>NC_140781.1:48188820-53661320 GCF_044657685.1 Stegodyphus dumicola | reverse complement strand
TGGAATATAAAGTAATATGTACGCTTGCATCCTGAGATATCAACAAAGGTCATCAAACAAAAGTATATATTAATTTAACCAAAGTAACTTATGCTACTTTCATTCTCAACATTTTCATACATTTTTCAAAAAGCAGCAGCAGACTAACAACATAGAACCATATACAATACAAGACCACAACCGCATACACCCAAAAAAATAAATAAATAAATAAATAAATATATAAAAACACAAATTAAACAGTATTTATTAATTTAACTATCATAATTTATTACAAGATTAATTATTTTACTATCATAATTTATTACTAGTTAAATAATGTTAATATAACACAAGGAGGCACACTGTTATTTATATAAGCTCATAGTTCTAAAAATTCATTTAAGGCGGTGAAGAATAAACCATCCCTTACATATGGACATTTAACAGATAGCAAAGAACAGTATGAGAAAAAATCGGTGAGGTATAATATTATTTAAAGGCGAAACTATATTCAAGCGATCTAGAAAGAAAAGAGAATCCAGAAGATCCGAGAGGGAAATAGCGCGATGCCCAAATTATCCCTCTCATCCCCAAATTTTCCCTCTCTCGAAATTCCTTAAGGGCTTTGTAAGTGTTGACAGACGTGAACTGATAACGCTGGCGTCTGTTTGGAGTTGATACACAAAGGAAGCCACAAGCAGTGGCAATTTCAAGTATTTTTTAATGCTTTAAACTGATGAAAAATTAAGATTTATTCATTTAAAGGCACTTATTTATAGAAATTTGATTTACTTTAGATGAAAGAAAAGTACTTATCTTAAAATTCCAGGCTTTTGGAGTATATCCTTACATTTATTCTCGTCAACATCAGAGCCGAAATTCATTGGAATGATATAGGTTTTGTAGGTGAAAAATAAACATTTTTCAAAGAAATTTAATTGATAATCACAAAGAGGAAAGGAAAAATTTTCACTTTTTTAAGGAGCGCAGCAATTGTGCTGCCGCTTGCCTCGGTAATCACACAGCCCCTTTGCTAAGTCTTTAACCGCGATGTTTACATTCCACTCCCCGTGGTCAGACAGACAGACAGACAAAGTAGACAGATGTCTTGTTTTGCACCCGCTAAGTCTTTCTGCACCGATGGGCGAAAAATCAAGCATAGGTGCGAAGGAAAGGTATATAGAAAGAGGGGCAATTTCGTATTTGAGGAGAGTAAAAGGGACCTTCGTACATCTTGTACGAGTTCAAAAGGCCAGGAAGAAAAGATGGGACAAAATAAAATTTAAAATAAATGGCCCAAAAATAATAGAGGGGGGGAAAGGGCCTATACAAAGAAAAGGAAAAGAAGTAGAAAATATCCTAAAATACGATTGTGTCCATGAGTGTAGTTAAAAGGAGAAGAAACTGTCTTCATTTACAATAAATAGTGTCTCACAGGTGTGTTTGTGTAGTGAGTGTGTTTGGTAATGGTGAATAGATGTGTTACTGGGGAAAAAACAAATATTGACGGTGTTAAAATGCTTCGTATCAAGGTATTTAGCATGGAATATAAAGTAATATGTACGCTTTCATCCTGAGATATCGACAAAGGTCATCAAACAAAAGTATATATTAATTTAACCAAAGTAACTTATGCTACTTTCATTCTCAACATTTTCATACATTTTTCAAAAAGCAGCAGCAGACTAACAACATAGAACCATATACAATACAAGACCACAACCGCATACACCCAAATAAATAAATAAATAAATAAAATAATATATATATATATATATATATGTGTGTGTGTGTGTGTGTAAATTACTGAGTATATGTATTAAAAACACAAATTAAACAGTATTTATTAATTTAACTATCATAATTTATTAGAAGATTAATTATTTTACTATCATAATTTATTACTAGTTAAATAATGTTAATATAACACAATGAGGCACACTGTTATTTATATAAGCTCATAGTTCTAAAAATTCATTTAAGGCGGTGAAGAATAAACCATCCCTTACATATGGATATTTAACAGATAGCAAAGAACAGTATGAGAAAAAATCGGTGAGGTATAATATTATTTAAAGGCGAAACTATATTCAAGCGATCTAGAAAGAAAAGAGAATCCAGAAGATCCGAGAGGGAAATAGCGCGATGCCCAAATTATCCCTCTCATCCCCAAATTTTCCCTCCCTCGAAATTCCTTAAGGGCTTTGTAAGTGTTGACAGACGTGAACTGATAACGCTGGCGTCTGTTTGGAGTTGATACACAAAGGAAGCCACAAGCAGTGGCAATTTCAAGTATTTTTTAATGCTTTAAACTGATGAAAAATTAAGATTTATTGATTTAAAGGCACTTACTTATAGAAATTTGATTTAGTTTAGATGAAAGAAAAGTACTTGTCTTTAAATTCCAGGCTTTTGGAGTATATCCTTACATTGTCCGCTGTTTTATTCTCGTCAACATCGGAGCCGAAATTCATTGGAATGATATAGGTTTTGTAGGTGAAAAATAAACATTTTTCAAAGAAATTTAATTGATAATCACCAAGAGGAAAGGAAAAATTTTCACTTTTTTACGGAGCGCAGCGATCGTGCTGCCGCTTGCCTCGGTAATCACACAGCCCCTTTGCTAAGTCTTTAACCGTGATGTTTACATTCCACTCCCCGTGGTCAGACAGACAGACAGACAAAGTAGACAGATGTCTTGTTTTGCACGCGCTAAGTCTTTCTGCACCGATGGGCGAAAAATCAAGCATAGGTGCGAAGGAAAGGCATATAGAAAGAGGGGCAATTTCGTATTTGAGGAGAGTAAAAGGGAACTTCGTACATCTTGTACGAGTTCAAGAGGCCAGGAAGAAAAGTTGGGACAAAATAAAATTTAAAATAAATTTCCCAAAAATAATAGAGGGGAAAAACAAAGGGGGGCCTATACAAAGAAAAGGAAAAGAAGTAGAAAATATCCTAAAATACGATTGTGTCCATGAGTGTAGTTAAAATGAGAAGAAACTGCCTTCATTTACAATAAAGAGTGTCTCACAGGTGTGTTTGTGTAGTGAGTGTGTTTGGTAATGGTGAATAGATTTGTTACTGGGGAAAAAACAAATATTGACGGTGTTAAAATGCTTCGTATCAAGGTATTTAGCATGGAATATAAAGTAATATGTACGCTTGCATCCTGAGATATCAACAAAGGTCATCAAACAAAAGTATATATTAATTTAACCAAAGTAACTTATGCTACTTTCATTCTCAACATTTTCATACATTTTTCAAAAAGCAGCAGCAGACTAACAACATAGAACCATATACAATACAAGACCACAACCGCATACACCCAAAAAAATAAATAAATAAATAAAATAATATATATATATATATATGTGTGTGTGTGTGTGTGTAAATTACTGAGTATATGTATTAAAAACACAAATTAAACAGTATTTATTAATTTAACTATCATAATTTATTACAAGATTAAATATTTTACTATCATAATTTATTACTAGTTAAATAATGTTAATATAACACAATGAGGCACACTGTTATTTATATAAGCTCATAGTTCTAAAAATTCATTTAAGGCGGTGAAGAATAAACCATCCCTTACATATGGATATTTAACAGATAGCAAAGAACAGTATGAGAAAAAATCGGTGAGGTATAATATTATTTAAAGGCGAAACTATATTCAAGCGATCTAGAAAGAAAAGAGAATCCAGAAGATCCGAGAGGGAAATAGCGCGATGCCCAAATTATCCCTCTCATCCCCAAATTTTCCCTCTCTCGAAATTCCTTAAGGGCTTTGTAAGTGTTGACAGACGTGAACTGATAACGCTGGCGTCTGTTTGGAGTTGATACACAAAGGAAGCCACAAGCAGTGGCAATTTCAAGTATTTTTTAATGCTTTAAACTGATGAAAAATTAAGATTTATTGATTTAAAGGCACTTACTTATAGAAATTTGATTTAGTTTAGATGAAAGAAAAGTACTTATCTTATAATTCCAGGCTTTTGGAGTATATCCTTATATTGTCCGCTGTTTTATTCTCGTCAACATCGGAGCCGAAATTCATTGGAATGATATAGGTTTTGTAGGTGAAAAATAAACATTTTTCAAAGAAATTTAATTGATAATCACCAAGAGGAAATGAAAAATTTTCACTTTTTTATGGAGCGCAGCGATCGTGCTGCCGCTTGCCTCGGTAATCACACAGCCCCTTTGCTAAGTCTTTAACCGTGATGTTTACATTCCACTCCCCGTGGTCAGACAGACAGACAGACAGACAAAGTAGACAGATGTCTTGTTTTGCACCCGCTAAGTCTTTCTGCACCGATGGGCGAAAAATCAAGTATAGGTGCGAAGGAAAGGCATATAGAAAGAGGGGCAATTTCGTATTTGAGGAGAGTAAAAGGGAACTTCGTACATCTTGTACGAGTTCAAGAGGCCAGGAAGAAAAGTTGGGACAAAATAAAATTTAAAATAAATTTCCCAAAAATAATAGAGGGGAAAAACAAAGGGGGGCCTATAGAAAGAAAAGGAAAAGAAGTAGAAAATATCCTAAAATACGATTGTGTCCATGAGTGTAGTTAAAAGGAGAAGAAACTGTCTTCATTTACAATAAATAGTGTCTCACAGGTGTGTTTGTGTAGTGAGTGTGTTTGGTAATGGTGAATAGATGTGTTACTGGGGAAAAAACAAATATTGACGGTGTTAAAATGCTTCGTATCAAGGTATTTAGCATGCAATATAAAGCAATATGTACGCTTGCATCCTGAGATATCAACAAAGGTCATCAAACAAAAGTATATATTAATTTAACCAAAGTAACTTATGCTACTTTCATTCTCAACATTTTCATACATTTTTCAAAAAGCAGCAGCAGACTAACAACATAGAACCATATACAATACAAGACCACAACCGCATACACCCAAAAAAATAAATAAATAAATAAATAAATAAATAAAATAATATATATATATATATGTGTGTGTGTGTGTGTGTAAATTACTGAGTATATGTATTAAAAACACAAATTAAACAGTATTTATTAATTTAACTATCATAATTTATTACAAGATTAAATATTTTACTATCATAATTTATTACTAGTTAAATAATGTTAATATAACACAATGAGGCACACTGTTATTTATATAAGCTCATAGTTCTAAAAATTCATTTAAGGCGGTGAAGAATAAACCATCCCTTACATATGGATATTTAACAGATAGCAAAGAACAGTATGAGAAAAAATCGGTGAGGTATAATATTATTTAAAGGCGAAACTATATTCAAGCGATCTAGAAAGAAAAGAGAATCCAGAAGATCCGAGAGGGAAATAGCGCGATGCCCAAATTATCCCTCTCATCCCCAAATTTTCCCTCTCTCGAAATTCCTTAAGGGCTTTGTAAGTGTTGACAGACGTGAACTGATAACGCTGGCGTCTGTTTGGAGTTGATACACAAAGGAAGCCACAAGCAGTGGCAATTTCAAGTATTTTTTAATGCTTTAAACTGATGAAAAATTAAGATTTATTGATTTAAAGGCACTTACTTATAGAAATTTGATTTAGTTTAGATGAAAGAAAAGTACTTATCTTATAATTCCAGGCTTTTGGAGTATATCCTTATATTGTCCGCTGTTTTATTCTCGTCAACATCGGAGCCGAAATTCATTGGAATGATATAGGTTTTGTAGGTGAAAAATAAACATTTTTCAAAGAAATTTAATTGATAATCACCAAGAGGAAATGAAAAATTTTCACTTTTTTATGGAGCGCAGCGATCGTGCTGCCGCTTGCCTCGGTAATCACACAGCCCCTTTGCTAAGTCTTTAACCGTGATGTTTACATTCCACTCCCCGTGGTCAGACAGACAGACAGACAGACAAAGTAGACAGATGTCTTGTTTTGCACCCGCTAAGTCTTTCTGCACCGATGGGCGAAAAATCAAGTATAGGTGCGAAGGAAAGGCATATAGAAAGAGGGGCAATTTCGTATTTGAGGAGAGTAAAAGGGAACTTCGTACATCTTGTACGAGTTCAAGAGGCCAGGAAGAAAAGTTGGGACAAAATAAAATTTAAAATAAATTTCCCAAAAATAATAGAGGGGAAAAACAAAGGGGGGCCTATAGAAAGAAAAGGAAAAGAAGTAGAAAATATCCTAAAATACGATTGTGTCCATGAGTGTAGTTAAAAGGAGAAGAAACTGTCTTCATTTACAATAAATAGTGTCTCACAGGTGTGTTTGTGTAGTGAGTGTGTTTGGTAATGGTGAATAGATGTGTTACTGGGGAAAAAACAAATATTGACGGTGTTAAAATGCTTCGTATCAAGGTATTTAGCATGCAATATAAAGCAATATGTACGCTTGCATCCTGAGATATCAACAAAGGTCATCAAACAAAAGTATATATTAATTTAACCAAAGTAACTTATGCTACTTTCATTCTCAACATTTTCATACATTTTTCAAAAAGCAGCAGCAGACTAACAACATAGAACCATATACAATACAAGACCACAACCGCATACACCCAAAAAAATAAATAAATAAATAAATAAATAAATAAAATAATATATATATATATATGTGTGTGTGTGTGTGTGTAAATTACTGAGTATATGTATTAAAAACACAAATTAAACAGTATTTATTAATTTAACTATCATAATTTATTACAAGATTAAATATTTTACTATCATAATTTATTACTAGTTAAATAATGTTAATATAACACAATGAGGCACACTGTTATTTATATAAGCTCATAGTTCTAAAAATTCATTTAAGGCGGTGAAGAATAAACCATCCCTTACATATGGATATTTAACAGATAGCAAAGAACAGTGTGAGAAAAAATCGGTGAGGTATAATATTATTTAAAGGCGAAACTATATTCAAGCGATCTAGAAAGAAAAGAGAATCCAGAAGATCCGAGAGGGAAATAGCGCGATGCCCAAATTATCCCTCTCATCCCCAAATTTTCCCTTCCTTGAAATTCCTTAAGGGCTTTGTAAGTGTTGACAGACGTGAACTGATAACGCTGGCGTCTGTTTGGAGTTGATACACAAAGGAAGCCACAAGCAGTGGCAATTTCAAGTATTTTTTAATGCTTTAAACTGATGAAAAATTAAGATTTATTGATTTAAAGGCACTTACTTATAGAAATTTGATTTAGTTTAGATGAAAGAAAAGTACTTGTCTTAAAATTCCAGGCTTTTGGAGTATATCCTTACATTGTCCGCTGTTTTATTCTCGTCAACATCGGAGCCGAAATTCATTGGAATGATATAGGTTTTGTAGGTGAAAAATAAACATTTTTCAAAGAAATTTAATTGATAATCACCAAGAGGAAAGGAAAAATTTTCACTTTTTTACGGAGCGCAGCGATCGTGCTGCCGCTTGCTTTGGTAATCACACAGCCCCTTTGCTAAGTCTTTAACCGTGATGTTTACATTCCACTCCCCGTGGTCAGACAGACAGACAGACAAAGTAGACAGATGTCTTGTTTTGCACCCGCTAAGTCTTTCTGCACCGATGGGCGAAAAATCAAGCATAGGTGCGAAGGAAAGGCATATAGAAAGAGGGGCAATTTCGTATTTGAGGAGAGTAAAAGGGAACTTCGTACATCTTGTACGAGTTCAAGAGGCCAGGAAGAAAAGTTGGGACAAAATAAAATTTAAAATAAATTTCCCAAAAATAATAGAGGGGAAAAACAAAGGGGGGCCTATACAAAGAAAAGGAAAAGAAGTAGAAAATATCCTAAAATACGATTGTGTCCATGAGTGTAGTTAAAATGAGAAGAAACTGCCTTCATTTACAATAAAGAGTGTCTCACAGGTGTGTTTGTGTAGTGAGTGTGTTTGGTAATGGTGAATAGATCTATTACTGGGGAAAAAACAAATATTGACGGTGTTAAAATGCTTCGTATCAAGGTATTTAGCATGGAATATAAAGTAATATGTACGCTTGCATCCTGAGATATCAACAAAGGTCATCAAACAAAAGTATATATTCATTTAACCAAAGTAACTTATGCTACTTTCATTCTCAACATTTTCATACATTTTTCAAAAAGCAGCAGCAGACTAACAACATAGAACCATATACAATACAAGACCACAACCGCATACACCCAAAAAAATAAATAAATAAATAAAATAATATATATATTTATATGTGTGTGTGTGTGTGTGTAAATTACTGAGTATATGTATTAAAAACACAAATTAAACAGTATTTATTAATTTAACTATCATAATTTATTACAAGATTAAATATTTTACTATCATAATTTATTACTAGTTAAATAATGTTAATATAACACAATGAGGCACACTGTTATTTATATAAGCTCATAGTTCTAAAAATTCATTTAAGGCGGTGAAGAATAAACCATCCCTTACATATGGATATTTAACAGATAGCAAAGAACAGTATGAGAAAAAATCGGTGAGGTATAATATTATTTAAAGGCGAAACTATATTCAAGCGATCTAGAAAGAAAAGAGAATCCAGAAGATCCGAGAGGGAAATAGCGCGATGCCCAAATTATCCCTCTCATCCCCAAATTTTCCCTCTCTCGAAATTCCTTAAGGGCTTTGTAAGTGTTGACAGACGTGAACTGATAACGCTGGCGTCTGTTTGGAGTTGATACACAAAGGAAGCCACAAGCAGTGGCAATTTCAAGTATTTTTTAATGCTTTAAACTGATGAAAAATTAAGATTTATTGATTTAAAGGCACTTACTTATAGAAATTTGATTTAGTTTAGATGAAAGAAAAGTACTTATCTTATAATTCCAGGCTTTTGGAGTATATCCTTATATTGTCCGCTGTTTTATTCTCGTCAACATCGGAGCCGAAATTCATTGGAATGATATAGGTTTTGTAGGTGAAAAATAAACATTTTTCAAAGAAATTTAATTGATAATCACCAAGAGGAAATGAAAAATTTTCACTTTTTTATGGAGCGCAGCGATCGTGCTGCCGCTTGCCTCGGTAATCACACAGCCCCTTTGCTAAGTCTTTAACCGTGATGTTTACATTCCACTCCCCGTGGTCAGACAGACAGACAGACAGACAAAGTAGACAGATGTCTTGTTTTGCACCCGCTAAGTCTTTCTGCACCGATGGGCGAAAAATCAAGTATAGGTGCGAAGGAAAGGCATATAGAAAGAGGGGCAATTTCGTATTTGAGGAGAGTAAAAGGGAACTTCGTACATCTTGTACGAGTTCAAGAGGCCAGGAAGAAAAGTTGGGACAAAATAAAATTTAAAATAAATTTCCCAAAAATAATAGAGGGGAAAAACAAAGGGGGGCCTATAGAAAGAAAAGGAAAAGAAGTAGAAAATATCCTAAAATACGATTGTGTCCATGAGTGTAGTTAAAAGGAAAAGAAACTGTCTTCATTTACAATAAATAGTGTCTCACAGGTGTGTTTGTGTAGTGAGTGTGTTTGGTAATGGTGAATAGATGTGTTACTGGGGAAAAAACAAATATTGACGGTGTTAAAATGCTTCGTATCAAGGTATTTAGCATGGAATATAAAGCAATATGTACGCTTGCATCCTGAGATATCAACAAAGGTCATCAAACAAAAGTATATATTAATTTAACCAAAGTAACTTATGCTACTTTCATTCTCAACATTTTCATACATTTTTCAAAAAGCAGCAGCAGACTAACAACATAGAACCATATACAATACAAGACCACAACCGCATACACCCAAAAAAATAAATAAATAAATAAAATAATATATATATATGTGTGTGTATGTGTGTAAATAACTGAGTATATGTATTAAAAACACAAATTAAACAGTATTTATTAATTTAACTATCATAATTTATTACTAGTTAAATAATGTTAATATAACACAATGAGGCACACTGTTATTTATATAAGCTCATAGTTCTAAAAATTCATTTAAGGCGGTGAAGAATAAACCATACCTTACATATGGATATTTAACAGATAGCAAAGAACAGTATGAGAAAAAATCGGTGAGGTATAACATTATTTAAAGGCGAAACTATATTCAAGCGATCTAGAAAGAAAAGAGAATCCAGAAGATCCGAGAGGGAAATAGCGCGATGCCCAAATTATCCCTCTCATCCCCAAATTTTCCCTCTCTCGAAATTCCTTAAGGGCTTTGTAAGTGTTGACAGACGTGAACTGATAACGCTGGCGTCTGTTTGGAGTTGATACACAAAGGAAGCCACAAGCAGTGGCAATTTCAAGTATTTTTTAATGCTTTAAACTGATGAAAAATTAAGATTTATTGATTTAAAGGCACTTACTTATAGAAATTTGATTTAGTTTAGATGAAAGAAAAGTACTTATCTTAAAATTCCAGGCTTTTGGAGCATATCCTTACATTGTCCGCTGTTTTATTCTCGTCAACATCGGAGCCGAAATTCATTGGAATGATATAGGTTTTGTAGGTGAAAAATAAACATTTTTCAAAGAAATTTAATTGATAATCACCAAGAGGAAAGGAAAAATTTTCACTTTTTTACGGAGCGCAGCGATCGTGCTGCCGCTTGCCTCGGTAATCACACAGCCCCTTTGCTAAGTCTTTAACCGCGATGTTTACATTCCACTCCCCGTGCTCAGACAGACAGACAGACAAAGTAGACAGATGTCTTGTTTTGCACCCGCTAAGTCTTTCTGCACCGATGGGCGAAAAATCAAGCATAGGTGCGAAGGAAAGGTATATAGAAAGAGGGGCAATTTCGTATTTGAGGAGAGTAAAAGGGAGCTTCGTACATCTTGTACGAGTTCAAAAGGCCAGGAAGAAAAGATGGGACAAAATAAAATTTAAAATAAATTTCCCAAAAATAATAGAGGGGAAAAACAAAGGGGGGCCTATACAAAGAAAAGGAAAAGAAGTAGAAAATATCCTAAAATATGATTGTGTCCATGAGTGTAGTTAAAAGGAGAAGAAACTGTCTTCATTTACAATAAAGAGTGTCTCACAGGTGTGTTTGTGTAGTGATTGTGTTTGGTAATGGTGAATAGATTTGTTACTGGGGAAAAAACAAATATTGACGGTGTTAAAATGCTTCGTATCAAGGTATTTAGCATGGAATATAAAGTAATATGTACGCTTGCATCCTGAGATATCAACAAAGGTCATCAAACAAAAGTATATATTAATTTAACCAAAGTAACTTATGCTACTTTCATTCTCAATATTTTCATACATTTTTCAAAAAGCAGCAGCAGACTAACAACATAGAACCATATACAATACAAGACCACAACCGCATACACCCAAAAAAATAAATAAATAAATAAAATAATATATATATATATATATATGTGTGTGTGTGTGTGTAAATTACTGAGTATATGTATTAAAAACACAAATTAAACAGTATTTATTAATTTAACTATCATAATTTATTACTAGTTAAATAATGTTAATATAACACACTGAGGCACACTGTTATTTATATAAGCTCATAGTTCTAAAAATTCATTTAAGGCGGTGAAGAATAAACCATCCCTTACATATGGATATTTAACAGATAGCAAAGAACAGTATGAGAAAAAATCGGTGAGGTATAATATTATTTAAAGGCGAAACTATATTCAAGCGATCTAGAAAGAAAAGAGAATCCAGAAGATCCGAGAGGGAAATAGCGCGATGCCCAAATTATCCCTCTCATCCCCAAATTTTCCCTCTCTCGAAATTCCTTAAGGGCTTTGTAAGTGTTGACAGACGTGAACTGATAACGCTGGCGTCTGTTTGGAGTTGATACACAAAGGAAGCCACAAGCAGTGGCAATTTCAAGTATTTTTTAATGCTTTAAACTGATGAAAAATTAAGATTTATTGATTTAAAGGCACTTACTTATAGAAATTTGATTTAGTTTAGATGAAAGAAAAGTACTTATCTTAAAATTCCAGGCTTTTGGAGTATATCCTTACATTGTCCGCTGTTTTATTCTCGTCAACATCGGAGCCGAAATTCATTGGAATGATATAGGTTTTGTAGGTGAAAAAAAAACATTTTTGAAAGAAATTTAATTGATAATCACCAAGAGGAAAGGAAAAATTTTCACTTTTTTACGGAGCGCAGCAATTGTGCTGCCGCTTGCCTCGGTAATCACACAGCCCCTTTGCTAAGTCTTTAACCGCGATGTTTACATTCCACTCCCCGTGGTCAGACAGACAGCCAGACAGATAGACAAAGTAGACAGATGTCTTGTTTTGCACCCGCTAAGTCTTTCTGCACCGATGGGCGAAAAATCAAGCATAGGTGCGAAGGAAAGGTATATAGAAAGAGGGGCAATTTCGTATTTGAGGAGAGTAAAAGGGAACTTCGTACATCTTGTACGAGTTCAAAAGGCCAGGAAGAAAAGATGAGACAAAATAAAATTTAAAATAAATGGCCCAAAAATAATAGAGGGGAAAAACAAAGGGGGGCCTATACAAAGAAAAGGAAAAGAAGTAGAAAATATCCTAAAATACCATTGTGTCCATGAGTGTAGTTAAAAGGAGAAGAAACTGTCTTCATTTACAATAGAGAGTGTCTCACAGGTGTGTTTGTGTAGTGAGTGTGTTTGGTAATGGTGAATAGATTTGTTACTGGGGAAAAACAAATATTGACGGTGTTAAAATGCTTCGTATCAAGGTATTTAGCATGGAATATAAAGTAATATGTACGCTTGCATCCTGAGATATCAACAAAGGTCATCAAACAAAAGTATATATTAATTTAACCAAAGTAACTTATGCTACTTTCATTCTCAACATTTTCATACATTTTTCAAAAAGCAGCAGCAGACTAACAACATAGAACCATATACAATACAAGACCACAACCGCATATACCCAAAAAAATAAATAAATAAATAAATAAATATATATATATATATATATATATATGTGTGTGTAAATTACTGAGTATATGTATTAAAAACACAAATTAAACAGTATTTATTAATTTAACTATCATAATTTATTACAAGATTAATTATTTTACTATCATAATTTATTACTAGTTAAATAATGTTAATATAACACAAGGAGGCACACTGTTATTTATATAAGCTCATAGTTCTAAAAATTCATTTAAGGCGGTGAAGAATAAACCATCCCTTACATATGGACATTTAACAGATAGCAAAGAACAGTATGAGAAAAAATCGGTGAGGTATAATATTATTTAAAGGCGAAACTATATTCAAGCGATCTAGAAAGAAAAGAGAATCCAGAAGATCCGAGAGGGAAATAGCGCGATGCCCAAATTATCCCTCTCATCCCCAAATTTTCCCTCTCTCGAAATTCCTTAAGGGCTTTGTAAGTGTTGACAGACGTGAACTGATAACGCTGGCGTCTGTTTGGAGTTGATACACAAAGGAAGCCACAAGCAGTGGCAATTTCAAGTATTTTTTAATGCTTTAAACTGATGAAAAATTAAGATTTATTCATTTAAAGGCACTTATTTATAGAAATTTGATTTACTTTAGATGAAAGAAAAGTACTTATCTTAAAATTCCAGGCTTTTGGAGTATATCCTTACATTTATTCTCGTCAACATCGGAGCCGAAATTCATTGGAATGATATAGGTTTTGTAGGTGAAAAATAAACATTTTTCAAAGAAATTTAATTGATAATCACCAAGAGGAAAGGAAAAATTTTCACTTTTTTAAGGAGCGCAGCAATTGTGCTGCCGCTTGCCTCGGTAATCACACAGCCCCTTTGCTAAGTCTTTAACCGCGATGTTTACATTCCACTCCCCGTGGTCAGACAGACAGACAGACAAAGTAGACAGATGTCTTGTTTTGCACCCGCTAAGTCTTTCTGCACCGATGGGCGAAAAATCAAGCATAGGTGCGAAGGAAAGGTATATAGAAAGAGGGGCAATTTCGTATTTGAGGAGAGTAAAAGGGACCTTCGTACGTCTTGTACGAGTTTAAAAGGCCAGGAAGAAAAGATGGGACAAAATAAAATTTAAAATAAATGGCCCAAAAATAATAGAGGGGGGGGAAAGGGCCTATACAAAGAAAAGGAAAAGAAGTAGAAAATATCCTAAAATACGATTGTGTCCATGAGTGTAGTTAAAAGGAGAAGAAACTGTCTTCATTTACAATAAATAGTGTCTCACAGGTGTGTTTGTGTAGTGAGTGTGTTTGGTAATGGTGAATAGATGTGTTACTGGGGAAAAAACAAATATTGACGGTGTTAAAATGCTTCGTATCAAGGTATTTAGCATGGAATATAAAGTAATATGTAAGCTTTCATCCTGAGATATCAACAAAGGTCATCAAACAAAAGTATATATTAATTTAACCAAAGTAACTTCTGCTACTTTCATTCTCAACATTTTCATACATTTTTCAAAAAGCAGCAGCAGACTAACAACATAGAACCATATACAATACAAGACCACAACCGCATACACCCAAATAAATAAATAAATAAATAAAATAATATATATATATATATATATATATATATATATGTGTGTGTGTGTGTAAATTACTGAGTATATGTATTAAAAACACAAATTAAACAGTATTTATTAATTTAATTATCATAATTTATTACAAGATTAAATATTTTACTATCAGAATTTATTACTAGTTAAATAATGTTAATATAACACAATGAGGCACACTGTTATTTATATAAGCTCATAGTTCTAAAAATTCATTTAAGGCGGTGAAGAATAAACCATCCCTTACATATGGATATTTAACAGATAGCAAAGAACAGTATGAGAAAAAATCGGTGAGGTATAATATTATTTAAAGGCGAAACTATATTCAAGCGATCTAGAAAGAAAAGAGAATCCAGAAGATCCGAGAGGGAAATAGCGCGATGCCCAAATTATCCCTCTCATCCCCAAATTTTCCCTCTCTCGAAATTCCTTAAGGGCTTTGTAAGTGTTGACAGGCGTGAACTGATAACGCTGGCGTCTGTTTGGAGTTGATACACAAAGGAAGCCACAAGCAGTGGCAATTTCAAGTATTTTTTAATGCTTTAAACTGATGAAAAATTAAGATTTATTGATTTAAAGGCACTTACTTATAGAAATTTGATTTAGTTTAGATGAAAGAAAAGTACTTATCTTATAATTCCAGGCTTTTGGAGTGTATCCTTACATTGTCCGCTGTTTTATTCTCGTCAACATCGGAGCCGAAATTCATTGGAATGATATAGGTTTTGTAGGTGAAAAATAAACATTTTTCAAAGAAATTTAATTGATAATCACCAAGAGGAAATGAAAAATTTTCACTTTTTTATGGAGCGCAGCGATCGTGCTGCCGCTTGCCTCGGTAATCACACAGCCCCTTTGCTAAGTCTTTAACCGTGATGTTTACATTCCACTCCCCGTGGTCAGACAGACAGACAGACAGACAAAGTAGACAGATGTCTTGTTTTGCACCCGCTAAGTCTTTCTGCACCGATGGGCGAAAAATCAAGTATAGGTGCGAAGGAAAGGCATATAGAAAGAGGGGCAATTTCGTATTTGAGGAGAGTAAAAGGGAACTTCGTACATCTTGTACGAGTTCAAGAGGCCAGGAAGAAAAGTTGGGACAAAATAAAATTTAAAATAAATTTCCCAAAAATAATAGAGGGGAAAAACAAAGGGGGGCCTATAGAAAGAAAAGGAAAAGAAGTAGAAAATATCCTAAAATACGATTGTGTCCATGAGTGTAGTTAAAAGGAGAAGAAACTGTCTTCATTTACAATAAATAGTGTCTCACAGGTGTGTTTGTGTAGTGAGTGTGTTTGGTAATGGTGAATAGATGTGTTACTGGGGAAAAAACAAATATTGACGGTGTTAAAATGCTTCGTATCAAGGTATTTAGCATGGAATATAAAGCAATATGTACGCTTGCATCCTGAGATATCAACAAAGGTCATCAAACAAAAGTATATATTAATTTAACCAAAGTAACTTATGCTACTTTCATTCTCAACATTTTCATACATTTTTCAAAAAGCAGCAGCAGACTAACAACATAGAACCATATACAATACAAGACCACAACCGCATACACCCAAAAAAATAAATAAATAAATAAAATAATATATATATATGTGTGTGTATGTGTGTAAATAACTGAGTATATGTATTAAAAACACAAATTAAACAGTATTTATTAATTTAACTATCATAATTTATTACTAGTTAAATAATGTTAATATAACACAATGAGGCACACTGTTATTTATATAAGCTCATAGTTCTAAAAATTCATTTAAGGCGGTGAAGAATAAACCATCCCTTACATATGGATATTTAACAGATAGCAAAGAACAGTATGAGAAAAAATCGGTGAGGTATAACATTATTTAAAGGCGAAACTATATTCAAGCGATCTAGAAAGAAAAGAGAATCCAGAAGATCCGAGAGGGAAATAGCGCGATGCCCAAATTATCCCTCTCATCCCCAAATTTTCCCTCTCTCGAAATTCCTTAAGGGCTTTGTAAGTGTTGACAGACGTGAACTGATAACGCTGGCGTCTGTTTGGAGTTGATACACAAAGGAAGCCACAAGCAGTGGCAATTTCAAGTATTTTTTAATGCTTTAAACTGATGAAAAATTAAGATTTATTGATTTAAAGGCACTTATTTATAGAAATTTGATTTAGTTTAGATGAAAGAAAAGTACTTATCTTAAAATTCCAGGCTTTTGGAGTATATCCTTACATTGTCCGCTGTGTTATTCTCGTCAACATCGGAGCCGAAATTCATTGGAATGATATAGGTTTTGTAGGTGAAAAATAAACATTTTTCAAAGAAATTTAATTGATAATCACCAAGAGGAAAGGAAAAATTTTCACTTTTTTACGGAGCGCAGCGATCGTGCTGCCGCTTGCCTCGGTAATCACACAGCCCCTTTGCTAAGTCTTTAACCGCGATGTTTACATTCCACTCCCCGTGGTCAGACAGACAGACAGACAAAGTAGACAGATGTCTTGTTTTGCACCCGCTAAGTCTTTCTGCACCGATGGGCGAAAAATCAAGCATAGGTGCGAAGGAAAGGTATATAGAAAGAGGGGCAATTTCGTATTTGAGGAGAGTAAAATGGACCTTCGTACGTCTTGTACGAGTTCAAAAGGCCAGGAAGAAAAGATGGGACAAAATAAAATTTAAAATAAATGGCCCAAAAATAATAGAGGGGAAAACCAAGGAGGGGCCTATAAAAAGAAAAGGAAAAGAAGTAGAAAATATCCTAAAATACGATTGTGTCCATGAGTGTAGTTAAAAGGAGAAGAAACTGTCTTCTTTTACAATAAATAGTGTCTCACAGGTGTGTTTGTGTAGTGAGTGTGTTTGGTAATGGTGAATAGATGTGTTACTGGGGAAAAAACAAATATTGACGGTGTTAAAATGCTTCGTATCAAGGTATTTAGCATGGAATATAAAGTAATATGTACGCTTTCATCCTGAGATATCAACAAAGGTCATCAAACAAAAGTATATATTAATTTAACCAAAGTAACTTATGCTACTTTCATTCTCAACATTTTCATACATTTTTCAAAAAGCAGCAGAACTAACAACATAGAACCATATACAATACAAGACCACAACCGCATACACCCAAATAAATAAATAAATAAATAAAATAATATATTGATATATATATATATATGTGTGTGTGTGTGTGTAAATTACTGAGTATATGTATTAAAAACACAAATTAAACAGTATTTATTAATTTAACTATCATAATCTATTACAAGATTAATTATTTTACTATCATAATTTATTACTAGTTAAATAATGTTAATATAACACAATGAGGCACACTGTTATTTATATAAGCTCATAGTTCTAAAAATTCATTTAAGGCGGTGAAGAATAAACCATCCCTTACATATGGACATTTAAGAGATAGCAAAGAACAGTATGAGAAAAAATCGGTGAGGTATAATATTATTTAAAGGCGAAACTATATTCAAGCGATCTAGAAAGAAAAGAGAATCCAGAAGATCCGAGAGGGAAATAGTGGGATGCCCAAATTATCCCTCTCATCCCCAAATTTTCCCTCTCACGAAATTCCTTAAGGGCTTTGTAAGTGTTGACAGACGTGAACTGATAACGCTGGCGTCTGTTTGGAGTTGATACACAAAGGAAGCCACAAGCAGTGGCAATTTCAAGTATTTTTTAATGCTTTAAACTGATGAAAAATTAAGATTTATTGATTTAAAGGCACTTACTTATAGAAATTTGATTTAGTTGAGATGAAAGAAAAGTACTTATCTTAAAATTCCAGGCTTTTGGAGTATATCTTTACATTGTCCGCTGTTTTATTCTCGTCAACATCGGAGCCGAAATTCATTGGAATGATATAGGTTTTGTAGGTGAAAAATAAACATTTTTCAAAGAAATTTAATTGATAATCACCAAGAGGAAAGGAAAAATTTTCACTTTTTTACGGAGCGCAGCGATCGTGCTGCCGCTTGCCTCGGTAATCACACAGCCCCTTTGCTAAGTCTTTAACCGCGATGTTTACATTCCACTCCCCGTGGTCAGACAGACAGACAGACAAAGTAGACAGATGTCTTATTTTGCACCCGCTAAGTCTTTCTGCACCGATGGGCGAAAAATCAAGCATAGGTGCGAAGGAAAGGTATATAGAAAGAGGGGCAATTTCGTATTTGAGGAGAGTAAAAGGGACATTCGTACGTCTTGTACGAGTTCAAAAGGCCAGGAAGAAAAGATGGGACAAAATAAAATTTAAAATAAATGGCCCAAAAATAATAGAGGGGGGGAAGGGCCTCTACAAAGAAAAGGAAAAGAAGTAGAAAATATCCTAAAATACGATTGTGTCCATGAGTGTAGTTAAAAGGATAAGAAACTGTCTTCATTTACAATAAATAGTGTCTCACAGGTGTGTTTGTGTAGTGAGTGTGTTTGGTAATGGTGAATAGATGTGTTACTGGGGAAAAAACAAATATTGACGGTGTTAAAATGCTTCGTATCAAGGTATTTAACATGGAATATAAAGTAATATGTACGCTTTCATCCTGAGATATCAACAAAGGTCATCAAACAAAAGTATATATTAATTTAACCAAAGTAACTTATGCTACTTTCATTCTCAACATTTTCATACATTTTTCAAAAAGCAGCAGCAGACTAACAACATAGAACCATATACAATACAAGACCACAACCGCATACACCCAAAAAAATAAATAAATAAATAAAATAATATATATATATATGTGTGTGTGTGTGTAAGTTACTGAGTATATGTATTAAAAACACAAATTAAACAGTATTTATTAATTTAACTATCATAATTTATTACTAGTTAAATAATGTTAATATAACACAATGAGGCACACTGTTATTTATATAAGCTCATAGTTCTAAAAATTCATTTAAGGCGGTGAAGAATAAACCATCCCTTACATATGGACATTTAAGAGATAGCAAAGAACAGTATGAGAAAAAATCGGTGAGGTATAATATTATTTAAAGGCGAAACTATATTCAAGCGATCTAGAAAGAAAAGAGAATCCAGAAGATCCGACAGGGAAATAGCGCGATGCCCAAATTATCCCTCTCATCCCCAAATTTTCCCTCTCTCGAGATTCCTTAAGGGCTTTGTAAGTGTTGACAGACGTGAACTGATAAGGCTGGCGTCTGTTTGGAGTTGATACACAAAGGAAGCCACAAGCAGTGGCAATTTCAAGTATTTTTTAATGCTTTAAACTGATGAAAAATTAAGATTTATTGATTTAAAGGCACTTACTTATAGAAATTTGATTTAGTTTAGATGAAAGAAAAGTACTTATCTTAAAATTCCAGGCTTTTGGAGTATATCCTTACATTGTCCGCTGTTTTATTCTCGTCAACATCGGAGCCGAAATTCATTGGAATGATATAGGTTTTGTAGGTGAAAAATAAACATTTTTCAAAGAAATTTAATTGATAATCACCAAGAGGAAAGGAAAAATTTTCACTTTTTTACGGAGCGCAGCGATCGTGCTGCCGCTTGCCTCGGTAATCACACAGCCCCTTTGAAAAGTCTTTAACCCCGATGTTTACATTCCACTCCCCGTGGTCAGACATAAGTCGCCACCCCTGATCAACTTCTTCACTACTGAAGACTTTGCACTTTTATAACAAGTGCACAGGACTTTTCCAGTTTATGGAATTTAACGAACTTTTACAGGTCCTTAGGGGATTGATAAACATGTAGTGGTAAAGGCCCTCGGGCCGAACACCACTTAACGAATGATGATCTCCGATCTCCGTGGTCAGACAGACAGACAGACAAAGTAGAGAGATGTCTTGTTTTGCACCCGCTAATTCTTTCTGCACCGATGGGCGAAAAATCAAGCATAGGTGCGAAGGAAAGGTATATAGAAAGAGGTGCAATTTCGTATTTGAGGAGAGTAAAAGGGAACTTCGTACATCTTGTACGAGTTCAAAAGGCCAGGAAGAAAAGATGGGACAAAATAAAATTTAAAATAAATGGCCCAAAAATAATAGAGGGGAAAACCAAAGAGGGGCCTATACAAAGAAAAGGAAAAGAAGTAGAAAATATCCTAAAATACGATTGTGTCCATGAGTGTAGTTAAAAGTAGAAGAAACTGTCTTCATTTACAATAAATAGTGTCTCACAGGTGTGTTTGTGTAGTGAGTGTGTTTGGTAATGGTGAATAGATGTGTTACTGGGGAAAAAACAAATATTGACGGTGTTAAAATGCTTCGTATCAAGGTATTTAGCATGGAATATAAAGTAATATGTACGCTTGCATCCTGAGATATCAACAAAGGTCATCAAACAAAAGTATATATTAATTTAACCAAAGTAACTTATGCTACTTTCATTCTCAACATTTTCATACATTTTTCAAAAAGCAGCAGCAGACTAACAACATAGAACCATATACAATACAAGACCACAACCGCATACACCCAAAAAAATAAATAAATAAATAAAATAATATATATATATATGTGTGTGTGTGTGTAAGTTACTGAGTATATGTATTAAAAACACAAATTAAACAGTATTTATTAATTTAACTATCATAATTTATTACTAGTTAAATAATGTTAATATAACACAATGAGGCACACTGTTATTTATATAAGCTCATAGTTCTAAAAATTCATTTAAGGCGGTGAAGAATAAACCATCCCTTACATATGGACATTTAAGAGATAGCAAAGAACAGTATGAGAAAAAATCGGTGAGGTATAATATTATTTAAAGGCGAAACTATATTCAAGCGATCTAGAAAGAAAAGAGAATCCAGAAGATCCGACAGGGAAATAGCGCGATGCCCAAATTATCCCTCTCATCCCCAAATTTTCCCTCTCTCGAGATTCCTTAAGGGCTTTGTAAGTGTTGACAGACGTGAACTGATAACGCTGGCGTCTGTTTGGAGTTGATACACAAAGGAAGCCACAAGCAGTGGCAATTTCAAGTATTTTTTAATGCTTTAAACTGATGAAAAATTAAGATTTATTGATTTACAGGCACTTATTTATAGAAATTTGATTTAGTTTAGATGAAAGAAAAGTACTTATCTTAAAATTCCAGGCTTTTGGAGTATATCCTTACATTGTTCGCTGTTTTATTCTCGTCAACATCGGAGCCGAAATTCATTGGAATGATATAGGTTTTGTAGGTGAAAAATAAACATTTTTCAAAGAAATTTAATTGATAATCACCAAGAGGAAAGGAAAAATTTTCACTTTTTTACGGAGCGCAGCGATCGTGCTGCCGCTTGCCTCGGTAATCACACAGCCCCTTTGCTAAGTCTTTAACCGCGATGTTTACATTCCACTCCCCGTGCTCAGACCAAGGAGGTTAGAATAGAAGGCGGGAAGGTTCAACTCAAACGGTGAAGCTTGGCTGCCATGTTACTGTTATCGCTGTGACTTAAGGCTCCTATATACCAGGCTGAATCATCAGGCATTCGCGCTCCCAAGTGGGAGATTTAATGGCGGCTTTGTAGTTACTGTGCAACAATTTTTTGTGTTTTTTTTGTGTAAAATGGGCGGATGTACAGCTATTACTTGTTCAAATCATTCACGGAAAGGTCATACATTGGTAAAATTTCCTAAAAATGAAGAAAGAAGAAAAATATGGGTAAATAATTGCCGAAGAGACAATTGGAAACCTGGTCCAGGAGCTGAACTTTGCTTAGTAAGTATAATGTTAATTACGCCTTCATTTAGAGTTTATATCTTCTCTGATGTTTATGATGTGCAAGTAAAGTGAAATTCTTGTGTACAATAACCTGAGTATCTGCTAATTTCTGTAATAATAGCTATAATTAAATTAGTCTAGGGTTAATGTACCCGTCGCCAAACATCGCCAATGTAGATGTTTTGAATGTGGAAAAGAAATTTCTCTTCTAATATAAAGCGCGGATTTTGTTTTCCTGTGCTAATTGTGGAATTTATACTAATGTAACATGAAAATCATTAGCATATTGAAATTTATTAAAAAATAAATAATAATTTGGAAAGTCAAGATAAAATCTGAATGTTTGCTAAAGATATATGTAACATTATACTATAGTTGCAATATCGTTGGAATGATATATAATTTTTTCTTTATTTTATAATCACTATTGTTAAAAAGTTAGATGAGTTGTTTATGCACGGTGCCCACTACTGTTTCTTGGTTAAAATAACTTCCAGAATTTTGACATTGACATCTGAAGTCAATAGAATAAATTGAATAGTGTGAGACAAAATATATATAATCTGACTTCAATAATTGCAAGGATTGTGCAAGTTTATTTATTATCACAGTATTATACAATTTGGCAATGGAGTAAAGATTTAGAAATGAATGCTGAACATTCAAATTAGTATTTTCTTGTTTCTAATATATAGAAATATAGTCTATTTTCCAGTATAAAAGTTTTACTTAAAAGTATGGGAAAGCAGATTTGTTTCATGCATGATCTTTATAATACTGGTATGAAATGAATGAATTTTAATCTGTAAACAATTTTTTGTTAATATTGAAATGCGTTTCTTTGGGTACAATTTTAGGCACTTGTAGATCATGTCAGACAACATGCAATAGAAAAAAGATGTCCGTGTGCATAAATTTTCCCATTGCGTTACTTCATTTTATCTAAATTTCAAGGATAATTCTTTTCATTTTTATATGGCATGTTATCAGTATAAAGGCTAGTGAAAATAAATTGGTATGTGTATCTGTTTTTGAAGTGTAATGCTTAAATAAAAAGATGGTGTGTGTTTCTTCATTTAAACAAAATTTCAAGGATAGTATTTTTCAGTGTTGTACTGTTTGTTATTTCTCAATGTAAAGGGTAACAAGGGGGAAAAAACTGGTATGGTATATCTGTTTTTTAAGCATGATAATTTTATTTATTTCTTTAGTGATGCATATATAGAGAGAGAAGGTGTTTGGTCCAACTGAAGTTATAATAAATCTAATTTTACTAGATCTCTCCCTCCCCTCAGGTGTAGAAAATTTTCAAGTGCAGAAAGTTTATTTGCAGAATTAATTCATTTCTGATAAACTTATTATCATTAATTTTTTATATAACATGTTATTAAGTTACACATTTGACTACTGTGTAATAAAATTGTATTTAGAGCAAAAAATTAACTATAATTTTGCATCTGGTGACTAATATCATATGCTTCTAAGAATATTACTTTAACTTTTTCCATAATTTTTGTATTTCAGGAACATGAAACTGTTATTTTGATATACTTAAATAATAAAAGTGTGTATCTGAATCAATTAATGGATACAGATATTTTACAGTTATTTTTAGAAGATATTTGCCATATTGCTTCTAATAATTCATAAAGTATGTTAAAATATAGGTAAATAATTTGGTGCAGAATTCAAATTTAGGGTTTAAAATATAGTCAATCATAAGACTAAATGATTTTTATTGTCATGATTTGCCTGGGCTTAAGAATGTACTTTTCGCCCGGTGGAAATTGTCATCAAACTGTCCTGAACAGGCTTTTTGTTGATAATAACTTCCAGGCTTATCAGTACCTGCTTTTGAGTGGAGGGTATGCAAATATAGTACCCAATTTAAATTACATTGTGATTGTAATAATATTGTGGTATTAAATAAGTGATTATAATTACAATTTAGGTAATTGCATTGTAATTATATTACATTGTATCTGTGAACTCTTAATTTCATTACTTTATGCAATTATGTTGTAAGTGCATAATCTAATTGCTATAATATAATCTATTCGCAATTACAAAATAATTATAAATGCAGTTACATCTTAAATAGAGGCCATTTTAATACTTTTAAATTTTCGCAAAATAACTTCCCATTAAGGTTCATTTGGAGGAAACTATGCAAATACTAAAAAAGAAGTTATGCTAAATTTACATATTTTGTACAGTACTTTCTTGTTATAATGCTGTTCAATATATTTTCAATACTTTTGTAAATTTAACGACATTCTTTGCAATCACTGTGGTGCTTTAAAAAGAAGTTTCTTAGTTATGCTTTCTAATAAGAATGGGTTTAAAATTAAGTATTATGTATAATAACTAGCAGTTAAAAAAACTTGACTGCATGAAAATGCTGTTGCTGTGTAAAATAAAAAATAAGCTTTCTTTTATGCTTTGAAATGAATTACATGAGGTTAAGTCGTCCTTTTACAATTTAAGAATGTGATTAACACACATTCTTAAATTGGACAGGTTTTTATCTAAATTATTAGTATAAAATATATAAACTATGACTTATTTTGTAACATAACTCAAATTACAAAATTCATTCTATATACGTTCAAAGTTATTATCTTTTATGGAATAACTGTTTTTTAATTTAGGTAAAAATTGGATTTTTAGAAGTATTACAAATACAATGCAACACAAAGGTGATCTGATTGAAGAGGAAGGACTTTTTATTAAGGTTTCTAGTTCGTATTTATATTACATTTGATGAAAAGCATCCAAAACACAGAATGCTGTACTTTCTTCTTCCATATATGTTATGAAATATTTCACACATTTAAAAGAAAGTGTTTCTTCAGAATCTTGCACAATTATTTCCATATACTTCAGACTTAAATGACAACATATTCTTAAGTTATTTTTTTAGTATGAATTTACAGTGTTTTTATGGAAATTTTTGTTAAAATGTCATTAAGATAAAGTTATTTGCACACTCTACGCTTTAACTATTTGCCCATTTGACACTATTGAAAGTTTTTATTCATATCTTATTTATTATAGTCTGCTAACGAAACTGAAACATCTAAAGAATAAGTTATTTCGAATATGTTTACAAAATATACGCGAAATTTTTATTTAGGTGAAAACGTCTATATACTATTCGAGAATTAATACATTATCCGAAAAGTTTATATGCGCTGAATGCCGCGCGTCTATAAAATAAATCTTTAAAAAAACAGCAGACATTCAGCCAGCGTGTGCGATAAACGCGCCAAAATTGGCAGCGCGTTCACTCCCTCGCCAAGAGAGAAAAGTTGGTGATTCAGCCTGGTTTAGAGGAGCCTTACTGTGACTTGTGCAAGGAAGTCTGTAATTGTAACATTTTTTTCCCTTTTCTTTTTGAAGCATGTCAGCTTATATTGCATATGGATGCACAAATAGATTTTCAAAAAATATTCCTGGGATTACTGTTCACTAAGTATTGATTTTCTTTTTTTATGTAATTTCATAAATATGTTAAAAAATATCACAATGTCATGTTGTTTTCTTTCCAGATGTGAAAATAAAAGACTTAATAATAATCGAAACATGTTACATACATTTTAATGTTTTTGCTTACAGCTGGTATCTTCGTTCCTTAACATACAATGTTATATGCTAGCATTTAAACGGTATAATTTTAACGCTTAGGTAAATCGTTTTATAATTTTCATGAAAAGTAAGAAATCAATTGTTACTATTTTTATGAATTGTAAATGTGTTAAATAAAGCAAAGCTTTCTTTTTATGTATTAATTATTATTCATTTTTAAGTTTTGTGAACTGCTACGAATATAATTTGTGCATTTGATCAAGATAAACTGTTCTGTTGTTAAAATGTTTTTGCTTAAGCTTACAAATTTCTAGGCAGCATAGCGATAAACGTATGTAAAATATTTACACAATTGAACATCTGAAAAGATATATCCAAAAATTTATATAGGTATATTTCTGTAATGTAGCTTAATTCAAGGTAATTTCTTTGAGATTAATAAACATGAAACGCGCATAAACTGAAATCATTAAATTCACATAAATCTGTTTTATTTTATTAATATTTATTTTCCTGTTGTTATAAGGTTGTTGGTTGTGAAAAGAATCTATTTAAAACTTTCATTTAAAAAAGCAACATGTTACCATTTTTTTAGATAATTATCTGCTATTAATTTCAGGTAAAAATGATTCTTTAATAAATTGTAATAATATTGCGAATAAATCAGAAATATCACTTCTTAAAGAAACAATTGGAAAGTATACCCAACAAGTTGCTAATAAAACCTATACAAATTCTTGAAATTAAGCAGAAACATCATTTTTACAGGCTTTAATGTTATGCACATGCATTTAGATTTCGAACTATTTTTTAATAATTTTCTATATTTAGTAAATTACGGATATCATCTTTATAACTTTAAAACAAAAAACTAACAATAGCGAAGCATTTCATTATAAATTTAAGATATTTTTACTGGAAAATCCATGCATGGAACACCTCCGAAACACGTACGTTTCACTAGCGTATGGCAATGTTTTGAAGTTACAAACATAGACGCCGCTTGTTCCGTGGAGTTTCATTCTCCGATAGTGGAGGAAACTGCGAACCCTCCCTCCTTCTATTCTAACCTCCTTGGGTCAGACAGACAAAGTAGACAGATGTCTTGTTTTGCAACCGCTAAGTCTTTCTGCACCGATGGGCGAAAAATCAAGCATAGGTGCGAAGGAAAGGTATATAGAAAGAGGGGCAATTTCGTATTTGAGGAGAGTAAAAGGGAACTTCGTACATCTTGTACGAGTTCAAAAGGCCAGGAAGAAAAGATGGGACAAAATAAAATTTAACATAAATGGCCCAAAAATAATAGAGGAAAAAAAAAAGGACCTATACAAAGAAAAGGAAAAGAAGTAGAAAATATCCTAAAATACTATTGTGTCCATGAGTGTAGTTAAAAGGAGAAGAAACTGTCTTCATTTACAATAAATAGTGTCTCACAGGTGTGTTTGTGTAGTGAGTGTGTTTGGTAATGGTGAATAGATGTGTTACTGGGGAAAAAACAAATATTGACGGTGTTAAAATGCTTCGTATCAAAGTATTTAGCATGGAATATAAAGTAATATGTACGCTTGCATCCTGAGATATCAACAAAGGTCATCAAACAAAAGTATATATTAATTTAACCAAAGTAACTTATGCTACTTTCATTCTCAACATTTTCATACATTTTTCAAAAACCAGCAGCAGACTAACAACATAGAACCATATACAATACAAGACCACAACCGCATACACCCAAAAAAATAAATAAATAAATAAAATAATATATATATATATGTGTGTATGTGTGTAAATTACTGAGTATATGTATTAAAAACACAAATTAAACAGTATTTATTAATTTAACTATCATAATTTATTACAAGATTAATTATTTTACTATCATAATTTATTACTAGTTAAATAATGTTAATATAACACAATGAGGCACACTGTTATTTATATAAGCTCATAGTTCTAAAAATTCATTTAAGGCGGTGAAGAATAAACCATCCCTTACATATGGACATTTAAGAGATAGCAAAGAACAGTATGAGAAAAAATCGGTGAGGTATAATATTATTTAAAGGCGAAACTATATTCAAGCGATCTAGAAAGAAAAGAGAATCCAGAAGATCCGACAGGGAAATAGCGCGATGCCCAAATTATCCCTCTCATCCCCAAATTTTCCCTCTCTCGAGATTCCTTAAGGGCTTTGTAAGTGTTGACAGACGTGAACTGATAACGCTGGCGTCTGTTTGGAGTTGATACACAAAGGAAGCCACAAGCAGTGGCAATTTCAAGTATTTTTTAATGCTTTAAACTGATGAAAAATTAAGATTTATTGATTTAAAGGCACTTATTTATAGAAATTTGATTTAGTTTAGATGAAAGAAAAGTACTTATCTTAAAATTCCAGGATTTTGGAGTATATCCTTACATTGTCCGCTGTTTTATTCTCGTCAACATCGGAGCCGAAATTCATTGGAATGATATAGGTTTTGTAGGTGAAAAATAAACATTTTTCAAAGAAATTTAATTGATAATCACCAAGAGGAAAGGAAAAATTTTCACTTTTTTACGGAGCGCAGCGATCGTGCTGCCGCTTGCCTCGGTAATCACACAGCCCCTTTGCTAAGTCTTTAACCGCGATGTTTACATTCCACTCCCCGTGCTCAGACCAAGGAGGTTAGAATAGAAGGAGGGAAGGTTCAACTCAAACGGTGAAGCTTGGCTGCCATGTTACTGTTATCGCTGTGACTTAAGGCTCCTATATACCAGGCTGAATCATCAGGCATTCGCGCTCCCAAGTGGGAGATTTAATGGCGGCTTTGTAGTTACTTTGCAACAATTTTTTGTGTTTTTGTGTTTTTTTTTTTTTTTTTTTTTTTTTTTTTGAGTAAAATGGGCGGATGTACAGCTATTACTTGTTCAAATCATTCACGGAAAGGTCATACATTGGTAAAATTTCCTAAAAATGAAGAAAGAAGAAAAATATGGGTAAATAATTGCCGAAGAGACAATTGGAAACCTGGTCCAGGCGCTGAACTTTGCTTAGTAAGTATAATGTTAATTACGCCTTCATTTAGAGTTTATATCTTCTCTGATGTTTATGATGTGCAAGTAAAGTGAAATTCTTGTGTACAATAACCTGAGTATCTGCTAATTTCTGTAATAATAGCTATAATTAAATTAGTCTAGGGTTAATGTACCCGTCGCCAAACATCGCCAATGTAGATGTTTTGAATGTGGAAAAGAAATTTCTCTTCTAATATAAAGCGCGGATTTTGTTTTCCTGTGCTAATTGTGGAATTTATACTAATGTAACATGAAAATCATTAGCATATTGAAATTTATTAAAAAATAAATAATAATTTGGAAAGTCAAGATAAAATCTGAATGTTTGCTAAAGATATATGTAACATTATACTATAGTTGCAATATCGTTGGAATGATATATAATTTTTTCTTTATTTTATAATCACTATTGTTAAAAAGTTAGATGAGTTGTTTATGCACGGTGCCCACTACTGTTTCTTGGTTAAAATAACTTCCAGAATTTTGACATTGACATCTGAAGTCAATAGAATAAATTGAATAGTGTGAGACAAAATATATATAATCTGACTTCAATAATTGCAAGGATTGCGCAAGTTTATTTATTATCACAGTATTATACAATTTGGCAATGGAGTAAAGATTTAGAAATGAATGCTGAACATTCAAATTAGTATTTTCTTGTTTCTAATATATAGAAATATAGTCTATTTTCCAGTATAAAAGTTTTACTTAAAAGTATGGGAAAGCAGATTTGTTTCATGCATGATCTTTATAATACTGGTATGAAATGAATGAATTTTAATCTGTAAACAATTTTTTGTTAATATTGAAATGCGTTTCTTTGGGTACAATTTTAGGCACTTGTAGATCATGTCAGACAACATGCAATAGAAAAAAGATGTCCGTGTGCATAAATTTTCCCATTGCGTTACTTCATTTTATCTAAATTTCAAGGATAATTCTTTTCATTTTTATATGGCATGTTATCAGTATAAAGGCTAGTGAAAATAAATTGGTATGTGTATCTGTTTTTGAAGTGTAATGCTTAAATAAAAAGATGGTGTGTGTTTCTTCTTTTAAACAAAATTTGAAGGATAGTATTTTTCAGTGTTGTACTGTTTGTTATTTCTCAATGTAAAGGGTAACAAGGGGGAAAAAACTGGTATGGTATATCTGTTTTTTAAGCATGATAATTTTATTTATTTCTTTAGTGATGCATATATATAGAGAGAAGGTGTTTGGTCCAACTGAAGTTATAATAAATCTAATTTTACTAGATCTCTCCCTCCCCTCAGGTGTAGAAAATTTTCAAGTGCAGAAAGTTTATTTGCAGAATTAATTCATTTCTGATAAACTTATTATCATTAATTTTTTATATAACATGTTATTAAGTTACACATTTGACTACTGTGTAATAAAATTGTATTTAGAGCAAAAAATTAACTATAATTTTGCATCTGGTGACTAATATCATATGCTTCTAAGAATATTACTTTAACTTTTTCCATAATTTTTGTATTTCAGGAACATGAAACTGTTATTTTGATATACTTAAATAATAAAAGTGTGTATCTGAATCAATTAATGGATACAGATATTTTACAGTTATTTTTAGAAGATATTTGCCATATTGCTTCTAATAATTCATAAAGTATGTTAAAATATAGGTAAATAATTTGGTGCAGAATTCAAATTTAGGGTTTAAAATATAGTCAATCATAAGACTAAATGATTTTTATTGTCATGATTTGCCTGGGCTTAAGAATGTACTTTTCGCCCGGTGGAAATTGTCATCAAACTGTCCTGAACAGGCTTTTTGTTGATAATAACTTCCAGGCTTATCAGTACCTGCTTTTGAGTGGAGGGTATGCAAATATAGTACCCAATTTAAATTACATTGTGATTGTAATAATATTGTGGTATTAAATAAGTGATTATAATTACAATTTATGTAATTGCATTGTAATTATATTACATTGTATCTGTGAACTCTTAATTTCATTACTTTATGCAATTATGTTGTAAGTGCATAATCTAATTGCAATAATATAATCTATTCGCAATTACAAAATAATTATAAATGCAGTTACATCTTAAATAGAGGCCATTTTAATACTTTTAAATTTTCGCAAAATAACTTCCCATTAAGGTTCATTTGGAGGAAACTATGCAAATACTAAAAAAGAAGTTATGCTAAATTTACATATTTTGTACAGTACTTTCTTGTTATAATGCTGTTCAATATATTTTCAATACTTTTGTAAATTTAACGACATTCTTTGCAATCACTGTGGTGCTTTAAAAAGAAGTTTCTTAGTTATGCTTTCTAATAAGAATGGGTTTAAAATTAAGTATTATGTATAATAACTAGCAGTTAAAAAAACTTGACTGCATGAAAATGCTGTTGCTGTGTAAAATAAAAAATAAGCTTTCTTTTATGCTTTGAAATGAATTACATGAGGTTAAGTCGTCCTTTTACAATTTAAGAATGTGATTAACACACATTCTTAAATTGGACAGGTTTTTATCTAAATTATTAGTATAAAATATATAAACTATGACTTATTTTGTAACATAACTCAAATTACAAAATTCATTCTATATACGTTCAAAGTTATTATCTTTTATGGAATAACTGTTTTTTAATTTAGGTAAAAATTGGATTTTTAGAAGTATTACAAATACAATGCAACACAAAGGTGATCTGATTGAAGAGGAAGGACTTTTTATTAAGGTTTCTAGTTCGTATTTATATTACATTTGATGAAAAGCATCCAAAACACAGAATGCTGTACTTTCTTCTTCCATATATGTTATGAAATATTTCGCACATTTAAAAGAAAGTGTTTCTTCAGAATCTTGCACAATTATTTCCATATACTTCAGACTTAAATGACAACATATTCTTAAGTTATTTTTTTAGTATGAATTTACAGTGTTTTTATGGAAATTTTTGTTAAAATGTCATTAAGATAAAGTTATTTGCACACTCTACGCTTTAACTATTTGCCCATTTGACACTATTGAAAGTTTTTATTCATATCTTATTTATTATAGTCTGCTAACGAAACTGAAACATCTAAAGAATAAGTTATTTCGAATATGTTTACAAAATATACACGAAATTTTTATTTAGGTGAAAACGTCTATATACTATTCGAGAATTAATAAATTATCCGAAAAGTTTATATGCGCTGAATGCCGCGCGTCTATAAAATAAATCTTTAAAAAAACAGCAGACATTCAGCCAGCGTGTGCGATAAACGCGCCAAAATTGGCAGCGCGTTCACTCCCTCGCCAAGAGAGAAAAGTTGGTGATTCAGCCTGGTTTAGAGGAGCCTTACTGTGACTTGTGCAAGGAAGTCTGTAATTGTAACATTTTTTTCCCTTTTCTTTTTGAAGCATGTCAGCTTATATTGCATATGGATGCACAAATAGATTTTCAAAAAATATTCCTGGGATTACTGTTCACTAAGTATTGATTTTCTTTTTTTATGTAATTTCATAAATATGTTAAAAAATATCACAATGTCATGTTGTTTTCTTTCCAGATGTGAAAATAAAAGACTTAATAATAATCGAAACATGTTACATACATTTTAATGTTTTTGCTTACAGCTGGTATCTTCGTTCCTTAACATACAATGTTATATGCTAGCATTTAAACGGTATAATTTTAACGCTTAGGTAAATCGTTTTATAATTTTCATGAAAAGTAAGAAATCAATTGTTACTATTTTTATGAATTGTAAATGTGTTAAATAAAGCAAAGCTTTCTTTTTATGTATTAATTATTATTCATTTTTAAGTTTTGTGAACTGCTACGAATATAATTTGTGCATTTGATCAAGATAAACTGTTCTGTTGTTAAAATGTTTTTGCTTAAGCTTACAAATTTCTAGGCAGCATAGCGATAAACGTATGTAAAATATTTACACAATTGAACATCTGAAAAGATATATCCAAAAATTTATATAGGTATATTTCTGTAATGTAGCTTAATTCAAGGTAATTTCTTTGAGATTAATAAACATGAAACGCGCATAAACTGAAATCATTAAATTCACATAAATCTGTTTTATTTTATTAATATTTATTTTCCTGTTGTTATAAGGTTGTTGGTTGTGAAAAGAATCTATTTAAAACTTTCATTTAAAAAAGCAACATGTTACCATTTTTTTAGATAATTATCTGCTATTAATTTCAGGTAAAAATGATTCTTTAATAAATTGTAATAATATTGCGAATAAATCAGAAATATCACTTCTTAAAGAAACAATTGGAAAGTATACCCAACAAGTTGCTAATAAAACCTATACAAATTCTTGAAATTAAGCAGAAACATCATTTTTACAGGCTTTAATGTTATGCACATGCATTTAGATTTCGAACTATTTTTTAATAATTTTCTATATTTAGTAAGTTACGGATATCATCTTTATAACTTTAAAACAAAAAACTAACAATAGCGAAGCATTTCATTATAAATTTAAGATATTTTTACTGGAAAATCCATGCATGGAACACCTCCGAAACACGTACGTTTCACTAGCGTATGGCAATGTTTTGAAGTTACAAACATAGACGCCGCTTGTTCCGTGGAGTTTCATTCTCCGATAGTGGAGGAAACTGCGAACCCTCCCTCCTTCTATTCTAACCTCCTTGGGTCAGACAGACAAAGTAGACAGATGTCTTGTTTTGCACCCGCTAAGTCTTTCTGCACCGATGGGCGAAAAATCAAGCATAGGTGCGAAGGAAAGGTATATAGAAAGAGGGGCAATTTCGTATTTGAGGAGAGTAAAAGGGAACTTCGTACATCTTGTACGAGTTCAAAAGGCCAGGAAGAAAAGATGGGACAAAATAAAATTTAACATAAATGGCCCAAAAATAATAGAGGAAAAAAAAAAAGGACCTATACAAAGAAAAGGAAAAGAAGTAGAAAATATCCTAAAATACTATTGTGTCCATGAGTGTAGTTAAAAGGAGAAGAAACTGCCTTCATTTACAATAAATAGTGTCTCACAGGTGTGTTTGTGTAGTGAGTGTGTTTGGTAATGGTGAATAGATGTGTTACTGGGGAAAAAACAAATATTGACGGTGTTAAAATGCTTCGTATCAAGGTATTTAGCATGGAATATAAAGTAATATGTACGCTTGCATCCTGAGATATCAACAAAGGTCATCAAACTAAAGTATATATTAATTTAACCAAAGTAACTTATGCTACTTTCATTCTCAACATTTTCATACATTTTTCAAAAAGCAGCAGCAGACTAACAACATAGAACCATATACAATACAAGACCACAACCGCATACACCCAAAAAAATTAATAAATAAATAAAATAATATATATATATATGTGTGTGTGTGTGTGTGTGTAAATTACTGAGTATATGTATTAAAAACACAAATTAAACAGTATTTATTAATTTAACTATCATAATTTATTACAAGATTAATTATTTTACTATAATAATTTATTACTAGTTAAATAATGTTAATATAACACAATGAGGCACACTGTTATTTATATAAGCTCATAGTTCTAAAAATTCATTTAAGGCGGTGAAGAATAAACCATCCCTTACATATGGATATTTAACAGATAGCAAAGAACAGTATGAGAAAAAATCGGTGAGGTATAATATTATTTAAAGGCGAAACTATATTCAAGCGATCTAGAAAGAAAAGAGAATCCAGAAGATCCGACAGAGAAATAGCGCGAAACCCAAATTATCCCTCTCATCCCCAAATTTTCCCTCTCTCGAGATTCCTTAAGGGCTTTGTAAGTGTTGACAGACGTGAACTGATAACGCTGGCGTCTGTTTGGAGTTGATACACAAAGGAAGCCACAAGCAGTGGCAATTTCAAGTATTTTTTAATGCTTTAAACTGATGAAAAATTAAGATTTATTGATTTAAAGGCACTTATTTATAGAAATTTGATTTAGTTTAGATGAAAGAAAAGTACTTATCTTAAAATTCCAGGCTTTTGGAGTATATCCTTACATTGTCCGCTGTTTTATTCTCGTCAACATCGGAGCCGAAATTCATTGGAATGATATAGGTTTTGTAGGTGAAAAATAAACATTTTTCAAAGAAATTTAATTGATAATCACCAAGAGGAAAGGAAAAATTTTCACTTTTTTACGGAGCGCAGCGATCGTGCTGCCGCTTGCCTCGGTAATCACACAGCCCCTTTGCTAAGTCTTTAACCGCGATGTTTACATTCCACTCCCCGTGGTCAGACCAAGGAGGTTAGAATAGAAGGAGGGAAGGTTCAACTCAAACGGTGAAGTTTGGCGGCCATGTTACTGTTATCGCTGTGACTTAAGGCTCCTATATACCAGGCTGAATCATCAGGCATTCGCGCTCCCAAGTGGGAGATTTAATGGCGGCTTTGTAGTTACTGTGCAACAATTTTTTGTGTTTTTTTTTTTTTTTTTTTTTTTTTGTGTAAAATGGGCGGCTGTTCAGCTATTACTTGTTCAAATCATTCACGGAAAGGTCATACATTGGTAAAATTTCCTAAAAATGAAGAAAGAAGAAAAATATGGGTAAATAATTGCCGAAGAGACAATTGGAAACCTGGTCCAGGCGCTGAACTTTGCTTAGTAAGTATAATGTTAATTACGCCTTCATTTAGAGTTTATATCTTCTCTGATGTTAATGATGTGCAAGTAAAGTGAAATTCTTGTGTACAATAACCTGAGTATCTGCTAATTTCTGTAATAATAGCTATAATTAAATTAGTGTAGGGTTAATGTACCCGTCGCCAAACATCGCCAATGTAGATGTTTTGAATGTGGAAAAGAAATTTCTCTTCTAATATAAAGCGCGGATTTTGTTTTCCTGTGCTAATTGTGGAATTTATACTAATGTAACATGAAAATCATTAGCATATTGAAATTTATTAAAAAATAAATAATAATTTGGAAAGTCAAGATAAAATCTGAATGTTTGCTAAAGATATATGTAACATTATACTATAGTTGCAATATCGTTGGAATGATATATAATTTTTTCTTTATTTTATAATCACTATTGTTAAAAAGTTAGATGAGTTGTTTATGCACGGTGCCCACTACTGTTTCTTGGTTAAAATAACTTCCAGAATTTTGACATTGACATCTGAAGTCAATAGAATAAATTGAATAGTGTGAGACAAAATATATATAATCTGACTTCAATAATTGCAAGGATTGTGCAAGTTTATTTATTATCACAGTATTATACAATTTGGCAATGGAGTAAAGATTTAGAAATGAATGCTGAACATTCAAATTAGTATTTTCTTGTTTCTAATATATAGAAATATAGTCTATTTTCCAGTATAAAAGTTTTACTTAAAAGTATGGGAAAGCAGATTTGTTTCATGCATGATCTTTATAATACTGGTATGAAATGAATGAATTTTAATCTGTAAACAATTTTTTGTTAATATTGAAATGCGTTTCTTTGGGTACAATTTTAGGCACTTGTAGATCATGTCAGACAACATGCAATAGAAAAAAGATGTCCGTGTGCATAAATTTTCCCATTGCGTTACTTCATTTTATCTAAATTTCAAGGATAATTCTTTTCATTTTTATATGGCATGTTATCAGTATAAAGGCTAGTGAAAATAAATTGGTATGTGTATCTGTTTTTGAAGTGTAATGCTTAAATAAAAAGATGGTGTGTGTTTCTTCATTTAAACAAAATTTCAAGGATAGTATTTTTCAGTGTTGTACTGTTTGTTATTTCTCAATGTAAAGGGTAACAAGGGGGAAAAAACTGGTATGGTATATCTGTTTTTTAAGCATGATAATTTTATTTATTTCTTTAGTGATGCATATATATAGAGAGAAGGTGTTTGGTCCAACTGAAGTTATAATAAATCTAATTTTACTAGATCTCTCCCTCCCCTCAGGTGTAGAAAATTTTCAAGTGCAGAAAGTTTATTTGCAGAATTAATTCATTTCTGATAAACTTATTATCATTAATTTTTTATATAACATGTTATTAAGTTACACATTTGACTACTGTGTAATAAAATTGTATTTAGAGCAAAAAATTAACTATAATTTTGCATCTGGTGACTAATATCATATGCTTCTAAGAATATTACTTTAACTTTTTCCATAATTTTTGTATTTCAGGAACATGAAACTGTTATTTTGATATACTTAAATAATAAAAGTGTGTATCTGAATCAATTAATGGATACAGATATTTTACAGTTATTTTTAGAAGATATTTGCCATATTGCTTCTAATAATTCATAAAGTATGTTAAAATATAGGTAAATAATTTGGTGCAGAATTCAAATTTAGGGTTTAAAATATAGTCAATCATAAGACTAAATGATTTTTATTGTCATGATTTGCCTGGGCTTAAGAATGTACTTTTCGCCCGGTGGAAATTGTCATCAAACTGTCCTGAACAGGCTTTTTGTTGATAATAACTTCCAGGTTTATCAGTACCTCCTTTTGAGTGGAGGGTATGCAAATATAGTAGCCAATTTAAATTACATTGTGATTGTAATAATATTGTGGTATTAAATAAGTGATTATAATTACAATTTAGGTAATTGCATTGTAATTATATTACATTGTATCTGTGAACTCTTAATTTCATTACTTTATGCAATTATGTTGTAAGTGCATAATCTAATTGCAATAATATAATCTATTCGCAATTACAAAATAATTATAAATGCAGTTACATCTTAAATAGAGGCCATTTTTATACTTTTAAATTTTCGCAAAATAACTTCCCATTAAGGTTCATTTGGAGGAAACTATGCAAATACTAAAAAAGAAGTTATGCTAAATTTACATATTTTGTACAGTACTTTCTTGTTATAATGCTGTTCAATATATTTTCAATACTTTTGTAAATTTAACGACATTCTTTGCAATCACTGTGGTGCTTTAAAAAGAAATTTCTTAGTTATGCTTTCTAATAAGAATGGGTTTAAAATTAAGTATTATGTATAATAACTAGCAGTTAAAAAAACTTGACTGCATGAAAATTCTGTTGCTGTGTAAAATAAAAAATAAGCTTTCTTTTATGCTTTGAAATGAATTACATGTGGTTAAGTCGTCCTTTTACAATTTAAGAATGTGATTAACACACATTCTTAAATTGGACAGGTTTTATCTAAATTATTAGTATAAAATATATAAACTATGACTTATTTTGTAACATAACTCAAATTACAAAATTCATTCTATATACGTTCAAAGTTATTATCTTTTATGGAATAACTGTTTTTTAATTTAGGTAAAAATTGGATTTTTAGAAGTATTACAAATACAATGCAACACAAAGGTGATCTGATTGAAGAGGAAGGACTTTTTATTAAGGTTTCTAGTTCGTATTTATATTACATTTGATGAAAAGCATCCAAAACACAGAATGCTGTACTTTCTTCTTCCATATATGTTATGAAATATTTCACACATTTAAAAGAAAGTGTTTCTTCAGAATCTTGCACAATTATTTCCATATACTTCAGACTTAAATAACAACATATTCTTAAGTTATTTTTTAGTATGAATTTACAGTGTTTTTATGGAATTTTTTGTTAAAATGTCATTAAGATAAAGTTATTTGCACACTCTACGCTTTAACTATTTGCCCATTTGACACTATTGAAAGTTTTTATTCATATCTTATTTATTATAGTCTGCTAACGAAACTGAAACATCTAAAGAATAAGTTATTTTGAATATGTTTACAAAATATACGCGAAATTTTTATTTAGGTGAAAACGTCTATATACTATTCGAGAATTAATAAATTATCCGAAAAGTTTATATGCGCTGAATGCCGCGCGTCTATAAAATAAATCTTTAAAAAAACAGCAGACATTCAGCCAGCGTGTGCGATAAACGCGCCAAAATTGGTAGCGCGTTCAATCCCTCGCCAAGAGAGAAAAGTTGGTGATTCAGCCTGGTTTACAGGAGCCTTACTGTGACTTGTGCAAGGAAGTCTGTAATTGTAACATTTTTTTCCCTTTTCTTTTTGAAGCATGTCAGCTTATATTGCATATGGATGCACAAATAGATTTTCAAAAAATATTCCTGGGATTACTGTTCACTAAGTATTGATTTTCTTTTTTTATGTAATTTCATAAATATGTTAAAAAATATCACAATGTCATGTTGTTTTCTTTCCAGATGTGAAAATAAAAGACTTAATAATAATCGAAACATGCTAAATACATTTTAATGTTTTTGCTTACAGCTGGTATCTTCGTTCCTTAACATACAATGTTATATGCTAGCATTTAAACGGTATAATTTTAACGCTTAGGTAAATCGTTTTATAATTTTCATGAAAAGTAAGAAATCAATTTTTACTATTTTTATGAATTGTAAATGTGTTAAATAAAGCAAAGCTTTCTTTTTATGTATTAATTATTATTCATTTTTAAGTTTTGTGAACTGTTACAAATATAATTTGTGCATTTGATCAAGATAAACTGTTCTGTCGTTAAAATGTTTTTGCTTAAGCTTACAAATTTCTAGGCAGCATAGCGATAAACGTATGTAAAATATTTACACAATTGAACATCTGAAAAGATATATCCAAAAATTTATATAGGTATATTTCTGTAATGTAGCTTAATTCAAGGTAATTTCTTTGAGATTAATAAACATGAAACGCGCATAAACTGAAATCATTAAATTCACATAAATCTGTTTTATTTTATTAATATTTATTTTCCTGTTGTTATAAGGTTGTTGGTTGTGAAAAGAATCTATTTAAAACTTTCATTTAAAAAAGCAACAATTTACCATTTTTTTAGATAATTATCTGCTATTAATTTCAGGTAAAAATGATTCTTTAATAAATTGTAATAATATTGCGAATAAATCAGAAATATCACTTCTTAAAGAAACAATTGGAAAGTATACCCAACAAGTTGCTAATAAAACCTATACAAATTCTTGAAATTATGCAGAAACATCATTTTTAAAGGCTTTAATGTTATGCACATGCATTTAGATTTCGAACTATTTTTTAATAATTTTCTATATTTAGTAAATTACGGATATCATCTTTATAACTTTAAAACAAAAAACTAACAATAGCGAAGCATTTCATTATAAATTTAAGATATTTTTACTGGAAAATCCATGCATGGAACACCTCCGAAACACGTACGTTTCACTAGCGTATGGCAATGTTTTGAAGTTACAAACATAGACGCCGCTTGTTCCGTGGAGTTTCATTCTCCGATAGTGGAGGAAACTGCGAACCCTCCCTCCTTCTATTCTAACCTCCTTGGGTCAGACAGACAAAGTAGACAGATGTCTTGTTTTGCACCCGCTAAGTCTTTCTGCACCGATGGGCGAAAAATCAAGCATAGGTGCGAAGGAAAGGTATATAGAAAGAGGGGCAATTTCGTATTTGAGGAGAGTAAAAGGGAACTTCGTACATCTTGTACGAGTTCAAAAGGCCAGGAAGAAAAGATGGGACAAAATAAAATTTAAAATAAATGGCCCAAAAATAATAGAGGGGAAAAAAAGGGGGGGCCTATACAAAGAAAAGGAAAAGAAGTAGAAAATATCCTAAAATACGATTGTGTCCATGAGTGTAGTTAAAAGGAATAGAAACTGCCTTCATTTACAATAAATAGTGTCTCACAGGTGTGTTTGTGTAGTGAGTGTGTTTGGTAATGGTGAATAGATGTGTTACTGGGGAAAAAACTAATATTGACGGTGTTAAAATGCTTCGTATCAAGGTATTTAGCATGGAATATAAAGTAATATGTACGCTTGCATCCTGAGATATCAACAAAGGTCATCAAACAAAAGTATATATTAATTTAACCAAAGTAGCTAATGCTACTTTCATTCTCAACATTTTCATACATTTTTCAAAAACCAGCAGCAGACTAACAACATAGAACCATATACAATACAAGACCACAACCGCATACACCCAAAAAAATAAATAAATAAATAAAATAATATATATATATATATGTGTGTATGTGTGTAAATTACTGAGTATATGTATTAAAAACACAAATTAAACAGTATTTATTAATATAACTATCATAATTTATTACAAGATTAATTATTTTACTATCATAATTTATTACTAGTTAAATAATGTTAATATAACACAATGAGGCACACTGTTATTTATATAAGCTCATAGTTCTAAAAATTCATTTAAGGCGGTGAAGAATAAACCATCCCTTACATATGGATATTTAACAGATAGCAAAGAACAGTATGAGAAAAAATCGGTGAGGTATAATATTATTTAAAGGCGAAACTATATTCAAGCCATCTAGAAAAAAAGAGAATCCAGAAGATCCGAGAGGGAAATAGCGCGATGCCCAAATTATCCCTCTCATCCCCAAATTTTCCCTCTCTCGAGATACCTTAAGGGCTTTGTAAGTGTTGACAGACGTGAACTGATAACGCTGGCGTCTGTTTGGAGTTGATACACAAAGGAAGCCACAAGCAGTGGCAATTTCAAGTATTTTTTAATGCTTTAAACTGATGAAAAATTAAGATTTATTGATTTAAAGGCACTTATTTATAGAAATTTGATTTAGTTTAGATGAAAGAAAAGTACTTATCTTAAAATTCCAGGCTTTTGGAGTATATCCTTACATTGTCCGCTGTTTTATTCTCGTCAACATCGGAGCCGAAATTCATTGGAATGATATAGGTTTTGTAGGTAAAAAATAAACATTTTTCAAAGAAATTTAATTGATAATCACCAAGAGGAAAGGAAAAATTTTCACTTTTTTACGGAGCGCAGCGATCGTGCTGCCGCTTGCCTCGGTAATCACACAGCCCCTTTGCTAAGTCTTTAACCGCGATGTTTACATTCCACTCCCCGTAGTCAGACAGACAGCAGACAAAGTAGACAGATGTCTTGTTTTGCACCCGCTAAGTCTTTCTGCACCGATGGGCGAAAAATCAAGCATAGGTGCGAAGGAAAGGTATATAGAAAGAGGGGCAATTTCGTATTTGAGGAGAGTAAATGGGACCTTCGTACGTCTTGTACGAGTTCAAAAGGCCAGGAAGAAAAGATGGGACAAAATAAAATTTAAAATAAATGGCCCAAAAATAATAGAGGGGGGGGAAGGGCCTATACAGAGAAAAGGAAAAGAAGTAGAAAATATCCTAAAATACGATTGTGTCCATGAGTGTAGTTAAAAGGAGAAGAAACTGTCTTCATTTACAATAAATAGTGTCTCACAGGTGTGTTTGTGTAGTGAGTGTGTTTGGTAATGGTGAATAGATGTGTTACTGGGGAAAAAACAAATATTGACGGTGTTAAAATGCTTCGTATCAAGGTATTTAGCATGGAATATAAAGTAATATGTACGCTTGCATCCTGAGATATCAACAAAGGTCATCAAACAAAAGTATGTATTAATTTAACCAAAGTAACTTATGCTACTTTCATTCTCAACATTTTCATACATTTTTCAAAAAGCAGCAGCAGACTAACAACATAGAACCATATACAATACAAAACCACAACCGCATACACCCAAAAAAATAAATAAATAAATAAAATAATATATATATATATATGTGTGTGTGTGTGTGTGTGTAAATTACTGAGTATATGTATTAAAAACACAAATTAAACAGTATTTATTAATTTAACTATCATAATTTATTACAAGATTAATTATTTTACTATCATAATTTATTACTAGTTAAATAATGTTAGTATAACACAATGAGGCACACTGTTATTTATATAAGCTCATAGTTCTAAGAATTCATTTAAGGCGGTGAAGAATAAACCATCCCTTACATATGGACATTTAACAAATAGCAAAGAACAGTATGAGAAAAAATCGGTGAGGTATAATATTATTTAAAGGCGAGACTATATTCAAGCGATTTAGAAAGAAATGAGAATCCAGAAGATCCGAGAGGGAAATAGCGCGATGCCCAAATTATCCCTCTCATCCCCAAATTTTCCCTCTCTCGAGATTCCTTAAGGGCTTTGTAAGTGTTGACAGACGTGAACTGATAACGCTGGCGTCTGTTTGGAGTTGATACACAAAGGAAGCCACAAGCAGTGGCAATTTCAAGTATTTTTTAATGCTTTAAACTGATGAAAAATTAAGATTTATTGATTTAAAGGCACTTACTTATAGAAATTTGATTTAGTTTAGATGAAAGAAAAGTACTTATCTTAAAATTCCAGGCTTTTGGAGTATATCCTTACATTGTCCGCTGTTTTATTCTCGTCAACATCGGAGCCGAAATTCATTGGAATGATATAGGTTTTGTAGGTGAAAAATAAACGTTTGTCAAAGAAATTTAATTGATAATCACCAAGAGGAAAGGAAAAATTTTCACTTTTTTACGGAGCGCAGCAATTGTGCTGCCGCTTGCCTCGGTAATCACACAGCCCCTTTGCTAAGTCTTTAACCGCGATGTTTACATTCCACTCCCCGTGGTCAGACAGACAGACAGAAAGACAGACAAAGTAGACAGATGTCTTGTTTTGCACCCGCTAAGTCTTTCTGCACCGATGGGCGAAAAATCAAGCATAGGTGCGAAGGAAAGGTATATAGAAAGAGGGGCAATTTCGTGTTTGAGGAGAGTAAATGGGACCTTCGTACGTCTTGTACGAGTTCAAAAGGCCAGGAAGAAAAGATGGGACAAAATAAAATTTAAAATAAATGGCCCAAAAATAATAGAGGGGCGGGAAGGGCCTATACAGAGAAAAGGAAAAGAAGTAGAAAATATCCTAAAATACGATTGTGTCCATGAGTGTAGTTAAAAGGAGAAGAAACTGTCTTCATTTACAATAAATAGTGTCTCACAGGTGTGTTTGGTAGTGAGTGTGTTTGGTAATGGTGAATAGATGTGTTACTGGGGAAAAAACAAATATTGACGGTGTTAAAATGCTTCGTATCAATGTATTTAGCATGGAATATAAAGCAATATGTACGCTTGCATCCTGAGATATCAACAAAGGTCATCAAACAAAAGTATATATTAATTTAACCAAAGTAACTTATGCTACTTTCATTCTCAACATTTTCATACATTTTTCAAAAAGCAGCAGCAGACTAACAACATAGAACCATATACAATAAAAGAGCACAACCGCATACACCCAAAAAAAAAATAAATAAATAAAATAATATATATATATGTGTGTGTATGTGTGTAAATTACTGAGTATATGTATTAAAAACACAAATTAAACAGTATTTATTAATTTAACTATCATAATTTTTTACAAGATTAATTATTTTACTATCATAATTTATTACTAGTTAAATAATGTTAATATAACACAATGAGGCACACTGTTATTTATATAAGCTCATAGTTCTAAAAATTCATTTAAGGCGGTGAAGAATAAACCATCCCTTACATATGGACATTTAACAGATAGCAAAGAACAGTATGAGAAAAAATCGGTGAGGTATAATATTATTTAAAGGCGAAACTATATTCAAGCGATCTAGAAAGAAAAGAGAATCCAGAAGATCCGAGAGGGAAATAGCGGGATGCCCAAATTATCCCTCTCATCCCCAAATTTTCCCTCTCTCGAAATTCCTTAAGGGCTTTGTAAGTGTTGACAGACGTGAACTGATAACGCTGGCGTCTGTTTGGAGTTGATACACAAAGGAAGCCACAAGCAGTGGCAATTTCAAGTATTTTTTAATGCTTTAAACTGATGAAAAATTAAGATTTATTGATTTAAAGGCACTTATTTATAGAAATTTGATTTAGTTTAGATGAAAGAAAAGTACTTATCTTAAAATTCCAGGCTTTTGGAGTATATCCTTACATTGTCCGCTGTTTTATTCTCGTCAACATCGGAGCCGAAATTCATTGGAATGATATAGGTTTTGTAGGTGAAAAATAAACATTTTTCAAAGAAATTTAATTGATAATCACCAAGAGGAAAAGAAAAATTTTCACTTTTTTACGGAGCGCAGCGATCGTGCTGCCGCTTGCTCGGTAATCACACAGCCCCTTTGCTAAGTCTTTAACCGCGATGTTTACATTCCACTCCCCGTGGTCAGACAGACAGCAGACAAAGTAGACAGATGTCTTGTTTTGCACCCGCTAAGTCTTTCTGCACCGATGGGCGAAAAATCAAGCATAGGTGCGAAGGAAAGGTATATAGAAAGAGGGGCAATTTCGTATTTGAGGAGAGTAAATGGGACCTTCGTACGTCTTGTACGAGTTCAAAAGGCCAGGAAGAAAAGATGGGACAAAATAAAATTTAAAATAAATGGCCCAAAAATAATAGAGGGGGGGAAGGGCCTATACAGAGAAAAGGAAAAGAAGTAGAAAATATCCTAAAATACGATTGTGTCCATGAGTGTAGTTAAAAGGAGAAGAAACTGTCTTCATTTACAATAAATAGTGTCTCACAGGTGTGTTTGTGTAGTGAGTGTGTTTGGTAATGGTGAATAGATGTGTTACTGGGGAAAAAACAAATATTGACGGTGTTAAAATGCTTCGTATCAAGGTATTTAGCATGGAATATAAAGTAATATGTACGCTTTCATCCTGAGATATCAACAAAGGTCATCAAACAAAAGTATATATTAATTTAACCAAAGTAACTTATGCTACTTTCATTCTCAACATTTTCATACATTTTTCAAAAAGCAGCAGCAGACTAACAACATAGAACCATATACAATACAAGACCACAACCGCATACACCCAAATAACTAAATAAATAAATAAAATAATATATATATATATATATATATATATATATAATAATTTATTTCCTAAACCGTATTGATTAATTGATTATATTATCTCCTAAGTTTAATTAAAGTAGAATTATTTTAAAAGTGTGCATCCATACTGGTAAGTTATATTTTGAAAGATGTTTTGAAGTAATTTGAAAGCAAAATGTTAATAATGTTTTAACGGGGACTGGAGTTAAATCATCACGAAGAATAATATTACAATTGTAAAAGTAAAAATTAAAACATGTAATTATTGTCATTGATCGGAAATTAGTTGACTTTTCAAGGGGAACAAACCAACTCCCGTTCAATGATCAATAATTGATAGAAATACGTAAATATGAAAGTGTTTCGTCTTTACTCGAGTTATAAATTAAAGCCAAACCGGCAATTCTAGTTAGGCCAAATATTTCCGCGAATAGTTGTTACTCAAAGAACTGATTCTCATGAAGCATTTTAGTCAATTCAATTTGGAGTAAAAATCAATTACTGTAGAGAAATCTTGTAAAACTCGAGTAATCGTCTCCGACACTATCATCTTTATGTATTTGAGTACTATATTATTTGTAGAAATTAAACATTGGAAATTGTCATTATGAAATCGAAATCAAAGTAAAGTTGAAATAAACATAGAAGATTATAAAAAAGATAAATAATGCAAACTTTGCAAAAACAAATCAAAGAGAACATAAAAATAATATAAAAATAATATAAAAATAAAATAGAAAATAATATAAATAAGATCAGTGAATGTACATGAAGATATAAAGGCCAGAAAGGTATTAAGTAACTTACATTCTTTCTAGTGGGGGAGTTGGCAGTGTGTTCTCTTCGTGTCTGACTCAGAAGTGTAGGGTGTCCGAAAATTCTTAGCGGCAGTAGGGGCTTTGAATTATGTCAGTCGGCAAGACTTGGGTGAAGAAATTTATGGTAGTGGGTGGGACTTGGAATTCTTGAGGGATGTATTTTGTGTAGTTCTTATCTGAGAGAGACCGTCTGTTAAGATTTTTTTAAAAATACTAGTGAATGGAAATTAATTAATTTCTGGCTAATTGTCGTGTCGCAATGATTAAGAATTTAAGAAAGGAAAAAGGCATTTTCGCTATCCAAGAGCTAGTAGACAGTCTAAAGGCAGGAAATAGGCCCATTTTTTTAGTAACAGTATAGTAACAGTATATGTCTGAAGACAATTAGCTTTTTACAATATATACAATTGAGTAATTACACTATATACAAATCTTTCAACTGACAGTCATCCAACTTATACCGCCTTCTCAGGTTTAGGAATAAATTATCATATCCCTATCAGTTAAATGATTTAGAGTGAGTATATAACGCCTGCTCTTTTAAGGCAATGGTTGATAAATTGAAAGGGAATTAGATTATTTTTGAGAATTTTGATAAGGCTCAAAATTTCGCGTTGTAAATCTATTGTATCTGTGCATATAGTTTTAATTCGTTGTATTTGATTAATTATAGTATTGTTAATTACGTTTTTGGATATGTTGGAGTTCCAATTTATTAATTTGTTAGTATTGAAATTGAAGTTTCTTGTTTTGTCAAAAAGTAAAATTTTTTTGTAGTTAATGATTTGAAGATCTAGAAAGTCTATGCTATTTTGTGAATTATTAGTTTTATTAAGTTTAAGACAATTCGGATAAATGTCGGAGTTTTCAATTTTACCAAAATTATTAATTGTAATAAGGTCATCAATAAATCTGTAGGTGTGTTTGTAGTAATTTAACTCTTGTGGTTGTAGATTTTTTTGGAAGTTAAATTCTTTGACAAATAAAAAGATATTACAGATCGAGGTGCTGGAATGTAAGCCCATTGGCAATCCTCTGACTTGTTTAAAAAGTTGATTTTGAAACTTGATGTAGTTATGAAAAAGTGTGCATTTTTGGTAGGTTTTCCATTTGTCAAGAGTCATGATATTGAGTATATTAGGGAAAAGTTTTGGTAGATCAAGTAGACTGGTATAGATTTCTTCTAGAGGAAGTGAGGTATATAAGTTTTCAAAATCATAGCAGTTAATGTTTTGGATGTTAATGGTATGAATGGTAGTAATGACAGGAGTGTTATTATGAATGATCCAGCAATAGTTATGATTAGTGTTACAATCATTGAAAATAAATTTACAGATTTTATTAAGCTGAATTGAAAAATAATAGTCTATATTTTTCTTGTAATTATTAGTTCCATTAGCTATAAATCTAAATTTTAATGGTGTTTTATGGAATTTGGGAATCGCATAAAGATTAGTAAATCTGTTGTAGTTTGCATTGAAAGTAATATTGAGTTTCTTATGAAAAGTTTTAATCCTGTTTATTATAGATGTTTCTGTAAGGTTGGCTGATTGATAAGTAGTTGCGTTGAGAAGTTCTTTATGAATAATCTCAGTGTAGAATTGTTTTCATATAATGCTAAAGTTATTAGTTGCTTTATCTATTTTTGTAATAGTAAAAAGCTGTTTTAATTTACTAATATCAGATGTAAGTTGCGACCAGTTCAGTGTACTTTTAAATTTGAGGTGACTGATTTCTGTGGATATGCGTTGAAGAATTTTAGCTTTCCATTTTAAGAAGGTATCTATGGGAAAATTCAGTTGATAGCTTGCTTTAACTATAAATTCGTTGATGTTGTTTTCGAAAGTCTTGTAACAGTAATTTGTAGTCATGTTTCTGACTGGTCTAAATTTTGTACCATAACTCATTAGTTTTTTTAGTTGATGGTTTTGTATGATATTCAGGTTGCCAGTAATTATGTGCTGGTGATGAGAATCTACGTAATTGCTGTAAATTGGTGTCTTACAATGTCATTCTGCAGTTTCATCTATTTCATGGTGGTTAGTAAGCAAGTTGCTTAAGGTCCTTTGATATTTAAATGCAATCATTGGTATAGTGTCAACTGCGGGGAAGTAATCTTTACAATCTCTGATGATTCTTGAGAAATGAATATTGTCAAACTGCGGATGCAGAAAATTGACTTTAAAATAAATTTTGCGTTGAGTGAGACTATTAGAGAGTCTGAAAAGACTAAAATCAAGAATCATGTCTTTAATGATTTGTATGTCGTCGTAGCTTTCTTGAATGAATTTTTTTAGTTTGATAAGGAATTTATTAGTACAGGAGTGTAACCAGTTGAGAAGTTTCTTGGGAAAACAGTCTGAGTCAAAAAAACATTTCAATTGTTTTTTCAATGCAAGTGTATCCAAAGTGGATAAAAATCTCGCATTATTTTTTATTTTGCTTCCTCTTTTTCCTCTCTGCGTTTTGATGCTGTAGAGTTTAAATTGGCTGAAAATAGACTTCTTAGAAGTATCTCTATGACTATGTATATAAGTGTTAAGTCCATATGGATAAAGTGAACGTTGTTTTAGTATATAGAGAGATTCCTGAAAAATTCGTGTTTTGTGATTGGGTATTATATCTAGTATCTGAAGTTGAATAGAGTTGAAGTCATGGTGTTTAAAGTGTTCTAATTCTGCTGTATTAAGTTGTGATGGTGTACTTATTTTAATGTTATTTTTTTGTGCGTTGAATTATTTGATTTGAGCTCTATGGTTATTGATTCGAAAGTTAGGATTGTTTTTAGTCTGTCCTATATATTTAATATGTCAAGTACCGCATGTAATCATGTAAATACAGTTAAATGTTTTTCATAGAAATTGTTTTTTGGGTTTACCTGTAGCAGGCATGGCGTTAAATTTTCAAGTTTGTCATCTAGTGGAATGACATTTAGTGATTTGAATATGAGTTAAACTAGCAAGATATAAAAGTAAGGAGGCTGCTAACCTTCAATACAGTAAAGTTTTTGTATAAGAACTTTAAAACTTAAAAAGGTTGGAGATAATATATAAAGTGGGTACATTAGGTAAGAGATAAATAGCGCTAATAGCTGCTATTTAGCATATCAAATGTTGTATGAACTTAAATCCATTTAGTGCGAATACAAGTTATTATTACTTGCGCAATTGCTGCAAAGTTAGTTAATAATAATTTATTTCCTAAACCGTATTGATTAATTGATTATATTATCTCCTAAGTTTAATTAAAGTAGAATTATTTTAAAAGTGTGCATCCATACTGGTAAGTTATATTTTGAAAGATGTTTTGAAGTAATTTGAAAGCAAAATGTTAATAATGTTTTAACGGGGACTGGAGTTAAATCATCACGAAGAATAATATTACAATTGTAAAAGTAAAAATTAAAACATGTAATTATTGTCATTGATCGGAAATTAGTTGACTTTTCAAGGGGAACAAACCAACTCCCGTTCAATGATCAATAATTGATAGAAATACGTAAATATGAAAGTGTTTCGTCTTTACTCCAGTTATAAATTAAAGCCAAACCGGCAATTCTAGTCAGGCCAAATATTTCCGCGAATAGTTGTTACTCAAAGAACTGATTCTCATGAAGCATTTTAGTCAATTCAATTTGGAGTAAAAATCAATTACTGTAGAGAAATCTTGTAAAACTCGAGTAATCGTCCCCGACATTATCATCTTTATGTATTTGAGTACTACATTATTTGTAGAAATTAAACATTGGAAATTGTCATTATGAAATCGAAATCAAAGTAAAGTTGAAATAAACATAGAAGATTATAAAAAAGATAAATAATGCAAACTTTGCAAAAACAAATCAAAGAGAACATAAAAATAATATAAAAATAAAATAGAAAATAATATAAATAAGATCAGTGAATGTACATGAAGATATAAAGGCCAGAAAGGTATTAAGTAACTTACATTCTTTCTAGTGGGGGAGTTGGCAGTGTGTTCTCTTCGTGTCTGACTCAGAAGTGTAGGGTGTCCGAAAATTCTTAGCGGCAGTAGGGGCTTTGAATTATATCAGTCGGCAAGACTTGGGTGAAGAAATTTATGGTAGAGGGTGGGACTTGGAATTCTTGAGGGATGTATTTTGTGGAGTTCTTATCTGAGAGAGACCGTCTGTTAAGATTTTTTTAAAAATACTAGTGAATGGAAATTAATTAATTTCTGGCTAATTGTCGTGTCGCAATGATTAAGAATTTAAGAAAGGAAAAAGGCATTTTCGCTATCCAAGAGCTAGTAGACAGTCTAAAGGCAGGAAATAGGCCCATTTTTTTAGTAACAGTATAGTAACAGTATATGTCTGAAGACAATTAGCTTTTTACAATATATACAATTGAGTAATTACACTATATACAAATCTTTCAACTGACAGTCATCCAACTTATACCGCCTTCTCAGGTTTAGGAATAAATTATCATATCCCTATCAGTTAAATGATTTAGAGTGAGTATTTAACGCCTGCTCTTTTAAGGCAATGGTTGATAAATTGAAAGGGAATTAGATTATTTTTGAGAATTTTGATAAGGATCAAAATTTCGCGTTGTAAATCTATTGTATCTGTGCATATAGTTTTAATTCGTTGTATTTGATTAATTATAGTATTGTTAATTACTTTTTTGGATATGTTGGAGTTCCAATTTATTAATTTGTTAGTATTGAAATTGAAGTTTCTTGTTTTGTCAAAAAGTAAAATTTTTTTGTAGTTAATGATTTGAAGATCTAGAAAGTCTATGCTATTTTGTGAATTATTAGTTTTATTAAGTTTAAGACAATTCAGATAAATGTCGGAGTTTTCAATTTTACCAAAATTATTAATTGTAATAAGGTCATCAATAAATCTGTAGGTGTGTTTGTAGTAATTTAACTCTTGTGGTTGTAGATTTTTTTGGAAGTTAAATTCTTTGACAAATAAAAAGATATTACAGATCGAGGTGCTGGAATGTAAGCCCATTGGCAATCCTCTGACTTGTTTAAAAAGTTGATTTTGAAACTTGATGTAGTTATGAAAAAGTGTGCATTTTAGGTAGGTTTTCCATTTGTCAAGAGTCATGATATTGAGTATATTAGGGAAAAGTTTTGGTAGATCAAGTAGACTGGTATAGATTTCTTCTAGAGGAAGTGAGGTATATAAGTTTTCAAAATCATAGCAGTTAATGTTTTGGATGTTAATGGTATGAATGGTATTAATGACAGGAGTGTTATTATGAATGATCCAGCAATAGTTATGATTAGTGTTACAATCATTGAAAATAAATTTACAGATTTTATTAAGCTGAATTGAAAAATAATAGTCTATATTTTTCTTGTAATTATTAGTTCCATTAGCTATAAATCTAAATTTTAATGGTGTTTTATGGAATTTGGGAATCGCATAAAGATTAGTAAATCTGTTGTAGTTTGCATTGAAAGTAATATTGAGTTTCTTATGAAAAGTTTTAATCCTGTTTATTATAGATGTTTCTGTAAGGTTGGCTGATTGATAAGTAGTTGCGTTGAGAAGTTCTTTATGAATAATCTCAGTGTAGAATTGTTTTCATATAATGCTAAAGTCATTAGTTGCTTTATCTATTTTTGTAATAGTAAAAAGCTGTTTTAATTTACTAATATCAGATGTAAGTTGCGACCAGTTCAGTGTACTTTTAAATTTGAGGTGACTGATTTCTGTGGATATGCGTTGAAGAATTTTAGCTTTCCATTTTAAGAAGGTATCTATGGGAAAATTCAGTTGATAGCTTGCTTTAACTATAAATTCGTTGATGTTGTTTTCGAAAGTCTTGTAACAGTTTGTAGTCATGTTTCTGACTGGTCTAAATTTTGTACCATAACTCATTAGTGTTTTTAGTTGATGGTTTTGTATGATATTCAGGTTGCCAGTAATTATGTGCTGGTGATGAGAATCTACGTAATTGCTGTAAATTGGTGTCTTACAATGTCATTCTGCAGTTTCATCTATTTCATGGTGGTTAGTAAGCAAGTTGCTTAAGGTCCTTTGATATTTAAATGCAATCATTGGTATAGTGTCAACTGCGGGGAAGTAATCTTTACAATCTCTGATGATTCTTGAGAAATGAATATTGTCAAACTGCGGATGCAGAAAATTGACTTTAAAATAAATTTTGCGTTGAGTGAGACTATTAGAGAGTCTGAAAAGACTAAAATCAAGAATCATGTCTTTAATGATTTGTATGTCGTCGTAGCTTTCTTGAATGAATTTTTTTAGTTTGATAAGGAATTTATTAGTACAGGAGTGTAACCAGTTGAGAAGTTTCTTGGGAAAACAGTCTGAGTCAAAAAAACATTTCAATTGTTTTTTCAATGCAAGTGTATCCAAAGTGGATAAAAATCTCGCATTATTTTTTATTTTGCTTCCTCTTTTTCCTCTCTGCGTTTTGATGCTGTAGAGTTTAAATTGGCTGAAAATAGACTTCTTAGAAGTATCTCTATGACTATGTATATAAGTGTTAAGTCCATATGGATAAAGTGAACGTTGTTTTAGTATATAGAGAGATTCCTGAAAAATTCGTGTTTTGTGATTGGGTATTATATCTAGTATCTGAAGTTGAATAGAGTTGAAGTCATGGTGTTTAATGTGTTCTAATTCTGCTGTATTAAGTTGTGATGGTGTACTTATTTTAATGTTATTTTTTTGTGCGTTGAATTATTTGATTTGAGCTCTATGGTTATTGATTCGAAAGTTAAGATTGTTTTTAGTCTGTCTTATATATTTAATATGTCAAGTACCGCATGTAATCATGTAAATACAGTTAAATGTTTTTCATAGAAATTGTTTTTTGGGTTTACCTGTAGCAGGCATGGCGTTAAATTTTCAAGTTTGTCATCTAGTGGAATGACATTTAGTGATTTCAATATGAGTTAGACTAGCAAGATATAAAAGTAAGGAGGCTGCTAACCTTCAATACAGTAAAGTTTTTGTATAAGAACTTTAAAACTTAAAAAGGTTGGAAATAATATATAAAGTGGGTACATTAGGTAAGAGATAAATAGCGCTAATAGCTGCTATTTAGCATATCAAATGTTGTATGAACTTAAATCCATTTAGTGCGAATACAAGTTATTATTACTTGCGCAATTGCTGCAAAGTTAGTTAATAATAATTTATTTCCTAAACCGTATTGATTAATTGATTATATTATCTCCTAAGTTTAATTAAAGTAGAATTATTTTAAAAGTGTGCATCCATACTGGTAAGTTATATTTTGAAAGATGTTTTGAAGTAATTTGAAAGCAAAATGTTAATAATGTTTTAACGGGGACTGGAGTTAAATCATCACGAAGAATAATATTACAATTGTAAAAGTAAAAATTAAAACATGTAATTATTGTCATTGATCGGAAATTAGTTGACTTTTCAAGGGGAACAAACCAACTCCCGTTCAATGATCAATAATTGATAGAAATACGTGAATATGAAAGTGTTTCGTCTTTACTCCAGTTATAAATTAAAGCCAAACCGGCAATTCTAGTCAGGCCAAATATTTCCGCGAATAGTTGTTACTCAAAGAACTGATTCTCATGAAGCATTTTAGTCAATTCAATTTGGAGTAAAAATCAATTACTGTAGAGAAATCTTGTAAAACTCGAGTAATCGTCCCCGACACTATCATCTTTATGTATTTGAGTACTACATTATTTGTAGAAATTAAACATTGGAAATTGTCATTATGAAATCGAAATCAAAGTAAAGTTGAAATAAACATAGAAGATTATAAAAAAGATAAATAATGCAAACTTTGCAAAAACAATTCAAAGAGAACATAAAAATAATATAAAAATAAAATAGAAAATAATATAAATAAGATCAGTGAATGTACATGAAGATATAAAGGCCAGAAAGGTATTAAGTAACTTACATTCTTTCTATTGGGGAGTTGGCAGTGTGTTCTCTTCGTGTCTGACTCAGAAGTGTAGGGTGTCCGAAAATTCTTAGCGGCAGTAGGGGCTTTGAATTATATCAGTCGGCAAGACTTGGGTGAAGAAATTTATGGTAGTGGGTGGGACTTGGAATTCTTGAGGGATGTATTTTGTGGAGTTCTTATCTGAGAGAGACCGTCTGTTAAGATTTTTTTAAAAATACTAGTGAATGGAAATTAATTAATTTCTGGCTAATTGTCGTGTCGCAATGATTAAGAATTTAAGAAAGGAAAAAGGCATTTTCGCTATCCAAGAGCTAGTAGACAGTCTAAAGGCAGGAAATAGGCCCATTTTTTTAGTAACAGTATAGTAACAGTATATGTCTGAAGACAATTAGCTTTTTACAATATATACAATTGAGTAATTACACTATATACAAATCTTTCAACTGACAGTCATCCAACTTATACCGCCTTCTCAGGTTTAGGAATAAATTATCATATCCCTATCAGTTAAATGATTTAGAGTGAGTATTTAACGCCTGCTCTTTTAAGGCAATGGTTGATAAATTGAAAGGGAATTAGATTATTTTTGAGAATTTTGATAAGGATCAAAATTTCGCGTTGTAAATCTATTGTATCTGTGCATATAGTTTTAATTCGTTGTATTTGATTAATTATAGTATTGTTAATTACTTTTTTGGATATGTTGGAGTTCCAATTTATTAATTTGTTAGTATTGAAATTGAAGTTTCCTGTTTTGTCAAAAAGTAAAATTTTTTTGTAGTTAATGATTTGAAGATCTAGAAAGTCTATGCTATTTTGTGAATTATTAGTTTTATTAAGTTTAAGACAATTCGGATAAATGTCGGAGTTTTCAATTTTACCAAAATTATTAATTGTAATAAGGTCATCAATAAATCTGTAGGTGTGTTTGTAGTAATTTAACTCTTGTGGTTGTAGATTTTTTTGGAAGTTAAATTCTTTGACAAATAAAAAGATATTACAGATCGAGGTGCTGGAATGTAAGCCCATTGGCAATCCTCTGACTTGTTTAAAAAGTTGATTTTGAAACTTGATGTAGTTATGAAAAAGTGTGCATTTTAGGTAGGTTTTCCATTTGTCAAGAGTCATGATATTGAGTATATTAGGGAAAAGTTTTGGTAGATCAAGTAGACTGGTATATATTTCTTCTAGAGGAAGTGAGGTATATAAGTTTTCAAAATCATAGCAGTTAATGTTTTGGATGTTAATGGTATGAATGGTATTAATGACAGGAGTGTTATTATGAATGATCCAGCAATAGTTATGATTAGTGTTACAATCATTGAAAATAAATTTACAGATTTTATTAAGCTGAATTGAAAAATAATAGTCTATATTTTTCTTGTAATTATTAGTTCCATTAGCTATAAATCTAAATTTTAATGGTGTTTTATGGAATTTGGGAATCGCATAAAGATTAGTAAATCTGTTGTAGTTTGCATTGAAAGTAATATTGAGTTTCTTATGAAAAGTTTTAATCCTGTTTATTATAGATGTTTCTGTAAGGTTGGCTGATTGATAAGTAGTTGCGTTGAGAAGTTCTTTATGAATAATCTCAGTGTAGAATTGTTTTCATATAATGCTAAAGTCATTAGTTGCTTTATCTATTTTTGTAATAGTAAAAAGCTGTTTTAATTTACTAATATCAGATGTAAGTTGCGACCAGTTCAGTGTACTTTTAAATTTGAGGTGACTGATTTCTGTGGATATGCGTTGAAGAATTTTAGCTTTCCATTTTAAGAAGGTATCTATGGGAAAATTCAGTTGATAGCTTGCTTTAACTATAAATTCGTTGATGTTGTTTTCGAAAGTCTTGTAACAGTAATTTGTAGTCATGTTTCTGACTGGTCTAAATTTTGTACCATAACTCATTAGTGTTTTTAGTTGATGGTTTTGTATGATATTCAGGTTGCCAGTAATTATGTGCTGGTGATGAGAATCTACGTAATTGCTGTAAATTGGTGTCTTACAATGTCATTCTGCAGTTTCATCTATTTCATGGTGGTTAGTAAGCAAGTTGCTTAAGGTCCTTTGATATTTAAATGCAATCATTGGTATAGTGTCAACTGCGGGGAAGTAATCTTTACAATCTCTGATGATTCTTGAGAAATGAATATTGTCAAACTGCGGATGCAGAAAATTGACTTTAAAATAAATTTTGCGTTGAGTGAGACTATTAGAGAGTCTGAAAAGACTAAAATCAAGAATCATGTCTTTAATGATTTGTATGTCGTCGTAGCTTTCTTGAATGAATTTTTTTAGTTTGATAAGGAATTTATTAGTACAGGAGTGTAACCAGTTGAGAAGTTTCTTGGGAAAACAGTCTGAGTCAAAAAATCATTTCAATTGTTTTTTCAATGCAAGTGTATCCAAAGTGGATAAAAATCTCGCATTATTTTTTATTTTGCTTCCTCTTTTTCCTCTCTGCGTTTTGATGCTGTAGAGTTTAAATTGGCTGAAAATAGACTTCTTAGAAGTATCTCTATGACTATGTATATAAGTGTTAAGTCCATATGGATAAAGTGAACGTTGTTTTAGTATATAGAGAGATTCCTGAAAAATTCGTGTTTTGTGATTGGGTATTATATCTAGTATCTGAAGTTGAATAGAGTTGAAGTCATGGTGTTTAAAGTGTTCTAATTCTGCTGTATTAAGTTGTGATGGTGTACTTATTTTAATGTTATTTTTTTGTGCGTTGAATTATTTGATTTGAGCTCTATGGTTATTGATTCGAAAGTTAAGATTGTTTTTAGTCTGTCTTATATATTTAATATGTCAAGTACCGCATGTAATCATGTAAATACAGTTAAATGTTTTTCATAGAAATTGTTTTTTGGGTTTACCTGTAGCAGGCATGGCGTTAAATTTTCAAGTTTGTCATCTAGTGGAATGACATTTAGTGATTTCAATATGAGTTAGACTAGCAAGATATAAAAGTAAGGAGGCTGCTAACCTTCAATACAGTAAAGTTTTTGTATAAGAACTTTAAAACTTAAAAAGGTTGGAGATAATATATAAAGTGGGTACATTAGGTAAGAGATAAATAGCGCTAATAGCTGCTATTTAGCATATCAAATGTTGTATGAACTTAAATCCATTTAGTGCGAATACAAGTTATTATTACTTGCGCAATTGCTGCAAAGTTAGTTAATAATAATTTATTTCCTAAACCGTATTGATTAATTGATTATATTATCTCCTAAGTTTAATTAAAGTAGAATTATTTTAAAAGTGTGCATCCATACTGGTAAGTTATATTTTGAAAGATGTTTTGAAGTAATTTGAAAGCAAAATGTTAATAATGTTTTAACGGGGACTGGAGTTAAATCATCACGAAGAATAATATTACAATTGTAAAAGTAAAAATTAAAACATGTAATTATTGTCATTGATCGGAAATTAGTTGACTTTTCAAGGGGAACAAACCAACTCCCGTTCAATGATCAATAATTGATAGAAATACGTGAATATGAAAGTGTTTCGTCTTTACTCCAGTTATAAATTAAAGCCAAACCGGCAATTCTAGTCAGGCCAAATATTTCCGCGAATAGTTGTTACTCAAAGAACTGATTCTCATGAAGCATTTTAGTCAATTCAATTTGGAGTAAAAATCAATTACTGTAGAGAAATCTTGTAAAACTCGAGTAATCGTCCCCGACACTATCATCTTTATGTATTTGAGTACTACATTATTTGTAGAAATTAAACATTGGAAATTGTCATTATGAAATCGAAATCAAAGTAAAGTTGAAATAAACATAGAAGATTATAAAAAAGATAAATAATGCAAACTTTGCAAAAACAAATCAAAGAGAACATAAAAATAATATAAAAATAAAATAGAAAATAATATAAATAAGATCAGTGAATGTACATGAAGATATAAAGGCCAGAAAGGTATTAAGTAACTTACATTCTCTCTATTGGGGAGTTGGCAGTGTGTTCTCTTCGTGTCTGACTCAGAAGTGTAGGGTGTCCGAAAATTCTTAGCGGCAGTAGGGGCTTTGAATTATATCAGTCGGCAAGACTTGGGTGAAGAAATTTATGGTAGTGGGTGGGACTTGGAATTCTTGAGGGATGTATTTTGTGGAGTTCTTATCTGAGAGAGACCGTCTGTTAAGATTTTTTTAAAAATACTAGTGAATGGAAATTAATTAATTTCTGGCTAATTGTCGTGTCGCAATGATTAAGAATTTAAGAAAGGAAAAAGGCATTTTCGCTATCCAAGAGCTAGTAGACAGTCTAAAGGCAGGAAATAGGCCCATTTTTTTAGTAACAGTATAGTAACAGTATATGTCTGAAGACAATTAGCTTTTTACAATATATACAATTGAGTAATTACACTATATACAAATCTTTCAACTGACAGTCATCCAACTTATACCGCCTTCTCAGGTTTAGGAATAAATTATCATATCCCTATCAGTTAAATGATTTAGAGTGAGTATTTAACGCCTGCTCTTTTAAGGCAATGGTTGATAAATTGAAAGGGAATTAGATTATTTTTGAGAATTTTGATAAGGATCAAAATTTCGCGTTGTAAATCTATTGTATCTGTGCATATAGTTTTAATTCGTTGTATTTGATTAATTATAGTATTGTTAATTACTTTTTTGGATATGTTGGAGTTCCAATTTATTAATTTGTTAGTATTGAAATTGAAGTTTCTTGTTTTGTCAAAAAGTAAAATTTTTTTGTAGTTAATGATTTGAAGATCTAAAATGTCTATGCTATTTTGTGAATTATTAGTTTTATTAAGTTTAAGACAATTCGGATAAATGTCGGAGTTTTCAATTTTACCAAAATTATTAATTATAATAAGGTCATCAATAAATCTGTAGGTGTGTTTGTAGTAATTTAACTCTTGTGGTTGTAGATTTTTTTGGAAGTTAAATTCTTTGACAAATAAAAAGATATTACAGATCGAGGTGCTGGAATGTAAGCCCATTGGCAATCCTCTGACTTGTTTAAAAAGTTGATTTTGAAACTTGATGTAGTTATGAAAAAGTGTGCATTTTAGGTAGGTTTTCCATTTGTCAAGAGTCATGATATTGAGTATATTAGGGAAAAGTTTTGGTAGATCAAGTAGACTGGTATAGATTTCTTCTAGAGGAAGTGAGGTATATAAGTTTTCAAAATCATAGCAGTTAATGTTTTGGATGTTAATGGTATGAATGGTATTAATGACAGGAGTGTTATTATGAATGATCCAGCAATAGTTATGATTAGTGTTACAATCATTGAAAATAAATTTACAGATTTTATTAAGCTGAATTGAAAAATAATAGTCTATATTTTTCTTGTAATTATTAGTTCCATTAGCTATAAATCTAAATTTTAATGGTGTTTTATGGAATTTGGGAATCGCATAAAGATTAGTAAATCTGTTGTAGTTTGCATTGAAAGTAATATTGAGTTTCTTATGAAAAGTTTTAATCCTGTTTATTATAGATGTTTCTGTAAGGTTGGCTGATTGATAAGTAGTTGCGTTGAGAAGTTCTTTATGAATAATCTCAGTGTAGAATTGTTTTCATATAATGCTAAAGTTATTAGTTGCTTTATCTATTTTTGTAATAGTAAAAAGCTGTTTTAATTTACTAATATCAGATGTAAGTTGCGACCAGTTCAGTGTACTTTTAAATTTGAGGTGACTGATTTCTGTGGATATGCGTTGAAGAATTTTAGCTTTCCATTTTAAGAAGGTATCTATGGGAAAATTCAGTTGATAGCTTGCTTTAACTATAAATTCGTTGATGTTGTTTTCGAAAGTCTTGTAACAGTAATTTGTAGTCATGTTTCTGACTGGTCTAAATTTTGTACCATAACTCATTAGTGTTTTTAGTTGATGGTTTTGTATGATATTCAGGTTGCCAGTAATTATGTGCTGGTGATGAGAATCTACGTAATTGCTGTAAATTGGTGTCTTACAATGTCATTCTGCAGTTTCATCTATTTCATGGTGGTTAGTAAGCAAGTTGCTTAAGGTCCTTTGATATTTAAATGCAATCATTGGTATAGTGTCAACTGCGGGGAAGTAATCTTTACAATCTCTGATGATTCTTGAGAAATGAATATTGTCAAACTGCGGATGCAGAAAATTGACTTTAAAATAAATTTTGCGTTGAGTGAGACTATTAGAGAGTCTGAAAAGACTAAAATCAAGAATCATGTCTTTAATGATTTGTATGTCGTCGTAGCTTTCTTGAATGAATTTTTTTAGTTTGATAAGGAATTTATTAGTACAGGAGTGTAACCAGTTGAGAAGTTTCTTGGGAAAACAGTCTGAGTCAAAAAAACATTTCAATTGTTTTTTCAATGCAAGTGTATCCAAAGTGGATAAAAATCTCGCATTATTTTTTATTTTGCATCCTCTTTTTCCTCTCTGCGTTTTGATGCTGTAGAGTTTAAATTGGCTGAAAATAGACTTCTTAGAAGTATCTCTATGACTATGTACATAAGTGTTAAGTCCATATGGATAAAGTTAACGTTGTTTTAGTATATAGAGAGATTCCTGAAAAATTCGTGTTTTGTGATTGGGTATTATATCTAGTATCTGAAGTTGAATAGAGTTGAAGTCATGGTGTTTAAAGTGTTCTAATTCTGCTGTATTAAGTTGTGATGGTGTACTTATTTTAATGTTATTTTTTTGTGCGTTGAATTTTTTGATTTGAGCTCTATGGTTATTGATTCGAAAGTTAAGATTGTTTTTAGTCTGTCCTATATATTTAATATGTCAAGTACCGCATGTAATCATGTAAATACAGTTAAATGTTATTCATAGAAATTGTTTTTTGGGTTTACCTGTAGCAGGCATGGCGTTAAATTTTCAAGTTTGTCATCTAGTGGAATGACATTTAGTGATTTCAATATGAGTTAGACTAGCAAGATATAAAAGTAAGGAGGCTGCTAACCTTCAATACAGTAAAGTTTTTGTATAAGAACTTTAAAACTTAAAAAGGTTGGAAATAATATATAAAGTGGGTACATTAGGTAAGAGATAAATAGCGCTAATAGCTGCTATTTAGCATATCAAATGTTGTATGAACTTAAATCCATTTAGTGCGAATACAAGTTATTATTACTTGCGCAATTGCTGCAAAGTTAGTTAATAATAATTTATTTCCTAAACCGTATTGATTAATTGATTATATTATCTCCTAAGTTTAATTAAAGTAGAATTATTTTAAAAGTGTGCATCCATACTGGTAAGTTATATTTTGAAAGATGTTTTGAAGTAATTTGAAAGCAAAATGTTAATAATGTTTTAACGGGGACTGGAGTTAAATCATCACGAAGAATAATATTACAATTGTAAAAGTAAAAATTAAAACATGTAATTATTGTCATTGATCGGAAATTAGTTGACTTTTCAAGGGGAACAAACCAACTCCCGTTCAATGATCAATAATTGATAGAAATACGTGAATATGAAAGTGTTTCGTCTTTACTCCAGTTATAAATTAAAGCCAAACCGGCAATTCTAGTCAGGCCAAATATTTCCGCGAATAGTTGTTACTCAAAGAACTGATTCTCATGAAGCATTTTAGTCAATTCAATTTGGAGTAAAAATCAATTACTGTAGAGAAATCTTGTAAAACTCGAGTAATCGTCCCCGACACTATCATCTTTATGTATTTGAGTACTACATTATTTGTAGAAATTAAACATTGGAAATTGTCATTATGAAATCGAAATCAAAGTAAAGTTGAAATAAACATAGAAGATTATAAAAAGATAAATAATGCAAACTTTGCAAAAACAATTCAAAGAGAACATAAAAATAATATAAAAATAAAATAGAAAATAATATAAATAAGATCAGTGAATGTACATGAAGATATAAAGGCCAGAAAGGTATTAAGTAACTTACATTCTTTCTATTGGGGAGTTGGCAGTGTGTTCTCTTCGTGTCTGACTCAGAAGTGTAGGGTGTCCGAAAATTCTTAGCGGCAGTAGGGGCTTTGAATTATATCAGTCGGCAAGACTTGGGTGAAGAAATTTATGGTAGTGGGTGGGACTTGGAATTCTTGAGGGATGTATTTTGTGGAGTTCTTATCTGAGAGAGACCGTCTGTTAAGATTTTTTTAAAAATACTAGTGAATGGAAATTAATTAATTTCTGGCTAATTGTCGTGTCGCAATGATTAAGAATTTAAGAAAGGAAAAAGGCATTTTCGCTATCCAAGAGCTAGTAGACAGTCTAAAGGCAGGAAATAGGCCCATTTTTTTAGTAACAGTATAGTAACAGTATATGTCTGAAGACAATTAGCTTTTTACAATATATACAATTGAGTAATTACACTATATACAAATCTTTCAACTGACAGTCATCCAACTTATACCGCCTTCTCAGGTTTAGGAATAAATTATCATATCCCTATCAGTTAAATGATTTAGAGTGAGTATTTAACGCCTGCTCTTTTAAGGCAATGGTTGATAAATTGAAAGGGAATTAGATTATTTTTGAGAATTTTGATAAGGATCAAAATTTCGCGTTGTAAATCTATTGTATCTGTGCATATAGTTTTAATTCGTTGTATTTGATTAATTATAGTATTGTTAATTACTTTTTTGGATATGTTGGAGTTCCAATTTATTAATTTGTTAGTATTGAAATTGAAGTTTCTTGTTTTGTCAAAAAGTAAAATTTTTTTGTAGTTAATGATTTGAAGATCTAAAATGTCTATGCTATTTTGTGAATTATTAGTTTTATTAAGTTTAAGACAATTCGGATAAATGTCGGAGTTTTCAATTTTACCAAAATTATTAATTATAATAAGGTCATCAATAAATCTGTAGGTGTGTTTGTAGTAATTTAACTCTTGTGGTTGTAGATTTTTTTGGAAGTTAAATTCTTTGACAAATAAAAAGATATTACAGATCGAGGTGCTGGAATGTAAGCCCATTGGCAATCCTCTGACTTGTTTAAAAAGTTGATTTTGAAACTTGATGTAGTTATGAAAAAGTGTGCATTTTAGGTAGGTTTTCCATTTGTCAAGAGTCATGATATTGAGTATATTAGGGAAAAGTTTTGGTAGATCAAGTAGACTGGTATAGATTTCTTCTAGAGGAAGTGAGGTATATAAATTTTCAAAATCATAGCAGTTAATGTTTTGGATGTTAATGGTATGAATGGTATTAATGACAGGAGTGTTATTATGAATGATCCAGCAATAGTTATGATTAGTGTTACAATCATTGAAAATAAATTTACAGATTTTATTAAGCTGAATTGAAAAATAATAGTCTATATTTTTCTTGTAATTATTAGTTCCATTAGCTATAAATCTAAATTTTAATGGTGTTTTATGGAATTTGGGAATCGCATAAAGATTAGTAAATCTGTTGTAGTTTGCATTGAAAGTAATATTGAGTTTCTTATGAAAAGTTTTAATCCTGTTTATTATAGATGTTTCTGTAAGGTTGGCTGATTGATAAGTAGTTGCGTTGAGAAGTTCTTTATGAATAATCTCAGTGTAGAATTGTTTTCATATAATGCTAAAGTTATTAGTTGCTTTATCTATTTTTGTAATAGTAAAAAGCTGTTTTAATTTACTAATATCAGATGTAAGTTGCGACCAGTTCAGTGTACTTTTAAATTTGAGGTGACTGATTTCTGTGGATATGCGTTGAAGAATTTTAGCTTTCCATTTTAAGAAGGTATCTATGGGAAAATTCAGTTGATAGCTTGCTTTAACTATAAATTCGTTGATGTTGTTTTCGAAAGTCTTGTAACAGTAATTTGTAGTCATGTTTCTGACTGGTCTAAATTTTGTACCATAACTCATTAGTGTTTTTAGTTGATGGTTTTGTATGATATTCAGGTTGCCAGTAATTATGTGCTGGTGATGAGAATCTACGTAATTGCTGTAAATTGGTGTCTTACAATGTCATTCTGCAGTTTCATCTATTTCATGGTGGTTAGTAAGCAAGTTGCTTAAGGTCCTTTGATATTTAAATGCAATCATTGGTATAGTGTCAACTGCGGGGAAGTAATCTTTACAATCTCTGATGATTCTTGAGAAATGAATATTGTCAAACTGCGGATGCAGAAAATTGACTTTAAAATAAATTTTGCGTTGAGTGAGACTATTAGAGAGTCTGAAAAGACTAAAATCAAGAATCATGTCTTTAATGATTTGTATGTCGTCGTAGCTTTCTTGAATGAATTTTTTTAGTTTGATAAGGAATTTATTAGTACAGGAGTGTAACCAGTTGAGAAGTTTCTTGGGAAAACAGTCTGAGTCAAAAAAACATTTCAATTGTTTTTTCAATGCAAGTGTATCCAAAGTGGATAAAAATCTCGCATTATTTTTTATTTTGCATCCTCTTTTTCCTCTCTGCGTTTTGATGCTGTAGAGTTTAAATTGGCTGAAAATAGACTTCTTAGAAGTATCTCTATGACTATGTACATAAGTGTTAAGTCCATATGGATAAAGTTAACGTTGTTTTAGTATATAGAGAGATTCCTGAAAAATTCGTGTTTTGTGATTGGGTATTATATCTAGTATCTGAAGTTGAATAGAGTTGAAGTCATGGTGTTTAAAGTGTTCTAATTCTGCTGTATTAAGTTGTGATGGTGTACTTATTTTAATGTTATTTTTTTGTGCGTTGAATTTTTTGATTTGAGCTCTATGGTTATTGATTCGAAAGTTAAGATTGTTTTTAGTCTGTCCTATATATTTAATATGTCAAGTACCGCATGTAATCATGTAAATACAGTTAAATGTTTTTCATAGAAATTGTTTTTTGGGTTTACCTGTAGCAGGCATGGCGTTAAATTTTCAAGTTTGTCATCTAGTGGAATGACATTTAGCGATTTCAATATGAGTTAAACTAGCAAGATATAAAAGTAAGGAGGCTGTAGATTTGTTACTGGGGAAAAAACAAATATTGACGATGTTAAAATGCTTCGTATCAAGGTATTTAGCATGGAATATAAAGTAATATGTACGCTTGCATCCTGAGATATCAACAAAGGTCATCAAACAAAAGTATATATTAATTTAACCAAAGTAACTTATGCTACTTTCATTCTCAACATTTTCATACATTTTTCAAAAAGCTGCAGCAGACTAACAACATAGAACCATATACAATACAAGACCACAACCGCATACACACAAAAAAAAAATAAATAAATAAAATAATATATATATATATATATATATATGTGTGTGTGTGTGTGTGTGTGTGTGTGTAAATTACTGAGTATATGTATTAAAAACACAAATTAAACAGTATTTATTAATTTAACTATCATAATTTATTACAAGATTAATTATTTTAGTATCATAATTTATTACTAGTTAAATAATGTTAATATAACACAATGAGGCACACTGTTATTTATATAAGCTCATAGTTCTAAAAATTCATTTAAGGCGGTGAAGAATAAACCATCCCTTACATATGGATATTTAACAGATAGCAAAGAACAGTATGAGAAAAAATCGGTGAGGTATAATATTATTTAAAGGCGAAACTATATTCAAGCGATCTAGAAAGAAAAGAGAATCCAGAAGATCCGAGCCAAATTATCCCTCTCATCCCCAAATTTTCCCTCTCGCGAAATTCCTTAAGGGCTTTGTAAGTGTTGACAGACGTGAACTGATAACGCTGGCGTCTGTTTGGAGTTGATACACAAAGGAAGCCACAAGCAGTTTCAATTTCAAGTATTTTTTAATGCTTTAAACTGATGAAAAATTAAGATTTATTGATTTAAAGGCACTTATTTAAAGAAATTTGATTTAGTTTAGATGAAAGAAAAGTACTTATCTTAAAATTCCAGGCTTTTGGAGTATATCCTTACATTGTCCGCTGTTTTATTCTCGTCAACATCGGAGCCGAAATTCATTGGAATGATATAGGTTTTGTAGGTGAAAAATAAACATTTTTCAAAGAAATTTAATTGATAATCACCAAGAGGAAAGGAAAAATTTTAACTTTTTTACGGAGCGCAGCGATCGTGCTGCCGCTTGCCTCGGTAATCACACAGATACTTTGCTAAGTCTTTAACCGCGATGTTTACATTCCACTCCCCGTGGTCAGACAGACAGACAGACAAAGTAGACAGATGTCTTGTTTTGCACCCGCTAAGTCTTTCTGCACCGATGGGCGAAAAATCAAGCATAGGTGCGAAGGAAAGGTATATAGAAAGAGGGGCAATTTCGTATTTGAGGAGAGTAAAAGGGACCTTCGTACGTCTTGTACGAGTTCAAAAGGCCAGGAAGAAAAGATGGGACAAAATAAAATTTAAAATAAATGGCCCAAAAATAATAGAGGGGAAAACCAAAGAGGGGCCTATACAAAGAAAAGGAAAAGAAGTAGAAAATATCCTAAAATACGATTGTGTCCATGAGTGTAGTTAAAAGGAGAAGAAACTGTCTTCATTTACAATAAATAGTGTCTCACAGGTGTGTTTGTGTAGTGAGTGTGTTTGGTAATGGTGAATAGATGTGTTACTGTGGAAAAAACAAATATTGACGGTGTTAAAATGCTTCGTATCAAGGTATTTAGCATGGAATATAAAGTAATATGTACGCTTTCATCCTGAGATATCAACAAAGGTCATCAAACAAAAGTATATATTAATTTAACCAAAGTAACTTATGCTACTTTCATTCTCAACATTTTCATACATTTTTCAAAAAGCAGCAGCAGACTAACAACATAGAACCATATACAATACAAGACCACAACCGCATACACCCAAATAAATAAATAAATAAATAAAATAATATATATATATATATATATATGTGTGTGTGTGTGTGTAAATTACTGAGTATATGTATTAAAAACACAAATTAAACAGTATTTATTAATTTAACTATCATAATTTATTACAAGATTAATTATTTTACTATCATAATTTATTACTAGTTAAATAATGTTAATATAACACAATGAGGCACACTGTTATTTATATAAGCTCATAGTTCTAAAAATTCATTTAAGGCGGTGAAGAATAAACCATCCCTTACATATGGACATTTAACAGATAGCAAAGAACAGTATGAGAAAAAATCGGTGAGGTATAATATTATTTAAAGGCGAAACTATATTCAAGCGATCTAAAAAGAAAAGAGAATCCAGAAGATCCAAAAGGGAAATAGCGCGATGCCCAAATTATCCCTCTCATCCCCAAATTTTCCCTCTCTCGAGATTCCTTAAGGGCTTTGTAAGTGTTGACAGACGTGAACTGATAACGCTGGCGTCTGTTTGGAGTTGATACACAAAGGAAGCCACAAGCAGTGGCAATTTCAAGTATTTTTTAATGCTTTAAACTGAGGAAGAATTCAGATTTATTGATTTAAAGGCACTTATTTATAGAAATTTGATTTAGTTTAGATGAAAGAAAAGTACTTATCTTAAAATTCCAGCCTTTTGGAGTATATCCTTACATTGTCCGCTGTTTTATTCTCGTCAACATCGGAGCCGAAATTCATTGGAATGATATAGGTTTTGTAGGTGAAAAATAAGCATTTTTCAAAGAAATTTAATTGATAATCACCAAGAGGAAAGGAAAAATTTTCACTTTTTTACGGAGCGCAGCGATCGTGCTGCCGCTTGCCTCGGTAATCACACAGCCCCTTTGCTAAGTCTTTAACCGTGATGTTTACATTCCACTCCCCGTGGTCAGACAGACAGACAGACAGACAAAGTAGACAGATGTCTTGTTTTGCACCCGCTAAGTCTTTCTGCACCGATGGGCGAAAAATCAAGCATAGGTGCGAAGGAAAGGTATATAGAAAGAGGGGCAATTTCGTATTTGAGGAGAGTAAAAGGGAACTTCGTACATCTTGTACGAGTTCAAAAGGCCAGGAAGAATAGATGGGACAAAATAAAATTTAAAATAAATGGCCCAAAAATAATAGAGGGGAAAACCAAAGAGGGGCCTATACAAAGAAAAGGAAAAGAAGTAGAAAATATCCTAAAATACGATTGTGTCCATGAGTGTAGTTAAAAGGAGAAGAAACTATCTTCATTTACAATAAATAGTGTCTCACAGGTGTGTTTGTGTAGTGAGTGTGTTTGGTAATGGTGAATAGATGTGTTACTGGGGAAAAAACAAATATTGACGGTGTTAAAATGCTTCGTATCAAGGTATTTAGCATGGAATATAAAGTAATATGTACGCTTGCATCCTGAGATATCAACAAAGGTCATCAAACAAAAGTATATATTAATTTAACCAAAGTAACTTATGCTACTTTCATTCTCAACATTTTCATACATTTTTCAAAAAGCAGCAGCAGACTAACAACATAGAACCATATACAATACAAGACCACAACCGCATACACCCAAAAAAATAAATAAATAAATAAATAAATATATATATATATATAAATATATATATGTGTGTAAATTACTGAGTATATGTATTAAAAACACAAATTAAACAGTATTTATTAATTTAACTATCATAATTTATTACAAGATTAATTATTTTACTATCATAATTTATTACTAGTTAAATAATGTTAATATAACACAATGAGGCACACTGTTATTTATATAAGCTCATAGTTCTAAAATTTCATTTAAGGCGGTGAAGAATAAACCATCCCTTACATATGGACATTTAACAGATAGCAAAGAAAAGTATGAGAAAAAATCGATGAGGTATAATATTATTTAAAGGCGAAACTATATTCAAGCGATCTAAAAAGAAAAGAGAATCCAGAAGATCCGAGAGGGAAATAGCGCGATGCCCAAATTATCCCTCTCATCCCCAAATTTTCCCTCTCTCGAGATTCCTTAAGGGCTTTGTAAGTGTTGACAGACGTGAACTGATAACGCTGGCGTCTGTTTGGAGTTGATACACAAAGGAAGCCACAAGCAGTGGCAATTTCAAGTATTTTTTAATGCTTTAAACTGATGAAAAATTAAGATTTATTGATTTAAAGGCACTTATTTATAGAAATTTGATTTAGTTTAGATGAAAGAAAAGTACTTATCTTAAAATTCCAGCCTCTTGGAGTATATCCTTACATTGTCCGCTGTTTTATTCTCGTCAACATCGGAGCCGAAATTCATTGGAATGATATAGGTTTTGTAGGTGAAAAATAAACATTTTTCAAAGAAATTTAATTGATAATCACCAAGAGGAAAGGAAAAATTTTCACTTTTTTACGGAGCGCAGCGATCGTGCTGCCGCTTGCCTCGTTGATCGCAGACTCCCCGTGGTCAGACAGACAGACAGACAAAGTAGACAGATGTCTTGTTTTGCACCCGCTAAATCTTTCTGCACCGATGGGCGAAAAATCAAGCATAGGTGCGAAGGAAAGGTATATAGAAAGAGGGGCAATTTCGTATTTGAGGAGAGTAAAAGGGAACTTCGTACATCTTGTACGAGTTCAAAAGGACAGGAAGAAAAGATGGGACAAAATAAAATTTAAAATAAATGGCCCAGAAATAATAGAGGGAGAAAAAAAAGGGCCTATACAAAGAAAAGGAAAGGAAGTAGAAAATATCCTAAAATACGATTGTGTCCATGAGTGTAGTTAAAAGGAGAAGAAACTGTCTTCATTTACAATAAATAGTGTCTCACAGGTGTGTTTGTGTAGTGAGTGTGTTTGGTAATGGTGAATAGATGTGTTACTGGGGAAAAAACAAATATTGACGGTGTTAAAATGCTTCGTATCAAGGTATTTAGCATGGAATATAAAGTAATATGTACGCTTGCATCCTGAGATATCAACAAAGGTCATCAAACAAAAGTATATATTAATTTAACCAAAGTAACTTATGCTACTTTCATTCTCAACATTTTCATACATTTTTCAAAAAGCAGCAGCAGACTAACAACATAGAACCATATACAATACAAGACCACAACCGCATACACCCAAAAAAATAAATAAATAAATAAAATATTATATATATATATATATATATATAAATGTGTGTGTGAGTAAATTACTGAGTATATGTATTAAAAACACAAATTAAACAGTATTTATTAATTTAACTATCATAATTTATTACAAGATTAATTATTTTACTATCATAATTTATTACTAGTTAAATAATGTTAGTATAACACAATGAGGCACACTGTTATTTATATAAGCTCATAGTTCTAAGAATTCATTTAAGGCGGTGAAGAATAAACCATCCCTTACATATGGACATTTAACAAATAGCAAAGAACAGTATGAGAAAAAATCGGTGAGGTATAATATTATTTAAAGGCGAAACTATATTCAAGCGATTTAGAAAGAAATGAGAATCCAGAAGATCCGAGAGGGAAATAGCGCGATGCCCAAATTATCCCTCTCATCCCCAAATTTTCCCTCTCTCGAGATTCCTTAAGGGCTTTGTAAGTGTTGACAGACGTGAACTGATAACGCTGGCGTCTGTTTGGAGTTGATACACAAAGGAAGCCACAAGCAATGGAAATTTCAAGTATTTTTTAATGCTTTAAACTGATGAAAAATTAAGATTTATTGATTTAAATGCACTTATTTAAAGAAATTTGATTTAGTTTAGAGGAAAGAAAAGTACTTATCTTAAAATTCCAGGCTTTTGGAGTATATCCTTACATTGTCCGCTGTTTTATTCTCGTCAACATCGGAGCCGAAATTCATTGGAATGATATAGGTGTTGTAGGGAAAAAAACATTTTTCAAAGAAATTTAATTGATAATCACCAAGAGGAAAGGAAATATTTTCACTTTTTTACGGAGCGCAGCGATCGTGCTGCCGCTTGCCTCGTTGATCGCAGACTCCCCGTGGTCAGACAGACAGACAGACAAAGTAGACAGATGTCTTGTTTTGCACCCGCTAAATCTTTCTGCACCGATGGGCGAAAAATCAAGCATAGGTGCGAAGGAAAGGTATATAGAAAGAGGGGCAATTTCGCATTTGAGGAGAGTAAAAGGGAACTTCGTACATCTTGTACGAGTTCAAAAGGCCAGGAAGAATAGATGGGACAAAATAAAATTTAAAATAAATGGCCCAGAAATAATAGAGGGAGAAAAAAAAGGGCCTATACAAAGAAAAGGAAAGGAAGTAGAAAATATCCTCAAATACGATTGTGTCCATGAGTGTAGTTAAAAGGAGAAGAAACTGTCTTCATTTACAATAAATAGTGTCTCACAGGTGTGTTTGTGTAGTGAGTGTGTTTGGTAATGGTGAATAGATGTGTTACTGGGGAAAAAACAAATATTGACGGTGTTAAAATGCTTCGTATCAAGGTATTTAGCATGGAATATAAAGTAATATGTACGCTTGCATCCTGAGATATCGACAAAGATCATCAAACAAAAGTATATATTAATTTAACCAAAGTAACTTACGCTACTTTCATTCTCAACATTTTCATACATTTTTCAAAAAGCTGCAGCAGACTAACAACATAGAACCATATAAAATACAAGACCACAACCGCATACACCCAAAAAAATAAATAAATAAATAAAATATTATATATATATATATATATATATAAATGGGTGTGTGAGTAAATTACTGAGTATATGTATTAAAAACACAAATTAAACAGTATTTATTAATTTAACTATCATAATTTATTACAAGATTAATTATTTTAGTATCATAATTTATTACTAGTTAAATAATGTTGGTATAACACAATGAGGCACACTGTTATTTATATAAGCTCATAGTTCTAAGAATTCATTTAAGGCGGTGAAGAATAAACCATCCCTTACATATGGACATTTAACAAATAGCAAAGAACAGTATGAGAAAAAATCGGTGAGGTATAATATTATTTAAAGGCGAGACTATATTCAAGCGATTTAGAAAGAAATGAGAATTCAGAAGATCCGAGAGGGAAATAGCGCGATGGCCAAATTATCCCTTTCATCCCCAAATTTTCCCTCTCTCGAGATTCCTTAAGGGCTTTGTAAGTGTTGACAGACGTGAACTGATAACGCTGGCGTCTGTTTGGAGTTGATAAACAAAGGAAGCCACAAGCAATGGAAATTTCAAGTATTTTTTAATGCTTTAAACTGATGAAAAATTAAGATTTATTGATTTAAATGCACTTATTTAAAGAAATTTGATTTAGTTTAGAGGAAAGAAAAGTACTTATCTTAAAATTCCAGGCTTTTGGAGTATATCGTTACATTGTCCGCTGTTTTATTCTCGTCAACATCGGAGCCGAAATTCATTGGAATGATATAGGTGTTGTAGGGAAAAAAAACATTTTTCAAAGAAATTTAATTGATAATCACCAAGAGAAAAGGAAATATTTTCACTTTTTTACGGAGCGCAGCGATCGTGCTGCCGCTTGCCTCGGTGATCGCAGACTCCCCGTGGTCAGACAGACAGACAGACAAAGTAGACAGATGTCTTGTTTTGCACCCGCTAAGTCTTTCTGCACCGATGGGCGAAAAATCAAGCATAGGTGCGAAGGAAAGGTATATAGAAAGAGGGGCAATTTCGTATTTGAGGAGAGTAAAACGGAACTTCGTACATCTTGTACGAGTTCAAAAGGACAGGAAGAAAAGATGGGACAAAATAAAATTTAAAATAAATGGCCCAAAAATAATAGAGGGAGAAAAAAAAGGGCCTATACAAAGAAAAGGAAAGGAAGTAGAAAATATCCTAAAATACGATTGTGTCCATGAGTGTAGTTAAAAGGAGAAGAAACTGTCTTCATTTACAATAAATAGTGTCTCACAGGTGTGTTTGTGTAGTGAGTGTGTTTGGTAATGGTGAATAGATGTGTTACTGGGGAAAAAACAAATATTGACGGTGTTAAAATGCTTCGTATCAAGGTATTTAGCATGGAATATAAAGTAATATGTACGCTTGCATCCTGAGATATCAACAAAGGTCATCAAACAAAAGTATATATTAATTTAACCAAAGTAACTTATGCTACTTTCATTCTCAACATTTTCATACATTTTTCAAAAAGCAGCAGCAGACTAACAACATAGAACCATATACAATACAAGACCACAACCGCATACACCCAAAAAAATAAATAAAATAATATATATATATATATATGTGTGTGTGTGTGTGTGTGTGTAAATTACTGAGTATATGTATTAAAAACACAAATTAAACAGTATTTATTAATTTAACTATCATAATTTATTACAAGATTAATTATTTTAGTATCATAATTTATTACTAGTTAAATAATGTTAGTATAACACAATGAGGCACACTGTTATTTATATAAGCTCATAGTTCTAAGAATTCATTTAAGGCGGTGAAGAATAAACCATCCCTTACATATGGACATTTAACAAATAGCAAAGAACAGTATGAGAAAAAATCGGTGAGGTATAATATTATTTAAAGGCGAGACTATATTCAAGCGATTTAGAAAGAAATGAGAATTCAGAAGATCCGAGAGGGAAATAGCGCGATGCCCAAATTATCCCTCTCATCCCCAAATTTTCCCTCTCTCGAGATTCCTTAAGGGCTTTGTAAGTGTTGACAGACGTGAACTGATAACGCTGGCGTCTGTTTGGAGTTGATACACAAAGGAAGCCACAAGCAATGGAAATTTCAAGTATTTTTTAATGCTTTAAACTGATGAAAAATTAAGATTTATTGATTTAAATGCACTTATTTAAAGAAATTTGATTTAGTTTAGAGGAAAGAAAAGTACTTATCTTAAAATTCCAGGCTTTTGGAGTATATCCTTACATTGTCCGCTGTTTTATTCTCGTCAACATCGGAGCCGAAATTCATTGGAATGATATAGGTGTTGTAGGGAAAAAACATTTTTCAAAGAAATTTAATTGATAATCACCAAGAGAAAAGGAAATATTTTCACTTTTTTACGGAGCGCAGCGATCGTGCTGCCGCTTGCCTCGGTGATCGCAGACTCCCCGTGGTCAGACAGACAGACAGACAAAGTAGACAGATGTCTTGTTTTGCACCCGCTAAGTCTTTCTGCACCGATGGGCGAAAAATCAAGCATAGGTGCGAAGGAAAGGTATATAGAAAGAGGGGCAATTTCGTATTTGAGGAGAGTAAAAGGGAACTTCGTACATCTTGTTCGAGTTCAAAAGGACAGGAAGAAAAGATGGGACAAAATAAAATTTAAAATAAATGGCCAAAAATAATAGAGGGGAAAAAAAAGGGCCTATACAAAGAAAAGGAAAGGAAGTAGAAAATATCCTAAAATACGATTGTGTCCATGAGTGTAGTTAAAAGGAGAAGAAACTGTCTTCATTTACAATAAATAGTGTCTCACAGGTGTGTTTGTGTAGTGAGTGTGTTTGGTAATGGTGAATAGATGTGTTACTGGGGAAAAAACAAATATTGACGGTGTTAAAATGCTTCGTATCAAGGTATTTAGCATGGAATATAAAGTAATATGTACGCTTGCATCCTGAGATATCAACAAAGGTCATCAAACAAAAGTATATATTAATTTAACCAAAGTAACTTATGCTACTTTCATTCTCAACATTTTCATACATTTTTCAAAAAGCAGCAGCAGACTAACAACATAGAACCATATACAATACAAGACCACAACCGCATACACCCAAAAAAATAAATAAAATAATATATATATATATATATATATATGTGTGTGTGTGTGTGTAAATTACTGAGTATATGTATTAAAAACACAAATTAAACAGTATTTATTAATTTAACTATCATAATTTATTACAAGATTAATTATTTTACTATCATAATTTATTACTATTTAAATAATGTTAATATAACACAATGAGGCACACTGTTATTTATATAAGCTCATAGTTCTAAAAATTCATTTAAGGCGGTGAAGAATAAACCATCCCTTACATATGGACATTTAACAGATAGCGAAGAACAGTATGAGAAAAAATGGGTGAGGTATAATATTTAAAGGCGAAACTATATTCAAGCGATCTAGAAAGAAATGAGAATCCAGAAGATCCGAGAGGGAAATAGCGCGATGCCCAAATTATCCCTCTCATCCCCAAATTTTCCCTCTCTCGAGATTCCTTAAGGGCTTTGTAAGTGTTGACAGACGTGAACTGATAACGCTGGCGTCTGTTTGGAGTTGATACACAAAGGAAGCCACAAGCAATGGAAATTTCAAGTATTTTTTAATGCTTTAAACTGATGAAAAATTAAGATTTATTGATTTAAATGCACTTATTTAAAGAAATTTGATTTAGTTTAGATGAAAGAAAAGTACTTATCTTAAAATTCCAGGCTTTTGGAGTATATCCTTACATTGTCCGCTGTTTTATTCTCGTCAACATCGGAGCCGAAATTCATTGGAATGATACAGGTGTTGTAGGGAAAAAAAGCATTTTTCAAAGAAATTTAATTGATAATCACCAAGAGGAAAGGAAATATTTTCACTTTTTTACGGAGCGCAGCGATCGTGCTGCCGCTTGCCTCGTTGATCGCAGACTCCCCGTGGTCAGACAGACAGACAGACAAAGTAGACAGATGTCTTGTTTTGCACCCGCTAAGTCTTTCTGCACCGATGGGCGAAAAATCAAGCATAGGTGCGAAGGAAAGGTATATAGAAAGAGGGGCAATTTCGTATTTGAGGAGAGTAAAAGGGAACTTCGTACATCTTGTTCGAGTTCAAAAGGACAGGAAGAAAAGATGGGACAAAATAAAATTTAAAATAAATGGCCAAAAATAATAGAGGGGAAAAAAAGGGCCTATACAAAGAAAAGGAAAGGAAGTAGAAAATATCCTAAAATACGATTGTGTCCATGAGTGTAGTTAAAAGGAGAAGAAACTGTCTTCATTTACAATAAATAGTGTCTCACAGGTGTGTTTGTGTAGTGAGTGTGTTTGGTAATGGTGAATAGATGTGTTACTAGGGAAAAAACAAATATTGACGGTGTCAAAATGCTTCGTATCAAGGTATTTAGCATGGAATATAAAGTAATATGTACGCTTGCATCCTGAGATATCAACAAAGGTCATCAAACAAAAGTATATATTAATTTAACCAAAGTAACTTATGCTACTTTCATTCTCAACATTTTCATACATTTTTCAAAAAGCAGCAGCAGACTAACAACATAGAACCATATACAATACAAGACCACAACCGCATACACCCAAAAAAATAAATAAAATAATATATATATATATATGTGTGTGTGTGTGTGTGTAAATTACTGAGTATATGTATTAAAAACACAAATTAAACAGTATTTATTAATTTAACTATCATAATTTATTACAAGATTAATTATTTTATTATCATAATTTATTACTATTTAAATAATGTTAATATAACACAATGAGGCACACTGTTATTTATATAAGCTCATAGTTCTAAAAATTCATTTAAGGCGGTGAAGAATAAACCATCCCTTACATATGGACATTTAACAGATAGCAAAGAACAGTATGAGAAAAAATCGGTGAGGTATAATATTTAAAGGCGAAACTATATTCAAGCGATTTAGAAAGAAATGAGAATCCAGAAGATCCGAGAGGGAAATAGCGCGATGCCCAAATTATCCCTCTCATCCCCAAATTTTCCCTCTCTCGAGATTCCTTAAGGGCTTTGTAAGTGTTGACAGACGTGAACTGATAACGCTGGCGTCTGTTTGGAGTTGATACACCAAGGAAGCCACAAGCAATGGAAATTTCAAGTATTTTTTAATGCTTTAAACTGATGAAAAATTAAGATTTATTGATGTAAATGCACTTATTTAAAGAAATTTGATTTAGTTTAGAGGAAAGAAAAGTACTTATCTTAAATTTCCAGGCTTTTGGAGTATATCCTTACATTGTCCGCTGTTTTATTCTCGTCAACATCGGAGCCGAAATACATTGGAATGATATAGGTGTTGTAGGTGAAAAATAAACATTTTTCAAAGAAATTTAATTGATGATCACCAAGAGGAAAGGAAAAATTTTCACTTTTTTACGGAGCGCAGCAATTGTGCTGCCGCTTGCCTCGGTAATCACACAGCCCCTTTGCTAAGTCTTTAACCGCGATGTTTACATTCCACTCCCCGTGGTCAGACAGACAGACAGACAAAGTAGACAGATGTCTTGTTTTGCACCCGCTAAGTCTTTCTGCACCGATGGGCGAAAAATCAAGCATAGGTGCGAAGGAAAGGTATATAGAAAGAGGGGCAATTTCGTATTTGAGGAGAGTAAAAGGGAACTTCGTACATCTTGTACGAGTTCAAAAGTACAGGAAGAAAAGATGGGACAAAATAAAATTTAAAATAAATGGCCCAAAAATAATAGAGGGGAAAAAAAGGGCCTATACAAAGAAAAGGAAAAGAAGTAGAAAATATCCTAAAATACGATTGTGTCCATGAGTGTAGTTAAAAGGAGAAGAAACTGTCTTCATTTAGAATAAATAGTGTCTCACAGGTGTGTTTGTGTAGTGAGTGTGTTTGGTAATGGTGAATAGATGTGTTACTGGGGAAAAAACAAATATTGAAGGTGTTAAAATGCTTCGTATCAAGGTATTTAGCGTTGAATATAAAGTAATATGTACGCTTGGATCCAGAGATATCAACAAAGGTCATCAAACAAAAGTATATATTAATTTAACCAAAGTAACTTATGCTACTTTCATTCTCAACATTTTCATACATTTTTCAAAAAGCAGCAGCAGACTAACAACATAGAACCATATACAATACAAGACCACAACCGCATACACCCAAAAAATAAATAAATAAATAAAATAATATATATATATATATATATATATATAGATATAGATATAAATGTGTGTGGGAGTAAATTACTGAGTATATGTATTAAAAACACAAATTAAACAGTATTTCTTAATTTAACTATCATAATTTATTACGAGATTAATTATTTTACTATCATAATTTATTACTAGTTAAATAATGTTAGTATAACACAATGAGGCACACTGTTATTTATATAAGCTCATAGTTCTAAGAATTCATTTAAGGCGGTGAAGAATAAACCATCCCTTACATATGGACATTTAACAAATAGCAAAGAACAGTATGAGAAAAAATCGGTGAGGTATAATATTATTTAAAGGCGAAACTATATTCAAGCGATTTAGAAAGAAATGAGAATCCAGAAGATCCGAGAGGGAAATAGCGCGATGCCCAAATTATCCCTCTCATCCCCAAATTTTCCCTCTCTCGAGATTCCTTAAGGGCTTTGTAAGTGTTGACAGACGTGAACTGATAACGCTGGCGTCTGTTTGGAGTTGATACACAAAGGAAGCCACAAGCAATGGAAATTTCAAGTATTTTTTAATGCTTTAAACTGAAGAAAAATTAAGATTTATTGATTTAAATGCACTTATTTAAAGAAATTTGATTTAGTTTAGAGGAAAGAAAAGTACTTATCTTAAATTTCCAGGCTTTTGGAGTATATCCTTACATTGTCCGCTGTTTTATTCTCGTCAACATCGGAGCCGAAATTCATTGGAATGATATAGGTGTTGTAGGGAAAAAAAACATTTTTCAAAGAAATTTAATTGATAATCACCAAGAGGAAAGGAAATATTTTCACATTTTTACGGAGCGCAGCGATCGTGCTGCCGCTTGCCTCGTTGATCGCAGACTCCCCGTGGTCAGACAGACAGACAGACAAAGTAGACAGATGTCTTGTTTTGCACCCGCTAAGTCTTTCTGCACCGATGGGCGAAAAATCAAGCATAGGGGCGAAGGAAAGGTATATAGAAAGAGGGGCAATTTCGTATTTGAGGAGAGTAAAAGGGAACTTCGTACATCTTGTACGAGTTCAAAAGGACAGGAAGAAAAGATGGGACAAAATAAAATTTAAAATAAATGGCCCAAAAATAATAGAGGGGAAAAAAAGGGCCTATACAAAGAAAAGGAAAGGAAGTAGAAAATATCCTAAAATACGATTGTGTCCATGAGTGTAGTTAAAAGGAGAAGAAACTGTCTTCATTTACAATAAATAGTGTCTCACAGGTGTGTTTGTGTAGTGAGTGTGTTTGGTAATGGTGAATAGATGTGTTACTGGGGAAAAAACAAATATTGACGGTGTTAAAATGCTTCGTATCAAGGTATTTAGCATGGAATATAAAGTAATATGTACGCTTGCATCCTGAGATATCAACAAAGGTCATCAAACAAAAGTATATATTAATTTAACCAAAGTAACTTATGCTACTTTCATTCTCAAAATTTTCATACATTTTTCAAAAAGCAGCAGCAGACTAACAACATAGAACCATATACAATACAAGACCACAACCGCATACACCCAAAAAAATAAATAAAATAATATATATTTATATATGTGTGTGTGTGTGTGTGTAAATTACTGAGTATATGTATTAAAAACACAAATTAAACAGTATTTATTAATTTAACTATCATAATTTATTACAAGATTAATTATTTTACTATCATAATTTATTACTATTTAAATAATGTTAATATAACACAATGAGGCACACTGTTATTTATATAAGTTCATAGTTCTAAAAATTCATTTAAGGCGGTGAAGAATAAACCATCCCTTACATATGGACATTTAACAGATAGCAAAGAACAGTATGAGAAAAAATCGGTGAGGTATAATATTTAAAGGCGAAACTATATTCAAGCGATCTAGAAAGAAATGAGAATCCAGAAGATCCGAGAGGGAAATAGCGCGATGCCCAAATTATCCCTCTCATCCCCAAATTTTCCCTCTCTCGAGATTCCTTAAGGGCTTTGTAAGTGTTGACAGACGTGAACTGATAACGCTGGCGTCTGTTTGGAGTTGATACACAAAGGAAGCCACAAGCAATGGAAATTTCAAGTATATTTTAATGCTTTAAACTGATGAAAAATTAATATTTATTGATTTAAATGCACTTATTTAAAGAAATTTGATTTAGTTTAGATGAAAGAAAAGTACTTATCTTAAAATTCCAGGCTTTTGGAGTATATCCTTACATTGTCCGCTGTTTTATTCTCGTCAACATCGGAGCCGAAATTCATTGCAATGATATAGGTTTTGTAGGTGAAAAATAAACATTTTTCAAAGAAATTTAATTGATAATCACCAAGAGGAAAGGAAAAATTTTCACTTTTTTACGGAGCGCAGCGATCGTGCTGCCGCTTGCCTCGGTAATCACACAGCCCCTTTGCTAAGTCTTTAACCGCGATATTTACATTCCACTCCCCGTGGTCAGACATAAGTCGCCACCCCTGATCAACTTCTTCACTACTAAAGACTTTGCACTTTTATTACAAGTGCACAGGACTTTTCCAGTTTATGAAATTTAACGAACTTTTACAGGTCCTTAGGGGATTGATAAACATGTAGTGGTAAAGGCCCTCGGGTCGAACACCACTTAACGAATGATGATCTCCTATCTCCGTGGTCAGACAGACAGACAGACAGACAGACAAAGTAGACACATGTCTTGTTTTGCACCCGCTAATTCTTTCTGCACCGATGGGCGAAAAATCAAGCATAGGTGCGAAGGAAAGGTATATAGAAAGAGGGGCAATTTCGTATTTGAGGAGAGTAAAAGGGAACTTCGTACATCTTGTACGAGTTCAAAAGGACAGGAAGAAAAGATGGGACAAAATAAAATTTAAAATAAATGGCCCAAAAATAATAGAGGGAAAAAAAAGGGCCTATACAAAGAAAAGGAAAAGAAGTAGAAAATATCCTAAAATACGATTGTGTCCATGAGTGTAGTTAAAAGGAGAAGAAACTGTCTTCATTTAGAATAAATAATGTCTCACAGGTGTGTTTGTGTAGTGAGTGTGTTTGGTAATGGTGAATAGATGTGTTACTGGGGAAAAAACAAATATTGACGGTGTTAAAATGCTTCGTATCAAGGTATTTAGCATTGAATATAAAGTAATATGTACGCTTGGATCCTGAGATATCAACAAAGGTCATCAAACAAAAGTATATATTAATTTAACCAAAGTAACTTATGCTACTTTCATTCTCAAAATTTTCATACATTTTTCAAAAAGCAGCAGCAGACTAACAACATAGAACCATATACAATACAAGACCACAACCGCATACACCCAAAAAAATAAATAAATAAATAAAATATTATATATATATATATATATATATATATATATATAAATGTGTGTGTGAGTAAATTACTGAGTATATGTATTAAAACACAAATTAAACAGTATTTATTAATTTAACTATCATAATTTATTACAAGATTAATTATTTTACTATCATAATTTATTACTAGTTAAATAATGTTAGTATAACACAATGAGGCACACTGTTATTTATATAAGCTCATAGTTCTAAGAATTCATTTAAGGCGGTGAAGAATAAACCATCCCTTACATATGGACATTTAACAAATAGCAAAGAACAGTATGAGAAAAAATCGGTGAGGTATAATATTATTTAAAGGCGAAACTATATTCAAGCGATTTAGAAAGAAATGAGAATCCAGAAGATCCGAGAGGGAAATAGTGCGATGCCCAAATTATCCCTCTCATCAACAAATTTTCCCTCTCTCGAGATTCCTTAAGGGCTTTGTAAGTGTTGACAGACGTGAACTGATAACGCTGGCGTCTGTTTGGAGTTGATACACCAAGGAAGCCACAAGCAATGGAAATTTCAAGTATTTTTTAATGCTTTAAACTGATGAAAAATTAAGATTTATTGATTTAAATGCACTTATTTAAAGAAATTTGATTTAGTTTAGAGGAAAGAAAAGTACTTATCTTAAAATTCCAGGCTTTTGGAGTATATCCTTACATTGTCCGCTGTTTTATTCTCGTCAACATCGGAGCCGAAATACATTGGAATGATATAGGTGTTGTAGGTGAAAAATAAACATTTTTCAAAGAAATTTAATTGATGATCACCAAGAGGAAAGGAAAAATTTTCACTTTTTTACGGAGCGCAGCGATCGTGCTGCCGCTTGCCTCGGTAATCACACAGCCCCTTTGCTAAGTCTTTAACCGCGATGTTTACATTCCACTCCCCGTGGTCAGACAGACAGACAGACAAAGTAGACAGATGTCTTGTTTTGCACCCGCTAAGTCTTTCTGCACCGATGGGCGAAAAATCAAGCATAGGTGCGAAGGAAAGGTATATAGAAAGAGGGGCAATTTCGTATTTGAGGAGAGTAAAAGGGAACTTCGTACATCTTGTACGAGTTCAAAAGGCCAGGAAGAAAAGATGGGACAAAATAAAATTTAAAATAAATGGCCCAAAAATAATAGAGGGAAAAAAAGGGGGCCTATACAAAGAAAAGGAAAAGAAGTAGAAAATATCCTAAAACACGATTTTGTCCATGAGTGTAGTTAAAAGGAGAAGAAACTGTCTTCATTTACAATAAATAGTGTCTCACAGGTGTGTTTGTGTAACGAGTGTGTTTGGTAATGGTGAATAGATGTGTTACTGGGGAAAAAACAAATATTGACGGTGTTAAAATGCTTCGTATCAAGGTATTTAGCATGGAATATAAAGTAATATGTACGCTTGCATCCTGAGATATCAACAAAGGTCATGAAACAAAAGTATATATTAATTTAACCAAAGTAACTTATGCTACTTTCATTCTCAACATTTTCATACATTTTTCAAAATGCAGCAGCAGACTAACAACATAGAACCATATACAATACAAGACCACAACCGCATACACCCAAAAAAAATAAATAAATAAATAAAATAATATATATATATATGTAATGATATTTTTAAATTAATTGATTAAATTAAATTCTAATAATATTGCTTAATAATGTGATGGCGATTCTCTACATAAATTGCATCCCTGCTCCTAAATTTTGGCGAAATCCTTTCTTTAGTATAAAATATATTAACCTGTTGGCGCCCGCCAAATCGCCAAACTCATAAATCTGTCATAATACATAAAGTACTTAAGAACACTCCTGATGAGAAGATAGCGTCACCTCGTGATTTCAATTAATATCGCTGATTGGAGGAGCTTCGTGACGTACACATATGTATAAATTGGGCTTCTGCTCGAGGTACGAGGAGAACGCTTGTGAGATGGATGCTAAAATAAACCTACCACTTTATATTCCAAAATTTGTCTCATTCCTGTTGCCCCGGCTGCACAAAACAAATAATGTATGAGAAATTACATTTCAGAAAGCCGGTAGGATACCACCTTCAAAGGGATTATCTAAAAAAGAAGATACCCCAAGGATTATACGGATAAAAGTTACGCACTTTAGATGAATTTCCCGCTGTGCGACTTCTATGTTTCTACATTTTTCGCTAGGCGTTCTTGCTTCAAGAGAATCATCCTTCTGTTACCTGTATTCTGGTATTCTGCAGATTATTTTACGTCCAGGGAAGCATCCTTCTGCCCCCTGTGATGTGTGATTTGTGTTTCCATCGAAAGTTCGTCGTTCATCAAATGTGCTCTTACCGTTGACCTACTTCTGAGGATGGAAATCTTTCCCTACGTCTACGCCGTTCTGTGTTGCTCTCGAGAGCTTTGTGCTTGTGTGGTGATTGATCGTGTTTTGCAAAAATCTAATCAAGAGTGCACAAAAATGTGTATTTTCGTGTCGATTTCATCACTCGTATTCTCGTCACAATAAGTCAAACAGAAGCAATTAGTAAAAAGATTGGCGATGCAACTGATATTATTACTATTGAATTATAATTACTGATTTAATAATAGTGTTTTTATTTTGAAAATTTTAAAAAGTATTATTTTGGTATAAATGTATTTTAAATTTGGTATTTAAAGGATGTATTTTGGTTTTAATATTGTTTTGGGAAAATTTAAAGAGTATTATTTTTGAGTTAGTTTTATTTATGAAAGTATTATTAAGAGAATAATGGCTAATGAAAACATCTCTGATCCTGATGATTCATTAAGGGCAGCTAGCGCTGAACCTGAAACAAGTATAATTCCCTTTGACGCGCAGAATGATATGGATATAAATTCATGGCTTGAGTACTTTAACAAAACTCATTTAGATAAAGATGAAACGTGGAAGCTTAATAATGTAGCTCGATATCTAAAAGGTAATGCACTTAGCGTATACGTCAAAAACTGCCATAAAATTACTAAATATGTGGAATTAGTCCAAATTTTAAAGGAAAATTTTTTCGACCCCACTTTAACTACGTTTGGTGATTTTGCCAATTACAAGTACAATCATAAAGAGGACATAACGCAATATTTTCGCAAAAAATTAGATATTGGTAAAAAATTAAATCTAACTCATGAAATGATCTTGGAGGGTCTGACGGATGGCCTTCCTACAGAATTAAAATCCTTAATGACGATCAACGCACCCTCTGACCCCATCTCTTGGCTTACTCATGTCCATAAGCTTATTAAGATTAGCGAAAATCAACAAATCAAAAGTGCACCTCCCAGATTTGTTACTCCGATTGAGAACAGTCCCCAAGATTACAATCGATTTAATAGAAGTAGAATTTCAGCTATTGTGAGACAAGATTCTCCTAGACCCAACAATTTCCAATGTTTTCAGAGACCAAGTAATTTTTATAATCGGTTCAGTGGTCCAGGATTTACAAGCCATCATAATTATAATTCTCAAAATAGATTGCCATTGCCACCTAGTCCCTGTAGACTTTGCACCCGGAACGGAATCCCAAATGCTTTTCACTGGTTTCAGGTTTGTCCTTTCAGAAGGGAGAGGTCTGATACACCTAATGTTACGCCCCTTGCAATAGAACCAACCCCAGAAACCCCTCACAGTAGTTGACTATTAAAGGTGTCGGGATATTTGTCCAATAAGAAACGTCTAGAGTGTGTTGTAGACAGTGGTGCCACCATATCAATAATTTCTTCCAAAACAGCTAGACAATTACGTTTAAAAGTACAAAGAGTTAGATCATTTTCAGTAACCCAAACTAAAGGAAAAATAATCTTCAACAAAATATGTTGTATACAAATGAAAATTGGACGGATTAGTAAACAAATTACCTTGTTTGTTCTTGATAATAATTTGAATTATGTAATTTTAGTACTTTACGAATGCAAATTATTTGAGTTGAGTACTGATTGTACTAATTTAAAAATTAAACAGGGATGCAATTTAGGTAGAGAATCGCCATCACATTATTAAGCAATATTATTAGAATTTAATTTAATCAATTAATTTAAAAATATCATTACAGATTATCCCCCATCTGAAAAGGCTTGCAGTCGCGGCCGTCGACCCAAGACAATCCAGATAGTGAGAGCAGAAAATTTAGTTATTAGGAAATTAAGTGAGTAGGAAAACTGATTGGATTTACCTCAAGGCACACAAAATGTTTACATAAAATATGACATAAAATATTTGAATATAATTAATACAGTATATAAAATATAATAAATGATTAATGAAATTATAGTAACTATATAGTAACTAAGTGCAGAACAAATAAAGCACTAATAACATATTGCTGGTTAGCTACGCGGCAATAGGAAATAGTAACATAACTGAATTTGTAAGTTAATATCTTAGGGCATGCCATTCAGAGTTTGTGTATGAGTCCATACAATCATTAGAGTTGTCATTCAGTTTTTTGTTGTTGGATTATTTCACTTCTATCAAGTAAATGTACATAATGTTGGAGGTGCTGTGAAACAGGATGTCTAGAAAGCATGTCAGCTTCAATATTGGTAGAGCCCTAATCTGTAATGATATTTTTAAATTAATTGATTAAATTACATTTCATATATATGTGTGTGTGTGTAAATTACTGAGTATATGTATTAAAAACACAAATTAAACAGTATTTATTAATTTAACTATCATAATTTATTACAAGATTAATTATTTTATTATCATAATTTATTACTAGTTAAATAATGTTAATATAACACAATGAGGCACACTGTTATTTATATAAGCTCATAGTTCTAAAAATTCATTTAAGGCGGTGAAGAATAAACCATCCCTTACATATGGACATTTAACAGATAGCAAAGAACAGTATGAGAAAAAATCGGTGAGGTATAATATTATTTAAAGGCGAAACTATATTCAAGCGATCTAGAAAGAAAAGAGAATGCAGAAGATCCGAGAGGGAAATAGCGCGATGCCCAAATTATCCCTCTCATCCCCAAATTTTCCCTCTCTCGAGATTCCTTAAGGGCTTTGTAAGTGTTGACAGACGTGAACTGATAACGCTGGCGTCTGTTTGGAGTTGATACACAAAGGAAGCCACAAGCAGTGGCAATTTCAAGTATTTTTTAATGCTTTAAACTGATGAAAAATTAAGATTTATTGATTTAAAGGCACTTATTTATAGAAATTTGATTTAGTTTAGATGAAAGAAAAGTACTTATCTTAAAATTCCAGGCTTTTGGAGTATATCGTTACATTGTCCGCTGTTTTATTCTCGTCAACATCGGAGCCGAAATTCATTGGAATGATATAGGTTTTGTAGGTGAAAAATAAACATTTTTCAAAGAAATTTAATTGATAATCACCAAGAGGAAAGGAAAAATTTTCACTTTTTTACGGAGCGCAGCGATCGTGCTGCCGCTTGCCTCGGTAATCACACAGCCCCTTTGCTAAGTCTTTAACCGCGATGTTTACATTCCACTCCCCGTGGTCAGACATAAGTCGCCACCCCTGATCAACTTCTTCACTACTGAAGACTTTGCACTTTTATAACAAGTGCACAGGACTTTTCCAGTTTATGGAATTTAACGAACTTTTACAGGTCCTTAGGGGATTGATAAACATGTAGTGGTAAAGGCCCTCGGGCCGAACACCACTTAACGAATGATGATCTCCGATCTCCGTGGTCAGACAGACAGACAGACAAAGTAGAGAGATGTCTTGTTTTGCACCCGCTAATTCTTTCTGCACCGATGGGCGAAAAATCAAGCATAGGTGCGAAGGAAAGGTATATAGAAAGAGGGGCAATTTCGTATTTGAGGAGAGTAAAAGGGAACTTCGTACATCTTGTACGAGTTCAAAAGGCCAGGAAGAAAAGATGGGACAAAATAAAATTTAAAATAAATGGCCCAAAAATAATAGAGGGGGAAAAAAAGGGCCTATACAAAGAAAAGGAAAAGAAGTAGAAAATATCCTAAAATACGATTGTGTCCATGAGTGTAGTTAAAAGGAGAAGAAACTGTCTTCATTTACAATAAATAGTGTCTCATAGGTGTGTTTGTCTAGTGAGTGTGTTTGGTAATGGTGAATAGATGTGGTACTGGGGAAAAAACAAATATTGACGGTGTTAAAATGCTTCGTATCAAGGTATTTAGCATGGAATATAAAGTAATATGTACGCTTGCATCCTGAGATATCAACAAAGGTCATCAAACAAAAGTATATATTAATTTAACCAAAGTAACTTATGCTACTTTCATTCTCAACATTTTCATACATTTTTCAAAAAGCAGCAGCAGACTAACAACATAGAACCATATACAATACAAGACCACAACCGCATACACCCAAAAAATAAATAAATAAATAAAATAATATATATATATATGTGTGTGTGTGTGTGTGTGTAAATTACTGAGTATATGTATTAAAAACACAAATTAAACAGTATTTATTAATTTAACTATCATAATTTATTACAAGATTAATTATTTTACTATCATAATTTATTACTAGTTAAATAATGTTAATATAACACAATGAGGCACACTGTTATTTATATAAGCTCATAGTTCTAAAAATTCATTTAAGGCGGTGAAGAATAAACCATCCCTTACATATGGACATTTAACAGATAGCAAAGAACAGTATGAGAAAAAATCGGTGAGGTATAATATTATTTAAAGGCGAAACTATATTCAAGCGATCTAAAAAGAAAAGAGAATCCAGAAGATCCGAGAGAGAAATAGCGCGATGCCCAAATTATCCCTCTCATCCCCAAATTTTCCCTCTCTCGAGATTCCTTAAGGGCTTTGTAAGTGTTGACAGACGTGAACTGATAACGCTGGCGTCTGTTTGGAGTTGATACACAAAGGAAGCCACAAGCAATGGAAATTTCAAGTATTTTTTAATGCTTTAAACTGATGAAAAATTAAGATTTATTGATTTAAAGGCACTTATTTATAGAAATTTGATTTAGTTTAGATGAAAGAAAAGTACTTATCTTAAAATTCCAGGCTTTTGGAGTATATCCTTACATTGTCCGCTGTTTTATTCTCGTCAACATCGGAGCCGAAATTCATTGGAATTATATAGGTTTTGTAGGCGAAAAATAAACATTTTTCAAACAAATTTAATTGATAATCACCAAGAGGAAAGGAAATATTTTCACTTTTTTACGGAGCGCAGCGATCGTGCTGCCGCTTGCCTCGGTAATCACACAGCCCCTTCGCTAAGTCTTTAACCGCGATGTTTACATTCCACTCTCCGTGGTCAGACAGACAGACAGACAAAGTAGACAGATGTCTTGTTTTGCACCCGCTAAGTCTTTCTGCACCGATGGGCGAAAAATCAAGCATAGGTGCGAAGGAAAGGTATATAGAAAGAGGGGCAATTTCGTATTTGAGGAGAGTAAAAGGGAACTTCGTACATCTTGTACGAGTTCAAAAGGCCAGGAAGAAAAGATGGGACAAAATAAAATTTAAAATAAATGGCCCAAAAATAATAGAGGGAAAAAAAAGGGGGCCTATACAAAGAAAAGGAAAAGAAGTAGAAAATATCCTAAAACACGATTTTGTCCATGAGTGTAGTTAAAAGGAGAAGAAACTGTCTTCATTTACAATAAATAGTGTCTCACAGGTGTGTTTGTGTAACGAGTGTGTTTGGTAATGGTGAATAGATGTGTTACTGGGGAAAAAACAAATATTGACGGTGTTAAAATGCTTCGTATCAAGGTATTTAGCATGGAATATAAAGTAATATGTACGCTTGCATCCTGAGATATCAACAAAGGTCATCAAACAAAAGTATATATTAATTTAACCAAAGTAACTTATGCTACTTTCATTCTCAACATTTTCATACATTTTTCAAAATGCAGCAGCAGACTAACAACATAGAACCATATACAATACAAGACCGCAACCGCATACACCCAAAAAAAATAAATAAATAAATAAAATAATATATATATATATATATATATATATATGTAATGATATTTTTAAATTAATTGATTAAATTAAATTCTAATAATATTGCTTAATAATGTGATGGCGATTCTCTACATAAATTGCATCCCTGTTGCTAAATTTTGGCGAAATCCTTTCTTTAGTATAAAATATATTAACCTGTTGGCGCCCGCCAAATCGCCAAACTCATAAATCTGTCATAATACATAAAGTACTTAAGAACACTCCTGATGAGAAGATAGCGTCACCTCGTGATTTCAATTAATATCGCTGATTGGAGGAGCTTCGTGACGTACACATATGTATAAATTGGGCTTCTGCTCGAGGTACGAGGAGAACGCTTGTGAGATGGATGCTAAAATAAACCTACCACTTTATATTCCAAAATTTGTCTCATTCCTGTTGCCCCGGCTGCACAAAACAAATAATGTATGAGAAATTACATTTCAGAAAGCCGGTAGGATACCACCTTCAAAGGGATTATCTAAAAAAGAAGATACCCCAAGGATTATACGGATAAAAGTTACGCACTTTAGATGAATTTCCCGCTGTGCGACTTCTATGTTTCTACATTTTTCGCTAGGCGTTCTTGCTTCAAGAGAATCATCCTTCTGTTACCTGTATTCTGGTATTCTGCAGATTATTTTACGTCCAGAGAAGCATCCTTCTGCCCCCTGTGATGTGTGATTTGTGTTTCCATCGAAAGTTCGTCGTTCATCAAATGTGCTCTTACCGTTGACCTACTTTTGAGGATGGAAATCTTTCCCTACGTCTACGCCGTTCTGTGTTGCTCTCGAGAGCTTTGTGCTTGTGTGGTGATTGATCGTGTTTTGCAAAAATCTAATCAAGAGTGCACAAAAATGTGTATTTTCGTGTCGATTTCATCACTCGTATTCTCGTCACAATAAGTCAAACAGAAGCAATTAGTAAAAAGATTGGCGATGCAAATGATATTATTACTATTGAATTATAATTACTGATTTAATAATAGTGTTTTTATTTTGAAAATTTTAAAAAGTATTATTTTGGTATAAATGTATTTTAAATTTGGTATTTAAAGGATGTATTTTGGTTTTAATATTGTTTTGGGAAAATTTAAAGAGTATTATTTTTGAGTTAGTTTTATTTATGAAAGTATTATTAAGAGAATAATGGCTAATGAAAACATCTCTGATCCTGATGATTCATTAAGGGCAGCTAGCGCTGAACCTGAAACAAGTATAATTCCCTTTGACGCGCAGAATGATATGGATATAAATTCATGGCTTGAGTACTTTAACAAAACTCATTTAGATAAAGATGAAACGTGGAAGCTTAATAATGTAGCTCGATATCTAAAAGGTAATGCACTTAGCGTATATGTCAAAAACTGCCATAAAATTACTAAATATGTGGAATTAGTCCAAATTTTAAAGGAAAATTTTTTCGACCCCACTTTAACTACGTTTGGTGATTTTGCCAATTACAAGTACAATCATAAAGAGGACATAACGCAATATTTTCGCAAAAAATTAGATATTGGTAAAAAATTAAATCTAACTCATGAAATGATCTTGGAGGGTCTGACGGATGGCCTTCCTACAGAATTAAAATCCTTAATGACGATCAACGCACCCTCTGACCCCATCTCTTGGCTTACTCATGTCCATAAGCTTATTAAGATTAGCGAAAATCAACAAATCAAAAGTGCACCTCCCAGATTTGTTACTCCGATTGAGAACAGTCCCCAAGATTACAATCGATTTAATAGAAGTAGAATTTCAGCTACTGTGAGACAAGATTCTCCTAAACCCAACAATTTCCAACGTTTTCAGAGACCAAGTAATTTTTATAATCGGTTCAGTGGTCCAGGATTTACAAGCCATCATAATTATAATTCTCAAAATAGATTGCCATTGCCACCTAGTCCCTGTAGACTTTGCACCCGGAACGGAATCCCAAATGCTTTTCACTGGTTTCAGGTTTGTCCTTTCAGAAGGGAGAGATCTGATACACCTAATGTTACGCCCCTTGCAATAGAACCAACCCCAGAAACCCCTCACAGTAGTTGACTATTAAAGGTGTCGGGATATTTGTCCAATAAGAAACGTCTAGAGTGTGTTGTAGACAGTGGTGCCACCATATCAATAATTTCTTCCAAAACAGCTAGACAATTACGTTTAAAAGTACAAAGAGTTAGATCATTTTCAGTAACCCAAACTAAAGGAAAAATAATCTTCAACAAAATATGTTGTATACAAATGAAAATTGGACGGATTAGTAAACAAATTACCTTGTTTGTTCTTGATAATAATTTGAATTATGTAATTTTAGTACTTTACGAATGCAAATTATTTGAGTTGAGTACTGATTGTACTAATTTAAAAATTAAACAGGGATGCAATTTAGGTAGAGAATCGCCATCACATTAATTAGCAATATTATTAGAATTTAATTTAATCAATTAATTTAAAAATATCATTACAGATTATCCCCCATCTGAAAAGGCTTGCAGTCGCGGCCGTCGACCCAAGACAATCCAGATAGTGAGAGCAGAAAATTTAGTTATTAGGAAATTAAGTGAGTAGGAAAACTGATTGGATTTACCTCAAGGCACACAAAATGTTTACATAAAATATGACATAAAATATTTGAATATAATTAATACAGTATATAAAATATAATAAATGATTAATGAAATTATAGTAACTATATAGTAACTAAGTGCAGAACAAATAAAGCACTAATAACATATTGCTGGTTAGCTACGCGGCAATAGGAAATAGTAACATAACTGAATTTGTAAGTTAATATCTTAGGACATGCCATTCACAGTTTGTGTATGAGTCCATACAATCATTAGAGTTGTCATTCAGTTTTTTGTTGTTGGAGTATTTCATTTCTATCAAGTAAATGTACATAATATTGGAGGTGCTGTGAAACAGGATGTCTAGAAAGCATGTCAGCTTCAATATTGGTAGAGCCCTAATCTGTAATGATATTTTTAAATTAATTGATTAAATTACATTTCATATATATGTGTGTGTGTGTAAATTACTGAGTATATGTATTAAAAACACAAATTAAACAGTATTTATTAATTTAACTATCATAATTTATTACAAGATTAATTATTTTATTATCATAATTTATTACTAGTTAAATAATGTTAATATAACACAATGAGGCACACTGTTATTTATATAAGCTCATAGTTCTAAAAATTCATTTAAGGCGGTGAAGAATAAACCATCCCTTACATATGGACATTTAACAGATAGCAAAGAACAGTATGAGAAAAAATCGGTGAGGTATAATATTATTTAAAGGCGAAACTATATTCAAGCGATCTAGAAAGAAAAGAGAATGCAGAAGATCCGAGAGGGAAATAGCGCGATGCCCAAATTATCCCTCTCATCCCCAAATTTTCCCTCTCTCGAGATTCCTTAAGGGCTTTGTAAGTGTTGACAGACGTGAACTGATAACGCTGGCGTCTGTTTGGAGTTGATACACAAAGGAAGCCACAAGCAGTGGCAATTTCAAGTATTTTTTAATGCTTTAAACTGATGAAAAATTAAGATTTATTGATTTAAAGGCACTTATTTATAGAAATGTGATTTAGTTTAGATGAAAGAAAAGTACTTATCTTAAAATTCCAGGCTTTTGGAGTATATCGTTACATTGTCCGCTGTTTTATTCTCGTCAACATCGGAGCCGAAATTCATTGGAATGATATAGGTTTTGTAGGTGAAAAATAAACATTTTTCAAAGAAATTTAATTGATAATCACCAAGAGGAAAGGAAAAATTTTCACTTTTTTACGGAGCGCAGCGATCGTGCTGCCGCTTGCCTCGGTAATCACACAGCCCCTTTGCTAAGTCTTTAACCGCGATGTTTACATTCCACTCCCCGTGGTCAGACATAAGTCGCCACCCCTGATCAACTTCTTCACTACTGAAGACTTTGCACTTTTATAACAAGTGCACAGGACTTTTCCAGTTTATGGAATTTAACGAACTTTTACAGGTCCTTAGGGGATTGATAAACATGTAGTGGTAAAGGCCCTCGGGCCGAACACCACTTAACGAATGATGATCTCCGATCTCCGTGGTCAGACAGACAGACAGACAAAGTAGAGAGATGTCTTGTTTTGCACCCGCTAATTCTTTCTGCACCGATGGGCGAAAAATCAAGCATAGGTGCGAAGGAAAGGTATATAGAAAGAGGGGCAATTTCGTATTTGAGGAGAGTAAAAGGGAACTTCGTACATCTTGTACGAGTTCAAAAGGACAGGAAGAAAAGATGGGACAAAATAAAATTTAAAATAAATGGCCCAAAAATAATAGAGGGGGAAAAAAAGGGCCTATACAAAGAAAAGGAAAAGAAGTAGAAAATATCCTAAAATACGATTGTGTCCATGAGTGTAGTTAAAAGGAGAAGAAACTGTCTTCATTTACAATAAATAGTGTCTCATAGGTGTGTTTGTGTAGTGAGTGTGTTTGGTAATGGTGAATAGATGTGGTACTGGGGAAAAAACAAATATTGACGGTGTTAAAATGCTTCGTATCAAGGTATTTAGCATGGAATATAAAGTAATATGTACGCTTGCATCCTGAGATATCAACAAAGGTCATCAAACAAAAGTATATATTAATTTAACCAAAGTAACTTATGCTACTTTCATTCTCAACATTTTCATACATTTTTCAAAAAGCAGCAGCAGACTAACAACATAGAACCATATACAATACAAGACCACAACCGCATACACCCAAAAAAATAAATAAATAAATAAAATAATATATATATATATATGTGTGTGTGTGTGTGTGTAAATTACTGAGTATATGTATTAAAAACACAAATTAAACAGTATTTATTAATTTAACTATCATAATTTATTACAAGATTAATTATTTTACTATCATAATTTATTACTAGTTAAATAATGTTAATATAACACAATGAGGCACACTGTTATTTATATAAGCTCATAGTTCTAAAAATTCATTTAAGGCGGTGAAGAATAAACCATCCCTTACATATGGATATTTAACAGATAGCAAAGAACAGTATGAGAAAAAATCGGTGAGGTATAATATTATTTAAAGGCGAAACTATATTCAAGCGATCTAGAAAGAAAAGAGAATGCAGAAGATCCGAGTGGGAAATAGCGCGATGCCCAAATTATCCCTCTCATCCCCAAATTTTCCCTCTCTCGAGATTCCTTAAGGGCTTTGTAAGTGTTGACAGACGTGAACTGATAACGCTGGCGTCTGTTTGGAGTTGATACACAAAGGAAGCCACAAGCAGTGGCAATTTCAAGTATTTTTTAATGCTTTAAACTGATGAAAAATTAAGATTTATTGATTTAAAGGCACTTATTTATAGAAATTTGATTTAGTTTAGATGAAAGAAAAGTACTTATCTTAAAATTCCAGGCTTTTGGAGTATATCGTTACATTGTCCGCTGTTTTATTCTCGTCAACATCGGAGCCGAAATTCATTGGAATGATATAGGTTTTGTAGGTGAAAAATAAACATTTTTCAAAGAAATTTAATTGATAATCACCAAGAGGAAAGGAAAAATTTTCACTTTTTTACGGAGCGCAGCGATCGTGCTGCCGCTTGCCTCGGTAATCACACAGCCCCTTTGCTAAGTCTTTAACCGCGATGTTTACATTCCACTCCCCGTGGTCAGACATAAGTCGCCACCCCTGATCAACTTCTTCACTACTGAAGACTTTGCACTTTTATAACAAGTGCACAGGACTTTTCCAGTTTATGGAATTTAACGAACTTTTACAGGTCCTTAGGGGATTGATAAACATGAAGTGGTAAAGGCCCTCGGCCCGAACACCACTTAACGAATGATGATCTCCGATCTCCGTGGTCAGACAGACAGACAGACAAAGTAGAGAGATGTCTTGTTTTGCACCCGCTAATTCTTTCTGCACCGATGGGCGAAAAATCAAGCATAGGTGCGAAGGAAAGGTATATAGAAAGAGGGGCAATTTCGTATTTGAGGAGAGTAAAAGGGAACTTCGTACATCTTGTACGAGTTCAAAAGGCCAGGAAGAAAAGATGGGACAAAATAAAATTTAAAATAAATGGCCCAAAAATAATAGAGGGGGGAAAAACGGCCTATACAAAGAAAAGGAAAAGAAGTAGAAAATATCCTAAAATACGATTGTGTCCATGAGTGTAGTTAAAAGGAGAAGAAACTGTCTTCATTTACAATAAATAGTGTCTCATAGGTGTGTTTGTGTAGTGAGTGTGTTTGGTAATGGTGAATAGATGTGGTACTGGGGAAAAAACAAATATTGACGGTGTTAAAATGCTTCGTATCAAGGTATTTAGCATGGAATATAAAGTAATATGTACGCTTGCATCCTGAGATATCAACAAAGGTCATCAAACAAAAGTATATATTAATTTAACCAAAGTAACTTATGCTACTTTCATTCTCAACATTTTCATACATTTTTCAAAAAGCAGCAGCAGACTAACAACATAGAACCATATACAATACAAGACCACAACCGCATACACCCAAAGAAATAAATAAATAAATAAAATAATATATATATATGTAATGATATTTTTAAAGCAATTGATTAAATTAAATTCTATTAATGTTGCTTAATAATGTGTTGGCGATTCTCTACCTAAATTGCATCCCTGTTCCTAAATTTTGGCGAAATCCTTTCTTTAGTATAAAATATATTAACCTGTTGGCGCCCGCCAAATCGCCAAACTCATAAATCTGTCATATTACATAAAGTACTTAAGAACACTCCTGATGAGCAGATAGCGTCACCTCGTGATTTCAATTAATATCGCTGATTGGAGGAGCTTCGTGACGTACACATATGTATAAGTAGGGTTTCTGCTCAAGGTACGAGGAGAACGCTTACGAGATGGATGCTAAAATAAACTTACCACTTTATATTCCAAAATTTGTCTCATTCCTGTTGCCCCGGCTGCACAAAACAAATAATGTATGAGAAATTACATTTCAGAAAGCCGGTAGGATACCAACTTCAAAGGGATTATCTAAAAAAGAAAATACCCCAAGGATTATACGGATAAAATGTTACGCACTTTAGATGAATTTGCCGCTGTGCGACTTTTATGTTTCTACATTTTTCGCTAGGCGTTCTTGCTTCAAGAGAATCATCCTTCTGTTACCTGTATTCTGGTATTCTGCAGATTATTTTACGTCCAGAGAAGCATCCTTCTGCCCCCTGTGATGTGTGATTTGTGTTTCCATCGAAAGTTCGTCGTTCATCAAATGTGCTCTTACCGTTGACCTACTTTTGAGGATGGAAATCTTTCCCTACGTCTACGCCGTTCTGTGTTGCTCTCGAGAGCTTTGTGCTTGTGTGGTGATTGATCGTGTTTTGCGAAAATCTAAACAAGAGTGCGCAAAAATGTGTATTTTCGTGTCGATTTCATCACTCGTATTCTCGTCACAATAAGTCAAACAGAAGCAATTAGTAAAAAGATTGGCGATGCAAATGATATTATTACTATTGAGTTATAATTACTGATTTAATAATAGTGTTTTTATTTTGAAAATTTTAAAAAGTATTATTTTGGTATAAATGTATTTTAAATTTGGTATTTAAAGGATGTATTTTGGTTTTAATATTGTTTTGGGAAAATTTAAAGAATATTATTTTTGAGTTAGTTTTATTTATGAAAGTATTATTAGTTTTATTTATAAAGTATTATTAGTTTTATTTATGAAAGTATTGTTAAAAGAATAATGGCTAATGAAAACCTCTCTGATCCTGATGATTCATTAAGGGCAGCTAGCGCTGAACCTGAAACAAGTATAATTCCCTTTGACGCGCAGAATGATATGGATATAAATTCATGGCTTGAGTACTTTAACAAAACTCATTTAGATAAAGATGAAACGTGGAAGCTTAATAATGTAGCTCGATATCTAAAAGGTAATGCACTTAGCGTATATGTCAAAAACTGCCATAAAATTACTAAATATGTGGAATTAGTCCAAATTTTAAAGGAAAATTTTTTCGACCCCACTTTAACTACGTTTGGTGATTTTGCCAATTACAAGTACAATCATAAAGAGGACATAACGCAATATTTTCGCAAAAAATTAGATATTGGTAAAAAATTAAATCTAACTCATGAAATGATCTTGGAGGGTCTGACGGATGGCCTTCATATAGAATTAAAATTCTTAATGACGATCAACGCACCCTCTGACCCCATCTCTTGGCTTACTCATGTCCATAAGCTTATTAAGATTAGAGAAAATCAACAAATCAAAAGTGCACCTCCCAGATTTGTTACTCCGATTGAGAACAGTTCCCAAGATTACAATCGATTTAATAGAAGTAGAATTTCAGCTACTGTGAGACAATATTCTCCTAGACCCAAGAATTTCCAACGTTTTCAGAGACCAAGTAATTTTTATAATCGGTTCAGTGGTCCAGGATTTACAAGCCATTATAATTCTCAAAATAGATTGCCATTGCCACCTAGTCCCTGTAGACTTTGCACCCGGAACGGAATCCCAAATGCTTTTCACTGGTTTCAGGTTTGTCCTTTCAGAAGGGAGAGATCTGATACACCTAATGTTACGCCCCTTGCAATAGACCCAACCCCAGAAACCCCTCACAGTAGTTGACTATTAAAGGTGTCGGGATATTTGCCCAATAAGAAACGTCTAGAGTGTGTTGTAGACAGTGCTGCCACCATATCAATAATTTCTTCCAAAACAGCTAGACAATTACGTTTAAAAGTACAAAGAGTTAGATCATTTTCAGTAACCCAAACTAAAGGAAAAATAATCTTCAACAAAATATGTTGTATACAAATGAAAATTGGACGGATTAGTAAACAAATTACCTTGTTTGTTCTTGATACTAATTTGAATTATGTAATTTTAGGACTTTATGAATGCAAATTATTTGAGTTGAGTATTGATTGTACTAATTTAAAAATTAAACAGAGAGATATTGTACTTAATGATGACTGCCATTTTGACAGCCGACCCATATCTCTACACCTCCAACTTCAAGGTGGTACAACAAATGTTTATCCATGTGTTAATAATGATGATGTAAGAAATTTTCCAACCTGTAAATCTCGGACTACAAATCCAAAGGAATTAGTTTCTCAGTCTAACATTTATGTGAAAAATGCTGTTTCTAATACTTTCGATAACAAAGAGTATAACTTGGAAAAATTGTTAAATGATTATTCGTCTGTGTTTTCTAAAAATAAGTATGATGTAGGAAAAATTAATATTGAACCTCAACGAATTAATTTAAATTCTGATTTGCCTGTATCATTAAGACCTTATAGAACATCCCCTATGGAAGAAGAGGAAATTAAGACCCAAATTGAGCAATTATTACAAGCAGGTATAATTAAAGAAAGTTGTAGCCCATATTCATCCCCCGTGACTTTAGTACTTAAACGTGAGGAAGGAAAAAAAAACTAGATTGTGTATAGATTATCGAAAATTGAATTCCCTGGCTAAAACAGATGCAAACCCTCTTCCTCGCATTGACACTTTGTTAGACAAATTAAGTAAAGCAAAAGTATTTTCTACAATTGATTTGAGATCTGGTTTCTGGCATATCCCGATTCACCCTGCAGATACTGAGAAATTAGCTTTTTGCACGAATTTTGGATTATTCGAATGGTTAAGACTCCCTTTTGGTTTCAAAAATGCTCCTGCAATTTTTAACAGAACAATTAGACGAATATTAACAAAAAATAAAATTAATTTCGCTTGCAGTTACTTTGATGATATCATCGTTTACTCTTCCTCTGAGAAGGAACATTTGGAACATTTAAAAATTTTATTTGAGGTGTTTAAAGAGGAGCATATTAAATTGAATCGAAACAAGTGTGTGTTCGCCCGAGATCAGATCACATTTCTTGGCTATGAAATAAAAAATGGTAGAATAATTCCCGATAACCATAATATAGAAGTTATTAAGAAACTTAAAAACCCCAGTAACACCAAAGAGTTACAGAGAGTTTTGGGAAGTGTGAATGTGTATCATAGATTCATTCCGAATTATGCAACTATTAGAGCTCCATTAAACAGACTCTTGAAAAAAGATGTCAAGTGGGAATGGGATGACCAATGTCAAAAAGCTTTCGACGAAATGAAAAGAATACTGATTTCCAAACCTGTTTTACAATTGTATGATTCCAGTAGGCCATGTCATATTTTTGTTGACGCTTCTCAAACTGCTGTTGGAGCTGTTTTGAAACAACCAGATGAAAATGATGTCCTTCACCCTGTATCATATCATTCCCGAACTTTAAGAAATTATGAGAAAAATTATACGATTACTGAGTTAGAATGTTTGGCCATAGTAGATGCCCTAGACAAATTCTATTACTATCTGCATGGACAAAAATTTGTTATACATACGGACCATGCGGCCCTCGTTTGGCTCAAAAATGTTAAAAATTTAAAAGGTAGACTCTTCCGTTGGTCACTCAAACTAAGTATGTTCAATTATGAAGTAAAGTATCAGAAGGGCTCTACCAATATTGAAGCTGACATGCTTTCTAGACATCCTGTTTCACAGCACCTCCAACATTATGTACATTTACTTGATAGAAATGAAATAATCCAACAACAAAAAACTGATAATGTCTCCGGAAAAAATTACCAAGAGATAAATGATATGATGGTAATTAAGAAAAAGAATTTTTATAAAATTGTAGTACCTAAATCTTTAAGATTAAAATTGTTGAATAAAACCCATGAAAATTTTGGTCACCCGGGAGTTCAAATTATGCTTAACTTAATCACACCTCAATATTATTGGCCTCATATTAGCGAAGATATCGGAAATTTTGTTAAACATTGTCATACTTGTCAACTTAATAAAAAGAAAAAACAGAAAAAATTTGGTCTTATGCAAGACGTACCCCCAACCGACAAACCTTTCGAATGTCTCTCTATTGACACTGTGGGAGGATTTAATTATTATAATTCTACAAAAAAATATTTACATATAGTTATTGACCATGCAACAAGATATGTCTGGGCTTTTCCCTCTAAAAGTGTAACTTCAGAAACCTATGCCAATTGTCTAAAACAAATATTTCAAATACAAGTCCCCGAAAAAATTCTGAGTGACAGGAATGCAGCCTTCACTTCCTCTAGATTCAAAAAATTTCTTAAAAAGCATAATGTTAAACAACTTTTAACTTCATCTCACCATCCCCAGACAAATGGTAAAGTAGAAAGAGTAAATCAATCAATAGTAAGTCGACTAAAATGTAAAGTAAATTCTTCTTCTAAAAAAGTACAGTGGACTAAAGTGCTAGAGCAAGTTGTTATCGAATATAACAACTCCCCTCATACGGTAACTAAGTTCACCCCAGCATACTTACTATTTGGTAACCTCCCTTTTGAATCTCCAATTGAACAAAATAAATACCCTTCCTTAAATGAAGCAAGGGCTTTAGCAAAGAAAAGAACTATCGAATACCACCGAAAGAATAAAACTAGATATGACATCAGATTTGTAGAATCTAAATTTCAACCTGGAGATTTTGTCCTTTACGAGGAATTTGAATACCCAAATACTAGAAAATTGACTTCACCCTATTCAGGCCCTTATCGGATTATGAATAAATTATCTGAAGTTAATTATGAAATCGACAGGGAAAATTTTCACACGAAGAAACCAACTGAGATTGTACATGCGTCAAAATTAAGGTTCTATTATCCACCCGAGAACTTTAAATTACATCATGAATAAATCAAAATTTATAAATCAATAAACTATCCATAACCCTTCTTTTAGTTTTCATCCTGTTGTCCCCCTTAATAATTGATTTATCTCTCAGTGTCTGAAAAGTTTGTCTGCCCTTTTCTTTTACTGGGCTCCTTCAAACTTGAGTTTCAGGTTCAATGCACTTTCCGTGTGGGAAACACTCAATTGAGGCTATACTACAAGTAGAGTACTATACCCTCACATTTCCTTGAGCTCATGTTTTCCTATGTTTGTGTTATAAATTGTAGCAACAGTTGAAAAAGTTAAATTTCAGTTGTTGAAATTTCTGAATTTCATTTTATGTTTCTGCAGCATCGTGTACAAAAAACTGGTATGGATGTTGGAAGTTAAATTTTGTTTTGTTATCATTAATAAGAGAAAAATAGAGTGACAAAATATGTTAAAAACCTAGCAAAATGTGTATTTTCAACAAGAGATAAGAGCTCTAGTATCGTGACATAAAAACTCAAATGTTTTCAGTGCCAATGCTGATCCATAATTCTAGCGCTAATTAAATGCTCCGGAGATCTCCAAAGACCAGTAAAAGACTAAAGATGAGCCTGAATGACAACTCTAATGATTGTACGGACTCATACACAAACTGTGAATGGCATGCCCTAAGATATAAACTTACAAATTCAGTTATATTACTATTTCCTATTGCCGCGTAGCTAACCAGCAATATGTTATTAGTGCTTTATTTGTTCTGCACTTAGTTACTATATTATAATTAGTTACTATATTATAATTTCATTAATCATTTATTATATTTTATATACTGTATTAATTATATTCAAATATTTTATGTCATATTTTATGTAAACATTTTGTGTCCCTTGAGGTAAATCCAATCAGTTTTCCTACTCACTTAATTTCCTAATAACTAAATTTTCTGCTCTCACTATCTGGACTGTCTTGGGTCGACGGCCGCGACTGCAAGCCTTTTCAGATGGGGGGGATAATCTGTAATGATATTTTTAAAGCAATTGATTAAATTAAATTCTATTAATGTTGCTTAATAATGTGTTGGCGATTCTCTACCTAAATTGCATCCCTGTTCCTAAATTTTGGCGAAATCCTTTCTTTAGTATAAAATATATTAACCTGTTGGCGCCCGCCAAATCGCCAAACTCATAAATCTGTCATATTACATAAAGTACTTAAGAACACTCCTGATGAGAAGATAGCGTCACCTCGTGATTTCAATTAATATCGCTGATTGGAGGAGCTTCGTGACGTACACATATGTATAAGTAGGGTTTCTGCTCAAGGTACGAGGAGAACGCTTACGAGATGGATGCTAAAATAAACTTACCACTTTATATTCCAAAATTTGTCTCATTCCTGTTGCCCCGGCTGCACAAAACAAATAATGTATGAGAAATTACATTTCATATATATATGTGTGTGTGTGTGTGTGTAAATTACTGAGTATATGTATTAAAAACACAAATTAAACAGTATTTATTAATTTAACTATCATAATTTATTACAAGATTAATTATTTTACTATCATAATTTATTACTAGTTAAATAATGTTAATATAACACAATGAGGCACACTGTTATTTATATAAGCTCATAGTTCTAAAAATTCATTTAAGGCGGTGAAGAATAAACCATCCCTTACATATGGACATTTAACAGATAGCAAAGAACAGTATGAGAAAAAATCGGTGAGGTATAATATTATTTAAAGGCGAAACTATATTCAAGCGATCTAGAAAGAAAAGAGAATGCAGAAGATCCGAGAGGGAAATAGCGCGATGCCCAAATTATCCCTCTCATCCCCAAATTTTCCCTCTCTCGAGATTCCTTAAGGGCTTTGTAAGTGTTGACAGACGTGAACTGATAACGCTGGCGTCTGTTTGGAGTTGATACACAAAGGAAGCCACAAGCAGTGGCAATTTCAAGTATTTTTTAATGCTTTAAACTGATGAAAAATTAAGATTTATTGATTTAAAGGCACTTATTTATAGAAATGTGATTTAGTTTAGATGAAAGAAAAGTACTTATCTTAAAATTCCAGGCTTTTGGAGTATATCCTTACATTGTCCGCTGTTTTATTCTCGTCAACATCGGAGCCGAAATTCATTGGAATGATATAGGTTTTGTAGGCGAAAAATAAACATTTTTCAAAGAAATTTAATTGATAATCACCAAGAGGAAAGGAAATATTTTCACTTTTTTACGGAGCGCAGCGATCGTGCTGCCGCTTGCCTCGGTAATCACACAGCCCCTTTGCTAAGTCTTTAACCGCGATGTTTACATTCCACTCCCCGTGGTCAGACAGACAGACAGACAAAGTAGACAGATGTCTTGTTTTGCACCCGCTAAGTCTTTCTGCACCGATGGGCGAAAAATCAAGCATAGGTGCGAAGGAAAGGTATAGAGAAAGAGGGGCAATTTCGTATTTGAGGAGAGTAAAAGGGAACTTCGTACATCTTGTACGAGTTCAAAAGGCCAGGAAGAAAAGATGGGACAAAATAAAATTTAAAATAAATGGCCCAAAAATAATAGAGGGAAAAAAAAGGGGGCCTATACAAAGAAAAGGAAAAGAAGTAGAAAATATCCTAAAACACGATTTTGTCCATGAGTGTAGTTAAAAGGAGAAGAAACTGTCTTCATTTACAATAAATAGTGTCTCACAGGTGTGTTTGTGTAACGAGTGTGTTTAGTAATGGTGAATAGATGTGTTACTGGGGAAAAAACAAATATTGACGGTGTTAAAATGCTTCGTATCAAGGTATTTAGCATGGAATATAAAGTAATATGTACGCTTTCATCCTGAGATATCAACAAAGGTCATCAAACAAAAGTATATATTAATTTAACCAAAGTAACTTATGCTACTTTCATTCTCAACATTTTCATACATTTTTCAAAATGCAGCAGCAGACTAACAACATAGAACCATATACAATACAAGACCACAACCGCATACACCCAAAAAAAATAAATAAATAAATAAAATAATATATATATATATATATATATATATGTAATGATATTTTTAAATTAATTGATTAAATTAAATTCTAATAATATTGCTTAATAATGTGATGGCGATTCTCTACATAAATTGCATCCCTGTTCCTAAATTTTGGCGAAATCCTTTCTTTAGTATAAAATATATTAACCTGTTGGCGCCCGCAAAATCGACAAACTCATAAATCTGTCATAATACATAAAGTACTTAAGAACACTCCTGATGAGAAGATAGCGTCACCTCGTGATTTCAATTAATATCGCTGATTGGATAAGCTTCGTGACGTACACATATGTATAAATTGGGCTTCTGCTCGAGGTACGAGGAGAACGCTTGTGAGATGGATGCTAAAATAAACCTACCACTTTATATTCCAAAATTTGTCTCATTCCTGTTGCCCCGGCTGCACAAAACAAATAATGTATGAGAAATTACATTTCAGAAAGCCGGTAGGATACCACCTTCAAAGGGATTATCTAAAAAAGAAGATACCCCAAGGATTATACGGATAAAAGTTACGCACTTTAGATGAATTTCCCGCTGTGCGACTTCTATGTTTCTACATTTTTCGCTAGGCGTTCTTGCTTCAAGAGAATCATCCTTCTGTTACCTGTATTCTGGTATTCTGCAGATTATTTTACGTCCAGAGAAGCATCCTTCTGCCCCCTGTGATGTGTGATTTGTGTTTCCATCGAAAGTTCGTCGTTCATCAAATGTGCTCTTACCGTTGACCTACTTTTGAGGATGGAAATCTTTCCCTACGTCTACGCCGTTCTGTGTTGCTCTCGAGAGCTTTGTGCTTGTGTGGTGATTGATCGTGTTTTGCAAAAATCTAATCAAGAGTGCACAAAAATGTGTATTTTCGTGTCGATTTCATCACTCGTATTCTCGTCACAATAAGTCAAACAGAAGCAATTAGTAAAAAGATTGGCGATGCAAATGATATTATTACTATTGAATTATAATTACTGATTTAATAATAGTGTTTTTATTTTGAAAATTTTAAAAAGTATTATTTTGGTATAAATGTATTTTAAATTTGGTATCTAAAGGATGTATTTTGGTTTTAATATTGTTTTGGGAAAATTTAAAGAGTATTATTTTTGAGTTAGTTTTATTTATGAAAGTATTATTAAGAGAATAATGGCTAATGAAAACATCTCTGATCCTGATGATTCATTAAGGGCAGCTAGCGCTGAACCTGAAACAAGTATAATTCCCTTTGACGCGCAGAATGATATGGATATAAATTCATGGCTTGAGTACTTTAACAAAACTCATTTAGATAAAGATGAAACGTGGAAGCTTAATAATGTAGCTCGATATCTAAAAGGTAATGCACTTAGCGTATATGTCAAAAACTGCCATAAAATTACTAAATATGTGGAATTAGTCCAAATTTTAAAGGAAAATTTTTTCGACCCCACTTTAACTACGTTTGGTGATTTTGCCAATTACAAGTACAATCATAAAGAGGACATAACGCAATATTTTCGCAAAAAATTAGATATTGGTAAAAAATTAAATCTAACTCATGAAATGATCTTGGAGGGTCTGACGGATGGCCTTCCTACAGAATTAAAATCCTTAATGACGATCAACGCACCCTCTGACCCCATCTCTTGGCTTACTCATGTCCATAAGCTTATTAAGATTAGCGAAAATCAACAAATCAAAAGTGCACCTCCCAGATTTGTTACTCCGATTGAGAACAGTCCCCAAGATTACAATCGATTTAATAGAAGTAGAATTTCAGCTACTGTGAGACAAGATTCTCCTAGACCCAACAATTTCCAACGTTTTCAGAGACCAAGTAATTTTTATAATCGGTTCAGTGGTCCAGGATTTACAAGCCATCATAATTATAATTCTCAAAATAGATTGCCATTGCCACCTAGTCCCTGTAGACTTTGCACCCGGAACGGAATCCCAAATGCTTTTCACTGGTTTCAGGTTTGTCCTTTCAGAAGGGAGAGATCTGATACACCTAATGTTACGCCCCTTGCAATAGAACCAACCCCAGAAACCCCTCACAGTAGTTGACTATTAAAGGTGTCGGGATATTTGTCCAATAAGAAACGTCTAGAGTGTGTTGTAGACAGTGCTGCCACCATATCAATAATTTCTTCCAAAACAGCTAGACAATTACGTTTAAAAGTACAAAGAGTTAGATCATTTTCAGTAACCCAAACTAAAGGAAAAATAATCTTCAACAAAATATGTTGTATACAAATGAAAATTGGACGGATTAGTAAACAAATTACCTTGTTTGTTCTTGATAATAATTTGAATTATGTAATTTTAGTACTTTACGAATGCAAATTATTTGAGTTGAGTACTGATTGTACTAATTTAAAAATTAAACAGGGATGCAATTTAGGTAGAGAATCGCCATCACATTAATTAGCAATATTATTAGAATTTAATTTAATCAATTAATTTAAAAATATCATTACAGATTATCCCCCATCTGAAAAGGCTTGCAGTCGCGGCCGTCGACCCAAGACAATCCAGATAGTGAGAGCAGAAAATTTAGTTATTAGGAAATTAAGTGAGTAGGAAAACTGATTGGATTTACCTCAAGGCACACAAAATGTTTACATAAAATATGACATAAAATATTTGAATATAATTAATACAGTATATAAAATATAATAAATGATTAATGAAATTATAGTAACTATATAGTAACTAAGTGCAGAACAAATAAAGCACTAATAACATATTGCTGGTTAGCTACGCGGCAATAGGAAATAGTAACATAACTGAATTTGTAAGTTAATATCTTAGGGCATGCCATTCACAGTTTGTGTATGAGTCCACACAATCATTAGAGTTGTCATTCAGTTTTTTGTTGTTGGATTATTTCATTTCTATCAAGTAAATGTACATAATGTTGGAGGTGCTGTGAAACAGGATGTCTAGAAAGCATGTCAGCTTCAATATTGGTAGAGCCCTAATCTGTAATGATATTTTTAAATTAATTGATTAAATTACATTTCATATATATGTGTGTGTGTGTAAATTACTGAGTATATGTATTAAAAACACAAATTAAACAGTATTTATTAATTTAACTATCATAATTTATTACAAGATTAATTATTTTATTATCATAATTTATTACTAGTTAAATAATGTTAATATAACACAATGAGGCACACTGTTATTTATATAAGCTCATAGTTCTAAAAATTCATTTAAGGCGGTGAAGAATAAACCATCCCTTACATATGGACATTTAACAGATAGCAAAGAACAGTATGAGAAAAAATCGGTGAGGTATAATATTATTTAAAGGCGAAACTATATTCAAGCGATCTAGAAAGAAAAGAGAATGCAGAAGATCCGAGAGGGAAATAGCGCGATGCCCAAATTATCCCTCTCATCCCCAAATTTTCCCTCTCTCGAGATTCCTTAAGGGCTTTGTAAGTGTTGACAGACGTGAACTGATAACGCTGGCGTCTGTTTGGAGTTGATACACAAAGGAAGCCACAAGCAGTGGCAATTTCAAGTATTTTTTAATGCTTTAAACTGATGAAAAATTAATATTTATTGATTTAAAGGCACTTATTTATAGAAATTTGATTTAGTTTAGATGAAAGAAAAGTACTTATCTTAAAATCCCAGCTTTTGTTTTATTCTCGTCAACATCGGAGCCGAAATTCATTGGAATGATATAGGTTTTGTAGGCGAAAAATAAACATTTTTCAAAGAAATTTAATTGATAATCACCAAGAGGAAAGGAAAAATTTTCACTTTTTTACGGAGCGCAGCGATCGTGCTGCCGCTTGCCTCGGTAATCACACAGCCCCTTTGCTAAGTCTTTAACCGCGATGTTTACATTCCACTCCCCGTGGTCAGACAGACAGACAAAGTAGACAGATGTCTTGTTTTGCACCCGCTAAGTCTTTCTCCACGGATGGTCGAAAAATCAAGCATAGGTGCGAAGGAAAGGTATATAGAAAGAGGGGCAATTTCGTATTTGAGGAGAGTAAAAGGGAACTTCGTACATCTTGTACGAGTTCAAAAGGCCAGGAAGAAAAGATGGGACAAAATAAAATTTAAAATAAATGGCCCAAAAATAATAGAGGGGAAAAAAAGGGCCTATACAAAGAAAAGGAAAAGAAGTAGAAAATACCCTAAAATACGATTGTGTCCATGAGTGTAGTTAAAAGGAGAAGAAACTGTCTTCATTTACAATAAATAGTGTCTCACAGGTGTGTTTGTGTAGTGAGTGTGTTTGGTAATGGTGAATAGATGTGTTACTGGGGAAAAAACAAATATTGACGGTGTTAAAATGCTTCGTATCAAGGTATTTAGCATGGAATATAAAGTAATATGTACGCTTGCATCCTGAGATATCAACAAAGGTCATCAAACAAAAGTATATATTAATTTACCCAAAGTAACTTATGCTACTTTCATTCTCAACATTTTCATACATTTTTCAAAAAGCAGCAGCAGACTAACAACATAGAACCATATACAATACAAGACCACAACCGCATACACCCAAAAAAATAAATAAATAAATAAAATAATATATATATATATGTGTGTGTGTGTGTGTGTAAATTACTGAGTATATGTATTAAAAACACAAATTAAACAGTATTTATTAATTTAACTATCATAATTTATTACAAGATTAATTATTTTACTATCATAATTTATTACTAGTTAAATAATGTTAATATAACACAATGAGGCACACTGTTATTTATATAAGCTCATAGTTCTAAAAATTCATTTAAGGCGGTGAAGAATAAACCATCCCTTACATATGGACATTTAACAGATAGCAAAGAACAGTATGAGAAAAAATCGGTGAGGTATAATATTATTTAAAGCCGAAACTATATTCAAGCGATCTAGAAAGAAAAGAGAATGCAGAAGATCCGAGAGGGAAATAGCGCGATGCCCAAATTATCCCTCTCATTCCCAAATTTTCCCTCTCTCGAGATTCCTTAAGGGCTTTGTAAGTGTTGACAGACATGAACTGATAACGCTGGCGTCTGTTTGGAGTTGATACACAAAGGAAGCCACAAGCAGTGGCAATTTCAAGTATTTTTTAATGCTTTAAACTGATGAAAAAATAAGATTTATTGATTTAAAGGCACTTATATATAGAAATTTTATTTAGTTTAGATGAAAGAAAAGTACTTATCTTAAAATCCCAGCTTTTGTTTTATTCTCGTCAACATCGGAGCCGAAATTCATTGGAATGATATAGGTTTTGTAGGTGAAAAATAAACATCTTTCAAAGAAATTTAATTGATAATCACCAAGAGGAAAGGAAAAATTTTCACTTTTTTACGGAGCGCAGCGATCGTGCTCCCGCTTGCCTCGGTAATCACACAGCCCCTTTGCTAAGTCTTTAACCGCGATGTTTACATTCCACTCCCCGTGGTCAGACAGACAAAGTAGACAGATGTCTTGTTTTGCACCCGCTAAGTCTTTCTGCACGGATGGGCGAAAAATCAAGCATAGGTGCGAAGAAAAGGTATATAGAAAGAGGGGCAATTTCGTATTTGAGGAGAGTAAAAGGGAACTTCGTACATCTTGTACGAGTTCAAAAGGCCAAGAAGAAAAGATGGGACAAAATAAAATTTAAAATAAATGGCCCAAAAATAATACAGGGGAAAAAAGGGCCTATACAAAGAAAAGGAAAAAAAGTAGATAATATCCTAAAATACGATTGTGTCCATGAGTGTAGTTAAAAGGAGAAGAAACTGTCTTCATTTACAATAAATAGTGTCTCATAGGTGTGTTTGTGTAGTGAGTGTGTTTGGTAATGGTGAATAGATGTGTTAGTGGGGAAAAAACAAATATTGACGGTGTTAAAATGCTTCGTATCAAGGTATTTAGCATGGAATATAAAGTAGTATGTACGCTTGCATCCTGAGATATCAACAAAGGTCATCAAACAAAAGTATATATTAATTTAACCAAAGTAACTTATGCTACTTTCATTCTCAACATTTTCATACATTTTACAAAAAGCAGCAGAAGACTAACAACATAGAACCATATACAATACAAGACCACAACCGCATACACCCAAAAAAATAAATAAATAAATAAAATAATATATATATATATATATGTGTGTGTGTGTGTGTAAATTACTGAGTATATGTATTAAAAACACAAATTAAACAGTATTTATTAATTTAATTATCATAATTTATTACAAGATTAATTATTTTACTATCATAATTTATTACTAGTTAAATAATGTTAATATAACACAATGAGGCACACTGTTATTTATATAAGCTCATAGTTCTAAAAATTCATTTAAGGCGGTGAAGAATAAACCATCCCTTACATATGGACATTTAACGGATAGCAAAGAACAGTATGAGAAAAAATCGGTGAGGTATAATATTATTTAAAGGCGAAACTATATTCAAGCGATCTAGAAAGAAAAGAGAATCCAGAAGATCCGAGAGGGAAATAGCGCGATGCGCAAATTATCCCTCTCATCCCCAAATTTTCCCTCTCTCGAGATTCCTTAAGGGCTTTGTAAGTGTTGACAGACGTGAACTAATAACGCTGGCGTCTGTTTGGAGTTGATACACAAAGGAAGCCACAAGCAGTGGCAATTTCAAGTATTTTTTAATGCTTTAAACTGATGAAAAATTAATATTTATTGATTTAAAGGCACTTATTTATAGAAATTTGATTTAGTTTAGATGAAAGAAAAGTACTTATCTTAAAATCCCAGCTTTTGTTTTATTCTCGTCAACATCGGAGCCGAAATTCATTGGAATGATATAGGTTTTGTAGGCGAAAAATAAACATTTTTCAAAGAAATTTAATTGATAATCACCAAGAGGAAAGGAAAAATTTTCACTTTTTTACGGAGCGCAGCGATCGTGCTGCCGCTTGCCTCGGTAATCACACAGCCCCTTTGCTAAGTCTTTAACCGCGATGTTTACATTCCACTCCCCGTGGTCAGACAGACAGACAAAGTAGACAGATGTCTTGTTTTGCACCCGCTAAGTCTTTCTGCACCGATGGGCGAAAAATCAAGCATAGGTGCGAAGGAAAGGTATATAGAAAGAGGGGCAATTTCGTATTTGAGGAGAGTAAAAGGGAACTTCGTACATCTTGTACGAGTTCAAAAGGCCAGGAAGAAAAGATGGGACAAAATAAAATTTAAAATAAATGGCCCAAAAATAATAGAGGGGGAAAAAAGGGCCTATACAAAGAAAAGGAAAAGAAGTAGAAAATATCCTAAAATACGATTGTGTCCATGAGTGTAGTTAAAAGGAGAAGAAACTGTCTTCATTTACAATAAATAGTGTCTCACAGGTGTGTTTGTGTAGTGAGTGTGTTTGGTAATGGTGAATAGATGTGTTACTGGGGAAAAAACAAATATTGACGGTGTTAAAATGCTTCGTATCAAGGTATTTAGCATGGAATATAAAGTAGTATGTACGCTTGCATCCTGAGATATCAACAAAGGTCATCAAACAAAAGTATATATTAATTTAACCAAAGTAACTTATGCTACTTTCATTCTCAACATTTTCATACATTTTACAAAAAGCAGCAGCAGACTAACAACATAGAACCATATACAATACAAGACCACAACCGCATACACCCAAAAAAATAAATAAATAAATAAAATAATATATATATATATATGTGTGTGTGTGTGTGTGTGTAAATTACTGAGTATATGTATTAAAAACACAAATTAAACAGTATTTATTAATTTAATTATCATAATTTATTACAAGATTAATTATTTTACTATCATAATTTATTACTAGTTAAATAATGTTAATATAACACAATGAGGCACACTGTTATTTATATAAGCTCATAGTTCTAAAAATTCATTTAAGGCGGTGAAGAATAAACCATCCCTTACATATGGACATTTAACAGATAGCAAAGAACAGTATGAGAAAAAATCGGTGAGGTATAATATTATTTAAAGGCGAAACTATATTCAAGAGATCTAGAAAGAAAAGAGAATGCAGAAGATCCGAGAGGGAAATAGCGCGATGCCCAAATTATCCCTCTCATCCCCAAATTTTCCCTCTCTCGAGATTCCTTAAGGGCTTTGTAAGTGTTGACAGACGTAAACTAATAACGCTGGCGTCTGTTTGGAGTTGATACACAAAGGAAGCCACAAGCAGTGGCAATTTCAAGTATTTTTTAATGCTTTAAACTGATGAAAAATTAATATTTATTGATTTAAAGGCACTTATTTATAGAAATTTGATTTAGTTTAGATGAAAGAAAAGTACTTATCGTAAAATCCCAGCTTTTGTTTTATTCTCGTCAACATCGGGGCGGAAATTCATTGGAATGATATAGGTTTTGTAGGCGAAAAATAAACATTTTTCAAAGAAATTTAATTGATAATCACCAAGAGGAAAGGAAAAATTTTCACTTTTTTACGGAGCGCAACGATCGTGCTGCCGCTTGCCTCGGTAATCACACAGCCCCTTTGCTAAGTCTTTAACCGCGATGTTTACATTCCACTCCCCGTGGTCAGACAGACAGACAAAGTAGACAGATGTCTTGTTTTGCACCCGCTAAGTCTTTCTGCACGGATGGTCGAAAAATCAAGCATAGGTGCGAAGGGAAGGTATATAGAAAGGGGGGCAATTTCGTATTTGAGGAGAGTAAAAGGGAACTTCGTACATCTTGTACGAGTTCAAAAGGCCAGGAAGAAAAGATGGGACAAAATAAAATTTAAAATAAATGGCCCAAAAATAATAGAGGGGAAAAAAAGGGGGGCCTATACAAAGAAAAGGAAAAGAAGTAGAAAATATCCTAAAATAGGATTGTGTCCATGAGTGTAGTTAAAAGGAGAAGAAACTGTCTTCATTTACAATAAATAGTGTCTCACAGGTGTGTTTGTGTAGTGAGTGTGTTTGGTAATGGTGAATAGATGTGTTACTGGGGAAAAAACAAATATTGACGGTGTTAAAATGCTTCGTATCAAGGTATTTAGCATGGAATATAAAGTAATATGTACGCTTGCATCCTGAGATATCAACAAAGGTCATCAAACAAAAGTATATATTAATTTAACCAAAGTAACTTATGCTACTTTCATTCTCAACATTTTCATACATTTTTCAAAAAGCAGCAGCAGACTAACAACATAGAACCATATACAATACAAGACCACAACCGCATACACCCAAAAAAATAAATAAATAAATAATATAATATATATATATATATATATATGTGTGTGTGTGTGTGTGTGTGTGTAAATTACTGAGTATATGTATTAAAAACACAAATTAAACAGTATTTATTAATTTAACTATTATAATTTATTACAAGATTAATTATTTTACTATCATAATTTATTACTAGTTAAATAATGTTAATATAACACAATGAGGCACACTGTTATTTATATAAGCTCATAGTTCTAAAAATTCATTTAAGGCGGTGAAGAATAAACCATCCCTTACATATGGACATTTAACAGATAGCAAAGAACAGTATGAGAAAAAATCGGTGAGGTATAATATTATTTAAAGGCGAAACTATATTCAAGCGATCTAGGAAGAAAAGAGAATGCAGAAGATCCGAGAGGGAAATAGCGCGATGCCCAAATTATCCCTCTCATCCCCAAATTTTCCCTCTCTCGAGATTCCTTAAGGGCTTTGTAAGTGTTGACAGACGTGAACTAATAACGCTGGCGTCTGTTTGGAGTTGATACACAAAGGAAGCCAGAAGCAGTGGCAATTTCAAGTATTTTTTAATGCTTTAAACTGATGAAAAATTAATATTTATTGATTTAAAGGCACTTATTTATAGAAATTTGATTTAGTTTAGATGAAAGAAAAGTACTTATCTTAAAATCCCAGCTTTTGTTTTATTCTCGTCAACATCGGAGTCGAAATTCATTGGAATGATATAGGTTTTGTAGGCGAAAAATAAACATTTTTCAAAGAAATTTAATTGATAATCACCAAGAGGAAAGGAAAAATTTTCACTTTTTTACGGAGCGCAGCGATCGTGCTGCCGCTTGCCTCGGTAATCACACAGCCCCTTTGCTAAGTCTTTAACCGCGATGTTTACATTCCACTCCCCGTGGTCAGACAGACAGACAAAGTAGACAGATGTCTTGTTTTGCACCCGCTAAGTCTTTCTGCACGGATGGTCGAAAAATCAAGCATAGGTGCGAAGGAAAGGTATATAGAAAGAGGGGCAATTTCGTATTTGAGGAGAGTAAAAGGGAACTTCGTACATCTTGTACGAGTTCAAAAGGCCAGGAAGAAAAGATGGGACAAAATAAAATTTAAAATAAATGGCCCAAAAATAATAGAGGGGGAAAAAAGGGCCTATACAAAGAAAAGGAAAAGAAGTAGAAAATATCCTAAAATAGGATTGTGTCCATGAGTGTAGTTAAAAGGAGAAGAAACTGTCTTCATTTACAATAAATAGTGTCTCACAGGTGTGTTTGTGTAGTGAGTGTGTTTGGTAATGGTGAATAGATGTGTTACTGGGGAAAAAACAAATATTGACGGTGTTAAAATGCTTCGTATCAAGGTATTTAGCATGGAATATAAAGTAATATGTACGCTTGCATCCTGAGATATCAACAAAGGTCATCAAACAAAAGTATATATTAATTTAACCAAAGTAACTTATGCTACTTTCATTCTCAACATTTTCATACATTTTTCAAAAAGCAGCAGCAGACTAACAACATAGAACCATATACAATACAAGACCACAACCGCATACACCCAAAAAAATAAATAAATAAATAAAATAATATATATATATATATGTGTGTGTGTGTGTGTGTAAATTACTGAGTATATGTATTAAAAACACAAATTAAACAGTATTTATTAATTTAATTATCATAATTTATTACAAGATTAATTATTTTACTATCATAATTTATTACTAGTTAAATAATGTTAATATAACACAATGAGGCACACTGTTATTTATATAAGCTCATAGTTCTAAAAATTCATTTAAGGCGGTGAAGAATAAACCATCCCTTACATATGGACATTTAACAGATAGCAAAGAACAGTATGAGAAAAAATCGGTGAGGTATAATATTATTTAAAGGCGAAACTATATTCAAGCGATCTAGAAAGAAAAGAGAATGCAGAAGATCCGAGAGGGAAATAGCGCGATGCCCAAATTATCCCTCTCATCCCCAAATTTTCCCTCTCTCGAGGTTCCTTAAGGGCTTTGTAAGTGTTGACAGACGTGAACTAATAACGCTGGCGTCTGTTTGGAGTTGATACACAAAGGAAGCCACAAGCAGTGGCAATTTCAAGTATTTTTTAATGCTTTAAACTGATGAAAAATTAATATTTATTGATTTAAAGGCACTTATTTATAGAAATTTGATTTAGTTTAGATGAAAGAAAAGTACTTATCTTAAAATCCCAGCTTTTGTTTTATTCTCGTCAACATCGGAGCCGAAATTCATTGGAATGATATAGGTTTTGTAGGCGAAAAATAAACATTTTTCAAAGAAATTTAATTGATAATCACCAAGAGGAAAGGAAAAATTTTCACTTTTTTACGGAGCGCAGCGATCGTGCTGCCGCTTGCCTCGGTAATCACACAGCCCCTTTGCTAAGTCTTTAACCGCGATGTTTACATTCCACTCCCCGTGGTCAGACAGACAGACAAAGTAGACAGATGTCTTGTTTTGCACCCGCTAAGTCTTTCTGCACGGATGGGCGAAAAATCAAGCATAGGTGCGAAGGAAAGGTATATAGAAAGAGGGGCAATTTCGTATTTGAGGAGAGTAAAAGGGAACTTCGTACATCTTGTACGAGTTCAAAAGGCCAGGAAGAAAAGATGGGACAAAATAAAATTTAAAATAAATGGCCCAAAAATCATACAGGGGAAAAAAGGGCCTATACAAAGAAAAGGAAAAGAAGTAGATAATATCCTAAAATACGATTGTGTCCATGAGTGTAGTTAAAAGGAGAAGAAACTGTCTTCATTTACAATAAATAGTGTCTCATAGGTGTGTTTGTGTAGTGAGTGTGTTTGGTAATGGTGAATAGATGTGTTACTGGGGAAAAAACAAATATTGACGGTGTTAAAATGCTTCGTATCAAGGTATTTAGCATGGAATATAAAGTAGTATGTACGCTTGCATCCTGAGATATCAACAAAGGCCATCAAACAAAAGTATATATTAATTTAACCAAAGTAACTTATGCTACTTTCATTCTCAACATTTTCATACATTTTACAAAAAGCAGCAGCAGACTAACAACATAGAACCATATACAATACAAGACCACAACCGCATACACCCAAAAAAATAAATAAATAAATAAAATAATATATATATATATATATGTGTGTGTGAGTGTGTGTAAATTACTGAGTATATGTATTAAAAACACAAATTAAACAGTATTTATTAATTTAATTATCATAATTTATTACAAGATTAATTATTTTACTATCATAATTTATTACTAGTTAAATAATGTTAATATAACACAATGAGGCACACTGTTATTTATATAAGCTCATAGTTCTAAAAATTCATTTAAGGCGGTGAAGAATAAACCATCCCTTACATATGGACATTTAACAGATAGCAAAGAACAGTATGAGAAAAAATCGGTGAGGTATAATATTATTTAAAGGCGAAACTATATTCAAGAGATCTAGAAAGAAAAGAGAATGCAGAAGATCCGAGAGGGAAATAGCGCGATGCCCAAATTATCCCTCTCATCCCCAAATTTTCCCTCTCTCGAGATTCCGTAAGGGCTTTGTAAGTGTTGACAGACGTGAACTAATAACGCTGGCGTCTGTTTGGAGTTGATACACAAAGGAAGCCACAAGCAGTGGCAATTTCAAGTATTTTTTAATGCTTTAAACTGATGAAAAATTAATATTTATTGATTTAAAGGCACTTATTTATAGAAATTTGATTTAGTTTAGATGAAAGAAAAGTACTTATCTTAAAATCCCAGCTTTTGTTTTATTCTCGTCAACATCGGGGCCGAAATTCATTGGAATGATATAGGTTTTGTAGGCGAAAAATAAACATTTTTCAAAGAAATTTAATTGATAATCACCAAGAGGAAAGGAAAAATTTTCACTTTTTTACGGAGCGCAACGATCGTGCTGCCGCTTGCCTCGGTAATCACACAGCCCCTTTGCTAAGTCTTTAACCGCGATGTTTACATTCCACTCCCCGTGGTCAGACAGACAGACAAAGTAGACAGATGTCTTGTTTTGCACCCGCTAAGTCTTTCTGCACGGATGGTCGAAAAATCAAGCATAGGTGCGAAGGAAAGGTATATAGAAAGAGGGGCAATTTCGTATTTGAGGAGAGTAAAAGGGAACTTCGTACATCTTGTACGAGTTCAAAAGGCCAGGAAGAAAAGATGGGACAAAATAAAATTTAAAATAAATGGCCCAAAAATAATAGAGGGGAAAAAAAGGGGGGCCTATACAAAGAAAAGGAAAAGAAGTAGAAAATATCCTAAAATACGATTGTGTCCATGAGTGTAGTTAAAAGGAGAAGAAACTGTCTTCATTTACAATAAATAGTGTCTCACAGGTGTGTTTGTGTAGTGAGTGTGTTTGGTAATGGTGAATAGATGTGTTACTGGGGAAAAAACAAATATTGACGGTGTTAAAATGCTTCGTATCAAGGTATTTAGCATGGAATATAAAGTAATATGTACGCTTGCATCCTGAGATATCAACAAAGGTCATCAAACAAAAGTATATATTAATTTAACCAAAGTAACTTATGCTACTTTCATTCTCAACATTTTCATACATTTTTCAAAAAGCAGCAGCAGACTAACAACATAGAACCATATACAATACAAGACCACAACCGCATACACCCAAAAAAATAAATAAATAAATAAAATAATATATATATATATGTGTGTGTGTGTGTGTGTGTGTGTGTGTGTAAATTACTGAGTATATGTATTAAAAACACAAATTAAACAGTATTTATTAATTTAACTATTATAATTTATTACAAGATTAATTATTTTACTATCATAATTTATTACTAGTTAAATAATGTTAATATAACACAATGAGGCACACTGTTATTTATATAAGCTCATAGTTCTAAAAATTCATTTAAGGCGGTGAAGAATAAACCATCCCTTACATATGGACATTTAACAGATAGCAAAGAACAGTATGAGAAAAAATCCGTGAGGTATAATATTATTTAAAGGCGAAACTATATTCAAGCGATCTAGAAAGAAAAGAGAATGCAGAAGATGCGAGAGGGAAATAGCGCGATGCCCAAATTATCCCTCTCATCCCCAAATTTTCCCTCTCTCGAGATTCCTTAAGGGCTTTGTAAGTGTTGACAGACGTGAACTAATAACGCTGGCGTCTGTTTGGAGTTGATACACAAAGGAAGCCACAAGCAGTGGCAATTTCAAGTATTTTTTAATGCTTTAAACTGATGAAAAATTAATATTTATTGATTTAAAGGCACTTATTTATAGAAATTTGATTTAGTTTAGATGAAAGAAAAGTACTTATCTTAAAATCCCAGCTTTTGTTTTATAAACGTCAACATCGGAGTCGAAATTCATTGGAATGATATAGGTTTTGTAGGCGAAAAATAAACATTTTTCAAAGAAATTTAATTGATAATCACCAAGAGGAAAGGAAAAATTTTCACTTTTTTACGGAGCGCAGCGATCGTGCTGCCGCTTGCCTCGGTAATCACACAGCCCCTTTGCTAAGTCTTTAACCGCGATGTTTACATTCCACTCCCCGTGGTCAGACAGACAGACAAAGTAGACAGATGTCTTGTTTTGCACCCGCTAAGTCTTTCTGCACGGATGGTCGAAAAATCAAGCATAGGTGCGAAGGAAAGGTATATAGAAAGAGGGGCAATTTCGTATTTGAGGAGAGTAAAAGGGAACTTCGTACATCTTGTACGAGTTCAAAAGGCCAGGAAGAAAAGATGGGACAAAATAAAATTTAAAATAAATGGCCCAAAAATAATAGAGGGGAAAAAAAGGGCCTATACAAAGAAAAGGAAAAGAAGTAGAAAATATCCTAAAATACGATTGTGTCCATGAGTGTAGTTAAAAGGAGACGAAACTGTCTTCATTTACAATAAATAGTGTCTCACAGGTGTGTTTGTGTAGTGAGTGTGTTTGGTAATGGTGAATAGATGTGTTACTGGGGAAAAAACAAATATTGACGGTGTTAAAATGCTTCGTATCAAGGTATTTAGCATGGAATATAAAGTAATATGTACGCTTGCATCCTGAGATATCAACAAAGGTCATCAAACAAAAGTATATATTAATTTAAACAAAGTAACTTATGCTACTTTCATTCTCAACATTTTCATACATTTTTCAAAAAGCAGCAGCAGACTAACAACATAGAACCATACACAATACAAGACCACAACCGCATACACCCAAAAAAATAAATAAATAAATAAAATATTATATATATATATATATATATATATATATATAAATGTGTGTAAATTACTGAGTATATGTATTAAAAACACAAATTAAACAGTATTTATTAATTTAACTATCATAATTTATTACAAGATTAATTATTTTACTATCATAATTTATTACTAGTTAAATAATGTTAATATAACACAATGAGGCACACTGTTATTTATATAAGCTCATAGTTCTAAAAATTCATTTAAGGCGGTGAAGAAAAAACCATCCCTTACATATGGACATTTAACAGATAGCAAAGAACAGTATGAGAAAAAATCGGTGAGGTATAATATTATTTAAAGGCGAAACTATATTCAAGCGATCTAGAAAGAAAAGAGAATGCAGAAGATCCGAGAGGGAAATAGCGCGATGCCCAAATTATCCCTCTCATCCCCAAATTTTCCCTCTCTCGAGATTCCTTAAGGACTTTGTAAGTGTTGACAGACGTGAACTGATAACGCTGGCGTCTGTTTGGAGTTGATACACAAAGGAAGCCACAAGCAGTGGCAATTTCAAGTATTTTTAATGCTTTAAACTGATGAAAAATTAAGATTTATTGATTTAAAGGCACTTATTTATAGAAATTTGATTTAGTTTAGAGGAAAGAAAAGTACTTATCTTAAAATTCCAGGCTTTTTGAGTATATCCTTACATTGTCCGCTGTTTTATTCTCGTCAACATCGGAGCCGAAATTCATTGGAATGATATAGGTTTTGTAGGTGAAAAATAAACATTTTTCAAAGAAATTTAATTGATAATCACCAAGAGGAAAGGAAAAATTTTCACTTTTTTACGGAGCGCAGCGATCGTGCTGCCGCTTGCCTCGGTAATCACACAGCCCCATTGCTAAGTCTTTAACCGCGATGTTTACATTCCACTCCCCGTGGTCAGACAGACAGACAGACAAAGTAGACAGATGTCTTGTTTTGCACCCGCTAAGTCTTTCTGCACCGATGGGCGAAAAATCAAGCATAGGTGCGAATTAAAGGTATATAGAAAGAGGGGCAATTTCGTATTTGAGGAGAGTAAAAGGGAACTTCGTACATCTTGTACGAGTTCAAAAGGCCAGGAAGAAAAGATGGGACAAAATAAAATTTAAAATAAATGGCCCAAAAATAATAGAGGGGGAAAAAATGGACCTATACAAAGAAAAGGAAAAGAAGTAGAAAATATCCTAAAATACGATTGTGTCCATGAGTGTAGTTAAAAGGAGACGAAACTGTCTTCATTTACAATAAATAGTGTCTCATAGGTGTGTTTGTGTAGTGAGTGTGTTTGGTAATGGTGAATAGATGTGTTACTGGGGAAAAAACAAATATTGACGGTGTTAAAATGCTTCATATCAAGGTACTTAGCATGGAATATAAAGTAATATGTACGCTTGCATCCTGAGATATCAACAAAGGTCATCAAACAAAAGTATATATTAATTTAACCAAAGTAACTTATGCTACTTTCATTCTCAACATTTTCATACATTTTTCAAAAAGCAGCAGCAGACTAACAACATAGAACCATACACAATACAAGACCACAACCGCATACACCCAAAAAAATAAATAAATAAATAAAATAATATATATATATATGTGTGTGTGTGTGTGTAAATTACTGAGTATATTTATTAAAAACACAAATTAAACAGTATTTATTAATTTAACTATCATAATTTATTACAAGATTAATTATTTTACTATCATAATTTATTACTAGTTAAATAATGTTAATATAACACAATGAGGCACACTGTTATTTATATAAGCTCATAGTTCTAAAAATTCATTTAAGGCGGTGAAGAATAAACCATCCCTTACATATGGACATTTAACAGATAGCAAAGAACAGTATGAGAAAAAATCGGTGAGGTATAATATTATTTAAAGGCGAAACTATATTCAAGAGATCTAGAAAGAAAAGAGAATGCGGAAGATCCGAGAGGGAAATAGCGCGATGCCCAAATTATCCCTCTCATCCCCAAATTTTCCCTGTCTCGAGATTCCTTAAGGGCTTTGTAAGTGTTGACAGACGTGAACTAATAACGCTGGCGTCTGTTTGGAGTTGATACACAAAGGAAGCCACAAGCAGTGGCAATTTCAAGTATTTTTTAATGCTTTAAACTGATGAAAAATTAATATTTATTGATTTAAAGGCACTTATTTATAGAAATTTGATTTAGTTTAGATGAAAGAAAAGTACTTATCTTAAAATCCCAGCTTTTGTTTTATTCTCGTCAACATCGGGGCCGAAATTCATTGGAATGATATAGGTTTTGTAGGCGAAAAATAAACATTTTTCAAAGAAATTTAATTGATAATCACCAAGAGGAAAGGAAAAATTTTCACTTTTTTACGGAGCGCAACGATCGTGCTGCCGCTTGCCTCGGTAATCACACAGCCCCTTTGCTAAGTCTTTAACCGCGATGTTTACATTCCACTCCCCGTGGTCAGACAGACAGACAAAGTAGACAGATGTCTTGTTTTGCACCCGCTAAGTCTTTCTGCACGGATGGGCGAAAAATCAAGCATAGGTGCGAAGGAAAGGTATATAGAAAGAGGGGCAATTTCGTATTTGAGGAGAGTAAAAGGGAACTTCGTACATCTTGTACGAGTTCAAAAGGCCAGGAAGAAAAGATGGGACAAAATAAAATTTAAAATAAATGGCCCAAAAATAATACAGAGGAAAAAAGGGCCTATACAAAGAAAAGGAAAAGAAGTAGATAATATCCTAAAATACGATTGTGTCCATGAGTGTAGTTAAAAGGAGAAGAAACTGTCTTCATTTACAATAAATAGTGTCTCATAGGTGTGTTTGTGTAGTGAGTGTGTTTGGTAATGGTGAATAGATGTGTTACTGGGGAAAAAACAAATATTGACGGTGTTAAAATGCTTCGTATCAAGGTATTTAGCATGGAATATAAAGTAGTATGTACGCTTGCATCCTGAGATATCAACAAAGGTCATCAAACAAAAGTATATATTAATTTAACCAAAGTAACTTATGCTACTTTCATTCTCAACATTTTCATACATTTTACAAAAAGCAGCAGCAGACTAACAACATAGAACCATATACAATACAAGACCACAACCGCATACACCCAAAAAAATAAATAAATAAATAAAATAATATATATATATATGTGTGTGTGTGTGTGTGTGTGTAAATTACTGAGTATATGTATTAAAAACACAAATTCAACAGTATTTATTAATTTAATTATCATAATTTATTACAAGATTAATTATTTTACTATCATAATTTATTACTAGTTAAATAATGTTAATATAACACAATGAGGCACACTGTTATTTATATAAGCTCATAGTTCTAAAAATTCATTTAAGGCGGTGAAGAATAAACCATCCCTTACATATGGACATTTAACAGATAGCAAAGAACAGTATGAGAAAAAATCGGTGAGGTATAATATTATTTAAAGGCGAAACTATATTCAAGAGATCTAGAAAGAAAAGAGAATGCAGAAGATCCGAGAGGGAAATAGCGCGATGCCCAAATTATCCCTCTCATCCCCAAATTTTCCCTATCTCGAGATTCCTTAAGGGCTTTGTAAGTGTTGACAGACGTGAACTAATAACGCTGGCGTCTGTTTGGAGTTGATACACAAAGGAAGCCACAAGCAGTGGCAATTTCAAGTATTTTTTAATGCTTTAAACTGATGAAAAATTAATATTTATTGATTTAAAGGCACTTATTTATAGAAATTTGATTTAGTTTAGATGAAAGAAAAGTACTTATCTTAAAATCCCAGCTTTTGTTTTATTCTCGTCAACATCGGGGCCGAAATTCATTGGAATGATATAGGTTTTGTAGGCGAAAAATAAACATTTTTCAAAGAAATTTAATTGATAATCACCAAGAGGAAAGGAAAAATTTTCACTTTTTTACGGAGCGCAACGATCGTGCTGCCGCTTGCCTCGGTAATCACACAGCCCCTTTGCTAAGTCTTTAACCGCGATGTTTACATTCCACTCCCCGTGGTCAGACAGACAGACAAAGTAGACAGATGTCTTGTTTTGCACCCGCTAAGTCTTTCTGCACGGATGGTCGAAAAATCAAGCATAGGTGCGAAGGAAAGGTATATAGAAAGAGGGGCAATTTCGTATTTGAGGAGAGTAAAAGGGAACTTCGTACATCTTGTACGAGTTCAAAAGGCCAGGAAGAAAAGATGGGACAAAATAAAATTTAAAATAAATGGCCCAAAAATAATAGAGGGGAAAAAAAGGGGGGCCTATACAAAGAAAAGGAAAAGAAGTAGAAAATATCCTAAAATACGATTGTGTCCATGAGTGTAGTTAAAAGGAGAAGAAACTGTCTTCATTTACAATAAATAGTGTCTCACAGGTGTGTTTGTGTAGTGAGTGTGTTTGGTAATGGTGAATAGATGTGTTACTGGGGAAAAAACAAATATTGACGGTGTTAAAATGCTTCGTATCAAGGTATTTAGCATGGAATATAAAGTAATATGTACGCTTGCATCCTGAGATATCAACAAAGGTCATCAAACAAAAGTATATATTAATTTAACCAAAGTAACTTATGCTACTTTCATTCTCAACATTTTCATACATTTTTCAAAAAGCAGCAGCAGACTAACAACATAGAACCATATACAATACAAGACCACAACCGCATACACCCAAAAAAATAAATAAATAAATAAAATAATATATATATATATATGTGTGTGTGTGTGTGTGTGTGTGTGTGTAAATTACTGAGTATATGTATTAAAAACACAAATTAAACAGTATTTATTAATTTAACTATTATAATTTATTACAAGATTAATTATTTTACTATCATAATTTATTACTAGTTAAATAATGTTAATATAACACAATGAGGCACACTGTTATTTATATAAGCTCATAGTTCTAAAAATTCATTTAAGGCGGTGAAGAATAAACCATCCCTTACATATGGACATTTAACAGATAGCAAAGAACAGTATGAGAAAAAATCCGTGAGGTATAATATTATTTAAAGGCGAAACTATATTCAAGCGATCTAGAAAGAAAAGAGAATGCAGAAGATGCGAGAGGGAAATAGCGCGATGCCCAAATTATCCCTCTCATCCCCAAATTTTCCCTCTCTCGAGATTCCTTAAGGGCTTTGTAAGTGTTGACAGACGTGAACTAATAACGCTGGCGTCTGTTTGGAGTTGATACACAAAGGAAGCCACAAGCAGTGGCAATTTCAAGTATTTTTTAATGCTTTAAACTGATGAAAAATTAATATTTATTGATTTAAAGGCACTTATTTATAGAAATTTGATTTAGTTTAGATGAAAGAAAAGTACTTATCTTAAAATCCCAGCTTTTGTTTTATTCTCGTCAACATCGGAGTCGAAATTCATTGGAATGATATAGGTTTTGTAGGCGAAAAATAAACATTTTTCAAAGAAATTTAATTGATAATCACCAAGAGGAAAGGAAAAATTTTCACTTTTTTAGGGAGCGCAGCGATCGTGCTGCCGCTTGCCTCGGTAATCACACAGCCCCTTTGCTAAGTCTTTAACCGCGATGTTTACATTCCACTCCCCGTGGTCAGACAGACAGACAAAGTAGACAGATGTCTTGTTTTGCACCCGCTAAGTCTTTCTGCACGGATGGTCGAAAAATCAAGCATAGGTGCGAAGGAAAGGTATATAGAAAGAGGGGCAATTTCGTATTTGAGGAGAGTAAAAGGGAACTTCGTACATCTTGTACGAGTTCAAAAGGCCAGGAAGAAAAGATGGGACAAAATAAAATTTAAAATAAATGGCCCAAAAATAATAGAGGGGAAAAAAAGGGCCTATACAAAGAAAAGGAAAAGAAGTAGAAAATATCCTAAAATACGATTGTGTCCATGAGTGTAGTTAAAAGGAGACGAAACTGTCTTCATTTACAATAAATAGTGTCTCACAGGTGTGTTTGTGTAGTGAGTGTGTTTGGTAATGGTGAATAGATGTGTTACTGGGGAAAAAACAAATATTGACGGTGTTAAAATGCTTCGTATCAAGGTATTTAGCATGGAATATAAAGTAATATGTACGCTTGCATCCTGAGATATCAACAAAGGTCATCAAACAAAAGTATATATTAATTTAACCAAAGTAACTTATGCTACTTTCATTCTCAACATTTTCATACATTTTTCAAAAAGCAGCAGCAGACTAACAACATAGAACCATACACAATACAAGACCACAACCGCATACACCCAAAAAAATAAATAAATAAATAAAATATTATATATATATATATATATATATATATATATATATATATATATATATATAAATGTGTGTAAATTACTGAGTATATGTATTAAAAACACAAATTAAACAGTATTTATTAATTTAACTATCATAATTTATTACAAGATTAATTATTTTACTATCATAATTTATTACTAGTTAAATAATGTTAATATAACACAATGAGGCACACTGTTATTTATATAAGCTCATAGTTCTAAAAATTCATTTAAGGCGGTGAAGAAAAAACCATCCCTTACATATGGACATTTAACAGATAGCAAAGAACAGTATGAGAAAAAATCGGTGAGGTATAATATTATTTAAAGGCGAAACTATATTCAAGCGATCTAGAAAGAAAAGAGAATGCAGAAGATCCGAGAGGGAAATAGCGCGATGCCCAAATTATCCCTCTCATCCCCAAATTTTCCCTCTCTCGAGATTCCTTAAGGACTTTGTAAGTGTTGACAGACGTGAACTGATAACGCTGGCGTCTGTTTGGAGTTGATACACAAAGGAAGCCACAAGCAGTGGCAATTTCAATTATTTTTAATGCTTTAAACTGATGAAAAATTAAGATTTATTGATTTAAAGGCACTTATTTATAGAAATTTGATTTAGTTTAGAGGAAAGAAAAGTACTTATCTTAAAATTCCAGGCTTTTTGAGTATATCCTTACATTGTCCGCTGTTTTATTCTCGTCAACATCGGAGCCGAAATTCATTGGAATGATATAGGTTTTGTAGGTGAAAAATAAACATTTTTCAAAGAAATTTAATTGATAATCACCAAGAGGAAAGGAAAAATTTTCACTTTTTTACGGAGCGCAGCGATCGTGCTGCCGCTTGCCTCGGTAATCACACAGCCCCATTGCTAAGTCTTTAACCGCGATGTTTACATTCCACTCCCCGTGGTCAGACAGACAGACAGACAAAGTAGACAGATGTCTTGTTTTGCACCCGCTAAGTCTTTCTGCACCGATGGGCGAAAAATCAAGCATAGGTGCGAATTAAAGGTATATAGAAAGAGGGGCAATTTCGTATTTGAGGAGAGTAAAAGGGAACTTCGTACATCTTGTACGAGTTCAAAAGGCCAGGAAGAAAAGATGGGACAAAATAAAATTTAAAATAAATGGCCCAAAAATAATAGAGGGGGAAAAAATGGACCTATACAAAGAAAAGGAAAAGAAGTAGAAAATATCCTAAAATACGATTGTGTCCATGAGTGTAGTTAAAAGGAGACGAAACTGTCTTCATTTACAATAAATAGTGTCTCATAGGTGTGTTTGTGTAGTGAGTGTGTTTGGTAATGGTGAATAGATGTGTTACTGGGGAAAAAACAAATATTGACGGTGTTAAAATGCTTCATATCAAGGTATTTAGCATGGAATATAAAGTAATATGTACGCTTGCATCCTGAGATATCAACAAAGGTCATCAAACAAAAGTATATATTAATTTAACCAAAGTAACTTATGCTACTTTCATTCTCAACATTTTCATACATTTTTCAAAAAGCAGCAGCAGACTAACAACATAGAACCATACACAATACAAGACCACAACCGCATACACCCAAAAAAATAAATAAATAAATAAAATAATATATATATATATGTGTGTGTGTGTGTGTAAATTACTGAGTATATTTATTAAAAACACAAATTAAACAGTATTTATTAATTTAACTATTATAATTTATTACAAGATTAATTATTTTACTATCATAATTTATTACTAGTTAAATAATGTTAATATAACACAATGAGGCACACTGTTATTTATATATGCTCATAGTTCTAAAAATTCATTTAAGGCGGTGAAGAATAAACCATCCCTTACATATGGACATTTAACAGATAGCAAAGAACAGTATGAGAAAAAATCGGTGAGGTATAATATTATTTAAAGGCGAAACTATATTCAAGCGATCTAGAAAGAAAAGAGAATGCAGAAGATCCGAGAGGGAAATAGCGCGATGCCCAAATTATCCCTCTCATCTCCAAATTTTCCCTCTCTCGAGATTCCTTAAGGGCTTTGTAAGTGTTGACAGACGTGAACTAATAACGCTGGCGTCTGTTTGGAGTTGATACACAAAGGAAGCCACAAGCAGTGGCAATTTCAAGTATTTTTTAATGCTTTAAACTGATGAAAAATTAATATTTATTGATTTAAAGGCAGTTATTTATAGAAATTTGATTTAGTTTAGATGAAAGAAAAGTACTTATCTTAAAATCCCAGTTTTTGTTTTATTCTCGTCAACATCGGAGCCGAAATTCATTGGAATGACATAGGTTTTGTAGGCGAAAAATAAACATTTTTCAAAGAAATTTAATTGATAATCACCAAGAGGAAAGGAAAAATTTTCACTTTTTTACGGAGCGCAGCGATCGTGCTGCCGCTTGCCTCGGTAATCACACAGCCCCTTTGCTAAGTCTTTAACCGCGATGTTTACATTCCACTCCCCGTGGTCAGACAGACAGACAAAGTAGACAGATGTCTTGTTTTGCACCCGCTAAGTCTTTCTGCACGGATGGGCGAAAAATCAAGCATAGGTGCGAAGGAAAGGTATATAGAAAGAGGGGCAATTTCGTATTTGAGGAGAGTAAAAGGGAACTTCGTACATCTTGTACGAGTTCAAAAGGCCAGGAAGAAAAGATGGGACAAAATAAAATTTAAAATAAATGGCCCAAAAATAATAGAGGGGAAAAAAAGGGCCTATACAAAGAAAAGGAAAAGAAGTAGAAAATATCCTAAAATACGATTGTGTCCATGAGTGTAGTTAAAAGGAGAAGAAACTGTCTTCATTTACAATAAATAGTGTCTCATAGGTGTGTTTGTGTAGTGAGTGTGTTTGGTAATGGTGAATAGATGTGTTACTGGGGAAAAAACAAATATTGACGGTGTTAAAATGCTTCGTATCAAGGTATTTAGCATGGAATATAAAGTAATATGTACGCTTGCATCCTGAGATATCAACAAAGGTCATCAAACAAAAGTATATATTAATTTAACCAAAGTAACTTATGCTACTTTCATTCTCAACATTTTCATACATTTTTCAAAAAGCAGCAGCAGACTAACAACATAGAACCATACACAATACAAGACCACAACCGCATACACCCAAAAAAATAAATAAATAAATAAAATAATATATATATATATGTGTGTGTGTGTGTGTAAATTACTGAGTATATGTATTAAAAACACAAATTAAACAGTATTTATTAATTTAACTATTATAATTTGTTACAAGATTAATTATTTTACTATCATAATTTATTACTAGTTAAATAATGTTAGTATAACACAATGAGGCACACTGTTATTTATATAAGCTCATAGTTCTAAGAATTCATTTAAGGCGGTGAAGAATAAACCATCCCTTACATATGGACATTTAACAGATAGCAAAGAACAGTATGAGAAAAAATCGGTGAGGTATAATATTATTTAAAGGCGAAACTATATTCAAGCGATCTAGAAAGAAAAGAGAATGCAGAAGATCCGAGAGGGAAATAGCGCGATGCCCAAATTATCCCTCTCATCCCCAAATTTTCCCTCTCTCGAGATTCCTTAAGGGCTTTGTAAGTGTTGACAGACGTGAACTAATAACGCTGGCGTCTGTTCGGAGTTGATACACAAAGGAAGCCACAAGCAGTGGCAATTTCAAGTATTTTTTAATGCTTTAAACTGATGAAAAATTAATATTTATTGATTTAAAGGCACTTATTTATAGAAATTTGATTTAGTTTAGATGAAAGAAAAGTACTTATCTTAAAATCCCAGCTTTTGTTTTATTCTCGTCAACATCGGAGCCGAAATTCATTGGAATGACATAGGTTTTGTAGGCGAAAAATAAACATTTTTCAAAGAAATTTAATTGATAATCACCAAGAGGAAAGGAAAAATTTTCACTTTTTTACGGAGCGCAGCGATCGTGCTGCCGCTTGCCTCGGTAATCACACAGCCCCTTTGCTAAGTCTTTAACCGCGATGTTTACATTCCACTCCCCGTGGTCAGACAGACAGACAAAGTAGACAGATGTCTTGTTTTGCACCCGCTAAGTCTTTCTGCACGGATGGGCGAAAAATCAAGCATAGGTGCGAAGGAAAGGTATATAGAAAGAGGGGCAATTTCGTATTTGAGGAGAGTAAAAGGGAACTTCGTACATCTTGTACGAGTTCAAAAGGCCAGGAAGAAAAGATGGGACAAAATAAAATTTAAAATAAATGGCCCAAAAATAATAGAGGGGGAAAAAAGGGCCTATACAAAGAAAAGGAAAAGAAGTAGAAAATATCCTAAAATACGATTGTGTCCATGAGTGTAGTTAAAAGGAGAAGAAACTGTCTTCATTTACAATAAATAGTGTCACAGGTGTGTTTGTGTAGTGAGTGTGTTTGGTAATGGTGAATAGATGTGTTACTGGGGAAAAAACAAATATTGACGGTGTTAAAATGCTTCGTATCAAGGTATTTAGCATGGAATATAAAGTAATATGTACGCTTGCATCCTGAGATATCAACAAAGGTCATCAAACAAAAGTATATATTAATTTAACCAAAGTAACTTATGCTACTTTCATTCTCAACATTTTCATACATTTTTCAAAAAGCAGCAGCAGACTAACAACATAGAACCATATACAATACAAGACCACAACCGCATACACCCAAAAAAATAAATAAATAAATAAAATAATATATATATATATATATGTGTGTGTGTGTGTGTGTGTGTAAATTACTGAGTATATGTATTAAAAACACAAATTAAACAGTATTTATTAATTTAACTATCATAATTTATTACAAGATTAATTATTTTACTATCATAATTTATTACTAGTTAAATAATGTTAATATAACACAATGAGGCACAATGTTATTTATATATGCTCATAGTTCTAAAAATTCATTTAAGGCGGTGAAGAATAAACCATCCCTTACATATGGACATTTAACAGATAGCAAAGAACAGTATGAGAAAAAATCGGTGAGGTATAATATTATTTAAAGGCGAAACTATATTCAAGCGATCTAGAAAGAAAAGAGAATGCAGAAGATCCGAGAGGGAAATAGCGCGATGCCCAAATTATCCCTCTCATCCCCAAATTTTCCCTCTCTCGAGATTCCTTAAGGGTTTTGTAAGTGTTGACAGACGTGAACTAATAACGCTGGCGTCTGTTTGGAGTTGATACACAAAGGAAGCCACAAGCAGTGGCAATTTCAAGTATTTTTTAATGCTTTAAACTGATGAAAAATTAATATTTATTGATTTAAAGGCACTTATTTATAGAAATTTGATTTAGTTTAGATGAAAGAAAAGTACTTATCTTAAAATCCCAGCTTTTGTTTTATTCTCGTCAACATCGGAGCCGAAATTCATTGGAATGACATAGGTTTTGTAGGCGAAAAATAAACATTTTTCAAAGAAATTTAATTGATAATCACCAAGAGGAAAGGAAAAATTTTCACTTTTTTACGGAGCGCAGCGATCGTGCTGCCGCTTGCCTCGGTAATCACACAGCCCCTTTGCTAAGTCTTTAACCGCGATGTTTACATTCCACTCCCCGTGGTCAGACAGACAGACAAAGTAGACAGATGTCTTGTTTTGCACCCGCTAAGTCTTTCTGCACGGATGGGCGAAAAATCAAGCATAGGTGCGAAGGAAAGGTATATAGAAAGAGGGGCAATTTCGTATTTGAGGAGAGTAAAAGGGAACTTCGTACATCTTGTACGAGTTCAAAAGGCCAGGAAGAAAAGATGGGACAAAATAAAATTTAAAATAAATGGCCCAAAAATAATAGAGGGGGAAAAAAGGGCCTATACAAAGAAAAGGAAAAGAAGTAGAAAATATCCTAAAATACGATTGTGTCCATGAGTGTAGTTAAAAGGAGAAGAAACTGTCTTCATTTACAATAAATAGTGTCACAGGTGTGTTTGTGTAGTGAGTGTGTTTGGTAATGGTGAATAGATGTGTTACTGGGGAAAAAACAAATATTGACGGTGTTAAAATGCTTCGTATCAAGGTATTTAGCATGGAATATAAAGTAATATGTACGCTTGCATCCTGAGATATCAACAAAGGTCATCAAACAAAAGTATATATTAATTTAACCAAAGTAACTTATGCTACTTTCATTCTCAACATTTTCATACATTTTTCAAAAAGCAGCAGCAGACTAACAACATAGAACCATATACAATACAAGACCACAACCGCATACACCCAAAAAAATAAATAAATAAATAAAATAATATATATATATATATGTGTGTGTGTGTGTGTGTGTGTGTGTAAATTACTGAGTATATGTATTAAAAACACAAATTAAACAGTATTTATTAATTTAACTATCATAATTTATTACAAGATTAATTATTTTACTATCATAATTTATTACTAGTTAAATAATGTTAGTATAACACAATGAGGCACACTGTTATTTATATAAGCTCATAGTTCTAAGAATTCATTTAAGGCGGTGAAGAATAAACCATCCCTTACATATGGACATTTAACAGATAGCAAAGAACAGTATGAGAAAAAATCGGTGAGGTATAATGTTATTTAAAGGCGAAACTATATTCAAGCGATCTAGAAAGAAAAGAGAATGCAGAAGATCCGAGAGGGAAATAGCGCGATGCCCAAATTATCCCTCTCATCCCCAAATTTTCCCTCTCTCGAGATTCCTTAAGGGCTTTGTAAGTGTTGACAGACGTGAACTGATAACGCTGGCGTCTGTTTGGAGTTGATACACAAAGGAAGCCACAAGCAGTGGCAATTTCAAGTATTTTTTAATGCTTTAAACTGATGATAAATTAAGATTTATTGATTTAAAGGCACTTATTTATAGAAATTTGATTTAGTTTAGATGAAAGAAAAGTACATATCTTAAAATCCCAGCTTTTGTTTTATTCCCGTCAACATCGGAGCCGAAATTCATTGGAATGATATAGGTTTTGTAGGCGAAAAATAAACATTTTTCAAAGAAATTTAATTGATAATCACCAAGAGGAAAGGAAAAATTTTCACTTTTTTACGGAGCGCAGCGATCGTGCTGCCGCTTGCCTCGGTAATCACACATCCCCTTTACTAAGTCTTTAACCGCGATGTTTACATTCCACTTCCCGTGGTCAGACAGACAGACAAAGTAGACAGATGTCTTGTTTTGCACCCGCTAAGTCTTTCTGCACGGATGGGCGAAAAATCAAGCATAGGTGCGAAGGAAAGGTATATAGAAAGAGGGGCAATTTCGTATTTGAGGAGAGTAAAAGGGAACTTCGTACATCTTGTACGAGTTCAAAAGGCCAGGAAGAAAAGATGGGACAAAATAAAATTTAAAATAAATGGCCCAAAAATAATACAGGGGAAAAAAGGGCCTATACAAAGAAAAGGAAAAGAAGTAGAAAATATCCTAAAATACGATTGTGTCCATGAGTGTAGTTAAAAGGAGACGAAACTGTCTTCATTTACAATAAATAGTGTCTCATAGGTGTGTTTGTGTAGTGAGTGTGTTTGGTAATGGTGAATAGATGTGTTACTGGGGAAAAAACAAATATTGACGGTGTTAAAATGCTTCGTATCAAGGTATTTAGCATGGAATATAAAGTAATATGTACGCTTGCATCCTGAGATATCAACAAAGGTCATCAAACAAAAGTATATATTAATTTAACCAAAGTAACTTATGCTACTTTCATTCTCAACATTTTCATACATTTTTCAAAAAGCAGCAGCAGACTAACAACATAGAACCATACACAATACAAGACCACAACCGCATACACCCAAAAAAATAAATAAATAAATAAAATATTATATATATATATATATATATATATATATATAAATGTGTGTAAATTACTGAGTATATGTATTAAAAACACAAATTAAACAGTATTTATTAATTTAACTATCATAATTTATTACAAGATTAATTATTTTACTATCATAATTTATTACTAGTTAAATAATGTTAATATAACACAATGAGGCACACTGTTATTTATATAAGCTCATAGTTCTAAAAATTCATTTAAGGCGGTGAAGAAAAAACCATCCCTTACATATGGACATTTAACAGATAGCAAAGAACAGTATGAGAAAAAATCGGTGAGGTATAATATTATTTAAAGGCGAAACTATATTCAAGCGATCTAGAAAGAAAAGAGAATGCAGAAGATCCGAGAGGGAAATAGCGCGATGCCCAAATTATCCCTCTCATCCCCAAATTTTCCCTCTCTCGAGATTCCTTAAGGACTTTGTAAGTGTTGACAGACGTGAACTGATAACGCTGGCGTCTGTTTGGAGTTGATACACAAAGGAAGCCACAAGCAGTGGCAATTTCAATTATTTTTAATGCTTTAAACTGATGAAAAATTAAGATTTATTGATTTAAAGGCACTTATTTATAGAAATTTGATTTAGTTTAGAGGAAAGAAAAGTACTTATCTTAAAATTCCAGGCTTTTTGAGTATATCCTTACATTGTCCGCTGTTTTATTCTCGTCAACATCGGAGCCGAAATTCATTGGAATGATATAGGTTTTGTAGGTGAAAAATAAACATTTTTCAAAGAAATTTAATTGATAATCACCAAGAGGAAAGGAAAAATTTTCACTTTTTTACGGAGCGCAGCGATCGTGCTGCCGCTTGCCTCGGTAATCACACAGCCCCATTGCTAAGTCTTTAACCGCGATGTTTACATTCCACTCCCCGTGGTCAGACAGACAGACAGACAAAGTAGACAGATGTCTTGTTTTGCACCCGCTAAGTCTTTCTGCACCGATGGGCGAAAAATCAAGCATAGGTGCGAATTAAAGGTATATAGAAAGAGGGGCAATTTCGTATTTGAGGAGAGTAAAAGGGAACTTCGTACATCTTGTACGAGTTCAAAAGGCCAGGAAGAAAAGATGGGACAAAATAAAATTTAAAATAAATGGCCCAAAAATAATAGAGGGGGAAAAAATGCACCTATACAAAGAAAAGGAAAAGAAGTAGAAAATATCCTAAAATACGATTGTGTCCATGAGTGTAGTTAAAAGGAGACGAAACTGTCTTCATTTACAATAAATAGTGTCTCATAGGTGTGTTTGTGTAGTGAGTGTGTTTGGTAATGGTGAATAGATGTGTTACTGGGGAAAAAACAAATATTGACGGTGTTAAAATGCTTCATATCAAGGTATTTAGCATGGAATATAAAGTAATATGTACGCTTGCATCCTGAGATATCAACAAAGGTCATCAAACAAAAGTATATATTAATTTAACCAAAGTAACTTATGCTACTTTCATTCTCAACATTTTCATACATTTTTCAAAAAGCAGCAGCAGACTAACAACATAGAACCATACACAATACAAGACCACAACCGCATACACCCAAAAAAATAAATAAATAAATAAAATAATATATATATATATGTGTGTGTGTGTGTGTAAATTACTGAGTATATTTATTAAAAACACAAATTAAACAGTATTTATTAATTTAACTATTATAATTTATTACAAGATTAATTATTTTACTATCATAATTTATTACTAGTTAAATAATGTTAATATAACACAATGAGGCACACTGTTATTTATATAAGCTCATAGTTCTAAAAATTCATTTAAGGCGGTGAAGAATAAACCATCCCTTACATATGGACATTTAACAGATAGCAAAGAACAGTATGAGAAAAAATCGGTGAGGTATAATATTATTTAAAGGCGAAACTATATTCAAGCGATCTAGAAAGAAAAGAGAATGCAGAAGATCCGAGAGGGAAATAGCGCGATGCCCAAATTATCCCTCTCATCTCCAAATTTTCCCTATCTCGAGATTCCTTAAGGGCTTTGTAAGTGTTGACAGACGTGAACTAATAACGCTGGCGTCTGTTTGGAGTTGATACACAAAGGAAGCCACAAGCAGTGGCAATTTCAAGTATTTTTTAATGCTTTAAACTGATGAAAAATTAATATTTATTGATTTAAAGGCAGTTATTTATAGAAATTTGATTTAGTTTAGATGAAAGAAAAGTACTTATCTTAAAATCCCAGTTTTTGTTTTATTCTCGTCAACATCGGAGCCGAAATTCATTGGAATGACATAGGTTTTGTAGGCGAAAAATAAACATTTTTCAAAGAAATTTAATTGATAATCACCAAGAGGAAAGGAAAAATTTTCACTTTTTTACGGAGCGCAGCGATCGTGCTGCCGCTTGCCTCGGTAATCACACAGCCCCTTTGCTAAGTCTTTAACCGCGATGTTTACATTCCACTCCCCGTGGTCAGACAGACAGACAAAGTAGACAGATGTCTTGTTTTGCACCCGCTAAGTCTTTCTGCACGGATGGGCGAAAAATCAAGCATAGGTGCGAAGGAAAGGTATATAGAAAGAGGGGCAATTTCGTATTTGAGGAGAGTAAAAGGGAACTTCGTACATCTTGTACGAGTTCGAAAGGCCAGGAAGAAAAGATGGGACAAAATAAAATTTAAAATAAATGGCCCAAAAATAATAGAGGGGAAAAAAAGGGCCTATACAAAGAAAAGGAAAAGAAGTAGAAAATATCCTAAAATACGATTGTGTCCATGAGTGTAGTTAAAAGGAGAAGAAACTGTCTTCATTTACAATAAATAGTGTCTCATAGGTGTGTTTGTGTAGTGAGTGTGTTTGGTAATGGTGAATAGATGTGTTACTGGGGAAAAAACAAATATTGACGGTGTTAAAATGCTTCGTATCAAGGTATTTAGCATGGAATATAAAGTAATATGTACGCTTGCATCCTGAGATATCAACAAAGGTCATCAAACAAAAGTATATATTAATTTAACCAAAGTAACTTATGCTACTTTCATTCTCAACATTTTCATACATTTTTCAAAAAGCAGCAGCAGACTAACAACATAGAACCATACACAATACAAGACCACAACCGCATACACCCAAAAAAATAAATAAATAAATAAAATAATATATATATATGTGTGTGTGTGTGTGTGTAAATTACTGAGTATATGTATTAAAAACACAAATTAAACAGTATTTATTAATTTAACTATTATAATTTGTTACAAGATTAATTATTTTACTATCATAATTTATTACTAGTTAAATAATGTTAGTATAACACAATGAGGCACACTGTTATTTATATAAGCTCATAGTTCTAAGAATTCATTTAAGGCGGTGAAGAATAAACCATCCCTTACATATGGACATTTAACAGATAGCAAAGAACAGTATGAGAAAAAATCGGTGAGGTATAATATTATTTAAAGGCGAAACTATATTCAAGCGATCTAGAAAGAAAAGAGAATGCAGAAGATCCGAGAGGGAAATAGCGCGATGCCCAAATTATCCCTCTCATCCCCAAATTTTCCCTCTCTCGAGATTCCTTAAGGGCTTTGTAAGTGTTGACAGACGTGAACTAATAACGCTGGCGTCTGTTTGGAGTTGATACACAAAGGAAGCCACAAGCAGTGGCAATTTCAAGTATTTTTTAATGCTTTAAACTGATGAAAAATTAATATTTATTGATTTAAAGGCACTTATTTATAGAAATTTGATTTAGTTTAGATGAAAGAAAAGTACTTATCTTAAAATCCCAGCTTTTGTTTTATTCTCGTCAACATCGGAGCCGAAATTCATTGGAATGACATAGGTTTTGTAGGCGAAAAATAAACATTTTTCAAAGAAATTTAATTGATAATCACCAAGAGGAAAGGAAAAATTTTCACTTTTTTACGGAGCGCAGCGATCGTGCTGCCGCTTGCCTCGGTAATCACACAGCCCCTTTGCTAAGTCTTTAACCGCGATGTTTACATTCCACTCCCCGTGGTCAGACAGACAGACAAAGTAGACAGATGTCTTGTTTTGCACCCGCTAAGTCTTTCTGCACGGATGGGCGAAAAATCAAGCATAGGTGCGAAGGAAAGGTATATAGAAAGAGGGGCAATTTCGTATTTGAGGAGAGTAAAAGGGAACTTCGTACATCTTGTACGAGTTCAAAAGGCCAGGAAGAAAAGATGGGACAAAATAAAATTTAAAATAAATGGCCCAAAAATAATAGAGGGGGAAAAAAGGGCCTATACAAAGAAAAGGAAAAGAAGTAGAAAATATCCTAAAATACGATTGTGTCCATGAGTGTAGTTAAAAGGAGAAGAAACTGTCTTCATTTACAATAAATAGTGTCACAGGTGTGTTTGTGTAGTGAGTGTGTTTGGTAATGGTGAATAGATGTGTTACTGGGGAAAAAACAAATATTGACGGTGTTAAAATGCTTCGTATCAAGGTATTTAGCATGGAATATAAAGTAATATGTACGCTTGCATCCTGAGATATCAACAAAGGTCATCAAACAAAAGTATATATTAATTTAACCAAAGTAACTTATGCTACTTTCATTCTCAACATTTTCATACATTTTTCAAAAAGCAGCAGCAGACTAACAACATAGAACCATATACAATACAAGACCACAACCGCATACACCCAAAAAAATAAATAAATAAATAAAATAATATATATATATATATATGTGTGTGTGTGTGTGTGTGTGTGTAAATTACTGAGTATATGTATTAAAAACACAAATTAAACAGTATTTATTAATTTAACTATCATAATTTATTACAAGATTAATTATTTTACTATCATAATTTATTACTAGTTAAATAATGTTAGTATAACACAATGAGGCACACTGTTATTTATATAAGCTCATAGTTCTAAGAATTCATTTAAGGCGGTGAAGAATAAACCATCCCTTACATATGGACATTTAACAGATAGCAAAGAACAGTATGAGAAAAAATCGGTGAGGTATAATGTTATTTAAAGGCGAAACTATATTCAAGCGATCTAGAAAGAAAAGAGAATGCAGAAGATCCGAGAGGGAAATAGCGCGATGCCCAAATTATCCCTCTCATCCCCAAATTTTCCCTCTCTCGAGATTCCTTAAGGGCTTTGTAAGTGTTCACAGACGTGAACTGATAACGCTGGCGTCTGTTTGGAGTTGATACACAAAGGAAGCCACAAGCAGTGGCAATTTCAAGTATTTTTTAATGCTTTAAACTGATGATAAATTAAGATTTATTGATTTAAAGGCACTTATTTATAGAAATTTGATTTAGTTTAGATGAAAGAAAAGTACATATCTTAAAATCCCAGCTTTTGTTTTATTCCCGTCAACATCGGAGCCGAAATTCATTGGAATGATATAGGTTTTGTAGGCGAAAAATAAACATTTTTCAAAGAAATTTAATTGATAATCACCAAGAGGAAAGGAAAAATTTTCACTTTTTTACGGAGCGCAGCGATCGTGCTGCCGCTTGCCTCGGTAATCACACATCCCCTTTACTAAGTCTTTAACCGCGATGTTTACATTCCACTTCCCGTGGTCAGACAGACAGACAAAGTAGACAGATGTCTTGTTTTGCACCCGCTAAGTCTTTCTGCACGGATGGGCGAAAAATCAAGCATAGGTGCGAAGGAAAGGTATATAGAAAGAGGGGCAATTTCGTATTTGAGGAGAGTAAAAGGGAACTTCGTACATCTTGTACGAGTTCAAAAGGCCAGGAAGAAAAGATGGGACAAAATAAAATTTAAAATAAATGGCCCAAAAATAATACAGGGGAAAAAAGGGCCTATACAAAGAAAAGGAAAAGAAGTAGAAAATATCCTAAAATACGATTGTGTCCATGAGTGTAGTTAAAAGGAGACGAAACTGTCTTCATTTACAATAAATAGTGTCTCATAGGTGTGTTTGTGTAGTGAGTGTGTTTGGTAATGGTGAATAGATGTGTTACTGGGGAAAAAACAAATATTGACGGTGTTAAAATGCTTCGTATCAAGGTATTTAGCATGGAATATAAAGTAATATGTACGCTTGCATCCTGAGATATCAACAAAGGTCATCAAACAAAAGTATATATTAATTTAACCAAAGTAACTTATGCTACTTTCATTCTCAACATTTTCATACATTTTTCAAAAAGCAGCAGCAGACTAACAACATAGAACCATACACAATACAAGACCACAACCGCATACACCCAAAAAAATAAATAAATAAATAAAATAATATATATATATGTGTGTGTGTGTGTGTGTAAATTACTGAGTATATGTATTAAAAACACAAATTAAACAGTATTTATTAATTTAACTATTATAATTTGTTACAAGATTAATTATTTTACTATCATAATTTATTACTAGTTAAATAATGTTAATATAACACAATGAGGCACACTGTTATTTATATAAGCTCATAGTTCTAAAAATTCATTTAAGGCGGTGAAGAATAAACCATCCCTTACATATGGACATTTAACAGATAGCAAAGAACAGTATGAGAAAAAATCGGTGAGGTATAATATTATTTAAAGGCGAAACTATATTCAAGCGATCTAGAAAGAAAAGAGAATGCAGAAGATCCGAGAGGGAAATAGCGCGATGCCCAAATTATCCCTCTCATCCCCAAATTTTCCCTCTCTCGAGATTCCTTAAGGGCTTTGTAAGTGTTGACAGACGTGAACTAATAACGCTGGCGTCTGTTTGGAGTTGATACACAAAGGAAGCCACAAGCAGTGGCAATTTCAAGTATTTTTTAATGCTTTAAACTGATGAAAAATTAATATTTATTGATTTAAAGGCACTTATTTATAGAAATTTGATTTAGTTTAGATGAAAGAAAAGTACTTATCTTAAAATCCCAGCTTTTGTTTTATTCTCGTCAACATCGGAGCCGAAATTCATTGGAATGACATAGGTTTTGTAGGCGAAAAATAAACATTTTTCAAAGAAATTTAATTGATAATCACCAAGAGGAAAGGAAAAATTTTCACTTTTTTACGGAGCGCAGCGATCGTGCTGCCGCTTGCCTCGGTAATCACACAGCCCCTTTGCTAAGTCTTTAACCGCGATGTTTACATTCCACTCCCCGTGGTCAGACAGACAGACAAAGTAGACAGATGTCTTGTTTTGCACCCGCTAAGTCTTTCTGCACGGATGGGCGAAAAATCAAGCATAGGTGCGAAGGAAAGGTATATAGAAAGAGGGGCAATTTCGTATTTGAGGAGAGTAAAAGGGAACTTCGTACATCTTGTACGAGTTCAAAAGGCCAGGAAGAAAAGATGGGACAAAATAAAATTTAAAATAAATGGCCCAAAAATAATAGAGGGGAAAAAAAGGGCCTATACAAAGAAAAGGAAAAGAAGTAGAAAATATCCTAAAATACGATTGTGTCCATGAGTGTAGTTAAAAGGAGAAGAAACTGTCTTCATTTACAATAAATAGTGTCACAGGTGTGTTTGTGTAGTGAGTGTGTTTGGTAATGGTGAATAGATGTGTTACTGGGGAAAAAACAAATATTGACGGTGTTAAAATGCTTCGTATCAAGGTATTTAGCATGGAATATAAAGTAATATGTACGCTTGCATCCTGAGATATCAACAAAGGTCATCAAACAAAAGTATATATTAATTTAACCAAAGTAACTTATGCTACTTTCATTCTCAACATTTTCATACATTTTTCAAAAAGCAGCAGCAGACTAACAACATAGAACCATATACAATACAAGACCACAACCGCATACACCCAAAAAAATAAATAAATAAATAAAATAATATATATATATATATATATGTGTGTGTGTGTGTGTAAATTACTGAGTATATGTATTAAAAACACAAATTAAACAGTATTTATTAATTTAACTATCATAATTTATTACAAGATTAATTATTTTACTATCATAATTTATTACTAGTTAAATAATGTTAGTATAACACAATGAGGCACACTGTTATTTATATAAGCTCATAGTTCTAAGAATTCATTTAAGGCGGTGAAGAATAAACCATCCCTTACATATGGACATTTAACAGATAGCAAAGAACAGTATGAGAAAAAATCGGTGAGGTATAATATTATTTAAAGGCGAAACTATATTCAAGCGATCTAGAAAGAAAAGAGAATGCAGAAGATCCGAGAGGGAAATAGCGCGATGCCCAAATTATCCCTCTCATCCCCAAATTTTCCCTCTCTCGAGATTCCTTAAGGGCTTTGTAAGTGTTGACAGACGTGAACTGATAACGCTGGCGTCTGTTTGGAGTTGATACACAAAGGAAGCCACAAGCAGTGGCAATTTCAAGTATTTTTTAATGCTTTAAACTGATGATAAATTAAGATTTATTGATTTAAAGGCACTTATTTATAGAAATTTGATTTAGTTTAGATGAAAGAAAAGTACATATCTTAAAATCCCAGCTTTTGTTTTATTCCCGTCAACATCGGAGCCGAAATTCATTGGAATGATATAGGTTTTGTAGGCGAAAAATAAACATTTTTCAAAGAAATTTAATTGATAATCACCAAGAGGAAAGGAAAAATTTTCACTTTTTTACGGAGCGCAGCGATCGTGCTGCCTCTTGCCTCGGTAATCACACATCCCCTTTACTAAGTCTTTAACCGCGATGTTTACATTCCACTTCCCGTGGTCAGACAGACAGACAAAGTAGACAGATGTCTTGTTTTGCACCCGCTAAGTCTTTCTGCACGGATGGGCGAAAAATCAAGCATAGGTGCGAAGGAAAGGTATATAGAAAGAGGGGCAATTTCGTATTTGAGGAGAGTAAAAGGGAACTTCGTACATCTTGTACGAGTTCAAAAGGCCAGGAAGAAAAGATGGGACAAAATAAAATTTAAAATAAATGGCCCAAAAATAATACAGGGGAAAAAAAGGGCCTATACAAAAAAAAGGAAAAGAAGTAGATAATATCCTAAAATACGATTGTGTCCATGAGTGTAGTTAAAAGGAGAAGAAACTGTCTTCATTTACAATAAATAGTGTCTCATAGGTGTGTTTGTGTAGTGAGTGTGTTTGGTAATGGTGAATAGATGTGTTACTGGGGAAAAAACAAATATTGACGGTGTTAAAATGCTTCGTATCAAGGTATTTAGCATGGAATATAAAGTAATATGTACGCTTGCATCCTGAGATATCAACAAAGGTCATCAAACAAAAGTATATATTAATTTAACCAAAGTAACTTATGCTACTTTCATTCTCAACATTTTCATACATTTTTCAAAAAGCAGCAGCAGACTAACAACATAGAACCATATACAATACAAGACCACAACCGCATACACCCAAAAAAATAAATAAATAAATAAAATAATATATATATATATATATATGTGTGTGTGTGTGTAAATTACTGAGTATATGTATTAAAAACACAAATTAAACAGTATTTATTAATTTAACTATCATAATTTATTACAAGATTAATTATTTTACTATCATAATTTATTACTAGTTAAATAATGTTAGTATAACACAATGAGGCACACTGTTATTTATATAAGCTCATAGTTCTAAGAATTCATTTAAGGCGGTGAAGAATAAACCATCCCTTACATATGGACATTTAACAGATAGCAAAGAACAGTATGAGAAAAAATCGGTGAGGTATAATATTATTTAAAGGCGAAACTATATTCAAGCGATCTAGAAAGAAAAGAGAATGCAGAAGATCCGAGAGGGAAATAGCGCGATGCCCAAATTATCCCTCTCATCCCCAAATTTTCCCTCTCTCGAGATTCCTTAAGGGCTTTGTAAGTGTTGACAGACGTGAACTAATAACGCTGGCGTCTGTTTGGAGTTGATACACAAAGGAAGCCACAAGCAGTGGCAATTTCAAGTATTTTTTAATGCTTTAAACTGATGAAAAATTAAGATATATTGATTTAAAGGCACTTATTTATAGAAATTTGATTTAGTTTAGATGAAAGAAAAGTACTTATCTTAAAATCCCAGCTTTTGTTTTATTCTCGTCAACATCGGAGCCGAAATTCATTGGAATGATATACGTTTTGTAGGTGAAAAATAAACATTTTTCAAAGAAATTTAATTGATAATCACCAAGAGGAAAGGAAAAATTTTCACTTTTTTACGGAGCGCAGCGATCGTGCTGCCGCTTGCCTCGGTAATCACACAGCCCCTTTGCTAAGTCTTTAACCGCGATGTTTACATTCCACTCCCCGTGGTCAGACAGACAGACAGACAAAGTAGACAGATGTCTTGTTTTGCACCCGCTAAGTCTTTCTGCACCGATGGGCGAAAAATCAAGCATAGGTGCGAATTAAAGGTATATAGAAAGAGGGGCAATTTCGTATTTGAGGAGAGTAAAAGGGAACTTCGTACATCTTGTACGAGTTCAAAAGGCCAGGAAGAAAAGATGGGACAAAATAAAATTTAAAATAAATGGCCCAAAAATAATAGAGGGGGAAAAAATGGACCTATACAAAGAAAAGGAAAAGAAGTAGAAAATATCCTAAAATACGATTGTGTCCATGAGTGTAGTTAAAAGGAGACGAAACTGTCTTCATTTACAATAAATAGTGTCTCATAGGTGTGTTTGTGTAGTGAGTGTGTTTGGTAATGGTGAATAGATGTGTTACTGGGGAAAAAACAAATATTGACGGTGTTAAAATGCTTCGTATCAAGGTATTTAGCATGGAATATAAAGTAATATGTACGCTTGCATCCTGAGATATCAACAAAGGTCATCAAACAAAAGTATATATTAATTTAACCAAAGTAACTTATGCTACTTTCATTCTCAACATTTTCATACATTTTTCAAAAAGCAGCAGCAGACTAACAACATAGAACCATATACAATACAAGACCACAACCGCATACACCCAAAAAAATAAATAAATAAATAAAATAATATATATATATATATATTTGTGTGTGTGTGTAAATTACTGAGTATATGTATTAAAAACACAAATTAAACAGTATTTATTAATTTAACTATCATAATTTATTACAAGATTAATTATTTTACTATCATAATTTATTACTAGTTAAATAATGTTAGTATAACACAATGAGGCACACTGTTATTTATATAAGCTCATAGTTCTAAGAATTCATTTAAGGCGGTGAAGAATAAACCATCCCTTACATATGGACATTTAACAGATAGCAAAGAACAGTATGAGAAAAAATCGGTGAGGTATAATATTATTTAAAGGCGAAACTATATTCAAGCGATCTAGAAAGAAAAGAGAATGCAGAAGATCCGAGAGGGAAATAGCGCGATGCCCAAATTATCCCTCTCATCCCCAAATTTTCGCTCTCTCGAGATTCCTTAAGGGCTTTGTAAGTGTTGACAGACGTGAACTAATAACGCTGGCGTCTGTTTGGAGTTGATACACAAAGGAAGCCACAAGCAGTGGCAATTTCAAGTATTTTTTAATGCTTTAAACTGATGAAAAATTAAGATATATTGATTTAAAGGCACTTATTTATAGAAATTTGATTTAGTTTAGATGAAAGAAAAGTACTTATCTTAAAATCCCAGCTTTTGTTTTATTCTCGTCAACATCGGAGCCGAAATTCATTGGAATGATATACGTTTTGTAGGTGAAAAATAAACATTTTTCAAAGAAATTTAATTGATAATCACCAAGAGGAAAGGAAAAATTTTCACTTTTTTACGGAGCGCAGCGATCGTGCTGCCGCTTGCCTCGGTAATCACACAGCCCCTTTGCTAAGTCTTTAACCGCGATGTTTACATTCCACTCCCCGTGGTCAGACAGACAGACAGACAAAGTAGACAGATGTCTTGTTTTGCACCCGCTAAGTCTTTCTGCACCGATGGGCGAAAAATCAAGCATAGGTGCGAATTAAAGGTATATAGAAAGAGGGGCAATTTCGTATTTGAGGAGAGTAAAAGGGAACTTCGTACATCTTGTACGAGTTCAAAAGGCCAGGAAGAAAAGATGGGACAAAATAAAATTTAAAATAAATGGCCCAAAAATAATAGAGGGGGAAAAAATGGACCTATACAAAGAAAAGGAAAAGAAGTAGAAAATATCCTAAAATACGATTGTGTCCATGAGTGTAGTTAAAAGGAGACGAAACTGTCTTCATTTACAATAAATAGTGTCTCATAGGTGTGTTTGTGTAGTGAGTGTGTTTGGTAATGGTGAATAGATGTGTTACTGGGGAAAAAACAAATATTGACGGTGTTAAAATGCTTCGTATCAAGGTATTTAGCATGGAATATAAAGTAATATGTACGCTTGCATCCTGAGATATCAACAAAGGTCATCAAACAAAAGTATATATTAATTTAACCAAAGTAACTTATGCTACTTTCATTCTCAACATTTTCATACATTTTTCAAAAAGCAGCAGCAGACTAACAACATAGAACCATATACAATACAAGACCACAACCGCATACACCCAAAAAAATAAATAAATAAATAAAATAATATATATATATATATATTTGTGTGTGTGTGTAAATTACTGAGTATATGTATTAAAAACACAAATTAAACAGTATTTATTAATTTAACTATCATAATTTATTACAAGATTAATTATTTTACTATCATAATTTATTACTAGTTAAATAATGTTAGTATAACACAATGAGGCACACTGTTATTTATATAAGCTCATAGTTCTAAGAATTCATTTAAGGCGGTGAAGAATAAACCATCCCTTACATATGGACATTTAACAGATAGCAAAGAACAGTATGAGAAAAAATCGGTGAGGTATAATATTATTTAAAGGCGAAACTATATTCAAGCGATCTAGAAAGAAAAGAGAATGCAGAAGATCCGAGAGGGAAATAGCGCGATGCCCAAATTATCCCTCTCATCCCCAAATTTTCGCTCTCTCGAGATTCCTTAAGGGCTTTGTAAGTGTTGACAGACGTGAACTAATAACGCTGGCGTCTGTTTGGAGTTGATACACAAAGGAAGCCACAAGCAGTGGCAATTTCAAGTATTTTTTAATGCTTTAAACTGATGAAAAATTAAGATTTATTGATTTAAAGGCACTTATTTATAGAAATTTGATTTAGTTTAGATGAAAGAAAAGTACTTATCTTAAAATTCCAGGCTTTTGGAGTATATCCTTACATTGTCCGCTGTTTTATTCTCGTCAACATCGGAGCCGAAATTCATTGGAATGATATAGGTTTTGTAGGTGAAAAATAAACATTTTTCAAAGAAATTTAATTGATAATCACCAAGAGGAAAAGAAAAATTTTCACTTTTTTACGGAGCGCAGCGATCGTGCTGCCGCTTGCCTCGGTAATCACACAGCCCCTTTGCTAAGTCTTTAACCGCGATGTTTACATTCCACTCCCCGTGGTCAGACAGACAGACAAAGTAGACAGATGTCTTGTTTTGCACCCGCTAAGTCTTTCTGCACGGATGGGCGAAAAATCAAGCATAGGTGCGAAGAAAAGGTATATAGAAAGAGGGGCAATTTCGTATTTGAGGAGAGTAAAAGGGAACTTCGTACATCTTGTACGAGTTCAAAAGGCCAGGAAGAAAAGATGGGACAAAATAAAATTTAAAATAAATGGCCCAAAAATAATACAGGGGAAAAAAAGGGCCTATACAAAAAAAAGGAAAAGAAGTAGATAATATCCTAAAATACGATTGTGTCCATGAGTGTAGTTAAAAGGAGAAGAAACTGTCTTCATTTACAATAAATAGTGTCTCATAAGTGTGTTTGTGTAGTGAGTGTGTTTGGTAATGGTGAATAGATGTGTTACTGGGGAAAAAACAAATATTGACGGTGTTAAAATGCTTCGTATCAAGGTATTTAGCATGGAATATAAAGTAATATGTACGCTTGCATCCTGAGATATCAACAAAGGTCATCAAACAAAAGTATATATTAATTTAACCAAAGTAACTTATGCTACTTTCATTCTCAACATTTTCATACATTTTTCAAAAAGCAGCAGCAGACTAACAACATAGAACCATATACAATACAAGACCACAACCGCATACACCCAAAAAAATAAATAAATAAATAAAATAATATATATATATATATATGTGTGTGTGTGTGTGTAAATTACTGAGTATATGTATTAAAAACACAAATTAAACAGTATTTATTAATTTAACTATCATAATTTATTACAAGATTAATTATTTTACTATCATAATTTATTACTAGTTAAATAATGTTAGTATAACACAATGAGGCACACTGTTATTTATATAAGCTCATAGTTCTAAGAATTGATTTAAGGCGGTGAAGAAAAAACCATCCCTTACATATGGACATTTAACAGATAGCAAAGAACAGTATGAGAAAAAATCGGTGAGGTATAATATTATTTAAAGGCGAAACTATATTCAAGCGATCTAGAAAGAAAAGAGAATGCAGAAGATCCGAGAGGGAAATAGCGCGATGCCCAAATTATCCCTCTCATCCCCAAATTTTCCCTCTCTCGAGATTCCTTAAGGGCTTTGTAAGTGTTGACAGACGTGAACTGATAACGCTGGCGTCTGTTTGGAGTTGATACACAAAGGAAGCCACAAGCAGTGGCAATTTCAAGTATTTTTTAATGCTTTAAACTGATGAAAAATTAAGATATATTGATTTAAAGGCACTTATTTATAGAAATTTGATTTAGTTTAGATGAAAGAAAAGTACTTATCTTAAAATCCCAGCTTTTGTTTTATTCTCGTCAACATCGGAGCCGAAATTCATTGGAATGATATACGTTTTGTAGGTGAAAAATAAACATTTTTCAAAGAAATTTAATTGATAATCACCAAGAGGAAAGGAAAAATTTTCACTTTTTTACGGAGCGCAGCGATCGTGCTGCCGCTTGCCTCGGTAATCACACAGCCCCTTTGCTAAGTCTTTAACCGCGATGTTTACATTCCACTCCCCGTGGTCAGACAGACAGACAGACAAAGTAGACAGATGTCTTGTTTTGCACCCGCTAAGTCTTTCTGCACCGATGGGCGAAAAATCAAGCATAGGTGCGAATTAAAGGTATATAGAAAGAGGGGCAATTTCGTATTTGAGGAGAGTAAAAGGGAACTTCGTACATCTTGTACGAGTTCAAAAGGCCAGGAAGAAAAGATGGGACAAAATAAAATTTAAAATAAATGGCCCAAAAATAATAGAGGGGGAAAAAATGGACCTATACAAAGAAAAGGAAAAGAAGTAGAAAATATCCTAAAATACGATTGTGTCCATGAGTGTAGTTAAAAGGAGACGAAACTGTCTTCATTTACAATAAATAGTGTCTCATAGGTGTGTTTGTGTAGTGAGTGTGTTTGGTAATGGTGAATAGATGTGTTACTGGGGAAAAAACAAATATTGACGGTGTTAAAATGCTTCGTATCAAGGTATTTAGCATGGAATATAAAGTAATATGTACGCTTGCATCCTGAGATATCAACAAAGGTCATCAAACAAAAGTATATATTAATTTAACCAAAGTAACTTATGCTACTTTCATTCTCAACATTTTCATACATTTTTCAAAAAGCAGCAGCAGACTAACAACATAGAACCATATACAATACAAGACCACAACCGCATACACCCAAAAAAATAAATAAATAAATAAAATAATATATATATATATATATGTGTGTGTGTGTGTAAATTACTGAGTATATGTATTAAAAACACAAATTAAACAGTATTTATTAATTTAACTATCATAATTTATTACAAGATTAATTATTTTACTATCATAATTTATTACTAGTTAAATAATGTTAGTATAACACAATGAGGCACACTGTTATTTATATAAGCTCATAGTTCTAAGAATTCATTTAAGGCGGTGAAGAATAAACCATCCCTTACATATGGACATTTAACAGATAGCAAAGAACAGTATGAGAAAAAATCGGTGAGGTATAATATTATTTAAAGGCGAAACTATATTCAAGCGATCTAGAAAGAAAAGAGAATGCAGAAGATCCGAGAGGGAAATAGCGCGATGCCCAAATTATCCCTCTCATCCCCAAATTTTCCCTCTCTCGAGATTCCTTAAGGGCTTTGTAAGTGTTGACAGACGTGAACTGATAACGCTGGCGTCTGTTTGGAGTTGATACACAAAGGAAGCCACAAGCAGTGGCAATTTCAAGTATTTTCTAATGCTTTAAACTGATGAAAAATTAAGATATATTGATTTAAAGGCACTTATTTATAGAAATTTGATTTAGTTTAGATGAAAGAAAAGTACTTATCTTAAAATCCCAGCTTTTGTTTTATTCTCGTCAACATCGGAGCCGAAATTCATTGGAATGATATAGGTTTTGTAGGCGAAAAACAAACATTTTTCAAAGAAATTTAATTGATAATCACCAAGAGGAAAGGAAAAATTTTCACTTTTTTACGGAGCGCAGCGATCGTGCTGCCGCTTGCCTCGGTAATCACACAGCCCCTTTGCTAAGTCTTTAACCGCGATGTTTACATTCCACTCCCCGTGGTCAGACAGACAGACAAAGTAGACAGATGTCTTGTTTTGCACCCGCTAAGTCTTTCTGCACGGATGGGCGAAAAATCAAGCATAGGTGCGAATTAAAGGTATATAGAAAGAGGGGCAATTTCGTATTTGAGGAGAGTAAAAGGGAACTTCGTACATCTTGTACGAGTTCAAAAGGCCAGGAAGAAAAGATGGGACAAAATAAAATTTAAAATAAATGGCCCAAAAATAATACAGGGGAAAAAAAGGGCCTATACAAAGAAAAGGAAAAGATGTAGATAATATCCTAAAATACGATTGTGTCCATGAGTGTAGTTAAAAGGAGAAGAAACTGTCTTCATTTACAATAAATAGTGTCTCATAGGTGTGTTTGTGTAGTGAGTGTGTTTGGTAATGGTGAATAGATGTGTTACTGGGGAAAAAACAAATATTGACGGTGTTAAAATGCTTCGTATCAAGGTATTTAGCATGGAATATAAAGTAATATGTACGCTTGCATCCTGAGATATCAACAAAGGTCATCAAACAAAAGTATATATTAATTTAACCAAAGTAACTTATGCTACTTTCATTCTCAACATTTTCATACATTTTTCAAAAAGCAGCAGCAGACTAACAACATAGAACCATATACAATACAAGACCACAACCGCATACACCCAAAAAAATAAATAAATAAATAAAATAATATATATATATATGTGTGTGTGTGTGTGTGTGTGTGTGTGTAAATTACTGAGTATATGTATTAAAAACACAAATTAAACAGTATTTATTAATTTAACTATCATAATTTATTACAAGATTAATTATTTTACTATCATAATTTATTACTAGTTAAATAATGTTAATATAACACAATGAGGCACACTGTTATTTATATAAGCTCATAGATCTAAAAATTCATTTAAGGCGGTGAAGAATAAACCATCCCTTACATATGGACATTTAACAGATAGCAAAGAACAGTATGAGAAAAAATCGGTGAGGTATAATATTATTTAAAGGCGAAACTATATTCAAGCGATCTAGAAAGAAAAGAGAATGCAGAAGATCCGAGAGGGAAATAGCGCGATGCCCAAATTATCCCTCTCATCCCCAAATTTTCGCTCTCTCGAGATTCCTTAAGGGCTTTGTAAGTGTTGACAGACGTGAACTAATAACGCTGGCGTCTGTTTGGAGTTGATACACAAAGGAAGCCACAAGCAGTGGCAATTTCAAGTATTTTTTAATGCTTTAAACTGATGAAAAATTAAGATTTATTGATTTAAAGGCACTTATTTATAGAAATTTGATTTAGTTTAGATGAAAGAAAAGTACTTATCTTAAAATTCCAGGCTTTTGGAGTATATCCTTACATTGTCCGCTGTTTTATTCTCGTCAACATCGGAGCCGAAATTCATTGGAATGATATAGGTTTTGTAGGTGAAAAATAAACATTTTTCAAAGAAATTTAATTGATAATCACCAAGAGGAAAAGAAAAATTTTCACTTTTTTACGGAGCGCAGCGATCGTGCTGCCGCTTGCCTCGGTAATCACACAGCCCCTTTGCTAAGTCTTTAACCGCGATGTTTACATTCCACTCCCCGTGGTCAGACAGACAGACAGACAAAGTAGACAGATGTCTTGTTTTGCACCCGCTAAGTCTTTCTGCACCGATGGGCGAAAAATCAAGCATAGGTGCGAATTAAAGGTATATAGAAAGAGGGGCAATTTCGTATTTGAGGAGAGTAAAAGGGAACTTCGTACATCTTGTACGAGTTCAAAAGGCCAGGAAGAAAAGATGGGACAAAATAAAATTTAAAATAAATGGCCCAAAAATAATACAGGGGAAAAAAAGGGCCTATACAAAGAAAAGGAAAAGAAGTAGATAATATCCTAAAATACGATTGTGTCCATGAGTGTAGTTAAAAGGAGAAGAAACTGTCTTCATTTACAATAAATAGTGTCTCATAGGTGTGTTTGTGTAGTGAGTGTGTTTGGTAATGGTGAATAGATGTGTTACTGGGGAAAAAACAAATATTGACGGTGTTAAAATGCTTCGTATCAAGGTATTTAGCATGGAATATAAAGTAATATGTACGCTTGAATCCTGAGATATCAACAAAGGTCATCAAACAAAAGTATATATTAATTTAACCAAAGTAACTTATGCTACTTTCATTCTCAACATTTTCATACATTTTTCAAAAAGCAGCAGCAGACTAACAACATAGAACCATATACAATACAAGACCACAACCGCATACACCCAAAAAAATAAATAAATAAATAAAATAATATATATATATGTGTGTGTGTGTGTGTGTGTGTGTGTGTAAATTACTGAGTATATGTATTAAAAACACAAATTAAACAGTATTTATTAATTTAACTATCATAATTTATTACAAGATTAATTATTTTACTATCATAATTTATTACTAGTTAAATAATGTTAATATAACACAATGAGGCACACTGTTATTTATATAAGCTCATAGTTCTAAAAATTCATTTAAGGCGGTGAAGAATAAACCATCCCTTACATATGGACATTTAACAGATAGCAAAGAACAGTATGAGAAAAAATCGGTGAGGTATAATATTATTTAAAGGCGAAACTATATTCAAGCGATCTAGAAAGAAAAGAGAATGCAGAAGATCCGAGAGGGAAATAGCGCGATGCCCAAATTATCCCTCTCATCCCCAAATTTTCCCTCTCTCGAGATTCCTTAAGGGCTTTGTAAGTGTTGACAGACGTGAACTAATAACGCTGGCGTCTGTTTGGAGTTGATACACAAAGGAAGCCACAAGCAGTGGCAATTTCAAGTATTTTTTAATGCTTTAAACTGATGAAAAATTAAGATTTATTGATTTAAAGGCACTTATTTATAGAAATTTGATTTAGTTTAGATGAAAGAAAAGTACTTATCTTAAAATTCCAGGCTTTTGGAGTATATCCTTACATTGTCCGCTGTTTTATTCTCGTCAACATCGGAGCCGAAATTCATTGGAATGATATAGGTTTTGTAGGTGAAAAATAAACATTTTTCAAAGAAATTTAATTGATAATCACCAAGAGGAAAAGAAAAATTTTCACTTTTTTACGGAGCGCAGCGATCGTGCTGCCGCTTGCCTCGGTAATCACACAGCCCCTTTGCTAAGTCTTTAACCGCGATGTTTACATTCCACTCCCCGTGGTCAGACAGACAGACAGACAAAGTAGACAGATGTCTTGTTTTGCACCCGCTAAGTCTTTCTGCACCGATGGGCGAAAAATCAAGCATAGGTGCGAATTAAAGGTATATAGAAAGAGGGGCAATTTCGTATTTGAGGAGAGTAAAAGGGAACTTCGTACATCTTGTACGAGTTCAAAAGGCCAGGAAGAAAAGATGGGACAAAATAAAATTTAAAATAAATGGCCCAAAAATAATACAGGGGAAAAAAAGGGCCTATACAAAGAAAAGGAAAAGAAGTAGATAATATCCTAAAATACGATTGTGTCCATGAGTGTAGTTAAAAGGAGAAGAAACTGTCTTCATTTACAATAAATAGTGTCTCATAGGTGTGTTTGTGTAGTGAGTGTGTTTGGTAATGGTGAATAGATGTGTTACTGGGGAAAAAACAAATATTGACGGTGTTAAAATGCTTCGTATCAAGGTATTTAGCATGGAATATAAAGTAATATGTACGCTTGCATCCTGAGATATCAACAAAGGTCATCAAACAAAAGTATATATTAATTTAACCAAAGTAACTTATGCTACTTTCATTCTCAACATTTTCATACATTTTTCAAAAAGCAGCAGCAGACTAACAACATAGAACCATATACAATACAAGACCACAACCGCATACACCCAAAAAAATAAATAAATAAATAAAATAATATATATATATATGTGTGTGTGTGTGTGTGTGTGTGTGTGTAAATTACTGAGTATATGTATTAAAAACACAAATTAAACAGTATTTATTAATTTAACTATCATAATTTATTACAAGATTAATTATTTTACTATCATAATTTATTACTAGTTAAATAATGTTAATATAACACAATGAGGCACACTGTTATTTATATAAGCTCATAGATCTAAAAATTCATTTAAGGCGGTGAAGAATAAACCATCCCTTACATATGGACATTTAACAGATAGCAAAGAACAGTATGAGAAAAAATCGGTGAGGTATAATATTATTTAAAGGCGAAACTATATTCAAGCGATCTAGAAAGAAAAGAGAATGCAGAAGATCCGAGAGGGAAATAGCACGATGCCCAAATTATCCCTCTCATCCCCAAATTTTCGCTCTCTCGAGATTCCTTAAGGGCTTTGTAAGTGTTGACAGACGTGAACTAATAACGCTGGCGTCTGTTTGGAGTTGATACACAAAGGAAGCCACAAGCAGTGGCAATTTCAAGTATTTTTTAATGCTTTAAACTGATGAAAAATTAAGATTTATTGATTTAAAGGCACTTATTTATAGAAATTTGATTTAGTTTAGATGAAAGAAAAGTACTTATCTTAAAATTCCAGGCTTTTGGAGTATATCCTTACATTGTCCGCTGTTTTATTCTCGTCAACATCGGAGCCGAAATTCATTGGAATGATATAGGTTTTGTAGGTGAAAAATAAACATTTTTCAAAGAAATTTAATTGATAATCACCAAGAGGAAAAGAAAAATTTTCACTTTTTTACGGAGCGCAGCGATCGTGCTGCCGCTTGCCTCGGTAATCACACAGCCCCTTTGCTAAGTCTTTAACCGCGATGTTTACATTCCACTCCCCGTGGTCAGACAGACAGACAGACAAAGTAGACAGATGTCTTGTTTTGCACCCGCTAAGTCTTTCTGCACCGATGGGCGAAAAATCAAGCATAGGTGCGAATTAAAGGTATATAGAAAGAGGGGCAATTTCGTATTTGAGGAGAGTAAAAGGGAACTTCGTACATCTTGTACGAGTTCAAAAGGCCAGGAAGAAAAGATGGGACAAAATAAAATTTAAAATAAATGGCCCAAAAATAATACAGGGGAAAAAAAGGGCCTATACAAAGAAAAGGAAAAGAAGTAGATAATATCCTAAAATACGATTGTGTCCATGAGTGTAGTTAAAAGGAGAAGAAACTGTCTTCATTTACAATAAATAGTGTCTCATAGGTGTGTTTGTGTAGTGAGTGTGTTTGGTAATGGTGAATAGATGTGTTACTGGGGAAAAAACAAATATTGACGGTGTTAAAATGCTTCGTATCAAGGTATTTAGCATGGAATATAAAGTAATATGTACGCTTGCATCCTGAGATATCAACAAAGGTCATCAAACAAAAGTATATATTAATTTAACCAAAGTAACTTATGCTACTTTCATTCTCAACATTTTCATACATTTTTCAAAAAGCAGCAGCAGACTAACAACATAGAACCATATACAATACAAGACCACAACCGCATACACCCAAAAAAATAAATAAATAAATAAAATAATATATATATATATGTGTGTGTGTGTGTGTGTAAATTACTGAGTATATGTATTAAAAACACAAATTAAACAGTATTTATTAATTTAACTATCATAATTTATTACAAGATTAATTATTTTACTATCATAATTTATTACTAGTTAAATAATGTTAATATAACACAATGAGGCACACTGTTATTTATATAAGCTCATAGTTCTAAAAATTCATTTAAGGCGGTGAAGAATAAACCATCCCTTACATATGGACATTTAACAGATAGCAAAGAACAGTATGAGAAAAAATCGGTGAGGTATAATATTATTTAAACGCGAAACTATATTCAAGTGATCTAGAAAGAAAAGAGAATGCAGAAGATCCGAGAGGGAAATAGCGCGATGCCCAAATTATCCCTCTCATCCCCAAATTTTCCCTCTCTCGAGATTCCTTAAGGGCTTTGTAAGTGTTGACAGACGTGAACTAATAACGCTGGCGTCTGTTTGGAGTTGATACACAAAGGAAGCCACAAGCAGTGGCAATTTCAAGTATTTTTTAATGCTTTAAACTGATGAAAAATTAAGATTTATTGATTTAAAGGCACTTATTTATAGAAATTTGATTTAGTTTAGATGAAAGAAAAGTACTTATCTTAAAATTCCAGGCTTTTGGAGAATATCCTTACATTGTCCGCTGTTTTATTCTCGTCAACATCGGAGCCGAAATTCATTGGAATGATATAGGTTTTGTAGGTGAAAAATAAACATTTTTCAAAGAAATTTAATTGATAATCACCAAGAGGAAAAGAAAAATTTTCACTTTTTTACGGAGCGCAGCGATCGTGCTGCCGCTTACCTCGGTAATCACACAGCCCCTTTGCTAAGTCTTTAACCGCGATGTTTACATTCCACTCCCCGTGGTCAGACAGACAGACAGACAAAGTAGACAGATGTCTTGTTTTGCACCCGCTAAGTCTTTCTGCACCGATGGGCGAAAAATCAAGCATAGGTGCGAATTAAAGGTATATAGAAAGAGGGGCAATTTCGTATTTGAGGAGAGTAAAAGGGAACTTCGTACATCTTATACGAGTTCAAAAGGCCAGGAAGAAAAGATGGGACAAAATAAAATTTAAAATAAATGGCCCAAAAATAATAGAGGGGGAAAAAATGGACCTATACAAAGAAAAGGAAAAGAAGTAGAAAATATCCTAAAATACGATTGTGTCCATGAGTGTAGTTAAAAGGAGAAGAAACTGTCTTCATTTACAATAAATAGTGTCTCACAGGTGTGTTTGTGTAGTGAGTGTGTTTGGTAATGGTGAATAGATGTGTTACTGGGGAAAAAACAAATATTGACGGTGTTAAAATGCTTCGTATCAAGGTATTTAGCATGGAATATAAAGTAATATGTACGCTTGCATCCTGAGATATCAACAAAGGTCATCAAACAAAAGTATATATTAATTTAACCAAAGTAACTTATGCTACTTTCATTCTCAACATTTTCATACATTTTTCAAAAAGCAGCAGCAGACTAACAACATAGAACCATATACAATACAAGACCACAACCGCATACACCCAAAAAAATAAATAAATAAATAAAATAATATATATATATATATGTGTGTGTGTGTGTGTGTGTAAATTACTGAGTATATGTATTAAAAACACAAATTAAACAGTATTTATTAATTTAACTATCATAATTTATTACAAGATTAATTATTTTACTATTATAATTTATTACTAGTTAAATAATGTTAATATAACACAATGAGGCACACTGTTATTTATATAAGCTCATAGTTCTAAAAATTCATTTAAGGCGGTGAAGAATAAACCATCCCTTACATATGGACATTTAACAGATAGCAAAGAACAGTATGAGAAAAAATCGGTGAGGTATAATATTATTTAAAGCCGAAACTATATTCAAGCGATCTAGAAAGAAAAGAGAATGCAGAAGATCCGAGAGGGAAATAGCGCGATGCCCAAATTATCCCTCTCATCCCCAAATTTTCGCTCTCTCGAGATTCCTTAAGGGCTTTGTAAGTGTTGACAGACGTGAACTAATAACGCTGGCGTCTGTTTGGAGTTGATACACAAAGGAAGCCACAAGCAGTGGCAATTTCAAGTATTTTTTAATGCTTTAAACTGATGAAAAATTAAGATTTATTGATTTAAAGGCACTTATTTATAGAAATTTGATTTAGTTTAGATGAAAGAAAAGTACTTATCTTAAAATTCCAGGCTTTTGGAGTATATCCTTACATTGTCCGCTGTTTTATTCTCGTCAACATCGGAGCCGAAATTCATTGGAATGATATAGGTTTTGTAGGTGAAAAATAAACATTTTTCAAACAAATTTAATTGATAATCACCAAGAGGAAAAGAAAAATTTTCACTTTTTTACGGAGCGCAGCGATCGTGCTGCCGCTTGCCTCGGTAATCACATAGCCCCTTTGCTAAGTCTTTAACCGCGATGTTTACATTCCACTCCCCGTGGTCAGACAGACAGACAAAGTAGACAGATGTCTTGTTTTGCACCCGCTAAGTCTTTCTGCACGGATGGGCGAAAAATCAAGCATAGGTGCGAATTAAAGGTATATAGAAAGAGGGGCAATTTCGTATTTGAGGAGAGTAAAAGGGAACTTCGTACATCTTGTACGAGTTCAAAAGGCCAGGAAGAAAAGATGGGACAAAATAAAATTTAAAATAAATGGCCCAAAAATAATACAGGGGAAAAAAAGGGCCTATACAAAGAAAAGGAAAAGAAGTAGATAATATCCTAAAATACGATTGTGTCCATGAGTGTAGTTAAAAGGAGAAGAAACTGTCTTCATTTACAATAAATAGTGTCTCATAGGTGTGTTTGTGTAGTGAGTGTGTTTGGTAATGGTGAATAGATGTGTTACTGGGGAAAAAACAAATATTGACGGTGTTAAAATGCTTCGTATCAAGGTATTTAGCATGGAATATAAAGTAATATGTACGCTTGCATCCTGAGATATCAACAAAGGTCATCAAACAAAAGTATATATTAATTTAACCAAAGTAACTTATGCTACTTTCATTCTCAACATTTTCATACATTTTTCAAAAAGCAGCAGCAGACTAACAACATAGAACCATATACAATACAAGACCACAACCGCATACACCCAAAAAAATAAATAAATAAATAAAATAATATATATATATATATGTGTGTGTGTGTGTGTGTGTAAATTACTGAGTATATGTATTAAAAACACAAATTAAACAGTATTTATTAATTTAACTATCATAATTTATTACAAGATTAATTATTTTACTATTATAATTTATTACTAGTTAAATAATGTTAATATAACACAATGAGGCACACTGTTATTTATATAAGCTCATAGTTCTAAAAATTCATTTAAGGCGGTGAAGAATAAACCATCCCTTACATATGGACATTTAACAGATAGCAAAGAACAGTATGAGAAAAAATCGGTGAGGTATAATATTATTTAAAGCCGAAACTATATTCAAGCGATCTAGAAAGAAAAGAGAATGCAGAAGATCCGAGAGTGAAATAGCGCGATGCCCAAATTATCCCTCTCATCCCCAAATTTTCGCTCTCTCGAGATTCCTTAAGGGCTTTGTAAGTGTTGACAGACGTGAACTAATAACGCTGGCGTCTGTTTGGAGTTGATACACAAAGGAAGCCACAAGCAGTGGCAATTTCAAGTATTTTTTAATGCTTTAAACTGATGAAAAATTAAGATTTATTGATTTAAAGGCACTTATTTATAGAAATTTGATTTAGTTTAGATGAAAGAAAAGTACTTATCTTAAAATTCCAGGCTTTTGGAGTATATCCTTACATTGTCCGCTGTTTTATTCTCGTCAACATCGGAGCCGAAATTCATTGGAATGATATAGGTTTTGTAGGTGAAAAATAAACATTTTTCAAAGAAATTTAATTGATAATCACCAAGAGGAAAAGAAAAATTTTCACTTTTTTACGGAGCGCAGCGATCGTGCTGCCGCTTGCCTCGGTAATCACATAGCCCCTTTGCTAAGTCTTTAACCGCGATGTTTACATTCCACTCCCCGTGGTCAGACAGACAGACAAAGTAGACAGATGTCTTGTTTTGCACCCGCTAAGTCTTTCTGCACGGATGGGCGAAAAATCAAGCATAGGTGCGAATTAAAGGTATATAGAAAGAGGGGCAATTTCGTATTTGAGGAGAGTAAAAGGGAACTTCGTACATCTTGTACGAGTTCAAAAGGCCAGGAAGAAAAGATGGGACAAAATAAAATTTAAAATAAATGGCCCAAAAATAATACAGGGGAAAAAAAGGGCCTATACAAAGAAAAGGAAAAGAAGTAGATAATATCCTAAAATACGATTGTGTCCATGAGTGTAGTTAAAAGGAGAAGAAACTGTCTTCATTTACAATAAATAGTGTCTCATAGGTGTGTTTGTGTAGTGAGTGTGTTTGGTAATGGTGAATAGATGTGTTACTGGGGAAAAAACAAATATTGACGGTGTTAAAATGCTTCGTATCAAGGTATTTAGCATGGAATATAAAGTAATATGTACGCTTGCATCCTGAGATATCAACAAAGGTCATCAAACAAAAGTATATATTAATTTAACCAAAGTAACTTATGCTACTTTCATTCTCAACATTTTCATACATTTTTCAAAAAGCAGCAGCAGACTAACAACATAGAACCATATACAATACAAGACCACAACCGCATACACCCAAAAAAATAAATAAATAAATAAAATAATATATATATATGTGTGTGTGTGTGTGTGTGTGTGTGTGTGTAAATTACTGAGTATATGTATTAAAAACACAAATTAAACAGTATTTATTAATTTAACTATCATAATTTATTACAAGATTAATTATTTTACTATCATAATTTATTACTAGTTAAATAATGTTAATATAACACAATGAGGCACACTGTTATTTATATAAGCTCATAGTTCTAAAAATTCATTTAAGGCGGTGAAGAATAAACCATCCCTTACATATGGACATTTAACAGATAGCAAAGAACAGTATGAGAAAAAATCGGTGAGGTATAATATTATTTAAAGGCGAAACTATATTCAAGTGATCTAGAAAGAAAAGAGAATGCAGAAGATCCGAGAGGGAAATAGCGCGATGCCCAAATTATCCCTCTCATCCCCAAATTTTCCCTCTCTCGAGATTCCTTAAGGGCTTTGTAAGTAATGACAGACGTGAACTAATAACGCTGGCGTCTGTTTGGAGTTGATACACAAAGGAAGCCACAAGCAGTGGCAATTTCAAGTATTTTTTAATGCTTTAAACTGATGAAAAATTAAGATTTATTGATTTAAAGGCACTTATTTATAGAAATTTGATTTAGTTTAGATGAAAGAAAAGTACTTATCTTAAAATTCCAGGCTTTTGGAGAAAATCCTTACATTGTCCGCTGTTTTATTCTCGTCAACATCGGAGCCGAAATTCATTGGAATGATATAGGTTTTGTAGGTGAAAAATAAACATTTTTCAAAGAAATTTAATTGATAATCACCAAGAGGAAAAGAAAAATTTTCACTTTTTTACGGAGCGCAGCGATCGTGCTGCCGCTTACCTCGGTAATCACACAGCCCCTTTGCTAAGTCTTTAACCGCGATGTTTACATTCCACTCCCCGTGGTCAGACAGACAGACAGACAAAGTAGACAGATGTCTTGTTTTGCACCCGCTAAGTCTTTCTGCACCGATGGGCGAAAAATCAAGCATAGGTGCGAATTAAAGGTATATAGAAAGAGGGGCAATTTCGTATTTGAGGAGAGTAAAAGGGAACTTCGTACATCTTATACGAGTTCAAAAGGCCAGGAAGAAAAGATGGGACAAAATAAAATTTAAAATAAATGGCCCAAAAATAATAGAGGGGGAAAAAATGGACCTATACAAAGAAAAGGAAAAGAAGTAGAAAATATCCTAAAATACGATTGTGTCCATGAGTGTAGTTAAAAGGAGAACAAACTGTCTTCATTTACAATAAATAGTGTCTCACAGGTGTGTTTGTGTAGTGAGTGTGTTTGGTAATGGTGAATAGATGTGTTACTGGGGAAAAAACAAATATTGACGGTGTTAAAATGCTTCGTATCAAGGTATTTAGCATGGAATATAAAGTAATATGTACGCTTGCATCCTGAGATATCAACAAAGGTCATCAAACAAAAGTATATATTAATTTAACCAAAGTAACTTATGCTACTTTCATTCTCAACATTTTCATACATTTTTCAAAAAGCAGCAGCAGACTAACAACATAGAACCATATACAATACAAGACCACAACCGCATACACCCAAAAAAATAAATAAATAAATAAAATAATATATATATATATGTGTGTGTGTGTGTGTGTGTGTAAATTACTGAGTATATGTATTAAAAACACAAATTAAACAGTATTTATTAATTTAACTATCATAATTTATTACAAGATTAATTATTTTACTATTATAATTTATTACTAGTTAAATAATGTTAATATAACACAATGAGGCACACTGTTATTTATATAAGCTCATAGTTCTAAAAATTCATTTAAGGCGGTGAAGAATAAACCATCCCTTACATATGGACATTTAACAGATAGCAAAGAACAGTATGAGAAAAAATCGGTGAGGTATAATATTATTTAAAGCCGAAACTATATTCAAGCGATCTAGAAAGAAAAGAGAATGCAGAAGATCCGAGAGGGAAATAGCGCGATGCCCAAATTATCCCTCTCATCCCCAAATTTTCGCTCTCTCGAGATTCCTTAAGGGCTTTGTAAGTGTTGACAGACGTGAACTAATAACGCTGGCGTCTGTTTGGAGTTGATACACAAAGGAAGCCACAAGCAGTGGCAATTTCAAGTATTTTTTAATGCTTTAAACTGATGAAAAATTAAGATTTATTGATTTAAAGGCACTTATTTATAGAAATTTGATTTAGTTTAGATGAAAGAAAAGTACTTATCTTAAAATTCCAGGCTTTTGGAGTATATCCTTACATTGTCCGCTGTTTTATTCTCGTCAACATCGGAGCCGAAATTCATTGGAATGATATAGGTTTTGTAGGTGAAAAATAAACATTTTTCAAAGAAATTTAATTGATAATCACCAAGAGGAAAAGAAAAATTTTCACTTTTTTACGGAGCGCAGCGATCGTGCTGCCGCTTGCCTCGGTAATCACACAGCCCCTTTGCTAAGTCTTTAACCGCGATGTTTACATTCCACTCCCCGTGGTCAGACAGACAGACAGACAAAGTAGACAGATGTCTTGTTTTGCACCCGCTAAGTCTTTCTGCACCGATGGGCGAAAAATCAAGCATAGGTGCGATATAAAGGTATATAGAAAGAGGGGCAATTTCGTATTTGAGGAGAGTAAAAGGGAACTTCGTACATCTTGTACGAGTTCAAAAGGCCAGGAATAAAAGATGGGACAAAATAAAATTTAAAATAAATGGCCCAAAAATAATAGAGGGGGGGAAAATGGACCTATACAAAGAAAAGGAAAAGAAGTAGAAAATATCCTAAAATACGATTGTGTCCATGAGTGTAGTTAAAAGGAGAAGAAACTGTCTTCATTTACAATAAATAGTGTCTCACAGGTGCGTTTGTGTAGTGAGTGTGTTTGGTAATGGTGAATAGATGTGTTACTGGGGAAAAAACAAATATTGACGGTGTTAAAATGCTTCGTATCAAGGTATTTAGCATGGAATATAAAGTAATATGTACGCTTGCATCCTGAGATATCAACAAAGGTCATCAAACAAAAGTATATATTAATTTAACCAAAGTAACTTATGCTACTTTCATTCTCAACATTTTCATACATTTTTCAAAAAGCAGCAGCAGACTAACAACATAGAACCATATACAATACAAGACCACAACCGCATACACCCAAAAAAATAAATAAATAAATAAAATAATATATATATATGTGTGTGTGTGTGTGTGTGTGTGTAAATTACTGAGTATATGTATTAAAAACACAAATTAAACAGTATTTATTAATTTAACTATCATAATTTATTACAAGATTAATTATTTTACTATCATAATTTATTACTAGTTAAATAATGTTAATATAACACAATGAGGCACACTGTTATTTATATAAGCTCATAGTTCTAAAAATTCATTTAAGGCGGTGAAGAATAAACCATCCCTTACATATGGACATTTAACAGATAGCAAAGAACAGTATGAGAAAAAATCGGTGAGGTATAATATTATTTAAAGCCGAAACTATATTCAAGCGATCTAGAAAGAAAAGAGAATGCAGAAGATCCGAGAGGGAAATAGCGCGATGCCCAAATTATCGCTCTCATTCCCAAATTTTCCCTCTCTCGAGATTCCTTAAGGGCTTTGTAAGTGTTGACAGACATGAACTGATAACGCTGGCGTCTGTTTGGAGTTGATACACAAAGGAAGCCAAAAGCAGTGGCAATTTTAAGTATTTTTTAATGCTTTAAACTGATGAAAAAATAAGATTTATTGATTTAAAGGCACTTATATATAGAAATTTGATTTAGTTTAGATGAAAGAAAAGTACTTATCTTAAAATCCCAGCTTTTGTTTTATTCTCGTCAACATCGGAGCCGAAATTCATTGGAATGATATAGGTTTTGTAGGTGAAAAATAAACATTTTTCAAAGAAATTTAATTGATAATCACCAAGAGGAAAGGAAAAATTTTCACTTTTTTACGGAGCGCAGCGATCGTGCTGCCGCTTGCCTCGGTAATCACACAGCCCCTTTGCTAAGTCTTTAACCGCGATGTTTACATTCCACTCCCCGTGGTCAGACAGACAGACAGACAAAGTAGACAGATGTCTTGTTTTGCACCCGCTAAGTCTTTCTGCACGAATGGGCGAAAAATCAAGCATAGGTGCGAAGGAAAGGTATATAGAAAGAGGGGCAATTTCGTATTTGAGGAGAGTAAAAGGGAACTTCGTACATCTTGTACGAGTTCAAAAGGCCAGGAAGAAAAGATGGGACAAAATAAAATTTAAAATAAATGGCCCAAAAATAATACAGGGGAAAAAAAGGGCCTATACAAAGAAAAGGAAAAGAAGTAGAAAATATCCTAAAATACGATTGTGTCCATGAGTGTAGTTAAAAGGAGAAGAAACTGTCTTCATTTACAATAAATAGTGTCTCCCAGGTGTGTTTGTGTAGTGAGTGTGTTTGGTAATGGTGAATAGATGTGTTACTGGGGAAAAAACAAATATTGACGGTGTTAAAATGCTTGGTATCAAGGTATTTAGCATGGAATATAAAGTAATATGTACGCTTGCATCCTGAGATATCAACAAAGGTCATCAAACAAAAGTATATATTAATTTAACCAAAGTAACTTATGCTACTTTCATTCTCAACATTTTCATACATTTTTCAAAAAGCAGCAGCAGACTAACAACATAGAACCATATACAATACAAGACCACAAACGCATACACCCAAAAAAATAAATAAATAAATAAAATAATATATATATATATATATATATATGTGTGTGTGTGTGTAAATTACTGAGTATATGTATTAAAAACACAAATTAAACAGTATTTATTAATTTAACTATCATAATTTATTACAAGATTAATTATTTTACTATCATAATTTATTACTAGTTAAATAATGTTAGTATAACACAATGAGGCACACTGTTATTTATATAAGCTCATAGTTCTAAAAATTCATTTAAGGCGGTGAAGAATAAACCATCCCTTACATATGGACATTTAACAGATAGCAAAGAACAGTATGAGAAAAAATCGGTGAGGTATAATATTATTTAAAGACGAAACTATATTCAAGCGATCTAGAAAAAAAAGAGAATGCAGAAGATCCGAGAGGGAAATAGCGCGATGCCCAAATTATCCCTCTCATCCCCAAATTTTCCCTCTCTCGAGATTCCTTAAGGGCTTTGTAAGTGTTGACAGACGTGAACTGATAACGCTGGCGTCTGTTTGGAGTTGATACACAAAGGAAGCCACAAGCAGTGGCAATTTCAAGTATTTTTTAATGCTTTAAACTGATGAAAAATTAAGATTTATTGATTTAAAGGCACTTATTTATAGAAATTTGATTTAGTTTAGATGAAAGAAAAGTACTTATCTTAAAATTCCAGGCTTTTGGAGTATATCCTTACATTGTCCGCTGTTTTATTCTCGTCAACATCGGAGCCGATATTCATTGGAATGATATAGGTTTTGTAGGTGAAAAATAAACATTTTTCAAAGAAATTTAATTGATAATCACCAAGAGGAAAGGAAAAATTTTCACTTTTTTACGGAGCGCAGCGATCGTGCTGCCGCTTGCCTCGGTAATCACATAGCCCCTTTGCTAAGTCTTTAACCGCGATGTTTACATTCCACTCCCCGTGGTCAGAGAGACAGACAAAGTAGACAGATGTCTTGTTTTGCACCCGCTAAGTCTTTCTGCACCGATGGGCGAAAAATGAAGCATAGGTGCGAAAGAAAGGTATATAGAAAGAGGGGCAATTTCGTATTTGAGGAGAGTAAAAGGGAACTTCGTACATCTTGTACGAGTTCAAAAGGCCAGGAAGAAAAGATGGGACAAAATAAAATTTAAAATAAATGGCCCAAAAATAATAGAGGGGGAAAAAAAGGGGCCTATACAAAAAAAGGAAAAGAAGTAGAAAATATCCTAAAATACGATTGTGTCCATGAGTGTAGTTAAAAGGAGAAGAAACTGTCTTCATTTACAATAAATAGTGTCTCATAGGTGTGTTTGTGTAGTGAGTGTGTTTGGTAATGGTGAATAGATGTGTTACTGGGGAAAAAACAAATATTGACGGTGTTAAAATGCTTCGTATCAAGGTATTTAGCATGGAATATAAAGTAATATGTACGCTTGCATCCTGAGATATCAACAAAGGTCATCAAACAAAAGTATATATTAATTTAACCAAAGTAACTTATGCTACTTTCATTCTCAACATTTTCATACATTTTTCAAAAAGCAGCAGCAGACTAACAACATAGAACCATATACAATACAAGACCACAACCGCATACACCCAAAAAATAAATAAATAAATAAAATAATATATATATATATATATATATATATATATATATATATATGTGTGTGTGTGTGTGTAAATTACTGAGTATATGTATTAAAAACACAAATTAAACAGTATTTATTAATTTAACTATTATAATTTATTACAAGATTAATTATTTTACTATCATAATTTATTACTAGTTAAATAATGTTAATATAACACAATGAGGCACACTGTTATTTATATAAGCTCATAGTTCTAAGAATTCATTTAAGGCGAAGAATAAACCATCCCTTACATATGGACATTTAACAGATAGCAAAGAACAGTATGAGAAAAAATCGGTGAGGTATAATATTATTTAAAGGCGAAACTATATTCAAGCGATCTAGAAAGAAAAGAGAATGCAGAAGATCCGAGAGGGAAATAGCGCGATGCCCAAATTATCCCTCTCATCCCCAAATTTTCCCTCTCTCGAGATTCCTTAAGGGCTTTGTAAGTGTTGACAGACGTGAACTGATAACGCTGGCGTCTGTTTGGAGTTGATACACAAAGGAAGCCACAAGCAGTGGCAATTTCAAGTATTTTTTAATGCTTTAAACTGATGAAAAATTAAGATTTATTGATTTAAAGGCACTTATTTATAGAAATTTGATTTAGTTTAGATGAAAGAAAAGTACTTATCTTAAAATTCCAGGCTTTTGGAGTATATCCTTACATTGTCCGCTGTTTTATTCTCGTCAACATCGGAGCCGAAATTCATTGGAATGATATAGGTTTTGTAGGTGAAAAATAAACATTTTTCAAAGAAATTTAATTGATAATCACCAAGAGGAAAGGAAAAATTTTCACTTTTTTACGGAGCGCAGCGATCGTGCTGCCGCTTGCCTCGGTAATCACACAGCCCCTTTGCTAAGTCTTTAACCGCGATGTTTACATTCCACTCCCCGTGGTCAGACAGACAGACAAACAGACAAAGTAGACAGATGTCTTGTTTTGCACCCGCTAAGTCTTTCTGCACCGATGGGCGAAAAATGAAGCATAGGTGCGAAAGAAAGGTATATAGAAAGAGGGGCAATTTCGTATTTGAGGAGAGTAAAAGGGAACTTCGTACATCTTGTACGAGTTCAAAAGGCCAGGAAGAAAAGATGGGGCAAAATAAAATTTAAAATAAATGGCCCAAAAATAATAGAGGGGGAAAAAATGGACCTATACAAAGAAAAGGAAAAGAAGTAGAAAATATCCTAAAATACGATTGTGTCCATGAGTGTAGTTAAAAGGAGAAGAAACTGTCTTCATTTACAATAAATAGTGTCTCATAGGTGTGTTTGTGTAGTGAGTGTGTTTGGTAATGGTGAATAGATGTGTTACTGGGGAAAAAACAAATATTGACGGTGTTAAAATGCTTCGTATCAAGGTATTTAGCATGGAATATAAAGTAATATGTACGCTTGCATCCTGAGATATCAACAAAGGTCATCAAACAAAAGTATATATTAATTTAACCAAAGTAGCTTATGCTACTTTCATTCTCAACATTTTCATACATTTTTCAAAAAGCAGCAGCAGACTAACAACATAGAACCATATACAATACAAGACCACAACCGCATACACCCAAAAAAATAAATAAATAAATAAAATAATATATATATATATGTGTGTGTGTGTGTGTGTGTAAATTACTGAGTATATGTATTAAAAACACAAATTAAACAGTATTTATTAATTTAACTATTATAATTTATTACAAGATTAATTATTTTACTATCATAATTTATTACTAGTTAAATAATGTTAATATAACACAATGAGGCACACTGTTATTTATATAAGCTCATAGTTCTAAAAATTCATTTAAGGCGGTGAAGAATAAACCATCCCTTACATATGGACATTTAACAGATAGCAAAGAACAGTATGAGAAAAAATCGGTGAGGTATAATATTATTTAAAGGCGAAACTATATTCAAGCGATCTAGAAAGAAAAGAGAATGCAGAAGATCCGAGAGGGAAATAGCGCGATGCCCAAATTATCCCTCTCATCCCCAAATTTTCCCTCTCTCGAGATTCCTTAAGGGCTTTGTAAGTGTTGACAGACGTGAACTGATAACGCTGGCGTCTGTTTGGAGTTGATACACAAAGGAAGCCACAAGCAGTGGCAATTTCAAGTATTTTTTAATGCTTTAAACTGATGAAAAATTAAGATTTATTGATTTAAAGGCACTTATTTATAGAAATTTGATTTAGTTTAGATGAAAGAAAAGTACTTATCTTAAAATTCCAGGCTTTTGGAGTATATCCTTACATTGTCCGCTGTTTTATTCTCGTCAACATCGGAGCCGAAATTCATTGGAATGATATAGGTTTTGTAGGTGAGAAATAAACATTTTTCAAAGAAATTTAATTGATAATCACCAAGAGGAAAGGAAAAATTTTCACTTTTTTACGGAGCGCAGCGATCGTGCTGCCGCTTGCCTCGGTAATCACACAGCCCCTTTGCTAAGTCTTTAACCGCGATGTTTACATTCCACTCCCCGTGGTCAGACAGACAGACAGACAGACAAAGTAGACAGATGTCTTGTTTTGCACCCGCTAAGTCTTTCTGCACCGATGGGCGAAAAATGAAGCATAGGTGCGAAAGAAAGGTATATAGAAAGAGGGGCAATTTCGTATTTGAGGAGAGTAAAAGGGAACTTCGTACATCTTGTACGAGTTCAAAAGGCCAGGAAGAAAAGATGGGACAAAATAAAATTTAAAATAAATGGCCCTAAAATAATAGAGAGGAAAAAAAGCGCCTATTCAAAGAAAAGGAAAAGAAGTATAAAATATCCTAAAATACGATTGTGTCCATGAGTGTAGTTAAAAGGAGAAGAAACTGTCTTCATTTACAATAAATAGTGTCTCACAGGTGTGTTTGTGTAGTGAGTGTGTTTGGTAATGGTGAATAAATGTGTTACTGGGGAAAAAACAAATATTCACGGTGTTAAAATGCTTCGTATCAAGGTATTTAGCATGGAATATAAAGTAATATGTACGCTTGCATCCTGAGATATCAACAAAGGTCATCAAACAAAAGTATATATTAATTTAACCAAAGTAACTTATGCTACTTTCATTCTCAACATTTTCATACATTTTTCAAAAAGCAGCAGCAGACTAACAACATAGAACCATATACAATACAAGACCACAACCGCATACACCCAAAAAAATAAATAAATAAATAAAATAATATATATATATATATGTGTGTGTGTGTGTGTGCGTGTGTGTGTAAATTACTGAGTATATGTATTAAAAACACAAATTAAACAGTATTTATTAATTTAACTATCATAATTTATTACAAGATTAATTATTTTACTATCATAATTTATTACTAGTTAAATAATGTTAATATAACACAATGAGGCACACTGTTATTTATATAAGCTCATAGTTCTAAAAATTCATTTAAGGCGGTGAAGAATAAACCATCCCTTACATATGGACATTTAACAGATAGCAAAGAACAGTATGAGAAAAAATCGGTGAGGTATAATATTATTTAAAGCCGAAACTATATTCGAGCGATCTAGAAAGAAAAGAGAATGCAGAAGATCCGAGAGGGAAATAGCGCGATGCCCAAATTATCCCTCTCATCCCCAAATTTTCCCTCTCTCGAGATTCCTTAAGGGCTTTGTAAGTGTTGACAGACGTGAACTAATAACGCTGGCGTCTGTTTGGAGTTGATACACAAAGGAAGCCACAAGCAGTGGCAATTTCAAGTATTTTTTAATGCTTTAAACTGATGAAAAAATAAGATTTATTGATTTAAAGGCACTTATATATAGAAATTTGATTTAGTTTAGATGAAAGAAAAGTATTTATCTTAAAATCCCAGCTTTTGTTTTATTCTCGTCAACATCGGAGCCGAAATTCATTGGAATGATATAGGTTTTGTAGGTGAAAAATAAACATTTTTCAAAGAAATTTAATTGATAATCACCAAGAGGAAAGGAAAAATTTTCACTTTTTTACGGAGCGCAGCGATCGTGCTGCCGCTTGCCTCGGTAATCACACAGCCCCTTTGCTAAGTCTTTAACCGCGATGTTTACATTCCACTCCCCGTGGTCAGACAGACAGACAGACAAAGTAGACAGATGTCTTGTTTTGCACCCGCTAAGTCTTTCTGCACGGATGGGCGAAAAATCAAGCATAGGTGCGAAGGAAAGGTATATAGAAAGAGGGGCAATTTCGTATTTGAGGAGAGTAAAAGGGAACTTCGTACATCTTGTACGAGTTCAAAAGGCCAGGAAGAAAAGATGGGACAAAATAAAATTTAAAATAAATGGCCCAAAAATAATAGAGGGGAAAAAATGGACCTATACAAAGAAAAGGAAAAGAAGTAGAAAATATCCTAAAATACGATTGTGTCCATGAGTGTAGTTAAAAGGAGAAGAAACTGTCTTCATTTACAATAAATAGTGTCTCCCAGGTGTGTTTGTGTAGTGAGTGTGTTTGGTAATGGTGAATAGATGTGTTACTGGGGAAAAAACAAATATTGACGGTGTTAAAATGCTTCGTATCAAGGTATTTAGCATGGAATATAAAGTAATATGTACGCTTGCATCCTGAGATATCAACAAAGGTCATCAAACAAAAGTATATATTTATTTAACCAAAGTAACTTATGCTACTTTCATTCTCAACATTTTCATACATTTTTCAAAAAGCAGCAGCAGACTAACAACATAGAACCATATACAATACAAGACCACAACCGCATACACCCAAAAAAATAAATAAATAAATAAAATAATATATATATATGTGTGTGTGTGTGTGTGTGTGTAAATTACTGAGTATATGTATTAAAAACACAAATTAAACAGTATTTATTAATTTAACTATTATAATTTATTACAAGATTAATTATTTTACTATCATAATTTATTACTAGTTAAATAATGTTAATATAACACAATGAGGCACACTGTTATTTATATAAGCTCATAGTTCTAAAAATTCATTTAAGGCGGTGAAGAATAAACCATCCCTTACATATGGACATTTAACAGATAGCAAAGAACAGTATGAGAAAAAATCGGTGAGGTATAATATTATTTAAAGGCGAAACTATATTCAAGCGATCTAGAAAGAAAAGAGAATGCAGAAGATCCGAGAGGGAAATAGCGCGATGCCCAAATTATCCCTCTCATCCCCAAATTTTCCCTCTCTCGAGATTCCTTAAGGGCTTTGTAAGTGTTGACAGACGTGAACTGATAACGCTGGCGTCTGTTTGGAGTTGATACACAAAGGAAGCCACAAGCAGTGGCAATTTCAAGTATTTTTTAATGCTTTAAACTGATGAAAAATTAAGATTTATTGATTTAAAGGCACTTATTTATAGAAATTTGATTTAGTTTAGATGAAAGAAAAGTACTTATCTTAAAATTCCAGGCTTTTGGAGTATATCCTTACATTGTCCGCTGTTTTATTCTCGTCAACATCGGAGCCGAAATTCATTGGAATGATATAGGTTTTGTAGGTGAAAAATAAACATTTTTCAAAGAAATGTAATTGATAATCACCAAGAGGAAAGGAAAAATTTTCACTTTTTTACGGAGCGCAGCGATCGTGCTGCCGCTTGCCTCGGTAATCACACAGCCCCTTTGCTAAGTCTTTAACCGCGATGTTTACATTCCACTCCCCGTGGTCAGACAGACAGACAGACAGACAAAGTAGACAGATGTCTTGTTTTGCACCCGCTAAGTCTTTCTGTACCGATGGGCGAAAAATGAAGCATAGGTGCGAAAGAAAGGTATATAGAAAGAGGGGCAATTTCGTATTTGAGGAGAGTAAAAGGGAACTTCGTACATCTTGTACGAGTTCAAAAGGCCAGGAAGAAAAGATGGGACAAAATAAAATTTAAAATAAATGGCCCTAAAATAATAGAGGGGAAAAAAAAGGGCCTATTCAAAGAAAAGGAAAAGAAGTATAAAATATCCTAAAATACGATTGTGTCCATGAGTGTAGTTAAAAGGAGAAGAAACTGTCTTCATTTACAATAAATAGTGTCTCACAGGTGTGTTTGTGTAGTGAGTGTGTTTGGTAATGGTGAATAAATGTGTTACTGGGGAAAAAACAAATATTGACGGTGTTAAAATGCTTCGTATCAAGGTATTTAGCTTGGAATATAAAGTAATGTGTACGCTTGCATCCTGAGATATCAACAAAGGTCATCAAACAAAAGTATATATTAATTTAACCAAAGTAACTTATGCTACTTTCATTCTCAACATTTTCATACATTTTTCAAAAAGCAGCAGCAGACTAACAACATAGAACCATATACAATACAAGACCACAACCGCATACACCCAAAAAAATAAATAAATAAATAAAATAATATATATATATATATATATGTGTGTGTGTGTGTGTAAATTACTGAGTATATGTATTAAAAACACAAATTAAACAGTATTTATTAATTTAACTATTATAATTTATTACAAGATTAATTATTTTACTATCATAATTTATTACTAGTTAAATAATGTTAATATAACACAATGAGGCACACTGTTATTTATATAAGCTCATAGTTCTAAAAATTCATTTAAGGCGGTGAAGAATAAACCATCCCTTACATATGGACATTTAACAGATAGCAAAGAACAGTATGAGAAAAAATCGGTGAGGTATAATATTATTTAAAGGCGAAACTATATTCAAGCGATCTAGAAAGAAAAGAGAATGCAGAAGATCCGAGAGGGAAATAGCGCGATGCCCAAATTATCCCTCTCATCCCCAAATTTTCCCTCTCTCGAGATTCCTTAAGGGCCTTGTAAGTGTTGACAGACGTGAACTGATAACGCTGGCGTCTGTTTGGAGTTGATACACAAAGGAAACCACAATCAATGGCAATTTCAAGTATTTTTTAATGCTTTAAACTGATGAAAACATTTAGGGGATGTTTCCATAACCGGCACTTGGCGAAATTGCGGATTTGTTTACATCGGAAGTGTGCATACGTGCGCCAGAATATGGTAACCCTGATATTTGTTGCAACCCACACAGGGAATTTTCCTGACGGAGGAAAAGGGAAATTTTCTGTTTACTTTTGGAACATTACGGTAAGAGAAAATAAAGTTTGAAAGTCGCAAATCATTATTAGTTCATATTTTCGCAAAACGTTTATGGGGTTTATTTTTCGAATATTACGGTAAAAGAAAATAAGGTTTTTTATATTTTCGCAACGAACATTACGGATTATTACGGTAAAAGAAAATAAAGTTTTTTATATTTTCGCAAAACGTTTATGGGGTTTGGGGAGTTAAAAAATGCAGCAAATTATTATTATTAACATAACAAAATGTTCCTTTTTTAGGTATTATATATGTTATAAATATTGCTATTGCCATGAAGACATTCATCCAAGATGGCGGCCAAAAAATAGCCAAGGGCCGGTTACGGAAAATTTCCCCTCTCATGGATGAGAGTACCTAAGTAAGAACTTAAAATTTTAGATACGTTTCTTAGGTTAAAATTCTGATTGAAATACTTCTTTTAAGGTATATGACTTAACTTTCCAAGATGTCACTAATTGTGTGTGTGAATTAAGATAGTTTAATATATAACACCTGCTTCAAAGCTAACAGTAAAATTTATTTTGTTTATTTGTCATTTAAAATTACCTGCTTATTGTCTTTCGGTGCCATCTTTCTACCATCGCTGAAATAATTTACTCATCTCGAAGATCATTATCCCTTTTATTGTGTGTATCGATAATAACTGTCTAATTTTTTTTCTTTTATTGTTCAGGTTGTAGCCGTGCATTAAAAAACCCTTTCGCTTACTGTACTTCTTTCGTATTAGGAAAATCAGTTGCTTTTCTATCAACTGCAGTCATGATTTTAGTAACAATGTAGCACATTGCTGGAATTTAAAACAAAGAGGAAAATCATTTGCTTTTCTATCAACTGCAGTCATGATTTTAGTAACAATGTAGCACATTGCTGGAATTTAAAACAAAGAAGGCTACTTTTGAAGTTTTATATATTAAGAAACGGTATTAGATATTTCTCATTGTGTATAATTATTCTTTAATTTCAAAGTAGTTAAAATCTAATGATTCCTTTCTTTCCCCCCTTGGCCTCTTCTAGTGTAATTTGTCATCATTTTTGTGCACTCTTGGATTGCAGAACATGATATCGTTAAAGAAAAAGAACGAAGATGGAACGGACAAATAATGCAGAGCAAAAAGACATCTGTGGCTGGTAATTCTTGTTTTATCTTAACTTTATTTCCATTAGAAATGCTTGAATGTTATAATTTGTATGTCCTTTTTCACAAGTAGCTTTATATTGGAGTTTTACTAGTTATTTTACGTGAACGCTTCATATTACGTTTTAATGTTTAGGGTAGCATTTATGCATTAATTTCTTAGGTTTTGAATTCCGTATTGAAGTGTCTGAATTGGTGTTTTCTTTTTATTGTATAGTAATATTCGAAGTGAGGTTGAACTGTTAATCACACTATAATTATCCAAAGTTTGAGATTTGTTAGAGTTCTGTTGCTTCGTAGTGGTTTCAAAATTACTGCTGTAGTGTAATTGTTTCCCAAGTGGCCTCCTTTTGCATTACGAGGAGGAGGCTAAACATTTTCATCTCTGTGTGGCCTAATATTTTCCCTGTCCAATGGGGTCTTCTCTTCCGAACAGGCCAGTGTAATTGCACTGCATGTGTATAAACCAATTTTGTTTAATTTTTTACAAATTTAGAGTCTCTCTATCAAGTGCTGTTTCTCGTAAAACCATTGTGTTAATCTTTGGATTATGGTAACTTGGAGATTTTTCGTGAAAATTTGGCAAGAACCCTTCTACAACAACCTTCTACTTTTTTTTTTTTTTTTTTTTTTTGCACCATTTTGTCTTCATGAAGTAAAGACAGGTTTATTTTTTTTTTATTTTCTCAACAATTTTTCCAACAATCTGCTAGCCAAATTACGCTTATGCTATAAATTTTATGGAACAAAAGTGCTTAATCATGACAAATATTAACTGCAAAATTGGGAGAAAGTGCAGGTTTGCAAACTCCTTGCGAAGATTTTTAGAATGGCACATACATGGTAACCATGTACACGTTGACCTATTTTTACTTAAAAAAACATCCCAGAATTGCAAAAAAATAGAATTGCGCACACTCTTGACTTTATCCATGTACAAAGCTTTTTTCTCATAAATTAGAAAAATTTGCACGAAAATGCAGGAAACTTTTATAAATCTTTAAAGTCGGTAAAAAGGACATATATGAAATTACCTGATCGCGAAAAAGTATATACCGTTTCCAAGGATGAACATTTGCACGTATAAAATATCCAAAAACTTTTCCCTCTAAATTATCTATTATAAACATCACCTGCGAATTTATAACGCAAACATTAAAAATGGTTGCTAATACTGAGTGCCAAATATTTAAATTATTTCCATGCACGTTTACTTCTGCTGAAACGTATTCCAAAATGCTACAAACATATAATTCCCAAAATAACTATCATTTAATTAAAATATAGTTTAATTAAAAAACACTACTTAAAATAGAAATAAACACATACAATAAATTAATAAAAATTAACTTAAAATGTTAATTACTTTAAACTAATTCATTGCTAATAAAAATTTTCCAATAATAGCATATTATCTTATTTATTCCTTATATTTACAACAATGCATAAAAATAATATCCTCAAATGATTAAAAATACTAACTTACCTAATCTTCTACAGAACCTTGAGTGCATGGCGGATCACAAAATGTCCATTTTCACCACATTTCTTTCACCGCCATTCAAACTTATCTGTAATATCCTTCCTTTCACACAATCTCATTTCATTCCCACATTTTGGACATTCATACTTATCCGCAATTAATCCTACACTCATACAGCATTCAAGCAATTCTTTTGGATTATCAGATAAACGCAATAAAAATTTCGAATTCACATTAGATAGGGCCATGGGATCCAAAAATTAAGCAACACTGTTTCACACAACACAGAATGAAGCTAAATACAAAATGCTATAAAGTACTGCAGATATTTTTCCAAATTTCCCCCCTTTTCCGATTGAAGAGCTGTCCTTCGTCCATAAATGTCACATGACATATCTCATGATCTCTCATTTCTCTCAGACAAAAAATCCGTAATTGGAACTGGGTACTTCTCACATTATTGCCAAAGTCCTAGGTAGTAACCTTTATCGCCTACCAAAATGTCGCCAAACTGCCTGTTACCATATTCCAAAGATTAGCCAACCATTGAAAGTTAAATGTTCAACAACAAAAAATAAATAAATAAATAATTAAAAAATAAATAAAAATTTAATGAGTACTCATAAAGTTGTTATTATTTTTTTTTTATTTATTACGTGCTCCGCCCTTAGGCACTACATGGACAGGGAGGGACTCCCCGTGGAGGTCTTTTTAAGGGAAACTGGCTCGTATCAACGTTACACATGGGGAAAACCACGAAAACGCCCATGCAGCCAGCCCATTCGCCGGGACTTGAACCACGGAACGAACTACCAGTGTTCAACGGCTTATACCGCTCGGCCGCTGGTGTGCTACTCGTAAAGTTAGTGGAGCGAAAATGTCTTCTGTTAAGGATGCTCCAAATGTGCTTTTTCTTAGTTGTTTTAAGCATACTTTATTGTATTTTTCCTTAATCTGAACTATTTTGGCGTATTGTGAAGTTTTATGAACCAATTTGCAAAGACCTATTTAAAATTGATTCGATAAATAAAAATTAATTTTGAGATCAAATCAGAGATGTTTTATTATTATCGAAGTAAAATTCTGCAGATTAACTTTCAACTTTGTTTTGAAAAGCACTCTGAATGTTTCTTTTGGACTTTTTTCCGTTCTCTTGGCAAATGCATGACAGAATTATTTTTTGAAAAAGCTGATGTCTTTTGCTTATAAGAATGACTAATGCAACTGTAACCGTGTCGCTGTAAAGAGCACATGTTTCCCAGTAGCTCTTTTAAAGTGTCCTGTTTTTTCTTTAATTGGGTCAATCTCGTCTAGAAGATCAGACATTGCTTTTGTGTTATTTAACAATTCTTTCATCTTATCTTAGGTTAAAAAGCTCTTCTTCGTAATGAGCGTTTTTATTATCAAGGGGTTTTATAAGCACCCAATTCTTCTTTTATTTAACATATTTATTTATTTAACTTTAAAACTTCTTTTATTTAACAAATCTTTAAAAGTATATATGTATAGCTCTTTTAATGTTAATATATTGCGAGTTTGATTCTTACTCTTTTTTGATCTGTTATGTAACTAATTCTGTGTGTGAATTAAGATAGTTTAATGTATAACACCTGCTTCAAAGCTAACAGTAAAGTTTATTTTGTTTATTTGTCATTTAAAATTACCTGCTTATTTTCTTTTGGTGCCGTCTTTCTACCAGGGCTGAAATTATTTACTCTTCTCGAAGATCATTATCCGTAATAACTGTCTAAATATTTTTCCTTTCATTGTTCATGTTGTACCCATACATTAAAACCGCTTTTGCTAACTGTACTTCTGTCGTATTAGGGAAATCATTTGCTTTTCTATCGACTGCAGTCATGATTTTACTAACAATGTAGCACATTGCTGGAATTTAAAACAAAGAAGCTACTTTTTGAAGTTTTATATATTTAGAAACAATATTAGCTATTTCTCTTTGTGTATAATTATTCTTTAATGTCAAAGTAGTTAAAATCTAATGATTTCTTTTTTTCCCCCTTGGCCTCTTCTAGTGTAATTTGTCATCACTTTTGTGCACTTTTGGATTGCAGAACATGATATCGTGAAAGAAAAAGAACGGAGAAATAGTGCAAAGACATCTGTGGCTGGTAATTCTTGTTTTATGTTAACTTTATTTCCACTAGAAATGCTTGAATGTTATAATTTGTATGCCTTTTTTCACAAGTAGCTTTATATTGGAGTTTTACTAGTTATTTTACGTGAACGCTTCATATTACGTTTTAATGTTTAGGGTAGCATTTATGCATTAATTTCTTAGGTTTTGAATTCCGTATTGAAGTGTCTGAATTGGTGCTTTCTTTATATTGTATAGTAATATTCGAAGTTAGGTCGAACTGTTAATCACAGTATAATTGTCAGAAGTCTGAGATTTGTTAGAGTTCTGTTGCTTCGTAGTGGTTTCAAAATTACTGTTGTAGTGTAATTTTTTCCCGAGTGGCCTCCTTTTGCATTATGAGGAGGAGGCTAAACATTTTCCTCTCTGTGTGGCCTAATATTTTCCCTGTCCAACAGGGTCTCCTCTTCCCAACAGGTCAGTGTAATTGCACTGCCTGTGTATAAACCAATTTTGTTTCAGATTTTTTCCGAATTTAGAGTCTCTCTATGAAGTGCTATTTCTCTTGAAACCATTGAAAGTTAAATGTTCAACAAAAAAGAAATGTAAATAAAAATTTAATGAGTACTCGTATAGAAAGTTAGTGGAGCTGCAAATTGTGAAGTTTTATGAACCAATTTGCGAAGATCTGTTTAAAAGTGATTCCACAAATAAAATTTCATTTTGAAATCAAATCAGAGATTTTTTATTATTATCGAAGTAAAATTCTGCACATTGACTTTCAACTTTGTTTTGCAAAGCACTCTGAAAGTTTCTTTCGGACTTCTTTCCGTTCTCTTGGCAAATGCATGACAGAATTATTTTTTGAAAAAGCTGATGTCCTTCGCTTATAAGAATGACTGATGCAGCTGTATGCGTGTCGCTGTAAAGAGCACATGTTTCCCAATAGCTGTTTTAAAGTGTCCTGTTTTTTTCTTTAATTGGGTCATTCTCCGCTAGAAGATCAGATCTTGGTTTTGTGTTATTTAACAATTCCTTCATCTTATCTTCAGTTAAAAGCTCTTCTTCGTAATGAGCACTTTTGTTATCAAGGGGTTTTATAAGATCCCAATTCTTCTTTTGTAATTTTCTGATTCATTGTTTAACTTCTCTGTCTTCCATGTGTGAAAATTCTACTGCATCGTTTGCTTTTGAGATTTGTAAGATTTTTTGGACTTCATTTTCAGTCGATGGAAATTGTTTAAAGTAGCAGATAAATTCTTTCCGGTGTTGATAATAGAATGATGCAGCACGTATGAATGAAATTCTAGCAGTGGACAAATTAAATGGGATCCTTTAAGAATCGTAGGAGTTATGTGGAATGCAGATTGGGAGTTTAGTCGTGATAGGTAAACAGCCTATACAGACCGGAAATAATAAAAATTTAGATGGGAATTAATATAAAGTATTTTACTCCTGGACCATGGATTAGTCATTAACAGTACTTGTGTAAAAACAGATTAAAGTATATGAATTCCCTGTTTAAGAAAGGAATTTCTTTATGACAGTATGAAGTGTGTATCATAGCTGGAATAGCGAGGTGTTGCGTCTTCAGGGAAACAAAATATGTTATTCTGTAATTTTTACTGAAAATGTGTGTTTAAATTTTGTTACCTAGATAACCTATTTTTAACTCTTTCTATATGAAAATGAAACCAAATACAGACAAAAAAATAAAATTGCATTCCTTCCCTTGGTGCAGTTACTCGCATTTTTAACATAATGGGAGGCAATTTTAAGTTTATAAAATTCTGGCTAGCGGCAATTATATATTGCACTTTTAATATTTCAGTTGTAAGTGCATTGCACAAAGTATAAAAATGTGTGGTATAATATGTTAAAGAAAATGTATACTCTTTGTATTATTTACAAAATATCAGCTAGATGAAAATTAAATACAGGGAAATCATATTTTAATGTGAAATTTAACACTGCATTTCTTCTGAGAGTTTTTTTTCTCCTTCTGGTACGTGCGATGTTATGGCTAAATCCATGCAATCGTTCGGATGTTTGTTTGTTATTCTGTATCTGAACATTGATTTTAACAAGTTCGTTGTTGAAAATCCTCTTTCACATTTTTAAGTAGATCGAAAGCAGGAATTTATCTTTTTAAAAGTTTAACAGTTCATCATTTTTCTGATCTAGGACTATTCAAATGGCTTTTTGTGATATTCCTTATCTTAATTAGGATGAAAATCAGTTATTTCCATCTCTAGATCAGTAGAATTGTTAACCTATTTGCAATCTTTTACCATTTTTCTTAAATGGTAGTATTATGTAATGGGTTTGAAGTGAATGAAGTAGTTGGCCTAATTTTAAATACACTCAAAACATCTAATTTAGAAACTAATTTAAGCTTCTTTATATTGTATTGTACTATTCAAAGTGAGGTAGAACTGTTAATCACACTATAATTATCAGAAGTCTGAGAATTTTTAGAGTTCCTTTGCTTCGTAGTGGTTTCAAAATTACTGCTGTAGTGTATTTTTTTCTGAATTGGCCTCCTTTCGCATTACGAGGAGGAGGCTAAACATTTTCCTCTCTGAGTGGCCTAATATTTTCCCTGTCCAGCGGGATATTCTCTTCCCAAAAAGTCAGTGTAATTGAACTGCCTGTGTATAAACCAATTTTGTTTTAGTTTTTCCCGAATTTAAAGTCTCTCTATCAAATGCTGTTTCTCTTAAAACTATTGAAATTCAATTTAGGTTTTATAGTACAATAAGTTGAGCATCCTTACATTAGTATATGACTTTGATTCCTTCAAAAGAAAAAAAGAGTACCTTAGTTTTTTTTTTTTTTTTTTTTTTTTTTTTTTTTTTTTTTTTTTGAATTTTTGATCAAAGTTTTAGTTATGTAGGTAATTGCAGTATCTCTTTCGCAAAATTGCATTAAAATTTTTTGCAACATTTTAAAATGCTGTATCATTCGATGGCATTTGATGTGTTTTCGCTTTCTGTATTAAAGCTGGGCTCAAACCCGGGCAGCTAGACAATATTTTCTTTCCCTGAGTAAAAATTAAATCGTTTAAAAATACATTTATGTCATTAAATGAAGAGGCTAGATGAAATATTCAAATCGTGTACCTTCTACATTTAGTTTGACAGTAAAAAGTCTGGAAGTAATATTAATTCTTTGTTGAAAAATATCTTTATTGATACCAAGTGTTGCAAATCAATCTTAAGTTATTTCTCAGAGTAATATATAAAAACTGTCCCCCTCTGGCTACATTCCTGAAAGTAAGCATTAAGTATTTAACAAATCGATTTGATCATATTTTATGCATCATGCTGACTATATTTCCAGCTCTTTCATTAAAGTGCAATTTATTTTCAGTGTATGAACATGAAATTTCTTCTAAAATACTGTACAAGCCTAGTCACTTATTCCAAATTTAATTCAGTTTTCATATAAGAATTCAAATTTGCCAGACAATTGCTTTCTTAACATCTATTAAACTAAAAATAGTTTAATAGATGTTGTTGTAATTTAACACTTTTGACTTTAATGTTTTCAGAAATTTGCTAAATCGAGTTTATCTTTGTGTGACCTTGCATCTAAGGCACCAATAATAAATTTGTTTTGGCATTCACTGGTAAAATTTTTTAAGAAAACTTATTATTGATGTAAAAGAAGGAACAAATTATATTTATCTTGGTAATATGTCTTTTGATATTGTCTTAAGTTATCGCGTCTTATGGTTATTTATGGTGTCTCATGATATTGCAGCAACTTAAAATGCATTTCATAGAACTTGTTGTTTCTTAAGTTGCATAACCTATTTTCATAGCTTCTTGTCATCTTTATGTTTTACTGTTCCATGTTCAAATATATATAAAAGGTAAATTTCTAATCAAATATTCTTCCATTCACAGCACAGTGATATAATTTGTGTCCGCAATTATTATACAGTTATGATCATTATTCATTATAGAGTTTTATATATTTATTATATATATTTAATTTATATCATTATGTATTATATGATTTTGCTTTTAGAATATATCACAATATATGTTTTGAATTGCTAATAAAACTGTTATGTTTTTCAATATGTTAATGTGATCTGTGTGTCTTTTAGGTTAATTATTTTAATAAAGGAATTAAAATAAAATCATACCCTTTTAATGTAATTTACATTTTACCATAAAAAATTTTTTTTAAAGTCACATTTGATAACAATATAAAAAATGTTGATAGAAACTTTAAAATTATTCCTATTTTTATTGGCAAGTATTAAATATTCTTCACAAAATTTCATTTCTCAGCACACACCATCTCAATTAATTTAATCAGTTTCCAAATAAAAATTAAATTCAGTATGTCGCAGAGTAAGTACCAGAAGTAGAACTGCATGAAACATACAAGAACATATCCATATTTAGCCAATCACTATTCACTTTTAACTGTTACTAACTGAATAAAAGAAAATATAAGTATAAAGTTCTATGAATAAAGGATCAGTTACACTAAAGAAAAATTTTTTAATATACATTACATCTTAATTCTATGTAATTATTCTTTTGTTTTTCACTTGCCCTTGATATTAGTTGATGACAGCTGATTCATGTCAGAAATATTGTTCCTTATAAAAAAATACACACATAAATTTTATGTTTTATATATAGAAAAATCTATGTACTCTTTTGTTATAGAGACTTGGATTCAAAAATGTCTGTATGTGTGTTTATACACAAACATACATGCATACGTACATATATACGTGCATATGTGAACACATTCATACATACATTTCTGAATTCGGTCCTGATAACAGAAGTGTACCAAATTTTGCCGCAGTTGTTAAATGAACAGTCTAAGGCAGAATGGTTCGGTTTATTTGATTACAGCAAAGCTTGCTCAGGCTCATCTATGGCTAAAAGTATAGATAATGCCTTTGTGTAGTACTTTCCATTGAAAACTGGCATATATTAATATTACATGTGTATAATCAGCTATGAAATATGCACCAAGAAACTGAAATTGTCAACAGTAATTTAATATCCTTTATTCTGTGTTACATACAAATAGTACATTGTGTTTGGACTAAGCTATATGAAGCATACACAATCAACCTCATTCAAATACTAAATATTTAAGTATTTTCTGATTATCCAACCCCTAGTTTCAGCATTTTATAAAAGTGTTAGGTTTTTTTTATGCATTCCTGGTACACGTGCGACCAAAGACAGTGCATATAAATGGTTATATGATTATATTATACAAATGGTTATGATTTTATAGTTAACCGTCATTTTGCTGGCAAATACTTTTTTTATCATAATGAATTACATTAGAATTTTGGAGTCTATGTACTTATAAGAAAAAAAGCGTTGGATTTCATTAAAAATACAATGTTTTCCCTAAGAATAAAGAATCAAAAATGTGCATTTTATGAAATTGTACTTTTTAAATGATAAAATTTTAAAATCTACAATCTGAATATTACAATATGTTTGGACAATTACCGTAAAATCTCTTCTTTCTACCAAAATGCTTTTAACATTCTGTGATGGATGGAATTCTCTTATGAAAATTATGTTATGGTACTTGAAATGGTTTCTTGTTTACTTAAGAATTATAACCAGATAATGAAGCTCTTACAACAAATTTTATCTGATTAATATAATTTATGCCTTTTTTTTTTAATGAAATGGCTGTTGTATATAATGATTGTAGTTGTTTAAATTTAAATAATTCTTTGGCATAATGTAATTTATATCATCTATGTTGCTACAATTCTGTTTCAGTACAAGACCATCATGTCAGTGTAAGATTTCATAAGTGGAGACTTGGTTTCTAATCTTTGTGTAATATAATACGGAGAAGCTCTTACTGTGAATTTTGATATGTATAATTTATTCTTGTATTGGATTGGAATGGACTCGGTGTTTTCATTTAGGATGTTTCATATTCAAAGAGTTAGTTCAGTGTTTCATATTCAAAGATGATTAAGTTCTTACAATGTAATTAATTAATAGACTTATCACACAGACCTTTTTAATAGACTTATTCTTAAATTTTTTGTTCAGACATAATGTTACTAATTAAAAACAGCATTAGAAAAACAAAACTGGTTAAAAGAAAACTTCAGTTATTTTTAAAATTGATATTTTATATTTAAATGCTTTTATTAATATAAAAACAACAATAAACATATTTCTAAATAATAAGGTTATTAAGAATCCTTAAGAAAATTTTTAACATTTATAAAGGTTTGCAAGGTGAAAACATAATCGATTTTGTTATAAATCACATGGTTTTGACATGTTTTGAGTATGCTCCTGCTGGATTCGTAGAAGCTTGGTGATCCTGTTATGAACAAATCTTAACAGATGAAGATATAGCATGTGAATATAGAATCTAAAGGAAAGGTAAGGTTAGATTAGGGTCTTTGAATATTACCAAGCACAATGGTTATCAGTCTGAAGAAGAATGCTTTTATGAAGAACTTTATAGGGCACACCCGTTCTTATATGGCAGGGTTGCTTTCTCAAGTACTGAAGTAGGGAATATTTAATCTGCTCTTTTTTTTTTTTTTTTTTTTTTTTTTTTTTTTTTTTTGAAGTGTATGGTAATGGTATTATTCATTTCATGTATTTTCTGTAATACATATAGAACACTAATATTTCTATTACAAGTGTCTTTTTTTCATTTTTAAGTACTTTGCTCGTTGATATTCTCAAAATTGCATCTAATAAGTAGTGCTATTAAGTATATAATAGCTATATATTATGTATAAATTATAATATAATGTACAACATATAATGATATGTATTACGTGGGCTATTATGTATGTATAAATACAATAAACGCATATATAGATCAATATATGGTTGATCTTTACAATATGGTAACTGGTAGTTTGGCGACATTTTGGCGGCGATAAAGGTTACTACCTGGGACTTTGGTAATAATGTGAGCAGTACTCAGTTCCCATTACGCATTATTTTGCGTGAGGGAAATGAGTGATCATGGGATATCTCATGTGATATTAATGAACGAATTACGGTTCTTTAATCGGAAAAGGGGGGAAATGTGGAAATTTTGTATTTAGCTTTATTCTGTGTTGTGTAATTTTTGGATCCCATGGCCCTAATTAAAGTGAATTCGAAATGGGTATTTAGGCATTGTGATAAAGAGAAGTTTGCTTTTTATTTAGCGGAGGAAGTATGGAGGAAAAATTCGCAGAAAAAATCTTTCAATAATTTTATTGAATGAATTAGAAAAGTGTATCCGCCACGTAATCAAGATTCTGAAGAAGATTAGGTAAGTTAGTATTTTTAATTATTTGAGGATATTATTTTTATGCATTGTTCTAAATGTAAGGTGGAAAGGAATTTGGTATTATTGGGAAAATTGTTATTAGCAATGATATAGTTTAAAGTAATTAGGATTGTAAGGTAATTTTTATTAATTTAATGTATGTGCTCATTTATATTTTAAGTAGTGTTTTTGAATTTAATTATATTTTAATGAAATGATAGTTATTTTGTGAATTTTATGTTTGTAGGAATTTGGTATACGTTTAAGTTGAAATAAACGTGCATGGAAATAATTTAAATATTTGATACTAAGTATTTGTAATGCTTGCGGTATGAATTCGTTGGTGACGTGTATAATGTAATAGATGATTTAGAGGTAAAAGTTTTTGGATATTTTATTTATTTTATATGTGGAAATGTTCATATTTGTAAAGGATAAATACTTTTTCACGATCAGGTAATTTCATATATGTTCTTTTTACCGGGTTTAAAGATTGAGAAAATTGTCATGTATTTTCGTGAAATTTTTCTAATTTATGAGAAAAAAGCAGTGTACATGGATATAGTGAAAAGTGCGCGCAATGCCATTTTTGTGCAATTCTGTTATGTTTTTTTAAGTAAAAATAAGTCGGCGTGTACATGGTTTATGTTTATGTGTTATTTTGAAAAACGCGTAAGGAGTATGGTATTGTGCACTTTTTCCCAATTTTGCAGTGAATATTTGTCATGATTAAGCAGTTTTGTTTGATAAAAGTTCTAGCATAAGTGTAATTCGGCTAGTAGATTGTTGGAAGAAGTGTTGAGTAGATAAGAAGAAAAGAAACATGTCTTTACTTCGTGAAGACAAAATGGCGGCGGGGAAAAAATAATAGGATTGGATTGGATTGGATTATTCAGTTATGGCAAAGCACACGAGGGCTATCTGCCTAAAGGGAGGGATGCCTTTCGTGGAGGACTTTCCAAGGGAAACTGGCTCGTATACACGTTACACATGGGGAAAACCACGAAAACGCCCATGCAGCCAGCCCGTTCGCGGGATTCGAACCTCGGACCGAACTACCAGAGTTCAGCCTCTTTACCGCTCGGCCGCTGGTGAAAATAATAGAGGGTTGCTGTAAGAGAGTTGGTTGCCAAATTTTCGCCAAAAAATCGCCAAGTTACCATAATGTAAAGATCAACCCAATATATTTTTAGTATGTAATCATGCAAAATAAATTTTATGGAAAAAAAAAGACACTTGACAGCAGAGATTTTCTGGAAATCCCAAGTTAAATACATATGAAATCATTTGTTTACAATCAGTGAACGTTAACACCAAAACAGCGACTCAACGCTTACAACAGCCAGCAGTTCCTCCTTTACATGAACAAGAAATTAAATAAAAAATATATATATATATATTTCTCCTTTTTCAACAATGAAATGTCCTTCGATTTCATGCGATCATTACGCTATAGAACTTATCCTTCAACAGGAAGTCAAAATTCGTACATTGGGTTTTTCAAGTAAAATTCCGTGCTTTACTAAATGATGCGCTTTTTTAAATTCTCTCTGCTTCAGTAATATAGCGAGAATTTACGCCTCCTTGAACAAAATCAAACATTTCGCAAAAGCTAAGCAACTCCATTTTTGGATGGACGAAGTCAGATCACAAATCAAAATACCGATTTTTATACGCCATACCTATATGTGAATTTAATCGCGGATAAAAAGAAAAGGCAAAGTAGTAGAAAACATCCTAAAAATATTACTGTCTCCATGGGTGTAGTCAAAACGAGAGGAAGCTGTAATCATTTACAATAAATACTGTCTCACAGGTGTGTGTTAGAGCTGTAGCAAACCGCATGTATTCGTTACCGAGTGACGGGTACAAAGCTTGACTCGATGTACCGATTGGGTACTCACAAATTCATTTCGTTACTCTGTTCGTTACTCGCATCTGTCGTACGATGCGGTTTATTGGAGTACGAATAATGCGGTTTCTATGCGAATACGAATGATGCGGTTGCTGTTCGAATACGAATGATACATTTGCTAACAATACCCGTGTGCCACATTTTTCATTGATAATTTCGAATTTTTTTGGTTAACTCATCGGGCAAACTCTTGTTTACATTATGTGTTTTAGTTGATATTTAAGAAAATGATCAATTTTGATAGCGTGAAGCGTTATTTTGTATTTGGTTTTTACATTTAGATTTATAGCGCATGTTATGTCTGTAATTTGAAAATTTAGATGATTATTGATTTTTTTTTTCTTGAACGTGCCATAGGGAGATTTTATTGATTTGAAATATTTATATACTGCACTTAGGTATTGTTTAAATAAGAATATGTAGGTTAATATAAGTTCTTTACTTAGGAGTAAGTATTGTAATCGAGAAAAATTTTTGAGTATCATATTTCAACGGAAATATCCATTTTTGACGATTACGGAATCCATGTGAACTATTTTTTGGGTGACGTCTGTACGTACAAAGACAATTTTTTTTTTTTTTTTTTTTTCCCCAGAAACGGATTGTTAATGTAATCCCATTTACTCTAAGCCGATACTTATGACTAATGATTATGATTAAGTTGATACTTGAAAGGGATTTTTTTCGTGATGTGTAAGTACGTATATATGCATTTCACATAACTCAAAAACGATTAGAAATTTTGTATATGAGCCCATTATAACATCTAGATGTGCACCTCCCTTTTTATTGCAATCGGTAATACTACAAAACGTAAATATGTATATTTTAAATAAATTATAATTAAATGTAAAGTACATATATATATATATATATATCATTATAATTAAATGTAAAGTACACACACATTTATATGTATATAAATATAAAATAAAAGCCAAGTAAGGCAAAAATAAAAGCCTTGGTTTTTATTTTATTTATTTATCACTAAGTAAGTTACTTGGCTTTTATTTGCGCAATCGTTGGTTGTAGTCAGGACTTAATTTTTAAAATTAGAAGTGCTGGAGCTCTATGGAAGGCCATCAGGAAAGATGAATAAATAAATAAATAAATATAAATAAAAAACAAATAAAATAACTAATGCAATAATAAAATAATTAACAACTAGAATATTAAATGATTATTATTATAATTCAATAAAAATGTAAAGACAAATGAAAATTTAATTAATTCTTAAATTAATGATGAACAACTAAGTAATGAAATAAAATACCAGACATCGTCTGGTTTGGGGGCTGTGGCTGAAATTGCAATTTAAGAACCAAGCCAAGCATTAGCTAAATTTAGGCCCTTGATGAGCAAATAATGTACTGTTTACCAGAGTATAGATAGAAATTTGGTTATGTAGCCTATTCTTCTAAAACGATGTTTCGTCGCTGCCTTCCCCCACCAATTCCCTTTTTTTCGGTTTCGGATTATTTGGTTACGGCAATGCACACTAGGGCTATTGCCTAAGGGAAGGGATGCCTTCGTGGAGGACTTTTTAAAGGAAACTGGCTCATATGCAAGTTACACAAGGGGAAAACCCCGAAAACGCCCGTGTAGCCAGCCGTTAGCCGGGAATTGAACCCTGGACTGAACTATTAGTCTTCAGCGACTTTGCCGCTCGAGCGCTGGTGGGTTCTTCGCTGTTTGAAAAATAGGTGTTCACTTTTCGATAAAGCAAGCACCTGTTTTCTTCAATTAAAACAGGTTATACGACATGACTCTTACTACTTCATTCTCACTTAGCTTTTGATTTCTAATATTGATTCAATATTTTCTGTAGGCATTCTGATTAGAATAATGGATTTCAAACATGTGCAAAAGGCGTGTATCTGAATATAATTAGGTTTTTATAACATAGGGTCCATTTTATTAATTTCTAAAGCAATAGAATCCCATTATCGCTGTTTTGAAAGAAAGCAAAAATGTGACAAATGTATAATGAACATTAATATACATGCTTTACTAGAAATTCACCCTTTCGTCATTAGCGGTTCTGATGAAAGGAATGGGGAGCAGCAGCAAACGAAATAACGAATAACGGACAAATAACGAAATCTAATCTTTAATGCGGTCTCCCAGTTTCTTTAGCCCACCAGCGGCAGAGCGGTAACGTCGTTGAACACTGGTAGTTCGGTCTGAGGTTCGAATCCCGCGAACGGGTTGGCTGCATGGGTGTTTTCGTGGTTTTCGCCATGTGTAACGTGTATACGAGCCATTTCCCTTAGAAAGTCCTCCACGAAGGCATCCCTCCCTTTAGGCAGATAGCCCTAGTGTGCTTTGCCATAATTAAATACACCAACCCAGTTTCTTTATTTGTATTTGGGAAAGTTTTATTGTCATTATGAAAAGTGAAATTTGATATGGCTACCGCATAACTTTTTAAATTATGCTTATTTTTGCTGCACTTCATTTAAATTTATTTCCTCGAATTATTCTAACTTAATTAAGCGATACCCGAAGGCAAGTTACAAATGGCATCAAACACTGCAAATTTTGAAATTAGATTTCCCGGTCAATCTCTGTCTACGGGACTCAAACTTCTTGTATTTTTATTTTTTCATAACGAGTATAAAACAATTTCTCGTTACTTCTACAGCACTAGTGTGTGTAGTGAGTATGTTTGGTAAGGCTGAATAGATGTGATGATGGGGGGGGGAATGGATAGTGTTGAGATGCTTCGTATTCAAGCATTTATTTATTTATTTTACCATGGAATTTAGCATGGAATACAAGGCAATATGTATGCTTTCATCCTGAGACACACAGCAAAAGACCCATAACATCAGACAAAAACAGATATTACTTTAACTAAAATAACTAAAGACAATAAGCATAGATCGGTGGTATTTATTAATATATTTATCATAATTTATTATAAGTTTATTTATGGTCAGCTCGCTATCATAATTTATTACTTGTTAATTAATGTTAGTTTAACACATTGAAGAAAACAGTATTTATATATTTAGCGATCTCAGGGGGGGGAGATAGGAGAACGAAGTAGCGCATAGCGCAACCTAACATACACGTCGCTTTGCAAAATCTCCATTTTCCCTTTCTGGAACCTGGAAATGTAGGCGATGTCGTTCTGTTGGAAGATAGCCAGAGACGCCGCGCTCATTAGTGTTTAGCTAAGATAATCGAGCTTTTTCCCAGTATAGACGGAAAAATTAGACTAACGAGGGTCAAGATAGGAAATGAACTCTGCTTCCTCCAGTGTCCCGGCTTTTCCCGTCGGAGATCTCTACTCCCGAATCTGCTGGTCCTCTGTTCCACTGCAGAACATCTCGAGATAGAAACAACCCTACGACTGGTCAGGCTGATTGTGTTTCAGAACCTGCTTCAAGTCTGTTTGTGTTTCAGAACCTGCTTCAAGTCCTCACGTGATAACCAGAGCTGGAAGAGTTATTGGTCTTCCTCATCGACTGGACCTGTGTGTATTGAATTCCTCCGTACCGTCGGACCTCAATGGTGGGAGGAGATGTTACATCTAAACTCTGGACTATCAGCGCCGTTGCATCTAAAATCTAGAATAATCAAAACAAAAACGTATATAGAACTCTGATTTGCATTGAACTGGAACCAGAACAAGAACTAGAAAGATTGTATGAAGGAAAGAGCGTAATGCTCATCTAAACGTAATCTGTTAATTGTGTATAAATATAATCTATTTATGTTTCACACAAGTCTAAGTGTCAATATTTTGAAGAATCTTGGAATTTAGATAGTTCAGCGATCAGAATGGATGTTTCCTTGGCCATCCGGAAGATAGAAAAGGTAAGATAATTTTTTTTGTCTTTATAGAGAATTCAGAAATATTAATTTTGAGTGAGAATCTAGAATTTCGTTTCCACTAGAAGGTTTCATAAATACGTTATATTCACTTTTACATTTAGCCTTTGAAGTTAAATAAATTTTACAATTTCGACCTAGCTTTTGCGGTTTAAAATATGATTCTCCTTGTTTAATTGCAATATGTGTCATCAATTCGCAATCAAATAAACCGAATATTTCATCTGATACAATTAATTAACATAATAATTTAAAATCACTCACTTAGCGCATCTGACAATAATACTCAACTGTAGCATTTCATCTTGACGCAAATTAAACATAGCTTTCTGAATGTAATTTTTGCGCTTTTTGAAAACTGTATAACACTCTCGTGGCGTTGTCTGAAATTCTTTCAACACTATTGTTCTAAACTTATCATAATTGCGCATGTCTTCTTCAGTCAAATAAACTATTCAATTATTCGCTCTCACCCAGAATATTCAAAATAATTTCCAATTTTAGCTCATCTGGTTTAAACACTTTCTCGAGGGACTGGAAAAAAGATTGAATGACTTTACTCTCGAAGGTACTGGCAAAGAAGATCTATTGTTAAAAACAAGGTGGTTAGAATAGAACAAGGAGGAGGCTATTCTAACCTCCTTGCTTAAGAAGGAAAACTTCTTCGCACCAAAAGTTGCTCGGCTGCCCATGAGCGAAATATCTGTCTCCAAAGCGCCAAAGTTCGAAGCCGGCATCGAAGTTCGAAGGTCACGTTTATCAAGAGTCCATAAAACGAATATCGTTATAATTTTCTTAAAACTTTGAAGGAAAATAAATATTTTTTCGCGTAAGTAAATTAAATTAATAGGTTAGTTATTTTGAGTCCACGCCCTCTCAAAGAAAAAGTGCAAAAATCTGAGTCTAAATTATTACAAAAAGTAAAAGAAGAAACGTTTTGTCGGTGAGATCGGAGATCATCATTCGTTAAGTGGTGTTCGACACGAAGGCCTTTACCACAACATGTTTATCAATCCCCTAAGAACCTGTAACAGTTCGTTAAATTCCATAAACTGGAAAAGCCCTGTGCACTTGTAATAAAAGTGCAAAGTCTTCAGTAGTGAAGAAGTTGATCAGGGGTGACGCCATACATCGGCCACCGATGAAGTCTTCGTTGGATAAGCTATAATAGCAACTAATAATTTTGACATATCTTTTACACATTATCGTAGATTTGACACAGTATCGTACAGTAATATTTTTTTTTCTATCGTCCGAGGCGAAAGTACCTATATCTTAATACTCATAGGGAAGTAGACTGTCACGTGATATACGAATTTAATGATGATAAAGTCAGCAGCCTTGGTACCGGGCAAAGTCCGGGGTAAGATGAAAATAATGATAAAGATGGAACAAAATCTTGATTAAATAGTTGAAAATAAAATATATTCAAGAACTACCATCTAACAGTATGATGTATAGTTTTGGGCCGTTTATGCGGCTGTGCGATTAGATAGTCGTACTCCCCTATGTTTTTAATAACTTCTTTTCGTAGAATTTGAATGTAATCTTTAGTAATTCGGTATATAATGGTAAAATCTTTAGAGAATTATAAATGACAATGCTCCTAACGAACCACGGAGAGTTCGATAGGAATCTGAGAGTTTTACTCTGAAAACTTTGAAGCCTTGCTCGGTTTGAACGTGCAGTAGCTGCCCACGCCCAAGCGGCATATAGAATTATGGGTCAGATTGGCTGTAGATGGATTGTTCTTTTAGCGTTGATATTTAACTTCGAATATTTGCACATCAGAGAGTATATGCTCATTAAGGCACGTTGTGCTTTGTCTCTGATATAATTAACATGAAATTTGAAAGTTAACTTCTGATCGAGATAAACACCTAGATATTTTGCTTGGTGGTCACTTGACACGATTTGTCCGTCCATCGTAATTTCTTCCAAGTCTTGAGGGATATTTCCTTTCTTAAAGTAAATCACTTTTGATTTTTCTGGTTTAATTTTAATTTTCCATCCTTTAAACCAGGGTGATATGTAATTAATGGCATTCTCTAGTTTATTTCTTGCATGATATGGATTAAGTGAGAGACATAAAAGTGCCATGTCATCGGCATAGCATGCAGTGAAAGTATTTTCTATATTAGGAAGATCGTTCATATATAAATTATAGAGAAGCGGGAAAATTACCGACCCCTGTGGTAACCCGCGTTAAATTTTCTTGTGGTGGAATAGTTATCTTGAATCTTAACTTGAAAAGTTCTGTTCTTTAAAAAATCAGGAATTAGATGGATGATGGCAGGTGAGAAATTGTAGTTAATCAGCTTGATGATAAGACCGGGATGTCAAACTTTATCGAAGGCTTTCTCTAAATCCATAAAAATAGCAGCGACTACTTCCTTTTTATTAAAATTTTCACCTATGAATTCTACGATTCGGGCAATCTGCTGAGTCGTTGAGAATCCCTGGCGAAATCCAAATTGATGGTCTTTGATGATGTTATTTTCATTAATAAAAGTGGTGAGTCGAGACTTGATAAGCCTTTCGAAAAGTTTGGCAATTGCAGGCAGAAGACTGATCGGTCTAAAGTTACTTGTGAGATTTCCAGCTTTGCCAGGCTTTTTAATGGCAGTTAGAATGGCGTGTTTCCAATATTTTGGGAATGTATTAAGTCTTAAACATGCGTTAAAAATATTTGTAATAAGGACGATGTTATTCCCTGGGAGGTATTGCAGGGCCTTATTAGTGATATTGTCATATCCAGATGCTTTCTTTGGATTAAGTTTCTTTATAATTTTCTGTATTTCTTTGGGAGAAGTCGGGTTGTTTTGATTTTCAGGATCTTTGCAGAGGAAATCGGTCAAGGGATTGATAATGTTGATATCATTCGGGTGTGGGAAATTATTTATATTAAACTCTTGTTCATAGTTATCAGAGAAGAGGTTGACAATTTTCTTATGATCGTAAATTTTGGTGTTATTATCATCTAGAATGGGTCCAATATTGGAGGGAGTGCTTCGGAGACTTTAGCAACTTTCCACACAGAATGGTCGGTGTGCGAAAGACTTTCAATGAAGTTATCCCAGCAATTGTTTCCGTACACTTGGATAAGTTTTCTGAGGTTTCGATTGGCAGCATTAAATCTTCTTTTGTCTTGGGTGGAGTGAGAACGTTGATAAGTTTTTCTTAGTCAATTTTTCTCTGTAATTTTCTGTCTAATATTGTGTGGGAGCGTATAATTAGTCTGTTTTGGAATACATTTGGCGTGGTTGAGGGCTTCGTTGATTTTACTGCTAAGATAGGCTGTGGCATCATGAATTTCGCTGTTATTAGTCATTTTAGTGGTAGCAGATATGTTTTCTTCAAGGTGATAAGCATAGTTTTCCCAATTAATAAGGCACTTTATAGGCGGAAGACCATGCTTTAAGCCATATAAAGTTAATCGTACTGGTAGGTGATCTGAAAAAAGTTCTTTATCCACTTGGAGAAAAGGTATTTGAGGAACATTGAAGGTAATTAAGATGTCTAATACATCAGAAGTATTTGAGATTTGATGAAGATCCATAGGTTCATCTGGACCATAAATGTTGATATCAGGGTTGTTGATGATAATAATTCCGTCTGGATTATTCGCGTGGAGTTCCAGTTAACGTGCTTACAATTAAGTCCCCAGCAAGAATAGTTGGATAACCTAAGTTGAGAATATAGTCAAGATCTTGAGTGTTGAGGCTATTGTTGAGTGGCTTATAAACAGCAATGGTGAGATATTCTTTATTATCACTGTTCAAAATACATGCACTTGCTTCAAAGCTCATAAGGGAAAGAGGGAAGATGGTACTGTTTAGGCTTTTTTTTTCATGAGAATAGCTATACCGCCACCACGCTTATGAAGACGGTCAGATCTATAGATGTTGTAGTTGGGAATTTTAAATTTGTCATTTGATTTGAGGTGGGTTTCACTTAACAAAATTACATCCAGACTGTGCTGGTTGATGTAGTTTTGAATTTCAAATTTTTGATTTTTAATACCATTACTATTATAAAACATAAACTCGGCATAATAAATATGTTGCATGGTATTTGGATTAGCCGTATGGGCGTAAATATTCATGCTCGTTCTGGATGAACATCTTTAGTGCTGCCATTGCAGTCTTGAGCCTGGTGTCGGGGTTAGAAGCCTGCTTGTATTGCTAGTAAATTTGATAAATTTCAGTAATGAACCCGGTGAATTCTTCAAAAGTGTTGTTCTTCTATGTCTCTGTTTACTGATTTTCGTCTATTTTTGGAGGATTGGTCTTCTTTATCGTTATTTATAGAGTTGTTATTATTCTTGAGGGATTTCCTGTCGTTAACCGTCTTTGGGTTGCTCTTGGTAATCGCCGCATATGATTTGTTGTACGGGGCTTAAATGCATTTGGTGTTAATGAAAAAACTTCATTAATTTTTTGAATATCTGTATTTCCTGGTCTTTTAGGGCATTCCTTACTACAGGATGCATGTCCTCCTCCACAGGGGACACATTTCGCAGGAAATTCTTTACCTTTTTGAGAGCACTGGAAGGATTTGTGATTATCGGCGCGTTTGACGTTTTGTCCACGAACGTTTCTTCCCTGAATTTCCTGTACAGTCGGTTACAAAAGTATTCGAACACCGGTACCCTATCAGAAAATGACAAGATGGCGTTTTTTTTTTTTTTTTCCTGTCTCTTGTGTTATTCCATCCTAAGTTTTCTTCTTTCCCCATCTTGGAAAAGACTGAAAAATGGTCACGATCTCTCTTTGAATTGGGAAGCCATTTTGAGAAAAGCGGACGACCCCAAGGTTCTTTAATATACTATGGTTAGGCCAGGAACGGAAAAAGCGTGCCATTGGTTGCTGGTAGTGACGTCACCCGGGAGACAAGAAACATCGGCCGACGCCTCTGCTACATGATTTTGGTAATGGAAAAAATATAAACTAAAGCAAAATGATCATTTTATATGTGGTAGGTACACCGGAAATACCGGGTATATACTTTCCGATTAAGTATTTTGTTAAAGAAAATGTTTATTTTATGCACAGAATTCGTACGAATGCTGAAAATAATTGTAAACATTAAATTCTTTTCGTAAAGGAAAGTATTAGAAAATGAAAAACGATATTTAAGTTAATTAAGGGAAATAAATATTGTAAAACAAGGTATTTTTCAATATTTTTTCGTAGTATTGTTTGCACTAAATAAATCTTGTTGAACAGAACACATGATGGCATAACTGCTAAGACCATGGTAAAAACATAATCAAAAAGTATTATTCTATTTATTTTCATTGCTCATGCACTTTTTTTAATACAAATGAACTTTGACATTCCATGAGAAATATATGATCGTCATTTTCAGTTTAAATTACATATCTCAAGCAGAAGTATATATAAAAAGATTTGACTTAACAAATTCATATTTAAATACCATAAAATTCTACAAATTTCTTAATATCCGTCATTTATACATTTAAATAGTATACTTATCGCATTCATTATAAAGTGAAAAGTCACTTCATACTGATTCACTTCAGATTTTAGCAGAAGTGCGTATATTTTCAGTATAATCTAGAAGTACTCTTATAATCCCTTACACTGCCAAGATTTCTATATAACATTTATCCTGACGTGATTATTTGCTATAGTAAATAATCTTCGATATTGGCATCCTATTCTTCCTTCCATACATTAAAAATGGAACAATTCAAATACATTTTCTTACACATATACGCACAATAATAATAATAATAAACTTGCCCTACATCTTAGTTTCGACCCACCAGCGGCTGAGCGGTAAAGTCGCTGAACACTGGTAGTTCGGTCCGAATCCCGCGAACGGGCTGGCTGCATGTGTGTTTTCGTGGTTTTCCACATGCGTAACGTGTATACGAGCCAGTTTCCCTGAGAAAGTCCTCCACGAAGACATCACACCTATTACGCAGATAACCCTAGTGTACTTTGCCATAATTAAATACACCACCACATCTTAATTTCAATTCAGCCTGTACACAAATTAAATATTTTTAATTACTAATGTATTTTTATCAGGTTGTTTCTTAAAATACTTTTGTTATACTCGAAATATGTGTTCAATATTGAATTATTTTTCTTTCTCTTATAATTAAAAACAAGTTATATGAAATCAAAATTAAAACATATGCAGCAGTTAAATAACACTAAACAGAATATCTTACTCTTTCGCTATTTGTATTCTAGCATTATACATAGATTTGTTTTCCTTCAGGTTCAAGCATGTGTAAGTTATATCAATTAAATTACATCACACATACCTGTATGCATCAGTTAAATAACACTGAAGGAAATATGTCACTCACTCATTCGATGTTTGCATCATAGTGTGGTCGAGAAATTGTTCTTTCCTCACGGTGAGGAATGTATCAGTTTACTTAGTTCGCAAAGCTTAACCCAGACGCTGCTTCAATACATAGAATTACGTTTGGGATGTAAAGAAAGTAACCAAAACATGTGAATGAAGTTGGGTACGCGAATTTATTAACTAATCATTCAGGTACTCAGTATTGGTAAACATGACATTGAGTTTAAATATCTCACTACGATGTAAGTCTCATACACAAAATGAAGATTATGATAAAAAATGATTTAAAATGAGAAATTTTTCAATTTAAATGTAAAATAGCAGTAAAATGAAAAATAAATGTAAAATTACATCACAGTTATGTATGAAAACTCCATAAATTCATTAAAAAAATAGTTATTTTATCTGGTTGTAAAGAGTGTTTTCCGCCATATAACGTATTAACGTGTATAATTCTGACACAAAGCTATAGCACAATTTGCCACTTCCGCCTAGGTATAATAGCAAATTAACAACAGAAATCAAATCAAACTGTTGATGCAACGAAAGTAAACAAACGCCAAGAACTAACGCTGTCACCCACATGACGTCATGCATATGTGGCATAACTTTCTCCCTGCACTGTGCATCGCTCTTGGGCCCCCCCTGGGACGACCCCACCTTGGACAACGGAAATGACCGCTCACCACAACAAGCGTCTAGCCCCTCAGATGCTAGTTTCCTTCTGGATCGTTTGCGCAGATTCACGCGCAGCGTGTTTACCCAAGGAACTGGGCATGGTCAAAGCCGATTTTTTTAAAACGCCACGCGTGTAAAACGTTACGAACTTGGTGCGCATTACTGAATGTAAATTAATTAATTTTATTAGATTTTCTGAAATAGTTTTCTTTTTAATTGGTATATATATTTATTTGTTCAGATGTTTTATTATAAATCTGTACATAAAGGAAGAATATCTGATTTATTCATTTATTCACGTACAGATCATCGCCCGAAGCTATTAGAGATACAGATATCAAAACTTAGGAGCTTATTACTTTTGTATCGAAGATGTTATTTAAGAAGCGATTTTTTAAGATTTGGCGTGCAAAACATGTTTTTATGTTTTTTCATATAAGGAAGAAACAGATGTACATAAGATTCTTGCTTTAAAATGTATGCAATATGAATACATAAAAACCAATTTCAAACGTTTTCAAAATTCGGCAACGAAGGGGGGGGAACGTGTTCTTCAAATTTTCCATCATACCTCAGATATCCATAAGACACACTTATGAATTATTGCTGTAAAATGTAAGGAATACAAATAAATGCTGACATCAACATGTGTGGGGAGGGGGACTGATTGGCATAAAATACAAGTTTACATAATGTACAAGTAAGCCTTATTAAAGGTGCAAACCAGATATATAAAGCTAGTTAGTATTAAAAAAAACTTAAGGTTTCTATTATTTAATGTTATTAATAATTAAAACCCCAAAATAAAAATGTAGCAGCATGTGGCAATTCACAAAACTGTTATGAGTTTGTTACCATGTTCAATTAGTTTTAAACAATTCTACACATAATAAAATGGCCAGTGCACAACATGTGAATGTACATGGGGTTGAATAATTAGAAAATAAAAAACTTGACAAATATTAAATAGCAAGTATTGAATAGTAGAAAATATTGCTTACCGTTCAAATTTGGACAAATATTAAATAGCAAGTATTGAATAGTAGAAAATATTGCTTACCGTTCAAATTTGGGATTGAATCAGTTTCACCAAAATATATTTATCTACATAAAAAATGTTTGGTAATAATTTATTGACTGAACACTTTAAAAGTCAATAAATGATTGATTGTATGGACAATATTTGGTATTGTTGCACTTGGGGGGGGAAGAAAGACAGTAATGCAAGGAGGATGAACAAAAATAGACTTACTCATTAATCACAGAATATATCCGCCTATCACGAGGACCTGAGATAAAGGTTCAAAACCCTGTTCTGACCTTCTACATCTGTTCCTGATCATTTTAAGGATTAGAGTTGGAATTATCTTATTATTAAAGAGAAGTTCTAAAGAAAGAGATAGTATTATATAAATAAGAAAAAAATATCATCTGACACATATAAAACACTTACAGGCAGTTGAAAGATGTTTTAGATGATAAAAATGAACAAAAGGAATTGTGAATAGGTACTAATGACTATTGTTAAAATATATATTTTTCAATAGATGTATTAAGTTTCTTCAGTGGAATTATGTGCAAAATTTTTGTGATCCAAAATAATTTTTAGAATTGTATTATTGTCTTCATTCTGTGAAGTTATTGTAGAAGTTTTTGTCAGTTTCCTTTTCGTTTTGTATTTGAGAATCTTTTGGGTATTATATTTTTATTAGATGGAATATCTTTATTAGCAGTTGGGAAATGTATTTCGGGTAGAGTAGACTTTAAGGTACCCCTTGTATTTTGGCGAAGTTGTTGTTTGATTTATCGCCAAGTTGTTTCATTTATGGTAGCCTGAATAGTTGAATGTTATGGAAACCCTATTGTGACGTAATTGGGTGCATGCATGATTCTGGGAAATTTTTAATCATGGGATGTTTTGTAAGCGTTTTTGTGCTGTGTGTTTAGACGGTAGAATGGCCAAATGTAGTAAGATTAATTTGAAGTTTCTGTGCGATTTGGAGCAAAAGGGGAAAAGAGCTTTAATTGACTGGTGTGTAAATGAAGGTTTACTTAGTAGCCATTATAAGTGTCCTGTATGTACAGGGTGATCAGCGAATAAGCCCTGATTTCAAAATTAAATATCTCTACAACAAAAATCGATAGAATTATGCGGTAAACTGTACATTTATTAGCAAAACTGTAAAAATAGTGTAGAAAATTTAGTTACGAAAATCGTTAACAGATGGCGCTCTGCATTGAAAATTATTTCTGAAAGGAGTCAAAAAAATAATTAAAAAAATAAAGCAGGCCTTGCAATCAAAATACAATTTTTTCAAAATGTTCACCATTCGAAACAATGAGGTGGCGTAAATGAACAATGAAATTTGACATCACGCCTTGCAATGTCTCGACGGAAATGGAATAACATGCAACACTAATGAACGATTCAAGTTCATCTAGAGTAGCAGGATTGTTTCGATAGACAGCGTCTTTCAATGCGCCCCACAGAAAGAAGTCACATGGACTCACATCGGGAGAATATGGAGGCCAAGCTATTCCTGTGTCAGTAAATTGAGGATAATCTAACGCAATTACTCTATTCTCAAAGTATTCATGAAGAAAGTGAAAAGCTTTATTTGTTCGATGTGGTCGAGCCCCATCTTGCAGGAACCAGTCGATACCTAGTCGACCCTCCAACACTAGTTGAATGCTGACAAATTGTTCTAAAATTGTAACGTAACGTTCAGTAGTTATCGTTTCTCATATGAAAAAGGGTCCGATAATGCCTCTGGTGCATACCACAGCCCATGTTATAACTTTAGGCGAATGCAGTGCTTTTTCTTCACACAATGAGGATTTTCAGTACACCAAAAGCTCCAGTTTTGTTTATTAACGATTCCATTCAAATGAAAATGTGCTTCATCTGTGAACCAGATGCAGCTCCCATCAAATCTGTCGTTGTTGATCATTGTTAGAATCTGATTCGCAAAGTCAACCCTTTGTTGCACAGCTTTCATGGGTATGGCCTGATGACTTTGGATTTTGTATGGAAACAGCCGTAGGCTATTTTTAAATATTTTTTTGTGTGCCCGTTCAAACCTGTCTCTGATGCTTTTCCTAGGATTTTGCTGAACAAATCCAGAAGCTTTGGTTGCATTTTCAGGAGTGACTATAGTTTGCTTAGGCCCAACGTTTCCCTTTCGATCATCAGCCATGCTGCCAGTCCATTCGAATTTCGTGAAGAGCATGAGAATGTTTTTCGCATCGGGTCCAACTGGAACATTGAATCGGTTTTGAAATCTGCAACGTGTTGCCATAGGACTGTGTTCTAATGGGCGAAATTCCAGAACCGAAATACACATTGTTCAATGAAATACATTATTTCACTTTCTACGCTAGCCTCTTTTCACTAGCCAACAGTTGTACTGATCACTTTCGACTTCGAAGCACATTTTAAAGGCTATTGTTAGGTCATTGCGATTACAGCGCCATCTGTTAGCGATTTTCATAACTAAATTTTATAAACTTTTGTACACCATTTTTACAGTTTTTCTAATAAACGTTCAGTTTACCGCATAATTCTATCGATTTTTGTTGTAGAGTTATTTAATTTTGAAATCAGGGCTTATTCGCTGATCACCCTGTAGGAAGGATATGCGTCTAGTCGAACGTAAACACCGCTTAGATGGATGTGAATGAGTTTGTAGGAAGAAAGGTTCAGATGGTCACTATGTGAAGCGTTCGATCAGAAAGAGTACTTGGTTTGAAAAAAGTCATTTGAGTATGATTGATATTTTGATTTTTACGTGGCTCTGGGTGTACGAAGCGAATTCGAAAATCATGGTAAGCGAATATTTGCTTTTGGCAGTGCTTAAATGTATATCATGTTTTTCCTTTTTTATGTTATTTTATTGTTTGGTTTAAAATGTATTTTATTGAGATTATGTCTTTTTTGTTTGCCTATATTGTAGAATTTGGTACTCCTTTGACTTTTTAAGTGAAAATATATCGATGTGTACGTGGACAAAGTAAAGGGAGAGCGCAATGCAAGTTTGTGCAATTCTGGGATTTTTTATCAAGTGAAAATAGGTCGATGTGTACATGGATAAAGTTAAAAGAGTGCGCAATGCCACTCTTTTAACTTTATCCATGTACTCAATTTTTGAGCAATTCGAGGAATTATTTTTAAGTGAAAATAGGTCGACGTGTATATGGATAAAGTCAAAGGAGTGGAGTGCGCAATGCCATTTTTATGCAATTCAAGGATTTTTTTTAAGTGAAAATAAGTCGATGTGTACATGGATACCGAGTTTCTGCAATTGTTTGTCTTGTTATTTTCGGCAAAAATCGCCGCTTCGCAAGCCAAAATTAACGAGTCAAAGAATTGCACAAAATCGGTATCCATGTACCAGCAAAAATCGCCGAGGGGCACCCTAAAATATACTTTTACCTGTATTTCTTGTGCATTTAACATATCATATATTATCTAGTTGTAGTGGTGCTGATTTTAGAATCCTGTCTAACACGTCACATTGTTTGTCAGATTTTAATGAATCTACTTATTCTAAACATGTTTGATTTAGTTCATTCTTTGTGTTCCAGTGAGAGGGTCTGTGATTTTTTTTTTTGGCTACTTAATTCAAAATTCATTTTTATCATCTATAATAAGTGGATAATTCCTTATGTATTGTAGTTGTGGTATAAGTAGCAGTATTTCTAGTGTGCTGATGTCAGTAATGTATTTAACAAGTAGCAGTATTTCTAGTGTGCTTGCACATACTCTACATAACTTATAAGGTATTTCTCCCGCCTTCTTGGAGTGATGATCTGCAACTGGGCGCATATTCCAGAGGTCCGCAGTTCGATTCCCGACGAAGGCATTGCTAATTTTTCATTCTCTCTTGCTTCCAATGTAAAATTCTAATGTCTGTACAGTGGCGCCCGAACTAAAAGGGTGTTAGATGATTGTTCTCCACACCCAGGATTTGGCGATTAATTCCCCTAAAAACCTCAGTCGCCCTTTAAAAGGAGGAGTATATAAAGTATTTCTCCCACCTTCTCGGCATGTCTTCATGGTGTGATGTGTATCCAGAGGTCCGTGGTTTGATTCCTGGCAAAGGCATTGCATATTTTTCATCTTACCTGCTTCCAAAAAAATACCTAATGCCTCTACAAACTGATGAATCAATACAGCTGCATATATATCAATGAATGCATATCAGTGCACTGTATGTGACATGTACAAGTTTTGTTACTTTCATGTATAGTGTATATTTCTGTATTATGTGTTGATGAAACAGACTACCCATTCTCAACTACATATAAACAGTGTTTCATTTGTTTTATGTTTGATTCTTAAATTCCAAATCTTACTTGTTAATTTACCTTTATTTGCTGTAATTAAGCGATGAATCATTTTATCTCTTGCAAATCTTATAATACCATGTATAGTGTTATCCAATCTCTTAACATTTTTTCCATGAAGGTAAATATATTTTAATGTTTGGTGCATTCGTTCGATGTGCATGTTTGTGTTAACACCACTGTGAAGTCTAAAACAGTATGCCCAGCTAGATCTATTTTGTAAATAATATGTTTCAAAGTAATTTGCAAATTCAATAATGTCCGGATCTTCTTCAAGTAATTTTATTGCTGCTTCTTTCAGTGTATGAAAAGTATGAATGTCTTGTTCTAAGTGAGACCTACCGTATTTGACGTCATATAAAACACACTTTTTTTCTTAAATTTGGTCTCTAAAAACTTACCTGCGTCTTATACGTGAAGGACACAGTCTTATACGTGAAGGTAATTGCATTCAATAATTGTTTATTTGGCTTTTATGAAACGTGAGAACTAAAAGAAACCATGTTATTGAAACTTTTTTCCTTGTGTGTGGCCATGTAAATAAGGGTGCGTCTTATATGCCATCAAATACAGTAATAATTATATATGTTTTTGCCTGTTTTTCAACACCATTGATTTTTTTTTTAAATTGTTTCTCCGGGTTCTATCAATATGCCATGCACAAAAAAGAGATGTTTCTGTAGTAAACCCATTTCAGACTTCCAAGCATTAAAAAAAAAGATTCAGCCATATCAGACATAAATATTTGTGGTTGTATTTGCCCAACTTTTTCTTTAATGCATGAAAAAAAAATTGATAGCACAGGTTGGTCACATCGATTAGAAATTGAAAATGCACACAGGAATCCTTGGTGCAAATCATTTATTGTAAGTTAAGTTATGAGTTCAAATCTGTATGCATTAACCCCACCTGTACCATCAATACATATACAAGTCAGAACTAAATTTTTTCACTATCTCTCTTTGTGCTTCTGTCATCATTATCAAAACAAAATCATTTCCTTTTAGAAATTAATATTGTGTACAATATTCATTCATGCTATGTTGATCCCTGGGTTTTATAAAATGAAATGCATTGATGTTCAGAATTTTGCATTTCAGGTACCCGTGTATCTACACAAACCCAATCATTTTCATGTTTAACAGAATTAGAAGACAAATTGAAAGATTTTTTGATGTTATGTAAATCTTGTTTTGTAAGAAAAGGAAACCTCTCAAGCCGGGCATCTCATAGAGAATTTCTAATTTCATCTAAAATATTATCCAGAGAAATTTTTGCTGCTATCTTTGATGCAATATTTTTTATTTCATCTGTTGTTAAAAATAAGTGACCTAAATCATTCCGATGCCCAGTATGTATTTTCTGATATGACACTACACATTTGCCATCTGTATGTTCTGTTACTTTTAATGCAGCTGCACAATATGTATTTATTTTATTGCTACCAAGGGTTTTTAAGTGACACAAACCTTTACTTTCTGATATAAAATTTCCTGAACAGTGGCATTACACCATGTATATTAAATATGCTTACTCCATAAGAAATTTTGACTTCGTACTATTTTCAATTTCTGCCTTCCATGCCAAAAAATCATTAAATGAATTAAATTCTAGTTCAGTATGATTCAAATCAACATCATGAACATTACTGAAATGAAATATTATTTCTCGCTTTTAAAAATTAGCATAACATACAGGACACACATAATTACCTGTTAGAAGTATGAATTTTATTTTGATGATATTTCCAATTTTTTAGGTCACTAAATTTCAGATGGCAGTCCTCACATTTGTAGTTTGGTGATTGACCACTTTTTAAAGAATCATTAATGTAGTATTATTAGAGTGTAATGTGTTGGTATGGCGTTTCAAACTGCATTTATTATGGTACGTTTTTAAGCAATCAGAACATACAAAATTACTCTCAGCCACACTAAAATTATTTGCACAATCAACCATACTATTAGAACTTAGTTTTCAGAGACTTAATTAATGTAGTATAGTATTATTGTACATATGCATGGCGTTTCAAATTGTATCTATAGTTGAAAGTTTTAAACAATCACGGCAAACAAAATCACTCTCAGCTATACTAAAGTCATTTGCACAATGAACCTTATCACTCACAACACAATCAGAATTATCACACAGGATTACACCTTCCTGATTTTGATTCGATTCAGAATCAAAAATACCTTCTGGGGAAACACAAGTACTTGGCCATGAAATAGGCAGTTTTTCTTGATTTTATGCGGAAGATATAATAATGGAAGCAAAATAAAAAAAGAGAACTGTATCATCAATCACACTTTACCACAGCAGTGCAAACAGTAATAACAGTAAATACGACGCGCCTTCAGGGAAATGACGACATGCGCAGTAATCTGCGCAGATGTTCAGGGAGGAACCGGGAGGAAACTAGCATCTGAGGGGCTAGACGCTTGTCTCACCACACCTCTCCCTCTCTTTGCATTGGGACCATGGAGGTAGGAAGTAAGAAGGAGTCGCCCTAAACAAGTTTCTCCGTACCCTGCTCTGAAGCACCGGCGATCCCTACGTGGTGACCAAAACATTGGGTCATTTACCATTGAGTTCTATGGGATTTGACGCGTTCGGGTGTAAATATTTTGTAATTACGTCGCAAATATACATATAAATGTATATATTTTCTTTTTCTACAACACTTCAGAGTCCTAAGTATGTGAAAACAACATATTTTTAAACAACATTTCATTCTGAACGGAATTAAATGCTATACTTTTCTCAGAATGGTTTAATTTGAATGAAATATTTTCACAAGTTTTCGTTAATTACATTAGAAAAAAAAATTAAGGTAGTTCGATTTTATTCGGTTAAGGTGCAAAAATTAAGATCAAAGTTTATTGTATTATTAATATTAAAATTATGCATTATTTCTTTTCTATTTATAGAGCTTCTTCCTAAAATACTTTCTTAAATATGACATGATTTTTTGGCTTCTTTTAAATCGAAAAATGTAAGTCAATTTATAATTGATGCTCTATTTGGTTCATTTTAAATTAGAGAATTATTAGGAAAATAGTATTTGACTTTCTCTGAACATTTCTGAAAGGAAATAAAATAAGTTTTTTTTTTTTTTTTAAAGTATTATTTAAAACTTGTAACTGAGTTATTATAAAATGTAAAGGGAATAATTCTTTTAATTATACTTATCAGATTTTTTTCTTTTTACCCTTCATTTCAACAATACATATTCCAAAACTCTTTATTACGTTCTTAAGTGCGCATCTCATAGCATTTGCTTTACAATACCTTTTAACAGATTGCTTTCCAATACGAACAATTCTTGCTTAAATAGTTTTATAACTTATTTGTCAACAGGATTTCAATTTATGTTTACAATTCAATATTAAGGTTATTATATATTTAGATAACATTTATAATCATTATAAATTAGATACATTTAATCATTAGATTTCTTCACAGTTGTTTATAAGTGAATAAATTCTTCATTTCAAATACATTTATAAATAATTTAATGAATATTTAAGTATTTTGTCAAAGGCAGATACATGCTTTTTGCAAGCACATGCATAAATACCCATACATATTTCCTATTTATCATTTCCGGCATGTGCAAATCTTTAATTTCTGTGCATTCACTATATTTTTCGTGTAAAGTACTTTACACTAATTTAGCATACACCCGAAAGTTTTACATAAAAAATATATATGAATATAATTTGAATGAAAATTATAAGTATTATTTTTAATACCCACTCAAAGGTCAGTTTTTCTTCAAAATTCCCCCACGATGGCATCTCTCTCTTTAGGCAGATAGCCCTTGCATGCGTTACTCTATTTAAAAACTTAATCTGACCTATGTGCCTAATTACAAATATTTTAACATACATAATTTTATATTTACATTTAGCCATCAAGTTTCAAACTTTTCAAATCTTCTAGAAAATAAATTTTGGCAGATCTGTTTTAGCAATTTTCTTAAAATCTATATTTTTGTAGTGCAACAGCTTAGAATTTTATAAAACAGATTCATAATCAAAATCGCTGTTGTTAGTTATCGAAAAATAACCAAGATGTGATTTTTGCGTAAATGTCACTAAACTATACAAATTGCTATTATCCATCCCACTATGAATGTTTCTTTTATGCGAAAGTGTCCCTTTTTCGATTTCTATGGAACTGTCGTGTGTCGAAATACTATCAGAATTTTGTCAAGCGAGCTTCTGAATGTAAACAAAAAATACCCCGTCTGGTGACCCAAGCTTCAAAGCAGTGCTTCACTTCTAGCGCGGAATGGCCCCTCCTCCCTTTCCTACCTCCATGATTGGGACGCGATTTTGAGAAAAAGCGGACGACTCCATCTTGGAAAAACGGCATTCGATATGTTTTGGTTTGCTGTATTTAAGTCGGGGTGGAATCCGGTCAGCTAGCTGTGTTCTTCTCCTCGGTGAAATATTGCTATCATTTCATTGAAAGTGACCTGGTAATATTTCAGGATACACCCTCGTACATTGGGCTAAGTTGTCACCTCTCATGGATGAGAGTACCTAAGTAAGAACTTAAAATTTTAGATACGTTTCTTAGGTTAAAATTCTGATTGAAATACTTCTTTTAAGGTATATGACTTAACTTTCCAAGATGTCACTAATTGTGTGTGTGAATTAAGATAGTTTAATATATAACACCTGCTTCAAAGCTAACAGTAAAGTTTATTTTGTTTACTTGTCATTTAAAATTACCTGCTTATTGTCTTTCGGTGTCATCTTTCTACCATCGCTGAAATAATTTACTCATCTCGAAGATTATTATCCCTTTTATTGTGTGTATCCATAATAACTGTCTAATTTTTTTTCTTTTATTGTTCATGTTGTAGCCGTACATTAAAAAACCCTTTCGCTTACTGTACTTCTGTCGTATTAGGAAAATCAGTTGCTTTTCTATCAACTGCAGTCATGATTTTAGTAACAATGTAGCACATTGCTGGAATATAAAACAAAGAGGAAAATCATTTGCTTTTCTATCAACTGCAGTCATGATTTTAGTAACAATGTAGCACATTGCTGGAATTTAAAACAAAGAAGGCTACTTTTGAAGTTTTATATATTAAGAAACGGTATTAGATATTTCTCCTTGTGTATAATTATTCTTTAATTTCAAAGTAGTTAAAATCTAATGATTCCTTTCTTTCCCCCCTTGGCCTCTTCTAGTGTAATTTGTCATCATTTTTGTGCACTCTAGGATTGCAGAACATGATATCGATAAAGAAAAAGAACGAAGCTGGAACGGACAAATAATGCAGAGCAAAAAGACATCTGTGGCTGGTAATTCTTGTTTTATCTTAACTTTATTTCCATTAGAAATGCTTCAATGTTATAATTTGTACGTCCCTTCTCACATGTTGCTTTATATTGGAGTTTTACTAGTTATTTATTTTACATGATCGCTTCACATTATGTTTTAATGTTTAGGTTAGCATTTGTACATTAATTTGTGCATTAATTTAGGTTTTGAATTCCATATTAAATTGTCTGAATTGGTGCTTTCTTTATATTGTATTGTAATATTCGAAGTGAGGTTGAACTGTTAATTACACTATAATTATCTGAAGTTTGAGATTTGTTAGAGTTCTGTTGCTTCGTAGTGGTTTCAAAATTACTGCTGTAGTGTAATTGTTTCCCAAGTGGCCTCCTTTTGCATTACGAGGAGGAGGCTAAACATTTTCATCTCTGTGTGGCCTAATATTTTCCCTGTCCAATGGGGTCTTCTCTTCCAAACAGGCCAGTGTAATTGCACTGCATGTGTATAAACCAATTTTGATTAATTTTTTTCAACTTTAGAGTCTCTCTATCAAGTGCTGTTTCTCGTAAAACCATTGTGTTAATCTTTGGATTATGGTAACTTGGAGAATTTTCGTGAAAATTTGGCAAGAACCCTTCTACAACAACCATCTACTTTTTTTTTTTTTTTTTTTTGCACCATTTTGTCTTCATGAAGTAAAGACAGGTTTTTTTTTTTTTTTAATTTTATTTTCTCAACATTTTTTCCAACAATCTGCTAGCCGAATTACGCTTATGCTATAAATTTTATGGAACAAAAGTGCTTAATCATGACAAATATTAACTGCAAAATTGGGAGAAAGTGCAGGTTTGCAAACTCCTTGCCAAGGTTTTTAGAATGGCACATACATGGTAATCATGTACACGTTGACCTATTTTTACTTAAAAAAAATCCCAGAATTGCGCACACTCTTGACTTTATCCATGTACAAAGCTTTTTTCTCATAAATTAGAAAAATTTGCACGAAAATGCAGGAAAATTTTATAAATCTTTAAAGTCGGTAAAAAGGACATATATGAAATTACCTGATCGCGAAAAAGTATATATCGTTTCCAAGGATGAACATTTGCACGTATAAAATATCCAAAAACTTTTCCCTCTAAATTATCTATTATAAACGTCACCTGCGAATTTATAACGCAAACATTAAAAATGGTTGCTAATACTTAGTGTCAAATATTTAAATTATTTCCATGCACGTTTACTTCTGCTGAAACGTATTCCAAAATGCTACAAACATATAATTCCCAAAGTAACTATCATTTAATTAAAATATAGTTTAATTAAAAAACACTACTTAAAATAGAAAAAAACACATACAATAAATTAATAAAAATTAACTTAAAATGTTAATTACTTTAAACTAATTCATTGCTAATAAAAATTTTCCAATAATAGCATATTATCTTATTTATTCCTTATATTTACAACAATGCATAAAAATAATATCCTCAAATGATTAAAAATACTAACTTACCTCATCTTCTACAGAACCTTGAGTGCATGGCGGATCACAAAATGTCCATTTTCACCACATTTCTTTCACCGCCATTCAAACTTATCTGTAATATCCTTCCTTTCACACAATCTCATTTCATTCCCACATTTTGGACATTCATACTTATCCGCAATTAATCCTACACTCATACAGCATTCAAGCAATTCTTTTGGATTATCAGATAAACGCAATAAAAATTTCGAATTCACATTAGATAGCGCCATGGGATCCAAAAATTAAGCAACACTGTTTCACACAACACAGAATGAAGCTAAATACAAAATGCTATAAAGTACTGCAGATATTTTTCCAAATTTCCCCCCTTTTCCGATTGAAGAGCTGTCCTTCGTCCATAAATGTCACATGACATATCTCATGATCTCTCATTTCTCTCAGACAAAAAATCCGTAATTGGAACTGGGTACTTCTCACGTTATTGCCAAAGTCCTAGGTAGTAACCTTTATCGCCTACCAAAATGTCGCCAAACTGCCTGTTACCATATTCCAAAGATTAGCCAACCATTGAAAGTTAAATGTTCAACAACAAAAATATAAATAAATAAAAACTTAATGAGTACTCGTAAAGTTATTATTATTTTTTTTTTATTTATTACGTGCTCCGCCCTTAGGCACTACATGGACAGGGAGGGACTCCCCGTGGAGGTCTTTTTAAGGGAAACTGGCTCGTATCCACATTACACATGGGGGAAACCACGAAAACGCCCATGCAGCCAGCCCGTTCGCCGGGACTTGAACCATGGCACGAACTACCAGTGTTCAACGGCTTATACCGCTCGGCCGCTGGTGTGCTACTCGTAAAGTTAGTGGAGCGAAAATGTCTTCTGTTAAGGATGCTCAAAATGTGCTTTTTCTTAGTTGTTTTAAGCATATACTTTATTATATTTTTCCCTTAATCTGAACTATTTTGGCGTATTGTGAAGTTTTATGAACCAATTTGCATAGATCTATTTAAAATTGATTCGATAAATAAAAATTAATTTTGAGATCAAATCAGAGATGTTTTATTATTATCGAAGTAAAATTCTGCAGATTAACTTTCAACTTTGTTTTAAAAAGCACTCTGAATGTTTCTTTTGGACTTTTTTCCGTTCTCTTGGCAAATGCATGACAGAATTATTTTTTGAAAAAGCTGATGTCTTTTGCTTATAAGAATGACTAATGCAACTGTAACCGTGTCGCTGTAAAGAGCACATGTTTCCCAGTAGCTCTTTTAAAGTGTCCTGTTTTTTCTTTAATTGGGTCAATCTCGTCTAGAAGATCAGACATTACTTTTGTGTTATTTAACAATTCTTTCATCTTATCTTAGGTTAAAAAGCTCTTCTTCGTAATGAGCGTTATTATTATCAAGGGGTTTTATAAGCACCCAATTCTTCTTTTATTTAACATATTTATTTATTTAACTTTAAAACTTCTTTTATTTAACAAATCTTTAAAAGTATATATGTATAGCTCTTTTAATGTTAATATATTGCGAGTTTGATTCTTACTCTTTTTTGATCTGTTATGTAACTAATTCTGTGTGTGAATTAAGATAGTTTAATGTATAACACCAGCTTCAAAGCTAACAGTAAAGTTTATTTTGTTTATTTGTCATTTAAAATTACCTGCTTATTTTCTTTTGGTGCCGTCTTTCTACCAGGGCTGAAATTATTTACTCTTCTCGAAGATCATTATGCGTAATAACTGTCTAAATATTTTTCCTTTCATTGTTCATGTTGTACCCATACAGTAAAACCGCTTTTGCTAACTGTACTTCTGTTGTATTAGGGAAATCATTTGCTTTTCTATCGACTGCAGTCATGATTTTACTAACAATGTAGCACATTGCTGGAATTTAAAACAAAGAAGCTACTTTTTGAAGTTTTATATATTTAGAAACAATATTAGCTATTTCTCTTTGTGTATAATTATTCTTTAATGTCAAAGTAGTTAAAATCTAATGATTTCTTTTTTTCCCCCTTGGCCTCTTCTAGTGTAATTTGTCATCACTTTTGTGCACTTTTAAATTGCAGAACATGATATCGTGAAAGAAAAAAAACGGAGAAATAGTGCAGAGCAAAAAGACATCTGTGGCTGGTAATTCTTGTTTTATGTTAACTTTATTTCCACTAGAAATGCTTGAATGTTATAATTTGTATGTCCTTTTTCACAAGTAGCTTTATATTGGAGTTTTACTAGTTATTTTACGTGAACGCTTCATATTACGTTTTAATGTTTAGGGTAGCATTTATGCATTAATTTCTTAGGTTTTGAATTCCGTATTGAAGTGTCTGAATTGGTGCTTTCTTTATATTGTATAGTAATATTCGAAGTTAGGTCGAACTGTTAATCACACTATAATTATCAGAAGTCTGAGATTTGTTAGAGTTGTGTTGCTTCGTAGTGGTTTCAAAATTACTGTTGTAGTGTAATTTTTTCCCGAGTGGCCTCCTTTTGCATTATGAGGAGGAGGCTAAACATTTTCCTCTCTTTGTGGCCTAATATATTCCGTGTCCAACAGGGTCTCCTCTTCCCAACAGGTCAGTGTAATTGCACTGCCTGTGTATAAACCCATTTTGTTTCAGATTTTTTCCGAATTTAGAGTCTCTCTATCAAGTGCTATTTCTCTTGAAGCCATTGAAAGTTAAATGTTCAACAAAAAAGAAATGTAAATAAAAATTTAATGAGTACTCGTATAGAAAGTTAGTGGAGCTGCAAATTGTGAAGTTTTATGAACCAATTTGCGAAGATCTGTATAAAAGTGATTCCACAAATAAAAATTCATTTTGAAATCAAATCTGATATCTTTTATTATTATCGAAGTAAAATTCTGCAGATTGACTTTCAACTTTGTTTTGCAAAGCACTCTGAAAGTTTCTTTCGGACTTCTTTCCGTTCTCTTGGCAAATGCATGACAGAATTATATTTTGAAAAAGCTGATGTCCTTCGCTTATAAGAATGACTGATGCAACTGTATGTGTATCGCTGTAAAGAGCACATGTTTCCCAGTAGCTGTTTTAAAGTGTCCTGTTTTTTTCTTTAATTGGGTCATTCTCCGCTATAAGATCAGACGTTGATTTTGTGTTATTTAAGAATTCCTTCATCTTATCTTCAGTTAAAAGCTCTTCTTCGTAATGAGCACTTTTTTTATCAAGGGGTTTTATAAGATTCCAATTCTTTTTTTGTAATTTTCTGATTCATTGTTTAACTTCTCTGTCTTCCATGTGTGAAAATTCTACGGCATCGTTTGCTTTTGAGATTTGTAAGATTTTTTGGACTTCATTTTCAGTCGATGGAAATTGTTTAAAGTAGCAGATAAATTCTTTCCATTGTTGATGATTGAATGCTGCAGCACGTATGAATGAAATTCTAGCAGTGGACAAATTAAATGGGATCCTTTAAGGTACTGCTATACGCGAAATCACGCTTTACAAGTCTGCGCTCAGCAAGTACCTGCTGTATTAAAAATGATAGACTAGGAAACATGACTTGAGAATCGTATAAGTTATGGGGAATGCAGATTGGGAGTTTAGTCGTGATAGGTAAACAGTCTATACAGATGACAGGAAATAATAAAAATTTAGATGGGAATTACTATAAAGTATTTTACTCCTGGACCATGGATTAGTCATTAACAGTACTTGTGTAAAAACAGATTAAAGTATATGAATTCCCTGTTTTAGAAAGGAATTTCTTTATGACCGTATGAAGTGTGTATCATAGCTGGAATAGCGAGGTGTTGCGTCTTCAGGGAAACAAAATTTGTTATTCTGTAATTTTTACTGAAAATGTGTGTTTAAATTTTGTTACCTAGATAACCTATTTTTAACTCTTTCTATATGAAAATGAAACCATATACAGACAAAAAAATAAAATTGCATTCCTTCCCTTGGTGCAGTTATTCGCATTTTTAACATAATGGGAGTCAATTTTAAGTTTATAAATTTCTGGCTAGCTTCAATTATATATTGCACTTTTAATATTTCAGTTGTAAGTGCATTGCACAAAGTATAAAAATGTGTGGTATAATATGTTAAAGAAAATGTATACTCTTTGTATTATTTACAAAAAGATCAGCTCGATGAAAATTAAATACAGGAAAATCATATTTTAATGTGAAATTTAACACTGCATTTCTTCTGAGAGTTTTTTTCCTTCTTCTGGTACGTGCGATGTTATGGCTAAATCCATGCAGTCTTTCGGATGTTTGTTATTCTGTATCTGAACATTGATTTTAACAAGTTCGTTGTTGAAAATCCTCTTTCACATTTTTAAGTAGATCGAAAGCAGGAATTTATCTTTTTAAAAGTTTAACAGTTCATGATTTTTCTGATCTAGGACTATTCAAATGGCTTTTTGTGATATTCCTTATCTTAATTAGGATGAAAATCAGTTATTTCCATTTCTAGATCAGTAGAATTGTTAACCTATTTGCAATCTTTTACCATTTTTCTTAAATACTAGTATTATGTAATGGGTATGAAGTGAATGAAGTAGTTGGCGTAATTTTAAATACACTCAAAACATCTAATTTAGAAACTAATTTAAGCTCAATGAGATTTTCCAAATGTTTCTTTCAGTTTTCTTACATTTCACGCTTTAATTCTCCAGATTTTCAAAGTGGAAAAATGTACATTGCATTATGGTAAAAATGTATATTCCTTATATTTGTGTAATATTTTTACAAAATTAATTTTGATTTAAAATGAATTTAAAATACCCTTGAATTCAAAGACTTTTAAGATTTTAGTTGTTATGTCTGTAAGAATGACTAAATCATAGAACCAATTATGGTCAATAATTTCTTCATAAGTTTCGTTTCTGGATTTTTAAAATTCTTCTGTAAAACTTTTGTAACCGAAGCTGGGATGGAACCCAGGCAGCCAGACATAATGTACCTTCCCTGAGTGAAAATTTCTATCATTTCACTGAAAGTGACATTATAATATTTCAGAATAAACCCTCGTAACACTAATAAATGTATGTAGGTTTTTTTTTAATGTTTTTCACACTATAATTATCAGAAGTCTGAGATTTTTTAGAGTTCCGTGGCTTCGTAGTGGTTTCAAAATTACTGCTGTAGTGTATTTTTTTCTGAATTGGCCTCCTTTCGCATTAAGAGGAGGAGGCTAAACATTTTCCTCTCTGTGTGGCCTAATATTTTCCCTGTCCAACGGGATCTTCTCTTCCCAACAGGTCAGTGTAATTGAACTGCCTGTGTATAAACCAATTTTGTTTTAGTTTTTCCAGAATTTAGAATCTCTCTATCAAGTGCTGTTTCTCTTAAAATCATTGAAAGTTAAATGTTGAACAAAAAAGAAATGTAAATAAAAATTTAATGAGTACTCGTAAAGAAAGTTAGTAGAGCCAAATTGTCTTCTGTTAAGGCTGCTCAAAATGTGCTTTTTCTTAGTTGTTTTAAGCATACTTTATTATATTTTTTCCCTTAATCTGAACTATTTTAGCATATTGTGAAGTTTTCTGAACCAGTTTGCGAAGATCTATTTAAAATTGATTCAATAAATAAAAATTAATTTTGAAATCGAATCAGTGATGTTTTATTATTATCCAATTTGCATGACAGAATTATTTTTTGAAAAAGCTGATGTCTTTTGCTTATAAAAATGACTGATGCAACTGTAACCGTGTCGTTGTAAAGAGCACGTTTCCCAGCAGCTCTTTTAAAGTGTCCAGTTTTTTCTTTAATTGGGTCAATCTCCGCTAGAAGATCAGACGTTGCTTTTGTGTTATTTAACAATTCCTTCATCTTATCTTCAGTTAAAATCTTTTTTTGTAATGAGCGCTTTTATTATCAAGGGGTATTATAAGCACCCAATTCTTCTTTTGTAATTTTCTGATTCATTGTTTGACTTCTCTGTCTTCCATATGTAGAAATTCTTCGGCATCCTTTGCTTTTGAGATTTGTTAGATTTTTTGGACTTCATTTTCAGTCGATGGAAATTGTTTAAAGTAGCAGATAAATTCTTTCCGGTGTTGATAATAGAATGATGCAGCACGTATGAATGAAATTCTAGCAGTGGACAAATTAAATGGGATCCTTTAAGAATCGTATGAGTTATGTGGAATGCAGGTTGGGAGTTTAGTCGTGATAGGTAAACAGACTATACAGATGACCCGAAGTAATAAAAATTTAGATGGGTGTACTATAAAGTATTTTACTCCTGGACCATGGATTAGTCATTAACAGTACTTGTGTAAAAACAGATTAAAGTATATGAATTCCCTGTTTAAGAAAGGAATTTCTTTATGACAGTATGAAGTGTGTATCATAGCTGGAATAGCGAGGTGTTGCATCTTCAGGGAAACAAAATTTGTTATTCTGTAATTTTTACTGAAAATGTGTGTTTAAATTTTGTTACCTAGATAACCTATTTTTAACTCTTTCTATATGAAAATGAAACCAAATACAGACAAAAAAATAAAATTGCATTCCTTCCCTTGGTGCAGTTACTCGCATTTTTAACATAATGGGAGTCAATTTTAAGTTTATAAAATTCTGGCTAGCTGCAATTATATATTGCACTTTTAATATTTCAGTTGTAGGTGCATTGCGCAAAGTATAAAAATGTGTGGTATAATATGTTAAAGAAAATGTATAGTCTTTGTATTATTTACAAAAAGATCTGTATCTGAACATTGATTTTAACAAGTTCGTTGTTGAAAATCCTCTTTCACATTTTTAAGTAGATCGAAAGCAGGAATTTATCTTTTTAAAAGTTTAACAGTTCATGATTTTTCTGATCTAGGACTATTCAAATGGCTTTTTGTGATATTCCTTATCTTAATTAGGATGAAAATCAGTTATTTCCATTTCTAGATCAGTAGAATTGTTAACCTATTTGCAATCTTTTACCATTTTTCTTAAATACTAGTATTATGTAATGGGTATGAAGTGAATGAAGTAGTTGGCCTAATTTTAAATACACTCAAAACATCTAATTTAGAAACTAATTTAAGCTCGATGAGATTTTCCAAATGTTTCTTTCAGTTTTCTTACATTTCACGCTTTAATTCTCCAGATTTTCAAAGTGGCAAAACGTACATTGCATTATGGTAAAAATGTATATTCGTTATATTTGTGTAATATTTTTACAAAATTAATTTTGATTTAAAATGAATTTAAAATACCCTTGAATTCAAAGACTTAGTTTAGTTCTCACCCCCTCAGGTTTTAAGATTTTAGTTGTTATGTCTGTAAGAATGACTAAATCATAGAACCAATTATGGTCAATAATTTCTTCATAAGTTTCGTTTCTGGATTTTTAAAATTCTTCTGTGAAACTTTTGTAACGGAAGCTGGGATGGAACCCAGGCAGCCAGACAGAATGTACCTTCCCTGAGTGAAAATTTCTATCATTTTACTGAAAGTGACATTATAATATTTCAGAATAAACCCTCGTAACACTAATAAATGTATGTAGGCTTTTTTTTTATGTTTTTATAATGCGTGTTTGGTTCTTACAATATTTTGAGCTATTATATTACTAATTCTGTATGTGAGTTAAGACATTTTATTATAGAACACCTGCTTCAAGGCTAAAAGTAAAGTATTTGAATTGTGTTTCACCTTTCGTGTGTTTTTAGACGTTCGTTCTACTCTACAGTTTACGGAATTTCTCGGGATTTGGACATCTCACAAATCTGACAAAATTTCATTCATATGTTTAGGTTTTATAGTACAATAAGTTGAGCATCCGTACATTAGTATATAACTGATTCCTTCGAAAGAAAAAAAATAGTATCTTAGTTTTGTTGAATTTTTGGTCAAAATTTTAGTATATAGGTAATTGCAATAGCTCTTTCACGAAATTTTATTTAAATTTTTTGCAACATTTCAAAATGCTGTATCATTCAATGGCATTTGATGTGTTTTGGCTTGCTGTATTAAAGCTGGGCTCGAACCCGGGCAGCTAGACAATATGTTCTTTTCCTGAGTGAAATATTGCTGTCATTTCATTAAAGTGACATGGTAATATTTCAATATAATTTCTCGTACATTGCACTAAGCTGTCCTCTCTCGTGGATGAGTGTATCTAAGTAAAGAACTTAAAATTAGAAATGGTTCTTACGTTAAAATTCTCAATGAAATATTTCTTTTATGGTTTATGACTTTTGTTTCCAAGATGTTCTTCGAAATCTGTGTTTAGAATGGTGTTTTTGAGCTTTTTTTTTTTAAAAAAAAATCTTTAAAAGTGTATATGTATAGCTCTTTTAATTTTAATATATTGCGAGTTTGATTCTTACTCTTTTTTGATTTGTTATGTCACTAATTCTGTGTGTGAATTAAGATAGTTTAATATATAACACCTGCTTCAAAGCTAACAGTAAAGTTTATTTTGTTTATTTGTCATTTAAAATTACCTGCTTATTGTCTCTTGGTGCCATCTTTCTACCAGCGCTGAAATTATTTACTCTTCTCGAAGATCATTATCCGTAATAACTGTCTAAATATTTTCCCTTTCATTGTTCATGTTGTACCCATACATTAAAACCCCTTTTGCTTACTGTACTTCTGTCGTATTAGGGAAATCATTTGCTTTTCTATCGACTGCAGTCATCATTTTAGTAACAATGTAGCACATTGATGGAATTTAAAACAAAGAAGCTACTTTTGAAGTTTTATATATTAAGAAACAATACTAGATATTTCTCTTTGTGTATAATTTTTCTTTAATTTCAAAGTAGTTAAAATCTAATGATTCCTTTCCCCCCTTCCCCTTGGCTTCTTCTAGTGTAATTTGCCATCATTTTTGTACACTCTTGGATTGCAGATTGTGAAAGAAAAAGAATGGAGAAACAGTGCAGACAAAAAGACATCTGTGGCTGGTAATTCTTCTTTTATATTAACTTTATTTTCACTAGAAATGCTTGAATGTTATAATTTGTACGTCCCTTTTCACATGTTGCTTTATATTGGAGTTTTACTAGTTATTTATTTTAATTGAAAGCTTCATATTACGTTTTAATGTTTAGGGTAGCATTTATGCATTAATTTCTTTGGTTTTGAATTTCGTATTGAAGTGTCTGAATTGGTGCTTTCTTTATATTGTATTGTAATACTCGAAGTGAGGTAGAACTGTTAATCACACTATAATTATCAGAAGTCTTGAGATTTTTTAGAGTTCCGTGGCTTCGTAGTGGTTCCAAAATTACTGCTGTAGTGTATTTTTTTCTGAATTGGCCTCCTTTCGCATTACGAGGAGGCTAAACATTTTCCTCTCTGTGTGGCCTAATATTTTCCCTGTCCAACGGGATCTTCTCTTCCCAAAAAGTCAGTGTAATTGAACTGCCTGTGTATAAACCAATTTTGTTTTACTTTTCCCCGAATTTAGAGTCTCACTATCAAATGCTGTTTCTCTTAAAACCATTGAAATTCAATTTAGGTTTTATTGTACAATAAATTGAGCATCCTTACATTAGTATATGACTTTGATTCCTTCAAAAGAAAAAAAGAGTATCTTAGTTTTTTTTTGAATTTTTGATCAAAGTTTTAGTTATGTAGGTAATTTCAATATCTCTTCCGCAAAATTGCATTAAAATTTTTTGCAACATTTTAAAATGCTGTATCATTCGATGGCATTTGATGTGTTTTCGCTTTCTGTATTAAAGCTGGGCTCAAACCCGGGCAGCTAGACAACATTTTCTTTCCCTGAGTAAAAATTAAATCGTTTAAAAATACATTTATGTCATTAAATGAAGAGGCTAGATGAAATATTCAAATCGTGTAGCTTCTACATTTAGTTTGACAGTAAAAAGTCTGGAAGTAATATTATTCTTTGTTGAAAAATATCTTTATTGATACCAAGTGTTGCAAATCAATCTTAAGTTATTTCTCAGAGTAATATATAAAAACTGTCCTCCTCTGGCTACATTCCTGAAAGTAAGCATTAAGTATTTAACAAATCGATTTGATCATATTTTATGCATCATGCAGACTATATTTCCAGCTCTTTCATTAAAGTGCAATTTATTTTCAGTGTATGAACATGAAATTTCTTCTAAAATACTGTACAAGCCTAGTCACTTATTCCAAATTTAATTCAGTTTTCATATAAGAATTCAAATTTGCCAGACAATTGCTTTCTTAACATCTATTAAACTAAAAATAGTTTAATAGATGTTGTTGTAATTTAACACTTTATTGTTTTCAGAAATTTGCTAAATCAAGTTTATCTTTGTGTGACCTTGCATCTAAGGCACCAATAATAAATTTGTTTTGGCATTCACTGGTTAAATTTTTAAACAAAACTTATTATTGATGTAAAAGAAGGAACAAATTACATTTATCTTGGTAATATGTCTTTTGATATTGTCTTAAGTTATCGCGTCTTATGGTTATTTATGGTGTCTCATGATATTGCAGCAACTTAAAATGCATTTCATAAAACTTGTTGTTTCTTAAGTTGCATAACCTATTTTCATAGCTTCTTGTCATCTTTATGTTTTACTGTTCCATGTTCAAATATACATAAAAGGTAAATTTCTAATCAAATATTCTTCCATTCACAGCACAGTGATATAATTTGTGTTCGCATTTATTATACAGTTATGATCATTATTCATTATAGAGTTTTATATATTTATTATATATATTTAATTTATATCATTATGTATTATATGATTTTGCTTTTAGAATATATCACAATATATGTTTCGAATTGCTAATAAAACTATTATGTTTTTCAATATGTTAATGTGATCTGTGTGTCTTTTAGGTTAATTATTTTAATAAAGGAATTAAAATAAAATCATACCCTTTTAATGTAATTCACATTTTACCATAAAAATTTTTTTTTAAAGTCACATTTGATAACAATATAAAAAATGTTGATAGAAACTTTAAAATTATTCCTATTTTTATTGGCAAGTATTAAATATTCTTCACAAAATTCCATTTCTCAGCACACACCATCTCAATTAATTTAATCAGTTTCCAAATAAAAATTAAATTCAGTATGTCGCAGAGTAAGTACCAGAAGTAGAACTGCATGAAACACACAAGAACATATCCATATTTAGCCAATCACTATTCACTTGTAACTGTTACTAACTGAATAAAGGAAAATATAAGTATAAAGTTCTATGAATAAAAGATCAGACACTAAAGAAAATTTTTTTTAATATACATTACATCTTAATTCTATATAATTATTCTTTTGTTTTTCACTTGGCCTTGACATTAGTTGATGACAGCTGATTCATGTCTGAAATATTGTTCCTTATAAAAAAATACACACATAAATTTTTCGTTTTATATATAGAAAAATCTATGTACTCTTCTGTTATAGAGACTTGGATTCAAAAATGTCTGTATGTGTGTTTATACACAAACATACATGCATACGTACATATATACGTGCATATGTGAACACATTCATACATACATTTCTGAATTCGGTCCTGATAACAGAAGTGTACCAAATTTTGCCGCAGTTGTTAAATGAATAGTCTAAGGTAAAATGGTTCTGGTTTATTTGATTACAGCAAAGCTTGCTCAGGCTCATCTATACCTAAGGGTGTAGAAGATGCCGTTGTGTAGTACTTTCGATTGAAAACTGTCACACATTAATATTACATGTGTATAATCAGCTATAAAATATGCACCAAGAAACTAAAATTGTCAACAGTAATTTAATATACTTTATTCTGTGTTACATACGAATAGTACATTCTTTTTGGGCAAAGCTATATGAAGCATACACAATCAGCCTCATTCAAATACTAAATATTTAAGTATTTTTTGATTATCCAACCCCTAGTTTCAGCATTTTATAAAAGTGTTAGGTTTTATTTATGCATTCCTGGTACACATCCGACCAAAGACAGTGCATAAAAATGGTTATATGATTATATTATACAAATGGTTATGATTTTATAGTTAACCGTCATTTCGCTAGCAAATACTTTTTTTATGATGATGAATTACATTAGAATTTTGGAGTCTATGTACTTATAAAAAAGAAAGCGTTAGATTTCATTAAAAATACAATGTTTTCCCTAAGAATAAAGAATCAAAAATAAAGTGCTTTTAATATTCTGTGATGGATGGAATTCTCTTATGAAAATTATGTTATGGTACTTGAAATGGTTTCTTGTTTACTTAAGAATTATAACCAGATAATGAAGCTCTTACAACAAATTTTATCTGATTAATATAATTCATGCCCTTTTTTTTTTTTAATGAAATGGCTGTTGTATATAATGATTGTAGTTGTTTAAATTTAAATAATTCTTTGGCATAATGTAATTTATATCATCTATGTTGCTACAATTCTGTTTCAGTACAAGACCATCATGTCAGTGTAAGATTTCGTAAGTGGAGACTTGGTTTCTAATCTTTGTGTAATATAATACGGAGAAGCTCTTACTGTGAATTTTCATATGTATAATTTATTCTTGTATTGGATTGGAATGGACGCGGTGTTTTCATTTAGGATGTTTCATATTCAAAGAGTTAGTTCAGTGTTTCATATTCAAAGATGATTAAGTTCATACAATGTAATTAATTAATAGACTTATCACACAGACCTTTTTAATAGACTTATTAAATTTTTTGTTCAGACATAATGTTACTAATTAAAAACAGCATTAGGAAAACAAAACTGGTTAAAAGAAAACTTCACTTATTTTAAAATTGATATTTTATATTTAAATGCTTTTATTAATATAAAAACAACAATAAACATATTTCTAAATAATAAGGTTATTAAGAATCCTTAAGAAAATTTTTAACATTTATAAAGGTTTGCAAGGTGAAAACATAATCGATTTTGTTATAAATCACATGGTTTTGAGTATGCTCCTGCTGGATTGGTAGAAGCTTGGTGATCCTGTTATGAACAAATCTTAACAGATGAAGATATAGCATGTGAATATAGAATCTAAAGGAAAGGTAAGGTTAGATTAGGGTCTTTGAATATTACCAAGCACAATGGTTATCAGTCTGAAGAAGAATGCTTTTATGAAGAAATTTATAGGGCACACTCATTCTTATATGGCAGGGTTGCTTTCTCAAGTACTGAGGTAGGGAATATTTAATCTGCCCTTTTTTTTTTTTTTTTTTTTTGAAGTGTTTGGTAATGGTATTATTCATTTCATGTGTTTTCTGTAATACATATAGAACACTAATATTTCTATTACAAGTGTCTTTTTTTCATTTTCAAGTGCTTTGCTCGTTGATATTCTCAAACTTGCATCTAATAAGTAGTGCTATTAAGTATATAATAGCTATATATTACGTATAAATTATAATATAATGTACGGTTGATCTTTACAATATGGTAACTGGTAGTTTGGCGACATTTTGGAGGCGATAAAGGTTACTACCTGGGACTTTGGTAATAATGTGAGCAGTACTCAGTTCCGATTACACATTATTTTGCGTGAGGGAAATGAGAGATCATGGGATATGTCATGTGATATTAATAGACGAATTACGGTTCTTTAATCGGAAAAGGGGGAAATCGGGGGAAAAAATGTGGAAATTTTGTATTTAGCTTTATTCTGTGTTGTGTAATTTTTGGATCCCATGGCCCTAATTAAAGTGAATTCGAAATGGGTATTTAGGCATTGTGATAAAGAGAAGTTTGCTTTTTATTTAGCGAAGGAAGTATGGAGGAAAAATTCGCAGAAAAAATCTTTCAATAATTTTATTGAATAAATTAGAAAAGTGTATCCGCCACGTAATCAAGATTCTGAAGAAGATTAGGTAAGTTAGTATTTTTAATTATTTGAGGATATTATTTTTATGCATTGTTCTAAATGTAAAGTGGAAAGGAATTTGGTATTATTGGGAAAATTGTTATTAGCAATGATTTAGTTTAAAGTAATTAGGATTGTAAGGTAATTTTTATTAATTTAATGTATGTGCTCATTTATATTTTAAGTAGTGTTTTTGAATTTAATTATATTTTAATGAAATGATAGTTATTTTGTGAATTTTATGTTTGTAGGAATTTGGTATACGTTTAGGTTGAAATAAACGTGCATGGAAATAATTTAAATATTTGATACTAAGTATTTGTAATGCTTGCGGTATGAATTCGTTGGTGACGTGTATAATGTAATAGATGATTTAGAGGTAAAAGTTTTTGGATATTTTATTTATTTTAAATGTGGAAATGTTCATATTTGTAAAGGGTAAATACTTTTTCGCGATCAGGTAATTTCATATATGTTCTTTTTACCGGGTTTAAAGATAGAGAAAATTGTCATATGTTTTCGTGAAATTTTTCTAATTTATGAGAAAAAAGCAGTGTACATGGATATAGTGAAGAGTGTGCGCAATGCCATTTTTGTGCAATTCTAGGATGTTTTTTTAAGTTAAAATAAGTCGACGTGTACATGGTTTATTGATATTATAATTAAATTATAGTTATTTTGTGAATTTTATGTTTGTAGGAATTTGGTATACGTTTAAGTTGAAATAAACGTGCATGGAAATAATTTAAATATTTGATACTAAGTATTTGTAATGCTTGCGGTATGAATTCGTTGGTGACGTGTATAATGTAATAGATGATTTAGAGGTAAAAGTTTTTGGATATTTTATTTATTTTATATGTGGAAATGTTCATATTTGTAAAGGGTAAATACTTTTTCGCGATCAGGTAATTTCATATATGTTCTTTTTACCGGGTTTAAAGATAGAGAAAATTGTCATATATTTTCGTGAAATTTTTCTAATTTATGAGAAAAAAGCAGTGTACATGGATATAGTGAAGAGTGCGCGCAATGCCATTTTTGTGCAATTCTGGGATGTTTTTTTAAGTAAAAATAAGTCGGCGTGTACATGGTTTATGTTTATGTGTTATTTTGAAAAACGCGTAAGGAGTATGGTATTGTGCACTTTTTCCCAATTTTGCAGTGAATATTTGTCATGATTAAGCAGTTTTGTTTGATAAAATTTCTAGCATAAGTGTAATTCGGCTAGTAGATTGTTGGAAGAAGTGTTCAGTAGATAAGAAGAAAAGAAACATGTCTTTACTTCGTGAAGACCTGCGGCGGGGAAAAAAAAATAGAGGGTTGCTGTAGGAGAGTTGGTTGCCAAATTTTCGCCAAAAAATCGCCAAGTTACCATAATGTAAAGATCAACCCAATATATTTTTAGTATGTAATCATTGAAAATAAATTTTATGGAAAAAAAAAGACACTTGACAGCAGATATTTTCTGGAAATCCCAAGTTAAATACATATGAAATCATTTGTTTACAATCAGTGAACGTTAACACCAAAACAGCGACTCAATGCTTAGAACAGCCAGCAGTTCCTCCTTTACATGAACAAGAAATTAAATAAAAAATATATATATATATATATATATTTCTCCTTTTTCAACAATGAAATGTCCTTCGATTTCATGCGATCATTACGCTATAGAACTTATCCTTCAACAGGAAGTCAAAATTCGTACATTGGGTTTTTCAAGTAAAATTCCGTGCTTTACTAAATGATGCGCTTTTTTAAATTCTCTCTGCTTCAGTAATATAGCGAGAATTTATGCCTCCTTGAACAAAATCAAACATTTCGCAAAAGCTAAGCAACTCCATTTTTGGATGGACGAAGTCAGATCACAAATCAAAATACCGATTTTTATACGCCATACCTATATGTGAATTTAATCGCGGATAAAAAGAAAAGGCAAAGTAGTAGAAAACATCCTAAAAATATTACTGTCTCCATGGGTGTAGTCAAAACGAGAGGAAGCTGTAATCATTTACAATAAATACTGTCTGACAGGTGTGTGTTAGAGCTGTAGCAAACCGCATGTATTCGTTACCGAGTGACGGGTACAGCGGTTGACTCGATGTACCGATTCGGTACTCACAAATTCATTTCGTTACTCGCATCTGTTCGTTACTCGCAACTGTCGTACGATGCGGTTTATTGGAGTACGAATGATGCGGTTTCTATGCGAATACGAATGATGCGGTTGCTGTTCGAATACGAATGATACATTTGCTAACAATACCCGTGTGCCACATTTTTCATTGATAATTTCGAATTTTTTTGGTTAACTCATCGGGCAAACCCTTGTTTACATTATGTGTTTTAGTTGAAATATTGTTTAGTTGTTGATATTTAAGAAAATGATCAATTTTGATAGCGTGAAGCGTTATTTTGTCTTTGCTTTTTACATTTAGATTTATAGCGCATGTTATGTCTGTAATTTAAAATTTAGATGATTATTGATTTTTTTTTCTTGAACGTGCCATAGGGAGTTTTTATTGATTTGATATATTTATATACTGCACTTAGGTATTGTTTAAATAAGAATATGTAGGTTAATATAAGTTCTTTACTTAGGAGTAAGTATTGTAATCGAGAAATAAAAAGGAAGTAAGTATTGTAATCGAGAAAAATTTTTGGGAATCATATTTCAACGGAAATATCCATTTTTGACGATTACGGAATCCATGTGAACTATTTTTTATGTGACGTCTGTACGTACAAAGACAATTTTTTTTTTTTTTCCCAGAAACGGATTGTTAATGTAATCCCATTTACTCTAAGCTGATACTTATGACTAATGATTATGATTAAGTTGATACTTGAAAGGGATTTTTTTCGTGATGTGTAAGTACGTATATATGCATTTCACATAACTCAAAAACGATTAGAAATTTTGTATATGAGCCCATTATAACATCTAGATGTGCACCTCCCTTTTTATTGCAATCGGTAATACTACAAAACGTAAATATGTATATTTTAAATAAATTATAATTAAATGTAAAGTACATATATATATATATCATTATAATTAAATGTAAAGTACACACACATTTATATGTATATAAATATAAAATAAAAGCCAAGTAAGGCAAAAATAAAAGCCTTGGTGTTTATTTTATTTATTTATCACTAAGTAAGTTACTTGGCTTTTATTTGCGCAATCGTTGGTTGTAGTCAGGACTTAATTTTTAAAATTAGAAGTGCTGGAGCTCTATGGAAGGCCATCAGGAAAGATGAATAAATAAATAAATAAATATAAATAAAAAACAAATAAAATAACTAATGCAATAATAAAATAATTGACAACTAGAATATTAAATGATTATTATTATAATTCAATAAAAATGTAAAGACAAATGAAAATTTAATTAATTCTTAAATTAATGATGAACAACTAAGTAATGAAATAAAATACCAGACATCGTCTGGTTTGGGAGCTGTGGCTGAAATTGCAATTTAAGAACCAAGCCAAGCATTAGCTAAATTTAGGCCCTTGATGAGCAAATAATGTACTGTTTACCAGAGTATAGATAGAAATTTGGTTATGTAGCCTATTCTTCTAAAACGATGTTTCGTCGCTGCCTTCCCGCACCAATTCCCTTTTTTTCGGTTTCGGATTATTTGGTTACGGCAATGCACACTAGGGCTATTGCTTAAGGGAAGGGATGCCTTCGTGGAGGACTTTTTAAAGGAAACTGGCTCATATGCAAGTTACACATGGGGAAAACCCCGAAAACGCCCGTGTAGCCAGCCGTTAGCCGGGAATTGAACCCTGGACTGAACTATTAGTCTTCAGCGACTTTGCCGCTCGAGCGCTGGTGGGGTCTTCGCTGTTTGAAAAATAGGTGTTCACTTTTCGATAAAGCAAGCACCTGTTTTCTTCAATTAAAACAGGTTATACGACATGACTCTTACTACTTCATTCTCACTTAGCTTTTGATTTCTAATATTGATTCAATATTTTCTGTAGGCATTCTGATTAGAATAATGGATTTCAAACATGTGCAAAAGGCGTGTATCTGAATATAATTAGGTTTTTATAACATAGGGTCCATTTTATTAATTTCTAAAGCAATAGAATCACATTATCGCTGTTTTGAAAGAAATCAAAAATGTGACAAATGTATAATGAACATTAATATACATGCTTTACTAGAAATTCACCCTTTCGTCATTAGCGGTTCTGATGAAAGGAATGGGGAGCAGCAGCAAACGAAATAACGAATAACGGACAAATAACGAAATCTAATCTTTAATGCGGTCTCCCAGTTTCTTTAGCCCACCAGCGGCAGAGCGGTAACGTCGTTGAACACTGGTAGTTCGGTCTGAGATTCGAATCCCGCGAACGGGTTGGCTGCATGGGTGTTTTCGTGGTTTTCGCCATGTGTAACGTGTATACGAGCCATTTCCCTTAGAAAGTCCTCCACGAAGGCATCCGTCCCTTTAGGCAGATAGCTCTAGTGTGCTTTGCCATAGTTAAATACACCAACACCAATCCAGTTTCTTTATTTGTATTTGGGAAAGTTTTATTGTCATTATGAAAAGTGAAATTTGATATGGCTACCGCATAACTTTTTAAATTATGCTTATTTTTGCTGCACTTCATTTAAATTTATTTCCTCGAATTATTCTAACTTAATTAAGCGATACCCGAAGGCAAGTTACAAATGGCATCAAACACTGCAAATTTTGAAATTAAATTTCCCGGTCAATCTCTGTCTACGGGACTCAAACTTCTTGTATTTTTATTTTTTCATAACGAGTATAAAACTTTGCCAGCTATAAATATAGGAACCAGAAGACAACATTAAAAGTTAGATTTCATAATTTGTCAAAAATTAATTCTTTTTAAAATTTGACATTGACAAAATATGAATATTTTAGTCATTTAAAATACTTCTGTATTTTTGTTGCACCCTATTTAAACTTGCTTCTTCAAGTTATCGACACTAAATTACATTAATTCCGTTAACTATTAGAAAATAGTTATAGCAAATCATCTAATTACGACATCTCTAAGAGGTCACTTTCTAAGAAATCTGTACTTTTGAGAACATAAACAAACATTGGTAGTGAACATCACCTCTTTAAGACCACGAAGTTATATTCAGATACAACACCTTCTGAGCACGTCTGAAATTCATTCTTCTGCTCAGCATAATTCGTCTGCATAAAATAATAAATAGTATTAGAAATCAAAAGCAAAGTCGAAGTAGAAACAGCATTTCTTCTAAACCATTTTAATTGAAGTAAACAGACGTTCGTCCTATCGTAAAGTAGACACCTATTTTTCAAACAGCGGATGAAACGGAAAAGAGGGAATTGGCGGGGGAAGGCAGCGAACGAAATGACACTTTTTGGAACTGGGATGAAATGAGAAAGGACGAAAAAGTACTAAGCCAATAAGACAAGGTCTGGTATTTTACTTTATAATTTAACAATTAATCATAAATTTAAGAATTATTTTAATTTTTATTTGTCTTTACATTTTTGTTAAATTTGACTTATAAGTATTTTATTTCAGTTGCTAATTATTATGTTACTTTAATTATTCATTACTTTAATCACTATTTTTTGGCTGTTGTATATAATGATTTATAACGTTGCGCGCCTCTAACTAGCACGCAACCAAGAGGTGACTGTGAAAGCTTGTATAAACCACAGAGTCTTATAAAGGGTTTAAGTCCCTTTTTATTCAACGTACTAAATTACAATTGCGTCCTCTTGACGCTTACAAACTGTGCCAACTAGGCAGTCAAAATAAAAATAATAACCTGAAAAGAAAATAAAGACAAGATTCTAACTACGAGACTCTCTAAAATAACTAACTCACCGCGTTTTACAATACGGCTGCTAATTCAGCAGACTTGAAGCTCACTGGAACAATTGCAACTACTTCCCGCCAAGCACATAGGCCACAACGCGGGGTTCTTCAATTCTCGATTTCTACCTCCGCGCTCGCTAAGTAAGAATAACTCTCTCACCGAACTCGTTTCCTTCTATTTAAATCATACTACTTCCGCTGATAATTTGAATGCTTGCGCGTTCTACTCAAATTTACATATTCTGGCATTGGCAGTTCCAGGGGAAAGTAAGGCTTGACAGGAAAGATAGTTTAAACTTAAAATAAATGTTAGTTAAAATAAATATAAACCCTACATTTGCCGCTGCCAGAATTTGGAAAACTTGGAAGCAGGTCCTACAAACGACCTGTTGTAAGTTTATCTAATTCTGAACTAACTGGCGAAAGCCTCGTTTACACACAAAAAAAAATCTTATGTAACAATTATATATTAAAATTCTGTTAGTCGTTACAAAGCTTTCTTCTTACAGCAACTTTTCCTGGACTTCATCAATCAATCTTGGTCTTTCCTTCCAGCATCTGGAAGGAATAAGTATCAGTATCTTTCTACATACATTATAATTTACACTTTCTTGACACAATAAATTTTTGTTTTTAACGATTCGTTTTTCTTAGTTATTGCTTACTTCACATTCATTCAATTTTTCAAGCATTAATTTAACTTTACCCTGGCTCTCCACCATGTGTGGTGTCCAACGGGAATATTCGTGTTTTAGTCTTACAACACTTCCCCTAACCACCATGATTTGTTAGAATTCAACAACCAAATAGACACACCTTACTCGACATTCTACAACTCAATGAGCTACTTTAATATTCTTAAAAATTCAAATGTAGGTGGAGAACCCTACAAAACACATTCATTCTAACTTCCCCCTCATTCATCTTTAAACATGCAGGCTTTCGTTCTAAAGCATGACTTTACAGTTTAATACTTAAATTTTGACTTCATTGCTTTTAAGCATTCACTTTTAGCATCTACAATTTTATGCTTCTAGACTAAATTCTACTTTTACATAACATGCAAGTATTTACATACATTTACAAAAGTTTAATACATATGCTTTTTACAATTTACCATAAAATGAATAAGAGAAAATAAATTTTTACTTTACTCATTCTTCGCCAAGCTGGCGGCACTGAAACTAAAATTCTTATTAGTACAAGAATACGAAGTTACTTTTATCTCCGGCCAAATTTTGGCTTTAACATAACAAAATTAGTCTTTCGACCAACAGAAAATGCTTGTTTTTAGCTTTTACACTTAAAGAAAATAATACTTTTGCCTTAGCTAAATAAAGTAAAACAAAACTAAGTCTCAACCGAGACATATTGACTTTCGTCAAAACATAGAACTTCGTACTTATGCATAACATTTCGGAACAAAAGAGAAAAAAAATTTATAGAAGGTTTTAACTTATCTTTGAGTTTTCGATGCTTGAAACTCCGTCATCCGTTTTTGACAAAATTGATCCCAAGTTAGAGGTGTCATGGATGTCAATCTTCTCCTTATTGATCTCCGCGTGTCGTCCCCGTTGCTCTTTCTTTTGCGTCCTCTACATGCTGGCCTCTTGACGGAGTAATCGTCTGGTTGTTGGCCTTTGCGTTTCTGCCTGGGACGGCTGGTCGTGACGTCCTCCGGTCTGGAGTCCTTCTTGAATTTCTTCTGTTCGTCGTATTTTTGTGCCTCCTGTTGGCGTTTCAGTTTCCGGAACGGCGGCCTTGCTGGCACCTGACTCTGTGGCCGTGTGCGCGTTCTCCTTGATGTGTAATTTCCCCTGCCATCTTTTGTAGGTGGTGTTTTCGTCTTTACCACGGTTTCTTTACCCGGTTCATCTGTATTTTTGTTTTTCTTAAACGCCGGAGTTTGAAAATCCTTTTTTCTTTTTGATACCGACGTCCGGGTTGTAGAAGTGCTAGGTCTCTCTTCAGTTCTCCGTTTCTTGGGTGGTGGAATAGTTGTTGCAGTCTCTGGCCCTTCTATTTCGTTTAGACTTGAGTCCTGCAAGAAACTTTTAAGGATTTCAAAATCATTTGGATTATAGTATTTTTTCACCTGGTCGGGACTTGCTTTACAGATTTCCCCTCTCTCGTTTTTAAGATATAAGACTACTCCTTTGATTTCCTGAATTACATAGGGTCCTTCAAACTTTGGAGCTAGCTTTGCCATAAAATTGTCTGGGGCACTTGATAAAGAAAATTTCCGTTTCAATACTTTATCCCCAACTTTAAAATCTGCTTCACGGCGTTTTCTATCGTAATATAACTTTTGTCTATTTCTTGCCGTATCCGAAGTTTTAAGCGCCTGATCAATTAGCTTTTGCACGTCCTTTTGTCTAAATTCCTGCTCTCTTTGTTGCACAAAGAATAATTTATCTAAAGGCGTAATTAACTTTCTGCCTAAAAATAATTCTGCTGGAGTTTTTCCCGTAGTATCATGATGTGCCGTTCTTAAAGCATAAGCTAATTCATTTATGTAGCCATCCCAGCGCTTGTGATGTGTGCTAACGTAACTGCGAATTATTTTTACAATGTTTTTATTAACTCTTTCTGCTATGTTAGCCTGTGGTCTATACGGAACCATTTTGATATGGCGTATATCAAGTCCATTGCATATGTTTTCAAATATTTGACTAATGAATTGTTTTCCGTTATCGCTAATGACTTTTATCGGTGCACCGTATTTTAAAATGTATCTGTGTAAGAATGCATCTGCGACTGTTTTGGCTGACGCGCGTTTAAGTGGAACAATTTCTATCCATTTTGAAAAATGATCTACTATTACTAAAAGAAAACGATTTTTATTTAACTCGCTCTGGGGGAAGGGACCAAGGAAATCTATGCCTAAAATTTCATTCGGAAATGTAGCGCGAATGCTATTTAAGTACCCGGCCGGGCTGTAATTAATATCATTTATTAACTGACATTGATTGCAGGACCTGACATACGCCGTTACTATTTTGTATAATTGCGGGAAATATACCGCCTCGCGTACCCTTTTTAAAGTCTTTCTGACCCCGAGGTGGCCCGCTGTTTTTTTTTCGTGCAACTCCTTCAAAATGCTTAATCGAAGCGAGGCTGGGATGACTGGCTTATACTCAAGATTTTCGTTCGTTGTTTTCGTATAGAATAATAAATTATCTATTATTTCATAGTTTTTTGCTCTATTTCTTATCGCATCGATATCTGTATGCTCAAAGCTTTCGGGGTCTTTCAAATAAGCATAGATATTTCCAAATTCAGGATCAGCTTTCAGTTCAGTAATAACCGTATCTCTAGAATCTAAAATTTTTGAAGTCAACACAGCGCATTTAAGTTCATTACCTTCATCGTCCAGTTTTATACGAGAAAGTGCGTCGGCTACATTGTTTTCCTTACCCGGTTTATATTTTATTGTAATATTATATTCTTGGAGTTTTAAAGCCCATCTTATTAACCTGGGCGTTAGGTTTTTTCCCGAGTAAAGTCTACCAACAGCCGCATGATCCGAAAAGACTGTTACTGGCGATTTGCCGAAATAAACTCGAAATTTGTGTACAGCCATTAATACGGCTAATGTTTCTCTTTCTGTAGCTGTATAATTCCTTTGTGTTTGATTCAATGTTTTACTAAAAAATGCCAGCGGATGGTTATTTTGCATAAGAACCGCACCCACCGCATAGTCTGATGCATCTGCCGCAATTTCCAGGTTTTCATCCCCCTCAGGGAATTTTAAAACAGGGGCATTAATAAGCGCTTCTTTTAATCTTTCAAAAGCTGTGTTCGCTTCCGCTGTCCACGTAAATTTACTCTTTCTTCTTTTGATTACTAAGAGTGGTTCAACAATATTAGCGAAATCTTTTATGAAAGATCGATAGTAAGAACATAGTCCAAGGAAAGACGAAAGTTTCTTGGCGGTGTTGGGCGGTGGGAAATTCTTAATAGCTTTTATTTTTGAATCTTGCGTTTCTATACCCTTTTGCGAAATTTTATAACCGAGATATTTAAGTTCTTTAGTTGCGAACTTGCATTTTGAGGCGTTAATTGTAAGACCGGCCTCTTTTAATAATTTAAAAACTTGTTCGAGGTCATTAATGTGTTGTTCCAACGTACTACTCGTTATAATTATATCATCTAGATAAATTAAGGTTGATTTTCCTAGGACAGGCTTTAGAACAATGTCCATAGCTCTCTGGAATGTTGATGGGGCCCCACACAACCCAAAAGGCATGCGTAAAAATGCATAAGTGCCCGATTTTGTTATAAACGCGGTTTTATGTATATCTTCGGGTCTCATAGCTATTTGATAGTAGCCAGACGTTAAGTCCAAAGTAGACATATATCTCGTCGATTTGATCTGTCTAATGATCTCGTCTATAACCGGCAAAGGGTAAACTGGAAATTTAGTTATGCTATTTAGTTTTCTATAATCGATAGCAAACCTCCAAGCCCTTTTATCCGAAGGAGGAAACTCGTTCTTTTTCCTACATAGTACGACTGGACTCGCGTATTCACTATTTATGGGCGTTATTATTTTATTCTTTAACATCTCCTGAATATGTTCTTCGATGATTACGTCTTTTTGTTTGTCATAGCGGTAAGGTTTAGTCTTACAAGGTTTTTCGGCATTTAATTGAATCTTGTGAGTCACGATCTGACAGTTTCCCGGTTTTTCTGAAAACAAATGAGAAAAATTACTCACCACTTGCTGTATTGCTTTACTTTCCTGGTCATTCAAATGGCTAAGGTCCAATTCAGGTGTCTCCGCAGGTTCCACCACCCTCTGGTCCATCTCCAGCACCACGGAACTATCTTGAAAATTTAATTTGGCCCTCGCGGCCCTTAAAAAGTCCATACCTAAAATAAGAGAGTGTTGGAGGTGTTTCACCACAAAAATTAATACTTTGAGATTTTCCTCTTTTATCTGTAAGTTTAATGATACTTTCCCGATGCAGTGACATGTTTTTCCTTGCGCCGCTATAATTTCCGTATTTCTGGTTTTGAATAGTCGTATCCTATAAAAATTCTTTTTGAAGAACTTTTCACTCATGAAATTTCCTTCTGCCCCTGTATCGATGAGGGCTTCTACTGGTACATCGCCAACCAGGACTTGTATAATTGGTAGCTGTGAGTTTTTTACGATGACTGTATTTAGATGTCTATTTGAGGGTTTTTCTAAAACTTCCGGGGTCTGGACCCTCCCTTTCACAGGCCCCTCTAGTCGTTTAAAGCTTTCCTTTCAATCTGTGTCTTCTGGGTACGCGGATGCTTATTTTCTAATTTTCTTTTTGGGCCTTGACCTTCGAGTTTCGATGCGTTAGCTTGATAGTTCTTTCCCCCATATGAGCGATTTCCATTTCTGGTTTCCTCCTTCCTTCTGGTACTTTGAGAATATGTTTCCCCTCTCGCTCTTTCCGCTATTCTGCGATTTTGAAATTTCACCGCCAATTCGAAGAGTTCCTGCAATGTTCTTGGGTTTCTAATTTCAAAGTAGTCTTGAACAGCGGGTAACAATCTTGGTAATATTATTTCAATAATCTCCGCATCGGGTTTCTTGCCATACAGCATATCCGTTAGCTTGATTTTTCGTAAAATAAAGTCCGTCAATTGTGCTGTATCCCGTTGATAGAAACTATATAGCTCGGCTTCCAGCCGTGCGCGATCTTTCACTATGGGGAAGGCCTTTACTAACGATTTTTTGAAATTTTCAAATGTATATGTCGGGCTTCCAAATTCCCCTAATAGAAATTTGCCTATGTTCTTCCACCATAGCGCGGCCTGTCCTCTTAGTGCTGATGTGGCGATAGCAACTTTTTGTCTTTCAGGCACAGGATAGAGCTGAAAGTGGTTTTCTATACCTTCTAAAAATACGGACACCGAATTTTTTCCGTCGAAATAGACGTTTGGCTTGATTGATACTCTCAAAGTCTGGACCAGGTATCCAAATCCTTCTAACTGAGTTGTCTTTTCTTGGTGTTGTCCAGCGGCTTCCATCCAGTTTTCGGCCATTTCAGTTCGATAAGTGTTCGGGCGCCAATATAACGTTGCGCGCCTCTAACTAGCACGCAACCAAGAGGTGACTGTGAAAGCTTGTATAAACCACAGAGTCTTATAAAGGGTTTAAGTCCCTTTTTATTCAACGTACTAAATTACAATTGCGTCCTCTTGACGCTTACAAACTGTGCCAACTAGGCAGTCAAAATAAAAATAATAACCTGAAAAGAAAATAAAGACAAGATTCTAACTACGAGACTCTCTAAAATAACTAACTCACCGCGTTTTACAATACGGCTGCTAATTCAGCAGACTTGAAGTTCACTGGAACAATTGCAACTACTTCCGCCAAGCACATAGGCCACAACGCGGGGTTCTTCAATTCTCGATTTCTACCTCCGCGCTCGCTAAGTAAGAATAACTCTCTCACCGAACTCGTTTCCTTCTATTTAAATCATACTACTTCCGCTGATAATTTGAATGCTTGCGCGTTCTACTCAAATTTACATATTCTGGCATTGGCAGTTCCAGGGCAAAGTAAGGCTTGACAGGAAAGATAGTTTAAACTTAAAATAAATGTTAGTTAAAATAAATATAAACCCTACAGATTATAGTTGTTTAAATTTAAATAATTCTTTGGCATAATGTAATTTATATCATCTATGTTGCTACAATTCTGTTTCAGTACAAGACCATCATGTCAGTGTAAGATTTCGTAAGTGGAGACTTGGGTTCTAATCTTGGTGAAATATAATACGGAGAAGCTCTTACTGTGAATTTTGATATGTATAATTTATTCTTGTATTGGATTGGAATGGACTCGGTGTTTTCATTTAGGATGTTTCATATTCAAAGAGTTAGTTCAGTGTTTCATATTCAAAGATGATTAAGTTCATACAATGTAATTAATTAATAGACTTATCACACAGACCTTTTTAATAGACTTATTCTTAAATTTTTTGTTCAGACATAATGTTACTAATTAAAAACAGCATTAGAAAAACAAAACTGGTTAAAAGAAAACTTCAGTTATTTTTAAAAATGATATTTTATATTTAAATGCTTTTATTAATATAAAAACAACAATAAACATATTTCTAAATAATAAGGTTATTAAGAATCCTTAAGAAAATTTTTAAGATTTATAAAGGTTTGCAAGGTGAAAACATAATCGATTTTGTTATAAATCACATGGTTTTGACATGTTTTGAGTATGCTCCTGCTGGATTGGTAGAAGCTTGGTGATCCTGTTATGAACAAATCTTAACAGATGAAGATATAGCATATGAATATAGAATCTAAAGGAAAGGTAAGGTTAGATTAGGGTCTTTGAATATTACCAAGCACAATGGTTATCAGTCTGAAGAAGAATGCTTTTATGAACAACTTTATAGGGCACACCCGTTCTTATATGGCAGGGTTGCTCTCCAAGTACTGAGGTAGGGAATATTTAATCTGCTCTTTTTTTTTTTTTTTTTTTTTTTTGAAGTGTTTGGTAATGGTATTATTCATTTCATGTATTTTCTGTAATACATATAGAACACTAATATTTCTATTACAAGTGTCTTTTTTTCATTTTTAAGTGCTTTGCTCGTTGATATTCTCAAATTGCATCTAATAAGTAGTGCTATTAAGTATATAATAGCTATATATTATGTATAAATTATAATATAATGTACAACATATAATGATATGTATTACGTGGGCTATTATGTATGTATAAATACAATAAACGCATATATAGATCAATATATGGTTGATCTTTACAATATGGTAACTGGTAGTTTGGCGACATTTTGGAGGCGATAAAGGTTACTACCTGGGACTTTTGTAATAATGTGAGCAGTACTCAGTTCCGATTACGCATTATTTTGCGTGAGGGAAATGAGAGATCATGGGATATGTCATGTGATATTAATGGACGAATTACGGTTCTTTAATCGGAAAAGGGGGGAAATCGGGAAAAAATGTGGAATTTAGCTTTATTCTGTGTTGTGTGAAACAGTGTTGTGTAATTTTTGGATCCCATGGCCCTAATTAAAGTGAATTCGAAATGGGTATTTAGGCATTGTGATAAAGAGAAGTTTGCTTTTTATTTAGCGGAGGAAGTATGGAGGAAAAATTCGCAGAAAAAATCTTTCAATAATTTTATTGAATGAATTAGAAAAGTGTATCCGCCACGTAATCAAGATTCTGAAGAAGATTAGGTAAGTTAGTATTTTTAATTATTTGAGGATATTATTTTTTTGCATTGTTCTAAATGTAAGGTGGAAAGGAATTTGGTATTATTGGGAAAATTGTTATTAGCAATGATTTAGTTTAAAGTAATTAGGATTGTAAGGTAATTTTTATTAATTTAATGTATGTACTCATTTATATTTTAAGTAGTGTTTTTGAATTTAATTATATTTTAATGAAATGATAGTTATTTTGTGAATTTTATGTTTGTAGGAATTTGGTATACGTTTAAGTTGAAATATACGTGCATGGAAATAATTTAAATATTTGATACTAAGTATTTGTAATACTTGCAGTATGAATTCGTTGGTGACGTGTATAATGTAATAGATGATTTAGAGGTAAAAGTTTTTGGATATTTTATTTATTTTATATGTGGAAATGTTCATATTTGTAAAGGATAAATACTTTTTCACGTTCAGGAATTTCATATATGTTCTTTTTACCGGGTTTAAAGATAGAGAAAATTGTCATGTATTTTCGTGAAATTTTTCTAATTTATGAGAAAAAAGCAGTGTACATGGATATAGTGAAGAGTGCGCGCAATGCCATTTTTGTGCAATTCTGGGATGTTTTTTTAAGTAAAAATAAGTCGGCGTGTACATGGTTTATGTTTATGTGTTATTTTGAAAAACGCGTAAGGAGTATGGTATTGTGCACTTTTTCCCAATTTTGCAGTGAATATTTGTCATGATTAAGCAGTTTTGTTTGATAAAATTTCTAGCATAAGTGTAATTCGGATAGTAGATTGTTGAAAGAAGTGTTCAGTAGATAAGAAGAAAAGAAACATGTCTTTACTTCGTGAAGACCTGCGGCGGGGAAAAAAAAATAGAGGGTTGCTGTAGGAGAGTTGGTTGCCAAATTTTCGCCAAAAAATCGCCAAGTTACCATAATGTAAAGATCAACCCAATATATTTTTAGTATGTAATCATTCAAAATAAATTTTATGGAAAAAAAAAGACACTTGACAGCAGAGATTTTCTGGAAATCCCAAGTTAAATACATATCAAATCATTTGTTTACAATCAGTGAACGTTAACACCAAAACAGCGACTCAATGCTTACAACAGCCAGCAGTTCCTCCTTTACATGAACAATAAATTAAATAAAATATATATATATATATATTTCTCCTTTTTCAACAATGAAATGTCCTTCGATTTCATGCGATCATTACGCTATAGAACTTATCCTTCAACAGGAAGTCAAAATTCGTACATTGGGTTTTTCAAGTAAAATTCCGTGCTTTACTAAATGACGCGCTTTTTTAAATTCTCTCTGCTTCAGTAATATAGCGAAAATTTACGCCTCCTTGAACAAAATCAAACATTTCCCAAAAGCTAAGCAACTCCATTTTTGGATGGACGAAGTCAGATCACAAATCAAAATACCGATTTTTCTACTCCATACCTATATGTGAATTTAATCGAGGATAAAAAGAAAAGGCAAAGTAGTAGAAAACATCCTAAAAATATTACTGTCTCCATGGGTGTAGTCAAAACGAGAGGAAGCTGTAATCATTTACAATAAATACTGTCTCACAAGTGCGTGTAGTCAGTATGTTTGGGTAAGGCTGAATAGATGTGATGATGGGGGGGGGGAATGGATAGTGTTGAGATGCTTCGTATTCAAGCATTTATTTATTTATTTTACCATGGAATTTAGCATGGAATACAAGGCAATATGTATGCTTTCATCCTGAGACACACAGCAAAAGACCCATAACATCAGACAGAAACATATATTACTTTAACTAAAATAACTAAAGACAATAAGCATAGATCGGTGGTATTTATTAATATATTTATCATAATTTATTATAAGTTTATTTATGGTCAGCTCGCTATCATAATTTATTACTTGTTAATTAATGTTAGTTTAACACATTGAAGAAAACAGTATTTATATTATCTCATAATTCTAAGAATTTATTTAAGGCAATGAAGAATAATAGATCCCTCACATTTAGACATTAAACAGATAGCAAACAACAGTTGAGGGGGAAAAAAATCGGTGAGGTATAGTATTTAAAGGCAAAAAAATATTTAGCGATCTCAGGGGGGGGAAAGATAGGAGCACGAAGTAGCGCATAGCGCAACCTAACATACACGTCGCTTTGCAAAATCTCCATTTTCCCTCTCTGGAAACTGGAAATGTAGGCGATGTCGTTCTGTCGGAAGATAGCCAGAGACGCCGCACTCATTAGTGTTTAGCCAAGATAATCCAGCTTTTTCCCAGTATAGACGGAAAAATTAGACTAACGAGGGTCAAGATAGGAAATGAACTCTGCTTCCTCCAGTGTCCCGGCTTTTCCCGTCGGAGATCTCTACTCCTGAATCTGCTGGTCCTCTGTTCCACTGCAGAACATCTCGAGATAGAAACAACCCTACGACTGGTCAGGCTGATTGTGTTTCAGAACCTGCTTCAAGTCTGTTTGTGTTTCAGAACCTGCTTCAAGTCCTCACGTGATAACCAGAGCTGGAAGAGTTATTGGTCTTCCTCATCGACTGGACCTGTGTGTATTGAATTCCTCCGTACCGTCGGACCTCAACGGTGGGAGGAGATGTTACATCTAAACTCTGGACTATCAGCGCCGTTGCATCTAAAATCTAGAATAATCAAAACAAAAACGTATATAGAACTCTGATTTGCATTGAACTGGAACCAGAACAAGAACTAGAAAGATTGTATGAAGGAAAGAGCGTAATGCTCATCTAAACGTAATCTGTTAATTGTGTATAAATATAATCTATTTATGTTTCACACAAGTCTAAGTGTCAATATTTTGAAGAATCTTGGAATTTGGATAGTTCAGCGATCAGAATGGATGTTTCCTTGGCCATCCGGAAGATAGAAAAGGTAAGATAATTTTTTTTTGCCTTTATAGAGAATTCAGAAATATTAATTTTGAGTGAGAATCTAGAATTTCGTTTCCACTAGAAGGTTTCATAAATACGTTATATTCACTTTTACATTTAGCCTTTGAAGTTAAATAAATTTTACAATTTCGACCTAGCTTTTGCGGTTTAAAATATGATTCTCCTTGTTTAATTGCAATATGTGTCATCAATTCGCAATCAAATAAACCGAATATTTCATCTGATACAATTAATTAACATAATAATTTAAAATCACTCACTTAGCGCATCTGACAATAATACTCAACTGTAGCATTTCATCTTGACGCAAATTAAACATAGCTTTCTGAATGTAATTTTTGCGCTTTTTGAAAACTGTATAACACTCTCGTGGCGTTGTCTGAAATTCTTTCAACACTATTGTTCTAAGCTTATCATAATTGCGCATGTCTTCTTCAGTCAAATAAACTATTCAATTATTCGCTCTCACCCAGAATATTCAAAATAATTTCCAATTTTAGCTCATCTGGTTTAAACGCTTTCTCAAGGGACTGGAAAAAAAGATTGAATGACTTTACTCTCGAAGATACTGGCAAAGAATATGTATTGTTAAAAACAAGGTGGTTAGAATAGAACAAGGAGGAGGCTATTCTAACCTCCTTGGTTAAGAAGGAAAACTTCTTCGCACCAAAAGTTGCTAGGCTGCCCATGAGCGAAATATCTGTCTCCAAAGCGCCAAAGTTCGAAGCCGGCATCGAAGTTCGAAGGTCACGTTTATCAAGAGTCCATAAAACGAATATCGTTATAATTTTCTTAAAATTTTGAAGGAAAATAAAATATTTTTTCGCGTAAGTAAATTAAATTAATAGGTTAGTTATTTTGAGTCCACCCCCTCCCAAAGAAAAAGTGCAAAAATCTGAGTCTAAATTATTACAAAATGTAAAAGAAGAAACATTTTGTCGGTGAGATCGGAGATCATCATTCGTTAAGTGGTGTTCGACACGAAGGCCTTTACCACAACATGTTTATCAATCCCCTAAGAACCTGTAACAGTTCGTTAAATTCCATAAACTGGAAAAGCCCTGTGCACTTGTAATAAAAGTGCAAAGACTTCAGTAGTGAAGAAGTTGATCAGGGGTGACGCCATACATCGGCCACCGATGAAGTCTTCGTTGGATAAGCTATAATAGCAACTAATAATTTTGACATATCTTTTACACATTATCGTAGATTTGACACAGTATCGTACAGTAATATTGGAAAATAATATATACAAGTCCCAGATTTTTTTTTTTTCTTGCTTTCGTCCGAGGCGAAAGTACCTATATCTGAATATTCATAGGGAAGTAGACTGTCATGTGATATACGAATTTAATGATGATAAAGTCAGCAGCCTTGGTACCGGGCAAAGTACGGGGTAAGATGAAAATGATGATAAAGATGGAACAAAATCTTGATTAAATAGTTGAAAATAAAATATATACAAGAACTACCATCTAACAGTATGATGTATAGTTTTGGGCCGTTTATGCGGCTGTGCGATTAGATAGTCGTACTCCCCTATGTTTTTAATAACTTCTTTTCGTAGAATTTGAATGTAATCTTTAGTAATTCGGTATATAATGGTAAAATCTTTAGAGAATTATAAATGACAGTGTTCCTAACGAACCACGGAGAGTTCGATAGGAATCTGAGAGTTTTACTCTGAAAACTTTGAAGCCTTGCTCGGTTTGAACGTGCAGTAGCTGCCCACGCCCAAGCGGCATATAGAATTATGGGTCGGATTGCCTGTAGATAGATTGTTCTTTTAGCGTTGATATTTAACTTCGAATATTTGCACATCAGAGAGTATATGCTCATTAAGGCACGTTGTGCTTTGTCTCTGATATAATTAACATGAAATTTGAAAGTTAACTTCTGATCGAGATAAACACCTAGATATTTTGCTTGGTGGTCACTTGACACGATTTGTCCGTCCATCGTAATTTCTTCCAAGTCTTGAGGGATATTTCCTTTCTTAAAGTAAATCACTTTTGATTTTTCGGGTTTAATTTTAATTTTCCATCCTTTAAACCAGTGTGAAATGTAATTAATGGCATTCTGTAGTTTATTTCTTGCATGATATGGATTAAGTGAGAGACATAAAAGTGCCATGTCATCGGCATAGCATGCAGTGAAAGTATTTTCTATATTAGGAAGATCGTTCATATATAAATTATAGAGAAGCGGGAAAATTACCGACCCCTGTGGTAACCAGCGTCAAATTTTCTTGTGGTGGAATAGATATCTTGAATCTTAACTTGAAAAGTTCTGTTCTTTAAAAAATCAGGAATTAGATGGATGATGGCAGGTGAGAAATTGTAGTTAATCAGCTTGATGATAAGACCGGGATGTCAAACTTTATCGAAGGCTTTCTCTAAATCCATAAAAATAGCAGCGACTACTTCCTTTTTATTAAAATTTTCACCTATGAATTCTACGATTCGGGCGATCTGCTGAGTCGTTGAGAATCCCTGGCGAAATCCAAATTGATGGTCTTTGATGATGTTATTTTCATTAATAAAAGTGGTGAGTCGAGACTTGATAAGCCTTTCGAAAAGTTTGGCAATTGCAGGCAGAAGACTGATCGGTCTAAAGTTACTTGTGAGATTTCCAGCTTTGCCAGTCTTTTTAATGACAGTTAGAAGGGCGTGTTTCCAATATTTTGGGAATGTATTAAGTCTTAAACATACGTTATAAATATTTGTAATAAGGACGATGTGTTTCCTTGGGAGGTATTGCAGGGCCTTATTAGTGATATTGTCATATCCAGATGCTTTCTTTGGATTAAGTTTCTTTATAATTTTCTGTGTTTTTTTGGGAGAAGTCGGGTTGTTTTGATTTTCAGGATCTTTGCAGAGGAAATCGGTCAAGGGATTGATAATGTTGATATCATTCGGGTGTGGGAAATTATTTATATTAAACTGTTGTTCATAGTTATCAGAGAAGAGGTTGACAATTTTCTTATGATCGTAAATTTTGGTGTTATTATCATCTAGAATGGGTCCAATATTGGAGGGAGTGCTTCGGAGACTTTAGCAACTTTCCACACAGAATGGTCGGTGTGCGAAAGACTTTCAATGAAGTTATCCCAGCAATTGTTTCCGTACACTTGGATAAGTTTTCTGAGGTTTCGATTGGCAGCATTAAATCTTCTTTTGTCTTGGGTGGAGTGAGAACGTTGATAAATTTTTCTTAGTCAATTTTTCTCTGTAATTTTCTGTCTAATATTGTGTGGGAGCGTATAATTAGTCTGTTTTGGAATACATTTGGCGTGGTTGAGGGCTTCGTTGATTTTACTGCTAAGATAGGCTGTGGCATCATGAATTTCGCTGTTATTAGTCATTTTAGTGGTAGCAGATATGTTTTCTTCAAGGTGATAAGCATAGTTTTCCCAATTAATAAGGCACTTTATAGGCGGAAGACCATGCTTTAAGCCATATAAAGTGAATCGTACTGGTAGGTGATCTGAAAAAAGTTCTTTATCCACTTGGATAAAAGGTATTTGAGGAACATTGAAGGTAATTAAGATGTCTAATACATCAGAAGTATTTGAGATTTGATGAAGATCCATAGGTTCATCTGGACCATAAATGTTGATATCAGGGTTGTTGATGATAATAATTCCGTCTGGATTTTTCGCGTGGAGTTCCAGTTAACGTGCTTACAATTAAGTCCCCAGCAAGAATAGTTGGATAACGAAAGTTTAGAATATAGTCAAGATCTTGAGTGTTGAGGCTTTTGTTGAGTGGCTTATAAACAGCAATGGTGAGATATTCTTTATTATCACTGTTCAAAATACATGCACTTGCTTCAAAGCTCATAAGGGGAAGAGGAAAGATGGTACTGTTTAGGCTTTTTTTTCATGAGAATAGCTATACCGCCACCACGCTTATGAAGACGGTCAGATCTATAGATGTTGTAGTTGGGAATTTTAAATTTGTCATTTGATTTGAGGTGGGTTTCACTTAACAAAATTACATCCAGACTGTGCTGGTTGATGTAGTTTTGAATTTCAAATTTTTGATTTTTAATACCATTACTATTATAAAACATAAACTCGGCATAATAAATATGTTGCATGGTATTTGGATTAGCCGTATGGGCGTAAATATTCATGCTCGTTCTGGATGAACATCTTTAGTGCTGCCATTGCAGTCTTGAGCCTGGTGTCGGGGTTAGAAGCCTGCTTGTATTGCTGGTAAATTTGATAAATTTCAGTAATGAACCCGGTGAATTCTTCAAAAGTGTTGTTCTTCTATGTCTCTGTTTACTGATTTTCGTCTATTTTTGGAGGATTGGTCTTCTTTATCGTTATTTATAGAGTTGTTATTATTCTTGAGGGATTTCCTGTCGTTAACCGTCTTTGGGTTGCTCTTGGTAATCGCCGCATATGATTTGTTGTACGGGGCTTAAATGCATTTGGTGTTAATGAAGAAACTTCATTAATTTTTTGAATATCTGTGTTTCCTGGTCTTTTAGGGCATTCCTTACTACAGGATGCATGTCCTCCTCCACAGGGGACACATTTCGCAGGAAATTCTTTACCTTTTTGAGAGCACTGGAAGGATTTGTGATTATCGGCGCGTCTGACGTTTTGTCCACGAACGTTTCTTCCCTCAATTTCCTGTACAGTCGGTTACAAAAGTATTCGAACACCTTTACCCTATCAGAAAATGACAAGATGGCGTTTGTTTTTTTTTTTTTTTTTTTCCTGTCTCTTGTGTTATTCCATCCTAAGTTTTCTTCTTTCCCCATCTTGGAAAAGACTGAAAAATGGTCACGATCTCTCTTTGAATTGGGAAGCCATTTTGAGAAAAGCGGACGACCCCAAGGTTCTTTAATATACTAAGGTTAGGCCAGGAACGGAAAAAGCGTGCCATTGGTTGCTGGTAGTGACGTCACCCGGGAGACAAGAAACATCGGCCGACGCCTCTGCTACATGATTTTGGTAATGGAAAAAATGTAAACTAAAGCAAAATGATCATTTTATATGTGGTAGATACACCGGAAATACCGGGTATATACTTTCCGATTAAGTATTTTGTTAAAGAAAATGTTTATTTTATGCACAGAATTCGTACGAATGCTGAAAATAATTGTAAACATTAAATTCTTTTCGTAAAGGAAAGTATTAGAAAATGAAAAACGATATTTAAGTTAATTAAGGGAAATAAATATTGTAAAACAAGGTATTTTTCAATATTTTTTCGTAGTATTGTTTGCACTAAATAAATCATGTTGAACAGAACACATGATGACATAACTGCTAAGACCATGGTAAAAACATAATCAAAAAGTATTATTCTATTTATTTTCATTGCTCATGCACTTTTTCTAATACAAATGAACTTTGACATTCCATGAGAAATATATGATCGTCATTTTCAGTTTAAATTACATATCTCAAGCAAAAGTATATATAAAAAGATTTGACTTAACAAATTCATATTTAAATACCATAAAATTCTACAAATTTCTTAATATCCGTCATTTATACATTTAAATAGTATACTTATCGCATTCATTATAAAGTGAAAAGTCACTTCATACTGATTCACTTCAGATTTTAGCAGAAGTGCGTATATTTTCAGTATAATCTAGAAGTACTCTTATAATCCTTTACACTGCCAAGATTTCTATATAACATTTATCCTGACGTGATTATTTGCTATAGTAAATAATCTTCGATATTGGCATCCTATTCTTCCTTCCATACATTAAAAATGGAACAATTAAAATACATTTTCTTACACATATACGCACAATAATAATAATAATAAACTTGCCCTACATCTTAGTTTCGGCCCACCAGCGGCTGAGCGGTAAAGTCGCTGAACACTGGTAGTTCGGTCCGAATCCCGCGAACGGGCTGGCTGCATGTGTGTTTTCGTGGTTTTCCACATGCGTAACGTGTATACGAGCCAGTTTCCCTGAGAAAGTCCTCCACGAAGACATCACACCTATTACGCAGATAATCCTAGTGTACTTTGCCATAATTAAATACACCACCACATCTTAATTTCAATTCAGCCTGTACACAAATTAAATATTTTTAATTACTAATGTATTTTTATCAGGTTGTTTCTTAAAATACTTTTGTTATACTCGAAATATGTGTTCAATATTGAATTATTTTTCTTTCTCTTATAATTAAAAACAAGTTATATGGAATCAAAATTAAAACATATGCAGCAGTTAAATAACACTAAACAGAATATCTTACTCTTTCGCTATTTGTATTCTAGCATTATACATAGATTTGTTTTCCTTCAGGTTCAAGCATGTGTAAGTTATATCAATTAAATAACATCACACATACCTGTATGCATCAGTTAAATAACACTGAAGGAAATATGTCACTCACTCATTCGATGTTTGCATCATAGTGTGGTCGAAAAATTGTTCTTTCCTCACGGTGAGGAATGTATCAGTTTACTTAGTTCGCAAAGCTTAACCCAGACGCTGCTTCAATACATAGAATTACGTTTGGGATGTAAAGAAAGTAACCAAAACATGTGAATGAAGTTGGGTACGCGAATTTATTAACTAATCATTCAGGTACTCAGTATTGGTAAACATGACATTGAGTTTAAATATCTCACTACGATGTAAGTCTCATACACAAAATGAAGATTATGATAAAAAATGATTTAAAATGAGAAATTTTTCAATTTAAATGTAAAATAGCAGTAAAATGAAAAATAAATGTAAAATTACATCACAGTTATGTATGAAAACTACATAAATTCATTAAAAAAATAGTTATTTTATAGTTTATTCTGGTTGTAAAGAGTGTTTTCCGCCATATAACGTATTAACGTGTATAATTCTGACACAAAGCTATAGCACAATTTGCCACTTCCGCCTAGGTATAATAGCAAATTAACAACAGAAATCAAATCAAACTGTTGATGCAACGAAAGTAAACAAACGCCAAGAACTAACGCTGTCACCCACATGACGTCATGCGTATGTGGCATAACTTTCTCCCTGCACTGCGCATCGCTCTTGGGCCCCCCCTGGGACGACCCCACCTTGGACAACGGAAATGACCGCTCACCACAACAAGCGTCTAGCCCCTCAGATGCTAGTTTCCTTCTGGATCGTTTGCGCAGATTCACGCGCAGCGTGTTTACCCCAAGGCACTGGGCGTGGTCAAAGCCGATTTTTTTAAAACGCCACGCGTGTAAAACGTTACGAACTTGGTGCGCATTACTGAATGTAAATTAATTAATTTTATTAGATTTTCTGAAATAGTTTTCTTTTTAATTGGTATATATATTTATTTGTTCAGATGTTTTATTATAAATCTATACATAAAGGAAGAATATCTGATTTATTCATTTATTCACGTACAGATCATCGCCCGAAGCTATTAGAGATACAGATATCAAAACTTAGGAGCTTATTACTTTTGTATCGAAGATGTTATTTAAGAAGCGATTTTTTAAGATTTGGCGTGCAAAACATGTTTTTATGTTTTTTCATATAAGGAAGAAACAGATGTACATAAGATTGTTGCTTTAAAATGTATGCAATATGAATACATAAAAACCAATTTCAAACGTTTTCAAAATTCGGCAACGAAGGGGGGGGGAACGTGTTCTTCACATATTCCATCATACCTCAGATATCCATAATACACACTTATGAATTATTGCTGTAAAATGTAAGGAATACAAATAAATCCTGACATCAACATGTGTGGGGAGGGGGACTGATTGGCATAAAATACAAGTTTACATAATGTACAAGTAAGCCTTATTAAAGGTGCAAACCAGATATGTAAAGCTAGTTAGTATTAAAAAAAACTTAAGGTTTCTATTATTTAATGTTATTAATAATTAAAACCCCAAAATAAAAATGTAGCAGCATGTGGCAATTCACAAAACTGTTATGAGTTTGTTACCATGTTCAATTAGTTTTAAACAATTCTACACATAATAAAATGGCCAGTGACCACATGTGAATGTACATGGGGTTGAATAATTAGAAAATAAAAAACTTGACAAATATTAAATAGCAAGTATTGAATAGTAGAAAATATTGCTTACCGTTCAAATTTGGACAAATATTAAATAGCAAGTATTGAATAGTATGAAATATTGCTTACCGTTCAAATTTGGACAAATATTAAATAGCAAGTATTCAATAGTAGAAAATATTGCTTACCGTTCAAATTTGGGATTGAATCAGTTTCACCAAAATATATTTATCTACATTAAAAATGTTTGGTAATAATTTATTGACTGAACACTTTAAAAGTCAATGAATGATTGATTGTATGGACAATATTTGGTATTGTTGCACTTGGGGGGGAAGAAAGACAGTAATGCAAGGAGAATGAACAAAAATAGACTTACTCATTAATCACAGAATATATCAGCCTATCACGAGGACCTGAGATAAAGGTTCAAAACCCTGTTCTGACCTTCTACATCTGTTCCTGATCATTTTAAGGATTAGAGTTGGAATTATCTTATTATTAAAGAGAAGTTCTAAAGAAAGAGATAGTATTATATAAATAAGAAAAAAATATCATCTGACACATATAAAACACTTACAGGCAGTTGAAAGATGTTTTAGATGATAAAAATGAACAAAAGGAATTGTGAATAGGTACTAATGACTATTGTTAAAATATATATTTTTCAATAGATGTATTAAGTTTCTTCAGTGGAATTATGTGCAAAATTTTTGTGATCCAAAATAATTTTTAGAATTGTATTATTGTCTTCATTCTGTGAAGTTATTGTAGAAGTTTTTGTCAGTTTTCTTTTCGTTTTGTATTTGAGAATCTTTTGGGTATTTTATTTTTATTAGATGGAATATCTTTATTAGCAGTTGGGAAATGTATTTCGGGTAGAGTAGACTTTAAGGTACCCCTTGTATTTTGGCGAAGTTGTTGTTTGATTTATCGCCAAGTTGTTTCATTTATGGTAGCCTGAATAGTTGAATGTTATGGAAACCCTATTGTGACGTAATTGGGTGCATGCATGATTCTGGGAAATTTTTAATCATGGGATGTTTTGTAAGCGTTTTTGTGCTGTGTGTTTAGACGGTAGAATGGCCAAATGTAGTAAGATTAATTTGAAGTTTCTGTGCGATTTGGAGCAAAAGGGAAAAGAGCTTTAATTGACTGGTGTGTAAATGAAGGTTTACTTAGTAGCCATTATAAGTGTCCTGTATGTACAGGGTGATCAGCGAATAAGCCCTGATTTCAAAATTAAATATCTCTACAACAAAAATCGATAGAATTATGCGGTAAACTGTACATTTATTAGCAAAACTGTAAAAATAGTGTACAAAAGTGTAGAAAATTTAGTTACGAAAATCGTTAACAGATGGCGCTCTGCATTGAAAATTATTTCTGAAAGGAGTCAAAAAAATAATTAAAAAAATAAAGCAGGCCTTGCAATCAAAATACAATTTTTTCAAAATGTTCACCATTCGAAACAATGAGGTGGCGTAAATGAACAATGAAATTTGACATCACGCCTTGCAATGTCTCGACGGAAATGGAATAACATGCAACACTAATGAACGATTCAAGTTCATCTAGAGTAGCAGGATTGTTTCGATAGACAGCGTCTTTCAATGCGCCCCACAGAAAGAAGTCACATGGACTCACATCGGGAGAATATGGAGGCCAAGCTATTCCTGTGTCAGTAAATTGAGGATAATCTAACGCAATTACTCTATTCTCAAAGCATTCATGAAGAAAGTGAAAAGCTTTATTTGTTCGATGTGGTCGAGCCCCATCTTGCAGGAACCAGTCGATACCTAGTCGACCCTCCAACACTAGTTGAATGCTGACAAATTGTTCTAAAATTGTAACGTAACGTTCAGTAGTTATCGTTTCTCATATGAAAAAGGGTCCGATAATGCCTCTGGTGCATACCACAGCCCATGTTATAACTTTAGGCGAATGCAGTGCTTTTTCTTCACACAATGAGGATTTTCAGTACACCAAAAGCTCCAGTTTTGTTTATTAACGATTCCATTCAAATGAAAATGTGCTTCATCTGTGAACCAGATGCAGCTCCCATCAAATCTGTCGTTGTTGATCATTGTTAGAATCTGATTCGCAAAGTCAACCCTTTGTTGCACAGCTTTCATGGGTATGGCCTGATGACTTTGGATTTTGTATGGAAACAGCCGTAGGCTATTTTTAAATATTTTTTTGTGTGCCCGTTCAAACCTGTCTCTGATGCTTTTCCTAGGATTTTGCTGAACAAATCCAGAAGCTTTGGTTGCATTTTCAGGAGTGACTATAGTTTGCTTAGGCCCAACGTTTCCCTTTCGATCATCAGCCATGCTGCCAGTCCATTCGAATTTCGGGAAGAGCATGAGAATGTTTTTCGCATCGGGTCCAACTGGAACATTGAATCGGTTTTGAAATCTGCAACGTGTTGCCATAGGACTGTGTTCTAATGGGCGAAATTCCAGAACCAAAATACACATTGTTCAATGAAATACATTATTTCACTTTCTACGCTAGCCTCTTTTCACTAGCCAACAGTTGTACTGATCACTTTCGACTTCGAAGCACATTTTAAAGGCTATTGTTAGGTCATTGCGATTACAGCGCCATCTGTTAGCGATTTTCATAACTAAATTTTATAAACTTTTGTACACCATTTTTACAGTTTTTCTAATAAACGTACAGTTTACCGCATAATTCTATCGATTTTTGTTGTAGAGTTATTTAATTTTGAAATCAGGGCTTATTCGCTGATCACCCTGTAGGAAGGATATGCGTCTAGTCGAACGTAAACACCGCTTAGATGGATGTGAATGAGTTTGTAGGAAGAAAGGTTCAGATGGTCACTATGTGAAGCGTTCGATCAGAAAGAGTACTTGGTTTGAAAAAAGTCATTTGAGTATGATTGATATTTTGATTTTTACGTGGCTCTGGGTGTACGAAGCGAATTCGAAAATCATGGTAAGCGAATATTTGCTTTTGGCAGTGCTTAAATGTATATCATGTTTTTCCTTTTTTATGTTATTTTATTGTTTGGTTTAAAATGTATTTTATTGAGATTATGTCTTTTTTGTTTGCCTATATTGTAGAATTTGGTACTCCTTTGACTTTTTAAGTGAAAATATATCGATGTGTACGTGGACAAAGTAAAGGGAGAGCGCAATGCAAGTTTGTGCAATTCTGGGATTTTTTATCAAGTGAAAATAGGTCGATGTGTACATGGATAAAGTTAAAAGAGTGCGCAATGCCACTCTTTTAACTTTATCCATGTACTCAATTTTTGAGCAATTCGAGGAATTATTTTTAAGTGAAAATAGGTCGACGTGTATATGGATACCGAGTTTCTGCAATTGTTTGTCTTGTTATTTTCGGCAAAAATCGCCGCTTCGCAAGCCAAAATTAATGAGTCAAAGAATTGCACAAAATCGGTATCCATGTACCAGCAAAAATCGCCGAGGGGCACCCTAAAATATACTTTTACCTGTATTTCTTGTGCATTTAACATATCATATATTATCTAGTTGTAGTGGTGCTGATTTTAGAATCCTGTCTAACACGTCACATTGTTTGTCAGATTTTAATGAATCAACCTATTCTAAACATGTTTGATTTAGTTCATTCTTTGTGTTCCAGTGAGAGGGTCTGTGATTTTTTTTTTGGCTACTTAATTCAAAATTCATTTTTATCATCTATAATAAGTGGATAATTCATTATGTATTGTAGTTGTAGTATAAGTAGCAGTATTTCTAGTGTGCTGATGTCAGTAATGTATTTAACAAGTAGCAGTATTTCTAGTGTGCTTGCACATACTCTACATAACTTATAAGGTATTTCTCCCGCCTTCTTGGAGTGATGATCTGCAACTGGGCGCATATTCCAGAGGTCCGCAGTTCGATTCCCGGCGAAGGCATTGCTAATTTTTCATTCTCTCTTGCTTCCAATGTAAAATTCTAATGTCTGTACAGTGGCGCCCGAACTAAAAGGGTGTTAGATGATTGTTCTCCACACCCAGGATTTGGCGATTAATTCCCCTAAAAACCTCAGTCGCCCTTTAAAAGGAGGAGTATATAAAGTATTTCTCCCACCTTCTCGGCATGTCTTCCTGGTGTGATGTGTATCCAGAGGTCCGTGGTTTGATTCCTGGCAAAGGCATTGCATATTTTTCATCTTACCTGCTTCCAAAAAAATACCTAATGCCTCTACAAACTGATGAATCAATACAGCTGCATATATATCAATGAATGCATATCAGTGCACTGTATGTGACATGTACAAGTTTTGTTACTTTCATGTATAGTGTATATTTCTGTATTATGTGTTGATGAAACAGACTACCCATTCTCAACTACATATAAACAGTGTTTCATTTGTTTTATGTTTGATTCTTAAATTCCAAATCTTACTTGTTAATTTACCTTTATTTGCTGTAATTAAGCGATGAATCATTTTATCTCTTGCAAATCTCATAATACCATGTATAGTGTTATCCAATCTCTTAACATTTTTTCCATGAAGGTAAATATATTTTAATGTTTGGTGCATTCGTTCGATGTGCATGTTTGTGTTAACACCACTGTGAAGTCTAAAACAGTATGCCCAGCTAGATCTATTTTGTAAATAATATGTTTCAAAGTAATTTGCAAATTCGATAATGTCCGGATCTTCTTCAAGTAATTTTATTGCTGCTTCTTTCAGTGTATGAAAAGTATGAATGTCTTGTTCTAAGAGAGACCTACCGTATTTGACGGCATATAAAACACACTTTTTTTCTTAAATTTGGTCTCTAAAAAGTTACCTGCGTCTTATACGTGAAGGTAATTGCATTCAATAATTGTTTATTTGGCTTTTATGAAACGTGAGAACTAAAAGAAACGATGCTATTGAAACTTTTTTCCTTGTGTGTGGCCATGTAAATAAGGGTGCGTCTTATATGCCATCAAATACAGTAATAATTTTATATGTTTTTGCCTGTTTTTCAACACCATTGATTTTTTTTTAAAATTGTTTCTCCGGGTTCTATCAATATGCCATGCACAAAAAAGATGTTTCTGTAGTAAACCCATTTCAGACTTCCAAGCATTAAAAAAAGATTCAGCCATATCAGACATAAATATTTGTGGTTGTATTTGCCCAACTTTTTCTTTAATGCATGAAAAAAAAAATTGATAGCACAGGTTGGTCACATCGATTAGAAATTAAAAATGCACTTAGGAATCCTTGGTGCAAATCATTTATTGTAAGTTAAGTTATGAGTTCAAATCTGTATGCATTAACCCCATGTGTACCATCAATACATATACAAGTCAGAACTAAATTTTTTCACTATCTCTCTTTGTGCTTCTGTCATCATTATCAAAACAAAATCATTTCCTTTTAGAAATTAATATTGTGTACAATATTCATTCAAGCTATGTTGATCCCTGGGTTTTATAAAATGAAATGCATTGATGTTCAGAATTTTGCATTTCAGGTACCCGTGTATCTACACAAACCCAATCATTTTCATGTTTAACAGAATTGGAAGACAAATTGAAAGATTTTTTGATGTTATGTAAATCTTGTTTTGTAAGAAAAGGAAACCTCTCAAGCCGGGCATCTCATAGAGAATTTCTAATTTCATCTAAAATATTATCCAGAGAAATTTTTGCTGCTATCTTTGATGCAATATATTTTTTTCATCTGTTGTTAAAAATAAGTGACCTAAATCATTCCGATGCCCAGTATGTATTTTCTGATATGACACTACACATTTGCCATCTGTATGTTCTGTTACTTTTAATGCAGCTGCACAATATGTATTTATTTTATTGCTACCAAGGGTTTTTAAGTGACACAAACCTTTACTTTCTGATATAAAATTTCCTGAACAGTGGCATTACACCATGTATATTAAATATGCTTACTCCATAAGAAATTTTGACTTCGTACTATTTTCAATTTCTGCCTTCCATGCCAAAAAATCATTAAATGAATTAAATTCTAGTTCAGTATGATTCAAATCAACATCATGAACATTACTGAAATGAAATATTATTTCTCGCTTTTAAAAATTAGCATAACATACAGGACACACATAATTACCTGTTAGAAGTATGAATTTTATTTTGATGATATTTCCAATTTTTTAGGTCACTAAATTTCAGATGGCAGTCCTCACATTTGTATTTTGGTGATTGACTACATTTTAAAGAATCATTAATGTAGTATTATTAGAGTGTAATGTGTTGGTATGGCGTTTCAAACTGCATTTATTATGGTACGTTTTTAAGCAATCAGAACATACAAAATTACTCTCAGCCACACTAAAATTATTTGCACAATCAACCATACTATTAGAACTTAGTTTTCAGAGACTTAATTAATGTAGTATAGTATTATTGTACATATGCATGGCGTTTCAAATTGTATCTATAGTTGAAAGTTTTAAACAATCACGGCAAACAAAATCACTCTCAGCTATACTAAAATCATTTGCACAATGAACCTTATCACTCACAACACAATCAGAATTATCACACAGGATTACACCTTCCTGATTTTGATTCGATTCAGTATCAAAAATACCTTCTGGGGAAACAGAAGTACTTGGCCATGAAATAGGCAGTTTTTCTTGATTTTATGCGGAAGATATAATAATGGAAGCAAAATAAAAAAAGATAACTGTATTATCAATCACACTTTACCACAGCAGTGCAAACAGTAATAACAGTAAATACGACGCGCCTTCAGGGAAATGACGACATGCGCAGTAATCTGCGCAGATGTTCAGGGAGGAACCGGGAGGAAACTAGCATCTGAGGGGCTAGACGCTTGTCTCACCACACCTCTCCCTCTCTTTGCATTAGGACGCGATTTTGAGAAAAAGCTGACGACTCCATCTTGGAAAAACGGCATTCGATATGTTTTGGTTTGCTGTATTTAAGTCGGGGTGGAATCCGGTCAGCTAGCTGTGTTCTTTTCCTCGGTGAAATATTGCTATCATTTCAGTGAAAGTGACCTGGTAATATTTCAGGATAAACCCTCGTATATTGGGCTAAGTTCTCACCTCTCATGGATGAGAGTACCTAAGTAAGAACTTAAAATTTTAGATACGTTTCTTAGTAATTCAGAAGTCAAACAACAAAAATCAGCGTTAATTTACAAAATTTTTAAAAAATACAAAATTTCACAATTCTGTGAAAATTTTGTAAATTAACGCTGATTTTTGTTGTTTGACTTCTGAATTAGTATTTATTCGGCGTGTTATTGTGTCTTAATTACGTTTCTTAGGTTAAAATTCTGATTGAAATACTTCTTTTAAGGTATATGACTTAACTTTCCAAGATGTCACTAATTGTGTGTGTGAATTAAGATAGTTTAATATATAACACCTGCTTCAAAGCTAACAGTAAAGTTTATTTTGTTTATTTGTCATTTAAAATTACCTGCTTATTGTCTTTCGGTGCCATCTTTCTACCATTGCTGAAATAATTTACTCATCTCGAAGATCATTATCCCTTTTATTGTGTGTATTCATAATAACTGTCTAATTTTTTTTCTTTTATTGTTCATGTTGTAGCCGTACATTAAAAAAACCCTTTCGCTTACTGTACTTTTGTCGTACTAGGAAAATCAGTTGCTTTTCTATCAACTGCAGTCATGATTTTAGTAACAATGTAGCACATTGCTGGAATTTAAAACAAAGAAGGCTACTTTTGAAGTTTTATATATTAAGAAACAATACTAGATATTTCTCCTTGTGTATAATTTTTCTTTAATTTCAAAGTAGTTAATTCCTTTCTTTGCCCCGTTGGCCTCTTCTAGTGTAATTTGTCATCATTTTTGTGCACTCTTGGATTGCAGAACATGATATCGTTAAAGAAAAAGAACGAAGATGGAACGGACAAATAATGCAGAGCAAAAAGACATCTGTGGCTGGTAATTCTTCTTTTATATTAACTTTATTTTCACTAGAAATGCTTGAATGTTATAATTTGTACGTCCCTTCTCACATGTTGCTTTATATTGGAGTTTTACTAGTTATTTATTTTACATGATCGCTTCACATTATGTTTTAATGTTTAGGTTAGCATTTGTACATTAATTTGTGCATTAATTTAGGTTTTGAATTCCATATTGAATTGTCTGAATTGGTGCTTTCTTTATATTGTATTGTAATATTCGAAGTGAGGTTGAACTGTTAATCACACTATAATTATCCGAAGTTTGAGATTTGTTAGAGTTCTGTTGCTTCGTAGTGGTTTCAAAATTACTGCTGTAGTGTAATTGTTTCCCAAGTGGCCTCCTTTTGCATTACGAGGAGGAGGCTAAACATTTTCATCTCTGTGTGGCCTAATATTTTCCCTGTCCAATGGGGTCTTCTCTTCCGAACAGGCCAGTGTAATTGCACTGCATGTGTATAAACCAATTTTGTTTAATTTTTTTCAACTTTAGAGTCTCTCTATCAAGTGCTGTTTCTCGTAAAACCATTGTGTTAATCTTTGGATTATGGTAACTTGGAGATTTTTCGTGAAAATTTGGCAAGAACCCTTCTACAACAACCTTCTACTTTTTTTTTTTTTTTTGCACCATTTTGTCTTCATGAAGTAAAGACATGTTTATTTTTTTTTTATTTTCTCAACAATTTTTCCAACAATCTGCTAGGCAAATTACGCTTATGCTATAAATTTTATGGAACAAAAGTGCTTAATCATGACAAATATTAACTGCAAAATTGGGAGAAAGTGCAGGTTTGCAAACTCCTTGCCAAGGTTTTTAGAATGGCACATACATGGTAACCATGTACACGTTAACCTATTTTTACTTAAAAAAAATCCCAGAATTGCGCACACTCTTGACTTTATCCATGTACAAAGCTTTTTTCTTATAAATTAGAAAAATTTGCACGAAAATGCAGGAAAATTTTATAAATCTTTAAAGTCGGTAAAAATGACATATATGAAATTACCTGATCGCGAAAAAGTATATACCGTTTCCAAGGATGAACATTTGCATGTATAAAATATCCAAAAACTTTTCCCCCTAAATTATCTATTATAAACGTCACCTGCGAATTTATAACGCAAACATTAAAAATGGTTGCTAATACTTAGTGTCAAATATTTAAATTATTTCCATGCACGTTTACTTCTGCTGAAACGTATTCCAAAATGCTACAAACATATAATTCCCAAAATAACTATCATTTAATTAAAATATAGTTTAATTAAAAAACACTACTTAAAATAGAAATAAACACATACAATAAATTAATAAAAATTAACTTAAAATGTTAATTACTTTAAACTAATTCATTGCTAATAAAAATTTTCCAATAATAGCATATTATCTTATTTATTCCTTATATTTACAACAATGCATAAAAATAATATCCTCAAATGATTAAAAATACTAACTTACCTCATCTTCTACAGAACCTTGAGTGCATGGCGGATCACAAAATGTCCATTTTCACCACATTTCTTTCACCGCCATTCAAACTTATCTGTAATATCCTTCCTTTCACACAATCTCATTTCATTCCCACATTTTGGACATTCATACTTATCCGCAATTAATCCTACACTCATACAGCATTCAAGCAATTCTTTTGGATTATCAGATAAACGCAATAAAAATTTCGAATTCACATTAGATAGGGCCATGGGATCCAAAAATTAAGCAACACTGTTTCACACAACACAGAATGAAGCTAAATACAAAATGCTATAAAGTACTGCAGATATTTTTCCAAATTTCCCCCCTTTTCCGATTGAAGAGCTGTCCTTCGTCCATAAATGTCACATGACATATCTCATGACCTCTCATTTCTCTCAGACAAAAAATCCGTAATTGGAACTGGGTACTTCTCACATTATTGCCAAAGTCCTAGGTAGTAACCTTTATCGCCTACTAAAATGTCGCCAAACTGCCTGTTACCATATTCCAAAGATTAGCCAACCATTGAAAGTTAAATGTTCAACAACAAAAAAATAAATAAATAAATAACTAAAAAATAAATAAAAATTTAATGAGTACTCGTAAAGTTATTATTATTTTTTTTTTTGTTTATTACGTGCTCCGCCCTTAGGCACTACATGGACAGGGAGGGACTGCCCGTAGAGGTCTTTTTAAGGGAAACTGGCTCGTATCCACGTTACACATGGGGAAAACCACGAAAACGCCCATGCAGCCAGCCCGTTCGCCGGGACTTGAACCACGGAACGAACTACCAGTGTTCAACGGCTTATACCGCACGGCCGCTGGTGTACTACTCGTAAAGTTAGTGGAGCGAAAATGTCTTCTGTTAAAGATGCTCAAAATGTGCTTTTTCTTAGTTGTTTTAAGCATACTTTATTGTATTTTTCCTTAATCTGAATTATTTTGGCGTATTGTGAAGTTTTATGAACCAATTTGCAAAGACCTATTTAAAATTGATTCGATAAATAAAAATTAATTTTGAGATCAAATCAGAGATGTTTTATTATTATCGAAGTAAAATTCTGCAGATTAACTTTCAACTTTGTTTTGAAAAGCACTCTGAATGTTTCTTTTGGACTTTTTTCTGTTCTCTTGGCAAATGCATGACAGAATTATTTTTTGAAAAAGCTGATGTCTTTTGCTTATAAGAATGACTAATGCAACTGTAACCGTGTCGCTGTAAAGAGCACATGTTTCCCAGTAGCTCTTTTAAAGTGTCCTGTTTTTTCTTTAATTGGGTCAATCTCGTCTAGAAGATCAGACATTGCTTTTGTGTTATTTAACAATTCTTTCATCTTATCTTAGGTTAAAAAGCTCTTCTTCGTAATGAGCGTTTTTATTATCAAGGGGTTTTATAAGCACCCAATTCTTCTTTTATTTAACATATTTATTTATTTAACTTTAAAACTTCTTTTATTTAACAAATCTTTAAAAGTATATATGTATAGCTCTTTTAATGTTAATATATTGCGAGTTTGATTCTTACTCTTTTTTGATCTGTTATGTAACTAATTCTGTGTGTGAATTAAGATAGTTTAATGTATAACACCTGCTTCAAAGCTAACAGTAAAGTTTATTTTGTTTATTTGTCATTTAAAATTACCTGCTTATTTTCTTTTGGTGCCGTCTTTCTACCAGGGCTGAAATTATTTACTCTTCTCGAAGATCATTATCCGTAACAACTGTCTAAATATTTTTCCTTTCATTGTGCATGTTGTACCCATACATTAAAACCGCTTTTGCTAACTGTACTTCTGTTTTATTAGGGAAATCATTTGCTTTTCGGTCGACTGCAGTCATGATTTTACTAACAATGTAGCACATTGCTGGAATTTAAAACAAAGAAGCTACTTTTTGAAGTTTTATATATTTAGAAACAATACTAGATATTTCTCTTTGTGTATAATTTTTCTTTAATTTCAAAGTAGTTAAAATCTAATGATTCCTTCCCTCCCCCTTGGCTTCTTCTAGTGTAATTTGCCATCATTTTTGTACACTCTTGGATTGCAGATTGTGAAAGAAAAAGAATGGAGAAACAGTGCAGACAAAAAGACATCTGTGGCTGGTAATTCTTCTTTTATATTAACTTTATTTTCACTAGAAATGCTTGAATGTTATAATTTGTACGTCCCTTTTCACATGTTGCTTTATATTGGAGTTTTACTAGTTATTTATTTTAATTGAAAGCTTCATATTACGTTTTAATGTTTAGGGTAGCATTTATGCATTAATTTCTTTGGTTTTGAATTTTGTATTGAAGTGTCTGAATTGGTGCTTTCTTTATATTGTATTGTAATACTCGAAGTGAGGTAGAACTGTTAATCACACTATAATTATCAGAAGTCTTGAGATTTTTTAGAGTTCCGTGGCTTCGTAGTGGTTCCAAAATTACTGCTGTAGTGTATTTTTTTCTGAATTGGCCTCCTTTCGCATTACGAGGAGGCTAAACATTTTCCTCTCTGTGTGGCCTAATATTTTCCCTGTCCAACGGGATCTTCTCTTCCCAAAAAGTCAGTGTAATTGAACTGCCTGTGTATAAACCAATTTTGTTTTACTTTTCCCCGAATTTAGAGTCTCACTATCAAATGCTGTTTCTCTTAAAACCATTGAAATTCAATTTAGGTTTTATAGTACAATAAATTGAGCATCCTTACATTAGTATATGACTTTGATTCCTTCAAAAGAAAAAAAGAGTATCTTAGTTTTTTTTTGAATTTTTGATCAAAGTTTTAGTTTATGTAGGTAATTTCAATATCTCTTCCGCAAAATTGCATTAAAATTTTTTGCAACATTTTAAAATGCTGTATCATTCGATGGCATTTGATGTGTTTTCGCTTTCTGTATTAAAGCTGGGCTCAAACCCGGGCAGCTAGACAACATTTTCTTTCCCTGAGTAAAAATTAAATCATTTAAAAATACATTTATGTCATTAAATGAAGAGGCTAGATGAAATATTCAAATCGTGTAGCTTCTACATTTAGTTTGACAGTAAAAAGTCTGGAAGTAATATTATTCTTTGTTGAAAAATATCTTTATTGATACCAAGTGTTGCAAATCAATCTTAAGTTATTTCTCAGAGTAATATATAAAAACTGTCCTCCTCTGGCTACATTCCTGAAAGTAAGCATTAAGTATTTAACAAATCGATTTGATCATATTTTATGCATCATGCAGACTATATTTCCAGCTATTTCATTAAAGTGCAATTTATTTTCAGTGTATGAACATGAAATTTCTTCTAAAATACTGTACAAGCCTAGTCACTTATTCCAAATTTAATTCAGTTTTCATATAAGAATTCAAATTTGCCAGACAATTGCTTTCTTAACATGTATTAAACTAAAAATAGTTTAATAGATGTTGTTGTAATTTAACACTTTATTGTTTTCAGAAATTTGCTAAATCAAGTTTATCTTTGTGTGACCTTGCATCTAAGGCACCAATAATAAATTTGTTTTGGCATTCACTGGTTAAATTTTTAAAGAAAACTTATTATTGATGTAAAAGAAGGAACAAATTACATTTATCTTGGTAATATGTCTTTTGATATTGTCTTAAGTTATCGCGTCTTATGGTTATTTATGGTGTCTCATGATATTGCAGCAACTTAAAATGCATTTCATAAAACTTGTTGTTTCTTAAGTTGCATAACCTATTTTCATAGCTTCTTGTCATCTTTATGTTTTACTGTTCCATGTTCAAATATATATAAAAGGTAAATTTCTAATCAAATATTCTTCCATTCACAGCACAGTGATATAATTTGTGTTCGCATTTATTATACAGTTATGATCATTATTCATTATAGAGTTTTATATATTTATTATATATATTTAATTTATATCATTATGTATTATATGATTTTGCTTTTAGAATATATCACAATATATGTTTCGAATTGCTAATAAAACTATTATGTTTTTCAATATGTTAATGTGATCTGTGTGTCTTTTAGGTTAATTATTTTAATAAAGGAATTAAAATAAAATCATACCCTTTTAATGTAATTCACATTTTACCATAAAAATTTTTTTTTAAAGTCACATTTGATAACAATATAAAAAATGTTGATAGAAACTTTAAAATTATTCCTATTTTTATTGGCAAGTATTAAATATTCTTCACAAAATTCCATTTCTCAGCACACACCATCTCAATTAATTTAATCAGTTTCCAAATAAAAATTAAATTCAGTATGTCGCAGAGTAAGTACCAGAAGTAGAACTGCATGAAACACACAAGAACATATCCATATTTAGCCAATCACTATTCACTTGTAACTGTTACTAACTGAATAAAGGAAAATATAAGTATAAAGTTCTATGAATAAAAGATCAGACACTAAAGAAAATTTTTTTTAATATACATTACATCTTAATTCTATATAATTATTCTTTTGTTTTTCACTTGGCCTTGACATTAGTTGATGACAGCTGATTCATGTCTGAAATATTGTTCCTTATAAAAAAATACACACATAAATTTTTCGTTTTATATATAGAAAAATCTATGTACTCTTCTGTTATAGAGACTTGGATTCAAAAATGTCTGTATGTGTGTTTATACACAAACATACATGCATACGTACATATATACGTGCATATGTGAACACATTCATACATACATTTCTGAATTCGGTCCTGATAACAGAAGTGTACCAAATTTTGCCGCAGTTGTTAAATGAATAGTCTAAGGTAAAATGGTTCTGGTTTATTTGATTACAGCAAAGCTTGCTCAGGCTCATCTATACCTAAGGGTGTAGAAGATGCCGTTGTGTAGTACTTTCGATTGAAAACTGTCACACATTAATATTACATGTGTATAATCAGCTATAAAATATGCACCAAGAAACTAAAATTGTCAACAGTAATTTAATATACTTTATTCTGTGTTACATACGAATAGTACATTCTTTTTGGGCAAAGCTATATGAAGCATACACAATCAGCCTCATTCAAATACTAAATATTTAAGTATTTTTTTATTATCCAACCCCTAGTTTCAGCATTTTATAAAAGTGTTAGGTTTTATTTATGCATTCCTGGTACACATCCGACCAAAGACAGTGCATAAAAATGGTTATATGATTATATTATACAAATGGTTATGATTTTATAGTTAACCGTCATTTCGCTAGCAAATACTTTTTTTATGATAATGAATTACATTAGAATTTTGGAGTCTATGTACTTATAAAAAAGAAAGCGTTAGATTTCATTAAAAATACAATGTTTTCCCTAAGAATAAAGAATCAAAAATAAAGTGCTTTTAATATTCTGTGATGGATGGAATTCTCTTATGAAAATTATGTTATGGTACTTGAAATGGTTTCTTGTTTACTTAAGAATTATAACCAGATAATGAAGCTCTTACAACAAATTTTATCTGATTAATATAATTCATGCCCTTTTTTTTTTTAATGAAATGGCTGTTGTATATAATGATTGTAGTTGTTTAAATTTAAATAATTCTTTGGCATAATGTAATTTATATCATCTATGTTGCTACAATTCTGTTTCAGTACAAGACCATCATGTCAGTGTAAGATTTCGTAAGTGGAGACTTGGTTTCTAATCTTTGTGTAATATAATACGGAGAAGCTCTTACTGTGAATTTTCATATGTATAATTTATTCTTGTATTGGATTGGAATGGACGCGGTGTTTTCATTTAGGATGTTTCATATTCAAAGAGTTAGTTCAGTGTTTCATATTCAAAGATGATTAAGTTCATACAATGTAATTAATTAATAGACTTATCACACAGACCTTTTTAATAGACTTATTAAATTTTTTGTTCAGACATAATGTTACTAATTAAAAACAGCATTAGGAAAACAAAAAAACTGGTTAAAAGAAAACTTCACTTATTTTAAAATTGATATTTTATATTTAAATGCTTTTATTAATATAAAAACAACAATAAACATATTTCTAAATAATAAGGTTATTAAGAATCCTTAAGAAAATTTTTAACATTTATAAAGGTTTGCAAGGTGAAAACATAATCGATTTTGTTATAAATCACATGGTTTTGAGTATGCTCCTGCTGGATTGGTAGAAGCTTGGTGATCCTGTTATGAACAAATCTTAACAGATGAAGATATAGCATGTGAATATAGAATCTAAAGGAAAGGTAAGGTTAGATTAGGGTCTTTGAATATTACCAAGCACAATGGTTATCAGTCTGAAGAAGAATGCTTTTATGAAGAAATTTATAGGGCACACTCATTCTTATATGGCAGGGTTGCTTTCTCAAGTACTGAGGTAGGGAATATTTAATCTGCTATTTTTTGTTTTTGTTTTTTTTGTTTTTGTTTTTGAAGTGTTTGGTAATGGTATTATTCATTTCATGTACTTTCTGTAATACATATAGAACACTAATATTTCTATTACAAGTGTCTTTTTTTCATTTTCAAGTGCTTTGCTCGTTGATATTCTCAAAATTGCATCTAATAAGTAGTGCTATTAAGTATATAATAGCTATATATTATGTATAAATTATAATATAATGTACGGTTGATCTTTACAATATGGTAACTGGTAGTTTGGCGACATTTTGGAGGCGATAAAGGGGACTACCTGGGACTTTGGTAATAATGTGAGCAGTACTCAGTTCCGATTACGCATTATTTTGCGTGAGGGAAATGAGAGATCATGGGATATGTCATGTGATATTAATGGACGAATTACGGTTCTTTAATCGGAAAAGGGGGGAAATCGGGAAAAAATGTGGAAATTTTGTATTTAGCTTTATTCTGTGTTGTGTGAAACAGTGTTGTGTAATTTTTGGATCCCATGGCCCTAATTAAAGTGAATTCGAAATGGGTATTTAGGCATTGTGATAAAGAGAAGTTTGCTTTTTATTTAGCGGAGGAAGTATGGAGGAAAAACTCGCAGAAAAAATCTTTCAATAATTTTATTGAATGAATTAGAAAAGTGTATCCGCCACGTAATCAAGATTCTGAAGAAGATTAGGTAAGTTAGTATTTTTAATTATTTGAGGATATTATTTTTATGCATTGTTCTAAATGTAAGGTGGAAAGGAATTTGGTATTATTGGGAAAATTGTTATTAGCAATGATTTAGTTTAAAGTAATTAGGATAGTAAGGTAATTTTTATTAATTTAATGTATGTGCTCATTTATATTTTAAGTAGTGTTTTTGAATTTAATTATATTTTAATGAAATGATAGTTATTTTGTGAATTTTATGTTTGTAGGAATTTGGTATACGTTTAAGTTGAAATAAACGTGCATGGAAATAATTTAAATATTTGATACTAAGTATTTGTAATGCTTGCGGTATGAATTCGTTGGTGACGTGTATAATGTAATAGATGATTTAGAGGTAAAAGTTTTTGGATATTTTATTTATTTTATATGTGGAAATGTTCATATTTGTAAAGGGTAAATACTTTTTCGCGATCAGGTAATTTCATATATGTTCTTTTTACCGGGTTTAAAGATAGAGAAAATTGTCATATATTTTCGTGAAATTTTTCTAATTTATGAGAAAAAAGCAGTGTACATGGATATAGTGAAGAGTGTGCGCAATGCCATTTTTGTGCAATTCTGGGATGTTTTTTTAAGTAAAAATAAGTCAGCGTGTACATGGTTTATGTTTATGTGTTATTTTGAAAAACGCGTAAGGAGTATGGTATTGTGCACTTTTTCCCAATTTTACAGTGAATATTTGTCATGATTAAGCAGTTTTGTTTGATAAAATTTCTAGCATAAGTGTAATTCGGCTAGTAGATTGTTGGAAGAAGTGTTCAGTAGATAAGAAGAAAAGAAACATGTCTTTACTTCGTGAAGACCTGCGGCGGGGAAAAAAAAATAGAGGGTTGCTGTAGGAGAGTTGGTTGCCAAATTTTCGCCAAAAAATCGCCAAGTTACCATAATGTAAAGATCAACCCAATATATTTTTAGTATGTAATCATTGAAAATAAATTTTATGGAAAAAAAAAGACACTTGACAGCAGATATTTTCTGGAAATCCCAAGTTAAATACATATGAAATCATTTGTTTACAATCAGTGAACGTTAACACCAAAACAGCGACTCAATGCTTAGAACAGCCAGCAGTTCCTCCTTTACATGAACAAGAAATTAAATAAAAAAAATATATATATATATATATATTTCTCCTTTTTCAACAATGAAATGTCCTTCGATTTCATGCGATCATTACGCTATAGAACTTATCCTTCAACAGGAAGTCAAAATTCGTACATTGGGTTTTTCAAGTAAAATTCCGTGCTTTACTAAATGCTGCGCTTTTTTAAATTCTCTCTGCTTCAGTAATGTAGCGAGAATTTACGCCTCCTTGAACAAAATCAAACATTTCGCAAAAGCTAAGCAACTCCATTTTTGGATGGACGAAGTCAGATCACAAATCAAAATACCGATTTTTATACGCCGTACCTATATGTGAATTTAATCGCGGATAAAAAGAAAAGGCAAAGTAGTAGAAAACATCCTAAAAATATTACTGTCTCCATGGGTGTATTCAAAACGAGAGGAAGCTGTAATCATTTACAATAAATACTGTCTCACAGGTGTGTGTTAGAGCTGTAGCAAACCGCATGTATTCGTTACCGAGTGACGGGTACAGCGGTTGACTCGATGTACCGATTCGGTACTCACAAATTCATTTCGTTACTCGCATCTGTTCGTTACTCGCAACTGTCGTACGATGCGGTTTATTGGAGTACGAATGATGCGGTTTCTATGCAAATACGAATGATGCGGTTGCTGTTCGAATACGAATGATACATTTGCTAACAATACCCGTGTGCCACATTTTCATTGATAATTTCGAATTTTTTTGGTTAACTCATCGGGCAAACTCTTGTTTACATTATGTGTTTTAGTTGAAATATTGTTTAGTTGTTGATATTTAAGAAAATGATCAATTTTGATAGCGTGAAGCGTTATTTTGTCTTTGCTTTTTACATTTAGATTTATAGCGCATGTTATGTCTGTAATTTGAAAATTTAGATGATTATTGATTTTTTTTTTCTTGAACGTGCCATAGGGAGTTTTTATTGATTTGATATATTTATATACTGCACTTAGGTATTGTTTAAATAAGAATATGTAGGTTAATATAAGTTCTTTACTTAGGAGTAAGTATTGTAATCGAGAAATAAAAAGGAAGTAAGTATTGTAATCGAGAAAAATTTTTGGGTATCATATTTCAACGGAAATATCCATTTTTGACGATTACGGAATCCATGTGAACTATTTTTTATGTGACGTCTGTACGTACAAAGACAATTTTTTTTTTTTTTTCCCCAGAAACGGATTGTTAATGTAATCCCATTTACTCTAAGCTGATACTTATGACTAATGATTATAATTAAGTTGATACTTGAAAGGGATTTTTTTCGTGATGTGTAAGTACGTATATATGCATTTCACATAACTTAAAAACGATTAGAAATTTTGTATATGAGCCCATTATAACATCTAGATGTGCACCTCGCTTTTTATTGGAATCGGTAATACTACAAAACGTAAATATGTATATTTTAAATAAATTATAATTAAATGTAAAGTATATATATATATATATATATCATTATAATTAAATGTAAAGTACACACACATTTATATGTATATAAATATAAAATAAAAGCCAAGTAAGGCAAAAATAAAAGCCTTGGTTTTTATTTTATTTATTTATCACTAAGTAAGTTACTTGGCTTTTATTTGCGCAATCGTTGGTTGTAGTCAGGACTTAATTTTTAAAATTAGAAGTGCTGGAGCTCTATGGAAGGCCATCAGGAAAGATGAATAAATAAATAAATAAATATAAATAAAAAACAAATAAAATAAGTAATGCAATAATAAAATAATTGACAACTAGAATATTAAATGATTATTATTATAATTCAATAAAAATGTAAAGACAAATGAAAATTTAATTAATTGTTAAATTAATGATGAACAACTAAGTAATGAAATAAAATACCAGACATCGTCTGGTTTGGGAGCTGTGGCTGAAATTGCAATTTAAGAACCAAGCCAAGCATTAGCTAAATTTAGGCCCTTGATGAGCAAATAATGTACTGTTTACCAGAGTATAGATAGAAATTTGGTTATGTAGCCTATTCTTCTAAAACGATGTTTCGTCGCTGCCTTCCCGCACCAATTCCCTTTTTTTCGGTTTCGGATTATTTGGTTACGGCAATGCACACTAGGGCTATTGCCTAAGGGAAGGGATGCCTTCGTGGAGGACTTTTTAAAGGAAACTGGCTCATATGCAAGTTACACATGGGGAAAACCACGAAAACGCCCGTGTAGCCAGCCGTTAGCCGGGAATTGAACCCTGGACTGAACTATTAGTCTTCAGCGACTTTGCCGCTCGAGCGCTGGTGGGGTCTTCGCTGTTTGAAAAATAGGTGTTCACTTTTCGATAAAGCAAGCACCTGTTTTCTTCAATTAAAACAGGTTATACGACATGACTCTTACTACTTCATTCTCACTTAGCTTTTGATTTCTAATATTGATTCAATATTTTCTGTAGGCATTCTGATTAGAATAATGGATTTCAAACATGTGCAAAAGGCGTGTATCTGAATATAATTAGGTTTTTATAACATAGGGTCCATTTTATTAATTTCTAAAGCAATAGAATCACATTATCGCTGTTTTGAAAGAAAGCAAAAATGTGACAAATGTATAATGAACATTAATATACATGCTTTACTAGAAATTCACCCTTTCGTCATTAGCGGTTCTGATGAAAGGAATGGGGAGCAGCAGCAAACGAAATAACGAAAAACGGACAAATAACGAAATCTAATCTTTAATGCGGTCTCCCAGTTTCTTTAGCCCACCAGCGGCAGAGCGGTAACGTCGTTGAACACTGGTAGTTCGGTCTGAGGTTCGAATCCCGCGAACGGGTTGGCTGCATGGGTGTTTTCGTGGTTTTCGCCATGTGTAACGTGTATACGAGCCATTTCCCTTAGAAAGTCCTCCACGAAGGCATCCGTCCCTTTAGGCAGATAGCCCTAGTGTGCTTTGCCATAGTTAAATACACCAACACCAATCCAGTTTCTTTATTTGTATTTGGGAAAGTTTTATTGTCATTATGAAAAGTGAAATTTGATATGGCTACCGCATAACTTTTTAAATTATGCTTATTTTTGCTGCACTTCATTTAAATTTATTTCCTCGAATTATTCTAACTTAATTAAGCGATACCCGAAGGCAAGTTACAAATGGCATCAAACACTGCAAATTTTGAAATTAAATTTCCCGGTCAATCTCTGTCTACGGGACTCAAACTTCTTGTATTTTTATTTTTTCATAACGAGTATAAAACTTTGCCAGCTATAAATATAGGAACCAGAAGACAACATTAAAAGTTAGATTTCATAATTTGTCAAAAATTAATTCTTTTTAAAATTTGACATTGACAAAATATGAATATTTTAGTCATTTAAAATACTTCTGTATTTTTGTTGCACCCTATTTAAACTTGCTTCTTCAAGTTATCGACACTAAATTACATTAATTCCGTTAACTATTAGAAAATAGTTATAGCAAATCATCTAATTACGACATCTCTAAGAGGTCACTTTCTAAGAAATCTGTACTTTTGAGAACATAAACAAACATTGGTAGTGAACATCACCTTTTTAAGACCACGATGTTATATTCAGATACAACACCTTCTGAGCACGTCTGAAATTCATTCTTCTGCTCAGCATAATTCGTCTGCATAAAATAATAAATAGTATTAGAAATCAAAAGCAAAGTCGAAGTAGAAACAGCATTTCTTCTAAACCATTTTAATTGAAGTAAACCGACGTTCGTCCTATCGTAAAGTAGACACCTATTTTTCAAACAGCGGATGAAACGGAAAAGAGGGAATTGGCGGGGGAAGGCAGCGAACGAAATGACACTTTTTGGAACTGGGATGAAATGAGAAAGGACGAAAAAGTACTAAGCCAATAAGACAAGGTCTGGTATTTTACTTTATAATTTAACAATTAATCATAAATTTAAGAATTATTTTACTTTTTATTTGTCTTTACATTTTTGTTAAATTTGACTTATAAGTATTTTATTTCAGTTGCTAATTATTATGTTACTTTAATTATTCATTACTTTAATCACTATTTTTTGGCTGTTGTATATAATGATTTATAACGTTGCGCGCCTCTAACTAGCACGCAACCAAGAGGTGACTGTGAAAGCTTGTATAAACCACAGAGTCTTATAAAGGGTTTAAGTCCCTTTTTATTCAACGTACTAAATTACAATTGCGTCCTCTTGACGCTTACAAACTGTGCCAACTAGGCAGTCAAAATAAAAATAATAACCTGAAAAGAAAATAAAGACAAGATTCTAACTACGAGACTTTCTAAAATAACTAACACACCGCGTTTTACAATACGGCTGCTAATTCAGCAGACTTGAAGCTCACTGGAACAATTGCAACTACTTCCCGCCAAGCACATAGGCCACAACGCGGGGTTCTTCAATTCTCGATTTCTACCTCCGCGCTCGCTAAGTAAGAATAACTCTCTCACCGAACTCGTTTCCTTCTATTTAAATCATACTACTTCCGCTGATAATTTGAATGCTTGCGCGTTCTACTCAAATTTACATATTCTGGCATTGGCAGTTCCAGGGGAAAGTAAGGCTTGACAGGAAAGATAGTTTAAACTTAAAATAAATGTTAGTTAAAATAAATATAAACCCTACATTTGCCGCTGCCAGAATTTGGAAAACTTGGAAGCAGGTCCTACAAACGACCTGTTGTAAGTTTATCTAATTCTGAACTAACTGGCGAAAGCCTCGTTTACACACAGAAAAAAATCTTATGTAACAATTATATATTAAAATTCTGTTAGTCGTTACAAAGCTTTCTTCTTACAGCAACTTTTCCTGGACTTCATCAATCAAGCTTGGTCTTTCCTTCCAGCATCTGGAAGGAATAAGTATCAGTATCTTTCTACATACATTATAATTTACACTTTCTTGACACAATAAATTTTTGTTTTTAACGATTCGTTTTTCTTAGTTATTGCTTACTTCACATTCATTCAATTTTTCAAGCATTAATTTAACTTTACCCTGGCTCTCCACCATGTGTGGTGTCCAACGGGAATATTCGTGTTTTAGTCTTACAACACTTCCCCTAACCACCATGATTTGTTAGAATTCAACAACCAAATAGACACACCTTACTCGACATTCTACAACTCAATGAGCTACTTTAATATTCTTAAAAATTCAAATGTAGGTGGAGAACCCTACAAAACACATTCATTCTAACTTCCCCCTCATTCATCTTTAAACATGCAGGCTTTCGCTCTAAAGCATGACTTTACAGTTTAATACTTAAATTTTGACTTCATTGCTTTTAAGCATTCACTTTTAGCATCTACAATTTTATGCTTCTAGACTAAATTCTACTTTTACATAACATGCAAGTATTTACATACATTTACAAAAGTTTAATACATATGCTTTTTACAATTTACCATAAAATGAATAAGAGAAAATAAATTTTTACTTTACTCATTCTTCGCCAAGCTGGCGGCACTGAAACTAAAATTCTTATTAGTACAAGAATACGAAGTTACTTTTATCTCCGGCCAAATTTTGGCTTTAACATAACAGAATTAGTCTTTCGACCAACAGAAAATGCTTGTTTTTAGCTTTTACACTTAAAGAAAATAATACTTTTGCCTTAGCTAAATAAAGTAAAACAAAACTAAGTCTCAACCGAGACATATTGACTTTCGTCAAAACATAGAACTTCGTACTTATGCATAACATTTCGGAACAAAAGAGAAAAAAAATTTATAGAAGGTTTTAACTTATCTTTGAGTTTTCGATGCTTGAAACTCCGTCATCCGTTTTTGACAAAATTGATCCCAAGTTAGAGGTGTCATGGATGTCAATCTTCTCCTTATTGATCTCCGCGTGTCGTCCCCGTTGCTCTTTCTTTTGCGTCCTCTACATGCTGGCCTCTTGACGGAGTAATCGTCTGGTTGTTGGCCTTTGCGTTTCTGCCTGGGACGGCTGGTCGTGACGTCCTCCGGTCTGGAGTCCTTCTTGAATTTCTTCTGTTCGTCGTATTTTTGTGCCTCCTGTTGGCGTTTCAGTTTCCGGAACGGCGGCCTTGCTGGCACCTGACTCTGTGGCCGTGTGCGCGTTCTCCTTGATGTGTAATTTCTCCTGCCATCTTTTGTAGGTGGTGTTTTCGTCTTTACCACGGTTTCTTTACCCGGTTCATCTGTATTTTTGTTTTTCTTAAACGCCGGAGTTTGAAAATCCTTTTTTCTTTTTGATACCGACGTCCGGGTTGTAGAAGTGCTAGGTCTCTCTTCAGTTCTCCGTTTCTTGGGTGGTGGAATAGTTGTTGCAGTCTCTGGCCCTTCTATTTCGTTTAGTCCTTCTATTTGAGTCCTGCAAGAAACTTTTAAGGATTTCAAAATCATTTGGATTATAGTATTTTTTCACCTGGTCGGGACTTGCTTTACAGATTTCCCCTCTCTCGTTTTTAAGATATAAGACTACTCCTTTGATTTCCTGAATTACATAGGGGCCTTCAAACTTTGGAGCTAGCTTTGCCATAAAATTGTCTGGGGCACTTGATAAAGAAAATTTCCGTTTCAATACTTTATCCCCAACTTTAAAATCTGCTTCACGGCGTTTTCTATCGTAATATAACTTTTGTCTATTTCTTGCCGTATCCGAAGTTTTAAGCGCCTGATCAATTAGCTTTTGCACGTCCTTTTGTCTAAATTCCTGCTCTCTTTGTTGCACAAAGAATAATTTATCTAAAGACGTAATTAACTTTCTGCCTAAAAATAATTCTGCTGGAGTTTTTCCCGTAGTATCATGATGTGCCGTTCTTAAAGCATAAGCTAATTCATTTATGTAGCCATCCCAGCGCTTGTGATGTGTGCTAACGTAACTGCGAATTATTTTTACAATGTTTTTATTAACTCTTTCTGCTATGTTAGCCTGTGGTCTATACGGAACCATTTTGATATGGCGTATATCAAGTCCATTGCATATGTTTTCAAATATTTGACTAATGAATTGTTTTCCGTTATCGCTAATGACTTTTATCGGTGCACCGTATTTTAAAATGTATCTGTGTAAGAATGCATCTGCGACTGTTTTGGCTGACGCGCGTTTAAGTGGAACAATTTCTATCCATTTTGAAAAATGATCTACTATTACTAAAAGAAAACGATTTTTATTTAACTCGCTCTGGGGGAAGGGACCAAGGAGATCTATGCCTAAAATTTCATTCGGAAATGTAGCGCGAATGCTATTTAAGTACCCGGCCGGGCTGTAATTAATATCATTTATTAACTGACATTGATTGCAGGACCTGACATACGCCGTTACTATTTTGTATAATTGCGGGAAATATACCGCCTCGCGTACCCTTTTTAAAGTCTTTCTGACCCCGAGGTGGCCCGCTGTTTTTTTCTCGTGCAACTCCTTCAAAATGCTTAATCGAAGCGAGGCTGGGATGACTGGCTTATACTCAAGATTTTCGTTCGTTGTTTTCGTATAGAATAATAAATTATCTATTATTTCATAGTTTTTTGCTCTATTTCTTATCGCATCGATATCTGTATGCTCAAAGCTTTCGGGGTCTTTCAAATAAGCATAGATATTTCCAAATTCAGGATCAGCTTTCAGTTCAGTAATAACCGTATCTCTAGAATCTAAAATTTTTGAAGTCAACACAGCGCATTTAAGTTCATTACCTTCATCGTCCAGTTTTATACGAGAAAGTGCGTCAGCTACATTGTTTTCCTTACCCGGTTTATATTTTATTGTAATATTATATTCTTGGAGTTTTAAAGCCCATCTTATTAACCTGGGCGTTAGGTTTTTTCCCGAGTAAAGTCTACCAACAGCCGCATGATCCGAAAAGACTGTTACTGGCGATTTGCCGAAATAAACTCGAAATTTGTGTACAGCCATTAATACGGCTAATGTTTCTCTTTCTGTAGCTGTATAATTCCTTTGTGTTTGATTCAATGTTTTACTAAAAAATGCCAGCGGATGGTTATTTTGCATAAGAACCGCACCCACCGCATAGTCTGATGCATCTGCCGCAATTTCCAGGTTTTCATCCCCCTCAGGGAATTTTAAAACAGGGGCATTAATAAGCGCTTCTTTTAATCTTTCAAAAGCTGTGTTCGCTTCCGCTGTCCACGTAAATTTACTCTTTCTTCTTTTGATTACTAAGAGTGGTTCAACAATATTAGCGAAATCTTTTATGAAAGATCGATAGTAAGAACATAGTCCAAGGAAAGACGAAAGTTTCTTGGCGGTGTTGGGCGGTGGGAAATTCTTAATAGCTTTTATTTTTGAATCTTGCGTTTCTATACCCTTTTGCGAAATTTTATAACCGAGATATTTAAGTTCTTTAGTTGCGAACTTGCATTTTGAGGCGTTAATTGTAAGACCGGCCTCTTTTAATAATTTAAAAACTTGTTCGAGGTCATTAATGTGTTGTTCCAACGTACTACTCGTTATAATTATATCATCTAGATAAATTAAGGTTGATTTTCCTAGGACAGGCTTTAGAACAATGTCCATAGCTCTCTGGAATGTTGATGGGGCCCCACACAACCCAAAAGGCATGCGTAAAAATGCATAAGTGCCCGATTTTGTTATAAACGCGGTTTTATGTATATCTTCGGGTCTCATAGCTATTTGATAGTAGCCAGACGTTAAGTCCAAAGTAGACATATATCTCGTCGATTTGATCTGTCTAATGATCTCGTCTATAACCGGCAAAGGGTAAACTGGAAATTTAGTTATGCTATTTAGTTTTCTATAATCGATAGCAAACCTCCAAGCCCTTTTATCCGAAGGAGGAAACTCGTTCTTTTTCCTACATAGTACGACTGGACTCGCGTATTCACTATTTATGGGCGTTATTATTTTATTCTTTAACATCTCCTGAATATGTTCTTCGATGATTACGTCTTTTTGTTTGTCATAGCGGTAAGGTTTAGTCCTACAAGGTTTTTCGGCATTTAATTGAATCTTGTGAGTCACGATCTGACAGTTTCCCGGTTTTTCTGAAAACAAATGAGAAAAATTACTCACCACTTGCTGTATTGCTTTACTTTCCTGGTCATTCAAATGGCTAAGGTCCAATTCAGGTGTCTCCGCAGGTTCCACCACCCTCTGGTCCATCTCCAGCACCACGGAACTATCTTGAAAATTTAATATGGCCCTCGCGGCCCTTAAAAAGTCCATACCTAAAATAAGGGAGTGTTGGAGGTGTTTCACCACAAAAATTAATACTTTGAGATTTTCCTCTTTTATCTGTAAGTTTAATGATACTTTCCCGATGCAGTGACATGTTTTTCCTTGCGCCGCTATAATTTCCGTATTTCTGGTTTTGAATAGTCGTATCCTATAAAAATTCTTTTTGAAGAACTTTTCACTCATGAAATTTCCTTCTGCCCCTGTATCGATGAGGGCTTCTACTGGTACATCGCCAACCAGGACTTGTATAATTGGTAGCTGTGAGTTTTTTACGATGACTGTATTTAGATGTCTATTTGAGGGTTTTTCTAAAACTTCCGGGGTCTGGACCCTCCCTTTCACAGGCCCCTCTAGTCGTTTAAAGCTATCCTTTCAATCTGTGTCTTCTGGGTACGCGGATGCTTATTTTCAAATTTTCTTTTTGGGCCTTGACCTTCGAGTTTCGATGCGTTAGCTTGATAGTTCTTTCCCCCATATGAGCGATTTCCATTTCTGGTTTCCTCCTTCCTTCTGGTACTTTGAGAATATGTTTCCCCTCTCGCTCTTTCCGCTATTCTGCGATTTTGAAATTTCACCGCCAATTCGAAGAGTTCCTGCAATGTTCTTGGGTTTCTAATTTCAAAGTAGTCTTGAACAGCGGGTAACAATCTTGGTAATATTATTTCAATAATCTCCGCATCGGGTTTCTTGCCATACAGCATATCCGTTAGCTTGATTTTTCGTAAAATAAAGTCCGTCAATTGTGCTGTATCCCGTTGATAGAAACTATATAGCTCGGCTTCCAGCCGTGCGCGATCTTTCACTATGGGGAAGGCCTTTACTAACGATTTTTTGAAATTTTCAAATGTATATGTCGGGCTTCCAAATTCCCCTAATAGAAATTTGCCTATGTTCTTCCACCATAGCGCGGCCTGTCCTCTTAGTGCTGATGTGGCGATAGCAACTTTTTGTCTTTCAGGCACAGGATAGAGCTGAAAGTGGTTTTCTATACCTTCTAAAAATACGGACACCAAATTTTTTCCGTCGAAATAGACGTTTGGCTTGATTGATGCTCTCAAAGTCTGGACCAGGTATCCAAATCCTTCTAACTGAGTTGTCATTTCTTGGTGTTGTCCAGCGGCTTCCATCCAGTTTTCGGCCATTTCAGTTCGATAAGTGTTCGGGCGCCAATATAACGTTGCGCGCCTCTAACTAGCACGCAACCAAGAGGTGACTGTGAAAGCTTGTATAAATCACAGAGTCTTATAAAGGGTTTAAGTCCCTTTTTATTCAACGTACTAAATTACAATTGCGTCCTCTTGACGCTTACAAACTGTGCCAACTAGGCAGTCAAAATAAAAATAATAACCTGAAAAGAAAATAAAGACAAGATTCTAACTACGAGACTCTCTAAAATAACTAACTCACCGCGTTGTACAATACGGCTGCTAATTCAGCAGACTTGAAGCTCACTGGAACAATTGCAACTACTTCCCGCCAAGCACATAGGCCACAACGCGGGGTTCTTCAATTCTCGATTTCTACCTCCGCGCTCGCTAAGTAAGAATAACTCTCTCACCGAACTCGTTTCCTTCTATTTAAATCATACTACTTCCGCTGATAATTTGAATGCTTGCGCGTTCTACTCAAATTTACATATTCTGGCATTGGCAGTTCCAGGGCAAAGTAAGGCTTGACAGGAAAGATAGTTTAAACTTAAAATAAATGTTAGTTAAAATAAATATAAACCCTACAGATTATAGTTGTTTAAATTTAAATAATTCTTTGGCATAATGTAATTTATATCATCTATGTTGCTACAATTCTGTTTCAGTACAAGACCATCATGTCAGTGTAAGATTTCGTAAGTGGAGACTTGGTTTCTAATCTTGGTGAAATATAATACGGAGAAGCTCTTACTGTGAATTTTGATATGTATAATTTATTCTTGTATTGGATTGGACTGGACTCGGTGTTTTCATTTAGGATGTTTCATATTCAAAGAGTTAGTTCAGTGTTTCATATTCAAAGATGATTAAGTTCATACAATGTGATTAATTAATAGACTTATCACACAGACCTTTTTAATAGACTTATTCTTAAATTTTTTGTTCAGACATAATGTTACTAATTAAAAACAGCATTAGAAAAACAAAACTGGTTAAAAGAAAACTTCAGTTATATTTAAAAATGATATTTTATATTTAAATGCTTTTATTAATATAAAAACAACAATAAACATATTTCTAAATAATAAGGTTATTAAGAATCCTTAAGAAAATTTTTAACATTTATAAAGGTTTGCAAGGTGAAAACATAATCGATTTTGTTATAAATCACATGGTTTTCAGTATGCTCCTGCTGGATTGGTAGAAGCTTGGTGATCCTGTTATGAACAAATCTTAACAGATGAAGATATAGCATGTGAATATAGAATCTAAAGGAAAGGTAAGGTTAGATTAGGGTCTTTGAATATTACCAAGCACAATGGTTATCAGTCTGAAGAGGAATGCTTTTATGAAGAACTTTATAGGGCACACCCGTTCTTATATGGCAGGGTTGCTCTCCAAGTACTGAGGTAGGGAATATTTAATCTGCTCTTTTTTTTTTTTTTTTTTTGAAGTGTTTGGTAATGGTATTATTCATTTCATGTATTTTCTGTAATACATATAGAACACTAATATTTCTATTACAAGTGTCTTTTTTTCATTTTTAAGTGCTTTGCTCGTTGATATTCTCAAAATTGCATCTAATAAGTAGTGCTATTAAGTATATAATAGCTATATATTATGTATAAATTATAATATAATGTACAACATATAATGATATGTATTACGTGGGCTATTATGTATGTATAAATACAATAAACGCATATATAGATCAATATATGGTTGATCTTTACAATATGGTAACTTGTAGTTTGGCGACATTTTACCTGGGACTTTGGTAATAATGTGAGCAGTACTCAGTTCCCATTACGCATTATTTTGCGTGAAGGAAATGAGAGATCATGGGATATGTCATGTGATATTAATGGACGAATTACGGTTCTTTAATCGGAAAATCGGGGAAATCGGGAAAAAATGTGGAAATTTTGTATTTAGCTTTATTCTGTGTTGTGTGAAACAGTGTTGTGTAATTTTTGGATCCCATGGCCCTAATTAAAGTGAATTCGAAATGGGTATTTAGGCATTGTGATAAAGAGAAGTTTGCTTTTTATTTAGCGGAGGAAGTATGGAGGAAAAATTCGCAGAAAAAAATCTTTCAATAATTTTATTGAATGAATTAGAAAAGTGTATCCGCCACGTAATCAAGATTCTGAAGAAGATTAGGGAAGTTAGTATTTTTAATTATTTGAGGATATTATTTTTTTCCATTGTTCTAAATGTAAGGTGGAAAGGAATTTGGTATTATTTGGAAAATTGTTATTAGCAATGATTTAGTTTAACGTAATTAGGATTGTAAGGTAATTTTTATTAATTTAATGTATGTGCTCATTTATATTTTAAGTAGTGTTTTTGAATTTAATTATATTTTAATGAAATGATAGTTATTTTGTGAATTTTATGTTTGTAGGAATTTGGTATACGTTTAAGTTGAAATAAACGTGCATGGAAATAATTTAAATATTTGATACTAAGTATTTGTAATACTTGCAGTATGAATTCGTTGGTGACGTGTATAATGTAATAGATGATTTAGAGGTAAAAGTTTTTGGATATTTTATTTATTTTATATGTGGAAATGTTCATATTTGTAAAGGATAAATACTTTTTCACGATCAGGTAATTTCATATATGTTCTTTTTACCGGGTTTAAAGATTGAGAAAATTGTCATGTATTTTCGTGAAATTTTTCTAATTTATGAGAAAAAAGCAGTGTACATGGATATAGTGAAGAGTGCGCGCAATGCCATTTTGTGCAATTCTGGGATGTTTTTTTAAGTAAAAATAAGTCGGCGTGTACATGGTTTATGTTTATGTGTTATTTTGAAAAACGCGTAAGGAGTATGGTATTGTGCACTTTTTCCCAATTTTGCAGTGAATATTTGTCATGATTAAGCAGTTTTGTTTGATAAAATTTCTAGCATAAGTGTAATTCGGCTAGTAGATTGTTGGAAGAAGTGTTCAGTAGATAAGAAGAAAAGAAACATGTCTTTACTTCGTGAAGACCTGCGGCGGGGAAAAAAAAATAGAGGGTTGCTGTAGGAGAGTTGGTTGCCAAATTTTCGCCAAAAATCGCCAAGTTACCATAATGTAAAGATCAACCCAATATATTTTTAGTATGTAATCATTCAAAATAAATTTTATGGAAAAAAAAAGACACTTGACAGTAGATATTTTCTGGAAATCCCAAGTTAAATACATATGAAATCATTTGTTTACAATCAGTGAACGTTAACGCCAAAACAGCGACTCAATGCTTACAACAGCCAGCAGTTCCTCCTTTACATGAACAAGAAATTAAATAAAAAAAATATATATATATATTTCTCCTTTTTCAACAATGAAATGTCCTTCGATTTCATGCGATCATTACGCTATAGAACTTATCCTTCAACAGGAAGTCAAAATTCGTACATTGGGTTTTTCAAGTAAAATTCCGTGCTTTACTAAATGACGCGCTTTTTGAAATTCTCTCTGCTTCAGTAATATAGCGAGAATTTACGCCTCCTTGAACAAAATCAAACATTTCGCAAAAGCTAAGCAACTCCATTTTTGGATGGACGAAGTCAGATCACAAATCAAAATACCGATTTTTATACTCCATACCTATATGTGAATTTAATCGAGGATAAAAAGAAAAGGCAAAGTAGTAGAAAACATCCTAAAAATATTACTGTCTCCATGGGTGTAGTCAAAACGAGAGGAAGCTGTAATCATTTACAATAAATACTGTCTCACAGGTGGGTGTAGTGAGTATGTTTGGGTAAGGCTGAATAGATGTGATGATGGGGGGGGGAATGGATAGTGTTGAGATGCTTCGTATTCAAGCATTTATTTATTTATTTTACCATGGAATTTAGCATGGAATACAAGGCAATATGTATGCTTTCATCCTGAGACACACAGCAAAAGACCCATAACATCAGACAGAAACATATATTACTTTAACTAAAATAACTAAAGACAATAAGCATAGATCGGTGGTATTTATTAATATATTTATCATAATTTATTATAAGTTTATTTATGGTCAGCTCGCTATCATAATTTATTACTTGTTAATTAATGTTAGTTTAACACATTGAAGAAAACAGTATTTATATTATCTCATAATTCTAAGAATTTATTTAAGGCAATGAAGAATAATAGATCCCTCACATTTAGACATTAAACAGATAGCAAACAACAGTTGAGGGGGAAAAAAATCGGTGAGGTATAGTATTTAAAGGCAAAAAAAAATATTTAGCGATCTCAGGGGGGGGGGAAGATAGGAGAACGAAGTAGCGCATAGCGCAACCTAACATACACGTCGCTTTGCAAAATCTCCATTTTCCCTCTCTGGAAACTGGAAATGTAGGCGATGTCGTTCTGTTGGAAGATAGCCAGAGACGGCGCACTTATTAGTGTTTAGCCAAGATAATCGAGCTTTTTCCCAGTATAGACGGAAAAATTAGACTAACGAGGGTCAAGATAGGAAATGAACTCTGCTTCCTCCAGTGTCCCGGCTTTTCCCGTCGGAGATTTCTACTCCCGAATCTGCTGGTCCTCTGTTCCACTGCAGAACATCTCGAGATAGAAATAACCCTACGACTGGTCAGGCTGATTGTGTTTCAGAACCTGCTTCAAGTCTGTTTGTGTTTCAGAACCTGCTTCAAGTCCTCACGTGATAACCAGAGCTGGAAGAGTTATTGGTCTTCCTCATCGACTGGACCTGTGTGTATTGAATTCCTCCGTACCGTCGGACCTCAATGGTGGGAGGAGATGTTACATCTAAACTCTGGACTATCAGCGCCGTTGCATCTAAAATCTAGAATAATCAAAGCAAAAACGTATATAGAACTCTGATTTGCATTGAACTGGAACCAGAACAAGAACTAGAAAGATTGTATGAAGGAAAGAGCATAATGCTCATCTAAACGTAATCTGTTAATTGTGTATAAATATAATCTATTTATGTTTCACACAAGTCTAAGTGTTAATATTTTGAAGAATCTTGGAATTTAGATAGTTCAGCGATCAGAATGGATGTTTCCTTGGCCATCCGGAAGATAGAAAAGGTAAGATAATTTTTTTTTGCCTTTATAGAGAATTCAGAAATATTAATTTTGAGTGAGAATCTAGAATTTCGTTTCCACTAGAAGGTTTCATAAATACGTTATATTCACTTTTACATTTAGCCTTTGAAGTTAAATAAATTTTACAATTTCGACCTAGCTTTTGCGGTTTAAAATATGATTCTCCTTGTTTAATTGCAATATGTGTCATCAATTCGCAATCAAATAAACCGAATATTTCATCTGATACAATTAATTAACATAATAATTTAAAATCACTCACTTAGCGCATCTGACAATAATACTCAACGGTAGCATTTCATCTTGACGCAAATTAAACATAGCTTTCTGAATGTAATTTTTGCGCTTTTTGAAAACTGTATAACACTCTCGTGGCATTGTCTGATATTCTTTCAACACTATTGTTCTAAGCTTATCATAATTGTGCATGTCTTCTTCAGTCAAATAAACTATTCAATTATTCGCTCTCACCCAGAATATTCAAAATAATTTCCAATTTTAGCTCATCTGGTTTAAAAGCTTTCTCAAGGGACTGGAAAAAAAGATTGAATGACTTTACTCTCGAAGATACTGGCAAAGAATATGTATTGTTAAAAACAAGGTGGTTAGAATAGAACAAGGAGGAGGCTATTCTAACCTCCTTGGTTAAGAAGGAAAACTTCTTCGCACCAAAAGTTGCTCGGCTGCCCATGAGCGAAATATCTGTCTCCAAAGCGCCAAAGTTCGAAGCCGGCATCGAAGTTCGAAGGTCACGTTTATCAAGAGTCCATAAAACGAATATGGTTATAATTTTGTCACCTCTCTAAGTAAGAACTTAAAATTTGAGATACGTTTCTTAGGTTAAAATTCTGATTGAAATACTTCTTTTAAGGTATATGACTTAACTTTCCAAGATGTCACTAATTGTGTGTGTGAATTAAGGTAGTTTAATATATAACACCTGCTTCAAAGCTAACAGTAAATTTTATTTTGTTTATTTGTCATTTAAAATTACCTGCTTATTGTCTTTCGGTGCCATCTTTCTACCATCGCTGAAATAATTTACTCATCTCGAAGATCATTATCCCTTTTATTGTGTGTATCCATAATAACTGTCTAAATTTTTTTCTTTTATTGTTCATGTTGTAGCCGTACATTAAAAAACCCTTTCGCTTACTGTACTTCTGTCGTATTAGGAAAATAAGTTGCTTTTCTATCAACTGCAGTCATGATTTTAGTAACAGTGTAGCACATTGCTGGAATTTAAAACAAAGAGGAAAATCATTTGCTTTTCTGTCAACTGCAGTCATGATTTTAGTAACAATGTAGCACATTGCTGGAATTTAAAACAAAGAAGGCTACTTTTGAAGTTTTATATATTAAGAAACGGTATTAGATATTTCTCCTTGTGTATAATTATTCTTTAATTTCAAAGTAGTTAAAATCTAATGATTCCTTTCTTTCCCCCCTTGGCCTCTTCTAGTGTAATTTGTCATCATTTTTGTGCACTCTTGGATTGCAGAACATGATATCGTTAAAGAAAAAGAACGAAGATGGAACGGACAAATAATGCAGAGCAAAAAGACATCTGTGGCTGGTAATTCTTGTTTTATCTTAACTTTATTTCCATTAGAAATGCTTGAATGTTATAATTTGTACGTCCCTTCTCACATGTTGCTTTATATTGGAGTTTTACTAGTTATTTATTTTACATGATCGCTTCACATTATGTTTTAATGTTTAGGTTAGCATTTGTACATTAATATGTGCATTAATTTAGGTTTTGAATTCCATATTGAATTGTCTTAATTGGTGCTTTCTTTATGTTTTTTGTAATATTCGAAGTGAGGTTGAACTGTTAATCACACTATAATTATCCGAAGTTTGAGATTTGTTAGAGTTCTGTTGCTTCGTAGTGGTTTCAAAATTACTGCTGTAGTGTAATTTTTTCCCAAGTGGCCTCCTTTTGCATTACGAGGAGGAGGCTAAACATTTTCATCTCTGTGTGGCCTAATATTTTCCCTGTCCAATGGGGTCTTCTCTTCCGAACAGGCCAGTGTAATTGCACTGCATGTGTATAAACCAATTTTGTTTAATTTTTTTCCAATTTAGAGTCTCTCTATCAAGTGCTGTTTCTCGTAAAACCATTGTGTTAATCTTTGGATTATGGTAACTTGGAGATTTTTCGTGAAAATTTGGCAAGAACCCTTCTACAACAACCATCTACTTTTTTTTTTTTTTTTGCACCATTTTGTCTTCATGAAGTAAAGACAGGTTTTTATTTTTTTTTTATTTTATTTTCTCAACATTTTTTCCAACAATCTGCTAGCCGAATTACGCTTATGCTATAAATTTTATGGAACAAAAGTGCTTAATCATGACAAATATTAACTGCAAAATTGGGAGAAAGTGCAGGTTTGCAAACTCCTTGCCAAGGTTTTTAGAATGGCACATACATGGTAACCATGTACACGTTGACCTATTTTTACTTAAAAAAAATCCCAGAATTGCGCACACTCTTGACTTTATCCATGTACAAAGCTTTTTTCTCATAAATTAGAAAAATTTGCACGAAAATGCAGGAAAATTTTATAAATCTTTAAAGTCGGTAAAAAGGACATATATGAAATTACCTGATCGCGAAAAAGTATATACCGTTTCCAAAGATGAACATTTGCACGTATAAAATATCCAAAAACTTTTCCCTCTAAATTATCTATTATAAACGTCACCTGCGAATTTATAACGCAAACATTAAAAATGGTTGCTAATACTGAGTGCCAAATATTTAAATTATTTCCATGCACGTTTACTTCTGCTGAAACGTATTCCAAAATGCTACAAACATATAATTCCCAAAATAACTATCATTTAATTAAAATATAGTTTAATTAAAAAACACTACTGAAAATAGAAATAAACACATAAAATAAATTAATAAAAATTAACTTAAAATGTTAATTACTTTAAACTAATTCATTGCTAATAAAAATTTTCCAATAATAGCATATTATCTTATTTATTCCTTATATTTACAACAATACATAAAAATAATATCCTCAAATGATTAAAAATACTAACTTACCTAATCTTCTACAGAACCTTGAGTGCATGGCGGATCACAAAATGTCCATTTTCACCACATTTCTTTCACCGCCATTCAAACTTATCTGTAATATCCTTCCTTTGACACAATCTCATTTCATTCCCACATTTTGGACATTCATACTTATCCGTAATTAATCCTACACTCATACAGCATTCAAGCAATTCTTTTGGATTATCAGATAAACGCAATAAAAATTTCGAATTCACATTAGATAGGGCCATGGGATCCAAAAATTAAGCAACACTGTTTCACACAACACAGAATGAAGCTAAATACAAAATGCTATAAAGTACTGCAGATATTTTTCCAAATTTCCCCCCCTTTTCCGATTGAAGAGCTGTCCTTCGTCCATAAATGTCACATGACATATGTCATGACCTCTCATTTCTCTCAGACAAAAAATCCGTAATTGGAACTGGGTACTTCTCACATTATTGCCAAAGTCCTAGGTAGTAACCTTTATCGCCTACTAAAATGTCGCCAAACTGCCTGTTACCATATTCCAAAGATTAGCCAACCATTGAAAGTTAAATGTTCAACAACAAAAAAATGAATAAATAAATAAATAAATAATAAATAAAAATTTAATGAGTACTCGTAAAGTTATTATTATTTTTTTTTTGTTTATTACGTGCCCCGCCCTTAGGCACTACATGGACAGGGAGGGACTCCCCGTAGAGGTCTTTTTAAGGGAAACTGGCTCGTATCCATGTTACACATGGGGAAAACCACGAAAACGCCCATGCAGCCAGCCCGTTCGCCGGGACTTGAACCACTGAACGAACTACCAGTGTTCAACGGCTTATACCGCACGGCCGCTGGTGTGCTACTCGTAAAGTTAGTGGAGCGAAAATGTCTTCTGTTAAGGATGCTTAAAATGTGCTTTTTCTTAGTTGTTTTAAGCATACTTTATTGTATTTTTCCTTAATCTGAACTATTTTGGCGTATTGTGAAGTTTTATGAACCAATTTGCATAGATCTATTTAAAATTGATTCGATAAATAAAAATTAATTTTGAGATCAAATCAGAGATGTTTTATCATTATCGAAGTAAAATTCTGCAGATTAACTTTCAACTTTGTTTTGAAAAGCACTCTGAATGTTTCTTTTGGACTTTTTTCCGTTCTCTTGGCAAATGCATGACAGAATCATTTTTTGAAAAAGCTGATGTCTTTTGCTTATAAGAATGACTAATGCAACTGTAACCGTGTCGCTGTAAAGAGCACATGTTTCCCAGTAGCTCTTTTAAAGTGTCCTGTTTTTTCTTTAATTGGGTCAATCTCGTCTAGAAGATCAGACATTACTTTTGTGTTATTTAACAATTCTTTCATCTTATCTTAGGTTAAAAAGCTCTTCTTCGTAATGAGCGTTTTTATTATCAAGGGGTTTTATAAGCACCCAATTCTTCTTTTATTTAACATATTTATTTATTTAACTTTAAAACTTCTTTTATGTAACAAATCTTTAAAAGTATATATGTATAGCTCTTTTAATGTTAATATATTGCGAGTTTGATTCTTACTCTTTTTTGATATGTTATGTAACTAATTCTGTGTGTGAATTAAGATAGTTTAATGTATAACACCAGCTTCAAAGCTAACAGTAAAGTTTATTTTGTTTATTTGTCATTTAAAATTACCTGCTTATTTTCTTTTGGTGCCGTCTTTCTACCAGGGCTGAAATTATTTACTGTTCTCAAAGATCATTATCCGTAATAACTGTCTAAATATTTTTCGTTTCATTGTTCATGTTGTACCCATACAGTAAAACCGCTTTTGCTAACTGTACTTCTGTTTTATTAGGGAAATCATTTGCTTTTCGGTCGACTGCAGTCATGATTTTACTAACAATGTAGCACATTGCTGGAATTTAAAACAAAGAAGCTACTTTTTGAAGTTTTATATATTTAGAAACAATATTAGCTATTTCTCTTTGTGTATAATTATTCTTTAATGTCAAAGTAGTTAAAATCTAATGATTTCTTTTTTTCCCCCTTGGCCTCTTCTAGTGTAATTTGTCATCACTTTTGTGCACTTTTGGATTGCAGAACATGATATCGTGAAACAAAAAGAACGGAGAAATAGTGCAGAGCAAAAAAACATCTGTGGCTGGTAATTCTTGTTTTATGTTAACTTTATTTCCACTAGAAATGCTTGAATGTTATAATTTGTACGTCCCTTTTCACATGTTGCTTTATATTGGAGTTTTAGTAGTTATTTATTTTACTTGAAAGCTTCATATTACGTTTTAATGTTTAGGGTAGCATTTATGTATTAATTTCTTTGGTTTTGAATTTCATATTGAAGTGTCTGAATTGGTGCTTTCTTTATATTGTATTGTAATATTCGAAGTGAGGTAGAACTGTTAATCACACTATAATTATCAGAAGTCTGAGATTTTTTAGATTTCCGTGGCTTCGTAGTGGTTTCAAAATTACTGCTGTAGTGTATTTTTTTCTGAATTGGCCTCCTTTCGCATTAAGAGGAGGAGGCTAAACATTTTCCTCTCTGTGTGGCCTAATATTTTCCCTGTCCAACGGGATCTTCTCTTCCCAACAGGTCAGTGTAATTGAACTGCCTGTGTATAAACCAATTTTGTTTTAGTTTTTCCAGAATTTAGAATCTCTCTATCAAGTGCTTTTTCTCTTAAAACCATTGAAAGTTAAATGTTGAGCAAAAAAGAAATGTAAATAAAAATTTAATGAGTACTCGTAAAGAAAGTTAGTAGAGCCAAATTGTCTTCTGTTAAGGCTGCTCAAAATGTGCTTTTTCTTAGTTGTTTTAAGCATACTTTATTATATTTTTTCCCTTAATCTGAACTATTTTAGCATATTGTGAAGTTTTTTGAACCAATTTGCGAAGATCTATTTAAAATTGATTCAATAAATAAAAATTAATTTTGAAAACGAATCAGTGATGTTTTATTATTATCCAAGTTGCATGACAGAATTATTTTTTGAAAAAGCTGATGTCTTTTGCTTATAAAAATGACTGATGCAACTGTAACCGTGTCGTTGTAAAGAGCACGTTTCCCAGCAGCTCTTTTAAAGTGTCCAGTTTTTTCTTTAATTGGATCAATCTCCGCTAGAAGATCATACGTTGCTTTTGTGTTATTTAACAATTCCTTCATCTTATCTTCAGTTAAAATCTTTTCTTAGTAATGAGCGCTTATATTATCAAGGGGTATTATAAGCACCCAATTCTTCTTTTGTAATTTTCTGATTCATTTTTTGACTTCTCTGTCTTCCATATGTAGAAATTCTTCGGCATCCTTTGCTTTTGAGATTTGTTAGATTTTTTGGACTTCATTTTCAGTCGATGGAAATTGTTTAAAGTAGCAGATAAATTCTTTCCTGTGTTGATGGATGAATGTTGCACCCTGTATGAATGAAATTCTAGCAGTGGACAAATTACATGGGATCCTTTAAAGTACTGCTATACGCGAAATCACGCTTTACGAGTCTGCGCTCAGCAAGTACCTGCCGTATTAAAAATGATAGACTACGAAACATCACTTGAAGAATCGTATGAGTTATGTGGAATGCAGGTTGGGAGTTTAGTCGTGATAGGTAAACAGACTATACAGATAACCCAAAGTAATAAAAATTTAGATGGGTGTACTATAAAGTATTTTACTCCTGGACCGTGGACTAGTCGTAAACAGTACTTGTGTAAAAACAGATTAAAGTATATGAATTTCCTGTTTAAGAAAGGAATTTCTCTATAACAGTATGCAGTCTGTATCATAGTTGGAATAGCGAGGTGTTGGGTCTTCAGGGAAACAAAATCTGTTATTCTGTAATTTTTACTGAAAATGTGTGTTTAAATTTTGTTACCTAGATAACCTATTTTTAACTCTTTCTATATGAAAATGAAACCATATACAGACAAAAAAATAAAATTGCATTCCTTCCCTTGGTGCAGTTATTCGCATTTTTAACATAATGGGAGGCAATTTTAAGTTTATAAAATTCTGGCTAGCTGCAATTATATATTGCACTTTTAATATTTCAGTTGTAAGTGCATTGCACAAAGTATAAAAATGTGTGGTATAATATGTTAAAGAAAATGTATACTCTTTGTATTATTTACAAAAAGATCAGCTCGATGAAAATTAAATACAGGAAAATCATATTTTAATGTGAAATTTAACACTGCATTTCTTCTGAGAGTTTTTTTCCTTCTTCTGGTACGTGCGATGTTATGGCTAAATCCATGCAGTCTTTCGGATGTTTGTTTGTTATTCTGTATCTGAACATTGATTTTAACAAGTTCGTTGTTGAAAATCCTCTTTCACATTTTTAAGTAGATCGAAAGCAGGAATTTATCTTTTTAAAAGTTTAACAGTTCATGATTTTTCTGATCTAGGACTATTCAAATGGCTTTTTGTGATATTCCTTATCTTAATTAGGATGAAAATCAGTTATTTCCATTTCTAGATCAGTAGAATTGTTAACCTATTTGCAATCTTTTACCATTTTTCTTAAATACTAGTATTATGTAATGGGTATGAAGTGAATGAAGTAGTTGGCGTAATTTTAAATACACTCAAAACATCTAATTTAGAAACTAATTTAAGCTCAATGAGATTTTCCAAATGTTTCTTTCAGTTTTCTTACATTTCACGCTTTAATTCTCCAGATTTTCAAAGTGGAAAAACGTACATTGCATTATGGTAAAAATGTATATTCCTTATATTTGTGTAATATTTTTACAAAATTAATTTTGATTTAAAATGAATTTAAAATACCCTTGAATTCAAAGACTTTTAAGATTTTAGTTGTTATGTCTGTAAGAATGACTAAATCATAGAACCAATTATGGTCAATAATTTCTTCATAAGTTTCGTTTCTGGATTTTTAAAATTCTTCTGTGAAACTTTTGTAACGGAAGCTGGGATGGAACCCAGGCAGCCAGACAGAATGTACCTTCCCTGAGTGAAAATTTCTATCATTTCACTGAAAGTGACATTATAATATTTCAGAATAAACCCTCGTAACACTAATAAATGTATGTAGGCTTTTTTTTTATGTTTTTATAATGCGTGTTTGGTTCTTACAATATTTTGAGCTATTATATTACTAATTCTGTATGTGAGTTAAGACATTTTATTATAGAACACCTGCTTCAAGGCTAAAAGTAAAGTATTTGAATTGTGTTTCACCTTTCGTGTGTTTTTAGACGTTCGTTCTACTCTACAGTTTACGGAATTTCTCGGGATTTGGACATCTCACAAATCTGACAAAATTTCATTCATATGTCTAGGTTTTATAGTACAATAAGTTGAGCATCCGTACATTAGTATATAACTGATTCCTTCGAAAGAAAAAAAATAGTATCTTAGTTTTGTTGAATTTTTGGTCAAAATTTTAGTATATAGGTAATTGCAATAGCTCTTTCACGAAATTTTATTTAAATTTTTTGCAACATTTCAAAATGCTGTATCATTCAATGGCATTTGATGTGTTTTGGCTTGCTGTATTAAAGCTGGGCTCGAACCCGGGCAGCTAGACAATATGTTCTTTTCCTGAGTGAAATATTGCTATCATTTCATTAAAGTGACGTGGTAATATTTCAATATAATTTCTCGTACATTGCACTAAGCTGTCCTCTCTCGTGGATGAGTGTATCTAAGTAAAGAACTTAAAATTAGAAATGGTTCTTACGTTAAAATTCTCAATGAAATATTTCTTTTATGGTTTATGACTTTTGTTTCCAAGATGTTCTTCGAAATCTGTGTTTAGAATGGTGTTTTTGAGCTTTTTTTTTTAAAAAAAAATCTTTAAAAGTGTATATGTATAGCTCTTTTAATTTTAATATATTGCGAGTTTGATTCTTACTCTTTCTTGATTTGTTATGTCACTAATTCTGTGTGTGAATTAAGATAGTTTAATATATAACACCTGCTTCAAAGCTAACAGTAAAGTTTATTTTGTTTATTTGTCATTTAAAATTACCTGCTTATTGTCTCTTGGTGCCATCTTTCTACCAGCGCTGAAATTATTTACTCTTCTCGAAGATCATTATCCGTAATAACTGTCTAAATATTTTTCCTTTCATTGTTCATGTTGTACCCATACATTAAAACCCCTTTTGCTTACTGTACTTCTGTCGTATTAGGGAAATCATTTGCTTTTCTATCGAATGCAGTCATCATTTTAGTAACAATGTAGCACATTGCTGGAATTTAAAACAAAGAAGCTACTTTTGAAGTTTTATATATTAAGAAACAATACTAGATATTTCTCTTTGTGTATAATTTTTCTTTAATTTCAAAGTAGTTAAAATCTAATGATTCCTTTCCCCCCTCCCCCTTGGCTTCTTCTAGTGTAATTTGCCATCATTTTTGTACACTCTTGGATTGCAGATCGTGAAAGAAAAAGAATGGAGAAACAGTGCAGACAAAAAGACACCTGTGGCTGGTAATTCTTCTTTTATATTAACTTTATTTTCACTAGAAATGCTTGAATGTTATAATTTGTACGTCCCTTTTCACATGTTGCTTTATATTGGAGTTTTACTAGTTATTTATTTTACTTGAAAGCTTCATATTACGTTTTAATGTTTAGGGTAGCATTTATGCATTAATTTCTTTGGTTTTGAGTTTCGTATTGAAGTGTCTGAATTGGTGCTTTCTTTATATTGTATTGTAATATTCGAAGTGAGGTAGAACTGTTAATCACACTATAATTATCAGAAGTCTGAGATTTTTTAGAGTTCCGTGGCTTCGTAGTGGTTTCAAAATTACTGCTGTAGTGTATTTTTTTCTGAATTGGCCTCCTTTCGCATTAAGAGGAGGAGGCTAAACATTTTCCTCTCTGTGTGGCCTAATATTTTCCCTGTCCAACGGGATCTTCTCTTCCCAACAGGTCAGTGTAATTGAACTGCCTGTGTATAAACCAATTTTGTTTTAGTTTTTCCAGAATTTAGAATCTCTCTATCAAGTGCTGTTTCTCTTAAAACCATTGAAAGTTAAATGTTGAACAAAAAAGAAATGTAAATAAAAATTTAATGAGTACTCGTAAAGAAAGTTAGTAGAGCCAAATTGTCTTCTGTTAAGGCTGCTCAAAATGTGCTTTTTCTTAGTTGTTTTAAGCATACTTTATTATATTTTTTCCCTTAATCTGAACTATTTTAGCATATTGTGAAGTTTTCTGAACCAGTTTGCGAAGATCTATTTAAAATTGATTCAATAAATAAAAATTAATTTTGAAATCGAATCAGTGATGTTTTATTATTATCCAATTTGCATGACAGAATTATTTTTTGAAAAAGCTGATGTCTTTTGCTTATAAAAATGACTGATGCAACTGTAACCGTGTCGTTGTAAAGAGCACGTTTCCCAGCAGCTCTTTTAAAGTGTCCAGTTTTTTTCTTTAATTGGGTCAATCTCCGCTAGAAGATCAGACATTGCTTTTGTGTTATTTAACAATTCCTTCATCTTATCTTCTGTTAAAATCTTTTCTTAGTAATGAGCGCTTTTATTATCAAAAGTATTATAAGCACCCAATTCTTCTTTTGTAATTTTCTGATTCATTGTTTGACTTCTCTGTCTTCCATATGTAGAAATTCTTCGGCATCCTTTGCTTTTGAGATTTGTTAGATTTTTTGGACTTCATTTTCAGTCGATGGAAATTGTTTAAAGTAGCAGATAAATTCTTTCCGGTGTTGATAATAGAATGATGCAGCACGTATGAATGAAATTCTAGCAGTGGACAAATTAAATGGGATCCTTTAAGAATCGTATGAGTTATGTGGAATGCAGGTTGGGAGTTTAGTCGTGATAGGTAAACAGACTATACAGATGACCCGAAGTAATAAAAATTTAGATGGGTGTACTATAAAGTATTTTACTCCTGGACCATAGATTAGTCATTAACAGTACTTGTGTAAAAACAGATTAAAGTATATGAATTCCCTGTTTAAGAAAGGAATTTCTTTATGACAGTATGAAGTGTGTATCATAGCTGGAATAGCGAGGTGTTGCGTCTTCAGGGAAACAAAATTTGTTATTCTGTAATTTTTACTGAAAATGTGTGTTTAAATTTTGTTACCTAGATAACCTATTTTTAACTCTTTCTATATGAAAATGAAACCAAATACAGACAAAAAAATAAAATTGCATTCCTTCCCTTGGTGCAGTTACTCGCATTTTTAACATAATGGGAGTCAATTTTAAGTTTATAAAATTCTGGCTAGCTGCAATTATATATTGCACTTTTAATATTTCAGTTGTAGGTGCATTGCGCAAAGTATAAAAATGTGTGGTATAATATGTTAAAGAAAATGTATACTCTTTGTATTATTTACAAAAAGATCAGCTCGATGAAAATTAAATACAGGGAAATCATATTTTAATGTGAAATTTAACACTGCATTTCTTCTGAGAGTTTTTTTTCTCCTTCTGGTACGTGCGATGTTATGGCTAAATCCATGCAGTCGTTCGGATGTTTGTGTGTTATTCTGTATCTGAGCATTGATTTTAACAAGTTCGTTGTTGAAAATCCTCTTTCACATTTTTAAGTAGATCGAAAGAAGGAATTTATCTTTTTAAAAGTTTAACAGTTCATGATTTGTCTGATCTAGGACTATTCAAATGGCTTTTCGTGATATTCCTTATCTTAATTAGGATGAAAATCAGTTATTTCCATCTCTAGATCAGTAGAATTGTTAACCTATTTGCAATCTTTTACCGTTTTTCTTAAATACTAGTATTATGTAATGGGTTTGAAGTGAATGAAGTAGTTGGCCTAATTTTAAATACACTCAAAACATGTAATTTAGAAACTAATTTAAGCTCAATGAGATTTTCCAAATGTTTCTTTCAGTTTTCTTACATTTCACGCTTTAATTCTCCAGATTTTCAAAGTGGCAAAACGTACATTGCATTATGGTAAAAATGTATATTCCTTATATTTGTGTAATATTTTTACAAAATTAATTTTGATTTAAAATGAATTTAAAATACCCTTGAATTCAAAGACTTAGTTTAGTTTTCTCCCACTCCTCAGGTTTTAAGATTTTAGTTGTTATGTCTGTAAGAAGGACTAAATCATAGAACCAATTATGGTCAATAATTTCTTCATAAGTTTCGTTTCTGGATTTTTAAAATTCTTCTGTGAAACTTTTTTAACGGAAGCTGGGATGGAACCCAGGCAGCCAGACAGAATGTACCTTCCCTGAGTGAAAATTTCTATCATTTCACTGAAAGTGACATTATAATATTTCAGAATAAACCCTCGTAACACTAATAAATGTATGTAGGCTTTTTTTTTATGTTTTTATAATGCGTGTTTGGTTCTTACAATATTTTGAGCTATTATATTACTAATTCTGTATGTGAGTTAAGACATTTTATTATAGAACACCTGCTTCAAGGCTAAAAGTAAAGTATTTGAATTGTGTTTCACCTTTCGTGTGTTTTTAGACGTTCGTTCTACTCTACAGTTTACGGAATTTCTCGGGATTTGGACATCTCACAAATCTGACAAAATTTCATTCATATGTTTAGGTTTTATAGTACAATAAGTTGAGCATCCGTACATTAGTATATAACTGATTCCTTCGAAGGAAAAAAAATAGTATCTTAGTTTTGTTGAATTTTTGGTCAAAATTTTAGTATATAGGTAATTGCAATAGCTCTTTCACGAAATTTTATTTAAATTTTTTGAAACATTTCAAAATGCTGTATCATTCAATGGCATTTGATGTGTTTTGGCTTGCTGTATTAAAGCTGGGCTCGAACCCGGGCAGCTAGATAATATGTTCTTTTCCTGAGTGAAATATTGCTATCATTTCATTAAAGTGACGTGGTAATATTTCAATATAATTTCTCGTACATTGCACTAAGCTGTCCTCTCTCGTGGATGAGTGTATCTAAGTAAAGAACTTAAAATTAGAAATGGTTCTTACGTTAAAATTCTCAATGAAATATTTCTTTTATGGTTTATGACTTTTGTTTCCAAGATGTTCTTCGAAATCTGTGTTTAGAATGGTGTTTTTGAGCTTTTTTTTTTAAAAAAAAAATCTTTAAAAGTGTATATGTATAGCTCTTTTAATTTTAATATATTGCGAGTTTGATTCTTACTCTTTTTTGATTTGTTATGTCACTAATTCTGTGTGTGAATTAAGATAGTTTAATATATAACACCTGCTTCAAAGCTAACAGTAAAGTTTATTTTGTTTATTTGTCATTTAAAATTACCTGCTTATTGTCTCTTGGTGCCATCTTTCTACCAGCGCTGAAATTATTTACTCTTCTCGGAGATCATTATCCGTAATAACTGTCTAAATATTTTCCCTTTCATTGTTCATGTTGTACCCATACATTAAAACCCCTTTTGCTTACTGTACTTCTGTCGTATTAGGGAAATCATTTGCTTTTCTATCGACTGCAGTCATCATTTTAGTAACAATGTAGCACATTGCTGGAATTTAAAACAAAGAAGCTACTTTTGAAGTTTTATATATTAAGAAACAATACTAGATATTTCTCTTTGTGTATAATTTTTCTTTAATTTCAAAGTAGTTAAAATCTAATGATTCCTTTCCCCCCTTCCCCTTGGCTTCTTCTAGTGTAATTTGCCATCATTTTTGTACACTCTTGGATTGCAGATTGTGAAAGAAAAAGAATGGAGAAACAGTGCAGACAAAAAGACATCTGTGGCTGGTAATTCTTCTTTTATATTAACTTTATTTTCACTAGAAATGCTTGAATGTTATAATTTGTACGTCCCTTTTCACATGTTGCTTTATATTGGAGTTTTACTAGTTATTTATTTTAATTGAAAGCTTCATATTACGTTTTAATGTTTAGGGTAGCATTTATGCATTAATTTCTTTGGTTTTGAATTTTGTATTGAAGTGTCTGAATTGGTGCTTTCTTTATATTGTATTGTAATACTCGAAGTGAGGTAGAACTGTTAATCACACTATAATTATCAGAAGTCTTGAGATTTTTTAGAGTTCCGTGGCTTCGTAGTGGTTCCAAAATTACTGCTGTAGTGTATTTTTTTCTGAATTGACCTCCTTTCGCATTACGAGGAGGCTAAACATTTTCCTCTCTGTGTGGCCTAATATTTTCCCTGTCCAACGGGATCTTCTCTTCCCAAAAAGTCAGTGTAATTGAACTGCCTGTGTATAAACCAATTTTGTTTTACTTTTCCCCGAATTTAGAGTCTCACTATCAAATGCTGTTTCTCTTAAAACCATTGAAATTCAATTTAGGTTTTATAGTACAATAAATTGAGCATCCTTACATTAGTATATGACTTTGATTCCTTCAAAAGAAAAAAAGAGTATCTTAGTTTTTTTTTGAATTTTTGATCAAAGTTTTAGTTTATGTAGGTAATTTCAATATCTCTTCCGCAAAATTGCATTAAAATTTTTTGCAACATTTTAAAATGCTGTATCATTCGATGGCATTTGATGTGTTTTCGCTTTCTGTATTAAAGCTGGGCTCAAACCCGGGCAGCTAGACAACATTTTCTTTCCCTGAGTAAAAATTAAATCATTTAAAAATACATTTATGTCATTAAATGAAGAGGCTAGATGAAATATTCAAATCGTGTAGCTTCTACATTTAGTTTGACAGTAAAAAGTCTGGAAGTAATATTATTCTTTGTTGAAAAATATCTTTATTGATACCAAGTGTTGCAAATCAATCTTAAGTTATTTCTCAGAGTAATATATAAAAACTGTCCTCCTCTGGCTACATTCCTGAAAGTAAGCATTAAGTATTTAACAAATCGATTTGATCATATTTTATGCATCATGCAGACTATATTTCCAGCTCTTTCATTAAAGTGCAATTTATTTTCAGTGTATGAACATGAAATTTCTTCTAAAATACTGTACAAGCCTAGTCACTTATTCCAAATTTAATTCAGTTTTCATATAAGAATTCAAATTTGCCAGACAATTGCTTTCTTAACATGTATTAAACTAAAAATAGTTTAATAGATGTTGTTGTAATTTAACACTTTTGACTTTATTGTTTTCAGAAATTTGCTAAATCAAGTTTATCTTTGTGTGACCTTGCATCTAAGGCACCAATAATAAATTTGTTTTGGCATTCACTGGTTAAATTTTTAAAGAAAACTTATTATTGATGTAAAAGAAGGAACAAATTACATTTATCTTGGTAATATGTCTTTTGATATTGTCTTAAGTTATCGCGTCTTATGGTTATTTATGGTGTCTCATGATATTGCAGCAACTTAAAATGCATTTCATAGAACTTGTTGTTTCTTAAGTTGCATAACCTATTTTCATAGCTTCTTGTCATCTTTATGTTTTACTGTTCCATGTTCAAATATATATAAAAGGTAAATTTCTAATCAAATATTCTTCCATTCACAGCACAGTGACATAATTTGTGTTCGCATTTATTATACAGTTATGATCATTATTCATTATAGAGTTTTATATATTTATTATATATATTTAATTTATATCATTATGTATTATATGATTTTGCTTTTAGAATATATCACAATATATGTTTCGAATTGCTAATAAAACTATTATGTTTTTCAATATGTTAATGTGATCTGTGTGTCTTTTAGGTTAATTATTTTAATAAAGGAATTAAAATAAAATCATACCCTTTTAATGTAATTTACATTTTACCATAAAAATTTTTTTTTAAAGTCACATTTGATAACAATATAAAAAATGTTGATAGAAACTTTAAAATTATTCCTATTTTTATTGGCAAGTATTAAATATTCTTCACAAAATTCCATTTCTCAGCACACACCATCTCAATTAATTTAATCAGTTTCCAAATAAAAATTAAATTCAGTATGTCGCAGAGTAAGTACCAGAAGTAGAACTGCATGAAACACACAAGAACATATCCATATTTAGCCAATCACTATTCACTTGTAACTGTTACTAACTGAATAAAGGAAAATATAAGTATAAAGTTCTATGAATAAAAGATCAGTTACACTAAAGAAAATTTTTTTTAATATACATTACATCTTAATTCTATATAATTATTCTTTTGTTTTTCACTTGGCCTTGACATTAGTTGATGACAGCTGATTCATGTCAGAAATATTGTTCCTTATAAAAAAATACACACATAAATTTTATGTTTTATATATAGAAAAATCTATGTACTCTTCTGTTATAGAGACTTGGATTCAAAAATGTCTGTATGTGTGTTTATACACAAACATACATGCATACGTACATATATACGTGCATATGTGAACACATTCATACATACATTTCTGAATTCGGTCCTGATAACAGAAGTGTACCAAATTTTGCCGCAGTTGTTAAATGAATAGTCTAAGGTAAAATGGTTCTGGTTTATTTGATTACAGCAAAGCTTGCTCAGGCTCATCTATACCTAAGGGTGTAGATGATGCCGTTGTGTAGTACGTTCGATTGAAAACTGTCACACATTAATATTACATGTGTATAATCAGCTATAAAATATGCACCAAGAAACTAAAATTGTCAACAGTAATTTAATATACTTTATTCTGTGTTACATACGAATAGTACATTCTTTTTGGGCAAAGCTATATGAAGCATACACAATCAGCCTCATTCAAATACTAAATATTTAAGTATTTTTTGATTATCCAACCCCTAGATTCAGCATTTTATAAAAGTGTTAGGTTTTTTTTATGCATTCCTGGTACACATCCGACCAAAGACAGTGCATAAAAATGGTTATATGATTATATTATACAAATGGTTATGATTTTATAGTTAACCGTCATTTCGCTGGCAAATACTTTTTTTATGATAATGAATTACATTAGAATTTTGGAGTCTATGTACTTATAAAAAAGAAAGCGTTAGATTTCATTAAAAATACAATGTTTTCCGTAAGAATAAAGAATCAAAAATGTGCATTCTATGAAATTGTACTTTTTAAATGATAAAATTTTAAAATCTACAATCTGAGTATTAGAATATGGTTGGAAAATTACCGTAAAATCTCTTGTTTCTACCAAAGTGCTTTTAATATTCTGTGATGGATGGAATTCTCTTATGAAAATTATGTTATGGTACTTGAAATGGTTTCTTGTTTACTTAAGAATTATAACCAGATAATGAAGCTCTTACAACAAATTTTATCTGATTAATATAATTTATGCCTTTTTTTTTAATGAAATGGCTGTTGTATATAATGATTGTAGTTGTTTAAATTTAAATAATTCTTTGGCATAATGTAATTTATATCATCTATGTTGCTACAATTCTGTTTCAGTACAAGACCATCATGTCAGTGTAAGATTTCGTAAGTGGAGACTTGGTTTCTAATCTTTGTGTAATATAATACGGAGAAGCTCTTACTGTGAATTTTCATATGTATAATTTATTCTTGTATTGGATTGGAATGGACTCGGTGTTTTCATTTAGGATGTTTCATATTCAAAGAGTTAGTTCAGTGTTTCATATTCAAAGATGATTAAGTTCATACAATGTAATTAATTAATAGACTTATCACACAGACCTTTTTATAGACTTATTAAATTTTTTGTTCAGACATAATGTTACTAATTAAAAACAGTATTAGAAAAACAAAACTGGTTAAAAGAAAACTTCAGTTATTTTTAAAATTGATATTTTATATTTAAATGCTTTTTTTAATATAAAAACAACAATAAACATATTTCTAAATAATAAGGTTATTAAGAATCCTTAAGAAAATTTTTAACATTTATAAAGGTTTGCAAGGTGAAAACATAATCGATTTTGTTATAAATCACATGGTTTTGAGTATGCTCCTGCTGGATTGGTAGAAGCTTGGTGATCCTGTTATGAACAAATCTTAACAGATGAAGATATAGCATGTGAATATAGAATCTAAAGGAAAGGTAAGGTTAGATTAGGGTCTTTGAATATTACCAAGCACAATGGTTATCAGTCTGAAGAAGAATGCTTTTATGAAGAACTTTATAGGGCACACTCATTCTTATATGGCAGGGTTGCTTTCTCAAGTACTGAGGTAGGGAATATTTAATCTGCCCTTTTTTTTTTTTTTTTTTTTGAAGTGTTTGGTAATGGTATTATTCATTTCATGTGTTTTCTGTAATACATATAGAACACTAATATTTCTATTACAAGTGTCTTTTTTTCATTTTTAAGTGCTTTGCTCGTTGATATTCTCAAAATTGCATCTAATAAGTAGTGCTATTAAGTATATAATAGCTATATATTATGTATAAATTATAATATAATGTACGTTTGATCTTTACAATATGGTAACTGGTAGTTTGGCGACATTTTGGAGGCGATAAAGGTTACTACCTGGGACTTTGGTAATAATTTGAGCAGTACTCAGTTCCGATTACGCATTATTTTGCGTGAGGGAAATGAGAGATCATGGGATATGTCATGTGATATTAATGGACGAATTACGGTTCTTTAATCGGAAAAGGGGGGAAATCGGGGAAAAAATGTGGAAATTTTGTATTTAGCTTTATTCTGTGTTGTGTAATTTTTGGATCCCATGGCCCTAATTAAAGTGAATTCGAAATGGGTATTTAGGCATTGTGATAAAGAGAAGTTTGCTTTTTATTTAGCGGAGGAAGTATGGAGGAAAAATTCGCAGAAAAAATCTTTCAATAATTTTATTGAATGAATTAGAAAAGTGTATCCGCCACGTAATCAAGATTCTGAAGAAGATTAGATTAGTTAGTATTTTTAATTATTTGAGGATATTATTTTTATGCATTGTTCTAAATGTAATGTGGAAAGGAATTTGGTATTATTGGGAAAATTGTTATTAGCAATGATTTAGTTTAAAGTAATTAGGATTGTAAGGTAATTTTTATTTATTTAATGTATGTGCTCATTTATATTTTAAGTAGTGTTTTTGAATTTAATTATATTTTAATGAAATGAAAGTTATTTTGTGAATTTTTTGTTTGTAGGAATTTGGTATACGTTTAAGTTGAAATAAACGTGCATGGAAATAATTTAAATATTTGATACTAAGTATTTGTAATACTTGCAGTATGAATTCGTTGGTGACGTGTATAATGTAATAGATGATTTAGAGGTAAAAGTTTTTGGATATTTTATTTATTTTATATGTGGAAATGTTCATATTTGTAAAGGATAAATACTTTTTCACGATCAGGTAATTTCATATATGTTCTTTTTACCGGGTTTAAAGATTGAGAAAATTGTCATGTATTTTCGTGAAATTTTTCTAATTTATGAGAAAAAAGCAGCGTACATGGATATAGTGAAGAGTGCGCGCGATGCCATTTTTGTGCAATTCTGAGATGTTTTTTTAAGTAAAAATAAGTCGGCGTGTACATGGTTTATGTTTATGTGTTATTTTGAAAAACGCGTAAGGAGTATGGTATTGTGCACTTTTTCCCAATTTTGTAGTGAATATTTGTCATGATTAAGCAATTTTGTTTGATAAAATTTCTAGAATAAGTGTAATTCGGCTAGTAGATTGTTGGAAGAAGTGTTGAGTAGATAAGAAGAAAAGAAACATGTCTTTACTTCGTGAAGACAAAATCGCGGCGGGGAAAAAATAATAGAGGGTTGCTGTAGGAGAGTTGGTTGTGAAATTTTCGCCAAAAAATCGCCAAGTTACCATAATGTAAAGATCAACCCAATATATTTTTAGTATGTAATCATTCAAAATAAATTTTATGGAAAAAAAAAGACACTTGACAGCAGAGATTTTCTGGAAATCCCAAGTTAAATACATATGAAATCATTTGTTCACAATCAGTGAACGTTAACACCAAAACAGCGACTCAACGCTTACAACAGCCAGCAGTTCCTCCTTTACATGAACAAGAAATTAAATAATATATATATATATATATATATATATTTCTCCTTTTTCAACAATGAAATGTCCTTCGATTTCATGCGATCATTACGCTATAGAACTTATCCTTCAACAGGAAGTCAAAATTCGTACATTGGGTTTTTCAAGTAAAATTGCGTGCTTTACTAAATGATGCGCTTTTTTAAATTCTCTCTGCTTCAGTAATATAGTGAGAATTTACGCCTCCTTGAACAAAATCAAACATTTCGCAAAAGCTAAGCAACTCCATTTTTGGATGGACGAAGTCAGATCACAAATCAAAATACCGATTTTTATACGCCATACCTATATGTGAATTTAATCGCGGATAAAAAGAAAAGGCAAAGTAGTAGAAAACATCCTAAAAATATTACTGTCTCCATGGGTGTAGTCAAAACGAGAGGAAGCTGTAATCATTTACAATAAATACTGTCTCACAGGTGTGTGTTAGAGCTGTAGCAAACCGCATGTATTCGTTACCGAGTGACGGGTACAACGGTTGACTCGATGTACCGATTCGGTACTCACAAATTCATTTCGTTACTCGCATCTGTGGTACGATGCGGTTTATTGGAGTACGAATGATGCGGTTTCTATGCGAATACGAATGATGCGGTTGCTGTTCGAATACGAATGATACATTTGGTAACAATACCCGTGTGCCACATTTTTCATTGATAATTTCGAATTTTTTTGGTTAACTCATCGGGCAAACTCTTGTTTACGTTATGTGTTTTAGTTGAAATATTGTTTAGTTGTTGATATTTAAGAAAATGATCAATTTTGATAGCGTGAAGCGTTATTTTGTATTTGCTTTTTACATTTAGATTTATAGCGCATGTTATGTCTGTAATTTGAAAATTTAGATGATTATTGATTTTTTTTTCTTGAACGTGCCATAGGGAGATTTTTTTGATTTGAAATATTCATATACTGCACTTAGGTATTGTTTAAATAAGAATATGTAGGTTAATATAAGTTCTTTACTTAGGAGTAAGTATTGTAATCGAGAAATAAAAAGCAAGTAAGTATTGTAATCGAGAAGAAACTTGGTTATGTAGCCTATTCTTCTAAAACGATGTTTCATCGCTGCCTTCCCCCACCAATTCCCTTTTTTTCGGTTTCGGATTATTTGGTTACGGCAATGCACACTAGGGCTATTGCCTAAGGGAAGGGATGCCTTCGTGGAGGACTTTTTAAAGGAAACTGGCTCATATGCAAGTTACACATGGGGAAAACCCCGAAAACGCCCGTGTAGCCAGCCGTTAGCCGGGAATTGAACCCTGGACTGAACTATTAGTCTTCAGCGACTTTGCCGCTCGAGCGCTGGTGGGGTCTTCGCTGTTTGAAAAATAGGTGTTCACTTTTCGATAAAGCAAGCACCTGTTTTCTTCAATTAAAACAGGTTATACGACATGACTCTTACTACTTCATTCTCACTTAGCTTTTGATTTCTAATATTGATTCAATATTTTCTGTAGGCATTCTGATTAGAATAATGGATTTCAAACATGTGCAAAAGGCGTGTATCTGAATATAATTAGGTTTTTATAACATAGGGTCCATTTTATTAATTTCTAAAGCAATAGAATCACATTATCGCTGTTTTGAAAGAAAGCAAAAATGTGACAAATGTATAATGAACATTAATATACATGCTTTACTAGAAATTCACCCTTTCGTCATTAGCGGTTCTGATGAAAGGAATGGGGAGCAGCAGCAAACGAAATAACGAATAACGGACAAATAACGAAATCTAATCTTTAATGCGGTCTCCCAGTTTCTTTAGCCCACCAGCGGCAGAGCGGTAACGTCGTTGAACACTGGTAGTTCGGTCTGAGGTTCGAATCCCGCGAACGGGTTGGCTGCATGGGTGTTTTCGTGGTTTTCGCCATGTGTAACGTGTATACGAGCCATTTCCCTTAGAAAGTCCTCCACGAAGGCATCCGTCCCTTTAGGCAGATAGCTCTAGTGTGCTTTGCCATAGTTAAATACACCAACACCAATCCAGTTTCTTTATTTGTATTTGGGAAAGTTTTATTGTCATTATGAAAAGTGAAATTTGATATGGCTACCGCATAACTTTTTAAATTATGCTTATTTTTGCTGCACTTCATTTAAATTTATTTCCTCGAATTATTCTAACTTAATTAAGCGATACCCGAAGGCAAGTTACAAATGGCATCAAACACTGCAAATTTTGAAATTAAATTTCCCGGTCAATCTCTGTCTACGGGACTCAAACTTCTTGTATTTTTATGTTTTCATAACGAGTATAAAACTTTGCCAGCTATAAATATAGGAACCAGAAGACAACATTAAAAGTTAGATTTCATAATTTGTCAAAAATTAATTCTTTTTAAAATTTGACATTGACAAAATATGAATATTTTAGTCATTTAAAATACTTCTGTATTTTTGTTGCACCCTATTTAAACTTGCTTCTTCGAGTTATCGACACTAAATTACATTAATTCCGTTAACTATTAGAAAATAGTTATAGCAAATCATCTAATTACGACATCTCTAAGAGGTCACTTTCTAAGAAATCTGTACTTTTGAGAACATAAACAAACATTGGTAGTGAACATCACCTTTTTAAGACCACGATGTTATATTCAGATACAACACCTTCTGAGGTTCATTCAACATTCTTCTTATAAGTATTTTATTTCAGTTGCTAATTATTATGTTACTTTAATTATTCATTACTTTAATCACTATTTTTTTGTTATTTTAATTATTAAGTTTTTTAATAAGTAATTTTTTAGTATTTTAATTACTAATTAATGTTATTATTGTAATATTTATTTTATTTCGTTATTTATTTTTTATTTTATTTTTTCCTGACGGCGTTCCATAGGCGCTTCTGACTTCTGAGACACCACAAAAGGAGGTGAATTATTTGTATCCAAAAACACGACGCGAAACTTCCTATCGCATAGGGCGGTATACCGATAAAATAGGCTCAGGATACGAATGCCGATCGATTTTACCGAAAGTAACGAGTAACGATACGAAAGTAACGAGTACTGGTTCACCGAGTAACGACAACATACGGGTACACAATTTCTCGTTACTTCTACAGCACTAGTGTGTGTAGTGAGTATGTTTGGTAAGGCTGAATAGATGTCATGATGGGGGGGGGGAATGGATAGTGTTGAGATGCTTCGTATTCAAGCATTTATTTATTTATTTTACCATGGAATTTAGCATGGAATACAAGGCAATATGTATGCTTTCATCCTGAGACACACAGCAAAAGACCCATAACATCAGACAAAAACATATATTACTTTAACTAAAATAACTAAAGACAATAAGCATAGATCGGTGGTATTTATTAATATATTTATCATAATTTATTATAAGTTTATTTATGGTCAGCTCGCTATCATAATTTATTACTTGTTAATTAATGTTAGTTTAACACATTGAAGAAAACAGTATTTATATTATCTCATAATTCTAAGAATTTATTTAAGGCAATGAAGAATAATAGATCCCTCACATTTAGATATTAAACAGATAGCAAACAACAGTTGAGGGAAAAAAAATCGGTGAGGTATAGTATTTAAAGGCAAAAAAATATTTAAGCGATCTCAGGGGAGGGGGGAAGATAGGAGAACGAAGTAGCGCATAGCGCAACCTAACATACACGTCGCTTTGCAAAATCTCCATTTTCCCTCTCTGGAAACTGGAAATGTAGGCGATGTCGTTCTGTTGGAAGATAGCCAGAGACGCCACACTCATTAGTGTTTAGCCAAGATAATCCAGCTTTTTCCCAGTATAGACGGAAAAATTAGACTAACGAGGGTCAAGATAGGAAATGAACTCTGCTTCCTCCAGTGTCCCGGCTTTTTCCGTCGGAGATCTCTACTCCCGAATCTGCTGGTCCTCTGTTCCACTGCAGAACATCTCGAGATAGAAAAAACCCTACAACTGGTCAGGCTGATTGTGTTTCAGAACCTGCTTCAAGTCTGTTTGTGTTTCAGAACCTGCTTCAAGTCCTCACGTGATAACCAGAGCTGGAAGAGTTATTGGTCTTCCTCATCGACTGGACCTGTGTGTATTGAATTCCTCCGTACCGTCGGACCTCAACGGTGGGAGGAGATGTTACATCTAAACTCTGGACTATCAGCGCCGTTGCATCTAAAATCTAGAATAATCAAAACAAAAACGTATATAGAACTCTGATTTGCATTGAACTGGAACCAGAACAAGAACTAGAAAGATTGTATGAAGGAAAGAGCGTAATGCTCATCTAAACGTAATCTGTTAATTGTGTATAAATATAATCTATTTATGTTTCACACAAGTCTAAGTGTCAATATTTTGAAGAATCTTGGAATTTGGATAGTTCAGCGATCAGAATGGATGTTTCCTTGGCCATCCGGAAGATAGAAAAGGTAAGATAATTTTTTTTGCCTTTATAGAGAATTCAGAAATATTAATTTTGAGTGAGAATCTAGAATTTCGTTTCCACTAGAAGGTTTCATAAATACGTTATATTCACTTTTACATTTAGCCTTTGAAGTTAAATAAATTTTACCATTTCGACCTAGCTTTTGCGGTTTAAAATATGATTCTCCTTGTTTAATTGCAATATGTGTCATCAATTCGCAATCAAATAAACCGAATATTTCATCTGATACAATTAATTAACATAATAATTTAAAATCACTCACTTAGCGCATCTGACAATAATACTCAACTGTAGCATTTCATCTTGACGCAAATTAAACATAGCTTTCTGAATGTAATTTTTGCGCTTTTTGAAAACTGTATAACACTCTCGTGGCGTTGTCTGAAATTCTTTCAACACTATTGTTCTAAGCTTATCATAATTGCGCATGTCTTCTTCAGTCAAATAAACTATTCAATTATTCGCTCTCACCCAGAATATTCAAAATAATTTCCAATTTTAGCTCATCTGGTTTAAACGCTTTCTCAAGGGACTGGAAAAAAAGATTGAATGACTTTACTCTCGAAGATACTGGCAAAGAATATGTATTGTTAAAAACAAGGTGGTTAGAATAGAACAAGGAGGAGGCTATTCTAACCTCCTTGGTTAAGAAGGAAAACTTCTTCGCACCAAAAGTTGCTAGGCTGCCCATGAGCGAAATATCTGTCTCCAAAGCGCCAAAGTTCGAAGCCGGCATCGAAGTTCGAAGGTCACGTTTATCAAGAGTCCATAAAACGAATATCGTTATAATTTTCTTAAAATTTTGAAGGAAAATAAAATATTTTTTCGCGTAAGTAAATTAAATTAATAGGTTAGTTATTTTGAGTCCACCCCCTCCCAAAGAAAAAGTGCAAAAATCTGAGTCTAAATTATTACAAAATGTAAAAGAAGAAACGTTTTGTCGGTGAGATCGGAGATCATCATTCGTTAAGTGGTGTTCGACACGAAGGCCTTTACCACAACATGTTTATCAATCCCCTAAGAACCTGTAACAGTTCGTTAAATTCCATAAACTGGAAAAGCCCTGTGCACTTGTAATAAAAGTGCAAAGACTTCAGTAGTGAAGAAGTTGATCAGGGGTGACGCCATACATCGGCCACCGATGAAGTCTTCGTTGGATAAGCTATAATAGCTACTAATAATTTTGACATATCTTTTACACATTATCGTAGAGTTGACACAGTATCGTACAGTAATATTGGAAAATAATATATACAAGTCCCAGATTTTTTTTTTTTTTTTTGCTTTCGTCCGAGGCGAAAGTACCTATATCTGAATATTCATAGGGAAGTAGACTGTCATGTGATATACGAATTTAATGATGATAAAGTCAGCAGCCTTGGTACCGGGCAAAGTACGGGGTAAGATGAAAATGATGATAAAGATGGAACAAAATCTTGATTAAATAGTTGAAAATAAAATATATACAAGAACTACCATATAACAGTATGATGCATAGTTTTGGGCCGTTTATGCGGCTGTGCGATTAGATAGTCGTACTCCCCTATGTTTTTAATAACTTCTTTTCGTAGAATTTGAATGTAATCTTTAGTAATTCGGTATATAATGGTAAAATCTTTAGAGAATTATAAATGACAGTGTTCCTAACGAACCACGGAGAGTTCGATAGGAATCTGAGAGTTTTACTCTGAAAACTTTGAAGCCTTGCTCGGTTTGAACGTGCAGTAGCTGCCCACGCCCAAGCGGCATATAGAATTATGGGTCGGATTGCCTGTAGATAGATTGTTCTTTTAGCGTTGATATTTAACTTCGAATATTTGCACATCAGAGAGTATATGCTCATTAAGGCACGTTGTGCTTTGTCTCTGATATAATTAACATGAAATTTGAAATTTAACTTCTGATCGAGATAAACACCTAGATATTTTGCTTGGTGGTCACTTGACACGATTTGTCCGTCCATCGTAATTTCTTCCAAGTCTTGAGGGATATTTCCTTTCTTAAAGTAAATCACTTTTGATTTTTCGGGTTTAATTTTAATTTTCCATCCTTTAAACCAGTGTGAAATGTAATTAATGGCATTCTGTAGTTTATTTCTTGCATGATATGGATTAAGTGAGAGACTTAAAAGTGCCATGTCATCGGCATAGCATGCAGTGAAAGTATTTTCTATATTAGGAAGAACGTTCATATATAAATTATAGAGAAGCGGGAAAATTACCGACCCCTGTGGTAACAGCGTTAAATTTTCTTGTGGTGGAATAGTTATCTTGAATCTTAACTTGAAAAGTTCTGTTCTTTAAAAAATCAGGAATTAGATGGATGATGGCAGGTGAGAAACTGTAGTTAATCAGCTTGATGATAAGACCGGGATGTCAAACTTTATCGAAGGCTTTCTCTAAATCCATAAAAATAGCAGCGACTACTTCCTTTTTATTAAAATTTTCACCTATGAATTCTACGATTCGGGCGATCTGCTGAGTCGTTGAGAATCCCTGGCGAAATCCAAATTGATGGTCTTTGATGATGTTATTTTCATTAATAAAAGTGGTGAGTCGAGACTTGATAAGCCTTTCGAAAAGTTTGGCAATTGCAGGCAGAAGACTGATCGGTCTAAAGTTACTTGTGAGATTTCCAGCTTTGCCAGTCTTTTTAATGACAGTTAGAAGGGCGTGTTTCCAATATTTTGGGAATGTATTAAGTCTTAAACATGCGTTAAAAATATTTGTAATAAGGACGATGTCTTTCCTTGGGAGGTATTGCAGGGCCTTATTAGTGATATTGTCATATCCAGATGCTTTCTTTGGATTAAGTTTCTTTATAATTTTCTGTATTTCTTTGGGAGAAGTCGGGTTGTTTTGATTTTCAGGATCTTTGCAGAGGAAATCGGTCAAGGGATTGATAATGTTGATATCATTCGGGTGTGGGAAATTATTTATATTAAACTGTTGTTCATAGTTATCAGAGAAGAGGTTGACAATTTTCTTATGATCGTAAATTTTGGTGTTATTATCATCTAGAATGGGTCCAATATTGGAGGGAGTGCTTCGGAGACTTTAGCAACTTTCCACACAGAATGGTTGGTGTGCGAAAGACTTTCAATGAAGTTATCCCAGCAATTGTTTCCGTACACTTGAATAAGTTTTCTGAGGTTTCGATTGGCAGCATTAAATCTTCTTTTGTCGTGGGTGGAGTGAGAACGTTGATAAATTTTTCTTAGTCAATTTTTCTCTGTAATTTTCTGTCTAATATTGTTTGGGAGCGTATAATTAGTCTGTTTTGGAATACATTTGGCGTGGTTGAGGGCTTCGTTGATTTTACTGCTAAGATAGGCTGTGGCATCATGAATTTCGCTGTTATTAGTCATTTTAGTGGTAGCAGATATGTTTTCTTCAAGGTGATAAGCATAGTTTTCCCAATTAATAAGGCACTTTATAGGCGGAAGACCATGCTTTAAGCCATATAAAGTGAATCGTACTGGTAGGTGATCTGAAAAAAGTTCTTTATCCACTTGGAGAAAAGGTATTGGAGGAACATTGAAGGTAATTAAGATGTCTAATACATCAGAAGTATTTGAGATTTGATGAAGATCCAGAGGTTCATCTGGACCATAAATGTTGATATCAGGGTTGTTCATGATAATAATTCCGTCTGGATTTTTCGCGTGGAGTTCCAGTTACCGTGCTTACAATTAAGTCCCCAGCAAGAATAGTTGGATAACCAAAGTTGAGAATATAGTCAAGATCTTGAGTGTTGAGGCTTTTGTTGAGTGGCTTATAAACAGCAATGGTGAGATATTCTTTATTATCACTGTTCAAAATACATGCACTTGCTTCAAAGCTCATAAGGGGAAGAGGAAAGATGGTACTGTTTAGGCTTTTTTTTTCATGAGAATAGCTATACCGCCACCACGCTTATGAAGACGGTCAGATCTATAGATGTTGTAGTTGGGAATTTTAAATTTGTCATTTGATTTGAGGTGGGTTTCACTTAACAAAATTACATCCAGACTGTGCTGGTTGATGTAGTTTTGAATTTCAAATTTTTGATTTTTAATACCATTACTATTATAAAACATAAACTCGGCATAATAAATATGTTGCATGGTATTTGGATTAGCCGTATGGGCGTAAATATTCATGCTCGTTCTGGATGAACATCTTTAGTGCTGCCATTGCAGTCTTGAGCCTGGTGTCGGTGTTAGAAGCCTGCTTGTGTTGCTGGTAAATTTGATAAATTTCAGTAATGAACCCGGTGAATTCTTCAAAAGTGTTGTTCTTCTATGTCTCTGTTTACTGATTTTCGTCTATTTTTGGAGGATTAGTCTTCTTTATGGTTATTTATAGAGTTGTTATTATTCTTGAGTAATTTCCTGTCGTTAACCGTCTTTGGGTTGCTCTTGGTAATCGCCGCATATGATTTGTTGTACGGGGCTTAAATGCATTTGGTGTTAATGAAGAAACTTCATTAATTTTTTGAATATCTGTATTTCCAGGTCTTTTAGGGCATTCCTTACTACAGGATGCATGTCCTCCTCCACAGGGGACATATTTAGCAGGAAATTCTTTACCTTTTTGAGAGCACTGGAAGGATTTGTGATTATCGGCGCGTCTGACGTTTTGTCCACGAACGTTTCTTCCCTCAATTTCCTGTACAGTCGGTTACAAAAGTATTCGAACACCTGTACCCTATCAGAAAATGACAAGATGGCGTTTTTTTTTTTTTTTCCTGTCTCTTGTGTTATTCCATCCTAAGTTTTCTTCTTTCCCCATCTTGGAAAAGACTGAAAAATGGTCACGATCTCTCTTTGAATTGGGAAGCCATTTTGAGAAAAGCGGACGACCCCAAGGTTCTTTAATATACTAAGGTTAGGCCAGGAACGGAAAAAGCGTGCCATTGGTTGCTGGTAGTGACGTCACCCGGGAGACAAGAAACATCGGCCGACGCCTCTGCTACATGATTTTGGTAATGGAAAAAATGTAAACTAAAGCAAAATGATCATTTTATATGTGGTAGATACACCGGAAATACCGGGTATATACTTTCCGATTAAGTATTTTGTTAAAGAAAATGTTTATTTTATGCACAGAATTCGTACGAATGCTGAAAATAATTGTAAACATTAAATTCTTTTCGTAAAGGAAAGTATTAGAAAATGAAAAACGATATTTAAGTTAATTAAGGGAAATAAATATTGTAAAACAAGGTATTTTTCAATATTTTTTCGTAGTATTGTTTGCACTAAATAAATCATGTTGAACAGAACACATGATGGCATAACTGCTAAGACCATGGTAAAAACATAATCAAAAAGTATTATTCTATTTATTTTCATTGCTCATGCACTTTTTTTAATACAAATGAACTTTGACATTCCATGAGAAATATATGATCGTCATTTTCAGTTTAAATTACATATCTCAAGCAAAAGTATATATAAAAAGATTTGACTTAACAAATTCATATTTAAATACCATAAAATTCTACAAATTTCTTAATATCCGTCATTTATACATTTAAATAGTATACTTATCGCATTCATTATAAAGTGAAAAGTCACTTAATACTGATTCACTTCAGATTTTAGCAGAAGTGCGTATATTTTCAGTATAATCTAGAAGTACTCTTATAATCCCTTACACTGCCAAGATTTCTATATAACATTTATCCTGACGTGATTATTTGCTATAGTAAATAATCTTCGATATTGGCATCCTATTCTTCCTTCCATACATTAAAAATGGAACAATTAAAATACATTTTCTTACACATATACGCACAATAATAATAATAATAAACTTGCCCTACATCTTAGTTTCGGCCCACCAGCGGCTGAGCGGTAAAGTCGCTGAACACTGGTAGTTCGGTCCGAATCCCGCGAACGGGCTGGCTGCATGTGTGTTTTCGTGGTTTTCCACATGCGTAACGTGTATACGAGCCAGTTTCCCTGAGAAAGTCCTCCACGAAGACATCACACCTATTACGCAGATAATCCTAGTGTACTTTGCCATAATTAAATACACCACCACATCTTAATTTCAATTCAGCCTGTACACAAATTAAATATTTTTAATTACTAATGTATTTTTATCAGGTTGTTTCTTAAAATACTTTTGTTATACTCGAAATATGTGTTCAATATTGAATTATTTTTCTTTCTCTTATAATTAAAAACAAGTTATATGGAATCAAAATTAAAACATATGCAGCAGTTAAATAACACTAAACAGAATATCTTACTAATTCAGAAGTCAAACAACAAAAATCAGCGTTATATTTACAAAATTTTCACAGGACTAGTTTCGATGGTTTTACCGAACCACCATCTTCAGCTGCAAAACCGCAAATGAACAAGATAGGAAATAATGATTAGATAAGATAAGAAAGTCTGGACAAGAATAAGCAAGTGGCGCCATCTGTTGGTAAAACCAGAACTAAAACATAATTTCTTTAAAGGCCGAAGGCAAATTTGGATTGGAATTAGGATCGTTAACTAGAACAGAAAGATTTTTATGAATGTGAAATGCCTCTAGAAAATCCAGTTCTCCAATGGAAGATGTTTTTTGAATAATTTTGGCAGCAGAAAAACTGAAAGTGTGGTTTTCGGACCAACAATGTTGAGCAACAGAAGACTTCTGTGTTTCCCTTTTTCTAACATATGCCTCATGTTCTTTGACGCGAAATTTTAAGGCTCTCTTAGTTTGGCCAATGTAAATTAAACCACACTGGCAAGGAATCCTATAAATACCCCAGGAATTCATATCCGGAATGGGGTCCTTGAGTATGGAACTCGGAATTTTATTGATGGGAGAATAAACAACCCGAAAGTTAAATTTCTGCAAAATATGTGCAACTTTATAGCTAATTGATGGAAAGAAGGGAATGACAACAGAATTTTTATAATCTTCTAAAACAAGATTGTGCCTTTTAGTGTGTTGAGATGAGAATTTTTTAACTGCTTGATTAATAATGTTGGGTGGAAAGCCCCTGTCAATAGCTATTGCTTTTAAATACTTTAGTTCTTCATCAAGGGCTAGTTTGGAGGAGCAAACTTGAAGAGCACGGAAAACATAGGAATAAAATGAAGCTAACTTTTGTTTAGTCGGATGACATGATTTAAAGTGTGGTGGAAGGCAAACCGATGAAGGTTTACGGTAAACCGTAGTACTGAAGTTGGATGTGTTACGTGTGACCAGAATGTCGAGAAACGGAAGAGAATTGCAATCTAACTGCGATAGAAAGAGCTACATTGCGTGAAATTAATTCTAACCCGGATATTATTATTTCAAAGGCCGACAAAGGTGGCCAGATAGTCGTCATGGATAGGAACACTTACATCGATGGTGTCACTAAACTCTTAAACGAAGGACCATATAATCCGATCCCTAAAGATCCTTCACCTTCGGATTTGTCAAAAATAAAAACTGCTATCAAATCTTCGCAAATCATTTCAGCCAACTTAAAACATTCACTTATCCCATCTGTTGCGAATTGTGCCAGATTATATGCTCTTCCCAAAATTCAAAAAAGTGGTATATAAGTAGCAGTATTTCTAGTGTGCTGATGTCAGTAATGTATTTAACAAGTAGCAGTATTTCTAGTGTGCTTGCACATACTCTACATAACTTATAAGGTATTTCTCCCGCCTTCTTGGAGTGATGATCTGCAACTGGGCGCATATTCCAGAGGTCCGCAGTTCGATTCCCGGCGAAGGCATTGCTAATTTTTCATTCTCTCTTGCTTCCAATGTAAAATTCTAATGTCTGTACAGTGGCGCCCGAACTAAAAGGGTGTTAGATGATTGTTCTCCACACCCAGGATTTGGCGATTAATTCCCCTAAAAACCTCAGTCGCCCTTTAAAAGGAGGAGTATATAAAGTATTTCTCCCACCTTCTCGGCATGTCTTCCTGGTGTGATGTGTATCCAGAGGTCCGTGGTTTGATTCCTGGCAAAGGCATTGCATATTTTTCATCTTACCTGCTTCCAAAAAAATACCTAATGCCTCTACAAACTGATGAATCAATACAGCTGCATATATATCAATGAATGCATATCAGTGCACTGTATGTGACATGTACAAGTTTTGTTACTTTCATGTATAGTGTATATTTCTGTATTATGTGTTGATGAAACAGACTACCCATTCTCAACAACATATAAACAGTGTTTCATTTGTTTTATGTTTGATTCTTAAATTCCAAATCTTACTTGTTAATTTACCTTTATTTGCTGTAATTAAGCGATGAATCATTTTATCTCTTGCAAATCTTATAATACCATGTATAGTGTTATCCAATCTCTTAACATTTTTTCCATGAAGGTAAATATATTTTAATGTTTGGTGCATTCGTTCGATGTGCATGTTTGTGTTAACACCACTGTGAAGTCTAAAACAGTATGCCCAGCTAGATCTATTTCGTAAATAATATGTTTCAAAGTAATTTGCAAATTCAATAATGTCCGGATCTTCTTCAAGTAATTTTATTGCTGCTTCTTTCAGTGTATGAAAAGTATGAATGTCTTGTTCTAAGTGAGACCTACCGTATTTGACGTCATATAAAACACACTTTTTTTCTTAAATTTGGTCTCTAAAAACTTACCTGCGTCTTATACGTGAAGGACACAGTCTTATACGTGAAGGTAATTGCACTCAATAATTGTTTATTTGGCTTTTATGAAACGTGAGAACTAAAAGAAACCATGTTATTGAAACTTTTTTCCTTGTGTGTGGCCATGTAAATAAGGGTGCGTCTTATATGCCATCAAATACAGTAATAATTATATATGTTTTTGCCTGTTTTTCAACACCATTGATTTTTTTTTAAATTGTTTCTCCGGGTTCTATCAATTTGCCATGCACAAAAAAGAGATGTTTCTGTAGTAAACCCATTTCAGACTTCCAAGCATTAAAAAAAAAGATTCAGCCATATCAGACATAAATATTTGTGGTTGTATTTGCCCAACTTTTTCTTTAATGCATGAAAAAAAAATTGATAGCACAGGTTGGTCACATCGATTAGAAATTGAAAATGCACACAGGAATCCTTGGTGCAAATCATTTATTGTAAGTTAAGTTATGAGTTCAAATCTGTATGCATTAACCCCACCTGTACCATCAATACATATACAAGTCAGAACTAAATTTTTTCACTATCTCTCTTTGTGCTTCTGTCATCATTATCAAAACAAAATCATTTCCTTTTAGAAATTAATATTGTGTACAATATTCATTCATGCTATGTTGATCCCTGGGTTTTATAAAATGAAATGCATTGATGTTCAGAATTTTGCATTTCAGGTACCCGTGTATCTACACAAACCCAATCATTTTCATGTTTAACAGAATTAGAAGACAAATTGAAAGATTTTTTGATGTTATGTAAATCTTGTTTTGTAAGAAAAGGAAACCTCTCAAGCCGGGCATCTCATAGAGAATTTCTAATTTCATCTAAAATATTATCCAGAGAAATTTTTGCTGCTATCTTTGATGCAATATATTTTTTTCATCTGTTGTTAAAAATAAGTGACCTAAATCATTCCGATGCCCAGTATGTATTTTCTGATATGACACTACACATTTGCCATCTGTATGTTCTGTTACTTTTAATGCAGCTGCACAATATGTATTTATTTTATTGCTACCAAGGGTTTTTAAGTGACACAAACCTTTACTTTCTGATATAAAATTTCCTGAACAGTGGCATTACACCATGTATATTAAATATGCTTACTCCATAAGAAATTTTGACTTCGTACTATTTTCAATTTCTGCCTTCCATGCCAAAAAATCATTAAATGAATTAAATTCTAGTTCAGTATGATTCAAATCAACATCATGAACATTACTGAAATGAAATATTATTTCTCGCTTTTAAAAATTAGCATAACATACAGGACACACATAATTACCTGTTAGAAGTATGAATTTTATTTTGATGATATTTCCAATTTTTTAGGTCACTAAATTTCAGATGGCAGTCCTCACATTTGTAGTTTGGTGATTGACCACTTTTTAAAGAATCATTAATGTAGTATTATTAGAGTGTAATGTGTTGGTATGGCGTTTCAAACTGCATTTATTATGGTACGTTTTTAAGCAATCAGAACATACAAAATTACTCTCAGCCACACTAAAATTATTTGCACAATCAACCATACTATTAGAACTTAGTTTTCAGAGACTTAATTAATGTAGTATTATTGCACATATGCATGGCGTTTCAAATTGTATCTATAGTTGAAAGTTTTAAACAATCACGGCAAACAAAATCACTCTCAGCTATACTAAAATCATTTGCACAATGAACCTTATCACTCACAACACAATCAGAATTATCACACAGGATTACACCTTCCTGATTTTGATTCGATTCAGAATCAAAAATACCTTCTGGGGAAACACAAGTACTTGGCCATGAAATAGGCAGTTTTTCTTGATTTTATGCGGAAGATATAATAATGGAAGCAAAATAAAAAAAGAGAACTGTATCATCAATCACACTTTACCACAGCAGTGCAAACAGTAATAACAGTAAATACGACGCGCCTTCAGGGAAATGACGACATGCGCAGTAATCTGCGCAGATGTTCAGGGAGGAACCGGGAGGAAACTAGCATCTGAGGGGCTAGACGCTTGTCTCACCACACCTCTCCCTCTCTTTGCATTGGGACCATGGAGGTAGGAAGTAAGAAGGAGTCGCCCTAAACAAGTTTCTCCGTACCCTGCTCTGAAGCACCGGCGATCCCTACGTGGTGACCAAAACATTGGGTCATTTACCATTGAGTTCTATGGGATTTGACGCGTTCGGGTGTAAATATTTTGTAATTACGTCGCAAATATACATATAAATGTATATATTTTCTTTTTCTACAACACTTCAGAGTCCTAAGTATGTGAAAACAACATATTTTTAAACAACATTTCATTCTGAACGGAATTAAATGCTATACTTTTCTCAGAATGGTTTAATTTGAATGAAATATTTTCACAAGTTTTCGTTAATTACATTAGAAAAAAAAATTAAGGTAGTTCGATTTTATTCGGTTAAGGTGCAAAAATTAAGATCAAAGTTTATTGTATTATTAATATTAAAATTATGCATTATTTCTTTTCTATTTATAGAGCTTCTTCCTAAAATACTTTCTTAAATATGACATGATTTTTTGGCTTCTTTTAAATCGAAAAATGTAAGTCAATTTATAATTGATGCTCTATTTGGTTCATTTTAAATTAGAGAATTATTAGGAAAATAGTATTTGACTTTCTCTGAACATTTCTGAAAGGAAATAAAATAAGTTTTTTTTTTTTTTTTAAAGTATTATTTAAAACTTGTAACTGAGTTATTATAAAATGTAAAGGGAATAATTCTTTTAATTATACTTATCAGATTTTTTTCTTTTTACCCTTCATTTCAACAATACATATTCCAAAACTCTTTATTACGTTCTTAAGTGCGCATCTCATAGCATTTGCTTTACAATACCTTTTAACAGATTGCTTTCCAATACGAACAATTCTTGCTTAAATAGTTTTATAACTTATTTGTCAACAGGATTTCAATTTATGTTTACAATTCAATATTAAGGTTATTATATATTTAGATAACATTTATAATCATTATAAATTAGATACATTTAATCATTAGATTTCTTCACAGTTGTTTATAAGTGAATAAATTCTTCATTTCAAATACATTTATAAATAATTTAATGAATATTTAAGTATTTTGTCAAAGGCAGATACATGCTTTTTGCAAGCACATGCATAAATACCCATACATATTTCCTATTTATCATTTCCGGCATGTGCAAATCTTTAATTTCTGTGCATTCACTATATTTTTCGTGTAAAGTACTTTACACTAATTTAGCATACACCCGAAAGTTTTACATAAAAAATATATATGAATATAATTTGAATGAAAATTATAAGTATTATTTTTAATACCCACTCAAATGTCAGTTTTTCTTCAAAATTCCCCCACGATGGCATCTCTCTCTTTAGGCAGATAGCCCTTGCATGCGTTACTCTATTTAAAAACTTAATCTGACCTATGTGCCTAATTACAAATATTTTAACATACATAATTTTATATTTACATTTAGCCATCAAGTTTCAAACTTTTCAAATCTTCTAGAAAATAAATTTTGGCAGATCTGTTTTAGCAATTTTCTTAAAATCTATATTTTTGTAGTGCAACAGCTTAGAATTTTATAAAACAGATTCATAATCAAAATCGCTGTTGTTAGTTATCGAAAAATAACCAAGATGTGATTTTTGCGTAAATGTCACTAAACTATACAAATTGCTATTATCCATCCCACTATGAATGTTTCTTTTATGCGAAAGTGTCCCTTTTTCGATTTCTATGGAACTGTCGTGTGTCGAAATACTATCAGAATTTTGTCAAGCGAGCTTCTGAATGTAAACAAAAAATACCCCGTCTGGTGACCCAAGCTTCAAAGCAGTGCTTCACTTCTAGCGCGGAATGGCCCCTCCTCCCTTTCCTACCTCCATGATTGGGACGCGATTTTGAGAAAAAGCGGACGACTCCATCTTGGAAAAACGGCATTCGATATGTTTTGGTTTGCTGTATTTAAGTCGGGGTGGAATCCGGTCAGCTAGCTGTGTTCTTCTCCTCGGTGAAATATTGCTATCATTTCATTGAAAGTGACCTGGTAATATTTCAGGATACACCCTCGTACATTGGGCTAAGTTGTCACCTCTCATGGATGAGAGTACCTAAGTAAGAACTTAAAATTTTAGATACGTTTCTTAGGTTAAAATTCTGATTGAAATACTTCTTTTAAGGTATATGACTTAACTTTCCAAGATGTCACTAATTGTGTGTGTGAATTAAGATAGTTTAATATATAACACCTGCTTCAAAGCTAACAGTAAAGATTATTTTGTTTACTTGTCATTTAAAATTACCTGCTTATTGTCTTTCGGTGTCATCTTTCTACCATCGCTGAAATAATTTACTCATCTCGAAGATCATTATCCCTTTTATTGTGTGTATCCATAATAACTGTCGAATTTTTTTTCTTTTATTGTTCATGTTGTAGCCGTACATTAAAAAACCCTTTCGCTTACTGTACTTCTGTCGTATTAGGAAAATCAGTTGCTTTTCTATCAACTGCAGTCATGATTTTAGTAACAATGTAGCACATTGTTGGAATATAAAACAAAGAGGAAAATCATTTGCTTTTCTATCAACTGCAGTCATGATTTTAGTAACAATGTAGCACATTGCTGGGATTTAAAACAAAGAAGGCTACTTTTGAAGTTTTATATATTAAGAAACGGTATTAGATATTTCTCCTTGTGTATAATTATTCTTTAATTTCAAAGTAGTTAAAATCTAATGATTCCTTTCTTTCCCCCCTTGGCCTCTTCTAGTGTAATTTGTCATCATTTTTGTGCACTCTTGGATTGCAGAACATGATATCGATAAAGAAAAAGAACGAAGCTGGAACGGACAAATAATGCAGAGCAAAAAGACATCTGTGGCTGGTAATTCTTGTTTTATCTTAACTTTATTTCCATTAGAAATGCTTCAATGTTATAATTTGTACGTCCCTTCTCACATGTTGCTTTGTATTGGAGTTTTACTAGTTATTTATTTTACATGATCGCTTCACATTATGTTTTCATGTTTAGGTTAGCATTTGTACATTAATTTGTGCATTAATTTAGGTTTTGAATTCCATATTGAATTGTCTGAATTGGTGCTTTCTTTATATTGTATTGTAATATTCGAAGTGAGGTTGAACTGTTAATTACACTATAATTATCTGAAGTTTGAGATTTGTTAGAGTTCTGTTGCTTCGTAGTGGTTTCAAAATTACTGCTGTAGTGTAATTGTTTCCCAAGTGGCCTCCTTTTGCATTACGAGGAGGAGGCTAAACATTTTCATCTCTGTGTGGCCTAATATTTTCCCTGTCCAATGGGGTCTTCTCTTCCGAACAGGCCAGTGTAATTGCACTGCATGTGTATAAACCAATTTTGATTAATTTTTTTCAACTTTAGAGTCTCTCTATCAAGTGCTGTTTCTCGTAAAACCATTGTGTTAATCTTTGGATTATGGTAACTTGGAGATTTTTCGTGAAAATTTGGCAAGAACCCTTCTACAACAACCATCTACTTTTTTTTTTTTTTTTTGCACCATTTTGTCTTCATGAAGTAAAGACAGGTTTTTTTTTTTTTTTTTATTTTATTTTCTCAACATTTTTTCCAACAATCTGCTAGCCGAATTACGCTTATGCTATAAATTTTATGGAACAAAAGTGCTTAATCATGACAAATATTAACTGCAAAATTGGGAGAAAGTGCAGGTTTGCAAACTCCTTGCCAAGGTTTTTAGAATGGCACATACATGGTAATCATGTACACGTTGACCTATTTTTACTTAAAAAAAATCCCAGAATTGCGCACACTCTTGACTTTATCCATGTACAAAACTTTTTTCTCATAAATTAGAAAAATTTGCACGAAAATGCAGGAAAATTTTATAAATCTTTAAAGTCGGTAAAAAGGACATATATGAAATTACCTGATCGCGAAAAAGTATATATCGTTTCCAAGGATGAACATTTGCACGTATAAAATATCCAAAAACTTTTCCCTCTAAATTATCTATTATAAACGTCACCTGCGAATTTATAACGCAAACATTAAAAATGGTTGCTAATACTTAGTGTCAAATATTTAAATTATTTCCATGCACGTTTACTTCTGCTGAAACGTATTCCAAAATGCTACAAACATATAATTCCCAAAATAACTATCATTTAATTAAAATATAGTTTAATTAAAAAACACTACTTAAAATAGAAATAAACACATACAATAAATTAATAAAAATTAACTTAAAATGTTAATTACTTTAAACTAATTCATTGCTAATAAAAATTTTCCAATAATAGCATATTATCTTATTTATTCCTTATATTTACAACAATGCATAAAAATAATATCCTCAAATGATTAAAAATACTAACTTACCTCATCTTCTACAGAACCTTGAGTGCATGGCGGATCACAAAATGTCCATTTTCACCACATTTCTTTCACCGCCATTCAAACTTATCTGTAATATCCTTCCTTTCACACAATCTCATTTCATTCCCACATTTTGGACATTCATACTTATCCGCAATTAATCCTACACTCATACAGCATTCAAGCAATTCTTTTGGATTATCAGATAAACGCAATAAAAATTTCGAATTCACATTAGATAGCGCCATGGGATCCAAAAATTAAGCAACACTGTTTCACACAACACAGAATGAAGCTAAATACAAAATGCTATAAAGTACTGCAGATATTTTTCAAAATTTCCCCCCTTTTCCGATTGAAGAGCTGTCCTTCGTCCATAAATGTCACATGACATATCTCATGATCTCTCATTTCTCTCAGACAAAAAATCCGTAATTGGAACTGGGTACTTCTCACGTTATTGCCAAAGTCCTAGGTAGTAACCTTTATCGCCTACCAAAATGTCGCCAAACTGCCTGTTACCATATTCCAAAGATTAGCCAACCATTGAAAGTTAAATGTTCAACAACAAAAAAATAAATAAATAAATAATTAAAAAATAAATAAAAATTTAATGAGTACTCGTAAAGTTATTATTATTTTTTTTTTATTTATTACGTGCTCCGCCCTTAGGCACTACATGGACAGGAAGGGACTCCCCGTGGAGGTCTTTTTAAGGGAAACTGGCTCGTATCCACATTACACATGGGGGAAACCACGAAAACGCCCATGCAGCCAGCCCGTTCGCCGGGACTTGAACCACGGCACGAACTACCAGTGTTCAACGGCTTATACCGCTCTGCCGCTGGTGTGCTACTCGTAAAGTTAGTGGAGCGAAAATGTCTTCTGTTAAGGATGCTTAAAATGTGCTTTTCCTTAGTTGTTTTAAGCATACTTTATTGTATTTTTCCTTAATCTGAACTATTTTGGCGTATTGTGAAGTTTTATGAACCATTTTGCATAGATCTATTTAAAATTGATTCGATAAATAAAAATTAATTTTGAGATCAAATCAGAGATGTTTTATTATTATCGAAGTAAAATTCTGCAGATTAACTTTCAACTTTGTTTTAAAAAGCACTCTGAATGTTTCTTTTGGACTTTTTTCCGTTCTCTTGGCAAATGCATGACAGAATTATTTTTTGAAAAAGCTGATGTCTTTTGCTTATAAGAATGACTAATGCAACTGTAACCGTGTCGCTGTAAAGAGCACATGTTTCCCAGTAGCTCTTTTAAAGTGTCCTGTTTTTTCTTTAATTGGGTCAATCTCGTCTAGAAGATCAGACATTGCTTTTGTGTTATTTAACAATTCTTTCATCTTATCTTAGGATAAAAAGCTCTTCTTCGTAATGAGCGTTATTATTATCAAGGGGTTTTATAAGCACCCAATTCTTCTTTTATTTAACATATTTATTTATTTAACTTTAAAACTTCTTTTATTTAACAAATCTTTAAAAGTATATATGTATAGCTCTTTTAATGTTAATATATTGCGAGTTTGATTCTTACTCTTTTTTGATCTGTTATGTAACTAATTCTGTGTGTGAATTAAGATAGTTTAATGTATAACACCAGCTTCAAAGCTAACAGTAAAGTTTATTTTGTTTATTTGTCATTTAAAATTACCTGCTTATTTTCTTTTGGTGCCGTCTTTCTACCAGGGCTGAAATTATTTACTCTTCTCGAAGATCATTATGCGTAATAACTGTCTAAATATTTTTCCTTTCATTGTTCATGTTGTACCCATACAGTAAAACCGCTTTTGCTAACTGTACTTCTGTTGTATTAGGGAAATCATTTGCTTTTCTATCGACTGCAGTCATGATTTTACTAACAATGTAGCACATTGCTGGAATTTAAAACAAAGAAGCTACTTTTTGAAGTTTTATATATTTAGAAACAATATTAGCTATTTCTCTTTGTGTATAATTATTCTTTAATGTCAAAGTAGTTAAAATCTAATGATTTCTTTTTTTCCCCCTTGGCCTCTTCTAGTGTAATTTGTCATCACTTTTGTGCACTTTTGGATTGCAGAACATGATATCGTGAAAGAAAAAAAACGGAGAAATAGTGCAGAGCAAAAAGACATCTGTGGCTGGTAATTCTTGTTTTATGTTAACTTTATTTCCACTAGAAATGCTTGAATGTTATAATTTGTATGTCCTTTTTCACAAGTAGCTTTATATTGGAGTTTTACTAGTTATTTTACGTGAACGCTTCATATTACGTTTTAATGTTTAGGGTAGCATTTATGCATTAATTTCTTAGGTTTTGAATTCCGTATTGAAGTGTCTGAATTGGTGCTTTCTTTATATTGTATAGTAATATTCGAAGTTAGGTCGAACTGTTAATCACACTATAATTATCAGAAGTCTGAGATTTGTTAGAGTTGTGTTGCTTCGTAGTGGTTTCAAAATTACTGTTGTAGTGTAATTTTTTCCCGAGTGGCCTCCTTTTGCATTATGAGGAGGAGGCTAAACATTTTCCTCTCTTTGTGGCCTAATATATTCCGTGTCCAACAGGGTCTCCTCTTCCCAACAGGTCAGTGTAATTGCACTGCCTGTGTATAAACCCATTTTGTTTCAGATTTTTTCCGAATTTAGAGTCTCTCTATCAAGTGCTATTTCTCTTGAAGCCATTGAAAGTTAAATGTTCAACAAAAAAGAAATGTAAATAAAAATTTAATGAGTACTCGTATAGAAAGTTAGTGGAGCTGCAAATTGTGAAGTTTTATGAACCAATTTGCGAAGATCTGTATAAAAGTGATTCCACAAATAAAAATTCATTTTGAAATCAAATCTGATATCTTTTATTATTATCGAAGTAAAATTCTGCAGATTGACTTTCAACTTTGTTTTGCAAAGCACTCTGAAAGTTTCTTTCGGACTTCTTTCCGTTCTCTTGGCAAATGCATGACAGAATTATATTTTGAAAAAGCTGATGTCCTTCGCTTATAAGAATGACTGATGCAACTGTATGTGTATCGCTGTAAAGAGCACATGTTTCCCAGTAGCTGTTTTAAAGTGTCCTGTTTTTTTCTTTAATTGGGTCATTCTCCGCTATAAGATCAGACGGTGATTTTGTGTTATTTAAGAATTCCTTCATCTTATCTTCAGTTAAAAGCTCTTCTTCGTAATGAGCACTTTTTTTATCAAGGGGTTTTATAAGATTCCAATTCTTTTTTTGTAATTTTCTGATTCATTGTTTAACTTCTCTGTCTTCCATGTGTGAAAATTCTACGGCATCGTTTGCTTTTGAGATTTGTAAGATTTTTTGGACTTCATTTTCAGTCGATGGAAATTGTTTAAAGTAGCAGATAAATTCTTTCCATTGTTGATGATTGAATGCTGCAGCACGTATGAATGAAATTCTAGCAGTGGACAAATTAAATGGGATCCTTTAAGGTACTGCTATACGCGAAATCACGCTTTACAAGTCTGCGCTCAGCAAGTACCTGCTGTATTAAAAATGATAGACTAGGAAACATGACTTGAAGAATCGTATGAGTTATGTGGAATGCAGATTGGGAGTTTAGTCGTGATAGGTAAACAGTCTATACAGATGACAGGAAATAATAAAAATTTAGATGGGAATTACTATAAAGTATTTTACTCCTGGACCATGGATTAGTCATTAACAGTACTTGTGTAAAAACAGATTAAAGTATATGAATTCCCTGTTTTAGAAAGGAATTTCTTTATGACCGTATGAAGTGTGTATCATAGCTGGAATAGCGAGGTGTTGCGTCTTCAGGGAAACAAAATTTGTTATTCTGTAATTTTTACTGAAAATGTGTGTTTAAATTTTGTTACCTAGATAACCTATTTTTAACTCTTTCTATATGAAAATGAAACCAAATACAGACAAAAAAATAAAATTGCATTCCTTCCCTTGGTGCAGTTACTCGCATTTTTAACATAATGGGAGTCAATTTTAAGTTTATAAAATTCTGGCTAGCTGCAATTATATATTGCACTTTTAATATTTCAGTTGTAGGTGCATTGCGCAAAGTATAAAAATGTGTGGTATAATATGTTAAAGAAAATGTATACTCTTTGTATTATTTACAAAAAGATCAGCTCGATGAAAATTAAATACAGGGAAATCATATTTTAATGTGAAATTTAACACTGCATTTCTTCTGAGAGTTTTTTTTCTCCTTCTGGTACGTGCGATGTTATGGCTAAATCCATGCAGTCGTTCGGATGTTTGTTTGTTATTCTGTATCTGAACATTGATTTTAACAAGTTCGTTGTTGAAAATCCTCTTTCACATTTTTAAGTAGATCGAAAGAAGGAATTTATCTTTTTAAAAGTTTAACAGTTCATGATTTTTCTGATCTAGGACTATTCAAATGGCTTTTTGTGATATTCCTTATCTTAATTAGGATGAAAATCAGTTATTTCCATTTCTAGATCAGTAGAATTGTTAACCTATTTGCAATCTTTTACCATTTTTCTTAAATACTAGTATTATGTAATGGGTATGAACTGAATGAAGTAGTTGGCCTAATTTTAAATACACTCAAAACATCTAATTTAGAAACTAATTTAAGCTCGATGAGATTTTCCAAATGTTTCTTTCAGTTTTCTTACATTTCACGCTTTAATTCTCCAGATTTTCAAAGTGGCAAAACGTACATTGCATTATGGTAAAAATGTATATTCCTTATATTTGTGTAATATTTTTACAAAATTAATTTTGATTTAAAATGAATTTAAAATACCCTTGAATTCAAAGACTTTTAAGATTTTAGTTGTTATGTCTGTAAGAATGACTAAATCATAGAACCAATTATGGTCAATAATTTCTTCATAAGTTTCGTTTCTGGATTTTTAAAATTCTTCTGTAAAACTTTTGTAACCGAAGCTGGGATGGAACCCAGGCAGCCAGACATAATGTACCTTCCCTGAGTGAAAATTTCTATCATTTCACTGAAAGTGACATTATAATATTTCAGAATAAACCCTCGTAACACTAATAAATGTATGTAGGTTTTTTTTTAATGTTTTTATAATGCGTGTTTGGTTCTTACAATATTTTGAGCTATTATATTACTAAGTCTGTATGTGAGTTAAGACATTTTAATATAGAACACCTGCTTCAAGGCTAAAAGTAAAGTATTTGAACTGTGTTTAACCTTTCGTGTGTTTTTAGACGTTGATTCTACTCTACAGTTTACGGAATTTCTCGGGATTTGGACATCTCACAAATCTGACAAAATTTCATTCCTATGTTTAGGTTTTATAGTACAATAAGTTGAGCATCCCTACATTAGTATATGACTGATTCCTTCGAAGGAAAAAAAGAGTATCTTAGTTTTGTTGAATTTTTGGTCAAAATTTTAGTATATAGGTAATTGCAATAGCTCTTTCACGAAATTTTATTTAAATTTTTTGCAACATTTCAAAATGCTGTATCATTCAATGGCATTTGATGTGTTTTGGCTTGCTGTATTAAAGCTGGGCTCGAACCCGGGCAGCTAGACAATATGTTCTTTTCCGGAGTGAAATATTGTTATCATTTCATTAAAGTGACGTGGTAATATTTCAAGATAATTTCTCTTACATTGCACTAAGCCGTCCTCTCTCGTGGATGAGTGTATCTAAGTAAAGAACTTAAAATTAGAAATGGTTCTTACGTTAAAATTCTCAATGAAATATTTCTTTTATGGTTTATGACTTTTGTTTCCAAGATGTTCTTCGAAATCTGTGTTTAGAATGGTGTTTTTGAGCTTTTTTTTTTTTTATAAAAGTGTATATGTATAGCTCTTTTAATTTTAATATATTGCGAGTTTGATTCTTACTCTTTTTTGATCTGTTATGTCACTAATTCTGTGTGTGAATTAAGATAGTTTAATATATAACACCTGCTTCAAAGCTAACACTAAAGTTTATTTTGTTTATTTGTCATTTAAAATTACCTGCTTATTGTCTCTTGGTGCCGTCTTTCTACCAGCGCCGAAATTATTTACTCTTCTCGAAGATCATTATCCGTAATAACTGTCTAAATATTTTTCCTTTCATTGTTGTACCCATACATTAAAACCCCTTTTGCTTACTGTACTTCTGTCGTATTAGGGAAATCATTTGCTTTTCTATCGAATGCAGTCATCATTTTAGTAACAATGTAGCACATTGCTGGAATTTAAAACAAAGAAGCTACTTTTGAAGTTTCATATATTAAGAAACAATACTAGATATTTCTCTTTGTGTATAATTTTTCTTTAATTTCAAAGTAGTTAAAATCTAATGATTCCTTTCCCCCCTCCCCCTTGGCTTCTTCTAGTGTAATTTGCCATCATTTTTGTACACTCTTGGATTGCAGATCGTGAAAGAAAAAGAATGGAGAAACAGTGCAGACAAAAAGACATCTGTGGCTGGTAATTCTTCTTTTATATTAACTTTATTTTCACTAGAAATGCTTCAATGTTATAATTTGTACGTCCCTTCTCACATGTTGCTTTATATTGGAGTTTTACTAGTTATTTATTTTACTTGAAAGCTTCATATTACGTTTTAATGTTTAGGGTAGCATTTATGCATTAATTTCTTTGGTTTTGAGTTTCGTATTGAAGTGTCTGAATTGGTGCTTTCTTTATATTGTATTGTAATATTCGAAGTGAGGTAGAACTGTTAATCACACTATAATTATCAGAAGTCTGAGATTTTTTAGATTTCCGTGGCTTCGTAGTGGTTTCAAAATTACTGCTGTAGTGTATTTTTTTCTGAATTGGCCTCCTTTCGCATTAAGAGGAGGAGGCTAAACATTTTCCTCTCTGTGTGGCCTAATATTTTCCTTGTCCAACGGGATCTTCTCTTCCCAACAGGTCAGTGTAATTGAACTGCCTGTGTATAAACCAATTTTGTTTTAGTTTTTCCAGAATTTAGAATCTCTCTATCAAGTGCTGTTTCTCTTAAAATCATTAAAAGTTAAATGTTGAACAAAAAAGAAATGTAAATAAAAATTTAATGAGTACTCGTAAAGAAAGTTAGTAGAGCCAAATTGTCTTCTGTTAAGGCTGCTCAAAATGTGCTTTTTCTTAGTTGTTTTAAGCATACTTTATTATATTTTTTCCCTTAATCTGAACTATTTTAGCATATTGTGAAGTTTTCTGAACCAATTAGCGAAGATCTATTTAAAATTGATTCAATAAATAGAAATTAATTTTGAAATCGAATCAGTGATGTTTTATTATTATCCAATTTGCATGACAGAATTATTTTTTGAAAAAGCTGATGTCTTTTGCTTATAAAAATGACTGATGCAACTGTAACCGTGTCGTTGTAAAGAGCACGTTTCCCAGCAGCTCTTTTAAAGTGTCCAGTTTTTTCTTTAATTGGGTCAATCTCCGCTAGAAGATCAGACGTTGCTTTTGTGTTATTTAACAATTCCTTCATCTTATCTTCAGTTAAAATCTTTTTTTGTAATGAGCGCTTTTATTATCAAGGGGTATTATAAGCACCCAATTCTTCTTTTGTAATTTTCTGATTCATTGTTTGACTTCTCTGTCTTCCATATGTAGAAATTCTTCGGCATCCTTTGCTTTTGAGATTTGTTAGATTTTTTGGACTTCATTTTCAGTCGATGGAAATTGTTTAAAGTAGCAGATAAATTCTTTCCGGTGTTGATAATAGAATGATGCAGCACGTATGAATGAAATTCTAGCAGTGGACAAATTAAATGGGATCCTTTAAGAATCGTATGAGTTATGTGGAATGCAGGTTGGGAGTTTAGTCGTGATAGGTAAACAGACTATACAGATGACCCGAAGTAATAAAAATTTAGATGGGTGTACTATAAAGTATTTTACTCCTGGACCATGGATTAGTCATTAACAGTACTTGTGTAAAAACAGATTAAAGTATATGAATTCCCTGTTTAAGAAAGGAATTTCTTTATGACAGTATGAAGTGTGTATCATAGCTGGAATAGCGAGGTGTTGCGTCTTCAGGGAAACAAAATTTGTTATTCTGTAATTTTTACTGAAAATGTGTGTTTAAATTTTGTTACCTAGATAACCTATTTTTAACTCTTTCTATATGAAAATGAAACCAAATACAGACAAAAAAATAAAATTGCATTCCTTCCCTTGGTGCAGTTACTCGCATTTTTAACATAATGGGAGTCAATTTTAAGTTTATAAAATTCTGGCTAGCTGCAATTATATATTGCACTTTTAATATTTCAGTTGTAGGTGCATTGCGCAAAGTATAAAAATGTGTGGTATAATATGTTAAAGAAAATGTATACTCTTTGTATTATTTACAAAAAGATCAGCTCGATGAAAATTAAATACAGGGAAATCATATTTTAATGTGAAATTTAACACTGCATTTCTTCTGAGAGTTTTTTTTCTCCTTCTGGTACGTGCGATGTTATGGCTAAATCCATGCAGTCGTTCGGATGTTTGTTTGTTATTCTGTATCTGAACATTGATTTTAACAAGTTCGTTGTTGAAAATCCTCTTTCACATTTTTAAGTAGATCGAAAGAAGGAATTTATCTTTTTAAAAGTTTAACAGTTCATGATTTTTCTGATCTAGGACTATTCAAATGGCTTTTTGTGATATTCCTTATCTTAATTAGGATGAAAATCAGTTATTTCCATTTCTAGATCAGTAGAATTGTTAACCTATTTGCAATCTTTTACCATTTTTCTTAAATACTAGTATTATGTAATGGGTATGAAGTGAATGAAGTAGTTGGCCTAATTTTAAATACACTCAAAACATCTAATTTAGAAACTAATTTAAGCTCGATGAGATTTTCCAAATGTTTCTTTCAGTTTTCTTACATTTCACGCTTTAATTCTCCAGATTTTCAAAGTGGCAAAACGTACATTGCATTATGGTAAAAATGTATATTCCTTATATTTGTGTAATATTTTTACAAAATTAATTTTGATTTAAAATGAATTTAAAATACCCTTGAATTCAAAGACTTAGTTTAGTTCTCACCCCCTCAGGTTTTAAGATTTTAGTTGTTATGTCTGTAAGAATGACTAAATCATAGAACCAATTATGGTCAATAATTTCTTCATAAGTTTCGTTTCTGGATTTTTAAAATTCTTCTGTGAAACTTTTGTAACGGAAGCTGGGATGGAACCCAGGCAGCCAGACAGAATGTACCTTCCCTGAGTGAAAATTTCTATCATTTCACTGAAAGTGACATTATAATATTTCAGAATAAACCCTCGTAACACTAATAAATGTATGTAGGCTTTTTTTTTTATGTTTTTATAATGCGTGTTTGGTTCTTACAATATTTTGAGCTATTATATTACTAATTCTGTATGTGAGTTAAGACATTTTATTATAGAACACCTGCTTCAAGGCTAAAAGTAAAGTATTTGAATTGTGTTTCACCTTTCGTGTGTTTTTAGACGTTCGTTCTACTCTACAGTTTACGGAATTTCTCGGGATTTGGACATCTCACAAATCTGACAAAATTTCATTCATATGTCTAGGTTTTATAGTACAATAAGTTGAGCATCCGTACATTAGTATATAACTGATTCCTTCGAAAGAAAAAAAATAGTATCTTAGTTTTGTTGAATTTTTGGTCAAAATTTTAGTATATAGGTAATTGCAATAGCTCTTTCACGAAATTTTATTTAAATTTTTTGCAACATTTCAAAATGCTGTATCATTCAATGGCATTTGATGTGTTTTGGCTTGCTGTATTAAAGCTGGGCTCGAACCCGGGCAGCTAGACAATATGTTCTTTTCCTGAGTGAAATATTGCTATCATTTCATTAAAGTGACGTGGTAATATTTCAATATAATTTCTCGTACATTGCACTAAGCTGTCCTCTCTCGTGGATGAGTGTATCTAAGTAAAGAACTTAAAATTAGAAATGGTTCTTACGTTAAAATTCTCAATGAAATATTTCTTTTATGGTTTATGACTTTTGTTTCCAAGATGTTCTTCGAAATCTGTGTTTAGAATGGTGTTTTTGAGCTTTTTTTTTTTAAAAAAAAATCTTTAAAATTGTATATGTATAGCTCTTTTAATTTTAATATATTGCGAGTTTGATTCTTACTCTTTTTTGATTTGTTATGTCACTAATTCTGTGTGTGAATTAAGATAGTTTAATATATAACACCTGCTTCAAAGCTAACAGTAAAGTTTATTTTGTTTATTTGTCATTTAAAATTACCTGCTTATTGTCTCTTGGTGCCATCTTTCTACCAGCGCTGAAATTATTTACTCTTCTCGAAGATCATTATCCGTAATAACTGTCTAAATATTTTTCCTTTCATTGTTCATGTTGTACCCATACATTAAAACCCCTTTTGCTTACTGTACTTCTGTCGTATTAGGGAAATCATTTGCTTTTCTATCAAATGCAGTCATCATTTTAGTAACAATGTAGCACATTGCTGGAATTTAAAACAAAGAAGCTACTTTTGAAGTTTTATATATTAAGAAACAATACTAGATATTTCTCTTTGTGTATAATTTTTCTTTAATTTCAAAGTAGTTAAAATCTAATGATTCCTTTCCCCCCTCCCCCTTGGCTTCTTCTAGTGTAATTTGCCATCATTTTTGTACACTCTTGGATTGCAGATCGTGAAAGAAAAAGAATGGAGAAACAGTGCAGACAAAAAGACATCTGTGGCTGGTAATTCTTCTTTTATATTAACTTTATTTTCACTAGAAATGCTTGAATGTTATAATTTGTACGTCCCTTTTCACATGTTGCTTTATATTGGAGTTTTACTAGTTATTTATTTTACTTGAAAGCTTCATATTACGTTTTAATGTTTAGGGTAGCATTTATGCATTAATTTCTTTGGTTTTGAGTTTCGTATTGAAGTGTCTGAATTGGTGCTTTCTTTATATTGTATTGTAATATTCGAAGTGAGGTAGAACTGTTAATCACACTATAATTATCAGAAGTCTGAGATTTTTTAGAGTTCCGTGGCTTCGTAGTGGTTTCAAAATTACTGCTGTAGTGTATTTTTTTCTGAATTGGCCTCCTTTCGCATTAAGAGGAGGAGGCTAAACATTTTCCTCTCTGTGTGGCCTAATATTTTCCCTGTCCAACGGGATCTTCTCTTCCCAACAGGTCAGTGTAATTGAACTGCCTGTGTATAAACCAATTTTGTTTTAGTTTTTCCAGAATTTAGAATCTCTCTATCAAGTGCTGTTTCTCTTAAAACCATTGAAAGTTAAATGTTGAACAAAAAAGAAATGTAAATAAAAATTTAATGAGTACTCGTAAAGAAAGTTAGTAGAGCCAAATTGTCTTCTGTTAAGGCTGCTCAAAATGTGCTTTTTCTTAGTTGTTTTAAGCATACTTTATTATATTTTTTCCCTTAATCTGAACTATTTTAGCATATTGTGAAGTTTTCTGAACCAGTTTGCGAAGATCTATTTAAAATTGATTCAATAAATAAAAATTAATTTTGAAATCGAATCAGTGATGTTTTATTATTATCCAATTTGCATGACAGAATTATTTTTTGAAAAAGCTGATGTCTTTTGCTTATAAAAATGACTGATGCAACTGTAACCGTGTCGTTGTAAAGAGCACGTTTCCCAGCAGCTCTTTTAAAGTGTCCAGTTTTTTTCTTTAATTGGGTCAATCTCCGCTAGAAGATCAGACATTGCTTTTGTGTTATTTAACAATTCCTTCATCTTATCTTCTGTTAAAATCTTTTCTTAGTAATGAGCGCTTTTATTATCAAGGGTATTATAAGCACCCAATTCTTCTTTTGTAATTTTCTGATTCATTGTTTGACTTCTCTGTCTTCCATATGTAGAAATTCTTCGGCATCCTTTGCTTTTGAGATTTGTTAGATTTTTTGGACTTCATTTTCAGTCGATGGAAATTGTTTAAAGTAGCAGATAAATTCTTTCCGGTGTTGATAATAGAATGATGCAGCACGTATGAATGAAATTCTAGCAGTGGACAAATTAAATGGGATCCTTTAAGAATCGTATGAGTTATGTGGAATGCAGGTTGGGAGTTTAGTCGTGATAGGTAAACAGACTATACAGATGACCCGAAGTAATAAAAATTTAGATGGGTGTACTATAAAGTATTTTACTCCTGGACCATGGATTAGTCATTAACAGTACTTGTGTAAAAACAGATTAAAGTATATGAATTCCCTGTTTAAGAAAGGAATTTCTTTATGACAGTATGAAGTGTGTATCATAGCTGGAATAGCGAGGTGTTGCGTCTTCAGGGAAACAAAATTTGTTATTCTGTAATTTTTACTGAAAATGTGTGTTTAAATTTTGTTACCTAGATAACCTATTTTTAACTCTTTCTATATGAAAATGAAACCAAATACAGACAAAAAAATAAAATTGCATTCCTTCCCTTGGTGCAGTTACTCGCATTTTTAACATAATGGGAGTCAATTTTAAGTTTATAAAATTCTGGCTAGCTGCAATTATATATTGCACTTTTAATATTTCAGTTGTAGGTGCATTGCGCAAAGTATAAAAATGTGTGGTATAATATGTTAAAGAAAATGTATACTCTTTGTATTATTTACAAAAAGATCAGCTCGATGAAAATTAAATACAGGGAAATCATATTTTAATGTGAAATTTAACACTGCATTTCTTCTGAGAGTTTTTTTTCTCCTTCTGGTACGTGCGATGTTATGGCTAAATCCATGCAGTCGTTCGGATGTTTGTTTGTTATTCTGTATCTGAACATTGATTTTAACAAGTTCGTTGTTGAAAATCCTCTTTCACATTTTTAAGTAGATCGAAAGAAGGAATTTATCTTTTTAAAAGTTTAACAGTTCATGATTTTTCTGATCTAGGACTATTCAAATGGCTTTTTGTGATATTCCTTATCTTAATTAGGATGAAAATCAGTTATTTCCATTTCTAGATCAGTAGAATTGTTAACCTATTTGCAATCTTTTACCATTTTTCTTAAATACTAGTATTATGTAATGGGTATGAAGTGAATGAAGTAGTTGGCCTAATTTTAAATACACTCAAAACATCTAATTTAGAAACTAATTTAAGCTCGATGAGATTTTCCAAATGTTTCTTTCAGTTTTCTTACATTTCACGCTTTAATTCTCCAGATTTTCAAAGTGGCAAAACGTACATTGCATTATGGTAAAAATGTATATTCCTTATATTTGTGTAATATTTTTACAAAATTAATTTTGATTTAAAATGAATTTAAAATACCCTTGAATTCAAAGACTTAGTTTAGTTCTCACCCCCTCAGGTTTTAAGATTTTAGTTGTTATGTCTGTAAGAATGACTAAATCATAGAACCAATTATGGTCAATAATTTCTTCATAAGTTTCGTTTCTGGATTTTTAAAATTCTTCTGTGAAACTTTTGTAACGGAAGCTGGGATGGAACCCAGGCAGCCAGACAGAATGTACCTTCCCTGAGTGAAAATTTCTATCATTTCACTGAAAGTGACATTATAATATTTCAGAATAAACCCTCGTAACACTAATAAATGTATGTAGGCTTTTTTTTTTATGTTTTTATAATGCGTGTTTGGTTCTTACAATATTTTGAGCTATTATATTACTAATTCTGTATGTGAGTTAAGACATTTTATTATAGAACACCTGCTTCAAGGCTAAAAGTAAAGTATTTGAATTGTGTTTCACCTTTCGTGTGTTTTTAGACGTTCGTTCTACTCTACAGTTTACGGAATTTCTCGGGATTTGGACATCTCACAAATCTGACAAAATTTCATTCATATGTCTAGGTTTTATAGTACAATAAGTTGAGCATCCGTACATTAGTATATAACTGATTCCTTCGAAAGAAAAAAAATAGTATCTTAGTTTTGTTGAATTTTTGGTCAAAATTTTAGTATATAGGTAATTGCAATAGCTCTTTCACGAAATTTTATTTAAATTTTTTGCAACATTTCAAAATGCTGTATCATTCAATGGCATTTGATGTGTTTTGGCTTGCTGTATTAAAGCTGGGCTCGAACCCGGGCAGCTAGACAATATGTTCTTTTCCTGAGTGAAATATTGCTATCATTTCATTAAAGTGACGTGGTAATATTTCAATATAATTTCTCGTACATTGCACTAAGCTGTCCTCTCTCGTGGATGAGTGTATCTAAGTAAAGAACTTAAAATTAGAAATGGTTCTTACGTTAAAATTCTCAATGAAATATTTCTTTTATGGTTTATGACTTTTGTTTCCAAGATGTTCTTCGAAATCTGTGTTTAGAATGGTGTTTTTGAGCTTTTTTTTTTTTAAAAAAAATCTTTAAAATTGTATATGTATAGCTCTTTTAATTTTAATATATTGCGAGTTTGATTCTTACTCTTTTTTGATTTGTTATGTCACTAATTCTGTGTGTGAATTAAGATAGTTTAATATATAACACCTGCTTCAAAGCTAACAGTAAAGTTTATTTTGTTTATTTGTCATTTAAAATTACCTGCTTATTGTCTCTTGGTGCCATCTTTCTACCAGCGCTGAAATTATTTACTCTTCTCGAAGATCATTATCCGTAATAACTGTCTAAATATTTTTCCTTTCATTGTTCATGTTGTACCCATACATTAAAACCCCTTTTGCTTACTGTACTTCTGTCGTATTAGGGAAATCATTTGCTTTTCTATCAAATGCAGTCATCATTTTAGTAACAATGTAGCACATTGCTGGAATTTAAAACAAAGAAGCTACTTTTGAAGTTTTATATATTAAGAAACAATACTAGATATTTCTCTTTGTGTATAATTTTTCTTTAATTTCAAAGTAGTTAAAATCTAATGATTCCTTTCCCCCCTCCCCCTTGGCTTCTTCTAGTGTAATTTGCCATCATTTTTGTACACTCTTGGATTGCAGATCGTGAAAGAAAAAGAATGGAGAAACAGTGCAGACAAAAAGACATCTGTGGCTGGTAATTCTTCTTTTATATTAACTTTATTTTCACTAGAAATGCTTGAATGTTATAATTTGTACGTCCCTTTTCACATGTTGCTTTATATTGGAGTTTTACTAGTTATTTATTTTACTTGAAAGCTTCATATTACGTTTTAATGTTTAGGGTAGCATTTATGCATTAATTTCTTTGGTTTTGAGTTTCGTATTGAAGTGTCTGAATTGGTGCTTTCTTTATATTGTATTGTAATATTCGAAGTGAGGTAGAACTGTTAATCACACTATAATTATCAGAAGTCTGAGATTTTTTAGAGTTCCGTGGCTTCGTAGTGGTTTCAAAATTACTGCTGTAGTGTATTTTTTTCTGAATTGGCCTCCTTTCGCATTAAGAGGAGGAGGCTAAACATTTTCCTCTCTGTGTGGCCTAATATTTTCCCTGTCCAACGGGATCTTCTCTTCCCAACAGGTCAGTGTAATTGAACTGCCTGTGTATAAACCAATTTTGTTTTAGTTTTTCCAGAATTTAGAATCTCTCTATCAAGTGCTGTTTCTCTTAAAACCATTGAAAGTTAAATGTTGAACAAAAAAGAAATGTAAATAAAAATTTAATGAGTACTCGTAAAGAAAGTTAGTAGAGCCAAATTGTCTTCTGTTAAGGCTGCTCAAAATGTGCTTTTTCTTAGTTGTTTTAAGCATACTTTATTATATTTTTTCCCTTAATCTGAACTATTTTAGCATATTGTGAAGTTTTCTGAACCAGTTTGCGAAGATCTATTTAAAATTGATTCAATAAATAAAAATTAATTTTGAAATCGAATCAGTGATGTTTTATTATTATCCAATTTGCATGACAGAATTATTTTTTGAAAAAGCTGATGTCTTTTGCTTATAAAAATGACTGATGCAACTGTAACCGTGTCGTTGTAAAGAGCACGTTTCCCAGCAGCTCTTTTAAAGTGTCCAGTTTTTTTCTTTAATTGGGTCAATCTCCGCTAGAAGATCAGACATTGCTTTTGTGTTATTTAACAATTCCTTCATCTTATCTTCTGTTAAAATCTTTTCTTAGTAATGAGCGCTTTTATTATCAAGGGTATTATAAGCACCCAATTCTTCTTTTGTAATTTTCTGATTCATTGTTTGACTTCTCTGTCTTCCATATGTAGAAATTCTTCGGCATCCTTTGCTTTTGAGATTTGTTAGATTTTTTGGACTTCATTTTCAGTCGATGGAAATTGTTTAAAGTAGCAGATAAATTCTTTCCGGTGTTGATAATAGAATGATGCAGCACGTATGAATGAAATTCTAGCAGTGGACAAATTAAATGGGATCCTTTAAGAATCGTATGAGTTATGTGGAATGCAGGTTGGGAGTTTAGTCGTGATAGGTAAACAGACTATACAGATGACCCGAAGTAATAAAAATTTAGATGGGTGTACTATAAAGTATTTTACTCCTGGACCATGGATTAGTCATTAACAGTACTTGTGTAAAAACAGATTAAAGTATATGAATTCCCTGTTTAAGAAAGGAATTTCTTTATGACAGTATGAAGTGTGTATCATAGCTGGAATAGCGAGGTGTTGCGTCTTCAGGGAAACAAAATTTGTTATTCTGTAATTTTTACTGAAAATGTGTGTTTAAATTTTGTTACCTAGATAACCTATTTTTAACTCTTTCTATATGAAAATGAAACCAAATACAGACAAAAAAATAAAATTGCATTCCTTCCCTTGGTGCAGTTACTCGCATTTTTAACATAATGGGAGTCAATTTTAAGTTTATAAAATTCTGGCTAGCTGCAATTATATATTGCACTTTTAATATTTCAGTTGTAGGTGCATTGCGCAAAGTATAAAAATGTGTGGTATAATATGTTAAAGAAAATGTATACTCTTTGTATTATTTACAAAAAGATCAGCTCGATGAAAATTAAATACAGGGAAATCATATTTTAATGTGAAATTTAACACTGCATTTCTTCTGAGAGTTTTTTTTCTCCTTCTGGTACGTGCGATGTTATGGCTAAATCCATGCAGTCGTTCGGATGTTTGTTTGTTATTCTGTATCTGAACATTGATTTTAACAAGTTCGTTGTTGAAAATCCTCTTTCACATTTTTAAGTAGATCGAAAGAAGGAATTTATCTTTTTAAAAGTTTAACAGTTCATGATTTTTCTGATCTAGGACTATTCAAATGGCTTTTTGTGATATTCCTTATCTTAATTAGGATGAAAATCAGTTATTTCCATTTCTAGATCAGTAGAATTGTTAACCTATTTGCAATCTTTTACCATTTTTCTTAAATACTAGTATTATGTAATGGGTATGAAGTGAATGAAGTAGTTGGCCTAATTTTAAATACACTCAAAACATCTAATTTAGAAACTAATTTAAGCTCGATGAGATTTTCCAAATGTTTCTTTCAGTTTTCTTACATTTCACGCTTTAATTCTCCAGATTTTCAAAGTGGCAAAACGTACATTGCATTATGGTAAAAATGTATATTCCTTATATTTGTGTAATATTTTTACAAAATTAATTTTGATTTAAAATGAATTTAAAATACCCTTGAATTCAAAGACTTAGTTTAGTTCTCACCCCCTCAGGTTTTAAGATTTTAGTTGTTATGTCTGTAAGAATGACTAAATCATAGAACCAATTATGGTCAATAATTTCTTCATAAGTTTCGTTTCTGGATTTTTAAAATTCGTCTGTGAAACTTTTGTAACGGAAGCTGGGATGGAACCCAGGCAGCCAGACAGAATGTACCTTCCCTGAGTGAAAATTTCTATCATTTCACTGAAAGTGACATTATAATATTTCAGAATAAACCCTCGTAACACTAATAAATGTATGTAGGCTTTTTTTTTTATGTTTTTATAATGCGTGTTTGGTTCTTACAATATTTTGAGCTATTATATTACTAATTCTGTATGTGAGTTAAGACATTTTATTATAGAACACCTGCTTCAAGGCTAAAAGTAAAGTATTTGAATTGTGTTTCACCTTTCGTGTGTTTTTAGACGTTCGTTCTACTCTACAGTTTACGGAATTTCTCGGGATTTGGACATCTCACAAATCTGACAAAATTTCATTCATATGTCTAGGTTTTATAGTACAATAAGTTGAGCATCCGTACATTAGTATATAACTGATTCCTTCGAAAGGAAAAAAATAGTATCTTAGTTTTGTTGAATTTTTGGTCAAAATTTTAGTATATAGGTAATTGCAATAGCTCTTTCACGAAATTTTATTTAAATTTTTTGCAACATTTCAAAATGCTGTATCATTCAATGGCATTTGATGTGTTTTGGCTTGCTGTATTAAAGCTGGGCTCGAACCCGGGCAGCTAGACAATATGTTCTTTTCCTGAGTGAAATATTGCTATCATTTCATTAAAGTGACGTGGTAATATTTCAATATAATTTCTCGTACATTGCACTAAGCTGTCCTCTCTCGTGGATGAGTGTATCTAAGTAAAGAACTTAAAATTAGAAATGGTTCTTACGTTAAAATTCTCAATGAAATATTTCTTTTATGGTTTATGACTTTTGTTTCCAAGATGTTCTTCGAAATCTGTGTTTAGAATGGTGTTTTTGAGCTTTTTTTTTTTAAAAAAAAATCTTTAAAAGTGTATATGTATAGCTCTTTTAATTTTAATATATTGCGAGTTTGATTCTTACTCTTTTTTGATTTGTTATGTCACTAATTCTGTGTGTGAATTAAGATAGTTTAATATATAACACCTGCTTCAAAGCTAACAGTAAAGTTTGTTTTGTTTATTTGTCATTTAAAATTACCTGCTTATTGTCTCTTGGTGCCATCTTTCTACCAGCGCCGAAATTATTTACTCTTCTCGAAGATCATTATCCGTAATAACTGTCTAAATATTTTTCCTTTCATTGTTCATGTTGTACCCATACATTAAAACCCCTTTTGCTTACTGTACTTCTGTCGTATTAGGGAAATCATTTGCTTTTCTATCGAATGCAGTCATCATTTTAGTAACAATGTAGCACATTGCTGGAATTTAAAACAAAGAAGCTACTTTTGAAGTTTTATATATTAAGAAACAATACTAGATATTTCTCTTTGTGTATAATTTTTCTTTAATTTCAAAGTAGTTAAAATCTAATGATTCCTTTCCCCCCTCCCCCTTGGCTTCTTCTAGTGTAATTTGCCATCATTTTTGTACACTCTTGGATTGCAGATCGTGAAAGAAAAAGAATGGAGAAACAGTGCAGACAAAAAGACATCTGTGGCTGGTAATTCTTCTTTTATATTAACTTTATTTTCACTAGAAATGCTTGAATGTTATAATTTGTACGTCCCTTTTCACATGTTGCTTTATATTGGAGTTTTACTAGTTATTTATTTTACTTGAAAGCTTCATATTACGTTTTAATGTTTAGGGTAGCATTTATGCATTAATTTCTTTGGTTTTGAGTTTCGTATTGAAGTGTCTGAATTGGTGCTTTCTTTATATTGTATTGTAATATTCGAAGTGAGGTAGAACTGTTAATCACACTATAATTATCAGAAGTCTGAGATTTTTTAGAGTTCCGTGGCTTCGTAGTGGTTTCAAAATTACTGCTGTAGTGTATTTTTTTCTGAATTGGCCTCCTTTCGCATTAAGAGGAGGAGGCTAAACATTTTCCTCTCTGTGTGGCCTAATATTTTCCCTGTCCAACGGGATCTTCTCTTCCCAACAGGTCAGTGTAATTGAACTGCCTGTGTATAAACCAATTTTGTTTTAGTTTTTCCAGAATTTAGAATCTCTCTATCAAGTGCTGTTTCTCTTAAAACCATTGAAAGTTAAATGTTGAACAAAAAAGAAATGTAAATAAAAATTTAATGAGTACTCGTAAAGAAAGTTAGTAGAGCCAAATTGTCTTCTGTTAAGGCTGCTCAAAATGTGCTTTTTCTTAGTTGTTTTAAGCATACTTTATTATATTTTTTCCCTTAATCTGAACTATTTTAGCATATTGTGAAGTTTTCTGAACCAGTTTGCGAAGATCTATTTAAAATTGATTCAATAAATAAAAATTAATTTTGAAATCGAATCAGTGATGTTTTATTATTATCCAATTTGCATGACAGAATTATTTTTTGAAAAAGCTGATGTCTTTTGCTTATAAAAATGACTGATGCAACTGTAACCGTGTCGTTGTAAAGAGCACGTTTCCCAGCAGCTCTTTTAAAGTGTCCAGTTTTTTTCTTTAATTGGGTCAATCTCCGCTAGAAGATCAGACATTGCTTTTGTGTTATTTAACAATTCCTTCATCTTATCTTCTGTTAAAATCTTTTCTTAGTAATGAGCGCTTTTATTATCAAGGGTATTATAAGCACCCAATTCTTCTTTTGTAATTTTCTGATTCATTGTTTGACTTCTCTGTCTTCCATATGTAGAAATTCTTCGGCATCCTTTGCTTTTGAGATTTGTTAGATTTTTTGGACTTCATTTTCAGTCGATGGAAATTGTTTAAAGTAGCAGATAAATTCTTTCCGGTGTTGATAATAGAATGATGCAGCACGTATGAATGAAATTCTAGCAGTGGACAAATTAAATGGGATCCTTTAAGAATCGTATGAGTTATGTGGAATGCAGGTTGGGAGTTTAGTCGTGATAGGTAAACAGACTATACAGATGACCCGAAGTAATAAAAATTTAGATGGGTGTACTATAAAGTATTTTACTCCTGGACCATGGATTAGTCATTAACAGTACTTGTGTAAAAACAGATTAAAGTATATGAATTCCCTGTTTAAGAAAGGAATTTCTTTATGACAGTATGAAGTGTGTATCATAGCTGGAATAGCGAGGTGTTGCGTCTTCAGGGAAACAAAATTTGTTATTCTGTAATTTTTACTGAAAATGTGTGTTTAAATTTTGTTACCTAGATAACCTATTTTTAACTCTTTCTATATGAAAATGAAACCAAATACAGACAAAAAAATAAAATTGCATTCCTTCCCTTGGTGCAGTTACTCGCATTTTTAACATAATGGGAGTCAATTTTAAGTTTATAAAATTCTGGCTAGCTGCAATTATATATTGCACTTTTAATATTTCAGTTGTAGGTGCATTGCGCAAAGTATAAAAATGTGTGGTATAATATGTTAAAGAAAATGTATACTCTTTGTATTATTTACAAAAAGATCAGCTCGATGAAAATTAAATACAGGGAAATCATATTTTAATGTGAAATTTAACACTGCATTTCTTCTGAGAGTTTTTTTTCTCCTTCTGGTACGTGCGATGTTATGGCTAAATCCATGCAGTCGTTCGGATGTTTGTTTGTTATTCTGTATCTGAACATTGATTTTAACAAGTTCGTTGTTGAAAATCCTCTTTCACATTTTTAAGTAGATCGAAAGAAGGAATTTATCTTTTTAAAAGTTTAACAGTTCATGATTTTTCTGATCTAGGACTATTCAAATGGCTTTTTGTGATATTCCTTATCTTAATTAGGATGAAAATCAGTTATTTCCATTTCTAGATCAGTAGAATTGTTAACCTATTTGCAATCTTTTACCATTTTTCTTAAATACTAGTATTATGTAATGGGTATGAAGTGAATGAAGTAGTTGGCCTAATTTTAAATACACTCAAAACATCTAATTTAGAAACTAATTTAAGCTCGATGAGATTTTCCAAATGTTTCTTTCAGTTTTCTTACATTTCACGCTTTAATTCTCCAGATTTTCAAAGTGGCAAAACGTACATTGCATTATGGTAAAAATGTATATTCCTTATATTTGTGTAATATTTTTACAAAATTAATTTTGATTTAAAATGAATTTAAAATACCCTTGAATTCAAAGACTTAGTTTAGTTCTCACCCCCTCAGGTTTTAAGATTTTAGTTGTTATGTCTGTAAGAATGACTAAATCATAGAACCAATTATGGTCAATAATTTCTTCATAAGTTTCGTTTCTGGATTTTTAAAATTCGTCTGTGAAACTTTTGTAACGGAAGCTGGGATGGAACCCAGGCAGCCAGACAGAATGTACCTTCCCTGAGTGAAAATTTCTATCATTTCACTGAAAGTGACATTATAATATTTCAGAATAAACCCTCGTAACACTAATAAATGTATGTAGGCTTTTTTTTTTATGTTTTTATAATGCGTGTTTGGTTCTTACAATATTTTGAGCTATTATATTACTAATTCTGTATGTGAGTTAAGACATTTTATTATAGAACACCTGCTTCAAGGCTAAAAGTAAAGTATTTGAATTGTGTTTCACCTTTCGTGTGTTTTTAGACGTTCGTTCTACTCTACAGTTTACGGAATTTCTCGGGATTTGGACATCTCACAAATCTGACAAAATTTCATTCATATGTCTAGGTTTTATAGTACAATAAGTTGAGCATCCGTACATTAGTATATAACTGATTCCTTCGAAAGGAAAAAAATAGTATCTTAGTTTTGTTGAATTTTTGGTCAAAATTTTAGTATATAGGTAATTGCAATAGCTCTTTCACGAAATTTTATTTAAATTTTTTGCAACATTTCAAAATGCTGTATCATTCAATGGCATTTGATGTGTTTTGGCTTGCTGTATTAAAGCTGGGCTCGAACCCGGGCAGCTAGACAATATGTTCTTTTCCTGAGTGAAATATTGCTATCATTTCATTAAAGTGACGTGGTAATATTTCAATATAATTTCTCGTACATTGCACTAAGCTGTCCTCTCTCGTGGATGAGTGTATCTAAGTAAAGAACTTAAAATTAGAAATGGTTCTTACGTTAAAATTCTCAATGAAATATTTCTTTTATGGTTTATGACTTTTGTTTCCAAGATGTTCTTCGAAATCTGTGTTTAGAATGGTGTTTTTGAGCTTTTTTTTTTTAAAAAAAAATCTTTAAAAGTGTATATGTATAGCTCTTTTAATTTTAATATATTGCGAGTTTGATTCTTACTCTTTTTTGATTTGTTATGTCACTAATTCTGTGTGTGAATTAAGATAGTTTAATATATAACACCTGCTTCAAAGCTAACAGTAAAGTTTGTTTTGTTTATTTGTCATTTAAAATTACCTGCTTATTGTCTCTTGGTGCCATCTTTCTACCAGCGCTGAAATTATTTACTCTTCTCGAAGATCATTATCCGTAATAACTGTCTAAATATTTTTCCTTTCATTGTTCATGTTGTACCCATACATTAAAACCCCTTTTGCTTACTGTACTTCTGTCGTATTAGGGAAATCATTTGCTTTTCTATCGAATGCAGTCATCATTTTAGTAACAATGTAGCACATTGCTGGAATTTAAAACAAAGAAGCTACTTTTGAAGTTTTATATATTAAGAAACAATACTAGATATTTCTCTTTGTGTATAATTTTTCTTTAATTTCAAAGTAGTTAAAATCTAATGATTCCTTTCCCCCCTCCCCCTTGGCTTCTTCTAGTGTAATTTGCCATCATTTTTGTACACTCTTGGATTGCAGATCGTGAAAGAAAAAGAATGGAGAAACAGTGCAGACAAAAAGACATCTGTGGCTGGTAATTCTTCTTTTATATTAACTTTATTTTCACTAGAAATGCTTGAATGTTATAATTTGTACGTCCCTTTTCACATGTTGCTTTATATTGGAGTTTTACTAGTTATTTATTTTACTTGAAAGCTTCATATTACGTTTTAATGTTTAGGGTAGCATTTATGCATTAATTTCTTTGGTTTTGAGTTTCGTATTGAAGTGTCTGAATTGGTGCTTTCTTTATATTGTATTGTAATATTCGAAGTGAGGTAGAACTGTTAATCACACTATAATTATCAGAAGTCTGAGATTTTTTAGAGTTCCGTGGCTTCGTAGTGGTTTCAAAATTACTGCTGTAGTGTATTTTTTTCTGAATTGGCCTCCTTTCGCATTAAGAGGAGGAGGCTAAACATTTTCCTCTCTGTGTGGCCTAATATTTTCCCTGTCCAACGGGATCTTCTCTTCCCAACAGGTCAGTGTAATTGAACTGCCTGTGTATAAACCAATTTTGTTTTAGTTTTTCCAGAATTTAGAATCTCTCTATCAAGTGCTGTTTCTCTTAAAACCATTGAAAGTTAAATGTTGAACAAAAAAGAAATGTAAATAAAAATTTAATGAGTACTCGTAAAGAAAGTTAGTAGAGCCAAATTGTCTTCTGTTAAGGCTGCTCAAAATGTGCTTTTTCTTAGTTGTTTTAAGCATACTTTATTATATTTTTTCCCTTAATCTGAACTATTTTAGCATATTGTGAAGTTTTCTGAACCAGTTTGCGAAGATCTATTTAAAATTGATTCAATAAATAAAAATTAATTTTGAAATCGAATCAGTGATGTTTTATTATTATCCAATTTGCATGACAGAATTATTTTTTGAAAAAGCTGATGTCTTTTGCTTATAAAAATGACTGATGCAACTGTAACCGTGTCGTTGTAAAGAGCACGTTTCCCAGCAGCTCTTTTAAAGTGTCCAGTTTTTTTCTTTAATTGGGTCAATCTCCGCTAGAAGATCAGACATTGCTTTTGTGTTATTTAACAATTCCTTCATCTTATCTTCTGTTAAAATCTTTTCTTAGTAATGAGCGCTTTTATTATCAAGGGTATTATAAGCACCCAATTCTTCTTTTGTAATTTTCTGATTCATTGTTTGACTTCTCTGTCTTCCATATGTAGAAATTCTTCGGCATCCTTTGCTTTTGAGATTTGTTAGATTTTTTGGACTTCATTTTCAGTCGATGGAAATTGTTTAAAGTAGCAGATAAATTCTTTCCGGTGTTGATAATAGAATGATGCAGCACGTATGAATGAAATTCTAGCAGTGGACAAATTAAATGGGATCCTTTAAGAATCGTATGAGTTATGTGGAATGCAGGTTGGGAGTTTAGTCGTGATAGGTAAACAGACTATACAGATGACCCGAAGTAATAAAAATTTAGATGGGTGTACTATAAAGTATTTTACTCCTGGACCATGGATTAGTCATTAACAGTACTTGTGTAAAAACAGATTAAAGTATATGAATTCCCTGTTTAAGAAAGGAATTTCTTTATGACAGTATGAAGTGTGTATCATAGCTGGAATAGCGAGGTGTTGCGTCTTCAGGGAAACAAAATTTGTTATTCTGTAATTTTTACTGAAAATGTGTGTTTAAATTTTGTTACCTAGATAACCTATTTTTAACTCTTTCTATATGAAAATGAAACCAAATACAGACAAAAAAATAAAATTGCATTCCTTCCCTTGGTGCAGTTACTCGCATTTTTAACATAATGGGAGTCAATTTTAAGTTTATAAAATTCTGGCTAGCTGCAATTATATATTGCACTTTTAATATTTCAGTTGTAGGTGCATTGCGCAAAGTATAAAAATGTGTGGTATAATATGTTAAAGAAAATGTATACTCTTTGTATTATTTACAAAAAGATCAGCTCGATGAAAATTAAATACAGGGAAATCATATTTTAATGTGAAATTTAACACTGCATTTCTTCTGAGAGTTTTTTTTCTCCTTCTGGTACGTGCGATGTTATGGCTAAATCCATGCAGTCGTTCGGATGTTTGTTTGTTATTCTGTATCTGAACATTGATTTTAACAAGTTCGTTGTTGAAAATCCTCTTTCACATTTTTAAGTAGATCGAAAGAAGGAATTTATCTTTTTAAAAGTTTAACAGTTCATGATTTTTCTGATCTAGGACTATTCAAATGGCTTTTTGTGATATTCCTTATCTTAATTAGGATGAAAATCAGTTATTTCCATTTCTAGATCAGTAGAATTGTTAACCTATTTGCAATCTTTTACCATTTTTCTTAAATACTAGTATTATGTAATGGGTATGAAGTGAATGAAGTAGTTGGCCTAATTTTAAATACACTCAAAACATCTAATTTAGAAACTAATTTAAGCTCGATGAGATTTTCCAAATGTTTCTTTCAGTTTTCTTACATTTCACGCTTTAATTCTCCAGATTTTCAAAGTGGCAAAACGTACATTGCATTATGGTAAAAATGTATATTCCTTATATTTGTGTAATATTTTTACAAAATTAATTTTGATTTAAAATGAATTTAAAATACCCTTGAATTCAAAGACTTAGTTTAGTTCTCACCCCCTCAGGTTTTAAGATTTTAGTTGTTATGTCTGTAAGAATGACTAAATCATAGAACCAATTATGGTCAATAATTTCTTCATAAGTTTCGTTTCTGGATTTTTAAAATTCTTCTGTGAAACTTTTGTAACGGAAGCTGGGATGGAACCCAGGCAGCCAGACAGAATGTACCTTCCCTGAGTGAAAATTTCTATCATTTCACTGAAAGTGACATTATAATATTTCAGAATAAACCCTCGTAACACTAATAAATGTATGTAGGCTTTTTTTTTTATGTTTTTATAATGCGTGTTTGGTTCTTACAATATTTTGAGCTATTATATTACTAATTCTGTATGTGAGTTAAGACATTTTATTATAGAACACCTGCTTCAAGGCTAAAAGTAAAGTATTTGAATTGTGTTTCACCTTTCGTGTGTTTTTAGACGTTCGTTCTACTCTACAGTTTACGGAATTTCTCGGGATTTGGACATCTCACAAATCTGACAAAATTTCATTCATATGTCTAGGTTTTATAGTACAATAAGTTGAGCATCCGTACATTAGTATATAACTGATTCCTTCGAAAGAAAAAAAATAGTATCTTAGTTTTGTTGAATTTTTGGTCAAAATTTTAGTATATAGGTAATTGCAATAGCTCTTTCACGAAATTTTATTTAAATTTTTTGCAACATTTCAAAATGCTGTATCATTCAATGGCATTTGATGTGTTTTGGCTTGCTGTATTAAAGCTGGGCTCGAACCCGGGCAGCTAGACAATATGTTCTTTTCCTGAGTGAAATATTGCTATCATTTCATTAAAGTGACATGGTAATATTTCAATATAATTTCTCGTACATTGCACTAAGCTGTCCTCTCTCGTGGATGAGTGTATCTAAGTAAAGAACTTAAAATTAGAAATGGTTCTTACGTTAAAATTCTCAATGAAATATTTCTTTTATGGTTTATGACTTTTGTTTCCAAGATGTTCTTCGAAATCTGTGTTTAGAATGGTGTTTTTGAGCTTTTTTTTTTTAAAAAAAAATCTTTAAAAGTGTATATGTATAGCTCTTTTAATTTTAATATATTGCGAGTTTGATTCTTACTCTTTTTTGATTTGTTATGTCACTAATTCTGTGTGTGAATTAAGATAGTTTAATATATAACACCTGCTTCAAAGCTAACAGTAAAGTTTATTTTGTTTATTTGTCATTTAAAATTACCTGCTTATTGTCTCTTGGTGCCATCTTTCTACCAGCGCTGAAATTATTTACTCTTCTCGAAGATCATTATCCGTAATAACTGTCTAAATATTTTTCCTTTCATTGTTCATGTTGTACCCATACATTAAAACCCCTTTTGCTTACTGTACTTCTGTCGTATTAGGGAAATCATTTGCTTTTCTATCGAATGCAGTCATCATTTTAGTAACAATGTAGGACATTGCTGGAATTTAAAACAAAGAAGCTACTTTTGAAGTTTTATATATTAAGAAACAATACTAGATATTTCTCTTTGTGTATAATTTTTCTTTAATTTCAAAGTAGTTAAAATCTAATGATTCCTTTCCCCCCTCCCCCTTGGCTTCTTCTAGTGTAATTTGCCATCATTTTTGTACACTCTTGGATTGCAGATCGTGAAAGAAAAAGAATGGAGAAACAGTGCAGACAAAAAGACATCTGTGGCTGGTAATTCTTCTTTTATATTAACTTTATTTTCACTAGAAATGCTTGAATGTTATAATTTGTACGTCCCTTTTCACATGTTGCTTTATATTGGAGTTTTACTAGTTATTTATTTTACTTGAAAGCTTCATATTACGTTTTAATGTTTAGGGTAGCATTTATGCATTAATTTCTTTGGTTTTGAGTTTCGTATTGAAGTGTCTGAATTGGTGCTTTCTTTATATTGTATTGTAATATTCGAAGTGAGGTAGAACTGTTAATCACACTATAATTATCAGAAGTCTGAGATTTTTTAGAGTTCCGTGGCTTCGTAGTGGTTTCAAAATTACTGCTGTAGTGTATTTTTTTCTGAATTGGCCTCCTTTCGCATTAAGAGGAGGAGGCTAAACATTTTCCTCTCTGTGTGGCCTAATATTTTCCCTGTCCAACGGGATCTTCTCTTCCCAACAGGTCAGTGTAATTGAACTGCCTGTGTATAAACCAATTTTGTTTTAGTTTTTCCAGAATTTAGAATCTCTCTATCAAGTGCTGTTTCTCTTAAAACCATTGAAAGTTAAATGTTGAACAAAAAAGAAATGTAAATAAAAATTTAATGAGTACTCGTAAAGAAAGTTAGTAGAGCCAAATTGTCTTCTGTTAAGGCTGCTCAAAATGTGCTTTTTCTTAGTTGTTTTAAGCATACTTTATTATATTTTTTCCCTTAATCTGAACTATTTTAGCATATTGTGAAGTTTTCTGAACCAGTTTGCGAAGATCTATTTAAAATTGATTCAATAAATAAAAATTAATTTTGAAATCGAATCAGTGATGTTTTATTATTATCCAATTTGCATGACAGAATTATTTTTTGAAAAAGCTGATGTCTTTTGCTTATAAAAATGACTGATGCAACTGTAACCGTGTCGTTGTAAAGAGCACGTTTCCCAGCAGCTCTTTTAAAGTGTCCAGTTTTTTTCTTTAATTGGGTCAATCTCCGCTAGAAGATCAGACATTGCTTTTGTGTTATTTAACAATTCCTTCATCTTATCTTCTGTTAAAATCTTTTCTTAGTAATGAGCGCTTTTATTATCAAGGGTATTATAAGCACCCAATTCTTCTTTTGTAATTTTCTGATTCATTGTTTGACTTCTCTGTCTTCCATATGTAGAAATTCTTCGGCATCCTTTGCTTTTGAGATTTGTTAGATTTTTTGGACTTCATTTTCAGTCGATGGAAATTGTTTAAAGTAGCAGATAAATTCTTTCCGGTGTTGATAATAGAATGATGCAGCACGTATGAATGAAATTCTAGCAGTGGACAAATTAAATGGGATCCTTTAAGAATCGTATGAGTTATGTGGAATGCAGGTTGGGAGTTTAGTCGTGATAGGTAAACAGACTATACAGATGACCCGAAGTAATAAAAATTTAGATGGGTGTACTATAAAGTATTTTACTCCTGGACCATGGATTAGTCATTAACAGTACTTGTGTAAAAACAGATTAAAGTATATGAATTCCCTGTTTAAGAAAGGAATTTCTTTATGACAGTATGAAGTGTGTATCATAGCTGGAATAGCGAGGTGTTGCGTCTTCAGGGAAACAAAATTTGTTATTCTGTAATTTTTACTGAAAATGTGTGTTTAAATTTTGTTACCTAGATAACCTATTTTTAACTCTTTCTATATGAAAATGAAACCAAATACAGACAAAAAAATAAAATTGCATTCCTTCCCTTGGTGCAGTTACTCGCATTTTTAACATAATGGGAGTCAATTTTAAGTTTATAAAATTCTGGCTAGCTGCAATTATATATTGCACTTTTAATATTTCAGTTGTAGGTGCATTGCGCAAAGTATAAAAATGTGTGGTATAATATGTTAAAGAAAATGTATACTCTTTGTATTATTTACAAAAAGATCAGCTCGATGAAAATTAAATACAGGGAAATCATATTTTAATGTGAAATTTAACACTGCATTTCTTCTGAGAGTTTTTTTTCTCCTTCTGGTACGTGCGATGTTATGGCTAAATCCATGCAGTCGTTCGGATGTTTGTTTGTTATTCTGTATCTGAACATTGATTTTAACAAGTTCGTTGTTGAAAATCCTCTTTCACATTTTTAAGTAGATCGAAAGAAGGAATTTATCTTTTTAAAAGTTTAACAGTTCATGATTTTTCTGATCTAGGACTATTCAAATGGCTTTTTGTGATATTCCTTATCTTAATTAGGATGAAAATCAGTTATTTCCATTTCTAGATCAGTAGAATTGTTAACCTATTTGCAATCTTTTACCATTTTTCTTAAATACTAGTATTATGTAATGGGTATGAAGTGAATGAAGTAGTTGGCCTAATTTTAAATACACTCAAAACATCTAATTTAGAAACTAATTTAAGCTCGATGAGATTTTCCAAATGTTTCTTTCAGTTTTCTTACATTTCACGCTTTAATTCTCCAGATTTTCAAAGTGGCAAAACGTACATTGCATTATGGTAAAAATGTATATTCCTTATATTTGTGTAATATTTTTACAAAATTAATTTTGATTTAAAATGAATTTAAAATACCCTTGAATTCAAAGACTTAGTTTAGTTCTCACCCCCTCAGGTTTTAAGATTTTAGTTGTTATGTCTGTAAGAATGACTAAATCATAGAACCAATTATGGTCAATAATTTCTTCATAAGTTTCGTTTCTGGATTTTTAAAATTCTTCTGTGAAACTTTTGTAACGGAAGCTGGGATGGAACCCAGGCAGCCAGACAGAATGTACCTTCCCTGAGTGAAAATTTCTATCATTTCACTGAAAGTGACATTATAATATTTCAGAATAAACCCTCGTAACACTAATAAATGTATGTAGGCTTTTTTTTTTTATGTTTTTATAATGCGTGTTTGGTTCTTACAATATTTTGAGCTATTATATTACTAATTCTGTATGTGAGTTAAGACATTTTATTATAGAACACCTGCTTCAAGGCTAAAAGTAAAGTATTTGAATTGTGTTTCACCTTTCGTGTGTTTTTAGACGTTCGTTCTACTCTACAGTTTACGGAATTTCTCGGGATTTGGACATCTCACAAATCTGACAAAATTTCATTCATATGTCTAGGTTTTATAGTACAATAAGTTGAGCATCCGTACATTAGTATATAACTGATTCCTTCGAAAGAAAAAAAATAGTATCTTAGTTTTGTTGAATTTTTGGTCAAAATTTTAGTATATAGGTAATTGCAATAGCTCTTTCACGAAATTTTATTTAAATTTTTTGCAACATTTCAAAATGCTGTATCATTCAATGGCATTTGATGTGTTTTGGCTTGCTGTATTAAAGCTGGGCTCGAACCCGGGCAGCTAGACAATATGTTCTTTTCCTGAGTGAAATATTGCTATCATTTCATTAAAGTGACATGGTAATATTTCAATATAATTTCTCGTACATTGCACTAAGCTGTCCTCTCTCGTGGATGAGTGTATCTAAGTAAAGAACTTAAAATTAGAAATGGTTCTTACGTTAAAATTCTCAATGAAATATTTCTTTTATGGTTTATGACTTTTGTTTCCAAGATGTTCTTCGAAATCTGTGTTTAGAATGGTGTTTTTGAGCTTTTTTTTTTTTAAAAAAAATCTTTAAAAGTGTATATGTATAGCTCTTTTAATTTTAATATATTGCGAGTTTGATTCTTACTCTTTTTTGATTTGTTATGTCACTAATTCTGTGTGTGAATTAAGATAGTTTAATATATAACACCTGCTTCAAAGCTAACAGTAAAGTTTATTTTGTTTATTTGTCATTTAAAATTACCTGCTTATTGTCTCTTGGTGCCATCTTTCTACCAGCGCTGAAATTATTTACTCTTCTCGAAGATCATTATCCGTAATAACTGTCTAAATATTTTTCCTTTCATTGTTCATGTTGTACCCATACATTAAAACCCCTTTTGCTTACTGTACTTCTGTCGTATTAGGGAAATCATTTGCTTTTCTATCGAATGCAGTCATCATTTTAGTAACAATGTAGCACATTGCTGGAATTTAAAACAAAGAAGCTACTTTTGAAGTTTTATATATTAAGAAACAATACTAGATATTTCTCTTTGTGTATAATTTTTCTTTAATTTCAAAGTAGTTAAAATCTAATGATTCCTTTCCCCCCTCCCCCTTGGCTTCTTCTAGTGTAATTTGCCATCATTTTTGTACACTCTTGGATTGCAGATCGTGAAAGAAAAAGAATGGAGAAACAGTGCAGACAAAAAGACATCTGTGGCTGGTAATTCTTCTTTTATATTAACTTTATTTTCACTAGAAATGCTTGAATGTTATAATTTGTACGTCCCTTTTCACATGTTGCTTTATATTGGAGTTTTACTAGTTATTTATTTTACTTGAAAGCTTCATATTACGTTTTAATGTTTAGGGTAGCATTTATGCATTAATTTCTTTGGTTTTGAGTTTCGTATTGAAGTGTCTGAATTGGTGCTTTCTTTATATTGTATTGTAATATTCGAAGTGAGGTAGAACTGTTAATCACACTATAATTATCAGAAGTCTGAGATTTTTTAGAGTTCCGTGGCTTCGTAGTGGTTTCAAAATTACTGCTGTAGTGTATTTTTTTCTGAATTGGCCTCCTTTCGCATTAAGAGGAGGAGGCTAAACATTTTCCTCTCTGTGTGGCCTAATATTTTCCCTGTCCAACGGGATCTTCTCTTCCCAACAGGTCAGTGTAATTGAACTGCCTGTGTATAAACCAATTTTGTTTTAGTTTTTCCAGAATTTAGAATCTCTCTATCAAGTGCTGTTTCTCTTAAAACCATTGAAAGTTAAATGTTGAACAAAAAAGAAATGTAAATAAAAATTTAATGAGTACTCGTAAAGAAAGTTAGTAGAGCCAAATTGTCTTCTGTTAAGGCTGCTCAAAATGTGCTTTTTCTTAGTTGTTTTAAGCATACTTTATTATATTTTTTCCCTTAATCTGAACTATTTTAGCATATTGTGAAGTTTTCTGAACCAGTTTGCGAAGATCTATTTAAAATTGATTCAATAAATAAAAATTAATTTTGAAATCGAATCAGTGATGTTTTATTATTATCCAATTTGCATGACAGAATTATTTTTTGAAAAAGCTGATGTCTTTTGCTTATAAAAATGACTGATGCAACTGTAACCGTGTCGTTGTAAAGAGCACGTTTCCCAGCAGCTCTTTTAAAGTGTCCAGTTTTTTTCTTTAATTGGGTCAATCTCCGCTAGAAGATCAGACATTGCTTTTGTGTTATTTAACAATTCCTTCATCTTATCTTCTGTTAAAATCTTTTCTTAGTAATGAGCGCTTTTATTATCAAGGGTATTATAAGCACCCAATTCTTCTTTTGTAATTTTCTGATTCATTGTTTGACTTCTCTGTCTTCCATATGTAGAAATTCTTCGGCATCCTTTGCTTTTGAGATTTGTTAGATTTTTTGGACTTCATTTTCAGTCGATGGAAATTGTTTAAAGTAGCAGATAAATTCTTTCCGGTGTTGATAATAGAATGATGCAGCACGTATGAATGAAATTCTAGCAGTGGACAAATTAAATGGGATCCTTTAAGAATCGTATGAGTTATGTGGAATGCAGGTTGGGAGTTTAGTCGTGATAGGTAAACAGACTATACAGATGACCCGAAGTAATAAAAATTTAGATGGGTGTACTATAAAGTATTTTACTCCTGGACCATGGATTAGTCATTAACAGTACTTGTGTAAAAACAGATTAAAGTATATGAATTCCCTGTTTAAGAAAGGAATTTCTTTATGACAGTATGAAGTGTGTATCATAGCTGGAATAGCGAGGTGTTGCGTCTTCAGGGAAACAAAATTTGTTATTCTGTAATTTTTACTGAAAATGTGTGTTTAAATTTTGTTACCTAGATAACCTATTTTTAACTCTTTCTATATGAAAATGAAACCAAATACAGACAAAAAAATAAAATTGCATTCCTTCCCTTGGTGCAGTTACTCGCATTTTTAACATAATGGGAGTCAATTTTAAGTTTATAAAATTCTGGCTAGCTGCAATTATATATTGCACTTTTAATATTTCAGTTGTAGGTGCATTGCGCAAAGTATAAAAATGTGTGGTATAATATGTTAAAGAAAATGTATACTCTTTGTATTATTTACAAAAAGATCAGCTCGATGAAAATTAAATACAGGGAAATCATATTTTAATGTGAAATTTAACACTGCATTTCTTCTGAGAGTTTTTTTTCTCCTTCTGGTACGTGCGATGTTATGGCTAAATCCATGCAGTCGTTCGGATGTTTGTTTGTTATTCTGTATCTGAACATTGATTTTAACAAGTTCGTTGTTGAAAATCCTCTTTCACATTTTTAAGTAGATCGAAAGAAGGAATTTATCTTTTTAAAAGTTTAACAGTTCATGATTTTTCTGATCTAGGACTATTCAAATGGCTTTTTGTGATATTCCTTATCTTAATTAGGATGAAAATCAGTTATTTCCATTTCTAGATCAGTAGAATTGTTAACCTATTTGCAATCTTTTACCATTTTTCTTAAATACTAGTATTATGTAATGGGTATGAAGTGAATGAAGTAGTTGGCCTAATTTTAAATACACTCAAAACATCTAATTTAGAAACTAATTTAAGCTCGATGAGATTTTCCAAATGTTTCTTTCAGTTTTCTTACATTTCACGCTTTAATTCTCCAGATTTTCAAAGTGGCAAAACGTACATTGCATTATGGTAAAAATGTATATTCCTTATATTTGTGTAATATTTTTACAAAATTAATTTTGATTTAAAATGAATTTAAAATACCCTTGAATTCAAAGACTTAGTTTAGTTCTCACCCCCTCAGGTTTTAAGATTTTAGTTGTTATGTCTGTAAGAATGACTAAATCATAGAACCAATTATGGTCAATAATTTCTTCATAAGTTTCGTTTCTGGATTTTTAAAATTCTTCTGTGAAACTTTTGTAACGGAAGCTGGGATGGAACCCAGGCAGCCAGACAGAATGTACCTTCCCTGAGTGAAAATTTCTATCATTTCACTGAAAGTGACATTATAATATTTCAGAATAAACCCTCGTAACACTAATAAATGTATGTAGGCTTTTTTTTTTTATGTTTTTATAATGCGTGTTTGGTTCTTACAATATTTTGAGCTATTATATTACTAATTCTGTATGTGAGTTAAGACATTTTATTATAGAACACCTGCTTCAAGGCTAAAAGTAAAGTATTTGAATTGTGTTTCACCTTTCGTGTGTTTTTAGACGTTCGTTCTACTCTACAGTTTACGGAATTTCTCGGGATTTGGACATCTCACAAATCTGACAAAATTTCATTCATATGTCTAGGTTTTATAGTACAATAAGTTGAGCATCCGTACATTAGTATATAACTGATTCCTTCGAAAGAAAAAAAATAGTATCTTAGTTTTGTTGAATTTTTGGTCAAAATTTTAGTATATAGGTAATTGCAATAGCTCTTTCACGAAATTTTATTTAAATTTTTTGCAACATTTCAAAATGCTGTATCATTCAATGGCATTTGATGTGTTTTGGCTTGCTGTATTAAAGCTGGGCTCGAACCCGGGCAGCTAGACAATATGTTCTTTTCCTGAGTGAAATATTGCTATCATTTCATTAAAGTGACGTGGTAATATTTCAATATAATTTCTCGTACATTGCACTAAGCTGTCCTCTCTCGTGGATGAGTGTATCTAAGTAAAGAACTTAAAATTAGAAATGGTTCTTACGTTAAAATTCTCAATGAAATATTTCTTTTATGGTTTATGACTTTTGTTTCCAAGATGTTCTTCGAAATCTGTGTTTAGAATGGTGTTTTTGAGCTTTTTTTTTTTAAAAAAAAATCTTTAAAAGTGTATATGTATAGCTCTTTTAATTTTAATATATTGCGAGTTTGATTCTTACTCTTTTTTGATTTGTTATGTCACTAATTCTGTGTGTGAATTAAGATAGTTTAATATATAACACCTGCTTCAAAGCTAACAGTAAAGTTTATTTTGTTTATTTGTCATTTAAAATTACCTGCTTATTGTCTCTTGGTGCCATCTTTCTACCAGCGCTGAAATTATTTACTCTTCTCGAAGATCATTATCCGTAATAACTGTCTAAATATTTTTCCTTTCATTGTTCATGTTGTACCCATACATTAAAACCCCTTTTGCTTACTGTACTTCTGTCGTATTAGGGAAATCATTTGCTTTTCTATCGAATGCAGTCATCATTTTAGTAACAATGTAGCACATTGCTGGAATTTAAAACAAAGAAGCTACTTTTGAAGTTTTATATATTAAGAAACAATACTAGATATTTCTCTTTGTGTATAATTTTTCTTTAATTTCAAAGTAGTTAAAATCTAATGATTCCTTTCCCCCCTCCCCCTTGGCTTCTTCTAGTGTAATTTGCCATCATTTTTGTACACTCTTGGATTGCAGATCGTGAAAGAAAAAGAATGGAGAAACAGTGCAGACAAAAAGACATCTGTGGCTGGTAATTCTTCTTTTATATTAACTTTATTTTCACTAGAAATGCTTGAATGTTATAATTTGTACGTCCCTTTTCACATGTTGCTTTATATTGGAGTTTTACTAGTTATTTATTTTACTTGAAAGCTTCATATTACGTTTTAATGTTTAGGGTAGCATTTATGCATTAATTTCTTTGGTTTTGAGTTTCGTATTGAAGTGTCTGAATTGGTGCTTTCTTTATATTGTATTGTAATATTCGAAGTGAGGTAGAACTGTTAATCACACTATAATTATCAGAAGTCTGAGATTTTTTAGAGTTCCGTGGCTTCGTAGTGGTTTCAAAATTACTGCTGTAGTGTATTTTTTTCTGAATTGGCCTCCTTTCGCATTAAGAGGAGGAGGCTAAACATTTTCCTCTCTGTGTGGCCTAATATTTTCCCTGTCCAACGGGATCTTCTCTTCCCAACAGGTCAGTGTAATTGAACTGCCTGTGTATAAACCAATTTTGTTTTAGTTTTTCCAGAATTTAGAATCTCTCTATCAAGTGCTGTTTCTCTTAAAACCATTGAAAGTTAAATGTTGAACAAAAAAGAAATGTAAATAAAAATTTAATGAGTACTCGTAAAGAAAGTTAGTAGAGCCAAATTGTCTTCTGTTAAGGCTGCTCAAAATGTGCTTTTTCTTAGTTGTTTTAAGCATACTTTATTATATTTTTTCCCTTAATCTGAACTATTTTAGCATATTGTGAAGTTTTCTGAACCAGTTTGCGAAGATCTATTTAAAATTGATTCAATAAATAAAAATTAATTTTGAAATCGAATCAGTGATGTTTTATTATTATCCAATTTGCATGACAGAATTATTTTTTGAAAAAGCTGATGTCTTTTGCTTATAAAAATGACTGATGCAACTGTAACCGTGTCGTTGTAAAGAGCACGTTTCCCAGCAGCTCTTTTAAAGTGTCCAGTTTTTTTCTTTAATTGGGTCAATCTCCGCTAGAAGATCAGACATTGCTTTTGTGTTATTTAACAATTCCTTCATCTTATCTTCTGTTAAAATCTTTTCTTAGTAATGAGCGCTTTTATTATCAAGGGTATTATAAGCACCCAATTCTTCTTTTGTAATTTTCTGATTCATTGTTTGACTTCTCTGTCTTCCATATGTAGAAATTCTTCGGCATCCTTTGCTTTTGAGATTTGTTAGATTTTTTGGACTTCATTTTCAGTCGATGGAAATTGTTTAAAGTAGCAGATAAATTCTTTCCGGTGTTGATAATAGAATGATGCAGCACGTATGAATGAAATTCTAGCAGTGGACAAATTAAATGGGATCCTTTAAGAATCGTATGAGTTATGTGGAATGCAGGTTGGGAGTTTAGTCGTGATAGGTAAACAGACTATACAGATGACCCGAAGTAATAAAAATTTAGATGGGTGTACTATAAAGTATTTTACTCCTGGACCATGGATTAGTCATTAACAGTACTTGTGTAAAAACAGATTAAAGTATATGAATTCCCTGTTTAAGAAAGGAATTTCTTTATGACAGTATGAAGTGTGTATCATAGCTGGAATAGCGAGGTGTTGCGTCTTCAGGGAAACAAAATTTGTTATTCTGTAATTTTTACTGAAAATGTGTGTTTAAATTTTGTTACCTAGATAACCTATTTTTAACTCTTTCTATATGAAAATGAAACCAAATACAGACAAAAAAATAAAATTGCATTCCTTCCCTTGGTGCAGTTACTCGCATTTTTAACATAATGGGAGTCAATTTTAAGTTTATAAAATTCTGGCTAGCTGCAATTATATATTGCACTTTTAATATTTCAGTTGTAGGTGCATTGCGCAAAGTATAAAAATGTGTGGTATAATATGTTAAAGAAAATGTATACTCTTTGTATTATTTACAAAAAGATCAGCTCGATGAAAATTAAATACAGGGAAATCATATTTTAATGTGAAATTTAACACTGCATTTCTTCTGAGAGTTTTTTTTCTCCTTCTGGTACGTGCGATGTTATGGCTAAATCCATGCAGTCGTTCGGATGTTTGTTTGTTATTCTGTATCTGAACATTGATTTTAACAAGTTCGTTGTTGAAAATCCTCTTTCACATTTTTAAGTAGATCGAAAGAAGGAATTTATCTTTTTAAAAGTTTAACAGTTCATGATTTTTCTGATCTAGGACTATTCAAATGGCTTTTTGTGATATTCCTTATCTTAATTAGGATGAAAATCAGTTATTTCCATTTCTAGATCAGTAGAATTGTTAACCTATTTGCAATCTTTTACCATTTTTCTTAAATACTAGTATTATGTAATGGGTATGAAGTGAATGAAGTAGTTGGCCTAATTTTAAATACACTCAAAACATCTAATTTAGAAACTAATTTAAGCTCGATGAGATTTTCCAAATGTTTCTTTCAGTTTTCTTACATTTCACGCTTTAATTCTCCAGATTTTCAAAGTGGCAAAACGTACATTGCATTATGGTAAAAATGTATATTCCTTATATTTGTGTAATATTTTTACAAAATTAATTTTGATTTAAAATGAATTTAAAATACCCTTGAATTCAAAGACTTAGTTTAGTTCTCACCCCCTCAGGTTTTAAGATTTTAGTTGTTATGTCTGTAAGAATGACTAAATCATAGAACCAATTATGGTCAATAATTTCTTCATAAGTTTCGTTTCTGGATTTTTAAAATTCTTCTGTGAAACTTTTGTAACGGAAGCTGGGATGGAACCCAGGCAGCCAGACAGAATGTACCTTCCCTGAGTGAAAATTTCTATCATTTCACTGAAAGTGACATTATAATATTTCAGAATAAACCCTCGTAACACTAATAAATGTATGTAGGCTTTTTTTTTTATGTTTTTATAATGCGTGTTTGGTTCTTACAATATTTTGAGCTATTATATTACTAATTCTGTATGTGAGTTAAGACATTTTATTATAGAACACCTGCTTCAAGGCTAAAAGTAAAGTATTTGAATTGTGTTTCACCTTTCGTGTGTTTTTAGACGTTCGTTCTACTCTACAGTTTACGGAATTTCTCGGGATTTGGACATCTCACAAATCTGACAAAATTTCATTCATATGTCTAGGTTTTATAGTACAATAAGTTGAGCATCCGTACATTAGTATATAACTGATTCCTTCGAAAGAAAAAAAATAGTATCTTAGTTTTGTTGAATTTTTGGTCAAAATTTTAGTATATAGGTAATTGCAATAGCTCTTTCACGAAATTTTATTTAAATTTTTTGCAACATTTCAAAATGCTGTATCATTCAATGGCATTTGATGTGTTTTGGCTTGCTGTATTAAAGCTGGGCTCGAACCCGGGCAGCTAGACAATATGTTCTTTTCCTGAGTGAAATATTGCTATCATTTCATTAAAGTGACATGGTAATATTTCAATATAATTTCTCGTACATTGCACTAAGCTGTCCTCTCTCGTGGATGAGTGTATCTAAGTAAAGAACTTAAAATTAGAAATGGTTCTTACGTTAAAATTCTCAATGAAATATTTCTTTTATGGTTTATGACTTTTGTTTCCAAGATGTTCTTCGAAATCTGTGTTTAGAATGGTGTTTTTGAGCTTTTTTTTTTTTAAAAAAAATCTTTAAAAGTGTATATGTATAGCTCTTTTAATTTTAATATATTGCGAGTTTGATTCTTACTCTTTTTTGATTTGTTATGTCACTAATTCTGTGTGTGAATTAAGATAGTTTAATATATAACACCTGCTTCAAAGCTAACAGTAAAGTTTATTTTGTTTATTTGTCATTTAAAATTACCTGCTTATTGTCTCTTGGTGCCATCTTTCTACCAGCGCTGAAATTATTTACTCTTCTCGAAGATCATTATCCGTAATAACTGTCTAAATATTTTTCCTTTCATTGTTCATGTTGTACCCATACATTAAAACCCCTTTTGCTTACTGTACTTCTGTCGTATTAGGGAAATCATTTGCTTTTCTATCGAATGCAGTCATCATTTTAGTAACAATGTAGCACATTGCTGGAATTTAAAACAAAGAAGCTACTTTTGAAGTTTTATATATTAAGAAACAATACTAGATATTTCTCTTTGTGTATAATTTTTCTTTAATTTCAAAGTAGTTAAAATCTAATGATTCCTTTCCCCCCTCCCCCTTGGCTTCTTCTAGTGTAATTTGCCATCATTTTTGTACACTCTTGGATTGCAGATCGTGAAAGAAAAAGAATGGAGAAACAGTGCAGACAAAAAGACATCTGTGGCTGGTAATTCTTCTTTTATATTAACTTTATTTTCACTAGAAATGCTTGAATGTTATAATTTGTACGTCCCTTTTCACATGTTGCTTTATATTGGAGTTTTACTAGTTATTTATTTTACTTGAAAGCTTCATATTACGTTTTAATGTTTAGGGTAGCATTTATGCATTAATTTCTTTGGTTTTGAGTTTCGTATTGAAGTGTCTGAATTGGTGCTTTCTTTATATTGTATTGTAATATTCGAAGTGAGGTAGAACTGTTAATCACACTATAATTATCAGAAGTCTGAGATTTTTTAGAGTTCCGTGGCTTCGTAGTGGTTTCAAAATTACTGCTGTAGTGTATTTTTTTCTGAATTGGCCTCCTTTCGCATTAAGAGGAGGAGGCTAAACATTTTCCTCTCTGTGTGGCCTAATATTTTCCCTGTCCAACGGGATCTTCTCTTCCCAACAGGTCAGTGTAATTGAACTGCCTGTGTATAAACCAATTTTGTTTTAGTTTTTCCAGAATTTAGAATCTCTCTATCAAGTGCTGTTTCTCTTAAAACCATTGAAAGTTAAATGTTGAACAAAAAAGAAATGTAAATAAAAATTTAATGAGTACTCGTAAAGAAAGTTAGTAGAGCCAAATTGTCTTCTGTTAAGGCTGCTCAAAATGTGCTTTTTCTTAGTTGTTTTAAGCATACTTTATTATATTTTTTCCCTTAATCTGAACTATTTTAGCATATTGTGAAGTTTTCTGAACCAGTTTGCGAAGATCTATTTAAAATTGATTCAATAAATAAAAATTAATTTTGAAATCGAATCAGTGATGTTTTATTATTATCCAATTTGCATGACAGAATTATTTTTTGAAAAAGCTGATGTCTTTTGCTTATAAAAATGACTGATGCAACTGTAACCGTGTCGTTGTAAAGAGCACGTTTCCCAGCAGCTCTTTTAAAGTGTCCAGTTTTTTTCTTTAATTGGGTCAATCTCCGCTAGAAGATCAGACATTGCTTTTGTGTTATTTAACAATTCCTTCATCTTATCTTCTGTTAAAATCTTTTCTTAGTAATGAGCGCTTTTATTATCAAGGGTATTATAAGCACCCAATTCTTCTTTTGTAATTTTCTGATTCATTGTTTGACTTCTCTGTCTTCCATATGTAGAAATTCTTCGGCATCCTTTGCTTTTGAGATTTGTTAGATTTTTTGGACTTCATTTTCAGTCGATGGAAATTGTTTAAAGTAGCAGATAAATTCTTTCCGGTGTTGATAATAGAATGATGCAGCACGTATGAATGAAATTCTAGCAGTGGACAAATTAAATGGGATCCTTTAAGAATCGTATGAGTTATGTGGAATGCAGGTTGGGAGTTTAGTCGTGATAGGTAAACAGACTATACAGATGACCCGAAGTAATAAAAATTTAGATGGGTGTACTATAAAGTATTTTACTCCTGGACCATGGATTAGTCATTAACAGTACTTGTGTAAAAACAGATTAAAGTATATGAATTCCCTGTTTAAGAAAGGAATTTCTTTATGACAGTATGAAGTGTGTATCATAGCTGGAATAGCGAGGTGTTGCGTCTTCAGGGAAACAAAATTTGTTATTCTGTAATTTTTACTGAAAATGTGTGTTTAAATTTTGTTACCTAGATAACCTATTTTTAACTCTTTCTATATGAAAATGAAACCAAATACAGACAAAAAAATAAAATTGCATTCCTTCCCTTGGTGCAGTTACTCGCATTTTTAACATAATGGGAGTCAATTTTAAGTTTATAAAATTCTGGCTAGCTGCAATTATATATTGCACTTTTAATATTTCAGTTGTAGGTGCATTGCGCAAAGTATAAAAATGTGTGGTATAATATGTTAAAGAAAATGTATACTCTTTGTATTATTTACAAAAAGATCAGCTCGATGAAAATTAAATACAGGGAAATCATATTTTAATGTGAAATTTAACACTGCATTTCTTCTGAGAGTTTTTTTTCTCCTTCTGGTACGTGCGATGTTATGGCTAAATCCATGCAGTCGTTCGGATGTTTGTTTGTTATTCTGTATCTGAACATTGATTTTAACAAGTTCGTTGTTGAAAATCCTCTTTCACATTTTTAAGTAGATCGAAAGAAGGAATTTATCTTTTTAAAAGTTTAACAGTTCATGATTTTTCTGATCTAGGACTATTCAAATGGCTTTTTGTGATATTCCTTATCTTAATTAGGATGAAAATCAGTTATTTCCATTTCTAGATCAGTAGAATTGTTAACCTATTTGCAATCTTTTACCATTTTTCTTAAATACTAGTATTATGTAATGGGTATGAACTGAATGAAGTAGTTGGCCTAATTTTAAATACACTCAAAACATCTAATTTAGAAACTAATTTAAGCTCGATGAGATTTTCCAAATGTTTCTTTCAGTTTTCTTACATTTCACGCTTTAATTCTCCAGATTTTCAAAGTGGCAAAACGTACATTGCATTATGGTAAAAATGTATATTCCTTATATTTGTGTAATATTTTTACAAAATTAATTTTGATTTAAAATGAATTTAAAATACCCTTGAATTCAAAGACTTAGTTTAGTTCTCACCCCCTCAGGTTTTAAGATTTTAGTTGTTATGTCTGTAAGAATGACTAAATCATAGAACCAATTATGGTCAATAATTTCTTCATAAGTTTCGTTTCTGGATTTTTAAAATTCTTCTGTGAAACTTTTGTAACGGAAGCTGGGATGGAACCCAGGCAGCCAGACAGAATGTACCTTCCCTGAGTGAAAATTTCTATCATTTCACTGAAAGTGACATTATAATATTTCAGAATAAACCCTCGTAACACTAATAAATGTATGTAGGCTTTTTTTTTTTATGTTTTTATAATGCGTGTTTGGTTCTTACAATATTTTGAGCTATTATATTACTAATTCTGTATGTGAGTTAAGACATTTTATTATAGAACACCTGCTTCAAGGCTAAAAGTAAAGTATTTGAATTGTGTTTCACCTTTCGTGTGTTTTTAGACGTTCGTTCTACTCTACAGTTTACGGAATTTCTCGGGATTTGGACATCTCACAAATCTGACAAAATTTCATTCATATGTCTAGGTTTTATAGTACAATAAGTTGAGCATCCGTACATTAGTATATAACTGATTCCTTCGAAAGAAAAAAAATAGTATCTTAGTTTTGTTGAATTTTTGGTCAAAATTTTAGTATATAGGTAATTGCAATAGCTCTTTCACGAAATTTTATTTAAATTTTTTGCAACATTTCAAAATGCTGTATCATTCAATGGCATTTGATGTGTTTTGGCTTGCTGTATTAAAGCTGGGCTCGAACCCGGGCAGCTAGACAATATGTTCTTTTCCTGAGTGAAATATTGCTATCATTTCATTAAAGTGACGTGGTAATATTTCAATATAATTTCTCGTACATTGCACTAAGCTGTCCTCTCTCGTGGATGAGTGTATCTAAGTAAAGAACTTAAAATTAGAAATGGTTCTTACGTTAAAATTCTCAATGAAATATTTCTTTTATGGTTTATGACTTTTGTTTCCAAGATGTTCTTCGAAATCTGTGTTTAGAATGGTGTTTTTGAGCTTTTTTTTTTTAAAAAAAAATCTTTAAAAGTGTATATGTATAGCTCTTTTAATTTTAATATATTGCGAGTTTGATTCTTACTCTTTTTTGATTTGTTATGTCACTAATTCTGTGTGTGAATTAAGATAGTTTAATATATAACACCTGCTTCAAAGCTAACAGTAAAGTTTATTTTGTTTATTTGTCATTTAAAATTACCTGCTTATTGTCTCTTGGTGCCATCTTTCTACCAGCGCTGAAATTATTTACTCTTCTCGAAGATCATTATCCGTAATAACTGTCTAAATATTTTTCCTTTCATTGTTCATGTTGTACCCATACATTAAAACCCCTTTTGCTTACTGTACTTCTGTCGTATTAGGGAAATCATTTGCTTTTCTATCGAATGCAGTCATCATTTTAGTAACAATGTAGCACATTGCTGGAATTTAAAACAAAGAAGCTACTTTTGAAGTTTTATATATTAAGAAACAATACTAGATATTTCTCTTTGTGTATAATTTTTCTTTAATTTCAAAGTAGTTAAAATCTAATGATTCCTTTCCCCCCTCCCCCTTGGCTTCTTCTAGTGTAATTTGCCATCATTTTTGTACACTCTTGGATTGCAGATCGTGAAAGAAAAAGAATGGAGAAACAGTGCAGACAAAAAGACATCTGTGGCTGGTAATTCTTCTTTTATATTAACTTTATTTTCACTAGAAATGCTTGAATGTTATAATTTGTACGTCCCTTTTCACATGTTGCTTTATATTGGAGTTTTACTAGTTATTTATTTTACTTGAAAGCTTCATATTACGTTTTAATGTTTAGGGTAGCATTTATGCATTAATTTCTTTGGTTTTGAGTTTCGTATTGAAGTGTCTGAATTGGTGCTTTCTTTATATTGTATTGTAATATTCGAAGTGAGGTAGAACTGTTAATCACACTATAATTATCAGAAGTCTGAGATTTTTTAGAGTTCCGTGGCTTCGTAGTGGTTTCAAAATTACTGCTGTAGTGTATTTTTTTCTGAATTGGCCTCCTTTCGCATTAAGAGGAGGAGGCTAAACATTTTCCTCTCTGTGTGGCCTAATATTTTCCCTGTCCAACGGGATCTTCTCTTCCCAACAGGTCAGTGTAATTGAACTGCCTGTGTATAAACCAATTTTGTTTTAGTTTTTCCAGAATTTAGAATCTCTCTATCAAGTGCTGTTTCTCTTAAAACCATTGAAAGTTAAATGTTGAACAAAAAAGAAATGTAAATAAAAATTTAATGAGTACTCGTAAAGAAAGTTAGTAGAGCCAAATTGTCTTCTGTTAAGGCTGCTCAAAATGTGCTTTTTCTTAGTTGTTTTAAGCATACTTTATTATATTTTTTCCCTTAATCTGAACTATTTTAGCATATTGTGAAGTTTTCTGAACCAGTTTGCGAAGATCTATTTAAAATTGATTCAATAAATAAAAATTAATTTTGAAATCGAATCAGTGATGTTTTATTATTATCCAATTTGCATGACAGAATTATTTTTTGAAAAAGCTGATGTCTTTTGCTTATAAAAATGACTGATGCAACTGTAACCGTGTCGTTGTAAAGAGCACGTTTCCCAGCAGCTCTTTTAAAGTGTCCAGTTTTTTTCTTTAATTGGGTCAATCTCCGCTAGAAGATCAGACATTGCTTTTGTGTTATTTAACAATTCCTTCATCTTATCTTCTGTTAAAATCTTTTCTTAGTAATGAGCGCTTTTATTATCAAGGGTATTATAAGCACCCAATTCTTCTTTTGTAATTTTCTGATTCATTGTTTGACTTCTCTGTCTTCCATATGTAGAAATTCTTCGGCATCCTTTGCTTTTGAGATTTGTTAGATTTTTTGGACTTCATTTTCAGTCGATGGAAATTGTTTAAAGTAGCAGATAAATTCTTTCCGGTGTTGATAATAGAATGATGCAGCACGTATGAATGAAATTCTAGCAGTGGACAAATTAAATGGGATCCTTTAAGAATCGTATGAGTTATGTGGAATGCAGGTTGGGAGTTTAGTCGTGATAGGTAAACAGACTATACAGATGACCCGAAGTAATAAAAATTTAGATGGGTGTACTATAAAGTATTTTACTCCTGGACCATGGATTAGTCATTAACAGTACTTGTGTAAAAACAGATTAAAGTATATGAATTCCCTGTTTAAGAAAGGAATTTCTTTATGACAGTATGAAGTGTGTATCATAGCTGGAATAGCGAGGTGTTGCGTCTTCAGGGAAACAAAATTTGTTATTCTGTAATTTTTACTGAAAATGTGTGTTTAAATTTTGTTACCTAGATAACCTATTTTTAACTCTTTCTATATGAAAATGAAACCAAATACAGACAAAAAAATAAAATTGCATTCCTTCCCTTGGTGCAGTTACTCGCATTTTTAACATAATGGGAGTCAATTTTAAGTTTATAAAATTCTGGCTAGCTGCAATTATATATTGCACTTTTAATATTTCAGTTGTAGGTGCATTGCGCAAAGTATAAAAATGTGTGGTATAATATGTTAAAGAAAATGTATACTCTTTGTATTATTTACAAAAAGATCAGCTCGATGAAAATTAAATACAGGGAAATCATATTTTAATGTGAAATTTAACACTGCATTTCTTCTGAGAGTTTTTTTTCTCCTTCTGGTACGTGCGATGTTATGGCTAAATCCATGCAGTCGTTCGGATGTTTGTTTGTTATTCTGTATCTGAACATTGATTTTAACAAGTTCGTTGTTGAAAATCCTCTTTCACATTTTTAAGTAGATCGAAAGAAGGAATTTATCTTTTTAAAAGTTTAACAGTTCATGATTTTTCTGATCTAGGACTATTCAAATGGCTTTTTGTGATATTCCTTATCTTAATTAGGATGAAAATCAGTTATTTCCATTTCTAGATCAGTAGAATTGTTAACCTATTTGCAATCTTTTACCATTTTTCTTAAATACTAGTATTATGTAATGGGTATGAAGTGAATGAAGTAGTTGGCCTAATTTTAAATACACTCAAAACATCTAATTTAGAAACTAATTTAAGCTCGATGAGATTTTCCAAATGTTTCTTTCAGTTTTCTTACATTTCACGCTTTAATTCTCCAGATTTTCAAAGTGGCAAAACGTACATTGCATTATGGTAAAAATGTATATTCCTTATATTTGTGTAATATTTTTACAAAATTAATTTTGATTTAAAATGAATTTAAAATACCCTTGAATTCAAAGACTTAGTTTAGTTCTCACCCCCTCAGGTTTTAAGATTTTAGTTGTTATGTCTGTAAGAATGACTAAATCATAGAACCAATTATGGTCAATAATTTCTTCATAAGTTTCGTTTCTGGATTTTTAAAATTCTTCTGTGAAACTTTTGTAACGGAAGCTGGGATGGAACCCAGGCAGCCAGACAGAATGTACCTTCCCTGAGTGAAAATTTCTATCATTTCACTGAAAGTGACATTATAATATTTCAGAATAAACCCTCGTAACACTAATAAATGTATGTAGGCTTTTTTTTTTTATGTTTTTATAATGCGTGTTTGGTTCTTACAATATTTTGAGCTATTATATTACTAATTCTGTATGTGAGTTAAGACATTTTATTATAGAACACCTGCTTCAAGGCTAAAAGTAAAGTATTTGAATTGTGTTTCACCTTTCGTGTGTTTTTAGACGTTCGTTCTACTCTACAGTTTACGGAATTTCTCGGGATTTGGACATCTCACAAATCTGACAAAATTTCATTCATATGTCTAGGTTTTATAGTACAATAAGTTGAGCATCCGTACATTAGTATATAACTGATTCCTTCGAAAGAAAAAAAATAGTATCTTAGTTTTGTTGAATTTTTGGTCAAAATTTTAGTATATAGGTAATTGCAATAGCTCTTTCACGAAATTTTATTTAAATTTTTTGCAACATTTCAAAATGCTGTATCATTCAATGGCATTTGATGTGTTTTGGCTTGCTGTATTAAAGCTGGGCTCGAACCCGGGCAGCTAGACAATATGTTCTTTTCCTGAGTGAAATATTGCTATCATTTCATTAAAGTGACGTGGTAATATTTCAATATAATTTCTCGTACATTGCACTAAGCTGTCCTCTCTCGTGGATGAGTGTATCTAAGTAAAGAACTTAAAATTAGAAATGGTTCTTACGTTAAAATTCTCAATGAAATATTTCTTTTATGGTTTATGACTTTTGTTTCCAAGATGTTCTTCGAAATCTGTGTTTAGAATGGTGTTTTTGAGCTTTTTTTTTTTAAAAAAAAATCTTTAAAAGTGTATATGTATAGCTCTTTTAATTTTAATATATTGCGAGTTTGATTCTTACTCTTTTTTGATTTGTTATGTCACTAATTCTGTGTGTGAATTAAGATAGTTTAATATATAACACCTGCTTCAAAGCTAACAGTAAAGTTTATTTTGTTTATTTGTCATTTAAAATTACCTGCTTATTGTCTCTTGGTGCCATCTTTCTACCAGCGCTGAAATTATTTACTCTTCTCGAAGATCATTATCCGTAATAACTGTCTAAATATTTTTCCTTTCATTGTTCATGTTGTACCCATACATTAAAACCCCTTTTGCTTACTGTACTTCTGTCGTATTAGGGAAATCATTTGCTTTTCTATCGAATGCAGTCATCATTTTAGTAACAATGTAGCACATTGCTGGAATTTAAAACAAAGAAGCTACTTTTGAAGTTTTATATATTAAGAAACAATACTAGATATTTCTCTTTGTGTATAATTTTTCTTTAATTTCAAAGTAGTTAAAATCTAATGATTCCTTTCCCCCCTCCCCCTTGGCTTCTTCTAGTGTAATTTGCCATCATTTTTGTACACTCTTGGATTGCAGATCGTGAAAGAAAAAGAATGGAGAAACAGTGCAGACAAAAAGACATCTGTGGCTGGTAATTCTTCTTTTATATTAACTTTATTTTCACTAGAAATGCTTGAATGTTATAATTTGTACGTCCCTTTTCACATGTTGCTTTATATTGGAGTTTTACTAGTTATTTATTTTACTTGAAAGATTCATATTACGTTTTAATGTTTAGGGTAGCATTTATGCATTAATTTCTTTGGTTTTGAGTTTCGTATTGAAGTGTCTGAATTGGTGCTTTCTTTATATTGTATTGTAATATTCGAAGTGAGGTAGAACTGTTAATCACACTATAATTATCAGAAGTCTGAGATTTTTTAGAGTTCCGTGGCTTCGTAGTGGTTTCAAAATTACTGCTGTAGTGTATTTTTTTCTGAATTGGCCTCCTTTCGCATTAAGAGGAGGAGGCTAAACATTTTCCTCTCTGTGTGGCCTAATATTTTCCCTGTCCAACGGGATATTCTCTTCCCAACAGGTCAGTGTAATTGAACTGCCTGTGTATAAACCAATTTTGTTTTAGTTTTTCCAGAATTTAGAATCTCTCTATCAAGTGCTGTTTCTCTTAAAACCATTGAAAGTTAAATGTTGAACAAAAAAGAAATGTAAATAAAAATTTAATGAGTACTCGTAAAGAAAGTTAGTAGAGCCAAATTGTCTTCTGTTAAGGCTGCTCAAAATGTGCTTTTTCTTAGTTGTTTTAAGCATACTTTATTATATTTTTTCCCTTAATCTGAACTATTTTAGCATATTGTGAAGTTTTCTGAACCAGTTTGCGAAGATCTATTTAAAATTGATTCAATAAATAAAAATTAATTTTGAAATCGAATCAGTGATGTTTTATTATTATCCAATTTGCATGACAGAATTATTTTTTGAAAAAGCTGATGTCTTTTGCTTATAAAAATGACTGATGCAACTGTAACCGTGTCGTTGTAAAGAGCACGTTTCCCAGCAGCTCTTTTAAAGTGTCCAGTTTTTTTCTTTAATTGGGTCAATCTCCGCTAGAAGATCAGACATTGCTTTTGTGTTATTTAACAATTCCTTCATCTTATCTTCTGTTAAAATCTTTTCTTAGTAATGAGCGCTTTTATTATCAAGGGTATTATAAGCACCCAATTCTTCTTTTGTAATTTTCTGATTCATTGTTTGACTTCTCTGTCTTCCATATGTAGAAATTCTTCGGCATCCTTTGCTTTTGAGATTTGTTAGATTTTTTGGACTTCATTTTCAGTCGATGGAAATTGTTTAAAGTAGCAGATAAATTCTTTCCGGTGTTGATAATAGAATGATGCAGCACGTATGAATGAAATTCTAGCAGTGGACAAATTAAATGGGATCCTTTAAGAATCGTATGAGTTATGTGGAATGCAGGTTGGGAGTTTAGTCGTGATAGGTAAACAGACTATACAGATGACCCGAAGTAATAAAAATTTAGATGGGTGTACTATAAAGTATTTTACTCCTGGACCATGGATTAGTCATTAACAGTACTTGTGTAAAAACAGATTAAAGTATATGAATTCCCTGTTTAAGAAAGGAATTTCTTTATGACAGTATGAAGTGTGTATCATAGCTGGAATAGCGAGGTGTTGCGTCTTCAGGGAAACAAAATTTGTTATTCTGTAATTTTTACTGAAAATGTGTGTTTAAATTTTGTTACCTAGATAACCTATTTTTAACTCTTTCTATATGAAAATGAAACCAAATACAGACAAAAAAATAAAATTGCATTCCTTCCCTTGGTGCAGTTACTCGCATTTTTAACATAATGGGAGTCAATTTTAAGTTTATAAAATTCTGGCTAGCTGCAATTATATATTGCACTTTTAATATTTCAGTTGTAGGTGCATTGCGCAAAGTATAAAAATGTGTGGTATAATATGTTAAAGAAAATGTATACTCTTTGTATTATTTACAAAAAGATCAGCTCGATGAAAATTAAATACAGGGAAATCATATTTTAATGTGAAATTTAACACTGCATTTCTTCTGAGAGTTTTTTTTCTCCTTCTGGTACGTGCGATGTTATGGCTAAATCCATGCAGTCGTTCGGATGTTTGTTTGTTATTCTGTATCTGAACATTGATTTTAACAAGTTCGTTGTTGAAAATCCTCTTTCACATTTTTAAGTAGATCGAAAGAAGGAATTTATCTTTTTAAAAGTTTAACAGTTCATGATTTTTCTGATCTAGGACTATTCAAATGGCTTTTTGTGATATTCCTTATCTTAATTAGGATGAAAATCAGTTATTTCCATTTCTAGATCAGTAGAATTGTTAACCTATTTGCAATCTTTTACCATTTTTCTTAAATACTAGTATTATGTAACGGGTATGAACTGAATGAAGTAGTTGGCCTAATTTTAAATACACTCAAAACATCTAATTTAGAAACTAATTTAAGCTCGATGAGATTTTCCAAATGTTTCTTTCAGTTTTCTTACATTTCACGCTTTAATTCTCCAGATTTTCAAAGTGGCAAAACGTACATTGCATTATGGTAAAAATGTATATTCCTTATATTTGTGTAATATTTTTACAAAATTAATTTTGATTTAAAATGAATTTAAAATACCCTTGAATTCAAAGACTTAGTTTAGTTCTCACCCCCTCAGGTTTTAAGATTTTAGTTGTTATGTCTGTAAGAATGACTAAATCATAGAACCAATTATGGTCAATAATTTCTTCATAAGTTTCGTTTCTGGATTTTTAAAATTCTTCTGTGAAACTTTTGTAACGGAAGCTGGGATGGAACCCAGGCAGCCAGACAGAATGTACCTTCCCTGAGTGAAAATTTCTATCATTTCACTGAAAGTGACATTATAATATTTCAGAATAAACCCTCGTAACACTAATAAATGTATGTAGGCTTTTTTTTTTATGTTTTTATAATGCGTGTTTGGTTCTTACAATATTTTGAGCTATTATATTACTAATTCTGTATGTGAGTTAAGACATTTTATTATAGAACACCTGCTTCAAGGCTAAAAGTAAAGTATTTGAATTGTGTTTCACCTTTCGTGTGTTTTTAGACGTTCGTTCTACTCTACAGTTTACGGAATTTCTCGGGATTTGGACATCTCACAAATCTGACAAAATTTCATTCATATGTCTAGGTTTTATAGTACAATAAGTTGAGCATCCGTACATTAGTATATAACTGATTCCTTCGAAAGAAAAAAAATAGTATCTTAGTTTTGTTGAATTTTTGGTCAAAATTTTAGTATATAGGTAATTGCAATAGCTCTTTCACGAAATTTTATTTAAATTTTTTGCAACATTTCAAAATGCTGTATCATTCAATGGCATTTGATGTGTTTTGGCTTGCTGTATTAAAGCTGGGCTCGAACCCGGGCAGCTAGACAATATGTTCTTTTCCTGAGTGAAATATTGCTATCATTTCATTAAAGTGACGTGGTAATATTTCAATATAATTTCTCGTACATTGCACTAAGCTGTCCTCTCTCGTGGATGAGTGTATCTAAGTAAAGAACTTAAAATTAGAAATGGTTCTTACGTTAAAATTCTCAATGAAATATTTCTTTTACGGTTTATGACTTTTGTTTCCAAGATGTTCTTCGAAATCTGTGTTTAGAATGGTGTTTTTGAGCTTTTTTTTTTAAAAAAAAATCTTTAAAAGTGTATATGTATAGCTCTTTTAATTTTAATATATTGCGAGTTTGATTCTTACTCTTTTTTGATTTGTTATGTCACTAATTCTGTGTGTGAATTAAGATAGTTTAATATATAACACCTGCTTCAAAGCTAACAGTAAAGTTTATTTTGTTTATTTGTCATTTAAAATTACCTGCTTATTGTCTCTTGGTGCCATCTTTCTACCAGCGCTGAAATTATTTACTCTTCTCGAAGATCATTATCCGTAATAACTGTCTAAATATTTTTCCTTTCATTGTTCATGTTGTACCCATACATTAAAACCCCTTTTGCTTACTGTACTTCTGTCGTATTAGGGAAATCATTTGCTTTTCTATCGAATGCAGTCATCATTTTAGTAACAATGTAGCACATTGCTGGAATTTAAAACAAAGAAGCTACTTTTGAAGTTTTATATATTAAGAAACAATACTAGATATTTCTCTTTGTGTATAATTTTTCTTTAATTTCAAAGTAGTTAAAATCTAATGATTCCTTTCCCCCCTCCCCCTTGGCTTCTTCTAGTGTAATTTGCCATCATTTTTGTACACTCTTGGATTGCAGATCGTGAAAGAAAAAGAATGGAGAAACAGTGCAGACAAAAAGACATCTGTGGCTGGTAATTCTTCTTTTATATTAACTTTATTTTCACTAGAAATGCTTGAATGTTATAATTTGTACGTCCCTTTTCACATGTTGCTTTATATTGGAGTTTTACTAGTTATTTATTTTACTTGAAAGATTCATATTACGTTTTAATGTTTAGGGTAGCATTTATGCATTAATTTCTTTGGTTTTGAGTTTCGTATTGAAGTGTCTGAATTGGTGCTTTCTTTATATTGTATTGTAATATTCGAAGTGAGGTAGAACTGTTAATCACACTATAATTATCAGAAGTCTGAGATTTTTTAGAGTTCCGTGGCTTCGTAGTGGTTTCAAAATTACTGCTGTAGTGTATTTTTTTCTGAATTGGCCTCCTTTCGCATTAAGAGGAGGAGGCTAAACATTTTCCTCTCTGTGTGGCCTAATATTTTCCCTGTCCAACGGGATATTCTCTTCCCAACAGGTCAGTGTAATTGAACTGCCTGTGTATAAACCAATTTTGTTTTAGTTTTTCCAGAATTTAGAATCTCTCTATCAAGTGCTGTTTCTCTTAAAACCATTGAAAGTTAAATGTTGAACAAAAAAGAAATGTAAATAAAAATTTAATGAGTACTCGTAAAGAAAGTTAGTAGAGCCAAATTGTCTTCTGTTAAGGCTGCTCAAAATGTGCTTTTTCTTAGTTGTTTTAAGCATACTTTATTATATTTTTTCCCTTAATCTGAACTATTTTAGCATATTGTGAAGTTTTCTGAACCAGTTTGCGAAGATCTATTTAAAATTGATTCAATAAATAAAAATTAATTTTGAAATCGAATCAGTGATGTTTTATTATTATCCAATTTGCATGACAGAATTATTTTTTGAAAAAGCTGATGTCTTTTGCTTATAAAAATGACTGATGCAACTGTAACCGTGTCGTTGTAAAGAGCACGTTTCCCAGCAGCTCTTTTAAAGTGTCCAGTTTTTTTCTTTAATTGGGTCAATCTCCGCTAGAAGATCAGACATTGCTTTTGTGTTATTTAACAATTCCTTCATCTTATCTTCTGTTAAAATCTTTTCTTAGTAATGAGCGCTTTTATTATCAAGGGTATTATAAGCACCCAATTCTTCTTTTGTAATTTTCTGATTCATTGTTTGACTTCTCTGTCTTCCATATGTAGAAATTCTTCGGCATCCTTTGCTTTTGAGATTTGTTAGATTTTTTGGACTTCATTTTCAGTCGATGGAAATTGTTTAAAGTAGCAGATAAATTCTTTCCGGTGTTGATAATAGAATGATGCAGCACGTATGAATGAAATTCTAGCAGTGGACAAATTAAATGGGATCCTTTAAGAATCGTATGAGTTATGTGGAATGCAGGTTGGGAGTTTAGTCGTGATAGGTAAACAGACTATACAGATGACCCGAAGTAATAAAAATTTAGATGGGTGTACTATAAAGTATTTTACTCCTGGACCATGGATTAGTCATTAACAGTACTTGTGTAAAAACAGATTAAAGTATATGAATTCCCTGTTTAAGAAAGGAATTTCTTTATGACAGTATGAAGTGTGTATCATAGCTGGAATAGCGAGGTGTTGCGTCTTCAGGGAAACAAAATTTGTTATTCTGTAATTTTTACTGAAAATGTGTGTTTAAATTTTGTTACCTAGATAACCTATTTTTAACTCTTTCTATATGAAAATGAAACCAAATACAGACAAAAAAATAAAATTGCATTCCTTCCCTTGGTGCAGTTACTCGCATTTTTAACATAATGGGAGTCAATTTTAAGTTTATAAAATTCTGGCTAGCTGCAATTATATATTGCACTTTTAATATTTCAGTTGTAGGTGCATTGCGCAAAGTATAAAAATGTGTGGTATAATATGTTAAAGAAAATGTATACTCTTTGTATTATTTACAAAAAGATCAGCTCGATGAAAATTAAATACAGGGAAATCATATTTTAATGTGAAATTTAACACTGCATTTCTTCTGAGAGTTTTTTTTCTCCTTCTGGTACGTGCGATGTTATGGCTAAATCCATGCAGTCGTTCGGATGTTTGTTTGTTATTCTGTATCTGAACATTGATTTTAACAAGTTCGTTGTTGAAAATCCTCTTTCACATTTTTAAGTAGATCGAAAGAAGGAATTTATCTTTTTAAAAGTTTAACAGTTCATGATTTTTCTGATCTAGGACTATTCAAATGGCTTTTTGTGATATTCCTTATCTTAATTAGGATGAAAATCAGTTATTTCCATTTCTAGATCAGTAGAATTGTTAACCTATTTGCAATCTTTTACCATTTTTCTTAAATACTAGTATTATGTAATGGGTATGAACTGAATGAAGTAGTTGGCCTAATTTTAAATACACTCAAAACATCTAATTTAGAAACTAATTTAAGCTCGATGAGATTTTCCAAATGTTTCTTTCAGTTTTCTTACATTTCACGCTTTAATTCTCCAGATTTTCAAAGTGGCAAAACGTACATTGCATTATGGTAAAAATGTATATTCCTTATATTTGTGTAATATTTTTACAAAATTAATTTTGATTTAAAATGAATTTAAAATACCCTTGAATTCAAAGACTTAGTTTAGTTCTCACCCCCTCAGGTTTTAAGATTTTAGTTGTTATGTCTGTAAGAATGACTAAATCATAGAACCAATTATGGTCAATAATTTCTTCATAAGTTTCGTTTCTGGATTTTTAAAATTCTTCTGTGAAACTTTTGTAATGGAAGCTGGGATGGAACCCAGGCAGCCAGACAGAATGTACCTTCCCTGAGTGAAAATTTCTATCATTTCACTGAAAGTGACATTATAATATTTCAGAATAAACCCTCGTAACACTAATAAATGTATGTAGGCTTTTTTTTTTATGTTTTTATAATGCGTGTTTGGTTCTTACAATATTTTGAGCTATTATATTACTAATTCTGTATGTGAGTTAAGACATTTTATTATAGAACACCTGCTTCAAGGCTAAAAGTAAAGTATTTGAATTGTGTTTCACCTTTCGTGTGTTTTTAGACGTTCGTTCTACTCTACAGTTTACGGAATTTCTCGGGATTTGGACATCTCACAAATCTGACAAAATTTCATTCATATGTCTAGGTTTTATAGTACAATAAGTTGAGCATCCGTACATTAGTATATAACTGATTCCTTCGAAAGAAAAAAAATAGTATCTTAGTTTTGTTGAATTTTTGGTCAAAATTTTAGTATATAGGTAATTGCAATAGCTCTTTCACGAAATTTTATTTAAATTTTTTGCAACATTTCAAAATGCTGTATCATTCAATGGCATTTGATGTGTTTTGGCTTGCTGTATTAAAGCTGGGCTCGAACCCGGGCAGCTAGACAATATGTTCTTTTCCTGAGTGAAATATTGCTATCATTTCATTAAAGTGACGTGGTAATATTTCAATATAATTTCTCGTACATTGCACTAAGCTGTCCTCTCTCGTGGATGAGTGTATCTAAGTAAAGAACTTAAAATTAGAAATGGTTCTTACGTTAAAATTCTCAATGAAATATTTCTTTTATGGTTTATGACTTTTGTTTCCAAGATGTTCTTCGAAATCTGTGTTTAGAATGGTGTTTTTGAGCTTTTTTTTTTTAAAAAAAAATCTTTAAAAGTGTATATGTATAGCTCTTTTAATTTTAATATATTGCGAGTTTGATTCTTACTCTTTTTTGATTTGTTATGTCACTAATTCTGTGTGTGAATTAAGATAGTTTAATATATAACACCTGCTTCAAAGCTAACAGTAAAGTTTATTTTGTTTATTTGTCATTTAAAATTACCTGCTTATTGTCTCTTGGTGCCATCTTTCTACCAGCGCTGAAATTATTTACTCTTCTCGAAGATCATTATCCGTAATAACTGTCTAAATATTTTTCCTTTCATTGTTCATGTTGTACCCATACATTAAAACCCCTTTTGCTTACTGTACTTCTGTCGTATTAGGGAAATCATTTGCTTTTCTATCGAATGCAGTCATCATTTTAGTAACAATGTAGCACATTGCTGGAATTTAAAACAAAGAAGCTACTTTTGAAGTTTTATATATTAAGAAACAATACTAGATATTTCTCTTTGTGTATAATTTTTCTTTAATTTCAAAGTAGTTAAAATCTAATGATTCCTTTCCCCCCTCCCCCTTGGCTTCTTCTAGTGTAATTTGCCATCATTTTTGTACACTCTTGGATTGCAGATCGTGAAAGAAAAAGAATGGAGAAACAGTGCAGACAAAAAGACATCTGTGGCTGGTAATTCTTCTTTTATATTAACTTTATTTTCACTAGAAATGCTTGAATGTTATAATTTGTACGTCCCTTTTCACATGTTGCTTTATATTGGAGTTTTACTAGTTATTTATTTTACTTGAAAGCTTCATATTACGTTTTAATGTTTAGGGTAGCATTTATGCATTAATTTCTTTGGTTTTGAGTTTCGTATTGAAGTGTCTGAATTGGTGCTTTCTTTATATTGTATTGTAATATTCGAAGTGAGGTAGAACTGTTAATCACACTATAATTATCAGAAGTCTGAGATTTTTTAGAGTTCCGTGGCTTCGTAGTGGTTTCAAAATTACTGCTGTAGTGTATTTTTTTCTGAATTGGCCTCCTTTCGCATTAAGAGGAGGAGGCTAAACATTTTCCTCTCTGTGTGGCCTAATATTTTCCCTGTCCAACGGGATATTCTCTTCCCAACAGGTCAGTGTAATTGAACTGCCTGTGTATAAACCAATTTTGTTTTAGTTTTTCCAGAATTTAGAATCTCTCTATCAAGTGCTGTTTCTCTTAAAACCATTGAAAGTTAAATGTTGAACAAAAAAGAAATGTAAATAAAAATTTAATGAGTACTCGTAAAGAAAGTTAGTAGAGCCAAATTGTCTTCTGTTAAGGCTGCTCAAAATGTGCTTTTTCTTAGTTGTTTTAAGCATACTTTATTATATTTTTTCCCTTAATCTGAACTATTTTAGCATATTGTGAAGTTTTCTGAACCAGTTTGCGAAGATCTATTTAAAATTGATTCAATAAATAAAAATTAATTTTGAAATCGAATCAGTGATGTTTTATTATTATCCAATTTGCATGACAGAATTATTTTTTGAAAAAGCTGATGTCTTTTGCTTATAAAAATGACTGATGCAACTGTAACCGTGTCGTTGTAAAGAGCACGTTTCCCAGCAGCTCTTTTAAAGTGTCCAGTTTTTTTCTTTAATTGGGTCAATCTCCGCTAGAAGATCAGACATTGCTTTTGTGTTATTTAACAATTCCTTCATCTTATCTTCTGTTAAAATCTTTTCTTAGTAATGAGCGCTTTTATTATCAAGGGTATTATAAGCACCCAATTCTTCTTTTGTAATTTTCTGATTCATTGTTTGACTTCTCTGTCTTCCATATGTAGAAATTCTTCGGCATCCTTTGCTTTTGAGATTTGTTAGATTTTTTGGACTTCATTTTCAGTCGATGGAAATTGTTTAAAGTAGCAGATAAATTCTTTCCGGTGTTGATAATAGAATGATGCAGCACGTATGAATGAAATTCTAGCAGTGGACAAATTAAATGGGATCCTTTAAGAATCGTATGAGTTATGTGGAATGCAGGTTGGGAGTTTAGTCGTGATAGGTAAACAGACTATACAGATGACCCGAAGTAATAAAAATTTAGATGGGTGTACTATAAAGTATTTTACTCCTGGACCATGGATTAGTCATTAACAGTACTTGTGTAAAAACAGATTAAAGTATATGAATTCCCTGTTTAAGAAAGGAATTTCTTTATGACAGTATGAAGTGTGTATCATAGCTGGAATAGCGAGGTGTTGCGTCTTCAGGGAAACAAAATTTGTTATTCTGTAATTTTTACTGAAAATGTGTGTTTAAATTTTGTTACCTAGATAACCTATTTTTAACTCTTTCTATATGAAAATGAAACCAAATACAGACAAAAAAATAAAATTGCATTCCTTCCCTTGGTGCAGTTACTCGCATTTTTAACATAATGGGAGTCAATTTTAAGTTTATAAAATTCTGGCTAGCTGCAATTATATATTGCACTTTTAATATTTCAGTTGTAGGTGCATTGCGCAAAGTATAAAAATGTGTGGTATAATATGTTAAAGAAAATGTATACTCTTTGTATTATTTACAAAAAGATCAGCTCGATGAAAATTAAATACAGGGAAATCATATTTTAATGTGAAATTTAACACTGCATTTCTTCTGAGAGTTTTTTTTCTCCTTCTGGTACGTGCGATGTTATGGCTAAATCCATGCAGTCGTTCGGATGTTTGTTTGTTATTCTGTATCTGAACATTGATTTTAACAAGTTCGTTGTTGAAAATCCTCTTTCACATTTTTAAGTAGATCGAAAGAAGGAATTTATCTTTTTAAAAGTTTAACAGTTCATGATTTTTCTGATCTAGGACTATTCAAATGGCTTTTTGTGATATTCCTTATCTTAATTAGGATGAAAATCAGTTATTTCCATTTCTAGATCAGTAGAATTGTTAACCTATTTGCAATCTTTTACCATTTTTCTTAAATACTAGTATTATGTAATGGGTATGAACTGAATGAAGTAGTTGGCCTAATTTTAAATACACTCAAAACATCTAATTTAGAAACTAATTTAAGCTCGATGAGATTTTCCAAATGTTTCTTTCAGTTTTCTTACATTTCACGCTTTAATTCTCCAGATTTTCAAAGTGGCAAAACGTACATTGCATTATGGTAAAAATGTATATTCCTTATATTTGTGTAATATTTTTACAAAATTAATTTTGATTTAAAATGAATTTAAAATACCCTTGAATTCAAAGACTTAGTTTAGTTCTCACCCCCTCAGGTTTTAAGATTTTAGTTGTTATGTCTGTAAGAATGACTAAATCATAGAACCAATTATGGTCAATAATTTCTTCATAAGTTTCGTTTCTGGATTTTTAAAATTCTTCTGTGAAACTTTTGTAACGGAAGCTGGGATGGAACCCAGGCAGCCAGACAGAATGTACCTTCCCTGAGTGAAAATTTCTATCATTTCACTGAAAGTGACATTATAATATTTCAGAATAAACCCTCGTAACACTAATAAATGTATGTAGGCTTTTTTTTTTATGTTTTTATAATGCGTGTTTGGTTCTTACAATATTTTGAGCTATTATATTACTAATTCTGTATGTGAGTTAAGACATTTTATTATAGAACACCTGCTTCAAGGCTAAAAGTAAAGTATTTGAATTGTGTTTCACCTTTCGTGTGTTTTTAGACGTTCGTTCTACTCTACAGTTTACGGAATTTCTCGGGATTTGGACATCTCACAAATCTGACAAAATTTCATTCATATGTCTAGGTTTTATAGTACAATAAGTTGAGCATCCGTACATTAGTATATAACTGATTCCTTCGAAAGAAAAAAAATAGTATCTTAGTTTTGTTGAATTTTTGGTCAAAATTTTAGTATATAGGTAATTGCAATAGCTCTTTCACGAAATTTTATTTAAATTTTTTGCAACATTTCAAAATGCTGTATCATTCAATGGCATTTGATGTGTTTTGGCTTGCTGTATTAAAGCTGGGCTCGAACCCGGGCAGCTAGACAATATGTTCTTTTCCTGAGTGAAATATTGCTATCATTTCATTAAAGTGACGTGGTAATATTTCAATATAATTTCTCGTACATTGCACTAAGCTGTCCTCTCTCGTGGATGAGTGTATCTAAGTAAAGAACTTAAAATTAGAAATGGTTCTTACGTTAAAATTCTCAATGAAATATTTCTTTTATGGTTTATGACTTTTGTTTCCAAGATGTTCTTCGAAATCTGTGTTTAGAATGGTGTTTTTGAGCTTTTTTTTTTTTAAAAAAAAATCTTTAAAAGTGTATATGTATAGCTCTTTTAATTTTAATATATTGCGAGTTTGATTCTTACTCTTTTTTGATTTGTTATGTCACTAATTCTGTGTGTGAATTAAGATAGTTTAATATATAACACCTGCTTCAAAGCTAACAGTAAAGTTTATTTTGTTTATTTGTCATTTAAAATTACCTGCTTATTGTCTCTTGGTGCCATCTTTCTACCAGCGCTGAAATTATTTACTCTTCTCGAAGATCATTATCCGTAATAACTGTCTAAATATTTTTCCTTTCATTGTTCATGTTGTACCCATACATTAAAACCCCTTTTGCTTACTGTACTTCTGTCGTATTAGGGAAATCATTTGCTTTTCTATCGAATGCAGTCATCATTTTAGTAACAATGTAGCACATTGCTGGAATTTAAAACAAAGAAGCTACTTTTGAAGTTTTATATATTAAGAAACAATACTAGATATTTCTCTTTGTGTATAATTTTTCTTTAATTTCAAAGTAGTTAAAATCTAATGATTCCTTTCCCCCCTCCCCCTTGGCTTCTTCTAGTGTAATTTGCCATCATTTTTGTACACTCTTGGATTGCAGATCGTGAAAGAAAAAGAATGGAGAAACAGTGCAGACAAAAAGACATCTGTGGCTGGTAATTCTTCTTTTATATTAACTTTATTTTCACTAGAAATGCTTGAATGTTATAATTTGTACGTCCCTTTTCACATGTTGCTTTATATTGGAGTTTTACTAGTTATTTATTTTACTTGAAAGATTCATATTACGTTTTAATGTTTAGGGTAGCATTTATGCATTAATTTCTTTGGTTTTGAGTTTCGTATTGAAGTGTCTGAATTGGTACTTTCTTTATATTGTATTGTAATATTCGAAGTGAGGTAGAACTGTTAATCACACTATAATTATCAGAAGTCTGAGATTTTTTAGAGTTCCGTGGCTTCGTAGTGGTTTCAAAATTACTGCTGTAGTGTATTTTTTTCTGAATTGGCCTCCTTTCGCATTAAGAGGAGGAGGCTAAACATTTTCCTCTCTGTGTGGCCTAATATTTTCCCTGTCCAACGGGATCTTCTCTTCCCAACAGGTCAGTGTAATTGAACTGCCTGTGTATAAACCAATTTTGTTTTAGTTTTTCCAGAATTTAGAATCTCTCTATCAAGTGCTGTTTCTCTTAAAACCATTGAAAGTTAAATGTTGAACAAAAAAGAAATGTAAATAAAAATTTAATGAGTACTCGTAAAGAAAGTTAGTAGAGCCAAATTGTCTTCTGTTAAGGCTGCTCAAAATGTGCTTTTTCTTAGTTGTTTTAAGCATACTTTATTATATTTTTTCCCTTAATCTGAACTATTTTAGCATATTGTGAAGTTTTCTGAACCAGTTTGCGAAGATCTATTTAAAATTGATTCAATAAATAAAAATTAATTTTGAAATCGAATCAGTGATGTTTTATTATTATCCAATTTGCATGACAGAATTATTTTTTGAAAAAGCTGATGTCTTTTGCTTATAAAAATGACTGATGCAACTGTAACCGTGTCGTTGTAAAGAGCACGTTTCCCAGCAGCTCTTTTAAAGTGTCCAGTTTTTTTCTTTAATTGGGTCAATCTCCGCTAGAAGATCAGACATTGCTTTTGTGTTATTTAACAATTCCTTCATCTTATCTTCTGTTAAAATCTTTTCTTAGTAATGAGCGCTTTTATTATCAAGGGTATTATAAGCACCCAATTCTTCTTTTGTAATTTTCTGATTCATTGTTTGACTTCTCTGTCTTCCATATGTAGAAATTCTTCGGCATCCTTTGCTTTTGAGATTTGTTAGATTTTTTGGACTTCATTTTCAGTCGATGGAAATTGTTTAAAGTAGCAGATAAATTCTTTCCGGTGTTGATAATAGAATGATGCAGCACGTATGAATGAAATTCTAGCAGTGGACAAATTAAATGGGATCCTTTAAGAATCGTATGAGTTATGTGGAATGCAGGTTGGGAGTTTAGTCGTGATAGGTAAACAGACTATACAGATGACCCGAAGTAATAAAAATTTAGATGGGTGTACTATAAAGTATTTTACTCCTGGACCATGGATTAGTCATTAACAGTACTTGTGTAAAAACAGATTAAAGTATATGAATTCCCTGTTTAAGAAAGGAATTTCTTTATGACAGTATGAAGTGTGTATCATAGCTGGAATAGCGAGGTGTTGCGTCTTCAGGGAAACAAAATTTGTTATTCTGTAATTTTTACTGAAAATGTGTGTTTAAATTTTGTTACCTAGATAACCTATTTTTAACTCTTTCTATATGAAAATGAAACCAAATACAGACAAAAAAATAAAATTGCATTCCTTCCCTTGGTGCAGTTACTCGCATTTTTAACATAATGGGAGTCAATTTTAAGTTTATAAAATTCTGGCTAGCTGCAATTATATATTGCACTTTTAATATTTCAGTTGTAGGTGCATTGCGCAAAGTATAAAAATGTGTGGTATAATATGTTAAAGAAAATGTATACTCTTTGTATTATTTACAAAAAGATCAGCTCGATGAAAATTAAATACAGGGAAATCATATTTTAATGTGAAATTTAACACTGCATTTCTTCTGAGAGTTTTTTTTCTCCTTCTGGTACGTGCGATGTTATGGCTAAATCCATGCAGTCGTTCGGATGTTTGTTTGTTATTCTGTATCTGAACATTGATTTTAACAAGTTCGTTGTTGAAAATCCTCTTTCACATTTTTAAGTAGATCGAAAGAAGGAATTTATCTTTTTAAAAGTTTAACAGTTCATGATTTTTCTGATCTAGGACTATTCAAATGGCTTTTTGTGATATTCCTTATCTTAATTAGGATGAAAATCAGTTATTTCCATTTCTAGATCAGTAGAATTGTTAACCTATTTGCAATCTTTTACCATTTTTCTTAAATACTAGTATTATGTAATGGGTATGAAGTGAATGAAGTAGTTGGCCTAATTTTAAATACACTCAAAACATCTAATTTAGAAACTAATTTAAGCTCGATGAGATTTTCCAAATTTTTCTTTCAGTTTTCTTACATTTCACGCTTTAATTCTCCAGATTTTCAAAGTGGCAAAACGTACATTGCATTATGGTAAAAATGTATATTCCTTATATTTGTGTAATATTTTTACAAAATTAATTTTGATTTAAAATGAATTTAAAATACCCTTGAATTCAAAGACTTAGTTTAGTTCTCACCCCCTCAGGTTTTAAGATTTTAGTTGTTATGTCTGTAAGAATGACTAAATCATAGAACCAATTATGGTCAATAATTTCTTCATAAGTTTCGTTTCTGGATTTTTAAAATTCTTCTGTGAAACTTTTGTAACGGAAGCTGGGATGGAACCCAGGCAGCCAGACAGAATGTACCTTCCCTGAGTGAAAATTTCTATCATTTCACTGAAAGTGACATTATAATATTTCAGAATAAACCCTCGTAACACTAATAAATGTATGTAGGCTTTTTTTTTATGTTTTTATAATGCGTGTTTGGTTCTTACAATATTTTGAGCTATTATATTACTAATTCTGTATGTGAGTTAAGACATTTTATTATAGAACACCTGCTTCAAGGCTAAAAGTAAAGTATTTGAATTGTGTTTCACCTTTCGTGTGTTTTTAGACGTTCGTTCTACTCTACAGTTTACGGAATTTCTCGGGATTTGGACATCTCACAAATCTGACAAAATTTCATTCATATGTCTAGGTTTTATAGTACAATAAGTTGAGCATCCGTACATTAGTATATAACTGATTCCTTCGAAAGAAAAAAAATAGTATCTTAGTTTTGTTGAATTTTTGGTCAAAATTTTAGTATATAGGTAATTGCAATAGCTCTTTCACGAAATTTTATTTAAATTTTTTGCAACATTTCAAAATGCTGTATCATTCAATGGCATTTGATGTGTTTTGGCTTGCTGTATTAAAGCTGGGCTCGAACCCGGGCAGCTAGACAATATGTTCTTTTCCTGAGTGAAATATTGCTATCATTTCATTAAAGTGACGTGGTAATATTTCAATATAATTTCTCGTACATTGCACTAAGCTGTCCTCTCTCGTGGATGAGTGTATCTAAGTAAAGAACTTAAAATTAGAAATGGTTCTTACGTTAAAATTCTCAATGAAATATTTCTTTTATGGTTTATGACTTTTGTTTCCAAGATGTTCTTCGAAATCTGTGTTTAGAATGGTGTTTTTGAGCTTTTTTTTTTTAAAAAAAAATCTTTAAAAGTGTATATGTATAGCTCTTTTAATTTTAATATATTGCGAGTTTGATTCTTACTCTTTTTTGATTTGTTATGTCACTAATTCTGTGTGTGAATTAAGATAGTTTAATATATAACACCTGCTTCAAAGCTAACAGTAAAGTTTATTTTGTTTATTTGTCATTTAAAATTACCTGCTTATTGTCTCTTGGTGCCATCTTTCTACCAGCGCTGAAATTATTTACTCTTCTCGAAGATCATTATCCGTAATAACTGTCTAAATATTTTTCCTTTCATTGTTCATGTTGTACCCATACATTAAAACCCCTTTTGCTTACTGTACTTCTGTCGTATTAGGGAAATCATTTGCTTTTCTATCGAATGCAGTCATCATTTTAGTAACAATGTAGCACATTGCTGGAATTTAAAACAAAGAAGCTACTTTTGAAGTTTTATATATTAAGAAACAATACTAGATATTTCTCTTTGTGTATAATTTTTCTTTAATTTCAAAGTAGTTAAAATCTAATGATTCCTTTCCCCCCTCCCCCTTGGCTTCTTCTAGTGTAATTTGCCATCATTTTTGTACACTCTTGGATTGCAGATCGTGAAAGAAAAAGAATGGAGAAACAGTGCAGACAAAAAGACATCTGTGGCTGGTAATTCTTCTTTTATATTAACTTTATTTTCACTAGAAATGCTTGAATGTTATAATTTGTACGTCCCTTTTCACATGTTGCTTTATATTGGAGTTTTACTAGTTATTTATTTTACTTGAAAGCTTCATATTACGTTTTAATGTTTAGGGTAGCATTTATGCATTAATTTCTTTGGTTTTGAGTTTCGTATTGAAGTGTCTGAATTGGTGCTTTCTTTATATTGTATTGTAATATTCGAAGTGAGGTAGAACTGTTAATCACACTATAATTATCAGAAGTCTGAGATTTTTTAGAGTTCCGTGGCTTCGTAGTGGTTTCAAAATTACTGCTGTAGTGTATTTTTTTCTGAATTGGCCTCCTTTCGCATTAAGAGGAGGAGGCTAAACATTTTCCTCTCTGTGTGGCCTAATATTTTCCCTGTCCAACGGGATCTTCTCTTCCCAACAGGTCAGTGTAATTGAACTGCCTGTGTATAAACCAATTTTGTTTTAGTTTTTCCAGAATTTAGAATCTCTCTATCAAGTGCTGTTTCTCTTAAAACCATTGAAAGTTAAATGTTGAACAAAAAAGAAATGTAAATAAAAATTTAATGAGTACTCGTAAAGAAAGTTAGTAGAGCCAAATTGTCTTCTGTTAAGGCTGCTCAAAATGTGCTTTTTCTTAGTTGTTTTAAGCATACTTTATTATATTTTTTCCCTTAATCTGAACTATTTTAGCATATTGTGAAGTTTTCTGAACCAGTTTGCGAAGATCTATTTAAAATTGATTCAATAAATAAAAATTAATTTTGAAATCGAATCAGTGATGTTTTATTATTATCCAATTTGCATGACAGAATTATTTTTTGAAAAAGCTGATGTCTTTTGCTTATAAAAATGACTGATGCAACTGTAACCGTGTCGTTGTAAAGAGCACGTTTCCCAGCAGCTCTTTTAAAGTGTCCAGTTTTTTTCTTTAATTGGGTCAATCTCCGCTAGAAGATCAGACATTGCTTTTGTGTTATTTAACAATTCCTTCATCTTATCTTCTGTTAAAATCTTTTCTTAGTAATGAGCGCTTTTATTATCAAGGGTATTATAAGCACCCAATTCTTCTTTTGTAATTTTCTGATTCATTGTTTGACTTCTCTGTCTTCCATATGTAGAAATTCTTCGGCATCCTTTGCTTTTGAGATTTGTTAGATTTTTTGGACTTCATTTTCAGTCGATGGAAATTGTTTAAAGTAGCAGATAAATTCTTTCCGGTGTTGATAATAGAATGATGCAGCACGTATGAATGAAATTCTAGCAGTGGACAAATTAAATGGGATCCTTTAAGAATCGTATGAGTTATGTGGAATGCAGGTTGGGAGTTTAGTCGTGATAGGTAAACAGACTATACAGATGACCCGAAGTAATAAAAATTTAGATGGGTGTACTATAAAGTATTTTACTCCTGGACCATGGATTAGTCATTAACAGTACTTGTGTAAAAACAGATTAAAGTATATGAATTCCCTGTTTAAGAAAGGAATTTCTTTATGACAGTATGAAGTGTGTATCATAGCTGGAATAGCGAGGTGTTGCGTCTTCAGGGAAACAAAATTTGTTATTCTGTAATTTTTACTGAAAATGTGTGTTTAAATTTTGTTACCTAGATAACCTATTTTTAACTCTTTCTATATGAAAATGAAACCAAATACAGACAAAAAAATAAAATTGCATTCCTTCCCTTGGTGCAGTTACTCGCATTTTTAACATAATGGGAGTCAATTTTAAGTTTATAAAATTCTGGCTAGCTGCAATTATATATTGCACTTTTAATATTTCAGTTGTAGGTGCATTGCGCAAAGTATAAAAATGTGTGGTATAATATGTTAAAGAAAATGTATACTCTTTGTATTATTTACAAAAAGATCAGCTCGATGAAAATTAAATACAGGGAAATCATATTTTAATGTGAAATTTAACACTGCATTTCTTCTGAGAGTTTTTTTTCTCCTTCTGGTACGTGCGATGTTATGGCTAAATCCATGCAGTCGTTCGGATGTTTGTTTGTTATTCTGTATCTGAACATTGATTTTAACAAGTTCGTTGTTGAAAATCCTCTTTCACATTTTTAAGTAGATCGAAAGAAGGAATTTATCTTTTTAAAAGTTTAACAGTTCATGATTTTTCTGATCTAGGACTATTCAAATGGCTTTTTGTGATATTCCTTATCTTAATTAGGATGAAAATCAGTTATTTCCATTTCTAGATCAGTAGAATTGTTAACCTATTTGCAATCTTTTACCATTTTTCTTAAATACTAGTATTATGTAATGGGTATGAAGTGAATGAAGTAGTTGGCCTAATTTTAAATACACTCAAAACATCTAATTTAGAAACTAATTTAAGCTCGATGAGATTTTCCAAATTTTTCTTTCAGTTTTCTTACATTTCACGCTTTAATTCTCCAGATTTTCAAAGTGGCAAAACGTACATTGCATTATGGTAAAAATGTATATTCCTTATATTTGTGTAATATTTTTACAAAATTAATTTTGATTTAAAATGAATTTAAAATACCCTTGAATTCAAAGACTTAGTTTAGTTCTCACCCCCTCAGGTTTTAAGATTTTAGTTGTTATGTCTGTAAGAATGACTAAATCATAGAACCAATTATGGTCAATAATTTCTTCATAAGTTTCGTTTCTGGATTTTTAAAATTCTTCTGTGAAACTTTTGTAACGGAAGCTGGGATGGAACCCAGGCAGCCAGACAGAATGTACCTTCCCTGAGTGAAAATTTCTATCATTTCACTGAAAGTGACATTATAATATTTCAGAATAAACCCTCGTAACACTAATAAATGTATGTAGGCTTTTTTTTTATGTTTTTATAATGCGTGTTTGGTTCTTACAATATTTTGAGCTATTATATTACTAATTCTGTATGTGAGTTAAGACATTTTATTATAGAACACCTGCTTCAAGGCTAAAAGTAAAGTATTTGAATTGTGTTTCACCTTTCGTGTGTTTTTAGACGTTCGTTCTACTCTACAGTTTACGGAATTTCTCGGGATTTGGACATCTCACAAATCTGACAAAATTTCATTCATATGTCTAGGTTTTATAGTACAATAAGTTGAGCATCCGTACATTAGTATATAACTGATTCCTTCGAAAGAAAAAAAATAGTATCTTAGTTTTGTTGAATTTTTGGTCAAAATTTTAGTATATAGGTAATTGCAATAGCTCTTTCACGAAATTTTATTTAAATTTTTTGCAACATTTCAAAATGCTGTATCATTCAATGGCATTTGATGTGTTTTGGCTTGCTGTATTAAAGCTGGGCTCGAACCCGGGCAGCTAGACAATATGTTCTTTTCCTGAGTGAAATATTGCTATCATTTCATTAAAGTGACGTGGTAATATTTCAATATAATTTCTCGTACATTGCACTAAGCTGTCCTCTCTCGTGGATGAGTGTATCTAAGTAAAGAACTTAAAATTAGAAATGGTTCTTACGTTAAAATTCTCAATGAAATATTTCTTTTATGGTTTATGACTTTTGTTTCCAAGATGTTCTTCGAAATCTGTGTTTAGAATGGTGTTTTTGAGCTTTTTTTTTTTAAAAAAAAATCTTTAAAAGTGTATATGTATAGCTCTTTTAATTTTAATATATTGCGAGTTTGATTCTTACTCTTTTTTGATTTGTTATGTCACTAATTCTGTGTGTGAATTAAGATAGTTTAATATATAACACCTGCTTCAAAGCTAACAGTAAAGTTTATTTTGTTTATTTGTCATTTAAAATTACCTGCTTATTGTCTCTTGGTGCCATCTTTCTACCAGCGCTGAAATTATTTACTCTTCTCGAAGATCATTATCCGTAATAACTGTCTAAATATTTTTCCTTTCATTGTTCATGTTGTACCCATACATTAAAACCCCTTTTGCTTACTGTACTTCTGTCGTATTAGGGAAATCATTTGCTTTTCTATCGAATGCAGTCATCATTTTAGTAACAATGTAGCACATTGCTGGAATTTAAAACAAAGAAGCTACTTTTGAAGTTTTATATATTAAGAAACAATACTAGATATTTCTCTTTGTGTATAATTTTTCTTTAATTTCAAAGTAGTTAAAATCTAATGATTCCTTTCCCCCCTCCCCCTTGGCTTCTTCTAGTGTAATTTGCCATCATTTTTGTACACTCTTGGATTGCAGATCGTGAAAGAAAAAGAATGGAGAAACAGTGCAGACAAAAAGACATCTGTGGCTGGTAATTCTTCTTTTATATTAACTTTATTTTCACTAGAAATGCTTGAATGTTATAATTTGTACGTCCCTTTTCACATGTTGCTTTATATTGGAGTTTTACTAGTTATTTATTTTACTTGAAAGCTTCATATTACGTTTTAATGTTTAGGGTAGCATTTATGCATTAATTTCTTTGGTTTTGAGTTTCGTATTGAAGTGTCTGAATTGGTGCTTTCTTTATATTGTATTGTAATATTCGAAGTGAGGTAGAACTGTTAATCACACTATAATTATCAGAAGTCTGAGATTTTTTAGAGTTCCGTGGCTTCGTAGTGGTTTCAAAATTACTGCTGTAGTGTATTTTTTTCTGAATTGGCCTCCTTTCGCATTAAGAGGAGGAGGCTAAACATTTTCCTCTCTGTGTGGCCTAATATTTTCCCTGTCCAACGGGATCTTCTCTTCCCAACAGGTCAGTGTAATTGAACTGCCTGTGTATAAACCAATTTTGTTTTAGTTTTTCCAGAATTTAGAATCTCTCTATCAAGTGCTGTTTCTCTTAAAACCATTGAAAGTTAAATGTTGAACAAAAAAGAAATGTAAATAAAAATTTAATGAGTACTCGTAAAGAAAGTTAGTAGAGCCAAATTGTCTTCTGTTAAGGCTGCTCAAAATGTGCTTTTTCTTAGTTGTTTTAAGCATACTTTATTATATTTTTTCCCTTAATCTGAACTATTTTAGCATATTGTGAAGTTTTCTGAACCAGTTTGCGAAGATCTATTTAAAATTGATTCAATAAATAAAAATTAATTTTGAAATCGAATCAGTGATGTTTTATTATTATCCAATTTGCATGACAGAATTATTTTTTGAAAAAGCTGATGTCTTTTGCTTATAAAAATGACTGATGCAACTGTAACCGTGTCGTTGTAAAGAGCACGTTTCCCAGCAGCTCTTTTAAAGTGTCCAGTTTTTTTCTTTAATTGGGTCAATCTCCGCTAGAAGATCAGACATTGCTTTTGTGTTATTTAACAATTCCTTCATCTTATCTTCTGTTAAAATCTTTTCTTAGTAATGAGCGCTTTTATTATCAAGGGTATTATAAGCACCCAATTCTTCTTTTGTAATTTTCTGATTCATTGTTTGACTTCTCTGTCTTCCATATGTAGAAATTCTTCGGCATCCTTTGCTTTTGAGATTTGTTAGATTTTTTGGACTTCATTTTCAGTCGATGGAAATTGTTTAAAGTAGCAGATAAATTCTTTCCGGTGTTGATAATAGAATGATGCAGCACGTATGAATGAAATTCTAGCAGTGGACAAATTAAATGGGATCCTTTAAGAATCGTATGAGTTATGTGGAATGCAGGTTGGGAGTTTAGTCGTGATAGGTAAACAGACTATACAGATGACCCGAAGTAATAAAAATTTAGATGGGTGTACTATAAAGTATTTTACTCCTGGACCATGGATTAGTCATTAACAGTACTTGTGTAAAAACAGATTAAAGTATATGAATTCCCTGTTTAAGAAAGGAATTTCTTTATGACAGTATGAAGTGTGTATCATAGCTGGAATAGCGAGGTGTTGCGTCTTCAGGGAAACAAAATTTGTTATTCTGTAATTTTTACTGAAAATGTGTGTTTAAATTTTGTTACCTAGATAACCTATTTTTAACTCTTTCTATATGAAAATGAAACCAAATACAGACAAAAAAATAAAATTGCATTCCTTCCCTTGGTGCAGTTACTCGCATTTTTAACATAATGGGAGTCAATTTTAAGTTTATAAAATTCTGGCTAGCTGCAATTATATATTGCACTTTTAATATTTCAGTTGTAGGTGCATTGCGCAAAGTATAAAAATGTGTGGTATAATATGTTAAAGAAAATGTATACTCTTTGTATTATTTACAAAAAGATCAGCTCGATGAAAATTAAATACAGGGAAATCATATTTTAATGTGAAATTTAACACTGCATTTCTTCTGAGAGTTTTTTTTCTCCTTCTGGTACGTGCGATGTTATGGCTAAATCCATGCAGTCGTTCGGATGTTTGTTTGTTATTCTGTATCTGAACATTGATTTTAACAAGTTCGTTGTTGAAAATCCTCTTTCACATTTTTAAGTAGATCGAAAGAAGGAATTTATCTTTTTAAAAGTTTAACAGTTCATGATTTTTCTGATCTAGGACTATTCAAATGGCTTTTTGTGATATTCCTTATCTTAATTAGGATGAAAATCAGTTATTTCCATTTCTAGATCAGTAGAATTGTTAACCTATTTGCAATCTTTTACCATTTTTCTTAAATACTAGTATTATGTAATGGGTATGAAGTGAATGAAGTAGTTGGCCTAATTTTAAATACACTCAAAACATCTAATTTAGAAACTAATTTAAGCTCGATGAGATTTTCCAAATGTTTCTTTCAGTTTTCTTACATTTCACGCTTTAATTCTCCAGATTTTCAAAGTGGCAAAACGTACATTGCATTATGGTAAAAATGTATATTCCTTATATTTGTGTAATATTTTTACAAAATTAATTTTGATTTAAAATGAATTTAAAATACCCTTGAATTCAAAGACTTAGTTTAGTTCTCACCCCCTCAGGTTTTAAGATTTTAGTTGTTATGTCTGTAAGAATGACTAAATCATAGAACCAATTATGGTCAATAATTTCTTCATAAGTTTCGTTTCTGGATTTTTAAAATTCTTCTGTGAAACTTTTGTAACGGAAGCTGGGATGGAACCCAGGCAGCCAGACAGAATGTACCTTCCCTGAGTGAAAATTTCTATCATTTCACTGAAAGTGACATTATAATATTTCAGAATAAACCCTCGTAACACTAATAAATGTATGTAGGCTTTTTTTTTTATGTTTTTATAATGCGTGTTTGGTTCTTACAATATTTTGAGCTATTATATTACTAATTCTGTATGTGAGTTAAGACATTTTATTATAGAACACCTGCTTCAAGGCTAAAAGTAAAGTATTTGAATTGTGTTTCACCTTTCGTGTGTTTTTAGACGTTCGTTCTACTCTACAGTTTACGGAATTTCTCGGGATTTGGACATCTCACAAATCTGACAAAATTTCATTCATATGTCTAGGTTTTATAGTACAATAAGTTGAGCATCCGTACATTAGTATATAACTGATTCCTTCGAAAGAAAAAAAATAGTATCTTAGTTTTGTTGAATTTTTGGTCAAAATTTTAGTATATAGGTAATTGCAATAGCTCTTTCACGAAATTTTATTTAAATTTTTTGCAACATTTCAAAATGCTGTATCATTCAATGGCATTTGATGTGTTTTGGCTTGCTGTATTAAAGCTGGGCTCGAACCCGGGCAGCTAGACAATATGTTCTTTTCCTGAGTGAAATATTGCTATCATTTCATTAAAGTGACGTGGTAATATTTCAATATAATTTCTCGTACATTGCACTAAGCTGTCCTCTCTCGTGGATGAGTGTATCTAAGTAAAGAACTTAAAATTAGAAATGGTTCTTACGTTAAAATTCTCAATGAAATATTTCTTTTATGGTTTATGACTTTTGTTTCCAAGATGTTCTTCGAAATCTGTGTTTAGAATGGTGTTTTTGAGCTTTTTTTTTTTAAAAAAAAATCTTTAAAAGTGTATATGTATAGCTCTTTTAATTTTAATATATTGCGAGTTTGATTCTTACTCTTTTTTGATTTGTTATGTCACTAATTCTGTGTGTGAATTAAGATAGTTTAATATATAACACCTGCTTCAAAGCTAACAGTAAAGTTTATTTTGTTTATTTGTCATTTAAAATTACCTGCTTATTGTCTCTTGGTGCCATCTTTCTACCAGCGCTGAAATTATTTACTCTTCTCGAAGATCATTATCCGTAATAACTGTCTAAATATTTTTCCTTTCATTGTTCATGTTGTACCCATACATTAAAACCCCTTTTGCTTACTGTACTTCTGTCGTATTAGGGAAATCATTTGCTTTTCTATCGAATGCAGTCATCATTTTAGTAACAATGTAGCACATTGCTGGAATTTAAAACAAAGAAGCTACTTTTGAAGTTTTATATATTAAGAAACAATACTAGATATTTCTCTTTGTGTATAATTTTTCTTTAATTTCAAAGTAGTTAAAATCTAATGATTCCTTTCCCCCCTCCCCCTTGGCTTCTTCTAGTGTAATTTGCCATCATTTTTGTACACTCTTGGATTGCAGATCGTGAAAGAAAAAGAATGGAGAAACAGTGCAGACAAAAAGACATCTGTGGCTGGTAATTCTTCTTTTATATTAACTTTATTTTCACTAGAAATGCTTGAATGTTATAATTTGTACGTCCCTTTTCACATGTTGCTTTATATTGGAGTTTTACTAGTTATTTATTTTACTTGAAAGCTTCATATTACGTTTTAATGTTTAGGGTAGCATTTATGCATTAATTTCTTTGGTTTTGAGTTTCGTATTGAAGTGTCTGAATTGGTGCTTTCTTTATATTGTATTGTAATATTCGAAGTGAGGTAGAACTGTTAATCACACTATAATTATCAGAAGTCTGAGATTTTTTAGAGTTCCGTGGCTTCGTAGTGGTTTCAAAATTACTGCTGTAGTGTATTTTTTTCTGAATTGGCCTCCTTTCGCATTAAGAGGAGGAGGCTAAACATTTTCCTCTCTGTGTGGCCTAATATTTTCCCTGTCCAACGGGATCTTCTCTTCCCAACAGGTCAGTGTAATTGAACTGCCTGTGTATAAACCAATTTTGTTTTAGTTTTTCCAGAATTTAGAATCTCTCTATCAAGTGCTGTTTCTCTTAAAACCATTGAAAGTTAAATGTTGAACAGAAAAGAAATGTAAATAAAAATTTAATGAGTACTCGTAAAGAAAGTTAGTAGAGCCAAATTGTCTTCTGTTAAGGCTGCTCAAAATGTGCTTTTTCTTAGTTGTTTTAAGCATACTTTATTATATTTTTTCCCTTAATCTGAACTATTTTAGCATATTGTGAAGTTTTCTGAACCAGTTTGCGAAGATCTATTTAAAATTGATTCAATAAATAAAAATTAATTTTGAAATCGAATCAGTGATGTTTTATTATTATCCAATTTGCATGACAGAATTATTTTTTGAAAAAGCTGATGTCTTTTGCTTATAAAAATGACTGATGCAACTGTAACCGTGTCGTTGTAAAGAGCACGTTTCCCAGCAGCTCTTTTAAAGTGTCCAGTTTTTTTCTTTAATTGGGTCAATCTCCGCTAGAAGATCAGACATTGCTTTTGTGTTATTTAACAATTCCTTCATCTTATCTTCTGTTAAAATCTTTTCTTAGTAATGAGCGCTTTTATTATCAAGGGTATTATAAGCACCCAATTCTTCTTTTGTAATTTTCTGATTCATTGTTTGACTTCTCTGTCTTCCATATGTAGAAATTCTTCGGCATCCTTTGCTTTTGAGATTTGTTAGATTTTTTGGACTTCATTTTCAGTCGATGGAAATTGTTTAAAGTAGCAGATAAATTCTTTCCGGTGTTGATAATAGAATGATGCAGCACGTATGAATGAAATTCTAGCAGTGGACAAATTAAATGGGATCCTTTAAGAATCGTATGAGTTATGTGGAATGCAGGTTGGGAGTTTAGTCGTGATAGGTAAACAGACTATACAGATGACCCGAAGTAATAAAAATTTAGATGGGTGTACTATAAAGTATTTTACTCCTGGACCATGGATTAGTCATTAACAGTACTTGTGTAAAAACAGATTAAAGTATATGAATTCCCTGTTTAAGAAAGGAATTTCTTTATGACAGTATGAAGTGTGTATCATAGCTGGAATAGCGAGGTGTTGCGTCTTCAGGGAAACAAAATTTGTTATTCTGTAATTTTTACTGAAAATGTGTGTTTAAATTTTGTTACCTAGATAACCTATTTTTAACTCTTTCTATATGAAAATGAAACCAAATACAGACAAAAAAATAAAATTGCATTCCTTCCCTTGGTGCAGTTACTCGCATTTTTAACATAATGGGAGTCAATTTTAAGTTTATAAAATTCTGGCTAGCTGCAATTATATATTGCACTTTTAATATTTCAGTTGTAGGTGCATTGCGCAAAGTATAAAAATGTGTGGTATAATATGTTAAAGAAAATGTATACTCTTTGTATTATTTACAAAAAGATCAGCTCGATGAAAATTAAATACAGGGAAATCATATTTTAATGTGAAATTTAACACTGCATTTCTTCTGAGAGTTTTTTTTCTCCTTCTGGTACGTGCGATGTTATGGCTAAATCCATGCAGTCGTTCGGATGTTTGTTTGTTATTCTGTATCTGAACATTGATTTTAACAAGTTCGTTGTTGAAAATCCTCTTTCACATTTTTAAGTAGATCGAAAGAAGGAATTTATCTTTTTAAAAGTTTAACAGTTCATGATTTTTCTGATCTAGGACTATTCAAATGGCTTTTTGTGATATTCCTTATCTTAATTAGGATGAAAATCAGTTATTTCCATTTCTAGATCAGTAGAATTGTTAACCTATTTGCAATCTTTTACCATTTTTCTTAAATACTAGTATTATGTAATGGGTATGAAGTGAATGAAGTAGTTGGCCTAATTTTAAATACACTCAAAACATCTAATTTAGAAACTAATTTAAGCTCGATGAGATTTTCCAAATGTTTCTTTCAGTTTTCTTACATTTCACGCTTTAATTCTCCAGATTTTCAAAGTGGCAAAACGTACATTGCATTATGGTAAAAATGTATATTCCTTATATTTGTGTAATATTTTTACAAAATTAATTTTGATTTAAAATGAATTTAAAATACCCTTGAATTCAAAGACTTAGTTTAGTTCTCACCCCCTCAGGTTTTAAGATTTTAGTTGTTATGTCTGTAAGAATGACTAAATCATAGAACCAATTATGGTCAATAATTTCTTCATAAGTTTCGTTTCTGGATTTTTAAAATTCTTCTGTGAAACTTTTGTAACGGAAGCTGGGATGGAACCCAGGCAGCCAGACAGAATGTACCTTCCCTGAGTGAAAATTTCTATCATTTCACTGAAAGTGACATTATAATATTTCAGAATAAACCCTCGTAACACTAATAAATGTATGTAGGCTTTTTTTTTTATGTTTTTATAATGCGTGTTTGGTTCTTACAATATTTTGAGCTATTATATTACTAATTCTGTATGTGAGTTAAGACATTTTATTATAGAACACCTGCTTCAAGGCTAAAAGTAAAGTATTTGAATTGTGTTTCACCTTTCGTGTGTTTTTAGACGTTCGTTCTACTCTACAGTTTACGGAATTTCTCGGGATTTGGACATCTCACAAATCTGACAAAATTTCATTCATATGTCTAGGTTTTATAGTACAATAAGTTGAGCATCCGTACATTAGTATATAACTGATTCCTTCGAAAGAAAAAAAATAGTATCTTAGTTTTGTTGAATTTTTGGTCAAAATTTTAGTATATAGGTAATTGCAATAGCTCTTTCACGAAATTTTATTTAAATTTTTTGCAACATTTCAAAATGCTGTATCATTCAATGGCATTTGATGTGTTTTGGCTTGCTGTATTAAAGCTGGGCTCGAACCCGGGCAGCTAGACAATATGTTCTTTTCCTGAGTGAAATATTGCTATCATTTCATTAAAGTGACGTGGTAATATTTCAATATAATTTCTCGTACATTGCACTAAGCTGTCCTCTCTCGTGGATGAGTGTATCTAAGTAAAGAACTTAAAATTAGAAATGGTTCTTACGTTAAAATTCTCAATGAAATATTTCTTTTATGGTTTATGACTTTTGTTTCCAAGATGTTCTTCGAAATCTGTGTTTAGAATGGTGTTTTTGAGCTTTTTTTTTTTAAAAAAAAATCTTTAAAAGTGTATATGTATAGCTCTTTTAATTTTAATATATTGCGAGTTTGATTCTTACTCTTTTTTGATTTGTTATGTCACTAATTCTGTGTGTGAATTAAGATAGTTTAATATATAACACCTGCTTCAAAGCTAACAGTAAAGTTTATTTTGTTTATTTGTCATTTAAAATTACCTGCTTATTGTCTCTTGGTGCCATCTTTCTACCAGCGCTGAAATTATTTACTCTTCTCGAAGATCATTATCCGTAATAACTGTCTAAATATTTTTCCTTTCATTGTTCATGTTGTACCCATACATTAAAACCCCTTTTGCTTACTGTACTTCTGTCGTATTAGGGAAATCATTTGCTTTTCTATCGAATGCAGTCATCATTTTAGTAACAATGTAGCACATTGCTGGAATTTAAAACAAAGAAGCTACTTTTGAAGTTTTATATATTAAGAAACAATACTAGATATTTCTCTTTGTGTATAATTTTTCTTTAATTTCAAAGTAGTTAAAATCTAATGATTCCTTTCCCCCCTCCCCCTTGGCTTCTTCTAGTGTAATTTGCCATCATTTTTGTACACTCTTGGATTGCAGATCGTGAAAGAAAAAGAATGGAGAAACAGTGCAGACAAAAAGACATCTGTGGCTGGTAATTCTTCTTTTATATTAACTTTATTTTCACTAGAAATGCTTGAATGTTATAATTTGTACGTCCCTTTTCACATGTTGCTTTATATTGGAGTTTTACTAGTTATTTATTTTACTTGAAAGCTTCATATTACGTTTTAATGTTTAGGGTAGCATTTATGCATTAATTTCTTTGGTTTTGAGTTTCGTATTGAAGTGTCTGAATTGGTGCTTTCTTTATATTGTATTGTAATATTCGAAGTGAGGTAGAACTGTTAATCACACTATAATTATCAGAAGTCTGAGATTTTTTAGAGTTCCGTGGCTTCGTAGTGGTTTCAAAATTACTGCTGTAGTGTATTTTTTTCTGAATTGGCCTCCTTTCGCATTAAGAGGAGGAGGCTAAACATTTTCCTCTCTGTGTGGCCTAATATTTTCCCTGTCCAACGGGATCTTCTCTTCCCAACAGGTCAGTGTAATTGAACTGCCTGTGTATAAACCAATTTTGTTTTAGTTTTTCCAGAATTTAGAATCTCTCTATCAAGTGCTGTTTCTCTTAAAACCATTGAAAGTTAAATGTTGAACAAAAAAGAAATGTAAATAAAAATTTAATGAGTACTCGTAAAGAAAGTTAGTAGAGCCAAATTGTCTTCTGTTAAGGCTGCTCAAAATGTGCTTTTTCTTAGTTGTTTTAAGCATACTTTATTATATTTTTTCCCTTAATCTGAACTATTTTAGCATATTGTGAAGTTTTCTGAACCAGTTTGCGAAGATCTATTTAAAATTGATTCAATAAATAAAAATTAATTTTGAAATCGAATCAGTGATGTTTTATTATTATCCAATTTGCATGACAGAATTATTTTTTGAAAAAGCTGATGTCTTTTGCTTATAAAAATGACTGATGCAACTGTAACCGTGTCGTTGTAAAGAGCACGTTTCCCAGCAGCTCTTTTAAAGTGTCCAGTTTTTTTCTTTAATTGGGTCAATCTCCGCTAGAAGATCAGACATTGCTTTTGTGTTATTTAACAATTCCTTCATCTTATCTTCTGTTAAAATCTTTTCTTAGTAATGAGCGCTTTTATTATCAAGGGTATTATAAGCACCCAATTCTTCTTTTGTAATTTTCTGATTCATTGTTTGACTTCTCTGTCTTCCATATGTAGAAATTCTTCGGCATCCTTTGCTTTTGAGATTTGTTAGATTTTTTGGACTTCATTTTCAGTCGATGGAAATTGTTTAAAGTAGCAGATAAATTCTTTCCGGTGTTGATAATAGAATGATGCAGCACGTATGAATGAAATTCTAGCAGTGGACAAATTAAATGGGATCCTTTAAGAATCGTATGAGTTATGTGGAATGCAGGTTGGGAGTTTAGTCGTGATAGGTAAACAGACTATACAGATGACCCGAAGTAATAAAAATTTAGATGGGTGTACTATAAAGTATTTTACTCCTGGACCATGGATTAGTCATTAACAGTACTTGTGTAAAAACAGATTAAAGTATATGAATTCCCTGTTTAAGAAAGGAATTTCTTTATGACAGTATGAAGTGTGTATCATAGCTGGAATAGCGAGGTGTTGCGTCTTCAGGGAAACAAAATTTGTTATTCTGTAATTTTTACTGAAAATGTGTGTTTAAATTTTGTTACCTAGATAACCTATTTTTAACTCTTTCTATATGAAAATGAAACCAAATACAGACAAAAAAATAAAATTGCATTCCTTCCCTTGGTGCAGTTACTCGCATTTTTAACATAATGGGAGTCAATTTTAAGTTTATAAAATTCTGGCTAGCTGCAATTATATATTGCACTTTTAATATTTCAGTTGTAGGTGCATTGCGCAAAGTATAAAAATGTGTGGTATAATATGTTAAAGAAAATGTATACTCTTTGTATTATTTACAAAAAGATCAGCTCGATGAAAATTAAATACAGGGAAATCATATTTTAATGTGAAATTTAACACTGCATTTCTTCTGAGAGTTTTTTTTCTCCTTCTGGTACGTGCGATGTTATGGCTAAATCCATGCAGTCGTTCGGATGTTTGTTTGTTATTCTGTATCTGAACATTGATTTTAACAAGTTCGTTGTTGAAAATCCTCTTTCACATTTTTAAGTAGATCGAAAGAAGGAATTTATCTTTTTAAAAGTTTAACAGTTCATGATTTTTCTGATCTAGGACTATTCAAATGGCTTTTTGTGATATTCCTTATCTTAATTAGGATGAAAATCAGTTATTTCCATTTCTAGATCAGTAGAATTGTTAACCTATTTGCAATCTTTTACCATTTTTCTTAAATACTAGTATTATGTAATGGGTATGAAGTGAATGAAGTAGTTGGCCTAATTTTAAATACACTCAAAACATCTAATTTAGAAACTAATTTAAGCTCGATGAGATTTTCCAAATGTTTCTTTCAGTTTTCTTACATTTCACGCTTTAATTCTCCAGATTTTCAAAGTGGCAAAACGTACATTGCATTATGGTAAAAATGTATATTCCTTATATTTGTGTAATATTTTTACAAAATTAATTTTGATTTAAAATGAATTTAAAATACCCTTGAATTCAAAGACTTAGTTTAGTTCTCACCCCCTCAGGTTTTAAGATTTTAGTTGTTATGTCTGTAAGAATGACTAAATCATAGAACCAATTATGGTCAATAATTTCTTCATAAGTTTCGTTTCTGGATTTTTAAAATTCTTCTGTGAAACTTTTGTAACGGAAGCTGGGATGGAACCCAGGCAGCCAGACAGAATGTACCTTCCCTGAGTGAAAATTTCTATCATTTCACTGAAAGTGACATTATAATATTTCAGAATAAACCCTCGTAACACTAATAAATGTATGTAGGCTTTTTTTTTTTATGTTTTTATAATGCGTGTTTGGTTCTTACAATATTTTGAGCTATTATATTACTAATTCTGTATGTGAGTTAAGACATTTTATTATAGAACACCTGCTTCAAGGCTAAAAGTAAAGTATTTGAATTGTGTTTCACCTTTCGTGTGTTTTTAGACGTTCGTTCTACTCTACAGTTTACGGAATTTCTCGGGATTTGGACATCTCACAAATCTGACAAAATTTCATTCATATGTCTAGGTTTTATAGTACAATAAGTTGAGCATCCGTACATTAGTATATAACTGATTCCTTCGAAAGAAAAAAAATAGTATCTTAGTTTTGTTGAATTTTTGGTCAAAATTTTAGTATATAGGTAATTGCAATAGCTCTTTCACGAAATTTTATTTAAATTTTTTGCAACATTTCAAAATGCTGTATCATTCAATGGCATTTGATGTGTTTTGGCTTGCTGTATTAAAGCTGGGCTCGAACCCGGGCAGCTAGACAATATGTTCTTTTCCTGAGTGAAATATTGCTATCATTTCATTAAAGTGACGTGGTAATATTTCAATATAATTTCTCGTACATTGCACTAAGCTGTCCTCTCTCGTGGATGAGTGTATCTAAGTAAAGAACTTAAAATTAGAAATGGTTCTTACGTTAAAATTCTCAATGAAATATTTCTTTTATGGTTTATGACTTTTGTTTCCAAGATGTTCTTCGAAATCTGTGTTTAGAATGGTGTTTTTGAGCTTTTTTTTTTTAAAAAAAAATCTTTAAAAGTGTATATGTATAGCTCTTTTAATTTTAATATATTGCGAGTTTGATTCTTACTCTTTTTTGATTTGTTATGTCACTAATTCTGTGTGTGAATTAAGATAGTTTAATATATAACACCTGCTTCAAAGCTAACAGTAAAGTTTATTTTGTTTATTTGTCATTTAAAATTACCTGCTTATTGTCTCTTGGTGCCATCTTTCTACCAGCGCTGAAATTATTTACTCTTCTCGAAGATCATTATCCGTAATAACTGTCTAAATATTTTTCCTTTCATTGTTCATGTTGTACCCATACATTAAAACCCCTTTTGCTTACTGTACTTCTGTCGTATTAGGGAAATCATTTGCTTTTCTATCGAATGCAGTCATCATTTTAGTAACAATGTAGCACATTGCTGGAATTTAAAACAAAGAAGCTACTTTTGAAGTTTTATATATTAAGAAACAATACTAGATATTTCTCTTTGTGTATAATTTTTCTTTAATTTCAAAGTAGTTAAAATCTAATGATTCCTTTCCCCCCTCCCCCTTGGCTTCTTCTAGTGTAATTTGCCATCATTTTTGTACACTCTTGGATTGCAGATCGTGAAAGAAAAAGAATGGAGAAACAGTGCAGACAAAAAGACATCTGTGGCTGGTAATTCTTCTTTTATATTAACTTTATTTTCACTAGAAATGCTTGAATGTTATAATTTGTACGTCCCTTTTCACATGTTGCTTTATATTGGAGTTTTACTAGTTATTTATTTTACTTGAAAGCTTCATATTACGTTTTAATGTTTAGGGTAGCATTTATGCATTAATTTCTTTGGTTTTGAGTTTCGTATTGAAGTGTCTGAATTGGTGCTTTCTTTATATTGTATTGTAATATTCGAAGTGAGGTAGAACTGTTAATCACACTATAATTATCAGAAGTCTGAGATTTTTTAGAGTTCCGTGGCTTCGTAGTGGTTTCAAAATTACTGCTGTAGTGTATTTTTTTCTGAATTGGCCTCCTTTCGCATTAAGAGGAGGAGGCTAAACATTTTCCTCTCTGTGTGGCCTAATATTTTCCCTGTCCAACGGGATCTTCTCTTCCCAACAGGTCAGTGTAATTGAACTGCCTGTGTATAAACCAATTTTGTTTTAGTTTTTCCAGAATTTAGAATCTCTCTATCAAGTGCTGTTTCTCTTAAAACCATTGAAAGTTAAATGTTGAACAAAAAAGAAATGTAAATAAAAATTTAATGAGTACTCGTAAAGAAAGTTAGTAGAGCCAAATTGTCTTCTGTTAAGGCTGCTCAAAATGTGCTTTTTCTTAGTTGTTTTAAGCATACTTTATTATATTTTTTCCCTTAATCTGAACTATTTTAGCATATTGTGAAGTTTTCTGAACCATTTTGCGAAGATCTATTTAAAATTGATTCAATAAATAAAAATTAATTTTGAAATCGAATCAGTGATGTTTTATTATTATCCAATTTGCATGACAGAATTATTTTTTGAAAAAGCTGATGTCTTTTGCTTATAAAAATGACTGATGCAACTGTAACCGTGTCGTTGTAAAGAGCACGTTTCCCAGCAGCTCTTTTAAAGTGTCCAGTTTTTTTCTTTAATTGGGTCAATCTCCGCTAGAAGATCAGACATTGCTTTTGTGTTATTTAACAATTCCTTCATCTTATCTTCTGTTAAAATCTTTTCTTAGTAATGAGCGCTTTTATTATCAAGGGTATTATAAGCACCCAATTCTTCTTTTGTAATTTTCTGATTCATTGTTTGACTTCTCTGTCTTCCATATGTAGAAATTCTTCGGCATCCTTTGCTTTTGAGATTTGTTAGATTTTTTGGACTTCATTTTCAGTCGATGGAAATTGTTTAAAGTAGCAGATAAATTCTTTCCGGTGTTGATAATAGAATGATGCAGCACGTATGAATGAAATTCTAGCAGTGGACAAATTAAATGGGATCCTTTAAGAATCGTATGAGTTATGTGGAATGCAGGTTGGGAGTTTAGTCGTGATAGGTAAACAGACTATACAGATGACCCGAAGTAATAAAAATTTAGATGGGTGTACTATAAAGTATTTTACTCCTGGACCATGGATTAGTCATTAACAGTACTTGTGTAAAAACAGATTAAAGTATATGAATTCCCTGTTTAAGAAAGGAATTTCTTTATGACAGTATGAAGTGTGTATCATAGCTGGAATAGCGAGGTGTTGCGTCTTCAGGGAAACAAAATTTGTTATTCTGTAATTTTTACTGAAAATGTGTGTTTAAATTTTGTTACCTAGATAACCTATTTTTAACTCTTTCTATATGAAAATGAAACCAAATACAGACAAAAAAATAAAATTGCATTCCTTCCCTTGGTGCAGTTACTCGCATTTTTAACATAATGGGAGTCAATTTTAAGTTTATAAAATTCTGGCTAGCTGCAATTATATATTGCACTTTTAATATTTCAGTTGTAGGTGCATTGCGCAAAGTATAAAAATGTGTGGTATAATATGTTAAAGAAAATGTATACTCTTTGTATTATTTACAAAAAGATCAGCTCGATGAAAATTAAATACAGGGAAATCATATTTTAATGTGAAATTTAACACTGCATTTCTTCTGAGAGTTTTTTTTCTCCTTCTGGTACGTGCGATGTTATGGCTAAATCCATGCAGTCGTTCGGATGTTTGTTTGTTATTCTGTATCTGAACATTGATTTTAACAAGTTCGTTGTTGAAAATCCTCTTTCACATTTTTAAGTAGATCGAAAGAAGGAATTTATCTTTTTAAAAGTTTAACAGTTCATGATTTTTCTGATCTAGGACTATTCAAATGGCTTTTTGTGATATTCCTTATCTTAATTAGGATGAAAATCAGTTATTTCCATTTCTAGATCAGTAGAATTGTTAACCTATTTGCAATCTTTTACCATTTTTCTTAAATACTAGTATTATGTAATGGGTATGAAGTGAATGAAGTAGTTGGCCTAATTTTAAATACACTCAAAACATCTAATTTAGAAACTAATTTAAGCTCGATGAGATTTTCCAAATGTTTCTTTCAGTTTTCTTACATTTCACGCTTTAATTCTCCAGATTTTCAAAGTGGCAAAACGTACATTGCATTATGGTAAAAATGTATATTCCTTATATTTGTGTAATATTTTTACAGAATTAATTTTGATTTAAAATGAATTTAAAATACCCTTGAATTCAAAGACTTAGTTTAGTTCTCACCCCCTCAGGTTTTAAGATTTTAGTTGTTATGTCTGTAAGAATGACTAAATCATAGAACCAATTATGGTCAATAATTTCTTCATAAGTTTCGTTTCTGGATTTTTAAAATTCTTCTGTGAAACTTTTGTAACGGAAGCTGGGATGGAACCCAGGCAGCCAGACAGAATGTACCTTCCCTGAGTGAAAATTTCTATCATTTCACTGAAAGTGACATTATAATATTTCAGAATAAACCCTCGTAACACTAATAAATGTATGTAGGCTTTTTTTTTTATGTTTTTATAATGCGTGTTTGGTTCTTACAATATTTTGAGCTATTATATTACTAATTCTGTATGTGAGTTAAGACATTTTATTATAGAACACCTGCTTCAAGGCTAAAAGTAAAGTATTTGAATTGTGTTTCACCTTTCGTGTGTTTTTAGACGTTCGTTCTACTCTACAGTTTACGGAATTTCTCGGGATTTGGACATCTCACAAATCTGACAAAATTTCATTCATATGTCTAGGTTTTATAGTACAATAAGTTGAGCATCCGTACATTAGTATATAACTGATTCCTTCGAAAGAAAAAAAATAGTATCTTAGTTTTGTTGAATTTTTGGTCAAAATTTTAGTATATAGGTAATTGCAATAGCTCTTTCACGAAATTTTATTTAAATTTTTTGCAATATTTCAAAATGCTGTATCATTCAATGGCATTTGATGTGTTTTGGCTTGCTGTATTAAAGCTGGGCTCGAACCCGGGCAGCTAGACAATATGTTCTTTTCCTGAGTGAAATATTGCTATCATTTCATTAAAGTGACGTGGTAATATTTCAATATAATTTCTCGTACATTGCACTAAGCTGTCCTCTCTCGTGGATGAGTGTATCTAAGTAAAGAACTTAAAATTAGAAATGGTTCTTACGTTAAAATTCTCAATGAAATATTTCTTTTATGGTTTATGACTTTTGTTTCCAAGATGTTCTTCGAAATCTGTGTTTAGAATGGTGTTTTTGAGCTTTTTTTTTTTAAAAAAAAATCTTTAAAAGTGTATATGTATAGCTCTTTTAATTTTAATATATTGCAAGTTTGATTCTTACTCTTTTTTGATTTGTTATGTCACTAATTCTGTGTGTGAATTAAGATAGTTTAATATATAACACCTGCTTCAAAGCTAACAGTAAAGTTTATTTTGTTTATTTGTCATTTAAAATTACCTGCTTATTGTCTCTTGGTGCCATCTTTCTACCAGCGCTGAAATTATTTACTCTTCTCGAAGATCATTATCCGTAATAACTGTCTAAATATTTTTCCTTTCATTGTTCATGTTGTACCCATACATTAAAACCCCTTTTGCTTACTGTACTTCTGTCGTATTAGGGAAATCATTTGCTTTTCTATCGAATGCAGTCATCATTTTAGTAACAATGTAGCACATTGCTGGAATTTAAAACAAAGAAGCTACTTTTGAAGTTTTATATATTAAGAAACAATACTAGATATTTCTCTTTGTGTATAATTTTTCTTTAATTTCAAAGTAGTTAAAATCTAATGATTCCTTTCCCCCCTCCCCCTTGGCTTCTTCTAGTGTAATTTGCCATCATTTTTGTACACTCTTGGATTGCAGATCGTGAAAGAAAAAGAATGGAGAAACAGTGCAGACAAAAAGACATCTGTGGCTGGTAATTCTTCTTTTATATTAACTTTATTTTCACTAGAAATGCTTGAATGTTATAATTTGTACGTCCCTTTTCACATGTTGCTTTATATTGGAGTTTTACTAGTTATTTATTTTACTTGAAAGCTTCATATTACGTTTTAATGTTTAGGGTAGCATTTATGCATTAATTTCTTTGGTTTTGAGTTTCGTATTGAAGTGTCTGAATTGGTGCTTTCTTTATATTGTATTGTAATATTCGAAGTGAGGTAGAACTGTTAATCACACTATAATTATCAGAAGTCTGAGATTTTTTAGAGTTCCGTGGCTTCGTAGTGGTTTCAAAATTACTGCTGTAGTGTATTTTTTTCTGAATTGGCCTCCTTTCGCATTAAGAGGAGGAGGCTAAACATTTTCCTCTCTGTGTGGCCTAATATTTTCCCTGTCCAACGGGATCTTCTCTTCCCAAAAAGTCAGTGTAATTGAACTGCCTGTGTATAAACCAATTTTGTTTTACTTTTCCCTGAATTTAGAGTCTCACTATCAAATGCTGTTTCTCTTAAAACCATTGAAATTCAATTTAGGTTTTATAGTACAATAAATTGAGCATCCTTACATTAGTATATGACTTTGATTCCTTCAAAAGAAAAAAAGAGTATCTTAGTTTTTTTTTGAATTTTTGATCAAAGTTTTAGTTATGTAGGTAATTTCAATATCTCTTCCGCAAAATTGCATTAAAATTTTTTGCAACATTTTAAAATGCTGTATCATTCGATGGCATTTGATGTGTTTTCGCTTTCTGTATTAAAGCTGGGCTCAAACCCGGGCAGCTAGACAACATTTTCTTTCCCTGAGTAAAAATTAAATCGTTTAAAAATACATTTATGTCATTAAATGAAGAGGCTAGATGAAATATTCAAATCGTGTAGCTTCTACATTTAGTTTGACAGTAAAAAGTCTGGAAGTAATATTATTCTTTGTTGAAAAATATCTTTATTGATACCAAGTGTTGCAAATCAATCTTAAGTTATTTCTCAGAGTAATATATAAAAACTGTCCTCCTCTGGCTACATTCCTGAAAGTAAGCATTAAGTATTTAACAAATCGATTTGATCATATTTTATGCATCATGCAGACTATATTTCCAGCTCTTTCATTAAAGTGCAATTTATTTTCAGTGTATGAACATGAAATTTCTTCTAAAATACTGTACAAGCCTAGTCACTTATTCCAAATTTAATTCAGTTTTCATATAAGAATTCAAATTTGCCAGACAATTGCTTTCTTAACATCTATTAAACTAAAAATAGTTTAATAGATGTTGTTGTAATTTAACACTTTATTGTTTTCAGAAATTTGCTAAATCAAGTTTATCTTTGTGTGACCTTGCATCTAAGGCACCAATAATAAATTTGTTTTGGCATTCACTGGTTAAATTTTTAAACAAAACTTATTATTGATGTAAAAGAAGGAACAAATTACTTTTATCTTGGTAATATGTCTTTTGATATTGTCTTAAGTTATCGCGTCTTATGGTTATTTATGGTGTCTCATGATATTGCAGCAACTTAAAATGCATTTCATAAAACTTGTTGTTTCTTAAGTTGCATAACCTATTTTCATAGCTTCTTGTCATCTTTATGTTTTACTGTTCCATGTTCAAATATACATAAAAGGTAAATTTCTAATCAAATATTCTTCCATTCACAGCACAGTGATATAATTTGTGTTCGCATTTATTATACAGTTATGATCATTATTCATTATAGAGTTTTATATATTTATTATATATATTTAATTTATATCATTATGTATTATATGATTTTGCTTTTAGAATATATCACAATATATGTTTCGAATTGCTAATAAAACTATTATGTTTTTCAATATGTTAATGTGATCTGTGTGTCTTTTAGGTTAATTATTTTAATAAAGGAATTAAAATAAAATCATACCCTTTTAATGTAATTCACATTTTACCATAAAAATTTTTTTTAAAGTCACATTTGATAACAATATAAAAAATGTTGATAGAAACTTTAAAATTATTCCTATTTTTATTGGCAAGTATTAAATATTCTTCACAAAATTCCATTTCTCAGCACACACCATCTCAATTAATTTAATCAGTTTCCAAATAAAAATTAAATTCAGTATGTCGCAGAGTAAGTACCAGAAGTAGAACTGCATGAAACACACAAGAACATATCCATATTTAGCCAATCACTATTCACTTGTAACTGTTACTAACTGAATAAAGGAAAATATAAGTATAAAGTTCTATGAATAAAAGATCAGACACTAAAGAAAATTTTTTTTAATATACATTACATCTTAATTCTATATAATTATTCTTTTGTTTTTCACTTGGCCTTGACATTAGTTGATGACAGCTGATTCATGTCTGAAATATTGTTCCTTATAAAAAAATACACACATAAATTTTTCGTTTTATATATAGAAAAATCTATGTACTCTTCTGTTATAGAGACTTGGATTCAAAAATGTCTGTATGTGTGTTTATACACAAACATACATGCATACGTACATATATACGTGCATATGTGAACACATTCATACATACATTTCTGAATTCGGTCCTGATAACAGAAGTGTACCAAATTTTGCCGCAGTTGTTAAATGAATAGTCTAAGGTAAAATGGTTCTGGTTTATTTGATTACAGCAAAGCTTGCTCAGGCTCATCTATACCTAAGGGTGTAGAAGATGCCGTTGTGTAGTACTTTCGATTGAAAACTGTCACACATTAATATTACATGTGTATAATCAGCTATAAAATATGCACCAAGAAACTAAAATTGTCAACAGTAATTTAATATACTTTATTCTGTGTTACATACGAATAGTACATTCTTTTTGGGCAAAGCTATATGAAGCATACACAATCAGCCTCATTCAAATACTAAATATTTAAGTATTTTTTTATTATCCAACCCCTAGTTTCAGCATTTTATAAAAGTGTTAGGTTTTATTTATGCATTCCTGGCACACATCCGACCAAAGACAGTGCATAAAAATGGTTATATGATTATATTATACAAATGGTTATGATTTTATAGTTAACCGTCATTTCGCTAGCAAATACTTTTTTTATGATAATGCATTACATTAGAATTTTGGAGTCTATGTACTTATAAAAAAGAAAGCGTTAGATTTCATTAAAAATACAATGTTTTCCCTAAGAATAAAGAATCAAAAATAAAGTGCTTTTAATATTCTGTGATGGATGGAATTCTCTTATGAAAATTATGTTATGGTACTTGAAATGGTTTCTTGTTTACTTAAGAATTATAACCAGATAATGAAGCTCTTACAACAAATTTTATCTGATTAATATAATTCATGCCCTTTTTTTTTTAATGAAATGGCTGTTGTATATAATGATTGTAGTTGTTTAAATTTAAATAATTCTTTGGCATAATGTAATTTATATCATCTATGTTGCTACAATTCTGTTTCAGTACAAGACCATCATGTCAGTGTAAGATTTCGTAAGTGGAGACTTGGTTTCTAATCTTTGTGTAATATAATACGGAGAAGCTCTTACTGTGAATTTTCATATGTATAATTTATTCTTGTATTGGATTGGAATGGACGCGGTGTTTTCATTTAGGATGTTTCATATTCAAAGAGTTAGTTCAGTGTTTCATATTCAAAGATGATTAAGTTCATACAATGTAATTAATTAATAGACTTATCACACAGACCTTTTTAATAGACTTATTAAATTTTTTGTTCAGACATAATGTTACTAATTAAAAACAGCATTAGGAAAACAAAACTGGTTAAAAGAAAACTTCACTTATTTTAAAATTGATATTTTATATTTAAATGCTTTTATTAATATAAAAACAACAATAAACATATTTCTAAATAATAAGGTTATTAAGAATCCTTAAGAAAATTTTTAACATTTATAAAGGTTTGCAAGGTGAAAACATAATCGATTTTGTTATAAATCACATGGTTTTGAGTATGCTCCTGCTGGATTGGTAGAAGCTTGGTGATCCTGTTATGAACAAATCTTAACAGATGAAGATATAGCATGTGAATATAGAATCTAAAGGAAAGGTAAGGTTAGATTAGGGTCTTTGAATATTACCAAGCACAATGGTTATCAGTCTGAAGAAGAATGCTTTTATGAAGAAATTTATAGGGCACACTCATTCTTATATGGCAGGGTTGCTTTCTCAAGTACTGAGGTAGGGAATATTTAATCTGCTATTTTTTGTTTTTGTTTTTGTTTTTGAAGTGTTTGGTAATGGTATTATTCATTTCATGTATTTTCTGTAATACATATAGAACACTAATATTTCTATTACAAGTGTCTTTTTTTCATTTTCAAGTGCTTTGCTCGTTGATATTCTCAAAATTGCATCTAATAAGTAGTGCTATTAAGTATATAATAGCTATATATTACGTATAAATTATAATATAATGTACGGTTGATCTTTACAATATGGTAACTGGTAGTTTGGCGACATTTTGGAGGCGATAAAGGTTACTACCTGGGACTTTGGTAATAATGTGAGCAGTACTCAGTTCCGATTACACATTATTTTGCGTGAGGGAAATGAGAGATCATGGGATATGTCATGTGATATTAATAGACGAATTACGGTTCTTTAATCGGAAAAGGGGGAAAAAATGTGGAAATTTTGTATTTAGCTTTATTCTGTGTTGTGTAATTTTTGGATCCCATGGCCCTAATTAAAGTGAATTCGAAATGGGTATTTAGGCATTGTGATAAAGAGAAGTTTGCTTTTTATTTAGCGAAGGAAGTATGGAGGAAAAATTCGCAGAAAAAATCTTTCAATAATTTTATTGAATAAATTAGAAAAGTGTATCCGCCACGTAATCAAGATTCTGAAGAAGATTAGGTAAGTTAGTATTTTTAATTATTTGAGGATATTATTTTTATGCATTGTTCTAAATGTAAAGTGGAAAGGAATTTGGTATTATTGGGAAAATTGTTATTAGCAATGATTTAGTTTAAAGTAATTAGGATTGTAAGGTAATTTTTATTAATTTAATGTATGTGCTCATTTATATTTTAAGTAGTGTTTTTGAATTTAATTATATTTTAATGAAATGATAGTTATTTTGTGAATTTTATGTTTGTAGGAATTTGGTATACGTTTAGGTTGAAATAAATGTGCATGGAAATAATTTAAATATTTGATACTAAGTATTTGTAATGCTTGCGGTATGAATTCGTTGGTGACGTGTATAATGTAATAGATGATTTAGAGGTAAAAGTTTTTGGATATTTTATTTATTTTAAATGTGGAAATGTTCATATTTGTAAAGGGTAAATACTTTTTCGCGATCAGGTAATTTCATATATGTTCTTTTTACCGGGTTTAAAGATAGAGAAAATTGTCATATATTTTCGTGAAATTTTTCTAATTTATGAGAAAAAAGCAGTCTACATGGATATAGTGAAGAGTGTGCGCAATGCCATTTTTGTGCAATTCTAGGATGTTTTTTTAAGTTAAAATAAGTCGACGTGTACATGGTTTATTGATATTATAATTAAATTATAGTTATTTTGTGAATTTTATGTTTGTAGGAATTTGGTATACGTTTAAGTTGAAATAAACGTGCATGGAAATAATTTAAATATTTGATACTAAGTATTTGTAATGCTTGCGGTATGAATTCGTTGGTGACGTGTATAATGTAATAGATGATTTAGAGGTAAAAGTTTTTGGATATTTTATTTATTTTATATGTGGAAATGTTCATATTTGTAAAGGGTAAATACTTTTTCGCGATCAGGTAATTTCATATATGTTCTTTTTACCGGGTTTAAAGATAGAGAAAATTGTCATATATTTTCGTGAAATTTTTCTAATTTATGAGAAAAAAGCAGTGTACATGGATATAGTGAAGAGTGCGCGCAATGCCATTTTTGTGCAATTCTGGGATGTTTTTTTAAGTAAAAATAAGTCGGCGTGTACATGGTTTATGTTTATGTGTTATTTTGAAAAACGCTTAAGGAGTATGGTATTGTGCACTTTTTCCCAATTTTGCAGTGAATATTTGTCATGATTAAGCAGTTTTGTTTGATAAAATTTCTAGCATAAGTGTAATTCGGCTAGTAGATTGTTGGAAGAAGTGTTCAGTAGATAAGAAGAAAAGAAACATGTCTTTACTTCGTGAAGACCTGCGGCGGGGAAAAAAAAATAGAGGGTTGCTGTAGGAGAGTTGGTTGCCAAATTTTCGCCAAAAAATGGCCAAGTTACCATAATGTAAAGATCAACCCAATATATTTTTAGTATGTAATCATTGAAAATAAATTTTATGGAAAAAAAAAGACACTTGACAGCAGATATTTTCTGGAAATCCCAAGTTAAATACATATGAAATCATTTGTTTACAATCAGTGAACGTTAACACCAAAACAGCGACTCAATGCTTAGAACAGCCAGCAGTTCCTCCTTTACATGAACAAGAAATTAAATAAAATATATATATATATATATATATATTTCTCCTTTTTCAACAATGAAATGTCCTTCGATTTCATGCGATCATTACGCTATAGAACTTATCCTTCAACAGGAAGTCAAAATTCGTACATTGCGTTTTTCAAGTAAAATTCCGTGCTTTACTAAATGATGCGCTTTTTTAAATTCTCTCTGCTTCAGTAATATAGCGAGAATTTACGCCTCCTTGAACAAAATCAAACATTTCGCAAAAGCTAAGCAACTCCATTTTTGGATGGACGAAGTCAGATCACAAATCAAAATACCGATTTTTATACGCCATACCTATATGTGAATTTAATCGCGGATAAAAAGAAAAGGCAAAGTAGTAGAAAACATCCTAAAAATATTACTGTCTCCATGGGTGTAGTCAAAACGAGAGGAAGCTGTAATCATTTACAATAAATACTGTCTCACAGGTGTGTGTTAGAGCTGTAGCAAACCGCATGTATTCGTTACCGAGTGACGGGTACAGCGGTTGACTCGATGTACCGATTCGGTACTCACAAATTCATTTCGTTACTCGCATCTGTTCGTTACTCGCAACTGTCGTACGATGCGGTTTATTGGAGTACGAATGATGCGGTTTCTATGCGAATACGAATGATGCGGTTGCTGTTCGAATACGAATGATACATTTGCTAACAATACCCGTGTGCCACATTTTTCATTGATAATTTCGAATTTTTTTGGTTAACTCATCGGGCAAACCCTTGTTTACATTATGTGTTTTAGTTGAAATATTGTTTAGTTGTTGATATTTAAGAAAATGATCAATTTTGATAGCGTGAAGCGTTATTTTGTCTTTTCTTTTTACATTTAGATTTATAGCGCATGTTATGTCTGTAATTTGAAAATTTAGATGATTATTGATTTTTTTTTCTTGAACGTGCCATAGGGAGTTTTTATTGATTTGATATATTTATATACTGCACTTAGGTATTGTTTAAATAAGAATATGTAGGTTAATATAAGTTCTTTACTTAGGAGTAAGTATTGTAATCGAGAAATAAAAAGGAAGTAAGTATTGTAATCGAGAAAAATTTTTGGGTATCATATTTCAACGGAAATATCCATTTTTGACGATTACGGAATCCATGTGAACTATTTTTTATGTGACGTCTGTACGTACAAAGACAATTTTTTTTTTTTTTTTTTCCAGAAACGGATTGTTAATGTAATCCCATTTACTCTAAGCTGATACTTATGACTAATGATTATGATTAAGTTGATACTTGAAAGGGATTTTTTTCGTGATGTGTAAGTACGTATATATGCATTTCACATAACTCAAAAACGATTAGAAATTTTGTATATGAGCCCATTATAACATCTAGATGTGCACCTCCCTTTTTATTGCAATCGGTAATACTACAAAACGTAAATATGTATATTTTAAATAAATTATAATTAAATGTAAAGTATATATATATATATATATATCATTATAATTAAATGTAAAGTACACACACATTTATATGTATATAAATATAAAATAAAAGCCAAGTAAGGCAAAAATAAAAGCCTTGGTTTTTATTTTATTTATTTATCACTAAGTAAGTTACTTGGCTTTTATTTGCGCAATCGTTGGTTGTAGTCAGGACTTAATTTTTAAAATTAGAAGTGCTGGAGCTCTATGGAAGGCCATCAGGAAAGATGAATAAATAAATAAATAAATAAATATAAATAAAAAACAAATAAAATAACTAATGCAATAATAAAATAATTGACAACTAGAATATTAAATGATTATTATTATAATTCAATAAAAATGTAAAGACAAATGAAAATTTAATTAATTCTTAAATTAATGATGAACAACTAAGTAATGAAATAAAATACCAGACATCGTCTGGTTTGGGAGCTGTGGCTGAAATTGCAATTTAAGAACCAAGCCAAGCATTAGCTAAATTTAGGCCCTTGATGAGCAAATAATGTACTGTTTACCAGAGTATAGATAGAAATTTGGTTATGTAGCCTATTCTTCTAAAACGATGTTTCGTCGCTGCCTTCCCGCACCAATTCCCTTTTTTTCGGTTTCGGATTATTTGGTTACGGCAATGCACACTAGGGCTATTGCCTAAGGGAAGGGATGCCTTCGTGGAGGACTTTTTAAAGGAAACTGGCTCATATGCAAGTTACACATGGGGAAAACCCCGAAAACGCCCGTGTAGCCAGCCGTTAGCCGGGAATTGAACCCTGGACTGAACTATTAGTCTTCAGCGACTTTGCCGCTCGAGCGCTGGTGGGGTCTTCGCTGTTTGAAAAATAGGTGTTCACTTTTCGATAAAGCAAGCACCTGTTTTCTTCAATTAAAACAGGTTATACGACATGACTCTTACTACTTCATTCTCACTTAGCTTTTGATTTCTAATATTGATTCAATATTTTCTGTAGGCATTCTGATTAGAATAATGGATTTCAAACATGTGCAAAAGGCGTGTATCTGAATATAATTAGGTTTTTATAACATAGGGTCCATTTTATTAATTTCTAAAGCAATAGAATCACATTATCGCTGTTTTGAAAGAAATCAAAAATGTGACAAATGTATAATGAACATTAATATACATGCTTTACTAGAAATTCACCCTTTCGTCATTAGCGGTTCTGATGAAAGGAATGGGGAGCAGCAGCAAACGAAATAACGAATAACGGACAAATAACGAAATCTAATCTTTAATGCGGTCTCCCAGTTTCTTTAGCCAACCAGCGGCAGAGCGGTAACGTCGTTGAACACTGGTAGTTCGGTCTGAGGTTCGAATCCCGCGAACGGGTTGGCTGCATGGGTGTTTTCGTGGTTTTCGCCATGTGTAACGTGTATACGAGCCATTTCCCTTAGAAAGTCCTCCACGAAGGCATCCGTCCCTTTAGGCAGATAGCTCTAGTGTGCTTTGCCATAGTTAAATACACCAACACCAATCCAGTTTCTTTATTTGTATTTGGGAAAGTTTTATTGTCATTATGAAAAGTGAAATTTGATATGGCTACCGCATAACTTTTTAAATTATGCTTATTTTTGCTGCACTTCATTTAAATTTATTTCCTCGAATTATTCTAACTTAATTAAGCGATACCCGAAGGCAAGTTACAAATGGCATCAAACACTGCAAATTTTGAAATTAAATTTCCCGGTCAATCTCTGTCTACGGGACTCAAACTTCTTGTGTTTTTATTTTTTCATAACGAGTATAAAACTTTGCCAGCTATAAATATAGGAACCAGAAGACAACATTAAAAGTTAGATTTCATAATTTGTCAAAAATTAATTCTTTTTAAAATTTGACATTGACAAAATATGAATATTTTAGTCATTTAAAATACTTCTGTATTTTTGTTGCACCCTATTTAAACTTGCTTCTTCAAGTTATCGACACTAAATTACATTAATTCCGTTAACTATTAGAAAATAGTTATAGCAAATCATCTAATTACGACATCTCTAAGAGGTCACTTTCTAAGAAATCTGTACTTTTGAGAACATAAACAAACATTGGTAGTGAACATCACCTCTTTAAGACCACGATGTTATATTCAGATACAACACCTTCTGAGCACGTCTGAAATTCATTCTTCTGCTCAGCATAATTCGTCTGCATAAAATAATAAATAGTATTAGAAATCAAAAGCAAAGTCGAAGTAGAAACAGCATTTCTTCTAAACCATTTTAATTGAAGTAAACAGACGTTCGTCCTATCGTAAAGTAGACACCTATTTTTCAAACAGCGGATGAAACGGAAAAGAGAGAATTGGCGGGGGAAGGCAGCGAACGAAATGACACTTTTTGGAACTGGGATGAAATGAGAAAGGACGAAAAAGTACTAAGCCAATAAGACAAGGTCTGGTATTTTACTTTATAATTTAACAATTCATCATAAATTTAAGAATTATTTTAATTTTTATTTGTCTTTACATTTTTGTTAAATTTGACTTATAAGTATTTTATTTCAGTTGCTAATTATTATGTTACTTTAATTATTCATTACTTTAATCACTATTTTTTGGCTGTTGTATATAAAGATTTATAACGTTGCGCGCCTCTAACTAGCACGCAACCAACAGGTGACTGTGAAAGCTTGTATAAACCACAGAGTCTTATAAAGGGTTTAAGTCCCTTTTTATTCAACGTACTAAATTACAATTGCGTCCTCTTGACGCTTACAAATTGTGCCAACTAGGCAGTCAAAATAAAAATAATAACCTGAAAAGAAAATAAAGACAAGATTCTAACTACGAGACTCTCTAAAATAACTAACTCACCGCGTTTTACAATACGGCTGCTAATTCAGCAGACTTGAAGCTCACTGGAACAATTGCAACTACTTCCCGCCAAGCACATAGGCCACAACGCGGGTTTCTTCAATTCTCGATTTCTACCTCCGCGCTCGCTAAGTAAGAATAACTCTCTCACCGAACTCGTTTCCTTCTATTTAAATCATACTACTTCCGCTGATAATTTGAATGCTTGCGCGTTCTACTCAAATTTACATATTCTGGCATTGGCAGTTCCAGGGGAAAGTAAGGCTTGACAGGAAAGATAGTTTAAACTTAAAATAAATGTTAGTTAAAATAAATATAAACCCTACATTTGCCGCTGCCAGAATTTGGAAAACTTGGAAGCAGGTCCTACAAACGACCTGTTGTATGTTTATCTAATTCTGAACTAACTGGCGAAAGCCTCGTTTACACACAAAAAAAAATCTTATGTAACAATTATATATTAAAATTCTGTTAGTCGTTACAAAGCTTTCTTCTTACAGCAACTTTTCCTGGACTTCATCAATCAATCTTGGTCTTTCCTTCCAGCATCTGGAAGGAATAAGTATCAGTATCTTTCTACATACATTATAATTTACACTTTCTTGACACAATAAATTTTTGTTTTTAACGATTCGTTTTTCTTAGTTATTGCTTACTTCACATTCATTCAATTTTTCAAGCATTAATTTAACTTTACCCTGGCTCTCCACCATGTGTGGTGTCCAACGGGAATATTCGTGTTTTAGTCTTACAACACTTCCCCTAACCACCATGATTTGTTAGAATTCAACAACCAAATAGACACACCTTACTCGACATTCTACAACTCAATGAGCTACTTTAATATTCTTAAAAATTCAAATGTAGGTGGAGAACCCTACAAAACACATTCATTCTAACTTCCCCCTCATTCATCTTTAAACATGCAGGCTTTCGCTCTAAAGCATGACTTTACAGTTTAATACTTAAATTTTGACTTCATTGCTTTTAAGCATTCACTTTTAGCATCTACAATTTTATGCTTCTAGACTAAATTCTACTTTTACATAACATGCAAGTATTTACATACATTTACAAAAGTTTAATACATATGCTTTTTACAATTTACCATCAAATGAATAAGAGAAAATAAATTTTTACTTTACTCATTCTTCGCCAAGCTGGCGGCACTGAAACTAAAATTCTTATTAGTACAAGAATACGAAGTTACTTTTATCTCCGGCCAAATTTTGGCTTTAACATAACAGAATTAGTCTTTCGACCAACAGAAAATGCTTGTTTTTAGCTTTTACACTTAAAGAAAATAATACTTTTGCCTTAGCTAAATAAAGTAAAACAAAACTAAGTCTCAACCGAGTCATATTGACTTTCGTCAAAACATAGAACTTCGTACTTATGCATAACATTTCGGAACAAAAGAGAAAAAAAATTTATAGAAGGTTTTAACTTATCTTTGAGTTTTCGATGCTTGAAACTCCGTCATCCGTTTTTGACAAAATTGATCCCAAGTTAGAGGTGTCATGGATGTCAATCTTCTCCTTATTGATCTCCGCGTGTCGTCCCCGTTGCTCTTTCTTTTGCGTCCTCTACATGCTGGCCTCTTGACGGAGTAATCGTCTGGTTGTTGGCCTTTGCGTTTCTGCCTGGGACGGCTGGTCGTGACGTCCTCCGGTCTGGAGTCCTTCTTGAATTTCTTCTGTTCGTCGTATTTTTGTGCCTCCTGTTGGCGTTTCAGTTTCCGGAACGGCGGCCTTGCTGGCACCTGACTCTGTGGCCGTGTGCGCGTTCTCCTTGATGTGTAATTTCTCCTGCCATCTTTTGTAGGTGGTGTTTTCGTCTTTACCACGGTTTCTTTACCCGGTTCATCTGTATTTTTGTTTTTCTTAAACGCCGGAGTTTGAAAATCCTTTTTTCTTTTTGATACCGACGTCCGGGTTGTAGAAGTGCTAGGTCTCTCTTCAGTTCTCCGTTTCTTGGGTGGTGGAATAGTTGTTGCAGTCTCTGGCCCTTCTATTTCGTTTAGACTTGAGTCCTGCAAGAAACTTTTAAGGATTTCAAAATCATTTGGATTATAGTATTTTTTCACCTGGTCGGGACTTGCTTTACAGATTTCCCCTCTCTCGTTTTTAAGATATAAGACTACTCCTTTGATTTCCTGAATTACATAGGGTCCTTCAAACTTTGGAGCTAGCTTTGCCATAAAATTGTCTGGGGCACTTGATAAAGAAAATTTCCGTTTCAATACTTTATCCCCAACTTTAAAATCTGCTTCACGGCGTTTTCTATCGTAATATAACTTTTGTCTATTTCTTGCCGTATCCGAAGTTTTAAGCGCCTGATCAATTAGCTTTTGCACGTCCTTTTGTCTAAATTCCTGCTCTCTTTGTTGCACAAAGAATAATTTATCTAAAGGCGTAATTAACTTTCTGCCTAAAAATAATTCTGCTGGAGTTTTTCCCGTAGTATCATGATGTGCCGTTCTTAAAGCATAAGCTAATTCATTTATGTAGCCATCCCAGCGCTTGTGATGTGTGCTAACGTAACTGCGAATTATTTTTACAATGTTTTTATTAACTCTTTCTGCTATGTTAGCCTGTGGTCTATACGGAACCATTTTGATATGGCGTATATCAAGTCCATTGCATATGTTTTCAAATATTTGACTAATGAATTGTTTTCCGTTATCGCTAATGACTTTTATCGGTGCACCGTATTTTAAAATGTATCTGTGTAAGAATGCATCTGCGACTGTTTTGGCTGACGCGCGTTTAAGTGGAACAATTTCTATCCATTTTGAAAAATGATCTACTATTACTAAAAGAAAACGATTTTTATTTAACTCGCTCTGGGGGAAGGGACCAAGGAGATCTATGCCTAAAATTTCATTCGGAAATGTAGCGCGAATGCTATTTAAGTACCCGGCCGGGCTGTAATTAATATCATTTATTAACTGACATTGATTGCAGGACCTGACATACGCCGTTACTATTTTGTATAATTGCGGGAAATATACCGCCTCGCGTACCCTTTTTAAAGTCTTTCTGACCCCGAGGTGGCCCGCTGTTTTTTTTTCGTGCAACTCCTTCAAAATGCTTAATCGAAGCGAGGCTGGGATGACTGGCTTATACTCAAGATTTTCGTTCGTTGTTTTCGTATAGAATAATAAATTATCTATTATTTCATAGTTTTTTGCTCTATTTCTTATCGCATCGATATCTGTATGCTCAAAGCTTTCGGGGTCTTTCAAATAAGCATAGATATTTCCAAATTCAGGATCAGCTTTCAGTTCAGTAATAACCGTATCTCTAGAATCTAAAATTTTTGAAGTCAACACAGCGCATTTAAGTTCATTACCTTCATCGTCCAGTTTTATACGAGAAAGTGCGTCAGCTACATTGTTTTCCTTACCCGGTTTATATTTTATTGTAATATTATATTCTTGGAGTTTTAAAGCCCATCTTATTAACCTGGGCGTTAGGTTTTTTCCCGAGTAAAGTCTACCAACAGCCGCATGATCCGAAAAGACTGTTACTGGCGATTTGCCGAAATAAACTCGAAATTTGTGTACAGCCATTAATACGGCTAATGTTTCTCTTTCTGTAGCTGTATAATTCCTTTGTGTTTGATTCAATGTTTTACTAAAAAATGCCAGCGGATGGTTATTTTGCATAAGAACCGCACCCACCGCATAGTCTGATGCATCTGCCGCAATTTCCAGGTTTTCATCCCCCTCAGGGAATTTTAAAACAGGGGCATTAATAAGCGCTTCTTTTAATCTTTCAAAAGCTGTGTTCGCTTCCGCTGTCCACGTAAATTTACTCTTTCTTCTTTTGATTACTAAGAGTGGTTCAACAATATTAGCGAAATCTTTTATGAAAGATCGATAGTAAGAACATAGTCCAAGGAAAGACGAAAGTTTCTTGGCGGTGTTGGGCGGTGGGAAATTCTTAATAGCTTTTATTTTTGAATCTTGCGTTTCTATACCCTTTTGCGAAATTTTATAACCGAGATATTTAAGTTCTTTAGTTGCGAACTTGCATTTTGAGGCGTTAATTGTAAGACCGGCCTCTTTTAATAATTTAAAAACTTGTTCGAGGTCATTAATGTGTTGTTCCAACGTACTACTCGTTATAATTATATCATCTAGATAAATTAAGGTTGATTTTCCTAGGACAGGCTTTAGAACAATGTCCATAGCTCTCTGGAATGTTGATGGGGCCCCACACAACCCAAAAGGCATGCGTAAAAATGCATAAGTGCCCGATTTTGTTATAAACGCGGTTTTATGTATATCTTCGGGTCTCATAGCTATTTGATAGTAGCCAGACGTTAAGTCCAAAGTAGACATATATCTCGTCGATTTGATCTGTCTAATGATCTCGTCTATAACCGGCAAAGGGTAAACTGGAAATTTAGTTATGCTATTTAGTTTTCTATAATCGATAGCAAACCTCCAAGCCCTTTTATCCGAAGGAGGAAACTCGTTCTTTTTCCTACATAGTACGACTGGACTCGCGTATTCACTATTTATGGGCGTTATTATTTTATTCTTTAACATCTCCTGAATATGTTCTTCGATGATTACGTCTTTTTGTTTGTCATAGCGGTAAGGTTTAGTCCTACAAGGTTTTTCGGCATTTAATTGAATCTTGTGAGTCACGATCTGACAGTTTCCCGGTTTTTCTGAAAACAAATGAGAAAAATTACTCACCACTTGCTGTATTGCTTTACTTTCCTGGTCATTCAAATGGCTAAGGTCCAATTCAGGTGTCTCCGCAGGTTCCACCACCCTCTGGTCCATCTCCAGCACCACGGAACTATCTTGAAAATTTAATTTGGCCCTCGCGGCCCTTAAAAAGTCCATACCTAAAATAAGAGAGTGTTGGAGGTGTTTCACCACAAAAATTAATACTTTGAGATTTTCCTCTTTTATCTGTAAGTTTAATGATACTTTCCCGATGCAGTGACATGTTTTTCCTTGCGCCGCTATAATTTCCGTATTTCTGGTTTTGAATAGTCGTATCCTATAAAAATTCTTTTTGAAGAACTTTTCACTCATGAAATTTCCTTCTGCCCCTGTATCGATGAGGGCTTCTACTGGTACATCGCCAACCAGGACTTGTATAATTGGTAGCTGTGAGTTTTTTACGATGACTGTATTTAGATGTCTATTTGAGGGTTTTTCTAAAACTTCCGGGGTCTGGACCCTCCCTTTCACAGGCCCCTCTAGTCGTTTAAAGCTTTCCTTTCAATCTGTGTCTTCTGGGTACGCGGATGCTTATTTTCTAATTTTCTTTTTGGGCCTTGACCTTCGAGTTTCGATGCGTTAGCTTGATAGTTCTTTCCCCCATATGAGCGATTTCCATTTCTGGTTTCCTCCTTCCTTCTGGTACTTTGAGAATATGTTTCCCCTCTCGCTCTTTCCGCTATTCTGCGATTTTGAAATTTCACCGCCAATTCGAAGAGTTCCTGCAATGTTCTTGGGTTTCTAATTTCAAAGTAGTCTTGAACAGCGGGTAACAATCTTGGTAATATTATTTCAACAATCTCCGCATCGGGTTTCTTGCCATACAGCATATCCGTTAGCTTGATTTTTCGTAAAATAAAGTCCGTCAATTGTGCTGTATCCCGTTGATAGAAACTATATAGCTCGGCTTCCAGCCGTGCGCGATATTTCACTATGGGGAAGGCCTTTACTAACGATTTTTTGAAATTTTCAAATGTATATGTCGGGCTTCCAAATTCCCCTAATAGAAATTTGCCTATGTTCTTCCACCATAGCGCGGCCTGTCCTCTTAGTGCTGATGTGGCGATAGCAACTTTTTGTCTTTCAGGCACAGGATAGAGCTGAAAGTGGTTTTCTATACCTTCTAAAAATACGGACACCGAATTTTTTCCGTCGAAATAGACGTTTGGCTTGATTGATACTCTCAAAGTCTGGACCAGGTATCCAAATCCTTCTAACTGAGTTGTCATTTATTGGTGTTGTCCAGCGGCTTCCATCCAGTTTTCGGCCATTTCAGTTCGATAAGTGTTCGGGCGCCAATATAACGTTGCGCGCCTCTAACTAGCACGCAACCAAGAGGTGACTGTGAAAGCTTGTATAAACCACAGAGTCTTATAAAGGGTTTAAGTCCCTTTTTATTCAACGTACTAAATTACAATTGCGTCCTCTTGACGCTTACAAACTGTGCCAACTAGGCAGTCAAAATAAAAATAATAACCTGAAAAGAAAATAAAGACAAGATTCTAACTACGAGACTCTCTAAAATAACTAACTCACCGCGTTTTACAATACGGCTGCTAATTCAGCAGACTTGAAGCTCACTGGAACAATTGCAACTACTTCCCGCCAAGCACATAGGCCACAACGCGGGTTTCTTCAATTCTCGATTTCTACCTCCGCGCTCGCTAAGTAAGAATAACTCTCTCACCGAACTCGTTTCCTTCTATTTAAATCATACTACTTCCGCTGATAATTTGAATGCTTGCGCGTTCTACTCAAATTTACATATTCTGGCATTGGCAGTTCCAGGGCAAAGTAAGGCTTGACAGGAAAGATAGTTTAAACTTAAAATAAATGTTAGTTAAAATAAATATAAACCCTACAGATTATAGTTGTTTAAATTTAAATAATTCTTTGGCATAATGTAATTTATATCATCTATGTTGCTACAATTCTGTTTCAGTACAAGACCATCATGTCAGTGTAAGATTTCGTAAGTGGAGACTTGGTTTCTAATCTTGGTGAAATATAATACGGAGAAGCTCTTACTGTGAATTTTGATATGTATAATTTATTCTTGTATTGGATTGGAATGGACTCGGTGTTTTCATTTAGGATGTTTCATATTCAAAGAGTTAGTTCAGTGTTTCATATTCAAAGATGATTAAGTTCATACAATGTAATTAATTAATAGACTTATCACACAGACCTTTTTAATAGACTTATTCTTAAATTTTTTGTTCAGACATAATGTTACTAATTAAAAACAGCATTAGAAAAACAAAACTGGTTAAAAGAAAACTTCAGTTATTTTTAAAAATGATATTTTATATTTAAATGCTTTTATTAATATAAAAACAACAATAAACATATTTCTAAATAATAAGGTTATTAAGAATCCTTAAGAAAATTTTTAAGATTTATAAAGGTTTGCAAGGTGAAAACATAATCGATTTTGTTATAAATCACATGGTTTTGACATGTTTTGAGTATGCTCCTGCTGGATTGGTAGAAGCTTGGTGATCCTGTTATGAACAAATCTTAACAGATGAAGATATAGCATGTGAATATAGAATCTAAAGGAAAGGTAAGGTTAGATTAGGGTCTTTGAATATTACCAAGCACAATGGTTATCAGTCTGAAGAAGAATGCTTTTATGAACAACTTTATAGGGCACACCCGTTCTTATATGGCAGGGTTGCTCTCCAAGTACTGAGGTAGGGAATATTTAATCTGCTCTTTTTTTTTTTTTTTTTTTTTTTTTTTTTTTTTTTTTAAGTGTTTGGTAATGGTATTATTCATTTCATGTATTTTCTGTAATACATATAGAACACTAATATTTCTATTACAAGTGTCTTTTTTTCATTTTTAAGTGCTTTGCTCGTTGATATTCTCAAATTGCATCTAATAAGTAGTGCTATTAAGTATATAATAGCTATATATTATGTATAAATTATAATATAATGTACAACATATAATGATATGTATTACGTGGGCTATTATGTATGTATAAATACAATAAACGCATATATAGATCAATATATGGTTGATCTTTACAATATGGTAACTGGTAGTTTGGCGACATTTTGGAGGCGATAAAGGTTACTACCTGGGACTTTTGTAATAATGTGAGCAGTACTCAGTTCCGATTACGCATTATTTTGCGTGAGGGAAATGAGAGATCATGGGATATGTCATGTGATATTAATGGACGAATTACGGTTCTTTAATCGGAAAAGGGGGGAAATCGGGAAAAAATGTGGAAATTTTGTATTTAGCTTTATTCTGTGTTGTGTGAAACAGTGTTGTGTAATTTTTGGATCCCATGGCCCTAATTAAAGTGAATTCGAAATGGGTATTTAGGCATTGTGATAAAGAGAAGTTTGCTTTTTATTTAGCGGAGGAAGTATGGAGGAAAAATTCGCAGAAAAAATCTTTCAATAATTTTATTGAATGAATTAGAAAAGTGTATCCGCCACGTAATCAAGATTCTGAAGAAGATTAGGTAAGTTAGTATTTTTAATTATTTGAGGATATTATTTTTTTGCATTGTTCTAAATGTAAGGTGGAAAGGAATTTGGTATTATTGGGAAAATTGTTATTAGCAATGATTTAGTTTAAAGTAATTAGGATTGTAAGGTAATTTTTATTAATTTAATGTATGTACTCATTTATATTTTAAGTAGTGTTTTTGAATTTAATTATATTTTAATGAAATGATAGTTATTTTGTGAATTTTATGTTTGTAGGAATTTGGTATACGTTTAAGTTGAAATATACGTGCATGGAAATAATTTAAATATTTGATACTAAGTATTTGTAATACTTGCAGTATGAATTCGTTGGTTACGTGTATAATGTAATAGATGATTTAGAGGTAAAAGTTTTTGGATATTTTATTTATTTTATATGTGGAAATGTTCATATTTGTAAAGGGTAAATACTTTTTCGCGATCAGGTAATTTCATATATGTTCTTTTTACCGGGTTTAAAGATAGAGAAAATTGTCATATATTTTCGTGAAATTTTTCTAATTTATGAGAAAAAAGCAGTGTACATGGATATAGTGAAGAGTGTGCGCAATGCCATTTTTGTGCAATTCTGGGATGTTTTTTTAAGTAAAAATAAGTCGACGTGTACATGGTTTAGTGATATTATAATTAAATGATAGTTATTTTGTGAATTTTATGTTTGTAGGAATTTGGTATACGTTTAAGTTGAAATAAACGTGCATGGAAATAATTTAAATATTTGATACTAAGTATTTGTAATGCTTGCGGTATGAATTCCTTGGTGACGTGTATAATGTAATAGATGATTTAGAGGTAAAAGTTTTTGGATATTTTATTTATTTTATATGTGGAAATGTTCATATTTGTAAAGGATAAATACTTTTTCACGTTCAGGTAATTTCATATATGTTCTTTTTACCGGGTTTAAAGATTAAGAAAATTGTCATGTATTTTCGTGAAATTTTTCTAATTTATGAGAAAAAAGCAGTGTACATGGATATAGTGAAGAGTGCGCGCAATGCCATTTTTGTGCAATTCTGGGATGTTTTTTTAAGTAAAAATAAGTCGGCGTGTACATGGTTTATGTTTATGTGTTATTTTGAAAAACGCGTATGGAGTATGGTATTGTGCACTTTTTCCCAATTTTGCAGTGAATATTTGTCATGATTAAGCAGTTTTGTTTGATAAAATTTCTAGCATAAGTGTAATTCGGATAGTAGATTGTTGGAAGAAGTGTTCAGTAGATAAGAAGAAAAGAAACATGTCTTTACTTCGTGAAGACCTGCGGCGGGGAAAAAAAAATAGAGGGTTGCTGTAGGAGAGTTGGTTGCCAAATTTTCGCCAAAAAATGGCCAAGTTACCATAATGTAAAGATCAACCCAATATATTTTTAGTATGTAATCATTCAAAATAAATTTTATGGAAAAAAAAAGACACTTGACAGCAGAGATTTTCTGGAAATCCCAAGTTAAATACATATCAAATCATTTGTTTACAATCAGTGAACGTTAACACCAAAACAGCGACTCAATGCTTACAACAGCCAGCAGTTCCTCCTTTACATGAACAAGAAATTAAATAAAAAATATATATATATATATTTCTCCTTTTTCAACAATGAAATGTCCTTCGATTTCATGCGATCATTACGCTATAGAACTTATCCTTCAACAGGAAGTCAAAATTCGTACATTGGGTTTTTCAAGTAAAATTCCGTGCTTTACTAAATGACGCGCTTTTTTAAATTCTCTCTGCTTCAGTAATATAGCGAAAATTTACGCCTCCTTGAACAAAATCAAACATTTCCCAAAAGCTAAGCAACTCCATTTTTGGATGGACGAAGTCAGATCACAAATCAAAATACCGATTTTTCTACTCCATACCTATATGTGAATTTAATCGAGGATAAAAAGAAAAGGCAAAGTAGTAGAAAACATCCTAAAAATATTACTGTCTCCATGGGTGTAGGCAAAACGAGAGGAAGCTGTAATCATTTACAATAAATACTGTCTCACAAGTGCGTGTAGTGAGTATGTTTGGGTAAGGCTGAATAGATGTGATGATGGGGGGGGGGAATGGATAGTGTTGAGATGCTTCGTATTCAAGCATTTATTTATTTATTTTACCATGGAATTTAGCATGGAATACAAGGCAATATGTATGCTTTCATCCTGAGACACACAGCAAAAGACCCATAACATCAGACAGAAACATATATTACTTTAACTAAAATAACTAAAGACAATAAGCATAGATCGGTGGTATTTATTAATATATTTATCATAATTTATTATAAGTTTATTTATGGTCAGCTCGCTATCATAATTTATTACTTGTTAATTAATGTTAGTTTAACACATTGAAGAAAACAGTATTTATATTATCTCATAATTCTAAGAATTTATTTAAGGCAATGAAGAATAATAGATCCCTCACATTTAGACATTAAACAGATAGCAAACAACAGTTGAGGGGAAAAAAAATCGGTGAGGTATAGTATTTAAAGGCAAAAAAATATTTAGCGATCTCAGGGGGGGGGGAAGATAGGAGCACGAAGTAGCGCATAGCGCAACCTAACATACACGTCGCTTTGCAAAATCTCCATTTTCCCTCTCTGGAAACTGGAAATGTAGGCGATGTCGTTCTGTTGGAAGATAGCCAGAGACGCCGCACTCATTAGTGTTTAGCCAAGATAATCCAGCTTTTTCCCAGTATAGACGGAAAAATTAGACTAACGAGGGTCAAGATAGGAAATGAACTCTGCTTCCTCCAGTGTCCCGGCTTTTCCCGTCGGAGATCTCTACTCCCGAATCTGCTGGTCCTCTGTTCCACTGCAGAACATCTCGAGATAGAAACAACCCTACGACTGGTCAGGCTGATTGTGTTTCAGAACCTGCTTCAAGTCTGTTTGTGTTTCAGAACCTGCTTCAAGTCCTCACGTGATAACCAGAGCTGGAAGAGTTATTGGTCTTCCTCATCGACTGGACCTGTGTGTATTGAATTCCTCCGTACCGTCGGACCTCAACGGTGGGAGGAGATGTTACATCTAAACTCTGGACTATCAGCGCCGTTGCATCTAAAATCTAGAATAATCAAAACAAAAACGTATATAGAACTCTGATTTGCATTGAACTGGAACCAGAACAAGAACTAGAAAGATTGTATGAAGGAAAGAGCGTAATGCTCATCTAAACGTAATCTGTTAATTGTGTATAAATATAATCTATTTATGTTTCACACAAGTCTAAGTGTCAATATTTTGAAGAATCTTGGGATTTGGATAGTTCAGCGATCAGAATGGATGTTTCCTTGGCCATCCGGAAGATAGAAAAGGTAAGATAATTTTTTTTGCCTTTATAGAGAATTCAGAAATATTAATTTTGAGTGAGAATCTAGAATTTCGTTTCCACTAGAAGGTTTCATAAATACGTTATATTCACTTTTACATTTAGCCTTTGAAGTTAAATAAATTTTACAATTTCGACCTAGCTTTTGCGGTTTAAAATATGATTCTCCTTGTTTAATTGCAATATGTGTCATCAATTCGCAATCAAATAAACCGAATATTTCATCTGATACAATTAATTAACATAATAATTTAAAATCACTCACTTAGCGCATCTGACAATAATACTCAACTGTAGCATTTCATCTTGACGCAAATTAAACATAGCTTTCTGAATGTAATTTTTGCGCTTTTTGAAAACTGTATAACACTCTCGTGGCGTTGTCTGAAATTCTTTCAACACTATTGTTCTAAGCTTATCATAATTGCGCATGTCTTCTTCAGTCAAATAAACTATTCAATTATTCGCTCTCACCCAGAATATTCAAAATAATTTCCAATTTTAGCTCATCTGGTTTAAACGCTTTCTCAAGGGACTGGAAAAAAAGATTGAATGACTTTACTCTCGAAGATACTGGCAAAGAATATGTATTGTTAAAAACAAGGTGGTTAGAATAGAACAAGGAGGAGGCTATTCTAACCTCCCTGGTTAAGAAGGAAAACTTCTTCGCACCAAAAGTTGCTCGGCTGCCCATGAGCGAAATATCTGTCTCCAAAGCGCCAAAGTTCGAAGCCGGCATCGAAGTTCGAAGGTCACGTTTATCAAGAGTCCATAAAACGAATATCGTTATAATTTTCTTAAAATTTTGAAGGAAAATAAAATATTTTTTCGCGTAAGTAAATTAAATTAATAGGTTAGTTATTTTGAGTCCACCCCCTCCCAAAGAAAAAGTGCAAAAATCTGAGTCTAAATTATTACAAAATGTAAAAGAAGAAACGTTTTGTCGGTGAGATCGGAGATCATCATTCGTTAAGTGGTGTTCGACACGAAGGCCTTTACCACAACATGTTTATCAATCCCCTAAGAACCTGTAACAGTTCGTTAAATTCCATAAACTGGAAAAGCCCTGTGCACTTGTAATAAAAGTGCAAAGACTTCAGTAGTGAAGAAGTTGATCAGGGGTGACGCCATACATCGGCCACCGATGAAGTCTTCGTTGGATAAGCTATAATAGCAACTAATAATTTTGACATATCTTTTACACATTATCGTAGATTTGACACAGTATCGTACAGTAATATTGGAAAATAATATAAACAAGTCCCAGATTTTTTTTTTTTTTTTGCTTTCGTCCGAGGCGAAAGTACCTATATCTGAATATTCATAGGGAAGTAGACTGTCATGTGATATACGAATTTAATGATGATAAAGTCAGCAGCCTTGGTACCGGGCAAAGTACGGGGTAAGATGAAAATGATGATAAAGATGGAACAAAATCTTGATTAAATAGTTGAAAATAAAATATATACAAGAACTACCATCTAACAGTATGATGTATAGTTTTGGGCCGTTTATGCGGCTGTGCGATTAGATAGTCGTACTCCCCTATGTTTTTAATAACTTCTTTTCGTAGAATTTGAATGTAATCTTTAGTAATTCGGTATATAATGGTAAAATATTTAGAGAATTATAAATGACAGTGTTCCTAACGAACCACGGAGAGTTCGATAGGAATCTGAGAGTTTTACTCTGAAAACTTTGAAGCCTTGCTCGGTTTGAACGTGCAGTAGCTGCCCACGCCCAAGCGGCATATAGAATTATGGGTCGGATTGCCTGTAGATAGATTGTTCTTTTAGCGTTGATATTTAACTTCGAATATTTGCACATCAGAGAGTATATGCTCATTAAGGCACGTTGTGCTTTGTCTCTGATATAATTAACATGAAATTTGAAAGTTAACTTCTGATCGAGATAAATACCTAGATATTTTGCTTGGTGGTCACTTGACACGATTTGTCCGTCCATCGTAATTTCTTCCAAGTCTTGAGGGATATTTCCTTTCTTAAAGTAAATCACTTTTGATTTTTCGGGTTTAATTTTAATTTTCCATCCTTTAAACCAGTGTGAAATGTAATTAATGGCATTCTGTAGTTTATTTCTTGCATGATATGGATTAAGTGAGAGACATAAAAGTGCCATGTCATCGGCATAGCATGCAGTGAAAGTATTTTCTATATTAGGAAGATCGTTCATATATAAATTATAGAGAAGCGGGAAAATTACCTACCCCTGTGGTAACCAGCGTCAAATTTTCTTGTGGTGGAATAGTTATCTTGAATCTTAACTTGAAAAGTTCTGTTCTTTAAAAAATCAGGAATTAGATGGATGATGGCAGGTGAGAAATTGTAGTTAATCAGCTTGATGATAAGACCGGGATGTCAAACTTTATCGAAGGCTTTCTCTAAATCCATAAAAATAGCAGCGACTACTTCCTTTTTATTAAAATTTTCACCTATGAATTCTACGATTCGAGCGATCTGCTGAGTCGTTGAGAATCCCTGGCGAAATCCAAATTGATGGTCTTTGATGATGTTATTTTCATTAATAAAAGTGGTGAGTCGAGACTTGATAAGCCTTTCGAAAAGTTTGGCAATTGCAGGCAGAAGACTGATCGGTCTAAAGTTACTTGTGAGATTTCCAGCTTTGCCAGTCTTTTTAATGACAGTTAGAAGGGCGTGTTTCCAATATTTTGGGAATGTATTAAGTCTTAAACATACGTTATAAATATTTGTAATAAGGACGATGTGTTTCCTTGGGAGGTATTGCAGGGCCTTATTAGTGATATTGTCATATCCAGATGCTTTCTTTGGATTAAGTTTCTTTATAATTTTCTGTGTTTTTTTGGGAGAAGTCGGGTTGTTTTGATTTTCAGGATCTTTGCAGAGGAAATCGGTCAAGGGATTGATAATGTTGATATCATTCGGGTGTGGGAAATTATTTATATTAAACTGTTGTTCATAGTTATCAGAGAAGAGGTTGACAATTTTCTTATGATCGTAAATTTTGGTGTTATTATCATCTAGAATGGGTCCAATATTGGAGGGAGTGCTTCGGAGACTTTAGCAACTTTCCACACAGAATGGTCGGTGTGCGAAAGACTTTCAATGAAGTTATCCCAGCAATTGTTTCCGTACACTTGGATAAGTTTTCTGAGGTTTCGATTGGCAGCATTAAATCTTCTTTTGTCTTGGGTGGAGTGAGAACGTTGATAAATTTTTCTTAGTCAATTTTTCTCTGTAATTTTCTGTCTAATATTGTGTGGGAGCGTATAATTAGTCTGTTTTGGAATACATTTGGCGTGGTTGAGGGCTTCGTTGATTTTACTGCTAAGATAGGCTGTGGCATCATGAATTTCGCTGTTATTAGTCATTTTAGTGGTAGCAGATATGTTTTCTTCAAGGTGATAAGCATAGTTTTCCCAATTAATAAGGCACTTTATAGGCGGAAGACCATGCTTTAAGCCATATAAAGTGAATCGTACTGGTAGGTGATCTGAAAAAAGTTCTTTATCCACTTGGATAAAAGGTATTTGAGGAACATTGAAGGTAATTAAGATGTCTAATACATCAGAAGTATTTGAGATTTGAAGAAGATCCATAGGTTCATCTGGACCATAAATGTTGATATCAGGGTTGTTGATGATAATAATTCCGTCTGGATTTTTCGCGTGGAGTTCCAGTTAACGTGCTTACAATTAAGTCCCCAGCAAGAATAGTTGGATAACGAAAGTTTAGAATATAGTCAAGATCTTGAGTGTTGAGGCTTTTGTTGAGTGGCTTATAAACAGCAATGGTGAGATATTCTTTATTATCACTGTTCAAAATACATGCACTTGCTTCAAAGCTCATAAGGGGAAGAGGAAAGATGGTACTGTTTAGGCTTTTTTTTCATGAGAATAGCTATACCGCCACCACGCTTATGAAGACGGTCAGATCTATAGATGTTGTAGTTGGGAATTTTAAATTTGTCATTTGATTTGAGGTGGGTTTCACTTAACAAAATTACATCCAGACTGTGCTGGTTGATGTAGTTTTGAATTTCAAATTTTTGATTTTTAATACCATTACTATTATAAAACATAAACTCGGCATAATAAATATGTTGCATGGTATTTGGATTAGCCGTATGGGCGTAAATATTCATGCTCGTTCTGGATGAACATCTTTAGTGCTGCCATTGCAGTCTTGAGCCTGGTGTCGGGGTTAGAAGCCTGCTTGTATTGCTGGTAAATTTGATAAATTTCAGTAATGAACCCGGTGAATTCTTCAAAAGTGTTGTTCTTCTATGTCTCTGTTTACTGATTTTCGTCTATTTTTGGAGGATTGGTCTTCTTTATCGTTATTTATAGAGTTGTTATTATTCTTGAGGGATTTCCTGTCGTTAACCGTCTTTGGGTTGCTCTTGGTAATCGCCGCATATGATTTGTTGTACGGGGCTTAAATGCATTTGGTGTTAATGAAGAAACTTCATTAATTTTTTGAATATCTGTGTTTCCTGGTCTTTTAGGGCATTCCTTACTACAGGATGCATGTCCTCCTCCACAGGGGACACATTTCGCAGGAAATTCTTTACCTTTTTGAGAGCACTGGAAGGATTTGTGATTATCGGCGCGTCTGACGTTTTGTCCACGAACGTTTCTTCCCTCAATTTCCTGTACAGTCGGTTACAAAAGTATTCGAACACCTGTACCCTATCAGAAAATGACAAGATGGCGTTTTTTTTTTTTTTTTTTTTTTTTTTTTTTTTTCTTCCTGTCTCTTGTGTTATTCCATCCTAAGTTTTCTTCTTTCCCCATCTTGGAAAAGACTGAAAAATGGTCACGATCTCTCTTTGAATTGGGAAGCCATTTTGAGAAAAGCGGACGACCCCAAGGTTCTTTAATATACTAAGGTTAGGCCAGGAACGGAAAAAGCGTGCCATTGGTTGCTGGTAGTGACGTCACCCGGGAGACAAGAAACATCGGCCGACGCCTCTGCTACATGATTTTGGTAATGGAAAAAATGTAAACTAAAGCAAAATGATCATTTTATATGTGGTAGATACACCGGAAATACCGGGTATATACTTTCCGATTAAGTATTTTGTTAAAGAAAATGTTTATTTTATGCACAGAATTCGTACGAATGCTGAAAATAATTGTAAACATTAAATTCTTTTCGTAAAGGAAAGTATTAGAAAATGAAAAACGATATTTAAGTTAATTAAGGGAAATAAATATTGTAAAACAAGGTATTTTTCAATATTTTTTCGTAGTATTGTTTGCACTAAATAAATCATGTTGAACAGAACACATGATGGCATAACTGCTAAGACCATGGTAAAAACATAATCAAAAAGTATTATTCTATTTATTTTCATTGCTCATGCACTTTTTTTAATACAAATGAACTTTGACATTCCATGAGAAATATATGATCGTCATTTTCAGTTTAAATTACATATCTCAAGCAAAAGTATATATAAAAAGATTTGACTTAACAAATTCATATTTAAATACCATAAAATTCTACAAATTTCTTAATATCCGTCATTTATACATTTAAATAGTATACTTATCGCATTCATTATAAAGTGAAAAGTCACTTCATACTGATTCACTTCAGATTTTAGCAGAAGTGCGTATATTTTCAGTATAATCTAGAAGTACTCTTATAATCCTTTACACTGCCAAGATTTCTATATAACATTTATCCTGACGTGATTATTTGCTATAGTAAATAATCTTCGATATTGGCATCCTATTCTTCCTTCCATACATTAAAAATGGAACAATTAAAATACATTTTCTTACACATATACGCACAATAATAATAATAATAAACTTGCCCTACATCTTAGTTTTGGCCCACCAGCGGCTGAGCGGTAAAGTCGCTGAAGACTGGTAGTTCGGTCCGAATCCCGCGAACGGGCTGGCTGCATGTGTGTTTTCGTGGTTTTCCACATGCGTAACGTGTATACGAGCCAGTTTCCCTGAGAAAGTCCTCCACGAAGACATCACACCTATTACGCAGATAATCCTAGTGTACTTTTCCATAATTAAATACACCACCACATCTTAATTTCAATTCAGCCTGTACACAAATTAAATATTTTTAATTACTAATGTATTTTTATCAGGTTGTTTCTTAAAATACTTTTGTTATACTCGAAATATGTGTTCAATATTGAATTATTTTTCTTTCTCTTATAATTAAAAACAAGTTATATGGAATCAAAATTAAAACATATGCAGCAGTTAAATAACACTAAACAGAATATCTTACTCTTTCGCTATTTGTATTCTAGCATTATACATAGATTTGTTTTCCTTCAGGTTCAAGCATGTGTAAGTTATATCAATTAAATAACATCACACATACCTGTATGCATCAGTTAAATAACACTGAAGGAAATATGTCACTCACGCATTCGATGTTTGCATCATAGTGTGGTCGAAAAATTGTTCTTTCCTCACGGTGAGGAATGTATCAGTTTACTTAGTTCGCAAAGCTTAACCCAGACGCTGCTTCAATACATAGAATTACGTTTGGGATGTAAAGAAAGTAACCAAAACATGTGAATGAAGTTGGGTACGCGAATTTATTAACTAATCATTCAGGTACTCAGTATTGGTAAACATGACATTGAGTTTAAATATCTCACTACGATGTAAGTCTCATACACAAAATGAAGATTATGATAAAAAATGATTTAAAATGAGAAATTTTTCAATTTAAATGTAAAATAGCAGTAAAATGAAAAATAAATGTAAAATTACATCACAGTTATGTATGAAAACTACATAAATTCATTAAAAAAATAGTTATTTTATAGTTTATTCTGGTTGTAAAGAGTGTTTTCCGCCATATAACGTATTAACGTGTATAATTCTGACACAAAGCTATAGCACAATTTGCCACTTCCGCCTAGGTATAATAGCAAATTAACAACAGAAATCAAATCAAACTGTTGATGCAACGAAAGTAAACAAACGCCAAGAACTAACGCTGTCACCCACATGACGTCATGCGTATGTGGCATAACTTTCTCCCTGCACTGCGCATCGCTCTTGGGCCCCCCCTGGGACGACCCCACCTTGGACAACGGAAATGACCGCTCACCACAACAAGCGTCTAGCCCCTCAGATGCTAGTTTCCTTCTGGATCGTTTGCGCAGATTCACGCGCAGCGTGTTTACCCCAAGGAACTGGGCGTGGTCAAAGCCGATTTTTTTAAAACGCCACGCGTGTGAAACGTTACGAACTTGGTGCGCATTACTGAATGTAAATTAATTAATTTTATTAGATTTTCTGAAATAGTTTTCTTTTTAATTGGTATATATATTTATTTGTTCAGATGTTTTATTATAAATCTATACATAAAGGAAGAATATCTGATTTATTCATTTATTCACGTACAGATCATCGCCCGAAGCTATTAGAGATACAGATATCAAAACTTAGGAGCTTATTACTTTTGTATCGAAGATGTTATTTAAGAAGCGATTTTTTAAGATTTGGCGTGCAAAACATGTTTTTATGTTTTTTCATATAAGGAAGAAACAGATGTACATAAGATTCTTGCTTTAAAATGTATGCAATATGAATACATAAAAACCAATTTCAAACGTTTTCAAAATTCGGCAACGAAGGGGGGGGGAACGTGTTCTTCACATATTCCATCATACCTCAGATATCCATAAGACACACTTATGAATTATTGCTGTAAAATGTAAGGAATACAAATAAATCCTGACATCAACATGTGTGGGGAGGGGGACTGATTGGCATAAAATACAAGTTTACATAATGTACAAGTAAGCCTTATTAAAGGTGCAAACCAGATATGTAAAGCTAGTTAGTATTAAAAAAAACTTAAGGTTTCTATTATTTAATGTTATTAATAATTAAAACCCCAAAATAAAAATGTAGCAGCATGTGGCAATTCACAAAACTGTTATGAGTTTGTTACCATGTTCAATTAGTTTTAAACAATTCTACACATAATAAAATGGCCAGTGACCACATGTGAATGTACATGGGGTTGAATAATTAGAAAATAAAAAACTTGACAAATATTAAATAGCAAGTATTGAATAGTAGAAAATATTGCTTACCGTTCAAATTTGGACAAATATTAAATAGCAAGTATTGAATAGTATGAAATATTGCTTACCGTTCAAATTTGGACAAATATTAAATAGCAAGTATTCAATAGTAGAAAATATTGCTTACCGTTCAAATTTGGGATTGAATCAGTTTCACCAAAATATATTTATCTACATTAAAAATGTTTGGTAATAATTTATTGACTGAACACTTTAAAAGTCAATGAATGATTGATTGTATGGACAATATTTGGTATTGTTGCACTTGGGGGGGGGAAGAAAGACAGTAATGCAAGGAGGATGAACAAAAATAGACTTACTCATTAATCACAGAATATATCAGCCTATCACGAGGACCTGAGATAAAGGTTCAAAACCCTGTTCTGACCTTCTACATCTGTTCCTGATCATTTTAAGGATTAGAGTTGGAATTATCTTATTATTAAAGAGAAGTTCTAAAGAAAGAGATAGTATTATATAAATAAGAAAAAAATATCATCTGACACATATAAAACACTTACAGGCAGTTGAAAGATGTTTTAGATGATAAAAATGAACAAAAGGAATTGTGAATAGGTACTAATGACTATTGTTAAAATATATATTTTTCAATAGATGTATTAAGTTTCTTCAGTGGAATTATGTGCAAAATTTTTGTGATCCAAAATAATTTTTAGAATTGTATTATTGTCTTCATTCTGTGAAGTTATTGTAGAAGTTTTTGTCAGTTTTCTTTTCGTTTTGTATTTGAGAATCTTTTGGGTATTATATTTTTATTAGATGGAATATCTTTATTAGCAGTTGGGAAATGTATTTCGGGTAGAGTAGACTTTAAGGTACCCCTTGTATTTTGGCGAAGTTGTTGTTTGATTTATCGCCAAGTTGTTTCATTTATGGTAGCCTGAATAGTTGAATGTTATGGAAACCCTATTGTGACGTAATTGGGTGCATGCATGATTCTGGGAAATTTTTAATCATGGGATGTTTTGTAAGCGTTTTTGTGCTGTGTGTTTAGACGGTAGAATGGCCAAATGTAGTAAGATTAATTTGAAGTTTCTGTGCGATTTGGAGCAAAAGGGAAAAGAGCTTTAATTGACTGGTGTGTAAATGAAGGTTTACTTAGTAGCCATTATAAGTGTCCTGTATGTACAGGGTGATCAGCGAATAAGCCCTGATTTCAAAATTAAATATCTCTACAACAAAAATCGATAGAATTATGCGGTAAACTGTACATTTATTAGCAAAACTGTAAAAATAGTGTACAAAAGTGTAGAAAATTTAGTTACGAAAATCGTTAACAGATGGCGCTCTGCATTGAAAATTATTTCTGAAAGGAGTCAAAAAAATAATTAAAAAAATAAAGCAGGCCTTGCAATCAAAATACAATTTTTTCAAAATGTTCACCATTCGAAACAATGAGGTGGCGTAAATGAACAATGAAATTTGACATCACGCCTTGCAATGTCTCGACGGAAATGGAATAACATGCAACACTAATGAACGATTCAAGTTCATCTAGAGTAGCAGGATTGTTTCGATAGACAGCGTCTTTCAATGCGCCCCACAGAAAGAAGTCACATGGACTCACATCGGGAGAATATGGAGGCCAAGCTATTCCTGTGTCAGTAAATTGAGGATAATCTAACGCAATTACTCTATTCTCAAAGTATTCATGAAGAAAGTGAAAAGCTTTATTTGTTCGATGTGGTCGAGCCCCATCTTGCAGGAACCAGTCGATACCTAGTCGACCCTCCAACACTAGTTGAATGCTGACAAATTGTTCTAAAATTGTAACGTAACGTTCAGTAGTTATCGTTTCTCATATGAAAAAGGGTCCGATAATGCCTCTGGTGCATACCACAGCCCATGTTATAACTTTAGGCGAATGCAGTGCTTTTTCTTCACACAATGAGGATTTTCAGTACACCAAAAGCTCCAGTTTTGTTTATTAACGATTCCATTCAAATGAAAATGTGCTTCATCTGTGAACCAGATGCAGCTCCCATCAAATCTGTCGTTGTTGATCATTGTTAGAATCTGATTCGCAAAGTCAACCCTTTGTTGCACAGCTTTCATGGGTATGGCCTGATGACTTTGGATTTTGTATGGAAACAGCCGTAGGCTATTTTTAAATATTTTTTTGTGTGCCCGTTCAAACCTGTCTCTGATGCTTTTCCTAGGATTTTGCTGAACAAATCCAGAAGCTTTGGTTGCATTTTCAGGAGTGACTATAGTTTGCTTAGGCCCAACGTTTCCCTTTCGATCATCAGCCATGCTGCCAGTCCATTCGAATTTCGGGAAGAGCATGAGAATGTTTTTCGCATCGGGTCCAACTGGAACATTGAATCGGTTTTGAAATCTGCAACGTGTTGCCATAGGACTGTGTTCTAATGGGCGAAATTCCAGAACCAAAATACACATTGTTCAATGAAATACATTATTTCACTTTCTACGCTAGCCTCTTTTCACTAGCCAACAGTTGTACTGATCACTTTCGACTTCGAAGCACATTTTAAAGGCTATTGTTAGGTCATTGCGATTACAGCGCCATCTGTTAGCGATTTTCATAACTAAATTTTATAAACTTTTGTACACCATTTTTACAGTTTTTCTAATAAACGTACAGTTTACCGCATAATTCTATCGATTTTTGTTGTAGAGTTATTTAATTTTGAAATCAGGGCTTATTCGCTGATCACCCTGTAGGAAGGATATGCGTCTAGTCGAACGTAAACACCGCTTAGATGGATGTGAATGAGTTTGTAGGAAGAAAGGTTCAGATGGTCACTATGTGAAGCGTTCGATCAGAAAGAGTACTTGGTTTGAAAAAAGTCATTTGAGTATGATTGATATTTTGATTTTTACGTGGCTCTGGGTGTACGAAGCGAATTCGAAAATCATGGTAAGCGAATATTTGCTTTTGGCAGTGCTTAAATGTATATCATGTTTTTCCTTTTTTATGTTATTTTATTGTTTGGTTTAAAATGTATTTTATTGAGATTATGTCTTTTTTGTTTGCCTATATTGTAGAATTTGGTACTCCTTTGACTTTTTAAGTGAAAATATATCGATGTGTACGTGGACAAAGTAAAGGGAGAGCGCAATGCAAGTTTGTGCAATTCTGGGATTTTTTATCAAGTGAAAATAGGTCGATGTGTACATGGATAAAGTTAAAAGAGTGCGCAATGCCACTCTTTTAACTTTATCCATGTACTCAATTTTTGAGCAATTCGAGGAATTATTTTTAAGTGAAAATAGGTCGACGTGTATATGGATAAAGTCAAAGGAGTGGAGTGCGCAATGCCATTTTTATGCAATTCAAGGATTTTTTTTAAGTGAAAATAAGTCGATGTGTACATGGATACCGAGTTTCTGCAATTGTTTGTCTTGTTATTTTCGGCAAAAATCGCCGCTTCGCAAGCCAAAATTAACGAGTCAAAGAATTGCACAAAATCGGTATCCATGTACCAGCAAAAATCGCCGAGGGGCACCCTAAAATATACTTTTACCTGTATTTCTTGTGCATTTAACATATCATATATTATCTAGTTGTAGTGGTGCTGATTTTAGAATCCTGTCTAACACGTCACATTGTTTGTCAGATTTTAATGAATCTACTTATTCTAAACATGTTTGATTTAGTTCATTCTTTGTGTTCCAGTGAGAGGGTCTGTGATTTTTTTTTTTTTGGCTACTTAATTCAAAATTCATTTTTATCATCTATAATAAGTGGATAATTCCTTATGTATTGTAGTTGTGGTATAAGTAGCAGTATTTCTAGTGTGCTGATGTCAGTAATGTATTTAACAAGTAGCAGTATTTCTAGTGTGCTTGCACATACTCTACATAACTTATAAGGTATTTCTCCCGCCTTCTTGGAGTGATGATCTGCAACTGGGCGCATATTCCAGAGGTCCGCAGTTCGATTCCCGGCGAAGGCATTGCTAATTTTTCATTCTCTCTTGCTTCCAATGTAAAATTCTAATGTCTGTACAGTGGCGCCCGAACTAAAAGGGTGTTAGATGATTGTTCTCCACACCCAGGATTTGGCGATTAATTCCCCTAAAAACCTCAGTCGCCCTTTAAAAGGAGGAGTATATAAAGTATTTCTCCCACCTTCTCGGCATGTCTTCATGGTGTGATGTGTATCCAGAGGTCCGTGGTTTGATTCCTGGCAAAGGCATTGCATATTTTTCATCTTACCTGCTTCCAAAAAAATACCTAATGCCTCTACAAACTGATGAATCAATACAGCTGCATATATATCAATGAATGCATATCAGTGCACTGTATGTGACATGTACAAGTTTTGTTACTTTCATGTATAGTGTATATTTCTGTATTATGTGTTGATGAAACAGACTACCCATTCTCAACTACATATAAACAGTGTTTCATTTGTTTTATGTTTGATTCTTAAATTCCAAATCTTACTTGTTAATTTACCTTTATTTGCTGTAATTAAGCGATGAATCATTTTATCTCTTGCAAATCTTATAATACCATGTATAGTGTTATCCAATCTCTTAACATTTTTTCCATGAAGGTAAATATATTTTAATGTTTGGTGCATTCGTTCGATGTGCATGTTTGTGTTAACACCACTGTGAAGTCTAAAACAGTATGCCCAGCTAGATCTATTTTGTAAATAATATGTTTCAAAGTAATTTGCAAATTCAATAATGTCCGGATCTTCTTCAAGTAATTTTATTGCTGCTTCTTTCAGTGTATGAAAAGTATGAATGTCTTGTTCTAAGTGAGACCTACCGTATTTGACGTCATATAAAACACACTTTTTTTCTTAAATTTGGTCTCTAAAAACTTACCTGCGTCTTATACGTGAAGGACACAGTCTTATACGTGAAGGTAATTGCATTCAATAATTGTTTATTTGGCTTTTATGAAACGTGAGAACTAAAAGAAACCATGTTATTGAAACTTTTTTCCTTGTGTGTGGCCATGTAAATAAGGGTGCGTCTTATATGCCATCAAATACAGTAATAATTATATATGTTTTTGCCTGTTTTTCAACACCATTGATTTTTTTTTTAAATTGTTTCTCCGGGTTCTATCAATATGCCATGCACAAAAAAGAGATGTTTCTGTAGTAAACCCATTTCAGACTTCCAAGCATTAAAAAAAAAGATTCAGCCATATCAGACATAAATATTTGTGGTTGTATTTGCCCAACTTTTTCTTTAATGCATGAAAAAAAAATTGATAGCACAGGTTGGTCACATCGATTAGAAATTGAAAATGCACACAGGAATCCTTGGTGCAAATCATTTATTGTAAGTTAAGTTATGAGTTCAAATCTGTATGCATTAACCCCACCTGTACCATCAATACATATACAAGTCAGAACTAAATTTTTTCACTATCTCTCTTTGTGCTTCTGTCATCATTATCAAAACAAAATCATTTCCTTTTAGAAATTAATATTGTGTACAATATTCATTCATGCTATGTTGATCCCTGGGTTTTATAAAATGAAATGCATTGATGTTCAGAATTTTGCATTTCAGGTACCCGTGTATCTACACAAACCCAATCATTTTCATGTTTAACAGAATTAGAAGACAAATTGAAAGATTTTTTGATGTTATGTAAATCTTGTTTTGTAAGAAAAGGAAACCTCTCAAGCCGGGCATCTCATAGAGAATTTCTAATTTCATCTAAAATATTATCCAGAGAAATTTTTGCTGCTATCTTTGATGCAATATTTTTTATTTCATCTGTTGTTAAAAATAAGTGACCTAAATCATTCCGATGCCCAGTATGTATTTTCTGATATGACACTACACATTTGCCATCTGTATGTTCTGTTACTTTTAATGCAGCTGCACAATATGTATTTATTTTATTGCTACCAAGGGTTTTTAAGTGACACAAACCTTTACTTCCTGATATAAAATTTCCTGAACAGTGGCATTACACCATGTATATTAAATATGCTTACTCCATAAGAAATTTTGACTTCGTACTATTTTCAATTTCTGCCTTCCATGCCAAAAAATCATTAAATGAATTAAATTCTAGTTCAGTATGATTCAAATCAACATCATGAACATTACTGAAATGAAATATTATTTCTCGCTTTTAAAAATTAGCATAACATACAGGACACACATAATTACCTGTTAGAAGTATGAATTTTATTTTGATGATATTTCCAATTTTTTAGGTCACTAAATTTCAGATGGCAGTCCTCACATTTGTAGTTTGGTGATTGACCACTTTTTAAAGAATCATTAATGTAGTATTATTAGAGTGTAATGTGTTGGTATGGCGTTTCAAACTGCATTTATTATGGTACGTTTTTAAGCAATCAGAACATACAAAATTACTCTCAGCCACACTAAAATTATTTGCACAATCAACCATACTATTAGAACTTAGTTTTCAGAGACTTAATTAATGTAGTATAGTATTATTGTACATATGCATGGCGTTTCAAATTGTATCTATAGTTGAAAGTTTTAAACAATCACGGCAAACAAAATCACTCTCAGCTATACTAAAGTCATTTGCACAATGAACCTTATCACTCACAACACAATCAGAATTATCACACAGGATTACACCTTCCTGATTTTGATTCGATTCAGAATCAAAAATACCTTCTGGGGAAACACAAGTACTTGGCCATGAAATAGGCAGTTTTTCTTGATTTTATGCGGAAGATATAATAATGGAAGCAAAATAAAAAAAGAGAACTGTATCATCAATCACACTTTACCACAGCAGTGCAAACAGTAATAACAGTAAATACGACGCGCCTTCAGGGAAATGACGACATGCGCAGTAATCTGCGCAGATGTTCAGGGAGGAACCGGGAGGAAACTAGCATCTGAGGGGCTAGACGCTTGTCTCACCACACCTCTCCCTCTCTTTGCATTGGGACCATGGAGGTAGGAAGTAAGAAGGAGTCGCCCTAAACAAGTTTCTCCGTACCCTGCTCTGAAGCACCGGCGATCCCTACGTGGTGACCAAAACATTGGGTCATTTACCATTGAGTTCTATGGGATTTGACGCGTTCGGGTGTAAATATTTTGTAATTACGTCGCAAATATACATATAAATGTATATATTTTCTTTTTCTACAACACTTCAGAGTCCTAAGTATGTGAAAACAACACATTTTTAAACAACATTTCATTCTGAACGGAATTAAATGCTATACTTTTCTCAGAATGGTTTAATTTGAATGAAATATTTTCACAAGTTTTCGTTAATTACATTAGAAAAAAAAATTAAGGTAGTTCGATTTTATTCGGTTAAGGTGCAAAAATTAAGATCAAAGTTTATTGTATTATTAATATTAAAATTATGCATTATTTCTTTTCTATTTATAGAGCTTCTTCCTAAAATACTTTCTTAAATATGACATGATTTTTTGGCTTCTTTTAAATCGAAAAATGTAAGTCAATTTACAATTGATGCTCTATTCGGTTCATTTTAAATTAGAGAATTATTAGGAAAATAGTATTTGACTTTCTCTGAACATTTCTGAAAGGAAATAAAATAAGTTTTTTTTTTTTTTTTTTTTTAAAGTATTATTTAAAACTTGTAACTGAGTTATTATAAAATGTAAAGGGAATAATTCTTTTAATTATACTTATCAGATTTTTTTCTTTTTACCCTTCATTTCAACAATACATATTCCAAAACTCTTTATTACGTTCTTAAGTGCGCATCTCATAGCATTTGCTTTACAATACCTTTTAACAGATTGCTTTCCAATACGAACAATTCTTGCTTAAATAGTTTTATAACTTATTTGTCAACAGGATTTCAATTTATGTTTACAATTCAATATTAAGGTTATTATATATTTAGATAACATTTATAATCATTATAAATTAGATACATTTAATCATTAGATTTCTTCACAGTTGTTTATAAGTGAATAAATTCTTCATTTCAAATACATTTATAAATAATAATATGAATATTTAAGTATTTTGTCAAAGGCAGATACATGCTTTTTGCAAGCACATGCATAAATACCCATACATATTTCCTATTTATCATTTCCGGCATGTGCAAATCTTTAATTTCTGTGCATTCACTATATTTTTCGTGTAAAGTACTTTACACTAATTTAGCATACACCCGAAAGTTTTACATAAAAAATATATATGAATATAATTTGAATGAAAATTATAAGTATTATTTTTAATACCCACTCAAAGGTCAGTTTTTCTTCAAAATTCCCCCACGATGGCATCTCTCTCTTTAGGCAGATAGCCCTTGCATGCGTTACTCTATTTAAAAACTTAATCTGACCTATGTGCCTAATTACAAATATTTTAACATACATAATTTTATATTTACATTTAGCCATCAAGTTTCAAACTTTTCAAATCTTCTAGAAAATAAATTTTGGCAGATCTCTTTTAGCAATTTTCTTAAAATCTATATTTTTGTAGTGCAACAGCTTAGAATTTTATAAAACAAATTCATAATCAAAATCGCTGTTGTTAGTTATCGAAAAATAACCAAGATGTGATTTTTGCGTAAATGTCACTAAACTATACAAATTGCTATTATCCATCCCACTATGAATGTTTCTTTCATGCGAAAGTGTCCCTTTTTCGATTTCTATGGAACTGTCGTGTGTCGAAATACTATCAGAATTTTGTCAAGCGAGCTTCTGAATGTAAACAAAAAATACCCCGTCTGGTGACCCAAGCTTCAAAGCGGTGCTTCACTTCTAGCGCGGAATGGCCCCTCCTCCCTTTCCTACCTCCATGATTGGGACGCGATTTTGAGAAAAAGCGGACGACTCCATCTTGGAAAAACGGCATTCGATATGTTTTGGTTTGCTGTATTTAAGTCGGGGTGGAATCCGGTCAGCTAGCTGTGTTCTTCTCCTCGGTGAAATATTGCTATCATTTCATTGAAAGTGACCTGGTAATATTTCAGGATACACCCTCGTACATTGGGCTAAGTTGTCACCTCTCATGGATGAGAGTACCTAAGTAAGAACTTAAAATTTTAGATACGTTTCTTAGGTTAAAATTCTGATTGAAATACTTCTTTTAAGGTATATGACTTAACTTTCCAAGATGTCACTAATTGTGTGTGTGAATTAAGATAGTTTAATATATAACACCTGCTTCAAAGCTAACAGTAAAGTTTATTTTGTTTACTTGTCATTTAAAATTACCTGCTTATTGTCTTTCGGTGTCATCTTTCTACCATCGCTGAAATAATTTACTAATCTCGAAGATCATTATCCCTTTTATTGTGTGTATCCATAATAACTGTCTAATTTTTTTTCTTTTATTGTTCATGTTGTAGCCGTACATTAAAAAACCCTTTCGCTTACTGTACTTCTGTCGTATTAGGAAAATCAGTTGCTTTTCTATCAACTGCAGTCATGATTTTAGTAACAATGTAGCACATTGCTGGAATATAAAACAAAGAGGAAAATCATTTGCTTTTCTATCAACTGCAGTCATGATTTTAGTAACAATGTAGCACATTGCTGGAATTTAAAACAAAGAAGGCTACTTTTGAAGTTTTATATATTAAGAAACGGTATTAGATATTTCTCCTTGTGTATAATTATTCTTTAATTTCAAAGTAGTTAAAATCTAATGATTCCTTTCTTTCCCCCCTTGGCCTCTTCTAGTGTAATTTGTCATCATTTTTGTGCACTCTTGGATTGCAGAACATGATATCGATAAAGAAAAAGAACGAAGCTGGAACGGACAAATAATGCAGAGCAAAAAGACATCTGTGGCTGGTAATTCTTGTTTTATCTTAACTTTATTTCCATTAGAAATGCTTCAATGTTATAATTTGTACGTCCCTTCTCACATGTTGCTTTATATTGGAGTTTTACTAGTTATTTATTTTACATGATTGCTTCACATTATGTTTTAAAGTTTAGGTTAGCATTTGTACATTAATTTGTGCATTAATTTAGGTTTTGAATTCCATATTGAATTGTCTGAATTGGTGCTTTCTTTATATTGTATTGTAATATTCGAAGTGAGGTTGAACTGTTAATTACACTATAATTATCTGAAGTTTGAGATTTGTTAGAGTTCTGTTGCTTCGTAGTGGTTTCAAAATTACTGCTGTAGTGTAATTGTTTCCCAAGTGGCCTCCTTTTGCATTACGAGGAGGAGGCTAAACATTTTCATCTCTGTGTGGCCTAATATTTTCCCTGTCCAATGGGGTCTTCTCTTCCGAACAGGCCAGTGTAATTGCACTGCATGTGTATAAACCAATTTTGATTAATTTTTTTCAACTTTAGAGTCTCTCTATCAAGTGCTGTTTCTCGTAAAACCATTGTGTTAATCTTTGGATTATGGTAACTTGGAGATTTTTCGTGAAAATTTGGCAAGAACCCTTCTACAACAACCATCTACTTTTTTTTTTTTTTTTTTTTTTTGCACCATTTTGTCTTCATGAAGTAAAGACAGGTTTTTTTTTTTTAATTTTATTTTCTCAACATTTTTTCCAACAATCTGCTAGCCGAATTACGCTTATGCTATAAATTTTATGGAACAAAAGTGCTTAATCATGACAAATATTAACTGCAAAATTGGGAGAAAGTGCAGGTTTGCAAACTCCTTGCCAAGGTTTTTAGAATGGCACATACATGGTAATCATGTACACATTGACCTATTTTTACTTAAAAAAAATCCCAGAATTGCGCACACTCTTGACTTTATCCATGTACAAAGCTTTTTTCTCATAAATTAGAAAAATTTGCACGAAAATGCAGGAAAATTTTATAAATCTTTAAAGTCGGTAAAAAGGACATATATGAAATTACCTGATCGCGAAAAAGTATATATCGTTTCCAAGGATGAACATTTGCACGTATAATATATCCAAAAACTTTTCCCTCTAAATTATCTATTATAAACGTCACCTGCGAATTTATAACGCAAACATTAAAAATGGTTGCTAATACTTAGTGTCAAATATTTAAATTATTTCCATGCACGTTACTTCTGCTGAAACGTATTCCAAAATGCTACAAACATATAATTCCCAAAATAACTATCATTTAATTAAAATATAGTTTAATTAAAAAACACTACTTAAAATAGAAAAAAACACATACAATAAATTAATAAAAATTAACTTAAAATGTTAATTACTTTAAACTAATTCATTGCTAATAAAAATTTTCCAATAATAGCATATTATCCTATTTATTCCTTATATTTACAACAATGCATAAAAATAATATCCTCAAATGATTAAAAATACTAACTTACCTCATCTTCTACAGAACCTTGAGTGCATGGCGGATCACAAAATGTCCATTTTCACCACATTTCTTTCACCGCCATTCAAACTTATCTGTAATATCCTTCCTTTCACACAATCTCATTTCATTCCCACATTTTGGACATTCATACTTATCCGCAATTAATCCTACACTCATACAGCATTCAAGCAATTCTTTTGGATTATCAGATAAACGCAATAAAAATTTCGAATTCACATTAGATAGCGCCATGGGATCCAAAAATTAAGCAACACTGTTTCACACAACACAGAATGAAGCTAAATACAAAATGCTATAAAGTACTGCAGATATTTTTCCAAATTTCCCCCCTTTTCCGATTGAAGAGCTGTCCTTCGTCCATAAATGTCACATGACATATCTCATGATCTCTCATTTCTCTCAGACAAAAAATCCGTAATTGGAACTGGGTACTTCTCACGTTATTGCCAAAGTCCTAGGTAGTAACCTTTATCGCCTACCAAAATGTCGCCAAACTGCCTGTTACCATATTCCAAAGATTAGCCAACCATTGAAAGTTAAATGTTCAACAACAAAAAAATAAATAAATAAAAATTTAATGAGTACTCGTAAAGTTATTATTATTTTTTTTTTATTTATTACGTGCTCCGCCCTTAGGCACTACATGGACAGGGAGGGACTCCCCGTGGAGGTCTTTTTAAGGGAAACTGGCTCGTATCCACATTACACATGGGGGAAACCACGAAAACGCCCATGCAGCCAGCCCGTTCGCCGGGACTTGAACCACGGCACGAACTACCAGTGTTCAACGGCTTATACCGCTCGGCCGCTGGTGTGCTACTCGTAAAGTTAGTGGAGCGAAAATGTCTTCTGTTAAGGATGCTGAAAATGTGCTTTTTCTTAGTTGTTTTAAGCATACTTTATTGTATTTTTCCTTAATCTGAACTATTTTGGCGTATTGTGAAGTTTTATGAACCATTTTCCATAGATCTATTTAAAATTGATTCGATAAATAAAAATTAATTTTGAGATCAAATCAGAGATGTTTTATTATTATCGAAGTAAAATTCTGCAGATTAACTTTCAACTTTGTTTTAAAAAGCACTCTGAATGTTTCTTTTGGACTTTTTTCCGTTCTCTTGGCAAATGCATGACAGAATTATTTTTTGAAAAAGCTGATGTCTTTTGCTTATAAGAATGACTAATGCAACTGTAACCGTGTCGCTGTAAAGAGCACATGTTTCCCAGTAGCTCTTTTAAAGTGTCCTGTTTTTTCTTTAATTGGGTCAATCTCGTCTAGAAGATCAGACATTGCTTTTGTGTTATTTAACAATTCTTTCATCTTATCTTAGGATAAAAAGCTCTTCTTCGTAATGAGCGTTATTATTATCAAGGGGTTTTATAAGCACCCAATTCTTCTTTTATTTAACATATTTATTTATTTAACTTTAAAACTTCTTTTATTTAACAAATCTTTAAAAGTATATATGTATAGCTCTTTTAATGTTAATATATTGCAAGTTTGATTCTTACTCTTTTTTGATCTGTTATGTAACTAATTCTGTGTGTGAATTAAGATAGTTTAATGTATAACACCAGCTTCAAAGCTAACAGTAAAGTTTATTTTGTTTATTTGTCATTTAAAATTACCTGCTTATTTTCTTTTGGTGCCGTCTTTCTACCAGGGCTGAAATTATTTACTCTTCTCGAAGATCATTATGCGTAATAACTGTCTAAATATTTTTCCTTTCATTGTTCATGTTGTACCCATACAGTAAAACCGCTTTTGCTAACTGTACTTCTGTTGTATTAGGGAAATCATTTGCTTTTCTATCGACTGCAGTCATGATTTTACTAACAATGTAGCACATTGCTGGAATTTAAAACAAAGAAGCTACTTTTGAAGTTTTATATATTAAGAAACAATACTAGATATTTCTCTTTGTGTATAATTTTTCTTTAATTTCAAAGTAGTTAAAATCTAATGATTCCTTTCCCCCCTCCCCCTTGGCTTCTTCTAGTGTAATTTGCCATCATTTTTGTACACTCTTGGATTGCAGATCGTGAAAGAAAAAGAATGGAGAAACAGTGCAGACAAAAAGACATCTGTGGCTGGTAATTCTTCTTTTATATTAACTTTATTTTCACTAGAAATGCTTGAATGTTATAATTTGTACGTCCCTTTTCACATGTTGCTTTATATTGGAGTTTTACTAGTTATTTATTTTACTTGAAAGCTTCATATTACGTTTTAATGTTTAGGGTAGCATTTATGCATTAATTTCTTTGGTTTTGAGTTTCGTATTGAAGTGTCTGAATTGGTGCTTTCTTTATATTGTATTGTAATATTCGAAGTGAGGTAGAACTGTTAATCACACTATAATTATCAGAAGTCTGAGATTTTTTAGAGTTCCGTGGCTTCGTAGTGGTTTCAAAATTACTGCTGTAGTGTATTTTTTTCTGAATTGGCCTCCTTTCGCATTAAGAGGAGGAGGCTAAACATTTTCCTCTCTGTGTGGCCTAATATTTTCCCTGTCCAACGGGATATTCTCTTCCCAACAGGTCAGTGTAAATGAACTGCCTGTGTATAAACCAATTTTGTTTTAGTTTTTCCAGAATTTAGAATCTCTCTATCAAGTGCTGTTTCTCTTAAAACCATTGAAAGTTAAATGTTGAACAAAAAAGAAATGTAAATAAAAATTTAATGAGTACTCGTAAAGAAAGTTAGTAGAGCCAAATTGTCTTCTGTTAAGGCTGCTCAAAATGTGCTTTTTCTTAGTTGTTTTAAGCATACTTTATTATATTTTTTCCCTTAATCTGAACTATTTTAGCATATTGTGAAGTTTTCTGAACCAGTTTGCGAAGATCTATTTAAAATTGATTCAATAAATAAAAATTAATTTTGAAATCGAATCAGTGATGTTTTATTATTATCCAATTTGCATGACAGAATTATTTTTTGAAAAAGCTGATGTCTTTTGCTTATAAAAATGACTGATGCAACTGTAACCGTGTCGTTGTAAAGAGCACGTTTCCCAGCAGCTCTTTTAAAGTGTCCAGTTTTTTTCTTTAATTGGGTCAATCTCCGCTAGAAGATCAGACATTGCTTTTGTGTTATTTAACAATTCCTTCATCTTATCTTCTGTTAAAATCTTTTCTTAGTAATGAGCGCTTTTATTATCAAGGGTATTATAAGCACCCAATTCTTCTTTTGTAATTTTCTGATTCATTGTTTGACTTCTCTGTCTTCCATATGTAGAAATTCTTCGGCATCCTTTGCTTTTGAGATTTGTTAGATTTTTTGGACTTCATTTTCAGTCGATGGAAATTGTTTAAAGTAGCAGATAAATTCTTTCCGGTGTTGATAATAGAATGATGCAGCACGTATGAATGAAATTCTAGCAGTGGACAAATTAAATGGGATCCTTTAAGAATCGTATGAGTTATGTGGAATGCAGGTTGGGAGTTTAGTCATGATAGGTAAACAGACTATACAGATGACCCGAAGTAATAAAAATTTAGATGGGTGTACTATAAAGTATTTTACTCCTGGACCATGGATTAGTCATTAACAGTACTTGTGTAAAAACAGATTAAAGTATATGAATTCCCTGTTTAAGAAAGGAATTTCTTTATGACAGTATGAAGTGTGTATCATAGCTGGAATAGCGAGGTGTTGCGTCTTCAGGGAAACAAAATTTGTTATTCTGTAATTTTTACTGAAAATGTGTGTTTAAATTTTGTTACCTAGATAACCTATTTTTAACTCTTTCTATATGAAAATGAAACCAAATACAGACAAAAAAATAAAATTGCATTCCTTCCCTTGGTGCAGTTACTCGCATTTTTAACATAATGGGAGTCAATTTTAAGTTTATAAAATTCTGGCTAGCTGCAATTATATATTGCACTTTTAATATTTCAGTTGTAGGTGCATTGCGCAAAGTATAAAAATGTGTGGTATAATATGTTAAAGAAAATGTATAGTCTTTGTATTATTTACAAAAAGATCTGTATCTGAACATTGATTTTAACAAGTTCGTTGTTGAAAATCCTCTTTCACATTTTTAAGTAGATCGAAAGCAGGAATTTATCTTTTTAAAAGTTTAACAGTTCATGATTTTTCTGATCTAGGACTATTCAAATGGCTTTTTGTGATATTCCTTATCTTAATTAGGATGAAAATCAGTTATTTCCATTTCTAGATCAGTAGAATTGTTAACCTATTTGCAATCTTTTACCATTTTTCTTAAATACTAGTATTATGTAATGGGTATGAAGTGAATGAAGTAGTTGGCCTAATTTTAAATACACTCAAAACATCTAATTTAGAAACTAATTTAAGCTCGATGAGATTTTCCAAATGTTTCTTTCAGTTTTCTTACATTTCACGCTTTAATTCTCCAGATTTTCAAAGTGGCAAAACGTACATTGCATTATGGTAAAAATGTATATTCCTTATATTTGTGTAATATTTTTACAAAATTAATTTTGATTTAAAATGAATTTAAAATACCCTTGAATTCAAAGACTTAGTTTAGTTCTCACCCCCTCAGGTTTTAAGATTTTAGTTGTTATGTCTGTAAGAATGACTAAATCATAGAACCAATTATGGTCAATAATTTCTTCATAAGTTTCGTTTCTGGATTTTTAAAATTCTTCTGTGAAACTTTTGTAACGGAAGCTGGGATGGAACCCAGGCAGCCAGACAGAATGTACCTTCCCTGAGTGAAAATTTCTATCATTTAACTGAAAGTGACATTATAATATTTCAGAATAAACCCTCGTAACACTAATAAATGTATGTAGGCTTTTTTTTTTATGTTTTTATAATGCGTGTTTGGTTCTTACAATATTTTGAGCTATTATATTACTAATTCTGTATGTGAGTTAAGACATTTTATTATAGAACACCTGCTTCAAGGCTAAAAGTAAAGTATTTGAATTGTGTTTCACCTTTCGTGTGTTTTTAGACGTTCGTTCTACTCTACAGTTTACGGAATTTCTCGGGATTTGGACATCTCACAAATCTGACAAAATTTCATTCATATGTCTAGGTTTTATAGTACAATAAGTTGAGCATCCGTACATTAGTATATAACTGATTCCTTCGAAAGAAAAAAAATAGTATCTTAGTTTTGTTGAATTTTTGGTCAAAATTTTAGTATATAGGTAATTGCAATAGCTCTTTCACGAAATTTTATTTAAATTTTTTGCAACATTTCAAAATGCTGTATCATTCAATGGCATTTGATGTGTTTTGGCTTGCTGTATTAAAGCTGGGCTCGAACCCGGGCAGCTAGACAATATGTTCTTTTCCTGAGTGAAATATTGCTATCATTTTATTAAAGTGACGTGGTAATATTTCAATATAATTTCTCGTACATTGCACTAAGCTGTCCTCTCTCGTGGATGAGTGTATCTAAGTAAAGAACTTAAAATTAGAAATGGTTCTTACGTTAAAATTCTCAATGAAATATTTCTTTTATGGTTTATGACTTTTGTTTCCAAGATGTTCTTCGAAATCTGTGTTTAGAATGGTGTTTTTGAGCTTTTTTTTTTAAAAAAAAAATCTTTAAAAGTGTATATGTATAGCTCTTTTAATTTTAATATATTGCGAGTTTGATTCTTACTCTTTTTTGATTTGTTATGTCACTAATTCTGTGTGTGAATTAAGATAGTTTAATATATAACACCTGCTTCAAAGCTAACAGTAAAGTTTATTTTGTTTATTTGTCATTTAAAATTACCTGCTTATTGTCTCTTGGTGCCATCTTTCTACCAGCGCTGAAATTATTTACTGTTCTCGAAGATCATTATCCGTAATAACCGTCTAAATATTTTTCCTTTCATTGTTCATGTTGTACCCATACATTAAAACCCCTTTTGCTTACTGTACTTCTGTCGTATTAGGGAAATCATTTGCTTTTCTATCGAATGCAGTCATCATTTTAGTAACAATGTAGCACATTGCTGGAATTTAAAACAAAGAAGCTACTTTTGAAGTTTTATATATTAAGAAACAATACTAGATATTTCTCTTTGTGTATAATTTTTCTTTAATTTCAAAGTAGTTAAAATCTAATGATTCCTTTCCCCCCTCCCCCTTGGCTTCTTCTAGTGTAATTTGCCATCATTTTTGTACACTCTTGGATTGCAGATCGTGAAAGAAAAAGAATGGAGAAACAGTGCAGACAAAAAGACATCTGTGGCTGGTAATTCTTCTTTTATATTAACTTTATTTTCACTAGAAATGCTTGAATGTTATAATTTGTACGTCCCTTTTCACATGTTGCTTTATATTGGAGTTTTACTAGTTATTTATTTTACTTGAAAGCTTCATATTACGTTTTAATGTTTAGGGTAGCATTTATGCATTAATTTCTTTGGTTTTGAGTTTCGTATTGAAGTGTCTGAATTGGTGCTTTCTTTATATTGTATTGTAATATTCGAAGTGAGGTAGAACTGTTAATCACACTATAATTATCAGAAGTCTGAGATTTTTTAGAGTTCCGTGGCTTCGTAGTGGTTTCAAAATTACTGCTGTAGTGTATTTTTTTCTGAATTGGCCTCCTTTCGCATTAAGAGGAGGAGGCTAAACATTTTCCTCTCTGTGTGGCCTAATATTTTCCCTGTCCAACGGGATATTCTCTTCCCAACAGGTCAGTGTAATTGAACTGCCTGTGTATAAACCAATTTTGTTTTAGTTTTTCCAGAATTTAGAATCTCTCTATCAAGTGCTGTTTCTCTTAAAACCATTGAAAGTTAAATGTTGAACAAAAAAGAAATGTAAATAAAAATTTAATGAGTACTCGTAAAGAAAGTTAGTAGAGCCAAATTGTCTTCTGTTAAGGCTGCTCAAAATGTGCTTTTTCTTAGTTGTTTTAAGCATACTTTATTATATTTTTTCCCTTAATCTGAACTATTTTAGCATATTGTGAAGTTTTCTGAACCAGTTTGCGAAGATCTATTTAAAATTGATTCAATAAATAAAAATTAATTTTGAAATCGAATCAGTGATGTTTTATTATTATCCAATTTGCATGACAGAATTATTTTTTGAAAAAGCTGATGTCTTTTGCTTATAAAAATGACTGATGCAACTGTAACCGTGTCGTTGTAAAGAGCACGTTTCCCAGCAGCTCTTTTAAAGTGTCCAGTTTTTTTCTTTAATTGGGTCAATCTCCGCTAGAAGATCAGACATTGCTTTTGTGTTATTTAACAATTCCTTCATCTTATCTTCTGTTAAAATCTTTTCTTAGTAATGAGCGCTTTTATTATCAAGGGTATTATAAGCACCCAATTCTTCTTTTGTAATTTTCTGATTCATTGTTTGACTTCTCTGTCTTCCATATGTAGAAATTCTTCGGCATCCTTTGCTTTTGAGATTTGTTAGATTTTTTGGACTTCATTTTCAGTCGATGGAAATTGTTTAAAGTAGCAGATAAATTCTTTCCGGTGTTGATAATAGAATGATGCAGCACGTATGAATGAAATTCTAGCAGTGGACAAATTAAATGGGATCCTTTAAGAATCGTATGAGTTATGTGGAATGCAGGTTGGGAGTTTAGTCGTGATAGGTAAACAGACTATACAGATGACCCGAAGTAATAAAAATTTAGATGGGTGTACTATAAAGTATTTTACTCCTGGACCATGGATTAGTCATTAACAGTACTTGTGTAAAAACAGATTAAAGTATATGAATTCCCTGTTTAAGAAAGGAATTTCTTTATGACAGTATGAAGTGTGTATCATAGCTGGAATAGCGAGGTGTTGCGTCTTCAGGGAAACAAAATTTGTTATTCTGTAATTTTTACTGAAAATGTGTGTTTAAATTTTGTTACCTAGATAACCTATTTTTAACTCTTTCTATATGAAAATGAAACCAAATACAGACAAAAAAATAAAATTGCATTCCTTCCCTTGGTGCAGTTACTCGCATTTTTAACATAATGGGAGTCAATTTTAAGTTTATAAAATTCTGGCTAGCTGCAATTATATATTGCACTTTGAATATTTCAGTTGTAGGTGCATTGCGCAAAGTATAAAAATGTGTGGTATAATATGTTGAAGAAAATGTATAGTCTTTGTATTATTTACAAAAAGATCTGTATCTGAACATTGATTTTAACAAGTTCGTTGTTGAAAATCGTCTTTCACATTTTTAAGTAGATCGAAAGCAGGAATTTATCTTTTTAAAAGTTTAACAGTTCATGATTTTTCTGATCTAGGACTATTCAAATGGCTTTTTGTGATATTCCTTATCTTAATTAGGATGAAAATCAGTTATTTCCATTTCTAGATCAGTAGAATTGTTAACCTATTTGCAATCTTTTACCATTTTTCTTAAATACTAGTATTATGTAATGGGTATGAAGTAGTTGGCCTAATTTTAAATACACTCAAAACATCTAATTTAGAAACTAATTTAAGCTCGATGAGATTTTCCAAATGTTTCTTTCAGTTTTCTTACATTTCACGCTTTAATTCTCCAGATTTTCAAAGTGGCAAAACGTACATTGCATTATGGTAAAAATGTATATTCCTTATATTTGTGTAATATTTTTACAAAATTAATTTTGATTTAAAATGAATTTAAAATACCCTTGAATTCAAAGACTTAGTTTAGTTCTCACCCCCTCAGGTTTTAAGATTTTAGTTGTTATGTCTGTAAGAATGACTAAATCATAGAACCAATTATGGTCAATAATTTCTTCATAAGTTTCGTTTCTGGATTTTTAAAATTCTTCTGTGAAACTTTTGTAACGGAAGCTGGGATGGAACCCAGGCAGCCAGACAGAATGTACCTTCCCTGAGTGAAAATTTCTATCATTTCACTGAAAGTGACATTATAATATTTCAGAATAAACCCTCGTAACACTAATAAATGTATGTAGGCTTTTTTTTTATGTTTTTATAATGCGTGTTTGGTTCTTACAATATTTTGAGCTATTATATTACTAATTCTGTATGTGAGTTAAGACATTTTATTATAGAACACCTGCTTCAAGGCTAAAAGTAAAGTATTTGAATTGTGTTTCACCTTTCGTGTGTTTTTAGACGTTCGTTCTACTCTACAGTTTACGGAATTTCTCGGGATTTGGACATCTCACAAATCTGACAAAATTTCATTCATATGTCTAGGTTTTATAGTACAATAAGTTGAGCATCCGTACATTAGTATATAACTGATTCCTTCGAAAGAAAAAAAATAGTATCTTAGTTTTGTTGAATTTTTGGTCAAAATTTTAGTATATAGGTAATTGCAATAGCTCTTTCACGAAATTTTATTTAAATTTTTTGCAACATTTCAAAATGCTGTATCATTCAATGGCATTTGATGTGTTTTGGCTTGCTGTATTAAAGCTGGGCTCGAACCCGGGCAGCTAGACAATATGTTCTTTTCCTGAGTGAAATATTGCTATCATTTTATTAAAGTGACGTGGTAATATTTCAATATAATTTCTCGTACATTGCACTAAGCTGTCCTCTCTCGTGGATGAGTGTATCTAAGTAAAGAACTTAAAATTAGAAATGGTTCTTACGTTAAAATTCTCAATGAAATATTTCTTTTATGGTTTATGACTTTTGTTTCCAAGATGTTCTTCGAAATCTGTGTTTAGAATGGTGTTTTTGAGCTTTTTTTTTTTAAAAAAAAATCTTTAAAAGTGTATATGTATAGCTCTTTTAATTTTAATATATTGCGAGTTTGATTCTTACTCTTTTTTGATTTGTTATGTCACTAATTCTGTGTGTGAATTAAGATAGTTTAATATATAACACCTGCTTCAAAGCTAACAGTAAAGTTTATTTTGTTTATTTGTCATTTAAAATTACCTGCTTATTGTCTCTTGGTGCCATCTTTCTACCAGCGCTGAAATTATTTACTCTTCTCGAAGATCATTATCCGTAATAACTGTCTAAATATTTTTCCTTTCATTGTTCATGTTGTACCCATACATTAAAACCCCTTTTGCTTACTGTACTTCTGTCGTATTAGGGAAATCATTTGCTTTTCTATCGAATGCAGTCATCATTTTAGTAACAATGTAGCACATTGCTGGAATTTAAAACAAAGAAGCTACTTTTGAAGTTTTATATATTAAGAAACAATACTAGATATTTCTCTTTGTGTATAATTTTTCTTTAATTTCAAAGTAGTTAAAATCTAATGATTCCTTTCCCCCCTCCCCCTTGGCTTCTTCTAGTGTAATTTGCCATCATTTTTGTACACTCTTGGATTGCAGATCGTGAAAGAAAAAGAATGGAGAAACAGTGCAGACAAAAAGACATCTGTGGCTGGTAATTCTTCTTTTATATTAACTTTATTTTCACTAGAAATGCTTGAATGTTATAATTTGTACGTCCCTTTTCACATGTTGCTTTATATTGGAGTTTTACTAGTTATTTATTTTACTTGAAAGCTTCATATTACGTTTTAATGTTTAGGGTAGCATTTATGCATTAATTTCTTTGGTTTTGAGTTTCGTATTGAAGTGTCTGAATTGGTGCTTTCTTTATATTGTATTGTAATATTCGAAGTGAGGTAGAACTGTTAATCACACTATAATTATCAGAAGTCTGAGATTTTTTAGAGTTCCGTGGCTTCGTAGTGGTTTCAAAATTACTGCTGTAGTGTATTTTTTTCTGAATTGGCCTCCTTTCGCATTAAGAGGAGGAGGCTAAACATTTTCCTCTCTGTGTGGCCTAATATTTTCCCTGTCCAACGGGATATTCTCTTCCCAACAGGTCAGTGTAATTGAACTGCCTGTGTATAAACCAATTTTGTTTTAGTTTTTCCAGAATTTAGAATCTCTCTATCAAGTGCTGTTTCTCTTAAAACCATTGAAAGTTAAATGTTGAACAAAAAAGAAATGTAAATAAAAATTTAATGAGTACTCGTAAAGAAAGTTAGTAGAGCCAAATTGTCTTCTGTTAAGGCTGCTCAAAATGTGCTTTTTCTTAGTTGTTTTAAGCATACTTTATTATATTTTTTCCCTTAATCTGAACTATTTTAGCATATTGTGAAGTTTTCTGAACCAGTTTGCGAAGATCTATTTAAAATTGATTCAATAAATAAAAATTAATTTTGAAATCGAATCAGTGATGTTTTATTATTATCCAATTTGCATGACAGAATTATTTTTTGAAAAAGCTGATGTCTTTTGCTTATAAAAATGACTGATGCAACTGTAACCGTGTCGTTGTAAAGAGCACGTTTCCCAGCAGCTCTTTTAAAGTGTCCAGTTTTTTTCTTTAATTGGGTCAATCTCCGCTAGAAGATCAGACATTGCTTTTGTGTTATTTAACAATTCCTTCATCTTATCTTCTGTTAAAATCTTTTCTTAGTAATGAGCGCTTTTATTATCAAGGGTATTATAAGCACCCAATTCTTCTTTTGTAATTTTCTGATTCATTGTTTGACTTCTCTGTCTTCCATATGTAGAAATTCTTCGGCATCCTTTGCTTTTGAGATTTGTTAGATTTTTTGGACTTCATTTTCAGTCGATGGAAATTGTTTAAAGTAGCAGATAAATTCTTTCCGGTGTTGATAATAGAATGATGCAGCACGTATGAATGAAATTCTAGCAGTGGACAAATTAAATGGGATCCTTTAAGAATCGTATGAGTTATGTGGAATGCAGGTTGGGAGTTTAGTCGTGATAGGTAAACAGACTATACAGATGACCCGAAGTAATAAAAATTTAGATGGGTGTACTATAAAGTATTTTACTCCTGGACCATGGATTAGTCATTAACAGTACTTGTGTAAAAACAGATTAAAGTATATGAATTCCCTGTTTAAGAAAGGAATTTCTTTATGACAGTATGAAGTGTGTATCATAGCTGGAATAGCGAGGTGTTGCGTCTTCAGGGAAACAAAATTTGTTATTCTGTAATTTTTACTGAAAATGTGTGTTTAAATTTTGTTACCTAGATAACCTATTTTTAACTCTTTCTATATGAAAATGAAACCAAATACAGACAAAAAAATAAAATTGCATTCCTTCCCTTGGTGCAGTTACTCGCATTTTTAACATAATGGGAGTCAATTTTAAGTTTATAAAATTCTGGCTAGCTGCAATTATATATTGCACTTTTAATATTTCAGTTGTAGGTGCATTGCGCAAAGTATAAAAATGTGTGGTATAATATGTTAAAGAAAATGTATACTCTTTGTATTATTTACAAAAAGATCTGTATCTGAACATTGATTTTAACAAGTTCGTTGTTGAAAATCGTCTTTCACATTTTTAAGTAGATCGAAAGCAGGAATTTATCTTTTTAAAAGTTTAACAGTTCATGATTTTTCTGATCTAGGACTATTCAAATGGCTTTTTGTGATATTCCTTATCTTAATTAGGATGAAAATCAGTTATTTCCATTTCTAGATCAGTAGAATTGTTAACCTATTTGCAATCTTTTACCATTTTTCTTAAATACTAGTATTATGTAATGGGTATGAAGTGAATGAAGTAGTTGGCCTAATTTTAAATACACTCAAAACATCTAATTTAGAAACTAATTTAAGCTCGATGAGATTTTCCAAATGTTTCTTTCAGTTTTCTTACATTTCACGCTTTAATTCTCCAGATTTTCAAAGTGGCAAAACGTACATTGCATTATGGTAAAAATGTATATTCCTTATATTTGTGTAATATTTTTACAAAATTAATTTTGATTTAAAATGAATTTAAAATACCCTTGAATTCAAAGACTTAGTTTAGTTCTCACCCCCTCAGGTTTTAAGATTTTAGTTGTTATGTCTGTAAGAATGACTAAATCATAGAACCAATTATGGTCAATAATTTCTTCATAAGTTTCGTTTCTGGATTTTTAAAATTCTTCTGTGAAACTTTTGTAACGGAAGCTGGGATGGAACCCAGGCAGCCAGACAGAATGTACCTTCCCTGAGTGAAAATTTCTATCATTTCACTGAAAGTGACATTATAATATTTCAGAATAAACCCTCGTAACACTAATAAATGTATGTAGGCTTTTTTTTTATGTTTTTATAATGCGTGTTTGGTTCTTACAATATTTTGAGCTATTATATTACTAATTCTGTATGTGAGTTAAGACATTTTATTATAGAACACCTGCTTCAAGGCTAAAAGTAAAGTATTTGAATTGTGTTTCACCTTTCGTGTGTTTTTAGACGTTCGTTCTACTCTACGGTTTACGGAATTTCTCGGGATTTGGACATCTCACAAATCTGACAAAATTTCATTCATATGTCTAGGTTTTATAGTACAATAAGTTGAGCATCCGTACATTAGTATATAACTGATTCCTTCGAAAGAAAAAAAATAGTATCTTAGTTTTGTTGAATTTTTGGTCAAAATTTTAGTATATAGGTAATTGCAATAGCTCTTTCACGAAATTTTATTTAAATTTTTTGCAACATTTCAAAATGCTGTATCATTCAATGGCATTTGATGTGTTTTGGCTTGCTGTATTAAAGCTGGGCTCGAACCCGGGCAGCTAGACAATATGTTCTTTTCCTGAGTGAAATATTGCTATCATTTTATTAAAGTGACGTGGTAATATTTCAATATAATTTCTCGTACATTGCACTAAGCTGTCCTCTCTCGTGGATGAGTGTATCTAAGTAAAGAACTTAAAATTAGAAATGGTTCTTACGTTAAAATTCTCAATGAAATATTTCTTTTATGGTTTATGACTTTTGTTTCCAAGATGTTCTTCGAAATCTGTGTTTAGAATGGTGTTTTTGAGCTTTTTTTTTTTTAAAAAAAATCTTTAAAAGTGTATATGTATAGCTCTTTTAATTTTAATATATTGCGAGTTTGATTCTTACTCTTTTTTGATTTGTTATGTCACTAATTCTGTGTGTGAATTAAGATAGTTTAATATATAACACCTGCTTCAAAGCTAACAGTAAAGTTTATTTTGTTTATTTGTCATTTAAAATTACCTGCTTATTGTCTCTTGGTGCCATCTTTCTACCAGCGCTGAAATTATTTACTCTTTTCGAAGATCATTATCCGTAATAACTGTCTAAATATTTTTCCTTTCATTGTTCATGTTGTACCCATACATTAAAACCCCTTTTGCTTACTGTACTTCTGTCGTATTAGGGAAATCATTTGCTTTTCTATCGAATGCAGTCATCATTTTAGTAACAATGTAGCACATTGCTGGAATTTAAAACAAAGAAGCTACTTTTGAAGTTTTATATATTAAGAAACAATACTAGATATTTCTCTTTGTGTATAATTTTTCTTTAATTTCAAAGTAGTTAAAATCTAATGATTCCTTTCCCCCCTCCCCCTTGGCTTCTTCTAGTGTAATTTGCCATCATTTTTGTACACTCTTGGATTGCAGATCGTGAAAGAAAAAGAATGGAGAAACAGTGCAGACAAAAAGACATCTGTGGCTGGTAATTCTTCTTTTATATTAACTTTATTTTCACTAGAAATGCTTGAATGTTATAATTTGTACGTCCCTTTTCACATGTTGCTTTATATTGGAGTTTTACTAGTTATTTATTTTACTTGAAAGCTTCATATTACGTTTTAATGTTTAGGGTAGCATTTATGCATTAATTTCTTTGGTTTTGAGTTTCGTATTGAAGTGTCTGAATTGGTGCTTTCTTTATATTGTATTGTAATATTCGAAGTGAGGTAGAACTGTTAATCACACTATAATTATCAGAAGTCTGAGATTTTTTAGAGTTCCGTGGCTTCGTAGTGGTTTCAAAATTACTGCTGTAGTGTATTTTTTTCTGAATTGGCCTCCTTTCGCATTAAGAGGAGGAGGCTAAACATTTTCCTCTCTGTGTGGCCTAATATTTTCCCTGTCCAACGGGATATTCTCTTCCCAACAGGTCAGTGTAATTGAACTGCCTGTGTATAAACCAATTTTGTTTTAGTTTTTCCAGAATTTAGAATCTCTCTATCAAGTGCTGTTTCTCTTAAAACCATTGAAAGTTAAATGTTGAACAAAAAAGAAATGTAAATAAAAATTTAATGAGTACTCGTAAAGAAAGTTAGTAGAGCCAAATTGTCTTCTGTTAAGGCTGCTCAAAATGTGCTTTTTCTTAGTTGTTTTAAGCATACTTTATTATATTTTTTCCCTTAATCTGAACTATTTTAGCATATTGTGAAGTTTTCTGAACCAGTTTGCGAAGATCTATTTAAAATTGATTCAATAAATAAAAATTAATTTTGAAATCGAATCAGTGATGTTTTATTATTATCCAATTTGCATGACAGAATTATTTTTTGAAAAAGCTGATGTCTTTTGCTTATAAAAATGACTGATGCAACTGTAACCGTGTCGTTGTAAAGAGCACGTTTCCCAGCAGCTCTTTTAAAGTGTCCAGTTTTTTTCTTTAATTGGGTCAATCTCCGCTAGAAGATCAGACATTGCTTTTGTGTTATTTAACAATTCCTTCATCTTATCTTCTGTTAAAATCTTTTCTTAGTAATGAGCGCTTTTATTATCAAGGGTATTATAAGCACCCAATTCTTCTTTTGTAATTTTCTGATTCATTGTTTGACTTCTCTGTCTTCCATATGTAGAAATTCTTCGGCATCCTTTGCTTTTGAGATTTGTTAGATTTTTTGGACTTCATTTTCAGTCGATGGAAATTGTTTAAAGTAGCAGATAAATTCTTTCCGGTGTTGATAATAGAATGATGCAGCACGTATGAATGAAATTCTAGCAGTGGACAAATTAAATGGGATCCTTTAAGAATCGTATGAGTTATGTGGAATGCAGGTTGGGAGTTTAGTCGTGATAGGTAAACAGACTATACAGATGACCCGAAGTAATAAAAATTTAGATGGGTGTACTATAAAGTATTTTACTCCTGGACCATGGATTAGTCATTAACAGTACTTGTGTAAAAACAGATTAAAGTATATGAATTCCCTGTTTAAGAAAGGAATTTCTTTATGACAGTATGAAGTGTGTATCATAGCTGGAATAGCGAGGTGTTGCGTCTTCAGGGAAACAAAATTTGTTATTCTGTAATTTTTACTGAAAATGTGTGTTTAAATTTTGTTACCTAGATAACCTATTTTTAACTCTTTCTATATGAAAATGAAACCAAATACAGACAAAAAAATAAAATTGCATTCCTTCCCTTGGTGCAGTTACTCGCATTTTTAACATAATGGGAGTCAATTTTAAGTTTATAAAATTCTGGCTAGCTGCAATTATATATTGCACTTTTAATATTTCAGTTGTAGGTGCATTGCGCAAAGTATAAAAATGTGTGGTATAATATGTTAAAGAAAATGTATAGTCTTTGTATTATTTACAAAAAGATCTGTATCTGAACATTGATTTTAACAAGTTCGTTGTTGAAAATCCTCTTTCACATTTTTAAGTAGATCGAAAGCAGGAATTTATCTTTTTAAAAGTTTAACAGTTCATGATTTTTCTGATCTAGGACTATTCAAATGGCTTTTTGTGATATTCCTTATCTTAATTAGGATGAAAATCAGTTATTTCCATTTCTAGATCAGTAGAATTGTTAACCTATTTGCAATCTTTTACCATTTTTCTTAAATACTAGTATTATGTAATGGGTATGAACTGAATGAAGTAGTTGGCCTAATTTTAAATACACTCAAAACATCTAATTTAGAAACTAATTTAAGCTCGATGAGATTTTCCAAATGTTTCTTTCAGTTTTCTTACATTTCACGCTTTAATTCTCCAGATTTTCAAAGTGGCAAAACGTACATTGCATTATGGTAAAAATGTATATTCCTTATATTTGTGTAATATTTTTACAAAATTAATTTTGATTTAAAATGAATTTAAAATACCCTTGAATTCAAAGACTTAGTTTAGTTCTCACCCCCTCAGGTTTTAAGATTTTAGTTGTTATGTCTGTAAGAATGACTAAATCATAGAACCAATTATGGTCAATAATTTCTTCATAAGTTTCGTTTCTGGATTTTTAAAATTCTTCTGTGAAACTTTTGTAACGGAAGCTGGGATGGAACCCAGGCAGCCAGACAGAATGTACCTTCCCTGAGTGAAAATTTCTATCATTTCACTGAAAGTGACATTATAATATTTCAGAATAAACCCTCGTAACACTAATAAATGTATGTAGGCTTTTTTTTTATGTTTTTATAATGCGTGTTTGGTTCTTACAATATTTTGAGCTATTATATTACTAATTCTGTATGTGAGTTAAGACATTTTATTATAGAACACCTGCTTCAAGGCTAAAAGTAAAGTATTTGAATTGTGTTTCACCTTTCGTGTGTTTTTAGACGTTCGTTCTACTCTACAGTTTACGGAATTTCTCGGGATTTGGACATCTCACAAATCTGACAAAATTTCATTCATATGTCTAGGTTTTATAGTACAATAAGTTGAGCATCCGTACATTAGTATATAACTGATTCCTTCGAAAGAAAAAAAATAGTATCTTAGTTTTGTTGAATTTTTGGTCAAAATTTTAGTATATAGGTAATTGCAATAGCTCTTTCACGAAATTTTATTTAAATTTTTTGCAACATTTCAAAATGCTGTATCATTCAATGGCATTTGATGTGTTTTGGCTTGCTGTATTAAAGCTGGGCTCGAACCCGGGCAGCTAGACAATATGTTCTTTTCCTGAGTGAAATATTGCTATCATTTTATTAAAGTGACGTGGTAATATTTCAATATAATTTCTCGTACATTGCACTAAGCTGTCCTCTCTCGTGGATGAGTGTATCTAAGTAAAGAACTTAAAATTAGAAATGGTTCTTACGTTAAAATTCTCAATGAAATATTTCTTTTATGGTTTATGACTTTTGTTTCCAAGATGTTCTTCGAAATCTGTGTTTAGAATGGTGTTTTTGAGCTTTTTTTTTTAAAAAAAAAATCTTTAAAAGTGTATATGTATAGCTCTTTTAATTTTAATATATTGCGAGTTTGATTCTTACTCTTTTTTGATTTGTTATGTCACTAATTCTGTGTGTGAATTAAGATAGTTTAATATATAACACCTGCTTCAAAGCTAACAGTAAAGTTTATTTTGTTTATTTGTCATTTAAAATTACCTGCTTATTGTCTCTTGGTGCCATCTTTCTACCAGCGCTGAAATTATTTACTCTTCTCGAAGATCATTATCCGTAATAACTGTCTAAATATTTTTCCTTTCATTGTTCATGTTGTACCCATACATTAAAACCCCTTTTGCTTACTGTACTTCTGTCGTATTAGGGAAATCATTTGCTTTTCTATCGAATGCAGTCATCATTTTAGTAACAATGTAGCACATTGCTGGAATTTAAAACAAAGAAGCTACTTTTGAAGTTTTATATATTAAGAAACAATACTAGATATTTCTCTTTGTGTATAATTTTTCTTTAATTTCAAAGTAGTTAAAATCTAATGATTCCTTTCCCCCCTCCCCCTTGGCTTCTTCTAGTGTAATTTGCCATCATTTTTGTACACTCTTGGATTGCAGATCGTGAAAGAAAAAGAATGGAGAAACAGTGCAGACAAAAAGACATCTGTGGCTGGTAATTCTTCTTTTATATTAACTTTATTTTCACTAGAAATGCTTGAATGTTATAATTTGTACGTCCCTTTTCACATGTTGCTTTATATTGGAGTTTTACTAGTTATTTATTTTACTTGAAAGCTTCATATTACGTTTTAATGTTTAGGGTAGCATTTATGCATTAATTTCTTTGGTTTTGAGTTTCGTATTGAAGTGTCTGAATTGGTGCTTTCTTTATATTGTATTGTAATATTCGAAGTGAGGTAGAACTGTTAATCACACTATAATTATCAGAAGTCTGAGATTTTTTAGAGTTCCGTGGCTTCGTAGTGGTTTCAAAATTACTGCTGTAGTGTATTTTTTTCTGAATTGGCCTCCTTTCGCATTAAGAGGAGGAGGCTAAACATTTTCCTCTCTGTGTGGCCTAATATTTTCCCTGTCCAACGGGATATTCTCTTCCCAACAGGTCAGTGTAATTGAACTGCCTGTGTATAAACCAATTTTGTTTTAGTTTTTCCAGAATTTAGAATCTCTATCAAGTGCTGTTTCTCTTAAAACCATTGAAAGTTAAATGTTGAACAAAAAAGAAATGTAAATAAAAATTTAATGAGTACTCGTAAAGAAAGTTAGTAGAGCCAAATTGTCTTCTGTTAAGGCTGCTCAAAATGTGCTTTTTCTTAGTTGTTTTAAGCATACTTTATTATATTTTTTCCCTTAATCTGAACTATTTTAGCATATTGTGAAGTTTTCTGAACCAGTTTGCGAAGATCTATTTAAAATTGATTCAATAAATAAAAATTAATTTTGAAATCGAATCAGTGATGTTTTATTATTATCCAATTTGCATGACAGAATTATTTTTTGAAAAAGCTGATGTCTTTTGCTTATAAAAATGACTGATGCAACTGTAACCGTGTCGTTGTAAAGAGCACGTTTCCCAGCAGCTCTTTTAAAGTGTCCAGTTTTTTTCTTTAATTGGGTCAATCTCCGCTAGAAGATCAGACATTGCTTTTGTGTTATTTAACAATTCCTTCATCTTATCTTCTGTTAAAATCTTTTCTTAGTAATGAGCGCTTTTATTATCAAGGGTATTATAAGCACCCAATTCTTCTTTTGTAATTTTCTGATTCATTGTTTGACTTCTCTGTCTTCCATATGTAGAAATTCTTCGGCATCCTTTGCTTTTGAGATTTGTTAGATTTTTTGGACTTCATTTTCAGTCGATGGAAATTGTTTAAAGTAGCAGATAAATTCTTTCCGGTGTTGATAATAGAATGATGCAGCACGTATGAATGAAATTCTAGCAGTGGACAAATTAAATGGGATCCTTTAAGAATCGTATGAGTTATGTGGAATGCAGGTTGGGAGTTTAGTCGTGATAGGTAAACAGACTATACAGATGACCCGAAGTAATAAAAATTTAGATGGGTGTACTATAAAGTATTTTACTCCTGGACCATGGATTAGTCATTAACAGTACTTGTGTAAAAACAGATCAAAGTATATGAATTCCCTGTTTAAGAAAGGAATTTCTTTATGACAGTATGAAGTGTGTATCATAGCTGGAATAGCGAGGTGTTGCGTCTTCAGGGAAACAAAATTTGTTATTCTGTAATTTTTACTGAAAATGTGTGTTTAAATTTTGTTACCTAGATAACCTATTTTTAACTCTTTCTATATGAAAATGAAACCAAATACAGACAAAAAAATAAAATTGCATTCCTTCCCTTGGTGCAGTTACTCGCATTTTTAACATAATGGGAGTCAATTTTAAGTTTATAAAATTCTGGCTAGCTGCAATTATATATTGCACTTTTAATATTTCAGTTGTAGGTGCATTGCGCAAAGTATAAAAATGTGTGGTATAATATGTTAAAGAAAATGTATAGTCTTTGTATTATTTACAAAAAGATCTGTATCTGAACATTGATTTTAACAAGTTCGTTGTTGAAAATCCTCTTTCACATTTTTAAGTAGATCGAAAGCAGGAATTTATCTTTTTAAAAGTTTAACAGTTCATGATTTTTCTGATCTAGGACTATTCAAATGGCTTTTTGTGATATTCCTTATCTTAATTAGGATGAAAATCAGTTATTTCCATTTCTAGATCAGTAGAATTGTTAACCTATTTGCAATCTTTTACCATTTTTCTTAAATACTAGTATTATGTAATGGGTATGAAGTGAATGAAGTAGTTGGCCTAATTTTAAATACACTCAAAACATCTAATTTAGAAACTAATTTAAGCTCGATGAGATTTTCCAAATGTTTCTTTCAGTTTTCTTACATTTCACGCTTTAATTCTCCAGATTTTCAAAGTGGCAAAACGTACATTGCATTATGGTAAAAATGTATATTCCTTATATTTGTGTAATATTTTTACAAAATTAATTTTGATTTAAAATGAATTTAAAATACCCTTGAATTCAAAGACTTAGTTTAGTTCTCACCCCCTCAGGTTTTAAGATTTTAGTTGTTATGTCTGTAAGAATGACTAAATCATAGAACCAATTATGGTCAATAATTTCTTCATAAGTTTCGTTTCTGGATTTTTAAAATTCTTCTGTGAAACTTTTGTAACGGAAGCTGGGATGGAACCCAGGCAGCCAGACAGAATGTACCTTCCCTGAGTGAAAATTTCTATCATTTCACTGAAAGTGACATTATAATATTTCAGAATAAACCCTCGTAACACTAATAAATGTATGTAGGCTTTTTTTTTATGTTTTTATAATGCGTGTTTGGTTCTTACAATATTTTGAGCTATTATATTACTAATTCTGTATGTGAGTTAAGACATTTTATTATAGAACACCTGCTTCAAGGCTAAAAGTAAAGTATTTGAATTGTGTTTCACCTTTCGTGTGTTTTTAGACGTTCGTTCTACTCTACAGTTTACGGAATTTCTCGGGATTTGGACATCTCACAAATCTGACAAAATTTCATTCATATGTCTAGGTTTTATAGTACAATAAGTTGAGCATCCGTACATTAGTATATAACTGATTCCTTCGAAAGAAAAAAAATAGTATCTTAGTTTTGTTGAATTTTTGGTCAAAATTTTAGTATATAGGTAATTGCAATAGCTCTTTCATGAAATTTTATTTAAATTTTTTGCAACATTTCAAAATGCTGTATCATTCAATGGCATTTGATGTGTTTTGGCTTGCTGTATTAAAGCTGGGCTCGAACCCGGGCAGCTAGACAATATGTTCTTTTCCTGAGTGAAATATTGCTATCATTTTATTAAAGTGACGTGGTAATATTTCAATATAATTTCTCGTACATTGCACTAAGCTGTCCTCTCTCGTGGATGAGTGTATCTAAGTAAAGAACTTAAAATTAGAAATGGTTCTTACGTTAAAATTCTCAATGAAATATTTCTTTTATGGTTTATGACTTTTGTTTCCAAGATGTTCTTCGAAATCTGTGTTTAGAATGGTGTTTTTGAGCTTTTTTTTTTAAAAAAAAAATCTTTAAAAGTGTATATGTATAGCTCTTTTAATTTTAATATATTGCGAGTTTGATTCTTACTCTTTTTTGATTTGTTATGTCACTAATTCTGTGTGTGAATTAAGATAGTTTAATATATAACACCTGCTTCAAAGCTAACAGTAAAGTTTATTTTGTTTATTTGTCATTTAAAATTACCTGCTTATTGTCTCTTGCTGCCATCTTTCTACCAGCGCTGAAATTATTTACTCTTCTCGAAGATCATTATCCGTAATAACTGTCTAAATATTTTTCCTTTCATTGTTCATGTTGTACCCATACATTAAAACCCCTTTTGCTTACTGTACTTCTGTCGTATTAGGGAAATCATTTGCTTTTCTATCGAATGCAGTCATCATTTTAGTAACAATGTAGCACATTGCTGGAATTTAAAACAAAGAAGCTACTTTTGAAGTTTTATATATTAAGAAACAATACTAGATATTTCTCTTTGTGTATAATTTTTCTTTAATTTCAAAGTAGTTAAAATCTAATGATTCCTTTCCCCCCTCCCCCTTGGCTTCTTCTAGTGTAATTTGCCATCATTTTTGTACACTCTTGGATTGCAGATCGTGAAAGAAAAAGAATGGAGAAACAGTGCAGACAAAAAGACATCTGTGGCTGGTAATTCTTCTTTTATATTAACTTTATTTTCACTAGAAATGCTTGAATGTTATAATTTGTACGTCCCTTTTCACATGTTGCTTTATATTGGAGTTTTACTAGTTATTTATTTTACTTGAAAGCTTCATATTACGTTTTAATGTTTAGGGTAGCATTTATGCATTAATTTCTTTGGTTTTGAGTTTCGTATTGAAGTGTCTGAATTGGTGCTTTCTTTATATTGTATTGTAATATTCGAAGTGAGGTAGAACTGTTAATCACACTATAATTATCAGAAGTCTGAGATTTTTTAGAGTTCCGTGGCTTCGTAGTGGTTTCAAAATTACTGCTGTAGTGTATTTTTTTCTGAATTGGCCTCCTTTCGCATTAAGAGGAGGAGGCTAAGCATTTTCCTCTCTGTGTGGCCTAATATTTTCCCTGTCCAACGGGATATTCTCTTCCCAACAGGTCAGTGTAATTGAACTGCCTGTGTATAAACCAATTTTGTTTTAGTTTTTCCAGAATTTAGAATCTCTCTATCAAGTGCTGTTTCTCTTAAAACCATTGAAAGTTAAATGTTGAACAAAAAAGAAATGTAAATAAAAATTTAATGAGTACTCGTAAAGAAAGTTAGTAGAGCCAAATTGTCTTCTGTTAAGGCTGCTCAAAATGTGCTTTTTCTTAGTTGTTTTAAGCATACTTTATTATATTTTTTCCCTTAATCTGAACTATTTTAGCATATTGTGAAGTTTTCTGAACCAGTTTGCGAAGATCTATTTAAAATTGATTCAATAAATAAAAATTAATTTTGAAATCGAATCAGTGATGTTTTATTATTATCCAATTTGCATGACAGAATTATTTTTTGAAAAAGCTGATGTCTTTTGCTTATAAAAATGACTGATGCAACTGTAAGCGTGTCGTTGTAAAGAGCACGTTTCCCAGCAGCTCTTTTAAAGTGTCCAGTTTTTTTCTTTAATTGGGTCAATCTCCGCTAGAAGATCAGACATTGCTTTTGTGTTATTTAACAATTCCTTCATCTTATCTTCTGTTAAAATCTTTTCTTAGTAATGAGCGCTTTTATTATCAAGGGTATTATAAGCACCCAATTCTTCTTTTGTAATTTTCTGATTCATTGTTTGACTTCTCTGTCTTCCATCTGTAGAAATTCTTCGGCATCCTTTGCTTTTGAGATTTGTTAGATTTTTTGGACTTCATTTTCAGTCGATGGAAATTGTTTAAAGTAGCAGATAAATTCTTTCCGGTGTTGATAATAGAATGATGCAGCACGTATGAATGAAATTCTAGCAGTGGACAAATTAAATGGGATCCTTTAAGAATCGTATGAGTTATGTGGAATGCAGGTTGGGAGTTTAGTCGTGATAGGTAAACAGACTATACAGATGACCCGAAGTAATAAAAATTTAGATGGGTGTACTATAAAGTATTTTACTCCTGGACCATGGATTAGTCATTAACAGTACTTGTGTAAAAACAGATTAAAGTATATGAATTCCCTGTTTAAGAAAGGAATTTCTTTATGACAGTATGAAGTGTGTATCATAGCTGGAATAGCGAGGTGTTGCGTCTTCAGGGAAACAAAATTTGTTATTCTGTAATTTTTACTGAAAATGTGTGTTTAAATTTTGTTACCTAGATAACCTATTTTTAACTCTTTCTATATGAAAATGAAACCAAATACAGACAAAAAAATAAAATTGCATTCCTTCCCTTGGTGCAGTTACTCGCATTTTTAACATAATGGGAGTCAATTTTAAGTTTATAAAATTCTGGCTAGCTGCAATTATATATTGCACTTTTAATATTTCAGTTGTAGGTGCATTGCGCAAAGTATAAAAATGTGTGGTATAATATGTTAAAGAAAATGTATACTCTTTGTATTATTTACAAAAAGATCAGCTCGATGAAAATTAAATACAGGGAAATCATATTTTAATGTGAAATTTAACACTGCATTTCTTCTGAGAGTTTTTTTTCTCCTTCTGGTACGTGCGATGTTATGGCTAAATCCATGCAGTCGTTCGGATGTTTGTTTGTTATTCTGTATCTGAACATTGATTTTAACAAGTTCGTTGTTGAAAATCCTCTTTCACATTTTTAAGTAGATCGAAAGAAGGAATTTATCTTTTTAAAAGTTTAACAGTTCATGATTTTTCTGATCTAGGACTATTCAAATGGCTTTTTGTGATATTCCTTATCTTAATTAGGATGAAAATCAGTTATTTCCATTTCTAGATCAGTAGAATTGTTAACCTATTTGCAATCTTTTACCATTTTTCTTAAATACTAGTATTATGTAATGGGTATGAAGTGAATGAAGTAGTTGGCCTAATTTTAAATACACTCAAAACATCTAATTTAGAAACTAATTTAAGCTCGATGAGATTTTCCAAATGTTTCTTTCAGTTTTCTTACATTTCACGCTTTAATTCTCCAGATTTTCAAAGTGGAAAAACGTACATTGCATTATGGTAAAAATGTATATTCCTTATATTTGTGTAATATTTTTACAAAATTAATTTTGATTTAAAATGAATTTAAAATACCCTTGAATTCAAAGACTTAGTTTAGTTCTCACCCCCTCAGGTTTTAAGATTTTAGTTGTTATGTCTGTAAGAATGACTAAATCATAGAACCAATTATGGTCAATAATTTCTTCATAAGTTTCGTTTCTGGATTTTTAAAATTCTTCTGTGAAACTTTTGTAACGGAAGCTGGGATGGAACCCAGGCAGCCAGACAGAATGTACCTTCCCTGAGTGAAAATTTCTATCATTTCACTGAAAGTGACATTATAATATTTCAGAATAAACCCTCGTAACACTAATAAATGTATGTAGGCTTTTTTTTTTATGTTTTTATAATGCGTGTTTGGTTCTTACAATATTTTGAGCTATTATATTACTAATTCTGTATGTGAGTTAAGACATTTTATTATAGAACACCTGCTTCAAGGCTAAAAGTAAAGTATTTGAATTGTGTTTCACCTTTCGTGTGTTTTTAGACGTTCGTTCTACTCTACAGTTTACGGAATTTCTCGGGATTTGGACATCTCACAAATCTGACAAAATTTCATTCATATGTCTAGGTTTTATAGTACAATAAGTTGAGCATCCGTACATTAGTATATAACTGATTCCTTCGAAAGAAAAAAAATAGTATCTTAGTTTTGTTGAATTTTTGGTCAAAATTTTAGTATATAGGTAATTGCAATAGCTCTTTCACGAAATTTTATTTAAATTTTTTGCAACATTTCAAAATGCTGTATCATTCAATGGCATTTGATGTGTTTTGGCTTGCTGTATTAAAGCTGGGCTCGAACCCGGGCAGCTAGACAATATGTTCTTTTCCTGAGTGAAATATTGCTATCATTTCATTAAAGTGACGTGGTAATATTTCAATATAATTTCTCGTACATTGCACTAAGCTGTCCTCTCTCGTGGATGAGTGTATCTAAGTAAAGAACTTAAAATTAGAAATGGTTCTTACGTTAAAATTCTCAATGAAATATTTCTTTTATGGTTTATGACTTTTGTTTCCAAGATGTTCTTCGAAATCTGTGTTTAGAATGGTGTTTTTGAGCTTTTTTTTTTTAAAAAAAAATCTTTAAAAGTGTATATGTATAGCTCTTTTAATTTTAATATATTGCGAGTTTGATTCTTACTCTTTTTTGATTTGTTATGTCACTAATTCTGTGTGTGAATTAAGATAGTTTAATATATAACACCTGCTTCAAAGCTAACAGTAAAGTTTATTTTGTTTATTTGTCATTTAAAATTACCTGCTTATTGTCTCTTGGTGCCATCTTTCTACCAGTGCTGAAATTATTTACTCTTCTCGAAGATCATTATCCGTAATAACTGTCTAAATATTTTTCCTTTCATTGTTCATGTTGTACCCATACATTAAAACCCCTTTTGCTTACTGTACTTCTGTCGTATTAGGGAAATCATTTGCTTTTCTATCGAATGCAGTCATCATTTTAGTAACAATGTAGCACATTGCTGGAATTTAGTTAGTAGAGCCAAATTGTCTTCTGTTAAGGCTGCTCAAAATGTGCTTTTTCTTAGTTGTTTTAAGCATACTTTATTATATTTTTTCCCTTAATCTGAACTATTTTAGCATATTGTGAAGTTTTCTGAACCAGTTTGCGAAGATCTATTTAAAATTGATTCAATAAATAAAAATTAATTTTGAAATCGAATCAGTGATGTTTTATTATTATCCAATTTGCATGACAGAATTATTTTTTGAAAAAGCTGATGTCTTTTGCTTATAAAAATGACTGATGCAACTGTAAGCGTGTCGTTGTAAAGAGCACGTTTCCCAGCAGCTCTTTTAAAGTGTCCAGTTTTTTTCTTTAATTGGGTCAATCTCCGCTAGAAGATCAGACATTGCTTTTGTGTTATTTAACAATTCCTTCATCTTATCTTCTGTTAAAATCTTTTCTTAGTAATGAGCGCTTTTATTATCAAGGGTATTATAAGCACCCAATTCTTCTTTTGTAATTTTCTGATTCATTGTTTGACTTCTCTGTCTTCCATCTGTAGAAATTCTTTGGCATCCTTTGCTTTTGAGATTTGTTAGATTTTTTGGACTTCATTTTCAGTCGATGGAAATTGTTTAAAGTAGCAGATAAATTCTTTCCGGTGTTGATAATAGAATGATGCAGCACGTATGAATGAAATTCTAGCAGTGGACAAATTAAATGGGATCCTTTAAGAATCGTATGAGTTATGTGGAATGCAGGTTGGGAGTTTAGTCGTGATAGGTAAACAGACTATACAGATGACCCGAAGTAATAAAAATTTAGATGGGTGTACTATAAAGTATTTTACTCCTGGACCATGGATTAGTCATTAACAGTACTTGTGTAAAAACAGATTAAAGTATATGAATTCCCTGTTTAAGAAAGGAATTTCTTTATGACAGTATGAAGTGTGTATCATAGCTGGAATAGCGAGGTGTTGCGTCTTCAGGGAAACAAAATTTGTTATTCTGTAATTTTTACTGAAAATGTGTGTTTAAATTTTGTTACCTAGATAACCTATTTTTAACTCTTTCTATATGAAAATGAAACCAAATACAGACAAAAAAATAAAATTGCATTCCTTCCCTTGGTGCAGTTACTCGCATTTTTAACATAATGGGAGTCAATTTTAAGTTTATAAAATTCTGGCTAGCTGCAATTATATATTGCACTTTTAATATTTCAGTTGTAGGTGCATTGCGCAAAGTATAAAAATGTGTGGTATAATATGTTAAAGAAAATGTATAGTCTTTGTATTATTTACAAAAAGATCAGCTCGATGAAAATTAAATACAGGGAAATCATATTTTAATGTGAAATTTAACACTGCATTTCTTCTGAGAGTTTTTTTTCTCCTTCTGGTACGTGCGATGTTATGGCTAAATCCATGCAGTCGTTCGGATGTTTGTTTGTTATTCTGTATCTGAACATTGATTTTAACAAGTTCGTTGTTGAAAATCCTCTTTCACATTTTTAAGTAGATCGAACGAAGGAATTTATCTTTTTAAAAGTTTAACAGTTCATGATTTTTCTGATCTAGGACTATTCAAATGGCTTTTTGTGATATTCCTTATCTTAATTAGGATGAAAATCAGTTATTTCCATTTCTAGATCAGTAGAATTGTTAACCTATTTGCAGTCTTTTACCATTTTTCTTAAATACTAGTATTATGTAATGGGTATGAAGTGAATGAAGTAGTTGGCCTAATTTTAAATACACTCAAAACATCTAATTTAGAAACTAATTTAAGCTCGATGAGATTTTCCAAATGTTTCTTTCAGTTTTCTTACATTTCACGCTTTAATTCTCCAGATTTTCAAAGTGGCAAAACGTACATTGCATTATGGTAAAAATGTATATTCCTTATATTTGTGTAATATTTTTACAAAATTAATTTTGATTTAAAATGAATTTAAAATACCCTTGAATTCAAAGACTTAGTTTAGTTCTCACCCCCTCAGGTTTTAAGATTTTAGTTGTTATGTCTGTAAGAATGACTAAATCATAGAACCAATTATGGTCAATAATTTCTTCATAAGTTTCGTTTCTGGATTTTTAAAATTCTTCTGTGAAACTTTTGTAACGGAAGCTGGGATGGAACCCAGGCAGCCAGACAGAATGTACCTTCCCTGAGTGAAAATTTCTATCATTTCACTGAAAGTGACATTATAATATTTCAGAATAAACCCTCGTAACACTAATAAATGTATGTAGGCTTTTTTTTTATGTTTTTATAATGCGTGTTTGGTTCTTACAATATTTTGAGCTATTATATTACTAATTCTGTATGTGAGTTAAGACATTTTATTATAGAACACCTGCTTCAAGGCTAAAAGTAAAGTATTTGAATTGTGTTTCACCTTTCGTGTGTTTTTAGACGTTCGTTCTACTCTACAGTTTACGGAATTTCTCGGGATTTGGACATCTCACAAATCTGACAAAATTTCATTCATATGTCTAGGTTTTATAGTACAATAAGTTGAGCATCCGTACATTAGTATATAACTGATTCCTTCGAAAGAAAAAAAATAGTATCTTAGTTTTGTTGAATTTTTGGTCAAAATTTTAGTATATAGGTAATTGCAATAGCTCTTTCACGAAATTTTATTTAAATTTTTTGCAACATTTCAAAATGCTGTATCATTCAATGGCATTTGATGTGTTTTGGCTTGCTGTATTAAAGCTGGGCTCGAACCCGGGCAGCTAGACAATATGTTCTTTTCCTGAGTGAAATATTGCTATCATTTTATTAAAGTGACGTGGTAATATTTCAATATAATTTCTCGTACATTGCACTAAGCTGTCCTCTCTCGTGGATGAGTGTATCTAAGTAAAGAACTTAAAATTAGAAATGGTTCTTACGTTAAAATTCTCAATGAAATATTTCTTTTATGGTTTATGACTTTTGTTTCCAAGATGTTCTTCGAAATCTGTGTTTAGAATGGTGTTTTTGAGCTTTTTTTTTTAAAAAAAAAATCTTTAAAAGTGTATATGTATAGCTCTTTTAATTTTAATATATTGCGAGTTTGATTCTTACTCTTTTTTGATTTGTTATGTCACTAATTCTGTGTGTGAATTAAGATAGTTTAATATATAACACCTGCTTCAAAGCTAACAGTAAAGTTTATTTTGTTTATTTGTCATTTAAAATTACCTGCTTATTGTCTCTTGGTGCCATCTTTCTACCAGCGCTGAAATTATTTACTCTTCTCGAAGATCATTATCCGTAATAACTGTCTAAATATTTTTCCTTTCATTGTTCATGTTGTACCCATACATTAAAACCCCTTTTGCTTACTGTACTTCTGTCGTATTAGGGAAATCATTTGCTTTTCTATCGAATGCAGTCATCATTTTAGTAACAATGTAGCACATTGCTGGAATTTAAAACAAAGAAACTACTTTTGAAGTTTTATATATTAAGAAACAATACTAGATATTTCTCTTTGTGTATAATTTTTCTTTAATTTCAAAGTAGTTAAAATCTAATGATTCCTTTCCCCCCTCCCCCTTGGCTTCTTCTAGTGTAATTTGCCATCATTTTTGTACACTCTTGGATTGCAGATCGTGAAAGAAAAAGAATGGAGAAACAGTGCAGACAAAAAGACATCTGTGGCTGGTAATTCTTCTTTTATATTAACTTTATTTTCACTAGAAATGCTTGAATGTTATAATTTGTACGTCCCTTTTCACATGTTGCTTTATATTGGAGTTTTACTAGTTATTTATTTTACTTGAAAGCTTCATATTACGTTTTAATGTTTAGGGTAGCATTTATGCATTAATTTCTTTGGTTTTGAGTTTCGTATTGAAGTGTCTGAATTGGTGCTTTCTTTATATTGTATTGTAATATTCGAAGTGAGGTAGAACTGTTAATCACACTATAATTATCAGAAGTCTGAGATTTTTTAAAGTTCCGTGGCTTCATAGTGGTTTCAAAATTACTGCTGTAGTGTATTTTTTTCTGAATTGGCCTCCTTTCGCATTAAGAGGAGGAGGCTAAACATTTTCCTCTCTGTGTGGCCTAATATTTTCCCTGTCCAACGGGATATTCTCTTCCCAACAGGTCAGTGTAATTGAACTGCCTGTGTATAAACCAATTTTGTTTTAGTTTTTCCAGAATTTAGAATCTCTCTATCAAGTGCTGTTTCTCTTAAAACCATTGAAAGTTAAATGTTGAACAAAAAAGAAATGTAAATAAAAATTTAATGAGTACTCGTAAAGAAAGTTAGTAGAGCCAAATTGTCTTCTGTTAAGGCTGCTCAAAATGTGCTTTTTCTTAGTTGTTTTAAGCATACTTTATTATATTTTTTCCCTTAATCTGAACTATTTTAGCATATTGTGAAGTTTTCTGAACCAGTTTGCGAAGATCTATTTAAAATTGATTCAATAAATAAAAATTAATTTTGAAATCGAATCAGTGATGTTTTATTATTATCCAATTTGCATGACAGAATTATTTTTTGAAAAAGCTGATGTCTTTTGCTTATAAAAATGACTGATGCAACTGTAAGCGTGTCGTTGTAAAGAGCACGTTTCCCAGCAGCTCTTTTAAAGTGTCCAGTTTTTTTCTTTAATTGGGTCAATCTCCGCTAGAAGATCAGACATTGCTTTTGTGTTATTTAACAATTCCTTCATCTTATCTTCTGTTAAAATCTTTTCTTAGTAATGAGCGCTTTTATTATCAAGGGTATTATAAGCACCCAATTCTTCTTTTGTAATTTTCTGATTCATTGTTTGACTTCTCTGTCTTCCATCTGTAGAAATTCTTTGGCATCCTTTGCTTTTGAGATTTGTTAGATTTTTTGGACTTCATTTTCAGTCGATGGAAATTGTTTAAAGTAGCAGATAAATTCTTTCCGGTGTTGATAATAGAATGATGCAGCACGTATGAATGAAATTCTAGCAGTGGACAAATTAAATGGGATCCTTTAAGAATCGTATGAGTTATGTGGAATGCAGGTTGGGAGTTTAGTCGTGATAGGTAAACAGACTATACAGATGACCCGAAGTAATAAAAATTTAGATGGGTGTACTATAAAGTATTTTACTCCTGGACCATGGATTAGTCATTAACAGTACTTGTGTAAAAACAGATTAAAGTATATGAATTCCCTGTTTAAGAAAGGAATTTCTTTATGACAGTATGAAGTGTGTATCATAGCTGGAATAGCGAGGTGTTGCGTCTTCAGGGAAACAAAATTTGTTATTCTGTAATTTTTACTGAAAATGTGTGTTTAAATTTTGTTACCTAGATAACCTATTTTTAACTCTTTCTATATGAAAATGAAACCAAATACAGACAAAAAAATAAAATTGCATTCCTTCCCTTGGTGCAGTTACTCGCATTTTTAACATAATGGGAGTCAATTTTAAGTTTATAAAATTCTGGCTAGCTGCAATTATATATTGCACTTTTAATATTTCAGTTGTAGGTGCATTGCGCAAAGTATAAAAATGTGTGGTATAATATGTTAAAGAAAATGTATAGTCTTTGTATTATTTACAAAAAGATCAGCTCGATGAAAATTAAATACAGGGAAATCATATTTTAATGTGAAATTTAACACTGCATTTCTTCTGAGAGTTTTTTTTCTCCTTCTGGTACGTGCGATGTTATGGCTAAATCCATGCAGTCGTTCGGATGTTTGTTTGTTATTCTGTATCTGAACATTGATTTTAACAAGTTCGTTGTTGAAAATCCTCTTTCACATTTTTAAGTAGATCGAACGAAGGAATTTATCTTTTTAAAAGTTTAACAGTTCATGATTTTTCTGATCTAGGACTATTCAAATGGCTTTTTGTGATATTCCTTATCTTAATTAGGATGAAAATCAGTTATTTCCATTTCTAGATCAGTAGAATTGTTAACCTATTTGCAGTCTTTTACCATTTTTCTTAAATACTAGTATTATGTAATGGGTATGAAGTGAATGAAGTAGTTGGCCTAATTTTAAATACACTCAAAACATCTAATTTAGAAACTAATTTAAGCTCGATGAGATTTTCCAAATGTTTCTTTCAGTTTTCTTACATTTCACGCTTTAATTCTCCAGATTTTCAAAGTGGCAAAACGTACATTGCATTATGGTAAAAATGTATATTCCTTATATTTGTGTAATATTTTTACAAAATTAATTTTGATTTAAAATGAATTTAAAATACCCTTGAATTCAAAGACTTAGTTTAGTTCTCACCCCCTCAGGTTTTAAGATTTTAGTTGTTATGTCTGTAAGAATGACTAAATCATAGAACCAATTATGGTCAATAATTTCTTCATAAGTTTCGTTTCTGGATTTTTAAAATTCTTCTGTGAAACTTTTGTAACGGAAGCTGGGATGGAACCCAGGCAGCCAGACAGAATGTACCTTCCCTGAGTGAAAATTTCTATCATTTCACTGAAAGTGACATTATAATATTTCAGAATAAACCCTCGTAACACTAATAAATGTATGTAGGCTTTTTTTTTATGTTTTTATAATGCGTGTTTGGTTCTTACAATATTTTGAGCTATTATATTACTAATTCTGTATGTGAGTTAAGACATTTTATTATAGAACACCTGCTTCAAGGCTAAAAGTAAAGTATTTGAATTGTGTTTCACCTTTCGTGTGTTTTTAGACGTTCGTTCTACTCTACAGTTTACGGAATTTCTCGGGATTTGGACATCTCACAAATCTGACAAAATTTCATTCATATGTCTAGGTTTTATAGTACAATAAGTTGAGCATCCGTACATTAGTATATAACTGATTCCTTCGAAAGAAAAAAAATAGTATCTTAGTTTTGTTGAATTTTTGGTCAAAATTTTAGTATATAGGTAATTGCAATAGCTCTTTCACGAAATTTTATTTAAATTTTTTGCAACATTTCAAAATGCTGTATCATTCAATGGCATTTGATGTGTTTTGGCTTGCTGTATTAAAGCTGGGCTCGAACCCGGGCAGCTAGACAATATGTTCTTTTCCTGAGTGAAATATTGCTATCATTTTATTAAAGTGACGTGGTAATATTTCAATATAATTTCTCGTACATTGCACTAAGCTGTCCTCTCTCGTGGATGAGTGTATCTAAGTAAAGAACTTAAAATTAGAAATGGTTCTTACGTTAAAATTCTCAATGAAATATTTCTTTTATGGTTTATGACTTTTGTTTCCAAGATGTTCTTCGAAATCTGTGTTTAGAATGGTGTTTTTGAGCTTTTTTTTTTAAAAAAAAAATCTTTAAAAGTGTATATGTATAGCTCTTTTAATTTTAATATATTGCGAGTTTGATTCTTACTCTTTTTTGATTTGTTATGTCACTAATTCTGTGTGTGAATTAAGATAGTTTAATATATAACACCTGCTTCAAAGCTAACAGTAAAGTTTATTTTGTTTATTTGTCATTTAAAATTACCTGCTTATTGTCTCTTGGTGCCATCTTTCTACCAGCGCTGAAATTATTTACTCTTCTCGAAGATCATTATCCGTAATAACTGTCTAAATATTTTTCCTTTCATTGTTCATGTTGTACCCATACATTAAAACCCCTTTTGCTTACTGTACTTCTGTCGTATTAGGGAAATCATTTGCTTTTCTATCGAATGCAGTCATCATTTTAGTAACAATGTAGCACATTGCTGGAATTTAAAACAAAGAAACTACTTTTGAAGTTTTATATATTAAGAAACAATACTAGATATTTCTCTTTGTGTATAATTTTTCTTTAATTTCAAAGTAGTTAAAATCTAATGATTCCTTTCCCCCCTCCCCCTTGGCTTCTTCTAGTGTAATTTGCCATCATTTTTGTACACTCTTGGATTGCAGATCGTGAAAGAAAAAGAATGGAGAAACAGTGCAGACAAAAAGACATCTGTGGCTGGTAATTCTTCTTTTATATTAACTTTATTTTCACTAGAAATGCTTGAATGTTATAATTTGTACGTCCCTTTTCACATGTTGCTTTATATTGGAGTTTTACTAGTTATTTATTTTACTTGAAAGCTTCATATTACGTTTTAATGTTTAGGGTAGCATTTATGCATTAATTTCTTTGGTTTTGAGTTTCGTATTGAAGTGTCTGAATTGGTGCTTTCTTTATATTGTATTGTAATATTCGAAGTGAGGTAGAACTGTTAATCACACTATAATTATCAGAAGTCTGAGATTTTTTAAAGTTCCGTGGCTTCATAGTGGTTTCAAAATTACTGCTGTAGTGTATTTTTTTCTGAATTGGCCTCCTTTCGCATTAAGAGGAGGAGGCTAAACATTTTCCTCTCTGTGTGGCCTAATATTTTCCCTGTCCAACGGGATATTCTCTTCCCAACAGGTCAGTGTAATTGAACTGCCTGTGTATAAACCAATTTTGTTTTAGTTTTTCCAGAATTTAGAATCTCTCTATCAAGTGCTGTTTCTCTTAAAACCATTGAAAGTTAAATGTTGAACAAAAAAGAAATGTAAATAAAAATTTAATGAGTACTCGTAAAGAAAGTTAGTAGAGCCAAATTGTCTTCTGTTAAGGCTGCTCAAAATGTGCTTTTTCTTAGTTGTTTTAAGCATACTTTATTATATTTTTTCCCTTAATCTGAACTATTTTAGCATATTGTGAAGTTTTCTGAACCAGTTTGCGAAGATCTATTTAAAATTGATTCAATAAATAAAAATTAATTTTGAAATCGAATCAGTGATGTTTTATTATTATCCAATTTGCATGACAGAATTATTTTTTGAAAAAGCTGATGTCTTTTGCTTATAAAAATGACTGATGCAACTGTAACCGTGTCGTTGTAAAGAGCACGTTTCCCAGCAGCTCTTTTAAAGTGTCCAGTTTTTTTCTTTAATTGGGTCAATCTCCGCTAGAAGATCAGACATTGCTTTTGTGTTATTTAACAATTCCTTCATCTTATCTTCTGTTAAAATCTTTTCTTAGTAATGAGCGCTTTTATTATCAAGGGTATTATAAGCACCCAATTCTTCTTTTGTAATTTTCTGATTCATTGTTTGACTTCTCTGTCTTCCATCTGTAGAAATTCTTCGGCATCCTTTGCTTTTGAGATTTGTTAGATTTTTTGGACTTCATTTTCAGTCGATGGAAATTGTTTAAAGTAGCAGATAAATTCTTTCCGGTGTTGATAATAGAATGATGCAGCACGTATGAATGAAATTCTAGCAGTGGACAAATTAAATGGGATCCTTTAAGAATCGTATGAGTTATGTGGAATGCAGGTTGGGAGTATAGTCGTGATAGGTAAACAGACTATACAGATGACACGAAGTAATAAAAATTTAGATGGGTGTACTATAAAGTATTTTACTCCTGGACCATGGATTAGTCATTAACAGTACTTATGTAAAAACAGATTAAAGTATATGAATTCCCTGTTTAAGAAAGGAATTTCTTTATGACAGTATGAAGTGTGTATCATAGCTGGAATAGCGAGGTGTTGCGTCTTCAGGGAAACAAAATTTGTTATTCTGTAATTTTTACTGAAAATGTGTGTTTAAATTTTGTTACCTAGATAACCTATTTTTAACTCTTTCTATATGAAAATGAAACCAAATACAGACAAAAAAATAAAATTGCATTTCTTCCCTTGGTGCAGTTACTCGCATTTTTAACATAATGGGAGTCAATTTTAAGTTTATAAAATTCTGGCTAGCTGCAATTATATATTGCACTTTTAATATTTCAGTTGTAGGTGCATTGCGCAAAGTGTAAAAATGTGTGGTATAATATGTTAAAGAAAATGTATACTCTTTGTATTATTTACAAAAAGATCAGCTCGATGAAAATTAAATACAGGGAAATCATATTTTAATGTGAAATTTAACACTGCATTTCTTCTGAGAGTTTTTTTTCTCCTTCTGGTACGTGCGATGTTATGGCTAAATCCATGCAGTCGTTCAGATGTTTGTGTGTTATTCTGTATCTGAACATTGATTTTAACAAGTTCGTTGTTGAAAATCCTCTTTCACATTTTTAAGTAGATCGAAAGAAGGAATTTATCTTTTTAAAAGTTTAACAGTTCATGATTTTTCTGATCTAGGACTATTCAAATGGCTTTTCGTGATATTCCTTATCTTAATTAGGATGAAAATCAGTTATTTCCATCTCTAGATCAGTAGAATTGTTAACCTATTTGCAATCTTTTACCGTTTTTCTTAAATACTAGTATTATGTAATGGGTTTGAAGTGAATGAAGTAGTTGGCCTAATTTTAAATACACTCAAAACATGTAATTTAAAAACTAATTTAAGCTCAATGAGATTTTCCAAATGTTTCTTTCAGTTTTCTTACATTTCACGCTTTAATTCTCCAGATTTTCAAAGTGGCAAAACGTACATTGCATTATGGTAAAAATGTATATTCCTTATATTTGTGTAATATTTTTACAAAATTAATTTTGATTTAAAATGAATTTAAAATACCCTTGAATTCAAAGACTTAGTTTAGTTTTCTCCCACTCCTCAGGTTTTAAGATTTTAGTTGTTATGTCTGTAAGAATGACTAAATCATAGAACCAATTATGGTCAATAATTTCTTCATAAGTTTCGTTTCTGGATTTTTAAAATTCTTCTGTGAAACTTTTGTAACGGAAGCTGGGATGGAACCCAGGCAGCCAGACAGAATGTACCTTCCCTGAGTGAAAATTTCTATCATTTCACTGAAAGTGACATTATAATATTTCAGAATAAACCCTCGTAACACTAATAAATGTATGTAGGCTTTTTTTTTATGTTTTTATAATGCGTGTTTGGTTCTTACAATATTTTGAGCTATTATATTACTAATTCTGTATGTGAGTTAAGACATTTTATTATAGAACACCTGCTTCAAGGCTAAAAGTAAAGTATTTGAATTGTGTTTCACCTTTCGTGTGTTTTTAGACGTTCGTTCTACTCTACAGTTTACGGAATTTCTCGGGATTTGGACATCTCACAAATCTGACAAAATTTCATTCATATGTTTAGGTTTTATAGTACAATAAGTTGAGCATCCGTACATTAGTATATAACTGATTCCTTCGAAAGAAAAAAAATAGTATCTTAGTTTTGTTGAATTTTTGGTCAAAATTTTAGTATATAGGTAATTGCAATAGCTCTTTCACGAAATTTTATTTAAATTTTTTGCAACATTTCAAAATGCTGTATCATTCAATGGCATTTGATGTGTTTTGGCTTGCTGTATTAAAGCTGGGCTCGAACCCGGGCAGCTAGACAATATGTTCTTTTCCTGAGTGAAATATTGCTGTCATTTCATTAAAGTGACATGGTAATATTTCAATATAATTTCTCGTACATTGCACTAAGCTGTCCTCTCTCGTGGATGAGTGTATCTAAGTAAAGAACTTAAAATTAGAAATGGTTCTTACGTTAAAATTCTCAATGAAATATTTCTTTTATGGTTTATGACTTTTGTTTCCAAGATGTTCTTCGAAATCTGTGTTTAGAATGGTGTTTTTGAGCTTTTTTTTTTAAAAAAAAAATCTTTAAAAGTGTATATGTATAGCTCTTTTAATTTTAATATATTGCGAGTTTGATTCTTACTCTTTTTTGATTTGTTATGTCACTAATTCTGTGTGTGAATTAAGATAGTTTAATATATAACACCTGCTTCAAAGCTAACAGTAAAGTTTATTTTGTTTATTTGTCATTTAAAATTACCTGCTTATTGTCTCTTGGTGCCATCTTTCTACCAGCGCTGAAATTATTTACTCTTCTCGAAGATCATTATCCGTAATAACTGTCTAAATATTTTCCCTTTCATTGTTCATGTTGTACCCATACATTAAAACCCCTTTTGCTTACTGTACTTCTGTCGTATTAGGGAAATCATTTGCTTTTCTATCGACTGCAGTCATCATTTTAGTAACAATGTAGCACATTGCTGGAATTTAAAACAAAGAAGCTACTTTTGAAGTTTTATATATTAAGAAACAATACTAGATATTTCTCTTTGTGTATAATTTTTCTTTAATTTCAAAGTAGTTAAAATCTAATGATTCCTTTCCCCCCTTCCCCTTGGCTTCTTCTAGTGTAATTTGCCATCATTTTTGTACACTCTTGGATTGCAGATTGTGAAAGAAAAAGAATGGAGAAACAGTGCAGACAAAAAGACATCTGTGGCTGGTAATTCTTCTTTTATATTAACTTTATTTTCACTAGAAATGCTTGAATGTTATAATTTGTACGTCCCTTTTCACATGTTGCTTTATATTGGAGTTTTACTAGTTATTTATTTTACTTGAAAGCTTCATATTACGTTTTAATGTTTAGGGTAGCATTTATGCATTAATTTCTTTGATTTTGAATTTCGTATTGAAGTGTCTGAATTGGTGCTTTCTTTATATTGTATTGTAATACTCGAAGTGAGGTAGAACTGTTAATCACACTATAATTATCAGAAGTCTTGAGATTTTTTAGAGTTCCGTGGCTTCGTAGTGGTTCCAAAATTACTGCTGTAGTGTATTTTTTTCTGAATTGGCCTCCTTTCGCATTACGAGGAGGCTAAACATTTTCCTCTCTGTGTGGCCTAATATTTTCCCTGTCCAACGGGATCTTCTCTTCCCAAAAAGTCAGTGTAATTGAACTGCCTGTGTATAAACCAATTTTGTTTTACTTTTCCCTGAATTTAGAGTCTCACTATCAAATGCTGTTTCTCTTAAAACCATTGAAATTCAATTTAGGTTTTATAGTACAATAAATTGAGCATCCTTACATTAGTATATGACTTTGATTCCTTCAAAAGAAAAAAAGAGTATCTTAGTTTTTTTTTGAATTTTTGATCAAAGTTTTAGTTATGTAGGTAATTTCAATATCTCTTCCGCAAAATTGCATTAAAATTTTTTGCAACATTTTAAAATGCTGTATCATTCGATGGCATTTGATGTGTTTTCGCTTTCTGTATTAAAGCTGGGCTCAAACCCGGGCAGCTAGACAACATTTTCTTTCCCTGAGTAAAAATTAAATCGTTTAAAAATACATTTATGTCATTAAATGAAGAGGCTAGATGAAATATTCAAATCGTGTAGCTTCTACATTTAGTTTGACAGTAAAAAGTCTGGAAGTAATATTATTCTTTGTTGAAAAATATCTTTATTGATACCAAGTGTTGCAAATCAATCTTAAGTTATTTCTCAGAGTAATATATAAAAACTGTCCTCCTCTGGCTACATTCCTGAAAGTAAGCATTAAGTATTTAACAAATCGATTTGATCATATTTTATGCATCATGCAGACTATATTTCCAGCTCTTTCATTAAAGTGCAATTTATTTTCAGTGTATGAACATGAAATTTCTTCTAAAATACTGTACAAGCCTAGTCACTTATTCCAAATTTAATTCAGTTTTCATATAAGAATTCAAATTTGCCAGACAATTGCTTTCTTAACATCTATTAAACTAAAAATAGTTTAATAGATGTTGTTGTAATTTAACACTTTATTGTTTTCAGAAATTTGCTAAATCAAGTTTATCTTTGTGTGACCTTGCATCTAAGGCACCAATAATAAATTTGTTTTGGCATTCACTGGTTAAATTTTTAAACAAAACTTATTATTGATGTAAAAGAAGGAACAAATTACTTTTATCTTGGTAATATGTCTTTTGATATTGTCTTAAGTTATCGCGTCTTATGGTTATTTATGGTGTCTCATGATATTGCAGCAACTTAAAATGCATTTCATAAAACTTGTTGTTTCTTAAGTTGCATAACCTATTTTCATAGCTTCTTGTCATCTTTATGTTTTACTGTTCCATGTTCAAATATACATAAAAGGTAAATTTCTAATCAAATATTCTTCCATTCACAGCACAGTGATATAATTTGTGTTCGCATTTATTATACAGTTATGATCATTATTCATTATAGAGTTTTATATATTTATTATATATATTTAATTTATATCATTATGTATTATATGATTTTGCTTTTAGAATATATCACAATATATGTTTCGAATTGCTAATAAAACTATTATGTTTTTCAATATGTTAATGTGATCTGTGTGTCTTTTAGGTTAATTATTTTAATAAAGGAATTAAAATAAAATCATACCCTTTTAATGTAATTCACATTTTACCATAAAAATTTTTTTTTAAAGTCACATTTGATAACAATATAAAAAATGTTGATAGAAACTTTAAAATTATTCCTATTTTTATTGGCAAGTATTAAATATTCTTCACAAAATTCCATTTCTCAGCACACACCATCTCAATTAATTTAATCAGTTTCCAAATAAAAATTAAATTCAGTATGTCGCAGAGTAAGTACCAGAAGTAGAACTGCATGAAACACACAAGAACATATCCATATTTAGCCAATCACTATTCACTTGTAACTGTTACTAACTGAATAAAGGAAAATATAAGTATAAAGTTCTATGAATAAAAGATCAGACACTAAAGAAAATTTTTTTTAATATACATTACATCTTAATTCTATATAATTATTCTTTTGTTTTTCACTTGGCCTTGACATTAGTTGATGACAGCTGATTCATGTCTGAAATATTGTTCCTTATAAAAAAATACACACATAAATTTTTCGTTTTATATATAGAAAAATCTATGTACTCTTCTGTTATAGAGACTTGGATTCAAAAATGTCTGTATGTGTGTTTATACACAAACATACATGCATACGTACATATATACGTGCATATGTGAACACATTCATACATACATTTCTGAATTCGGTCCTGATAACAGAAGTGTACCAAATTTTGCCGCAGTTGTTAAATGAATAGTCTAAGGTAAAATGGTTCTGGTTTATTTGATTACAGCAAAGCTTGCTCAGGCTCATCTATACCTAAGGGTGTAGAAGATGCCGTTGTGTAGTACTTTCGATTGAAAACTGTCACACATTAATATTACATGTGTATAATCAGCTATAAAATATGCACCAAGAAACTAAAATTGTCAACAGTAATTTAATATACTTTATTCTGTGTTACATACGAATAGTACATTCTTTTTGGGCAAAGCTATATGAAGCATACACAATCAGCCTCATTCAAATACTAAATATTTAAGTATTTTTTTATTATCCAACCCCTAGTTTCAGCATTTTATAAAAGTGTTAGGTTTTATTTATGCATTCCTGGTACACATCCGACCAAAGACAGTGCATAAAAATGGTTATATGATTATATTATACAAATGGTTATGATTTTATAGTTAACCGTCATTTCGCTAGCAAATACTTTTTTTATGATAATGAATTACATTAGAATTTTGGAGTCTATGTACTTATAAAAAAGAAAGCGTTAGATTTCATTAAAAATACAATGTTTTCCCTAAGAATAAAGAATCAAAAATAAAGTGCTTTTAATATTCTGTGATGGATGGAATTCTCTTATGAAAATTATGTTATGGTACTTGAAATGGTTTCTTGTTTACTTAAGAATTATAACCAGATAATGAAGCTCTTACAACAAATTTTATCTGATTAATATAATTCATGCCCTTTTTTTTTTTTTAATGAAATGGCTGTTGTATATAATGATTGTAGTTGTTTAAATTTAAATAATTCTTTGGCATAATGTAATTTATATCATCTATGTTGCTACAATTCTGTTTCAGTACAAGACCATCATGTCAGTGTAAGATTTCATAAGTGGAGACTTGGTTTCTAATCTTTGTGTAATATAATACGGAGAAGCTCTTACTGTGAATTTTCATATGTATAATTTATTCTTGTATTGGATTGGAATGGACGCGGTGTTTTCATTTAGGATGTTTCATATTCAAAGAGTTAGTTCAGTGTTTCATATTCAAAGATGATTAAGTTCATACAATGTAATTAATTAATAGACTTATCACACAGACCTTTTTAATAGACTTATTAAATTTTTTGTTCAGACATAATGTTACTAATTAAAAACAGCATTAGGAAAATAAAACTGGTTAAAAGAAAACTTCACTTATTTTAAAATTGATATTTTATATTTAAATGCTTTTATTAATATAAAAACAACAATAAACATATTTCTAAATAATAAGGTTATTAAGAATCCTTAAGAAAATTTTTAACATTTATAAAGGTTTGCAAGGTGAAAACATAATCGATTTTGTTATAAATCACATGGTTTTGAGTATGCTCCTGCTGGATTGGTAGAAGCTTGGTGATCCTGTTATGAACAAATCTTAACAGATGAAGATATAGCATGTGAATATAGAATCTAAAGGAAGGGTAAGGTTAGATTAGGGTCTTTGAATATTACCAAGCACAATGGTTATCAGTCTGAAGAAGAATGCTTTTATGAAGAAATTTATAGGGCACACTCATTCTTATATGGCAGGGTTGCTTTCTCAAGTACTGAGGTAGGGAATATTTAATCTGCTATTTTTTGTTTTTGTTTTTTTTGTTTTTGTTTTTGAAGTGTTTGGTAATGGTATTATTCATTTCATGTATTTTCTGTAATACATATAGAACACTAATATTTCTATTACAAGTGTCTTTTTTTCATTTTCAAGTGCTTTGCTCGTTGATATTCTCAAAATTGCATCTAATAAGTAGTGCTATTAAGTATATAATAGCTATATATTACGTATAAATTATAATATAATGTACGGTTGATCTTTACAATATGGTAACTGGTAGTTTGGCGACATTTTGGAGGCGATAAAGGTTACTACCTGGGACTTTGGTAATAATGTGAGCAGTACTCAGTTCCGATTACACATTATTTTGCGTGAGGGAAATGAGAGATCATGGGATATGTCATGTGATATTAATAGACGAATTACGGTTCTTTAATCGGAAAAGGGGGAAAAAATGTGGAAATTTTGTATTTAGCTTTATTCTGTGTTGTGTAATTTTTGGATCCCATGGCCCTAATTAAAGTGAATTCGAAATGGGTATTTAGGCATTGTGATAAAGAGAAGTTTGCTTTTTATTTAGCGAAGGAAGTATGGAGGAAAAATTCGCAGAAAAAATCTTTCAATAATTTTATTGAATAAATTAGAAAAGTGTATCCGCCACGTAATCAAGATTCTGAAGAAGATTAGGTAAGTTAGTATTTTTAATTATTTGAGGATATTATTTTTATGCATTGTTCTAAATGTAAAGTGGAAAGGAATTTGGTATTATTGGGAAAATTGTTATTAGCAATGATTTAGTTTAAAGTAATTAGGATTGTAAGGTAATTTTTATTAATTTAATGTATGTGCTCATTTATATTTTAAGTAGTGTTTTTGAATTTAATTATATTTTAATGAAATGATAGTTATTTTGTGAATTTTATGTTTGTAGGAATTTGGTATACGTTTAGGTTGAAATAAACGTGCATGGAAATAATTTAAATATTTGATACTAAGTATTTGTAATGCTTGCGGTATGAATTCGTTGGTGACGTGTATAATGTAATAGATGATTTAGAGGTAAAAGTTTTTGGATATTTTATTTATTTTAAATGTGGAAATGTTCATATTTGTAAAGGGTAAATACTTTTTCGCGATCAGGTAATTTCATATATGTTCTTTTTACCGGGTTTAAAGATAGAGAAAATTGTCATATATTTTCGTGAAATTTTTCTAATTTATGAGAAAAAAGCAGTCTACATGGATATAGTGAAGAGTGTGCGCAATGCCATTTTTGTGCAATTCTAGGATGTTTTTTTAAGTTAAAATAAGTCGACGTGTACATGGTTTATTGATATTATAATTAAATTATAGTTATTTTGTGAATTTTATGTTTGTAGGAATTTGGTATACGTTTAAGTTGAAATAAACGTGCATGGAAATAATTTAAATATTTGATACTAAGTATTTGTAATGCTTGCGGTATGAATTCCTTGGTGACGTGTATAATGTAATAGATGATTTAGAGGTAAAAGTTTTTGGATATTTTATTTATTTTATATGTGGAAATGTTCATATTTGTAAAGGGTAAATACTTTTTCGCGATCAGGTAATTTCATATATGTTCTTTTTACCGGGTTTAAAGATAGAGAAAATTGTCATATATTTTCGTGAAATTTTTCTAATTTATGAGAAAAAAGCAGTGTACATGGATATAGTGAAGAGTGCGCGCAATGCCATTTTTGTGCAATTCTGGGATGTTTTTTTAAGTAAAAATAAGTCGGCGTGTACATGGTTTATGTTTATGTGTTATTTTGAAAAACGCGTAAGGAGTATGGTATTGTGCACTTTTTCCCAATTTTGCAGTGAATATTTGTCATGATTAAGCAGTTTTGTTTGATAAAATTTCTAGCATAAGTGTAATTCGGCTAGTAGATTGTTGGAAGAAGTGTTCAGTAGATAAGAAGAAAAGAAACATGTCTTTACTTCGTGAAGACCTGCGGCGGAGAAAAAAAAATAGAGGGTTGCTGTAGGAGAGTTGGTTGCCAAATTTTCGCCAAAAAATCGCCAAGTTACCATAATGTAAAGATCAACCCAATATATTTTTAGTATGTAATCATTGAAAATAAATTTTATGGAAAAAAAAAGACACTTGACAGCAGATATTTTCTGGAAATCCCAAGTTAAATACATATGAAATCATTTGTTTACAATCAGTGAACGTTAACACCAAAACAGCGACTCAATGCTTAGAACAGCCAGCAGTTCCTCCTTTACATGAACAAGAAATTAAATAAAAAATATATATATATATATATATATTTCTCCTTTTTCAACAATGAAATGTCCTTCGATTTCATGCGATCATTACGCTATAGAACTTATCCTTCAACAGGAAGTCAAAATTCGTACATTGGGTTTTTCAAGTAAAATTCCGTGCTTTACTAAATGATGCGCTTTTTTAAATTCTCTCTGCTTCAGTAATATAGCGAGAATTTATGCCTCCTTGAACAAAATCAAACATTTCGCAAAAGCTAAGCAACTCCATTTTTGGATGGACGAAGTCAGATCACAAATCAAAATACCGATTTTTATACGCCATACCTATATGTGAATTTAATCGCGGATAAAAAGAAAAGGCAAAGTAGTAGAAAACATCCTAAAAATATTACTGTCTCCATGGGTGTAGTCAAAACGAGAGGAAGCTGTAATCATTTACAATAAATACTGTCTCACAGGTGTGTGTTAGAGCTGTAGCAAACCGCATGTATTCGTTACCGAGTGACGGGTACAGCGGTTGACTCGATGTACCGATTCGGTACTCACAAATTCATTTCGTTACTCGCAACTGTCGTACGATGCGGTTTATTGGAGTACGAATGATGCGGTTTCTATGCGAATACGAATGATGCGGTTGCTGTTCGAATACGAATGATACATTTGCTAACAATACCCGTGTGCCACATTTTTCATTGATAATTTCGAATTTTTTTGGTTAACTCATCGGGCAAACCCTTGTTTACATTATGTGTTTTAGTTGAAATATTGTTTAGTTGTTGATATTTAAGAAAATGATCAATTTTGATAGCGTGAAGCGTTATTTTGTCTTTGCTTTTTACATTTAGATTTATAGCGCATGTTATGTCTGTAATTTGAAAATTTAGATGATTATTGATTTTTTTTTCTTGAACGTGCCATAGGGAGTTTTTATTGATTTGATATATTTATATACTGCACTTAGGTATTGTTTAAATAAGAATATGTAGGTTAATATAAGTTCTTTACTTAGGAGTAAGTATTGTAATCGAGAAATAAAAAGGAAGTAAGTATTGTAATCGAGAAAAATTTTTGGGTATCATATTTCAACGGAAATATCCATTTTTGACGATTACGGAATCCATGTGAACTATTTTTTATGTGACGTCTGTACGTACAAAGACAATTTTTTTTTTTTTTTCCAGAAACGGATTGTTAATGTAATCCCATTTACTCTAAGCTGATACTTATGACTAATGATTATGATTAAGTTGATACTTGAAAGGGATTTTTTTCGTGATGTGTAAGTACGTATATATGCATTTCACATAACTCAAAAACGATTAGAAATTTTGTATATGAGCCCATTATAACATCTAGATGTGCACCTCCCTTTTTATTGCAATCGGTAATACTACAAAACGTAAATATGTATATTTTAAATAAATTATAATTAAATGTAAAGTATATATATATATATATATCATTATAATTAAATGTAAAGTACACACACATTTATATGTATATAAATATAAAATAAAAGCCAAGTAAGGCAAAAATAAAAGCCTTGGTGTTTATTTTATTTATTTATCACTAAGTAAGTTACTTGGCTTTTATTTGCGCAATCGTTGGTTGTAGTCAGGACTTAATTTTTAAAATTAGAAGTGCTGGAGCTCTATGGAAGGCCCTCAGGAAAGATGAATAAATAAATAAATAAATATAAATAAAAAACAAATAAAATAACTAATGCAATAATAAAATAATTGACAACTAGAATATTAAATGATTATTATTATAATTCAATAAAAATGTAAAGACAAATGAAAATTTAATTAATTCTTAAATTAATGATGAACAACTAAGTAATGAAATAAAATACCAGACATCGTCTGGTTTGGGAGCTGTGGCTGAAATTGCAATTTAAGAACCAAGCCAAGCATTAGCTAAATTTAGGCCCTTGATGAGCAAATAATGTACTGTTTACCAGAGTATAGATAGAAATTTGGTTATGTAGCCTATTCTTCTAAAACGATGTTTCGTCGCTGCCTTCCCGCACCAATTCCCTTTTTTTCGGTTTCGGATTATTTGGTTACGGCAATGCACACTAGGGCTATTGCCTAAGGGAAGGGATGCCTTCGTGGAGGACTTTTTAAAGGAAACTGGCTCATATGCAAGTTACACATGGGGAAAACCCCGAAAACGCCCGTGTAGCCAGCCGTTAGCCGGGAATTGAACCCTGGACTGAACTATTAGTCTTCAGCGACTTTGCCGCTCGAGCGCTGGTGGGGTCTTCGCTGTTTGAAAAATAGGTGTTCACTTTTCGATAAAGCAAGCACCTGTTTTCTTCAATTAAAACAGGTTATACGACATGACTCTTACTACTTCATTCTCACTTAGCTTTTGATTTCTAATATTGATTCAATATTTTCTGTAGGCATTCTGATTAGAATAATGGATTTCAAACATGTGCAAAAGGCGTGTATCTGAATATAATTAGGTTTTTATAACATAGGGTCCATTTTATTAATTTCTAAAGCAATAGAATCACATTATCGCTGTTTTGAAAGAAATCAAAAATGTGACAAATGTATAATGAACATTAATATACATGCTTTACTAGAAATTCACCCTTTCGTCATTAGCGGTTCTGATGAAAGGAATGGGGAGCAGCAGCAAACGAAATAACGAATAACGGACAAATAACGAAATCTAATCTTTAATGCGGTCTCCCAGTTTCTTTAGCCCACCAGCGGCAGAGCGGTAACGTCGTTGAACACTGGTAGTTCGGTCTGAGGTTCGAATTCCGCGAACGGGTTGGCTGCATGGGTGTTTTCGTGGTTTTCGCCATGTGTAACGTGTATACGAGCCATTTCCCTTAGAAAGTCCTCCACGAAGGCATCCGTCCCTTTAGGCAGATAGCTCTAGTGTGCTTTGCCATAGTTAAATACACCAACACCAATCCAGTTTCTTTATTTGTATTTGGGAAAGTTTTATTGTCATTATGAAAAGTGAAATTTGATATGGCTACCGCATAACTTTTTAAATTATGCTTATTTTTGCTGCACTTCATTTAAATTTATTTCCTCGAATTATTCTAACTTAATTAAGCGATACCCGAAGGCAAGTTACAAATGGCATCAAACACTGCAAATTTTGAAATTAAATTTCCCGGTCAATCTCTGTCTACGGGACTCAAACTTCTTGTATTTTTATTTTTTCATAACGAGTATAAAACTTTGCCAGCTATAAATATAGGAACCAGAAGACAACATTAAAAGTTAGATTTCATAATTTGTCAAAAATTAATTCTTTTTAAAATTTGACATTGACAAAATATGAATATTTTAGTCATTTAAAATACTTCTGTATTTTTGTTGCACCCTATTTAAACTTGCTTCTTCAAGTTATCGACACTAAATTACATTAATTCCGTTAACTATTAGAAAATAGTTATAGCAAATCATCTAATTACGACATCTCTAAGAGGTCACTTTCTAAGAAATCTGTACTTTTGAGAACATAAACAAACATTGGTAGTGAACATCACCTCTTTAAGACCACGAAGTTATATTCAGATACAACACCTTCTGAGCACGTCTGAAATTCATTCTTCTGCTCAGCATAATTCGTCTGCATAAAATAATAAATAGTATTAGAAATCAAAAGCAAAGTCGAAGTAGAAACAGCATTTCTTCTAAACCATTTTAATTGAAGTAAACAGACGTTCGTCCTATCGTAAAGTAGACACCTATTTTTCAAACAGCGGATGAAACGGAAAAGAGAGAATTGGCGGCGGAAGGCAGCGAACGAAATGACACTTTTTGGAACTGGGATGAAATGAGAAAGGACGAAAAAGTACTAAGCCAACAAGACAAGGTCTGGTATTTTACTTTATAATTTAACAATTCATCATAAATTTAAGAATTATTTTAATTTTTATTTGTCTTTACATTTTTGTTAAATTTGACTTATAAGTATTTTATTTCAGTTGCTAATTATTATGTTACTTTAATTATTCATTACTTTAATCACTATTTTTTGGCTGTTGTATATAATGATTTATAACGTTGCGCGCCTCTAACTAGCACGCAACCAAGAGGTGACTGTGAAAGCTTGTATAAACCACAGAGTCTTATAAAGGGTTTAAGTCCCTTTTTATTCAACGTACTAAATTACAATTGCGTCCTCTTGACGCTTACAAATTGTGCCAACTAGGCAGTCAAAATAAAAATAATAACCTGAAAAGAAAATAAAGACAAGATTCTAACTACGAGACTCTCTAAAATAACTAACTCACCGCGTTTTACAATACGGCTGCTAATTCAGCAGACTTGAAGCTCACTGGAACAATTGCAACTACTTCCCGCCAAGCACATAGGCCACAACGCGGGGTTCTTCAATTCTCGATTTCTACCTCCGCGCTCGCTAAGTAAGAATAACTCTCTCACCGAACTCGTTTCCTTCTATTTAAATCATACTACTTCCGCTGATAATTTGAATGCTTGCGCGTTCTACTCAAATTTACATATTCTGGCATTGGCAGTTCCAGGGGAAAGTAAGGCTTGACAGGAAAGATAGTTTAAACTTAAAATAAATGTTAGTTAAAATAAATATAAACCCTACATTTGCCGCTGCCAGAATTTGGAAAACTTGGAAGCAGGTCCTACAAACGACCTGTTGTAAGTTTATCTAATTCTGAACTAACTGGCGAAAGCCTCGTTTACACACAAAAAAAAATCTTATGTAACAATTATATATTAAAATTCTGTTAGTCGTTACAAAGCTTTCTTCTTACAGCAACTTTTCCTGGACTTCATCAATCAATCTTGGTCTTTCCTTCCAGCATCTGGAAGGAATAAGTATCAGTATCTTTCTACATACATTATAATTTACACTTTCTTGACACAATAAATTTTTGTTTTTAACGATTCGTTTTTCTTAGTTATTGCTTACTTCACATTCATTCAATTTTTCAAGCATTAATTTAACTTTACCCTGGCTCTCCACCATGTGTGGTGTCCAACGGGAATATTCGTGTTTTAGTCTTACAACACTTCCCCTAACCACCATGATTTGTTAGAATTCAACAACCAAATAGACACACCTTACTCGACATTCTACAACTCAATGAGCTACTTTAATATTCTTAAAAATTCAAATGTAGGTGGAGAACCCTACAAAATACATTCATTCTAACTTCCCCCTCATTCATCTTTAAACATGCAGGCTTTCGCTCTAAAGCATGACTTTACAGTTTAATACTTAAATTTTGACTTCATTGCTTTTAAGCATTCACTTTTAGCATCTACAATTTTATGCTTCTAGACTAAATTCTACTTTTACATAACATGCAAGTATTTACATACATTTACAAAAGTTTAATACATATGCTTTTTACAATTTACCATAAAATGAATAAGAGAAAATAAATTTTTACTTTACTCATTCTTCGCCAAGCTGGCGGCACTGAAACTAAAATTCTTATTAGTACAAGAATACGAAGTTACTTTTATCTCCGGCCAAATTTTGGCTTTAACATAACAGAATTAGTCTTTCGACCAACAGAAAATGCTTGTTTTTAGCTTTTACACTTAAAGAAAATAATACTTTTGCCTTAGCTAAATAAAGTAAAACAAAACTAAGTCTCAACCGAGTCATATTGACTTTCGTCAAAACATAGAACTTCGTACTTATGCATAACATTTCGGAACAAAAGAGAAAAAAAATTTATAGAAGGTTTTAACTTATCTTTGAGTTTTCGATGCTTGAAACTCCGTCATCCGTTTTTGACAAAATTGATCCCAAGTTAGAGGTGTCATGGATGTCAATCTTCTCCTTATTGATCTCCGCGTGTCGTCCCCGTTGCTCTTTCTTTTGCGTCCTCTACATGCTGGCCTCTTGACGGAGTAATCGTCTGGTTGTTGGCCTTTGCGTTTCTGCCTGGGACGGCTGGTCGTGACGTCCTCCGGTCTGGAGTCCTTCTTGAATTTCTTCTGTTCGTCGTATTTTTGTGCCTCCTGTTGGCGTTTCAGTTTCCGGAACGGCGGCCTTGCTGGCACCTGACTCTGTGGCCGTGTGCGCGTTCTCCTTGATGTGTAATTTCTCCTGCCATCTTTTGTAGGTGGTGTTTTCGTCTTTACCACGGTTTCTTTACCCGGTTCATCTGTATTTTTGTTTTTCTTAAACGCCGGAGTTTGAAAATCCTTTTTTCTTTTTGATACCGACGTCCGGGTTGTAGAAGTGCTAGGTCTCTCTTCAGTTCTCCGTTTCTTGGGTGGTGGAATAGTTGTTGCAGTCTCTGGCCCTTCTATTTCGTTTAGACTTGAGTCCTGCAAGAAACTTTTAAGGATTTCAAAATCATTTGGATTATAGTATTTTTTCACCTGGTCGGGACTTGCTTTACAGATTTCCCCTCTCTCGTTTTTAAGATATAAGACTACTCCTTTGATTTCCTGAATTACATAGGGTCCTTCAAACTTTGGAGCTAGCTTTGCCATAAAATTGTCTGGGGCACTTGATAAAGAAAATTTCCGTTTCAATACTTTATCCCCAACTTTAAAATCTGCTTCACGGCGTTTTCTATCGTAATATAACTTTTGTCTATTTCTTGCCGTATCCGAAGTTTTAAGCGCCTGATCAATTAGCTTTTGCACGTCCTTTTGTCTAAATTCCTGCTCTCTTTGTTGCACAAAGAATAATTTATCTAAAGGCGTAATTAACTTTCTGCCTAAAAATAATTCTGCTGGAGTTTTTCCCGTAGTATCATGATGTGCCGTTCTTAAAGCATAAGCTAATTCATTTATGTAGCCATCCCAGCGCTTGTGATGTGTGCTAACGTAACTGCGAATTATTTTTACAATGTTTTTATTAACTCTTTCTGCTATGTTAGCCTGTGGTCTATACGGAACCATTTTGATATGGCGTATATCAAGTCCATTGCATATGTTTTCAAATATTTGACTAATGAATTGTTTTCCGTTATCGCTAATGACTTTTATCGGTGCACCGTATTTTAAAATGTATCTGTGTAAGAATGCATCTGCGACTGTTTTGGCTGACGCGCGTTTAAGTGGAACAATTTCTATCCATTTTGAAAAATGATCTACTATTACTAAAAGAAAACGATTTTTATTTAACTCGCTCTGGGGGAAGGGACCAAGGAGATCTATGCCTAAAATTTCATTCGGAAATGTAGCGCGAATGCTATTTAAGTACCCGGCCGGGCTGTAATTAATATCATTTATTAACTGACATTGATTGCAGGACCTGACATACGCCGTTACTATTTTGTATAATTGCGGGAAATATACCGCCTCGCGTACCCTTTTTAAAGTCTTTCTGACCCCGAGGTGGCCCGCTGTTTTTTTTTCGTGCAACTCCTTCAAAATGCTTAATCGAAGCGAGGCTGGGATGACTGGCTTATACTCAAGATTTTCGTTCGTTGTTTTCGTATAGAATAATAAATTATCTATTATTTCATAGTTTTTTGCTCTATTTCTTATCGCATCGATATCTGTATGCTCAAAGCTTTCGGGGTCTTTCAAATAAGCATAGATATTTCCAAATTCAGGATCAGCTTTCAGTTCAGTAATAACCGTATCTCTAGAATCTAAAATTTTTGAAGTCAACACAGCGCATTTAAGTTCATTACCTTCATCGTCCAGTTTTATACGAGAAAGTGCGTCAGCTACATTGTTTTCCTTACCCGGTTTATATTTTATTGTAATATTATATTCTTGGAGTTTTAAAGCCCATCTTATTAACCTGGGCGTTAGGTTTTTTCCCGAGTAAAGTCTACCAACAGCCGCATGATCCGAAAAGACTGTTACTGGCGATTTGCCGAAATAAACTCGAAATTTGTGTACAGCCATTAATACGGCTAATGTTTCTCTTTCTGTAGCTGTATAATTCCTTTGTGTTTGATTCAATGTTTTACTAAAAAATGCCAGCGGATGGTTATTTTGCATAAGAACCGCACCCACCGCATAGTCTGATGCATCTGCCGCAATTTCCAGGTTTTCATCCCCCTCAGGGAATTTTAAAACAGGGGCATTAATAAGCGCTTCTTTTAATCTTTCAAAAGCTGTGTTCGCTTCCGCTGTCCACGTAAATTTACTCTTTCTTCTTTTGATTACTAAGAGTGGTTCAACAATATTAGCGAAATCTTTTATGAAAGATCGATAGTAAGAACATAGTCCAAGGAAAGACGAAAGTTTCTTGGCGGTGTTGGGCGGTGGGAAATTCTTAATAGCTTTTATTTTTGAATCTTGCGTTTCTATACCCTTTTGCGAAATTTTATAACCGAGATATTTAAGTTCTTTAGTTGCGAACTTGCATTTTGAGGCGTTAATTGTAAGACCGGCCTCTTTTAATAATTTAAAAACTTGTTCGAGGTCATTAATGTGTTGTTCCAACGTACTACTCGTTATAATTATATCATCTAGATAAATTAAGGTTGATTTTCCTAGGACAGGCTTTAGAACAATGTCCATAGCTCTCTGGAATGTTGATGGGGCCCCACACAACCCAAAAGGCATGCGTAAAAATGCATAAGTGCCCGATTTTGTTATAAACGCAGTTTTATGTATATCTTCGGGTCTCATAGCTATTTGATAGTAGCCAGACGTTAAGTCCAAAGTAGACATATATCTCGTCGATTTGATCTGTCTAATGATCTCGTCTATAACCGGCAAAGGGTAAACTGGAAATTTAGTTATGCTATTTAGTTTTCTATAATCGATAGCAAACCTCCAAGCCCTTTTATCCGAAGGAGGAAACTCGTTCTTTTTCCTACATAGTACGACTGGACTCGCGTATTCACTATTTATGGGCGTTATTATTTTATTCTTTAACATCTCCTGAATATGTTCTTCGATGATTACGTCTTTTTGTTTGTCATAGCGGTAAGGTTTAGTCCTACAAGGTTTTTCGGCATTTAATTGAATCTTGTGAGTCACGATCTGACAGTTTCCCGGTTTTTCTGAAAACAAATGAGAAAAATTACTCACCACTTGCTGTATTGCTTTACTTTCCTGGTCATTCAAATGGCTAAGGTCCAATTCAGGTGTCTCCGCAGGTTCCACCACCCTCTGGTCCATCTCCAGCACCACGGAACTATCTTGAAAATTTAATTTGGCCCTCGCGGCCCTTAAAAAGTCCATACCTAAAATAAGAGAGTGTTGGAGGTGTTTCACCACAAAAATTAATACTTTGAGATTTTCCTCTTTTATCTGTAAGTTTAATGATACTTTCCCGATGCAGTGACATGTTTTTCCTTGCGCCGCTATAATTTCCGTATTTCTGGTTTTGAATAGTCGTATCCTATAAAAATTCTTTTTGAAGAACTTTTCACTCATGAAATTTCCTTCTGCCCCTGTATCGATGAGGGCTTCTACTGGTACATCGCCAACCAGGACTTGTATAATTGGTAGCTGTGAGTTTTTTACGATGACTGTATTTAGATGTCTATTTGAGGGTTTTTCTAAAACTTCCGGGGTCTGGACCCTCCCTTTCACAGGCCCCTCTAGTCGTTTAAAGCTTTCCTTTCAATCTGTGTCTTCTGGGTACGCGGATGCTTATTTTCTAATTTTCTTTTTGGGCCTTGACCTTCGAGTTTCGATGCGTTAGCTTGATAGTTCTTTCCCCCATATGAGCGATTTCCATTTCTGGTTTCCTCCTTCCTTCTGGTACTTTGAGAATATGTTTCCCCTCTCGCTCTTTCCGCTATTCTGCGATTTTGAAATTTCACCGCCAATTCGAAGAGTTCCTGCAATGTTCTTGGGTTTCTAATTTCAAAGTAGTCTTGAACAGCGGGTAACAATCTTGGTAATATTATTTCAACAATCTCCGCATCGGGTTTCTTGCCATACAGCATATCCGTTAGCTTGATTTTTCGTAAAATAAAGTCCGTCAATTGTGCTGTATCCCGTTGATAGAAAATATATAGCTCGGCTTCCAGCCGTGCGCGATCTTTCACTATGGGGAAGGCCTTTACTAACGATTTTTTGAAATTTTCAAATGTATATGTCGGGCTTCCAAATTCCCCTAATAGAAATTTGCCTATGTTCTTCCACCATAGCGCGGCCTGTCCTCTTAGTGCTGATGTGGCGATAGCAACTTTTTGTCTTTCAGGCACAGGATAGAGCTGAAAGTGGTTTTCTATACCTTCTAAAAATACGGACACCGAATTTTTTCCGTCGAAATAGACGTTTGGCTTGATTGATACTCTCAAAGTCTGGACCAGGTATCCAAATCCTTCTAACTGAGTTGTCATTTCTTGGTGTTGTCCAGCGGCTTCCATCCAGTTTTCGGCCATTTCAGTTCGATAAGTGTTCGGGCGCCAATATAACGTTGCGCGCCTCTAACTAGCACGCAACCAAGAGGTGACTGTGAAAGCTTGTATAAACCACAGAGTCTTATAAAGGGTTTAAGTCCCTTTTTATTCAACGTACTAAATTACAATTGCGTCCTCTTGACGCTTACAAACTGTGCCAACTAGGCAGTCAAAATAAAAATAATAACCTGAAAAGAAAAAAAAGACAAGATTCTAACTACGAGACTCTCTAAAATAACTAACTCACCGCGTTTTACAATACGGCTGCTAATTCAGCAGACTTGAAGCTCACTGGAACAATTGCAACTACTTCCCGCCAAGCACATAGGCCACAACGCGGGTTTCTTCAATTCTCGATTTCTACCTCCGCGCTCGCTAAGTAAGAATAACTCTCTCACCGAACTCGTTTCCTTCTATTTAAATCATACTACTTCCGCTGATAATTTGAATGCTTGCGCGTTCTACTCAAATTTACATATTCTGGCATTGGCAGTTCCAGGGCAAAGTAAGGCTTGACAGGAAAGATAGTTTAAACTTAAAATAAATGTTAGTTAAAATAAATATAAACCCTACAGATTATAGTTGTTTAAATTTAAATAATTCTTTGGCATAATGTAATTTATATCATCTATGTTGCTACAATTCTGTTTCAGTACAAGACCATCATGTCAGTGTAAGATTTCGTAAGTGGAGACTTGGTTTCTAATCTTGGTGAAATATAATACGGAGAAGCTCTTACTGTGAATTTTGATATGTATAATTTATTCTTGTATTGGATTGGAATGGACTCGGTGTTTTCATTTAGGATGTTTCATATTCAAAGAGTTAGTTCAGTGTTTCATATTCAAAGATGATTAAGTTCATACAATGTAATTAATTAATAGACTTATCACACAGACCTTTTTAATAGACTTATTCTTAAATTTTTTGTTCAGACATAATGTTACTAATTAAAAACAGCATTAGAAAAACAAAACTGGTTAAAAGAAAACTTCAGTTATTTTTAAAAATGATATTTTATATTTAAATGCTTTTATTAATATAGAAACAACAATAAACATATTTCTAAATAATAAGGTTATTAAGAATCCTTAAGAAAATTCTTAAGATTTATAAAGGTTTGCAAGGTGAAAACATAATCGATTTTGTTATAAATCACATGGTTTTGACATGTTTTGAGTATGCTCCTGCTGGATTGGTAGAAGCTTGGTGATCCTGTTATGAACAAATCTTAACAGATGAAGATATAGCATGTGAATATAGAATCTAAAGGAAAGGTAAGGTTAGATTAGGGTCTTTGAATATTACCAAGCACAATGGTTATCAGTCTGAAGAAGAATGCTTTTATGAACAACTTTATAGGGCACACCCGTTCTTATATGGCAGGGTTGCTCTCCAAGTACTGAGGTAGGGAATATTTAATCTGCTCTTTTTTTTTTTTTTTTTTTTTTTTTTTTTTTTTTTTTTTTGAAGTGTTTGGTAATGGTATTATTCATTTCATGTATTTTCTGTAATACATATAGAACACTAATATTTCTATTACAAGTGTCTTTTTTTCATTTTTAAGTGCTTTGCTCGTTGATATTCTCAAATTGCATCTAATAAGTAGTGCTATTAAGTATATAATAGCTATATATTATGTATAAATTATAATATAATGTACAACATATAATGATATGTATTACGTGGGCTATTATGTATGTATAAATACAATAAACGCATATATAGATCAATATATGGTTGATCTTTACAATATGGTAACTGGTAGTTTGGCGACATTTTGGAGGCGATAAAGGTTACTACCTGGGACTTTTGTAATAATGTGAGCAGTACTCAGTTCCGATTACGCATTATTTTGCGTGAGGGAAATGAGAGATCATGGGATATGTCATGTGATATTAATGGACGAATTACGGTTCTTTAATCGGAAAAGGGGGGAAATCGGGGAAAAAATGTGGAAATTTTGTATTTAGCTTTATTCTGTGTTGTGTAATTTTTGGATCCCATGGCCCTAATTAAAGTGAATTCGAAATGGGTATTTAGGCATTGTGATAAAGAGAAGTTTGCTTTTTATTTAGCGGAGGAAGTATGGAGGAAAAATTCGCAGAAAAAATCTTTCAATAATTTTATTGAATGAATTAGAAAAGTGTATCCGCCACGTAATCAAGATTCTGAAGAAGATTAGGTAAGTTAGTATTTTTAATTATTTGAGGATATTATTTTTTTGCATTGTTCTAAATGTAAGGTGGAAAGGAATTTGGTATTATTGGGAAAATTGTTATTAGCAATGATTTAGTTTAAAGTAATTAGGATTGTAAGGTAATTTTTATTAATTTAATGTATGTACTCATTTATATTTTAAGTAGTGTTTTTGAATTTAATTATATTTTAATGAAATGATAGTTATTTTGTGAATTTTATGTTTGTAGGAATTTGGTATACGTTTAAGTTGAAATATACGTGCATGGAAATAATTTAAATATTTGATACTAAGTATTTGTAATACTTGCAGTATGAATTCGTTGGTTACGTGTATAATGTAATAGATGATTTAGAGGTAAAAGTTTTTGGATATTTTATTTATTTTATATGTGGAAATGTTCATATTTGTAAAGGGTAAATACTTTTTCGCGATCAGGTAATTTCATATATGTTCTTTTTACCGGGTTTAAAGATAGAGAAAATTGTCATATATTTTCGTGAAATTTTTCTAATTTATGAGAAAAAAGCAGTGTACATGGATATAGTGAAGAGTGTGCGCAATGCCATTTTTGTGCAATTCTGGGATGTTTTTTTAAGTAAAAATAAGTCGACGTGTACATGGTTTAGTGATATTATAATTAAATGATAGTTATTTTGTGAATTTTATGTTTGTAGGAATTTGGTATACGTTTAAGTTGAAACAAACGTGCATGGAAATAATTTAAATATTTGATACTAAGTATTTGTAATGCTTGCGGTATGAATTCCTTGGTGACGTGTATAATGTAATAGATGATTTAGAGGTAAAAGTTTTTGGATATTTTATTTATTTTATATGTGGAAATGTTCATATTTGTAAAGGATAAATACTTTTTCACGTTCAGGTAATTTCATATATGTTCTTTTTACCGGGTTTAAAGATTAAGAAAATTGTCATGTATTTTCGTGAAATTTTTCTAATTTATGAGAAAAAAGCAGTGTACATGGATATAGTGAAGAGTGCGCGCAATGCCATTTTTGTGCAATTCTGGGATGTTTTTTTAAGTAAAAATAAGTCGGCGTGTACATGGTTTATGTTTATGTGTTATTTTGAAAAACGCGTAAGGAGTATGGTATTGTGCACTTTTGCCCAATTTTGCAGTGAATATTTGTCATGATTAAGCAGTTTTGTTTGATAAAATTTCTAGCATAAGTGTAATTCGGATAGTAGATTGTTGGAAGAAGTGTTCAGTAGATAAGAAGAAAAGAAACATGTCTTTACTTCGTGAAGACCTGCGGCGGGGAAAAAAAAATAGAGGGTTGCTGTAGGAGAGTTGGTTGCCAAATTTTCGCCAAAAAATCGCCAAGTTACCATAATGTAAAGATCAACCCAATATATTTTTAGTATGTAATCATTCAAAAGAAATTTTATGGAAAAAAAAAGACACTTGACAGCAGAGATTTTCTGGAAATCCCAAGTTAAATACATATCAAATCATTTGTTTACAATCAGTGAACGTTAACACCAAAACAGCGACTCAATGCTTACAACAGCCAGCAGTTCCTCCTTTACATGAACAAGAAATTAAATAAAATATATATATATATATATTTCTCCTTTTTCAACAATGAAATGTCCTTCGATTTCATGCGATCATTACGCTATAGAACTTATCCTTCAACAGGAAGTCAAAATTCGTACATTGGGTTTTTCAAGTAAAATTGCGTGCTTTACTAAATGATGCGCTTTTTTAAATTCTCTCTGCTTCAGTAATATAGCGAGAATTTATGCCTCCTTGAACAAAATCAAACATTTCCCAAAAGCTAAGCAACTCCATTTTTGGATGGACGAAGTCAGATCACAAATCAAAATACCGATTTTTCTACTCCATACCTATATGTGAATTTAATCGAGGATAAAAAGAAAAGGCAAAGTAGTAGAAAACATCCTAAAAATATTACTGTCTCCATGGGTGTAGTCAAAACGAGAGGAAGCTGTAATCATTTACAATAAATACTGTCTCACAAGTGCGTGTAGTCAGTATGTTTGGGTAAGGCTGAATAGATGTGATGATGGGGGGGGGGAATGGATAGTGTTGAGATGCTTCGTATTCAAGCATTTATTTATTTATTTTACCATGGAATTTAGCATGGAATACAAGGCAATATGTATGCTTTCATCCTGAGACACACAGCAAAAGACCCATAACATCAGACAGAAACATATATTACTTTAACTAAAATAACTAAAGACAATAAGCATAGATCGGTGGTATTTATTAATATATTTATCATAATTTATTATAAGTTTATTTATGGTCAGCTCGCTATCATAATTTATTACTTGTTAATTAATGTTAGTTTAACACATTGAAGAAAACAGTATTTATATTATCTCATAATTCTAAGAATTTATTTAAGGCAATGAAGAATAATAGATCCCTCACATTTAGACATTAAACAGATAGCAAACAACAGTTGAGGGGGAAAAAAATCGGTGAGGTATAGTATTTAAAGGCAAAAAAATATTTAGCGATCTCAGGGGGGGGGAAAGATAGGAGCACGAAGTAGCGCATAGCGCAACCTAACATACACGTCGCTTTGCAAAATCTCCATTTTCCCTCTCTGGAAACTGGAAATGTAGGCGATGTCGTTCTGTTGGAAGATAGCCAGAGACGCCGCACTCATTAGTGTTTAGCCAAGATAATCCAGCTTTTTCCCAGTATAGACGGAAAAATTAGACTAACGAGGGTCAAGATAGGAAATGAACTCTGCTTCCTCCAGTGTCCCGGCTTTTCCCGTCGGAGATCTCTACTCCCGAATCTGCTGGTCCTCTGTTCCACTGCAGAACATCTCGAGATAGAAACAACCCTACGACTGGTCAGGCTGATTGTGTTTCAGAACCTGCTTCAAGTCTGTTTGTGTTTCAGAACCTGCTTCAAGTCCTCACGTGATAACCAGAGCTGGAAGAGTTATTGGTCTTCCTCATCGACTGGACCTGTGTGTATTGAATTCCTCCGTACCGTCGGACCTCAACGGTGGGAGGAGATGTTACATCTAAACTCTGGACTATCAGCGCCGTTGCATCTAAAATCTAGAATAATCAAAACAAAAACGTATATAGAACTCTGATTTGCATTGAACTGGAACCAGAACAAGAACTAGAAAGATTGTATGAAGGAAAGAGCGTAATGCTCATCTAAACGTAATCTGTTAATTGTGTATAAATATAATCTATTTATGTTTCACACAAGTCTAAGTGTCAATATTTTGAAGAATCTTGGGATTTGGATAGTTCAGCGATCAGAATGGATGTTTCCTTGGCCATCCGGAAGATAGAAAAGGTAAGATAATTTTTTTTGCCTTTATAGAGAATTCAGAAATATTAATTTTGAGTGAGAATCTAGAATTTCGTTTCCACTAGAAGGTTTCATAAATACGTTATATTCACTTTTACATTTAGCCTTTGAAGTTAAATAAATTTTACAATTTCGACCTAGCTTTTGCGGTTTAAAATATGATTCTCCTTGTTTAATTGCAATATGTGTCATCAATTCGCAATCAAATAAACCGAATATTTCATCTGATACAATTAATTAACATAATAATTTAAAATCACTCACTTAGCGCATCTGACAATAATACTCAACTGTAGCATTTCATCTTGACGCAAATTAAACATAGCTTTCTGAATGTAATTTTTGCGCTTTTTGAAAACTGTATAACACTCTCGTGGCGTTGTCTGAAATTCTTTCAACACTATTGTTCTAAGCTTATCATAATTGCGCATGTCTTCTTCAGTCAAATAAACTATTCAATTATTCGCTCTCACCCAGAATATTCAAAATAATTTCCAATTTTAGCTCATCTGGTTTAAACGCTTTCTCAAGGGACTGGAAAAAAAGATTGAATGACTTTACTCTCGAAGATACTGGCAAAGAATATGTATTGTTAAAAACAAGGTGGTTAGAATAGAACAAGGAGGAGGCTATTCTAACCTCCCTGGTTAAGAAGGAAAACTTCTTCGCACCAAAAGTTGCTCGGCTGCCCATGAGCGAAATATCTGTCTCCAAAGCGCCAAAGTTCGAAGCCGGCATCGAAGTTCGAAGGTCACGTTTATCAAGAGTCCATAAAACGAATATCGTTATAATTTTCTTAAAATTTTGAAGGAAAATAAAATATTTTTTCGCGTAAGTAAATTAAATTAATAGGTTAGTTATTTTGAGTCCACCCCCTCCCAAAGAAAAAGTGCAAAAATCTGAGTCTAAATTATTACAAAATGTAAAAGAAGAAACGTTTTGTCGGTGAGATCGGAGATCATCATTCGTTAAGTGGTGTTCGACACGAAGGCCTTTACCACAACATGTTTATCAATCCCCTAAGAACCTGTAACAGTTCGTTAAATTCCATAAACTGGAAAAGCCCTGTGCACTTGTAATAAAAGTGCAAAGACTTCAGTAGTGAAGAAGTTGATCAGGGGTGACGCCATACATCGGCCACCGATGAAGTCTTCGTTGGATAAGCTATAATAGCAACTAATAATTTTGACATATCTTTTACACATTATCGTAGATTTGACACAGTATCGTACAGTAATATTGGAAAATAATATATACAAGTCCCAGATTTTTTTTTTTTTTTTTTTTTTTTTTGGTTTCGTTCGAGGCGAAAGTACCTATATCTGAATATTCATAGGGAAGTAGACTGTCATGTGATATACGAATTTAATGATGATAAAGTCAGCAGCCTTGGTACCGGGCAAAGTACGGGGTAAGATGAAAATGATGATAAAGATGGAACAAAATCTTGATTAAATAGTTGAAAATAAAATATATACAAGAACTACCATCTAACAGTATGATGTATAGTTTTGGGCCGTTTATGCGGCTGTGCGATTAGATAGTCGTACTCCCCTATGTTTTTAATAACTTCTTTTCGTAGAATTTGAATGTAATCTTTAGTAATTCGGTATATAATGGTAAAATCTTTAGAGAATTATAAATGACAGTGTTCCTAATGAACCACGGAGAGTTCGATAGGAATCTGAGAGTTTTACTCTGAAAACTTTGAAGCCTTGCTCGGTTTGAACGTGCAGTAGCTGCCCACGCCCAAGCGGCATATAGAATTATGGGTCGGATTGCCTGTAGATAGATTGTTCTTTTAGCGTTGATATTTAACTTCGAATATTTGCACATCAGAGAGTATATGCTCATTAAGGCACGTTGTGCTTTGTCTCTGATATAATTAACATGAAATTTGAAAGTTAACTTCTGATCGAGATAAACACCTAGATATTTTGCTTGGTGGTCACTTGACACGATTTGTCCGTCCATCGTAATTTCTTCCAAGTCTTGAGGGATATTTCCTTTCTTAAAGTAAATCACTTTTGATTTTTCGGGTTTAATTTTAATTTTCCATCCTTTAAACCAGTGTGAAATGTAATTAATGGCATTCTGTAGTTTATTTCTTGCATGATATGGATTAAGTGAGAGACATAAAAGTGCCATGTCATCGGCATAGCATGCAGTGAAAGTATTTTCTATATTAGGAAGATCGTTCATATATAAATTATAGAGAAGCGGGAAAATTACCGACCCCTGTGGTAACCAGCGTCAAATTTTCTTGTGGTGGAATAGTTATCTTGAATCTTAACTTGAAAAGTTCTGTTCTTTAAAAAATCAGGAATTAGATGGATGATGGCAGGTGAGAAATTGTAGTTAATCAGCTTGATGATAAGACCGGGATGTCAAACTTTATCGAAGGCTTTCTCTAAATCCATAAAAATAGCAGCGACTACTTCCTTTTTATTAAAATTTTCACCTATGAATTCTACGATTCGAGCGATCTGCTGAGTCGTTGAGAATCCCTGGCGAAATCCAAATTGATGGTCTTTGATGATGTTATTTTCATTAATAAAAGTGGTGAGTCGAGACTTGATAAGCCTTTCGAAAAGTTTGGCAATTGCAGGCAGAAGACTGATCGGTCTAAAGTTACTTGTGAGATTTCCAGCTTTGCCAGTCTTTTTAATGACAGTTAGAAGGGCGTGTTTCCAATATTTTGGGAATGTATTAAGTCTTAAACATACGTTATAAATATTTGTAATAAGGACGATGTGTTTCCTTGGGAGGTATTGCAGGGCCTTATTAGTGATATTGTCATATCCAGATGCTTTCTTTGGATTAAGTTTCTTTATAATTTTCTGTGTTTTTTTGGGAGAAGTCGGGTTGTTTTGATTTTCAGGATCTTTGCAGAGGAAATCGGTCAAGGGATTGATAATGTTGATATCATTCGGGTGTGGGAAATTATTTATATTAAACTGTTGTTCATAGTTATCAGAGAAGAGGTTGACAATTTTCTTATGATCGTAAATTTTGGTGTTATTATCATCTAGAATGGGTCCAATATTGGAGGGAGTGCTTCGGAGACTTTAGCAACTTTCCACACAGAATGGTCGGTGTGCGAAAGACTTTCAATGAAGTTATCCCAGCAATTGTTTCCGTACACTTGGATAAGTTTTCTGAGGTTTCGATTGGCAGCATTAAATCTTCTTTTGTCTTGGGTGGAGTGAGAACGTTGATAAATTTTTCTTAGTCAATTTTTCTCTGTAATTTTCTGTCTAATATTGTGTGGGAGCGTATAATTAGTCTGTTTTGGAATACATTTGGCGTGGTTGAGGGCTTCGTTGATTTTACTGCTAAGATAGGCTGTGGCATCATGAATTTCGCTGTTATTAGTCATTTTAGTGGTAGCAGATATGTTTTCTTCAAGGTGATAAGCATAGTTTTCCCAATTAATAAGGCACTTTATAGGCGGAAGACCATGCTTTAAGCCATATAAAGTGAATCGTACTGGTAGGTGATCTGAAAAAAGTTCTTTATCCACTTGGATAAAAGGTATTTGAGGAACATTGAAGGTAATTAAGATGTCTAATACATCAGAAGTATTTGAGATTTGAAGAAGATCCATAGGTTCATCTGGACCATAAATGTTGATATCAGGGTTGTTGATGATAATAATTCCGTCTGGATTTTTCGCGTGGAGTTCCAGTTAACGTGCTTACAATTAAGTCCCCAGCAAGAATAGTTGGATAACGAAAGTTTAGAATATAGTCAAGATCTTGAGTGTTGAGGCTTTTGTTGAGTGGCTTATAAACAGCAATGGTGAGATATTCTTTATTATCACTGTTCAAAATACATGCACTTGCTTCAAAGCTCATAAGGGGAAGAGGAAAGATGGTACTGTTTAGGCTTTTTTTTCATGAGAATAGCTATACCGCCACCACGCTTATGAAGACGGTCAGATCTATAGATGTTGTAGTTGGGAATTTTAAATTTGTCATTTGATTTGAGGTGGGTTTCACTTAACAAAATTACATCCAGACTGTGCTGGTTGATGTAGTTTTGAATTTCAAATTTTTGATTTTTAATACCATTACTATTATAAAACATAAACTCGGCATAATAAATATGTTGCATGGTATTTGGATTAGCCGTATGGGCGTAAATATTCATGCTCGTTCTGGATGAACATCTTTAGTGCTGCCATTGCAGTCTTGAGCCTGGTGTCGGGGTTAGAAGCCTGCTTGTATTGCTGGTAAATTTGATAAATTTCAGTAATGAACCCGGTGAATTCTTCAAAAGTGTTGTTCTTCTATGTCTCTGTTTACTGATTTTCGTCTATTTTTGGAGGATTGGTCTTCTTTATCGTTATTTATAGAGTTGTTATTATTCTTGAGGGATTTCCTGTCGTTAACCGTCTTTGGGTTGCTCTTGGTAATCGCCGCATATGATTTGTTGTACGGGGCTTAAATGCATTTGGTGTTAATGAAGAAACTTCATTAATTTTTTGAATATCTGTGTTTCCTGGTCTTTTAGGGCATTCCTTACTACAGGATGCATGTCCTCCTCCACAGGGGACACATTTCGCAGGAAATTCTTTACCTTTTTGAGAGCACTGGAAGGATTTGTGATTATCGGCGCGTCTGACGTTTTGTCCACGAACGTTTCTTCCCTCAATTTCCTGTACAGTCGGTTACAAAAGTATTCGAACACCTGTACCCTATCAGAAAATGACAAGATGGCGGTTTTTTTTTTTTTTTTTTCCCTGTCTCTTGTGTTATTCCATCCTAAGTTTTCTTCTTTCCCCATCTTGGAAAAGACTGAAAAATGGTCACGATCTCTCTTTGAATTGGGAAGCCATTTTGAGAAAAGCGGACGACCCCAAGGTTCTTTAATATACTAAGGTTAGGCCAGGAACAGAAAAAGCCTGCCATTGGTTGCTGGTAGTGACGTCACCCGGGAGACAAGAAACATCGGCCGACGCCTCTGCTACATGATTTTGGTAATGGAAAAAATGTAAACTAAAGCAAAATGATCATTTTATATGTGGTAGATACACCGGAAATACCGGGTATATACTTTCCGATTAAGTATTTTGTTAAAGAAAATGTTTATTTTATGCACAGAATTCGTACGAATGCTGAAAATAATTGTAAACATTAAATTCTTTTCGTAAAGGAAAGTATTAGAAAATGAAAAACGATATTTAAGTTAATTAAGGGAAATAAATATTGTAAAACAAGGTATTTTTCAATATTTTTTCGTAGTATTGTTTGCACTAAATAAATCATGTTGAACAGAACACATGATGGCATAACTGCTAAGACCATGGTAAAAACATAATCAAAAAGTATTATTCTATTTATTTTCATTGCTCATGCACTTTTTTTAATACAAATGAACTTTGACATTCCATGAGAAATATATGATCGTCATTTTCAGTTTAAATTACATATCTCAAGCAAAAGTATATATAAAAAGATTTGACTTAACAAATTCATATTTAAATACCATAAAATTCTACAAATTTCTTAATATCCGTCATTTATACATTTAAATAGTATACTTATCGCATTCATTATAAAGTGAAAAGTCACTTCATACTGATTCACTTCAGATTTTAGCAGAAGTGCGTATATTTTCAGTATAATCTAGAAGTACTCTTATAATCCTTTACACTGCCAAGATTTCTATATAACATTTATCCTGACGTGATTATTTGCTATAGTAAATAATCTTCGATATTGGCATCCTATTCTTCCTTCCATACATTAAAAATGGAACAATTAAAATACATTTTCTTACACATATACGCACAATAATAATAATAATAAATTTGCCCTACATCTTAGTTTCGGCCCACCAGCGGCTGAGCGGTAAAGTCGCTGAAGACTGGTAGTTCGGTCCGAATCCCGCGAACGGGCTGGCTGCATGTGTGTTTTCGTGGTTTTCCACATGCGTAACGTGTATACGAGCCAGTTTCCCTGAGAAAGTCCTCCACGAAGACATCACACCTATTACGCAGATAATCCTAGTGTACTTTTCCATAATTAAATACACCACCACATCTTAATTTCAATTCAGCCTGTACACAAATTAAATATTTTTAATTACTAATGTATTTTTATCAGGTTGTTTCTTAAAATACTTTTGTTATACTCGAAATATGTGTTCAATATTGAATTATTTTTCTTTCTCTTATAATTAAAAACAAGTTATATGGAATCAAAATTAAAACATATGCAGCAGTTAAATAACACTAAACAGAATATCTTACTCTTTCGCTATTTGTATTCTAGCATTATACGTAGATTTGTTTTCCTTCAGGTTCAAGCATGTGTAAGTTATATCAATTAAATAACATCACACATACCTGTATGCATCAGTTAAATAACACTGAAGGAAATATGTCACTCACTCATTCGATGTTTGCATCATAGTGTGGTCGAGAAATTGTTCTTTCCTCACGGTGAGGAATGTATCAGTTTACTTAGTTCGCAAAGCTTAACCCAGACGCTGCTTGAATACATAGAATTACGTTTGGGATGTAAAGAAAGTAACCAAAACATGTGAATGAAGTTGGTTACGCGAATTTATTAACTAATCATTCAGGTACTCAGTATTGGTAAACATGACATTGAGTTTAAATATCTCACTACGATGTAAGTCTCATACACAAAATGAAGATTATGATAAAAAATGATTTAAAATGAGAAATTTTTCAATTTAAATGTAAAATAGCAGTAAAATGAAAAATAAATGTAAAATTACATCACAGTTATGTATGAAAACTACATAAATTCATTAAAAAAATAGTTATTTTATAGTTTATTCTGGTTGTAAAGAGTGTTTTCCGCCATATAACGTATTAACGTGTATAATTCTGACACAAAGCTATAGCACAATTTGCCACTTCCGCCTAGGTATAATAGCAAATTAACAACAGAAATCAAATCAAACTGTTGATGCAACGAAAGTAAACAAACGCCAAGAACTAACGCTGTCACCCACATGACGTCATGCGTATGTGGCATAACTTTCTCCCTGCACTGCGCATCGCTCTTGGGCCCCCCCTGGGACGACCCCACCTTGGACAACGGAAATGACCGCTCACCACAACAAGCGTCTAGCCCCTCAGATGCTAGTTTCCTTCTGGATCGTTTGCGCAGATTCACGCGCAGCGTGTTTACCCCAAGGAACTGGGCGTGGTCAAAGCCGATTTTTTTAAAACGCCACGCGTGTGAAACGTTACGAACTTGGTGCGCATTACTGAATGTAAATTAATTAATTTTATTAGATTTTCTGAAATAGTTTTCTTTTTAATTGGTATATATATTTATTTGTTCAGATGTTTTATTATAAATCTATACATAAAGGAAGAATATCTGATTTATTCATTTATTCACGTACAGATCATCGCCCGAAGCTATTAGAGATACAGATATCAAAACTTAGGAGCTTATTACTTTTGTATCGAAGATGTTATTTAAGAAGCGATTTTTTAAGATTTGGCGTGCAAAACATGTTTTTATGTTTTTTCATATAAGGAAGAAACAGATGTACATAAGATTCTTGCTTTAAAATGTATGCAATATGAATACATAAAAACCAATTTCAAACGTTTTCAAAATTCGGCAACGAAGGGGGGGGGAACGTGTTCTTCACATATTCCATCATACCTCAGATATCCATAAGACACACTTATGAATTATTGCTGTAAAATGTAAGGAATACAAATAAATCCTGACATCAACATGTGTGGGGAGGGGGACTGATTGGCATAAAATACAAGTTTACATAATGTACAAGTAAGCCTTATTAAAGGTGCAAACCAGATATGTAAAGCTAGTTAGTATTAAAAAAAACTTAAGGTTTCTATTATTTAATGTTATTAATAATTAAAACCCCAAAATAAAAATGTAGCAGCATGTGGCAATTCACAAAACTGTTATGAGTTTGTTACCATGTTCAATTAGTTTTAAACAATTCTACACATAATAAAATGGCCAGTGACCACATGTGAATGTACATGGGGTTGAATAATTAGAAAATAAAAAACTTGACAAATATTAAATAGCAAGTATTGAATAGTAGAAAATATTGCTTACCGTTCAAATTTGGACAAATATTAAATAGCAAGTATTGAATAGTATGAAATATTGCTTACCGTTCAAATTTGGACAAATATTAAATAGCAAGTATTCAATAGTAGAAAATATTGCTTACCGTTCAAATTTGGGATTGAATCAGTTTCACCAAAATATATTTATCTACATTAAAAATGTTTGGTAATAATTTATTGACTGAACACTTTAAAAGTCAATGAATGATTGATTGTATGGACAATATTTGGTATTGTTGCACTTGGGGGGGGGAAGAAAGACAGTAATGCAAGGAGGATGAACAAAAATAGACTTACTCATTAATCACAGAATATATCAGCCTATCACGAGGACCTGAGATAAAGGTTCAAAACCCTGTTCTGACCTTCTACATCTGTTCCTGATCATTTTAAGGATTAGAGTTGGAATTATCTTATTATTAAAGAGAAGTTCTAAAGAAAGAGATAGTATTATATAAATAAGAAAAAAATATCATCTGACACATATAAAACACTTACAGGCAGTTGAAAGATGTTTTAGATGATAAAAATGAACAAAAGGAATTGTGAATAGGTACTAATGACTATTGTTAAAATATATATTTTTCAATAGATGTATTAAGTTTCTTCAGTGGAATTATGTGCAAAATTTTTGTGATCCAAAATAATTTTTAGAATTGTATTATTGTCTTCATTCTGTGAAGTTATTGTAGAAGTTTTTGTCAGTTTTCTTTTCGTTTTGTATTTGAGAATCTTTTGGGTATTATATTTTTATTAGATGGAATATCTTTATTAGCAGTTGGGAAATGTATTTCGGGTAGAGTAGACTTTAAGGTACCCCTTGTATTTTGGCGAAGTTGTTGTTTGATTTATCGCCAAGTTGTTTCATTTATGGTAGCCTGAATAGTTGAATGTTATGGAAACCCTATTGTGACGTAATTGGGTGCATGCATGATTCTGGGAAATTTTTAATCATGGGATGTTTTGTAAGCGTTTTTGTGCTGTGTGTTTAGACGGTAGAATGGCCAAATGTAGTAAGATTAATTTGAAGTTTCTGTGCGATTTGGAGCAAAAGGGAAAAGAGCTTTAATTGACTGGTGTGTAAATGAAGGTTTACTTAGTAGCCATTATAAGTGTCCTGTATGTACAGGGTGATCAGCGAATAAGCCCTGATTTCAAAATTAAATATCTCTACAACAAAAATCGATAGAATTATGCGGTAAACTGTACATTTATTAGCAAAACTGTAAAAATAGTGTACAAAAGTGTAGAAAATTTAGTTACGAAAATCGTTAACAGATGGCGCTCTGCATTGAAAATTATTTCTGAAAGGAGTCAAAAAAATAATTAAAAAAATAAAGCAGGCCTTGCAATCAAAATACAATTTTTTCAAAATGTTCACCATTCGAAACAATGAGGTGGCGTAAATGAACAATGAAATTTGACATCACGCCTTGCAATGTCTCGACGGAAATGGAATAACATGCAACACTAATGAACGATTCAAGTTCATCTAGAGTAGCAGGATTGTTTCGATAGACAGCGTCTTTCAATGCGCCCCACAGAAAGAAGTCACATGGACTCACATCGGGAGAATATGGAGGCCAAGCTATTCCTGTGTCAGTAAATTGAGGATAATCTAACGCAATTACTCTATTCTCAAAGTATTCATGAAGAAAGTGAAAAGCTTTATTTGTTCGATGTGGTCGAGCCCCATCTTGCAGGAACCAGTCGATACCTAGTCGACCCTCCAACACTAGTTGAATGCTGACAAATTGTTCTAAAATTGTAACGTAACGTTCAGTAGTTATCGTTTCTCATATGAAAAAGGGTCCGATAATGCCTCTGGTGCATACCACAGCCCATGTTATAACTTTAGGCGAATGCAGTGCTTTTTCTTCACACAATGAGGATTTTCAGTACACCAAAAGCTCCAGTTTTGTTTATTAACGATTCCATTCAAATGAAAATGTGCTTCATCTGTGAACCAGATGCAGCTCCCATCAAATCTGTCGTTGTTGATCATTGTTAGAATCTGATTCGCAAAGTCAACCCTTTGTTGCACAGCTTTCATGGGTATGGCCTGATGACTTTGGATTTTGTATGGAAACAGCCGTAGGCTATTTTTAAATATTTTTTTGTGTGCCCGTTCAAACCTGTCTCTGATGCTTTTCCTAGGATTTTGCTGAACAAATCCAGAAGCTTTGGTTGCATTTTCAGGAGTGACTATAGTTTGCTTAGGCCCAACGTTTCCCTTTCGATCATCAGCCATGCTGCCAGTCCATTCGAATTTCGGGAAGAGCATGAGAATGTTTTTCGCATCGGGTCCAACTGGAACATTGAATCGGTTTTGAAATCTGCAACGTGTTGCCATAGGACTGTGTTCTAATGGGCGAAATTCCAGAACCAAAATACACATTGTTCAATGAAATACATTATTTCACTTTCTACGCTAGCCTCTTTTCACTAGCCAACAGTTGTACTGATCACTTTCGACTTCGAAGCACATTTTAAAGGCTATTGTTAGGTCATTGCGATTACAGCGCCATCTGTTAGCGATTTTCATAACTAAATTTTATAAACTTTTGTACACCATTTTTACAGTTTTTCTAATAAACGTACAGTTTACCGCATAATTCTATCGATTTTTGTTGTAGAGTTATTTAATTTTGAAATCAGGGCTTATTCGCTGATCACCCTGTAGGAAGGATATGCGTCTAGTCGAACGTAAACACCGCTTAGATGGATGTGAATGAGTTTGTAGGAAGAAAGGTTCAGATGGTCACTATGTGAAGCGTTCGATCAGAAAGAGTACTTGGTTTGAAAAAAGTCATTTGAGTATGATTGATATTTTGATTTTTACGTGGCTCTGGGTGTACGAAGCGAATTCGAAAATCATGGTAAGCGAATATTTGCTTTTGGCAGTGCTTAAATGTATATCATGTTTTTCCTTTTTTATGTTATTTTATTGTTTGGTTTAAAATGTATTTTATTGAGATTATGTCTTTTTTGTTTGCCTATATTGTAGAATTTGGTACTCCTTTGACTTTTTAAGTGAAAATATATCGATGTGTACGTGGACAAAGTAAAGGGAGAGCGCAATGCAAGTTTGTGCAATTCTGGGATTTTTTATCAAGTGAAAATAGGTCGATGTGTACATGGATAAAGTTAAAAGAGTGCGCAATGCCACTCTTTTAACTTTATCCATGTACTCAATTTTTGAGCAATTCGAGGAATTATTTTTAAGTGAAAATAGGTCGACGTGTATATGGATAAAGTCAAAGGAGTGGAGTGCGCAATGCCATTTTTATGCAATTCAAGGATTTTTTTAAGTGAAAATAAGTCGATGTGTACATGGATACCGAGTTTCTGCAATTGTTTGTCTTGTTATTTTCGGCAAAAATCGCCGCTTCGCAAGCCAAAATTAACGAGTCAAAGAATTGCACAAAATCGGTATCCATGTACCAGCAAAAATCGCCGAGGGGCACCCTAAAATATACTTTTACCTGTATTTCTTGTGCATTTAACATATCATATATTATCTAGTTGTAGTGGTGCTGATTTTAGAATCCTGTCTAACACGTCACATTGTTTGTCAGATTTTAATGAATCTACTTATTCTAAACATGTTTGATTTAGTTCATTCTTTGTGTTCCAGTGAGAGGGTCTGTGATTTTTTTTTTTGGCTACTTAATTCAAAATTCATTTTTATCATCTATCATAAGTGGATAATTCCTTATGTATTGTAGTTGTGGTATAAGTAGCAGTATTTCTAGTGTGCTGATGTCAGTAATGTATTTAACAAGTAGCAGTATTTCTAGTGTGCTTGCACATACTCTACATAACTTATAAGGTATTTCTCCCGCCTTCTTGGAGTGATGATCTGCAACTGGGCGCATATTCCAGAGGTCCGCAGTTCGATTCCCGGCGAAGGCATTGCTAATTTTTCATTCTCTCTTGCTTCCAATGTAAAATTCTAATGTCTGTACAGTGGCGCCCGAACTAAAAGGGTGTTAGATGATTGTTCTCCACACCCAGGATTTGGCGATTAATTCCCCTAAAAACCTCAGTCGCCCTTTAAAAGGAGGAGTATATAAAGTATTTCTCCCACCTTCTCGGCATGTCTTCATGGTGTGATGTGTATCCAGAGGTCCGTGGTTTGATTCCTGGCAAAGGCATTGCATATTTTTCATCTTACCTGCTTCCAAAAAAATACCTAATGCCTCTACAAACTGATGAATCAATACAGCTGCATATATATCAATGAATGCATATCAGTGCACTGTATGTGACATGTACAAGTTTTGTTACTTTCATGTATAGTGTATATTTCTGTATTATGTGTTGATGAAACAGACTACCCATTCTCAACTACATATAAACAGTGTTTCATTTGTTTTATGTTTGATTCTTAAATTCCAAATCTTACTTGTTAATTTACCTTTATTTGCTGTAATTAAGCGATGAATCATTTTATCTCTTGCAAATCTTATAATACCATGTATAGTGTTATCCAATCTCTTAACATTTTTTCCATGAAGGTAAATATATTTTAATGTTTGGTGCATTCGTTCGATGTGCATGTTTGTGTTAACACCACTGTGAAGTCTAAAACAGTATGCCCAGCTAGATCTATTTTGTAAATAATATGTTTCAAAGTAATTTGCAAATTCAATAATGTCCGGATCTTCTTCAAGTAATTTTATTGCTGCTTCTTTCAGTGTATGAAAAGTATGAATGTCTTGTTCTAAGTGAGACCTACCGTATTTGACGTCATATAAAACACACTTTTTTTCTTAAATTTGGTCTCTAAAAACTTACCTGCGTCTTATACGTGAAGGACACAGTCTTATACGTGAAGGTAATTGCATTCAATAATTGTTTATTTGGCTTTTATGAAACGTGAGAACTAAAAGAAACCATGTTATTGAAACTTTTTTCCTTGTGTGTGGCCATGTAAATAAGGGTGCGTCTTATATGCCATCAAATACAGTAATAATTATATATGTTTTTGCCTGTTTTTCAACACCATTGATTTTTTTTTTTTAAATTGTTTCTCCGGGTTCTATCAATATGCCATGCACAAAAAAGAGATGTTTCTGTAGTAAACCCATTTCAGACTTCCAAGCATTAAAAAAAAAGATTCAGCCATATCAGACATAAATATTTGTGGTTGTATTTGCCCAACTTTTTCTTTAATGCATGAAAAAAAAATTGATAGCACAGGTTGGTCACATCGATTAGAAATTGAAAATGCACACAGGAATCCTTGGTGCAAATCATTTATTGTAAGTTAAGTTATGAGTTCAAATCTGTATGCATTAACCCCACCTGTACCATCAATACATATACAAGTCAGAACTAAATTTTTTCACTATCTCTCTTTGTGCTTCTGTCATCATTATCAAAACAAAATCATTTCCTTTTAGAAATTAATATTGTGTACAATATTCATTCATGCTATGTTGATCCCTGGGTTTTATAAAATGAAATGCATTGATGTTCAGAATTTTGCATTTCAGGTACCCGTGTATCTACACAAACCCAATCATTTTCATGTTTAACAGAATTAGAAGACAAATTGAAAGATTTTTTGATGTTATGTAAATCTTGTTTTGTAAGAAAAGGAAACCTCTCAAGCCGGGCATCTCATAGAGAATTTCTAATTTCATCTAAAATATTATCCAGAGAAATTTTTGCTGCTATCTTTGATGCAATATTTTTTATTTCATCTGTTGTTAAAAATAAGTGACCTAAATCATTCCGATGCCCAGTATGTATTTTCTGATATGACACTACACATTTGCCATCTGTATGTTCTGTTACTTTTAATGCAGCTGCACAATATGTATTTATTTTATTGCTACCAAGGGTTTTTAAGTGACACAAACCTTTACTTTCTGATATAAAATTTCCTGAACAGTGGCATTACACCATGTATATTAAATATGCTTACTCCATAAGAAATTTTGACTTCGTACTATTTTAAATTTCTGCCTTCCATGCCAAAAAATCATTAAATGAATTAAATTCTAGTTCAGTATGATTCAAATCAACATCATGAACATTACTGAAATGAAATATTATTTCTCGCTTTTAAAAATTAGCATAACATACAGGACACACATAATTACCTGTTAGAAGTATGAATTTTATTTTGATGATATTTCCAATTTTTTAGGTCACTAAATTTCAGATGGCAGTCCTCACATTTGTAGTTTGGTGATTGACCACTTTTTAAAGAATCATTAATGTAGTATTATTAGAGTGTAATGTGTTGGTATGGCGTTTCAAACTGCATTTATTATGGTACGTTTTTAAGCAATCAGAACATACAAAATTACTCTCAGCCACACTAAAATTATTTGCACAATCAACCATACTATTAGAACTTAGTTTTCAGAGACTTAATTAATGTAGTATAGTATTATTGTACATATGCATGGCGTTTCAAATTGTATCTATAGTTGAAAGTTTTAAACAATCACGGCAAACAAAATCACTCTCAGCTATACTAAAGTCATTTGCACAATGAACCTTATCACTCACAACACAATCAGAATTATCACACAGGATTACACCTTCCTGATTTTGATTCGATTCAGAATCAAAAATACCTTCTGGGGAAACACAAGTACTTGGCCATGAAATAGGCAGTTTTTCTTGATTTTATGCGGAAGATATAATAATGGAAGCAAAATAAAAAAAGAGAACTGTATCATCAATCACACTTTACCACAGCAGTGCAAACAGTAATAACAGTAAATACGACGCGCCTTCAGGGAAATGACGACATGCGCAGTAATCTGCGCAGATGTTCAGGGAGGAACCGGGAGGAAACTAGCATCTGAGGGGCTAGACGCTTGTCTCACCACACCTCTCCCTCTCTTTGCATTGGGACCATGGAGGTAGGAAGTAAGAAGGAGTCGCCCTAAACAAGTTTCTCCGTACCCTGCTCTGAAGCACCGGCGATCCCTACGTGGTGACCAAAACATTGGGTCATTTACCATTGAGTTCTATGGGATTTGACGCGTTCGGGTGTAAATATTTTGTAATTACGTCGCAAATATACATATAAATGTATATATTTTCTTTTTCTACAACACTTCAGAGTCCTAAGTATGTGAAAACAACATATTTTTAAACAACATTTCATTCTGAACGGAATTAAATGCTATACTTTTCTCAGAATGGTTTAATTTGAATGAAATATTTTCACAAGTTTTCGTTAATTACATTAGAAAAAAAAATTAAGGTAGTTCGATTTTATTCGGTTAAGGTGCAAAAATTAAGATCAAAGTTTATTGTATTATTAATATTAAAATTATGCATTATTTCTTTTCTATTTATAGAGCTTCTTCCTAAAATACTTTCTTAAATATGACATGATTTTTTGGCTTCTTTTAAATCGAAAAATGTAAGTCAATTTATAATTGATGCTCTATTCGGTTCATTTTAAATTAGAGAATTATTAGGAAAATAGTATTTGACTTTCTCTGAACATTTCTGAAAGGGAATAAAATAAGTTTTTTTTTTTTTTAAGTATTATTTAAAACTTGTAGCTGAATTATTATAAAATGTAAAGGGAATAATTCTTTTAATTATACTTATCAGATTTTTTTCTTTTTACCCTTCATTTCAACAATACATATTCCAAAACTCTTTATTACGTTCTTAAGTGCGCATCTCATAGCATTTGCTTTACAATACCTTTTAACAGATTGCTTTCCAATACGAACAATTCTTGCTTAAATAGTTTTATAACTTATTTGTCAACAGGATTTCAATTTATGTTTACAATTCAATATTAAGGTTATTATATATTTAGATAACATTTATAATCATTATAAATTAGATACATTTAATCATTAGATTTCTTCACAGTTGTTTATAAGTGAATAAATTCTTCATTTCAAATACATTTATAAATAATTTAATGAATATTTAAGTATTTTGTCAAAGGCAGATACATGCTTTTTGCAAGCACATGCATAAATACCCATACATATTTCCTATTTATCATTTCCGGCATGTGCAAATCTTTAATTTCTGTGCATTCACTATATTTTTCGTGTAAAGTACTTTACACTAATTTAGCATACACCCGAAAGTTTTACATAAAAAATATATATGAATATAATTTGAATGAAAATTATAAGTATTATTTTTAATACCCACTCAAAGGTCAGTTTTTCTTCAAAATTCCCCCACGATGGCATCTCTCTCTTTAGGCAGATAGCCCTTGCATGCGTTACTCTATTTAAAAACTTAATCTGACCTATGTGCCTAATTACAAATATTTTAACATACATAATTTTATATTTACATTTAGCCATCAAGTTTCAAACTTTTCAAATCTTCTAGAAAATAAATTTTGGCAGATCTCTTTTAGCAATTTTCTTAAAATCTATATTTTTGTAGTGCAACAGCTTAGAATTTTATAAAACAGATTCATAATCAAAATCGCTGTTGTTAGTTATCGAAAAATAACCAAGATGTGATTTTTGCGTAAATGTCACTAAACTATACAAATTGCTATTATCCATCCCACTATGAATGTTTCTTTCATGCGAAAGTGTCCCTTTTTCGATTTCTATGGAACTGTCGTGTGTCGAAATACTATCAGAATTTTGTCAAGCGAGCTTCTGAATGTAAACAAAAAATACCCCGTCTGGTGACCCAAGCTTCAAAGCAGTGCTTCACTTCTAGCGCGGAATGGCCCCTCCTCCCTTTCCTACCTCCATGATTGGGACGCGATTTTGAGAAAAAGCGGACGACTCCATCTTGGAAAAACGGCATTCGATATGTTTTGGTTTGCTGTATTTAAGTCGGGGTGGAATCCGGTCAGCTAGCTGTGTTCTTTTCCTCGGTGAAATATTGCTATCATTTCATTGAAAGTGACCTGGTAATATTTCAGGATACACCCTCGTACATTGGGCTAAGTTGTCACCTCTCATGGATGAGAGTACCTAAGTAAGAACTTAAAATTTTAGATACGTTTCTTAGGTTAAAATTCTGATTGAAATACTTCTTTTAAGGTATATGACTTAACTTTCCAAGATGTCACTAATTGTGTGTGTGAATTAAGATAGTTTAATATATAACACCTGCTTCAAAGCTAACAGTAAAGTTTATTTTGTTTACTTGTCATTTAAAATTACCTGCTTATTGTCTTTCGGTGTCATCTTTCTACCATCGCTGAAATAATTTACTCATCTCGAAGATCATTATCCCTTTTATTGTGTGTATCCATAATAACTGTCTAATTTTTTTTCTTTTATTGTTCATGTTGTAGCCGTACATTAAAAAACCCTTTCGCTTACTGTACTTCTGTCGTATTAGGAAAATCAGTTGCTTTTCTATCAACTGCAGTCATGATTTTAGTAACAATGTAGCACATTGCTGGAATATAAAACAAAGAGGAAAATCATTTGCTTTTCTATCAACTGCAGTCATGATTTTAGTAACAATGTAGCACATTGCTGGAATTTAAAACAAAGAAGGCTACTTTTGAAGTTTTATATATTAAGAAACGGTATTAGATATTTCTCCTTGTGTATAATTATTCTTTAATTTCAAAGTAGTTAAAATCTAATGATTCCTTTCTTTCCCCCCTTGGCCTCTTCTAGTGTAATTTGTCATCATTTTTGTGCACTCTTGGATTGCAGAACATGATATCGATAAAGAAAAAGAACGAAGCTGGAACGGACAAATAATGCAGAGCAAAAAGACATCTGTGGCTGGTAATTCTTGTTTTATCTTAACTTTATTTCCATTAGAAATGCTTCAATGTTATAATTTGTACGTCCCTTCTCACATGTTGCTTTATATTGGAGTTTTACTAGTTATTTATTTTACATGATCGCTTCACATTATGTTTTAATGTTTAGGTTAGCATTTGTACATTAATTTGTGCATTAATTTAGGTTTTGAATTCCATATTGAATTGTCTGAATTGGTGCTTTCTTTATATTGTATTGTAATATTCGAAGTGAGGTTGAACTGTTAATTACACTATAATTATCTGAAGTTTGAGATTTGTTAGAGTTCTGTTGCTTCGTAGTGGTTTCAAAATTACTGCTGTAGTGTAATTGTTTCCCAAGTGGCCTCCTTTTGCATTACGAGGAGGAGGCTAAACATTTTCATCTCTGTGTGGCCTAATATTTTCCCTGTCCAATGGGGTCTTCTCTTCCGAACAGGCCAGTGTAATTGCACTGCATGTGTATAAACCAATTTTGATTAATTTTTTTCAACTTTAGAGTCTCTCTATCAAGTGCTGTTTCTCGTAAAACCATTGTGTTAATCTTTGGATTATGGTAACTTGGAGATTTTTCGTGAAAATTTGGCAAGAACCCTTCTACAACAACCATCTACTTTTTTTTTTTTTTTTTTTGCACCATTTTGTCTTCATGAAGTAAAGACAGGTTTTTTTTTTTTTTATTTTATTTTCTCAACATTTTTTCCAACAATCTGCTAGCCGAATTACGCTTATGCTATAAATTTTATGGAACAAAAGTGCTTAACCATGACAAATATTAACTGCAAAATTGGGAGAAAGTGCAGGTTTGCAAACTCCTTGCCAAGGTTTTTAGAATGGCACATACATGGTAATCATGTACACGTTGACCTATTTTTACTTAAAAAAAATCCCAGAATTGCGCACACTCTTGACTTTATCCATGTACAAAGCTTTTTTCTCATAAATTAGAAAAATTTGCACGAAAATGCAGGAAAATTTTATAAATCTTTAAAGTCGGTAAAAAGGACATATATGAAATTACCTGATCGCGAAAAAGTATATATCGTTTCCAAGGATGAACATTTGCACGTATAAAATATCCAAAAACTTTTCCCTCTAAATTATCTATTATAAACGTCACCTGCGAATTTATAACGCAAACATTAAAAATGGTTGCTAATACTTAGTGTCAAATATTTAAATTATTTCCATGCACGTTTACTTCTGCTGAAACGTATTCCAAAATGCTACAAACATATAATTCCCAAAATAACTATCATTTAATTAAAATATAGTTTAATTAAAAAACACTACTTAAAATAGAAAAAAACACATACAATAAATTAATAAAAATTAACTTAAAATGTTAATTACTTTAAACTAATTCATTGCTAATAAAAATTTTCCAATAATAGCATATTATCTTATTTATTCCTTATATTTACAACAATGCATAAAAATAATATCCTCAAATGATTAAAAATACTAACTTACCTCATCTTCTACAGAACCTTGAGTGCATGGCGGATCACAAAATGTCCATTTTCACCACATTTCTTTCACCGCCATTCAAACTTATCTGTAATATCCTTCCTTTCACACAATCTCATTTCATTCCCACATTTTGGACATTCATACTTATCCGCAATTAATCCTACACTCATACAGCATTCAAGCAATTCTTTTGGATTATCAGATAAACGCAATAAAAATTTCGAATTCACATTAGATAGCGCCATGGGATCCAAAAATTAAGCAACACTGTTTCACACAACACAGAATGAAGCTAAATACAAAATGCTATAAAGTACTGCAGATATTTTTCCAAATTTCCTCCCTTTTCCGATTGAAGAGCTGTCCTTCGTCCATAAATGTCACATGACATATCTCATGATCTCTCATTTCTCTCAGACAAAAAATCCGTAATTGGAACTGGGTACTTCTCACGTTATTGCCAAAGTCCTAGGTAGTAACCTTTATCGCCTACCAAAATGTCGCCAAACTGCCTGTTACCATATTCCAAAGATTAGCCAACCATTGAAAGTTAAATGTTCAACAACAAAAAAATAAATAAATAAATAATTAAAAAATAAATAAAAATTTAATGAGTACTCGTAAAGTTATTATTATTTTTTTTTTATTTATTACGTGCTCCGCCCTTAGGCACTACATGGACAGGGAGGGACTCCCCGTGGAGGTCTTTTTAAGGGAAACTGGCTCGTATCCACATTACACATGGGGGAAACCACGAAAACGCCCATGCAGCCAGCCCGTTCGCCGGGACTTGAACCACGGCACGAACTACCAGTGTTCAACGGCTTATACCGCTCGGCCGCTGGTGTGCTACTCGTAAAGTTAGTGGAGCGAAAATGTCTTCTGTTAAGGATGCTTAAAATGTGCTTTTTCTTAGTTGTTTTAAGCATACTTTATTGTATTTTTCCTTAATCTGAACTATTTTGGCGTATTGTGAAGTTTTATGAACCATTTTGCATAGATCTATTTAAAATTGATTCGATAAATAAAAATTAAATTTGAGATCAAATCAGAGATGTTTTATTATTATCGAAGTAAAATTCTGCAGATTAACTTTCAACTTTGTTTTAAAAAGCACTCTGAATGTTTCTTTTGGACTTTTTTCCGTTCTCTTGGCAAATGCATGACAGAATTATTTTTTGAAAAAGCTGATGTCTTTTGCTTATAAGAATGACTAATGCAACTGTAACCGTGTCGCTGTAAAGAGCACATGTTTCCCAGTAGCTCTTTTAAAGTGTCCTGTTTTTTCTTTAATTGGGTCAATCTCGTCTAGAAGATCAGACATTGCTTTTGTGTTATTTAACAATTCTTTCATCTTATCTTAGGATAAAAAGCTCTTCTTCGTAATGAGCGTTATTATTATCAAGGGGTTTTATAAGCACCCAATTCTTCTTTTATTTAACATATTTATTTATTTAACTTTAAAACTTCTTTTATTTAACAAATCTTTAAAAGTATATATGTATAGCTCTTTTAATGTTAATATATTGCGAGTTTGATTCTTACTCTTTTTTGATCTGTTATGTAACTAATTCTGTGTGTGAATTAAGATAGTTTAATGTATAACACCAGCTTCAAAGCTAACAGTAAAGTTTATTTTGTTTATTTGTCATTTAAAATTACCTGCTTATTGTCTCTTGGTGCCATCTTTCTACCAGCGCTGAAATTATTTACTCTTCTCGAAGATCATTATCCGTAATAACTGTCTAAATATTTTTCCTTTCATTGTTCATGTTGTACCCATACATTAAAACCCCTTTTGCTTACTGTACTTCTGTCGTATTAGGGAAATCATTTGCTTTTCTATCGAATGCAGTCATCATTTTAGTAACAATGTAGCACATTGCTGGAATTTAAAACAAAGAAGCTACTTTTGAAGTTTTATATATTAAGAAACAATACTAGATATTTCTCTTTGTGTATAATTTTTCTTTAATTTCAAAGTAGTTAAAATCTAATGATTTCTTTTTTTCCCCCTTGGCCTCTTCTAGTGTAATTTGTCATCACTTTTGTGCACTTTTGGATTGCAGAACATGATATTGTGAAAGAAAAAAAACGGAGAAATAGTGCAGAGCAAAAAGACATCTGTGGCTGGTAATTCTTGTTTTATGTTAACTTTATTTCCACTAGAAATGCTTGAATGTTATAATTTGTATGTCCTTTTTCACAAGTAGCTTTATATTGGAGTTTTACTAGTTATTTTACGTGAACGCTTCATATTACGTTTTAATGTTTAGGGTAGCATTTATGCATTAATTTCTTAGGTTTTGAATTCCGTATTGAAGTGTCTGAATTGGTGCTTTCTTTATATTGTATAGTAATATTCGAAGTTAGGTCGAACTGTTAATCACACTATAATTATCAGAAGTCTGAGATTTGTTAGAGTTGTGTTGCTTCGTAGTGGTTTCAAAATTACTGTTGTAGTGTAATTTTTTCCCGAGTGGCCTCCTTTTGCATTATGAGGAGGAGGCTAAACATTTTCCTCTCTTTGTGGCCTAATATATTCCGTGTCCAACAGGGTCTCCTCTTCCCAACAGGTCAGTGTAATTGCACTGCCTGTGTATAAACCCATTTTGTTTCAGATTTTTTCCGAATTTAGAGTCTCTCTATCAAGTGCTATTTCTCTTGAAGCCATTGAAAGTTAAATGTTCAACAAAAAAGAAATGTAAATAAAAATTTAATGAGTACTCGTATAGAAAGTTAGTGGAGCTGCAAATTGTGAAGTTTTATGAACCAATTTGCGAAGATCTGTATAAAAGTGATTCCACAAATAAAAATTCATTTTGAAATCAAATCTGATATCTTTTATTATTATCGAAGTAAAATTCTGCAGATTGACTTTCAACTTTGTTTTGCAAAGCACTCTGAAAGTTTCTTTTGGACTTCTTTCCGTTCTCTTGGCAAATGCATGACAGAATTATATTTTGAAAAAGCTGATGTCCTTCGCTTATAAGAATGACTGATGCAACTGTATGTGTATCGCTGTAAAGAGCACATGTTTCCCAGTAGCTGTTTTAAAGTGTCCTGTTTTTTTCTTTAATTGGGTCATTCTCCGCTATAAGATCAGACGTTGATTTTGTGTTATTTAACAATTCCTTCATCTTATCTTCAGTTAAAAGCTCTTCTTCGTAATGAGCACTTTTTTTATCAAGGGGTTTTATAAGATTCCAATTCTTTTTTTGTAATTTTCTGATTCATTGTTTAACTTCTCTGTCTTCCATGTGTGAAAATTCTACGGCATCGTTTGCTTTTGAGATTTGTAAGATATTTTGGACTTCATTTTCAGTCGATGGAAATTGTTTAAAGTAGCAGATAAATTCTTTCTATTCTTGATGATTGAATGCTGCAGCACGTATGAATGAAATTCTAGCAGTGGACAAATTAAATGGGATCCTTTAAGGTACTGCTATACGCGAAATCACGCTTTACAAGTCTGCGCTCAGCAAGTACCTGCTGTATTAAAAATGATAGACTAGGAAACATGACTTGAAGAATCGTATGAGTTATGTGGAATGCAGATTGGGAGTTTAGTCGTGATAGGTAAACAGTCTATACAGATGACAGGAAATAATAAAAATTTAGATGGGAATTACTATAAAGTATTTTACTCCTGGACCATGGATTAGTCATTAACAGTACTTGTGTAAAAACAGATTAAAGTATATGAATTCCCTGTTTAAGAAAGGAATTTCTTTATGACAGTATGAAGTGTGTATCATAGCTGGAATAGCGAGGTGTTGCGTCTTCAGGGAAACAAAATTTGTTATTCTGTAATTTTTACTGAAAATGTGTGTTTAAATTTTGTTACCTAGATAACCTATTTTTAACTCTTTCTATATGAAAATGAAACCATATACAGACAAAAAAATAAAATTGCATTCCTTCCCTTGGTGCAGTTATTCGCATTTTTAACATAATGCGAGTCAATTTTAATTTTATAAAATTCTGGCTAGCTGCAATTATATATTGCACTTTTAATATTTCAGTTGTAAGTGCATTGCACAAAGTATAAAAATGTGTGGTATAATATGTTAAAGAAAATGTATACTCTTTGTATTATTTACAAAAAGATCAGCTTGATGAAAATTAAATACAGGAAAATCATATTTTAATGTGAAATTTAACACTGCATTTCTTCTGAGAGTTTTTTTCCTTCTTCTGGTACGTGCGATGTTATGGCTAAATCCATGCAGTCTTTCGGATGTTTGTTTGTTATTCTGTATCTGAACATTGATTTTAACAAGTTCGTTGTTGAAAATCCTCTTTCACATTTTTAAGTAGATCGAAAGCAGGAATTTATCTTTTTAAAAGTTTAACAGTTCATGATTTTTCTGATCTAGGACTATTCAAATGGCTTTTTGTGATATTCCTTATCTTAATTAGGATGAAAATCAGTTATTTCCATTTCTAGATCAGTAGAATTGTTAACCTATTTGCAATCTTTTACCATTTTTCTTAAATACTAGTATTATGTAATGGGTATGAAGTGAATGAAGTAGTTGGCGTAATTTTAAATACACTCAAAACATCTAATTTAGAAACTAATTTAAGCTCGATGAGATTTTCCAAATGTTTCTTTCAGTTTTCTTACATTTCACGCTTTAATTCTCCAGATTTTCAAAGTGGAAAAACGTACATTGCATTATGGTAAAAATGTATATTCCTTATATTTGTGTAATATTTTTACAAAATTAATTTTGATTTAAAATGAATTTAAAATACCCTTGAATTCAAAGACTTTTAAGATTTTAGTTGTTATGTCTGTAAGAATGACTAAATCATAGAACCAATTATGGTCAATAATTTCTTCATAAGTTTCGTTTCTGGATTTTTAAAATTCTTCTGTAAAACTTTTGTAACCGAAGCTGGGATGGAACCCAGGCAGCCAGACATAATGTACCTTCCCTGAGTGAAAATTTCTATCATTTCACTGAAAGTGACATTATAATATTTCAGAATAAACCCTCGTAACACTAATAAATGTATGTAGGTTTTTTTTTAATGTTTTTATAATGCGTGTTTGGTTCTTACAATATTTTGAGCTATTATATTACTAATTCTGTATGTGAGTTAAGACATTTTAATATAGAACACCTGCTTCAAGGCTAAAAGTAAAGTATTTGAACTGTGTTTAACCTTTCGTGTGTTTTTAGACGTTGATTCTACTCTACAGTTTACGGAATTTCTCGGGATTTTGACATCTCACAAATCTGACAAAATTTCATTCCTATGTTAAGGTTTTATAGTACAATAAGTTGAGCATCCCTACATTAGTATATGACTGATTCCTTCGAAGGAAAAAAAGAGTATCTTAGTTTTGTTGAATTTTTGGTCAAAATTTTAGTATATAGGTAATTGCAATAGCTCTTTCACGAAATTTTATTTAAATTTTTTGCAACATTTCAAAATGCTGTATCATTCAATGGCATTTGATGTGTTTTGGCTTGCTGTATTAAAGCTGGGCTCGAACCCGGGCAGCTAGACAATATGTTCTTTTCCGGAGTGAAATATTGTTATCATTTCATTAAAGTGACGTGGTAATATTTCAAGATAATTTCTCTTACATTGCACTAAGCCGTCCTCTCTCGTGGATGAGTGTATCTAAGTAAAGAACTTAAAATTAGAAATGGTTCTTACGTTAAAATTCTCAATGAAATATTTCTTTTATGGTTTATGACTTTTGTTTCCAAGATGTTCTTCGAAATCTGTGTTTAGAATGGTGTTTTTGAGCTTTTTTTTTTTTATAAAAGTGTATATGTATAGCTCTTTTAATTTTAATATATTGCGAGTTTGATTCTTACTCTTTTTTGATCTGTTATGTCACTAATTCTGTGTGTGAATTAAGATAGTTTAATATATAACACCTGCTTCAAAGCTAACAGTAAAGTTTATTTTGTTTATTTGTCATTTAAAATTACCTGCTTATTGTCTCTTGGTGCCGTCTTTCTACCAGCGCCGAAATTATTTACTCTTCTCGAAGATCATTATCCGTAATAACTGTCTAAATATTTTTCCTTTCATTGTTGTACCCATACATTAAAACCCCTTTTGCTTACTGTACTTCTGTCGTATTAGGGAAATCATTTGCTTTTCTATCGAATGCAGTCATCATTTTAGTAACAATGTAGCACATTGCTGGAATTTAAAACAAAGAAGCTACTTTTGAAGTTTTATATATTAAGAAACAATACTAGATATTTCTCTTTGTGTATAATTTTTCTTTAATTTCAAAGTAGTTAAAATCTAATGATTCCTTTCCCCCCTCCCCCTTGGCTTCTTCTAGTGTAATTTGCCATCATTTTTGTACACTCTTGGATTGCAGATCGTGAAAGAAAAAGAATGGAGAAACAGTGCAGACAAAAAGACATCTGTGGCTGGTAATTCTTCTTTTATATTAACTTTATTTTCACTAGAAATGCTTGAATGTTATAATTTGTACGTCCCTTTTCACATGTTGCTTTATATTGGAGTTTTACTAGTTATTTATTTTACTTGAAAGCTTCATATTACGTTTTAATGTTTAGGGTAGCATTTATGCATTAATTTCTTTGGTTTTGAGTTTCGTATTGAAGTGTCTGAATTGGTGCTTTCTTTATATTGTATTGTAATATTCGAAGTGAGCTAGAACTGTTAATCACACTATAATTATCAGAAGTCTGAGATTTTTTAGATTTCCGTGGCTTCGTAGTGGTTTCAAAATTACTGCTGTAGTGTATTTTTTTCTGAATTGGCCTCCTTTCGCATTAAGAGGAGGAGGCTAAACATTTTCCTCTCTGTGTGGCCTAATATTTTCCTTGTCCAACGGGATCTTCTCTTCCCAACAGGTCAGTGTAATTGAACTGCCTGTGTATAAACCAATTTTGTTTTAGTTTTTCCAGAATTTAGAATCTCTCTATCAAGTGCTGTTTCTCTTAAAATCATTGAAAGTTAAATGTTGAACAAAAAAGAAATGTAAATAAAAATTTAATGAGTACTCGTAAAGAAAGTTAGTAGAGCCAAATTGTCTTCTGTTAAGGCTGCTCAAAATGTGCTTTTTCTTAGTTGTTTTAAGCATACTTTATTATATTTTTTCCCTTAATCTGAACTATTTTAGCATATTGTGAAGTTTTCTGAACCAGTTTGCGAAGATCTATTTAAAATTGATTCAATAAATAAAAATTAATTTTGAAATCGAATCAGTGATGTTTTATTATTATCCAATTTGCATGACAGAATTATTTTTTGAAAAAGCTGATGTCTTTTGCTTATAAAAATGACTGATGCAACTGTAACCGTGTCGTTGTAAAGAGCACGTTTCCCAGCAGCTCTTTTAAAGTGTCCAGTTTTTTCTTTAATTGGGTCAATCTCTGCTAGAAGATCAGACGTTGCTTTTGTGTTATTTAACAATTCCTTCATCTTATCTTCAGTTAAAATCTTTTTTTGTAATGAGCGCTTTTATTATCAAGGGGTATTATAAGCACCCAATTCTTCTTTTGTAATTTTCTGATTCATTGTTTGACTTCTCTGTCTTCCATATGTAGAAATTCTTCGGCATCCTTTGCTTTTGAGATTTGTTAGATTTTTTGGACTTCATTTTCAGTCGATGGAAATTGTTTAAAGTAGCAGATAAATTCTTTCCGGTGTTGATAATAGAATGATGCAGCACGTATGAATGAAATTCTAGCAGTGGACAAATTAAATGGGATCCTTTAAGAATTGTATGAGTTATGTGGAATGCAGGTTGGGAGTTTAGTCGTGATAGGTAAACAGACTATACAGATGACCCGAAGTAATAAAAATTTAGATGGGTGTACTATAAAGTATTTTACTCCTGGACCATGGATTAGTCATTAACAGTACTTGTGTAAAAACAGATTAAAGTATATGAATTCCCTGTTTAAGAAAGGAATTTCTTTATGACAGTATGAAGTGTGTATCATAGCTGGAATAGCGAGGTGTTGCGTCTTCAGGGAAACAAAATTTGTTATTCTGTAATTTTTACTGAAAATGTGTGTTTAAATTTTGTTACCTAGATAACCTATTTTTAACTCTTTCTATATGAAAATGAAACCAAATACAGACAAAAAAATAAAATTGCATTCCTTCCCTTGGTGCAGTTACTCGCATTTTTAACATAATGGGAGTCAATTTTAAGTTTATAAAATTCTGGCTAGCTGCAATTATATATTGCACTTTTAATATTTCAGTTGTAGGTGCATTGCGCAAAGTATAAAAATGTGTGGTATAATATGTTAAAGAAAATGTATAGTCTTTGTATTATTTACAAAAAGATCAGCTCGATGAAAATTAAATACAGGGAAATCATATTTTAATGTGAAATTTAACACTACATTTCTTCTGAGAGTTTTTTTCTCCTTCTGGTACGTGCGATGTTATGGCTAAATCCATGCAGTCGTTCGGATGTTTGTTTGTTATTCTGTATCTGAACATTGATTTTAACAAGTTCGTTGTTGAAAATCCTCTTTCACATTTTTAAGTAGATCGAAAGAAGGAATTTATCTTTTTAAAAGTTTAACAGTTCATGATTTTTCTGATCTAGGACTATTCAAATGGCTTTTTGTGATATTCCTTATCTTAATTAGGATGAAAATCAGTTATTTCCATTTCTAGATCAGTAGAATTGTTAACCTATTTGCAATCTTTTACCATTTTTCTTAAATACTAGTATTATGTAATGGGTATGAAGTGAATGAAGTAGTTGGCCTAATTTTAAATACACTCAAAACATCTAATTTAGAAACTAATTTAAGCTCGATGAGATTTTCCAAATGTTTCTTTCAGTTTTCTTACATTTCACGCTTTAATTCTCCAGATTTTCAAAGTGGCAAAACGTACATTGCATTATGGTAAAAATGTATATTCCTTATATTTGTGTAATATTTTTACAAAATTAATTTTGATTTAAAATGAATTTAAAATACCCTTGAATTCAAAGACTTAGTTTAGTTCTCACCCCCTCAGGTTTTAAGATTTTAGTTGTTATGTCTGTAAGAATGACTAAATCATAGAACCAATTATGGTCAATAATTTCTTCATAAGTTTCGTTTCTGGATTTTTAAAATTCTTCTGTGAAACTTTTGTAACGGAAGCTGGGATGGAACCCAGGCAGCCAGACAGAATGTACCTTCCCTGAGTGAAAATTTCTATCATTTCACTGAAAGTGACATTATAATATTTCAGAATAAACCCTCGTAACACTAATAAATGTATGTAGGCTTTTTTTTTATGTTTTTATAATGCGTGTTTGGTTCTTACAATATTTTGAGCTATTATATTACTAATTCTGTATGTGAGTTAAGACATTTTATTATAGAACACCTGCTTCAAGGCTAAAAGTAAAGTATTTGAATTGTGTTTCACCTTTCGTGTGTTTTTAGACGTTCGTTCTACTCTACAGTTTACGGAATTTCTCGGGATTTGGACATCTCACAAATCTGACAAAATTTCATTCATATGTCTAGGTTTTATAGTACAATAAGTTGAGCATCCGTACATTAGTATATAACTGATTCCTTCGAAAGAAAAAAAATAGTATCTTAGTTTTGTTGAATTTTTGGTCAAAATTTTAGTATATAGGTAATTGCAATAGCTCTTTCACGAAATTTTATTTAAATTTTTTGCAACATTTCAAAATGCTGTATCATTCAATGGCATTTGATGTGTTTTGGCTTGCTGTATTAAAGCTGGGCTCGAACCCGGGCAGCTAGACAATATGTTCTTTTCCTGAGTGAAATATTGCTATCATTTCATTAAAGTGACGTGGTAATATTTCAATATAATTTCTCGTACATTGCACTAAGCTGTCCTCTCTCGTGGATGAGTGTATCTAAGTAAAGAACTTAAAATTAGAAATGGTTCTTACGTTAAAATTCTCAATGAAATATTTCTTTTATGGTTTATGACTTTTGTTTCCAAGATGTTCTTCGAAATCTGTGTTTAGAATGGTGTTTTTGAGCTTTTTTTTTTTTATAAAAGTGTATATGTATAGCTCTTTTAATTTTAATATATTGCGAGTTTGATTCTTACTCTTTTTTGATCTGTTATGTCACTAATTCTGTGTGTGAATTAAGATAGTTTAATATATAACACCTGCTTCAAAGCTAACAGTAAAGTTTATTTTGTTTATTTGTCATTTAAAATTACCTGCTTATTGTCTCTTGGTGCCGTCTTTCTACCAGCGCCGAAATTATTTACTCTTCTCGAAGATCATTATCCGTAATAACTGTCTAAATATTTTTCCTTTCATTGTTGTACCCATACATTAAAACCCCTTTTGCTTACTGTACTTCTGTCGTATTAGGGAAATCATTTGCTTTTCTATCGAATGCAGTCATCATTTTAGTAACAATGTAGCACATTGCTGGAATTTAAAACAAAGAAGCTACTTTTGAAGTTTTATATATTAAGAAACAATACTAGATATTTCTCTTTGTGTATAATTTTTCTTTAATTTCAAAGTAGTTAAAATCTAATGATTCCTTTCCCCCCTCCCCCTTGGCTTCTTCTAGTGTAATTTGCCATCATTTTTGTACACTCTTGGATTGCAGATCGTGAAAGAAAAAGAATGGAGAAACAGTGCAGACAAAAAGACATCTGTGGCTGGTAATTCTTCTTTTATATTAACTTTATTTTCACTAGAAATGCTTGAATGTTATAATTTGTACGTCCCTTTTCACATGTTGCTTTATATTGGAGTTTTACTAGTTATTTATTTTACTTGAAAGCTTCATATTACGTTTTAATGTTTAGGGTAGCATTTATGCATTAATTTCTTTGGTTTTGAGTTTCGTATTGAAGTGTCTGAATTGGTGCTTTCTTTATATTGTATTGTAATATTCGAAGTGAGGTAGAACTGTTAATCACACTATAATTATCAGAAGTCTGAGATTTTTTAGATTTCCGTGGCTTCGTAGTGGTTTCAAAATTACTGCTGTAGTGTATTTTTTTCTGAATTGGCCTCCTTTCGCATTAAGAGGAGGAGGCTAAACATTTTCCTCTCTGTGTGGCCTAATATTTTCCTTGTCCAACGGGATCTTCTCTTCCCAACAGGTCAGTGTAATTGAACTGCCTGTGTATAAACCAATTTTGTTTTAGTTTTTCCAGAATTTAGAATCTCTCTATCAAGTGCTGTTTCTCTTAAAATCATTGAAAGTTAAATGTTGAACAAAAAAGAAATGTAAATAAAAATTTAATGAGTACTCGTAAAGAAAGTTAGTAGAGCCAAATTGTCTTCTGTTAAGGCTGCTCAAAATGTGCTTTTTCTTAGTTGTTTTAAGCATACTTTATTATATTTTTTCCCTTAATCTGAACTATTTTAGCATATTGTGAAGTTTTCTGAACCAGTTTGCGAAGATCTATTTAAAATTGATTCAATAAATAAAAATTAATTTTGAAATCGAATCAGTGATGTTTTATTATTATCCAATTTGCATGACAGAATTATTTTTTGAAAAAGCTGATGTCTTTTGCTTATAAAAATGACTGATGCAACTGTAACCGTGTCGTTGTAAAGAGCACGTTTCCCAGCAGCTCTTTTAAAGTGTCCAGTTTTTTCTTTAATTGGGTCAATCTCCGCTAGAAGATCAGACGTTGCTTTTGTGTTATTTAACAATTCCTTCATCTTATCTTCAGTTAAAATCTTTTTTTGTAATGAGCGCTTTTATTATCAAGGGGTATTATAAGCACCCAATTCTTCTTTTGTAATTTTCTGATTCATTGTTTGACTTCTCTGTCTTCCATATGTAGAAATTCTTCGGCATCCATTGCTTTTGAGATTTGTTAGATTTTTTGGACTTCATTTTCAGTCGATGGAAATTGTTTAAAGTAGCAGATAAATTCTTTCCGGTGTTGATAATAGAATGATGCAGCACGTATGAATGAAATTCTAGCAGTGGACAAATTAAATGGGATCCTTTAAGAATCGTATGAGTTATGTGGAATGCAGGTTGGGAGTTTAGTCGTGATAGGTAAACAGACTATACAGATGACCCGAAGTAATAAAAATTTAGATGGGTGTACTATAAAGTATTTTACTCCTGGACCATGGATTAGTCATTAACAGTACTTGTGTAAAAACAGATTAAAGTATATGAATTCCCTGTTTAAGAAAGGAATTTCTTTATGACAGTATGAAGTGTGTATCATAGCTGGAATAGCGAGGTGTTGCGTCTTCAGGGAAACAAAATTTGTTATTCTGTAATTTTTACTGAAAATGTGTGTTTAAATTTTGTTACCTAGATAACCTATTTTTAACTCTTTCTATATGAAAATGAAACCAAATACAGACAAAAAAATAAAATTGCATTCCTTCCCTTGGTGCAGTTACTCGCATTTTTAACATAATGGGAGTCAATTTTAAGTTTATAAAATTCTGGCTAGCTGCAATTATATATTGCACTTTTAATATTTCAGTTGTAGGTGCATTGCGCAAAGTATAAAAATGTGTGGTATAATATGTTAAAGAAAATGTATAGTCTTTGTATTATTTACAAAAAGATCAGCTCGATGAAAATTAAATACAGGGAAATCATATTTTAATGTGAAATTTAACACTACATTTCTTCTGAGAGTTTTTTTTCTCCTTCTGGTACGTGCGATGTTATGGCTAAATCCATGCAGTCGTTCGGATGTTTGTTTGTTATTCTGTATCTGAACATTGATTTTAACAAGTTCGTTGTTGAAAATCCTCTTTCACATTTTTAAGTAGATCGAAAGAAGGAATTTATCTTTTTAAAAGTTTAACAGTTCATGATTTTTCTGATCTAGGACTATTCAAATGGCTTTTTGTGATATTCCTTATCTTAATTAGGATGAAAATCAGTTATTTCCATTTCTAGATCAGTAGAATTGTTAACCTATTTGCAATCTTTTACCATTTTTCTTAAATACTAGTATTATGTAATGGGTATGAAGTGAATGAAGTAGTTGGCCTAATTTTAAATACACTCAAAACATCTAATTTAGAAACTAATTTAAGCTCGATGAGATTTTCCAAATGTTTCTTTCAGTTTTCTTACATTTCACGCTTTAATTCTCCAGATTTTCAAAGTGGCAAAACGTACATTGCATTATGGTAAAAATGTATATTCCTTATATTTGTGTAATATTTTTACAAAATTAATTTTGATTTAAAATGAATTTAAAATACCCTTGAATTCAAAGACTTAGTTTAGTTCTCACCCCCTCAGGTTTTAAGATTTTAGTTGTTATGTCTGTAAGAATGACTAAATCATAGAACCAATTATGGTCAATAATTTCTTCATAAGTTTCGTTTCTGGATTTTTAAAATTCTTCTGTGAAACTTTTGTAACGGAAGCTGGGATGGAACCCAGGCAGCCAGACAGAATGTACCTTCCCTGAGTGAAAATTTCTATCATTTCACTGAAAGTGACATTATAATATTTCAGAATAAACCCTCGTAACACTAATAAATGTATGTAGGCTTTTTTTTTATGTTTTTATAATGCGTGTTTGGTTCTTACAATATTTTGAGCTATTATATTACTAATTCTGTATGTGAGTTAAGACATTTTATTATAGAACACCTGCTTCAAGGCTAAAAGTAAAGTATTTGAATTGTGTTTCACCTTTCGTGTGTTTTTAGACGTTCGTTCTACTCTACAGTTTACGGAATTTCTCGGGATTTGGACATCTCACAAATCTGACAAAATTTCATTCATATGTCTAGGTTTTATAGTACAATAAGTTGAGCATCCGTACATTAGTATATAACTGATTCCTTCGAAAGAAAAAAAATAGTATCTTAGTTTTGTTGAATTTTTGGTCAAAATTTTAGTATATAGGTAATTGCAATAGCTCTTTCACGAAATTTTATTTAAATTTTTTGCAACATTTCAAAATGCTGTATCATTCAATGGCATTTGATGTGTTTTGGCTTGCTGTATTAAAGCTGGGCTCGAACCCGGGCAGCTAGACAATATGTTCTTTTCCTGAGTGAAATATTGCTATCATTTCATTAAAGTGACGTGGTAATATTTCAATATAATTTCTCGTACATTGCACTAAGCTGTCCTCTCTCGTGGATGAGTGTATCTAAGTAAAGAACTTAAAATTAGAAATGGTTCTTACGTTAAAATTCTCAATGAAATATTTCTTTTATGGTTTATGACTTTTGTTTCCAAGATGTTCTTCGAAATCTGTGTTTAGAATGGTGTTTTTGAGCTTTTTTTTTTAAAAAAAAAAATCTTTAAAAGTGTATATGTATAGCTCTTTTAATTTTAATATATTGCGAGTTTGATTCTTACTCTTTTTTGATTTGTTATGTCACTAATTCTGTGTGTGAATTAAGATAGTTTAATATATAACACCTGCTTCAAAGCTAACAGTAAAGTTTATTTTGTTTATTTGTCATTTAAAATTACCTGCTTATTGTCTCTTGGTGCCATCTTTCTACCAGCGCTGAAATTATTTACTCTTCTCGAAGATCATTATCCGTAATAACTGTCTAAATATTTTTCCTTTCATTGTTCATGTTGTACCCATACATTAAAACCCCTTTTGCTTACTGTACTTCTGTCGTATTAGGGAAATCATTTGCTTTTCTATTGAATGCAGTCATCATTTTAGTAACAATGTAGCACATTGCTGGAATTTAAAACAAAGAAGCTACTTTTGAAGTTTTATATATTAAGAAACAATACTAGATATTTCTCTTTGTGTATAATTTTTCTTTAATTTCAAAGTAGTTAAAATCTAATGATTCCTTTCCCCCCTCCCCCTTGGCTTCTTCTAGTGTAATTTGCCATCATTTTTGTACACTCTTGGATTGCAGATCGTGAAAGAAAAAGAATGGAGAAACAGTGCAGACAAAAAGACATCTGTGGCTGGTAATTCTTCTTTTATATTAACTTTATTTTCACTAGAAATGCTTGAATGTTATAATTTGTACGTCCCTTTTCACATGTTGCTTTATATTGGAGTTTTACTAGTTATTTATTTTACTTGAAAGCTTCATATTACGTTTTAATGTTTAGGGTAGCATTTATGCATTAATTTCTTTGGTTTTGAGTTTCGTATTGAAGTGTCTGAATTGGTGCTTTCTTTATATTGTATTGTAATATTCGAAGTGAGGTAGAACTGTTAATCACACTATAATTATCAGAAGTCTGAGATTTTTTAGAGTTCCGTGGCTTCGTAGTGGTTTCAAAATTACTGCTGTAGTGTATTTTTTTCTGAATTGGCCTCCTTTCGCATTAAGAGGAGGAGGCTAAACATTTTCCTCTCTGTGTGGCCTAATATTTTCCCTGTCCAACGGGATCTTCTCTTCCCAACAGGTCAGTGTAATTGAACTGCCTGTGTATAAACCAATTTTGTTTTAGTTTTTCCAGAATTTAGAATCTCTCTATCAAGTGCTGTTTCTCTTAAAACCATTGAAAGTTAAATGTTGAACAAAAAAGAAATGTAAATAAAAATTTAATGAGTACTCGTAAAGAAAGTTAGTAGAGCCAAATTGTCTTCTGTTAAGGCTGCTCAAAATGTGCTTTTTCTTAGTTGTTTTAAGCATACTTTATTATATTTTTTCCCTTAATCTGAACTATTTTAGCATATTGTGAAGTTTTCTGAACCAGTTTGCGACGATCTATTTAAAATTGATTCAATAAATAAAAATTAATTTTGAAATCGAATCAGTGATGTTTTATTATTATGCAAATTGCATGACAGAATTATTTTTTGAAAAAGCTGATGTCTTTTGCTTATAAAAATGACTGATGCAACTGTAACCGTGTCGTTGTAAAGAGCACGTTTCCCAGCAGCTCTTTTAAAGTGTCCAGTTTTTTTCTTTAATTGGGTCAATCTCCGCTAGAAGATCAGACATTGCTTTTGTGTTATTTAACAATTCCTTCATCTTATCTTCTGTTAAAATCTTTTCTTAGTAATGAGCGCTTTTATTATCAAGGGTATTATAAGCACCCAATTCTTCTTTTGTAATTTTCTGATTCATTGTTTGACTTCTCTGTCTTCCATATGTAGAAATTCTTCGGCATCCTTTGCTTTTGAGATTTGTTAGATTTTTTGGACTTCATTTTCAGTCGATGGAAATTGTTTAAAGTAGCAGATAAATTCTTTCCGGTGTTGATAATAGAATGATGCAGCACGTATGAATGAAATTCTAGCAGTGGACAAATTAAATGGGATCCTTTAAGAATCGTATGAGTTATGTGGAATGCAGGTTGGGAGTTTAGTCGTGATAGGTAAACAGACTATACAGATGACCCGAAGTAATAAAAATTTAGATGGGTGTACTATAAAGTATTTTACTCCTGGACCATGGATTAGTCATTAACAGTACTTGTGTAAAAACAGATTAAAGTATATGAATTCCCTGTTTAAGAAAGGAATTTCTTTATGATAGTATGAAGTGTGTATCATAGCTGGAATAGCGAGGTGTTGCGTCTTCAGGGAAACAAAATTTGTTATTCTGTAATTTTTACTGAAAATGTGTGTTTAAATTTTGTTACCTAGATAACCTATTTTTAACTCTTTCTATATGAAAATGAAACCAAATACAGACAAAAAAATAAAATTGCATTCCTTCCCTTGGTGCAGTTACTCGCATTTTTAACATAATGGGAGTCAATTTTAAGTTTATAAAATTCTGGCTAGCTGCAATTATATATTGCACTTTTAATATTTCAGTTGTAGGTGCATTGCGCAAAGTGTAAAAATGTGTGGTATAATATGTTAAAGAAAATGTATACTCTTTGTATTATTTACAAAAAGATCAGCTCGATGAAAATTAAATACAGGGAAATCATATTTTAATGTGAAATTTAACACTGCATTTCTTCTGAGAGTTTTTTTTCTCCTTCTGGTACGTGCGATGTTATGGCTAAATCCATGCAGTCGTTCGGATGTTTGTTTGTTATTCTGTATCTGAACATTGATTTTAACAAGTTCGTTGTTGAAAATCCTCTTTCACATTTTTAAGTAGATCGAACGAAGGAATTTATCTTTTTAAAAGTTTAACAGTTCATGATTTTTCTGATCTAGGACTATTCAAATGGCTTTTTGTGATATTCCTTATCTTAATTAGGATGAAAATCAGTTATTTCCATTTCTAGATCAGTAGAATTGTTAACCTATTTGCAGTCTTTTACCATTTTTCTTAAATACTAGTATTATGTAATGGGTATGAAGTGAATGAAGTAGTTGGCCTAATTTTAAATACACTCGAAACATCTAATTTAGAAACTAATTTAAGCTCGATGAGATTTTCCAAATGTTTCTTTCAGTTTTCTTACATTTCACGCTTTAATTCTCCAGATTTTCAAAGTGGCAAAACGTACATTGCATTATGGTAAAAATGTATATTCCTTATATTTGTGTAATATTTTTACAAAATTAATTTTGATTTAAAATGAATTTAAAATACCCTTGAATTCAAAGACTTAGTTTAGTTCTCACCCCCTCAGGTTTTAAGATTTTAGTTGTTATGTCTGTAAGAATGACTAAATCATAGAACCAATTATGGTCAATAATTTCTTCATAAGTTTCGTTTCTGGATTTTTAAAATTCTTCTGTGAAACTTTTGTAACGGAAGCTGGGATGGAACCCAGGCAGCCAGACAGAATGTACCTTCCCTGAGTGAAAATTTCTATCATTTCACTGAAAGTGACATTATAATATTTCAGAATAAACCCTCGTAACACTAATAAATGTATGTAGGCTTTTTTTTTATGTTTTTATAATGCGTGTTTGGTTCTTACAATATTTTGAGCTATTATATTACTAATTCTGTATGTGAGTTAAGACATTTTATTATAGAACACCTGCTTCAAGGCTAAAAGTAAAGTATTTGAATTGTGTTTCACCTTTCGTGTGTTTTTAGACGTTCGTTCTACTCTACAGTTTACGGAATTTCTCGGGATTTGGACATCTCACAAATCTGACAAAATTTCATTCATATGTCTAGGTTTTATAGTACAATAAGTTGAGCATCCGTACATTAGTATATAACTGATTCCTTCGAAAGAAAAAAAATAGTATCTTAGTTTTGTTGAATTTTTGGTCAAAATTTTAGTATATAGGTAATTGCAATAGCTCTTTCACGAAATTTTATTTAAATTTTTTGCAACATTTCAAAATGCTGTATCATTCAATGGCATTTGATGTGTTTTGGCTTGCTGTATTAAAGCTGGGCTCGAACCCGGGCAGCTAGACAATATGTTCTTTTCCTGAGTGAAATATTGCTATCATTTCATTAAAGTGACGTGGTAATATTTCAATATAATTTCTCGTACATTGCACTAAGCTGTCCTCTCTCGTGGATGAGTGTATCTAAGTAAAGAACTTAAAATTAGAAATGGTTCTTACGTTAAAATTCTCAATGAAATATTTCTTTTATGGTTTATGACTTTTGTTTCCAAGATGTTCTTCGAAATCTGTGTTTAGAATGGTGTTTTTGAGCTTTTTTTTTTAAAAAAAAAAATCTTTAAAAGTGTATATGTATAGCTCTTTTAATTTTAATATATTGCGAGTTTGATTCTTACTCTTTTTTGATTTGTTATGTCACTAATTCTGTGTGTGAATTAAGATAGTTTAATATATAACACCTGCTTCAAAGCTAACAGTAAAGTTTATTTTGTTTATTTGTCATTTAAAATTACCTGCTTATTGTCTCTTGGTGCCATCTTTCTACCAGCGCTGAAATTATTTACTCTTCTCGAAGATCATTATCCGTAATAACTGTCTAAATATTTTTCCTTTCATTGTTCATGTTGTACCCATACATTAAAACCCCTTTTGCTTACTGTACTTCTGTCGTATTAGGGAAATCATTTGCTTTTCTATCGAATGCAGTCATCATTTTAGTAACAATGTAGCACATTGCTGGAATTTAAAACAAAGAAGCTACTTTTGAAGTTTTATATATTAAGAAACAATACTAGATATTTCTCTTTGTGTATAATTTTTCTTTAATTTCAAAGTAGTTAAAATCTAATGATTCCTTTCCCCCCTCCCCCTTGGCTTCTTCTAGTGTAATTTGCCATCATTTTTGTACGCTCTTGGATTGCAGATCGTGAAAGAAAAAGAATGGAGAAACAGTGCAGACAAAAAGACATCTGTGGCTGGTAATTCTTCTTTTATATTAACTCTATTTTCACTAGAAATGCTTGAATGTTATAATTTGTACGTCCCTTTTCACATGTTGCTTTATATTGGAGTTTTACTAGTTATTTATTTTACTTGAAAGCTTCATATTACGTTTTAATGTTTAGGGTAGCATTTATGCATTAATTTCTTTGGTTTTGAGTTTCGTATTGAAGTGTCTGAATTGGTGCTTTCTTTATATTGTATTGTAATATTCGAAGTGAGGTAGAACTGTTAATCACACTATAATTATCAGAAGTCTGAGATTTTTTAGAGTTCCGTGGCTTCGTAGTGGTTTCAAAATTACTGCTGTAGTGTATTTTTTTCTGAATTGGCCTCCTTTCGCATTAAGAGGAGGAGGCTAAACATTTTCCTCTCTGTGTGGCCTAATATTTTCCCTGTCCAATGGGATATTCTCTTCCCAACAGGTCAGTTTAATTGAACTGCCTGTGTATAAACCAATTTTGTTTTAGTTTTTCCAGAATTTAGAATCTCTCTATCAAGTGCTGTTTCTCTTAAAACCATTGAAAGTTAAATGTTGAACAAAAAAGAAATGTAAATAAAAATTTAATGAGTACTCGTAAAGAAAGTTAGTAGAGCCAAATTGTCTTCTGTTAAGGCTGCTCAAAATGTGCTTTTTCTTAGTTGTTTTAAGCATACTTTATTATATTTTTTCCCTTAATCTGAACTATTTTAGCATATTGTGAAGTTTTCTGAACCAGTTTGCGAAGATCTATTTAAAATTGATTCAATAAATAAAAATTAATTTTGAAATCGAATCAGTGATGTTTTATTATTATCCAAATTGCATGACAGAATTATTTTTTGAAAAAGCTGATGTCTTTTGCTTATAAAAATGACTGATGCAACTGTAACCGTGTCGTTGTAAAGAGCACGTTTCCCAGCAGCTCTTTTAAAGTGTCCAGTTTTTTTCTTTAATTGGGTCAATCTCCGCTAGAAGATCAGACATTGCTTTTGTGTTATTTAACAATTCCTTCATCTTATCTTCTGTTAAAATCTTTTCTTAGTAATGAGCGCTTTTATTATCAAGGGTATTATAAGCACCCAATTCTTCTTTTGTAATTTTCTGATTCATTGTTTGACTTCTCTGTCTTCCATATGTAGAAATTCTTCGGCATCCTTTGCTTTTGAGATTTGTTAGATTTTTTGGACTTCATTTTCAGTCGATGGAAATTGTTTAAAGTAGCAGATAAATTCTTTCCGGTGTTGATAATAGAATGATGCAGCACGTATGAATGAAATTCTAGCAGTGGACAAATTAAATGGGATCCTTTAAGAATCGTATGAGTTATGTGGAATGCAGGTTGGGAGTTTAGTCGTGATAGGTAAACAGACTATACAGATGACCCGAAGTAATAAAAATTTAGATGGGTGTACTATAAAGTATTTTACTCCTGGACCATGGATTAGTCATTAACAGTACTTGTGTAAAAACAGATTAAAGTATATGAATTCCCTGTTTAAGAAAGGAATTTCTTTATGACAGTATGAAGTGTGTATCATAGCTGGAATAGCGAGGTGTTGCGTCTTCAGGGAAACAAAATTTGTTATTCTGTAATTTTTACTGAAAATGTGTGTTTAAATTTTGTTACCTAGATAACCTATTTTTAACTCTTTCTATATGAAAATGAAACCAAATACAGACAAAAAAATAAAATTGCATTCCTTCCCTTGGTGCAGTTACTCGCATTTTTAACATAATGGGAGTCAATTTTAAGTTTATAAAATTCTGGCTAGCTGCAATTATATATTGCACTTTTAATATTTCAGTTGTAGGTGCATTGCGCAAAGTGTAAAAATGTGTGGTATAATATGTTAAAGAAAATGTATACTCTTTGTATTATTTACAAAAAGATCAGCTCGATGAAAATTAAATACAGGGAAATCATATTTTAATGTGAAATTTAACACTGCATTTCTTCTGAGAGTTTTTTTTCTCCTTCTGGTACGTGCGATGTTATGGCTAAATCCATGCAGTCGTTCGGATGTTTGTTTGTTATTCTGTATCTGAACATTGATTTTAACAAGTTCGTTGTTGAAAATCCTCTTTCACATTTTTAAGTAGATCGAAAGGAGGAATTTATCTTTTTAAAAGTTTAACAGTTCATGATTTTTCTGATCTAGGACTATTCAAATGGCTTTTTGTGATATTCCTTATCTTAATTAGGATGAAAATCAGTTATTTCCATTTCTAGATCAGTAGAATTGTTAACCTATTTGCAATTTTTTACCATTTTTCTTAAATACTAGTATTATGTAATGGGTATGAAGTGAATGAAGTAGTTGGCCTAATTTTAAATACACTCAAAACATCTAATTTAGAAACTAATTTAAGCTCGATGAGATTTTCCAAATGTTTCTTTCAGTTTTCTTACATTTCACGCTTTAATTCTCCAGATTTTCAAAGTGGCAAAACGTACATTGCATTATGGTAAAAATGTATATTCCTTATATTTGTGTAATATTTTTACAAAATTAATTTTGATTTAAAATGAATTTAAAATACCCTTGAATTCAAAGACTTAGTTTAGTTCTCACCCCCTCAGGTTTTAAGATTTTAGTTGTTATGTCTGTAAGAATGACTAAATCATAGAACCAATTATGGTCAATAATTTCTTCATAAGTTTCGTTTCTGGATTTTTAAAATTCTTCTGTGAAACTTTTGTAACGGAAGCTGGGATGGAACCCAGGCAGCCAGACAGAATGTACCTTCCCTGAGTGAAAATTTCTATCATTTCACTGAAAGTGACATTATAATATTTCAGAATAAACCCTCGTAACACTAATAAATGTATGTAGGCTTTTTTTTTATGTTTTTATAATGCGTGTTTGGTTCTTACAATATTTTGAGCTATTATATTACTAATTCTGTATGTGAGTTAAGACATTTTATTATAGAACACCTGCTTCAAGGCTAAAAGTAAAGTATTTGAATTGTGTTTCACCTTTCGTGTGTTTTTAGACGTTCGTTCTACTCTACAGTTTACGGAATTTCTCGGGATTTGGACATCTCACAAATCTGACAAAATTTCATTCATATGTCTAGGTTTTATAGTACAATAAGTTGAGCATCCGTACATTAGTATATAACTGATTCCTTCGAAAGAAAAAAAATAGTATCTTAGTTTTGTTGAATTTTTGGTCAAAATTTTAGTATATAGGTAATTGCAATAGCTCTTTCACGAAATTTTATTTAAATTTTTTGCAACATTTCAAAATGCTGTATCATTCAATGGCATTTGATGTGTTTTGGCTTGCTGTATTAAAGCTGGGCTCGAACCCGGGCAGCTAGACAATATGTTCTTTTCCTGAGTGAAATATTGCTATCATTTCATTAAAGTGACGTGGTAATATTTCAATATAATTTCTCGTACATTGCACTAAGCTGTCCTCTCTCGTGGATGAGTGTATCTAAGTAAAGAACTTAAAATTAGAAATGGTTCTTACGTTAAAATTCTCAATGAAATATTTCTTTTATGGTTTATGACTTTTGTTTCCAAGATGTTCTTCGAAATCTGTGTTTAGAATGGTGTTTTTGAGCTTTTTTTTTTAAAAAAAAAATCTTTAAAAGTGTATATGTATAGCTCTTTTAATTTTAATATATTGCGAGTTTGATTCTTACTCTTTTTTGATTTGTTATGTCACTAATTCTGTGTGTGAATTAAGATAGTTTAATATATAACACCTGCTTCAAAGCTAACAGTAAAGTTTATTTTGTTTATTTGTCATTTAAAATTACCTGCTTATTGTCTCTTGGTGCCATCTTTCTACCAGCGCTGAAATTATTTACTCTTCTCGAAGATCATTATCCGTAATAACTGTCTAAATATTTTTCCTTTCATTGTTCATGTTGTACCCATACATTAAAACCCCTTTTGCTTACTGTACTTCTGTCGTATTAGGGAAATCATTTGCTTTTCTATCGAATGCAGTCATCATTTTAGTAACAATGTAGCACATTGCTGGAATTTAAAACAAAGAAGCTACTTTTGAAGTTTTATATATTAAGAAACAATACTAGATATTTCTCTTTGTGTATAATTTTTCTTTAATTTCAAAGTAGTTAAAATCTAATGATTCCTTTCCCCCCTCCCCCTTGGCTTCTTCTAGTGTAATTTGCCATCATTTTTGTACACTCTTGGATTGCAGATCGTGAAAGAAAAAGAATGGAGAAACAGTGCAGACAAAAAGACATCTGTGGCTGGTAATTCTTCTTTTATATTAACTTTATTTTCACTAGAAATGCTTGAATGTTATAATTTGTACGTCCCTTTTCACATGTTGCTTTATATTGGAGTTTTACTAGTTATTTATTTTACTTGAAAGCTTCATATTACGTTTTAATGTTTAGGGTAGCATTTATGCATTAATTTCTTTGGTTTTGAGTTTCGTATTGAAGTGTCTGAATTGGTGCTTTCTTTATATTGTATTGTAATATTCGAAGTGAGGTAGAACTGTTAATCACACTATAATTATCAGAAGTCTGAGATTTTTTAGAGTTCCGTGGCTTCGTAGTGGTTTCAAAATTACTGCTGTAGTGTATTTTTTTCTGAATTGGCCTCCTTTCGCATTAAGAGGAGGAGGCTAAACATTTTCCTCTCTGTGTGGCCTAATATTTTCCCTGTCCAATGGGATATTCTCTTCCCAACAGGTCAGTTTAATTGAACTGCCTGTGTATAAACCAATTTTGTTTTAGTTTTTCCAGAATTTAGAATCTCTCTATCAAGTGCTGTTTCTCTTAAAACCATTGAAATTCAATTTAGGTTTTATAGTACAATAAATTGAGCATCCTTACATTAGTATATGACTTTGATTCCTTCAAAAGAAAAAAAGAGTATCTTAGTTTTTTTTTGAATTTTTGATCAAAGTTTTAGTTATGTAGGTAATTTCAATATCTCTTCCGCAAAATTGCATTAAAATTTTTTGCAACATTTTAAAATGCTGTATCATTCGATGGCATTTGATGTGTTTTCGCTTTCTGTATTAAAGCTGGGCTCAAACCCGGGCAGCTAGACAACATTTTCTTTCCCTGAGTAAAAATTAAATCGTTTAAAAATACATTTATGTCATTAAATGAAGAGGCTAGATGAAATATTCAAATCGTGTAGCTTCTACATTTAGTTTGACAGTAAAAAGTCTGGAAGTAATATTATTCTTTGTTGAAAAATATCTTTATTGATACCAAGTGTTGCAAATCAATCTTAAGTTATTTCTCAGAGTAATATATAAAAACTGTCCTCCTCTGGCTACATTCCTGAAAGTAAGCATTAAGTATTTAACAAATCGATTTGATCATATTTTATGCATCATGCAGACTATATTTCCAGCTCTTTCATTAAAGTGCAATTTATTTTCAGTGTATGAACATGAAATTTCTTCTAAAATACTGTACAAGCCTAGTCACTTATTCCAAATTTAATTCAGTTTTCATATAAGAATTCAAATTTGCCAGACAATTGCTTTCTTAACATCTATTAAACTAAAAATAGTTTAATAGATGTTGTTGTAATTTAACACTTTATTGTTTTCAGAAATTTGCTAAATCAAGTTTATCTTTGTGTGACCTTGCATCTAAGGCACCAATAATAAATTTGTTTTGGCATTCACTGGTTAAATTTTTAAACAAAACTTATTATTGATGTAAAAGAAGGAACAAATTACATTTATCTTGGTAATATGTCTTTTGATATTGTCTTAAGTTATCGCGTCTTATGGTTATTTATGGTGTCTCATGATATTGCAGCAACTTAAAATGCATTTCATAAAACTTGTTGTTTCTTAAGTTGCATAACCTATTTTCATAGCTTCTTGTCATCTTTATGTTTTACTGTTCCATGTTCAAATATACATAAAAGGTAAATTTCTAATCAAATATTCTTCCATTCACAGCACAGTGATATAATTTGTGTTCGCATTTATTATACAGTTATGATCATTATTCATTATAGAGTTTTATATATTTATTATATATATTTAATTTATATCATTATGTATTATATGATTTTGCTTTTAGAATATATCACAATATATGTTTCGAATTGCTAATAAAACTATTATGTTTTTCAATATGTTAATGTGATCTGTGTGTCTTTTAGGTTAATTATTTTAATAAAGGAATTAAAATAAAATCATACCCTTTTAATGTAATTCACATTTTACCATAAAAATTTTTTTTTAAAGTCACATTTGATAACAATATAAAAAATGTTGATAGAAACTTTAAAATTATTCCTATTTTTATTGGCAAGTATTAAATATTCTTCACAAAATTCCATTTCTCAGCACACACCATCTCAATTAATTTAATCAGTTTCCAAATAAAAATTAAATTCAGTATGTCGCAGAGTAAGTACCAGAAGTAGAACTGCATGAAACACACAAGAACATATCCATATTTAGCCAATCACTATTCACTTGTAACTGTTACTAACTGAATAAAGGAAAATATAAGTATAAAGTTCTATGAATAAAAGATCAGACACTAAAGAAAATTTTTTTTAATATACATTACATCTTAATTCTATATAATTATTCTTTTGTTTTTCACTTGGCCTTGACATTAGTTGATGACAGCTGATTCATGTCTGAAATATTGTTCCTTATAAAAAAATACACACATAAATTTTTCGTTTTATATATAGAAAAATCTATGTACTCTTCTGTTATAGAGACTTGGATTCAAAAATGTCTGTATGTGTGTTTATACACAAACATACATGCATACGTACATATATACGTGCATATGTGAACACATTCATACATACATTTCTGAATTCGGTCCTGATAACAGAAGTGTACCAAATTTTGCCGCAGTTGTTAAATGAATAGTCTAAGGTAAAATGGTTCTGGTTTATTTGATTACAGCAAAGCTTGCTCAGGCTCATCTATACCTAAGGGTGTAGAAGATGCCGTTGTGTAGTACTTTCGATTGAAAACTGTCACACATTAATATTACATGTGTATAATCAGCTATAAAATATGCACCAAGAAACTAAAATTGTCAACAGTAATTTAATATACTTTATTCTGTGTTACATACGAATAGTACATTCTTTTTGGGCAAAGCTATATGAAGCATACACAATCAGCCTCATTCAAATACTAAATATTTAAGTATTTTTTTATTATCCAACCCCTAGTTTCAGCATTTTATAAAAGTGTTAGGTTTTATTTATGCATTCCTGGTACACATCTGACCAAAGACAGTGCATAAAAATGGTTATATGATTATATTATACAAATGGTTATGATTTTATAGTTAACCGTCATTTCGCTAGCAAATACTTTTTTTATGATAATGAATTACATTATAATTTTGGAGTCTATGTACTTATAAAAAAGAAAGCGTTAGATTTCATTAAAAATACAATGTTTTCCCTAAGAATAAAGAATCAAAAATAAAGTGCTTTTAATATTCTGTGATGGATGGAATTCTCTTATGAAAATTATGTTATGGTACTTGAAATGGTTTCTTGTTTACTTAAGAATTATAACCAGATAATGAAGCTCTTACAACAAATTTTATCTGATTAATATAATTCATGCCCTTTTTTTTTTTTAATGAAATGGCTGTTGTATATAATGATTGTAGTTGTTTAAATTTAAATAATTCTTTGGCATAATGTAATTTATATCATCTATGTTGCTACAATTCTGTTTCAGTACAAGACCATCATGTCAGTGTAAGATTTCGTAAGTGGAGACTTGGTTTCTAATCTTTGTGTAATATAATACGGAGAAGCTCTTACTGTGAATTTTCATATGTATAATTTATTCTTGTATTGGATTGGAATGGACGCGGTGTTTTCATTTAGGATGTTTCATATTCAAAGAGTTAGTTCAGTGTTTCATATTCAAAGATGATTAAGTTCATACAATGTAATTAATTAATAGACTTATCACACAGACCTTTTAATAGACTTATTAAATTTTTTGTTCAGACATAATGTTACTAATTAAAAACAGCATTAGGAAAACAAAACTGGTTAAAAGAAAACTTCACTTATTTTAAAATTGATATTTTATATTTAAATGCTTTTATTAATATAAAAACAACAATAAACATATTTCTAAATAATAAGGTTATTAAGAATCCTTAAGAAAATTTTTAACATTTATAAAGGTTTGCAAGGTGAAAACATAATCGATTTTGTTATAAATCACATGGTTTTGAGTATGCTCCTGCTGGATTGGTAGAAGCTTGGTGATCCTGTTATGAACAAATCTTAACAGATGAAGATATAGCATGTGAATATAGAATCTAAAGGAAAGGTAAGGTTAGATTAGGGTCTTTGAATATTACCAAGCACAATGGTTATCAGTCTGAAGAAGAATGCTTTTATGAAGAAATTTATAGGGCACACTCATTCTTATATGGCAGGGTTGCTTTCTCAAGTACTGAGGTAGGGAATATTTAATCTGCTATTTTTTGTTTTTGTTTTTGAAGTGTTTGGTAATGGTATTATTCATTTCATGTATTTTCTGTAATACATATAGAACACTAATATTTCTATTACAAGTGTCTTTTTTTCATTTTCAAGTGCTTTGCTCGTTGATATTCTCAAATTGCATCTAATAAGTAGTGCTATTAAGTATATAATAGCTATATATTACGTATAAATTATAATATAATGTACGGTTGATCTTTACAATATGGTAACTGGTAGTTTGGCGACATTTTGGAGGCGATAAAGGTTACTACCTGGGACTTTGGTAATAATGTGAGCAGTACTCAGTTCCGATTACACATTATTTTGCGTGAGGGAAATGAGAGATCATGGGATATGTCATGTGATATTAATAGACGAATTACGGTTCTTTAATCGGAAAAGGGGGAAAAAATGTGGAAATTTTGTATTTAGCTTTATTCTGTGTTGTGTAATTTTTGGATCCCATGGCCCTAATTAAAGTGAATTCGAAATGGGTATTTAGGCATTGTGATAAAGAGAAGTTTGCTTTTTATTTAGCGAAGGAAGTATGGAGGAAAAATTCGCAGAAAAAATCTTTCAATAATTTTATTGAATAAATTAGAAAAGTGTATCCGCCACGTAATCAAGATTCTGAAGAAGATTAGGTAAGTTAGTATTTTTAATTATTTGAGGATATTATTTTTATGCATTGTTCTAAATGTAAAGTGGAAAGGAATTTGGTATTATTGGGAAAATTGTTATTAGCAATGATTTAGTTTAAAGTAATTAGGATTGTAAGGTAATTTTTATTAATTTAATGTATGTGCTCATTTATATTTTAAGTAGTGTTTTTGAATTTAATTATATTTTAATGAAATGATAGTTATTTTGTGAATTTTATGTTTGTAGGAATTTGGTATACGTTTAGGTTGAAATAAATGTGCATGGAAATAATTTAAATATTTGATACTAAGTATTTGTAATGCTTGCGGTATGAATTCGTTGGTGACGTGTATAATGTAATAGATGATTTAGAGGTAAAAGTTTTTGGATATTTTATTTATTTTAAATGTGGAAATGTTCATATTTGTAAAGGGTAAATACTTTTTCGCGATCAGGTAATTTCATATATGTTCTTTTTACCGGGTTTAAAGATAGAGAAAATTGTCATATATTTTCGTGAAATTTTTCTAATTTATGAGAAAAAAGCAGTCTACATTGATATAGTGAAGAGTGTGCGCAATGCCATTTTTGTGCAATTCTAGCATGTTTTTTTAAGTTAAAATAAGTCGACGTGTACATGGTTTATTGATATTATAATTAAATTATAGTTATTTTGTGAATTTTATGTTTGTAGGAATTTGGTATACGTTTAAGTTGAAATAAACGTGCATGGAAATAATTTAAATATTTGATACTAAGTATTTGTAATGCTTGCGGTATGAATTCCTTGGTGACGTGTATAATGTAATAGATGATTTAGAGGTAAAAGTTTTTGGATATTTTATTTATTTTAAATGTGGAAATGTTCATATTTGTAAAGGGTAAATACTTTTTCGCGATCAGGTAATTTCATATATGTTCTTTTTACCGGGTTTAAAGATAGAGAAAATTGTCATATATTTTCGTGAAATTTTTCTAATTTATGAGAAAAAAGCAGTGTACATGGATATAGTGAAGAGTGCGCGCAATGCCATTTTTGTGCAATTCTGGGATGTTTTTTTAAGTAAAAATAAGTCGGCGTGTACATGGTTTATGTTTATGTGTTATTTTGAAAAACGCGTAAGGAGTATGGTATTGTGCACTTTTTCCCAATTTTGCAGTGAATATTTGTCATGATTAAGCAGTTTTGTTTGATAAAATTTCTAGCATAAGTGTAATTCGGCTAGTAGATTGTTGGAAGAAGTGTTCAGTAGATAAGAAGAAAAGAAACATGTCTTTACTTCGTGAAGACCTGCGGCGGGGAAAAAAAAATAGAGGGTTGCTGTAGGAGAGTTGGTTGCCAAATTTTCGCCAAAAAATCGCCAAGTTACCATAATGTAAAGATCAACCCAATATATTTTTAGTATGTAATCATTGAAAATAAATTTTATGGAAAAAAAAAGACACTTGACAGCAGATATTTTCTGGAAATCCCAAGTTAAATACATATGAAATCATTTGTTTACAATCAGTGAACGTTAACACCAAAACAGCGACTCAATGCTTAGAACAGCCAGCAGTTCCTCCTTTACATGAACAAGAAATTAAATAAAATATATATATATATATATATATATTTCTCCTTTTTCAACAATGAAATGTCCTTCGATTTCATGCGATCATTACGCTATAGAACTTATCCTTCAACAGGAAGTCAAAATTCGTACATTGGGTTTTTCAAGTAAAATTCCGTGCTTTACTAAATGATGCGCTTTTTTAAATTCTCTCTGCTTCAGTAATATAGCGAGAATTTATGCCTCCTTGAACAAAATCAAACATTTCGCAAAAGCTAAGCAACTCCATTTTTGGATGGACGAAGTCAGATCACAAATCAAAATACCGATTTTTATACGCCATACCTATATGTGAATTTAATCGCGGATAAAAAGAAAAGGCAAAGTAGTAGAAAACATCCTAAAAATATTACTGTCTCCATGGGTGTAGTCAAAACGAGAGGAAGCTGTAATCATTTACAATAAATACTGTCTCACAGGTGTGTGTTAGAGCTGTAGCAAACCGCATGTATTCGTTACCGAGTGACGGGTACAGCGGTTGACTCGATGTATCGATTCGGTACTCACAAATTCATTTCGTTACTCGCATCTGTTCGTTACTCGCAACTGTCGTACGATGCGGTTTATTGGAGTACGAATGATGCGGTTTCTATGCGAATACGAATGATGCGGTTGCTGTTCGAATACGAATGATACATTTGCTAACAATACCCGTGTGCCACATTTTTCATTGATAATTTCGAATTTTTTTGGTTAACTCATCGGGCAAACCCTTGTTTACATTATGTGTTTTAGTTGAAATATTGTTTAGTTGTTGATATTTAAGAAAATGATCAATTTTGATAGCGTGAAGCGTTATTTTGTCTTTGCTTTTTACATTTAGATTTATAGCGCATGTTATGTCTGTAATTTGAAAATTTAGATGATTATTGATTTTTTTTTCTTGAACGTGCCATAGGGAGTTTTTATTGATTTGATATATTTATATACTGCACTTAGGTATTGTTTAAATAAGAATATGTAGGTTAATATACTTATTATATTAATATATATTTTACTTAGGAGTAAGTATTGTAATCGAGAAATAAAAAGGAAGTAAGTATTGTAATCGAGAAAAATTTTTGGGTATTATATTTCAACGGAAATATCCATTTTTGACGATTACGGAATCCATGTGAACTATTTTTTATGTGACGTCTGTACGTACAAAGACAATTTTTTTTTTTTTTCCAGAAACGGATTGTTAATGTAATCCCATTTACTCTAAGCTGATACTTATGACTAATGATTTTGATTAAGTTGATACTTGAAAGGGATTTTTTTCGTGATGTGTAAGTACGTATATATGCATTTCACATAACTCAAAAACGATTAGAAATTTTGTATATGAGCCCATTATAACATCTAGATGTGCACCTCCCTTTTTATTGCAATCGGTAATACTACAAAACGTAAATATGTATATTTTAAATAAATTATAATTAAATGTAAAGTATATATGTATATATATATCATTATAATTAAATGTAAAGTACACACACATTTATATGTATATAAATATAAAATAAAAGCCAAGTAAGGCAAAAATAAAAGCCTTGGTTTTTATTTTATTTATTTATCACTAAGTAAGTTACTTGGCTTTTATTTGCGCAATCGTTGGTTGTAGTCAGGACTTAATTTTTAAAATTAGAAGTGCTGGAGCTCTATGGAAGGCCATCAGGAAAGATGAATAAATAAATAAATAAATAAATATAAATAAAAAACAAATAAAATAACTAATGCAATAATAAAATAATTGACAACTAGAATATTAAATGATTATTATTATAATTCAATAAAAATGTAAAGACAAATGAAAATTTAATTAATTCTTAAATTAATGATGAACAACTAAGTAATGAAATAAAATACCAGACATCGTCTGGTTTGGGAGCTGTGGCTGAAATTGCAATTTAAGAACCAAGCCAAGCATTAGCTAAATTTAGGCCCTTGATGAGCAAATAATGTACTGTTTACCAGAGTATAGATAGAAATTTGGTTATGTAGCCTATTCTTCTAAAACGATGTTTCGTCGCTGCCTTCCCGCACCAATTCCCTTTTTTTCGGTTTCGGATTATTTGGTTACGGCAATGCACACTAGGGCTATTGCCTAAGGGAAGGGATGCCTTCGTGGAGGACTTTTTAAAGGAAACTGGCTCATATGCAAGTTACACATGGGGAAAACCCCGAAAACGCCCGTGTAGCCAGCCGTTAGCCGGGAATTGAACCCTGGACTGAACTATTAGTCTTCAGCGACTTTGCCGCTCGAGCGCTGGTGGGGTCTTCGCTGTTTGAAAAATAGGTGTTCACTTTTCGATAAAGCAAGCACCTGTTTTCTTCAATTAAAACAGGTTATACGACATGACTCTTACTACTTCATTCTCACTTAGCTTTTGATTTCTAATATTGATTCAATATTTTCTGTAGGCATTCTGATTAGAATAATGGATTTCAAACATGTGCAAAAGGCGTGTATCTGAATATAATTAGGTTTTTATAACATAGGGTCCATTTTATTAATTTCTAAAGCAATAGAATCACATTATCGCTGTTTTGAAAGAAATCAAAAATGTGACAAATGTATAATGAACATTAATATACATGCTTTACTAGAAATTCACCCTTTCGTCATTAGCGGTTCTGATGAAAGGAATGGGGAGCAGCAGCAAACGAAATAACGAATAACGGACAAATAACGAAATCTAATCTTTAATGCGGTCTCCCAGTTTCTTTAGCCCACCAGCGGCAGAGCGGTAACGTCGTTGAACACTGGTAGTTCGGTCTGAGGTTCGAATCCCGCGAACGGGTTGGCTGCATGGGTGTTTTCGTGGTTTTCGCCATGTGTAACGTGTATACGAGCCATTTCCCTTAGAAAGTCCTCCACGAAGGCATCCGTCCCTTTAGGCAGATAGCTCTAGTGTGCTTTGCCATAGTTAAATACACCAACACCAATCCAGTTTCTTTATTTGTATTTGGGAAAGTTTTATTGTCATTATGAAAAGTGAAATTTGATATGGCTACCGCATAACTTTTTAAATTATGCTTATTTTTGCTGCACTTCATTTAAATTTATTTCCTCGAATTATTCTAACTTAATTAAGCGATACCCGAAGGCAAGTTACAAATGGCATCAAACACTGCAAATTTTGAAATTAAATTTCCCGGTCAATCTCTGTCTACGGGACTCAAACTTCTTGTATTTTTATTTTTTCATAACGAGTATAAAACTTTGCCAGCTATAAATATAGGAACCAGAAGACAACATTAAAAGTTAGATTTCATAATTTGTCAAAAATTAATTCTTTTTAAAATTTGACATTGACAAAATATGAATATTTTAGTCATTTAAAATACTTCTGTATTTTTGTTGCACCCTATTTAAACTTGCTTCTTCAAGTTATCGACACTAAATTACATTAATTCCGTTAACTATTAGAAAATAGTTATAGCAAATCATCTAATTACGACATCTCTAAGAGGTCACTTTCTAAGAAATCTGTATTTTTGAGAACATAAACAAACATTGGTAGTGAACATCACCTCTTTAAGACCACGATGTTATATTCAGATACAACACCTTCTGAGCACGTCTGAAATTCATTCTTCTGCTCAGCATAATTCGTCTGCATAAAATAATAAATAGTATTAGAAATCAAAAGCAAAGTCGAAGTAGAAACAGCATTTCTTCTAAACCATTTTAATTGAAGTAAACAGACGTTCGTCCTATCGTAAAGTAGACACCTATTTTTCAAACAGCGGATGAAACGGAAAAGAGAGAATTGGCGGGGGAAGGCAGCGAACGAAATGACACTTTTTGGAACTGGGATGAAATGAGAAAGGACGAAAAAGTACTAAGCCAATAAGACAAGGTCTGGTATTTTACTTTATAATTTAACAATTCATCATAAATTTAAGAATTATTTTAATTTTTATTTGTCTTTACATTTTTGTTAAATTTGACTTATAAGTATTTTATTTCAGTTGCTAATTATTATGTTACTTTAATTATTCATTACTTTAATCACTATTTTTTGGCTGTTGTATATAATGATTTATAACGTTGCGCGCCTCTAACTAGCACGCAACCAAGAGGTGACTGTGAAAGCTTGTATAAACCACAGAGTCTTATAAAGGGTTTAAGTCCCTTTTTATTCAACGTACTAAATTACAATTGCGTCCTCTTGACGCTTACAAATTGTGCCAACTAGGCAGTCAAAATAAAAATAATAACCTGAAAAGAAAATAAAGACAAGATTCTAACTACGAGACTCTCTAAAATAACTAACTCACCGCGTTTTACAATACGGCTGCTAATTCAGCAGACTTGAAGCTCACTGGAACAATTGCAACTACTTCCCGCCAAGCACATAGGCCACAACGCGGGGTTCTTCAATTCTCGATTTCTACCTCCGCGCTCGCTAAGTAAGAATAACTCTCTCACCGAACTCGTTTCCTTCTATTTAAATCATACTACTTCCGCTGATAATTTGAATGCTTGCGCGTTCTACTCAAATTTACATATTCTGGCATTGGCAGTTCCAGGGGAAAGTAAGGCTTGACAGGAAAGATAGTTTAAACTTAAAATAAATGTTAGTTAAAATAAATATAAACCCTACATTTGCCGCTGCCAGAATTTGGAAAACTTGGAAGCAGGTCCTACAAACGACCTGTTGTAAGTTTATCTAATTCTGAACTAACTGGCGAAATCCTCGTTTACACACAAAAAAAAATCTTATGTAACAATTATATATTAAAATTCTGTTAGTCGTTACAAAGCTTTCTTCTTACAGCAACTTTTCCTGGACTTCATCAATCAATCTTGGTCTTTCCTTCCAGCATCTGGAAGGAATAAGTATCAGTATCTTTCTACATACATTATAATTTACACTTTCTTGACACAATAAATTTTTGTTTTTAACGATTCGTTTTTCTTAGTTATTGCTTACTTCACATTCATTCAATTTTTCAAGCATTAATTTAACTTTACCCTGGCTCTCCACCATGTGTGGTGTCCAACGGGAATATTCGTGTTTTAGTCTTACAACACTTCCCCTAACCACCATGATTTGTTAGAATTCAACAACCAAATAGACACACCTTACTCGACATTCTACAACTCAATGAGCTACTTTAATATTCTTAAAAATTCAAATGTAGGTGGAGAACCCTACAAAACACATTCATTCTAACTTCCCCCTCATTCATCTTTAAACATGCAGGCTTTCGCTCTAAAGCATGACTTTACAGTTTAATACTTAAATTTTGACTTCATTGCTTTTAAGCATTCACTTTTAGCATCTACAATTTTATGCTTCTAGACTAAATTCTACTTTTACATAACATGCAAGTATTTACATACATTTACAAAAGTTTAATACATATGCTTTTTACAATTTACCATAAAATGAATAAGAGAAAATAAATTTTTACTTTACTCATTCTTCGCCAAGCTGGCGGCACTGAAACTAAAATTCTTATTAGTACAAGAATACGAAGTTACTTTTATCTCCGGCCAAATTTTGGCTTTAACATAACAGAATTAGTCTTTCGACCAACAGAAAATGCTTGTTTTTAGCTTTTACACTTAAAGAAAATAATACTTTTGCCTTAGCTAAATAAAGTAAAACAAAACTAAGTCTCAACCGAGACATATTGACTTTCGTCAAAACATAGAACTTCGTACTTATGCATAACATTTCGGAACAAAAGAGAAAAAAAATTTATAGAAGGTTTTAACTTATCTTTGAGTTTTCGATGCTTGAAACTCCGTCATCCGTTTTTGACAAAATTGATCCCAAGTTAGAGGTGTCATGGATGTCAATCTTCTCCTTATTGATCTCCGCGTGTCGTCCCCGTTGCTCTTTCTTTTGCGTCCTCTACATGCTGGCCTCTTGACGGAGTAATCGTCTGGTTGTTGGCCTTTGCGTTTCTGCCTGGGACGGCTGGTCGTGACGTCCTCCGGTCTGGAGTCCTTCTTGAATTTCTTCTGTTCGTCGTATTTTTGTGCCTCCTGTTGGCGTTTCAGTTTCCGGAACGGCGGCCTTGCTGGCACCTGACTCTGTGGCCGTGTGCGCGTTCTCCTTGATGTGTAATTTCTCCTGCCATCTTTTGTAGGTGGTGTTTTCGTCTTTACCACGGTTTCTTTACCCGGTTCATCTGTATTTTTGTTTTTCTTAAACGCCGGAGTTTGAAAATCCTTTTTTCTTTTTGATACCGACGTCCGGGTTGTAGAAGTGCTAGGTCTCTCTTCAGTTCTCCGTTTCTTGGGTGGTGGAATAGTTGTTGCAGTCTCTGGCCCTTCTATTTCGTTTAGACTTGAGTCCTGCAAGAAACTTTTAAGGATTTCAAAATCATTTGGATTATAGTATTTTTTCACCTGGTCGGGACTTGCTTTACAGATTTCCCCTCTCTCGTTTTTAAGATATAAGACTACTCCTTTGATTTCCTGAATTACATAGGGGCCTTCAAACTTTGGAGCTAGCTTTGCCATAAAATTGTCTGGGGCACTTGATAAAGAAAATTTCCGTTTCAATACTTTATCCCCAACTTTAAAATCTGCTTCACGGCGTTTTCTATCGTAATATAACTTTTGTCTATTTCTTGCCGTATCCGAAGTTTTAAGCGCCTGATCAATTAGCTTTTGCACGTCCTTTTGTCTAAATTCCTGCTCTCTTTGTTGCACAAAGAATAATTTATCTAAAGGCGTAATTAACTTTCTGCCTAAAAATAATTCTGCTGGAGTTTTTCCCGTAGTATCATGATGTGCCGTTCTTAAAGCATAAGCTAATTCATTTATGTAGCCATCCCAGCGCTTGTGATGTGTGCTAACGTAACTGCGAATTATTTTTACAATGTTTTTATTAACTCTTTCTGCTATGTTAGCCTGTGGTCTATACGGAACCATTTTGATATGGCGTATATCAAGTCCATTGCATATGTTTTCAAATATTTGACTAATGAATTGTTTTCCGTTATCGCTAATGACTTTTATCGGTGCACCGTATTTTAAAATGTATCTGTGTAAGAATGCATCTGCGACTGTTTTGGCTGACGCGCGTTTAAGTGGAACAATTTCTATCCATTTTGAAAAATGATCTACTATTACTAAAAGAAAACGATTTTTATTTAACTCGCTCTGGGGGAAGGGACCAAGGAGATCTATGCCTAAAATTTCATTCGGAAATGTAGCGCGAATGCTATTTAAGTACCCGGCCGGGCTGTAATTAATATCATTTATTAACTGACATTGATTGCAGGACCTGACATACGCCGTTACTATTTTGTATAATTGCGGGAAATATACCGCCTCGCGTACCCTTTTTAAAGTCTTTCTGACCCCGAGGTGGCCCGCTGTTTTTTTTTCGTGCAACTCCTTCAAACTGCTTAATCGAAGCGAGGCTGGGATGACTGGCTTATACTCAAGATTTTCGTTCGTTGTTTTCGTATAGAATAATAAATTATCTATTATTTCATAGTTTTTTGCTCTATTTCTTATCGCATCGATATCTGTATGCTCAAAGCTTTCGGGGTCTTTCAAATAAGCATAGATATTTCCAAATTCAGGATCAGCTATGAGTTCAGTAATAACCGTATCTCTAGAATCTAAAATTTTTGAAGTCAACACAGCGCATTTAAGTTCATTACCTTCATCGTCCAGTTTTATACGAGAAAGTGCGTCAGCTACATTGTTTTCCTTACCCGGTTTATATTTTATTGTAATATTATATTCTTGGAGTTTTAAAGCCCATCTTATTAACCTGGGCGTTAGGTTTTTTCCCGAGTAAAGTCTACCAACAGCCGCATGATCCGAAAAGACTGTTACTGGCGATTTGCCGAAATAAACTCGAAATTTGTGTACAGCCATTAATACGGCTAATGTTTCTCTTTCTGTAGCTGTATAATTCCTTTGTGTTTGATTCAATGTTTTCCTTAAAAATGCCAGCGGATGGTTATTTTGCATAAGAACCACACCCACCGCATAGTCTGACGCATCTGCTGCAATTTCCAGGTTTTCGTCCCCCTCCGGGAATTTTAAAACAGGGGCATTAATAAGCGCTTCTTTTAATCTTTCAAAAGCTGTGTTCGCTTCCGCTGTCCACGTAAATTTACTCTTTCTTCTTTTGATTACTAAGAGTGGTTCAACAATATTAGCGAAATCTTTTATGAAAGATCGATAGTAAGAACATAGTCCAAGGAAAGACGAAAGTTTCTTGGCGGTGTTGGGCGGTGGGAAATTCTTAATAGCTTTTATTTTTGAATCTTGCGTTTCTATACCCTTTTGCGAAATTTTATAACCGAGATATTTAAGTTCTTTAGTTGCGAACTTGCATTTTGAGGCGTTAATTGTAAGACCGGCCTCTTTTAATAATTTAAAAACTTGTTCGAGGTCATTAATGTGTTGTTCCAACGTACTACTCGTTATAATTATATCATCTAGATAAATTAAGGTTGATTTTCCTAGGACAGGCTTTAGAACAATGTCCATAGCTCTCTGGAATGTTGATGGGGCCCCACACAACCCAAAAGGCATGCGTAAAAATGCATAAGTGCCCGATTTTGTTATAAACGCGGTTTTATGTATATCTTCGGGTCTCATAGCTATTTGATAGTAGCCAGACGTTAAGTCCAAAGTAGACATATATCTCGTCGATTTGATCTGTCTAATGATCTCGTCTATAACCGGCAAAGGGTAAACTGGAAATTTAGTTATGCTATTTAGTTTTCTATAATCGATAGCAAACCTCCAAGCCCTTTTATCCGAAGGAGGAAACTCGTTCTTTTTCCTACATAGTACGACTGGACTCGCGTATTCACTATTTATGGGCGTTATTATTTTATTCTTTAACATCTCCTGAATATGTTCTTCGATGATTACGTCTTTTTGTTTGTCATAGCGGTAAGGTTTAGTCCTACAAGGTTTTTCGGCATTTAATTGAATCTTGTGAGTCACGATCTGACAGTTTCCCGGTTTTTCTGAAAACAAATGAGAAAAATTACTCACCACTTGCTGTATTGCTTTACTTTCCTGGTCATTCAAATGGCTAAGGTCCAATTCAGGTGTCTCCGCAGGTTTCACCACCCTCTGGTCCATCTCCAGCACCACGGAACTATCTTGAAAATTTAATTTGGCCCTCGCGGCCCTTAAAAAGTCCATACCTAAAATAAGATAGTGTTGGAGGTGTTTCACCACAAAAATTAATACTTTGAGATTTTCCTCTTTTATCTGTAAGTTTAATGATACTTTCCCGATGCAGTGACATGTTTTTCCTTGCGCCGCTATAATTTCCGTATTTCTGGTTTTGAATAGTCGTATCCTATAAAAATTCTTTTTGAAGAACTTTTCACTCATGAAATTGCCTTCTGCCCCTGTATCGATGAGGGCTTCTACTGGTACATCGCCAACCAGGACTTGTATAATTGGTAGCTGTGAGTTTTTTACGATGACTGTATTTAGATGTCTATTTGAGGGTTTTTCTAAAACTTCCGGGGTCTGGACCCTCCCTTTCACAGGCCCCTCTAGTCGTTTAAAGCTTTCCTTTCAATCTGTGTCTTCTGGGTACGCGGATGCTTATTTTCTAATTTTCTTTTTGGGCCTTGACCTTCGAGTTTCGATGCGTTAGCTTGATAGTTCTTTCCCCCATATGAGCGATTTCCATTTCTGGTTTCCTCCTTCCTTCTGGTACTTTGAGAATATGTTTCCCCTCTCGCTCTTTCCGCTATTCTGCGATTTTGAAATTTCACCGCCAATTCGAAGAGTTCCTGCAATGTTCTTGGGTTTCTAATTTCAAAGTAGTCTTGAACAGCGGGTAACAATCTTGGTAATATTATTTCAATAATCTCCGCATCGGGTTTCTTGCCATACAGCATATCCGTTAGCTTGATTTTTCGTAAAATAAAGTCCGTCAATTGTGCTGTATCCCGTTGATAGAAACTATATAGCTCGGCTTCCAGCCGTGCGCGATCTTTCACTATGGGGAAGGCCTTTACTAACGATTTTTTGAAATTTTCAAATGTATATGTCGGGCTTCCAAATTCCCCTAATAGAAATTTGCCTATGTTCTTCCACCATAGCGCGGCCTGTCCTCTTAGTGCTGATGTGGCGATAGCAACTTTTTGTCTTTCAGGCACAGGATAGAGCTGAAAGTGGTTTTCTATACCTTCTAAAAATACGGACACCGAATTTTTTCCGTCGAAATAGACGTTTGGCTTGATTGATACTCTCAAAGTCTGGACCAGGTATCCAAATCCTTCTAACTGAGTTGTCATTTCTTGGTGTTGTCCAGCGGCTTCCATCCAGTTTTCGGCCATTTCAGTTCGATAAGTGTTCGGGCGCCAATATAACGTTGCGCGCCTCTAACTAGCACGCAACCAAGAGGTGACTGTGAAAGCTTGTATAAACCACAGAGTCTTATAAAGGGTTTAAGTCCCTTTCTATTCAACGTACTAAATTACAATTGCGTCCTCTTGACGCTTACAAACTGTGCCAACTAGGCAGTCAAAATAAAAATAATAACCTGAAAAGAAAATAAAGACAAGATTCTAACTACGAGACTCTCTAAAATAACTAACTCACCGCGTTTTACAATACGGCTGCTAATTCAGCAGACTTGAAGCTCACTGGAACAATTGCAACTACTTCCCGCCAAGCACATAGGCCACAACGCGGGTTTCTTCAATTCTCGATTTCTACCTCCGCGCTCGCTAAGTAAGAATAACTCTCTCACCGAACTCGTTTCCTTCTATTTAAATCATACTACTTCCGCTGATAATTTGAATGCTTGCGCGTTCTACTCAAATTTACATATTCTGGCATTGGCAGTTCCAGGGCAAAGTAAGGCTTGACAGGAAAGATAGTTTAAACTTAAAATAAATGTTAGTTAAAATAAATATAAACCCTACAGATTATAGTTGTTTAAATTTAAATAATTCTTTGGCATAATGTAATTTATATCATCTATGTTGCTACAATTCTGTTTCAGTACAAGACCATCATGTCAGTGTAAGATTTCGTAAGTGGAGACTTGGTTTCTAATCTTGGTGAAATATAATACGGAGAAGCTCTTACTGTGAATTTTGATATGTATAATTTATTCTTGTATTGGATTGGAATGGACTCGGTGTTTTCATTTAGGATGTTTCATATTCAAAGAGTTAGTTCAGTGTTTCATATTCAAAGATGATTAAGTTCATACAATGTAATTAATTAATAGACTTATCACACAGACCTTTTTAATAGACTTATTCTTAAATTTTTTGTTCAGACATAATGTTACTAATTAAAAACAGCATTAGAAAAACAAAACTGGTTAAAAGAAAACTTCAGTTATTTTTAAAAATGATATTTTATATTTAAATGCTTTTATTAATATAGAAACAACAATAAACATATTTCTAAATAATAAGGTTATTAAGAATCCTTAAGAAAATTCTTAAGATTTATAAAGGTTTGCAAGGTGAAAACATAATCGATTTTGTTATAAATCACATGGTTTTGACATGTTTTGAGTATGCTCCTGCTGGATTGGTAGAAGCTTGGTGATCCTGTTATGAACAAATCTTAACAGATGAAGATATAGCATGTGAATATAGAATCTAAAGGAAAGGTAAGGTTAGATTAGGGTCTTTGAATATTACCAAGCACAATGGTTATCAGTCTGAAGAAGAATGCTTTTATGAACAACTTTATAGGGCACACCCGTTCTTATATGGCAGGGTTGCTCTCCAAGTACTGAGGTAGGGAATATTTAATCTGCTCTTTTTTTTTTTTTTTTTTTTTTTTTTTTTTGAAGTGTTTGGTAATGGTATTATTCATTTCATGTATTTTCTGTAATACATATAGAACACTAATATTTCTATTACAAGTGTCTTTTTTTCATTTTTAAGTGCTTTGCTCGTTGATATTCTCAAATTGCATCTAATAAGTAGTGCTATTAAGTATATAATAGCTATATATTATGTATAAATTATAATATAATGTACAACATATAATGATATGTATTACGTGGGCTATTATGTATGTATAAATACAATAAACGCATATATAGATCAATATATGGTTGATCTTTACAATATGGTAACTGTTAGTTTGGCGACATTTTGGAGGCGATAAAGGTTACTACCTGGGACTTTTGTAATAATGTGAGCAGTACTCAGTTCCGATTACGCATTATTTTGCGTGAGGGAAATGAGAGATCATGGGATATGTCATGTGATATTAATGGACGAATTACGGTTCTTTAATCGGAAAAGGGGGGAAATCGGGAAAAAATGTGGAAATTTTGTATTTAGCTTTATTCTGTGTTGTGTGAAACAGTGTTGTGTAATTTTTGGATCCCATGGCCCTAATTAAAGTGAATTCGAAATGGGTATTTAGGCATTGTGATAAAGAGAAGTTTGCTTTTTATTTAGCGGAGGAAGTATGGAGGAAAAATTCGGAGAAAAAATCTTTCAATAATTTTATTGAATGAATTAGAAAAGTGTATCCGCCACGTAATCAAGATTCTTAAGAAGATTAGGTAAGTTAGTATTTTTAATTATTTGAGGATATTATTTTTTTGCATTGTTCTAAATGTAAGGTGGAAAGGAATTTGGTATTATTGGGAAAATTGTTATTAGCAATGATTTAGTTTAAAGTAATTAGGATTGTAAGGTAATTTTTATTAATTTAATGTATGTACTCATTTATATTTTAAGTAGTGTTTTTGAATTTAATTATATTTTAATGAAATGATAGTTATTTTGTGAATTTTATGTTTGTAGGAATTTGGTATACGTTTAAGTTGAAATATACGTGCATGGAAATAATTTAAATATTTGATACTAAGTATTTGTAATACTTGCAGTATGAATTCGTTGGTTACGTGTATAATGTAATAGATGATTTAGAGGTAAAAGTTTTTGGATATTTTATTTATTTTATATGTGGAAATGTTCATATTTGTAAAGGGTAAATACTTTTTCGCGATCAGGTAATTTCATATATGTTCTTTTTACCGGGTTTAAAGATAGAGAAAATTGTCATATATTTTCGTGAAATTTTTCTAATTTATGAGAAAAAAGCAGTGTACATGGATATAGTGAAGAGTGTGCGCAATGCCATTTTTGTGCAATTCTGGGATGTTTTTTTAAGTAAAAATAAGTCGACGTGTACATGGTTTAGTGATATTATAATTAAATGATAGTTATTTTGTGAATTTTATGTTTGTAGGAATTTGGTATACGTTTAAGTTGAAACAAACGTGCATGGAAATAATTTAAATATTTGATACTAAGTATTTGTAATGCTTGCGGTATGAATTCCTTGGTGACGTGTATAATGTAATAGATGATTTAGAGGTAAAAGTTTTTGGATATTTTATTTATTTTATATGTGGAAATGTTCATATTTGTAAAGGATAAATACTTTTTCACGTTCAGGTAATTTCATATATGTTCTTTTTACCGGGTTTAAAGATTAAGAAAATTGTCATGTATTTTCGTGAAATTTTCTAATTTATGAGAAAAAAGCAGTGTACATGGATATAGTGAAGAGTGCGCGCAATGCCATTTTTGTGCAATTCTGGGATGTTTTTTTAAGTAAAAATAAGTCGGCGTGTACATGGTTTATGTTTATGTGTTATTTTGAAAAACGCGTAAGGAGTATGGTATTGTGCACTTTTTCCCAATTTTGCAGTGAATATTTGTCATGATTAAGCAGTTTTGTTTGATAAAATTTCTAGCATAAGTGTAATTCGGATAGTAGATTGTTGGAAGAAGTGTTCAGTAGATAAGAAGAAAAGAAACATGTCTTTACTTCGTGAAGACCTGCAGCGGGGAAAAAAAAATAGAGGGTTGCTGTAGGAGAGTTGGTTGCCAAATTTTCGCCAAAAAATCGCCAAGTTACCATAATGTAAAGATCAACCCAATATATTTTTAGTATGTAATCATTCAAAATAAATTTTATGGAAAAAAAAAGACACTTGACAGCAGAGATTTTCTGGAAATCCCAAGTTAAATACATATCAAATCATTTGTTTACAATCAGTGAACGTTAACACCAAAACAGCGACTCAATGCTTACAACAGCCAGCAGTTCCTCCTTTACATGAACAAGAAATTAAATAAAATATATATATATATATATTTCTCCTTTTTCAACAATGAAATGTCCTTCGATTTCATGCGATCATTACGCTATAGAACTTATCCTTCAACAGGAAGTCAAAATTCGTACATTGGGTTTTTCAAGTAAAATTCCGTGCTTTACTAAATGACGCGCTTTTTTAAATTCTCTCTGCTTCAGTAATATAGCGAAAATTTACGCCTCCTTGAACAAAATCAAACATTTCCCAAAAGCTAAGCAACTCCATTTTTGGATGGACGAAGTCAGATCACAAATCAAAATACCGATTTTTCTACTCCATACCTATATGTGAATTTAATCGAGGATAAAAAGAAAAGGCAAAGTAGTAGAAAACATCCTAAAAATATTACTGTCTCCATGGGTGTAGGCAAAACGAGAGGAAGCTGTAATCATTTACAATAAATACTGTCTCACAAGTGCGTGTAGTGAGTATGTTTGGGTAAGGCTGAATAGATGTGATGATGGGGGGAGGGAATGGATAGTGTTGAGATGCTTCGTATTCAAGCATTTATTTATTTATTTTACCATGGAATTTAGCATGGAATACAAGGCAATATGTATGCTTTCATCCTGAGACACACAGCAAAAGACCCATAACATCAGACAGAAACATATATTACTTTAACTAAAATAACTAAAGACAATAAGCATAGATCGGTGGTATTTATTAATATATTTATCATAATTTATTATAAGTTTATTTATGGTCAGCTCGCTATCATAATTTATTACTTGTTAATTAATGTTAGTTTAACACATTGAAGAAAACAGTACTTATATTATCTCATAATTCTAAGAATTTATTTAAGGCAATGAAGAATAATAGATCCCTCACATTTAGACATTAAACAGATAGCAAACAACAGTTGAGGGGAAAAAAAATCGGTGAGGTATAGTATTTAAAGGCAAAAAAATATTTAGCGATCTCAGGGGGGGGAAAGATAGGAGCACGAAGTAGCGCATAGCGCAACCTAACATACACGTCGCTTTGCAAAATCTCCATTTTCCCTCTCTGGAAACTGGAAATGTAGGCGATGTCGTTCTGTTGGAAGATAGCCAGAGACGCCGCACTCATTAGTGTTTAGCCAAGATAATCCAGCTTTTTCCCAGTATAGACGGAAAAATTAGACTAACGAGGGTCAAGATAGGAAATGAACTCTGCTTCCTCCAGTGTCCCGGCTTTTCCCGTCGGAGATCTCTACTCCCGAATCTGCTGGTCCTCTGTTCCACTGCAGAACATCTCGAGATAGAAACAACCCTACGACTGGTCAGGCTGATTGTGTTTCAGAACCTGCTTCAAGTCTGTTTGTGTTTCAGAACCTGCTTCAAGTCCTCACGTGATAACCAGAGCTGGAAGAGTTATTGGTCTTCCTCATCGACTGGACCTGTGTGTATTGAATTCCTCCGTACCGTCGGACCTCAACGGTGGGAGGAGATGTTACATCTAAACTCTGGACTATCAGCGCCGTTGCATCTAAAATCTAGAATAATCAAAACAAAAACGTATATAGAACTCTGATTTGCATTGAACTGGAACCAGAACAAGAACTAGAAAGATTGTATGAAGGAAAGAGCGTAATGCTCATCTAAACGTAATCTGTTAATTGTGTATAAATATAATCTATTTATGTTTCACACAAGTCTAAGTGTCAATATTTTGAAGAATCTTGGAATTTGGATAGTTCAGCGATCAGAATGGATGTTTCCTTGGCCATCCGGAAGATAGAAAAGGTAAGATAATTTTTTTTGCCTTTATAGAGAATTCAGAAATATTAATTTTGAGTGAGAATCTAGAATTTCGTTTCCACTAGAAGGTTTCATAAATACGTTATATTAACTTTTACATTTAGCCTTTGAAGTTAAATAAATTTTACAATTTCGACCTAGCTTTTGCGGTTTAAAATATGATTCTCCTTGTTTAATTGCAATATGTGTCATCAATTCGCAATCAAATAAACCGAATATTTCATCTGATACAATTAATTAACATAATAATTTAAAATCACTCACTTAGCGCATCTGACAATAATACTCAACTGTAGCATTTCATCTTGACGCAAATTAAACATAGCTTTCTGAATGTAATTTTTGCGCTTTTTGAAAACTGTATAACACTCTCGTGGCGTTGTCTGAAATTCTTTCAACACTATTGTTCTAAGCTTATCATAATTGCGCATGTCTTCTTCAGTCAAATAAACTATTCAATTATTCGCTCTCACCCAGAATATTCAAAATAATTTCCAATTTTAGCTCATCTGGTTTAAATGCTTTCTCAAGGGACTGGAAAAAAAGATTGAATGACTTTACTCTCGAAGATACTGGCAAAGAATATGTATTGTTAAAAACAAGGTGGTTAGAATAGAACAAGGAGGAGGCTATTCTAACCTCCTTGGTTAAGAAGGAAAACTTCTTCGCACCAAAAGTTGCTCGGCTGCCCATGAGCGAAATATCTGTCTCCAAAGCGCCAAAGTTCGAAGCCGGCATCGAAGTTCGAAGGTCACGTTTATCAAGAGTCCATAAAACGAATATCGTTATAATTTTCTTAAAATTTTGAAGGAAAATAAAATATTTTTTCGCGTAAGTAAATTAAATTAATAGGTTAGTTATTTTGAGTCCACCCCCTCCCAAAGAAAAAGTGCAAAAATCTGAGTCTAAATTATTACAAAATGTAAAAGAAGAAACGTTTTGTCGGTGAGATCGAAGATCATCATTCGTTAAGTGGTGTTCGACACGAAGGCCTTTACCACAACATGTTTATCAATCCCCTAAGAACCTGTAACAGTTCGTTAAATTCCATAAACTGGAAAAGCCCTGTGCACTTGTAATAAAAGTGCAAAGACTTCAGTAGTGAAGAAGTTGATCAGGGGTGACGCCATACATCGGCCACCGATGAAGTCTTCGTTGGATAAGCTATAATAGCAACTAATAATTTTGACATATCTTTTACACATTATCGTAGATTTGACACAGTATCGTACAGTAATATTGGAAAATAATATATACAAGTCCCAGATTTTTTTTTTTTTTTTTTTTGCTTTCGTCCGAGGCGAAAGTACCTATATCTGAATATTCATAGGGAAGTAGACTGTCATGTGATATACGAATTTAATGATGATAAAGTCAGCAGCCTTGGTACCGGGCAAAGTACGGGGTAAGATGAAAATGATGATAAAGATGGAACAAAATCTTGATTAAATAGTTGAAAATAAAATATATACAAGAACTACCATCTAACAGTATGATGTATAGTTTTGGGCCGTTTATGCGGCTGTGCGATTAGATAGTCGTACTCCCCTATGTTTTTAATAACTTCTTTTCGTAGAATTTGAATGTAATCTTTAGTAATTCGGTATATAATGGTAAAATCTTTAGAGAATTATAAATGACAGTGTTCCTAACGAACCACGGAGAGTTCGATAGGAATCTGAGAGTTTTACTCTGAAAACTTTGAAGCCTTGCTCGGTTTGAACGTGCAGTAGCTGCCCACGCCCAAGCGGCATATAGAATTATGGGTCGGATTGCCTGTAGATAGATTGTTCTTTTAGCGTTGATATTTAACTTCGAATATTTGCACATCAGAGAGTATATGCTCATTAAGGCACGTTGTGCTTTGTCTCTGATATAATTAACATGAAATTTGAAAGTTAACTTCTGATCGAGATAAACACCTAGATATTTTGCTTGGTGGTCACTTGACACGATTTGTCCGTCCATCGTAATTTCTTCCAAGTCTTGAGGGATATTTCCTTTCTTAAAGTAAATCACTTTTGATTTTTCGGGTTTAATTTTAATTTTCCATCCTTTAAACCAGTGTGAAATGTAATTAATGGCATTCTGTAGTTTATTTCTTGCATGATATGGATTAAGTGAGAGACATAAAAGTGCCATGTCATCGGCATAGCATGCAGTGAAAGTATTTTCTATATTAGGAAGATCGTTCATATATAAATTATAGAGAAGCGGGAAAATTACCGACCCCTGTGGTAACCAGCGTCAAATTTTCTTGTGGTGGAATAGTTATCTTGAATCTTAACTTGAAAAGTTCTGTTCTTTAAAAAATCAGGAATTAGATGGATGATGGCAGGTGAGAAATTGTAGTTAATCAGCTTGATGATAAGACCGGGATGTCAAACTTTATCGAAGGCTTTCTCTAAATCCATAAAAATAGCAGCGACTACTTCCTTTTTATTAAAATTTTCACCTATGAATTCTACGATTCGGGCGATCTGCTGAGTCGTTGAGAATCCCTGGCGAAATCCAAATTGATGGTCTTTGATGATGTTATTTTCATTAATAAAAGTGGTGAGTCGAGACTTGATAAGCCTTTCGAAAAGTTTGGCAATTGCAGGCAGAAGACTGATCGGTCTAAAGTTACTTGTGAGATTTCCAGCTTTGCCAGTCTTTTTAATGACAGTTAGAAGGGCGTGTTTCCAATATTTTGGGAATGTATTAAGTCTTAAACATACGTTATAAATATTTGTAATAAGGACGATGTCTTTCCTTGGGAGGTATTGCAGGGCCTTATTAGTGATATTGTCATATCCAGATGCTTTCTTTGGATTAAGTTTCTTTATAATTTTCTGTGTTTTTTTGGGAGAAGTCGGGTTGTTTTGATTTTCAGGATCTTTGCAGAGGAAATCGGTCAAGGGATTGATAATGTTGATATCATTCGGGTGTGGGAAATTATTTATATTAAACTGTTGTTCATAGTTATCAGAGAAGAGGTTGACAATTTTCTTATGATCGTAAATTTTGGTGTTATTATCATCTAGAATGGGTCCAATATTGGAGGGAGTGCTTCGGAGACTTTAGCAACTTTCCACACAGAATGGTCGGTGTGCGAAAGACTTTCAATGAAGTTATCCCAGCAATTGTTTCCGTACACTTGGATAAGTTTTCTGAGGTTTCGATTGGCAGCATTAAATCTTCTTTTGTCTTGGGTGGAGTGAGAACGTTGATAAATTTTTCTTAGTCAATTTTTCTCTGTAATTTTCTGTCTAATATTGTGTGGGAGCGTATAATTATTCTGTTTTGGAATACATTTGGCGTGGTTGAGGGCTTCGTTGATTTTACTGCTAAGATAGGCTGTGGCATCATGAATTTCGCTGTTATTAGTCATTTTAGTGGTAGCAGATATGTTTTCTTCAAGGTGATAAGCATAGTTTTCCCAATTAATAAGGCACTTTATAGGCGGAAGACCATGCTTTAAGCCATATAAAGTGAATTGTACTGGTAGGTGATCTGAAAAAAGTTCTTTATCCACTTGGATAAAAGGTATTTGAGGAACATTGAAGGTAATTAAGATGTCTAATACATCAGAAGTATTTGAGATTTGATGAAGATCCATAGGTTCATCTGGACCATAAATGTTGATATCAGGGTTGTTGATGGTAATAATTCCGTCTGGATTATTCGCGTGGAGTTCCAGTTAACGTGCTTACAATTAAGTCCCCAGCAAGAATAGTTGGATAACGAAAGTTTAGAATATAGTCAAGATCTTGAGTGTTGAGGCTTTTGTTGAGTGGCTTATAAACAGCAATGGTGAGATATTCTTTATTATCACTGTTCAAAATACATGCACTTGCTTCAAAGCTCATAAGGGGAAGAGGAAAGATGGTACTGTTTAGGCTTTTTTTTCATGAGAATAGCTATACCGCCACCACGCTTATGAAGACGGTCAGATCTATAGATGTTGTAGTTGGGAATTTTAAATTTGTCATTTGATTTGAGGTGGGTTTCACTTAACAAAATTACATCCAGACTGTGCTGGTTGATGTAGTTTTGAATTTCAAATTTTTGATTTTTAATACCATTACTATTATAAAACATAAACTCGGCATAATAAATATGTTGCATGGTATTTGGATTAGCCGTATGGGCGTAAATATTCATGCTCGTTCTGGATGAACATCTTTAGTGCTGCCATTGCAGTCTTGAGCCTGGTGTCGGGGTTAGAAGCCTGCTTGTATTGCTGGTAAATTTGATAAATTTCAGTAATGAACCCGGTGAATTCTTCAAAAGTGTTGTTCTTCTATGTCTCTGTTTACTGATTTTCGTCTATTTTTGGAGGATTGGTCTTCTTTATCGTTATTTATAGAGTTGTTATTATTCTTGAGGGATTTCCTGTCGTTAACCGTCTTTGGGTTGCTCTTGGTAATCGCCGCATATGATTTGTTGTACGGGGCTTAAATGCATTTGGTGTTAATGAAGAAACTTCATTAATTTTTTGAATATCTGTGTTTCCTGGTCTTTTAGGGCATTCCTTACTACAGGATGCATGTCCTCCTCCACAGGGGACACATTTCGCAGGAAATTCTTTACCTTTTTGAGAGCACTGGAAGGATTTGTGATTATCGGCGCGTCTGACGTTTTGTCCACGAACGTTTCTTCCCTCAATTTCCTGTACAGTCGGTTACAAAAGTATTCGAACACCTGTACCCTATCAGAAAATGACAAGATGGCGGTTTTTTTTTTTTTTTTTTCCCTGTCTCTTGTGTTATTCCATCCTAAGTTTTCTTCTTTCCCCATCTTGGAAAAGACTGAAAAATGGTCACGATCTCTCTTTGAATTGGGAAGCCATTTTGAGAAAAGCGGACGACCCCAAGGTTCTTTAATATACTAAGGTTAGGCCAGGAACAGAAAAAGCCTGCCATTGGTTGCTGGTAGTGACGTCACCCGGGAGACAAGAAACATCGGCCGACGCCTCTGCTACATGATTTTGGTAATGGAAAAAATGTAAACTAAAGCAAAATGATCATTTTATATGTGGTAGATACACCGGAAATACCGGGTATATACTTTCCGATTAAGTATTTTGTTAAAGAAAATGTTTATTTTATGCACAGAATTCGTACGAATGCTGAAAATAATTGTAAACATTAAATTCTTTTCGTAAAGGAAAGTATTAGAAAATGAAAAACGATATTTAAGTTAATTAAGGGAAATAAATATTGTAAAACAAGGTATTTTTCAATATTTTTTCGTAGTATTGTTTGCACTAAATAAATCATGTTGAACAGAACACATGATGGCATAACTGCTAAGACCATGGTAAAAACATAATCAAAAAGTATTATTCTATTTATTTTCATTGCTCATGCACTTTTTTTAATACAAATGAACTTTGACATTCCATGAGAAATATATGATCGTCATTTTCAGTTTAAATTACATATCTCAAGCAAAAGTATATATAAAAAGATTTGACTTAACAAATTCATATTTAAATACCATAAAATTCTACAAATTTCTTAATATCCGTCATTTATACATTTAAATAGTATACTTATCGCATTCATTATAAAGTGAAAAGTCACTTCATACTGATTCACTTCAGATTTTAGCAGAAGTGCGTATATTTTCAGTATAATCTAGAAGTACTCTTATAATCCTTTACACTGCCAAGATTTCTATATAACATTTATCCTGACGTGATTATTTGCTATAGTAAATAATCTTCGATATTGGCATCCTATTCTTCCTTCCATACATTAAAAATGGAACAATTAAAATACATTTTCTTACACATATACGCACAATAATAATAATAATAAATTTGCCCTACATCTTAGTTTCGGCCCACCAGCGGCTGAGCGGTAAAGTCGCTGAAGACTGGTAGTTCGGTCCGAATCCCGCGAACGGGCTGGCTGCATGTGTGTTTTCGTGGTTTTCCACATGCGTAACGTGTATACGAGCCAGTTTCCCTGAGAAAGTCCTCCACGAAGACATCACACCTATTACGCAGATAATCCTAGTGTACTTTTCCATAATTAAATACACCACCACATCTTAATTTCAATTCAGCCTGTACACAAATTAAATATTTTTAATTACTAATGTATTTTTATCAGGTTGTTTCTTAAAATACTTTTGTTATACTCGAAATATGTGTTCAATATTGAATTATTTTTCTTTCTCTTATAATTAAAAACAAGTTATATGGAATCAAAATTAAAACATATGCAGCAGTTAAATAACACTAAACAGAATATCTTACTCTTTCGCTATTTGTATTCTAGCATTATACGTAGATTTGTTTTCCTTCAGGTTCAAGCATGTGTAAGTTATATCAATTAAATAACATCACACATACCTGTATGCATCAGTTAAATAACACTGAAGGAAATATGTCACTCACTCATTCGATGTTTGCATCATAGTGTGGTCGAGAAATTGTTCTTTCCTCACGGTGAGGAATGTATCAGTTTACTTAGTTCGCAAAGCTTAACCCAGACGCTGCTTGAATACATAGAATTACGTTTGGGATGTAAAGAAAGTAACCAAAACATGTGAATGAAGTTGGTTACGCGAATTTATTAACTAATCATTCAGGTACTCAGTATTGGTAAACATGACATTGAGTTTAAATATCTCACTACGATGTAAGTCTCATACACAAAATGAAGATTATGATAAAAAATGATTTAAAATGAGAAATTTTTCAATTTAAATGTAAAATAGCAGTAAAATGAAAAATAAATGTAAAATTACATCACAGTTATGTATGAAAACTACATAAATTCATTAAAAAAATAGTTATTTTATAGTTTATTCTGGTTGTAAAGAGTGTTTTCCGCCATATAACGTATTAACGTGTATAATTCTGACACAAAGCTATAGCACAATTTGCCACTTCCGCCTAGGTATAATAGCAAATTAACAACAGAAATCAAATCAAACTGTTGATGCAACGAAAGTAAACAAACGCCAAGAACTAACGCTGTCACCCACATGACGTCATGCGTATGTGGCATAACTTTCTCCCTGCACTGCGCATCGCTCTTGGGCCCCCCCTGGGACGACCCCACCTTGGACAACGGAAATGACCGCTCACCACAACAAGCGTCTAGCCCCTCAGATGCTAGTTTCCTTCTGGATCGTTTGCGCAGATTCACGCGCAGCGTGTTTACCCCAAGGAACTGGGCGTGGTCAAAGCCGATTTTTTTAAAACGCCACGCGTGTGAAACGTTACGAACTTGGTGCGCATTACTGAATGTAAATTAATTAATTTTATTAGATTTTCTGAAATAGTTTTCTTTTTAATTGGTATATATATTTATTTGTTCAGATGTTTTATTATAAATCTATACATAAAGGAAGAATATCTGATTTATTCATTTATTCACGTACAGATCATCGCCCGAAGCTATTAGAGATACAGATATCAAAACTTAGGAGCTTATTACTTTTGTATCGAAGATGTTATTTAAGAAGCGATTTTTTAAGATTTGGCGTGCAAAACATGTTTTTATGTTTTTTCATATAAGGAAGAAACAGATGTACATAAGATTCTTGCTTTAAAATGTATGCAATATGAATACATAAAAACCAATTTCAAACGTTTTCAAAATTCGGCAACGAAGGGGGGGGGAACGTGTTCTTCACATATTCCATCATACCTCAGATATCCATAAGACACACTTATGAATTATTGCTGTAAAATGTAAGGAATACAAATAAATCCTGACATCAACATGTGTGGGGAGGGGGACTGATTGGCATAAAATACAAGTTTACATAATGTACAAGTAAGCCTTATTAAAGGTGCAAACCAGATATGTAAAGCTAGTTAGTATTAAAAAAAACTTAAGGTTTCTATTATTTAATGTTATTAATAATTAAAACCCCAAAATAAAAATGTAGCAGCATGTGGCAATTCACAAAACTGTTATGAGTTTGTTACCATGTTCAATTAGTTTTAAACAATTCTACACATAATAAAATGGCCAGTGACCACATGTGAATGTACATGGGGTTGAATAATTAGAAAATAAAAAACTTGACAAATATTAAATAGCAAGTATTGAATAGTAGAAAATATTGCTTACCGTTCAAATTTGGACAAATATTAAATAGCAAGTATTGAATAGTATGAAATATTGCTTACCGTTCAAATTTGGACAAATATTAAATAGCAAGTATTCAATAGTAGAAAATATTGCTTACCGTTCAAATTTGGGATTGAATCAGTTTCACCAAAATATATTTATCTACATTAAAAATGTTTGGTAATAATTTATTGACTGAACACTTTAAAAGTCAATGAATGATTGATTGTATGGACAATATTTGGTATTGTTGCACTTGGGGGGGGGAAGAAAGACAGTAATGCAAGGAGGATGAACAAAAATAGACTTACTCATTAATCACAGAATATATCAGCCTATCACGAGGACCTGAGATAAAGGTTCAAAACCCTGTTCTGACCTTCTACATCTGTTCCTGATCATTTTAAGGATTAGAGTTGGAATTATCTTATTATTAAAGAGAAGTTCTAAAGAAAGAGATAGTATTATATAAATAAGAAAAAAATATCATCTGACACATATAAAACACTTACAGGCAGTTGAAAGATGTTTTAGATGATAAAAATGAACAAAAGGAATTGTGAATAGGTACTAATGACTATTGTTAAAATATATATTTTTCAATAGATGTATTAAGTTTCTTCAGTGGAATTATGTGCAAAATTTTTGTGATCCAAAATAATTTTTAGAATTGTATTATTGTCTTCATTCTGTGAAGTTATTGTAGAAGTTTTTGTCAGTTTTCTTTTCGTTTTGTATTTGAGAATCTTTTGGGTATTATATTTTTATTAGATGGAATATCTTTATTAGCAGTTGGGAAATGTATTTCGGGTAGAGTAGACTTTAAGGTACCCCTTGTATTTTGGCGAAGTTGTTGTTTGATTTATCGCCAAGTTGTTTCATTTATGGTAGCCTGAATAGTTGAATGTTATGGAAACCCTATTGTGACGTAATTGGGTGCATGCATGATTCTGGGAAATTTTTAATCATGGGATGTTTTGTAAGCGTTTTTGTGCTGTGTGTTTAGACGGTAGAATGGCCAAATGTAGTAAGATTAATTTGAAGTTTCTGTGCGATTTGGAGCAAAAGGGAAAAGAGCTTTAATTGACTGGTGTGTAAATGAAGGTTTACTTAGTAGCCATTATAAGTGTCCTGTATGTACAGGGTGATCAGCGAATAAGCCCTGATTTCAAAATTAAATATCTCTACAACAAAAATCGATAGAATTATGCGGTAAACTGTACATTTATTAGCAAAACTGTAAAAATAGTGTACAAAAGTGTAGAAAATTTAGTTACGAAAATCGTTAACAGATGGCGCTCTGCATTGAAAATTATTTCTGAAAGGAGTCAAAAAAATAATTAAAAAAATAAAGCAGGCCTTGCAATCAAAATACAATTTTTTCAAAATGTTCACCATTCGAAACAATGAGGTGGCGTAAATGAACAATGAAATTTGACATCACGCCTTGCAATGTCTCGACGGAAATGGAATAACATGCAACACTAATGAACGATTCAAGTTCATCTAGAGTAGCAGGATTGTTTCGATAGACAGCGTCTTTCAATGCGCCCCACAGAAAGAAGTCACATGGACTCACATCGGGAGAATATGGAGGCCAAGCTATTCCTGTGTCAGTAAATTGAGGATAATCTAACGCAATTACTCTATTCTCAAAGTATTCATGAAGAAAGTGAAAAGCTTTATTTGTTCGATGTGGTCGAGCCCCATCTTGCAGGAACCAGTCGATACCTAGTCGACCCTCCAACACTAGTTGAATGCTGACAAATTGTTCTAAAATTGTAACGTAACGTTCAGTAGTTATCGTTTCTCATATGAAAAAGGGTCCGATAATGCCTCTGGTGCATACCACAGCCCATGTTATAACTTTAGGCGAATGCAGTGCTTTTTCTTCACACAATGAGGATTTTCAGTACACCAAAAGCTCCAGTTTTGTTTATTAACGATTCCATTCAAATGAAAATGTGCTTCATCTGTGAACCAGATGCAGCTCCCATCAAATCTGTCGTTGTTGATCATTGTTAGAATCTGATTCGCAAAGTCAACCCTTTGTTGCACAGCTTTCATGGGTATGGCCTGATGACTTTGGATTTTGTATGGAAACAGCCGTAGGCTATTTTTAAATATTTTTTTGTGTGCCCGTTCAAACCTGTCTCTGATGCTTTTCCTAGGATTTTGCTGAACAAATCCAGAAGCTTTGGTTGCATTTTCAGGAGTGACTATAGTTTGCTTAGGCCCAACGTTTCCCTTTCGATCATCAGCCATGCTGCCAGTCCATTCGAATTTCGGGAAGAGCATGAGAATGTTTTTCGCATCGGGTCCAACTGGAACATTGAATCGGTTTTGAAATCTGCAACGTGTTGCCATAGGACTGTGTTCTAATGGGCGAAATTCCAGAACCAAAATACACATTGTTCAATGAAATACATTATTTCACTTTCTACGCTAGCCTCTTTTCACTAGCCAACAGTTGTACTGATCACTTTCGACTTCGAAGCACATTTTAAAGGCTATTGTTAGGTCATTGCGATTACAGCGCCATCTGTTAGCGATTTTCATAACTAAATTTTATAAACTTTTGTACACCATTTTTACAGTTTTTCTAATAAACGTACAGTTTACCGCATAATTCTATCGATTTTTGTTGTAGAGTTATTTAATTTTGAAATCAGGGCTTATTCGCTGATCACCCTGTAAGAAGGATATGCGTCTAGTCGAACGTAAACACCGCTTAGATGGATGTGAATGAGTTTGTAGGAAGAAAGGTTCAGATGGTCACTATGTGAAGCGTTCGATCAGAAAGAGTACTTGGTTTGAAAAAAGTCATTTGAGTATGATTGATATTTTGATTTTTACGTGGCTCTGGGTGTACGAAGCGAATTCGAAAATCATGGTAAGCGAATATTTGCTTTTGGCAGTGCTTAAATGTATATCATGTTTTTCCTTTTTTATGTTATTTTATTGTTTGGTTTAAAATGTATTTTATTGAGATTATGTCTTTTTTGTTTGCCTATATTGTAGAATTTGGTACTCCTTTGACTTTTTAAGTGAAAATATATCGATGTGTACGTGAACAAAGTAAAGGGAGAGCTCAATGCAAGTTTGTGCAATTCTGGGATTTTTTATCAAGTGAAAATAGGTCGATGTGTACATGGATAAAGTTAAAAGAGTGCGCAATGCCACTCTTTTAACTTTATCCATGTACTCAATTTTTGAGCAATTCGAGGAATTATTTTTAAGTGAAAATAGGTCGACGTGTATATGGATAAAGTCAAAGGAGTGGAGTGCGCAATGCCATTTTTATGCAATTCAAGGATTTTTTTTCAGTGAAAATAAGTCGATGTGTACACGGATACCGAGTTTCTGCAATTGTTTGTCTTGTTATTTTCGGCAAAAATCCCCGCTTCGCAAGCCAAAATTAACGAGTCAAAGAATTGCACATAATCGGTATCCATGTACCAGCAAAAATCGCCGAGGGGCACCCTAAAATATACTTTTACCTGTATTTCTTGTGCATTTAACATATCATATATTATCTAGTTGTAGTGGTGCTGATTTTAGAATCCTGTCTAACACGTCACATTGTTTGTCAGATTTTAATGAATCTACTTATTCTAAACATGTTTGATTTAGTTCATTCTTTGTGTTCCAGTGAGAGGGTCTGTGATTTTTTTTTTTTTGGCTACTTAATTCAAAATTCATTTTTATCATCTATAATAAGTGGATAATTCCTTATGTATTGTAGTTGTGGTATAAGTAGCAGTATTTCTAGTGTGCTGATGTCAGTAATGTATTTAACAAGTAGCAGTATTTCTAGTGTGCTTGCACATACTCTACATAACTTATAAGGTATTTCTCCCGCCTTCTTGGAGTGATGATCTGCAACTGGGCGCATATTCCAGAGGTCCGCAGTTCGATTCCCGGCGAAGGCATTGCTAATTTTTCATTCTCTCTTGCTTCCAATGTAAAATTCTAATGTCTGTACAGTGGCGCCCGAACTAAAAGGGTGTTAGATGATTGTTCTCCACACCCAGGATTTGGCGATTAATTCCCCTAAAAACCTCAGTCGCCCTTTAAAAGGAGGAGTATATAAAGTATTTCTCCCACCTTCTCGGCATGTCTTCATGGTGTGATGTGTATCCAGAGGTCCGTGGTTTGATTCCTGGCAAAGGCATTGCATATTTTTCATCTTACCTGCTTCCAAAAAAATACCTAATGCCTCTACAAACTGATGAATCAATACAGCTGCATATATATCAATGAATGCATATCAGTGCACTGTATGTGACATGTACAAGTTTTGTTACTTTCATGTATAGTGTATATTTCTGTATTATGTGTTGATGAAACAGACTACCCATTCTCAACTACATATAAACAGTGTTTCATTTGTTTTATGTTTGATTCTTAAATTCCAAATCTTACTTGTTAATTTACCTTTATTTGCTGTAATTAAGCGATGAATCATTTTATCTCTTGCAAATCTTATAATACCATGTATAGTGTTATCCAATCTCTTAACATTTTTTCCATGAAGGTAAATATATTTTAATGTTTGGTGCATTCGTTCGATGTGCATGTTTGTGTTAACACCACTGTGAAGTCTAAAACAGTATGCTCAGCTAGATCTATTTTGTAAATAATATGTTTCAAAGTAATTTGCAAATTCAATAATGTCCGGATCTTCTTCAAGTAATTTTATTGCTGCTTCTTTCAGTGTATGAAAAGTATGAATGTCTTGTTCTAAGTGAGACCTACCGTATTTGACGGCATATAAAACACACTTTTTTTCTTAAATTTGGTCTCTAAAAAGTTACCTGCGTCTTATACGTGAAGGACACAGTCTTATACGTGAAGGTAATTGCATTCAATAATTGTTTATTTGGCTTTTATGAAACGTGAGAACTAAAAGAAACCATGCTATTGAAACTTTTTTCCTTGTGTGTGGCCATGTAAATAAGGGTGCGTCTTATATGCCATCAAATACAGTAATAATTTTATATGTTTTTGCCTGTTTTTCAACACCATTGATTTTTTTTTTAAATTGTTTCTCCGGGTTCTATCAATATGCCATGCACAAAAAAGATGTTTCTGTAGTAAACCCATTTCAGACTTCCAAGCATTAAAAAAAAGATTCAGCCATATCAGACATAAATATTTGTGGTTGTATTTGCCCAACTTTTTCTTTAATGCATGAAAAAAAATTGATAGCACAGGTTGGTCACATCGATTAGAAATTAAAAATGCACACAGGAATCCTTTGTGCAAATCATTTATTGTAAGTTAAGTTATGAGTTCAAATCTGTATGCATTAACCCCATGTGTACCATCAATACATATACAAGTCAGAACTAAATTTTTTCACTATCTCTCTTTGTGCTTCTGTCATCATTATCAAAACAAAATCATTTCCTTTTAGAAATTAATATTGTGTACAATATTCATTCATGCTATGTTGATCCCTGGGTTTTATAAAATGAAATGCATTGATGTTCAGAATTTTGCATTTCAGGTACCCGTGTATCTACACAAACCCAATCATTTTCATGTTTAACAGAATTAGAAGACAAATTGAAAGATTTTTTGATGTTATGTAAATCTTGTTTTGTAAGAAAAGGAAACCTCTCAAGCCGGGCATCTCATAGAGAATTTCTAATTTCATCTAAAATATTATCCAGAGAAATTTTTGCTGCTATCTTTGATGCAATATTTTTTATTTCATCTGTTGTTAAAAATAAGTGACCTAAATCATTCCGATGCCCAGTATGTATTTTCTGATATGACACTACACATTTGCCATCTGTATGTTCTGTTACTTTTAATGCAGCTGCACAATATGTATTTATTTTATTGCTACCAAGGATTTTTAAGTGACACAAACCTTTACTTTCTGATATAAAATTTCCTGAACAGTGGCATTACACCATGTATATTAAATATGCTTACTCCATAAGAAATTTTGACTTCGTACTATTTTCAATTTCTGCCTTCCATGCCAAAAAATCATTAAATGAATTAAATTCTAGTTCAGTATGATTCAAATCAACATCATGAACATTACTGAAATGAAATATTATTTCTCGCTTTTAAAAATTAGCATAACATACAGGACACACATAATTACCTGTTAGAAGTATGAATTTTATTTTGATGATATTTCCAATTTTTTAGGTCACTAAATTTCAGATGGCAGTCCTCACATTTGTAGTTTGGTGATTGACCACTTTTTAAAGAATCATTAATGTAGTATTATTAGAGTGTAATGTGTTGGTATGGCGTTTCAAACTGCATTTATTATGGTACGTTTTTAAGCAATCAGAACATACAAAATTACTCTCAGCCACACTAAAATTATTTGCACAATCAACCATACTATTAGAACTTAGTTTTCAGAGACTTAATTAATGTAGTATAGTATTATTGTACATATGCATGGCGTTTCAAATTGTATCTATAGTTGAAATTTTTAAACAATCACGGCAAACAAAATCACTCTCAGCTATACTAAAGTCATTTGCACAATGAACCTTATCACTCACAACACAATCAGAATTATCACACAGGATTACACCTTCCTGATTTTGATTCGATTCAGAATCAAAAATACCTTCTGGGGAAACACAAGTACTTGGCCATGAAATAGGCAGTTTTTCTTGATTTTATGCGGAAGATATAATAATGGAAGCAAAATAAAAAAAGAGAACTGTATCATCAATCACACTTTACCACAGCAGTGCAAACAGTAATAACAGTAAATACGACGCGCCTTCAGGGAAATGACGACATGCGCAGTAATCTGCGCAGATGTTCAGGGAGGAACCGGGAGGAAACTAGCATCTGAGGGGCTAGACGCTTGTCTCACCACACCTCTCCCTCTCTTTGCATTGGGACCATGGAGGTAGGAAGTAAGAAGGAGTCGCCCTAAACAAGTTTCTCCGTACCCTGCTCTGAAGCACCGGCGATCCCTACGTGGTGACCAAAACATTGGGTCATTTACCATTGAGTTTTATGGGATTTGACGCGTTCGGGTGTAAATATTTTGTAATTACGTCGCAAATATACATATAAATGTATATATTTTCTTTTTCTACGACACTTCAGAGTACTAAGTATGTGAAAACAACATATTTTTAAACAACATTTCATTCTGAACGGAATTAAATGCTATACTTTTCTCAGAATGGTTTAATTTGAATGAAATATTTTCACAAGTTTTCGTTAATTACATTAGAAAAAAAAATTAAGGTAGTTCGATTTTATTCGGTTAAGGTGCAAAAATTAAGATCAAAGTTTATTGTATTATTAATATTAAAATTATGCATTATTTCTTTTCTATTTATAGAGCTTCTTCCTAAAATACTTTCTTAAATATGACATGATTTTTTGGCTTCTTTTAAATCGAAAAATGTAAGTCAATTTATAATTGATGCTCTATTCGGTTCATTTTAAATTAGAGAATTATTAGGAAAATAGTATTTGACTTTCTCTGAACATTTCTGAAAGGGAATAAAATAAGTTTTTTTTTTTTTTAAGTATTATTTAAAACTTGTAGCTGAATTATTATAAAATGTAAAGGGAATAATTCTTTTAATTATACTTATCAGATTTTTTTCCTTTTACCCTTCATTTCAACAATACATATTCCAAAACTCTTTATTACGTTCTTAAGTGCGCATCTCATAGCATTTGCTTTACAATACCTTTTAACAGATTGCTTTCCAATACGAACAATTCTTGCTTAAATAGTTTTATAACTTATTTGTCAACAGGATTTCAATTTATGTTTACAATTCAATATTAAGGTTATTATATATTTAGATAACATTTATAATCATTATAAATTAGATACATTTAATCATTAGATTTCTTCACAGTACTATCACAGTTGTTTATAAGTGAATAAATTCTTCATTTCAAATAAATTTATAAATAATTTAATGAATATTTAAGTATTTTGTCAAAGGCAGATACATGCTTTTTGCAAGCACATGCATAAATACCCATACATATTTCCTATTTATCATTTCCGGCATGTGCAAATCTTTAATTTCTGTGCATTCACTATATTTTTCGTGTAAAGGACTTTACACTAATTTAGCATACACCCGAAAGTTTTACATAAAAAATATATATGAATATAATTTGAATGAAAATTATAAGTATTATTTTTAATACCCACTCAAAGGTCAGTTTTTCTTCAAAATTCCCCCACGATGGCATCTCTCTCTTTAGGCAGATAGCCCTTGCATGCGTTACTCTATTTAAAAACTTAATCTGACCTATGTGCCTAATTACAAATATTTTAACATACATAATTTTATATTTACATTTAGCCATCAAGTTTCAAACTTTTCAAATCTTCTAGAAAATAAATTTTGGCAGATCTCTTTTAGCAATTTTCTTAAAATCTATATTTTTGTAGTGCAACAGCTTAGAATTTTATAAAACAGATTCATAATCAAAATCGCTGTTGTTAGTTATCGAAAAATAACCAAGATGTGATTTTTGCGTAAATGTCACTAAACTATACAAATTGCTATTATCCATCCCACTATGAATGTTTCTTTCATGCGAAAGTGTCCCTTTTTCGATTTCTATGGAACTGTCGTGTGTCGAAATACTATCAGAATTTTGTCAAGCGAGCTTCTGAATGTAAACAAAAAATACCCCGTCTGGTGACCCAAGCTTCAAAGCAGTGCTTCACTTCTAGCGCGGAATGGCCCCTCCTCCCTTTCCTACCTCCATGATTGGGACGCGATTTTGAGAAAAAGCGGACGACTCCATCTTGGAAAAACGGCATTCGATATGTTTTGGTTTGCTGTATTTAAGTCGGGGTGGAATCCGGTCAGCTAGCTGTGTTCTTGTCCTCGGTGAAATATTGCTATCATTTCATTGAAAGTGACCTGGTAATATTTCAGGATAAACCCTCGTACATTGGGCTAAGTTCTCACCTCTCATGGATGAGAGTACCTAAGTAAGAACTTAAAATTTTAGATACGTTTCTTAGGTTAAAATTCTGATTGAAATACTTCTTTTAAGGTATATGACTTAACTTTCCAAGATGTCACTAATTGTGTGTGTGAATTAAGATAGTTTAATATATAACACCTGCTTCAAAGCTAACAGTAAAGTTTATTTTGTTTACTTGTCATTTAAAATTACCTGCTTATTGTCTTTCGGTGTCATCTTTCTACCATCGCTGAAATAATTTACTCATCTCGAAGATCATTATCCCTTTTATTGTGTGTATCCATAAAAACTGTCTAATTTTTTTTCTTTTATTGTTCATGTTGTAGCCGTACATTAAAAAACCCTTTCGCTTACTGTACTTCTGTCGTATTAGGAAAATCAGTTGCTTTTCTATCAACTGCAGTCATGATTTTAGTAACAATGTAGCACATTGCTGGAATTTAAAACAAAGAGGAAAATCATTTGCTTTTCTATCAACTGCAGTCATGATTTTAGTAACAATGTAGCACATTGCTGGAATTTAAAACAAAGAAGGCTACTTTTGAAGTTTTATATATTAAGAAACGGTATTAGATATTTCTCCTTGTGTATAATTATTCTTTAATTTCAAAGTAGTTAAAATCTAATGATTCCTTTCTTTCCCCCCTTGGCCTCTTCTTGTGTAATTTGTCATCATTTTTGTGCACTCTTGGATTGCAGAACATGATATCGTTAAAGAAAAAGAACGAAGATGGAACGGACAAATAACGCAGAGCAAAAAGACATCTGTGGCTGGTAATTCTTGTTTTATCTTAACTTTATTTCCATTAGAAATGCTTGAATGTTATAATTTGTACGTCCCTTCTCACATGTTGCTTTATATTGGAGTTTTACTAGTTATTTATTTTACATGATCGCTTCACATTATGTTTTAATGTTTAGGTTAGCATTTGTACATTAATTTGTGCATTAATTTAGGTTTTGAATTCCATATTGAATTGTCTGAAGTGGTGCTTTCTTTATATTGTATTGTAATATTCGAAGTGAGGTTGAACTGTTAATCACACTATAATTATCCGAAGTTTGAGATTTGTTAGAGTTCTGTTGCTTCGTAGTGGTTTCAAAATTACTGCTGTAGTGTAATTTTTTCCCAAGTGGCCTCCTTTTGCATTACGAGGAGGAGGCTAAACATTTTCATCTCTGTGTGGCCTAATATTTTCCCTGTCCAATGGGGTCTTCTCTTCCGAACAGGCCAGTGTAATTGCACTGCATGTGTATAAACCAATTTTGTTTAATTTTTTTCAACTTTAGAGTCTCTCTATCAAGTGCTGTTTCTCGTAAAACCATTGTGTTAATCTTTGGATTATGGTAACTTGGAGTTTTTTCGTGAAAATTTGGCAAGAACCCTTCTACAACAACCTTCTACTTTTTTTTTTTTTTGCACCATTTTGTCTTCATGAAGTAAAGACAGGTTTTTTTTTTTTTTTTTTTTTTTTTATTTTATTTTCTCAACATTTTTTCCAACAATCTGCTAGCCAAATTACGCTTATGCTATAAATTTTATGGAACAAAAGTGCTTAATCATAACAAATATTAACTGCAAAATTGGGAGAAAGTGCAGGTTTGCAAACTCCTTGCCAAGGTTTTTAGAATGGCACATACATGGTAACCGTGTACACGTTGACCTATTTTTACTTAAAAAAAATCCCAGAATTGCGCACACTCTTGACTTTATCCATGTACAAAGCTTTTTTCTCATAAATTAGAAAAATTTGCACGAAAATGCAGGAAAATTTTATAAATCTTTAAAGTCGGTAAAAAGGACATATATGAAATTACCTTATCGCGAAAAAGTATATATCGTTTCGAAGGATGAACATTTGCACGTATAAAATATCCAAAAACTTTTCCCTCTAAATTATCTATTATAAACGTCACCTGCGAATTTATAACGCAAACATTAAAAATGGTTGCTAATACTTAGTGTCAAATATTTAAATTATTTCCATGCACGTTTACTTCTGCTGAAACGTATTCCAAAATGCTACAAACATATAATTCCCAAAGTAACTATCATTTAATTAAAATATAGTTTAATTAAAAAACACTACTTAAAATAGAAATAAACACATACAATAAATTAATAAAAATTAACTTAAAATGTTAATTACTTTAAACTAATTCATTGCTAATAAAAATTTTCCAATAATAGCATATTATCTTATTTATTCCTTATATTTACAACAATGCATAAAAATAATATCCTCAAATGATTAAAAATACTAACTTACCTCATCTTCTACAGAACCTTGAGTGCATGGCGGATCACAAAATGTCCATTTTCACCACATTTCTTTCACCGCCATTCAAACTTATCTGTAATATCCTTCCTTTCACACAATCTCATTTCATTCCCACATTTTGGACATTCATACTTATCTGCAATTAATCCTACACTCATACAGCATTCAAGCAATTCTTTTGGATTATCAGATAAACGCAATAAAAATTTGGAATTCACATTAGATAGCGCCATGGGATCCAAAAATTAAGCAACACTGTTTCACACAACACAGAATGAAGCTAAATACAAAATGCTATAAAGTACTGCAGATATTTTTCCAAATTTCCCCCCTTTTCCGATTGAAGAGCTGTCCTTCGTCCATAAATGTCACATGACATATCTCATGATCTCTCGTTTCTCTCAGACAAAAAATCCGTAATTGGAACTGGGTACTTCTCACATTACTGCCAAAGTCCTAGGTAGTAACCTTTATCGCCTACCAAAATGTTGCCAAACTGTCTGTTACCATATTCCAAAGATTAGCCAACCATTGAAAGTTAAATGTTCAACAACAAAAAAATAAATAAATAAATAATTAAAAAATAAATAAAAATTTAATGAGTACTCGTAAAGTTATTATTATTTTTTTTTTTATTTATTACGTGCTCCGCCCTTAGGCACTACATGGACAGGGAGGGACTCCCCGTGGAGGTCTTTTTAAGGGAAACTGGCTCGTATCCACGTTACACATGGGAAAACCACGAAAACGCCCATGCAGCCAGCCCGTTCGCCGGGACTTGAACCACGGCACGAACTACCAGTGTTCAACGGCTTATACCGCTCGGCCGCTGGTGTGCTACTAAAGTTAGTGGAGCGAAAATGTTTTCTGTTAAGGATGCTCAAAATGTGCTTTTTCTTAGTTGTTTTAAGCTTCCTTTATTGTATTTTTCCTTAATCTGAACTATTTTGGCGTATTGTGAAGTTTTATGAACCAATTTGCAAAGAACTATTTAAAATTGATTCGATAAATAAAAATTAATTTTGAGATCAAATCAGAGATGTTTTATTATTATCGAAGTAAAATTCTGCAGATTAACTTTCAACTTTGTTTTGAAAAGCACTCTGAATGTTTCTTTTGGACTTTTTTCCGTTCTCTTGGCAAATGCATGACAGAATTATTTTTTGAAAAAGCTGATGTCTTTTGCTTATAAGAATGACTAATGCAACTGTAACCGTGTCGCTGTAAAGAGCACATGTTTCCCAGTAGCTCTTTTAAAGTGTCCTGTTTTTTCTTTAATTGGGTCAATCTAGTCTAGAAGATCAGACATTGCTTTTGTGTTATTTAACAATTCTTTCATCTTATCTTAGGTTAAAAAGCTCTTCTTCGTAATGAGCGTTTTTATTATCAAGGGGTTTTATAAGCACCCAATTCTTCTTTTATTTACTATATTTATTTATTGAACTTTAAAACTTCTTTTATTTAACAAATCTTTAAAAGTATATATGTATAACTCTTTTAATGTTAATATATTGCGAGTTTGATTCTTACTCTTTTTTGATCTGTTATGTAACTAATTCTGTGTGTGAATTAAGATAGTTTAATGTATAACACCTGCTTCAAAGCTAACAGTAAAGTTTATTTTGTTTATTTGTCATTTAAAATTACCTGCTTATTTTCTTTTGGTGCCGTCTTTCTACCAGGGCTGAAATTATTTACTCTTCTCGAAGATCATTATCCGTAATAACTGTCTAAATATTTTTCCTTTCATTGTTCATGTTGTACCCATACATTAAAACCGCTTTTGCTAACTGTACTTCTGTCGTATTAGGGAAATCATTTGCTTTTCTATCGACTGCAGTCATGATTTTACTAACAATGTAGCACATTGCTGGAATTTAAACAAAGAAGCTACTTTTTGAAGTTTTATATATTTAGAAACAATATTAGCTATTTCTCTTTGTGTATAATTATTCTTTAATGTCAAAGTAGTTAAAATCTAATGATTTCTTTTTTTCCCCCTTGGCCTCTTCTAGTGTAATTTGTCATCACTTTTGTGCACTTTTGGATTGCAGAACATGATATCGTGAAACAAAAAGAACGGAGAAATAGTGCAGAGCAAAAAGACATCTGTGGCTGGTAATTCTTGTTTTATGTTAACTTTATTTCCACTAGAAATGCTTCAATGTTATAATTTGTATGTCCTTTTTCACAAGTAGCTTTATATTGGAGTTTTACTAGTTATTTTACGTGAACGCTTCATATTACGTTTTAATGTTTAGGGTAGCATTTATGCATTAATTTCTTAGGTTTTGAATTCCGTATTGAAGTGTCTGAATTGGTGCTTTCTTTATATTGTATAGTAATATTCGAAGTTAGGTCGAACTGTTAATCACACTATAATTATCCGAAGTTTGAGATTTGTTAGAGTTCTGTTGCTTCGTAGTGGTTTCAAAATTACTGCTGTAGTGTAATTTTTTCCCAAGTGGCCTCCTTTTGCATTACGAGGAGGAGGCTAAACATTTTCATCTCTGTGTGGCCTAATATTTTCCCTGTCCAATGGGGTCTTCTCTTCCGAACAGGCCAGTGTAATTGCACTGCATGTGTATAAACCAATTTTGTTTAATTTTTTTCAACTTTAGAGTCTCTCTATCAAGTGCTGTTTCTCGTAAAACCATTGTGTTAATCTTTGGATTATGGTAACTTGGAGTTTTTTCGTGAAAATTTGGCAAGAACCCTTCTACAACAACCTTCTACTTTTTTTTTTTTTTGCACCATTTTGTCTTCATGAAGTAAAGACAGGTTTTTTTTTTTTTTTTTATTTTTATTTTATTTTCTCAACATTTTTTCCAACAATCTGCTAGCCAAATTACGCTTATGCTATAAATTTTATGGAACAAAAGTGCTTAATCATAACAAATATTAACTGCAAAATTGGGAGAAAGTGCAGGTTTGCAAACTCCTTGCCAAGGTTTTTAGAATGGCACATACATGGTAACCGTGTACACGTTGACCTATTTTTACTTAAAAAAAATCCCAGAATTGCGCACACTCTTGACTTTTATCCATGTACAAAGCTTTTTTCTCATAAATTAGAAAAATTTGCACGAAAATGCAGGAAAATTTTATAAATCTTTAAAGTCGGTAAAAAGGACATATATGAAATTACCTTATCGCGAAAAAGTATATATCGTTTCGAAGGATGAACATTTGCACGTATAAAATATCCAAAAACTTTTCCCTCTAAATTATCTATTATAAACGTCACCTGCGAATTTATAACGCAAACATTAAAAATGGTTGCTAATACTTAGTGTCAAATATTTAAATTATTTCCATGCACGTTTACTTCTGCTGAAACGTATTCCAAAATGCTACAAACATATAATTCCCAAAATAACTATCATTTAATTAAAATATAGTTTAATTAAAAAACACTACTTAAAATAGAAATAAACACATACAATAAATTAATAAAAATTAACTTAAAATGTTAATTACTTTAAACTAATTCATTGCTAATAAAAATTTTCCAATAATAGCATATTATCTTATTTATTCCTTATATTTACAACAATGCATAAAAATAATATCCTCAAATGATTAAAAATACTAACTTACCTCATCTTCTACAGAACCTTGAGTGCATGGCGGATCACAAAATGTCCATTTTCACCACATTTCTTTCACCGCCATTCAAACTTATCTGTAATATCCTTCCTTTCACACAATCTCATTTCATTCCCACATTTTGGACATTCATACTTATCTGCAATTAATCCTACACTCATACAGCATTCAAGCAATTCTTTTGGATTATCAGATAAACGCAATAAAAATTTTGAATTCACATTAGATAGCGCCATGGGATCCAAAAATTAAACAACACTGTTTCACACAACACAGAATGAAGCTAAATACAAAATGCTATAAAGTACTGCAGATATTTTTCCAAATTTCCCCCCTTTTCCGATTGAAGAGCTGTCCTTCGTCCATAAATGTCACATGACATATCTCATGATCTCTCATTTCTCTCAGACAAAAAATCCGTAATTGGAACTGGGTACTTCTCACATTACTGCCAAAGTCCTAGGTAGTAACCTTTATCGCCTACCAAAATGTTGCCAAACTGCCTGTTACCATATTCCAAAGATTAGCCAACCATTGAAAGTTAAATGTTCAACAACAAAAAAATAAATAAATAAATAATTAAAAAAATAAATAAAAATTTAATGAGTACTCGTAAAGTTATTATTATTTTTTTTTTTTATTTATTACGTGCTCCGCCCTTAGGCACTACATGGACAGGGAGGGACTCCCCGTGGAGGTCTTTTTAAGGGAAACTGGCTCGTATCCACGTTACACATGGGAAAACCACGAAAACGCCCATGCAGCCAGCCCGTTCGCCGGGACTTGAACCACGGCACGAACTACCAGTGTTCAACGGCTTATACCGCTCGGCCGCTGGTGTGCTACTAAAGTTAGTGGAGCGAAAATGTTTTCTGTTAAGGATGCTCAAAATGTGCTTTTTCTTAGTTGTTTTAAGCATCCTTTATTGTATTTTTCCTTAATCTGAACTATTTTGGCGTATTGTGAAGTTTTATGAACCAATTTGCAAAGAACTATTTAAAATTGATTCGATAAATAAAAATTAATTTTGAGATCAAATCAGAGATGTTTTATTATTATCGAAGTAAAATTCTGCAGATTAACTTTCAACTTTGTTTTGAAAAGCACTCTGAATGTTTCTTTTGGACTTTTTTCCGTTCTCTTGGCAAATGCATGACAGAATTATTTTTTGAAAAAGCTGATGTCTTTTGCTTATAAGAATGACTAATGCAACTGTAACCGTGTCGCTGTAAAGAGCACATGTTTCCCAGTAGCTCTTTTAAAGTGTCCTGTTTTTTCTTTAATTGGGTCAATCTAGTCTAGAAGATCAGACATTGCTTTTGTGTTATTTAACAATTCTTTCATCTTATCTTAGGTTAAAAAGCTCTTCTTCGTAATGAGCGTTTTTATTATCAAGGGGTTTTATAAGCACCCAATTCTTCTTTTATTTACTATATTTATTTATTGAACTTTAAAACTTCTTTTATTTAACAAATCTTTAAAAGTATATATGTATAACTCTTTTAATGTTAATATATTGCGAGTTTGATTCTTACTCTTTTTTGATCTGTTATGTAACTAATTCTGTGTGTGAATTAAGATAGTTTAATGTATAACACCTGCTTCAAAGCTAACAGTAAAGTTTATTTTGTTTATTTGTCATTTAAAATTACCTGCTTATTTTCTTTTGGTGCCGTCTTTCTACCAGGGCTGAAATTATTTACTCTTCTCGAAGATCATTATCCGTAATAACTGTCTAAATATTTTTCCTTTCATTGTTCATGTTGTACCCATACATTAAAACCGCTTTTGCTAACTGTACTTCTGTCGTATTAGGGAAATCATTTGCTTTTCTATCGACTGCAGTCATGATTTTACTAACAATGTAGCACATTGCTGGAATTTAAACAAAGAAGCTACTTTTTGAAGTTTTATATATTTAGAAACAATATTAGCTATTTCTCTTTGTGTATAATTATTCTTTAATGTCAAAGTAGTTAAAATCTAATGATTTCTTTTTTTCCCCCTTGGCCTCTTCTAGTGTAATTTGTCATCACTTTTGTGCACTTTTGGATTGCAGAACATGATATCGTGAAACAAAAAGAACGGAGAAATAGTGCAGAGCAAAAAGACATCTGTGGCTGGTAATTCTTGTTTTATGTTAACTTTATTTCCACTAGAAATGCTTCAATGTTATAATTTGTATGTCCTTTTTCACAAGTAGCTTTATATTGGAGTTTTACTAGTTATTTTACGTGAACGCTTCATATTACGTTTTAATGTTTAGGGTAGCATTTATGCATTAATTTCTTAGGTTTTGAATTCCGTATTGAAGTGTCTGAATTGGTGCTTTCTTTATATTGTATAGTAATATTCGAAGTTAGGTCGAACTGTTAATCACACTATAATTATCCGAAGTTTGAGATTTGTTAGAGTTCTGTTGCTTCGTAGTGGTTTCAAAATTACTGCTGTAGTGTAATTTTTTCCCAAGTGGCCTCCTTTTGCATTACGAGGAGGAGGCTAAACATTTTCATCTCTGTGTGGCCTAATATTTTCCCTGTCCAATGGGGTCTTCTCTTCCGAACAGGCCAGTGTAATTGCACTGCATGTGTATAAACCAATTTTGTTTAATTTTTTTCAACTTTAGAGTCTCTCTATCAAGTGCTGTTTCTCGTAAAACCATTGTGTTAATCTTTGGATTATGGTAACTTGGAGTTTTTTCGTGAAAATTTGGCAAGAACCCTTCTACAACAACCTTCTACTTTTTTTTTTTTTTGCACCATTTTGTCTTCATGAAGTAAAGACAGGTTTTTTTTTTTTTTTTATTTTTATTTTATTTTCTCAACATTTTTTCCAACAATCTGCTAGCCAAATTACGCTTATGCTATAAATTTTATGGAACAAAAGTGCTTAATCATAACAAATATTAACTGCAAAATTGGGAGAAAGTGCAGGTTTGCAAACTCCTTGCCAAGGTTTTTAGAATGGCACATACATGGTAACCGTGTACACGTTGACCTATTTTTACTTAAAAAAAATCCCAGAATTGCGCACACTCTTGACTTTATCCATGTACAAAGCTTTTTTCTCATAAATTAGAAAAATTTGCACGAAAATGCAGGAAAATTTTATAAATCTTTAAAGTCGGTAAAAAGGACATATATGAAATTACCTTATCGCGAAAAAGTATATATCGTTTCGAAGGATGAACATTTGCACGTATAAAATATCCAAAAACTTTTCCCTCTAAATTATCTATTATAAACGTCACCTGCGAATTTATAACGCAAACATTAAAAATGGTTGCTAATACTTAGTGTCAAATATTTAAATTATTTCCATGCACGTTTACTTCTGCTGAAACGTATTCCAAAATGCTACAAACATATAATTCCCAAAATAACTATCATTTAATTAAAATATAGTTTAATTAAAAAACACTACTTAAAATAGAAATAAACACATACAATAAATTAATAAAAATTAACTTAAAATGTTAATTACTTTAAACTAATTCATTGCTAATAAAAATTTTCCAATAATAGCATATTATCTTATTTATTCCTTATATTTACAACAATGCATAAAAATAATATCCTCAAATGATTAAAAATACTAACTTACCTTATCTTCTACAGAACCTTGAGTGCATGGCGGATCACAAAATGTCCATTTTCACCACATTTCTTTCACCGCCATTCAAACTTATCTGTAATATCCTTCCTTTCACACAATCTCATTTCATTCCCACATTTTGGACATTCATACTTATCTGCAATTAATCCTACACTCATACAGCATTCAAGCAATTCTTTTGGATTATCAGATAAACGCAATAAAAATTTTGAATTCACATTAGATAGCGCCATGGGATCCAAAAATTAAACAACACTGTTTCACACAACACAGAATGAAGCTAAATACAAAATGCTATAAAGTACTGCAGATATTTTTCCAAATTTCCCCCCTTTTCCGATTGAAGAGCTGTCCTTCGTCCATAAATGTCACATGACATATCTCATGATCTCTCATTTCTCTCAGACAAAAAATCCGTAATTGGAACTGGGTACTTCTCACATTACTGCCAAAGTCCTAGGTAGTAACCTTTATCGCCTACCAAAATGTTGCCAAACTGCCTGTTACCATATTCCAAAGATTAGCCAACCATTGAAAGTTAAATGTTCAACAACAAAAAAATAAATAAATAAATAATTAAAAAAATAAATAAAAATTTAATGAGTACTCGTAAAGTTATTATTATTTTTTTTTTTTATTTATTACGTGCTCCGCCCTTAGGCACTACATGGACAGGGAGGGACTCCCCGTGGAGGTCTTTTTAAGGGAAACTGGCTCGTATCCACGTTACACATGGGAAAACCACGAAAACGCCCATGCAGCCAGCCCGTTCGCCGGGACTTGAACCACGGCACGAACTACCAGTGTTCAACGGCTTATACCGCTCGGCCGCTGGTGTGCTACTAAAGTTAGTGGAGCGAAAATGTTTTCTGTTAAGGATGCTCAAAATGTGCTTTTTCTTAGTTGTTTTAAGCATCCTTTATTGTATTTTTCCTTAATCTGAACTATTTTGGCGTATTGTGAAGTTTTATGAACCAATTTGCAAAGAACTATTTAAAATTGATTCGATAAATAAAAATTAATTTTGAGATCAAATCAGAGATGTTTTATTATTATCGAAGTAAAATTCTGCAGATTAACTTTCAACTTTGTTTTGAAAAGCACTCTGAATGTTTCTTTTGGACTTTTTTCCGTTCTCTTGGCAAATGCATGACAGAATTATTTTTTGAAAAAGCTGATGTCTTTTGCTTATAAGAATGACTAATGCAACTGTAACCGTGTCGCTGTAAAGAGCACATGTTTCCCAGTAGCTCTTTTAAAGTGTCCTGTTTTTTCTTTAATTGGGTCAATCTAGTCTAGAAGATCAGACATTGCTTTTGTGTTATTTAACAATTCTTTCATCTTATCTTAGGTTAAAAAGCTCTTCTTCGTAATGAGCGTTTTTATTATCAAGGGGTTTTATAAGCACCCAATTCTTCTTTTATTTACTATATTTATTTATTGAACTTTAAAACTTCTTTTATTTAACAAATCTTTAAAAGTATATATGTATAACTCTTTTAATGTTAATATATTGCGAGTTTGATTCTTACTCTTTTTTGATCTGTTATGTAACTAATTCTGTGTGTGAATTAAGATAGTTTAATGTATAACACCTGCTTCAAAGCTAACAGTAAAGTTTATTTTGTTTATTTGTCATTTAAAATTACCTGCTTATTTTCTTTTGGTGCCGTCTTTCTACCAGGGCTGAAATTATTTACTCTTCTCGAAGATCATTATCCGTAATAACTGTCTAAATATTTTTCCTTTCATTGTTCATGTTGTACCCATACATTAAAACCGCTTTTGCTAACTGTACTTCTGTCGTATTAGGGAAATCATTTGCTTTTCTATCGACTGCAGTCATGATTTTACTAACAATGTAGCACATTGCTGGAATTTAAACAAAGAAGCTACTTTTTGAAGTTTTATATATTTAGAAACAATATTAGCTATTTCTCTTTGTGTATAATTATTCTTTAATGTCAAAGTAGTTAAAATCTAATGATTTCTTTTTTTCCCCCTTGGCCTCTTCTAGTGTAATTTGTCATCACTTTTGTGCACTTTTGGATTGCAGAACATGATATCGTGAAAGAAAAAGAACGGAGAAATAGTGCAGAGCAAAAAGACATCTGTGGCTGGTAATTCTTGTTTTATGTTAACTTTATTTCCACTAGAAATGCTTCAATGTTATAATTTGTATGTCCTTTTTCACAAGTAGCTTTATATTGGAGTTTTACTAGTTATTTTACGTGAACGCTTCATATTACGTTTTAATGTTTAGGGTAGCATTTATGCATTAATTTCTTAGGTTTTGAATTCCGTATTGAAGTGTCTGAATTGGTGCTTTCTTTATATTGTATAGTAATATTCGAAGTTAGGTCGAACTGTTAATCACACTATAATTATCCGAAGTTTGAGATTTGTTAGAGTTCTGTTGCTTCGTAGTGGTTTCAAAATTACTGCTGTAGTGTAATTTTTTCCCAAGTGGCCTCCTTTTGCATTACGAGGAGGAGGCTAAACATTTTCATCTCTGTGTGGCCTAATATTTTCCCTGTCCAATGGGGTCTTCTCTTCCGAACAGGCCAGTGTAATTGCACTGCATGTGTATAAACCAATTTTGTTTAATTTTTTTCAACTTTAGAGTCTCTCTATCAAGTGCTGTTTCTCGTAAAACCATTGTGTTAATCTTTGGATTATGGTAACTTGGAGTTTTTTCGTGAAAATTTGGCAAGAACCCTTCTACAACAACCTTCTACTTTTTTTTTTTTTTGCACCATTTTGTCTTCATGAAGTAAAGACAGGTTTTTTTTTTTTTTTTTATTTTTATTTTATTTTCTCAACATTTTTTCCAACAATCTGCTAGCCAAATTACGCTTATGCTATAAATTTTATGGAACAAAAGTGCTTAATCATAACAAATATTAACTGCAAAATTGGGAGAAAGTGCAGGTTTGCAAACTCCTTGCCAAGGTTTTTAGAATGGCACATACATGGTAACCGTGTACACGTTGACCTATTTTTACTTAAAAAAAATCCCAGAATTGCGCACACTCTTGACTTTATCCATGTACAAAGCTTTTTTCTCATAAATTAGAAAAATTTGCACGAAAATGCAGGAAAATTTTATAAATCTTTAAAGTCGGTAAAAAGGACATATATGAAATTACCTTATCGCGAAAAAGTATATATCATTTCGAAGGATGAACATTTGCACGTATAAAATATCCAAAAACTTTTCCCTCTAAATTATCTATTATAAACGTCACCTGCGAATTTATAACGCAAACATTAAAAATGGTTGCTAATACTTAGTGTCAAATATTTAAATTATTTCCATGCACGTTTACTTCTGCTGAAACGTATTCCAAAATGCTACAAACATATAATTCCCAAAATAACTATCATTTAATTAAAATATAGTTTAATTAAAAAACACTACTTAAAATAGAAATAAACACATACAATAAATTAATAAAAATTAACTTAAAATGTTAATTACTTTAAACTAATTCATTGCTAATAAAAATTTTCCAATAATAGCATATTATCTTATTTATTCCTTATATTTACAACAATGCATAAAAATAATATCCTCAAATGATTAAAAATACTAACTTACCTCATCTTCTACAGAACCTTGAGTGCATGGCGGATCACAAAATGTCCATTTTCACCACATTTCTTTCACCGCCATTCAAACTTATCTGTAATATCCTTCCTTTCACACAATCTCATTTCATTCCCACATTTTGGACATTCATACTTATCTGCAATTAATCCTACACTCATACAGCATTCAAGCAATTCTTTTGGATTATCAGATAAACGCAATAAAAATTTTGAATTCACATTAGATAGCGCCATGGGATCCAAAAATTAAGCAACACTGTTTCACACAACACAGAATGAAGCTAAATACAAAATGCTATAAAGTACTGCAGATATTTTTCCAAATTTCCCCCCTTTTCCGATTGAAGAGCTGTCCTTCGTCCATAAATGTCACATGACATATCTCATGATCTCTCATTTCTCTCAGACAAAAAATCCGTAATTGGAACTGGGTACTTCTCACATTACTGCCAAAGTCCTAGGTAGTAACCTTTATCGCCTACCAAAATGTTGCCAAACTGCCTGTTACCATATTCCAAAGATTAGCCAACCATTGAAAGTTAAATGTTCAACAACAAAAAAATAAATAAATAAATAATTAAAAAATAAATAAAAATTTAATGAGTACTCGTAAAGTTATTATTATTTTTTTTTTTTATTTATTACGTGCTCCGCCCTTAGGCACTACATGGACAGGGAGGGACTCCCCGTGGAGGTCTTTTTAAGGGAAACTGGCTCGTATCCACGTTACACATGGGAAAACCACGAAAACGCCCATGCAGCCAGCCCGTTCGCCGGGACTTGAACCACGGCACGAACTACCAGTGTTCAACGGCTTATACCGCTCGGCCGCTGGTGTGCTACTAAAGTTAGTGGAGCGAAAATGTTTTCTGTTAAGGATGCTCAAAATGTGCTTTTTCTTAGTTGTTTTAAGCATCCTTTATTGTATTTTTCCTTAATCTGAACTATTTTGGCGTATTGTGAAGTTTTATGAACCAATTTGCAAAGAACTATTTAAAATTGATTCGATAAATAAAAATTAATTTTGAGATCAAATCAGAGATGTTTTATTATTATCGAAGTAAAATTCTGCAGATTAACTTTCAACTTTGTTTTGAAAAGCACTCTGAATGTTTCTTTTGGACTTTTTTCCGTTCTCTTGGCAAATGCATGACAGAATTATTTTTTGAAAAAGCTGATGTCTTTTGCTTATAAGAATGACTAATGCAACTGTAACCGTGTCGCTGTAAAGAGCACATGTTTCCCAGTAGCTCTTTTAAAGTGTCCTGTTTTTTCTTTAATTGGGTCAATCTCGTCTAGAAGATCAGACATTGCTTTTGTGTTATTTAACAATTCTTTCATCTTATCTTAGGTTAAAAAGCTCTTCTTCGTAATGAGCGTTTTTATTATCAAGGGGTTTTATAAGCACCCAATTCTTCTTTTATTTACTATATTTATTTATTGAACTTTAAAACTTCTTTTATTTAACAAATCTTTAAAAGTATATATGTATAACTCTTTTAATGTTAATATATTGCGAGTTTGATTCTTACTCTTTTTTGATCTGTTATGTAACTAATTCTGTGTGTGAATTAAGATAGTTTAATGTATAACACCTGCTTCAAAGCTAACAGTAAAGTTTATTTTGTTTATTTGTCATTTAAAATTACCTGCTTATTTTCTTTTGGTGCCGTCTTTCTACCAGGGCTGAAATTATTTACTCTTCTCGAAGATCATTATCCGTAATAACTGTGTAAATATTTTTCCTTTCATTGTTCATGTTGTACCCATACATTAAAACCGCTTTTGCTAACTGTACTTCTGTCGTATTAGGGAAATCATTTGCTTTTCTATCGACTGCAGTCATGATTTTACTAACAATGTAGCACATTGCTGGAATTTAAACAAAGAAGCTACTTTTTGAAGTTTTATATATTTAGAAACAATATTAGCTATTTCTCTTTGTGTATAATTATTCTTTAATGTCAAAGTAGTTAAAATCTAATGATATCTTTTTTCCCTCTTGGCCTCTTCTAGTGTAATTTGTCATCACTTTTGTGCACTTTTGGATTGCAGAACATGATATCGTGAAAGAAAAAGAACGGAGAAATAGTGCAGAGCAAAAAGACATCTGTGGCTGGTAATTCTTGTTTTATGTTAACTTTATTTCCACTAGAAATGCTTGAATATTATAATTTGTATGTCCTTTTTCACAAGTAGCTTTATATTGGAGTTTTACTAGTTATTTTACGTGAACGCTTCATATTACGTTATAATGTTTAGGGTAGCATTTATGCATTAATTTCTTGGGTTTTGACTTCGGTATTGAAGTGTCTGAATTGGTGCTTTATTTATATTGTATAGTAATATTCGAAGTTAGGTCGAACTGTTAATCACATTATAATTGTCAGAAGTCTGAGATTTGTTAGAGTTCTGTTGCTTCGTAGTGGTTTCAAAATTACTGTTGTAGTGTATTTTTTTCCCAAGTGGCCTCCTTTTGCATTACGAGGAGGAGGCTAAACGTTTTCATCTCTGTGTGGCCTAATATTTTCCCTGTCCAATGGGGTCTTCTCTTCCGAACAGGTCAGTGTAATTGCACTGCCTGTGTATAAACCAATTTTGTTTCAGATTTTTTCTGAATTTAGAGTCTCTCTATCAAGTGCTATTTCTCTTGAAACCATTGAAAGTTAAATGTTCAACAAAAAAGAAATGTAAATAAAAATTTAATGAGTACTCGTATAGAAAGTTAGTGGAGCTGCAAATTGTGAAGTTTTATGAACCAATTTGCGAAGATCTGTTTAAAAGTGATTCCACAAATAAAAATTCATTTTGAAATCAAATGAGAGATTTTTTATTATTATCGAAGTAAAATTCTGCAGATTGACTTTCAACTTTGTTTTGCAAAGAACTCTGAAAGTTTCTTTCACACAAGAACATATCCATATTTAGCCATTCACTATTCACTTCTAACTGTTACTAACTGAATAAAAGAAAATATAAGTATATAGTTCTATGAATAAAAGGTCAGTTACACTAAAGAAAATTTTTTTTAATATACATTACATCTTAATTCTATATAATTATTGTTTTGTTTTTCACTTGCCCTTGACATTAGTTGATGACAGCTGATTCATGTCAGAAATATTGTTCCTTATAAAAAAATACACACATAAATTTTATGTTTTATATATAGAAAAATCTATGTACTCTTCTGTTATAGAGAATTGGATTCAAAAATGTCTGTATGTGTGTTTATACACAAACATACATGCATACGTACATATATACGTGCATATGTGAACACATTCATACATACATTTCTGAATTCGGTCCTGATAACAGAAGTGTACCAAATTTTGCCGCAGTTGTTAAATGAATAGTCTAAGGTAAAATGGTTCTGGTTTATTTGATTACAGCAAAGCTTGCTCAGGCTCATCTATACCTATATGTGTAGAAGATGCCGTTGTGTAGTACGTTCGATTGAAAACTGTCACACATTAATATTATATGTGTATAATCAGCTATAAAATATGCACCTAGAAACTGAAATTGTCAACAGTAATTTAATATACTTTATTCTGTGTTACATACGAATAGTACATTCTTTTTGGGCAAAGCTATATGAAGCATACACAATCAGCCTCATTCAAATACTAAATATTTAAGTATTTTTTGATTATCCAACCCCTAGTTTCAGCATTTTATAAAAGTGTTAGGTTTTTTTTATGCATTCCTGGTACACATCCGACCAAAGACAGTGCATAAAAATGGTTATATGATTATATTATACAAATGGTTATGATTTTATAGTTAACCGTCATTTCGCTAGCAAATACTTTTTTTATGATAATGAATTACATTAGAATTTTGGAGTCTATGTACTTATAAAAAAGAAAGCGTTAGATTTCATTAAAAATACAATGTTTTCCCTAAGAATAAAGAATCAAAAATGTGCATTCTATGAAATTGTACTTTTTAAATGATAAAATTTTAAAATCTACAATCTGAATATTAGAATATGGTTGCAAAATTACCGTAAAATCTCTTGTTTCTACCAAAGTGCTTTTAATATTCTGTGATGGATGGAATTTTCTTATGAAAATTATGTTATGGTACTTGAAATGGTTTCTTGTTTACTTAAGAATTATAACCAGATAATGAAGCTCTTACAACAAATTTTATCTGATTAATATAATTTATGCCTTTTTTTTTTAATGAAATGGCTGTTGTATATAATGATTATAGTTGTTTAAATTTAAATAATTCTTTGGCATAATGTAATTTATATCATCTATGTTGCTACAATTCTGTTTCAGTACAAGACCATCATGTCAGTGTAAGATTTCGTAAGTGGAGACTTGGTTTCTAATCTTTGTGTAATATAATAAGGAGAAGCTCTTACTGTGAATTTTCATATGTATAATTTATTCTTGTATTGGATTGGAATGGACTCTGTGTTTTCATTTAGGATGTTTCATATTCAAAGAGTTAGTTCAGTGTTTCATATTCAAAGATGATTAAGTTCTTACAATGTAATTAATTAATAGACTTATCACACAGACCTTTTTAATAGACTTATTCTTAAATTTTTTGTTCAGACATAATGTTACTAATTAAAAACAGCATTAGAAAAACAAAACTGGTTAAAAGAAAACTTCAGTTATTTTTAAAATTGATATTTTATATTTAAATGCTTTTATTAATATAAAAACAACAATAAACATATTTCTAAATAATAAGGTTATTAAGAATCCTTAAGAAAATTTTTAACATTTATAAAGGTTTGCAAGGTGAAAACATAATCGATTTTGTTATAAATCACATGGTTTTGACATGTTTTGAGTATGCTCCTGCTGGATTGGTAGAAGCTTGGTGATCCTGTTATGAACAAATCTTAACAGATGAAGATATAGCATGTGAATATAGAATCTAAAGGAAAGGTAAGGTTAGATTAGGGTCTTTGAATATTACCAAGCACAATGGTTATCAGTCTGAAGAAGAATGCTTTTATGAAGAACTTTATAGGGCACACCCGTTCTTATATGGCAGGGTTGCTCTCCAAGTACTGAGGTAGGGAATATTTAATCTGCTATTTTTTGTTTTTGTTTTTGAAGTGTTTGGTAATGGTAATATTCATTTCATGTATTTTCTGTAATACATATAGAACACTAATATTTCTATTACAAGTGTCTTTTTTTCATTTTTAAGTGCTTTGCTCGTTGATATTCTCAAAATTGCATCTAATAAGTAGTGCTATTAAGTATATAATAGCTATATATTATGTATAAATTATAATATAATGTACACCATATAATGATATGTATTACGTGGGCTATTATGTATGTATAAATACAATAAACGCATATATAGATCAATATATGGTTGATCTTTACAATATGGTAACTGGTAGTTTGACGACATTTTGGAGGCGATAAAGGTTACTACCTGGGACTTTGGTAATAATGTGAGCAGTACTCAGTTCCCATTACGCATTATTTTGCGTGAGGGAAATGAGAGATCATGGGATATGTCATGTGATATTTATGGACGAATTACGGTTCTTTAATCGGAAAAGGGGGGGAAATCGGGAAAAAATGTGGAAATTTTGTATTTAGCTTTATTCTGTGTTGTGTGAAACAGTGTTGTGTAATTTTTGGATCCCATGGCCCTAATTAAAGTGAATTCGAAATGGGTATTTAGGCATTGTGATAAAGAGAAGTTTGCTTTTTATTTAGCGGAGGAAGTATGGAGGAAAAATTCGCAGAAAAAATCTTTCAATAATTTTATTGAATGAATTAGAAAAGTGTATCCGCCACGTAATCAAGATTCTGAAGAAGATTAGGTAAGTTAGTATTTTTAATTATTTGAGGATATTATTTTTTTGCATTGTTCTAAATGTAAGGTGGAAAGGAATTTGGTATTATAGGGAAAATTGTTATTAGCAATAATTTAGTTTAAAGTAATTAGGATTGTAAGGTAATTTTTATTAATTTAATGTATGTGCTCATTTGTATTTTAAGTAGTGTTTTTGAATTTAATTATATTTTAATGAAATGATAGTTATTTTGTGAATTTTATGTTTGTAGGAATTTGGTATACGTTTAAGTTGAAATAAACGTGCATGGAAATAATTTAAATATTTGATACTAAGTATTTGTAATACTTGCAGTATGAATTCGTTGGTGACGTGTATAATGTAATAGATGATTTAGAGGTAAAAGTTTTTGGATATTTTATTCATTTTATATGTGGAAATGTTCATATTTGTAAAGGGTAAATACTTTTTCGCGATCAGGTAATTTCATATATGTTCTTTTTACCGAGTTTAAAGATAGAGAAAATTGTCATATATTTTCGTGAAATTTTTCTAATTTATGAGAAAAAAGCAGTGTACATGGATATAGTGAAGAGTGCGCGCAATGCCATTTTTGTGCAATTCTGGGATGTTTTTTTAAGTAAAAATAAGTCGGCGTGTACATGGTTTATGTTTATGTGTTATTTTGAAAAACGCGTAAGGAGTATGGTATTGTGCACTTTTTCCCAATTTTGCAGTGAATATTTGTCATGATTAAGCAGTTTTGTTTGATAAAATTTCTAGCATAAGTGTAATTCGGATAGTAGATTGTTGGAAGAAGTGTTCAGTAGATAAGAAGAAAAGAAACATGTCTTTACTTCGTGAAGACCTGTGGCGGGGAAAAAAAAATAGAGGGTTGCTGTAGGAGAGTTGGTTGCCAAATTTTCGCCAAAAAATCGCCAAGTTACCATAATGTAAAGATCAACCCAATATATTTTTAGTATGTAATCATTCAAAATAAATTTTATGGAAAAAAAAAGACACTTGACAGCAGAGATTTTCTGGAAATCCCAAGTTAAATACATATCAAATCATTTGTTTACAATCAGTGAACATTAACACCAAAACAGCGACTCAATGCTTACAACAGCCAGCAGTTCCTCCTTTACATGAACAAGAAATTAAATAAAAAAAATATATATATATATTTCTCCTCTTTCAACAATGAAATGTCCTTCGATTTCATGCGATCATTACGCTATAGAACTTATCCTTCAACAGGAAGTCAAAATTCGTACATTGGGTTTTTCAAGTAAAATTCCGTGCTTTACTAAATGATGCGCTTTTTTAAATTCTCTCTGCTTCAGTAATATGGCGAGAATTTACGCCTCCTTGAACAAAATCAAACATTTCGCAAAAGCTAAGCAACTCCATTTTTGGATGGACGATGTCAGATCACAAATCAAAATACCGATTTTTATACGCCATACCTATATGTGAATTTAATCGCGGATAAAAAGAAAAGGCAAAGTAGTAGAAAACATCTTAAAAATATTACTGTCTCCATGGGTGTAGTCAAAACGAGAGGAAGCTGTAATCATTTACAATAAATACTGTCTCACAGGTGTGTGTAGTGAGTATGTTTGGTAAGGCTGAATAGATGTGATGATGGGGGGGGGATGGATAGTGTTGAGATGCTTCGTATTCAAGCATTTATTTATTTATTTTACCATGGAATTTAGCATGGAATACAAGGCAATATGTATGCTTTCATCCTGAGACACACAGCAAAAGACCCATAACATCAGACAGAAACATATATTACTTTAACTAATATAACTAAAGACAACAAGCATAGATCGGTGGTATTTCTTAATATATTTATCATAATTTATTATAAATTTATTTATGGTCAGCTCGCTATCATAATTTATTACTTGTTAATTAATGTTAGTTTAACACATTGAAGAAAACAGTATTTATATTATCTCATAATTCTAAGAATTTATTTAAGGCAATGAAGAATAATAGATCCCTCACATTTAGACATTAAACAGATAGCAAACACCAGTTGAGGGGAAAAAAAAATCGGTGAGGTATAGTATTTAAAGGCAAAAAAATATTTAGCGATCTCAGGGGGGGGGAGATAGGAGAACGAAGTAGCGCATAGCGCAACCTAACATACATGTCGCTTTGCAAAATCTCCATTTTCCCTCTCTGGAAACTGGAAATGTAGGCTATGTCGTTCTGTTGGAAGATAGCCAGAGACGGCGCACTCATTAGTGTTTAGCCAAGACAATCGAGCTTTTTCCCAGTATAGACGGAAAAATTAGACTAACGAGGGTCAAGATAGGAAATGAACTCTGCTTCCTCCAGTGTCCCGGCTTTTCCCGTTGGAGATCTCTACTCCCGAATCTGCTGGTCCTCTGTTCCACTGCAGAACATCTCGAGATAGAAAGAACCCTACGACTGGTCAGGCTGATTGTGTTTCAGAACCTGCTTCAAGTCTGTTTGTGTTTCAGAACCTGCTTCAAGTCCTCACGTGATAACCAGAGCTGGAAGAGTTATTGGTCTTCCTCATCGACTGGACCTGTGTGTATTGAATTCCTCCGTACCGTCGGACCTCAATGGTGGGAGGAGATGTTACATCTAAACTCTGGACTATCAGCGCCGTTGCATCTAAAATCTAGAATAATCAAAACAAAAACGTATATAGAACTCTGATTTGCATTGAACTGGAATCAGAACAAGAACTAGAAAGATTGTATGAAGGAAAGAGCGTAATGCTCATCTAAACGTAATCTGTTAATTGTGTATAAATATAATCTATTTATGTTTCACACAAGTCTAAGTGTCAATATTTTGAAGAATCTTGGAATTTAGATAGTTCAGCGATCAGAATGGATGTTTCCTTGGGCATCCGGAAGATAGAAAATGTAAGATAATTTTTTTTTGCCTTTATAGAGAATTCAGAAATATTAATTTTGAGTGAGAATCTAGAATTTCGTTTCCACTAGAAGGTTTCATAAATACATTATATTCACTTTTACATTTAGCCTTTGAAGTTAAATAAATTTTACAATTTCGACCTAGCTTTTGCGGTTTAAAATATGATTCTCCTTGTTTAATTGCAATATGTGTCATCAATTCGCAATCAAATAAACCGAATATTTCATCTGATACAATTAATTAACATAATAATTTAAAATCACTCACTTAGCGCATCTGACAATAATACTCAACAGTAGCATTTCATCTTGACGCAAATTAAACATAGCTTTCTGAATGTAGTTTTTGCGCTTTTTGAAAACTGTATAACACTCTCGTGGCGTTGTCTGAAATTCTTTCAACACTATTGTTCTAAGCTTATCATAATTGCGCATGTCTTCTTCAGTCAAATAAACTATTCAATTATTCGCTCTCACCCAGAATATTCAAAATAATTTCCAATTTTAGCTCATCTGGTTTAAACGCTTTCTCAAGGGACTGGAAAAAAAGATTGAATGACTTTACTCTCGAAGGTACTGGCAAAGAATATGTATTGTTAAAAACAAGGTGGTTAGAATAGTTAAAAACAAGAGTCCATAAAACGAATATCGTTATAATTTTCTTAAAACTTTGAAGGAAAAGAAAATATTTTTTCGCGTAAGTAAATTAAATTAATAGGTTAGTTATTTTGAGTCCACCCCCTCCCAAAGAAAAAGTGCAAAAATCTGAGTCTAAATTATTACAAAAAGTAAAAGAAGAAACGTTTTGTCGGTGAGATCGGAGATCATCATTCGTTAAGTGGTGTTCGACACGAAGGCCTTTACCACAACATGTTTATCAATCCATTAAGAACCTGTAACAGTTCGTTAAATTCCACAAACTGGAAAAGTCCTGTGCACTTGTAATAAAAGTGCAAAGACTTCAGTAGTGAAGAAGTTGATCAGGGGTGACGCCATACATCGGCCAAAGATGAAGTCTTCGTTGGATAAGCTATAATAGCAACTAATAATTTTGACATATCTCTTACACATTATCGTAGATTTGACACAGTATCGTACAGTAATATTGGAAAATAATATATACAAGTCCCAGTTTTTTTTTTTTTTTTTTTCTTTCGTCCGAGGCGAAAGTTCCTATATCTTAATACTCATAGGGAAGTAGACTGTCACGTGATATACGAATTTAATGATGATAAAGTCAGCAGCCTTGGTACCGGGCAAAGTACGGGGTAAGATGAAAATGATGATAAAGATGGAACAAAATCTTGATTAAATAGTTGAAAATAAAATATATACAAGAACTACCATCTAACATTATGATGTATAGTTTTGGGCCGTTTATGCGGCTGTGCGATTAGATAGTCGTACTCCCCTATGTTTTTAATAACTTCTTTTCGTAGAATTTGAATGTAATCTTTAGTAATTCGGTATATAATGGTAAAATCTTTAGAGAATTATAAATGACAGTGTTCCTAACGAACCACGGAGAGTTCGATAGGAATCTGAGAGTTTTACTCTGAAAACTTTGAAGCCTTGCTCGGTTTGAACGTGCAGTAGCTGCCCACGCCCAAGCGGCATATAGAATTATGGGTCGGATTGCCTGTAGATAGATTGTTCTTTTAGCGTTGATATTTAACTTCGAATATTTGCACATCAGAGAGTATATGCTCATTAAGGCACGTTGTGCTTTGTCTCTGATATAATTAACATGAAATTTGAAAGTTAACTTCTGATCGAGATAAACACCTAGATATTTTGCTTGGTGGTCACTTGACACGATTTGTCCGTCCATCGTAATTTCTTCCAAGTCTTGAGGGATATTTCCTTTCTTAAAGTAAATCACTTTTGATTTTTCGGGTTTAATTTTAATTTTCCATCCTTTAAACCAGTGTGAAATGTAATTAATGGCATTCTGTAGTTTATTTCTTGCATGATATGGATTAAGTGAGAGACATAAAAGTGCCATGTCATCGGCATAGCATGCAGTGAAAGTATTTTCTATATTAGGAAGATCGTTCATATATAAATTATAGAGAAGCGGGAAAATTACCGACCCCTGTGGTAACCAGCGTCAAATTTTCTTGTGGTGGAATAGTTATCTTGAATCTTAACTTGAAAAGTTCTGTTCTTTAAAAAATCAGGAATTAGATGGATGATGGCAGGTGAGAAATTGTAGTTAATCAGCTTGATGATAAGACCGGGATGTCAAACTTTATCGAAGGCTTTCTCTAAATCCATAAAAATAGCAGCGACTACTTCCTTTTTATTAAAATTTTCACCTATGAATTCTACGATTCGGGCGATCTGCTGAGTCGTTGAGAATCCCTGGCGAAATCCAAATTGATGGTCTTTGATGATGTTATTTTCATTAATAAAAGTGGTGAGTCGAGACTTGATAAGCCTTTCGAAAAGTTTGGCAATTGCAGGCAGAAGACTGATCGGTCTAAAGTTACTTGTGAGATTTCCAGCTTTGCCAGGCTTTTTAATGACAGTTAGAATGGCGTGTTTCCAATATTTTGGGAATGTATTAAGTCTTAAACATGCGTTAAAAATATTTGTAATAAGGACGATGTCTTTCCTTGGGAGGTATTGCAGGGGCTTATTAGTGATATTTTCATATCCAGATGCTTTCTTTGGATTAAGTTTCTTTATAATTTTCTGTATTTCTTTGGGAGAAGTCGGGTTGTTTTGATTTTCAGGATCTTTGCAGAGGAAATCGGTCAAGGGATTGATAATGCTGATATCATTCGGGTGTGGGAAATTATTTATATTAAACTATTGTTCATAGTTATCAGAGAAGAGGTTGACAATTTTCTTATGATCGTAAATTTTGGTGTTATTATCATCTAGAATGGGTCCAATATTGGAGGGAGTGCTTCGGAGACTTTAGCAACTTTCCACACAGAATGGTTGGTGTGCGAAAGACGTTCAATGAAGTTATCCCAGCAATTGTTTCCGTACACTTGGATAAGTTTTCTGAGGTTTCGATTGGCAGCATTAAATCTTCTTTTGTCTTGGGTGGAGTGAGAACGTTGATAAATTTTTTTTAGTCAATTTTTCTCTGTAATTTTCTGTCTAATATTGTGTGGGAGCGTATAATTAGTCTGTTTTGGAATACATTTGGCGTGGTTGAGGGCTTCGTTGATTTTACTGCTAAGATAGGCTGTGGCATCATGAATTTCGCTGTTATTAGTCATTTTAGTGGTAGCAGATATGTTTTCTTCAAGGTGATAAGCATAGTTTTCCCAATTAATAAGGCACTTTATAGGCGGAAGACCATGCTTTAAGCCATATAAAGTGAATCGTACTGGTAGGTGATTTGAAAAAAGTTCTTTATCCACTTGGAGAAAAGGTATTTGAGGAACATTGAAGGTAATTAAGATGTCTAATACATCAGAAGTATTTGAGATTTGATGAAGATCCATAGGTTCATCTGGACCATAAATGTTGATATCATGGTTGTTGAAGGTAATAATTCCGTCTGGATTATTCGCGTGGAGTTCCAGTTAACGTGCTTACAATTAAGTCCCCAGCAAGAATAGTTGGATAACCAAAGTTGAGAATATAGTCAAGATCTTGAGTGTTGAGGCTTTTTTTGAGTGGCTTATAAACAGCAATGGTGAGATATTCTTTATTATCACTGTTCAAAATACATGCACTTGCTTCAAAGCTCATAAGGGGAAGAGGAAAAGATGGTACTGTTTAGGCTTTTTTTTTTTCATGAGAATAGCTATACCGCCACCACGCTTATGAAGACGGTCAGATCTATAGATGTTGTAGTTGGGAATTTTAAATTTGTCATTTGATTTGAGGTGGGTTTCACTTAACAAAATTACATCCAGACTGTGCTGGTTGATGTAGTTTTGAATTTCAAATTTTTGTGTTTAATACCATTACTATTATAAAACATAAACTCGGCATAATAAATATGTTGCATGGTATTTGGATTAGCCGTATGGGCGTAAATATTCATGCTCGTTCTGGATGAACATCTTTAGTGCTGCCATTGCAGTCTTGAGCCTGGTGTCGGGGTTAGAAGCCTGCTTGTGTTGCTGGTAAATTTGATAAATTTCAGTAATGAACCCGGTGAATTCTTCAAAAGTGTTGTTCTTCTATGTCTCTGTTTACTGATTTTCGTCTATTTTTGGAGGATTGGTCTTCTTTATCGTTATTTATAGAGTTGTTATTATTCTTGAGGGATTTCCTGTCGTTAACCGTTTTTGGGTTGCTCTTGGTAATCGCCGCATATGATTTGTTGTACGGGGCTTAAATGCATTTGGTGTTAATGAAGAAACTTCATTAATTTTTTCAATATCTGTATTTCCTGGTCTTTTAGGGCATTCCTTACTGCAGGATGCATGTCCTCCTCCACAGGGGACACATTTCGCAGGAAATTCTTTACCTTTTTGAGAGCACTGGAAGGATTTGTGATTATCGGCACGTCTGACGTTTTGTCCACGAACGTTTCTTCCCTCAATTTCCTGTAGAGTCGGTTACAAAAGTATTGGAACACCGGTACCCTATCAGAAAATGACAAGATGGCGTTTTTTTTTTTTTTTTTCTTGTCTCTTGTGTTATTCCATCCTAAGTTTTCTGCTACAAATCCTACTACAAATATATAATTCCCAAAATAACTATCATTTAATTAAAATATAGTTTAATTAAAAAACACTACTTAAAATAGAAATAAACACATACAATAAATTAATAAAAATTAACTTAAAATGTTAATTACTTTAAACTAATTCATTGCTAATAAAAATTTTCCAATAATAGCATATTATCTTATTTATTCCTTATATTTACAACAATGCATAAAAATAATATCCTCAAATGATTAAAAATACTAACTTGCCTCATCTTCTACAGAACCTTGAGTGCATGGCGGATCACAAAATGTCCATTTTCACCACATTTCTTTCACCGCCATTCAAACTTATCTGTAATATCCTTCCTTTCACACAATCTCATTTCATTCCCACATTTTGGACATTCATACTTATCTGCAATTAATCCTACACTCATACAGAATTCAAGCAATTCTTTTGTATTATCAGATAAACGCAATAGAAATTTCGAATTCACATTAGATAGCGCCATGGGATCCAAAAATTAAGCAACACTGTTTCACACAACACAGAATGAAGCTAAATACAAAATGCTATAAAGTACTGCAGATATTTTTCCAAATTTCCCCCCTTTTCCGATTGAAGAGCTGTCCTTCGTCCATAAATGTCACATGACATATCTCATGATCTCTCATTTCTCTCAGACAAAAAATCCGTAATTGGAACTGGGTACTTCTCACATTATTGCCAAAGTCCTAGGTAGTAACCTTTATCGCCTACCAAAATGTCGCCAAACTGCCTGTTACCATATTCCAAAGATTAGCCAACCATTGAAAGTTAAATGTTCAACAAGAAAAAAATAAATAAAAATTTAATGAGTACTCGTAAAGATTTTATTTTTTTTTTTTTATTTATTACGTGCTCCGCCCTTAGGCACTACTTGGACAGGGAGGGACTCCCCGTGGAGGTCTTTTTAAGGGAAACTGGCTCGTATCCACGTTACACATGGGGAAAACCACGAAAATGCCCATGCAGCCAGCCCGTTCGCCGGGACTTGAACCACGGAACGAACTACCAGTGTTCAAAGGCTTATACCGCTCGGCCGCTGGTGTGCTACTCGTAAAGTTAGTGGAGCGAAAATGTTTTCTGTTAAGGATGCTCAAAATGTGCTTTTTCTTAGTTGTTTTAAGCATACTTTATTGTATTTTTCCTTAATCTGAACTATTTTGGTGTATTGTGAAGTTTTATGAACCAATTTGCAAAGACCTATTTAAAATTGATTCGATAAATGAAAATTAATTTTGAGATCAAATCAGAGATGTTTTATTATTATCGAAGTAAAATTCTGCAGATTAACTTTCAACTTTGTTTTGAAAAGCACTCTGAATGTTTCTTTTGGATATTTTTCCGTTCTCTTGGCAAATGCATGACAGAATTATTTTTTAAAAAAGCTGATGTCTTTTGCTTATAAGAATGACTAATGCAACTGTAACCGTGTCGCTGTAAAGAGCACATGTTTCCCAGTAGCTCTTTTAAAGTGTCCTGTTTTTTTCTTTAATTGGGTCAATCTCGTCTAGAAGATCAGACATTGCTTTTGTGTTATTTAACAATTCTTTCATCTTATCTTAGGTTAAAAAGCTCTTCTTCGTAATGAGCGTTTTTATTATCAAGGGGTTTTATAAGCACCCAATTCTTCTTTTATTTAACATTTATTTATTTAACTTTAAAACTTCTTTTATTTAAGAAATCTTTATAAGTATATATGTATAGCTCTTTTAATGTTAATATATTGCGAGTTTGATTCTTACTCTTTTTTGATCTGTTATGTAACTAATTCTGTGTGTGAATTAAGATAGTTTAATGTATAACACCTGCTTCAAAGCTAACAGTAAAGTTTATTTTATTTATTTGTCATTTAAAATTACCTGCTTATTTTCTTTTGGTGCCGTCTTTCTACCAGGGCTGAAATTATTTACTCTTCTCGAAGATCATTATCCGTAATAACTGTCTAAATATTTTTCCTTTCATTGTTCATGTTGTACCCATACATTAAAACCGCTTTTGCTAACTGTACTTCTGTCGTATTAGGGAAATCATTTGCTTTTCTATCGACTGCAGTCATCATTTTAGTAACAATGTAGCACATTGCTGGAATTTAATACAAAGAAGGTACTTTTTGAAGTTTTATATATTTAGAAACAATATTTGCTATTTCTCTTTGTGTATAATTATTCTTTAATGTCAAAGTAGTTAAAATCTAATGATTTCTTTTTTTCCCCCTTGGCCTCTTCTAGTGTAATTTGTCATCACTTTTGTGCACTTTTGGATTGCAGAACATGATATCGTGAAAGAGAAAGAACAGAGAAATAGTGCAGAGCAAAAAGACATCTGTGGCTGGTAATTCTTGTTTTATGTTAACTTTATTTCCACTAGAAATGCTTGAGTGTTATAATTTGTATGTCCTTTTTCACAAGTAGCTTTACATTGGAAATTTACTAGTTATTTTACGTGAACGCTGCATATTACGTTTTAATGTTTAGGGTAGCATTTATGCATTAATTTCTTAGGTTTTGAATTCCGTATTGAAGTGTCTGAATTGGTGCTTTCTTTATACTGTATTGTTGTGTAGCGAATTTAATTTAAGTGATTCATAAAAATCAAAATTTTAAGTTGTAATTATTCAAAATTTGAGCTACACAAGTTTGGTTATATTCTTTTTGGGCCTATTAATTCTAGTGTAATATATTTTGGCTTTCCGAGTTTACGCGAACTGCGTCTTCAATCTTGTACACGCGAACAATGGATAAGTATTTTTGTTTCTGCGTAATAAACTCAGTTTTTCATGTCAAAATTTAATTTGATTTCTTAGTATTTAATATCATTAGTTGCAGAAAAATTAGCTCTTTAATTTGGCATAGCTTTCATTTTTCTAACTTTAATTGCATTTCAGTTATGAGCTTTAATTAGTAGATTTTTCTTCGTTTCGCTTGTGATTTAGTTAAAGGGGGATGAAATGCCTTCTTTCCGGTTGGAAAGTCACTTTTTGCGAGTTTTCAGCGTTCTTTCGTTGGGACCCTTGCAGGGTTGTTGAAATTCCTAATCTCCCCCGGTTGCAGGTGGCAGTTATTTGGCGAGGGTTTGGCGACTTGGATTTTCCGTTGAGGTTTCAAAATAGTGGTTTTGGCGAGTTTGATAACATGAGGGTATGCTGTGGTTGCAACTATTTCAACTTTCGGCGAAAAAATGGGTTGCGCCAACTTGGCAGTCCGGCGCTCTCCCTTTTAACGGGTTGTTTTAGGGGACGAGTTGACTTTTTGACACTTTTTGCACTTTACTTCTGTTGCCCTTTGAATTGGCCGGAGGCGACAGCTGACTCCGACGAAGAAAATGGAGCTTCTCCCCGATAGGCCTACGGGCCTCTTGGCTAAGCGCTGTGAGCGCGGGCCGTAGGTATGGGCATCTATGTCTTCAAAAAAAAAAAAAAAAAAGAAAAAAAAAGAAATCGAAATTCTTTCATCAGTTTTTGTTGTGTGTGTTTGTGTATCTCAAGGAAAATATACAGAAGTAAATTTCTAGAAAAATGATGCGCACCATTGATTCTTCGCTTCACTCGAGACCAGAGCGTTAATTTAAAACCGTTGTTTTTGGAAACCTCATTTGCTCATCCTAAATTCTACTAGAACTTCAAGGCTACCGTAAGGAATCCATACTGTTCTACGAACATTTTTTTCCATTCAACAGGCCGCCAGCACTGTATTTCACTTATCTTGCCGTATTGGAACCTCAATTGTTCATCCTAAAATCTACTAGAACTTCTAGGCTACAGTAATTGAATCCAAACTGTTCGACGAACATTTTTTCCCATTCAACAGGCCGCCAGCACTGTATTTCACTTATCTTGCCGTATTGGAACCTCAATTGTTCATCCTAAAATCTACTAGAACTTCTAGGCTACAGTAATTGAATCCAAGCTGTTCTACGAACATTTTTTTCCATTCAACAGGCCGCCAGCACTGTATTTCACTTATCTTGCCGTATTGGAACCTCAATTGTTCATCCTAAAATCTACTAGAACTTCTAGGCTACAGTAATTGAATCCAAACTGTTCGACGAACATTTTTTTTTTTCATTCAACAGGCTGCCAGCATTCCTCATGAGCTTCGATGGATTTCTTCTGTTTGATGATCCTTAACAGATAAGTTCCTTTTTCTTTTTGGTTAATTCTTGGTTAGTTAAATATTATAGATTTCTGCAGTTAAAATGATTGAATTAACTTAATTTGTTAATTTGTTGAACCCTAAATTTTTTTTTTGTAGTTGATAACTTTATCCTAACTCTATAGAAATCATTTTTCTTTGGTGTATCAATCAAGTAAAAGCATTAAATGGAAAAAAGATTTATAACCTTATTAAAATTATTGTAACTTAACTTAATGGTTAAGAAAATTAAGTTCTTCAGGAAATTATTTACTTTAATTTTTTTTTTTAATTACTCATTGGTGAGGATGATTTGAAATAGTGCTTGTATTAGAGCATTCTTGTTTCTCAGGACGAACTTGTTTGTAGAATAGTAAATGTGTCATTACTTATCTTATCCGGTTAAAACCATATTTAATTAATCTAAGAAAAAAAAATTGAATAATAAAAATTATTATGTGCAATAATAGTATTTAAATGATTATATTGAGTGCAATATTAAGCAATAATTTTTGTTGTATAGATGAATTCTGTGTGAAGTAGAAAGTGTAGCTTGTTAATTTTTTTTTATTATTTTCTCCCCGGGGAGGGTAGTGTTCTTAAATTTATAGTTTATTTTGGTATGTTTTACCAGAATTGCAATATTAAATTTAATAGTAATTACAAGGATGTAAAATGTGTAAAACAATAGTTCAAATTTTGTTGAATATATTTTGATATTTTTTTTTTAACTAATGGATATATATATATTTATAATTGGCATTAATTGTTAAATAAATAAGTTTTTCTAGATCATTCAAAGGTTAAATTTTTGTGTGTGTGCTCATGATTGTCTCATTCTCAAGTTGATTTCAGGGTTAATCCGAAAACACAACGCAAAATGTACAGGGCTTATAGATATTAGTATATTACTGTTAAAAAATTTTAAGTGTTATGTCAACAGAGTAGGAAACCATATTGATTTTTCTATAACAATTAATGGTATCATGATTTTTCAACATAACATATTGGTGCCGTGAACTTTCGAACCAAATTTTTTAGCACTTAACAATTTTGTTGTGCTGTTTATTTTTGCATCACTTTTGGCTTGCGCTTATAGTTGAACTTAATTGTGACTTGAGACTGGTGATTGTCATGTGCACTATTGCATATTTATGTGAAAGTTTTCTTCCACATGTCTAGGCTTTTTACTGAAAACCTACTCGTTAGTTAGTTACAGTGACAGGCCTATACAGTGGTCGTATTACTGTGCTTATTTTATACTTATTGTTTGAGGTTGCATACCAGTTATGTACTACTGATACACATTTGGACTTTAAAACTATTGTATCCAACACAAACATTTTCATGCAGTACCTGTTTAGTTAAGTATTTTGTTTTGTGCAAAATTTTGTATTGCATGTTTACATATTGATTTTGAGGATTACTGTTTCACACTTTTGCAACTGTATGTTTGCAACATAAGGTTAAAAGGCACGCGTGTTGATCACACATTGGGATACATCCCTATTTATGTGCTGGAAATTGCTGATCGCAGTTTAAAATGCCAAAGAAAGTGTCAAAACGAGCAGCCAGAGCGGCTAGTAATAGTGCAATAGACTGGGAGGAGAGTCAAGAAGTAATGGCTCTATCAGTTTTTGGTTCTGATCCTCTGGATTCTGTTCCTCTGTTCTCTGGTGCAGACAAGGGAATTAGTCTGAATGACTTCTTAGATAGGATTGATCTCATTGCCACTCATGTGGGTTGGTCAGATGAAGATAAGTTAACAGTGATCAGAGTCAAGGTGGCAGGTGAGGCGGCAGAATTAATTAGGAATAATCCTAGGTTAAAGAAAGAAGCCAGTCTTGACTATGTTGTGAAAGCGTTGAAAGAGAGGTTCAGTTCAGTGTACAATTTGCACTCTAACATCCGTGCTCTTATTCAGGCTTTTCAGAAACCACACGAGTCAGTGCGACAATTTGCAGCACATATAGAGGCTCTTTCGTACAAAACTGTACCAGTGGAAAGAAGCAGTGATCCTGCAGCAGAAGCACAGAGACAGGATTTACTTCTGTCAGTGTTTATCGAAGGATTGCAGTTGCATTTGCGACGCTTGTTGCTGCCACAGAATCACAAAACTTTTGCATCTGCTAAACAGCATGCAATTATTGAGGAAGACATGTGGGCTAAGAGCCATGCTAGTAGTGATTTTGCAACAGCTGAGGTTAGAGCAGTGAATGCTGCTAAGCCAGCAGTCGAGAAGGCAGTTACACCGCCATCGGTAACCAACTCAGAGCTCACTACAGCTATTAAGATGCAGCAGGAAAATATAGCTCAGCTTACAAAAATGATGGGCTCTCTCCAAACACAGGTGCAGAGTTTATTATCACAAGGTACTCGTTCAAGACCCATACAGCCTCGTTGTTACAGATGCAACAGAATAGGGCATGTTAGCAGGGACTGCTATGCGAATATTGTGCCTAATCAGCATTCTAGACAGGGTCAACAGAGATTTCGAAATAACCAAACAGCCAGGAGACATTCTAATAACACCACACCAGCTGTTTCGGGTGCTCCAAATACCACAAGTGTGGCTACAAATGCTTTGAATCCCCAAGCACCAAGTTTTAATTTAAACTAATTCAGGGTGGGGAGAAACCAGTCTCCGTTTCGTCTCCTAAAACCCTTTTGGAGGTGCCATCGGTTTTTACAGTATCCACTAGTGAGGCGTCTTTGCCTATTGTTGAGGGATCTATTTTGGGGAATAAAGTAAAGTTTTTATTGGACTCGGGGGCAACTGTAAACATCATAGAAGCTAGATACATTCAATGTTTTGGAAATAAAATCTCATTGGATTCATGTAACATATATTTAAAGGGTATTGCTGCAGAAAAAGTAAAAATAAATAAAAAAATGAATTTAACAATAGAATTTCAACAACAATATTTTGAAACAGAATTTTTAATTACTGACACACCTCTTTCATCTCAGTATGGTGCTTTATTAGGAACTAAATTTCTTGCAGACCACAATATGCATTTGGATTTCTCCACTTCTCAACTCTTAGGATCAAATGTAATTCTTAAATGGAATCTAAGTCAGCCTAGTGCTATGAGTAATAAGGTTTTCTCAACTTCAGTTTCTCAGTCATTTTGTTACTCTGTAACCAAACATAAATTACCACCTTTTTCTGAAAATATCATTAAGCTCACTGCTCGTTCTGTAAATTTCACTGCTGATACTGTCTTAATTGAACCTTTAATCGAACATGCTCAAAGTCAATTTTCCATAGCCAGGTCAGTTAATCAGACTTCTTCATCTAACGAATTTTATGTCAAAATTGCAAATTTTTCACCAAATACACTACATCTCAATAAAGGAATGAAATTGGCCAGTGCCCAACCTGTGAATGTCATCACACATAACTCTGAACTTGTAAACAACACCACCATAGAAACGGGAGGATTTCGAGTCTTGGGGTGGTGAATTTGATCTTACACATTTACCTGAGCAGCAACAACAACATTTATCACACCTTCTCAATCAGTATAGTAACATCTTTGCTGCCTCAGTCACTGAGTTAACAGGGTGTGACACCATCTTACACAACATCAACTTGCGTGATAATATTCCTGTTAGGCAAAAGCCTTACAAAGTACCTTACCATCTCAGGGATGAATTAGATACACAGGTAGCAGAGCTGCTTGAAGCCAACATCATTCAAGAAAGTGACAGCCCTTACAGTGCTCCTGTTTTATTTGTTAAGAAAGCGGATAACACCTACCGTTTAGTCACTGACTTCCGCAAGTTGAATGAGAAAACGATAGAAGACAGTTTTCCTCTGCCTTCCATGATTGAATTGATAGAACAGTTAGGAGATTCGAATTATTTTTCCACACTTGATTTAACTTCAGGGTTTTTCCAGATGAAAATTCATCCTGATGACACCTTCAAAAGTGGTTTCTCGACTCCTTCTGGGCACTATGAGTGGTTACGAACACCTTTTGGCATGCGAAATGCTCCTAGTTCCTTTCAAAGGTTGATGTCTATAGTTTTGGCCAATCTTTCGCCATTAAAAATAGGGATTTACATTGATGATATTGTCATTGCTTCTAAAACTTTTGATGAACATTTGGAAAAATTGAAGTTAGTTTTTGATAGACTAAAACAGCATAATTTAAAACTTAAACCTTCTAAATGTCATTTTCTGAAAGAACAAATTACGTATTTGGGATATAAAGTTACCAAGGGTATTATACAGCCGGATGATAAAAATTTAAAGACCATCCAGAGTTTTATTGCACCTAAAAATAGGAAAGAAGTTAGGCGATTTTTAGGCCTTATTGGCTTTTACAGAAGGTTCATTCCAAATTTTGCCCAAAAGGCACTTCCTTTAACTCAGCTCACTAAAGATAAAGTTCCATTTTATTGGTCACATGAAGCTCAGCATGCTTTTGATATTCTAAAAGCTGAACTTCTGAATGAACCCATTTTGGCTTTACCTAATTTTCTTAAACCTTTTTCCTTGTGTACAGATGCTTCTAATTATGCATTGGGTGCTGTCTTGTGTCAAGAAGATTCTAACGGTTTCCAACATCCAATTTGTTATGCTAGTAGAAAATTAAAAGGTCCTGAAACACGTTATAGTACTGTAGAGAGGGAAATTTTGGCAGTTGTTTGGGCCACAGCACATTTTAGACAATATCTTCTTGGTAAACCATTTACTGTATATTCTGATCAAGCTTCATTATCTCATGTTTTAAAACTTAAAGACCCCACTTCTAGAATTGCACGTTGGATTATGGGTTTATCCCAGTTTGATTATAAGATTGTTCACAAACCAGGTAGATTAAATTTAACAGCAGACTATTTATCTAGAGCAGTAAATGTTACACAGTTAATTAAAACTTCCATTACTCCTGAATTGTTGGATTTATTCAAAAAAGAACAGGCTTCTGATCCTTCTTGCCAACAGATTGTAACTGATCTTAAGAATAATAAGTCTCCTACACCTAATTCTCAGATATTTTTTGTAAAGGAAGATGTTTTGTATTGCAAATACAAGAAACCCAAGTCACGTTGGCAGAAACAAGATAGACTAGTTGTTCCTAAAACACTAGTATTAAGAATTTTGCAGGAGCATCATGATTCTCTTACTGCTGCACACTCAGGCTATCACAGGACACTTCATAGAGTTCAAAAGTCTTTTTTCTGGAAGGGTATGCATAAACAGGTGCACAATTACATTAAGTCCTGTCACTCCTGTATCCAGAGGAGGGGTCATAGACCTGCTCATAAGGCTCCCCTTATGAGAATGCCTATGGCTACCCGTCCCATTGAGCGAATTGCGATGGATATAGTGGGTCCCAGTTACTACGGCAGGCAACAGATATATTTTGGTCGTAACTGACTATTTTTCGTGATGGCCTGAAGCTTATCCTTTGCAGGACACTACATCCATATCCATAATTGAGAAATTAGAACAATTTATTTCAACTCATGGTATACCTCAGCACATTGTTACAGATAAAGGTACTAATTTTATTTCTCAAGCTATAATGGAAGTTTATAAGAAATTGGGGATTACTAAACATACTACTACGAGTTATCATCCACAGTCTGATGGTGTAGTAGAAAGATTAAATGCCACCTTAATTAATTCACTTAGCCACTTAGTTTCTCAAACTCAGGAGGATTGGGATAGACATCTGCCTTTTGCCTTATTGGCACACAGAACTGGTCGTCATAGTGCACTTCAGGAATGTCCAGCTTTTATTTTATATGGCAGGGATTTGTGCTTACCAATTGATTTATTATTGCAAACCAATTTTAGAACTTATGATGACACAAACAATTATTCTAAAGATTTGGTTTTGAGATTACAAAAGGCTTTTAAATTAGTCAATCAGAATTTAACGGAGGCTGCTGATAAGCAAGAAAATTTACGCGGAAAAAATTCTCATGATAAGGACATAAAAGTGGGAGATTTGGTGTATTTATACACTCCAGTAGTTCAGCCAGGTATGGCTAGAAAACTCTCTAAATTGAATCAGGGACCTTTCAGGGTTATTGAGAAACTGACTAAAGTTAACTATAAAATTTCTTCAATTACAAATCCTGATCGGATTCAGACGATACACGTGGACAGACTCACGAAGGTACCAGAGAGAATTATTTTTCCCACACTTCAAAAGGATGACTCAATTTTGACAGATAATGTAAAGAACTCATCACACGATTCACCTTACCATCTAAGGCCTAGAGATACACATGGTTTTGTGTCGAAAAAGTGAAATGAAATATTTTGAGAAATAGTGTGTTTTGTATACAATTTTGGTTAAATTATTATTTGTTTCTGGTAATTTTATTCTTGTAGTAATTTTATAATCAATTAGTATAGTTGTTGTAGTCTTCTTGACTTATCATTGGTCGAGTGTTGCATTTGGATTTTACATGTTTGGCATGTGAGGTTGTGATCAAGTTGTCTTGGCTGGGAACTTTCTAGTCTCAATAGCCCAGGTTTTTTTTTTTTTTTTTTTTTTTTTTTTTTTTTTTTTGGAGGTTTTGCTGGCCTGGTCCCCGCTTTTCCCATTTTCTTAAGTTCAAAATTTTTTTTCTCTCTCTCTTGAAATCCCTTAGCCATGGTAGTCGGGATTTGTTTCGGTTAGAATTTTTGACTAGATAGTTTTCCAGCCAACACTTCGTGGTGACTGCCTTCTGTTCTTCTTAGTGCAACTCGTTTTTAGTTTTCTTATGCCAAGAATTTATTAGTAGTTTAGTCGGCGCTGTACAGTCGCGGTGTTTACTCATTTGCCCTCTCGTATTGGTGGGGTGTCAGTTCTTAAGGAAGTGAAATTCTGTGTGTTAGGGAAACTTAGGATTTATACGGTACACTTTTTCCTTAAGCGTACTTTTGAGTTGATATTGTCACTTCAATGGGTGATTGCAAGAACTAGTTTGTTTACATTTTGTGTCAAGCGCCAGTAGCTCTTGAATTGTTTTGCTTTAAACACTGGTATACTCAGTGGTGTTTGTTTATTTACATATATTTTGTTTTTACACACTTTTCACTTGATTTGCCTTTGGGGGGGTTTCGTGATTTTACATTTTACTTTTCACATTTTATTTTAGGGCGTGTCATGTGTTGTTTGACAACATTTTTATTTTGTTTGATGTATGCTTGTAAGGTGCCAGGGACACTTCTTGACCCTCTTACTCGGTTCCTTAAAGGATTTGCTAACCATACAATTATGGTAGGATTTGGATTTGCTAACCATTGTTTGGTAGGATTTATATTTGCTAACCATACAATTATGGTAGGATTTGGATTTGCTAACCATTGTTTTGGTAGGATTTATATTTGCTAACCATGATTTATGGTAGGATTAATTATAAATAGGTATATGTGTCCTTCTTTGTGATTAACATGTGGTACCATTATGTATTTTTTTTTTCCTCTTCGTATTTAGTAACTTATGTAAAACTTTTCCATTGTCTGTAGGTCCTAAAATTTTTTTGGCTTCACCAAAAAATTTTTTCACGATCATCGGAGGGATGTTGTGTAGCGAATTTAATTTAAGTGATTCATAAAAATCAAAATTTTAAGTTGTAATTATTCAAAATTTGAGCTACACAAGTTTGGTTATATTCTTTTTGGGCCTATTAATTCTAGTGTAATATAATTTGGCTTTCCGAGTTTACGCGAACTGCGTCTTCAATCTTGTACACGCGAACAATGGATAAGTATTTTTGTTTCTGCGTAATAAACTCAGTTTTTCATGTCAAAAATTAATTTGATTTCTTAGTATTTAATATCATTAGTTGCAGAAAAATTAGCTCTTTAATTTGGCATAGCTTTCATTTTTCTAACTTTAATTGCATTTCAGTTATGAGCTTTAATTAGTAGATTTTTCTTCGTTTCGCTTGTGATTTAGTTAAAGGGGGATGAAATGCCTTCTTTCCGGTTGAAAAGTCACTTTTTGCGAGTTTTCAGCGTTCTTTCGTTGGGACCCTTGCAGGGTTGTTGAAATTCCTAATCTCCCCCGGTTGCAGGTGGCAGTTATTTGGCGAGGGTTTGGCGACTTGGATTTTCCGTTGAGGTTTCAAAATAGTGGTTTTGGCGAGTTTGATAACATGAGGGTATGCTGTGGTTGCAACTATTTCAACTTTCGGCGAAAAAATGGGTTGCGCCAACTTGGCAGTCCGGCGCTCTCCCTTTTAACGGGTTGTTTTAGGGGACGAGTTGACTTTTTGACACTTTTTGCACTTTACTTCTGTTGCCCTTTGAATTGGCCGGAGGCGACAGCTGACTCCGACGAAGAAAATGGAGCTTCTCCCCGATAGGCCTACGGGCCTCTTGGCTAAGCGCTGTGAGCGCGGGCCGTAGGTATGGGCATCTATGTCTTCAAAAAAAAAAAAAAAAAAGAAAAAAAAAGAAATCGAAATTCTTTCATCAGTTTTTGTTGTGTGTGTTTGTGTATCTCAAGGAAAATATACAGAAGTAAATTTCTAGAAAAATGATGCGCACCATTGATTCTTCGCTTCACTCGAGACCAGAGCGTTAATTTAAAACCGTTGTTTTTGGAAACCTCATTTGCTCATCCTAAATTCTACTAGAACTTCAAGGCTACCGTAAGGAATCCATACTGTTCTACGAACATTTTTTTCCATTCAACAGGCCGCCAGCACTGTATTTCACTTATCTTGCCGTATTGGAACCTCAATTGTTCATCCTAAAATCTACTAGAACTTCTAGGCTACAGTAATTGAATCCAAACTGTTCGACGAACATTTTTTCCCATTCAACAGGCCGCCAGCACTGTATTTCACTTATCTTGCCGTATTGGAACCTCAATTGTTCATCCTAAAATCTACTAGAACTTCTAGGCTACAGTAATTGAATCCAAGCTGTTCTACGAACATTTTTTTCCATTCAACAGGCCGCCAGCACTGTATTTCACTTATCTTGCCGTATTGGAACCTCAATTGTTCATCCTAAAATCTACTAGAACTTCTAGGCTACAGTAATTGAATCCAAACTGTTCGACGAACATTTTTTTTTTTTTTCATTCAACAGGCTGCAAGCATTCCTCATGAGCTTCGATGGATTTCTTTTGTTTGATGATCCTTAACAGATAAGTTCCTTTTTCTTTTTGGTTAATTCTTGGTTAGTTAAATATTATAGATTTCTGCAGTTAAAATGATTGAATTAACTTAATTTGTTAATTTGTTGAACCCTAAATTTTTTTTTTGTAGTTGATAACTTTATCCTAACTCTATAGAAATCATTTTTCTTTGGTGTATCAATCAAGTAAAAGCATTAAATGGAAAAAAGATTTATAACCTTATTAAAATTATTGTAACTTAACTTAATGGTTAAGAAAATTAAGTTCTTCAGGAAATTATTTACTTTAATTTTTTTTTTTAATTACTCATTGGTGAGGATGATTTGAAATAGTGCTTGTATTAGAGCATTCTTGTTTCTCAGGACGAACTTGTTTGTAGAATAGTAAATGTGTCATTACTTATCTTATCCGGTTAAAACCATATTTAATTAATCTAAGAAAAAAAAATTGAATAATAAAAATTATTATGTGCAATAATAGTATTTAAATGATTATATTGAGTGCAATATTAAGCAATAATTTTTGTTGTATAGATGAATTCTGTGTGAAGTAGAAAGTGTAGCTTGTTATTTTTTTTTTATTATTTTCTCCCCGGGGAGGGTAGTGTTCTTAAATTTATAGTTTATTTTGGTATGTTTTACCAGAATTGCAATATTAAATTTAATAGTAATTACAAGGATGTAAAATGTGTAAAACAATAAATAGTTCAAATTTTGTTGAATATATTTTGATATTTTTTTTTTTAACTAATGGATATATATATATTTATAATTGGCATTAATTTTTAAATAAATAAGTTTTTCTAGATCATTCAAAGGTTAAATTTTTGTGTGTGTGCTCATGATTGTCTCATTCTCAAGTTGATTTCAGGGTTAATCCGAAAACACAACGCAAAATGTACAGGGCTTATAGATATTAGTATATTACTGTTAAAAAATTTTAAGTGTTATGTCAACAGAGTAGGAAACCATATTGATTTTTCTATAACAATTAATGGTATCATGATTTTTCAACATAACAGTATAGTAATATTCGAAGTTAGGTCGAACTGTTAATCACATTATAATTGTCAGAAGTCTGAGATTTGTTAGAGTTCTGTTGCTTCATAGTGGTTTCAAAATTACTGTTGTAGTGTAATTTTTTCCCGAGTGGCCTCCTTTTGCATTATGAGGAGGAGGCTAAACATTTTCCTCTCTGTGTGGCGTAATATTTTCCCTGTCCAACAGGGTCTCCTCTTCCCAACAGGTCAGTGTAATTGCACTGCCTGTGTATAAACCAATTTTGTTTCAGATTTTTTCTGAATTTAGAGTCTCTCTATCAAGTGCTATTTCTCTTGAAACCATTGAAAGTTAAATGTTCAACAAAAAAGAAATGTAAATAAAAATTTAATGAGTACTCGTATAGAAAGTTAGTGGAGCTGCAAATTGTGAAGTTTTATGAACCAATTTGCGAAGATCTGTTTAAAAGTGATTCCACAAATAAAAATTCATTTTGAAATCAAATCAGAGATTTTTTTTTATTATCAAAGTAAAATTCTGCAGATTGACTTTCAACTTTGTTTTGCAAAGCACTCTGAAAGTTTCTTTTGGACTTCTTTCCGTTCTCTTGGCAAATGCATGACAGAATTATTTTTTGAAAAAGCTGATGTCCTTCGCTTATAAGAATGACTGATGCAACTGTATGCGTGTCGCTGTAAAGAGCACATGTTTCCCAGTAGCTGTTTTAATGTGTCCTGTTTTTTTCTTTGGGTCATTCTCCGCTAGAAGATCAGACGTTGTATTTGTGTTATTTAACAATTCCTTCGTCTTATCTTCAGTTAAAAGCTCTTCTTCGTAATGAGCACTTTTGTTATCAAGGGGTTTTATAAGATCCCAATTCTTCTTTTGTAATTTTCTGATTCATTGTTTAACTTGTCTGTCTTCCATGTGTGAAAATTCTACGGCATCGTTTGCTTTTGAGATTTGTAAGATTTTTTGGACTTCATTTTCAGTCGATGGAAATTGTTTAAAGTAGCAGATAAATTCTTTCCGGTGTTGATAATAGAATGATGCAGCACGTATGAATGAAATTCTAGCAGTGGACAAATTAAATGGTATCCTTTAAGTATCGCATGAGTTATGTGGAATGCAGATTGGGAGTTTAGTCGTGATAGGTAAACAGTCTATACAGATGACCGGAAATAATAAAAATTTAGATGGGAATTAATATAAAGTATTTTACTCCTGGACCATGGATTAGTCATTAACAGTACTTGTGTAAAAACAGATTAAAGTATATGAATTCCCTGTTTAAGAAAGGAATTTCTTTATGACAGTATGAAGTGTGTATCATAGCTGGAATAGCGAGGTGTTGCGTCTTCAGGGAAACAAAATTTGTTATTCTGTAATTTTTACTGAAAATGTGTGTTTAAATTTTGTTACCTAGATAACCTATTTTTAACTCTTTCTATATGAAAATGAAACCAAGTACAGACAAAAAAATAAAATTGCATTCCTTCCCTTGGTACAGTTACTCGCATTTTTAACATAATGGGAGGCAATTTTATGTTTATAAAATTCTGGCTAGCTGCAATTATATATTGCACTTTTAATATTTCAGTTGTAAGTGCATTGCACAAAGTATAAAAATGTGTGGTATAATATGTTAAAAAAAATGTATACTCTTTGTATTATTTACAAAAAGATCAGCGAGATGAAAATTAAATACAGGGAAATCATATTTTAATGGGACATTTAACACGGCATTTCTTCTGAGAGTTTTTTTTTCTCCTTCTGGTACGTGCGATGTTATGGCTAAATCCATGCAGTCGTTTGGATGTTTGTTTGTTATTCTGTATCTGAACATTGATTTTAACAAGTTCGTTGTTGAAAATCCTCTTTCACATTTTTAAGTAGATCGAAAGAAGGAATTTATCTTTTTAAAAGTTTAACAGTTCATGATTTTTCTGATCTAGGACTATTCAAATGGCTTTTCGTGATATTCCTTATCTTAATTAGGATGAAAATCAGTTATTTCCATCTCTAGATCAGTAGAATTGTTAACCTATTTGCAATCTTTTACCATTTTTCTTAAATACTAGTATTATGTAATGGGTTTGAAGTGAATGAAGTAGTTGGCCTAATTTTAAATACACTCAAAACATCTAATTTAGAAACTAATTTAAGCTCGATGAGATTTTCCAAATATTTCTTTCAGTTTTCTTACATTTCACGCTTTAATTCTCCAGATTTTCAAAGTGGCAAAACGTACATTGCATTATGGTAAAAATGTATATTCCTTATATTTGTGTAATATTTTTACAAAATTAATTTTGATTTAAAATGAATTTAAAATACCCTTGAATTCAAAGACTTAGTTTAGTTCTCTCCCCCCCTCAGGTTTCAAGATTTTAGTTGTTATGTCTGTAAGAATGACTAAATCATAGAACCAATTATGGTCAATAATTTCTTCATAAGTTTCTTACTGTACTTCTGTCGTATTAGGGAAATCATTTGCTTTTCTATCGACTGCAGTCATAATTTTAGTAACAATGTAGCACATTGCTGGAATTTAAAACAAAGCCTTGAATTCAAATACCCTGGAATAAATACCCTTGAATTCAAAGACTTAGTTTAGTTCTCTCCCCCCGTCAGGTTTTAAGATTTTAGTTGTTATGTCTGTAAGAATGACTAAATCGTAGAACCAATTATGGTCAATAATTTCTTCATAAGTTTCGTTTCTGGATTTTTAAAATTCTTCGGTGAAACTTTTGTAACCGAAGCTGGGATGGAACCCAGGCAGCCAGACATAATGTACCTTCCCTGAGTGAAAATTTCTATCATTTCACTGAAAGTGACATTATAATATTTCAGAATAAACCCTCTTAACACTAATAAATGTATGTAGGTTTTTTTTTAATGTTTTTATAATGCGTGTTTGGTTCTTACAATATTTTGAGCTATTATATTACTAAGTCTGTATGTGAGTTAAGACATTTTAATATAGAACACCTGCTTCAAGGCTAAAAGTAAAGTATTTGAATTGTGTTTCACCTTTCGTGTGTTTTTAGACGTTCGTTCTACTCTACAGTTTACGGAATTTCTCGGGATTTGGACATCTCACAAATCTGACAAAATTTCATTCCTATGTTTAGGTTTTATAGTACAATAGGTTTTGTGTTATAGTACAATAAGTTGAGCATCCCTACATTAGTATATGACTTTGATTCCTTCTAAACAGAAAAAGAGTATCTTAGTTTTCTTGAATTTTTGGTCACAATTTTAGTATGTAGGTAATTGCAATAGCTCTTCCACGAAATTGCATTTAAATTTTTTGCGATATTTCAAAATGCTGTTTAATTCAATGGCATTTGATGTGTTTTGGCTTTCTGTTAAAGCTGGGCTCGAACACAGGCAGCTAGACAATATGTTCTTTCCCTGAGTTAAATATTGCTATAATTTCATTAAAGTGACATGGTAATATTTCAGGATAATTTTTGGTACATTGGACTAAGCTATCTTCTCTCAGGGATAAGAGTACCTAAGTAAAGAACATAAAATTAGAAACGGTTCTTACATTAAAATTCTCAATGAAATATTTCTTTTATGGTTTATGACTTTTGTTTCCAAGATGTTCTTCGAAATCTGTTTTTAGAATGGTGTTTTTGAGCTTTTTTTAAAAAAAAAATCTTTAAAAGTGTATTTGTATAGTTTTTTTAATGTTAATATATTGCGAGTTTGATTCTTACTCTTTTTAGATCTGTTATGTCACTAATTCTGTGTGTGAATTAAGATAGTTTAATATATAACACCTGCTTCAAACCTGACAGTAAAGGTTATTTTCTTTATTTGTCATTTAAAATTACCTGCTTATTGTCTTTTGGTGCCGTCTTTCTACCAGCGCTGAAATTATTTATTCTTCTCGAAGATCATTATCCGTAATAACTGTCTAAATATTTTTCCTTTCATTGTTCATGTTGTACCCATACATTAAAACCCCTTTTGCTTACTGTACTTCTGTCGTATTAGGGAAATCATTTGCTTTTCTATCGACTGCAGTCATCATTTTAGTAACAATGTAGCACACTGCTGGAATTTAAAACAAAGAAGCTACTTTTGAAGTTTTATATATTAAGAAACAATACTAGATATTTCTCTTTGTGTATAATTTTTCTTTAATTTCAAAGTAGTTAAAATCTAATGATTCCTTCCCTCCCCCTTGACTTCTTCTAGTGTAATTTGCCATCATTTTTGTACACTCTTAGATTGCAGATCGTGAAAGAAAAAGAATGGAGAAACAGTGCAGACAAAAAGACATCTGTGGCTGGTAATTCTTCCTTTATATTAACTTTATTTTCACTAGAAATGCTTGAATGTTATAATTTGTACGTCCCTTTTCACATGTTGCTTTATATTGGAGTTTTACTAGTTATTTATTTTACTTGAAAGCTTCATATTACGTTTTAATGTTTAGGGTAGCATTTATGCATTAATTTCTTTGATTTTCAATTTCGTATTGAAGTGTCTGAATTGGTGCTTTCTTTATATTGTATTGTAATATTCGAAGTGAGGTAGAACTGTTAATCACACTATAATTATCAGAAGTCTGAGATTTTTTAGATTTCCGTGGCTTCGTAGTGGTTTCAAAATTACTGCTGTAGTGTATTTTTTTTCTGAATTGGCATCCTTTCGCATTACGAGGAGGAGGCTAAACATTTTCCTCTCTGTGTGGCCTAATATTTTCCCTGTCCAACGGGATCTTCTCTTCCCAAAAAGTCAGTGTAATTAACCTGCCTGTGTATAAACCAATTTTGTTTTAGTTTTTCCGAATTTAGAGTCTCTCTATCAAATGCTGTTTCTCTTAAAACCATTGAAATTCAATTTAGGTTTTATAGTACAATAAGTTAAGCATCCTTACATTAGTATATGAATTTGATTCCTTCAAAAGAAAAAAAAGAGTATCTTAGTTTGTTTTTTTTTTTTTTTTTTTTTTTTTTAATTTAATTTTTGATCAAAGTTTTAGTTATGTAGGTAATTGCAATATCTCTTCCGCAAAATTGCATTAAAATTTTTTGCAACATTTTAAAATGCTGTATCCTTCGATGGCATTTGATGTGTTTTCGCTTTCTGTATTAAAGCTGGGCTCAAACCCGGGCAGCTAGACAACATTTTCTTTCCCTGAGTAAAAATTAAATCGTTTAAAAATACATTTATGTCATTAAATGAAGAGGCTAGATGAAATATTCAAATCGTGTAGCTTCTACATTTAGTTTGACAGTAAAAAGTCTGGAAGTAATATTAATTCTTTGTTGAAAAATATCTTTATTGATACCAAGTGTTGCAAATCAATCTTAAGTTATTTCTCAGAGTAATATATAAAAACTGTCCCCCTCTGGCTACATTCCTGAAAGTAAGCATTAAGTATTTAACAAATCGATTTGATCATATTTTAGGCATCATGCAGACTATATTTCCAGCTCTTTCATTAAAGTGCAATTTATTTTCAGTGTATGAACATGAAATTTCTTCTAAAATACTGTACAAGCCTAGTCACTTATTCCAAATTTAATTCAGTTTTCATATAAGAATTAAAATTTGCCAGACAATTGCTTTCTTAACATCTATTAAACTAAAAATAGTTTAATAGATGTTGTTGTAATTTAACACTTTTGACTTTATTGTTTTCAGAAATTTGCTAAATCAAGTTTATCTTTGTGTGACCTTACATCTAAGGCACCAATAATAAATTTGTTTTGGCATTCACTGGTTAAATTTTTAAACAAAACTTATTATTGATGTAAAAGAAGGAACAAATTACATTTATCTTGGTAATATGTCTTTTGATATTGTCTTAAGTTATCGCGTCTTATGGTTATTTATGGTGTCTCATGATATTGCAGCAACTTAAAATGCATTTCATAGAACTTCTTGTTTCTTAAGTTGCATAACCTATTTTCATAGCTTCTTGTCATCTTTATGTTTTACTGTTCCATGTTCAAATATATATAAAAGGTAAATTTCTAATCAAATATTCTTCCATTCACAGCACAGTGATATAATTTGTGTTCGCATTTATTATACAGTTATGATCATTATTCATTATAGAGTTTTATATATTTATTATATATATTTAATTTATATCATTATGTATTATATGATTTTGCTTTTAGAATATATCACAATATATGTTTCGAATTGCTAATAAAACTATTATGTTTTTCAATATGTTAATGTGATCTGTGTGTCTTTTAGGTTAATTATTTTAATAAAGGAATTAAAATAAAATCATACCCTTTTAATGTAATTCACATTTTACCATAATTTTTTTTTTTTTTTTAAAGTCACATTTGATAACAATATAAAAAATGTTGATAGAAACTTTAAAATTATTCCTATTTTTATTGGCAAGTGTTAAATATTCTTTACAAAATTCCATTTCTCAGCACACACCATCTCAATTAATTGAATCAGTTTCCAAATAAAAATTAAATTCAGTATGTCGCAGAGTAAGTACCAGAAGTAGAACTGCATGAAACACACAAGAACATATCCATATTTAGCCATTCACTATTCACTTCTAACTGTTACTAACTGAATAAAAGAAAATATAAGTGTAAAGTTCTATGAATAAAAGATCAGTTACACTAAAGAAAATTTTTTTTAATATACATTACATCTTAATTCTATATAATTATTCTTTTGTTTTTCACTTGCCCTTGACATTAGTTGATGACAGCTGATTCATGTCAGAAATATTGTTCCTTATAAAAAAATACACACATAAATTTTATATATAGAAAAATCTATGTACTCTTCTGTTATAGAGACTTGGATTCAAAAATGTCTGTATGTGTGTTTATACACAAACATACATGCATACGTACATATATACGTGCATATGTGAACACATTCATACATACATTTCTGAATTCGGTCCTGATAACAGAAGTGTACAAAATTTTGCCGCAGTTGTTAAATGAATAGTCTAAGGTAAAATGGTTCTGGTTTATTTGATTACAGCAAAGCTTGCTCAGGCTCATCTATACCTAAGGGTGTAGAAGATGCCGTTGTGTAGTACTTTCGATTTAAAACTGTCACACATTAATATTACATGTGTATAAACAGCTATAAAATATGCACCAAGAAACTGAAATTGTCAACAGTAATTTAATATATTTTATTCTGTGTTACATACGAATAGTACATTCTTTTTGGACAAAGCTATATGAAGCATACACAATCAGCCTCAGTCAAATACTAAATATTTAAGTATTTTTTGTTTATCCAACCCCTAGTTTCAGCATTTTTTATAAAATGCACTTTTATAATGCACCTAACACTTTTATAAGTGCTAGGTTTTTTTTATGCATTCCTGGTACACATCCGACCAAAGACATGGTTATATGATTATATTATACAAATGGTTATGATTTTATAGTTAACCGTCATTTCGCTGGCAAATGCTTTTTTTATCATAATGAATTACATTATAATTTTGGAGTCTATGTACTTATATAAAAGAAAGCGTTAGATTTCATTAAAAATACAATGTTTTCCCTAAGAATAAAGAATCAAAAATGTCTATGAATTCTATTCTATGAAATTGTACTTTTTAAATGATAAAATTTTAAAATCTACAATCTGAGTATTAGAATATGGTTGGAAAATTACCGTAAAATCTCTTGTTTCTACCAAAGTGCTTTTAATATTCTGTGATGGATGGAATTCTCTTATGAAAATTATGTTATGGTACTTGAAATGGTTTCTTGTTTACTTAAGAATTATAACCAGATAATGAAGCTCTTACAACAAATTTTATCTGATTAATACAATTTATGCCTTTTTCTTTTAATGAAATGGCTGTTGTATATAATGATTATAGTTGTTTAAATTTAAATAATTCTTTGGCATAATGTAATTTATATCATCTATGTTGCTACAATTCTGTTTCAGTACAAGACCATCATGTCAGTGTAAGATTTCGTAAGTGGAGACTTGGTTTCTAATCTTTGTGTAATATAATAAGGAGAAGCTCTTACTGTGAATTTTCATATGTATAATTTATTCTTGTATTGGATTGGAATGGACTCTGTGTTTTCATTTAGGATGTTTCATATTCAAAGAGTTAGTTCAGTGTTTCATATTCAAAGATGATTAAGTTCTTACAATGTAATTAATTAATAGACTTATCACACAGACCTTTTTAATAGACTTATTCTTAAATTTTTTGTTCAGACATAATGTTACTAATTAAAAACAGCATTAGAAAAACAAAACTGGTTAAAAGAAAACTTCAGTTATTTTTAAAATTGATATTTTATATTTAAATGCTTTTATTAATATAAAAACAACAATAAACATATTTCTAAATAATAAGGTTATTAAGAATCCTTAAGAAAATTTTTAACATTTATAAAGGTTTGCAAGGTGAAAACATAATCGATTTTGTTATAAATCACATGGTTTTGAGTATGCTCCTGCTGGATTGGTAGAAGCTTGGTGATCCTGTTATGAACAAATCTTAACAGATGAAGATATAGCATGTGAATATAGAATCTAAAGGAAAGGTAAGGTTAGATTAGGGTCTTTGAATATTACCAAGCACAATGGTTATCAGTCTGAAGAAGAATGCTTTTATGAAGAACTTTATAGGGCACACCATTTCTTATATGGCAGGGTTGCTTTCTCAAGTACTGAGGTAGGGAATATTTAATCTGCTCTTTTTTTTTTTTTTTTTTTTTTTTTTGAAGTGTTTGGTAATGGTATTATTCATTTCATGTATTTTCTGTAATACATATAGAACACTAATATCTTTTTTTCATTTTTAAGTGCTTTGCTCGTTGATATTCTCAAAATTGCATCTAATAAGTAGTGCTATTAAGTATATAATAGCTATATATTATGTATAAATTATAATATAATGTACACCATATAATGATATGTATTACGTGGGCTATTATGTATGTATAAATACAATAAACGCATATATAGATCAATATATGGTTGATCTTTACAATATGGTAACTGGTAGTTTGGCGACATTTTGGAGGCGATAAAGGTTACTACCTGGGACTTTGGTAATAATGTGAGCAGTACTCAGTTCCCATTACGCATTATATTGCGTGAGGGAAATGAGAGATCATGGGATATGTCATGTGATATTTATGGACGAATTACGGTTCTTTAATCGGAAAAGGGGGAAATCGGGAAAAAATGTGGAAATTTTGTATTTAGCTTTATTCTGTGTTGTGTGAAACAGTGTTGTGTAATTTTTGGATCCCATGGCCCTAATTAAAGTGAATTCGAAATGGGTATTTAGGCATTGTGATAAAGACAGGTTTGCTTTTTATTTAGTGGAGGAAGTATGGAGGAAAAATTCGCAGAAAAAATCTTTCAATAATTTTATTGAATGAATTAGAAAAGTGTATCCGCCACGTAATCAAGATTCTGAAGAAGATTAGGTAAGTTAGTATTTTTAATTATTTGAGGATATTATTTTTTTGCATTGTTCTAAATGTAAGGTGGAAAGGAATTTGGTATTATTGGGAAAATTGTTATTAGCAATGATTTAGTTTAAAGTAATTAGGATTCTAAGGTAATTTTTATTAATTTAATGTATGTGCTCATTTATATTTTAAGTAGTGTTTTTGAATTTAAGTTAGTAGTGTTTTTATTTTATATGTGGATATGTTCATATTTGTAAAGGATAAATACTTTTTCACGATCAGGTAATTTCATATATGTTCTTTTTACCGGGTTTAGAGATTGAGAAAATTTTCATGTATTTTCGTGAAATTTTTCTAATTTATGAGAAAAAAGCAGTGTACATGGATATAGTGAAGAGTGCGCGCAATGCCATTTTTGTGCAATTCTGGGATGTTTTTCTAAGTAAAAATAAGTCGGCGTGTACATGGTTTATGTTTAAGTGTTATTTTGAAAAACACGTAAGGAGTATGGTATTGTGCACTTTTTCCCAATTTTGCAGTGAATATTTGTCATGATTAAGCAGTTTGGTTTGATAAAATTTCTAGCATAAGTGTAATTCGGCTAGTAGATTGTTGGAAGAAGTGTTCAGTAGATAAGAAGAAAAGAAACATGTCTTTACTTCGTGAAGACAAAATGGCGGCGGGGAAAAAAAAAAATAGAGGGTTGCTGTAGGAGAGTTGGTTGCCAAATTTTCGCCAAAAAATCGCCAAGTTACCATAATGTAAAGATCAACCCAATATATTTTTAGTATGTAATCATTCAAAATAAATTTTATGGAAAAAAAAAAGGCACTTGACAGCAGAGATTTTCTGGAAATCCCAAGTTAAATACATATGAAATCATTTGTTTACAATCAGTGAAAGTTAACACCAAAACAGCGACTCAACGCTTACAACAGCCAGCAGTTCCTCCTTTACATGAAGAAGAAATTAAATAAAATATATATATATATATATTTCTCCTTTTTCAACAATGAAATGTCCTTCGATTTCATGCGATCATTACGCTATAGAACTTATTCTTCAACAGGAAGTCAAAATTCGTACATTGGGTTTTTGAAGTAAAATTCCGTGCTTTACTAAATGATGCGCTTTTTCAAATTCTCTCTGCTTCAGTAATATAGCGAGAATTTACGCCTCCTTGAACAAAATCAAACATTTCGCAAAAGCTAAGCAACTCCATTTTTGGATGGACGAAGTCAGATCACAAATCAAAATACGGATTTTTATACGCCATACCTATATGTGAATTTAATCGCGGATAAAAAGAAAAGGCAAAGTAGTAGAAAACATCCTAAAAATATTACTGTCCCCATGGGTGTAGTCAAAACGAGAGGAAGCTGTAATCATTTACAATAAATACTGTCTCACAGGTGTGTGTTAGAGCTGTAGCAAACCGCATGTATTCGTTACCGAGTGACGGGTACAACGGTTGACTCGATGTACCGATTCGGTACTCACAAATTCATTTCGTTACTCGCATCTGTTCGTTACTCGCATCTGTCGTACGATGCGGTTTATTGGAGTACGAATGATGCGGTTTCTATGCGAATACGAATGATGCGGTTTCTATGCGAATACGAATGATGCGGTTGCTGTTCGAATACGAATGATACATTTGCTAACAATACCCGTGTGCCACATTTTTCATTGATAATTTCGAATTTTTTTGGTTAACTCATCGGGCAAACTCTTGTTTACATTATGTGTTTTAGTTGAAATATTGTTTAGTTGTTGATATTTAAGAAAATGATCAATTTTGATAGCGTGAAGCGTTATTTTGTATTTGCTTTTTACATTTAGATTTATAGCGCATGTTATGTCTGTAATTTGAAAATTTAGATGATTATTGATTTTTTTTTTTTTCTTGAACGTGCCATAGGGAGATTTTATTGATTTGAAATATTTATATACTGAACTTAGGTATTGTTTAAATAAGAATATGTAGGTTAATATAAGTTCTTTACTTAGGAGTAAGTATTGTAATCGAGAAATAAAAAGGAAGTAAGTATTGTAATCGAGAAAAATTTTTGGGTATCATATTTCAACGGAAATATCCATTTTTGACGATTACGGAATCCATGTGAACTATTTTTTGGGTGACGTCTGTACGTACAAAGACAATTTTTTTTTTTTTTCCCCCAGAAACGGATTGTTAATGTAATCCCATTTACTCTAAGCTGATACTTATGACTAATGATTATGATTAAGTTGATACTTGAAAGGGATTTTTTTCGTGATGTGTAAGTACGTATATATGCATTTCACATAACTCAAAAACGATTAGAAATTTTGTATATGAGCCATTATAACATCTAGATGTGCACCTCCCTTTTTATTGCAATCGGTAATACTACAAAACGTAAATATGTATATTTTAAATAAATTATAATTAAATGTAAAGTATATATATATATATATCATTATAATTAAATGTAAAGTACACACACATTTATATGTATATAAATATAAAATAAAAGCCAAGTAAGGCAAAAATAAAAGCCTTGGTATTTATTTTATTTATTTATCACTAAGTAAGTTACTTGGCTTTTATTTGCGCAATCGTTGGTTGTAGTCAGGACTTAATTTTTAAAATTAGAAGTGCTGGAGCTCTATGGAAGGCCATCAGGAAAGATGAATAAATAAATAAATAAATATAAATAAAAAACAAATAAAATAACTAATGCAATAATAAAATAATTAACAACTAGAATATTAAATGATTATTATTATAATTCAATAAAAATGTAAAGACAAATGAAAATTTAATTAATTCTTAAATTAATGATGAACAACTAAGTAATGAAATAAAATACCAGACATCGTCTGGTTTGGGGGCTGTGGCTGAAATTGCAATTTAAGAACCAAGCCAAGCATTAGCTAAATTTAGGCCCTTGATGAGCAAATAATGTACTGTTTACCAGAGTATAGATAGAAACTTGGTTATGTAGCCTAATCTTCTAAAACGATGTTTCGTCGCTGCCTTCCCCCACCAATTCCCTTTTTTTCGGTTTCGGATTATTTGGTTACGGCAATGCACACTAGGGCTATTGCCTAAGGGAAGGGATGCCTTCGTGGAGGACTTTTTAAAGGAAACTGGCTCATATGCAAGTTACACATGGGGAAAACCCCGAAAACGCCCGTGTAGCCAGCCGTTAGCCGGGAATTGAACCCTGGACTGAACTATTAGTCTTCAGCGACTTTGCCGCTCGAGCGCTGGTGGGGTTCTTCGCTGTTTGAAAAATAGGTGTTCACTTTTCCATAAAGCAAGCACCTTTTTTCTTCAATTAAAACAGGTTATACGACATGACTCTTACTACTTCATTCTCACTTAGCTTTTGATTTCTAATATTGATTCAATATTTTCTGTAGGCATTCTGATTAGAATAATGGATTTCAAACATGTGCAAAAGGCGTGTATCTGAATATAATTAGGTTTTTATAACATAGGGTCCATTTTATTAATTTCTAAAGCAATAGAATCCCATTATCGCTGTTTTGAAAGAAAGCAAAAATGTGACAAATGTATAATGAACATTAATATACATGCTTTACTAGAAATTCACCCTTTCGTCATTAGCGGTTCTGATGAAAGGAATGGGGAGCAGCAGCAAACGAAATAACGAATAACGGACAAATAACGAAATCTAATCTTTAATGCGGTCTCCCAGTTTCTTTAGCCCACCAGCGGCAGAGCGGTAACGTCGTTGAACACTGGTAGTTCGGTCTGAGGTTCGAATTCCGCGAACGGGTTGGCTGCATGGGTGTTTTCGTGGTTTTCGCCATGTGTAACGTGTATACGAGCCATTTCCCTTAGAAAGTCCTCCACGAAGGCATCCCTCTCTTTAGGCAGATAGCCCTAGTGTGCTTTGCCACAATTAAATACACGAACACCAATCCAGTTTCTTTATTTGTATTTTGGAAAGTTTTATTGTCATTATGAAAAGTGAAATTTGATATGGCTACCGCATAACTTTTTAAATTATGCTTATTTTTGCTGCACTTCATTTAAATTTATTTCCACGAATTATTTAACTTAATTAAGCGATACCCGAAGGCAAGTTACAAATGGCATCAAACACTGCAAATTTTGAAATTAAATTTCCCGGTCAATCTCTGTCTACGGGACTCAAACTTCTTGTATTTTTATTTTTTCATAACGAGTATAAAACTTTGCCAGCTATAAATATAGGAACCAGAAGACAACATAAAAAGTTAGATTTCATAATTTGTCCAAAATTAATTCTTTTTAAAATTTGACATTGACAAAATATGAATATTTTAGTCATTTAAAATACTTCTGTATTTTTGTTGCACCGTATTTAAACTTGCTTCTTCGAGTTATTGACACTAAATTACATTAATTCCGTTAACTATTAGAAAATAGTTATAGCAAATCATCTAATTACGACATCTCTAAGAGGTCACTTTCTAAGAAATCTGTATTTTTGAGAACATAAACAAACATTGGTAGTGAACATCACCTTTTTAAGACCACGATGTTATATTCAGATACAACACCTTCTGAGCACGTCTGAAATTCATTCCTCTGCTCAGCATAATTCGTCTGCATAAAATAATAAATAGTATTAGAAATCAAAAGCTAAGTCGAAGTAGAAACAGTCATCTCTTCTAAACCATTTTAATTGAAGTAAACAGACGTTCGTCTTATCGTAAAGTAGACACCTATTTTTCAAACAGCGGATGAAACGGAAAAGAGGGAATTGGCGGGGGAAGGCAGCGAACGAAATGACACTTTTTGGAGCTGGGATGAAATGAGAAAGGACGAAAAAGTACTAAGCGAATAAGACAAGGTCTGGTATTTTACTTTATAATTTAACAATTCATCATAAATTTAAGAATTATTTTAATTTTTATTTGTCTTTACATTTTTCTTAAATTTTACTTATAAGTATTTTATTTCAGTTGCTAATTATTATGTTACTTTAATTATTCATTACTTTAATCACTATTTTTTTGTTATTTTAATTATTAAGTTTTTTAATAAGTAATTTTTTAGTATTTTAATTACTAATTAATGTTATTATTGTAATATTTATTTTATTTCGTTATTTATTTTTTATTTTACTTTTTCCTGACGGCCTTCCATAGGCGCTTCTGACTTCTGAGACACCACAAAAGGAGGTGAATTATTTGTATCCAAAAATACGACGGGAAACTTCCTATCGCATAGGGCCGTATACCGATAAAATAGGCTCAGGATACGAATATCGATCGATTTTACCGAAAGTAACGAGTAACGATAGGAAAGTAACGAGTACTGGTTCACCGAGTAACGAATACATACGGGTACACAATTTCTCGTTACTTCTACAGCACTAGTGTGTGTAGTGAGTATGTTTGGTAAGGCTGAATAGATGTCATGATGGGGGGGGGATGGATCGTGTTGAGATGCTTCGTATTCAAGCATTTATTTATTTATTTATTTTACCATGGAATTTAGCATGGAATACAAGGCAATATGTATGCTTTCATCCTGAGACACACAGCAAAAGACCCATAACATCAGACAGAAACATATATTACTTTAACTAAAATAACTAAAGACAGTAAGCATAGATCGGTGGTATTTATTAATATATTTATCATAATTTATTATAAGTTTATTTATGGTCAGCTCGCTATCATAATTTATTACTTGTTAATTAATGTTAGTTTAACACATTGAAGAAAACAGTATTTATATTATGTCATAATTCTAAGAATTTATTTAAGGCAATGAAGAATAATAGATCCCTCACATTTAGATATTAAACAGATAGCAAACAACAGTTGAGGGAAAAAAAATCGGTGAGGTATAGTATTTAAAATCAATAAAATATTTAAGCGATCTCGGGGGGGGGGAAGATAGGAGAACGAAGTAGCGCATAGCGCAACCTAACATACACGTCGCTTCGCAAAATCTCCATTTTCCCTCTCTGGAAACTGGAAATGTAGGCGATGTCGTTCTGTTGGAAGATAGCCAGAGACGCCGCACTCATTAGTGTTTAGCCAAGATAATCGAGCTTTTTCCCAGTATAGACGGAAAAATTAGACTAACGAGGGTCAAGATAGGAAATGAACTCTGCTTCCTCCAGTGTCCCGGCTTTTCCCGTCGGAGATCTCTACTCCCGAATCTGCTGGTCCTCTGTTCCACAGCAGAACATCTCGAGATAGAAACAACCCTACGACTGGTCAGGCTGATTGTGTTTCAGAACCTGCTTCAAGTCTGTTTGTGTTTCAGAACCTGCTTCAAGTCCTCACGTGATAACCAGAGCTGGAAGAGTTATTGGTCTTCCTCATCGACTGGACCTGTGTGTATTGAATTCCTCCGTACCGTCGGACCTCAATGGTGGGAGGTGATGTTACATCTAAACTCTGGACTATCAGCGCCGTTGCATCTAAAATCTAGAATAATCAAAACAAAAACGTATATAGAACTCTGATTTGCATTGAACTGGAACCAGAACAAGAACTAGAAAGATTGTCTGAAGGAAAGAGCGTAATGCTCATCTAAACGTAATCTGTTAATTGTGTATAAATATAATCTATTTATGCTTCACACAAGTCTAAGTGTCAATATTTTGAAGAATCTTGGAATTTAGATAGTTCAGCGATCAGAATGGATGTTTCCTTGGCCATCCGGAAGATAGAAAATGTAAGATAATTTTTTTTTGCCTTTATAGAGAATTCAGAAATATTAATTTTGAGTGAGAATCTAGAATTTCGTTTCCACTAGAAGGTTTCATAAATACATTATATTCACTTTTACATTTAGCCTTTGAAGTTAAATAAATTTTACAATTTCGACCTAACTTTTGCGGTTTAAAATATGATTCTCCTTGTTTAATTGCAATATGTGTCATCAATTCGCAATCAAATAAACCGAATATTTCATCTGATACAATTAATTAACATAATAATTTAAAATCACTCACTTAGCGCATCTGACAATAATACTCAACGGTAGCATTTCATCTTGACGCAAATTAAACATAGCTTTCTGAATGTAATTTTTGCGCTTTTTGAAAACTGTATAACACTCTCGTGGCGTTGTCTGAAATTCTTTCAACACTATTGTTCTAAGCTTATCATAATTGCGCATGTCTTCTGCAGTCAAATAAACTATTCAATTATTCGCTCTCACCCAGAATATTCAAAATAATTTCCAATTTTAGCTCATCTGGTTTAAACGCTTTCTCAAGGGACTGGAAAAAAAGATTAAATGACTTTACTCTCGAAGGTACTGGCAAAGAATATGTATTGTTAAAAACAAGGTGGTTAGAATAGAACAAGGAGGAGGCTATTCTAACCTCCTTGGTTAAGAAGGAAAACTTCTTCGCACCAAAAGTTGCTCGGCTGCCCATGAGCGAAATATCTGTCTCCAAAGCGCCAAAGTTCGAAGCCGGCATCGAATTTCGAAGGTCACGTTTATCAAGAGTCCATAAAACGAATATCGTTATAATTTTCTTAAAACTTTGAAGGAAAATAAAATATTTTTTCGCGTAAGTAAATTAAATTAATAGGTTAGTTATTTTGAGTCCACCCCCTTCCAAAGAAAAAGTGCAAAAATGTGAGTCTAAATTATTACAAAAAGTAAAAGAAGAAACGTTTTGTCGGTGAGATCGGAGATCATCATTCGTTAAGTGGTGTTCGACACGAAGGCCTTTACCACAACATGTTTATCAATCCATTAAGAACCTGTAACAGTTCGTTAAATTCCATAAACTGGAAAAGTCCTGTGCACTTGTAATAAAAGTGCAAAGACTTCAGTAGTGAAGAAGTTAATCAGGGGTGACGCCATACATCGGCCAAAGATGAAGTCTTCGTTGGATAAGCTATAATAGCAACTAATAATTTTGACATATCTTTCACACATTATCGTAGATTTGACACAGTATCGTACAGTAATATTGGAAAATAATATATACAAGTCCCAGATTTTTTTTTTTTTTTGCTTTCGTCCGAGGCGAAAGTACCTATATCTTAATACTCATTGGGAAGTAGATTGTCACGTGATATACGAATTTAATGATGATAAAGTCAGCAGCCTTGGTACCGGGCAAAGTCCTGGGTAAGATGAAAATGATGATAAAGATGGAACAAAATCTTGATTAAATAGTTGAAAATAAAATATATACAAGAACTACCATCTAACATTATGATGTATAGTTTTGGGCCGTTTATGCGGCTGTGCGATTAGATAGTCGTACTCCCCTATGTTTTTAATAACTTCTTTTCGTAGAATTTGAATGTAATCTTTAGTAATTCGGTATATAATGGTTATCTTTAGAGAATTATAAATGACAGTGTTCCTAACGAACCACGGAGAGTTCGATAGGAATCTGAGAGTTTTACTCTGAAAACTTTGAAGCCTTGCTCGGTTTGAACGTGCAGTAGCTGACCACGCCCAAGCATATAGAATTATCGGTCGGATTGCCTGTAGATAGATTGTTTTTTTAGCGTTGATATTTAACTTCGAATATGTGCACATCAGAGAGTATATGCTCATTAAGGGACGTTGTGCTTTGTCTCTGATATAATTAACATGAAATTTGAAAGTTAACTTCTGATCGAGATAAACACCTAGATATTTTGCTTGGTGATCACTTGACACGATTTGTCCGTCCATCGTAATTTCTTCCAAGTCTTGAGGGATATTTCCTTTCTTAAAGTAAATCACTTTTGATTTTTCGGGTTTAATTTTAATTTTCCATCCTTTAAACCAGGGTGAAATGTAATTAATGGCATTCTGTAGTTTATTTCTTGCATGATATGGATTAAGTGAGAGACATAAAAGTGCCATGTCATCGGCATAGCATGCAGTGAAAGTATTTTCTATATTAGGAAGATCGTTCATATATAAATTATAGAGAAGCGGGAAAATTACCGACCCCTGTGGTAACCCGCGTTAAATTTTCTTGTGGTGGAATAGTTATCTTGAATCTTAACTTGAAAAGTTCTGTTCTTTAAAAAATCAGGAATTAGATGGGTGATGGCAGGTGAGAAATTGTAGTTAATCAGCTTGATGATAAGACCGGGACGTCAAACTTTATCGAAGGCTTTATCTAAATCCATAAAAATAGCAGCGACTACTTCCTTTTTATTAAAATTTTCACCTATGAATTCTACGATTCGGGCGATCTGCTGAGTCGTTGAGAATCCCTGGCGAAATCCAAATTGATGGTCTTTGATGATGTTATTTTCATTAATAAAAGTGGTGAGTCGAGACTTGATAAGCCTTTCGAAAAGTTTGGCAATTGCAGGCAGAAGACTGATCGGTCTAAAGTTACTTGTGAGATTTCCAGCTTTGCCAGGCTTTTTAATGACAGTTAGAATGGCGTGTTTCCAATATTTTGGGAATGTATTAAGTCTTAAACATGCGTTAAAAATATTTGTAATAAGGACGATGTTATTCCTTGGGAGGTATTGCAGGGCCTTATTAGTGATATTGTCATATCCAGATGCTTTCTTTGGATTAAGTTTCTTTATAACTTTCTGTATTTCTTTGGGAGTAGTCGGGTTGTTTTGATTTTCAGGATCTTTGCAGAGGAAATCGGTCAAGGGATTGATAATGTTGATATCATTCGGGTGTGGGAAATTATTTATATTAAACTGTTGTTCATAGTTATCAGAGAAGAGGTTGACAATTTTCTTATGATCGTAAATTTTGGTGTTATTATCATCTAGAATTGGTCCAATATTGGAGGGAGTGCTTCGGAGACTTTAGCAACTTTCCACACAGAATGGTCGGTGTGCGAAAGACTTTCAATGAAGTTATCCCAGCAATTGTTTCCGTACACTTGGATAAGTTTTCTGAGGTTTCGATTGGCAGCATTAAATCTTCTTTTGTCTTGGGTGGAGTGAGAACGTTGATAAATTTTTCTTAGTTAATTTTTCTCTGTAATTTTCTGTCTAATATTGTGTGGGAGCGTATAATTAGTCTGTTTTGGAATACATTTGGCGTGGTTGAGGGCTTCGTTGATTTTACTGCTAAGATAGGCTGTGGCATCATGAATTTCGCTGTTATTAGTCATTTTAGTGGTAGCAGATATGTTTTCTTCAAGGTGATAAGCATAGTTTTCCCAATTAATAAGGCACTTTATAGGCGGAAGACCATGCTTTAAGCCATATAAAGTGAATCGTACTGGTAGGTGATCTGAAAAAAGTTCTTTATCCACTTGGAGAAAAGGTATTTGAGGAACATTGAAGGTAATTAAGATGTCTAATACATCAGAAGTATTTGAGATTTGATGAAGATCCATAGGTTCATCTGGACCATAAATGTTGATATCAGGGTTGTTGATGGTAATAATTCCGTCTGGATTATTCGCGTGGAGTTCCAGTTACCGTGCTTACAATTAAGTCCCCAGCAAGAATAGTTGGATAACCAAAGTTGAGAATATAGTCAAGATCTTGAGTGTGGAGGCTTTTGTTGAGTGGCTTATAAACAGCAATGGTGAGATATTCTTTATTATCACTGTTGAAAATACATGCACTTGCTTCAAAGCTCATAAGGGGAAGAGGAAAGATGGTACTGTTTAGGCTTTTTTTTGATGAGAATAGCTATACCGCCACCACGCTTATGAAGACGGTCAGATCTATAGATGTTGTAATTGGGAATTTTAAATTTGTCATTTGATTTGAGGTGGGTTTCATTTAACAAAATTACATCCAGACTGTGCTGGTTGATGTAGTTTTGAATTTCAAATTTTTGATTTTTAATATTATTACTATTATAAAACATAAACTCGGCATAATAAATATGTTGCATGGTATTTGGATTAGCCGTATGGGCGTAAATATTCATGCTCGTTCTGGATGAACATCTTTAGTGCTGCCATTGCAGTCTTGAGCCTGGTGTCGGGGTTAGAAGCCTGCTGGTATTGCTGGTAAATTTGATAAATTTCAGTAATGAACCCGGTGAATTCTTCAAAAGTGTTGTTCTTCTATGTCTCTGTTTACTGATTTTCGTCTTTTTTTGGAGGATTGGTCTTCTTTATCGTTATTTATAGAGTTGTTATTATTATTGAGGTTTTCCTGTCGTTAACCGTCCTTGGGTTGCTCTTGGTAATCGCCGCATATGATTTGTTGTACGGGGCTTAAATGCATTTGGTGTTAATGAAGAAACTTCATTAATTTTTTCAATATCTGTATTTCCTGGTCTTTTAGGGCATTCCTTACTACAGGATGCATGTCCTCCTCCACAGGGGACACATTTCGCAGGAAATTCTTTACCTTTTTGAGAGCACTGGAAGGATTTGTGATTATCGGCGCGTCTGACGTTTTGTACACGAACGTTTCTTCCCTCAATTTCCTGTACAGTCGGTTACAAAAGTATTCGAACACCGGTACCCTATCAGAAAATGACAAGATGGCGGTTTTTTTTTTTTTTTCCCTGTCTCTTGTGTTATTCCATCCTAAGTTTTCTTCTTTCCCCATCTTGGAAAAGACTGAAAAATGGTCACGATCTCTCTTTGAATTGGGAAGCCATTTTGAGAAAAGCGGACGACCCCACCTTGGACAACGGAAATGACCGCTCACCCCACCTCTCCCTCTCTTTGCATTGGGACGCGATTTTGAGAAAAAGCGGACGACTTCATCTTGGAAAAACGGCATTCGATATGTTTTGGTTTGCTGTATTTAAGTCGGGGTGGAATCCGGTCAGCTAGCTGTGTTGTTTTCCTCGGTGAAATATTGCTATCATTTCATTGAAAGTGACCTGGTAATATTTCAGGATAAACCCTCGTACATTGGACTAAGTTCTCACCTCTCATGGATGAGAGTACCTAAGTAAGAACTTAAAATTTTAGATACGTTTCTTAGGTTAAAATTCTGATTGAAATACTTTTAAGGTATATGACTTAACTTTCCAAGATGTCACTAATTGTGTGTGTGAATTAAGGTAGTTTAATATATAACACCTGCTTCAAAGCTAACAGTAAAGTTTATTTTGTTTATTTGTCATTTAAAATTACCTGCTTATTGTCTTTCGCTGCCATCTTTCTACCATCGCTGAAATAATTTATTCTTCTCGAAGATCATTATCCCTTTTATTGTGTGTATCCATAATAACTGTCTAAATTTTTTTCTTTTATTGTTCATGTTGTAGCCGTACATTAAAAAACCCTTTCGCTTACTGTACTTCTGTCGTATTAGGAAAATCATTTGCTTTTCTATCAACTGCAGTCATGATTTTAGTAACAATGTAGCACATTGCTGGAATTTAAAACAAAGAAGGCTACTTTTGAAGTTTTATATATTAAGAAACGGTATTAGATATTTCTCCTTGTGTATAATTATTCTTTAATTTCAAAGTAGTTAAAATCTAATGATTCCTTTCTTTCCCCCCTTGGCCTCTTCTAGTGTAATTTGTCATCATTTTTGTGCACTCTTGGATTGCAGAACATGATATCGTTAAAGAAAAAGAACGAAGATGGAACGGACAAATAATGCAGAGCAAAAAGACATCTGTGGCTGGTAATTCTTGTTTTATCTTAACTTAAGTTCCATTAGAAATGCTTGAATGTTATAATTTGTACGTCCCTTCTCACATGTTGCTTTATATTGGAGTTTTACTAGTTATTTATTTTACATGATCGCTTCACATTATGTTTTAATGTTTAGGTTAGCATTTGTACATTAATTTGTGCATTAATTTAGGTTTTGAATTCCATATTGAATTGTCTGAATTGGTGCTTTCTTTATATTGTATTGTAATATTCGAAGTGAGGTTGAACTGTTAATCACACTATAATTATCCGAAGTTTGAGATTTTTTAGAGTTCCGTGGCTTCGTAGTGGTTTCAAAATTACTGCTGTAGTGTATTTTTTCCCAAGTGGCCTCCTTTTGCATTACGAGGAGGAGGCTAAACATTTTCATCTCTGTGTGGCCTAATATTTTCCCTGTCCAATGGGGTCTTCTCTTCCGAACAGGCCAGTGTAATTGTACTGCATGTGTATAAACCAATTTTGTTTAATTTTTTTCAACTTTAGAGTCTCTCTATCAAGTGGTGTTTCTCGTAAAACCATTGTCTTAATCTTTGGATTATGGTAACTTGGAGATTTTTCGTGAAAATTTGGCAAGAACCCTTCTACAACAACCTTCTACTTTTTTTTTTTTTTTGCACCATTTTGTCTTCATGAAGTAAAGACAGGTTTATTTTTTTTTTTATTTTCTCAACATTTTTTCCAACAATCTGCTAGCCAAATTACGCTTATGCTATAAATTTTATGGAACAAAAGTGCTTAATCATGACAAATATTAACTGCAAAATTGGGGAAAGTGCAGGTTTGCAAACTCCTTGCCAAGGTTTTTAGAATGGCACATACATGGTAACCATGTACACGTTGACCTATTTTTACTTAAAAAAAATCCCAGAATTGCGCACACTCTTGACTTTATCTATGTACAAAGCTTTTTTCTCATAAATTAGAAAAATTTGCACGAAAATGCAGGAAAATTTTATAAATCTTTAAAGTCGGTAAAAAGGACATATATGAAATTACCTGATCGCGAAAAAGTATATACCGTTTCCAAGGATGAACATTTGCACATATAAAATATCCAAAAACTTTTCCCTCTAAATTATCTATTATAAACGTCACCTGCGAATTTATAACGCAAACATTAAAAATGGTTGCTAATACTTAGTGTCAAATATTTAAATTATTTCCATGCACGTTTACTTCTGCTGAAACGTATTCCAAAATGCTACAAACATAAAATTCCCAAAATAACTATCATTTAATTAAAATATATTTTAATTAAAAAAAACTACTTAAAATAGAAATAAACACATACAATAAATTAATAAAAATTAACTTAAAATGTTAATTACTTTAAACTAATCCATTGCTAATAAAAATTTTCCAATAATAGCATATTATCTTATTTATTCCTTATATTTACAACAATGCATAAAAATAATATCCTCAAATGATTAAAAATACTAACTTACCTAATCTTCTACAGAACCTTGAGTGTATGGCGGATCACAAAATGTCCATTTTCACCACATTTCTTTCACCGCCATTCAAACTTATCTGTAATATCCTTCCTTTCACACAATCTCATTTCATTCCCACATTTTGGACATTCATACTTATCCGCAATTAATCCTACACTCATACAGCATTCAAGCAATTCTTTTGGATTATCAGATAAACGCAATAAAAATTTCGAATTCACATTAGATAGCGCCATGGGATCCAAAAATTAAGCAACACTGTTTCACACAACACAGAATGAAGCTAAATACAAAATGCTATAAAGTACTGCAGATATTTTTCCAAATTTCCCCCCTTTTCCGATTGAAGAGCTGTCCTTCGTCCATAAATGTCACATGACATATCTCATGATCTCTCATTTCTCTCAGACAAAAAATCCGTAATTGGAACTGGGTACTTCTCACATTATTGCCAAAGTCCTAGGTAGTAAACTTTATCGCCTACCAAAATGTTGCCAAACTGCCTGTTACCATATTCCAAAGATTAGCCAACCATTAAAAGTTAAATGTTCAACAACAAAAAAATAAATAAATAAATAATTAAAAAATAAATAAAAATTTAATGAGTACTCGTAAAGATATTATTATTTTTTTTTATTTATTACGTGCTCCGCCCTTAGGCACTACATGGACAGGGAGAGACTCCCCGTGGAGGTCTTTTTAAGGGAAACTGGCTCGTATCCACGTTACACATGGGGAAAACCACGAAAACGCCCATGCAGCCAGCCCGTTCGCCGGGACTTGAACCACGGAACGAACTACCAGTGTTCAACGGCTTATACCGCTCGGCCGCTGGTGTGCTACTCGTAAAGTTAGTGGAGCGAAAATGTCTTCTGTTAAGGATGCTCAAAATGTGCTTTTTATTAGTTGTTTTAAGCATACTTTATTGTATTTTTCCTTAATCTGAACTATTTTGGCGTATTGTGAAGTTTTATGAACCATTTTGCATAGATCTATTTAAAATTGATTCGATAAATAAAAATTAATTTTGAGATCAAATCAGAGATGTTTTATTATTATCGAAGTAAAATTCTGCAGATTAACTTTCAACTTTGTTTTGAAAAGCACTCTGAATGTTTCTTTTGGACTTTTTTCCGTTCTCTTGGCAAATGCATGACAGAATTATTATTTGAAAAAGCTGATGTCTTTTGCTTATAAGAATGACTAATGCAACTGTAACCGTGTCGCTGTAAAGAGCACATGTTTCCCAGTAGCTCTTTTAAAGTGTCCTGTTTTTTCTTTAATTGGGTCAATCTCCTCTAGAAGATCAGACATTGCTTTTGTGTTATTTAACAATTCTTTCATCTTATCTTAGGTTAAAAAGCTCTTCTTCGTAATGAGCGTTTTTATTATCAAGGGGTTTTATAAGCACCCAATTCTTCTTTTATTTAACATATTTATTTATTTAACTTTAAAACTTCTTTTATTTAACAAATCTTTAAAAGTATATATGTATAGCTCTTTTAGTGTTAATATATTGCGAGTTTGATTCTTACTCTTTTTTGATCTGTTATGTAACTAATTCTGTGTATGAATTAAGATAGTTTAATATATAACACCTGCTTCAAACCTGACAGTAAAGGTTATTTTCTTTATTTGTCATTTAAAATTACCTGCTTATTGTCTTTTGGTGCCGTCTTTCTACCAGCGCTGAAATTATTTACTCACCTCGAAGATCATTATCCCTTTTATTGTGTGTATCCATAATAACTGTCTAAATTTTTTTCTTTTATTGTTCATGTTGTAGCCGTACATTAAAAAACCCTTTCGCTTACTGTACTTCTGTTGTATTAGGAAAATCAGTTGCTTTTCTATCAACTGCAGTCATGATTTTAGTAACAATGTAGCACATTGCTGGAATTTAAAACAAAGAGGAAAATCATTTGCTTTTCTATCAACTGCAGTCATGATTTTAGTAACAATGTAGCACATTGCTGGAATTTAAAACAAAGAAGGCTACTTTTGAAGTTTTATATATTAAGAAACGGTATTAGATATTTCTCCTTGTGTATAATTATTCTTTAATTTCAAAGTAGTTAAAATCTAATGATTCCTTTCTTTCCCCCTTGGCCTCTTTTAGTGTAATTTGTCATCATTTTTGTGCACTCTTGGATTGCAGAACATGATATCGTTAAAGAAAAAGAACGAAGATGGAACGGACAAATAATGCAGAGCAAAAAGACATCTGTGGCTGGTAATTCTTGTTTTATCTTAACTTTATTTCCATTAGAAATGCTTGAATGTTATAATTTGTACGTCCCTTCTCACATGTTGCTTTATATTGGAGTTTTACTAGTTATTTATTTTACATGATCGCTTCACATTATGTTTTAATGTTTAGGTTAGCATTTGTACATTAATTTGTGCATTAATTTAGGTTTTGAATTCCATATTGAATTGTCTGAATTGGTGCTTTTTTTATATTCTAGTGGTTTCGAAATTACTACTGTAGTGTAATTTTTTCCCAAGTGGCCTCCTTTTGCATTACGAGGAGGAGGCTAAACATTTTCATCTCTGTGTGGCCTAATATTTTCCCTGTCCAATGGGGTCTTCTCTTCCGAACAGGCCAGTGTAATTGCGCTGCATGTGTATAAACCAATTTTGTTTAATTTGTTTCAAATTTAGAGTCTCTCTATCAAGTGCTGTTTCTCGTAAAACCATTGTGTTAATCTTTGGATTATGGTAACTTGGAGATTTTTCGTGAAAATTTGGCAAGAACCCTTCTACAACAACCTTCTACTTTTTTTTTTTTGCACCATTTTGTCTTCATGAAGTAAAGACAGGTTTATTTATTTTTTTTTTTTTATTTTCTCAACATTTTTTCCAACAATCTGCTAGCCAAATTACGCTTATGCTATAAATTTTATGGAACAAAAGTGCTTAATCATGACAAATATTAACTGCAAAATTGGGAGAAAGTGCAGGTTTGCAAACTCCTTGCCAAGGTTTTTAGAATGGCACATACATGGTAACCATGTACACGTTGACCTATTTTTACTTAAAAAAAATCCCAGAATTGCGCACACTCTTGACTTTATCTATGTACAAAGCTTTTTTCTCATAAATTAGAAAAATTTGCACGGAAATGCAGGAAAATTTTATAAATCTTTAAAATCGGTAAAAAGGACATATATGAAATTACCTGACCGCGAAAAAGTATATACCGTTTCCAAGGATGAACATTTGCACGTATAAAATATCCAAAAACTTTTCCCTCTAAATTATTTATTATAAACGTCACCTGGGAATTTATAACGCAAACATTAAAAATGGTTGCTAATACTTAGTGTCAAATATTTAAATTATTTCCATGCACGTTTACTTCTGCTGAAACGTATTCCAAAATGCTACAAATATATAATTCCCAAAATAACTATCATTTAATTAAAATATAGTTTAATTAAAAAACACTACTTAAAATAGAAATAAACACATACAATAAATTAATAAAAATTAACTTGAAATGTTAATTACTTTAAACTAATTCATTGCTAATAAAAATTTTCCAATAATAGCATATTATCTTATTTATTCCTTATATTTACAACAATGCATAAAAATAATATCCTCAAATGATTAAAAATACTAACTTACCTAATCTTCTACAGAACCTTGAGTGCATGGCGGATCACAAAATGTCCATTTTCACCACATTTCTTTCACCGCCATTCAAACTTATCTGTAATATTCTTCCTTTCACACAATCTCATTTCATTCCCACATTTTGGACATTCATACTTATCCGCAATTAATCCTACACTCATACAGCATTCAAGCAATTCTTTTGGATTATCAGATAAACGCAATAAAAATTTCGAATTCACATTAGATAGGGCCATGGGATCCAAAAATTAAGCAACACTGTTTCATGCAACACAGAATGAAGCTAAATACAAAATGCTATAAAGTACTGCAGATATTTTTACAAATTTCCCCCCTTTTCCGATTGAAGAGCTGTCCTTCGTCCATAAATGTCACATGTCATATCTCATAATCTCTCATTTCTCTTAGACAAAAAATCCGTAATTGGAACTGGGTACTTCTCACGTTATTGCCAAAGTCCTAGGTAGTAACCTTTATCGCCTACCAAAATGTCGCCAAACTGCCTGTTACCATATTCCAAAGATTAGCCAACCATTGAAAGTTAAATGTTCAACAACAAAAAAAAAAAAAAAAAAAAAAAAAATAAATAAATAATTAAAAAATAAATAAAAATTTAATGAGTACTCGTAAAGATATTATTATTTTTTTTATTTATTACGTGCTCCGCCCTTAGGCACTACATGGACAGGGAGAGACTCCCCATGGAGGTCTTTTTAAGGGAAACTGGCTCGTATCCACGTTACACATGGGGAAAACCACGAAAACGCCCATGCAGCCAGCCCGTTCGCCGGGACTTGAACCACGGAACGAACTACCAGTGTTCAACGGCTTATACCGCTCGGCCGCTGGTGTGCTACTCGTAAAGTTAGTGGAGCGAAAATGTCTTCTGTTAAGGATGCTCAAAATGTGCTTTTTCTTAGTTGTTTTAAGCATACTTTATTGTATTTTTCCTTAATCTGAACTATTTTGGCGTATTGTGAAGTTTTATGAACCAATTTGCAAAGATCTATTTAAAATTGATTCGATAAATAAAAATTAATTTTGAGATCAAATCAGAGATGTTTTATTATTATCGAAGTAAAATTCTGCAGATTAACTTTCAACTTTGTTTTGAAAAGCACTCTGAATGTTTCTTTTGGACTTTTTTCCGTTCTCTTGGCAAATGCATGACAGAATTATTTTTTGAAAAAGCTGATGTCTTTTGCTTATAAGAATGACTAATGCAACTGTAACCGTGTCGCTGTAAAGAGCACATGTTTCCCAGTAAAGTGTCCTGGAAAAGAGGGCTGTGTGATCACCGAGGCAAGCGGCAGCACGATCGCTGCGCTCCGTAAAAAAGTGAAAATTTTTCCTTTCCTCTTGGTGATTATCAATTAAATTTCTTTGAAAAATGTTTATTTTTCCCCTACAAAACCTATATCATTCCAATGAATTTCGGCTCCGATGTTGACGAGAATAAAACAGCGGACAATGTAAGGATATACCCCAAAAGCCTGGAATTTTAAGATAAGTACTTTTCTTTCATCTAAACTAAATCAAATTTCTGTAAATAAGTGCCTTTAAATCAATAAATCTTAATTTTTCATCAGTTTAAAGCATTAAAAAATACTTGAAATTGCCATTGCTTGTGGCTTCCTTTGTGTATCAACTCGAAACAGACCCCAGCGTTATCAGTTCACGTCTGTCAACACTTACAAAGCCCTTAAGGAATCTCGAGAGAGGGAAAATTTGGGGATGAGAGGGATAATTTGGGCATCGCGCTATTTCCCTCTCGGATCTTCTGGATTCTCTTTTCTTTCTAGATCGCTTGAATATAGTTTCGCCTTTAAATAATATTATACCTCACCGATTTTTTCTCTTACTGTTCTTTGCTATCTGTTAAATGTCCATATGTAAGGGATGGTTTATTCTTCACCGCCTTAAATGAATTTTTAGAACTATGAGCTTATATAAATAACAGTGTGCCTCATTGTGTTATATTAACATTATTTAACTAGTAATAAATTATGATAGTAAAATAATTAATCTTGTAATAAATTATGATGGTTAAATTAATAAATACTGTTTAATTTGTGTTTTTAATACATATACTCAGTAATTTACACACACACACACACACATATATATATATATATATTATTTTATTTATTTATTTATTTTTTTGGGTGTATGCGGTTGTGGTCTTGTATTGTATATGGTTCTATGTTGTTAGTCTGCTGCTGCTTTTTGAAAAATGTATGAAAATGTTGAGAATGAATGTAGCATAAGTTACTTTGGTTAAATTAATATATACTTTTGTTTGATGACCTTTGTTGATATCTCAGGATGCAAGCGTACATATTACTTTATATTCCATGCTAAATACCTTGATACGAAGCATTTTAACACCGTCAATATTTGTTTTTTCCCCAGTAACACATCTATTCACCATTACCAAACACACTCACTACACAAAGACACCTGTGAGACACTATTTATTGTAAATGAAGACAGTTTCTTCTCCTTTTAACTACACTCATGGACACAATCGTATTTAGGATATTTTCTACTTCTTTTCCTTTTCTTTCTATAGGCCCTTTTTTTTTTTTTTTCTTTTTCCCTCTATTGTTTTTGGGCCATTTATTTTAAATTTTATTTTGTCCCATCTTTTCTTCCTGGCCTTTCGAACTCGTACAAGATGTACGAAGTTCCTTTTTACTCTCCTGAAATACCAAATTGCCCATCTTTCTATATACCTTTCCTTCGCACCTATGCTTGATTTTTCGCCCATCGGTGTAGAAAGACTTAGCGAGTGCAAGACAAGACATCTGTCTACTTTGTCTGTCTGTCTGTCTGTAAAGTGTCCGTTTTTTCCAAGGAGGTTAGAATAGAAGGAGGGAGGGTTCGCAGTTTCCTCCACTATCGGGGAATGAAACTCCGCCGAACAAGCGGCGTCCATGTTTGTGACTTCAAAACATTGCATTACGGCAGTGACATGTACGTGTTTCTAAGCTGTTCTGTGCATTTATTTTCCAGTAAAAATAATTTAAATTTATAATGAAATCCCTCGCTATTGTTGAATTTTTGTTTTAAATTAATAAAGATGATATCCATAATTTACTATGTACAGCAAATTATTAAGAAATATTTCGAAATCTAAATGCATGCGCATAACATTAAAGCCTTTAAAAAATGATGTTTCTGCATATTTCACGGATTTGCTTTGGTTAGAAAATAAATCTTAATAAAATAAAACAGATTTATGTGAATTCATTGATTTCAGTTTATGCGCATTTCATATTTATTAATCTCAAAGAAACTGCCTTTAATTAAGTTGAATTACAGAAATACACCTATATAAGTTTTTGGATACATCTTTCCACATGTTCAATTGTGTAAATATTTTACTTAATTTTATCACTATACTGCCCAGAAATTTGTAAGTTTATGTAAAAAAATTTTAACAACAGAACAGTTTATCTTAACTTAAAAAAATGAATAATAATTAATATATAAAGAAAAGCATTGCTTTATTTAACACCTTTACAATTAATAAAAATAGTAACAATTGATTTCTTACTTTTCATGCAAGTTATAAAACGAATTAATTAAAACATTCAAATTATACCATTTAAATCCTACCCATTGTATCTCAAGGAACGAAGATACCAGCTATAAACAGAAACATTAAAATGTATTTAATATATTTTGATTATAGTTATATTAAATAACCTATTTTAAGTCATTTTTTTTTCACATCTGGAAAGAAAACCACATGACATTGTGATATTTTTTGACACAGTTGTCATATTACGTAAAAAAGAACATTAATACTTACGTGTGAAAAATAATGCCCGGAATTTTTTTCGAGAATCTATTTGTGCATCCATATGCAATACAAGCTGACATGCTTCAGAAAGAAAAGAAAAAAATGTTGCAATGACAGATTTCCTTGCACAAGTCACGGTGATAACAGGAAGATGGCCGCCAAGCTTCACCATTTGAGCTGAACCTTCCCTCCTTCGATTCTAACCTCCTTGGTTTTTTCTTTAATTGGGTCAATCTCCTCTAGAAGATCAGACATTGCTTTTGTGTTATTTAACAATTCCTTCATCTTATCTTCAGTTAAAAGCTCTTCTTCGTAATGAGCACTTTTGTTATCAAGGGGTTTTATAAGATCCCAATTCTTCTTTTGTAATTTTCTGATTCATTGTTTAACTTCTCTGTCTTCCATGTGTGAAAATTCTACGGCATCGTTTGCTTTTGAGATTTGTAAGATTTTTTGGACTTCATTTTCAGTTGATGGAAATTGTTTAAAGTAGCAGATAAATTCTTTCCGGTGTTGATAATTGAATGCTGCAGCACGTATGAATGAAATTCTAGCAGTGGACAAATTAAATGGGATCCCTATAAAGTATTTTACTCCTAGACCATGGATTAGTCATTAACAGTACTTGTGTAAAAACAGATTAAAGTATATGAATTCCCTGTTTAAGAAAGGAATTTCTTTATGACAGTATGAAGTGTGTATCATAGCTGGAATAGCGAGGTGTTGCGTCTTCAGGGAAACAAAATTTGTTATTCTGTAATTTTTACTGAAAATGTGTGTTTAAATTTTGTTACCTAGATAACCTATTTTTAACTCTTTCTATATGAAAATGAAACCAAATACAGACAAAAAAATAAAATTGCATTCCTTCTCTTGGTGCAGTTACTCGCATTTTTAACATAATGGGAGGCAATTTTAAGTTTATAAAATTCTGGCTAGCTGCAATTATATATTGCACTTTTAATATTTCAGTTGTAAGTGCATTGCACAAAGTATAAAAATGTGTGGTATAATATGTTAAAGAAAATGTATACTCTTTGTATAATTTACAAAAAGATCAGCTAGATGAAAATTAAATACAGGGAAATCATATTTTAATGTGAAATTTAACACTGCATTTCTTCTGAGAGTTTTTTTTTTTTCTCCTTCTGGTACGTGCGATGTTATGGCTAAATCCATGCAGTTGTTGGGATGTTTGTTTGTTATTCTGTATCTAAACATTGATTTTAACAAGTTCGTTGTTGAAAATCCTCTTTCACATTTTTAAGTAGATCGAAAGCAGGAATTTATCTTTTTAAAAGTTTAACAGTTCATGATTTTTCTGATCTAGGACTATTCAAATGGCTTTTTGTGATATTCCTTATCTTAATTAGGATGAAAATCAGTTATTTCCATCTCTAGATCAGTAGAATTGTTAACCTATTTGCAATCTTTTACCATTTTTACTTTTACCATTACACTTGTGTAAAAACAGATTTTCGATATGAAGCATGGTTTATTAATCTTTGAACAAATGTAGTTTCAAAATATTAGTCGTAATTTTATTTTCTAACATCTCATAGTTAGATCTTTTATAATTTTGAACTTACGTTATCTTTTCTCAAATAAAATTCGTAAATTGTGAATGATCAGAATAGCTATTACTCTACACCGATTTCAGGAAGTTTTTATAACACAAAATAAGTATAATAATAAATGTTTAATAATTTTAATTTATCTTAATTTAATTTGATCTGTTTTTATATTGTAACAGATTTGCAACAACAAAATATCCTTGATTCAACTTACTTATGTAAACTTGTCATTGTGATATATAAATTATACTTTATAATTGAGATTTTCATCAAATTTCTATGCACCTCATACAACTAGTTAATAATAAGTAAATGGTGTATCATGTTGTATATGGTTAAACTTTGTAAAAAATTAAGAAATCATATTGCATGGTTTCAAATTATAAATAAACTGTTTAAATCTCCTTTAATTAGCAAATTAAAATGGTTTGGATAAATTTATGTTACTTTTGTTTTGGATAAGTAATTATCGTTTCTTTTAGAATTTTCTGTTCAATAGCTCATTTTAATAATTAAACATATGTTTGATTTGGATCCCATCAGTGGCCAAGCAGTAAAGTTACTGAATACTAATAGTTTGACCTGAGTTGGATTCCAATCGAAAGGGTTGGCTACATGAGCATTTTTGCAAATTTCCAATGTGTAACTTGGATACCACTCTAGAAAGTCCTCCACAAAAGCACTCCTCCCTTTTGACAAATAGCACTCACATGCTTGAATTATGCACTCACATGCTGAAGAATTTTCTGTTGAATAGCTAGCTTCATTTATAAAGCAAACTGAACTATGTTTGATTTGAGATTAATTAAAAAATGAAAGGCAACTAAAAGCTAATTATCATTTATTTTAATTTTTTAATTTTTCTCTTCAAGTTAAACAGCAAAATACAACTAATAAGTTAATATAGTATAGAAACTAATACATAATGATCATACTGGGTATTTTCTGGGCACTTGATATAAGAAATACAAAAATAAACTGTTGATTGACTCCATAAAAATAAACAGATTTAAAGATTTTATTCCAGTTATTGAAAAATTAGTATATATATTGATTAAATGTGTGCAAATTAAAGATTAAAACTTTAACGTGCAACTGATTTAATAGCAGAGTAGGTAACACTGATTTCTTGAATTTATGGGTTCCTGTGCTAGGCGAGAAAATGCTGACATCCTTAGCTATTTATAATTCATTCTAAGGAAGCATTAGATCTTTGTATAGTTAATTTTCTTTTTAAAAAAATGTACATTAAGATGGTAAATAATGATTTTATGTTTCTACTGGGTTACTAGAACTTGTATTTTAAGGTTATTTTAGTAATGAAGATCAACTCAAATATTACCAGTTTGTCCTGATATATTCTTTGTAGATGTATTCTGTTCCTTTCAAAATGTTTATTGATCATTTACTTGTAAGATAGTTATGAAATAAAGTATTTTCTCTTGTCCTTCCACATGTCTTCATGGTGTAATTGAAAACAGACTCGATGCATATTCTAGAGTTTCAGGGTTCCTGTGAGAACATTGCACATTTTTCACACCGCCTGCTTCAAAATAATCTAATGATGTCACATAGTACTTAATTGTTCAAAAGCTAGTCAATAATTTTAATGCTTTTTGCCATTTTGTAGGGAGAAACATTTATATTATAATATGAAATATTTTTATAATCACTTTATATTATTGAAAAATTAGTAATTATATTTGCTATTTAATAGCTGATTTAATAACAGAATTGTTAGTGCTGTGGTTTCGTTAATTTTGGTTCCATTTCCAGCTGAGGAGATGCTGATGTCCTTAATTATTTATAATTCATTCTAAAAAAGCATTAGATCTGTGTACAATCAAGTTTCTTATTCAAAAATGTACATTAAAATGCTAAATAATGATTTAATGTGTCTGAGTTAAATTATAAAAATAATCCAATTTCTTTGTGATGATCTTGCATTTCATTATTAGCTTAAAATGTATTATGACATGGATATGTATTAGTTTACTACTCACACATTTAAAAAATAAATACCTTAAAACTTCCAAAGACTGATATAATTAAAAGTTCAAGATAGTGTGGTATCTTGATATTGTGCTTACATCAAAATTTAAACTAAGCTTTACACATTTGAGCAATATAATCACAAATTAAATAACTGACCTAAATTTCTGTAACATAACATTTAATGATTATGAAAAAGCACACAGTGACTTAACTATCTAAAGATAAAAATTACCTTTATGGCTGGTATTCTATTTAGGATCCAGAAAAACCACAAAGCCACCTTTACGGCTAGCCCATTTCTAATGATTTCAATGCTTTGAACTATTAATGTGTGGATGGAGAACCCCAACATACTGATTTTTTTTTGCTCAAAAGACTTCTCCTTATCTAAGCAATTAAAATTTTTCTAAAAGACATATATTTCATACATAAAATATCAGTAAATGACACATTTAAGTTTTTATATATATATATATATATTAGATTTATTTAAAACATTTTAATGAACACTATATATTATACTTAGGTTCAAGTCATAGCATATCTAAATATTAATTCTGATTATTGATTTAGTCCCACACGTAGCTGAGTAGTTAAGACTGCTGAATGCTGGAAGTTTGATCATAGGTGAAAGTACTGGCTGTATGGTTTTTCCTGTGTGTAACGTAAATGTGAGCCGTTTTTCCTTAGGGAAGGCAGATAGCCTTGCTGTATTCAAATATCCTAATCTAAACTTTTATTCATTTTTTTCCATTTAGTGAATATGGCAGAGATAGTTATAATTCTTATGTATTACAGTGCAAGGATAAATTGTTGTTAATAAAAATAAACAAGTAAGTTTCATCTTTACCCTCCCCCCTGTGTGTGTGTATGCATGCATAAAATTTTGATTTTTCCATCTAAATTTGTTTTTGCGTTTAATTATTAAACTTGAAAAGTCAGTTTAATGCCGCATATGTAACTCAAGTGCATTTTTATCCAACCACAACTTTTTTTTTTTTTTTTTTTTTTTTTTAACTGCAGTGTGTGTACAAAACTTATTTCATTTTACTTTGGATTCACTAAAATTTTTAATTCGATACTGCCATTTTACCTCTGCAAGATGATTGTTTTCAGAGATAATCAAATCTTGAGCTTATGAGAAAACAAATCACTCGTGGTAGTTTTAAATTTTTTTTAGCTTAAGGAACAATGTAATAAAAAACATGAGAATTTCTTAATCTTTTTCTTGAATCTTCATTGGGCTACATTTTGTTATTCTATTGAAGTATTTATCATCCTTGCTGCATAATACAGTCAAAAGTCGTTAATCCGGACTCGTCGGGACTTCGGCGATTCCGGATTATCGATTTTTCCGGATTATAGATCATCAGTTTAAATCTGATAAGATGGCATGCAGAAATTATAAAATTAAAAATATGAAACCGTAATTTATGAAATAAAGAGCAATTATTATCTAAAGGGTATCAAAATTTACAAAAAGAAAAAGCTAAATATTTATTTGTTAACTTTATTAAACATTTCTTTCAATGTAAGTTGTTTAATATGCTTCGTTTCATGTGATAATACTTTCTCTTTAATGCTATTAAACAGACATAATTTCTTGTTTAATTACAAAATTCCGCTGTTCAAGTCCTATAATTGCTGTGTCGAGAATACCGACTAATTTGTCAATCGAAATTTTTTCGTTTTCAATAACCTCTGAGTCACTTTCTTCACTATCGGAAGCGAATTATAATGACGAGGAACTTGATTTAAATCATATCAAAGACCGAGTACATCGAGATGAAATACTACATTTAGTAAAGAATTATAAGCCAAATAAAATAAAAACATCTGCCCTGAAGATAAGGATAGTGCTGACAGATCAACTTCCAATTCATTACGCGCCGTGTCGTTTCCTTTCCCCCGCAGAGCAGCGTGAAAGTGATAAACATATTTCGGAATGATTAGATAATCAAAGGATATGTCTTTATCCATTTTTTGCAGCAATTCCACTTTCTGTCTAATGGACTTCGAAACATACTTTTGCTTTGTAGATCCTTTACATATTAGTAAATATATATCGGAAATTTTATTTGACATAATCGAAGTCCAAGCTTACTTTTATAAAATTGCTCTAACAGTCTGCAAAAAATAATAAGCAGGATTCAATTCGAAGATTAAAGAACAACGCAATCTGCAACATTAACTGAAATAGATAATTAGATAATTTTAGCGTATACTGTCCGTTATACATTAAACGCACATGCGTAAACGTATTATACGCATGCGCACATGTATATTCACAGCCGTAAAGGTCTTACGCGCACGCGTAAACGCCTATGCGCATGCGTGAACGCGACGCATACGAAGAAAGTTTTTAGCTTTGAGGTTCGGATTATAGATCATTCCGGATTATGGGTGTCCGAATTAACGACTTTTGACTGTAATTGCCAGTTTTCAGAAGTTATAATTCAGTGTAGTGTAATATTTAATTTATCTTTCACATTAAAACTTCAAAAATAATGAGCATCCTTTTTTATATCTTTATTTCATTTTGATTTTTATAATAATTAAGAGATAGAAGTCTTCAAAGGAATATAACTGCAATTTGTTTTAAAATTTATTAAGATCTATAAAGAAGGCAATACAAGAACATGTCATATATGCATAAGAATTTTGGTCCTTGTTCAGTAGCAAGAGGCTTAAAAAAGGAAGAGAACGTTCTGACTGGCTTCCCAATGTAATCTAAATATCTTCAAGATTTTGCCATCAAGTAACTTCCTGAATTCTAAAAATTACGTCACCTGTACTTCACCAGGTGACTAGTCCTGTGTTTTAGACACCATACAGTTGGCAGTTTGGAAACATACACTAAAGTTTTAGCATTTTCCTAAAATATGATTAAGTAAAAATAACCTCGACTTTACAATATCCTGATTTAATGAAAAATTTCATGAATTATGTCACACTTTGATTACTCTTAATTGTTTGAAATGATATTTTTGCATCCTTAATTGACAAACTTAATGACTATAGCACAGGGAATTTAAAAAAAAATTACTGAATTTAATTCAATGAACTTTTCATTAAGTCACTAGTGTGCAAAATTAAGAGAATTTGCAAATTATGTTTATTTTTAAGAAAAGTTTTGAATCTAAGGTACTAATTATGCCGCCAAAGAATTATGCAAATATTCAGAGTCGAATACGTAACCGTACATGTGCGTATCTGCGGAGCTATGATCGTGAAAAGAATGTCAGCGCACGAGGGGTTATCAACAATACTGGATATTAATCTGCATTGTGATTGCACCTGTATGTATTTGTGTATATTTGATATCTCCTTTTTTAATATCTAAATTGTATTACACTTCATTTGTATTCTTATTTCATTGTCCCTTTGCTGTGTATATCAGAGACTTCGAGGATTTTTTCATCCCTCCATTTCATGTGTTCTATAACCACTAGTTGGCACCACATTAGTAGTATAAAAATACGGGTTCACCTGCACGCGGTGTGCGGTGTGGGCGTGGTCAATGACGTCACACAGAGGGCGGGGCCAAAGGCAACGTCATCACACTAGTAGGCGTGGTTTCGAGTGGAGTTGAGGTGTTGGTAGACTGCTGATTGAGTTGTAGACCTCCTGCTTTTCATTTAAAGTTAGTTTTTTAAAAATTGGCAACGGGAAATATTTTCTGCATCTTAATTTTGATGATATAGTGATGCTGCCCTCTCTTGACTAAAAAGTGAATTATATGTTTTAGAAATATATTTTATAAGTCTGGTGTTAAAATTATTCAATGCGCGACTCTGAAAACAATGTAAAAGAAACAAATATAAAAAAGACTTTCCTATAATGATAGTTCATCATGTCATGAAAATGAAATTACAAGATAATTTGTTTTTATTACTCAATTTTATTCTGATACTTTTATCCTTTCTAGTTTTAAATGAAACTTTAACTTATTTCTTAGGTTTTCTGTTCATAATAACATATTCATTTACTGTCATATTTTTTAATACTTAACACGTTTCTAATTTGTAATATTTTATTTAATTTCCACATACTATTTTTTTTTCATACCTTTCATAAATTTCAGCATACCCTGATTTTTAACTTATATGTTATATTTCACAAACGTTCCCGCACATGCTGTTTATTTGTTACATTACTTAATTTTAGATGCAATTTAACACTTTTTTTAACGTTATAATGTTCAATATATTCTGAATTTTAACTTCATTTACTTTTTTTAAACCACTCTAGTATTCTATACACACTTTAACTTAGTGGTATGAAATTGTATTTAAAAAGAAACGTTTATTTTTCGTGATCTTAGTTCTTTTACTAAATTTTCTACAGAATTTCTAATTTCTTTCACGTGTTTAACAATATCTTCCTTACATTACCGAATATTTTTTAAAAAAACTTAAGTATATAACTGTTAATTGCTTTTCTTACGTTCATGATTTCCCTTCTGTGTTTATATTTCTTAATTCTAGCTTAACTTATTTATTATAATGTTTTTATTTCTGTCTCATCACTCGTAATTCCAACATTTTATCCCTTTTTATTCATTTTAACGATATGGATTGTTTTCATTTACTCCATATTCAAATATTTCCTTACAATTTTTATAATACTTGTTTTATTCCTCGATCATAATAGATCATCTACAGGTTTTACTCAGAAATTTCCATTCACAACTTTACAGTTTAATACCATTTATATCTAAATGTATTTCTTTCTCATATAGTTTTATGGTCTTCAAAGTTTCTAACATCATATTTAGTTTTAAATCCCGATTACCTTTAAGTGTGTTGATAATTTTCATTTCTAATTTTACAACCACGTTCAGTGTTTCATCCACACATACCAAAATATTTCTTACATTTTCTGATATTTAGTCTATGTCATATTTCAGTACTTCAAATGAATTTACACTGCTCACACTATTATTTTTTCATGTTTTAGAGACACTAACTATACTAATTTTACTATTTTTCCTGCACTAATTGCATCTATGTCAGCACTCATGCTAAACTAGCAATTGTTTTGCATCACATGCATAAAGAAATTCTTAAAACCAACTTTTTCAATATCGTACTCAAATTACTGTTTTCCAGATGGGAATTACCAGTATTCTTTGGTTTTACTCTGTTACATCTTTTTAAATTTTAACATCTTACTTTTAATTCTAACATACATCTTTTAAACAGTTTTTTCTTTTAATGATAGCCTTACCTTATTTGTTCAAATTAATTCTTTCATTCACCTTCTTTACTACCTTTCAGTACCTTCATAATTCACTATGCAAACGCAATGTCTTTCACTGACATTCTGTTTAATAATACCACAAGTTTCCTTAATTGACAAAAAGCGAATTATTTCTCATTTCAAAATAGAACTACTATATTTTTGCACAAACATTACCTTTATCCATTCAAGCCACCCCTTAACCTGTAACTGACGTAGCGATAGGAAAGGAGATTCTTATCATATGCTCTTTCGACATTTGAGGTTTCTAGAACTTCTTTGACAAGTATATCAATACCATCAGAAAATATACTTAACACTTTTACCCAGTTTAAAGGCAACATACTGTTATAAGAATGGTTTTAGTTAAATTTATAACACAAATAAACGCATTTTGTGCTAAATAGGCATAAACATTTAGATTCAGAATATTTCTTTTTAATCCGATGTAAGACTTGAATTTCATTCATGATACGGATTGTCTCTCGATTTTCTTTTTGTTTACCTTACACTAATAGAAAATTTTTATTTTACAAGTTCAGCTTTTAATGAAATAGAAATAAAAACTACGATACACCTGCTGTTTTTAAGAAAAGGAACTTTGATATATTTCTGGAAATGTAAATGCTTTTAGAGTTTTCTTTCAATAACGTTGATTTTCATTACTTTACTAACTTCAATAATTCTCTTATTAGCTAATATGAATGAAAGAAGATTGTCAAAAATGTGACACAGTATAATTCTTACGAACATATGTACCTTTACCAGCATACAGATATTACCGATTGAAATGAAGAAAGATACAGATATTTTACTCCAATCTACATTAAATTAAAAAAAAATATTTAAACTTTCATACATTCCAAAGAATAAACGAAAACTCAATAGATATTGTCATGTTTGCATATATGAGATAAAAGTTTTATGAATGGTATCTAAAGTAATGCTTAGAACTTCATAAAAGCGAACATTCACTATGTTAATACACATATCATCAGTTATTTACATTAATCAATGTAATATTAATCATTACATGTACTATATGCATATATATTTAAAGTTTAATTGTTTTACAATTGAATAATTAACTATTGAGAGAAAGAGGTTCATATCTTACACTATTTAATTCACATGGAACAAATTTTTCCATCAACCACATTGAACCACGTTTATTAAATTCGCCAAAGCTCTTTTATTTCTGCATTTTCACACTCACGACACATTTTAAATGTAACTATTGATTAGTATTTCAAACACCGATATCATAACTCAGTGTAAAACTACATCATAACTCATTTTTTCCCTACTAACTACAATTTTATATATTCAAGAAGTACGTCTAAGACATGATCATTTTCTATGTTCTAGCAAATCGATTCAGTTGCGAACATACTATTAAGACTTGCGATTTTAGAAGACTTGCATGTATTAACGATGTCAACGTTTCTTCGTTTTTGTAAGATTCGTATCAAACCATGTCGCATTCGAATGTGGTGTAAGAGATCACTTTTTCTTTTAAACACTTGTAAACAATGGATGCAATTTATAAGAAGAGAAGTATCATGCTGTTTCAAAACATCATCATCAGCATATTTCTGTTTCTTTTGATATTGTTTTAAATTCTTATGCTCACTAAATATTTTTTATCACGATTTACTCTTAAAAGTAACTTTATAAGTTTTCATATCCTTTTTACATGAAAAGAACTTGTGATTATTCACTACAAAATTCTAAGACGAGAAGCTTCGCGACTTTTCAAACTACAAACTTAAATTTCTTAGGACATACACTACATCTGATGTTTCTTTCATGAGATTTCAAATATCTCTTCAGATTACTCGTATTCAAGAAACCTTACAAATATATCACATAAGTTCAGCGAATAATCGCTTCATAAACTCTTAAATTTTCAACACGAGTGAATCACTTGAAGCATATACTGCACTGTAAACATACAATACTTAAAAAAATTGTTATAAAAAATAAAAATACATTCATTTCACCAAGAAGCTTTTCTATTTAAATACATTTATTTATTTCCAAAGAACAAGTTTCTGTATTATACATAAAATATACTTAGAATTTTCTTTCATTAGTTAATATCAAATTAACAACAATATCCATTTACTGATATTTGATATACATGTTTGCTTTAAAATTAAAACTAAAATTTCAATATATTTCTATTAAAAAAAAAACCATAATGAAAAAAAAAATACTCATAACATCAACCAAAGACAGAAATTTAAATAGAATAGCTGTACTTATATTAGTGCATTTTTACAATCTTCATAACATTTCGATTCAAAAAACCTATTACAAAATAAATGAAACATTTTTTTCTGCCTTAAAGAATCTCTTATATTTTTAAAATTAATACATAAAAATATATCTTCACCAATATATTTAATTCTGTCCTCAACACTTATTATAATGCAATCATGTCTTGTTTGTGAAGGATGATTTACAATGCAACCTTCGCATTTATATAGCTTTTTTATCACTGAATTTAATTCAGTTTTGATAGAGTTTATGAGTTCTTTAAAAAGTTCATCATCATCACTAACCATATCCGAACAATTGTTTTTACATTTGATTTGCAACGGTAAAATAATTTCAAAAATACTTTTATATAAAGTATTAGATACATCAGGAATAATTTCTTTCAATTTTTTAAAATATCACAGTTTACTTTTAGGTATGTAGGTTTTAGTTTAAAAGAATTTTCCTCTTGTTTAAAAACTTGTTGAAAAATACACTCACCTTCTTTGTTGAAAACTACCAACTCATTATTGCAAATGATGCTGGCACTCGTATAGACCAGATTAAATTCATATATTTTTGAGGAAAATTCTTGCCATGTTGCAAGAGTTATAACAACACCGCGTGTAGTAGGGTATAACATTTTATTTTGTTCCACACATTCACGTAAATGAATGTTCATTCTGTTTTCAAACTGATTTATGGACACAAAATATCCCCAACCAAGAGTCCACTGTGCAATCAACTTCGAACTTTCTTTTTTCTGTTCTCGATTATTCGGCATGAAGATATTTTCAGGAACAGATTTCATATAGTGGGCAAACCAGTCATCCTCTGGAAGTTCATCCTCATTATCTTCCAAGCGTCGTTTTTTGATTTTCGAAATTTTTATGTTTCGGAATGTGATACTAATTCTAGGATCTTTAACGTCAGGTTGAGAGGGTATTCCATGCATCCAAAATTGGTTCGTTGGGGGTTTCATTACAAGGAGAGTTCCATGAGTTAAGTCCACGCTTCGAGATGTGAAATTTCGCCTGGTAAATACCATTTGACGTTTTGCACCTAAACTGATGATAGGTATATCACTTTCATGTTCGAGACAAGTTTCATTGTCTTTATGCGTTGAAATTTTCGCCACTCCGTCAGGATAATAGTTCAATAAAGCAAAATTATATTTTTTGCCAGTTATCGTTTCAACATAATCTTTTACATTTAGAAGAGTTTGAGTCCATGGTTCTGCACAAATGCTCGTTCCAGAGAATTCGTAACTAAGTCCTTCATCACCAAAACCAAGTACTTTTCTTCGTGGAACATACTGAGTCCCATTAATTTCAAAACTAATATTTTTAAAATCATAATTTGATAGTTCATCTAGCAAAATATCAGCTTCATTTCATGAATAAAATTCTTCGTATAATTCCACATTTAACTCTGTATCACATATATTCCTCATATTCGCTTTTGAATCTAACGACAATTCTGAATGATATAGAAATACGTAGCATTCTTAAATAGCAAAAATTATCTAAAGCATACATTAACGAAATGATTTCATCAACACTTATCGTAAATCATTCTTGTCATGTCTTGTTTGTGAAGCCAGTCTTTCCGGCGTCATATGTGTAAAAATAATCATGATAGGATAGTGAGAAAGAGTTATAGTGTCCTAATGTTGTTATTCTGAACCTCGATATTACATATATGCATAAGGAGAATCTTAAAAGCATCATCCACTTATCATGATAGAGTAATGGAAAATTTCTAAAACTCTGATAATCACATGCGAAAGAATGTATTATCTTAAGGTTGTTGTTGCTATTCCAAGTTTGACAGTACATACAGAAGTGAAGGAAGATCCTTGATAAGTGCTGTAGGGGGTCAAGGGGTTTTATAAGATTCCAATTCTTCTTTTGTAATTTTCTGATTCATTGTTTAACTTCTCTGTCTTCCACGTGTGAAAATTCTACGGCATCGTTTGCTTTTGAGATTTGTAAGATTTTTTGGACTTCATTTTCGGTCGATGGAAATTGTTTAAAGTAGCAGATAAATTCTTTCCATTGTTGATGATTGAATGCTGCAGCACGTATGAATGAAATTCTAGCAGTGGACAAATTAAATGGGATCCTTTAAGGTACTGCTATACGCGAAATCACGCTTTACAAGTCTGCGCTCAGCAAGTACCTGCTGTATTAAAAATGATAGACTAGGAAACATGACTTGAAGAATCGTATGAGTTATGTGGAATGCAGATTGGGAGTTTAGTCGTGATAGGTAAACAGTCTATACAGATGACCGGAAATAATAAAAATTTAGATGGGAATTACTATAAAGTATTTTACTCCTGGACCATGGATTAGTTATTAACAGTACTTGTGTAAAAACAGATTAAAGTATATGAATTCCCTGTTTAAGAAAGGAATTTCTTTATGACAGTATGAAGTGTGTATCATAGCTGGAATAGCGAGGTGTTGCGTCTTCAGGGAAACAAAATTTGTTATTCTGTAATTTTTACTGAAAATGTGTGTTTAAATTTTGTTACCTAGATAACCTATTTTTAACTCTTTCTATATGAAAATGAAACCAAATACAGACAAAAAAATAAAATTGCATTCCTTCTCTTGGTGCAGTTACTTGCATTTTTAACATAATGGGAGGCAATTTTAAGTTTATAAAATTCTGGCTAGCTGCAATTATATATTGCACTTTTAATATTTCAGTTGTAAGTGCATTGCACAAAGTATAAAAATGTGTGGTATAATATGTTAAAGAAAATGTATACTCTTTGTATTATTTACAAAAAGATCAGCTAGATGAAAATTAAGTACAGGGAAATCATATTTTAATGTGAAATTTAACACTGCATTTCTTCTGAGAGTTTTTTTTCTCCTTCTGGTACGTGCGATGTTATGGCTAAATCCATGCAGTTGTTGGGATGTTTGTTTGTTATTCTGTATCTAAACATTGATTTTAACAAGTTCGTTGTTGAAAATCCTCTTTCACATTTTTAAGTAGATCGAAAGCAGGAATTTATCTTTTTAAAAGTTTAACAGTTCATGATTTTTCTGATCTAGGACTATTCAAATGGCTTTTTGTGATATTCCTTATCTTAATTAGGATGAAAATCAGTTATTTCCATCTCTAGATCAGTAGAATTGTTAACCTATTTGCAATCTTTTACCATTTTTCTTAAATACTAGTATTATGTAATGGGTTTGAAGTGAATGAAGTAGTTGGCCTAATTTTAAATACACTCAAAACATCTAATTTAGAAACTAATTTAAGCTCGATGAGATTTTCCAAATGTTTCTTTCAGTTTTCTTACATTTCACGCTTTAATTCTCCAGATTTTCAAAGTGGCAAAACGTACATTGCATTATGGTAAAAATGTATATTCCTTATATTTGTGTAATATTTTTACAAAATTAATTTTGATTTAAAATGAATTTAAAATACCCTTGAATTCAAAGACTTAGTTTAGTTCTCTCCCCCCGTCAGGTTTTAAGAGTTTAGTTGTTATGTCTGTAAGAATGACTAAATCATAGAACCAATTATGGTCAATAATTTCTTCATAAGTTTCGTTTCTGGATTTTTAAAATTCTTCTGTGAAACTTTTGTAACCGAAGCTGGGATGGAAACCAGGCAGCCAGACAGAATGTACCTTCCCTGAGTGAAAATTTCTATCATTTCACTGAAAGTGACATTATAATATTTCAGAATAAACCCTCGTAACACTAATAAATGTATGTAGGTTTTTTTTTAATGTTTTTATAATGCGTGTTTGGTTCTTACAATATTTTGAGCTATTATATTACTAAGTCTGTATGTGAGTTAAGACATTTTAATATAGAACACCTGCTTCAAGGCTAAAAGTAAAGTATTTGAATTGTGTTTCACCTTTCGTGTGTTTTTAGACGTTCGTTCTACTCTACAGTTTACGGAATTTCTCGGGATTTGGACATCTCACAAATCTGACAAAATTTCATTCCTATGTTTAGGTTTTATAGTACAATAAGTTGAGCATCCCTACATTAGTATATGACTGATTCCTTCGAAAGAAAAAAAGAGTATGTTAGTTTTGTTGAATTTTTGGTCAAAATTGTAGTATATAGGTAATTGCAATAGCTCTTTCACGAAATTTTATTAAAATTTTTTGCAACATTTCAAAATGCTGTATCATTCAATGGCATTTGATGTGTTTTGGCTTGCTGTATTAAAGCTGGGCTCGAACCCGGGCAGCTAGACAATATGTTCTTTTCCTGAGTGAAATATTGCTATCATTTCATTAAAGTGACGTGGTAATATTTCAATATAATTTCTCGTACATTGCACTAAGTCGTCCTCTCTCGTGGATGAGTGTATCTAAGTAAAGAACTTAAAATTAGAAATGGTTCTTACGTTAAAATTCTCAATGAAGTATTTCTTTTATGGTTTATGACTTTTGTTTCCAAGATGTTCTTCGAAATCTCTGTTTAGAATGGTGTTTTTGAGCTTTTTTTTTTTTTTAAATAAATCTTTAAAAGTGTATATGTATAGCTCTTTTAATTTTAATATATTGCGAGTTTGATTCTTACTCTTTTTTGATCTGTTATGTCAATAATTCTGTGTTTGAATTAAGATAGTTTAATATATAACACCTGCTTCAAAGCTAACAGTAAAGTTTATTTTGTTTATTTGTCATTTAAAATTACCTGCTTATTTTCTTTTGGTGCCGTCTTTCTACCAGGGCTGAAATTATTTACTCTTCTCGAAGATCATTATCCGTAATAACTGTCTAAATATTTTTCCTTTCATTGTTCATGTTGTACCCATACATTAAAACCACTTTTGCTAACTGTACTTCTGTTGTATTAGGGAAATCATTTGCTTTTCTATCGACTGCAGTCATGATTTTACTAACAATATAGTACATTGCTGGAATTTAAAACAAAGAAGCTACTTTTTGAAGTTTTATATATTTAGAAACAATATTAGCTATTTCTCTTTGTGTATAATAATTCTTTAATGTCAAAGTAGTTAAAATCTAATGATTTCTTTTTTTCCCCCTTGGCCTCTTCTAGTGTAATTTGTCATCACTTTTGTGCACTTTTGGATTGCAGAACATGATATCGTGAAACAAAAAGAACGGAGAAATAGTGCAGAGCAAAAAGACATCTGTGGCTGGTAATTCTTGTTTTATGTTAACTTTATTTCCACTAGAAATGCTTCAATGTTATAATTTGTATGTCCTTTTTCACAAGTAGCTTTATATTGGAGTTTTACTAGTTATTTTACGTGAACGCTTCATATTACGTTTTAATGTTTAGGGTAGCATTTATGCATTAATTTCTTAGGTTTTGAATTCCGTATTGAAGTGTCTGAATTGGTGCTTTCTTTTTATTGTATAGTAATATTCGAAGTTAGGTCGAACTGTTAATCACATTATAATTGTCAGAAGTCTGAGATTTGTTAGAGTTCTGTTGCTTCGTAGTGGTTTCAAAATTACTGTTGTAGTGTAATTTTTTCCCTAGTGGCCTCCTTTTGCATTATGAGGAGGAGGCTAAACATTTTCCTCTCTGTGTGGCCTAATATATTCCCTGTCCAACAGGGTCTCCTCTTCCCAACAGGTCAGTGTAATTGCACTGCCTGTGTATAAACCAATTTTGTTTCAGATTTTTTCCGAATTTAGAGTCTCTCTATCAAGTGCTATTTCTCTTGAAACCATTGAAAGTTAAATGTTCAACAAAAAGAAATGTAAATAAAAATTTAATGAGTACTCGTATAGAAAGTTAGTGCAGCTGCAAATTGTGAAGTTTTATGAACCAATTTGCGAAGATCTATTTAAAAGTGATTCCGCAAAAAAAAAAAAATTCATTTTGAAATCAAATCAGAGATGTTTTATTATTATCGAAGTAAAATTCTGCAGATTGACTTTCAACTTTGTTTTGCAAAGCACTCTGAAAGTTTCTTTCGGACTTTTTTCCGTTCTCTTGGCAAATGCATGACAGAATTATTTTTTGAAAAAGCTGATGTCCTTCGCTTATAAGAATGACGGATGCAACTGTATGCGCGTCGCTGTAAAGAGCACGTTTTCCAGTAGCTGTTTTAAAGTGTCCTGTTTTTTTCTTTAATTATGTCATTCTCCGCTACAAGATCAGACGTTGCTTTTGTGTCATTTAACAATTCCTTCATCTTATCTTCAGTTAAAAGCTCTTCTTCGTAATGAGCACTTTTGTTATCAAGGAGTTTTATAAGATCCCAATTCTTCTTTTGTAATTTTCTGCTTCATTGTTTAACTTCTCTGTCTTCCATGTGTGAAAATTCTACGGCATCGTTTGCTTTTGAGATTTGTAAGATTTTTTGGACTTCATTTTCAGTCGATGGAAATTGTTTAAAGTAGCAGATAAATTCTTTCCGGTGTTGATAATTGAATGCTGCAGCACGTATGAATGAAATTCTAGCAGTGGACAAATTAAATGGGATCCCTATAAAGTATTTTACTCCTAGACCATGGATTAGTCATTAACAGTACTTGTGTAAAAACAGATTAAAGTATATGAATTCCCTGTTTAAGAAAGGAATTTCTTTATGACAGTATGAAGTGTGTATCATAGCTGGAATAGCGAGGTGTTGCGTCTTCAGGGAAACAAAATTTGTTATTCTGTAATTTTTACTGAAAATGTGTGTTTAAATTTTGTTACCTAGATAACCTATTTTTAACTCTTTCTATATGAAAATGAAACCAAATACAGACAAAAAAATAAAATTGCATTCCTTCTCTTGGTGCAGTTACTCGCATTTTTAACATAATGGGAGGCAATTTTAAGTTTATAAAATTCTGGCTAGCTGCAATTATATATTGCACTTTTAATATTTCAGTTGTAAGTGCATTGCACAAAGTATAAAAATGTGTGGTATAATATGTTAAAGAAAATGTGTACTCTTTGTATAATTTACAAAAAGATCAGCTAGATGAAAATTAAATACAGGGAAATCATATTTTAATGTGAAATTTAACACTGCATTTCTTCTGAGAGTTTTTTTTTTTTTTCTCCTTCTGGTACGTGCGATGTTATGGCTAAATCCATGCAGTTGTTGGGATGTTTGTTTGTTATTCTGTATCTAAACATTGATTTTAACAAGTTCGTTGTTGAAAATCCTCTTTCACATTTTTAAGTAGATCGAAAGCAGGAATTTATCTTTTTAAAAGTTTAACAGTTCATGATTTTTCTGATCTAGGACTATTCAAATGGCTTTTTGTGATATTCCTTATCTTAATTAGGATGAAAATCAGTTATTTCCATCTCTAGATCAGTAGAATTGTTAACCTATTTGCAATCTTTTACCATTTTTCTTAAATACTAGTATTATGTAATGGGTTTGAAGTGAATGAAGTAGTTGGCCTAATTTTAAATACACTCAAAACATCTAATTTAGAAACTAATTTAAGCTCGATGAGATTTTCCAAATGTTTCTTTCAGTTTTCTTACATTTCACGCTTTAATTCTCCAGATTTTCAAAGTGGCAAAACGTACATTGCATTATGGTAAAAATGTATATTCCTTATATTTGTGTAATATTTTTACAAAATTAATTTTGATTTAAAATGAATTTAAAATACCCTTGAATTCAAAGACTTAGTTTAGTTCTCTCCCCCCGTCAGGTTTTAAGATTTTAGTTGTTATGTCTGTAAGAATGACTAAATCATAGAACCAATTATGGTCAATAATTTCTTCATAAGTTTCGTTTCTGGATTTTTAAAATTCTTCTGTGAAACTTTTGTAACCGAAGCTGGGATGGAAACCAGGCAGCCAGACAGAATGTACCTTCCCTGAGTGAAAATTTCTATCATTTCACTGAAAGTGACATTATAATATTTCAGAATAAACCCTCGTAACACTAATAAATGTATGTAGGTTTTTTTTTAATGTTTTTATAATGCGTGTTTGGTTCTTACAATATTTTGAGCTATTATATTACTAAGTCTGTATGTGAGTTAAGACATTTTAATATAGAACACCTGCTTCAAGGCTAAAAGTAAAGTATTTGAATTGTGTTTCACCTTTCGTGTGTTTTTAGACGTTCGTTCTACTCTACAGTTTACGGAATTTCTCGGGATTTGGACATCTCACAAATCTGACAAAATTTCATTCCTATGTTTAGGTTTTATAGTACAATAAGTTGAGCATCCCTACATTAGTATATGACTGATTCCTTCGAAAGAAAAAAAGAGTATGTTAGTTTTGTTGAATTTTTGGTCAAAATTGTAGTATATAGGTAATTGCAATAGCTCTTTCACGAAATTTTATTTAAATTTTTTGCAACATTTCAAAATGCTGTATCATTCAATGGCATTTGATGTGTTTTGGCTTGCTGTATTAAAGCTGGGCTCGAACCCGGGCAGCTAGACAATATGTTCTTTTCCTGAGTGAAATATTGCTATCATTTCATTAAAGTGACGTGGTAATATTTCAATATAATTTCTCGTACATTGCACTAAGTCGTCCTCTCTCGTGGATGAGTGTATCTAAGTAAAGAACTTAAAATTAGAAATGGTTCTTACGTTAAAATTCTCAATGAAGTATTTCTTTTATGGTTTATGACTTTTGTTTCCAAGATGTTCTTCGAAATCTCTGTTTAGAATGGTGTTTTTGAGCTTTTTTTTTTTTTAAATAAATCTTTAAAAGTGTATATGTATAGCTCTTTTAATTTTAATATATTGCGAGTTTGATTCTTACTCTTTTTTGATCTGTTATGTCACTAATTCTGTGTGTGAATTAAGATAGTTTAATATATAACACCTGCTTCAAAGCTAACAGTAAAGTTTATTTTGTTTATTTGTCATTTAAAATTACCTGCTTATTTTCTTTTGGTGCCGTCTTTCTACCAGGGCTGAAATTATTTACTCTTCTCGAAGATCATTATCCGTAATAACTGTCTAAATATTTTTCCTTTCATTGTTCATGTTGTACCCATACATTAAAACCACTTTTGCTAACTGTACTTCTGTTGTATTAGGGAAATCATTTGCTTTTCTATCGACTGCAGTCATGATTTTACTAACAATATAGCACATTGCTGGAATTTAAAACAAAGAAGCTACTTTTTGAAGTTTTATATATTTAGAAACAATATTAGCTATTTCTCTTTGTGTATAATAATTCTTTAATGTCAAAGTAGTTAAAATCTAATGATTTCTTTTTTTCCCCCTTGGCCTCTTCTAGTGTAATTTGTCATCACTTTTGTGCACTTTTGGATTGCAGAACATGATATCGTGAAACAAAAAGAACGGAGAAATAGTGCAGAGCAAAAAGACATCTGTGGCTGGTAATTCTTGTTTTATGTTAACTTTATTTCCACTAGAAATGCTTCAATGTTATAATTTGTATGTCCTTTTTCACAAGTAGCTTTATATTGGAGTTTTACTAGTTATTTTACGTGAACGCTTCATATTACGTTTTAATGTTTAGGGTAGCATTTATGCATTAATTTCTTAGGTTTTGAATTCCGTATTGAAGTGTCTGAATTGGTGCTTTCTTTATATTGTATAGTAATATTCGAAGTTAGGTCGAACTGTTAATCACATTATAATTGTCAGAAGTCTGAGATTTGTTAGAGTTCTGTTGCTTCGTAGTGGTTTCAAAATTACTGTTGTAGTGTAATTTTTTCCCGAGTGGCCTCCTTTTGCATTATGAGGAGGAGGCTAAACATTTTCCTCTCTGTGTGGCCTAATATATTCCCTGTCCAACAGGGTCTCCTCTTCCCAACAGGTCAGTGTAATTGCACTGCCTGTGTATAAACCAATTTTGTTTCAGATTTTTTCCGAATTTAGAGTCTCTCTATCAAGTGCTATTTCTCTTGAAACCATTGAAAGTTAAATGTTCAACAAAAAAGAAATGTAAATAAAAATTTAATGAGTACTCGTATAGAAAGTTAGTGCAGCTGCAAATTGTGAAGTTTTATGAACCAATTTGCGAAGATCTGTTTAAAAGTGATTCCACAAAAAAAAAAAAAAATTCATTTTGAAATCAAATCAGAGATGTTTTATTATTATCGAAGTAAAATTCTGCAGATTGACTTTCAACTTTGTTTTGCAAAGCACTCTGAAAGTTTCTTTCGGACTTTTTTCCGTTCTCTTGGCAAATGCATGACAGAATTATTTTTTGAAAAAGCTGATGTCCTTCGCTTATAAGAATGACGGATGCAACTGTATGCGCGTCGCTGTAAAGAGCACGTTTTCCAGTAGCTGTTTTAAAGTGTCCTGTTTTTTTCTTTAATTATGTCATTCTCCGCTACAAGATCAGACGTTGCTTTTGTGTCATTTAACAATTCCTTCATCTTATCTTCAGTTAAAAGCTCTTCTTCGTAATGAGCACTTTTGTTATCAAGGAGTTTTATAAGATCCCAATTCTTCTTTTGTAATTTTCTGCTTCATTGTTTAACTTCTCTGTCTTCCATGTGTGAAAATTCTACGGCATCGTTTGCTTTTGAGATTTGTAAGATTTTTTGGACTTCATTTTCAGTCGATGGAAATTGTTTAAAGTAGCAGATAAATTCTTTCCGGTGTTGATAATTGAATGCTGCAGCACGTATGAATGAAATTCTAGCAGTGGACAAATTAAATGGGATCCCTATAAAGTATTTTACTCCTAGACCATGGATTAGTCATTAACAGTACTTGTGTAAAAATAGATTAAAGTATATGAATTCCCTGTTTCAGAAAGGAATTTCTTTATGACAGTATGAAGTGTGTATCATAGCTGGAATAGCGAGGTGTTGCGTCTTCAGGGAAACAAAATTTGTTATTCTGTAATTTTTACTGAAAATGTGTGTTTAAATTTTGTTACCTAGATAACCTATTTTTAACTCTTTCTATATGAAAATGAAACCAAATACAGACAAAAAAATAAAATTGCATTCCTTCTCTTGGTGCAGTTACTCGCATTTTCAACATAATGGGAGGCAATTTTAAGTTTATAAAATTCTGGCTAGCTGCAATTATATATTGCACTTTTAATATTTCAGTTGTAAGTGCATTGCACAAAGTATAAAAATGTGTGGTATAATATGTTAAAGAAAATGTATACTCTTTGTATAATTTACAAAAAGATCAGCTAGATGAAAATTAAATACAGGGAAATCATATTTTAATGTGAAATTTAACACTGCATTTCTTCTGAGAGTTTTTTTTTTTTCTCCTTCTGGTACGTGCGATGTTATGGCTAAATCCATGCAGTTGTTGGGATGTTTGTTTGTTATTCTGTATCTAAACATTGATTTTAACAAGTTCGTTGTTGAAAATCCTCTTTCACATTTTTAAGTAGATCGAAAGCAGGAATTTATCTTTTTAAAAGTTTAACAGTTCATGATTTTTCTGATCTAGGACTATTCAAATGGCTTTTTGTGATATTCCTTATCTTAATTAGGATGAAAATCAGTTATTTCCATCTCTAGATCAGTAGAATTGTTAACCTATTTGCAATCTTTTACCATTTTTCTTAAATACTAGTATTATGTAATGGGTTTGAAGTGAATGAAGTAGTTGGCCTAATTTTAAATACACTCAAAACATCTAATTTAGAAACTAATTTAAGCTCGATGAGATTTTCCAAATGTTTCTTTCAGTTTTCTTACATTTCACGCTTTAATTCTCCAGATTTTCAAAGTGGCAAAACGTACATTGCATTATGGTAAAAATGTATATTCCTTATATTTGTGTAATATTTTTACAAAATTAATTTTGATTTAAAATGAATTTAAAATACCCTTGAATTCAAAGACTTAGTTTAGTTCTCTCCCCCCGTCAGGTTTTAAGATTTTAGTTGTTATGTCTGTAAGAATGACTAAATCATAGAACCAATTATGGTCAATAATTTCTTCATAAGTTTCGTTTCTGGATTTTTAAAATTCTTCTGTGAAACTTTTGTAACCGAAGCTGGGATGGAAACCAGGCAGCCAGACAGAATGTACCTTCCCTGAGTGAAAATTTCTATCATTTCACTGAAAGTGACATTATAATATTTCAGAATAAACCCTCGTAACACTAATAAATGTATGTAGGTTTTTTTTTAATGTTTTTATAATGCGTGTTTGGTTCTTACAATATTTTGAGCTATTATATTACTAAGTCTGTATGTGAGTTAAGACATTTTAATATAGAACACCTGCTTCAAGGCTAAAAGTAAAGTATTTGAATTGTGTTTCACCTTTCGTGTGTTTTTAGACGTTCGTTCTACTCTACAGTTTACGGAATTTCTCGGGATTTGGACATCTCACAAATCTGACAAAATTTCATTCCTATGTTTAGGTTTTATAGTACAATAAGTTGAGCATCCCTACATTAGTATATGACTGATTCCTTCGAAAGAAAAAAAGAGTATGTTAGTTTTGTTGAATTTTTGGTCAAAATTTTAGTATATAGGTAATTGCAATAGCTCTTTCACGAAATTTTATTTAAATTTTTTGCAACATTTCAAAATGCTGTATCATTCAATGGCATTTGATGTGTTTTGGCTTGCTGTATTAAAGCTGGGCTCGAACCCGGGCAGCTAGACAATATGTTCTTTTCCTGAGTGAAATATTGCTATCATTTCATTAAAGTGACGTGGTAATATTTCAATATAATTTCTCGTACATTGCACTAAGTCGTCCTCTCTCGTGGATGAGTGTATCTAAGTAAAGAACTTAAAATTAGAAATGGTTCTTACGTTAAAATTCTCAATGAAGTATTTCTTTTATGGTTTATGACTTTTGTTTCCAAGATGTTCTTCGAAATCTCTGTTTAGAATGGTGTTTTTGAGCTTTTTTTTTTTTAAATAAATCTTTAAAAGTGTATATGTATAGCTCTTTTAATTTTAATATATTGCGAGTTTGATTCTTACTCTTTTTTGATCTGTTATGTCACTAATTCTGTGTGTGAATTAAGATAGTTTAATATATAACACCTGCTTCAAAGCTAACAGTAAAGTTTATTTTGTTTATTTGTCATTTAAAATTACCTGCTTATTTTCTTTTGGTGCCGTCTTTCTACCAGGGCTGAAATTATTTACTCTTCTCGAAGATCATTATCCGTAATAACTGTCTAAATATTTTTCCTTTCATTGTTCATGTTGTACCCATACATTAAAACCACTTTTGCTAACTGTACTTCTGTTGTATTAGGGAAATCATTTGCTTTTCTATCGACTGCAGTCATGATTTTACTAACAATATAGCACATTGCTGGAATTTAAAACAAAGAAGCTACTTTTTGAAGTTTTATATATTTAGAAACAATATTAGCTATTTCTCTTTGTGTATAATAATTCTTTAATGTCAAAGTAGTTAAAATCTAATGATTTCTTTTTTTCCCCCTTGGCCTCTTCTAGTGTAATTTGTCATCACTTTTGTGCACTTTTGGATTGCAGAACATGATATCGTGAAACAAAAAGAACGGAGAAATAGTGCAGAGCAAAAAGACATCTGTGGCTGGTAATTCTTGTTTTATGTTAACTTTATTTCCACTAGAAATGCTTCAATGTTATAATTTGTATGTCCTTTTTCACAAGTAGCTTTATATTGGAGTTTTACTAGTTATTTTACGTGAACGCTTCATATTACGTTTTAATGTTTAGGGTAGCATTTATGCATTAATTTCTTAGGTTTTGAATTCCGTATTGAAGTGTCTGAATTGGTGCTTTCTTTATATTGTATAGTAATATTCGAAGTTAGGTCGAACTGTTAATCACATTATAATTGTCAGAAGTCTGAGATTTGTTAGAGTTCTGTTGCTTCGTAGTGGTTTCAAAATTACTGTTGTAGTGTAATTTTTTCCCGAGTGGCCTCCTTTTGCATTATGAGGAGGAGGCTAAACATTTTCCTCTCTGTGTGGCCTAATATATTCCCTGTCCAACAGGGTCTCCTCTTCCCAACAGGTCAGTGTAATTGCACTGCCTGTGTATAAACCAATTTTGTTTCAGATTTTTTCCGAATTTAGAGTCTCTCTATCAAGTGCTATTTCTCTTGAAACCATTGAAAGTTAAATGTTCAACAAAAAAGAAATGTAAATAAAAATTTAATGAGTACTCGTATAGAAAGTTAGTGCAGCTGCAAATTGTGAAGTTTTATGAACCAATTTGCGAAGATCTGTTTAAAAGTGATTCCACAAAAAAAAAAATTCATTTTGAAATCAAATCAGAGATGTTTTATTATTATCGAAGTAAAATTCTGCAGATTGACTTTCAACTTTGTTTTGCAAAGCACTCTGAAAGTTTCTTTCGGACTTTTTTCCGTTCTCTTGGCAAATGCATGACAGAATTATTTTTTGAAAAAGCTGATGTCCTTCGCTTATAAGAATGACGGATGCAACTGTATGCGCGTCGCTGTAAAGAGCACGTTTTCCAGTAGCTGTTTTAAAGTGTCCTGTTTTTTTCTTTAATTATGTCATTCTCCGCTACAAGATCAGACGTTGCTTTTGTGTCATTTAACAATTCCTTCATCTTATCTTCAGTTAAAAGCTCTTCTTCGTAATGAGCACTTTTGTTATCAAGGAGTTTTATAAGATCCCAATTCTTCTTTTGTAATTTTCTGCTTCATTGTTTAACTTCTCTGTCTTCCATGTGTGAAAATTCTACGGCATCGTTTGCTTTTGAGATTTGTAAGATTTTTTGGACTTCATTTTCAGTCGATGGAAATTGTTTAAAGTAGCAGATAAATTCTTTCCGGTGTTGATAATTGAATGCTGCAGCACGTATGAATGAAATTCTAGCAGTGGACAAATTAAATGGGATCCCTATAAAGTATTTTACTCCTAGACCATGGATTAGTCATTAACAGTACTTGTGTAAAAATAGATTAAAGTATATGAATTCCCTGTTTCAGAAAGGAATTTCTTTATGACAGTATGAAGTGTGTATCATAGCTGGAATAGCGAGGTGTTGCGTCTTCAGGGAAACAAAATTTGTTATTCTGTAATTTTTACTGAAAATGTGTGTTTAAATTTTGTTACCTAGATAACCTATTTTTAACTCTTTCTATATGAAAATGAAACCAAATACAGACAAAAAAATAAAATTGCATTCCTTCTCTTGGTGCAGTTACTCGCATTTTCAACATAATGGGAGGCAATTTTAAGTTTATAAAATTCTGGCTAGCTGCAATTATATATTGCACTTTTAATATTTCAGTTGTAAGTGCATTGCACAAAGTATAAAAATGTGTGGTATAATATGTTAAAGAAAATGTATACTCTTTGTATAATTTACAAAAAGATCAGCTAGATGAAAATTAAATACAGGGAAATCATATTTTAATGTGAAATTTAACACTGCATTTCTTCTGAGAGTTTTTTTTTTTTCTCCTTCTGGTACGTGCGATGTTATGGCTAAATCCATGCAGTTGTTGGGATGTTTGTTTGTTATTCTGTATCTAAACATTGATTTTAACAAGTTCGTTGTTGAAAATCCTCTTTCACATTTTTAAGTAGATCGAAAGCAGGAATTTATCTTTTTAAAAGTTTAACAGTTCATGATTTTTCTGATCTAGGACTATTCAAATGGCTTTTTGTGATATTCCTTATCTTAATTAGGATGAAAATCAGTTATTTCCATCTCTAGATCAGTAGAATTGTTAACCTATTTGCAATCTTTTACCATTTTTCTTAAATACTAGTATTATGTAATGGGTTTGAAGTGAATGAAGTAGTTGGCCTAATTTTAAATACACTCAAAACATCTAATTTAGAAACTAATTTAAGCTCGATGAGATTTTCCAAATGTTTCTTTCAGTTTTCTTACATTTCACGCTTTAATTCTCCAGATTTTCAAAGTGGCAAAACGTACATTGCATTATGGTAAAAATGTATATTCCTTATATTTGTGTAATATTTTTACAAAATTAATTTTGATTTAAAATGAATTTAAAATACCCTTGAATTCAAAGACTTAGTTTAGTTCTCTCCCCCCGTCAGGTTTTAAGAGTTTAGTTGTTATGTCTGTAAGAATGACTAAATCATAGAACCAATTATGGTCAATAATTTCTTCATAAGTTTCGTTTCTGGATTTTTAAAATTCTTCTGTGAAACTTTTGTAACCGAAGCTGGGATGGAAACCAGGCAGCCAGACAGAATGTACCTTCCCTGAGTGAAAATTTCTATCATTTCACTGAAAGTGACATTATAATATTTCAGAATAAACCCTCGTAACACTAATAAATGTATGTAGGTTTTTTTTTAATGTTTTTATAATGCGTGTTTGGTTCTTACAATATTTTGAGCTATTATATTACTAAGTCTGTATGTGAGTTAAGACATTTTAATATAGGACACCTGCTTCAAGGCTAAAAGTAAAGTATTTGAATTGTGTTTCACCTTTCGTGTGTTTTTAGACGTTCGTTCTACTCTACAGTTTACGGAATTTCTCGGGATTTGGACATCTCACAAATCTGACAAAATTTCATTCCTATGTTTAGGTTTTATAGTACAATAAGTTGAGCATCCCTACATTAGTATATGACTGATTCCTTCGAAAGAAAAAAAGAGTATGTTAGTTTTGTTGAATTTTTGGTCAAAATTTTAGTATATAGGTAATTGCAATAGCTCTTTCACGAAATTTTATTTAAATTTTTTGCAACATTTCAAAATGCTGTATCATTCAATGGCATTTGATGTGTTTTGGCTTGCTGTATTAAAGCTGGGCTCGAACCCGGGCAGCTAGACAATATGTTCTTTTCCTGAGTGAAATATTGCTATCATTTCATTAAAGTGACGTGGTAATATTTCAATATAATTTCTCGTACATTGCACTAAGTCGTCCTCTCTCGTGGATGAGTGTATCTAAGTAAAGAACTTAAAATTAGAAATGGTTCTTACGTTAAAATTCTCAATGAAGTATTTCTTTTATGGTTTATGACTTTTGTTTCCAAGATGTTCTTCGAAATCTCTGTTTAGAATGGTGTTTTTGAGCTTTTTTTTTTTTTAAATAAATCTTTAAAAGTGTATATGTATAGCTCTTTTAATTTTAATATATTGCGAGTTTGATTCTTACTCTTTTTTGATCTGTAATGTCACTAATTCTGTGTGTGAATTAAGATAGTTTAATATATAACACCTGCTTCAAAGCTAACAGTAAAGTTTATTTTGTTTATTTGTCATTTAAAATTACCTGCTTATTTTCTTTTGGTGCCGTCTTTCTACCAGGGCTGAAATTATTTACTCTTCTCGAAGATCATTATCCGTAATAACTGTCTAAATATTTTTCCTTTCATTGTTCATGTTGTACCCATACATTAAAACCACTTTTGCTAACTGTACTTCTGTTGTATTAGGGAAATCATTTGCTTTTCTATCGACTGCAGTCATGATTTTACTAACAATATAGCACATTGCTGGAATTTAAAACAAAGAAGCTACTTTTTGAAGTTTTATATATTTAGAAACAATATTAGCTATTTCTCTTTGTGTATAATAATTCTTTAATGTCAAAGTAGTTAAAATCTAATGATTTCTTTTTTTCCCCCTTGGCCTCTTCTAGTGTAATTTGTCATCACTTTTGTGCACTTTTGGATTGCAGAACATGATATCGTGAAACAAAAAGAACGGAGAAATAGTGCAGAGCAAAAAGACATCTGTGGCTGGTAATTCTTGTTTTATGTTAACTTTATTTCCACTAGAAATGCTTCAATGTTATAATTTGTATGTCCTTTTTCACAAGTAGCTTTATATTGGAGTTTTACTAGTTATTTTACGTGAACGCTTCATATTACGTTTTAATGTTTAGGGTAGCATTTATGCATTAATTTCTTAGGTTTTGAATTCCGTATTGAAGTGTCTGAATTGGTGCTTTCTTTATATTGTATAGTAATATTCGAAGTTAGGTCGAACTGTTAATCACATTATAATTGTCAGAAGTCTGAGATTTGTTAGAGTTCTGTTGCTTCGTAGTGGTTTCAAAATTACTGTTGTAGTGTAATTTTTTCCCGAGTGGCCTCCTTTTGCATTATGAGGAGGAGGCTAAACATTTTCCTCTCTGTGTGGCCTAATATATTCCCTGTCCAACAGGGTCTCCTCTTCCCAACAGGTCAGTGTAATTGCACTGCCTGTGTATAAACCAATTTTGTTTCAGATTTTTTCCGAATTTAGAGTCTCTCTATCAAGTGCTATTTCTCTTGAAACCATTGAAAGTTAAATGTTCAACAAAAAAGAAATGTAAATAAAAATTTAATGAGTACTCGTATAGAAAGTTAGTGCAGCTGCAAATTGTGAAGTTTTATGAACCAATTTGCGAAGATCTGTTTAAAAGTGATTCCACAAAAAAAAAAAATTCATTTTGAAATCAAATCAGAGATGTTTTATTATTATCGAAGTAAAATTCTGCAGATTGACTTTCAACTTTGTTTTGCAAAGCACTCTGAAAGTTTCTTTCGGACTTTTTTCCGTTCTCTTGGCAAATGCATGACAGAATTATTTTTTGAAAAAGCTGATGTCCTTCGCTTGTAAGAATGACGGATGCAACTGTATGCGCGTCGCTGTAAAGAGCACATGTTTTCCAGTAGCTGTTTTAAAGTGTCCTGTTTTTTTCTTTAATTATGTCATTCTCCGCTACAAGATCAGACGTTGCTTTTGTGTTATTTAACAATTCCTTCATCTTATCTTCAGTTAAAAGCTCTTCTTCGTAATGAGCACTTTTGTTATCAAGGGGTTTTATAAGATCCCAATTCTTCTTTTGTAATTTTCTGCTTCATTGTTTAACTTCTCTGTCTTCCATGTGTGAAAATTCTACGGCATCGTTTGCTTTTGAGATTTGTAAGATTTTTTGGACTTCATTTTCAGTCGATGGAAATTGTTTAAAGTAGCAGATAAATTCTTTCCGGTGTTGATAATTGAATGCTGCAGCACGTATGAATGAAATTCTAGCAGTGGACAAATTAAATGGGATCCCTATAAAGTATTTTACTCCTAGACCATGGATTAGTCATTAACAGTACTTGTGTAAAAACAGATTAAAGTATATGAATTCCCTGTTTAAGAAAGGAATTTCTTTATGACAGTATGAAGTGTGTATCATAGCTGGAATAGCGAGGTGTTGCGTCTTCAGGGAAACAAAATTTGTTATTCTGTAATTTTTACTGAAAATGTGTGTTTAAATTTTGTTACCTAGATAACCTATTTTTAACTCTTTCTATATGAAAATGAAACCAAATACAGACAAAAAAATAAAATTGCATTCCTTCTCTTGGTGCAGTTACTCGCATTTTTAACATAATGGGAGGCAATTTTAAGTTTATAAAATTCTGGCTAGCTGCAATTATATATTGCACTTTTAATATTTCAGTTGTAAGTGCATTGCACAAAGTATAAAAATGTGTGGTATAATATGTTAAAGAAAATGTATACTCTTTGTATTATTTACAAAAAGATCAGCTAGATGAAAATTAAATACAGGGAAATCATATTTTAATGTGAAATTTAACACTGCATTTCTTCTGAGAGTTTTTTTTTTTCTCCTTCTGGTACGTGCGATGTTATGGCTAAATCCATGCAGTTGTTGGGATGTTTGTTTGTTATTCTGTATCTAAACATTGATTTTAACAAGTTCGTTGTTGAAAATCCTCTTTCACATTTTTAAGTAGATCGAAAGCAGGAATTTATCTTTTTAAAAGTTTAACAGTTCATGATTTTTCTGATCTAGGACTATTCAAATGGCTTTTTGTGATATTCCTTATCTTAATTAGGATGAAAATCAGTTATTTCCATCTCTAGATCAGTAGAATTGTTAACCTATTTGCAATCTTTTACCATTTTTCTTAAATACTAGTATTATGTAATGGGTTTGAAGTGAATGAAGTAGTTGGCCTAATTTTAAATACACTCAAAACATCTAATTTAGAAACTAATTTAAGCTCGATGAGATTTTCCAAATGTTTCTTTCAGTTTTCTTACATTTCACGCTTTAATTCTCCAGATTTTCAAAGTGGCAAAACGTACATTGCATTATGGTAAAAATGTATATTCCTTATATTTGTGTAATATTTTTACAAAATTAATTTTGATTTAAAATGAATTTAAAATACCCTTGAATTCAAAGACTTAGTTTAGTTCTCTCCCCCCGTCAGGTTTTAAGAGTTTAGTTGTTATGTCTGTAAGAATGACTAAATCATAGAACCAATTATGGTCAATAATTTCTTCATAAGTTTCGTTTCTGGATTTTTAAAATTCTTCTGTGAAACTTTTGTAACCGAAGCTGGGATGGAAACCAGGCAGCCAGACAGAATGTACCTTCCCTGAGTGAAAATTTCTATCATTTCACTGAAAGTGACATTATAATATTTCAGAATAAACCCTCGTAACACTAATAAATGTATGTAGGTTTTTTTTTAATGTTTTTATAATGCGTGTTTGGTTCTTACAATATTTTGAGCTATTATATTACTAAGTCTGTATGTGAGTTAAGACATTTTAATATAGGACACCTGCTTCAAGGCTAAAAGTAAAGTATTTGAATTGTGTTTCACCTTTCGTGTGTTTTTAGACGTTCGTTCTACTCTACAGTTTACGGAATTTCTCGGGATTTGGACATCTCACAAATCTGACAAAATTTCATTCCTATGTTTAGGTTTTATAGTACAATAAGTTGAGCATCCCTACATTAGTATATGACTGATTCCTTCGAAAGAAAAAAAGAGTATGTTAGTTTTGTTGAATTTTTGGTCAAAATTTTAGTATATAGGTAATTGCAATAGCTCTTTCACGAAATTTTATTTAAATTTTTTGCAACATTTCAAAATGCTGTATCATTCAATGGCATTTGATGTGTTTTGGCTTGCTGTATTAAAGCTGGGCTCGAACCCGGGCAGCTAGACAATATGTTCTTTTCCTGAGTGAAATATTGCTATCATTTCATTAAAGTGACGTGGTAATATTTCAATATAATTTCTCGTACATTGCACTAAGTCGTCCTCTCTCGTGGATGAGTGTATCTAAGTAAAGAACTTAAAATTAGAAATGGTTCTTACGTTAAAATTCTCAATGAAGTATTTCTTTTATGGTTTATGACTTTTGTTTCCAAGATGTTCTTCGAAATCTCTGTTTAGAATGGTGTTTTTGAGCTTTTTTTTTTTTTAAATAAATCTTTAAAAGTGTATATGTATAGCTCTTTTAATTTTAATATATTGCGAGTTTGATTCTTACTCTTTTTTGATCTGTAATGTCACTAATTCTGTGTGTGAATTAAGATAGTTTAATATATAACACCTGCTTCAAAGCTAACAGTAAAGTTTATTTTGTTTATTTGTCATTTAAAATTACCTGCTTATTTTCTTTTGGTGCCGTCTTTCTACCAGGGCTGAAATTATTTACTCTTCTCGAAGATCATTATCCGTAATAACTGTCTAAATATTTTTCCTTTCATTGTTCATGTTGTACCCATACATTAAAACCACTTTTGCTAACTGTACTTCTGTTGTATTAGGGAAATCATTTGCTTTTCTATCGACTGCAGTCATGATTTTACTAACAATATAGCACATTGCTGGAATTTAAAACAAAGAAGCTACTTTTTGAAGTTTTATATATTTAGAAACAATATTAGCTATTTCTCTTTGTGTATAATAATTCTTTAATGTCAAAGTAGTTAAAATCTAATGATTTCTTTTTTTCCCCCTTGGCCTCTTCTAGTGTAATTTGTCATCACTTTTGTGCACTTTTGGATTGCAGAACATGATATCGTGAAACAAAAAGAACGGAGAAATAGTGCAGAGCAAAAAGACATCTGTGGCTGGTAATTCTTGTTTTATGTTAACTTTATTTCCACTAGAAATGCTTCAATGTTATAATTTGTATGTCCTTTTTCACAAGTAGCTTTATATTGGAGTTTTACTAGTTATTTTACGTGAACGCTTCATATTACGTTTTAATGTTTAGGGTAGCATTTATGCATTAATTTCTTAGGTTTTGAATTCCGTATTGAAGTGTCTGAATTGGTGCTTTCTTTATATTGTATAGTAATATTCGAAGTTAGGTCGAACTGTTAATCACATTATAATTGTCAGAAGTCTGAGATTTGTTAGAGTTCTGTTGCTTCGTAGTGGTTTCAAAATTACTGTTGTAGTGTAATTTTTTCCCGAGTGGCCTCCTTTTGCATTATGAGGAGGAGGCTAAACATTTTCCTCTCTGTGTGGCCTAATATATTCCCTGTCCAACAGGGTCTCCTCTTCCCAACAGGTCAGTGTAATTGCACTGCCTGTGTATAAACCAATTTTGTTTCAGATTTTTTCCGAATTTAGAGTCTCTCTATCAAGTGCTATTTCTCTTGAAACCATTGAAAGTTAAATGTTCAACAAAAAAGAAATGTAAATAAAAATTTAATGAGTACTCGTATAGAAAGTTAGTGCAGCTGCAAATTGTGAAGTTTTATGAACCAATTTGCGAAGATCTGTTTAAAAGTGATTCCACAAAAAAAAAATTCATTTTGAAATCAAATCAGAGATGTTTTATTATTATCGAAGTAAAATTCTGCAGATTGACTTTCAACTTTGTTTTGCAAAGCACTCTGAAAGTTTCTTTCGGACTTTTTTCCGTTCTCTTGGCAAATGCATGACAGAATTATTTTTTGAAAAAGCTGATGTCCTTCGCTTGTAAGAATGACGGATGCAACTGTATGCGCGTCGCTGTAAAGAGCACATGTTTTCCAGTAGCTGTTTTAAAGTGTCCTGTTTTTTTCTTTAATTATGTCATTCTCCGCTACAAGATCAGACGTTGCTTTTGTGTTATTTAACAATTCCTTCATCTTATCTTCAGTTAAAAGCTCTTCTTCGTAATGAGCACTTTTGTTATCAAGGGGTTTTATAAGATCCCAATTCTTCTTTTGTAATTTTCTGCTTCATTGTTTAACTTCTCTGTCTTCCATGTGTGAAAATTCTACGGCATCGTTTGCTTTTGAGATTTGTAAGATTTTTTGGACTTCATTTTCAGTCGATGGAAATTGTTTAAAGTAGCAGATAAATTCTTTCCGGTGTTGATAATTGAATGCTGCAGCACGTATGAATGAAATTCTAGCAGTGGACAAATTAAATGGGATCCCTATAAAGTATTTTACTCCTAGACCATGGATTAGTCATTAACAGTACTTGTGTAAAAACAGATTAAAGTATATGAATTCCCTGTTTAAGAAAGGAATTTCTTTATGACAGTATGAAGTGTGTATCATAGCTGGAATAGCGAGGTGTTGCGTCTTCAGGGAAACAAAATTTGTTATTCTGTAATTTTTACTGAAAATGTGTGTTTAAATTTTGTTACCTAGATAACCTATTTTTAACTCTTTCTATATGAAAATGAAACCAAATACAGACAAAAAAATAAAATTGCATTCCTTCTCTTGGTGCAGTTACTCGCATTTTTAACATAATGGGAGGCAATTTTAAGTTTATAAAATTCTGGCTAGCTGCAATTATATATTGCACTTTTAATATTTCAGTTGTAAGTGCATTGCACAAAGTATAAAAATGTGTGGTATAATATGTTAAAGAAAATGTATACTCTTTGTATTATTTACAAAAAGATCAGCTAGATGAAAATTAAATACAGGGAAATCATATTTTAATGTGAAATTTAACACTGCATTTCTTCTGAGAGTTTTTTTTTTTCTCCTTCTGGTACGTGCGATGTTATGGCTAAATCCATGCAGTTGTTGGGATGTTTGTTTGTTATTCTGTATCTAAACATTGATTTTAACAAGTTCGTTGTTGAAAATCCTCTTTCACATTTTTAAGTAGATCGAAAGCAGGAATTTATCTTTTTAAAAGTTTAACAGTTCATGATTTTTCTGATCTAGGACTATTCAAATGGCTTTTTGTGATATTCCTTATCTTAATTAGGATGAAAATCAGTTATTTCCATCTCTAGATCAGTAGAATTGTTAACCTATTTGCAATCTTTTACCATTTTTCTTAAATACTAGTATTATGTAATGGGTTTGAAGTGAATGAAGTAGTTGGCCTAATTTTAAATACACTCAAAACATCTAATTTAGAAACTAATTTAAGCTCGATGAGATTTTCCAAATGTTTCTTTCAGTTTTCTTACATTTCACGCTTTAATTCTCCAGATTTTCAAAGTGGCAAAACGTACATTGCATTATGGTAAAAATATATATTCCTTATATTTGTGTAATATTTTTACAAAATTAATTTTGATTTAAAATGAATTTAAAATACCCTTGAATTCAAAGACTTAGTTTAGTTCTCTCCCCCCGTCAGGTTTTAAGATTTTAGTTGTTATGTCTGTAAGAATGACTAAATCATAGAACCAATTATGGTCAATAATTTCTTCATAAGTTTCGTTTCTGGATTTTTAAAATTCTTCTGTGAAACTTTTGTAACCGAAGCTGGGATGGAAACCAGGCAGCCAGACAGAATGTACCTTCCCTGAGTGAAAATTTCTATCATTTCACTGAAAGTGACATTATAATATTTCAGAATAAACCCTCGTAACACTAATAAATGTATGTAGGTTTTTTTTTAATGTTTTTATAATGCGTGTTTGGTTCTTACAATATTTTGAGCTATTTTATTACTAAGTCTGTATGTGAGTTAAGACATTTTAATATAGAACACCTGCTTCAAGGCTAAAAGTAAAGTATTTGAATTGTGTTTCACCTTTCGTGTGTTTTTAGACGTTCGTTCTACTCTACAGTTTACGGAATTTCTCGGGATTTGGACATCTCACAAATCTGACAAAATTTCATTCCTATGTTTAGGTTTTATAGTACAATAAGTTGAGCATCCCTACATTAGTATATGACTGATTCCTTCGAAAGAAAAAAAGAGTATGTTAGTTTTGTTGAATTTTTGGTCAAAATTTTAGTATATAGGTAATTGCAATAGCTCTTTCACGAAATTTTATTTAAATTTTTTGCAACATTTCAAAATGCTGTATCATTCAATGGCATTTGATGTGTTTTGGCTTGCTGTATTAAAGCTGGGCTCGAACCCGGGCAGCTAGACAATATGTTCTTTTCCTGAGTGAAATATTGCTATCATTTCATTAAAGTGACGTGGTAATATTTCAATATAATTTCTCGTACATTGCACTAAGTCGTCCTCTCTCGTGGATGAGTGTATCTAAGTAAAGAACTTAAAATTAGAAATGGTTCTTACGTTAAAATTCTCAATGAAGTATTTCTTTTATGGTTTATGACTTTTGTTTCCAAGATGTTCTTCGAAATCTCTGTTTAGAATGGTGTTTTTGAGCTTTTTTTTTTTTTAAATAAATCTTTAAAAGTGTATATGTATAGCTCTTTTAATTTTAATATATTGCGAGTTTGATTCTTACTCTTTTTTGATCTGTAATGTCACTAATTCTGTGTGTGAATTAAGATAGTTTAATATATAACACCTGCTTCAAAGCTAACAGTAAAGTTTATTTTGTTTATTTGTCATTTAAAATTACCTGCTTATTTTCTTTTGGTGCCGTCTTTCTACCAGGGCTGAAATTATTTACTCTTCTCGAAGATCATTATCCGTAATAACTGTCTAAATATTTTTCCTTTCATTGTTCATGTTGTACCCATACATTAAAACCACTTTTGCTAACTGTACTTCTGTTGTATTAGGGAAATCATTTGCTTTTCTATCGACTGCAGTCATGATTTTACTAACAATATAGCACATTGCTGGAATTTAAAACAAAGAAGCTACTTTTTGAAGTTTTATATATTTAGAAACAATATTAGCTATTTCTCTTTGTGTATAATAATTCTTTAATGTCAAAGTAGTTAAAATCTAATGATTTCTTTTTTTCCCCCTTGGCCTCTTCTAGTGTAATTTGTCATCACTTTTGTGCACTTTTGGATTGCAGAACATGATATCGTGAAACAAAAAGAACGGAGAAATAGTGCAGAGCAAAAAGACATCTGTGGCTGGTAATTCTTGTTTTATGTTAACTTTATTTCCACTAGAAATGCTTCAATGTTATAATTTGTATGTCCTTTTTCACAAGTAGCTTTATATTGGAGTTTTACTAGTTATTTTACGTGAACGCTTCATATTACGTTTTAATGTTTAGGGTAGCATTTATGCATTAATTTCTTAGGTTTTGAATTCCGTATTGAAGTGTCTGAATTGGTGCTTTCTTTATATTGTATAGTAATATTCGAAGTTAGGTCGAACTGTTAATCACATTATAATTGTCAGAAGTCTGAGATTTGTTAGAGTTCTGTTGCTTCGTAGTGGTTTCAAAATTACTGTTGTAGTGTAATTTTTTCCCGAGTGGCCTCCTTTTGCATTATGAGGAGGAGGCTAAACATTTTCCTCTCTGTGTGGCCTAATATATTCCCTGTCCAACAGGGTCTCCTCTTCCCAACAGGTCAGTGTAATTGCACTGCCTGTGTATAAACCAATTTTGTTTCAGATTTTTTCCGAATTTAGAGTCTCTCTATCAAGTGCTATTTCTCTTGAAACCATTGAAAGTTAAATGTTCAACAAAAAAGAAATGTAAATAAAAATTTAATGAGTACTCGTATAGAAAGTTAGTGCAGCTGCAAATTGTGAAGTTTTATGAACCAATTTGCGAAGATCTGTTTAAAAGTGATTCCACAAAAAAAAAATTCATTTTGAAATCAAATCAGAGATGTTTTATTATTATCGAAGTAAAATTCTGCAGATTGACTTTCAACTTTGTTTTGCAAAGCACTCTGAAAGTTTCTTTCGGACTTTTTTCCGTTCTCTTGGCAAATGCATGACAGAATTATTTTTTGAAAAAGCTGATGTCCTTCGCTTGTAAGAATGACGGATGCAACTGTATGCGCGTCGCTGTAAAGAGCACATGTTTTCCAGTAGCTGTTTTAAAGTGTCCTGTTTTTTTCTTTAATTATGTCATTCTCCGCTACAAGATCAGACGTTGCTTTTGTGTTATTTAACAATTCCTTCATCTTATCTTCAGTTAAAAGCTCTTCTTCGTAATGAGCACTTTTGTTATCAAGGGGTTTTATAAGATCCCAATTCTTCTTTTGTAATTTTCTGCTTCATTGTTTAACTTCTCTGTCTTCCATGTGTGAAAATTCTACGGCATCGTTTGCTTTTGAGATTTGTAAGATTTTTTGGACTTCATTTTCAGTCGATGGAAATTGTTTAAAGTAGCAGATAAATTCTTTCCGGTGTTGATAATTGAATGCTGCAGCACGTATGAATGAAATTCTAGCAGTGGACAAATTAAATGGGATCCCTATAAAGTATTTTACTCCTAGACCATGGATTAGTCATTAACAGTACTTGTGTAAAAACAGATTAAAGTATATGAATTCCCTGTTTAAGAAAGGAATTTCTTTATGACAGTATGAAGTGTGTATCATAGCTGGAATAGCGAGGTGTTGCGTCTTCAGGGAAACAAAATTTGTTATTCTGTAATTTTTACTGAAAATGTGTGTTTAAATTTTGTTACCTAGATAACCTATTTTTAACTCTTTCTATATGAAAATGAAACCAAATACAGACAAAAAAATAAAATTGCATTCCTTCTCTTGGTGCAGTTACTCGCATTTTTAACATAATGGGAGGCAATTTTAAGTTTATAAAATTCTGGCTAGCTGCAATTATATATTGCACTTTTAATATTTCAGTTGTAAGTGCATTGCACAAAGTATAAAAATGTGTGGTATAATATGTTAAAGAAAATGTATACTCTTTGTATTATTTACAAAAAGATCAGCTAGATGAAAATTAAATACAGGGAAATCATATTTTAATGTGAAATTTAACACTGCATTTCTTCTGAGAGTTTTTTTTTTTCTCCTTCTGGTACGTGCGATGTTATGGCTAAATCCATGCAGTTGTTGGGATGTTTGTTTGTTATTCTGTATCTAAACATTGATTTTAACAAGTTCGTTGTTGAAAATCCTCTTTCACATTTTTAAGTAGATCGAAAGCAGGAATTTATCTTTTTAAAAGTTTAACAGTTCATGATTTTTCTGATCTAGGACTATTCAAATGGCTTTTTGTGATATTCCTTATCTTAATTAGGATGAAAATCAGTTATTTCCATCTCTAGATCAGTAGAATTGTTAACCTATTTGCAATCTTTTACCATTTTTCTTAAATACTAGTATTATGTAATGGGTTTGAAGTGAATGAAGTAGTTGGCCTAATTTTAAATACACTCAAAACATCTAATTTAGAAACTAATTTAAGCTCGATGAGATTTTCCAAATGTTTCTTTCAGTTTTCTTACATTTCACGCTTTAATTCTCCAGATTTTCAAAGTGGCAAAACGTACATTGCATTATGGTAAAAATATATATTCCTTATATTTGTGTAATATTTTTACAAAATTAATTTTGATTTAAAATGAATTTAAAATACCCTTGAATTCAAAGACTTAGTTTAGTTCTCTCCCCCCGTCAGGTTTTAAGATTTTAGTTGTTATGTCTGTAAGAATGACTAAATCATAGAACCAATTATGGTCAATAATTTCTTCATAAGTTTCGTTTCTGGATTTTTAAAATTCTTCTGTGAAACTTTTGTAACCGAAGCTGGGATGGAAACCAGGCAGCCAGACAGAATGTACCTTCCCTGAGTGAAAATTTCTATCATTTCACTGAAAGTGACATTATAATATTTCAGAATAAACCCTCGTAACACTAATAAATGTATGTAGGTTTTTTTTTAATGTTTTTATAATGCGTGTTTGGTTCTTACAATATTTTGAGCTATTTTATTACTAAGTCTGTATGTGAGTTAAGACATTTTAATATAGAACACCTGCTTCAAGGCTAAAAGTAAAGTATTTGAATTGTGTTTCACCTTTCGTGTGTTTTTAGACGTTCGTTCTACTCTACAGTTTACGGAATTTCTCGGGATTTGGACATCTCACAAATCTGACAAAATTTCATTCCTATGTTTAGGTTTTATAGTACAATAAGTTGAGCATCCCTACATTAGTATATGACTGATTCCTTCGAAAGAAAAAAAGAGTATGTTAGTTTTGTTGAATTTTTGGTCAAAATTTTAGTATATAGGTAATTGCAATAGCTCTTTCACGAAATTTTATTTAAATTTTTTGCAACATTTCAAAATGCTGTATCATTCAATGGCATTTGATGTGTTTTGGCTTGCTGTATTAAAGCTGGGCTCGAACCCGGGCAGCTAGACAATATGTTCTTTTCCTGAGTGAAATATTGCTATCATTTCATTAAAGTGACGTGGTAATATTTCAATATAATTTCTCGTACATTGCACTAAGTCGTCCTCTCTCGTGGATGAGTGTATCTAAGTAAAGAACTTAAAATTAGAAATGGTTCTTACGTTAAAATTCTCAATGAAGTATTTCTTTTATGGTTTATGACTTTTGTTTCCAAGATGTTCTTCGAAATCTCTGTTTAGAATGGTGTTTTTGAGCTTTTTTTTTTTTTTAAATAAATCTTTAAAAGTGTATATGTATAGCTCTTTTAATTTTAATATATTGCGAGTTTGATTCTTACTCTTTTTTGATCTGTTATGTCACTAATTCTGTGTGTGAATTAAGATAGTTTAATATATAACACCTGCTTCAAAGCTAACAGTAAAGTTTATTTTGTTTATTTGTCATTTAAAATTACCTGCTTATTTTCTTTTGGTGCCGTCTTTCTACCAGGGCTGAAATTATTTACTCTTCTCGAAGATCATTATCCGTAATAACTGTCTAAATATTTTTCCTTTCATTGTTCATGTTGTACCCATACATTAAAACCACTTTTGCTAACTGTACTTCTGTTGTATTAGGGAAATCATTTGCTTTTCTATCGACTGCAGTCATGATTTTACTAACAATATAGCACATTGCTGGAATTTAAAACAAAGAAGCTACTTTTTGAAGTTTTATATATTTAGAAACAATATTAGCTATTTCTCTTTGTGTATAATAATTCTTTAATGTCAAAGTAGTTAAAATCTAATGATTTCTTTTTTTCCCCCTTGGCCTCTTCTAGTGTAATTTGTCATCACTTTTGTGCACTTTTGGATTGCAGAACATGATATCGTGAAACAAAAAGAACGGAGAAATAGTGCAGAGCAAAAAGACATCTGTGGCTGGTAATTCTTGTTTTATGTTAACTTTATTTCCACTAGAAATGCTTCAATGTTATAATTTGTATGTCCTTTTTCACAAGTAGCTTTATATTGGAGTTTTACTAGTTATTTTACGTGAACGCTTCATATTACGTTTTAATGTTTAGGGTAGCATTTATGCATTAATTTCTTAGGTTTTGAATTCCGTATTGAAGTGTCTGAATTGGTGCTTTCTTTATATTGTATAGTAATATTCGAAGTTAGGTCGAACTGTTAATCACATTATAATTGTCAGAAGTCTGAGATTTGTTAGAGTTCTGTTGCTTCGTAGTGGTTTCAAAATTACTGTTGTAGTGTAATTTTTTCCCGAGTGGCCTCCTTTTGCATTATGAGGAGGAGGCTAAACATTTTCCTCTCTGTGTGGCCTAATATATTCCCTGTCCAACAGGGTCTCCTCTTCCCAACAGGTCAGTGTAATTGCACTGCCTGTGTATAAACCAATTTTGTTTCAGATTTTTTCCGAATTTAGAGTCTCTCTATCAAGTGCTATTTCTCTTGAAACCATTGAAAGTTAAATGTTCAACAAAAAAGAAATGTAAATAAAAATTTAATGAGTACTCGTATAGAAAGTTAGTGCAGCTGCAAATTGTGAAGTTTTATGAACCAATTTGCGAAGATCTGTTTAAAAGTGATTCCACAAAAAAAAAATTCATTTTGAAATCAAATCAGAGATGTTTTATTATTATCGAAGTAAAATTCTGCAGATTGACTTTCAACTTTGTTTTGCAAAGCACTCTGAAAGTTTCTTTCGGACTTTTTTCCGTTCTCTTGGCAAATGCATGACAGAATTATTTTTTGAAAAAGCTGATGTCCTTCGCTTGTAAGAATGACGGATGCAACTGTATGCGCGTCGCTGTAAAGAGCACGTTTTCCAGTAGCTGTTTTAAAGTGTCCTGTTTTTTTCTTTAATTATGTCATTCTCCGCTACAAGATCAGACGTTGCTTTTGTGTCATTTAACAATTCCTTCATCTTATCTTCAGTTAAAAGCTCTTCTTCGTAATGAGCACTTTTGTTATCAAGGAGTTTTATAAGATCCCAATTCTTCTTTTGTAATTTTCTGCTTCATTGTTTAACTTCTCTGTCTTCCATGTGTGAAAATTCTACGGCATCGTTTGCTTTTGAGATTTGTAAGATTTTTTGGACTTCATTTTCAGTCGATGGAAATTGTTTAAAGTAGCAGATAAATTCTTTCCGGTGTTGATAATTGAATGCTGCAGCACGTATGAATGAAATTCTAGCAGTGGACAAATTAAATGGGATCCCTATAAAGTATTTTACTCCTAGACCATGGATTAGTCATTAACAGTACTTGTGTAAAAATAGATTAAAGTATATGAATTCCCTGTTTCAGAAAGGAATTTCTTTATGACAGTATGAAGTGTGTATCATAGCTGGAATAGCGAGGTGTTGCGTCTTCAGGGAAACAAAATTTGTTATTCTGTAATTTTTACTGAAAATGTGTGTTTAAATTTTGTTACCTAGATAACCTATTTTTAACTCTTTCTATATGAAAATGAAACCAAATACAGACAAAAAAATAAAATTGCATTCCTTCTCTTGGTGCAGTTACTCGCATTTTCAACATAATGGGAGGCAATTTTAAGTTTATAAAATTCTGGCTAGCTGCAATTATATATTGCACTTTTAATATTTCAGTTGTAAGTGCATTGCACAAAGTATAAAAATGTGTGGTATAATATGTTAAAGAAAATGTATACTCTTTGTATAATTTACAAAAAGATCAGCTAGATGAAAATTAAATACAGGGAAATCATATTTTAATGTGAAATTTAACACTGCATTTCTTCTGAGAGTTTTTTTTTTTTCTCCTTCTGGTACGTGCGATGTTATGGCTAAATCCATGCAGTTGTTGGGATGTTTGTTTGTTATTCTGTATCTAAACATTGATTTTAACAAGTTCGTTGTTGAAAATCCTCTTTCACATTTTTAAGTAGATCGAAAGCAGGAATTTATCTTTTTAAAAGTTTAACAGTTCATGATTTTTCTGATCTAGGACTATTCAAATGGCTTTTTGTGATATTCCTTATCTTAATTAGGATGAAAATCAGTTATTTCCATCTCTAGATCAGTAGAATTGTTAACCTATTTGCAATCTTTTACCATTTTTCTTAAATACTAGTATTATGTAATGGGTTTGAAGTGAATGAAGTAGTTGGCCTAATTTTAAATACACTCAAAACATCTAATTTAGAAACTAATTTAAGCTCGATGAGATTTTCCAAATGTTTCTTTCAGTTTTCTTACATTTCACGCTTTAATTCTCCAGATTTTCAAAGTGGCAAAACGTACATTGCATTATGGTAAAAATGTATATTCCTTATATTTGTGTAATATTTTTACAAAATTAATTTTGATTTAAAATGAATTTAAAATACCCTTGAATTCAAAGACTTAGTTTAGTTCTCTCCCCCCGTCAGGTTTTAAGAGTTTAGTTGTTATGTCTGTAAGAATGACTAAATCATAGAACCAATTATGGTCAATAATTTCTTCATAAGTTTCGTTTCTGGATTTTTAAAATTCTTCTGTGAAACTTTTGTAACCGAAGCTGGGATGGAAACTAGGCAGCCAGACAGAATGTACCTTCCCTGAGTGAAAATTTCTATCATTTCACTGAAAGTGACATTATAATATTTCAGAATAAACCCTCGTAACACTAATAAATGTATGTAGGTTTTTTTTTAATGTTTTTATAATGCGTGTTTGGTTCTTACAATATTTTGAGCTATTATATTACTAAGTCTGTATGTGAGTTAAGACATTTTAATATAGGACACCTGCTTCAAGGCTAAAAGTAAAGTATTTGAATTGTGTTTCACCTTTCGTGTGTTTTTAGACGTTCGTTCTACTCTACAGTTTACGGAATTTCTCGGGATTTGGACATCTCACAAATCTGACAAAATTTCATTCCTATGTTTAGGTTTTATAGTACAATAAGTTGAGCATCCCTACATTAGTATATGACTGATTCCTTCGAAAGAAAAAAAGAGTATGTTAGTTTTGTTGAATTTTTGGTCAAAATTTTAGTATATAGGTAATTGCAATAGCTCTTTCACGAAATTTTATTTAAATTTTTTGCAACATTTCAAAATGCTGTATCATTCAATGGCATTTGATGTGTTTTGGCTTGCTGTATTAAAGCTGGGCTCGAACCCGGGCAGCTAGACAATATGTTCTTTTCCTGAGTGAAATATTGCTATCATTTCATTAAAGTGATGTGGTAATATTTCAATATAATTTCTCGTACATTGCACTAAGTCGTCCTCTCTCGTGGATGAGTGTATCTAAGTAAAGAACTTAAAATTAGAAATGGTTCTTACGTTAAAATTCTCAATGAAGTATTTCTTTTATGGTTTATGACTTTTGTTTCCAAGATGTTCTTCGAAATCTCTGTTTAGAATGGTGTTTTTGAGCTTTTTTTTTTTTTAAATAAATCTTTAAAAGTGTATATGTATAGCTCTTTTAATTTTAATATATTGCGAGTTTGATTCTTACTCTTTTTTGATCTGTAATGTCACTAATTCTGTGTGTGAATTAAGATAGTTTAATATATAACACCTGCTTCAAAGCTAACAGTAAAGTTTATTTTGTTTATTTGTCATTTAAAATTACCTGCTTATTTTCTTTTGGTGCCGTCTTTCTACCAGGGCTGAAATTATTTACTCTTCTCGAAGATCATTATCCGTAATAACTGTCTAAATATTTTTCCTTTCATTGTTCATGTTGTACCCATACATTAAAACCACTTTTGCTAACTGTACTTCTGTTGTATTAGGGAAATCATTTGCTTTTCTATCGACTGCAGTCATGATTTTACTAACAATATAGCACATTGCTGGAATTTAAAACAAAGAAGCTACTTTTTGAAGTTTTATATATTTAGAAACAATATTAGCTATTTCTCTTTGTGTATAATAATTCTTTAATGTCAAAGTAGTTAAAATCTAATGATTTCTTTTTTTCCCCCTTGGCCTCTTCTAGTGTAATTTGTCATCACTTTTGTGCACTTTTGGATTGCAGAACATGATATCGTGAAACAAAAAGAACGGAGAAATAGTGCAGAGCAAAAAGACATCTGTGGCTGGTAATTCTTGTTTTATGTTAACTTTATTTCCACTAGAAATGCTTCAATGTTATAATTTGTATGTCCTTTTTCACAAGTAGCTTTATATTGGAGTTTTACTAGTTATTTTACGTGAACGCTTCATATTACGTTTTAATGTTTAGGGTAGCATTTATGCATTAATTTCTTAGGTTTTGAATTCCGTATTGAAGTGTCTGAATTGGTGCTTTCTTTATATTGTATAGTAATATTCGAAGTTAGGTCGAACTGTTAATCACATTATAATTGTCAGAAGTCTGAGATTTGTTAGAGTTCTGTTGCTTCGTAGTGGTTTCAAAATTACTGTTGTAGTGTAATTTTTTCCCGAGTGGCCTCCTTTTGCATTATGAGGAGGAGGCTAAACATTTTCCTCTCTGTGTGGCCTAATATATTCCCTGTCCAACAGGGTCTCCTCTTCCCAACAGGTCAGTGTAATTGCACTGCCTGTGTATAAACCAATTTTGTTTCAGATTTTTTCCGAATTTAGAGTCTCTCTATCAAGTGCTATTTCTCTTGAAACCATTGAAAGTTAAATGTTCAACAAAAAAGAAATGTAAATAAAAATTTAATGAGTACTCGTATAGAAAGTTAGTGCAGCTGCAAATTGTGAAGTTTTATGAACCAATTTGCGAAGATCTGTTTAAAAGTGATTCCACAAAAAAAAAATTCATTTTGAAATCAAATCAGAGATGTTTTATTATTATCGAAGTAAAATTCTGCAGATTGACTTTCAACTTTGTTTTGCAAAGCACTCTGAAAGTTTCTTTCGGACTTTTTTCCGTTCTCTTGGCAAATGCATGACAGAATTATTTTTTGAAAAAGCTGATGTCCTTCGCTTGTAAGAATGACGGATGCAACTGTATGCGCGTCGCTGTAAAGAGCACATGTTTTCCAGTAGCTGTTTTAAAGTGTCCTGTTTTTTTCTTTAATTATGTCATTCTCCGCTACAAGATCAGACGTTGCTTTTGTGTTATTTAACAATTCCTTCATCTTATCTTCAGTTAAAAGCTCTTCTTCGTAATGAGCACTTTTGTTATCAAGGGGTTTTATAAGATCCCAATTCTTCTTTTGTAATTTTCTGCTTCATTGTTTAACTTCTCTGTCTTCCATGTGTGAAAATTCTACGGCATCGTTTGCTTTTGAGATTTGTAAGATTTTTTGGACTTCATTTTCAGTCGATGGAAATTGTTTAAAGTAGCAGATAAATTCTTTCCGGTGTTGATAATTGAATGCTGCAGCACGTATGAATGAAATTCTAGCAGTGGACAAATTAAATGGGATCCCTATAAAGTATTTTACTCCTAGACCATGGATTAGTCATTAACAGTACTTGTGTAAAAACAGATTAAAGTATATGAATTCCCTGTTTAAGAAAGGAATTTCTTTATGACAGTATGAAGTGTGTATCATAGCTGGAATAGCGAGGTGTTGCGTCTTCAGGGAAACAAAATTTGTTATTCTGTAATTTTTACTGAAAATGTGTGTTTAAATTTTGTTACCTAGATAACCTATTTTTAACTCTTTCTATATGAAAATGAAACCAAATACAGACAAAAAAATAAAATTGCATTCCTTCTCTTGGTGCAGTTACTCGCATTTTTAACATAATGGGAGGCAATTTTAAGTTTATAAAATTCTGGCTAGCTGCAATTATATATTGCACTTTTAATATTTCAGTTGTAAGTGCATTGCACAAAGTATAAAAATGTGTGGTATAATATGTTAAAGAAAATGTATACTCTTTGTATTATTTACAAAAAGATCAGCTAGATGAAAATTAAATACAGGGAAATCATATTTTAATGTGAAATTTAACACTGCATTTCTTCTGAGAGTTTTTTTTTTTTCTCCTTCTGGTACGTGCGATGTTATGGCTAAATCCATGCAGTTGTTGGGATGTTTGTTTGTTATTCTGTATCTAAACATTGATTTTAACAAGTTCGTTGTTGAAAATCCTCTTTCACATTTTTAAGTAGATCGAATGCAGGAATTTATCTTTTTAAAAGTTTAACAGTTCATGATTTTTCTGATCTAGGACTATTCAAATGGCTTTTTGTGATATTCCTTATCTTAATTAGGATGAAAATCAGTTATTTCCATCTCTAGATCAGTAGAATTGTTAACCTATTTGCAATCTTTTACCATTTTTCTTAAATACTAGTATTATGTAATGGGTTTGAAGTGAATGAAGTAGTTGGCCTAATTTTAAATACACTCAAAACATCTAATTTAGAAACTAATTTAAGCTCGATGAGATTTTCCAAATGTTTCTTTCAGTTTTCTTACATTTCACGCTTTAATTCTCCAGATTTTCAAAGTGGCAAAACGTACATTGCATTATGGTAAAAATATATATTCCTTATATTTGTGTAATATTTTTACAAAATTAATTTTGATTTAAAATGAATTTAAAATACCCTTGAATTCAAAGACTTAGTTTAGTTCTCTCCCCCCGTCAGGTTTTAAGATTTTAGTTGTTATGTCTGTAAGAATGACTAAATCATAGAACCAATTATGGTCAATAATTTCTTCATAAGTTTCGTTTCTGGATTTTTAAAATTCTTCTGTGAAACTTTTGTAACCGAAGCTGGGATGGAAACCAGGCAGCCAGACAGAATGTACCTTCCCTGAGTGAAAATTTCTATCATTTCACTGAAAGTGACATTATAATATTTCAGAATAAACCCTCGTAACACTAATAAATGTATGTAGGTTTTTTTTTAATGTTTTTATAATGCGTGTTTGGTTCTTACAATATTTTGAGCTATTTTATTACTAAGTCTGTATGTGAGTTAAGACATTTTAATATAGAACACCTGCTTCAAGGCTAAAAGTAAAGTATTTGAATTGTGTTTCACCTTTCGTGTGTTTTTAGACGTTCGTTCTACTCTACAGTTTACGGAATTTCTCGGGATTTGGACATCTCACAAATCTGACAAAATTTCATTCCTATGTTTAGGTTTTATAGTACAATAAGTTGAGCATCCCTACATTAGTATATGACTGATTCCTTCGAAAGAAAAAAAGAGTATGTTAGTTTTGTTGAATTTTTGGTCAAAATTTTAGTATATAGGTAATTGCAATAGCTCTTTCACGAAATTTTATTTAAATTTTTTGCAACATTTCAAAATGCTGTATCATTCAATGGCATTTGATGTGTTTTGGCTTGCTGTATTAAAGCTGGGCTCGAACCCGGGCAGCTAGACAATATGTTCTTTTCCTGAGTGAAATATTGCTATCATTTCATTAAAGTGACGTGGTAATATTTCAATATAATTTCTCGTACATTGCACTAAGTCGTCCTCTCTCGTGGATGAGTGTATCTAAGTAAAGAACTTAAAATTAGAAATGGTTCTTACGTTAAAATTCTCAATGAAGTATTTCTTTTATGGTTTATGACTTTTGTTTCCAAGATGTTCTTCGAAATCTCTGTTTAGAATGGTGTTTTTGAGCTTTTTTTTTTTTTAAATAAATCTTTAAAAGTGTATATGTATAGCTCTTTTAATTTTAATATATTGCGAGTTTGATTCTTACTCTTTTTTGATCTGTTATGTCACTAATTCTGTGTGTGAATTAAGATAGTTTAATATATAACACCTGCTTCAAAGCTAACAGTAAAGTTTATTTTGTTTATTTGTCATTTAAAATTACCTGCTTATTTTCTTTTGGTGCCGTCTTTCTACCAGGGCTGAAATTATTTACTCTTCTCGAAGATCATTATCCGTAATAACTGTCTAAATATTTTTCCTTTCATTGTTCATGTTGTACCCATACATTAAAACCACTTTTGCTAACTGTACTTCTGTTGTATTAGGGAAATCATTTGCTTTTCTATCGACTGCAGTCATGATTTTACTAACAATATAGCACATTGCTGGAATTTAAAACAAAGAAGCTACTTTTTGAAGTTTTATATATTTAGAAACAATATTAGCTATTTCTCTTTGTGTATAATAATTCTTTAATGTCAAAGTAGTTAAAATCTAATGATTTCTTTTTTTCCCCCTTGGCCTCTTCTAGTGTAATTTGTCATCACTTTTGTGCACTTTTGGATTGCAGAACATGATATCGTGAAACAAAAAGAACGGAGAAATAGTGCAGAGCAAAAAGACATCTGTGGCTGGTAATTCTTGTTTTATGTTAACTTTATTTCCACTAGAAATGCTTCAATGTTATAATTTGTATGTCCTTTTTCACAAGTAGCTTTATATTGGAGTTTTACTAGTTATTTTACGTGAACGCTTCATATTACGTTTTAATGTTTAGGGTAGCATTTATGCATTAATTTCTTAGGTTTTGAATTCCGTATTGAAGTGTCTGAATTGGTGCTTTCTTTATATTGTATAGTAATATTCGAAGTTAGGTCGAACTGTTAATCACATTATAATTGTCAGAAGTCTGAGATTTGTTAGAGTTCTGTTGCTTCGTAGTGGTTTCAAAATTACTGTTGTAGTGTAATTTTTTCCCGAGTGGCCTCCTTTTGCATTATGAGGAGGAGGCTAAACATTTTCCTCTCTGTGTGGCCTAATATATTCCCTGTCCAACAGGGTCTCCTCTTCCCAACAGGTCAGTGTAATTGCACTGCCTGTGTATAAACCAATTTTGTTTCAGATTTTTTCCGAATTTAGAGTCTCTCTATCAAGTGCTATTTCTCTTGAAACCATTGAAAGTTAAATGTTCAACAAAAAAGAAATGTAAATAAAAATTTAATGAGTACTCGTATAGAAAGTTAGTGCAGCTGCAAATTGTGAAGTTTTATGAACCAATTTGCGAAGATCTGTTTAAAAGTGATTCCACAAAAAAAAAAAATTCATTTTGAAATCAAATCAGAGATGTTTTATTATTATCGAAGTAAAATTCTGCAGATTGACTTTCAACTTTGTTTTGCAAAGCACTCTGAAAGTTTCTTTCGGACTTTTTTCCGTTCTCTTGGCAAATGCATGACAGAATTATTTTTTGAAAAAGCTGATGTCCTTCGCTTATAAGAATGACGGATGCAACTGTATGCGCGTCGCTGTAAAGAGCACATGTTTTCCAGTAGCTGTTTTAAAGTGTCCTGTTTTTTTCTTTAATTATGTCATTCTCCGCTACAAGATCAGACGTTGCTTTTGTGTTATTTAACAATTCCTTCATCTTATCTTCAGTTAAAAGCTCTTCTTCGTAATGAGCACTTTTGTTATCAAGGAGTTTTATAAGATCCCAATTCTTCTTTTGTAATTTTCTGCTTCATTGTTTAACTTCTCTGTCTTCCATGTGTGAAAATTCTACGGCATCGTTTGCTTTTGAGATTTGTAAGATTTTTTGGACTTCATTTTCAGTCGATGGAAATTGTTTAAAGTAGCAGATAAATTCTTTCCGGTGTTGATAATTGAATGCTGCAGCACGTATGAATGAAATTCTAGCAGTGGACAAATTAAATGGGATCCCTATAAAGTATTTTACTCCTAGACCATGGATTAGTCATTAACAGTACTTGTGTAAAAACAGATTAAAGTATATGAATTCCCTGTTTAAGAAAGGAATTTCTTTATGACAGTATGAAGTGTGTATCATAGCTGGAATAGCGAGGTGTTGCGTCTTCAGGGAAACAAAATTTGTTATTCTGTAATTTTTACTGAAAATGTGTGTTTAAATTTTGTTACCTAGATAACCTATTTTTAACTCTTTCTATATGAAAATGAAACCAAATACAGACAAAAAAATAAAATTGCATTCCTTCTCTTGGTGCAGTTACTCGCATTTTTAACATAATGGGAGGCAATTTTAAGTTTATAAAATTCTGGCTAGCTGCAATTATATATTGCACTTTTAATATTTCAGTTGTAAGTGCATTGCACAAAGTATAAAAATGTGTGGTATAATATGTTAAAGAAAATGTGTACTCTTTGTATAATTTACAAAAAGATCAGCTAGATGAAAATTAAATACAGGGAAATCATATTTTAATGTGAAATTTAACACTGCATTTCTTCTGAGAGTTTTTTTTTTTTTCTCCTTCTGGTACGTGCGATGTTATGGCTAAATCCATGTAGTTGTTGGGATGTTTGTTTGTTATTCTGTATCTAAACATTGATTTTAACAAGTTCGTTGTTGAAAATCCTCTTTCACATTTTTAAGTAGATCGAAAGCAGGAATTTATCTTTTTAAAAGTTTAACAGTTCATGATTTTTCTGATCTAGGACTATTCAAATGGCTTTTTGTGATATTCCTTATCTTAATTAGGATGAAAATCAGTTATTTCCATCTCTAGATCAGTAGAATTGTTAACCTATTTGCAATCTTTTACCATTTTTCTTAAATACTAGTATTATGTAATGGGTTTGAAGTGAATGAAGTAGTTGGCCTAATTTTAAATACACTCAAAACATCTAATTTAGAAACTAATTTAAGCTCGATGAGATTTTCCAAATGTTTCTTTCAGTTTTCTTACATTTCACGCTTTAATTCTCCAGATTTTCAAAGTGGCAAAACGTACATTGCATTATGGTAAAAATGTATATTCCTTATATTTGTGTAATATTTTTACAAAATTAATTTTGATTTAAAATGAATTTAAAATACCCTTGAATTCAAAGACTTAGTTTAGTTCTCTCCCCCCGTCAGGTTTTAAGATTTTAGTTGTTATGTCTGTAAGAATGACTAAATCATAGAACCAATTATGGTCAATAATTTCTTCATAAGTTTCGTTTCTGGATTTTTAAAATTCTTCTGTGAAACTTTTGTAACCGAAGCTGGGATGGAAACCAGGCAGCCAGACAGAATGTACCTTCCCTGAGTGAAAATTTCTATCATTTCACTGAAAGTGACATTATAATATTTCAGAATAAACTCTCGTAACACTAATAAATGTATGTAGGTTTTTTTTTAATGTTTTTATAATGCGTGTTTGGTTCTTACAATATTTTGAGCTATTATATTACTAAGTCTGTATGTGAGTTAAGACATTTTAATATAGAACACCTGCTTCAAGGCTAAAAGTAAAGTATTTGAATTGTGTTTCACCTTTCGTGTGTTTTTAGACGTTCGTTCTACTCTACAGTTTACGGAATTTCTCGGGATTTGGACATCTCACAAATCTGACAAAATTTCATTCCTATGTTTAGGTTTTATAGTACAATAAGTTGAGCATCCCTACATTAGTATATGACTGATTCCTTCGAAAGAAAAAAAGAGTATGTTAGTTTTGTTGAATTTTTGGTCAAAATTTTAGTATATAGGTAATTGCAATAGCTCTTTCACGAAATTTTATTTAAATTTTTTGCAACATTTCAAAATGCTGTATCATTCAATGGCATTTGATGTGTTTTGGCTTGCTGTATTAAAGCTGGGCTCGAACCCGGGCAGCTAGACAATATGTTCTTTTCCTGAGTGAAATATTGCTATCATTTCATTAAAGTGACGTGGTAATATTTCAATATAATTTCTCGTACATTGCACTAAGTCGTCCTCTCTCGTGGATGAGTGTATCTAAGTAAAGAACTTAAAATTAGAAATGGTTCTTACGTTAAAATTCTCAATGAAGTATTTCTTTTATGGTTTATGACTTTTGTTTCCAAGATGTTCTTCGAAATCTCTGTTTAGAATGGTGTTTTTGAGCTTTTTTTTTTTAAAAATAAATCTTTAAAAGTGTATATGTATAGCTCTTTTAATTTTAATATATTGCGAGTTTGATTCTTACTCTTTTTTGATCTGTTATGTCACTAATTCTGTGTGTGAATTAAGATAGTTTAATATATAACACCTGCTTCAAAGCTAACAGTAAAGTTTATTTTGTTTATTTGTCATTTAAAATTACCTGCTTATTTTCTTTTGGTGCCGTCTTTCTACCAGGGCTGAAATTAATAACTCTTCTCGAAGATCATTATCCGTAATAACTGTCTAAATATTTTTCCTTTCATTGTTCATGTTGTACCCATACATTAAAACCACTTTTGCTAACTGTACTTCTGTTGTATTAGGGAAATCATTTGCTTTTCTATCGACTGCAGTCATGATTTTACTAACAATATAGCACATTGCTGGAATTTAAAACAAAGAAGCTACTTTTTGAAGTTTTATATATTTAGAAACAATATTAGCTATTTCTCTTTGTGTATAATAATTCTTTAATGTCAAAGTAGTTAAAATCTAATGATTTCTTTTTTTCCCCCTTGGCCTCTTCTAGTGTAATTTGTCATCACTTTTGTGCACTTTTGGATTGCAGAACATGATATCGTGAAACAAAAAGAACGGAGAAATAGTGCAGAGCAAAAAGACATCTGTGGCTGGTAATTCTTGTTTTATGTTAACTTTATTTCCACTAGAAATGCTTCAATGTTATAATTTGTATGTCCTTTTTCACAAGTAGCTTTATATTGGAGTTTTACTAGTTATTTTACGTGAACGCTTCATATTACGTTTTAATGTTTAGGGTAGCATTTATGCATTAATTTCTTAGGTTTTGAATTCCGTATTGAAGTGTCTGAATTGGTGCTTTCTTTATATTGTATAGTAATATTCGAAGTTAGGTCGAACTGTTAATCACATTATAATTGTCAGAAGTCTGAGATTTGTTAGAGTTCTGTTGCTTCGTAGTGGTTTCAAAATTACTGTTGTAGTGTAATTTTTTCCCGAGTGGCCTCCTTTTGCATTATGAGGAGGAGGCTAAACATTTTCCTCTCTGTGTGGCCTAATATATTCCCTGTCCAACAGGGTCTCCTCTTCCCAACAGGTCAGTGTAATTGCACTGCCTGTGTATAAACCAATTTTGTTTCAGATTTTTTCCGAATTTAGAGTCTCTCTATCAAGTGCTATTTCTCTTGAAACCATTGAAAGTTAAATGTTCAACAAAAAAGAAATGTAAATAAAAATTTAATGAGTACTCGTATAGAAAGTTAGTGCAGCTGCAAATTGTGAAGTTTTATGAACCAATTTGCGAAGATCTGTTTAAAAGTGATTCCACAAAAAAAAAATTCATTTTGAAATCAAATCAGAGATGTTTTATTATTATCGAAGTAAAATTCTGCAGATTGACTTTCAACTTTGTTTTGCAAAGCACTCTGAAAGTTTCTTTCGGACTTTTTTCCGTTCTCTTGGCAAATGCATGACAGAATTATTTTTTGAAAAAGCTGATGTCCTTCGCTTGTAAGAATGACGGATGCAACTGTATGCGCGTCGCTGTAAAGAGCACATGTTTTCCAGTAGCTGTTTTAAAGTGTCCTGTTTTTTTCTTTAATTATGTCATTCTCCGCTACAAGATCAGACGTTGCTTTTGTGTTATTTAACAATTCCTTCATCTTATCTTCAGTTAAAAGCTCTTCTTCGTAATGAGCACTTTTGTTATCAAGGGGTTTTATAAGATCCCAATTCTTCTTTTGTAATTTTCTGCTTCATTGTTTAACTTCTCTGTCTTCCATGTGTGAAAATTCTACGGCATCGTTTGCTTTTGAGATTTGTAAGATTTTTTGGACTTCATTTTCAGTCGATGGAAATTGTTTAAAGTAGCAGATAAATTCTTTCCGGTGTTGATAATTGAATGCTGCAGCACGTATGAATGAAATTCTAGCAGTGGACAAATTAAATGGGATCCCTATAAAGTATTTTACTCCTAAACCATGGATTAGTCATTAACAGTACTTGTGTAAAAACAGATTAAAGTATATGAATTCCCTGTTTAAGAAAGGAATTTCTTTATGACAGTATGAAGTGTGTATCATAGCTGGAATAGCGAGGTGTTGCGTCTTCAGGGAAACAAAATTTGTTATTCTGTAATTTTTACTGAAAATGTGTGTTTAAATTTTGTTACCTAGATAACCTATTTTTAACTCTTTCTATATGAAAATGAAACCAAATACAGACAAAAAAATAAAATTGCATTCCTTCTCTTGGTGCAGTTACTCGCATTTTTAACATAATGGGAGGCAATTTTAAGTTTATAAAATTCTGGCTAGCTGCAATTATATATTGCACTTTTAATATTTCAGTTGTAAGTGCATTGCACAAAGTATAAAAATGTGTGGTATAATATGTTAAAGAAAATGTATACTCTTTGTATTATTTACAAAAAGATCAGCTAGATGAAAATTAAATACAGGGAAATCATATTTTAATGTGAAATTTAACACTGCATTTCTTCTGAGAGTTTTTTTTTTTCTCCTTCTGGTACGTGCGATGTTATGGCTAAATCCATGCAGTTGTTGGGATGTTTGTTTGTTATTCTGTATCTAAACATTGATTTTAACAAGTTCGTTGTTGAAAATCCTCTTTCACATTTTTAAGTAGATCGAAAGCAGGAATTTATCTTTTTAAAAGTTTAACAGTTCATGATTTTTCTGATCTAGGACTATTCAAATGGCTTTTTGTGATATTCCTTATCTTAATTAGGATGAAAATCAGTTATTTCCATCTCTAGATCAGTAGAATTGTTAACCTATTTGCAATCTTTTACCATTTTTCTTAAATACTAGTATTATGTAATGGGTTTGAAGTGAATGAAGTAGTTGGCCTAATTTTAAATACACTCAAAACATCTAATTTAGAAACTAATTTAAGCTCGATGAGATTTTCCAAATGTTTCTTTCAGTTTTCTTACATTTCACGCTTTAATTCTCCAGATTTTCAAAGTGGCAAAACGTACATTGCATTATGGTAAAAATGTATATTCCTTATATTTGTGTAATATTTTTACAAAATTAATTTTGATTTAAAATGAATTTAAAATACCCTTGAATTCAAAGACTTAGTTTAGTTCTCTCCCCCCGTCAGGTTTTAAGATTTTAGTTGTTATGTCTGTAAGAATGACTAAATCATAGAACCAATTATGGTCAATAATTTCTTCATAAGTTTCGTTTCTGGATTTTTAAAATTCTTCTGTGAAACTTTTGTAACCGAAGCTGGGATGGAAACCAGGCAGCCAGACAGAATGTACCTTCCCTGAGTGAAAATTTCTATCATTTCACTGAAAGTGACATTATAATATTTCAGAATAAACCCTCGTAACACTAATAAATGTATGTAGGTTTTTTTTTAATGTTTTTATAATGCGTGTTTGGTTCTTACAATATTTTGAGCTATTATATTACTAAGTCTGTATGTGAGTTAAGACATTTTAATATAGAACACCTGCTTCAAGGCTAAAAGTAAAGTATTTGAATTGTGTTTCACCTTTCGTGTGTTTTTAGACGTTCGTTCTACTCTACAGTTTACGGAATTTCTCGGGATTTGGACATCTCACAAATCTGACAAAATTTCATTCCTATGTTTAGGTTTTATAGTACAATAAGTTGAGCATCCCTACATTAGTATATGGCTGATTCCTTCGAAAGAAAAAAAGAGTATGTTAGTTTTGTTGAATTTTTGGTCAAAATTTTAGTATATAGGTAATTGCAATAGCTCTTTCACGAAATTTTATTTAAATTTTTTGCAACATTTCAAAATGCTGTATCATTCAATGGCATTTGATGTGTTTTGGCTTGCTGTATTAAAGCGGGGCTCGAACCCGGGCAGCTAGACAATATGTTCTTTTCCTGAGTGAAATTTTGCTATCATTTCATTAAAGTGACGTGGTAATATTTCAATATAATTTCTCGTACATTGCACTAAGTCGTCCTCTCTCGTGGATGAGTGTATCTAAGTAAAGAACTTAAAATTAGAAATGGTTCTTACGTTAAAATTCTCAATGAAGTATTTCTTTTATGGTTTATGACTTTTGTTTCCAAGATGTTCTTCGAAATCTCTGTTTAGAATGGTGTTTTTGAGCTTTTTTTTTTTAAAATAAATCTTTAAAAGTGTATATGTATAGCTCTTTTAATTTTAATATATTGCGAGTTTGATTCTTACTCTTTTTTGATCTGTTATGTCACTAATTCTGTGTGTGAATTAAGATAGTTTAATATATAACACCTGCTTCAAAGCTAACAGTAAAGTTTATTTTGTTTATTTGTCATTTAAAATTACCTGCTTATTTTCTTTTGGTGCCGTCTTTCTACCAGGGCTGAAATTATTTACTCTTCTCGAAGATCATTATCCGTAATAACTGTCTAAATATTTTTCCTTTCATTGTTCATGTTGTACCCATACATTAAAACCACTTTTGCTAACTGTACTTCTGTTGTATTAGGGAAATCATTTGCTTTTCTATCGACTGCAGTCATGATTTTACTAACAATATAGCACATTGCTGGAATTTAAAACAAAGAAGCTACTTTTTGAAGTTTTATATATTTAGAAACAATATTAGCTATTTCTCTTTGTGTATAATAATTCTTTAATGTCAAAGTAGTTAAAATCTAATGATTTCTTTTTTTCCCCCTTGGCCTCTTCTAGTGTAATTTGTCATCACTTTTGTGCACTTTTGGATTGCAGAACATGATATCGTGAAACAAAAAGAACGGAGAAATAGTGCAGAGCAAAAAGACATCTGTGGCTGGTAATTCTTGTTTTATGTTAACTTTATTTCCACTAGAAATGCTTCAATGTTATAATTTGTATGTCCTTTTTCACAAGTAGCTTTATATTGGAGTTTTACTAGTTATTTTACGTGAACGCTTCATATTACGTTTTAATGTTTAGGGTAGCATTTATGCATTAATTTCTTAGGTTTTGAATTCCGTATTGAAGTGTCTGAATTGGTGCTTTCTTTATATTGTATAGTAATATTCGAAGTTAGGTCGAACTGTTAATCACATTATAATTGTCAGAAGTCTGAGATTTGTTAGAGTTCTGTTGCTTCGTAGTGGTTTCAAAATTACTGTTGTAGTGTAATTTTTTCCCGAGTGGCCTCCTTTTGCATTATGAGGAGGAGGCTAAACATTTTCCTCTCTGTGTGGCCTAATATATTCCCTGTCCAACAGGGTCTCCTCTTCCCAACAGGTCAGTGTAATTGCACTGCCTGTGTATAAACCAATTTTGTTTCAGATTTTTTCCGAATTTAGAGTCTCTCTATCAAGTGCTATTTCTCTTGAAACCATTGAAAGTTAAATGTTCAACAAAAAAGAAATGTAAATAAAAATTTAATGAGTACTCGTATAGAAAGTTAGTGCAGCTGCAAATTGTGAAGTTTTATGAACCAATTTGCGAAGATCTGTTTAAAAGTGATTCCACAAAAAAAAAAAATTCATTTTGAAATCAAATCAGAGATGTTTTATTATTATCGAAGTAAAATTCTGCAGATTGACTTTCAACTTTGTTTTGCAAAGCACTCTGAAAGTTTCTTTCGGACTTTTTTCCGTTCTCTTGGCAAATGCATGACAGAATTATTTTTTGAAAAAGCTGATGTCCTTCGCTTGTAAGAATGACGGATGCAACTGTATGCGCGTCGCTGTAAAGAGCACATGTTTTCCAGTAGCTGTTTTAAAGTGTCCTGTTTTTTTCTTTAATTATGTCATTCTCCGCTACAAGATCAGACGTTGCTTTTGTGTTATTTAACAATTCCTTCATCTTATCTTCAGTTAAAAGCTCTTCTTCGTAATGAGCACTTTTGTTATCAAGGGGTTTTATAAGATCCCAATTCTTCTTTTGTAATTTTCTGCTTCATTGTTTAACTTCTCTGTCTTCCATGTGTGAAAATTCTACGGCATCGTTTGCTTTTGAGATTTGTAAGATTTTTTGGACTTCATTTTCAGTCGATGGAAATTGTTTAAAGTAGCAGATAAATTCTTTCCGGTGTTGATAATTGAATGCTGCAGCACGTATGAATGAAATTCTAGCAGTGGACAAATTAAATGGGATCCCTATAAAGTATTTTACTCCTAAACCATGGATTAGTCATTAACAGTACTTGTGTAAAAACAGATTAAAGTATATGAATTCCCTGTTTAAGAAAGGAATTTCTTTATGACAGTATGAAGTGTGTATCATAGCTGGAATAGCGAGGTGTTGCGTCTTCAGGGAAACAAAATTTGTTATTCTGTAATTTTTACTGAAAATGTGTGTTTAAATTTTGTTACCTAGATAACCTATTTTTAACTCTTTCTATATGAAAATGAAACCAAATACAGACAAAAAAATAAAATTGCATTCCTTCTCTTGGTGCAGTTACTCGCATTTTTAACATAATGGGAGGCAATTTTAAGTTTATAAAATTCTGGCTAGCTGCAATTATATATTGCACTTTTAATATTTCAGTTGTAAGTGCATTGCACAAAGTATAAAAATGTGTGGTATAATATGTTAAAGAAAATGTATACTCTTTGTATTATTTACAAAAAGATCAGCTAGATGAAAATTAAATACAGGGAAATCATATTTTAATGTGAAATTTAACACTGCATTTCTTCTGAGAGTTTTTTTTTTTCTCCTTCTGGTACGTGCGATGTTATGGCTAAATCCATGCAGTTGTTGGGATGTTTGTTTGTTATTCTGTATCTAAACATTGATTTTAACAAGTTCGTTGTTGAAAATCCTCTTTCACATTTTTAAGTAGATCGAAAGCAGGAATTTATCTTTTTAAAAGTTTAACAGTTCATGATTTTTCTGATCTAGGACTATTCAAATGGCTTTTTGTGATATTCCTTATCTTAATTAGGATGAAAATCAGTTATTTCCATCTCTAGATCAGTAGAATTGTTAACCTATTTGCAATCTTTTACCATTTTTCTTAAATACTAGTATTATGTAATGGGTTTGAAGTGAATGAAGTAGTTGGCCTAATTTTAAATACACTCAAAACATCTAATTTAGAAACTAATTTAAGCTCGATGAGATTTTCCAAATGTTTCTTTCAGTTTTCTTACATTTCACGCTTTAATTCTCCAGATTTTCAAAGTGGCAAAACGTACATTGCATTATGGTAAAAATGTATATTCCTTATATTTGTGTAATATTTTTACAAAATTAATTTTGATTTAAAATGAATTTAAAATACCCTTGAATTCAAAGACTTAGTTTAGTTCTCTCCCCCCGTCAGGTTTTAAGATTTTAGTTGTTATGTCTGTAAGAATGACTAAATCATAGAACCAATTATGGTCAATAATTTCTTCATAAGTTTCGTTTCTGGATTTTTAAAATTCTTCTGTGAAACTTTTGTAACCGAAGCTGGGATGGAAACCAGGCAGCCAGACAGAATGTACCTTCCCTGAGTGAAAATTTCTATCATTTCACTGAAAGTGACATTATAATATTTCAGAATAAACCCTCGTAACACTAATAAATGTATGTAGGTTTTTTTTTAATGTTTTTATAATGCGTGTTTGGTTCTTACAATATTTTGAGCTATTATATTACTAAGTCTGTATGTGAGTTAAGACATTTTAATATAGAACACCTGCTTCAAGGCTAAAAGTAAAGTATTTGAATTGTGTTTCACCTTTCGTGTGTTTTTAGACGTTCGTTCTACTCTACAGTTTACGGAATTTCTCGGGATTTGGACATCTCACAAATCTGACAAAATTTCATTCCTATGTTTAGGTTTTATAGTACAATAAGTTGAGCATCCCTACATTAGTATATGGCTGATTCCTTCGAAAGAAAAAAAGAGTATGTTAGTTTTGTTGAATTTTTGGTCAAAATTTTAGTATATAGGTAATTGCAATAGCTCTTTCACGAAATTTTATTTAAATTTTTTGCAACATTTCAAAATGCTGTATCATTCAATGGCATTTGATGTGTTTTGGCTTGCTGTATTAAAGCGGGGCTCGAACCCGGGCAGCTAGACAATATGTTCTTTTCCTGAGTGAAATATTGCTATCATTTCATTAAAGTGACGTGGTAATATTTCAATATAATTTCTCGTACATTGCACTAAGTCGTCCTCTCTCGTGGATGAGTGTATCTAAGTAAAGAACTTAAAATTAGAAATGGTTCTTACGTTAAAATTCTCAATGAAGTATTTCTTTTATGGTTTATGACTTTTGTTTCCAAGATGTTCTTCGAAATCTCTGTTTAGAATGGTGTTTTTGAGCTTTTTTTTTTTTAAATAAATCTTTAAAAGTGTATATGTATAGCTCTTTTAATTTTAATATATTGCGAGTTTGATTCTTACTCTTTTTTGATCTGTTATGTCACTAATTCTGTGTGTGAATTAAGATAGTTTAATATATAACACCTGCTTCAAAGCTAACAGTAAAGTTTATTTTGTTTATTTGTCATTTAAAATTACCTGCTTATTTTCTTTTGGTGCCGTCTTTCTACCAGGGCTGAAATTATTTACTCTTCTCGAAGATCATTATCCGTAATAACTGTCTAAATATTTTTCCTTTCATTGTTCATGTTGTACCCATACATTAAAACCACTTTTGCTAACTGTACTTCTGTTGTATTAGGGAAATCATTTGCTTTTCTATCGACTGCAGTCATGATTTTACTAACAATATAGCACATTGCTGGAATTTAAAACAAAGAAGCTACTTTTTGAAGTTTTATATATTTAGAAACAATATTAGCTATTTCTCTTTGTGTATAATAATTCTTTAATGTCAAAGTAGTTAAAATCTAATGATTTCTTTTTTTCCCCCTTGGCCTCTTCTAGTGTAATTTGTCATCACTTTTGTGCACTTTTGGATTGCAGAACATGATATCGTGAAACAAAAAGAACGGAGAAATAGTGCAGAGCAAAAAGACATCTGTGGCTGGTAATTCTTGTTTTATGTTAACTTTATTTCCACTAGAAATGCTTCAATGTTATAATTTGTATGTCCTTTTTCACAAGTAGCTTTATATTGGAGTTTTACTAGTTATTTTACGTGAACGCTTCATATTACGTTTTAATGTTTAGGGTAGCATTTATGCATTAATTTCTTAGGTTTTGAATTCCGTATTGAAGTGTCTGAATTGGTGCTTTCTTTATATTGTATAGTAATATTCGAAGTTAGGTCGAACTGTTAATCACATTATAATTGTCAGAAGTCTGAGATTTGTTAGAGTTCTGTTGCTTCGTAGTGGTTTCAAAATTACTGTTGTAGTGTAATTTTTTCCCGAGTGGCCTCCTTTTGCATTATGAGGAGGAGGCTAAACATTTTCCTCTCTGTGTGGCCTAATATATTCCCTGTCCAACAGGGTCTCCTCTTCCCAACAGGTCAGTGTAATTGCACTGCCTGTGTATAAACCAATTTTGTTTCAGATTTTTTCCGAATTTAGAGTCTCTCTATCAAGTGCTATTTCTCTTGAAACCATTGAAAGTTAAATGTTCAACAAAAAAGAAATGTAAATAAAAATTTAATGAGTACTCGTATAGAAAGTTAGTGCAGCTGCGAATTGTGAAGTTTTATGAACCAATTTGCGAAGATCTGTTTAAAAGTGATTCCACAAAAAAAAAATTCATTTTGAAATCAAATCAGAGATGTTTTATTATTATCGAAGTAAAATTCTGCAGATTGACTTTCAACTTTGTTTTGCAAAGCACTCTGAAAGTTTCTTTTGGACTTTTTTCCGTTCTCTTGGCAAATGCATGACAGAATTATTTTTTGAAAAAGCTGATGTCCTTCGCTTGTAAGAATGACGGATGCAACTGTATGCGCGTCGCTGTAAAGAGCACATGTTTTCCAGTAGCTGTTTTAAAGTGTCCTGTTTTTTTCTTTAATTATGTCATTCTCCGCTACAAGATCAGACGTTGCTTTTGTGTTATTTAACAATTCCTTCATCTTATCTTCAGTTAAAAGCTCTTCTTCGTAATGAGCACTTTTGTTATCAAGGGGTTTTATAAGATCCCAATTCTTCTTTTGTAATTTTCTGCTTCATTGTTTAACTTCTCTGTCTTCCATGTGTGAAAATTCTACGGCATCGTTTGCTTTTGAGATTTGTAAGATTTTTTGGACTTCATTTTCAGTCGATGGAAATTGTTTAAAGTAGCAGATAAATTCTTTCCGGTGTTGATAATTGAATGCTGCAGCACGTATGAATGAAATTCTAGCAGTGGACAAATTAAATGGGATCCCTATAAAGTATTTTACTCCTAGACCATGGATTAGTCATTAACAGTACTTGTGTAAAAACAGATTAAAGTATATGAATTCCCTGTTTAAGAAAGGAATTTCTTTATGACAGTATGAAGTGTGTATCATAGCTGGAATAGCGAGGTGTTGCGTCTTCAGGGAAACAAAATTTGTTATTCTGTAATTTTTACTGAAAATGTGTGTTTAAATTTTGTTACCTAGATAACCTATTTTTAACTCTTTCTATATGAAAATGAAACCAAATACAGACAAAAAAATAAAATTGCATTCCTTCTCTTGGTGCAGTTACTCGCATTTTTAACATAATGGGAGGCAATTTTAAGTTTATAAAATTCTGGCTAGCTGCAATTATATATTGCACTTTTAATATTTCAGTTGTAAGTGCATTGCACAAAGTATAAAAATGTGTGGTATAATATGTTAAAGAAAATGTATACTCTTTGTATTATTTACAAAAAGATCAGCTAGATGAAAATTAAATACAGGGAAATCATATTTTAATGTGAAATTTAACACTGCATTTCTTCTGAGAGTTTTTTTTTTTCTCCTTCTGGTACGTGCGATGTTATGGCTAAATCCATGCAGTTGTTGGGATGTTTGTTTGTTATTCTGTATCTAAACATTGATTTTAACAAGTTCGTTGTTGAAAATCCTCTTTCACATTTTTAAGTAGATCGAAAGCAGGAATTTATCTTTTTAAAAGTTTAACAGTTCATGATTTTTCTGATCTAGGACTATTCAAATGGCTTTTTGTGATATTCCTTATCTTAATTAGGATGAAAATCAGTTATTTCCATCTCTAGATCAGTAGAATTGTTAACCTATTTGCAATCTTTTACCATTTTTCTTAAATACTAGTATTATGTAATGGGTTTGAAGTGAATGAAGTAGTTGGCCTAATTTTAAATACACTCAAAACATCTAATTTAGAAACTAATTTAAGCTCGATGAGATTTTCCAAATGTTTCTTTCAGTTTTCTTACATTTCACGCTTTAATTCTCCAGATTTTCAAAGTGGCAAAACGTACATTGCATTATGGTAAAAATGTATATTCCTTATATTTGTGTAATATTTTTACAAAATTAATTTTGATTTAAAATGAATTTAAAATACCCTTGAATTCAAAGACTTAGTTTAGTTCTCTCCCCCCGTCAGGTTTTAAGATTTTAGTTGTTATGTCTGTAAGAATGACTAAATCATAGAACCAATTATGGTCAATAATTTCTTCATAAGTTTCGTTTCTGGATTTTTAAAATTCTTCTGTGAAACTTTTGTAACCGAAGCTGGGATGGAAACCAGGCAGCCAGACAGAATGTACCTTCCCTGAGTGAAAATTTCTATCATTTCACTGAAAGTGACATTATAATATTTCAGAATAAACCCTCGTAACACTAATAAATGTATGTAGGTTTTTTTTTAATGTTTTTATAATGCGTGTTTGGTTCTTACAATATTTTGAGCTATTATATTACTAAGTCTGTATGTGAGTTAAGACATTTTAATATAGAACACCTGCTTCAAGGCTAAAAGTAAAGTATTTGAATTGTGTTTCACCTTTCGTGTGTTTTTAGACGTTCGTTCTACTCTACAGTTTACGGAATTTCTCGGGATTTGGACATCTCACAAATCTGACAAAATTTCATTTCTATGTTTAGGTTTTATAGTACAATAAGTTGAGCATCCCTACATTAGTATATGACTGATTCCTTCGAAAGAAAAAAAGAGTATGTTAGTTTTGTTGAATTTTTGGTCAAAATTTTAGTATATAGGTAATTGCAATAGCTCTTTCACGAAATTTTACTTAAATTTTTTGCAACATTTCAAAATGCTGTATCATTCAATGGCATTTGATGTGTTTTGGCTTGCTGTATTAAAGCTGGGCTCGAACCCGGGCAGCTAGACAATATGTTCTTTTCCTGAGTGAAATATTGCTATCATTTCATTAAAGTGACGTGGTAATATTTCAATATAATTTCTCGTACATTGCACTAAGTCGTCCTCTCTCGTGGATGAGTGTATCTAAGTAAAGAACTTAAAATTAGAAATGGTTCTTACGTTAAAATTCTCAATGAAGTATTTCTTTTATGGTTTATGACTTTTGTTTCCAAGATGTTCTTCGAAATCTCTGTTTAGAATGGTGTTTTTGAGCTTTTTTTTTTTAAAATAAATCTTTAAAAGTGTATATGTATAGCTCTTTTAATTTTAATATATTGCGAGTTTGATTCTTACTCTTTTTTGATCTGTTATGTCACTAATTCTGTGTGTGAATTAAGATAGTTTAATATATAACACCTGCTTCAAAGCTAACAGTAAAGTTTATTTTGTTTATTTGTCATTTAAAATTACCTGCTTATTTTCTTTTGGTGCCGTCTTTCTACCAGGGCTGAAATTATTTACTCTTCTCGAAGATCATTATCCGTAATAACTGTCTAAATATTTTTCCTTTCATTGTTCATGTTGTACCCATACATTAAAACCACTTTTGCTAACTGTACTTCTGTTGTATTAGGGAAATCATTTGCTTTTCTATCGACTGCAGTCATGATTTTACTAACAATATAGCACATTGCTGGAATTTAAAACAAAGAAGCTACTTTTTGAAGTTTTATATATTTAGAAACAATATTAGCTATTTCTCTTTGTGTATAATAATTCTTTAATGTCAAAGTAGTTAAAATCTAATGATTTCTTTTTTTCCCCCTTGGCCTCTTCTAGTGTAATTTGTCATCACTTTTGTGCACTTTTGGATTGCAGAACATGATATCGTGAAACAAAAAGAACGGAGAAATAGTGCAGAGCAAAAAGACATCTGTGGCTGGTAATTCTTGTTTTATGTTAACTTTATTTCCACTAGAAATGCTTCAATGTTATAATTTGTATGTCCTTTTTCACAAGTAGCTTTATATTGGAGTTTTACTAGTTATTTTACGTGAACGTTTCATATTACGTTTTAATGTTTAGGGTAGCATTTATGCATTAATTTCTTAGGTTTTGAATTCCGTATTGAAGTGTCTGAATTGGTGCTTTCTTTATATTGTATAGTAATATTCGAAGTTAGGTCGAACTGTTAATCACATTATAATTGTCAGAAGTCTGAGATTTGTTAGAGTTCTGTTGCTTCGTAGTGGTTTCAAAATTACTGTTGTAGTGTAATTTTTTCCCGAGTGGCCTCCTTTTGCATTATGAGGAGGAGGCTAAACATTTTCCTCTCTGTGTGGCCTAATATATTCCCTGTCCAACAGGGTCTCCTCTTCCCAACAGGTCAGTGTAATTGCACTGCCTGTGTATAAACCAATTTTGTTTCAGATTTTTTCCGAATTTAGAGTCTCTCTATCAAGTGCTATTTCTCTTGAAACCATTGAAAGTTAAATGTTCAACAAAAAAGAAATGTAAATAAAAATTTAATGAGTACTCGTATAGAAAGTTAGTGCAGCTGCAAATTGTGAAGTTTTATGAACCAATTTGCGAAGATCTGTTTAAAAGTGATTCCACAAAAAAAAAATTCATTTTGAAATCAAATCAGAGATGTTTTATTATTATCGAAGTAAAATTCTGCAGATTGACTTTCAACTTTGTTTTGCAAAGCACTCTGAAAGTTTCTTTCGGACTTTTTTCCGTTCTCTTGGCAAATGCATGACAGAATTATTTTTTGAAAAAGCTGATGTCCTTCGCTTGTAAGAATGACGGATGCAACTGTATGCGCGTCGCTGTAAAGAGCACATGTTTTCCAGTAGCTGTTTTAAAGTGTCCTGTTTTTTTCTTTAATTATGTCATTCTCCGCTACAAGATCAGACGTTGCTTTTGTGTTATTTAACAATTCCTTCATCTTATCTTCAGTTAAAAGCTCTTCTTCGTAATGAGCACTTTTGTTATCAAGGGGTTTTATAAGATCCCAATTCTTCTTTTGTAATTTTCTGCTTCATTGTTTAACTTCTCTGTCTTCCATGTGTGAAAATTCTACGGCATCGTTTGCTTTTGAGATTTGTAAGATTTTTTGGACTTCATTTTCAGTCGATGGAAATTGTTTAAAGTAGCAGATAAATTCTTTCCGGTGTTGATAATTGAATGCTGCAGCACGTATGAATGAAATTCTAGCAGTGGACAAATTAAATGGGATCCCTATAAAGTATTTTACTCCTAGACCATGGATTAGTCATTAACAGTACTTGTGTAAAAACAGATTAAAGTATATGAATTCCCTGTTTAAGAAAGGAATTTCTTTATGACAGTATGAAGTGTGTATCATAGCTGGAATAGCGAGGTGTTGCGTCTTCAGGGAAACAAAATTTGTTATTCTGTAATTTTTACTGAAAATGTGTGTTTAAATTTTGTTACCTAGATAACCTATTTTTAACTCTTTCTATATGAAAATGAAACCAAATACAGACAAAAAAATAAAATTGCATTCCTTCTCTTGGTGCAGTTACTCGCATTTTTAACATAATGGGAGGCAATTTTAAGTTTATAAAATTCTGGCTAGCTGCAATTATATATTGCACTTTTAATATTTCAGTTGTAAGTGCATTGCACAAAGTATAAAAATGTGTGGTATAATATGTTAAAGAAAATGTATACTCTTTGTATTATTTACAAAAAGATCAGCTAGATGAAAATTAAATACAGGGAAATCATATTTTAATGTGAAATTTAACACTGCATTTCTTCTGAGAGTTTTTTTTTTTCTCCTTCTGGTACGTGCGATGTTATGGCTAAATCCATGCAGTTGTTGGGATGTTTGTTTGTTATTCTGTATCTAAACATTGATTTTAACAAGTTCGTTGTTGAAAATCCTCTTTCACATTTTTAAGTAGATCGAAAGCAGGAATTTATCTTTTTAAAAGTTTAACAGTTCATGATTTTTCTGATCTAGGACTATTCAAATGGCTTTTTGTGATATTCCTTATCTTAATTAGGATGAAAATCAGTTATTTCCATCTCTAGATCAGTAGAATTGTTAACCTATTTGCAATCTTTTACCATTTTTCTTAAATACTAGTATTATGTAATGGGTTTGAAGTGAATGAAGTAGTTGGCCTAATTTTAAATACACTCAAAACATCTAATTTAGAAACTAATTTAAGCTCGATGAGATTTTCCAAATGTTTCTTTCAGTTTTCTTACATTTCACGCTTTAATTCTCCAGATTTTCAAAGTGGCAAAACGTACATTGCATTATGGTAAAAATGTATATTCCTTATATTTGTGTAATATTTTTACAAAATTAATTTTGATTTAAAATGAATTTAAAATACCCTTGAATTCAAAGACTTAGTTTAGTTCTCTCCCCCCGTCAGGTTTTAAGATTTTAGTTGTTATGTCTGTAAGAATGACTAAATCATAGAACCAATTATGGTCAATAATTTCTTCATAAGTTTCGTTTCTGGATTTTTAAAATTCTTCTGTGAAACTTTTGTAACCGAAGCTGGGATGGAAACCAGGCAGCCAGACAGAATGTACCTTCCCTGAGTGAAAATTTCTATCATTTCACTGAAAGTGACATTATAATATTTCAGAATAAACCCTCGTAACACTAATAAATGTATGTAGGTTTTTTTTTAATGTTTTTATAATGCGTGTTTGGTTCTTACAATATTTTGAGCTATTATATTACTAAGTCTGTATGTGAGTTAAGACATTTTAATATAGAACACCTGCTTCAAGGCTAAAAGTAAAGTATTTGAATTGTGTTTCACCTTTCGTGTGTTTTTAGACGTTCGTTCTACTCTACAGTTTACGGAATTTCTCGGGATTTGGACATCTCACAAATCTGACAAAATTTCATTTCTATGTTTAGGTTTTATAGTACAATAAGTTGAGCATCCCTACATTAGTATATGACTGATTCCTTCGAAAGAAAAAAAGAGTATGTTAGTTTTGTTGAATTTTTGGTCAAAATTTTAGTATATAGGTAATTGCAATACCTCTTTCACGAAATTTTACTTAAATTTTTTGCAACATTTCAAAATGCTGTATCATTCAATGGCATTTGATGTGTTTTGGCTTGCTGTATTAAAGCTGGGCTCGAACCCGGGCAGCTAGACAATATGTTCTTTTCCTGAGTGAAATATTGCTATCATTTCATTAAAGTGACGTGGTAATATTTCAATATAATTTCTCGTACATTGCACTAAGTCGTCCTCTCTCGTGGATGAGTGTATCTAAGTAAAGAACTTAAAATTAGAAATGGTTCTTACGTTAAAATTCTCAATGAAGTATTTCTTTTATGGTTTATGACTTTTGTTTCCAAGATGTTCTTCGAAATCTCTGTTTAGAATGGTGTTTTTGAGCTTTTTTTTTTTAAAATAAATCTTTAAAAGTGTATATGTATAGCTCTTTTAATTTTAATATATTGCGAGTTTGATTCTTACTCTTTTTTGATCTGTTATGTCACTAATTCTGTGTGTGAATTAAGATAGTTTAATATATAACACCTGCTTCAAAGCTAACAGTAAAGTTTATTTTGTTTATTTGTCATTTAAAATTACCTGCTTATTTTCTTTTGGTGCCGTCTTTCTACCAGGGCTGAAATTATTTACTCTTCTCGAAGATCATTATCCGTAATAACTGTCTAAATATTTTTCCTTTCATTGTTCATGTTGTACCCATACATTAAAACCACTTTTGCTAACTGTACTTCTGTTGTATTAGGGAAATCATTTGCTTTTCTATCGACTGCAGTCATGATTTTACTAACAATATAGCACATTGCTGGAATTTAAAACAAAGAAGCTACTTTTTGAAGTTTTATATATTTAGAAACAATATTAGCTATTTCTCTTTGTGTATAATAATTCTTTAATGTCAAAGTAGTTAAAATCTAATGATTTCTTTTTTTCCCCCTTGGCCTCTTCTAGTGTAATTTGTCATCACTTTTGTGCACTTTTGGATTGCAGAACATGATATCGTGAAACAAAAAGAACGGAGAAATAGTGCAGAGCAAAAAGACATCTGTGGCTGGTAATTCTTGTTTTATGTTAACTTTATTTCCACTAGAAATGCTTCAATGTTATAATTTGTATGTCCTTTTTCACAAGTAGCTTTATATTGGAGTTTTACTAGTTATTTTACGTGAACGTTTCATATTACGTTTTAATGTTTAGGGTAGCATTTATGCATTAATTTCTTAAGTTTTGAATTCCGTATTGAAGTGTCTGAATTGGTGCTTTCTTTATATTGTATAGTAATATTCGAAGTTAGGTCGAACTGTTAATCACATTATAATTGTCAGAAGTCTGAGATTTGTTAGAGTTCTGTTGCTTCGTAGTGGTTTCAAAATTACTGTTGTAGTGTAATTTTTTCCCGAGTGGCCTCCTTTTGCATTATGAGGAGGAGGCTAAACATTTTCCTCTCTGTGTGGCCTAATATATTCCCTGTCCAACAGGGTCTCCTCTTCCCAACAGGTCAGTGTAATTGCACTGCCTGTGTATAAACCAATTTTGTTTCAGATTTTTTCCGAATTTAGAGTCTCTCTATCAAGTGCTATTTCTCTTGAAACCATTGAAAGTTAAATGTTCAACAAAAAAGAAATGTAAATAAAAATTTAATGAGTACTCGTATAGAAAGTTAGTGCAGCTGCAAATTGTGAAGTTTTATGAACCAATTTGCGAAGATCTGTTTAAAAGTGATTCCACAAAAAAAAAAAATTCATTTTGAAATCAAATCAGAGATGTTTTATTATTATCGAAGTAAAATTCTGCAGATTGACTTTCAACTTTGTTTTGCAAAGCACTCTGAAAGTTTCTTTCGGACTTTTTTCCGTTCTCTTGGCAAATGCATGACAGAATTATTTTTTGAAAAAGCTGATGTCCTTCGCTTGTAAGAATGACGGATGCAACTGTATGCGCGTCGCTGTAAAGAGCACATGTTTTCCAGTAGCTGTTTTAAAGTGTCCTGTTTTTTTCTTTAATTATGTCATTCTCCGCTACAAGATCAGACGTTGCTTTTGTGTTATTTAACAATTCCTTCATCTTATCTTCAGTTAAAAGCTCTTCTTCGTAATGAGCACTTTTGTTATCAAGGGGTTTTATAAGATCCCAATTCTTCTTTTGTAATTTTCTGCTTCATTGTTTAACTTCTCTGTCTTCCATGTGTGAAAATTGTACGGCATCGTTTGCTTTTGAGATTTGTAAGATTTTTTGGACTTCATTTTCAGTCGATGGAAATTGTTTAAAGTAGCAGATAAATTCTTTCCGGTGTTGATAATTGAATGCTGCAGCACGTATGAATGAAATTCTAGCAGTGGACAAATTAAATGGGATCCCTATAAAGTATTTTACTCCTAGACCATGGATTAGTCATTAACAGTACTTGTGTAAAAACAGATTAAAGTATATGAATTCCCTGTTTAAGAAAGGAATTTCTTTATGACAGTATGAAGTGTGTATCATAGCTGGAATAGCGAGGTGTTGCGTCTTCAGGGAAACAAAATTTGTTATTCTGTAATTTTTACTGAAAATGTGTGTTTAAATTTTGTTACCTAGATAACCTATTTTTAACTCTTTCTATATGAAAATGAAACCAAATACAGACAAAAAAATAAAATTGCATTCCTTCTCTTGGTGCAGTTACTCGCATTTTTAACATAATGGGAGGCAATTTTAAGTTTATAAAATTCTGGCTAGCTGCAATTATATATTGCACTTTTAATATTTCAGTTGTAAGTGCATTGCACAAAGTATAAAAATGTGTGGTATAATATGTTAAAGAAAATGTATACTCTTTGTATTATTTACAAAAAGATCAGCTAGATGAAAATTAAATACAGGGAAATCATATTTTAATGTGAAATTTAACACTGCATTTCTTCTGAGAGTTTTTTTTTTTTCTCCTTCTGGTACGTGCGATGTTATGGCTAAATCCATGCAGTTGTTGGGATGTTTGTTTGTTATTCTGTATCTAAACATTGATTTTAACAAGTTCGTTGTTGAAAATCCTCTTTCACATTTTTAAGTAGATCGAAAGCAGGAATTTATCTTTTTAAAAGTTTAACAGTTCATGATTTTTCTGATCTAGGACTATTCAAATGGCTTTTTGTGATATTCCTTATCTTAATTAGGATGAAAATCAGTTATTTCCATCTCTAGATCAGTAGAATTGTTAACCTATTTGCAATCTTTTACCATTTTTCTTAAATACTAGTATTATGTAATGGGTTTGAAGTGAATGAAGTAGTTGGCCTAATTTTAAATACACTCAAAACATCTAATTTAGAAACTAATTTAAGCTCGATGAGATTTTCCAAATGTTTCTTTCAGTTTTCTTACATTTCACGCTTTAATTCTCCAGATTTTCAAAGTGGCAAAACGTACATTGCATTATGGTAAAAATGTATATTCCTTATATTTGTGTAATATTTTTACAAAATTAATTTTGATTTAAAATGAATTTAAAATACCCTTGAATTCAAAGACTTAGTTTAGTTCTCTCCCCCCGTCAGGTTTTAAGATTTTAGTTGTTATGTCTGTAAGAATGACTAAATCATAGAACCAATTATGGTCAATAATTTCTTCATAAGTTTCGTTTCTGGATTTTTAAAATTCTTCTGTGAAACTTTTGTAACCGAAGCTGGGATGGAAACCAGGCAGCCAGACAGAGTGTACCTTCCCTGAGTGAAAATTTCTATCATTTCACTGAAAGTGACATTATAATATTTCAGAATAAACCCTCGTAACACTAATAAATGTATGTAGGTTTTTTTTTTAATGTTTTTATAATGCGTGTTTGGTTCTTACAATATTTTGAGCTATTATATTACTAAGTCTGTATGTGAGTTAAGACATTTTAATATAGAACACCTGCTTCAAGGCTAAAAGTAAAGTATTTGAATTGTGTTTCACCTTTCGTGTGTTTTTAGACGTTCGTTCTACTCTACAGTTTACGGAATTTCTCGGGATTTGGACATCTCACAAATCTGACAAAATTTCATTTCTATGTTTAGGTTTTATAGTACAATAAGTTGAGCATCCCTACATTAGTATATGACTGATTCCTTCGAAAGAAAAAAAGAGTATGTTAGTTTTGTTGAATTTTTGGTCAAAATTTTAGTATATAGGTAATTGCAATAGCTCTTTCACGAAATTTTATTTAAATTTTTTGCAACATTTCAAAATGCTGTATCATTCAATGGCATTTGATGTGTTTTGGCTTGCTGTATTAAAGCTGGGCTCGAACCCGGGCAGCTAGACAATATGTTCTTTTCCTGAGTGAAATATTGCTATCATTTCATTAAAGTGACGTGGTAATATTTCAATATAATTTCTCGTACATTGCACTAAGTCGTCCTCTCTCGTGGATGAGTGTATCTAAGTAAAGAACTTAAAATTAGAAATGGTTCTTACGTTAAAATTCTCAATGAAGTATTTCTTTTATGGTTTATGACTTTTGTTTCCAAGATGTTCTTCGAAATCTCTGTTTAGAATGGTGTTTTTGAGCTTTTTTTTTTTAAAATAAATCTTTAAAAGTGTATATGTATAGCTCTTTTAATTTTAATATATTGCGAGTTTGATTCTTACTCTTTTTTGATCTGTTATGTCACTAATTCTGTGTGTGAATTAAGATAGTTTAATATATAACACCTGCTTCAAAGCTAACAGTAAAGTTTATTTTGTTTATTTGTCATTTAAAATTACCTGCTTATTTTCTTTTGGTGCCGTCTTTCTACCAGGGCTGAAATTATTTACTCTTCTCGAAGATCATTATCCGTAATAACTGTCTAAATATTTTTCCTTTCATTGTTCATGTTGTACCCATACATTAAAACCACTTTTGCTAACTGTACTTCTGTTGTATTAGGGAAATCATTTGCTTTTCTATCGACTGCAGTCATGATTTTACTAACAATATAGCACATTGCTGGAATTTAAAACAAAGAAGCTACTTTTTGAAGTTTTATATATTTAGAAACAATATTAGCTATTTCTCTTTGTGTATAATAATTCTTTAATGTCAAAGTAGTTAAAATCTAATGATTTCTTTTTTTCCCCCTTGGCCTCTTCTAGTGTAATTTGTCATCACTTTTGTGCACTTTTGGATTGCAGAACATGATATCGTGAAACAAAAAGAACGGAGAAATAGTGCAGAGCAAAAAGACATCTGTGGCTGGTAATTCTTGTTTTATGTTAACTTTATTTCCACTAGAAATGCTTCAATGTTATAATTTGTATGTCCTTTTTCACAAGTAGCTTTATATTGGAGTTTTACTAGTTATTTTACGTGAACGTTTCATATTACGTTTTAATGTTTAGGGTAGCATTTATGCATTAATTTCTTAAGTTTTGAATTCCGTATTGAAGTGTCTGAATTGGTGCTTTCTTTATATTGTATAGTAATATTCGAAGTTAGGTCGAACTGTTAATCACATTATAATTGTCAGAAGTCTGAGATTTGTTAGAGTTCTGTTGCTTCGTAGTGGTTTCAAAATTACTGTTGTAGTGTAATTTTTTCCCGAGTGGCCTCCTTTTGCATTATGAGGAGGAGGCTAAACATTTTCCTCTCTGTGTGGCCTAATATATTCCCTGTCCAACAGGGTCTCCTCTTCCCAACAGGTCAGTGTAATTGCACTGCCTGTGTATAAACCAATTTTGTTTCAGATTTTTTCCGAATTTAGAGTCTCTCTATCAAGTGCTATTTCTCTTGAAACCATTGAAAGTTAAATGTTCAACAAAAAAGAAATGTAAATAAAAATTTAATGAGTACTCGTATAGAAAGTTAGTGCAGCTGCAAATTGTGAAGTTTTATGAACCAATTTGCGAAGATCTGTTTAAAAGTGATTCCACAAAAAAAAAAAATTCATTTTGAAATCAAATCAGAGATGTTTTATTATTATCGAAGTAAAATTCTGCAGATTGACTTTCAACTTTGTTTTGCAAAGCACTCTGAAAGTTTCTTTCGGACTTTTTTCCGTTCTCTTGGCAAATGCATGACAGAATTATTTTTTGAAAAAGCTGATGTCCTTCGCTTGTAAGAATGACGGATGCAACTGTATGCGCGTCGCTGTAAAGAGCACATGTTTTCCAGTAGCTGTTTTAAAGTGTCCTGTTTTTTTCTTTAATTATGTCATTCTCCGCTACAAGATCAGACGTTGCTTTTGTGTTATTTAACAATTCCTTCATCTTATCTTCAGTTAAAAGCTCTTCTTCGTAATGAGCACTTTTGTTATCAAGGGGTTTTATAAGATCCCAATTCTTCTTTTGTAATTTTCTGCTTCATTGTTTAACTTCTCTGTCTTCCATGTGTGAAAATTGTACGGCATCGTTTGCTTTTGAGATTTGTAAGATTTTTTGGACTTCATTTTCAGTCGATGGAAATTGTTTAAAGTAGCAGATAAATTCTTTCCGGTGTTGATAATTGAATGCTGCAGCACGTATGAATGAAATTCTAGCAGTGGACAAATTAAATGGGATCCCTATAAAGTATTTTACTCCTAGACCATGGATTAGTCATTAACAGTACTTGTGTAAAAACAGATTAAAGTATATGAATTCCCTGTTTAAGAAAGGAATTTCTTTATGACAGTATGAAGTGTGTATCATAGCTGGAATAGCGAGGTGTTGCGTCTTCAGGGAAACAAAATTTGTTATTCTGTAATTTTTACTGAAAATGTGTGTTTAAATTTTGTTACCTAGATAACCTATTTTTAACTCTTTCTATATGAAAATGAAACCAAATACAGACAAAAAAATAAAATTGCATTCCTTCTCTTGGTGCAGTTACTCGCATTTTTAACATAATGGGAGGCAATTTTAAGTTTATAAAATTCTGGCTAGCTGCAATTATATATTGCACTTTTAATATTTCAGTTGTAAGTGCATTGCACAAAGTATAAAAATGTGTGGTATAATATGTTAAAGAAAATGTATACTCTTTGTATTATTTACAAAAAGATCAGCTAGATGAAAATTAAATACAGGGAAATCATATTTTAATGTGAAATTTAACACTGCATTTCTTCTGAGAGTTTTTTTTTTTTCTCCTTCTGGTACGTGCGATGTTATGGCTAAATCCATGCAGTTGTTGGGATGTTTGTTTGTTATTCTGTATCTAAACATTGATTTTAACAAGTTCGTTGTTGAAAATCCTCTTTCACATTTTTAAGTAGATCGAAAGCAGGAATTTATCTTTTTAAAAGTTTAACAGTTCATGATTTTTCTGATCTAGGACTATTCAAATGGCTTTTTGTGATATTCCTTATCTTAATTAGGATGAAAATCAGTTATTTCCATCTCTAGATCAGTAGAATTGTTAACCTATTTGCAATCTTTTACCATTTTTCTTAAATACTAGTATTATGTAATGGGTTTGAAGTGAATGAAGTAGTTGGCCTAATTTTAAATACACTCAAAACATCTAATTTAGAAACTAATTTAAGCTCGATGAGATTTTCCAAATGTTTCTTTCAGTTTTCTTACATTTCACGCTTTAATTCTCCAGATTTTCAAAGTGGCAAAACGTACATTGCATTATGGTAAAAATGTATATTCCTTATATTTGTGTAATATTTTTACAAAATTAATTTTGATTTAAAATGAATTTAAAATACCCTTGAATTCAAAGACTTAGTTTAGTTCTCTCCCCCCGTCAGGTTTTAAGATTTTAGTTGTTATGTCTGTAAGAATGACTAAATCATAGAACCAATTATGGTCAATAATTTCTTCATAAGTTTCGTTTCTGGATTTTTAAAATTCTTCTGTGAAACTTTTGTAACCGAAGCTGGGATGGAAACCAGGCAGCCAGACAGAGTGTACCTTCCCTGAGTGAAAATTTCTATCATTTCACTGAAAGTGACATTATAATATTTCAGAATAAACCCTCGTAACACTAATAAATGTATGTAGGTTTTTTTTTTAATGTTTTTATAATGCGTGTTTGGTTCTTACAATATTTTGAGCTATTATATTACTAAGTCTGTATGTGAGTTAAGACATTTTAATATAGAACACCTGCTTCAAGGCTAAAAGTAAAGTATTTGAATTGTGTTTCACCTTTCGTGTGTTTTTAGACGTTCGTTCTACTCTACAGTTTACGGAATTTCTCGGGATTTGGACATCTCACAAATCTGACAAAATTTCATTTCTATGTTTAGGTTTTATAGTACAATAAGTTGAGCATCCCTACATTAGTATATGACTGATTCCTTCGAAAGAAAAAAAGAGTATGTTAGTTTTGTTGAATTTTTGGTCAAAATTTTAGTATATAGGTAATTGCAATAGCTCTTTCACGAAATTTTATTTAAATTTTTTGCAACATTTCAAAATGCTGTATCATTCAATGGCATTTGATGTGTTTTGGCTTGCTGTATTAAAGCTGGGCTCGAACCCGGGCAGCTAGACAATATGTTCTTTTCCTGAGTGAAATATTGCTATCATTTCATTAAAGTGACGTGGTAATATTTCAATATAATTTCTCGTACATTGCACTAAGTCGTCCTCTCTCGTGGATGAGTGTATCTAAGTAAAGAACTTAAAATTAGAAATGGTTCTTACGTTAAAATTCTCAATGAAGTATTTCTTTTATGGTTTATGACTTTTGTTTCCAAGATGTTCTTCGAAATCTCTGTTTAGAATGGTGTTTTTGAGCTTTTTTTTTTTTTTAAATAAATCTTTAAAAGTGTATATGTATAGCTCTTTTAATTTTAATATATTGCGAGTTTGATTCTTACTCTTTTTTGATCTGTTATGTCACTAATTCTGTGTGTGAATTAAGATAGTTTAATATATAACACCTGCTTCAAAGCTAACAGTAAAGTTTATTTTGTTTATTTGTCATTTAAAATTACCTGCTTATTTTCTTTTGGTGCCGTCTTTCTACCAGGGCTGAAATTATTTACTCTTCTCGAAGATCATTATCCGTAATAACTGTCTAAATATTTTTCCTTTCATTGTTCATGTTGTACCCATACATTAAAACCACTTTTGCTAACTGTACTTCTGTTGTATTAGGGAAATCATTTGCTTTTCTATCGACTGCAGTCATGATTTTACTAACAATATAGCACATTGCTGGAATTTAAAACAAAGAAGCTACTTTTTGAAGTTTTATATATTTAGAAACAATATTAGCTATTTCTCTTTGTGTATAATAATTCTTTAATGTCAAAGTAGTTAAAATCTAATGATTTCTTTTTTTCCCCCTTGGCCTCTTCTAGTGTAATTTGTCATCACTTTTGTGCACTTTTGGATTGCAGAACATGATATCGTGAAACAAAAAGAACGGAGAAATAGTGCAGAGCAAAAAGACATCTGTGGCTGGTAATTCTTGTTTTATGTTAACTTTATTTCCACTAGAAATGCTTCAATGTTATAATTTGTATGTCCTTTTTCACAAGTAGCTTTATATTGGAGTTTTACTAGTTATTTTACGTGAACGCTTCAAATTACGTTTTAATGTTTAGGGTAGCATTTATGCATTAATTTCTTAGGTTTTGAATTCCGTATTGAAGTGTCTGAATTGGTGCTTTCTTTATATTGTATAGTAATATTCGAAGTTAGGTCGAACTGTTAATCACATTATAATTGTCAGAAGTCTGAGATTTGTTAGAGTTCTGTTGCTTCGTAGTGGTTTCAAAATTACTGTTGTAGTGTAATTTTTTCCCGAGTGGCCTCCTTTTGCATTATGAGGAGGAGGCTAAACATTTTCCTCTCTGTGTGGCCTAATATATTCCCTGTCCAACAGGGTCTCCTCTTCCCAACAGGTCAGTGTAATTGCACTGCCTGTGTATAAACCAATTTTGTTTCAGATTTTTTCCGAATTTAGAGTCTCTCTATCAAGTGCTATTTCTCTTGAAACCATTGAAAGTTAAATGTTCAACAAAAAAGAAATGTAAATAAAAATTTAATGAGTACTCGTATAGAAAGTTAGTGCAGCTGCAAATTGTGAAGTTTTATGAACCAATTTGCGAAGATCTGTTTAAAAGTGATTCCACAAAAAAAAAAATTCATTTTGAAATCAAATCAGAGATGTTTTATTATTATCGAAGTAAAATTCTGCAGATTGACTTTCAACTTTGTTTTGCAAAGCACTCTGAAAGTTTCTTTCGGACTTTTTTCCGTTCTCTTGGCAAATGCATGACAGAATTATTTTTTGAAAAAGCTGATGTCCTTCGCTTGTAAGAATGACGGATGCAACTGTATGCGCGTCGCTGTAAAGAGCACATGTTTTCCAGTAGCTGTTTTAAAGTGTCCTGTTTTTTTCTTTAATTATGTCATTCTCCGCTACAAGATCAGACGTTGCTTTTGTGTTATTTAACAATTCCTTCATCTTATCTTCAGTTAAAAGCTCTTCTTCGTAATGAGCACTTTTGTTATCAAGGGGTTTTATAAGATCCCAATTCTTCTTTTGTAATTTTCTGCTTCATTGTTTAACTTCTCTGTCTTCCATGTGTGAAAATTCTACGGCATCGTTTGCTTTTGAGATTTGTAAGATTTTTTGGACTTCATTTTCAGTCGATGGAAATTGTTTAAAGTAGCAGATAAATTCTTTCCGGTGTTGATAATTGAATGCTGCAGCACGTATGAATGAAATTCTAGCAGTGGACAAATTAAATGGGATCCCTATAAAGTATTTTACTCCTAGACCATGGATTAGTCATTAACAGTACTTGTGTAAAAACAGATTAAAGTATATGAATTCCCTGTTTAAGAAAGGAATTTCTTTATGACAGTATGAAGTGTGTATCATAGCTGGAATAGCGAGGTGTTGCGTCTTCAGGGAAACAAAATTTGTTATTCTGTAATTTTTACTGAAAATGTGTGTTTAAATTTTGTTACCTAGATAACCTATTTTTAACTCTTTCTATATGAAAATGAAACCAAATACAGACAAAAAAATAAAATTGCATTCCTTCTCTTGGTGCAGTTACTCGCATTTTTAACATAATGGGAGGCAATTTTAAGTTTATAAAATTCTGGCTAGCTGCAATTATATATTGCACTTTTAATATTTCAGTTGTAAGTGCATTGCACAAAGTATAAAAATGTGTGGTATAATATGTTAAAGAAAATGTATACTCTTTGTATTATTTACAAAAAGATCAGCTAGATGAAAATTAAATACAGGGAAATCATATTTTAATGTGAAATTTAACACTGCATTTCTTCTGAGAGTTTTTTTTTTTCTCCTTCTGGTACGTGCGATGTTATGGCTAAATCCATGCAGTTGTTGGGATGTTTGTTTGTTATTCTGTATCTAAACATTGATTTTAACAAGTTCGTTGTTGAAAATCCTCTTTCACATTTTTAAGTAGATCGAAAGCAGGAATTTATCTTTTTAAAAGTTTAACAGTTCATGATTTTTCTGATCTAGGACTATTCAAATGGCTTTTTGTGATATTCCTTATCTTAATTAGGATGAAAATCAGTTATTTCCATCTCTAGATCAGTAGAATTGTTAACCTATTTGCAATCTTTTACCATTTTTCTTAAATACTAGTATTATGTAATGGGTTTGAAGTGAATGAAGTAGTTGGCCTAATTTTAAATACACTCAAAACATCTAATTTAGAAACTAATTTAAGCTCGATGAGATTTTCCAAATGTTTCTTTCAGTTTTCTTACATTTCACGCTTTAATTCTCCAGATTTTCAAAGTGGCAAAACGTACATTGCATTATGGTAAAAATGTATATTCCTTATATTTGTGTAATATTTTTACAAAATTAATTTTGATTTAAAATGAATTTAAAATACCCTTGAATTCAAAGACTTAGTTTAGTTCTCTCCCCCCGTCAGGTTTTAAGATTTTAGTTGTTATGTCTGTAAGAATGACTAAATCATAGAACCAATTATGGTCAATAATTTCTTCATAAGTTTCGTTTCTGGATTTTTAAAATTCTTCTGTGAAACTTTTGTAACCGAAGCTGGGATGGAAACCAGGCAGCCAGACAGAGTGTACCTTCCCTGAGTGAAAATTTCTATCATTTCACTGAAAGTGACATTATAATATTTCAGAATAAACCCTCGTAACACTAATAAATGTATGTAGGTTTTTTTTTTAATGTTTTTATAATGCGTGTTTGGTTCTTACAATATTTTGAGCTATTATATTACTAAGTCTGTATGTGAGTTAAGACATTTTAATATAGAACACCTGCTTCAAGGCTAAAAGTAAAGTATTTGAATTGTGTTTCACCTTTCGTGTGTTTTTAGACGTTCGTTCTACTCTACAGTTTACGGAATTTCTCGGGATTTGGACATCTCACAAATCTGACAAAATTTCATTTCTATGTTTAGGTTTTATAGTATAATAAGTTGAGCATCCCTACATTAGTATATGACTGATTCCTTCGAAAGAAAAAAAGAGTATGTTAGTTTTGTTGAATTTTTGGTCAAAATTTTAGTATATAGGTAATTGCAATAGCTCTTTCACGAAATTTTATTTAAATTTTTTGCAACATTTCAAAATGCTGTATCATTCAATGGCATTTGATGTGTTTTGGCTTGCTGTATTAAAGCTGGGCTCGAACCCGGGCAGCTAGACAATATGTTCTTTTCCTGAGTGAAATATTGCTATCATTTCATTAAAGTGACGTGGTAATATTTCAATATAATTTCTCGTACATTGCACTAAGTCGTCCTCTCTCGTGGATGAGTGTATCTAAGTAAAGAACTTAAAATTAGAAATGGTTCTTACGTTAAAATTCTCAATGAAGTATTTCTTTTATGGTTTATGACTTTTGTTTCCAAGATGTTCTTCGAAATCTCTGTTTAGAATGGTGTTTTTGAGCTTTTTTTTTTTAAAATAAATCTTTAAAAGTGTATATGTATAGCTCTTTTAATTTTAATATATTGCGAGTTTGATTCTTACTCTTTTTTGATCTGTTATGTCACTAATTCTGTGTGTGAATTAAGATAGTTTAATATATAACACCTGCTTCAAAGCTAACAGTAAAGTTTATTTTGTTTATTTGTCATTTAAAATTACCTGCTTATTTTCTTTTGGTGCCGTCTTTCTACCAGGGCTGAAATTATTTACTCTTCTCGAAGATCATTATCCGTAATAACTGTCTAAATATTTTTCCTTTCATTGTTCATGTTGTACCCATACATTAAAACCACTTTTGCTAACTGTACTTCTGTTGTATTAGGGAAATCATTTGCTTTTCTATCGACTGCAGTCATGATTTTACTAACAATATAGCACATTGCTGGAATTTAAAACAAAGAAGCTACTTTTTGAAGTTTTATATATTTAGAAACAATATTAGCTATTTCTCTTTGAGTATAATAATTCTTTAATGTCAAAATAGTTAAAATCTAATGATTTCTTTTTTTCTCCCTTGGCCTCTTCTAGTGTAATTTGTCATCACTTTTGTGCACTTTTGGATTGCAGAACATGATATCGTGAAACAAAAAGAACGGAGAAATAGTGCAGAGCAAAAAGACATCTGTGGCTGGTAATTCTTGTTTTATGTTAACTTTATTTCCACTAGAAATGCTTCAATGTTATAATTTGTATGTCCTTTTTCACAAGTAGCTTTATATTGGAGTTTTACTAGTTATTTTACGTGAACGCTTCATATTACGTTTTAATGTTTAGGGTAGCATTTATGCATTAATTTCTTAGGTTTTGAATTCCGTATTGAAGTGTCTGAATTGGTGCTTTCTTTATATTGTATAGTAATATTCGAAGTTAGGTCGAACTGTTAATCACATTATAATTGTCAGAAGTCTGAGATTTGTTAGAGTTCTGTTGCTTCGTAGTGGTTTCAAAATTACTGTTGTAGTGTAATTTTTTCCCGAGTGGCCTCCTTTTGCATTATGAGGAGGAGGCTAAACATTTTCCTCTCTGTGTGGCCTAATATATTCCCTGTCCAACAGGGTCTCCTCTTCCCAACAGGTCAGTGTAATTGCACTGCCTGTGTATAAACCAATTTTGTTTCAGATTTTTTCCGAATTTAGAGTCTCTCTATCAAGTGCTATTTCTCTTGAAACCATTGAAAGTTAAATGTTCAACAAAAAAGAAATGTAAATAAAAATTTAATGAGTACTCGTATAGAAAGTTAGTGCAGCTGCAAATTGTGAAGTTTTATGAACCAATTTGCGAAGATCTGTTTAAAAGTGATTCCACAAAAAAAAAAATTCATTTTGAAATCAAATCAGAGATGTTTTATTATTATCGAAGTAAAATTCTGCAGATTGACTTTCAACTTTGTTTTGCAAAGCACTCTGAAAGTTTCTTTCGGACTTTTTTCCGTTCTCTTGGCAAATGCATGACAGAATTATTTTTTGAAAAAGCTGATGTCCTTCGCTTGTAAGAATGACGGATGCAACTGTATGCGCGTCGCTGTAAAGAGCACATGTTTTCCAGTAGCTGTTTTAAAGTGTCCTGTTTTTTTCTTTAATTATGTCATTCTCCGCTACAAGATCAGACGTTGCTTTTGTGTTATTTAACAATTCCTTCATCTTATCTTCAGTTAAAAGCTCTTCTTCGTAATGAGCACTTTTGTTATCAAGGGGTTTTATAAGATCCCAATTCTTCTTTTGTAATTTTCTGCTTCATTGTTTAACTTCTCTGTCTTCCATGTGTGAAAATTCTACGGCATCGTTTGCTTTTGAGATTTGTAAGATTTTTTGGACTTCATTTTCAGTCGATGGAAATTGTTTAAAGTAGCAGATAAATTCTTTCCGGTGTTGATAATTGAATGCTGCAGCACGTATGAATGAAATTCTAGCAGTGGACAAATTAAATGGGATCCCTATAAAGTATTTTACTCCTAGACCATGGATTAGTCATTAACAGTACTTGTGTAAAAACAGATTAAAGTATATGAATTCCCTGTTTAAGAAAGGAATTTCTTTATGACAGTATGAAGTGTGTATCATAGCTGGAATAGCGAGGTGTTGCGTCTTCAGGGAAACAAAATTTGTTATTCTGTAATTTTTACTGAAAATGTGTGTTTAAATTTTGTTACCTAGATAACCTATTTTTAACTCTTTCTATATGAAAATGAAACCAAATACAGACAAAAAAATAAAATTGCATTCCTTCTCTTGGTGCAGTTACTCGCATTTTTAACATAATGGGAGGCAATTTTAAGTTTATAAAATTCTGGCTAGCTGCAATTATATATTGCACTTTTAATATTTCAGTTGTAAGTGCATTGCACAAAGTATAAAAATGTGTGGTATAATATGTTAAAGAAAATGTATACTCTTTGTATTATTTACAAAAAGATCAGCTAGATGAAAATTAAATACAGGGAAATCATATTTTAATGTGAAATTTAACACTGCATTTCTTCTGAGAGTTTTTTTTTTTTCTCCTTCTGGTACGTGCGATGTTATGGCTAAATCCATGCAGTTGTTGGGATGTTTGTTTGTTATTCTGTATCTAAACATTGATTTTAACAAGTTCGTTGTTGAAAATCCTCTTTCACATTTTTAAGTAGATCGAAAGCAGGAATTTATCTTTTTAAAAGTTTAACAGTTCATGATTTTTCTGATCTAGGACTATTCAAATGGCTTTTTGTGATATTCCTTATCTTAATTAGGATGAAAATCAGTTATTTCCATCTCTAGATCAGTAGAATTGTTAACCTATTTGCAATCTTTTACCATTTTTCTTAAATACTAGTATTATGTAATGGGTTTGAAGTGAATGAAGTAGTTGGCCTAATTTTAAATACACTCAAAACATCTAATTTAGAAACTAATTTAAGCTCGATGAGATTTTCCAAATGTTTCTTTCAGTTTTCTTACATTTCACGCTTTAATTCTCCAGATTTTCAAAGTGGCAAAACGTACATTGCATTATGGTAAAAATGTATATTCCTTATATTTGTGTAATATTTTTACAAAATTAATTTTGATTTAAAATGAATTTAAAATACCCTTGAATTCAAAGACTTAGTTTAGTTCTCTCCCCCCGTCAGGTTTTAAGATTTTAGTTGTTATGTCTGTAAGAATGACTAAATCATAGAACCAATTATGGTCAATAATTTCTTCATAAGTTTCGTTTCTGGATTTTTAAAATTCTTCTGTGAAACTTTTGTAACCGAAGCTGGGATGGAAACCAGGCAGCCAGACAGAGTGTACCTTCCCTGAGTGAAAATTTCTATCATTTCACTGAAAGTGACATTATAATATTTCAGAATAAACCCTCGTAACACTAATAAATGTATGTAGGTTTTTTTTTTAATGTTTTTATAATGCGTGTTTGGTTCTTACAATATTTTGAGCTATTATATTACTAAGTCTGTATGTGAGTTAAGACATTTTAATATAGAACACCTGCTTCAAGGCTAAAAGTAAAGTATTTGAATTGTGTTTCACCTTTCGTGTGTTTTTAGACGTTCGTTCTACTCTACAGTTTACGGAATTTCTCGGGATTTGGACATCTCACAAATCTGACAAAATTTCATTTCTATGTTTAGGTTTTATAGTACAATAAGTTGAGCATCCCTACATTAGTATATGACTGATTCCTTCGAAAGAAAAAAAGAGTATGTTAGTTTTGTTGAATTTTTGGTCAAAATTTTAGTATATAGGTAATTGCAATAGCTCTTTCACGAAATTTTATTTAAATTTTTTGCAACATTTCAAAATGCTGTATCATTCAATGGCATTTGATGTGTTTTGGCTTGCTGTATTAAAGCTGGGCTCGAACCCGGGCAGCTAGACAATATGTTCTTTTCCTGAGTGAAATATTGCTATCATTTCATTAAAGTGACGTGGTAATATTTCAATATAATTTCTCGTACATTGCACTAAGTCGTCCTCTCTCGTGGATGAGTGTATCTAAGTAAAGAACTTAAAATTAGAAATGGTTCTTACGTTAAAATTCTCAATGAAGTATTTCTTTTATGGTTTATGACTTTTGTTTCCAAGATGTTCTTCGAAATCTCTGTTTAGAATGGTGTTTTTGAGCTTTTTTTTTTTAAAATAAATCTTTAAAAGTGTATATGTATAGCTCTTTTAATTTTAATATATTGCGAGTTTGATTCTTACTCTTTTTTGATCTGTTATGTCACTAATTCTGTGTGTGAATTAAGATAGTTTAATATATAACACCTGCTTCAAAGCTAACAGTAAAGTTTATTTTGTTTATTTGTCATTTAAAATTACCTGCTTATTTTCTTTTGGTGCCGTCTTTCTACCAGGGCTGAAATTATTTACTCTTCTCGAAGATCATTATCCGTAATAACTGTCTAAATATTTTTCCTTTCATTGTTCATGTTGTACCCATACATTAAAACCACTTTTGCTAACTGTACTTCTGTTGTATTAGGGAAATCATTTGCTTTTCTATCGACTGCAGTCATGATTTTACTAACAATATAGCACATTGCTGGAATTTAAAACAAAGAAGCTACTTTTTGAAGTTTTATATATTTAGAAACAATATTAGCTATTTCTCTTTGAGTATAATAATTCTTTAATGTCAAAGTAGTTAAAATCTAATGATTTCTTTTTTTCCCCCTTGGCCTCTTCTAGTGTAATTTGTCATCACTTTTGTGCACTTTTGGATTGCAGAACATGATATCGTGAAACAAAAAGAACGGAGAAATAGTGCAGAGCAAAAAGACATCTGTGGCTGGTAATTCTTGTTTTATGTTAACTTTATTTCCACTAGAAATGCTTCAATGTTATAATTTGTATGTCCTTTTTCACAAGCAGCTTTATATTGGAGTTTTACTAGTTATTTTACGTGAACGCTTCATATTACGTTTTAATGTTTAGGGTAGCATTTATGCATTAATTTCTTAGGTTTTGAATTCCGTATTGAAGTGTCTGAATTGGTGCTTTCTTTATATTGTATAGTAATATTCGAAGTTAGGTCGAACTGTTAATCACATTATAATTGTCAGAAGTCTGAGATTTGTTAGAGTTCTGTTGCTTCGTAGTGGTTTCAAAATTACTGTTGTAGTGTAATTTTTTCCCGAGTGGCCTCCTTTTGCATTATGAGGAGGAGGCTAAACATTTTCCTCTCTGTGTGGCCTAATATATTCCCTGTCCAACAGGGTCTCCTCTTCCCAACAGGTCAGTGTAATTGCACTGCCTGTGTATAAACCAATTTTGTTTCAGATTTTTTCCGAATTTAGAGTCTCTCTATCAAGTGCTATTTCTCTTGAAACCATTGAAAGTTAAATGTTCAACAAAAAAGAAATGTAAATAAAAATTTAATGAGTACTCGTATAGAAAGTTAGTGCAGCTGCAAATTGTGAAGTTTTATGAACCAATTTGCGAAGATCTGTTTAAAAGTGATTCCACAAAAAAAAAAATTCATTTTGAAATCAAATCAGAGATGTTTTATTATTATCGAAGTAAAATTCTGCAGATTGACTTTCAACTTTGTTTTGCAAAGCACTCTGAAAGTTTCTTTCGGACTTTTTTCCGTTCTCTTGGCAAATGCATGACAGAATTATTTTTTGAAAAAGCTGATGTCCTTCGCTTGTAAGAATGACGGATACAACTGTATGCGCGTCGCTGTAAAGAGCACATGTTTTCCAGTAGCTGTTTTAAAGTGTCCTGTTTTTTTCTTTAATTATGTCATTCTCCGCTACAAGATCAGACGTTGCTTTTGTGTTATTTAACAATTCCTTCATCTTATCTTCAGTTAAAAGCTCTTCTTCGTAATGAGCACTTTTGTTATCAAGGGGTTTTATAAGATCCCAATTCTTCTTTTGTAATTTTCTGCTTCATTGTTTAACTTCTCTGTCTTCCATGTGTGAAAATTCTACGGCATCGTTTGCTTTTGAGATTTGTAAGATTTTTTGGACTTCATTTTCAGTCGATGGAAATTGTTTAAAGTAGCAGATAAATTCTTTCCGGTGTTGATAATTGAATGCTGCAGCACGTATGAATGAAATTCTAGCAGTGGACAAATTAAATGGGATCCCTATAAAGTATTTTACTCCTAGACCATGGATTAGTCATTAACAGTACTTGTGTAAAAACAGATTAAAGTATATGAATTCCCTGTTTAAGAAAGGAATTTCTTTATGACAGTATGAAGTGTGTATCATAGCTGGAATAGCGAGGTGTTGCGTCTTCAGGGAAACAAAATTTGTTATTCTGTAATTTTTACTGAAAATGTGTGTTTAAATTTTGTTACCTAGATAACCTATTTTTAACTCTTTCTATATGAAAATGAAACCAAATACAGACAAAAAAATAAAATTGCATTCCTTCTCTTGGTGCAGTTACTCGCATTTTTAACATAATGGGAGGCAATTTTAAGTTTATAAAATTCTGGCTAGCTGCAATTATATATTGCACTTTTAATATTTCAGTTGTAAGTGCATTGCACAAAGTATAAAAATGTGTGGTATAATATGTTAAAGAAAATGTATACTCTTTGTATTATTTACAAAAAGATCAGCTAGATGAAAATTAAATACAGGGAAATCATATTTTAATGTGAAATTTAACACTGCATTTCTTCTGAGAGTTTTTTTTTTTTCTCCTTCTGGTACGTGCGATGTTATGGCTAAATCCATGCAGTTGTTGGGATGTTTGTTTGTTATTCTGTATCTAAACATTGATTTTAACAAGTTCGTTGTTGAAAATCCTCTTTCACATTTTTAAGTAGATCGAAAGCAGGAATTTATCTTTTTAAAAGTTTAACAGTTCATGATTTTTCTGATCTAGGACTATTCAAATGGCTTTTTGTGATATTCCTTATCTTAATTAGGATGAAAATCAGTTATTTCCATCTCTAGATCAGTAGAATTGTTAACCTATTTGCAATCTTTTACCATTTTTCTTAAATACTAGTATTATGTAATGGGTTTGAAGTGAATGAAGTAGTTGGCCTAATTTTAAATACACTCAAAACATCTAATTTAGAAACTAATTTAAGCTCGATGAGATTTTCCAAATGTTTCTTTCAGTTTTCTTACATTTCACGCTTTAATTCTCCAGATTTTCAAAGTGGCAAAACGTACATTGCATTATGGTAAAAATGTATATTCCTTATATTTGTGTAATATTTTTACAAAATTAATTTTGATTTAAAATGAATTTAAAATACCCTTGAATTCAAAGACTTAGTTTAGTTCTCTCCCCCCGTCAGGTTTTAAGATTTTAGTTGTTATGTCTGTAAGAATGACTAAATCATAGAACCAATTATGGTCAATAATTTCTTCATAAGTTTCGTTTCTGGATTTTTAAAATTCTTCTGTGAAACTTTTGTAACCGAAGCTGGGATGGAAACCAGGCAGCCAGACAGAGTGTACCTTCCCTGAGTGAAAATTTCTATCATTTCACTGAAAGTGACATTATAATATTTCAGAATAAACCCTCGTAACACTAATAAATGTATGTAGGTTTTTTTTTTAATGTTTTTATAATGCGTGTTTGGTTCTTACAATATTTTGAGCTATTATATTACTAAGTCTGTATGTGAGTTAAGACATTTTAATATAGAACACCTGCTTCAAGGCTAAAAGTAAAGTATTTGAATTGTGTTTCACCTTTCGTGTGTTTTTAGACGTTCGTTCTACTCTACAGTTTACGGAATTTCTCGGGATTTGGACATCTCACAAATCTGACAAAATTTCATTTCTATGTTTAGGTTTTATAGTACAATAAGTTGAGCATCCCTACATTAGTATATGACTGATTCCTTCGAAAGAAAAAAAGAGTATGTTAGTTTTGTTGAATTTTTGGTCAAAATTTTAGTATATAGGTAATTGCAATAGCTCTTTCACGAAATTTTATTTAAATTTTTTGCAACATTTCAAAATGCTGTATCATTCAATGGCATTTGATGTGTTTTGGCTTGCTGTATTAAAGCTGGGCTCGAACCCGGGCAGCTAGACAATATGTTCTTTTCCTGAGTGAAATATTGCTATCATTTCATTAAAGTGACGTGGTAATATTTCAATATAATTTCTCGTACATTGCACTAAGTCGTCCTCTCTCGTGGATGAGTGTATCTAAGTAAAGAACTTAAAATTAGAAATGGTTCTTACGTTAAAATTCTCAATGAAGTATTTCTTTTATGGTTTATGACTTTTGTTTCCAAGATGTTCTTCGAAATCTCTGTTTAGAATGGTGTTTTTGAGCTTTTTTTTTTTAAAATAAATCTTTAAAAGTGTATATGTATAGCTCTTTTAATTTTAATATATTGCGAGTTTGATTCTTACTCTTTTTTGATCTGTTATGTCACTAATTCTGTGTGTGAATTAAGATAGTTTAATATATAACACCTGCTTCAAAGCTAACAGTAAAGTTTATTTTGTTTATTTGTCATTTAAAATTACCTGCTTATTTTCTTTTGGTGCCGTCTTTCTACCAGGGCTGAAATTATTTACTCTTCTCGAAGATCATTATCCGTAATAACTGTCTAAATATTTTTCCTTTCATTGTTCATGTTGTACCCATACATTAAAACCACTTTTGCTAACTGTACTTCTGTTGTATTAGGGAAATCATTTGCTTTTTTATCGACTGCAGTCATGATTTTACTAACAATATAGCACATTGCTGGAATTTAAAACAAAGAAGCTACTTTTTGAAGTTTTATATATTTAGAAACAATATTAGCTATTTCTCTTTGAGTATAATAATTCTTTAATGTCAAAGTAGTTAAAATCTAATGATTTCTTTTTTTCCCCCTTGGCCTCTTCTAGTGTAATTTGTCATCACTTTTGTGCACTTTTGGATTGCAGAACATGATATCGTGAAACAAAAAGAACGGAGAAATAGTGCAGAGCAAAAAGACATCTGTGGCTGGTAATTCTTGTTTTATGTTAACTTTATTTCCACTAGAAATGCTTCAATGTTATAATTTGTATGTCCTTTTTCACAAGTAGCTTTATATTGGAGTTTTACTAGTTATTTTACGTGAACGCTTCAAATTACGTTTTAATGTTTAGGGTAGCATTTATGCATTAATTTCTTAGGTTTTGAATTCCGTATTGAAGTGTCTGAATTGGTGCTTTCTTTATATTGTATAGTAATATTCGAAGTTAGGTCGAACTGTTAATCACATTATAATTGTCAGAAGTCTGAGATTTGTTAGAGTTCTGTTGCTTCGTAGTGGTTTCAAAATTACTGTTGTAGTGTAATTTTTTCCCGAGTGGCCTCCTTTTGCATTATGAGGAGGAGGCTAAACATTTTCCTCTCTGTGTGGCCTAATATATTCCCTGTCCAACAGGGTCTCCTCTTCCCAACAGGTCAGTGTAATTGCACTGCCTGTGTATAAACCAATTTTGTTTCAGATTTTTTCCGAATTTAGAGTCTCTCTATCAAGTGCTATTTCTCTTGAAACCATTGAAAGTTAAATGTTCAACAAAAAAGAAATGTAAATAAAAATTTAATGAGTACTCGTATAGAAAGTTAGTGCAGCTGCAAATTGTGAAGTTTTATGAACCAATTTGCGAAGATCTGTTTAAAAGTGATTCCACAAAAAAAAAAAATTCATTTTGAAATCAAATCAGAGATGTTTTATTATTATCGAAGTAAAATTCTGCAGATTGACTTTCAACTTTGTTTTGCAAAGCACTCTGAAAGTTTCTTTCGGACTTTTTTCCGTTCTCTTGGCAAATGCATGACAGAATTATTTTTTGAAAAAGCTGATGTCCTTCGCTTGTAAGAATGACGGATGCAACTGTATGCGCGTCGCTGTAAAGAGCACATGTTTTCCAGTAGCTGTTTTAAAGTGTCCTGTTTTTTTCTTTAATTATGTCATTCTCCGCTACAAGATCAGACGTTGCTTTTGTGTTATTTAACAATTCCTTCATCTTATCTTCAGTTAAAAGCTCTTCTTCGTAATGAGCACTTTTGTTATCAAGGGGTTTTATAAGATCCCAATTCTTCTTTTGTAATTTTCTGCTTCATTGTTTAACTTCTCTGTCTTCCATGTGTGAAAATTCTACGGCATCGTTTGCTTTTGAGATTTGTAAGATTTTTTGGACTTCATTTTCAGTCGATGGAAATTGTTTAAAGTAGCAGATAAATTCTTTCCGGTGTTGATAATTGAATGCTGCAGCACGTATGAATGAAATTCTAGCAGTGGACAAATTAAATGGGATCCCTATAAAGTATTTTACTCCTAGACCATGGATTAGTCATTAACAGTACTTGTGTAAAAACAGATTAAAGTATATGAATTCCCTGTTTAAGAAAGGAATTTCTTTATGACAGTATGAAGTGTGTATCATAGCTGGAATAGCGAGGTGTTGCGTCTTCAGGGAAACAAAATTTGTTATTCTGTAATTTTTACTGAAAATGTGTGTTTAAATTTTGTTACCTAGATAACCTATTTTTAACTCTTTCTATATGAAAATGAAACCAAATACAGACAAAAAAATAAAATTGCATTCCTGCTCTTGGTGCAGTTACTCGCATTTTTAACATAATGGGAGGCAATTTTAAGTTTATAAAATTCTGGCTAGCTGCAATTATATATTGCACTTTTAATATTTCAGTTGTAAGTGCATTGCACAAAGTATAAAAATGTGTGGTATAATATGTTAAAGAAAATGTATACTCTTTGTATTATTTACAAAAAGATCAGCTAGATGAAAATTAAATACAGGGAAATCATATTTTAATGTGAAATTTAACACTGCATTTCTTCTGAGAGTTTTTTTTTTTTCTCCTTCTGGTACGTGCGATGTTATGGCTAAATCCATGCAGTTGTTGGGATGTTTGTTTGTTATTCTGTATCTAAACATTGATTTTAACAAGTTCGTTGTTGAAAATCCTCTTTCACATTTTTAAGTAGATCGAAAGCAGGAATTTATCTTTTTAAAAGTTTAACAGTTCATGATTTTTCTGATCTAGGACTATTCAAATGGCTTTTTGTGATATTCCTTATCTTAATTAGGATGAAAATCAGTTATTTCCATCTCTAGATCAGTAGAATTGTTAACCTATTTGCAATCTTTTACCATTTTTCTTAAATACTAGTATTATGTAATGGGTTTGAAGTGAATGAAGTAGTTGGCCTAATTTTAAATACACTCAAAACATCTAATTTAGAAACTAATTTAAGCTCGATGAGATTTTCCAAATGTTTCTTTCAGTTTTCTTACTTTTCACGCTTTAATTCTCCAGATTTTCAAAGTGGCAAAACGTACATTGCATTATGGTAAAAATGTATATTCCTTATATTTGTGTAATATTTTTACAAAATTAATTTTGATTTAAAATGAATTTAAAATACCCTTGAATTCAAAGACTTAGTTTAGTTCTCTCCCCCCGTCAGGTTTTAAGATTTTAGTTGTTATGTCTGTAAGAATGACTAAATCATAGAACCAATTATGGTCAATAATTTCTTCATAAGTTTCGTTTCTGGATTTTTAAAATTCTTCTGTGAAACTTTTGTAACCGAAGCTGGGATGGAAACCAGGCAGCCAGACAGAGTGTACCTTCCCTGAGTGAAAATTTCTATCATTTCACTGAAAGTGACATTATAATATTTCAGAATAAACCCTCGTAACACTAATAAATGTATGTAGGTTTTTTTTTTTAATGTTTTTATAATGCGTGTTTGGTTCTTACAATATTTTGAGCTATTATATTACTAAGTCTGTATGTGAGTTAAGACATTTTAATATAGAACACCTGCTTCAAGGCTAAAAGTAAAGTATTTGAATTGTGTTTCACCTTTCGTGTGTTTTTAGACGTTCGTTCTACTCTACAGTTTACGGAATTTCTCGGGATTTGGACATCTCACAAATCTGACAAAATTTCATTTCTATGTTTAGGTTTTATAGTACAATAAGTTGAGCATCCCTACATTAGTATATGACTGATTCCTTCGAAAGAAAAAAAGAGTATGTTAGTTTTGTTGAATTTTTGGTCAAAATTTTAGTATATAGGTAATTGCAATAGCTCTTTCACGAAATTTTATTTAAATTTTTTGCAACATTTCAAAATGCTGTATCATTCAATGGCATTTGATGTGTTTTGGCTTGCTGTATTAAAGCTGGGCTCGAACCCGGGCAGCTAGACAATATGTTCTTTTCCTGAGTGAAATATTGCTATCATTTCATTAAAGTGACGTGGTAATATTTCAATATAATTTCTCGTACATTGCACTAAGTCGTCCTCTCTCGTGGATGAGTGTATCTAAGTAAAGAACTTAAAATTAGAAATGGTTCTTACGTTAAAATTCTCAATGAAGTATTTCTTTTATGGTTTATGACTTTTGTTTCCAAGATGTTCTTCGAAATCTCTGTTTAGAATGGTGTTTTTGAGCTTTTTTTTTTTAAAATAAATCTTTAAAAGTGTATATGTATAGCTCTTTTAATTTTAATATATTGCGAGTTTGATTCTTACTCTTTTTTGATCTGTTATGTCACTAATTCTGTGTGTGAATTAAGATAGTTTAATATATAACACCTGCTTCAAAGCTAACAGTAAAGTTTATTTTGTTTATTTGTCATTTAAAATTACCTGCTTATTTTCTTTTGGTGCCGTCTTTCTACCAGGGCTGAAATTATTTACTCTTCTCGAAGATCATTATCCGTAATAACTGTCTAAATATTTTTCCTTTCATTGTTCATGTTGTACCCATACATTAAAACCACTTTTGCTAACTGTACTTCTGTTGTATTAGGGAAATCATTTGCTTTTTTATCGACTGCAGTCATGATTTTACTAACAATATAGCACATTGCTGGAATTTAAAACAAAGAAGCTACTTTTTGAAGTTTTATATATTTAGAAACAATATTAGCTATTTCTCTTTGAGTATAATAATTCTTTAATGTCAAAGTAGTTAAAATCTAATGATTTCTTTTTTTCCCCCTTGGCCTCTTCTAGTGTAATTTGTCATCACTTTTGTGCACTTTTGGATTGCAGAACATGATATCGTGAAACAAAAAGAACGGAGAAATAGTGCAGAGCAAAAAGACATCTGTGGCTGGTAATTCTTGTTTTATGTTAACTTTATTTCCACTAGAAATGCTTCAATGTTATAATTTGTATGTCCTTTTTCACAAGTAGCTTTATATTGGAGTTTTACTAGTTATTTTACGTGAACGCTTCATATTACGTTTTAATGTTTAGGGTAGCATTTATGCATTAATTTCTTAGGTTTTGAATTCCGTATTGAAGTGTCTGAATTGGTGCTTTCTTTATATTGTATAGTAATATTCGAAGTTAGGTCGAACTGTTAATCACATTATAATTGTCAGAAGTCTGAGATTTGTTAGAGTTCTGTTGCTTCGTAGTGGTTTCAAAATTACTGTTGTAGTGTAATTTTTTCCAGAGTGGCCTCCTTTTGCATTATGAGGAGGAGGCTAAACATTTTCCTCTCTGTGTGGCCTAATATATTCCCTGTCCAACAGGGTCTCCTCTTCCCAACAGGTCAGTGTAATTGCACTGCCTGTGTATAAACCAATTTTGTTTCAGATTTTTTCCGAATTTAGAGTCTCTCTATCAAGTGCTATTTCTCTTGAAACCATTGAAAGTTAAATGTTCAACAAAAAAGAAATGTAAATAAAAATTTAATGAGTACTCGTATAGAAAGTTAGTGCAGCTGCAAATTGTGAAGTTTTATGAACCAATTTGCGAAGATCTGTTTAAAAGTGATTCCACAAAAAAAAAAATTCATTTTGAAATCAAATCAGAGATGTTTTATTATTATCGAAGTAAAATTCTGCAGATTGACTTTCAACTTTGTTTTGCAAAGCACTCTGAAAGTTTCTTTCGGACTTTTTTCCGTTCTCTTGGCAAATGCATGACAGAATTATTTTTTGAAAAAGCTGATGTCCTTCGCTTGTAAGAATGACGGATGCAACTGTATGCGCGTCGCTGTAAAGAGCACATGTTTTCCAGTAGCTGTTTTAAAGTGTCCTGTTTTTTTCTTTAATTATGTCATTCTCCGCTACAAGATCAGACGTTGCTTTTGTGTTATTTAACAATTCCTTCATCTTATCTTCAGTTAAAAGCTCTTCTTCGTAATGAGCACTTTTGTTATCAAGGGGTTTTATAAGATCCCAATTCTTCTTTTGTAATTTTCTGCTTCATTGTTTAACTTCTCTGTCTTCCATGTGTGAAAATTCTACGCCATCGTTTGCTTTTGAGATTTGTAAGATTTTTTGGACTTCATTTTCAGTCGATGGAAATTGTTTAAAGTAGCAGATAAATTCTTTCCGGTGTTGATAATTGAATGCTGCAGCACATATGAATGAAATTCTAGCAGTGGACAAATTAAATGGGATCCCTATAAAGTATTTTACTCCTAGACCATGGATTAGTCATTAACAGTACTTGTGTAAAAACAGATTAAAGTATATGAATTCCCTGTTTAAGAAAGGAATTTCTTTATGACAGTATGAAGTGTGTATCATAGCTGGAATAGCGAGGTGTTGCGTCTTCAGGGAAACAAAATTTGTTATTCTGTAATTTTTACTGAAAATGTGTGTTTAAATTTTGTTACCTAGATAACCTATTTTTAACTCTTTCTATATGAAAATGAAACCAAATACAGACAAAAAAATAAAATTGCATTCCTTCTCTTGGTGCAGTTACTCGCATTTTTAACATAATGGGAGGCAATTTTAAGTTTATAAAATTCTGGCTAGCTGCAATTATATATTGCACTTTTAATATTTCAGTTGTAAGTGCATTGCACAAAGTATAAAAATGTGTGGTATAATATGTTAAAGAAAATGTATACTCTTTGTATTATTTACAAAAAGATCAGCTAGATGAAAATTAAATACAGGGAAATCATATTTTAATGTGAAATTTAACACTGCATTTCTTCTGAGAGTTTTTTTTTTTCTCCTTCTGGTACGTGCGATGTTATGGCTAAATCCATGCAGTTGTTGGGATGTTTGTTTGTTATTCTGTATCTAAACATTGATTTTAACAAGTTCGTTGTTGAAAATCCTCTTTCACATTTTTAAGTAGATCGAAAGCAGGAATTTATCTTTTTAAAAGTTTAACAGTTCATGATTTTTCTGATCTAGGACTATTCAAATGGCTTTTTGTGATATTCCTTATCTTAATTAGGATGAAAATCAGTTATTTCCATCTCTAGATCAGTAGAATTGTTAACCTATTTGCAATCTTTTACCATTTTTCTTAAATACTAGTATTATGTAATGGGTTTGAAGTGAATGAAGTAGTTGGCCTAATTTTAAATACACTCAAAACATCTAATTTAGAAACTAATTTAAGCTCGATGAGATTTTCCAAATGTTTCTTTCAGTTTTCTTACATTTCACGCTTTAATTCTCCAGATTTTCAAAGTGGCAAAACGTACATTGCATTATGGTAAAAATGTATATTCCTTATATTTGTGTAATATTTTTACAAAATTAATTTTGATTTAAAATGAATTTAAAATACCCTTGAATTCAAAGACTTAGTTTAGTTCTCTCCCCCCGTCAGGTTTTAAGATTTTAGTTGTTATGTCTGTAAGAATGACTAAATCATAGAACCAATTATGGTCAATAATTTCTTCATAAGTTTCGTTTCTGGATTTTTAAAATTCTTCTGTGAAACTTTTGTAACCGAAGCTGGGATGGAAACCAGGCAGCCAGACAGAATGTACCTTCCCTGAGTGAAAATTTCTATCATTTCACTGAAAGTGACATTATAATATTTCAGAATAAACCCTCGTAACACTAATAAATGTATGTAGGTTTTTTTTTTAATGTTTTTATAATGCGTGTTTGGTTCTTACAATATTTTGAGCTATTATATTACTAAGTCTGTATGTGAGTTAAGACATTTTAATATAGAACACCTGCTTCAAGGCTAAAAGTAAAGTATTTGAATTGTGTTTCACCTTTCGTGTGTTTTTAGACGTTCGTTCTACTCTACAGTTTACGGAATTTCTCGGGATTTGGACATCTCACAAATCTGACAAAATTTCATTCCTATGTTTAGGTTTTATAGTACAATAAGTTGAGCATCCCTACATTAGTATATGACTGATTCCTTCGAAAGAAAAAAAGAGTATGTTAGTTTTGTTGAATTTTTGGTCAAAATTTTAGTATATAGGTAATTGCAATAGCTCTTTCACGAAATTTTATTTAAATTTTTTGCAACATTTCAAAATGCTGTATCATTCAATGGCATTTGATGTGTTTTGGCTTGCTGTATTAAAGCTGGGCTCGAACCCGGGCAGCTAGACAATATGTTCTTTTCCTGAGTGAAATATTGCTATCATTTCATTAAAGTGACGTGGTAATATTTCAATATAATTTCTCGTACATTGCACTAAGTCGTCCTCTCTCGTGGATGAGTGTATCTAAGTAAAGAACTTAAAATTAGAAATGGTTCTTACGTTAAAATTCTCAATGAAGTATTTCTTTTATGGTTTATGACTTTTGTTTCCAAGATGTTCTTCGAAATCTCTGTTTAGAATGGTGTTTTTGAGCTTTTTTTTTTTAAATAAATCTTTAAAAGTGTATATGTATAGCTCTTTTAATTTTAATATATTGCGAGTTTGATTCTTACTCTTTTTTGATCTGTTATGTCACTAATTCTGTGTGTGAATTAAGATAGTTTAATATATAACACCTGCTTCAAAGCTAACAGTAAAGTTTATTTTGTTTATTTGTCATTTAAAATTACCTGCTTATTTTCTTTTGGTGCCGTCTTTCTACCAGGGCTGAAATTATTTACTCTTCTCGAAGATCATTATCCGTAATAACTGTCTAAATATTTTTCCTTTCATTGTTCATGTTGTACCCATACATTAAAACCACTTTTGCTAACTGTACTTCTGTTGTATTAGGGAAATCATTTGCTTTTTTATCGACTGCAGTCATGATTTTACTAACAATATAGCACATTGCTGGAATTTAAAACAAAGAAGCTACTTTTTGAAGTTTTATATATTTAGAAACAATATTAGCTATTTCTCTTTGAGTATAATAATTCTTTAATGTCAAAGTAGTTAAAATCTAATGATTTCTTTTTTTCCCCCTTGGCCTCTTCTAGTGTAATTTGTCATCACTTTTGTGCACTTTTGGATTGCAGAACATGATATCGTGAAACAAAAAGAACGGAGAAATAGTGCAGAGCAAAAAGACATCTGTGGCTGGTAATTCTTGTTTTATGTTAACTTTATTTCCACTAGAAATGCTTCAATGTTATAATTTGTATGTCCTTTTTCACAAGTAGCTTTATATTGGAGTTTTACTAGTTATTTTACGTGAACGCTTCATATTACGTTTTAATGTTTAGGGTAGCATTTATGCATTAATTTCTTAGGTTTTGAATTCCGTATTGAAGTGTCTGAATTGGTGCTTTCTTTATATGGTATAGTAATATTCGAAGTTAGGTCGAACTGTTAATCACATTATAATTGTCAGAAGTCTGAGATTTGTTAGAGTTCTGTTGCTTCGTAGTGGTTTCAAAATTACTGTTGTAGTGTAATTTTTTCCCGAGTGGCCTCCTTTTGCATTATGAGGAGGAGGCTAAACATTTTCCTCTCTGTGTGGCCTAATATATTCCCTGTCCAACAGGGTCTCCTCTTCCCAACAGGTCAGTGTAATTGCACTGCCTGTGTATAAACCAATTTTGTTTCAGATTTTTTCCGAATTTAGAGTCTCTCTATCAAGTGCTATTTCTCTTGAAACCATTGAAAGTTAAATGTTCAACAAAAAAGAAATGTAAATAAAAATTTAATGAGTACTCGTATAGAAAGTTAGTGCAGCTGCAAATTGTGAAGTTTTATGAACCAATTTGTGAAGATCTGTTTAAAAGTGATTCCACAAAAAAAAAAATTCATTTTGAAATCAAATCAGAGATGTTTTATTATTATCGAAGTAAAATTCTGCAGATTGACTTTCAACTTTGTTTTGCAAAGCACCCTGAAAGTTTCTTTCGGACTTTTTTCCGTTCTCTTGGCAAATGCATGACAGAATTATTTTTTGAAAAAGCTGATGTCCTTCGCTTGTAAGAATGACGGATGCAACTGTATGCGCGTCGCTGTAAAGAGCACATGTTTTCCAGTAGCTGTTTTAAAGTGTCCTGTTTTTTTCTTTAATTATGTCATTCTCCGCTACAAGATCAGACGTTGCTTTTGTGTTATTTAACAATTCCTTCATCTTATCTTCAGTTAAAAGCTCTTCTTCGTAATGAGCACTTTTGTTATCAAGGGGTTTTATAAGATCCCAATTCTTCTTTTGTAATTTTCTGCTTCATTGTTTAACTTCTCTGTCTTCCATGTGTGAAAATTCTACGGCATCGTTTGCTTTTGAGATTTGTAAGATTTTTTGGACTTCATTTTCAGTCGATGGAAATTGTTTAAAGTAGCAGATAAATTCTTTCCGGTGTTGATAATTGAATGCTGCAGCACGTATGAATGAAATTCTAGCAGTGGACAAATTAAATGGGATCCCTATAAAGTATTTTACTCCTAGACCATGGATTAGTCATTAACAGTACTTGTGTAAAAACAGATTAAAGTATATGAATTCCCTGTTTAAGAAAGGAATTTCTTTATGACAGTATGAAGTGTGTATCATAGCTGGAATAGCGAGGTGTTGCGTCTTCAGGGAAACAAAATTTGTTATTCTGTAATTTTTACTGAAAATGTGTGTTTAAATTTTGTTACCTAGATAACCTATTTTTAACTCTTTCTATATGAAAATGAAACCAAATACAGACAAAAAAATAAAATTGCATTCCTTCTCTTGGTGCAGTTACTCGCATTTTTAACATAATGGGAGGCAATTTTAAGTTTATAAAATTCTGGCTAGCTGCAATTATATATTGCACTTTTAATATTTCAGTTGTAAGTGCATTGCACAAAGTATAAAAATGTGTGGTATAATATGTTAAAGAAAATGTATACTCTTTGTATTATTTACAAAAAGATCAGCTAGATGAAAATTAAATACAGGGAAATCATATTTTAATGTGAAATTTAACACTGCATTTCTTCTGAGAGTTTTTTTTTTTTCTCCTTCTGGTACGTGCGATGTTATGGCTAAATCCATGCAGTTGTTGGGATGTTTGTTTGTTATTCTGTATCTAAACATTGATTTTAACAAGTTCGTTGTTGAAAATCCTCTTTCACATTTTTAAGTAGATCGAAAGCAGGAATTTATCTTTTTAAAAGTTTAACAGTTCATGATTTTTCTGATCTAGGACTATTCAAATGGCTTTTTGTGATATTCCTTATCTTAATTAGGATGAAAATCAGTTATTTCCATCTCTAGATCAGTAGAATTGTTAACCTATTTGCAATCTTTTACCATTTTTCTTAAATACTAGTATTATGTAATGGGTTTGAAGTGAATGAAGTAGTTGGCCTAATTTTAAATACACTCAAAACATCTAATTTAGAAACTAATTTAAGCTCGATGAGATTTTCCAAATGTTTCTTTCAGTTTTCTTACATTTCACGCTTTAATTCTCCAGATTTTCAAAGTGGCAAAACGTACATTGCATTATGGTAAAAATGTATATTCCTTATATTTGTGTAATATTTTTACAAAATTAATTTTGATTTAAAATGAATTTAAAATACCCTTGAATTCAAAGACTTAGTTTAGTTCTCTCCCCCCGTCAGGTTTTAAGATTTTAGTTGTTATGTCTGTAAGAATGACTAAATCATAGAACCAATTATGGTCAATAATTTCTTCATAAGTTTCGTTTCTGGATTTTTAAAATTCTTCTGTGAAACTTTTGTAACCGAAGCTGGGATGGAAACCAGGCAGCCAGACAGAATGTACCTTCCCTGAGTGAAAATTTCTATCATTTCACTGAAAGTGACATTATAATATTTCAGAATAAACCCTCGTAACACTAATAAATGTATGTAGGTTTTTTTTTTAATGTTTTTATAATGCGTGTTTGGTTCTTACAATATTTTGAGCTATTATATTACTAAGTCTGTATGTGAGTTAAGACATTTTAATATAGAACACCTGCTTCAAGGCTAAAAGTAAAGTATTTGAATTGTGTTTCACCTTTCGTGTGTTTTTAGACGTTCGTTCTACTCTACAGTTTACGGAATTTCTCGGGATTTGGACATCTCACAAATCTGACAAAATTTCATTCCTATGTTTAGGTTTTATAGTACAATAAGTTGAGCATCCCTACATTAGTATATGACTGATTCCTTCGAAAGAAAAAAAGAGTATGTTAGTTTTGTTGAATTTTTGGTCAAAATTTTAGTATATAGGTAATTGCAATAGCTCTTTCACGAAATTTTATTTAAATTTTTTGCAACATTTCAAAATGCTGTATCATTCAATGGCATTTGATGTGTTTTGGCTTGCTGTATTAAAGCTGGGCTCGAACCCGGGCAGCTAGACAATATGTTCTTTTCCTGAGTGAAATATTGCTATCATTTCATTAAAGTGACGTGGTAATATTTCAATATAATTTCTCGTACATTGCACTAAGTCGTCCTCTCTCGTGGATGAGTGTATCTAAGTAAAGAACTTAAAATTAGAAATGGTTCTTACGTTAAAATTCTCAATGAAGTATTTCTTTTATGGTTTATGACTTTTGTTTCCAAGATGTTCTTCGAAATCTCTGTTTAGAATAGTGTTTTTGAGCTTTTTTTTTTTAAATAAATCTTTAAAAGTGTATATGTATAGCTCTTTTAATTTTAATATATTGCGAGTTTGATTCTTACTCTTTTTTGATCTGTTATGTCACTAATTCTGTGTGTGAATTAAGATAGTTTAATATATAACACCTGCTTCAAAGCTAACAGTAAAGTTTATTTTGTTTATTTGTCATTTAAAATTACCTGCTTATTTTCTTTTGGTGCCGTCTTTCTACCAGGGCTGAAATTATTTACTCTTCTCGAAGATCATTATCCGTAATAACTGTCTAAATATTTTTCCTTTCATTGTTCATGTTGTACCCATACATTAAAACCACTTTTGCTAACTGTACTTCTGTTGTATTAGGGAAATCATTTGCTTTTTTATCGACTGCAGTCATGATTTTACTAACAATATAGCACATTGCTGGAATTTAAAACAAAGAAGCTACTTTTTGAAGTTTTATATATTTAGAAACAATATTAGCTATTTCTCTTTGAGTATAATAATTCTTTAATGTCAAAGTAGTTAAAATCTAATGATTTCTTTTTTTCCCCCTTGGCCTCTTCTAGTGTAATTTGTCATCACTTTTGTGCACTTTTGGATTGCAGAACATGATATCGTGAAACAAAAAGAACGGAGAAATAGTGCAGAGCAAAAAGACATCTGTGGCTGGTAATTCTTGTTTTATGTTAACTTTATTTCCACTAGAAATGCTTCAATGTTATAATTTGTATGTCCTTTTTCACAAGTAGCTTTATATTGGAGTTTTACTAGTTATTTTACGTGAACGCTTCATATTACGTTTTAATGTTTAGGGTAGCATTTATGCATTAATTTCTTAGGTTTTGAATTCCGTATTGAAGTGTCTGAATTGGTGCTTTCTTTATATTGTATAGTAATATTCGAAGTTAGGTCGAACTGTTAATCACATTATAATTGTCAGAAGTCTGAGATTTGTTAGAGTTCTGTTGCTTCGTAGTGGTTTCAAAATTACTGTTGTAGTGTAATTTTTTCCCGAGTGGCCTCCTTTTGCATTATGAGGAGGAGGCTAAACATTTTCCTCTCTGTGTGGCCTAATATATTCCCTGTCCAACAGGGTCTCCTCTTCCCAACAGGTCAGTGTAATTGCACTGCCTGTGTATAAACCAATTTTGTTTCAGATTTTTTCCGAATTTAGAGTCTCTCTATCAAGTGCTATTTCTCTTGAAACCATTGAAAGTTAAATGTTCAACAAAAAAGAAATGTAAATAAAAATTTAATGAGTACTCGTATAGAAAGTTAGTGCAGCTGCAAATTGTGAAGTTTTATGAACCAATTTGCGAAGATCTGTTTAAAAGTGATTCCACAAAAAAAAAAATTCATTTTGAAATCAAATCAGAGATGTTTTATTATTATCGAAGTAAAATTCTGCAGATTGACTTTCAACTTTGTTTTGCAAAGCACCCTGAAAGTTTCTTTCGGACTTTTTTCCGTTCTCTTGGCAAATGCATGACAGAATTATTTTTTGAAAAAGCTGATGTCCTTCGCTTGTAAGAATGACGGATGCAACTGTATGCGCGTCGCTGTAAAGAGCACATGTTTTCCAGTAGCTGTTTTAAAGTGTCCTGTTTTTTTCTTTAATTATGTCATTCTCCGCTACAAGATCAGACGTTGCTTTTGTGTTATTTAACAATTCCTTCATCTTATCTTCAGTTAAAAGCTCTTCTTCGTAATGAGCACTTTTGTTATCAAGGGGTTTTATAAGATCCCAATTCTTCTTTTGTAATTTTCTGCTTCATTGTTTAACTTCTCTGTCTTCCATGTGTGAAAATTCTACGGCATCGTTTGCTTTTGAGATTTGTAAGATTTTTTGGACTTCATTTTCAGTCGATGGAAATTGTTTAAAGTAGCAGATAAATTCTTTCCGGTGTTGATAATTGAATGCTGCAGCACGTATGAATGAAATTCTAGCAGTGGACAAATTAAATGGGATCCCTATAAAGTATTTTACTCCTAGACCATGGATTAGTCATTAACAGTACTTGTGTAAAAACAGATTAAAGTATATGAATTCCCTGTTTAAGAAAGGAATTTCTTTATGACAGTATGAAGTGTGTATCATAGCTGGAATAGCGAGGTGTTGCGTCTTCAGGGAAACAAAATTTGTTATTCTGTAATTTTTACTGAAAATGTGTGTTTAAATTTTGTTACCTAGATAACCTATTTTTAACTCTTTCTATATGAAAATGAAACCAAATACAGACAAAAAAATAAAATTGCATTCCTTCTCTTGGTGCAGTTACTCGCATTTTTAACATAATGGGAGGCAATTTTAAGTTTATAAAATTCTGGCTAGCTGCAATTATATATTGCACTTTTAATATTTCAGTTGTAAGTGCATTGCACAAAGTATAAAAATGTGTGGTATAATATGTTAAAGAAAATGTATACTCTTTGTATTATTTACAAAAAGATCAGCTAGATGAAAATTAAATACAGGGAAATCATATTTTAATGTGAAATTTAACACTGCATTTCTTCTGAGAGTTTTTTTTTTTTCTCCTTCTGGTACGTGCGATGTTATGGCTAAATCCATGCAGTTGTTGGGATGTTTGTTTGTTATTCTGTATCTAAACATTGATTTTAACAAGTTCGTTGTTGAAAATCCTCTTTCACATTTTTAAGTAGATCGAAAGCAGGAATTTATCTTTTTAAAAGTTTAACAGTTCATGATTTTTCTGATCTAGGACTATTCAAATGGCTTTTTGTGATATTCCTTATCTTAATTAGGATGAAAATCAGTTATTTCCATCTCTAGATCAGTAGAATTGTTAACCTATTTGCAATCTTTTACCATTTTTCTTAAATACTAGTATTATGTAATGGGTTTGAAGTGAATGAAGTAGTTGGCCTAATTTTAAATACACTCAAAACATCTAATTTAGAAACTAATTTAAGCTCGATGAGATTTTCCAAATGTTTCTTTCAGTTTTCTTACATTTCACGCTTTAATTCTCCAGATTTTCAAAGTGGCAAAACGTACATTGCATTATGGTAAAAATGTATATTCCTTATATTTGTGTAATATTTTTACAAAATTAATTTTGATTTAAAATGAATTTAAAATACCCTTGAATTCAAAGACTTAGTTTAGTTCTCTCCCCCCGTCAGGTTTTAAGATTTTAGTTGTTATGTCTGTAAGAATGACTAAATCATAGAACCAATTATGGTCAATAATTTCTTCATAAGTTTCGTTTCTGGATTTTTAAAATTCTTCTGTGAAACTTTTGTAACCGAAGCTGGGATGGAAACCAGGCAGCCAGACAGAATGTACCTTCCCTGAGTGAAAATTTCTATCATTTCACTGAAAGTGACATTATAATATTTCAGAATAAACCCTCGTAACACTAATAAATGTATGTAGGTTTTTTTTTTAATGTTTTTATAATGCGTGTTTGGTTCTTACAATATTTTGAGCTATTATATTACTAAGTCTGTATGTGAGTTAAGACATTTTAATATAGAACACCTGCTTCAAGGCTAAAAGTAAAGTATTTGAATTGTGTTTCACCTTTCGTGTGTTTTTAGACGTTCGTTCTACTCTACAGTTTACGGAATTTCTCGGGATTTGGACATCTCACAAATCTGACAAAATTTCATTCCTATGTTTAGGTTTTATAGTACAATAAGTTGAGCATCCCTACATTAGTATATGACTGATTCCTTCGAAAGAAAAAAAGAGTATGTTAGTTTTGTTGAATTTTTGGTCAAAATTTTAGTATATAGGTAATTGCAATAGCTCTTTCACGAAATTTTATTTAAATTTTTTGCAACATTTCAAAATGCTGTATCATTCAATGGCATTTGATGTGTTTTGGCTTGCTGTATTAAAGCTGGGCTCGAACCCGGGCAGCTAGACAATATGTTCTTTTCCTGAGTGAAATATTGCTATCATTTCATTAAAGTGACGTGGTAATATTTCAATATAATTTCTCGTACATTGCACTAAGTCGTCCTCTCTCGTGGATGAGTGTATCTAAGTAAAGAACTTAAAATTAGAAATGGTTCTTACGTTAAAATTCTCAATGAAGTATTTCTTTTATGGTTTATGACTTTTGTTTCCAAGATGTTCTTCGAAATCTCTGTTTAGAATGGTGTTTTTGAGCTTTTTTTTTTTAAATAAATCTTTAAAAGTGTATATGTATAGCTCTTTTAATTTTAATATATTGCGAGTTTGATTCTTACTCTTTTTTGATCTGTTATGTCACTAATTCTGTGTGTGAATTAAGATAGTTTAATATATAACACCTGCTTCAAAGCTAACAGTAAAGTTTATTTTGTTTATTTGTCATTTAAAATTACCTGCTTATTTTCTTTTGGTGCCGTCTTTCTACCAGGGCTGAAATTATTTACTCTTCTCGAAGATCATTATCCGTAATAACTGTCTAAATATTTTTCCTTTCATTGTTCATGTTGTACCCATACATTAAAACCACTTTTGCTAACTGTACTTCTGTTGTATTAGGGAAATCATTTGCTTTTTTATCGACTGCAGTCATGATTTTACTAACAATATAGCACATTGCTGGAATTTAAAACAAAGAAGCTACTTTTTGAAGTTTTATATATTTAGAAACAATATTAGCTATTTCTCTTTGAGTATAATAATTCTTTAATGTCAAAGTAGTTAAAATCTAATGATTTCTTTTTTTCCCCCTTGGCCTCTTCTAGTGTAATTTGTCATCACTTTTGTGCACTTTTGGATTGCAGAACATGATATTGTGAAACAAAAAGAACGGAGAAATAGTGCAGAGCAAAAAGACATCTGTGGCTGGTAATTCTTGTTTTATGTTAACTTTATTTCCACTAGAAATGCTTCAATGTTATAATTTGTATGTCCTTTTTCACAAGTAGCTTTATATTGGAGTTTTACTAGTTATTTTACGTGAACGCTTCATATTACGTTTTAATGTTTAGGGTAGCATTTATGCATTAATTTCTTAGGTTTTGAATTCCGTATTGAAGTGTCTGAATTGGTGCTTTCTTTATATTGTATAGTAATATTCGAAGTTAGGTCGAACTGTTAATCACATTATAATTGTCAGAAGTCTGAGATTTGTTAGAGTTCTGTTGCTTCGTAGTGGTTTCAAAATTACTGTTGTAGTGTAATTTTTTCCCGAGTGGCCTCCTTTTGCATTATGAGGAGGAGGCTAAACATTTTCCTCTCTGTGTGGCCTAATATATTCCCTGTCCAACAGGGTCTCCTCTTCCCAACAGGTCAGTGTAATTGCACTGCCTGTGTATAAACCAATTTTGTTTCAGATTTTTTCCGAATTTAGAGTCTCTCTATCAAGTGCTATTTCTCTTGAAACCATTGAAAGTTAAATGTTCAACAAAAAAGAAATGTAAATAAAAATTTAATGAGTACTCGTATAGAAAGTTAGTGCAGCTGCAAATTGTGAAGTTTTATGAACCAATTTGCGAAGATCTGTTTAAAAGTGATTCCACAAAAAAAAAAATTCATTTTGAAATCAAATCAGAGATGTTTTATTATTATCGAAGTAAAATTCTGCAGATTGACTTTCAACTTTGTTTTGCAAAGCACCCTGAAAGTTTCTTTCGGACTTTTTTCCGTTCTCTTGGCAAATGCATGACAGAATTATTTTTTGAAAAAGCTGATGTCCTTCGCTTGTAAGAATGACGGATGCAACTGTATGCGCGTCGCTGTAAAGAGCACATGTTTTCCAGTAGCTGTTTTAAAGTGTCCTGTTTTTTTCTTTAATTATGTCATTCTCCGCTACAAGATCAGACGTTGCTTTTGTGTTATTTAACAATTCCTTCATCTTATCTTCAGTTAAAAGCTCTTCTTCGTAATGAGCACTTTTGTTATCAAGGGGTTTTATAAGATCCCAATTCTTCTTTTGTAATTTTCTGCTTCATTGTTTAACTTCTCTGTCTTCCATGTGTGAAAATTCTACGGCATCGTTTGCTTTTGAGATTTGTAAGATTTTTTGGACTTCATTTTCAGTCGATGGAAATTGTTTAAAGTAGCAGATAAATTCTTTCCGGTGTTGATAATTGAATGCTGCAGCACGTATGAATGAAATTCTAGCAGTGGACAAATTAAATGGGATCCCTATAAAGTATTTTACTCCTAGACCATGGATTAGTCATTAACAGTACTTGTGTAAAAACAGATTAAAGTATATGAATTCCCTGTTTAAGAAAGGAATTTCTTTATGACAGTATGAAGTGTGTATCATAGCTGGAATAGCGAGGTGTTGCGTCTTCAGGGAAACAAAATTTGTTATTCTGTAATTTTTACTGAAAATGTGTGTTTAAATTTTGTTACCTAGATAACCTATTTTTAACTCTTTCTATATGAAAATGAAACCAAATACAGACAAAAAAATAAAATTGCATTCCTTCTCTTGGTGCAGTTACTCGCATTTTTAACATAATGGGAGGCAATTTTAAGTTTATAAAATTCTGGCTAGCTGCAATTATATATTGCACTTTTAATATTTCAGTTGTAAGTGCATTGCACAAAGTATAAAAATGTGTGGTATAATATGTTAAAGAAAATGTATACTCTTTGTATTATTTACAAAAAGATCAGCTAGATGAAAATTAAATACAGGGAAATCATATTTTAATGTGAAATTTAACACTGCATTTCTTCTGAGAGTTTTTTTTTTTTCTCCTTCTGGTACGTGCGATGTTATGGCTAAATCCATGCAGTTGTTGGGATGTTTGTTTGTTATTCTGTATCTAAACATTGATTTTAACAAGTTCGTTGTTGAAAATCCTCTTTCACATTTTTAAGTAGATCGAAAGCAGGAATTTATCTTTTTAAAAGTTTAACAGTTCATGATTTTTCTGATCTAGGACTATTCAAATGGCTTTTTGTGATATTCCTTATCTTAATTAGGATGAAAATCAGTTATTTCCATCTCTAGATCAGTAGAATTGTTAACCTATTTGCAATCTTTTACCATTTTTCTTAAATACTAGTATTATGTAATGGGTTTGAAGTGAATGAAGTAGTTGGCCTAATTTTAAATACACTCAAAACATCTAATTTAGAAACTAATTTAAGCTCGATGAGATTTTCCAAATGTTTCTTTCAGTTTTCTTACATTTCACGCTTTAATTCTCCAGATTTTCAAAGTGGCAAAACGTACATTGCATTATGGTAAAAATGTATATTCCTTATATTTGTGTAATATTTTTACAAAATTAATTTTGATTTAAAATGAATTTAAAATACCCTTGAATTCAAAGACTTAGTTTAGTTCTCTCCCCCCGTCAGGTTTTAAGATTTTAGTTGTTATGTCTGTAAGAATGACTAAATCATAGAACCAATTATGGTCAATAATTTCTTCATAAGTTTCGTTTCTGGATTTTTAAAATTCTTCTGTGAAACTTTTGTAACCGAAGCTGGGATGGAAACCAGGCAGCCAGACAGAATGTACCTTCCCTGAGTGAAAATTTCTATCATTTCACTGAAAGTGACATTATAATATTTCAGAATAAACCCTCGTAACACTAATAAATGTATGTAGGTTTTTTTTTAATGTTTTTATAATGCGTGTTTGGTTCTTACAATATTTTGAGCTATTATATTACTAAGTCTGTATGTGAGTTAAGACATTTTAATATAGAACACCTGCTTCAAGGCTAAAAGTAAAGTATTTGAATTGTGTTTCACCTTTCGTGTGTTTTTAGACGTTCGTTCTACTCTACAGTTTACGGAATTTCTCGGGATTTGGACATCTCACAAATCTGACAAAATTTCATTTCTATGTTTAGGTTTTATAGTACAATAAGTTGAGCATCCCTACATTAGTATATGACTGATTCCTTCGAAAGAAAAAAAGAGTATGTTAGTTTTGTTGAATTTTTGGTCAAAATTTTAGTATATAGGTAATTGCAATAGCTCTTTCACGAAATTTTACTTAAATTTTTTGCAACATTTCAAAATGCTGTATCATTCAATGGCATTTGATGTGTTTTGGCTTGCTGTATTAAAGCTGGGCTCGAACCCGGGCAGCTAGACAATATGTTCTTTTCCTGAGTGAAATATTGCTATCATTTCATTAAAGTGACGTGGTAATATTTCAATATAATTTCTCGTACATTGCACTAAGTCGTCCTCTCTCGTGGATGAGTGTATCTAAGTAAAGAACTTAAAATTAGAAATGGTTCTTACGTTAAAATTCTCAATGAAGTATTTCTTTTATGGTTTATGACTTTTGTTTCCAAGATGTTCTTCGAAATCTCTGTTTAGAATGGTGTTTTTGAGCTTTTTTTTTTAAAATAAATCTTTAAAAGTGTATATGTATAGCTCTTTTAATTTTAATATATTGCGAGTTTGATTCTTACTCTTTTTTGATCTGTTATGTCACTAATTCTGTGTGTGAATTAAGATAGTTTAATATATAACACCTGCTTCAAAGCTAACAGTAAAGTTTATTTTGTTTATTTGTCATTTAAAATTACCTGCTTATTTTCTTTTGGTGCCGTCTTTCTACCAGGGCTGAAATTATTTACTCTTCTCGAAGATCATTATCCGTAATAACTGTCTAAATATTTTTCCTTTCATTGTTCATGTTGTACCCATACATTAAAACCACTTTTGCTAACTGTACTTCTGTTGTATTAGGGAAATCATTTGCTTTTCTATCGACTGCAGTCATGATTTTACTAACAATATAGCACATTGCTGGAATTTAAAACAAAGAAGCTACTTTTTGAAGTTTTATATATTTAGAAACAATATTAGCTATTTCTCTTTGTGTATAATAATTCTTTAATGTCAAAGTAGTTAAAATCTAATGATTTCTTTTTTTCCCCCTTGGCCTCTTCTAGTGTAATTTGTCATCACTTTTGGATTGCAGAACATGATATCGTGAAACAAAAAGAACGGAGAAATAGTGCAGAGCAAAAAGACATCTGTGGCTGGTAATTCTTGTTTTATGTTAACTTTATTTCCACTAGAAATGCTTCAATGTTATAATTTGTATGTCCTTTTTCACAAGTAGCTTTATATTGGAGTTTTACTAGTTATTTTACGTGAACGCTTCATATTACGTTTTAATGTTTAGGGTAGCATTTATGCATTAATTTCTTAGGTTTTGAATTCCGTATTGAAGTGTCTGAATTGGTGCTTTCTTTATATTGTATAGTAATATTCGAAGTTAGGTCGAACTGTTAATCACATTATAATTGTCAGAAGTCTGAGATTTGTTAGAGTTCTGTTGCTTCGTAGTGGTTTCAAAATTACTGTTGTAGTGTAATTTTTTCCCGAGTGGCCTCCTTTTGCATTATGAGGAGGAGGCTAAACATTTTCCTCTCTGTGTGGCCTAATATATTCCCTGTCCAACAGGGTCTCCTCTTCCCAACAGGTCAGTGTAATTGCACTGCCTGTGTATAAACCAATTTTGTTTCAGATTTTTTCCGAATTTAGAGTCTCTCTATCAAGTGCTATTTCTCTTGAAACCATTGAAAGTTAAATGTTCAACAAAAAAGAAATGTAAATAAAAATTTAATGAGTACTCGTATAGAAAGTTAGTGCAGCTGCAAATTGTGAAGTTTTATGAACCAATTTGCGAAGATCTGTTTAAAAGTGATTCCACAAAAAAAAAAATTCATTTTGAAATCAAATCAGAGATGTTTTATTATTATCGAAGTAAAATTCTGCAGATTGACTTTCAACTTTGTTTTGCAAAGCACTCTGAAAGTTTCTTTCGGACTTTTTTCCGTTCTCTTGGCAAATGCATGACAGAATTATTTTTTGAAAAAGCTGATGTCCTTCGCTTGTAAGAATGACGGATGCAACTGTATGCGCGTCGCTGTAAAGAGCACATGTTTTCCAGTAGCTGTTTTAAAGTGTCCTGTTTTTTTCTTTAATTATGTCATTCTCCGCTACAAGATCAGACGTTGCTTTTGTGTTATTTAACAATTCCTTCATCTTATCTTCAGTTAAAAGCTCTTCTTCGTAATGAGCACTTTTGTTATCAAGGGGTTTTATAAGATCCCAATTCTTCTTTTGTAATTTTCTGCTTCATTGTTTAACTTCTCTGTCTTCCATGTGTGAAAATTCTACGGCATCGTTTGCTTTTGAGATTTGTAAGATTTTTTGGACTTCATTTTCAGTCGATGGAAATTGTTTAAAGTAGCAGATAAATTCTTTCCGGTGTTGATAATTGAATGCTGCAGCACGTATGAATGAAATTCTAGCAGTGGACAAATTAAATGGGATCCCTATAAAGTATTTTACTCCTAGACCATGGATTAGTCATTAACAGTACTTGTGTAAAAACAGATTAAAGTATATGAATTCCCTGTTTAAGAAAGGAATTTCTTTATGACAGTATGAAGTGTGTATCATAGCTGGAATAGCGAGGTGTTGCGTCTTCAGGGAAACAAAATTTGTTATTCTGTAATTTTTACTGAAAATGTGTGTTTAAATTTTGTTACCTAGATAACCTATTTTTAACTCTTTCTATATGAAAATGAAACCAAATACAGACAAAAAAATAAAATTGCATTCCTTCTCTTGGTGCAGTTACTCGCATTTTTAACATAATGGGAGGCAATTTTAAGTTTATAAAATTCTGGCTAGCTGCAATTATATATTGCACTTTTAATATTTCAGTTGTAAGTGCATTGCACAAAGTATAAAAATGTGTGGTATAATATGTTAAAGAAAATGTATACTCTTTGTATTATTTACAAAAAGATCAGCTAGATGAAAATTAAATACAGGGAAATCATATTTTAATGTGAAATTTAACACTGCATTTCTTCTGAGAGTTTTTTTTTTTCTCCTTCTGGTACGTGCGATGTTATGGCTAAATCCATGCAGTTGTTGGGATGTTTGTTTGTTATTCTGTATCTAAACATTGATTTTAACAAGTTCGTTGTTGAAAATCCTCTTTCACATTTTTAAGTAGATCGAAAGCAGGAATTTATCTTTTTAAAAGTTTAACAGTTCATGATTTTTCTGATCTAGGACTATTCAAATGGCTTTTTGTGATATTCCTTATCTTAATTAGGATGAAAATCAGTTATTTCCATCTCTAGATCAGTAGAATTGTTAACCTATTTGCAATCTTTTACCATTTTTCTTAAATACTAGTATTATGTAATGGGTTTGAAGTGAATGAAGTAGTTGGCCTAATTTTAAATACACTCAAAACATCTAATTTAGAAACTAATTTAAGCTCGATGAGATTTTCCAAATGTTTCTTTCAGTTTTCTTACATTTCACGCTTTAATTCTCCAGATTTTCAAAGTGGCAAAACGTACATTGCATTATGGTAAAAATGTATATTCCTTATATTTGTGTAATATTTTTACAAAATTAATTTTGATTTAAAATGAATTTAAAATACCCTTGAATTCAAAGACTTAGTTTAGTTCTCTCCCCCCGTCAGGTTTTAAGATTTTAGTTGTTATGTCTGTAAGAATGACTAAATCATAGAACCAATTATGGTCAATAATTTCTTCATAAGTTTCGTTTCTGGATTTTTAAAATTCTTCTGTGAAACTTTTGTAACCGAAGCTGGGATGGAAACCAGGCAGCCAGACAGAATGTACCTTCCCTGAGTGAAAATTTCTATCATTTCACTGAAAGTGACATTATAATATTTCAGAATAAACCCTCGTAACACTAATAAATGTATGTAGGTTTTTTTTTAATGTTTTTATAATGCGTGTTTGGTTCTTACAATATTTTGACCTATTATATTACTAAGTCTGTATGTGAGTTAAGACATTTTAATATAGAACACCTGCTTCAAGGCTAAAAGTAAAGTATTTGAATTGTGTTTCACCTTTCGTGTGTTTTTAGACGTTCGTTCTACTCTACAGTTTACGGAATTTCTCGGGATTTGGACATCTCACAAATCTGACAAAATTTCATTTCTATGTTTAGGTTTTATAGTACAATAAGTTGAGCATCCCTACATTAGTATATGACTGATTCCTTCGAAAGAAAAAAAGAGTATGTTAGTTTTGTTGAATTTTTGGTCAAAATTTTAGTATATAGGTAATTGCAATAGCTCTTTCACGAAATTTTACTTAAATTTTTTGCAACATTTCAAAATGCTGTATCATTCAATGGCATTTGATGTGTTTTGGCTTGCTGTATTAAAGCTGGGCTCGAACCCGGGCAGCTAGACAATATGTTCTTTTCCTGAGTGAAATATTGCTATCATTTCATTAAAGTGACGTGGTAATATTTCAATATAATTTCTCGTACATTGCACTAAGTCGTCCTCTCTCGTGGATGAGTGTATCTAAGTAAAGAACTTAAAATTAGAAATGGTTCTTACGTTAAAATTCTCAATGAAGTATTTCTTTTATGGTTTATGACTTTTGTTTCCAAGATGTTCTTCGAAATCTCTGTTTAGAATGGTGTTTTTGAGCTTTTTTTTTTAAAATAAATCTTTAAAAGTGTATATGTATAGCTCTTTTAATTTTAATATATTGCGAGTTTGATTCTTACTCTTTTTTGATCTGTTATGTCACTAATTCTGTGTGTGAATTAAGATAGTTTAATATATAACACCTGCTTCAAAGCTAACAGTAAAGTTTATTTTGTTTATTTGTCATTTAAAATTACCTGCTTATTTTCTTTTGGTGCCGTCTTTCTACCAGGGCTGAAATTATTTACTCTTCTCGAAAATCATTATCCGTAATAACTGTCTAAATATTTTTCCTTTCATTGTTCATGTTGTACCCATACATTAAAACCACTTTTGCTAACTGTACTTCTGTTGTATTAGGGAAATCATTTGCTTTTCTATCGACTGCAGTCATGATTTTACTAACAATATAGCACATTGCTGGAATTTAAAACAAAGAAGCTACTTTTTGAAGTTTTATATATTTAGAAACAATATTAGCTATTTCTCTTTGTGTATAATAATTCTTTAATGTCAAAGTAGTTAAAATCTAATGATTTCTTTTTTTCCCCCTTGGCCTCTTCTAGTGTAATTTGTCATCACTTTTGGATTGCAGAACATGATATCGTGAAACAAAAAGAACGGAGAAATAGTGCAGAGCAAAAAGACATCTGTGGCTGGTAATTCTTGTTTTATGTTAACTTTATTTCCACTAGAAATGCTTCAATGTTATAATTTGTATGTCCTTTTTCACAAGTAGCTTTATATTGGAGTTTTACTAGTTATTTTACGTGAACGCTTCATATTACGTTTTAATGTTTAGGGTAGCATTTATGCATTAATTTCTTAGGTTTTGAATTCCGTATTGAAGTGTCTGAATTGGTGCTTTCTTTATATTGTATAGTAATATTCGAAGTTAGGTCGAACTGTTAATCACATTATAATTGTCAGAAGTCTGAGATTTGTTAGAGTTCTGTTGCTTCGTAGTGGTTTCAAAATTACTGTTGTAGTGTAATTTTTTCCCGAGTGGCCTCCTTTTGCATTATGAGGAGGAGGCTAAACATTTTCCTCTCTGTGTGGCCTAATATATTCCCTGTCCAACAGGGTCTCCTCTTCCCAACAGGTCAGTGTAATTGCACTGCCTGTGTATAAACCAATTTTGTTTCAGATTTTTTCCGAATTTAGAGTCTCTCTATCAAGTGCTATTTCTCTTGAAACCATTGAAAGTTAAATGTTCAACAAAAAAGAAATGTAAATAAAAATTTAATGAGTACTCGTATAGAAAGTTAGTGCAGCTGCAAATTGTGAAGTTTTATGAACCAATTTGCGAAGATCTGTTTAAAAGTGATTCCACAAAAAAAAAAATTCATTTTGAAATCAAATCAGAGATGTTTTATTATTATCGAAGTAAAATTCTGCAGATTGACTTTCAACTTTGTTTTGCAAAGCACTCTGAAAGTTTCTTTCGGACTTTTTTCCGTTCTCTTGGCAAATGCATGACAGAATTATTTTTTGAAAAAGCTGATGTCCTTCGCTTGTAAGAATGACGGATGCAACTGTATGCGCGTCGCTGTAAAGAGCACATGTTTTCCAGTAGCTGTTTTAAAGTGTCCTGTTTTTTTCTTTAATTATGTCATTCTCCGCTACAAGATCAGACGTTGCTTTTGTGTTATTTAACAATTCCTTCATCTTATCTTCAGTTAAAAGCTCTTCTTCGTAATGAGCACTTTTGTTATCAAGGGGTTTTATAAGATCCCAATTCTTCTTTTGTAATTTTCTGCTTCATTGTTTAACTTCTCTGTCTTCCATGTGTGAAAATTCTACGGCATCGTTTGCTTTTGAGATTTGTAAGATTTTTTGGACTTCATTTTCAGTCGATGGAAATTGTTTAAAGTAGCAGATAAATTCTTTCCGGTGTTGATAATTGAATGCTGCAGCACGTATGAATGAAATTCTAGCAGTGGACAAATTAAATGGGATCCCTATAAAGTATTTTACTCCTAGACCATGGATTAGTCATTAACAGTACTTGTGTAAAAACAGATTAAAGTATATGAATTCCCTGTTTAAGAAAGGAATTTCTTTATGACAGTATGAAGTGTGTATCATAGCTGGAATAGCGAGGTGTTGCGTCTTCAGGGAAACAAAATTTGTTATTCTGTAATTTTTACTGAAAATGTGTGTTTAAATTTTGTTACCTAGATAACCTATTTTTAACTCTTTCTATATGAAAATGAAACCAAATACAGACAAAAAAATAAAATTGCATTCCTTCTCTTGGTGCAGTTACTCGCATTTTTAACATAATGGGAGGCAATTTTAAGTTTATAAAATTCTGGCTAGCTGCAATTATATATTGCACTTTTAATATTTCAGTTGTAAGTGCATTGCACAAAGTATAAAAATGTGTGGTATAATATGTTAAAGAAAATGTATACTCTTTGTATTATTTACAAAAAGATCAGCTAGATGAAAATTAAATACAGGGAAATCATATTTTAATGTGAAATTTAACACTGCATTTCTTCTGAGAGTTTTTTTTTTTCTCCTTCTGGTACGTGCGATGTTATGGCTAAATCCATGCAGTTGTTGGGATGTTTGTTTGTTATTCTGTATCTAAACATTGATTTTAACAAGTTCGTTGTTGAAAATCCTCTTTCACATTTTTAAGTAGATCGAAAGCAGGAATTTATCTTTTTAAAAGTTTAACAGTTCATGATTTTTCTGATCTAGGACTATTCAAATGGCTTTTTGTGATATTCCTTATCTTAATTAGGATGAAAATCAGTTATTTCCATCTCTAGATCAGTAGAATTGTTAACCTATTTGCAATCTTTTACCATTTTTCTTAAATACTAGTATTATGTAATGGGTTTGAAGTGAATGAAGTAGTTGGCCTAATTTTAAATACACTCAAAACATCTAATTTAGAAACTAATTTAAGCTCGATGAGATTTTCCAAATGTTTCTTTCAGTTTTCTTACATTTCACGCTTTAATTCTCCAGATTTTCAAAGTGGCAAAACGTACATTGCATTATGGTAAAAATGTATATTCCTTATATTTGTGTAATATTTTTACAAAATTAATTTTGATTTAAAATGAATTTAAAATACCCTTGAATTCAAAGACTTAGTTTAGTTCTCTCCCCCCGTCAGGTTTTAAGATTTTAGTTGTTATGTCTGTAAGAATGACTAAATCATAGAACCAATTATGGTCAATAATTTCTTCATAAGTTTCGTTTCTGGATTTTTAAAATTCTTCTGTGAAACTTTTGTAACCGAAGCTGGGATGGAAACCAGGCAGCCAGACAGAATGTACCTTCCCTGAGTGAAAATTTCTATCATTTCACTGAAAGTGACATTATAATATTTCAGAATAAACCCTCGTAACACTAATAAATGTATGTAGGTTTTTTTTTAATGTTTTTATAATGCGTGTTTGGTTCTTACAATATTTTGAGCTATTATATTACTAAGTCTGTATGTGAGTTAAGACATTTTAATATAGAACACCTGCTTCAAGGCTAAAAGTAAAGTATTTGAATTGTGTTTCACCTTTCGTGTGTTTTTAGACGTTCGTTCTACTCTACAGTTTACGGAATTTCTCGGGATTTGGACATCTCACAAATCTGACAAAATTTCATTTCTATGTTTAGGTTTTATAGTACAATAAGTTGAGCATCCCTACATTAGTATATGACTGATTCCTTCGAAAGAAAAAAAGAGTATGTTAGTTTTGTTGAATTTTTGGTCAAAATTTTAGTATATAGGTAATTGCAATAGCTCTTTCACGAAATTTTACTTAAATTTTTTGCAACATTTCAAAATGCTGTATCATTCAATGGCATTTGATGTGTTTTGGCTTGCTGTATTAAAGCTGGGCTCGAACCCGGGCAGCTAGACAATATGTTCTTTTCCTGAGTGAAATATTGCTATCATTTCATTAAAGTGACGTGGTAATATTTCAATATAATTTCTCGTACATTGCACTAAGTCGTCCTCTCTCGTGGATGAGTGTATCTAAGTAAAGAACTTAAAATTAGAAATGGTTCTTACGTTAAAATTCTCAATGAAGTATTTCTTTTATGGTTTATGACTTTTGTTTCCAAGATGTTCTTCGAAATCTCTGTTTAGAATGGTGTTTTTGAGCTTTTTTTTTTAAAATAAATCTTTAAAAGTGTATATGTATAGCTCTTTTAATTTTAATATATTGCGAGTTTGATTCTTACTCTTTTTTGATCTGTTATGTCACTAATTCTGTGTGTGAATTAAGATAGTTTAATATATAACACCTGCTTCAAAGCTAACAGTAAAGTTTATTTTGTTTATTTGTCATTTAAAATTACCTGCTTATTTTCTTTTGGTGCCGTCTTTCTACCAGGGCTGAAATTATTTACTCTTCTCGAAAATCATTATCCGTAATAACTGTCTAAATATTTTTCCTTTCATTGTTCATGTTGTACCCATACATTAAAACCACTTTTGCTAACTGTACTTCTGTTGTATTAGGGAAATCATTTGCTTTTCTATTGACTGCAGTCATGATTTTACTAGCAATATAGCACATTGCTGGAATTTAAAACAAAGAAGCTACTTTTTGAAGTTTTATATATTTAGAAACAATATTAGCTATTTCTCTTTGTGTATAATAATTCTTTAATGTCAAAGTAGTTAAAATCTAATGATTTCTTTTTTTCCCCCTTGGCCTCTTCTAGTGTAATTTGTCATCACTTTTGGATTGCAGAACATGATATCGTGAAACAAAAAGAACGGAGAAATAGTGCAGAGCAAAAAGACATCTGTGGCTGGTAATTCTTGTTTTATGTTAACTTTATTTCCACTAGAAATGCTTCAATGTTATAATTTGTATGTCCTTTTTCACAAGTAGCTTTATATTGGAGTTTTACTAGTTATTTTACGTGAACGCTTCATATTACGTTTTAATGTTTAGGGTAGCATTTATGCATTAATTTCTTAGGTTTTGAATTCCGTATTGAAGTGTCTGAATTGGTGCTTTCTTTATATTGTATAGTAATATTCGAAGTTAGGTCGAACTGTTAATCACATTATAATTGTCAGAAGTCTGAGATTTGTTAGAGTTCTGTTGCTTCGTAGTGGTTTCAAAATTACTGTTGTAGTGTAATTTTTTCCCGAGTGGCCTCCTTTTGCATTATGAGGAGGAGGCTAAACATTTTCCTCTCTGTGTGGCCTAATATATTCCCTGTCCAACAGGGTCTCCTCTTCCCAACAGGTCAGTGTAATTGCACTGCCTGTGTATAAACCAATTTTGTTTCAGATTTTTTCCGAATTTAGAGTCTCTCTATCAAGTGCTATTTCTCTTGAAACCATTGAAAGTTAAATGTTCAACAAAAAAGAAATGTAAATAAAAATTTAATGAGTACTCGTATAGAAAGTTAGTGCAGCTGCAAATTGTGAAGTTTTATGAACCAATTTGCGAAGATCTGTTTAAAAGTGATTCCACAAAAAAAAAAATTCATTTTGAAATCAAATCAGAGATGTTTTATTATTATCGAAGTAAAATTCTGCAGATTGACTTTCAACTTTGTTTTGCAAAGCACTCTGAAAGTTTCTTTCGGACTTTTTTCCGTTCTCTTGGCAAATGCATGACAGAATTATTTTTTGAAAAAGCTGATGTCCTTCGCTTGTAAGAATGACGGATGCAACTGTATGCGCGTCGCTGTAAAGAGCACATGTTTTCCAGTAGCTGTTTTAAAGTGTCCTGTTTTTTTCTTTAATTATGTCATTCTCCGCTACAAGATCAGACGTTGCTTTTGTGTTATTTAACAATTCCTTCATCTTATCTTCAGTTAAAAGCTCTTCTTCGTAATGAGCACTTTTGTTATCAAGGGGTTTTATAAGATCCCAATTCTTCTTTTGTAATTTTCTGCTTCATTGTTTAACTTCTCTGTCTTCCATGTGTGAAAATTCTACGGCATCGTTTGCTTTTGAGATTTGTAAGATTTTTTGGACTTCATTTTCAGTCGATGGAAATTGTTTAAAGTAGCAGATAAATTCTTTCCGGTGTTGATAATTGAATGCTGCAGCACGTATGAATGAAATTCTAGCAGTGGACAAATTAAATGGGATCCCTATAAAGTATTTTACTCCTAGACCATGGATTAGTCATTAACAGTACTTGTGTAAAAACAGATTAAAGTATATGAATTCCCTGTTTAAGAAAGGAATTTCTTTATGACAGTATGAAGTGTGTATCATAGCTGGAATAGCGAGGTGTTGCGTCTTCAGGGAAACAAAATTTGTTATTCTGTAATTTTTACTGAAAATGTGTGTTTAAATTTTGTTACCTAGATAACCTATTTTTAACTCTTTCTATATGAAAATGAAACCAAATACAGACAAAAAAATAAAATTGCATTCCTTCTCTTGGTGCAGTTACTCGCATTTTTAACATAATGGGAGGCAATTTTAAGTTTATAAAATTCTGGCTAGCTGCAATTATATATTGCACTTTTAATATTTCAGTTGTAAGTGCATTGCACAAAGTATAAAAATGTGTGGTATAATATGTTAAAGAAAATGTATACTCTTTGTATTATTTACAAAAAGATCAGCTAGATGAAAATTAAATACAGGGAAATCATATTTTAATGTGAAATTTAACACTGCATTTCTTCTGAGAGTTTTTTTTTTTCTCCTTCTGGTACGTGCGATGTTATGGCTAAATCCATGCAGTTGTTGGGATGTTTGTTTGTTATTCTGTATCTAAACATTGATTTTAACAAGTTCGTTGTTGAAAATCCTCTTTCACATTTTTAAGTAGATCGAAAGCAGGAATTTATCTTTTTAAAAGTTTAACAGTTCATGATTTTTCTGATCTAGGACTATTCAAATGGCTTTTTGTGATATTCCTTATCTTAATTAGGATGAAAATCAGTTATTTCCATCTCTAGATCAGTAGAATTGTTAACCTATTTGCAATCTTTTACCATTTTTCTTAAATACTAGTATTATGTAATGGGTTTGAAGTGAATGAAGTAGTTGGCCTAATTTTAAATACACTCAAAACATCTAATTTAGAAACTAATTTAAGCTCGATGAGATTTTCCAAATGTTTCTTTCAGTTTTCTTACATTTCACGCTTTAATTCTCCAGATTTTCAAAGTGGCAAAACGTACATTGCATTATGGTAAAAATGTATATTCCTTATATTTGTGTAATATTTTTACAAAATTAATTTTGATTTAAAATGAATTTAAAATACCCTTGAATTCAAAGACTTAGTTTAGTTCTCTCCCCCCGTCAGGTTTTAAGATTTTAGTTGTTATGTCTGTAAGAATGACTAAATCATAGAACCAATTATGGTCAATAATTTCTTCATAAGTTTCGTTTCTGGATTTTTAAAATTCTTCTGTGAAACTTTTGTAACCGAAGCTGGGATGGAAACCAGGCAGCCAGACAGAATGTACCTTCCCTGAGTGAAAATTTCTATCATTTCACTGAAAGTGACATTATAATATTTCAGAATAAACCCTCGTAACACTAATAAATGTATGTAGGTTTTTTTTTTAATGTTTTTATAATGCGTGTTTGGTTCTTACAATATTTTGAGCTATTATATTACTAAGTCTGTATGTGAGTTAAGACATTTTAATATAGAACACCTGCTTCAAGGCTAAAAGTAAAGTATTTGAATTGTGTTTCACCTTTCGTGTGTTTTTAGACGTTCGTTCTACTCTACAGTTTACGGAATTTCTCGGGATTTGGACATCTCACAAATCTGACAAAATTTCATTTCTATGTTTAGGTTTTATAGTACAATAAGTTGAGCATCCCTACATTAGTATATGACTGATTCCTTCGAAAGAAAAAAAGAGTATGTTAGTTTTGTTGAATTTTTGGTCAAAATTTTAGTATATAGGTAATTGCAATAGCTCTTTCACGAAATTTTACTTAAATTTTTTGCAACATTTCAAAATGCTGTATCATTCAATGGCATTTGATGTGTTTTGGCTTGCTGTATTAAAGCTGGGCTCGAACCCGGGCAGCTAGACAATATGTTCTTTTCCTGAGTGAAATATTGCTATCATTTCATTAAAGTGACGTGGTAATATTTCAATATAATTTCTCGTACATTGCACTAAGTCGTCCTCTCTCGTGGATGAGTGTATCTAAGTAAAGAACTTAAAATTAGAAATGGTTCTTACGTTAAAATTCTCAATGAAGTATTTCTTTTATGGTTTATGACTTTTGTTTCCAAGATGTTCTTCGAAATCTCTGTTTAGAATGGTGTTTTTGAGCTTTTTTTTTTTTAAATAAATCTTTAAAAGTGTATATGTATAGCTCTTTTAATTTTAATATATTGCGAGTTTGATTCTTACTCTTTTTTGATCTGTTATGTCACTAATTCTGTGTGTGAATTAAGATAGTTTAATATATAACACCTGCTTCAAAGCTAACAGTAAAGTTTATTTTGTTTATTTGTCATTTAAAATTACCTGCTTATTTTCTTTTGGTGCCGTCTTTCTACCAGGGCTGAAATTATTTACTCTTCTCGAAGATCATTATCCGTAATAACTGTCTAAATATTTTTCCTTTCATTGTTCATGTTGTACCCATACATTAAAACCACTTTTGCTAACTGTACTTCTGTTGTATTAGGGAAATCATTTGCTTTTCTATCGACTGCAGTCATGATTTTACTAACAATATAGCACATTGCTGGAATTTAAAACAAAGAAGCTACTTTTTGAAGTTTTATATATTTAGAAACAATATTAGCTATTTCTCTTTGTGTATAATAATTCTTTAATGTCAAAGTAGTTAAAATCTAATGATTTCTTTTTTTCCCCCTTGGCCTCTTCTAGTGTAATTTGTCATCACTTTTGTGCACTTTTGGATTGCAGAACATGATATCGTGAAACAAAAAGAACGGAGAAATAGTGCAGAGCAAAAAGACATCTGTGGCTGGTAATTCTTGTTTTATGTTAACTTTATTTCCACTAGAAATGCTTCAATGTTATAATTTGTATGTCCTTTTTCACAAGTAGCTTTATATTGGAGTTTTACTAGTTATTTTACGTGAACGCTTCATATTACGTTTTAATGTTTAGGGTAGCATTTATGCATTAATTTCTTAGGTTTTGAATTCCGTATTGAAGTGTCTGAATTGGTGCTTTCTTTATATTGTATAGTAATATTCGAAGTTAGGTCGAACTGTTAATCACATTATAATTGTCAGAAGTCTGAGATTTGTTAGAGTTCTGTTGCTTCGTAGTGGTTTCAAAATTACTGTTGTAGTGTAATTTTTTCCCGAGTGGCCTCCTTTTGCATTATGAGGAGGAGGCTAAACATTTTCCTCTCTGTGTGGCCTAATATATTCCCTGTCCAACAGGGTCTCCTCTTCCCAACAGGTCAGTGTAATTGCACTGCCTGTGTATAAACCAATTTTGTTTCAGATTTTTTCCGAATTTAGAGTCTCTCTATCAAGTGCTATTTCTCTTGAAACCATTGAAAGTTAAATGTTCAACAAAAAAGAAATGTAAATAAAAATTTAATGAGTACTCGTATAGAAAGTTAGTGCAGCTGCAAATTGTGAAGTTTTATGAACCAATTTGCGAAGATCTGTTTAAAAGTGATTCCACAAAAAAAAAATTCATTTTGAAATCAAATCAGAGATGTTTTATTATTATCGAAGTAAAATTCTGCAGATTGACTTTCAACTTTGTTTTGCAAAGCACTCTGAAAGTTTCTTTCGGACTTTTTTCCGTTCTCTTGGCAAATGCATGACAGAATTATTTTTTGAAAAAGCTGATGTCCTTCGCTTGTAAGAATGACGGATGCAACTGTATGCGCGTCGCTGTAAAGAGCACATGTTTTCCAGTAGCTGTTTTAAAGTGTCCTGTTTTTTTCTTTAATTATGTCATTCTCCGCTACAAGATCAGACGTTGCTTTTGTGTTATTTAACAATTCCTTCATCTTATCTTCAGTTAAAAGCTCTTCTTCGTAATGAGCACTTTTGTTATCAAGGGGTTTTATAAGATCCCAATTCTTCTTTTGTAATTTTCTGCTTCATTGTTTAACTTCTCTGTCTTCCATGTGTGAAAATTCTACGGCATCGTTTGCTTTTGAGATTTGTAAGATTTTTTGGACTTCATTTTCAGTCGATGGAAATTGTTTAAAGTAGCAGATAAATTCTTTCCGGTGTTGATAATTGAATGCTGCAGCACGTATGAATGAAATTCTAGCAGTGGACAAATTAAATGGGATCCCTATAAAGTATTTTACTCCTAGACCATGGATTAGTCATTAACAGTACTTGTGTAAAAACAGATTAAAGTATATGAATTCCCTGTTTAAGAAAGGAATTTCTTTATGACAGTATGAAGTGTGTATCATAGCTGGAATAGCGAGGTGTTGCGTCTTCAGGGAAACAAAATTTGTTATTCTGTAATTTTTACTGAAAATGTGTGTTTAAATTTTGTTACCTAGATAACCTATTTTTAACTCTTTCTATATGAAAATGAAACCAAATACAGACAAAAAAATAAAATTGCATTCCTTCTCTTGGTGCAGTTACTCGCATTTTTAACATAATGGGAGGCAATTTTAAGTTTATAAAATTCTGGCTAGCTGCAATTATATATTGCACTTTTAATATTTCAGTTGTAAGTGCATTGCACAAAGTATAAAAATGTGTGGTATAATATGTTAAAGAAAATGTATACTCTTTGTATTATTTACAAAAAGATCAGCTAGATGAAAATTAAATACAGGGAAATCATATTTTAATGTGAAATTTAACACTGCATTTCTTCTGAGAGTTTTTTTTTTTTCTCCTTCTGGTACGTGCGATGTTATGGCTAAATCCATGCAGTTGTTGGGATGTTTGTTTGTTATTCTGTATCTAAACATTGATTTTAACAAGTTCGTTGTTGAAAATCCTCTTTCACATTTTTAAGTAGATCGAAAGCAGGAATTTATCTTTTTAAAAGTTTAACAGTTCATGATTTTTCTGATCTAGGACTATTCAAATGGCTTTTTGTGATATTCCTTATCTTAATTAGGATGAAAATCAGTTATTTCCATCTCTAGATCAGTAGAATTGTTAACCTATTTGCAATCTTTTACCATTTTTCTTAAATACTAGTATTATGTAATGGGTTTGAAGTGAATGAAGTAGTTGGCCTAATTTTAAATACACTCAAAACATCTAATTTAGAAACTAATTTAAGCTCGATGAGATTTTCCAAATGTTTCTTTCAGTTTTCTTACATTTCACGCTTTAATTCTCCAGATTTTCAAAGTGGCAAAACGTACATTGCATTATGGTAAAAATGTATATTCCTTATATTTGTGTAATATTTTTACAAAATTAATTTTGATTTAAAATGAATTTAAAATACCCTTGAATTCAAAGACTTAGTTTAGTTCTCTCCCCCCGTCAGGTTTTAAGATTTTAGTTGTTATGTCTGTAAGAATGACTAAATCATAGAACCAATTATGGTCAATAATTTCTTCATAAGTTTCGTTTCTGGATTTTTAAAATTCTTCTGTGAAACTTTTGTAACCGAAGCTGGGATGGAAACCAGGCAGCCAGACAGAATGTACCTTCCCTGAGTGAAAATTTCTATCATTTCACTGAAAGTGACATTATAATATTTCAGAATAAACCCTCGTAACACTAATAAATGTATGTAGGTTTTTTTTTTAATGTTTTTATAATGCGTGTTTGGTTCTTACAATATTTTGAGCTATTATATTACTAAGTCTGTATGTGAGTTAAGACATTTTAATATAGAACACCTGCTTCAAGGCTAAAAGTAAAGTATTTGAATTGTGTTTCACCTTTCGTGTGTTTTTAGACGTTCGTTCTACTCTACAGTTTACGGAATTTCTCGGGATTTGGACATCTCACAAATCTGACAAAATTTCATTTCTATGTTTAGGTTTTATAGTACAATAAGTTGAGCATCCCTACATTAGTATATGACTGATTCCTTCGAAAGAAAAAAAGAGTATGTTAGTTTTGTTGAATTTTTGGTCAAAATTTTAGTATATAGGTAATTGCAATAGCTCTTTCACGAAATTTTACTTAAATTTTTTGCAACATTTCAAAATGCTGTATCATTCAATGGCATTTGATGTGTTTTGGCTTGCTGTATTAAAGCTGGGCTCGAACCCGGGCAGCTAGACAATATGTTCTTTTCCTGAGTGAAATATTGCTATCATTTCATTAAAGTGACGTGGTAATATTTCAATATAATTTCTCGTACATTGCACTAAGTCGTCCTCTCTCGTGGATGAGTGTATCTAAGTAAAGAACTTAAAATTAGAAATGGTTCTTACGTTAAAATTCTCGATGAAGTATTTCTTTTATGGTTTATGACTTTTGTTTCCAAGATGTTCTTCGAAATCTCTGTTTAGAATGGTGTTTTTGAGCTTTTTTTTTTTAAAATAAATCTTTAAAAGTGTATATGTATAGCTCTTTTAATTTTAATATATTGCGAGTTTGATTCTTACTCTTTTTTGATCTGTTATGTCACTAATTCTGTGTGTGAATTAAGATAGTTTAATATATAACACCTGCTTCAAAGCTAACAGTAAAGTTTATTTTGTTTATTTGTCATTTAAAATTACCTGCTTATTTTCTTTTGGTGCCGTCTTTCTACCAGGGCTGAAATTATTTACTCTTCTCGAAGATCATTATCCGTAATAACTGTCTAAATATTTTTCCTTTCATTGTTCATGTTGTACCCATACATTAAAACCACTTTTGCTAACTGTACTTCTGTTGTATTAGGGAAATCATTTGCTTTTCTATCGACTGCAGTCATGATTTTACTAACAATATAGCACATTGCTGGAATTTAAAACAAAGAAGCTACTTTTTGAAGTTTTATATATTTAGAAACAATATTAGCTATTTCTCTTTGTGTATAATAATTCTTTAATGTCAAAGTAGTTAAAATCTAATGATTTCTTTTTTTCCCCCTTGGCCTCTTCTAGTGTAATTTGTCATCACTTTTGTGCACTTTTGGATTGCAGAACATGATATCGTGAAACAAAAAGAACGGAGAAATAGTGCAGAGCAAAAAGACATCTGTGGCTGGTAATTCTTGTTTTATGTTAACTTTATTTCCACTAGAAATGCTTCAATGTTATAATTTGTATGTCCTTTTTCACAAGTAGCTTTATATTGGAGTTTTACTAGTTATTTTACGTGAACGCTTCAAATTACGTTTTAATGTTTAGGGTAGCATTTATGCATTAATTTCTTAGGTTTTGAATTCCGTATTGAAGTGTCTGAATTGGTGCTTTCTTTATATTGTATAGTAATATTCGAAGTTAGGTCGAACTGTTAATCACATTATAATTGTCAGAAGTCTGAGATTTGTTAGAGTTCTGTTGCTTCGTAGTGGTTTCAAAATTACTGTTGTAGTGTAATTTTTTCCCGAGTGGCCTCCTTTTGCATTATGAGGAGGAGGCTAAACATTTTCCTCTCTGTGTGGCCTAATATATTCCCTGTCCAACAGGGTCTCCTCTTCCCAACAGGTCAGTGTAATTGCACTGCCTGTGTATAAACCAATTTTGTTTCAGATTTTTTCCGAATTTAGAGTCTCTCTATCAAGTGCTATTTCTCTTGAAACCATTGAAAGTTAAATGTTCAACAAAAAAGAAATGTAAATAAAAATTTAATGAGTACTCGTATAGAAAGTTAGTGCAGCTGCAAATTGTGAAGTTTTATGAACCAATTTGCGAAGATCTGTTTAAAAGTGATTCCACAAAAAAAAAAAATTCATTTTGAAATCAAATCAGAGATGTTTTATTATTATCGAAGTAAAATTCTGCAGATTGACTTTCAACTTTGTTTTGCAAAGCACTCTGAAAGTTTCTTTCGGACTTTTTTCCGTTCTCTTGGCAAATGCATGACAGAATTATTTTTTGAAAAAGCTGATGTCCTTCGCTTGTAAGAATGACGGATGCAACTGTATGCGCGTCGCTGTAAAGAGCACATGTTTTCCAGTAGCTGTTTTAAAGTGTCCTGTTTTTTTCTTTAATTATGTCATTCTCCGCTACAAGATCAGACGTTGCTTTTGTGTTATTTAACAATTCCTTCATCTTATCTTCAGTTAAAAGCTCTTCTTCGTAATGAGCACTTTTGTTATCAAGGGGTTTTATAAGATCCCAATTCTTCTTTTGTAATTTTCTGCTTCATTGTTTAACTTCTCTGTCTTCCATGTGTGAAAATTCTACGGCATCGTTTGCTTTTGAGATTTGTAAGATTTTTTGGACTTCATTTTCAGTCGATGGAAATTGTTTAAAGTAGCAGATAAATTCTTTCCGGTGTTGATAATTGAATGCTGCAGCACGTATGAATGAAATTCTAGCAGTGGACAAATTAAATGGGATCCCTATAAAGTATTTTACTCCTAGACCATGGATTAGTCATTAACAGTACTTGTGTAAAAACAGATTAAAGTATATGAATTCCCTGTTTAAGAAAGGAATTTCTTTATGACAGTATGAAGTGTGTATCATAGCTGGAATAGCGAGGTGTTGCGTCTTCAGGGAAACAAAATTTGTTATTCTGTAATTTTTACTGAAAATGTGTGTTTAAATTTTGTTACCTAGATAACCTATTTTTAACTCTTTCTATATGAAAATGAAACCAAATACAGACAAAAAAATAAAATTGCATTCCTTCTCTTGGTGCAGTTACTCGCATTTTTAACATAATGGGAGGCAATTTTAAGTTTATAAAATTCTGGCTAGCTGCAATTATATATTGCACTTTTAATATTTCAGTTGTAAGTGCATTGCACAAAGTATAAAAATGTGTGGTATAATATGTTAAAGAAAATGTATACTCTTTGTATTATTTACAAAAAGATCAGCTAGATGAAAATTAAATACAGGGAAATCATATTTTAATGTGAAATTTAACACTGCATTTCTTCTGAGAGTTTTTTTTTTTTCTCCTTCTGGTACGTGCGATGTTATGGCTAAATCCATGCAGTTGTTGGGATGTTTGTTTGTTATTCTGTATCTAAACATTGATTTTAACAAGTTCGTTGTTGAAAATCCTCTTTCACATTTTTAAGTAGATCGAAAGCAGGAATTTATCTTTTTAAAAGTTTAACAGTTCATGATTTTTCTGATCTAGGACTATTCAAATGGCTTTTTGTGATATTCCTTATCTTAATTAGGATGAAAATCAGTTATTTCCATCTCTAGATCAGTAGAATTGTTAACCTATTTGCAATCTTTTACCATTTTTCTTAAATACTAGTATTATGTAATGGGTTTGAAGTGAATGAAGTAGTTGGCCTAATTTTAAATACACTCAAAACATCTAATTTAGAAACTAATTTAAGCTCGATGAGATTTTCCAAATGTTTCTTTCAGTTTTCTTACATTTCACGCTTTAATTCTCCAGATTTTCAAAGTGGCAAAACGTACATTGCATTATGGTAAAAATGTATATTCCTTATATTTGTGTAATATTTTTACAAAATTAATTTTGATTTAAAATGAATTTAAAATACCCTTGAATTCAAAGACTTAGTTTAGTTCTCTCCCCCCGTCAGGTTTTAAGATTTTAGTTGTTATGTCTGTAAGAATGACTAAATCATAGAACCAATTATGGTCAATAATTTCTTCATAAGTTTCGTTTCTGGATTTTTAAAATTCTTCTGTGAAACTTTTGTAACCGAAGCTGGGATGGAAACCAGGCAGCCAGACAGAATGTACCTTCCCTGAGTGAAAATTTCTATCATTTCACTGAAAGTGACATTATAATATTTCAGAATAAACCCTCGTAACACTAATAAATGTATGTAGGTTTTTTTTTAATGTTTTTATAATGCGTGTTTGGTTCTTACAATATTTTGAGCTATTATATTACTAAGTCTGTATGTGAGTTAAGACATTTTAATATAGAACACCTGCTTCAAGGCTAAAAGTAAAGTATTTGAATTGTGTTTCACCTTTCGTGTGTTTTTAGACGTTCGTTCTACTCTACAGTTTACGGAATTTCTCGGGATTTGGACATCTCACAAATCTGACAAAATTTCATTTCTATGTTTAGGTTTTATAGTACAATAAGTTGAGCATCCCTACATTAGTATATGACTGATTCCTTCGAAAGAAAAAAAGAGTATGTTAGTTTTGTTGAATTTTTGGTCAAAATTTTAGTATATAGGTAATTGCAATAGCTCTTTCACGAAATTTTACTTAAATTTTTTGCAACATTTCAAAATGCTGTATCATTCAATGGCATTTGATGTGTTTTGGCTTGCTGTATTAAAGCTGGGCTCGAACCCGGGCAGCTAGACAATATGTTCTTTTCCTGAGTGAAATATTGCTATCATTTCATTAAAGTGACGTGGTAATATTTCAATATAATTTCTCGTACATTGCACTAAGTCGTCCTCTCTCGTGGATGAGTGTATCTAAGTAAAGAACTTAAAATTAGAAATGGTTCTTACGTTAAAATTCTCGATGAAGTATTTCTTTTATGGTTTATGACTTTTGTTTCCAAGATGTTCTTCGAAATCTCTGTTTAGAATGGTGTTTTTGAGCTTTTTTTTTTTAAAATAAATCTTTAAAAGTGTATATGTATAGCTCTTTTAATTTTAATATATTGCGAGTTTGATTCTTACTCTTTTTTGATCTGTTATGTCACTAATTCTGTGTGTGAATTAAGATAGTTTAATATATAACACCTGCTTCAAAGCTAACAGTAAAGTTTATTTTGTTTATTTGTCATTTAAAATTACCTGCTTATTTTCTTTTGGTGCCGTCTTTCTACCAGGGCTGAAATTATTTACTCTTCTCGAAGATCATTATCCGTAATAACTGTCTAAATATTTTTCCTTTCATTGTTCATGTTGTACCCATACATTAAAACCACTTTTGCTAACTGTACTTCTGTTGTATTAGGGAAATCATTTGCTTTTCTATCGACTGCAGTCATGATTTTACTAACAATATAGCACATTGCTGGAATTTAAAACAAAGAAGCTACTTTTTGAAGTTTTATATATTTAGAAACAATATTAGCTATTTCTCTTTGTGTATAATAATTCTTTAATGTCAAAGTAGTTAAAATCTAATGATTTCTTTTTTTCCCCCTTGGCCTCTTCTAGTGTAATTTGTCATCACTTTTGTGCACTTTTGGATTGCAGAACATGATATCGTGAAACAAAAAGAACGGAGAAATAGTGCAGAGCAAAAAGACATCTGTGGCTGGTAATTCTTGTTTTATGTTAACTTTATTTCCACTAGAAATGCTTCAATGTTATAATTTGTATGTCCTTTTTCACAAGTAGCTTTATATTGGAGTTTTACTAGTTATTTTACGTGAACGCTTCAAATTACGTTTTAATGTTTAGGGTAGCATTTATGCATTAATTTCTTAGGTTTTGAATTCCGTATTGAAGTGTCTGAATTGGTGCTTTCTTTATATTGTATAGTAATATTCGAAGTTAGGTCGAACTGTTAATCACATTATAATTGTCAGAAGTCTGAGATTTGTTAGAGTTCTGTTGCTTCGTAGTGGTTTCAAAATTACTGTTGTAGTGTAATTTTTTCCCGAGTGGCCTCCTTTTGCATTATGAGGAGGAGGCTAAACATTTTCCTCTCTGTGTGGCCTAATATATTCCCTGTCCAACAGGGTCTCCTCTTCCCAACAGGTCAGTGTAATTGCACTGCCTGTGTATAAACCAATTTTGTTTCAGATTTTTTCCGAATTTAGAGTCTCTCTATCAAGTGCTATTTCTCTTGAAACCATTGAAAGTTAAATGTTCAACAAAAAAGAAATGTAAATAAAAATTTAATGAGTACTCGTATAGAAAGTTAGTGCAGCTGCAAATTGTGAAGTTTTATGAACCAATTTGCGAAGATCTGTTTAAAAGTGATTCCACAAAAAAAAAAAAATTCATTTTGAAATCAAATCAGAGATGTTTTATTATTATCGAAGTAAAATTCTGCAGATTGACTTTCAACTTTGTTTTGCAAAGCACTCTGAAAGTTTCTTTCGGACTTTTTTCCGTTCTCTTGGCAAATGCATGACAGAATTATTTTTTGAAAAAGCTGATGTCCTTCGCTTGTAAGAATGACGGATGCAACTGTATGCGCGTCGCTGTAAAGAGCACATGTTTTCCAGTAGCTGTTTTAAAGTGTCCTGTTTTTTTCTTTAATTATGTCATTCTCCGCTACAAGATCAGACGTTGCTTTTGTGTTATTTAACAATTCCTTCATCTTATCTTCAGTTAAAAGCTCTTCTTCGTAATGAGCACTTTTGTTATCAAGGGGTTTTATAAGATCCCAATTCTTCTTTTGTAATTTTCTGCTTCATTGTTTAACTTCTCTGTCTTCCATGTGTGAAAATTCTACGGCATCGTTTGCTTTTGAGATTTGTAAGATTTTTTGGACTTCATTTTCAGTCGATGGAAATTGTTTAAAGTAGCAGATAAATTCTTTCCGGTGTTGATAATTGAATGCTGCAGCACGTATGAATGAAATTCTAGCAGTGGACAAATTAAATGGGATCCCTATAAAGTATTTTACTCCTAGACCATGGATTAGTCATTAACAGTACTTGTGTAAAAACAGATTAAAGTATATGAATTCCCTGTTTAAGAAAGGAATTTCTTTATGACAGTATGAAGTGTGTATCATAGCTGGAATAGCGAGGTGTTGCGTCTTCAGGGAAACAAAATTTGTTATTCTGTAATTTTTACTGAAAATGTGTGTTTAAATTTTGTTACCTAGATAACCTATTTTTAACTCTTTCTATATGAAAATGAAACCAAATACAGACAAAAAAATAAAATTGCATTCCTTCTCTTGGTGCAGTTACTCGCATTTTTAACATAATGGGAGGCAATTTTAAGTTTATAAAATTCTGGCTAGCTGCAATTATATATTGCACTTTTAATATTTCAGTTGTAAGTGCATTGCACAAAGTATAAAAATGTGTGGTATAATATGTTAAAGAAAATGTATACTCTTTGTATTATTTACAAAAAGATCAGCTAGATGAAAATTAAATACAGGGAAATCATATTTTAATGTGAAATTTAACACTGCATTTCTTCTGAGAGTTTTTTTTTTTCTCCTTCTGGTACGTGCGATGTTATGGCTAAATCCATGCAGTTGTTGGGATGTTTGTTTGTTATTCTGTATCTAAACATTGATTTTAACAAGTTCGTTGTTGAAAATCCTCTTTCACATTTTTAAGTAGATCGAAAGCAGGAATTTATCTTTTTAAAAGTTTAACAGTTCATGATTTTTCTGATCTAGGACTATTCAAATGGCTTTTTGTGATATTCCTTATCTTAATTAGGATGAAAATCAGTTATTTCCATCTCTAGATCAGTAGAATTGTTAACCTATTTGCAATCTTTTACCATTTTTCTTAAATACTAGTATTATGTAATGGGTTTGAAGTGAATGAAGTAGTTGGCCTAATTTTAAATACACTCAAAACATCTAATTTAGAAACTAATTTAAGCTCGATGAGATTTTCCAAATGTTTCTTTCAGTTTTCTTACATTTCACGCTTTAATTCTCCAGATTTTCAAAGTGGCAAAACGTACATTGCATTATGGTAAAAATGTATATTCCTTATATTTGTGTAATATTTTTACAAAATTAATTTTGATTTAAAATGAATTTAAAATACCCTTGAATTCAAAGACTTAGTTTAGTTCTCTCCCCCCGTCAGGTTTTAAGATTTTAGTTGTTATGTCTGTAAGAATGACTAAATCATAGAACCAATTATGGTCAATAATTTCTTCATAAGTTTCGTTTCTGGATTTTTAAAATTCTTCTGTGAAACTTTTGTAACCGAAGCTGGGATGGAAACCAGGCAGCCAGACAGAATGTACCTTCCCTGAGTGAAAATTTCTATCATTTCACTGAAAGTGACATTATAATATTTCAGAATAAACCCTCGTAACACTAATAAATGTATGTAGGTTTTTTTTTAATGTTTTTATAATGCGTGTTTGGTTCTTACAATATTTTGAGCTATTATATTACTAAGTCTGTATGTGAGTTAAGACATTTTAATATAGAACACCTGCTTCAAGGCTAAAAGTAAAGTATTTGAATTGTGTTTCACCTTTCGTGTGTTTTTAGACGTTCGTTCTACTCTACAGTTTACGGAATTTCTCGGGATTTGGACATCTCACAAATCTGACAAAATTTCATTTCTATGTTTAGGTTTTATAGTACAATAAGTTGAGCATCCCTACATTAGTATATGACTGATTCCTTCGAAAGAAAAAAAGAGTATGTTAGTTTTGTTGAATTTTTGGTCAAAATTTTAGTATATAGGTAATTGCAATAGCTCTTTCACGAAATTTTACTTAAATTTTTTGCAACATTTCAAAATGCTGTATCATTCAATGGCATTTGATGTGTTTTGGCTTGCTGTATTAAAGCTGGGCTCGAACCCGGGCAGCTAGACAATATGTTCTTTTCCTGAGTGAAATATTGCTATCATTTCATTAAAGTGACGTGGTAATATTTCAATATAATTTCTCGTACATTGCACTAAGTCGTCCTCTCTCGTGGATGAGTGTATCTAAGTAAAGAACTTAAAATTAGAAATGGTTCTTACGTTAAAATTCTCAATGAAGTATTTCTTTTATGGTTTATGACTTTTGTTTCCAAGATGTTCTTCGAAATCTCTGTTTAGAATGGTGTTTTTGAGCTTTTTTTTTTTAAAATAAATCTTTAAAAGTGTATATGTATAGCTCTTTTAATTTTAATATATTGCGAGTTTGATTCTTACTCTTTTTTGATCTGTTATGTCACTAATTCTGTGTGTGAATTAAGATAGTTTAATATATAACACCTGCTTCAAAGCTAACAGTAAAGTTTATTTTGTTTATTTGTCATTTAAAATTACCTGCTTATTTTCTTTTGGTGCCGTCTTTCTACCAGGGCTGAAATTATTTACTCTTCTCGAAGATCATTATCCGTAATAACTGTCTAAATATTTTTCCTTTCATTGTTCATGTTGTACCCATACATTAAAACCACTTTTGCTAACTGTACTTCTGTTGTATTAGGGAAATCATTTGCTTTTCTATCGACTGCAGTCATGATTTTACTAACAATATAGCACATTGCTGGAATTTAAAACAAAGAAGCTACTTTTTGAAGTTTTATATATTTAGAAACAATATTAGCTATTTCTCTTTGTGTATAATAATTCTTTAATGTCAAAGTAGTTAAAATCTAATGATTTCTTTTTTTCCCCCTTGGCCTCTTCTAGTGTAATTTGTCATCACTTTTGTGCACTTTTGGATTGCAGAACATGATATCGTGAAACAAAAAGAACGGAGAAATAGTGCAGAGCAAAAAGACATCTGTGGCTGGTAATTCTTGTTTTATGTTAACTTTATTTCCACTAGAAATGCTTCAATGTTATAATTTGTATGTCCTTTTTCACAAGTAGCTTTATATTGGAGTTTTACTAGTTATTTTACGTGAACGCTTCAAATTACGTTTTAATGTTTAGGGTAGCATTTATGCATTAATTTCTTAGGTTTTGAATTCCGTATTGAAGTGTCTGAATTGGTGCTTTCTTTATATTGTATAGTAATATTCGAAGTTAGGTCGAACTGTTAATCACATTATAATTGTCAGAAGTCTGAGATTTGTTAGAGTTCTGTTGCTTCGTAGTGGTTTCAAAATTACTGTTGTAGTGTAATTTTTTCCCGAGTGGCCTCCTTTTGCATTATGAGGAGGAGGCTAAACATTTTCCTCTCTGTGTGGCCTAATATATTCCCTGTCCAACAGGGTCTCCTCTTCCCAACAGGTCAGTGTAATTGCACTGCCTGTGTATAAACCAATTTTGTTTCAGATTTTTTCCGAATTTAGAGTCTCTCTATCAAGTGCTATTTCTCTTGAAACCATTGAAAGTTAAATGTTCAACAAAAAAGAAATGTAAATAAAAATTTAATGAGTACTCGTATAGAAAGTTAGTGCAGCTGCAAATTGTGAAGTTTTATGAACCAATTTGCGAAGATCTGTTTAAAAGTGATTCCACAAAAAAAAAAAATTCATTTTGAAATCAAATCAGAGATGTTTTATTATTATCGAAGTAAAATTCTGCAGATTGACTTTCAACTTTGTTTTGCAAAGCACTCTGAAAGTTTCTTTCGGACTTTTTTCCGTTCTCTTGGCAAATGCATGACAGAATTATTTTTTGAAAAAGCTGATGTCCTTCGCTTGTAAGAATGACGGATGCAACTGTATGCGCGTCGCTGTAAAGAGCACATGTTTTCCAGTAGCTGTTTTAAAGTGTCCTGTTTTTTTCTTTAATTATGTCATTCTCCGCTACAAGATCAGACGTTGCTTTTGTGTTATTTAACAATTCCTTCATCTTATCTTCAGTTAAAAGCTCTTCTTCGTAATGAGCACTTTTGTTATCAAGGGGTTTTATAAGATCCCAATTCTTCTTTTGTAATTTTCTGCTTCATTGTTTAACTTCTCTGTCTTCCATGTGTGAAAATTCTACGGCATCGTTTGCTTTTGAGATTTGTAAGATTTTTTGGACTTCATTTTCAGTCGATGGAAATTGTTTAAAGTAGCAGATAAATTCTTTCCGGTGTTGATAATTGAATGCTGCAGCACGTATGAATGAAATTCTAGCAGTGGACAAATTAAATGGGATCCCTATAAAGTATTTTACTCCTAGACCATGGATTAGTCATTAACAGTACTTGTGTAAAAACAGATTAAAGTATATGAATTCCCTGTTTAAGAAAGGAATTTCTTTATGACAGTATGAAGTGTGTATCATAGCTGGAATAGCGAGGTGTTGCGTCTTCAGGGAAACAAAATTTGTTATTCTGTAATTTTTACTGAAAATGTGTGTTTAAATTTTGTTACCTAGATAACCTATTTTTAACTCTTTCTATATGAAAATGAAACCAAATACAGACAAAAAAATAAAATTGCATTCCTTCTCTTGGTGCAGTTACTCGCATTTTTAACATAATGGGAGGCAATTTTAAGTTTATAAAATTCTGGCTAGCTGCAATTATATATTGCACTTTTAATATTTCAGTTGTAAGTGCATTGCACAAAGTATAAAAATGTGTGGTATAATATGTTAAAGAAAATGTATACTCTTTGTATTATTTACAAAAAGATCAGCTAGATGAAAATTAAATACAGGGAAATCATATTTTAATGTGAAATTTAACACTGCATTTCTTCTGAGAGTTTTTTTTTTTTTTCTCCTTCTGGTACGTGCGATGTTATGGCTAAATCCATGCAGTTGTTGGGATGTTTGTTTGTTATTCTGTATCTAAACATTGATTTTAACAAGTTCGTTGTTGAAAATCCTCTTTCACATTTTTAAGTAGATCGAAAGCAGGAATTTATCTTTTTAAAAGTTTAACAGTTCATGATTTTTCTGATCTAGGACTATTCAAATGGCTTTTTGTGATATTCCTTGTCTTAATTAGGATGAAAATCAGTTATTTCCATCTCTAGATCAGTAGAATTGTTAACCTATTTGCAATCTTTTACCATTTTTCTTAAATACTAGTATTATGTAATGGGTTTGAAGTGAATGAAGTAGTTGGCCTAATTTTAAATACACTCAAAACATCTAATTTAGAAACTAATTTAAGCTCGATGAGATTTTCCAAATGTTTCTTTCAGTTTTCTTACATTTCACGCTTTAATTCTCCAGATTTTCAAAGTGGCAAAACGTACATTGCATTATGGTAAAAATGTATATTCCTTATATTTGTGTAATATTTTTACAAAATTAATTTTGATTTAAAATGAATTTAAAATACCCTTGAATTCAAAGACTTAGTTTAGTTCTCTCCCCCCGTCAGGTTTTAAGATTTTAGTTGTTATGTCTGTAAGAATGACTAAATCATAGAACCAATTATGGTCAATAATTTCTTCATAAGTTTCGTTTCTGGATTTTTAAAATTCTTCTGTGAAACTTTTGTAACGGAAGCTGGGATGGAACCCAGGCAGCCAGACAGAATGTACCTTCCCTGAGTGAAAATTTCTATCATTTCACTGAAAGTGACATTATAATATTTCAGAATAAACCCTCGTAACACTAATAAATGTATGTAGGTTTTTTTTTTAATGTTTTTATAATGCGTGTTTGGTTCTTACAATATTTTGAGCTATTATATTACTAAGTCTGTATGTGAGTTAAGACATTTTAATATAGAACACCTGCTTCAAGGCTAAAAGTAAAGTATTTGAATTGTGTTTCACCTTTCGTGTGTTTTTAGACGTTCGTTCTACTCTACAGTTTACGGAATTTCTCGGGATATGGACATCTCACAAATCTGACAAAATTTCATTTCTATGTTTAGGTTTTATAGTACAATAAGTTGAGCATCCCTACATTAGTATATGACTGATTCCTTCGAAAGAAAAAAAGAGTATGTTAGTTTTGTTGAATTTTTGGTCAAAATTTTAGTATATAGGTAATTGCAATAGCTCTTTCACGAAATTTTATTTAAATTTTTTGCAACATTTCAAAATGCTGTATCATTCAATGGCATTTGATGTGTTTTGGCTTGCTGTATTAAAGCTGGGCTCGAACCCGGGCAGCTAGACAATATGTTCTTTTCCTGAGTGAAATATTGCTATCATTTCATTAAAGTGACGTGGTAATATTTCAATATAATTTCTCGTACATTGCACTAAGTCGTCCTCTCTCGTGGATGAGTGTATCTAAGTAAAGAACTTAAAATTAGAAATGGTTCTTACGTTAAAATTCTCAATGAAGTATTTCTTTTATGGTTTATGACTTTTGTTTCCAAGATGTTCTTCGAAATCTCTGTTTAGAATGGTGTTTTTGAGCTTTTTTTTTTAAAAATAAATCTTTAAAAGTGTATATGTATAGCTCTTTTAATTTTAATATATTGCGAGTTTGATTCTTACTCTTTTTTGATCTGTTATGTCACTAATTCTGTGTGTGAATTAAGATAGTTTGATATATAACACCTGCTTCAAAGCTAACAGTAAAGTTTATTTTGTTTATTTGTCATTTAAAATTACCTGCTTATTTTCTTTTGGTGCCGTCTTTCTACCAGGGCTGAAATTATTTACTCTTCTCGAAGATCATTATCCGTAATAACTGTCTAAATATTTTTCCTTTCATTGTTCATGTTGTACCCATACATTAAAACCACTTTTGCTAACTGTACTTCTGTTGTATTAGGGAAATCATTTGCTTTTTTATCGACTGCAGTCATGATTTTACTAACAATATAGCACATTGCTGGAATTTAAAACAAAGAAGCTACTTTTTGAAGTTTTATATATTTAGAAACAATATTAGCTATTTCTCTTTGAGTATAATAATTCTTTAATGTCAAAGTAGTTAAAATCTAATGATTTCTTTTTTTCCCCCTTGGCCTCTTCTAGTGTAATTTGTCATCACTTTTGTGCACTTTTGGATTGCAGAACATGATATCGTGAAACAAAAAGAACGGAGAAATAGTGCAGAGCAAAAAGACATCTGTGGCTGGTAATTCTTGTTTTATGTTAACTTTATTTCCACTAGAAATGCTTCAATGTTATAATTTGTATGTCCTTTTTCACAAGTAGCTTTATATTGGAGTTTTACTAGTTATTTTACGTGAACGCTTCATATTACGTTTTAATGTTTAGGGTAGCATTTATGCATTAATTTCTTAGGTTTTGAATTCCGTATTGAAGTGTCTGAATTGGTGCTTTCTTTATATTGTATAGTAATATTCGAAGTTAGGTCGAACTGTTAATCACATTATAATTGTCAGAAGTCTGAGATTTGTTAGAGTTCTGTTGCTTCGTAGTGGTTTCAAAATTACTGTTGTAGTGTAATTTTTTCCCGAGTGGCCTCCTTTTGCATTATGAGGAGGAGGCTAAACATTTTCCTCTCTGTGTGGCCTAATATATTCCCTGTCCAACAGGGTCTCCTCTTCCCAACAGGTCAGTGTAATTGCACTGCCTGTGTATAAACCAATTTTGTTTCAGATTTTTTCCGAATTTAGAGTCTCTCTATCAAGTGCTATTTCTCTTGAAACCATTGAAAGTTAAATGTTCAACAAAAAAGAAATGTAAATAAAAATTTAATGAGTACTCGTATAGAAAGTTAGTGCAGCTGCAAATTGTGAAGTTTTATGAACCAATTTGCGAAGATCTGTTTAAAAGTGATTCCACAAAAAAAAAAATTCATTTTGAAATCAAATCAGAGATGTTTTATTATTATCGAAGTAAAATTCTGCAGATTGACTTTCAACTTTGTTTTGCAAAGCACTCTGAAAGTTTCTTTCGGACTTTTTTCCGTTCTCTTGGCAAATGCATGACAGAATTATTTTTTGAAAAAGCTGATGTCCTTCGCTTGTAAGAATGACGGATGCAACTGTATGCGCGTCGCTGTAAAGAGCACATGTTTTCCAGTAGCTGTTTTAAAGTGTCCTGTTTTTTTCTTTAATTATGTCATTCTCCGCTACAAGATCAGACGTTGCTTTTGTGTTATTTAACAATTCCTTCATCTTATCTTCAGTTAAAAGCTCTTCTTCGTAATGAGCACTTTTGTTATCAAGGGGTTTTATAAGATCCCAATTCTTCTTTTGTAATTTTCTGCTTCATTGTTTAACTTCTCTGTCTTCCATGTGTGAAAATTCTACGGCATCGTTTGCTTTTGAGATTTGTAAGATTTTTTGGACTTCATTTTCAGTCGATGGAAATTGTTTAAAGTAGCAGATAAATTCTTTCCGGTGTTGATAATTGAATGCTGCAGCACGTATGAATGAAATTCTAGCAGTGGACAAATTAAATGGGATCCCTATAAAGTATTTTACTCCTAGACCATGGATTAGTCATTAACAGTACTTGTGTAAAAACAGATTAAAGTATATGAATTCCCTGTTTAAGAAAGGAATTTCTTTATGACAGTATGAAGTGTGTATCATAGCTGGAATAGCGAGGTGTTGCGTCTTCAGGGAAACAAAATTTGTTATTCTGTAATTTTTACTGAAAATGTGTGTTTAAATTTTGTTACCTAGATAACCTATTTTTAACTCTTTCTATATGAAAATGAAACCAAATACAGACAAAAAAATAAAATTGCATTCCTTCTCTTGGTGCAGTTACTCGCATTTTTAACATAATGGGAGGCAATTTTAAGTTTATAAAATTCTGGCTAGCTGCAATTATATATTGCACTTTTAATATTTCAGTTGTAAGTGCATTGCACAAAGTATAAAAATGTGTGGTATAATATGTTAAAGAAAATGTATACTCTTTGTATTATTTACAAAAAGATCAGCTAGATGAAAATTAAATACAGGGAAATCATATTTTAATGTGAAATTTAACACTGCATTTCTTCTGAGAGTTTTTTTTTTTTTCTCCTTCTGGTACGTGCGATGTTATGGCTAAATCCATGCAGTTGTTGGGATGTTTGTTTGTTATTCTGTATCTAAACATTGATTTTAACAAGTTCGTTGTTGAAAATCCTCTTTCACATTTTTAAGTAGATCGAAAGCAGGAATTTATCTTTTTAAAAGTTTAACAGTTCATGATTTTTCTGATCTAGGACTATTCAAATGGCTTTTTGTGATATTCCTTATCTTAATTAGGATGAAAATCAGTTATTTCCATCTCTAGATCAGTAGAATTGTTAACCTATTTGCAATCTTTTACCATTTTTCTTAAATACTAGTATTATGTAATGGGTTTGAAGTGAATGAAGTAGTTGGCCTAATTTTAAATACACTCAAAACATCTAATTTGGAAACTAATTTAAGCTCGATGAGATTTTCCAAATGTTTCTTTCAGTTTTCTTACATTTCACGCTTTAATTCTCCAGATTTTCAAAGTGGCAAAACGTACATTGCATTATGGTAAAAATGTATATTCCTTATATTTGTGTAATATTTTTACAAAATTAATTTTGATTTAAAATGAATTTAAAATACCCTTGAATTCAAAGACTTAGTTTAGTTCTCTCCCCCCGTCAGGTTTTAAGATTTTAGTTGTTATGTCTGTAAGAATGACTAAATCATAGAACCAATTATGGTCAATAATTTCTTCATAAGTTTCGTTTCTGGATTTTTAAAATTCTTCTGTGAAACTTTTGTAACCGAAGCTGGGATGGAAACCAGGCAGCCAGACAGAGTGTACCTTCCCTGAGTGAAAATTTCTATCATTTCACTGAAAGTGACATTATAATATTTCAGAATAAACCCTCGTAACACTAATAAATGTATGTAGGTTTTTTTTTTAATGTTTTTATAATGCGTGTTTGGTTCTTACAATATTTTGAGCTATTATATTACTAAGTCTGTATGTGAGTTAAGACATTTTAATATAGAACACCTGCTTCAAGGCTAAAAGTAAAGTATTTGAATTGTGTTTCACCTTTCGTGTGTTTTTAGACGTTCGTTCTACTCTACAGTTTACGGAATTTCTCGGGATATGGACATCTCACAAATCTGACAAAATTTCATTTCTATGTTTAGGTTTTATAGTACAATAAGTTGAGCATCCCTACATTAGTATATGACTGATTCCTTCGAAAGAAAAAAAGAGTATGTTAGTTTTGTTGAATTTTTGGTCAAAATTTTAGTATATAGGTAATTGCAATAGCTCTTTCACGAAATTTTATTTAAATTTTTTGCAACATTTCAAAATGCTGTATCATTCAATGGCATTTGATGTGTTTTGGCTTGCTGTATTAAAGCTGGGCTCGAACCCGGGCAGCTAGACAATATGTTCTTTTCCTGAGTGAAATATTGCTATCATTTCATTAAAGTGACGTGGTAATATTTCAATATAATTTCTCGTACATTGCACTAAGTCGTCCTCTCTCGTGGATGAGTGTATCTAAGTAAAGAACTTAAAATTAGAAATGGTTCTTACGTTAAAATTCTCAATGAAGTATTTCTTTTATGGTTTATGACTTTTGTTTCCAAGATGTTCTTCGAAATCTCTGTTTAGAATGGTGTTTTTGAGCTTTTTTTTTTTAAAATAAATCTTTAAAAGTGTATATGTATAGCTCTTTTAATTTTAATATATTGCGAGTTTGATTCTTACTCTTTTTTGATCTGTTATGTCACTAATTCTGTGTGTGAATTAAGATAGTTTAATATATAACACCTGCTTCAAAGCTAACAGTAAAGTTTATTTTGTTTATTTGTCATTTAAAATTACCTGCTTATTTTCTTTTGGTGCCGTCTTTCTACCAGGGCTGAAATTATTTACTCTTCTCGAAGATCATTATCCGTAATAACTGTCTAAATATTTTTCCTTTCATTGTTCATGTTGTACCCATACATTAAAACCACTTTTGCTAACTGTACTTCTGTTGTATTAGGGAAATCATTTGCTTTTCTATCGACTGCAGTCATGATTTTACTAACAATATAGCACATTGCTGGAATTTAAAACAAAGAAGCTACTTTTTGAAGTTTTATATATTTAGAAACAATATTAGCTATTTCTCTTTGAGTATAATAATTCTTTAATGTCAAAGTAGTTAAAATCTAATGATTTCTTTTTTTCCCCCTTGGCCTCTTCTAGTGTAATTTGTCATCACTTTTGTGCACTTTTGGATTGCAGAACATGATATCGTGAAACAAAAAGAACGGAGAAATAGTGCAGAGCAAAAAGACATCTGTGGCTGGTAATTCTTGTTTTATGTTAACTTTATTTCCACTAGAAATGCTTCAATGTTATAATTTGTATGTCCTTTTTCACAAGTAGCTTTATATTGGAGTTTTACTAGTTATTTTACGTGAACGCTTCATATTACGTTTTAATGTTTAGGGTAGCATTTATGCATTAATTTCTTAGGTTTTGAATTCCGTATTGAAGTGTCTGAATTGGTGCTTTCTTTATATTGTATAGTAATATTCGAAGTTAGGTCGAACTGTTAATCACATTATAATTGTCAGAAGTCTGAGATTTGTTAGAGTTCTGTTGCTTCGTAGTGGTTTCAAAATTACTGTTGTAGTGTAATTTTTTCCCGAGTGGCCTCCTTTTGCATTATGAGGAGGAGGCTAAACATTTTCCTCTCTGTGTGGCCTAATATATTCCCTGTCCAACAGGGTCTCCTCTTCCCAACAGGTCAGTGTAATTGCACTGCCTGTGTATAAACCAATTTTGTTTCAGATTTTTTCCGAATTTAGAGTCTCTCTATCAAGTGCTATTTCTCTTGAAACCATTGAAAGTTAAATGTTCAACAAAAAAGAAATGTAAATAAAAATTTAATGAGTACTCGTATAGAAAGTTAGTGCAGCTGCAAATTGTGAAGTTTTATGAACCAATTTGCGAAGATCTGTTTAAAAGTGATTCCACAAAAAAAAAAATTCATTTTGAAATCAAATCAGAGATGTTTTATTATTATCGAAGTAAAATTCTGCAGATTGACTTTCAACTTTGTTTTGCAAAGCACTCTGAAAGTTTCTTTCGGACTTTTTTCCGTTCTCTTGGCAAGTGCATGACAGAATTATTTTTTGAAAAAGCTGATGTCCTTCGCTTGTAAGAATGACGGATGCAACTGTATGCGCGTCGCTGTAAAGAGCACATGTTTTCCAGTAGCTGTTTTAAAGTGTCCTGTTTTTTTCTTTAATTATGTCATTCTCCGCTACAAGATCAGACGTTGCTTTTGTGTTATTTAACAATTCCTTCATCTTATCTTCAGTTAAAAGCTCTTCTTCGTAATGAGCACTTTTGTTATCAAGGGGTTTTATAAGATCCCAATTCTTCTTTTGTAATTTTCTGCTTCATTGTTTAACTTCTCTGTCTTCCATGTGTGAAAATTCTACGGCATCGTTTGCTTTTGAGATTTGTAAGATTTTTTGGACTTCATTTTCAGTCGATGGAAATTGTTTAAAGTAGCAGATAAATTCTTTCCGGTGTTGATAATTGAATGCTGCAGCACGTATGAATGAAATTCTAGCAGTGGACAAATTAAATGGGATCCCTATAAAGTATTTTACTCCTAGACCATGGATTAGTCATTAACAGTACTTGTGTAAAAACAGATTAAAGTATATGAATTCCCTGTTTAAGAAAGGAATTTCTTTATGACAGTATGAAGTGTGTATCATAGCTGGAATAGCGAGGTGTTGCGTCTTCAGGGAAACAAAATTTGTTATTCTGTAATTTTTACTGAAAATGTGTGTTTAAATTTTGTTACCTAGATAACCTATTTTTAACTCTTTCTATATGAAAATGAAACCAAATACAGACAAAAAAATAAAATTGCATTCCTTCTCTTGGTGCAGTTACTCGCATTTTTAACATAATGGGAGGCAATTTTAAGTTTATAAAATTCTGGCTAGCTGCAATTATATATTGCACTTTTAATATTTCAGTTGTAAGTGCATTGCACAAAGTATAAAAATGTGTGGTATAATATGTTAAAGAAAATGTATACTCTTTGTATTATTTACAAAAAGATCAGCTAGATGAAAATTAAATACAGGGAAATCATATTTTAATGTGAAATTTAACACTGCATTTCTTCTGAGAGTTTTTTTTTTTTTCTCCTTCTGGTACGTGCGATGTTATGGCTAAATCCATGCAGTTGTTGGGATGTTTGTTTGTTATTCTGTATCTAAACATTGATTTTAACAAGTTCGTTGTTGAAAATCCTCTTTCACATTTTTAAGTAGATCGAAAGCAGGAATTTATCTTTTTAAAAGTTTAACAGTTCATGATTTTTCTGATCTAGGACTATTCAAATGGCTTTTTGTGATATTCCTTATCTTAATTAGGATGAAAATCAGTTATTTCCATCTCTAGATCAGTAGAATTGTTAACCTATTTGCAATCTTTTACCATTTTTCTTAAATACTAGTATTATGTAATGGGTTTGAAGTGAATGAAGTAGTTGGCCTAATTTTAAATACACTCAAAACATCTAATTTGGAAACTAATTTAAGCTCGATGAGATTTTCCAAATGTTTCTTTCAGTTTTCTTACATTTCACGCTTTAATTCTCCAGATTTTCAAAGTGGCAAAACGTACATTGCATTATGGTAAAAATGTATATTCCTTATATTTGTGTAATATTTTTACAAAATTAATTTTGATTTAAAATGAATTTAAAATACCCTTGAATTCAAAGACTTAGTTTAGTTCTCTCCCCCCGTCAGGTTTTAAGATTTTAGTTGTTATGTCTGTAAGAATGACTAAATCATAGAACCAATTATGGTCAATAATTTCTTCATAAGTTTCGTTTCTGGATTTTTAAAATTCTTCTGTGAAACTTTTGTAACCGAAGCTGGGATGGAAACCAGGCAGCCAGACAGAATGTACCTTCCCTGAGTGAAAATTTCTATCATTTCACTGAAAGTGACATTATAATATTTCAGAATAAACCCTCGTAACACTAATAAATGTATGTAGGTTTTTTTTTTAATGTTTTTATAATGCGTGTTTGGTTCTTACAATATTTTGAGCTATTATATTACTAAGTCTGTATGTGAGTTAAGACATTTTAATATAGAACACCTGCTTCAAGGCTAAAAGTAAAGTATTTGAATTGTGTTTCACCTTTCGTGTGTTTTTAGACGTTCGTTCTACTCTACAGTTTACGGAATTTCTCGGGATTTGGACATCTCACAAATCTGACAAAATTTCATTTCTATGTTTAGGTTTTATAGTACAATAAGTTGAGCATCCCTACATTAGTATATGACTGATTCCTTCGAAAGAAAAAAAGAGTATGTTAGTTTTGTTGAATTTTTGGTCAAAATTTTAGTATATAGGTAATTGCAATAGCTCTTTCACGAAATTTTATTTAAATTTTTTGCAACATTTCAAAATGCTGTATCATTCAATGGCATTTGATGTGTTTTGGCTTGCTGTATTAAAGCTGGGCTCGAACCCGGGCAGCTAGACAATATGTTCTTTTCCTGAGTGAAATATTGCTATCATTTCATTAAAGTGACGTGGTAATATTTCAATATAATTTCTCGTACATTGCACTAAGTCGTCCTCTCTCGTGGATGAGTGTATCTAAGTAAAGAACTTAAAATTAGAAATGGTTCTTACGTTAAAATTCTCAATGAAGTATTTCTTTTATGGTTTATGACTTTTGTTTCCAAGATGTTCTTCGAAATCTCTGTTTAGAATGGTGTTTTTGAGCTTTTTTTTTTTTAAATAAATCTTTAAAAGTGTATATGTATAGCTCTTTTAATTTTAATATATTGCGAGTTTGATTCTTACTCTTTTTTGATCTGTTATGTCACTAATTCTGTGTGTGAATTAAGATAGTTTAATATATAACACCTGCTTCAAAGCTAACAGTAAAGTTTATTTTGTTTATTTGTCATTTAAAATTACCTGCTTATTTTCTTTTGGTGCCGTCTTTCTACCAGGGCTGAAATTATTTACTCTTCTCGAAGATCATTATCCGTAATAACTGTCTAAATATTTTTCCTTTCATTGTTCATGTTGTACCCATACATTAAAACCACTTTTGCTAACTGTACTTCTGTTGTATTAGGGAAATCATTTGCTTTTCTATCGACTGCAGTCATGATTTTACTAACAATATAGCACATTGCTGGAATTTAAAACAAAGAAGCTACTTTTTGAAGTTTTATATATTTAGAAACAATATTAGCTATTTCTCTTTGAGTATAATAATTCTTTAATGTCAAAGTAGTTAAAATCTAATGATTTCTTTTTTTCCCCCTTGGCCTCTTCTAGTGTAATTTGTCATCACTTTTGTGCACTTTTGGATTGCAGAACATGATATCGTGAAACAAAAAGAACGGAGAAATAGTGCAGAGCAAAAAGACATCTGTGGCTGGTAATTCTTGTTTTATGTTAACTTTATTTCCACTAGAAATGCTTCAATGTTATAATTTGTATGTCCTTTTTCACAAGTAGCTTTATATTGGAGTTTTACTAGTTATTTTACGTGAACGCTTCATATTACGTTTTAATGTTTAGGGTAGCATTTATGCATTAATTTCTTAGGTTTTGAATTCCGTATTGAAGTGTCTGAATTGGTGCTTTCTTTATATTGTATAGTAATATTCGAAGTTAGGTCGAACTGTTAATCACATTATAATTGTCAGAAGTCTGAGATTTGTTAGAGTTCTGTTGCTTCGTAGTGGTTTCAAAATTACTGTTGTAGTGTAATTTTTTCCCGAGTGGCCTCCTTTTGCATTATGAGGAGGAGGCTAAACATTTTCCTCTCTGTGTGGCCTAATATATTCCCTGTCCAACAGGGTCTCCTCTTCCCAACAGGTCAGTGTAATTGCACTGCCTGTGTATAAACCAATTTTGTTTCAGATTTTTTCCGAATTTAGAGTCTCTCTATCAAGTGCTATTTCTCTTGAAACCATTGAAAGTTAAATGTTCAACAAAAAAGAAATGTAAATAAAAATTTAATGAGTACTCGTATAGAAAGTTAGTGCAGCTGCAAATTGTGAAGTTTTATGAACCAATTTGCGAAGATCTGTTTAAAAGTGATTCCACAAAAAAAAAAATTCATTTTGAAATCAAATCAGAGATGTTTTATTATTATCGAAGTAAAATTCTGCAGATTGACTTTCAACTTTGTTTTGCAAAGCACTCTGAAAGTTTCTTTCGGACTTTTTCCCGTTCTCTTGGCAAATGCATGACAGAATTATTTTTTGAAAAAGCTGATGTCCTTCGCTTGTAAGAATGACGGATGCAACTGTATGCGCGTCGCTGTAAAGAGCACATGTTTTCCAGTAGCTGTTTTAAAGTGTCCTGTTTTTTTCTTTAATTATGTCATTCTCCGCTACAAGATCAGACGTTGCTTTTGTGTTATTTAACAATTCCTTCATCTTATCTTCAGTTAAAAGCTCTTCTTCGTAATGAGCACTTTTGTTATCAAGGGGTTTTATAAGATCCCAATTCTTCTTTTGTAATTTTCTGCTTCATTGTTTAACTTCTCTGTCTTCCATGTGTGAAAATTCTACGGCATCGTTTGCTTTTGAGATTTGTAAGATTTTTTGGACTTCATTTTCAGTCGATGGAAATTGTTTAAAGTAGCAGATAAATTCTTTCCGGTGTTGATAATTGAATGCTGCAGCACGTATGAATGAAATTCTAGCAGTGGACAAATTAAATGGGATCCCTATAAAGTATTTTACTCCTAGACCATGGATTAGTCATTAACAGTACTTGTGTAAAAACAGATTAAAGTATATGAATTCCCTGTTTAAGAAAGGAATTTCTTTATGACAGTATGAAGTGTGTATCATAGCTGGAATAGCGAGGTGTTGCGTCTTCAGGGAAACAAAATTTGTTATTCTGTAATTTTTACTGAAAATGTGTGTTTAAATTTTGTTACCTAGATAACCTATTTTTAACTCTTTCTATATGAAAATGAAACCAAATACAGACAAAAAAATAAAATTGCATTCCTTCTCTTGGTGCAGTTACTCGCATTTTTAACATAATGGGAGGCAATTTTAAGTTTATAAAATTCTGGCTAGCTGCAATTATATATTGCACTTTTAATATTTCAGTTGTAAGTGCATTGCACAAAGTATAAAAATGTGTGGTATAATATGTTAAAGAAAATGTATACTCTTTGTATTATTTACAAAAAGATCAGCTAGATGAAAATTAAATACAGGGAAATCATATTTTAATGTGAAATTTAACACTGCATTTCTTCTGAGAGTTTTTTTTTTTTTCTCCTTCTGGTACGTGCGATGTTATGGCTAAATCCATGCAGTTGTTGGGATGTTTGTTTGTTATTCTGTATCTAAACATTGATTTTAACAAGTTCGTTGTTGAAAATCCTCTTTCACATTTTTAAGTAGATCGAAAGCAGGAATTTATCTTTTTAAAAGTTTAACAGTTCATGATTTTTCTGATCTAGGACTATTCAAATGGCTTTTTGTGATATTCCTTATCTTAATTAGGATGAAAATCAGTTATTTCCATCTCTAGATCAGTAGAATTGTTAACCTATTTGCAATCTTTTACCATTTTTCTTAAATACTAGTATTATGTAATGGGTTTGAAGTGAATGAAGTAGTTGGCCTAATTTTAAATACACTCAAAACATCTAATTTGGAAACTAATTTAAGCTCGATGAGATTTTCCAAATGTTTCTTTCAGTTTTCTTACATTTCACGCTTTAATTCTCCAGATTTTCAAAGTGGCAAAACGTACATTGCATTATGGTAAAAATGTATATTCCTTATATTTGTGTAATATTTTTACAAAATTAATTTTGATTTAAAATGAATTTAAAATACCCTTGAATTCAAAGACTTAGTTTAGTTCTCTCCCCCCGTCAGGTTTTAAGATTTTAGTTGTTATGTCTGTAAGAATGACTAAATCATAGAACCAATTATGGTCAATAATTTCTTCATAAGTTTCGTTTCTGGATTTTTAAAATTCTTCTGTGAAACTTTTGTAACCGAAGCTGGGATGGAAACCAGGCAGCCAGACAGAATGTACCTTCCCTGAGTGAAAATTTCTATCATTTCACTGAAAGTGACATTATAATATTTCAGAATAAACCCTCGTAACACTAATAAATGTATGTAGGTTTTTTTTTTAATGTTTTTATAATGCGTGTTTGGTTCTTACAATATTTTGAGCTATTATATTACTAAGTCTGTATGTGAGTTAAGACATTTTAATATAGAACACCTGCTTCAAGGCTAAAAGTAAAGTATTTGAATTGTGTTTCACCTTTCGTGTGTTTTTAGACGTTCGTTCTACTCTACAGTTTACGGAATTTCTCGGGATTTGGACATCTCACAAATCTGACAAAATTTCATTTCTATGTTTAGGTTTTATAGTACAATAAGTTGAGCATCCCTACATTAGTATATGACTGATTCCTTCGAAAGAAAAAAAGAGTATGTTAGTTTTGTTGAATTTTTGGTCAAAATTTTAGTATATAGGTAATTGCAATAGCTCTTTCACGAAATTTTATTTAAATTTTTTGCAACATTTCAAAATGCTGTATCATTCAATGGCATTTGATGTGTTTTGGCTTGCTGTATTAAAGCTGGGCTCGAACCCGGGCATCTAGACAATATGTTCTTTTCCTGAGTGAAATATTGCTATCATTTCATTAAAGTGACGTGGTAATATTTCAATATAATTTCTCGTACATTGCACTAAGTCGTCCTCTCTCGTGGATGAGTGTATCTAAGTAAAGAACTTAAAATTAGAAATGGTTCTTACGTTAAAATTCTCAATGAAGTATTTCTTTTATGGTTTATGACTTTTGTTTCCAAGATGTTCTTCGAAATCTCTGTTTAGAATGGTGTTTTTGAGCTTTTTTTTTTTTAAATAAATCTTTAAAAGTGTATATGTATAGCTCTTTTAATTTTAATATATTGCGAGTTTGATTCTTACTCTTTTTTGATCTGTTATGTCACTAATTCTGTGTGTGAATTAAGATAGTTTAATATATAACACCTGCTTCAAAGCTAACAGTAAAGTTTATTTTGTTTATTTGTCATTTAAAATTACCTGCTTATTTTCTTTTGGTGCCGTCTTTCTACCAGGGCTGAAATTATTTACTCTTCTCGAAGATCATTATCCGTAATAACTGTCTAAATATTTTTCCTTTCATTGTTCATGTTGTACCCATACATTAAAACCACTTTTGCTAACTGTACTTCTGTTGTATTAGGGAAATCATTTGCTTTTCTATCGACTGCAGTCATGATTTTACTAACAATATAGCACATTGCTGGAATTTAAAACAAAGAAGCTACTTTTTGAAGTTTTATATATTTAGAAACAATATTAGCTATTTCTCTTTGAGTATAATAATTCTTTAATGTCAAAGTAGTTAAAATCTAATGATTTCTTTTTTTCCCCCTTGGCCTCTTCTAGTGTAATTTGTCATCACTTTTGTGCACTTTTGGATTGCAGAACATGATATCGTGAAACAAAAAGAACGGAGAAATAGTGCAGAGCAAAAAGACATCTGTGGCTGGTAATTCTTGTTTTATGTTAACTTTATTTCCACTAGAAATGCTTCAATGTTATAATTTGTATGTCCTTTTTCACAAGTAGCTTTATATTGGAGTTTTACTAGTTATTTTACGTGAACGCTTCATATTACGTTTTAATGTTTAGGGTAGCATTTATGCATTAATTTCTTAGGTTTTGAATTCCGTATTGAAGTGTCTGAATTGGTGCTTTCTTTATATTGTATAGTAATATTCGAAGTTAGGTCGAACTGTTAATCACATTATAATTGTCAGAAGTCTGAGATTTGTTAGAGTTCTGTTGCTTCGTAGTGGTTTCAAAATTACTGTTGTAGTGTAATTTTTTCCCGAGTGGCCTCCTTTTGCATTATGAGGAGGAGGCTAAACATTTTCCTCTCTGTGTGGCCTAATATATTCCCTGTCCAACAGGGTCTCCTCTTCCCAACAGGTCAGTGTAATTGCACTGCCTGTGTATAAACCAATTTTGTTTCAGATTTTTTCCGAATTTAGAGTCTCTCTATCAAGTGCTATTTCTCTTGAAACCATTGAAAGTTAAATGTTCAACAAAAAAGAAATGTAAATAAAAATTTAATGAGTACTCGTATAGAAAGTTAGTGCAGCTGCAAATTGTGAAGTTTTATGAACCAATTTGCGAAGATCTGTTTAAAAGTGATTCCACAAAAAAAAAAAATTCATTTTGAAATCAAATCAGAGATGTTTTATTATTATCGAAGTAAAATTCTGCAGATTGACTTTCAACTTTGTTTTGCAAAGCACTCTGAAAGTTTCTTTCGGACTTTTTTCCGTTCTCTTGGCAAATGCATGACAGAATTATTTTTTGAAAAAGCTGATGTCCTTCGCTTGTAAGAATGACGGATGCAACTGTATGCGCGTCGCTGTAAAGAGCACATGTTTTCCAGTAGCTGTTTTAAAGTGTCCTGTTTTTTTCTTTAATTATGTCATTCTCCGCTACAAGATCAGACGTTGCTTTTGTGTTATTTAACAATTCCTTCATCTTATCTTCAGTTAAAAGCTCTTCTTCGTAATGAGCACTTTTGTTATCAAGGGGTTTTATAAGATCCCAATTCTTCTTTTGTAATTTTCTGCTTCATTGTTTAACTTCTCTGTCTTCCATGTGTGAAAATTCTACGGCATCGTTTGCTTTTGAGATTTGTAAGATTTTTTGGACTTCATTTTCAGTCGATGGAAATTGTTTAAAGTAGCAGATAAATTCTTTCCGGTGTTGATAATTGAATGCTGCAGCACGTATGAATGAAATTCTAGCAGTGGACAAATTAAATGGGATCCCTATAAAGTATTTTACTCCTAGACCATGGATTAGTCATTAACAGTACTTGTGTAAAAACAGATTAAAGTATATGAATTCCCTGTTTAAGAAAGGAATTTCTTTATGACAGTATGAAGTGTGTATCATAGCTGGAATAGCGAGGTGTTGCGTCTTCAGGGAAACAAAATTTGTTATTCTGTAATTTTTACTGAAAATGTGTGTTTAAATTTTGTTACCTAGATAACCTATTTTTAACTCTTTCTATATGAAAATGAAACCAAATACAGACAAAAAAATAAAATTGCATTCCTTCTCTTGGTGCAGTTACTCGCATTTTTAACATAATGGGAGGCAATTTTAAGTTTATAAAATTCTGGCTAGCTGCAATTATATATTGCACTTTTAATATTTCAGTTGTAAGTGCATTGCACAAAGTATAAAAATGTGTGGTATAATATGTTAAAGAAAATGTATACTCTTTGTATTATTTACAAAAAGATCAGCTAGATGAAAATTAAATACAGGGAAATCATATTTTAATGTGAAATTTAACACTGCATTTCTTCTGAGAGTTTTTTTTTTTTTTCTCCTTCTGGTACGTGCGATGTTATGGCTAAATCCATGCAGTTGTTGGGATGTTTGTTTGTTATTCTGTATCTAAACATTGATTTTAACAAGTTCGTTGTTGAAAATCCTCTTTCACATTTTTAAGTAGATCGAAAGCAGGAATTTATCTTTTTAAAAGTTTAACAGTTCATGATTTTTCTGATCTAGGACTATTCAAATGGCTTTTTGTGATATTCCTTATCTTAATTAGGATGAAAATCAGTTATTTCCATCTCTAGATCAGTAGAATTGTTAACCTATTTGCAATCTTTTACCATTTTTCTTAAATACTAGTATTATGTAATGGGTTTGAAGTGAATGAAGTAGTTGGCCTAATTTTAAATACACTCAAAACATCTAATTTGGAAACTAATTTAAGCTCGATGAGATTTTCCAAATGTTTCTTTCAGTTTTCTTACATTTCACGCTTTAATTCTCCAGATTTTCAAAGTGGCAAAACGTACATTGCATTATGGTAAAAATGTATATTCCTTATATTTGTGTAATATTTTTACAAAATTAATTTTGATTTAAAATGAATTTAAAATACCCTTGAATTCAAAGACTTAGTTTAGTTCTCTCCCCCCGTCAGGTTTTAAGATTTTAGTTGTTATGTCTGTAAGAATGACTAAATCATAGAACCAATTATGGTCAATAATTTCTTCATAAGTTTCGTTTCTGGATTTTTAAAATTCTTCTGTGAAACTTTTGTAACCGAAGCTGGGATGGAAACCAGGCAGCCAGACAGAATGTACCTTCCCTGAGTGAAAATTTCTATCATTTCACTGAAAGTGACATTATAATATTTCAGAATAAACCCTCGTAACACTAATAAATGTATGTAGGTTTTTTTTTTAATGTTTTTATAATGCGTGTTTGGTTCTTACAATATTTTGAGCTATTATATTACTAAGTCTGTATGTGAGTTAAGACATTTTAATATAGAACACCTGCTTCAAGGCTAAAAGTAAAGTATTTGAATTGTGTTTCACCTTTCGTGTGTTTTTAGACGTTCGTTCTACTCTACAGTTTACGGAATTTCTCGGGATTTGGACATCTCACAAATCTGACAAAATTTCATTTCTATGTTTAGGTTTTATAGTACAATAAGTTGAGCATCCCTACATTAGTATATGACTGATTCCTTCGAAAGAAAAAAAGAGTATGTTAGTTTTGTTGAATTTTTGGTCAAAATTTTAGTATATAGGTAATTGCAATAGCTCTTTCACGAAATTTTATTTAAATTTTTTGCAACATTTCAAAATGCTGTATCATTCAATGGCATTTGATGTGTTTTGGCTTGCTGTATTAAAGCTGGGCTCGAACCCGGGCAGCTAGACAATATGTTCTTTTCCTGAGTGAAATATTGCTATCATTTCATTAAAGTGACGTGGTAATATTTCAATATAATTTCTCGTACATTGCACTAAGTCGTCCTCTCTCGTGGATGAGTGTATCTAAGTAAAGAACTTAAAATTAGAAATGGTTCTTACGTTAAAATTCTCAATGAAGTATTTCTTTTATGGTTTATGACTTTTGTTTCCAAGATGTTCTTCGAAATCTCTGTTTAGAATGGTGTTTTTGAGCTTTTTTTTTTTTAAATAAATCTTTAAAAGTGTATATGTATAGCTCTTTTAATTTTAATATATTGCGAGTTTGATTCTTACTCTTTTTTGATCTGTTATGTCACTAATTCTGTGTGTGAATTAAGATAGTTTAATATATAACACCTGCTTCAAAGCTAACAGTAAAGTTTATTTTGTTTATTTGTCATTTAAAATTACCTGCTTATTTTCTTTTGGTGCCGTCTTTCTACCAGGGCTGAAATTATTTACTCTTCTCGAAGATCATTATCCGTAATAACTGTCTAAATATTTTTCCTTTCATTGTTCATGTTGTACCCATACATTAAAACCACTTTTGCTAACTGTACTTCTGTTGTATTAGGGAAATCATTTGCTTTTCTATCGACTGCAGTCATGATTTTACTAACAATATAGCACATTGCTGGAATTTAAAACAAAGAAGCTACTTTTTGAAGTTTTATATATTTAGAAACAATATTAGCTATTTCTCTTTGAGTATAATAATTCTTTAATGTCAAAGTAGTTAAAATCTAATGATTTCTTTTTTTCCCCCTTGGCCTCTTCTAGTGTAATTTGTCATCACTTTTGTGCACTTTTGGATTGCAGAACATGATATCGTGAAACAAAAAGAACGGAGAAATAGTGCAGAGCAAAAAGACATCTGTGGCTGGTAATTCTTGTTTTATGTTAACTTTATTTCCACTAGAAATGCTTCAATGTTATAATTTGTATGTCCTTTTTCACAAGTAGCTTTATATTGGAGTTTTACTAGTTATTTTACGTGAACGCTTCATATTACGTTTTAATGTTTAGGGTAGCATTTATGCATTAATTTCTTAGGTTTTGAATTCCGTATTGAAGTGTCTGAATTGGTGCTTTCTTTATATTGTATAGTAATATTCGAAGTTAGGTCGAACTGTTAATCACATTATAATTGTCAGAAGTCTGAGATTTGTTAGAGTTCTGTTGCTTCGTAGTGGTTTCAAAATTACTGTTGTAGTGTAATTTTTTCCCGAGTGGCCTCCTTTTGCATTATGAGGAGGAGGCTAAACATTTTCCTCTCTGTGTGGCCTAATATATTCCCTGTCCAACAGGGTCTCCTCTTCCCAACAGGTCAGTGTAATTGCACTGCCTGTGTATAAACCAATTTTGTTTCAGATTTTTTCCGAATTTAGAGTCTCTCTATCAAGTGCTATTTCTCTTGAAACCATTGAAAGTTAAATGTTCAACAAAAAAGAAATGTAAATAAAAATTTAATGAGTACTCGTATAGAAAGTTAGTGCAGCTGCAAATTGTGAAGTTTTATGAACCAATTTGCGAAGATCTGTTTAAAAGTGATTCCACAAAAAAAAAAATTCATTTTGAAATCAAATCAGAGATGTTTTATTATTATCGAAGTAAAATTCTGCAGATTGACTTTCAACTTTGTTTTGCAAAGCACTCTGAAAGTTTCTTTCGGACTTTTTTCCGTTCTCTTGGCAAATGCATGACAGAATTATTTTTTGAAAAAGCTGATGTCCTTCGCTTGTAAGAATGACGGATGCAACTGTATGCGCGTCGCTGTAAAGAGCACATGTTTTCCAGTAGCTGTTTTAAAGTGTCCTGTTTTTTTCTTTAATTATGTCATTCTCCGCTACAAGATCAGACGTTGCTTTTGTGTTATTTAACAATTCCTTCATCTTATCTTCAGTTAAAAGCTCTTCTTCGTAATGAGCACTTTTGTTATCAAGGGGTTTTATAAGATCCCAATTCTTCTTTTGTAATTTTCTGCTTCATTGTTTAACTTCTCTGTCTTCCATGTGTGAAAATTCTACGGCATCGTTTGCTTTTGAGATTTGTAAGATTTTTTGGACTTCATTTTCAGTCGATGGAAATTGTTTAAAGTAGCAGATAAATTCTTTCCGGTGTTGATAATTGAATGCTGCAGCACGTATGAATGAAATTCTAGCAGTGGACAAATTAAATGGGATCCCTATAAAGTATTTTACTCCTAGACCATGGATTAGTCATTAACAGTACTTGTGTAAAAACAGATTAAAGTATATGAATTCCCTGTTTAAGAAAGGAATTTCTTTATGACAGTATGAAGTGTGTATCATAGCTGGAATAGCGAGGTGTTGCGTCTTCAGGGAAACAAAATTTGTTATTCTGTAATTTTTACTGAAAATGTGTGTTTAAATTTTGTTACCTAGATAACCTATTTTTAACTCTTTCTATATGAAAATGAAACCAAATACAGACAAAAAAATAAAATTGCATTCCTTCTCTTGGTGCAGTTACTCGCATTTTTAACATAATGGGAGGCAATTTTAAGTTTATAAAATTCTGGCTAGCTGCAATTATATATTGCACTTTTAATATTTCAGTTGTAAGTGCATTGCACAAAGTATAAAAATGTGTGGTATAATATGTTAAAGAAAATGTATACTCTTTGTATTATTTACAAAAAGATCAGCTAGATGAAAATTAAATACAGGGAAATCATATTTTAATGTGAAATTTAACACTGCATTTCTTCTGAGAGTTTTTTTTTTTTTCTCCTTCTGGTACGTGCGATGTTATGGCTAAATCCATGCAGTTGTTGGGATGTTTGTTTGTTATTCTGTATCTAAACATTGATTTTAACAAGTTCGTTGTTGAAAATCCTCTTTCACATTTTTAAGTAGATCGAAAGCAGGAATTTATCTTTTTAAAAGTTTAACAGTTCATGATTTTTCTGATCTAGGACTATTCAAATGGCTTTTTGTGATATTCCTTATCTTAATTAGGATGAAAATCAGTTATTTCCATCTCTAGATCAGTAGAATTGTTAACCTATTTGCAATCTTTTACCATTTTTCTTAAATACTAGTATTATGTAATGGGTTTGAAGTGAATGAAGTAGTTGGCCTAATTTTAAATACACTCAAAACATCTAATTTGGAAACTAATTTAAGCTCGATGAGATTTTCCAAATGTTTCTTTCAGTTTTCTTACATTTCACGCTTTAATTCTCCAGATTTTCAAAGTGGCAAAACGTACATTGCATTATGGTAAAAATGTATATTCCTTATATTTGTGTAATATTTTTACAAAATTAATTTTGATTTAAAATGAATTTAAAATACCCTTGAATTCAAAGACTTAGTTTAGTTCTCTCCCCCCGTCAGGTTTTAAGATTTTAGTTGTTATGTCTGTAAGAATGACTAAATCATAGAACCAATTATGGTCAATAATTTCTTCATAAGTTTCGTTTCTGGATTTTTAAAATTCTTCTGTGAAACTTTTGTAACCGAAGCTGGGATGGAAACCAGGCAGCCAGACAGAATGTACCTTCCCTGAGTGAAAATTTCTATCATTTCACTGAAAGTGACATTATAATATTTCAGAATAAACCCTCGTAACACTAATAAATGTATGTAGGTTTTTTTTTTAATGTTTTTATAATGCGTGTTTGGTTCTTACAATATTTTGAGCTATTATATTACTAAGTCTGTATGTGAGTTAAGACATTTTAATATAGAACACCTGCTTCAAGGCTAAAAGTAAAGTATTTGAATTGTGTTTCACCTTTCGTGTGTTTTTAGACGTTCGTTCTACTCTACAGTTTACGGAATTTCTCGGGATATGGACATCTCACAAATCTGACAAAATTTCATTTCTATGTTTAGGTTTTATAGTACAATAAGTTGAGCATCCCTACATTAGTATATGACTGATTCCTTCGAAAGAAAAAAAGAGTATGTTAGTTTTGTTGAATTTTTGGTCAAAATTTTAGTATATAGGTAATTGCAATAGCTCTTTCACGAAATTTTATTTAAATTTTTTGCAACATTTCAAAATGCTGTATCATTCAATGGCATTTGATGTGTTTTGGCTTGCTGTATTAAAGCTGGGCTCGAACCCGGGCAGCTAGACAATATGTTCTTTTCCTGAGTGAAATATTGCTATCATTTCATTAAAGTGACGTGGTAATATTTCAATATAATTTCTCGTACATTGCACTAAGTCGTCCTCTCTCGTGGATGAGTGTATCTAAGTAAAGAACTTAAAATTAGAAATGGTTCTTACGTTAAAATTCTCAATGAAGTATTTCTTTTATGGTTTATGACTTTTGTTTCCAAGATGTTCTTCGAAATCTCTGTTTAGAATGGTGTTTTTGAGCTTTTTTTTTTTTAAATAAATCTTTAAAAGTGTATATGTATAGCTCTTTTAATTTTAATATATTGCGAGTTTGATTCTTACTCTTTTTTGATCTGTTATGTCACTAATTCTGTGTGTGAATTAAGATAGTTTAATATATAACACCTGCTTCAAAGCTAACAGTAAAGTTTATTTTGTTTATTTGTCATTTAAAATTACCTGCTTATTTTCTTTTGGTGCCGTCTTTCTACCAGGGCTGAAATTATTTACTCTTCTCGAAGATCATTATCCGTAATAACTGTCTAAATATTTTTCCTTTCATTGTTCATGTTGTACCCATACATTAAAACCACTTTTGCTAACTGTACTTCTGTTGTATTAGGGAAATCATTTGCTTTTCTATCGACTGCAGTCATGATTTTACTAACAATATAGCACATTGCTGGAATTTAAAACAAAGAAGCTACTTTTTGAAGTTTTATATATTTAGAAACAATATTAGCTATTTCTCTTTGAGTATAATAATTCTTTAATGTCAAAGTAGTTAAAATCTAATGATTTCTTTTTTTCCCCCTTGGCCTCTTCTAGTGTAATTTGTCATCACTTTTGTGCACTTTTGGATTGCAGAACATGATATCGTGAAACAAAAAGAACGGAGAAATAGTGCAGAGCAAAAAGACATCTGTGGCTGGTAATTCTTGTTTTATGTTAACTTTATTTCCACTAGAAATGCTTCAATGTTATAATTTGTATGTCCTTTTTCACAAGTAGCTTTATATTGGAGTTTTACTAGTTATTTTACGTGAACGCTTCATATTACGTTTTAATGTTTAGGGTAGCATTTATGCATTAATTTCTTAGGTTTTGAATTCCGTATTGAAGTGTCTGAATTGGTGCTTTCTTTATATTGTATAGTAATATTCGAAGTTAGGTCGAACTGTTAATCACATTATAATTGTCAGAAGTCTGAGATTTGTTAGAGTTCTGTTGCTTCGTAGTGGTTTCAAAATTACTGTTGTAGTGTAATTTTTTCCCGAGTGGCCTCCTTTTGCATTATGAGGAGGAGGCTAAACATTTTCCTCTCTGTGTGGCCTAATATATTCCCTGTCCAACAGGGTCTCCTCTTCCCAACAGGTCAGTGTAATTGCACTGCCTGTGTATAAACCAATTTTGTTTCAGATTTTTTCCGAATTTAGAGTCTCTCTATCAAGTGCTATTTCTCTTGAAACCATTGAAAGTTAAATGTTCAACAAAAAAGAAATGTAAATAAAAATTTAATGAGTACTCGTATAGAAAGTTAGTGCAGCTGCAAATTGTGAAGTTTTATGAACCAATTTGCGAAGATCTGTTTAAAAGTGATTCCACAAAAAAAAAAATTCATTTTGAAATCAAATCAGAGATGTTTTATTATTATCGAAGTAAAATTCTGCAGATTGACTTTCAACTTTGTTTTGCAAAGCACTCTGAAAGTTTCTTTCGGACTTTTTTCCGTTCTCTTGGCAAATGCATGACAGAATTATTTTTTGAAAAAGCTGATGTCCTTCGCTTGTAAGAATGACGGATGCAACTGTATGCACGTCGCTGTAAAGAGCACATGTTTTCCAGTAGCTGTTTTAAAGTGTCCTGTTTTTTTCTTTAATTATGTCATTCTCCGCTACAAGATCAGACGTTGCTTTTGTGTTATTTAACAATTCCTTCATCTTATCTTCAGTTAAAAGCTCTTCTTCGTAATGAGCACTTTTGTTATCAAGGGGTTTTATAAGATCCCAATTCTTCTTTTGTAAATTTCTGCTTCATTGTTTAACTTCTCTGTCTTCCATGTGTGAAAATTCTACGGCATCGTTTGCTTTTGAGATTTGTAAGATTTTTTGGACTTCATTTTCAGTCGATGGAAATTGTTTAAAGTAGCAGATAAATTCTTTCCGGTGTTGATAATTGAATGCTGCAGCACGTATGAATGAAATTCTAGCAGTGGACAAATTAAATGGGATCCCTATAAAGTATTTTACTCCTAGACCATGGATTAGTCATTAACAGTACTTGTGTAAAAACAGATTAAAGTATATGAATTCCCTGTTTAAGAAAGGAATTTCTTTATGACAGTATGAAGTGTGTATCATAGCTGGAATAGCGAGGTGTTGCGTCTTCAGGGAAACAAAATTTGTTATTCTGTAATTTTTACTGAAAATGTGTGTTTAAATTTTGTTACCTAGATAACCTATTTTTAACTCTTTCTATATGAAAATGAAACCAAATACAGACAAAAAAATAAAATTGCATTCCTTCTCTTGGTGCAGTTACTCGCATTTTTAACATAATGGGAGGCAATTTTAAGTTTATAAAATTCTGGCTAGCTGCAATTATATATTGCACTTTTAATATTTCAGTTGTAAGTGCATTGCACAAAGTATAAAAATGTGTGGTATAATATGTTAAAGAAAATGTATACTCTTTGTATTATTTACAAAAAGATCAGCTAGATGAAAATTAAATACAGGGAAATCATATTTTAATGTGAAATTTAACACTGCATTTCTTCTGAGAGTTTTTTTTTTTTCCTCCTTCTGGTACGTGCGATGTTATGGCTAAATCCATGCAGTTGTTGGGATGTTTGTTTGTTATTCTGTATCTAAACATTGATTTTAACAAGTTCGTTGTTGAAAATCCTCTTTCACATTTTTAAGTAGATCGAAAGCAGGAATTTATCTTTTTAAAAGTTTAACAGTTCATGATTTTTCTGATCTAGGACTATTCAAATGGCTTTTTGTGATATTCCTTATCTTAATTAGGATGAAAATCAGTTATTTCCATCTCTAGATCAGTAGAATTGTTAACCTATTTGCAATCTTTTACCATTTTTCTTAAATACTAGTATTATGTAATGGGTTTGAAGTGAATGAAGTAGTTGGCCTAATTTTAAATACACTCAAAACATCTAATTTAGAAACTAATTTAAGCTCGATGAGATTTTCCAAATGTTTCTTTCAGTTTTCTTACATTTCACGCTTTAATTCTCCAGATTTTCAAAGTGGCAAAACGTACATTGCATTATGGTAAAAATGTATATTCCTTATATTTGTGTAATATTTTTACAAAATTAATTTTGATTTAAAATGAATTTAAAATACCCTTGAATTCAAAGACTTAGTTTAGTTCTCTCCCCCCGTCAGGTTTTAAGATTTTAGTTGTTATGTCTGTAAGAATGACTAAATCATAGAACCAATTATGGTCAATAATTTCTTCATAAGTTTCGTTTCTGGATTTTTAAAATTCTTCTGTGAAACTTTTGTAACCGAAGCTGGGATGGAAACCAGGCAGCCAGACAGAATGTACCTTCCCTGAGTGAAAATTTCTATCATTTCACTGAAAGTGACATTATAATATTTCAGAATAAACCCTCGTAACACTAATAAATGTATGTAGGTTTTTTTTTTAATGTTTTTATAATGCGTGTTTGGTTCTTACAATATTTTGAGCTATTATATTACTAAGTCTGTATGTGAGTTAAGACATTTTAATATAGAACACCTGCTTCAAGGCTAAAAGTAAAGTATTTGAATTGTGTTTCACCTTTCGTGTGTTTTTAGACGTTCGTTCTACTCTACAGTTTACGGAATTTCTCGGGATTTGGACATCTCACAAATCTGACAAAATTTCATTTCTATGTTTAGGTTTTATAGTACAATAAGTTGAGCATCCCTACATTAGTATATGACTGATTCCTTCGAAAGAAAAAAAGAGTATGTTAGTTTTGTTGAATTTTTGGTCAAAATTTTAGTATATAGGTAATTGCAATAGCTCTTTCACGAAATTTTATTTAAATTTTTTGCAACATTTCAAAATGCTGTATCATTCAATGGCATTTGATGTGTTTTGGCTTGCTGTATTAAAGCTGGGCTCGAACCCGGGCAGCTAGACAATATGTTCTTTTCCTGAGTGAAATATTGCTATCATTTCATTAAAGTGACGTGGTAATATTTCAATATAATTTCTCGTACATTGCACTAAGTCGTCCTCTCTCGTGGATGAGTGTATCTAAGTAAAGAACTTAAAATTAGAAATGGTTCTTACGTTAAAATTCTCAATGAAGTATTTCTTTTATGGTTTATGACTTTTGTTTCCAAGATGTTCTTCGAAATCTCTGTTTAGAATGGTGTTTTTGAGCTTTTTTTTTTTTAAATAAATCTTTAAAAGTGTATATGTATAGCTCTTTTAATTTTAATATATTGCGAGTTTGATTCTTACTCTTTTTTGATCTGTTATGTCACTAATTCTGTGTGTGAATTAAGATAGTTTAATATATAACACCTGCTTCAAAGCTAACAGTAAAGTTTATTTTGTTTATTTGTCATTTAAAATTACCTGCTTATTTTCTTTTGGTGCCGTCTTTCTACCAGGGCTGAAATTATTTACTCTTCTCGAAGATCATTATCCGTAATAACTGTCTAAATATTTTTCCTTTCATTGTTCATGTTGTACCCATACATTAAAACCACTTTTGCTAACTGTACTTCTGTTGTATTAGGGAAATCATTTGCTTTTCTATCGACTGCAGTCATGATTTTACTAACAATATAGCACATTGCTGGAATTTAAAACAAAGAAGCTACTTTTTGAAGTTTTATATATTTAGAAACAATATTAGCTATTTCTCTTTGAGTATAATAATTCTTTAATGTCAAAGTAGTTAAAATCTAATGATTTCTTTTTTTCCCCCTTGGCCTCTTCTAGTGTAATTTGTCATCACTTTTGTGCACTTTTGGATTGCAGAACATGATATCGTGAAACAAAAAGAACGGAGAAATAGTGCAGAGCAAAAAGACATCTGTGGCTGGTAATTCTTGTTTTATGTTAACTTTATTTCCACTAGAAATGCTTCAATGTTATAATTTGTATGTCCTTTTTCACAAGTAGCTTTATATTGGAGTTTTACTAGTTATTTTACGTGAACGCTTCATATTACGTTTTAATGTTTAGGGTAGCATTTATGCATTAATTTCTTAGGTTTTGAATTCCGTATTGAAGTGTCTGAATTGGTGCTTTCTTTATATTGTATAGTAATATTCGAAGTTAGGTCGAACTGTTAATCACATTATAATTGTCAGAAGTCTGAGATTTGTTAGAGTTCTGTTGCTTCGTAGTGGTTTCAAAATTACTGTTGTAGTGTAATTTTTTCCCGAGTGGCCTCCTTTTGCATTATGAGGAGGAGGCTAAACATTTTCCTCTCTGTGTGGCCTAATATATTCCCTGTCCAACAGGGTCTCCTCTTCCCAACAGGTCAGTGTAATTGCACTGCCTGTGTATAAACCAATTTTGTTTCAGATTTTTTCCGAATTTAGAGTCTCTCTATCAAGTGCTATTTCTCTTGAAACCATTGAAAGTTAAATGTTCAACAAAAAAGAAATGTAAATAAAAATTTAATGAGTACTCGTATAGAAAGTTAGTGCAGCTGCAAATTGTGAAGTTTTATGAACCAATTTGCGAAGATCTGTTTAAAAGTGATTCCACAAAAAAAAAAATTCATTTTGAAATCAAATCAGAGATGTTTTATTATTATCGAAGTAAAATTCTGCAGATTGACTTTCAACTTTGTTTTGCAAAGCACTCTGAAAGTTTCTTTCGGACTTTTTCCCGTTCTCTTGGCAAATGCATGACAGAATTATTTTTTGAAAAAGCTGATGTCCTTCGCTTGTAAGAATGACGGATGCAACTGTATGCGCGTCGCTGTAAAGAGCACATGTTTTCCAGTAGCTGTTTTAAAGTGTCCTGTTTTTTTCTTTAATTATGTCATTCTCCGCTACAAGATCAGACGTTGCTTTTGTGTTATTTAACAATTCCTTCATCTTATCTTCAGTTAAAAGCTCTTCTTCGTAATGAGCACTTTTGTTATCAAGGGGTTTTATAAGATCCCAATTCTTCTTTTGTAATTTTCTGCTTCATTGTTTAACTTCTCTGTCTTCCATGTGTGAAAATTCTACGGCATCGTTTGCTTTTGAGATTTGTAAGATTTTTTGGACTTCATTTTCAGTCGATGGAAATTGTTTAAAGTAGCAGATAAATTCTTTCCGGTGTTGATAATTGAATGCTGCAGCACGTATGAATGAAATTCTAGCAGTGGACAAATTAAATGGGATCCCTATAAAGTATTTTACTCCTAGACCATGGATTAGTCATTAACAGTACTTGTGTAAAAACAGATTAAAGTATATGAATTCCCTGTTTAAGAAAGGAATTTCTTTATGACAGTATGAAGTGTGTATCATAGCTGGAATAGCGAGGTGTTGCGTCTTCAGGGAAACAAAATTTGTTATTCTGTAATTTTTACTGAAAATGTGTGTTTAAATTTTGTTACCTAGATAACCTATTTTTAACTCTTTCTATATGAAAATGAAACCAAATACAGACAAAAAAATAAAATTGCATTCCTTCTCTTGGTGCAGTTACTCGCATTTTTAACATAATGGGAGGCAATTTTAAGTTTATAAAATTCTGGCTAGCTGCAATTATATATTGCACTTTTAATATTTCAGTTGTAAGTGCATTGCACAAAGTATAAAAATGTGTGGTATAATATGTTAAAGAAAATGTATACTCTTTGTATTATTTACAAAAAGATCAGCTAGATGAAAATTAAATACAGGGAAATCATATTTTAATGTGAAATTTAACACTGCATTTCTTCTGAGAGTTTTTTTTTTTTTCTCCTTCTGGTACGTGCGATGTTATGGCTAAATCCATGCAGTTGTTGGGATGTTTGTTTGTTATTCTGTATCTAAACATTGATTTTAACAAGTTCGTTGTTGAAAATCCTCTTTCACATTTTTAAGTAGATCGAAAGCAGGAATTTATCTTTTTAAAAGTTTAACAGTTCATGATTTTTCTGATCTAGGACTATTCAAATGGCTTTTTGTGATATTCCTTATCTTAATTAGGATGAAAATCAGTTATTTCCATCTCTAGATCAGTAGAATTGTTAACCTATTTGCAATCTTTTACCATTTTTCTTAAATACTAGTATTATGTAATGGGTTTGAAGTGAATGAAGTAGTTGGCCTAATTTTAAATACACTCAAAACATCTAATTTGGAAACTAATTTAAGCTCGATGAGATTTTCCAAATGTTTCTTTCAGTTTTCTTACATTTCACGCTTTAATTCTCCAGATTTTCAAAGTGGCAAAACGTACATTGCATTATGGTAAAAATGTATATTCCTTATATTTGTGTAATATTTTTACAAAATTAATTTTGATTTAAAATGAATTTAAAATACCCTTGAATTCAAAGACTTAGTTTAGTTCTCTCCCCCCGTCAGGTTTTAAGATTTTAGTTGTTATGTCTGTAAGAATGACTAAATCATAGAACCAATTATGGTCAATAATTTCTTCATAAGTTTCGTTTCTGGATTTTTAAAATTCTTCTGTGAAACTTTTGTAACCGAAGCTGGGATGGAAACCAGGCAGCCAGACAGAATGTACCTTCCCTGAGTGAAAATTTCTATCATTTCACTGAAAGTGACATTATAATATTTCAGAATAAACCCTCGTAACACTAATAAATGTATGTAGGTTTTTTTTTTAATGTTTTTATAATGCGTGTTTGGTTCTTACAATATTTTGAGCTATTATATTACTAAGTCTGTATGTGAGTTAAGACATTTTAATATAGAACACCTGCTTCAAGGCTAAAAGTAAAGTATTTGAATTGTGTTTCACCTTTCGTGTGTTTTTAGACGTTCGTTCTACTCTACAGTTTACGGAATTTCTCGGGATTTGGACATCTCACAAATCTGACAAAATTTCATTTCTATGTTTAGGTTTTATAGTACAATAAGTTGAGCATCCCTACATTAGTATATGACTGATTCCTTCGAAAGAAAAAAAGAGTATGTTAGTTTTGTTGAATTTTTGGTCAAAATTTTAGTATATAGGTAATTGCAATAGCTCTTTCACGAAATTTTATTTAAATTTTTTGCAACATTTCAAAATGCTGTATCATTCAATGGCATTTGATGTGTTTTGGCTTGCTGTATTAAAGCTGGGCTCGAACCCGGGCATCTAGACAATATGTTCTTTTCCTGAGTGAAATATTGCTATCATTTCATTAAAGTGACGTGGTAATATTTCAATATAATTTCTCGTACATTGCACTAAGTCGTCCTCTCTCGTGGATGAGTGTATCTAAGTAAAGAACTTAAAATTAGAAATGGTTCTTACGTTAAAATTCTCAATGAAGTATTTCTTTTATGGTTTATGACTTTTGTTTCCAAGATGTTCTTCGAAATCTCTGTTTAGAATGGTGTTTTTGAGCTTTTTTTTTTTTAAATAAATCTTTAAAAGTGTATATGTATAGCTCTTTTAATTTTAATATATTGCGAGTTTGATTCTTACTCTTTTTTGATCTGTTATGTCACTAATTCTGTGTGTGAATTAAGATAGTTTAATATATAACACCTGCTTCAAAGCTAACAGTAAAGTTTATTTTGTTTATTTGTCATTTAAAATTACCTGCTTATTTTCTTTTGGTGCCGTCTTTCTACCAGGGCTGAAATTATTTACTCTTCTCGAAGATCATTATCCGTAATAACTGTCTAAATATTTTTCCTTTCATTGTTCATGTTGTACCCATACATTAAAACCACTTTTGCTAACTGTACTTCTGTTGTATTAGGGAAATCATTTGCTTTTCTATCGACTGCAGTCATGATTTTACTAACAATATAGCACATTGCTGGAATTTAAAACAAAGAAGCTACTTTTTGAAGTTTTATATATTTAGAAACAATATTAGCTATTTCTCTTTGAGTATAATAATTCTTTAATGTCAAAGTAGTTAAAATCTAATGATTTCTTTTTTTCCCCCTTGGCCTCTTCTAGTGTAATTTGTCATCACTTTTGTGCACTTTTGGATTGCAGAACATGATATCGTGAAACAAAAAGAACGGAGAAATAGTGCAGAGCAAAAAGACATCTGTGGCTGGTAATTCTTGTTTTATGTTAACTTTATTTCCACTAGAAATGCTTCAATGTTATAATTTGTATGTCCTTTTTCACAAGTAGCTTTATATTGGAGTTTTACTAGTTATTTTACGTGAACGCTTCATATTACGTTTTAATGTTTAGGGTAGCATTTATGCATTAATTTCTTAGGTTTTGAATTCCGTATTGAAGTGTCTGAATTGGTGCTTTCTTTATATTGTATAGTAATATTCGAAGTTAGGTCGAACTGTTAATCACATTATAATTGTCAGAAGTCTGAGATTTGTTAGAGTTCTGTTGCTTCGTAGTGGTTTCAAAATTACTGTTGTAGTGTAATTTTTTCCCGAGTGGCCTCCTTTTGCATTATGAGGAGGAGGCTAAACATTTTCCTCTCTGTGTGGCCTAATATATTCCCTGTCCAACAGGGTCTCCTCTTCCCAACAGGTCAGTGTAATTGCACTGCCTGTGTATAAACCAATTTTGTTTCAGATTTTTTCCGAATTTAGAGTCTCTCTATCAAGTGCTATTTCTCTTGAAACCATTGAAAGTTAAATGTTCAACAAAAAAGAAATGTAAATAAAAATTTAATGAGTACTCGTATAGAAAGTTAGTGCAGCTGCAAATTGTGAAGTTTTATGAACCAATTTGCGAAGATCTGTTTAAAAGTGATTCCACAAAAAAAAAAAATTCATTTTGAAATCAAATCAGAGATGTTTTATTATTATCGAAGTAAAATTCTGCAGATTGACTTTCAACTTTGTTTTGCAAAGCACTCTGAAAGTTTCTTTCGGACTTTTTTCCGTTCTCTTGGCAAATGCATGACAGAATTATTTTTTGAAAAAGCTGATGTCCTTCGCTTGTAAGAATGACGGATGCAACTGTATGCGCGTCGCTGTAAAGAGCACATGTTTTCCAGTAGCTGTTTTAAAGTGTCCTGTTTTTTTCTTTAATTATGTCATTCTCCGCTACAAGATCAGACGTTGCTTTTGTGTTATTTAACAATTCCTTCATCTTATCTTCAGTTAAAAGCTCTTCTTCGTAATGAGCACTTTTGTTATCAAGGGGTTTTATAAGATCCCAATTCTTCTTTTGTAATTTTCTGCTTCATTGTTTAACTTCTCTGTCTTCCATGTGTGAAAATTCTACGGCATCGTTTGCTTTTGAGATTTGTAAGATTTTTTGGACTTCATTTTCAGTCGATGGAAATTGTTTAAAGTAGCAGATAAATTCTTTCCGGTGTTGATAATTGAATGCTGCAGCACGTATGAATGAAATTCTAGCAGTGGACAAATTAAATGGGATCCCTATAAAGTATTTTACTCCTAGACCATGGATTAGTCATTAACAGTACTTGTGTAAAAACAGATTAAAGTATATGAATTCCCTGTTTAAGAAAGGAATTTCTTTATGACAGTATGAAGTGTGTATCATAGCTGGAATAGCGAGGTGTTGCGTCTTCAGGGAAACAAAATTTGTTATTCTGTAATTTTTACTGAAAATGTGTGTTTAAATTTTGTTACCTAGATAACCTATTTTTAACTCTTTCTATATGAAAATGAAACCAAATACAGACAAAAAAATAAAATTGCATTCCTTCTCTTGGTGCAGTTACTCGCATTTTTAACATAATGGGAGGCAATTTTAAGTTTATAAAATTCTGGCTAGCTGCAATTATATATTGCACTTTTAATATTTCAGTTGTAAGTGCATTGCACAAAGTATAAAAATGTGTGGTATAATATGTTAAAGAAAATGTATACTCTTTGTATTATTTACAAAAAGATCAGCTAGATGAAAATTAAATACAGGGAAATCATATTTTAATGTGAAATTTAACACTGCATTTCTTCTGAGAGTTTTTTTTTTTTTTCTCCTTCTGGTACGTGCGATGTTATGGCTAAATCCATGCAGTTGTTGGGATGTTTGTTTGTTATTCTGTATCTAAACATTGATTTTAACAAGTTCGTTGTTGAAAATCCTCTTTCACATTTTTAAGTAGATCGAAAGCAGGAATTTATCTTTTTAAAAGTTTAACAGTTCATGATTTTTCTGATCTAGGACTATTCAAATGGCTTTTTGTGATATTCCTTATCTTAATTAGGATGAAAATCAGTTATTTCCATCTCTAGATCAGTAGAATTGTTAACCTATTTGCAATCTTTTACCATTTTTCTTAAATACTAGTATTATGTAATGGGTTTGAAGTGAATGAAGTAGTTGGCCTAATTTTAAATACACTCAAAACATCTAATTTGGAAACTAATTTAAGCTCGATGAGATTTTCCAAATGTTTCTTTCAGTTTTCTTACATTTCACGCTTTAATTCTCCAGATTTTCAAAGTGGCAAAACGTACATTGCATTATGGTAAAAATGTATATTCCTTATATTTGTGTAATATTTTTACAAAATTAATTTTGATTTAAAATGAATTTAAAATACCCTTGAATTCAAAGACTTAGTTTAGTTCTCTCCCCCCGTCAGGTTTTAAGATTTTAGTTGTTATGTCTGTAAGAATGACTAAATCATAGAACCAATTATGGTCAATAATTTCTTCATAAGTTTCGTTTCTGGATTTTTAAAATTCTTCTGTGAAACTTTTGTAACCGAAGCTGGGATGGAAACCAGGCAGCCAGACAGAATGTACCTTCCCTGAGTGAAAATTTCTATCATTTCACTGAAAGTGACATTATAATATTTCAGAATAAACCCTCGTAACACTAATAAATGTATGTAGGTTTTTTTTTTAATGTTTTTATAATGCGTGTTTGGTTCTTACAATATTTTGAGCTATTATATTACTAAGTCTGTATGTGAGTTAAGACATTTTAATATAGAACACCTGCTTCAAGGCTAAAAGTAAAGTATTTGAATTGTGTTTCACCTTTCGTGTGTTTTTAGACGTTCGTTCTACTCTACAGTTTACGGAATTTCTCGGGATTTGGACATCTCACAAATCTGACAAAATTTCATTTCTATGTTTAGGTTTTATAGTACAATAAGTTGAGCATCCCTACATTAGTATATGACTGATTCCTTCGAAAGAAAAAAAGAGTATGTTAGTTTTGTTGAATTTTTGGTCAAAATTTTAGTATATAGGTAATTGCAATAGCTCTTTCACGAAATTTTATTTAAATTTTTTGCAACATTTCAAAATGCTGTATCATTCAATGGCATTTGATGTGTTTTGGCTTGCTGTATTAAAGCTGGGCTCGAACCCGGGCAGCTAGACAATATGTTCTTTTCCTGAGTGAAATATTGCTATCATTTCATTAAAGTGACGTGGTAATATTTCAATATAATTTCTCGTACATTGCACTAAGTCGTCCTCTCTCGTGGATGAGTGTATCTAAGTAAAGAACTTAAAATTAGAAATGGTTCTTACGTTAAAATTCTCAATGAAGTATTTCTTTTATGGTTTATGACTTTTGTTTCCAAGATGTTCTTCGAAATCTCTGTTTAGAATGGTGTTTTTGAGCTTTTTTTTTTTTAAATAAATCTTTAAAAGTGTATATGTATAGCTCTTTTAATTTTAATATATTGCGAGTTTGATTCTTACTCTTTTTTGATCTGTTATGTCACTAATTCTGTGTGTGAATTAAGATAGTTTAATATATAACACCTGCTTCAAAGCTAACAGTAAAGTTTATTTTGTTTATTTGTCATTTAAAATTACCTGCTTATTTTCTTTTGGTGCCGTCTTTCTACCAGGGCTGAAATTATTTACTCTTCTCGAAGATCATTATCCGTAATAACTGTCTAAATATTTTTCCTTTCATTGTTCATGTTGTACCCATACATTAAAACCACTTTTGCTAACTGTACTTCTGTTGTATTAGGGAAATCATTTGCTTTTCTATCGACTGCAGTCATGATTTTACTAACAATATAGCACATTGCTGGAATTTAAAACAAAGAAGCTACTTTTTGAAGTTTTATATATTTAGAAACAATATTAGCTATTTCTCTTTGAGTATAATAATTCTTTAATGTCAAAGTAGTTAAAATCTAATGATTTCTTTTTTTCCCCCTTGGCCTCTTCTAGTGTAATTTGTCATCACTTTTGTGCACTTTTGGATTGCAGAACATGATATCGTGAAACAAAAAGAACGGAGAAATAGTGCAGAGCAAAAAGACATCTGTGGCTGGTAATTCTTGTTTTATGTTAACTTTATTTCCACTAGAAATGCTTCAATGTTATAATTTGTATGTCCTTTTTCACAAGTAGCTTTATATTGGAGTTTTACTAGTTATTTTACGTGAACGCTTCATATTACGTTTTAATGTTTAGGGTAGCATTTATGCATTAATTTCTTAGGTTTTGAATTCCGTATTGAAGTGTCTGAATTGGTGCTTTCTTTATATTGTATAGTAATATTCGAAGTTAGGTCGAACTGTTAATCACATTATAATTGTCAGAAGTCTGAGATTTGTTAGAGTTCTGTTGCTTCGTAGTGGTTTCAAAATTACTGTTGTAGTGTAATTTTTTCCCGAGTGGCCTCCTTTTGCATTATGAGGAGGAGGCTAAACATTTTCCTCTCTGTGTGGCCTAATATATTCCCTGTCCAACAGGGTCTCCTCTTCCCAACAGGTCAGTGTAATTGCACTGCCTGTGTATAAACCAATTTTGTTTCAGATTTTTTCCGAATTTAGAGTCTCTCTATCAAGTGCTATTTCTCTTGAAACCATTGAAAGTTAAATGTTCAACAAAAAAGAAATGTAAATAAAAATTTAATGAGTACTCGTATAGAAAGTTAGTGCAGCTGCAAATTGTGAAGTTTTATGAACCAATTTGCGAAGATCTGTTTAAAAGTGATTCCACAAAAAAAAAAATTCATTTTGAAATCAAATCAGAGATGTTTTATTATTATCGAAGTAAAATTCTGCAGATTGACTTTCAACTTTGTTTTGCAAAGCACTCTGAAAGTTTCTTTCGGACTTTTTTCCGTTCTCTTGGCAAATGCATGACAGAATTATTTTTTGAAAAAGCTGATGTCCTTCGCTTGTAAGAATGACGGATGCAACTGTATGCGCGTCGCTGTAAAGAGCACATGTTTTCCAGTAGCTGTTTTAAAGTGTCCTGTTTTTTTCTTTAATTATGTCATTCTCCGCTACAAGATCAGACGTTGCTTTTGTGTTATTTAACAATTCCTTCATCTTATCTTCAGTTAAAAGCTCTTCTTCGTAATGAGCACTTTTGTTATCAAGGGGTTTTATAAGATCCCAATTCTTCTTTTGTAATTTTCTGCTTCATTGTTTAACTTCTCTGTCTTCCATGTGTGAAAATTCTACGGCATCGTTTGCTTTTGAGATTTGTAAGATTTTTTGGACTTCATTTTCAGTCGATGGAAATTGTTTAAAGTAGCAGATAAATTCTTTCCGGTGTTGATAATTGAATGCTGCAGCACGTATGAATGAAATTCTAGCAGTGGACAAATTAAATGGGATCCCTATAAAGTATTTTACTCCTAGACCATGGATTAGTCATTAACAGTACTTGTGTAAAAACAGATTAAAGTATATGAATTCCCTGTTTAAGAAAGGAATTTCTTTATGACAGTATGAAGTGTGTATCATAGCTGGAATAGCGAGGTGTTGCGTCTTCAGGGAAACAAAATTTGTTATTCTGTAATTTTTACTGAAAATGTGTGTTTAAATTTTGTTACCTAGATAACCTATTTTTAACTCTTTCTATATGAAAATGAAACCAAATACAGACAAAAAAATAAAATTGCATTCCTTCTCTTGGTGCAGTTACTCGCATTTTTAACATAATGGGAGGCAATTTTAAGTTTATAAAATTCTGGCTAGCTGCAATTATATATTGCACTTTTAATATTTCAGTTGTAAGTGCATTGCACAAAGTATAAAAATGTGTGGTATAATATGTTAAAGAAAATGTATACTCTTTGTATTATTTACAAAAAGATCAGCTAGATGAAAATTAAATACAGGGAAATCATATTTTAATGTGAAATTTAACACTGCATTTCTTCTGAGAGTTTTTTTTTTTTTCTCCTTCTGGTACGTGCGATGTTATGGCTAAATCCATGCAGTTGTTGGGATGTTTGTTTGTTATTCTGTATCTAAACATTGATTTTAACAAGTTCGTTGTTGAAAATCCTCTTTCACATTTTTAAGTAGATCGAAAGCAGGAATTTATCTTTTTAAAAGTTTAACAGTTCATGATTTTTCTGATCTAGGACTATTCAAATGGCTTTTTGTGATATTCCTTATCTTAATTAGGATGAAAATCAGTTATTTCCATCTCTAGATCAGTAGAATTGTTAACCTATTTGCAATCTTTTACCATTTTTCTTAAATACTAGTATTATGTAATGGGTTTGAAGTGAATGAAGTAGTTGGCCTAATTTTAAATACACTCAAAACATCTAATTTGGAAACTAATTTAAGCTCGATGAGATTTTCCAAATGTTTCTTTCAGTTTTCTTACATTTCACGCTTTAATTCTCCAGATTTTCAAAGTGGCAAAACGTACATTGCATTATGGTAAAAATGTATATTCCTTATATTTGTGTAATATTTTTACAAAATTAATTTTGATTTAAAATGAATTTAAAATACCCTTGAATTCAAAGACTTAGTTTAGTTCTCTCCCCCCGTCAGGTTTTAAGATTTTAGTTGTTATGTCTGTAAGAATGACTAAATCATAGAACCAATTATGGTCAATAATTTCTTCATAAGTTTCGTTTCTGGATTTTTAAAATTCTTCTGTGAAACTTTTGTAACCGAAGCTGGGATGGAAACCAGGCAGCCAGACAGAATGTACCTTCCCTGAGTGAAAATTTCTATCATTTCACTGAAAGTGACATTATAATATTTCAGAATAAACCCTCGTAACACTAATAAATGTATGTAGGTTTTTTTTTTAATGTTTTTATAATGCGTGTTTGGTTCTTACAATATTTTGAGCTATTATATTACTAAGTCTGTATGTGAGTTAAGACATTTTAATATAGAACACCTGCTTCAAGGCTAAAAGTAAAGTATTTGAATTGTGTTTCACCTTTCGTGTGTTTTTAGACGTTCGTTCTACTCTACAGTTTACGGAATTTCTCGGGATATGGACATCTCACAAATCTGACAAAATTTCATTTCTATGTTTAGGTTTTATAGTACAATAAGTTGAGCATCCCTACATTAGTATATGACTGATTCCTTCGAAAGAAAAAAAGAGTATGTTAGTTTTGTTGAATTTTTGGTCAAAATTTTAGTATATAGGTAATTGCAATAGCTCTTTCACGAAATTTTATTTAAATTTTTTGCAACATTTCAAAATGCTGTATCATTCAATGGCATTTGATGTGTTTTGGCTTGCTGTATTAAAGCTGGGCTCGAACCCGGGCAGCTAGACAATATGTTCTTTTCCTGAGTGAAATATTGCTATCATTTCATTAAAGTGACGTGGTAATATTTCAATATAATTTCTCGTACATTGCACTAAGTCGTCCTCTCTCGTGGATGAGTGTATCTAAGTAAAGAACTTAAAATTAGAAATGGTTCTTACGTTAAAATTCTCAATGAAGTATTTCTTTTATGGTTTATGACTTTTGTTTCCAAGATGTTCTTCGAAATCTCTGTTTAGAATGGTGTTTTTGAGCTTTTTTTTTTTTAAATAAATCTTTAAAAGTGTATATGTATAGCTCTTTTAATTTTAATATATTGCGAGTTTGATTCTTACTCTTTTTTGATCTGTTATGTCACTAATTCTGTGTGTGAATTAAGATAGTTTAATATATAACACCTGCTTCAAAGCTAACAGTAAAGTTTATTTTGTTTATTTGTCATTTAAAATTACCTGCTTATTTTCTTTTGGTGCCGTCTTTCTACCAGGGCTGAAATTATTTACTCTTCTCGAAGATCATTATCCGTAATAACTGTCTAAATATTTTTCCTTTCATTGTTCATGTTGTACCCATACATTAAAACCACTTTTGCTAACTGTACTTCTGTTGTATTAGGGAAATCATTTGCTTTTCTATCGACTGCAGTCATGATTTTACTAACAATATAGCACATTGCTGGAATTTAAAACAAAGAAGCTACTTTTTGAAGTTTTATATATTTAGAAACAATATTAGCTATTTCTCTTTGAGTATAATAATTCTTTAATGTCAAAGTAGTTAAAATCTAATGATTTCTTTTTTTCCCCCTTGGCCTCTTCTAGTGTAATTTGTCATCACTTTTGTGCACTTTTGGATTGCAGAACATGATATCGTGAAACAAAAAGAACGGAGAAATAGTGCAGAGCAAAAAGACATCTGTGGCTGGTAATTCTTGTTTTATGTTAACTTTATTTCCACTAGAAATGCTTCAATGTTATAATTTGTATGTCCTTTTTCACAAGTAGCTTTATATTGGAGTTTTACTAGTTATTTTACGTGAACGCTTCATATTACGTTTTAATGTTTAGGGTAGCATTTATGCATTAATTTCTTAGGTTTTGAATTCCGTATTGAAGTGTCTGAATTGGTGCTTTCTTTATATTGTATAGTAATATTCGAAGTTAGGTCGAACTGTTAATCACATTATAATTGTCAGAAGTCTGAGATTTGTTAGAGTTCTGTTGCTTCGTAGTGGTTTCAAAATTACTGTTGTAGTGTAATTTTTTCCCGAGTGGCCTCCTTTTGCATTATGAGGAGGAGGCTAAACATTTTCCTCTCTGTGTGGCCTAATATATTCCCTGTCCAACAGGGTCTCCTCTTCCCAACAGGTCAGTGTAATTGCACTGCCTGTGTATAAACCAATTTTGTTTCAGATTTTTTCCGAATTTAGAGTCTCTCTATCAAGTGCTATTTCTCTTGAAACCATTGAAAGTTAAATGTTCAACAAAAAAGAAATGTAAATAAAAATTTAATGAGTACTCGTATAGAAAGTTAGTGCAGCTGCAAATTGTGAAGTTTTATGAACCAATTTGCGAAGATCTGTTTAAAAGTGATTCCACAAAAAAAAAAATTCATTTTGAAATCAAATCAGAGATGTTTTATTATTATCGAAGTAAAATTCTGCAGATTGACTTTCAACTTTGTTTTGCAAAGCACTCTGAAAGTTTCTTTCGGACTTTTTTCCGTTCTCTTGGCAAATGCATGACAGAATTATTTTTTGAAAAAGCTGATGTCCTTCGCTTGTAAGAATGACGGATGCAACTGTATGCACGTCGCTGTAAAGAGCACATGTTTTCCAGTAGCTGTTTTAAAGTGTCCTGTTTTTTTCTTTAATTATGTCATTCTCCGCTACAAGATCAGACGTTGCTTTTGTGTTATTTAACAATTCCTTCATCTTATCTTCAGTTAAAAGCTCTTCTTCGTAATGAGCACTTTTGTTATCAAGGGGTTTTATAAGATCCCAATTCTTCTTTTGTAAATTTCTGCTTCATTGTTTAACTTCTCTGTCTTCCATGTGTGAAAATTCTACGGCATCGTTTGCTTTTGAGATTTGTAAGATTTTTTGGACTTCATTTTCAGTCGATGGAAATTGTTTAAAGTAGCAGATAAATTCTTTCCGGTGTTGATAATTGAATGCTGCAGCACGTATGAATGAAATTCTAGCAGTGGACAAATTAAATGGGATCCCTATAAAGTATTTTACTCCTAGACCATGGATTAGTCATTAACAGTACTTGTGTAAAAACAGATTAAAGTATATGAATTCCCTGTTTAAGAAAGGAATTTCTTTATGACAGTATGAAGTGTGTATCATAGCTGGAATAGCGAGGTGTTGCGTCTTCAGGGAAACAAAATTTGTTATTCTGTAATTTTTACTGAAAATGTGTGTTTAAATTTTGTTACCTAGATAACCTATTTTTAACTCTTTCTATATGAAAATGAAACCAAATACAGACAAAAAAATAAAATTGCATTCCTTCTCTTGGTGCAGTTACTCGCATTTTTAACATAATGGGAGGCAATTTTAAGTTTATAAAATTCTGGCTAGCTGCAATTATATATTGCACTTTTAATATTTCAGTTGTAAGTGCATTGCACAAAGTATAAAAATGTGTGGTATAATATGTTAAAGAAAATGTATACTCTTTGTATTATTTACAAAAAGATCAGCTAGATGAAAATTAAATACAGGGAAATCATATTTTAATGTGAAATTTAACACTGCATTTCTTCTGAGAGTTTTTTTTTTTTCCTCCTTCTGGTACGTGCGATGTTATGGCTAAATCCATGCAGTTGTTGGGATGTTTGTTTGTTATTCTGTATCTAAACATTGATTTTAACAAGTTCGTTGTTGAAAATCCTCTTTCACATTTTTAAGTAGATCGAAAGCAGGAATTTATCTTTTTAAAAGTTTAACAGTTCATGATTTTTCTGATCTAGGACTATTCAAATGGCTTTTTGTGATATTCCTTATCTTAATTAGGATGAAAATCAGTTATTTCCATCTCTAGATCAGTAGAATTGTTAACCTATTTGCAATCTTTTACCATTTTTCTTAAATACTAGTATTATGTAATGGGTTTGAAGTGAATGAAGTAGTTGGCCTAATTTTAAATACACTCAAAACATCTAATTTAGAAACTAATTTAAGCTCGATGAGATTTTCCAAATGTTTCTTTCAGTTTTCTTACATTTCACGCTTTAATTCTCCAGATTTTCAAAGTGGCAAAACGTACATTGCATTATGGTAAAAATGTATATTCCTTATATTTGTGTAATATTTTTACAAAATTAATTTTGATTTAAAATGAATTTAAAATACCCTTGAATTCAAAGACTTAGTTTAGTTCTCTCCCCCCGTCAGGTTTTAAGATTTTAGTTGTTATGTCTGTAAGAATGACTAAATCATAGAACCAATTATGGTCAATAATTTCTTCATAAGTTTCGTTTCTGGATTTTTAAAATTCTTCTGTGAAACTTTTGTAACCGAAGCTGGGATGGAAACCAGGCAGCCAGACAGAATGTACCTTCCCTGAGTGAAAATTTCTATCATTTCACTGAAAGTGACATTATAATATTTCAGAATAAACCCTCGTAACACTAATAAATGTATGTAGGTTTTTTTTTTAATGTTTTTATAATGCGTGTTTGGTTCTTACAATATTTTGAGCTATTATATTACTAAGTCTGTATGTGAGTTAAGACATTTTAATATAGAACACCTGCTTCAAGGCTAAAAGTAAAGTATTTGAATTGTGTTTCACCTTTCGTGTGTTTTTAGACGTTCGTTCTACTCTACAGTTTACGGAATTTCTCGGGATTTGGACATCTCACAAATCTGACAAAATTTCATTTCTATGTTTAGGTTTTATAGTACAATAAGTTGAGCATCCCTACATTAGTATATGACTGATTCCTTCGAAAGAAAAAAAGAGTATGTTAGTTTTGTTGAATTTTTGGTCAAAATTTTAGTATATAGGTAATTGCAATAGCTCTTTCACGAAATTTTATTTAAATTTTTTGCAACATTTCAAAATGCTGTATCATTCAATGGCATTTGATGTGTTTTGGCTTGCTGTATTAAAGCTGGGCTCGAACCCGGGCAGCTAGACAATATGTTCTTTTCCTGAGTGAAATATTGCTATCATTTCATTAAAGTGACGTGGTAATATTTCAATATAATTTCTCGTACATTGCACTAAGTCGTCCTCTCTCGTGGATGAGTGTATCTAAGTAAAGAACTTAAAATTAGAAATGGTTCTTACGTTAAAATTCTCAATGAAGTATTTCTTTTATGGTTTATGACTTTTGTTTCCAAGATGTTCTTCGAAATCTCTGTTTAGAATGGTGTTTTTGAGCTTTTTTTTTTTTAAATAAATCTTTAAAAGTGTATATGTATAGCTCTTTTAATATATTGCAAGTTTGATTCTTACTCTTTTTTGATCTGTTATGTCACTAATTCTGTGTGTGAATTAAGATAGTTTAATATATAACACCTGCTTCAAAGCTAACAGTAAAGTTTATTTTGTTTATTTGTCATTTAAAATTACCTGCTTATTTTCTTTTGGTGCCGTCTTTCTACCAGGGCTGAAATTATTTACTCTTCTCGAAGATCATTATCCGTAATAACTGTCTAAATATTTTTCCTTTCATTGTTCATGTTGTACCCATACATTAAAACCACTTTTGCTAACTGTACTTCTGTTGTATTAGGGAAATCATTTGCTTTTCTATCGACTGCAGTCATGATTTTACTAACAATATAGCACATTGCTGGAATTTAAAACAAAGAAGCTACTTTTTGAAGTTTTATATATTTAGAAACAATATTAGCTATTTCTCTTTGAGTATAATAATTCTTTAATGTCAAAGTAGTTAAAATCTAATGATTTCTTTTTTTCCCCCTTGGCCTCTTCTAGTGTAATTTGTCATCACTTTTGTGCACTTTTGGATTGCAGAACATGATATCGTGAAACAAAAAGAACGGAGAAATAGTGCAGAGCAAAAAGACATCTGTGGCTGGTAATTCTTGTTTTATGTTAACTTTATTTCCACTAGAAATGCTTCAATGTTATAATTTGTATGTCCTTTTTCACAAGTAGCTTTATATTGGAGTTTTACTAGTTATTTTACGTGAACGCTTCATATTACGTTTTAATGTTTAGGGTAGCATTTATGCATTAATTTCTTAGGTTTTGAATTCCGTATTGAAGTGTCTGAATTGGTGCTTTCTTTATATTGTATAGTAATATTCGAAGTTAGGTCGAACTGTTAATCACATTATAATTGTCAGAAGTCTGAGATTTGTTAGAGTTCTGTTGCTTCGTAGTGGTTTCAAAATTACTGTTGTAGTGTAATTTTTTCCCGAGTGGCCTCCTTTTGCATTATGAGGAGGAGGCTAAACATTTTCCTCTCTGTGTGGCCTAATATATTCCCTGTCCAACAGGGTCTCCTCTTCCCAACAGGTCAGTGTAATTGCACTGCCTGTGTATAAACCAATTTTGTTTCAGATTTTTTCCGAATTTAGAGTCTCTCTATCAAGTGCTATTTCTCTTGAAACCATTGAAAGTTAAATGTTCAACAAAAAAGAAATGTAAATAAAAATTTAATGAGTACTCGTATAGAAAGTTAGTGCAGCTGCAAATTGTGAAGTTTTATGAACCAATTTGCGAAGATCTGTTTAAAAGTGATTCCACAAAAAAAAAAATTCATTTTGAAATCAAATCAGAGATGTTTTATTATTATCGAAGTAAAATTCTGCAGATTGACTTTCAATTTTGTTTTGCAAAGCACTCTGAAAGTTTCTTTCGGACTTTTTTCCGTTCTCTTGGCAAATGCATGACAGAATTATTTTTTGAAAAAGCTGATGTCCTTCGCTTGTAAGAATGACGGATGCAACTGTATGCGCGTCGCTGTAAAGAGCACATGTTTTCCAGTAGCTGTTTTAAAGTGTCCTGTTTTTTTCTTTAATTATGTCATTCTCCGCTACAAGATCAGACGTTGCTTTTGTGTTATTTAACAATTCCTTCATCTTATCTTCAGTTAAAAGCTCTTCTTCGTAATGAGCACTTTTGTTATCAAGGGGTTTTATAAGATCCCAATTCTTCTTTTGTAATTTTCTGCTTCATTGTTTAACTTCTCTGTCTTCCATGTGTGAAAATTCTACGGCATCGTTTGCTTTTGAGATTTGTAAGATTTTTTGGACTTCATTTTCAGTCGATGGAAATTGTTTAAAGTAGCAGATAAATTCTTTCCGGTGTTGATAATTGAATGCTGCAGCACGTATGAATGAAATTCTAGCAGTGGACAAATTAAATGGGATCCCTATAAAGTATTTTACTCCTAGACCATGGATTAGTCATTAACAGTACTTGTGTAAAAACAGATTAAAGTATATGAATTCCCTGTTTAAGAAAGGAATTTCTTTATGACAGTATGAAGTGTGTATCATAGCTGGAATAGCGAGGTGTTGCGTCTTCAGGGAAACAAAATTTGTTATTCTGTAATTTTTACTGAAAATGTGTGTTTAAATTTTGTTACCTAGATAACCTATTTTTAACTCTTTCTATATGAAAATGAAACCAAATACAGACAAAAAAATAAAATTGCATTCCTTCTCTTGGTGCAGTTACTCGCATTTTTAACATAATGGGAGGCAATTTTAAGTTTATAAAATTCTGGCTAGCTGCAATTATATATTGCACTTTTAATATTTCAGTTGTAAGTGCATTGCACAAAGTATAAAAATGTGTGGTATAATATGTTAAAGAAAATGTATACTCTTTGTATTATTTACAAAAAGATCAGCTAGATGAAAATTAAATACAGGGAAATCATATTTTAATGTGAAATTTAACACTGCATTTCTTCTGAGAGTTTTTTTTTTTTTCTCCTTCTGGTACGTGCGATGTTATGGCTAAATCCATGCAGTTGTTGGGATGTTTGTTTGTTATTCTGTATCTAAACATTGATTTTAACAAGTTCGTTGTTGAAAATCCTCTTTCACATTTTTAAGTAGATCGAAAGCAGGAATTTATCTTTTTAAAAGTTTAACAGTTCATGATTTTTCTGATCTAGGACTATTCAAATGGCTTTTTGTGATATTCCTTATCTTAATTAGGATGAAAATCAGTTATTTCCATCTCTAGATCAGTAGAATTGTTAACCTATTTGCAATCTTTTACCATTTTTCTTAAATACTAGTATTATGTAATGGGTTTGAAGTGAATGAAGTAGTTGGCCTAATTTTAAATACACTCAAAACATCTAATTTAGAAACTAATTTAAGCTCGATGAGATTTTCCAAATGTTTCTTTCAGTTTTCTTACATTTCACGCTTTAATTCTCCAGATTTTCAAAGTGGCAAAACGTACATTGCATTATGGTAAAAATGTATATTCCTTATATTTGTGTAATATTTTTACAAAATTAATTTTGATTTAAAATGAATTTAAAATACCCTTGAATTCAAAGACTTAGTTTAGTTCTCTCCCCCCGTCAGGTTTTAAGATTTTAGTTGTTATGTCTGTAAGAATGACTAAATCATAGAACCAATTATGGTCAATAATTTCTTCATAAGTTTCGTTTCTGGATTTTTAAAATTCTTCTGTGAAACTTTTGTAACCGAAGCTGGGATGGAAACCAGGCAGCCAGACAGAATGTACCTTCCCTGAGTGAAAATTTCTATCATTTCACTGAAAGTGACATTATAATATTTCAGAATAAACCCTCGTAACACTAATAAATGTATGTAGGTTTTTTTTTAATGTTTTTATAATGCGTGTTTGGTTCTTACAATATTTTGAGCTATTATATTACCAAGTCTGTATGTGAGTTAAGACATTTTAATATAGAACACCTGCTTCAAGGCTAAAAGTAAAGTATTTGAATTGTGTTTCACCTTTCGTGTGTTTTTAGACGTTCGTTCTACTCTACAGTTTACGGAATTTCTCGGGATTTGGACATCTCACAAATCTGACAAAATTTCATTCCTATGTTTAGGTTTTATAGTACAATAAGTTGAGCATCCCTACATTAGTATATGACTGATTCCTTCGAAAGAAAAAAAGAGTATGTTAGTTTTGTTGAATTTTTGGTCAAAATTTTAGTATATAGGTAATTGCAATAGCTCTTTCACGAAATTTTATTTAAATTTTTTGCAACATTTCAAAATGCTGTATCATTCAATGGCATTTGATGTGTTTTGGCTTGCTGTATTAAAGCTGGGCTCGAACCCGGGCAGCTAGACAATATGTTCTTTTCCTGAGTGAAATATTGCTATCATTTCATTAAAGTGACGTGGTAATATTTCAATATAATTTCTCGTACATTGCACTAAGTCGTCCTCTCTCGTGGATGAGTGTATCTAAGTAAAGAACTTAAAATTAGAAATGGTTCTTACGTTAAAATTCTCAATGAAGTATTTCTTTTATGGTTTATGACTTTTGTTTCCAAGATGTTCTTCGAAATCTCTGTTTAGAATGGTGTTTTTGAGCTTTTTTTTTTTAAAATAAATCTTTAAAAGTGTATATGTATAGCTCTTTTAATTTTAATATATTGCGAGTTTGATTCTTACTCTTTTTTGATCTGTTATGTCACTAATTCTGTGTGTGAATTAAGATAGTTTAATATATAACACCTGCTTCAAAGCTAACAGTAAAGTTTATTTTGTTTATTTGTCATTTAAAATTACCTGCTTATTTTCTTTTGGTGCCGTCTTTCTACCAGGGCTGAAATTATTTACTCTTCTCGAAGATCATTATCCGTAATAACTGTCTAAATATTTTTCCTTTCATTGTTCATGTTGTACCCATACATTAAAACCACTTTTGCTAACTGTACTTCTGTTGTATTAGGGAAATCATTTGCTTTTCTATCGACTGCAGTCATGATTTTACTAACAATATAGCACATTGCTGGAATTTAAAACAAAGAAGCTACTTTTTGAAGTTTTATATATTTAGAAACAATATTAGCTATTTCTCTTTGTGTATAATAATTCTTTAATGTCAAAGTAGTTAAAATCTAATGATTTCTTTTTTTCCCCCTTGGCCTCTTCTAGTGTAATTTGTCATCACTTTTGTGCACTTTTGGATTGCAGAACATGATATCGTGAAACAAAAAGAACGGAGAAATAGTGCAGAGCAAAAAGACATCTGTGGCTGGTAATTCTTGTTTTATGTTAACTTTATTTCCACTAGAAATGCTTCAATGTTATTTGTATGTCCTTTTTCACAAGTAGCTTTATATTGGAGTTTTACTAGTTATTTTACGTGAACGCTTCATATTACGTTTTAATGTTTAGGGTAGCATTTATGCATTAATTTCTTAGGTTTTGAATTCCGTATTGAAGTGTCTGAATTGGTGCTTTCTTTATATTGTATAGTAATATTCGAAGTTAGGTCGAACTGTTAATCACATTATAATTGTCAGAAGTCTGAGATTTGTTAGAGTTCTGTTGCTTCGTAGTGGTTTCAAAATTATTGTTGTAGTGTAATTTTTTCCCGAGTGGCCTCCTTTTGCATTATGAGGAGGAGGCTAAACATTTTCCTCTCTATGTGGCCTAATATATTCCCTGTCCAACAGGGTCTCCTCTTCCCAACAGGTCAGTGTAATTGCACTGCCTGTGTATAAACCAATTTTGTTTCAGATTTTTTCCGAATTTAGAGTCTCTCTATCAAGTGCTATTTCTCTTGAAACCATTGAAAGTTAAATGTTCAACAAAAAAGAAATGTAAATAAAAATTTAATGAGTACTCGTATAGAAAGTTAGTGCAGCTGCAAATTGTGAAGTTTTATGAACCAATTTGCGAAGATCTGTTTAAAAGTGATTCCACAAAAAAAAAATTCATTTTGAAATCAAATCAGAGATGTTTTCTTATTATCGAAGTAAAATTCTGCAGATTGACTTTCAACTTTGTTTTGCAAAGCACTCTGAAAGTTTCTTTCGGACTTTTTCCCGTTCTCTTGGCAAATGCATGACAGAATTATTTTTTGAAAAAGCTGATGTCCTTCGCTTGTAAGAATGACGGATGCAACTGTATGCGCGTCGCTGTAAAGAGCACATGTTTTCCAGTAGCTGTTTTAAAGTGTCCTGTTTTTTTCTTTAATTATGTCATTCTCCGCTACAAGATCAGACGTTGCTTTTGTGTTATTTAACAATTCCTTCATCTTATCTTCAGTTAAAAGCTCTTCTTCGTAATGAGCACTTTTGTTATCAAGGGGTTTTATAAGATCCCAATTCTTCTTTTGTAATTTTCTGCTTCATTGTTTAACTTCTCTGTCTTCCATGTGTGAAAATTCTACGGCATCGTTTGCTTTTGAGATTTGTAAGATTTTTTGGACTTCATTTTCAGTCGATGGAAATTGTTTAAAGTAGCAGATAAATTCTTTCCGGTGTTGATAATTGAATGCTGCAGCACGTATGAATGAAATTCTAGCAGTGGACAAATTAAATGGGATCCCTATAAAGTATTTTACTCCTAGACCATGGATTAGTCATTAACAGTACTTGTGTAAAAACAGATTAAAGTATATGAATTCCCTGTTTAAGAAAGGAATTTCTTTATGACAGTATGAAGTGTGTATCATAGCTGGAATAGCGAGGTGTTGCGTCTTCAGGGAAACAAAATTTGTTATTCTGTAATTTTTACTGAAAATGTGTGTTTAAATTTTGTTACCTAGATAACCTATTTTTAACTCTTTCTATATGAAAATGAAACCAAATACAGACAAAAAAATAAAATTGCATTCCTTCTCTTGGTGCAGTTACTCGCATTTTTAACATAATGGGAGGCAATTTTAAGTTTATAAAATTCTGGCTAGCTGCAATTATATATTGCACTTTTAATATTTCAGTTGTAAGTGCATTGCACAAAGTATAAAAATGTGTGGTATAATATGTTAAAGAAAATGTATACTCTTTGTATTATTTACAAAAAGATCAGCTAGATGAAAATTAAATACAGGGAAATCATATTTTAATGTGAAATTTAACACTGCATTTCTTCTGAGAGTTTTTTTTTTTTTCTCCTTCTGGTACGTGCGATGTTATGGCTAAATCCATGCAGTTGTTGGGATGTTTGTTTGTTATTCTGTATCTAAACATTGATTTTAACAAGTTCGTTGTTGAAAATCCTCTTTCACATTTTTAAGTAGATCGAAAGCAGGAATTTATCTTTTTAAAAGTTTAACAGTTCATGATTTTTCTGATCTAGGACTATTCAAATGGCTTTTTGTGATATTCCTTATCTTAATTAGGATGAAAATCAGTTATTTCCATCTCTAGATCAGTAGAATTGTTAACCTATTTGCAATCTTTTACCATTTTTCTTAAATACTAGTATTATGTAATGGGTTTGAAGTGAATGAAGTAGTTGGCCTAATTTTAAATACACTCAAAACATCTAATTTAGAAACTAATTTAAGCTCGATGAGATTTTCCAAATGTTTCTTTCAGTTTTCTTACATTTCACGCTTTAATTCTCCAGATTTTCAAAGTGGCAAAACGTACATTGCATTATGGTAAAAATGTATATTCCTTATATTTGTGTAATATTTTTACAAAATTAATTTTGATTTAAAATGAATTTAAAATACCCTTGAATTCAAAGACTTAGTTTAGTTCTCTCCCCCCGTCAGGTTTTAAGATTTTAGTTGTTATGTCTGTAAGAATGACTAAATCATAGAACCAATTATGGTCAATAATTTCTTCATAAGTTTCGTTTCTGGATTTTTAAAATTCTTCTGTGAAACTTTTGTAACCGAAGCTGGGATGGAAACCAGGCAGCCAGACAGAATGTACCTTCCCTGAGTGAAAATTTCTATCATTTCACTGAAAGTGACATTATAATATTTCAGAATAAACCCTCGTAACACTAATAAATGTATGTAGGTTTTTTTTTTAATGTTTTTATAATGCGTGTTTGGTTCTTACAATATTTTGAGCTATTATATTACTAAGTCTGTATGTGAGTTAAGACATTTTAATATAGAACACCTGCTTCAAGGCTAAAAGTAAAGTATTTGAATTGTGTTTCACCTTTCGTGTGTTTTTAGACGTTCGTTCTACTCTACAGTTTACGGAATTTCTCGGGATTTGGACATCTCACAAATCTGACAAAATTTCATTTCTATGTTTAGGTTTTATAGTACAATAAGTTGAGCATCCCTACATTAGTATATGACTGATTCCTTCGAAAGAAAAAAAGAGTATGTTAGTTTTGTTGAATTTTTGGTCAAAATTTTAGTATATAGGTAATTGCAATAGCTCTTTCACGAAATTTTATTTAAATTTTTTGCAACATTTCAAAATGCTGTATCATTCAATGGCATTTGATGTGTTTTGGCTTGCTGTATTAAAGCTGGGCTCGAACCCGGGCAGCTAGACAATATGTTCTTTTCCTGAGTGAAATATTGCTATCATTTCATTAAAGTGACGTGGTAATATTTCAATATAATTTCTCGTACATTGCACTAAGTCGTCCTCTCTCGTGGATGAGTGTATCTAAGTAAAGAACTTAAAATTAGAAATGGTTCTTACGTTAAAATTCTCAATGAAGTATTTCTTTTATGGTTTATGACTTTTGTTTCCAAGATGTTCTTCGAAATCTCTGTTTAGAATGGTGTTTTTGAGCTTTTTTTTTTTTAAATAAATCTTTAAAAGTGTATATGTATAGCTCTTTTAATTTTAATATATTGCAAGTTTGATTCTTACTCTTTTTTGATCTGTTATGTCACTAATTCTGTGTGTGAATTAAGATAGTTTAATATATAACACCTGCTTCAAAGCTAACAGTAAAGTTTATTTTGTTTATTTGTCATTTAAAATTACCTGCTTATTTTCTTTTGGTGCCGTCTTTCTACCAGGGCTGAAATTATTTACTCTTCTCGAAGATCATTATCCGTAATAACTGTCTAAATATTTTTCCTTTCATTGTTCATGTTGTACCCATACATTAAAACCACTTTTGCTAACTGTACTTCTGTTGTATTAGGGAAATCATTTGCTTTTCTATCGACTGCAGTCATGATTTTACTAACAATATAGCACATTGCTGGAATTTAAAACAAAGAAGCTACTTTTTGAAGTTTTATATATTTAGAAACAATATTAGCTATTTCTCTTTGAGTATAATAATTCTTTAATGTCAAAGTAGTTAAAATCTAATGATTTCTTTTTTTCCCCCTTGGCCTCTTCTAGTGTAATTTGTCATCACTTTTGTGCACTTTTGGATTGCAGAACATGATATCGTGAAACAAAAAGAACGGAGAAATAGTGCAGAGCAAAAAGACATCTGTGGCTGGTAATTCTTGTTTTATGTTAACTTTATTTCCACTAGAAATGCTTCAATGTTATAATTTGTATGTCCTTTTTCACAAGTAGCTTTATATTGGAGTTTTACTAGTTATTTTACGTGAACGCTTCATATTACGTTTTAATGTTTAGGGTAGCATTTATGCATTAATTTCTTAGGTTTTGAATTCCGTATTGAAGTGTCTGAATTGGTGCTTTCTTTATATTGTATAGTAATATTCGAAGTTAGGTCGAACTGTTAATCACATTATAATTGTCAGAAGTCTGAGATTTGTTAGAGTTCTGTTGCTTCGTAGTGGTTTCAAAATTACTGTTGTAGTGTAATTTTTTCCCGAGTGGCCTCCTTTTGCATTATGAGGAGGAGGCTAAACATTTTCCTCTCTGTGTGGCCTAATATATTCCCTGTCCAACAGGGTCTCCTCTTCCCAACAGGTCAGTGTAATTGCACTGCCTGTGTATAAACCAATTTTGTTTCAGATTTTTTCCGAATTTAGAGTCTCTCTATCAAGTGCTATTTCTCTTGAAACCATTGAAAGTTAAATGTTCAACAAAAAAGAAATGTAAATAAAAATTTAATGAGTACTCGTATAGAAAGTTAGTGCAGCTGCAAATTGTGAAGTTTTATGAACCAATTTGCGAAGATCTGTTTAAAAGTGATTCCACAAAAAAAAAAATTCATTTTGAAATCAAATCAGAGATGTTTTATTATTATCGAAGTAAAATTCTGCAGATTGACTTTCAATTTTGTTTTGCAAAGCACTCTGAAAGTTTCTTTCGGACTTTTTTCCGTTCTCTTGGCAAATGCATGACAGAATTATTTTTTGAAAAAGCTGATGTCCTTCGCTTGTAAGAATGACGGATGCAACTGTATGCGCGTCGCTGTAAAGAGCACATGTTTTCCAGTAGCTGTTTTAAAGTGTCCTGTTTTTTTCTTTAATTATGTCATTCTCCGCTACAAGATCAGACGTTGCTTTTGTGTTATTTAACAATTCCTTCATCTTATCTTCAGTTAAAAGCTCTTCTTCGTAATGAGCACTTTTGTTATCAAGGGGTTTTATAAGATCCCAATTCTTCTTTTGTAATTTTCTGCTTCATTGTTTAACTTCTCTGTCTTCCATGTGTGAAAATTCTACGGCATCGTTTGCTTTTGAGATTTGTAAGATTTTTTGGACTTCATTTTCAGTCGATGGAAATTGTTTAAAGTAGCAGATAAATTCTTTCCGGTGTTGATAATTGAATGCTGCAGCACGTATGAATGAAATTCTAGCAGTGGACAAATTAAATGGGATCCCTATAAAGTATTTTACTCCTAGACCATGGATTAGTCATTAACAGTACTTGTGTAAAAACAGATTAAAGTATATGAATTCCCTGTTTAAGAAAGGAATTTCTTTATGACAGTATGAAGTGTGTATCATAGCTGGAATAGCGAGGTGTTGCGTCTTCAGGGAAACAAAATTTGTTATTCTGTAATTTTTACTGAAAATGTGTGTTTAAATTTTGTTACCTAGATAACCTATTTTTAACTCTTTCTATATGAAAATGAAACCAAATACAGACAAAAAAATAAAATTGCATTCCTTCTCTTGGTGCAGTTACTCGCATTTTTAACATAATGGGAGGCAATTTTAAGTTTATAAAATTCTGGCTAGCTGCAATTATATATTGCACTTTTAATATTTCAGTTGTAAGTGCATTGCACAAAGTATAAAAATGTGTGGTATAATATGTTAAAGAAAATGTATACTCTTTGTATTATTTACAAAAAGATCAGCTAGATGAAAATTAAATACAGGGAAATCATATTTTAATGTGAAATTTAACACTGCATTTCTTCTGAGAGTTTTTTTTTTTTTCTCCTTCTGGTACGTGCGATGTTATGGCTAAATCCATGCAGTTGTTGGGATGTTTGTTTGTTATTCTGTATCTAAACATTGATTTTAACAAGTTCGTTGTTGAAAATCCTCTTTCACATTTTTAAGTAGATCGAAAGCAGGAATTTATCTTTTTAAAAGTTTAACAGTTCATGATTTTTCTGATCTAGGACTATTCAAATGGCTTTTTGTGATATTCCTTATCTTAATTAGGATGAAAATCAGTTATTTCCATCTCTAGATCAGTAGAATTGTTAACCTATTTGCAATCTTTTACCATTTTTCTTAAATACTAGTATTATGTAATGGGTTTGAAGTGAATGAAGTAGTTGGCCTAATTTTAAATACACTCAAAACATCTAATTTAGAAACTAATTTAAGCTCGATGAGATTTTCCAAATGTTTCTTTCAGTTTTCTTACATTTCACGCTTTAATTCTCCAGATTTTCAAAGTGGCAAAACGTACATTGCATTATGGTAAAAATGTATATTCCTTATATTTGTGTAATATTTTTACAAAATTAATTTTGATTTAAAATGAATTTAAAATACCCTTGAATTCAAAGACTTAGTTTAGTTCTCTCCCCCCGTCAGGTTTTAAGATTTTAGTTGTTATGTCTGTAAGAATGACTAAATCATAGAACCAATTATGGTCAATAATTTCTTCATAAGTTTCGTTTCTGGATTTTTAAAATTCTTCTGTGAAACTTTTGTAACCGAAGCTGGGATGGAAACCAGGCAGCCAGACAGAATGTACCTTCCCTGAGTGAAAATTTCTATCATTTCACTGAAAGTGACATTATAATATTTCAGAATAAACCCTCGTAACACTAATAAATGTATGTAGGTTTTTTTTTAATGTTTTTATAATGCGTGTTTGGTTCTTACAATATTTTGAGCTATTATATTACCAAGTCTGTATGTGAGTTAAGACATTTTAATATAGAACACCTGCTTCAAGGCTAAAAGTAAAGTATTTGAATTGTGTTTCACCTTTCGTGTGTTTTTAGACGTTCGTTCTACTCTACAGTTTACGGAATTTCTCGGGATTTGGACATCTCACAAATCTGACAAAATTTCATTCCTATGTTTAGGTTTTATAGTACAATAAGTTGAGCATCCCTACATTAGTATATGACTGATTCCTTCGAAAGAAAAAAAGAGTATGTTAGTTTTGTTGAATTTTTGGTCAAAATTTTAGTATATAGGTAATTGCAATAGCTCTTTCACGAAATTTTATTTAAATTTTTTGCAACATTTCAAAATGCTGTATCATTCAATGGCATTTGATGTGTTTTGGCTTGCTGTATTAAAGCTGGGCTCGAACCCGGGCAGCTAGACAATATGTTCTTTTCCTGAGTGAAATATTGCTATCATTTCATTAAAGTGACGTGGTAATATTTCAATATAATTTCTCGTACATTGCACTAAGTCGTCCTCTCTCGTGGATGAGTGTATCTAAGTAAAGAACTTAAAATTAGAAATGGTTCTTACGTTAAAATTCTCAATGAAGTATTTCTTTTATGGTTTATGACTTTTGTTTCCAAGATGTTCTTCGAAATCTCTGTTTAGAATGGTGTTTTTGAGCTTTTTTTTTTTAAAATAAATCTTTAAAAGTGTATATGTATAGCTCTTTTAATTTTAATATATTGCGAGTTTGATTCTTACTCTTTTTTGATCTGTTATGTCACTAATTCTGTGTGTGAATTAAGATAGTTTAATATATAACACCTGCTTCAAAGCTAACAGTAAAGTTTATTTTGTTTATTTGTCATTTAAAATTACCTGCTTATTTTCTTTTGGTGCCGTCTTTCTACCAGGGCTGAAATTATTTACTCTTCTCGAAGATCATTATCCGTAATAACTGTCTAAATATTTTTCCTTTCATTGTTCATGTTGTACCCATACATTAAAACCACTTTTGCTAACTGTACTTCTGTTGTATTAGGGAAATCATTTGCTTTTCTATCGACTGCAGTCATGATTTTACTAACAATATAGCACATTGCTGGAATTTAAAACAAAGAAGCTACTTTTTGAAGTTTTATATATTTAGAAACAATATTAGCTATTTCTCTTTGTGTATAATAATTCTTTAATGTCAAAGTAGTTAAAATCTAATGATTTCTTTTTTTCCCCCTTGGCCTCTTCTAGTGTAATTTGTCATCACTTTTGTGCACTTTTGGATTGCAGAACATGATATCGTGAAACAAAAAGAACGGAGAAATAGTGCAGAGCAAAAAGACATCTGTGGCTGGTAATTCTTGTTTTATGTTAACTTTATTTCCACTAGAAATGCTTCAATGTTATAATTTGTATGTCCTTTTTCACAAGTAGCTTTATATTGGAGTTTTACTAGTTATTTTACGTGAACGCTTCATATTACGTTTTAATGTTTAGGGTAGCATTTATGCATTAATTTCTTAGGTTTTGAATTCCGTATTGAAGTGTCTGAATTGGTGCTTTCTTTATATTGTATAGTAATATTCGAAGTTAGGTCGAACTGTTAATCACATTATAATTGTCAGAAGTCTGAGATTTGTTAGAGTTCTGTTGCTTCGTAGTGGTTTCAAAATTACTGTTGTAGTGTAATTTTTTCCCGAGTGGCCTCCTTTTGCATTATGAGGAGGAGGCTAAACATTTTCCTCTCTGTGTGGCCTAATATATTCCCTGTCCAACAGGGTCTCCTCTTCCCAACAGGTCAGTGTAATTGCACTGCCTGTGTATAAACCAATTTTGTTTCAGATTTTTTCCGAATTTAGAGTCTCTCTATCAAGTGCTATTTCTCTTGAAACCATTGAAAGTTAAATGTTCAACAAAAAAGAAATGTAAATAAAAATTTAATGAGTACTCGTATAGAAAGTTAGTGCACCTGCAAATTGTGAAGTTTTATGAACCAATTTGCGAAGATCTGTTTAAAAGTGATTCCACAAAAAAAAAATTCATTTTGAAATCAAATCAGAGATGTTTTATTATTATCGAAGTAAAATTCTGCAGATTGACTTTCAACTTTGTTTTGCAAAGCACTCTGAAAGTTTCTTTCGGACTTTTTCCCGTTCTCTTGGCAAATGCATGACAGAATTATTTTTTGAAAAAGCTGATGTCCTTCGCTTGTAAGAATGACGGATGCAACTGTATGCGCGTCGCTGTAAAGAGCACATGTTTTCCAGTAGCTGTTTTAAAGTGTCCTGTTTTTTTCTTTAATTATGTCATTCTCCGCTACAAGATCAGACGTTGCTTTTGTGTTATTTAACAATTCCTTCATCTTATCTTCAGTTAAAAGCTCTTCTTCGTAATGAGCACTTTTGTTATCAAGGGGTTTTATAAGATCCCAATTCTTCTTTTGTAATTTTCTGCTTCATTGTTTAACTTCTCTGTCTTCCATGTGTGAAAATTCTACGGCATCGTTTGCTTTTGAGATTTGTAAGATTTTTTGGACTTCATTTTCAGTCGATGGAAATTGTTTAAAGTAGCAGATAAATTCTTTCCGGTGTTGATAATTGAATGCTGCAGCACGTATGAATGAAATTCTAGCAGTGGACAAATTAAATGGGATCCCTATAAAGTATTTTACTCCTAGACCATGGATTAGTCATTAACAGTACTTGTGTAAAAACAGATTAAAGTATATGAATTCCCTGTTTAAGAAAGGAATTTCTTTATGACAGTATGAAGTGTGTATCATAGCTGGAATAGCGAGGTGTTGCGTCTTCAGGGAAACAAAATTTGTTATTCTGTAATTTTTACTGAAAATGTGTGTTTAAATTTTGTTACCTAGATAACCTATTTTTAACTCTTTCTATATGAAAATGAAACCAAATACAGACAAAAAAATAAAATTGCATTCCTTCTCTTGGTGCAGTTACTCGCATTTTTAACATAATGGGAGGCAATTTTAAGTTTATAAAATTCTGGCTAGCTGCAATTATATATTGCACTTTTAATATTTCAGTTGTAAGTGCATTGCACAAAGTATAAAAATGTGTGGTATAATATGTTAAAGAAAATGTATACTCTTTGTATTATTTACAAAAAGATCAGCTAGATGAAAATTAAATACAGGGAAATCATATTTTAATGTGAAATTTAACACTGCATTTCTTCTGAGAGTTTTTTTTTTTTTCTCCTTCTGGTACGTGCGATGTTATGGCTAAATCCATGCAGTTGTTGGGATGTTTGTTTGTTATTCTGTATCTAAACATTGATTTTAACAAGTTCGTTGTTGAAAATCCTCTTTCACATTTTTAAGTAGATCGAAAGCAGGAATTTATCTTTTTAAAAGTTTAACAGTTCATGATTTTTCTGATCTAGGACTATTCAAATGGCTTTTTGTGATATTCCTTATCTTAATTAGGATGAAAATCAGTTATTTCCATCTCTAGATCAGTAGAATTGTTAACCTATTTGCAATCTTTTACCATTTTTCTTAAATACTAGTATTATGTAATGGGTTTGAAGTGAATGAAGTAGTTGGCCTAATTTTAAATACACTCAAAACATCTAATTTAGAAACTAATTTAAGCTCGATGAGATTTTCCAAATGTTTCTTTCAGTTTTCTTACATTTCACGCTTTAATTCTCCAGATTTTCAAAGTGGCAAAACGTACATTGCATTATGGTAAAAATGTATATTCCTTATATTTGTGTAATATTTTTACAAAATTAATTTTGATTTAAAATGAATTTAAAATACCCTTGAATTCAAAGACTTAGTTTAGTTCTCTCCCCCCGTCAGGTTTTAAGATTTTAGTTGTTATGTCTGTAAGAATGACTAAATCATAGAACCAATTATGGTCAATAATTTCTTCATAAGTTTCGTTTCTGGATTTTTAAAATTCTTCTGTGAAACTTTTGTAACCGAAGCTGGGATGGAAACCAGGCAGCCAGACAGAATGTACCTTCCCTGAGTGAAAATTTCTATCATTTCACTGAAAGTGACATTATAATATTTCAGAATAAACCCTCGTAACACTAATAAATGTATGTAGGTTTTTTTTTAATGTTTTTATAATGCGTGTTTGGTTCTTACAATATTTTGAGCTATTATATTACCAAGTCTGTATGTGAGTTAAGACATTTTAATATAGAACACCTGCTTCAAGGCTAAAAGTAAAGTATTTGAATTGTGTTTCACCTTTCGTGTGTTTTTAGACGTTCGTTCTACTCTACAGTTTACGGAATTTCTCGGGATTTGGACATCTCACAAATCTGACAAAATTTCATTCCTATGTTTAGGTTTTATAGTACAATAAGTTGAGCATCCCTACATTAGTATATGACTGATTCCTTCGAAAGAAAAAAAGAGTATGTTAGTTTTGTTGAATTTTTGGTCAAAATTTTAGTATATAGGTAATTGCAATAGCTCTTTCACGAAATTTTATTTAAATTTTTTGCAACATTTCAAAATGCTGTATCATTCAATGGCATTTGATGTGTTTTGGCTTGCTGTATTAAAGCTGGGCTCGAACCCGGGCAGCTAGACAATATGTTCTTTTCCTGAGTGAAATATTGCTATCATTTCATTAAAGTGACGTGGTAATATTTCAATATAATTTCTCGTACATTGCACTAAGTCGTCCTCTCTCGTGGATGAGTGTATCTAAGTAAAGAACTTAAAATTAGAAATGGTTCTTACGTTAAAATTCTCAATGAAGTATTTCTTTTATGGTTTATGACTTTTGTTTCCAAGATGTTCTTCGAAATCTCTGTTTAGAATGGTGTTTTTGAGCTTTTTTTTTTTAAAATAAATCTTTAAAAGTGTATATGTATAGCTCTTTTAATTTTAATATATTGCGAGTTTGATTCTTACTCTTTTTTGATCTGTTATGTCACTAATTCTGTGTGTGAATTAAGATAGTTTAATATATAACACCTGCTTCAAAGCTAACAGTAAAGTTTATTTTGTTTATTTGTCATTTAAAATTACCTGCTTATTTTCTTTTGGTGCCGTCTTTCTACCAGGGCTGAAATTATTTACTCTTCTCGAAGATCATTATCCGTAATAACTGTCTAAATATTTTTCCTTTCATTGTTCATGTTGTACCCATACATTAAAACCACTTTTGCTAACTGTACTTCTGTTGTATTAGGGAAATCATTTGCTTTTCTATCGACTGCAGTCATGATTTTACTAACAATATAGCACATTGCTGGAATTTAAAACAAAGAAGCTACTTTTTGAAGTTTTATATATTTAGAAACAATATTAGCTATTTCTCTTTGTGTATAATAATTCTTTAATGTCAAAGTAGTTAAAATCTAATGATTTCTTTTTTTCCCCCTTGGCCTCTTCTAGTGTAATTTGTCATCACTTTTGTGCACTTTTGGATTGCAGAACATGATATCGTGAAACAAAAAGAACGGAGAAATAGTGCAGAGCAAAAAGACATCTGTGGCTGGTAATTCTTGTTTTATGTTAACTTTATTTCCACTAGAAATGCTTCAATGTTATAATTTGTATGTCCTTTTTCACAAGTAGCTTTATATTGGAGTTTTACTAGTTATTTTACGTGAACGCTTCATATTACGTTTTAATGTTTAGGGTAGCATTTATGCATTAATTTCTTAGGTTTTGAATTCCGTATTGAAGTGTCTGAATTGGTGCTTTCTTTATATTGTATAGTAATATTCGAAGTTAGGTCGAACTGTTAATCACATTATAATTGTCAGAAGTCTGAGATTTGTTAGAGTTCTGTTGCTTCGTAGTGGTTTCAAAATTACTGTTGTAGTGTAATTTTTTCCCGAGTGGCCTCCTTTTGCATTATGAGGAGGAGGCTAAACATTTTCCTCTCTGTGTGGCCTAATATATTCCCTGTCCAACAGGGTCTCCTCTTCCCAACAGGTCAGTGTAATTGCACTGCCTGTGTATAAACCAATTTTGTTTCAGATTTTTTCCGAATTTAGAGTCTCTCTATCAAGTGCTATTTCTCTTGAAACCATTGAAAGTTAAATGTTCAACAAAAAAGAAATGTAAATAAAAATTTAATGAGTACTCGTATAGAAAGTTAGTGCACCTGCAAATTGTGAAGTTTTATGAACCAATTTGCGAAGATCTGTTTAAAAGTGATTCCACAAAAAAAAAATTCATTTTGAAATCAAATCAGAGATGTTTTATTATTATCGAAGTAAAATTCTGCAGATTGACTTTCAACTTTGTTTTGCAAAGCACTCTGAAAGTTTCTTTCGGACTTTTTCCCGTTCTCTTGGCAAATGCATGACAGAATTATTTTTTGAAAAAGCTGATGTCCTTCGCTTGTAAGAATGACGGATGCAACTGTATGCGCGTCGCTGTAAAGAGCACATGTTTTCCAGTAGCTGTTTTAAAGTGTCCTGTTTTTTTCTTTAATTATGTCATTCTCCGCTACAAGATCAGACGTTGCTTTTGTGTTATTTAACAATTCCTTCATCTTATCTTCAGTTAAAAGCTCTTCTTCGTAATGAGCACTTTTGTTATCAAGGGGTTTTATAAGATCCCAATTCTTCTTTTGTAATTTTCTGCTTCATTGTTTAACTTCTCTGTCTTCCATGTGTGAAAATTCTACGGCATCGTTTGCTTTTGAGATTTGTAAGATTTTTTGGACTTCATTTTCAGTCGATGGAAATTGTTTAAAGTAGCAGATAAATTCTTTCCGGTGTTGATAATTGAATGCTGCAGCACGTATGAATGAAATTCTAGCAGTGGACAAATTAAATGGGATCCCTATAAAGTATTTTACTCCTAGACCATGGATTAGTCATTAACAGTACTTGTGTAAAAACAGATTAAAGTATATGAATTCCCTGTTTAAGAAAGGAATTTCTTTATGACAGTATGAAGTGTGTATCATAGCTGGAATAGCGAGGTGTTGCGTCTTCAGGGAAACAAAATTTGTTATTCTGTAATTTTTACTGAAAATGTGTGTTTAAATTTTGTTACCTAGATAACCTATTTTTAACTCTTTCTATATGAAAATGAAACCAAATACAGACAAAAAAATAAAATTGCATTCCTTCTCTTGGTGCAGTTACTCGCATTTTTAACATAATGGGAGGCAATTTTAAGTTTATAAAATTCTGGCTAGCTGCAATTATATATTGCACTTTTAATATTTCAGTTGTAAGTGCATTGCACAAAGTATAAAAATGTGTGGTATAATATGTTAAAGAAAATGTATACTCTTTGTATTATTTACAAAAAGATCAGCTAGATGAAAATTAAATACAGGGAAATCATATTTTAATGTGAAATTTAACACTGCATTTCTTCTGAGAGTTTTTTTTTTTTTCTCCTTCTGGTACGTGCGATGTTATGGCTAAATCCATGCAGTTGTTGGGATGTTTGTTTGTTATTCTGTATCTAAACATTGATTTTAACAAGTTCGTTGTTGAAAATCCTCTTTCACATTTTTAAGTAGATCGAAAGCAGGAATTTATCTTTTTAAAAGTTTAACAGTTCATGATTTTTCTGATCTAGGACTATTCAAATGGCTTTTTGTGATATTCCTTATCTTAATTAGGATGAAAATCAGTTATTTCCATCTCTAGATCAGTAGAATTGTTAACCTATTTGCAATCTTTTACCATTTTTCTTAAATACTAGTATTATGTAATGGGTTTGAAGTGAATGAAGTAGTTGGCCTAATTTTAAATACACTCAAAACATCTAATTTAGAAACTAATTTAAGCTCGATGAGATTTTCCAAATGTTTCTTTCAGTTTTCTTACATTTCACGCTTTAATTCTCCAGATTTTCAAAGTGGCAAAACGTACATTGCATTATGGTAAAAATGTATATTCCTTATATTTGTGTAATATTTTTACAAAATTAATTTTGATTTAAAATGAATTTAAAATACCCTTGAATTCAAAGACTTAGTTTAGTTCTCTCCCCCCGTCAGGTTTTAAGATTTTAGTTGTTATGTCTGTAAGAATGACTAAATCATAGAACCAATTATGGTCAATAATTTCTTCATAAGTTTCGTTTCTGGATTTTTAAAATTCTTCTGTGAAACTTTTGTAACCGAAGCTGGGATGGAAACCAGGCAGCCAGACAGAATGTACCTTCCCTGAGTGAAAATTTCTATCATTTCACTGAAAGTGACATTATAATATTTCAGAATAAACCCTCGTAACACTAATAAATGTATGTAGGTTTTTTTTTTAATGTTTTTATAATGCGTGTTTGGTTCTTACAATATTTTGAGCTATTATATTACTAAGTCTGTATGTGAGTTAAGACATTTTAATATAGAACACCTGCTTCAAGGCTAAAAGTAAAGTATTTGAATTGTGTTTCACCTTTCGTGTGTTTTTAGACGTTCGTTCTACTCTACAGTTTACGGAATTTCTCGGGATTTGGACATCTCACAAATCTGACAAAATTTCATTTCTATGTTTAGGTTTTATAGTACAATAAGTTGAGCATCCCTACATTAGTATATGACTGATTCCTTCGAAAGAAAAAAAGAGTATGTTAGTTTTGTTGAATTTTTGGTCAAAATTTTAGTATATAGGTAATTGCAATAGCTCTTTCACGAAATTTTATTTAAATTTTTTGCAACATTTCAAAATGCTGTATCATTCAATGGCATTTGATGTGTTTTGGCTTGCTGTATTAAAGCTGGGCTCGAACCCGGGCAGCTAGACAATATGTTCTTTTCCTGAGTGAAATATTGCTATCATTTCATTAAAGTGACGTGGTAATATTTCAATATAATTTCTCGTACATTGCACTAAGTCGTCCTCTCTCGTGGATGAGTGTATCTAAGTAAAGAACTTAAAATTAGAAATGGTTCTTACGTTAAAATTCTCAATGAAGTATTTCTTTTATGGTTTATGACTTTTGTTTCCAAGATGTTCTTCGAAATCTCTGTTTAGAATGGTGTTTTTGAGCTTTTTTTTTTTTAAATAAATCTTTAAAAGTGTATATGTATAGCTCTTTTAATTTTAATATATTGCGAGTTTGATTCTTACTCTTTTTTGATCTGTTATGTCACTAATTCTGTGTGTGAATTAAGATAGTTTAATATATAACACCTGCTTCAAAGCTAACAGTAAAGTTTATTTTGTTTATTTGTCATTTAAAATTACCTGCTTATTTTCTTTTGGTGCCGTCTTTCTACCAGGGCTGAAATTATTTACTCTTCTCGAAGATCATTATCCGTAATAACTGTCTAAATATTTTTCCTTTCATTGTTCATGTTGTACCCATACATTAAAACCACTTTTGCTAACTGTACTTCTGTTGTATTAGGGAAATCATTTGCTTTTCTATCGACTGCAGTCATGATTTTACTAACAATATAGCACATTGCTGGAATTTAAAACAAAGAAGCTACTTTTTGAAGTTTTATATATTTAGAAACAATATTAGCTATTTCTCTTTGAGTATAATAATTCTTTAATGTCAAAGTAGTTAAAATCTAATGATTTCTTTTTTTCCCCCTTGGCCTCTTCTAGTGTAATTTGTCATCACTTTTGTGCACTTTTGGATTGCAGAACATGATATCGTGAAACAAAAAGAACGGAGAAATAGTGCAGAGCAAAAAGACATCTGTGGCTGGTAATTCTTGTTTTATGTTAACTTTATTTCCACTAGAAATGCTTCAATGTTATAATTTGTATGTCCTTTTTCACAAGTAGCTTTATATTGGAGTTTTACTAGTTATTTTACGTGAACGCTTCATATTACGTTTTAATGTTTAGGGTAGCATTTATGCATTAATTTCTTAGGTTTTGAATTCCGTATTGAAGTGTCTGAATTGGTGCTTTCTTTATATTGTATAGTAATATTCGAAGTTAGGTCGAACTGTTAATCACATTATAATTGTCAGAAGTCTGAGATTTGTTAGAGTTCTGTTGCTTCGTAGTGGTTTCAAAATTACTGTTGTAGTGTAATTTTTTCCCGAGTGGCCTCCTTTTGCATTATGAGGAGGAGGCTAAACATTTTCCTCTCTGTGTGGCCTAATATATTCCCTGTCCAACAGGGTCTCCTCTTCCCAACAGGTCAGTGTAATTGCACTGCCTGTGTATAAACCAATTTTGTTTCAGATTTTTTCCGAATTTAGAGTCTCTCTATCAAGTGCTATTTCTCTTGAAACCATTGAAAGTTAAATGTTCAACAAAAAAGAAATGTAAATAAAAATTTAATGAGTACTCGTATAGAAAGTTAGTGCAGCTGCAAATTGTGAAGTTTTATGAACCAATTTGCGAAGATCTGTTTAAAAGTGATTCCACAAAAAAAAAAATTCATTTTGAAATCAAATCAGAGATGTTTTATTATTATCGAAGTAAAATTCTGCAGATTGACTTTCAATTTTGTTTTGCAAAGCACTCTGAAAGTTTCTTTCGGACTTTTTTCCGTTCTCTTGGCAAATGCATGACAGAATTATTTTTTGAAAAAGCTGATGTCCTTCGCTTGTAAGAATGACGGATGCAACTGTATGCGCGTCGCTGTAAAGAGCACATGTTTTCCAGTAGCTGTTTTAAAGTGTCCTGTTTTTTTCTTTAATTATGTCATTCTCCGCTACAAGATCAGACGTTGCTTTTGTGTTATTTAACAATTCCTTCATCTTATCTTCAGTTAAAAGCTCTTCTTCGTAATGAGCACTTTTGTTATCAAGGGGTTTTATAAGATCCCAATTCTTCTTTTGTAATTTTCTGCTTCATTGTTTAACTTCTCTGTCTTCCATGTGTGAAAATTCTACGGCATCGTTTGCTTTTGAGATTTGTAAGATTTTTTGGACTTCATTTTCAGTCGATGGAAATTGTTTAAAGTAGCAGATAAATTCTTTCCGGTGTTGATAATTGAATGCTGCAGCACGTATGAATGAAATTCTAGCAGTGGACAAATTAAATGGGATCCCTATAAAGTATTTTACTCCTAGACCATGGATTAGTCATTAACAGTACTTGTGTAAAAACAGATTAAAGTATATGAATTCCCTGTTTAAGAAAGGAATTTCTTTATGACAGTATGAAGTGTGTATCATAGCTGGAATAGCGAGGTGTTGCGTCTTCAGGGAAACAAAATTTGTTATTCTGTAATTTTTACTGAAAATGTGTGTTTAAATTTTGTTACCTAGATAACCTATTTTTAACTCTTTCTATATGAAAATGAAACCAAATACAGACAAAAAAATAAAATTGCATTCCTTCTCTTGGTGCAGTTACTCGCATTTTTAACATAATGGGAGGCAATTTTAAGTTTATAAAATTCTGGCTAGCTGCAATTATATATTGCACTTTTAATATTTCAGTTGTAAGTGCATTGCACAAAGTATAAAAATGTGTGGTATAATATGTTAAAGAAAATGTATACTCTTTGTATTATTTACAAAAAGATCAGCTAGATGAAAATTAAATACAGGGAAATCATATTTTAATGTGAAATTTAACACTGCATTTCTTCTGAGAGTTTTTTTTTTTTCTCCTTCTGGTACGTGCGATGTTATGGCTAAATCCATGCAGTTGTTGGGATGTTTGTTTGTTATTCTGTATCTAAACATTGATTTTAACAAGTTCGTTGTTGAAAATCCTCTTTCACATTTTTAAGTAGATCGAAAGCAGGAATTTATCTTTTTAAAAGTTTAACAGTTCATGATTTTTCTGATCTAGGACTATTCAAATGGCTTTTTGTGATATTCCTTATCTTAATTAGGATGAAAATCAGTTATTTCCATCTCTAGATCAGTAGAATTGTTAACCTATTTGCAATCTTTTACCATTTTTCTTAAATACTAGTATTATGTAATGGGTTTGAAGTGAATGAAGTAGTTGGCCTAATTTTAAATACACTCAAAACATCTAATTTAGAAACTAATTTAAGCTCGATGAGATTTTCCAAATGTTTCTTTCAGTTTTCTTACATTTCACGCTTTAATTCTCCAGATTTTCAAAGTGGCAAAACGTACATTGCATTATGGTAAAAATGTATATTCCTTATATTTGTGTAATATTTTTACAAAATTAATTTTGATTTAAAATGAATTTAAAATACCCTTGAATTCAAAGACTTAGTTTAGTTCTCTCCCCCCGTCAGGTTTTAAGATTTTAGTTGTTATGTCTGTAAGAATGACTAAATCATAGAACCAATTATGGTCAATAATTTCTTCATAAGTTTCGTTTCTGGATTTTTAAAATTCTTCTGTGAAACTTTTGTAACCGAAGCTGGGATGGAAACCAGGCAGCCAGACAGAATGTACCTTCCCTGAGTGAAAATTTCTATCATTTCACTGAAAGTGACATTATAATATTTCAGAATAAACCCTCGTAACACTAATAAATGTATGTAGGTTTTTTTTTAATGTTTTTATAATGCGTGTTTGGTTCTTACAATATTTTGAGCTATTATATTACCAAGTCTGTATGTGAGTTAAGACATTTTAATATAGAACACCTGCTTCAAGGCTAAAAGTAAAGTATTTGAATTGTGTTTCACCTTTCGTGTGTTTTTAGACGTTCGTTCTACTCTACAGTTTACGGAATTTCTCGGGATTTGGACATCTCACAAATCTGACAAAATTTCATTCCTATGTTTAGGTTTTATAGTACAATAAGTTGAGCATCCCTACATTAGTATATGACTGATTCCTTCGAAAGAAAAAAAGAGTATGTTAGTTTTGTTGAATTTTTGGTCAAAATTTTAGTATATAGGTAATTGCAATAGCTCTTTCACGAAATTTTATTTAAATTTTTTGCAACATTTCAAAATGCTGTATCATTCAATGGCATTTGATGTGTTTTGGCTTGCTGTATTAAAGCTGGGCTCGAACCCGGGCAGCTAGACAATATGTTCTTTTCCTGAGTGAAATATTGCTATCATTTCATTAAAGTGACGTGGTAATATTTCAATATAATTTCTCGTACATTGCACTAAGTCGTCCTCTCTCGTGGATGAGTGTATCTAAGTAAAGAACTTAAAATTAGAAATGGTTCTTACGTTAAAATTCTCAATGAAGTATTTCTTTTATGGTTTATGACTTTTGTTTCCAAGATGTTCTTCGAAATCTCTGTTTAGAATGGTGTTTTTGAGCTTTTTTTTTTTAAAATAAATCTTTAAAAGTGTATATGTATAGCTCTTTTAATTTTAATATATTGCGAGTTTGATTCTTACTCTTTTTTGATCTGTTATGTCACTAATTCTGTGTGTGAATTAAGATAGTTTAATATATAACACCTGCTTCAAAGCTAACAGTAAAGTTTATTTTGTTTATTTGTCATTTAAAATTACCTGCTTATTTTCTTTTGGTGCCGTCTTTCTACCAGGGCTGAAATTATTTACTCTTCTCGAAGATCATTATCCGTAATAACTGTCTAAATATTTTTCCTTTCATTGTTCATGTTGTACCCATACATTAAAACCACTTTTGCTAACTGTACTTCTGTTGTATTAGGGAAATCATTTGCTTTTCTATCGACTGCAGTCATGATTTTACTAACAATATAGCACATTGCTGGAATTTAAAACAAAGAAGCTACTTTTTGAAGTTTTATATATTTAGAAACAATATTAGCTATTTCTCTTTGTGTATAATAATTCTTTAATGTCAAAGTAGTTAAAATCTAATGATTTCTTTTTTTCCCCCTTGGCCTCTTCTAGTGTAATTTGTCATCACTTTTGTGCACTTTTGGATTGCAGAACATGATATCGTGAAACAAAAAGAACGGAGAAATAGTGCAGAGCAAAAAGACATCTGTGGCTGGTAATTCTTGTTTTATGTTAACTTTATTTCCACTAGAAATGCTTCAATGTTATAATTTGTATGTCCTTTTTCACAAGTAGCTTTATATTGGAGTTTTACTAGTTATTTTACGTGAACGCTTCATATTACGTTTTAATGTTTAGGGTAGCATTTATGCATTAATTTCTTAGGTTTTGAATTCCGTATTGAAGTGTCTGAATTGGTGCTTTCTTTATATTGTATAGTAATATTCGAAGTTAGGTCGAACTGTTAATCACATTATAATTGTCAGAAGTCTGAGATTTGTTAGAGTTCTGTTGCTTCGTAGTGGTTTCAAAATTACTGTTGTAGTGTAATTTTTTCCCGAGTGGCCTCCTTTTGCATTATGAGGAGGAGGCTAAACATTTTCCTCTCTGTGTGGCCTAATATATTCCCTGTCCAACAGGGTCTCCTCTTCCCAACAGGTCAGTGTAATTGCACTGCCTGTGTATAAACCAATTTTGTTTCAGATTTTTTCCGAATTTAGAGTCTCTCTATCAAGTGCTATTTCTCTTGAAACCATTGAAAGTTAAATGTTCAACAAAAAAGAAATGTAAATAAAAATTTAATGAGTACTCGTATAGAAAGTTAGTGCAGCTGCAAATTGTGAAGTTTTATGAACCAATTTGCGAAGATCTGTTTAAAAGTGATTCCACAAAAAAAAAATTCATTTTGAAATCAAATCAGAGATGTTTTATTATTATCGAAGTAAAATTCTGCAGATTGACTTTCAACTTTGTTTTGCAAAGCACTCTGAAAGTTTCTTTCGGACTTTTTCCCGTTCTCTTGGCAAATGCATGACAGAATTATTTTTTGAAAAAGCTGATGTCCTTCGCTTGTAAGAATGACGGATGCAACTGTATGCGCGTCGCTGTAAAGAGCACATGTTTTCCAGTAGCTGTTTTAAAGTGTCCTGTTTTTTTCTTTAATTATGTCATTCTCCGCTACAAGATCAGACGTTGCTTTTGTGTTATTTAACAATTCCTTCATCTTATCTTCAGTTAAAAGCTCTTCTTCGTAATGAGCACTTTTGTTATCAAGGGGTTTTATAAGATCCCAATTCTTCTTTTGTAATTTTCTGCTTCATTGTTTAACTTCTCTGTCTTCCATGTGTGAAAATTCTACGGCATCGTTTGCTTTTGAGATTTGTAAGATTTTTTGGACTTCATTTTCAGTCGATGGAAATTGTTTAAAGTAGCAGATAAATTCTTTCCGGTGTTGATAATTGAATGCTGCAGCACGTATGAATGAAATTCTAGCAGTGGACAAATTAAATGGGATCCCTATAAAGTATTTTACTCCTAGACCATGGATTAGTCATTAACAGTACTTGTGTAAAAACAGATTAAAGTATATGAATTCCCTGTTTAAGAAAGGAATTTCTTTATGACAGTATGAAGTGTGTATCATAGCTGGAATAGCGAGGTGTTGCGTCTTCAGGGAAACAAAATTTGTTATTCTGTAATTTTTACTGAAAATGTGTGTTTAAATTTTGTTACCTATATAACCTATTTTTAACTCTTTCTATATGAAAATGAAACCAAATACAGACAAAAAAATAAAATTGCATTCCTTCTCTTGGTGCAGTTACTCGCATTTTTAACATAATGGGAGTCAATTTTAAGTTTATAAAATTCTGGCTAGCTGCAATCATATATTGCACTTTTAATATTTCAGTTGTAAGTGCATTGCACAAAGTATAAAAATGTGTGGTATAATATGTTAAAGAAAATGTATACTCTTTGTATTATTTACAAAAAGATCAGCTAGATGAAAATTAAATACAGGGAAATCATATTTTAATGTGAAATTTAACACTGCATTTCTTCTGAGAGTTTTTTTTTTTTCTCCTTCTGGTACGTGCGATGTTATGGCTAAATCCATGCAGTTGTTGGGATGTTTGTTTGTTATTCTGTATCTAAACATTGATTTTAACAAGTTCGTTGTTGAAAATCCTCTTTCACATTTTTAAGTAGATCGAAAGCAGGAATTTATCTTTTTAAAAGTTTAACAGTTCATGATTTTTCTGATCTAGGACTATTCAAATGGCTTTTTGTGATATTCCTTATCTTAATTAGGATGAAAATCAGTTATTTCCATCTCTAGATCAGTAGAATTGTTAACCTATTTGCAATCTTTTACCATTTTTCTTAAATACTAGTATTATGTAATGGGTTTGAAGTGAATGAAGTAGTTGGCCTAATTTTAAATACACTCAAAACATCTAATTTAGAAACTAATTTAAGCTCGATGAGATTTTCCAAATGTTTCTTTCAGTTTTCTTACATTTCACGCTTTAATTCTCCAGATTTTCAAAGTGGCAAAACGTACATTGCATTATGGTAAAAATGTATATTCCTTATATTTATGTAATATTTTTACAAAATTAATTTTGATTTAAAATGAATTTAAAATACCCTTGAATTCAAAGACTTAGTTTAGTTCTCTCCCCCCGTCAGGTTTTAAGATTTTAGTTGTTATGTCTGTAAGAATGACTAAATCATAGAACCAATTATGGTCAATAATTTCTTCATAAGTTTCGTTTCTGGATTTTTAAAATTCTTCTGTGAAACTTTTGTAACCGAAGCTGGGATGGAAACCAGGCAGCCAGACAGAATGTACCTTCCCTGAGTGAAAATTTCTATCATTTCACTGAAAGTGACATTATAATATTTCAGAATAAACCCTCGTAACACTAATAAATGTATGTAGGTTTTTTTTTTAATGTTTTTATAATGCGTGTTTGGTTCTTACAATATTTTGAGCTATTATATTACTAAGTCTGTATGTGAGTTAAGACATTTTAATATAGAACACCTGCTTCAAGGCTAAAAGTAAAGTATTTGAATTGTGTTTCACCTTTCGTGTGTTTTTAGACGTTCGTTCTACTCTACAGTTTACGGAATTTCTCGGGATTTGGACATCTCACAAATCTGACAAAATTTCATTTCTATGTTTAGGTTTTATAGTACAATAAGTTGAGCATCCCTACATTAGTATATGACTGATTCCTTCGAAAGAAAAAAAGAGTATGTTAGTTTTGTTGAATTTTTGTTCAAAATTTTAGTATATAGGTAATTGCAATAGCTCTTTCACGAAATTTTATTTAAATTTTTTGCAACATTTCAAAATGCTGTATCATTCAATGGCATTTGATGTGTTTTGGCTTGCTGTATTAAAGCTGGGCTCGAACCCGGGCAGCTAGACAATATGTTCTTTTCCTGAGTGAAATATTGCTATCATTTCATTAAAGTGACGTGGTAATATTTCAATATAATTTCTCGTACATTGCACTAAGTCGTCCTCTCTCGTGGATGAGTGTATCTAAGTAAAGAACTTAAAATTAGAAATGGTTCTTACGTAAAAATTCTCAATGAAGTATTTCTTTTATGGTTTATGACTTTTGTTTCCAAGATGTTCTTCGAAATCTCTGTTTAGAATGGTGTTTTTGAGCTTTTTTTTTTTAAATAAATCTTTAAAAGTGTATATGTATAGCTCTTTTAATTTTAATATATTGCGAGTTTGATTCTTACTCTTTTTTGATCTGTTATGTCACTAATTCTGTGTGTGAATTAAGATAGTTTAATATATAACACCTGCTTCAAAGCTAACAGTAAAGTTTATTTTGTTTATTTGTCATTTAAAATTACCTGCTTATTTTCTTTTGGTGCCGTCTTTCTACCAGGGCTGAAATTATTTACTCTTCTCGAAGATCATTATCCGTAATAACTGTCTAAATATTTTTCCTTTCATTGTTCATGTTGTACCCATACATTAAAACCACTTTTGCTAACTGTACTTCTGTTGTATTAGGGAAATCATTTGCTTTTCTATCGACTGCAGTCATGATTTTACTAACAATATAGCACATTGCTGGAATTTAAAACAAAGAAGCTACTTTTTGAAGTTTTATATATTTAGAAACAATATTAGCTATTTCTCTTTGTGTATAATAATTCTTTAATGTCAAAGTAGTTAAAATCTAATGATTTCTTTTTTTCCCCCTTGGCCTCTTCTAGTGTAATTTGTCATCACTTTTGTGCACTTTTGGATTGCAGAACATGATATCGTGAAACAAAAAGAACGGAGAAATAGTGCAGAGCAAAAAGACATCTGTGGCTGGTAATTCTTGTTTTATGTTAACTTTATTTCCACTAGAAATGCTTCAATGTTATAATTTGTATGTCCTTTTTCACAAGTAGCTTTATATTGGAGTTTTACTAGTTATTTTACGTGAACGCTTCATATTACGTTTTAATGTTTAGGGTAGCATTTATGCATTAATTTCTTAGGTTTTGAATTCCGTATTGAAGTGTCTGAATTGGTGCTTTCTTTATATTGTATAGTAATATTCGAAGTTAGGTCGAACTGTTAATCACATTATAATTGTCAGAAGTCTGAGATTTGTTAGAGTTCTGTTGCTTCGTAGTGGTTTCAAAATTACTGTTGTAGTGTAATTTTTTCCCGAGTGGCCTCCTTTTGCATTATGAGGAGGAGGCTAAACATTTTCCTCTCTGTGTGGCCTAATATATTCCCTGTCCAACAGGGTCTCCTCTTCCCAACAGGTCAGTGTAATTGCACTGCCTGTGTATAAACCAATTTTGTTTCAGATTTTTTCCGAATTTAGAGTCTCTCTATCAAGTGCTATTTCTCTTGAAACCATTGAAAGTTAAATGTTCAACAAAAAAGAAATGTAAATAAAAATTTAATGAGTACTCGTATAGAAAGTTAGTGCAGCTGCAAATTGTGAAGTTTTATGAACCAATTTGCGAAGATCTGTTTAAAAGTGATTCCACAAAAAAAAAAATTCATTTTGAAATCAAATCAGAGATGTTTTATTATTATCGAAGTAAAATTCTGCAGATTGACTTTCAACTTTGTTTTGCAAAGCACTCTGAAAGTTTCTTTCGGACTTTTTTCCGTTCTCTTGGCAAATGCATGACAGAATTATTTTTTGAAAAAGCTGATGTCCTTCGCTTGTAAGAATGACGGATGCAACTGTATGCGCGTCGCTGTAAAGAGCACATGTTTTCCAGTAGCTGTTTTAAAGTGTCCTGTTTTTTTCTTTAATTATGTCATTCTCCGCTACAAGATCAGACGTTGCTTTTGTGTTATTTAACAATTCCTTCATCTTATCTTCAGTTAAAAGCTCTTCTTCGTAATGAGCACTTTTGTTATCAAGGGGTTTTATAAGATCCCAATTCTTCTTTTGTAATTTTCTGCTTCATTGTTTAACTTCTCTGTCTTCCATGTGTGAAAATTCTACGGCATCGTTTGCTTTTGAGATTTGTAAGATTTTTTGGACTTCATTTTCAGTCGATGGAAATTGTTTAAAGTAGCAGATAAATTCTTTCCGGTGTTGATAATTGAATGCTGCAGCACGTATGAATGAAATTCTAGCAGTGGACAAATTAAATGGGATCCCTATAAAGTATTTTACTCCTAGACCATGGATTAGTCATTAACAGTACTTGTGTAAAAACAGATTAAAGTATATGAATTCCCTGTTTAAGAAAGGAATTTCTTTATGACAGTATGAAGTGTGTATCATAGCTGGAATAGCGAGGTGTTGCGTCTTCAGGGAAACAAAATTTGTTATTCTGTAATTTTTACTGAAAATGTGTGTTTAAATTTTGTTACCTAGATAACCTATTTTTAACTCTTTCTATATGAAAATGAAACCAAATACAGACAAAAAAATAAAATTGCATTCCTTCTCTTGGTGCAGTTACTCGCATTTTTAACATAATGGGAGGCAATTTTAAGTTTATAAAATTCTGGCTAGCTGCAATTATATATTGCACTTTTAATATTTCAGTTGTAAGTGCATTGCACAAAGTATAAAAATGTGTGGTATAATATGTTAAAGAAAATGTATACTCTTTGTATTATTTACAAAAAGATCAGCTAGATGAAAATTAAATACAGGGAAATCATATTTTAATGTGAAATTTAACACTGCATTTCTTCTGAGAGTTTTTTTTTTTTTCTCCTTCTGGTACGTGCGATGTTATGGCTAAATCCATGCAGTTGTTGGGATGTTTGTTTGTTATTCTGTATCTAAACATTGATTTTAACAAGTTCGTTGTTGAAAATCCTCTTTCACATTTTTAAGTAGATCGAAAGCAGGAATTTATCTTTTTAAAAGTTTAACAGTTCATGATTTTTCTGATCTAGGACTATTCAAATGGCTTTTTGTGATATTCCTTATCTTAATTAGGATGAAAATCAGTTATTTCCATCTCTAGATCAGTAGAATTGTTAACCTATTTGCAATCTTTTACCATTTTTCTTAAATACTAGTATTATGTAATGGGTTTGAAGTGAATGAAGTAGTTGGCCTAATTTTAAATACACTCAAAACATCTAATTTAGAAACTAATTTAAGCTCGATGAGATTTTCCAAATGTTTCTTTCAGTTTTCTTACATTTCACGCTTTAATTCTCCAGATTTTCAAAGTGGCAAAACGTACATTGCATTATGGTAAAAATGTATATTCCTTATATTTGTGTAATATTTTTACAAAATTAATTTTGATTTAAAATGAATTTAAAATACCCTTGAATTCAAAGACTTAGTTTAGTTCTCTCCCCCCGTCAGGTTTTAAGATTTTAGTTGTTATGTCTGTAAGAATGACTAAATCATAGAACCAATTATGGTCAATAATTTCTTCATAAGTTTCGTTTCTGGATTTTTAAAATTCTTCTGTGAAACTTTAGTAACCGAAGCTGGGATGGAAACCAGGCAGCCAGACAGAATGTCCCTTCCCTGAGTGAAAATTTCTATCATTTCACTGAAAGTGACATTATAATATTTCAGAATAAACCCTCGTAACACTAATAAATGTATATACACTTTTTTATAATGTTTGTATAATGCGTGTTTGGTTCTTACAATATTTTGAGGTATTATATTACTAATTCTGTATGTGCATTAAGACAGTTTAATATAGAATACCTGCTTCAAGGCTAAAAGTAAAGTATTTGAATTAAGTTTTACGTTTCGTCTGTTTTCAGACGCAAGATCTATTCTACAATTTACAGAATTTCTCGGTATTGGACATCTCACATAGCTGACAAAATTTCATTCCTGTGTTTAGGTTTTATGTTATAGTACAATAAGTTGAGCATCCCTACATTAGTATATGACTTTGATTCCTTCGAAACAGAAAAAGAGTATCTTAGTTTTCTTGAATTTTTGGTCACAATTTTATTATGTAGGTAATTGCAATAGCTCTTCCACGAAATTGCATTTAAATTTTTTGCGATATTTCAAAATGCTGTTTAATTCAATGGAATTTGATGTGTTTTGGCTTGCTGTATTAAAGCTGGGCTTGAACACGGGCAGCTAGACAATATGTTCTTTCCCTGAGTTAAATATTGCTATAATTTCATTAAAGTGACATGGTAATATTTCAGGATAATTTTTGGTACATTGGACTAAGCTATCTTCTCTCAGGGATAAGAGTACCTAAGTAAAGAAAGTAAAATTAGAAACGGTTCTTACATTAAAATTCTCAATGAAATATTTCTTTTATGCTTTATGACTTTTGTTTCCAAGTTGTTCTTCGAAATCTGTTTTTAGAATGGTGTTTTTGAGCTTTTTTTTTTAAAAAAAAATCTTTAAAAGTGTATTTGTATAGTTCTTTTAATGTTAATATATTGCGAGTTTGATTCTTACTCTTTTTAGATCTGTTATGTCACTAATTCTGTGTGTGAATTAAGATAGTTTAATATATAACACCTGCTTCAAAGCTGACAGTAAAGTTTATTTGTTTATTTGTCATTTAAAATTACCTGCTTATTGTCTTTTGGTGCCGTCTTTCTACCAGCGCTGAAATTATTTACTCTTCTCGAAGATCATTATCCGTAGTAACTGTCTAAATATTTTTCCTTTCATTGTTCATGTTCAGTTTCAATGTACCCATACATTAAAACCCCTTTTGCTTACTGTACTTCTGTCGTATTAGGGAAATGATTTGCTTTTCTATCGACTGCAGTCATCATTTTAGTAACAATGTAGCACATTGCTGGAATTTAAAACAAAGAAGCTACTTTTGAAGTTTTATATATTAAGAAACAATACTAGATATTTCTCTTTGTGTATAATTTTTCTTTAATTTCAAAGTAGTTAAAATCTAATGATTCCTTCCACCCCCCCCCCTTGGCTTCTTCTAGTGTAATTTGCCATCATTTTTGTACACTCTTGGATTGCAGATCGTGAAAGAAAAAGAATGGAGAAACAGTGCAAACAAAAAGACATCTGTGGCTGGTAATTCTTCTTTTATATTAACTTTATTTTCACTAGAAATGCTTGAATGTTATAATTTGTACGTCCCTTTTCACATGTTGCTTTATATTGGAGTTTTACTAGTTATTTATTTTACTTGAAAGCTTCATATTACGTTTTAATGTTTAGGGTAGCATTTATGCATTAATTTCTTTGGTTTTGAATTTCGTATTGAAGTGTCTGAATTGGTGCTTTCTTTATATTGTATTGTAATATTCGAAGTGAGGTAGAACTGTTAATCACACTATAATTATCAGAAGTCTGAGATTTTTTAGATTTCCGTGGCTTCGTAGTGGTTTCAAAATTACTGCTGTAGTGTATTTTTTTCTGAATTGGCCTCCTTTCGCATTACGAGGATTAGGCTTAACATTTTCCTCTCTGTGTGGCCTAATATTTTCCCTGTCCAACGGGATCTTCTCTTCCCAAAAAGTCAGTGTAATTGAACTGCCTGTGTATAAACCAATTTTGTTTTAGTTTTTCCCGAATTTAGAGTCTCTCTATCAAATGTTGTTTCTCTTAAAACCATTGAAATTCAATTTAGGTTTTATAGTACAATAAGTTGAGCATTCTTACATTAGTATATGACTTTGATTCCTTCAAACGAAAAAAAGAGTATCTTAGTTTTTTTTTTTTTTTTTTTTTTTGAATTTTTGATCAAAGTTTTAGTTATGTAGGTAATTGCAATATCTCTTCTGCAAAATTGCATTAAAATTTTTTGCAACATTTTAAAATGCTGTATCATTCGATGGCATTTGATGTGTTTTCGCTTTCTGTATTAAAGCTGGGCTCAAACCCGGGCAGCTACACAACATTTTCTTTCCCTGAGTAAAAATTAAATCGTTTAAAAATACATTTATGTCATTAAATGAAGAGACTAGATGAAATATTCAAATCGTGTAGCTTCCACATTTAGTTTGACAGTAAAAAGTCTGGAAGTAATATTAATTCTTTGTTGAAAAATATCTTTATTGATACCAATTGTTGCAAATCAATCTTAAGTTATTTCTCAGAGTAATATATAAAAACTGTCCCCCTCTGGCTACATTCCTGAAAGTAAGCATTAAGTATTTAACAAATCGATTTGATCATATTTTATGCATCATGCAGACTATATTTCCAGCTCTTTCATTAAAGTGCAATTTATTTTCAGCGTATGAACATGAAATTTCTTCTAAAATACTGTACAAGCCTAGTCACTTATTCCAGATTTAATTCAGTTTTCATATAAGAATTAAAATTTGCCAGACAATTGCTTTCTTAACATGTATTAAACTAAAAATAGTTAATAGTTTAATAGATGTTGTTGTAATTTAACACTTTTGACTTTAATGTTTTCAGAAATTTGCTAAATCGAGTTTATCTTTGTGTGACCTTGCATCTAAGGCACCAATAATAAATTTGTTTTGGCATTCACTGGTTAAATTTTTAAAGAAAACTTATTATTGATATAAAAGAAGGAACAAATTATATTTATCTTGGTAATATGTCTTTTGATATTGTCTTAAGTTATCGCGTCTTATGGTTATTTATTGTGTGTCATGATGTTGCAGCAACTTAAAATGCATTTCACAGAACTTGTTGTTTCTTAAGTTGCATAACCTGTTTTCATAGCTTCTTGTCATCTTTATGTTTTACTGTTCCATGTTCAAATATATATAAAAGGTAAATTTCTAATCAAATATTCTTCCATTCACAGCACAGTGATATAATTTGTGTTCGCATTTATTATACAGTTATGATCATTATTCATTATAGAGTTTTATATATTTATTATATATATTTAATTTATATCATTATGTATTATATGATTTTGCTTTTAGAATATATCACAATATATGTTTCGAATTGCTAATAAAACTATTATGTTTTTCAATATGTTAATGTGATCTGTGTGTCTTTTAGGTTAATTATTTTAATAAAGGAATTAAAATAAAATCATACCCTTTTAATGTAATTCACATTTTACCATAAAAATTTTTTTTTAAAATCACATTTGATAACAATATAAAAAATGTTGATAGAAACTTTAAAATTATTCCTATTTTTATTGGCAAGTATTAAATATTCTTCACAAAATTCCATTTCTCAGCACACACCATCTCAATTAATTGAATCAGTTTCCAAATAAAAATTAAATTCAGTATGTCGCAGAGTAAGTACCAGAAGTAGAACTGCATGAAACATACAAGAACATATCCATATTTAGCCAATCACTATTCAATTTTAACTGTTACTAACTGAATAAAAGAAAATATAAGTATAAAGTTCTATGAATAAAAGATCAGTTACACTAAAGAAAATTTTTTTAATATACATTACATCTTAATTCTATATAATTATTCTTTTGTTTTTCACTTGCCCTTGACATTAGTTGATGACAGCTGATTCATGTCAGAAATATTGTTCCTTATAAAAAAAATACACACATAAATTTTATGTTTTACATATAGAAAAATCTATGTACTCTTCTGTTATAGAGACTTGGATTCAAAAATGTCTGTATGTGTGTTTATACACAAACATACATGCATAAGTACACATATACGTGCATATGTGAACACATTCATACATACATTTCTGAATTCGGTCCTGATAACAGAAGTGTACCAAATTTTGCCGCAGTTGTTAAATGAATATTCTAAGGCAGAATGGTTCGGTTTATTTGATTACAGCAAAGCTTGCTCAGGCTCATCTATAGCTAAAAGTATAGATAATGCCTTTGTGTAGTACTTTCCATAGAAAACTGGCATATATTAATATTACATGTGTATAATCAGCTATGAAATATGCACCAAGAAACTGAAATTGTCAACAGTAATTTAATATCCTTTATTCTGTGTTACATACAAATAGTACATTGTGTTTGGACTAAGCTATATGAAGCATACACAATCAGCCTCATTCAAATACTAAATATTTAAGTATTTTTTGATTATCCAACCCCTAGTTTCAGCATTTTATAAAAGTGTTAGGTTTTTTTTATGCATTCCTGGTACACATGCGACCAAAGACAGTGCATATAAATGGTTATATGATTATATTATACAAATGGTTATGATTTTATAGTTAACCGTCATTTCGCTGGCAAATACTTTTTTTATCATAATGAATTACATTAGAATTTTTGAGTCTATGTACTTATAAGAAAAAAAGCGTTGGATTTCATTAAAAATACAATGTTTTCCCTAAGAATAAAGAATCAAAAATGTGCATTTTATGAAATTGTACTTTTTAAATGATAAAATTTTAAAATCTACAATCTGAATATTAGAATATGGTTGCAAAATTACCGTAAAATCTCTTGTTTCTACCAAAGTGCTTTTAATATTCTGTGATGGATGGAATTCTCTTATGAAAATTATGTTATGGTACTTGAAATGGTTTCTTGTTTACTTAAGAATTATAACCAGATAATGAAGCTCTTACAACAAATTTTATCTGATTAATATAATTTATGCCTTTTTTTTTTAATGAAATGGCTGTTGTATATAATGATTGTAGTTGTTTAAATTTAAATAATTCTTTGGCATAATGTAATTTATATCATCTATGTTGCTACAATTCTGTTTCAGTACAAGACCATCATGTCAGTGTAAGATTTCATAAGTGGAGACTTGGTTTCTAATCTTTGTGTAATATAATACGGTAAAGCTCTTACTGTGAATTTTGATATGTATAATTTATTCTTGTATTGGATTGGAATGGACTCGGTGTTTTCATTTAGGATGTTTCATATTCAAAGAGTTAGTTCAGTGTTTCATATTCAAAGATGATTAAGTTCATACAATGTAATTAATTAATAGACTTATCACACAGACCTTTTTAATAGACTTATTCTTAAATTTTTTGTTCAGACATAATGTTACTAATTAAAAACAGCATTAGAAAAACAAAACTGGTTAAAAGAAAACTTCAGTTATTTTTAAAATTGATATTTTATATTTAAATGCTTTTATTAATATAAAAACAACAATAAACATATTTCTAAATAATAAGGTTATTAAGAATCCTTAAGAAAATTTTTAACATTTATAAAGGTTTGCAAGGTGAAAACATAATCGATTTTGTTATAAATCACATGGTTTTGACATGTTTTGAGTATGCTCCTGCTGGATTGGTAGAAGCTTGGTGATCCTGTTATGAACAAATCTTAACAAATGAAGATATAGCATGTGAATATAGAATCTAAAGGAAAGCTAAGGTTAGATTAGGATCTTTGAATATTACCAAGCACAATGGTTATCAGTCTGAAGAAGAATGCTTTTATGAAGAACTTTATAGGGCACACCCGTTCTTATATGGCAGGGTTGCTTTCTCAAGTACTGAGGTAGGGAATATTTAATCTGCCCTTTTTTTTTTTTTTTTTTTTTTTTTTTTTTTTGAAGTGTTTGGTAATGGTATTATTCATTTCATGTGTTTTCTGTAATACATATAGAACACTAATATTTCTATTACAAGTGTCTTTTTTTCATTTTTAAGTGCTTTGCTCGTTGATATTCTCAAAATTGCATCTAATAAGTAGTGCTATTAAGTATATAATAGCTATATATTATGTATAAATTATAATATAATGTACGGTTGATCTTTACAATATGGTAACTGGTAGTTTGGCGACATTTTGGAGGCGATAAAGGTTACTACCTGGGACTTTGGTAATAATGTGAGCAGTACTCAGTTCCGATTACGCATTATTTTGCGTGAGGGAAATGAGAGATCATGGGATATGTCATGTGATATTAATGGACGAATTACGGTTCTTTACCCTCACAAGAAATTCCTAAGCACGAGAAGGGGGGCCTCCGAAGGGTGTGAGTTGCTGATAAGAACGGACTACTGATAAGGAATGTGGCGTCTCTACGGAATAGTTACGAAGAAAAGAACCACATGACCTGCTACTATTACCAACTATTGTATAATGCTAGAATCTTATGAAAAATAATAAATAAAGAAATTTAATGACACTCTAGTCATAGAGAAACAGATATTTTATAGAGAACAGAACGTTACTTATCTGAATATTCCGTGTCAGGGCCTCTTTTGGATTTCTCGTGTTCATAGTGAACAGCTAACAAAACACCTGAAGTTTCGAAGAAGCGAAGTTTCCTTTCTCAATTTGATGAATGAGATATTGCATAGGAAAGGTGCATTTAACTATTTTAGAGAGTTGAAAACATTTTTGAAACACTTATTTAAAAAATTTCGAAGCTGTGTTTAGACACTGCCTCCAGCTTTCGTGATCGCAGCGCCAGTATCGGTGAAGGAAAAAACACATGGTCAACAAACTCTTTAGTCAATGTTACAGTTACATATGAAAATTTAAAAACAATAACACAGCAAAACAAAAATGTTCTGAAAATTGACACACTTAATTTTAAAAAATTAAATGCACATTATTACAGTTATTAGCAATGACAAATAATTATTACACTTTTCTTTCATAATTTAAATTGATTTTTTTACCAATGTCTGGGCTATCACCAGGCCACTGAAATGCTAAGTTCAAATCCAATGTATTGGACTGGTGCAGCCATCTACTGACAAGATAGTGAAATGCAAAGTGTTCTAACATTACTCCCTCACCAGTAACTAAGTTACGATACTTAAATTGCATTGGTAAGGTCAAAAATCGAATAACGTGATCACTACATCTCATGATCAAAATGCACTTCACGTATAAAAGATCGAATTTCTAAGCTTGCATCTGGTTCTGAATTGTAAGGTTATAGCAAATTAAAATACAAATAATAATAAAGTAGCTGGAACTTCAAGATATATCACTAATCTTTTTTGTTCCATGCTGGAAATCCACATAATTGTAGATACCACATTCAATATTCTATACATTCATTATACATTTCATTATTATATCTCAAAGTTAATATATACATACATACTCCATATCTGGGCTTAACTGAACAATTCAATGACATGCTTTCAGTGACATGAAAATAATTAACACCAATAAAAATCTGATCAGTATTACTAAAATTTTCACATTTCATAGCAGGTATTTTAAATACCAAATGCACTTTTCTTATTTTACTCACTCCTGACTGACTCAATGCAACACTGTCCTGAATATACACCTTAGCAACTAATATTCTTTGAAAATTATTAGTTTTCTGAAAAACAGGTATTAGTACTGCATTAAACTGCAGCTGGATAGAAATTATATTTGCTCTAAAGCTCATATATGCCTAATACCAACATGATTAGAATACTACTTATTTACATACAGCTCAAATTCTTAATTTTCAATACTGCAATCTAACATTAACAAATTAGTGAAAAAGACATATCTCATAATACATAGATATATGTGCACTACACTATATAGCACTGAAATATTCTAACTGAAACAATAATTGTATTTTATAAGATAGCTTCTAAGGAGGTAATGCAGATGTTATGCCTAAGCAAAAACACACTGTATTCCAAAACACAATAATACCAACCCTTACAGCTATTACATGCATATAGAATTTGAAGCAAAAATTTCTAGAACAGTAAAAACAATATGGAAAGTATATCTGAATATATTCATGAACAGTAATATATTGCTCAATATCTACACCACTATGACTCTGGTATATTACAGAAGATACATAAATTAGAAATTATAAAATCAGTATACATTATTGTGAAGGAGATAAATACGATATGACATTAGCCTTAATTGGGGAAGTAGATCATGAATAATAATATTTGCAGTAACAAGAGATAAGAGTTGTGATTTAGTTTTAAGTTCGAAACCTAACAGGAAGTTTTATTTCTCTACCACAACGAGTGTTTGTTGGGAAATTACTATGATGCATTTCCTTTGAGGATCCACCATTGACATCGTCGTCAAGAAGCTGATTCGGTAGTTCTGGCATGCTATCTGCATTCATAAGGTAAGCACGTTTCAGCCTATCAATAGAGATGTTAACATCTTTTCCTTTAATATGCACAGAATAATACTTATCATGTCTTTCTGCTACAGGAAATGGGCCATCATATGGAGGCTCTAGTGGTTTTTTCACCCGATCAACTCGAACGAACACATGAGTACAGGTCCTTAAATCTCTATGTACAAAAACTTTTTGATAAGATTGACATGTATCTGCAGACTTCATTGGCTTTACTAGGGCCATCTGCTGCTGAAGATTGTACACAAATGTGTCAGGTTCAACGTGGACACTGGGTTTTTCAAAAAATTCACCAGGATAAAATTGGGCTTCCATAAATAATAAATTGGGCTTCGTAATACCAGGGTACTTTCGCAACAGCTCAGAGAATTTTACAGAATTGCTCACTGTGCTAATCGCAGTATTTTCAGTTACTGACATTACATCACTATGTACAAACATATTTGTCACACCATCAATTAATTTTCTCTGGCGAATGTCAAGCAGTAAGTGAAACTGATTCAGAAAATCGGCACCTAAAATGCCTCTGTTTACTTTTGCTACAACAAATGGCCATTGGAATGGGCGACGTAGTCCGAGGTCCACGGTCAACACCTTACTTCCAAGCGTTGGGATTTCAGTTCCGTTAGCTGCGTATAGCTTGTATGAAGTGCAGGTACTTTTAGATTTCGTATCAGCTGGAATCAAGCTGATATCTGCTCCACTGTCAATAAGAAATTTGATTCCTGTTTTTCTGTCTTTGATAAAAAGGCGAAATTTGCGGCAATTAATGTTTCCAGTAGCAGCAGGGCTTGCCGCTGATTCTACTGCTAGTTGCAGTTTTCCGGCTGCTTCCAACTGCAGGGAGGTTTGCATTTATCAGGGTAGCATTTTTTTCCAAATTTGAAATGGAAAAAACAGTATTTTCCATCTGGGTCAAAACGCTTGCGGGATCTGCTGCGACTCCTATTTCTTTGATGGCTTCGACTTCGTCGTCTGTCTCTCGTGTCTTGAACACTCAGAGTCGCAATTTGTTGCTCAAGTGAAGAAATTTTTTTAGCATCATATCATATGGGCCAGCTTCTTGGACCACACTCGCAAGCTCTATCCGGGGATTCATCTCAAGAATTTTATCGGCCATTGTGGCCAACTTATCAGTACCTTCATCATTAACAATTAAAATGTTTTTTACTTGGTCTGGCAGTTTCTCCATCCATAAGGTTCTCAGAATTTTTTCAGACACATCATCAGCATCTCCAAGGGCACGCATTTTTCGGAGTAGTTGGCTGGGCTTTAGGTCTCCCAATTCTAGTCCAGTTAGCAATCGCTTGATGCGTTTGTTTTCACTTTCTTTAAAAGTGCTCAGAAGTCTTTCTTTAGCGGCTGAATATTTGTTTGGCGTGTCGTCTCGAATGATGTCCCATATGTTTTCTATAAATTTGGGTTCAAGTTGTGCAACCAGGTAATTAAATCTTGTGTCTTCGGAAGTAATTCTACTGATTTTAAACTGTGCCTCTACGGTGAAAAACCACATTTCAGGTTTCTCTACCCAAAATGGCGGTATCTTAACACTCACTTTACTAGCTTCAAGTTTTGAAGTAGATGCAGATTCACTGTCCAATGGCATGTTTGCAATTTTAGTCAAACTAAAAGATTAGCATTCCTAATAAAACACGGGTCACCAGATATTAGTTCCACTCATTGCAAACTTTTATTCATAATCATGAACAGCACTAAAAACTTATACAGAAAAAAATTACAGACGTCCACCTTGAGCACTAGAGCTGGAGCAAATCGCATGTATTCGTCACCGAGTAACGGGTACATCGGCTGACTCGAAGTACCGATTCGGTACTCACAAATTCATTTCGTTACTCGCATCTGTTCGTTACTCGCATCTGTCGTATGATGCGGTTTATTCGAGTACGAATGATGCGGTTGCTATTCGAATACGTATGATGCGGTTGCTATGCGAATACGAATGATGCGGTTTCTATGCGAATACGAATGATGCGGTTGCTGTTCGAATACGAATGATACATTTGCTAACAATACCCGTGTGCCACATTTTTCATTAATAATTTCGAATTTTTTTGGTTAACTCATCGGGCAAACTCTTGTTTACGTTATGTGTTTTAGTTGAAATATTGTTTAGTTGTTGATATTTAAGAAAATGATCAATTTTGATAGCGTGAAGCGTTATTTTGTATTTGCTTTTCACATTTAGATATATAGTGCATATTATGTTTGTAATTTGAAAATTTAGATGATTATTGATTTTTTTCTTGAGCGTGCCATAGGGAGATTTTATTGATTTGAAATATTTATATACTGCACTTAGGTATTGTTTAAATAAGAATACGTAGGTTAATATAAGTTCTTTACTTCCTTGTACGAAATAAAAAGGAAGTAAGTATTGTAATCGAGAAAAATTTTTGGGTATCATATTTCAACGGAAATATCCATTTTTGAAGATTACAGAATCCATGTGAATTATTTTTTTGGATAATGTCTGTACATACAAACACAATTTTTTTTTCCAGAAACGGATTGTTAAATGTAATCCCATTTACTCTAAGCTAATACTTATGACTAATGATTATGACTCTAAGTTGATACTTGAAAGCGATTTTTTCGTGATGTGTAAGTACGTATATATGCATTTCGCATAACTCAAAAACGATTAGTTCTAGAACGTTGAAATTTTGTATATGGGCCCGTTATAGCATCTAGATGTGCACCTCCCTTTTCATTGCAATCGGTAATACTACAAAACGTAAATATGTATATTTTAAAAAAATTATAATTAAATGTAAAGTACATATATATATATATCCTTATAATTAAATGTAAAGTACACACATATATATATATAAATATAAAATAATAAGCCAAGTAAGGCGAAAATAAAAGCCTTGGTTTTTATTTTATTTATTTATCACTAAGTTACTTGGCTTTTATTATTTTACCAGAGTATAGATAGAAATTTGGTTATGTAGCCTATTCTTCTAAAACTACGTTTCGTCGCTGCCTTCCCCCCACCAATTCCCTTTTTTTCGGTCTTCGTGGAGGACCTTTTTAAAGGAAACTGGCTCATATGCAAGTTACACGTGGGGAAAGCCACGAAAACGACCGTGCAGCCAGCAGTTAGCCGGGAATTGAACCCTGAAACGAACTATTAGTCTTCAGCGACTTTACCGCTCGAGCGCTGGTGAGCTCTTCGCTGTTTTCAAAATAGGTGTTCACTTTACGATAAAGCAAGCACCTGTTTTCTTCCATTAAAACAGGTTAGACGATATGACTCTTACTACTTCATTCTCACTTAGCTTTTGATTTCTAATATTGATTCAATATTTTCTGTAGACATTCTGATCAGAATAATGGATTTCAAACATGTGCAAAAGGTGTGTATCTGAATGTAATTAGGTTTTTATAACATAGGGACCATTTTATTAATTTATAAAACAATATTATCGCTGTTTAGAACCACATTATCGCTGTTTTGAAAGAAAGCAAAAATGTGACAAATGTATAATGAACACTAATATACATGCTTTACTAGAAATTCACCCTTTCGTCATTAGCGGTTCTGATGAAAGGAATGGGGAGAAGCAGCAAACGAAATAATGAATAACGGACAAATAACGAAATCTAATCTTTAATGCCGTCTCCCAAATTCTTTAGCCCACCAGCGGTTGAGCGGTAACGTCGTTGAACACTGGTAGTTCGGTCTGAGATTCGAATCCCGCGAACGGGCTGGCTGCATGCGTGTTTTCGTGGTTTTTCCCATGTGTAATGTGTATACCAGCCATTTCCCTTAGAAAGTCCTCCACGAAGGCATCCCCCCTTTAGGCAGATAGCCCTAGTGTGCTTTGCCATAATTAAATACACCAACCCAGTTTCTTTATTTGTATTTGGGAAAGTTTTATTGTCACTATGAAAAGTGAAATTTGATATGGATACCGCATAACTTTTTAAATTATGCTTATTTTTGCTGCACTTCATTTAAACGTATTTCCTCGAATTATTCTAACTTAATTAAGCGATACCCGAAGGCAACTTACAAATGGCATCAAACACTGCAAATTTTGAAATTAAATTTCCCGGTCAATCTCTGTCTACGGGACTCAAACTTCTTGTATTTTTATTTTTTCATAACGAGTATAAAACTTTGCCAGCTATAAATATAGGAACAAGAAGACAACATTAAAAGTTAGATTTCATAATTTGTCCAAAATTAATTCTTTTTAAAATTTGACATTGACAAAATATGAATATTTTCGTCATTTAAAATACTTCTGTATTTTTGTTGCACCGTATTTAAACTTACTTCTTCGAGTTATTGACATTAAATTACATTAATTCCGTTATCTATTAGAAAATAATTATAGCAAATCATATAATTACGACATCTCTAAGAGGTCACTTTCTAAGAGATCTGTATTTTTGAGAACATAAACAAACATTGGTAGTGAACATCACCTTTTTAAGACTACGACATGTAAAATCCTCTAAAAAGCATGAATGGTTGCATTTAAAGAGGACCTATTGTTTTTAATAAAGAATGTAACATTAATGTTAATTATACATGTTTTTGGCGTGTGTGTGCCAAAATAGTGATACCGTGGTTCTGTTGCTTCAGAAATGTGTGTAATTAAAAAAAAAATGGATACTATATAACAAAAATGTTGTTATATTTAGACACAACACCTTCTGAACACGTCTGAAATTCATTCTTCTGCTCAGCATAATTCGTCTGCATAAAATAATAAATAGTATTAGAAATCAAAAGCTAAGTCGAAGTAGAAACAGTCATCTCTTCTAAACCATTTTAATTGAAGTAAACAGACGTTCGTCTTATCGTAAAGTAAACACCTATTTTTCAAACAGCGGATAAAACGGGAAAGAGGGAATTGGTGGGGGAAAGCAGCGAACGAAATGACACTTTTTGGAGCTGGAATGAAATGAGAAAGGACGAAAAGGTACTAAGCCAATAAGACAAGGTCTGGTATTTTACTTTATAATTTAACTATTCATGATAAATTTAAGAATTATTTTAATTTTTATTTGTCTTTACATTTTTGTTAAATTTTACTTATAAGTATTTTATATTTCAATTGCTAATTATTATGTTACTTTAATTATACATTATTTTAATCACTATTTTTTATTATTTTAATTAATAAATTTTTTACTAAGTAATTTTTTATTATTTTTATTTATTTATTTATTTATTTCATTTTATTTTTTCCTATTTTCCTGACGGCCTTCCGTAGGCGCTTCTGACTTCTGACTTTTGTGACACCACAAAAAGAGGTGAATTATTTCCATCCAAAATTACGACGTAAAACTCCCTGTCGCATAGGGCCGTATACCGATAAAATAGGCTTAGGATACGAATACCGATGGATTTAAGTAACGAGTAACGATACGATAGTAACGAGTACTGGTTCACCGAGTAACGAATACATAGGGGTACACAATTTCTCGTAACTTCTACAGCACTATTGAGCACATCCAACACCAACACATGTGGTGAAGGAAAAGACAGACAGACAGACAGACAAAGTAGACAGATGTCTTGTTTTGAACCCGCTAAGTCTTTCTGCACCGATGGGCGAAAAATCAAGCATCGGTGCGAAGGAAAGGTATATAGAAAAAGGGGCAATTTCGTATTTGAGGAGAGTAAAAGGGAACTTCGTACATCTTGTACCAGTTCAAAAGGCCAGGAAGAAAAGATGGGACAAAATAAAATTTAAAATAAATGGCCCAAAAATAATAGAGGGGGAAAAAAAGGGCCTATACAAAGAAAAGGAAAAGAAGTAGAAAATATCCTAAAATACGATTGTGTCCATGAGTGTAGTTAAAAAGAGAAGAAACTGTCTTCATTTACAATAAATAGTGTCTCACAGGTGTGTTTGTGTAGTGAGTGTGTTTGGTAATGGTGAATAGATGTGTTACTGGGGAAAAAACAAATATTGACGGTGTTAAAATGCTTCGTATCAAGGTATTTAGCATGGAATATAAAGTAATATGTACGCTTGCATCCTGAGATATCAACAAAGGTCATCAAACAAAAGTATATATTAATTTAACCAAAGTAACTTATGCTACTTTCATTCTCAACATTTTCATACATTTTTCAAAAAGCAGCAGCAGACTAACAACATAGAACCATAGACAATACAAGACCACAACCGCATACACCCAAAAAAATAAATAAATAAATAAAATAATATATATATATATGTGTGTGTGTGTGTGTAAATTACTGAGTATATGTATTAAAAACACAAATTTAACAGTATTTATTAATTTAACTATCATAATTTATTACAAGATTAATTATTTTACTATCATAATTTATTACTAGTTAAATAATGTTAATATAACACAATGAGGCACACTGTTATTTATATAAGCTCATAGTTCTAAAAATTCATTTAAGGCGGTGAAGAATAAACCATCCCTTACATACGGACATTTAACAGATAGCAAAGAACAGTATGAGAAAAAATCGGTGAGGTATAATATTATTTAAAGGCGAAACTATATTCAAGCGATCTAGAAAGAAAAGAGAATGCAGAAGATCCAAGAGGGAAATAGCGCGATGCCCAAATTATCCCTCTCATCCCCAAATTTTCCCTCTCTCGAGATTCCTTAAGGGCTTTGTAAGTGTTGACAGACGTGAACTGATAACGCTGGCGTCTGTTTGGAGTTGATACACAAAGGAAGCCACAAGCAGTGGCAATTTCAAGTATTTTTAATGCTTTAAACTGATGAAAAATTAAGATTTATTGATTTAAAGGCACTTATTTATAGAAATTTGATTTAGTTTACATGAAAGAAAAGTACTTATCTTAAAATTCCAGGCTTTTGGAGTATATCCTTACATTGTCCGCTGTTTTATTCTCGTCAACATCGGAGCCGAAATTCATTGGAATGATATAGGTTTTGTAGGTGAAAAATAAACATTTTTCAAAGAAATTTAATTGATAATCACCAAGAGGAAAGGAAAAATTTTCACTTTTTTACGGAGCGCAGCGATCGTGCTGCCGCTTGCCTCGGTAATCACACAGCCCCTTTGCTAAGTCTTTAACCGCGATGTTTACATTCCACTCCCCGTGGTCAGACAGACAGACAAAGTAGACAGATGTCTTGTTTTTCACCCGCTAAGTCTTTCTGCACCGATGGGCGAAAAATCAAGCATAGGTGCGAAGGAAAGGTATATAGAAAAAGGGGCAATTTCGTATTTGAGGAGAGTAAAAGGGAACTTCGTACATCTTGTACGAGTTCAAAAGGAGAGGAAGAAAAGATGGGACAAAATAAAATTTAAAATAAATGGCCCAAAAATAATAGAAGGGGAAAAAAAAGGGCCTATACAAAGAAAAGGAAAAGAAGTAGAAAATATCCTAAAATATGATTGTGTCCATGAGTGTAGTTAAAAGGAGAAGAAACTGTCTTCATTTACAATAAATAGTGTCTCACAGGTGTGTTTGTGTAGTGAGTGTGTTTGGTAATGGTGAATAGATGTGTTACTGGGGAAAAAACAAATATTGACGGTGTTAAAATGCTTCGTATCAAGGTATTTAGCATGGAATATAAAGTAATATGTACGCTTGCATCCTGAGATATCAACAAAGGTCATCAAACAAAAGTATATATTAATTTAACCAAAGTAACTTATGCTACTTTCATTCTCAACATTTTCATACATTTTTCAAAATGCAGCAGCAGACTAACAACATAGAACCATAGACAATACAAGACCACAACCGCATACACCCAAAAAAATAAATAAATAAATAAAATAATATATATATATATGTGTGTGTGTGTGTGTAAATTACTGAGTATATGTATTAAAAACACAAATTTAACAGTATTTATTAATTTAACTATCATAATTTATTACAAGATTAATTATTTTACTACCATAATTTATTACTAGTTAAATAATGTTAATATAACACAATGAGGCACACTGTTATTTATATAAGCTCATAGTTCTAAAAATTCATTTAAGGCGGTGAAGAATAAACCATCCCTTACATACGGACATTTAACAGATAGCAAAGAACAGTATGAGAAAAAATCGGTGAGGTATAATATTATTTAAAGGCGAAACTATATTCAAGCGATCTAGAAAGAAAAGAGAATGCAGAAGATCCGAGAGGGAAATAGCGCGATGCCCAAATTATCCCTCTCATCCCCAAATTTTCCCTCTCTCGAGATTCCTTAAGGGCTTTGTAAGTGTTGACAGACGTGAACTGATAACGCTGGCGTCTGTTTGGAGTTGATACACAAAGGAAGCCACAAGCAGTGGCAATTTCAAGTATTTTTAATGCTTTAAACTGATGAAAAATTAAGATTTATTGATTTAAAGGCACTTATTTATAGAAATTTGATTTAGTTTAGATGAAAGAAAAGTACTTATCTTAAAATTCCAGGCTTTTGGAGTATATCCTTACATTGTCCGCTGTTTTATTCTCGTCAACATCGGAGCCGAAATTCATTGGAATGATATAGGTTTTGTAGGTGAAAAATAAACATTTTTCAAAGAAATTTAATTGATAATCACCAAGAGGAAAGGAAAAATTTTCACTTTTTTACGGAGCGCAGCGATCGTGCTGCCGCTTGCCTCGGTAATCACACAGCCCCTTTGCTAAGTCTTTAACCGCGATGTTTACATTCCACTCCCCGTGGTCAGACAGACAGACAAAGTAGACAGATGTCTTGTTTTTCACCCGCTAAGTCTTTCTGCACCGATGGGCGAAAAATCAAGCATAGGTGCGAAGGAAAGGTATATAGAAAAAGGGGCAATTTCGTATTTGAGGAGAGTAAAAGGGAACTTCGTACATCTTGTACGAGTTCAAAAGGAGAGGAAGAAAAGATGGGACAAAATAAAATTTAAAATAAATGGCCCAAAAATAATAGAAGGGGAAAAAAAAGGGCCTATACAAAGAAAAGGAAAAGAAGTAGAAAATATCCTAAAATATGATTGTGTCCATGAGTGTAGTTAAAAGGAGAAGAAACTGTCTTCATTTACAATAAATAGTGTCTCACAGGTGTGTTTGTGTAGTGAGTGTGTTTGGTAATGGTGAATAGATGTGTTACTGGGGAAAAAACAAATATTGACGGTGTTAAAATGCTTCGTATCAAGGTATTTAGCATGGAATATAAAGTAATATGTACGCTTGCATCCTGAGATATCAACAAAGGTCATCAAACAAAAGTATATATTAATTTAACCAAAGTAACTTATGCTACTTTCATTCTCAACATTTTCATACATTTTTCAAAATGCAGCAGCAGACTAACAACATAGAACCATATACAATACAAGACCACAACCGCATACACCCAAAAAAATAAATAAATAAATAAAATAATATATATATATATATGTGTGTGTGTGTAAATTACTGAGTATATGTATTAAAAACACAAATTAAACAGTATTTATTAATTTAACTATCATAATTTATTACAAGATTAATTATTTTACTATCATAATTTATTACTAGTTAAATAATGTTAATATAACACAATGAGGCACACTGTTATTTATATAAGCTCATAGTTCTAAAAATTCATTTAAGGCGGTGAAGAATAAACCCTCCCTTACATACGGACATTTAACAGATAGCAAAGAACAGTATGAGAAAAAATCGGTGAGGTATAATATTATTTAAAGGCGAAACTATATTCAAGCGATCTAGAAAGAAAAGAGAATGCAGAAGATCCGAGAGGGAAATAGCGCGATGCCCAAATTATCCCTCTCATCCCCAAATTTTCCCTCTCTCGAGATTCCTTAAGGGCTTTGTAAGTGTTGACAGACGTGAACTGATAACGCTGGCGTCTGTTTGGAGTTGATACACAAAGGAAGCCACAAGCAGTGGCAATTTCAAGTATTTTTAATGCTTTAAACTGATGAAAAATTAAGATTTATTGATTTAAAGGCACTTATTTATAGAAATTTGATTTAGTTTAGATGAAAGAAAAGTACTTATCTTAAAATTCCAGGCTTTTGGAGTATATCCTTACATTGTCCGCTGTTTTATTCTCGTCAACATCGGAGCCGAAATTCATTGGAATGATATAGGTTTTGTAGGTGAAAAATAAACATTTTTCAAAGAAATTTAATTGATAATCACCAAGAGGAAAGGAAAAATTTTCACTTTTTTACGGAGCGCAGCGATCGTGCTGCCGCTTGCCTCGGTAATCACACAGCCCCTTTGCTAAGTCTTTAACCGCGATGTTTACATTCCACTCCCCGTGGTCAGACAGACAGACAAAGTAGACAGATGTCTTGTTTTTCACCCGCTAAGTCTTTCTGCACCGATGGGCGAAAAATCAAGCATAGGTGCGAAGGAAAGGTATATAGAAAAAGGGGCAATTTCGTATTTGAGGAGAGTAAAAGGGAACTTCGTACATCTTGTACGAGTTCAAAAGGAGAGGAAGAAAAGATGGGACAAAATAAAATTTTAAATAAATGGCCCAAAAATAATAGAAGGGGAAAAAAAAGGGCCTATACAAAGAAAAGGAAAAGAAGTAGAAAATATCCTAAAATATGATTGTGTCCATGAGTGTAGTTAAAAGGAGAAGAAACTGTCTTCATTTACAATAAATAGTGTCTCACAGGTGTGTTTGTGTAGTGAGTGTGTTTGGTAATGGTGAATAGATGTGTTACTGGGGAAAAAACAAATATTGACGGTGTTAAAATGCTTCGTATCAAGGTATTTAGCATGGAATATAAAGTAATATGTACGCTTGCATCCTGAGATATCAACAAAGGTCATCAAACAAAAGTATATATTAATTTAACCAAAGTAACTTATGCTACTTTCATTCTCAACATTTTCATACATTTTTCAAAATGCAGCAGCAGACTAACAACATAGAACCATAGACAATACAAGACCACAACCGCATACACCCAAAAAAATAAATAAATAAATAAAATAATATATATATATATGTGTGTGTGTGTGTGTAAATTACTGAGTATATGTATTAAAAACACAAATTTAACAGTATTTATTAATTTAACTATCATAATTTATTACAAGATTAATTATTTTACTACCATAATTTATTACTAGTTAAATAATGTTAATATAACACAATGAGGCACACTGTTATTTATATAAGCTCATAGTTCTAAAAATTCATTTAAGGCGGTGAAGAATAAACCATCCCTTACATACGGACATTTAACAGATAGCAAAGAACAGTATGAGAAAAAATCGGTGAGGTATAATATTATTTAAAGGCGAAACTATATTCAAGCGATCTAGAAAGAAAAGAGAATGCAGAAGATCCGAGAGGGAAATAGCGCGATGCCCAAATTATCCCTCTCATCCCCAAATTTTCCCTCTCTCGAGATTCCTTAAGGGCTTTGTAAGTGTTGACAGACGTGAACTGATAACGCTGGCGTCTGTTTGGAGTTGATACACAAAGGAAGCCACAAGCAGTGGCAATTTCAAGTATTTTTAATGCTTTAAACTGATGAAAAATTAAGATTTATTGATTTAAAGGCACTTATTTATAGAAATTTGATTTAGTTTAGATGAAAGAAAAGTACTTATCTTAAAATTCCAGGCTTTTGGAGTATATCCTTACATTGTCCGCTGTTTTATTCTCGTCAACATCGGAGCCGAAATTCATTGGAATGATATAGGTTTTGTAGGTGAAAAATAAACATTTTTCAAAGAAATTTAATTGATAATCACCAAGAGGAAAGGAAAAATTTTCACTTTTTTACGGAGCGCAGCGATCGTGCTGCCGCTTGCCTCGGTAATCACACAGCCCCTTTGCTAAGTCTTTAACCGCGATGTTTACATTCCACTCCCCGTGGTCAGACAGACAGACAAAGTAGACAGATGTCTTGTTTTTCACCCGCTAAGTCTTTCTGCACCGATGGGCGAAAAATCAAGCATAGGTGCGAAGGAAAGGTATATAGAAAAAGGGGCAATTTCGTATTTGAGGAGAGTAAAAGGGAACTTCGTACATCTTGTACGAGTTCAAAAGGAGAGGAAGAAAAGATGGGACAAAATAAAATTTAAAATAAATGGCCCAAAAATAATAGAAGGGGAAAAAAAAGGGCCTATACAAAGAAAAGGAAAAGAAGTAGAAAATATCCTAAAATATGATTGTGTCCATGAGTGTAGTTAAAAGGAGAAGAAACTGTCTTCATTTACAATAAATAGTGTCTCACAGGTGTGTTTGTGTAGTGAGTGTGTTTGGTAATGGTGAATAGATGTGTTACTGGGGAAAAAACAAATATTGACGGTGTTAAAATGCTTCGTATCAAGGTATTTAGCATGGAATATAAAGTAATATGTACGCTTGCATCCTGAGATATCAACAAAGGTCATCAAACAAAAGTATATATTAATTTAACCAAAGTAACTTATGCTACTTTCATTCTCAACATTTTCATACATTTTTCAAAATGCAGCAGCAGACTAACAACATAGAACCATATACAATACAAGACCACAACCGCATACACCCAAAAAAATAAATAAATAAATAAAATAATATATATATATATATGTGTGTGTGTGTAAATTACTGAGTATATGTATTAAAAACACAAATTAAACAGTATTTATTAATTTAACTATCATAATTTATTACAAGATTAATTATTTTACTATCATAATTTATTACTAGTTAAATAATGTTAATATAACACAATGAGGCACACTGTTATTTATATAAGCTCATAGTTCTAAAAATTCATTTAAGGCGGTGAAGAATAAACCCTCCCTTACATACGGACATTTAACAGATAGCAAAGAACAGTATGAGAAAAAATCGGTGAGGTATAATATTATTTAAAGGCGAAACTATATTCAAGCGATCTAGAAAGAAAAGAGAATGCAGAAGATCCGAGAGGGAAATAGCGCGATGCCCAAATTATCCCTCTCATCCCCAAATTTTCCCTCTCTCGAGATTCCTTAAGGGCTTTGTAAGTGTTGACAGACGTGAACTGATAACGCTGGCGTCTGTTTGGAGTTGATACACAAAGGAAGCCACAAGCAGTGGCAATTTCAAGTATTTTTAATGCTTTAAACTGATGAAAAATTAAGATTTATTGATTTAAAGGCACTTATTTATAGAAATTTGATTTAGTTTAGATGAAAGAAAAGTACTTATCTTAAAATTCCAGGCTTTTGGAGTATATCCTTACATTGTCCGCTGTTTTATTCTCGTCAACATCGGAGCCGAAATTCATTGGAATGATATAGGTTTTGTAGGTGAAAAATAAACATTTTTCAAAGAAATTTAATTGATAATCACCAAGAGGAAAGGAAAAATTTTCACTTTTTTACGGAGCGCAGCGATCGTGCTGCCGCTTGCCTCGGTAATCACACAGCCCCTTTGCTAAGTCTTTAACCGCGATGTTTACATTCCACTCCCCGTGGTCAGACAGACAGACAAAGTAGACAGATGTCTTGTTTTTCACCCGCTAAGTCTTTCTGCACCGATGGGCGAAAAATCAAGCATAGGTGCGAAGGAAAGGTATATAGAAAAAGGGGCAATTTCGTATTTGAGGAGAGTAAAAGGGAACTTCGTACATCTTGTACGAGTTCAAAAGGAGAGGAAGAAAAGATGGGACAAAATAAAATTTTAAATAAATGGCCCAAAAATAATAGAAGGGGAAAAAAAGGGCCTATACAAAGAAAAGGAAAAGAAGTAGAAAATATCCTAAAATATGATTGTGTCCATGAGTGTAGTTAAAAGGAGAAGAAACTGTCTTCATTTACAATAAATAGTGTCTCACAGGTGTGTTTGTGTAGTGAGTGTGTTTGGTAATGGTGAATAGATGTGTTACTGGGGAAAAAACAAATATTGACGGTGTTAAAATGCTTCGTATCAAGGTATTTAGCATGGAATATAAAGTAATATGTACGCTTGCATCCTGAGATATCAACAAAGGTCATCAAACAAAAGTATATATTAATTTAACCAAAGTAACTTATGCTACTTTCATTCTCAACATTTTCATACATTTTTCAAAATGCAGCAGCAGACTAACAACATAGAACCATAGACAATACAAGACCACAACCGCATACACCCAAAAAAATAAATAAATAAATAAAATAATATATATATATATATGTGTGTGTGTGTGTAAATTACTGAGTATATGTATTAAAAACACAAATTTAACAGTATTTATTAATTTAACTATCATAATTTATTACAAGATTAATAATTTTACTATCATAATTTATTACTAGTTAAATAATGTTAATATAACACAATGAGGCACACTGTTATTTATATAAGCTCATAGTTCTAAAAATTCATTTAAGGCGGTGAAGAATAAACCATCCCTTACATACGGACATTTAACAGATAGCAAAGAACAGTATGAGAAAAAATCGGTGAGGTATAATATTATTTAAAGGCGAAACTATATTCAAGCGATCTAGAAAGAAAAGAGAATGCAGAAGATCCGAGAGGGAAATAGCGCGATGCCCAAATTATCCCTCTCATCCCCAAATTTTCCCTCTCTCGAGATTCCTTAAGGGCTTTGTAAGTGTTGACAGACGTGAACTGATAACGCTGGCGTCTGTTTGGAGTTGATACACAAAGGAAGCCACAAGCAGTGGCAATTTCAAGTATTTTTAATGCTTTAAACTGATGAAAAATTAAGATTTATTGATTTAAAGGCACTTATTTATAGAAATTTGATTTAGTTTAGATGAAAGAAAAGTACTTATCTTAAAATTCCAGGCTTTTGGAGTATATCCTTACATTGTCCGCTGTTTTATTCTCGTCAACATCGGAGCCGAAATTCATTGGAATGATATAGGTTTTGTAGGTGAAAAATAAACATTTTTCAAAGAAATTTAATTGATAATCACCAAGAGGAAAGGAAAAATTTTCACTTTTTTACGGAGCGCAGCGATCGTGCTGCCGCTTGCCTCGGTAATCACACAGCCCCTTTGCTAAGTCTTTAACCGCGATGTTTACATTCCACTCCCCGTGGTCAGACAGACAGACAAAGTAGACAGATGTCTTGTTTTTCACCCGCTAAGTCTTTCTGCACCGATGGGCGAAAAATCAAGCATAGGTGCGAAGGAAAGGTATATAGAAAAAGGGGCAATTTCGTATTTGAGGAGAGTAAAAGGGAACTTCGTACATCTTGTACGAGTTCAAAAGGAGAGGAAGAAAAGATGGGACAAAATAAAATTTAAAATAAATGGCCCAAAAATAATAGAAGGGGAAAAAAAGGGCCTATACAAAGAAAAGGAAAAGAAGTAGAAAATATCCTAAAATATGATTGTGTCCATGAGTGTAGTTAAAAGGAGAAGAAACTGTCTTCATTTACAATAAATAGTGTCTCACAGGTGTGTTTGTGTAGTGAGTGTGTTTGGTAATGGTGAATAGATGTGTTACTGGGGAAAAAACAAATATTGACGGTGTTAAAATGCTTCGTATCAAGGTATTTAGCATGGAATATAAAGTAATATGTACGCTTGCATCCTGAGATATCAACAAAGGTCATCAAACAAAAGTATATATTAATTTAACCAAAGTAACTTATGCTACTTTCATTCTCAACATTTTCATACATTTTTCAAAATGCAGCAGCAGACTAACAACATAGAACCATATACAATACAAGACCACAACCGCATACACCCAAAAAAATAAATAAATAAATAAAATAATATATATATATATGTGTGTGTGTGTGTGTAAATTACTGAGTATATGTATTAAAAACACAAATTAAACAGTATTTATTAATTTAACTATCATAATTTATTACAAGATTAATTATTTTACTATCATAATTTTTTACTAGTTAAATAATGTTAATATAACACAATGAGGCACACTGTTATTTATATAAGCTCATAGTTCTAAAAATTCATTTAAGGCGGTGAAGAATGAACCATCCCTTACATATGGACATTTAACAGATAGCAAAGAACAGTATGAGAAAAAATCGGTGAGGTATAATATTATTTAAAGGCGAAACTATATTCAAGCGATCTAGAAAGAAAAGAGAATCCAGAAGATCCGAGAGGGAAATAGCGCGAGGCCCAAATTATCCCTCTCATCCCCAAATTTTCCCTCTCTCGAGATTCCTTAAGGGCTTTGTAAGTGTTGACAGACGTGAACTGATAACGCTGGCGTCTGTTTGGAGTTGATACACAAAGGAAGCCACAAGCAGTGGCAATTTCAAGTATTTTTAATGCTTTAAACTGATGAAAAATTAAGATTTATTGATTTAAAGGCACTTATTTATAGAAATTTGATTTAGTTCAGATGAAAGAAAAGTACTTATCTTAAAATTTCAGGCTTTTGGAGTATATCCTTACATTGTCCGCTGTTTTATTCTCGTCAACATCGGAGCCGAAATTCATTGGAATGATATAGGTTTTGTAGATGAAAAATAAACATTTTTCAATCAAATTTAATTGATAATCACCAAGAGGAAAGGAAAAATTTTCACTTTTTTACGGAGCGCAGCGATCGTGCTGCCGCTTGCCTCGGTAATCACACAGCCCCTTTGCTAAGTCTTTAACCGCGATGCGGGCTGCGGAGCATTCAATCGATAATTTGTTTATATTATTTAATGTTTTTGACAGTGTTTTTTCCAATGTTGAATAATTATGTATAGTGTAAACAATAGGTACTTAAGTATTATTACTTGGAACACAAATGGTTTGTTCCGTAAGATTAATGAATTGCGGGATTTTGCAAGTGTGTAATGGATCCATTACACAGGAACTGAGAAAGCAGAACTTTTAGCTCAGCATCTGGAATCTCAGTTCTGCATTAACAACATTTCAGACTCAGACACTGAACAGCTTATTGCTGACTTCCACTCCAATTTTACCACACAGCCATGCACAGACAACATTATATCAGCCATGCCATCGGAGGTCTGTCTCTATATCATGCGAATTGCGAAAAGTAAGAGCCCTGGAGTAGACGGGGTCACAAATGAGATGATCAAGCACTTCCCTGTCAAGATAATACTCTACTTCACCAAGTTAGTGAATATCATACTACGATGGCAGTACTTCCCAACTTGTTGGAAAACTGCCAAGATTGTCCCTCTGCTAAAGGCCAACAAGCCTGCGACTGCTCCTGAGAGTTACCGACCAATCAGTTTGCTAAGCTCAATTAGCAAAATCTTGGAAGCAGTTATTCTACATAGACTAAACATCTTCCTGGATGAGCAGAAGATCCTCATACCCTGTCAGTTTGGGTTCAGGCGTAAGCACTCGACAACGCATCAACTCTACAGAGTTGTTGAATTAATAAGCAGTGGGATGCAACAACATCGTGTCACTGGTGGACTTTTCTTAGATGTCGCCAAAGCCTTCGATAGAGTATGGCTGGATGCCCTCATATACAAATTACACAACCTGGGACTCCCAGGCTACATCACAAACATAATTAAATCCTACCTAACCGGTAGACACTTTGTCGTTCATGTTTCTGGTTCATTATCCACAAACCGGCCTATACGGGCTGGTGTTCCACAGGGATCCCTTCTGGGCCCTACCCTATTCAATATTTACGTGAACGACATCCCCACTACACACAACACAACACTAGCCATGTATGCAGACGACACAGCGATCCTAACTCAAAGTGCATTTGTTAGCTCAGCAATACAACAGCTACAACACCACATCCATTCGCTAGAGACTTGGCTGACCAAATGGAAAGTCAAAGTGAATGTCGACAAGACACATGCCATACTGTTTACTACTAAGAAGAATTTCCCGACTCACCTGCAAATGTATGGTGTGGACATTCCCTGGGTCAAGCAGGTCCCTTATCTTGGGGTGATCCTCAGTAAATCTCTTACATGGAACCCACACGTTACACATATTCTCAGGAAGTTTCGAGCTAATAAAGCTTCACTCTTCCCCTTAATTGCTCGAAACAGTGTTCTATCTATTGATAATAAGTTGCTCATTTACAAAACCATGTTGCGTCCAATTCTTAGTTATGCATGCCCCGTCTGGGCATACTCGTGCAAAAGTTTGAGAAGGCAGTTACAAGCTGCCCAAAACGGGGTATTGCGTATGATATGTAATGCCCCCTGGTACATTCGGAATAGCCAAATTCGTAAAGAGTTAAGAATAGAGGATCTTTGTGATTTTTATTGCCGCCTATCTAGGGCATTTTATGATAAACAGGAACTTCTGGACAATCCTGTGGTTGTTAACTATTGTTATGATACTAGGGACCCCAATTTCAGGAACGCCCAAGAGCGATCCTAAATGTTAATGTGTAATTTTGTATATGTGTTATGCAAATTGTTGCTCAGATTCTTTATTGTATATTGTTCTTTTTTCCTCCTGATTGCTTTTTGTTTTTACTAGTGGCACTAAGGCGTCGCACTTCGTATTTTGTTTCTCTTGTGTGTACATGTATTCTTCTGTGAAATAGTTGTTAAAAAAATAGTTAATTATGTATGGATTAGTAATTAGGTACTTAAGGAAAAAAATTTGTATTTAACTATTAGCAATTATGAATTTAAACTCTTGCTCATTTAATTATTTAGCACATTCAGTTATATTTCTCATAATTCGAAACTTTTATCATGTTATTCGATGATGGGTAGGGCTATGGCGCCCAGGCACCCTGGTGGTTAAGCACCGCAGTTCAACTACTCCCCCGTGGTCAGACAGACAGACAGACAAAGTAGACAGATGTCTTGTTTTGCACCCGCTAAGTCTTTCTGCACCGATGGGCGAAAAATCAAGCATAGGTGCGAAAAATCAAGCATAGCATAGTCATTATTTTAGTAACAATGTAGCACATTGCTGGAATTTAAAACAAAGAGGAAAATCATTTGCTTTTCTATCAACTGCAGTCATGATTTTAGTAACAATGTAGCACATTGCTGGAATTTAAAAAAAAAAAGGCTACTTTTGAAGTTTTATATATTAAGAAACGGTATTAGATATTTCTCCTTGTGTATAATTATTCTTTAATTTCAAAGTAGTTAAAATCTAATGATTCCTTTCTTTCTCCCCTTGGCCTCTTCTAGTGTAATTTGTCATCATTTTTGTACACTCTTGGATTGCAGAACATGATATCGTTAAAGAAAAAGAACGAAGATGGAACGGACAAATAATGCAGAGCAAAAAGACATCTGTGGCTGGTAATTCTTGTTTTATCTTAACTTTATTTCCATTAGAAATGCTTGAATGTTATAATTTGTACGTCCCTTCTCACATTTTGCTTTATATTGGAGTTTTACTAGTTATTTATTTTACATGATCCCTTCACATTATGTTTTAATGTTTAGGTTAGCATTTGTACATTAATTTGTGCATTAATTTAGCTTTTGAATTCCATATTGAATTGTCTGAATTGGTGCTTTCTTTATATTGTATTGTAATATTCGAAGTGAGTTGAACTGTTAATCACACTATAATTATCCGAAGTTTGAGATTTGTTAGAATTCTGTTGCTTCGTAGTGGTTTCAAAATTACTGCTGTAGTGTAATTTTTTCCCAAGTGGCCTCCTTTTGCATTACGAGGAGGAGGCTAAACATTTTCATCTCTGTGTGGCCTAATATTTTCCCTGTCCAATGGGGTCTTCTCTTCCGAACAGGCCAGTGTAATTGCACTGCATGTGTATAAACCAATTTTGTTTAATTTTTTTCAACTTTAGAGTCTCTCTATCAAGTGCTGTTTCTCGTAAAACCATTGTGTTAATCTTTGGATTATGGTAACTTGCAGATTTTTCGTGAAAATTTGGCAAGAACCCTTCTACAACAACCTTCTACTTTTTTTTTTTTTTTTTTTGCACCATTTTGTCTTCATGAAGTAAAGACAGGTTTATTTTTTTTTTTTTTATTTTCTCAACATTTTTTCCAACAATCTGCTAGTCAAATTACGCTTATGCTATAAATTTTATGGAACAAAAGTGCTTAATCATGACAAATATTAACTGCAAAATTGGGAGAAAGTGCAGGTTTGCAAACTCCTTGCGAAGATTTTTAGAATGGCACATACATGGTAACCATGTACACGTTGACCTATTTTTACTTAAAAAAACATCCCAGAATTGCAAAAAAATGGAATTGTGCACACTCTTGACTTTATCCATGTAAAAAGCTTTTTTCTCATAAATTAGAAAAATTTGCACGAAAATGCAGGAAACTTTTATAAATCTTTAAAGTCGGTAAAAAGGACATATATGAAATTACCTGATCGCGAAAAAGTATATACCGTTTCCAAGGATGAACATTTACACGTATAAAATATCCAAAAACTTTTCCCTTTAAATTATCTATTATAAACGTCACCTGCGAATTTATAACGCAAACATTAAAAATGGTTGCTAATACTGAGTGTCAAATATTTAAATTATTTCCATGCACGTTTACTTCTGCTGAAACGTATTCCAAAATGCTACAAACATATAATTCCCAAACTAACTATCATTTAATTAAAATATAGTTTAATTAAAAAACACTACTTAAAATAGAAATAAACACATACAATAAATTAATAAAAATTAACTTGAAATGTTAATTACTTTAAACTAATTCATTGCTAATAAAAATTTTCCAATAATAGCATATTATCTTATTTATTCCTTATATTTACAACAATGCATAAAAATAATATCCTCAAATGATTAAAAATACTAACTTACCTAATCTTCTACAGAACCTTGAGTGTATGGCGGATCACAAAATGTCCATTTTCACCACATTTCTTTCACCGCCATTCAAACTTATCTGTAATATCCTTCCTTTCACACAATCTCATTTCATTCCCACATTTTGGACATTCATACTTATCCGCAATTAATGCTACACTCATACAGCATTCAAGCAATTCTTTTGGATTATCAGATAAACGCAATAAAAATTTCGAATTCACATTATATAGCGCCATGGGATCCAAAAATTAAGCAACACTGTTTCACACAGCACAGAATGAAGCTAAATACAAAATGCTATAAAGTACTGCAGATATTTTTCCAAATTTCCCCCCTTTTCCAATTGAAGAGCTGTCCTTCGTCCATAAATGTCACATGACATATCTCACGATCTCTCATTTCTCTCAGACAAAAAATCCGTAATTGGAACTGGGTATTTCTCACATTATTGCCAAAGTCCTAGGTAGTAACCTTTATCGCCTACCAAAATGTCGCCAAACTGCCTGTTACCATATTCCAAAGATTAGCCAACCATTGAAAGTTAAATGTTCAACAACAAAAAAATAAATAAATAAATAATTAAAAAATAAATAAAAATTTAATGAGTACTCATAAAGTTATTATTATTTTTTTTTATTTATTACGTGCTCCGCCCTTAGGCACTACATGGACAGGGAGGGACTCCCCGTGGAGGTCTTTTTAAGGGAAACTGGCTCGTATCCACGTTACACATGGGGAAAACCACGAAATCGCTCATGCAGCCAGCCCGTTCGCCGGGACTTGAACCACGGAACGAACTACCAGTGTACCACGGCTTATACCGCTCGGCCGCTGGTGTGCTACTCGTAAAGTTAGTGGAGCGAAAATGTCTTCTGTTAAGGATGCTCAAAATGTGCTTTTTCTTAGTTGTTTTAAGCATACTTTATTGTATTTTTCCTTAATCTGAACTATTTTGGCATATTGTGAAGTTTTATGAACCAATTTGCAAAGACCTATTTAAAATTGATTCGATAAATAAAAATTAATTTTGAGATCAAATCAGAGATATTTTATTACTATCGAAGTAAAATTCTGCAGATTAACTTTCAACTTTGTTTTGAAAAGCACTCTGAATGTTTCTTTTGGACTTTTTTCCGTTCTCTTGGCAAATGCATGACAGAATTATTTTTTGAAAAAGCTGATGTCTTTTGCTTATAAGAATGACTAATGCAACTGTAACCGTGTCGCTGTAAAGAGCACATGTTTCCCAGTAGCTCTTTTAAAGTGTCCTGTTTTTTCTTTAATTGGGTCAATCTCGTCTAGAAGATCAGACATTGCTTTTGTGTTATTTAACAATTCTTTCATCTTATCTTAGGTTAAAAAGCTCTTCTTCGTAATGAGCGTTTTTATTATCAAGGGGTTTTATAAGCACCCAATTCTTCTTTTATTTAACATATTTATTTATTTAACTTTAAAACTTCTTTTATTTAACAAATCTTTAAAAGTATATATGTATAGCTCTTTTAATGTTAATATATTGCGAGTGTGATTCTTACTCTTTTTTGATCTGTTATGTAACTAATTCTATGTGTGAATTAAGGTAGTTTAATGTATAACACCTGCTTCAAAGCTAACAGTAAAGTTTATTTTGTTTATTTGTCATTTAAAATTACCTGCTTATTTTCTTTTGGTGCCGTCTTTCTACCAGGGCTGAAATTATTTACTCTTCTCGAAGATCATTATCCGTAATAACTGTCTAAATATTTTTCCTTTCATTGTTCATGTTGTACCCATACATTAAAACCGCTTTTGCTAACTGTACTTCTGTCGTATTAGGGAAATCATTTGCTTTTCTATCGAGTGCAGTCATGATTTTACTAACAATGTAGCACATTGCTGGAATTTAAAACAAAGAAGCTACGTTTTGAAGTTTTATATATTTAGAAACAATATTAGCTATTTCTCTTTGTGTATAATTATTCTTTAATGTCAAAGTAGTTAAAATCTAATGATTTCTTTTTTTCCCCCTTGGCCTCTTCTAGTGTAATTTGTCATGACTTTTGTGCACTTTTGGATTGCAGAACATGATATCGTGAAAGAAAAAGAACGGAGAAATAGTGCAGAGCAAAAAGACATCTGTGGCTGGTAATTCTTGTTTTATGTCAACTTTATTTCCACTAGAAATGCTTGAATGTTATAATTTGTATGTTCTTTTTCACAAGTAGCTTTATATTGGAGTTTTACTAGTTATTTTACGCAAACGCTTCATATTACGTTTTAATGTTTAGGGTAGCATTTATGCATTAATTTCTTAGGTTTTGAATTCCGTATTGAAGTGTCTGAATTGGTGCTTTCTTTATATTGTATAGTAATATTCGAAGTTAGGTCGAACTGTTAATCACATTATAATTGTCAGAAGTCTGAGATTTGTTAGAGTTCTGTTGCTTCGTAGTGGTTTCAAAATTACTGTTGTAGTATAATTTTTTCCCGAGTGGCCTCCTTTTGCATTATGAGGAGGAGGCTAAACATTTTCCTCTCTGTGTGGCCTAATATTTTCCCTGTCCAACAGGGTCTGCTCTTCCCAACAGGTCAGTGTAATTCCACTGCCTGTGTATAAACCAATTTTGTTTCAGATTTTTTCCGAATTTAGAGTCTCTCTATCAAGTGCTATTTCTCTTGAAACCATTGAAAGTTAAATGTTCAACAAAAAAGAAATGTAAATAAAAATTTAATGAGTACTCGTATAGAAAGTTAGTAGAGCTGCAAATTGTGAAGTTTTATGAACCAATTTGCGAAGATCTGTTTAAAAGTGATTCCACAAATAAAAATTCATTTTGAAATCAAACCAGAGATTTTTTATTATTATCGAAGTAAAATTCTGCAGATTGACTTTCAACTTTGTTTTGCAAAGCACTCTGAAAGTTTCTTTCGGACTTCTTTCCGTTCTCTTGGCAAATGCATGACAGAATTATTTTTTGAAAAAGCTGATGTCCTTCGCTTATAAGAATGACTGATGCAACTGTATGCGTGTCGCTGTAAAGAGCACGTTTCCCAGTAGCTGTTTTAAAGTGTCCTGTTTTTTTCTTTAATTATGTCATTCTCCGCTACAAGATCAGACGTTGCTTTTGTGTTATTTAACAATTCCTTCATCTTATCTTAGGTTAAAAAGCTCTTCTTCGTAATGAGCACTTTTGTTATCAAGGGATTTTATAAGATCCCAATTCTTCTTTTGTAATTTTCTGATTCATTGTTTAACTTCTCTGTCTTCCATGTGTGAAAATTCTACGGCATCGTTTGCTTTTGAGATTTGTAAGATTTTTTGGACTTCATTTTCAGTCGATGGAAATTGTTTAAAGTAGCAGATAAATTCTTTCCGGTGTTGATAATAGAATGATGCAGCACGTATGAATGAAATTCTAGCAGTGGACAAATTAAATGGTATCCTTTAAGAATCGTATGAGTTATGTGGAATGCAGATTGGGAGTTTAGTCGTGATAGGTAAACAGTCTATACAGATGACCGGAAATAATAAAAATTTAGATGGGAATTAATATAGAGTATTTTACTCCTGGACCATGGATTAGTCATTAACAGTACTTGTGTAAAAACATATTAAAGTATATGAATTCCCTGTTTAAGAAAGGAATTTCTTTATGACAGTATGAAGTGTGTATCATAGCTGGAATAGCGAGGTGTTGCGTCTTCAGGGAAACAAAATTTGTTATTCTCTAATTTTTACTGAAAATGTGTGTTTAAATTTTGTTACCTAGATAACCTATTTTTAACTCTTTCTATATGAAAATGAAACCAAATACAGACAAAAAAATAAAATTGCATTCCTTCCGTTGGTGCAGTTACTCGCATTTTTAACATAATGGGAGGCAATTTTAAGTTTATAAAATTCTGGCTAGCTGCAATTATATATTGCACTTTTAATATTTCAGTTGTAAGTGCATTGCACAAAGTATAAAAATGTGTGGTATAATATGTTAAAGAAAATGTATACTCTTTGTATTATTTACAAAAAGATCAGCTAGATGAAAATTAAATACAGGGAAATCATATTTTAATGTGAAATTTAACACTGCATTTCTTCTGAGAGTTTTTTTTCTCCTTCTGGTACGTGCGATGTTATGGCTAAATCCATGCAATCGTTCGGATGTTTGTTTGTTATTCTGTATCTGAACATTGATTTTAACAAGTTCGTTGTTGAAAATCCTCTTTCACATTTTTAAGTAGATCGAAAGAAGGAATTTATCTTTTTAAAAGTTTAACAGTTCATGATTTTTCTGATCTAGGACTATTCAAATGGCTTTTCGTGATATTCCTTATCTTAATTAGGATGAAAATCAGTTATTTCCATCTCTAGATCAGTAGAATTGTTAACCTATTTGCAATCTTTTACCATTTTTCTTAAATACTAGTATTTATGTAATGGGTTTGAAGTGAATGAAGTAGTTGGGCTAATTTTAAATACACTCAAAACATCTAATTTAGGAACTAATTTAAGCTCGATGAGATTTTCCAAATGTTTCTTTCAGTTTTCTTACATTTCACGCTTTAATTCTCCAGATTTTCAAAGTGGCAAAACGTACATTGCATTATGGTAAAAATGTATATTCCTTATATTTGTGTAATACTTTTACAAAATTAATTTTGATTTAAAATGAATTTAAAATACCCTTGAATTCAAAGGCTTAGTTTAGTTCTCTCCCCCCCTCAGGTTTTAAGATTTTAGTTGTTATGTCTGTAAGAATGACTAAATCATAGAACCAATTATGGTCAATAATTTCTTCATAAGTTTCGTTTCTGGATTTTTAAAATTCTTCTGTGAAACTTTTGTAACCGAAGCTGGGATGGAACCCAGGCAGCCAGACAGAATGTACCTTCCCTGAGTGAAAATTTCTATCATTTCAGTGAAAGTGACATTATAATATTTCAGAATAAACCCTCATAACACTAATAAATGTATGTAGATTTTTTTTTTAATGTTTTTATGATGCGTGTTTGGTTCTTACAATATTTTGAGCTATTATATTACTAATTCTGTATGTGAGTTAAGACATTTTAATATAGAACACCTGCTTCAAGGCTAAAAGTAAAGTATATGAATTGTGTTTCACCTTTCATGTGTTTTGAGACGTTCGTTCTACTCTACAGTTTACGGAATTTCTCGGGATTTGGACATCTCACAAATCTGACAAAATTTCATTCCTATGTTTAGGTTTTATAGTACAATAAGTTGAGCATCCCTACATTAGTATATGACTGATTCCTTCGAAAGAAAAAAAAGAGTATCTTAGTTTTGTTGAATTTTTGGTCAAAATTTTAGTATATAGGTAATTGCAATAGCTCTTTCACGAAATTTTATTTAAATTTTTTGCAAGATTTCAAAATGCTGTATCATTCAATGGCATTTGATGTGTTTTGGCTTGCTGTATTAAAGCTGGGCTCGAACCCGGGCAGCTAGACAATATGTTCTTTTCCTGAGTGAAATATTGCTATCATTTCATTAAAGTGACGTGGTAATATTTCAAGATAATTTCTCTTACATTGGACTAAGCCGTCCTCTCTCGTGGATGAGTGTATCTAAGTAAAGAACTTAAAATTAGAAATGGTTCTTACGTTAAAATTCTCAATGAAATATTTCTTTTATGGTTTATGACTTTTGTTTCCAAGATGTTCTTCGAAATCTGTGTTTAGAATGGTGTTTTTGAGCTTTTTTTAAAAAAAAAATCTTTAAAAGTGTATATGTATAGCGCTTTTAATGTTAATATATTGCGAGTTTGATTCTTACTCTTTTTTTATCTGTTATGTCACTAATTCTGTGTGTGAATTAAGATAGTTTAATATATAACACCTGCTTCAAAGCTAACAGTAAAGTTTATTTTGTTTATTTGTCATTTAAAATTACCTGCTTATTGTCTCTTGGTGCCGTCTTTCTACCAGTGCTGAAATTATTTACTCTTCTCGAAGATCATTATCCGTAATAATTGTCTAAATATTTTTCCTTTCATTGTTCATGTTGTACCCATACATTAAAACCCCTTTTGCTTACTGTACTTCTGTCGTATTAGGGAAATGATTTGCTTTTCTATCGACTGCAGTCATCATTTTAGTAACAATGTAGCACATTGCTGGAATTTAAAAGAAAGAAGCTACTTTTGAAGTTTTATATATTAAGAAACAATACTAGATATTTCTCTTTGTGTATAATTTTTCTTTAATTTCAAAGTAGTTAAAATCTAATGATTCCTTTCCCCCCCCCCTTGGCTTCTTCTAGTGTAATTTGCCATCATTTTTGTACACTCTTGGATTGCAGATCGTGAAAGAAAAAGAATGGAGAAACAGTGCAGACAAAAAGACATCTGTGGCTGGTAATTCTTCTTTTATATTAACTTTATTTTCACTAGAAATGCTTGAATGTTATAATTTGTACGTCCCTTTTCACATGTTGCTTTATATTGGAGTTTTACTAGTTATTTATTTTACTTGAAAGCTTCATATTACATTTTAATGTTTAGGGTAGCATTTATGCATTAATTTCTTTGGTTTTGAATTTCGTATTGAAGTGTCTGAATTGGTGCTTTCTTTGTATTGTATTGTAATATTCGAAGTGAGGTAGAACTGTTAATCACACTATAATTATCAGAAGTCTGAGAATTTTTAGAGTTGCGTGGCTTCGTAGTGGTTTCAAAATTACTGCTGTAGTGTATTTTTTTGCTGAATTGGCCTCCTTTCGCATTACGAGGAGGAGGCTAAACATTTTCCTCTCTGTGTGGCCTAATATTTTCCCTGTCCAACGGGATCTTCTCTTCCCAAAAAGTCAGTGTAATTGAACTGCCTGTGTATAAACCAATTTTGTTTTAGTTTTTCCAGAATTTAGAATCTCTCTATCAAATGCTGTTTCTCTTAAAACCATTGAAATTCAATTTAGGTTTTATAGTACAATAAGTTGAGCATCCTTACATTAGTATATGACTTTGATTCCTTCAAAAGAAAAAAAGAGTATCTTAGTTTTTTTTTTTTTTTTTTTGAATTTTTGATCAAAGTTTTAGTTATGTAGGTAATTGCAGTATCTCTTTCGCAAAATTGCATTAAAATTTTTTGCAACATTTTAAAGTGCTGTATCATTCGATGGCATTTGATGTGTTTTCGCTTTCTGTGTTAAAGCTGGGCTCAAACCTGGGCAGCTAGACAATATTTTCTTTCCCTGAGTAAAAATTAAATCGTTTAAAAATACATTTATGTCATTAAATGAAGAGGCTAGACGAAATATTCAAATCGTGTACCTTCTACATTTAGTTTGACAGTAAAAAGTCTGGAAGTAATATTAATTCTTTGTTGAAAAATATCTTTATTGATACCAAGTGTTGCAAATCAATCTTAAGTTATTTCTCAGAGTAATATATAAAAACTGTCCCCCCTCTGGCTACATTCCTGAAAGTAAGCATTAAGTATTTAACAAATCGATTTGATCATATTTTATGCATCATGCAGACTATATTTCCAGCTCTTTCAATAAAGTGCAATTTATTTTCAGTGTATGAACATGAAATTTCTTCTAAAATACTGTACAAGCCTAGTCACTTATTCCAAATTTAATTCAGTTTTCATATAAGAATTAAAATTTGCCAGACAATTGCTTTCTTAACATCTATTAAACTAAAAATAGTTTAATAGATGTTGTTGTAATTTAACACTGTTGACTTTAATGTTTTCAGAAATTTGCTAAATCGAGTTTATCTTTGTGTGACCTTGCATCTAAGGCACCAATAATAAATTTGTTTTGGCATTCACTGGTTAAATTTTTAAAGAAAACTTATTATTGATATAAAAGAAGGAACAAATTATATTTATCTTGGTAATATGTCTTTTGATATTGTCTTAAGTTATCGCGTCTTATGGTTATTTATTGTGTGTCATGATGTTGCAGCAACTTAAAATGCATTTCACAGAACTTGTTGTTTCTTAAGTTGCATAACCTGTTTTCATAGCTTCTTGTCATCTTTATGTTTTACTGTTCCATGTTCAAATATATATAAAAGGTAAATTTCTAATCAAATATTCTTCCATTCACAGCACAGTGATATAATTTGTGTTCGCATTTATTATAGAGTTATGATCATTAATCATTATAGAGTTTTATATATTTATTATATATATTTAATTTATATCATTATGTATTATATGATTTTGCTTTTAGAATATATCACAATATATGTTTCGAATTGCTAATAAAACTATTATGTTTTTCAATATGTTAATGTGATCTGTGTGTCTTTTAGGTTAATTATTTTAATAAAGGAATTAAAATAAAATCATACCCTTTTAATGTAATTCACATTTTACCATAATTTTTTTTTTTTTTTTTTTTTTTTAAAGTCACATTTGATAACAATATAAAAAATGTTGATAGAAACTTTAAAATTATTCCTATTTTTATTGGCAAGTGTTAAATATTCTTCACAAAATTCCATTTCTCAGCACACACCATCTCAATTAATTGAATCAGTTTCCAAATAAAAATTAAATTCAGTATGTCGCAGAGTAAGTACCAGAAGTAGAACTGCATGAAACACACAAGAACATATCCATATTTAGCCATTCACTATTCACTTTTAACTGTTACTAACTGAATAAAAGAAAATATAAGTATAAAGTTCTATGAATAAAAGATCAGTTACACTAAAGAAAATTTTTTTAATATACATTACATCTTAATTCTATATAATTATTCTTTTGTTTTTCACTTGCCCTTGACATTAGTTGATGACAGCTGATTCATGTCAGAAATATTGTTCCTTATAAAGAAATACACACATAAATTTTATATATAGAAAAATCTATGTACTCTTCTGTTATAGAGACTTGGATTCAAAAATGTCTGTATGTGTGTTTATACACAAACATACATGCATACGTACATATATACGTGCATATGTGAACACATTCATACATACATTTCTGAATTCGGTCCTGATAATAGAAGTGTACCAAATTTTGCCGCAGTTGTTAAATGAATAGTCTAAGGTAAAATGGTTCTGGTTTATTTGATTACAGCAAAGCTTGCTCAGGCTCATCTATACCTAAGGGTGTAGATGATGCCCTTGTGTACTACTTTCGATTGAAAACTGTCACACACATTAATATTACATGTGTATAAACAGCTATAAAATATGCACCAAGAAACTGAAATTGTCAACAATAATGTAATATACTTTATTCTGTGTTACATACGAATAGTACATTCTTTTTGGACAAAGCTATATGAAGCATACACAATCAGCCTCATTCAAATACTAAATATTTAAGTATTTTTTGATTATCCAACCCCTAGTTTCAGCATTTTATAAAAGTGTTAGGTTTTTTTTATGCATTCCTGGTACACATCCGACCAAAGACAATGCATAAAAATGGTTATATGATTATATTATACAAATGGTTATGATTTTATAGTTAACCGTCATTTCGCTGGCAAATACTTTTTTTATCATAATGAATTACGTTAGAATTTTGGAGTCTATGTACTTATAAAAAAGAAAGCGTTAGATTTCATTAAAAATACAATGTTTTCCCTAAGAATAAAGAATCAAAAATGTGCATTCTATGAAATTGTACTTTTTAAATGATAAAATTTTAAAATCTACAATCTGAGTATGAGAATATGGTTGGAAAATTACCGTAAAATCTCTTGTTTCTACCAAAGTGCTTTTAATATTCTGTGATGGATGGAATTCTCTTATGAAAATTATGTTATGGTACTTGAAATGGTTTCTTGTTTACTTAAGAATTATAACCAGATAATGAAGCTCTTACAACAAATTTTATCTGATTAATATAATTTATGCCTTTTTTTTTTAATGAAATGGCTGTTGTATATAATGATTATAGTTGTTTAAATTTAAATAATTCTTTGGCATAATGTAATTTATATCATCTATGTTGCTACAATTGTGTTTCAGTACAAGACCATCATGTCAGTGTAAGATTTCCTAAGTGGAGACTTGGTTTCTAATCTTTGTGAAATATAATACGGAGAAGCTCTTACTGTGAATTTTGATATGTATAATTTATTCTTGTATTGGATTGGAATGGACTCGGTGTTTTCATTTAGGATGTTTCATATTCAAAGAGTTAGTTCAGTGTTTCATATTCAAAGATGATTAAGTTCTTACAATGTAATTAATTAATAGACTTATCACACAGACCTTTTTAATAGACTTATTCTTAAATTTTTTGTTCAGACATAATGTTACTAATTAAAAACAGCATTAGAAAAACAAAACTGGTTAAAAGAAAACTTCAGTTATTTTTAAAATTGATATTCTATATTTAAATGCTTTTATTAATATAAAAGCAACAATAAACATATTTCTAAATAATAAGGTTATTTAGAATCCTTAAGAAAATTTTTAACATTTATAAAGGTTTGCAAGGTGAAAACATAATCGATTTTGTTATAAATCACATGGTTTTGACATGTTTTGAGTATGCTCCTGCTGGATTGGTAGAAGCTTGGTGATCCTGTTATGAACAAATCTTAACAGATGAAGATATAGCATGTGAATATAGAATCTAAAGGAAAGGTAAGGTTAGATTAGGGTCTTTGAATATTACCAAGCACAATGGTTATCAGTCTGAAGAAGAATGCTTTTATGAAGAACTTTATAGGGCACACCATTTCTTATATGGCAGGGTTGCTTTCTCAAGTACTGAGGTAGGGAATATTTAATCTGCTCTTTTTTTTTTTTTTTTTTTTTTTTTTTTTTTTTTTTTTTTTGAAGTGTTTGGTAATGGTATTATTCATTTCATGTATTTTGTGTAATACATATAGAACACTAATATTTCTATTACAAGTGTCTTTTTTTCATTTTTAAGTGCTTTGCTCGTTGATATTCTCAAAATTGCATCTAATAAGTAGTGCTATTAAGTATATAATAGCTATATATTATGTATAAATTATAATATAATGTACAACATATAATGATATGTATTACGTGGGCTATTATGTATGTATAAATACAATAAACGCATATATAGATCAATATATGGTTGATCTTTACAATATGGTAACTGGTAGTTTGGCGACATTTTGGAGGCGATAAAGGTTACTACCTGGGACTTTGGTAATAATGTGAGCAGTACTCAGTTCCGATTACGCATTATTTTGTGTGAGGGAAATCAGAGATCATGGGATATGTCATGTGATATTAATGGACGAATTACGGTTCTTTAATCGGAAAAGGGGGGAAATCGGGGAAAAAATGTGGAAATTTTGTATTTAGCTTTATTCTGTGTTGTGTGAAACAGTGTTGTGTAATTTTTGGATCCCATGGCCCTAATTAAAGTGAATTCGAAATGGGTATTTAGGCATTGTGATAAAGAGAAGTTTGCTTTTTATTTAGCGGAGGAAGTATAGAGGAAAAATTCGCAGAAAAAATCTTCAATAATTTTATTGAATGAATTAGAAAAGTGTATCCGCCACGTAATCAAGATTCTGAAGAAGATTAGATTAGTTAGTATTTTTAATTATTTGAGGATATTATTTTTATGCATTGTTCTAAATGTAAGGTGGAAAGGAATTTGGTATTATTGGGAAAATTGTTATTAGCAATGATTTAGTTTAAAGTAATTAGGATTGTAAGGTAATTTTTATTAATTTAATGTATGTGCTCATTTATATTTTAAGTAGTGTTTTTGAATTTAATTATATTTTAATGAAATGATAGTTATTTTGTGAATTTTATGTTTGTAGGAATTTGGTATACGTTTAAGTTGAAATAAACGTGCATGGAAATAATTTAAATATTTGATACTAAGTATTTGTAATACTTGCAGTATGAATTCGTTGGTGACGTGTATAATGTAATAGATGATTTAGAGGTAAAAGTTTTTGGATATTTTATTTATTTTATATGTGGAAATGTTCATATTTGTAAAGGGTAAATACTTTTTCGCGATCAGGTAATTTCATATATGTTCTTTTTACCGGGTTTAAAGATAGAGAAAATTGTCATATATTTTCGTGAAATTTTTCTAATTTATGAGAAAAAAGCAGTGTACATGGATATAGTGAAGAGTGTGCGCAATGCGATTTTTGTGCAATTCTGGGATGTTTTTTTAAGTAAAAATAAGTCGACGTGTACATGGTTTAGTGATATTATAATTAAATTATAGTTATTTTGTGAATTTTATGTTTGTAGGAATTTGGTATACGTTTAAGTTGAAATAAACGTGCATCGAAATAATTTAAATATTTGATACTAAGTATTTGTAATGCTTGCGGTATGAATTCGTTGGTGACGTGTATAATGTAATAGATGATTTAGAGGTAAAAGTTTTTGGATATTTTATTTATTTTATATGTGGAAATGTTCATATTTGTAAAGGATAAATACTTTTTCACGATCAGGTAATTTCATATATGTTCTTTTTACCGGGTTTAAAGATTGAGAAAATTGTCATGTATTTTCGTGAAATTTTTCTAATTTAGGAGAAAAAAGCAGTGTACATGGATATAGTGAAGAGTGCGCGCAATGCCATTTTTGTGCAATTCTGGGATGTTTTTCTAAGTAAAAATAAGTCGGCGTGTACATGGTTTATGTTTAAGTGTTATTTTGAAAAACACGTAAGGAGTATGATATTGTGCACTTTTTCCCAATTTTGCAGTGAATATTTGTCATGATTAAGCAGTTTGGTTTGATAAAATTTCTAGCATAAGTGTAATTCGGCTAGTAGATTGTTGGAAGAAGTGTTCAGTAGATAAGAAGAAAAGAAACATGTCTTTACTTCGTGAAGACAAAATGGCGCGGGGAAAAAAAAAAATAGAGGGTTGCTGTAGGAGAGTTGGTTGCCAAATTTTCGCCAAAAAATCGCCAAGTTACCATAATGTAAAGATCAACCCAATATATTTTTAGTATGTAATCATTCAAAATAAATTTTATGGAAAAAAAAAAAAGACACTTGACAGCAGAGATTTTCTGGAAATCCCAAGTTAAATATATATGAAATCATTTGTTCACAATCAGTGAACGTTAACACCAAAACAGCGACTCAACGCTTACAACAGCCAGCAGTTCCTCCTTTACATGAACAAGAAATTAAATAAAATATATATATATATATATTTCTCCTTTTTCAACAATGAAATGTCCTTCGATTTCATGCGATCATTACGCTATAGAACTTATCCTTCAACAGGAAGTCAAAATTCGTACATTGGGTTTTTCAAGTAAAATTGCGTGCTTTACTAAATGATGCGCTTTTTTAAATTCTCTCTGCTTCAGTAATATAGCGAGAATTTACGCCTCCTTGAACAAAATCAAACATTTCGCAAAAGCTAAGCAACTCCATTTTTGGATGGACGAAGTCAGATCACAAATCAAAATACCGATTTTTATACGTCATACCTATATGTGAATTTAATCGCGGATAAAAAGAAAAGGCAAAGTAGTAGAAAACATCCTAAAAATATTACTGTCTCCATGGGTGTAGTCAAAACGAGAGGAAGCTGTAATCATTTACAATAAATACTGTCTCACAGGTGTGTGTTAGAGCTGTAGCAAACCGGATGTATTCGTTACCGAGTGACGGGTACAACGGTTGACTCGATGTACCGATTCGGTACTCACAAATTCATTTCGTTACTCGCATCTGTTCGTTACTCGCATCCAAGGTTCTTTAATATACTAAGGTTAGGCCAGGAACGGAAAAAGCGTGCCATTGGTTGCTGGTAGTGACGTCACCCGGGAGACAGGACGCATCGGCCGACGCGTCTGCTACATGATTTTGGTAATGGAAAAAATGTAAACTAAAGCAAAATGATCATTTTATATGTGGTAGATACACCGGAAATACCGGGTATATACTTTCCGATTAAGTATTTTGTTAAAGAAAATGTTTATTTTATGCATAGAATTCGTACGAATGCTGAAAATAATTATAAACATTAAATTCTTTTCGTAAAGGGAAGCCTTAGAAAATGAAAAACGATATTTAAGTTAACTAAGGGAAATAAATATTGTAAAACAAGGTATTTTTCAATATTTTTTCGTAGTATTGTTTGCACTAAATAAATTTTGTTGAACAGAACACATGATGGCATAACTGCTAAGACCATGGTAAAAACATAATAAAAAAGTATTGTTCTATTTATTTTCATTGCTCATGCACTTTTTTTAATACAAATGAAATTTGACATTCCATGAGAAAGATATGATCGTGATTTTCAGTTTAATTTACATATCTCAAGCAAAAATATATATAAAAAGATTTGACTTAACAAATTCATATTTAAATACCATAAAATTGTACAAATTTCTTAATATCCGTCATTATACTTTTAAATAGTATACTTATCACATTCTTTTTAAAGTGAAAAGTCACTTCATACTGATTCACTTCAGATTTTAGCAGAAGTGCATATTTTTTCAGTATAATCTAAAAGTACTCTTATAACCCCTTACACTCCCAAGATTTCTATATAACATTTATCCTGACGTGATTATTTGCTATAGTAAATAATCTTCGATATCGGCATCCTATTCTTCCTTCCATACATTAAAAATGGAACAATTAAAATACATTTTCTTAGACATATACGCATAATAATAATAATAATAAACTTGCCATACATCTTAGTTTCAGCCCACCAGCAGCTGAGCGGTAAAGTCGCTGAACACTGGTAGTTCGGTCCGAATCCCGCGAACGGGCTGGCTGCATGGGCGTTTTCGTGGTTTTCCTCATGTGTAATGTGTATACGAGCCAGTTTACCTGAGAAAGTCCTCCAAGAAGGCATCACACCTATTACGCAGATAGCCCTAGTGTGCTTTGCCATAATTAAATACACCACCACATCTTAGTTTCAATTCAGCCTGTACACAAATTAAATATTTTTAATTACTAATGTATTTTTATCAGGTTGTTTCTTAAAATACTTTTGTTATACTCAAAATATGTGTTCAATATTAAATTATTTTTCTTTCTCTTATAATTAAAAACAAGTTATATGGAATCAAAATTAAAACATATGCAGCAGTTAAATAACACTGAAGAGTATCTACTTACTCTTTCGCTATTTGTATTCTAGCATTATACACAGATTTCTTTTCCTTCAGAGTCAGCTATGTGTAAGTTCACTTAGTTATATCAATTAAATTACATCAGACATATGCATCAGTTAAACAACATTGAAGGAAATATGTTGCTCGCTCATCGATGTTTGCATCATAGTGTGGTCGAGAAATTGTTCTTTCTTCTGAAGCATGTATCAGTTTACTTAGTTCTCAATGCTTAACCCAGACATTGCTTCAATACATAGAATTACTTTTGGGATGTAAAGAAAGTAACCAAAACATGTGAATTAACTTGGATAAGCGAATTTATCAACTAATCATTCAGGTAGTCACTATTGGTAAACACGACACTGAGATTAAATATCTCGCTATAAGTCTCCTTCATAAAAGGAAAATTATGATAAAATGAATAGCACATATTCTGGCATTTTCGATGTTGAAATTATCTGCTCTTTTGCAGCGAATAGTCCATAACTTACGATCACTTGGAAAACGATGGTATGTGATGCCTTGACTTTTAGTTTTCCTTCTATAATTCTGACACAACGCTATAACACAACTTGCCATTTCCGACTAGGTATAAAAGCAAATTAACAACACAAATCAAATGTATCCCAGATCAAATGCAACGAATGTAAACAAACGCCGAGAACTAACGACTGTCACCCACATGACGTCATGCGCAGGTGGCATAATTTTCTCCCTGCACTACGCATCGCTCTTGGGCCCCCCCTGACTCGCATCTGTCGTACGACAGGGGGGGCCCAAGAGCGATGCGCAGTGCAGGGAGAAAGTTATACCACATACGCATGACGTCATGTGGGTGACAGTGTTAGTTCTTGGCGTTTGTTTACTTTCGTTGCATAAACAGTTTGATTTGATTTGTGTTGTTAATTTGCTATTATACCTAGGCGGAAGTGGCAAATTGTGTTATAGCGTGGTGTCAGAATTATACACGTTAATACGTTTTTTGGCGGAAAACACTCTTTACAACCAGATAAAATAACTATTTTTTAATGAATTTATGTAGTTTTCATACATAACTGTGATGTAATTTTACATTTATTTTTCATTTTACTGCTATTTTACATTTAAATTGAAAAATTTCTCATTTTATATCCTTTTTTAATCATAATCTTCATTTTGTGTATGAGACTTACATCGTAGTGAGATATTTAAACTCAATGTCATGTTTACCAATACTGAGTACCTGAATGATTAGTTAATAAATTCGCGTATCCAACTTCATTCACGTGTTTTGGTTACTTTCTTTACATCCCAAACGTAATTCTATGTATTGAAGCAGCGTCAGGGTTAAGCTTTGCAAACTAAGTAAACTGATACATGCCTCACCGTGAGGAAAGAACAATTTCTCGACCACACTATGATGCAAATATCGAATGAGTGAGTGACATATTTCCTTCAGTGTTATTAAACTGATGCATTACAGGTATGTGATGTAATTTAATTGGTATAACTTACACAAGCTTGAACCTGAAGGAAAACAAATCTGTGTATAATGCTAGAATACAAATAGCGAAAGAGTAAGTAAGATATTCTGTTCAGTGTTATTTAACTGCTGCATATGTTTTAATTTTGATTCCATATAACTTGTTTTTAATTATAAGAGAAAGAAAAATAATTCAATATTGAACACATATTTCGAGTATAACAAAAATATTTTAAGAAACAACCTGATAAAAATACAGTACATTAGTAATTAAAAATATTTAATTTATGTACAGGCTGAATTGAAATTAAGATGTGGTGTTGTATTTAATTATGGCAAAGCACACTAGGGCTATCTGCGTAATAGGTGTGATGCCTTCGTGGAGGACTTTCTCAGGGAAACTGGCTCGTATACACGTTACACATGAGGAAAACCACGAAAACGCCCATGCAGCCAGAGCGTTCGCGGGATTCGGACCGAACTACTTTACCGCTCGTCGACTTTACTGCTCGGCCGCTGGTGGGCCCATCGTGGAATAAAAATCAAATAGCGATTTTAGATAGCGATTAGATAGCGAGATCTTAATTGCCTCACATAATTTCTACACCAAATGTGATAATCACGAAAATGAAGCTGTACGTAGCATAGGAGATTATGACTATACAGTACGTAGCATACGAGATTATGACTATACAGTATAAAGTATAATGACGGATATTAAGAAATTTGTAGAATTTTATGGTATTTAAATATGAATTTGTTAAGTCAAATCTTTTTATATACATTTTTGCTTGAGATATGTAATTTAAACTGAAAATCACGATCATATATTTCTCATGGAATGTCAAAGTTCATTTGTATTAAAAAAAGTGCATGAGCAATGAAAATAAATAGAATAATACTTTTTGATTATGTTTTTACCATGGTCTTAGCAGTTATGCCATAATGTGTTCTGTTCAACAAGATTTATTTAGTGCAAACAATACTACGAAAAAATATTGAAAAATACTTTGTTTTACAATATTTATTTCCCTTAATTAACTTAAATATCGTTTTTCATTTTCTAATGCTTTCCTTTACGAAAAGAATTTAATGTTTACAATTATTTTCAACATTCGTACGAATTCTGTGTATAAAATAAACATTTTCTTTAACAAAATACTTAATCGGAAAGTATATACCCGGTATTACCCGTGTATCTACCACATATAAAATGATCATTTTGCTTTAGTTTACATTTTTTCCATTACCAAAATCATGTAGCAGACGCGTCGGCCGATGCGTCTTGTCTCCCAGGTGACGTCACTACCAGCAACCAATGACACGCTTTTTCCGTTCCTGGCCTAACCTTAGTATATTAAAGAACCTTGGTCGTACGATGCGGTTTATTGCAGTACGAATGATGCGGTTTCTATGCGAATACGAATGATGCGCTTGCTGTTCGAATACGAATGATTCATTTGCTAACAATACCCGTGTGCCACATTTTTCATTGATAATTTCGAATTTTTTTGGTTAACTCATCGGGCAAACTCTTGTTTACATTATGTGTTTTAGTTGAAATATTGTTTAGTTGTTGATATTTAAGAAAATGATCAATTTTGATAGCGTGAAGCGTTTTTTTGTATTTGCTTTTCACATTTAGATATATAGTGCATATTATGTTTGTAATTTGAAAATTTAGATGATTATTGATTTTTTTCTTGAGCGTGCCATAGGGAGATTTTATTGATTTGAAATATTCATATACTGCACTTAGGTATTGTTTAAATAAGAATATGTAGGTTAATATAAGTTCTTTACTTAGGAGTAAGTATTGTAATCGAGAAATAAAAAGGAAGTAAGTATTGTAATCGAGAAAAATTTTTGGGTACCATGTTTCAACGGAAATATCCATTTTTGACGATTACGGAATCCATGTGAACTATTTTTTGGGTGACGTCTGTACGTACAAAGACAATTTTTTTTTTCCCCCAGAAACGGATTGTTAATGTAATCCCATTTACTCTAAGCTGATACTTACGACTAATGATTATGATTAAGTTGATACTTGAAAGGGAATTTTTCGTGATGTGTAAGTATGTATATATGCATTTCACATAACTCAAAAACGATTAGAAATTTTGTATATGAGCCCATTATAACATCTAGATGTGCACCTCCCTTTTTATTGCAATCGGTAATACTACAAAACGTAAATATGTATATTTTAAATAAATTATAATTAAATGTAAAGTACATATATATATATATATCATTATAATTAAATGTAAAGTACACACACATTTATATGTATATAAATATAAAATAAAAGCCAAGTAAGGCAAAAATAAAAGCCTTGGTTTTTATTTTATTTATTTATCACTAAGTAAGTTACTTGGCTTTTATTTGCGCAATCGTTGGTTGTAGTCAGGACTTAATTTTTAAAATTAGAAGTGCTGGAGCTCTATGGAAGGCCATCAGGAAACATGAATAAATAAATAAATAAATATAAATAAAAAACAAATAAAATAACTAATGCAATAATAAAATAATTAACAACTAGAATATTAAATGATTATTATTATAATTCAATAAAAATGTAAAGACAAATGAAAATTTAATTAATTCTTAAATTAATGATGAACAACTAAGTAATGAAATAAAATACCAGACATCGTCTGGTTTGGGAGCTGTGGCTGAAATTGCAATTTAAGAACCAAGCCAAGCATTAGCTAAATTTAGGCCCTTGATGAGCAAATAATGTACTGTTTACCAGAGTATAGATAGAAATTTGGTTATGTAGCCTATTCTTCTAAAACGATGTTTCGTCGCTGCCTTCCCGCACCAATTCCCTTTTTTTCGGTTTCGGATTATTTGGTTACGGCAATGCACACTAGGGCTATTGCCTAAGGGAAGGGATGCCTTCGTGGAGGACTTTTTAAAGGAAACTGGCTCATATGCAAGTTACACATGGGGAAAACCCCGAAAACGCCCGTGTAGCCAGCCGTTAGCCGGGAATTGAACCCTGGACTGAACTATTAGTCTTCAGCGACTTTGCCGCTCGAGCGCTGGTGGGGTCTTCGCTGTTTGAAAAATAGGTGTTCACTTTTCGATAAAGCAAGCACCTGTTTTCTTCAATTAAAACAGGTTATACGACATGACTCTTACTACTTCATTCTCACTTAGCTTTTGATTTCTAATATTGATTCAATATTTTCTGTAGGCATTCTGATTAGAATAATGGATTTCAAACATGTGCAAAAGGCGTGTATCTGAATATAATTAGGTTTTTATAACATAGGGTCCATTTTATTAATTTCTAAAGCAATAGAATCACATTATCGCTGTTTTGAAAGAAAGCAAAAATGTGACAAATGTATAATGAACATTAATATACATGCTTTACTAGAAATTCACCCTTTCGTCATTAGCGGTTCTGATGAAAGGAATGGGGAGCAGCAGCAAACGAAATAACGAATAACGGACAAATAACGAAATCTAATCTTTAATGCGGTCTCCCAGTTTCTTTAGCCCACCAGCGGCAGAGCGGTAACGTCGTTGAACACTGGTAGTTCGGTCTGAGGTTCGAATCCCGCGAACGGGTTGGCTGCATGGGTGTTTTCGTGGTTTTCGCCATGTGTAACGTGTATACGAGCCATTTCCCTTAGAAAGTCCTCCACGAAGGCATCCCTCCCCTTAGGCAGATAGCCCTAGTGTGCTTTGCCATAATTAAATACACCAACACCAATCCAGTTTCTTTATTTGTATTTGGGAAAGTTTTATTGTCATTATGAAAAGTGAAATTTGATATGGCTACCGCATAACTTTTTAAATTATGCTTATTTTTGCTGCACTTCATTTAAATTTATTTCCTCGAATTATTCTAACTTAATTAAGCGATACCCGAAGGCAAGTTATAAATGGCATCAAACACTGCAAATTTTGAAATTAAATTTCCCGGTCAATCTCTGTCTACGGGACACAAACTTCTTGTATTTTTATTTTTTCATAACGAGTATAAAACTTTGCCAGCTATAAATATAGGAACCAGAAGACAACATTAAAAGTTAGATTTCATAATTTGTCCAAAATTAATTCTTTTTAAATTTTGACATTGACAAAATATGAATATTTCAGTCATTTAAAATACTTCTGTAGTTTTGTTGCACCGTATTTAAACTTGCTTCTTCGACTTATTGACACTAAATTACATTAATTCCGTTAACTATTAGAAAATAGTTATAGCAAATCATCTAATTACGACATCTCTAAGAGGTCACTTTCTAAGAAATCTGTATTTTTGAGAACATAAACAAACATTGGTAGTGAACATCACCTTTTTAAGACCACGATGTTATATTCAGATACAACACCTTCTGAGCACGTCTGAAATTCATTCTTCTGCTCAGCATAATTCGTCTGCATAAAATAATAAATAATATTAGAAATCAAAAGCTAAGTCGAAGTAGAAACAATCATCTCTTCTAAACCATTTTAATTGAAGTAAACAGACGTTCGTCTTATCGTAAAGTAGACAACTATTTTTCAAACAGCGGATGAAACGGAAAAGAGGGAATTGGCGGGGGAAGGCAGCGAACGAAATGACACTTTTTGGAGCTGGGATGAAATGAGAAAGGACGAAAAAGTACTAAGCCAATAAGACAAGGTCTGGTATTTTACTTTATAATTTAACAATTCATCATAAATTTAAGAATTATTTTAATTTTTATTTGTCTTTACATTTTTGTTAAATTTTACTTATAAGTATTTTATTTCAGTTGCTAATTATTATGTTACTTTAATTATCCATTACTTTATTCACTATTTTTTTGTTATTTTAATTATTAAGTTTTTTAATAAGTATTTTTTTAGTATTTTAATTACTAATTAATGTTATTATTGTAATATTTATTTTATTTCGTTATTTATTTTTTATTTTATTTTTTCCTGACGGCCTTCCATAGGCGCTTCTGACTTCTGAGACACCACAAAAGGAGGTGAATTATTTGTATCCAAAAACACGACGCGAAACTTCCTATCGCATAGGGCCGTATACCGATAAAATAGGCTCAGGATACGAATACCGATCGATTTTACCGAAAGTAACGAGTAACGATACGAAAGTAACGAGTACTGGTTCACCGAGTAACGAATACATACGGGTACACAATTTCTCGTTACTTCTACAGCACTAGTGTGTGTAGTGAGTATGTTTGGTAAGGCTGAATAGATGTGATGATGGGGGGGGGAATGGATAGTGTTGAGATGCTTCGTATTCAAGCATTTATTTATTTATTTTACCATGGAATTTAGCATGGAATACAAGGCAATATGTATGCTTTCATCCTGAGACACACAGCAAAAGACCCATAACATCAGACAAAAACATATATTACTTTAACTAAAATAACTAAAGACAATAAGCATAGATCGGTGGTATTTATTAATATATTTATCATAATTTATTATAAGTTTATTTATGGTCAGCTCGCTATCATAATTTATTACTTGTTAATTAATGTTAGTTTAACACATTGAAGAAAACAGTATTTATATTATCTCATAATTCTAAGAATTTATTTAAGGCAATGAAGAATAATAGATCCCTCACATTTAGATATTAAACAGATAGCAAACAACAGTTGAGGGAAAAAAATCGGTGAGGTATAGTATTTAAAAGCAAAAAAATATTTTAGCGATCTCAGGAAGGGGGAAAAGATAGGAGAACGAAGTAGCGCATAGCGCAACCTAACATACACGTCGCTTCGCAAAATCTCCATTTTCCCTCTCTGAAAACTGGAAATGTAGGCGATGTCGTTCTGTTGGAAGATAGCCAGAGACGCCGCACTCATTAGTGTTTAGCCAAGATAATCGAGCTTTTTCCCAGTATAGACGGAAAAATTAGACTAACGAGGGTCAAGATAGGAAATGAACTCTGCTTCCTCCAGTGTCCCGGCTTTTCCCGTCGGAGAACTCTACTCCCGAATCTGCTGGTCCTCTGTTCCACTGCAGAACATCTCGAGATAGAAACAACCCTACGACTGGTCAGGCTGATTGTGTTTCAGAACCTGCTTCAAGTCTGTTTGTGTTTCAGAACCTGCTTCAAGTCCTCACGTGATAACCAGAGCTGGAAGAGTTATTGGTCTTCCTCATCGACTGGACCTGTGTGTCTTGAATTCCTACGTACCGTCGGACCTCAATGGTGGGAGGAGATGTTACATCTAAACTCTGGACTATCAGCGCCGTTGCATCTAAAATCTAGAATAATCAAAACAAAAACGTATATAGAACTCTGATTTGCATTGAACTGGAACCAGAACAAGAACTAGAAAGATTGTATGAAGGAAAGAGCGTAATGCTCATCTAAACGTAATCTGTTAATTGTGTATAAATATAATCTATTTATGTTTCACACAAGTCTAAGTGTCAATATTTTGAAGAATCTTGGAATTTAGATAGTTCAGCGATCAGAATGGATGTTTCCTTGGCCATCCGGCAGATAGAAAAGGTAAGATAATTTTTTTTGCCTTTATAGAGAATTCAGAAATATTAATTTTGAGTGAGAATCTAGAATTTCGTTTCCACTAGAAGGTTTCATAAATACGTTATATTCACTTTTACATTTAGCCTTTGAAGTTAAATAAATTTTACAATTTCGACCTAGCTTTTGCGGTTTAAAATATGATTCTCCTTGTTTAATTGCAATATGTGTCATGAATTCGCAATCAAATAAACCGAATATTTCATCTGATACAATTAATTAACATAATAATTTAAAATCACTCACTTAGCGCATCTGACAATAATACTCAACGGTAGCATTTCATCTTGACGCAAATTAAACATAGCTTTCTGAATGTAATTTTTGCGCTTTTTGAAAACTGTATAACACTCTCGTGGCGTTGTCTGAAATTCTTTCAACACTATTGTTCTAAGCTTATCATAATTGCGCATGTCTTCTTCAGTCAAATAAACTATTCAATTATTCGCTCTCACCCAGAATATTCAAAATAATTTCCAATTTTAGCTCATCTGGTTTAAACGCTTTCTCAAGGGACTGGAAAAAAGATTGAATGACTTTACTCTCGAAGGTACTGGCAAAGAATATGTATTGTTAAAAACAAGGTGGTTAGAATAGAACAAGGAGGAGGCTATTCTAACCTCCTTGGTTAAGAAGGAAAACTTCTTCGCACCAAAAGTTGCTCGGCTGCCCATGAGCGAAATATCTGTCTCCAAAGCGCCAAAGTTCGAAGCCGGCATCGAAGTTCGAAGGTCACGTTTATCAAGAGTCCATAAAACGAATATCGTTATAATTTTCTTAAAACTTTGAAGGAAAATAAAATATTTTTTCGCGTAAGTAAATTAAATTAATAGGTTAGTTATTTTGAGTCCACCCCCTCCCAAAGAAAAAGTGCAAAAATCTGAGTCTAAATTATTACAAAAAGTAAAAGAAGAAACGTTTTGTCGGTGAGATCGGAGATCATCATTCGTTAAGTGGTGTTCGACACGAAGGCCTTTACCACAACATGTTTATCAATGCCCTAAGAACCTGTAACAGTTCGTTAAATTCCATAAACTGGAAAAGCCCTGTGCACTTGTAATAAAAGTGCAAAGACTTCAGTAGTGAAGAAGTTGATCAGGGGTGACGCCATACATCGGCCACCGATGAAGTCTTCGTTGGATAAGCTATAATAGCAACTAATAATTTTGACATATCTTTTACACATTATCGTAGATTTGACACAGTATCGTACAGTAATATTGGAAAATAATATATACAAGTCCCAGATTTTTTTTTTTTTTTTTGCTTTCGTCCGAGGCGAAAGTACCTATATCTGAATATTCATAGGGAAGTAGACTGTCATGTGATATACGAATTTAATGATGATAAAGTCAGCAGCCTTTGTACCGGGCAAAGTCCGGGGTAAGATGAAAATGATGATAAAGATGGAACAAAATCTTGATTAAATAGTTGAAAATAAAATATATACAAGAACTACCATCTAACAGTATGATGTATAGTTTTGGGCCGTTTATGCGGCTGTGCGATTAGATAGTCGTACTCCCCTATGTTTTTAATAACTTCTTTTCGTAGAATTTGAATGTAATCTTTAGTAATTCGGTATATAATGGTAAAATCTTTAGAGAATTATAAATGACAGTGTTCCTAACGAACCACGGAGAGTTCGATAGGAATCTGAGAGTTTTACTCTGAAAACTTTGAAGCCTTGCTCGGTTTGAACGTGCAGTAGCTGCCCACGCCCAAGCCGCATATAGAATTATGGGTCGGATTGCCTGTAGATAGATTGTTCTTTTAGCGTTGATATTTAACTTCGAATATTTGCACATCAGAGAGTATATGCTCATTAAGGCACGTTGTGCTTTGTCTCTGATATAATTAACATGAAATTTTAAAGTTAACTTCTGATCGAGATAAACACCTAGATATTTTGCTTGGTGGTCACTTGACACGATTTGTCCGTCCATCGTAATTTCTTCCAAGTCTTGAGGGATATTTCCTTTCTTAAAATAAATCACTTTTGATTTTTCGGGTTTAATTTTAATTTTCCTTCCTTTAAACCAGGGTGAAATGTAATTAATCGCATTCTGTAGTTTATTTCTTGCATGATATGGATTAAGTGAGAGACATAAAAGTGCCATGTCATCGGCATAGCATGCAGTGAAAGTATTTTCTATATTAGGAAGATCGTTCATATATAAATTATAGAGAAGCGGGAAAATTACCGACCCCTGTGGTAACCAGCGTTAAATTTTCTTGTGGTGGAATAGTTATCTTGAATCTTAACTTGAAAAGTTCTGTTCTTTAAAAAATCAGGAATTAGATGGATGATGGCAGGTGAGAAATTGTAGTTAATCAGCTTGATGATAAGACCGGGATGTCAAACTTTATCGAAGGCTTTCTCTAAATCCATAAAAATAGCAGCGACTACTTCCTTTTTATTAAAATTTTCACCTATGAATTCTACGATTCGGGCGATCTGCTGAGTCGTTGAGAATCCCTGGCGAAATCCAAATTGATGGTCTTTGATGATGTTATTTTCATTAATAAAAGTGGTGAGTCGAGACTTGATAAGCCTTTCGAAAAGTTTGGCAATTGCAGGCAGAAGACTAATCGGTCTAAAGTTACTTGTGAGATTTCCAGCTTTGCCAGTCTTTTTAATGACAGAATGGCGTGTTTCCAATATTTTGGGAATGTATTAAGTCTTAAACATGCGTTAAAAATATTTGTAATAAGGACGATGTCTTTCCTTGGGAGGTATTGCAGGGCCTTAGTAGTGATATTGTCATATCCAGATGCTTTCTTTGGATTAAGTTTCTTTATAATTTTCTGTATTTCTTTGGGAGAAGTCGGGTTGTTTTGATTTTCAGGATCTTTGCAGAGGAAATCGGTCAAGGGATTGATAATGTTGATATCATTAGGGTGTGGGAAATTATTTATATTAAACTGTTGTTCATAGTTATCAGAGAAGAGGTTGACAATTTTCTTATGATCGTAAATTTTGGTGTTATTATCATCTAGAATGGGTTCAATATTGGAGGGAGTGCTTCGGAGACTTTAGCAACTTTCCACACAGAATGGTCAGTGTGCGAAAGACTTTCAATGAAGTTATCCCAGCAATTGTTCCCGTACACTTGGATAAGTTTTCTGAGGTTTCGATTGGCAGCATTAAATCTTCTTTTGTCTTGGGTGGAGTGAGAACGTTGATAAATTTTTCTTAGTCAATTTTTCTCTGTAATTTTCTGTCTAATATTGTGTGGGAACGTATAATTAGTCTGTTTTGGAATACATTTGGCGTGGTTGAGGGCTTCGTTGATTTTACTGCTAAGATAGGCTGTGGCATCATGAATTTCGCTGTTATTAGTCATTTTAGTGGTAGCAGATATGTTTTCTTCAAGGTGATAAGCATAGTTTTCCCAATTAATAAGGCACTTTATAGGCGGAAGACCATGCTTTAAGCCATATAAAGTGAATCGTACTGGTAGGTGATCTGAAAAAAGTTCTTTATCCACTTGGAGAAAAGGTATATGAGGAACATTGAAGGTAATTAAGATGTCTAATACATCAGAAGTATTTGAGATTTGATGAAGATCCATAGGTTCATCTGGACCATAAATGTTGATATCAGGGTTGTTGATGATAATAATTCCGTCTGGATTATTCGCGTGGAGTTCCAGTTAACGTGCTTACAATTAAGTCCCCAGCAAGAATAGTTGGATAACCAAAGTTTAGAATATAGTCAAGATCTTGAGTGTTGAGGCTTTTATTGAGTGGCTTATTAACAGCAATGGTGAGATATTCTTTATTATCACTGTTCAAAATACATGCACTTGCTTCAAAGCTCATAAGGGGAAGAGGAAACGATGGTACTGTTTAGGCTTTTTTTTCCATGAGAATAGCTATACCGCCACCACGCTTAGGAAGACGGTCAGATCTATAGATGTTGTAGTTGGGAATTTTAAATTTGTCATTTGATTTGAGGTGGGTTTCACTTAACAAAATTACATCCAGACTGTGCTGGTTGATGTAGTTTTGAATTTCAAATTTTTGATTTTTAATACCATTACTATTATAAAACATAAACTCGGCATAATAAATATGTTGCATGGTATTTGGATTAGCCGTATGGGCGTAAATATTCATGCTCGTTCTGGATGAACATCTTTAGTGCTGCCATTGCAGTCTTGAGCCTGGTCTCGGGGTTAGAAGCCTGCTTGTATTGCTGGTAAATTTGATAAATTTCAGTAATGAACCCGGTGAATTCTTCAAAAGTGTTGTTCTTCTATGTCTCTGTTTACTGATTTTCGTCTATTTTTGGAGGATTGGTCTTCTTTATCGTTATTTATAGAGTTGTTATTATTCTTGAGGGATTTCCTGTCGTTAACCGTTTTTGGGTTGCTCTTGGTAATCGCCGCATATGATTTGTTGTACGGGGCTTAAATGCATTTGGTGTTAATGAAGAAACTTCATTAATTTTTTCAATATCTGTATTTCCTGGTCTTTTAGGGCATTCCTTACTACAGGATGCATGTCCTCCTCCACAGGGGACACATTTCGCAGGAAATTCTTTACCTTTTTGAGAGCACTGGAAGGATTAGTGATTATCGGCGCGTCTGACGTTTTGTCCACGAACGTTTCTTCCCTGAATTTCCTGTACAGTCGGTTACAAAAGTATTCGAACACCTGTACCCTATCAGAAAATGACAAGATGGCGTTTTTTTTTTTTTCTTTTTTTTTTCCTGTCTCTTGTGTTATTCCATCCTAAGTTTGCTTCTTTCCCCATCTTGGAAAAGACTGAAAAATGGTCACGATCTCTCTTTGAATTGGGAAGCCATTTTGAGAAAAGCGGACGACCCCAAGGTTCTTTAATATACTAAGGTTAGGCCAGGAACGGAAAAAGCGTGCCATTGGTTGCTGGTAGTGACGTCACCCGGGAGACAAGAAACATCGGCCGACGCCTCTGCTACATGATTTTGGTAATGGAAAAAATGTAAACTAAAGCAAAATGATCATTTTATATGTGGTAGATACACCGGAAATACCGGGTATATACTTTCCGATTAAGTATTTTGTTAAAGAAAATGTTTATTTTATGCACAGAATTCGTACGAATGCTGAAAATAATTGTAAACATTAAATTCTTTTCGTAAAGGAAAGTATTAGAAAATGAAAAACGATATTTAAGTTAATTAAGGGAAATAAATATTGTAAAACAAGGTATTTTTCAATATTTTTTCGTAGTATTGTTTGCACTAAATAAATCTTGTTGAACAGAACACATGATGGCATAACTGCTAAGACCATGGTAAAAACATAATCAAAAAGTATTATTCTATTTATTTTCATTGCTCATGCACTTTTTTTAATACAAATGAACTTTGACATTCCATGAGAAATATATGATCGTCATTTTCAGTTTAAATTACATATCTCAAGCAAAAGTATATATAAAAAGATTTGACTTAACAAATTCATATTTAAATACCATAAAATTCTACAAATTTCTTAATATCCGTCATTTATACATTTAAATAGTATACTTATCGCATTCATTATAAAGTGAAAAGTCACTTCATACTGATTCACTTCAGATTTTAACAGAAGTGCATATATTTTCAGTATAATCTAGAAGTACTCTTATAATCCTTTACACTGCCAAGATTTCTATATAACATTTATCCTGACGTGATTATTTGCTATAGTAAATAATCTTCCATATTGGCATCCTATTCTTCCTTCCATACATTAAAAATGGAACAATTAAAATACATTTTCTTACACATATACGCACAATAATAATAATAATAAACTTGCCCTACATCTTAGTTTCGGCCCACCAGCGGCTGAGCGGTAAAGTCGCTGAACACTGGTAGTTCGGTCCGAATCCCGCAAACGGGCTGGCTGCATGTGTGTTTTCGTGGTTTTCCACATGCGTAACGTGTATACGAGCCAGTTTCCCTGAGAAAGTCCTCCACGAAGACATCACACCTATTACGCAGATAACCCTAGTGTACTTTGCCATAATTAAATACACCACCACATCTTAATTTCAATTCAGCCTGTACACAAATTAAATATTTTTAATTACTAATGTATTTTTATCAGGTTGTTTCTTAAAATACTTTTGTTATACTCGAAATATGTGTTCAATATTGAATTATTTTTCTTTCTCTTATAATTAAAAACAAGTTATATGGAATCAAAATTAAAACATATGCAGCAGTTAAATAACACTAAACAGAATATCTTACTCTTTCGCTATTTGTATTCTAGCATTATACATAGATTTGTTTTCCTTCAGGTTCAAGCATGTGTAAGTTATATCAGTTAAATTACATCACACATACCTGTATGCATCAGTTAAATAACACTGAAGGAAATATGTCACTCACTCATTCGATGTTTGCATCATAGTGTGGTCGAGAAATTGTTCTTTCCTCACGGTGAGGAATGTATCAGTTTACTTAGTTCGCAAAGCTTAACCCAGACGCTGCTTCAATACATAGAATTACGTTTGGGATGTAAAGAAAGTTGTAAGGATCTTAAGTTTTACTAACGTTTATTTTATTTTAAATCTTTACTATCACTTCTTATTTTCTACTTCCGGCCAGAATTATAAGCGTGAGGGTTTTTATGCAAAGTTTGTCTGGCGAACGCCAAGTATTTAAGTGTGGCCTTTTTGCCAAGCGAAAGGAGAGGAAGCAGTGAGTTCGAAGCAGGCCGCTTACCTTAGAAGTTACGCAGTTGCTGTTCGCCTTCCAGGCCAGAGGTTTTAATCCTCTTGATAAATTAAACGTATTGTAGTGTTCACAGTCTCTGTGCTACATACGCTTCCTGTTATTATAAGGCCAATCTTCCACGTGTATTATTCTAAAGTTAAATTAGAGTTTAGTTTTATTTTTATACTTTTTTACGTTAGACCCCGAGTGGAGGGTCAGTGTATTCCGAAGTACGGAAGTTATTGTATATAGAGAAAAATAAAGGGTTTTGTATACCCTTCGTCTGTATCCTGTCTACTTACCACAATTAGTGAACATAGCTTTAGTAAGCTCTCTGTTCCGAGTCAGGTCCTTGTATGTTCCCGAAGAAGGTTAGAAGGAACATTGAACCTGATAGTGGCGCCCAACGAAGAAGAATAACCATGGCCGAGTTTCAAGAAGAACCTGTGCTGCCTGCAGAAACGGCTCAGAATCCAGAAATGCCAGCTGCCGCCCTGGAAGGATTTGGGTACATCGTCCAGACCATGCGCGCTTCGATGAAACCAGAAGCAACGTTTAATGGAAACTCACCGGTAACCAGTTTTTTGGAAAAATTGGATGACCACTTCATGCTCTACCCCGTGCACGAGTTTCAAAAAGTTACCTTAGCTACCAGCGCTTTGAGGGGCCAAGCGCTTAACTGGTTCAAATGTATCGGCAGAAGTCTCTTGGGTCAAGCAGGAAGTCCCACCTATACTTACGAAAATTTCAAGACTGCCCTACTAAAAGCCTTCCCTGTTGTAAGGGATCGTGCGAAATTAGAAACGTAACTTTTTAGTATATATCAACAAAGAATCGAAAACCTCTCGAGCTTTATTTTAAGAAAAATTCACGTTTTCAAGCTCTTGTATGGAAACCGTCCGGATCCTGAAATAATTCAAGTGATTTTCCCGAGGTTACTGCCCCAAGTGCAAGACTTTATTGAATTAAGAAATCCGACTACACTGGAAAAGTTATTTGAGCTAGCAATCCAGTTTGAAAGTAGAAGAACGGCGGACGTCGAAAGAAGACGCCAATATCAACAGCGAAACCAATTTGGTACGCCAAGACTACAGCAAACTCAAGCACATGCCTACGGAGAAAAAGCGAATCAGTGGGCAAGGAAACCCGAGCATTCAAAAACAGCCGGCAAACATCGACAGTTCAAGAGCAACCCAGGAAAAAAGTCTCAAGGCCAGGGGAAAAAGAAGGAAAGCACGGAAAGGAAAAATAATTTAAACTAAAACGGATTTCTGCGGACGAGAGGGTGCGGAAATCCGAAGGCCACGAAAACCCCTCTTCCTACAAGTTAAATACAGTAATGGTGAAAAATTTGACTCTTCCGAAGATTGAAGTCTTGGTGAATAATATCCCGGCCACCGCACTCCTGGATACCGGCGCGCAGTGTTCCTGTGTGGCAGAAGTCTTTTTTAGAAAGTATTTTCGAAAATACCGCATATATAATGCGGATAATACGACAGTATTAGCGGCGCAAGGAGAACAATGTAAGTGCGTAGGTAAAGTACCTTTGTATATCCGTATCAAGGACGAACAAGTAAAGGTGATGTTTTTTATAGTAAAGAATTTGCAAGCACATTTGATCTTAGGAATAGACTTTCTTTCAGGCGCACAAGCTACACTGGATTTTAATGAAGCGTCCCTTAAGCTGACAATGAAACCAGTGCGTGTAGAAAAGGTTGAACCGCCAAGGTTAAATCTTGACCACCTGCCTAATGACGAGCAAGATAGAATCCGACAAGTGGTAAGTGAATTTGCTTCGTTATTTAGTGATATTCCAGGATTTACTCAGGTTACTAACCATAGTATTGACACCGGAGATGCATTGCCAGTTCGTCAAAAACCATACCTGTATGATAAGAATAAGGAAAAAATTATAGAATGGCATATTACCGATATGCTACGTAAAAAGATCATAACGCCCATCTCAAGTAGTTATGCTAGCCCGGTGGTTTTATGTAAGAAAAATAATGATTATCCTTTGGAGCATCCAAACAGGTGGAGATTCGCTATTGATTACCGTAAATTAAATTCCATAACGAAATATCCTGTATATCCGTTGCCGATCATAGAAGAAATTTTAAGGAACATAAAATCAACCAAATTTATGACGACTTTAGACTTAACGACTGGTTATTTTCAAATAGGGATGAGGCCTGAGGACGTGCACAAGACTGATTTTATAACCAAGTCTGGCACTTATGCATTTTTGCGTATGCCGTTTGGCCTTTCAGGGGCCCCAGCAACATTTCAGCGATGCATGGACATTGTGTTAAGACCTGTTCTTGGAAAGTCCACATTTATCTATTTAGACGATATCATTATTACTAGTGATAATCTAGACCAACATGTACAGGATTTAAGACAGGTGTTTTCTTTATTAAATGAGGCCGGTCTAAAAGTTAATGTCGAAAAGTGCAAATTTGCAGCCCCTGAATTAAAATATTTAGGTTACAAAATATCTCAAAAAGGGATCGAGACAGATGAATCAAAAATAATCGCTGTACAAAAGTATCCGACTCCAAACACGGCGAAGAAGCTCTCTTCTTTTCTAGGACTTTGTTCATATTATAGGTCCTTTATAAAAGATTTTGCGGCTATCGCTGAGCCATTGTTAAAATTAAAAAGGAAAAAGGCAAGATTCTCGTGGACGGCCGAAGCCAATAATGCTTTCGAAAAATTAAAACAAGCAGTAACGCAAGCCCCTGTGTTAAAATTTTCTGAAAAGGATGAAAATTTAGAAATTTCAGCGGATGCTTCGGATTATGCGGTAGGAGCGGTACTTTCGCAAAATCAGCAGCCCGTGGCATTTTTTAGCCGAACTTTAAATCAAACACAAAGAAACTATTCCGCGACCGAGAGAGAGGCACTTGCAGTTCTGTTAGCAGTGCAAAAGTTCCGAGTCTATTTTGGAAAGGCGCCGATAACAGTATACTCTGATCATGCGGCGGTAACTAGATTGTACTCAGGGAAAAATTTATCCCCAAGGTTAATAAGATGGGCACTCAAGCTGCAAGAATATAATCTGGTAATCAAGCATACCCCCGGAAAGGAAAATATCGTAGCAGATGCCCTATCACGAATTAAATTAGACGAACAGGGTAATACCGTAAAAGTTGCAATGCTTACAGCGTGTACAATAAATTCCCGAGAAACTATAATAACAGAACTGGGTAAGGATCCTGAGTTTGGAAGTATTTATGAGTATTTGAAGGATCCTGAAAATTTTAGCCACCAAGATATTGTGGCGATAAGAAATAGGGCGGCCCATTACGAACTAATAGATGGTCTATTATTCTACACAAAAACTACGAATTCCAACAACGAATTTCGACCTGTTATCCCAGCTAGTCTTAGATTAAATATCCTGCATGAGCTCCATGACAGCCCTTTAGCTTCTCATGCTGGTATTCGAAAAACTATCCAACGCGTACGCGAGGCAGTCTACTTTCCTGAACTGCAAAAGTTAACAAGGGCGTATGTCCAGTCCTGCCCAACATGTAAAGCCGTTAATTATATTAATTTCCGCCCGGCCGGGTTTCTAAATAGTATTAAATCCGAATTTCCAAATGAAATAATTGGCATCGATTTATTGGGCCCTTTCCCAAAAAGTCAGTTAAATAAAAGTCGCTATCTCCTTGTTATGGTTGATCATTTTAGTAAATGGACCGAAATTGTTCCCTTAAAACGAGCCTCCGCGAAATTGGTTACCGATTCTATTTTAAATAAATATATTTTAAAATACGAGGCGCCCCTAAAAGTTATATCGGATAATGGTCCTCAATTTGTAAGTAATATATTTGAAGACATGTGCCAAAATCTGGGCATACGTCATTTAAAAATGGTCCCGTATCGGCCGCAATCAAATATAGCGGAACGGGTCAACAGAAATATAGTGAAAATTATCCGTAGTTATGTTAAAAATTTTCATAAAAGCTGGGATAACTATGTCAATGAATTTGCTTTCGCCCTTAGGACCGCAAAACATGATACAACGGGCAAAACTCCTGCTGAGTTATTTCTAGGCAGAAAGATTATAACACCGTTAGATAAACTATTTTATGTGCAACAAAGAGCCCCAGAATTTAAAATGGGTGATATAGAAAAACTAATAAAAGAAGCAAAAAAGAATACGGAAGTAGCACAAAGAAAAGAGAAATTATATTATGATTTGAAACGACGGGGAGTAACTTATAAAGTAGGGGATGAAGTTTTAAAAATTAAGCGTTCACTTTCGTCAGCACCAGAACATAAAACTGCCAAATTTTTTTCACGATTTGAAGGACCATATGTTATAGAAAAAATAACTCACGCTGTTGTAGTGTTAAAAGCCAGAAATGGTGAAACCTGTTCCGCAAACATTGATCAAATCAAGCCCTACTTCGATCGTAATAAAATGCAAATCTTTTCAGATCTTTTGCAGGATCCGGCACGGCAGACACCGCAGGTACAAGTTCCAGAGGTGAAAAAACGACAAGTACAAGGGCAAGCCAATGAGAGACAGAAGCAAGTGAAAAGAAAATTGCCCCGCGGAAAAATGGAAGGTAACAAGAAAAAGAAGCCGTTCCACCGTCCAGAAAACAGAGTTCACGAACACCCCCAGAATGAAGAAGGGAGAAGGACGACGTATGTGAAGAGGACCAGGAGAAATGACGGCAACTATAACCCGGCTTTAAAACGGAAGATCTACTCATCCGACAGAACTCTCCGCAGCAAAAGTCGCCGAACTGCGGAAGGGCCATCAGCGGCGGAGGAAAAAGTACAAGAAAAATTTGAACGGCCAACAACGAGATCCAAGCAGGATCACGACAGAAGTTTCCCGGTTCCGCCAAGACCAGCTGCCATCAAACGGCAAAGACCACAAGCAGAGGAGAAAAGGAAAGTATTCAAGGGTGGCCGTAGTGGTGAGAAAAGGAAGCTTCCAGAGGAAAGCACTGAAGGGCCAGCCCGTACAAGAAGGAGGATAAACCAAGCTACTATCTGCTATACCTTTAAAGACTGGGCCCAGAAAAGGATGTCCGAATATTACAAATATAAGTAAAATTTTATGTTACTTTGCAAACTTAAGTTAATCTTTCATTCTTACTGCAAGTGGCAGATTTCAAGAAGTTTTACCTCATGCGAGGTCTACCTTTATCGCCAAAAGGGCGAGAAATGAGTTGTGACCGATTTTCGTATTATGTTTTTAAATTACTCGTGCGTAAAACTAAAGTTGATGTATAATAGCGTTGTGTAAAGACTTAAATATTGTAAAAAGTTATTGTATAAATTTTATTTAAAACATTCTAGCAAGAAAGAAGTTTTAGTCTGAAAGACTTTTTGAAATGTAGTATTATTTCAATGTAGAAAGAATTGGCACTTGCTTTGAAAAGAATAGAAGTTAGCAATGTACTACTAATGTATGTTTTCAAATGTGTAAAATTAACGGCATGTTGATATGTTCTTATATACATGTGAACTGTTATTTTAAATGTTAAGAAATACCGTGATATGGTAAAAGTGAAAGTAATGTTAAAAATTTGTTATTCGTGTGACTGTAAAGATTAAATCATGGCGAATATGTGGTAAAGGTTGAATGATGTAGTTAGGCTCTCTGACGCTACACTTTAGAGTTAGCCACTTTTAGAATAGTACCTCAGGGTTTAGAGTTGAAAGTAGGGTGTGTTAAGAGGTCTCGTTATGTTGAATTTTAACACGTTAGTGTTTTGATTGTAGGAGGAAGTGTGGCACACGTAGACAGAAACACATTCGTGTTTGGTGTTTTTACAACACATGTCAGAGAGCACGGGGAGAGATAATTAAAATAGTCATGAATGAAATAAGAATGTTAAGAGAAGTATATTCTATATGTTATTTGTAATGTCATTGTGTAACATTTCATTAAACTAGTTTTCCTTCCAGATCTCTGGAAGGAACCAGAATTGAATAAAGCTCCTGTTTAGATGCAGTACAGATGAAAAAAAGATTGTTGTATATCCTGGGAGCTGCTATTGTAACAAATTTCTTTCTTTTAAATTTTCTAGTTTCTAGAGAAGTTATGTTGTAAAAGATTGGCCTCGCGTTAGATTCTACAGCTAAAAGTTTTCAACAAGGTCGTTTTAGACCTCAGTTTCAAACTAATTAACTCTGGCGGGAAGTATGTAAGGATCTTAAGTTTTACTAACGTTTATTTTATTTTAAATCTTTACTATCACTTCTTATTTTCTACTTCCGGCCAGAATTATAAGCGTGAGGGTTTTTATGCAAAGTTTGTCTGGCGAACGCCAAGTATTTAAGTGTGGCCTTTTTGCCAAGCGAAAGGAGAGGAAGCAGTGAGTTCGAAGCAGGCCGCTTACCTTAGAAGTTACGCAGTTGCTGTTCGCCTTCCAGGCCAGAGGTTTTAATCCTCTTGATAAATTAAACGTATTGTAGTGTTCACAGTCTCTGTGCTACATACGCTTCCTGTTATTATAAGGCCAATCTTCCACGTGTATTATTCTAAAGTTAAATTAGAGTTTAGTTTTATTTTTATACTTTTTTACGTTAGACCCCGAGTGGAGGGTCAGTGTATTCCGAAGTACGGAAGTTATTGTATATAGAGAAAAATAAAGGGTTTTGTATACCCTTCGTCTGTATCCTGTCTACTTACCACAATTAGTGAACATAGCTTTAGTAAGCTCTCTGTTCCGAGTCAGGTCCTTGTATGTTCCCGAAGAAGGTTAGAAGGAACATTGAACCTGATAAAGTAACCAAAACATGTGAATGAATTTGGGTACGCGAATTTATTAACTAATCATTCAGGTACTCAGTATTGGTAAACATGACATTGAGTTTAAATATTTCACTACGATGTAAGTCTCATACACAAAATGAAGATTATGATAAAAAATGATTTAAAATGAGAAATTTTTCAATTTAAATGTAAAATAGCAGTAAAATGAAAAATAAATGTAAAATTACATCACAGTTATGTATGAAAACTACATAAATTCATTAAAAAAATAGTTATTTTATCTGGTTGTAAAGAGTGTTTTCCGCCATATAACGTATTAACGTGTATAATTCTGACACAAAGCTATAGCACAATTTGCCACTTCCGCCTAGGTATAATAGCAAATTAACAACAGAATTCAAATCAAACTGTTGATGCAACGAAAGTAAACAAACGCCAAGAACTAACGCTGTTACCCACATGACGTCATGCGTATGTGGCATAACTTTCTCCCTGCACTGCGCATCGCTCTTGGGCCCCCCCTGGGACGACCCCACCTTGGACAACGGAAATGACCGCTCACCACAACAAGCGTCTAGCCCCTCAGATGCTAGTTTCCTTCTGGATCGTTTGCGCAGATTCACGCGCAGCGTGTTTACCCCAAGGAACTGGGCGTGGTCAAAGCCGATTTTATTAAAACGCCACGCCTGTGAAACGTTACGAACTTGGTGCGTATTACTGAATGTAAATTAATTAATTTTATTAGATTTTCTGAAATAGTTTTCTTTTTAATTGTTATATATATTTATTTGTTCAGATGTTTTATTATAGACTTACTCATTAATCACAGAATATATCAGCCTATCACGAGGACCTGAGATAAAGGTTCAAAACCCTGTTCTGAACTTCTACATCTGTTCCTGATCCTTTTAAGGATTAGAGTTGGAATTATCTTATTATTAAAGAGAAGTTCTAAAGAAAGAGATAGTATTATATAAATAAGAAAAAAATATCATCTGACACATATAACACTTACAGGCAGTTGAAAGATGTTTTAGATGATAAAAATGAACAAAAGGAATTCTGAATAGGTACTAATGACTATTGTTAAAATATATATTTTTCAATAGATGTATTAAGTTTCTTCAGTGGAATTATGTGCAAAATTTTTGTGATCCAAAATAATTTTTAGAATTGTATCTAAGTCTTCATTCTGTGAAGTTATTGTAGAAGTTTTTGTTAGTTTCCTTTTCGTTTTGTTTTGAGAATCTTTTGGGTATTATATTTTTATTAGATGGAATATCTTTATTAGCAGTTGGGAAATGTATTTCGGGTAGAGTAGACTTTAAGGTACCCCTTGTATTTTGGCGAAGTTGTTGTTTGATTTATCGCCAAATTGTTTCATTTATGGTAGCCTGAATAGTTGAATGTTATGGAAACCCTATTGTGACGTAATTGGGTGCATGCATGATTCTGGGAAATTTTTAATCATGGGATGTTTTGTAAGCGTTTTTGTGCTGTGTGTTTAGACGGTAGAATGGCCAAATGTAGTAAGATTAATTTGAAGTTTCTGTGCGATTTGGAGCAAAAGGGGAAAAGAGCTTTAATTGACTGGTGTGTAAATGAAGGTTTACTTAGTAGCCATTATAAGTGTCCTGTATGTGCAGGGTGATCAGCGAATAAGCCCTGATTTCAAAATTAAATATCTCTACAACAAAAATCGATAGAATTATGCGGTAAACTGTACATTTATTAGCAAAACTGTAAAAATAGTATACAAAAGTGTAGAAAATTTAGTTACGAAAATCGTTAACAGATGGCGCTCTGCATTGAAAATTATTTCTGAAAGGAGTCAAAAAAATAATTAAAAAAATAAAGCAGGCCTTGCAATCAAAATACAATTTTTTCAAAATGTTCACCATTCGAAACAATGAGGTGGCGTAAATGAACAATGAAATTTGACATCACGCCTTGCAATGTCTCGACGGAAATGGAATAACATGCAACACTAATGAACGATTCAAGTTCATCTAGAGTAGCAGGATTGTTTCGATAGACAGCGTCTTTCAATGCGCCCCACAGAAAGAAGTCACATGGACTCAGATCGGGAGAATATGGAGGCCAAGCTATTCCTGTGTCTGTAAATTGAGGATAATCTAACGCAATTACTCTATTCTCAAAGTATTCATGAAGAAAGTGAAAAGCTTTATTTGTTCGATGTGGTCGAGCCCCATCTTGCAGGAACCAGTCGATACCTAGTCGACCCTCCAACACTAGTTGAATGCTGACAAATTGTTCTAAAATTGTAACGTAACGTTCAGTAGTTATCGTTTCTCATATGAAAAAGGGTCCGATAATGCCTCTGGTGCATACCACAGCCCATGTTATAACTTTAGGCGAATGCAGTGCTTTTTCTTCACACAATGAGGATTTTCAGTACACCAAAAGCTCCAGTTTTCTTTATTAACGATTCCATTCAAATGAAAATGTGCTTCATCTGTGAACCAGATGCAGCTCCCATCAAATCTGTCGTTGTTGATCATTGTTAGAATCTGATTCGCAAAGTCAACCCTTTGTTGCACAGCTTTCATGGGTATGGCCTGATGACTTTGGATTTTGTATGGAAACAGCCGTAGGCTATTTTTAAATATTTTTTTTGTGTGCCCGTTCAAACCTGTCTCTGATGCTTTTCCTAGGATTTTGCTGAACAAATCCAGAAGCTTTGGTTGCATTTTCAGGAGTGACTATAGTTTGCTTAGGCCCAACGTTTCCCTTTCGATCATCAGCCATGCTGCCAGTCCATTCGAATTTCGTGAAGAGCATGAGAATGTTTTTCGCATCGGGTCCAACTGGAACATTGAATCGGTTTTGAAATCTGCAACGTGTTGCCATAGGACTGTGTTCTAATGGGCGAAATTCCAGAACCGAAATACACATTGTTCAATGAAATACATTATTTCACTTTCTACGCTAGCCTCTTTTCACTAGCCAACAGTTGTACTGATCACTTTCGACTTCGAAGCACATTTTAAAGGCTATTGTTAGGTCATTGCGATTACAGCGCCATCTGTTAGCGATTTTCATAACTAAATTTTATAAACTTTTGTACACCATTTTTACAGTTTTTCTAATAAACGTTCAGTTTACCGCATAATTCTATCGATTTTTGTTGTAGAGTTATTTAATTTTGAAATCAGGGCTTATTCGCTGATCACCCTGTAGGAAGGATATGCGTCTAGTCGAACGTAAACACCGCTTAGATGGATGTGAATGAGTTTGTAGGAAGAAAGGTTCAGATGGTCACTATGTGAAGCGTTCGATCAGAAAGAGTACTTGGTTTGAAAAAAGTCATTTGAGTATGATTGATATTTTGATTTTTACGTAGCTCTGGGTGTACGAAGCGAATTCGAAAATCATGGTAAGCGAATATTTGCTTTTGGCAGTGCTTAAATGTATATCATGTTTCTCCTTTTTTATGTTATTTTATTGTTTGGTTTAAAATGTATTTTATTGAGATTATGTCTTTTTTGTTTGCCTATATTGTAGAATTTGGTACTCCTTTGACTTTTTAAGTGAAAATATATCGATGTGTACGTGGACAAAGTAAAGGGAGAGCTCAATGCAAGTTTGTGCAATTCTGGGATTTTTTTATCAAGTGAAAATAGGTCGATGTGTACATGGATAAAGTTAAAAGAGTGCGCAATGCCACTCTTTTAACTTTATCCATGTACTCAATTTTTGAGCAATTCGAGGAATTATTTTTAAGTGAAAATAGGTCGACGTGTATATGGATAAAGTCAAAGGAGTGGAGTGCGCAATGCCATTTTTATGCAATTCAAGGATTTTTTTTAAGTGAAAATAAGTCGATGTGTACATGGATACCGAGTTTCTGCAATTGTTTGTCTTGTTATTTTCGGCAAAAATCGCCGCTTCGCAAGCCAAAATTAACGAGTCAAAGAATTGCACAAAATCGGTATCCATGTACCAGCAAAAATCGCCGAGGGGCACCCTAAAATATACTTTTACCTGTATTTCTTGTGCATTTAACATATCATATATTATCTAGTTGTAGTGGTGCTGATTTTAGAATCCTGTCTAACACGTCACATTGTTTGTCAGATTTTAATGAATCTACTTATTCTAAACATGTTTGATTTAGTTCATTCTTTGTGTTCCAGTGAGAGGGTCTGTGATTTTTTTTTTGGCTACTTAATTCAAAATTCATTTTTATCATCTATAATAAGTGGATAATTCATTATGTATTGTAGTTGTAGTATAAGTAGCAGTATTTCTAGTGTGCTGATGTCAGTAATGTATTTAACAAGTAGCAGTATTTCTAGTGTGCTTGCACATACTCTACATAACTTATAAGGTATTTCTCCCGCCTTCTTGGAGTGATGATCTGCAACTGGGCGCATATTCCAGAGGTCCGCAGTTCGATTCCCGGCGAAGGCATTGCTAATTTTTCATTCTATCTTGCTTCCAATGTAAAATTCTAATGTCTGTACAGTGGCGCCCGAACTAAAAGGGTGTTAGATGATTGTTCTCCACACCCAGGATTTGACGATTAATTCCCCTAAAAACCTCAGTCGCCCTTTAAAAGGAGGAGTATATAAAGTATTTCTCCCACCTTCTCGGCATGTCTTCATGGTGTGATGTGTATCCAGAGGTCCGTGGTTTGATTCCTGGCAAAGGCATTGCATATTTTTCATCTTAACTGCTTCCAAAAAATACCTAATGCCTCTACAAACTGATGAATCAATACAGCTGCATATATATCAATGAATGCATATCAGTGCACTGTATGTGACATGTACAAGTTTTGTTACTTTCATGTATAGTGTATATTTCTGTATTATGTGTTGATGAAACAGACTACCCATTCTCAACTACATATAAACAGTGTTTCATTTGTTTTATGTTTGATTCTTAAATTCCAAATCTTACTTAATTTACCTTTATTTGCTGTAATTAAGCGATGAATCATTTTATCTCTTGCAAATCTCATAATACCATGTATAGTATTATCCAATCTCTTAACACTTTTTCCATGAAGGTAAATATATTTTAATGTTTGGTGCATTCGTTCGATGTGCATGTTTGTGTTAACACCACTGTGAAGTCTAAAACAGTATGCCGAGCTAGATCTATTTTGTAAATAATATGTTTCAAAGTAATTTGCAAATTCAATAATGTCCGGATCTTCTTCAAGTAATTTTATTGCTGCTTCTTTCAGTGTATGAAAAGTATGAATGTCTTGTTCTAAGTGAGACCTACCGTATTTGACGGCATATAAAACACACTTTTTTTCTTAAATTTGGTCTCTAAAAAGTTACATGCGTCTTATACGTGAAGGACACAGTCTTATACGTGAAGGTAATTGCATTCAATAATTGTTTATTTGGCTTTTATGAAACGTGAGAACTAAAAGAAACCATGCTATTGAAACTTTTTTCCATGTGTGTGGCCATGTAAATAAGGGTGCGTCTTATATGCCATCAAATACAGTAATAATTTTATATGTTTTTGCCTGTTTTTCAACACCATTGATTTTTTTTTAAATTGTTTCTCCGGGTTCTATCAATATGCCATGCACAAAAAAGATGTTTCTGTAGTAAACCCATTTCAGACTTCCAAGCATTAAAAAAAAGATTCAGCCATATCAGACATAAATATTTGTGGTTGTATTTGCCCAACTTTTTCTTTAATGCATGAAAAAAAAATTGATAGCACAGGTTGGTCACATCGATTAGAAATTAAAAATGCACACAGGAATCCTTGGTGCAAATCATTTATTGTAAGTTAAGTTATGAGTTCAAATCTGTATGCATTAACCCCATGTGTACCATCAATACATATACAAGTCAGAACTAAATTTTTTCACTATCTCTCTTTGTGCTTCTGTCATCATTATCAAAACAAAATCATTTCCTTTTAGAAATTAATATTGTGTACAATATTCATTCATGCTATGTTGATCCCTGGGTTTTATAAAATGAAATGCATTGATGTTCAGAATTTTGCATTTCAGGTACCCGTGTATCTACACAAACCCAATCATTTTCATGTTTAACAGAATTAGAAGACAAACTGAAAGATTTTTTGATGTTATGTAAATCTTGTTTTGTAAGAACAGGAAACCTCTCAAGCCGGGCATCTCATAGAGAATTTCTAATTTCATCTAAAATATTATCCAGAGAAATTTTTGCTGCTATCTTTGATGCAGTATTTTTTATTTCATCTGTTGTTAAAAATAAGTGACCTAAATCATTCCGATGCCCAGTATGTATTTTCTGATGTGACACTACACATTTGCCATCTGTATGTTCTGTTACTTTTAATGCAGCTGCACAATATGTATTTATTTTATTGCTACCAAGGGTTTTTAAGTGACACAAACCTTTACTTTCTGATATAAAATTTCCTGAACAGTGGCATTACACCATGTATATTAAATATGCTTACTCCATAAGAAATTTTGACTTCGTACTATTTTCAATTTCTGCCTTCCATGCCAAAAAATCATTAAATGAATTAAATTCTAGTTCAGTATGATTCAAATCAACATCATGAACATTACTGAAATGAAATATTATTTCTCGCTTTTAAAAATTAGCATAACATACAGGACACACATAATTACCTGTAAGAAGTATGAATTTTATTTTGATGATATTTCCAATTTTTTAGGTCACGAAATTTCAGATGGCAGTCCTCACATTTGTAGTTTGGTGATTGACCACTTTTTTAAGAATCATTAATGTAGTATTATTAGAGTGTAATGTGTTGGTATGGCGTTTCAAACTGCATTTATTATGGTACGTTTTTAAGCAATCAGAACATACAAAATTACTCTCAGCCACACTAAAATTATTTGCACAATCAACCATACTATTAGAACTTAGTTTTCAGAGACTTAATTAATGTAGTATAGTATTATTGTACATATGCATGGCGTTTCAAATTGTATCTATAGTTGAAAGTTTTAAACAATCACGGCAAACAAAATCACTCTCAGCTATACTAAAATCATTTGCACAATGAACCTTATCACTCACAACACAATCAGAATTATCACACAGGATTACACCTTCCTGATTTTGATTCGATTCAGAATCAAAAATACCTTTGGGGAAACACAAGTACTTGGCCATGAAATAGGCAGTTTTTCTTGATTTTATGCGGAAGATATAATAATGGAAGCAAAATAAAAAAAGAGAACTGTATCATCAATCACACTTTACCACAGCAGTGCAAACAGTAATAACAGTAAATACGACGCGCCTTCAGGGAAATGACGACATGCGCAGTAATCTGCGCAGATGTTCAGGGAGGAACCGGGAGGAAACTAGCATCTGAGGGGCTAGACGCTTGTCTCACCACACCTCTCCCTCTCTTTGCATTGGGACCATGGAGGTAGGAAGTAAGAAGGAGTCGCCCTAAACAAGTTTCTCCGTACCCTGCTCTGAAGCACCGGCGATCCCTACGTGGTGACCAAAACATTGGGTCATTTACCATTGAGTTTTATGGGATTTGACGCGTTCGGGTGTAAATATTTTGTAATTACGTCGCAAATATACATATAAATGTATATATTTTCTTTTTCTACGACACTTCAGAGTACTAAGTATGTGAAAACAACATATTTTTAAACAACATTTCATTCTGAACGGAATTAAATGCTATACTTTTCTCAGAATGGTTTAATTTGCATGAAATATTTTCACAAGTTTTCGTTAATTACATTAGAAAAAAAAATTAAGGTAGTTCGATTTTATTCGGTTAAGGTGCAAAAATTAAGATCAAAGTTTATTGTATTATTAATATTAAAATTATGCATTATTTCTTTTCTATTTATAGAGCTTCTTCCTAAAATACTTTCTTAAATATGACATGATTTTTTGGCTTCTTTTAAATCGAAAAATGTAAGTCAATTTATAATTGATGCTCTATTCGGTTCATTTTAAATTAGAGAATTATTAGGAAAATAGTATTTGACTTTCTCTGAACATTTCTGAAAGGGAATAAAATAAGTTTTTTTTTTTTTTAAGTATTATTTAAAACTTGTAGCTGAATTATTATAAAATGTAAAGGGAATAATTCTTTTAATTATACTTATCAGATTTTTTTCTTTTTACCCTTCATTTCAACAATACATATTCCAAAACTCTTTATTACGTTCTTAAGTGCGCATCTCATAGCATTTGCTTTACAATACCTTTTAACAGATTGCTTTCCAATACGAACAATTCTTGCTTAAATAGTTTTATAACTTATTTGTCAACAGGATTTCAATTTATGTTTACAATTCAATATTAAGGTTATTATATATTTAGATAACATTTATAATCATTATAAATTAGATACATTTAATCATTAGATTTCTTCACAGTACTATCACAGTTGTTTATAAGTGAATAAATTCTTCATTTCAAATAAATTTATAAATAATTTAATGAATATTTAAGTATTTTGTCAAAGGCAGATACATGCTTTTTGCAAGCACATGCATAAATACCCATACATATTTCCTATTTATCATTTCCGGCATGTGCAAATCTTTAATTTCTGTGCATTCACTATATTTTTCGTGTAAAGGACTTTACACTAATTTAGCATACACCCGAAAGTTTTACATAAAAAATATATATGAATATAATTTGAATGAAAATTATAAGTATTATTTTTAATACCCACTCAAAGGTCAGTTTTTCTTCAAAATTCCCCCACGATGGCATCTCTCTCTTTAGGCAGATAGCCCTTGCATGCGTTACTCTATTTAAAAACTTAATCTGACCTATGTGCCTAATTACAAATATTTTAACATACATAATTTTATATTTACATTTAGCCATCAAGTTTCAAACTTTTCAAATCTTCTAGAAAATAAATTTTGGCAGATCTCTTTTAGCAATTTTCTTAAAATCTATATTTTTGTAGTGCAACAGCTTAGAATTTTATAAAACAGATTCATAATCAAAATCGCTGTTGTTAGTTATCGAAAAATAACCAAGATGTGATTTTTGCGTAAATGTCACTAAACTATACAAATTGCTATTATCCATCCCACTATGAATGTTTCTTTTATGCGAAAGTGTCCCTTTTTCGATTTCTATGGAACTGTCGTGTGTCGAAATACTATCAGAATTTTGTCAAGCGAGCTTCTGAATGTAAACAAAAAATACCCCGTCTGGTGACCCAAGCTTCAAAGCAGTGCTTCACTTCTAGCGCGGAATGGCCCCTCCTCCCTTTCCTACCTCCATGATTGGGACGCGATTTTGAGAAAAAGCGGACGACTCCATCTTGGAAAAACGGCATTCGATATGTTTTGGTTTGCTGTATTTAAGTCGGGGTGGAATCCGGTCAGCTAGCTGTGTTCTTCTCCTCGGTGAAATATTGCTATCATTTCATTGAAAGTGACCTGGTAATATTTCAGGATACACCCTCGTACATTGGGCTAAGTTGTCACCTCTCATGGATGAGAGTACCTAAGTAAGAACTTAAAATTTTAGATACGTTTCTTAGGTTAAAATTCTGATTGAAATACTTCTTTTAAGGTATATGACTTAACTTTCCAAGATGTCACTAATTGTGTGTGTGAATTAAGATAGTTTAATATATAACACCTGCTTCAAAGCTAACAGTAAAGTTTATTTTGTTTACTTGTCATTTAAAATTACCTGCTTATTGTCTTTCGGTGTCATCTTTCTACCATCGCTGAAATAATTTACTCATCTCGAAGATTATTATCCCTTTTATTGTGTGTATCCATAATAACTGTCTAATTTTTTTTCTTTTATTGTTCATGTTGTAGCCGTACATTAAAAAACCCTTTCGCTTACTGTACTTCTGTCGTATTAGGAAAATCAGTTGCTTTTCTATCAACTGCAGTCATGATTTTAGTAACAATGTAGCACATTGCTGGAATATAAAACAAAGAGGAAAATCATTTGCTTTTCTATCAACTGCAGTCATGATTTTAGTAACAATGTAGCACATTGCTGGAATTTAAAACAAAGAAGGCTACTTTTGAAGTTTTATATATTAAGAAACGGTATTAGATATTTCTCCTTGTGTATAATTATTCTTTAATTTCAAAGTAGTTAAAATCTAATGATTCCTTTCTTTCCCCCCTTGGCCTCTTCTAGTGTAATTTGTCATCATTTTTGTGCACTCTAGGATTGCAGAACATGATATCGATAAAGAAAAAGAACGAAGCTGGAACGGACAAATAATGCAGAGCAAAAAGACATCTGTGGCTGGTAATTCTTGTTTTATCTTAACTTTATTTCCATTAGAAATGCTTCAATGTTATAATTTGTACGTCCCTTCTCACATGTTGCTTTATATTGGAGTTTTACTAGTTATTTATTTTACATGATCGCTTCACATTATGTTTTAATGTTTAGGTTAGCATTTGTACATTAATTTGTGCATTAATTTAGGTTTTGAATTCCATATTGAATTGTCTGAATTGGTGCTTTCTTTATATTGTATTGTAATATTCGAAGTGAGGTTGAACTGTTAATTACACTATAATTATCTGAAGTTTGAGATTTGTTAGAGTTCTGTTGCTTCGTAGTGGTTTCAAAATTACTGCTGTAGTGTAATTGTTTCCCAAGTGGCCTCCTTTTGCATTACGAGGAGGAGGCTAAACATTTTCATCTCTGTGTGGCCTAATATTTTCCCTGTCCAATGGGGTCTTCTCTTCCAAACAGGCCAGTGTAATTGCACTGCATGTGTATAAACCAATTTTGATTAATTTTTTTCAACTTTAGAGTCTCTCTATCAAGTGCTGTTTCTCGTAAAACCATTGTGTTAATCTTTGGATTATGGTAACTTGGAGATTTTTCGTGAAAATTTGGCAAGAACCCTTCTACAACAACCTTCTACTTTTTTTTTTTTTGCACCATTTTGTCTTCATGAAGTAAAGACAGGTTTATTTATTTATTTTTTTTTTTTTAATTTTCTCAACATTTTTTCCAACAATCTGCTAGCCAAATTACGCTTATGCTATAAATTTTATGGAACAAAATTGCTTAATCATGACAAATATTAACTGCAAAATTGGGAGAAAGTGCAGGTTTGCAAACTCCTTGCCAAGGTTTTTAGAATGGCACATACATGGTAACCATGTACAATTTGACCTATTTTTACTTAAAAAAAATCCCAGAATTGCGCACACTCTTGACTTTATCCGTGTACAAAGCTTTTTTCTCATAAATTAGAAAAATTTGCACGAAAATGCAGGAAAATTTTATAAATCTTTAAAGTCGGTAAAAAGGACATATATGAAATTACCTGATCGCGAAAAAGTATATACCGTTTCCAAGGATGAACATTTGCACGTATAAAATATCCAAAAACTTTTCCCTCTAAATTATCTATTATAAACGTCACCTGCGAATTTATAACGCAAACATTAAAAATGGTTGCTAATACTTATTGTCAAATATTTAAATTATTTCCATGCACGTTTACTTCTGCTGAAACGTATTCCAAAATGCTACAAACATATAATTCCCAAAATAACTATCATTCAATTAAAATATAGTTTAATTAAAAAACACTACTTAAAATAGAAATAAACACATACAATAAATTAATAAAAATTAACTTAAAATGTTAATTACTTTAAACTAATCCATTGCTAATAAAAATTTTCCAATAATAGCATATTATCTTATTTATTCCTTATATTTACAACAATGCATAAAAATAATATCCTCAAATGATTAAGAATACTAACTTACCTGATCTTCTACAGAACCTTGAGTGCATGGCGGATCACAAAATGTCCATTTTCACCACATTTCTTTCACCGCCATTCAAACTTATCTGTAATATCCTTCCTTTCACACAATCTCATTTCATTCCCACATTTTGGACATTCATACTTATCCACAATTAATCCTACACTCATACAGCATTCAAGCAATTCTTTTGGATTATCAGATAAACGCAATAAAAATTTCGAATTCACATTAGATAGCGCCATGGGATCCAAAAATTAAGCAACACTGTTTCACACAACACAGAATGAAGCTAAATACAAAATGCTATAAAGTACTGCAGATATTTTTCCAAATTTCCCCCCTTTTCCGATTGAAGAGCTGTCCTTCGTCCATAAATGTCACATGACATATCTCATGATCTCTCATTTCTCTCAGACAAAAAATCCGTAATTGGAACTGGGTACTTCTCACATTATTGCCAAAGTGCTAGGTAGTAACCTTTATCGCCTACCAAAATGTCGCCAAACTGCCTGTTACCATATTCCAAAGATTAGCCGACCATTGAAAGTTAAATGTTCAACAACAAAAAAATAAATAAATAAATAATTAAAAAATAAATAAAAATTTAATGAGTACTCGTAAAGTTATTATTATTTTTTTTTTATTTATTACGTGCTCCGCCCTTAGGCACTACATGGACAGGGAGGGACTCCCCGTGGAGGTCTTTTTAAGGGAAACTGGCTCGTATCCACGTTACACATGGGGAAAACCACGAAAACGCCCATGCAGCCAGCCCGTTCGCCAGGACTTGAACCACGGAACGAACTACCAGTGTTCAACGGCTTATACCGCTCGGCCGCTGGTGTGCTACTCGTAAAGTTAGTGGAGCGAAAATGTCTTCTGTTAAGGATGCTCAAAATGTGCTTTTTCTTAGTTGTTTTAAGCATATACTTTATTATATTTTTCCCTTAATCTGAACTATTTTGGCGTATTGTGAAGTTTTATGAACCAATTTGCATAGATCTATTTAAAATTGATTCGATAAATAAAAATTAATTTTGAGATCAAATCAGAGATGTTTTATTATTATCGAAGTAAAATTCTGCAGATTAACTTTCAACTTTGTTTTGAAAAGCACTCTGAATGTTTCTTTTGGACTTTTTTCCGTTCTCTTGGCAAATGCATGACAGAATTATTATTGGAAAAAGCTGATGTCTTTTGCTTATAAGAATGACTAATGCAACTGTAACCGTGTCGCTGTAAAGAGCACATGTTTCCCAGTAGCTCTTTTAAAGTGTCCTGTTTTTTCTTTAATTGGGTCAATCTCCTCTAGAAGATCAGACATTGCTTTTGTGTTATTTAAGAATTCTTTCATCTTATCTTAGGTTAAAAAGCTCTTCTTCGTAATGAGCGTTTTTATTATCAAGGGGTTTTATAAGCACCCAATTCTTCTTTTATTTAACATATTTATTTATTTAACTTTAAAACTTCTATTATTTAACAAATCTTTAAAAGTATATATGTACAGCTCTTTTAATGTTAATATATTGCGAGTTTGATTCTTACTCTTTTTTGATCTGTTATGTAACTAATTCTGTGTGTGAATTAAGATAGTTTAATGTATAACACCTGCTTCAAAGCTAACAGTAAAGTTTATTTTGTTTATTTGTCATTTAAAATTACCTGCTTATTTTCTTTTGGTGCCGTCTTTCTACCAGGGCTGAAATTATTTACTCTTCTCGAAGATCATTATCCGTAATAACTGTCTAAATATTTTTCCTTTCATTGTTCATGTTGTACCCACACATTAAAACCGCTTTTGCTAACTGTACTTCTGTCGTATTAGGGAAATCATTTGCTTTTCTATCGACTGCAGTCATGATTTTACTAACAATGTAGCACATTGCTGGAATTTAAAACAAAGAAGCTACTTTTTGAAGTTTTATATATTTAGAAACAATATTAGCTATTTCTCTTTGAGTATAATAATTCTTTAATGTCAAAGTAGTTAAAATCTAATGATTTCTTTTTTTCCCCCTTGGCCTCTTCTAGTGTAATTTGTCATCACTTTTGTGCACTTTTGGATTGCAGAACATGATATCGTGAAACAAAAAGAACGGAGAAATAGTGCAGAGCAAAAAGACATCTGTGGCTGGTAATTCTTGTTTTATGTTAACTTTATTTCCACTAGAAATGCTTCAATGTTATAATTTGTATGTCCTTTTTCACAAGTAGCTTTATATTGGAGTTTTACTAGTTATTTTACGTGAACGCTTCATATTACGTTTTAATGTTTAGGGTAGCATTTATGCATTAATTTCTTAGGTTTTGAATTCCGTATTGAAGTGTCTGAATTGGTGCTTTCTTTATATTGTATAGTAATATTCGAAGTTAGGTCGAACTGTTAATCACATTATAATTGTCAGAAGTCTGAGATTTGTTAGAGTTCTGTTGCTTCGTAGTGGTTTCAAAATTACTGTTGTAGTGTAATTTTTTCCCGAGTGGCCTCCTTTTGCATTATGAGGAGGAGGCTAAACATTTTCCTCTCTGTGTGGCCTAATATATTCCCTGTCCAACAGGGTCTCCTCTTCCCAACAGGTCAGTGTAATTGCACTGCCTGTGTATAAACCAATTTTGTTTCAGATTTTTTCCGAATTTAGAGTCTCTCTATCAAGTGCTATTTCTCTTGAAACCATTGAAAGTTAAATGTTCAACAAAAAAGAAATGTAAATAAAAATTTAATGAGTACTCGTATAGAAAGTTAGTGGAGCTGCAAATTGTGAAGTTTTATGAACCAATTTGCGAAGATCTGTTTAAAAGTGATTCCACAAATAAAAATTCATTTTGAAATCAAATCAGAGATGTTTTATTATTATCGAAGTAAACTTCTGCAGATTGACTTTCAACTTTGTTTTGCTAAGCACGCTGAAAGTTTCTTTCGGACTTCTTTCTGTTCTCTTGGCAAATGCATGACAGAATTATTTTTTGAAAAAGCTGATGTCCTTCGCTTATAAGAATGACTGATGCAACTGTATGCGTGTCGCTGTAAAGAGCACATGTTTCCCAGTAGCTGTTTTAAAGTGTCCTGTTTTTTTCTTTAATTGGGTCATTCTCCGCTAGAAGATCAGACGTTGCTTTTGTGTTATTTAACAATTCCTTCATCTTATCTTCAGTTAAAAAGCTCTTCTTCGTAATGAGCACTTTTGTTATCAAGGGGTTTTATAAGATCCCAATTCTTCTTTTGTAATTTTCTGATTCATTGTTTAACTTCTCTGTCTTCCATGTGTGAAAATTCTACGGCATCGTTTGCTTTTGAGATTTGTAAGATGTTTTGGACTTCATTTTCAGTTGATGGAAATTGTTTAAAGTAGCAGATAAATTCTTTCCGGTGTTGATAATTGAATGCTGCAGCACGTATGAATGAAATTCTAGCAGTGGACAAATTAAATGGGATCCCTATAAAGTATTTTACTCCTGTACCATGGATTAGTCATTAACAGTACTTGTGTAAAAACAGATTAAAGTTTATGAATTCCCTGTTTAAGAAAGGAATTTCTTTATGACAGTATGAAGTGTGTATCATAGCTGGAATAGCGAGGTGTTGCGTCTTCAGGGAAACAAAATCTGTTATTCTGTAATTTTTACTGAAAATGTGTGTTTAAATTTTGTTACCTAGATAACCTATTTTTAACTCTTTCTATATGAAAATGAAACCAAATACAGACAAAAAAATAAAATTGCATTCCTTCCCTTGGAGCAGTTACTCGCATTTTTAACATAATGGGAGGCAATTTTAAGTTTATAAAATTCTGGCTAGCTGCAATTATATATTGCACTTTTAATATTTCAGTTGTAAGTGCATTGCACAAAGTTTAAAAATGTGTGGTATAATATGTTAAAGAAAATGTATACTCTTTGTATTATTTACAAAAAGATCAGCTCGATGAAAATTAAATACAGGGAAATCATATTTTAATGTGAAATTTAACACTGCATTTCTTCTGAGAGTTTTTTTTTCTCCTTCTGGTACGTGCGATGTTATGGCTAAATCCATGCAGTCGTTCGGATGTTTGTTTGTTATTCTGTATCTGAAGATTGATTTTAACAAGTTCGTTGTTGAAAATCCTCTTTCACATTTTTAAGTAGATCGAAAGAAGGAATTTATCTTTTTAAAAGTTTAACAGTTCATGATTTTTCTGATCTAGGACTATTCAAATGGCTTTTTGTGATATTCCTTATCTTAATTAGGATGAAAATCAGTTATTTCCATTTCTAGATCAGTAGAATTGTTAACCTATTTGCAATCTTTTACCATTTTTCTTAAATACTAGTATTATGTAATGGGTATGAAGTGAATGAAGTAGTTGGCCTAATTTTAAATACACTCAAAACATCTAATTTAGAAACTAATTTAAGCTCGATGAGATTTTCCAAATGTTTCTTTCAGTTTTCTTACATTTCACGCTTTAATTCTCCAGATTTTCAAAGTGGCAAAACGTACATTGCATTATGGTAAAAACGTATATTCCTTATATTTGTGTAATATTTTTACAAAATTAATTTTGATTTAAAATGAATTTAAAATACCCTTGAATTCAAAGACTTTTAATATTTTAGTTGTTATGTCTGTAAGAATGACTAAATCATAGAACCAATTATGGTCAATAATTTCTTCATAAGTTTCGTTTCTGGATTTTTAAAATTCTTCTGTAAAACTTTTGTAACCGAAGCTGGGATGGAACCCAGGCAGCCAGACATAATGTACCTTCCCTGAGTGAAAATTTCTATCATTTCACTGAAAGTGACATTATAATATTTCAGAATAAACCCTCGTAACACTAATAAATGTATGTAGGTTTTTTTTTAATGTTTTTATAATGCGTGTTTGGTTCTTACAATATTTTGAGCTATTATATTACTAATTCTGTATGTGAGTTAAGACATTTTAATATAGAACATCTGCTTCAAGGCTAAAAGTAAAGTATTTGAATTGTGTTTCACCCTTCGTGTGTTTTAGACGTTCGTTCTACTCTAGAGTTTACGGAATTTCTCGGGATTTGGACACTTCACAAATCTGACAAAATTTCATTCCTATGTTTAGGTTTTATAGTACAATAAGTTGAGCATCCCTACATTAGTATATGACTGATTCCTTCGAAAGAAAAAAAGAGTATGTTAGTTTTGTTGAATTTTTGGTCACAATTTTATTATGTAGGTAATTGCAATAGCTCTTCCACGAAATTGCATTTAAATTTTTTGCGATATTTCAAAATGCTGTTTAATTCAATGGAATTTGATGTGTTTTGGCTTGCTGTATTAAAGCTGGGCTCGAACACGGGCAGCTAGACAATATGTTCTTTCCCTGAGTTAAATATTGCTATAATTTCATTAAAGTGACATGGTAATATTTCAGGATAATTTTTGGTACATTGGACTAAGCTATCTTCTCTCAGGGATAAGAGTACCTAAGTAAAGAAAGTAAAATTAGAAACGGTTCTTACATTAAAATTCTCAATGAAATATTTCTTTTATGGTTTATGACTTTTGTTTCTAAGATGTTCTTCGAAATCTGTTTTTGACCTTTTTTTTAAAAAAAAAAAATCTTTAAAAGTGTATTTGTATAGCTCTTTTAATGTTAATATATTGTCATTTAAAATTACCTGCTTATTGTCTTTGTGCCGTCTTTCGACCAGCGCTGAAATTATTTACTCTTCTCGAAGATCATTATCCGTAATAACCGTCTAAATATTTTTCCTTTCATTGTTCATGTTGTACCCATACATTAAAACCTCTTTTGTTAACTGTACTTCTGTCGTATTAGGGAAATCATTTGCTTTTCTATCGACTGCAGTCATCATTTTAGTAACAATGTAGCACATTGCTGGAATTTAAAACAAAGAAGCTACTTTTGAAGTTTTATATATTTAGAAACAATATTAGCTATTTCTCTTTGTGTATAATAATTCTTTAATTTCAAAGTAGTTAAAATCTAATGATTCCTTCCCTCCCCCTTGGCTTCTTCTAGTGTAATTTGCCATCACTTTGTACACTCTTAGATTGCAGATCGTGAAAGAAAAAGAATGGAGAAACAGTGCAGACAAAAAGACATCTGTGGCTGGTAATTCTTCCTTTATATTAACTTTATTTTCACTAGAAATGCTTGAATGTTATAATTTGTACGTCCCTTTTCACATGTTGCTTTATATTGGAGTTTTACTAGTTATTTATTTTACTTGAAAGCTTCATATTACGTTTTAATGTTTAGGGTAGCATTTATGCATTAATTTCTTTGGTTTTGAATTTCGTATTGAAGTGTCTGAATTGGTGCTTTCTTTATATTGTATTGTAATATTCGAAGTGAGGTAGAACTGTTAATCACACTATAATTATCAGAAGTCTGAGATTTTTTAGATTTCCGTGGCTTCGTAGTGGTTTCAAAATTACTGCTGTAGTGTATTTTTTTCTGAATTGGCCTCCTTTCGCATTACGAGGAGGAGGCTAAACATTTTCCTCTCTGTGTGGCCTAATATTTTCCCTGTCCAACGGGATCTTCTCTTCCCAACAGGTCAGTGTAAATGAACTGCCTGTGTATAAACCAATTTTGTTTTAGTTTTTCCAGAATTTAGAATCTCTCTATCAAGTGCTGTTTCTCTTAAAACCATTGAAAGTTAAATGTTGAACAAAAAAGAAATGTAAATAAAAATTTAATGAGTACTCGTAAAGAAAGTTAGTAGAGCCAAATTGTCTTCTGTTAAGGCTGCTCAAAATGTGCTTTTTCTTAGTTGTTTTAAGCATACTTTATTGTATTTTTTCCCTTAATCTGAACTATTTTAGCATATTGTGAAGTTTTGTGAACCAGTTTGCGAAGATCTATTTAAAATTGATTCAATAAATAAAAATTAATTTTGAAATCGAATCAGTGATGTTTTATTATTATCCAAGTTGCATGACAGAATTATTTTTTGAAAAAGCTGATGTCTTTTGCTTATAAAAAAGACTGATGCAACTGTAACCGTGTCGTTGTAAAGAGCACGTTTCCCAGCAGCTCTTTTAAAGGGTGAGGGCTGTGTGATCACCAAGGCAAGCGGCAGCACGATCGCTGCACTCCGTAAAAAAGTGAAAATTTTTCCTTTCCTCTTGGTGGTTATCAATTAAATTTCTTTGAAAAATGTTTATTTTTCCCCTACAAAACCTATATCATTCCAATGAATTTCGACTCCGATGTTGACGAGAATAAAACAGCGGACAATGTAAGGATATACTCCAAAAGCCTGGAATTTTAAGATAAGTACTTTTCTTTCATGTAAACTAAATCAAATTTCTATAAATAAGTGCCTTTAAATCAATAAATCTTAATTTTTCATCAGTTTAAAGCATTAAAAAATACTTGAAATTGCCATTGCTTGTGGCTTCCTTTGTGTATCAACTCGAAACAGACCCCAGCGTTATCAGTTCACGTCTGTCAACACTTACAAAGCCCTTAAGGAATCTCGAGAGAGGGAAAATTTGGGGATGAGAGGGATAATTTGGGCATCGCGCTATTTCCCTCTCGGATCTTCTGGATTCTCTTTTCTTTCTAGATCGCTTGAATATAGTTTCGCCTTTAAATAATATTATACCTCACCGATTTTTTCTCTTACTGTTCTTTGCTATCTGTTAAATGTCCATATATAAGGGATGGTTTATTCTTCACCGCCTTAAATTAATTTTTAGAACTATGAGCTTATATAAATAACAGTGTGCCTCATTGTGTTATATTAACATTATTTAACTAGTAATAAATTATGATAGTATAATAATTAATCTTGTAATAAATTATGATAGTTAAATTAATAAATACTTTTTGTGTTTTTAATACATATACTCAGTAATTTACACACACACACACACATATATATATGTATATATATATATATATATTTTATTTACTTATTTATTTGGGTGTGTGCGGTTGTAATCTTGTATTGTATATGGTTCTATGTTGTTAGTCTGCTGCTGCTTTTTGAAAAATGTATGAAAATTTTGAGAATGAAAGTAGCATAAGTTACTTTGGTTAAATTAATATATACTTTTGTTTGATGACCTTTGTTGATATCTCAGGATGCAAGCGTACATATTACTTTATATTCCATGCTAAATACCTTGATACGAAGCATTTTAACACCGTCAATATTTGTTTTTTCCCCAGTAACACATCTATTCACCATTACCAAACACACTCACTACACAAACACACCTGTGAGACACTATTTATTGTAAATAAAGACAGTTTCTTCTTCTTTTAACTACACTCATGGACACAATCGTATTTAGGATATTTTCTACTTCTTTTCCTTTTCTTTCTATAGGCCCCCCACCCTTTTTTTTTTTTTTTCTTTTTCCCTCTATTGTTTTTGGGCCATTTATTTTAAATTTTATTTTGTCCCATCTTTTCTTCCTGGCCTTTTGAACTCGTACAAGATGTACGAAGTTCCTTTTTTCTCTCCTCAAATACGAAATTGCCCCTCTTTCTATATACCTTTCCTTCGCACCTATGCTTGATTTTTCACCCATCGGTGCAGAAAGACTTAGCGGGTGCAAAACAAGACATCTGTCTACTTTGTCTGTCTGTCTGTCTGCCAGCTCTTTTAAAGTGTCCAGTTTTTTCTCTAATTGGGTCAATCTCCGCTAGAAGATCAGACATTGCTTTTGTGTTATTTAACAATTCCTTCAACTTATCTTCTGTTAAAATCTTTTCTTAGTAATGAGCGCTTTTATTATCAAGGGTATTATAAGCACCCAATTCTTCTTTGGTAATTTTCTGATTCATTGTTTGACTTCTCTGTCTTCCATATGTAGAAATTCTTCGGCATCCTTTGCTTTTGAGATTTGTTAGATTTTTTGGACTTCATTTTCAGTCGATGGAAATTGTTTAAAGTAGCAGATAAATTCTTTCCTGTGTTGATGGATGAATGTTGCACCCTGTATGAATGAAATTCTAGCAGTGGACAAATTAAATGGAATCCTTTAGAGTACTGCTATACGCGAAATCACGCTTTACGAGTTTGCGCTCAGCAAGTACCTGCCGTATTAAAAATGATAGAATAAGCATCACTTGAAGAATCGTATGAGTTATGTGGAATGCAGGTTGGGAGTTTAGTCGTGATAGGTAAACGGACTATACAGATGACCCGAAGTAATAAAAATTTAGATGGGTGTACTATAAAGTATTTTACTCCTGGACCATGGACTAGTCGTAAACAGTACTTGTGTAAAAACAGATTAAAGTATATGAATTTCCTGTTTAAGAAAGGAATTTCTCTATGACAGTATGCAGTCTGTACCATAGCTGGAATAGCGAGGTGTTGCGTCTTCAGGGAAACAAAATCTGTTATTCTGTAATTTTTACTGAAAATGTGTGTTTAAATTTTGTTACCTATATAACCTATTTTTAACTCTTTCTATATAAAAATGAAACCAAATACAGACAAAGAAATAAAATTGCATTCCTTTCCTTGGTGCAGTTATTCGCAACTTTAACTTATTGGGAGCCAATATTAAGTTTATAGAATTTTGGCTAGCTGCAATTATATATTGCAATTTTAATATTTCAGTTGTTAGTGCATTACACAAAGTATAAAAATGTGTGGTATAAAATGTTAAAGAAAAGGTATACTCTTTGTATTATTTACAAAAAATTCAGCAAGATGAAAATTAAATACAGGGAAAACATATTTTAATGTGAAATTTAACACTGCATTTCTTCTGCGAGTTATTTTCCCTCTCTAGTACATGCGATGTTATGGCTAAATCCATGCAGTCGTTCGGATGTTTGTTTGTTATCCTGTATCTGAACATTGATTTTTAACAAGTTCATTCTTGAAAATCCTCTTTCACCTTTTTACGTAAATCGAAAGCAGGAATTTATCTTTTTAAAAGTTTAACAGTTCATGATTTTTCTGATCTAGGACTATTCAAATGGGCTTTTTGTGGTAGTCTTGATATTAATTAGGATGAAAATTAGTTATTTCCATTTCTAGATCGGTAGAATTGTTATTTAACATATTTTCAATCTTTTACCATTTTTCTTAAAAATTAGTATTATGTAATGGGTTGGAAGTGAAGGAAGTAGTTGGCCTAATTTTAAATACACTCAAAACATCTAATTTGAAAACTAACGTAAGCTCGATGAGACTTTACAAATGTTTGTTTCAGTTTTCTTATATTTCACACTTTAGTTCTCCAGATTTTCCAAAGTGGCAAAACGTACATTACATTATGGTATATTATGTATATTCCTTATATTTGTGTAATATTTTCACAAAATTAATTTTGATTTAAAATGAACTTATAATAGCCTTTAATTCAAAGACTTTGGTTTAGTTCTCTTCCCCCCCCCTCAAGTTTAAGATTTTAGTTATTATGTCTGTAAGAATGACTAAATCATAGAACCAGGTATGTTCAATAATTTCTTCGTAAGTTTCATTTCTGGATATTTAAAATTCTTCTATGAAACTTTTGTAACAGAAGCTGGGATGGAACCCAGGCAGACAGACAGAGAGTGTCTTCCCTGAGTGAAAATTTCTATCATTTCACTGAAAGTGACATTATACTATTTCATAATGAACCCTCGTAACACTAATAAATGTATATACACTTTTTTATAATGTTTGTATAATGCGTGTTTGGTTCTTACAATATTTTGAGGTATTATATTACTAATTCTGTATGTGCATTAAGACAGTTTAATATAGAATACCTGCTTCAAGGCTAAAAGTAAAGTATTTGAATTAAGTTTTACGTTTCGTCTGTTTTCAGACGCAAGATCTATTCTACAATTTACAGAATTTCTCGGTATTGGACATCTCACATAGCTGACAAAATTTCATTCCTGTGTTTAGGTTTTATGTTATAGTACAATAAGTTGAGCATCCCTACATTAGTATATGACTTTGATTCCTTCGAAACAGAAAAAGAGTATCTTAGTTTTCTTGAATTTTTGGTCACAAATTTATTATGTAGGTAATTGCAATAGCTCTTCCACGAAATTGCATTTAAATTTTTTGCGATATTTCAAAATGCTGTTTAATTCAATGGAATTTGATGTGTTTTGGCTTGCTGTATTAAAGCTGGGCTCGAACACGGGCAGCTAGACAATATGTTCTTTCCCTGAGTTAAATATTGCTATAATTTCATTAAAGTGACATGGTAATATTTCAGGATAATTTTTGGTACATTGGACTAAGCTATCTTCTCTCAGGGATAAGAGTACCTAAGTAAAGAAAGTAAAATTAGAAACGGTTCTTACATTAAAATTCTCAATGAAATATTTCTTTTATGGTTTATGACTTTTGTTTCTAAGATGTTCTTCGAAATCTGTTTTTGACCTTTTTTTTAAAAAAAAAAATCTTTAAAAGTGTATTTGTATAGCTCTTTTAATGTTAATATATTGTCATTTAAAATTACCTGCTTATTGTCTTAGTGCCGTCTTTCGACCAGCGCTGAAATTATTTACTCTTCTCGAAGATCATTATCCGTAATAACCGTCTAAATATTTTTCCTTTCATTGTTCATGTTGTACCCATACATTAAAACCTCTTTTGCTAACTGTACTTCTGTCGTATTAGGGAAATCATTTGCTTTTCTATCGACTGCAGTCATCATTTTAGTAACAATGTAGCACATTGCTGGAATTTAAAACAAAGAAGCTACTTTTGAAGTTTTATATATTAAGAAACAATACTAGATATTTCTCTTTGTGTATAATTTTTCTTTAATTTCAAAGTAGTTAAAATCTAATGATTCCTTCCCTCCCCCTTGGCTTCTTCTAGTGTAATTTGCCATCACTTTGTACACTCTTAGATTGCAGATCGTGAAAGAAAAAGAATGGAGAAACAGTGCAGACAAAAAGACATCTGTGGCTGGTAATTCTTCCTTTATATTAACTTTATTTTCACTAGAAATACTTGAATGTTATAATTTGTACGTGCCTTTTCACATGTTGCTTTATATTGGAGTTTTACTAGTTATTTATTTTACTTGAAAGCTTCATATTACGTTTTAATGTTTAGGGTAGCATTTATGCATTAATTTCTTTGGTTTTGAATTTCGTATTGAAGTGTCTGAATTGGTGCTTTCTTTATATTGTATTGTAATATTCGAAGTGAGGTAGAACTGTTAATCACACTATAATTATCAGAAGTCTGAGATTTTTTAGATTTCCGTGGCTTCGTAGTGGTTTCAAAATTACTGCTGTAGTGTATTTTTTTCTGAATTGGCCTCCTTTCGCATTACGAGGAGGAGGCTAAACATTTTCCTCTCTGTGTGGCCTAATATTTTCCCTGTCCAACGGGATCTTCTCTTCCCAACAGGTCAGTGTAATTGAACTGCCTGTGTATAAACCAATTTTGTTTTAGTTTTTCCAGAATTTAAAATCTCTCTATCAAGTGCTGTTTCTCTTAAAACCATTGAAAGTTAAATGTTGAAGAAAAAAGAAATGTAAATAAAAATTTAATGAGTACTCGTAAAGAAAGTTAGTAGAGCCAAATTGTCTTCTGTTAAGGCTGCTCAAAATGTGCTTTTTCTTAGTTGTTTTAAGCATACTTTATTATATTTTTTCCCTTAATCTGAACTATTTTAGCATATTGTGAAGTTTTGTGAACCAGTTTGCGAAGATCTATTTAAAATTGATTCAATAAATAAAAATTAATTTTGAAATCGAATCAGTGATGTTTTATTATTATCCAAGTTGCATGACAGAATTATTTTTTGAAAAAGCTGATGTCTTTTGCTTATAAAAAAGACTGATGCAACTGTAACCGTGTCGTTGTAAAGAGCACGTTTCCCAGCAGCTCTTTTAAAGGGTGAGGGCTGTGTGATCACCAAGGCAAGCGGCAGCACGATCGCTGCACTCCGTAAAAAAGTGAAAATTTTTCCTTTCCTCTTGGTGGTTATCAATTAAATTTCTTTGAAAAATGTTTATTTTTCCCCTACAAAACCTATATCATTCCAATGAATTTCGGCTCCGATGTTGACGAGAATAAAACAGCGGACAATGTAAGGATATACTCCAAAAGCCTGGAATTTTAAGATAAGTACTTTTCTTTCATGTAAACTAAATCAAATTTCTATAAATAAGTGCCTTTAAATCAATAAATCTTAATTTTTCATCAGTTTAAAGCATTAAAAAATACTTGAAATTGCCATTGCTTGTGGCTTCCTTTGTGTATCAACTCGAAACAGACCCCAGCGTTATCAGTTCACGTCTGTCAACACTTACAAAGCCCTTAAGGAATCTCGAGAGAGGGAAAATTTGGGGATGAGAGGGATAATTTGGGCATCGCGCTATTTCCCTCTCGGATCTTCTGGATTCTCTTTTCTTTCTAGATCGCTTGAATATAGTTTCGCCTTTAAATAATATTATACCTCACCGATTTTTTCTCTTACTGTTCTTTGCTATCTGTTAAATGTCCATATATAAGGGATGGTTTATTCTTCACCGCCTTAAATTAATTTTTAGAACTATGAGCTTATATAAATAACAGTGTGCCTCATTGTGTTATATTAACATTATTTAACTAGTAATAAATTATGATAGTATAATAATTAATCTTGTAATAAATTATGATAGTTAAATTAATAAATACTGTTTGTGTTTTTAATACATATACTCAGTAATTTACACACACACACACACATATATATATGTATATATATATATATATATTTTATTTACTTATTTATTTGGGTGTGTGCGGTTGTAATCTTGTATTGTATATGGTTCTATGTTGTTAGTCTGCTGCTGCTTTTTGAAAAATGTATGAAAATTTTGAGAATGAAAGTAGCATAAGTTACTTTGGTTAAATTAATATATACTTTTGTTTGATGACCTTTGTTGATATCTCAGGATGCAAGCGTACATATTACTTTATATTCCATGCTAAATACCTTGATACAAAGCATTTTAACACCGTCAGTATTTGTTTTTTCCCCAGTAACACATCTATTCACCATTACCAAACACACCTGTGAGACACTATTTATTGTAAATGAAGACAGTTTCTTCTCCTTTTAACTACACTCATGGACACAATCGTATTTAGGATATTTTCTACTTCTTTTCCTTTTCTTTCTATAGGCCCCCCCTTTTTTTTTTTTTTTCTTTTTCCCTCTATTGTTTTTGGGCCATTTATTTTAAATTTTATTTTGTCCCATCTTTTCTTCCTGGCCTTTTGAACTCGTACAAGATGTACGAAGTTCCTTTTTTCTCTCCTCAAATACGAAATTGCCCCTCTTTCTATATACCTTTCCTTCGCACCTATGCTTGATTTTTCACCCATCGGTGCAGAAAGACTTAGCGGGTGCAAAACAAGACATCTGTCTACTTTGTCTGTCTGTCTGTCTGCCAGCTCTTTTAAAGTGTCCAGTTTTTTCTCTAATTGGGTCAATCTCCGCTAGAAGATCAGACATTGCTTTTGTGTTATTTAACAATTCCTTCAACTTATCTTCTGTTAAAATCTTTTCTTAGTAATGAGCGCTTTTATTATCAAGGGTATTATAAGCACCCAATTCTTCTTTGGTAATTTTCTGATTCATTGTTTGACTTCTCTGTCTTCCATATGTAGAAATTCTTCGGCATCCTTTGCTTTTGAGATTTGTTAGATTTTTTGGACTTCATTTTCAGTCGATGGAAATTGTTTAAAGTAGCAGATAAATTCTTTCCTGTGTTGATGGATGAATGTTGCACCCTGTATGAATGAAATTCTAGCAGTGGACAAATTAAATGGAATCCTTTAGAGTACTGCTATACGCGAAATCACGCTTTACGAGTTTGCGCTCAGCAAGTACCTGCCGTATTAAAAATGATAGACTACGAAACATCACTTGAAGAATCGTATGAGTTATGTGGAATGCAGGTTGGGAGTTTAGTCGTGATAGGTAAACGGACTATACAGATGACCCGAAGTAATAAAAATTTAGATGGGTGTACTATAAAGTATTTTACTCCTGGACCATGGACTAGTCGTAAACAGTACTTGTGTAAAAACAGATTAAAGTATATGAATTTCCTGTTTAAGAAAGGAATTTCTCTATGACAGTATGCAGTCTGTACCATAGCTGGAATAGCGAGGTGTTGCGTCTTCAGGGAAACAAAATCTGTTATTCTGTAATTTTTACTGAAAATGTGTGTTTAAATTTTGTTACCTATATAACCTATTTTTAACTCTTTCTATATAAAAATGAAACCAAATACAGACAAAGAAATAAAATTGCATTCCTTTCCTTGGTGCAGTTATTCGCAACTTTAACTTATTGGGAGCCAATATTAAGTTTATAGAATTTTGGCTAGCTGCAATTATATATTGCAATTTTAATATTTCAGTTGTTAGTGCATTACACAAAGTATAAAAATGTGTGGTATAAAATGTTAAAGAAAAGGTATACTCTTTGTATTATTTACAAAAAATTCAGCAAGATGAAAATTAAATACAGGGAAAACATATTTTAATGTGAAATTTAACACTGCATTTCTTCTGCGAGTTATTTTCCCTCTCTAGTACATGCGATGTTATGGCTAAATCCATGCAGTCGTTCGGATGTTTGTTTGTTATCCTGTATCTGAACATTGATTTTTAACAAGTTCATTCTTGAAAATCCTCTTTCACCTTTTTACGTAAATCGAAAGCAGGAATTTATCTTTTTAAAAGTTTAACAGTTCATGATTTTTCTGATCTAGGACTATTCAAATGGGCTTTTTGTGGTAGTCTTGATATTAATTAGGATGAAAATTAGTTATTTCCATTTCTAGATCGGTAGAATTGTTATTTAACATATTTTCAATCTTTTACCATTTTTCTTAAAAATTAGTATTATGTAATGGGTTGGAAGTGAAGGAAGTAGTTGGCCTAATTTTAAATACACTCAAAACATCTAATTTGAAAACTAACGTAAGCTCGATGAGACTTTCCAAATGTTTGTTTCAGTTTTCTTATATTTCACACTTTAGTTCTCCAGATTTTCCAAAGTGGCAAAACGTACATTACATTATGGTATATTATGTATATTCCTTATATTTGTGTAATATTTTCACAAAATTAATTTTGATTTAAAATGAACTTATAATAGCCTTTAATTCAAAGACTTTGGTTTAGTTCTCTTCCCCCCCCTAAAGTTTAAGATTTTAGTTATTATGTCTGTAAGAATGACTAAATCATAGAACCAGGTATGTTCAATAATTTCTTCGTAAGTTTCATTTCTGGATATTTAAAATTCTTCTATGAAACTTTTGTAACAGAAGCTGGGATGGAACCCAGGCAGACAGACAGAGTGTCTCTTCCCTGAGTGAAAATTTCTATCATTTCACTGAAAGTGACATTATACTATTTCATAATGAATCCTCGTAACACTAATAAATGTATATACACTTTTTTATAATGTTTTTATAATGCGTGTTTGGTTCTTACAATATTTTGAGGTATTATATTACTAATTCTGTATGTGCATTAAGACAGTTTAATATAGAATACCTGCTTCAAGGCTAAAAGTAAAGTATTTGAATTAAGTTTTACGTTTCGTCTGTTTTCAGACGCAAGATCTATTCTACAATTTACAGAATTTCTCGGTATTGGACATCTCACATAGCTGACAAAATTTCATTCCTGTGTTTAGGTTTTATGTTATAGTACAATAAGTTGAGCATCCCTACATTAGTATATGACTTTGATTCCTTCGAAACAGAAAAAGAGTATCTTAGTTTTCTTGAATTTTTGGTCACAATTTTATTATGTAGGTAATTGCAATAGCTCTTCCACGAAATTGCATTTAAATTTTTTGCGATATTTCAAAATGCTGTTTAATTCAATGGAATTTGATGTGTTTTGGCTTGCTGTATTAAAGCTGGGCTCGAACACGGGCAGCTAGACAATATGTTCTTTCCCTGAGTTAAATATTGCTATAATTTCATTAAAGTGACATGGTAATATTTCAGGATAATTTTTGGTACATTGGACTAAGCTATCTTCTCTCAGGGATAAGAGTACCTAAGTAAAGAAAGTAAAATTAGAAACGGTTCTTACATTAAAATTCTCAATGAAATATTTCTTTTATGGTTTATGACTTTTGTTTCTAAGATGTTCTTCGAAATCTGTTTTTGACCTTTTTTTTAAAAAAAAAAATCTTTAAAAGTGTATTTGTATAGCTCTTTTAATGTTAATATATTGTCATTTAAAATTACCTGCTTATTGTCTTTGTGCCGTCTTTCTACCAGCGCTGAAATTATTTACTCTTCTCGAAGATCATTATCCGTAATAACCGTCTAAATATTTTTCCTTTCATTGTTCATGTTGTACCCATACATTAAAACCTCTTTTGCTAACTGTACTTCTGTCGTATTAGGGAAATCATTTGCTTTTCTATCGACTGCAGTCATCATTTTAGTAACAATGCAGCACATTGCTGGAATTTAAAACAAAGAAGCTACTTTTGAAGTTTTATATATTAAGAAACAATACTAGATATTTCTCTTTGTGTATAATTTTTCTTTAATTTCAATGTAGTTAAAATCTAATGATTCCTTCCTTCCCCCTTGGCTTCTTCTAGTGTAATTTGCCATCACTTTGTACACTCTTAGATTACAGATCGTGAAAGAAAAAGAATGGAGAAACAGTGCAGACAAAAAGACATCTGTGGCTGGTAATTCTTCCTTTATATTAACTTTATTTTCACTAGAAATACTTGAATGTTATAATTTGTACGTCCCTTTTCACATGTTGCTTTATATTGGAGTTTTACTAGTTATTTATTTTACTTGAAAGCTTCATATTACGTTTTAATGTTTAGGGTAGCATTTATGCATTAATTTCTTTGGTTTTGAATTTTGTATTGAAGTGTCTGAATTGGTGCTTTCTTTATATTGTATTGTAATATTCGTAGAACTGTTAATCACACTATAATTATCAGAAGTCTGAGATTTTTTAGATTTCCGTGGCTTCGTAGTGGTTTCAAAATTACTGCTGTAGTGTATTTTTTTCTGAATTGGCCTCCTTTTGCATTACGAGGAGGAGGCTAAACATTTTCCTCTCTGTGTGGCCTAATATTTTCCCTGTCCAACGGGATCTTCTCTTCCCAACAGGTCAGTGTAATTGAACTGCCTGTGTATAAACCAATTTTGTTTTAGTTTTTCCAGAATTTAAAATCTCTCTATCAAGTGCTGTTTCTCTTAAAACCATTGAAAGTTAAATGTTGAAGAAAAAAGAAATGTAAATAAAAATTTAATGAGTACTCGTAAAGAAAGTTAGTAGAGCCAAATTGTCTTCTGTTAAGGCTGCTCAAAATGTGCTTTTTCTTAGTTGTTTTAAGCATACTTTATTATATTTTTTCCCTTAATCTGAACTATTTTAGCATATTGTGAAGTTTTGTGAACCAGTTTGCGAAGATCTATTTAAAATTGATTCAATAAATAAAAATTAATTTTGAAATCGAATCAGTGATGTTTTATTATTATCCAAGTTGCATGACAGAATTATTTTTTGAAAAAGCTGATGTCTTTTGCTTATAAAAAAGACTGATGCAACTGTAACCGTGTCGTTGTAAAGAGCACGTTTCCCAGCAGCTCTTTTAAAGGGTGAGGGCTGTGTGATCACCAAGGCAAGCGGCAGCACGATCGCTGCACTCCGTAAAAAAGTGAAAATTTTTCCTTTCCTCTTGGTGGTTATCAATTAAATTTCTTTGAAAAATGTTTATTTTTCCCCTACAAAACCTATATCATTCCAATGAATTTCGGCTCCGATGTTGACGAGAATAAAACAGCGGACAATGTAAGGATATACTCCAAAAGCCTGGAATTTTAAGATAAGTACTTTTCTTTCATGTAAACTAAATCAAATTTCTATAAATAAGTGCCTTTAAATCAATAAATCTTAATTTTTCATCAGTTTAAAGCATTAAAAAATACTTGAAATTGCCATTGCTTGTGGCTTCCTTTGTGTATCAACTCGAAACAGACCCGCGTTATCAGTTCACGTCTGTCAACACTTACAAAGCCCTTAAGGAATCTCGAGAGAGGGAAAATTTGGGGATGAGAGGGATAATTTGGGCATCGCGCTATTTCCCTCTCGGATCTTCTGGATTCTCTTTTCTTTCTAGATCGCTTGAATATAGTTTCGCCTTTAAATAATATTATACCTCACCGATTTTTTCTCTTACTGTTCTTTGCTATCTGTTAAATGTCCATATATAAGGGATGGTTTATTCTTCACCGCCTTAAATGAATTTTTAGAACTATGAGCTTATATAAATAACAGTGTGCCTCATTGTGTTATATTAACATTATTTAACTAGTAATAAATTATGATAGTTTAATAAATACTGTTTGTGTTTTTAATACATATACTCAGTAATTTACACACACACACACACATATATATATATTTTATTTACTTATTTATTTATTTGGGTGTGTGCGGTTGTAATCTTGTATTGTATATGGTTCTATGTTGTTAGTCTGCTGCTGCTTTTTGAAAAATGTATGAAAATTTTGAGAATGAAAGTAGCATAAGTTACTTTGGTTAAATTAATATATACTTTTGTTTGATGACCTTTGTTGATATCTCAGGATGCAAGCGTACATATTACTTTATATTCCATGCTAAATACCTTGATACGAAGCATTTTAACACCGTCAAAATTTGTTTTTTCCCCAGTAACACATCTATTCACCATTACCAAACACACTCACTACACAAACACACCTGTGAGACACTATTTATTGTAAATAAAGACAGTTTCTTCTTCTTTTAACTACACTCATGGACACAATCGTATTTAGGATATTTTCTACTTCTTTTCCTTTTCTTTCTATAGGCCCCCCACCCTTTTTTTTTTTTTTCTTTTTCCCTCTATTGTTTTTGGGCCATTTATTTTAAATTTTATTTTGTCCCATCTTTTCTTCCTGGCCTTTTGAACTCGTACAACATGTACGAAGTTCCTTTTTTCTCTCCTCAAATACGAAATTGCCCCTCTTTCTATATACCTTTCCTTCGCACCTATGCTTGATTTTTCACCCATCGGTGCAGAAAGACTTAGCGGGTGCAAAACAAGACATCTGTCTACTTTGTCTGTCTGTCTGTCTGCCAGCTCTTTTAAAGTGTCCAGTTTTTTCTCTAATTGGGTCAATCTCCGCTAGAAGATCAGACATTGCTTTTGTGTTATTTAACAATTCCTTCAACTTATCTTCTGTTAAAATCTTTTCTTAGTAATGAGCGCTTTTATTATCAAGGGTATTATAAGCACCCAATTCTTCTTTGGTAATTTTCTGATTCATTGTTTGACTTCTCTGTCTTCCATATGTAGAAATTCTTCGGCATCCTTTGCTTTTGAGATTTGTTAGATTTTTTGGACTTCATTTTCAGTCGATGGAAATTGTTTAAAGTAGCAGATAAATTCTTTCCTGTGTTGATGGATGAATGTTGCACCCTGTATGAATGAAATTCTAGCAGTGGACAAATTAAATGGAATCCTTTAGAGTACTGCTATACGCGAAATCACGCTTTACGAGTTTGCGCTCAGCAAGTACCTGCCGTATTAAAAATGATAGACTACGAAACATCACTTGAAGAATCGTATGAGTTATGTGGAATGCAGGTTGGGAGTTTAGTCGTGATAGGTAAACGGACTATACAGATGACCCGAAGTAATAAAAATTTAGATGGGTGTACTATAAAGTATTTTACTCCTGGACCATGGACTAGTCGTAAACAGTACTTGTGTAAAAACAGATTAAAGTATATGAATTTCCTGTTTAAGAAAGGAATTTCTCTATGACAGTATGCAGTCTGTACCATAGCTGGAATAGCGAGGTGTTGCGTCTTCAGGGAAACAAAATCTGTTATTCTGTAATTTTTACTGAAAATGTGTGTTTAAATTTTGTTACCTATATAACCTATTTTTAACTCTTTCTATATAAAAATGAAACCAAATACAGACAAAGAAATAAAATTGCATTCCTTTCCTTGGTGCAGTTATTCGCAACTTTAACTTATTGGGAGCCAATATTAAGTTTATAGAATTTTGGCTAGCTGCAATTATATATTGCAATTTTAATATTTCAGTTGTTAGTGCATTACACAAAGTATAAAAATGTGTGGTATAAAATGTTAAAGAAAAGGTATACTCTTTGTATTATTTACAAAAAATTCAGCAAGATGAAAATTAAATACAGGGAAAACATATTTTAATGTGAAATTTAACACTGCATTTCTTCTGCGAGTTATTTTCCCTCTCTAGTACATGCGATGTTATGGCTAAATCCATGCAGTCGTTCGGATGTTTGTTTGTTATCCTGTATCTGAACATTGATTTTTAACAAGTTCATTCTTGAAAATCCTCTTTCACCTTTTTACGTAAATCGAAAGCAGGAATTTATCTTTTTAAAAGTTTAACAGTTCATGATTTTTCTGATCTAGGACTATTCAAATGGGCTTTTTGTGGTAGTCTTGATATTAATTAGGATGAAAATTAGTTATTTCCATTTCTAGATCGGTAGAATTGTTATTTAACATATTTTCAATCTTTTACCATTTTTCTTAAAAATTAGTATTATGTAATGGGTTGGAAGTGAAGGAAGTAGTTGGCCTAATTTTAAATACACTCAAAACATCTAATTTGAAAACTAACGTAAGCTCGATGAGACTTTCCAAATGTTTGTTTCAGTTTTCTTATATTTCACACTTTAGTTCTCCAGATTTTCCAAAGTGGCAAAACGTACATTACATTATGGTATATTATGTATATTCCTTATATTTGTGTAATATTTTCACAAAATTAATTTTGATTTAAAATGAACTTATAATAGCCTTTAATTCAAAGACTTTGGTTTAGTTCTCTTCCCCCCCCCTAAAGTTTAAGATTTTAGTTATTATGTCTGTAAGAATGACTAAATCATAGAACCAGGTATGTTCAATAATTTCTTCGTAAGTTTCATTTCTGGATATTTAAAATTCTTCTATGAAACTTTTGTAACAGAAGCTGGGATGGAACCCAGGCAGACAGACAGAGTGTCTCTTCCCTGAGTGAAAATTTCTATCATTTCACTGAAAGTGACATTATACTATTTCATAATGAATCCTCGTAACACTAATAAATGTATATACACTTTTTTATAATGTTTTTATAATGCGTGTTTGGTTCTTACAATATTTTGAGGTATTATATTACTAATTCTGTATGTGCATTAAGACAGTTTAATATAGAATACCTGCTTCAAGGCTAAAAGTAAAGTATTTGAATTAAGTTTTACGTTTCGTCTGTTTTCAGACGCAAGATCTATTCTACAATTTACAGAATTTCTCGGTATTGGACATCTCACATAGCTGACAAAATTTCATTCCTGTGTTTAGGTTTTATGTTATAGTACAATAAGTTGAGCATCCCTACATTAGTATATGACTTTGATTCCTTCGAAACAGAAAAAGAGTATCTTAGTTTTCTTGAATTTTTGGTCACAATTTTATTATGTAGGTAATTGCAATAGCTCTTCCACGAAATTGCATTTAAATTTTTTGCGATATTTCAAAATGCTGTTTAATTCAATGGAATTTGATGTGTTTTGGCTTGCTGTATTAAAGCTGGGCTCGAACACGGGCAGCTAGACAATATGTTCTTTCCCTGAGTTAAATATTGCTATAATTTCATTAAAGTGACATGGTAATATTTCAGGATAATTTTTGGTACATTGGACTAAGCTATCTTCTCTCAGGGATAAGAGTACCTAAGTAAAGAAAGTAAAATTAGAAACGGTTCTTACATTAAAATTCTCAATGAAATATTTCTTTTATGGTTTATGACTTTTGTTTCTAAGATGTTCTTCGAAATCTGTTTTTGACCTTTTTTTTAAAAAAAAAAATCTTTAAAAGTGTATTTGTATAGCTCTTTTAATGTTAATATATTGTCATTTAAAATTACCTGCTTATTGTCTTTGTGCCGTCTTTCTACCAGCGCTGAAATTATTTACTCTTCTCGAAGATCATTATCCGTAATAACCGTCTAAATATTTTTCCTTTCATTGTTCATGTTGTACCCATACATTAAAACCTCTTTTGCTAACTGTACTTCTGTCGTATTAGGGAAATCATTTGCTTTTCTATCGACTGCAGTCATCATTTTAGTAACAATGCAGCACATTGCTGGAATTTAAAACAAAGAAGCTACTTTTGAAGTTTTATATATTAAGAAACAATACTAGATATTTCTCTTTGTGTATAATTTTTCTTTAATTTCAATGTAGTTAAAATCTAATGATTCCTTCCCTCCCCCTTGGCTTCTTCTAGTGTAATTTGCCATCACTTTGTACACTCTTAGATTGCAGATCATGAAAGAAAAAGAATGGAGAAACAGTGCAGACAAAAAGACATCTGTGGCTGGTAATTCTTCCTTTATATTAACTTTATTTTCACTAGAAATACTTGAATGTTATAATTTGTACGTCCCTTTTCACATGTTGCTTTATATTGGAGTTTTACTAGTTATTTATTTTACTTGAAAGCTTCATATTACGTTTTAATGTTTAGGGTAGCATTTATGCATTAATTTCTTTGGTTTTGAATTTTGTATTGAAGTGTCTGAATTGGTGCTTTCTTTATATTGTATTGTAATATTCGTAGAACTGTTAATCACACTATAATTATCAGAAGTCTGAGATTTTTTAGATTTCCGTGGCTTCGTAGTGGTTTCAAAATTACTGCTGTAGTGTATTTTTTTCTGAATTGGCCTCCTTTCGCATTACGAGGAGGAGGCTAAACATTTTCCTCTCTGTGTGGCCTAATATTTTCCCTGTCCAACGGGATCTTCTCTTCCCAACAGGTCAGTGTAATTGAACTGCCTGTGTATAAACCAATTTTGTTTTAGTTTTTCCAGAATTTAAAATCTCTCTATCAAGTGCTGTTTCTCTTAAAACCATTGAAAGTTAAATGTTGAAGAAAAAAGAAATGTAAATAAAAATTTAATGAGTACTCGTAAAGAAAGTTAGTAGAGCCAAATTGTCTTCTGTTAAGGCTGCTCAAAATGTGCTTTTTCTTAGTTGTTTTAAGCATACTTTATTATATTTTTTCCCTTAATCTGAACTATTTTAGCATATTGTGAAGTTTTGTGAACCAGTTTGCGAAGATCTATTTAAAATTGATTCAATAAATAAAAATTAATTTTGAAATCGAATCAGTGATGTTTTATTATTATCCAAGTTGCATGACAGAATTATTTTTTGAAAAAGCTGATGTCTTTTGCTTATAAAAAAGACTGATGCAACTGTAACCGTGTCGTTGTAAAGAGCACGTTTCCCAGCAGCTCTTTTAAAGGGTGAGGGCTGTGTGATCACCAAGGCAAGCGGCAGCACGATCGCTGCACTCCGTAAAAAAGTGAAAATTTTTCCTTTCCTCTTGGTGGTTATCAATTAAATTTCTTTGAAAAATGTTTATTTTTCCCCTACAAAACCTATATCATTCCAATGAATTTCGGCTCCGATGTTGACGAGAATAAAACAGCGGACAATGTAAGGATATACTCCAAAAGCCTGGAATTTTAAGATAAGTACTTTTCTTTCATGTAAACTAAATCAAATTTCTATAAATAAGTGCCTTTAAATCAATAAATCTTAATTTTTCATCAGTTTAAAGCATTAAAAAATACTTGAAATTGCCATTGCTTGTGGCTTCCTTTGTGTATCAACTCGAAACAGACCCCAGCGTTATCAGTTCACGTCTGTCAACACTTACAAAGCCCTTAAGGAATCTCGAGAGAGGGAAAATTTGGGGATGAGAGGGATAATTTGGGCATCGCGCTATTTCCCTCTCGGATCTTCTGGATTCTCTTTTCTTTCTAGATCGCTTGAATATAGTTTCGCCTTTAAATAATATTATACCTCACCGATTTTTTCTCTTACTGTTCTTTGCTATCTGTTAAATGTCCATATATAAGGGATGGTTTATTCTTCACCGCCTTAAATGAATTTTTAGAACTATGAGCTTATATAAATAACAGTGTGCCTCATTGTGTTATATTAACATTATTTAACTAGTAATAAATTATGATAGTTAAATTAATAAATACTGTTTGTGTTTTTAATACATATACTCAGTAATTTACACACACACACACACACATATATATATATATTATTTACTTATTTATTTATTTGGGTGTGTGCGGTTGTAATCTTGTATTGTATATGGTTCTATGTTGTTAGTCTGCTGCTGCTTTTTGAAAAATGTATGAAAATTTTGAGAATGAAAGTAGCATAAGTTACTTTGGTTAAATTAATATATACTTTTGTTTGATGACCTTTGTTGATATCTCAGGATGCAAGCGTACATATTACTTTATATTCCATGCTAAATACCTTGATACGAAGCATTTTAACACCGTCAATATTTGTTTTTTCCCCAGTAACACATCTATTCACCATTACCAAACACACTCACTACACAAACACACCTGTGAGACACTATTTATTGTAAATAAAGACAGTTTCTTCTTCTTTTAACTACACTCATGGACACAATCATATTTAGGATATTTTCTACTTCTTTTCCTTTTCTTTCTATAGGCCCCCCACCCTTTTTTTTTCTTTTTCCCTCTATTGTTTTTGGGCCATTTATTTTAAATTTTATTTTGTCCCATCTTTTCTTCCTGGCCTTTTGAACTCGTACAAGATGTACGAAGTTCCTTTTTTCTCTCCTCAAATACGAAATTGCCCCTCTTTCTATATACCTTTCCTTCGCACCTATGCTTGATTTTTCACCCATCGGTGCAGAAAGACTTAGCGGGTGCAAAACAAGACATCTGTCTACTTTGTCTGTCTGTCTGTCTGCCAGCTCTTTTAAAGTGTCCAGTTTTTTCTCTAATTGGGTCAATCTCCGCTAGAAGATCAGACATTGCTTTTGTGTTATTTAACAATTCCTTCAACTTATCTTCTGTTAAAATCTTTTCTTAGTAATGAGCGCTTTTATTATCAAGGGTATTATAAGCACCCAATTCTTCTTTGGTAATTTTCTGATTCATTGTTTGACTTCTCTGTCTTCCATATGTAGAAATTCTTCGGCATCCTTTGCTTTTGAGATTTGTTAGATTTTTTGGACTTCATTTTCAGTCGATGGAAATTGTTTAAAGTAGCAGATAAATTCTTTCCTGTGTTGATGGATGAATGTTGCACCCTGTATGAATGAAATTCTAGCAGTGGACAAATTAAATGGAATCCTTTAGAGTACTGCTATACGCGAAATCACGCTTTACGAGTTTGCGCTCAGCAAGTACCTGCCGTATTAAAAATGATAGACTACGAAACATCACTTGAAGAATCGTATGAGTTATGTGGAATGCAGGTTGGGAGTTTAGTCGTGATAGGTAAACGGACTATACAGATGACCCGAAGTAATAAAAATTTAGATGGGTGTACTATAAAGTATTTTACTCCTGGACCATGGACTAGTCGTAAACAGTACTTGTGTAAAAACAGATTAAAGTATATGAATTTCCTGTTTAAGAAAGGAATTTCTCTATGACAGTATGCAGTCTGTACCATAGCTGGAATAGCGAGGTGTTGCGTCTTCAGGGAAACAAAATCTGTTATTCTGTAATTTTTACTGAAAATGTGTGTTTAAATTTTGTTACCTATATAACCTATTTTTAACTCTTTCTATATAAAAATGAAACCAAATACAGACAAAGAAATAAAATTGCATTCCTTTCCTTGGTGCAGTTATTCGCAACTTTAACTTATTGGGAGCCAATATTAAGTTTATAGAATTTTGGCTAGCTGCAATTATATATTGCAATTTTAATATTTCAGTTGTTAGTGCATTACACAAAGTATAAAAATGTGTGGTATAAAATGTTAAAGAAAAGGTATACTCTTTGTATTATTTACAAAAAATTCAGCAAGATGAAAATTAAATACAGGGAAAACATATTTTAATGTGAAATTTAACACTGCATTTCTTCTGCGAGTTATTTTCCCTCTCTAGTACATGCGATGTTATGGCTAAATCCATGCAGTCGTTCGGATGTTTGTTTGTTATCCTGTATCTGAACATTGATTTTTAACAAGTTCATTCTTGAAAATCCTCTTTCACCTTTTTACGTAAATCGAAAGCAGGAATTTATCTTTTTAAAAGTTTAACAGTTCATGATTTTTCTGATCTAGGACTATTCAAATGGGCTTTTTGTGGTAGTCTTGATATTAATTAGGATGAAAATTAGTTATTTCCATTTCTAGATCGGTAGAATTGTTATTTAACATATTTTCAATCTTTTACCATTTTTCTTAAAAATTAGTATTATGTAATGGGTTGGAAGTGAAGGAAGTAGTTGGCCTAATTTTAAATACACTCAAAACATCTAATTTGAAAACTAACGTAAGCTCGATGAGACTTTCCAAATGTTTGTTTCAGTTTTCTTATATTTCACACTTTAGTTCTCCAGATTTTCCAAAGTGGCAAAACGTACATTACATTATGGTATATTATGTATATTCCTTATATTTGTGTAATATTTTCACAAAATTAATTTTGATTTAAAATGAACTTATAATAGCCTTTAATTCAAAGACTTTGGTTTAGTTCTCTTCCCCCCCCTAAAGTTTAAGATTTTAGTTATTATGTCTGTAAGAATGACTAAATCATAGAACCAGGTATGTTCAATAATTTCTTCGTAAGTTTCATTTCTGGATATTTAAAATTCTTCTATGAAACTTTTGTAACAGAAGCTGGGATGGAACCCAGGCAGACAGACAGAGTGTCTCTTCCCTGAGTGAAAATTTCTATCATTTCACTGAAAGTGACATTATACTATTTCATAATGAATCCTCGTAACACTAATAAATGTATATACACTTTTTTATAATGTTTTTATAATGCGTGTTTGGTTCTTACAATATTTTGAGGTATTATATTACTAATTCTGTATGTGCATTAAGACAGTTTAATATAGAATACCTGCTTCAAGGCTAAAAGTAAAGTATTTGAATTAAGTTTTACGTTTCGTCTGTTTTCAGACGCAAGATCTATTCTACAATTTACAGAATTTCTCGGTATTGGACATCTCACATAGCTGACAAAATTTCATTCCTGTGTTTAGGTTTTATGTTATAGTACAATAAGTTGAGCATCCCTACATTAGTATATGACTTTGATTCCTTCGAAACAGAAAAAGAGTATCTTAGTTTTCTTGAATTTTTGGTCACAATTTTATTATGTAGGTAATTGCAATAGCTCTTCCACGAAATTGCATTTAAATTTTTTGCGATATTTCAAAATGCTGTTTAATTCAATGGAATTTGATGTGTTTTGGCTTGCTGTATTAAAGCTGGGCTCGAACACGGGCAGCTAGACAATATGTTCTTTCCCTGAGTTAAATATTGCTATAATTTCATTAAAGTGACATGGTAATATTTCAGGATAATTTTTGGTACATTGGACTAAGCTATCTTCTCTCAGGGATAAGAGTACCTAAGTAAAGAAAGTAAAATTAGAAACGGTTCTTACATTAAAATTCTCAATGAAATATTTCTTTTATGGTTTATGACTTTTGTTTCTAAGATGTTCTTCGAAATCTGTTTTTGACCTTTTTTTTAAAAAAAAAAATCTTTAAAAGTGTATTTGTATAGCTCTTTTAATGTTAATATATTGTCATTTAAAATTACCTGCTTATTGTCTTTGTGCCGTCTTTCTACCAGCGCTGAAATTATTTACTCTTCTCGAAGATCATTATCCGTAATAACCGTCTAAATATTTTTCCTTTCATTGTTCATGTTGTACCCATACATTAAAACCTCTTTTGCTAACTGTACTTCTGTCGTATTAGGGAAATCATTTGCTTTTCTATCGACTGCAGTCATCATTTTAGTAACAATGCAGCACATTGCTGGAATTTAAAACAAAGAAGCTACTTTTGAAGTTTTATATATTAAGAAACAATACTAGATATTTCTCTTTGTGTATAATTTTTCTTTAATTTCAATGTAGTTAAAATCTAATGATTCCTTCCCTCCCCCTTGGCTTCTTCTAGTGTAATTTGCCATCACTTTGTACACTCTTAGATTGCAGATCGTGAAAGAAAAAGAATGGAGAAACAGTGCAGACAAAAAGACATCTGTGGCTGGTAATTCTTCCTTTATATTAACTTTATTTTCACTAGAAATACTTGAATGTTATAATTTGTACGTCCCTTTTCACATGTTGCTTTATATTGGAGTTTTACTAGTTATTTATTTTACTTGAAAGCTTCATATTACGTTTTAATGTTTAGGGTAGCATTTATGCATTAATTTCTTTGGTTTTGAATTTTGTATTGAAGTGTCTGAATTGGTGCTTTCTTTATATTGTATTGTAATATTCGTAGAACTGTTAATCACACTATAATTATCAGAAGTCTGAGATTTTTTAGATTTCCGTGGCTTCGTAGTGGTTTCAAAATTACTGCTGTAGTGTATTTTTTTCTGAATTGGCCTCCTTTCGCATTACGAGGAGGAGGCTAAACATTTTCCTCTCTGTGTGGCCTAATATTTTCCCTGTCCAACGGGATCTTCTCTTCCCAACAGGTCAGTGTAATTGAACTGCCTGTGTATAAACCAATTTTGTTTTAGTTTTTCCAGAATTTAAAATCTCTCTATCAAGTGCTGTTTCTCTTAAAACCATTGAAAGTTAAATGTTGAAGAAAAAAGAAATGTAAATAAAAATTTAATGAGTACTCGTAAAGAAAGTTAGTAGAGCCAAATTGTCTTCTGTTAAGGCTGCTCAAAATGTGCTTTTTCTTAGTTGTTTTAAGCATACTTTATTATATTTTTTCCCTTAATCTGAACTATTTTAGCATATTGTGAAGTTTTGTGAACCAGTTTGCGAAGATCTATTTAAAATTGATTCAATAAATAAAAATTAATTTTGAAATCGAATCAGTGATGTTTTATTATTATCCAAGTTGCATGACAGAATTATTTTTTGAAAAAGCTGATGTCTTTTGCTTATAAAAAAGACTGATGCAACTGTAACCGTGTCGTTGTAAAGAGCACGTTTCCCAGCAGCTCTTTTAAAGGGTGAGGGCTGTGTGATCACCAAGGCAAGCGGCAGCACGATCGCTGCACTCCGTAAAAAAGTGAAAATTTTTCCTTTCCTCTTGGTGGTTATCAATTAAATTTCTTTGAAAAATGTTTATTTTTCCCCTACAAAACCTATATCATTCCAATGAATTTCGGCTCCGATGTTGACGAGAATAAAACAGCGGACAATGTAAGGATATACTCCAAAAGCCTGGAATTTTAAGATAAGTACTTTTCTTTCATGTAAACTAAATCAAATTTCTATAAATAAGTGCCTTTAAATCAATAAATCTTAATTTTTCATCAGTTTAAAGCATTAAAAAATACTTGAAATTGCCATTGCTTGTGGCTTCCTTTGTGTATCAACTCGAAACAGACCCCAGCGTTATCAGTTCACGTCTGTCAACACTTACAAAGCCCTTAAGGAATCTGGAGAGAGGGAAAATTTGGGGATGAGAGGGATAATTTGGGCATCGCGCTATTTCCCTCTCGGATCTTCTGGATTCTCTTTTCTTTCTAGATCGCTTGAATATAGTTTCGCCTTTAAATAATATTATACCTCACCGATTTTTTCTCTTACTGTTCTTTGCTATCTGTTAAATGTCCATATATAAGGGATGGTTTATTCTTCACCGCCTTAAATGAATTTTTAGAACTATGAGCTTATATAAATAACAGTGTGCCTCATTGTGTTATATTAACATTATTTAACTAGTAATAAATTATGATAGTATAATAATTAATCTTGTAATAAATTATGATAGTTAAATTAATAAATACTGTTTGTGTTTTTAATACATATACTCAGTAATTTACACACACACACATATATATATATATATATATATATATATATATATTTTATTTACTTATTTATTTATTTGGGTGTGTGCGGTTGTAATCTTGTATTGTATATGGTTCTATGTTGTTAGTCTGCTGCTGCTTTTTGAAAAATGTATGAAAATTTTGAGAATGAAAGTAGCATAAGTTACTTTGGTTAAATTAATATATACTTTTGTTTGATGACCTTTGTATATATCTCAGGATGCAAGCGTACATATTACTTTATATTCCATGCTAAATACCTTGATACGAAGCATTTTAACACCGTCAAAATTTGTTTTTTCCCCAGTAACACATCTATTCACCATTACCAAACACACTCACTACACAAACACACCTGTGAGACACTATTTATTGTAAATAAAGACAGTTTCTTCTTCTTTTAACTACACTCATGGACACAATCGTATTTAGGATATTTTCTACTTCTTTTCCTTTTCTTTCTATAGGCCCCCCACCCTTTTTTTTTTTTTCTTTTTCCCTCTATTGTTTTTGGGCCATTTATTTTAAATTTTATTTTGTCCCATCTTTTCTTCCTGGCCTTTTGAACTCGTACAAGATGTACGAAGTTCCTTTTTTCTCTCCTCAAATACGAAATTGCCCCTCTTTCTATATACCTTTCCTTCGCACCTATGCTTGATTTTTCACCCATCGGTGCAGAAAGACTTAGCGGGTGCAAAACAAGACATCTGTCTACTTTGTCTGTCTGTCTGTCTGCCAGCTCTTTTAAAGTATCCAGTTTTTTCTCTAATTGGGTCAATCTCCGCTAGAAGATCAGACATTGCTTTTGTGTTATTTAACAATTCCTTCAACTTATCTTCTGTTAAAATCTTTTCTTAGTAATGAGCGCTTTTATTATCAAGGGTATTATAAGCACCCAATTCTTCTTTGGTAATTTTCTGATTCATTGTTTGACTTCTCTGTCTTCCATATGTAGAAATTCTTCGGCATCCTTTGCTTTTGAGATTTGTTAGATTTTTTGGACTTCATTTTCAGTCGATGGAAATTGTTTAAAGTAGCAGATAAATTCTTTCCTGTGTTGATGGATGAATGTTGCACCCTGTATGAATGAAATTCTAGCAGTGGACAAATTAAATGGAATCCTTTAGAGTACTGCTATACGCGAAATCACGCTTTACGAGTTTGCGCTCAGCAAGTACCTGCCGTATTAAAAATGATAGACTACGAAACATCACTTGAAGAATCGTATGAGTTATGTGGAATGCAGGTTGGGAGTTTAGTCGTGATAGGTAAACGGACTATACAGATGACCCGAAGTAATAAAAATTTAGATGGGTGTACTATAAAGTATTTTACTCCTGGACCATGGACTAGTCGTAAACAGTACTTGTGTAAAAACAGATTAAAGTATATGAATTTCCTGTTTAAGAAAGGAATTTCTCTATGACAGTATGCAGTCTGTACCATAGCTGGAATAGCGAGGTGTTGCGTCTTCAGGGAAACAAAATCTGTTATTCTGTAATTTTTACTGAAAATGTGTGTTTAAATTTTGTTACCTATATAACCTATTTTTAACTCTTTCTATATAAAAATGAAACCAAATACAGACAAAGAAATAAAATTGCATTCCTTTCCTTGGTGCAGTTATTCGCAACTTTAACTTATTGGGAGCCAATATTAAGTTTATAGAATTTTGGCTAGCTGCAATTATATATTGCAATTTTAATATTTCAGTTGTTAGTGCATTACACAAAGTATAAAAATGTGTGGTATAAAATGTTAAAGAAAAGGTATACTCTTTGTATTATTTACAAAAAATTCAGCAAGATGAAAATTAAATACAGGGAAAACATATTTTAATGTGAAATTTAACACTGCATTTCTTCTGCGAGTTATTTTCCCTCTCCAGTACATGCGATGTTATGGCTAAACCCATGCAGTCGTTCGGATGTTTGTTTGTTATCCTGTATCTGAACATTGATTTTTAACAAGTTCATTCTTGAAAATCCTCTTTCACCTTTTTACGTAAATCGAAAGCAGGAATTTATCTTTTTAAAAGTTTAACAGTTCATGATTTTTCTGATCTAGGACTATTCAAATGGGCTTTTTGTGGTAGTCTTGATATTAATTAGGATGAAAATTAGTTATTTCCATTTCTAGATCGGTAGAATTGTTATTTAACATATTTTCAATCTTTTACCATTTTTCTTAAAAATTAGTATTATGTAATGGGTTGGAAGTGAAGGAAGTAGTTGGCCTAATTTTAAATACACTCAAAACATCTAATTTGAAAACTAACGTAAGCTCGATGAGACTTTACAAATGTTTGTTTCAGTTTTCTTATATTTCACACTTTAGTTCTCCAGATTTTCCAAAGTGGCAAAACGTACATTACATTATGGTATATTATGTATATTCCTTATATTTGTGTAATATTTTCACAAAATTAATTTTGATTTAAAATGAACTTATAATAGCCTTTAATTCAAAGACTTTGGTTTAGTTCTCTTCCCCCCCCCTAAAGTTTAAGATTTTAGTTATTATGTCTGTAAGAATGACTAAATCATAGAACCAGGTATGTTCAATAATTTCTTCGTAAGTTTCATTTCTGGATATTTAAAATTCTTCTATGAAACTTTTGTAACAGAAGCTGGGATGGAACCCAGGCAGACAGACAGAGTGTCTCTTCCCTGAGTGAAAATTTCTATCATTTCACTGAAAGTGACATTATACTATTTCATAATGAACCCTCGTAACACTAATAAATGTATATACACTTTTTTATAATGTTTGTATAATGCGTGTTTGGTTCTTACAATATTTTGAGGTATTATATTACTAATTCTGTATGTGCATTAAGACAGTTTAATATAGAATACCTGCTTCAAGGCTAAAAGTAAAGTATTTGAATTAAGTTTTACGTTTCGTCTGTTTTCAGACGCAAGATCTATTCTACAATTTACAGAATTTCTCGGTATTGGACATCTCACATAGCTGACAAAATTTCATTCCTGTGTTTAGGTTTTATGTTATAGTACAATAAGTTGAGCATCCCTACATTAGTATATGACTTTGATTCCTTCGAAACAGAAAAAGAGTATCTTAGTTTTCTTGAATTTTTGGTCACAATTTTATTATGTAGGTAATTGCAATAGCTCTTCCACGAAATTGCATTTAAATTTTTTGCGATATTTCAAAATGCTGTTTAATTCAATGGAATTTGATGTGTTTTGGCTTGCTGTATTAAAGCTGGGCTTGAACACGGGCAGCTAGACAATATGTTCTTTCCCTGAGTTAAATATTGCTATAATTTCATTAAAGTGACATGGTAATATTTCAGGATAATTTTTGGTACATTGGACTAAGCTATCTTCTCTCAGGGATAAGAGTACCTAAGTAAAGAAAGTAAAATTAGAAACGGTTCTTACATTAAAATTCTCAATGAAATATTTCTTTTATGGTTTATGACTTTTGTTTCTAAGATGTTCTTCGAAATCTGTTTTTGACCTTTTTTTTAAAAAAAAAAATCTTTAAAAGTGTATTTGTATAGCTCTTTTAATGTTAATATATTGTCATTTAAAATTACCTGCTTATTGTCTTTGTGCCGTCTTTCTACCAGCGCTGAAATTATTTACTCTTCTCGAAGATCATTATCCGTAATAACCGTCTAAATATTTTTCCTTTCATTGTTCATGTTGTACCCATACATTAAAACCTCTTTTGCTAACTGTACTTCTGTCGTATTAGGGAAATCATTTGCTTTTCTATCGACTGCAGTCATCATTTTAGTAACAATGCAGCACATTGCTGGAATTTAAAACAAAGAAGCTACTTTTGAAGTTTTATATATTAAGAAACAATACTAGATATTTCTCTTTGTGTATAATTTTTCTTTAATTTCAAAGTAGTTAAAATCTAATGATTCCTTCCCTCCCCCTTGGCTTCTTCTAGTGTAATTTGCCATCACTTTGTACACTCTTAGATTGCAGATCGTGAAAGAAAAAGAATGGAGAAACAGTGCAGACAAAAAGACATCTGTGGCTGGTAATTCTTCCTTTATATTAACTTTATTTTCACTAGAAATACTTGAATGTTATAATTTGTACGTCCCTTTTCACATGTTGCTTTATATTGGAGTTTTACTAGTTATTTATTTTACTTGAAAGCTTCATATTACGTTTTAATGTTTAGGGTAGCATTTATGCATTAATTTCTTTGGTTTTGAATTTCGTATTGAAGTGTCTGAATTGGTGCTTTCTTTATATTGTATTGTAATATTCGAAGTGAGGTAGAACTGTTAATCACACTATAATTATCAGAAGTCTGAGATTTTTTAGATTTCCGTGGCTTCGTAGTGGTTTCAAAATTACTGCTGTAGTGTATTTTTTTCTGAATTGGCCTCCTTTCGCATTACGAGGAGGAGGCTAAACATTTTCCTCTCTGTGTGGCCTAATATTTTCCCTGTCCAACGGGATCTTCTCTTCCCAACAGGTCAGTGTAATTGAACTGCCTGTGTATAAACCAATTTTGTTTTAGTTTTTCCAGAACTTAAAATCTCTCTATCAAGTGCTGTTTCTCTTAAAACCATTGAAAGTTAAATGTTGAAGAAAAAAGAAATGTAAATAAAAATTTAATGAGTACTCGTAAAGAAAGTTAGTAGAGCCAAATTGTCTTCTGTTAAGGCTGCTCAAAATGTGCTTTTTCTTAGTTGTTTTAAGCATACTTTATTATATTTTTTCCCTTAATCTGAACTATTTTAGCATATTGTGAAGTTTTGTGAACCAGTTTGCGAAGATCTATTTAAAATTGATTCAATAAATAAAAATTAATTTTGAAATCGAATCAGTGATGTTTTATTATTATCCAAGTTGCATGACAGAATTATTTTTTGAAAAAGCTGATGTCTTTTGCTTATAAAAAAGACTGATGCAACTGTAACCGTGTCGTTGTAAAGAGCACGTTTCCCAGCAGCTCTTTTAAAGGGTGAGGGCTGTGTGATCACCAAGGCAAGCGGCAGCACGATCGCTGCACTCCGTAAAAAAGTGAAAATTTTTCCTTTCCTCTTGGTGGTTATCAATTAAATTTCTTTGAAAAATGTTTATTTTTCCCCTACAAAACCTATATCATTCCAATGAATTTCGGCTCCGATGTTGACGAGAATAAAACAGCGGACAATGTAAGGATATACTCCAAAAGCCTGGAATTTTAAGATAAGTACTTTTCTTTCATGTAAACTAAATCAAATTTCTATAAATAAGTGCCTTTAAATCAATAAATCTTAATTTTTCATCAGTTTAAAGCATTAAAAAATACTTGAAATTGCCATTGCTTGTGGCTTCCTTTGTGTATCAACTCGAAACAGACCCCAGCGTTATCAGTTCACGTCTGTCAACACTTACAAAGCCCTTAAGGAATCTCGAGAGAGGGAAAATTTGGGAATGAGAGGGATAATTTGGGCATCGCGCTATTTCCCTCTCGGATCTTCTGGATTCTCTTTTCTTTCTAGATCGCTTGAATATAGTTTCGCCTTTAAATAATATTATACCTCACCGATTTTTTCTCTTACTGTTCTTTGCTATCTGTTAAATGTCCATATGTAAGGGATGGTTTATTCTTCACCGCCTTAAATGAATTTTTAGAACTATGAGCTTATATAAATAACAGTGTGCCTCATTGTGTTATATTAACATTATTTAACTAGTAATAAATTATGATAGTATAATAATTAATCTTGTAATAAATTATGATAGTTAAATTAATAAATACTGTTTGTGTTTTTAATACATATACTCAGTAATTTACACACACACACATATATATATATATATATATATATTTTATTTACTTATTTATTTATTTGGGTGTGTGCGGTTGTAATCTTGTATTGTATATGGTTCTATGTTGTTAGTCTGCTGCTGCTTTTTGAAAAATGTATGAAAATTTTGAGAATGAAAGTAGCATAAGTTACTTTGGTTAAATTAATATATACTTTTGTTTGATGACCTTTGTTGATATCTCAGGATGCAAGCGTACATATTACTTTATATTCCATGCTAAATACCTTGATACGAAGCATTTTAACACCGTCAATATTTGTTTTTTCCCCAGTAACACATCTATTCACCATTACCAAACACACTCACTACACAAACACACCTGTGAGACACTATTTATTGTAAATAAAGACAGTTTCTTCTTCTTTTAACTACACTCATGGACACAATCGTATTTAGGATATTTTCTACTTCTTTTCCTTTTCTTTCTATAGGCCCCCCACCCTTTTTTTTTTTTTTCTTTTTCCCTCTATTGTTTTTGGCCATTTATTTTAAATTTTATTTTGTCCCATCTTTTCTTCCTGGCCTTTTGAACTCGTACAAGATGTACGAAGTTCCTTTTTTCTCTCCTCAAATACGAAATTGCCCCTCTTTCTATATACCTTTCCTTCGCACCTATGCTTGATTTTTCACCCATCGGTGCAGAAAGACTTAGCGGGTGCAAAACAAGACATCTGTCTACTTTGTCTGTCTGTCTGTCTGCCAGCTCTTTTAAAGTGTCCAGTTTTTTCTCTAATTGGGTCAATCTCCGCTAGAAGATCAGACATTGCTTTTGTGTTATTTAACAATTCCTTCAACTTATCTTCTGTTAAAATCTTTTCTTAGTAATGAGCGCTTTTATTATCAAGGGTATTATAAGCACCCAATTCTTCTTTGGTAATTTTCTGATTCATTGTTTGACTTCTCTGTCTTCCATATGTAGAAATTCTTCGGCATCCTTTGCTTTTGAGATTTGTTAGATTTTTTGGACTTCATTTTCAGTCGATGGAAATTGTTTAAAGTAGCAGATAAATTCTTTCCTGTGTTGATGGATGAATGTTCCACCCTGTATGAATGAAATTCTAGCAGTGGACAAATTAAATGGAATCCTTTAGAGTACTGCTATACGCGAAATCACGCTTTACGAGTTTGCGCTCAGCAAGTACCTGCCGTATTAAAAATGATAGACTACGAAACATCACTTGAAGAATCGTATGAGTTATGTGGAATGCAGGTTGGGAGTTTAGTCGTGATAGGTAAACGGACTATACAGATGACCCGAAGTAATAAAAATTTAGATGGGTGTACTATAAAGTATTTTACTCCTGGACCATGGACTAGTCGTAAACAGTACTTGTGTAAAAACAGATTAAAGTATATGAATTTCCTGTTTAAGAAAGGAATTTCTCTATGACAGTATGCAGTCTGTACCATAGCTGGAATAGCGAGGTGTTGCGTCTTCAGGGAAACAAAATCTGTTATTCTGTAATTTTTACTGAAAATGTGTGTTTAAATTTTGTTACCTATATAACCTATTTTTAACTCTTTCTATATAAAAATGAAACCAAATACAGACAAAGAAATAAAATTGCATTCCTTTCCTTGGTGCAGTTATTCGCAACTTTAACTTATTGGGAGCCAATATTAAGTTTATAGAATTTTGGCTAGCTGCAATTATATATTGCAATTTTAATATTTCAGTTGTTAGTGCATTACACAAAGTATAAAAATGTGTGGTATAAAATGTTAAAGAAAAGGTATACTCTTTGTATTATTTACAAAAAATTCAGCAAGATGAAAATTAAATACAGGGAAAACATATTTTAATGTGAAATTTAACACTGCATTTCTTCTGCGAGTTATTTTCCCTCTCTAGTACATGCGATGTTATGGCTAAACCCATGCAGTCGTTCGGATGTTTGTTTGTTATCCTGTATCTGAACATTGATTTTTAACAAGTTCATTCTTGAAAATCCTCTTTCACCTTTTTACGTAAATCGAAAGCAGGAATTTATCTTTTTAAAAGTTTAACAGTTCATGATTTTTCTGATCTAGGACTATTCAAATGGGCTTTTTGTGGTAGTCTTGATATTAATTAGGATGAAAATTAGTTATTTCCATTTCTAGATCGGTAGAATTGTTATTTAACATATTTTCAATCTTTTACCATTTTTCTTAAAAATTAGTATTATGTAATGGGTTGGAAGTGAAGGAAGTAGTTGGCCTAATTTTAAATACACTCAAAACATCTAATTTGAAAACTAACTTAAGCTCGATGAGACTTTCCAAATGTTTGTTTCAGTTTTCTTATATTTCACACTTTAGTTCTCCAGATTTTCCAAAGTGGCAAAACGTACATTACATTATGGTCTATTATGTATATTCCTTATATTTGTGTAATATTTTCACAAAATTAATTTTGATTTAAAATGAATTTATAATAGCCTTTAATTCAAAGACTTTGGTTTAGTTCTCTTCCCCCCCCCCTCAAGTTTAAGATTTTAGTTATTATGTCTGTAAGAATGACTAAATCATAGAACCAGGTATGTTCAATAATTTCTTCGTAAGTTTCATTTCTGGATATTTAAAATTCTTCTATGAAACTTTTGTAACAGAAGCTGGGATGGAACCCAGGCAGACAGACAGAGTGTCTCTTCCCTGAGTGAAAATTTCTATCATTTCACTGAAAGTGACATTATACTATTTCATAATGAACCCTCGTAACACTAATAAATGTATATACACTTTTTTATAATGTTTGTATAATGCGTGTTTGGTTCTTACAATATTTTGAGGTATTATATTACTAATTCTGTATGTGCATTAAGACAGTTTAATATAGAATACCTGCTTCAAGGCTAAAAGTAAAGTATTTGAATTAAGTTTTACGTTTCGTCTGTTTTCAGACGCAAGATCTATTCTACAATTTACAGAATTTCTCGGTATTGGACATCTCACATAGCTGACAAAATTTCATTCCTGTGTTTAGGTTTTATGTTATAGTACAATAAGTTGAGCATCCCTACATTAGTATATGACTTTGATTCCTTCGAAACAGAAAAAGAGTATCTTAGTTTTCTTGAATTTTTGGTCACAATTTTATTATGTAGGTAATTGCAATAGCTCTTCCACGAAATTGCATTTAAATTTTTTGCGATATTTCAAAATGCTGTTTAATTCAATGGAATTTGATGTGTTTTGGCTTGCTGTATTAAAGCTGGGCTCGAACACGGGCAGCTAGACAATATGTTCTTTCCCTGAGTTAAATATTGCTATAATTTCATTAAAGTGACATGGTAATATTTCAGGATAATTTTTGGTACATTGGACTAAGCTATCTTCTCTCAGGGATAAGAGTACCTAAGTAAAGAAAGTAAAATTAGAAACGGTTCTTACATTAAAATTCTCAATGAAATATTTCTTTTATGGTTTATGACTTTCGTTTCTAAGATGTTCTTCGAAATCTGTTTTTGACCTTTTTTTTAAAAAAAAAAAATCTTTAAAAGTGTATTTGTATAGCTCTTTTAATGTTAATATATTGTCATTTAAAATTACCTGCTTATTGTCTTTGTGCCGTCTTTCTACCAGCGCTGAAATTATTTACTCTTCTCGAAGATCATTATCCGTAATAACCGTCTAAATATTTTTCCTTTCATTGTTCATGTTGTACCCATACATTAAAACCTCTTTTGCTAACTGTACTTCTGTCGTATGAGGGAAATCATTTGCTTTTCTATCGACTGCAGTCATCATTTTAGTAACAATGTAGCACATTGCTGGAATTTAAAACAAAGAAGCTACTTTTGAAGTTTTATATATTAAGAAACAATACTAGATATTTCTCTTTGTGTATAATTTTTCTTTAATTTCAAAGTAGTTAAAATCTAATGATTCCTTCCCTCCCCCTTGGCTTCTTCTAGTGTAATTTGCCATCACTTTGTACACTCTTAGATTGCAGATCGTGAAAGAAAAAGAATGGAGAAACAGTGCAGACAAAAAGACATCTGTGGCTGGTAATTCTTCCTTTATATTAACTTTATTTTCACTAGAAATACTTGAATGTTATAATTTGTACGTCCCTTTTCACATGTTGGTTTATATTGGAGTTTTACTAGTTATTTATTTTACTTGAAAGCTTCATATTACGTTTTAATGTTTAGGGTAGCATTTATGCATTAATTTCTTTGGTTTTGAATTTCGTATTGAAGTGTCTGAATTGGTGCTTTCTTTATATTGTATTGTAATATTCGAAGTGAGGTAGAACTGTTAATCACACTATAATTATCAGAAGTCTGAGATTTTTTAGATTTCCGTGGCTTCGTAGTGGTTTCAAAATTACTGCTGTAGTGTATTTTTTTCTGAATTGGCCTCCTTTCGCATTACGAGGAGGCTAAACATTTTCCTCTCTGTGTGGCCTAATATTTTCCCTGTCCAACGGGATCTTCTCTTCCCAAAAAGTCAGTGTAATTGAACTGCCTGTGTATAAACCAATTTTGTTTTAGTTTTTCCCGAATTTAGAGTCTCTCTATCAAATGCTGTTTCTCTTAAAACCATTGAAATTCAATTTAGGTTTTATAGTACAATAAGTTGAGCATCCTTACATTAGTATATGACTTTGATTCCTTCAAAAGAAAAAAAGAGTATCTTAGTTTTTTTGTTTTTTTTTTAAATTTTATTTTTGATCAAAGTTTTAGTTATGTAGGTAATTGCAATATCTTTTCCGCAAAATTGCATTAAAATTTTTTGCAACATTTTAAAATGCTATATCATTTGATGGGATTTGATGTGTTTTCGCTTTCTGTATTAAAGCTGGGCTCAAACCCGGGCAGCTAGAGAACATTTTCTTTCCCTGAGTAAAAATTAAATCGTTTAAAAATACATTTATGTCATTAAATGAAGAGGCTAGATGAAATATTCAAATCGTGTAGCTTCTACATTTAGTTTGACAGTAAAAAGTCTGGAAGTAATATTATTCTTTGTTGAAAAATATCTTTATTGATACCAAGTGTTGCAAATCAATCTTAAGTTATTTCTCAGAGTAATATATAAAAACTGTCGTCCTCTGGCTACATTCCTGAAAGTAAGCATTAGGTATTTAACAAATCGATTTGATCATATTTTATGCATCATGCAGACTATATTTCCAGCTCTTTCATTAAAGTGCAATTTATTTTCAGTGTATGAACATGAAATTTCTTCTAAAATACTGTACAAGCCTAGTCACTTATTCCAAATTTAATTCAGTCTTCATATAAGAATTCAAATTTGCCAGACAATTGCTTTCTTAACATCTATTAAACAAAAATAGTTTAATAGATGTTGTTGTAATTAATTTAACACTTTTAACTTTATTGTTTTCAGAAGTTTGCTAAATCAAGTTTATCTTTGTGTGACCTTGCATCTAAGGCACCAATAATAAATTTGTTTTGGCATTCACTGGTTAAATTTTTAAAGAAAACTTATTATTGATGTAAAAGAAGGAACAAATTACATTTATCTTGGTAATATGTCTTTTGATATTGTCTTAAGTTATCGCGTCTTATGGTTATTTATGGTGTCTCATGATGTTGCAGCAACTTAAAATGCATTTCATAGAACTTGTTGTTTTTTAAGTTGCATAACCTGTTTTCATAGCTTCTTGTCATCTTTATGTTTTACTGTTCCATGTTCAAATATATATAAAAGGTAAATTTCTAATCAAATATTCTTCCATTCACAGCACAGTGATATAATTTGTGTTCGCATTTATTATACAGTTATGATCATTATTCATTATAGAGTTTTATATATTTAATTTATATCATTATGTATTATATGATTTTGCTTTTAGAATATATCACAATATATGTTTCGAATTGTTAATAAAACTATTATGTTTTTCAATGTGATCTGTGTGTCTTTTAGGTTAATTATTTTAATAAAGGAAGTAAAATAAAATCATACCCTTTTAATGTAATTCACATTTTACCATAAAAATTTTTTTTTAAAGTCACATTTGATAACAATATAAAAAATGTTGATAGAAACTTTAAAATTATTCCTATTTTTATTGGCAAGTATTAAATATTCTTCACAAAATTCCATTTCTCAGCACACACCATCTCAATTAATTTAATCAGTTTCCAAATAAAAATTAAATTCAGTATGTCGAAGAGTAAGTACCAGAAGTAGAACTGCATGAAACACACAAGAACATATCCATATTTAGACAATTACTATTCACTTCTAACTGTTACTAACTGAATAAAGGAAAATATAAGTATAAAGTTCTATGAATAAAAGATCAGTTACACTAAAGAAAATTTTTTTTAATATACATTACATCTTAATTCTATATAATTATTCTTTTGTTTTTCACTTGCCCTTGACATTAGTTGATGACAGCTGATTCATGTCAGAAATATTGTTCCTTATAAAAAAATACACACATAAATTTTATGTTTTATATATAGAAAAATCTATGTACTCTTCTGTTATAGAGACTTGGATTCAAAAATGTCTGTATGTGTGTTTATACACAAACATACATGCATACGTGCATATATACGTGCATATGTGAACACATTCATACATACATTTCTGAATTCGGTCCTGATAACAGAAGTGTACCAAATTTTGCCGCAGTTGTTAAATGAATAGTCAAAGGCAGAATGGTTTGGTTTATTTGATTACAGCAAAGCTTGCTCAGGCTCATCTATAGCTAAAAGTATAGATAATGCCTTTGTGTAGTACTTTCCATTGAAAACTGTCACACATTAATATTACATGTGTATAATCAGCTATGAAATATGCACCAAGAAACTGAAATTGTCAACAGTAATGTAATATACTTTATTCTGTGTTACATACGAGTAGTACATTGTGTTTGGACTAAGCTATATGAAGCATACACAATCAACCGCATTCAAATACTAAATATTTAAGTATTTTCTGATTATCCAACCCCTAGTTTCAGCATTTTATAAAAGTGTTAGGTTTTTTTTATGCATTCCTGGTACACATGCGACCAAAGACAGTGCATATAAATGGTTATATGATTATATTATACAAATGGTTATGATTTTATAGTTAACCGTCATTTCGCTGGCAAATACTTTTTTTATCATAATGAATTACATTAGAATTTTGGAGTCTATGTACTTATAAGAAAAAAAGCGTTGGATTTCATTAAAAATACAATGTTTTCCCTAAGAATAAAGAATCAAAAATGTGCATTTTATGAAATTGTACTTTTTAAATGATAAAATTTTAAAATCTACAATCTGAATATTAGAATATGTTTGGAAAATTACCGTAAAATCTCTTGTTTCTACCAAAATGCTTTTAACATTCTGTGATGGATGGAATTCTCTTATGAAAATTATGTTATGGTACTTGAAATGGTTTCTTGTTTACTTAAGAATTATAACCAGATAATGAAGCTCTTACAACAAATTTTATCTGATTAATATAATTTATGCCTTTTTTTTTTAATGAAATGGCTGTTGTATATAATGATTGTAGTTGTTTAAATTTAAATAATTCTTTGGCATAATGTAATTTATATCATCTATGTTGCTACAATTCTGTTTCAGTACAAGACCATCATGTCAGTGTAAGATTTCATAAGTGGAGACTTGGTTTCTAATCTTTGTGTAATATAATACGGAGAAGCTCTTACTGTGAATTTTGATATGTATAATTTATTCTTGTATTGGATTGGAATGGACTCGGTGTTTTCATTTAGGATGTTTCATATTCAAAGAGTTAGTTCAGTGTTTCATATTCAAAGATGATTAAGTTCATACAATGTAATTAATTAATAGACTTATCACACAGACCTTTTTAATAGACTTATTAAATTTTTTGTTCAGACATAATGTTACTAATTAAAAACAGCATTAGAAAAACAAAACTGGTTAAAAGAAAACTTCAGTTATTTTTAAAATTGATATTTTATATTTAAATGCTTTTATTAATATAAAAACAACAATAAACATATTTCTAAATAATAAGGTTATTAAGAATCCTTAAGAAAATTTTTAACATTTATAAAGGTTTGCAAGGTGAAAACATAATCGATTTTGTTATAAATCACATGGTTTTGACATGTTTTGAGTATGCTCTTTCTGGATTGGTAGAAGCTTGGTGATCCTGTTATGAACAAATCTTAACAGATGAAGATATAGCATGTGAATATAGAATCTAAAGGAAAGGTAAGGTTAGATTAGGGTCTTTGAATATTACCAAGCACAATGGTTATCAGTCTGAAGAAGAATGTTTTTATGAAGAACTTTATAGGGCACACTCGTTCTTATATGGCAGGGTTGCTTTCTCAAGTACTGAGGTAGGGAATACTTAATCTGCTCTTTTTTTTTTTTTTTTTTTTTTTTTTTTTTTGAAGTGTTTGGTAATGGTATTATTCATTTCATGTATTTTCTGTAATACATATAGAACACTAATATTTCTATTACAAGTGTCTTTTTTTCATTTTTAAGTGCTTTGCTTGTTGATATTCTCAAAATTGCATCTAATATGTAGTGCTATTAAGTATATAATAGCTATATAGTATGTATAAATTATAATGTACAACATATAATGATATGTATTATGTGGGCTATTATGTATGTATAAATACAATAAACGCATATATAGATCAATATATTTTTAGTATGTAATCATTCAAAATAAATTTTATGGAAAAAAAAAGACACTTGACAGCAGAGATTTTCTGGAAATCCCAAGTTAAATACATATGAAATCATTTGTTTACAATCAGTGAACGTTAACACCAAAACAGCGACTCAATGCTTACAACAGCCAGCATTTCCTCCTTTACATGAACAAGAAATTAAATTAAAAATATATATATATATATATTTCTCCTTTTTCAACAATGAAATGTCCTTCGATTTCATGCGATCGTTACGCTATAGAACTTATCCTTCAATAGGAAGTCAAAATTCGTACATTGGGTTTTTCAAGTAAAATTCCGTGCTTTACTAAATGATGCGCTTTTTTAAATTCTCTCTGCTTCAGTAATATAGCGAGAATTTACGCCTCCTTGAACAAAATCAAACATTTCGCAAAAGCTAAGCAACTCCATTTTTGGATGGACGAAGTCAGATCACAAATCAAAATACTGATTTTTATACGCCATACCTATATGGGAATTTAATCGCAGATAAAAAGAAAAGGCAAAGCAGTAGAAAACATCCTAAAAATATTACTGTCTCCATGGGTGTAGTCAAAAGGAGAGGAAGTGTAATCATTTACAATAAATACTGTCTCACACTTGTGTGTAGTGAGTATGTTTGGTAAGGCTGAATAGATGTGATGATGGGGGGGGGGGAATGGATAGTGTTGAGATGCTTCGTATTCAAGCATTTATTTATTTATTTTACCATGGAATTTAGCATGGAATACAAGGCAATATGTATGCTTTCATCCTGAGACACGCAGCAAAAGACCCATAACATCAGACAAAAACATATATTACTTTAACTAAAATAACTAAAGACAATAAGCATAGATCGGTGGTATTTATTAATATATTTATCATAATTTATTATAAGTTTATTTATGGTCAGCTCGCTATCATAATTTATTACTTGTTAATTAATGTTAGTTTAACACAGTGAAGAAAACAGTATTTATATTATCTCATAATTCTAAGAATTTATTTAACGCAATGAAGAATAATAGATCCCTCACATTTAGATATTAAACAGATAGCAAACAACAGTTGAGGGGAAAAAATCGGTGAGGTATAGTATTTAAAGGCAAAAAAATATTTAGCGATCTCAGGGGGGGGGGAAAGATAGGAGAACGAAGTAGCGCATAGCGCAACCTAACATACACGTCGCTTCGCAAAATCTCCATTTTCCCTCTCTGGAAACTGGAAATGTAGGCGATGTCGTTCTGTTGGAAGATAGCCAGAGACGCCGCACTCATTAGTGTTTAGCCAAGATAATCGAGCTTTTTCCCAGTATAGACGGAAAAATTAGACTAACGAGGGTCAAGATAGGAAATGAACTCTGCTTCCTCCAGTGTCCCGGCTTTTCCCGTCGGAGATCTCTACTCCCGAATCTGCTGGTCCTCTGTTCCACTGCAGAACATCTCGAGATAGAAACAACCCTGCGACTGGTCAGGCTGATTGTATTTCAGAACCTGCTTCAAGTCTGTTTGTGTTTCAGAACCTGCTTCAAGTCCTCACGTGATAACCAGAGCTGGAAGAGTTATTGGTCTTCCTCATCGACTGGACCTGTGTGTATTGAATTCCTCCGTACCGTCGGACCTCAATGGTGGGAGGAGATGTTACATCTAAACTCCGGACTATCAGCGCCGTTGCATCTAAAATCTAGAATAATCAAAACAAAAACGTATATAGAACTCTGATTTGCATTGAACTGGAACCAGAACAAGAACTAGAAAGATTGTATGAAGGAAAGAGCGTAATGCTCATCTAAACGTAATCTGTTAATTGTGTATAAATATAATCTATTTATGTTTCACACAAGTCTAAGTGTCAATATTTTGAAGAATCTTGGAATTTAGATAGTTCAGCGATCAGAATGGATGTTTCCTTGGCCATCCGGCAGATAGAAAAGGTAAGATAATTTTTTTTGCCTTTATAGAGAATTCAGAAATATTAATTTTGAGTGAGAATCTAGAATTTCGTTTCCACTAGAAGGTTTCATAAATACGTTATATTCACTTTTACATTTAGCCTTTGAAGTTAAATAAATTTTACAATTTCGACCTAGCTTTTGCGGTTTAAAATATGATTCTCCTTGTTTAATTGCAATATGTGTCATCAATTCGCAATCAAATAAACCGAATATTTCATCTGATACAATTAATTAACATAATAATTTAAAATCACTCACTTAGCGCATCTGACAATAATACTCAACGGTAGCATTTCATCTTGACGCAAATTAAACATAGCTTTCTGAATGTAATTTTTGCGCTTTTTGAAAACTGTATAACACTCTCGTGGCGTTGTCTGAAATTCTTTCAACACTATTGTTCTAAGCTTATCATAATTGCGCATGTCTTCTTCAGTCAAATAAACTATTCAATTATTCGCTCTCACCCAGAATATTCAAAATAATTTCCAATTTTAGCTCATCTGGTTTAAACGCTTTCTCAAGGGACTGGAAAAAAGATTGAATGAACTTTACTCTCGAAGGTACTGGGAAAGAATATGTATTGTTAAAAACAAGGTGGTTAGAATAGAACAAGGAGGAGGCTATTCTAACTTCCTTGGTTAAGAAGGAAAACTTCTTCGCACCAAAAGTTGCTCGGCTGCCCATGAGCGAAATATCTGTCTCCAAAGCGCCAAAGTTCGAAGCCGGTATCGAAGTTCGAAGGTCACGTTTATCAAGAGTCCATAAAACGAATACCGTTATAATTTTCTTAAACCTTTGAAGGAAAAGAAAATATTTTTTCGCGTAAGTAAATTAAATTAATAGGTTAGTTATTTTGAGTCCACCCCCTCCCAAAGAAAAAGTGCAAAAATCTGAGTCTAAATTATTACAAAAAGTAAAAGAAGAAACGTTTTGTCGGTGAGATCGGAGATCATCATTCGTTAAGTGGTGTTCGACACGAAGGCCTTTACCACAACATGTTTATCAATCCCCTAAGAACCTGTAACAGTTCGTTAAATTCCATAAACTGGAAAAGTCCTGTGCACTTGTAATAAAAGTGCAAAGACTTCAGTAGTCAAGAAGTTGATCAGGGGTGACGCCATACATCGGCCACAAATGAAGTCTTCGTTGGATAAGCTATAATAGCAACTAATAATTTTGACATATCTTTTACACATTATCGTAGATTTGACACAGTATCGTAGAGTAATATTGGAAAATAACATATACAAGTCCCAGATTTTTTTTTTTTTTTTGCTTTCGTCCGAGGCGAAAGTACCTATATCTTAATACTCATAGGGAAGTAGACTGTCACGTGATATACGAATTTAATGATGATAAAGTCAGCAGCCTTGGTACCGGGCAAAGTCCGGGGTAAGATGAAAATGATGATAAAGATGGAACAAAATCTTGATTAAATAGTTGAAAATAAAATATATACAAGAACTACCATCTAACATTATGATGTATAGTTTTGGGCCGTTTATGCGGCTGTGCGATTAGATAGTCGTACTCCCCTATGTTTTTAATAACTTCTTTTCGTAGAATTTGAATGTAATCTTTAGTAATTCGGTATATAATGGTAAAATCTTTAGAGAATTATAAATGACAGTGTTCCTAACGAACCACGGAGAGTTCGATAGGAATCTGAGAGTTTTACTCTGAAAACTTTGAAGCCTTGCTCGGTTTGAACGTGCAGTAGCTGCCCACGCCCAAGCGGCATATAGAATTATGGGTTGGATTGCCTGTAGATAGATTGTTCTTTTAGCGTTGATATTTAACTTCGAATATTTGCACATCAGAGAGTATATGCTCATTAAGGCACGTTGTGCTTTGTCTCTTATATAATTAACATGAAATTTGAAAGTTAACTTCTGATCGAGATAAACACCTAGATATTTTGCTTGGTGGTCACTTGACACGATTTGTCCGTCCATCGTAATTTCTTCCAAGTCTTGAGGGATATTTCCTTTCTTAAAGTAAATCACTTTTGATTTTTCGGGTTTAATTTTAATTTTCGATCCTTTAAACCAGGGTGAAATGTAATTAATGGCATTCTGTAGTTTATTTCTTGCATGATATGGATTAAGTGAGAGACATAAAAGTGCCATGTCATCGGCATAGCATGCAGTGAAAGTATTTTCTGTATTAGGAAGATCGTTCATATATAAATTATAGAGAAGCGGGAAAATTACCGACCCCTGTGGTAACCCGCGTTAAATTTTCTTGTGGTGGAATAGTTATCTTGAATCTTAACTTGAAAAGTTCTGTTCTTTAAACAATCAGGAATTAGATGGGTGATGGCAGGTGAGAAATTGTAGTTAATCAGCTTGATGATAAGACCGGGATGTCAAACTTTATCGAAGGCTTTCTCTAAATCCATAAAAATAGCAGCGACTACTTCCTTTTTATTAAAATTTTCACCTATGAATTCTACGATTCGGGCGATCTGCTGAGTCGTTGAGAATCCCTGGCGAAATCCAAATTGATGGTCTTTGATGATGTTATTTTCATTAATAAAAGTGGTGAATCGAGACTTGATAAGCCTTTCGAAAAGTTTGGCAATTGCAGGCAGAAGACTGATCGGTCTAAAGCTTTCTTTGGATTAAGTTTCTTTATAATTATCTGTATTTCTTTGGGAGAAGTCGGGTTGTTTTGATTTTCAGGATCTCTGCAGAGGAAATCGGTCAAGGGATTGATAATGTTGATATCATTCGGGTGTGGAAATTTATTTATATTAAACTGTTGTTCATAGTTATCAGAGAAGAGGTTGACAATTTTCTTATGATCGTATATTTTGGTGTTATTATCATCTAGAATGGGTCCAATATTGGAGGGAGTGCTTCGGAGACTTTAGCAACTTTCCACACTTAGCAACTTTCTATATTAGGAAAATATTTCCTAATATAGAAAATACGGTGTGCGAAAGACTTTCAATGAAGTTATCCCAGCAATTGTTTCCGTACACTTGGATAAGTTTTCTGAGGTTTCGATTGGCAGCATTAAATCTTCTTTTGTCTTGGGTGGAGTGAGAACGTTGATAAATTTTTCTTAGTCAATTTTTCTCTGTAATTTTCTGTCTAATATTGTGTGGGAGCGTATAATTAGTCTGTTTTGGAATACATTTGGCGTGGTTGAGGGCTTCGTTGATTTTACTGCTAAGATAGGCTGTGGCATCATGAATTTCGCTGTTATTAGTCATTTTAGTCGTAGCAGATATGTTTTCTTCAAGGTGATAAGCATAGTTTTCCCAATTAATAAGGCACTTTATAGGCGGAAGACCATGCTTTAAGCCATATAAAGTGAATCGTACTCGTAGGTGATCTGAAAAAAGTTCTTTATCCACTTGGAGAAAAGGTATTTGAGGAACATTGAAGGTAATTAAGATGTCTAATACATCAGAAGTATTTGAGATTTGATGAAGATCCATAGGTTCATCTGGACCATAAATGTTGATATCAGGGTTGTTGATGGTAATAATTCCGTCTGGATTATTCGCGTGGAGTTCCAGTTACCGTGCTTACAATTAAGTCCCCAGCAAGAATAGTTGGATAACCAAAGTTGAGAATATAGTCAAGATCTTGAGTGTTGAGGCTTTTGTTGAGTGGCTTATAAACAACAAAGGTGAGATATTCTTTATTATCACTGTTCAAAATACATGCACTTGCTTCAAAGCTCATAAGTGGAAGAGGAAACGATGGTACTGTTTAGGCTTTTTTTTTCATGAGAATAGCTATACCGCCACCACGCTTAGGAAGACGGTCAGATCTATAGATGTTGTAGTTGGGAATTTTAAATTTGTCATTTGATTTGAGGTGGGTTTCACTTAACAAAGTTACATCCAGACTGTGCTGGTTGATGTAGTTTTGAATTTCAAATTTTTGATTTTTAATACCATTACTATTATAAAACATAAACTCGGCATAATAAATATGTTGCATGGTATTTGGATTAGCCGTATGGGCGTAAATATTCATGCTCGTTCTGGATGAACATCTTTAGTGCTGCCATTGCAGTCTTGAGCCTGGTGTCGGGGTTAGAAGCTTGCTTGTATTGCTGGTAAATTTGATAAATTTCAGTAATGAACCCGGTGAATTCTTCTAAAGTGTTGTTCTTCTATGTCTCTGTTTACTGATTTTCGTCTATTTTTGGAGGATTGGTCTTCTTTATCGTTATTTATAGAGTTGTTATTATTCTTGAGGAATTTCCTGTCGTTAACCGTCTTTGGGTTGCTCTTGGTATTCGCCGCATATGATTTGTTGTACGGGGCTTAAATGCATTTGGTGTTAATGAAGGAACTTCATTAATTTTTTCAATATCTGTATTTCCTGGTCTTTTAGGGCATTCCTTACTACAGGATGCATGTCCTCCTCCACAGGGGACACATTTCGCAGGAAATTCTTTATCTTTTTGAGAGCACTGGAAGGATTTGTGATTATCGGCGCGTCTGACGTTTTGTCCACGAACGTTTCTTCCCTCAATTTCCTGTACAGTCGGTTACAAAAGTATTCGAACACCGGTACCCTATCAGAAAATGACAAGATGGCGTTTTTTTTTTTTTTTTTTCCTGTCTCTTGTGTTATTCCATCCTAAGTTTTCTTCTTTCCCCATCTTGGAAAAGATTGAAAAATGGTCACGATCTCTCTTTGAATTGGGAAGCCATTTTGAGAAAAGCGGACGACCCCACCTTGGACAACGGAAATGACCGCTCACCACACCTCTCCCTCTCTTTGCATTGGGACGCGATTTTGAGAAAAAGCGGACGACTCCATCTTGGAAAAACGGCATTCGATATGTTTTGGCTTGCTGTATTTAAGTCGGGGTGGAATCCGGTCAGCTAGCTGTGTTCTTTTCCTCGGTGAAATATTGCTATCATTTCATTGAAAGTGACCTGGTAATATTTCAGGATAAACCCTCGTACATTCGGCTAAGTTGTCACCTCTCATGGATGAGAGTACCTAAGTAAGAACTTAAAATTTTAGATACGTTTCTTAGGTTAAAATTCTGATTGAAATACTTCTTTTAAGGTATATGACTTAACTTTCCAAGATGTCACTAATTGTGTGTGTGAATTAAGGTAGTTTAATATATAACACCTGCTTTAAAGCTAACAGTAAAGTTTATTTTGTTTATTTGTCATTTAAAATTACCTGCTTATTGTCTTTCGGTGCCATCTTCCTACCTTTGCTGAAATAATTTACTCATCTCGAAGATCATTATCCCTTTTATTGTGTGTATCCATAATAACTGTCTAAATTTTTTTCTTTTATTGTTCATGTTCTAGCCGTACATTAAAAAACCCTTTCGCTTACTGTACTTCTGTCGTATTAGGAAAATCAGTTGCTTTTCTATCAACTGCAGTCATGATTTTAGTAACAATGTAGCACATTGCTGGAATTTAAAACAAAGAGGAAAATCATTTGCTTTTCTATCAACTGCAGTCATGATTTTAGTAACAATGTAGCACATTGCTGGAATTTAAAACAAAGAAGGCTACTTTTGAAGTTTTATATATTAAGAAACGGTATTAGATATTTCTCCTTGTGTATAATTATTCTTTAATTTCAAAGTAGTTAAAATCTAATGATTCCTTTCTTTCCCCCCTTGGCCTCTTCTAGTGTAATTTGTCATCATTTTTGTGCACTCTTGGATTGCAGAACATGATATCGTTAAAGAAAAAGAACGAAGATGGAACGGACAAATAATGCAGAGCAAAAAGACATCTGTGGCTGGTAATTCTTGTTTTATCTTAACTTTATTTCCATTAGAAATGCTTGAATGTTATAATTTGTATGTCCCTTCTCACATGTTGCTTTATATTGGAGTTTTAATAGTTATTTATTTTACATGATCGCTTCACATTATGTTTTAATATTTAGGTTAGCATTTGTACATTAATTTGTGCATTAATTTAGGTTTTGAATTCCATATTGAATTGTCTGAATTGGTGCTTTCTTTCTATTGTATTGTAATATTCGAAGTGAGGTTGAACTGTTAATCACACTATAATTATCCAAAGTTTGAGATTTGTTAGAGTTCTGTTGCTTCGTAGTGGTTTGAAAATTACTGCTGTAGTGTAATTTTTTCCCAAGTGGCCTCCTTTTGCATTACGAGGAGGAGGCTAAACATTTTCATCTCTGTGTGGCCTAATATTTTCCCTGTCCAATGGGGTCTTCTCTTTCGAACAGGCCAGTGTAATTGCACTGCATGTGTATAAACCAATTTTGTTTAATTTTTTTCAAATTTAGAGTCTCTCTATCAAGTGCTGTTTCTCGTAAAACCATTGTGTTAATCTTTGGATTATGGTAACTTGCATATTTTTCGTGAAAATTTGGCAAGAACCCTTCTACAACAAACTTCTACTTTTTTTTTTTTTTTTTTTTTTGCACCATTTTGTCTTCATGTAGTAAAGACAGGTTTATTTATTTATTTTTTTTTTTAATTTTCTCAACATTTTTTCCAACAATCTGCTAGCCGAATTACGCTTATGCTATAAATTTTATGGAACAAAAGTGCTTAATCATGACAAATATTAACTGCAAAATTGGGAGAAAGTGCAGGTTTGCAAACTCCTTGCCAACGTTTTTAGAATGGCACATACATGGTAACCATGTACGCTTTGACCTATTTTTACTTAAAAAAAATCCCAGAATTGCGCACACTCTTGACTTTATCCATGTACAAAGCTTTTTTCTCATAAATTAGAAAAATTTGCACGAAACTGCAGGAAAATTTTATAAATCTTTAAAGTCGGTAAAAAGGACATATATGAAATTACCTGATCGCGAAAAAGTATATACCGTTTCCAAGGATGAACATTTGCACGTATAAAATATCCAAAATCTTTTCCCTCTACATTATCTATTATAAACGTCACCTGCGAATTTATAACGCAAACATTAAAAATGGTTGCTAATACTTAGTGTCAAATATTTAAATTATTTCCATGCACGTTTACTTCTGCTGAAACGTATTCCAAAATGCTACAAACATATAATTCCCAAAATAACTATCATTTAATTAAAATATAGTTTAATTAAAAAACACTACTTAAAATAGAAATAAACACATACAATAAATTAATAAAAATTAACTTAAAATGTTAATTACTTTAAACTAATTCATTGCTAATAAAAATTTTCCAATAATAGCATATTATCTTATTTATTCCTTATATTTACAACAATGCATAAAAATAATATCCTCAAATGATTAAGAATACTAACTTACCTGATCTTCTACAGAACCTTGAGTGCATGGCGGATCACAAAATGTCCATTTTCACCACATTTCTTTCACCGCCATTCAAACTTATCTGTAATATCCTTCCTTTCACACAATCTCATTTCATTCCCACATTTTGGACTTTCATACTTATCCGCAATTAATCCTACACTCATACAGCATTCAAGCAATTCTTTTGGATTATCAGATAAACGCAATAAAAATTTCGAATTCACATTAGATAGCGCCATGGGATCCAAAAATTAAGCAACACTGTTTCACACAACACAGAATGAAGCTAAATACAAAATGCTATAAAGTACTGCAGATATTTTTCCAAATTTCCCCCCTTTTCCGATTGAAGAGCTGTCCTTCGTCCATAAATGTCACATGACATATCTCATGATCTCTCATTTCTCTCAGACAAAAAATCCGTAATTGGAACTGGGTACTTCTCACATTTTTGCCAAAGTCCTAGGTAGTAACCTTTATCGCCTACCAAAATGTCGCCAAACTGCCTGTTACCATATTCCAAAGATTAGCCAACCATTGAAAGTTAAATGTTCAACAACAAAAAAATAAATAAATAAAAATTTAATGAGTACTCATAAAGTTATTATTTTTTTTTTTTTATTTATTACGTGCTCCGCCCTTAGGCACTACATGGACAGGGAGGGACTCCCCGTGGAGGTCTTTTTAAGGGAAACTGGCTCGTATCCACGTTACACATGGGGAAAACCACGAAAACGCCCATGCAGCCAGCCCGTTCGCCGGGACTTGAACCACGGAACGAACTATCAGTGTTCAACGGCTTATACCGCACGGCCGCTGGTGTGCTACTCGTAAAGTTAGTGGAGCGAAAATGTCTTCTGTTAAGGATGCTTAAAATGTGCTTTTTCTTAGTTGTTTTAAGCATACTTTATTGTATTTTTCCTTAATCTGAACTATTTTGGCATATTGTGAAGTTTTATGAACCAATTTGCATAGATCTATTTAAAATTGATTCGATAAATAAAAATTAATTTTGAGATCAAATCAGAGATGTTTTATTATTATCGAAGTAAAATTCTGCAGATTAACTTTCAACTTTGTTTTGAAAAGCACTCTGAATGTTTCTTTTGGACTTTTTTCCGTTCTCTTGGCAAATGCATGAGAGAATTATTTTTTGAAAAAGCTGATGTCTTTTGCTTATAAGAATGACTAATGCAACTGTAACCGTGTCGCTGTAAAGAGCACATGTTTCCCAGTAGCTCTTTTAAAGTGTCCTGTTTTTTCTTTAATTGGGTCAATCTCGTCTAGAAGATCAGACATTGCTTTTGTGTTATTTAACAATTCTTTCATCTTATCTTAGGTTAAAAAGCTCTTCTTCGTAATGAGCGTTTTTTTTATCAAGGGGTTTTATAAGCACCCAATTCTTCTTTTATTTAACATATTTATTTATTTAACTTTAAAACTTCTTTTATTTAACAAATCTTTAAAAGTATATATGTATAGCTCTTTTAATGTTAATATATTGCGAGTTTGATTCTTACTCTTTTTTTATCTGTTATGTAACTAATTCTGTGTGTGAATTAAGATAGTTTAATGTATAACACCAGCTTCATAGCTAACAGTAAAGTTTATTTTGTTTATTTGTCATTTAAAATTACCTGCTTATTTTCTTTTGGTGCCGTCTTTCTACCAGGGCTGAAATTATTTACTCTTCTCGAAGATCATTATCCGTAATAACTGTCTAAATATTTTTCCTTTCATTGTTCATGTTGTACCCATACATTAAAACCGCTTTTGCTAACTGTACTTCTGTTGTATTAGGGAAATCATTTGCTTTTCTATCGACTGCAGTCATGATTTTACTAACAATGTAGCACATTGCTAGAATTTAAACAAAGAAGCTACTTTTTGAAGTTTTATGTATTTAGAAACAATATTAGCTATTTCTCTTTGTGTATAATTATTCTTTAATGTCAAAGTAGTTAAAATCTAATGATTTCTTTTTTCCCCCCTTGGCCTCTTCTAGTGTAATTTGTCATCACTTTTGTGCACTTTTGGATTGCAGAACATGATATCGTGAAACAAAAAGAACGGAGAAATAGTGTAGAGCAAAAAAACATCTGTGGCTGGTAATTCTTGTTTTATGTTAACTTTATTTCCACTAGAAATGCTTGAATGTTATAATTTGTATGTCCTTTTTCGCAAGTAGCTTTATATTGGAGTTTTACTAGTTATTTTACGTGAACGCTTCATATTACGTTTTAATGTTTAGGGTAGCATTTATGCATTAATTTCTTAGGTTTTGAATTCCGTATTGAAGTGTCTGAATTGGTGCTTTCTTTATATTGTATAGTAATATTCGAAGTTAGGTCGAACTGTTAATCACACTATAATTGTCAGAAGTCTGAGATTTGTTAGAGTTCTGTTGCTTCGTAGTGGTTTCAAAATTACTGTTGTAGTGTAATTTTTTCCCGAGTGGCCTCCTTTTGCGTTATGAGGAGGAGGCTAAACATTTTCCTCTCTGTGTGGCCTAATATATCCATGTCCAACAGGGTCTCCTCTTCCCAACAGGTCAGTGTAATTGCACTGCCTGTGTATAAACCAATTTCGTTTCAGATTTTTTCCGAATTTAGAGTCTCTCTATCAAGTGCTATTTCTCCTGAAACCATTGAAAGTTAAATGTTCAACAAAAAAGAAATGTAAATAAAAATTTAACGAGTACTCGTATAGAAAGTTAGTGGAGCTGCAAATTGCGAAGTTTTATGAACCAATTTGCGAAGATCTGTTTAAAAGTGATTCCACAAATAAAAATTCATTTTGAAATCAAATCAGAGATGTTTTATTATTATCGAAGTAAAATTCTGCAGATTGACTTTCAACTTTGTTTGCAAAGCACTCTGAAAGTCTTTCGGACTTCTTTCCGTTCTCTTGGCAAATGCATGACAGAATTATTTTTTGAAAAAGCTGATGTCCTTCGCTTATAAGAATGACTGATGGAACTGTTTGCGTGTCGCTGTAAAGAGCACATGTTTCCCAGTGGCTGTTTTAAAGTGTCCTGTTTTTTTCTTTAATTAGGTCATTCTCCGCTAGAAGATCAGACGTTGCTTTTGTGTTATTTAACAATTCCTTCATCTTATCTTCAGTTAAAAGCTCTTCTTCATAATGAGCACTTTTGTTATCAAGGGGTTTTATAAGATCCCAATTCTTCTTTTGTAATTTTCTGATTCATTGTTTAACTTCTCTGTCTTCCATGTGTGAAAATTCTACGGCATCGTTTGCTTTTGAGATTTGTAAGATATTTTGGACTTCATTTTCAGTCGATGGAAATTGTTTAAAGTAGCAGATAAATTCTTTCCGGTGTTGATAATTGAATGCTGCAGCACGTATGAATGAAATTCTAGCAGTGGACAAATTAAATGGGATCCCTATAAAGTATTTTACTCCTGGACCATGGAATAGTCATTAACAGTACTTGTGTAAAAACAGATTAAAGTATATGAATTCCCTGTTTAAGAAAGGAATTTCTTTATGACAGTATGAAGTGTGTATCATAGCTGGAATAGCGAGGTGTTGCGTCTTCAGGGAAACAAAATTTGTTATTCTGCAATTTTTACTGAAAATGTGTGTTTAAATTTTGTTACCTAGATAACCTATTTTTAACTCTTTCTATATAAAAATGAAACCAAATACAGACAAAGAAATAAAATTGCATTCCTTTCCTTGGTGCAGTTATTCGCTACTTTAACTTATTGGGAGCCAATATTAAGTTTATAGAATTTTGGCTAGCTGCAATTATATATTGCAATTTTAATATTTCAGTTGTTAGTGCATTACACAAAGTATAAAAATGTGTGGTATAAAATGTTAAAGAAAAGGTATACTCTTTGTATTATTTACAAAAAATTCAGCAAGATGAAAATTAAATACAGGGAAATCATATTTTAATGTGAAATTTAACACTGCATTTCTTCTGAGAGTTTTTTTTCTCCTTCTGGTACGTGCGATGTTATAGCTAAATCCATGCAGTCGTTCGGATGTTTGTTTAATTAGGATGAAAATGAGTTATTTCCATCTCTAGATCAGTAGAATTGTTAACCTATTTGCAATCTTTTACCATTTTTCTTAAATACTAGTATTATGTAATGGGTTTGAAGTGAATGAAGTAGTTGGCCTAATTTTAAATACACTCAAAACATCTAATTTAGAAACTAATTTAAGCTCGATGAGATTTTCCAAATGTTTCTTTCAGTTTTCTTACATTTCACGCTTTAATTCTCCAGATTTTCAAAGTGGCAAAACGTACATTGCATTATGGTAAAAATGTATATTCCTTATATTTGTGTAATATTTTTACAAAATTAATTTTGATTTAAAATGAATTTAAAATACCCTTGAATTCAAAGACTTAGTTTAGTTCTCTCCCCCCGTCAGGTTTTAAGATTTTAGTTGTTATGTCTGTAAGAATGACTAAATCATAGAACCAATTATGGTCAATAATTTCTTCATAAGTTTCGTTCCTGGATTTTTAAAATTCTTCTGTGAAACTTTTGTAACCGAAGCTGGGATGGAAACCAGGCAGCCAGACAGAATGTACCTTCCCTGAGTGAAAATTTCTATCATTTCACTGAAAGTGACATAATAATATTTCAGAAGAAACCCTCGTAACACTAATAAATGTATGTAGGTTTTTTTTTAATATTTTTATATGGCGTGTTTGGTTCTTACAATATTTTGAGCTATTATATTACTAATTCTGTATGTGCATTAAGACATTTTAATATAGAACACCTGCTTCAAGGCTAAAAGTAAAGTATTTGAATTGTGTTTCACCTTTCGTGTGTTTTTAGACGTTCGTTCTACTCTACAGTTTACGGGATTTCTCGGGATTTGGACATCTCACAAATCTGACAAAATTTCATTCCTATGTTTAGGTTTTATAGTACAATAAGTTGAGCATCCCTACATTAGTATATGACTGATTCCTTCGAAAAAAAAAAAAGAGTATCTTAGTTTTGTTGAATTTTTGGTCAAAATTTTAGTATATAGGTAATTGCAATAGCTCTTTCACGAAATTTTATTTAAATTTTTTGCAACATTTCAAACTGCTGTATCATTCAATGGCATTTGATGTGTTTTGGCTTGCTGTATTAAAGCTGGGCTCAAACCCGGGCAGCTAGACAATATGTTCTTTTCCTGAGTGAAATATTGCTATCATTTCATTAAAGTGACGTGGTAATATTTCAAGATAATTTCTCTTACATTGGACTAAGCCGTCCTCTCTTGTGGATGAGTGTATCTAAGTAAAGAACTTAAAATTAGAAATGGTTCTTACGTTAAAATTCTCAATGAAATATTTCTTTTATGGTTTATGACTTTTGTTTCCAAGATGTTCTTCGAAATCTGTGTTTAGAATGGTGTTTTTGAGCTTTTTTTTAAAAAAAAATCTTTAAAAGTGTATATGTATAGCTCTTTTAATGTTAATATATTGCGAGTTTGATTCTTACTCTTTTTTGATCTGTTATGTCACTAATTCTGTGTGTGAATTAAGATAGTTTAATATATAACACCTGCTTCAAAGCTAACAGTAAAGTTTATTTTGTTTATTTGTCATTTAAAATTACCTGCTTATTGTCTCTTGGTGCCGTCTTTTTACCAGTGCTGAAATTATTTACTCTTCTTGAAGATCATTATCCGTAATAACTGTCTAAATTTTTTTCCTTTCATTGTTCATGTTGTACCCATACATTAAAACCCCTTTTGCTAACTGTACTTCTGTCGTATTAGGGAAATCATTTGCTTTTCTATCGACTGCAGTCATCATTTTAGTAACAATGCAGCACATTGCTGGAATTTAAAACAAAGAAGCTACTTTTGAAGTTTTATATATTAAGAAACAATACTAGATATTTCTCTTTGTGTATAATTTTTCTTTAATTTCAAAGTAGTTAAAATCTAATGATTTCTTTCCCCCCCCCCCCTTGGCTTCTTCTAGTGTAATTTGCCATCATTTTTGTACACTCTTGGATTGCAGATCGTGAAAAAAAAGAATGGAGAAACAGTGCAGACAAAAAGACATCTGTGGCTGGTAATTCTTCTTTTATATTAACTTTATTTTCACTAGAAATGTTTGAATGTTATAATTTGTACGTCCCTTTTCACATGTTGCTTTATATTGGAGTTTTACTAGTTATTTATTTTACTTGAAAGCTTCATATTACGTTTTAATGTTTAGGGTAGCATTTATGTATTAATTTCTTTGGTTTTGAATTTCATATTGAAGTGTCTGAATTGGTGCTTTCTTTATATTGTATTGTGATATTCGAAGTGAGGTAGAACTGTTAATCACACTATAATTATTAATTTAGAGTTCCGTGGCTTTGTAGTGGTTTCAAAATTACTGCTGTAGTGTAATTTTTTCCCAAGTGGCCTCCTTTCGCATTAAGAGGAGGAGGCTAAACATTTTCCTCTCTGTGTGGCCTAATATTTTCCCTGTCCAACGGGATCTTCTCTTCCCAACAGGTCACTGTAATTGAACTGCATGTGTATAAACCAATTTTGTTTAATATTTTTCAAATTTAGAGTCTCTCTATCAAGTGCTGTTTTTCGTAAAACCATTGTGTTAATCTTTGGATTATGGTAACTTGCAGATTTTTCGTGAAAATTTGGCAAGAACCCTTCTACAACAAACTTCTACTTTTTTTTTTTTTTTTTTTTTTGCACCATTTTGTCTTCATGAAGTAAAGACAGGTTTATTTATTTATTTTTTTTTTTTTTTTATTTTCTCAACATTTTTTCCAACAATCTGCTAGCCGGAGCAAACGCTTATGCTATAAATTTTATGGAACAAAAGTGCTTAATCATGACAAATATTAACTGCAAAATTGGGAGAAAGTGCAGGTTTGCAAACTCCTTGCCAACGTTTTTAGAATGGCACATACATGGTAACCATGTACACTTTGACCTATTTTTACTTAAAAAAAATCCTAAAATTGCGCACACTCTTGACTTTATCCATGTACAAAGCTTTTTTCTCATAAATTAGAAAAATTTGCACGAAAATGCAGGAAAATTTTATAAATCTTTAAAATCGGTAAAAAGGACATATATGAAATTACCTGATCGCGAAAAAGTATATACCGTTTCCAAGGATGAACATTTGCACGTATAAAATATAACGTAAAAAAAGTTTTCCAGTTAAGGTGCTTACAATTAAGTCCCCAGCAAGAATAGATGGTTAACCAAAGTTGAGAATATAGTCAAGATCTTGAGTGTTGAGGCTTTTGTTGAGTGGCTTATAAACAGCAAAGGTGAGATATTCTTTATTATCACTGTTCAAAATACATGCACTTGCTTCAAAGCTCATAAGGGGAAGAGGAAAGATGGTACTGTTTAGGCTTTTTTTTCATGAGAATAGCTATACCGCCACCACGCTTATGAAGACGGTCAGATCTATAGATGTTGTAGTTGGGAATTTTAAATTTGTCATTTGATTTGAGGTGGGTTTCACTTAACAAAATTACATCCAGACTGTGCTGGTTGATGTAGTTTTGAATTTCAAATTTTTGTTTTTAATACCATTACTATTATAAAACATAAACTCGGCATAATAAATATGTTGCATGGTATTTGGATTAGCCGTATGGGCGTAAATATTCATGCTCGTTCTGGATGAACATCTTTAGTGCTGCCATTGCAGTCTTGAGCCTGGTGTCGGGGTTAGAAGCCTGCTTGTATTGCTGGTAAATTTGATAAATTTCAGTAATGAACCCGGTGAATTCTTCAAAAGTGTTGTTCTTCTATGTCTCTGTTTACTGATTTTCGTCTATTTTTGGAGGATTGGTCTTCTTTATCGTTATTTATAGAGTTGTTATTATTCTTGAGGAATTTCCTGTCGTTAACCGTCTTTGGGTTGCTCTTGGTAATCGCCGCATATGATTTGTTGTACGGGGCTTAAATGCATTTGGTGTTAATGAAGAAACTTCATTAATTTTTTCAATATCTGTATTTCCTGGTCTTTTAGGGCATTCCTTACTACAGGATGCATGTCCTCCTCCACAGGGGACACATTTCGCAGGAAATTCTTTACCTTTTTGAGAGCACTGGAAGGATTTGTGATTATCGGCGCGTCTGACGTTTTGTCCACGAACGTTTCTTCCCTCAATTTCCTGTACAGTCGGTTACAAAAGTATTCGAACACCGGTACCCTATCAGAAAATGACAAGATGGCGTTTTTTTTTTTTTTTTCCTGTCTCTTGTGTTATTCCATCCTAAGTTTTCTTCTTTCCCCATCTTGGAAAAGATTGAAAAATGGTCACGATCTCTCTTTGAATTGGGAAGCCATTTTGAGAAAAGCGGACGACCCCACCTTGGACAACGGAAATGACCGCTCACCACACCTCTCCCTCTCTTTGCATTGGGACGCGATTTTGAGAAAAAGCGGACGACTCCATCTTGGAAAAACGGCATTCGATATGTTTTGGCTTGCTGTATTTAAGTCGGGGTGGAATCCGGTCAGCTAGCTGTGTTCTTTTCCTCGGTGAAATATTGCTATCATTTCATTGAAAGTGACCTGGTAATATTTCAGGATAAACCCTCGTACATTCGGCTAAGTTGTCACCTCTCATGGATGAGAGTACCTAAGTAAGAACTTAAAATTTTAGATACGTTTCTTAGGTTAAAATTCTGATTGAAATACTTCTTTTTCTTTGACTTAACTTTCCAAGATGTCACTAATTGTGTGTGTGAATTAAGGTAGTTTAATATATAACACCTGCTTCAAAGCTAACAGTAAAGTTTATTTTGTTTATTTGCCATTTAAAATTACGTGCTTATTGTCTTTCGGTGCCATTATTCTACCATCGCTGAAATAATTTACTCATCTCGAAGATCATTATCCCTTTTATTGTGTGTATCCATAATAACTGTCTAAATTTTTTTCTTTTATTGTTCATGTTGTAGCCGTACATTAAAAAACCCTTTCGCTTACTGTACTTCTGTCGTATTAGGAAAATCAGTTGCTTTTCTATCAACTGCAGTCATGATTTTAGTAACAATGTAGCACATTGCTGGAATTTAAAACAAAGAAGGCTACTTTTGAAGTTTTATATATTAAGAAACGGTATTAGATATTTCTCCTTGTGTATAATTATTCTTTAATTTCAAAGTAGTTAAAATCTAATGATTCCTTTCTTTTCCCCCTTGGCCTCTTCTAGTGTAATTTGTCATCATTTTTGTGCACTCTTGGATTGCAGAACATGATATCGTTAAAGAAAAAGAACGAAGATGGAACGGAGAAATAATGCAGAGCAAAAAGACATCTGTGGCTGGTAATTCTTGTTTTATCTTAACTTTATTTCCATTAGAAATGCTTGAATGTTATAATTTGTACGTCCCTTCTCACATGTTGCTTTATATTGGAGTTTTACTAGTTATTTATTTTACATGATCGCTTCACATTATGTTTTAATGTTTAGGTTAGCATTTGTACATTAATTTGTGCATTAATTTAGGTTTTGAATTCCATATTGAATTGTCTGAATTGGTGCTTTCTTTATATTGTATTGTAATATTCGAAGTGAGGTTGAACTGTTAATCACACTATAATTATCCGAAGTTTGAGATTTGTTAGAGTTCTGTTGCTTCGTAGTGGTTTCAAAATTACTGCTGTAGTGTAATTTTTTCCCAAGTGGCCTCCTTTTGCATTACGAGGAGGAGGCTAAACATTTTCATCTCTGTGTGGCCTAATATTTTCCCTGTCCAATGGGGTCTTCTCTTTCGAACAGGCCAGTGTAATTGCACTGCATGTGTATAAACCAATTTTGTTTAATTTTTTTCAAATTCAGAGTCTCTCTATCAAGTGCTGTTTCTCGTAAAACCATTGAAAGTTAAATGTTGAACAAAAAAGAAATGTAAATAAAAATTTAATGAGTACTCGTAAAGAAAATTAGTAGAGCCAAATTGTCTTCTGTTAAGGCTGCTCAAAATGTGCTTTTTCTTAGTTGTTTTAAGCATACTTTATTATATTTTTTCCCTTAATCTGAACTATTTTAGCATATTGTGAAGTTTTCTGAACCAATTTGCGAAGATGTATTTAAAATTGATTCAATAAATAAAAATTAATTTTGAAATCGAATCAGTGATGTTTTATTATTATCCAAGTTGCATGACAGAATTATTTTTTGAAAAAGCTGATGTCTTTTGCTTATCAAAATGACTGATGCAACTGTAACCGTGTCGTTGTAAAGAGCACGTTTCCCAGCAGCTCTTTTAAAGTGTCCAGTTTTTTCTTTAATTGGATCAATCTCCGCTAGAAGATCATACGTTGCTTTTGTGTTATTTAACAATTCCTTCATCTTATCTTCAGTTAAAATCTTTTCTTAGTAAAGAGCGCTTTTATTATCAAGGGGTATTATAAGCACCCAATTCTTCTTTTGTAATTTTCTGATTCATTGTTTGACTTCTCTGTCTTCCATATGTAGAAATTCTTCGGCATCCTTTGCTTTTGAGATTTGTTAGATTTTTTGGACTTCATTTTCAGTCGATGGAAATTGTTTAAAGTAGCAGATAAATTCTTTCCTGTGTTGATGGATGAATGTTGCACCCTGTATGAATGAAATTCTAGCAGTGGACAAATTAAATGGGATCCTTTAAAGTACTGCTATACGCGAAATCACGCTTTACGAGTCTGCGCTCAGCAAGTACCTGCCGTATTAAAAATGATAGACTACAAAACATCACTTGAAGAATCGTATGAGTTATGTGGAATGCAGGTTGGGAGTTTAGTCGTGATAGGTAAACGGACTATACAGATGACCCGAAGTAATAAAAATTTAGATGGGTGTACTATAAAGTATTTTACTCCTGGACCATGGACTAGTCGTAAACAGTACTTGTGTAAAAACAGACTAAAGTATATGAATTTCCTGTTTAAGAAAGGAATTTCTCTATGACAGTATGCAGTCTGTATCATAGCTGCAATAGCGAGGTGTTGCGTCTTCAGAAAAAACAAAATCTGTTATTCTGTAATTTTTACTGAAAATGTGTGTTTAAATTTTTTTACCTAGATAACCTATTTTTAACTCTTTCTATATAAAAATGAAACCAAATACAGACAAAGAAATAAAACTGAATTCCTTTCCTTGGTGCAGTTATTCGCAACTTTAACTTATTGGGAGCCAACGTTAAGTTTATAGAATTTTGGCTAGCTGAAATTATATATTGCAATTTTAATATTTCAGTTGTTAGTGCATTACACAAAGTATAAAAATGACTGGTATAAAATGTTAAAGAAAAGGTATACTCTTTGTATTATTTAGAAAAAATTCAGCAAGATGAAAATTAAATAGAGGGAAAACATATTTTAATGTGAAATTTAACACTGTATTTCTTCTGCGAGTTATTTCCCCTCTCTAGTACATGCGATGTTATGGCTAAATCCATGCAGTCGTTCGGATGTTTGTTTGTTATCCTGTATCTGAACATTGATTTTTAACAAGTTCATTCTTTATAATCCTCTTTCACCTTTTTACGTAAATCGAAAGCAGGAATTTATCTTTTTAAAAGTTTAACAGTTCATGATTTTTCTGATCTAGGACTATTCAAATGGGCTTTTTGTGGTAGTCTTGATATTAATTAGGATGAAAATTAGTTATTTTCATTTCTAGATCGGTAGAATTGTTATTTAACATATTTTCAATCTTTTACCATTTTTCTTAAATACTAGTATTATGTAATGGGTTTGAAGTGAAGGAAGTAGTTGGCCTAATTTTAAATACACTCAAAACATTTAATTTGAAAACTAACTTAAGCTCGATGAGACTTTCCAAATGTTTGTTTCAGTTTTCTTATATTTCACACTTTAGTTCTCCAGATTTTCCAAAGTGGCAAAACGTACATTACATTATGGTATATTATGTATATTCCTTATATTTGTGTAATATTTTCACAAAATTAATTTTGATTTAAAATGAATTTATAATAGCGTTTAATTCAAAGACTTTGGTTTAGTTCTCTTCCCCCCCTCAAGTTTAAGATTTTAGTTATTATGTCTGTAAGAATGACTAAATCATAGAACCAGGTATGTTCAATAATTTCTTGGTAAGTTTCATTTCTGGATATTTAAAATTCTTCTATGAAACTTTTGTAACAGAAGCTGGGATGGAACCCAGGCAGACAGACAGAATGTCCCTTCCCTGAGTGAAAATTTCTATCATTTCACTGAAAGTGACATTATACTATTTCATAATAAACCCTCGTAACATTAATAAATGTATATACATTTTTTTATAATGTTTATATAATGCGTGTTTGGTTCTTACAATATTTTGAGGTATTATATTACTAATTCTGTATGTGCATTAAGACAGTTTAATATAGAATACCTGCTTCAAGGCTAAAAGTAAAGTATTGGAATTATGTTTATGAAGTAATATTATTCTTTGTTGAAAAATATCTTTATTGATACGAAGTGTTGCAAATCAATCTTAAGTTATTTCTCAGAGTAATATATAAAAACTGTCCTCCTCTGGCTACATTCCTGAAAGTAAGCATTAAGTATTTAACAAATCGATTTGATCATATTTTATGCATCATGCAGACTATATTTCCAGCTCTTTCATTAAAGTGCAATTTATTTTCAGTGTATGAACATGAAATTTCTTCTAAAATACTGTACAAGCCTAGTCACTTATTCCAAATTTAATTCAGTTTTCATATAAGAATTCAAATTTGCCAGACAATTGCTTTCTTAACATATGTTGTTGTAATTTAACACTTTTGACTTTATTGTTTTCAGAAATTTCCTAAATCAAGTTTATCTTTGTGTGACCTTGCATCTAAGGCACCAATAATAAATTTGTTTTGGCATTCACTGGTTAAATTTTTAAAGAAAACTTATTATTGATGTAAAAGAAGGAACAAATTACATTTATCTTGGTAATATGTCTTTTGATATTGTCTTAAGTTATCGCGTCTTATGGTTATTTATGGTGTCTCATGATATTGCAGCAACTTAAAATGCATTGCATAGAACTTGTTGTTTCTTAAGTTGCTTAACCTATTTTCATAGCTTCTTGTCATCTTTATGTTTTACTGTTCCATGTTCAAATATATATAAAAGGTAAATTTCTAATCAAATATTCTTCCATTCACAGCACAGTGATATAATTTGTGTTCGCATTTATTAAACAGTTATGATCATTATTCATTATAGAGTTTTATATATTTATTATATATATTTAATTTATATCATTATGTATTATATGATTTTGCTTTTAGAATATATCACAGTATATGTTTCGAATTGCTAATAAAACTATTATGTTTTTCAATATGTTAATGTGATCTGTGTGTCTTTTAGGTTAATTATTTTAATAAAGGAATTAAAGAAAATCATACCCTTTTAATGTAATTCACATTTTACCATAAAAATTTTTTTTTAAAGTCACATTTGATAACAATATAAAAAATGTTGATAGAAACTTTAAAATTATTCCTATTTTTATTGGCAAGTATTAAATATTCTTCACAAAATTCCATTTCTCAGCACACACCATCTCAATTAATTTAATCAGTTTCCAAATAAAAATTAAATTCAGTATGTCACAGAGTAAGTACCAGAAGTAGAACTGCATGAAACACACAAGAACATATCCATGTTTAGCCAATCACTATTCACTTCTAACTGTTACTAACTGAATAAAGGAAAATATAAGTATAAAGTTCTATGAATAAAAGATCAGTTACACTAAAGAAAATTTTTTTTAATATACATTACATCTTAATTCTATATAATTATTCTTTTGTTTTTCACTTGCCCTTGACATTAGTTGATGACAGCTGATTCATGTCAGAAATATTGTTCCTTATAAAAAAATACACACATAAATTTTATGTTTTATATATAGAAAAATCTATGTACTCTTCTGTTATAGAGACTTGGATTCAAAAATGTCTGTATGTGTGTTTATACACAAACATACATGCATACGTACATATATACGTGCATATGTGAACACATTCATACATACATTTCTGAATTCGGTCCTGATAACAGAAGTGTACCAAATTTTGCCGCAGTTGTTAAATGAATAGTCTAAGGTAAAATGGTTCTGGTTTATTTGATTACAGCAAAGCTTGCTCAGGCTCATCTATACCTAAGGTTGTAGAAGATGCCGTTGTGTAGTACTTTCGATTGAAAACTGTCACACATTAATATTACATGTGTATAATCAGCTATAAAATATGCACCAAGAAAGTAAAAGTGTCAACAGTAATTTAATATACTTTATTCTGTGTTACATACGAATAGTACATTCTTTTTGGGCAAAGCTATATGAAGCATACACAATCAGCCTCATTCAAATACTAAATATTTAAGTATTTTTTGATTATCCAACCCCTAGTTTCAGCATTTTATAAGAGTGTTAGGTTTTTTTTATGCATTCCTGGTACACATCCGACCAAAGACAGTGCATAAAAATGGTTATATGATTATATTATACAAATGGTTATGATTTTATAGTTAACCGTCATTTCGCTGGCAAATACTTTTTTTATCATAATGAATTACATTAGAATTTTGGAGTCTATGTACTTATAAAAAAGAAAGCGTTAGATTTCATTAAAAGTACAATGTTTTCCCTAAGAATAAAGAATCAAAAATGTGCATTCTATGAAATTGTACTTTTTAAATGATAAAATTTTAAAATCTACAATCTGAGTATTAGAATATGGTTGGAAAATTACCGTAAAATCTCTTGTTTCTACCAAAGTGCTTTTAATATTCTGTGATGGATGGAATTCTCTTATGAAAATTATGTTATGGTACTTGAAATGGTTTCTTGTTTACTTAAGAATTATAACCAGATAATGAAGCTCTTACAACAAATTTTATCTGATTAATATAATTTATGCCTTTTTTTTTAATGAAATGGCTGTTGTATATAATGATTGTAGTTGTTTAAATTTAAATAATTCTTTGGCATAATGTAATTTATATCATCTATGTTGCTACAATTCTGTTTCAGTACAAGACCATCATGTCAGTGTAAGATTTCGTAAGTGGAGACTTGGTTTCTAATCTTTGTGTAATATAATTCGGAGAAGCTCTTACTGTGAATTTTCATATGTATAATTTATTCTTGTATTGGATTGGAATGGACTCGGTGTTTACATTTAGGATGTTTCATATTCAAAGAGTTAGTTCAGTGTTTCATATTCAAAGATGATTAAGTTCATACAATGTAATTAATTAATAGACTTATCACACAGACCTTTTTAATAGACTTATTAAATTTTTTGTTCAGACATAATGTTACTAATTAAAAACAGCATTAGAAAAACAAAACTGGTTAAAAGAAAACTTCAGTTATTTTTAAAATTGATATTTTATATTTAAATGCTTTTATTAATATAAAAACAACAATAAACATATTTCTAAATAATAAGGTTATTAAGAATCCTTAAGAAAATTTTTAACATTTATAAAGGTTTGCAAGGTGAAAACATAATCGATTTTGTTATAAATCACATGGTTTTGACATGTTTTGAGTATGCTCCTGCTGGATTGGTAGAAGCTTGGTGATCCTGTTATGAACAAATCTTAACAGATGAAGATATAGCATGTGAATATAGAATCTAAAGGAAAGGTAAGGTTAGATTAGGGTCTTTGAATATTACCAAGCACAATGGTTATCAGTCTGAAGAAGAATGCTTTTATGAAGAACTTTATAGGGCACACCCGTTCTTATATGGCAGGGTTGCTTTCTCAAGTACTGAGGTAGGGAATATTTAATCTGCCCTTTTTTTTTTTTTTTTTTTTTGAAGTGTTTGGTAATGGTATTATTCATTTCATGTATTTTCTGTAATACATATAGAACACTAATATTTCTATTACAAGTGTCTTTTTTTCATTTTTAAGTGCTTTGCTTGTTGATATTCTCAAAATTGCATCTAATAAGTAGTGCTATTAAGTATATAATAGCTGTATATTATGTATAAATTATAATATAATGTACGGTTGATCTTTACAATATGGTAACTGGTAGTTTGGCGACATTTTGGAGGCGATAAAGGTTACTACCTGGGACTTTGGTAATAATGTGAGCAGTACTCAGTTCTGGTTACGCATTATTTTGCATGAGGGAAATGAGAGATCATGGGATATGTCATGTGATATTAATGGACGAATTACGGTTCTTTAATCGGAAAAGGGGGGAAATCGGGGAAAAAATGTGGAAATTTTGTATTTAGCTTTATTCTGTGTTGTGTAATTTTTGGATCCCATGGCCCTAATTAAAGTGAATTCGAAATGGGTATTTAGGCATTGTGATAAAGAGAAGTTTGCTTTTTATTTAGCGGAGGAAGTATGGAGGAAAAATTCGCAGAAAAGATGCCGCTCGAGCGCTGGTGGGTTCTTCGCTGTTTGAAAAATAGGTGTTCACTTTTCGATAAAGCAAGCACCTGTTTTCTTCAATTAAAACAGGTTATACGACATGACTCTTACTACTTCATTCTCACTTAGCTTTTGATTTCTAATATTGATTCAATATTTTCTGTAGGCATTCTGATTAGAATAATGGATTTCAAACATGTGCAAAAGGCGTGTATCTGAATATAATTAGGTTTTTATAACATAGGGTCCATTTTATTAATTTCTAAAGCAATAGAATCACATTATCGCTGTTTTGAAAGAAAGCAAAAATGTGACAAATGTATAATGAACATTAATATACATGCTTTACTAGAAATTCACCCTTTCGTCATTAGCGGTTCTGATGAAAGGAATGGGGAGCAGCAGCAAACGAAATAACAAATAACGGACAAATAACGAAATCTAATCTTTAATGCGGTCTCCCAGTTTCTTTAGCCCAGCAGCGGCAGAGCGGTAATGTCGTTGAGCACTGGTAGTTCGGTCTGAGGTTCGAATCCCGCGAACGGGTTGGCTGCATGGGTGTTTTCGTGGTTTTCGCCATGTGTAACGTGTATACGTTACACATGGCGAAAACCGCATAACTTTTTAAATTATGCTTATTTTTGCTGCACTTCATTTAAACGTATTTCCTCGAATTATTCTAACTTAATTAAGCGATACCCGAAGGCAACTTACAAATGGCATCAAACACTGCAAATTTTGAAATTAAATTTCCCGGTCAATCTCTGTCTACGGGACACAAACTTCTTGTATTTTTATTTTTTCATAACGAGTATAAAACTTTGCCAGCTATAAATATAGGAACCAGAAGACAACATTAAAAGTTAGATTTCATAATTTGTCCAAAATTAATTCTTTTTAAATTTTGACATTGACAAAATATGAATATTTCAGTCATTTAAAATACTTCTGTATTTTTGTTGCACCGTATTTAAACTTGCTTCTTCGAGTTATTGACACTAAATTACATTAATTCCGTTAACTATTAGAAAATAGTTATAGCAAATCATCTAATTACGACATCTCTAATAGGTCACTTTCTAAGAAATCTGTATTTTTGAGAACATAAACAAACATTGGTAGTGAACATCACCTTTTTAAGACCACGATGTTATATTCAGATACAACACCTTCTGAGCACGTCTGAAATTCATTCTTCTCCTCAGCATAATTCGTCTGCATAAAATAATAAATAGTATTAGAAATCAAAAGCTAAGTCGTAGTAGAAACAGTCATCTCTTCTAAACCATTTTAATTGAAGTAAACAGACGTTCGTCTTATCGTAAAGTAGACACCTATTTTTCAAACAGCGGATGAAACGGAAAAGAGGGAATTGGCGGGGGAAGGCAGCGAACGAAATGACACTTTTTGGAGCTGGGATGAAATGAGAAAGGACGAAAAAGTACTAAGCCAATAAGACAAGGTCTGGTATTTTACTTTATAATTTAACAATTCATCATAAATTTAAGAATTATTTTAATTTTTATTTGTCTTTACATTTTTGTTAAATTTTACTTATAAGTATTTTATTTCAGTTGCTAATTATTATGTTACTTTAATTATTCATTACTTTAATCACTATTTTTTTGTTATTTTAATTATTAAGTTTTTTAATAAGTAATTTTTTAGTATTTTAATTACTAATTAATGTTATTATTGTAATATTTATTTTATTTCGTTATTTATTTTTTATTTTATTTTTTCCTGACGGCCTTCCATAGGCGCTTCTGACTTCTGAGACGCCACAAAAGGAGGTGAATTATTTGTATCCAAAAACACGACGCGAAACTTCCTATCGCATAGGGCCGTATACCGATAAAATAGGCTCAGGATACGAATATCGATCGATTTTACCGAAAGTAACGAGTAACGATAGGAAAGTAACGAGTACTGGTTCACCGAGTAACGAATACATACGGGTACACAATTTCTCGTTACTTCTACAGCACTAGTGTGTGTAGTGAGTATGTTTGGTAAGGCTGAATAGATGTGATGATGGGGGGGGGGAATGGATAGTGTTGAGATGCTTCGTATTCAAGCATTTATTTATTTATTTTACCATGGAATTTAGCATGGAATACAAGGTAATATGTATGCTTTCATCCTGAGACACGCAGCAAAAGACCCATAACATCAGACAAAAACATATATTACTTTAACTAAAATAACTAAAGACAATAAGCATAGATCGGTGGTATTTATTAATATATTTATCATAATTTATTATAAGTTTATATATGGTCAGCTCGCTATCATAATTTATTACTTGTTAATTAATGTTAGTTTAACACATTGAAGAAAACAGTATTTATATTATCTCATAATTCTAAGAATTTATTTAACGCAATGAAGAATAATAGATCCCTCACATTTAGATATTAAACAGATAGCAAACAACAGTTGAGGGAAGAAAAATCGGTGAGGTATAGTATTTAAAGGCAAAAAAATATTTAAGCGATCTCAGGAAGGGGGGAAAGATAGGAGAACGAAGTAGCGCATAGCGCAACCTAACGTACACGTCGCTTCGCAAAATCTCCATTTCCCCTCTCTGGAAACTGGAAATTAGGCGATGTCGTTCTGTTGGAAGATAGCGAGAGACGCCGCACTCATTAGTGTTTAGCCAAGATAATCGAGCTTTTTCCCAGTATAGACGGAAAAATTAGACTAACGAGGGTCAAGATAGGAAATGAACTCTGCTTCCTCCAGTGTCCCGGCTTTTCCCGTCAGAGATCTCTACTCCCGAATCTGCTGGTCCTCTGTTCCACTGCAGAACATCTCGAGATAGAAACAACCCTACTACTGGTCAGGCTGATTGCGTTTCAGAACCTGCTTCAAGTCTGTTTGTGTTTCAGAACCTGCTTCAAGTCCTCACGTGATAACCAGAGCTGGAAGAGTTATTGGTCTTCCTCATCGACTGGACCTGTGTGTATTGAATTCCTCCGTACCGTCGGACCTCAATGGTGGGAGGAGATGTTACATCTAAACTCTGGACTATCAGCGCCGTTGCATCTAAAATCTAGAATAATCAAAAAAAAAAAAAAAAAAAACGTATATAGAACTCTGATTTGCATTGAACTGGGACCAGAACAAGAACTAGAAAGATTGTATGAAGGAAAGAGCGTAATGCTCATCTAAACGTAATCTGTTAATTGTGTATAAATATAATCTATTTATGTTTCACACAAGTCTAAGTGTCAATATTTTGAAGAATCTTAGAATTTAGATAGTTCAGCGATCAGAATGGATGTTTCCTTGGCCATCCGGAAGATAGAAAAGGTAAGATAATTTTTTTTGCCTTTATAGAGAATTCAGAAATATTAATTTTGAGTGAGAATCTAGAATTTCGTTTCCACTAGAAGGTTTCATAGATACGTTATATTCACTTTTACATTTAGCCTTTGAAGTTAAATAAATTTTACAATTTCGACCTAGCTTTTGCGGTTTAAAATATGATTCTCCTTGTTTAATTGCAATATGTGTCATCAATTCGCAATCAAATAAACCGAATATTTCATCTGATACAATGAATTAACATAATAATTTAAAATCACTCACTTAGCGCATCTGACAATAATACTCAACTGTAGCATTTCATCTTGACGCAAATTAAACATAGCTTTCTGAATGTAATTTTTGCGGTTTTTGAAAACTGTATAACACTCTCGTGGCGTTGTCTGAAATTCTTTCAACACTATTGTTCTAAGCTTATCATAATTGCGCATGTCTTCTTCAGTCAAATAAACTATTCAATTATTCGCTCTCACCCAGAATATTCAAAATAATTTCCAATTTTAGCTCATCTGGTTTAAACGCTTTCTCAAGGGACTGGAAAAAAGATTGAATGACTTTACTCTCGAAGGTACTGGCAAAGAATATGTATTGTTAAAAACAAGGTGGTTAGAATAGAACAAGGAGGAGGCTATTCTAATCTCCTTGGTTAAGAAGGAAAACTTCTTCGCACCAAAAGTTGCTCGGCTGCCCATGAGCAAAATATCTGTCTACAAAGCGCCAAAGTTCGAAGCCGGCATCGAAGTTCGAAGGTCACATTTATCAAGAGTCCATAAAACGAATATCGTTATAATTTTCTTAAAATTTTGAAGGAAAATAAAATATTTTTTCGCGTAAGTAAATTAAATTAATAGGTTAGTTATTTTGAGTCCACCCCCTCCCAAAGAAAAAGTGCAAAAATCTGAGGCTAAATTATTACAAAAAGTAAAAGAAGAAACGTTTTGTCGGTGAGATCGGAGATCATCATTCGTTAAGTGGTGTTCGACACGAAGGCCTTTACCACAACATGTTTATCAATCCCCTAAGAACCTGTAACAGTTCGTTAAATTCCATAAACTGGAAAAGTCCTGTGCACTTGTAATAAAAGTGCAAAGACTTCAGTAGTCAAGAAGTTGATCAGGGGTGACGCCATACATCGGCCACAGATGAAGTCTTCGTTGGATAAGCTATAATAGCAACTAATAATTTTGACATATCTTTTACACATTATCGTAGATTTGACACAGTATCGTACAGTAATATTGGAAAATAACATATACAAGTCCCAGATTTTTTTTTTTTTTTTCTTTCGTCCGAGGCGAAAGTACCTATATCTTAATACTCATAGGGAAGTAGACTGTCACGTGATATACGAATTTAATGATGATAAAGTCAGCAGCCTTGGTACCGGGCAAAGTCCGGGGTAAGATGAAAATGATGATAAAGATGGAACAGAATCTTGATTAAATAGTTGAAAATAAAATATATACAAGAACTACCATCTAACATTATGACGTATAGTTTTGGGCCGTTTATGCGGCTGTGCGATTAGATAGTCGTACTCCCCTATGTTTTTAATAACTTCTTTTCGTAGAATTTGAATGTAATCTTTAGTAATTCGGTATATAATGGTAAAATCTTTAGAGAATTATAAATGACAGTGTTCCTAACGAACCACAGAGAGTTCGATAGGAATCTGAGAGTTTTACTCTGAAAACTTTGAAGCCTTGCTCGGTTTGAACGTGCAGTAGCTGCCCACGCCCAAGCGGCATATAGAATTATGGGTTGGATTGCCTGTAGATAGATTGTTCTTTTAGCGTTGATATTTAACTTCGAATATTTGCACATCAGAGAGTATATGCTCATTAAGGCACGTTGTGCTTTGTCTCTTATATAATTAACATGAAATTTGAAAGTTAACTTCTGATCGAGATAAACACCTAGATATTTTGCTTGGTGGTCACTTGACACGATTTGTCCGTCCATCGTAATTTCTTCCAAGTCTTGAGGGATATTTCCTTTCTTAAAGTAAATCACTTTTGATTTTTTGGGTTTAATTTTAATTTTCGATCCTTTAAACCAGGGTGAAATGTAATTAATGGCATTCTGTAGTTTATTTCTTGCATGATATGGATTAAGTGAGAGACATAAAAGTGCCATGTCATCGGCATAGCATGCAGTGAAAGTATTTTCTGTATTAGGAAGATCGTTCATATATAAATTATAGAGAAGCGGGAAAATTACCGACCTCTGTGGTAACCAGCGTTAAATTTTCTTGTGGTGGAATAGTTATCTTGAATCTTAACTTGAAAAGTTCTGTTCTTTAAAAAATCAAGAATTAGATGGATGATGGCAGGTGAGAAATAGTAGTTAATCAGCTTGATGATAAGACCGGGATGTCAAACTTTATCGAAGGCTTTCTCTAAATCCATAAAAATAGCAGCGACTACTTCCCTTTTATTAAAATTTTCACCTATGAATTCTACGATTCGGGCGATCTGCTGAGTCGTTGAGAATCCCTGGCGAAATCCAAATTGATGGTCTTTGATGATGTTATTTTCATTAATAAAAGTGGTGAGTCGAGACTTGATAAGCCTTTCGAAAAGTTTGGCAATTGCAGGCAGAAGACTGATCGGTCTAAAGTTACTTGTGAGATTTTCAGCTTTGCCAGTCTTTTTAATGACAGTTAGAATGGCGTGTTTCCAATATTTTGGGAATGTATTAAGTCTGAAACATGCGTTAAAAATATTTGTAATAAGGACGATGTCTTTCCTTGGGAGGTATTGCAGGGCCTTATTAGTGATATTGTCATATCCAGATGCTTTCTTTGGATTAAGTTTCTTTATAATTTTCTGTATTTCTTCTTGTTTTGATTTTCAGGATCATTGCAAAGGAAATCGGTCAAGGGATTGATAATGTTGATATCATTCGGGTGTGGGAAATTATTTATATTAAACTGTTGTTCATAGTTATCAGAGAAGAGGTTGACAATTTTCTTATGATCGTAAATTTTGGTGTTATTATCATCTAGAATGGGTCCAATATTGGAGGGAGTGCTTCGGAGACTTTAGCAACTTTCCACACAGAATGGTCGGTGTGCGAAAGACTTTCATTGAAGTTATCTAAGCAATTGTTTCCGTACACTTGGATAAGTTTTCTAAGGTTTCGATTGGCAGCATTAAAACTTCTTTTGTCTTGGGTGGAGTGAGAACGTTGATAAATTTTTCTTAGTCAATTTTTCTCTGTAATTTTCTGTCTAATATTGTGTGGGAGCGTATAATTAGTCTGTTTTGGAATACATTTGGCGTGGTTGAGGGCTTCGTTGATTTTACTGCTAAGATAGGCTGTGGCATCATGAATTTCGCTGTTATTAGTCATTTTAGTCGTAGCAGATATGTTTTCTTCAAGGTGATAAGCATAGTTTTCCCAATTAATAAGGCACTTTATAGGCGGAAGACCATGCTTTAAGCCATATAAAGTGAATCGTACTGGTAGGTGATCTGAAAAAAGTTCTTTATCCACTTGGAGAAAAGGTATTTGAGGAACATTGAAGGTAATTAAGATGTCTAATACATCAGAAGTATTTGAGATTTGATGAAGATCCATAGGTTCATCTGGACCATAAATGTTGATATCAGGGTTGTTGATGGTAATAATTCCGTCTGGATTATTCGCGTGGAGTTCCAGTTACCGTGCTTACAATTAAGTCCCCAGCAAGAATAGTTGGATAACCAAAGTTGAGAATATAGTCAAGATCTTGAGTGTTGAGGCTTTTGTTGAGTGGCTTATAAACAGCAAAGGTGAGATAATCTTTATTATCACTGTTCAAAATACATGCACTTGCTTCAAAGCTCATAAGTGGAAGAGGAAACGATGGTACTGTTTAGGCTTTTTTTTCCATGAGAATAGCTATACCGCCACCACGCTTAGGAAGACGGTCAGATCTATAGATGTTGTAGTTGGGAATTTTAAATTTGTCATTTGATTTGAGGTGGGTTTCACTTAACAAAATTACATCCAGACTGTGCTGGTTGATGTAGTTTTGAATTTCAAATTTTTGATTTTTAATACCATTACTATTATAAAACATAAACTCGGCATAATAAATATGTTGCATGGTATTTGGATTAGCCGTATGGGCGTAAATATTCATGCTCGTTCTGGATGAACATCTTTAGTGCTGCCATTGCAGTCTTGAGCCTGGTGTCGGGGTTAGAAGCTTGCTTGTATTGCTGGTAAATTTGATAAATTTCAGTAATGAACCCGGTGAATTCTTCTAAAGTGTTGTTCTTCTATGTCTCTGTTTACTGATTTTCGTCTATTTTTGGAGGATTGGTCTTCTTTATCGTTATTTATAGAGTTGTTATTATTCTTGAGGAATTTCCTGTCGTTAACCGTCTTTGGGTTGCTCTTGGTATTCGCCGCATATGATTTGTTGTACGGGGCTTAAATGCATTTGGTGTTAATGAAGAAACTTCATTAATTTTTTCAATATCTGTATTTCCTGGTCTTTTAGGGCATTCCTTACTACAGGATGCATGTCCTCCTCCACAGGGGACACATTTCGCAGGAAATTCTTTACCTTTTTGAGAGCACTGGAAGGATTTGTGATTATCGGCGCGTCTGACGTTTTGTCCACGAACGTTTCTTCCCTCAATTTCCTGTACAGTCGGTTACAAAAGTATTCGAACACCGGTACCCTATCAGAAAATGACAAGATGGCGTTTTTTTTTTTTTTTTCCTGTCTCTTGTGTTATTCCATCCTAAGTTTTCTTCTTTCCCCATCTTGGAAAAGATTGAAAAATGGTCACGATCTCTCTTTGAATTGGGAAGCCATTTTGAGAAAAGCGGACGACCCCAAGGTTCTTTAATATACTAAGGTTAGGCCAGGAACGGAAAAAGCGTGCCATTGGTTGCTGGTAGTGACGTCACCTGGGAGACAAGAAACATCGGCCGACGCCTCTGCTACATGATTTTGGTAATGGAAAAAATGTAAACTAAATCAAAATGATCATTTTATATGTGGTAGATACACCGGAAATACCGGGTATATACTTTCCGATTAAGTATTTTGTTAAAGAAAATGTTTATTTTATGCACAGAATTCGTACGAATGCTGAAAATAATTGTAAACATTAAATTCTTTTCGTAAAGGAAAGTATTAGAAAATGAAAAACGATATTTAAGTTAATTAAGGGAAATAAATATTGTAAAACAAGGTATTTTTCAATATTTTTTCGTAGTATTGTTTGCACTAAATAAATCTTGTTGAACAGAACACATGATGGCATAACTGCTAAGACCATGGTAAAAACATAATCAAAAAGTATTATTCTATTTATTTTCATTGCTCATGCACTTTTTTTAATACAAATGAACTTTGACATTCCATGAGAAATATATGATCGTCATTTTCAGTTTAAATTACATATCTCAAGCAAAAGTATATATAAAAAGATTTGACTTAACAAATTCATATTTAAATACCATAAAATTCTACAAATTTCTTAATATCCGTCATTTATACATTTAAATAGTATACTTATCGCATTCATTATAAAGTGAAAAGTCACTTCATACTGATTCACTTCAGATTTTAACAGAAGTGCGTATATTTTCAGTATAATCTAGAAGTACTCTTATAATCCCTTACACTGCCAAGATTTCTATATAACATTTATCCTGACGTGATTATTTGCTATAGTAAATAATCTTCGATATTGGCATCCTATTCTTCCTTCCATACATTAAAAATGGAACAATTAAAATACATTTTCTTACACATATACGCACAATAATAATAATAATAAACTTGCCCTACATCTTAGTTTCGGCCCACCAGCGGCTGAGCGGTAAAGTCGCTGAACACTGGTAGTTCGGTCCGAATCCCGCGAACGGGCTGGCTGCATGTGTGTTTTCGTGGTTTTCCACATGCGTAACGTGTATACGAGCCAGTTTCCCTGAGAAAGTCCTCCACGAAGACATCACACCTATTACGCAGATAACCCTAGTGTACTTTGCCATAATTAAATACACCACCACATCTTAATTTCAATTCAGCCTGTACACAAATTAAATATTTTTAATTACTAATGTATTTTTATCAGGTTGTTTCTTAAAATACTTTTGTTATAATCGAAATATGTGTTCAATATTGAATTATTTTTCTTTCTCTTATAATTAAAAACAAGTTATATGGAATCAAAATTAAAACATATGCAGCAGTTAAATAACACTAAACAGAATATCTTACTCTTTCGCTATTTGTATTCTAGCATTATACATAGATTTGTTTTCCTTCAGGTTCAAGCATGTGTAAGTTATATCAATTAAATTACATCACACATACCTGTATGCATCAGTTAAATAACACTGAAGGAAATATGTCACTCACTCATTCGATGTTTGCATCATAGTGTGGTCGAGAAATTGTTCTTTCCTCACGGTGAGGAATGTATCAGTTTACATAGTTCGCAAAGCTTAACCCAGACGCTGCTTCAATACATAGAATTACGTTTGGGATGTAAAGAAAGTAACCAAAACATGTGAATGAAGTTGGGTACGCGAATTTATTAACTAATCATTCAGGTACTCAGTATTGGTAAACATGACATTGAGTTTAAATATCTCACTACGATGTAAGTCTCATACACAAAATGAAGATTATGATAAAAAATGATTTAAAATGAGAAAATTTTCAATTTAAATGTAAAATAGCAGTAAAATGAAAAATAAATGTAAAATTACATCACAGTTATGTATGAAAACTACATAAATTCATTAAAAAAATAGTTATTTTATCTGGTTGTAAAGAGTGTTTTCCGCCATATAACGTATTAACGTGTATAATTCTGACACAAAGCTATAGCACAATTTGCCACTTCCGCCTAGGTATAATAGCAAATTAACAACAGAAATCAAATCAAACTGTTGATGCAACGAAAGTAAACAAACGCCAAGAACTAACGCTGTCACCCACATGACGTCATGCGTATGTGGCATAACTTTCTCCCTGCACTGCGCATCGCTCTTGGGCCCCCCCTGGGACGACCCCACCTTGGACAACGGAAATGACCGCTCACCACAACAAGCGTCTAGCCCCTCAGATGCTAGTTTCCTTCTGGATCGTTTGCGCAGATTCACGCGCAGCGTGTTTACCCCAAGGAACTGGGCGTGGTCAAAGGCGATTTTTTTAAAACGCCACGCGTGTAAAACGTTACGAACTTGGTGCGCATTACTGAATGTAAATTAATTAATTTTATTAGATTTTCTGAAATAGTTTTCTTTTTAATTGGTATATATATTTATTTGTTCAGATGTTTTATTATAAATCTATACATAAAGGAAGAATATCTGATTTATTCATTTATTCACGTACAGATCATCGCCCGAAGCTATTAGAGATACAGATATCAAAACTTAGGAGCTTATTACTTTTGTATCGAAGATGTTATTTAAGAAGCGATTTTTTAAGATTTGGCGTGCAAAACATGTTTTTATGTTTTTTCATATAAGGAAGAAACAGATGTACATAAGATTCTTGCTTTAAAATGTATGCAATATGAACACATAAAAACCAATTTCAAACGTTTTCAAAATTCGGCAACGAAGGGGGGGGAACGTGTTCTTCACATATTCCATCATACCTCAGGTATCCATAAGACACACTTATGAATTATTGCTGTAAAATGTAAGGAATACAAATAAATGCTGACATCAACATGTGTGGGGAGGGGGACTGATTGGCATAAAATACAAGTTTACATAATGTACAAGTAAGCCTTATTAAAGGTGCAAACCAGATATGTAAAGCTAGTTAGTATTAAAAAAAAACTTAAGGTTTCTATTATTTAATGTTATTAATAACTAAAACCCCAAAATAAAAATGTAGCAGCATGCGGCAATTCACAAAACTGTTATGAGTTTGTTACCATGTTCAATTAGTTTTAAACAATTCTACACATAATAAAATGGCCAGTGCACAACATGTGAATGTACATGGGGTTGAATAATTAGAAAATAAAAAACTTGACAAATATTAATTAGCAAGTATTGAATAGTAGAAAATATTGCTTACCGTTCAAATTTGGACAAATATTAAATAGCAAGTATTGAATAGTAGAAAATATTGCTTACCGTTCAAATTTGGGATTGAATCAGTTTCACCAAAATATATTTATCTACATTAAAAATGTTTGGTAATAATCTATTGACTGAACACTTTAAAAGTCAATGAATGATTGATTGTATGGACAATATTTGGTATTGTTGCACTTGGGGGGGGGAAGAAAGACAGTAATGCAAGGAGGATGAACAAAAATAGACTTACTCATTAATCACAGAATATATCAGCCTATCACGAGGACCTGAGATAAAGGTTCAAAACCCTGTTCTGACCTTCTACATCTGTTCCTGATCATTTTAAGGATTAGAGTTGGAATTATCTTATTATTAAAGAGAAGTTCTAAAGAAAGAGATAGTATTATATAAATAAGAAAAAAATATCATCTGACACATATAAAACACTTACAGGCAGTTGAAAGATGTTTTAGATGATAAAAATGAACAAAAGGAATTGTGAATAGGTACTAATGACTATTGTTAAAATATATATTTTTCAATAGATGTATTAAGTTTCTTCAGTGGAATTATGTGCAAAATTTTTGTGATCCAAAATAATTTTTAGAATTGTATTATTGTCTTCATTCTGTGAAGTTATTGTAGAAGTTTTTGTCAGTTTCCTTTTCGTTTTGTATTTGAGAATCTTTTGGGTATTATATTTTTATTAGATGGAATATCTTTATTAGCAGTTGGGAAATGTATTTCGGGTAGAGTAGACTTTAAGGTACCCCTTGTATTTTGGCGAAGTTGTTGTTTGATTTATCGCCAAGTTGTCTCATTTATGTTAGCCTGAATAGTTGAATGTTATGGAAACCCTATTGTGACGTAATTGGGTGCATGCATGATTCTGGGAAATTTTTAATCATGGGATGTTTTGTAAGCGTTTTTGTGCTGTGTGTTTAGACGGTAGAATGGCCAAATGTAGTAAGATTAATTTGAAGTTTCTGTGCGATTTGGAGCAAAAGGGGAAAAGAGCTTTAATTGACTGGTGTGTAAATGAAGGTTTACTTAGTAGCCATTATAAGTATCCTGTATGTACAGGGTGATCAGCGAATAAGCCCTGATTTCAAAATTAAATATCTCTACAACAAAAATCGATAGAATTATGCGGTAAACTGTACATTTATTAGCAAAACTGTAAAAATAGTGTACAGTCGGTCACAAAAGTATTCGAACACCGGTACCCTATCAGAAAATGACAAGATGGCGTTTTTTTCCCTCTTTCTCTCTGTGTGTCGTGTTATTCCATCCTAGGTTTTCTTCCCCCCCATCTTGGAAAAAACTGGAAAAAAATTGGTTACGATCTCTTTTTGAATGGGGAGATGCCATTTTGAGAAAAAGCTGACGACCCTATCGGAGAATGAACATGACCGCTCTACACACCCTTTCACTCTCTCTCTCTCTCTCTCTGAATTGGGAAGCCATTTTGGGAAAAAAGCAGACGACCCTATCTTGGAGAATGGAAATGAACGCCTCTCCCTCTCTCTTTGAAATGGAAAGCCATTTTGGGACCCTCTATTCTTGGGGAGGGAGAAAACTGAAGTCTGCACTTCGCTGTCTCTGAAAAGCGGACCCTCTTCTTCTGATCTTGAAGAACTGGAAATGAACGCTCTACACGATCTCTCTTTGAATTCAGAAGGTATTTTGGGACCTTCTAATGTTGGAAAACTGAAATGAACGCTCTACGCATTTTCTCTCTCTCTCTTTGAGATGAGTAGCCATTTTGGAGGATCCTCCACCACCATCCTAACCTTGGAAAACTGAAATGAACGCTCTACACCTTCTCTCTCTCTCTCTTTCTCTGAAATGGGTAGTCATTTGAAAACTCCCTAACTTTGGAAAAAAACAGAAATGAACGCTCTACACCATCTCTCTTTGAAAATGGGGGGGGGGTGTCATTTTGAGACCTCCCTCCCCTAAACTTAAAAAAAAAAAAAAAAAAAACTGAAATGAACGCTCTACACTTTTTCTCTTTGGACATGGGTAGCCCTTTGGGGACCCTCTCCTCTTGGTAGGAAAAAAAAAGAACTGAAGTGAAGGCTCTACACAATCTCTCTTGGAATGGGATCCATATTTCGGGAAACGTGGATCACCTCATGCTGGAAAACTGAAGTGAACCACCAAGATTGCACTCTATATAATGTTTTTTTTTATTTGACATCATGACCCTCCTCCAATTTGTTATTAAAAAAAATTTTTTTTGTTTTGGTTTTTATCCCATTTCCGATGTGATTTCAGAAATGCAATTCCATAACATTTCAATTTCATTCGAGGTTAAATGATCTAAACAGTCTTTGACCCACCCATCCGTATGATTATTTTCTTCTCCTTCCTGTTGCACCAAATTTTGTAAGTCCATATAATCATTCCATACGGGAAGGGCTGGATCCTCACAAGGCTGTCTTGAAACACTTGGAGTCTCTTTGGGATGAGTGGAAGGATCTAGGATGTCTGGACCCGGCTGCGATTCTACATCCATGATTTCTGGACCCGTTGGAACTTGTTTACCCGGCTGAAATTCTACCTCTACGATTTCTGGACCCGTTGGAACTTGTGAACCCGGCTGTGATTCTGCCTCCATGATTTCTGGACCCGTTGGAACTTGTGGACCCGTCTGACATTCTACCTCTACGATGTCGGGACAGGTTGGAGGAGAAGAAGAAGAAGAGGATACTGGAAGAGGTTCTGTCTGTGAGGAGTCCGAAAGAGGCTGCCTGTTTGAACAAGTCGGGGAAGAAGAAGAAGAAGCTTCTGGGTTCTGAAGCGGATCTTGCACGCCAGGTAGGTTCCGGTAAGTCGACCGTTTTTTAAGAGGTAATTTTTTTTCTTCCTCCTCATCTTCAATTGTGATGACTTCAATTTCATTCCGTTGCCGGGTCGATTTTGTTTCGGGCCATGACGGTTTGGTCCAGCTCCTCTTATCATCTAAGGAAGGGATGGGTAAAGGTGGCGGAGGGTTTTCTTCTTTTTCTTGAAACATCATCGGCGATTGGAAAGAAATCTCCTCTTTCAATTGTTTCCAAAGCGAGTACGAGCACCGATCGACGAGAAAGAGACCCTTCTGGGTTGTGACGATGAGATATTGCGTTTTCGGGGGAACGACATAGTTTAGAAAAGGTCTTAGAATATATTTCTTATATTTCATCCTGTCGCTGACTTTAAAACTTCTTTCCTTCAGATTGGGGGACGATGATTCGTAATAGGCGAGAGGAGCGGCTGTGGTTTGAACAATATGAACTTCGTCCTCAGCCGTCGTTCTCACTCCAAACGTAAAATATCGTTTCGTGAGAAAAATATTCTTCCACCGAAAACTCGTGCGCGGATCCGTATATCGCCGGTCTGTTTGAATGGGCCGTCTCAAAGCTCGATCCATCCGATTCCAAGAGAAGGGAGATTCCTCTTTCGTTTGTTGTGATTCGAATAAATTTCTGTATATATTCTGAACGAGCAGGTTGGAGGATTCGACATCTTGGTTGAAAGAAACGATCGCTTGATGAGGTGGTAAATGCGGAATAAATGTCGCACAATGACACGCCAAAAAAATTTTCAAGTTGGAGATTTGCTTTAGCGTCTTCAAATCCTCCCCGTTCGAAATCCGTTGAGTTGGAAAAACGTCTAATAGCGACATGGCTCCCAATGGAAAAGAAATGATCTCGCCCAGTACTCTCGCCTTTTTGTATATATATAGACACACACAGACACACATAGAGGCTCTATGACGTCCGTTTTATTTGTTTTTTTTTGTTTCTCTCTCTCTTCTTTCCAAGAAATCTTATCTGCATGACCTCTTTTTCTTTTCTTAAAAAGATGAATGTGTGTGGGAATGAGGAAGTGAAAGTAATAATTTAATAAACAAAAAATTATCCAACCATGACCTTCTTTTTTTTTTCAAAGTCACCCTTTCCAATCCAAGGACGTCCAGAGATAGAGGAAGCAGGGAGAGAGGAGGAGGGAAGGGAAGGTCACACTCTCTTTCTCTCTATAAATAAAAGGGAAGAGCCCCAAAGTCGTATTTTTGTCCAAGTGGATCATGAGGAGGCCACCCCAGCTCACTACGTGTATTCCTTTCAAATATAAATATGTTGATCTTTCCTTTTATATCATCCAAGGAGTCGTTTACTTGAAAGCCTCCGATTTTTCAAAATGTGCGGGTTATCATACCGTGGGGAGTTATCAAAAGATGCGGGACGAATTTTTATCCGACGAAAACGTGTTGATGGCTCGTGACATTCCACCTTTGGATGCACAAATTTTGTTAATGAAACGAGCCAAATATTTTTACACGTCCCACTTTCTAACCGTCTCGCAAATGAATAGGATTATGGATCGTCTTGAGAAGACAAAAGGGATTCTCGTTCATTTTAGTGAATGGTTGCACAAATGTTTGCACGAACCTCTCTCGATCGAGAAGACTGGGAAGAATACCTATTATATTCTTCTCGAGGACTCTCCTCCTTCGTCTCATCTTAAGGAGGCTACGACTTTTGAAAAAATCCTCGAGCAAGAAAAAATAGAATGGTGGAACAACTACCCCATCCCTCTCCCCGAGCATCAAGAGGAGCCTGTTCAGAAGAAAAAGAAAAAACCTTTCCAAAAGCCTATCCTCATCCTCCTCGATAATGATGGGGATGAGGAGAAGCCTGTTCAGATTCCTCTCCGTTTGTCAAAACCCGTCGAGGATGAAAAACCTCTCCCTTTCTCAAGACCCCTTGAGGAAGAGAGACCCCTCGAGAAGGAGAGATCTCTCCCATTGTCAAACCTCCTTGAAGATGAAAAACCTCTCCCTTTCTCAAGACCCCTCGAGAAGGAGGGACCTCTTCCTTTATCAAACCCCCTCGAAGATGAAAAACCTCTCTGTACGTATCCAAATGATCAGAAGGTTGTTGATGCGTATTCCTTCATCTATTGCACCAAGATATTTTACTGTACATTTATTTACAATTTATTTACAAGTCGTATGCCACCTGGCATATTTACAAGCGTTATGCCTCCTGGCATGTACATGATAGACATATTCTGCCACCTGGCATGTGAATTGATACATCATACTAGTTTTCTGCCACCTGACAGATACGATGCAATTACCTCAATTAGCGGTAATACGCCCGACATTTTGGCGCGTCCGCTTCCCTTACGTTCTGTAACGCAACTAACTTTTTGTGCGGTGCGCCCTCTGGGCACAAATCACCGCAGTCACCGAGGAGGCCAAAACATCCTCCCCCCGATGAATTACATTCATCTTAATACAATCTTCAATATATGCAAACAAGTAAATGAAAAATATAGAAACTGAAAACATACAAAAATCTTCAAAAAGTATAAAATTACATGTTACACTTACCAATCTGCTAGCAAAACATCTTATATCTTACTATATTGAAACGTTAACTATGAGGGTTAAACTAGAACAAACAAATAAAATTATTAGTACAATAAGAAATGAAAATAATAATAAAACATATTCCATATAAACCAAACACATAAGTTAATGTTCTTCAACTGATAAAAGACACAGTTTGGTAATAGGACGTTTAATGTCCCCGTACACAGTTTTTAGTCTAACCACTCGGACATTATTGTCTCTTCCAGGAAACACTTCTATTACTCGCCCGAGTTTCCAACGTAATGAAGGCATATTATCTTCTTTAATGAGAACCAAGTCATTTAGGCGAATATTTCTGCTAGGCTGTCTCCATTTGCTACGCTGTTGTAGTTGGCACAGGTACTCTTTAGACCACCGCTTCCAAAACCCTTGGAACATCTGTTGTGTTAGTTGCCATCTTTGCAATGGAGACACTCGTACTTCGGTTAAATCTTGTTCCGGAACAGCTGTTAAAGAAGTCCCTATAATAAAGTGTCCAGGAGTCAAAGCTGTCAAATCATTGGGATCACTGGAGACCGGTGTTATTGGCCTCGAATTTAAGCATGCTTCAATTTGTGCAATTAGAGTTAGAAACTCTTCATAAGTCAAAATTTGAGTTCCAACACATTTCTTTAGATGCAGCTTCATAGATCTAACAGCTGCCTCCCATATACCACCATGATGTGGAGCAGCTGGCGGGTTGAATATCCACCTTATGTTTTCATTTGCTAACCACCTTTGAAATTCTGAAGCCTTCCGTAACTCATAGGCGGTAAGCATACCAGATTGCTTTTCACGAGCGGATTTACTTTGGTTAAATTTCCGTACAGTTCAAGATTTAGTAACGGTTCTGTAGATTCCACAAGTGTTTTCAAAGTAACACATTTACGTTCTTCACTAACGTTTTGCAAGTCAGCTTCGGTATTCATTTCGTTTATGTGATGTCGAATATCTACTTCTGAAAGCCAGGGTGGCCCAGAAAACCAATCACTATCATTAATTAGAGCTTCAGCATCCATCCCCCTCGTAAGTTTATCAGCAGGGTTTGTCTTCCCACTGCGAAAGTAGCAGTTGTTCAAAATTGTTTTCTCCTTGATTTCTACCACACGATTTCTAACAAATTGTTTCCACTCGTTGGCAGATCCCTTGATCCAGTGAATGCAAATTTGGGAATCAGTCCAGTAAAATATATTTCCCTTATCCAACTGCGGAAATATCGATTGCAAATACGAACCTAATCTTGCAGAAATTAATGCTCCCAAAAGTTCAAGCCTAGGGAGTGTTACCCTTTTTAATGGAGCCAAACGGGATTTCGACACTATGAAACTTGTTTTACATTTATTTTTCTTCTTAAATCTAAAATATGCTACAGCACCATAACACTTGGGACTGGCATCAGAAAATATGTGAACTTCTATAAACTTCCAACACATATCACTGAAGTACTGTCTGGGAATTTCGAAAAACTTTATTTTTTCAACTTCTTTTAACCATTCCTGAAATATGAATTCTGTATCAAGGGGAACACTTTCGTCCCATTGAATACACTTTTCCCACATAGTTTGCATTAAGAGTTTAATTCGAACAGTAAATGGAATCATAATTCCTAAGGGATCAAAGAGCATACCACATGCTGCTAAAATGATGCGTTTAGTTACTTTGAGATTTTGTAACTTCTCAAACTGAGATACATCTATTTTCAAATTATCATTGACATTGTCCCAGATAAGACCTAAAACTTTCAACGGTACCAAAGAGTCTTCAGATGTTTCACGAGAGTCAATTCCATTAAGTTTCCATAGTTCATTCAGCTCAGGTGAGTTTGAAACCCATCTACGTAAATTCATACTGGCCTCGCTAAGAATGAAAATCATGTCCTTGCTTAAATGTAAGGCCTTTGCTACATTAGCTGTCCCAGAAATTAAATCATCTACGTAAAGCTCTTTTAACATACTGCATGCCTCTTCGTAGGCATCTTCATACTTTTTTAAATGCAGTCTTACTGTAGCTGTTAATAAATAAGGTGAGCACTTGACCCCGAAAGGAACTCGATTGTGTTGAAGAACTTGTAAGTTGGGATTACTGTGATCGAGATTTGACCCTTCTTCATTTATCCACAAAAACTTTAAAAAATCCCTATCTTCTTTAGCTAAGCCTACCTCTAAAATTGCACGCTGAATGTCGGCACAAAACGCAATTGAATGTACCCTGAATTTAATGATAATCTTTAGCAAATCAGGATTTAAATTAGGTCCGCTTTCTAAACAATCATTAAGTGATAAATTTCCCTTACTTTTAGAAGAAGCGTCAAAAACTATTCGAACCTTTGTAGAATCCTTCTGCTCGCGCACTACCGCGTGATGAGGCATGTAATACCCCGTTTTCAAACTACTATTTAAATACGTATCTACCCGTTCCACTATACCATCTCTCAAGTGTTCATTAATTATCTCATTATATTTTAAATATAGCTCGCTATTTTTCTGAAACTTATTATTTAAAAATTGTAAACGCTGTTTCGCGATTTCATAATTGTTATTTAAACCTTCAACACCCTCTTTCCACAATAATCGAGTTTCATACCTTTTATTCTTGTAAGTTGTATTTCGTTCAAATGACTCTAAAATTTCTTTATCTGATAGAGATATTTCTTTATCCGAACTTATCCCAATTGCTTCTAATTCCCATAATTTTTTAACTCTTTCATAATCTAAGTCCTCATTTACAACGGTTATATGATTAACTCTTGCGTCCTTACTCTTTGATCCTTCGTCCTTGCCTTGAATCACAAAACCGAAAGTGCTTTCTATTGCGACTAATTTTTTACAAATCTTCACGTTTCGTTCTCCTAAAATTTCCCAAATATAATCCGAACCTATTAATACTTGAATTTCGTCACTCGTACCAGCATCTGCTAATTCTATTCCCTTCTCAAACGCCATCTTTCGTATCCACCGAGAAGGAACTTTTACTTGCCCTAGTGTTATAGAATCAATGACTATTGCGTTAATTTTTATCTTTTTACTGGGATGGCTTACATTTTGCAATACGATTTCTACGATATCATACAAGCGCTCTTTTGCATCTTTGCATCCAAATGTGAAAATAATAAGCGCTTCTTTATTAATAATTTTCAACCCCAGTGAATCAACCACTTCTCGTAAGATGAATGACTTTGTTGACCCTGAATCTAGCATACAACGTAATACCTTTTCGTTCCCCCCTTTACACCTAACTGCTGCCGAAAACGTCTGTAAAAGAACGGAAGTCGGTGGTTTAATTTTGTTATTATTTTCATTACATAAGAGCGAAAGAGAAGCTTCAGGGATTGGCGTTTGTTTTGTCTGATTGGAAGTATCCGTCTCTAAATCTTTCGATGAGGCGTCACATATTAACGAATTATGTAAACCTTGGACATTGCACAGTCTGCATTTTTCATCTTTATGAGCACAGAAACGCCTGGGATGCCCTTTCGAAAAGCAAATAAAACATAAACCTCGATCCATTAATGCCTTTCGGCGAGCCTTTAAATCAAGTGCGCAATCGTGATTCATATGACAAGCAGATAAACAAAATATGCAGACATTTTGATTCTCTTTCTTAGGCGGGGTAGAGAACTTTCGATTTGGATTAAAATGTGAATTTTGAAAGTATTTAGAGGGAGTTTCACTTTGACTAGTTAATACCGAAGCACCTTGCTTATTCGTACTCTAATAATTTCTTTTAGAATGCATGTAAGATTTATTTTGATAACCTTGATGGGAACTTTTGTTTCGTATTGGTGTTTCATTTACATCAAAATTCTTAGAACGCGCTAACATCATTGATGTTTCCCTACATTCCACTTCAGTTTTCAAGAACGTTAGTAGTTCATTAACATCGAAATTTTGTTTATCACTTCTTTTCCTAGTGAATTCTAGAGTTAAATTCTCGGGTATTAACTTTAACAAAATAGGGGATAATAAATGTCCATAAGAACCACTAGTAACATTTAAAGAATTTAAATTCCTTATTTGTATTTCTATATCGTCATAAAGCTTCCTCAAAGAAGCCGTATTTCCGGAATATTTTACAGGTTCTAAACTCAACAATTTATTCATATGCGCATTAATTAGCAGGTCATCTCTGCCAAAACGATTTTTTAGTATATCAACAGCCACCGTATAGTTTTCACTAGTAAATGTTAATCCACTAATAGCATTTAAAGCTAAACCTCTCAAAAGCGATTTTAAATAACAAAACTTGTCAACCGAACTGAGACTTTCGTTTTGGTGAATGGAATTACTAAACTGATTCCAGAATTCAAGCCAAGAACAAGGATCACCGTAATATTTTGTAATCGTTAATTTTGGCAATTTTAAAATATTAACTTCACAAGTTTTCAACTTCGGAGATATAGTTTCCTCACTAGAATTTCTAGATTCAACTTTACACGCGTTTTTTCTTAATTTTTCCTGAATTTTACATTTAAAACTTATAATTCTTTCCTGATATTCCTGCGCGGAAATTACTTCTGTTTCCAACTCCTGTTCCGTAATTATAAGTTTTTCAATCTCAGAATCGTATTGTTTCAACAACTGCGATTTTTCAAGTAACATTTCGAGTAATTCTTTTAATTTCTCATCCGCGGTTTCACCCTCTTCTAACAATGCAGAATCTATTTTACTCATCAACTTGGTAGTTAAGTTACGAGTCACCGTACGCAACTTCTTTGCCTTATTCATAGCCTCCATTTTACCATTAGATTCTATCAACTATAATAATCACCAAGATTTTTATTTAACAATTCTATTCAAAACTGGAAAAATGAAAAAGGGCCTACCTCGAATTTCTTCGCGATAAATCCTGGATTTTCAGTCATGAACTCACTAAATTTCATGAACTCACTACTTTTCTTCGTCCATTCTTCATCTCCACAAATCACGTCCGGGTCACCAGAAAAAATGTACGTATCCAAATGATCAGAAGGTTGTTGATGCGTGTTCCTTCATCTATTGCACCAAGATATTTTACTGTACATTTATTTACAATTTATTTACAAGTCGTATGCCACCTGGCATATTTACAAGCGTTATGCCTCCTGGCATGTACATGATAGACATATTCTGCCACCTGGCATGTGAATTGATACACCATACTAGTTTTCTGCCACCTGACAGATACGATGCAATTACCTCAATTAGCGGTAATACGCCCGACATTTTGGCGTGTCCGCTTCCCTTACGTTCTGTAACGCAACTAACTTTTTGTGCGGTGCGCCCTCTGGGCACAAATCACCGCAATCACCGAGGAGGCCAAAACACTCTCCATTTATCAAGACCCCTCGAAAATGAGAGACCTCTCGATTTGTCAAAACCCCTCGAGGATAAGGGAACCAAAACTTCTCTCTCTTTCGAAGAGGAGGGACCTCTCAATTTGTCAAGACCCCTCGAGAATAAGGGAACCGAAAATCCTCTCCCATTCTCAAGACTTCTCGAGGAGGAGGAGGAGGAGGAGAGACCGCTCCATGTCTCAAGACATGACCCCCCTCTATCTCTTGAGGATCCGAGGGAAACGATTCCTATTGAAAAACCATCTATCGACGATCCCCAGAAAAGGTCTTCGGAGGAGATTAGACTTCCATGTAGAAAACGAATCTGCCACAATCATAATAATAAAAATAATAATAATAATAATAATATACCCCCTTCTCAACAACAGAATCCTACAACATTTGCAGATAAATGCATTCAAACCAATCCCTTTATAGTAACCCTTTTGATTGGAGAACCCGTGCATTAGCCTCGAAAAAAAAAATGAGATTCTAGACTGTTTCTATGACCAGAATGTTAAGCCAATAGATAGGTCTAGCTCAGAATTTTTCTTTTTAAAAGAAAATAAATAAATAATCCAAAGACTATTCGTAAATATAAATGGAAAAGTCTCGAGTCGGCTGGAAAAAAATTTTCAGAGCTGAGAAAATTTTTCCAACTCAAAAAAAAAACTTTTTGTTAATTTTTATCATGTCTCAGACATGATAAAAATTAACGACCCCCTTCCCTTTTCGTCTGGGAATGTTGTCTCACTCTTTTGAAAAACAAATCGTGATTCATTCATGGAATGATTGCCATTAGCGAAAGGATGAGTCATGGTCTATTTTTAGAAAGGGTGAGACATCCTTCCCAGACAAAAAGGGAGGGTCATTAATTTTTATCATGTCTAAGACATGATAAAAATTAACCAAAAACTTTTTTTTTTTTTTTTTTTTTTCATTAGAGAATTTTTATTTCAGCTCTGAGAAATTTTTTTTTCTCCCAGCCGATTCGAGACTTTACCCATTTGTTTTTAAGAATGATTTCTCCCTGATCTATTATTTCAAAATTCCAAGTTTCGCTTCAGAACCATCTGTGCTGTTGAAGAAGTAACATGATATATGTATTTTTTTTAATGAGTTCTGTCAAGATTGAATTGTGCAGGATCGACCTTGCGAATTTCTTCTCTGTGTCTTTAAATAATAATGATACCGAACCGCTTTTTGTAGAGCGCAATGGAAAAAACCTTTTGTATGGTTAGGACAATTCATGTGTTCGATCCCATTGTATTTGAGAATCTCTTGCGTCGATCCCGAAATGCAATAAATGGATGTTTGCAACCATTTCTCTAAAAACCGCCGTTTCATTTCTCCTCGCACCCAAATCATGGAAAAGGGTTCCGTCAACATCGTTAACACCCATGGAAAATAACTGTACGGAATTTCTCCTTCGTACCACGACAAGCCGTGATAATAATCACTCGCCCACACAGCGGTTCGTTTTTCTTTCTCGGTGAGCATTTGCCATGGAAACGGAGGTTTAAAAACAAATACCCCTCGAGAAGTACCGTCCAATGTGACGTAAGCCAATTCTTTCACAATAAAGGCTCCTTGAGAATCATAGAAACCTTCAAAGTCGAGCACGAGTTCCATGTTTTTTATTTCTTTTTCTTTCCAAGGTGACCTTTATTATTATTATGATGGATGTGTATTGAGATACGCACGATATTATTCAAAAAACAAATATATATACGAATGTGACCTTTCCCAGAATTCATACGACCTGTCACGTGCAACCTTCTCTCTCTATATATAAAAGAGGAGACGGCGAGAGAACGCTATCCATTTTTTCCTTCAGGACACACAGCGAGAGAGAGAGAATTTTGTTTTCTTTTTTTTCTCAATTGAAGAAGATGGACATTTTGAGTGCCAAACCTCTCAAAGATTCCTACATTGTTCTGGACATGGAATACTTTCATTGTTATGATCCAAAGACGGGAGATATATGTTTCATCTTGAAAGAACTGGGCTACATCACTTGTGATTTAACCTTATGCGGATCCATGATTTTTCTCCCTCCTGTCCATTACGATGACTTATCGTCCCGCAATCAAGCTGTGGTCAACCAGACTACAAATAACCGACACGGCCTGCAATGGACCGAGGGTCGTCTTTCCTACGAGCATCTTCCTACAATCCTGAAAATGCTGACCGAAAATGTGGAGGTGATCTACGTCAATGGATACGATAAAGCCGAATTTTTCAGCAAGCTCTGCCAGCGATCCGTTTACGAGTTTTACATCCCAGGGAAAACCGAGTGGCGGAACAAGTCGAAATGCACGCGACACCAATATTTCCAAAAGATGATTCATTGTGCCGAGAACAAAGTGAGAAATTTTCGATACCATTTGATGGAGGGTAGTTACGTTTTCCGGAAATTACACTGTTACCCCTCCGAAAGCAAAGCTGTCGAAGACGAAGAGGAGGCGGAAGAATCTCCCCAGGAGAACTCGTGCGACGATGAGGAGGAGGAGGAGGAGGATGAACTTTCTAATAATAATAATAATAATAATAATAATAATAAATATCTAAGTTGGGATGCTTTAGAGACCCAAGAATATTGGTCTCAACCCTTATCTCACCTAGACCTGAAAGAGGATCCTCAAGTGTACTCTTTGTGGTCCTCTTCTAAAATTTGGTCTTCGAGAGAACCCTTGAATATTCATGAATGAAATGGTATGTAAATCCCTAGAGAAAAAAAATAAAAAAAAAGTTCCTTTTTTTTGTAATATGTTGATTTCTTTCCAATCCCATTTCTTTTCCATAACTCCACCCCCAATCGACGAGAAGAAGAAGAATTTTCCAAGTTACACAAGACGAATCTTCCAAGTTACACAAGACGTAGAAAGATTTCACAAGGATTTATAAATCACACTCTCCCACATGATATATGTATAGAGAGAAAAAGACCCTCTGTTCTCTAGCCAATACGTCAAGACTTCCCTAAACTAAGAGAGACCATGAGTACCGAGGAAACTTTAGCAGAGCAAGTGGAAAGACTTTCAAAGAGATTAGAAGAGTTAAGACGGGATAGATTTACAGTTCCGCCGACTAAAGAGGAAACTATCATCGATTTCAACAAACCGCTGTACTTTCATCCCCTACCCCAAAGAATGAGACGAATGGACTCTCCGTTGAACAGTTCCAATGAGAAACAAAATGTCACTTATTTGAATAGCCAATTTCAACACATGAATATTTCATAAGTATTTTTTTCCCTAAAGCGTAGGGAGATCGGATCAGTAGTTTTTCCCTTTTCATCGTCGAAAAAGATTGGGAGGAAAAATCTTTCTCAGCTCTCTCAGAAAAATTTCAGCCTTAAAAAAAAAAAACTTTTTGTTAATTTTTATCATGTCTTAGACATGATAAAAATTAACTCTACCCCCCTTTTGTCTGGGAATGTTGTCTCACACTTCACACTTTTTAAAAATAGACCATCACTCCTCCTTTCCTAAAGAATAGAATTCCAAGAATGGGATCTGGTCTATTTTTAGAAACGGTGAGACCCTATTCCCAGACAAAAGGCGGGTAGAGTTAATTTTTATCATGTCTAAAGTTCAGGGTCCATCCATCTTCTTATGTGAAACGGTGACCCTGACGAGATCGAGATAAACAAGTCCTGTGAGTTGTTTTGTAATCTTGACGCGATCCAAGAAAGACTTTTTATTTTTTTTTGAAATAGGCGGGGGGAGAGAGAAAATGTTCTCACGACCCTCAGATATCTTTTCATAAATATATTTTTTATCAAAGTGTTTCTTTCATTCCGATCCTTTTAAGAGGTTGGAATGACCCTGACATTTAGATGGGGTCGCGATCCCGACAGATGTCACGCGAGTATAAAAGTGTGTGTCCTCCGCAAGATTTCTTCAGAGAACAAAAGAAGACGTGAACTGAGCTGGTAAGTCCCTTTGGTCCTATGAATATGGTTATCTATAAAATCGATTTGATTCTTAGTTTTTTTTTAATAATCATAATAATCATAACTTCATTTAAAAAGACCTTTGAAACTTTGAAACTTCTTAACTCTTTGAAAAGAAAAATGTCTCTTTCAAGACGACGACTCTCAAACGTTTTATTGTTTTTTTCCCCCTTTCTAGATCTTCCCTATTATACTTATATACCTTTTCGATTCTTTTTTTGCTCCTGTTTGTGGGAGACATCACCGTATTCATCGCCATGGCGTGTTCAGAAAACTTTATCGTGCTCGATCTAGAGGGTTTCCAGTCCTACAACCACAAGAAGGGTGAATTTACCTACGTTTTAAAAGAATTGGGCTATGCGACAAAAGATTTTTTGACCGTGGGATCGTTGACGTTTGCTCCTCCTCACCCCTTCCACCAACTGAGTGAAAAAAACCAAAAGACGAATGCCTGGCTGACGAGAAACCGGCACGGACTTCGTTGGAACGAGGGTCATATTCCCTACAACCATTTAGGACGCATTCCCCAATCGCTCACTCACAGCTTCTCCACGATTTATGTGGTGGGATGCCAGAAAGCTAAATTCTTTGCTAAAGCCTTGGATTATCAAAAACCCGTGACGGAAATTTATGTGCCAGATGGAATCATTTGGAAGTATCGGGAAAAATGTGCCCGACATCATCAAAGGAGGAAATATTTCCATTGTGCCGAAAACAAAGTGCGCAACTATCGATGGCATATTACGGAAGGAGATTTTCATATCAATCACGTCTATCCAGACGGAACGGAGAAAGAGGAGAGGATCCAGGAGGAAGCAGACAATCCTCTGCAAGCTTTTGATAAGGCCTACGATCAGTTAGAGAAGGATCCGTCCCCAAAAGCGTACGATAACCTCATCCAGAAATGGGATAATCTGTCCTGTTTCCAGGTGATGGAACATCCGGATGAGCATACGCCTTTCCACTTGATGGGCTCTTCTACTTCTTCTTTGCCGTCAACTTCCTCCAATAACTCGAGGAAGACGGAGGGTTGGGGAGACATACCTGAAAATATTCCCCATTACGATCCAGCAGCCTGTTGGGACGAACCTTCCAAAGAATCTCATGAGACCCCCAAAATATCTTCAGAGGATCCAAAGACAAAATCCACTGAGTGTTGGGACAATGAACGGACGACTCATGCTCCAAAATCCACTAAGACTATGTCCACTGAGTGTTGGGACAATGAATAGACAACTCATGCTCCAAAATCTACTGAGACTATGTCCACTGAATGTTGGGACAATGAACGGACGACCCATGCTCCAAAATCTACTGAGACTATGTCCACTGAGTGTTGGGACGATGAAACCGAAAAGACGACAGAGAATTGGGATGACCGTTCTCAAAAGTATTTGAATTGATATATACATAAACTCAGGAGAAAAAAAATAAAGAAAAGATTTTTAGAAATAAGTAGGGAAAGGTTCTCCGCTTTCCCTATATTTATGGAAATGGACTGAGAAGAAAGAGAGAGAGAGAGAGAGACGAATCAGGAGACCAAAAAAAATGGGTCTTGGAAGGAATGAGTGCAAATGCATTCGATTCCTTCCGATACCCATTTTTTTTGGGTCCCTCTCTTATCCAATCTTGGAAAAGAACTTTGTCCTATTTTTCTAGGTCCATTCAAAAAGAAATGAATCTATCCATAAATTTTCTTAAAAGAAAAAAAAACAAAAAGATCCTTTACCTCTTGACGGTCCAAAGTCGAGAATCTTGGAAAACGTTATCCACTCTCCATCCAGTCAAGCTTCTCTGTAGAAAATCTAGTAGGTGCATCTGCATTCTTGAACACCCGGCAGTTATTATTGGACGCGAAACGTCGAATGCTGAAATAGTTAACAGTGATCCCATTCTTAAAGAAACGGGGATGTTTTATTCATCCAGTCGAGTGCGGAAAAATTTCTGAGAGCCGGAGAAAAATTTCTCTAGCTGAAAAAAAAAAAAAAAAAAAAATACCCCCCTTTTAGTCTGAAAATTGATATCTTCAATTTTTCAAAAATTGAAGACATCAATTTTCAAATTTTCAGACTAAAAAGGGGGGTAATTTATTTTTCAGAAACTTTTCCCAGCCGATTCGATGTGAATAAACTTTACTTTTCTTTTAAGAATGCTATTTAATGGATCGATTTCAACCTATCGAGTTTCGCTTGAGTTCCGGCCGTGCTGTGGGCCCACCTTGATACAAGTTTTACCCTTTTGGAATAGAATTTCCGTCAAGGTAGGCTACTTTTCCTCTTTTTACATTTTTCATGTCATTTCATTTGTATTACAATATACTGAAAACGGGCGTTCGAACTGATTTCTAGGCTATTTCTATACAAATGGAGCTCGATCCAAGAAAGAAATGATGTCTTTTTTTTTATTTTGTGGACTGCCAATTTGTATTGGAATATACTGAAAACGGGTGTTTGAGTCGGTTTTCAGTATATTTCAATACAAATAGAGCTCGATCCAAGAAAGAAATGATTTTTTTTTTTTATTTTGTGGACTGCCAATTTGTATTGGAATATACTGAAAACGGGTGTTTGAGTCGGTTTTCAGTATATTTCAATACAAATAGAACTCGATCCAAAAAAGAAATGATGTCTTTTTTTTTATTTTGTGGACTGCCAATTTGTTTTGGAATATACTGAAAACGGGTGTTTGAGTCGGTTTTCAGTATATTCCAATACAAGTGGAGCTCGATCCAAGAAAAAAATGATGTCTTTTTTTATTTTGTGGACTGCCAATTTGTATTGGAATATACTGAAAACGGGTGTTTGAGTCGGTTTTCAGTATATTTCAATACAAGTGGAGCTCCATCCAAGAAAAAATGATGTCTTTTTTTTATTTTGTGGATTGCCAATTTTGTATTGGAATATACTGAAAACGGGTGTTTGATTCGGTTTTCAGTATATTCCAATACAAGTGGAGCTCGATCCAAGAAAAAAATGATGTCTTTTTTTTATTTTGTGGATTGCCAATTTTGTATTGGAATATACTGAAAACGGGTGTTCACGTTGGTTTTCAGTGTATTTCAATACAAGTGGAGCTCCATCCAAGAAAAAAATGATGTCTTTTTTTATGTTGTGGACAGCCAATTTTGTATTGGAATATACTGAAAACGGGTGTTCACGTTGGTTTTCAGTATATTACAATACAAGTGGAGCTCGATCCAAGAAAAAAATGATGTCTTTTTTTTATGTTGTGGACAGCCAATTTTGTATTGGAATATACTGAAAACGGGCGTTCACGTCGGTTTTCAGTATATTTCAATACAAATGGAGCTCGATCCAAGAAAGAAATGATGTCTTTTTTTTATTTTGTGGACAGCCAATTTTGTATTGGAATATACTGAAAACGGGCGTTCACGTTGGTTTTCAGTATATTTCAATACAAATGGAGCTCCATCCAAGAAAAAAAAATGATGTCTTTTTTTATGTTGTGGACAGCCAATTTTGTATTGGAGTATACTGAAAACGGGCGTTCGTTGGAATATACTGAAAACGGGCGTTCACGACGGTTTTCAGTATATTTCAATACAAATGGAGCTCGATCCAAGAAAGAAATGATGTCTTTTTTTTATTTTGTGGACTGCCCTATTTGTATTGGAATATACTGAAAACGGGTGTTCTCGTCGGTTTTCAGTATATTCCAATAAAAGTGGAACTCCATCCAAGAAAAAAATGATGTCTTTTTTTTATTTTGTGGACTGCCAATTTTGTATTGGAATATACCGAAAACGGGCGTTCACGTCGGTTTTCAGTATATTCCAATACAAGTGGAGCTCGATCCAAGAAAAAAATGATGTCTTTTTTTATTTTGTGGACTGCCAATTCCGTATTGGAATATACTGAAAACGGGCGTTCACGTTGGTTTTCAGTATATTACAATACAAATGGAGCTCCATCCAAGAAAGAAATGATGTCTTTTTTTATGTTGTGGACAGCCAATTTTGTATCGGAGTATACTGAAAACGGGCGTTCGAGTCGGTTTTCAGTATATTCTAATACAAATGGAGCTCCATCCAAGAAAAAAATGATGTCTTTTTTATGTTGTGGACTGCCCTATTTTGTATTGGAATATACTGAAAACAGGCGTTCGAGTCGGTTTTCAGTATATTCCAATACAAATGGAGCTCTATCCAAGAAAAAAATGATGTCTTTTTTTATGTTGTGGACAATCAATTTTGTATTGGAATATACTGAAAACGGGCGTTCGAGTCCTTTTTCCGACTATTTCTACACACATTCCACTATATTAAAATGACGTTATGGTTGAGTCCAAACAGAGTCGTCTCCGGACAATGTCGTCCCCTCTTTTCTTTGAATTCTATTCTTTAAAAGGATGAGTCATGGTCTATTTTTAGAATGTGGGACACAACATTCCCAGACAAAAGGGGGGGGTGAGTTAATTTTTATCATGTCTAGAAGACATGATAAAAATTAACAAAAAGTTTTTTTTTTTTTTTTTTTCTTACACATCTCAGAATTTTTTCTGAGCTCTGAGAAATTTTTCCTAGCCGATCCCATTTCGTTTTTCGACTTTCACTTTCAACTCTTCACTTTTCCTATCCACTGTCGTTGGAATTGTGTTCACTGGAGGCTATTTCTTTTTTTGCAATCTCGCTTTTAGTTTTCTCTGAGATTCTTTAGAAATGGCTATACAAATTTCACCATCTATATAGAGATGATGTCCAAACAAAGTCGTCCCCGGACCATCTTGATGACCGAATATGTATAGAAATAGTCTGAAAATGGGCTTGAGGGCCGGTTTCTGGACGATTCATCTACAAATTCAACCGCACCCAGAAAAACAAAAATACATAGTTTCTTTTTGGGCGGACAGGAGATGATAAATTTCTTTTCTCTCTCTCTCTCCCAATATTGGAGGAGAGAGTGGCCCAAAAAAATGGGTCTCGGAAGGAATCGAATGCATTTTGAAATGCACTGATTCCTTCCAAGACCCATTTTTTGGTCTCCTGATTCAACTCTCCAGTCTATGGAATAGGGAAAGCGGAGAACGTTTCCCCTTCTTTAAGCGACTGGAGACGATATCGCATCATCATCATCATCATCATCATCACCATCATCATCTTTCTGATACTTTTCAACGAAGGCTTGATGTCTCTGGATGATTTTGGGGAGATGATGGATCCCGAATTGAGTGATGAAAAAGAGAGGACGCTTTTTCCTTTCTTGTTCGTCTTGCACAGTCTCTCGGAGGGTGATATACGTTTCCCCGTCCTCCTCAATTTTCGTCAGAGGTCTCATGAATATTTTACACATCCAAGGGAAGAGCGACTTGTTATGCAGGGATTTCGAAGCGACGAAGGCCGCTTCATTCGAAGTGAGGACAATCTGGTTCGGTTGACCCCATTCTTTGGAGTAGTTGTCCAAATCGCCTAGTCGAAGAAAATGGTGTCGATTAGGAGAAAAGACTTGGAGAACACTCGTCGTATGCGAGACGTTCGTAGGCAAGAGAGTCAAGATATCTTTTGCATTCCAGTACAGGAATCCTAGATCCACATACGCGTGCACGTAATAGTCATCGTTATATTCCAGTTTGAGCAGCATGGCTTTTGTATTTTTTTTTCCGTTCTCAAGGCGAAACACTAGTCTGATATGAACAAGAGCTCGCTGGCGATCCGTTTATATAGACTCCTTAGAGAGAGAGAGGGAGAGGGGAGGAGGAACAAGGTTGATGAATTCTAAAATAAAAAAAATGATAAAACATGAGTGTTTGTGATCGGCTGGGAAAAATTTCTGAGAGCCGAGAAAAAAATTCCAAGTCAAAAAAAAAAAAACTTTTTGTTAATTTTTATCATGTCTTCTAGACATGATAAAAATTAACTATCCCCTTTTGTCTAGGAATGTTGTCAATTAACTATCCCCTTTTGTCTAGGATTGCTGTCTAGGAATGTTTCTAAAAATAGACCATGACTCATCTTTTCTAAAGAATAGAATTCCAAGAAAAGAATGGGTTCTGGTCTATTTTCAGAAACGGTGAGACAACATTCCCAGACAAAAGGGTGTACATTGAGTCTGTCCTGTAGACCCTGAACAACCCCAAAAAGCTATCCACTGTCGTTGGAATTGTGTTCACTGGAGGCTATTTCTTTTTTTGCAATCTCGCTTTTAGTTTTCTCTAAGATTCTTTAGAAATGGGTGAAGATAGGTAGCGTGAAGCTGGGAACACCTGGATCAGGATTCCCGATTAGGGTAGAGAGGGAGGCGTGTTGCCTTTTGAACAGCCCACAGTGTTCTGAAACGTGGAATGCTTTTATAGAAAAGAGAAGAGTTGAAAGTCGAAAAACGAAATGAGATCGGCTGGCAAAATATTTTCAGAGCTCAGAAAAAAATTCTGAAATGTAAAAAAAAAAAAAAAAAAAAAAAAAAAAAAAAAAAAAAAAAAAAACTTTTTGTTAATTTTTATCATGTTTTCTAGACATGATAAAAATTAACTCACCCCCCTTTTGTCTGGGTATGTTGTCTCACCGTTTCTAAAAATAGACCACAACCCAGTCTTTTCTTGGAATTCTATTCTTTAAAAGGATGAGTCATGGTCTATTTTTAGAAAGTGGGAGACAACATTCCCAGACAAAAGGGGGGGGAGTTAATTTTTATCATGTCTAGAAGACATGATAAAAATTAACAAAAAGTTTTTTTTTTTTTTTTTTTTTTTTGAGCTCTGAGAAATTTTTCCTAGCCGATCCCATTTCGTTTTTCGACTTTCACTTTCAACTCTTCACTTTTCTATAAAAGCTAAAAGCATTCCACGTTTCTGTTCAGAACAGTGTCTCTCTCTACCCAAATCTGAAACCCTAGTCACGAGAGAATATGAGACTAGAAAAATAGTTTAGCTTATTGATCTAAAAAATGTCCCATGCTAGAACTCAGAATTATAATCAGAGCGGGGCTTTCCAGTATCCACTTCCAAGATTTTAGATTTGCCATGGGTGACATGTTCCCAAATTCATAAATTCTTCAATTATAGTCCCCTTCTTTGACAAATGGCTAAGAAATTCTTAAAGAATATCATGATAAAGATTTAGCTATCTATATATAACATTATGTTTTCTTTTCAAAAAAAAATCCAGTCTTGATCGAAATGGACTTTACGCACAATTTATTGTATCCCCCCTTTCCAAGATTGGTTTGAAGAAGTGATAAAAAAAATGGGTCTGGAAGGAAAAGAGTGCATTTCGAGAAAAGAAAAGAGGACCCTCTTTTTCTCGCAATGCACCCGTTTCCTTCCAGACCCATTTCTTTTGCCTCCTCAGAACTCTCTTTCTTTTTTCCTCCCTCTCTCTCTTAAGAGGGATTGAAAGAAAGAGGCTAGATGGAAAAGTTTCTTTTTTTTTTCTTTCGAGAAGATAAAAAAAATTTGGAGGAGGAGCAAATTTTTTTTGGGTGGTGGTGGTTGTTTTTTTTAGAAGGTGATGACTTTAGTGACATTTAAAGAGACCACCAGAGGATCCGTTTGAGTCTCGACGACCTTTTCTTGACGGGGGTCTGTCTGGCAATAAGCGCTGGCATATTGTTTAGGGTAAGTAGAAGAATCCGTCATGCCTGGATGAGGCGGTATGTAGCGCACTCCCAGATTAAAGAGGGTGATGAAGGGAAATCTCTCCCCCGGATAGAGCAGTCGGTAAACGGGTTGATTGGGTACAACTCGAACCAGCGGCTGAGTTAAAATGCTATACACCCAGGCCAGAAGCTGATTATTTTTAGGATTATTTTCGGCCAGATGTAACATTTCTTCGCTGGAGAGGACATATCCCTCTTGAGAACTGCCGAGACTCTCAAGATTTTTTATTTTCCTGAAGACGTGGTGTTCGTCGAAAAACACGGAGAGAATGTCCCAGGTTCTTTTACTGGAAGTATGAATCAGAGGCAAAATGCCCGTAGCGTTCCAAAACAATCTTCCTTCATCCACATAACAGCGAATGCTCACAAACTCATTATATAAGACGCGGATCATCATCTTGAGTAGAAATATGGATACGCACAGCAGTCTCTATCTCTGGGAAATAGAGTCTGTCTTCCACTCGCCTCTCTATACATACGAGAAGACCACGTGATGGGTGACGTGACGGTTGACTTCTAGAAAAAAAAATCAACTTTGTCTATCTCTCTCTCTATGACCTTCTATTTTTTTCCTAAAGGACACCCCGTCACCTTTTCAAAGGTCATGGGATTGAGAGCAACGAAAGAAAAAAAAACAACCATCCTTTGTATACTACCTATGACCTTCTCCTAGAGACCCCTGTCATTTTCTTCTCGAGAGCTACGTGATGAAAGCTTTTTTTTATTCTAGAGTTTATCAACTTTGTAGACACATAACCCCGTCACCTTCTCAAAGGCCATGTCGTATGGAATGGGACCCTTTTGGTTTTTTCTTTTGAGAAAATAAAAAATAAAACAACTTTATAATCATCTCTCTGACCTTCACAAACACTCATTTCGTTATCATTTTTTTTTATTTTAGAATTCATCAACCTTGTTCCTCCTCCCCTCTCCCTCTCTCTCTCTGAGGAGTCTATATAAACGGATCGCCAGCGAGCTCTTGTTCATATCAGACGAGTGTTTCGCCTTGAGAAAGGAAAAAAAACACAAAAGCCATGCTGCTCAAACTGGAATATAACGATGACTATTACGTGCACGCGTATGTGGATCTAGGATTCCTGTACAGGAATGCCAAAGATATCTTAACTCTCTTACCTACGAACGTCTCGCATACGACGACTGTTCTCCAAGTCTTTTTTCCTAATCGACACCATTTTCTTCGACTAGGCGATTTGGACAACTACTCCAAAGAATGGGGTCAACCGAACCAGATTGTCCTCACTTCGAATAAAGAGGCCTTCGTCGCTTCGAAATCCCTGCATAACAAGTCGCTCTTCCCTTGGATGTGTAAAATATTCATGAGACCTCTGACGAAAATTGAGGAGGACGGGGAAACGTATATCACCCTCCGAGAGACTGTGCAAGACGAACAAGAGAGGAAAAAGAGTCCTCTCTTTTTCATCACTCAATTCGGGATCCATCATCTCCCCAAAATCATCCAGAGACATCAAGCCTTCGTTGAAAAGTATCAGAAAGAGGATGATGGTGATGATGATGATGATGATGCGATATGGTCTCCAGTGGCTTAAAGAAGGGGAAACGTTCTCCGCTTTCCCTATTCCATAGACTGGAGAGTTGAATCAGGAGACCAAAAAAATGGGTCTTGGAAGGAATGAGTGCATTTCAAAATGCATTCGATTCCTTCGGAGACCCATTTTTTTGGGCCACTCTCTCCTCCAATATTGGGGGAGAGAGAGAGAAAAGAAATTTATCATCTCCTGTCCGCCCAAAAAGAAACTATGTATTTTTGTTTTTCTGGATGCGGCCGAATTTGTAGATGAATCGTCCAGAAACCGGCCCTCAAGCCCATTTTCAGACTATTTCTATACATATTCGGTCATCAAGATGGTCCGGGGACGACTTTGTTTGGACATCATCTCTATATAGATGGTGAAATTTGTATAGCCATTTCTAAAGAATCTCAGAGAAAACTAAAAGCGAGATTGCAAAAAAAGAAATAGCCTCCAGTGAACACAATTCCAACGACAGTGGATAGGAAAAGTGAAGAGTTGAAAGTGAAAGTCGAAAAACGAAATGGGATCGGCTAGGAAAAATTTCTCAGAGCTCAGAAAAAAATTCTGAGATGTTAAAAAAAAAAAAAAACTTTTTGTTAATTTTTATCATGTCTTCTAGACATGATAAAAATTAACTCACCCCCCCTTTTGTCTGGGAATGTTGTGTCCCACTTTCTAAAAATAGACCATGACTCATCCTTTTAAAGAATAGAATTCAAAGAAAAGAGGGGACGACTTTGTCCGGAGACGACTCTGTCCGGGGACGACTCTGTTTGGACTCAACCATAACGTCATTTTAATATAGTGGAATGTGTGTAGAAATAGCGGAAAAAGGACTCGAACGCCCGTTTTCAGTATATTCCAATACAAAATTGATTGTCCACAACATAAAAAAAGACATCATTTTTTTCTTGGATAGAGCTCCATTTGTATTGGAATATACTGAAAACCGACTCAAACACCCGTTTTCAGTATATTCCAATACAAAATAGGGCAGTCCACAACATAAAAAAAAGACATCATTTTTTTCTTGGATGGAGCTCCATTTGTATTGAAATATACTGAAAACCGACTGGAACGCCCGTTTACAGTATATTCCAATACAAAATTGGCTGTCCACAAAATAAAAAAAAGACATCATTTTTTTCTTGGATCGAGCTCCATTTGTATTGGAATATACTGAAAACCGACGTGAACGCCCGTTTTCAGTATATTCCAATACAAAATTGGCAGTCCACAAAATAAAAAAAAGACATCATTTTTTTCTTGGATCGAGCTCCATTTGTATTGGAATATACTGAAAACCGATGTGAACGCCCGTTTTCAGTATATTCCAATACAAAATTGGCAATCCACAAAATAAAAAAAAGACATCATTTTTTTCTTGGATCGAGCTCCACTTGTATTGGAATATACTGAAAACCGACGTGAACACCCGTTTTCAGTATATTCCAATACAAATAGGGCAGTCCACAAAATAAAAAAAAAGACATCATTTCTTTCTTGGATCGAGCTCCATTTGTATTGAAATATACTGAAAACCGACGTGAACGCCCGTTTTCAGTATATTCCAATACAAAATTGGCTGTCCACAACATAAAAAAAGACATCATTTTTTTCTTGGATGGAGCTCCATTTCTATTGAAATATACTGAAAACCAACGTGAACGCCCGTTTTCAGTAAATTCCAATACAAAATTGGCTGTCCACAAAATAAAAAAAAGACATCATTTCTTTCTTGGATCGAGCTCCATTTGTATTGAAATATACTGAAAACCGACTCAAACACCCGTTTTCAGTATACTCCAATACAAATTGGCAATCCACAAAATAAAAAAAAGACATCATTTTTTTCTTAGATCGAGCTCCACTTGTATTGGAATATATTGAAAACCGACTCAAACACCCGTTTTCAGTATACTCCAATACAAAATTGGCTGTCCACAACATAAAAAAAGACATCATTTTTTTTTTGGATGGAGCTCCATTTGTATTGAAATACACTGAAAACCAACGTGAACACCCGTTTTCAGTATATTCCAATACAAAATTGGCAATCCACAAAATAAAAAAAAGACATCATTTTTTTCTTGGATCGAGCTCCATTTGTATTGAAATATACTGAAAACCGACGTGAACGCCCGTTTTCAGTATATTCCAATACAAAATTGGCTGTCCACAACATAAAAAAAGACATCATTTTTTTCTTGGATGGAGCTCCATTTCTATTGAAATATACTGAAAACCAACGTGAACGCCCGTTTTCAGTAAATTCCAATACAAAATTGGCTGTCCACAAAATAAAAAAAAGACATCATTTCTTTCTTGGATCGAACTCCATTTGTATTGAAATATACTGAAAACCGACTCAAACACCCGTTTTCAGTATACTCCAATACAAATTGGCAATCCACAAAATAAAAAAAAGACATCATTTTTTTCTTAGATCGAGCTCCACTTGTATTGGAATATATTGAAAACCGACTCAAACACCCGTTTTCAGTATACTCCAATACAAAATTGGCTGTCCACAACATAAAAAAAGACATCATTTTTTTCTTGGATGGAGCTCCATTTGTATTGAAATACACTGAAAACCAACGTGAACACCCGTTTTCAGTATATTCCAATACAAAATTGGCAATCCACAAAATAAAAAAAAGACATCATTTCTTTCTTGGATCGAGCTCCATTTGTATTGAAATATACTGAAAACCAACGTGAATGCCCGTTTTCAGTATATTCCAATACAAAATTGGCTGTCCACAAAATAAAAAAAAGACATCATTTTTTTCTTGGATCGAGCTCCACTTGTATTGTAATATACTGAAAACCAACGTGAACACCCGTTTTCAGTATATTCCAATACAAAATTGGCAATCCACAAAATAAAAAAAAGACATATTTTTTTTTCTTAGATCGAGCTCCACTTGTATTGGAATATACTGAAAACCGACTCAAACACCCGTTTTCAGTATATTCCAATACAAATTGGCAGTCCACAAAATAAAAAAAAAGACATCATTTCTTTCTTGGATCGAGCTCTATTTGTATTGAAATATACTGAAAACCGACTCAAACACCCGTTTTCAGTATATTCTAATACAAAATTGTCTGTCCACAAAATAAAAAAAAGACATCATTTCTTTCTTGGATCGATCTCCATTTGTATTGAAATATACTGAAAACCGACTGGAACGCCCGTTTTCAGTATATTCCAATACAAAATTGGCTGTCCACAAAATAAAAAAAAGACATCATTTTTTTCTTGGATCGAGCTCCATTTGTATTGGAATATACTGAAAACCGACGTGAACGCCCGTTTTCAGTATATTCCAATAGAAAATTGGCAGTCCACAAAATAAAAAAAAGACATCATTTTTTTCTTGGATCGAGCTCCATTTGTATTGGAATATACTGAAAACCGATGTGAACGCCCGTTTTCAGTATATTCCAATACAAAATTGGCAATCCACAAAATAAAAAAAAGACATCATTTTTTTCTTGGATCGAGCTCCACTTGTATTGGAATATACTGAAAACCGACGTGAACACCCGTTTTCAGTATATTCCAATACAAATAGGGCAGTCCACAAAATAAAAAAAAGACATCATTTCTTTCTTGGATCGAGCTCCATTTGTATTGAAATATACTGAAAACCGACGTGAACGCCCGTTTTCAGTATATTCCAATACAAAATTGGCTGTCCACAACATAAAAAAAGACATCATTTTTTTCTTGGATGGAGCTCCATTTGTATTGAAATATACTGAAAACCAACGTGAACGCCCGTTTTCAGTATATTCCAATACAAAATTGGCTGTCCACAAAATAAAAAAAAGACATCATTTCTTTCTTGGATCGAGCTCCATTTGTATTGAAATATACTGAAAACCGACTCAAACACCCGTTTTCAGTATACTCCAATACAAATTGGCAATCCACAAAATAAAAAAAAGACGTCATTTTTTTCTTAGATCGAGCTCCACTTGTATTGGAATATATTGAAAACCGACTCAAACACCCGTTTTCAGTATACTCCAATACAAAATTGGCTGTCCACAACATAAAAAAAGACATCATTTTTTTCTTGGATGGAGCTCCATTTGTATTGAAATAGACTGAAAACCGACTCGAACGCCCGTTTTCAGTATATTCCAATACAAAATTGGCTGTCCACAAAATAAAAAAAAGACATCATTTTTTTCTTGGATCGAGCTCCATTTGTATTGGAATATACTGAAAACCGATGTGAACGCCCGTTTTCAGTATATTCCAATACAAAATTGGCAATCCACAAAATAAAAAAAAGACATCATTTTTTTCTTGGATCGAGCTCCACTTGTATTGGAATATACTGAAAACCGACGTGAACGCCCGTTTTCAGTATATTCCAATACAAATAGGGCAGTCCACAAAATAAAAAAAGACATCATTTCTTTCTTGGATCGAGCTCCATTTGTATTGAAATATACTGAAAACCGACGTGAACGCCCGTTTTCAGTATATTCCAATACAAAATTGGCTGTCCACAAAATAAAAAAAAGACATCATTTCTTTCTTGGATCGAGCTCCACTTGTATTGGAATATACTGAAAACCGACTCAAACACCCGTTTTCAGTATATTCCAATACAAATTGGCAGTCCACAAAATAAAAAAAAAGACATCATTTCTTTCTTGGATCGAGCTCTATTTGTATTGAAATATACCGAAAACCGACTCAAACACCCGTTTTCAGTATATTCTAATACAAAATTGGCTGTCCACAAAATAAAAAAAAGACATCATTTCTTTCTTGGATCGAACTCCATTTGTATTGAAATATACTGAAAACCAACGTGAACACCCGTTTTCAGTATATTCCAATACAAAATTGGCAATCCACAAAATAAAAAAAAGACATCATTTTTTTCTTAGATCGAGCTCCACTTGTATTGGAATATACTGAAAACCGACGTGAACGCCCGTTTTCAGTATATTCCAATACAAATAGGGCAGTCCACAAAATAAAAAAAGACATCATTTCTTTCTTGGATCGAGCTCCATTTGTATTGAAATATACTGAAAACCGACGTGAACGCCCGTTTTCAGTATATTCCAATACAAAATTGGCTGTCCACAACATAAAAAAAAGACATCATTTTTTTCTTGGATCGAGCTCCACTTGTATTGTAATATACTGAAAACCAACGTGAACACCCGTTTTCAGTATATTCCAATACAAAATTGGCAATCCACAAAATAAAAAAAAGACATCATTTTTTTCTTAGATCGAGCTCCACTTGTATTGGAATATACTGAAAACCGACTCAAACACCCGTTTTCAGTATATTCCAATACAAATTGGCAGTCCACAAAATAAAAAAAAAAGACATCATTTCTTTCTTGGATCGAGCTCTATTTGTATTGAAATATACTGAAAACCGACTCAAACACCCGTTTTCAGTATATTCTATTACAAAATTGGCTGTCCACAAAATAAAAAAAAGACATCATTTCTTTCTTGGATCGAACTCCATTTGTATTGAAATATACTGAAAACCGACGTGAACGCCCGTTTTCAGTATATTCCAATACAAAATTGGCTGTCCACAAAATAAAAAAAAGACATCATTTTTTTCTTGGATCGAGCTCTACTTGTATTGTAATATACTGAAAACCAACGTGAACACCCGTTTTCAGTATATTCCAATACAAAATTGGCAATCCACAAAATAAAAAAAAACATCATTTTTTTCTTAGATCGAGCTCCACTTGTATTGGAATATACTGAAAACCGACTCAAACACCCGTTTTCAGTATATTCCAATACAAATTGGCAGTCCACAAAATAAAAAAAAAGTCATCATTTCTTTCTTGGATCGAGCTCTATTTGTATTGAAATATACTGAAAACCGACTCAAACACCCGTTTTCAGTATACTCCAATACAAATTGGCAATCCACAAAATAAAAAAAAGACATCATTTTTTTCTTAGATCGAACTCCACTTGTATTGGAATATATTGAAAACCGACTCAAACACTCGTTTTCAGTATACTCCAATACAAAATTGGCTGTCCACAACATAAAAAAAGACATCATTTTTTTCTTGGATGGAGCTCCATTTGTATTGAAATATACTGAAAACCGACTCGAACGCCCGTTTTCAGTATATTCCAATACAAAATTGGCTGTCCACAAAATAAAAAAAAGACATCATTTTTTTCTTGGATCGAGCTCCATTTGTATTGAAATATACTGAAAACCGACGTGAACGCCCGTTTTCAGTATATTCCAATACAAAATTGGCTGTCCACAACATAAAAAAAAGACATCATTTTTTTTGTTGGATGGAGCTCCATTTGTATTGAAATATACTGAAAACCAACGTGAACGCCCGTTTTCAGTATATTCCAATACAAAATTGGCTGTCCACAAAATAAAAAAAAGACATCATTTCTTTCTTGGATCGAGCTCGATTTGTATTGAAATATACTGAAAACCGACGTGAACGCCCGTTTTCAGTATATTCCAATACAAAATTGGCTGTCCACAAAATAAAAAAAAGACATCATTTTTTTCTTGGATCGAGCTCCATTTGTATTGGAATATACTGAAAACCGACGTGAACGCCCGTTTTCAGTATATTCCAATACAAAATTGGCAATCCAAAAAATAAAAAAAAGACATCATTTTTTTCTTAGATCGAGCTCCACTTGTATTGGAATATACTGAAAACCGACTCAAACACCCGTTTTCAGTATATTCCAATACAAATTGGCAGTCCACAAAATAAAAAAAAAAGACATCATTTCTTTCTTGGATCGAGCTCTATTTGTATTGAAATATACTGAAAACCGACTCAAACACCCGTTTTCAGTATATTCTAATACAAAATTGGCTGTCCACAAAATAAAAAAAAGACATCATTTTTTTCTTAGATCGAGCTCCACTTGTATTGGAATATACTGAAAACCGACGTGAACGCCCGTTTTCAGTATATTCCAATACAAAATTGGCTGTCCACAAAATAAAAAAAAGACATCATTTTTTTCTTGGATCGAGCTCTACTTGTATTGTAATATACTGAAAACCAACGTGAACACCCGTTTTCAGTATATTCCAATACAAAATTGGCAATCCACAAAATAAAAAAAAACATCATTTTTTTCTTAGATCGAGCTCCACTTGTATTGGAATATACTGAAAACCGACTCAAACACCCGTTTTCAGTATATTCCAATACAAATTGGCAGTCCACAAAATAAAAAAAAAGTCATCATTTCTTTCTTGGATCGAGCTCTATTTGTATTGAAATATACTGAAAACCGACTCAAACACCCGTTTTCAGTATACTCCAATACAAATTGGCAATCCACAAAATAAAAAAAAGACATCATTTTTTTCTTAGATCGAGCTCCACTTGTATTGGAATATATTGAAAACCGACTCAAACACCCGTTTTCAGTATACTCCAATACAAAATTGGCTGTCCACAACATAAAAAAAGACATCATTTTTTTCTTGGATGGAGCTCCATTTGTATTGAAATATACTGAAAACCGACTCGAACGCCCGTTTTCAGTAAATTCCAATACAAAATTGGCTGTCCACAAAATAAAAAAAAGACATCATTTCTTTCTTGGATCGAGCTCCATTTGTATTGAAATATACTGAAAACCGACTCAAACACCCGTTTTCAGTATACTCCAATACAAATTGGCAATCCACAAAATAAAAAAAAGACATCATTTTTTTCTTAGATCGAGCTCCACTTGTATTGGAATATATTGAAAACCGACTCAAACACCCGTTTTCAGTATACTCCAATACAAAATTGGCTGTCCACAACATAAAAAAAGACATCATTTTTTTCTTGGATGGAGCTCCATTTGTATTGAAATACACTGAAAACCAACGTGAACACCCGTTTTCAGTATATTCCAATACAAAATTGGCAATCCACAAAATAAAAAAAAGACATCATTTCTTTCTTGGATCGAGCTCCATTTGTATTGAAATATACTGAAAACCAACGTGAACGCCCGTTTTCAGTATATTCCAATACAAAATTGGCTGTCCACAAAATAAAAAAAAGACATCATTTCTTTCTTGGATCGAGCTCCATTTGTATTGAAATATACTGAAAACCGACGTGAACACCCGTTTTCAGTATATTCCAATACAAAATTGGCAATCCACAAAATAAAAAAAAGACATATTTTTTTTGTTGGATGGAGCTCCATTTGTATTGAAATATACTGAAAACCAACGTGAACGCCCGTTTTCAGTATATTCCAATACAAAATTGGCTGTCCACAAAATAAAAAAAAGACATCATTTCTTTCTTGGATCGAGCTCCATTTGTATTGAAATATACTGAAAACCGACGTGAACGCCCGTTTTCAGTATATTCCAATACAAAATTGGCTGTCCACAACATAAAAAAAAGACATCATTTTTTTCTTGGATCGAGCTCCACTTGTATTGTAATATACTGAAAACCAACGTGAACACCCGTTTTCAGTATATTCCAATACAAAATTGGCAATCCACAAAATAAAAAAAAGACATATTTTTTTTTCTTAGATCGAGCTCCACTTGTATTGGAATATACTGAAAACCGACTCAAACACCCGTTTTCAGTATATTCCAATACAAATTGGCAGTCCACAAAATAAAAAAAAAGACATCATTTCTTTCTTGGATCGAGCTCTATTTGTATTGAAATATACTGAAAACCGACTCAAACACCCGTTTTCAGTATATTCTAATACAAAATTGGCTGTCCACAAAATAAAAAAAAGACATCATTTCTTTCTTGGATCGATCTCCATTTGTATTGAAATATACTGAAAACCGACTGGAACGCCCGTTTTCAGTATATTCCAATACAAAATTGGCTGTCCACAAAATAAAAAAAAGACATCATTTTTTTCTTGGATCGAGCTCCATTTGTATTGGAATATACTGAAAACCGACGTTCACGTCGGTTTTCAGTATATTCCAATACAAAATTGGCTGTCCACAACATAAAAAAAGACATCATTTTTTTCTTGGATGGAGCTCCATTTGTATTGAAATATACTGAAAACCAACGTGAACGCCCGTTTTCAGTATATTCCAATACAAAATTGGCTGTCCACAAAATAAAAAAAAGACATCATTTCTTTCTTGGATCAAGCTCCATTTGTATTGAAATATACTGAAAACCGACTCAAACACCCGTTTTCAGTATACTCCAATACAAATTGGCAGTCCACAAAATAAAAAAAAAGTCATCATTTCTTTCTTGGATCGAGCTCTATTTGTATTGAAATATACTGAAAACCGACTCAAACACCCGTTTTCAGTATACTCCAATACAAATTGGCAATCCACAAAATAAAAAAAAGACATCATTTTTTTCTTAGATCGAGCTCCACTTGTATTGGAATATATTGAAAACCGACTCAAACACTCGTTTTCAGTATACTCCAATACAAAATTGGCTGTCCACAACATAAAAAAAGACATCATTTTTTTCTTGGATGGAGCTCCATTTGTATTGAAATATACTGAAAACCGACTCGAACGCCCGTTTTCAGTATATTCCAATACAAAATTGGCTGTCCACAAAATAAAAAAAAGACATCATTTTTTTCTTGGATCGAGCTCCATTTGTATTGAAATATACTGAAAACCGACTCGAACGCCCGTTTTCAGTATATTCCAATACAAAATTGGCTGTCCACAAAATAAAAAAAAGACATCATTTTTTTCTTGGATCGAGCTCCATTTGTATTGAAATATACTGAAAACCGACGTGAACGCCCGTTTTCAGTATATTCCAATACAAAATTGGCTGTCCACAACATAAAAAAAAGACATCATTTTTTTTGTTGGATGGAGCTCCATTTGTATTGAAATATACTGAAAACCGACGTGAACGCCCGTTTTCAGTATATTCCAATACAAATAGGGCAGTCCACAAAATAAAAAAAGACATCATTTCTTTCTTGGATCGAGCTCCATTTGTATTGAAATATACTGAAAACCGACGTGAACGCCCGTTTTCAGTATATTCCAATACAAAATTGGCTGTCCACAAAATAAAAAAAAGACATCATTTCTTTCTTGGATCGAGCTCCACTTGTATTGGAATATACTGAAAACCGACTCAAACACCCGTTTTCAGTATATTCCAATACAAATTGGCAGTCCACAAAATAAAAAAAAAAGACATCATTTCTTTCTTGGATCGAGCTCTATTTGTATTGAAATATACCGAAAACCGACTCAAACACCCGTTTTCAGTATATTCTAATACAAAATTGGCTGTCCACAAAATAAAAAAAAGACATCATTTCTTTCTTGGATCGAACTCCATTTGTATTGAAATATACTGAAAACCAACGTGAACACCCGTTTTCAGTATATTCCAATACAAAATTGGCAATCCACAAAATAAAAAAAAGACATCATTTTTTTCTTAGATCGAGCTCCACTTGTATTGGAATATACTGAAAACCGACGTGAACGCCCGTTTTCAGTATATTCCAATACAAATAGGGCAGTCCACAAAATAAAAAAAGACATCATTTCTTTCTTGGATCGAGCTCCATTTGTATTGAAATATACTGAAAACCGACGTGAACGCCCGTTTTCAGTATATTCCAATACAAAATTGGCTGTCCACAACATAAAAAAAAGACATCATTTTTTTCTTGGATCGAGCTCCACTTGTATTGTAATATACTGAAAACCAACGTGAACACCCGTTTTCAGTATATTCCAATACAAAATTGGCAATCCACAAAATAAAAAAAAGACATCATTTTTTTCTTAGATCGAGCTCCACTTGTATTGGAATATACTGAAAACCGACTCAAACACCCGTTTTCAGTATATTCCAATACAAATTGGCAGTCCACAAAATAAAAAAAAAGACATCATTTCTTTCTTGGATCGAGCTCTATTTGTATTGAAATATACTGAAAACCGACTCAAACACCCGTTTTCAGTATATTCTATTACAAAATTGGCTGTCCACAAAATAAAAAAAAGACATCATTTCTTTCTTGGATCGAACTCCATTTGTATTGAAATATACTGAAAACCGACGTGAACGCCCGTTTTCAGTATATTCCAATACAAAATTGGCTGTCCACAAAATAAAAAAAAGACATCATTTTTTTCTTGGATCGAGCTCTACTTGTATTGTAATATACTGAAAACCAACGTGAACACCCGTTTTCAGTATATTCCAATACAAAATTGGCAATCCACAAAATAAAAAAAAACATCATTTTTTTCTTAGATCGAGCTCCACTTGTATTGGAATATACTGAAAACCGACTCAAACACCCGTTTTCAGTATATTCCAATACAAATTGGCAGTCCACAAAATAAAAAAAAAGTCATCATTTCTTTCTTGGATCGAGCTCTATTTGTATTGAAATATACTGAAAACCGACTCAAACACCCGTTTTCAGTATACTCCAATACAAATTGGCAATCCACAAAATAAAAAAAAGACATCATTTTTTTCTTAGATCGAACTCCACTTGTATTGGAATATATTGAAAACCGACTCAAACACTCGTTTTCAGTATACTCCAATACAAAATTGGCTGTCCACAACATAAAAAAAGACATCATTTTTTTCTTGGATGGAGCTCCATTTGTATTGAAATATACTGAAAACCGACTCGAACGCCCGTTTTCAGTATATTCCAATACAAAATTGGCTGTCCACAAAATAAAAAAAAGACATCATTTTTTTCTTGGATCGAGCTCCATTTGTATTGAAATATACTGAAAACCGACGTGAACGCCCGTTTTCAGTATATTCCAATACAAAATTGGCTGTCCACAACATAAAAAAAAGACATCATTTTTTTTGTTGGATGGAGCTCCATTTGTATTGAAATATACTGAAAACCAACGTGAACGCCCGTTTTCAGTATATTCCAATACAAAATTGGCTGTCCACAAAATAAAAAAAAGACATCATTTCTTTCTTGGATCGAGCTCGATTTGTATTGAAATATACTGAAAACCGACGTGAACGCCCGTTTTCAGTATATTCCAATACAAAATTGGCTGTCCACAAAATAAAAAAAAGACATCATTTTTTTCTTGGATCGAGCTCCATTTGTATTGGAATATACTGAAAACCGACGTGAACGCCCGTTTTCAGTATATTCCAATACAAAATTGGCAATCCACAAAATAAAAAAAAGACATCATTTTTTTCTTAGATCGAGCTCCACTTGTATTGGAATATACTGAAAACCGACTCAAACACCCGTTTTCAGTATATTCCAATACAAATTGGCAGTCCACAAAATAAAAAAAAAAGACATCATTTCTTTCTTGGATCGAGCTCTATTTGTATTGAAATATACTGAAAACCGACTCAAACACCCGTTTTCAGTATATTCTAATACAAAATTGGCTGTCCACAAAATAAAAAAAAGACATCATTTTTTTCTTAGATCGAGCTCCACTTGTATTGGAATATACTGAAAACCGACGTGAACGCCCGTTTTCAGTATATTCCAATACAAAATTGGCTGTCCACAAAATAAAAAAAAGACATCATTTTTTTCTTGGATCGAGCTCTACTTGTATTGTAATATACTGAAAACCAACGTGAACACCCGTTTTCAGTATATTCCAATACAAAATTGGCAATCCACAAAATAAAAAAAAACATCATTTTTTTCTTAGATCGAGCTCCACTTGTATTGGAATATACTGAAAACCGACTCAAACACCCGTTTTCAGTATATTCCAATACAAATTGGCAGTCCACAAAATAAAAAAAAAGTCATCATTTCTTTCTTGGATCGAGCTCTATTTGTATTGAAATATACTGAAAACCGACTCAAACACCCGTTTTCAGTATACTCCAATACAAATTGGCAATCCACAAAATAAAAAAAAGACATCATTTTTTTCTTAGATCGAGCTCCACTTGTATTGGAATATATTGAAAACCGACTCAAACACCCGTTTTCAGTATACTCCAATACAAAATTGGCTGTCCACAACATAAAAAAAGACATCATTTTTTTCTTGGATGGAGCTCCATTTGTATTGAAATATACTGAAAACCGACTCGAACGCCCGTTTTCAGTAAATTCCAATACAAAATTGGCTGTCCACAAAATAAAAAAAAGACATCATTTCTTTCTTGGATCGAGCTCCATTTGTATTGAAATATACTGAAAACCGACTCAAACACCCGTTTTCAGTATACTCCAATACAAATTGGCAATCCACAAAATAAAAAAAAGACATCATTTTTTTCTTAGATCGAGCTCCACTTGTATTGGAATATATTGAAAACCGACTCAAACACCCGTTTTCAGTATACTCCAATACAAAATTGGCTGTCCACAACATAAAAAAAGACATCATTTTTTTCTTGGATGGAGCTCCATTTGTATTGAAATACACTGAAAACCAACGTGAACACCCGTTTTCAGTATATTCCAATACAAAATTGGCAATCCACAAAATAAAAAAAAGACATCATTTCTTTCTTGGATCGAGCTCCATTTGTATTGAAATATACTGAAAACCAACGTGAACGCCCGTTTTCAGTATATTCCAATACAAAATTGGCTGTCCACAAAATAAAAAAAAGACATCATTTCTTTCTTGGATCGAGCTCCATTTGTATTGAAATATACTGAAAACCGACGTGAACACCCGTTTTCAGTATATTCCAATACAAAATTGGCAATCCACAAAATAAAAAAAAGACATATTTTTTTTGTTGGATGGAGCTCCATTTGTATTGAAATATACTGAAAACCAACGTGAACGCCCGTTTTCAGTATATTCCAATACAAAATTGGCTGTCCACAAAATAAAAAAAAGACATCATTTCTTTCTTGGATCGAGCTCCATTTGTATTGAAATATACTGAAAACCGACGTGAACGCCCGTTTTCAGTATATTCCAATACAAAATTGGCTGTCCACAACATAAAAAAAAGACATCATTTTTTTCTTGGATCGAGCTCCACTTGTATTGTAATATACTGAAAACCAACGTGAACACCCGTTTTCAGTATATTCCAATACAAAATTGGCAATCCACAAAATAAAAAAAAGACATATTTTTTTTTCTTAGATCGAGCTCCACTTGTATTGGAATATACTGAAAACCGACTCAAACACCCGTTTTCAGTATATTCCAATACAAATTGGCAGTCCACAAAATAAAAAAAAAGACATCATTTCTTTCTTGGATCGAGCTCTATTTGTATTGAAATATACTGAAAACCGACTCAAACACCCGTTTTCAGTATATTCTAATACAAAATTGGCTGTCCACAAAATAAAAAAAAGACATCATTTCTTTCTTGGATCGATCTCCATTTGTATTGAAATATACTGAAAACCGACTGGAACGCCCGTTTTCAGTATATTCCAATACAAAATTGGCTGTCCACAAAATAAAAAAAAGACATCATTTTTTTCTTGGATCGAGCTCCATTTGTATTGGAATATACTGAAAACCGACGTTCACGTCGGTTTTCAGTATATTCCAATACAAAATTGGCTGTCCACAACATAAAAAAAGACATCATTTTTTTCTGGGATGGAGCTCCATTTGTATTGAAATATACTGAAAACCAACGTGAACGCCCGTTTTCAGTATATTCCAATACAAAATTGGCTGTCCACAAAATAAAAAAAAGACATCATTTCTTTCTTGGATCAAGCTCCATTTGTATTGAAATATACTGAAAACCGACTCAAACACCCGTTTTCAGTATACTCCAATACAAATTGGCAGTCCACAAAATAAAAAAAAAGTCATCATTTCTTTCTTGGATCGAGCTCTATTTGTATTGAAATACACTGAAAACCGACTCAAACACCCGTTTTCAGTATACTCCAATACAAATTGGCAATCCACAAAATAAAAAAAAGACATCATTTTTTTCTTAGATCGAGCTCCACTTGTATTGGAATATATTGAAAACCGACTCAAACACTCGTTTTCAGTATACTCCAATACAAAATTGGCTGTCCACAACATAAAAAAAGACATCATTTTTTTCTTGGATGGAGCTCCATTTGTATTGAAATATACTGAAAACCGACTCGAACGCCCGTTTTCAGTATATTCCAATACAAAATTGGCTGTCCACAAATTAAAAAAAAGACATCATTTTTTTCTTGGATCGAGCTCCATTTGTATTGAAATATACTGAAAACCGACGTGAACGCCCGTTTTCAGTATATTCCAATACAAAATTGGCTGTCCACAACATAAAAAAAAGACATCATTTTTTTTGTTGGATGGAGCTCCATTTGTATTGAAATATACTGAAAACCAACGTGAACGCCCGTTTTCAGTATATTCCAATACAAAATTGGCTGTCCACAAAATAAAAAAAAGACATCATTTCTTTCTTGGATCGAGCTCCATTTGTATTGGAATATACTGAAAACCGACGTGAACGCCCGTTTTCAGTATATTCCAATACAAAATTGGCAATCCACAAAATAAAAAAAAGACATCATTTTTTTCTTAGATCGAGCTCCACTTGTATTGGAATATACTGAAAACCGACTCAAACACCCGTTTTCAGTATATTCCAATACAAATTGGCAGTCCACAAAATAAAAAAAAAAGACATCATTTCTTTCTTGGATCGAGCTCTATTTGTATTGAAATATACTGAAAACCGACTCAAACACCCGTTTTCAGTATATTCTAATACAAAATTGGCTGTCCACAAAATAAAAAAAAGACATCATTTTTTTCTTAGATCGAGCTCCACTTGTATTGGAATATACTGAAAACCGACGTGAACGCCCGTTTTCAGTATATTCCAATACAAAATTGGCTGTCCACAAAATAAAAAAAAGACATCATTTTTTTCTTGGATCGAGCTCTACTTGTATTGTAATATACTGAAAACCAACGTGAACACCCGTTTTCAGTATATTCCAATACAAAATTGGCAATCCACAAAATAAAAAAAAACATCATTTTTTTCTTAGATCCAGCTCCACTTGTATTGGAATATACTGAAAACCGACTCAAACACCCGTTTTCAGTATATTCCAATACAAATTGGCAGTCCACAAAATAAAAAAAAAGTCATCATTTCTTTCTTGGATCGAGCTCTATTTGTATTGAAATATACTGAAAACCGACTCAAACACCCGTTTTCAGTATACTCCAATACAAATTGGCAATCCACAAAATAAAAAAAAGACATCATTTTTTTCTTAGATCGAGCTCCACTTGTATTGGAATATATTGAAAACCGACTCAAACACCCGTTTTCAGTATACTCCAATACAAAATTGGCTGTCCACAACATAAAAAAAGACATCATTTTTTTCTTGGATGGAGCTCCATTTGTATTGAAATATACTGAAAACCGACTCGAACGCCCGTTTTCAGTAAATTCCAATACAAAATTGGCTGTCCACAAAATAAAAAAAAGACATCATTTCTTTCTTGGATCGAGCTCCATTTGTATTGAAATATACTGAAAACCGACTCAAACACCCGTTTTCAGTATACTCCAATACAAATTGGCAATCCACAAAATAAAAAAAAGACATCATTTTTTTCTTAGATCGAGCTCCACTTGTATTGGAATATATTGAAAACCGACTCAAACACCCGTTTTCAGTATACTCCAATACAAAATTGGCTGTCCACAACATAAAAAAAGACATCATTTTTTTCTTGGATGGAGCTCCATTTGTATTGAAATACACTGAAAACCAACGTGAACACCCGTTTTCAGTATATTCCAATACAAAATTGGCAATCCACAAAATAAAAAAAAGACATCATTTCTTTCTTGGATCGAGCTCCATTTGTATTGAAATATACTGAAAACCAACGTGAACGCCCGTTTTCAGTATATTCCAATACAAAATTGGCTGTCCACAAAATAAAAAAAAGACATCATTTCTTTCTTGGATCGAGCTCCATTTGTATTGAAATATACTGAAAACCGACGTGAACACCCGTTTTCAGTATATTCCAATACAAAATTGGCAATCCACAAAATAAAAAAAAGACATATTTTTTTTGTTGGATGGAGCTCCATTTGTATTGAAATATACTGAAAACCAACGTGAACGCCCGTTTTCAGTATATTCCAATACAAAATTGGCTGTCCACAAAATAAAAAAAAGACATCATTTCTTTCTTGGATCGAGCTCCATTTGTATTGAAATATACTGAAAACCGACGTGAACGCCCGTTTTCAGTATATTCCAATACAAAATTGGCTGTCCACAACATAAAAAAAAGACATCATTTTTTTCTTGGATCGAGCTCCACTTGTATTGTAATATACTGAAAACCAACGTGAACACCCGTTTTCAGTATATTCCAATACAAAATTGGCAATCCACAAAATAAAAAAAAGACATATTTTTTTTTCTTAGATCGAGCTCCACTTGTATTGGAATATACTGAAAACCGACTCAAACACCCGTTTTCAGTATATTCCAATACAAATTGGCAGTCCACAAAATAAAAAAAAAGACATCATTTCTTTCTTGGATCGAGCTCTATTTGTATTGAAATATACTGAAAACCGACTCAAACACCCGTTTTCAGTATATTCTAATACAAAATTGGCTGTCCACAAAATAACAAAAAGACATCATTTCTTTCTTGGATCGATCTCCATTTGTATTGAAATATACTGAAAACCGACTGGAACGCCCGTTTTCAGTATATTCCAATACAAAATTGGCTGTCCACAAAATAAAAAAAAGACATCATTTTTTTCTTGGATCGAGCTCCATTTGTATTGGAATATACTGAAAACCGACGTTCACGTCGGTTTTCAGTATATTCCAATACAAAATTGGCTGTCCACAACATAAAAAAAGACATCATTTTTTTCTTGGATGGAGCTCCATTTGTATTGAAATATACTGAAAACCAACGTGAACGCCCGTTTTCAGTATATTCCAATACAAAATTGGCTGTCCACAAAATAAAAAAAAGACATCATTTCTTTCTTGGATCGAGCTCCATTTGTATTGAAATATACTGAAAACCGACTCAAACACCCGTTTTCAGTATACTCCAATACAAATTGGCAATCCACAAAATAAAAAAAAGACATCATTTTTTTCTTAGATCGAGCTCCACTTGTATTGGAATATATTGAAAACCGACTCAAACACCCGTTTTCAGTATACTCCAATACAAAATTGGCTGTCCACAACATAAAAAAAGACATCATTTTTTTCTTGGATGGAGCTCCATTTGTATTGAAATAGACTGAAAACCGACTCGAACGCCCGTTTTCAGTATATTCCAATACAAAATTGGCTGTCCACAAAATAAAAAAAAGACATCATTTTTTTCTTGGATCGAGCTCCATTTGTATTGGAATATACTGAAAACCGATGTGAACGCCCGTTTTCAGTATATTCCAATACAAAATTGGCAATCCACAAAATAAAAAAAAGACATCATTTTTTTCTTGGATCGAGCTCCACTTGTATTGGAATATACTGAAAACCGACGTGAACGCCCGTTTTCAGTATATTCCAATACAAATAGGGCAGTCCACAAAATAAAAAAAGACATCATTTCTTTCTTGGATCGAGCTCCATTTGTATTGAAATATACTGAAAACCGACGTGAACGCCCGTTTTCAGTATATTCCAATACAAAATTGGCTGTCCACAACATAAAAAAAAGACATCATTTTTTTTGTTGGATGGAGCTCCATTTGTATTGAAATATACTGAAAACCAACGTGAACGCCCGTTTTCAGTATATTCCAATACAAAATTGGCTGTCCACAAAATAAAAAAAAGACATCATTTCTTTCTTGGATCGAGCTCCATTTGTATTGAAATATACTGAAAACCGACGTGAACGCCCGTTTTCAGTATATTCCAATACAAAATTGGCTGTCCACAACATAAAAAAAAGACATCATTTTTTTCTTGGATCGAGCTCCACTTGTATTGTAATATACTGAAAACCAACGTGAACACCCGTTTTCAGTATATTCCAATACAAAATTGGCAATCCACAAAATAAAAAAAAGACATCATTTTTTTCTTAGATCGAGCTCCACTTGTATTGGAATATACTGAAAACCGACTCAAACACCCGTTTTCAGTATATTCCAATACAAATTGGCAGTCCACAAAATAAAAAAAAAAGACATCATTTCTTTCTTGGATCGAGCTCTATTTGTATTGAAATATACTGAAAACCGACTCAAACACCCGTTTTCAGTATATTCTAATACAAAATTGGCTGTCCACAAAATAAAAAAAAGACATCATTTCTTTCTTGGATCGAACTCCATTTGTATTGAAATATACTGAAAACCGACGTGAACGCCCGTTTTCAGTATATTCCAATACAAAATTGGCTGTCCACAAAATAAAAAAAAGACATCATTTTTTTCTTGGATCGAGCTCTACTTGTATTGTAATATACTGAAAACCAACGTGAACACCCGTTTTCAGTATATTCCAATACAAAATTGGCAATCCACAAAATAAAAAAAAACATCATTTTTTTCTTAGATCGAGCTCCACTTGTATTGGAATATACTGAAAACCGACTCAAACACCCGTTTTCAGTATATTCCAATACAAATTGGCAGTCCACAAAATAAAAAAAAAGTCATCATTTCTTTCTTGGATCGAGCTCTATTTGTATTGAAATATACTGAAAACCGACTCAAACACCCGTTTTCAGTATACTCCAATACAAATTGGCAATCCACAAAATAAAAAAAAGACATCATTTTTTTCTTAGATCGAGCTCCACTTGTATTGGAATATATTGAAAACCGACTCAAACACTCGTTTTCAGTATACTCCAATACAAAATTGGCTGTCCACAACATAAAAAAAGACATCATTTTTTTCTTGGATGGAGCTCCATTTGTATTGAAATATACTGAAAACCGACTCGAACGCCCGTTTTCAGTATATTCCAATACAAAATTGGCTGTCCACAAAATAAAAAAAAGATATCATTTTTTTCTTGGATCGAGCTCCATTTGTATTGAAATATACTGAAAACCGACGTGAACGCCCGTTTTCAGTATATTCCAATACAAAATTGGCTGTCCACAACATAAAAAAAAGACATCATTTTTTTTGTTGGATGGAGCTCCATTTGTATTGAAATATACTGAAAACCAACGTGAACGCCCGTTTTCAGTATATTCCAATACAAAATTGGCTGTCCACAAAATAAAAAAAAGACATCATTTCTTTCTTGGATCGAGCTCCATTTGTATTGAAATATACTGAAAACCGACGTGAACGCCCGTTTTCAGTATATTCCAATACAAACACAGGATGGACGTGTTTCAAATAATGTGTTACACTCATTATCAAGTAAGCACAGCTTATTGGGATGTTCAGGTTGAGATAGAGTATTAAAATATTGCAAAAGGGACAATTGCTCACGCCTCAGATGAAGTGATGGTTCGTTACAGTCAACATATAGGCTCTGCACAGGAGAAGTCCTGAAAGCTCCTGAACAAATCCGCAGACCTTGATGGTGAACAGGATCCAGTTTTAACAAAACAGATGAGCGAGCGGATCCATAAACAACTGAGCCATAGTCCAGTTTAGAGCGGATAAGCGCTCTGTAAATGCGAAGCATGGAGCAACGCTCTGCACCCCAGGAGGTGTTCGCCAACACTTTTAAAATATTTAGTGTTTTTAGACACTTCTTTCTCAGGTTTAAAACATGAGAAAGGAAAGTCAATTTTCGGTCGAACGTCACTCCTAAAAATTTTACTTCAGGCGCAACTGGAATAATTGTACCATTCAAGTATAACTCAGGTTCAGGATGGAGACCTCGCTTCCTACAAAAGTGCACGCAGACAGTTTTCTGTTTCGAAAAGTTAAATCCCTGTTTGTCTGACCATTCTTGGATCTTAATCAGAGCCATCTGCAGTTGCCTCTCTACATATCTCATGTCTGCTCCTCGACAGCTAATCTGCAGATCATCAACATATAGAGATCCCAAGATGGTGGGAGGAAGTTCTTTTAGTACAGAATTTATTTTTAAACTAAACAGGGTTACACTGAGCACACAGCCTTGAGGCACACCCTCTTCCTGTTCAAAAACATCCGAAAAAACAGAGCCAATTCTTACTTGAAAAGTTCTAGTGTTCAAGAAATTTTGAATGAAAATTGGTAGGTTGCCGCGCAAGCCACTCTCGTGAAGATCCCGGAGTATACCGTATCTCCATGCCTTATCATAAGCTTTTTCAATGTCGAAGAATATCGAGACAAGGTGGCTTCTTCTTACAAATGCTTTTCGAATAGATGTCTCTAAGAGGAGCATGTTATCTACAGTTGTTCTTCCCTTTCGAAAACCACTCTGATAAGGCGATATAATATCATTCTTTTCCAAGAAGTAGACTAGGCGGCTGTTTACCATCTTTTCAAACAGTTTGCAAACACAGCTGGTAAGGGCAATTGGCCGATAGTTCGAGGGATTCCTCGGGTCTTTCCCTGGCTTCGCAATAGGAATGACAATAGCTCTCCTCCATGCACTGGGAAATGTACGCTCCTTCCACACTCTATTGTAAAGTGTGAGAAGGGCACTCAGTGACTTACAGGACAGATGCTTTAGCATTTCATAATACACGCCATCCAGACCCGGACAAGACCTATGTGTCTGCAACAAAGCTCTCTTTAGTTCAACCATAGTAAAGTCTCTATTGTACGGCTCAAAGTTGGAAGAGTTGAAAGCGATGGGATTTTTCTCAGAGCGTTGCTTGATAGAAAGAAATGCAGGTGAGTAATTTCGGCTGGAAGAAACGGCAGCAAATGTCTCACCAATTGTATTTGCAATTTCTTCTATGGAGCTAATCACTCGGCCATCTTTTTCCAGAAAGGAAAGTGAGTGGTCTTTGTACATTCCGCATGCTTTTCGAACTCTTTCCCAAACCCGCTTACTAGGTGTAGAGGATGTTATTGAGGACACATATGAAATCCAGGAATCCCTCTGGCTCTGCCTTCTTACTTTCCGTGCATTTGCTTTGGCTCTTTTAAAAGCTATGAGGTTTCGCAGAGTAGGATATCTACGAAAAATACCCCATGCTTTTTTCTGTTTTTTCAGTGCTTCATGACAGTCGCGATTCCACCATGGTTTCGAATATTTTTGTGTTTTTCCTGATGTTCTAGGAATCGAAAGCATAGCTGCCTGAATAATAGTATTAGTAACAGCTTCAACAGCGTCATCGATATGCACACCTTCTACCATTTCCTCTGTCAGCTCTGCAACGGAAGAGAAGAGTTCCCAGTCTGCCCTGTCCAGGATAAAACGAGGGACTCTCGACACGGGGTTTGCTCCTCTTCGTGCAAGAGACACAAAAATAGGATAATGATCGCTGTTGTACAGGTCATTTCCGACACTAAAAGTGCAAAATGGCAACAGAGATGGTGAACAGATGGCAAGATCGAGAGCGTGGAATGTCCTTGAAGGCTCATGGAAGTACGTATCTTGCCCATTATTTAGGAGACAAAGGCTATGATCTTCGATCATCTGCTCTATTTGTCTTCCTCGGCAATTTGTATCTTTACTTCCCCAGAGTGGACTATGGCCGTTAAAATCTCCTATTATGATAAAAGGCTCAGGCAGCTGCTCTATTAGATTATTTAAATCTTGCTGATAAATGTGCTCATTTGGAGGCAAATACAAAGAAACAAATGAAACAATAATATCAAAATTTATTTGAGTAGCGACAACTTGGAGGGATGTCGTCAAAGGAAGTACATTTGAGGGATAATCCAGTGAGGAGAGGAGACCTACACCTCCACTGGCACGCTCACCTGCAATGTTATCCTTCCTGACGAAAGAAAACCTCCGAAGTTTTGCATGGTGTTCAGGTTTCAAATTTGTTTCCTGTATTGCTAAGCACACAGGATGATACACATTTATTATAGATTTGATGTCAAGGAAATTTCGGTGGAAACCGCGACAGTTCCATGACATGAGGGTTGCCATTATGAATGGTTTTTGTTTTTTCTGTGCTGTTCTTTTGTTTTTCGTGGAAGTAGATGCCTGGGAACTTCTAGACCCTCTTCTACTTCCATAAAGTCTGAATCCGCAGATTCAGAAATCATCTCATCAAAAGAGCTATTGCTGTGACTTCTATTTTTATTGGATATTTTCTGTGTAGAAGTTTTGGGCTTACTTTGAATAACTGTTTCTTTCTTTTGTACTATATGGGTTGCATTTTCTTTTTGCTTGTTGGATGTAGACGGATGGGTTTTATTTGCTAGGGTCTGTGTGCCTATTGATGTTTGGGTGGCGACTGTACGAGATGATTTTACAGCACTGGCGTATGATGTATTTGGTCGAAGCTGTGAGCTCTGGACTAATCTTCTGGCTTCGGCATATGAGATGTTCCTCGTAAACTTTGCAGTCTGCACTTCTTTTTCCAATTTCCATTTTGGGCAGAGGCGTGAAAATGCTGGGTGCTCACCCTTGCAATTTATACAAAGAGGCGCAGCCGTACAATTTTCAGAATCGTGGCCAATCTGTGAGCATCGGGCGCATGTAAGGCTGCCACGACAAGACGTCTTAGAATGGCCGAAACGCTGGCATTGGAAACATCGCATAGGGTTTGGAATATAAGGTCTTACAGGAATATTTAGATATCCGGCCTTAATATTCTTAGGCAGATCAGGCGTGTTGAAGGTAAGGATCACGTGTTTCGTGTCTATCAACTTACCTTCTTTACGCATCTTGATCCGCCTTACACCGCAGACATTTTGCTCGGAGAGCTCAGAAGCGATCTCTTCTTCAGAAACATACAGAAGGTCGAATTCTGAGATTACACCCCGACAATAGTTGAGTGACTTATGTGGTGTTACAGTCACATTCGCTTGCCCAAGTTTAGTTATCTGAAGTAAAGAAGCAGACTGGGTGGCTGAGGTTGTATCAATAAGCAGGTCTCCGGAGCGGAGACGCTTTATATTTCTCGGCTCACCAATACAGGACTGGATGTATTTGTTTATTACGAAAGGAGACATCTTATGCATTTCGCCAGAAGGACTAGAGATGACTAGGAAACGGGGAATATTGTTATGATTTTTTTCATTTGTATCTGTACGTAATTTTTTTGCAGTAGACTTTTCAGAAGTAGGTTGAGTGAGAGGTTGAGTGAGTGGTTTAGCAGTAGACGTTTCAGAAATAGGTTGAATGACTGGTTTAACAGTAGATGTTTCAGAACTAGGTTAAGTGACTGGTTTAGGAGTAGAAGTTTCAGAACTAGGTTGAGTGACAGGAGTGATTTGAGTGACTTGAGTGACAGGATTGACTTGAGTGACTGGAGTTACCTCGAAATCTTTTATTAAGTAAATATGAGAAGCCATAGTGAAAGAATAAAGATTCGGGTCCGACGGCCCCGCCCACCACGGAGCCCAACAAGGGAACACAGATTCCTGTGTTAGGGCTAGCCGGACCTATACGCAAACTGAAGCCCCACAGTCGGCTTTCCCGAAAGCAGGTACTCCCGAGAGCTTGACCCCAAGCCACTGACACAAGGACTAGTGACCAGCCGATTGACACCCGTGAGGACGACTAAGGTGCCTCCCGTTTAGCTGAAGCAGAGGCCAAAGCAGTGTGTTGGGGACAGTACCTCGCCCCTCAACTACCAGGACCCTCCTTTCCAGCGACACGGGTCTCCACGCACGGCAAACACGTGGGCAGTTTTCTCCCCACTTGAAAACTAGAAACAAGGTCTGTTCCAGCCTCTCGTGACGAGCCCCAAACTCCGTAGAGAGAAACCACAAGGGAGAAGGGAAGGGAAAAAGATCCAGCCAAGAGGAGAGGAGACGGAAAAGAGGATAGATCACTGGGGCTCCAGGATCGTGATACCCGTCTCATCAAGAAGATGATCCCCTGAAGGGCTAGGGTACCTCGGGATTGCCACACCCGTACTCACAGAAGTGAGCCCCCTGAGGGGGATGATATAAAAGGAAAGATCAACATATTTATATTTGAAAGGAATACACGTAGTGAGCTGGGGATGCCTCCTCATGATCCACTTGGACAAAAATACGACTTTGGGGCTCTCCCCTTTTATTTATAGAGAGAAAGAGAGTGTGACCTTCCCTTCCCTCCTCCTCTCTCCCTGCTTCCTCTATCTCTGGACGTCCTTGGATTGGAAAGGGTGACTTTGAAAAAAAAAAGAAGGTCATGGTTGGATAATTTTTTGTTTATTAAATTATTACTTTCACTTCCTCATTCCTACACACATTCATCTTTTTAAGAAAAGAAAAAGAGGTCATGGAGATAAGATTTCTTGGAAAGAAGAGAGAGAGAAACAAAAAAAAAACAAATAAAACGGACGTCATAGAGCCTCTATGTGTCTCTGTGTGTGTCTATATATATACAAAAAGGCGAGAGTACTGGGCGAGATCATTTCTTTTCCATTGGGAGCCATGTCGCTATTAGACGTTTTTCCAACTCAACGGATTTCGAACGGGGAGGATTTGAAGACGCTAAAGCAAATCTCCAACTTGAAAATTTTTTTGGCGTGTCATTGTGCGACATTTATTCCGCATTTACCACCTCATCAAGCGATCGTTTCTTTCAACCAAGATGTCGAATCCTCCAACCTGCTCGTTCAGAATATATACAGAAATTTATTCGAATCGCAACAAACGAAAGAGGAATCTCCCTTCTCTTGGAATCGGATGGATCGAGCTTTGAGACGGCCCATTCAAACAGACCGGCGATATACGGATCCGCGCACGAGTTTTCGGTGGAAGAATATTTTTCTCACGAAACGATATTTTACGTTTGGAGTGAGAACGACGGCTGAGGACGAAGTTCATATTGTTCAAACCACAGCCGCTCCTCTCGCCTATTACGAATCATCGTCCCCCAATCTGAAGGAAAGAAGTTTTAAAGTCAGCGACAGGATGAAATATAAGAAATATATTCTAAGACCTTTTCTAAACTATGTCGTTCCCCCCAAAACGCAATATCTCATCGTCACAACCCAGAAGAGTCTCTTTCTCGTCGATCGGTGCTCGTACTCGCTTTGGAAACAATTGAAAGAGGAGATTTCTTTCCAATCGCCGATGATGTTTCAAGAAAAAGAAGAAAACCCTCCGCCACCTTTACCCATCCCTTCCTTAGATGATAAGAGGAGCTGGACCAAACCGTCATGGCCCGAAACAAAATCGACCCGGCAACGGAATGAAATTGAAGTCATCACAATTGAAGATGAGGAGGAAGAAAAAAAATTACCTCTTAAAAAACGGTCGACTTACCGGAACCTACCTGGCGTGCAAGATCCGCTTCAGAACCCAGAAGCTTCTTCTTCTTCTTCCCCGACTTGTTCAAACAGGCAGCCTCTTTCGGACTCCTCACAGACAGAACCTCTTCCAGTATCCTCTTCTTCTTCTTCTCCTCCAACCTGTCCCGACATCGTAGAGGTAGAATGTCAGACGGGTCCAGAAATCATGGAGGCAGAATTACAGCCGGGTTCACAAGTTCCAACGGGTCCAGAAATCGTAGAGGTAGAATTTCAGCCGGGTAAACAAGTTCCAACGGGTCCAGAAATCATGGAGATAGAATCGCAGCCGGGTCCAGACATCCTAGATCCTTCCACTCATCCCAAAGAGACTCCAAGTGTTTCAAGACAGCCTTGTGAGGATCCAGCCCTTCCCGTATGGAATGATTATATGGACTTACAAAATTTGGTGCAACAGGAAGGAGAAGAAAATAATCATACGGATGGGTGGGTCAAAGACTGTTTAGATCATTTAACCTCGAATGAAATTGAACTGTTATGGAATTGCATTTCTGAAATCACATCGGAAATGGGATAAAAACCAAAACAAAAAAAAATTTTTTTAATAACAAATTGGAGGAGGGTCATGATGTCAATTAAAAAAAATATTATATAGAGTGCAATCTTGGTGGTTCACTTCAGTTTTCCAGCATGAGGTGATCCACGTTTCCCGAAATATGGATCCCATTCCAAGAGAGATTGTGTAGAGCCTTCACTTCAGTTCTTTTTTTTTCCTACCAAGAGGAGAGGGTCCCCAAAGGGCTACCCATGTCCAAAGAGAGAAAGTGTAGAGCGTTCATTTCAGTTTTTTTTTTTCAAGTTTAGGGGAGGGAGGTCTCAAAATGACACCCCCCCCCCATTTTCAAAGAGAGATGGTGTAGAGCGTTCATTTCTGTTTTTTTCCAAAGTTAGGGAGTTTTCAAATGACTACCCATTTCAGAGAAAGAGAGAGAGAGAGAAGGTGTAGAGCGTTCATTTCAGTTTTCCAAGGTTAGGATGGTGGTGGAGAATCCTCCAAAATGGCTACTCATCTCAAAGAGAGAGAGAGAAAATGCGTAGAGCGTTCATTTCAGTTTTCCAACATTAGAAGGTCCCAAAATACCTTCTGAATTCAAAGAGAGATCGTGTAGAGCGTTCATTTCCAGTTCTTCAAGATCAGAAGAAGAGGGTCCGCTTTTCAGAGACAGCGAAGTGCAGACTTCAGTTTTCTCCCTCCCCAAGAATAGAGGGTCCCAAAATGGCTCTCCATTTCAAAGAGAGAGGGAGAGGCGTTCATTTCCATTCTCCAAGATAGGGTCGTCTGCTTTTTTCCCAAAATGGCTTCCCAATTCAGAGAGAGAGAGAGAGAGAGAGTGAAAGGGTGTGTAGAGCGGTCATGTTCATTCTCCAAGATAGGGTCGTCAGCTTTTTCTCAAAATGGCATCTCCCCATTCAAAAAGAGATCGTAACCAATTTTTTTCCAGTTTTTTCCAAGATGGGGGGGGAAGAAAACCTAGGATGGAATAACACGACACACAGAGAGAAAGAGGGAAAAAAAACGCCATCTTGTCATTTTCTGATAGGGTACCGGTGTTCGAATACTTCTGTGACCGACTGTACAAAAGTGTAGAAAATTTAGTTACGAAAATCGTTAACAGATGGCGCTCTGCATTGAAAATTATTTCTGAAAGGAGTCAAAAAAATAATTAAAAAAATAAAGCAGGCCTTGCAATCAAAATACAATTTTTTCAAAATGTTCACCATTCGAAACAATGAGGTGGCGTAAATGAACAATGAAATTTGACATCACGCCTTGCAATGTCTCGACGGAAATGGAATAACATGCAACACTAATGAACGATTCAAGTTCATCTAGAGTAGCAGGATTGTTTCGATAGACAGCGTCTTTCAATGCGCCCCACAGAAAGAAGTCACATGGACTCAGATCGGGAGAATATGGAGGCCAAGCTATTCCTGTGTCTGTAAATTGAGGATAATCTAACGCAATTACTCTATTCTCAAAGTATTCATGAAGAAAGTGAAAAGCTTTATTTGTTCGATGTGGTCGAGCCCCATCTTGCAGGAACCAGTCGATACCTAGTCGACCCTCCAACACTAGTTGAATGCTGACAAATTGTTCTAAAATTGTAACGTAACGTTCAGTAGTTATCGTTTCTCATATGAAAAAGGGTCCGATAATGCCTCTGGTGCATACAACAGCCCATGTTATAACTTTAGGCGAATGCAGTGCTTTTTCTTCACACAATGAGGATTTTCAGTACACCAAAAGCTCCAGTTTTGTTTATTAACGATTCCATGCAAATGAAAATGTGCTTCATCTGTGAACCAGATGCAGCTCCCATCAAATCTGTCGTTGTTGATCATTGTTAGAATCTGATTCGCAAAGTCAACCCTTTGTTGCACAGCTTTCATGGGTATGGCCTGATGACTTTGGATTTTGTATGGAAACAGCCGTAGGCTATTTTTAAATATTTTTTTGTGTGCCCGTTCAAACCTGTCTCTGATGCTTTTCCTAGGATTTTGCTGAACAAATCCAGAAGCTTTGGTTGCATTTTCAGGAGTGACTATAGTTTGCTTAGGCCCAACGTTTCCCTTTCGATCATCAGCCATGCTGCCAGTCCATTCGAATTTCGTGAAGAGCATGAGAATGTTTTTCGCATCGGGTCCAACTGGAACATTGAATCGGTTTTAAAATCTGCAACGTGTTGCCATAGGACTGTGTTCTAATGGGCGAAATTCCAGAACCAAAATACACACTGTTCAATGAAATACATTATTTCACTTTCTACGCTAGCCTCTTTTCACTAGCCAACAGTAGTACTGATCACTTTCGACTTCGAAGCACATTTTAAAGGCTATTGTTAGGTCATTGCGATTACAGCGCCATCTGTTAGCGATTTTCATAACTAAATTTTATAAACTTTTGTACACCATTTTTACAGTTTTTCTAATAAACGTTCAGTTTACCGCATAATTCTATCGATTTTTGTTGTAGAGTTATTTAATTTTGAAATCAGGGCTTATTCGCTGATCACCCTGTAGGAAGGATATGCGTCTAGTCGAACGTAAACACCGCTTAGATGGATGTGAATGAGTTTGTAGGAAGAAAGGTTCAGATGGTCACTATGTGAAGCGTTCGATCAGAAAGAGTACTTGGTTTGAAAAAAGTCATTTGAGTATGATTGATATTTTGATTTTTACGTAGCTCTGGGTGTACGAAGCGAATTCGAAAATCATGGTAAGCGAATATTTGCTTTTGGCAGTGCTTAAATGTATATCATGTTTCTCCTTTTTTATGTTATTTTATTGTTTGGTTTAAAATGTATTTTATTGAGATTATGTCTTTTTTGTTTGCCTATATTGTAGAATTTGGTACTCCTTTGACTTTTCAAGTGAAAATATATCGATGTGTACGTGGACAAATTAAAGGGAGAGCGCAATGCAAGTTTGTGCAATTCTGGGATTTTTTATCAAGTGAAAATAGGTCGATGTGTACATGGATAAAGTTAAAAGAGTGCGCAATGCCACTCTTTTAACTTTATCCATGTACTCAATTTTTGAGCAATTCGAGGAATTATTTTTAAGTGAAAATAGGTCGACGTGTATATGGATAAAGTCAAATGGAGTGGAGTGCGCAATGCCATTTTTATGCAATTCAAGGATTTTTTTTAAGTGAAAATAAGTCGATGTGTACATGGATACCGAGTTTCTGCAATTGTTTGTCTTGTTATTTTCGGCAAAAATCGCCGCTTCGCAAGCCAAAATTAACGAGTCAAAGAATTGCACAAAATCGTTATCCATGTACCAGCAAAAATCGCCGAGGGGCACCCTAAAATATACTTTTACCTGTATTTCTTGTGCATTTAACATATCATATATTATCTAGTTGTAGTGGTGCTGATTTTAGAATCCTGTCTAACACGTCACATTGTTTGTCAGATTTTAATGAATCTACTTATTCTAAACATGTTTGATTTAGTTCATTCTTTGTGTTCCAGTGAGAGGTTCTGTGATTTTTTTTTTTTTTTGGCTACTTAATTCAAAATTCATTTTTATCATCTATAATAAGTGGATAATTCATTATGTATTGTAGTTGTAGTATAAGTAGCAGTATTTCTAGTGTGCTGATGTCAGTAATGTATTTAACAAGTAGCAGTATTTCTAGTGTGCTTGCACATACTCTACATAACTTATAAGGTATTTCTCCCGCCATCTTGGAGTGATGATCTGCAACTGGGCGCATATTCCAGAGGTCCGCAGTTCGATTCCCGGCGAAGGCATTGCTAATTTTTCATTCTCTCTTGCTTCCAATGTAAAATTCTAATGTCTGTACAGTGGCGCCCGAACTAAAAGGGTGTTAGATGATTGTTCTCCACACCCAGGATTTGGCAATTAATTCCCCTAAAAACCTCAGTCGCCCTTTAAAAGGAGGAGTATATAAAGTATTTCTCCCACCTTCTCGGCATGTCTTCATGGTGTGATGTGTATCCAGAGGTCCGTGGTTTGATTCCTGGCAAAGGCATTGCATATTTTTCATCTTACCTGCTTCCAAAAAAATACCTAATGCCTCTACAAACTGATGAATCAATACAGCTGCATATATATCAATGAATGCATATCAGTGCACTGTATGTGACATGTACAAGTTTTGTTACTTTCATGTATAGTGTATATTTCTGTATTATGTGTTGATGAAACAGACTACCCATTCTCAACTACATATAAACAGTGTTTCATTTGTTTTATGTTTGATTCTTAAATTCCAAATCTTACTTGTTAATTTACCTTTATTTGCTGTAATTAAGCGATGAATCATTTTATCTCTTGCAAATCTCATAATACCATGTATAGTGTTATCCAATCTCTTAACATTTTTTCCATGAAGGTAAATATATTTTAATGTTTGGTGCATTCGTTCGATGTGCATGTTTGTGTTAACACCACTGTGAAGTCTAAAACAGTATGCCCAGCTAGATCTATTTTGTAAATAATATGTTTCAAAGTAATTTGCAAATTCAATAATGTCCGGATCTTCTTCAAGTAATTTTATTGCTGCTTCTTTCAGTGTATGAAAAGTATGAATGTCTTGTTCTAAGTGAGACCTACCGTATTTGACGGCATATAAAACACACTTTTTTTCTTAAATTTGGTCTCTAAAAAGTTACCTGCGTCTTATACGTGAAGGACACAGTCTTATACGTGAAGGTAATTGCATTCAATAATTGTTTATTTGGCTTTTATGAAACGTGAGAACTAAAAGAAACCATGCTATTGAAACTTTTTTCCTTGTGTGTGGCCATGTAAATAAGGGTGCGTCTTATATGCCATCAAATACAGTAATAATTTTATATGTTTTTGCCTGTTTTTCAACACCATTGATTTTTTTTTAAATTGTTTTTCCGGGTTCTATCAATATGCCATGCACAAAAAAGATGTTTCTGTAGTAAACCCATTTCAGACTTCCAAGCATTAAAAAAAGATTCAGCCATATCAGACATAAATATTTGTGGTTGTATTTGCCCAACTTTTTCTTTAATGCATGAAAAAAAATTGATAGCACAGGTTGGTCACATCGATTAGAAATTAAAAATGCACACAGGAATCCTTGGTGCAAATCATTTATTGTAAGTTAAGTTATGAGTTCAAATCTGTATGCATTAACCCCATGTGTACCATCAATACATATACAAGTCAGAACTAAATTTTTTCACTATCTCTCTTTGTGCTTCTGTCATCATTATCAAAACAAAATCATTTCCTTTTAGAAATTAATATTGTGTACAATATTCATTCATACTATGTTGATCCCTGGGTTTTATAAAATGAAATGCATTGATGTTCAGTATTTTGCATTTCAGGTACCCGTGTATCTACACAAACCCAATCATTTTCATGTTTAACAGAATTAGAAGACAAATTGAAAGATTTTTTGATGTTATGTAAATCATGTTTTGTAAGAAAAGGAAACCTCTCAAACCGGGCATCTCATAGAGAATTTCTAATTTCATCTAAAATATTATCCAGAGAAATTTTTGCTGCTATCTTTGATGCAATATTTTTTATTTCATCTGTTGTTAAAAATAAGTGACCTAAATCATTCCGATGCGCAGTATGTATTTTCTGATATGACACTACACATTTGCCATCTGTATGTTCTGTTACTTTTAATGCAGCTGCACAATATGTATTTATTTTATTGCTACCAAGGGTTTTTGAGTGACACAAACCTTTACTTTCTGATATAAAATTTCCTGAACAGTGGCATTACACCATGTATATTAAATATGCTTACTCCATAAGAAATTTTGACTTCGTACTATTTTCAATTTCTGCCTTCCATGCCAAAAAATCATTAAATGAATTAAATTCTAGTTCAGTATGATTCAAATCAACATCATGAACATTACTGAAATGAAATATTATTTCTCGCTTTTAAAAATTAGCATAACATACAGGACACACATAATTACCTGTTAGAAGTATGAATTTTATTTTGATGATATTTCCAATTTTTTAGGTCACTAAATTTCAGATGGCAGTCCTCACATTTGTAGTTTGGTGATTGACCACTTTTTAAAGAATCATTAATGTAGTATTATTAGAGTGTAATGTGTTGGTATGGCGTTTCAAACTGCATTTATTATGGTACGTTTTTAAGCAATCAGAACATACAAAATTACTCTCAGCCACACTAAAATTATTTGCACAATCAACCATACTATTAGAACTTAGTTTTCAGAGACTTAATTAATGTAGTATTATTGTACATATGCATGGCGTTTCAAATTGTATCTATAGTTGAAAGTTTTAAACAATCACGGCAAACAAAATCACTCTCAGCTGTACTAAAATCATTTGCACAATGAACCTTATCACTCAGAACACAATCAGAATTATCACACAGGATTACACCTTCCTGATTTTGATTCGATTCAGAATCAAAAATACCTTCTGGGCAAACAGAAGTACTTGGCCATGAAATAGGCAGTTTTTCTTGATTTTATGCGGAAGATATAATAATGGAAGCAAAATAAAAAAAGAGAACTGTATCATCAATCACACTTTACCACAGCAGTGCAAACAGTAATAACAGTAAATACGACGCGCCTTCAGGGAAATGACGACATGCGCAGTAATCTGCGCAGATGTTCAGGGAGGAACCGTGAGGAAACTAGCATCTGAGGGGCTAGACGCTTGTCTCACCACACTTCTCCCTCTCTTTGCATTGGGATGCGATTTTGAGAAAAAGCGGACGACTCCATCTTGGAAAAACGGCATTCGATATGTTTTGGTTTGCTGTATTTAAGTCGGGGTGGAATCCGGTCAGCTAACTGTGTTCTTTTCCTCGGTGAAATATTGCTATCATTTCATTGAAAGTGACCTGGTAATATTTCAGGATAAACCCTCGTACATTGGGCTAAGTTCTCACCTCTCATGGATGAGAGTACCTAAGTAAGAACTTAAAATTTTAGATACGTTTCTTAGGTTAAAATTCTGATTGAAATACTTCTTTTAAGGTATATGACTTAACTTTCCAAGATGTCACTAATTGTGTGTGTGAATTAAGGTAGTTTAATATATAACACCTGCTTCAAAGCTAACAGTAAAGTTTATTTTGTTTATTTGTCATTTAAAATTACCTGCTTATTGTCTTTCGGTGCCATCTTTCTACCATCACTGAAATAATTTACTCATCTCGAAGATCATTATCCCTTTTATTGTGTGTATCCATAATAACTGTCTAATTTTTTTTCTTTTATTGTTCATGTTGTAGCCGTACATTAAAAAACCCTTTCGCTTACTGTACTTCTGTCGTATTAGGAAAATCAGTTGCTTTTCTATCAACTGCAGTCATGATTTTAGTAACAATGTAGCACATTGCTGGAATTTAAAACAAAGAGGAAAATCATTTGCTTTTCTATCAACTGCAGTCATGATTTTAGTAACAATGTAGCACATTGCTGGAATTTAAAACAAAGAAGGCTACTTTTGAAGTTTTATATATTAAGAAACGGTATTAGATATTTCTCCTTGTGTATAATTATTCTTTAATTTCAAAGTAGTTAAAATCTAATGATTCCTTTCTTTCCCCCCTTGGCCTCTTCTAGTGTAATTTGTCATCATTTTTGTGCACTCTTGGATTGCAGAACATGATATCGTTAAAGAAAAAGAACGAAGATGGAACGGACAAATAATGCAGAGCAAAAAGACATCTGTGGCTGGTAATTCTTGTTTTATCTTAACTTTATTACCATTAGAAATGCTTGAATGTTATAATTTGTACGTCCCTTCTCACATGTTGCTTTATATTGGAGTTTTACTAGTTATTTATTTTACATGATCGTTTCACATTATGTTTTAATGTTTAGGTTAGCATTTGTACATTAATTTGTGCATTAATTTAGGTTTTGAATTCCATATTGAATTGTCTGAATTGGTGCTTTCTTTATATTGTATTGTAATATTCGAAGTGAGGTTGAACTGTTAATCACACTATAATTATCCAAATTTTGAGATTTGTTAGAGTTCTGTTGCTTCGTAGTGGTTTCAAAATTACTGCTGTAGTGTAATTTTTCCCAAGTGGCCTCCTTTTGCATTACGAGGAGGAGGCTAAACATTTTCATCTCTGTGTGGCCTAATATTTTCCCTGTCCAATGGGGTCTTCTCTTCCGAACAGGCCAGTGTAATTGCACTGCATGTGTATAAACCAATTTTGTTTAATTTTTTTCAACTTTAGAGTCTCTCTATCAAGTGCTGTTTCTCATAAAACCATAGCGTTAATCTTTGGATTATGGTAACTTGGAGATTTTTCGTGAAAATTTGGCAAGAACCCTTCTACAACAACCTTCTACTTTTTTTTTTTTTTTTTTTTTTTTTTTTTTTTTTTTTTTTTTGCACCATTTTGTCTTTATGAAGTAAAGACAGGTTTATTTATTTATTTTTTTTTTTATTTCCTCAACATTTTTTCCAACAATCTGCTAGCCGAATTACGCTTATGCTATAAATTTTATGGAACAAAAGTGCTTAATCATAACAAATATTAACTGCAAAATTGGGAGAAAGTGCAGGTTTGCAAACTCCTTGCCAAGGTTTTTAGAATGGCACATACATGGCAACCATGTACACGTTGACCTATTTTTACTTAAAAAAAATCCCAGAATTGCGCACACTCTTGACTTTATCCATGTACAAAGCTTTTTTCTCATAAATTAGAAAAATTTGCACGAAAATGCAGGAAAATTTTATAAATCTTTAAAGTCGGTAAAAAGGACATATATGAAATTACCTGATCGCGAAAAAGTATATACCGTTTCCAAGGATGAACATTTGCACGTATAAAATATCCAAAAACTTTTCCCTCTAAATTATCTATTATAAACGTCACCTGCGAATTTATAACGCAAACATTAAAAATGGTTGCTAATACTTAGTGTCAAATATTTAAATTATTTCCATGCACGTTTACTTCTGCTGAAACGTATTCCAAAATGCTACAAACATATAATTCCCAAAATAACTATCATTTAATTAAAATATAGTTTAATTAAAAAACACTACTTAAAATAGAAATAAACACATACAATAAATTAATAAAAATTAACTTAAAATGTTAATTACTTTAAACTAATTCATTGCTAATAAAAATTTTCCAATAATAGCATATTATCTTATTTATTCCTTATATTTACAACAATGCATAAAAATAATATCCTCAAATGATTAAGAATACTAACTTACCTGATCTTCTACAGAACCTTGAGTGCATGGCGGATCACAAAATGTCCATTTTCACCACATTTCTTTCACCGCCATTCAAACTTATCTGTAATATCCTTCCTTTCACACAATCTCATTTCATTCCCACATTTTGGACATTCATACTTATCCACAATTAATCCTACACTCATACAGCATTCAAGCAATTCTTTTGGATTATCAGATAAACGCAATAAAAATTTTGAATTCACATTAGATAGCGCCATGGGATCCAAAAATTAAGCAACACTGTTTCACACAACACAGAATGAAGCTAAATACAAAATGCTATAAAGTACTGCAGATATTTTTCCAAATTTCCCCCCTTTTCCGATTGAAGAGCTGTCCTTCGTCCATAAATGTCACATGACATATCTCATGATCTCTCATTTCTCTCAGACAAAAAATCCGTAATTGGAACTGGGTTCTTCTCACATTATTGCCAAAGTCCTAGGTAGTAACCTTCATCGCCTACCAAAATGTCGCCAAACTGCCTGTTACCATATTCCAAAGATTAGCTAACCATTGAAAGTTAAATGTTCAACAACAAAAAAATAAATAAATAAATAAATAAAAATTTAATGAGTACTCGTAAAGTTATTATTATTATTTTTTTTTTATATTTATTACGTGCTCCGCCCTTAGGCACTACATGGACAGGGAGGGACTCCCCGTGGAGGTCTTTTTAAGGAAAACTGGCTCGTATCTACGTTACACATGGGGAAAACCACGAAAACGCCCATGCAGCCAGCGCGTTCGCCGGGACTTGAACCACGGAACGAACTACCAGTGTTCAACGGCTTATACCGTTCGGCCGCTGGTGTGCTACTCGTAAAGTTAGTGGATCGAAAATGTCTTCTGTTAAGGATGCTCAAAATGTGCTTTTTCTTAGTTGTTTTAAGCATACTTTATTGTATTTTTCCTTAATCTGAACTATTTTGGCGTATTGTGAAGTTTTATGAACCAATTTGCAAAGACCTATTTAAAATTGATTCGATAAATAAAAATTAATTTTGAGATCAAATCAGAGATGTTTTATTATTATTGAAGTAAAATTCTGCAGATTAACTTTCAACTTTGTTTTGAAAAGCACTCTGAATGTTTCTTTTGGACTTTTTTCCGTTCTCTTGGCAAATGCATGAGAGAATTATTTTTTGAAAAAGCTGATGTCTTTTGCTTATAAGAATGACTAATGCAACTGTAACCGTGTCGCTGTAAAGAGCACATGTTTCCCAGTAGCTCTTTTAAAGTCTCCTGTTTTTTCTTTAATTGGGTCAATCTTGTCTAGAAGATCAGACATTGCTTTTGTGTTATTTAACAATTCTTTCATCTTATCTTAGGTTAAAAAGCTCTTCTTCGTAATGAGCGTTTTTATGGGGATGTTTCCATAACCGGCACTTGGCAAAATTGCGGATTTGTTTACATCGGAAGTGAGCGTACGTGCACCAGAATATGGTAACCCTGATAATTGTTGCAACCCGCACAGGGAATTTTCCTGAAGGAGGAAAAGGGAAATTTTCTGTTTACTTTTCGAACATTACGGTAAGAGAAAATAAAGTTTGAAAGTCGCAAATCATTATTAGTTCATATTTTCGCAAAACGTTTATGGGGTTTATTTTTCGAACATTACGGTAAAAGAAAATAAAGTTTTTTATATTTTCGCAAAACGTTTATGGGGTTTGGGGAGTTAAAAAATGCAGCAAATTATTATTATTAACATAACAAAATGTTCCTTTTTTAGGTATTATATATGTTATAAATATTGCTATTGCCATGAAGACAAACTGGGCAAAGTTAAAATGATACCAACAACAACAGCATTTAATTTATTATAGCTTTTTTCTTACTTTTACTAGAATTCTAATGATAAAATGATTAGTGCATTTAAATACATATTAAATGAAAATATTAAAATAGATATGGAGATGCATTAAATATGATTTGGACTAATTTAATTATGTATTCTTACATATATAGCTATGCACATTTAATTTTTCTCAATAAAAATAATTAAGCTATCGTTATTATTTTTATATGTCTATACATTTTTTAACTCTGCACATAGCTACTTAGAAAGAAAGATATATGGGTAGGATATAAGAAGATAAAAATTATTAATCTTCCCTTCAAAGTCAAATGGATATAGCTGTAGTATATGATTTCAAAAAAAGTAAATCATTAGAATATTAAGCTGAAAATATAAGTCTGAAAGAAAGAGATTTTTCTTAAATTCAAACTGTGCACAAAACATTTCAGATGCATTCAAACTCTGAACTGGAACATGTTAATTTACTGTTGTGGAACTAATATGAAAACAATATTGTTGACAGCATAGTAGTGTACCACCAAAGAATTTATGCTGGGAGAAGAAGCAAAGCTTCGATGACACCACAAAGCCAAATGATAACTGGCTTAATTTTTACTCTTTTTATGCATAAAATGTCATAGTTGTTAGTATCTCATTAAAATGTATTTTCTAATAATATAATGATTTGCAAATGATGGAAATTTACTTGTCATTAAAACATTTTGTTCTAAACATGCTTCAGCTTATCAAAGAAGTTAAAGCTATTCCAACCTATCCCCCATATTAAAAGTTTTTTTGATTAAATCAGGTTCATGTCTAATGCATCAAAAATATAAATAAACTTTCTTTAGTATTTGTCAAACATCAGTTCTCATGGCCTTAAATTGGATGCAAGATTTATTTCACAAAGTTATGTTTTCACTTATGGGGCAAAACTTTTAAATTTGTTATTTGAATCTGTTACATTAGTCTTTATTTTAAAGAAATATTGTATGTCATATGGCCATGAAGGCAACCTGGTTAAAGTAGAAATGAAATCAAACTTTCTAATTAATGTGATTTGAAGCCATTGTGTTATACTTCGAGGAATATGTTATATGGTAAATATGTGTGCTCATGTTTTTCCTGGAAAGGGCATAACATTTTTTTACAGAAATAAGTTACCAACCTAAATCTATTGTCATGGCAATTAAATTTTTCTGAAAGAGCAGGATTATTTATAAGCCAAGTGCTAAACCTTTGTATTATTACCCTGATCATGAAATTTTAAATGGTGATTTAATTTCTTTTTTCAGGTTGAACTGCCCTTCAATGAAAGCTTTTGCTCGATGTGTGGCCTGTAATAGCAATAAATGGGACTTTTGTGAACTGAAATCTGTTAGGCTTTCAAAAATCCAGAAAGGTAAAGTTTAACTTTTTATTTAAGCCTAATGTTCTTAAAATATATTAGAATATCCATAGGTGACATTTGATTATTGTTTAATAAAGACACCATAACAAAATAAGCTGATTGAATCACCAAATTTGTAACTTGTTTCTTTTAAATATATCCAGACTGTCTGCTTTAATAAGGAAGTAACATACAGTGCATATATAGTAGTGTTTTGATTTTCATTTATCATTTTATTCTGTTTTAAGTATGAGTTCAGCAATGCTCCAACATAAGGTATTCCAATTTATATGAGCTTTAAGTCGTACAGCTCCTTATTTTATTTTGCATATTTATACTTGTTGTTTTGAAATTGTCAATAATTCATAAAATGCTGATGAACAAAACATTACTATGCCTATATATAAGAATTAGCTTTAATGAAATAAGAAGCATCAAAGTGTATGCTAATTGCCATAAAACTCCATACCCTTCTTCAAAACAGTACTTCAGTTATAACTGTGTTAACAGACGATGCAGTTGTTCAACATTTTTATACATTGTGCTGTTACTTTCATACTTTGGTTTAGGAAAGTAAATGGGATTTGATATTCTATATTTCTTCTTTTTTCCCCACATTATAATTATGAATCGAGTTATCAGAAAAGAATAATTAATTTTATGAAACCATTAGCATCAGAATAACTCCATTTCTTGCACATGTACTTTTTGTTTCCAATGGTGGATGCTTGCCTATGCCGGCATTGGCCACTCCTAAAATCAGATATGGTGATCTATTATGGAGGCACCTAATAGGCAGGCCACCTTTGCCTCCTATGAAGGGACAGATAATTTACATCCATGCCTTGTTCGTTATTCGAACCCGGGTCCCTCAGTATTGTACTCAGGCTTCCCTAATCACTATACCATCCGGGCAGCTACGACTTTATTTTAATATGCTATTTTGTATTGATATGTAATATGAAAAATACATTTTTATTATGTATTTTTTAAAACAAGTGCTTTTTAGTCATTGGTTCTATTTAACTAGAATTCACATGTATTGTTTTATATGCAAAATAAATACGACCCAGACTGATTGGAATCTGACTTCAGAGCTTTCGCTCGTCGCATCTGTCGCATAGCTTCAGAGCTATAACTGTGTTATATTTAATTTTTAGTACTTAAATATTAATTTGTTAAAGTTAAAAAGTAATAAAGCTGAAGAATGTCAATGTGATATATTTCTTAACAATAATGTGCAGTAGTCCCTCTTTAAAAATGGTTTTGATTATCTGCAGACAATAAAAATTGAGAAAGTTATGAAAATTAGATTATTTTGTTGAATTCAAATTGGCCAAATGATAAAGATATACAGTCAAAAGTCGTTAATTCGGACACCCATAATCCGGAATGATCTATAATCCGGACCTCAAAGCTACAAACTTTCTGCGCATGCGTTGCGTTCACGCATGCGCACAGGCGTTTAAGAGTGCGCGTAAGACCTTTACGGCTGCGAATATGTTTGTGCACATGCGCGTTTAATGCGTAACGGAGGTATAAGCTAAGCTAAAATTATCTGATTCAGTTAATGTTGCACATTGCGTTGCTCCTTAATCTTTGAATTGGATCCTGCTTATTATTTTTTGCAGACTTTTAGAACAATTTCATAAAAGTAAGCTTGAACTTTTGATTATGTCAAATAGAATTTCCGATATATATTTACTAATACGTAATTTATATCTACAAAGCGAAAGTATGTTCTGAAATTCGAAATCTGTTTATCAATTTCACGCCGCGGATTGGAAGTTGATCTGTCAGCACTATCCTTATCTTCAGGGCAGATGTTTTTATTTTATTTGGCTTATAATTCCTTACTAAGTATAGTATTTCATGTCTATGTACTCCGTCTTTGATATGATTTAAATCAACCTCGTCATTATAATTCGCTTTCGATAGTGAAGAAAGTGACCCAGAGGTTATTGAAAACGAAAACATTTCCATTGACAAATTAGTCGGTATTCTCAACACAGCAATTATAGGACTTGAACAGCGGAACTTTGTAACTAAACGAGAAATTATGTCTGTTTAATAGAATTCAAGAGAAAGTGTTATCACATGAAACGAAGCAACTTACATTGAAATAAATGTTTAATAAAGTAAACAAATAAATATTAAGCTTTTTCTTTTTGTAAATTTTGATACCCTTTAGATCATAATTGTTCTTTATTTCATAAATTATGGTTTCATATTTTTAATTTTGTAATTTCTGCATGCCATCTTACCAGATTTAAACTGATGATCTATAATCCGGAAAAATCGATAATCCGGAATCGCCGAAGTCCCGACGAGTCCGGATTAACGACTTTTGACTGTACTTGCATATAAATCACTTCTGCATATGATTGAAGCTTTACAATATGTGCTTGTTAACTTCAGTTGTCTATAGTATTATTATTATGACAGTTTAACACTTGATATTTGCAGCACATTACCTCAGATTAGAACTATAGGATAAAATGTAGTTGAAAACTTTGGGAGGTTATAAATGAAATAAACGCAGAAGAAATTAACTCAAGCCATTACTATTGTGAATGAATAACAGAGCAGTTAGAAAATTTATTATAATTCAGAATTAATGTTTAGTACTGGCAAAGAGAAAGTGAATAGTGTATTAAGTTAGATAGTTTTCACAATAGAAATATTAACTTAAATAAAAAGAACAAAACTATAAATTTTCCCTCATTAATTATTAATATTTTTATTATGTTTCATTATTAAACATGTTTATTACTTGTGTATCCTGCCAAATAGACTGGCTGCATGGAAGTTTTCATAATTTTCTCTATGTGTGACATGAATTTATGCATCCAAAATGCTAACCTTTGTATGCAACACTCACTCATTTCTAATGCTTTAAAGTCCCAATACTCATTTAATTTAGCATTTGCAGTATCAGCGTTGTTACACTATGAGTATTACTAATATTTTAATTCAGTGCTGCTTTCTAATTACTTTCACATTTATTTTATTCAATAAATAAATTAACTAAAATATAAAATTTATTGTGAATCGATTTTGTAATTATTTATGTTTATAATTTTTATCCCTTCCAGCTGATTAGGTGTGCAGAAGCAGCAGACTTGTAAATGTGAAGGAGCTATTTGCTTAGTTATGCAGTAGAATTCACCACCCTGCGGCAAGCTTCATTAAAGCTGTGAACAGCCAAGCTAACCATCTTCAGGGCAAGTAGCTGCATCAAGCAAACCCAATGACATTCCAAAGAGGAATGTCAGTCAAAATAAAAACTTAATACCTAAATCTCGGTTTCAAAGCTCTTGACTTCAAAGACTTCTTCATTTCTCTAACTAAATTTGCTGCTGCTGTACACAAAGGGTCGTCAATGACTGTTATAAATGATATCAGTCTCTGCCATGGGGATGCAATGTTAAGCATTTTAAAGAATGCTTGGTCTATTCAGTATTCAACATGTGTATTCAAATGTGTATTAAATTATTTATTACACTTCAGCACTATTTGCGAACCGATATTTCAAAGATAAACTAAATACTCTTTCGGGAGCGCCAGAAGTTTTTCCGCGAGGCCTTTGTAGATAAAAAGATACCGATTTTCCACAAAATCAAGACAGCAGGCAGCAGGTCATTTTCTAATGTTCATTATACAATGATTAATAATTTCGTTTTGAGACAGATTTTGCACTATTAATTAATGGAATATTAATTATTACAATTACAATTAATGCAGCTGTAATTGCAGTTGCATGCAAAGTTGATGCTTTAAAAATGTCAAGATTTATAGGACGAAACAATAAAAGAATCAGTCTTAAAAATCAAATTTTGGCCTTTTTACGACTGACATTTTAACAGTTCTGTTTTTATATTTGTGCTTTTCTTTCACAAAAGTAACTTCTATATCAAAATTAGAATTTACAGAAGATTAGACCAGAGTTTATCAAACAATTCTGGATCCCTGTTTGCTTTCCGTATTTTTATAAAGCCATCTGCCTCTTTCATATATGTATTCATATTAATTAAAAAGTACGATTTAATTAGTTTTAATGTAATTAATTAAATTAACATTTTATTTTTGTTTTAAATTCGTTTATAAACCGTTGCAACCATATATTATCCCCTGTATTATATTTAAAGAAATTAAATATTGAAGAATCTGCATAAATGTATGGAGTGGACACCAACTGGGCGAATGAAAATCCTCCCCGTTCTGCTATAGTCCAATTGCGCGAATCAAAATTTAATTCCTCCCTTTGCCTACAGGGTTACAATTTAACTTTTCAAAGCCAATTGTAGCCAAGAGGAAAATAAAAATAAAGGAATACAATTTATATCTACAATCAGAAGAACAAGTAAAGAATATCTAACAAGCACGCTAATTACTTGAATAACAGTAATAAATTAAAGAGCTAACAAAGAAAATTAAAGGTATTGGTAAAATACATATCAGCATTACAAACATTTCTTTAACTACAATATTAGAGCAAAGAGTATTATAATAGTATTATGAATTAAATAATTATAAAGCATACCAATTATATTTTTTATAAATTGCATCAATAATAGTCGATGTCTGAACTAGACTGGAAAATTGAATATAGTTCACTGCCGTGCAAAAGATTATTCCGAATGAAAGTGTGTTAAAGTGTGCTAGAAATATTTTTGGTTAATTAAAGTAATCATGTAAATGTTTGCAGAAATTAATAGTTAAATTTAAAAAAAGGTTAGCATGAAATCTATTATAACAACATTACTATGCGTTTGGAACACTGACGTATGAATTGTAAAAAAATTTAAATTATTATGCTAAGAAGTTTTTTCTAAAATTTATCTAGAAGGAAAGAATTAAGATAACAGTACTGCAAACTAATGTAATTAATCAGGCCTCTCAGTAAATAAAAGCTTATTTTTTTAACCAAAAACTAAAAATTGGGATGCAAAAGTTTGTGTAATATACTTGGAAATATCTGAACATATAATTAATTAGAAACGTACAATTAAATTAATAACAAGCTAATTAACAGTAACATTAAGCTTAATTTCATTCTATCTGAAACAAGCAATCGATCAGGAGCACCGCATAACTGAAGTTTTATTGCTATTTTACGTAGATTTGCGTAGAAAATAAATATCTGCACTTGTGAAACAAGTGAATAATATACTGATGGTCAACAGGAATTAAAATACAGTGGTTAAAAATATAACTCCTTGTCAGAAGGTATGCAAAGTTACCATAGCTACAGAAATTGAATGATTATGGAAAACTCATAAAGTTAAACGCTACAGTGTGGAAAGAATATTCTGGAATAAACATGTTAAGAAAATTAGATGGAGAAATAATCCTTAATTTATTGATATCCATATAAACTCTATGCTTGTAGAGACATTAGGACTTTTTTGGAGCAGGGAAGATGAAAAATAAGCAACGCCTTTGCCGGGAATCGAACCACGGATCTCTGAAATACCGGCTCAGTGTGCTGAGCACTACACCACGAAGGCACGTTAGGAAAGCGGGATAAATACCTTATATACTCCCCTTTCTAAAGGGCGTCTGGGGTTTTTAAGGGGACCCAATCGCGAAATCCTGGGTGTGTAGAATCCTTTTAGTTCGGGCGCCACTGTAGAGACATTAGAATTAATTGGAAGCAGGCAAGATGAAGCAAACCCTTCGCCGGGAATTGAACCACGGAGGTCTGAAATAAGGCTCAGTGTGCTGACCACTACACCACGAAGGCACGCTAGGAAAGCGGGAGAAATACCTTATATGCTTTTGGAAAAGGTTACAATAAATTTGGACCGAGGTATCAATCATCGAATATGAGTTAATTTCTTTCGTTATTTTTTCTTATTAAAGGGATTTGTAAAAAGATATGCTAAGGTAAAGGTGAAAATTTTTCCAATATTTTTAAAGAATAAATTAAAAATATATTTTTGCTTCATGAATTGAAACTTTTACGATGCATTTTTACACAGTAAATGAGTGTAAAAAAAGAAAGAGCTGGGGGAATTTCTTGGATTAGAAACTCGGGTCGAACTACCAATGTTTAGTGACTTTTCCGATTGATCAAAAAATCATTTGAAATTAGGGTTTTTTTTTTTTTTTTTTTTTTTTTTTTTTGTGTGTGTGTGTGTGTATGCAAGTAAAGGAAATTCGCTGAACACTGGTAGTTCGGTCCGAGGTTCAAATCCCGCGAACGGGCTGGCTGCATGGGCGTTTTCGTGGTTTTCCCCATGCGTAACGTGTATACGAGCCAGTTTCCCTTAGAAAGTCCTCCACGAAGGCATCCCTTCCCTTAGGCAGATAGCCCTCGTGTGCTTTGCCATAATTAAATACACCATATTAAATACACCTTTTAATCGTTAAGAAAGCATTGCAAATTATGTTTTAAGTTGGGAAAATACAGCGAGCAGCCCAGCTGTAAAAACCGCTGCAAACTGGTAACTCGTTCCAGATTCGAGCACCTCGAACGTATTGGCTACGGATTATTTTCGTAGTTTTCCCATCTGTAACGTGGATACTAGCCAGTTTCCTTTAGAATGTACCTCACGGGCATTAATCCTTGCCTTGAAGTACCTAACGACGGAGCACGAAATGAGTAATTAAATAAAAAATAAATAATCTGCAAAACAACTTTAAAAATTTGATCTCCTGTCTGTGATGAAAGTTCATGCCCCTGTTCTTTTATTTTATTTTTTTTTAGTCCAAAGGAGTAATTTGCCCACAAGGACTATTAAATTCGTTTTGGGATTTTGCGTCGAAAATTTTGAAAGGCTATATCACTTTTTAAATCGTTGCCACCACATATTATTTCCCTGTATTATATTTAAAGAAATTAAATAATGAAGAATCTGCATAAAGGTATGTATGTTTCTCGCATTGTGATAAAACAACGGTACCTAGAGCCATAAAAATTTCAATAACGTAATCTTCCGTAAAATATGGGCATGTGGACGCCCTAATTTGAATTTGAAATTTGTTTTTTTATCGATTTCATATTTTGCAACACTTCAACGAATTTTTGATTAAAAAAACTAAACGATTTAAAAGCTAGCAATAGTAACACTCTAAGAAGGATTTAAGGGGAAAAAAAAAACTTTTTGTTTCCAGAGCGCGAGACTGTGTATCGAAAGGACCTTCTTTCTCAAACACTGTTATTAATAACGTAATAACACAATAATTAATAATGCAATTAAGACCGAAAATTTTCTTCACAATAAATTTTACGAAATAATTATAGATGCTTCTTTATATGTATTTTCACTCATACAAGGCAATCCACATTATCTGGGCTAATCGGGATTTTACACTTTTCGGACTAATCGGGAATGAAAACGTGATTAATCAAAACTTAATTGTTACAAAACGTGTGTAAAATATTTATCTGGGCAGACAATAACGCGAGTTAATTAATTCAGATTTAAATAATTTTGTCGCTTATGATAATTTCCCCTTTGCAATACATAATTTAGCATGCTTTTAAGTTATTCACCCAAGGTCAATATTTCTTTCGGATCAAGACTGTTTCGGTCCTGTTCTTATGGCGGAAGTATTTAAATTATTTTCATACGTCTGCTCTAAGAATCAAAATATTTTCAATATAAGTACGATGCATAATCAAGAAATGATTTTTTTTTTCTATATCTCAATAGAAATATTAAAAAAAAATCTAATCTATATTTGCCATTTGCACAACCTATTGGATATTTGTATTAAATATGCACACAAAAAATATTAGATTAAAAATTGGTTGCCATTTTAATTAGCAAAATTTAAGTTATAATACGTTAATTCTAAAATTTAGTGTGAGATTTGGCCCTGTTTGAGATAGATCAATTTCGTTACGTCTGGTCTTAGTTCGATTAGTTTTAACCATAAATTAGGATCCAATTTTAATTTTGTTCTGTATTTATTTTTCAAGTACAACATGGAAGAAATGGTCTAGTGGTTAGCGTCGCTGACTGCCGAATGTCCCGGGTTCTAATCCCGGAGATTGGAAGGCATGGCAGTTTGTAAATGTATAGTGTCGGTGCGGCATGGCGGCAGTCTAATTATGCAGCGAGCCGAAAGTCCTCTCGTGTAGTTTGGAGGAAAGGGAGAGGGTAGGAGACCCTCGGACCCGTTCCCCCGGTGTGCTCTCCATCAAAATTTGGGGCGGACCGTTCCTTGCCACGAGGTATTTCGTGCGCTTGGGTTGATGTTACGGCAACTGAGCATAAGTAACAACAACAGGAGTTAAGCATAAGTAACAACAACAGGAGCTTTCAAGTGATACCTGGGAACAGACCGCCCTCTTAGCATGCTTTTGTGGTGTAGTGTTCATCACGCAACCGTATCCAGCTCTTATATGCCTTCCAGTAATTTCGAGAAGTGGAAAGTACTAGAGATTTCTCAGTGACCGGCGTAAAACTATCGAGAACAGAGAGAGCGTCATTTTCTCAATTTTAGTCTAGAGCTGAATTCGGAGTATTTAGACATTTGACAGAGCTTCGCCTTTTCGATACGCTTTGCATGGCGTTAACTTTCTTAGTAGTTTGAAATTTTAACTACTGATTGCGCTGTGTGATACTGAGAAAAGCTGTACGAGTATGCTTGTGGAAAGTTCCAGAACTGTAAGGTCTTTCTTTTGGTAAAAGAAATTTTATCAAGCTTTCATCGGTTCTGTGTGCATTAATTAAGATATTACCTTTGAACAACACAACAATAAGTAAAATATAAAACCGAGAACCTATTTTATTGCAAATTCCAAACAATCTATTCTATTGAAATTTGTGCGAGTCTGTCTGTTTGTACTTTTGTGACATCATCTCCTCCGGAACGGCGGAGAGTTGAGTTTCGTTCCCTTGGATTCCAAAAACTCGTGGAAAGCCATTTGGACCATTTTCATCATCGCACAACGTTCATCAGCCGAAATATTAATTACAATCTCCGAAAAGTCAAATTTTCGCATTCATTTTTTCCAGTGGCAACAGTCTCGCGCGCTGTAGATTTTATATTTCGAAAAATGATGCCACTCTTCGCTTTCTATATTAGAGTCTTTTAATAATAATAATAAAAAAAATTGTTAGTTTTACAAAATATAAACTTAAAATAGCATTGCCAAACATTAAATGTATTAATATTATATAAAGTCATATTCTGTGGGTGAAGAAAACACATTATTGCATGTGACGTCATTGTATGTCGAAAATGTTTCGTGAATGTCATCATTTTAAATAAACACACACACACACAGATCGTATTTTATTCTCGAGTGTCAAGATGTAGAAACATCTTTTTACTCGACTTCTGATAAAGATCGGGTGGGGGGAGAAAGAGAAGGTTGAAAGGAGTGAGGGAGGCGGATGAAAGAGATTTTAAGTAAAGAGCTGCTGTTGGCAACTTTTTTGGGTGAAAGTGCAGAATCGTCCACTGCTTGCCGCGTTTTTAAGAATTGCACATACTTGGTATCCATGTACACGACGACCTAGTTTTCACTTAAAAATATGTTCCAGAATTGCAGAAAAATGGCATTGGGTACTCCCTTGACTTTACCCATATACACATCGACCTATTTTCACTTAAAAAGTCAAAGAAAATTGACAAAAATCCAATTCTTCTTGCTCTTGTAAAAAGCGCCAAACAAATAAGTAGGCGATTCTGCGCCAGGAAAATAAGTGGGCGATTCTGCACTTTAGCCCTTTTTTGCTTCAGGTTAGGATAACTGACTGCCACATTAGTTGTTTTATTGACACTGAGAAAAAGTTGTTATATTTCATTAAATTTAAATCATGACGTCATGCGTGTTAACTTGTTGAAGTGTCAAAAGTTATTTTTTCCTGGTTTGGCAACAATAAATTAGTTACGGATTGATTGCTGCTTGAAAATAATAAGTGTACAGATGTGAAACATAATTATAAATTTTGTTTCGGCCGCAGCCCGTTAGTATAGCAATAAAATTTGAATATTGTCTATCTCTTCAATTCTTAATAATTTGTCGAATAATTGAATCGCCATGTTGATGTTAAAAAATGCATAATAAAAATATCTATCTTTACAGTTTGGCCGCGGAATTAATAATAGTTCAAGGTCAGTTTCGTAGCTAGAACTCTCGGTCTCCTGTGCAAAAAGATTTCCTGTCCCCCCCTCCCCAATAAATTTACTGTGTTTAAAAAAAGAGGGGGGGAAGAAAGTTTAGATTTGCAGAGATTTTTAAATAAAATCCAGTAGGTTTTACATGCAAGTATATTTCCAATTTCTATATAAAACCTGCGCCAATCCAACATACAATTTTTTTAGAAAATATGTATGGTAAAGTTTTGTCCCCCTTCTTTGAAGAAAGAGCGGTAAAGTCGCTGAACACTGGTAGTTCAGTCCGAGGTTCAAATCCCGGGAACGGGCTGACTGCATGGGCGTTTTCGTGGTTTTCCCCATATGTAACGTGTATACGAGCCACTTTCCCTTAGAAAGCCCTCCACGAAGGCATCCCTCCCTTTAGGCAGATAGCCCTCGAGACTTTCCTATAATCACATACACACACACACACACTTTTAAGAAAACTTTTTGGTATACTAAACTACTCGAATACATCATTTTTATACGTGTTTCAAGTTTAAATATGTAAATGTAGTTCAGCAGGGCATTCATGGGCCCCCTATGCAACTGCATTCCTTGCGTACCCTTATTTACGCCACTGTTCAAGGTCAAAGGGCTTCTAATATAATAAAAGACTATAGTGCATTGTTTGTTATCGTTTTAAAATAAGTTTCAGCTGTATGTGCATTTCGTTTAGAAAATAAAAACATATCACTATTTTAGAAAAATAAAGCGTTCAGAAAGAACGAGGAATGTTTTGTATACGGAGATGTTTAACCGATTTACGAAAACATTATTTATAATGTATTTTGTCAGGTAAGGATGAAAGAAAGGAATAATTAATTACAATAGATATATTAAATTAATTTTTAATATATTTCCTAGAAATCGAGCAAAATAAAGACTGAAATTTTCCAGAAAATCGTGTTTGTCTTGGAGACCATTTGGCATATCTTCTGCCAGAGATGCACGGGTCATGATAGAACCCTCGCCCTCCTTGCTGTGCCACTGCCCATGTGGAGAACTTTCTAAGGGTAACATGCTCGTATTCATGTTACATATGCGGAAAGCCAACCCATTAGCATGGGAACAAACTTCCATTCTTCAGCAATCATATTCACCCAACCACTGCTGTATTTCCTGCTTGCAAGAAACTGCATATTGACATCTTGGAATGATTTACGAGACATTTGATTGAACAAAATAAAAAAATAAATGTCAGAATAAAAATTGAAGCGTTTCTTGAAAGTGTGCAGGATGATTTTAGATGTAAAGCCTATTTTTGATTTCTCTGGTGGGATCATTAGCAACTTTCTTCAGTTTTTTTTTTTTTTTTTTTTTTCTTTTTTCTTTTTGTGAGATATTTATACGTGTACTTGGCAGTACACGTATAAATATAGATAGGCAAAGGTGAGTAAGTAATAAAGTATTTGACTGATGTGAATTCATCAATCAAATCTTTAAAAGTGTTCAAATAATAAAAAAAATGATACTGCATGCTTTTACCATTCTGACATTTTGTATGCTCATATGAGGCATTTCTTCTTGCTATGGAATAATTTAAACCGAACTGCTGTATTATTTTAAAATTCTTTCCATTTTAATTCAACGTGAATATTTTTACTCCGACTAATCTCATCTCTCTCTTTTTCTTTTATATTGCTTATAATTGTCTACTGTAGACATATGATTCGTTTTGAGTTGATTTATGTGTTAAAATAACTAAATAGCAATGCAAATTTGATTTTAGGATGTGGACACAGTTGATGTTATTTCATTTAAAAGGTGGAATAACATTATGGTTTTCTAACTTTTAAAATTATTTTTGATCTTCTAATTTTAAAATCTTTTAATAGTAGCGTTTTCATTGAGGTATTATGCTATAAGTTTTCAGACAACAATTTTTTTTTTTACACTATTTTTGAGACTTAAAAAATTAATATTGATTCAGATAATGTGAAGAACATTACATATAGGTGTGATGTGTTTAAATTAGTCCTCAGTGTTTTCTACTATATACTATTAACACTTTATCTACATGTATCCCATGTTTCATCATGAAAGCATTCTCTTTTCACACTGGTATTCAATTCCTATATCGCTTTCCTTTAAATAACCATGATCCTGAATTTTACTAGAGCTATTCGGTCTGCCAAAGTCTCGCAGCATTCATTATAATTCAAAACATATTTTAGCTTTCCAATATCAGCAAATTTTATCTTCAATAAAATCGACTAATTAGATTAATGCTTTAAAAGTTACAATTTATTGTTATAGGAAATTATTCTGAAAATGGTCATTACATTCGGTTTTAGGCAACACATGCATTCTATCAGAAAATGCTACAGTTTGAGCAGCATTGTGACAAGAAAGTACTTGTTACAATGTTAGTAGCGTATATGTATGTAAGAAAAATCAAGAATATGTAAAAGATTAAATTAGCAGCAAAAATTAATTCCCTTCTGTATTATAAAAATAGTAACCTGTATTTGCACTGTGTCATTTCGAGAAAAATATATGTCATTTGACTCTTACATAATTCTGGTGATGTAAATGGAACTAAAACTCTGCAGCTAATAATAATTTTACAGAAGTATTAACTATCCAATCAAAATGCATTGAGAACCAAAACTAATTCAGTCATACACAGTTTGAATTAAGATGTCAACCTGAACATAACGCACTTGCTTTAACCACAAAGCACTTTGTGCACGCACACTATGCACAAAGTTTACGACAAATTCGGTTTTTAATGCACACTTCTCGCATATCACAGCTGAGGCGTCTGAATGCCATTTCTATTCCTCCTCTCAACCCTTCCCCACATCATGTAATCTGCCAACAGGAAGTTATATGAGTTTTTTTTTTTTTTTTTTTTTTTTTTTTTTTTAACTGGGCTTTTGCGCTACGTGGCAGCTTCTTCGTAAAAGTTACGACACGCGCATGGTCGTAGGTGAAAATTCGGAAAGTATTTTTTTTTCAAATATTTTGTAATTTTGTTCTATTAATTAATGTGTATTATTTAAATTTGTATAAATTTGACTCTATAATTTTTATATCAGTTTTTCACGGCAAAAAAATATGTGCAACCAGCTGATTTTGCTCGCATTCTTCAAGAATTATTTGATGAAGAAAAAGAAGACGAGGAAACCTTTTGGATGCCAGAATAATAGCGATCTGTGTGAGGAAAATATCGAGATAAATAATATCAGCAGTAAATCTGAACATTATATTTCAGATGATGATAGTAATAATGATATAGAAAAATGGAAGGATGATGATATATTCTATGTTAGTAAAGATAAATCTTCTAAGTGGCAAAATCAGAAATATACAAACTGCTCAAAGACGAATATTGTGAGCATTAACCTGGCCTACAACACCATGCTAAGGATATAAAGGATGAAATAGGAACATTTTTGAAAATAGTTGATATAAATATGCTTGATGAAATTTTGGAATGTCAAATAAATATACAAGTTTACTAAAAGGTAAAATACTCAAGAGATAGAGACTGCACTGAGTGGAAATGATGGCCTACTTTAGATTGTTATATACCATAGGAATAAAAAAAGGACACCATGCAAATGCGAAAGAATTGTTCTCAAGTGATGGCACTGGAATTGAAATAACGAGAGCTGTGATGAGCTACAAGAGATTTTAATTTCTGACAAGTTATCTTCGATTCGATGATAAATCAACAGGACAGATGAACATTGAAACTAACTTGGATTTTAAAATATAGTTATTAAATAATAAAGTTTTAAATTTCTATAATAAAATACATCATTTCTTTTCCACCTGACTAATATAAGCATTTAAAAATAATTTACTATCATTTAAATGTGACATCATTTGTAGTTTACAATAATAAGGTTAATATATTATGTTTTAACAAATTTATTACCAACATTCACTCATTTCTGTCATTTTTCGTGCCAAAAATGGTATAGTAACAGTTGTGAAAAATACGACGTGCGGATGCTCGTGTAAAATTGTCAAGCGCGCGAGCTGGGAGGTTAAACGCTTTGGCCTAGCTAGACTGCTGCTTCCTTCTTGGTGCAAAGTTATCGAAAATGTAAGCTTTTTGGAGTAGGCACAATTAATGTGCCAACTTGTTTGTGGCCTCAACATGTTTGCTGAAGTAACTGTACAAAATATGTAAATGTAGCATTTCTCTTTTAGTATTTGTGCATAGTTTCCTTCAAATGAACCTTAATAAGTATTTTTTTCACAAAAATTTAAAAGTATTAAAATGGCCTCTAATTAAGGTGTAAGTGGAATTATAATTAATTCATAATTGTGATTAGATTATATCATTGCAATTAGATTATGCACTTATAGCATAATCACATAAAGTAATGAAATTAGAGTTCACAAATACAATATAATTACAATGCAATTACAATAACCTATTAATACCATAATACAATTACAATGTAATTTAAATTGGGTACTAGAATTGCATACCCTCCACTCAAAAGGAGGTACTGATAAGCCTGGAAGTCATTATCAACAAAAAGCCTGTTCAGGACAGTTTGCTGACAATTTCCACCGGGCGGAAAGTACGTTCTTCAGCCCGGGCAAATCATGACAATAAAAATCATTTAGTCTCATGATTCACTACATTTTAACATACTTTTATTAGAAGAATAATTAGAACCGACATGACAAATATCTTCGAAAAATAACTGTCAAATATCTGTATCCATTAATTGATCGAGTTAAACACTTTTAAGTATATCAGAATAACAGTTCTGTATACCTTAAATACACAAATTATGGCAAAAGTTAAAGTAATATTCTTAGAAGAAGCATATGATATTACTCACCAGATGCAAAATTATAGTACATTTTTTGCCATAAATACAGGTTAATTACACAGTAGTAAAATGTGTAAAAATTAATGATAAGTTTATCAGAAGTGAATTAATTTTGCAAAAAAACTTTCGGCACTTGAAACTTTTCTACACCTGGAGGGGGGAGAGGTCTAGTAAAATTAGATTTGTTATAACTTGATCTAACACCTTCTATATATGGATCACTAAAGAAATAATTACCATGCTTAAAAAACAGATGCACATACCAGTTTTTCCCCCTTGTTACGTTTTACATTGAGAAATAACAAACAGTACAATGGTGAAAAATACTATTTTTTAAGTTTTGTTAAAATGAAGGAATGCACATACCATCTTTCATTCAAGCATTACACTGAGATATAACATGCAGTATAACAATGAAAAATTTAGATAAATTGAAGTAACACATACCATCTTTTATTCATGCACTACTAAAATGAATAAAACTATTATGCTTAAAAAACAGATACAAATAATAACTTATTTTGTTCGTTACCCTTTACACTGAGATATAACATGTAGTATGACAATGAAAATTACTATCCTGAAGTTTTTTTGAAATGAAGGAACATGATTTTTTAAAGTATAACTCCACATCCCGCACTGAATAGTCAAATTTCAAACGCATGTTTATGAAGGTTCACTGAAGCAGCACAATGACCCAGTACTTCAAATAAAGCAATATGGAATAATATTATGGGAAAATTTATGCATACTTTTTTCTACTGCATGTCGTCTGATATGATCACACATGTGCCTAAAAGTGTATCTAAAAGAAAAACAAGGCTATATTTCAATATTAACAAAAAAAATTGTTTACAGATTAAAATTCATTCATTTTCAAGTATTATAAGAATCACGCATGAAACAAATCTGCTTTCCCATACTATTAAGTAAAAGTTAACTGAAATTTTATACTGGAAAATATGCTATATTTCTATATATTACAAACAAGAAAAAAATACCATAATAATATACTCATAGCCTAGGAGAAAGTAACACAGAAATTTGTATACTTGTAACCTAGGAAAAAGTAATACATATTACATAAAATACAGAAGTTATTTAACGTAAAACACACATATCTTCTAAAATCTCCTTTGTGGGTTTATATTTCGATTATTAGTAGAGGATGCAGGAATAAAGTAATTTGACTGATATTTAGCATATAACGACAACACATCACCCCTTAATGCTCTAAGACCTTCAATAGTTGCAACATTCTTTGATAAATTCTCAAACAATTTCATTGTTTCCTGTCTAATACTTTCGCAACTTTCAGCATTTTGTTCACTCGTTATTTCATTAATTATCGCCGAACGTTCTTCGGCATGCCTGGAATCCCTCTGAGTCACATCAATTACCAAATTATCTGAATGAAACTCATCATTTTCTGACACACCAGATCTCTGAACTTCAGTTACCTGGTTTTGACATACGTGATGAATATGCTTACAAATACTGAAACGGATACTATAATCAATACAAGTACAGGAGAATGCATGAATACAAATATTACAGTCATCACACCTTATGCTACATGCACAAGGATCATGAAACCGAACATCATAAAATGTAATTTCTCTTGAACTAACAGCCTTCGAAACTGACCACTGTTTCTTAGGCTCGATTTCAATTACCTGATATTCAGGCATACTCATACTCTGTCTGTGTCGTTTACGAATTTCTGTGACCCTAGTTGTCAATTTATGACGTTCTAAAGATATTACACGATTCATCAGTTTCCTTGCAATAGCATTTAACACCAAAGATAAAGAATAATCTAGTCTCTTTATCACCTTTGCATTACCATGTTCATACTTAAGCTGCTTGTGCCACCTTTCAACTTTCATGTTTGTATTTACCCCTAATCCAATTCGATAGCAATAGGCCCATTTCTCAGGCTGAGACATATAATTTTTGTAGAAATATTCTCCAAAAGCTTTTGTTTCTTCATTAGACAAACAGCTGGTGACAAAGATATCCGAAATTCTTTTGAAAGACACTGTGTCAATTTCGTGCATTATTTGCACTAACTCATTTGCAATTTTTAACCTTAAGTCACTGTTTTTTTATTTTAGATAAGTTTTTATTCCATGCTCTGCGAACATGCCAGCTACACAAAAGACACTTATCAACTTCACCAAAAACCTGACACCATGCATTATAAAATTCCGGAGCATCGTCTGACATGAAAACCTTAGGTTTAAGATTAGGAACTCTATCTTTAATAGCTGAAAAAAATGGTATAAAAGTTTGTGCTGTTATTTTTGATGAATACAAAATAGCAACAGGAAAACCTTCATGATTATCATCATTGACAAGTACAGAAGTTAATTGAAATCCATACTGATTCATACCATGAGTAGAGTCTATCATAATACAGCTGCTGTTTAATTCCAGCAACCTAAGTTGGGCACCATTCATAACCCCTAAAAGGAAATCATCCCTTGATACACCTTGAAAACCTGGCAGTTTGTCACCAACTTTCTTGTACAACAAAATTGGACAACCAGATTCAGCTTTCATTTTCTGGACTTTTAAGTCCACCGATACTGCATCATTAGTGTCAAAAACAATTTCATTATTTACCTGAATACCTCTAGAAATATTTTGTAAATCTTTTAAGTGAGTAACACCAATTCTTTTTGTTGGTGAATAACTACTTTGAATGGACATTAAAATCTTTTCTTTTGGAATACCTTGCTGCATCATACCTGCTAATTTAGATTTTTCAGTTTTTGAGAGCGGCAATTTCCCAACTTCATGCCTATGACCAACATGCACCAATTGGTAACTAACTTTAATTTCAAAAATATCCCCGATCTCTTTCTCTGACACTTTTATTTCAGCAGGACATGTTTTCCCTATTTTAATTGAACCTCCACATTTCATGTGACGTATTCTGTCAGTTTTTATTTTACATGAACCACTTCTATTACATAAGAAATAACTACGAATTGTCCCATCTGCCAAACGTTTAGTCGTTCGTTTGGTAAAAAAGGACTGACTACTTTTTTCAACATCTTCTTTCCAATTTTCGAATTCAGATTTAGAATGAAAAATAAGTTCCTGAAAATTTAACCTTATATCTGTATGGACAGAATCTATGTGGTCATGCAACTCTTTCATAGAAGTAAACCTTTCATTACACAGAGTACAATCTCTTTCATTATAAGTTTCCAACTTATGTTCAGAATGAAAATTTCTTATGTGTCTATATAAATTACTTTTAACAGAAAATGAGCAGTCACAAGAAGCACAACAAAACCTGGAACTTATCGATGACATATTAGTATATAAAATATTCTTAGTGTTATTAGTTTAACAACATAAGAACTCTGTAGTTATCAGAAAAATACAAATGGCAATCTAAATAGGAACACTTGAAAAAACAGTAATATTTAGATGATTTTTAAATTGCATCAATACACAGAGTCATTATCATGGTGTGTGTATATATAAATATGCTGTAAATAGCAGCTGTATAACTTAGCGCATAATATTCATAACAAAAAACCAAAATTATTGTACGGAAATATATATCAATAACGCTGTATTTATAATCAACCAAGCATAAGAAAGTTTTGAAAAAAAAAAAAAAAAAAATACTTTTCAGTTTCTTCTGTACCTATGAAAAATAAAAATTGGTACTCGAAGTAAGTATTCCCAAACCAGAGTTTTTACATAGAAAAAAAGGTAATTAATGGAAATGTTTGTTACCCAAAAAGTAAAAAATCAAACTTTAATAACGCCCAGTAATTAATTAAGGATAAAAACAGTGCTGAATATATATGCCTTATTACTTCTGAAATAATAATCAAGTTAAGCACGATAATAAACAGAAAATTAACTTGAAAAATCTGAAAGGAAAACCTGAAAAGAATATTGTAAAATCTTAAATTAGCTCACAGATAAGCAAAAGATATAGAAAATAACTTGTAAATTTGAAAAAAATAATAGCTTTTAAAATCTGAAAGGAAAACCTGAAAAAAATAACTCGTAAACTCTGAAAAGAATATTGTAAAATTTTAAATAACAGCTAAAAAAATATTGTAAAATATTAAATAAGAGCTACAAAAATAAGCAGAGAAAAAATGCTTTACTTGAAGCGCACACTGCAAAATCTGAAAGGAAAACCTGAAAAAAAAAAATTAACTTGTCAAACCTGAAAAAAAATAACTCGTAAATTCTGAAAAGAATATTGTAAAATATTAAATAAGAGCTACAAAAATAAGAGAAAAAATGCTTTACTTGGAGCGCACACCGCAAAATCTGAAAGGAAAACCTGAAAAAAAATTTACTTGTCAAACCTGAAAAAAATGACTGGTAAACTCTGAAAAGAAAAGTGTAAAATTTTAAATAACAGCTAAAAGAATATTGTAAAATATTAAATAAGAGCTACAAGAATAAGCAGAGCAAAAGCGCTTTACTTTTGAAACGCACACCGCAACAGTCAAGAGCAAGAATGAATACCACACTCTCTGCCGGTTCCCCCTCGCCACGATCAACCTTCCACACCCGCTGTTTCAAGTGGACTTTACCAGGCGGCAAAGATCAAAAGGATCTGGTTGGGATTTGAGATTGTAGTCACTGTTTCACACAACACAGAATGAAGCTAAATACAAAATGCTATAAAGTACTGCAGATATTTTTCCAAATTTCCCCCCTTTTCCGATTGAAGAGCTGTCCTTCGTCCATAAATGTCACATGACATATCTCATGACAGGTAGGCGCTCAATCCCGGAACGAATGCTATTGTTTGCTGGAAGAGTCCAAGATTTGTAGGTGTGGTACGTGAAAGTAGGGATGAGCTAAGAGGAGAAAGGAAAAGGAATTTTGAGTATAGGGAATTTCAGTCGTTTCGGAATTGAGCGCCTACTATGAACCGGCTACTGCTTTGTGAGTAAGTGTAGTATTTATTATTCTTATTGATTGTCTGCCCTTTTTTTTTTTTTTTAATTATGATTACCCAATTTTGAAAATTCTGTGTTAAATTTAAATAAAATCTAAAAAGAAATAACACTTGTTATTTTCTATAAAAATATGGAAATACATATATAAAACATAATAATAATATATAAAATATATAAATATACTTCTCTATAAAAAATGGAATTAAAAGTTTCATGTGCTTCTACATCTCAGATATCTTGCCCTCATTGTGAAGTAACATTCAGTATTAAATGTAATATGTACCAACATATCAGAAAGTATCATCCAGAAAAAGAAGTTCACAAGGTTTGTAATAAAATTTGTGGTCTCTGCAGTCTTAAATTCCAAACAATGAAGGAATTATTACATCATATAGAAACAGATCATACTGATATAAATTTGGAGTATGAAAATCAAGTATTTACTTCTAAAACTGAATTTGAACACTGGAAGGAAATGATGGAACGAAATGCACAATCTTCTTTCATTATTTCATCCAGTAAAAAGGCAGTAAAAGAAGGAACTGCATCGTATTATCAGTGCCATAGAAGTGGGCAAAGTAAAATTAAAGAGTCAAGAAAACGTAATATTAAAGTAGCTGGCTCTATTAAATGTGGTATTACGTGTCCAGCATACATAAAAGTTTTAGAAAAAGAAAATGAAATAAAAGTGGAATGTCAGTCTGTTCATGTCGGTCACAAAACAGAAGTGGGAAAATTGCCTCTCTCGAAGACAGAAAAAACTAATCTAGCTAATTTAATGAAACAGGGAGTTCCACCAGCAAAAGTATTGTCAAAAATTCAAAAGTGCTACACACCTTCAAAACGGTTGTGTATAACAAATTCACAAGATTTACGAAATATTCGTAAAGACTTTGGGATTGACAAAGACATTATGCTGGATAAAAATGATTTCGTGTCTGTAGATATAACAGTTAGAAAACTGCAGGCAGAACCTGGCAATCCAGTTTTAATATATAAACAAACTAATGAAGAACTGCCTCAGTACCCAGGTCTATGCAAATCGGACTTTTTATTAGGTATTATGAATAGTGCACAATTAAAAATGCTTGAACGACATAGTAATTGTATCATGATAGATTCTACCCATGGCACAAATCAGTATGGTTTAAATTTGACATCTGTTTTAATTAATGATAACAATTTTGAAGGATTCCCAGTGGCAATCTTGTATTCTTCAAAATTAACCACTGAAACGTTTGCTGCATTTTTCAGTTCCATTAAAGAAAGACTTCCAAATTTGAAGACAACAGTTTTTATGTCTGATGATGCTCCGGCATATTACAACGCATGGTGCTCTGTGTTTGGAGGGGCAGATCATCATTTACTTTGCAGCTGGGATGTGCAACGTGCATGGTTCAAAAATTTGAATTCTTAAGTTCGAGATCCAGAAATAAGAGTAAAGATTAAGTCAGAGTTACTGAAAATTCTAAAAGAAATCGATATTGTAACTTTTGAAAGACTTTCCGATGCTTATATCAGTGATTATGTGTTGCATGATGAAACTCGAGCTTTTGGAGAGTATTTAACCACATACATGCAACGTAAGAAACAGTGGGCATATTGTTACCGAACTTATTTGGGTGTTAATACAAACATGAAAGTAGAGCGGTGGCATCGGCAACTTAAATACGAAGAAGCTAGTGGAACAGTTATTAAAAGATTAGATAAGTCATTGCATTTTGTTTTAACTGCAATAGCCAAGAAATTAATGTGTCAAATCATTTCTGTGGAACGGCCAAAATTAACTTCTAGAATGAAGGAAATTAGAAACAAACATGAAAGGAGCAAATTCATGGCTGATTACGAATTATACGAAATAAAGCCAAAACAGGCATGGATTGTATCTAGAAGTCAAGAAGGACTGATTCATACAAATAATGTGTATTTTGAAAAAGTGTGTTATTGTAACATTCGATGTCATGAGTGCGACATCTGCATTCATCAGTTTGTTTGTTCATGCATTGATTATAGTGTGAGATTTCAGATATGTAAGCACATTCATTATGTATGCTCAGTTTGTGATATAGATTGTGGTACAAATGTTTGCTCAGAGAAAGATGATTTGATAATTGACGTATCTGAAAATGATGAGCAAATTGAAGAACATTATGCCATCACACAAGAAATCAGAAGAAAGGAACATTCAGATTTTGAAAAAGAAAAGGAAGAGTGGCATGCAGAGTTTCAGTTTTTAACATCACAGGCTGACACAGAGGATAAAAAACAAAAGGTGAGAGAATTCCTAAAAACTTTAAGAGCATCTTTTGCTACTTGTGAAAAACTGCCAACTATACCTTCAAGTTCAGAATGTGTTAATGAGCCAGTGAATAAATTTATAAAGCATCAAAGGAGGTAATATGATGATTTTAAAAAATTCTGTGTGCATTTAATTTAAAAAGAAATTCATAATTTTTGTTAAAGTTATTTATAAAGGATGTTGTTAGCAGAATTTGCTCTTTGCTTAATGAAACTTCATGTAGTAATTGCCAGTCTCAATTTAACTTAATGCCTTTCAAATGAACAGAAATGCAAAAGTTTTGCTTCAGTATTTCCAATTGTTAAATATGGTAAAAATTAACATTTATTTCATAAGTACATAAATTTAACAAACTGATACTTCTTAGGAAACTGAATCAGATGTCATGCAAGTTTTTATAAAGCCAGCAATAGAATTAACCTGGTTTAAGTAGAAATATCAAATTAAGTAATTTGATAGCAATTTTGTTATATTTTTTACTAACTACTATTCTTAAAATACATTGATTAATCCGACTGAGTGTAAATTGGATATTGAATTGTTATTACAATATGTTAAAAAGCAAAATAATAGATGAATACCTAATAAAGTACCTTATATTTTTATTTTAACAGGAACTAACTCCTAGCCCGGGTCTACGGACTGAAAATAGGGCATGGGCAGGGCCGTAGGAGGAAGTTCGCTACGTGTGGTCAACCATGAAATTGTAATGTACGAGTATTTCTTCAGTAGAATTACAGTGTCTGCAAAAGAAATTTAAGAAACAGCTCAATGATTATAAATAGTACCATTAACTGCTATTATTAAAACCAAAAGCAATATTAATGTATTTTTAATTAATCTTTTGAAATTATATCTCTGTATATTATATAAATTATCTGATTTTTGGGGATGGTCTGCCCTCCTAGAAAGTTTATGGTTGAAATAAATAATTTTTTACAAAAGACGTTACCCATTAATTCTTGATGTATATAATTATTTACTTACTCAATGTTGCCAACAAAGGGATGTTTCATCCTGCTGATATTAACTTTGTTTTTTAGCAGTAAAAGTGATTACACCTTCAATAAATGCAGCCTAACAAAAAAAAAAAAAAAACCTTTGGTAAAAGTTTACAATTGGGTGCCCCTTGTTTATTGGAGATTTTTTTTTTTTTTTTTTTTTTTGATGTACAGTAAGCACAATTTCAAGATGGATGCTACACAAAACCAAAATAAGAAGTCAAAGAATTGCACAAACTCTGTGTCCATGTACACATCAATCTGTTAACACTTAACATCCCAGAATTGCACAAACTAGGCATTGCACACTGCCTTAAATTTGTTCATGTACACATACATCTATTTTCATTTTAAAAAAGTCAAGAAACTAAAACAAAGTTAAAACTATCATGGTAACCAGAAATGAGGTTTCATTGCCAAAATTAAAAAAAAAAAAAAATTGTCACTAATCGAATGGGCACCCAGTTCTACACTAGAGCCAAAACTTTTCCTGCAATACATACACACATAAGGTGCAACTGGACACAGAACTGATAGTTACAAATTTAAAAGGTTCTAGAACATAGCAGCAGTTTTCATATTGCTATATTGTAGAAGATGAACTCAAAAACATGATAAAACAAATGTCGTAGTGATCGCAGACACTTAAAGGAAACAATGTTTGATATTTGGAAGAACCGTTTAAATTAACAGTCAGCAAATGCATTGTATTAATTCTCATGAAAACCATTTAATGCTACAGAAGTATGTGATAAAAGTAACAAGTATGCTTATCATTTTATTGTCATTGTGATGCATTAAATATATAGTTGCTGATTAACATTAAATATTATATATATGCATAAAAAAAGTTACAGCTCTTCGCAAAAGTATAGCATTTCTAGGAAACATTCTCTAAGCTTAAATAACTACAATGAAAAGCAATTACAGTAGTGCCCGTGTATTTGTGGGTAATTAATTCCAGAACATACGAATAAACACTATGTAGAACAAAATATCCATGTAATATATATAAGGTGATTAAGGCTGATCTTTGGAATATGGTAACAGGTAGTTTGGTGACATTTTGGTAAGGCGATAAAGGTTACTAGCTAGGACTTTAGTGTACAGGGATAAAGTCAAGAGTGTATGCAATGCCATTTTTGTGCAATTCTGGGATGTTTTTTAAGTGAAAATAGGTCAACGTGTACATGGATACCGTGTATGTGCAATTCTTAAAAACGCAGCAAGCAGTTTGCGATTCTGCACTTTCTCCCAATTTCGCACCTAATCTATGTCATGATTAAGAATTTTTGTTCCATAAAAGTTCTAGTATAAGCGTAATTCGGCTAGCAGATTGTTGGAAAAAATGTTGAGTAAAAAAAAAAAAAACATGGCTTTACTTCGTGAAAACAAAATGGTGTCCAAAACAAAACTAGCAGGTTGCTGTAGCAGGGTTGGTCGCCAAAAAATTGCCAAGTTACCATAATTCGAAAATTAACCGGTGATTAAATAAGATATCAATATTAATACTGAATGATAAAATACATCGTATACTATATCACTTTATAGACTTCATTTTTAATACAATAATGAAAAATTTACTCTCCTCAAGTTTTTTCCTCGACAATGGATAAAACATCACAGCTACTCTCAAGTTGAGAAGCATTGGTAGCTTCAAAACTCCAACAATTAGAAAGCACTAAAATGTAAAAAAAAAAAAGTTTCCGAGTGCAAGAGATGCAATTGAATGTAACTAAAGAAAAGCAAATAGTTAAAAGTGGAGCTGAGAGAATTTAATAGAAAAAATCTGTGTATGCAAGAAAGTTTGATGCTTGACCATTGATAGCATCGTCCTCTGCTGACACTTACAAGCATCATGAGGAAGAGATCGATTAAGAAGTGTTCAATTCTGAGCAGCAATATGTAACCTGAAAATACATACATTCCAATGTAACATTTCCATTTACCCATTTAGTTACATTTATTACTTACTTACTTACCCCCAGCTCGGCTGCTCTACTGCCTGTTAGATTACTACTATCAGCATTTATACTCAACTGGCAGAGCATTTTATTGTCGCTAGGCCTAGCCAGAAATCTCTACAGAATATTAAAATTTGTTGCAGAATTTATAAAGTTACTTGGGAAGATGGGTAAAACACATGCATGTGAATATAATTGGGGTTACAGTGGGAATTTCAGTGCTTAGCTTGTTTCTATGGTTGTGTTTCATATTTAGCCATACACTATTTATCACTAGGCGTAGAACTTAAAACTTCAAGATTACTTTTTCCACCATTGTTATATATAGATACCAGGATACAATTGTACTATTGCTTTCTACGTGGAAGTTTTCCTAGCATTTGCAGTGTTCCAGAAGTACTAAATGTGAGATTGTATTGTCCTATGTACAGGTATTAAAGATGGACATAATTGTTTAAAAACATTTATACACAAAAATAAATATAATTGACAGGTGTAAATTGAAACAATTAAAAGAAACATATAGCTGCTATTAAAATAAATTTTAAACTTTTAACAGACATGATTTAACAACTAAAAATTTTTATTTTTTACTCTTAACAGTTGATTTTAATGCCACCACTCACTAATCACTACGATGAACTCTGGCATATGGTTGAAGCTGCATGGAATGAAATACCATATCTAATCATCCAAGTTGTGTTTATCTCGATGCTGAGCTGGATTATAACCATTGTTTTTGCTAGAAAGGACAGCTCTGTGCACTGAATTATGTACGCTGTGTACCTCTAATCACCAGAAAATTTAATCATGTTTTCTTCCCACTATTCTGTATATATGTGTAATAAATAAGATTCTGCTATTTGCTTTCCTTCCTGGTGTAGCACATTTAATATATAGCAGTGTATATGATATGCTTATGGAGGAGTAATCTGCAAATCCCAAATGTTATGTAATTAATACAATCATATGTTCAAAAATAAAGTATCAATTTGCAGACATTGTCACGTCTAAATTTAACAAAAGCCAACAATATTACTATTAATATTCCTTCTAAACAATACATGAAAATATATTTTCACCATCTTTAAAACCTACACTAACATGAAATTTTGAAAAACTCCAGTATTTGTTTATTATCCCAACCCCCACCAAAAAAGAAAGATGCATATTGAATGTCTGCAATGCTAAACACCACATAAATTTATGTTTTATGGACATCTCAATGACTAGATATTTATTAAGCATTGGTTGGAATCCATCAGTCATTTAGCTATCTCATCACTGACAATCCAGTGGGTAGATGACTACAAAATGTTAATATCTTCTTCAGGATTCAAATACAGGCCACATGATTATGGAAATCACTAGAAAGCCCAGCAGTCATACGAAATGACCGCTGTTCTAGATATTATAAGTAATTAAAATTATTTGTGCAAAGGCATCTGCTTATTTAAACTGAATTACCCAGGGCAGGCAGCGAGGACGCCCCTTTGCTTACTGCCCCACGAGGTTGTCCCCTTCTACTTGCTTAAAGTAGAGTGCAATGAAGGAAATCATTGGCGGTACATTTCTTAAGAGTCACTGCTAGCTCAATAAATAAAGGTGATTTAAATAATAAAATGTTAATTCACATGTCAAAGATCTCTTTGTACATAACATTTCTTGTGTAGATCTTTCCATCATTTTTAATATTACGTCCGTCCTTTCACGAACTCTTGAACAGGCAGCATGAAGTTGACCATGTCCAAATGCAGGCTCAGGTAAAAAAATGCCAGCACACTTAAGCGTTTGGCCCTGAGACTTATTGATGGTCATAGCAAAGGTAAGTTGTACAGGAAATTGTCTACGTCTCAATTGAAATGGCAACCTTGTGCCATGGCAACTTCACCCCATTGGGTAGTACAGTTACGCAAGCAACTAATAAACTATCGGGGACAAACAGACACTTAAGCCGCATATATATATATATATATATATATATGGGGTGGAGTAACACCATCTTCTCCGAAACAGCTGGCTCCCGGCTTAGTGAAGCACACTGTTGGATTCCGCAGGTCCATGGCACGCCATTTTGACCATTCGTGTCTTCTTGGGACTTAGACTAGCCGAGATATTAATTAAAAACTAATTTTCCCATTTGTTTTCCCTAAATTTTCCACTTTTTTCCTTGGGTTTTCCCTTGTAGAGGGATTTGGCTACGTGCCAATTTCTTTTTTTCTCGAATATCTACGGAACGGCGCCGTGTTGAAATTCAAAACGCATATCTTCGGATTCCAAAAAATTCTCTGAATTTATCAATACTGTTCTCATCTTCGTACGACTTTAATCGGCCGAGATATTAATTAAAAACTGTTGAAACATTAATTTCCGCACTCATTTTTCTAAGTGGCAACAATAAACTATCGGCGACACACACTTTAGCCGCTTATATATATAAAGGTATCGCAATCACCAGGCAACACAAATCAGGGCTGCGACCACATAAAACTGTGAGTAACTACAACATGCGTAAACATACGTACTATATCTGTTAAAAATAAAAAATAGTTTTTTTATTTATTCTGTATAATCAATGAAGCATTTCCATAAATTATTAATTATTGAATATTAAACTGAAATCTGTCTATTAAATTATAATCAAAACATACACATAGCTATTCCTCCTTTGAGATTTCAACCAGAAAATTACTCGTACAATAATATTCAGAAGTGTGTAATTTATTTTTATGCCATTTATAAAATTTAGTATACATTTATATATTAGATGCAATATTTTACATGGGCCCACCAGCGGCTGAGCGGTAAAGTCGCTGAACACTGGTAGTTCGGTCCGAGGTTCGAATACCACAAAAGGGCTGGCTGTATGGGCGTTTTCGTGGTTTTCCCCATGTGTAACGTGTATACAAGCCAGTTTGCCTTAGAAAATCCTCCACAAAGGCATCCCTCCCATTAAGCAGATAGCCCTCGAGGCTTTGCCATAATCACACACACGCGCGCGCAATATTTTACATTACAAAGAATTTTATTCCAAAAAGTCTTGTAAGAAGCATATTCATTTTCTTATTCCTTGCAAATTTAATTGCAAAAAATGTTTCATACTTTTAGTTAGCATTTTAACTGTATAGTGTTTTTGCCTTTTCTTTGTTCTCTCTCTCTCTCTCTCTCTTTTTTTTTTTTTTTTTTTTTTTTTTTTGGTTAAATTACTTTTCAGACATTTCCAATATTCTTTAGTTTATCAGCGCTTAATTTTTTTTTCGAACATATCACTTGCTTTAGATAAATTAACAGATTTTGCTTGCCTTTCAAACTGCATTACTCAATTTAATATCAGTATGTCAGATGCAAAAAAAGAAAATAACTCCCTTCAAGATTATACCAAAGCACAACATTGCCAAAGATTTATTTGATTAGCACGAGTTTTAAGTAGTCATTTGGAAGAAAAAAGCATGCGTATTTTTGTAAATTTATACATTTGTAATACAGAATATGAGGCAGATTTCCCCAGAAAGTTCTCCATGCAAAAGGACATCCTAAACAGATAGCCACAGTGCAAGTTGCCAAACTCTAAATTTGTAACATATCTAAATCAACAACTGAAAGCAGTGCACAGGATTGATGTTAAATAATTTTCGTTAAATAAGAATAACAAAGTACTGTTTACTTTTTAACTGGACTTTATTCCATGAAACAAATTTATTCTGTGTAAACTGAATTTGTTCTTTCACAAGTGAATACAATACTCTTTTCATATAAAGAAAGGTCTTTTAAAGCTCCATCAAAATATATGATACTAAAACACATTATTTATTTTGTGTACCAGATAAAAGAAAAGTTAAATAATTATGTTTTGTTGTTATTATATTAGAGGTAAATGTTATAAATATCAAAAATTTACAGTTACAATTTTCTACAATACTTTAAGTAAACAAAAACTTTACAATTACGTACTGTAACTTCATGTAATACTCTTACTTTACCGTAATAACAGTTCTAATAAATATTAAACTTCGTTGGAATAAACAAAATTATGTAATTTCGCCAAAACGTTATGCCTTTAAGCAAATTTTAAATAAGCATACAATTTTACATTGCAAAAACGTATTTATGTACGAATTTTTTTTTTTTCATAAATTGGTAAAAATTAATCCGTACTTAAACATAATGTTCAATAAAACAGTGCATAAACATAGCAGTAAAACTCCTTCCAAGGTTCGGAAATAAGTCAGCGAGCATATCCCTTTTTTCCCCAGTACCCACTGAAAGCCATTCCACGATCTAATTATTTCCGTTGGAAAGCATTCCGGCACCTTTCCTTTCTATTCCTCTCACCTACGTATATTGAACTCGCCCAGCTAACAATAGCATGCGTTCCGAGATTGACGGTCTAGTTCTCATGACCTCTCATTTCTCTCAGACAATAAATCCGTAATTGGAACTGGGTACTTCTCACATTATTGCCAAAGTCCTAGGTAGTAACCTTTATCGCCTACCAAAATGTCGCCAAACTGCCTGTTACCATATTCCAAAGATTAGCCAACCATTGAAAGTTAAATGTTCAACAACAAAAAAATAAATAAATAAATAATTAAAAAATAAATAAAAATTTAATGAGTACTCGTAAAGTTATTATTATTTTTTTTTATTTATTACGTGCTCCACCCTTAGGCACTACATGGACAGGGAGGGATGTCCCGTGGAGGTCTTTTTAAGGGAAACTGGCTCGTATCCACGTTACGCATGGGGAAAACCACGAAAACGCCCATGCAGCCAGCCCGTTCGCCGGGACTTGAACCACGGAACGAACTACCAGTGTTCAACGGCTTATACCGCTCGGCCACTGGTGTGCTACTCGTAAAGTTAGTGGAGCGAAAATGTCTTCTGTTAAGGATGCTTAAAATGTGCTTTTTCTGAGTTGTTTTAAGCATACTTTATTGTATTTTTCCTTAATCTGAACTATTTTGGCGTATTGTGAAGTTTTATGAACCAATTTGCATAGATCTATTTAAAATTGATTCGATAAATAAAAATTAATTTTGAGATCAAATCAGAGATGTTTTATTATTATCGAAGTAAAATTCTGCAGATTAACTTTCAACTTTGTTTTGAAAAGCACTCTGAATGTTTCTTTTGGACTTTTTTCCGTTCTCTTGGCAAATGCATGACAGAATTATTTTTTGAAAAAGCTGATGTCTTTTGCTTATAAGAATGACTAATGCAACTGTAACCGGGTCGCTGTAAAGCACATGTTTCCCAGTAGCTCTTTTAAGATCAGGTGAGGGCTGTGTGATCACCGAGCCAAGCGGCAGCACGATCGCTGCGCTCCGTAAAAAAGTGAAAATATTTCCTTTCCTCTTGGTGATTATCAATTAAATTTCTTTGAAAAATCTTTATTTTTCCCCTACAAAACCTATATCATTCCAATGAATTTCGGATCCGATGTTGACGAGAATATAACAGCGGACAATGTAAGGATGTACTCCAAAAGCCTGGAATTTTAAGATAAGTACTTTTCTTTCATCTAAACTAAATAAAATTTCTATAAATAAGTGCCTTTAAATCAATAAATCTTAATTTTTCATCAGTTACATTAAAAAATACTTGAAATTGCCACTGCTTGTGGCTTCCTTTGTGTATCAACTCGAAACAGACGCCAGCGTTATCAGTTCACGTCTGTCTAAGGCTCCTATATTTAGAGGAGCCGTCTGTCAACACTTACAAAGCCCTTAAGGAATCTGGAGAGAGGGAAAATTTGGGGATGAGAGGGATAATTTGGGCATCGCGCTATTTCCCTCTCGGATCTTCTGGATTCTCTTTTCTTTCTAGATCGCTTGAATATAGTTTCGCCTTTAAATAATATTATACCTCACCGATTTTTTCTCATACTGTTCTTTGCTATCTGTTAAATGTCCATATGTGAGGGATGGTTTATTCTTCACCGCCTTAAATGAATTTTTAGAACTATGAGCTTATATAAATAACAGTGTGCCTCATTGTGTTATATTAACATTATTTAACTAGTAATAAATTATGATAGTTAAATTAATAAATACTGTTTAATTTGTGTTTTTAATACATATACTCAGTTATTTACACACATAAATATATATATATGTATTTTTATTTTATTTATTTATTTATTTATTTATTTTTTTGGGTGTATGCGGTTGTGGTCTTGTATTGTATATGGTTCTATGTTGTTAGTCTGGTGCTGCTTTTTGAAAAATGTATGAAAATGTTGAGAATGAAAGTAGCATAAGTTACTTTGGTTAAATTAATATATACTTTTGTTTGATGACCTTTGTTGATATCTCAGGATGCAAGCGTACATATTACTTTATATTCCATTCTAAATACCTTGATACGAAGCATTTTAACACCGTCAATATTTGTTTTTTGCCCAATAACACATCTATTCACCATTACCAAACACACCTGTGAAACACTATTTATTGTAAATGAAGACAGTTTCTTCTCCTTTTAACTACACTCATGGACACAATCGTATTTTAGGATATTTTCTACTTCTTTTCCTTTTCTTTCTATAGGCCCTTTTTTTTTTTTTTTTTTCTTCTCCCTCTATTATTTTTGGGCCAATTATTTTAAATTTTATTTTGTCCCATCTTTTCTTCCTGGCCTTTTGAACTCGTACAAGATGTACGAAGTTCCTTTTTACTCTCCTCAAATACGAAATTGCCCCTCATTCTATATACCTTTCCTTTGCACCTATGCTTGATTTTTCGCCCATTGGTTGCAGAAAGACTTAGCGGGTGCAAACAAGACATCTGTCTACTTTGTCTGTCTGTCAGTAGCTCTTTTAAAGTGTCCTGTTTTTTCTTTAATTGGGTCAATCTCGTCTAGAAGATCAGACATTGCTTTTGTGTTATATAACAATTCTTTCATCTTATCTTAGGTTAAAAAGCTCTTCTTCGTAATGAGCGTTTTTATTATCAAGGGGTTTTATAAGCACCCAATTCTTCTTTTATTTAACATATTTATTTTTTTAACTTTAAAACTTCTTTTATTTAACAAATCTTTAAAAGTATATATGTATAGCTCTTTTAATGTTAATATATTGCGAGTTTGATTCTTACTCTTTTTTGATCTGTTATGTAACTAATTCTGTGTGTGAATTAAGATAGTTTAATGTATAACACCTGCTTCAAAGCTAACAGTAAAGTTTATTTTGTTTATTTGTCATTTAAAATTACCTGCTTATTTTCTTTTGGTGCCGTCTTTCTACCAGGGCTGAAATTATTTACTCTTCTCGAAGATCATTATCCGTAATAACTGTCTAAATATTTTTCCTTTCATTGTTCATGTTGTACCCATACATTAAAACCGCTTTTGCTAACTGAACTTCTGTCGTATTAGGGAAATCATTTGCTTTTCTATCGACTGCAGTCATGATATTACTAACAATGTAGCACATTGCTGGAATTTAAAACAAAGAAGCTACTTTTTGAAGTTTTATATATTTAGAAACAATATTAGCTATTTCTCTTTGTGTATAATTATTCCTTAATGTTAAAGTAGTTAAAATCTAATGATTTTTTTTTTCCCCCTTGGCCTCTTCTAGTGTAATTTGTCATCACTTTTGTGCACTTTTGGATTGCAGAACATGATATCGTGAAAGAAAAAGAACGGAGAAATAGTGCAGAGCAAAAAGACATCTGTGGCTGGTAATTCTTGTTTTATGTTAATTTTATTTCCACTAGAAATGCTTGAATGTTATAATTTGTATGTCCTTTTTCACAAGTAGCTTTATATTGGAGTTTTACTAGTTATTTTACGTGAACGCTTCATATTACATTTTAATGTTTAGGGTAGCATTTATGCATTAATTTCTTAGGTTTTGAATTCCGTATTGAAGTGTCTGAATTGGTGCTTTCTTTATATTGTATAGTAATATTCGAAGTTAGGTCGAACTGTTAATCACACTATAATTGTCAGAAGTCTGAGATTTGTTAGAGTTCTGTTGCTTCGTAGTGGTTTCAAATTTACTGTTGTAGTGTAATTTTTTCCCGAGTGGCCTCCTTTTGCATTATGAGGAGGAGGCTAAACATTTTCCTCTCTGTGTGGCCTAATATATTCCCTGTCCAACAGGGTCTCCTCTTCCCAACAGGTTAGTGTAATTGCACTGCCTGTGTATAAACCAATTTTGTTTCAGATTTTTTCCGAATTTAGAGTCTCTCTATCAAGTGCTATTTCTCTTGAAACCATTGAAAGTTAAATGTTCAACAAAAAAGAAATGTAAATAAAAATTTAATGAGTACTCGTATAGAAAGTTAGTGGAGCTGCAAATTGTGAAGTTTTATGAACCAATTTGCGAAGATCTGTTTAAAAGTGATTCCACAAATAAAAATTCATTTTGAAATCAAATCAGAGATGTTTTATTATTATCGAAGTAAAATTCTGCAGATTGACTTTCAACTTTGTTTTGCAAAGCACTCTGAAAGTTTCTTTCGGACTTCTTTCCGTTCTCTTGGCAAATGCATGCCAGAATTATTTTTTGAAAAAGCTGATGTCCTTCGCTTATAAGAATGACTGATGCAACTGTATGCGTGTCGCTGTAAAGAGCACATGTTTCCCAGTAGCTGTTTTAAAGTGTCCTGTTTTTTTCTTTGATTAGGTCATTCTCCGCTAGAAGATCAGACATTGCTTTTGTGTTATTTAACAATTCCTTCATCTTATCTTCAGTTAAAAGCTCTTCTTCGTAATGAGCACTTTTGTTATCAAGGGGTTTTATAAGATCCCAATTCTTCTTTTGTAATTTTCTGATTCATCGTTTAACTTCTCTGTCTTCCATGTGTGAAAATTCTACGGCATCGTTTGCTTTTGAGATTTGTAAGATTTTTTGGACATCATTTTCAGTCGATGGAAATTGTTTAAAGTAGCAGATAAATTCTTTCCGGTGTTGATAATTGAATGCTGCAGCACGTATGAATGAAATTCTAGCAGTGGACAAATTAAATGGGATCCCTATAAAGTATTTTACTCCTGGACCATGGATTAGTCTTTAACAGTACTTGTGTAAAAACAGATTAAAGTATATGAATTCCCTGTTTAAGAAAGGAATTTCTTTATGACAGTATGAAGTGTGTATCATAGCTGAAATAGCGAGGTGTTGCGTCTTCAGGGAAACAAAATTTGTTATTCTGTAATTTTTACTGAAAATGTGTGTTTAAATTTTGTTACCTAGATAACCTATTTTTAACTCTTTCTATATGAAAATGAAACCAAATACAGACAAAAAAATAAAATTGCATTCCTTCCCTTTGTGCAGTTACTCGCATTTTTAACATAATGGGAGGCAATTTTAAGTTTATAAAATTCTGGCTAGCTGCAATTATATATTGCACTTTTAATATTTCAGTTGTAAGTGCATTGCACAAAGTATAAAAATGTGTGGTATAATATGTTAAAGAAAATGTATACTCTTTGTATTATTTACAAAAAGATCAGCTAGATGAAAATTAAATACAGGGAAATCATATTTTAATGTGAAATTTAACACTGCATTTCTTCCGAGAGTTTTTTTTCTCCTTCTGGTACGTGCGATGTTATGGCTAAATCCATGCAGTCGTTCGGATGTTTGTTTGTTATTCTGTATCTGAACATTGATTTTAACAAGTTCGTTGTTGAAAATCTTCTTTCACATTTTTAAGTAGATGGAAAGAAGGAATTTATCTTTTTAAAAGTTTAACAGTTCATGATTTTTCTGATCTAGGACTATTCAAATGGCTTTTTGTGATATTCCTTATCTTAATTAGGATGAAAATCAGTTATTTCCATCTCTAGATCAGTAGAATTGTTAACCTATTTGCAATCTTTTACCATTTTTCTTAAATACTGGTATTATGTAATGGGTTTGAAGTGAATGAAGTAGTTGGCCTAATTTTAAATACACTCAAAACATCTAATTTAGAAACTAATTTAAGCTCGATGAGATTTTCCAAATGTTTCTTTCAGTTTTCTTACATTTCACGCTTTAATTGTCCAGATTTTCAAAGTGGCAAAACGTACATTGCATTATGGTAAAAATGTATATTCCTTATATTTGTGTAATATTTTTACAAAATTAATTTTGATTTAAAATGAATTTAAAATAACCTTGAATTCAAAGACTTAGTTTAGTTCTCTCCCCCCCCCCTCAGGTTTTAAAATTTTAGTTGTTATGTCTGTAAGAATGACTAAATCGTAGAACCAATTATGGTCAATAATTTCTTCATAAGTTTCGTTTCTGGATTTTGAAAATTCTTCTGTGAAACGTTTGTAACCGAAGCTGGGATGGAACCCAGGCGGCCAGACAGAATGTACCTTCCCTGAGTGAAAATTTCTATCATTTCACTGAAAGTGACATTATAGTATTTCAGAATAAACCCTCGTAACACTAATAAATGTATGTAGGTTTTTTTTTAATGTTTTTATAAGGCGTGTTTGGTTATTACAATATTTTGAGCTATTATATTACTAAGTCTGTATGTGAGTTGAGACATTTTAATATAGAACACCTGCTTCAAGGCTAAAAGTAAAGTATTTGAATTGTGTTTCACCTTTTGTGTGTTTTTAGACGTTCGTTCTACTCTACAGTTTATGGAATTTCTCGGGATTTGGACATCTCACAAATCTGACAAAATTTCATTCCTATGTTTAGGTTTTATAGTACAGTAAGTTGAGCATCCCTACATTAGTATATGACTGATTCTTTCGAAAGAAAAAAAGAGTATCTTAGTTTTGTTGAATTTTTGGTCAAAATTTTAGTATATAAGTAATTGCAATAGCTCTTTCACGAAATTTCATTTAAATTTTTTGCAAGATTTCAAAATGCTGTATCATTCAATGGCATTTGATGTGTTTTGGCTTGCTGTATTAAAGCTGGGCTCGAACCCGGGCAGCTAGACAATATGTTCTTTTCCTGAGTGAAATATTGCTATCATTTCATTAAAGTGACGTGGTAATATTTCAATATAATTTCTCGTACATTGCACTAAGCCGTCCTCTCTCGTGGATGAGTGTATCTAAGTAAAGAACTTAAAATTAGAAATGGTTCTTACGTTAAAATTCTCAATGAAATATTTCTTTTATGGTTTATGACTTTTGTTTCCAAGGTGTTTTCCGAAATCTGTTTTTAAAATGGTGTTTTTGATCCGTTTCTAAAAAAAATCTATAAAAGTATATATGTATAGCTTTTTAATGTCAATATATTGCGAGTTTGATTCTCACTCTTTTTTGATCTGTTATGTCAGTAATTCTCTGTGTGAATTAAGATAGTTTAATATATAACACCTGCTTCAAAGCTAACAGTAAAGTTTATTTTTTTATTTGTCATTTAAAATTACGTGCTTAATTTCTTTTGGTGCCATCTTTCTACCAGCGCTGAAATTATTTACTTTTCTCGAAGATCATTATCCCTTTTATTCTGTGTATCCGTAATAACTGTCTAATTTTTTTTTCTTTCATTATTCATGTTGTACCCATACATTAAAAACCTCTTTCGCGTAGTGCACCTCTGTCGCATTAGGGAAATCATTTGCTTTTCTATCGACGTCAGTCATGATTTTAGTAACAATGTAGCCCATTGCTGGAATTTAAAACAAAGAAGCTACTTTTGAAGTTTTATATATTAAGAAACAATACTAGATATTTCTCTTTGTGTATAATTTTTCTTTAATTTCAAAGTAGTTAAAATCTAATGATTCCTTTCCCCCCCTCCGCCTTGGCTTCTTCTAGTGTAATTTGCCATCATTTTTGTACACTCTTGGATTGCAGATCGTGAAAGAAAAAGAATGGAGAAACGGTGCAGACAAAAAGACATCTGTGGCTGGTAATTCTTCTTTTATATTAACTTTATTTTCACTACAAATGCTTGAATGTTATAATTTGTACGTCCCTTTTCACATGTTGCTTTATATTGGAGTTTTACTAGTTATTTATTTTAATTGAAAGCTTCATATTACGTTTTAATGTTTAGGGTAGCATTTATGCATTAATTTCTTTGGTTTTGAATTTCGTATTGAAGTGTCTGAATTGGTGCTTTCTTTATATTGTATTGTAATATTCGAAGTGAGGTAGAACTGTTAAACACACTATAATTATCAGAAGTCTGAGATTTTTTAGAGTTCCGTGGCTTCGTAGTGGTTTCAAAATTACTGCTGTTGTGTATTTTTTTCTGAATTGGCCTCCTTTCGCATTAAGAGGAGGAGGCTAAACATTTTCCTCTCTGTGTGGCCTAATATTTTCCCTGTCCAACGGGATCTTCTCTTCCCAACAGGTCAGTGTAATTGAACTGCCTGTGTATAAACCAATTTTGTTTTAGTTTTTCCAGAATTTACAATCTCTCTATCAAGTGCTGTTTCTCTTAAAACCATTGAAAGTTAAATGTTGAACAAAAAAGAAATGTAAATAAAAATTTAATGAGTACTCGTAAAGAAAGTTAGTAGAGCCAAATTGTGTTCTGTTAAGGCTGCTCAAAATGTGCTTTTTCTTAGTTGTTTTAAGCATACTTTATTATATTTTTTCCCTTAATCTGAACTATTTTAGCATATTGTGAAGTTTTCTGAACCAATTTGCGAAGATCTATTTAAAATTGATTCAATAAATAAAAATTAATTTTGAAATCGAATCAGTGATGTTTTATTATTATCCAATTTGCATGACAGAATTATTTTTTGAAAAAGCTGATGTCTTTTGCTTATAAAAATGACTGATGCAACTGTAACCGTGTCGTTGTAAAGAGCACGTTTCCCAGCAGCTCTTTTAAAGTGTCCAGTTTTTTTCTTTAATTGGGTCAATCTCCGCTAGAAGATCAGACATTGCTTTTGTGTTATTTAACAATTCCTTCACCTTATCTTCTGTTAAAATCTTTTCTTAGTAATGAGTGCTTTTATTATCAAGGGTATTATAAGCACCCAATTCTTCTTTTGTAATTTTCTGATTCATTGTTTGACTTCTCTGTCTTCCATATGTAGAAATTCTTCGGCATCCTTTGCTTTTGAGATTTGTTAGACTTTTTGGACTAAATTTTCAGTCGATGGAAATTGTTTAAAGTAGCAGATAAATTCTTTCCGGTGTTGATAATAGAATGATGCAGCACGTATGAATGAAATTCTAGCAGTGGACAAATTAAATGGGATCCTTTAAGAATCGTATGAGTTATGTGGAATGCAGATTGGGAGTTTAGTCCTGATAGGTAAACAGTCTATACAGATGACCGGAAATAATAAAAATTTAGATGGGAATTAATATAAAGTATTTTACTCCTTCACCATGGATTAGTCATTAACAGTACTTGTGTAAAAACAGATTAATGTATATGAATTTCCTGTTTAAGAAAGGAATTTCTCTATGACAGTATGCAGTCTGTATCATAGCTGGAATAGCGAGGTGTTGCGTCTTCAGGGAAACAAAATCTGTTATTCTGTAATTTTTACTGAAAATGTGTGTTTAAATTTTGTTACCTAGATAACCTATTTTTAACTCTTTCTATATAAAAATGAAACCAAATACAGACAAAGAAATAAAATTGCATTCCTTTCCTTGGTGCAGTTATTCGCAACTTTAACTTATTGGGAGCCAATATTAAGTTTATAGAATTTTGGCTAGCTGCAATTATATATTGCAATTTTAATATTTCAGTTGTTAGTGCATTACACAAAGTATAAAAATGTGTGGTATAAAATGTTAAAGAAAAGGTATACTCTTTGTATTATTTACAAAAAATTCAGCAAGATGAAAATTAAATACAGGGAAAACATATTTTAATGTGAAATTTAACACTGCATTTCTTCTGCGAGTTATTTTCCCTCTCAGTACATGCGATGTTATGGCTAAATCCATGCAGTCGTTCGGATGTTTGTTTGTTATCCTGTATCTGAACATTGATTTTTAACAAGTTCATTCTTGAAAATCCTCTTTCACCTTTTTACGTAAATCGAAAGCAGGAATTTATCTTTTTAAAAGTTTAACAGTTCATGATTTTTCTGATCTAGGACTATTCAAATGGGCTTTTTGTGGTATTCTTGATATTAATTAGGATGAAAATTAGTTATTTCCATTTCTAGATCGGTAGAATTGTTATTTAACATATTTTCAATCTTTTACCATTTTTCTTAAATACTAGTATTATGTAATGGGTTTGAAGTGAAGGAAGTAGTTGGCCTAATTTTAAATACACTCAAAACATCTAATTTGAAAACTAACTTAAGCTCGATGAGATTTTCCAAATGTTTGTTTCAGTTTTCTTATATTTCACACTTTAGTTCTCCAGAATTTCCAAAGTGGCAAAACATACATTACATTATGGTATATTATGTATATTCCTTATATTTGTGTAATATTTTCACAAAATTAATTTTGATTTAAAATGAATTTATAATAGCCTTTAATTCAAAGACTTTGGTTTAGTTCTCTCCCCCCCCTCAAGTTTAAGATTTTAGTTATTATGTCTGTAAGAATGACTAAATCATAGAATCAGGTATGTTCAATAATTTCTTCGTAAGTTTCATTTCTGGATTTTTAAAATTCTTCTATGAAACTTTTGTAACAGAAGCTGAGATGGAACCCAGGCAGACAGACAGAATGTCCCTTCCCTGAGTGAAAATTTCTATCATTTCACTGAAAGTGACATTATACTATTTCATAATAAACCCTCGTAACACTAATAAATGTATATACACTTTTTTATAATGTTTATATAATGCGTGTTTGGTTCTTATAATATTTTGAGGTATTATATTACTAATTCTGTATGTGCATTAAGACAGTTTAATATAGAATACCTGCTTCAAGGCTAAAAGTAAAGTATTTGAATTATGTTTTACGTTTCGTCTGTTTTCAGACGCAAGATCTATTCTACAATTTACAGAATTTCTCTGTATTGGACATCTCACATAGCTGACAAAATTTCATTCCTGTGTTTAGGTTTTATGTTATAGTACAATAAGTTGAGCATCCCTACATTAGTATATGACTTTGATTCCTTCGAAACAGAAAAAGAGTATCTTAGTTTTCTTGAATTTTTGGTCACAATTTTAGTATGTAGGTAATTGCAATAGCTCTTCCACGAAATTGCATTTAAATTTTTTGCGATATTTCAAAATGCTGTTTAATTCAATGGCATTTGATGTGTTTTGGCTTTCTGTTAAAGCTGGGCTCGAACACAGGCAGCTAGACAATATGTTCTTTCCCTGAGTTAAATATTGCTATAATTTCATTAAAGTGACATGGTAATATTTCAGGATAATTTTTGGTACATTGGACTAAGCTATCTTCTCTCAGGGATAAGAGTACCTAAGTAAAGAACGTAAAATTAGAAACGGTTCTTACATTAAAATTCTCAATGAAATATTTCTTTTATGGTTTATGACTTTTGTTTTCAAGATGTTCTTCGAAATCTGTTTTTAGAATGGTGTTTTTGAGCTTTTTTCAAAAAAAAAAAATCTTTAAAAGTGTATTGGTATAGTTCTTTTAATGTTAATATATTGCGAGTTTGATTCTTACTCTTTTTAGATCTGTTATGTCACTAATTCTGTGTGTGAATTAAGATAGTTTAATGTATAACACCTGCTTCAAAGCTAACAGTAAAGTTTATTTTGTTTATTTGTCATTTAAAATTACCTGCTTATTGTCTTTTGGTGCTGTCTTTCTACCAGCGCTGAAATTATTTACTCTTCTCGAAGATCATTATCGGTAATAACTGTCTAAATATTTTTCCTTTCATTGTTCATGTTGTACCCATACATTAAAACCGCTTTTGCTAACGGAACTTCTGTCGTATTAGGGAAATCATTTGCTTTTCTATCGACTGCAGTCATGATTTTACTAACAATGTAGCACATTGCTGGAATTTAAAACAAAGAAGCTACTTTTTGAAGTTTTATATATTTAGAAACAATATTAGCTATTTCTCTTTGTGTATAATTATTCCTTAATGTTAAAGTAGTTAAAATCTAATGATTTTTTTTTTTCCCCCTTGGCCTCTTCTAGTGTAATTTGTCATCACTTTTGTGCACTTTTGGATTGCAGAACATGATATCGTGAAAGAAAAAGAACGGAGAAATAGTGCAGAGCAAAAAGACATCTGTGGCTGCTAATTCTTGTTTTATGTTAATTTTATTTCCACTAGAAATGCTTGAATGTTATAATTTGTATGTCCTTTTTCACAAGTAGCTTTATATTGGAGTTTTACTAGTTATTTTACGTGAACGCTTCATATTACATTTTAATGTTTAGGGTAGCATTTATGCATTAATTTCTTAGGTTTTGAATTCCGTATTGAAGTGTCTGAATTGGTGCTTTCTTTATATTGTATAGTAATATTCGAAGTTAGGTCGAACTGTTAATCACACTATAATTGTCAGAAGTCTGAGATTTGTTAGAGTTCTGTTGCTTCGTAGTGGTTTCAAATTTACTGTTGTAGTGTAATTTTTTCCCGAGTGGCCTCCTTTTGCATTATGAGGAGGAGGCTAAACATTTTCCTCTCTGTGTGGCCTAATATATTCCCTGTCCAACAGGGTCTCCTCTTCCCAACAGGTTAGTGTAATTGCACTGCCTGTGTATAAACCAATTTTGTTTCAGATTTTTTCCGAATTTAGAGTCTCTCTATCAAGTGCTATTTCTCTTGAAACCATTGAAAGTTAAATGTTCAACAAAAAAGAAATGTAAATAAAAATTTAATGAGTACTCGTATAGAAAGTTAGTGGAGCTGCAAATTGTGAAGTTTTATGAACCAATTTGCGAAGATCTGTTTAAAAGTGATTCCACAAATAAAAATTCATTTTGAAATCAAATCAGAGATGTTTTATTATTATCGAAGTAAAATTCTGCAGATTGACTTTCAACTTTGTTTTGCAAAGCACTCTGAAAGTTTCTTTCGGACTTCTTTCCGTTCTCTTGGCAAATGCATGCCAGAATTATTTTTTGAAAAAGCTGATGTCCTTCGCTTATAAGAATGACTGATGCAACTGTATGCGTGTCGCTGTAAAGAGCACATGTTTCCCAGTAGCTGTTTTAAAGTGTCCTGTTTTTTTCTTTGATTAGGTCATTCTCCGCTAGAAGATCAGACATTGCTTTTGTGTTATTTAACAATTCCTTCATCTTATCTTCAGTTAAAAGCTCTTCTTCGTAATGAGCACTTTTGTTATCAAGGGGTTTTATAAGATCCCAATTCTTCTTTTGTAATTTTCTGATTCATCGTTTAACTTCTCTGTCTTCCATGTGTGAAAATTCTACGGCATCGTTTGCTTTTGAGATTTGTAAGATTTTTTGGACATCATTTTCAGTCGATGGAAATTGTTTAAAGTAGCAGATAAATTCTTTCCGGTGTTGATAATTGAATGCTGCAGCACGTATGAATGAAATTCTAGCAGTGGACAAATTAAATGGGATCCCTATAAAGTATTTTACTCCTGGACCATGGATTAGTCTTTAACAGTACTTGTGTAAAAACAGATTAAAGTATATGAATTCCCTGTTTAAGAAAGGAATTTCTTTATGACAGTATGAAGTGTGTATCATAGCTGAAATAGCGAGGTGTTGCGTCTTCAGGGAAACAAAATTTGTTATTCTGTAATTTTTACTGAAAATGTGTGTTTAAATTTTGTTACCTAGATAACCTATTTTTAACTCTTTCTATATGAAAATGAAACCAAATACAGACAAAAAAATAAAATTGCATTCCTTCCCTTGGTGCAGTTACTCGCATTTTTAACATAATGGGAGGCAATTTTAAGTTTATAAAATTCTGGCTAGCTGCAATTATATATTGCACTTTTAATATTTCAGTTGTAAGTGCATTGCACAAAGTATAAAAATGTGTGGTATAATATGTTAAAGAAAATGTATACTCTTTGTATTATTTACAAAAAGATCAGCTAGATGAAAATTAAATACAGGGAAATCATATTTTAATGTGAAATTTAACACTGCATTTCTTCCGAGAGTTTTTTTTCTCCTTCTGGTACGTGCGATGTTATGGCTAAATCCATGCAGTCGTTCGGATGTTTGTTTGTTATTCTGTATCTGAACATTGATTTTAACAAGTTCGTTGTTGAAAATCTTCTTTCACATTTTTAAGTAGATGGAAAGAAGGAATTTATCTTTTTAAAAGTTTAACAGTTCATGATTTTTCTGATCTAGGACTATTCAAATGGCTTTTTGTGATATTCCTTATCTTAATTAGGATGAAAATCAGTTATTTCCATCTCTAGATCAGTAGAATTGTTAACCTATTTGCAATCTTTTACCATTTTTCTTAAATACTGGTATTATGTAATGGGTTTGAAGTGAATGAAGTAGTTGGCCTAATTTTAAATACACTCAAAACATCTAATTTAGAAACTAATTTAAGCTCGATGAGATTTTCCAAATGTTTCTTTCAGTTTTCTTACATTTCACGCTTTAATTGTCCAGATTTTCAAAGTGGCAAAACGTACATTGCATTATGGTAAAAATGTATATTCCTTATATTTGTGTAATATTTTTACAAAATTAATTTTGATTTAAAATGAATTTAAAATACCCTTGAATTCAAAGACTTAGTTTAGTTCTCTCCCCCCCCCCTCAGGTTTTAAAATTTTAGTTGTTATGTCTGTAAGAATGACTAAATCGTAGAACCAATTATGGTCAATAATTTCTTCATAAGTTTCGTTTCTGGATTTTGAAAATTCTTCTGTGAAACGTTTGTAACCGAAGCTGGGATGGAACCCAGGCGGCCAGACAGAATGTACCTTCCCTGAGTGAAAATTTCTATCATTTCACTGAAAGTGACATTATAGTATTTCAGAATAAACCCTCGTAACACTAATAAATGTATGTAGGTTTTTTTTTAATGTTTTTATAAGGCGTGTTTGGTTATTACAATATTTTGAGCTATTATATTACTAAGTCTGTATGTGAGTTGAGACATTTTAATATAGAACACCTGCTTCAAGGCTAAAAGTAAAGTATTTGAATTGTGTTTCACCTTTTGTGTGTTTTTAGACGTTCGTTCTACTCTACAGTTTATGGAATTTCTCGGGATTTGGACATCTCACAAATCTGACAAAATTTCATTCCTATGTTTAGGTTTTATAGTACAGTAAGTTGAGCATCCCTACGTTAGTATATGACTGATTCTTTCGAAAGAAAAAAAGAGTATCTTAGTTTTGTTGAATTTTTGGTCAAAATTTTAGTATATAAGTAATTGCAATAGCTCTTTCACGAAATTTCATTTAAATTTTTTGCAAGATTTCAAAATGCTGTATCATTCAATGGCATTTGATGTGTTTTGGCTTGCTGTATTAAAGCTGGGCTCGAACCCGGGCAGCTAGACAATATGTTCTTTTCCTGAGTGAAATATTGCTATCATTTCATTAAAGTGACGTGGTAATATTTCAATATAATTTCTCGTACATTGCACTAAGCCGTCCTCTCTCGTGGATGAGTGTATCTAAGTAAAGAACTTAAAATTAGAAATGGTTCTTACGTTAAAATTCTCAATGAAATATTTCTTTTATGGTTTATGACTTTTGTTTCCAAGGTGTTTTCCGAAATCTGTTTTTAAAATGGTGTTTTTGATCCGTTTCTAAAAAAAATCTATAAAAGTATATATGTATAGCTTTTTAATGTCAATATATTGCGAGTTTGATTCTCACTCTTTTTTGATCTGTTATGTCAGTAATTCTCTGTGTGAATTAAGATAGTTTAATATATAACACCTGCTTCAAAGCTAACAGTAAAGTTTATTTTTTTATTTGTCATTTAAAATTACGTGCTTAATTTCTTTTGGTGCCATCTTTCTACCAGCGCTGAAATTATTTACTTTTCTCGAAGATCATTATCCCTTTTATTCTGTGTATCCGTAATAACTGTCTAATTTTTTTTTCTTTCATTATTCATGTTGTACCCATACATTAAAAACCTCTTTCGCGTAGTGCACCTCTGTCGCATTAGGGAAATCATTTGCTTTTCTATCGACGTCAGTCATGATTTTAGTAACAATGTAGCCCATTGCTGGAATTTAAAACAAAGAAGCTACTTTTGAAGTTTTATATATTAAGAAACAATACTAGATATTTCTCTTTGTGTATAATTTTTCTTTAATTTCAAAGTAGTTAAAATCTAATGATTCCTTTCCCCCCCTCCGCCTTGGCTTCTTCTAGTGTAATTTGCCATCATTTTTGTACACTCTTGGATTGCAGATCGTGAAAGAAAAAGAATGGAGAAACGGTGCAGACAAAAAGACATCTGTGGCTGGTAATTCTTCTTTTATATTAACTTTATTTTCACTACAAATGCTTGAATGTTATAATTTGTACGTCCCTTTTCACATGTTGCTTTATATTGGAGTTTTACTAGTTATTTATTTTAATTGAAAGCTTCATATTACGTTTTAATGTTTAGGGTAGCATTTATGCATTAATTTCTTTGGTTTTGAATTTCGTATTGAAGTGTCTGAATTGGTGCTTTCTTTATATTGTATTGTAATATTCGAAGTGAGGTAGAACTGTTAAACACACTATAATTATCAGAAGTCTGAGATTTTTTAGAGTTCCGTGGCTTCGTAGTGGTTTCAAAATTACTGCTGTTGTGTATTTTTTTCTGAATTGGCCTCCTTTCGCATTAAGAGGAGGAGGCTAAACATTTTCCTCTCTGTGTGGCCTAATATTTTCCCTGTCCAACGGGATCTTCTCTTCCCAACAGGTCAGTGTAATTGAACTGCCTGTGTATAAACCAATTTTGTTTTAGTTTTTCCAGAATTTACAATCTCTCTATCAAGTGCTGTTTCTCTTAAAACCATTGAAAGTTAAATGTTGAACAAAAAAGAAATGTAAATAAAAATTTAATGAGTACTCGTAAAGAAAGTTAGTAGAGCCAAATTGTGTTCTGTTAAGGCTGCTCAAAATGTGCTTTTTCTTAGTTGTTTTAAGCATACTTTATTATATTTTTTCCCTTAATCTGAACTATTTTAGCATATTGTGAAGTTTTCTGAACCAATTTGCGAAGATCTATTTAAAATTGATTCAATAAATAAAAATTAATTTTGAAATCGAATCAGTGATGTTTTATTATTATCCAATTTGCATGACAGAATTATTTTTTGAAAAAGCTGATGTCTTTTGCTTATAAAAATGACTGATGCAACTGTAACCGTGTCGTTGTAAAGAGCACGTTTCCCAGCAGCTCTTTTAAAGTGTCCAGTTTTTTTCTTTAATTGGGTCAATCTCCGCTAGAAGATCAGACATTGCTTTTGTGTTATTTAACAATTCCTTCACCTTATCTTCTGTTAAAATCTTTTCTTAGTAATGAGTGCTTTTATTATCAAGGGTATTATAAGCACCCAATTCTTCTTTTGTAATTTTCTGATTCATTGTTTGACTTCTCTGTCTTCCATATGTAGAAATTCTTCGGCATCCTTTGCTTTTGAGATTTGTTAGACTTTTTGGACTAAATTTTCAGTCGATGGAAATTGTTTAAAGTAGCAGATAAATTCTTTCCGGTGTTGATAATAGAATGATGCAGCACGTATGAATGAAATTCTAGCAGTGGACAAATTAAATGGGATCCTTTAAGAATCGTATGAGTTATGTGGAATGCAGATTGGGAGTTTAGTCGTGATAGGTAAACAGTCTATACAGATGACCGGAAATAATAAAAATTTAGATGGGAATTAATATAAAGTATTTTACTCCTTCACCATGGATTAGTCATTAACAGTACTTGTGTAAAAACAGATTAATGTATATGAATTTCCTGTTTAAGAAAGGAATTTCTCTATGACAGTATGCAGTCTGTATCATAGCTGGAATAGCGAGGTGTTGCGTCTTCAGGGAAACAAAATCTGTTATTCTGTAATTTTTACTGAAAATGTGTGTTTAAATTTTGTTACCTAGATAACCTATTTTTAACTCTTTCTATATAAAAATGAAACCAAATACAGACAAAGAAATAAAATTGCATTCCTTTCCTTGGTGCAGTTATTCGCAACTTTAACTTATTGGGAGCCAATATTAAGTTTATAGAATTTTGGCTAGCTGCAATTATATATTGCAATTTTAATATTTCAGTTGTTAGTGCATTACACAAAGTATAAAAATGTGTGGTATAAAATGTTAAAGAAAAGGTATACTCTTTGTATTATTTACAAAAAATTCAGCAAGATGAAAATTAAATACAGGGAAAACATATTTTAATGTGAAATTTAACACTGCATTTCTTCTGCGTGTTATTTTCCCTCTCAGTACATGCAATGTTATGGCTAAATCCATGCAGTCGTTCGGATGTTTGTTTGTTATCCTGTATCTGAACATTGATTTTTAACAAGTTCATTCTTGAAAATCCTCTTTCACCTTTTTACGTAAATCGAAAGCAGGAATTTATCTTTTTAAAAGTTTAACAGTTCATGATTTTTCTGATCTAGGACTATTCAAATGGGCTTTTTGTGGTATTCTTGATATTAATTAGGATGAAAATTAGTTATTTCCATTTCTAGATCGGTAGAATTGTTATTTAACATATTTTCAATCTTTTACCATTTTTCTTAAATACTAGTATTATGTAATGGGTTTGAAGTGAAGGAAGTAGTTGGCCTAATTTTAAATACACTCAAAACATCTAATTTGAAAACTAACTTAAGCTGGATGAGACTTTCCAAATGTTTGTTTCAGTTTACTTATATTTCACACTTTAGTTCTCCAGAATTTCCAAAGTGGCAAAACATACATTACATTATGGTATATTATGTATATTCCTTATATTTGTGTAATATTTTCACAAAATTAATTTTGATTTAAAATGAATTTATAATAGCCTTTAATTCAAAGACTTTGGTTTAGTTCTCTTCCCCCCCTCAAGTTTAAGATTTTAGTTATTATGTCTGTAAGAATGACTAAATCATAGAATCAGGTATGTTCAATAATTTCTTCGTAAGTTTCATTTCTGGATTTTTAAAATTCTTCTATGAAACTTTTGTAACAGAAGCTGGGATGGAACCCAGGCAGACAGACAGAATGTCCCTTGCCTGAGTGAAAATTTATATCATTTCACTGAAAGTGACATTATACTATTTCATAATAAACCCTCGTAACACTAATAAATGTATATACACTTTTTTATAATGTTTATATAATGCGTGTTTGGTTCTTATAATATTTTGAGGTATTATATTACTAATTCTGTATGTGCATTAAGACAGTTTAATATAGAATACCTGCTTCAAGGCTAAAAGTAAAGTATTTGAATTATGTTTTACGTTTCGTCTGTTTTCAGACGCAAGATCTATTCTGCAATTTACAGAATTTCTCTGTATTGGACATCTCACATAGCTGACAAAATTTCATTCCTGTGTTTAGGTTTTATGTTATAGTACAATAAGTTGAGCATCCCTACATTAGTATATGACTTTGATTCCTTCGAAACAGAAAAAGAGTATCTTAGTTTTCTTGAATTTTTGGTCACAATTTTAGTATGTAGGTAATTGCAATAGCTCTTCCACGAAATTGCATTTAAATTTTTTGCGATATTTCAAAATGCTGTTTAATTCAATGGCATTTGATGTGTTTTGGCTTTCTGTTAAAGCTGGGCTCGAACACAGGCAGCTAGACAATATGTTCTTTCCCTGAGTTAAATATTGCTATAATTTCATTAAAGTGACATGGTAATATTTCAGGATAATTTTTGGTACATTGGACTAAGCTATCTTCTCTCAGGGATAAGAGTACCTAAGTAAAGAACGTAAAATTAGAAACGGTTCTTACATTAAAATTCTCAATGAAATATTTCTTTTATGGTTTATGACTTTTGTTTTCAAGATGTTCTTCGAAATCTGTTTTTAGAATGGTGTTTTTGAGCTTTTTTTAAAAAAAAAATCTTTAAAAGTGTATTGGTATAGTTCTTTTAATGTTAATATATTGCGAGTTTGATTCTTACTCTTTTTAGATCTGTTATGTCACTAATTCTGTGTGTGAATTAAGATAGTTTAATGTATAACACCTGCTTCAAAGCTAACAGTAAAGTTTATTTTGTTTATTTGTCATTTAAAATTACCTGCTTATTGTCTTTTGGTGCTGTCTTTCTACCAGCGCTGAAATTATTTACTCTTCTCGAAGATCATTATCGGTAATAACTGTCTAAATATTTTTCCTTTCATTGTTCATGTTGTACCCATACATTAAAACCCCTTTTGCTTACTGTACTTCTGTCGTATTAGGGAAATCATTTGCTTTTCTACCGACTGCAGTCATCATTTTAGTAACAATGTAGCACATTGCTGGAATTCAAAACAAAGAAGCTACTTTTGAAGTTTTATATATTAAGAAACAATACTAGATATTTCTCTTTGTGTATAATTTTTCTTTAATTTCAAAGTAGTTAAAATCTAATGATTCCTTCCCTCCCCCTTGGCTTCTTCTAGTGTAATTTGCCATCATTTTTGTACACTCTTTTGTACACAAAAGCAGTGTACATGGATATAGTGAAGAGTGTGCGCAATGCCATTTTTGTGCAATTCTGGGATGTTTTTTAAGTAAAAATAAGTCGACGTGTACATGGTTTAGTGATATTATAATTAAATGATAGTTATTTTGTGAATTTTATGTTTGTAGGAATTTGGTATACGTTTAAGTTGAAATAAACGTGCATGGAAATAATTTAAATATTTGATACTAAGTATTTGTAATGCTTGCGGTATGAATTCGTTGGTGACGTGTATAATGTAATAGATGATTTAGAGGTAAAAGTTTTTGGATATTTTATTTATTTTATATGTGGAAATGTTCATATTTGTAAAGGATAAATACTTTTTCACGATCTGGTAATTTCATATATGTTCTTTTTACCGGGTTTAAAGATTGAGAAAATTGTCATGTATTTTCGTGAAATTTTTCTAATTTATGAGAAAAAAGCAGTGTACATGGATATAGTGAAGAGTGCACGCAATGGCATTTTTGTGCAATTCTGGGATGTTTTTTTAAGTAAAAATAAGTCGGCGTGTACATGGTTTATGTTTATGTGTTATTTTGAAAAACGTGTAAGGAGTATGGTATTGTGCACTTTTCCCCAATTTTGCAGTGAATATTTGTCATGATTAAGCAGTTTTGTTTGATAAAATTTCTAGCATAAGTGTAATTCGGCTAGTAGATTGTTGGAAGAAGTGTTCAGTAGATAAGAAGAAAAGAAACATGTCTTTACTTCGTGAAGACAAAATGGCGGCGGGGAAAAAAAAAATAGAGGGTTGCTGTAGGAGAGTTGGTTGCCAAATTTTCGCCAAAAATTCGCGAAGTTACCATAATGTAAAGATCAACCCAATATATTTTTAGTATGTAATCATTCAAAATAAATTTTATGGAAAAAAAAAAAGACACTTGACAGCAGAGATTTTCTGGAAATCCCAAGTTAAATACATATGAAATCATTTGTTTACAATCAGTGAACGTTAACACCAAAACAGCGATTCAATGCTTACAATAGCCAGCAGTTCCTCCTTTACATGAACAAGAAATTAAATAAATATATATATATATATATATATTTCTCCTTTTTCAACAATGAAATGTCCTTCGATTTCATGCGATCATCACGCTATAGAAATTATCCTTCAATAGGAAGTCAAAATTCGTACATTGGGTTTTTCAAGTAAAATTCCGTGCTTTACTAAATGATGCGCTTTTTTAAATTCTCTCTGCTTCAGTAATATAGCGAGAATTTACGCCTCCTTGAACAAAATCAAACATTTCGCAAAAGCTAAGCAACTCCATTTTTGGATGGACGAAGTCAGATCACAAATCAAAATACCAGTTTTTATACGCCATACCTATACGTGAATTTAATCGCGGATAAAAAGAAAAGGCAAAGTAGTAGAAAACATCCTAAAAATATTACTGTCTCCATGGGTGTAGTCAAAACGAGAGGAAGCTGTAATCATTTACAATAAATACTGTCTCACAGGTGCGTGTAGTGAGTATGTTTGGTAAGGCTGAATAGATGTGATGGGGGGGGGGGAATGGATAGTGTTGAGATGCTTCATATTCAAGCATTTATTTATTTATTTTACCATGGAATTTAGCATGGAATACAAGGCAATATGTATGCTTTCATCCTGAGACACACAGCAAAAGACCCGTAACATCAGACAGAAACATATATTACTTTAACTAAAATAACTAAAGACAATAAGCATAGATCGGTGGTATTTATTAATATATTTATCATAATTTATTATAAGTTTATTTATGGTCAGCTCGCTATCATGATTTATTACTTGTTAATTAATGTTAGTTTAACACATTGAAGAAAACAGTATTTATATTATCTCATAATTCTAAGAATTTATTTAAGGCAATGAAGAATAATAGATCCCTCACATTTAGACATTAAACAGATAGCAAACAACAGTTGAGGGAAAAAAAAATCGGTGAGGTATAGTATTTAAAGGCAAAAAAATATTTAGCGATCTCAGGGGGGGGGGCGGAAAGATAGGAGAACGAAGTAGCGCATAGCGCAACCTAACATACACGTCGCTTTGCAAAATCTCCATTATTCTTCTCTGGAAACTGGAAATGTAGGCGATGTCGTTCTGTTTTAAGATAGCAAGAGACGCCGCACTCATTAGTGTTTAGCCAAGATAATCGAGCTTTTTCCCAGTATAGACGGAAAAATTAGACTAACGAGGGTCAAGATAGGAAATGAACTCTGCTTCCTCCTGTGTCCCGGCTTTTCCCGTCGGAGATCTCTACTCCCGAATCTGCTGGTCCTCTGTTGCACTGCAGAACATCTCGAGATAGAAACAACCCTACGACTGGTCAGGCTGATTGTGTTTCAGAACCTGCCTCAAGTCTGTTTGTGTTTCAGAACCTGCTTCAAGTCCTCACGTGATAACCAGAGCTGGAAGAGTTATTGGTCTTCCTCATTGACTGGACCTGTGTGTATTGAATTCCTCCGTACCGTCGGACCTCAATGGTGGGAGGAGATGTTACATCTAAACTCTGGACTATCAGCGCCGTTGCATCTAAAATCTAGAATAATCAAAACAAAAACGTTTATAGAACTCTGATTTGCATTGAACTGGAACCAGAACAAGAACTAGAAAGATTGTATGAAGGAAAGAGCGTAGTGCTCATCTAAACGTAATCTGTTAATTGTGTATAAATATAATCTATTTATGTTTCACACAAGTCTAAGTGTCAATATTTTGAAGAATCTTGGAATTTAGATAGTTCAGCGATCAGAATGGATGTTTCCTTGGCCATCCGGAAGATAGAAAATGTAAGATAATTTTTTTTTTGCCTTTATAGAGAATTCAGAAATATTAATTTTGAGTGAGAATCTAGAATTTCGTTTCCACTAGAAGGTTTCATAAATACATTATATTCACTTTTACATTTAGCCTTTGAAGTTAAACAAATTTTACAATTTCGACCTAGCTTTTGTGGTTTAAAATATGATTCTCCTTGTTTAATTGCAATATGTGTCATCACTTCGCAATCAAATAAACCGAATATTTCATCTGATACAATTAATTAACATAATAAATTAAAATCACTCACTTAGCGCATCTGACAATAATACTCAACGGTAGCATTTCATCTTGACGCAAATTAAACATAGCTTTCTGAATGTAATTTTTGCGCTTTTTGAAAACTGTATAACACTCTCGTGGCGTTGTCTGAAATTCTTTCAACACTATTGTTCTAAGCTTATCATAATTGCACATGTCTTCTTCAGTCAAATAAACTATTCAATTATTCGCTCTCACCCAGAATATTCAAAATAATTTCCAATTTTAGCTCATCTGGTTTAAACGCTTTCTCAAGGGACTGGAAAAAAAGATTGAATGACTTTACTCTCGAAGGTACTGGCAAAGAATATGTATTGTTAAAAACAAGGTGGTTAGAATAGAACAAGGAGGAGGCTATTCTAACCTCCTTGGTTAAGAAGGAAAACTTCTTCGCACCAAAAGTTGCTCGGCTGCCCATGAGCGAAATATCTGTCTCCAAAGCGCCAAAGTTCGAAGCCGGCATCGAAGTTCGAAGGTCACGTTTATCAAGAGTCCATAAAACGAATATCGTTATAATTTTCTTAAAACTTTGAAAGAAAAGAAAATATTTTTTCGCGTAAGTAAATTAAATTAATAGGTTAGTTATTTTGAGTCCACCCCCTCCCAAAGAAAAAGTGCAAAAACTGAGTCTAAATTATTACAAAAAGTAAAAGAAGAAACGTTTTGTCGGTGAGATCGGAGATCATCATTCGTTAAGTGGTGTTCGACACGAAGGCCTTTACCACAACATGTTTATCAATCCCCTAAGAACCTGTAACAGTTCGTTAAATTCCACAAACTGGAAAAGTCCTGTGCACTTGTAATAAAAGTGCAAAGACTTCAGTAGTGAAGAAGTTGATCAGGGGTGATGCCATACATCGGCCACAGATGAAGTCTTCGTTGGATAAGCTATAATAGCAACTAATAATTTTGACATATCTTTTACACATTATCGTAGATTTGACACAGTATCGTACAGTAATATTGGAAAATAATGTATACAAGTCCCAGATTTTTTTTTTTTTGCTTTTGTCCGAGGCGAAAGTACCTATATCTTAATACTCATAGGGAAGTAGACTGTCACGTGATATACGAATTTAATGATGATAAAATCAGCAGCCTTGGTACCGGGCAAAGTCCGTGGTAAGATGAAAATGATGATAAAGATGGAACAAAATCTTGATTAAATAGTTGAAAATAAAATATATACAAGAACTACCATCTAACATTATGATGTATAGTTTTGGGCCGTTTATGCGGCTGTGCGATTAGATAGTTGTACTCCCCTACGTTTTTAATAACTTCTTTTCGTAAAATTTGAATGTAATCTTTAGTAATTCGGTATATAATGGTAAATTCTTTAGAGAATTATAAATGACAGTGTTCCTAACGAACCACGGAGAGTTCGATAGGAATCTGAGAGTTTCACTCTGAAAACTTTGAAGCCTTGCTCGGTTTGAACGTGCAGTAGCTGCCCACGCCCAAGCGGCATATAGAATTATGGGTCGGATTGCCTGTAGATAGATTGTTCTTTTAGCGTTGACATTTAACTTCGAATATTTGCACATCAGAGAGTATATGCTCATTAAGGCACGTTGTGCTTTGTCTCTGATATAATTAACATGAAATTTGAAAGTTAACTTCTGATCGAGATAAACACCTAGATATTTTGCTTGGTGGTCACTTGACACGATTTGTCCATCCATCGTAATTTCTTCCAAGTCTTGAGGGATATTTCCTTTCTTAAAGTAAATCACTTTTGATTTTTCGGGTTTAATTTTAATTTTCCATCCTTTAAACCAGGGTGAAATGTAATTAATGGCATTCTGTAGTTTATTTCTTGCATGATATGGATTAAGTGAGAGACATAAAAGTGCCATGTCATCGGCATAGCATGCAGTGAAAGTATTTTCTATATTAGGAAGATCGTTCATATATAAATTATAGAGAAGCGGGAAAATTACCGACCCCTGTGGTAACCCGCGTTAAATTTTCTTGTGGTGGAATAGTTATCTTGAATCTTAACTTGAAAAGTTCTGTTCTTTAAAAAATCAGGAATTAGATGGATGATGGCAGGTCAGAAATTGTAGTTAATCAGCTTGATGATAAGACCGGGATGTCAAACTTTATCGAAGGCTTTCTCTAAATCCATAAAAATAGCAGCGACTACTTCCTTTTTATTAAAATTTTCACCTATGAATTCTACGATTCGGGCGATCTGCTGAGTCGTTGAGAATCCCTGGCGAAATCCAAATTGATGGTCTTTGATGATGTTATTTTCATTAATAAAAGTGGTGAGTCGAGACTTGATAAGCCTTTCGAAAAGTTTGGCAATTGCAGGCAGAAGACTGATCGGTCTAAAGTTACTTGTGAGATTTCCAGCTTTGCCAGTCTTTTTAATGACAGTTAGAATGGCGTGTTTCCAATATTTTGGAAATGTATTAAGTCTTAAACATGCGTTATAAATATTTGTAATAAGGACGATGTCTTTCCTTGGGAGGTATTGCAGGGCCTTTTTAGTGATATTGTCATATCCAGATGCTTTCTTTGGATTAAGTTTCTTTATAATTTTCTGTATTTCTTTGGGAGAAGTCGGGTTGTTTTGATTTTCAGGATCTTTGCAGAGGAAATCGGTCAAGGGATTGATAATGTTGATATCATTCGGGTGTGGGAAATTATTTATATTAAACTGTTGTTCATAGTTATCAGAGAAGAGGTTGACAATTTTCTTATGATCGTAAATTTTGGTGTTATTATCATCTAGAATGGGTCCAATATTGGAGGGAGTGCTTCGGAGACTTTAGCAACTTTCCACACAGAATGGTCGGTGTGCGAAAGACTTTCAATGAAGTTATCCCAGCAAGTGTTTCCGTACACTTGGATAAGTTTTCTGAGGTTTCGATTGGCAGCATTAAATCTTCTTTTGTCTTGGGTGGAGTGAGAACGTTGATAAATTTTTCTTAGTCAATTTTTCTCTGTAATTTTCTGTCTAATATTGTGTGGGAGTGTATAATTAGTCTGTTTTGGAATACATTTGGCGTGGTTGAGGGCTTCGTTGATTTTACTGCTAAGATAGGCTGTGGCATCATGAATTTCGCTGTTATTAGTCATTTTAGTGGTAGCAGATATGTTTTCTTCAAGGTGATAAGCATAGTTTTCCCAATTAATAAGGCACTTTATAGGCGGAAGACCATGCTTTAAGCCATATAAAGTGAATCGTACTGGTAGGTGATCTGAAAAAAGTTCTTTATCCACTTGGAGAAAAGGTATTTAAGATGTCTAATACATCAGAAGTATTTGAGATTTGATGAAGATCCATAGGTTCATCTGGACCATAAATGTTGATATCATGGTTGTTGATGGTAATAATTCCGTCTGGATTATTCGTGTGGAGTTCCAGTTAACGTGCTTACAATTAAGTCCCCAGCAAGAATAGTTGGATAACCAAAGTTGAGAATATAGTCAAGATCTTGAGTGTTGAGGCTTTTGTTGAGTGGCTTATAAACAGCAATGGTGAGATATTCTTTATTATCACTGTTCAAAATACATGCACTTGCTTCAAAGCTCATAAGGGGAAGAGGAAAGATGGTACTGTTTAGGCTTTTTTTTCATGAGAATAGCTATACCGCCACCACGCTTATGAAGACGGTCAGATCTATAGATGTTGTAGTTGGGAATTTTAAATTTGTCATTTGATTTGAGGTGGGTTTCACTTAACAAAATTACATCCAGACTGTGCTGGTTGATGTAGTTTTGAATTTCAAATTTTTGTTTTTAATACCATTACTATTATAAAACATAAACTCGGCATAATAAATATGTTGCATGGTATTTGGATTAGCCGTATGGGCGTAAATATTCATGCTCGTTCTGGATGAACATCTTTAGTGCTGCCATTGCAGTCTTGAGCCTGGTGTCGGGGTTAGAAGCCTGCTTGTGTTGCTGGTAAATTTGAAAAATTTCAGTAATGAACCCGGTGAATTCTTCAAAAGTGTTGTTCTACTATGTCTCTGTTTACTGATTTTCGTCTATTTGTGGAGGATTGGTCTTCTTTATCGTTATTTATAGAGTTGTTATTATTCTTGAGGGATTTCCTGTCGTTAACCGTCTTTGGGTTGCTCTTGGTAATCGCCGCATATGATTTGTTGTACGGGGCTTAAATGCATTTGGTGTTAATGAAGAAACTTCATTAATTTTTTCAATATCTGTATTTCCTGGTCTTTTAGGGCATTCCTTACTACAGGATGCATGTCCTCCTCCACAGGGGACACATTTCGTAGGAAATTCTTTACCTTTTTGAGAGCACTGGAAGGATTTGTGATTATCGGCGCGTCTGACGTTTTGTCCACGAACGTTTCTTCCCTCAATTTCCTGTACAGTCGGTTACAAAAGTATTCGAACACCGGTACCCTATCAGAAAATGACAAGATTGCGTTTTTTTTTTTCCTGTCTCTTGTGTTATTCCATCCTAAGTTTTCTTCTTTTCCTATCTTGGAAAAGACTGAAAAATGGTCACTATCTCTCTTTGAATTGGGAAGCCATTTTGAGAAAAGCTGACGACCCCACCTTGGACAACGGAAATGACAGCTCACCACACCTCTCCCTCTCTTTGCATTGGGACGCGATTTTGAGAAAAAGCGGACGACTCCATCTTGGAAAAACGGCATTCGATATGTTTTGGCTTGCTGTATTTAAGTCGGGGTGGAATCCGGTCAGCTAGCTGTGTTCTTTTCCTCGGTGAAATATTGCTATCATTTCATTGAAAGAGACCTGGTAATATTTCAGGATAAACCCTCGTACATTCGGCTAAGTTGTCACCTCTCATGGATGAGAGTACCTAAGTAAGAACTTAAAATTTTAGATACGTTTCTTAGGTTAAAATTCTGATTGAAATACTTCTTTTAAGGTATATGACTTAACTTTTCAAGATGTCACTAATTGTGTGTGTGAATTAAGGTAGTTTAATATATAACACCTGCTTCAAAGCTAACAGTAAAGTTTATTTTGTTTATTTGTCATTTAAAATTACCTGCTTATTGTCTTTCGGTGCCATCTTTCTACCATCGCTGAAATAATTTACTCATCTCGAAGATTATTATCCCTTTTATTGTGTGTATCCATAATAACTGTCTAAATTTTTTTCTTTTATTGTTCATGTTGTAGCCGTACATTAAAAAACCCTTTCGCTTACTGTACTTCTGTCGTATTAGGAAAATCAGTTGCTTTTCTATCAACTGCAGTCATGATTTTAGTAACAATGTAGCACATTGCTGGAATTTAAAACAAAGAGGAAAATCATTTCCTTTTCTATCAACTGCAGTCATGATTTTAGTAACAATGTAGCACATTGCTGGAATTTAAAACAAAGAAGCTACTTTTTGAAGTTTTATATATTTAGAAACAATATTAGCTATTTCTCTTTGTGTATAATTATTCTTTAATGTCAAAGTAGTTAAAATCTAGTGATTTCTTTTTCCCCCCCTTGGCCTCTTCTAGTGTAATTTGTCATCACTTTTGTGCCCTCTTGGATTGCAGAACATGATATCGTGAAAGAAAAAGAACGGAGAAATAGTGCAGAGCAAAAAGACATCTCTGGCTGGTAATTCTTGTTTTATGTTAACTTTATTTCCACTAGAAATACCTGAATGTTATAATTTGTATGTCCTTTTTCACAAGTAGCTTTATATTGGAGTTTTACTAGTTATTTTACGTGAACGCTTCATATTACGTTTTAATGTTTAGGGTAGCATTTATGCATTAATTTCTTAGGTTTTGAATTCCGTATTGAAGTGTCTGAATTGGTGCTTTCTTTATATTGTATAGTAATATTCGAAGTTAGGTCGAACTGTTAATCACACTATAATTATCAGAAGTCTGAGATTTGTTGGAGTTGTGTTGTTTCGTAGTGGTTTCAAAATTACTGTTGTAGTGTAATTTTTTCCCGAGTGGCCTCCTTTTGCATTATGAGGAGGAGGCTAAACATTTTCCTCTCTGTGTGGCCTAATATTTTCCCTGTCCAACAGGGTCTCCTCTTCCCAATAGGTCAGTTTAATTGCACTGCCCGTGTATAAACCAATTTTGTTTCAGATTTTTTTCCGAATTTAGTGTCTCTCCATCAAGTGCTGTTTCTCTTGAAACCATTGAAAGTTAAATGTTCAACAAAAAAGAAATATAAATAAAAATTTAATGAGTACTCATATAGAAAGTTAGTGGAGCCAAATTGTCTTCTGTTAAGGATGCTCCAAATGTGCTTTTTCTTAGTTGTTTTAAGCATATACTTTATTATATTTTTCCCTTAATCTGAACTATTTTGGCATCTTGTGAAGTTTTATGAACCAATTTGGGAAGATCTATTTAAAATTTATTCCACAAATAAAAATTCATTTTGAAATCAAATCAGATATGTTTTATTATTATCGAAGTAAAATTCTGCAGATTGACTTTCAACTTTGTTTTGCAAAGCACTCTGAAAGTTTCTTTCGGACTTCTTTCCGTTCTCTTGGCAAATGCATGACAGAATTATTTTTTGAAAAAGCTGATGTCCTTCGCTTATAAGAATGACTGATGCAACTGTATGCGTGTCGCTGTAAAGAGCACATGTTTCCCAGTAGCTGTTTTAAAGTGTCCTGTTTTTTTCTTTAATTGGGTCATTCTCCGCTAGAAGATCAGACGTTGCTTTTGTGTTATTTAACAATTCCTTCATCTTATCTTCAGTTAACAGCTCTTCTTCGTAATGAGCACTTTTGTTATCAAGAGGTTTTATAAGATCCCAATTGTTCTTTTGTAATTTTCTGATTCATTGTTTAACTTCTCTGTCTTTCATGTGTGAAAATTCTACTGCATCGTTTGCTTTTGAGATTTGTAAGATTTTTTGGACTTCATTTTCAGTCGATGGAAATTGTTTAAAGTAGCAGATAAATTCTTTCCGTTGTTGATGATTGAATGCTGCAGCACGTATGAATGAAATTCTAGCAGTGGACAAATTAGATGGGATTCTTTAAGGTACTTCTATACGCGAAATCACGCTTTACAAGTCTGCGCTCAGCAAGTACCTGCTGTATTAAAAATGATAGACTAGGAAACATGACTTGAAGAATCGTATGAGTTATGTGGAATGCAGATTGGGAGTTTAGTTGTGATAGGTAAACAGTCTATACAGATGACCGGAAATAATAAAAATTTAGATGGGAATTACTATAAAGTATTTTACTTCTGGACCATGGATTACTCATTAACAGTACTTGTGTAAAAACAGATTAAAGTATATGAATTTCCTGTTTAAGAAAGAATTTCTTTATGACAGTATGAAGTGTGTATCATAGCTGGAATAGCGAGGTGTTGCGTCTTCAGGGAAACAAAATTTGTTATTCTGTAATTTTTACTGAAAATGTGTGTTTAAATTTTGTTACCTAGATAACCTATTTTTATTTCTTTCTATGTGAAAATGAAACCAAATACAGACAAAGAAATAAAATTGCATTCCTTCCCTTGGTGCAGTTATTCGCATTTTTAACATAATGGGAGGCAATTTTAAGTTTATAAAATTCTGGCTAGCTGCAATTATATATTGCACTTTTAATATTTCAGTTGTAAGTGCATTGCACAAAGTATAAAAATGTGTGGTATAATATGTTAAAGAAAATGTATACTCTTTGTATTATTTACAAAAAGATCAGCTAGATGAAAATTAAATACAGGGAAATCATATTTTAATGTGAAATTTAACACTGCATTTCTTCTGAGAGTTTTTTTTCTCTTCTGGTACGTGCGATGTTATGGCTATATCCATGCAGTCGTTCGGATGTTTGTTTGTTATTCTGTATCTGAATATTGATTTTAACAAGTTCGTTGTTGAAAATCCTCTTTCACATTTTTAAGTAGATCGAAAGCAGGAATTTATCTTTTTAAAAGTTTAACAGTTCATGATTTTTCTGATCTAGGACTATTCAAATGGCTTTTTGTGATATTCCTTATCTTAATTAAGATGAAAATCAGTTATTTCCATTTCTAGATCAGTAGAATTGTTAACCTATTTGCAATCTTTGACCATTTTTCTTAAATACTAGTATTATGTAATGGGTATGAAGTGAATGAAGTAGTTGGCCTAATTTTAAATACACTCAAAACATCTAATTTAGAAACTAATTTAAGCTCAATGAGATTTTCCAAATGTTTCTTTCAGTTTTCTTACATTTCACGCTTTGATTCTCCGGATTTTCAAAGTGGCAAAACGTACATTGCATAATGGTAAAAATGTATATTCCTTATATTTGTGTAATATTTTTACAAAATTAATTTTGATTTAAAATGAATTTAAAATACCCTTGAATTCAAAGACTTAGTTTAGTTCTCTCCCCCCTCAGGTTTTAAGATTTTAGTTGTTATGTCTGTAAGAATGACTAAATCATAGAACCAATTATGGTCAATAATTTCCTCATAAGTTTCGTTTCTGGATTTTTAAAAGTCTTCTGTGAAACTTTTGTAACCAAAGCTGGGATGGAACCCAGGCAGCCAGACAGAATGTACCTTTCCTGAGTGAAAATTTCTATCATTTCACTGAAAGTGACACTATAATATTTCAGAATAAACCCTCGTAACACTAATAAATGTATGTAGGTTTTTTTTTTAATGTTTTTATAATGCGTGTTTGGTTCTTACAGTATTTTGAGCTATTATATTACTAATTCTGTATGTGAGTTAAGACCTTTTAATATAGAACAGCTGCTTCGAGGCTAAAAGTAAAGTATTTGAATTGTGTTTCACCTTTCGTGTGTTTTCAGACGTACGTTCTACTCTACAGTTTACGGAATTTCTCGGGATTTGGACATCTCACAAATCTGACAAAATTTCATTCCTATGTTTAGGTTTTATAGTACAATAAGTTGAGCATCCCTACATTAGTATATGACTGATTCCTTCGAAAGAAAAAAAGAGTATCTTAGTTTTGTTGAATTTTTGGTCAAAATTTTAGTATATAGGTAATTGCAATAGCTCTTTCACGAAATGTTATTTAAATTTTTTGCAACATTTCAAAATGCTGTATCATTCAATGGCATTTGATGTGTTTTGGCTTGCTGTATTAAAGCTGGGCTCGAACCCGGGCAGCTAGACAATATGTTCTTTACCTGAGTGAAATATTGCTATCATTTCATTAAAGTGACGTGGTATTATTTCAAGATAATTTCTCGTACATTGGACTAAGCAGTCCTCTCTCATGGATGAGTGTACCTAAGTAAAGAACTTAAAATTAGAAATGGTTCTTACGTTAAAATTCTGAATAAAATATTTCTTTTATGGTTTATGACTTTTGTTTCCAAGGTGTTTTCCGAAATCTGTTTTTAAAATGGTGTTTTTGATCCGTTTCTAAAAAAAATCTATAAAAGTATATATGTATAGCTTTTTATTGTCAATATATTGCGAGTTTGATTCTCACTCTTTTTTGATCTGTTATGTCAGTAATTCTGTGTCTGAATTAAGATAGTTTAATATATAACACCTGCTTCAAAGCTAACGTTTAAAGTTTATTTTTTTATTTGTCATTTAAAATTAGGTGCTTAATTTCTTTTGGTGCCATCTTTCTACCAGCGCTGAAATTATTTACTTTTCTCGAAGATCATTATCTTTTTTATTCTGTGTATCCGTAATAACTGTCTAATTTTTTTTTCTTTCATTATTCATGTTGTACCCATACATTAAAAACCTCTTTCGCATAGTGCACCTCTGTCGTATTAGGGAAATCATTTGCTTTTCTATCGACTGCAGTCATGATTTTAGTAACAATGTAGCACATTGCTGGAATTTAAAACAAAGAAGCTACTTTTTGAAGTTTTATATATTTAGAAACAATATTAGCTATTTCTCTTTGTGTATAATTATTCTTTAATGTCAAAGTAGTTAAAATCTAATGATTTCTTTTTTTCCCCTTTGGCCTCTTCTAGTGTAATTTGTCATTACTTTTGTGCACTCTTGGATCGCAGAACACGATATCGCGAAAGAAAAAGAACGGAGAAATAGTGCAGAGCAAAAAGACATCTGTGGGTGATAATTCTTGTTTTATGTTAACTTTATTTCCACTAGAAATGCTTGAATGTTATAATTTGTATGTCCTTTTTCACAAGTAGCTTTATATTGGAGTTTTATTAGTTATTTTACGTGAACGCTTCATATTACGTTTTAATGTTTAGGGTAGCATTTATGCATTAATTTCTTAGGTTTTGATTTCCATATTGAAGTGTCTGAATAGGTGCTTTCTTTATATTGTATAGTAATATTCGAAGTTAGGTCGAACTGTTAATCACACTATAATTATCAGAAGTCTGAGATTTGTTGGAGTTCTGTTGCATCGTAGTGGTTTCAAAATTACTGTTATAGTGTAATTTTTTCCCGAGTGGCCTCCTTTTGCATTATGACGAGGAGGCTAAACATTTTCCTCTCTGTGTGGCCTAATATTTTCCCTGTCCAACAGGGTCTCCTCTTCCCAACAAGTCAGTGTAATTGCACTGCCTGTGTATAAACCAATTTTGTTTCAGATTTTTTCCGAATTTAGAGTCTCTCTATCAAGTACTGTTTCTCTTGAAACCATTGAAAAATTAATGTTCAACAAAAAAGAAATGTAAATAAAAATTTAATGAGTACTCGTATAGAAAGTTAGTGGAGCCAAATTGTCTTCTGTTAAGGATGCTCCAAATGTGCTTTTTCTTAGTTGTTTTAAGCATATACTTTATTATATTTTTCCCTTAATGTGAACTATTTTGGCATATTGTGAAGTTTTATGAACCAATTTGCGAAGATCTATTTAAAATTTATTCCACAAATAAAAATTCATTTTGAAATCAAATCAGAGATGTTTTATTATTATCGAAGTAAAATTCTGCAGATTGACTTTCAACTTTGTTTTGCAAAGCACTCTGAAAGTTTCTTTCAGACTTCTTTCCGTTCTCTTGGCAAATGCATGACAGAATTATTTTTTGAAAAAGCTGATGTCCTTCGCTTATAAGAATGACTGATGCAACTGTAGGTGTGTCGCTGTAAAGAGCTTATGTTTCCCAGTAGCTGTTTTAAAGTGTCCTGTTTTTTTCTTTAATTGGGTCATTCTCCGCTAGAAGATCAGACGCTGCTTTTGTGTTATTTAACAATTCTTTCATCTTATCTTCAGTTAACAGCTCTTCTTCGTAATGAGCACTTTTGTTATCAAGAGGTTTTATAAGATCCCAAATCTTCTTTTGTAATTTTCTGATTCATTGTTTAACTTCTCTGTCTTCCATGTGTGAAAATTCTACTGCATCGTTTGCTTTTGAGATTTGTAAGATTTTTTGGACTTCATTTTCAGTCGATGGAAATTGTTTAAAGTAGCAGATAAATTCTTTCCATTGTTGATGATTGAATGCTGCAGCACGTATGAATGAAATTCTAGCAGTGGACAAATTAGATGGGATTCTTTAAGGTACTTCTATACGCGAAATCACGCTTTACAAGTCTGCGCTCAGCAAGTACCTGCTGTATTAAAAATGATAGACTAGGAAACATGACTTGAAGAATCGTATGAGTTATGTGGAATGCAGATTGGGAGTTTAGTCGTGATAGGTAAACAGTCTATACAGATGACCGGAAATAATAAAAATTTAGATGGGAATTACTATAAAGTATTTTACTCCTGGACCATGGATTACTCATTAACAGTACTTGTGTAAAAACAGATTAAAGTATATGAATTCCCTGTTTAAGAAAGAATTTCTTTATGACAGTATGAAGTGTGTATCATAGCTGGAATAGCGAGGTGTTGCGTCTTCAGGGAAACAAAATTTGTTATTCTGTAATTTTTACTGAAAATGTGTGTTTAAATTTTGTTACCTAGATAACCTATTTTTAACTCTTTCTATATGAAAATGAAACCAAATACAGACAAAGAAATAAAATTGCATTCCTTTCCTTGGTGCAGTTATTTGCAACTTTAACTTATTGGGTGCCAATTTTAAGTTTTTAGAATTTGGGCTAGCTGCAATTATATATTGCACTTTTAATATTTCAGTTGTAGGTGCATTGCGCAAAGTATAAAAATGTGTGGTATAATATGTTAAAGAAAATGTATACTCTTTGTATTATTTACAAAAAGATCAGCTAGATGAAAATTAAATACAGGGAAATCATATTTTAATGTGAAATTTAACACTGCATTTCTTCTGAGAGTTTTTTTTCTCCTTCTGGTACGTGCGATGTTATGGCTATATCCATGCAGTCGTTCGGATGTTTGTTTGTTATTCTGTATCTGAATATTGATTTTAACAAGTTCGTTGTTGAAAATCCTCTTTCACATTTTTAAGTAGATCGAAAGCAGGAATTTATCTTTTTAAAAGTTTAACAGTTCATGATTTTTCTGATCTAGGACTATTCAAATGGCTTTTTGTGATAATCCTTATCTTAATTAGGATGAAAATCAGTTATTTCCATTTCTAGATCAGTAGAATTGTTAACCTATTTGCAATCTTTGACCATTTTTCTTAAATACTAGTATTATGTAATGGGTTTGAAGTGAATGAAGTAGTTGGCCTAATTTTAAATACACTCAAAACATCTAATTTAGAAACTAATTTAAGCTCGATGAGATTTTCCAAATGTTTCTTTCAGTTTTCTTACATTTCACGCTTTAATTCTCCGGATTTTCAAAGTGGCAAAACGTACATTGCATTATGGTAAAAATGTATATTCCTTATATTTGTGTAAAATTTTTACAAAATTAATTTTGATTTAAAATCAATTTAAAATACCCTTGAATTCAAAGACTTAGTTTAGTTCTCTCCCCCCTTCAGGTTTTAAGATTTTAGTTGTTATGTCTGTAAGAATGACTAAATCATAGAACCAATTATGGTCAATAATTTCCTCATAAGTTTCGTTTCTGGATTTTTAAAATTCTTCTGTGAAACTTTTGTAACTGAAGCTGGGATGGAACCCAGGCAGCTAGACAGAATGTACCTTCCCTGAGTGAAAATTTCTATCATTTCACTGAACGTGACACTATAATATTTCAGAATAAACCCTCGTAACACTAATAAATGTATGTAGGTTTTTTTTTAATGTTTTTATAATGCGTGTTTGGTTCTTACAGTATTTTGAGCTATTATATTACTAATTCTGTATGTGAGTTAAGACCTTTTAATATAGAACACCTGCTTCAAGGCTAAAAGTAAAGTATTTGAATTGTGTTTCACCTTTCGTGTGTTTTCAGACGTACGTTCTACTCTACAGTTTACGGAATTTCTCGGGATTTGGACATCTCACAAATCTGACAAAACTTCATTCCTATGTTTAGGTTTTATAGTACAATAAGTTGAGCATCCCTACATTAGTATATGACTGATTCCTTCGAAAGAAAAAAAGAGTATCTTAGTTTTGTTGAATTTTTGGTCAAAATTTTAGTATATAGGTAATTGCAATAGCTCTTTCACGAAATTTTATTTAAATTTTTTGCAACATTTCAAAATGCTGTATCATTCAATGGCATTTGATGTGTTTTGGCTTGCTGTATTAAAGCTGGGCTCAAACCCGGGCAGCTAGACAATATCTTCTTTCCCTGAGTGAAATATTGCTATCATTTCATTAAAGTGACGTGGTAATATTTCAAGATAATTTCTCGTACATTGGACTAAGCAGTCCTCTCTCATGGATGAGTGTACCTAAGTAAAGAACTTAAAATTAGATATGGTTCTTACGTTAAAATTCTGAATAAAATATTTCTTTTATGGTTTATGACTTTTGTTTCCAAGGTGTTTCCGAAATCTGTTTTTAAAATGGTGTTTTTGATCCGTTTCTAAAAAAAATGTATAAAAGTATATATGTATAGCTTTTTAATGTCAATATATTGCGAGTTTGATTCTCACTCTTTTTTGATCTGTTATGTCAGTAATTCTGTGTGTGAATTAAGATAGTTTAATATATAACACCTTCTTCAAAGCTAACAGTAAAGTTTATTTTTTTATTTGTCATTTAAAATTACGTGCTTAATTTCTTTTGGTGCCATCTTTCTACCAGCACGGAAATTATTTACTTTTCTCGAAGATCATTATCCCTTTTATTCTGTGTATCCGTAATAACTGTCTAATTTTTTTTTCTTTCATTATTCATGTTGTACCCATACATTAAAAACCTCTTTCGCGTAGTGCACCTCTTTCGTTTTAGGGAAATCATTTGCTTTTCTATCGACTGCAGTCATGATTTTAGTAACAATGTAGCACATTGGTGGAATTTAAAACAAAGAAGCTACTTTTTGAAGTTTTATATATTTAGAAACAATATTAGCTATTTCTCTTTGTGTATAATTATTCTTTAATGTCAAAGTAGTTAAAATCTAATGATTTCTTTTTTTCCCCTTTGGCCTTTTCTAGTGTAATTTGTCATCATTTTTGTGCACTCTTGGATTGCAGAACACGATATCGCGAAAGAAAAAGAACGGAGAAATAGTGCAGAGCAAAAAGACATCTGTGGCTGGTAATTCTTGTTTTATGTTAACTTTATTTCCACTAGAAATGCTTGAATGTTATAATTTGTATGTCCTTTTTCACAAGTAGATTTATATTGGAGTTTTACTAGTTATTTTACGTGAACGCTTCATATTACGTTTTAATGTTTAGGGTAGCATTTATGCATTAATTTCTTAGGTTTTGAATTTCGTATTGAAGTGTCTGAATTGGTGCTTTCTTTATATTGTATAGTAATATTCGAAGTTAGGTCGAACTGTTAATCACACTATAATTATCAGAAGTCTGAGATTTGTTGGAGTTCTGTTGCATCGTAGTGGTTTCAAAATTACTGTTGTAGTGTAATTTTTTCCTGAGTGGCCTCCTTTTGCATTATGAGGAGGAGGCTAAACATTTTCCTCTCTGTGTGGCCTAATATTTTCCCTGTCCAACAGGGTCTCCTCTTCCCAATAGGTCAGTTTAATTGCACTGCCTGTGTATAAACCAATTTTGTTTCAGATTTTTTTCCGAATTTAGTGTCTCTCCATCAAGTGCTGTTTCTCTTGAAACCATTGAAAGTTAAATGTTCAACAAAAAAGAAATATAAATAAAAATTTAATGAGTACTCGTATAGAAAGTTAGTGGAGCCAAATTGTCTTCTGTTAAGGATGCTCCAAATGTGCTTTTTCTTAGTTGTTTTAAGCATATACTTTATTATATTTTCCCCTTAATCTGAACTATTTTGGCATATTGTGAAGTTTTATGAACCAATTTGGGAAGATCTATTTAAAATTTATTCCACAAATAAAAATTCATTTTGAAATCAAATCAGTGATGTTTTATTATTATCGAAGTAAAATTCTGCAGTTTGACTTTCAACTTTGTTTTGCAAAGCACTCTGAAAGTTTCTTTCAGACTTCTTTCCGTTCTCTTGGCAAATGCATGACAGAATTATTTTTTGAAAAAGCTGATGTCCTTCGCTTATAAGAATGACTGATGCAACTGTATGCGTGTTGCTGTAAAGTGCACATGTTTCCCAGTAGCTGTTTTAAAGTGTCCTGTTTTTTTCTTTAATTGGGTCATTCTCCGCTAGAAGATCAGACGTTGCTTTTGTGTTATTTAACAATTCCTTCATCTTAACCTCAGTTAAAAGCTCTTCTTCGTAATGAGCACTTTTGTTATTATCAAGGGGTTTTATAAGATCCCAATTCTTCTTTTGTAATTTTCTGATTCATTGTTTAACTTCTCTGTCTTCCATGTGTGAAAATTCTATGGCATCGTTTGCTTTTGAGATTTGTAAGATTTTTTGGACTTCATTTTCAGTCGATGGAAATTGTTTAAAGTAGCAGATAAATTCTTTCCGTTGTTGACGATTGAATGCTGCAGCACGTATGAATGAAATTCTAGCAGTGGACAAATTAAATGGGATTCTTTAAGGTACTACTATAAGCGAAATCACGCTTTACAAGTCTGCGCTCAGGAAGTACCTGCTGTATTAAAAATGATAGACTAGGAAACATGACTTGAAGAATCGTATGAGTTATGTGGAATGCAGATTGGGAGTTTAGTTGTGATAGGTAAACAGACTATACAGATGACCCGAAGTAATAAAAATTAGATGGGTGTACTATAAAGTATTTTACTCCTGGACCATGGACTAGTCGTAAACAGTACTTGTGTAAAAACAGATTAAAGTATATGAAATTCCTGTTTAAGAAAGGAATTTCTCTATGACAGTATGCAGCCTGTATCATAGCTGGAATAGCGAGGTGTTGCGTCTTCAGGGAAACAAAATCTGTTATTCTGTAATTTTTACTGGAAATGTGTGTTTAAATTTTGTTACCTAGATAACCTATTTTTAACTCTTTCTATATGAAAATGAAACCAAATACAGACAAAGAAATAAAATTGCATTCCTTTCCTTGGTGCAGTTATTTGCAACTTTAACTTATTGGGTGCCAATTTTAAGTTTGTAGAATTTGGGCTAGCTGCAATTATATATTGCAATTTTAGTATTTCAGTTGTTAGTGCATTACACAAAGTATAAAAATGTGTGGTATAAAATGTTAAAGAAAAGGTATACTCTTTGTATTATTTACAAAAAATTCAGCAAGATGAAAATTAAATACAAGGAAAACATATTTTAATGTGAAATTTAACACTGCATTTCTTCTGCGAGTTATTTTTCCTCTCTAGTACATGAGATGTTATGGCTAAATCCATGCAGTCGTTCGGATGTTTGTTTGTTATCCTGTATCTGAACATTGATTTTTAACAAGTTCATTCTTGAAAATCCTCTTCACCTTTTTACGTAAATCGAAAGCAGGAATTTATCTTTTTAAAAGTTTAAGAGTTCATGATTTTTCTGATCTAGGACTATTCAAATGGCTTTTTGTGATAATCCTTATCTTAATTAGGATGAAAATCAGTTATTTCCATTTCTTGATCAGTAGAATTGTTAACCTATTTGCAATCTTTGACCATTTTTCTTAAGTACTAGTATTATGTAATGGGTTTGAAGTGAATGAAGTAGTTGGCCTAATTTTAAATACACTCAAAACATCTAATTTAGAAACTAATTTAAGCTCGATGAGATTTTCCAAATGTTTCTTTCAGTTTTCTTACATTTCACGCTTTAATTCTCCGGATTTTCAAAGTGGCAAAACGTACATTGCATTATGGTAAAAATAGATATTCCTTATATTTGTGTAATATTTTTACAAAATTAATTTTGATTTAAAATCAATTTAAAATACCCTTGAATTCAAAGACTTAGTTTAGTTCTCTCCCCCCTTCAGGTTTTAAGATTTTAGTTGTTATGTCTGTAAGAATGACTAAATCATAGAACCAATTATGGTCAATAATTTCCTCATAAGTTTCGTTTCTGGATTTTTAAAATTCTTCTGTGAAACTTTTGTAACCGAAGCTGGGATGGAACCCAGGCAGCCAGACAGAATGTACCTTCCCTGAGTGAAAATTTCTATCATTTCACTGAACGTGACACTATAATATTTCAGAATAAACCCTCGTAACACTAATAAATGTATGTAGGTTTTTTTTTAATGTTTTTATAATGCGTGTTTGGTTCTTACAGTATTTTGAGCTATTATATTACTAAGTCTGTATGTGAGTTGAGACATTTTAATATAGAACACCTGCTTCAAGGCTAAAAGTAAAGTATTTGAATTGTGTTTCACCTTTCGTGTGTTTTCAGACGTACGTTCTACTCTACAGTTTACGGAATTTCTCGGGATTTGGACATCTCACAAATCTGACAAAACTTCATTCCTATGTTTAGGTTTTATAGTACAATAAGTTGAGCATCCCTACATTAGTATATGACTGATTCCTTCGAAAGAAAAAAAGAGTATCTTAGTTTTGTTGAATTTTTGGTCAAAATTTTAGTATATAGGTAATTGCAATAGCTCTTTCACGAAATTTTATTTAAATTTTTTGCAACATTTCGAAATGCTGTATCATTCAATGGCATTTGATGTGTTTTGGCTTGCTGTATTAAAGCTGGGCTCAAACCCGGGCAGCTAGACAATATGTTCTTTCCCTGAGTGAAATATTGCTATCATTTCATTAAAGTGACGTGGTAATATTTCAAGATAATTTCTCGTACATTGGACTAAGCCGTCCTCTCTCATGGATGAGTGTACCTAAGTAAAGAACTTAAAATTAGAAATGGTTCTTACGTTAAAATTCTGAATAAAATATTTCTTTTATGGTTTATGACTTTTGTTTCCAAGGTGTTTTCCGAAATCTGTTTTTAAAATGGTGTTTTTGATCCGTTTCTAAAAAAAATCTATAAAAGTATATATGTATAGCTTTTTAATGTCAATATATTGCGAGTTTGATTCTCACTCTTTTTTGATCTGTTATGTCAGTAATTCTGTGTGTGAATTAAGATAGTTTAATATATAACACCTGCTTCAAAGCTAACAGTAAAGTTTATTTTTTTATTTGTCATTTAAAATTACGTGCTTAATTTCTTTTGGTGCCATCTTTCTACCAGCACGGAAATTATTTACTTTTCTCGAAGATCATTATCCGTTTTATTCTGTGTATCCGTAATAACTGTCTAATTTTTTTTTCTTTCATTATTCATGTTGTACCCATACATTAAAAACCTCTTTCGCATAGTGCACCTCTGTCGCATTAGGGAAATCATTTGCTTTTCTATCGACTGCAGTCATGATTTTAGTAACAATGTAGCCCATTGCTGGAATTTAAAGCAAAGAAGCTACTTTTTGAAGTTTTATATATTTAGAAACAATATTAGCTATTTCTCTTTGTGTATAATTATTCTTTAATGTCAAAGTAGTTAAAATCTAATGATTTCTTTTTTTCCCCCATGGCCTCTTCTAGTGTAATTTGTCATCACTTTTGTGCACTCTTGGATTGCAGAACACGATATCGTGAAAGAAAAAGAACGGAGAAATAGTGCAGAGCAAAAAGATATCTGTGGCTGGTAATTCTTGTTTTATGTTAACTTTATTTCCACTAGAAATGCTTGAATGTTATAATTTGTATGTCCTTTTTCACAAGTAGCTTTATATTGGAGTTTTACTAGTTATTTTACGTGAACGCTTCATATTACGTTTTAATGTTTAGGGTAGCATTTATGCATTAATTTCTTAGGTTTTGAATTCCGTATTGAAGTGTCTGAATAGGTGCTTTCTTTATATTGTATAGTAATATTCGAAGTTAGGTCGAACTGTTAATCACACTATAATTATCAGAAGTCTGAGATTTGTTGGAGTTCTGTTGCATCGTAGTGGTTTCAAAATTACTGTTATAGTGTAATTTTTTCCGAGTGGCCTCCTTTTGCATTATGACGAGGAGGCTAAACATTTTCCTCTCTGTGTGGCCTAATATTTTCCCTGTCCAACAGGGTCTCCTCTTCCCAACAGGTCAGTGTAATTGCACTGCCTGTGTATAAACCAATTTTGTTTCAGATTTTTTCCGAATTTAGAGTCTCTCTATCAAGTGCTGTTTCTCTTGAAACCATTGAAAGTTTAATGTTCAACAAAAAAGAAATGTAAATAAAAATTTAATGAGTACTCGTATAGAAAGTTAGTGGAGCCAAATTGTCTTCTGTTAAGGATGCTCCAAATGTGTTTTTTCTTAGTTGTTTTAAGCATATACTTTATTATATTTTCCCCTTAATCTGAACTATTTTGGCATATTGTGAAGTTTTATGAACCAATTTGCGAAGATCTATTTAATATTGATTCCACAAATAAAAATTCATTTTGAAATCAAATCAGAGATGTTTTATTATTATTGAAGTAAAATTCTGCAGATTGACTTTCAACTTTGTTTTGCAAAGCACTCTGAAAGTTTCTTTCAGACTTCTTTCCGTACTCTTCGCAAATGCATGACAGAATTATTTTTTGAAAAAGCTGATGTCCTTCGCTTATAAGAATGACTGATGCAACTGTATGCGTGTCGCTGTAAAGAGCACATGTTTCCCAGTAGCTGTTTTAAGGTGTCCTGTTTTTTTTCTTTAATTGGGTCATTCTCCACTAGAAGATCAGACGTTGCTTTTGTGTTATTTAACAATTCCTTCATCTTATTACGGAGTTATATTTGAGTTAAAAGCTCTTCTTCGTAATGAGCACTTTTGTTATCAAGGGGTTTTATAAGATCCCAATTCTTCTTTTGTAATTTTCTGATTCATTGTTTAACTTCTCTGTCTTCCATGTGTGAAAATTCTATGGCATCGTTTGCTTTTGAGATTTGTAAGATTTTTTGGACTTCATTTTCAGTCGATGGAAATTGTTTAAAGTAGCAGATAAATTCTTTCCGTTGTTGATGATTGAATGCTGCAGCACTTATGAATGAAATTCTAGCAGTGGAAAAATTAAATGGGATTCTTTATGGTACTACTATACGCAAAATCACGCTTTACAAGTCTGCGCTCAGCAAGTACCTGCTGTATTAAAAATGATAGACTAGGAAACATGACTTGAAAATCGTATGAGTTATATGGAATGCAGATTGGGAATTTAGTCGTGATAGGTAATCAGTCTATACAGATGACCGGAAATAACAAAAATTTAGATGGGAATTACTATAAAGTATTTTACTCCTGGACCATGGATTAGTCATTAACAGTACTTGTGTAAAAACAGATTAAAGTATATGAATTCCCTGTTTAAGAAAGGAATTTCTTTATGACAGTATGAAGTGTGTATCATAGCTGGAATAGCGAGGTGTTGCGTCTTCAGGGAAACAAAATTTGTTATTCTGTAATTTTTACTGAAAATGTGTGTTTAAATTTTGTTACCTTGATAACCTATTTTTAACTCTTTCTATATGAAAATGAAACCAAATACAGACAAAAAAATAAAATTGCATTCCTTCCCTTGGTGCAGTTACTCGCATTTTTAACATAATGGGAGTCAATTTTAAGTTTATAAAATTCTGGCTAGCTGCAATTATATATTGCACTTTTAATATTTCAGTTGTAGGTGCATTGCGCAAAGTATAAAAATGTGTGGTATAATATGTTAAAGAAAATGTATACTCTTTGTATTATTTACAAAAAGATCAGCTAGATGAAAATTAAATACAGGGAAATCATATTTTAATGTGAAATTTAACACTGCATTTCTTCTGAGAGTTTTTTTTCTCCTTCTGGTACGTGCGATGTTATGGCTATATCCATGCAGTCGTTCGGATGTTTGTTTGTTATTCTGTATCTGAATATTGATTTTAACAAGTTCGTTGTTGAAAATCCTCTTTCACATTTTTAAGTAGATCGAAAGCAGGATTTTATCTTTTTAAAAGTTTAACAGTTCATGATTTTTCTGATCTAGGACTATTCAAATGGCTTTCTGTGATATTCCTTATCTTAATTAGGATGAAAATCAGTTATTTCCATTTCTAGATCAGTAGAATTGTTAACCTATTTGCAATCTTTGACCATTTTTCTTAAATACTAGTATCATGTAATGGGTTTGAAGTGAATGAAGTAGTTGGCCTAATTTTAAATACACTCAAAACATCTAATTTAGAAACTAATTTAAGCTCGATGAGATTTTCCAAATGTTTCTTTCAGTTTTCTTACATTTCACGCTTTAATTCTCCGGATTTTCAAAGTGGCAAAACGTACATTGCATTATGGTAAAAATGCATATTCCTTATATTTGTGTAATATTTTTACAAAATTAATTTTTATTTAAAATGAATTTAAAATACCCTTGAATTCAAAGACTTAGTTTAGTTCTCTCCCCCCTCAGGTTTTAAGATTTGAGTTGTTATGTCTGTAAGAATGACTAAATCATAGAACCAATTATGGTCAATAATTTCCTCATAAGTTTCGTTTCTGGATTTTTAAAATTCTTCTTTGAAACTTTTGTAACCGAAGCTGGGATGGAACCCAGGCAGCCAGACAGAATGTACCTTCCCTGAGTGAAAATTTCTATCATTTCACTGAAAGTGACACTATAATATTTCAGAATAAACCCTCGTAACACTAATAAATGTATGTAGGTTTTTTTTTTCATGTTTTTATAATGCCTGTTTGGTTCTTACAGTATTTTGAGCTATTATATTACTAATTCTGTATGTGAGTTAAGACCTTTTAATATAGAACACCTGCTTCAAGGCTAAAAGTAAAGTATTTGAATTGTGTTTCACCTTTCGTGTGTTTTCAGACGTACGTTCTACTCTACAGTTTACGGAATTTCTCGGGATTTGGACATCTCACAAATCTGACAAAATTTCATTCCTATGTTTAGGTTTTATAGTACAATAAGTTGAGCATCCCTACATTAGTATATGACTGATTCCTTCGAAAGAAAAAAAGAGTATCTTAGTTTTGTTGAATTATTGGTCAAAATTTTAGTATATAGGTAATTGCAATAGCTCTTTCACGAAATTTTATTTAAATTTTTTGCAACATTTCAAAATGCTGTATCATTCAATGGCATTTGATGTGTTTTGGCTTGCTGTATTAAAGCTGGGCTCGAACCCGGGCAGCTAGACAATATGTTCTTTACCTGAGTGAAATATTGCTATCATTTCATTAAAGTGACGTGGTATTATTTCAAGATAATTTCTCGTACATTGGACTAAGCCGTCCTCTCTCATGGATGAGTGTACCTAAGTAAAGAACTTAAAATTAGAAATGGTTCTTACGTTAAAATTCTGAATAAAATATTTCTTTTATGGTTTATGACTTTTGTTTCCAAGGTGTTTTCCGAAATCTGTTTTTAAAATGGTGTTTTTGATCCGTTTCTAAAAAAAATCTATAAAAGTATATATGTATAGCTTTTTAATGTCAATATATTGCGAGTTTGATTCTCACTCTTTTTTGATCTGTTATGTCAGTAATTCTGTGTGTGAATTAAGATAGTTTAATATATAACACCTGCTTCAAAGCTAACAGTAAAGTTTATTTTTTTATTTGTCATTTAAAATTACGTGCTTAATTTCTTTTGGTGCCATCTTTCTACCAGCGCTGAAATTATTTACTTTTCTTGAAGATCATTATCCCTTTTATTCTGTGTATCCGTAATAACTGTCTAATTTTTTTTTTCTTTCATTATTCATGTTGTACCCATACATTAAAAACCTCTTTCGCGTAGTGCACCTCTGTCGTATTAGGGAAATCATTTGCATTTCTATCGACTGCAGTCATGATTTTAGTAACAATGTAGCACATTGCTGGAATTTAAAACAAAGAAGCTACTTTTTGAAGTTTTATATATTTAGAAACAATATTAGCTATTTCTCTTTGTGTATAATTATTCTTTAATGTCAAAGTAGTTAAAATCTAATGATTTCTTTTTTTCCCCTTTGGCCTCTTCTAGTGTAATTTGTCATCACTTTGTGCACTCTTGGATTGCAGAACACGATATCGTGAAAGAAAAAGAACGGAGAAATAGTGCAGAGCAAAAAGACATCTGTGGCTGGTAATTCTTGTTTTATGTTAACTTTATTTCCACTAGAAATGCTTGAATGTTATAATTTGTATGTCCTTTTTCAGAAGTAGCTTTATATTGGAGTTTTACTAGTTATTTTACGTGAACGCTTCATATTACGTTTTAATGTTTAGGGTAGCATTTATGCATTAATTTCTTATCTTTTGAATTCCGTATTGAAGTGTCTGAATAGGTGCTTTCTTTATATTGTATAGTAATATTCGAAGTTAGGTCGAACTGTTAATCACATTATAATTATCAGAAGTCTGAGATTTGTTGGAGTTCTGTTGCATCGTAGTGGTTTCAAAATTACTGTTATAGTGTAATTTTTTCCCGAGTGGCCTCCTTTTGCATTATGACGAGGAGGCTAAACATTTTCCTCTCTGTGTGGCCTAATATATCCATGTCCAACAGGGTCTCCTCTTCCCAACAGGTCAGTGTAATTGCACTGCCTGTGTATAAACCAATTTTGTTTCAGATCTTTTCCGAATTTAGTCTCTCTATCAAGTGCTGTTTCTCTTGAAACCATTGAAAGTTTAATGTTCAACAAAAAAGAAATGTAAATAAAAATTTAATGAGTACTCGTATAGAAAGTTAGTGGAGCCAAATTGTCTTCTGTTAAGGATGCTCCAAATGTGCTTTTTCTTAGTTGTTTTAAGCATATACTTTATTATATTTTTCCCTTAATCTGAACTATTTTGGCATATTGTGAAGTTTTATGAACCAATTTGCGAAGATCTATTTAAAATTGATTCCACAAATAAAAATTCATTTTGAAATCAAATCAGAGATGTTTTATTATTATCGAAGTAAAATTCTGCAGATTGACTTTCAGCTTTGTTTTGCAAAGCACTCTGAAAGTTTCTTTCAGACTTCTTTCTGTTCTCTTGGCAAATGCATGACAGAATTATTTTTTGAAAAAGCTGATGTCGTTCGCTTATAAGAATGACTGATGCAACTGTATGCGTGTCGCTGTAAAGAGCACATGTTTCCCAGTAGCTGTTTTAAAGTGTCCTGTTTTTTTCTTTAATTGGGTCATTCTCCGCTAGAAGATCAGACGTTGCTTTTGTGTTATTTAACAATTCCTTCATCTTATCTTCAGTTAAAAGCTCTTCTTCGTAATGAGCACTTTTGTTATCAAGGGGTTTTATAAGATCCCAATTCTTATTTTGTAATTTTCTGATTCATTGTTTAACTGCTCTGTGTTCCATGTGTGAAAATTCTACGGCATCGTTTGGTTTTGAGATTTGTAAGATTTTTTGGACTTCGTTTTCAGTCGATGGAAATTGTTTAAAGTAGCAGATAAATTCTTTCCATTGTTGATGATTGAATGCTGCAGCACGTATGAATGAAATTCTAGCAGTGGACAAATTAAATGGGATTCTTTAAGGTACTACTATACGGGAAATCACACTTTACAAGTCTGCGCTCAGCAAGCACCTGCTGTATTAAAAATGATAGACTAGGAAACATGACTTGAAGAATCGTATGAGTTATGTGGAATGCAGATTGGGAGTTTAGTCGTGATAGGTAATCAGTCTATACAGATGACTGAAAATAATAAAAATTTAGATGGGAATTAATATAAAGTATTTTACTCCTGAACCATGGATTAGTCATTAACAGTATTTGTGTAAAAACAGATTAAAGTATATGAATTCCCTGTTTAAGAAAGGAATTTCTTTATGACAGTATGATGTGTTGTATCATAGCTGGAATAGCGAGGTGTTGCGTCTTCAGGGAAACAAAATTTGTTATTCTGTAATTTTTACTGAAAATGTGTGTTTAAATTTTGTTACCTAGATAACCTACTTTTAACTCTTTCTATATGAAAATTAAACCAAATACAGACAAAAAAATAAAATTGCATTCCTTCCCTTGGTGCAGTTATTCGCATTTTTAACATAATGGGAGGCAATTTTAAGTTTATAAAATTCTGGCTAGCTGCAATTATATATTGCACTTTTAATATTTCAGTTGTAAGTGCATTGCACAAAGTATAAAAATGTGTGGTATAATATGTTAAAGAAAATGTATACTCTTTGTATTATTTACAAAAAGATCAGCTAGATGAAAATTAAATACAGGGAAATCATATTTTAATGTGAAATTTAACACTGCATTTCTTCTGAGAGTTTTTTTTCTCCTTCAGGTACGTGCAATGTTATGGCTATATCCATGCAGTCGTTCGGATGTTTGTTTGTTGTTCTGTATCTGAATATTGATTTTAACAAGTTCGTTGTTGAAAATCCTCTTTCACATTTTTAAGTAGATCGAAAGCAGGATTTTATCTTTTTAAAAGTTTAACACTTCATGATTTTTCTGATCTAGGACTATTCAAATGGCTTTTTGTTATATTCCTTATCTTAATTAGGATGAAAATCAGTTATTTCCATTTGTAGATCAGTAGAATTGTTAAACTATTTGCAATCTTTGACCATTTTTCTTAAATACTAGTATTATGTAATGGGTTTGAAGTGAATGAAGTAGTTGGCCTAATTTTAAATACACTCAAAACATCTAATTTAGAAACTAATTTAAGCTCGATGAGATTTTCCAAATGTTTCTTTCAGTTTTCTTACATTTCACGCTTTAATTCTCCGGATTTTCAAAGTGGCAAAACGTACATTGCATTATGGTAAAAATGTATAGTCCTTATATTTGTGTAATATTTTTACAAAATTAATTTTGATTTAAAATGAATTTAAAATACCCTTGAATTCAAAGATTTAGTTTAGTTCTCTCCCCCCTCAGGTTTTAAGATTTTAGTTGTTATGTCTGTAACAATGACTAAATCATAGAACCAATTATGGTCAATAATTTCCTTATAAGTTTCATTTCTGGATTTTTAAAATTCTTCTGTGAAACTTTTGTAACCAAAGCTGGGATGGAACCCAGGCAGCCAGACAGAATGTACCTTCCCTGAGTGAAAATTTCTATCATTTCACTGAAAGTGACACTATAAATATTTCAGAATAAACCCTCGTAACACTAATAAATGTAGGTAGGTTTTTTTTTTAATAGTTTTATGATGCGTGTTTGGTTCTTACAGTATTTTGAGCTATTATATTACTAATTCTGTATGTGAGTTAAGACCTTTTAATATAGAATACCTGCTTCAAGGCTAAGAGTAAAGTATTTGAATTGTGTTTCACCTTTCGTGTGTTTTCAGACGTACGTTCTACTCTACAGTTTACGGAATTTCTCGGGATTTGGACATCTCACAAATCTGACAAAATTTCATTCCTATGTTTAGGTTTTATAGTACAATAAATTGAGCATCCCTACATTAGTATATGACTGATTCCTTCGAAAGAAAAAAAGAGTATTTTAGTTTTGTTGAATTTTTGGTCAAAATTTTAGTATATAGGTAATTGCAATAGCTCTTTCACGAAATTTTATTTAAATTTTTTGCAACATTTCAAAATGCTGTATCATTCAATGGCATTTGATGTGTTTTGGCTTGCTGTATTAAAGCTGGGCTCGAACCCGGGCAGCTAGACAATATGTTCTTTACCTGAGTGAAATATTGCTATCATTTCATTAAAGTGACGTGGTATTATTTCAAGATAATTTCTCGTACATTGGACTAAGCCGTCCTCTCTCATGGATGAGTGTACCTAAGTAAAGAACTTAAAATTAGAAATGGTTCTTACGTTAAAATTCTGAATAAAATATTTCTTTTATGGTTTATGACTTTTGTTTCCAAGGTGTTTTCCGAAATCTGTTTTTAAAATGGTGTTTTTGATCCGTTTCTAAAAAAAATCTATAAAAGTATATATGTATAGCTTTTTAATGTCAATATATTGCGAGTTTGATTCTCACTCTTTTTTGATCTGTTATGTCAGTAATTCTGTGTGTGAATTAAGATAGTTTAATATATAACACCTGCTTCAAAGCTAACAGTAAAGTTTATTTTTTTATTTGTCATTTAAAATTACGTGCTTAATTTCTTTTGGTGCCATCTTTCTACCAGCGCTGAAATTATTTACTTTTCTCGAAGATCATTATCCCTTTTATTCTGTGTATCCCTAATAACTGTCTAATTTTTTTTTCTTTCATTATTCATGTTGTACCCATACATTAAAAACCTCTTTCGCGTAGTGCACCTCTGTCGTATTAGGGAAATCATTTGCATTTCTATCGACTGCAGTCATGATTTTAGTAACAATGTAGCACATTGCTGGAATTTAAAACAAAGAAGCTACTTTTTGAAGTTTTATATATTTAGAAACAATATTAGCTATTTCTCTTAGTGTATAATTATTCTTTAATGTCAAACTAGTTAAAATCTAATTTCTTTTTTTTTCCCTTGGCCTCTTCTAGTGTAATTTGTCATCACTTTTGTGCACTCTTGGATTGCAGAACACGATATCGTGAAAGAAAAAGAACGGAGAAATAGTGCAGAGCAAAAAGATATCTGTGGCTGGTAATTCTTGTTTTATGTTAACTTTATTTCCACTAGAAATGCTTGAATGTTATAATTTGTATGTCCTTTTTCACAAGTAGCTTTTTATTGGAGTTTTACTAGTTATTTTACGTGAACGCTTCATATTACGTTTTAATGTTTCATATTACGTTTTAATGGTAGCATTTATGCATTAATTTCTTAGGTTTTGAATTCCGTATTGAAGTGTCTGAATAGGTGCTTTCTTTATATTGTATAGTAATATTCGAAGTTAGGTCGAACTGTTAATCACACTATAATTATCAGAAGTCTGAGATTTGTTGGAGTTCTGTTGCATCGTAGTGGTTTCAAAATTACTGTTATAGTGTAATTTTTTCCCGAGTGGCCTCCTTTTGCATTATGACGAGGAGGCTAAACATTTTCCTCTCTGTGTGGCCTAATATTTTCCCTGTCCAACAGGGTCTCCTCTTCCCAACAGGTCAGTGTAATTGCACTGCCTGTGTATAAACCAATTTTGTTTCAGATTTTTTCCGAATTTAGAGTCTCTCTATCAAGTGCTGTTTCTCTTGAAACCATTGAAAGTTTAATGTTCAACAAAAAAGAAATGTAAATAAAAATTTAATGAGTACTCGTATAGAAAGTTAGTGGAGCCAAATTGTCTTCTGTTAAGGATGCTCCAAATGTGCTTTTTCTTAGTTGTTTTAAGCATATACTTTATTATATTTTCCCCTTAATCTGAACTATTTTGGCATATTGTGAAGTTTTATGAACCAATTTGCGAAGATCTATTTAAAATTGATTCCACAAATAAAAATTCATTTTGAAATCAAATCAGAGATGTTTTATTATTATCGAAGTAAAATTCTGCAGGATTGACTTTCAACTTTGTTTTGCAAAGCACTCTGAAAGTTTCTTTCGGACTTCTTTCTGTTCTCTTGCCAAATGCATGACACAATTATTTTCTGTAAAAGCTGATGTCCTTCGCTTATAAGAATGACTGATGCAACTGTATGCGTGTCGCTGTAAAGAGCACATGTCTCCCAGTAGCTGTTTTAAAGTGTCCTGTTTTTTTTCTTTAATTGGGTCATTCTCCACTAGAAGATCAGATGTTGCTTTTGTGTTATTTAACAATTCCTTCATCTTATCTTCAGTTAAAAGCTCTTCTTCGTAATGAGCACTTTTGTTATCAAGGGGTTTTATAAGATCCCAATTCTTCTTTTGTAATTTTCTGATTCATTGTTTAACTTCTCTGTGTTCCATGTGTGAAAATTCTACGGCATCGTTTGCTTTTGAGATTTGTAAGATTTTTTGGACTTCGTTTTCAGTCGATGGAAATTGTTTAAAGTAGCAGATAAATTCTTTCCATTGTTGATGATTGAATGCTGCAGCACGTATGAATGAAATTCTAGCAGTGGACAAATTAAATGGGATTCTTTAAGGTACTACTATACGGGAAATCACGCTTTACAAGTCTGCGCTCAGCAAGTACCTGCTGTATTAAAAATGATAGACTAGGAAACATGACTTGAAAATCGTATGAGTTATATGGAATGCAGATTGGGAGGTTAGTCGTGATAGGTAATCAGTCTATACAGATGACCGGAAATAACAAAAATTTAGATGGGAATTACTATAAAGTATTTTACTCCTGAACCATGGATTAGTCATTAACAGTACTTGTGTAAAAACAGATTAAAGTATATGAATTCCCTGTTTAAGAAAGGAATTTCTTTATGACAGTATGATGTGTTGTATCATAGCTGGAATAGCGAGGTGTTGCGTCTTCAGGGAATTAAAATTTGTTATTCTGTAATTTTTACTGAAAATGTGTGTTTAAATTTTGTTACCTAGATAACCTACTTTTAACTCTTTCTATATGAAAATGAAACCAAATACAGACAAAAAAATAAAATTGCATTCCTTCCCTTGGTGCAGTTATTCGCATTTTTAACATAATGGGAGGCAATTTTAAGTTTATAAAATTCTGGCTAGCTGCAATTATATATTGCACTTTTAATATTTCAGTTGTAGGTGCATTGCGCAAAGTATAAAAATGTGTGGTATAATATGTTAAAGAAAATGTATACTCTTTGTATTATTTACAAAAAGATCAGCTAGATGAAAATTAAATACAGGGAAATCATATTTTAATGTGAAATTTAACACTGCATTTCTTCTGAGAGTTTTTTTTCTCCTTCTGGTACGTGCGATGTTATGGCTATATCCATGCAGTCGTTCGGATGTTTGTTTGTTATTCTGTATCTGAATATTGATTTTAACAAGTTCGTTGTTGAAAATCCTCTTTCACATTTTTAAGTAGATCGAAAGCAGGATTTTATCTTTTTAAAAGTTTAACAGTTCATGATTTTTCTGATCTAGGACTATTCAAATGGCTTTCTGTGATATTCCTTATCTTAATTAGGATGAAAATCAGTTATTTCCATTTCTAGATCAGTAGAATTGTTAACCTATTTGCAATCTTTGACCATTTTTCTTAAATACTAGTATCATGTAATGGGTTTGAAGTGAATGAAGTAGTTGGCCTAATTTTAAATACACTCAAAACATCTAATTTAGAAACTAATTTAAGCTCGATGAGATTTTCCAAATGTTTCTTTCAGTTTTCTTACATTTCACGCTTTAATTCTCCGGATTTTCAAAGTGGCAAAACGTACATTGCATTATGGTAAAAATGTATAGTCCTTATATTTGTGTAATATTTTTACAAAATTAATTTTGATTTAAAATGAATTTAAAATACCCTTGAATTCAAAGACTTAGTTTAGTTCTCTCCCCCCTCAGGTTTTAAGATTTTAGTTGTTATGTCTGTAACAATGACTAAATCATAGAACCAATTATGGTCAATAATTTCCTCATAAGTTTCGTTTCTGGATTTTTAAAATTCTTCTGTGAAACTTTTGTAACTGAAGCTGGGATGGAACCCAGGCAGCCAGACAGAATGTACCTTCCCTGAGTGAAAATTTCTATCATTTCACTGAAAGTGACACTATAATATTTCAGAATAAACCCTCGTAACACTAATAAATGTAGGTAGGTTTTTTTTTTAATAGTTTTATGATGCGTGTTTGGTTCTTACAGTATTTTGAGCTATTATATTACTAATTCTGTATGTGAGTTAAGACCTTTTAATATAGAATACCTGCTTCAAGGCTAAAAGTAAAGTATTTGAATTGTGTTTCACCTTTCGTGTGTTTTCAGACGTACGTTCTACTCTACAGTTTACGGAATTTCTCGGGATTTGGACATCTCACAAATCTGACAAAATTTCATTCCTATGTTTACGTTTTATAGTACAATAAGTTGAGCATCCCTACATTAGTATATGACTGATTCCTTCGAAAGAAAAAAAGAGTATTTTAGTTTTGTTGAATTTTTGGTCAAAATTTTAGTATATAGGTAATTGCAATAGCTCTTTCACGAAATGTTATTTAAATTTTTTGCAACATTTCAAAATGCTGTATCATTCAATGGCATTTGATGTGTTTTGGCTTGCTGTATTAAAGCTGGGCTCGAACCCGGGCAGCTAGACAATATGTTCTTTACCTGAGTGAAATATTGCTATCATTTCATTAAAGTGACGTGGTATTATTTCAAGATAATTTCTCGTACATTGGACTAAGCAGTCCTCTCTCATGGATGAGTGTACCTAAGTAAAGAACTTAAAATTAGAAATGGTTCTTACGTTAAAATTCTGAATAAAATATTTCTTTTATGGTTTATGACTTTTGTTTCCAAGGTGTTTTCCGAAATCTGTTTTTAAAATGGTGTTTTTGATCCGTTTCTAAAAAAAATCTATAAAAGTATATATGTATAGCTTTTTAATGTCAATATATTGCGAGTTTGATTCTCACTCTTTTTTGATCTGTTATGTCAGTAATTCTGTGTGTGAATTAAGATAGTTTAATATATAACACCTGCTTCAAAGCTAACAGTAAAGTTTATTTTTTTATTTGTCATTTAAAATTACGTGCTTAATTTCTTTTGGTGCCATCTTTCTACCAGCGCTGAAATTATTTACTTTTCTCGAAGATCATTATCCCTTTTATTCTGTGTATCCCTAATAACTGTCTAATTTTTTTTTTCTTTCATTATTCATGTTGTACCCATACATTAAAAACCTCTTTCGCGTAGTGCACCTCTGTCGTATTAGGGAAATCATTTGCATTTCTATCGACTGCAGTCATGATTTTAGTAACAATGTAGCACATTGCTGGAATTTAAAACAAAGAAGCTACTTTTTGAACTTTTATATATTTAGAAACAATATTAGCTATTTCTCTTAGTGTATAATTATTCTTTAATGTCAAAGTAGTTAAAATCTAATTTCTTTTTTTTCCCTTTGGCCTCTTCTAGTGTAATTTGTCATCACTTTTGTGCACTCTTGGATTGCAGAACATGATATTGTGAAAGAAAAAGAACGGAGAAATAGTGCAGAGCAAAAAGACATCTGTGGCTGGTAATTCTTGTTTTACGTTAACATTATTTCCACTAGAAATGCTTGAATGTTATAATTTGTATGTCCCTTTTCACATGTTGCTTTATATTGGAGTTTTAATAGTTATTTATTTTACTTGAAAGCTTCATATTACGTTTTAATGTTTAGGGTAGCATTTATGCATTAATTTCTTAGGTTTTGAATTCCGTATTGAAGTGTCTGAATAGGTGCTTTCTTTATATTGTATAGTAATATTCGAAGTTAGGTCGAACTGTTAATCACACTATAATTATCAGAAGTCTGAGATTTGTTGGAGTTCTGTTGCATCGTAGTGGTTTCAAAATTACTGTTATAGTGTAATTTTTTCCGAGTGGCCTCCTTTTGCATTATGAGGAGGAGGCTAAACATTTTCCTCTCTGTGTGGCCTAATATTTTCCCTGTCCAACAGGGTCTCCTCTTCCCAACAGGTCAGTGTAATTGCACTGCCTGTGTATAAACCAATTTTGTTTCAGATTTTTTCCGAATTTAGAGTCTCTCTATCAAGTGCTGTTTCTCTTGAAACCATTGAAAGTTTAATGTTCAACAAAAAAGAAATGTAAATAAAAATTTAATGAGTACTCGTATAGAAAGTTAGTGGAGCCAAATTGTCTTCTGTTAAGGATGCTCCAAATGTGTTTTTTCTTAGTTGTTTTAAGCATATACTTTATTATATTTTCCCCTTAATCTGAACTATTTTGGCATATTGTGAAGTTTTATGAACCAATTTGCGAAGATCTATTTAATATTGATTCCACAAATAAAAATTCATTTTGAAATCAAATCAGAGATGTTTTATTATTATTGAAGTAAAATTCTGCAGATTGACTTTCAACTTTGTTTTGCAAAGCACTCTGAAAGTTTCTTTCAGACTTCTTTCCGTACTCTTCGCAAATGCATGACAGAATTATTTTTTGAAAAAGCTGATGTCCTTCGCTTATAAGAATGACTGATGCAACTGTATGCGTGTCGCTGTAAAGAGCACATGTTTCCCAGTAGCTGTTTTAAGGTGTCCTGTTTTTTTTCTTTAATTGGGTCATTCTCCACTAGAAGATCAGACGTTGCTTTTGTGTTATTTAACAATTCCTTCATCTTATTACGGAGTTATATTTGAGTTAAAAGCTCTTCTTCGTAATGAGCACTTTTGTTATCAAGGGGTTTTATAAGATCCCAATTCTTCTTTTGTAATTTTCTGATTCATTGTTTAACTTCTCTGTCTTCCATGTGTGAAAATTCTATGGCATCGTTTGCTTTTGAGATTTGTAAGATTTTTTGGACTTCATTTTCAGTCGATGGAAATTGTTTAAAGTAGCAGATAAATTCTTTCCGTTGTTGATGATTGAATGCTGCAGCACTTATGAATGAAATTCTAGCAGTGGAAAAATTAAATGGGATTCTTTATGGTACTACTATACGCAAAATCACGCTTTACAAGTCTGCGCTCAGCAAGTACCTGCTGTATTAAAAATGATAGACTAGGAAACATGACTTGAAAATCGTATGAGTTATATGGAATGCAGATTGGGAGTTTAGTCGTGATAGGTAATCAGTCTATACAGATGACCGGAAATAACAAAAATTTAGATGGGAATTACTATAAAGTATTTTACTCCTGGACCATGGATTAGTCATTAACAGTACTTGTGTAAAAACAGATTAAAGTATATGAATTCCCTGTTTAAGAAAGGAATTTCTTTATGACAGTATGAAGTGTGTATCATAGCTGGAATAGCGAGGTGTTGCGTCTTCAGGGAAACAAAATTTGTTATTCTGTAATTTTTACTGAAAATGTGTGTTTAAATTTTGTTACCTTGATAACCTATTTTTAACTCTTTCTATATGAAAATGAAACCAAATACAGACAAAAAAATAAAATTGCATTCCTTCCCTTGGTGCAGTTACTCGCATTTTTAACATAATGGGAGTCAATTTTAAGTTTATAAAATTCTGGCAAGCTGCAATTATATATTGCACTTTTAATATTTCAGTTGTAGGTGCATTGCGCAAAGTATAAAAATGTGTGGTATAATATGTTAAAGAAAATGTATACTCTTTGTATTATTTACAAAAAGATCAGCTAGATGAAAATTAAATACAGGGAAATCATATTTTAATGTGAAATTTAACACTGCATTTCTTCTGAGAGTTTTTTTTCTCCTTCTGGTACGTGCGATGTTATGGCTATATCCATGCAGTCGTTCGGATGTTTGTTTGTTATTCTGTATCTGAATATTGATTTTAACAAGTTCGTTGTTGAAAATCCTCTTTCACATTTTTAAGTAGATCGAAAGCAGGAATTTATCTTTTTAAAAGTTTAACAGTTCATGATTTTTCTGATCTAGGACTATTCAAATGGCTTTCTGTGATATTCCTTATCTTAATTAGGATGAAAATCAGTTATTTCCATTTCTAGATCAGTAGAATTGTTAACCTATTTGCAATCTTTGACCATTTTTCTTAAATACTAGTATCATGTAATGGGTTTGAAGTGAATGAAGTAGTTGGCCTAATTTTAAATACACTCAAAACATCTAATTTAGAAACTAATTTAAGCTCGATGAGATTTTCCAAATGTTTCTTTCAGTTTTCTTACATTTCACGCTTTAATTCTCCGGATTTTCAAAGTGGCAAAACGTACATTGCATTATGGTAAAAATGCATATTCCTTATATTTGTGTAATATTTTTACAAAATTAATTTTTATTTAAAATGAATTTAAAATACCCTTGAATTCAAAGACTTAGTTTAGTTCTCTCCCCCCTCAGGTTTTAAGATTTGAGTTGTTATGTCTGTAAGAATGACTAAATCATAGAACCAATTATGGTCAATAATTTCCTCATAAGTTTCGTTTCTGGATTTTTAAAATTCTTCTTTGAAACTTTTGTAACCGAAGCTGGGATGGAACCCAGGCAGCCAGACAGAATGTACCTTCCCTGAGTGAAAATTTCTATCATTTCACTGAAAGTGACACTATAATATTTCAGAATAAACCCTCGTAACACTAATAAATGTATGTAGGTTTTTTTTTTCATGTTTTTATAATGCCTGTTTGGTTCTTACAGTATTTTGAGCTATTATATTACTAATTCTGTATGTGAGTTAAGACCTTTTAATATAGAACACCTGCTTCAAGGCTAAAAGTAAAGTATTTGAATTGTGTTTCACCTTTCGTGTGTTTTCAGACGTACGTTCTACTCTACAGTTTACGGAATTTCTCGGGATTTGGACATCTCACAAATCTGACAAAATTTCATTCCTATGTTTAGGTTTTATAGTACAATAAGTTGAGCATCCCTACATTAGTATATGACTGATTCCTTCGAAAGAAAAAAAGAGTATCTTAGTTTTGTTGAATTATTGGTCAAAATTTTAGTATATAGGTAATTGCAATAGCTCTTTCACGAAATTTTATTTAAATTTTTTGCAACATTTCAAAATGCTGTATCATTCAATGGCATTTGATGTGTTTTGGCTTGCTGTATTAAAGCTGGGCTCGAACCCGGGCAGCTAGACAATATGTTCTTTACCTGAGTGAAATATTGCTATCATTTCATTAAAGTGACGTGGTATTATTTCAAGATAATTTCTCGTACATTGGACTAAGCCGTCCTCTCTCATGGATGAGTGTACCTAAGTAAAGAACTTAAAATTAGAAATGGTTCTTACGTTAAAATTCTGAATAAAATATTTCTTTTATGGTTTATGACTTTTGTTTCCAAGGTGTTTTCCGAAATCTGTTTTTAAAATGGTGTTTTTGATCCGTTTCTAAAAAAAATCTATAAAAGTATATATGTATAGCTTTTTAATGTCAATATATTGCGAGTTTGATTCTCACTCTTTTTTGATCTGTTATGTCAGTAATTCTGTGTGTGAATTAAGATAGTTTAATATATAACACCTGCTTCAAAGCTAACAGTAAAGTTTATTTTTTTATTTGTCATTTAAAATTACGTGCTTAATTTCTTTTGGTGCCATCTTTCTACCAGCGCTGAAATTATTTACTTTTCTTGAAGATCATTATCCCTTTTATTCTGTGTATCCGTAATAACTGTCTAATTTTTTTTTTCTTTCATTATTCATGTTGTACCCATACATTAAAAACCTCTTTCGCGTAGTGCACCTCTGTCGTATTAGGGAAATCATTTGCATTTCTATCGACTGCAGTCATGATTTTAGTAACAATGTAGCACATTGCTGGAATTTAAAACAAAGAAGCTACTTTTTGAACTTTTATATATTTAGAAACAATATTAGCTATTTCTCTTAGTGTATAATTATTCTTTAATGTCAAAGTAGTTAAAATCTAATTTCTTTTTTTTCCCTTTGGCCTCTTCTAGTGTAATTTGTCATCACTTTTGTGCACTCTTGGATTGCAGAACATGATATTGTGAAAGAAAAAGAACGGAGAAATAGTGCAGAGCAAAAAGACATCTGTGGCTGGTAATTCTTGTTTTACGTTAACATTATTTCCACTAGAAATGCTTGAATGTTATAATTTGTATGTCCCTTTTCACATGTTGCTTTATATTGGAGTTTTACTAGTTATTTATTTTACTTGAAAGCTTCATATTACGTTTTAATGTTTAGGGTAGCATTTATGTATTAATTTCTTTGGTTTTGAATTTCATATTGAAGTGTCTGAATTGGTGCTTTCTTTATATTGTATTGTAATATTCGAAGTGAGGTAGAACTGTTAATCACACTATAATTGTCAGAAGTCTGAGATTTTTTAGAGTTCCGTTGCTCCATAGTGGTTTCAAAATTACTGCTGTAGTGTATTTTTTTCTGAAGTGGCCTTCTTTCGCATTACAAGGAGGAGGCTAAACATTTTCCTCTCTGTGTGGTCTAATATTTTCCCCGTCCAACAGGGTCTCCTCTTCACAACAGGTCAGTGTAATTGCACTGCCTGTGTATAAACCAATTTTGTTTCAGATTTTTTCCGAATTTAGAGTCTCTCTATCAAGTGCTGTTTCTCTTGAAACCACTGAAAGTTAAATGTTCAACAAAAAAGAAATGTAAATAAAAATTTAATGAGTACTCGTATAGAAAGTTGGTGGAGCCAAATTGTCTTCTGTTAAGGATGCTCCAAATGTGCTTTTTCTTAGTTGTTTTAAGCATATACTTTATTATATTTTCCCCTTAATCTGAACTATTTGGGCATATTGTGAAGTTTTATGAACCAATTTGCGAAGATCTATTTAAAATTGATTCGACAAATAAAAATTCATTTTGAAATCAAATCAGAGATGTTTTATTATTATCGAAGTAAAATTCTGCAGGATTGACTTTCAACTTTGTGTTGCAAAGCACTCTGAAAGTTTCTTTCGGACTTCTTTCTCTTCTCTTGCCAAATGCATGACACAATTATTTTCTGTAAAAGCTGATGTCCTTCGCTTATAAGAATGACTGATGCAACTGTATGCGTGTCGCTGTAAAGAGCACATGTCTCCCAGTAGCTGTTTTAAAGTGTCCTGTTTTTTTTCTTTAATTGGGTCATTCTCCACTAGAAGATCAGATGTTGCTTTTGTGTTATTTAACAATTCCTTCATCTTATCTTCAGTTAAAAGCTCTTCTTCGTAATGAGCACTTTTGTTATCAAGGGGTTTTATAAGATCCCAATTCTTCTTTTGTAATTTTCTGATTCATTGTTTAACTTCTCTGTCTTCCATGTGTGAAAATTCTACGGCATCGTTTGCTTTTGAGATTTGTAAGATTTTTTTGACTTCATTTTCAGTCGATGGAAATTGTTTAAAGTAGCAGATAAATTCTTTCCGTTTTTATGATTGAATGCTGCAGCACGTATGAATGAAATTCTAGCAGTGGACAAGTTAAATGGGATCCTTTAAGGTACTGCTACATGCGAAATCACGCTTTACAAGTCTGCGCTCAACAAGTACCTGCTGTATTAAAAATGATAGACTAGGAAACATGACTTGAAGAATCGTATGAGTTATGTGGAATGCAGATTGGGAGTTTAGTCGTGATAGGTAAACAGACTATACAGATGACCCGAAGTAATAAAAATTTAGATGGGTGTACTATAAAGTATTTTACTCCTGGACCATGGACTAGTCGTAAACAGTACTTGTGTAAAAACAGATTAAAGTATATGAATTTCCTGTTTAAGAAAAGAATTTCTCTATGACAGTATGCAGTCTGTATCATAGCTGGAATAGCGAGGTGTTGCGTCTTCAGGGAAACAAAATCTGTTATTCTGTAATTTTTACTGGAAATGTGTGTTTAAATTTTGTTACCTAGATAACCTATTTTTAACTCTTTCTATATGAAAATGAAACCAAATACAGACAAAGAAATAAAATTGCATTCCTTTCCTTGGTGCAGTTATTTGCACCTTTAACTTATTGGGTGCCAATTTTAAGTTTATAGAATTTGGGCTAGCTGCAATTATATATTGCAATTTTAGTATTTCAGTTGTTAGTGCATTACACAAAGTATAAAAATGTGTGGTATAAAATGTTAAAGAAAAGGTATACTCTTTGTATTATTTACAAAATATTCAGCAAGATGAAAATTAAATACAGGGAAAACATATTTTAATGTGAAATTTAACACTGCATTTCTTCTGCGAGTTATTTTTCCTCTCTAGTACATGCTATGTTATGGCTAAATCCATGCAGTCGTTCGGATGTTTGTTTGTTATCCTGTATCTGAACATTGATTTTTAACAAGTTCATTCTTGAAAATCCTCTTTCACCTTTTTACGTAAATCGAAAGCAGGAATTTATCTTTTTAAAAGTTTAACAGTTCATGATTTTTCTGATCTAGGACTATTCAAATGGGCTTTTTGTGGTAGTCTTGATATTAATTAGGATGAAAATTAGTTATTTCCATTTCTAGATCGGTAGAATTGTTATTTAACATATTTTCAATCTTTTACCATTTTTCTTAAAAATTAGTATTATGTAATGGGTTGGAAGTGAAGGAAGTAGTTGGCCTAATTTTAAATACACTCAAAACATCTAATTTGAAAACTAACTTAAGCTCGATGAGACTTTCCAAATGTTTGTTTCAGTTTTCTTATATTTCACACTTTAGTTCTCCAGATTTTCCAAAGTGGCAAAACGTACATTGCATTATGGTAAAAATGTATAGTCCTTATATTTGTGTAATATTTTCACAAAAATAATTTTGATTTAAAATAAATTTAAAATACCCTTGAATTCAAAGACTTAGTTTAGTTCTCTCCCCCCTCAGGTTTTAAGATTTGAGTTGTTATGTCTGTAAGAATGACTAAATCATAGAACCAATTATGGTCAATAATTTCCTCATAAGTTTCGTTTCTGGATTTTTAAAATTCTTCTTTGAAACTTTTGTAACAGAAGCTGGGATGGCTAAAAGTAAAGTATTTGAATTATGTTTTACATTTCGTCTGTTTTCAGACGCAGGATCTATTCTACAATTTGCAGAATTTCTCAGTATTGGACATCTCACAAATCTGACAAAATTTCATTCCTATGTTTACGTTTTATAGTACAATAAGTTGAGCATCCCTACATTAGTATATGACTGATTCCTTCGAAAGAAAAAAAGAGTATTTTAGTTTTGTTGAATTTTTGGTCAAAATTTTAGTATATAGGTAATTGCAATAGCTCTTTCACGAAATTTTATTTAAATTTTTTGCAACATTTCAAAATGCTGTATCATTCAATGGCATTTGATGTGTTTTGGCTTGCTGTATTAAAGCTGGGCTCGAACACGGGCAGCTAGACAATATGTTCTTTCCCTGAGTCAAATATTGCTATAATTTCATTAAAGTGACATGGTAATATTTCAGGATAATTTTTGGTACATTGGACTAAGCTATCTTCTCTCAGGAATAAGAGTACCTAAGTAAAGAACGTAAAATTAGAAACGGTTTTTACGTTAAAATTCTCAATGAAATGTTTCTTTTATGGTTTATGACTTTTGTTTCCAAGAGTTTCTTCGAAATCTGTTTTTAGAATGGTGTTTTTGAGCTTTTTTTTTTTAAAAAAAAAAAATCTTTAAAAGTGTATATGTATAGCTCTTTTAATGTTAATATATTGCGAGTTTGATTCTTACTCTTTTTTGATCTGTTATGTCACTAATTCTGTGTGTGAATTAAGATAGTTTAATATATAACACCTGCTTCAAAGCTAACAGTAAAGTTTATTTTGTTTATTTGTCATTTAAAATTACCTGCTTATTTCCTTTTGGTGCTGTCTTTCTACCAGGGCTTAAATTATTTACTCTTCTCGAAGATCATTATCCGTAATAACTGTCTAAATATTTTTCCTTTCATTGTTCATGTTGTACCCATACATTAAAACCCCTTTTGCTTACTGTACTTCTGTCGTATTAGGGAAATCATTTGCTTTTCTATCAACTGCAGTCATGATTTTAGTAACAATGTAGCACATTGCTGGAATTTAAAACAAAGAAGGCTACTTTTGAAGTTTTATATATTTAGAAACATTATTAGCTATTTCTCTTTGTGTATAATTATTCTTTAATGTCAAAGTAGTTAAAATCTAATGATTTCTTTTTTTCCCCCTTGGCCTCTTCTAGTGTAATTTGTCATCACTTTTGTGCACTTTTGGATTGCAGAACATGATATCGTGAAAGAAAAAGAACGGAGAAATAGTGCAGAGCAAAAAGACATCTGTGGCTGGTAATTCTTGTTTTATATTAACTTTATTTCCACTAGAAATGCTTGAATGTTATAATTTGTATGTCCTTTTTCACAAGTAGCTTTATATTGGAGTTTTACTAGTTATTTTACGTGAACGCTTCATATTACGTTTTAATGCTTAGGGTAGCATTTATGCATTAATTTCTTAGGTTTTGAATTCCGTATTGAAGTGTCTGAATTGGTGCTTTCTTTATATTGTATTGTAATATTCGTAGTGAGGTAGAACTGTTAATCACACTATAATTATCAGAAGTTTGAGATTTGTTGGAGTTCTGTTGCATCGTAGTGGTTTCAAAATTACTGCTCTAATGTATTTTTTTCTGAATTGGCCTCCTTTCGCATTAAGAGGAGGAGGCTAAACATTTTCCTCTCTGTGTGGCCTAATATTTTCCCTGTCCAACGGGATCTTCTCTTCCCAACAGGTCAGTGTAATTGAACTGCCTGTGTATAAACGAATTTTGTTTTAGTTTTTCCCGAATTTTAGTCTCTCTCTATCAAGTGCTGTTTCTCTTAAAACCATTGAAATTCAATTTAGGTTTTATAGTACAATAAGTTGAGCATCCTTACATTAGTATGTGACTTTGATTCCTTCAAAAGAAAAAAAGAGTATCTTAGTTTTTTTTTTTTTTTTGAATTTTTGATCAAAGTTTTAGTATGTAGGTAATTGCAATATCTCTTCCGCAAAATTGCATTAAAATTTTTTGCAACATTTTAAAATGCTGTATCATTCGATGGCATTTGATGTGTTTTCGCTTTCTGTATTAAAGCTGGGCTCAAACCCGTGCAGCTAGACAACATGATCTTTCCCTGAGTAAAAATTAAATCGTTTAAAAATACAGTTATATCATTAAATGAAGAGTCTAGATGAAATATTCAAATCGTGTAGCTTCTACATTTAGTTTGACAGTAAAAAGTCTGGAAGTAATATTAATTCTTTGTTGAAAAATATCTTTATTGATACCAAGTGTTGCAAATCAATCTTAAGTTATTTCTCAGAGTAATATATAAAAACTGTCCCCCTCTGGCTACATTCTTGAAAGTAAGCATTAAGTATTTAACAAATCGATTTGATCATATTTTATGCATCATGCAGACTATATTTCCAGCTCTTTCAATAAAGTGCAATTTATTTTCAGTGTATGAACATGAAATTTCTTCTAAAATACTGTACAAGCTTAGTCACTTATTCCAAATTTAATTCAGTTTTCATATAAGAATTCAAATTTGCCAGACAATTGCTTTCTTAACATCTATTAAACTAAAAATAGTTTAATAGATGTTGTTGTAATTTAACACTTTTGACTTTAATGTTTTCAGAAATTTGCTAAATCGAGTTTATCTTTGTGTGACCTTGCATCTAAGGCACCAATAATAAATTTGTTTTGACATTCACTGGTTAAATTTTTAAAGAAAACTTATTATTGATGTAAAAAAAGGAACAAATGATATTTATCTTGGTAATATGTCTTTTGATATTGTCTTAAGTTATCGCGTCTTATGGTTATTTATGGTGTCTCATGATATTGCAGCAACTTAAAATGCATTTCATAGAACTTGTTGTTTCTTAAGTTGCATAACCTATTTTCATAGCTTCTTGTCATCTTTATGTTTTACTGTTCCATGTTCAAATATATATAAAAGGTAAATTTCTAATCAAATATTCTTCCATTCACAGCACAGTGATATAATTTGTGTTCGCATTTATTATACTGTTATGATCATTATTCATTATAGAGTTTTATATATTTATTATATATATTTAATTTATATCATTATGTATTATATGATTTTGCTTTTAGAATATATCACAATATATGTTTCGAATTGCTAATAAAACTATTATGTTTTTCAATATGTTAATGTGATCTGTGTGTCTTTTAGGTTAATTATTTTAATAATGGAATTAAAATAAAATCATACCCTTTTAATGTAATTCACATTTTACCATAAAAATGTTTTTTAAAGTCACATTTGATAACAATATAAAAAATGTTGATAGAAACTTTAAAATTATTCCTATTTTTATTGGCAAGTATTAAATATTCTTCACAAAATTCCATTTCTCAGCACACACCATCTCAATTAATTTGATCAGTTTCCAAATAAAAATTAAATTCAGTATGTCGCAGAGTAAGTACCAGAAGTAGAACTGCATGAAACGCACAAGAACATATCCATATTTAGCCAATCACTATTCACTTCTAACTGTTACTAACTGAATAAAAGAAAATATAAGTATTAAGTTCTATGAATAAAAGATCAGTTACAGTAAAGAAAAATTTTTTTAATATACATTACATCTTAATTCTATATAAGTATTCTTTTGTTTTTCACTTGCCCTTGACATTAGTTGATGACAGCTGTTTCATGTCAGAAATATTGTTCCTTATAAAAAAATACACACATAAATGTTATGTTTTATATATAGAAAAATCTATGTACTCTTCTGTTATAGGGACTGGATTCAGAAATGTATGTATGTGTGTATGCACTTTTATATGTGTGTTTATACACAAACATGCATGCATACGTACATATATACGTGCATATGTGAACACATTCATACATACATTTCTGAATTCGGTCCTGATAACAGAAGTGTACCAAATTTTGCCGCAGTTGTTAAATGAATAGTCTAAGGTAAAATGGTTCTGGTTTATTTGATTACAGCAAAGCTTGCTCAGGCCCATCTATACCTAAGGGTGTAGATGATGCCCTTGTGTAGTACCTTCGATTGAAAACTGACACACATTAATATTACATGTGTATAATCAGCTATAAAATATGCACCAAGAAACTGAAATTTTCAACAGTAATTTAATATACTTTATTCTGTGTTACATACAAATAGTACATTCTTTTTGACAAAGCTATATGAAGCATACACAATCAGCCTCATTCAAATACTAAATATTTAAGTATTTTTTGATTATCCAACCCCTAGTTTCAGCATTTTATAAAAGTGTTAGGTTTTTTTTATGCATTCCTGGTACACATCTGACCAAAGACAGTGCATAAAAATGGTTATATGATTATATTGTACAAATGGTTCTCATTTTATAGTTAACCGTCATTTCGCTGGCAAATACCTTTTTTATCATAATGAATTACATTAGAATTCTGGAGTCTTATGTACTTATAAGAAAGAAAGCATTGGATTTCATTAAAAATACAATGTTTTCCCTAAGAATAAAGAATCAAAAATGTGCATTCTATGAAATTGTACTTTTTAAATGATAAAATTTTAAAATCTACAATCTGAATATTAGAATATGGTTGGAAAATTACCGTAAAATCTCTTGTTTCTACCAAAGTGCTTTTAATATTCTGTGATGGATGGAATTCTCTTATGAAAATTATGTTATGGTACTTGAAATGGTTCCTTGTTTACTTAAGAATTATAACCAGATAATGAAGCTCTTACAACAAATTTTATCTGATTAATATAATTTATGCCTTCTTTTTTTAATGAAATGGCTGTTGTATATAATGATTGTACTTGTTTAAATTTAAATAATTCTTTGGCATAATGTAATTTATATCATCTATGTTGCTACAATTCTGTTTCAGTACAAGACCATCATGTCAGTGTAAGATTTCGTAAGTGGAGACTTGGTTTCTAATCTTTGTGTAATATAATACGGAGAAGCTCTTACTGTGAATTTTGATATGTATAATTTATTCTTGTATTGGATTGGAATGGACTCGGTGTTTTCATTTAGGATGTTTCATATTCAAAGAGTTAGTTCAGTGTTTCATATTCAAAGATGATTAAGTTCATACAATGTAATTAATTAATAGACTTATCACACAGACCTTTTTAATAGACTTATTTTTAAATTTTTTGTTCAGACATAATGGTACTAATTAAAAACAGCATTAGAAAAACAAAACTGGTTAAAAGAAAACTTCAGTTATTTTTAAAATTGATATTTTATATTTAAATGCTTTTATTAATATAAAAACAACAATAAACATATTTCTAAATAATAAGGTTATTAAGAATCCTTAAGAAAATTTTTAACATTTATAAAGGTTTGCAAGGTGAAAACATAATCGATTTTGTTATAAATCACATGGTTTTGAGTATGCTCCTGCTGGATTGGTAGAAGCTTGGTGATCCTGTTATGAACAAATCTTAACAGATGAAGATATAGCATGTGAATATAGAATCTAAAGGAAAGGTAAGGTTAGATTAGGGTCTTTGAATATTACCAAGCACAATGGTTATCAGTCTGAAGAAGAATGCTTTTATGAAGAACTTTATGGGGCACACTCATTCTCATATGGCAGGGTTGCTTTCTCAAGTACTGAGGTAGGGAATATTTAATCTGCTCTTTTTTTTTTTTTTTGGAAGTGTTTGGTAATGGTATTATTCATTTCATGTATTTTCTGTAATACATATAGAACACTAATATTTCTATTACAAGTGTCTTTTTTTCATTTTTAAGTGCTTTGCTTGTTGGTATTCTCAAAATTGCATTTAATAAGTAGTGCTATTAAGTATATAATAGCTATATATTATGTATAAATTATAATATAATGTACAACATATAATGATATGTATTACGTGTGCTATTATGTATGTATAAATACAATAAACGCATATATAGATCAATATATTTTTAGTATGTAATCATTCAAAATAAATTTTATGGAAAAAAAAAGACACTTGACAGCAGAGATTTTCTGGAAATCCCAAGTTAAATACATATGAAATCATTTGTTTACAATCAGTGAACGTTAACACCAAAACAGCGACTCAATGCTTACAACAGCCAGCATTTCCTCCTTTACATGAACAAGAAATTAAATAAAATATATATATATATATATATTTCTCCTTTTTCAACAATGAAATGTCCTTCGATTTCATGCGATCATTACGCTATAGAACTTATCCTTCAATAGGAAGTCAAAATTCGTACATTGGGTTTTTCGAGTAAAATTCCGTGCTTTACTAAATGATGCGCTTTTTTAAATTCTCTCTGCTTCAGTAATATAGCGAGAATTTACGCCTCCTTGAACAAAATCAAACATTTCGCAAAAGCTAAGCAACTCCATTTTTGGATGGACGAAGTCAGATCACAAATCAAAATACCGATTTTTATATGCCATACCTATATGTGAATTTAATCGCGGATAAAAAGAAAAGGCAAAGTAGTAGAAAATATCCTAAAAATATTACTGTCTCCATTGTTGTAGTCAAAACGAGAGGAAGCTGTAATCATGTACAATAAATAGTGTCTCACAGTTGTGTGTAGTGAATAAGTATGTTTGGTAAGGCTGAATAGATGTGGTGATGGGGGGGGGAATGGATAGTGTTGAGATGTTTCGTATTCAAGCATTTATTTATTTATTTTACCATGGAATTTAGCATGGAATACAAGGCAATATGTATGCTTTCATCCTGAGACACACAGCAAAACACCCATAACATCAGACAAAAACATATATTACTTTAACTAAAATAACTAAAGACAATTAGCATAGATCGGCGGTATTTATTAATATATTTATCATAATTTATTATAAGTTTATTTATGGTCAGTTCGCTGTCATAATTTATTACTTGTTAATTAATGTTAGTGTAACACATTGAAGAAAACAGTATTTATATTATCTCATAATTCTAAGAATTTATTTAAGGCAATGAAGAATAATAGATCCTTCACATTTAGACATTAAACAGATAGCAAACAACAGCTGAGGAAAAAAAAATCGGTGAGGTATAGTATTTAAAGGCAAAAAAATATTTAAGCGATTGAAGGGGGGGGGGGGAAGATAGGAGAGCGAAGTAGCGCATAGCGCAACCTAACATACACATCGCTTCGCAAAATCTCCATTTTCCCTCTCTGGAAAATGGAAATTCCTGAAAACAAGACAGGGCTAAGGATAGGGCTTAACCTGTATAGTAGGGCGGGCTCAGAAAGCAGAATCGTTGACAAACGGGAACTGATAACGAAGTTAGCGCCTGTTTGGAATTGTTACCACAAAAAGAGACGCAAGCAATGAGCAATTTCAAGCATTGTTTAACGCTAAAAACTGGTGAAAAAATATATTTATTAATTTAAAAGCACTTAGATTTGATTTAGTTTAGATGAAAGAAGGATACTTATCTCAAAATTCCATGCTTTCTTCGTGTATCCTCGCAGTGTCCACTCTGTCACTCTCATTAACATCGGAGCTAAATTAAGGAAAGAAGAGTTTAAACCCTTTGCTGCGGAGTTAGATCTAATCGTTGCAAAAGATGTGAAAATTGTTATTTTAAACACTTTTATAAAGAAATAATAAAGTTTTGAAAACTTATCAAGAGTTAGTAAAAGCGTAGTTGATTACGCGCTTAAGGAAGGGGGAAAAACTCAAAGCCGAAAACAATTCAAAAATTTCGTTACAAAAACTTGAAAACGAAACAAAGGTAGAGTTAGATAAAATCAAACAAGCGCAGTTGGAGAAAGAACTTCAAATCGCGAATATCAAATCGAGTTGTCCCAAAATACGTCGTCTTCGACAGTAAAGCCATCAAAAGACAGCCGTCAGAAACCCAATCCATGATATCTCAGTTGATGAATTTGAGAATGCTGAAAAGACACTTTGTAGGTTTGGAACAGAAAGAATCATTTACATGCATAAAAGACCCCACTGTTCGTGCGTTGAGACTAATCGTAGACGAAATGGAATTTTCAGAGCGAATACGGACGTCCTACAGCGTCAAGATGAAGAAAATTTTCAATATCCTCTCATTTTACCTTCAAAACACCCTCTTGTTTAGAGACTAATTTATAAGACACATGTAGAACTCCAGCATGCTGTTGCAGCATTTTAATGACAAATTATAGAGAAAATTGTGGATATAAAATCCAGAAAAACTGTTCGAAATATTATCAAATATTATCAGGAAATGTGTAAGATGTAAAAGATTTGCTACACAAAGAGTAATAGTCGAGCCAGCATTTCCACCCGAATTCAGACTTAGAGAAAGGGCCGTTTTTGAAGTCGTCGTTGTAGATCTAGCGGATCCTCTCTATCTCCGTGATGGATCTAAAGCTTGCATAGTCTAGATTCATTGCTAGAAGAATTAGACCTTATGTAATATATTCTGACAATGGAACTAATTTGGTACGGACTAACAGTGTTCTTAAGAAAGTGAAGTAGAACGCCATATGTTTAGCTGTTTCTATTTAAAGGACACGATGGAAATTAAAACCTCCGACTCCTGCCTGGTGGGAGAGGCTTGTGCGAATGATGAAAGAAAATTTTTAAGAAGAATATAAGGCCGAACTTTCTTAAATTACGAAGAGTTATATACTATATTATGTGATTGTGAACAAATGATTAATACACGACATATCACATACGTATCAGAGGATAATCAAGATCCTTTACCATTGACCCCTATGATGTTCCTCCATGAATGGCGTCATCAGGAGTTCCTGATATTGATTACGTAGACTACCAAGAACCAAACCGCCGAGCCAAATATCGACAGAGAATAAGACGTGATCTAAGAAACAGATTTCGTAGTGAATATCTTGGTGAGTTGAGACAACATGCGATAAAGAGGCAAAAATATCAACAGTGTCAAGTAGGCGATGTCGTTCTGTTGGAAGATAGCCAGAGACGCCGCATTCATTAGTGTTTAGCCAAGATAATCGAGCTTTTTCCCAGTATAGACGGAAAAATTAGACTAACGAGGGTCAAGATAGGAAATGAACTCTGCTTCCTCCAGTGTCCCGGCTTTTCCCGTCGGAGATCTCTACTCCCGAATCGGCTGGTCCTCTGTTCCACTGCAGAACATCTCGAGATAGAAACAACCCTACGACTGGTCAGGCTGATTGTGTTTCAGAACCTGCTTCAAGTCTGTTTGTGTTTCAGAACCTGCTTCAAGTCCTCACGTGATAACCAGAGCTGGAAGAGTTATTGGTCTTCCTCATCGACTGGACCTGTGTGTATTGAGCTCCTCCGTACCGTCGGACCTCAATGGTGGGAGGAGATGTTACATCTAAACTCTGGACTATCAGCGCCGTTGCATCTAAAATCTAGAATAATCAAAACAAAAACGTATATAGAACTCTGATTTGCATTGAACTGGAACCAGACCAAGAACTAGAAAGTAAGTATGAAGGAAAGAGCGTAATGCTCATCTAAACGTAATCTGTTAATTGTGTATAAATATAATATATTTATGTTTCACAGAAGTCTAAGTGTCAATATTTTGAAGAATCTTGGAATTTAGATAGTTCAGCGATCAGAATGGATGTTTCCTTGGCCATCCGGAAGATAGAAAAGGTAAGATAATTTTTTTTTTTTTTTTTTTTTTTGCCTTTATAGAGAATTCAGAAATATTAATTTTGAGTGAGAATCTAGAATTTCGTTTCCACTAGAAGGTTTCCTAAATACATTATATTCACTTTTACATTTAGCCTTTGAAGTTAAATAAATTTTACAATTTCGACCTAGCTTTTGCGGTTTAAAATATGATTCTCCTTGTTTAATTGCAATATGTGTCATCAATTCGCAATCAAATAAACCGAATATTTCATTTGATACAATTAATTAACATAATAATTTAAAATCACTCACTTAGCGCATCTGACAATAATATTCAACTGTAGCATTTCATCTTGACGCAAATTAAACATAGGTTTCTGAATGTAATTTTTGCGCTTTTTGAAAACTGTATAACACTCTCGTGGCGTTGTCTGAAATTCTTTCAACACTATTGTTCTAAGCTTATCATAATTGCGCATGTCTTCTTCAGTCAGTTAAACTAATAAATTATTCGCTCTCACCCAGAATATTAAAAATAATTTCCAATTTTAGCTCATCTGGTTTAAACGCTTTCTCAAGGGACTGGAAAAAAAGATTAAATGACCTTAACTCTCGAAGGTACTGGCAAAGAATATGTATTGTTAAAAACAAGGTGGTTAGAATAGAACAAGGAGGAGGCTATTCTAACCTCCTTGGTTAAGAAGGAAAACTTCTTCGCACCAAAAGTTGCTCGGCTGCCCATGAGCGAAATATCTGTCTCCAAAGCGCCAAAGTTCGAAGCCGGCATCGAAGTTCGAAGATTACGTTTATCAAGAGTCCATAAAACGAATATCGTTATAATTTTCTTAAAACTTTGAAGGAAAAGAAAATATTTTTTCGCGTAAGTAAATTAAATTAATAGGTTAGTTATTTTGAGTCCATCCCCTCCCAAAGAAAAAGTGCAAAAATCTGAGTCTAAATTATTACAAAAAGTAAAAGAAGAAACGTTTTGTCGGTGAGATCGGAGATCATCATTCGTTAAGTGGTGTTCGACCCGAAGGCCTTTACCACAACATGTTTATCAATCCCCTAAGAACCTGTAACAGTTCGTTAAATTCCATAAACTGGAAAAGTCCTGTGCACTTGTAATAAAAGTGCAAAGTCTTCAGTAGTGAACACGTTGATCAGGGGTGACGCCATAAATCGGCCACAGATGAAGTCTTCGTTGGATAAGCTATAATAGCAACTAATAATTTTGACATATCTTTTACACATTATCGTAGATTTGACACAGTATTGTACAGTAATATTGGAAAATAATATATACATGTCCCAGATTTTTTTTTTTCGTCCGAGGCGAAAGTACCTATATCTTAATACTCACAGGGAAGTAGACTGTCACGTGATATACGAATTTAATGATGATAAAGTCAGCAGCCTTGGTACCGGGCAAAGTCCGTGGTAAGATGAAAATGATGATAAAGATGGAACAAAATCTTGATTAAATAGTTGAAAATAAAATATATACAAGAACTACCATCTAACATTATGACGTATAGTTTTGGGCCGTTTATGCGGCTGTGCGATTAGATAGTCGTACTCCCCTATGTTTTTAATAACTTCTTTTCGTAGAATTTGAATGTAATCTTTAGTAATTCGGTATATAATGGTAAAATCTTTAGAGAATTATAAATGACAGTGTTCCTAACGAATCACGGAGAGTTCGATAGGAATCTGAGAGTTTTACTCTGAAAACTTTAAAGCCTTGCTCGGTTTGAACGTGCAGTAGCTGCCCACGCCCAAACGGCATATAGAATTATGGATCGGATTGCCTGTAGATAGATTGTTCTTTTAGCGTTGATATTTAACTTCGAATATTTGCACATCAGAGAGTATATGCTCATTAAGGCACGTTGTGCTTTGTCTCTGATATAATTAACGTGAAATTTGAAAGTTAACTTCTGATCGAGATAAACACCTAGATATTTTGCTTGGTGGTCACTTGACACGATTTGTCCGTCCATCGTAATTTCTTCCAAGTCTTGAGGGATATTTCCTTTCTTAAAGTAAATCACTTTTGATTTTTCGGGTTTAATTTTAATTTTCCATCCTTTAAACCAGGGTGAAATGTAATTAATGGCATTCTGTAGTTTATTTCTTGCATGATATGGATTAAGTGAGAGACATAAAAATGCCATGTCATCGGCATAGCATGCAGTGAAAGTATTTTCTATATTAGGAAGATCGTTCATATATAAATTATAGAGAAGCGGGAAAATTACCGACCCCTGTGGTAACCCGCGTTAAATTTTCTTGTGGTGGAATAGTTATCTTGAATCTTAACTTGAAAAGTTCTGTTCTTTAAAAACGCAAGAATTAGATGGATGATGGCAGGTGAGAAATTGTAGTTAATCAGCTGGATGATAAGACCGTGATGTCAAACTTTATCGAAGGCTTTCTGTAAATCCATAAAAATAGCAGCGACTACTTCCTTTTCATTAAAATTTTCACCTATGAATTCTACGATTCGGGCGATCTGCTGAGTCGTTGAGAATCCCTTGCGAAATCCAAATTGATGGTCTTTGATGATGTTATTTTCATTAATAAAAGTGGTGAGTCGAGACTTGATAAGCCTTCCGAAAAGTTTGGCAATTGCAGGCAGAAGGCTCATCGGTCTAAAGTTACTTGTGAGATTTCCAGCTTTGCCAGTCTTTTGAATGACAGTTAGAATGGCGTGTTTCCAATATTTTGGGAATGTATTAAGTCTTAAACATGCGTTAAAAATATTTGTAATAAGGACGATGTCTTTCCTTGGGAGGTATTGCAGGGCCTTATTAGTGATATTGTCATATCCAGATGCTTTCTTTGGATTAAGTTTCTTTATAATTTTCTGTATTTCTTTGGGAGAAGTCGGGTTGTTTTGATTTTCAGGATCTTTGCAGAGGAAATCGGTCAAGGGATTGATAATGTTGATATCATTCGGGTGTGGGAAATTATTTATATTAAACTGTTGTTCATAGTTATCAGAGAAGAGGTTGACAATTTTCTTATGATCGTAAATTTTGGTGTTATTGTCATCTAGAATGGGTCCAATATTGGAGGGAGTGCTTCGGAGACTTTAGCAACTTTCCACACAGAATGGTCGGTGTGCGAAAGACTTTCAATGAAGTTATCCCAGCAATTGTTTCCGTACACTTGGATAAGTTTTCTGAGGTTTCGATTGGCAGCATTAAAACTTCTTTTGTCTTGGGTGGAGTGAGAACGTTGATAAATTTTTCTTAGTCTATTTTTCTCTGTAATGTTCTGTCTAATATTGTGTGGGAGCGTATAATTAGTCTGTTTTGGAATACATTTGGCGTGGTTGAGGGCTTCGTTGATTTTACTGATAAGATAGGCTGTGGCATCATAAATTTCGCTGTTGTTAGTCATTTTAGTGGTAGCAGATATGTTTTCTTCAAGGTGATAAGCATAGTTTTCCCAATTAATACGGCACTTTATAGGCGGAAGACCATGCTTTAAGCCATATAAAGTGAATTGTACTGGTAGGTGATCTGAAAAAGTTCTTTATACACTTGGAGAAAAGGTATTTGAGGAACATTGAAGGTAATTAAGATGTCTAATACATCAGAAGTATTTGAGATTTGATGAAGATCCGTAGGTTCATCTGGACCATAAATGTTGATATCAGGGTTGTTGATGATAATAATTCCGTCTGGATTATTTCGCGTGGAGTTCCAGTTAACGTGCTTACAATTAAGTCCCCAGCAAGAATAGTTGGATAACCTAAGTTGAGAATATAATCAAGATCTTGAGTGTTGAGGCTATTGTTGAGTGGCTTATAAACAGCAATGGTGAGATATTCTTTATTATCACTGTTCAAAGTACAGTTCAAAGTACAGCACTTGCTTCAAAGCTCATAAGGGGAAGAGGAAAGATGGTACTGTTTAGGCATTTTTTCATGAGAATAGCTATACCGCCACCACGCTTATGAAGACGGTCAGATCTATAGATGTTGTAGATGTAGACTGTGCTGGTTGATGTAGTTTTGAATTTCAAATTTTTGATTTTTAATACCATTACTATTATAAAACATAAACTCGGCATAATAAATATGTTGCATGGTATTTGGATTAGCCGTATGGGCGTAAATATTCATGCTCGTTCTGGATGAACATCTTTAGTGCTGCCATTGCAGTCTTGAGCCTGGTGTCGGGGTTAGAAGCCTGCTTGTGTTGCTGGTAAATTTGATAAATTTCAGTAATGAACCCGGTGAATTCTTCAAAAGTGTTGTTCTTCTATGTCTCTGTTTACTGATTTTCGTCTATTTTTGGAGGATTGGTCTTCTTTATCGTTATTTATAGAGTTGTTATTATTCTTGAGGGATTTCCTGTCGTTAACCGTCTTTGGGTTGCTCTTGGTAATCGCCGCATATGATTTGTTGTACGGGGCTTAAATGCATTTTGTGTTAATGAAGAAACTTCATTAATTTTTTCAATATCTGTATTTCCTGGTCTTTTAGAGCATTCCTTACTACAGGATGCATGTCCTGCTCCACAGGGGATACATTTCGCAGGAAATTCTTTACCTTTTTGAAAGCACTGGAAGGATTTGTGATTATCGGTGCGTCTGACGTTTTGTCCACGAACGTTTCTTCTTAACACGTGTTCGTCAATTTGCTGTACAGTCGGTTACAAAAGTATTCGAACACCGGTACCCTATCAGAAAATGACAAGATGAAATTTTTTTTTTTTTTTTTTCTGTCTCTCGTGTTATTCCATCCTAAGTTTTCTTCTTTCCCCATCTTGTAAAAGACTGAAAAATGGTCACGATCTCTATTTGAATTGGGAAGCCATTTTGAGAAAAGCGGACGACCCCACCTTGGAGAACGGAAATGACCGCTCACCACACCTCTCCCTCTCTTTGCATTGGGACGCGATTTTGAGAAAAAGCGGACGACTCCATCTTGGAAAAAGGGCATTCGATATGTTTTGGCTTGCTGTATTTAAGTCGGGGTGGAATCCGGTCAGCTAGGTGTGTTCTTTTCCTCGGTGAAATATTGCTATCATTTCATTGAAAGTGACCTGGTAATATTTCAGGATAAACCCTCGTACATTGGGCTAAGTTGTCACCTCTCATGGATGAGAGTAGCTAAGTAAAGAACTTAAAATTTTAGATACGTTTCTTAGGTTAAAATTCTGATTGAAATACTTCTTTTAAGGTATATGACTTAACTTTCCAAGATGTCACTAATTGTGTGTGTGAATTAAGGTAGTTTAATATATAACACCTGCTTCAAAGCTAACAGTAAAGTTTATTTTGTTTATTTGTCATTTAAAATTACCTGCTTATTGTCTTTCGGTGCCATCTTTCTACCATCGCTGAAATAATTTACTCATCTCGAAAATCATTACGCCTTTTATTGTGTGTATCCATAATAACTGTCTAAATTTTTTTCTTTTATTGTTCACGTTGTAGCCGTACATTAAAAAACCCTTTCGCTTACTGTACTTCTGTGGTATTAGGAAAATCATTTGCTTTTCTATCAACTGCAGTCATGATTTTAGTAACAATGTAGCACATTGCTGGAATTTAAAACAAAGAAGGCTAGTTTTGAAGTTTTATATATTAAGAAACAATATTAGATATTTCTCCTTGTGTATAATTAATCTTTAATTTCAAAGTAGTTAAAATCTAATGATTCCTTTCTTCACCCCCCTTGGCCTCTTCTAGTGTAATTTGTCATCATTTTTGTGCACTCTTGGATTGCAGAACATGATATCGTGAAAGAAAAAGAACGGAGAAATAGTGCAGAGCAAAAAGACATCTGTGGCTGGTAATTCTTGTTTTATCTTAACTTTATTTCCATTAGAAATGCTTGAATGTTATAATTTGTACGTCCCTTCTCACATGTTGCTTTATATTGGAGTTTTACTAGTTATTTATTTTACCTGATCGCTTCACATTATGTTTTAATGTTTAGGTTAGCATTTGTACATTAATTTGTGCATTAATTTAGGTTTTGAATTCCATATTGAATTGTCTGAATTGGTGCTTTCTTTATATTGTATTGTAATATTCGAAGTGAGGTTGAACTGTTAATCACACTATAATTATCCGAAGTTTGAGATTTGTTAGAGTTCTGTTGCTTCGTAGTGGTTTCAAAATTACTGCTGTAGTGTAATTTTTTCCCAAGTGGCCTCCTTTTGCATTACGAGGAGGAGGCTAAACATTTTCATCTCTGTGTGGCCTAATATTTTCCCTGTCCAATGGAGTCTTCTCTTTCGAACAGGCCAGTGTAATTGCACTGCATGTGTATAAACCAATTTTGTTTAATTTTTTCCAAATTTAGAGTCTCTCTATCAAGTGCTGTTTCTCGTAAAACCATTGCGTTAATCTTCGGATTATGGTAACTTGGCGATTTTTCGCGAAAATTTGGCAAGAACCCTGCTACAACAACCTTCTACTTTGTTTTTTCGCACCATTTTGTCTTCATGAAGTAAAGACAGGTTTATTTTTTTTTTTATTTTCTCAACTTTTTTTCCAACAATCTGCTAGCCGAATTACGCTTATGCTATAAATTTTATGGAACAAAAGTGCTTAATCATGACGAATATTAACTGCAAAATTGGGAGAAAGTGCAGGTTCGCGAACTCCTTGCCAAGGTTTTTAGAATGGCACATACATGGTAACCATGTACACGTTAACTTATTTTTACTTAAAAAAAACATTCCAGAATTGCACAAAAATGGAATTGCGCACACTCTTGACTTTATCCATGTACACTGCTTTTTTCTCATGAATTAGAAAAATTTGCACGAAAATGCAGGAAAATTTTGTAAATCTTTAAACCCAGTAAAAAGAACATATATGAAATTACCTGATCGCAAAAAAGTATTTATCCTTTACAAATATGAACATTTCCATATATAAAATAAATAAAATATCCAAAACTTTTACCTCTAAATCATCTATTACATTATACACGTCACCAACGAATTCATACCGCAAGCATTACAAATACTTAGTATCAAATATTTAAATTATTTCCATGCACGTTTACTTCAACTAAAACGTATACCAAATTCCTACAAACATAAAATTCACAAAATAACTATCATTTAATTAAAATATAATTAAATTCAAAAACACTACTTAAAATATAAATGAGCAGATACATTAAATTAATAAAAATTACCTTACAATCCTAATTACTTTAAACTAAATCATTGCTAATAACAATTTTCCCAATAATACCAAATTCCTTTCCACCTTACATTTAGAACAATGCATAAAAATAATATCCTAAAGTAATTAAAAATACTAACTTACCTAATCTTCTTCAGAATCTTGATTACGTGGCGGATACACTTTTCTAATTCATTCAATAAAATTATTGAAAGATTTTTTCTGCGAATTTTTCCTCCATACTTCCTCCGCTAAATAAAAAGCAAACTTTTCTTTATCACAATGCCTAAATACCCATTTCGAATTCACTTTAGTTAGGGCCATGGGATCCAAAAATTAAACAACACTGTTTCACACAACACAGAATAAAGCTAAATACAAAATTTCCACATTTTTTCCCGATTTCCCCCCTTTTCCGATTAAAGAACCGTAATTCGTCCATTAATATCACATGACATATCCCATGATCTCTCATTTCCCTCACACAAAATTATGAGTAATCGGAACTGAGTACTGCTCACATTATTACCAAAGTCCCAGGTAGTAACCTTTATCGCCTCCAAAAGGTCGCCAAACTACCAGTTACCATATTGTAAACATCAACCTAGTAGAATTGTTAACCTATTTGCAATCTTTGACCATTTTTCTTAAATACTAGTATTATGTAATGGGTTTGAAGTGAATGAAGTAGTTGGCCTAATTTTAAATACGCTCAAAACATCTAATTTAGAAACTAATTTAAGCTCGAGGAGATTTTCCAAATGTTTCTTTCAGTTTTCTTACATTTCACGCTTTAATTCTCCAGATTTTCAAAGTGGCAAAACGTACATTGCATTATGGTAAAAATGTATATTCCTTATATTTGTGTAATATTTTTACAAAATTAATTTTGATTTAAAATGAATTTAAAATACCCTTGAATTCAAAGACTTAGTTTAGTTCTCTCTCCCCCTCAGGTTTTAAGATTTTAGTTGTGATGTCTGTAAGAATGACTAAATCATAGAACCAATTACAGTCAATAATTTCCTCATAAGTTTCGTTTCTGGATTTTTAAAATTCTTCTGTGAAACTTTTGTAACCGAAGCTGGGATGGAACCCAGGCAGCCAGACAGAATGTACCTTCCCTGAGTGAAAATTTCTATCGTTTCACTGAAAGTGACATTATAATATTTCAGAATAAACCCTCGTAATACTAATAAATGTATGTAAGATTTTTTTTAATGTTTTTATAATGCGTGTTTGGTTCTTACAATATTTTGAGCTATTATATTACTAATTCTGTATGTGAGTTAAGATATTTTAATATAGAACACCTGCTTCAAGACTAACAGTAAAGTATTTGAATTGTGTTTCACCTTTCGTGTGTTTTCAGGCGTCCGTTCTACTCTACAATTTACGGAATTTCTCGGTATTGGACATCTCACAAATCTGACAAAATTTCATTCCTATGTTTAGGTTTTATAGTACAATAAGTTGAGCATCCCTACATTAGTATATGACTGATTCCTTCAAAAGAAAAAAAGAGTATCATAGTTTTGTTGAATTTTTGGTCAAAATTTTAGTATATAGGTAATTGCAATAGCTCTTTCACGAAATTTTATTTAAATTTTTTGCAACATTTCAAAATGCTGTATCATTCAATGGCATTTGATGTGTTTTGGCTTGCTGTATTAAAGCTGGGCTCGAAGCCGGGTAGCTACGCAATATGTTCTTTCCCTGAGTGAAATATTGCTATCATTTCATTAAAGTGACGTGGTAATATTTCAAGATAATTTCTCGTACAATCGGCTAAGCCGTCCTCTCTCGTGGATGAGTGTACCTAAGTAAAGAACTTAAAATTAGAAATGGTTCTTACGGTAAAATTCTGAATAAAATATTTCTTTTATGGTTTATGACTTTTTTTCCGAGGTGTTTTCCGAAATCTGTTTTTAGAATGGTGTTTTTGATCCGTTTCTAAAAAAAATCTATAAAAGTATATATGTATAGCTTTTTAATATCAATATATTGCGAGTTTGATTCTCACGCTTTTTTGATCTGTTATGTCAGTAATTCTGTGTGTGAATTAAGATAGTTTAATATATAACACCTGCTTCAAAGCTAACAGTAAAGTTTATTTTTATATTTGTCATTTAAAATTACGTGCTTAATTTCTTTTGGTGCCATCTTTCTACCAGCGCTGAAATTATTTACCTTTCTCGAAGATCATTATCCCTTTTATTCTGTGTATCCGTAATAACTGTCTAATTTTTTTTTCTTTCATTATTCATGTTGTACCCATACATTAAAAACCCCTTTCGCGTAGTGCACCTCTGTCGTATTAGGGAATTCATTTGCTTTTCTATCGACTGCAGTCATGTTTTTAGTAACAATGTAGCACATTGCTGGAATTAAAAACAAAGAAGCTACTTTTTGAAGTTTATATATTTAGAAACAATATTAGCTATTTCTCTTTGTGTATAATTATTCTTTAATGTCAAAGTAGTTAAAATCTAAAAATTTCTTTTTTCCGCCTTGGCCTCTTCTAGTGTAATTTGTCATCACTTTTGTGCACTCTTGGATTGCAGAACATGATATCGTGTAAGAGAAAGAACGGAGAAATAGTGCAGAGCAAAAAGACATCTGTGGCTGGTAATTCTTGTTTTATGTTAACTTTATTTCCACTAGAAATGCTTGAATGTTATAATTTGTATGTCCTTTTTCACAAGTAGCTTTATATTGGAAATTTACTAGTTATTTTACGTGAACGCTTCATATTACGTTTTAATGTTTAGGGTAGCATTTATGCATTAATTTCTTAGGTTCTGAATTCCGTATTGAAGTGTCTGAATAGGTGCTTTCTTTATATTGTATAGTAATATTCGAAGTTAGGTCGAACTGTTAATCATACTATAATTATCAGAAGTCTGAGATTTGTTAGAGTTCTGTTGCTTCGTAGTGGTTTCAAAATTACTGTTGTAGTGTAATTGTTTCCCGAGTGGCCTCCTTTTGCATTATGAGGAGGAGGCTAAACATTTTCCTCTCTGTGTGTGGCCTAATATTTTCCCTGTTCAACAGGGTCTCCTCTTCCCAACTGCTCAGTGTAATTGCACTGCCTGTGTATAAACCAATTTTGTTTCAGATTTTTTCCGAATTTAGAGTCTCTCTATCAAGTGCTGTTTCTCTTGAAACCACTGAAAGTGAAATGTTCAACAAAAAAGAAATGTAAATAAAAATTTAATGAGTACTCGTATAGAAATTTAGTGGAGCCAAATTGTCTTCTGTTAAGGATGCTCCAAATGTGCTTTTTCTTAGTTGTTTTAAGCATATACTTTATTATATTTTTCCCTTAATCTGAACTATTTTGGCATATTGTGAAGTTTTATGAACCAATTTGCGAAGATCTATTTAAAATTGATTCCACAAATAAAAATTCATTTTGAAATCAAATCAGAGATGTTTTATTATTATCGAAGTAAAACTCTGCAGATTGACTTTCAACTTTGTTTTGCAAAGCACTCTGAAAGTTTCTTTCGGACTTCTTTCCGTTCTCTTGGGAAATGCATGACAGAATTATTTTTTGAAAAAGCTGATGTCCTTCGCTTATAAGAATGACTGATGCAACTGTATGCGTGTCGCTGTAAAGAGCACATGTTTCCCAGTAGCTGTTTTAAAGTGTCCTGTTTTTTTCTTTAATTGGGTCATTCTCCGCTAGAAGATCAGACGTTGCTTTTGTGTTATTTAACAATTCCTTCATCTTAACCTCAGTTAAAAGCTCTTCTTCGTAATGAGCACTTTTGTTATTATCAAGGGGTTTTATAAGATCCCAATTCTTCTTTTGTAATTTTCTGAATCATTGTTTAACTTCTCTGTGTTCCATGTGTGAAAATTCTACGGCATCGTTTGCTTTTGAGATTTGTAAGATTTTTTGGACTTCGTTTTCAGTCGATGGAAATTGTTTAAAGTAGCAGATAAATTCTTTCCGGTGTTGATGATTGAATGCTGCAGCACGTATGAATGAAATTCTAGCAGTTGACAAATTAAATGGGATCCTTTAAGGTACTGCTATACGCGAAATCACGCTTTACAAGTCTGCGCTCAGCAAGTACCTGCTGTATTAAAAATGATAGACTAGGAAACATGACTTGAAGAATCGTATGAGTTATGTGGAATGCAGATTGGGAGTTTAGTCGTGATAGGTAAACAGTCTATGCAGATGACCGAAAATAATAAAAATTCAGACGGGAATTAATATAAAGTATTTTACTCCTGGACCATGGATTAGTCATTAACAGTACTTGTGTAAAAACAGATTAAAGTATATGAAATCCCTGTTTAAGAAAGGAATTTCTTTATGACAGTATGAAGTGTGTATCATAGCTGGAATAGCGAGGTGTTGCGTCTTCAGGGAAACAAAATTTGTTATTCTGTAATTTTTACTGAAAATGTGTGTTTAAATTTTGTTACCTAGATAACCTATTTTTAACTCTTTCTATATGAAAATGAAACCAAATACAGACAAAGAAATAAAATTGCATTCCTTCCCTTGGTGCAGTTATTCGCATTTTTAACATAATGGGAGGCAATTTTAAGTTTATAAAATTCTGGCTAGCTGCAATTACATATTGCACTTTTAATATTTCAGTTGTAAGTGCATTGCACAAAGTATAAAAGTGTGTGGTATAATATTGTTGCGTGCGTACGAGTTCGTTATGAAATGAATGCACAAGTCTGATGAAAAATGAACCAAAATTTATTATTATCACAACAGAAATGCTTAAATTTTCTCAAATTATCATGCAGTATCACAATATCTCACAGTAGTTATCTTTTAACTACTTAAATGTACAATAGAACGTAATTCAAAACAGCTAAAGAACGCTAATCCGCGAATTCGCTATAATCAACAACGGCAGTTTTCTAAACAACAACAAACTAAGCAACTACTACAAACTGAGATGTTTTCCTCCTTTTATAAGATTTTAAAATCACGCGCTAGAATTTTCCAGCACTTTCTCGAAATCAAAAAGAGATATTTATTTATTTAACGCACGCGCTCTTGTATTTTTAATTTTTCCGGCTTAGCTTTCTTTTAATATTCGTCACGCGCTGCACTGCGCGAGAAATAAAACCATTTAATTTATAATTGAACTAACATTAGCTTTTTAAATACCAAATTCGTAACACTGCCCCCTTCCCAAGGACTGCACGTCCCGGGCAGTACAATCTCTGTACAGGAAGCTAAACTTACAACTGTGGCATAAATGCAACTGAGGCATAAACATTACATTACAATATCAAACAACATGAACAATAAATGCAATAACTAACTTAAACAAATCAAATGCTATCAAATACAAATCAAATACTAAATACAAATCAAATCAAATGCACATTTAAAAACAAAAAGGACCATGGTCTTATACTATTTACAATTATTTACATTACGTACTATGGCCATAGTAATGAGCTAACCTGTCGTAATGACCGACTTTAGGTTTAGAGTTCGAAGACTTACGGAGACGTCATTTAGTCTGTTCCGCACTGTACATGGACCATCCGAAGGTGACTGTAGTTTAGGACTGAGTCCTTTTCGTTGAATCGGGTTCCACAACCTCACCTTGTCTCCAGTAGTTCTCGTGTTGTATCTGGTCTTCACTTTTTCCGTCGCCAAGTTCACTCGCTTTCGTGTGAAACGGGGCATCACTTCAAAACGGGCCTGGACATCTTGGATATGTTCCTCAGGCGATGAAGGCGCATCCGTACGGCGATCAAACTGGCGGTCACAAGGCAGACGAAGGTCTCGACCAAAGAGCATCTGGGCTGGAGAAGAGCTGGTAGTCTTGCGTTTCTTTTCCACCCTAGTATGATTTCGGCAGCTTCCCAAGCTGGATCTTTCGGACAAGGCGTCGGCATTTCCAGGCGAGGATCCTTTTTGAGGATGGATAGTCATGCCATCAGATGCTGAAAGCAGTTTGTTGTTTTTCAAGTCTAAGGAAAAATTGTATTTCCTTAAAAAGTCCAATCCGAGTATGCATGGATCTGTGATATCCGCCACATAGGCCGTGTGATGGTAGGCGGCACTTCCAAACGTGATGCTTACGTTTAACTTCCCAGTTATATCGATCTTATCACCAGACGCAGTCTGAAGGGTAACACAGGATGGCGTCCAAATAAGTTTATCTTTAAACTGTTCAGCTAAATCTTTCCTAATGATGGTAACATTAGCTCCTGTGTCAATGATCATATTGCAAGGAACTCCATCGATATTCCCATTAATGGACAGTCCGTTACTGTTGCCACTCACTGTATAAATTTTAAGCGCTTTAAAACAAGGTTTTTCATTATCTGGCAACCTCCGTTCCTCGATATGGTCACTAATTTGTTTACTGCGTCGTTGCTGGAAAATGGTCTTATTTTCCGTACCTCGGGGTGTTTTGCAGTTTCTTCGTATGTGGCCTTCAACTACGCAGTTCCAGCACTTTAGAACTAGTTTCTTTTCACTTCTGTTCCGTCTCAAGCCACTGACTTGTCTGGTAAAATCATCTGCTTTATATTCCGTACCCTGGGGCGTTCTGCAATTCCGTCTTAGGTGACCTTCACTACCACATCTCCAACACCTTAGAGCCACTTTCTTCTCGCTCCTACTCCGTATCAAATCTTCGACTTGTCTGGCTAAATCATCTAAACGAGCCATGAGTTGATCCACTGGCTCATGGACTCGCACAGCTCTAACTGGGTAGCGATCTCTACTAGTTGCTTGCTGAGCTGCCTCGAACTTCATGGCGTACAACAGAGCGCTTTTTATGTCCTTTACATCTGCCAGTCGAAGAGCTTTCTGTATTTCAGGATCCCGGATGCCGTCGATGAAATATTGCAGCGACAGGATTTCTCTTGTTTCTGTCGGGCACTCCGAAAAGGCGTGATGTGACAGACTTTCAACATCCGTGGCGAGCTCCTGAAGTGTTTCGGTGAGCTTCTGTTGACGAGATTTTAATTGGAGCCTGCTGTAGTCTTTTAAACATTTCTCGCCGAAGCGCAGCTCCAAAGCGCCGGATAGAGCTTCGAAATCTAGCCTTTGATTTTCGGGAAGCGTCTGCAGGATATCCGCTGCGTCTGCTCTCAGAGAAGCGGCGAGATGACAGGCCTTAGCTTGGGAATCCCATCCATTCGCATCCGAAACGATAGAAAATTGTGTCCTATACACCTGCCAGGAGGTCTTCCCATCATATGTAGATAGCTTCAGAACGGAACGAGCAGGCATCGATAAAAATTTGAAACCTTCAGAATTGTTTTCTACCGTCGCTATGCACTTCTTTAGGCTGTCAACTTCTTTGGCGACGGCAGCAGAAACCCTATCATCAATTTGTTGTTCGACGGCAGAAACTCTCTCTTCTATATGTTCTTTTACAGAAGAAATTCTTTCTTCTACTTGTTCTTTTACCGGAGAAACTCTTTCTTCTATTTGTCCAACTTTAGTTTCAACCGCGTCTATTCTGCCTTCCATAGCCTCAAATTTATTTTCTATTACGCAGGTAATTTCTCTTTTCATTTCGTCCTGACCTGCTTTCATCTCATTTTTAAGAGATTTCATCTCTTCCTTAACGGATTCCTGGCCCAATTTCATTTCTCCTTTAACGGATTCCTGGCCCAACTTCATTTCTTCTTTAACGGACCTAATTTCTTCTTTAACAGAGTCTTTCATTTCTTCTTTAAATGTAGCAAAGGCTACCATGAATTGTTTTAACTGTTCTTCATCGCTCTTGTGATTGGCATTCAAAACCCCACTTCTGACACCAAAAATTGTTGCGTGCGTACGGGTTCGTTATGAAATGAATGCACAAGTCCGATGAAAAATGAACAAAAATTTATTATTATCACAACAGAAATGCTTAAATTTTCTCAAATTATCATGCAGTATCACAATATCTCACAGTAGTTATCTTTTAACTACTTAAATGTACAATAGAACGTAATTCAAAACAGCTAAAGAACGCTAATCCGCGAATTCGCTATAATCAACAACGGCAGTTTTCTAAACAACAACAAACTAAGCAACTACTACAAACTGAGATGTTTTCCTCCTTTTATAAGATTTTAAAATCACGCGCTAGAATTTTCCAGCACTTTCTCGAAATCAAAAAGAGATATTTATTTATTTAACGCACGCGCTCTTGTAATTTTAATTTTTCCGGCTTAGCTTTCTTTTAATATTCGTCACGCGCTGCACTGCGCGAGAAATAAAACCATTTAATTTATAATTGAACTAACATTAGCTTTTTAAATACCAAACTCGTAACACAATGTTAAAGAAAATGTATACTCTTTGTATTATTTACAAAAAGATCAGCTAGATGAAAATTAAATACAGGGAAATCATATTTTAATGTGAAATTTAACACTGCATTTCTTCTGAGAGTTTTTTTTTCTCCTTCTGGTACGTGCGATGTTATGGCTAAATCCATCCAGTCGTTCGGATGTTTGTTTGTTATTCTGTATCTGAACATTGATTTTAACACGTTCGTTGTTGAAAATCCTCTTTCACATTTTTAAGTAGATCGAAAGCAGGAATTTATCTTTTAAAAAGTTTAACAGTTCATGATTTTTCTGATCTAGGACTATTCAAATGGCTTTTTGTGTATTCCTTATCTTAATTAGGATGAAAATCAGTTATTTCCATTTCTAGAACAGTAGAATTGTTAACCTATTTGCAATCTTTTACCATTTTTCTTAAAAACTAGTATTATGTAATGGGTTTGAAGTGAATGAAGTAGTTGGCTTAATTTTAAATACACTCAAAACATCTAATTTAAAAACTAATTTAAGCTCGATGAGATTTTCCAAATGTTTCTTTCAGTTTTCTTACATTTCACGCTTTAATTCTCCAGATTTTCAAAGTGGCAAAACGTACATTGCATTATGGTAAAAATGTATATTCCTTATATTTGTGTAATATTTTTACAAAATTAATTTTGATTTAAAATGAATTTAAAATACCCTTGAATTCAAAGACTTAGTTTAGTTCTCTCCCCCTCTCAGGTTTTAAGATTTTAGTTGTTATGTCTGTAAGAATGACTAAATCATAGAACCAATTATGGTCAATAATTTCTTCATAAGTTTCGTTTCTGGATTTTTAAAATTCTTCTGTGAAACTTTTGTAACCGCAGCTGGGATGGAACCCTGGCAGCCAGACAGAATGTACCTTCCCTGAGTGGAAATTTCTATCATTTCACTGAAAGTGACATTATAATATTTCAGAGCAAACCCTCGTAATACTAATAAATGTATGTAAGTTTTTTTTAATGTTTTTATAATGCGTGTTTGGTTCTTACAATATTTTGAGCTATTATATTACTAATTCTGTATGTGAGTTAAGACATTTTAATATAGAACACCTGCTTCAAGACTAAAAGTAAAGTATTTGAATTGTGTTTCACCTTTCGTGTGTTTTCAGACGTACGTTCTACTCTACAATTTACGGAATTTCTCGGTATTGGACATCTCACAAATCTGACAAAATTTCATTCCTATGTTTAGGTTTTATAGTACAATAAGTTGAGCATCCCTACATTAGTATATGACTGATTCCTTCAAAAGAAAAAAAGAGTATCATAGTTTTGTTGAATTTTTGGTCAAAATTTTAGTATATAGGTAATTGCAATAGCTCTTTCACGAAATTTTATTTAAATTTTTTGCAACATTTCAAAATGCTGTATCATTCAATGGCATTTGATGTGTTTTGGCTTGCTGTATTAAAGCTGGGCTCGAACCCGGGCAGCTAGACAATATGTTCTTTCCCTGAGTGAAATATTGCTATCATTTCATTAAAGTGACGTGGTAATATTTCAAGATAATTTCTCGTACAATCGACTAAGCCGTCCTCTCTCGTAGATGAGTGTACCTAAATAAAGAACTTAAAATTAGAAATGGTTCTTACATTAAAATTCTGAATAAAATATTTCTTTTATGGTTTATGACTTTTGTTTCCAAGGTGTTTTCCGAAATCTGTTTTTAGAATGGTGTTTTTGATCGTTTTCTAAAAAAAATCTATAAAAGTATATATGTATAGCTTTTTAATGTCAATATATTGCGAGTTTGATTCTCACTCTTTTTTGATCTGTTATGTCAGTAATTCTGTGTGTGAATTAAGATAGTTTAATATATAACACCTGCTTCAAAGCTAACAGTAAAGTTTATTTTTTTATTTGTCATTTAAAATTACGTGCTTAATTTCTTTTGGTGCCATCTTTCTACCAGCGCTGAAATTATTTACCTTTCTCGAAGATCATTGTCCCTTTTATTCTGTGTATCCGTAATACATGTCTAATTTTTTTTTCTTTCATTATTCATGTTGTACCCATACATTAAAAACCCCTTTCGCGTAGTGCACCTCTGTGGTATTAGGGAAATCATTTGCTTTTCTATCGACTGCAGTCATGATTTTAGTAACAATGTAGCACATTGCTGGAATTTAAAACAAAGAAGCTATTTTTTGAAGTTTTATATATTTAGAAACAATATTAGCTATTTCTCTTTGTGTATAATTATTCTTTAATGTCAAAGTTGTTAAAATCTAATGATTTCTTTTTTTCCCCCTTGGCCTCTTCTAGTGTAATTTGTCATCACTTTTGTGCCCTCTTGGATTGCAGAACATGATATCGTGAAAGAAAAAGAACGGAGAAATAGTGCAGAGCAAAAAGACATCTGTGGCTGGTAATTCTTGTTTTATGTTAACTTTATTTCCACTAGAAATGCTTGAATGTTATAATTTGTATGTCCTTTTTCACAAGTAGCTTTATATTGGAAATTCACTAGTTATTTTACGTGAACGCTTCATATTACGTTTTAATGTTTAGGGTAGCATTTATGCATTAATTTCTTAGGTTTTCAATTCCGTATTGAAGTGTCTGAATAGGTGCTTTCTTTATATTGTATAGTAATATTCGAAGTTAGGTCGAACTGTTAATCATACTATAATTATCAGAAGTCTGAGATTTGTTAGAGTTCTGTTGCTTCGTAGTGGTTTCAAAATTACTGTTGTAGTGGAATTGTTTCCCGAGTGGCCTCCTTTTGCATTATGAGGAGGAGGCTAAACATTTTCCTCTCTGTGTGTGGCCTAATATTTTACCTGTTCAACAGGGTCTCCTCTTCCCAACAGCTCAGTGTAATTGCACTGCCTGTGTATAAACCAATTTTGTTTCAGATTTTTTCCGATTTTAGAGTCTCTCTATCAAGTGCTGTTTCTCTTGAAACCACTGAAAGTGAAATGTTCAACAAAAAAGAAATGTAAATAAAAATTTAATGAGTACTCGTATAGAAAGTTAGTGGAGCCAAATTGTCTTCTGTTAAGGATGCTCCAAATGTGCTTTTTATTAGTTGTTTTAAGCATATACTTTATTATATTTTTCCCTTAATGTGAACTATTTTGGCATATTGTGAAGTTTTATGAACCAATTTGCGAAGATCTATTTAAAATTGATTCCACAAATAAAAATTCATTTTGAAATCAAATCAGAGATGTTTTATTATTATCGAAGTAAAACTCTGCAGATTGACTTTCAACTTTGTTTTGCAAAGCACTCTGAAAGTTTCTTTCAGACTTCTTTCCGTTTTCTTGGCAAATGCATGACAGAATTATTTTTTGAAAAAGCTGATGTCCTTCGCTTATAAGAATGACTGATGCAACTGTATGCGTGTTGCTGTAAAGAGCACATGTTTCCCAGTAGCTGTTTTAAAGTGTCCTGTTTTTTTCTTTAACTGGGTCATTCTCCGCTAGAAGATCAGACGTTGCTTTTGTGTTATTTAACAATTCCTTCATCTTATCTTCAGTTAAAAGCTCTTCTTCGTAACGAGCACTTTTGTTATCAAGGGGTTTTATAAGATCCCAATTCTTCTTTTGTAATTTTCTGAACCATTGTTTAACTTCTCTGTGTTCCATGTGTGAAAATTCTACGGCATCGTTTGCTTTTGAGATTTGTAAGATTTTTTGGACTTCATTTTCAGTCGATGGAAATTGTTTAAAGTAGCAGATAAATTCTTTCCGGTGTTGATGATTGAATGCTGCAGCACGTATGAATGAAATTCTAGCAGTTGACAAATTAAATGGGATCCTTTAAGGTACTGCTATACGCGAAATCACGCTTTACAAGTCTGCGCTCAGCAAGTACCTGCTGTATTAAAAATGATAGACTAGGAAACATGACTTGAAGAATCGTATGAGTTATGTGGAATGCAGATTGGGAGTTTAGTCGTGATAGGTAAACAGTCTATACAGATGACCGAAAATAATAAAAATTTAGATGGGAATTACTATAAAGTATTTTACTCCTGGACCATGGATTAGTCATTAACAGTACTTGTGTAAAAACAGATTAAAGTATATGAATTCCTTGTTTAAGAAAGGAATTTCTTTATGACAGTATGAAGTGTGTATCATAGCTGGAATAGCGAGGTGTTGCGTCTTCAGGGAAACAAAATTTGTTATTCTGTAATTTTTACTGAAAATGTGTGTTTAAATTTTGTTACCTAGATAACCTATTTTTAACTCTTTCTATATGAAAATGAAACCAAATACAGACAAAGAAATAAAATTGCATTCCTTCCCTTGGTGCAGTTATTCGCATTTTTAACATAATGGGAGGCAATTTTAAGTTTATAAAATTCTGGCTAGCTGCAATTACATATTGCACTTTTAATATTTCAGTTGTAAGTGCATTGCACAAAGTATAAAAGTGTGTGGTATAATATTGTTGCGTGCGTACGAGTTCGTTATGAAATGAATGCACAAGTCTGATGAAAAATGAACAAAAATTTATTATTATCACAACAGAAATGCTTAAATTTTCTCAAATTATCATGCAGTATCACAATATCTCACAGTAGTTATCTTTTAACTACTTAAATGTACAATAGAACGTAATTCAAAACAGCTAAAGAACGCTAATCCGCGAATTCGCTATAATCAACAACGGCAGTTTTCTAAACAACAACAAACTAAGCAACTACTACAAACTGAGATGTTTTCCTCCTTTTATAAGATTTTAAAATCACGCGCTAGAATTTTCCAGCACTTTCTCGAAATCAAAAAGAGATATTTATTTATTTAACGCACGCGCTCTTGTATTTTTAATTTTTCCGGCTTAGCTTTCTTTTAATATTCGTCACGCGCTGCACTGCGCGAGAAATAAAACCATTTAATTTATAATTGAACTAACATTAGCTTTTTAAATACCAAATTCGTAACACTGCCCCCTTCCCAAGGACTGCACGTCCCGGGCAGTACAATCTCTGTACAGGAAGCTAAACTTACAACTGTGGCATAAATGCAACTGAGGCATAAACATTACATTACAATATCAAACAACATGAACAATAAATGCAATAACTAACTTAAACAAATCAAATGCTATCAAATACAAATCAAATACTAAATACAAATCAAATCAAATGCACATTTAAAAACAAAAAGGACCATGGTCTTATACTATTTACAATTATTTACATTACGTACTATGGCCATAGTAATGAGCTAACCTGTCGTAATGACCGACTTTAGGTTTAGAGTTCGAAGACTTACGGAGACGTCATTTAGTCTGTTCCGCACTGTACATGGACCATCCGAAGGTGACTGTAGTTTAGGACTGAGTCCTTTTCGTTGAATCGGGTTCCACAACCTCACCTTGTCTCCTTCGTTGGATCTATGTCCAGTAGCTCTCGTGTTGTATCTGGTCTTCACTTTTTCCGTCGCCAAGTTCACTCGCTTTCGTGCGAAACGGGGCATCACTTCAAAACGGGCCTGGACATCTTGGATATGTTCCTCAGGCGATGAAGGCGCATCCGTACGGCGATCAAACTGGCGGTCACAAGGCAGACGAAGGTCTCGACCAAAGAGCATCTGGGCTGGAGAAGAGCTGGTAGTCTTGCGTTTCTTTTCCACCCTAGTATGATTTCGGCAGCTTCCCAAGCTGGATCTTTCGGACAAGGCGTCGGCATTTCCAGGCGAGGATCCTTTTTGAGGATGGATAGTCATGCCATCAGATGCTGAAAGCAGTTTGTTGTTTTTCAAGTCTAAGGAAAAATTGTATTTCCTCAAAAAGTCCAATCCGAGTATGCATGGATCTGTGATATCCGCCACATAGGCCGTGTGATGGTAGGCGGCACTTCCAAACGTGATGCTTACGTTTAACTTCCCAGTTATATCGATCTTATCACCAGACGCAGTCTGAAGGGTAACACAGGATGGCGTCCAAATAAGTTTATCTTTAAACTGTTCAGCTAAATCTTTCCTAATGATGGTAACATTAGCTCCTGTGTCAATGATCATATTGCAAGGAACTCCATCGATATTCCCATTAATGGACAGTCCGTTACTGTTGCCACTCACTGTATAAATTTTAAGCGCTTTAAAACAAGGTTTTTCATTATCTGGCAACCTCCGTTCCTCGATATGGTCACTAATTTGTTTACTGCGTCGTTGCTGGAAAATGGTCTTATTTTCCGTACCTCGGGGTGTTTTGCAGTTTCTTCGTATGTGGCCTTCAACTACGCAGTTCCAGCACTTTAGAACTAGTTTCTTTTCACTTCTGTTCCGTCTCAAGCCACTGACTTGTCTGGTAAAATCATCTGCTTTATATTCCGTACCCTGGGGCGTTCTGCAATTCCGTCTTAGGTGACCTTCACTACCACATCTCCAACACCTTAGAGCCACTTTCTTCTCGCTCCTACTCCGTATCAAATCTTCGACTTGTCTGGCTAAATCATCTAAACGAGCCATGAGTTGATCCACTGGCTCATGGACTCGCACAGCTCTAACTGGGTAGCGATCTCTACTAGTTGCTTGCTGAGCTGCCTCGAACTTCATGGCGTACAACAGAGCGCTTTTTATGTCCTTTACATCTGCCAGTCGAAGAGCTTTCTGTATTTCAGGATCCCGGATGCCGTCGATGAAATATTGCAGCGACAGGATTTCTCTTGTTTCTGTCGGGCACTCCGAAAAGGCGTGATGTGACAGACTTTCAACATCCGTGGCGAGCTCCTGAAGTGTTTCGGTGAGCTTCTGTTGACGAGATTTTAATTGGAGCCTGCTGTAGTCTTTTAAACATTTCTCGCCGAAGCGCAACTCCAAAGCGCCGGATAGAGCTTCGAAATCTAGCCTTTGATTTTCGGGAAGCGTCTGCAGGATATCCGCTGCGTCTGCTCTCAGAGAAGCGGCGAGATGACAGGCCTTAGCTTGGGAATCCCATCCATTCGCATCCGCAACGATAGAAAATTGTGTCCTATACACCTGCCAGGAGGTCTTCCCATCATATGTAGATAGCTTCAGAACGGAACGAGCAGGCATCGATAAAAATTTGAAACCTTCAGAATTGTTTTCTACCGTCGCTATGCACTTCTTTAGGCTGTCAACTTCTTTGGCGACGGCAGCAGAAACCCTATCATCAATTTGTTGTTCGACGGCAGAAACTCTCTCTTCTATATGTTCTTTTACAGAAGAAATTCTTTCTTCTACTTGTTCTTTTACCGGAGAAACTCTTTCTTCTATTTGTCCAACTTTAGTTTCAACCGCGTCTATTCTGCCTTCCATAGCCTCAAATTTATTTTCTATTACGCAGGTAATTTCTCTTTTCATTTCGTCCTGACCTGCTTTCATCTCATTTTTAAGAGATTTCATCTCTTCCTTAACGGATTCCTGGCCCAATTTCATTTCTCCTTTAACGGATTCCTGGCCCAACTTCATTTCTTCTTTAACGGACCTAATTTCTTCTTTAACAGAGTCTTTCATTTCTTCTTTAAATGTAGCAAAGGCTACCATGAATTGTTTTAACTGTTCTTCATCGCTCTTGTGATTGGCATTCAAAACCCCACTTCTGACACCAAAAATTGTTGCGTGCGTACGGGTTCGTTATGAAATGAATGCACAAGTCCGATGAAAAATGAACAAAAATTTATTATTATCACAAAAGAAATGCTTAAATTTTCTCAAATTATCATGCAGTATCACAATATCTCACAGTAGTTATCTTTTAACTACTTAAATGTACAATAGAACGTAATTCAAAACAGCTAAAGAACGCTAATCCGCGAATTCGCTATAATCAACAACGGCAGTTTTCTAAACAACAACAAACTAAGCAACTACTACAAACTGAGATGTTTTCCTCCTTTTATAAGATTTTAAAATCACGCGCTAGAATTTTCCAGCACTTTCTCGAAATCAAAAAGAGATATTTATTTATTTAACGCACGCGCTCTTGTAATTTTAATTTTTCCGGCTTAGCTTTCTTTTAATATTCGTCACGCGCTGCACTGCGCGAGAAATAAAACCATTTAATTTATAATTGAACTAACTTTAGCTTTTTAAATACCAAACTCGTAACACAATGTTAAAGAAAATGTATACTCTTTGTATTATTTACAAAAAGATCAGCTAGATGAAAATTAAATACAGGGAAATCATATTTTAATGTGAAATTTAACACTGCATTTCTTCTGAGAGTTTTTTTTCTCCTTCTGGTACGTGCGATGTTATGGCTAAATCCATCCAGTCGTTCGGATGTTTGTTTGTTATTCTGTATCTGAACATTGATTTTAACACGTTCGTTGTTGAAAATCCTCTTTCACATTTTTAAGTAGATCGAAAGCAGGAATTTATCTTTTAAAAAGTTTAACAGTTCATGATTTTTCTGATCTAGGACTATTCAAATGGCTTTTTGTGTATTCCTTATCTTAATTAGGATGAAAATCAGTTATTTCCATTTCTAGAACAGTAGAATTGTTAACCTATTTGCAATCTTTTACCATTTTTCTTAAATACTAGTATTATGTAATGGGTTTGAAGTGAATGAAGTAGTTGGCTTAATTTTAAATACACTCAAAACATCTAATTTAAAAACTAATTTAAGCTCGATGAGATTTTCCAAATGTTTCTTTCAGTTTTCTTACATTTCACGCTTTAATTCTCCAGATTTTCAAAGTGGCAAAACGTACATTGCATTATGGTAAAAATGTATATTCCTTATATTTGTGTAATATTTTTACAAAATTAATTTTGATTTAAAATGAATTTAAAATACCCTTGAATTCAAAGACTTAGTTTAGTTCTCTCCCCCTCTCAGGTTTTAAGATTTTAGTTGTTATGTCTGTAAGAATGACTAAATCATAGAACCAATTATGGTCAATAATTTCTTCATAAGTTTCGTTTCTGGATTTTTAAAATTCTTCTGTGAAACTTTTGTAACCGCAGCTGGGATGGAACCCTGGCAGCCAGACAGAATGTACCTTCCCTGAGTGGAAATTTCTATCATTTCACTGAAAGTGACATTATAATATTTCAGAGTAAACCCTCGTAATACTAATAAATGTATGTAAGTTTTTTTTAATGTTTTTATAATGCGTGTTTGGTTCTTACAATATTTTGAGCTATTATATTACTAATTCTGTATGTGAGTTAAGACATTTTAATATAGAACACCTGCTTCAAGACTAAAAGTAAAGTATTTGAATTGTGTTTCACCTTTCGTGTGTTTTCAGACGTACGTTCTACTCTACAATTTACGGAATTTCTCGGTATTGGACATCTCACAAATCTGACAAAATTTCATTCCTATGTTTAGGTTTTATAGTACAATAAGTTGAGCATCCCTACATTAGTATATGACTGATTCCTTCAAAAGAAAAAAAGAGTATCATAGTTTTGTTGAATTTTTGGTCAAAATTTTAGTATATAGGTAATTGCAATAGCTCTTTCACGAAATTTTATTTAAATTTTTTGCAACATTTCAAAATGCTGTATCATTCAATGGCATTTGATGTGTTTTGGCTTGCTGTATTAAAGCTGGGCTCGAACCCGGGCAGCTAGACAATATGTTCTTTCCCTGAGTGAAATATTGCTATCATTTCATTAAAGTGACGTGGTAATATTTCAAGATAATTTCTCGTACAATCGACTAAGCCGTCCTCTCTCGTGGATGAGTGTACCTAAATAAAGAACTTAAAATTAGAAATGGTTCTTACATTAAAATTCTGAATAAAATATTTCTTTTATGGTTTATGACGTTTGTTTCCAAGGTGTTTTCCGAAATCTGTTTTTAGAATGGTGTTTTTGATCGTTTTCTAAAAAAAATCTATAAAAGTATATATGTATAGCTTTTTAATGTCAATATATTGCGAGTTTGATTCTCACTCTTTTTTGATCTGTTATGTCAGTAATTCTGTGTGTGAATTAAGATAGTTTAATATATAACACCTGCTTCAAAGCTAACAGTAAAGTTTATTTTTTTATTTGTCATTTAAAATTACGTGCTTAATTTCTTTTGGTGCCATCTTTCTACCAGCGCTGAAATTATTTACCTTTCTCGAAGATCATTGTCCCTTTTATTCTGTGTATCCGTAATACATGTCTAATTTTTTTTTCTTTCATTATTCATGTTGTACCCATACATTAAATCCCCTTTCGCGTAGTGCACCTCTGTGGTATTAGGGAAATCATTTGCTTTTCTATCGACTGCAGTCATGATTTTAGTAACAATGTAGCACATTGCTGGAATTTAAAACAAAGAAGCTATTTTTTGAAGTTTTATATATTTAGAAACAATATTAGCTATTTCTCTTTGTGTATAATTATTCTTTAATGTCAAAGTTGTTAAAATCTAATGATTTCTTTTTTTCCCCCTTGGCCTCTTCTAGTGTAATTTGTCATCACTTTTGTGCCCTCTTGGATTGCAGAACATGATATCGTGAAAGAAAAAGAACGGAGAAATAGTGCAGAGCAAAAAGACATCTGTGGCTGGTAATTCTTGTTTTATGTTAACTTTATTTCCACTAGAAATGCTTGAATGTTATAATTTGTATGTCCTTTTTCACAAGTAGCTTTATATTGGAAATTTACTAGTTATTTTACGTGAACGCTTCATATTACGTTTTAATGTTTAGGGTAGCATTTATGCATTAATTTCTTAGGTTTTCAATTCCGTATTGAAGTGTCTGAATAGGTGCTTTCTTTATATTGTATAGTAATATTCGAAGTTAGGTCGAACTGTTAATCATACTATAATTATCAGAAGTCTGAGATTTGTTAGAGTTCTGTTGCTTCGTAGTGGTTTCAAAATTACTGTTGTAGTGGAATTGTTTCCCGAGTGGCCTCCTTTTGCATTATGAGGAGGAGGCTAAACATTTTCCTCTCTGTGTGTGGCCTAATATTTTACCTGTTCAACAGGGTCTCCTCTTCCCAACAGCTCAGTGTAATTGCACTGCCTGTGTATAAACCAATTTTGTTTCAGATTTTTTCCGAATTTAGAGTCTCTCTATCAAGTGCTGTTTCTCTTGAAACCACTGAAAGTGAAATGTTCAACAAAAAAGAAATGTAAATAAAAATTTAATGAGTACTCGTATAGAAAGTTAGTGGAGCCAAATTGTCTTCTGTTAAGGATGCTCCAAATGTGCTTTTTCTTAGTTGTTTTAAGCATATACTTTATTATATTTTTCCCTTAATGTGAACTATTTTGGCATATTGTGAAGTTTTATGAACCAATTTGCGAAGATCTATTTAAAATTGATTCCACAAATAAAAATTCATTTTGAAATCAAATCAGAGATGTTTTATTATTATCGAAGTAAAACTCTGCAGATTGACTTTCAACTTTGTTTTGCAAAGCACTCTGAAAGTTTCTTTCAGACTTCTTTCCGTTTTCTTGGCAAATGCATGACAGAATTATTTTTTGAAAAAGGTGATGTCGTTCGCTTATAAGAATGACTGATGCAACTGTATGCGTGTCGCTGTAAAGAGCACATGTTTCCCAGTAGCTGTTTTAAAGTGTCCTGTTTTTTTCTTTAATTGGGTCATTCTCCGCTAGAAGATCAGACGTTGCTTTTGTGTTATTTAACAATTCCTTCATCTTATCTTCAGTTAAAAGCTCTTCTTCGTAATGAGCACTTTTGTTATCAAGGGGTTTTATAAGATCCCAATTCTTCTTTTGTAATTTTCTGAATCATTGTTTAACTTCTCTGTGTTCCATGTGTGAAAATTCTACGGCATCGTTTGCTTTTGAGATTTGTAAGATTTTTTGGACTTCGTTTTCAGTCGATGGAAATTGTTTAAAGTAGCAGATAAATTCTTTCCGTTGTTGATGATTGAATGCTGCAGCACGTATGAATGAAATTCTAGCAGTGGACAAATTAAATGGGATTCTTTAAGGTACTACTATACGCGAAATCACGCTTTACAAGTCTGCGCTCAGCAAGTACCTCCTGTATTAAAAATGATAGACTAGGAAACATGACTTGAAGAATCGTATGAGTTATGTGGAATGCAGATTGGGAGTTTAGTCGTGATAGGTAAACAGTCTATGCAGATGACCGAAAATAATAAAAATTCAGACGGGAATTAATATAAAGTATTTTACTCCTGGACCATGGATTAGTCATTAACAGTACTTGTGTAAAAACAGATTAAAGTATATGAAATCCCTGTTTAAGAAAGGAATTTCTTTATGACAGTATGAAGTGTGTATCATAGCTGGAATAGCGAGGTGTTGCGTCTTCAGGGAAACAAAATTTGTTATTCTGTAATTTTTACTGAAAATGTGTGTTTAAATTTTGTTACCTAGATAACCTATTTTTAACTCTTTCTATATGAAAATGAAACCAAATACAGACAAAGAAATAAAATTGCATTCCTTCCCTTGGTGCAGTTATTCGCATTTTTAACATAATGGGAGGCAATTTTAAGTTTATAAAATTCTGGCTAGCTGCAATTACATATTGCACTTTTAATATTTCAGTTGTAAGTGCATTGCACAAAGTATAAAAGTGTGTGGTATAATATTGTTGCGTGCGTACGAGTTCGTTATGAAATGAATGCACAAGTCTGATGAAAAATGAACCAAAATTTATTATTATCACAACAGAAATGCTTAAATTTTCTCAAATTATCATGCAGTATCACAATATCTCACAGTAGTTATCTTTTAACTACTTAAATGTACAATAGAACGTAATTCAAAACAGCTAAAGAACGCTAATCCGCGAATTCGCTATAATCAACAACGGCAGTTTTCTAAACAACAACAAACTAAGCAACTACTACAAACTGAGATGTTTTCCTCCTTTTATAAGATTTTAAAATCACGCGCTAGAATTTTCCAGCACTTTCTCGAAATCAAAAAGAGATATTTATTTATTTAACGCACGCGCTCTTGTATTTTTAATTTTTCCGGCTTAGCTTTCTTTTAATATTCGTCACGCGCTGCACTGCGCGAGAAATAAAACCATTTAATTTATAATTGAACTAACATTAGCTTTTTAAATACCAAATTCGTAACACTGCCCCCTTCCCAAGGACTGCACGTCCCGGGCAGTACAATCTCTGTACAGGAAGCTAAACTTACAACTGTGGCATAAATGCAACTGAGGCATAAACATTACATTACAATATCAAACAACATGAACAATAAATGCAATAACTAACTTAAACAAATCAAATGCTATCAAATACAAATCAAATACTAAATACAAATCAAATCAAATGCACATTTAAAAACAAAAAGGACCATGGTCTTATACTATTTACAATTATTTACATTACGTACTATGGCCATAGTAATGAGCTAACCTGTCGTAATGACCGACTTTAGGTTTAGAGTTCGAAGACTTACGGAGACGTCATTTAGTCTGTTCCGCACTGTACATGGACCATCCGAAGGTGACTGTAGTTTAGGACTGAGTCCTTTTCGTTGAATCGGGTTCCACAACCTCACCTTGTCTCCTTCGTTGGATCTATGTCCAGTAGCTCTCGTGTTGTATCTGGTCTTCACTTTTTCCGTCGCCAAGTTCACTCGCTTTCGTGCGAAACGGGGCATCACTTCAAAACGGGCCTGGACATCTTGGATATGTTCCTCAGGCGATGAAGGCGCATCCGTACGGCGATCAAACTGGCGGTCACAAGGCAGACGAAGGTCTCGACCAAAGAGCATCTGGGCTGGAGAAGAGCTGGTAGTCTTGCGTTTCTTTTCCACCCTAGTATGATTTCGGCAGCTTCCCAAGCTGGATCTTTCGGACAAGGCGTCGGCATTTCCAGGCGAGGATCCTTTTTGAGGATGGATAGTCATGCCATCAGATGCTGAAAGCAGTTTGTTGTTTTTCAAGTCTAAGGAAAAATTGTATTTCCTTAAAAAGTCCAATCCGAGTATGCATGGATCTGTGATATCCGCCACATAGGCCGTGTGATGGTAGGCGGCACTTCCAAACGTGATGCTTACGTTTAACTTCCCAGTTATATCGATCTTATCACCAGACGCAGTCTGAAGGGTAACACAGGATGGCGTCCAAATAAGTTTATCTTTAAACTGTTCAGCTAAATCTTTCCTAATGATGGTAACATTAGCTCCTGTGTCAATGATCATATTGCAAGGAACTCCATCGATATTCCCATTAATGGACAGTCCGTTACTGTTGCCACTCACTGTATAAATTTTAAGCGCTTTAAAACAAGGTTTTTCATTATCTGGCAACCTCCGTTCCTCGATATGGTCACTAATTTGTTTACTGCGTCGTTGCTGGAAAATGGTCTTATTTTCCGTACCTCGGGGTGTTTTGCAGTTTCTTCGTATGTGGCCTTCAACTACGCAGTTCCAGCACTTTAGAACTAGTTTCTTTTCACTTCTGTTCCGTCTCAAGCCACTGACTTGTCTGGTAAAATCATCTGCTTTATATTCCGTACCCTGGGGCGTTCTGCAATTCCGTCTTAGGTGACCTTCACTACCACATCTCCAACACCTTAGAGCCACTTTCTTCTCGCTCCTACTCCGTATCAAATCTTCGACTTGTCTGGCTAAATCATCTAAACGAGCCATGAGTTGATCCACTGGCTCATGGACTCGCACAGCTCTAACTGGGTAGCGATCTCTACTAGTTGCTTGCTGAGCTGCCTCGAACTTCATGGCGTACAACAGAGCGCTTTTTATGTCCTTTACATCTGCCAGTCGAAGAGCTTTCTGTATTTCAGGATCCCGGATGCCGTCGATGAAATATTGCAGCGACAGGATTTCTCTTGTTTCTGTCGGGCACTCCGAAAAGGCGTGATGTGACAGACTTTCAACATCCGTGGCGAGCTCCTGAAGTGTTTCGGTGAGCTTCTGTTGACGAGATTTTAATTGGAGCCTGCTGTAGTCTTTTAAACATTTCTCGCCGAAGCGCAGCTCCAAAGCGCCGGATAGAGCTTCGAAATCTAGCCTTTGATTTTCGGGAAGCGTCTGCAGGATATCCGCTGCGTCTGCTCTCAGAGAAGCGGCGAGATGACAGGCCTTAGCTTGGGAATCCCATCCATTCGCATCCGAAACGATAGAAAATTGTGTCCTATACACCTGCCAGGAGGTCTTCCCATCATATGTAGATAGCTTCAGAACGGAACGAGCAGGCATCGATAAAAATTTGAAACCTTCAGAATTGTTTTCTACCGTCGCTATGCACTTCTTTAGGCTGTCAACTTCTTTGGCGACGGCAGCAGAAACCCTATCATCAATTTGTTGTTCGACGGCAGAAACTCTCTCTTCTATATGTTCTTTTACAGAAGAAATTCTTTCTTCTACTTGTTCTTTTACCGGAGAAACTCTTTCTTCTATTTGTCCAACTTTAGTTTCAACCGCGTCTATTCTGCCTTCCATAGCCTCAAATTTATTTTCTATTACGCAGGTAATTTCTCTTTTCATTTCGTCCTGACCTGCTTTCATCTCATTTTTAAGAGATTTCATCTCTTCCTTAACGGATTCCTGGCCCAATTTCATTTCTCCTTTAACGGATTCCTGGCCCAACTTCATTTCTTCTTTAACGGACCTAATTTCTTCTTTAACAGAGTCTTTCATTTCTTCTTTAAATGTAGCAAAGGCTACCATGAATTGTTTTAACTGTTCTTCATCGCTCTTGTGATTGGCATTCAAAACCCCACTTCTGACACCAAAAATTGTTGCGTGCGTACGGGTTCGTTATGAAATGAATGCACAAGTCCGATGAAAAATGAACAAAAATTTATTATTATCACAAAAGAAATGCTTAAATTTTCTCAAATTATCATGCAGTATCACAATATCTCACAGTAGTTACCTTTTAACTACTTAAATGTACAATAGAACGTAATTCAAAACAGCTAAAGAACGCTAATCCGCGAATTCGCTATAATCAACAACGGCAGTTTTCTAAACAACAACAAACTAAGCAACTACTACAAACTGAGATGTTTTCCTCCTTTTATAAGATTTTAAAATCACGCGCTAGAATTTTCCAGCACTTTCTCGAAATCAAAAAGAGATATTTATTTATTTAACGCACGCGCTCTTGTATTTTTAATTTTTCCGGCTTAGCTTTCTTTTAATATTCGTCACGCGCTGCACTGCGCGAGAAATAAAACCATTTAATTTATAATTGAACTAACATTAGCTTTTTAAATACCAAATTCGTAACACTGCCCCCTTCCCAAGGACTGCATGTCCCGGGCAGTACAATCTCTGTACAGGAAGCTAAACTTACAACTGTGGCATAAATGCAACTGAGGCATAAACATTACATTACAATATCAAACAACATGAACAATAAATGCAATAACTAACTTAAACAAATCAAATGCTATCAAATACAAATCAAATACTAAATACAAATCAAATCAAATGCACATTTAAAAACAAAAAGGACCATGGTCTTATACTATTTACAATTATTTACATTACGTACTATGGCCATAGTAATGAGCTAACCTGTCGTAATGACCGACTTTAGGTTTAGAGTTCGAAGACTTACGGAGACGTCATTTAGTCTGTTCCGCACTGTACATGGACCATCCGAAGGTGACTGTAGTTTAGGACTGAGTCCTTTTCGTTGAATCGGGTTCCACAACCTCACCTTGTCTCCTTCGTTGGATCTATGTCCAGTAGCTCTCGTGTTGTATCTGGTCTTCACTTTTTCCGTCGCCAAGTTCACTCGCTTTCGTGCGAAACGGGGCATCACTTCAAAACGGGCCTGGACATCTTGGATATGTTCCTCAGGCGATGAAGGCGCATCCGTACGGCGATCAAACTGGCGGTCACAAGGCAGACGAAGGTCTCGACCAAAGAGCATCTGGGCTGGAGAAGAGCTGGTAGTCTTGCGTTTCTTTTCCACCCTAGTATGATTTCGGCAGCTTCCCAAGCTGGATCTTTCGGACAAGGCGTCGGCATTTCCAGGCGAGGATCCTTTTTGAGGATGGATAGTCATGCCATCAGATGCTGAAAGCAGTTTGTTGTTTTTCAAGTCTAAGGAAAAATTGTATTTCCTTAAAAAGTCCAATCCGAGTATGCATGGATCTGTGATATCCGCCACATAGGCCGTGTGATGGTAGGCGGCACTTCCAAACGTGATGCTTACGTTTAACTTCCCAGTTATATCGATCTTATCACCAGACGCAGTCTGAAGGGTAACACAGGATGGCGTCCAAATAAGTTTATCTTTAAACTGTTCAGCTAAATCTTTCCTAATGATGGTAACATTAGCTCCTGTGTCAATGATCATATTGCAAGGAACTCCATCGATATTCCCATTAATGGACAGTCCGTTACTGTTGCCACTCACTGTATAAATTTTAAGCGCTTTAAAACAAGGTTTTTCATTATCTGGCAACCTCCGTTCCTCGATATGGTCACTAATTTGTTTACTGCGTCGTTGCTGGAAAATGGTCTTATTTTCCGTACCTCGGGGTGTTTTGCAGTTTCTTCGTATGTGGCCTTCAACTACGCAGTTCCAGCACTTTAGAACTAGTTTCTTTTCACTTCTGTTCCGTCTCAAGCCACTGACTTGTCTGGTAAAATCATCTGCTTTATATTCCGTACCCTGGGGCGTTCTGCAATTCCGTCTTAGGTGACCTTCACTACCACATCTCCAACACCTTAGAGCCACTTTCTTCTCGCTCCTACTCCGTATCAAATCTTCGACTTGTCTGGCTAAATCATCTAAACGAGCCATGAGTTGATCCACTGGCTCATGGACTCGCACAGCTCTAACTGGGTAGCGATCTCTACTAGTTGCTTGCTGAGCTGCCTCGAACTTCATGGCGTACAACAGAGCGCTTTTTATGTCCTTTACATCTGCCAGTCGAAGAGCTTTCTGTATTTCAGGATCCCGGATGCCGTCGATGAAATATTGCAGCGACAGGATTTCTCTTGTTTCTGTCGGGCACTCCGAAAAGGCGTGATGTGACAGACTTTCAACATCCGTGGCGAGCTCCTGAAGTGTTTCGGTGAGCTTCTGTTGACGAGATTTTAATTGGAGCCTGCTGTAGTCTTTTAAACATTTCTCGCCGAAGCGCAGCTCCAAAGCGCCGGATAGAGCTTCGAAATCTAGCCTTTGATTTTCGGGAAGCGTCTGCAGGATATCCGCTGCGTCTGCTCTCAGAGAAGCGGCGAGATGACAGGCCTTAGCTTGGGAATCCCATCCATTCGCATCCGAAACGATAGAAAATTGTGTCCTATACACCTGCCAGGAGGTCTTCCCATCATATGTAGATAGCTTCAGAACGGAACGAGCAGGCATCGATAAAAATTTGAAACCTTCAGAATTGTTTTCTACCGTCGCTATGCACTTCTTTAGGCTGTCAACTTCTTTGGCGACGGCAGCAGAAACCCTATCATCAATTTGTTGTTCGACGGCAGAAACTCTCTCTTCTATATGTTCTTTTACAGAAGAAATTCTTTCTTCTACTTGTTCTTTTACCGAAGAAACTCTTTCTTCTATTTGTCCAACTTTAGTTTCAACCGCGTCTATTCTGCCTTCCATAGCCTCAAATTTATTTTCTATTACGCAGGTAATTTCTCTTTTCATTTCGTCCTGACCTGCTTTCATCTCATTTTTAAGAGATTTCATCTCTTCCTTAACGGATTCCTGGCCCAATTTCATTTCTCCTTTAACGGATTCCTGGCCCAACTTCATTTCTTCTTTAACGGACCTAATTTCTTCTTTAACAGAGTCTTTCATTTCTTCTTTAAATGTAGCAAAGGCTACCATGAATTGTTTTAACTGTTCTTCATCGCTCTTGTGATTGGCATTCAAAACCCCACTTCTGACACCAAAAATTGTTGCGTGCGTACGGGTTCGTTATGAAATGAATGCACAAGTCCGATGAAAAATGAACAAAAATTTATTATTATCACAACAGAAATGCTTAAATTTTCTCAAATTATCATGCAGTATCACAATATCTCACAGTAGTTATCTTTTAACTACTTAAATGTACAATAGAACGTAATTCAAAACAGCTAAAGAACGCTAATCCGCGAATTCGCTATAATCAACAACGGCAGTTTTTTAAACAACAACAAACTAAGCAACTACTACAAACTGAGATGTTTTCCTCCTTTTATAAGATTTTAAAATCACGCGCTAGAATTTTCCAGCACTTTCTCGAAATCAAAAAGAGATATTTATTTATTTAACGCACGCGCTCTTGTAATTTTAATTTTTCCGGCTTAGCTTTCTTTTAATATTCGTCACGCGCTGCACTGCGCGAGAAATAAAACCATTTAATTTATAATGGAACTAACATTAGCTTTTTAAATACCAAACTCGTAACACTATGTTAAAGAAAATGTATATTCTTTGTATTATTTACAAAAAGATCAGCTAGATGAAAATTAAATACAGGGAAATGATATTTTAATGTGAAATTTAACACTGCATTTCTTCTGAGAGTTTTTATTCTCCTTCTGGTACGTGCGATGTTATGGCTAAATCCATCCAGTCGTTCGGATGTTTGTTTGTTATTCTGTATCTGAACATTGATTTTAACAAGTTCGTTGTTGAAAATCCTCTTTCACATTTTTAAGTAGATCGAAAGCAGGAATTTATCTTTTAAAAAGTTTAACAGTTCATGATTTTTCTGATCTAGGACTATTCAAATGGCTTTTTGTGTATTCCTTATCTTAATTAGGATGAAAATCAGTTATTTCCATTTCTAGAACAGTAGAATTGTTAACCTATTTGCAATCTTTTACCATTTTTCTTAAATACTAGTATTATGTAATGGGTTTGAAGTGAATAAAGTAGTTGGCTTAATTTTAAATACACTCAAAACATCTAATTTAGAAACTAATTTAAGCTCGATGAGATTTTCCAAATGTTTCTTTCAGTTTTCTTACATTTCACACTTTAATTCTCCAGATTTTCAAAGTGGCAAAACGTACATTGCATTATGGTAAAAATGTATATTCCTTATATTTGTGTAATATTTTTACAAAATTAATTTTGATTTAAAATGAATTTAAAATACCCTTGAATTCAAAGACTTAGTTTAGTTCTCTCCCCCTCTCAGGTTTTAAGATTTTAGTTGTTATGTCTGTAAGAATGACTAAATCATAGAACCAATTATGGTCAATAATTTCTTCATAAGTTTCGTTTCTGGATTTTTAAAATTCTTCTGTGAAACTTTTGTAACCGCAGCTGGGATGGAACCCTGGCAGCCAGACAGAATGTACCTTCCCTGAGTGGAAATTTCTATCATTTCACTGAAAGTGACATTATAATATTTCAGAGCAAACCCTCGTAATACTAATAAATGTATGTAAGTTTTTTTTAATGTTTTTATAATGCGTGTTTGGTTCTTACAATATTTTGAGCTATTATATTACTAATTCTGTATGTGAGTTAAGACATTTTAATATAGAACACCTGCTTCAAGACTAAAAGTAAAGTATTTGAATTGTGTTTCACCTTTCGTGTGTTTTCAGACGTACGTTCTACTCTACAATTTACGGAATTTCTCGGTATTGGACATCTCACAAATCTGACAAAATTTCATTCCTATGTTTAGGTTTTATAGTACAATAAGTTGAGCATCCCTACATTAGTATATGACTGATTCCTTCAAAAGAAAAAAAAGAGTATCATAGTTTTGTTGAATTTTTGGTCAAAATTTTAGTATATAGGTAATTGCAATAGCTCTTTCACGAAATTTTATTTAAATTTTTTGCAACATTTCAAAATGCTGTATCATTCAATGGCATTTGATGTGTTTTGGCTTGCTGTATTAAAGCTGGGCTCGAACCCGGGCAGCTAGACAATATGTTCTTTCCCTGAGTGAAATATTGCTATCATTTCATTAAAGTGACGTGGTAATATTTCAAGATAATTTCTCGTACAATCGACTAAGCCGTCCTCTCTCGTGGATGAGTGTACCTAAATAAAGAACTTAAAATTAGAAATGGTTCTTACATTAAAATTCTGAATAAAATATTTCTTTTATGGTTTATGACTTTTGTTTCCAAGGTGTTTTCCGAAATCTGTTTTTAGAATGGTGTTTTTGATCGTTTTCTAAAAAAAATCTATAAAAGTATATATGTATAGCTTTTTAATGTCAATATATTGCGAGTTTGATTCTCACTCTTTTTTGATCTGTTATGTCAGTAATTCTGTGTGTGAATTAAGATAGTTTAATATATAACACCTGCTTCAAAGCTAACAGTAAAGTTTATTTTTTTATTTGTCATTTAAAATTACGTGCTTAATTTCTTTTGGTGCCATCTTTCTACCAGCGCTGAAATTATTTACCTTTCTCGAAGATCATTGTCCCTTTTATTCTGTGTATCCGTAATACATGTCTAATTTTTTTTTCTTTCATTATTCATGTTGTACCCATACATTAAAAACCCCTTTCGCGTAGTGCACCTCTGTGGTATTAGGGAAATCATTTGCTTTTCTATCGACTGCAGTCATGATTTTAGTAACAATGTAGCACATTGCTGGAATTTAAAACAAAGAAGCTATTTTTTTAAGTTTTATATATTTAGAAACAATATTAGCTATTTCTCTTTGTGTATAATTATTCTTTAATGTCAAAGTTGTTAAAATCTAATGATTTCTTTTTTTCCCCCTTGGCCTCTTCTAGTGTAATTTGTCATCACTTTTGTGCCCTCTTGGATTGCAGAACATGATATCGTGAAAGAAAAAGAACGGAGAAATAGTGCAGAGCAAAAAAACATCTGTGGCTGGTAATTCTTGTTTTATGTTAACTTTATTTCCACTAGAAATGCTTGAATGTTATAATTTGTATGTCCTTTTTCACAAGTAGCTTTATATTGGAAATTTACTAGTTATTTTACGTGAACGCTTCATATTACGTTTTAATGTTTAGGGTAGCATTTATGCATTAATTTCTTAGGTTTTCAATTCCGTATTGAAGTGTCTGAATAGGTGCTTTCCTTATATTGTATAGTAATATTCGAAGTTAGGTCGAACTGTTAATCATACTATAATTATCAGAAGTCTGAGATTTGTTAGAGTTCTGTTGCTTCGTAGTGGTTTCAAAATTACTGTTGTAGTGTAATTGTTTCCCGAGTGGCCTCCTTTTGCATTATGAGGAGGAGGCTAAACATTTTCCTCTCTGTGTGTGGCCTAATATTTTACCTGTTCAACAGGGTCTCCTCTTCCCAACAGCTCAGTGTAATTGCACTGCCTGTGTATAAACCAATTTTGTTTCAGATTTTTTCCGAATTTAGAGTCTCTCTATCAAGTGCTGTTTCTCTTGAAACCACTGAAAGTGAAATGTTCAACAAAAAAGAAATGTAAATAAAAATTTAATGAGTACTCGTATAGAAAGTTAGTGGAGCCAAATTGTCTTCTGTTAAGGATGCTCCAAATGTGCTTTTTCTTAGTTGTTTTAAGCATATACTTTATTATATTTTTCCCTTAATGTGAACTATTTTGGCATATTGTGAAGTTTTATGAACCAATTTGCGAAGATCTATTTAAAATTGATTCCACAAATAAAAATTCATTTTGAAATCAAATCAGAGATGTTTTATTATTATCGAAGTAAAACTCTGCAGATTGACTTTCAACTTTGTTTTGCAAAGCACTCTGAAAGTTTCTTTCAGACTTCTTTCCGTTTTCTTGGCAAATGCATGACAGAATTATTTTTTGAAAAAGGTGATGTCGTTCGCTTATAAGAATGACTGATGCAACTGTATGCGTGTCGCTGTAAAGAGCACAAGTTTCCCAGTAGCTGTTTTAAAGTGTCCTGTTTTTTTCTTTAATTGGGTCATTCTTCGCTAGAAGATCAGACGTTGCTTTTGTGTTATTTAACAATTCCTTCATCTTATCTTCAGTTAAAAGCTCTTCTTCGTAATGAGCACTTTTGTTATCAAGGGGTTTTATAAGATCCCAATTCTTCTTTTGTAATTTTCTGAATCATTGTTTAACTTCTCTGTGTTCCATGTGTGAAAATTCTACGGCATCGTTTGCTTTTGAGATTTGTAAGATTTTTTGGACTTCGTTTTCAGTCGATGGAAATTGTTTAAAGTAGCAGATAAATTCTTTCCGTTGTTGATGATTGAATGCTGCAGCACGTATGAATGAAATTCTAGCAGTGGACAAATTAAATGGGATTCTTTAAGGTACTACTATACGCGAAATCACGCTTTACAAGTCTGCGCTCAGCAAGTACCTCCTGTATTAAAAATGATAGACTAGGAAACATGACTTGAAGAATCGTATGAGTTATGTGGAATGCAGATTCGGAGTTTAGTCGTGATAGGTAAACAGTCTATGCAGATGACCGAAAATAATAAAAATTTAGACGGGAATTAATATAAAGTATTTTACTCCTGGACCATGGATTAGTCATTAACAGTACTTGTGTAAAAACAGATTAAAGTATATGAAATCCCTGTTTAAGAAAGGAATTTCTTTATGACAGTATGAAGTGTGTATCATAGCTGGAATAGCGAGGTGTTGCGTCTTCAGGGAAACAAAATTTGTTATTCTGTAATTTTTACTGAAAATGTGTGTTTAAATTTTGTTACCTAGATAACCTACTTTTAACTCTTTCTATATGAAAATGAAACCAAATAGAGACAAAAAAATAAAATTGCATTCCTTCCCTTGGTGCAGTTATTCGCATTTTTAACATAATGGGAGGCAATTTTAAGTTTATAAAATTCTGGCTAGCTGCAATTATATATTGCACTTTTAATATTTCAGTTATAAGTGCATTGCACAAAGTATAAAAGTGTGTGGTATAATATTGTTGCGTGCGTACGGGTTCGTTATGAAATGAATGCACAAGTCTGATGAAAACTGAACAAAAATTTATTATTATCACAACAGAAATGCTTAAATTTTCTCAAATTATCATGCAGTATCACAATATCTCACAGTAGTTACCTTTTAACTACTTAAATGTACAATAGAACGTAATTCAAAACAGCTAAAGAACGCTAATCCGCGAATTCGCTATAATCAACAACGGCAGTTTTCTAAACAACAACAAACTAAGCAACTACTACAAACTGAGATGTTTTCCTCCTTTTATAAGATTTTAAAATCACGCGCTAGAATTTTCCAGCACTTTCTCGAAATCAAAAAGAGATATTTATTTATTTAACGCACGCGCTCTTGTATTTTTGATTTTTCCGGCTTAGCTTTCTTTTAATATTCGTCACGCGCTGCACTGCGCGAGAAATAAAACCATTTAATTTATAATTGAACTAACATTAGCTTTTTAAATACCAAATTCGTAACACTGCCCCCTTCCCAAGGACTGCACGTCCCGGGCAGTACAATCCCTGTACAAGAAGCTAAACTTACAAGTGTGGCATAAATGCAACTGAGGCATAAACATTACATTACAATATCAAACAACATGAACAATAAATGCAATAACTAACTTAAACAAATCAAATGCTATCAAATACAAATCAAATACTAAATACAAATCAAATCAAATACACATTTAAAAACAAAAAGGACCATGGTCTTATACTATTTACAATTATTTACATTACGTACTATGGCCATAGTAATGAGCTAACCTGTCGTAATGACCGACTTTAGGTTTAGAGTTCGAAGACTTACGGAGACGTCATTTAGTCTGTTCCGCACTGTACATGGACCATCCGAAGGTGACTGTAGTTTAGGACTGAGTCGTTTTCGTTGAATCGGGTTCCACAACCTCACCTTGTCTCCTTCGTTGGATCTATGTCCAGTAGCTCTCGTGTTGTATCTGGTCTTCACTTTTTCCGTCGCCAAGTTCACTCGCTTTCGTGCGAAACGGGGCATCACTTCAAAACGGGCCTGGACATCTTGGATATGTTCCTCAGGCGATGAAGGCGCATCCGTACGGCGATCAAACTGGCGGTCACAAGGCAGACGAAGGTCTCGACCAAAGAGCATCTGGGCTGGAGAAGAGCTGGTAGTCTTGCGTTTCATTTCCACCCTAGTATGATTTCGGCAGCTTCCCAAGCTGGATCTTTCGGACAAGGCGTCGGCATTTCCAGGCGAGGATCCTTTTTGAGGATGGATAGTCATGCCATCAGATGCTGAAAGCAGTTTGTTGTTTTTCAAGTCTAAGGAAAAATTGTATTTCCTTAAAAAGTCCAATCCGAGTATGCATGGATCTGTGATATCCGCCACATAGGCCGTGTGATAGTAGGCGGCACTTCCAAACGTGATGCTTACGTTTAACTTCCCAGTTATATCGATCTTATCACCAGACGCAGTCTGAAGGGTAACACAGGATGGCGTCCAAATAAGTTTATCTTTAAACTGTTCAGCTAAATCTTTCCTAATGATGGTAACATTAGCTCCTGTGTCAATGATCATATTGCAAGGAACTCCATCGATATTCCCATTAATGGACAGTCCGTTACTGTTGCCACTCACTGTATAAATTTTAAGCGCTTTAAAACAAGGTTTTTCATTATCTGGCAACCTCCGTTCCTCGATATGGTCACTAATTTGTTTACTGCGTCGTTGCTGGAAAATGGTCTTATTTTCCGTACCTCGGGGTGTTTTGCAGTTTCTTCGTATGTGGCCTTCAACTACGCAGTTCCAGCACTTTAGAACTAGTTTCTTTTCACTTCTGTTCCGTCTCAAGCCACTGACTTGTCTGGTAAAATCATCTGCTTTATATTCCGTACCCTGGGGCGTTCTGCAATTCCGTCTTAGGTGACCTTCACTACCACATCTCCAACACCTTAGAGCCACTTTCTTCTCGCTCCTACTCCGTATCAAATCTTCGACTTGTCTGGCTAAATCATCTAAACGAGCCATCAGTTGATCCACTGGCTCATGGACTCGCACAGCTCTAACTGGGTAGCGATCTCTACTAGTTGCTTGCTGAGCTGCCTCGAACTTCATGGCGTACAACAGAGCGCTTTTTATGTCCTTTACATCTGCCATTCGAAGAGCTTTCTGTATTTCAGGATCCCGGATGCCGTCGATGAAATATTGCAGCGACAGGATTTCTCTTGTTTCTGTCGGGCACTCCGAAAAGGCGTGATGTGACAGCCTTTCAACATCCGTGGCGAGCTCCTGAAGTGTTTCGGTGAGCTTCTGTTGACGAGATTTTAATTGGAGCCTGCTGTAGTCTTTTAAACATTTCTCGCCGAAGCGCAGCTCCAAAGCGCCGGATAGAGCTTCGAAATCTAGCCTTTGATTTTCGGGAAGCGTCTGCAGGATATCCGCTGCGTCTGCTCTCAGAGAAGCGGCGAGATGACAGGCCTTAGCTTGGGAATCCCATCCATTCGCATCCGAAACGATAGAAAATTGTGTCCTATACACCTGCCAGGAGGTCTTCCCATCATATGTAGATAGCTTCAGAACGGAACGAGCAGGCATCGATAAAAATTTGAAACCTTCAGAATTGTTTTCTACCGTCGCTATGCACTTCTTTAGGCTGTCAACTTCTTTGGCGACGGCAGCAGAAACCCTATCATCAATTTGTTGTTCGACGGCAGAAACTCTCTCTTCTATATGTTCTTTTACAGAAGAAATTCTTTCTTCTACTTGTTCTTTTACCGAAGAAACTCTTTCTTCTATTTGTCCAACTTTAGTTTCAACCGCGTCTATTCTGCCTTCCATAGCCTCAAATTTATTTTCTATTACGCAGGTAATTTCTCTTTTCATTTCGTCCTGACCTGCTTTCATCTCATTTTTAAGAGATTTCATCTCTTCCTTAACGGATTCCTGGCCCAATTTCATTTCTCCTTTAACGGATTCCTGGCCCAACTTCATTTCTTCTTTAACGGACCTAATTTCTTCTTTAACAGAGTCTTTCATTTCTTCTTTAAATGTAGCAAAAACTACCATGAATTGTTTTAACTGTTCTTCATCGCTCTTGTGATTGGCATTCAAAACCCCACTTCTGACACCAAAAATTGTTGCGTGCGTACGGGTTCGTTATGAAATGAATGCACAAGTCCGATGAAAAATGAACAAAAATTTATTATTATCACAACAGAAATGCTTAAATTTTCTCAAATTATCATGCAGTATCACAATATCTCACAGTAGTTATCTTTTAACTACTTAAATGTACAATAGAACGTAATTCAAAACAGCTAAAGAACGCTAATCCGCGAATTCGCTATAATCAACAACGGCAGTTTTCTAAACAACAACAAACTAAGCAACTACTACAAACTGAGATGTTTTCCTCCTTTTATAAGATTTTAAAATCACGCGCTAGAATTTTCCAGCACTTTCTCGAAATCAAAAAGAGATATTTATTTATTTAACGCAGGCGCTCTTGTAATTTTAATTTTTCCGGCTTAGCTTTCTTTTAATATTCGTCACGCGCTGCACTGCGCGAGAAATAAAACCATTTAATTTATAATGGAACTAACATTAGCTTTTTAAATACCAAACTCGTAACACTATGTTAAAGAAAATATATATTCTTTGTATTATTTACAAAAAGATCAGCTAGATGAAAATTAAATACAGGGAAATCATATTTTAATGTGAAATTTAACACTGCATTTCTTCTGAGAGTTTTTTTTCTCTTTCTGGTACGTGCGATGTTATGGCTAAATCCATCCAGTCGTTCGGATGTTTGTTTGTTATTCTGTATCTGAACATTGATTTTAACAAGTTCGTTGTTGAAAATCCTCTTTCACTATTTTAAGTAGATCGAAAGCAGGAATTTATCTTTTAAAAAGTTTAACAGTTCATGATTTTTCTGATCTAGGACTATTCAAATGGCTTTTTGTGTATTCCTTATCTTAATTAGGATGAAAATCAGTTATTTCCATTTCTAGAACAGTAGAATTGTTAACCTATTTGCAATCTTTTACCATTTTTCTTAAATACTAGTATTATGTAATGGGTTTGAAGTGAATAAAGTAGTTGGCTTAATTTTAAATACACTCAAAACATCTAATTTAGAAACTAATTTAAGCTCGATGAGATTTTCCAAATGTTTCTTTCAGTTTTCTTACATTTCACGCTTTAATTCTCCAGATTTTCAAAGTGGCAAAACGTACATTGCATTATGGTAAAAATGTATATTCCTTATATTTGTGTAATATTTTTACAAAATTAATTTTGATTTAAAATGAATTTAAAATACCCTTGAATTCAAAGACTTAGTTTAGTTCTCTCCCCCTCTCAGGTTTTAAGATTTTAGTTGTTATGTCTGTAAGAATGACTAAATCATAGAACCAATTATGGTCAATAATTTCTTCATAAGTTTCGTTTCTGGATTTTTAAAATTCTTCTGTGAAACTTTTGTAACCGCAGCTGGGATGGAACCCTGGCAGCCAGACAGAATGTACCTTCCCTGAGTGGAAATTTCTATCATTTCACTGAAAGTGACATTATAATATTTCAGAGTAAACCCTCGTAATACTAATAAATGTATGTAAGTTTTTTTTTAATGTTTTTATAATGCGTGTTTGGTTCTTACAATATTTTGAGCTATTATATTACTAATTCTGTATGTGAGTTAAGACATTTTAATATAGAATACCTGCTTCAAGACTAAAAGTAAAGTATTTGAATTGTGTTTCACCTTTCGTGTGTTTTCAGACGTACGTTCTACTCTACAATTTACGGAATTTCTCGGTATTGGACATCTCACAAATCTGACAAAATTTCATTCCTATGTTTAGGTTTTATAGTACAATAAGTTGAGCATCCCTACATTAGTATATGACTGATTCCTTCAAAAGAAAAAAAGAGTATCATAGTTTTGTTGAATTTTTGGTCAAAATTTTAGTATATAGGTAATTGCAATAGCTCTTTCACGAAATTTTATTTAAATTTTTTGCAACATTTCAAAATGCTGTATCATTCAATGGCATTTGATGTGTTTTGGCTTGCTGTATTAAAGCTGGGCTCGAACCCGGGCAGCTAGACAATATGTTCTTTCCCTGAGTGAAATATTGCTATCATTTCATTAAAGTGACGTGGTAATATTTCAAGATAATTTCTCGTACAATCGACTAAGCCGTCCTCTCTCGTGGATGAGTGTACCTAAATAAAGAACTTAAAATTAGAAATGGTTCTTACATTAAAATTCTGAATAAAATATTTCTTTTATGGTTTATGACTTTTGTTTCCAAGGTGTTTTCCGAAATCTGTTTTTAGAATGGTGTTTTTGATCGTTTTCTAAAAAAAATCTATAAAAGTATATATGTATAGCTTTTTAATGTCAATATATTGCGAGTTTGATTCTCACTCTTTTTTGATCTGTTATGTCAGTAATTCTGTGTGTGAATTAAGATAGTTTAATATATAACACCTGCTTCAAAGCTAACAGTAAAGTTTATTTTTTTATTTGTCATTTAAAATTACGTGCTTAATTTCTTTTGGTGCCATCTTTCTACCAGCGCTGAAATTATTTACCTTTCTCGAAGATCATTATCCCTTTTATTCTGTGTATCCGTAATACCTGTCTAATTTTTTTTCTTTCATTATTCATGTTGTACCCATACATTAAAAACCCCTTTCGCGTAGTGCTCCTCTGTGGTATTAGGGAAATCATTTGCTTTTCTATCGACTGCAGTCATGATTTTAGTAACAATGTAGCACATTGCTGGAATTTAAAACAAAGAAGCTATTTTTTGAAGTTTTATATATTTAGAAACAATATTAGCTATTTCTCTTTGTGTATAATTATTCTTTAATGTCAAAGTAGTTAAAATCTAATGATTTCTTTTTTTCCCCCTTGGCCTCTTCTAGTGTAATTTGTCATCACTTTTGTGCCCTCTTGGATTGCAGAACATGATATCGTGAAAGAAAAAGAACGGAGAAATAGTGCAGAGCAAAAAGACATCTGTGGCTGGTAATTCTTGTTTTATGTTAACTTTATTTCCACTAGAAATGCTTGAATGTTATAATTTGTATGTCCTTTTTCACAAGTAGCTTTATATTGGAAATTTACTAGTTATTTTACGTGAACGCTTCATATTACGTTTTAATGTTTAGGGTAGCATTTATGCATTAATTTCTTAGGTTTTCAATTCCGTATTGAAGTGTCTGAATAGGTGCTTTCCTTATATTGTATAGTAATATTCGAAGTTAGGTCGAACTGTTAATCATACTATAATTATCAGAAGTCTGAGATTTGTTAGAGTTCTGTTGCTTCGTAGTGGTTTCAAAATTACTGTTGTAGTGTAATTGTTTCCCGAGTGGCCTCCTTTTGCATTATGAGGAGGAGGCTAAACATTTTCCTCTCTGTGTGTGGCCTAATATTTTCCCTGTTCAACAGGGTCTCCTCTTCCCAACAGCTCAGTGTAATTGCACTGCCTGTGTATAAACCAATTTTGTTTCAGATTTTTTCCGAATTTAGAGTCTCTTTATCAAGTGCTCTTTCTCTTGAAACCACTGAAAGTGAAATGTTCAACAAAAAAGAAATGTAAATAAAAATTTAATGAGTACTCGTATAGAAAGTTAGTGGAGCCAAATTGTCTTCTGTTAAGGATGCTCCAAATGTGCTTTTTCTTAGTTGTTTTAAGCATATACTTTATTATATTTTTCCCTTAATGTAAACTATTTTGGCATATTGTGAAGTTTTATGAACCAATTTGCGAAGATCTATTTAAAATTGATTCCACAAATAAAAATTCATTTTGAAATCAAATCAGAGATGTTTTATTATTATCGAAGTAAAACTCTGCAGATTGACTTTCAACTTTGTTTTGCAAAGCACTCTGAAAGTTTCTTTCAGACTTCTTTCCGTTCTCTTGGCAAATGCATGACAGAATTATTTTTTGAAAAAGCTGATGTCCTTCGCTTATAAGAATGACTGATGCAACTGTATGCGTGTTGCTGTAAAGAGCACATGTTTCCCAGTAGCTGTTTTAAAGTGTCCTGTTTTTTTCTTTAATTGGGTCATTCTCCGCTAGAAGATCAGACGTTGCTTTTGTGTTATTTAACAATTCCTTCATCTTATCTTCAGTTAAAAGCTCTTCTTCGTAATGAGCACTTTTGTTATCAAGGGGTTTTATAAGATCCCAATTCTTCTTTTGTAATTTTCTGATTCATTGTTTAACTTCTCTGTCTTCCATGTGTGAAAATTCTACGGCATCGTTTGGTTTTGAGATTTGTAAGATTTTTTGGACTTCATTTTCAGTCGATGGAAATTGTTTAAAGTAGCAGATAAATTCTTTCCGGTGTTGATGATTGAATGCTGCAGCACGTATGAATGAAATTCTAGCAGTGGACAAATTAAATGGGATCCTTTAAGGTACTGCTATACGCGAAATCACGCTTTACAAGTCTGCGCTCAGCAAGTACCTGCTGTATTAAAAATGATAGACTAGGAAACATGACTTGAAGAATCGTATGAGGTATGTGGAATGCAGATTGGGAGTTTAGTCGTGATAGGTAAACAGTCTATACAGATGACCGGAAATAATAAAAATTTAGATGGGAATTACTATAAAGTATTTTACTCCTGGACCATGGATTAGTCATTAACAGTACTTGTGTAAAAACAGATTAAAGTATATGAATTCCCTGTTTAAGAAAGTAATTTCTATTACAATATGAAGTGTGTATCATAAGTGGAATAGCGAGGTGTTGCGTCTTCAGGGAAACTATCAGGTTCAATGTTCCGTCTTACTTTCTTCATGAACATGCAAGGACCTGACTCGGAACAGGGAGCTTACTAAAGTTATGTTCAATAACTGTGGGAAGTAGACAGGATACACAAGAAGGGTATACAAAACCGTTTATTTTCTCTATTTACAATAACTTCCGTACTTCGGAATACAAAGACCCACTACTTGTGGTCTAAATGTAAAAATATAAAAATAAAACTAAACTCTAATTTAACTTTAAAATAATAAACGTGGAAGATTGGCCTTATCTTAACAGGAAGCCGTATGTAGTACAGAGAGCTGTGAACACTACAATACGTTTAAAATTATCAAGAGGATTAAACCTCTGGCCTGGAAGGCAACCAGCAACTGAGTAAAACTTCTAAGGTAAGCGGCCTGCTTCGACTAACTGCTTCCTCTCTCTCGCTTGGCAAAAAGCCACAACTTAAATACTTGGCGTTCGCCAGACAAAATTTGCATAAATACTTTAACGCTTATAATTCTGGCCGGAAGTAAAAAATAAGAAGTGATAGTAAAGTTTTAAAATAAAATAAACGTTAGTAAAACTTAAGATCCTTACAAAACAAAATTTGTTATTCTGCAATTTTTACTGAAAATGTGTGTTTAAATTTTGTTACCTAGATAACCTATTTTTAACTCTTTCTATATGAAAATGAAACCAAATACAGACAAAGAAATAAAATTGCATTCCTTCCTTTGGTGCAGTTATTCGCATTTTTAACATAATGGGAGGCAATTTTAAGTTTATAAAATTCTGGCTAGCTGCAATTACATATTGCACTTTTAATATTTCAGTTGTAAGTGCATTGCACAAAGTATAAAAGTGTGTGGTATAATATGTTAAAGAAAATGTATACTCTTTGTATTATTTACAAAAAGATCAGCTAGATGAAAATTAAATACAGGGAAATCATATTTTAATGTGAAATTTAACACTGCATTTCTTCTGAGAGTTTTTTTTCTCCTTCTGGTACGTGCGATGTTATGGCTAAATCCATCCAGTCGTTCGGATGTTTGTTTGTTATTCTGTATCTGAACATTGATTTTAACAAGTTCGTTGTTGAAAATCCTCTTTCACATTTTTAAGCAGATCGAAAGCAGGAATTTATCTTTTTAAAAGTTTAACAGTTCATGATTTTTCTGATCTAGGACTATTCAAATGGCTTTTTGTGATATTCCTTATCTTAATTAGGATGAAAATCATTTATTTCCATTTCTAGATCAGTAGAATTGTTAACCTATTTGCAATCTTTTACCATTTGTCTTAAATACTAGTATTATGTAATGGGTTTGAAGTGAATGAAGTAGTTGGCCTAATTTTAAATACACTCAAAACATCTAATTTAGAAACTAATTTATGCTCGAGGAGATTTTCCAAATGTTTCTTTCAGTTTTCTTACATTTCACGCTTTAATTCTCCAGATTTTCAAAGTGGCAAAACGTACATTGCATTATGGTAAAAATGTATATTCCTTATATTTAAATAATATTTTTACAAAATTAATTTTGATTTAAAATGAATTTAAAATACCCTTGAATTCAAAGACTTAGTTGAGTTCTCTCCCCCTCTCAGGTTTTAAGATTTTAGTTGTTATGTCTCTAAGAATGACTAAATCATAGAACCAATTATGGTCAATAATTTCTTCAGAAGTTTCGTTTCTGGATTTTTAAAATTCTTCTGTGAAACTTTTGTAACCGAAGCTGGGATGGAACCCTGGCAGCCAGACAGAATGTACCTTCCCTGAGTGAAAATTTCTATCATTTCACTGAACTTGACATTATAATATTTCAGAATAAACCCTCGTAATACTAATAAATGTATGTAAGTTTTTTTTAATGTTTTTATAATGCGTGTTTGGTTCTTACAATATTTTGCGCTATTATATTACTAATTCTGTATGTGAGTTAAGACATTTTAATATAGAACACCTGCTTCAAGACCAAAAGTAAAGTATTTGAATTGTGTTTCACCTTTCGTGTGTTTTCAGACGTACGTTCTACTCTACAATTTACGGAATTTCTCGGTATTGGACATCTCACAAATCTGACAAAATTTCATTCCTAAGTTTAGGTTTTATAGTACAATAAGTTGAGCATCCCTACATTAGTATATCACTGATTCCTTCCAAAGAAAAAAAGAGTATCTTAGTTTTGTTGAATTTTTGGTCAAAATTTCAGTATATAGGTAATTGCAATAGCTCTTTCACGAAATTTTATTTAAATTTTTTGCAACATTTCAAAATGCTATATCATTCAATGGCATTTGATGTGTTTTGGCTTGCTGTATTAAAGCTGGGCTCGAACCCGGGCAGCTAGACAATATGTTCTTTCCCTGAGTGAAATATTGCTATCATTTCATTAAAGTGACTTGGTAATGTTTCAGGATAATTTCTCGTACATTGGACTAAGCCGTCCTCTCTCGTGGATGAGTGTACCTAAGTAAAGAACTTAAAATTAGAAATGGTTCTTACATTAAAATTCTGAATAAAATATTTCTTTTATGGTTTATGACTTTTGTTTCCAAGGTGTTTTCCGAAATCTGTTTTTAGAATGGTGTTTTTGATCCTTTTCTAAAAAAAATCTATAAAAGTATATACACTCACGTTTGTGAAAATTGCAGCACCAAGAAGGAATCGTCATAATTGAATGCAATTTAATACACAGGTGACAGGTGACGGAGGACGGGGACGCCTGGTGTTTAACGGAGGTAAACAGGCATATGTCCCACGCCCTCCCCTATATAGATACAAGAACTCCCTGGGGTCCCACAAGGGCGCACCGGGAGTTACTGAGCTTTCATGAAAAAGTTTACATGGCCATACAAGGGCTATTCCAGTTTGACATTGGTTCTGTACAGATTCTTATGTTAATGGTTGACCTGGGTGTTCATAGGCCATAATGCATACATGAAACATAACATTACATACATGATATGACATGACATTAAACTTATACATAATACTTGCATGAATTAGTACATACATACTTACACTTCACATGACATTAGACTACACATACATAATGCATGACATTAATCTACACTTATTAGAGTTATAACCTGACTGTATACTACGTTAAGCTAATGGTATTGCGAACTTGCTAAGTTACTTTATAACTGGATTACTTATAGTTTACATTATTGCTATTACTTCTTAAATGACATTATGATATATAACAAGATAGGCACACATACTTTGCCTTATTATCATATATGCGTTACTTAAAATAATACACATGGGGCACGCGCTAATGACTACATTACCGATTACGTTATGTTAAAAAAGTACACATAGTATGACGTATTACACTCATTGATTAAATTACTTACATTACACTATTACTTACATTACTTACATTACACAGTTACTTATACACTTACATATTTAAAATTTTAGACATAACACCTGCTAAGTTACAATAGAGACATAGAATTATTGCTATCTATTATTCCTATGTTGGTTGGCAGACATCCTGCCCTAGAGCGCTCAGCTGCTGTATAATTTTACATATATTTCTTATCACAGGTGCGTGTTTGATGATGAACCTCTTGTAAGGTACTATATCCGTAGTGGGATATGGTAGGTGATGGCTCGTCGTGAGGCTACAGTTGAACATGTAGTGGTCGGGGGAGCCAATTTCCCCACACACACACGCTTCTGTCATGGAAATAGCACGCTTATAAAAGAAGGTGGGAAAAGGGCCATGCCCCGTGATATAGTTTACTAAAGGGGGTATGGCCTGTAAGCGTTCTTTATCTACTACAGGGTAGAACTCGAAAGTCCTTCTGCCGGTATCTCCATTCTCCCATTCGTGTTGCCATTGTTTATTCCCTATGTCTCTTAGTTGTCTTTTTAAAAATGACGGCGGGATTAGTGCTGAGACAGCCTGTGCATTATTGTTGATTGCTGCCTCATTGGCCAATTGATCTGCCATCTCATTGCCTGCGATCCCAGAGTGGCCTCTTACCCATTTTAGCTTGATGTTAGATTGCTGGTTGCTATGCAATGTCTGTTGGATTTGCAGGATTATGGGAGATGTGTGATGATGATTCTTTAATGCCTGCAGCACTGACATGCTGTCTGTGCAGATTTCTGTTCGGGCAAGTTGTATGTCATGTGCGTACTGTATTGCCGCTTCAATTGCTATGGCCTCCGCCTGGAAGATACTATTGTGAGCTGCAAGATGACCTTTCCATTGACTGTGAAGTGTACCATGCTCATAATAAGCATAAGCACAACCCACTCCGTTATCATGTTTGGAGCCATCTGTGTAGAATTGCGAGGCGACTGGTACATCCTCTATTCGCGGCGTAGATCTCTTTGCTATTTTGACGTGTATGCCCGAATTTTTATGTGCTGGGTGCACGTGCTGTGTGCTGCCTGGTGTTTTGTACTGCAGCGTGCTGAAGACTGTGGTGTCGAGTGCAGCATTCTCCTTTAATCTTATTACCCGCTCATATATTGCTTCTAACTTGGCCCTGATGGGAAGGGGTGTGAGCCCGGTAAGCACAAGTGCTGCATTTGTCGCGGTTGTTCTATATGCCTTGCTAATGTTGAGAGCAAAAGGTCTTTGAATTGCTGACAGGGCTTTTATTTTACGGCTGCTCATTGGTAGTGCCCAAATAGCTGAGGCATAGAGTACAATCCTTTCTGCAACCGTCAAGTAGAGCAGTTTTTGAATGTAAGGGTTCTGCCCCCAGTTTTGTCCCCGAAACTGCCTGGCTTTCTTTGCAATGTTAGCTGTTCTGACTTTGACTTCTTGTAGATGTGGTAGCCAGGTCAAGCCTTGGTCCCACGTGACTCCAAAGTATTTCAACGTTTTGGTGATTTTCAAGTTTCTGCCCATTAGCTTAATACAAGGTCGTCTCGTGGGGTTTGTACCTGGACGCGGTATGACCATGGCCGTAGATTTCTGGGCTGAGATAACGAGTTTCAGCTTTTGGCACGTGTCATAGAATTTGGAGCAAGTGGCGGAGCTGTTCCTCTCCAGTTCGTCTCGCGTACGGCCAGTAACTAGTAGTGCCGCATCATCGGCATACGCCACTACTTTGGTGTGGTCAGGCCAACTGAGTTGCAGTAGCGCATTGAACGTAATTATCCAAAGCAGGGGCCCCGCGCAAGAGCCTTGTGGGCAACCCCTCTCCTGTTCTTTGTATAGACACCACTATTGTTTGCGATTATGAGACTTCTTGAGTCCAGATAATCGTTGAAGATGTTATATAGATTCCTGGGGCACTTTGCCTCCCTGAGGGCCTGCTTGATTGCAGGCCACCAGAGGGAGTCAAAGGCACTCTGAAGATCTAGTGATATAAATGCCGTGTGCCGGTTATTGGCTCTATTATCGTTAATGTGGCTTCTGATCTTATCTAGAGCGTGTACTGTAGAGAGGCCAGTTCTGAACCCATATTGGTTATTGCTAAGGAATTTGGTACGGTGAAGGTGGTACTTTAGCCTATTCACCAGAAGTTTCTCGTAAACCTTCCCCAGCGCAGACAATAAACATATCGGTCTGTAGGAGCTGGGGTCTTCTGGTGATTTATTCTTTTTAAGAAAGAATACGACTTGGCAATTTTTGAAGGCCGATGGAAATATCTGCTGTCTTAGCAATTTATTAAAGAAGGCCTTGAAGTATGTTGGGCAGGCAGTGTATGCGACTCTGATGATTGCATAGTCCAGTCCGTCAGGGCCTGGCGCTTTCTTGAGCGGAAGATATTTGAAGACTTGCTTAATCTCCTCCGTTTCGAAAGGGATATCATCCGGGGTATCTGGGACGTCTTGACAGTCTCTTGTTAGCCTATGTTGTGGCGTGTCATCCTCTGGGTTATCTTCCCTGAAGGCTGCATTCAGATATGTGGTAGCAGTATCTTCTGCTATGTTGCCAGTGGAGGGTGGATTTGTGGTCTTGGCGTACAGATGATCCGGCTTGAAGACTTTGGAGGTTGCTAGTTTGTGCAGTATTCCATATGGATTTGAGTTCTCCGTACAGAACTTCCGCCAGCTGGCGATCTTCGCCTTTAGGAGGTTAATCTTGTACGCTGCTCTTTCCTTTCTGAATGCTGCGAGGATTGTAATCTTTGCTTCCTCGTCTGTCGTAGAGCGTAGACGGCGTCTTAACGCCCTGCACTTCTGCCGTTGTTGGCGCAGTTCTTTCGTCCACCACGCAATACCCTGTAGTCGTTTTGCAGTCCTGGTGGGCAGGTATTGATCACATATGCATCGAATGGTGTCTAGAAGTTGTTCTGTATGGTCATTAAGGTCATTCTGATTATTGCATAAATCCAACGCTTGCTCCTTTTGTTGAAGCGCCTGCGAAAACGCCCTTGTGAGTGCCTGTATTCTATTCTTTGGTAACTTAAATCTCCTGAGTATACTAATGCTCGTATCACCTTCTATATTGAAGTAAATATATCGGTGGTCCGAACAACTTTCGTCTTCGGCCACCTGCCAGTCATGGACATTGTTGGCGATGTCCTGGGTAGTGATAGTGATATCCGGCCAGCCCTGATGGTAGGTATTATCAAAGGTTGGCTGTGCATGAGGTGCATTGATAATTTGAAGGCCGTTAGAATTCAGGAAATCTTCTAGCAGTTGCCCTTTAGGGGTGGTGGTGGGATACCCCCATATGGTACTATGGACATTGAAATCACCACCGAGTAAGTGCGGGATCGATGGGTACTTAAAGCTAATGTCCTCAATGCTTGAAATAGTCTCTTGAATGTCATCTGGAGGGGGGCTGTAAATTGAAGAGATAATTAACTGCATCCTCGCAAAACTTAATAGTATTGCTACGTGGTCTCGCTTATGCTTTATAATGAGAGGCGACCAGGCTGTGTTGCAGCAAACTATTGCAGTTCTTGGTGCAGGTTCATTTGCTGCGGCTTTGCACTGGTAAATCTTCCAGGCAATTGGTAGGCATGCCACCTCTCCAGTTCTGCAGTACGGCTCCTGTATTAAGAGTATATCTGGCTTATGGGTTACTGCGTGCTGTGCAAGATGCGCCTTTGCGGCTTCTGCCTTCTGCAGGTTTATTTGAATACAATTTATAGAGTCTCCTGGGGTACGCGATGCTGTCAGTTGATCAGGCGGTTGCGGCTCAGTCATATTTTGTGCCTCTTCTGATTGTAGCGACGTACCTGCCGTACGACGGGCAGTTGACATCGTAGGCAGGGTGGTTACAAGAGATGCTTCTGCCGGTCCTGTAGTTGTAGTCCGCGCAGTTAATGCAAGCGGGTCGTTGTGCACGGCAGTTTCGCACTTCGTGGTCGTCTGTACAGAACGCGCAGTAGTTTCTATTTTTGCAGTTTTTCTGGACGTGGCCAAATTCCTGACACTTATAACACCGCTTGGTGTTAAAAAACTCCGAGATTCTATAGACTCGCCAGCCAATGTAAAGTCTTGGGGTCTGCAGGATGCGTTTGAAGATAGATGGTTGACACTCAATGACCCACTTGACAGTGTTCCATCTGTCCCGGAGTTTGTAGAGGATTCTGGCTGTCGCTTTGGTGGCATTGAATTCTGATGCTAAAGTACGTTCCAATTCTGTCTCCTGTATATCAACTGAGACTCCGTGTATGGCAATTCTTGGTAGGCGTGTGGCCGGAACTTTTATGTCCACTAACTCTTGGCCTTTATCACTTGTCAGTGAGCTTTGCAGCTTATTTAGATCGTTCTCTGAGTGGCAGTCAACTGCCAGTCCTCCTTTTTGTATGTTTCTTATAGCCGCGACCTTTACTCCTAGCTTTGGCAGTGGGAACACCTCGCTGAGTTTAGTTTTGAGTTCCTGGCTCGTAGAGCAGGTGGCCTCCTTCGGATATATTAGTAGCGTGTGACTTGGCGCTGCCACTTGGTGTTGATTTTTTATCTTCGCTGTAACTGCCGCGTAGGTTTTCTGCTGCTGTACGTGCCGTTGCTGCGACTCCTCGTGTATGCTGTTGTCCTGTTGCACTGTGCTCGGACTGCTGCCGTGTGCGAGATCACAACACAGCACTGTTGAAGTGTTTGTACTTGCTTCGGTTGTTGGTGGCTTGACTATAGGGGTTGGACCCTTAAGTGCTAACTTTCGCAGAGCTTCTAACGCCTGTAGTAAGTCCTCTCTAAGATTGGTGGGCAGACAGTACTTACCACCTCTATACGTAAGTACTCCGCTTTTGATATGTTCGTGAACTGTATCCACTTTACTCTCATAGGTAAGGTCAGAGGTCAGTAACACTGTTAAATTTGTGCAGCTGGGAGTTACGTCCCCGTCAATTGGTAGTACAGCTTGACGTGGCATGATGCATTTAATTGGCCTGTATTCACTGGCGTTGTCTCTCAGGTAGTCTCTGTTGCCACTTAGAGACACTGAGTACGTGATAATATAGTACTTAGTACTGAAATACACTATACACGGAACACACAAAAACACTGGTTCATTCAATTGCACTTATCACTACTGCACTGGATTATGTTACTAATGCACAGCACTAATACGCTTAGCATTAATATGCACTATACATGGGAACACACAGAATATGCTGTTTCACATATGAAGCACAATGCACGGTAGCACGCACCTGTAGAAATATTAAGGCACTATGCACAAAACACAAAAATGGTGGTTCACGGAAACCACTATGCACAGTAGCACTTTAGATGTTCGAAATTCACTTCACTATCGCTTAAAAGGCCTTTAACATAATTGCACAATTCACTTCAAAACTCAATCACTATGTGCACTTCACAAAGGCAATTTGCACATTTCGCGACTAATTTTAACTTTCACAATAACGCTTATGCGCTTGTTGCACTTATCACTTGCACTGGTAGCACTCACTATATCACTTAAGCACTATTTGCATTTAACATAATTTGTACAATTCACTTAAAGGCTTATTCACTATGCGCAATTCACAAAGGCAGATTGCACACTTCGCGATTAACTTCCACTTCACTATATCATGTAAGCACTTGTTGCACTTCACTGACTGCACTTCATTTGTGCATTATTTGCTCGTACACTTATTGCACTTCTCTTATTAGCACCTCAGTAACACAATACAGACTTAAAATACAAATAATTGTGCTGAACCCTGAATAATGGATATACACTGAGTAGTTGAACCAAACAAGAGCACATTAACACTGAGAAGTATCACTATGAAAAATCATTGCAAATACAGAGTAAGTATACAAGGGAATCCACAAAAATTAAAACATAATGTAAGCATACTATACATTCAATAAAATATAAGCATTCAATAACAACAGAACCTGTGTTCAATAAGAATCGCATCTGTAATTAATCTAATTAATTTACAAATTCAGTTACTGCAATTGAGATGCTCATACCGATTAGAGTTGAAAGTTATCAAATGCTGAAAGACACTTATATGAAAACACACAAGGTATTTTTAAATGTCTGTATTTGCAATTAACCTAATTAAAAATACCAAAACACAAGTAGTTGCAACTTATAAGATCAGCTAGACAAATTAGGGAGAAAAATCAGATGAAAAACACATATGAAGGCACATTATGTAATCAATATCTCCGAAATCAATTAATCAGTAGCTGCATTCAACAATTCATTGTCTGTAATTAGCCAACAGTTATTGACAGTTATTGCTGCTTTACTACTCGTGCCAGTTAGGATAAATAAGATAATCTTATGCTGAAACACACGTTATTCATGCGCAGTATACAGTGGTCAGTTGGAGCAATGAATTGTCTTATAATTAATTACATTTAAAGCCTGCCCATGTAACAACCAAATTACTAAGCAACGTGACAGGACATACATAACGAATACATGAATCAACTTAGAATGTGCTGCATACAAATTCAAATAATCTAGTGACTTCTAACCTGATAATTAAGCCGAATTATGAAAGTTAATTAAAGAGCTTACCTTCTTGCTCGGCTCTGTTCTTCTGTACTCAGCATTGGTAAAACATTTGCACAGAGATTACGGAAACACAAGAGCTTGAACACTGCACACGCACTTCACAATTGCAAAATTAAGACACTACGCTAATTAGTCATTAGCATGAACCGTAGCACTGGGATCGATGTTGACACTTGCACTAAGTTGGAAATGGAAAATAAATATGCTAGAAATTTAGAACTCTTTAACTACCAGTCCGATCAGTTCCAAATTTAGATACTCATAATCCCCTCTTAATGACAGGGACAATGCTGCTGGAATTAATTAGCTGACTCAATTAGATCCGGGGATAGCACTCTGGAAAAAAAGCCCCACTCTCGTTAAGTATCCTTTTGTTGTCGCCCTTCGAATGTCGCTCAGCAGGGGGTTGTTGCTTCCGGGCGACCGTTAAGATTCGCGAAAGGTCAGAGGTCACTGTTACCTCGTGGTTAAAAAAAATGAAAATTATCTAAAAATTCATATCTCTTGATCCAGCTGTCGGAATGTCTTAAAACTGGTATCCTTAGAGTCCTGAGACAATGTCCTCTCCGATGATACCAATTACTAGGCACTTCGGGTGGCGGCGGCTGCTCGGCGGGCGTGAGAAGACATCCTTCAGTGCTAACAATGGGATACACAATGGTCAGCGCTTAATTAGCTCGTAATTAGTAAACCAAGGCACGTAGAAACACAAATGATTATCCTCGTAATCCTCTAAACGTTGGTTATCCGGTGCAACTGCTTTTGGAGCTCTAAAATTAAAACTTCCGCTGCTATAAAAGCTTAAATTGGAGCTGCGTGGTAACCACCTTCACTCTCGGCGTCCACGGCGCGTCTTTTCAATTTAATACACAGTTGAGTGGTAGTGGTACAAATAAATGATTAAATGTTCAAAGCAAACAAACAAGAACAAGAGATCAGAATCAGTATTTTGTGCGGCCACCACGCGCCGCAATAAGTGCTGCTACACGACGTGGCATGGAGTCAAACAAAGTTTGAATGTCTGACTGAGGAAGAGCATTCCATATCGTTTGTACGCGTACCCAAAGTTCGTCTGCAGACGCAACAGGACGAGGATCACGAGCAAGACGTCGACCAATGACATCCCACACATGTTCAATTGGCGACATATCCGGGGAACACGCAGGCCAAGGAAGAAGCTGTACCTGCTGCGCTGCAAAGAAGGATTTAACAATCCGAGCAGTATGAGGGCGGGCATTGTCCTGTTGAAATACAGCGCCTGGCAAGCTTTGAAGGAAGGGAACAGCTTCGGGCTGTAGAACTTCACGGATATACCGGTTGCTGTTCAGATTGCCCACAATTCGTAGCAATTGAGATCGTCTATGATATGCTATGGCGCCCCAGACCATAACTCCGGGTGTTCGTCCACTGTGGCGTTCGATAATGCACTCCGGAAGGTGGCGTTCACCGGCATAGCGTCTGACACAAATGCGGCCATCATAGTACCACAAATTAAAGCGGGATTCGTCAGAAAACACGACATGCTGCCAATCAGCACGCCAGTCTCTATGCTGATTGGCCCATTGTAGCCGCAGGCGGCGATGGTCGTGCGTTAGGGGGATCCTATATAAAGGAGTCCGTGCGCGCAGTCCACACTGCAGCAGACGTCTACGAATTGATGAAGCACACAATGAAACACCTGTAGCTATTGACCACAGTGATGCCAATTGTCTAGAGGAAGCTGTACGGTCCGTCCGCGCCATGCGGACCAGGTGTCTATCATCGCGAGCTGACGTCAGATTTCGGGGTCCACTCCCGGATTTCCGAGTTGTCCGACACTCGTCCGTCCACTGCTTCCAAACGCGCATCACTGTGCTGCTGTTACGCTGCACACGAGAGGCTACTGCACGATACGACAATCCAGCTTCACGAAGGCCGATGATTCTCCCTCGTTCAAACTCTGTAAGTTGTTCAAATCTCGCTCTCTTTCGTCGACGAGGCATAAGTACAGATTGAGTTAACGTTTACCACTAGCAGATAACCACCGATAACCATACACGCCTCGCTACAGCCGTCTATTTATTCGGATCCATCAGCCGTTCAGAGGGCGCTGCTCAGCATACGCATGCGCTACGGATTTGCAATTCTAATCATTTGCATATCATGCGCTACTTTGCATTTCCTGAAAATTTCAACTCACTCGCGTAAGTCCTTCATGGTGTTGCAATTTTCACAAACGTGAGTGTATGTATAGCTTTTTAATGTCAATATATTGCGAGTTTGATTCTCACTCTTTTTTGATCTGTTATGTCAGTAATTCTGTGTGTGAATTAAGATAGTTTAATACATAACACCTGCTTCAAAGCTAACAGTAAAGTTTATTTTTTTATTTGTCATTTAAAATTACGTGCTTAATTTCTTTTGGTGCCATCTTTCTACCAGCGCTGAAATTATTTACTTTTCTCGAAGATCATTATCCCTTTTATTCTGTGTATCCGTAATAACTGTCTAATTTTTTTTTCTTTCATTATTCATGTTGTACCCATACATTAAAAACCCCTTTCGCGTAGTGCACCTCTGTCGTATTAGGGAAATCATTTGCTTTTCTATCGACTGCAGTCATGATTTTAGTAACAATGTAGCACATTGCTGGAATTTAAAACAAAGAAGCTACTTTTTGAAGTTTTATATATTTAGAAACAATATTAGCTATTTCTCTTTGTGTATAATTATTCTTTAATGTCAAAGTAGTTAAAATCTAATGATTTCTTTTTTTTCCCCCTTGGCCTCTTCTAGTGTAATTTGTCATCACTTTTGTGCACTCTTGGATTGCAGAGCATGATATCGTGAAAGAAAAAGAACGGAGAAGTAGTGCAGAGCAAAAAGACATCTGTGGCTGGTAATTCTTGTTTTATGTTAACTTTATTTCCACTAGAAATGCTTGAATATTATAATTTGTATGTCCTTTTTCACAAGTAGCTTTATATTGGAAATTTACTAGTTATTTTACGCGAACGCTTCATATTACGTTTTAATGTTTAGGGTAGCATTTATGCATTAATTTCTTAGGTTTTGAATTCCGTATTGAAGTGTGTGAATTGGTGCTTTCTTTAATTTGTATTGTAATATTCGAAGTTAGGTCGAACTGTTAATCACACTATAATTATCAGAAGTCTGAGATTTGTTAGAGTTCTGTTGCTTCGTAGTGGTTTCAAAATTACTGTTGTAGTGTCATTTTTTCCCGAGTGGCCTCCTTTTGCATTATGAGGAGGAGGCTAAACACTTTCCTCTCTGTGTGGCCTAATATTTTCCCTGTCCAACAGGGTCTTCTCTTCCCAACAGGTCAGTGTAATTGCACTGCCTGTGTATAAACCAATTTTGTTTCAGATTTTTTCCGAATTTAGAGTCTCTCTATCAAGTGCTGTTTCTCTTGAAACCATTCAAAGTTAAATGTTCAACAAAAAAGAAATGTAAATAAAAATTTAATGAGTACTCGTATAGAAAGTTAGTGGAGCCAAATTGACTTCTGTTAAGGATGCTCCAAATGTGCTGTTTCTTAGTTGTTTTAAGCATATACTTTATTATATTTTTCCCTTAATCTGAACTATTTTGGCATATTGTGAAGTTTTATGAACCAATTTGCAAAGATCTGTTTAAAAGTGATTCCACAAATAAAAATTCATTTTGAAATCAAATCAGAGATGTTTTATTATTATCGAAGTAAAACTCTGCAGATTGACTTTCAACTTTGTTTTGCGAAGCACTCTGAAAGTTTCTTTTGAACTTCTTTCCGTTCTCTTGGCAAATGCATGACAGAATTATTTTTTGAAAAAGCTGATGTCCTTCGCTTATAAGAATGACTAATGCAACTGTATGCATGTCGCTGTAAAGAGCACGTTTCCCAGTAGCTGTTTTAAAGTGTCCTGTTTTTTTTTTTAATTGGGTCATTCTCCGCTAGAAGATCAGATGTTGCTTTTGTGTTATTTAACAATTCCTTCATCTTATCTTCAGTTAAAAGCTCTTCTTCGTAATGAGCACTTTTGTTATCAAGGGGATTTATAAGATCCCAATTCCTCTTTTGTAATTTTCTGATTCATTGTTTGACTTCTCTGTCTTCCATGTGTGAAAATTCTACGGCATCGTTTGCTTTTGAGATTTGTAAGATGTTTTGGACTTCATTTTCAGTCGATGGAAATTGTTTAAAGTAGCAGATAAATTCTTTCCGGTGTTGATGATTGAATGCTGCAGCACGTATGAATGAAATTCTAGCAGTGGACAAATTAAATGGGATCCTTTAAGGTACTGCTATACGCGAAATCACGCTTTACAAGTCTGCGCTCAGCAAGTACCTGCTGTATTAAAAATGATAGACTAGGAAACATGACTTGAAGAATCGTATACGTTATGTGGAATGCAGATTGGGAGTTTAGTCGTGATAGGTAAACTGTCTATACAGATGACCGGAAATAATAAAAATTTAGATGGGAATTACTATAAAGTATTTTACTCCTGGACCATGGATTAGTCATTAACAGTACTTGTGTAGAAACAGATTAAAGTATATGAATTCCCTGTTTAAGAAAGGAATTTCTCTATGACATTATGCAGTCTGTATCATAGCTGGAATAGCGAGGTGTTGCGTCTTCAGGGAAACAAAATCTGTTATTCTGTAATTTTTACTGAAAATGTGTGTTTAAATTTTGTTACCTAGATAACCTATTTTAACTCTTTTTATATGAAAATGAAACGAAATGCAGACAAAGAAATGAAATTACATTCCTTCCCTTGGTGCAGTTATTCGCAACTTTAACTTAATGGGAGCCAATTTTAAGTTTATAAAATTTTGGCTAGCTGCAATTATATATTGCATTTTAATATTTGAGTTATAAGTGTATTACACAAAGTATAAAAATGTGTGGTATAGTATGTTAAAGAAAAGGTATACTCTTTCTATTATTTACAAAACATTCAGCAAAATGAAAATTAAATCAGGGAAATGATATTTTAATGTGAGATTTAACACTCGATTTCTTCTGAGAGTTTTTTTCTCCTTCTGGTACGTGGGATGTTATGGCTAAATCCATGCAGTCGTTCGGATGTTTGTTTGTTATTCTGTATCTGAACATTGATTTTAACAAGTTCGTTGTTGAAAATCCTCTTTCACATTTTTAAGTAGATCGAATGCAGGAATTTATCTTTTTTAAAGTTTAAGAGTTCATAATTTTTCTGATCTAGGACTATTCAAATGGCTTTTTGTGATATTCCTTACCTTAATTAGGATGAAAATCACTTATTTCCATTTCTAGATCAGTAGAATTGTTATTTAACATATTTTCAATCTTTTACCATTTTTCTTAAATACTAGTATTATGTAATGGGTTTGAAGTGAATGTAGTAGTTGGCCTAATTTTAAATACACTCAAAACATCTAATTTGAAAACTAACTTAAGCTCGATGAGACTTTCCAAATGTTTGTTTCAGTTTTCTTATATTTCACACTTTAGTTCTCCAGATTTTCCAAAGTGGCAAAACGTACATTACATTATGGTATATTATGTATATTCCTAATATTTGTGTAATATTTTCACAAAATTAATTTTAATTTAAAATGAATTTATAATAGCCTTTAATTCGAAGACTTTGGTTTAGTTCTCCTCCCCCCTCAAGTTTAAGATTTTAGTTATTATGTCTGTAAGAATGACTAAATCATAGAACCAGGTATGTTCAATAATTTCTTCGTAAGTTTCATTTCTGGATTTATAAAATTCTTCTATGAAACTGTTGTAACAGAAGCTGGGATGGAACCCAGGCAGACAGACAGAATGTCCCTTCCCTGAGTGAAAATTTCTATCATTTCACTGAAAGTGACATTATACTATTTCATAATAAACCCTCGTAACACTAATAAATGTATATACACTTTTTTAATGTTTATATATTGCGTGTTTGGTTCTTACAATATTTTGAGGTATTATATTACTAATTCTGTATGTGCATTAAGACAGTTTAATATAGAATACCTGCTTCAAGGCTAAAAGTAAAGTATTTGAATTATGTTTTACGTTGCGTCTGTTTTCAGACGCAGGATCTATTCTATAATTTGCAGAATTTCTCGGTATCTGACATCTCACATAGCTGACAAAATTTCATTCCTGTGTTTAGGTTTTATGTTATAGTAAAATAAGTTTAGCATCCCTACATTAGTATATGACTTTGATTCCTTCGAAAGAGAAAAAGAGTATCTTAGTTTTCTTGAATTTTTGGTCAAAATTTTAGTATGTAGGTAATTGCAATAGCTCTTCTACGAAATTGCATTTAAATTTTTTGCGATATTTCAAAATGCTGTTTAATTCAATGGCATTTGATGTGTTTTGGCTTGCTGTATTAAAGCTGGGCTCGAACACGGGCAGCTAGACAATATGTTCTTTCCCTGAGTTAAATATTGCTATAATTTTATTAAAGTGACATGGTAATATTTCAGGATAATTTTTGGTACATTGGACTAAGCTATCTTCTCTCAGGGATAAGAGTACCTAAGTAAAGAACGTAAAATTAGAAACGGTTCTTACGTTAAATTCTCAATGAAATATTTCTTTTATGGTTTATGACTTTTGTTTCCAAGAGGTTCTTCGAAATCTGTTTTTAGAATGGTGTTTTTGAGCTTTTTTTTTAAAAAAAAATCTTTAAAAGTGTATATGTATAGGTCTTTTAATGTTAATATATTGCGAGTTTAATTCTTACTCTTTTTTGATCTGTTATGTCACTAATTCTGTGTCTGAATTAAGAGAGTTTAATATATAACACCTGCTTCAAAGCTAACAGTAAAGTTTATTTTTTTATTTGTAATTTAAATTTATGTGCTTAATTTCGTTTGGTGCCATCTTTCTACCAGCGCTGAAATTATTTACTTTCCTCGAAGATCGTTATCCCTTTTATTCTGTGTATCGATAATAACTGTCTAATTTTTTTTCTTTCATTATTCATGTTGTACCCATACATTAAAAACCCCTTTCGCTTAGTGTACTTCTGTCGTATTAGGGAAATCATTTGCTTTTCTATCGACTGCAGTCATGATTTTAGTAACAATGTAGCACATTGCTGGAATTTAAAACAAAGAAGATACTTTTTGAAGTTTTATATATTAAGAAACAATATTAGATATTTCTCTTTGTGTATAATTATTCTTTAATTTCAAAGTAGTCAAAATCTAATGATTCCTTTCCCCCCCTTGGCTTCTTCTAGTGTAATTTGCCATCATTTTTGTGCACTCTTAGAAATCAGATCGTGAAACAAAAACAATGGAGAAACAGTGCAGACAAAAAGACAACTGTGGCTGGTAATTCTTGTTTTATATTAACTTTATTTTCACTAGAAATGCTTGAATGTTATAATTTGTACGTCCCTTTTCACATGTTGCTTTATATTGGAGTTTTACTAGTTATTTATTTTACATGAAAGCTTCATATTACGTTTTAATGTTTAGGGTAGCATTTATGCATTAATTTCTTTGGTTTTGAATTTCGTATTGAAGTGTCTGAATTGGTGCTTTCTTTATATTGTATTGTAATATTCGAAGTGAGGTAGAACTGTTAATCACACTATAAGTATCAGAAGTATGAGATTTTTTAGAGTTCCGTTGCTCCGTAGTGGTTTCAAAATTACTGCTGTAGTGTATTTTTTTCTGAAGTGGCCTCCTTTCGCATTACGAGGAGGTGGCTAAACATTTTCCTCTCTGTGTGGCCTAATATTTTCCCTGTCCAACAGGATCTTCTCTTCCCAAAAAGTCAGTGTAATTGAACTGCCTGTGTATAAATCAATTTTGTTTTAGTTTTTCCCGAATTTAGAGTCTCTCTATCAAGTGCTGTTTCTCTTAAACACATTGAAATTCAATTTAGGTTTTATAGTACAATAGGTTGAGCATCCTTACATTAGTATATGACTTTGATTCCTTCAAAAGAAAAAAAGAGTATCTTAGTTTTTATTTGAATTTTTGATCAAAGTTTTAGTATGTAGGTAATTGCAATATCTCTTCCGCAAAATTGCATTAAAATTTTTTGCAACATTTTAAAATGCTGTATCATTTGATGGCATTTGATGTGTTTTCGATTTCTGTATTAAAGCTGGTCTCAAACCCGGGCAGCTAGACAACATGTTCTTTCCCTGAGTAAAAATTAAATCGTTTAAAAATACATTTATATCATTAAATGAAGAGTCGAGATGAAATATTCAAATCGCGTAGCTTCTACATTCAGTTTGACAGTAAAAAGTCTGGAAGTAATATTAATTCTTTGCTGAAAAATATCTTTATTGATACCAAGTGTTGCAAATCAATCTTAAGTTATTTCTCAGAGTAATATATTAAAACTGTCCCCCTCTGGCTACATTCCTGAAAGTAAGCATTAAATATTTAAGAAATCGATTTGATCATATTGTATGCATCATGCAGACTATATTTCCAGCTCTTTCATTAAAGTGCAATTTATTTTCAGTGTATGAACATGAAATTTCTTCTAAAATACTGTACAAGCCTAGTCACTTATTCCAAATTTAATTCAGTTTTCATATAAGAATTAAAATTTGCCAGACAATTGCTTTCTTAACATCTATTAAACTAAAAATAGTTTAATAGATGTTGTTGTAATTTAACACTTTTGACTTTAATGTTTTCAGAAATTTGCTAAATCAAGTTTATCGTTGTGTGACCTTGCATCTAAGGCACCAATAATAAATTTGTTTTGGCATTCACTGGTTAAATTTTTAAAGAAAACTTATTATTGATGTAAAAGAAGGAACAAATTATATTTATCTTGGTAATATGTCTTTTGATATTGTCTTAAGTTATCGCGTCTTATGGTTATTTAGGGTGTCTCATGATATTGCAGCAACTTAAAATGTATTTCATAGAACTTGTTGTTTCTTAAGTTGCATAACCTATTTTCATAGCTTCTTGTCATCTTTATGTCTTACTGTTCCATGTTCAAATATATATAAAAGTTAAATTTCTAATCAAATATTCTTCCATTCACAGCACAGTGATATAATTTGTGTTCGCATTTATTATACAGTTATGATCATTATTCATTATAGACTTTTATATATTTATTATATATATTTAATTTATATCATTATGTATTATATGATTTTGCTTTTAGAATATATCACAATATATGTTTCGAATTGCTAATAAAACTGTTATGTTTTTCAATATGTTAATGTGATATGTGTGTCTTTTAGGTTAATTATTTTAATAAAGGAATTAAAATAAAATCATACCCTTTTAATGTAATTCACATTTTACCATAAAAAATGTTTTTTAAAGTCACATTTGATAACAATATAAAAAATGTTGATAGAAACTTTAAAATTATTCCTATTTTTATTGGCAAGTATTAAATATTCTTCACAAAATTCCATTTCTCAGCACACACCATCTCAATTAATTTAATCAGTTTCCAAATAAAAATTAAATTCAGTATGTCGCAGAGTAAGTACCAAAAGTAGAACTGCATGAAACACACAAGAACATATCCATATTTAGCCAATCACTATTCATTTCTAACTGTTACTAACTGAATAAAAGAAAATATAAGTATAAAGTTCTATGAATAAAAGATCAGTTACACTAAAGAAAATTCTTTTTAATATACATTACATCTTAATTCTATATAATTATTCTTTTATTTTTCACTTGCCCTTGACATTAGTTGATGACAGCTGATTCATGTCAGAAATATTGTTCCTTATAAAAAAATACACACATAAATTTTATGTTTTATATATAGAAAAATCTATGTACTCTTCTGTTATAGAGACTTGGATTCAAAAATGTCTGTATGTGTGTTTATACACAAACATACATGCATAAGTACATATATACGTGCATATGTGAACACATTCATACATACATTTCTGAATTCGGTCCTGATAACAGAAGTGTACCAAATTTTGCCGCAGTTGTTAAATGAATAGTCTAAGGTAAAATGGTTCTGGTTTATTTAATTACAGCAAAGCTTGCTCAGGCTCATCTATACCTAAGGGTGTAGATGATGCCCTTGTGTAGTACTTTCGATTGAAAACTGGCACACATTAATATTACATGTGTATAATCAGCTATAAAATATGCACCAAGAAACTGAAATTGTCAACAGTAATTTAATATACTTTATTCTGTGTTACATACAAATAGTACATTCTTTTTGGACAAAGCTTTATGAAGCATACACAATCAGCCTCATTCAAATACTAAATATTTAAGTATTTTTTGATTATCCAACCAGTAGTTTCAGCATTTTATAACAGTGTTAGGTTTTTTCTATGCATTCCTGGTACACATCTGACCAAAGACAGTGCATAAAAATGATTATATGATTATATTATACAAATGGTTATGATTTTATAGTTAACCGTCATTTCGCTGGCAAATACCTTTTTTATCATAATGAATTACATTAGAATTCTGGAGTCTATGTACTTATAAGAAAGAAAGCGTTGGATTTCATTAAAAATACAATGTTTTCCCTAAGAATAAAGAATCAAAAATGCGCATTTTATGAAATTGTACTTTTTAAATGATAAAATTTTAAAATCTACAATCTGAATATTAGAATATGGTTGGAAAATTACCGTAAAATCTCTTGTTTCTACCAAAGTGCTTTTAATATTCTGTGATGGATGGAATTCTCTTATGAAAATTATGTTATGGTACTTGAAATGGTTTCTTGTTTACTTAAGAATTATAACCAGATAATGAAGCTCTTACAACAAACTTTATCTGATTAATATAATTTATGCCTTTTTTTTAATGAAATGGCTGTTGTATATAATGATTGTAGTTGTTTAAATAATTCTTTGGCATAATGTAATTTATATCATCTATGTTGCTACAATTCTGTTTCAGTACAAGACCATCATGTCAGTGTAAGATTTCGTAAGTGGAGACTTGGTTTCTAATCTTTGTGTAATATAATACGGAGAAGCTCTTATTGTGAATTTTGATATGTATAATTTATTCTTGTATTGGATTGGAATGGACTCGGTGTTTTCATTTAGGATGTTTCATATTCAAAGAGTTAGTTCAGTGTTTCATATTCAAAGATGATTAAGTTCATACAATGTAATTAATTAATAGACTTATCACACAGACCTTTTTAATAGACTTATTCTTAAATTTTTTGTTCAGACATAATGGTACTAATTAAAAACAGCATTAGAAAAACAAAACTGGTTAAAAGAAAACTTCAGTTATTTTTAAAATTGATATTTTATATTTAAATGCTTTTATTAATATAAAAACAACAATAAACATATTTCTAAATAATAAGGTTATTAAGAATCCTTAAGAAAATTTTTAACATTTATAAAGGTTTGCAAGGTGAAAACATAATCGATTTTGTTATAAATCACATGGTTTTGACATGTTTTGAGTATGCTCCTGCTGGATTGGTAGAAGCTTGGTGACCCTGTTATGAACAAATCTTAACAGATGAAGATATAGCATTTGAATATAGAATCTAAAGGAAAGGTAAGGTTAGATTAGGGTCTTTGAATATTAATAAGCACATTGGTTATCAGTCTGAAGAAGAATGCTTTTATGAAGAACTTTATAGGGCACACCCGTTCTTATATGGCAGGGTTGCTTTCTCAAGTACTGAGGTAGGGAATTTTTATTCTGCTCTTTTTTTTTTTTTGAAGTGTTTGGTAATGGTATTATTCATTTCATGTATTTTCTGTAATACATATAGAACACTAATATTTCTATTACAAGTGTCTTTTTTTCATTTTTAAAGGCTTTGCTTGTTGATATTCTCAAAATTGCATCTAATAAGTAGTGCTATTAAGTATATAATAGCTATATATTATGTATAAATTATAATATAATGTACAACATATAATGATATGTATTACATGTGCTATTATGTATGTATAAATACAATAAACGCATATATAGATCAATATATTTTTAGTATGTAATCATTCAAAATAAATTTTATGGAAAAAAAAAGACACTTGACACAGAGATATTCTGGAAATCCCAAGTTAAATACATATGAAATCATTTGTTTACAATCAGTGAACGTTAACACCAAAACAGCGATTCAATGCTTACAATAGCCAGCAGTTCCTCCTTTACATGAACAAGAAATTAAATAAAAATATATATATATATATATATTTCTCCTTTTTCAACAATGAAATGTCCTTCGATTTCATGCGATCATCACGCTATAGAAATTATCCTTCAATAGGAAGTCAAAATTCGTACATTGGGTTTTTCAAGTAAAATTCCGTGCTTTACTAAATGATGCGCTTTTTTAAATTCTCTCTGCTTCAGTAATATAGCGAGAATTTACGCCTCCTTGAACAAAATCAAACATTTCGCAAAAGCTAAGCAACTCCATTTTTGGATGGACGAAGTCAGATCACAAATCAAAATACCGATTTTTATACGCCATACCTATACGTGAATTTAATCGCGGATAAAAAGAAAAGGCAAAGTAGTAGAAAATATCCTAAAAATATTACTGTCTCCATGGGTGTAGTCAAAACGAGAGGAAGCTGTAATCATTTACAATAAATAGTGTCTCACAGTTGTGTGTAGTGAGTATGTTTGGTAAGGCTGAATAGATGTGATGATGGGGGGGGGATGGATAGTGTTGAGATGCTTCGTATTCAAGCATTTATTTATTTATTTTACCATGGAATTTAGTATGGAATACAAGGCAATATGTATGCTTTCATCCTGAGACACACAGCAAAAGACCCATAACATCAGACAAAAACATATATTACTTTAACTAAAATAACTAAAGACAATAAGCATAGATCGGTGGTATTTATTAATATATTTATCATAATTTATTATAAGTTTATTTATGGTCAGTTCGCTATCATAATTTATTACTTATTAATTAATGTTAGTTTAACACATTGAAGAAAACAGTATTTATATTATCTCAGAATTCTAAGAATTTATTTAAGGCAATGAAGAATAATAGATCCCTCACATTTAGACATTAAACAGATAGCAAACAACAGTTGAGGAAAAATAAAAATCGGTGATGTATAGTATTTAAAGGCAAAAAAATATTTAAGCGGTCTCAGGGGGGGAAAAAAAAAGATAGGAGAGCGAAGTAGCGCATAGCGCAACCTAACATACACGTCGCTTCGCAAAATCTCCATTTTCCCTCTCTGGAAACTGGAAATTCCTCAAAACAAGACAGGGCTAAGGATAGGGCTTAACCTGTATAGTAGGGCGGGCTCTGAAAGCAAAATCGTTGACAAACGGGAACTGATAACGAAGTTAGCGCCTGTTTGGAATTGTTACCACAAAAAGAGACGCAAGCAATGAGCAATTTCAAGCATTGTTTAACGCTAAAAACTGGTGAAAAAATATATTTATTAATTTAAAAGCACTTAGATTTGATTTAGTTTAGATGAAAGAAGGATACTTATCTCAAAATTCCATGCTTTCTTCGTGTATCCTCGCAGTGTCCACTCTGTCACTCTCATTAACATCGGAGCTAAATTAAGGAAAGAAGAGTTTAAACCCTTTGCTGCGGAGTTAGATCTAATCGTTGCAAAAGATGTGAAAATTGTTATTTTAAACACTTTTATAAAGAAATAATAAAGTTTTGAAAACTTATCAAGAGTTAGTAAAAGCGTAGTTGATTACGCGCTTAAGCAAGGAGGGAAAACTCAAAGCCGAAAACAATTCAAAAATTTCGTTACAAAAACTTGAAAACGAAACAAAGGTAGAGTTAGATAAAATCAAACTAGCGCAGTTGGAGAAAGAACTTCAAATCGCGAATATCAAATCGAGTTGTCCCAAAATACGTCGTCTTCGACAGTAAAGCCATCAAAAGACAGCCGTCAAAAACCCAATCCCTGATATCTCAGTTGATGAATTTGAGAAGGCTGAAAAGACACTTTGTAGGTTTGGAACAGAAAGAATCATTTACATGCATAAAAGACCCCACTGTTCGTGCGTTGAGACTAATCGTAGACGAAATGGAATTTTCAGAGCGAATACGGACGTCCTACAGCGTCAAGATGAAGAAAATTTCCAATATCCTCTCATTTTACCTTCAAAACACCCTCTTGTTTAGAGACTAATTTATGAGACACATGTAGAACTCCAGCATGCTGTTGCAGCATTTTAATGACAAATTATAGAGAAAAATTGTGGATATAAAATCCAGAAAAACTGTTCGAAATATTATCAAATATTATCAGGAAATGTGTAAGATGTAAAAGATTTGCTACGCAAAGAGTAATAGTCGAGCCAGCATTTCCACCCGAATTCAGACTTAGAGAAAGGGCCGTTTTTGAAGTCGTCGTTGTAGATCTAGCGGATCCTCTCTATCTCCGTGATGGATCTAAAGCTTGGATAGTCTAGATTCATTGCTAGAAGAGGTAGACCTTATGTAATATATTCTGACAACGGAACTAATTTGGTACGGACTAACAGTGTTCTTAAGATAGTGAAGTAGAACGCCATATGTTTAGCTGTTTCTATTTAAAGGACACGATGGAAATTGAAACCTCCGACTGCTGCCTGGTGGGAGAGGCTTGTGCGAATGATGAAAGAAAATTTTTAAGAAGAATATAAGGCCGAACTTTCTTAAATTAGGAAGAGTTATATACTATATTATGTAACTGTGAACAAATGATTAATACACGACATATCACATACGTATCAGAGGATAATCATGATCCTTTACCATTGACCCCTGTGATGTTCCTCCATGAATGGCGTCATCAGGAGTTCCTGATATTGATTACGTAGACTACCAAGAGCCAAATATCGACAGAGAATAAGACGTGATCTAAGAAACAGATTTCGTAGTGAATATCTTGGTGAGTTGAGACAACATGCGATAAAGAGGGAAAAATATCAACAGTGTCAAGTAGGCGATGTCGTTCTGTTGGAAGATAGCCAGAGACGCCGCATTCATTAGTGTTTAGCCAAGATAATCGAGCTTTTTCCCAGTATAGACGGAAAAATTAGACTAACGAGGGTCAAGATAGGAAATGAACTCTGCTTCCTCCAGTGTCCCGGCTTTTCCCGTCGGAGATCTCTACTCCCGAATCGGCTGGTCCTCTGTTCCACTGCAGAACATCTCGAGATAGAAACAACCCTACGACTGGTCAGGCTGATTGTGTTTCAGGACCTGCTTCAAGTCTGTTTGTGTTTCAGAACCTGCTTCAAGTCCTCACGTGATAACCAGAGCTGGAAGAGTTATTGGTCTTCCTCATCGACTGGACCTGTGTGTATTGAGCTCCTCCGTACCGTCGGACCTCAATGGTGGGAGGAGATGTTACATCTAAACTCTGGACTATCAGCGCCGTTGCATCTAAAATCTAGAATAATCAAAACAAAAACGTATATAGAACTCTGATTTGCATTGAACTGGAACCAGAACAAGAACTAGAAAGTTTGTATGAAGGAAAGAGCGTAATGCTCATCTAAACGTAATCTGTTAATTGTGTATAAATATAATCTATTTATGTTTCACAGAAGTCTAAGTGTCAATATTTTGAAGAATCTTGGAATTTAGATAGTTCAGCGATCAGAATGGATGTTTCCTTGGCCATCCGGAAGATAGAAAAGGTAAGATAATTTTTTTTTTTTTTTTTTTTTTTTTTTTTTTTTGCCTTTATAGAGAATTCAAAAATATTAATTTTGAGTGAGAATCTAGAATTTCGTTTCCACTAGGAGGTTTCATAAATACATTATATTCACTTTTACATTTAGCCTTTGAAGTTAAATAAATTTTACAATTTCGACCTAGCTTTTGCGGTTTAAAATATGATTCTCCTTGTTTAATTGCAATATGTGTCATCAAATCGCAATCAAATAAACCGAATATTTCATTTGATACAATTAATTAACATAATAATTTAAAATCACTCACTTAGCGCATCTGACAATAATACTCAACTGTAGCATTTCATCTTGACGCAAATTAAACATAGCTTTCTGAATGTAATTTTTGCGTTTTTTGAAAACTGTATAACACTCGCGTGGCGTTGTCTGAAATTCTTTCAACACTATTGTTCTAAGCTTATCATAATTGCGCATGTCTTCTTCAGTCAGTTAAACTAATAAATTATTCGCTCTCACCCAGAATATTAAAAATAATTTCCAATTTTAGCTCATCTGGTTTAAACGCTTTCTCAAGGGACTGGAAAAAAAGATTAAATGACCTTAACTCTCGAAGGTACTGGCAAAGAATATGTATTGTTAAAAACAAGGTGGTTAGAATAGAACAAGGAGGAGGCTATTCTAACCTCCTTGGTTAAGAAGGAAAACTTCTTCGCACCAAAAGTTGCTCGGCTGCCCATGAGCGAAATATCTGTCTTCAAAGCGCCAAAGTTCGAAGCCGGCATCGAAGTTCGAAGATTACGTTTATCAAGAGTCCCTAAAACGAATATCGTTATAATTTTCTTAAAACTTTGAAGGAAAAGAAAATATTTTTTCGCGTAAGTAAATTAAATTAATAGGTTAGTTATTTTGAGTCCATCCCCTCCCAAAGAAAAAGTGCAAAAATCTGAGTCTAAATTATTACAAAAAGTAAAAGAAGAAACGTTTTGTCGGTGAGATCGGAGATCATCATTCGTTAAGTGGTGTTCGACCCGAAGGCCTTTACCACAACATGTTTATCAATCCCCTAAGGACCTGTAACAGTTCGTTAAATTCCATAAACTGGAAAAGTCCTGTGCACTTGTAATAAAAGTGCAAAGTCTTCAGTAGTGAACACGTTGATCAGGGGTGACGCCATAAATCGGCCACAGATGAAGTCTTCCTTGGATAAGCTATAATAGCAACTAATAATTTTGACATATCTTTTACACATTATCGTAGATTTGACACAGTATCGTACAGTAATATTGGAAAATAATATATACATGTCCCAGATTTTTTTTTTCGTCCGAGGCGAAAGTACCTATATCTTAATACTCATAGGGAAGTAGACTGTCACGTGATATACGAATTTAATGATGATAAAGTCAGCAGCCTTGGTACCAGGCAAAGTCCGTGGTAAGATGAAAATGATGATAAAGATGGAACAAAATCTTGATTAAATAGTTGAAAATAAAATATATACAAGAACTACCATCTAACATTATGACGTATAGTTTTGGGCCGTTTATGCGGCTGTGCGATTAGATAGTCGTACTCCCCTATGTTTTTAATAACTTCTTTTCGTAGAATTTGAATGTAATCTTTAGTAATTCGGTATATAATGGTAAAATCTTTAGAGAATTATAAATGACAGTGTTCCTAACGAATCACGGAGAGTTCGATAGGAATCTGAGAGTTTTACTCTGAAAACTTTAAAGCCTTGCTCGGATTGAACGTGCAGTAGCTGCCCACGCCCAAGCGGCATATAGAATTATGGATCGGATTGCCTGTAGATAGATTGTTGTTTTAGCGTTGATATTTAACTTCGAATATTTGCACATCAGAGAGTATATGCTCATTAAGGCACGTTGTGCTTTGTCTCTGATATAATTAACATGAAATTTGAAAGTTAACTTCTGATCGAGATAAACACCTAGATATTTTGCTTGGTGGTCACTTGACACGATTTGTCCATCCATCGTAATTTCTTCCAAGTCTTGAGGGATATTTCCTTTCTTAAAGTAAATCACTTTTGATTTTTCGGGTTTAATTTTAATTTTCCATCCTTTAAACCAGGGTGAAATGTAATTAATGGCATTCTGTAGTGTATTTCTTGTATGATATGGATTAAGTGAGAGACATAAAAATGCCATGTCATCGGCATAGCATGCAGTGAAAGTATTTTCTATATTAGGAAGATCGTTCATATATAAATTATAGAGAAGCGGGAAAATTACCGACCCCTGTGGTAACCCGCGTTAAATTTTCTTGTGGTGGAATAGTTATCTTGAATCTTAACTTGAAAAGTTCTGTTCTTTAAAAACGCAAGAATTAGATGGATGATGGCAGGTGAGAAACTGTAGTTAATCAGCTGGATGATAAGACCGTGATGTCAAACTTTATCGAAGGCTTTCTCTAAATCCATAAAAATAGCAGCGACTACTTCCTTTTTATTAAAATTTTCACCTATGAATTCTACGATTCGGGCGATCTGCTGAGTCGGTGAGAATCCCTGGCGAAATCCAAATTGATGGTCTTTGATGATGTTATTTTCATTAATAAAAGTGGTGAGTCGAGACTTGATAAGCCTTTCGAAAAGTTTGGCAATTGCAGGCAGAAGACTGATCGGTCTAAAGTTACTTGTGAGATTTCCAGCTTTGCCAGGCTTTTTAATGACAGTTAGAATGGCGTGTTTCCGATATTTTGGGAATGTATTAAGTCTTAAACATGCGTTAAAAATATTTGTAATAAGGACGATGTCTTTCCTTGGGAGGTATTGCAGGGCCTTATTAGTGATATTGTCATATCCAGATGCTTTCTTTGGATTAAGTTTCTTTATAATTTTCTGTATTTCTTTGGGAGAAGTCGGTTTGTTTTGATTTTCAGGATCTTTGCAGAGGAAATCGGTCAAGGGATTGATAATGTTGATATCATTCGGGTGTGGGAAATTATTTATATTAAACTGTTGTTCATAGTTATCAGAGAAGAGGTTGACAATTTTCTTATGATCGTAAATTTTGGTGTTATTATCATCTAGAATGGGTCCAATATTGGAGAGAGTGCTTCGAAGACTTTAGCAACTTTCCACACAGAATGGTCGGTGTGCGAAAGACTTTCAATGAAGTTATCCCAGCAATTGTTTCCGTACACTTGGATAAGTTTTCTGAGGTTTCGATTGGCAGCATTAAATCTTCTTTTGTCTTGGGTGGAGTGAGAACGTTGATAAATTTTTATTAGTCTATTTTTCTCTGTAATTTTCTGTCTAATATTGTGTGGGAGCGTATAATTAGTCTGTTTTGGAATACATTTGGCGTAGTTGAGGGCTTCGTTGATTTTACTGCTAAGATAGGCTGTGGCATCATGAATTTCGCTGTTATTAGTCATTTTAGTGGTAGCAGATATGTTTTCTTCAAGGTGATAAGCATAGTTTTCCCAATTAATACGGCACTTTATAGGCGGAAGACCATGCTTTAAGCCATATAAAGTGAATCGTACTGGTAGGTGATCTGAAAAAAGTTCTTTATACACTTGGAGAAAAGGTATTTGAGGAACATTGAAGGTAATTAAGATGTCTAATACATCAGAAGTATTTGAGATTTGATGAAGATCCGTAGGTTCATCTGGACCATAAATGTTGATATCAGGGTTGTTGATGATAATAATTCCGTCTGGATTATTTCGCGTGGAGTTCCAGTTAACGTGCTTACAATTAAGTCCCCAGCAAGAATAGTTGGATAACCTAAGTTGAGAATATAGTCAAGATCTTGAGTGTTGAGGCTATTCTTGAGTGGCTTATAAACAGCAATGGTGAGATATTCTTTATTATCACTGTTCAAAGTACATGCACTTGCTTCAAAGCTCATAAGGGGAAGAGGAAAGATGGTACTGTTTAGGCATTTTTTCATGAGAATAGCTATACCGCCACCACGCTTATGAAGACGGTCAAGATCTATAGATGTTGCAGTTGGGAATTTTAAATTTGTCATTTGATTTGAGGTGGGTTTCACTTAACAAAGTTACATCCAGACTGTGCTGGTTGATGTAGTTTTGAATTTCAAATTTTTGATTTTTAATACCATTACTATTATAAAATATAAACTCTGCATAATAAATATGTTGCATGGTATTTGGATTAGCCGTATGGGCGTAAATATTCATGCTCGTTCTGGATGAACATCTTTAGTGCTGCCATTGCAGTCTTGAGCCTGGTGTCGGGTTTAGAAGCCTGCTTGTATTGCTGGTAAATTTGGTAAATTTCAGTAATGAACCCGGTGAATTCTTCCAAAGTGTTGTTCTTCTATGTCTCTGTTTACTGATTTTCGTCTATTTTTGGAGGATTGGTCTTCTTTATCGTTATTTATAGAGTTGTTATTATTCTTGAGGGATTTCCTGTCGTTAACCGTCTTTGAGTTGCTCTTGGTAATCGCCGCATATGATTTGTTGTACGGGGCTTAAATGCATTTGGTGTTAATGAAGAAACTTCATTAATTTTTTCAATATCTGTATTTCCTTGTCTTTTAGGGCATTCCTTACTACAGGATGCATGTCCTCCTCCACAGGGGATACATTTCGCAGGAAATTCTTTACCTTTTTGAAAGCACTGGAAGAATTTGTGATTATCGGCGCGTCTGACGTTTTGTCCACGAACGTTTCTTCTTAACACGTGTTCGTCAATTTCCTGTACAGTCGGTTACAAAAGTATTCGAACACCGGTACCCTATCAGAAAATGACAAGATGGCGTTTTTTTTTTTTTTATTTTTTTTTTATTTTTTTTTTTTTTTCTGTCTCTCGTGTTATTCCATCCTAAGTTTTCTTCTTTCCCTATCTTGTAAAAGACTGAAAAATGGTCACGATCACTATTTGAATTGGGAAGCCATTTCGAGAAAAGCGGACGACCCCACCTTGAAGAACGGAAATGACCGCTCACCACACCTCTCCCTCTCTTTGCATTGGGACGCGATTTTGAGAAAAAGCGGACGAATCCATCTTGGAAAAACGGCATTCGATATGTTTTGGCTTGCTGTACTAAAGCTGGGCTGGAACCCGGGCAGCTAGACAATATGTTCTTTCCCTGAGTGAAATATTGCTATCATTTCATTAAAGTGACGTGGTAATGTTTCAGGATAATTTCTTGTACATTGGACTAAGCCGTCCTCTCTCATGGATAAGTGTACTTAAGTAAAGAACTTAAAATTAGAAATGGTTCTTACGTTAAAATTCTGAATAAAATATTTCTTTTATGGTTTATGACTTTTGTTTCCAAGGTGTTTTCCGAAATCTGTTTTTAGAATGGTGTTTTTGATCCGTTTCTAAAAAAAAATCTATAAAAGTATATATGTATAGCTTTTTAATGTCAATATATTGCGAGTTTGATTCTCACTCTTTTTTGATCTGTTATGTCAGTAATTCTGTGTGTGAATTAAGATAGTTTAATATATAACACCTGCTTCAAAGCTAACAGTAAAGTTTATTTTTTTATTTGTCATTTAAAATTACGTGCATAATTTCTTTAGGTGCCATCTTTCTACCAGCGCTGAAATTATTTACTTTTCTCGAAGATCGTTATCCCTTTTATTCTGTGTATCCGTAATAACTGTCTAATTTTTTTTTCTTTCATTATTCAGGTTGTACCCATACATTAAAAACCCCTTTCGCGTAGTGCACCTCTGTCGTATTAGGGAAATCATTTGCTTTTCTATCGACTGCAGTCATGATTTTAGTAACAATGTAGCACATTGCTGGAATTTAAAACAAAAAGATACTTTTTGAAGTTTTATATATTAAGAAACAATATTACCTATTTTTCTTTGTGTATAATTATTCTTTAATGTCAAAGTAGTTAAAATCTAATGATTCCTTTTTTGCCCCCTTGGCCTCTTCTAGTGTAATTTGTCATCACTTTTGTGCACTCTTGGATTGCAGTACATGATATCGTGAAAGAAAAAGAACGGAGAAATAGTGCAAAGCAAAAAGACATCTGTGGCTGGTAATTCTTGTTTTATGTTAACTTTATTTCCACTAGAAATGCTTGAATGTTATAATTTGTATGTCCTTTTTCACAAGTAGCTTAATATTGGAGTTTTACCAGTTATTTTACGTGAACGCTCCATATTACGTTTTAATGTTTAGGGTAGCATTTATGCATTAATTTCTTAGGTTTTGAATTCCGTATTGAAGTGTCTGAATAGGTGCTTTCTTTATATTGTATAGTAATATTCGAAGTTAAGTCGAACTGTTAATCACACTATATCAGAAGTCTGAGATTTGTTAGTGTTCTGTTGCTTCCTAGTGGTTTCAAAATTACTGTTGTAGTGTAATTTTTTCCCGAGTGGCCTCCTTTTGCATTATGAGGAGGAGGCTAAACATTTTCCTCTCTGTGTGTGGCCTAATATTTTCCCTGTTCAACAGGGTCTCCTCTTCCCAACAGGTCAGTGTAATTGCACTGCCTGTGTATAAACCTATTTTGTTTCAGATTTTTTCCGAATTTAGAGTCTCTCTATCAAGTGCTGTTTCTCTTGAAACCACTGAAAGTTAAATGTTCAACAAAAAAGAAATGTAAATAAAAATTTAATGAGTACTCGTATAAAACGTTAGTGGAGCCAAATTGTCTTCTGTTAAGGATGCTCCAAATGTGCTTTTTCTTAGTTGCTTTAAGCATATACTTTATTATATTTTTCCCTTAATCTGAACTATTTTGGCATATTGTAAAGTTTTATGAACCAATTTGCGAAGATCTATTTAAAATTGATTCCACTAATAAAAATTAATTTTGAAATCAAATCAGAGATGTTTTATTATTATCGAAGTAAAATTCTTCAGATTGACTTTCAACTTTGTTTTGCAAAGCACTCTGAAAGTTTCTTTCAGACTTCTTTCCGTTCTCTTGGCAAATGCATGACAGAATTATTTTTTGAAAAAGCTGATGTGCTTCGCTTATAAGAATGACTGATGCAACTGTATGCGTGTCGCTGTAAAGAGCTCATGTTTCCCAGTAGCTGTTTTAAAGTGTCCTGTTTTTTTCTTTAATTGGGTCATTCTCCGCTAGAAGATCAGATGTTGGTTTTGTGTTATTTAACAATTCCTTCATCTTATCTTCAGTTAAAAGCTCTTCTTCGTAATGAGCACTTTTGTTATCAAGGGATTTTATAAGATCCCAATTCTTCTTTTGTAATTATCTGATTCATTGTTTAACTTCTCCGTCTTCCATGTGTGAAAATTCTACGGCATCGTTTGCTTTTGAGTTTTGTAAGATTTTTTGGACTTCATTTTCAGTCGATGGAAATTGTTTAAAGTAGCACATAAATTTCTTCCGGTGTTGATGATTGAATGCTGCAGCACGTATGAATGAAATTCTAGCAGTGGACAAATTAAATGGGATCCTTTACGGTACTGCTATACGCGAAATCACGCTTTACAAGTCTGCTCTCAGCAAGTACCTGCTGTATTAAAAATGATAGACTAGGAAACATGACTTGAAGAATCGCATGAGTTATGTGGAATGGAGATTGGGAGTTTAGTCGTGATAGGTAAACAGTCTATACAGATGACCGGAAATAATAAAAATTTAGATGGGAATTACTATAAAGTATTTTACTCCTGGACCATGGATTAGTCATTAACAGTACTTGTGTAAAAACAGATTAAAGTATATGAATTCCCTGTTTAAGAAAGGAATTTTTTTATGACAGTATGAAGTGTGTATCATAGCTGGAATAGCGAGGTGTTGCGTCTTCAGGGAAACAAAATTTGTTATTCTGTAATTTTTACTGAAAATGTGTGTTTAAATTTTGTTACCTAGATAACCTATTTTTAACTCTTTCTATATGAAAATGAAACCAATTACAGACAAAGAAATAAAATTGCATTCCTTCCCTTGGTGCAGTTATTCGCATTTTTAACATAATGGGAGGCAATTTTAAGTTTATAAAATTCTGGCTAGCTGCAATTATATATTGCACTTTTAATATTTCAGTTGTAAGTGCATTGCACAAAGTATAAAAATGTGTGGTATAATATGGTAAAGAAAATGTATACTCTTTGTATTATTTACAAAAAGATCAGCTAGATGAAAATTAAATACAGGGAAATCATATTTTAATGTGAAATTTAACACTGCATTTCTTCTGAGAGTTTTTTTTTCTCTTTCTGTTACGTGCGATGTTATGGCTAATTCCATGCAGTCGTTCGGATGTTTGTTTGTTATTCTGTATCTGAACATTGATTTTAACAAGTTCGTTGTTGAAAATCCTCTTTCACATTTTTAAGTAGATCGAAAGCAGGAATTTATCTTTTTTAAAATTTAACAGTTCATGATTTTTCTGATCTAGGACTATTCAAATGGCTTTTTGTGATATTCCTTATCTTAATTAGGATGAAAATCAGTCATTTCGATTTCTAGATCAGTATAATTGTTAACCTATTTGGAATCTTTTAGCATTTTTCTTAAATACTAGTATTATGTAATGGGTATGAAGTGAATGAAGTAGTTGGCCTAATTTTAAATACACTCAAAACATCTAATTTAGAAACTAATTTAAGCTCGATGAGATTTTCCAAATGTTTCTTTCAGTTTTCTTACATTTCACGCTTTAATTCTCCAGATTTTCAAAGTGGCAAAACGTACATTGCATTATGGTAAAAATGTATATTCCTTTTATTTGTGTAATATTTTTACAAAATTAATTTTGATTTAAAATGAATTTAAAATACCCTTGAATTCAAAGACTTAGTTTAGTTCTCTCCCCTCCCTCAGGTTTTAAGATTTTAGATGTTATGTCTGTAAGAATGACTAAATCATAGAACCAATTATGGTTAATAATTTCTTCATAAGTTTCGTTTCTGGATTTTTAAAATTCTTCTGTGAAACTTTTGTAACCGAAGCTGGGATGGAACCCAGGCAGCCAGACAGAATGTACCTTCCCTGAGTGAAAATTTCTATCATTTCACTGAAAGTGACATTATAATATTTCAGAATAAACCTTCGTAACACTAATAAATGTATGTAGGGTTTTTTTTTTAATGTTTTTATAATGCGTATTTGGTTCTTACAATATTTTGAGCTATTATTTTACTAATTCTGTATGTGAGTTAAGACATTTTAATATAGAACACCTGATTCAAGGCTTAAAGTAAAGTATTTGAATTGTGTTTCACCTTTCGTGTGTTTTCAGACGTACGTTCTACTCTACAATTTACGGAATTTCTCGGGATTTGGACATCTCACAAATCTGACAAAATTTCATTCCTATGTTTAGGTTTTATAGTACAATAAGTTGAGCATCCCTACATTAGTACATGACTGATTCCTTCGAAATAAAAAAAGAGTATCTTAGTTTTGTTGAATTTTTGGTCAAAATTTTAGTATATAGGTAATTGCAATAGCTCTTTGACGAAATTTTATTTAAATTTTTTGCAACATTTCAAAGTGCTGTATCATTCAATGGCATTTGATGTGTTTTGGCTTGCTGTATTAAAGCTGGGCTGGAACCCGGGCAGCTAGACAATATGTTCTTTCCCTGAGTGAAATTTTGCTATCATTTCATTAAAGTGACGTGGTAATGTTTCAGGATAATTTCTCGTACATTGGACTAAGCCGTCCTCTCTCATGGATGAGTGTACCTATGTAAAGAACTTAAAATTAGAAATGGTTCTTACGTTAAAATTCTGAATAAAATATTTCTTTTATGGTTTATGACTTTTGTTTCCAAGGTGTTTTTCGAAATCTGTCTTTAGAATGGTGTTTTTGATCCGTTTCTAAAAAAAATCTATAAAAGTATATATGTATAGCTTTATTAATATCAATATATTGCGAGTTTGAATCTCACGCTGTTTTGATCTGTTATGTCAGTAATTCTGTGTGTGAATTAAGATAGTTTAATATATAACACCTGCTTCAAAGCTAACAGTAAAGTTTATTTTTTTATTTGTCATTTAAAATTACGTGCTTAATTTCTTTTGGTGCCATCTTTCTACCAGCGCTGAAATTATTTACCTTCCTCGAAGATCATTATCCCTTTTATTCTGTGTATCCGTAATAACTGTCTAATTTTTTTTTCTTTCATTATTCATGTTGTACCCATACGTTAAAAACCCCTTTCGCTTAGTGTACTTCTGTCGTATTGCGGAAATCATTTGCTTTTCTATCGACTGCAGTCATGATTTTAGTAACAATGTAGCACATTTCTGGAATTTAAAACAAAGAAGCTACTTTTTGAAGTTTAATATATTTAGAATTAATATTAGCTATTTCTCTTTGTGTATAATTATTCTTTAATGTCAAAGTAGATAAAATCTAATGATTTCTATTTTCCCCCTTGGCCTCTTCTAGTGTAATTTGTCATTACTTTTGTGCACTCTTGGATGACAGAACATGATATCGTGAAAGAAAAAGAACGGAGAAATAGTGCAGAGCAAAAAGACATCTGTGGCTGGTAATTCTTGTTTTATGTTAACTTTATTTCCACTAGAAATGCTTGAATGTTATAATTTGTATGTCCTTTTTCACAAGTAGCTTTACATTGGAAATTTAGTAGTTATTTTAGGTGAACGCTTCATATTACGTTTTAATGTTTAGGGTAGCATTTATGCATTAACTTCTTAGGTTTTGAATTCCGTATTGAATTGTCTGAATAGGTTCTTTCTTTATATTGTATAGTAATATTCGAAGTTAGGTCAAACTGTTAATCACACTATAATTATCAGAAGTCTGAGATTTGTTAGAGTTCTGTTGCTTCGTAGAGGTTTCAAAATTACTGTTGTAGTGTAATTGTTTCCCGAGTGGCCTCCTTTTGCATTATGAGGAGGAGGCTAAACATTTTCCTCTCTGTGTGGCCTAATATTTTCCCTGTTCAACAGGGTCTCCTCTTCCCAACAGGTCAGTGTAATTGCACTGAATGTGTATAAACCATTTAGATTTCAGATTTTTTCCGAATTTAAGAGTCTCTCTATCAAGTGCTGTTTCTCTGGAAACCACTGAAAGTTAAATGTTCAACAAGAAAGAAATGTAAATAAAAATTTAATGAGTACTCGTATAGAACGTTAGTGGAGCCAAATTGTCTTCTGTTAAGGATGCTCCAAATGTGCTTTTTCTTAGTTGTTTTAAGCATATACTTTATTATATTTTTCCCTTAATCTGAACTATTTTGGCATATTGTGAAGTTTTATGAACCAATTTGCGAAGATCTACTTAAATTGATTCCACAAATAAAAATTCATTTTGAAATCAAATCAGAGATGTTTTATTATTATCGAAGTAAAATTCTGCAGATTGACTTTCAACTTTGTTTTGCAAAGCACTCTGAAAGTTTCTTTCCGTTCTCTTGGCAAATGCATGACAGATTTATTTTTTGAAAAAGCTGATGTCCTTCGCTTACAAGAATGACTGATGCAACTGTATGCATGTCGCTGTAAAGAGCACATGTTTCCCAGTAGCTGTTTTAAAGTGTCCCGTTTCTTTCTTTAATTGTGTCATTCTCGGCTAGAAGATCAGACGTTGCTTTTGTGTTATTTAACAATTCCTTCATCTTATCTTCAGTTAAAAGCTCTTCTTCGTAATGAGCACTTTTGTTATCAAGGGGTTTTATAAGATCCCAATCCTTCTTTTGTAATTTTCTGATTCATTGTTTGACTTCTCTGTCTTCCATGTGTGAAAATTCTACGGCATCGTTTGCTTTTGAGATTTGTAAGATTTTTTGGACTTCATTTTCAGTTGATGGAAATTGTTTAAAGTAGCAGATAAATTCTTTCCGGTGTTGATGATTGAATGCTGCAACACGTATAAATGAAATTCTAGCAGTGGACAAATTAAATGGGATCCTTTAAGGTACTGCTATACGCGAAATCACGCTTTACAAGTCTGCGCTCAGCAAGTACCTGCTGTATTAAAAATGATAGACTAGGAAACATGACTTGAAGAATCGCATGAGTTATGTGGAATGCAGATTGGGAGTTTAGTCGTGATAGGTAAACAGTCTATAGAGATGACCGGAAATAATAAAAATTTAGATGGGAATTTCTATAAAGTATTTTACTCCTGGACCATGGATTAGTCATTAACAGTACTTGTGTAAAAACAGATTAAAGTATATGAATTCCCTGTTTAAGAAAAAAATTTCTTTATGACAGTATGAAGTGTGTATCTTAGGTGGAATAGCGAGGTGTTGCGTCTTCAGGGAAACAAAATTTGTTATTCTGTAATTTTTACTGAAAATGTGTGTTTGAATTTTGTTACCTAGATAACCTATTTTTAACTCTTTCTATATGAAAATGAAACCAAATACAGACAAAGAAATAAAATTGCATTCCTTCCCTTGGTGCAGTTATTCGCATTTTTAACATAATGGGAGGCAATTTTAAGTTTATAAAATTCTGGCTAGCTGCAATTACATATTGCACTTTTAATATTTCAGTTGTAAGTGCATTGCACAAAGTATAAAAGTGTGTGGTATAATATGTTAAAGAAAATGTATACTCTTTGTATTATTTACAAAAAGATCAGCTAGATGAAAATTAAATACAGGGAAATCATATTTTAATGTGAAATTTAACACTGCATTTCTTCTGAGAGTTTTTTTTTCTCCTTCTGGTACGTGCGATGTTATGGCTAAATCCATCCAGTCGTTCGAATGTTTGTTTGTTATTCTGTATCTGAACATTGATTTTAACAAGTTCGTTGTTGAAAATCCTCTTTCACATTTTTAAGTAGATCGGAAGCAAGAATTTATCTTTTTAAAAGTTTAACAGAAAATGATTTTTCTGATCTAGGACTATTCAAATGGCTTTTTGTGATATTCCTTATCTTAATTAGGATGAAAATCAGTTATTCCCATTTCTAGATCAGTAGAATTGTTAACCTATTTGCAATCTTTTATAATTTTTCTTAAGTACTAGTATTATGTAATGGGTTTGAAGTGAATGAAGTAGTTGGCCTAATTTAAGCTCGATGAGATTTCCAAATGTTTGTTTCAGTTTTCTTATATTTCACGCTTTAATTCTCCAGATTTTCAAAGTGGCAAAACGTACATTGCATTATGGTAAAAATGTATATTCCTTATATTTGTGTAATATTTTTAAAAATTAATTTTGATTTAAAATGAATTTAAAATACCCTTGAATTTAAAGACTTTAGTTTAGTTCTCTCCCCCCCTCAGGTTTTAAGATTTTAGTTGTTATGTCTGTAAGAATGACTAAATCATAGAACCAATTATGGTCAATAATTTATCATAAGTTTCGTTTCTGGATTTTTAAAATTCTTCTGTGAAACTTTTTTAACCGAAGCTGGGATGGAACCCAGGCAGCCAGACAGAATGTACCTTCCCTGAGTAAAAATTTCTATCATTTCACTGAGAGTGACATTATAATATTTCAGAATAAAACCTCGTAACACTAATAAATGTATGTAGGTTTTTTTTTTTAATGTTTTTATAATGCGTGTTTGGTTCTTACAATATTTTGAGCTATTATATTACTAATTCTGTATGTGAGTTAAGAAGTTTAATATAGAACACCTGCTTCAAGGCTAAAAGTAAAGTATTTGAATTGTGTTTCACCTTTCGTGTGTTTTCAGACGTACGTTCTATTCTACAATTGACGGAATTTCTCGGTATTGGACATCGCACGAATCTGACAAAATTTCATTCCTATGTTTAGGTTTTATAGTACAATAAATTGAGCATCCCTAGATTAGTATATGACTGATTCCTTCGAAAGAAAAAAAAAGAGTGTCTTAGTTTTGTTGAATTTTTGGTTAAAATTTTAGTATATAGGTAACTGCAATAGCTCTTTCACGAACTTTTAATTAAATTTTTTGCAACATTTCAAAATGCTGTATCATTCAATGGCATTTGATGTGTTTTGGCTTGCTGTATTAAAGCTGGGCTCGAACCCGGGCAGCTAGACAATATGTTCTTTCCCTGAGTGAAATATTGCTATAATTTCATTAAAGTGACATGGTATTATTTCAGGATAATTTCTCGTACATTGGACTAAGCCGTCCTCTCTCATGGATGAGTGTACCTAAGTAAAGAACTTAAAATTAGAAATGGTTCTTACGTTAAAATTCTGAATGAAATATTTCTTTTATGGTTTATGACTTTTGTTTCCAAGGTGTTTTTCGAAATCTGTTTTCAGAATGGTGTTTTTGATCCGTTTCTAAAAAAAAAATCTATAAAAGTATGTATGTATAACTCTTTTAATGTCAATATATTGCGAGTTTGATTCTCACTCTTTTTTGATCTGTTATGTCAGTAATTCTGTGTGTGAATTAAGATAGTTTAATATATAACACCTGCTTCAAAGCTAACAGTAAAGTTTATTTTTTTTTATTTGTCATTTAAAATTACGTGCTTAATTTCGTTTGGTGCCATCTTTCTACCAGCGCTGAAATTATTTACTTTTCTCGAAGATCGTTATCCCTTTTATTCTGTGTATCGGTAATAACTGTATAATTTTTTTTTCTTTCATTATTCATGTTGTACCCATACGTTAAAAACCCCTTTCGCTTAGTGTACTTCTGTCGTATTGCGGAAATCATTTGCTTTTCTATCGACTGCAGTCATGATTTTAGTAACAATGTAGCACATTGCTGGAATTTAAAAAAAAGAAGCTACTTTTTGAAGTTTTATATATTAAGAAACAATATTAGATATTTCTCTTTGTGTATAATTATTCTTTAATTTCAAAGTAGTTAAAATCTAATGATTCCCTTTTTCCATACCCCTTGGCCTCTTCTAGTGTAATTTGTCATCACTTTTGTGCACTCTTGGATTGCAGAGCATGATATCGTGAAAGAAAAAGAACGGAGAAGTAGTGCAGAGCAAAAAGACATCTGTGGCTGGTAATTCTTGTTTTATGTTAACTTTATTTCCACTAGAAATGCTTGAATGTTATAATTTGTATGTCCTTTTTCACAAGTAGCTTTACATTGGAAATTTACTAGTTATTTTACGTGAACGCTTCATATTACGTTTTAATGTTTAGGGTAGCATTTATGCATTAACTTCTTAGGTTTTGAATTACGTATTGAATTGTCTGAATAGGTGCTTTCTTTATATTGTATAGTAATATTCGAAGTTAGGTCAAACTGTTAATCACACTATAATTATCAGAAGTCTGAGATTTGTTAGAGTTCTGTTGCTTCGTAGAGGTTTCAAAATTACTGTTGTAGTGTAATTGTTTCCCGAGTGGCCTCCTTTTGCATTATGAGGAGGAGGCTAAACATTTTCCTCTCTGTGTGGCCTAATATTTTCCCTGTTCAACAGGGTCTACTCTTCCCAACAGGTCAGTGTAATTGCACTGAATGTGTATAAACCAATTTGGTTTCAGATTTTTTCCGAATTTAGAGTCTCTCTATCAAGTGCTGTTTCTCTGGAAACCACTGAAAGTTAAATGTTCAACAAGAAAGAAATGTAAATAAAAATTTAATGAGTACTCGTATAGAACGTTAGTGGAGCCAAATTGTCTTCTGTTAAGGATGCTCCAAATGTGCTTTTTCTTAGTTGTTTTAAGCATATACTTTATTATATTTTTCCCTTAATCTGAACTATTTTGGCATATTGTGAAGTTTTATGAACCAATTTGCGAAGATCTACTTAAATTGATTCCACAAATAAAAATTCATTTTGAAATCAAATCAGAGATGTTTTATTATTATCGAAGTAAAATTCTGCAGATTGACTTTCAACTTTGTTTTGCAAAGCACTCTGAAAGTTTCTTTCCGTTCTCTTGGCAAATGCATGACAGATTTATTTTTTGAAAAAGCTGATGTCCTTCGCTTACAAGAATGACTGATGCAACTGTATGCATGTCGCTGTAAAGAGCACATGTTTCCCAGTAGCTGTTTTAAAGTGTCCCGTTTCTTTCTTTAATTGTGTCATTCTCGGCTAGAAGATCAGACGTTGCTTTTGTGTTATTTAACAATTCCTTCATCTTATCTTCAGTTAAAAGCTCTTCTTCGTAATGAGCACTTTTGTTATCAAGGGGTTTTATAAGATCCCAATCCTTCTTTTGTAATTTTCTGATTCATTGTTTGACTTCTCTGTCTTCCATGTGTGAAAATTCTACGGCATCGTTTGCTTTTGAGATTTGTAAGATTTTTTGGACTTCATTTTCAGTTGATGGAAATTGTTTAAAGTAGCAGATAAATTCTTTCCGGTGTTGATGATTGAATGCTGCAACACGTATAAATGAAATTCTAGCAGTGGACAAATTAAATGGGATCCTTTAAGGTACTGCTATACGCGAAATCACGCTTTACAAGTCTGCGCTCAGCAAGTACCTGCTGTATTAAAAATGATAGACTAGGAAACATGACTTGAAGAATCGCATGAGTTATGTGGAATGCAGATTGGGAGTTTAGTCGTGATAGGTAAACAGTCTATAGAGATGACCGGAAATAATAAAAATTTAGATGGGAATTTCTATAAAGTATTTTACTCCTGGACCATGGATTAGTCATTAACAGTACTTGTGTAAAAACAGATTAAAGTATATGAATTCCCTGTTTAAGAAAAAAATTTCTTTATGACAGTATGAAGTGTGTATCTTAGGTGGAATAGCGAGGTGTTGCGTCTTCAGGGAAACAAAATTTGTTATTCTGTAATTTTTACTGAAAATGTGTGTTTGAATTTTGTTACCTAGATAACCTATTTTTAACTCTTTCTATATGAAAATGAAACCAAATACAGACAAAGAAATAAAATTGCATTCCTTCCCTTGGTGCAGTTATTCGCATTTTTAACATAATGGGAGGCAATTTTAAGTTTATAAAATTCTGGCTAGCTGCAATTACATATTGCACTTTTAATATTTCAGTTGTAAGTGCATTGCACAAAGTATAAAAGTGTGTGGTATAATATGTTAAAGAAAATGTATACTCTTTGTATTATTTACAAAAAGATCAGCTAGATGAAAATTAAATACAGGGAAATCATATTTTAATGTGAAATTTAACACTGCATTTCTTCTGAGAGTTTTTTTTTCTCCTTCTGGTACGTGCGATGTTATGGCTAAATCCATCCAGTCGTTCGAATGTTTGTTTGTTATTCTGTATCTGAACATTGATTTTAACAAGTTCGTTGTTGAAAATCCTCTTTCACATTTTTAAGTAGATCGGAAGCAAGAATTTATCTTTTTAAAAGTTTAACAGAAAATGATTTTTCTGATCTAGGACTATTCAAATGGCTTTTTGTGATATTCCTTATCTTAATTAGGATGAAAATCAGTTATTCCCATTTCTAGATCAGTAGAATTGTTAACCTATTTGCAATCTTTTATAATTTTTCTTAAGTACTAGTATTATGTAATGGGTTTGAAGTGAATGAAGTAGTTGGCCTAATTTAAGCTCGATGAGATTTCCAAATGTTTGTTTCAGTTTTCTTATATTTCACGCTTTAATTCTCCAGATTTTCAAAGTGGCAAAACGTACATTGCATTATGGTAAAAATGTATATTCCTTATATTTGTGTAATATTTTTAAAAATTAATTTTGATTTAAAATGAATTTAAAATACCCTTGAATTTAAAGACTTTAGTTTAGTTCTCTCCCCCCCTCAGGTTTTAAGATTTTAGTTGTTATGTCTGTAAGAATGACTAAATCATAGAACCAATTATGGTCAATAATTTATCATAAGTTTCGTTTCTGGATTTTTAAAATTCTTCTGTGAAACTTTTTTAACCGAAGCTGGGATGGAACCCAGGCAGCCAGACAGAATGTACCTTCCCTGAGTAAAAATTTCTATCATTTCACTGAGAGTGACATTATAATATTTCAGAATAAAACCTCGTAACACTAATAAATGTATGTAGGTTTTTTTTTTTTAATGTTTTTATAATGCGTGTTTGGTTCTTACAATATTTTGAGCTATTATATTACTAATTCTGTATGTGAGTTAAGAAGTTTAATATAGAACACCTGCTTCAAGGCTAAAAGTAAAGTATTTGAATTGTGTTTCACCTTTCGTGTGTTTTCAGACGTACGTTCTATTCTACAATTGACGGAATTTCTCGGTATTGGACATCGCACGAATCTGACAAAATTTCATTCCTATGTTTAGGTTTTATAGTACAATAAATTGAGCATCCCTAGATTAGTATATGACTGATTCCTTCGAAAGAAAAAAAAAGAGTGTCTTAGTTTTGTTGAATTTTTGGTTAAAATTTTAGTATATAGGTAATTGCAATAGCTCTTTCACGAACTTTTAATTAAATTTTTTGCAACATTTCAAAATGCTGTATCATTCAATGGCATTTGATGTGTTTTGGCTTGCTGTATTAAAGCTGGGCTCGAACCCGGGCAGCTAGACAATATGTTCTTTCCCTGAGTGAAATATTGCTATAATTTCATTAAAGTGACATGGTATTATTTCAGGATAATTTCTCGTACATTGGACTAAGCCGTCCTCTCTCATGGATGAGTGTACCTAAGTAAAGAACTTAAAATTAGAAATGGTTCTTACGTTAAAATTCTGAATGAAATATTTCTTTTATGGTTTATGACTTTTGTTTCCAAGGTGTTTTTCGAAATCTGTTTTCAGAATGGTGTTTTTGATCCGTTTCTAAAAAAAAAATCTATAAAAGTATGTATGTATAACTCTTTTAATGTCAATATATTGCGAGTTTGATTCTCACTCTTTTTTGATCTGTTATGTCAGTAATTCTGTGTGTGAATTAAGATAGTTTAATATATAACACCTGCTTCAAAGCTAACAGTAAAGTTTATTTTTTTTTATTTGTCATTTAAAATTACGTGCTTAATTTCGTTTGGTGCCATCTTTCTACCAGCGCTGAAATTATTTACTTTTCTCGAAGATCGTTATCCCTTTTATTCTGTGTATCGGTAATAACTGTATAATTTTTTTTTCTTTCATTATTCATGTTGTACCCATACGTTAAAAACCCCTTTCGCTTAGTGTACTTCTGTCGTATTGCGGAAATCATTTGCTTTTCTATCGACTGCAGTCATGATTTTAGTAACAATGTAGCACATTGCTGGAATTTAAAAAAAAGAAGCTACTTTTTGAAGTTTTATATATTAAGAAACAATATTAGATATTTCTCTTTGTGTATAATTATTCTTTAATTTCAAAGTAGTTAAAATCTAATGATTCCCTTTTTCCATACCCCTTGGCCTCTTCTAGTGTAATTTGTCATCACTTTTGTGCACTCTTGGATTGCAGAGCATGATATCGTGAAAGAAAAAGAACGGAGAAGTAGTGCAGAGCAAAAAGACATCTGTGGCTGGTAATTCTTGTTTTATGTTAACTTTATTTCCACTAGAAATGCTTGAATGTTATAATTTGTATGTCCTTTTTCACAAGTAGCTTTACATTGGAAATTTACTAGTTATTTTACGTGAACGCTTCATATTACGTTTTAATGTTTAGGGTAGCATTTATGCATTAACTTCTTAGGTTTTGAATTACGTATTGAATTGTCTGAATAGGTGCTTTCTTTATATTGTATAGTAATATTCGAAGTTAGGTCAAACTGTTAATCACACTATAATTATCAGAAGTCTGAGATTTGTTAGAGTTCTGTTGCTTCGTAGAGGTTTCAAAATTACTGTTGTAGTGTAATTGTTTCCCGAGTGGCCTCCTTTTGCATTATGAGGAGGAGGCTAAACATTTTCCTCTCTGTGTGGCCTAATATTTTCCCTGTTCAACAGGGTCTCCTCTTCCCAACAGGTCAGTGTAATTGCACTGAATGTGTATAAACCAATTTGGTTTCAGATTTTTTCCGAATTTAGAGTCTCTCTATCAAGTGCTGTTTCTCTGGAAACCACTGAAAGTTAAATGTTCAACAAGAAAGAAATGTAAATAAAAATTTAATGAGTACTCGTATAGAACGTTAGTGGAGCCAAATTGTCTTCTGTTAAGGAAGCTCCAAATGTGCTTTTTCTTAGTTGTTTTAAGCATATACTTTATTATATTTTTCCCTTAATCTGAACTATTTTGGCATATTGTGAAGTTTTATGAACCAATTTGCGAAGATCTACTTAAATTGATTCCACAAATAAAAATTCATTTTGAAATCAAATCAGAGATGTTTTATTATTATCGAAGTAAAATTCTGCAGATTGACTTTCAACTTTGTTTTGCAAAGCACTCTGAAAGTTTCTTTCCGTTCTCTTGGCAAATGCATGACAGATTTATTTTTTGAAAAAGCTGATGTCCTTCGCTTACAAGAATGACTGATGCAACTGTATGCATGTCGCTGTAAAGAGCACATGTTTCCCAGTAGCTGTTTTAAAGTGTCCTGTTTTTTTCTTTAATTATGTCATTCTCCGCTACAAGATCAGACGTTGCTTTTGTGTTATTTAACAATTCCTTCATCTTATCTTCAGTTAAAAGCTCTTCTTCGTAATGAGCACTTTTGTTATCAAGGGGGTTTATAAGATCCCAATTTTTCTTTTGTAATTTTCTGATTCATTGTTTGAGTTCTCTGTCTTCCATATGTGAAAATTCTACGGCATCGTTTGCTTTTGAGATTTGTAAGATTTTTTGGACTTCATTTTCAGTCGATGGAAATTGTTTAAAGTAGCAGATAAATTCTTTCCGGTGTTGATGATTGAATGTAGCACCACGTATGAATGAAATTCTAGCAGTGGACAAAATAAATGGGATCCTTTAAGGTACTGCTATGCGCGAAATCACGCTTTACAAGTCTGCGCTCAGCAAGTACCTGCTGTATTAAAAATGATAGACTAGGAAACATGGCTTGAAGAAAAGTATGAGTTATGTGGAATGCAGATTGGGAGTTTAGTCGTGATAGGTAAACAGTCTATACAGATGACCGGAAATAATAAAAATTTAGATGGGAATTACTATAAAGTATTTTACTCCTGGACCATGGATTAGTCATTAACAGTACTTGTGTAGAAACAGATTAAAGTATATGAATTCCCTGTTTAAGAAAGGAATTTCTTTATGACAGTATGAAGTGTCTATCATAGCTGGAATAGCGAGGTGTTGCGTCTTCAGGGAAACAAAATTTGTTATTCTGTAATTTTTACTGAAAATGTGTGTTTAAATTTTGTTACCTAGATAACCTATTTTTAACTCTTTCTATATGAAAATGAAACCAAATAAAGACAAAAATAAAATTGCATTCCTTCCCTTGGTGCAGTTATTCGCAACTTTAACTTAATGGGAGGCAATTTTAAGTTTATTAAATTTTGGCTAGCTGCAATTATATATTGCACTTTTAATATTTCAGTTGTAAGTGCATTACACAAAGTATAAAAATATGTGGTATAATATGTTAAAGAAAATGTATACTCTTTGAATTATGTACAAAAATTTCAGAAACATGAAAATTAAATACAGAGAAATCATATTTTAATGTGAAATTTAACACTGCATTTCTTCTTATAGTTTTTTTTCTCGTTCTGGCACGTGCGATGTTATGGCTGAATCCATGCAGTCGTTTGGATGTTTGTTTGTTATTCTGTATCTGAACATTGATTTTAACAAGTTCGTTGTTGAAAATACTCTTTCACATTTTTAAGTAGATCGAAAGCAGGAAATTATCTTTTTAAAAGTTTAACAGTTCATGATTTTTCTGATCTAGGACTATTCAAATGGCTTTTTGTGATATTCCTTATCTTAGTTAGGATGAAAATCAGTTATTTCCATTTCTAGATCAGTAGAATTGTTAACCTATTTGCAATCTTTTATAATTTTTCTTAAATACTAGTATTATGTAATGAGTTTGAAGTGAATGAAGTAGTTGGCCTAATTTTAAATACACTCAAAACATCTAAATTAGAAACTAATTTAAGCTCGATGAGATTTTCCAAATGTTTGTTTCAGTTTTCTTATATTTCATGCTTTAGTTCGCCAGATTTTCAAAGTGGCAAAACGTACATTACATTTTGGTAAAAATGTATATTCCTTATATTTGTGTAATATTTTTAAAAATTAATTTTGATTTAAAATGAATTTAAAATACCCTTGAATTTAAAGACTTTAGTTTAGGTCTCTCCCCCCCCTCAGGTTTTAAGATTTTAGTTGTTATGTCTGTAAGAATGACTAAATCATAGAACCAATTATGGTCAATAATTTCTTCATAAGTTTCGTTTCTGGATTTTTAAAATTCTTCTGTGAAACTTTTTTAACCGAAGCTGGGATGGAACCCACGCAGCCAGACAGAATGTACCTTCCCTGAGGGAAAATTTCTATCATTTCACTGAGAGTGACATTATAATATTTCAGAATAAAACCTCGTAACACTAATAAATGTATGTAGGTTTTTTTTTTAATGTTTTTATAATGCGTATTTGGTTCTTACAATATTTTGAGCTATTATATTACTAATTCTGTATGTGAGTTAAGACAGTTTAATATAGAACACCTGCATCAACGCTAAAAGTAAAGTATTTTAATTGTGTTTCACCTTTCGTGTGTTTTCAGACGTACCTTCTATTCTACAATTGACGGAATTTCTCGGTATTGGACATCTCACGAATCTGACAAAATTTCATTCCTATATTTAGGTTTTATAGTGCAATAAGGTGAACATCCCTACATTAGTATATGACTTTGATTCCTTCGAAACAGAAAAAGAGTATCTTAGTTTTCTTGAATTTTTGGTCACAATTTTAGTATGTAGGTAATTGCAATAGCTCTTCCACGAAATTGCATTTAAATTTTTTGCGATATTTCAAAATGCTGTTTAATTCAATGGCATTTGATGTGTTTTGGCTTTCTGTTAAAGCTGGGCTCGAACACAGGCAGCTAGACAATATGTTCTTTCCCTGAGTTAAATATTGCTATAATTTCATTAAAGTGACATGGTATTATTTCAGGATAATTTCTCGTACATTGGACTAAGCCGTCCTCTCTCATGGATGAGTGTACCTAAGTAAAGAACTTAAAATTAGAAACGGTTCTTACGTTAAAATTCTGAATGAAATATTTCTTTTATGGTTTATGACTTTTGTTTCCAAAGTGTTTTTCGAAATCTGTTTTCAGAATGGTGTTTTTGATCCGTTTCTAAAAAAAAATCTATAAAAGTATGTATGTATAGCTCATTTAATGTCAATATATTGCGAGTTTGATTCTCACTCTTTTTTGATCTGTTATGTCAGTAATTCTGTGTGTGAATTAAGATAGTTTAATATATAACACCTGCTTCAAAGCTAACAGTAAAGTTTATTTTTTTTTATTTGTCATTTAAAATTACGTGCTTAATTTCGTTTGGTGCCATCTTTCTACCAGCGCTGAAATTATTTACTTTTCTCGAAGATCATTATCCCTTTTATTCTGTGTATCGATAATAACTGTCTAATTTTTTTCTTTCATTATTCATGTTGTACCCATACATTAAAAACCCATTTCGCTTAGTGTACTTCTGCGTATTGGGGAAATCATTGCTTTTCTGTCGACTGCAGTCATGATTTTAGTAACAATGTAGCACATTGCTGGAATTTAAAACAAGGAAGATACTTTTTGAAGTTTTATATATTAAGAAACAATATTAGATATTTCTCTTTGTGTATAATTATTGTTTAATTTCAAAGTTGTTAAAATCTAATGATTCCCTTTTTCCATACCCCTTGGCCTCTTCTAGTGTAATTTGTCATCACATTTGTGCACTCTTGGATTGCAGAACATGATATCGTGAAAGAAAAAGAACGGAGAAATAGTGCAGAGCAAAAAGACATCTGTGGCTGGTAATTCTTGTTTTATGTTAACTTTATTTCCACTAGAAATGCTTGAATGTTATAATTTGTATGTCCTTTTTCACAAGTTGCTTTATATTGGAGTTTTACTAGTTATTTATTTTACGTTAACGCTTCATATTACGTTTTAATGTTTAGGGTAGCATTTATGCATTAATTTCTTAGGTTTTCAATTCCGTATTGAAGTGTCTGAATAGGTGCTTTCTTTAGATTGTATAGTAATATTCGACGTAAGGTCGAACTTTTAATCACACTATAATTATCAGAAGTCTGAGATTTGTTAGAGTTCTGTTGCTTCGTAGTGGTTTCAAAATTACTGCTGTAGTGTAATTTTTTCCCAAGTGGCCTCCTTTCGCATTTTGAGGAGGAGGCTAAACATTTTCCTCTCTGTGTGGGCTAATATTTTCCCTGTCCAACAGGGTCTTCTCTTCCCAACAGGTCAGTGTAATTGCACTGCCTGTGTATAAACCAATTTTGTTTCATATTTTTTCCGAATTTAGAGTCTCTCTATCAAGTGCTGTTTCTCTTAAATACATTGAAAGTTAAATGTTCAACAAAAAAGAAATGTAAATAAAAATTTAATGAGCACTCGTATAGAAAGTTAGTGGAGCCAAATTGTCTTCTGTTAAGGATGCTCAAAAATGTGCTTTATCTTAGTTGTTTTAAGCATATACTTTATTATATTTTTCCCTTAATCTGAACTATTTTGGCATATTGTGAAGTTTTATGAACCAATTTGCGAAGATCTATTTAAAATTGATTCCACAAATAAAAATTCATTTTGAAATCAAATCAGAGATGTTTTATTATTATCGAAGTAAAATTCTGCAGATTGACATTCAACTTTGTTTTGCCAAGCACTCTGAAAGTTTCTTTCCGTTGTCTTATCAAATGCATGACAGAATTATTTTTTGAAAAAGCTGATGTCCTTCGCTTACAAGAATGACTGATGCAACTGTATGCATGTCGCTGTAAAGAGCACATGTTTCCCAGTAGCTGTTTTAAAGTGTCCTGTTTCTTTCTTTAATTGTGTTATTCTCGGCTAGAAGATCAGACGTTGCTTTTGTGTTATTTAACAATTCCTTCATCTTATCTTCAGTTAAAAGCTCTTCTTCGTAATGAGCACTTTTGTTATCAAGAGGTTTTATAAGATCCCAATTCTTCTTTTGTAATTTTCTGATTCATTGTTTGACTTCTCTGTCTTCCATATGTGAAAATTCTATGGCATCGTTTGCTTTTGAGATTTGTAAGGTTTCTTAGACTTCATTTTCAATCGAGGGAAATTGTTTAAAGTAGCAGATAAATTCTTTCCGTTGTTGATGTTTGAATGCTGCAGCACGCATGAATGAAATTCTAGCAGTGGACAAATTAAATGGGATTCTTTAAGGTACTACTATACGCGAAATCACGCTTTACAAGTCTGCGCTCAGCATGTACCTGCTGTATTAAAAATGATAGACTAGGAAACATGACTTGAAGAATCGTATGAGTTATGTGGAATGCAGATTGGGAGTTTAGTCGTGATAGGTAGACAGTCTATACAGATGACCGGAAATAATTAAAATTTAGATGGGTGTACTATAAAGTATTTTACTCCTGGGCCATGGATTAGTCATAAAGAGTACTTGTGTAAAAACGGATAAAAGTACCGTATTTATGCGAATCTAATGCGCCATCGAATCTAATGCGCATCCCCATTTTAAAACTTTAAATAATAAAAAAATTGTTTGTCGGCGAATGTAATGCGCATCAATAGTATGAGGAATTTATTGAATCTTATTTTATACAACAATGGATTTGTATATAAACTATCAATCAATGGTATGATAATTTTATTTAAATTTAGATACCATATTTTATACAACAATGGATTTATACATAAAGTAACAGAACATAGAATTAACCTATTTGTGGGCTATTGTTATGTGAAACAATCATTGTTAATTACCACTACCGTATATACGGTACATATCGTAAAGTATGAACATGAAATAAATGGTAACATTTCTATCTAGCTAACAGATTCTACAATCAGTGATTAATAGTAAACGTCTTTATTCACTATTTTGATGATAACTTTTTTAGTCCCCTTCTCCGTAATGGTGTAGTTACGAGGCATATCAAACCAAATTGGCGTCTCGTCAGCGTTGCCAATTTGCCCCATCGAAAAATTCTTTTCCTTCCGAAGTGTGATGAAATACCGCTAAAATGTTAGTAGTTTTCCCTCAAAATCTACAGGAAGCTTTTGGCATATTGTTGTACGGCGTCTTAGAAATAAGCCCATCCGCTTCATAAACCGATCCACCCATCGACGGCTAGCTTTAAACTGTCGTTTCGGTATTCCAAGAACTTCAGCCTCCTCTTTTGCTTTATTTCTTATAGTGTCGCTAGTCACAGGTTGTCCATTCTTCCTCCTTTCATGTACAAATTCCAAAACGTTTTCTTCAATTTTAGGGTGTCTTCCTTTGCGAGGGACAGTGAATTTCTTTCTACTAGTTTTAGTTGCAAACAGTGCCAATTTCTGTTGCTGCCACAAGAGAACATTGCTCTCAGCTACGTTGAACTCTCTCCCAGCCTTTCTATTGCCATTTCTTTTAGGATAAAGAATTACTTTACGTTTGAAAGTAGCGTCATATGACATTCTTCTCTGCTTGCCCTCCATTTCGTGACTACGTACTCTGCAGTATGCAATAATGTGTCAACCATAAATGTAACGGTAAATGTAGTCGAGAAACACAGTAATCCATTGTTACGATTTAAATTCGGTTGACGTCATCGGCGAACTTTGCACTCGAATCTAATGCGCACCCCAATTTTGAGTACTACATTTGGGCAAAAACGATGCGCATTAGATTCGCGTAAATACGGTATATGAATTCCCTGTTTAAGAAAGGAATTTCTCTATGACAGTGTGCAGTCTGTATCATAGCTGGAATAGCGTGGTGTTGGGTCTTCAGGGAAAGAAAATCTGTTATTCTGTAATTTTTACAACCAGGCCAAAATTCGCTTTAATCGCCAAATTTGGCTACCCTACTTATGGCAACCCTACGTGTTATACGTAGTTTTTCGTAAAGAAATTATTTTTCTTACTGGTTAGATTGAATGCCCCGAATTACTTTTTTGGTTACTGTACCTAACAGAAGCACCATTACCCTCATGAAAAAAATTTATGAAAATATCAAGGAAGGAAGCATCGTTTATTCGGATTGCTGGAAAGGATACAATACAAGTGAAGTTCGAAAATGCTGGATTTCTGCATGGAACTGTTAATCACAAATATAACTTTGTGGATCCCAACACGGGCATTCACACACAACATGTTGAGCGCATGTGGGGCTCAGCCAAATGGTGCAACAAAAAACAGAGAGGAACAGCCCGTCAACATCTTGATACATACCTTATTGAATTTACATGGCGCCAAGCTCAAGCTGTTAATGGCGAAGACGGTTTTCAATCAGTGCTAAAAGCAGCCAAAGGATTTCCGGCGAAAAAATAATTCTGCAACTGGAAGGGTTTAATTGCTATTTTATATTTTAAAACAAAATAATATAAAAAACTGTATTAAAAATTATCTGTAATTAATAAATGTACATTTTCTTTCTATTCATACTTTTTTACTTAAATTTCCATATCGCGCCAACCTGGTTGCGATAACACGTAAGTACCATTCCCTGTTTAAGAAAGGAATTTCTCTATGACAGTATGCAGTCTGTATCATAGCTGGAATTAGCGAGGTGTTGGGTCTTCAGGGAAACAAAATCTGTTATTTTGTAATTTTTACTGAAAATGTGTGTTTAAATTTTGTTGCCTAGATAACCTATTTTTAACTCTTTGTATATGAAAATGAAACCAAATACAGACAAAGAAATAAGATTGCATTCCTTCCCTTGGTGCTGTTATGCGCAACTTTAACTTAACGGGAGCCAATTTTAAGTTTATAAAATTTTAGCATTTTAGCGAGCTTCAGTTATATATTGCACTTTTTATATTTCATTTATGAGTGCATTACACAATGCATAAAAATGTGTGGTATAATATGTTAAAGAAAATGTATACTCATTGTATTATTAACAAAACATTCAGCAAGATGAAAAATAAATACGGGAACGAAAGCAGGATTTTATCTTTTTAAAAGTTTAACATTTCAATGATTTTTCTGATCTAGGACTATTCAAATGGCTTTTTGTGATATTCCTTATCTTAATTAGGATGAAAATCAGTTATTTCCATTTCTAGATCAGTAGAATTGTTAACCTATTTGCAATCTTTTATAATTTTTCTTAAATATTAGTACTATGTAATGGGTTTGAAGTGAATGAAGTTAGTTGGCCTTATTTTAAACATGCTCAAAACATTAAATTTAGAAACTAATTCAAGCTCGATGAGATTTTCCAAATGATTTTTTTAGTTTTCTTTTATTTCGCGCTTTAGTTCTCCACATTTTCAAAGTGGCAAAACATACATTGCATTATATTAAAAATGTATATTCCTTCCATTTGTGTAATAGTTTCACAAAATTAATTTTGATTTAAAATGAGTTTATAATACATCTTAACCCGTTCAGTACAGGTGCGTGATCATATGAGCTTCAGCAGCACACATTACCTCAGGGCCGGGTATGTCATATTTGAATCGCCATTTAATTCACTGTACTGACAGGGTGAACCACATTTGACTTTTTAGCTGCTAGATGTAGCTGTATGCCTGTTATGGGGAAATACATGGAAAGTTAAGTATGGTTACCTTCATTCCTATGCAATGATTTTTATTTTTGGTATTTTGTTTCCGAATGGGAGTGAGATTCGTGGGTGGGTGTTGAGCAATGTAATGTCTCTTAAACTGCCTCATTAGATATAAACAAATGTGCTCTCCCTGCATTGAGGTACCTTTTTTATTTTTATTTTTGGGATATAGTGAGATAGAGGTTCTATCATTAGAGGTTTTTTATTACTCTTATATTTTTCCTCCCTTTGTTTATTTATTTATTACTCTTAGATTTTTGGTGCTTTGAGATGAATATTTTTAATCCTTAGCGAAACATATATCTTTTTTTAATGGCAAATGAAAGCAATCAAAACTAAATGTGTGGAATATACACAATCACAATCACTAAGTGTTGAGTAATATAATGGGTCATTTTATATAAACAAATGAATGTAGAATTTATTTTCAAAACATGAGGAGAGCACGAATATTGCATTATTAAATGCTTTATTTTACTAATAAGAAATAGATAAAAGTAATAAAGGTAAGTCAAGTAAAAATTAATATTGCAGGTGATGTCATGATAGTTATACTCAGTCCACACAGGATTCATATAATGATGAACATTTCAGTCCTATACACACGCAACATCCACAGCTTGTTTAGATAATATGATCAGCTTGGCTACGTGGAACTTAAATATCAAAGGAAACTGTCTGTTTCCACCAACTCTTGGAGGATTTACAAGCCGTGTGCTTGCCTCCGCTCGTCTCCAAGTCTGGACGCTCTGTCGCTTTGGTCTCCACTGCTCCGCACTGTGCTAAGCTGGGATGACGTTGTTATGTATCTTAAAATTATGTGGGGTTTCATTACCTTTTTAAACTTTAACTTAACTGACTGTGTGTGCCGGACAAAATACTCAAATATCAAATAATTCAAAACATATTCATACTATTCATCATTCATATATCATATAAAAAAAATCTTATATACATTCGTATAACATATCGAACAATCAATTGTATAGTGGTAGTACAATTTAACTTTTAGGTTTGCGTTGTGAGTAACTTATGCAAAGGAAAAATCAATGACCCCAAATTCAGTTAAACTCCATGTTTCTTAAAAGCCTCCCGGCTCAAACAAATGGAGGGACATGACAGGCCACAGTATATTACAAGATAAATACACAAACACAATTAAATTTTAAACACATTTATTAAATTCTTGAATATATTAATAGTAAATATTTGGGTAACTGATCAGCATCCCCTATCACATATTTTTACTATGAAAATATCGCATCTGTTACACAAAAATTCAGCTTTCAACAATTAAAAGTTAAATTTTTTTTTTCAAATTAAGTAGGTGTAACAAAATTTAATCTTCCAAATAAACATGTTCTCATTAATTAGAAAGTAACGTTTTTCTAGCTCACAAAATTCAGTAGGTGAAACAAATTTTAATCCTCCTAAAACTGGCATTCACTTGAAATTATAAATAACTTCTCAATTTTACTAACTGTAATATTTAATTTATATAAGTAATAACAATATAAAGGTAGATAAATCATTATTAACTGTTCTGCATTTGGGAAAACAAAGAGAGAGAGAGAAAAAATATACTTAAAAATTTCACTCACAGATGGAAACAGTTTTTGCTGATAGCAGGATCCTTAGTGTCCAATCCACATGGAAAAGAGCCAAGCCCATTTTTCTTTCTGTAACAACCTTTTCTGAAGTGTCTAAAAATCATTAGGAATCACGAGTGGAAATTACAGTCTAATAATTCTTCAAACAGCCAGGAATCGCTTTATCTGTCCATTAGGTGGGAACCAATAGTCCAATTTTGAAGGATCTTTATTTCAATTCAATAACAGATAGCTGAATATACACAAGTTTTAGAGCGATCACTTGTATCATCGAAGCGGCGAATCAACATTTTATGCTGAATATTTCGGAAAAAGGCTTTTGGAGATAAACCTGCGATTCCGGTGAAGAGAGAAAATCTGTGCTAAATTTTCTTGGTAGATTGCTCTATATCTGCACTAAAGTATTAACCAGCTCTCAGTAAAATGCTCTTTGCAGCTAGCGCACGTTTCTTTAGACATCTCGCAGGAAAAGGTTCCTTGCATCTCTCACACAAAACTTTTAAACATCTGGCAGAAAAGAAGGAATCCACTAGAGCAAAGGAAAACGCAGCCCAAGTCCTCTTGCCCCGGCAACTGGCTGCACGGCAAAGCTGGCAGCAAGGCAAACGCCCCTCGTTCGCTTTTTTTTTTCACATCGCCGCTGCTCAAAATCACCAACAGGCACTCGCGAGAACAAGACCGCACACTCTTTTTCTCCTTTTTCCTTCTCTTAGCTCAAAAATCAGAATCAGGAATAATTTCTAGCCTGGTGCAAGCACCCAGGAAATCTCGGTTTCTCCGCCTCTGTGAGTTCATAGGCTTTCAAAAAATCATAAAATTAAATCTTACCAATCCCGGAATTTTATGTTATCTAAATTGAGAAAATGACACACCCATGACGAATCAAACACCAGAAAATCTGACAATGCAGTCCGAGAAACATCTGTACACATAACGTGAAAAAAAGTAAACCCCCAACTAACAAGCGGAAAATAAGCTTTACGAGAATCCAATTACCTAAGCTTATTACACCCCCACTGTCTTGAAGTAACAAAATTGAAACTCTAACAAAGCGACGCGAAGACAATTTCCGTTTCACACGCCATGAGTTAAAAGGGCGACACACAACGCCCTACTGCCTCCGTTGTTAGTAAAAGTCTATAAACCAGATGTGCGTCCTTGCAGCCGTCTCCCGCCTTTGTTACAAATCCTACTCAAGAATAACAAGTTAAATAAAACCTTAAGAGCTTAAGAATACTTTTTTCCAGATTAAAATACACATGAATATAAATAAAAAAATATTAGAATAATAATGACTTGAAACACAAATTAATAATTGAAACTCGCGACATAACAACGTCACCTCGCTAGGTATTCTTAAGTCAGCATCGGTCGTCGATGATTTCTACATCTTCGGTCATCTTGAGGGGCATCGTCCTTGATGTCTGTTGAGTGGACATCACCATCATCATGATGTACCTGCAAAGAGAATAAAAAAATAAAACAAAATAAAAAAGAGAGTATCAGGTCCTTAGGTTGAGCTGATACAAACATCAATCAATTTGACCATGGCTTCATATGGTAAGCCGCAGTAGATGTCAAATTCGGTCCTTCATGGCATCCTACTTTTTTCGGTAGAGTATGAAGAAATCCTTTTGCTTTTTGTTGTACAGTATATATTCTATACAGTTTGCAATTACTTTTTCAACTTTGCATTTCAGTCTGGGAATATAGAATTCTTGCTCTACGGCATTCACAGTTTTCTCTACAGCAAAGTGATTAGATCATACATACATAAGGTACATAAGGCAATCATACATAAGGTACATATTCTAGGTTTATATGTACCTTATGTATGATTTCGTTCTGTAGTGATTCTTGCACTACTAGCAGATCTTTACCATTTTCAAATTTATACAAAATATCATTTCTCAGGAAGAATCCATTTTCTTCTCCCTTCTCAACTAAATTGTTGATCAATTTCACATGTTCATCTTCATTCTGTTATTATGCTAACCGAATCTTCTCAGTTACATCGGATGTGTATGATGTTAAAATTCAAGCATTTCTACTTAGAGCATCAGCATATTTCATTTGGCTTCCTGAACAATGTACAATTTAGTAATCAAATTCTTCAATAAACATTGCCCATCTTGCAATCTTAGGAGTTAAATCTTTCTTATCTAAAGTTTTCTGAAAAGCACTACAATCAATTACAATTTTGAATTTAGACCCTAACAAATAGTTTCTAAACTTAACTGCAACTTAACTGCTTCTAATTCGTAACTACAGAGTTTTTCTTGCTGCGGTGAAGTCTTCTTACTCATATACTGGATTGGGTGATAATTACCATCATCAGACAATTGGAGTAATACCGCACCAAAGCCTTGACTACTAGCATCAGTATGAAGTTCTAATGGATATCCTTGCCTAAATATATGTAGAACACGTGCTTGGGAGAGAATTTCTTTTAATCTGCAAAAGGCTTCCTGTTGTTCGGAATCGAACTTAAAACCAATACCTTTTTTAAGTAAGTCACTAAGAGCTTTAGCTATTTCAGCATAATGAGGAATGAATTTATGAAAATATCCCGTTAGTCTTAAAAAGCTTTGTAGTTGTATACAGTTACACGGTTGTAGAAAGTTTTGAACAGCAACAGTTTTGGAAGGTGATGGTCGAATAATTCCGTTTTCAATTACTTGTCCCAAAAATTCAATTTTTCGCTTTAAGAATTGGCACTTTTTGAAATTTATTTGTAATCCATATTCTGAAGCAGTTTTGAATACTCTTTCTAATTTCTCTAAACATTGAACTTCATCATTAGCCGGTACGACTATTTCATCCATATAAATAATTAGTACACCTTCATTTAGCAAGTCACGAAATCCATATTCTGAAGCAGTTTTGAATACTCTTTCTAATTTCATTTAACATTTGGACTAATACAGAAACCAAAAGGAGCTTTAAGAAATTCTTAAATACCATTATGTGTTTCGAACACAGAGTATTTTGTGCACTTTTCATCTATGTGTACATGGAAAAAGCCATTTTTTAAATCTAATGTCGTGAAGACCTTTGATTGTTTTAACCAATCAAGTATTTCTGGAATTAAAGGTAGTGAAAATTTGTCTTTAATAATCTTCTTATTTAATTTCCGATAGTCAATGCATAATCTTTTGGAAAAATCTTTTTTTGTTACACAAAACAATAGGCGCCGAATAATTAGAATTGCTAGGCTTCTTTCAACCATTGTGTAATTTGCTCGTCAGCAATTTTTTGTTCCGCGAAAGACATGTATCTTCTATTTTGACAGACAGGAATTTCATCACATAAATTTATTTGCATCGTAAAGTCACATTGTCTATTTTTCCAAGGTTGGTACGAATTGATTAATTTACACAGTCTTTCTTTATGTTCCACATTTGAAATATGTGATAAATCAATCTCGTTGACAGAAATAACATTCACCAGATGTGAAAGGTAATTAATTTCCGAGCTACTTCCGCTTTCGGGGTTTTTGTTTTAATTAACAGGGACGCCAGGCGATAGTGAAAGATCATAAACATTCTTCAATGACACAGCAATATTCAAATTTCTCATAACGCAACGAAAGTTAGCATTTTTATATGACTCAGCAGTTATCAAGTTTACATTACTTTTATTCCGATGAGAAATTATTTGAAGGCCATTCTCGGTAAAAGAGAAGTAAACTGATTCATTACATCCAAACCTAATACAATTTGATTACATAACGACTTGACAACATAAATTATCGTGCGAAGTGAGAAACCATCAATTAAAATATCAGAAATAAAAAAGCCAATGGGATGCGTTTGCTTTGATTCAATTACTTTTAATGTGATATCGCTAAGATTTAAACTTGGAGAGCCAATTTGCTTATGTAGCTCTACACTGCATATTGTAACATCTGAACCAGTGTCAACAAGACTATCAACTAAATGATTATTTATTTCTACAGTCTTCATAATTCTATTATTATTAGAAATTCGAGCTAAAGATGCTTGTTTTTTGGGGCTCTGGGTTTGACAGTCAGTTGATTTATGCCCAAACTTTTTGCATTATGCCCGAATTCCTCACAACTAAAGCATTTGACCTTATTAAAGTTAGATTGATTTCGGTTTGATAACGCAAGCTTACTTCTATCTTTAACTTGAGTGTCTACTTTCGGTTTCGTATTTTTAAACTTATCGTTGTCCGATCTCATATTATCATAAAGTTTAAGCCTTTGTTTAAATTCAGATATTGTTTCGCAACCATATAGTATAGTTTTCCTCACCACAGATTCGGGAATACCATCTATGACATATTTAATTAATGAAGCATCTTCAATGTTACCTCGCGAACACATTTCTTTCATCTTCAAAAAATACTCATCTAAAGATTCATTAGGCATTAATTTATGCTTACATAACATTTTGTGCAATTCAGCAGAATTAAAAGCTTTACCAAATTCAGATTTCAAAAGCTTTTTTAACTTACTCCAGTCATTAACTTTAGGTTCACTCTGAATAAATAGTTTCGCTTTACCTTTTAATGATCTTTTATCAAAAACTAATTTATGCAAATCACTCAATTTCAAAGAATTTATAACATCTTCAAATTCATCAATCCATTTATCAACATTTTTATATGCATTACCAGAAAAAGGATTAACAATACTTTCAATATCCGAAAAACTAAGATGAGGTTTAAAATTATCTTGAATTGGAAGCTGCATACAGTTATTTACTTGAGACTCATTAAAACCAGGATTGTCTCTTTGATTATCATCAAGCATTACTTCAGAAATTTTATTAACAGTTTCATCTTCAATGTCACTATTTTCTTCATGCAAAATATTTTCAAATAATACAGATAAATAACACAGAAAAGAGACAATTCGGGTTATTACTTCAAATTTTGAACCCTCTGAATTTATGCATAGTACATTACAAACTTTAATTAACTCGTTAAAAGAAAAACTATTTTGCACTGTATCTATTTTCTTATTAAATTCTTCAGAATCTGGTTTAAATATAAAGTCAGAAAATTCGTGTAATCTTTTCCGGTGATTTCGATCTCCATCAGTATTAAAAATAAGCTTATGCAATTTTTTGATTTCAGAACTTTTACTATTCTTTAAAGCTGCTTCCAATTCTGGAATTTCTGTTAACTTCATATTGGAAAGAAAGTTTTGTACTCACCCGACAGATGATCGTCTTCCAGATTTGGTAATCCAAACGCTTAAACAGTAATCCAATAAATCCAACAACTTGTAAGAACAGTTCACTAAAATCACAGTCAGTCAACACACAGTTCAGAATACTATTCGCACACTTTCGACGTTCGTTGAGTTCGCGCCACGGTTGGTCGCCAAATTTTGTAGAATTTACTTTCAAAACATGAGGAGAGCACGGATATTGCATTATAATATGCTTTATTTTACTAATAAGAAATAGATAAAAGTAATAAAGGTAAGTTAAGTAAAATTTAATATTGCAGGTGATGTCATGATAGTTATACTCAGTCCACACAGGATTCATGTAATGATGAACATTTCAGTCCTATACACACGCAACATCCACAGCTAGTTTAGATAATATGATCAGCTTGGCTACATGGAACTTAAACATCAAAGGAAACTGTCTGTTTCAACCAACTTTTGGAGAATTTACAAGCCGTCTGCTTGCCTCCGCTCGTCTCCACGTCTGGATGCAATCTCGCGTTGGTCTCGACTGCTCCGCACTGTGCTAAGCTGGGATGATGTCACCTCGCTATGTATTCTAAGTCAATATTGGTCGTCGATGATTTCTACATGAATATGTTCTGGATGCTCTGCAATACTTTTAATTTGATTTATTAATTTGTCTTCCTTTTATTTTTTATCGGTTATAGTGGAGTAGATGTTCAATCATTAGATAGTTTTTTATTACTCTTTGAGTTTTCCGGCATTGAGAGGAATATTTTGTATTGCTTAGCGAAAGTTTTTTTAATGGCGATATGAAAGTACTATCTGAACGTAGAATATATACAAATGCTAAATGAGTCAAATTTGCTGAGTAAAATACCAGCAGATATTATATTCCTGTGACTAATGCAAGGTTGGACTTTGTGTACACTTATGTTTGAAAGAATTCTCATTTTGAAACATTGCTTACTTTTCGTTGTTTGCTCGTTGAATTTTTATGAAACACAGTTTTAATATTTTTTAATTTTAATTGTGTGTTGTGTTAAATAAAGTTTGCGATTGTTTGGATATTTTTCCATGTATATTTATTTGTGGGAAAAAGGGAAAATTATATTATTCTAGAAGGAGTATTTTATAAAATCTTTAAGGAAAATATAATAATAAAGGTTTAGAATGAATTCTGACGACTACCTGAATGTTCTTCTCATAATGTACCCAAAATTAGAAAACGAATTGCATTTATCTGAATTTTTTTTTTTTTTTAAAGTTAGGCTTAGCATAGTAAATTGCCCGTCCCCACACACAGGACGACACATCCGGTCCAAGAGAGCGCTTCAGTAACAGAAGTGCCCGTCGTGAACGGGTTAATTCAAAGACTTTAGTTCTCCCCCCTTCCCTGAAGTTTAAGATTTAGTTATTATGTCTGTAAGAATGGCTAAATCATAGAACCAGGTATGTTCAATAATTTCTTCGTAAGTTTCGTTCCTGGAATTTTAAAATTCTTCTATGAAACTTTTGTTACAAAAGCAGGGATGGAACACGGGCAGCCAGAGAGAATGTCCCTTCCCTGAAGGAAATGATTCTATCATTTCTTTGAAAGTGACCTTATAGTATTTTAGATCAATCCTCGTACACTAATAAATGTATATAGATTTTTTTAATGTTAATATAATGCGTGTTTGATTCTTACAATATTTTGAGCTATTTTGAGCTATATCACTAATTCTGTATGTGAATTAAGACAGTTTAATATAGAACACCTGCTTCCAGGCTAAAAGTAAAGTATTTGAATTATGTTTTACCTAATTAAGACACAATAACACGCCGAATAAATACTAATTCAGAAGTCAAACAACAAAAATCAGCGTTATATTTACAAAATTTTCACAGGACTAGTTTTGATGGTTTTACCGAACCACCATCTTCAGCTGCAAAACCGCAAATGAACAAGATAGGAAATAATGATTAGATCAGATCAGAAAGCCTGGACAAGAATAAGCAAGTCGCGCCATCTGTTAGTGAAACCAGAACTAAAACATAATTTAATAATAAGGCCGAAGGCAAATTTGGATTGGAATTAGGATCGTTAACTAGAACAGAAAGATTTTTATGAATGTGAAATGCCTCTAGAAAATCCAATTCTCCAATGGAAGATATTTTTTGAATAATTTTGGCAGCAGAAAAATTGAAAGTGTGATTTTCGGACCAACAATGTTGAGCAACAGAAGACTTCTGTTTTTCCTTTTTTCTAATGTATGTCTCATGTTCCTTGATGCGAAATTTTAAGGCTCTCTTAGTTTGGCCAACGTAAATTAAACCACACTGGCAAGGAATCCTATAAATACCCCAGGAATTCATATCTGGAATGAGGTCCTTGAGTATGGAACTCGGAATTTTATTGATGGAAGAATAAACAACCCGAAAGTTAAATTTCTGCAAAATATGTGCAACTTTATGGCTAATTGAGGGAAAGAAGGGAATGACAACAGAATTTTTATAATCTCCTAAAACAAGAGTGTGCCTTTTAGTGTGTTGAGATGAGAATTTTTTAACTGCTTGATTAATAATGTTGGGTGAAAAGCCCCTGTCAATAGCTATTGCTTTTAAATAATTTAGTTCTTCATCAAGGGCTAGTTTGGAGGAGCAAACTTGAAGAGCACGGAAAAATAGGAATAAAATGAAGCTAACTTTTGTTTAGTCAGATGACATGATTTAAAGTGTGGTGGAAGGCAATCCGATGAAGGTTTACGGTACACCGTAGTACTGAAGTTGGATGTGCTGCGTGTGACCAGAATGTCGAGAAACGGAAGAGAATTGCAAGTCTCAAGTTCAAAAGTGAACTGAATAGCAGGGTCAATAGAATTCATTGTTGAAAGAACTTTATTTAAATCATTTTTATTACCTTCAAACAGGGTAAAAGTATCATCTATGTAGCGGAACCATGCCGGGAATTTTAAAGTTTCAAACAATTTTGATTCATAATAATGCATGTAGATATCAGCCAGGATGGGACTGAGGGGGCTTCCCATGGCTAATCCTTCAGTTTCCTTGTAATATTTATTTTGGAAAACAAAATGTGTTTGTTTCAAACAGAGTGAGAGAAATTAGCTCATCAATTTCGATGCAAGAGAAATGAAATTCGCGAAGTCTGGTTTCTAGACATCTTAATGCACCCTCCACTGGGACATTGGTGAATAATGATTTTACATCAAAAGAAACCATGAGTAAATTACTAGGAGAAATGTTTTTCACCTTTTTTACAAACTCTATTGAATTTATAGTGTAAATGTTATTGTCTAATAGAGTGGAAAATCTAGAAACTAAATATTTAGCCAATGGATACGAGGCAGTACCTAAATTTGATACAATAGGGCGGAAAGGAATACCACTTTTATGAATTTTGGGAAGAGCATATAATCTGGCACAATTCGCAACAGATGGGATAAGCGAATGTTTTAAGTTGCTTGAAATGAAGAAGATTTGATCGCAGTTTTTATTTTTGACAAGTCTGAAGGTGAAGGATCTTTAGGGATCGGAATATATGGTCCTTCGTTTAAGAGTTTAGTGACACCATCGATGTAAGTGTTCTTATCCATGACGACTCCCTGGCCACCTTTGTCAGCCTTTGAAATGATAATATCCGGGTTAGAATGAATTTCGCGCATTGTAGCTCTTTCTCTCGCAGTTAGATTTGGTTTCAAAGGTGTATTATTGAATTTCACATTAAGAGCGATAAGATCCCTAATCATTTCTTTCTGTGAATCTGAAACTTTATTGAACTTGAAAGCTTTTTCGATAGGACTCAAAATCTTTGGAATCGAGGGTTTACAGGTTTGTGAGAAGTTAAAATTATATTTTAGAATTCTCTCTTGTTCTTCTGAAAAACTAACATTAGAAATATTAACTATTGGCTTGATGTTTACAATAGGAGGATTTTTTGAACTACTTGAGCTGGAAGACTGTAAAAGAAGTTTTTCGAATTTAACTGCAAGGGTGTTTTTATGACGGTTAACTGCATTCTCCATTCTAGCCCAAAACTTTTGTTCAAGGGCAGTGAATTTTGGATATGTCATATACAAAATTTCTGTGAACATTTTGTAAATATAATGCTGATTTTTGTTGTTTGACATCTAAATTATGTTTTACCTGTCGTCTGTTTTCAGACGCAGGTTTTATTCTACAATTTATGGAATTTCTAGGTATTGGACATCTCAGATAGCTGACATAATTTCATTCTTATGTTTAGGTTTTATAGTACAATAAGTTGAGCATCACTACATTAGTATATGACTTTGATTCATTGGAAAGAAAAGGGAGTATCTTTGTTTTCTTAAATTTTTGGTCAAAGTTTTAGTATGTAGGTAATTGCAATAGCTCTTCCACAAAATGGCATTTAAATTTTTTGCAACATTTTAAAATTCTGTATCATTCAATTGCATTTGATGTGTTTTGGCTTTCTGTATTAAAGCTGGGCTCGAACCCGGACAGCTAGACAACATGTTCTTTCTCTGAGTAAAAATAAATTCTGTTGAAAATTCATTTATGTCATTAAATGAAGAGGCTAGATGAAATATTCAAATCGTTTAGCTTCTATATTTAGTTTGACAGTAAAAGGTCTGAAAATAATATTAATTCTTTGGTGAAAAATATCTTTATTTATACCAAGTGTTGCAAATCAATCTTAAGTTATTTCTCAGAATAATATACAAAAACTGTTCCCCTCTAGCTACATTCCTGAAAGAAGCATTAAGTATTTAACAAATAGATTTGATCATATTTTATGCATCATTCAGACTATATTTCCAGCTCTTTCATTAAAGTGCAGTTTATTTTCAGTGTATAAACATGAAATATCTTCTAAAATACTGTACAAGCCTAGTCACTTATTTGAAATTTAATTCAGTTTTCATATAAGAATTAAAATTTGCCAGACAATTGCTTTCTTAACATAGTTTAATAGATGTTGTTGTAATTTAACACTTTTACCTTTAATGTTTCAGAAATTTGCTAAATCGAGTTTATCTTTGTGTGACCTTGCATCAAAGGCACCGATAATAAATTTGTTTTGGCATTCACTGGTTAAATTTTTAAAGAAAACATATTATTGATGTAAAAGAAGGAACAAATTATATTTATCTTGGTAATATGTCTTATGATATTGTCTTAAGTTATCGCGTCTTATGGTTATTTATGGTGTCTCATGATATTGCAGTAACTTAAAGTGCATTTCATAGAACTTGTTGTTTCTTAAGTTGCATAACCTATTTTCATAACTTGTTGTTTCTTAAGTCGCATAACCTATTTTCATAACTTCTTGTCATCTTTATGTTTTACTGTTCCATGTTATGAAATACTCGTATATATAAAAGGTAAATTTCTAATCAAATATTCTTGCATTCACAGCACAGTTATATAATGTGTGTTCGCATTTATTATACAATTATGATCATTATTCATTATAGACTTTTATATATTCATTATGTATATTTGATTTATATCATTATGTATTATATAATTTTGCTTTTAGAATATATCACAATAGATATTTTGAATTTCTAATAGAAGTCATATACTAATGTAGGGATGCTCAACTTATTGTACTATAAAACCTAAACATAGGAATGAAATTTTGTCAGCTATGCGAGATGTCCAATACCGAGAAATTCCGTAAATTGTAGAACAGAACCTACGTCTGAAAACACACGAAAGGTAAAACATAATTCAAATAATTTTACTTTTAGCCTTGAAGGTGTTCTATATTAAACTGTCTTAATTCACATGCAGAATTAGTAATATAATAGTTCAAAATATTGTTAGAACCAAACATGCATTATATAATAAACATTAAAAAAAATCTACATATGTTTATTAGTGTTACGAGGGTTTATTTTGAAATATTATGATGTCACTTTCAGTGAAATGATAGAAATTTTCACTCAGGGAAGGGACATTCTGTCTGGCTGCCTGGGTTCCATCCCAGCTTCTGTTACAAAAGTTTCATAGAAGAATTTTAAAAATCCAGAAACAAAACTTATAATGAAATTATTGACCATAATTGGTTCTATGATTTAGTCATTCTTACAGACATATTAACTAAAATCTTAAACTTGAGGGGGGAGAGAACTAAACTAAAGTCTTTGAATTCAAGGGTATTTTAAATTTATTTTAAATCAAAATTATTTTTGTGAAAATATTACACAAATATAAGGAATATACATTTTTACCATAATGTAATGTACGTTTTGCGACTTTGAAAATCTGGCGAACTAAAGCGGGAAATATAAGAAAAGTGAAACATTTCGAAAATGTCATCGAGCTTAAATTAGTTTTTACATTAGATGTTTTGAGGGTATTTAAAATTAGGCCCACTACTTCATGCACTTCAAACCCCATTACATAATACTAGTATTTAAGAAAAATGGTGAAAGATTGCAAATATGTTAAATAACAATTCTACTGATCTAGAAATGGAAATAACTGATTTTCATCCTAATTAAGATCAAGAATATCACAAAAAGCCATTTCAATATTCCTATATCAGAAAAATCATGAACTGTTAAACTTTTAAAAAGATAAATTCCTGCTTTCTATCTACTTAAAAATGTGAAACAGGATTTTCAACAACGAACTTGTTAAAAAATCCATGTTCAGATACAGAATAACAAACAAACATCCAAACGACTGCATGGATTTAGCCATAACATTGCATGTATCAGAGGGAGAAAAAAAACTCTCAGAAGAAATGCAGCGTTAAATTTCACATTAAAATATCATTTCCCTGTATTTAATTTTCATTTTGCTGAATGTTTTGTAAATAATAGAAAGAGTATACCTTTTCTTTAACAGACTACACCACACATTTTTATACTTTGTGTTATACACTTATAACTCAAATATTAAAATGCAATATATAATTGCAGCTAGCCAAAATTTTATAAACTTAAAATTGGCTCCCATTACGTTAAAGTTGCGAATAACTGCACCAAGGGAAGGAATGTAATTTCATTTCTTTGTCTGTATTTCGTTTCATTTTCATATAAAAAGAGTTAAAATAGGTTATCTAGGTAACAAAATTTAAACACACATTTTCAGTAAAAATTACAGAATAACAGATTTTGTTTCCCTGAAGACGCAACACCTCGCTATTCCAGCTATGATACAGACTGCATAATGTCATAGAGAAATTCCTTTCTTAAACCGGGAATTCATATATTTTAATCTGTTTTTACACAAGTACTGTTAATGACTAATCCATGGTCCAGGAGTAAAATACTTTATAGTAATTCCCATCTATATTTTTATTATTTCCGGTCATCTGTATAGACTGTTTACCTACCACGACTAAACTCCCAATCTGCATTCCACATAACTCATACGATTCTTCAAGTCATGTTTCGTAGTCTATCATTTTTAATACGGCAGGTACTTGCTGCGCGCAGATTTCTAAATCACGATTTCGCGTATAGCTGTACCTTTAAGGATCCCATTTAATTTGTCCACTGCTAGAATTTCATTCATACGTGGTGCAACATTCATCCATCAACACTGGAAAGAATTTATCTGCTACTTTAAACAATTTCCATCGACTGAAAACGAAGTCCGAAAAATCCTACAAATCTTAAAAGCAAAGCATGCCGAAGAATTTTCACATATGGAACACAGAGAAGTCAAACAATGAATCAGAAAATTACAAAAGAAGATTTGGATGCTTATAAAACCCCTTGATAATATAAGCGCTCATTACGAAGAAGAGCTTTTAACTGAAGATAAGATGAAGGAATTGTCAAATAATACAAAAGCAATGTCTGTAATGCACTTATAATCTAGCGGTGAATAACCCAATTAAAGAAAAAACAGGACACTTCAAAAGAGCTACTGGGAAACATGTGCTCTTTACAGCGACACGGTTACAGTTGCATCAGCTTTTTCAAAACATAATTCTGTCATGCATTTGCCAAGAGAACAGAAAGAAGTCCAAAAGAAACTTTCAGAGTGCTTTGCAAAACAAAGCTGAAAGTTAATCTGCAGAATTTTACTTCGATAATAATAAAACACCTCTGATTTAATTTCAAAATGAATTTTTATTTATGGAATCAATTTTAAATAGATCTTTGCAAATTGGTTCATAAAACTTAATAATATGCCAAAATAGTTCAGATTAAGGGAAAAATATAATAAAGTATGCTTAAAACAACTAATAAAAATAACATTTTGAGCAGCCTTAACAGAAGACAATTCGGCTCCACTAACTTTCTTTACGAGCACTCATTAAATTGTTTTTTATATTTCTTTTTTGTTCAACATTTAACTTTCAATGGTTTTAAGAGAAACAGCACTTGATAGAGATAATCTAAATTTGGAAAAAAATTGAAACAATATTGGTCTATGCACAAACAGTGCAATTATACTCACCTGTTGAGAAGAGAAGACCCCGTTGGACAGGGAAAATATTAGGCCACACAGAGAGGAAAATGTTTAGCCTCCTCGTCATAATGCTAAAGGAGGCCACTTGGGAAAAAATTACACTACAGCAGTAATTTTGAAACCACTACGAAGCAACAGAACTCTAACAAATCTCAAACTTCTGATAATTATAGTGTGATTAACAGTTCGACCTCACTTCGAATATTACAATATAAAGAAAGCACCAATTCAGACACTTCAATACGAAATTCAAAACCAAAGAAATTAATGCATAAATGCTACCCTAAACATTAAAATGTAATATGAAGCTTTCAATTAAAATAAATAACTAGTAAAACTCCAATATAAAGCAACATGTGAAAAGGGACGTACAAATTATAACATAAATTTGAAGCAGGTGTTATATATTAAACTATATTAATTCACACACAGGATTAGTGACATAACAGATAAAAAAAGGTGAGAAAAAAACTCGTAATATATTAACATTAAAAGAGCTATACATATATATCTTTAAAGATTTTTTTTAAAAAAGGGCTCAAAAACACCATTCTAAAAACAGATTTTGAAGAACATCTTGGAAACCATAAAAATAAACAATGAAAGAAATATTTCAATCAGAATTTCAACATAAGAAACGTTTCTAATTTTAAGTTCTTTACTTCGGCACTCTCATCCATGAGAGAGGACAGCTTAGTCCAATGTACAAGAAATTATCCTGAAATATTACCACATCACTTTAATGAAATTATAGCAATATTTCACTCAGGGAAAGAACATATTGTCTAGCTGCCCGGGTTCCAACCCAGCTTTAATAAAGCAAGCCAAAACACATCAAATGACATTGAATGATACAGCATTTGAAATGTTGCAAAAAATTTAAATAAAATTTCATGAAAGAGCTATTGCAATTACCTATATACTAAAATTTTGACCAAAAATTCAACAAAACTAGGATACTCTTTTTTTTCTTTCGAAGGAATGGAAGTCATATACTAATGTACGGATGCTCAACTTATTGTACTATAAAACCTAAACATAGGAATGAAATTTTGTCAGCTATGCGAGATGTCCAATACCCAGAACTTAGGTAAATTGTAGAATAGAACCTACGTCTGAAAACACACGAAAGGTAAAACATAATTCAAATACTTTAATTTTAGCCTTGAAGCAGGTGTTCTATATTAAACTCTCTTAATTTACATACAGAATTAGTAATATAATAGCTCAAAATATTGTAAGAACCAAACATGCATTATATAATAAACATTAAAAAAAAGCTACATACATTTATTAGTGTTATGAGGAGTTATTTTGAAATATTATAATGTCACTTTCAGTGAAATGATAGAAATTTTCACACAGGGAAGGGACATTCTGTCTGGCTGCCTGGGTTCCATCCCAGCTTCTGTTACTGTTACAAAAGTTTCATAGAAGAATTTTAAAAATCCAGAAACGAAACTTATGAAGAAATTATTGACCATAATTGGTTCTATGATTTAGTCATTCTTACAGACATATTAACTAAAATCTTAAACTTGAGGGGGGAGAGAACTAAACTAAAGTCTTTGAATTCAAGGGTATTTTAAATTTATTTTAAATCAAAATTATTTTTGTGAAAATATTACACAAATATAAGGAATATACATTTTTACCATAATGTAATGTACGTTTTGCCACTTTGAAAATCTGGCGAAGTAAAGTGGGAAATATAAGAAAACTGAAACATTTCGAAAATCTCATCGAGCTTAAATTAGTTTTTACATTAGATGTTTTGAGGGTATTTAAAATTAGGCCAACTACTTCATGCACTTCAAACCCCATTACATAATACTAGTATTTAAGAAAAATTGTGAAAGATTGCAAATATGTTAAAAACCATGTCTACTGATCTAGAAATGGAAATAACTGATTTTCATCCTAATTAAGATCAAGAATATCACAAAAAGCCATTTGAAAAGTCCTAGATCAGAAAAATCATGAATTGTTAAACTTTTAGAAAGATAAATTCCTGCTTTCGATCTTCTTAAAAATGTGAAAGAGGATTTTCAACAACGAACCTGTTAAAATCAATGTTCAGATACAGAATAACAAACAAACATACGAACAACTGCATGGATTTAGCCATAACATCGCATGTACCAGAGGGAGAAAAAAACTCTCAGAAGAAATGCAGTGTTAAATTTCACATCAAAATATCATTTCACTGTATTTAATTTTCATCTTGCTGAATTTTACAAAGAGTATACCTTTTCTTTAACATATTATACCACACATTTTTATACTTTGTGCAATGCACTTATAACTGAAATATTAAAAGTGCAATATATAATTGCAGCTAGCCAAAATTTTATAAACTTAAAATTGTATCAAATTAAGTTAAAGGTGTGCATAACTGCACCAACGGAAGGAAGGCAATTTTATTTCTTTGTCTGTATTTGGTTTCATTTTCATACAGAAAGAGTTAAAAATAGGTTATCTATTAAACAAAATTTAAACACACATTTTCAGTAAAAATTGCAGAATAACGGATTTTCTTTCTCTCAAGACGCAACACCTCGCTATTCCAGCTATGATACAGATTGCATACTGTCAGAGAGAAATTCCTTTCTAAAACAGGGAATTCATATACTTTAATCTGTTTTTACACAAGTACTGTTTATGACTAATCCATGGTCCAGGAGTAAAATAGTTTATAGTACACCCACCTAAATTTTTATTATTTCCGGTCATCTGTATAGACTGTTTACCTATCACGACTAAACTCCCAATCTGCATTCCACATAACTCATACTTTTCTTCAAGCCATGTTTCATAGTCTATCATTTTTAATACGGCAGGAACTTGCTGCGCGCAGACTTGTAAAGCACGATTTCGCGTATATCTGTATTTTTAAGGATCCCATTTAATTTGTCCACTGCTAGAATTTCATTCATATGTGGTGCAACATTCATCCATCAACACTGGAAAGAATTTATCTGCTACTTTAAACGATTTCCATCGACTGAAAACGAAGTCCGAAAAATCTTACAAATCTCAAAAGCAAAGCGTGCCGAAGAATTTTCACATATGGAACACAGAGAAGTCAAACAATGAATCAGAAAATTACAAAAGAAGATTTGGATGCTTATAAAAGCCCTTGATAATATAAGCGCTCATTAGACAGACAAAGTAGACAGATGTCTTGTTTTGCACCCGCTAAGTCTTTCTGCACCGATGGGCGAAAAATCAAGCATAGGTGCGAAGGAAAGGTATATAGAAAGAGGGGCAATTTCGTATGTGAGGAGAGTAAAAAGGAACTTCGTACATCTTGTACGAGTTCAAAAGGCCAGGAAGAAAAGATGGGACAAAACAAAATTTAAAATAAATGGCCCAAAAATAATAGAGGGAAAAAGAAAAAAAAAAAAAAAAGGGCCTATAGAAAGAAAAGGAAAGGAAGTAGAAAATATCCTAAAATACGATTGTGTCCATGAGTGTAGTTAAAAGGAGAAGAAACTGTCTTCATTTACAATAAATAGTGTCTCGCAGGTGTGTTTTTGTAGTGAGTGTGTTTGGTAATGGTGAATAGATGTGTTACTGGGGGAAAAATCAAATATTGACGGTGTTAAAATGCTTCGTATCAAGGCATTTAGCATGGAATATAAAGTAATATGTACGCTTGCATCCTGAGATATCAACAAAGGTCATCAAACAAAAGTATATATTAATTTAAACAAAGTAACTTATGCTACTTTCATTCTCAACATTTTCATACATTTTTCAAAAAAGCAGCAGCAGACTAACAACATAGAACTATATACAATACAAGACCACAACCGCATACACCAAAAAAATAAATAAATAAAGAAATAAAATAATATATATATATATATATTTATGTGTGTAAATAACTGAGTATATGTATTAAAAACACAAATTAAACAGTATTTATTAATTAACTATCATAATTTATTACAAGATTAATTATTTTACTATCATAATTTATTACTAGTTAAATAATGTTAATATAACACAATGAGGCACACTGTTATTTATATAAGCTCATAGTTCTAAAAATTCATTTAAGGCGGTGAAGAATAAACCATCCCTTACATATGGACATTTAACAAATAGCAAAGAACAGTATGAGAAAAAATCGGTGAGGTATAATATTATTTAAAGGCAAAACTATATTCAAGCGATCTAGAAAGAAAAGAGAATCCAGAAGATCCGAGAGGGAAATAGCGCGATGCCCAAATTATCCCTCTCATCCCCAAATTTTCCCTCTCTCGAGATTACTTAAGGGCTTTGTAAGTGTTGACAGACGTGAACTGATAACGCTGGCGTCTGTTTCGAGTTGATACACAAAGGAAGCCACAAGCAATGGCAATTTCAAGTATTTTTTAATGCTTTAAACTGATTAAAAATTAAGATTTATTGATTTAAAGGCACTTATTTATAGAAATTTGATTTAGTTTAGATGAAAGAAAAGTACTTATCTTAAAATTCCAGGCTTTTGGAGTACATCCTTACATTGTCCGCTGTTTTATTCTCGTCAACATCGGAGCCGAAATTCATTGGAATGATAGGTTTTGTAGGGGAAAAATAAACATTTTTCAAAGAAATGTAATTGATAAACACCAAGAGGAAAGGAAATATTTTCACTTTTTTAGGAGCGCAGCGATCGTGCTGCCGCTTGCCTCGGTGATCACACAGCCCTCTCCATTAGTCTATATAGATACATTCAATGACCCAATTAAATGGGAAACATGTGCTCTTTACAGCGACACGGTTACAGTTGCATCAGCTTTTTCAAAACATAATTCTGTCATGCATTTGCCAAGAGAAGGGAAAGAAGTCCAAAAGAAACTTTCACAGTGCTTTGCAAAACAAAGCTGAAAGTTAATCTGCAGAATTTTACTTCGATAATAATAAAACATTTCTGATTTAATTTCAAAATAAATTTTTAATTATGGAATCAATTTTAAATAGATCTTTGCAAATTGGTTCATAAAACTTAATAATATGCCAAAAATGTTCAGATTAAGGGAAAAATATAATAAAGTATGCTTAAAACAACTAATAAAAATAACATTTTGAGCAGCCTTAACAGAAGACAATTCGGCTCCACTAACTTTCTTTACGAGTACTCATTAAATTTTTATGTATATCTCTTTTTTGTTCAACTTTTAAGAGAAACAGCACCTGATAGAGAGACACTAAATTTGGAAAAAATTGAAACAAAATTGGTTTATGCACAAACAGTGCAATTACACTCACCTGTTGGGAAGAGAAGACCCCATTGGACAGGGAAAATATTAGGCCACACAGAGAGGAAAATGTTTAGCCTCCTCCTTGTAATGCTAAAGGAGGCCACTTGGGAAAAAATTACACTACAGCAGTAATTTTGAAACCACTACGAAGCAACAGAACTCTAACAAATCTCAGACTTCTGATAATTATAGTGTGATTAACAGTTCGACCTCACTTCGAATATTACAATACAATATAAAGAAAGCACCAATTCAGTCATTTCGATACGGAATTGAAAACCTAAGAAATTAATGCATAAATGCTACGCTAAACATTAAAACGTAATATGAAGCGTTCATGTAAAATAAATAACTAGTAAAACTCCAATATAAAGCAACATGTGAAAAGGGACGTACAAATTATAACATTCATGCATTTCTAGTGGAAATAAAGTTGACATAAAACAAGAATTACCAGCCACAGATGTCTTTGCTCAGCACTATTACTCCGTTCTTTTTCTTTCACGATATCACGTTCTGCAATCCAACAGTGCACAAAAGTGATGACAAATTACACTAGAAGAGGCCAAGGGGGAAAAAAAGGAATCATTAGATTTTAACTACTTTGAAATTAAAGAATAATTACACACAAAGAGAAATATCTAACACTGTTTCTTAATATATAAAACTTCAAAAATAGCTTCGAGAAATGTGCTACATTGTTACTAAAATCATGACTGCAGTAGATAGAAAAGCAAATGATTTGCCTAATACAACAGAAGTACAGTAAGCGAAAGGGGTTTTTAATGTATGGGTACAACATGAACAATGAAAGAAAAAAAAATTAGACAGTTATTATGGATAATGATTTTCGAGAAGAATAAATCATTTCAGCGCTGCTAGAAGGACGGCAAGAAAAGACAATAATCAGGTAATTTTAAATGACAAATAAACAAAATAAACTTTACTGTTAGCTTTGAAGCAGGTGTTATATTTTAAACTATCTTAATTCACACACAGAATTAGTGACATAAGAGATAAAAAAAAGTAAGAACCAAACTCGTAATATATTAACATTAAAAGAGCTATACATATATACTTTTAAAGATTTTTTTAAAAAAAGGGCTCAAAAACACCATTCTAAAAACAGATTTTGAAGAACACCTTGGAAACCATAAAAATAAACCATAAAAGAAATATTTCAATCAGAATTTTAACATAAGAAACGTTTCTAATTTTAAGTTCTTTACTTCGGTACTCTCATCCATGAGATAGGACAGCTTAGTCCAATGTACAAGAAATTATCCTGAAATATTACCACGTCACTTTAATGAAATTATAGCAATATTTCACTCAGGGAAAGAACATATTGTCTAGCTGCCCGGGTTTGAGTCCAGCTTTAATACAGCAAGCCAAAACACATCAAATGCCATTGAATTAATCAGCATTTCGAAATATCGCAAAAAAAATTTAATGCTATTTCATGAAAGAGCTATTGCAATTACCTACATACTAAAATTTTGACCAAAACTTAAAGAAAACTAAAATACTTTTTTTTTCTTTCGAAGGAATCAAAGTCATATGCTAATGTAGGGATGCTCAACTTATTGTACTTTAAAACCTAAACATGGGAATGAAATTTTGTCAGCTATGTGAGATGTCCAATACTGAGAAATTCCGTAGATCGTAGCATAGAACCTACGTCTGAAAACACACGAAAGGTAAAACATAATTCAAATACTTTACTTTTAGCTTTAAAGCAGGTGTTCTATATTAAACTGTCTTAATTGACATACAGAATTAGTAATATAATAGCTCAAAATAATGTAAGAACGAAACACGCATAACATAAACATTAAAAAAAAATCTACATACATTTATTAGTGTTATGAGGAGTTATTTTGAAATATTATAATGTCACTTTCAGTGAAATGATAGAAATTTTCACTCAGGGAAGGGACATTCTGTCTGGCTGCCTGGGTTTCATCCCAGCTTCTGTTACAAAAGTTTCATAGAAGAATTTTAAAAATCCAGAAACGAAACTTATGAAGAATTTATTGACCATAATTGGTTCTATGATTTAGTCATTCTTACAGACATATTAACTAAAATCTTAAACTTGAGGGGGAGGAGAGAACTAAACTAAAGTCTTTGAATTCAAGGGTATTTTAAATTTATTTTAAATCAAAATTTTTTTTGTGAAAATATTACACAAATATAAGGAATATACATTTTTACCATAATGTAATGTACGTTTTGCGACTTTGAAAATCTGGCGAACTAAAGCGGGAAATATAAGAAAACTGAAAGAAGCATTTCGAAAATCTCATCGAGCTTAAATTAGTTTTTACATTAGATGTTTTGAGGGTATTTAAAATTAGGCCAACTACTTCATGCACTTCAAACCCCATTACATAATACTAGTATTTAAGAAAAATTGTGAAAGATTGCAAATATGTTAAATAACATGTCTACTGATCTAGAAATGGAAATAACTGATTTTCATCCTAATTAAGATCAAGAATATCACAAAAAGCCATTTGAAAAGTCCTAGATCAGAAGAATCATGAACTGTTAAACTTTTAGAAAGATAAATTCTTGCTTTCGATCTTCTTTAAAATGTGATGACGATTTTCAACAACGAACTTGTTAAAATCAATGTTCAGATACAGAATAACAAACAAACATACGAACGACTGCATGGATTTAGCCATAACATCGCATGTACCAGAAGGAGAAAAAAAACTCTCAGAAGAAATGCAGTGTTAAATTTCACATTAAAATATCATTTCCCTGTATTTAATTTTCATCTTGCTGAATTTTTTGTAAATAATACAAAGAGTATACCTTTTCTTTAACATATTATACCACACATTTTTATACTTTGTGCAATGCACTTATAACTGAAATATTAAAAGTGCAATATATAATTGCAGCTGCCCAAAATTTTATAAACTTAAAATTGGATCAAATTAAGTTAAAGGTGTGCATAACTGCACCAACGAAAGGAAGGCAATTTTATTTCTTTGTCTGTATTTGGTTTCATTTTCATACAGAAAGAGTTAAAAATAGGTTATCTATTAAACAAAATTTAAACACACATTTTCAGTAAAAATTACAGAATAACGGATTTTCTTTCTCTCAAGACGCAACACCTCGCTATTCCAGCTGTGATACAGATTGCATACTGTCAGAGAGAAATTCCTTTCTTAAACAGGGAAGTCATATACTTTAATCTGTTTTTACGCAAGTACTGTTTATGGCTAATCCATGGTCCAGGGGTAAAATACTTTATAGTACACCCACCTAAATTTTTATTATTTCCGGTCATCTGTATAGACTGTTTACCTATCACGACTAAACTCCCAATCTGCATTCCATATAACTCATACTATTCTTCAAGCCATGTTTCATAGTCTATCATTTTTAATACGGCAGGTACTTGCTGGGCGCAGACTTGTAAAGTACGATTTCGCGTATAGCTGTACCTTTAAGGATACCATTTAATTTGTCCACTGCTAGAATTTCATTCATACGTGGTGCAACATTCATCCATCAACACTGGAAAGAATTTATCTGCTACTTTAAACAATTTCCATCGACTGAAAACGAAGTCCGAAAAATCTTACAAATCTCAAAAGCAAAGCGTGCCGAAGAATTTTCACATATGGAACACAGAGAAGTCAAACAATGAATCAGAAAATTACAAAAGAAGATTTGGATGCTTATAAAACCCCTTGATAATATAAGCGCTCATTACGAAGAAGAGCTTTTTACTGAAGATAAGATGAAGGAATTGTCAAATAATACAAAAGCAATGTCTGATCTGCTAGCGGTGAATGACCCAATTAAAGAAAAAAACAGGACACTTCAAAAGAGCTACTGGGAAACATGCGCTCTTTAAAGCGACACGGTTACAGTTGCATCAGCTTTTTCAAAACATAATTCTGTCATGCATTTGCCAAGAGAACAGAAAGAAGTCCAAAAGAAAGTTTCAGAGTGCTTTGCAAAACAAAGCTGAAAGTTAATCTGCAGAATTTTACTTCGATAATAATAAAACACCTCTGATTTAATTTCAAAATGAATTTTTATTTATGGAATCAATTTTAAATAGATCTTTGCAAATTGGTTCATAAAACTTAATAATATGCCAAAATAGTTCAAATTAAGGGAAAAATATAATAAAGTACGCTTAAAACAACTAATAAAAATAACATTTTGAGCAGCCTTAACAGAAGACAATTCGGCTCCACTAACTTTCTTTACGAGCACTCATTAAATTGTTTTTTATATTTCTTTTTTGTTCAACATTTAACTTTCAATGGTTTAAAGAGAAACAGCACTTGATAGAGATACTCTAAATTTGGAAAAAATTGAAACAATATTGGTCTATGCACAAACAGTGCAATTATACTCACCTGTTGAGAAGAGAAGACCCCGTTGGACAGGGAAAATATTAGGCCACACAGAGAGGAAAATGTTTAGCCTCCTCGTCATAATGCTAAAGGAGGCCACTTGGGAAAAAATTACACTACAGCAGTAATTTTTAAACCACTACGAAGCAACGGAACTCTAACAAATCTCAGACTTCTGATAATTATAGTGTGATTAACAGTTCGACCTCACTTCGAATATTACAATACAATATAAAGAAAGCACCAATTCAGTCATTTCAATATGGAATTCAAAACCTAAGAAATTAATGCATAAATGCTACGCTAAACATTAAAACGTAAGATGAAGCGTTCATGTAAAATAAATAACTAGTAAAACTCCAATATAAAGCAACATGTGAAAAGGGACGTACAAATTATAACATTCATGCATTTCTAGTGGAAATAAAGTTGACATAAAACAAGAATTACCAGCCACAGATGTCTTTGCTCAGCTATTACTCCGTTCTTTTTCTTTCACGATATCACGTTCTGCAATCCAACAGTGCACAAAAGTGATGACAAATTACACTAGAAGAGGCCAAGGGGGAAAAAAAGGAATCATTAGATTTTAACTACTTTGAAATTAAAGAATAATTACACACAAAGAGAAATATCTAACACTGTTTCTTAATATATAAAACTTCAAAAATAGCTTCGAGAAATGTGCTACATTGTTACTAAAATCATGACTGCAGTAGATAGAAAAGCAAATGATTTGCCTAATACAACAGAAGTACAGTAAGCGAAAGGGGTTTTTAATGTATGGGTACAACATGAACAATGAAAGAAAGAAAAAATTAGACAGTTATTATGGATAATGATTTTCGAGAAGAATAAATCATTTCAGCGCTGCTAGAAGGACGGCAAGAAAAGACAATAAGCAGGTAATTTTAAATGACAAATAAACAAAATAAACTTTACTGTTAGCTTTGAAGCAGGTGTTATATTTTAAACTATCTTAATTCACACACAGAATTAGTGACATAAGAGATAAAAAAAAGTAAGAACCAAACTCGTAATATATTAACATTAAAAGAGCTATACATATATACTTTTAAAGATTTTTTTAAAAAAAGGGCTCAAAAACACCATTCTAAAAACAGATTTTGAAGAACATCTTGGAAACCATAAAAATAAACCATAAAAGAAATATTTCAATCAGAATTTTAACATAAGAAACGTTTCTAATTTTAAGTTCTTTACTTCGGTACTCTCATCCATGAGATAGGACAGCTTAGTCCAATGTACAAGAAATTATCCTGAAATATTACCACGTCACTTTAATGAAATTATAGCAATATTTCACTCAGGGAAAGAACATATTGTCTAGCTGCCCGGGTTTGAGTCCAGCTTTAATACAGCAAGCCAAAACACATCAAATGCCATTGAATTAATCAGCATTTCGAAATGTCGCAAAAAAAATTTAATGCTATTTCATGAAAGAGCTATTGCAATTACCTACATACTAAAATTTTGACCAAAACTTAAAGAAAACTAAAATACTTTTTTTTTCTTTCGAAGGAATCAAAGTCATATGCTAATGTAGGGATGCTCAACTTATTGTACTTTAAAACCTAAACATGGGAATGAAATTTTGTCAGCTATGTGAGATGTCCAATACTGAGAAATTCCGTAGATCGTAGCATAGAACCTACGTCTGAAAACACACGAAAGGTAAAACATAATTCAAATACTTTACTTTTAGCTTTAAAGCAGGTGTTCTATATTAAACTGTCTTAATTGACATACAGAATTAGTAATATAATAGCTCAAAATAATGTAAGAACGAAACACGCAAAACATAAACATTAAAAAAAAATCTACATACATTTATTAGTGTTATGAGGAGTTATTTTGAAATATTATAATGTCACTTTCAGTGAAATGATAGAAATTTTCACTCAGGGAAGGGACATTCTGTCTGGCTGCCTGGGTTTCATCCCAGCTTCTGTTACAAAAGTTTCATAGAAGAATTTTAAAAATCCAGAAACGAAACTTATGAAGAATTTATTGACCATAATTGGTTCTATGATTTAGTCATTCTTACAGACATATTAACTAAAATCTTAAACTTGAGGGGGAGGAGAGAACTAAACTAAAGTCTTTGAATTCAAGGGTATTTTAAATTTATTTTAAATCAAAATTTTTTTTGTGAAAATATTACACAAATATAAGGAATATACATTTTTACCATAATGTAATGTACGTTTTGCGACTTTGAAAATCTGGCGAACTAAAGCGGGAAATATAAGAAAACTGAAAGAAGCATTTCGAAAATCTCATCGAGCTTAAATTAGTTTTTACATTAGATGTTTTGAGGGTATTTAAAATTAGGCCAACTACTTCATGCACTTCAAACCCCATTACATAATACTAGTATTTAAGAAAAATTGTGAAAGATTGCAAATATGTTAAATAACATGTCTACTGATCTAGAAATGGAAATAACTGATTTTCATCCTAATTAAGATCAAGAATATCACAAAAAGCCATTTGAAAAGTCCTAGATCAGAAGAATCATGAACTGTTAAACTTTTAGAAAGATAAATTCTTGCTTTCGATCTTCTTTAAAATGTGATGACGATTTTCAACAACGAACTTGTTAAAATCAATGTTCAGATACAGAATAACAAACAAACATACGAACGACTGCATGGATTTAGCCATAACATCGCATGTACCAGAAGGAGAAAAAAAACTCTCAGAAGAAATGCAGTGTTAAATTTCACATTAAAATATCATTTCCCTGTATTTAATTTTCATCTTGCTGAATTTTTTGTAAATAATACAAAGAGTATACCTTTTCTTTAACATATTATACCACACATTTTTATACTTTGTGCAATGCACTTATAACTGAAATATTAAAAGTGCAATATATAATTGCAGCTGCCCAAAATTTTATAAACTTAAAATTGGATCAAATTAAGTTAAAGGTGTGCATAACTGCACCAACGAAAGGAAGGCAATTTTATTTCTTTGTCTGTATTTGGTTTCATTTTCATACAGAAAGAGTTAAAAATAGGTTATCTATTAAACAAAATTTAAACACACATTTTCAGTAAAAATTACAGAATAACGGATTTTCTTTCTCTCAAGACGCAACACCTCGCTATTCCAGCTGTGATACAGATTGCATACTGTCAGAGAGAAATTCCTTTCTTAAACAGGGAAGTCATATACTTTAATCTGTTTTTACGCAAGTACTGTTTATGGCTAATCCATGGTCCAGGGGTAAAATACTTTATAGTACACCCACCTAAATTTTTATTATTTCCGGTCATCTGTATAGACTGTTTACCTATCACGACTAAACTCCCAATCTGCATTCCATATAACTCATACTATTCTTCAAGCCATGTTTCATAGTCTATCATTTTTAATACGGCAGGTACTTGCTGGGCGCAGACTTGTAAAGTACGATTTCGCGTATAACTGTACCTTTAAGGATACCATTTAATTTGTCCACTGCTAGAATTTCATTCATACGTGGTGCAACATTCATCCATCAACACTGGAAAGAATTTATCTGCTACTTTAAACAATTTCCATCGACTGAAAACGAAGTCCGAAAAATCTTACAAATCTCAAAAGCAAAGCGTGCCGAAGAATTTTCACATATGGAACACAGAGAAGTCAAACAATGAATCAGAAAATTACAAAAGAAGATTTGGATGCTTATAAAACCCCTTGATAATATAAGCGCTCATTACGAAGAAGAGCTTTTTACTGAAGATAAGATGAAGGAATTGTCAAATAATACAAAAGCAATGTCTGATCTGCTAGCGGTGAATGACCCAATTAAAGAAAAAAACAGGACACTTCAAAAGAGCTACTGGGAAACATGTGCTCTTTAAAGCGACACGGTTACAGTTGCATCAGCTTTTTCAAAACATAATTCTGTCATGCATTTGCCAAGAGAACAGAAAGAAGTCCAAAAGAAAGTTTCAGAGTGCTTTGCAAAACAAAGCTGAAAGTTAATCTGCAGAATTTTACTTCGATAATAATAAAACACCTCTGATTTAATTTCAAAATGAATTTTTATTTATGGAATCAATTTTAAATAGATCTTTGCAAATTGGTTCATAAAACTTAATAATATGCCAAAATAGTTCAAATTAAGGGAAAAATATAATAAAGTACGCTTAAAACAACTAATAAAAATAACATTTTGAGCAGCCTTAACAGAAGACAATTCGGCTCCACTAACTTTCTTTACGAGCACTCATTAAATTGTTTTTTATATTTCTTTTTTGTTCAACATTTAACTTTCAATGGTTTAAAGAGAAACAGCACTTGATAGAGATACTCTAAATTTGGAAAAAATTGAAACAATATTGGTCTATGCACAAACAGTGCAATTATACTCACCTGTTGAGAAGAGAAGACCCCGTTGGACAGGGAAAATATTAGGCCACACAGAGAGGAAAATGTTTAGCCTCCTCGTCATAATGCTAAAGGAGGCCACTTGGGAAAAAATTACACTACAGCAGTAATTTTTAAACCACTACGAAGCAACGGAACTCTAACAAATCTCAGACTTCTGATAATTATAGTGTGATTAACAGTTCGACCTCACTTCGAATATTACAATACAATATAAAGAAAGCACCAATTCAGTCATTTCAATATGGAATTCAAAACCTAAGAAATTAATGCATAAATGCTACGCTAAACATTAAAACGTAAGATGAAGCGTTCATGTAAAATAAATAACTAGTAAAACTCCAATATAAAGCAACATGTGAAAAGGGACGTACAAATTATAACATTCATGCATTTCTAGTGGAAATAAAGTTGACATAAAACAAGAATTACCAGCCACAGATGTCTTTGCTCAGCTATTACTCCGTTCTTTTTCTTTCACGATATCACGTTCTGCAATCCAACAGTGCACAAAAGTGATGACAAATTACACTAGAAGAGGCCAAGGGGGAAAAAAAGGAATCATTAGATTTTAACTACTTTGAAATTAAAGAATAATTACACACAAAGAGAAAGAAATATCTAACACTGTTTCTTAATATATAAAACTTCAAAAATAGCTTCGAGAAATGTGCTACATTGTTACTAAAATCATGACTGCAGTAGATAGAAAAGCAAATGATTTGCCTAATACAACAGAAGTACAGTAAGCGAAAGGGGTTTTTAATGTATGGGTACAACATGAACAATGAAAGAAAGAAAAAATTAGACAGTTATTATGGATAATGATTTTCGAGAAGAATAAATCATTTCAGCGCTGCTAGAAGGACGGCAAGAAAAGACAATAAGCAGGTAATTTTAAATGACAAATAAACAAAATAAACTTTACTGTTAGCTTTGAAGCAGGTGTTATATTTTAAACTATCTTAATTCACACACAGAATTAGTGACATAAGAGATAAAAAAAAGTAAGAACCAAACTCGTAACATATTAACATTAAAAGAGCTATACATATATACTTTTAAAGATTTTTTTAAAAAAAGGGCTCAAAAACACCATTCTAAAAACAGATTTTGAAGAACATCTTGGAAACCATAAAAATAAACCATAAAAGAAATATTTCAATCAGAATTTTAACATAAGAAACGTTTCTAATTTTAAGTTCTTTACTTCGGTACTCTCATCCATGAGATAGGACAGCTTAGTCCAATGTACAAGAAATTATCCTGAAATATTACCACGTCACTTTAATGAAATTATAGCAATATTTCACTCAGGGAAAGAACATATTGTCTAGCTGCCCGGGTTTGAGTCCAGCTTTAATACAGCAAGCCAAAACACATCAAATGCCATTGAATTAATCAGCATTTCGAAATGTCGCAAAAAAAATTTAATGCTATTTCATGAAAGAGCTATTGCAATTACCTACATACTAAAATTTTGACCAAAACTTAAAGAAAACTAAAATACTTTTTTTTTCTTTCGAAGGAATCAAAGTCATATGCTAATGTAGGGATGCTCAACTTATTGTACTTTAAAACCTAAACATGGGAATGAAATTTTGTCAGCTATGTGAGATGTCCAATACTGAGAAATTCCGTAGATCGTAGCATAGAACCTACGTCTGAAAACACACGAAAGGTAAAACATAATTCAAATACTTTACTTTTAGCTTTAAAGCAGGTGTTCTATATTAAACTGTCTTAATTGACACACAGAATTAGTAATATAATAGCTCAAAATAATGTAAGAACAAAACACGCATAACATAAACATTAAAAAAAAATCTACATACATTTATTAGTGTTATGAGGAGTTATTTTGAAATATTATAATGTCACTTTCAGTGAAATGATAGAAATTTTCACTCAGGAAAGGGACATTCTGTCTGGCTGTCTGGGTTTCATCCCAGCTTCTGTTACAAAAGTTTCATAGAAGAATTTTAAAAATCCAGAAACGAAACTTATGAAGAATTTATTGACCATAATTGGTTCTATGATTTAGTCATTCTTACAGACATATTAACTAAAATCTTAAACTTGAGGGGGAGGAGAGAACTAAACTAAAGTCTTTGAATTCAAGGGTATTTTAAATTTATTTTAAATCAAAATTTTTTTGTGAAAATATTACACAAATATAAGGAATATACATTTTTACCATAATGTAATGTACGTTTTGCGACTTTGAAAATCTGGCGAACTAAAGCGGGAAATATAAGAAAACTGAAGCATTTCGAAAATCTCATCGAGCTTAAATTAGTTTTTACATTAGATGTTTTGAGGGTATTTAAAATTAGGCCAACTACTTCATGCACTTCAAACCCCATTACATAATTCTAGTATTTAAGAAAAATTGTGAAAGATTGCAAATATGTTAAATAACATGTCTACTGATCTAGAAATGGAAATAACTGATTTTCATCCTAATTAAGATCAAGAATATCACAAAAAGCCATTTGAAAAGTCCTAGATCAGAAGAATCATGAACTGTTAAACTTTTAGAAAGATAAATTCTTGCTTTCGATCTTCTTTAAAATGTGATGACGATTTTCAACAACGAACTTGTTAAAATCAATGTTCAGATACAGAATAACAAACAAACATACGAACGACTGCATGGATTTAGCCATAACATCGCATGTACCAGAGGGAGAAAATAAACTCTCAGAAGAAATGTAGTGATAAATTTCACATTAAAATATCATTTCCCTGTATTTAATTTTCATCTTGCTGAATTTTTTGTAAATAATACAAAGAGTATACCTTTTCTTTAACATATTATACCACACATTGTTATACTTTGTGTAATGCACTTATAACTGAAATATTAAAAGTGCAATATATAATTGCAGCTAGCCAAAATTTTATAAACTTAAAATTGGCTCCCATTAAGTTAAAGTTGCGAATAACTGCACCAAGGGAAGGAATGCAATTTCATTTCTTTGTCTGTATTTCGTTTCATTTTCATACAGAGAGTTAAAAATAGGTTATTTATGTAACAAAATTTAAACACACATTTTCAGTAAAAATTACAGAATAACGGATTTTCTTTTTCTCAAGACGCAACACCTCGCTATTACAGCTATGATACAGATTGCATACTGTCAGAGAGAAATTCCTTTCTTAAACAGGGAATTCATGTACTTTAATCTGTTTTTACACGAGTACTGTTTATGACTAATCCATGGTCCCGGAGTAAAATACTTTATAGTACACTCACCTAAATTTTTATTATTTCCGGTCATCTGTATAGACTGTTTACCTATCACGACTAAACTCCCAATCTGCATTCCACATAACTCATACTATTCTTCAAGACATGTTTCGTAGTCTATCATTTTTAATACGGCAGGTACTCGATGCGCGCAGACTTGTAAAGCACGATTTCGCGTATAGCAGTACCTTAAAGGATCCCATTTAATTTGTCCACTGCTAGAATTTCATTCATACGTGGTGCAACATTCATACATCAACACCGGAAAGAATTTATCTGCTACTTTAAACAATTTCCATCGACTGAAAACGAAGTCCGAAAAATCTTACAAATCTCAAAAGCAAAGCATGCCGAAGAATTTTCACATATTAAACACAGAGAAGTCAAACAATGAATCAGAAAATTACAAAAAAGATTTGGGTGCTTATAAAACCCCTTGATAATAAAAGCGCTCATTACGAAGAAGAGCTTTTAACTAAAGATAAGATGAAGGAATTGTTAAATAACACAAAAGCAACATCTGATCATTTAGCGGAGATTGACCCAATTAAGGAAAACACAGGACACTTTAAAAGAACTAGTGGGACAGACAGACAGACAGAGAAAGTAGACAGATGTCTTGTTTTGCACCCGCTAAGTCTTTCTGCACCGATGGGCGAAAAATCAAGGATAGGTGCGAAGGAAAGGTATATAGAAAGGGGGCAATTTCGTATTTGAGGAGAGTAAAAAGGGAACTTCGTACATCTTGCACGAGTTCAAAAGGTCTGGAAGAAAAGATGGGACAAAATAAAATTTAAAATAAATGCCCAAAAATAATAGAGAGGGAAAAAAAAAAAAAAAAAAAAAGGCCTCTAGAAAGAAAAGGAAAAGAAGTAGAAAATATCCTAAAATACGATTGTGTCCATGAGTGTAGTTAAAAGGAGGAAAATTTGTCTTCATTTACAATAGATAGTGTCTCACAAGTGTGTGTGTGTGTGGTGAGTGTGTTTGGTAATGATGAATAGATGTGTTACTGGGGGAGAAAAAAATATTGACGGTGTTAAATTGCTTCGTATCAAGATATTTAGCATGAAATACAAAGTAATATGTATGCTGAGTATATGCAAAGTAATATGTATTGCATCCTGAGATATCAACAAAAGTCATCATACAAAGTATATATTAATTTAACTAATATTTAATAACAAAGTATATATTAATTTAACTTAATATATACAAAGTATATATTAAGTAACTTGTGCTATTTTCGTTCCCAACATTTTCATACATTGTTGCAAAAAACAGCAGCAGACAAAGAAGATAGAACCATATACAATACAAGACCACAACCGTACACACACACACACACACACAAAAAATATATATATATATATATATATATATATGTGTGTGTGTATGTAAATTACTGAGTATATGTATTAAAAACACAAATTAAACATAGTATTTATTAATTTATATATCATAATTTATTACAAGATTTATTATTTTGCTATCATAATTTATTACTACTTAATTAATTAATTACTTAATTAATTACACAATGAGGGACACTGTTGTTTATATAAGCTCATAGTTCTAAGAATTTATTTAAGGCAGTGACGAATAATCCGTCCGTTACATATGGACATTTAACAGATAGCAAGGAACAGTATGAGAAAAACTCGGTGAGGTATAATATTATTTAAAGGCAAAAAATATTTAAGCGATCTAAAAAAAAAAAAAAAAGAATCCAGAGGGTCCGAGAGGTAATAGCGCGATGCCGTGAGTCCCCTATTTTCCCTCTCACGAGATTCCTCAAAGCAAGATAAGGGGGCTTTGTAAGTGACGACGGACGTGAACTGATAACGTTGGCGTCTGTTCGGAATTGTTTAACAAAGGAAGCCACAGGCAATAAGCAATTTCAAGTAATTTTTAATGCTAAAAACTGATTAAAAGTTAAAATTTATTGATTTAAAGGCACATATTTATAGAAATTTGATTTAGATAAAAGAAGGGTACTTATCTTAAAATTCCAGCCTTTCGTTGTACTTCCTCACATTGTCCGCTGTTTCATTCTCATCAACATCGCAACTGAAAAACTTTTGAAAACGTGTAGGTATTGTAGAAAAATCAGTATTTCAAAGTAATTTAATTGATAATCTCGAAGGGGAAAGGATTTTTTTTCACTTTTTTACGGAGCGCTGCGAACGTCCAGCCGCTTGCCTCGGTGATCGCAGCTCCCTCCAGAACTAGACAGACAGACAGACAAAGTAGAGAGATGTCTTGTTTTGCACCCGCTAAGTCTTTCTGCACCGATGGGCGAAAAATCAAGCATAGGTGCGAAGTAAAGGTATATAGAAAGAGGGGCAATTTCGTATTTGAAGAGAGTAAAAAGGAACTTCGTACATCTTGTACGAGTTCAAAAGGCCAGGAAGAAAAGATGGGACAAAATAAAATTTAAAATAAATGGCCCAAAAATAATAGAGGGAAAAAAAAAGGGCCTATAGAAAGAAAAGGAAAAGAAGTAGAAAATATCCTAAAATACGATTGTGTCCATGAGTGTAGTTAAAAGGAGAAGAAACTGTCTTCATTTACAATAAATAGTGTCTCACAGGTGTGTTTGTGTACTGAGTGTGTATGATAATGGTGAATAGATGTGTTACTGGGGAAAAAACAAATATTGACGGTGTTAAAATGCTTCGTATCAAGGTATTTAGCATGGAATATAAAGTAATATGTACGCTTGCATCCTGAGATATCAACAAAGGTCATCAAACAAAAGTATATATTAATTTAACCAAAGTAACTTATGCTACTTTCATTCTCAACATTTTCATACATTTTTCAAAAAAGCAGCAGCAGACTAACAACATAGAACTATATACAATACAAGACCACAACCGCATACACCAAAAAAAATAAAATAAAATAAAATAAATATAGAAATAAAATAATATATATATATATATATATATATATTTATGTGTGTAAATAACTGAGTATATGTATTAAAAACACAAATTAAACAGTATTTATTAATTTAACTATCATAATTTATTACAAGATTAATTATTTTACTATCATAATTTATTACTAGTTAAATAATGTTAATATAACACAATGAGGCACACTGTTATTTATATAAGCTCATAGTTCTAAAAATTCATTTAAGGCGGTGAAGAATAAACCATCCCTTACATATGGACATTTAATAGATAGCAAAGAACAGTATGAGAAAAAATCGGTGAGGTATAATATTATTTAAAGGCGAAACTATATTCAAGCGATCTAGAAAGAAAAGAGAATCCAGAACATCCGAGAGGGAAATAGCGCGATGCCCAAATTATCCCTCTCATCCCGAAATTTTCCCTCTCTCGAGATTACTTAAGGGCTTTGTAAGTGTTGACAGACGTGAACTGATAACGCTGGCGTCTGTTTCGAGTTGATACACAAAGGAAGCCACAAGCAATGGCAATTTCAAGTATTTTTTAATGCTTTAAACTGATGAAAAATTAAGATTTATTGATTTAAAGGCACTTATTTATAGAAATTTGATTTAGTTTAGTTGAAAGAAAAGTACTTATCTTAAAATTCCAGGCTTTTGGAGTATATCCTTACATTGTCCGCTGTTTTATTCTCGTCAACATCGGAGGCGAAATTCATTGGAATGATATAGGTTTTGTAGGGGAAAAATAAACATTTTTCAAAGAAATTTAATTGATAATCACCAAGAGGAAAAGAAAAATTTTCACTTTTTTACGGAGCGCAGCGATCGTGCTGGCGCTTGCCTCGGTGATCACACAGCCTAATCACGTTATCTATCACAAATCCCTCCAGAACTAGTCAGACAGACAGACAGACAAAGTAGACAGATGTCTTTTGTTGCACTCGCTAAGTCTTTCTGCACCGATGGGCGAAAAATCAAGCATAGGTGCGAAGGAAAGGTATATAGAAAGGGGGGCAATTTCGTATTTCAGAGGAGAGTAAAAAGGAACTTCGTATATTTTATACGAGTTCGAAAGGCCAGGAAGAAAAGATGGGACAAAATAAAGTAAAAAATAAATGGCCCAAAAGTAATGGAGAGGAAAAAAAAAATTATTTATAATTAAAAAAGAAAAAGAAAAAAAAAAGGGCCTATAGAAAGAAAAGGAAAGGAAGTAAGAGAATTTTGTTTAAAAAAAAAAAAAAAAAAAAACGCGATTGTGTTCATGAGTGTAGTCAAAGTTGTTATCATTTACATTAAATAGAGTCTTCCAGGTGTGTGTAATGAGTGTGTTTTGTAAAGCTGAATAGATGTAAAGATGGGGGAAAATTAATAATAAAATAATAAAAATTGGGGGCCCAGTCACGTAACAGTATAAGTCAAGTTTAGAAGCTAACTTTTGCTATAACAGGGATACTAAAATTTAAAAATTTTTAAATTTAAACTTTTATTTTTTTAACATGGAAACCAATATTAGCCTCTACCTTGAGACACACTAACAGAAGACACATAAGATCAAGATACATATAATATCATGCAAAGTTATACATTAAACTAAGTAACATCATCTATTGCGGTTTCCAACATATTTATATACTCAGAAAACACCATCAGATAAAATCATAAATCCAAAACAAGGCGAGGACATATCAGCAAAAATAAATAAGTAAATAACTTACGGAGTTTTTTTTTTAATATTAATTAATTTTTTTTAAAAAAAGTAAGCATTTTATTTATTTATTAAGTTAATGGTCATAATTTATTATATGTGTACTATTTTATCAATTTGAGGCACACTGTATTAATATATGCTTTTAATGTAAATAGATAGGAAATATAGATTAAAGGAGCAAAAACTACAACTCTATACATTCATTGAGGCCCGAGATCGTGTTTTTCCCTCTCGCGAAATTCCTCAAAGGGGCCCCAATGGGTACGGCTAACACTACTGATAAGGGCTACTGATAAGGATAGCGTCCCTACGAGATGGGTACCAAAAAAGAACCACATGATTTAGAGCAATTATTAAGTATTTAATGCCAGAACATAATAAAATGAGCATAATAATAATAATGATCATAACAAATAAATGAATTTAAAGGTACTTTAGTGACAGATATTTGATTTAGCTTAGAGAAAAGAAGTTCTACTTATCTGAACGCTCCGTCTTAGTGCTGCAAAAGATTGCAAGGAAGACAAGACCCCCAGGTACAGGAGAACTCCCGGCCTTGAGAACGAGACAATGCAGAGGATATTCGCGAAAATTTTCTTAAATAAATGAAGATTTTCCGGAAAACACCTTTGAAAATTCAGGAGCTCTTCCAAGATCCTGCCTCCATCGTACGTGATCGCAGCGCCCTCCCTCCAGAACTAGTGGGAAACATGTACTCTTTACAGCGACACAGTTACAGTTGCATCAGTCATTATTATAAGGAAAAGACATCAGCATTGTCAAAAAATAATTCTGTCATGCATTTGCCAACAGAAGGGAAAGAAGTCCAAAAGAAGCTTTCAGAGTGCTCTTCAAAACAAAGTTGAAAGTTAATCTGCAGAATTTTAGATCGATAATAATAAAACATCTCTGATTCGATTTCAAAATGAATTTTTATTTATGGAATCAATTTTAAATAGATCTTCGCAAATTGGTTCATAAAACTTCACAATATGTTAAAATAGTTCAGGTTAAGGGAAAAATATAACAACGTATGCTTATAACAACTAATAAAAAGCCGATTTTGAGCAGTCTTAAAGGCCCGTCTACACGTACGATTTTATCTGCGAGAGCTTGCTTGTCCACACGCAACGATTTTGTCGTCGGTACAGGAAATGCCTTAACCAATCACTGTCCGAGGAAGAATTCCCGCCCTATGTAGCGTCACACTATCAACAACTGTGAAACAAAACTGTGCGGGAGTGAATTTAGGCGACAATAATAAAAATGGATGAAGATTTCCCGTTAATTGCTACTGTAGCAACATCTGCGATTTTGATCCTCGCTGCTGCTGCTGCAGAAGAAGAAAAAAGAAAGCGTATTTGGACGAGAAATTGGGTGAAACGCAGAGAAATTCATGGAGCCCATAATACCCTGTTCCAAGAGCTGCGTTTTGAAGACAGGGTGGAATTTGGAAAGTATTTGCGAATGATGCCGTGCGATTTTGATTATTTATTAAACTTAGTGAGCAGCAAAATTAAAAAACAGGATACGATTATGCGTTGTGCAATTTCACCATCTGAGAGGCTGCATGTTACTTTACGCTTTCTAGCTGGTGGTAAGTTAATTTTTATTTTATTGAAAAAAAATCAATTAATTTTTATAAAATTAATAAATCAAATTCACAAAACTTGAAATACAAATTCAAACAATAATTTTAACCACAATTTTTTAAATTTTGAGAAATTTATAATGAATAAATATCATAATTATATCACTACATCATTTTTAATAAATTTATTTTTTAAGTTTTTTATTATGTTACAGGGTGTTCCTATTCAAATTTACAGTATTTGTTTAGAATACCTAAACAAACATTGTCAAGAGTGATACCAGAAGTATTGGATGCTTTATGGGAATGCATGCAAGATTACATAAAGGTGAGTTAAAACTTAATATATCAATGTTACATATGAGGTCTTATAATTCACAACAACATCATGACTTTTTAATTTAAAAAAAAAAAAAAAAAAAAATGTTCATTTTTACAGGATCAGGATACTAATGTTAAGTTGAATTTTTCTCAAATTTGTAATATTGAATTAACTTCAGAGCTTGTTTTCCTTGAAATGTGATTCATTTAAAAAGAGTATTACAGGAGTGCAATGTATAATTTTCTATTTAGAATTAAGAGCCCCACCAGTGGTTGAGTGGTTAAGACAACTGAATACTGGTAGTTCGACCTGGCTTGGGTTCCGTCCCAGGCGAACAGGTTGGCTGCATGGTTGGTTTTTGTGGTTACCCCATGTGTAACATAAATATGAGCTAGTTTCCCTTAGAAAAACCTCTACGAAGGTATCCCTCCTCTTACACAGATAGTCCTCGAGGCTTTGCGATATTTAAATTAAGTAACCTATTTACAATTAAAGTCATAAAATAATAGTTGCATTGGGGTATCTGGATAACGGATAACTTTGAGTTTTTTCTTTGTAAGTACTAGCAGAGAGAGATTTAGTATAGCAATTGGAATTTCATTACTCATGTAACATTCTCTTGAAAATGTTATGCAAACACCGTACTGATGAAATGTCTCTCCAAGTTATATTTTACACTAACCATTATACTTCAGTTGCATAAGCATGCACTTTTTACCATGTAATAAATCAGGGCTTTTTAAACTTTTTTGATTGACACTTTTGATTTTATGGTGGTTAGAGATGAAAATGTCTCTCACTAATATGTTGCAGAAAAAGGTAAAAGTTTATGGCAGTTTCAGAAATTGTTGGAAATCTTTTGCAAATGCTAGCAAAAAATCTTCTGAAGACTTCGTATTAAAGATAAAGTTTCAATCCCGAATTATTTGATAAATCAGCAAGTTCTTCTTGTGATTTTAATGGCAAATGAGTAATATTTTCCACATTAATTCTAAATAGTTTCACAATCCATATTAGTTCTTTGACACTAAAATTTGAAGGGAAATATTTCTTAAAGTTTTTCTCAAGACATCATCTTTTTGATTTACCTATTTCATAATTTTCATTTAAAAATTCAGTTGTTGCGACAAACATTTCTAACAAACCCTTTTCCATCATAGTTTTCCATATGGTCATTTTCTTAATAAAGCATCAATTTTTAATTTGAATATGACTATGTTGCAACCTTTTTCTTGAAACGACAAATTTAGATCATTTAGTTTTTCAAATATGTCACTCAAATAATGCAGCTTTTGTAGCCATAACTTATTATGAATTAAATTCGCAAAATCAGATTTTTGTTCAGTTAGAAAGAGAACTTTATGCATTGCCTTATCTTTATCTATTTTCAGATACATTGTGTAAAAATATTTGGTAATTGTAAAATTATTGGAATAAGTTAAAGGATTATCAGAAACTGCTAAAATGTTTTGGCGACCTCCTATGGGCGTCGCGACCAACAGTTTAAGAAAATAATTTTAAGTTATAAATGAAATTGTTTTTCCCACTCAACATTAAAATATCTCGTCAGCTTCTTAAAATTTTACAATTCTTTTGCAGGCACCAGTTTGTTGGTCCATGCTCTAGATTATAATTTGACTCAAATTCTAGAATGAACCATTTTCAATGGGAATGTCTGTCATAATGTTGTTTATGCTTTTCAGTATATTTAAATAAAATTTTCATTTATAAGAAGAGATATGTTTCTTTGATTTTGGAAAAATCATAATAAACATTGTTTTATAATTAGGGAGGCATCTAGCAATAGAATGTAGGAACTGCAGAGACTGCATTGGACAGCAAATTGACAACCTAGTATCAACCCTGTATAAAACACATAATGAATCTGCTAAATTGACCACCTATGGGTTCATCCAAAATTCTTCAATAGACACTTTTAGTTTTGAGTTTTCTTCAAATTAAGAAGCATATATATTCAGTTATAAAATGTTTAAACATCTTGTTTAAATGAAAATTCTGTTTCTGTGTACAAACAAGCATAAGCCCTTTTTGTTTATTGTATTATTGTTTGTACAACAACAGCTTATTTTTTAATCATTTATTTTCCAAAAATTATCAGTTTTTCTGTCTGTATGGGTATTGTGATCAAAAACATTCATTTACCCACAGTCACTTAGCTTTAATTACATTTATTGTATCATACATTCATTACTTTAAAAACTTTAAATAGAATCTATGGTGTAGCTTAATCAAAAACAAGAGAGAAAAAAATGGGGAAAAATTAGATAAAAAGTGAAACATAGGAACACAACCAAAATATATAAGCACATTTTTTTATCTATTTCTTTGATGTGAATTTTATTATAACAAATGAGTAGCTAATATTCGTTGATAAAATATTTGATTTTACTATTTGCCAATATTTAAGTAGCATTTTCTGCATTTATATTTTGTATTCGCATCCTTTTTTCACTTTCATAATTAATACTTATTTTCTCATTTCGTAGACACCAAACACTGCTCAGGAGTGGAAAGCCATAGAAGAAGCTTTTGCTGAAAAGTGGAACCTGCCACACTGTGTTGGTGCCATCGATGGAAAACACGTTATGATAAAAGCACCAGCAGGGGGTGGCAGCACTTTTTACAATTATAAAAGTTTCAACAGCATTGTGCTGATGGCATCAGTTGATGCAGATTATAAATTTACATTTATTGATGTTGGATGTAATGGACGAATATCAGACGGAGGAGTTTTTGCCCAAACAAGTTTATTTTCGATGCTAGACAATAACTTGCTTGATCTGCCCAGCCCAACACCTTTGATTCCAGGTAGTGAGCCTGTGAATTATTTTATGGTTGCAGATGAGGCGTTTCCTTTGAAATGTTATCTGATGATGCCATATCCTGGTAAAAATATCTCTCCTCAGCAAAGAATTTCCAATTATCGACTGTCTAGGGCAAGGCGTGTTGTTGAAAATGCATTCGGGATATTATCAAATAGATTTCGTATCTTGATGCAACCAATACAGCTGCCTCCTGCGACAGTTGATAAAATTGTTTCTGTATGTTGCTGTTTGCATAACTTTCTATGAGAAAGACCGTCCAGGCAATTGTATACACCAAGAGAACTAATCGATCATGAAGATGAGGACTTTAATTTTATACCTGGATCAAGGCGAAATGAGGAATCGCTAAGTAAGATGAAATCCCTGTCTAAACAAAATGGTTATAACACAGGGTCTGCTGAAGCAAGGCTAATGCGAGGAAAAATTTGTGATTATGTAAATAATGAAGGAAAAGTTGCATGGCAAGATAAATTTATAAAATATTATTAATTTCTCAATATATGTTATTCAATTTATGTTCCCTGATTTCTCAATATGTGTTATAATAAAAGATAAAGAAATAAAGATTATTTATAAGTATTTTTATTTTATGTTACAAAATAATGTGGTAAGTAATAAATATATCTAAGTTTCTTATTTATTCTGTGTTGTTCATGGAATCTAATACATTTTGTTCTGTCTGTGCATCTGTGAGAATTTGGTATATTTTATATTTTGTGTCTGTGAGGAGTTGAGGGTCACGGATTAGACTTAGTTCGGAACCAACAAAGGAACCAAACTGTGTAAATGTATTTGGAGTAGTGTTTTTTGATTTTAATATTGTAGAAATTTCTTCCAGTGTTGTTGTGGCTGCTGTGTAAATGTGATCGTGTTTCTGTTTTTTGTTTGAAGTTGTAGTGTTTGATGTGTGTCATTTTAGCTGTGGTAGTGTTTGTGTATGACATAGTTCTCTCTGTGTCTCTTCAGTGTCTTCAAAATCGTTCATGTCAAACATCTCCTCAGAATGACTGGTAACTTCTGCACTTCTTTCTTGTGTACTAGTATCATTAAAATCCTGAAAATTAAAATAACACTTTAATTTTTACTATTACAGCTATCATTCATTCATATATAACAAATCATAATTAACAAGCTATGGGAAAACATGCAGAAATAAATATTTATAAGGATAATGAATATATTTCCTAAGCTTGATTTTTCAAGAGATATCAAAGTTGAATAGTCAAATATCTTGAATAAGAATACGAAAAAACCTCGTAATTCTGCTGTCTAAGTTGTAGCGTATTTGGTATCAATAAAAACATGCAATACATATATTTAAAAGGAAATATATAAGAAGTTAATGCTTATGTTTAAGTATGTTAAAAGTAACAAAATATTGACTAACTTATGTCTGATTTAGCTGTGAATATAAGTTTATCATTGAAAATGGTATATATATAGATATATATATATATAAACTGAGAAGAAAGCAAAGCTAATAATTACTACAGTAAAAAGAAATAATTTGAGTGTTTTTAAAAGAACAGTATCTGTGCATGTACATCCCATATTTTTATAACTTTTCAATGTGAAGCGGAGTTGGACTTCATTTACTTGTAAAAACTTGAACAATATGAGTAAGATTTTGATAGTAATAATTACTTAAAATGCAATAAGAATTCATGTTTCTCTATTAATATTTTAAAATTAGAGGTAGTCACATATTATCTCAACCACCTTAATAAAAATTGCCATACTCTGCACATAAAAATTTCACAGGCAACCTTGTTCATAAAAATCCTTCAGTCAAGCAATGTTTCAATTGTTTATTTTTGTTGTATTTGGAATTCTAATGATTTTGACAGACATCGTAATTTTTTTTTGGGGGAGTTGGGAACCTTTAACTTACTTTTAAAATATCACTTGTGGAATCTGCCAGCAATGGAAGAAACTGCAGTAAAAATTCTGCAGAATATGGTATTTTGTCACAAAACCGTTAACGCAAACAGCGATGAGATGTGTTTGGTAAACAGTTGATGTGCAGTACAAGTTTATGCAATTTATTGGTTTTTTAAGTGAAAACAGATCACTGTGTACATGGAGAAAAGAATAACGCTAAAAGTTAGAGAAGTATTTTGCAAATTCATAAGTGTTTTATTTTTTAGTACTTAACATATTAGCGTAATCACCTCAAGTTTGGCAAATTTTTATAAATGAAAAAGAATGAGGGTAATGTTGCTTGACTGAAGGAATGTTTATGAGCATGGTTGCCTAAAGTATTGTTATGCTCATGGTCGACAGATTTTAGCACATTCTGGAAATTTAAAAGAGCTTGTACTAAAGTGCTTGTGATAACATGTAAGAACCTATTTTTTAATGTATCATATAATTTTTACTTAATAATTAAAATTCATGTTTCGGCTTTTTCGGTAGGTCGATAATACTTTGCTGACTTACTGTCAGATATTTGGGAATGGTTTTTTAAAAAAAAAGTCATAAAAACCACTAACTTGTATCAGTAAGTAATTTTTACCTTTACATTTATAAAGACCACCAAATATGTGACAAGGTGGTTGTGTTAATACATAAGTACCAAAATAGACTTACGAAGAGAAATTTAAGTACCTTAACTCTCATTTCAAAATAAATTACATATGCTTTTCTGGATGTTAGACTAATTGATTAAGACAACGCAATTCAAGGACTATCTGCCTATAGAGAGGGATGCTTCATAGAAGAATTTTTAGGGAAAAATGGCTCGTATCCATGTTCTGCATAGGAAAAAACAAAAACCAACCTTACAGTCAGCTTATTTGCTGGCATTCGAACACTGGTCAAATTACCAGTTATTTAGCAGTTTTACTGCTCAGCTATTTTGGAAATTATCAATAGAATATCATTCATTGGAAAAAAGATTAGGTCTTCATATAAATTCAAAATATAACTTCTACTAACTCTGACACTTCTGATTTTAGAAATTAAGCCCTGGTCCTATCCACTTTTACCTATACTTTAATGGGTATTGCACCTATACTTTAATGGGAAATGGGATTATTTTTAAGTAAATGAGCTTAAGAATAGTCTTTAAATATAAAGATTTCATTTAAGAAATTAAATAGCACACATAGTTGTAAAAGGATAAATAAAATAATACTTTTGTACTGAAGTTATATAGAAATTGCTGTGAGTGTGAACTTTTGCAGATGACCCATCTGCTGCATGAGCTTGAAGATTTGGCTAATATAATTTACACAGCTAAGTATGTATAACAATATTATTTTATTTATCACAGAAACTGTTAAAGTTTTGCCTATATTAAAAACAATTCTATAAATTTTCAAATAGTAAAGGGAAATTATTTACTTTATAAGCCAAATTATATAAATTTAAAAAGTAATCACTTACCAAAGAAGTCACAGTATTCCTTAAGGACACGACATCACTTAAAAATTGTAACGATGTGTAAAACTGCCATGTCGATTTGTACTGCATGGCAGTGCTTGCACCAGATGTATAATTTTTTTTCTCTTTATGTTTCTCCTTTGTAAATTGAGTACGCAGGTTACTCCATTTTTTTTTTTAATTTCATTTTCTGGAACGCATATTTGTGTGCTTAAGTCCTGAAATGTTAAAATAACCATGCTTCAGAAAAAGTAAATAACTACTGTGCTTTAAATGATAACCTTTATTAAATAAATAGACAATAATGTTATGAAAACCGCAACAATATGAGTAAAAAGTTCTAATACAGAATAAAGATTACTATAGTAGAAAGGAATAGTGTAATTTCAATACAAAAATTTCAAATAAGAAATATAAATATGCAAAATCTTAAAATAGCATATCATACTGAATATTAAAAATACTATCGGTATAGTTTAATAACTAATACAGTTCTGAAAACTGTAATCATATTGCTATATCAGTTAATCAGCTAATAAAACTGAGCAATATTGTATTAAATTGAGCTGTAATTTGTTTAACCAACATAAAATAATTTTCATCACGAATAAAAAAATATTTGATGATAAAGTAACGGGAAGATAACTTACCAAAATAAGGGAATCCTTTAACTTTTTATTTTTATAATTTATGTTATTTGTGTCCCACAACACAGCATGGTCTCTATAAAAATCAATCAATTGAAAAATTTGATTTTCGCTCCAACGAAAAAGCGCCATGTTTCCAAAATGAGAGAGAAAAGCACGTGATCTCTGGAAGCAATCTAATTGGCTAGAGTCGCCGATTTTATCGTCGGCTAGTGAGCGGTGAACACTAGCTCTGAAATCGTCGCAGAGAACATGACAGATTTTTAGCGCATGCGCACACCCTGAAAATTGTTCCTCTGCGAGAAAGTCGGCCGATAAAATCGGTACGTGTAGACGGGCCTTAACAGAAGACAATTTGGCTCCACTAACTTTCTTTACGAGCACTCATTAAACTGTTTTTTATATTTCTTTTTTGTTCAACATTTAACTTTCAATGGTTTTAAGAGAAACAGCACTTGATAGAGAGACTCTAAATTCGGAAAAAACTGAAACATAATTGGTTTATACACAGGCAGTGCAATTACACTGACCTGTTGGGAAGAGAAGACCCCGTTGGACAGGGAAAATATTAGGCCACACATAGAGGAAAATGTTTAGCCTCCTCCTCGTAATGCTAAAGGAGGCCACTTGGGAAAAAATTACACCACAGCAGTAATTTTGAAACCACTTCGAAGGAACAGAACTCTAACTAATCTGACTTCTGATGATTACAGTGTGACTAACATTTCGACCTCCCTTCGAATATTACAATACAATATAAAGAAAGCACCAATTCAGACACTTCAATACGGAATTCGAAACCTAAGAAATTAATGCATAAATGCTACCCTAAACATTAAAATGTAATATGAAGCATTCATGTAAAATAAATAACTAGTAAAACTCCAATATAAAGCAACATGTGAAAAGGGACGTACAAATTATAACATTCAAGCATTTCTAGAGGAAATAAAGTTAACATAAGACAAGAATTACCAGCCACAGATGTCTTTTTGCTCTGCACTATTTCTCCGTTCTTTTTCTTTCACGATATCATGTTCTGCAATCCAAGAGGGCACAAAAATGATGACAAATTACACTAGAAGAAGCCAAGGCGGGGAAAAGGAATCATTAGATTTTAACTACTTTGAAATTAAAGAATAATTACACACAAAGAGAAATATCTAATATTGTTTCTTAATATATAAAACTTCAAAAGTAGCTTCTTTGTTTTAAATTCCAGCAATGTGCTACATTGTTACTAATAGCATGACTGCAGTCGATAGAAAAACAAATGATTTTCCTAATACGACAGAAGTACAGTAAGCGAAAGGGGTTTTTAATGTATGGGTACAACATGAACAATGAAAGAAAAAAAAATTTAGACAGTTATTACGGATACACAGAATAAAAGGGATAATGATCTTCGAGAAGAGTAAATAATTTCAGCGATGGTAGAAATATGGCACCAAAATACAATAAGCAGGTTATTTTAAACGACAAATAAACAAAATAAACTTTACTGTTAGCTTTGAAGCAGGTGTTATATATTAAACTACCATAATTCACACACACACAAAAGTTAAGTCGTATACCTTAAAAGGAGTATTTCAATCAGAATTTTAACCTAAGAAACGTATCTAGAATTTTAAGTTCTTTACTTAGGTACTCTCATCCATGAGAGGTGACAACTTAGCCCAATGTACGAGGGTTTATCCTGAAATATTACCAGGTCACGTTCAATGAAATGATAGCAATATTTCAACGAGGAAAAGAACATGCCTAGCTGACCAGATTCCACCCCGACTTAAATACAGCAAGACAAAACATATTAAATGCCGTTTTTCCAAGATGGAGTCGTCTTCTTTTACCCAAAATGGCGTCCCAATTCAAAGAGAGGGAGAGGCTTGGTGAGTAGAGCTGGAGCAAACCGCATGTATTCGTTACCGAGTAACGGGTACATCGGTTGACTCGAAGTGCCGATTCGGTACTCACAAATTCATTTCGTTACTCGCATTTGTTCGTTACTCGCATCTGTCGTACGATGCGGTTTATTCGAGTACGAATGATGCGGTTGCTATGCGAATACGAATGATGCGGTTGCTATGCGAATACGAATGATGCGGTTTCTATGCGAATACGAATGATGCGGTTGCTGTTCGAATACGAATGATATATTTCCTAACAATACCCGTGTGCCACATTTTTCATTGATGATTTCGAATTTTTTTGGTTAACTCATCAGGCAAACTCTTGTTTACATTATGTGTTTTAGTTGAAATATTGTTTAGTTGTTGATATTTAAGAAAATGATCAATTTTGATAGCGTGAAGCATTATTTTGTATTTGCTTTTTACATTTAGTTTTATAGTGCATATTATGTTTGTAATTTGAAAATTTAGATGATTATTGATTTTTTTTCTTGAGAGTGCGATAGTGAGATTTTATTGATTTGAAATATTTATATACTGCACTTAGGTATTGTTTATATAAGAATATGTAGGTTAATATAAGTTCTTTACTTCCTTGTACGAAATAAAAAGTAAGTAAATATTGTAATAGAGAAAAATTTTGGGGTATCATATTTCAACGGAAATATCCATTTTTGACGATTACAGAATCCATGTGAATAATTTTTTGGGTGACGTCTGTACGTACAAACAAATTTTTTTTTCTTTTTTTCTTTCTTTCTTTCTTTTTTTTTCTTCCTTTTTCTTTTTTCAGAAACGGATTGTTAAATGTAATCCCATTTACTCTAAGCTGATACTTATGACTAATGATTATGACTCTAAGTTGATACTTGAAAGGGATTTTCTCGTGATGTGTAAGTATGTATATATGCATTTCGCATAACTCAAAAACGATTAATTCTAGAACGTTGAAATTTTATATATGGGCCCGTTATAACATCTAGATGTGCACCTCCCTATAATTAAATGTAAAGTACACACATATATATACGTAGGTAAGTTGAAAAATAAGTTTCCCCTGTCGACTGTGGTCAGAGTTGTGTATGAAAGTCAAAAAATAGAATGAGACATTAAAGATATGACATACCTTTATTTTTCCACATAGGTACCAAGTACATTGAGAAATTTGTCATATCGCTTGATAAGCTTCAAAAAGCCCACCAGGAAAAAAATCAGGGCTTTGCATATGGAAGAAGCGTTGAACGGCTATGGGCGAAAGGCGACACAGCAGGAAAACGCGCAAGTCACCGATACACCATTGGGTAGAGGTCGCTGCAAATCAAGCAGATGGCGCTGTTGCAGTGCCTGCGCAAAGCGGAGACCAGCCTCTCATTTGAGCCCCGGTAGGTATGGAGAGAAGGTGCGTTTTGAATTTGTGGTCAAAGGAGGAAGTGAGAGCGGTTATCCGCTATGAATGGGCACGTAAGTATCAGGAACAGAAATTCATAACCGCCTCGTGGAAGTCTATGGGCCAGGTGTGATGTCGAAGCAAATGGTGCGGAGATGGTGTCGCACATTCAGTGATGGACGTCAGCAAGTGGAGGACATACCGAGAGCTGGACGGACGCGCACGGCCACTACAAATGCAAATGTCAGGAAGGTGGATGACATGATTAGAGCGAACTGCCGTATCATCATCGATGAAGTACCGGAAGAACTTGGAATCTCACATGAGCGAGCTCAAAACATCATCCACGACATTCTTCGATACAGAAAAGTGTCAGCACGATGGATGCCCCGACAATTGACCTCGACACACAAGGAACAACGCACGGGGGTCAGTCTGGAACATCTCGTGCGTTATCATGAAGATGGCAATGACTTTCTGTTTCGGATTGTGACGGGGGATGAAACGTGGGTCCACCATTTCACGCCAGAATCGAAGGCCGCATCTATGGAGTGGAAACATCCGTCATCACCTGTCCGAAAGAAGTTCAAGACAACTCCCTCTGCAGGTAAAGTGCTCCTCACAGTAGTGATATAGAGAAAGGACACGTGGGGTCTTTTCCTTTACTGGATAACATTTGCCAAACAATTTACAGCAAAATATATATGCCTACATTGCTGTACCTATGAAAATGTATCCATTAATAACCTATATTTCATAGGTACAGCAATGTAGGCATATAGTTATGTATCCATTAAATATAACCTATGAATCATAATATTCTTGTTTCAAAAGTAACTGCTGTCAGTTAAATCTATCAGGAACCTTTAATATACACAAGGTAGTTAGGAATATACTCTTTAGACATATAAATATTGCTTGGATTATTCTAAATTTTCATTTATATTTTAAAATACCGGTCATTTCCATTACCTATTTCTACTTAAATACCTTTTTTTTACGATGGGGATTATCTGGAACTCTTGCAAATAGCATTTTGAAAGTATCTTAAATTTACCATTAATATTTTAGACTACATTTTGCACCAATATTTAAATTTAGTGATGATTGCTCACCCATTAATGAAAACATAGCGATAAGTTTTTGTGTTTAAATATATTAAATTATTAAATTAAAATTCCTATGTTTAAATTAAAATTACTGTGTTTAATTCCATCTTTAACAAGAGCTGTAAGATTTATGGAATTTAGATTCTTACCACAGACCCACTGAAAAGTCGTGAAATCATTGGCAACGTTGAAGAACATTTGCAAATGTTTATGTACACACTAATGTACACTATTCGAATCACGAATGTCGCTGCCTACGCATCTAACTATGAATCTAATGACGTATCTAAATGCCACATCTAAATTTCTGCAAGCGATGGTTCAGCTATAATTCTATGATCAAATACTCAATCTAGCTTTAACGAATTTATTAAAATACTAAAATTAATCTAATCTAGAATCGAATCTAATGTTACATCTCAGGAGCAGCGTTCTAGCTGCGTCATAACAAATCTAAAGTCAAGTTCTCACTGTTGCCATTCTGAAGCAGAGAAAAGTTTGTTTCTAATCAAACCGGAAAACGGCAAAGTGAAAGTTTCTAGTCAAATCGGAACATCTCGGCTCCCGTTGGACGATTGTCCAACATCATTTGGAAATGGGAGTGGACTGATATTGGAGACGGCTCGGCGAAAGATTCCATCTAAAGTTCTGACGTCTACGACTCGTACTATCCATCTGGACCAGGAAAGGTCTCCTCAATGCGAGCTAGGGTCCACTTCATGGGTGTCTTTTTTTTATCCTTTAACAAGACTAGTTGTCCTGCCTTGAAATTGGACCTCACTTGATTCCATTTTGAACGGTTCTGCAAATGCGTAAGATATTCCTCGCTCCAAGGGTTCCAGAAATTAGCTCTAAGTTTTTGAATTAAGGTCCATCTAGATGACAAGGTCAAAGAATCTACAGAATCATTCTGTTATGGTATCGACAAAAGTGGAGTTCCTATTAGGAAATGACCTGGAGTCAAAGGCTGAAGATCTGTTGGATCAGCCGAAATAGGTGACAGAGGTCAAGAGTTCAAGCAGGCTTCTATTTGCGTAATTAATGTATACCGCTCTTCAAAGTTTAAAATTGTCGTTTTCGCGACCTTTGTCAAAATTCTCTTCATTGATTTTATATTAGTCTCCCATAATCCGCCAAAGGAGGAATAAATCTCCATGTTATACCTTCTTCGGAACTAAAGCGCTGAATAGGATCCGATCTACAAATTCTAAAGCGTTTGTCAAGAACATTCTTCGTTCCCTTGAAGTTCGTAGCGTTATCACTCCAAACAATGGATGGCTTAGATCGTCTGGCAATAAACCTTCTAAGGCATGCTAGAAATGCTTCAGTAGACAAATACGATACTACTTCTAGATGAATAGCCTTTGGACTAAAGCAAATAAATATCGCGATGTATGATTTTAACGTAACTCTAGATCTTTTCAAATTAGGCTTGGTGATAACTGGACCTGCAAAGTCCAGTCCTATTTTTTCGAATGGTCTAGTTATTACAACACATTCTCTAGGTAAGTCTCCCATCATTTGGTTTGTGGTTTGGTTCCTTGTTCGAAAGCACGTCATGCATTTACTTATAACACATCTAACTCTATCTTGTCCGGAAGGTATCCAGTATAATTGTCTAATAAGAGAAAGTGTTGTTTGAACGTCCGAATGAAGAGATATTTTGTGATAATAATCTATGAGTAATCCAGTGAAATGATGTCTTTTGGGTAAAAGAAGTTGATGTTTGTGGTCTTCTGAAAGATTGGAGAAACGTAGTCTCCCACCAACTCGTAAAAGTTCATCTTCATCCAGAAATACATTTAAGGAATAAACCTTACTATTACTTGGAACTGATCGTTTCGACTGCAGGCACTTAATTTCAGGTTGAAATTCAGAATGTTGTACACATTTGACTAGCACCTTTGTTGCATTCTGTAGTTCAGAAGCACTCAAAAAACGTTCTTTTCTCAATGGTAGATTGGTTCTACAGTTGTTCGCAAACCTTAAACACCACGCAGTAGTTCTAATCAATTTGCTGAATGACAAATACCTTTTAATGAATTCGTTTTCAATGGAATTTTCACCTGTGACTGTTGAGTTCACTACAGCTCCCCTTCGAAGTTCAAGCTCTTCATGCCCCTTGAAATCTCTTACTGATTCTGGAAGTTTTGGCCACGAATCGATACTCCGTAATAGCCACTTAGGTCCATGCCACCACATGTCACTATTTCGTAGTTCAGACAACGTTATTCCTTTCGTGGAATTTGTCTTTGTTCCTCTGGTCAGCATATCAGCCGGATTTTCATCTCCAGGGCAATAATTCCAGGACTCAGGTGATGTTTTCTCTCGTATTTCCATTACTCGATGTTGGATGAATGGCTTCCATTTATTTAAATCGCCCTTTATCCAATGTAACGTAACAGAAGAGTCTGACCAAAAATATACATTCATCTGGAGTCTTTTCTCTAACTGTTCTTTCACATTTGAGGCTAATCTTGCTCCGATGAGCGCCCCCATTAGCTCTAATCTTAGAAGGGACAGCTTCTTCAGTGGAGCTACTCTGGTTTTGGAAATGACAAAACTATTTAATATTTCACTGTCCGTCGTGAAGTATCGCAGGTATATCACAGCTCCATATGCCTTCTGACTTGCGTCGGTAAAGCAATGCATTTAAATATTTCTCAATTCAGACTTGTTAGTCTTTCGGAAGTAATGTCGCGGAATGTTTACATCCTGAATCGCTGACAGTTCATTAATCCCTTTTTTCATTCTGTTTTCAAAGTCGAATTGTAACGCATCAACCCAATCTACTCCAAGTTGCCAAATTTCCTGCATTAGTATTTTTGCCCTAATAGTGAATGGACTTATAAATCCAATGGGATCGTAAAGCTTTCCAATGGTTTTAAGAACTTCTCTTTTTGGCATTAACTTTGTTTTCCCTTGATTAGTTAGATTTTGTGATTCTATCTTCAGAAGGTCTTCCTTGTAATTCCATTTATATCCCAATACCTTCTGTTCCAGAACTTTCTGAATTTCACCATTTTCGTATTCGTCAAAACTTCCTGCAGATTCCTACAATTTGTTTTCCATTTTCGCATGTTGAAACCAGCAGCCTTCAATATATATCTAATATCTTCATATATGAGTTTGGCTTCGTTTTCGTCTTCATCTCCACCTATTAAATCGTCTACGTATAAACATTCGTTCAATAGTTTAACTGCTTTCTGATTTGTTTCTTTAAAGGTATTTATGTGATGTTTGATAGTAGCGGCAAGCAAAACTGGGCTGAATGTAGCTCCAAACAAAACGCAAGTCATCCTAAATATTTTCGTGTTAGGTTTCCCATCCTTATCTGTAAGGTTATTTGCCCACAAAAATCTTACAGCATCCCTATCTTCAGGTGAGAGAGAAATCTGAAGAAAGACTTGTTCAATGTCGGCAGTAAATGCTATGCTATGTGTACGAAATTGTATTAATATCTCTAACAATGGTGGATTTAAATTAGGACCGGAATAGAGACAATCGTTTAAAGAGTATTCATTTTTCGAATGGCTGGATGCATCAAATACAACTCTCACAGGTTTATCAGGTCGAATAACTGGCTGGTGAGGCATGTAATAAATTCTTCCTGTTTCTTCAGAACTTGGATCAATTTCCTCAGCTATACCCATTTTTAAATGTTGTTCTATAACTGATACTGCTGATGAAGCAGTGGATCATTTCTCAATCTTTTAACCAGTTTATTAAAGCGAACTTCTGCATTTACGTAATTCATTTTTAATTCAGACGAATGCTCATTCCAAGGGAGTTTAACCTCATATCGCTTTTCTTTAAATTTGATAGTTCTGTTAAAATTCTCTAAAATGTCATTGTCTATTTTACTAATTTCCTTCCCTTGTTCAATTCCCAATGTTTCTAATTCCCAAAACTGCTTTAACTGTGTTGAGACCAATTTGTCGTCAACAATAATATCCATGTTTAATAATTCACCGTTAGAATCAGTCCGGCCTTGAAGGCACCATCCAAATATTGTTTCGGAAGCTATATGTTTATTTTTAAAACGTTTAAGTCTACTAGTTATTACTTCATGATAGTAATCTGCTTTAATCAAAACAGCAATATTTTTGTCACTGAATTCACAAGAATCAGCTAATTGTAGTCCTATTATCTCTTTGTTAATTTTGGAAACTGGGATATCAGGGAAAGCTAAATTAGTTGCACATATTTGGTTAGTTTCTAAAGCTTCAATTTCTATACTTAGGGATGGTTTACTTCTGTTTTCTAGTTTGACTTTAACAACATTGTAAGTTTGTTCTGTTGCCTGGTTAACCCCAAAGACAAATACGGACAAAGTCTCCTTTCGAATAACAGGTAATTTACACTTGTCTGAAATGTCCCGAATTATAAAACTTCTCATCGATCCATTGTCTAATAGAATACGAACTGGTTCTAAATTATCCTTCTCAGAAAACTGACGTATCATCACAGTGTACGTTTGTAGCAATGCACTGCGCAAAGTTTCGGTTTTTAATTGACTAATCTGAACATATTCTTTACTGGATGGAATTGTCGACACGACCTTGTTTTTCTCCGATTTGGTTTCGAGCTGGAAACAAATAGACCTATTGTGTCTTTTATTACATATTTCGCACATTTTTCTTTCCTTACACTGCTTAATTTTATGCTGAGATTTTAAACACAAAAAACATCGGGCTTGAGATTTTAAAATATTTCTTTTCTCCTCCACGGTTTTAATTTCGCAGCGCTCCGAATCGTATAGTTCGTCACAATATATGCATTTACTGCTAGCGACTGGAGCAACATATTCATACGTTTTAGGCGAACTTCTTTCAAACTGTTTACTGCGCTTGTTGTTTACATTATCGTGAGCGGAGTGGAGACGATCGTTTGATCTATGCCTCCAGTTATGAATCATTCCCGCTCGGTGTTTTCTTTTTGTTTCTCTACTTTCATTTAACTGCGTAGCTCTTTCGCGGCTTTCTATTTCTTTACGAATAAATTCCATTAATTCGTTAACGTTCCATGTTTGGTCATTGTTTCTACTGCGACTGTATTCTAATGTTATCTCTGATGGAATTAATTTTAACAATATTGGGAAAAGTAAACTACCGTAAGTTTCTGATACGACGTTCATTGACTTTAAGCATCTAATTTGAGTTTCACACTGATCATATAAATTCCTAAGATTTTCTATATCCCTTATATTTCTAACAGGGGAAAGATTTAATAGTTTATTCATGTGAGCATTTATTACCAAATCTTTTCTCCCAAACCTGTTAGTTATCAGTTCTATAGCTGAATCGTAGTTCTCATTTGTAAGCGAGAGTCCGGAAACGGCATTATAAGCCACCCCACCTAGTAATGACTTTAAGTAACTGAACTTATTCACTTTCGATAATGAGTCATTGTTATGGATAGCTGCCTCGAACTGACTCCAAAATTCCTGCCAATTGCTAGAATCAACAAAAAATTTAGCGATAGTCAATTTTGGAAGACGAATAATTTTATTATTTTCAAGTTTGGAATCTATAGCGGTTTCATTAGGATCCGAATTTTCGAGTTTGTGTAATTCCCTCAATTTTTTCTTGCTCTAAATTGCCACAGTTGGATTTTTTTCTTCATATTCTAGAGCGGATGAAACTTCAAGTTCAAATTCATCCTCTGGGACCTTCAAATCCTGTTCTATTTGAGTGTTTAAATCACTCAGAGTTTGTGCCTTTTCGTTTAATATATCTAAAGTTTCTTCTATTACATTTATATTAACTTTGTCATCTTTGCTTAATTCTGTCTCAATTTTCTATAGTACCTTGGACACTGCGGTCCTTAATACTTTGCGTTTCGATTTAAGCTTAGTGACAGGATCTTCCATAATTACACTTTAAAATAGAAAACTTATCCTACCTGTTTTTTGCAGGCTTCGCACACTTCATATCGTGCTAATCCATACTTACGAATCCATATTTTCGAATATTAGCCGACTTCCCGACCGATGCACAAAAAATGTTTATGTACGCACTAATGTACACTATTCGAATCACGAATGTCGCTGCCTACGCATCTAACTATCTAATTACGTATCTAAATGCCACATCTAAATTTCTGCAAGCGATGGTTCAGCTATAATTCTATCATCAAATACTCAATAGAGCTTTAACCCTTTAACTGCTTAAGACGTGTTTAAACGTTTTTGGAATTTCTTTAAAAATGCTTAAGACGTCTTTACACGAATTTCAAATCGCACGAAAAATGCTTAAGACATGTATACGCGAAGCCCGAATTTCGCGAAGATTGCTTAACACGTGTTTAGACGACGCGATCTGGTCTTCCTTCCCCTACCTTTCTGCAGGCGGCTGTCAGTAGACACAAAGGTCTTAATAAGGTGTGAAGTCTCTTTGAAAAGAGCACTTTATTAAAAAGTCCTTAGAGTGAAGTATCTTTGTCAGACAGCAGGTATGTATTATCTGTGTGCCGACTAAAAGTTTGCGAAAGAAGATAAACCGTTTTACAACTGTTTGCCTTGTGGTACTTTATACAAATGAAAGTCAAACAGGATCCGACGTTGTTATACTACGTTGCCGAATTTTAGTAGAAACAAGAAAAAATAAGAATTGTCACGGAGGACGCCTTTATGCCTATATGTTATAGAATCAAATATTTTATTTTTGTTTTGAAAAATGATTACAATTTCTGATTCGTCAGGAAAAAATATAAAATGTGGCAACCAGCTTTCTTGTTTGCCTTCGTATTTCAAATGCGCGTTATTATAATGGTATATTCTTCTTTTTACATTCTTAAATGTTAAAACTGTGCTTTCAGCATGCCTGAGTTTTGTACTCGTATGTGTGGCTTTATGCTCCGCAGAAATGGCGAACTGACATATAAAAATTACATGAATGTTGAAAGGAAGATATTCTACTCGAAACTTCAACTAAATGGAATAAATGAATACGCCGAAGGAATTTCTAGAAATATTTGTTTTAAAAATTTTATTATTAAGATTTTAAATACAAAATGTTTTGAAATCTAAAGAATAAAATATGTAATCCTTGAAACATTTTTGGAAAAAAATCTATCGATATAAAATCTCTTAAAATTAATGGAGTGTAAATTAATTAAAACAGTTAGTGTACGAAAGGGTTAGATATACTGCGCACAAAAAATTACAGTCAGAAGATCAATTATTTAAAGATATAAATTAATTACATTAAAAGAATTTAAAATAAATTAACATCTGTCCAAATGTAAATGCTAACAGCAATAGCACGAATGAAAGTTATTCTTTAAATTCCGAAGTTCATCCGTCGGTACGCAATGATTGTGTCTTTGCGATTACTTTTCTTATAGATACTACAAAAGGCTGCCAACGAAGTAGCGGTAAAATCGCTGAATGCTAATAGTTTGAAGCGGGTTCAAATCCTGATGAATGGATTGCCTGCATACCAGTTTTAGCGAATGTTTATTGCGCATGTTTAATGTGAATATGAGCCAATTTTAGTTAGCTTTTCATGATGACGTGCCTTGACTACGAGTCCTCGCTCGGGTTGTGTTTGGTTTGGCTTGTTAGATTATTAAGCACGTGAAGGCGATCTGTCTAAGGGGAGGTATGCTTTCGTGACAGATTTTCTAAGGGAAACAATCTCGCACTACAAAAAGTTAAAACCATAAAAACTCCCATGCAATCAGCTTGTTCACGGGGGTTTGAATGCAGGTCAAACTACCAGTATGTTAAGAGAAGCGATTCCAAGAATGTTTAATTATTTTATTTAGTTTGTCATAAGTTAAATAAAATAATTAAACATTCTTGAAATCTCTTCACATTACTGAAATGGCAATAACTTCGAATTATACTATGCTACCACTTTTCCTCTAATATGAAATTTTGAACTTTTCCGTTATCGGACAGCCCACCAGCGACTGAGCGGAGTCTAACGGAACAACTGGTGGTTCTGTCCGGGGTTCGAATCCCGGCAAACGAGCTGGTTGCCAGGATGATATTCTTAGTTTTCCATATGTGTAACATGTATGCAAGCCAATTTCCGTTAGGCAATCCTCGAACGAAGGCATCCTTCACCTTAGGCAAATAACCATCGAGTACTTTGCCATAATCAAATAAACATTTATCCATAACATGCTTCAAATATTTTTATGTTGAAAAGTTCATGCGCCAAAGTTGGGCCCCGTTGAATGAAATATGTTGTTTATTTTTTCTTTGTTTTTTATAACAACAATGTTCTTGTTTTCAGAATCTGAATTATCAATAAAATTCTTTTAATAATATGCGATTCTATTTTGTTTTTTTTTGTTTAATGAAAAATTAATTTAAGCGACAAATCTCTTACATTTAGAAAAATTTCCGATTTTCGAAACGAGTAGCTGTCAAAAGCGCATCTTCTCGTTGCTGCATATATTTATTTAAAGCAAACTGCTTGGCGCGTGTGCTTTTATATTTGAAAAGATTCAGAGAATTTTCAACAGGGAAATAAAGTTATTAATTTTACTGAATTTTGTGGATTCTTTGTGTTTTGAGGTAAAAGTCAAACCATCAGATATATGATAACCTTAAAATAAGGGTATATATAATCAGGATTTTGCGGCCAGACATTCCCAGCGAAATAAATTACAAAAAATTATCTATGTAGATTTAATGAATATTCCGTTTAGTATTTTAATTTATCAGTGTTATTACACATCAGTTTATCAGTGTAAGTTATATCGAGTTTTAGTTGTGTTCGATATAATAATTTTATTTGGTTTATATAAATCCGATTCGTTTAATAATATTATATTTATTAAATACTATTTATTAGGTTTCCAAATCTGTCAAACCCAATCAATGGCCTCCTGGCTAAGATATCTCATTATCGCTATTTCGACTCGTATTCGAACCCAAACAAACGAACTGGTTGAATTTTGTGATTTCTCCTATGTGTAACATGAACATGAGTACGTTTTACTTAGAAAGTCGTCCATGGAGACATTCATTGCATTCGACTGATAGATCTCGTTTCCTTTGCCATACTCAAAAAATCTAAAAATTTTTCAAAAACACTAACAGATGCATATAACAAAATAAAATTAAGTAAATGCATATAAGAAAATAAATTAAGTAAATGCATATTAAAAAAACTGAAGTAAATGTATATAACGAAAAAAAAAATGAGGTAAAAACAAATTTTCAATAATTTTTCAATACAGTAGTTTTTAAATTGCTTGTTTTCAAATTTTATTTCATTTTTATGTATGTACTAGTATACAGTGTATGTATGCGAAAGTGTGCTTGTTCGGCATATCCATATATATTAATTAAATAAATCTGATTTGAAAATGCATGCACTAACGCGCTATTCTTGTAATTTGAAAAACACTAAAGTATTGTCTGAGAAAAATATTTATAAAGAAAATTAAATTTCGTCTCCTTACTCGGTGCTGTGTAAAAAATTTAAATAAGCTTATTAATTTTTTCTTCTTTATTAAAAACAAATTAGTTTCTTTTCATCTATATATGAAAAATAACAAAATCTTGCTGTCAGAATGGAAATTCTTAAAAATATAAAACTCGTTTTCTTCGAACAAAAGTTTCTGAGAAATTTCTCTAGGTCAGCAGGTAGTAACAGGACCACTGACTGCTTTGTTTGAAAAACCCGATGAAGTGGATGATTTTACCCCCAAAAGGTTTTCTTTAACAAAGCAGATGCGGTCCAAACGGCTTTGCTGAGAAGCGTTCGTATTTGAATAGCTTGAAGCTTGAAAGCTTGAGTCGGTTGTTTCCGAAGCAATCAGTCAAACAGCAATAAAATTTGTTATAGATATTTCTCTCTCTCTCTGTGAGTTCTAGAAATCTTGGAATGGGTGGAAGTTTATTTTGTTTTACACATATAAGGAAACTGCATGTAAAGCAAAATAATTCAAGGCACATATTGTATGTTAATCATTGTACGTCCCCTCAGCTCTTCGGTTGGGTATTAAGAAAAGAAATTCCTATACTGCTTTTGTATTGCTTGTATATTGAAAGATTTGAAAAAAAAAAAAAAAAAAAAAAAAAAAAAAAAAGCTTTATATGAAAAGTTTTTCACCGATGAACGAATACAGCTGAAACATGTTTCTGTCTTCAAGTATATCCACAAAACATGAAATAGTATTGTACTCTTTTGTATTCTATTGCATTTTTATATTACTTCGTGGTAAATTTTTTGATTCTTAAATTTCTCTCTCTCTTTTCTTATAATACACAAGTACTCTTTCAAATATGGCTGACCTATGAACCTAAATTTTTATACTATAAAATTTTATATAAAAATTAGCCGTAATCATTAGTCACAGCATTGTGTATATTATATTCTTGAATACATGCCTACAATTAATACTAAGAATACTATTGATAAAATTCGTGAGATAATTAATAATGAAAATACTGTTTAAGCTAAAAACCGATTTGAATCTTTTTTTCATTATAGGGTAACATGAGCCAAACATTTTTCGTTAGAAATATACGATTATGCTAACTTGACACATCAGATAGAAAATATTCTATCGTCATCATCGGCTATGATAAAAGATTTTTACGCTTAAGATTTTGGATTATGATAAAGCACACAGGACCTATTTGTCTAAGGGAAAGGAAGTCTTCGGGGTAGATTTTTTTTGTGGGAAAGAAACTGTTAATTCACAATCAATTGTACTTATGAAAAACCCCTAAACCCCCCCCATGCAGCCGCTAGAATTTACCGGTGCTCAGCTATCTTACCGCTTGGAGACTAGTTGGCTTTCTGAACTTACGCAATACTTATCTGAATTTGAATATTTGCATAAAAAACGAGCAAAATAAAATAACACATTGTAAATAGTACATTTTACTGAAATCAAACTTTCTTTGAAAAAGGAAAATAAATTGTAAGGAATAAGTGGATGCATTTAATTAAACGGCGGGCAATAACAGCGCTGATCATACGTTTCGTATAGGAAATAATTTTCTTCGTGTTATCGTATAACGGAAAATATCCACAGAATATATTTTACAATTTTTAAGAAGTCATGGGTTATCTGCTTTAAGAGAACACCTTCGTGGGCAATTTTCTAAATAAAATTGGCTTGAATTCACGCTCCGCATCGGGAAAATCATAAAGACCACAAGCAGCTAAACTGTTCGGTTGCCAACAACAAAATACCAACATCCAGCAATCTTATTCACTCAACTATAGTGAACTTAAACTAATGTTTGTATATTATTAGTAGTATTAAAGTAACGAAAATATTTATTCTAATAAAAATTTTTGTTTAAATATCCTCCCTAGTAAGGTATTTCCTTTGGTTGGAGATCTGTCAACAATAAATGCTATGTTTAAACAAGACATTTATTTAGAGCATAATGCTTCAAAAATGTATGCTGGGATCCCTAGAAAAAAAATATCGCCAGAAAATATATCTCCGAAAAAATATTTAATTATTCATATTCTTATGATTAATTATTAAATAATAAATAACTTTTATAATTATGAAATGAAATGCTTATTTATACTTTACCAAATGTACAGCAACACTCTTTCTTTACAAAAATACCATACTGAATAAATTATATTGTAAGCTAATAAGTAACAACATTGCTTTGTTTAATTAAGATACAATAACAAGCCGAACAAACATTAAATTGGAAGTCAAACAACAAAAATCAGTGTTATATTTTCAAATTTTCACAATCTAATTTTCATTATATCTTATCTCGTTCATTTGCGCTTTTGCAGCTGAAGATGATGGTTCGGTAAAACCATCGAAACTAGTCCTGTGAAAATTTGAAAATACAACGCTGATTTTTGTTCTTTGACTTCCAAATTAATTGCTTTGTTTGTTATTAATATGTCTCATCTTTCCTATTTCAGCTAAAATTTACTAGTGTTTCTTGGACAGGAAAGCAAGAATTTTAAATTTGAATCAATAAATTTATAATACACTGAAAACGGTTTCATGTTATAATTCCCTTTCTGAATATCTTGAATGTATATGAAAAAGTAAAATGCAAATTTAATATTAATACTATCACCCTTAAAAACACCCAACTATTTCGTTTATTACTCTCTTAAAACTACGTAATAATTAAGGAAAAAAGAAATTATTTAAAATAATTATTAGTTGCCTGCAGTTCAAAAATACAGGAAAATGCTGAAGGTTTTAAAGATTTTTAATTAATGACAAAAATACAGAAAATCGGAAATAATACGAAATGTTTCAACAATATCTCAGTAGGAATGAAAATTGCACCAGATATTTGTCAGAATATAATTTTAGTGATAGCACTTTAATCAGTCTGCACTGAAATTCCGGTGATAATCAGTGACATACAGATTTAGGTTACTTAGGTTAAAAATGCGTAATAATTTAAAATTTAACCGGGTAAATTTTAAAACCAATTTATTTGAAAATGAGCAGCTTCGCTACGAGCCTTCGTCTGGCTTTTAAATGTACCGGAAAAATGGCTGAAGGGAACTCCAAACGTTAAATTTAAAAACTGCGTAGGATTTTACTCTGCAGAACAACTTCATAAAAAAAGTTATTACGTATAACAAAATTACAATGAAATAAGCAATGTCCCTTAATACAAATATTAATTATTCTAATAAATAAATTAAGCAAATTCCCTTTGCAAAATCTTAAGAACTCAAATGGTATAAAGGAGGTTAGGAACTTTGTTTCCTAAAAAAATCAGTCAAAACTTTTCAATATCTTAAAAACAGTGAAATGTACAATAAATAAAATAAAGGAATGCAAAAAAAAAAAAAAAAAAAAAAAAAAAAAAAAAAAAATTCTGAAAAGCAAAGTATAATTAATGATATTTTATCTTGTTTTCAAGGGAAAAATTTACAATGAAATTAGCTATATCTCTTAATGCAAATATTAATTATCCTAATTAAAAAATTAACCAACTTTCCGTAGAAGAACAAAAATCATGCAAAACTTTTCAATATCTTATAAACAGTGAAATAAGCAAAAAAATAACATGAAAGCAACTCAAAGAACATAAATTCCGCGCAGAATTTTACTCCACAAAACAACTTTATAAAAAAAAATCAATAAAAATATATTATATTTATATAAAACTGACAATGAAATATGCCAATCTCTTAAAAACAGTGACATAAGAAATACGATGAAAAATTTTTGCCAAATCCATATTTCTAAAAGAATGAAACTATTCAAAATGATGCGATTTCATCAAAAATCTATCAACAACAATAAGACAGTAAAATTGTTGCCAAAATCACATTTTTAAAGATGTGAGATGTGAGAAATGTACTCGGAAGCTTCATTTAAAAAAATCTTTTAAAAATACAAAATAAATTATCATTTTTCCAAAATTCTTTTTGTAAAAGCATTCGCAAGGATGAAAGTTTAACGTGTAAAAATATCAAAGAAAAATAAACTGTACATTTTTAAAAATAAACTATTTTAAAAAAAATCCCATTGAAAAAGTGTTAAGCTCCCTTTGTTAAATAAATTCGTATTTAATCGATTTATTGAAACACGAAATTTATTTTAAGTTCGTAAAATAGCTAAGTGCCTACGTTTCATGACGATGTGAAAATGGAGTGCGTAGAGTAAAATCTCGCTTTCCTATAGCCCATTATGTTTCAAAATGACACGATTTCGTCACAAAACATGAAATAAAAAAAATTCGAATTCGAATTTCGAAAAAATCGCTTCGAAGTGCACTGGCTCTTGTGTAGATGTACCTATGTACCAAATTTCGTAGCCGTGGGTCTATTAGCTTACGCGCAGGGCGAACGAAAGGCGCACACACACAGACAGACTCTTTCTTTTATTATATGTAGAGAAGATATGTAGAGATAAGATTGTTTAAGGGAAGGAAACTTTCAAGTTTCGCAGCTATAGCCTGTGGCATTAAGACGATCATCACGGAGTGTCTAGCCTTTTGCAATTCTCTTGAGAGCTCACAGCTACCGAACAATATATAGCAACTAATCTCACTTAGCGGTATCCTTCCTATGGGAAGTAAAATTCCCATTGAAGTAAAATTCTTGGGAGGGATGGGAAATAACAAAAAACTGCTTGACAATTTTCAGAGGTTTAGGGTTATTTTCGCGACATTTTACGGAAGTTCGGTCTAAAACTAAGGACAGTTTTAAAGGCATTCGCAGAAAATCACTCGACAGGCTAAGGGTTAACGAATTTATTAAAATACTAAAATTAATCTAATCTAGAATCAAATCTAATGTTACATCTCAGGAGCAGCGTTCTAGCTGCGTCATAACAAATATAAAGTCAAGTTCTCACTGTTGCCATTCTGAGGCAGAGAAAAGTTTGTTTCTAATCAAACCGGAACATCGGCATAGTGAAAGTTTCTAGTCAAACCGGAACAGCAAACTCATCGGTGAGTTAGGAGAAGAATATTTGTTCGCATAATCTTTAAATTTATTTCAACGATGCATCCACCACCACCTGTTGTTTTACATTCTTCTTTTTCCATACAAGATATGCATAATTCTAGGCTTTGTTTCACTGTTGTTCTCCCTATAAACTTTTCTTAAAACAAAAATTACGAAATTGCAAAATTTTAGCACCATAATCCTAAAATGAGAAAGGAAAGAGAGGCATATGATGCCTTTTATGCTGTGTGCATGAAGAAAGCTATGCTGCCAAAGATTTCACCTGAGACAACAGAAACTGCAGTATGTGGTCCACCCCAATGCTGAAATTCCCATAGGAAGGATCAGAATTTGCAACCACACTGGTGAAAATATCTGGAGAAGTGATATCTAGGAGAATGCTATGTGTATACTTGGGTTGCCACATAAATGCTTTTTAGTGACATGGTGTAGACCATCAGTACTTTTTCACAGCACTTTTGGAAGGTTCAGATAATTAGAAAGTACTAAAATTCCTCATTTTAGAATTATTTTGAGTAAGTCACACTTTGTGAATTGTGATGAACAAAAATTAATATGCTGTGCTTCCCTCAAACCACTTTCCTCTTTCCACATAATGATTTACCTGCATAAATCAGAACTTTACTATTGCAATATGCTTTTGAAAAGACTGTAAGGATCTTAAGTTTTACTAACGTTTATTTTATTTTAAATCTTTACTATCACTTCTTATTTTCTACTTCCGGCCAGAATTAAAAGCGTTAACTTATTTATGCAAAATTTGTCTGGCGAACGCCAAGTACTTAAGTTGTGGCTTTTTGCCAAGCGAGAGAGAGGAAGGATTTAGTCGAGGCAGGCCGCTTACCTTAGAAGTTTTACTCAGTTGCTGGTTGCCTTCCAGGCCAGAGGTTTAATCCTTTTGATAATTTTAAACGTATTCCTGTTAATATAAGGCCAATCTTCCACGTTTATTTCAAAGTTAAGTTAGCGTTTAGTTATATTTTTATATTCTTATGTTTAGACCACAAGTAGTGGGTCTTTGTATTCCGAAGTACGGAAATTATTGTAAAGAGAGAAAAATAAAGGGTTTTGTATACCCTTCTTGTGTATCCTGTCTACTTCCCACAGTTATTGAACATAGCTTTAGTAAGCTCTCTGTTCCGAGTCAGGTCCTTGCATGTTCCCAAAGAAAGTAAGACGGAACATTGAACCTGATAGTGGCGCCCAACGAAGAAGAATAACCATGGCCGAGTTTCAAGAAGAACCTGTGCTGCCTGCAGAAGCGGATCAGAATCCAGAAATGCCAGCTGCCGCCCTGGAAGGATTTGGTTACATCGTCCAGACCATGCGCGCTTCGATGAAACCAGAAGCAACATTTAATGGAAACTCACCGGTAACCAGTTTTTTGGAAAAATTGGATGACCACTTCATGCTCTACCCCGTGCACGAGTTTCAAAAAGTTACCTTAGCTACCAGCGCTTTGAGGGGCCAAGCGCTTAATTGGTTCAAATGTATAGGCAGAAGTCTCTTGGGTCAAGCAGGAAGTCCCACCTATACTTACGAAAATTTCAAGACTGCCCTACTAAAAGCCTTCCCTGTTGTAAGGGATCGTGCGAAATTAGAAAGGGAAATTTTCAGTATATATCAGCAAAGAATCGAAAATCTCTCAAGCTTTATTTTAAGAAAAATTCACGTCTTCAAACTCTTGTATGGAAACCGTCCGGATCCTGAGATAATTCAAGTGATTTTGCCGAGGTTACTGCCCCAAGTGCAAGACTTTATTGAATTAAGAAATCCGACTACACTGGAAAAGTTATTTGAGCTAGCAATCCAGTTTGAAAGTAGAAGAACGGCGGACATTGAAAGAAGACGCCAATATCAACAGCGAAACCAATTTGGTGCGCCAAGACTACAGCAAACTCAAGCACACGGCTACGGAAGCAAAGCGAATCAGTGGGCAAGGAAACCCGAGCATTCAAAAACAGCCGGCGAACGTCGACAGTTCAACAGCAATCCAGGAAAAAAGTCTCAAGGCCAGTGGAAAAAGAAGGAAAGCACGGAAATGAAAAATAATTTAAACTAAAACGGATTTCTGCTGACGGGAGGGTGCGGAAATCCGAAGGCCACGAAAACCCCTCTTCCTTCAAGTTAAATACAGTAATGGTGAAAAATTTGACTCTTCCGAAGATTGAAGTGTTGGTGAATAATATCCCAGGCACCGAACTCCTGGATACAGGCGCGCAGTGTTCCTGTGTGGCAGAAGATTTTTTTAGGAAGTATTTTCATAAATATCGTATATATAATTCGGATAATACGACAGTGTTAGCTGCGCAAGGAGAAAGATGCAAGTGTATAGATAAATTACCGCTGTATGTCCGTATCAAGGACGAACAAGTAAAGGTTATGTTTTTCATAGTAAAGAATCTGCAAGCACATATTATCTTAGGAATATATTTTCTTTCAGAGGCACAAGCAACGCTAGATTTTAATGAAGCGTCCCTTAAGCTGACGATGAAACCAGTTCGTGGAGAAAAGGCTGAACCGCCGATGTTAAACCTTGACCACCTGCCTAATGAAGAGCAACGAAGAATCCGACAAGTGGTAAGTGAATTTGCTTCGTTATTTAGTGATATTCCAGGATTTACTCAGGTTACTAACCATAGTATTGACACCGGAGATTCAATGCCAGTTCGCCACAAAGCATACCGGTATGATAAGAATAAGGAAAAAATTATAGAATGGCATATCACCGATATGCTACGTAAAAAGATCATAACGCCCATCTCAAGTAGTTATGCTAGCCCGGTGGTTTTATGTAAGAAAAATAATGACTATCCTTTGACACATCCAAAAAGGTGGAGATTCGCAATTGACTACAGTAAATTAAACTCCATAACTAAATATCCGGTATATCCGTTACCTATTATTGAAGAAATTCTAAGGAACATAACATCCACCAAATATATGACGACTTTAGACTTAACGACTGGTTATTTTCAAATAGGGGTTAGGCCTGAGGACGTGCCTAAGACTGCTTTTATAACCAAGTCTGGCACTTATGCATTTCTGCGTATGCCGTTTGGTCTTTCAGGGGCACCGGCAACATTTCAGCGATGTATGGACATTGTGTTAAGGCCTGTTCTTGGAAAGTCCACATTTATCTATTTAGACGATATCATTATTACTAGTGATAATCTCGACCAACATGTACAGGATTTAAGACAGGTGTTTTCTTTATTAAATGAGGCCGATCTAAAAGTTAATGTCGAAAAGTGCAAATTTGCAGCCCCTGAATTAAAATATTTAGGTTACAAAATATCTCAGAAAGGAATCGAGACAGACGAATCAAAAATAATCGCTGTACAAAAGTATCCGACTCCAAACACGGCGAAGAAGCTCTCTTCTTTTCTAGGACTTTGTTCATATTATATGTCCTTTATAAAAGATTTTGCAGTTATTGCTGAACCATTGTTAAAATTAAAAAGGAAAAAGGCAAGATTCTCGTGGACGGCCGAAGCCAATAGTGCTTTCGAAAAATTAAAACAAGCATTAACGCAAGCCCCTGTGTTGAAATTTCCTGAAAAGGATGAGAATTTAGAAATTTCAGCGGATGCTTCGGATTATGCGGTAGGAGCGGTACTTTCGCAAAATCAGCAGCCCGTGGCATTTTTTAGCCGAACTTTAAATCAAACACAAAGAAGCTATTCCGCGACCGAGAGAGAGGCACTTGCAGTTCTGTTAGCAGTGCAAAAGTTCCGAGTCTATTTTGGAAAGGCGCCAATAACAGTGTACTCTGATCATGCGGCGGTAACTAGATTGTACTCAGGGAAAAACTTATCCCCAAGGTTAATAAGATAGGCACTCAAGCTACAAGAATATAATCTGGTAATCAAGCATACCCCCGGAAAGGAAAATACCGTAGCAGATGCCCTATCCAGAATTAAAATAGAGGAAGAAGGTAATATGTAAAGGTGGCAATGCTCACAGCATATACAATAAATTCCCGAGAAACTGTAATAACCGAACTGGGTAAGGATCCTGAGTTAGGAAGCATTTATGAGTATTTAAAGGATCCTGAAAATTTTAGCCACCAAGATATTGTGGCGATAAGAAATAGGGCGGCCCATTACGATCTAATAGATGGTCTATTATTTTATACAAAAACTACGAATTCCAACAACGAATTTCGACCTGTTATCCCAGCTAGTCTTAGATTAAATATCCTGCAGGAGCTCCATGACAGCCCTTTAGCTTCTCATGCTGGTATTCGAAAAACTATCCAACGCGTACGCGAGGCAGTCTATTTTCCTGAACTGCAAAAGTTAACAAGGGCGTATGTCCAGTCCTGCCCAACATGTCACGCAGTTAATTATATTAATTTCCGCCCGGCCGGGTTTCTAAATAGTATTAAATCCGAATTTCCAAATGAAATAATTGGCATCGATTTATTGGGCCCTTTCCCAAAAAGTCAGTTAAATAAAAGTCGCTATCTCCTTGTTATGGTTGATCATTTTAGTAAGTGGACCGAAATTGTTCCCTTAAAACGAGCCTCCGCGAAATTAGTTACTGATTCTATTTTAAATAAATATATTTTAAAATACGGGGCGCCCCTAGAAGTTATATCGGATAATGGTCCTCAATTTGTAAGTAATGTATTTGAAGACATGTGCCAAAAACTGGGCATACGTCATTTAAAAATGGTCCCGTATCGGCCGCAATCAAATATAGCGGAACGGGTCAATAGAAATATAGTGAAAATTATCCGTAGTTATGTTAAAAAGTTTCATAAAACCTGGGATAACTATGTCAATGAATTTGCTTTCGCCCTTAGGACCGCAAAACATGATACAACGGGCAAAACTCCTGCTGAGTTATTTTTAGGCAGAAAGATTATAACTCCGTTAGATAAATTATTTTATGGGCAACAAAGAGCCCCAGAATTTAAAATGGGTGATATAGAAAAACTAATTAAAGAAGCAAAAAAGAATACTGAAGTAGCACAGAGAAAACAAAAGCTGTATTATGACTTGAAACGACGGGGAGTAACTTATAAAGTAGGGGATGAAGTATTAAAAATTAAGCATTCACTTTCTTCAGCACCAAAAGATAAAACTGCCAAATTTTTTCCATGATTTGAAGGACCATATGTCATAGAAAAAATAACTCACGCTGTAGTAGTGTTAAAAGCCAGGAATGGTGAAACCTGCTCCGCAAACATTGATCAAATCAAACCCTACTATGATTGTAATAAAATGCAAATATTTACAGATCTTTTGCAGGATCCGGCGCGGCAGACACAGCAGGCACAAGCTCCAGATGTGGAACAACGACAAGTACAAGGGCAAGCCATTAAGAGGCAGGAGCAAGTGTAAAGAAAGTTTCCCCGCGGGAAAAGTGAAGGTAACAAGAAAAAGAAGCCGTTCCACCGTCCAGAAAAGAGAGCTCACGAACACCCCCAGAATGAAGAAGGGAGAAGGACGACGTATGCAAAGAGAGCCAGGAGAAATGACGGCAACTATAACCCGTCTCTAAAACGGAAGATCTACTCATCCGACAAGACTCTCCGCAGCAAATGTCGCCGAACTGCGGAAGGGCCACCAGCGGCGGAGGAAAAGTTACAAGGAAAATTTGAACGGCCAGCAACGAGGTCCAAGCAGGAACGCGAAAGAAGTTTCCCGGTTCCGCCAAGACCAGCTGCCATTAAACGGCCAAGACCACAGGCAGAGGCGAAAAAGAAGGTATTCAAGGGTGACCGAACTGGAGAAAAAAGAAAGCTTCTAGAGGAAGGCACTGAAGGGCGAGCCCGCACAAGAAGGAGGATAAAATAAACGAGAATCTACGCTACCTTCCAGGACTGGGCTCAGAAAAGAATGTCCGAATATCACAAAGATAAGTAAAAATTTTATGTTACTTTGCAAACTTAAGTTAATCTTTCATTCTTACTGCAAGTGGCAGATTTCAAGAAGTTTTACCTCATGCGAGGTCTACCTTTATCGCCAAAAGGGCGAGAAATGAGTTGTTACCGATTTTGGTATTATGTTTTTCAATTACTCGCGCGTAAAACTAAAGTTGATGTATAATAGGAATATGTAAAGACTTAAATATTGTAAAAGTTATTGTATAAATTTTATTTAAAACATTCTGGCAAGAAAGAAGTTTTAGTCTGAAAGACTTTTTGAAATGTAGTATTTCAATGTAGAAAGAATTGGCACTTGCTTTGAAAAGAATAGAAGTTAACAATGTACTACTAATGTATGTTTTCAAATACGTAAAATTAATGGCATGTTAATATGTTCTTATATACAATGTGAACTGTTATTTTAAATGTTAAGAAATACCGTGATATGGTAAAAGTGAAAGTAATGTTAAAATTTTTTTTTTATTCGTGTGACTGTAAAAAGACCAAATCATGGTGAATATGTGTTAAAGGTTGAATGAATGTAGTTAGGCTCTCTGACGCTACACTTCAGAGTTAGCCACTTTCAGAATAGTACCTCAGGGTTTAGAGTTGAAGTTAGGGTGTGTTACGAGGTCTTGGTATGTTGAATTTTAACACGTTAGTGTTTTGATTGTAGGAGGAAGTGTTGAACACGTATACATAAACACATTCGTGTTTGGTGTTCTTTTACAACACATGTCAGAGAGCACGGGGAGAGATAATTAAAATAGTCATGAATGAAATAAGAATGTTAAGAGAAATATAAATATGCATGTTACTTGCCATTTCATTGTGTAACATTTCATTAAACTAGTTTTACTTCCAGATCTCTGGAAGGAATCAGATTTGAATAAAAGTTCCTGTTTAGATGCAGTACAGATGAAAAATTGCGTGTCCTTATAGCTGCTATTGTAAAAACATTTTTTTTTTTAATTTCTAGTTTCTAGTAAGAAATGTTTGTAAAAGATTGGCCTCGCGTTAGATTCTACAGCTAAAAGTTTTCAACAAGGTCGTTTTAGACCTCAGTGTCAAACTAATTAACTCTGGCGGGAAGTATGTAAGGATCTTAAGTTTTACTAACGTTTATTTTATTTTAAATCTTTACTATCACTTCTTATTTTCTACTTCCGGCCAGAATTAAAAGCTTTAACTTATTTATGCAAAATTTGTCTGGCGAACGCCAAGTACTTAAGTTGTGGCTTTTTGCCAAGCGAGAGAGAGGAAGGATTTAGTCGAGGCAGGCCGCTTACCTTAGAAGTTTTACTCAGTTGCTGGTTGCCTTCCAGGCCAGAGGTTTAATCCTCTTGATAATTTTAAACGTATTGTAGTGTTATCAGTTCTCTGTACTACATACGGCTTCCTGTTAATATAAGGCCAATCTTCCACGTTTATTATTTCAAAGTTAAGTTAGCGTTTAATTATATTTTTATATTCTTACGTTTAGACCACAAGTAGTGGGTCTTTGTATTCCGAAGTACGGAAATTATTGTAAAGAGAGAAAAATAAAGGGTTTTGTATACCCTTCTTGTGTATCCTGTCTACTTCCCACAGTTATTGAACATAGCTTTAGGAAGCTCTCTGTTCCGAGTCAGGTCCTTGCATGTTCCCAAAGAAAGTAAGACGGAACATTGAACCTGATAAGATTATAATTTCATTCATGAGATTTTTACTATCCGATGACATAGCAATCTGAAACTAGAAAAAACGAACAGTTTTCTGTTTTCATTATTTTAGTAAATCAAAGAGACCCATATTTATAAAAGGAGAACATGGCTAACAAAAATGAAATATAAAACTAAATATACAATTGTCAGAAGTCAGTTATGATTATACATGACTGTTATAGTTAAATATTTATTGGCACTTTACCGCCAAAGAAAACGCACAGGCATCATTGCTGGGAAGTAGCTACCTCTAAAAATCTGAGATATAGTAAATAATCAATAGATACCTTTATCACACTTTGAAGTATCATTTTTAAAGCACATTAATTCTTTATTATTTTAAAAGAAAAAAAAAAGCACTACCCTACTTGATCTTGTTTTCCTAAAGCTGGTGAATGTTTAAGCAATTAACTCATTAGTTTGACTCATTGATTAAGATAACATACATCTATATGTATGGCTGTTACAATTATATTATTCTGCAGCTCAGAACTAAGGGGGTGCTACAGAGCAGCTAGTCTTCATATGTACTGGTCATTGTTATCTGCATCATCAAGGAGTTTTTTAAAGTGACCATTGTTTCAGCTACCTTTGTTAGAAAAAATAAGCAGCTTTTGTGTGCTTTGCATATTCAAATAACCTAACCAAATCCTCGTTAGAACATTATAAGTGACTACAGCTATAGTTATGCATAGAACTTTGCAAATAGAAGGATAAATAATATAAATTCCTTTTTTCCAGATAAATCTTAATACATCAACACCATCAAGGATCACATCCATGGGTCTGCATGAACAAAATGGCACATTATGTCATGCATCCCCATATAGGTATGAAACCAAGTGTAATCGCATGCTGCCATTACATTCCAGTTGCCTTCATGTTTAATGCTCATTGGTGGCCAGGGCAACCTGTATGACTGCAATGGGTGGCAGGACATAAGAGCGTCAAAATTTTTAGAATTTAGGCAGGCATTGGTAGGCATAATTTGCAAGCAGCAGTTATTGCATTAGGTGATAAAATGTCTAGCTCTGGCTTCGTTAGCAGTCAAGCAGTAAAGTAGTTGAATACTGATGATTCGACCTGGGTTCACATCCTTGCGAACGGTTTGGCTGCATGTTTGTTTTGTTAGTTTTCCTCATATATGAAACCTCATATAGGCTAATATAAGCTAATTTCTCTTTGAAAGTACTCCATGAAAGTATCTCTACCCTTAGCCAAGTTACTACACTGTAATCAAATCCATGTTTAATGTGCAGTTGAACAGTCACCATTGTTTAGGGCTACTGTAAATGATTTATCAGATTTAAAAATTCTAATATTGAAAAATTACACATATTATAATGATTGAATCCAAGTAAAGAATGAGAAGTTATCCAGATTTTCTTTATGTACAACAAATTTTTTGCTATGTATGTTATGCGAGCATCATGTACGTACAAAAATGTAAAAACATGTTTGCCCAATGGAAGACTTCAAATGTATTAGATGATGCAGTATGAAAATTCAGGGTACAAAAAATGTGAAATCAATAACCATTTAAAACTGTGCTATGTGATCAACGTTCATTGTTTCAACGTTAAAAAGTTACCTTGCATGCCATATATTTGTAGCATGCAAGGTAATTTTTTAGTTTCTGATTCATTTCATAAATTGATTATTGTATGTGCTCCGGTTTGACTAGAAACTTTCACTATGCCGATGTTCCGGTTTGATTAGAAACAAACTTTTCTCTGCCTCGAAATGGCAACAGTGAGAACTTGACTTTCGATTTGTTATGACGCAGCTAGAACGCTGCTCATGAGATGTAACATTAGATTCGATTCTAGATTAGGTTAATTTTAGTATTTTAATAAATCCCTTTAAAACTAGATTAAGTATTTGATCATAGAATTATAGCTGAACCACCGCTTGCAGAAATTTAGATGTGGCATTTAGATACGTCATTAGATTCATAGTTAGATGCGTAGGCAGCGACATTCGTGATTCGAATAGTGTACATTAGTGCGTAGATAAATTTTTTGGTGCTATATGCCGGGAAGTCGGCTAATATTCGAAAATATGGATTCGTAAGTATGGATTAGCATGGTGTGAAGTTTGCGAAGCCTGCAAAGAACAGGTAGGATAAGTTTTCTATTTTAAAGTGTAATTATGGAAGATCCTGTCTCTAAGCTTAAATCGAAACGGAAAGTATTAAGGACCGCAGTGTCCAAAGTACTAAAGAAAATTGAGACAGAATTAAGCAAAGATGACGTTAGTATAAATGTAATAGAAGAAACTTTAGATATATTAAACGAAAAGGCAAAAACTCTGAGTGATTTAAACACTCAAATAGAACCGGATTTGAAGGTCCCAGAGGATGAATTTGAACTTGAAGTTTCATCCGTTCTAGAATATGAAGAAAAAATCCAACTTTGGCAATTTAGAACAAGAAAAAAATTGAGGGAATTACACAAACTCGAAAATTCGGATAAGGAAAGTATGAGCATTCCTAATGAAACTGCTATAGATTCCAAACTTGAAAATAATAAATTTATCCGCCTTCCAAAATTGGCTATCGCTAAATTTTTTGGTGATTCTAGCAACTGGCAGGAATTTTGGAGTCAATTCGAGGCAGCTATCCATAACAATCACTCATTATCAAAAGTAAATAAATTCAGTTACTTAAAATCATTACTAGGTGGGGTAACTTATAATGCCATTTCCGGACTCTCGCTTACAAATGAGAACTACGATTCAGCTATAGAACTGTTAATTAACAGGTTTGGGAGAAAAGATTTGGTAATAAATGCTCACATGAATAAACTGTTAAATCTTTTCCCTGTTAGAAATGTAAGGGGTATAGAAAATCTTAGGAATTTATATGATCAGTGTGAAACTCAAATTAGATGCTTAAAGTCAATGAACGTCGTATCAGAAACTTACGGTAGTTTACTTTGCCGAATATTGTTAAAATTAATTCCATCACAGATAACATCAGAATACAGTCGCAGTAGAAACAGTGGCCAAACATGGAACGTTAACAAATTAATGGAATTTATTCGTAAAGAAATAGAAAGCCGCGAAAGAGCTACGCAGTTAAATGAAAGTAGAGAAACAAAAAGAAAACACCGAGCGGGAATGATTCATAACTGGAGGCATAAATCAAACGATCGTCTCCACTCCGCTCACGATAATGTAAACTACAAGCGCAGTAAACAGTTTGAAAGAAGTTCGCATAAAACGTATGAATATGTTGCTCCAGTCGCTAGCAGTAAATGCACATATTGTGACGAACTATACGATTCGGAGAGCTGCGAAACTAAAACCGCGGAGGAGAAAAGAAATATTTTAAAATCTCAAGCCCGATGTATTTTGTTGTAGGGTTTATATTTATTTTAACTAACATTTATTTTAAGTTTAAACTATCTTTCCTGTCAAGCCTTACTTTCCCCTAGAACTGCCAATGCCAGAATATGTAAATTTTAGTAGAACGCGCAAGGATTCAAATTATCAGCGGAAGTAGTATGATTTAAATAGCAAGGAAACGAGTTCGGTGTGTGATATTCTTACTGCACGAGCGCGGAGGTAGTTAGCGAGAATTGAAGAACCCCGCGTTGCGGCCTATGTGCTTGGCGGGAAGTAGTGGTAATCGTTCCAGTGAGCTTCAAGTCTGCTGAATTAGCAGCGGTATTGTAAAACGCGGTGAGTTAGTTATTTTAGAGAGCCTCGTAGTTAGAATCTTGTCTTTAGTTTCTTTTCAGGTTATTATTTTTATTTGACTGCCGAGTTGGCACCGTCTGTAAGCGTCAAGAGAACGCAATTGTAATTTATTACGTTGAATAAAAAGGGACTTAAACCCTTTACAAGACTCTGTGTTTTATACAGCTTTCACAGTCACCTCTTGGTTGCGTGCAAGTTGGAGGCGCGCAACGTTATATTGGCGCCCGAACAATTATCGAACTGAAATGGCCGAAAATTGGATGGAAGCCGCTGGACAACACCAAGAAATGACAAGTCAGTTAGAAGGATTTGGATACCTGGTCCAGACTTTGAGAGCATCAATCAAGCCAAACGTCCATTTCGACGGAAAACATTCGGTGGCGGTATTTTTAGAAGGTCTAGAAAACCACTTTCAGCTCTACCCTGTGCCTGAAAGACAAAACGTTGCCATCGCCACATCAGCACTAAGAGGACAGGCCGCGCTATGGTGGAAAAACATAGGAAAATTTCTACTAGGTGAATTTGGAAGCCCGACGTATACATTTGAAAATTTCAAAAAATCGTTAGTAAAGGCCTTCCCCATAGTGAAAGATCGCGCACGGCTGGAAGCCGAGCTATATAGTTTCTATCAACGGGATACAGCAGAATTGACGGACTTTATTCTACGAAAAATCAAGCTAACGGATATGCTGTATGGAAAGAAACCCGATGCGGAGATTATTGAAATAATATTACCAAGATTGTTACCCGCTGTCCAAGACTACTTTGAAATTAGAAACCCAAGCACATTGCAGGAACTTTTCGAATTGGCGGTGAAGTTTCAAAATCGCAGAATAGCGGAAAAGCGAGAAGGGAAACATATTCTCAAAGTACCCGAAGGAAGGAGGAAACCAGAAATGGAAATCGCTCTTATGGGGGAAAGAACTATCAAGCTAACGCATCGAAGCTCAAGGCCCAAAAAGAAAATTTGAAAATAAACATCCGCGTACCCAGAAGACACAGATTGAAAAGAAAGTTTTAAACGAGTAGAGGGGCCTGTGAAAGGGAGGGTCCAGACCCCGGAAGTTTTAAAAAAACCCTCAAATAGACATTTAAACACGGTCATCGTAAAAAACTCACAGCTACCAATTATACAAGTCCTGGTTGGCGATGTACCAGTAGAAGCCCTCATCGATACAGGAGCAGAAGGAAATTTTATGAGTGAAAATTTCTTCAAAAAGAATTTTTATAGGATACGATTATTTAAAACCAGAAATACGGAAATTATAGCGGCGCAAGGAAAAACATGTCACTGCATCGGGAAATTATCATTAAACTTACAGGTAAAAGAGGAAAATCTCAAAGTATTAATTTTTGTGGTGAAAGACCTGCAACACTCTCTTATTTTAGGTATGGACTTTTTAAGGGCCGCGAAGGCGAAATTAAATTTTCAAGATAGTTCCGTGGTGTTGGAGATGAACCAGAGGGTGGTGGAACCTGTGGAGACACCTGAATTGGACCTTAGCCATCTGAATGACCATGAAAGTAAAGCAATACAGCAAGTGGTGAGTAATTTTTCTCATTTGTTTTCAGAAAAACCAGGAAACTGCCAAATCGTGACTCACAAGATTCAATTAAATGCCGAAAAACCTTGTAGGACTAAACCGTATCGTTATGATAAACAAAAAGACCTAATCATCGAAGAACATATTCAGGAGATGTTAAAGAATAAAATAATAACGCCCATAAATAGTGAGTACGCGAGTCAGGAAAAAGAACGAGTTTCCTCCTTCGGATAAAAGGGCTTGGAGGTTTGCTATTGATTACAGAAAACTAAATAGTATTACCAAATTTCCAGTTTACCCTTTGCCGGTTATAGACGAGATCATTAGACAGATCAAATCGACAAGATATATGTCTACTTTGGACTTAACGTCTGGCTACTATCAAATAGCTATGAGACCCGAAGATATACATAAAACCGCGTTTATAACAAAATCGGGCACTTATGCATTTTTACGCATGCCCTTTGGGTTGTGTGGGGCCCCATCAACATTCCAGAGAGCTATGGACATTGTTCTAAAGCCTGTCCTAGGAAAATCAACTTTAATTTATCTAGATGATATAATTATAACGAGTAGTACGTTGGAACAACACATTAATGACCTCGAACAAGTTTTTAAATTATTAAAAGAGGCCGGTCTTACAATTAACGCCTCAAAATGCAAGTTCGCAACTAAGGAACTTAAATATCTCGGTTATAAAATTTCGCAAAAGGGTATAGAAACGCAAGATTCAAAAATAAAAGCTATTAAGAATTTCCCACCGCCCAACACCGCCAAGAAACTTTCTTCTTTCCTTGGATTATGTTCTTACTATCGATCTTTCATAAAAGATTTCGCTAATATTGTTGAACCACTCTTAGTAATCAAAAGAAAAAGGGCTAAATTTACGTGTACAGCGGAAGCTAACACAGCTTTTGAAAGATTAAAAGAAGCGCTTATTAATGCCCCTGTTTTAAAATTCCCTGAGGGGGACGAAAACCTGGAAATTGCAGCAGATGCGTCAGACTATGCTGTGGGTGCGGTTCTTATGCAAAATAACCATCCGCTGGCATTTTTTAGTAAAACATTGAATCAGACACAAAGGAATTATATAGCTACAGAAAGAGAAACATTAGCCGTATTAATGGCTGTACACAAATTTCGAGTTTATTTCGGCAAATCGCCAGTAACAGTCTTTTCGGATCATGCGGCTGTTGGTAGACTTTACTCGGGAAAAAACCTAACGCCCAGGTTAATAAGATGGGCTTTAAAACTCCAAGAATATAATATCACAATAAAATATAAACCGGGTAAGGAAAACAATGTAGCTGACGCACTTTCTCGTATAAAACTGGACGATGAAGGAAATGAACTTAAATGCGCTGTGTTGACTTCAAAAATTTTAGATTCTAGAGATACGCTTATTACTGAACTGAAAGCTGATCCTGAATTTGGAAATATCTATGCTTATTTGAAAGACCCCGAAAGCTTTGAGCACACAGATATCGATGCGATAAGAAATAGAGCAAAAAACTATGAAATAATAGATAATTTATTATTCTATACGAACACAACAAACGAAAATCTTGAGTATAAACCAGTCATCCCAGCCTCGCTTCGATTAAGCATTTTGAAGGAGTTGCACGAAGAAAAAACAGCGGGCCACCTCGGGGTCAGAAAGACTATAAAAAGGGTACGCGAGGCGGTATATTTCCCGCAATTATACAAAATAGTAACGGCGTATGTCAGGTCCTGCAATCAATGTCAGTTAATAAATTATATTAATTACAGCCCGGCCGGGTACTTAAATAGCATTCGCGCTACATTTCCGAATGAAATTTTAGGCATAGATCTCCTTGGTCCCTTCCCCCAGAGCGAGTTAAATAAAAATCGTTTTCTTTTAGTAATAGTAGATCATTTTTCAAAATGGATAGAAATTGTTCCTCTTAAACGCGCGTCAGCCAAAACAGTCGCAGATGCATTCTTACAGATACATTTTAAAATACGGTGCACCGATAAAAGTCATTAGCGATAACGGAAAACAATTCATTAGTCAAATATTTGAAAACATATGCAATGGACTTGGCATACGCCATATCAAAATGGTTCCGTATAGACCACAGGCTAACATAGCAGAAAGAGTTAATAAAAACATAGTAAAAATAATTCGCAGTTACGTGAGCACACATCACAAGCGCTGGGATGGCTACATAAATGAATTAGCTTATACTTTAAGAACGGCACATCATGATACTACGGGAAAAACTCCAGCAGAATTATTCTTAGGCAGAAAATTAATTACGCCTTTAGATAAATTATTCTTTGTGCAACAAAGAGAGCAGGAGTTTAAACAAAAAGATGTGCAAAAGTTGATTGATCAGGCGCTTAAAACCTCGGATACGGCAAGAAATAGGCAGAAACTATATTACGATAGAAAACGCCGTGAAGCAGATTTTAAAGTTGGGGATAATGTATTGAAGCGGAAATTTTCTTTATCAAGTGCCCCAGACAATTTTACGGCAAAGCTAGCTCCAAAGTTTGAAGGCCCCTATGTAATTCAGGAAATCAAAGGAGTAGTATTATATCTTAAGAACGAGAGAGCGGATATCTGTAAAGCAAGTCCCGACCAGGTGAAAAAATACTATAATCCAAATGATTTTGAAATCCTTAAAAGTTTCTTGCAGGACTCAAGTCTAAACGAAGTAGAAGGTCCAGAGATAACAACAACGATTCCACCACCCAAGAAACAGAGAACTGAAGAGAGACCTAGCACTTCTACAACCCGGACGTCGGTATCAAAAAGAAAAAATAATTTTCAAACTCCAGCGTTTAAGAAAAACAAAAATACAGATGCACCGGGTAAAGAAACCGTGGAAAAGAGAAAAACACCACCTACAAAGGATAGCAGGAGAAATTACACATCAAGGAGAACGCGCACACGGCCACAGAGTCAGGTGCCAGCAAGGCCGCCGTTCCGGAAACTGACACGCCAACAGGAGGCACAAAAATACGAGGAACAGAAGAAATTCAAGGACTCCAGACCGGAGGACGTCAAGACCAGCCGTCCCAGGGAGAAACGGAAAGGCCAACAACCAGACGATTACTCCGTCAAGAGGCCAGCATGTAGAGGACGCAAAAGAAAAAGTCAGGTGGACGACACTCGGAGGGCAGTAAGGAGAAGATTAACATCCATGAAACCTCTAACTTGGGACCAATTCTGCCAAAAACGGATGACGGAGTTTCAAGCATCGAAAACTCAAAGATAAGTTAAAACCTTCTATAAATATTTTTTTTCTCTTTTGTTCCGAAATGTTATGCATAAGTACGAAGTTCTATGTTTTGACGAAAGTCAATATGTCTCGGTTGAGACTTAGTTTTGTTTTACTTTATTTAGCTAAGGCAAAAGTATTATTTTCTTTAAGTGTAAGAGCTAAAAACAAGCATTTTCTGTTGGTCGAAAGACTAATTCTGTTATGTTAAAGCCAAAATTTGGCCGAAGATAAAAATAACTTCGTATTCTTGTATTAATAAGAATTTTAGTTTCAGTGCCGCCAGCTTGGCGAAGATTGAGTAAAGTAAAAATTTATTTTCTCTTATTCATTTTATGGCAAATTGTAAAAATCATACGTATTAAAATTTTGTAAATGTATGTAAATACTTGAATGTTATGTAAAAGTAGAATTTAGTCTAGAAGCATAAAATTGTAGATGCTAAAAGTGAATGCTTAAAAGCAATGAAGTCAAAATTTAAGTATTAAACTGTAAAGTCATGCTTTAGAGCGAAAGCCTGCATGTTTAAAGATGAATGAGGGGGAAGTTAGAATGAATGTGTTTTGTAGGGTTCTCCACCTACATTTGAATTTTTAAGACTATTAAAGTAGCTCATTGAGTTGTAGAATGTCGAGTAAGGTGTGTCTATTTGGTCGTTGAATTCTAACAAATCATGGTGGTTAGGGGAAGTGTTGTAAGACTAAAACACGAATATTCCCGTTTGACACCACACATGGTGGAGAGCCAGGGTAAAGTTAAATTAATGCTTGAAAAATTGAATGAATGTGAAGTAAGCAATAACTAAGGAAAACGAATCGTTTAAAAACAAAAATTTATTGTGTCAAGAAAGTGTAAATTATAATGTATTTAGAAAGATACTGATACTTATTCCTTCCAGATGCTGGAAGGAAAGACCAAGATTGATTGATGAAGTCCAGGAAAATTTGCTGTAAGAAGAGAGAGTTAAAACGAGCAACAGAATACAATTTGTTACATAAGATTTTTTTTTGTGTGTAAACGAGGTTCTCGCCAGTTAGTTCAGAATTAGAGAAACTTACAACAGGTCGTTTGTAGGACCTGCTTCCAAGTTTTCCAAATTCTGGCAGCGGCAAATGTAGGGTTTATATTTATTTTAACTAACATTTATTTAAGTTTAAACTATCTTTCCTGTCAAGCCTTACTTTCCCCTGGAACTGCCAATGCCAGAATATGTAAATTTTAGTAGAACGCGCAAGGATTCAAATTATCAGCGGAAGTATTATGATTTAAATAGAAAGGAAACGAGTTCGGTGTGTGATGTTCTTACTTCACGAGCGCGGAGGTAGTTAGCGAGAAATTGAAGAACCCTGCGTGTCGGCCTATGTGCTTGCCGGGAAGTAGTGTTAATCGTTCAAGTGAGCTTCAGTTTGCTGAATTAGCAGCGGTATTGTAAAACGCGGTGAGTTAGTTATTTTTAGAGAGCCTCGTAGTTAGAGTCTTGTCTTTAGTTTCTTTTCAGGTTATTATTTTTATTTGACCGCCGAGTTGGCGCAGTCTGTGAGCGTCAAGAGCACGCAATTGTAATTTATTACGTTGAATAAAAAGGGACTTAAACCCTTCACAAGACTCTGTCTTTTATCCAGTTTTCACAGTCACCTCTTGGTTGCGTGCAAGTTGGAGGCGCGCAACGTTACAAGGTAGTAACAGGACTACTGACTGCTTTGTTTGAAAAACACGATGAAGTGGATGATTTTACCCCCAAAAGATTTTCTTTAACAAAGCAGATGCGGTCCAAATGGCTTTGCTGAGAAGCGTTCGTATTTGAATAGCTTGAAAGCTTGAGATGGAAGACTTATTGTTCTCGAAGCAATCAGTCAGACAGCAATAAAATTTGTTATAGATATTTCTCTCTCTCTCTCTCTGTGAGTTCTTGAAATCTTGGAATGTGTGCAAGTTTATTTCGTTTTACATATATAAGGAAACTGCATGTAAAGCAAAATAATTCAAGGCACCCATTGTATGTTAATCATTGTACGTCCCCTCAGCTCTTCGGTTGGGTATTAAGAAAAGAAATTCCTATACTGCTTTTGTATTACTTGTATAGTGAAAGATTTGAAAAAAAATAACTTCATATGAAAAGTTTTTCTCCGATGAACGAATACAGCTGAAACATGTTTCTGTCTTCAAGTATATCCACAAAACATGAAATAGTATTGTACTCTTTTGTATTCTATTGCATTTTTATATTACTTCGTGGTAAATTTTTTGATTCTTAAATTTCTCTCTCTCTATTCTTCTAATACACAAGTACTCTTTCAAATATGAGTGACCTATGAACCTAAATTTTTATACTATAAAATTTTATATAAAAATTAGCCGTAATCATTAGACACAGCTTTGTGTATATTATATTCTTGAATACATGCCTGCAATTAATACTAAGAATACTATTGATAAAATTCGTGATATAATTAATAATGAAAATACTGTTTAAGCTAAAAACCGATTTGAATCTTTTTTTCATTATAGGGTAACATGAGCCAAACAATTTTCGTTAGAAATATACAATTATGCTAACTTGACACATCAGATAGAAAATATTTTATCGTCATCATCGGCTATGAGAAAAAGTTTTTTACGCTTAAGATTTTGGATTATGATAAAGCACACAGGACCTATTTGTGTAAGGGAAAGGAAGTCTTCAGGGTAGATTTTTTTTGTGGGAAACAAACTGTTAATTCACAATCAATTGTACTTATGAAATACCCCTAAACCTCCCATGCAGCCGCTAGAATTTACCGGTGCTCAGCTATCTTACCGCTTGGAGACTAGTTGGCTTTCTGAAATTACGCAATATCTATCTGAATTTGAATATTTGCATAAAAAACGAGCAAAATAAAATGACACATTGTGAATAGTACATTTTACTGAAATCAAACTTTCTTTGAAAAGGAAAATTAATTGTAAGGAATAAGATGGATGCATTTAATTAAACGGCGGGCAATAACAGCGCTGATCATATGTTTCGTATAGGAAATCATTTTCTTCGTGTTATCGTATAACGGAAAATATCCACAGATTATATTTTACAGTTTTTAAGAAGTCATGGGTTATCTGCTTTAAAAGAACACCTTCGTGGGCAATTTTCTAAATAAAATTGGCTTGAATTCACGTTACGCATCGGGAAAATCATAAAGACCACAAGTAGCTAAACTGTTCGGTTGCCAACAACATACTACCAACGTCTAGCAATCTTATTCACTCAACTATAGTGAACTTAAACTAATGTTTGTATATTATTAGTAGTATTAAAATAACGAAAATATTTATTCTAATAAAAATTTTTGTTTAAATATCCTCCCTAGTAAGGTATTTCCTTTGGTTGGAGATTTGTCAACAATAAATGCTATGTTCAAACAAGACATTTATTTAGAGCATAATGCTTCAAAAATGTATGCTGGGATCCCTAGAAAAAAAATATCGCCGGAAAATATATCTCCGAAAAAATATTGAATTATTCATATTCTTATGATTAATTATTAAATAATTAATAACTTTTATAATTATTAAATGAAATGCTTATTTATACTTTACCAAATGTACAGCAACACTCTTTCTTTACAAAAATACCATACTGAATAAATTATATTGTAAACTAATAAGTAACAACATTGCTTTGTTTAATTAAGATATAATAACAAGCCGAACAAACATTAAATTGAAAGTCAAACAACTAAAATCAGCGTTATATTTTCAAATTTTCACAATCTATTTTTCATTATATCTTATCTCGTTCATTTGCGCTTTTGCAGCTGAGGATGATGGTTCGGTAAAACCATCGAAACTAGTATATAGGACATGTAGATGTGAACCGCGTGTTTTGGTTGCAATCGGCCGCACCAAACGTATATAAATATATTTATATATATGTCCACTCTGTTACCCGGTTCAGTGATCTGAGGTTCTTTACTCTTATATGTTTGTAAATTGTATATTTTTTGCTTTAAAAATGATTGAATTATGTTGTTCTTATCTTCCGGTTAAGGTTTTTATGCCTTTGATAAATCTGTATGCAATATTTTTAGAATCAACAATTTTAAATTTGTTTAAGTGCCGCTAAGCCTAATAATGTTTTTGATGGTGGTCATTGCTTGTTTACATTTGAAACAGCAGAATAGTGGATTTGTTGCCAATCTAGAGAAACTTATCTTCGCAACAGCAAAGATAACGCCTTCATTTATTATTGCGAATTAAATCATGTTTAATCCTTTCTGGAATTTTTTCGAGGAAATAAGTGTTTCAGATTTACTTCGTAATTTTTAATACAGATATTTGGTATTTTTGCCTTCTCGCGAAGTGAGAACTGAATTAATTCAATGAGAAGTACTCAATCGTCTGTGAAAAACTGTTTCTTTTTTGTTTTGTTTGCTTAATTTCTTTTATACATCGTTCTAGCTTTATTATAGTATTTGAACAGAACATGTGGCAACGATTAGATAATTCTTTAAATAATATAAATTTTGTGCATTCTGAGTTATAATATGAACGAAATATAATACTGTTAAGTGAACCTCGCGGCAGAATGTTGCTGTGGTAAGCAAATAGAGTGAATTTTAAAGAATGCATTTATTCTATTGTGGTTTATGCGCTGTCGGCGAAGTAGATTTAATTCAATCCATTAAGTTTAAATGAAATGCAAGAAAAAATGCGTATAATTTAATATTCTGTACAAGGAAGTCATGTGCTGTACACATCAGATTTTTTATATTTATTATCGTACAAATGTTCGTTTAAATAAAAATGCCATACTCGTGGCTTTTACAAAATATTTTCATTCAAAACTGATATGCTTATCAAGATATTCTGTAAGTAAGGATATTCGTAGAACAGTTTCTGTTTGTTCACAGCATTCTAAAAACATTCAAACTCGTAACAGATTTAAAATGTTAAGTTGGTATATTTCGGGGTTGTGGCTTTCATTGAAAAGATAATTCAAAGTAAATCAAGCCCAGTAAACCATTTTTAACAGTATGGATTTTGTATATGATCGGGAGTGATTTTAGGAAAGCTGTACAAAAACATTTACGCTTAAGAAATAAGATTAAAATGCAAAAGTAATGCACCCCTTTTCATATTTTTTTTCCATTACAGTTCCAAATACAATGAAATATTAGTAGTATAAAACAGAGAGCCTAAAAAATTCGAAACACTACAGGTTTTATGAGAAAAATAGATATTCAACAGATATTTCAAGACAGAAAATATTAATTATCTGTTGAAGAGAAATGCAAAAGCAGTGACTTCCAAAATTATGTCATGAGAATAATATTTAGCATTTTTATATTACTATAATACTTGCATTTTGCATATAACCAGAAACTTTTATCTACATATTTTGTTATTAATTACAAATTACAAAGATTCGAAAGTCGGAATCATTACGCCGGGATAGCGTCTACACACGGGCATCCGTTTTGCGAACCTCATCGAGTTTGCCTGAGCCGACAATAGCTTCATCTTCATAGGCAGGTATTCTTGAGCAGTTTCTGTTCATGTTATCATTTATTAAATATATACTTTCTTTACAAAATAATTAAATTATTTTTAGCAGTGATCTTCTGCCTATTTCCTTTATTTATTTTTATATTTGTCAAAATATGCCCCTGTTCGTATTTTATACGCAAATTTCCAAGTTTACTATTTTCTGCCTTTCACTTATTCTTTTAACTGCTTTTGTAGAAACAATGTTTCTTACTTTTTTCTTACATATGGATCGCTTTAAACAGCACTTTTCTTGGAAAGAGAGATATAAAAATGTAGTACTGGAAAGAGATAATAGAAATCATGAAACTAAACGCTTAGTGAAATTTCCTAATTATGTTAACTTTTGAAATTTATTAGAATAATAACGAATCTAGTATTTAAATTAGGTGAAAAATAAAACATAAATGAAATTACTTTCCAAAAGAAATCTAGTCCTTTGAGTAAAAAGGCGAACTAGTGGCAGAGCGGTAAGTTCATTGAATCCTGGTAGTTCGATCCGGCTTCGAATGCCGGCAAACAGGCTGGATGCAAGGGTGTTTTGGAAGTTTTCCCATGTTTAACTAGGATATAACCTAGTTTCCCTTAGAAAGCTCTTCACGAAAGCATACCTCTTTAGTTTGCTTTGCCACAGTAAAAGAAAATGCAATATAAGAGACACTTTAAGGAAAAAATTGTTTGTTAACATGTAGGGATTATCTTAACTTTTGCGATTATTTTCTTAAAAATCAGAAGACAATAGAAGAAACTAAATTCTTTTGTTAATATCAAGATAGATAATTATTATCTCACATATTTTATATTTAAACGAAAATGTTAATTTCTTTTCTTCATCGCGTTTGCTGAAATTGTTATAAACTTGCCATTGTCCTGAAATCGGTAGCAAGTGAATGTTTTCGCGATTTGATATCTGAACTATTTAATAATGATATTTTAATCTCATAAATGAGCTCAGCCCTGGCCAGATATATGACGCTAATGTTAACTTTCTAAAGCAGGCGGTACAATCAAAGTATCTATTCGCCTATAGATTCTTGGTACAACTATTGTACCGCGAAAATTATTTGCTTTCAAGCCGTCTATGGTACAACTGTCCAACCAGCCTTTCTGTCTCCCCCTTTTCGAGTAATCGTTTTCTTTAGATTCTCCAGGTGGTCCAAATTCCTGTTCGGAGCAGCCCTTGGCTATGCATTGTTTCCCGTTTCTTAGCTGGTTAGCTACGTTTTGGCGAAGACCGTAGGTTTCGTCTCATGCCAGTGTACTTGAAAATAAAACAGATGATATCTCTCTTTCAAACATTAGAGCTTTTTCTCGTGATTACAGTGTAACTTTTTTTCTCGCTGTCTTATTCAGTTCTTATAATGGCACCTCGTGTCAAAGGTCCCAGTCAGGACGAAATTAATAAGTTTCTAAAGAGATTTAGAAGAGGAAACTTTTGCTGATACAGATTCGGACTTTTCAGATACAGAAGAAATATATTTTAATCAAGCTTTTAATAAAGATAAAGTTACCGATGACTTCAAAAGCAAGGCTAATAATTTATTTGAATGGAGACAGCGAAATGAGCATGACAAAGTTAACATATTGACATTTAGTGGTAATCCTGGTATAAAGACTGAATTTTCGGAAACTCATCTTGCTACTGATTTTTTAAATTATACTTTTCAGATGAATTGTTTAAAATTTTAACCAGAGAAACGAATCGATATGCTTCTCAAATCTTAGAGTTGCCACCAAATATAAGCGGAAAAAGGAAGCATGAAAGCTACTGAACGCCAGTTACATCAGATAAGCTTCAGAAATTTTTGGATTAGTCTTACTCACAGGGCGTATTGAAAAAGACAGCATTCGAGATTATTGAATCTCGCCCTCTGACCAGGAAAGCGATTTCATAGCATGTTACTCATGAAAGTCCCAAATAAATATTTTTTACGCTCCTAATACCAGGAATTAAATCTTGACGAACTACCAGTGTTCAGTGGTCACATTCACTCAATCATGGATTCTTAAATTACTGTTTGTATATCATAAATAAGGATTAAAATAGTGAACAATAAAAATTAGCCCGGTAATGCTTAGGTACACTCATCCATGACAGAGGACGGCTTAGTCCAATGTACGAGAAATTATCCTGAAACATTACCACGTCACTTTAATGAAATGATAGCAATATTTCACTCAGGGAAAGAACATATTGTCTAGCTGCCCGGGTTTGAGCCCAGCTTTAATACAGCAAGCCAAAACACATCAAATGCCATTGAATGATACAGCACTTTGAAATGTTGCAAAAAATTTAAATAAAATTTCGTGAAAGAGCTATTGCAATTACCTATATACTAAAATTTTAACCAAAAATTCAACAAAACTAAGACACTCTTTTTTTTTCTTTCGAAGGAATCAGTCATATACTAATCTAGGGATGCTCAATTTATTGTACTATAAAACCTAAACATAGGAATGAAATTTTGTCAGATTCGTGCGATGTCCAATACCGAGAAATTAAGTTAATTGTAGAATAGAACGTACGTCTGAAAACACACGAAAGGTGAAACACAATTCAAATACTTTACTTTTAGGCTTGAAGCAGGTGTTCTATATTAAACTTCTTAACTCACATACAGAATTAGTAATATAATAGCTCAAAATATTGTAAGAACCAAACACGCATTATAAAAACATTAAAAAAAACCCTACATACATTTATTAGTGTTACGAGGTTTTATTCTGAAATATTATAATGTCACTCTCAGTGAAATGATAGAAATTTTTACTCAGGGAAGGTACATTCTGTCTGGCTGCCTGGGTTCCATCCCAGCTTCGGTTACAAAAGTTTCACAGAAGAATTTTAAAAATCCAGAAACGAAACTTATGATAAATTATTGACCATAATTGGTTCTATGATTTAGTCATTCTTACAGACATAACAACTAAAATCTTAAAACCTGAAGGGGGGAGAGAACTAAACTAAATTCTTTAAATTCAAGGGTATTTTAAATTCATTTTAAATCAAAATTAATTTTTAAAAATATTACACAAATATAAGGAATATACATTTTTACCATAATGCAATGTACGTTTTGCCACTTTGAAAATCTGGAGAATTAAAGCGTGAAATATAAGAAAACTGAAACAAACATTTGGAAATCTCATCGAGCTTAAATTAGGCCAACTACTTCATTCACTTCAAACCCATTACATAATACTAGTATTTAAGAAAAATTATAAAAGATTGCAAATAGGTTAACAATTCTACTGATCTAGAAATGGAAATAACTGATTTTCATCTTAATTAAGATAAGGAATATCACAAAAAGCCATTTGAATAGTCCTAGATCAGAAAAATCATTTTCTGTTAAACTTTTAAAAAGATAAATTCTTGCTTCCGATCTACTTAAAAATGTGAAAGAGTATTTTCAACAACGAACTTGTTAAAATCAATGTTCAGATACAGAATAACAAACAAACATCCAAACGACTGCATGGATTTAACCATAACATCGCACGTACCAGAAGGAGAAAAAAAAACTCTCAGAAGAAATGCAGTGTTAAATTTCACATTAAAATATGATTTCCCTGTATTTAATTTTCATCTAGCTGATCTTTTTGTAAATAATACAAAGAGTATACATTTTCTTTAACATATTATACCACAGACTTTTATACTTTGTGCAATGCACTTACAACTGAAATATTAAAAGTGCAATATGTAATTGCAGCTAGCCAGAATTTTATAAACTTAAAATTGCCTCCCTTTATGTTAAAAATGCGAATAACTGCACCAAGGGAAGGAATGCAATTTTATTTCTTTGTCTGTATTTGGTTTCATTTTCATATAGAAAGAGTTAAAAATAGGTTATCTAGGAAACAAAATTCAAACACACATTTTCAGTAAAAATTACAGAATAACAAATTTTGTTTCCCTGAAGACGCAACACCTCGCTATTCCAGCTAAGATACACACTTCATACTGTCATAAAGAAATTCCTTTCTTAAACAGGAAATTCATATACTTTAATCTGTTTTTACACAAGTACTGTTAATGACTAATCCATGGTCCAGGAGTAAAATACTTTATAGAAATTCCCATCTAAATTTTTATTATTTCCGGTCATCTGTATAGACTGTTTACCTATCACGACTAAACTCCCAATCTGCATTCCACATAACTCATGCGATTCTTCAAGTCATGTTTCCTAGTCTATCATTTTTAATACAGCAGGTACTTGCTGAGCGCAGACTTGTAAAGCGTGATTTCGCGTATAGCAGTACCTTAAAGGATCCCATTTAATTTATCCACTGCTAGAATTTCATTTATACGTGTTGCAGCATTCAATCATCAACACCGGAAAGAATTTATCTGCTACTTTAAACAATTTCCATCAACTGAAAATGAAGTCCAAAAAATCTTACAAATCTCAAAATTAAACGATGCCGTAGAATTTTCACACATGGAAGACAGAGAACTCAAACAATGAATCAGAAAATTACAAAAGAAGGATTGGGATCTTATGAAACCCCTTGATAACAAAAGTGCTCATTACGAAGAAGAGCTTTTAACTGAAGATAAGATGAAGGAATTGTTAAATAACACAAAAGCAACGTCTGATCTTCTAGCCGAGAATGACACAATTAAAGAAAGAAACGGGACACTTTAAAACAGCTACTGGGAAACATGTGCTCTTTACAGCGACATGCATACAGTTGCATCAGTCATTCTTATAAGCGAAGGACATCAGCTTTTTCAAAAAATAAATCTGTCATGCATTTGCCAAGAGAACGGAAAGAAACTTTTAGAGTGCTTTGCAAAACAAAGTTGAAAGTCAATCTGCAGAATTTTACTTCGATAATAATAAAACATCTCTGATTTGATTTCAAAATGAATTTTTATTTGTGGAATCAATTTAAGTAGATCTTCGCAAATTGGTTCATAAAACTTCACAATATGCCAAAATAGTTCAGATTAAGGGAAAAATATAATAAAGTATATGCTTAAAACAACTAAGAAAAAGCACATTTGGAGCATCCTTAACAGAAGACAATTTGGCTCCACTAACGTTCTATAAGAGTACTCATTAAATTTTTATTTACATTTCTTTCTTGTTGAACATTTAACTTTCAGTGGTTTCCAGAGAAACAGCACTTGATAGAGAGACTCTTAAATTCGGAAAAAATCTGAAACCAAATTGGTTTATACACATTCAGTGCAATTACACTGACCTGTTGGGAAGAGGAGACCCTGTTGAACAGGGAAAATATTAGGCCACACAGAGAGGAAAATGTTTAGCCTCCTCCTCATAATGCAAAAGGAGGCCACTCGGGAAACAATTACACTACAACAGTAATTTTGAAACCTCTACGAAGCAACAGAACTCTAACAAATCTCAGACTTCTGATAATTATAGTGTGATTAACAGTTTGACCTAACTTCGAATATTACTATACAATATAAAGAAAGCACCTATTCAGACAATTCAATACGGAATTCAAAACCTAAGAAATTAATGCATAAATGCTACCCTAAACATTAAAACGTAATATGAAGCGTTCACGTAAAATAACTAGTAAATTTCCAATGTAAAGCTACTTGTGAAAAAGGACATACAAATTATAACATTCAAGCATTTCTAGTGGAAATAAAGTTAACATAAAACAAGAATTACCAGCCACAGATGTCTTTTTGCTCTGCACTATTTCTCCGTTCTTTTTCTTTCACGATATCATGTTCTGCCATCCAAGAGTGCACAAAAGTAATGACAAATTACACTAGAAGAGGCCAAGGGGGAAAAAAGAAATCATTAGATTTTATCTACTTTGACATTAAAGAATAATTATACACAAAGAGAAATAGCTAATATTGTTTCTAAATATAATAAACTTTAAAAAGTAGCTTCTTTGTTTTAAATTCCAGAAATGTGCTACATTGTTACTAAAATCATGACTGCAGTCGAGAGAAAAGCAAATGATTTCCCTAATACGACAGAGGTGCACTACGCGAAAGGGGTTTTTAATGTATGCGTACAACATGAATAATGAAAGAAAAAAAAATTAGACAGTTATTACGGATACACAGAATAAAAGGGATAATGATCTTCGAGAAAGGTAAATAATTTCAGCGCTGGTAGAAAGATGGCACCAAAAGAAATTAAGCGCGTAATTTTAAATGACAAATAAAAAAATAAACTTTACTGTTAGCTTTGAAGCAGGTGTTATATATTAAACTATCTTAATTCACACACAGAATTACTGACATAACAGATCAAAAAAGCGTGAGAATCAAACTCGCAATATATTGATATTAAAAAGCTATACATATATACTTTTATAGATTTTTTTTAGAAACGGATCAAAAACACCATTCTAAAAACAGATTTCGGAAAACACCTTGGAAACAAAAGTCATAAACCATAAAAGAAATATTTTATTCAGAATTTTAACGTAAGAACCATTTCTAATTTTAAGTTCTTTACTTAGGTACACTCATCCATGAGAGAGGACGGCTTAGTCCAATGTACGAGAAATTATCCTGAAACATTACCACGTCACTTTAATGAAATGATAGCAATATTTCACTCAGGGAAAGAACATATTGTCTAGCTGCCCGGGTTTGAGCCCAGCTTTAATACAGCAAGCCAAAACACATCAAATGCCATTGAATGATACAGCACTTTGAAATGTTGCAAAAAATTTAAATAAAATTTCGTGAAAGAGCTATTGCAATTACCTATATACTAAAATTTTAACCAAAAATTCAACAAAACTAAGATACTCTTTTTTTATTTCGAAGGAATCAGTCATGTACTAATGTAGGGATGCTCAACTTATTGTACTATAAAACCTAAACATAGGAATGAAATTTTGTCAGATTTGTGAGATGTCCAAATCCAGAGAAATTCCGTAAATTGTAGAGTAGAACGTACGTCTGAAAACACACGAAAGGTGAAACACAATTCAGATACTTTACTTTAAGCCTTGAATCAGGTGTTCTATATTAAAATGTCTTAACTCACATACAGAATTAGTAAAATAATAGCTCAAAATATTGTAAGAACCAAATACGCATTATAAAAACATTAAAAAAAAACTCTACATACATTTATTAGTGTTACGAAGGTTTATTCTGAAATATTATAATGTCACTTTCAGTGAAATGATAGAAATTTTCACTCAGGGAAGGTACATTCTGTCTGACTGCCTGGGTTCCATCCCAGCTTCGGTTACAAAAGTTTCACAGAAGAATTTTAAAAATCCAGAAACGAAACTTATGAAGAAATTATTGACCATAATTGGTTCTATGATTTAGTCATTCTTACAGACATAACAACTAAAATCTTAAAACCTGAGGGGGGGGAGAGAACTAAACTAAGTCTTTGAATTCAAGGGTATTTTAAATTCATTTTAAATCAAAATTAATTTTGTAAAAATATTACAGAAATATAAGGAATATACATTTTTACCATAATGCAATGTACGTTTTGCCACTTTGAAAATCTGGAGAATTAAAGCGTGAAATGTAAGAAAACTGAAAGAAACATTTGGAAAATCTCATCGAGCTTAAATTCGTTTCTAAATTAGATGTTTTGAGTGTATTTAAAATTATGCCAACTACTTCATTCACTTCAAACCCATTACATAATACTAGTATTTAAGAAAAATGGTAAAAGATTCCAAATAGGTTAACAATTCTACTGATCTAGAAATCGAAATGACTGATTTTCATCCTAATTAAGATAAGGAATATCACAAAAAGCCATTTGAATAGTCCTAGATCAGAAAAATCATGAACTGTTAAATTTTAAAAAAGATAAATTCCTGCTTTCGATCTACTTAAAAATGTGAAAGAGGATTTTCAACAACGAACTTGTTAAAATCAATGTTCAGATACAGAATAACAAACAAACATCCGAACGACTGCATGGAATTAGCCATAACATCGCACGTAACAGAAAGAGAAAAAAAAACTCTCAGAAGAAATGCAGTGTTAAATTTCACATTAAAATATGATTTCCCTGTATTTAATTTTCATCTAGCTGATCTTTTTGTAAATAATACAAAGAGTATACATTTTCTTTACCATATTATATCACACATTTTTATACTTTGTGCAATGCACTTACAACTGAAATATTAAAAGTGCAATATATAATTGCAGCTAGCCAGAATTTTATAAACTTAAAATTGCCTCCCATTATGTTAAAAATGCGAATAACTGCACCAAGGGAAGGAATGCAATTTTATTTCTTTGTCTGTATTTGGTTTCATTTTCATATAGAAAGAGTTAAAAATAGGTTATCTAGGTAACAAAATTTAAACACACATTTTCAGTAAAAATTACAGAATAACAAATTTTGTTTCCCTGAAGACGCAACACCTCGCTATTCCAGCTATGATACACACTTCATACTGTCATAAAAAAATTCCTTTCTTAAACAGGGAATTCATATACTTTAATCTGTTTTTACACAAGTACTGTTAATGACTAATCCATGGTCCAGGAGTAAAATACTTTATAGTAATTCCCATCTAAATTTTTATTATTTCCGGTCATCTGTATAGACTGTTTACCTATCACGACTAAACTCCCAATCTGCATTCCACATAACTCATACGATTCTTCAAGTCATGTTTCCTAGTCTATCATTTTTAATACAGCAGGTAGTTGCTGAGCGCAGACTTGTAAAGCGTGATTTCGCGTATAGCAGTACCTTAAAGGATCCCATTTAATTTATCCACTGCTAGAATTTCATTCATACGTGCTGCAGCATTCAATCATCAACACCGGAAGAAATTTATGTGCTACTTTAAACAATTTCCATCGACTGAAAATGAAGTCCAAAAAATCTTACAAAACTCAAAAGCAAACGATGCCGTAGAATTTTCACACATGGAAGACAGAGAAGTTAAACAATGAATCAGATAATAACAAAAGAAGAATTGGGATCTTATAAAATCCCTTGATAACAAAAGTTCTCATTACGAAGAAGAGCTTTTAACTGAAGATAAGATGAAGGAATTGTTAAATAACACAAACCCAACATCTGATCTTCTAGCGGAGAATGACCCAATTAAAGAAAAAAACAGGACACATTAAAACAGCTACTGGGAAACATGTGCTCTTTACAGCGACACGCATACAGTTGCATCAGTCATTCTTATAAGCGAAGGACATCAGCTTTTTCAAAAAATAATTCTGTCATGCATTTGCCAAGAGAACGGAAAGAAGTCTGAAAGAAACTTTCAGTGCTTTGCAAAACAAAGTTGAAAGTCAATCTGCAGAATTTTACTTCGATAATAATAAAACATCTCTGATTTGATTTCAAAATTAATTTTTATTAGTGGAATCAATTTTAAATAGATCTTCGCAAATTGGTTCATAAAACTTTACAATATGCCAAAATAGTTCAGATTAAGGGAAAAATATAATAAAGTATATGCTTAAAACAACTAAGAAAAAGCACATTTGGAGCATCCTTAACAGAAGACAATTTGGCTCCACTGACGTTCTATACGAGTACTCATTAAATTTTTATTTACATTTCTTTTTTGTTGAACATTTAACTTTCAGTGGTTTCCAGAGAAACAGCACTTGATAGAGAGACTCTAAATTCGGAAAATATCTGAAACAAAATAGGTTTATACACAGGCAGTGCAATTACACTGACCTGTTGGGAAGAGGAGACCCTGTTGAACAGGGAAAATATTAGGCCACACAGAGAGGAAAATATTTAGCCTCCTCCTCATAATGCAAAAGGAGGCCACTCGGGAAAAAATTACACTACAACAGTAATTTTGAAACCACAACGAAGCAACAGAACACTAACAAATCTCAGACTTCTGATAATTATAGTGTGATTAACAGTTCGACCTAACTTCGAATATTACTATACAATATAAAGAAAGCACCTATTCAGACACTTCAATACGGAATTCAAAACCTAAGAAATTAATGCATAAATGCTACCCTAAACATTAAAACGTAATATGGAGCGTTCACGTAAAATAACTGGTAAAACTCCAATATTAAGCTACTTGTGAAAAAGGACATACAAATTAAAACATTCAAGCATTTCTAGTGGAAATAAAGTTAACATAAAACAAGAATTACCAGCCACAGATGTCTTTTTGCTCTGCACTATTTCTCCGTTCTTTTTCTTTCACGATATCATGTACTGCAATCCAAGAGTGCACAAAAGTGATGACAAATTACACTAGAAGAGGCCAAGGGGGAAAATAGAAATCATTAGATTTTATCTACTTTGACATTAAAGAATAATTATACACAAAGAGAAATAGCTAATATTGTTTCTAAATATATTAAACTTCAAAAAGTAGCTTCTTTGTTTTAAATTCCAGAAATGTGCTACATTGTTACTAAAATCATGACTGCAGTCGATAGAAAAGCAAATGATTTCCGCAATACGACAGAAGTACACTAAGCGAAAGGGGTTTTTAACGTATGGGTACAACATGAATAATGAAAGAAAAAAAAATTAGACAGTTATTACGGATACACAGAATAAAAGGGATAATGATCTTCGAGGAAGGTAAATAATTTCAGCGCTGGTAGAAAGATGGCACCAAAAGAAATTAAGCACGTAATTTTAAATGACAAATAAAAAAATAAACTTTACTGTTAGCTTTGAAGCAGGTGTTATATATTAAACTATCTTAATTCACACACAGAATTACTGACATAACAGATCAAAACAGCGTGAGATTCAAACTCGCAATATATTGATATTAATAAAGCTATACATATATACTTTTATAGATTTTTTTTAGAAACGGATCAAAAACACCATTCTAAAGACAGATTTCGAAAAACACCTTGGAAACAAAAGTCATAAACCATAAAAGAAATATTTTATTCAGAATTTTAACGTAAGAACCATTTCTAATTTTAAGTTCTTTACTTAAGTACACTTATCCATGAGAGAGGACGGCTTAGTCCAATGTTCGAGAAATTATCCTGAAACATTACCACGTCACTTTAATGAAATGATAGCAATATTTCACTCAGGGAAAGAACATATTGTCTAGCTGCCCGGGTTCCAGCCCAGCTTTAATACAGCAAGCCAAAACATATCGAATGCCGTTTTTCCAAGATGGAGTCGTCCGCTTTTTCTCAAAATCGCGTCCCAATGCAAAGAGAGGGAGAGGTGTGGTGAGCGGTCATTTCCGTTCTCCAAGGTGGGGTCGTCCGCTTTTCTCGAAATGGCTTCCCACTTCAAATAGTGATCGTGACCATTTTTCAGTCTTTTACAAGATGGGGAAAGAAGAAAACTTAGGATGGAATAACACGAGAGACAGAAAAAAAAAAAACGCCATCTTGTCATTTTCTGATAGGGTACCGGTGTTCGAATACTTTTGTAACCGACTGTACAGGAAATTGACGAACACGTGTTAAGAAGAAACGTTCGTGGACAAAACGTCAGACGCGCCGATAATCACAAATTCTTCCAGTGCTTTCAAAAAGGTAAAGAATTTCCTGCGAAATGTATCCCCTGTGGAGGAGGACATGCATCCTGTAGTAAGGAATGCCCTAAAAGACAAGGAAATACAGATATTGAAAAAATTAATGAAGTTTCTTCATTAACACCAAATGCATTTAAGCCCCGTACAACAAATCATATGCGGCGATTACCAAGAGCAACTCAAAGACGGTTAACGACAGGAAATCCCTCAAGAATAATAACAACTCTATAAATAACGATAAAGAAGACCAATCCTCCAAAAATAGACGAAAATCAGTAAACAGAGACATAGAAGAACAACACTTTGGAAGAATTCACCGGGTTCATTACTGAAATTTACCAAATTTACCAGCAATACAAGCAGGCTTCTAAACCCGACACCAGGCTCAAGACTGCAATGGCAGCACTAAAGATGTTCATCCAGAACGAGCATGAATATTTACGCCCATACGGCTAATCCAAATACCATGCAACATATTTATTATGCAGAGTTTATATTTTATAATAGTAATGGTATTAAAAATCAAAAATTTCAAATTCAAAACTACATCAACCAGCACAGTCTGGATGTAACTTTGTTAAGTGAAACCCACCTCAAATCAAATGACAAATTTAAAATTCCCAACTGCAACATCTATAGATCTTGACCGTCTTCATAAGCGTGGTGGCGGTATAGCTATTCTCATGAAAAAATGCCTAAACAGTACCATCTTTCCTCTTCCCCTTATGAGCTTTGAAGCAAGTGCATGTACTTTGAACAGTGATAATAAAGAATATCTCACCATTGCTGTTTATAAGCCACTCAAGAATAGCCTCAACACTCAAGATCTTGACTATATTCTCAACTTAGGTTATCCAACTATTCTTGCTGGGGACTTAATTGTAAGCACGTTAACTGGAACTCCACGCGAAATAATCCAGACGGAATTATTATCATCAACAACCCTGATATCAACATTTATGGTCCAGATGAACCTACGGATCTTCATCAAATCTCAAATACTTCTGATGTATTAGACATCTTAATTACCTTCAATGTTCCTCAAATACCTTTTCTCCAAGTGTATAAAGAACTTTTTTCAGATCACCTACCAGTACGATTCACTTTATATGGCTTAAAGCATGGTCTTCCGCCTATAAAGTGCCGTATTAATTGGGAAAACTATGCTTATCACCTTGAAGAAAACATATCTGCTACCACTAAAATGACTAATAACAACGAAATTCATGATGCCACAGCCTATCTTAGCAGTAAAATCAACGAAGCCCTCAACTACGCCAAATGTATTCCAAAACAGACTAATTATACACTCCCACACAATATTAGACAGAAAATTACAGAGAAAAATAGACTAATAAAAATTTATCAACGTTCTCACTCCACCCAAGACAAAAGAAGATTTAATGCTGCCAATCGAAACCTCAGAAAACTTATCCAAGTGTACGGAAACAATTGCTGGGATAACTTCATTGAAAGTCTTTCGCACACCGACCATTCTGTGTGGAAAGTTGCTAAAGTCTCCGAAGCACTCTCTCCAATATTGGACCCATTCTAGATGATAATAACACCAAAATTTACGATCATAAGAAAATTGTCAACCTCTTCTCTGATAACTATGAACAACAGTTTAATATAAATAATTTCCCACACCCGAATGATATCAACATTATCAATCCCTTGACCGATTTCCTCTGCAAAGATCCTGAAAATCAAAACAACCCGACTTCTCCCAAAGAAATACAGAAAATTATAAAGAAACTTAATCCAAAGAAAGCATCTGGATATGACAATATCACTAATAAGGCCCTGCAATACCTCCCAAGGAAAGACATCGTCCTTATTACAAATATTTTTAACGCATGTTTAAGACTTAATACATTCCCAAAATATTGGAAACACGCCATTCTAACTGTCATTAAAAAGCCTGGCAAAGCTGGAAATCTCACAAGTAACTTTAGACCGATCAGTCTTCTGCCTGCAATTGCCAAACTTTTCGAAAGGCTTATCAAATCTCGACTCACCACTTTTATTAATGAAAATAACATCATCAAAGACCATCAATTTGGATTTCGCCAGGGATTCTCAACGACTCAGCAGATCGCCCGAATCGTAGAATTCATAGGTGAAAATTTTAATAAAAAGGAAGTAGTCGCTGCTATTTTTATGGATTTAGAGAAAGCCTTCGATAAAGTTTGACATCACGGTCTTATCATCCAGCTGATTAACTACAATTTCTCACCTGCCATCATCCATCTAATTCTTGCGTTTTTAAAGAACAGAACTTTTCAAGTTAAGATTCAAGATAACTATTCCACCACAAGAAAATTTAACGCGGGTTACCACAGGGGTTGGTAATTTTCCCGCTTCTCTATAATTTATATATGAACGATCTTCCTAATATAGAAAATACTTTCACTGCATGCTATGCCGATGACATGGCATTTTTATGTCTCTCACTTAATCCATATCATACAAGAAATAAACTACAGAATGCCATTAATTACATTTCACCCTGGTTTAAAGGATGGAAAATTAAAATTAAACCCGAAAAATCAAAAGTGATTTACTTTAAGAAAGGAAATATCCCTCAAGACTTGGAAGAAATTACGATGGATGGACAAATCGTGTCAAGTGACCACCAAGCAAAATATCTAGGTGTTTATCTCGATCAGAAGTTAACTTTCAAATTTCATGTTAATTATATCAGAGACAAAGCACAACGTGCCTTAATGAGCATATACTCTCTGATGTGCAAATATTCGAAGTTAAATATCAACGCTAAAACAACAATCTATCTACAGGCAATCCGATCCATAATTCTATATGCCGCTTGGGCGTGGGCAGCTACTGCACGTTCAATCCGAGCAAGGCTTTAAAGTTTTCAGAGTAAAACTCTCAGATTCCTATCGAACTCTCCGTGATTCGTTAGGAACACTGTCATTTATAATTCTCTAAAGATTTTACCATTATATACCGAATTACTAAAGATTACATTCAAATTCTACGAAAAGAAGTTATTAAAAACATAGGGGAGTACGACTATCTAATCGCACAGCCGAATAAACGGCCCAAAACTATACGTCATAATGTTAGATGGTAGTTCTTGTATATATTTTATTTTCAACTATTTAATCAAGATTTTGTTCCATCTTTATCATCATTTTCATCTTACCACGGACTTTGCCCGGTACCAAGGCTGCTGACTTTATCATCATTAAATTCTATATCACGTGACAGTCTACTTCCCTATGAGTATTAAGATATAGGTACTTTCGCCTCGGACGAAAAAAAAAAAATCTGGGACATGTATATATTATTTTCCAATATTACTGTACGATACTGTGTCAAATCTACGATAATGTGTAAAAGATATGTCAAAATTATTAGTTGCTATTATAGCTTATCCAAGGAAGACTTCATCTGTGGCCGATTTATGGCGTCACCCCTGATCAACGTGTTCACTACTGAAGACTTTGCACTTTTATTACAAGTGCACAGGACTTTTCCAGTTTATGGAATTTAACGAACTGTTACAGGTTCTTAGGGGATTGATAAACATGTTGTGGTAAAGGCCTTCGGGTCGATTACCAATTTACGAATGATGATCTCCGATCTCACCGACAAAACGTTTCTTCTTTTACTTTTTGTAATAATTTAGACTCAGATTTTTGCACTTTTTCTTTGGGAGGGGATGGACTCAAAATAACTAACCTATTAATTTAATTTACTTACGCGAAAAAATATTTTCTTTTCCTTCAAAGTTTTAAGAAAATTATAACGATATTCGTTTTAGGGACTCTTGATAAACGTAATCTTCGAACTTCGATGCCGGCTTCGAACTTTGGCGCTTTGGAGACAGATATTTCGCTCATGGGCAGCCGAGCAACTTTTGGTGCGAAGAAGTTTTCCTTCTTAACCAAGGAGGTTAGAATAGCCTCCTCCTTGTTCTATTCTAACCACCTTGTTTTTAACAATACATATTCTTTGCCAGTACCTTCGAGAGTTAAGGTCATTTAATCTTTTTTTCCAGTCCCTTGAGAAAGCGTTTAAACCAGATGAGCTAAAATTGGAAATTATTTTTAATATTCTGGGTGAGAGCGAATAATTTATTAGTTTAACTGACTGAAGAAGACATGCGCAATTATGATAAGCTTAGAACAATAGTGTTGAAAGAATTTCAGACAACGCCACGCGAGTGTTATACAGTTTTCAAAAAGCGCAAAAATTACATTCAGAAAGCTATGTTTAATTTGCGTCAAGATGAAATGCTACAGTTGAGTATTATTGTCAGATGCGCTAAGTGAGTGATTTTAAATTATTATGTTAATTAATTGTATCAGATGAAATATTCGGTTTATTTGATTGCGAATTGATGACACATATTGCAATTAAACAAGGAGAATCATATTTTAAACCGCAAAAGCTAGGTCGAAATTGTAAAATTTATTTAACTTCAAAGGCTAAATGTAAAAGTTAATATAACGTATTTATGAAACCTTCTAGTGGAAACGAAATTCTAGATTCTCACTCAAAATTAATATTTCTGAATTCTCTATAAAGGCAAAAAAAATTATCTTACCTTTTCTATCTTCCGGATGGCCAAGGAAACATCCATTCTGATCGCTGAACTATCTAAATTCCAAGATTCTTCAAAATATTGACACTTAGACTTCTGTGAAACATAAATAGATTATATTTATACACAATTAACAGATTACGTTTAGATGAGCATTACGCTCTTTCCTTCATACAAACTTTCTAGTTCTTGTTCTGGTTCCAGTTCAATGCAAATCAAAGTTCTATATACGTTTTTGTTTTGATTATTCTAGATTTTAGATGCAACGGCGCTGATAGTCCAGAGTTTAGATGTAACATCTCCTCCCACCATTGAGGTCCGACGGTACGGAGGAGCTCAATACACACAGGTCCAGTCGATGACGAAGACCAATAACTCTTCCAGCTCTGGTTATGACGTGAGGACTTGAAGCAGGTTCTGAAACACAAACAGACTTGAAGCAGGTTCTGAAACACAATCAGCCTGACCAGTCGTAGGGTTGTTTCTATCTCGAGATGTTCTGCAGTGGAACAGAGGACCAGCAGATTCGGGAGTAGAGATCTCCGACGGGAAAAGCCGGGACACTGGAGGAAGCAGAGTTCATTTCCTATCTTGACCCTCGTTAGTCTAATTTTTCCGTCTATACTGGGAAAAAGCTCGATTATCTTGGCTAAACACTAATGAATGCGGCGTCTCTGGCTATCTTCCAACAGAACGACATCGCCTACTTGACACTGTTGATATTTTTCCCTCTTTATCGCATGTTGACTCAACTCACCAAGATATTCACTACGAAATCTGTTTCTTAGATCACGTCTTATTCTCTGTCGATATTTGGCTCGGCGGTTTGGTTCTTGGTAGTCTACGTAATCAATATCAGGAACTCCTGATGACGCCATTCATGGAGGAACATCACAGGGGTCAATGGTAAAGGATCATGATTATCCTCTGATACGTATGTGATATGTCGTGTATTAATCATTTGTTCACAGTCACATAATATAGTATATAACTCTTCCTAATTTAAGAAAGTTCGGCCTTATATTCTTCTTAAAAATTTTCTTTCATCATTCGCACAAGCCTCTCCCACCAGGCAGCAGTCGGAGGTTTCAATTTCCATCGTGTCCTTTAAATAGAAACAGCTAAACATATGGCGTTCTACTTCACTATCTTAAGAACACTGTTAGTCAGTACCAAATTAGTTCCGTTGTCAGAATATATTACATAAGGTCTACCTCTTCTAGCAATGAATCTAGACTATCCAAGCTTTAGATCCATCACGGAGATAGAGAGGATCCGCTAGATCTACAACGACGACTTCAAAAACGGCCCTTTCTCTAAGTCTGAATTCGGGTGGAAATGCTGGCTCGACTATTACTCTTTGCGTAGCAAATCTTTTACATCTTACACATTTCCTGATAATATTTGATAATATTTCGAACAGTTTTTCTGGATTTTATATCCACAATTTTTCTCTATAATTTGTCATTAAAATGCTGCAACAGCATGCTGGAGTTCTACATGTGTCTCATAAATTAGTCTCTAAACAAGAGGGTGTTTTGAAGGTAAAATGAGAGGATATTGGAAATTTTCTTCATCTTGACGCTGTAGGACGTCCGTATTCGCTCTGAAAATTCCATTTCGTCTACGATTAGTCTCAACGCACGAACAGTGGGGTCTTTTATGCATGTAAATGATTCTTTCTGTTCCAAACCTACAAAGTGTCTTTTCAGCCTTCTCAAATTCATCAACTGAGATATCAGGGATTGGGTTTTTGACGGCTGTCTTTTGATGGCTTTACTGTCGAAGACGACGTATTTTGGGACAACTCGATTTGATATTCGCGATTTGAAGTTCTTTCTCCAACTGCGCTAGTTTGATTTTATCTAACTCTACCTTTGTTTCGTTTTCAAGTTTTTGTAACGAAATTTTTGAATTGTTTTCGGCTTTGAGTTTTCCCCCCTTGCTTAAGCGCGTAATCAACTACGCTTTTACTAACTCTTGATAAGTTTTCAAAACTTTATTATTTCTTTATAAAAGTGTTTAAAATAACAATTTTCACATCTTTTGCAACGATTAGATCTAACTCCGCAGCAAAGGGTTTAAACTCTTCTTTCCTTAATTTAGCTCCGATGTTAATGAGAGTGACAGAGTGGACACTGCGAGGATACACGAAGAAAGCATGGAATTTTGAGATAAGTATCCTTCTTTCATCTAAACTAAATCAAATCTAAGTGCTTTTAAATTAATGAATATATTTTTTCACCAGTTTTTAGCGTTAAACAATGCTTGAAATAGCTCATTGCTTGCGTCTCTTTTTGTGGTAACAATTCCAAACAGGCGCTAACTTCGTTATCAGTTCCCGTTTGTCAACGATTTTGCTTTCAGAGCCCGCCCTACTATACAGGTTAAGCCCTATCCTTAGCCCTGTCTTGTTTTGAGGAATTTCCAGTTTCCAGAGAGGGAAAATGGAGATTTTGCGAAGCGACGTGTATGTTAGGTTGCGCTATGCGCTACTTCGCTCTCCTATCTTTTTTTTTCCCCCCCTGAGACCGCTTAAATATTTTTTTGCCTTTAAATACTATACATCACCGATTTTTATTTTTCCTCAACTGTTGTTTGCTATCTGTTTAATGTCTAAATGTGAGGGATCTATTATTCTTCATTGCCTTAAATAAATTCTTAGAATTTTGAGATAATATAAATACTGTTTTCTTCAATGTGTTAAACTAACATTAATTAATAAGTAATAAATTATGATAGCGAACTGACCATAAATAAACTTATAATAAATTATGATAAATATATTAATAAATACCACCGATCTATGCTTATTGTCTTTAGTTATTTTAGTTAAAGTAATATATGTTTTTGTCTGATGTTATGGGTCTTTTGCTGTGTGTCTCAGGATGAAAGCATACATATTGCCTTGTATTCCATACTAAATTCCATGGTAAAATAAATAAATAAATGCTTGAATACGAAGCATCTCAACACTATCCATCCCCCCCCCATCATCACATCTATTCAGCCTTACCAAACATACTCACTACACACAACTGTGAGACACTATTTATTGTAAATGATTACAGCTTCCTCTCGTTTTGACTACACCCATGGAGACAGTAATATTTTTAGGATATTTTCTACTACTTTGCCTTTTCTTTTTATCCGCGATTAAATTCACGTATAGGTATGGCGTATAAAAATCGGTATTTTGATTTGTGATCTGACTTCGTCCATCCAAAAATGGAGTTGCTTAGCTTTTGCGAAATGTTTGATTTTGTTCAAGGAGGCGTAAATTCTCGCTATATTACTGAAGCAGAGAGAATTTAAAAAAGCGCATCATTTAGTAAAGCACGGAATTTTACTTGAAAAACCCAATGTACGAATTTTGACTTCCTATTGAAGGATAATTTCTATAGCGTGATGATCGCATGAAATCGAAGGACATTTCATTGTTGAAAAAGGAGAAATATATATATATATATATATTTTTATTTAATTTCTTGTTCATGTAAAGGAGGAACTGCTGGCTATTGTAAGCATTGAATCGCTGTTTTGGTGTTAACGTTCACTGATTGTAAACAAATGATTTCATATGTATTTAACTTGGGATTTCCAGAATATCTCTGTGTCAAGTGTCTTTTTTTTTCCATAAAATTTATTTTGAATGATTACATACTAAAAATATATTGATCTATATATGCGTTTATTGTATTTATACATACATAATAGCACATGTAATACATATCATTATATGTTGTACATTATATTATAATTTATACATAATATATAGCTATTATATACTTAATAGCACTACTTATTAGATGCAATTTTGAGAATATCAACAAGCAAAGCCTTTAAAAATGAAAAAAAGACACTTGTAATAGAAATATTAGTGTTCTATATGTATTACAGAAAATACATGAAATGAATAATACCATTACCAAACACTTCAAAAAAAAAAAAAAAAAAAAAAGAGCAGAATAAAAATTCCCTACCTCAGTACTTGAGAAAGCAACCCTGCCATATAAGAACGGGTGTGCCCTATAAAGTTCTTCATAAAAGCATTCTTCTTCAGACTGATAACCAATGTGCTTATTAATATTCAAAGACCCTAATCTAACCTTACCTTTCCTTTAGATTCTATATTCAAATGCTATATCTTCATCTGTTAAGATTTGTTCATAACAGGGTCACCAAGCTTCTACCAATCCAGCAGGAGCATACTCAAAACATGTCAAAACCATGTGATTTATAACAAAATCGATTATGTTTTCACCTTGCAAACCTTTATAAATGTTAAAAATTTTCTTAAGGATTCTTAATAACCTTATTATTTAGAAATATGTTTATTGTTGTTTTTATATTAATAAAAGCATTTAAATATAAAATATCAATTTTAAAAATAACTGAAGTTTTCTTTTAACCAGTTTTGTTTTTCTAATGCTGTTTTTAATTAGTACCATTATGTCTGAACAAAAAATTTAAAAATAAGTCTATTAAAAAGGTCTGTGTGATAAGTCTATTAATTAATTACATTGTATGAACTTAATCATCTTTGAATATGAAACACTGAACTAACTCTTTGAATATGAAACATCCTAAATGAAAACACCGAGTCCATTCCAATCCAATACAAGAATAAATTATACATATCAAAATTCACAGTAAGAGCTTCTCCGTATTATATTACACAAAGATTAGAAACCAAGTCTCCACTTACGAAATCTTACACTGACATGATGGTCTTGTACTGAAACAGAATTGTAGCAACATAGATGATATAAATTACATTATGCCAAAGAATTATTTAAATTTAAACAAGTACAATCATTATATACAACAGCCATTTCATTAAAAAAAAGGCATAAATTATATTAATCAGATAAAGTTTGTTGTAAGAGCTTCATTATCTGGTTATAATTCTTAAGTAAACAAGAAACCATTTCAAGTACCATAACATAATTTTCATAAGAGAATTCCATCCATCACAGAATATTAAAAGCACTTTGGTAGAAACAAGAGATTTTACGGTAATTTTCCAACCATATTCTAATATTCAGATTGTAGATTTTAAAATTTTATCATTTAAAAAGTACAATTTCATAAAATGCGCATTTTTGATTCTTTATTCTTAGGGAAAACATTGTATTTTTAATGAAATCCAACGCTTTCTTTCTTGTAAGTACATAGACTCCAGAATTCTAATGTAATTCATTATGATAAAAAAGGTATTTGCCAGCGAAATGACGGTTAACTATAAAATCATAACCATTTGTATAATATAATCATATAATCATTTTTATGCACTGTCTTTGGTCAGATGTGTACCAGGAATGCATAGAAAAAACCTAACACTTTTATAAAATGCTGAAACTACTGGTTGGATAATCAAAAAATACTTAAATATTTAGTATTTGAATGAGGCTGATTGTGTATGCTTCATAAAGCTTTGTCCAAAAAGAATGTACTATTTGTATGTAACACAGAATAAAGTATATTAAATTACTGTTGACAATTTCAGTTTCTTGGTGCATATTTTATAGCTGATTATACACATGTAATATTAATGTGTGACAGTTTTCAATCGAAAGTACTACACAAGGGCATCATCTACACCCTTAGGTATAGATGAGCCTGAGCAAGCTTTGCTGTAATTAAATAAACCAGAACCATTTTACCTTAGACTATTCATTTAACAACTGCGGCAAAATTTGGTACACTTCTGTTATCAGGACCGAATTCAGAAATGTATGTATGAATGTGTTCACATATGCACGTATATATGTACTTATGCATGTATGTTTGTGTATAAACACACATACAGACATTTTTGAATCCAAGTCTCTATAACAGAAGAGTACATAGATTTTTCTATATATAAAACATAAAATTTATGTGTGTATTTTTTTATAAGGAACAATATTTCTGACATGAATCAGCTGTCATCAACTAATGTCAAGGGCAAGTGAAAAATAAAAGAATAATTATATAGAATTAAGATGTAATGTATATTAAAAAGAATTTTCTTTAGTGTAACTGATCTTTTATTCATAGAACTTTATACTTATATTTTCTTTTATTCAGTTAGTAACAGTTAGAAATGAATAGTGATTGGCTAAATATGGATATGTTCTTGTGTGTTTCATGCAGTTCTACTTTTGGTACTTACTCTGCGACATACTGAATTTAATTTTTATTTGGAAACTGATTAAATTAATTGAGATGGTGTGTGCTGAGAAATGGAATTTTGTGAAGAATATTTAATACTTGCCAATAAAAATAGGAATAATTTTAAAGTTTCTATCAACATTTTTTATATTGTTATCAAATGTGACTTTAAAAAACATTTTTTATGGTAAAATGTGAATTACATTAAAAGGGTATGATTTTATTTTAATTCCTTTATTAAAATAATTAACCTAAAAGACACACATATCACATTAACATATTGAAAAACATAACAGTTTTATTAGCAATTCGAAACATATATTGTGATATATTCTAAAAGCAAAATCATATAATACATAATGATATAAATTAAATATATATAATAAATATATAAAAGTCTATAATGAATAATGATCATAACTGTATAATAAATGCGAACACAAATTATATCACTGTGCTGTGAATGGAAGAATATTTGATTAGAAATTTAACTTTTATATATATTTGAACATGGAACAGTAAGACATAAAGATGACAAGAAGCTATGAAAATAGGTTATGCAACTTAAGAAACAACAAGTTCTATGAAATACATTTTAAGTTGCTGCAATATCATGAGACACCCTAAATAACCATAAGACGCGATAACTTAAGACAATATCAAAAGACATATTACCAAGATAAATATAATTTGTTCCTTCTTTTACATCAATAATAAGTTTTCTTTAAAAATTTAACCAGTGAATGCCAAAACAAATTTATTATTGGTGCCTTAGATGCAAGGTCACACAACGATAAACTTGATTTAGCAAATTTCTGAAAACATTAAAGTCAAAAGTGTTAAATTACAACAACATCTATTAAACTATTTTTAGTTTAATAGATGTTAAGAAAGCAATTGTCTGGCAAATTTTAATTCTTATATGAAAACTGAATTAAATTTGGAATAAGTGACTAGGCTTGTACAGTATTTTAGAAGAAATTTCATGTTCATACACTGAAAATAAATTGCACTTTAATGAAAGAGCTGGAAATATAGTCTGCATGATGCATACAATATGATCAAATCGATTTCTTAAATATTTAATGCTTACTTTCAGGAATGTAGCCAGAGGGGGACAGTTTTAATATATTACTCTGAGAAATAACTTAAGATTGATTTGCAACACTTGGTATCAATAAAGATATTTTTCAGCAAAGAATTAATATTACTTCCAGACTTTTTACTGTCAAACTGAATGTAGAAGCTACGCGATTTGAATATTTCATCTAGACTCTTCATTTAATGATATAAATGTATTTTTAAACGATTTAATTTTTACTCAGGGAAAGAACATGTTGTCTAGCTGCCCGGGTTTGAGACCAGCTTTAATACAGAAATCGAAAACACATCAAATGCCATCAAATGATACAGCATTTTAAAATGTTGCAAAAAATTTTAATGCAATTTTGCGGAAGAGATATTGCAATTACCTACATACTAAAACTTTGATCAAAAATTCAAATAAAAACTATGATACTCTTTTTTTCTTTTGAAGCAATCAAAGTCATATACTAATGTAAGGATGCTCAACCTATTGTACTATAAAACCTAAATTGAATTTCAATGTTTTTAAGAGAAACAGCACTTGATAGAGAGTGTTTAAATTCGGGAAAAACTAAAACAAAATTGATTTATACACAGGCAGTTCAATTACACTGACTTTTTGGGAAGTGAAGATCCTGTTGGACAGGGAAAATATTAGGCCACACAGAGAGGAAAATGTTTAGCCACCTCCTTGTAATGCGAAAGGAGGCCACTTCAGAAAAAAATACACTACAGCAGTAATTTTGAAACCACTACGGAGCAACGGAACTCTAAAAAATCTCATACTTCTGATACTTATAGTGTGATTAACAGTTCTACCTCACTTCGAATATTACAATACAATATAAAGAAAGCACCAATTCAGACACTTCAATACGAAATTCAAAACCAAAGAAATTAATGCATAAATGCTACCCTAAACATTAAAACGTAATATGAAGCTTTCATGTAAAATAAATAACTAGTAAAACTCCAATATAAAGCAACATGTGAAAAGGGACGTACAAATTATAACATTCAAGCATTTCTAGTGAAAATAAAGTTAATATAAAACAAGAATTACCAGCCACAGATGTCTTTTTGTCTGCACTGTTTCTCCATTGTTTTTCTTTCACGATCTGATTTCTAAGAGTGCACAAAAATGATGGCAAATTACACTAGAAAAAGCCAAGGGGGGGGAAAGGAATCATTAGATTTTGACTACTTTGAAATTAAAGAATAATTATACACAAAGAGAAATATATAATATTGTTTCTTAATATATAAAACTTCAAAAAGTATCTTCTTTGTTTTAAATTCCAGCAATGTGCTACATTGTTACTAAAATCATGACTGCAGTCGATAGAAAAGCAAATGATTTCCCTAATACGACAGAAGTACACTAAGCGAAAGGGGTTTTTAATGTATGGGTACAACATGAATAATGAAAGAAAAAAAATTAGACAGTTATTATCGATACACAGAATAAAAGGGATAACGATCTTCGAGAAAAGTAAATAATTTCAGCGCTGGTAGAAAGATGGCACCAAACGAAATTAAGCACGTAAATTTAAATTACAAATAAAAAAATAAACTTTACTGTTAGCTTTGAAGCAGGTGTTATATATTAAACTCTCTTAATTCAGACACAGAATTAGTGACATAACAGATCAAAAAAGAGTAAGAATCAAACTCGCAATATATTAACATTAAAAGACCTATACATATACACTTTTAAAGATTTTTTTTTTAAAAAAAAGCTCAAAAACACCATTCTAAAAACAGATTTCGAAGAACCTCTTGGAAACAAAAGTCATAAACCATAAAAGAAATATTTCATTGAGAATTTAACGTAAGAACCGTTTCTAATTTTACGTTCTTTACTTAGGTACTCTTATCCCTGAGAGAAGATAGCTTAGTCCAATGTACCAAAAATTATCCTGAAATATTACTATGTCACTTTAATAAAATTATAGCAATATTTAACTCAGGGAAAGAACATATTGTCTAGCTGCCCGTGTTCGAGCCCAGCTTTAATACAGCAAGCCAAAACACATCAAATGCCATTGAATTAAACAGCATTTTGAAATATCGCAAAAAATTTAAATGCAATTTCGTAGAAGAGCTATTGCAATTACCTACATACTAAAATTTTGACCAAAAATTCAAGAAAACTAAGATACTCTTTTTCTCTTTCGAAGGAATCAAAGTCATATACTAATGTAGGGATGCTAAACTTATTTTACTATAACATAAAACCTAAACACAGGAATGAAATTTTGTCAGCTATGTGAGATGTCAGATACCGAGAAATTCTGCAAATTATAGAATAGATCCTGCGTCTGAAAACAGACGCAACGTAAAACATAATTCAAATACTTTACTTTTAGCCTTGAAGCAGGTATTCTATATTAAACTGTCTTAATGCACATACAGAATTAGTAATATAATACCTCAAAATATTGTAAGAACCAAACACGCAATATATAAACATTAAAAAAGTGTATATACATTTATTAGTGTTACGAGGGTTTATTATGAAATAGTATAATGTCACTTTCAGTGAAATGATAGAAATTTTCACTCAGGGAAGGGACATTCTGTCTGTCTGCCTGGGTTCCATCCCAGCTTCTGTTACAACAGTTTCATAGAAGAATTTTATAAATCCAGAAATGAAACTTACGAAGAAATTATTGAACATACCTGGTTCTATGATTTAGTCATTCTTACAGACATAATAACTAAAATCTTAAACTTGAGGGGGGAGGAGAACTAAACCAAAGTCTTCGAATTAAAGGCTATTATAAATTCATTTTAAATCAAAATTAATTTTGTGAAAATATTACACAAATATTAGGAATATACATAATATACCATAATGTAATGTACGTTTTGCCACTTTGGAAAATCTGGAGAACTAAAGTGTGAAATATAAGAAAACTGAAACAAACATTTGGAAAGTCTCATCGAGCTTAAGTTAGTTTTCAAATTAGATGTTTTGAGTGTATTTAAAATTAGGCCAACTACTACCTTCACTTCAAACCCATTACTTAATACTAGTATTTAAGAAAAATGGTAAAAGATTGAAAATATGTTAAATAACAATTCTACTGATTTAGAAATGGAAATAAGTGATTTTCATCCTAATTAAGATAAGGAATATCACAAAAAGCCATTTGAATAGTCCTAGATCAGAAAAATCATGAACTCTTAAACTTTAAAAAAGATAAATTCCTGCATTCGATCTACTTAAAAATGTGAAAGAGGATTTTCAACAACGAACTTGTTAAAATCAATGTTCAGATACAGAATAACAAACAAACATCCGAACGACTGCATGGATTTAGCCATAACATCCCACGTACCAGAAGGAGAAAAAAACTCTCAGAAGAAATGGAGTGTTAAATCTCACATTAAAATATCATTTCCCTGTATTTAATTTTCATTTTGCTGAATGTTTTGTAAATAATAGAAAGAGTATACCTTTTCTTTAACATACTATACCACACATTTTTATACTTTGTGTAATACACTTATAACTCAAATATTAAAATCCAATATATAATTGCAGCTAGCCAAAATTTTATAAACTTAAAATTGGCTCCCATTAAGTTAAAGTTGCGAATAACTGCACCAAGGGAAGGAATGTAATTTCATTTCTTTGTCTGTATTTCGTTTCATTTTCATATAAAAAGAGTTAAAATAGGTTATCTAGGTAACAAAATTTAAACACACATTTTCAGTAAAAATTACAGAATAACAGATTTTGTTTCCCTGAAGACGCAACACCTCGCTATTCCAGCTATGATACAGACTGCATAATGTCATAGAGAAATTCCTTTCTTAAACAGGGAATTCATATACTTTAATCTGTTTTTACACAAGTACTGTTAATGACTAATCCATGGTCCAGGAGTAAAATACTTTATAGTAATTCCCATCTATATTTTTATTATTTCCGGTCATCTGTATAGACAGTTTACCTATCACGACTAAACTCCCAATCTGCATTCCCCATAACTTATACGATTCTCAAGTCATGTTTCCTAGTCTATCATTTTTAATACAGCAGGTACTTGCTGAGCGCAGACTTGTAAAGCGTGATTTCGCGTATAGCAGTACCTTAAAGGATCCCATTTAATTTGTCCACTGCTAGAATTTCATTCATACGTGCTGCAGCATTCAATCATCAACACCGGAAAGAATTTATCTGCTACTTTAAACAATTTCCATCGACTGAAAATGAAGTCCAAAAAATCTTACAAATCTCAAAAGTAAACGATGCCGTAGAATTTTCACACATGGAAGACAGAGAAGTTAAACAATGAATCAGAAAATTACAAAAGAGGAATTGGGATCTTATAAATCCCCTTGATAACAAAAGTGCTCATTACGAAGAAGAGCTTTTAACTGAAGATAAGATGAAGGAATTGTTAAATAACACAAAAGCAACATCTGATCTTATAGCGGAGAATGACCCAATTAAAAAAAAAAAAAACAGGACACTTTAAAACAGCTACTGGGAGACGTGCTCTTTACAGCGACATGCATACAGTTGCATTAGTCATTCTTATAAGCGAAGGACATCAGCTTATTCAAAAAATAATTCTGTCATGCATTTGCCAAGAGAACGGAAAGATGTTCAAAAGAAACTTTCAGAGTGCTTCGCAAAACAAAGTTGAAAGTCAATCTGCAGAGTTTTACTTCGATAATAATAAAACATCTCTGATTTGATTTCAAAATGAATTTTTATTTTTGGAATCACTTTTAAACAGATCTTTGCAAATTGGTTCATAAAACTTCACAATATGCCAAAATAGTTCAGATTAAAGGAAAAATATAATAAAGTATATGCTTAAAACAACTAAGAAACAGCACATTTGGAGCATCCTTAACAGAAGTCAATTTGGCTCCACTAACTTTCTATACGAGTACTCATTAAATTTTTATTTACATTTCTTTTTTGTTGAACATTTAACTTTGAATGGTTTCAAGAGAAACAGCACTTGATAGAGAGACTCTAAATTCGGAAAAAATCTGAAACAAAATTGGTTTATACACAGGCAGTGCAATTACACTGACCTGTTGGGAAGAGAAGACCCTGTTGGACAGGGAAAATATTAGGCCACACAGAGAGGAAAGTGTTTAGCCTCCTCCTCATAATGCAAAAGGAGGCCACTCCGGAAAGAATTACACTACAACAGTAATTTTGAAACCACTACGAAGCAACAGAACTCTAACAAATCTCAGACTTCTGATAATTATAGTGTGATTAACAGTTCGACCTAACTTCGAATATTACAATACAAATTAAAGAAAGCACCAATTCACACACTTCAATACGGAATTCAAAACCTAAGAAATTAATGCATAAATGCTACCCTAAACATTAAAACGTAATATGAAGCGTTCGCGTAAAATAACTAGTAAATTTCCAATATAAAGCTACTTGTGAAAAAGGACATACAAATTATAATATTCAAGCATTTCTAGTGGAAATAAAGTTAACATAAAACAAGAATTACCAGCCACAGATGTCTTTTTGCTCTGCACTACTTCTCCGTTCTTTTTCTTTCACGATATCATGCTCTGCAATCCAAGAGTGCACAAAAGTGATGACAAATTACACTAGAAGAGGCCAAGGGGGAAAAAAAAGAAATCATTAGATTTTAACTACTTTGACATTAAAGAATAATTATACACAAAGAGAAATAGCTAATATTGTTTCTAAATATATGAAACTTCAAAAAGTAGCTTCTTTGTTTTAAATTCCAGCAATGTGCTACATTGTTACTAAAATCATGACTGCAGTCGATAGAAAAGCAAATGATTTCCCTAATACGACAGAGGTGCACTACGCGAAAGGGGTTTTTAATGTATGGGTACAACATGAATAATGAAAGAAAAAAAAATTAGACAGTTATTACGGATACACAGAATAAAAGGGATAATGATCTTCGAGAAAAGTAAATAATTTCAGCGCTGGTAGAAAGATGGCACCAAACGAAATTAAGCACGTAAATTTAAATTACAAATAAAAAAATAAACTTTACTGTTAGCTTTGAAGCAGGTGTTATGTATTAAACTATCTTAATTCACACACAGAATTACTGACATAACAGATCAAAAAAGAGTGAGAATCAAACTCGCAATATATTGACATTAAAAAGCTATACATACACTCACGTTTGTGAAAATTGCAACACCATGAAGGACTTACGCGAGTGAGTTGAAATTTTCAGGAAATGCAAAGTAGCGCATGATATGCAAATGATTAGAATTGCAAATCCGTAGCGCATGCGTATGCTGAGCAGCGCCCTCTGAACGGCTGATGGATCCAAATAAATAGACGGCTGTAGCGAGGCGTGTATGGTTATCGGTGGTTATCTGCTAGTGGTAAACGTTAACTCAATCTGTACTTATGCCTCGTCGACGAAAGAGAGCGAGATTTGAACAACTTACAGAGTTTGAACGAGGGAGAATCATCGGCCTTCGTGAAACTGGATTGTCGTATCGTGCAGTAGCCTCTCGTGTGATGCGTAACAGCAGCACAGTGATGCGCGTTTGGAAGCAGTGGACGGACGAGTGTCGGACAACTCGGAAATCCGGGAGTGGACCCCGAAATCTGACGTCAGCTCGCGATGATAGACACCTGGTCCGCATGGCGCGGACGGACCGTACAGCTTCCTCTAGACAATTGGCATCACTGTGGTCAATAGCTACAGGTGTTTCATTGTGTGCTTCATCAATTCGTAGACGTCTGCTGCAGTGTGGACTGCGCGCACGGACTCCTTTATACAGGATCCCCCTAACGCACGACCATCGCCGCCTGCGGCTACAATGGGCCAATCAGCATAGAGACTGGCGTGCTGATTGGCAGCATGTCGTGTTTTCTGACGAATCCCGCTTTAATTTGTGGTACTATGATGGCCGCATTCGTGTCAGACGCTATGCCGGTGAACGCCACCTTCCGGAGTGCATTATCGAACGCCACAGTGGACGAACACCCGGAGTTATGGTCTGGGGCGCCATAGCATATCATAGACGATCTCAATTGCTACGAATTGTGGGCAATCTGAACAGCAACCGGTATATCCGTGAAGTTCTACAGCCCGAAGCTGTTCCCTTCCTTCAAAGCTTGCCAGGCGCTGTATTTCAACAGGACAATGCCCGCCCTCATACTGCTCGGATTGTTAAATCCTTCTTTGCAGCGCAGCAGGTACAGCTTCTTCCTTGGCCTGCGTGTTCCCCGGATATGTCGCCAATTGAACATGTGTGGGATGTCATTGGTCGGCGTCTTGCTCGTGATCCTCGTCCTGTTGCGTCTGCAGACGAACTTTGGGTACGCGTACAAACGATATGGAATGCTCTTCCTCAGTCAGACATTCAAACTTTGTTTGACTCCATGCCACGTCGTGTAGCAGCACTTATTGCGGCGCGTGGTGGCCACACAAAATACTGATTCTGATCTCTTGTTCTTGTTTGTTTGCTTTGAACATTTAATCATTTATTTGTACCACTACCACTCAACTGTGTATTAAATTGAAAAGACGCGCCGTGGACGCCGAGAGTGAAGGTGGTTACCACGCAGCTCCAATTTAAGCTTTTATAGCAGCGGAAGTTTTAATTTTAGAGCTCCAAAAGCAGTTGCACCGGATAACCAACGTTTAGAGGATTACGAGGATAATCATTTGTGTTTCTACGTGCCTTGGTTTACTAATTACGAGCTAATTAAGCGCTGACCATTGTGTATCCCATTGTTAGCACTGAAGGATGTCTTCTCACGCCCGCCGAGCAGCCGCCGCCACCCGAAGTGCCTAGTAATTGGTATCATCGGAGAGGACATTGTCTCAGGACTCTAAGGATACCAGTTTTAAGACATTCCGACAGCTGGATCAAGAGATATGAATTTTTAGATAATTTTCATTTTTTTTTAACCACGAGGTAACAGTGACCTCTGACCTTTCGCGAATCTTAACGGTCGCCCGGAAGCAACAACCCCCTGCTGAGCGACATTCGAAGGGCGACAACAAAAGGATACTTAACGAGAGTGGGGCTTTTCTTCCAGAGTGCTATCTCCGGATCTAATTGAGTCAGCTAATTAATTCCAGCAGCATTGTCCCTGTCATTAAGAGGGGATTATGAGTATCTAAATTTGGAACTGATCGGATTGGTAGTTAAAGAGTTCTAAATTTCTAGCATATTTATTTTCCATTTCCAACTTAGTGCAAGTGTCAACATCGATCCCAGTGCTACGGTTCATGCTAATGACTAATTAGCGTAGTGTCTTAATTTTGCAATTGTGAAGTGCGTGTGCAGTGTTCAAGCTCTTGTGTTTCCGTAATCTCTGTGCAAATGTTTTACCAATGCTGAGTACAGAAGAACAGAGCCGAGCAAGAAGGTAAGCTCTTTAATTAACTTTCATAATTCGGCTTAATTATCAGGTTAGAAGTCACTAGATTATTTGAATTTGTATGCAGCACATTCTAAGTTGATTCATGTATTCGTTATGTATGTCCTGTCACGTTGCTTAGTAATTTGGTTGTTACATGGGCAGGCTTTAAATGTAATTAATTATAAGACAATTCATTGCTCCAACTGACCACTGTATACTGCGCATGAATAACGTGTGTTTCAGCATAAGATTATCTTATTTATCCTAACTGGCACGAGTAGTAAAGCAGCAATAACTGTCAATAACTGTTGGCTAATTACAGACAATGAATTGTTGAATGCAGCTACTGATTAATTGATTTCGGAGATATTGATTACATAATGTGCCTTCATATGTGTTTTTCATCTGATTTTTCTCCCTAATTTGTCTAGCTGATCTTATAAGTTGCAACTACTTGTGTTTTGGTATTTTTAATTAGGTTAATTGCAAATACAGACATTTAAAAATACCTTGTGTGTTTTCATATAAGTGTCTTTCAGCTTTTGATAACTTTCAACTCTAATCGGTATGAGCATCTCAATTGCAGTAACTGAATTTGTAAATTAATTAGATTAATTACAGATGCGATTCTTATTGAACACAGGTTCTATTGTTATTGAATGCTTATATTTTATTGAATGTATAGTATGCTTACATTATGTTTTAATTTTTGTGGATTCCCTTGTATACTTACTCTGTATTTGCAATGATTTTTCATAGTGATACTTCTCAGTGTTAATGTGCTCTTGTTTGGTTCAACTACTCAGTGTATATCCATTATTCAGGGTTCAGCACAATTATTTGTATTTTAAGTCTGTATTGTGTTATTGAGGTGCTAATAAGAGAAGTGCAATAAGTGTACGAGCAAATAATGCACAAATGAAGTGCAGTCAGTGAAGTGCAACAAGTGCTTACATGATATAGTGAAGTGGAAGTTAATCGCGAAGTGTGCAATCTGCCTTTGTGAATTGCGCATAGTGAATAAGCCTTTAAGTGAATTGTACAAATTATGTTAAATGCAAATAGTGCTTAAGTGATATAGTGAGTGCTACCAGTGCAAGTGATAAGTGCAACAAGCGCATAAGCGTTATTGTGAAAGTTAAAATTAGTCGCGAAATGTGCAAATTGCCTTTGTGAAGTGCACATAGTGATTGAGTTTTGAAGTGAATTGTGCAATTATGTTAAAGGCCTTTTAAGCGATAGTGAAGTGAATTTCTAACATCTAAAGTGCTACTGTGCGTAGTGGTTTCCGTGAACCACCATTTTTGTGATTTGTGCATAGTGCCTTAATATTTCTACAGGTGCGTGCTACCGTGCATTGTGCTTCATATGTGAAAACGCATATTCTGTGTGTTCCCATGTATAGTGCATATTAATGCTAAGCGTATTAGTGCTGTGCATTAGTAACATAATCCAGTGCAGTAGTGATAAGTGCAATTGAATGAACCAGTGTTTTTGTGTGTTCCGTGTATAGTGTATTTCAGTACTAAGTACTATATTATCACGTACTCAGTGTCTCTAAGTGGCAACAGAGACTACCTGAGAGACAACGCCAGTGAATACAGGCCAATTAAATGCATCATGCCACGTCAAGCTGTACTACCAATTGACGGGGACGTAACTCCCAGCTGCACAAATTTAACAGTGTTACTGACCTCTAACCTTACCTATGAGAGTAAAGTGGATACAGTTCACGAACATATCAAAAGCGGAGTACTTACGTATAGAGGTGGTAAGTACTGTCTGCCCACCAATCTTAGAGAGGACTTACTACAGGCGTTAGAAGCTCTGCGAAAGTTAGCACTTGAGGGTCCAACCCCTATAGTCAAGCCACCAACAACCGAAGCAAGTACAAACACTTCAACAGTGCTGTGTTGTGATCTCGCACACGGCAGCAGTCCGAGCACAGTGCAACAGGACAACAGCATACACGAGGAGTCGCAGCAACGGCACGTACAGCAGCAGAAAACCTACGCGGCAGTTACAGCGAAGATAAAAAATCAACACCAAGTGGCAGCGCCAAGTCACACGCTACTAATATATCCGAAGGAGGCCACCTGCTCTACGAGCCAGGAACTCAAAACTAAACTCAGCGAGGTGTTCCCACTGCCAAAGCTAGGAGTAAAGGTCGCGGCTATAAGAAACATACAAAAACGAGGACTGGCAGTTGACTGCCACTCAGAGAACGATCTAAATAAGCTGCAAAGCTCACTGACAAGTGATAAAGGCCAAGAGTTAGTGGACATAAAAGTTCCGGCCACACGCCTACCAAGAATTGCCATACACGGAGTCTCAGTTGATATACAGGAGACAGAATTGGGACGTACTTTAGCATCAGAATTCAATGCCACCAAAGCGACAGCCAGAATCCTCTACAAACTCCGGGACAGATGGAACACTGTCAAGTGGGTCATTGAGTGTCAACCATCTATCTTCAAACGCATCCTGCAGACCCCAAGACTTTACATTGGCTGGCGAGTCTATAGAATCTCGGAGTTTTTTAACACCAAGCGGTGTTATAAGTGTCAGGAATTTGGCCACGTCCAGAAAAACTGCAAAAATAGAAACTACTGCGCGTTCTGTACAGACGACCACGAAGTGCGAAACTGCCGTGCACAACGACCCGCTTGCATTAACTGCGCGGACTACAACTACAGGACCGGCAGAAGCATCTCTTGTAACCACCCTGCCTACGATGTCAACTGCCCGTCGTACGGCAGGTACGTCGCTACAATCAGAAGAGGCACAAAATATGACTGAGCCGCAACCGCCTGATCAACTGACAGCATCGCGTACCCCAGGAGACTCTATAAAATGTATTCAAATAAACCTGCAGAAGGCAGAAGCCGCAACGGCACATCTTGCACAGCACGCAGTAACCCATAAGCCAGATATACTCTTAATACAGGAGCCGTACTGCAGAACTGGAGAGGTGGCATGCCTACCAATTGCCTGGAAGATTTACCAGTGCAAAGCCGCAGCAAATGAACCTGCACCAAGAACTGCAATAGTTTGCTGCAACACAGCCTGGTCGCCTCTCATTATAAAGCATAAGCGAGACCACGTAGCAATACTATTAAGTTTTGCGAGGATGCAGTTAATTATCTCTTCAATTTACAGCCCCCCTCCAGATGACATTCAAGAGACTATTTCAAGCATTGAGGACATTAGCTTTAAGTACCCGTCGATCCCGCACTTACTCGGTGGTGATTTCAATGCCCATAGTACCATATGGGGGTATCCCACCACCACCCCTAAAGCGCAACTGCTAGAAGATTTCCTGAATTCTAACGGCCTTCAAATTATCAATGCACCTCATGCACAGCCAACCTTTGATAATACCTACCATCAGGGCTGGCCGGATATCACTATCACTACCCAGGACATCGCCAACAATGTCCATGACTGGCAGGTGGCCGAAGACGAAAGTTGTTCGGACCACCGATATATTTACTTCAATATAGAAGGTGATACGAGCATTAGCATACTCAGGAGATTTAAGTTACCAAAGAATAGAATACAGGCACTCACAAGGGCGTTTTCGCAGGCGCTTCAACAAAAGGAGCAAGCGTTGGATTTATGCAATAATCAGAATGACCTTAATGACCATACAGAACAACTTCTAGACACCATTCGATGCATATGTGATCAATACCTGCCCACCAGGACTGCAAAACGACTACAGGGTATTGCGTGGTGGACGAAAGAACTGCGCCAACAACGGCAGAAGTGCAGGGCGTTAAGACGCCGTCTACGCTCTACGACAGACGAGGAAGCAAAGATTACAATCCTCGCAGCATTCAGAAAGGAAAGAGCAGCGTACAAGATTAACCTCCTAAAGGCGAAGATCGCCAGCTGGCGGAAGTTCTGTACGGAGAACTCAAATCCATATGGAATACTGCACAAACTAGCAACCTCCAAAGTCTTCAAGCCGGATCATCTGTACGCCAAGACCACAAATCCACCCTCCACCGGCAACATAGCAGAAGATACTGCTACCACATATCTGAATGTAGCCTTCAGGGAAGATAACCCAGAGGATGACACGCCACAACAAAGGCTAACAAGAGACTGTCAAGACGTCCCAGATACCCCGGATGATATCCCTTTCGAAACGGAGGAGATTAAGCAAGTCTTCAAATATCTTCCGCTCAAGAAAGCGCCAGGCCCTGACGGACTGGACTATGCAATCATCAGAGTCGCATACACTGCCTGCCCAACATACTTCAAGGCCTTCTTTAATAAATTGCTAAGACAGCAGATATTTCCATCGGCCTTCAAAAATTGCCAAGTCGTATTCTTTCTTAAAAAGAATAAATCACCAGAAGACCCCAGCTCCTACAGACCGATATGTTTATTGTCTGCGCTGGGGAAGGTTTACGAGAAACTTCTGGTGAATAGGCTAAAGTACCACCTTCACCGTACCAAATTCCTTAGCAATAACCAATATGGGTTCAGAACTGGCCTCTCTACAGTACACGCTCTAGATAAGATCAGAAGCCACATTAACGATAATAGAGCCAATAACCGGCACACGGCATTTATATCACTAGATCTTCAGAGTGCCTTTGACTCCCTCTGGTGGCCTGCAATCAAGCAGGCCCTCAGGGAGGCAAAGTGCCCCAGGAATCTATATAACATCTTCAACGATTATCTGGACTCAAGAAGTCTCATAATCGCAAACAATAGTGGTGTCTATACAAAGAAGCAGGAGAGGGGTTGCCCACAAGGCTCTTGCGCGGGGCCCCTGCTTTGGATAATTACGTTCAATGCGCTACTGCAACTCAATTGGCCTGACCACACCAAAGTAGTGGCGTATGCCGATGATGCGGCACTACTAGTTACTGGCCGTACGCGAGACGAACTGGAGAGGAACGGCTCCGCCACTTGCTCCAAATTCTATGACACGTGCCAAAAGCTGAAGCTCGTTATCTCAGCCCAGAAATCTACGGCCATGGTCATACCGCGTCCAGGTACAAACCCCACGAGACGACCTTGTATTAAGCTAATGGGCAGAAACTTGAAAATCACCAAAACGTTGAAATACTTTGGAGTCACGTGGGACCAAGGCTTGACCTGGCTACCACATCTACAAGAAGTCAAAGTCAGAACAGCTAACATTGCAAAGAAAGCCAGGCAGTTTCGGGGACAAAACTGGGGGCAGAACCCTTACATTCAAAAACTGCTCTACTTGACGGTTGCAGAAAGGATTGTACTCTATGCCTCAGCTATTTGGGCACTACCAATGAGCAGCCGTAAAATAAAAGCCCTGTCAGCAATTCAAAGACCTTTTGCTCTCAACATTAGCAAGGCATATAGAACAACCGCGACAAATGCAGCACTTGTGCTTACCGGGCTCACACCCCTTCACATCAGGGCCAAGTTAGAAGCAATATATGAGCGGGTAATAAGATTAAAGGAGAATGCTGCACTCGACACCACAGTCTTCAGCACGCTGCAGTACAAAACACCAGGCAGCACACAGCACGTGCACCCAGCACATAAAAACTCGGGCATACACGTCAAAATAGCAAAGAGATCTACGCCGCGAATAGAGGATGTACCAGTCGCCTCGCAATTCTACACAGATGGCTCCAAACATGATAACGGAGTGGGTTATCATGTTTGGAGCCATCTGTGGGAAATTGTGTGTGTGGGGAAATTGGCTCCCCCGACCACTACATGTTCAACTGTAGCCTCACGACGAGCCATCACCTACCATATCCCACTACGGATATAGTACCTTACAAGAGGTTCATCATCAAACACGCACCTGCGATAAGAAATATATGTAAAATGCTTATGCTTATTATGAGCATGGTACACTTCACAGTCAATGGAAAGGTCATCTTGCAGCTCACAATAGTATCTTCCAGGCGGATGCCATAGCAATTGAAGCGGCAATACAGTACGCACATGACATACAACTTGCACGAACAGAAATCTGCACAGACAGCATGTCAGTGCTGCAGGCATTAAAGAATCATCATCACACATCTCCCATAATCCTGCAAATCCAACAGACATTGCATAGCAACCAGCAATCTAACATCAAGCTAAAATGGGTAAGAGGCCACTCTGGGATCGCAGGCAATGAGATGGCAGATCAACTGGCCAATGAGGCAGCAATCAACAATAATGCACAGGCTGTCTCAGCACAAATCCCGCCGTCATTTTTAAAAAGACAACTAAGAGACATAGGGAATAAACAATGGCAACACGAATGGGAGAATGGAGATACCGGCAGAAGGACTTTCGAGTTCTACCCTGTAGTAGATAAAGAACGTTTACAGGCCATACCCCCTTTAGTAAACTATATCACGGGGCATGGCCCTTTTCCCACCTTCTTTTATAAGCGTGCTATTTCCATGACAGAAGCGTGTGTGTGTGGGGAAATTGGCTCCCCCGACCACTACATGTTCAACTGTAGCCTCACGACGAGCCATCACCTACCATATCCCACTACGGATATAGTACCTTACAAGAGGTTCATCATCAAACACGCACCTGCGATAAGAAATATATGTAAAATTATACAGCAGCTGATCGCTCTAGGGCAGGATGTCTGCCACCAACATAGGAATAATAGATAGCAATAATTCTATGTCTCTATTGTAACTTAGCAGGTGTTATGTCTAAAATTTTAAATATGTAAGTGTATAAGTAACTGTGTAATGTAAGTAATGTAAGTAATAGTGTAATGTAAGTAATTTAATCAATGAGTGTAATACGTCATACTATGTGTACTTTTTTAACATAACGTAATCGGTAATGTAGTCATTAGCGCGTGCCCCATGTGTATTATTTTAAGTAACGCATATATGATTATAAGGCAAAGTATGTGTGCCTATCTTGTTATATATCATAATGTCATTTAAGAAGTAATAGCAATAATGTAAACTATAAGTAATCCAGTTATAAAGTAACTTAGCAAGTTCGCAATACCATTAGCTTAACGTAGTATACAGTCAGGTTATAACTCTAATAAGTGTAGATTAATGTCATGCATTATGTATGTGTAGTCTAATGTCATGTGAAGTGTAAGTATGTATGTACTAATTCATGCAAGTATTATGTATAAGTTTAATGTCATGTCATATCATGTATGTAATGTTATGTTTCATGTATGCATTATGGCCTATGAACACCCAGGTCAACCATTAACAAAAGAATCTGTACAGAACCAATGTCAAACTGGAATAGCCCTTGTATGGCCATGTAAACTTTTTCATGAAAGCTCAGTAACTCCCGGTGCGCCCTTGTGGGACCCCAGGGAGTTCTTGTATCTATATAGGGGAGGGCGTGGGACATATGCCTGTTTACCTCCGTTAAACACCAGGCGTCCCCGTCCTCCGTCACCTGTCACCTGTGTATTAAATTGCATTCAATTATGACGATTCCTTCTTGGTGCTGCAATTTTCACAAACGTGAGTGTATATAATTTTATAGATTTTTTTTAGAAAAGGATCAAAAACACCATTCTAAAAACAGATTTCGGAAAACACCTTGGAAACAAAAGTCATAAACCATAAAAGAAATATTTTATTCAGAATTTTAATGTAAGAACCATTTCTAATTTTAAGTTCTTTACTTAGGTACACTCATCCACGAGAGAGGACGGCTTAGTCCAATGTACGAGAAATTATCCTGAAACATTACCAAGTCACTTTAATGAAATGATAGCAATATTTCACTCAGGGATAGAACATATTGTCTAGCTGCCCGGGTTCGAGCCCAGCTTTAATACAGCAAGCCAAAACACATCAAATGCCATTGAATGATACAGCATTTTGAAATGTTGCAAAAAATTTAAATAAAATTTCGTGAAAGAGCTATTGCAATTACCTATATACTAAAATTTTGACCAAAAATTCAACAAAACTAAGATACTCTTTTTTTCTTTGGAAGGAATCAGTGATATACTAATGTAGGGATGCTCAACTTATTGTACTATAAAACCTAAACTTAGGAATGAAATTTTGTCAGATTTGTGAGATGTCCAATACCGAGAAATTCCGTAAATTGTAGAGTAGAACGTACGTCTGAAAACACACGAAAGGTGAAACACAATTCAAATACTTTACTTTTAGTCTTGAAGCAGGTGTTCTATATTAAAATGTCTTAACTCACATACAGAATTAGTAATATAATAGCTCAAAATATTGTAAGAACCAAACACGCATTATAAAAACATTAAAAAAAACTTACATACATTTATTAGTATTACGAGGGTTTATTCTGAAATATTATAATGTCACTTTCAGTGAAATGATAGAAATTTTCACTCAGGGAAGGTACATTCTGTCTGGCTGCCAGGGTTCTATCCCAGCTGCGGTTACAAAAGTTCACACAAGAATTTTAAAAATCCAGAAACGAAACTTCTGAAGAAATTATTGACCATAATTGGTTCTATGATTTAGTCATTCTTACAGACATAACAACTAAAATCTTAAAACCTGAGAGGGGGAGAGAACTCAACTAAGTCTTTGAATTCAAGGGTATTTTAAATTCATTTTAAATCAAAATTAATTTTGTAAAAATATTATTTAAATATAAGGAATATACATTTTTACCATAATGCAATGTACGTTTTGCCACTTTGAAAATCTGGAGAATTAAAGCGTGAAATGTAAGAAAACTGAAAGAAACATTTGGAAAATCTCATCGAGCTTAAATTAGTTTCTAAATTAGATGTTTTGAGTGTATTTAAAATTAGGCCAACTACTTCATTCACTTCAAACCCATTACATAATACTAGTATTTAAGACAAATGGTAAAAGATTGCAAATAGGTTAACAATTCTACTGATCTAGAAATGGAAATAAATGATTTTCATCCTAATTAAGATAAGGAATACACAAAAAGCCATTTGAATAGTCCTAGATCAGAAAAATCATGAACTGTTAAACTTTTTAAAAGATAAATTCCTGCTTTCGATCTACTTAAAAATGTGAAAGAGGATTTTCAACAACGAACTTGTTAAAATCAATGTTCAGATACAGAATAACAAACAAACATTCGAACGACTGGATGGATTTAGCCATAACATCGCACGTACCAGAAGGAGAAAAAAAAACTCTCAGAAGAAATGCAGTGTTAAATTTCACATTAAAATATGATTTCCCTGTATTTAATTTTCATCTAGCTGATCTTTTTGTAAATAATACAAAGAGTATACATTTTCTTTAACATATTATACCACACACTTTTATACTTTGTGCAATGCACTTACAACTGAAATATTAAAAGTGCAATATGTAATTGCAGCTAGCCAGAATTTTATAAACTTAAAATTGCCTCCCATTATGTTAAAAATGCGAATAACTGCACCAAGGGAAGGAATGCAATTTTATTTCTTTGTCTGTATTTGGTTTCATTTTCATATAGAAAGAGTTAAAAATAGGTTATCTAGGTAACAAAATTTAAACACACATTTTCAGTAAAAATTACAGAATAACAAATTTTGTTTTGTAAGGATCTTAAGTTTTACTAACGTTTATTTTATTTTAAATCTTTACTATCACTTCTTATTTTGTACTTCCGGCCAGAATTATAAGCGTTAAAGTATTTATGCAAATTTTGTCTGGCGAACGCCAAGTATTTAAGTTGTGGCTTTTTGCCAAGCGAGAGAGAGGAAGCAGTTAGTCGAAGCAGGCCGCTTACCTTAGAAGTTTTACTCAGTTGCTGGTTGCCTTCCAGGCCAGAGGTTTAATCCTCTCGATAATTTTAAACGTATTGTAGTGTTCACAGCTCTCTGTACTACATACGGCTTCCTGTTAAGATAAGGCCAATCTTCCACGTTTATTATTTTAAAGTTAAATTAGAGTTTAGTTTTATTTTTATATTTTTACGTTTAGACCACAAGTAGTGGGTCTTTGTATTCCGAAGTACGGAAGTTATTGTAAATAGAGAAAATAAAGGGTTTTGTATACCCTTCTTGTGCATCCTGTCTACTTCCCACAGTTATCGAACATAACTTTAGTAAGCTCTCTGTTCCGAGTCAGGTCCTTGCATGTTCCCGAAGAAAGTAAGACGGAACATTGAACCTGATAGTTTCCCTGAAGACGCAACACCTCGCTATTCCACTTATGATACACACTTCATATTGTCATAAAGAAATTCCTTTCTTAAACAGGGAATTCATATACTTTAGTCTGTTTTTACACAAGTACTGTTAATGACTAATCCATGGTCCAGAAGTAAAATACTTTATAGTAATTCCCATCTAAATGTTTATTATTTCCGGTCATCTGTATAGACTGTTTACCTATCACGACTAAACTCCCAATCTGCATTCCACATAACTGATACGATTCTTCAAGTCATGTTTCCTAGTCTATCATTTTTAATACAGCAGGTACTTGCTGAGCGCAGACTTGTAAAGCGTGATTTCGCGTATAGCAGTACCTTAAAGGATCCCATTTAATTTGTCCACTGCTAGAATTTCATTCATAGTGCTGCAGCATTCAATCATCAACACCGGAAAGAATTTATCTGCTACTTTAAACAATTTCCATCGACTGAAAATGAAGTCCAAAAAATCTTACAAATCTCAAAAGCAAACGATGCCGTAGAATTTTCACACATGGAAGACAGAGAAGTTAAACAATGAATCAAAAAATTACAAAAGAAGAATTGGGATCTTATAAAACCCCTTGATAACAAAAGTGCTCATTACGAAGAAGAGCTTTTAACTGAAGATAAGATGAAGGAATTGTTAAATAACACAAAAGCAACGTCTGATCTTCTAACGGAGAATGACCCAATTAAAGAAAAAAACAGGACACTTTAAAACAGCTACTGGGAAACATGTGCTCTTTACAGCAACACGCATACAGTTGCATCAGTCATTCTTATAAGCGAAGGACATCAGCTTTTTCAAAAAATAATTCTGTCATGCATTTGCCAAGAGAACGGAAAGAAGTCGGAAAGAAACTTTCAGAGTGCTTTGCAAAACAAAGTTGAAAGTCAATCTGCAGAGTTTTACTTCGATAATAATAAAACATCTCTGATTTGATTTCAAAATGAATTTTTATTTGTGGAATCAATTTTAAATAGATCTTCGCAAATTGGTTCATAAAACTTCACAATATGCCAAAATAGTTCACATTAAGGGGAAAATATAATAAAGTATATGCTTAAAACAACTAAGAAAAAGCACATTTGGAGCATCCTTAACAGAAGACAATTTGGCTCCACTAACTTTCTATACGAGTACTCATTAAATTTTTATTTACATTTCTTTTTTGTTGAACATTTCACTTTCAGTGGTATCAAGAGAAACAGCACTTGATAGAGAGACTCTAAATTCGGAAAAAATCTGAAACAAAATTGGTTTATACACAGGCAGTGCAATTACACTGAGCTGTTGGGAAGAGGAGACCCTGTTGAACAGGGAAAATATTAGGCCACACACAGAGAGGAAAATGTTTAGCCTCCTCCTCATAATGCAAAAGGAGGCGACTCGGGAAACAATTAAACTACAACAGTAATTTTGAAACCACTACGAAGCAACAGAACTCTAACAAATCTCAGATTTCTGATAATTATAGTATGATTAACAGTTCGACCTAACTTCGAATATTACTATACAATATAAAGAAAGCACCTATTCAGACACTTCAATACGGAATTGAAAACCTAAGAAATTAATGCATAAATGCTACCCTAAACATTAAAACGTAATATGAAGCGTTCACGTAAAATAACTAGTAAATTTCCAATATAAAGCTACTTGTGAAAAAGGACATACAAATTATAATATTCAAGCATTTCTAGTGGAAATAAAGTTAACATAAAACAAGAATTACCAGCCACAGATGTCTTTTTGCTCTGCACTACTTCTCCGTTCTTTTTCTTTCACGATATCATGCTCTGCAATCCAAGAGTGCACAAAAGTGATGACAAATTACACTAGAAGAGGCCAAGGGGGAAAAAAAAGAAATCATTAGATTTTAACTACTTTGACATTAAATAATAATTATACACAAAGAGAAATAGCTAATATTGTTTCTAAATATATAAAACTTCAAAAAGTAGCTTCTTTGTTTTAAATTCTAGCAATGTGCTACATTGTTACTAAAATCATGACTGCAGTCGATAGAAAAGCAAATGATTTCCCTAATACGACAGAGGTGCACTACGCGAAAGGGGTTTTTAATGTATGGGTACAACATGAATAATGAAAGAAAAAAAAATTAGACAGGTATTACGGATACACAGAATAAAAGGGATAATGATCTTCGAGAAAGGTAAATAATTTCAGCGCTGGTAGAAAGATGGCACCAAAAGAAATTAAGCACGTAATTTTAAATGACAAATAAAAAAATAAACTTTACTGTTAGCTTTGAAGCAGGTGTTATATATTAAACTATCTTAATTCACACACAGAATTACTGACATAACAGATCAAAAAAGAGTGAGAATCAAACTCGCAATATATTGACATTAAGAAGCTATACATATATACTTTTATAGATTTTTTTTAGAAAACGATCAAAAACACCATTCTAAAAACAAATTTCGGAAAACACCTTGGAAACAAATGTCATAAACCATAAAAGAAATATTTTATTCAGAATTTTAATGTAAGAACCATTTCTAATTTTAAGTTCTTTATTTAGGTACACTCATCCACGAGAGAGGACGGCTTAGTCGATTGTACGAGAAATTATCTTGAAATATTACCACGTCACTTTAATGAAATGATAGCAATATTTCACTCAGGGAAAGAACATATTGTCTAGCTGCCCGGGTTCGAGCCCAGCTTTAATACAGCAAGCCAAAACACATCAAATACCATTGAATGATACAGCATTTTGAAATGTTGCAAAAAATTTAAATAAAATTTCGTGAAAGAGCTATTGCAATTACCTATATACTAAAATTTTGACCAAAAATTCAACAAAACTATGATACTCTTTTTTTCTTTTGAAGGAATCAGTCATATACTAATGTAGGGATGCTCAACTTATTGTACTATAAAACCTAAACATAGGAATGAAATTTTGTCTGATTTGTGAGATGTCCAATACCGAGAAATTCCGTAAATTGTAGAGTAGAACGTACGTCTGAAAACACACGAAAGGTGAAACACAATTCAAATACTTTACTTTTAGTCTTGAAGCAGGTGTTCTATATTAAAATGTCTTAACTCACATACAGAATTAGTAATATAATAGCTCAAAATATTGTAAGAACCAAACACGCATTATAAAAACATTAAAAAAAAACGTACATACATTTATTAGTATTACGAGGGTTTACTCTGAAATATTATAATGTCACTTTCAGTGAAATGATAGAAATTTCCACTCAGGGAAGGTACATTCTGTCTGGCTGCCAGGGTTCTATCCCAGCTGCGGTTACAAAAGTTTCACAGAAGAATTTTAAAAATCCAGAAACGAAACTTCTGAAGAAATTATTGACCATAATTGGTTCTATGATTTAGTCATTCTTACAGACATAAAAACTAAAATCTTAAAACCTGAGAGGGAGAGAGAACTAAACTAAGTCTTTGAATTCAAGGGTATTTTAAATTCATTTTAAATCAAAATTAATTTTGTAAAAATATTACACAAATATAAGGAATATACTTTTTTACCATAATGCAATGTACGTTTTGCCACTTTGAAAATCTGGAGAATTAAAGCGTGAAATGTAAGAAAACTGAAAGAAACATTTGGAAAATCTCCTCGAGCTTAAATTAGTTTCTAAATTAGATGTTTTGAGTGTATTTAAAATTAGGCCAACTACTTCATTCACTTCAAACCCATTACATAATACTAGTATTTAAGAAAAATGGTAAAAGATTGCAAATAAGTTAACAATTCTACTGTTCTAGAAATGGAAATAACTGATTTTCATCCTAATTAAGACAAGGAATACACAAAAAGCCATTTGAATAGTCCTAGATCAGAAAAATCATGAACTGTTAAACTTTTTAAAAGATAAATTCCTGCTTTCGATCTACTTAAAAATGTGAAAGAGGATTTTCAACAACGAACTTGTTAAAATCAATGTTCAGATACAGAATAACAAACAAACATCCGAACGACTGGATGGATTTAGCCATAACATCGCACGTACCAGAAGGAGAAAAAAAACTCTCAGAAGAAATGCAGTGTTAAATTTCACATTAAAATATGATTTCCCTGTATTTAATTTTCATCTAGCTGATCTTTTTGTAAATAATACAAAGAGTATACATTTTCTTTAACATAGTGTTACGAGTTTGGTATTTAAAAAGCTAATGTTAGTTCAATTATAAATTAAATGGTTTTATTTCTCGCGCAGTGCAGCGCGTGACGAATATTAAAAGAAAGCTAAGCCGGAAAAATTAAAATTACAAGAGCGCGTGCGTTAAATAAATAAATATCTCTTTTTGATTTCGAGAAAGTGCTGGAAAATTCTAGCGCGTTATTTTAAAATCTTATAAAAGGAGGAAAACATCTCAGTTTGTAGTAGTTGCTTAGTTTGTTGTTGTTTAGAAAACTGCCGTTGTTGATTATAGCGAATTCGCGGATTAGCGTTCTTTAGCTGTTTTGAATTACGTTCTATTGTACATTTAAGTAGTTAAAAGATAACTACTGTGAGATATTGTGATACTGCATGATAATTTGAGAAAATTTAAGCATTTCTGTTGTGATAATAATAAATTTTTGTTCATTTTTCATCGGACTTGTGCATTCATTTCATAACGAACCCGTACGCACGCAACAATTTTTGGTGTCAGAAGTGGGGTTTTGAATGCCAATCACAAGAGCGATGAAGAACAGTTAAAACAATTCATGGTAGCCTTTGCTACATTTAAAGAAGAAATGAAAGACTCTGTTAAAGAAGAAATTAGGTCCGTTAAAGAAGAAATGAAGTTGGGCCAGGAATCCGTTAAAGGAGAAATGAAATTGGGCCAGGAATCCGTTAAGGCAGAGATGAAATCTCTTAAAAATGAGATGAAAGCAGGTCAGGACGAAATGAAAAGAGAAATTACCTGCGTAATAGAAAATAAATTTGAGGCTATGGAAGGCAGAATAGACGCGGTTGAAACTAAAGTTGGACAAATAGAAGAAAGAGTTTCTTCGGTAAAAGAACAAGTAGAAGAAAGAATTTCTTCTGTAAAAGAACATAAAGAAGAGAGAGTTTCTGCCGTCGAACAACAAATTGATGATAGGGTCTCTGCTGCCGTCGCCAAAGAAGTTGACTGCCTAAAGAAGTGCATAGCGACGGTAGGAAACAATTCTGAAGGTTTCAAATTTTTATCGATGCCTGCTCGTTCCGTTCTGAAGCTATCTACATATGATGGGAAGACCTCCTGGCAGGTGTATAGGACACAATTTTCTATCGTTGCGGATGCGAATGGATGGGATTCCCAAGCTATGGCCTGTCATCTCGCCGCTTCTCTGAGAGCAGACGCAGCGGATATCCTGCACACGCTTCCCGAAAATCAAAGGCTAGATTTCGAAGCTCTATCCGGCGCTTTGGAGCTGCGCTTCGGCGAGAAATGTTTAAAAGACTACAGCAGGCTCCAATTAAAATCTCGTCAACAGAAGCTCACCGAAACACTTCAGGAGCTCGCCACGGATGTTGAAAGGCTGTCACATCACGCCTTTTCGGAGTGCCCGACAGAAACAAGAGAAATCCTGTCGCTGCAATATTTCATCGACGGCATCCGGGATCCTGAAATACAGAAAGCTCTTCGAATGGCAGATGTAAAGGACATAAAAAGCGCTCTGTTGTACGCCATGAAGTTCGAGGCAGCTCAGCAAGCAACTAGTAGAGATCGCTACCCAGTTAGAGCTGTGCGAGTCCATGAGCCAGTGGATCAACTGTTAACTCGTTTAGATGATTTAGCCAGACAAGTCGAAGATTTGATACGGAGTAGGAGCGAGAAGAAAGTGGCTCTAAGGTGTTGGAGATGTGGTAGTGAAGATCACCTAAGACGGAATTGCAGAACGCCCCAGGGTACGGAATACAAAGCAGATGATTTTACCAGACAAGTCAGTGGCTTGAGACGGAACAGAAGTGAAAAGAAACTAATTCTAAAGTGCTGGAACTGCGTAGTTGAAGGCCACATACGAAGAAACTGCAAAACACCCCGAGGTACGGAAAATAAGACCATTTTCCAGCAACGACGCAGTAAACAAATTAGTGACCATATCGAGGAACGGAGGTTGCCAGATAATGAAAAACCTTGTTTTAAAGCGCTTAAAATTTATACAGTGAGTGGCAACAGTAACGGACTGTCCATTAATGGGAATATCGATGGAGTTCCTTGCAATATGATCATTGACACAGGAGCTAATGTTACCATCATTAGGAAAGATTTAGCTGAACAGTTTAAAGATAAACTTATTTGGACGCCATCCTGTGTTACCCTTCAGACTGCGTCTGGTGATAAGATCGATATAACTGGGAAGTTAAACGGAAGCATCACGTTTGGAAGTGCCGCCTACCATCACACGGCCTATGTGGCGGATATCACAGATCCATGCATACTCGGATTGGACTTTTTAAGGAAATACAATTTTTCCTTAGACTTGAAAAACAACAAACTGCTTTCAGCATCTGATGGCATGACTATCCATCCTCAAAAAGGATCCTCGCCTGGAAATGCCGAAGCCTTGTCCGAAAGATCCAGCTTGGGAAGCTGCCGAAATCATACTAGGGTGGAAAAGAAACGCAAGACTACCAGCTCTTCTCCAGCCCAGATGCTCTTTGGTCGAGACCTTCGTCTGCCTTGTGACCGCCAGTTTGATCGCCGTACGGATGCGCCTTCATCGTCTGAGGAACATATCCAAGATGTCCAGGCCCGTTTTGAAGTGATGCCCCGTTTCGCACGAAAGCGAGTGAACTTGGCGACGGAAAAAGTGAAGACCAGATACAACACGAGAGCTACTGGACATAGATCCAACGAAGGAGACAAGGTGAGGTTGTGGAACCCGATTCAACGAAAAGGACTCAGTCCTAAACTACAGTCACCTTCGGATGGTCCATGTACAGTGCGGAACAGACTAAATGACGTCTCCGTAAGTCTTCGAACTCTAAACCTAAAGTCGGTCATTACGACAGGTTAGCTCATTACTATGGCCATAGTACGTAATGTAAATAATTGTAAATAGTATAAGACCATGGTCCTTTTTGTTTTTAAATGTGTATTTGATTTGATTTGTATTTAGTATTTGATTTGTATTTGATAGCATTTGATTTGTTTAAGTTAGTTATTGCATTTATTGTTCATGTTGTTTGATATTTTAATGTAATGTTTATGCCTCAGTTGCATTTATGCCACAGTTGTAAGTTTAGCTTCCTGTACAGGGATTGTAGTGCCCGGGACGTGCAGTCCTTGGGAAGGGGGCAGTGTTACGAATTTGGTATTTAAAAAGCTAATGTTAGTTCAATTATAAATTAAATGGTTTTATTTCTCGCGCAGTGCAGCGCGTGACGAATATTAAAAGAAAGCTAAGCCGGAAAAATTAAAAATACAAGAGCGCGTGCGTTAAATAAATAAATATCTCTTTTTGATTTCGAGAAAGTGCTGGAAAATTCTAGCGCGTGATTTTAAAATCTTATAAAAGGAGGAAAACATCTCAGTTTGTAGTAGTTGCTTAGTTTGTTGTTGTTTAGAAAACTGCCGTTGTTGATTATAGCGAATTCGCGGATTAGCGTTCTTTAGCTGTTTTGAATTACGTTCTATTGTACATTTAAGTAGTTAAAAGGTAACTACTGTGAGATATTGTGATACTGCATGATAATTTGAGAAAATTTAAGCATTTCTGTTGTGATAATAATAAATTTTTGTTCATTTTTCATCAGACTTGTGCATTCATTTCATAACGAACCCGTACGCACGCAACAATATTATACCACACACTTTTATACTTTGTGCAAAGCACTTACAACTGAAATATTAAAAGTGCAATATGTAATTGCAGCTAGCCAGAATTTTATAAACTTAAAATTGCCTCCCATCATGTTAAAAATGCGAATAACTGCACCAAGGGAAGGAATGCAATTTTATTTCTTTGTCTGTATTTGGTTTCATTATCATATAGAAAGAGTTAAAAATAGGTTATCTAGGTAACACAATTTAAACACACATTTTCAGTAAAAATTACAGAATAACAAATTTTGTTTCCCTGAAGACGCAACACCTCGCTATTCCAGCTATGATACACACTTCATACTGTCATAAAGAAATTCCTTTCTTAAACAGGGAATTCATATACTTTAATCTGTTTTTACACAAGTACTGTTAATGACTAATCCATGGTCCAGGAGTAAAATACTTTATAGTAATTCCCATCTAAATTTTTATTATTTCCGGTCATCTGTATAGACTGTTTACCTATCACGACTAAACTCCCAATCTGCATTCCACATAACTCATACGATTCTTCAAGTCATGTTTCCTAGTCTATCATTTTTAATACAGCAGGTACTTGCTGAGCGCAGACTTGTAAAGCGTGATTTCGCGTATAGCAGTACCTTAAAGGATCCCTTTTAATTTGTCCACTGCTAGAATTTCATTCATACGTGCTGCAGCATTCAATCATCAACACCGGAAAGAATTTATCTGCTACTTTAAACAATTTCCATCGACTGAAAATGAAGTCCAAAAAATCTTACAAAACTCAAAAGCAAACGATGCCGTAGAATTTTCACACATGGAAGACAGAGAAGTTAAACAATGAATCAGATAATTACAAAAGAAGAATTGGCATCTTATAAAATCCCTTGATAACAAAAGTGCTCATTTCGAAGAAGAGCTTTTAACTGAAGATAAGATGAAGGAATTGTTAAATAACACAAAACCAACATCTGATCTTCTAGCGGAGAATGACCCAATTAAAGAAAAAAACAGGACACTTTAAAACAGCTACTGGGAAACATGAGCTCTTTACAGCGACACGCATACAGTTGCATCAGTCATTCTTATAAGCGAAGGACATCAGCTTTTTCAAAAAATAATTCTGTCATGCATTTGCCAAGAGAACGGAAAGAAGTCTGAAAGAAACTTTCAGAGTGCTTTGCAAAACAAAGTTGAAAGTCAATCTGCAGAGTTTTACTTCGATAATAATAAAACATCTCTGATTTGATTTCAAAATGAATTTTTATTTGTGGAATCAATTTTAAATAGATCTTCGCAAATTGGTTCATAAAACTTCACAATATGCCAAAATAGTTCACATTAAGGGGAAAATATAATAAAGTATATGCTTAAAACAACTAAGAAAAAGCACATTTGGAGCATCCTTAACAGAAGACAATTTGGCTCCACTAACTTTCTATACGAGTACTCATTAAATTTTTATTTACATTTCTTTTTTGTTGAACATTTCACTTTCAGTGGTTTCAAGAGAAACAGCACTTGATAGAGAGACTCTAAATTCGGAAAAAAATCTGAAACAAAATTGGTTTATACACAGGCAGTGCAATTACACTGAGCTGTTGGGAAGAGGAGACCCTGTTGAACAGGGAAAATATTAGGCCACACACAGAGAGGAAAATGTTTAGCCTCCTCCTCATAATGCAAAAGGAGGCCACTCGGGAAAGAATAACACTACAACAGTAATTTTGAAACCACTACGAAGCAACAGAACTCTAACAAATCTCAGACTTCTGATAATTATAGTATGATTAACAGTTCGACCTAACTTCGAATATTACTATACAATATAAAGAAAGCACCTATTCAGACACTTCAATACGGAATTGAAAACCTAAGAAATTAATGCATAAATGCTACCCTAAACATTAAAACGTTATATGAAGCGTTCACGTAAAATAACTAGTAAATTTCCAATATAAAGCTACTTGTGAAAAAGGACATACAAATTATAACATTCAAGCATTTCTAGTGGAAATAAAGTTAACATAAAACAAGAATTACCAGCCACAGATGTCTTTTTGCTCTGCACTATTTCTCCGTTCTTTTTCTTTCACGATATCATGTTCTGCAATCCAAGAGGGCACAAAAGTGATGACAAATTACACTAGAAGAGGCCAAGGGGGAAAAAAAGAAATCATTAGATTTTAACTACTTTGACATTAAAGAATAATTATACACAAAGAGAAATAGCTAATATTGTTTCTAAATATATAAAACTTCAAAAAATAGCTTCTTTGTTTTAAATTCCAGCAATGTGCTACATTGTTACTAAAATCATGACTGCAGTCGATAGAAAAGCAAATGATTTCCCTAATACCACAGAGGTGCACTACGCGAAAGGGGTTTTTAATGTATGGGTACAACATGAATAATGAAAGAAAAAAAAATTAGACAGGTATTACGGATACACAGAATAAAAGGGATAATGATCTTCGAGAAAGGTAAATAATTTCAGCGCTGGTAGAAAGATGGCACCAAAAGAAATTAAGCACGTAATTTTAAATGACAAATAAAAAAATAAACTTTACTGTTAGCTTTGAAGCAGGTGTTATATATTAAACTATCTTAACTCACACACAGAATTACTGACATAACAGATCAAAAAAGAGTGAGAATCAAACTCGCAATATATTGACATTAAAAAGCTATACATATATACTTTTATAGATTTTTTTTAGAAAACGATCAAAAACACCATTCTAAAAACAGATTTCGGAAAACACCTTGGAAACAAAAGTCATAAACCATAAAAGAAATATTTTATTCAGAATTTTAATGTAAGAACCATTTCTAATTTTAAGTTCTTTATTTAGGTACACTCATCCACGAGAGAGGACGGCTTAGTCGATTGTACGAGAAATTATCTTGAAATATTACCACGTCACTTTAATGAAATGATAGCAATATTTCACTCAGGGAAAGAACATATTGTCTAGCTGCCCGGGTTCGAGCCCAGCTTTAATACAGCAAGCCAAAACACATCAAATGCCATTGAATGATACAGCATTTTGAAATGTTGCAAAAAATTTAAATAAAATTTCGTGAAAGAGCTATTGCAATTACCTATATACTAAAATTTTGACCAAAAATTCAAGAAAACTATGATACTCTTTTTTTCTTTTGAAGGAATCAGTCATATACTAATGTAGGGATGCTCAACTTATTGTACTATAAAACCTAAACATAGGAATGAAATTTTGTCAGATTTGTGAGATGTCCAATACCGAGAAATTCCGTAAATTGTAGAGTAGAACGTACGTCTGAAAACACACGAAAGGTGAAACACAATTCAAATACTTTACTTTTAGTTTTGAAGCAGGTGTTCTATATTAAAATGTCTTAACTCACATACAGAATTAGTAATATAATAGCTCAAAATATTGTAAGAACCAAACACGCATTATAAAAACATTAAAAAAAACTTACATACATTTATTAGTATTACGAGGGTTTACTCTGAAATATTATAATGTCACTTTCAGTGAAATGATAGAAATTTCCACTCAGGGATGGTACATTCTGTCTGGCTGCCAGGGTTCCATCCCAGCTGCGGTTACAAAAGTTTCACAGAAGAATTTTAAAAATCCAGAAACGAAACTTATGAAGAAATTATTGACCATAATTGGTTCTATGATTTAGTCATTCTTACAGACATAACAACTAAAATCTTAAAACCTGAGAGGGGGAGAGGACTAAACTAAGTCTTTGAATTCAAGGGTATTTTAAATTCATTTTAAATCAAAATTAATTTTGTAAAAATATTACACAAATATAAGGAATATACATTTTTACCATAATGCAATGTACGTTTTGCCACTTTGAAAATCTGGAGAATTAAAGCGTGAAATGTAAGAAAACTGAAAGAAACATTTGGAAAATCTCATCGAGCTTAAATTAGTTTCTAAATTAGATGTTTTGAGTGTATTTAAAATTAAGCCAACTACTTTATTCACTTCAAACCCATTACATAATACTAGTATTTAAGAAAAATGGTAAAGGATTGCAAATAGGTTAACAATTCTACTGTTCTAGAAATGGAAATAACTGATTTTCATCCTAATTAAGATAAGGAATACACAAAAAGCCATTTGAAAAGTCCTAGATCAGAAAAATCATGAACTGTTAAACTTTTTAAAAGATAAATTCCTGCTTTCGATCTACTTAAAAATGTGAAAGAGGATTTTCAACAACGAACTTGTTAAAATCAATGTTCAGATACAGAATAACAAACAAACATCCGAACGACTGGATGGATTTAGCCATAACATCGCACGTACCAGAAGGAGAAAAAAAACTCTCAGAAGAAATAAAGTGTTAAATTTCACATTAAAATATGATTTCCCTGTATTTAATTTTCATCTAGCTGATCTTTTTGTAAATAATACAAAGAGTATACATTTTCTTTAACATAGTGTTACGAGTTTGGTATTTAAAAAGCTAATGTTAGTTCAATTATAAATTAAATTGTTTTATTTCTCGCGCAGTGCAGCGCGTTACGAATATTAAAAGAAAGCTAAGCCGGAAAAATTAAAATTACAAGAGCGCGTGCGTTAAATAAATAAATATCTCTTTTTGATTTCGAGAAAGTGCTGGAAAATTCTAGCGCGTGATTTTAAGATCTTATAAAAGGAGGAAAACATCTCAGTTTGTAGTAGTTGCTTAGTTTGTTGTTGTTTAGAAAACTGCCGTTGTTGATTATAGCGAATTCGCGGATTAGCGTTCTTTAGCTGTTTTGAATTACGTTCTATTGTACATTTAAGTAGTTAAAAGATAACTACTGTGAGATATTGTGATACTGCATGATAATTTGAGAAAATTTAAGCATTTCTGTTGTGATAATAATAAATTTTTGTTCATTTTTCATCGGACTTGTGCATTCATTTCATAACGAACCCGTACGCACGCAACAATTTTTGGTGTCAGAAGTGGGGTTTTGAATGCCAATCACAAGAGCGATGAAGAACAGTTAAAACAATTCATGGTAGCCTTTGCTACATTTAAAGAAGAAATGAAAGACTCTGTTAAAGAAGAAATTAGGTCCGTTAAAGAAGAAATGAAGTTGGGCCAGGAATCCGTTAAAGGAGAAATGAAATTGGGCCAGGAATCCGTTAAGGAAGAGATGAAATCTCTTAAAAATGAGATGAAAGCAGGTCAGGACGAAATGAAAAGAGAAATTACCTGCGTAATAGAAAATAAATTTGAGGCTATGGAAGGCAGAATAGACGCAGTTGAAACTAAAGTTGGACAAATAGAAGAAAGAGTTTCTTCGGTAAAAGAACAAGTAGAAGAAAGAATTTCTTCTGTAAAAGAACATATAGAAGAGAGAGTTTCTGCCGTCGAACAACAAATTGATGATAGGGTTTCTGCTGCCGTCGCCAAAGAAGTTGACAGCCTAAAGAAGTGCATAGCGACGGTAGGAAACAATTCTGAAGGTTTCAAATTTTTATCGGTGCCTGCTCGTTCCGTTCTGAAGCTATCTACATATGATGGGAAGACCTCCTGGCAGGTGTATAGGACACAATTTTCTATCGTTGCGGATGCGAATGGATGGGATTCCCAAGCTAAGGCCTGTCATCTCGCCGCTTCTCTGAGAGCAGACGCAGCGGATATCCTGCAGACGCTTTCCGAAAATCAAAGGCTAGATTTCGAAGCTCTATCCGGCGCTTTGGAGCTGCGCTTCGGCGAGAAATGTTTAAAAGACTACAGCAGGCTCCAATTAAAATCTCGTCAACAGAAGCTCACCGAAACACTTCAGGAGCTCGCCACGGATGTTGAAAGGCTGTCACATCACGCCTTTTCGGAGTGCCCGACAGAAACAAGAGAAATCCTGTCGCTGCAATATTTCATCGACGGCATCCGGGATCCTGAAATACAGAAAGCTCTTCGAATGGCAGATGTAAAGGACATAAAAAGCGCTCTGTTGTACGCCATGAAGTTCGAGGCAGCTCAGCAAGCAACTAGTAGAGATCGCTACCCAGTTAGAGCTGTGCGAGTCCATGAGCCAGTGGATCAACTGATGGCTCGTTTAGATGATTTAGCCAGACAAGTCGAAGATTTGATACGGAGTAGGAGCGAGAAGAAAGTGGCTCTAAGGTGTTGGAGATGTGGTAGTGAAGGTCACCTAAGACGGAATTGCAGAACGCCCCAGGGTACGGAATATAAAGCAGATGATTTTACCAGACAAGTCAGTGGCTTGAGACGGAAGAGAAGTGAAAAGAAACTAGTTCTAAAGTGCTGGAACTGCGTAGTTGAAGGCCACATACGAAGAAACTGCAAAACACCCCGAGGTACGGAAAATAAGACCATTTTCCAGCAACGACGCAGTAAACAAATTAGTGACCATATCGAGGAACGGAGGTTGCCAGATAATGAAAAACCTTGTTTTAAAGCGCTTAAAATTTATACAGTGAATGGCAACAGTAACGGACTGTCCATTAATGGGAATATCGATGGAGTTCCTTGCAATATGATCATTGACACAGGAGCTAATGTTACCATCATTAGGAAAGATTTAGCTGAACAGTTTAAAGATAAACTTATTTGGACGCCATCCTGTGTTACCCTTCAGACTGCGTCTGGTGATAAGATCGATATAACTGGGAAGTTAAACGTAAGCATCACGTTTGGAAGTGCCGCCTACCATCACACGGCCTATGTGGCGGATATCACAGATCCATGCATACTCGGATTGGACTTTTTAAGGAAATACAATTTTTCCTTAGACTTGAAAAACAACAAACTGATTTCAGCATCTGATGGCATGACTATCCATCCTCAAAAAAGATCCTTGCCTGGAAATGCCGACGCCTTGTCCGAAAGATCCAGCTTGGGAAGCTGCCGAAATCATACTAGGGTGGAAAAGAAACGCAAGACTACCAGCTCTTCTCCAGCCCAGATGCTCTTTGGTCGAGACCTTCGTCTGCCTTGTGACCGCAAGTTTGATCGCCGTACGGATGCGCCTTCATCGCCTGAGGAACATATCCAAGATGTCCAGGCCCGTTTTGAAGTGATGCCCCGTTTCGCACGAAAGCGAGTGAACTTGGCGACGGAAAAAGTGAAGACCAGATACAACACGAGAGCTACTGGACATAGATCCAACGAAGGAGACAAGGTGAGGTTGTGGAACCCGATTCAACGAAAAGGACTCAGTCCTAAACTACAGTCACCTTCGGATGGTCCATGTACAGTGCGGAACAGACTAAATGACGTCTCCGTAAGTCTTCGAACTCTAAACCTAAAGTCGGTCATTACGACAGGTTAGCTCATTACTATGGCCATAGTACGTAATGTAAATAATTGTAAATAGTATAAGACCATGGTCCTTTTTGTTTTTAAATGTGTATTTGATTTGATTTGTATTTAGTATTTGATTTGTATTTGATAGCATTTGATTTGTTTAAGTTAGTTATTGCATTTATTGTTCATGTTGTTTGATATTGTAATGTAATGTTTATGCCTCAGTTGCATTTATGCCACAGTTGTAAGTTTAGCTTCCTGTACAGGGATTGTACTGCCCGGGACGTGCAGTCCTTGGGAAGGGGGCAGTGTTACGAATTTGGTATTTAAAAAGCTAATGTTAGTTCAATTATAAATTAAATGGTTTTATTTCTCGCGCAGTGCAGCGCGTGACGAATATTAAAAGAAAGCTAAGCCGGAAAAATTAAAAATACAAGAGCGCGTGCGTTAAATAAATAAATATCTCTTTTTGATTTCGAGAAAGTGCTGGAAAATTCTAGCGCGTGATTTTAAAATCTTATAAAAGGAGGAAAACATCTCAGTTTGTAGTAGTTGCTTAGTTTGTTGTTGTTTAGAAAACTGCCGTTGTTGATTATAGCGAATTCGCGGATTAGCGTTCTTTAGCTGTTTTGAATTACGTTCTATTGTACATTTAAGTAGTTAAAAGATAACTACTGTGAGATATTGTGATACTGCATGATAATTTGAGAAAATTTAAGCATTTCTGTTGTGATAATAATAAATTTTTGTTCATTTTTCATCAGACTTGTGCATTCATTTCATAACGAACCCGTACGCACGCAACAATATTATACCACACACTTTTATACTTTGTGCAATGCACTTACAACTGAAATATTAAAAGTGCAATATGTAATTGCAGCTAGCCAGAATTTTATAAACTTAAAATTGCCTCCCATTATGTTAAAAATGCGAATAACTGCACCAAGGAAAGGAATGCAATTTTATTTCTTTGTCTGTATTTGGTTTCATGTTCATATAGAAATAGTTAAAAATAGGTTATCTAGGTAACACAATTTAAACACACATTTTCAGTAAAAATTACAGAATAACAAATTTTGTTTCCCTGAAGACGCAACACCTCGCTATTCCAGCTATGATACACACTTCATACTGTCATAAAGAAATTCCTTTCTTAAACAGGGAATTCATATACTTTAATCTGTTTTACACAAGTACTGTTAATGACTAATCCATGGTCCAGGAGTAAAATACTTTATAGTAATTCCCATCTAAATTTTTATTATTTCCGGTCATCTGTATAGACTGTTTACCTATCACGACTAAACTCCCAATCTGCATTCCACATAACTCATACGATTCTTCAAGTCATGTTTCCTAGTCTATCATTTTTAATACAGCAGGTACTTGCTGAGCGCAGACTTGTAAAGCGTGATTTCGCGTATAGCAGTACCTTAAAGGATCCCATTTAATTTGTCCACTGCTAGAATTTCATTCATACGTGCTGCAGTATTCAATCATCAACACCGGAAAGAATTTATCTGCTACTTTAAACAATTTCCATCGACTGAAAATGAAGTCCAAAAAATCTTACAAATCTCAAAAGCAAACGATGCCGTAGAATTTTCACACATGGAAGACAGAGAAGTTAAACAATGAATCAGAAAATTACAAAAGAAGAATTGGGATCTTATAAAATCCCTTGATAACAAAAGTGCTCATTACGAAGAAGAGCTTTTAACTGAAGATAAGATGAAGGAATTGTTAAATAACACAAAAGCAACGTCTGATCTTCTAGCGGAGAATGACCCAATTAAAGAAAAAAACAGGACAATTTAAAACAGCTACTGGGAAACATGTGCTCTTTACAGCGACACGCATACAGTTGCATCAGTCATTCTTATAAGCGAAGGACATCAGCTTTTTCAAAAAATAATTCTGTCATGCATTTGCCAAGAGAACGGAAAGAAGTCTGAAAGAAACTTTCAGAGTGCTTTGCAAAACAAAGTTGAAAGTCAATCTGCAGAGTTTTACTTCGATAATAATAAAACATCTCTGATTTGATTTCAAAATGAATTTTTATTTGTGGAATCAATTTTAAATAGATCTTCGCAAATTGGTTCATAAAACTTCACAATATGCCAAAATAGTTCAGATTAAGGGAAAAATATAATAAAGTATATGCTTAAAACAACTAAGAAAAAGCACATTTGGTGCATCCTTAACAGAAGACAATTTGGCTCCACTAAATTTCTATACGAGTACTCATTAAATTTTTATTTACATTTCTTTTTTGTTGAACATTTAACTTTGAATGGTTTCAAGAGAAACAGCACTTGATAGAGAGACTCTAAATTCGGAAAAAATCTAAAACAAAATTGGTTTATACACAGGCAGTGCAATTACACTGAGCTGTTGGGAAGAGGAGACCCTGTTGAACAGGGAAAATATTAGGCCACACACAGAGAGGAAAATGTTTAGCCTCCTCCTCATAATGCAAAAGGAGGCCACTCGGGAAACAATTACACTACAACAGTAATTTTGAAACCACTACGAAGCAACAGAACTCTAACAAATCTCAGACTTCTGATAATTATAGTATGATTAACAGTTCGACCTAACTTCGAATAGTACAATACAAATTAAAGAAAGCACCAATTCACACACTTCAATACGGAATTCAAAACCTAAGAAATTAATGCATAAATGCTACCCTAAACATTAAAACGTAATATGAAGCGTTCACGTAAAATAACTAGTAAATTTCCAATATAAAGCTACTTGTGAAAAAGGACATACAAATTATAATATTCAAGCATTTCTAGTGGAAATAAAGTTAACATAAAACAAGAATTACCAGCCACAGATGTCTTTTTGCTCTGCACTACTTCTCCGTTCTTTTTCTTTCACGATATCATGCTCTGCAATCCAAGAGTGCACAAAAGTGATGACAAATTACACTAGAAGAGGCCAAGGGGGAAAAAAAAGAAATCATTAGATTTTAACTACTTTGACATTAAATAATAATTATACACAAAGAGAAATAGCTAATATTGTTTCTAAATATATAAAACTTCAAAAAGTAGCTTCTTTGTTTTGAATTCCAGCAATGTGCTACATTGTTACTAAAATCATGACTGCAGTCGATAGAAAAGCAAATGATTTCCCTAATACGACAGAGGTGCACTACGCGAAAGGGGTTTTTAATGTATGGGTACAACATGAATAATGAAAGAAAAAAATTAGACAGTTATTACGGATACACAGAATAAAAGGGATAATGATCTTCGAGAAAAGTAAATAATTTCAGCGCTGGTAGAAAGATGGCACCAAAAGAAATTAAGCACGTAATTTTAAATGACAAATAAAAAAATAAACTTTACTGTTAGCTTTGAAGCAGGTGTTATATATTAAACTATCTTAACTCACACACAGAATTACTGACATAACAGATCAAAAAAGAGTGAGAATCAAACTCGCAATATATTGACATTAAAAAGCTATACATACACTCACGTTTGTGAAAATTGCAACACCATGAAGGACTTACGCGAGTGAGTTGAAATTTTCAGGAAATGCAAAGTAGCGCATGATATGCAAATGATTAGAATTGCAAATCCGTAGCGCATGCGTATGCTGAGCAGCGCCCTCTGAACGGCTGATGGATCCAAATAAATAGACGGCTGTAGCGAGGCGTGTATGGTTATCGGTGGTTATCTGCTAGTGGTAAACGTTAACTCAATCTGTACTTATGCCTCGTCGACGAAAGAGAGCGAGATTTGAACAACTTACAGAGTTTGAACGAGGGAGAATCATCGGCCTTCGTGAAACTGGATTGTCGTATCGTGCAGTAGCCTCTCGTGTGATGCGTAACAGCAGCACAGTGATGCGCGTTTGGAAGCAGTGGACGGACGAGTGTCGGACAACTCGGAAATCCGGGAGTGGACCCCGAAATCTGACGTCAGCTCGCGATGATAGACACCTGGTCCGCATGGCGCGGACGGACCGTACAGCTTCCTCTAGACAATTGGCATCACTGTGGTCAATAGCTACAGGTGTTTCATTGTGTGCTTCATCAATTCGTAGACGTCTGCTGCAGTGTGGACTGCGCGCACGGACTCCTTTATACAGGATCCCCCTAACGCACGACCATCGCCGCCTGCGGCTACAATGGGCCAATCAGCATAGAGACTGGCGTGCTGATTGGCAGCATGTCGTGTTTTCTGACGAATCCCGCTTTAATTTGTGGTACTATGATGGCCGCATTCGTGTCAGACGCTATGCCGGTGAACGCCACCTTCCGGAGTGCATTATCGAACGCCACAGTGGACGAACACCCGGAGTTATGGTCTGGGGCGCCATAGCATATCATAGACGATCTCAATTGCTACGAATTGTGGGCAATCTGAACAGCAACCGGTATATCCGTGAAGTTCTACAGCCCGAAGCTGTTCCCTTCCTTCAAAGCTTGCCAGGCGCTGTATTTCAACAGGACAATGCCCGCCCTCATACTGCTCGGATTGTTAAATCCTTCTTTGCAGCGCAGCAGGTACAGCTTCTTCCTTGGCCTGCGTGTTCCCCGGATATGTCGCCAATTGAACATGTGTGGGATGTCATTGGTCGGCGTCTTGCTCGTGATCCTCGTCCTGTTGCGTCTGCAGACGAACTTTGGGTACGCGTACAAACGATATGGAATGCTCTTCCTCAGTCAGACATTCAAACTTTGTTTGACTCCATGCCACGTCGTGTAGCAGCACTTATTGCGGCGCGTGGTGGCCACACAAAATACTGATTCTGATCTCTTGTTCTTGTTTGTTTGCTTTGAACATTTAATCATTTATTTGTACCACTACCACTCAACTGTGTATTAAATTGAAAAGACGCGCCGTGGACGCCGAGAGTGAAGGTGGTTACCACGCAGCTCCAATTTAAGCTTTTATAGCAGCGGAAGTTTTAATTTTAGAGCTCCAAAAGCAGTTGCACCGGATAACCAACGTTTAGAGGATTACGAGGATAATCATTTGTGTTTCTACGTGCCTTGGTTTACTAATTACGAGCTAATTAAGCGCTGACCATTGTGTATCCCATTGTTAGCACTGAAGGATGTCTTCTCACGCCCGCCGAGCAGCCGCCGCCACCCGAAGTGCCTAGTAATTGGTATCATCGGAGAGGACATTGTCTCAGGACTCTAAGGATACCAGTTTTAAGACATTCCGACAGCTGGATCAAGAGATATGAATTTTTAGATAATTTTCATTTTTTTTTAACCACGAGGTAACAGTGACCTCTGACCTTTCGCGAATCTTAACGGTCGCCCGGAAGCAACAACCCCCTGCTGAGCGACATTCGAAGGGCGACAACAAAAGGATACTTAACGAGAGTGGGGCTTTTTTTCCAGAGTGCTATCCCCGGATCTAATTGAGTCAGCTAATTAATTCCAGCAGCATTGTCCCTGTCATTAAGAGGGGATTATGAGTATCTAAATTTGGAACTGATCGGATTGGTAGTTAAAGAGTTCTAAATTTCTAGCATATTTATTTTCCATTTCCAACTTAGTGCAAGTGTCAACATCGATCCCAGTGCTACGGTTCATGCTAATGACTAATTAGCGTAGTGTCTTAATTTTGCAATTGTGAAGTGCGTGTGCAGTGTTCAAGCTCTTGTGTTTCCGTAATCTCTGTGCAAATGTTTTACCAATGCTGAGTACAGAAGAACAGAGCCGAGCAAGAAGGTAAGCTCTTTAATTAACTTTCATAATTCGGCTTAATTATCAGGTTAGAAGTCACTAGATTATTTGAATTTGTATGCAGCACATTCTAAGTTGATTCATGTATTCGTTATGTATGTCCTGTCACGTTGCTTAGTAATTTGGTTGTTACATGGGCAGGCTTTAAATGTAATTAATTATAAGACAATTCATTGCTCCAACTGACCACTGTATACTGCGCATGAATAACGTGTGTTTCAGCATAAGATTATCTTATTTATCCTAACTGGCACGAGTAGTAAAGCAGCAATAACTGTCAATAACTGTTGGCTAATTACAGACAATGAATTGTTGAATGCAGCTACTGATTAATTGATTTCGGAGATATTGATTACATAATGTGCCTTCATATGTGTTTTTCATCTGATTTTTCTCCCTAATTTGTCTAGCTGATCTTATAAGTTGCAACTACTTGTGTTTTGGTATTTTTAATTAGGTTAATTGCAAATACAGACATTTAAAAATACCTTGTGCGTTTTCATATAAGTGTCTTTCAGCATTTGATAACTTTCAACTCTAATCGGTATGAGCATCTCAATTGCAGTAACTGAATTTGTAAATTAATTAGATTAATTACAGATGCGATTCTTATTGAACACATGTTCTGTTGTTATTGAATGCTTATATTTTATTGAATGTATAGTATGCTTACATTATGTTTTAATTTTTGTGGATTCCCTTGTATACTTACTCTGTATTTGCAATGATTTTTCATAGTGATACTTCTCAGTGTTAATGTGCTCTTGTTTGGTTCAACTACTCAGTGTATATCCATTATTCAGGGTTCAGCACAATTATTTGTATTTTAAGTCTGTATTGTGTTATTGAGGTGCTAATAAGAGAAGTGCAATAAGTGTACGAGCAAATAATGCACAAATGAACTGCAGTCAGTGAAGTGCAACAAGTGCTTACATGATATAGTGAAGTGGAAGTTAATCGCGAAGTGTGCAATCTGCCTTTGTGAATTGCGCATAGTGAATAAGCCTTTAAGTGAATTGTACAAATTATGTTAAATGCAAATAGTGCTTAAGTGATATAGTGAGTGCTACCAGTGCAAGTGATAAGTGCAACAAGCGCATAAGCGTTATTGTGAAAGTTAAAATTAGTCGCGAAATGTGCAAATTGCCTTTGTGAAGTGCACATAGTGATTGAGTTTTGAAGTGAATTGTGCAATTATGTTAAAGGCCTTTTAAGCGATAGTGAAGTGAATTTCGAACATCTAAAGTGCTACTGTGCATAGTGGTTTCCGTGAACCACCATTTTTGTGTTTTGTGCATAGTGCCTTAATATTTCTACAGGTGCGTGCTACCGTGCATTGTGCTTCATATGTGAAACAGCATATTCTGTGTGTTCCCATGTATAGTGCATATTAATGCTAAGCGTATTAGTGCTGTGCATTAGTAACATAATCCAGTGCAGTAGTGATAAGTGCAATTGAATGAACCAGTGTTTTTGTGTGTTCCGTGTATAGTGTATTTCAGTACTAAGTACTATATTATCACGTACTCAGTGTCTCTAAGTGGCAACAGAGACTACCTGAGAGACAACGCCAGTGAATACAGGCCAATTAAATGCATCATGCCACGTCAAGCTGTACTACCAATTGACGGGGACGTAACTCCCAGCTGCACAAATTTAACAGTGTTACTGACCTCTGACCTTACCTATGAGAGTAAAGTGGATACAGTTCACGAACATATCAAAAGCGGAGTACTTACGTATAGAGGTGGTAAGTACTGTCTGCCCACCAATCTTAGAGATAACTTACTACAGGCGTTAGAAGCTCTGCGAAAGTTAGCACTTGAGGGTCCAACCCCTATAGTCAAGCCACCAACAACCGAAGCAAGTACAAACACTTCAACAGTGCTGTGTTGTGATCTCGCACACGGCAGCAGTCCGAGCACAGTGCAACAGGACAACAGCATACACGAGGAGTCGCAGCAACGGCACGTACAGCAGCAGAAAACCTACGCGGCAGTTACAGCGAAGATAAAAAATCAACACCAAGTGGCAGCGCCAAGTCACACGCTACTAATATATCCGAAGGAGGCCACCTGCTCTACGAGCCAGGAACTCAAAACTAAACTCAGCGAGGTGTTCCCACTGCCAAAGCTAGGAGTAAAGGTCGCGGCTATAAGAAACATACAAAAACGAGGACTGGCAGTTGACTGCCACTCAGAGAACGATCTAAATAAGCTGCAAAGCTCACTGACAAGTGATAAAGGCCAAGAGTTAGTGGACATAAAAGTTCCGGCCACACGCCTACCAAGAATTGCCATACACGGAGTCTCAGTTGATATACAGGAGACAGAATTGGGACGTACTTTAGCATCAGAATTCAATGCCACCAAAGCGACAGCCAGAATCCTCTACAAACTCCGGGACAGATGGAACACTGTCAAGTGGGTCATTGAGTGTCAACCATCTATCTTCAAACGCATCCTGCAGACCCCAAGACTTTACATTGGCTGGCGAGTCTATAGAATCTCGGAGTTTTTTAACACCAAGCGGTGTTATAAGTGTCAGGAATTTGGCCACGTCCAGAAAAACTGCAAAAATAGAAACTACTGCGCGTTCTGTACAGACGACCACGAAGTGCGAAACTGCCGTGCACAACGACCCGCTTGCATTAACTGCGCGGACTACAACTACAGGACCGGCAGAAGCATCTCTTGTAACCACCCTGCCTACGATGTCAACTGCCCGTCGTACGGCAGGTACGTCGCTACAATCAGAAGAGGCACAAAATATGACTGAGCCGCAACCGCCTGATCAACTGACAGCATCGCGTACCCCAGGAGACTCTATAAAATGTATTCAAATAAACCTGCAGAAGGCAGAAGCCGCAACGGCGCATCTTGCACAGCACGCAGTAACCCATAAGCCAGATATACTCTTAATACAGGAGCCGTACTGCAGAACTGGAGAGGTGGCATGCCTACCAATTCCCTGGAAGATTTACCAGTGCAAAGCCGCAGCAAATGAACCTGCACCAAGAACTGCAATAGTTTGCTGCAACACAGCCTGGTCGCCTCTCATTATAAAGCAACAGCGAGACCACGTAGCAATACTATTAAGTTTTGCGAGGATGCAGTTAATTATCTCTTCAATTTACAGCCCCCCTCCAGATGACATTCAAGAGACTATTTCAAGCATTGAGGACATTAGCTTTAAGTACCCATCGATCCCGCACTTACTCGGTGGTGATTTCAATGTCCATAGTACCATATGGGGGTATCCCACCACCACCCCTAAAGGGCAACTGCTAGAAGATTTCCTGAATTCTAACGGCCTTCAAATTATCAATGCACCTCATGCACAGCCAACCTTTGATAATACCTACCATCAGGGCTGGCCGGATATCACTATCACTACCCAGGACATCGCCAACAATGTCCATGACTGGCAGGTGGCCGAAGACGAAAGTTGTTCGGACCACCGATATATTTACTTCAATATAGAAGGTGATACGAGCATTAGTATACTCAGGAGATTTAAGTTACCAAAGAATAGAATACAGGCACTCACAAGGGCGTTTTCGCAGGCGCTTCAACAAAAGGAGCAAGCGTTGGATTTATGCAATAATCAGAATGACCTTAATGACCATACAGAACAACTTCTAGACACCATTCGATGCATATGTGATCAATACCTGCCCACCAGGACTGCAAAACGACTACAGGGTATTGCGTGGTGGACGAAAGAACTGCGCCAACAACGGCAGAAGTTCAGGGCGTTAAGACGCCGTCTACGCTCTACGACAGACGAGGAAGCAAAGATTACAATCCTCGCAGCATTCAGAAAGGAAAGAGCAGCGTACAAGATTAACCTCCTAAAGGCGAAGATCGCCAGCTGGCGGAAGTTCTGTACGGAGAACTCAAATCCATATGGAATACTGCACAAACTAGCAACCTCCAAAGTCTTCAAGCCGGATCATCTGTACGCCAAGACCACAAATCCACCCTCCACCGGCAACATAGCAGAAGATACTGCTACCACATATCTGAATGCAGCCTTCAGGGAAGATAACCCAGAGGATGACACGCCACAACAAAGGCTAACAAGAGACTGTCAAGACGTCCCAGATACCCCGGATGATATCCCTTTCGAAACGGAGGAGATTAAGCAAGTCTTCAAATATCTTCCGCTCAAGAAAGCGCCAGGCCCTGACGGACTGGACTATGCAATCATCAGAGTCGCATACACTGCCTGCCCAACATACTTCAAGGCCTTCTTTAATAAATTGCTAAGACAGCAGATATTTCCATCGGCCTTCAAAAATTGCCAAGTCGTATTCTTTCTTAAAAAGAATAAATCACCAGAAGACCCCAGCTCCTACAGACCGATATGTTTATTGTCTGCGCTGGGGAAGGTTTACGAGAAACTTCTGGTGAATAGGCTAAAGTACCACCTTCACCGTACCAAATTCCTTAGCAATAACCAATATGGGTTCAGAACTGGCCTCTCTACAGTACACGCTCTAGATAAGATCAGAAGCCACATTAACGATAATAGAGCCAATAACCGGCACACGGCATTTATATCACTAGATCTTCAGAGTGCCTTTGACTCCCTCTGGTGGCCTGCAATCAAGCAGGCCCTCAGGGAGGCAAAGTGCCCCAGGAATCTATATAACATCTTCAACGATTATCTGGACTCAAGAAGTCTCATAATCGCAAACAATAGTGGTGTCTATACAAAGAAGCAGGAGAGGGGTTGCCCACAAGGCTCTTGCGCGGGGCCCCTGCTTTGGATAATTACGTTCAATGCGCTACTGCAACTCAATTGGCCTGACCACACCAAAGTAGTGGCGTATGCCGATGATGCGGCACTACTAGTTACTGGCCGTACGCGAGACGAACTGGAGAGGAACGGCTCCGCCACTTGCTCCAAATTCTATGACACGTGCCAAAAGCTGAAGCTCGTTATCTCAGCCCAGAAATCTACGGCCATGGTCATACCGCGTCCAGGTACAAACCCCACGAGACGACCTTGTATTAAGCTAATGGGCAGAAACTTGAAAATCACCAAAACGTTGAAATACTTTGGAGTCACGTGGGACCAAGGCTTGACCTGGCTACCACATCTACAAGAAGTCAAAGTCAGAACAGCTAACATTGCAAAGAAAGCCAGGCAGTTTCGGGGACAAAACTGGGGGCAGAACCCTTACATTCAAAAACTGCTCTACTTGACGGTTGCAGAAAGGATTGTACTCTATGCCTCAGCTATTTGGGCACTACCAATGAGCAGCCGTAAAATAAAAGCCCTGTCAGCAATTCAAAGACCTTTTGCTCTCAACATTAGCAAGGCATATAGAACAACCGCGACAAATGCAGCACTTGTGCTTACCGGGCTCACACCCCTTTACATCAGGGCCAAGTTAGAAGCAATATATGAGCGGGTAATAAGATTAAAGAAGAATGCTGCACTCGACACCACAGTCTTCAGCACGCTGCAGTACAAAACACCAGGCAGCACACAGCACGTGCACCCAGCACATAAAAACTCGGGCATACACGTCAAAATAGCAAAGAGATCTACGCCGCGAATAGAGGATGTACCAGTCGCCTCGCAATTCTACACAGATGGCTCCAAACATGATAACGGAGTGGGTTGTGCTTATGCTTATTATGAGCATGGTACACTTCACAGTCAATGGAAAGGTCATCTTGCAGCTCACAATAGTATCTTCCAGGCGGATGCCATAGCAATTGAAGCGGCAATACAGTACGCACATGACATACAACTTGCACGAACAGAAATCTGCACAGACAGCATGTCAGTGCTGCAGGCATTAAAGAATCATCATCACACATCTCCCATAATCCTGCAAATCCAACAGACATTGCATAGCAACCAGCAATCTAACATCAAGCTAAAATGGGTAAGAGGCCACTCTGGGATCGCAGGCAATGAGATGGCAGATCAACTGGCCAATGAGGCAGCAATCAACAATAATGCACAGGCTGTCTCAGCACTAATCCCGCCGTCATTTTTAAAAAGACAACTAAGAGACATAGGGAATAAACAATGGCAACACGAATGGGAGAATGGAGATACCGGCAGAAGGACTTTCGAGTTCTACCCTGTAGTAGATAAAGAACGTTTACAGGCCATACCCCCTTTAGTAAACTATATCACGGGGCATGGCCCTTTTCCCACCTTCTTTTATAAGCGTGCTATTTCCATGACAGAAGCGTGTGTGGGGGGGGAAATTGGCTCCCCCGACCACTACATGTTCAACTGTAGTCTCACGACGAGCCATCACCTACCATATCCCACTACGGATATAGTACCTTACAAGAGGTTCATCATCAAACACGCACCTGCGATAAGAAATATATGTAAAATTATACAGCAGCTGAGCGCTCTAGGGCAGGATGTCTGCCAACCAACATAGGAATAATAGATAGCAATAATTCTATGTCTCTATTGTAACTTAGCAGGTGTTATGTCTAAAATTTTAAATATGTAAGTGTATAAGTAACTGTGTAATGTAAGTAATGTAAGTAATAGTGTAATGTAAGTAATTTAATCAATGAGTGTAATACGTCATACTATGTGTACTTTTTTAACATAACGTAATCGGTAATGTAGTCATTAGCGCGTGCCCCATGTGTATTATTTTAAGTAACGCATATATGATTATAAGGCAAAGTATGTGTGCCTATCTTGTTATATATCATAATGTCATTTAAGAAGTAATAGCAATAATGTAAACTATAAGTAATCCAGTTATAAAGTAACTTAGCAAGTTCGCAATACCATTAGCTTAACGTAGTATACAGTCAGGTTATAACTCTAATAAGTGTAGATTAATGTCATGCATTATGTATGTGTAGTCTAATGTCATGTGAAGTGTAAGTATGTATGTACTAATTCATGCAAGTATTATGTATAAGTTTAATGTCATGTCATATCATGTATGTAATGTTATGTTTCATGTATGCATTATGGCCTATGAACACCCAGGTCAACCATTAACAAAAGAATCTGTACAGAACCAATGTCAAACTGGAATAGCCCTTGTATGGCCATGTAAACTTTTTCATGAAAGCTCAGTAACTCCCGGTGCGCCCTTGTGGGACCCCAGGGAGTTCTTGTATCTATATAGGGGAGGGCGTGGGACATATGCCTGTTTACCTCCGTTAAACACCAGGCGTCCCCGTCCTCCGTCACCTGTCACCTGTGTATTAAATTGCATTCAATTATGACGATTCCTTCTTGGTGCTGCAATTTTCACAAACGTGAGTGTATATACTTTTATAGATTTTTTTTAGAAAAGGATCAAAAACACCATTCTAAAAACAGATTTCGGAAAACACCTTGGAAACAAAAGTCATAAACCATAAAAGAAATATTTTATTCAGAATTTTAATGTAAGAACCATTTCTAATTTTAAGTTCTTTACTTAGGTACACTCATCCACGAGAGAGGACGGCTTAGTCCAATGTACGAGAAATTATCCTGAAACATTACCAAGTCACTTTAATGAAATGATAGCAATATTTCACTCAGGGATAGAACATATTGTCTAGCTGCCCGGGTTCGAGCCCAGCTTTAATACAGCAAGCCAAAACACATCAAATGCCATTGAATGATACAGCATTTTGAAATGTTGCAAAAAATTTAAATAAAATTTCGTGAAAGAGCTATTGCAATTACCTATATACTAAAATTTTGACCAAAAATTCAACAAAACTAAGATACTCTTTTTTTCTTTTGAAGGAATCAGTCATATACTAATGTAGGGATGCTCAACTTATTGTACTATAAAACCTAAACATAGGAATGAAATTTTTTCAGATTTGTGAGATGTCCAATACCGAGAAATTCCGTAAATTGTAGAGTAGAACGTACGTCTGAAAACACACGAAAGGTGAAACACAATTCAAATACTTTACTTTTAGTCTTGAAGCAGGTGTTCTATATTAAAATGTCTTAACTCACATACAGAATTAGTAATATAATAGCGCAAAATATTGTAAGAAACAAACACGCATTATAAAAACATTAAAAAAAACTTACATACATTTATTAGTATTACGAGGGTTTATTCTGAAATATTATAATGTCACTTTCAGTGAAATGATAGAAATTTTCACTCAGGGAAGGTACATTCTGTCTGGCTGCCAGGGTTCCATCCCAGCTTCGGTTACAAAAGTTTCACAGAAGAATTTTAAAAATCCAGAAACGAAACTTCTGAAGAAATTATTGACCATAATTGGTTCTATGATTTAGTCATTCTTACAGACATAACAACTAAAATCTTAAAACCTGAGAGGGGGAGAGAACTCAACTAAGTCTTTGAATTCAAGGGTATTTTAAATTCATTTTAAATCAAAATTAATTTTGTAAAAATATTATTTAAATATAAGGAATATACATTTTTACCATAATGCAATGTACGTTTTGCCACTTTGAAAATCTGGAGAATTAAAGCGTGAAATGTAAGAAAACTGAAAGAAACATTTGGAAAATCTCATCGAGCTTAAATTAGTTTCTAAATTAGATGTTTTGAGTGTATTTAAAATTAGGCCAACTACTTCATTCACTTCAAACCCATTACATAATACTAGTATTTAAGACAAATGGTAAAAGATTGCAAATAGGTTAACAATTCTACTGATCTAGAAATGGAAATAAATGATTTTCATCCTAATTAAGATAAGGAATATCACAAAAAGCCATTTGAATAGTTTAGATCAGAAAAATCATGAACTGTTAAACTTTTAAAAAGATAAATTCCTGCTTTCGATCTGCTTAAAAATGTGAAAGAGAATTTTCAACAACGAACTTGTTAAAATCAATGTTCAGATACAGAATAACAAACAAACATCCGAACGACTGGATGGATTTAGCCATAACATCGCACGTACCAGAAGGAGAAAAAAAAACTCTCAGAAGAATTGCAGTGTTAAATTTCACATTAAAATATGATTTCCCTGTATTTAATTTTCATCTAGCTGATCTTTTTGTAAATAATACAAAGAGTATACATTTTCTTTAACATATTATACCACACACTTTTATACTTTGTGCAATGCACTTACAACTGAAATATTAAAAGTGCAATATGTAATTGCAGCTAGCCAGAATTTTATAAACTTAAAATTGCCTCCCATTATGTTAAAAATGCGAATAACTGCACCAAGGGAAGGAATGCAATTTTATTTCTTTGTCTGTATTTGGTTTCATTTTCATATAGAAAGAGTTAAAAATAGGTTATCTAGGTAACAAAATTTAAACACACATTTTCAGTAAAAATTACAGAATAACAAATTTTGTTTTGTAAGGATCTTAAGTTTTACTAACGTTTATTTTATTTTAAATCTTTACTATCACTTCTTATTTTGTACTTCCGGCCAGAATTATAAGCGTTAAAGTATTTATGCAAATTTTGTCTGGCGAACGCCAAGTATTTAAGTTGTGGCTTTTTGCCAAGCGAGAGAGAGGAAGCAGTTAGTCGAAGCAGGCCGCTTACCTTAGAAGTTTTACTCAGTTGCTGGTTGCATTCCAGGCCAGAGGTTTAATCCTCTTGATAATTTTAAACGTATTGTAGTGTTCACAGCTCTCTGTACTACATACGGCTTCCTGTTAAGATAAGGCCAATCTTCCACGTTTATTATTTTAAAGTTAAATTAGAGTTTAGTTTTACTTTTATATTTTTACGTTTAGACCACAAGTAGTGGGTCTTTGTATTCCGAAGTACGGAAGTTATTGTAAATAGAGAAAATAAAGGGTTTTGTATACCCTTCTTGTGTATCCTGTCTACTTCCCACAGTTATTGAACATAACTTTAGTAAGCTCTCTGTTCCGAGTCAGGTCCTTGCATGTTCCCGAAGAAAGTAAGACGGAACATTGAACCTGATAGTTTCCCTGAAGACGCAACACCTCGCTATTCCAGCTATGATACACACTTCATACTGTCATAAAGAAATTCCTTTCTTAAACAGGGAATTCATATACTTTAATCTGTTTTTACACAAGTACTGTTAATGACTAATCCATGGTCCAGAAGTAAAATACTTTATAGTAATTCCCATCTAAATGTTTATTATTTCCGGTCATCTGTATAGACTGTTTACCTATCACGACTAAACTCCCAATCTGCATTCCACATAACTGATACGATTCTTCAAGTCATGTTTCCTAGTCTATCATTTTTAATACAGCAGGTACTTGCTGAGCGCAGACTTGTAAAGCGTGATTTCGCGTATAGCAGTACCTTAAAGGATCCCATTTAATTTGTCCACTGCTAGAATTTCATTCATAATCCTGCAGCATTCAATCATCAACACCGGAAAGAATTTATCTGCTACTTTAAACAATTTCCATCGACTGAAAATGAAGTCCAAAAAATCTTACAAATCTCAAGAGCAAACGATGCCGTAGAATTTTCACACATGGAAGACAGAGAAGTTAAACAATGAATCAGAAAATTACAAAAGAAGAATTGGGATCTTATAAAACCCCTTGATAACAAAAGTGCTCATTACGAAGAAGAGCTTTTAACTGAAGATAAGATGAAGGAATTGTTAAATAACACAAAAGCAACGTCTGATCTTCTAGCGGAGAATGACCCAATTAAAGAAAAAAACAGGACACTTTAAAACAGCTACTGGGAAACATGTGCTCTTTACAGCAACACGCATACAGTTGCATCAGTCATTCTTATAAGCGAAGGACATCAGCTTTTTCAAAAAATAATTCTGTCATGCATTTGCCAAGAGAACGGAAAGAAGTCCGAAAGAAACTTTCAGAGTGCTTTGCAAAACAAAGTTGAAAGTCAATCTGCAGAATTTTACTTCGATAATAATAAAACATCTCTGATTTGATTTCAAAATTAATTTTTATTTGTGGAATCAATTTTAAATAGATCTTTGCAAATTGGTTCATAAAACTTCACAATATGCCAAAATAGTTCACATTAAGGGAAAAATATAATAAAGTATATGCTTAAAACAACTAAGAAAAAGCACATTTGGAGCATTCTTAACAGAAGACAATTTGGCTCCACTAACTTTCTATACGAGTACTCATTAAATTTTTATTTACATTTCTTTTTTGTTGAACATTTCACTTTCAGTGGTTTCAAGAGAAACAGCACTTGATAGAGAGACTCTAAATTCGGAAAAAATCTGAAACAAAATTGGTTTATACACAGGCAGTGCAATTACACTGAGCTGTTGGGAAGAGGAGACCCTGTTGAACAGGGAAAATATTAGGCCACACACAGAGAGGAAAATGTTTAGCCTCCTCCTCATAATGCAAAAGGAGGCCACTCGGGAAACAATTACACTACAACAGTAATTTTGAAACCACTACGAAGCAACAGAACTCTAACAAATCTCAGACTTCTGATAATTATAGTATGATTAACAGTTCGACCTAACTTCGAATATTACTATACAATATAAAGAAAGCACCTATTCAGGCACTTCAATACGGAATTGAAAACCTAAGAAATTAATGCATAAATGCTACCCTAAACATTAAAACGTAATATGAAGCGTTCACGTAAAATAACTAGTAAATTTCCAATATAAAGCTACTTGTGAAAAAGGACATACAAATTATAACATTCAAGCATTTCTAGTGGAAATAAAGTTAACATAAAACAAGAATTACCAGCCACAGATGTCTTTTTGCTCTGCACTATTTCTCCGTTCTTTTTCTTTCACGATATCATGTTCTGCAATCCAAGAGGGCACAAAAGTGATGACAAATTGCGCTAGAAGAGGCCGAGGGGAAAAAAAAGAAATCATTAGATTTTAACTACTTTGACATTAAAGAATAATTATACACAAAGAGAAATAGCTAATATTGTTTCTAAATATATAAAACTTCAAAAAATAGCTTCTTTGTTTTAAATTCCAGCAATGTGCTACATTGTTACTAAAATCATGACTGCAGTCGATAGAAAAGCAAATGATTTCCCTAATACCACAGAGGTGCACTACGCGAAAGGGGTTTTTAATGTATGGGTACAACATGAATAATGAAAGAAAAAAAAATTAGACAGGTATTACGGATACACAGAATAAAAGGGATAATGATCTTCGAGAAAGGTAAATAATTTCAGCGCTGGTAGAAAGATGGCACCAAAAGAAATTAAGCACGTAATTTTAAATGACAAATAAAAAAATAAACTTTACTGTTAGCTTTGAAGCAGGTGTTATATATTAAACTATCTTAATTCACACACAGAATTACTGACATAACAGATCAAAAAAGAGTGAGAATCAAACTCGCAATATATTGACATTAAAAAGCTATACATATATACTTTTATAGATTTTTTTTAGAAAACGATCAAAAACACCATTCTAAAAACAGATTTCGGAAAACACCTTGGAAACAAAAGTCATAAACCATAAGAGAAATATTTTATTCAGAATTTTAATCTAAGAACCATTTCTAATTTTAAGTTCTTTATTTAGGTACACTCATCCACGAGAGAGGACGGCTTAGTCCAATGTACGAGAAATTATCTTGAAATATTACCACGTCACTTTAATGAAATGATAGCAATATTTCACTCAGGGAAAGAACATATTGTCTAGCTGCCCGGGTTCGAGCCCAGCTTTAATACAGCAAGCCAAAACACATCAAATGCCATTGAATGATACAGCATTTTGAAATGTTGCAAAAAATTTAAATAAAATTTCGTGAAAGAGCTATTGCAATTACCTATATACTAAAATTTTGACCAAAAATTCAACAAAACTATGATACTCTTTTTTTCTTTTGAAGGAATCAGTCATATACTAATGTAGGGATGCTCAACTTATTGTACTATAAAACCTAAACATAGGAATGAAATTTTTTCAGATTTGTGAGATGTCCAATACCGAGAAATTCCGTAAATTGTAGAGTAGAACGTACGTCTGAAAACACACGAAAGGTGAAACACAATTCAAATACTTTACTTTTAGTCTTGAAGCAGGTGTTCTATATTAAAATGTCTTAACTCACATACAGAATTAGTAATATAATAGCTCAAAATATTGTAAGAACCAAACACGCATTATAAAAACATTAAAAAAAACTTACATGCATTTATTAGTATTACGAGGGTTTACTCTGAAATATTATAATGTCACTTTCAGTGAAATGATAGAAATTTCCACTCAGGGAAGGTACATTCTGTCTGGCTGCCAGGGTTCCATCCCAGCTGCGGTTACGAAAGTTTCACAGAAGAATTTTAAAAATCCAGAAACGAAACTTATGAAGAAATTATTGACCATAATTGGTTCTATGATTTAGTCATTCTTACAGACATAACAACTAAAATCTTAAAACCTGAGAGGGGGAGAGAACTCAACTAAGTCTTTGAATTCAAGGGTATTTTAAATTCATTTTAAATCAAAATTAATTTTGTAAAAATATTACACAAATATAAGGAATATACATTTTTACCATAATGCAATGTACGTTTTGCCACTTTGAAAATCTGGAGAATTAAAGCGTGAAATGTAAGAAAACAGAAAGAAACATTTGGAAAATCTCATCGAGCTTAAATTAGTTTCTAAATTAGATGTTTTGAGTGTATTTAAAATTAGGCCAACTACTTCATTCACTTCAAACCCATTACATAATACTAGTATTTAAGACAAATGGTAAAAGATTGCAAATAGGTTAACAATTCTACTGTTCTAGAAATGGAAATAACTGATTTTCATCCTAATTAAGATAAGGAATACACAAAAAGCCATTTGAATAGTCCTAGATCAGAAAAATCTTGAACTGTTAAACTTTTTAAAAGATAAATTCCTGCTTTCGATCTACTTAAAAATGTGAAAGAGGATTTTCAACAACGAACTTGTTAAAATCAATGTTCAGATACAGAATAACAAACAAACATCCGAACGATTGGATGGATTTAGCCATAACATCGCACGTACCAGAAGGAGAAAAAAAACTCTCAGAAGAAATGCAGTGTTAAATTTCACATTAAAATATGATTTCCCTGTATTTAATTTTCATCTAGCTGATCTTTTTGTAAATAATACAAAGAGTATACATTTTCTTTAACATAGTGTTACGAGTTTGGTATTTAAAAAGCTAATGTTAGTTCAATTATAAATTAAATGGTTTTATTTCTCGCGCAGTGCAGCGCGTGACGAATATTAAAAGAAAGCTAAGCCGGAAAAATTAAAATTACAAGAGCGCGTGCGTTAAATAAATAAATATCTCTTTTTGATTTCGAGAAAGTGCTGGAAAATTCTAGCGCGTTATTTTAAAATCTTATAAAAGGAGGAAAACATCTCAGTTTGTAGTAGTTGCTTAGTTTGTTGTTGTTTAGAAAACTGCCGTTGTTGATTATAGCGAATTCGCGGATTAGCGTTCTTTAGCTGTTTTGAATTACGTTCTATTGTACATTTAAGTAGTTAAAAGATAACTACTGTGAGATATTGTGATACTGCATGATAATTTGAGAAAATTTAAGCATTTCTGTTGTGATAATAATAAATTTTTGTTCATTTTTCATCGGACTTGTGCATTCATTTCATAACGAACCCGTACGCACGCAACAATTTTTGGTGTCAGAAGTGGGGTTTTGAATGCCAATCACAAGAGCGATGAAGAACAGTTAAAACAATTCATGGTAGCCTTTGCTACATTTAAAGAAGAAATGAAAGACTCTGTTAAAGAAGAAATTAGGTCCGTTAAAGAAGAAATGAAGTTGGGCCAGGAATCCGTTAAAGGAGAAATGAAATTGGGCCAGGAATCCGTTAAGGCAGAGATGAAATCTCTTAAAAATGAGATGAAAGCAGGTCAGGACGAAATGAAAAGAGAAATTACCTGCGTAATAGAAAATAAATTTGAGGCTATGGAAGGCAGAATAGACGCGGTTGAAACTAAAGTTGGACAAATAGAAGAAAGAGTTTCTTCGGTAAAAGAACAAGTAGAAGAAAGAATTTCTTCTGTAAAAGAACATATAGAAGAGAGAGTTTCTGCCGTCGAACAACAAATTGATGATAGGGTTTCTGCTGCCGTCGCCAAAGAAGTTGACTGCCTAAAGAAGTGCATAGCGACGGTAGGAAACAATTCTGAAGGTTTCAAATTTTTATCGATGCCTGCTCGTTCCGTTCTGAAGCTATCTACATATGATGGGAAGACCTCCTGGCAGGTGTATAGGACACAATTTTCTATCGTTGCGGATGCGAATGGATGGGATTCCCAAGCTAAGGCCTGTCATCTCGCCGCTTCTCTGAGAGCAGACGCAGCGGATATCCTGCAGACGCTTCCCGAAAATCAAAGGCTAGATTTCGAAGCTCTATCCGGCGCTTTGGAGCTGCGCTTCGGCGAGAAATGTTTAAAAGACTACAGCAGGCTCCAATTAAAATCTCGTCAACAGAAGCTCACCGAAACACTTCAGGAGCTCGCCACGGATGTTGAAAGGCTGTCACATCACGCCTTTTCGGAGTGCCCGACAGAAACAAGAAAAATCCTGTCGCTGCAATATTTCATCGACGGCATCCGGGATCCTGAAATACAGAAAGCTCTTCGAATGGCAGATGTAAAGGACATAAAAAGCGCTCTGTTGTACGCCATGAAGTTCGAGGCAGCTCAGCAAGCAACTAGTAGAGATCGCTACCCAGTTAGAGCTGTGCGAGTCCATGAGCCAGTGGATCAACTGATGGCTCGTTTAGATGATTTAGCCAGACAAGTCGAAGATTTGATACGGAGTAGGAGCGAGAAGAAAGTGGCTCTAAGGTGTTGGAGATGTGGTAGTGAAGGTCACCTAAGACGGAATTGCAGAACGCCCCAGGGTACGGAATATAAAGCAGATGATTTTACCAGACAAGTCAGTGGCTTGAGACGGAACAGAAGTGAAAAGAAACTAGTTCTAAAGTGCTGGAACTGCGTAGTTGAAGGCCACATACGAAGAAACTGCAAAACACCCCGAGGTACGGAAAATAAGACCATTTTCCAGCAACGACGCAGTAAACAAATTAGTGACCATATCGAGGAACGGAGGTTGCCAGATAATGAAAAACCTTGTTTTAAAGCGCTTAAAATTTATACAGTGAGTGGCAACAGTAACGGACTGTCCATTAATTGGAATATCGATGGAGTTCCTTGCAATATGATCATTGACACAGGAGCTAATGTTACCATCATTAGGAAAGATTTAGCTGAACAGTTTAAAGATAAACTTATTTGGACGCCATCCTGTGTTACCCTTCAGACTGCGTCTGATGATAAGATCGATATAACTGGGAAGTTAAACGTAAGCATCACGTTTGGAAGTGCCGCCTACCATCACACGGCCTATGTGGCGGATATCACAGATCCATGCATACTCGGATTGGACTTTTTAAGGAAATACAATTTTTCCTTAGACTTGAAAAACAACAAACTGCTTTCAGCATCTGATGGCATGACTATCCATCCTCAAAAAAGATCCTCGCCTGGAAATGCCGACGCCTTGTCCGAAAGATCCAGCTTGGGAAGCTGCCGAAATCATACTAGGGTGGAAAAGAAACGCAAGACTACCAGCTCTTCTCCAGCCCAGATGCTCTTTGGTCGAGACCTTCGTCTGCCTTGTGACCGCCAGTTTGATCGCCGTACGGATGCGCCTTCATCGCCTGAGGAACATATCCAAGATGTCCAGGCCCGTTTTGAAGTGATGCCCCGTTTCGCACGAAAGCGAGTGAACTTGGCGACGGAAAAAGTGAAGACCAGATACAACACGAGAGCTACTGGACATAGATCCAACGAAGGAGACAAGGTGAGGTTGTGGAACCCGATTCAACGAAAAGGACTCAGTCCTAAACTACAGTCACCTTCGGATGGTCCATGTACAGTGCGGAACAGACTAAATGACGTCTCCGTAAGTCTTCGAACTCTAAACCTAAAGTCGGTCATTACGACAGGTTAGCTCATTACTATGGCCATAGTACGTAATGTAAATAATTGTAAATAGTATAAGACCATGGTCCTTTTTGTTTTTAAATGTGTATTTGATTTGATTTGTATTTAGTATTTGATTTGTATTTGATAGCATTTGATTTGTTTAAGTTAGTTATTGCATTTATTGTTCATGTTGTTTGATATTGTAATGTAATGTTTATGCCTCAGTTGCATTTATGCCACAGTTGTAAGTTTAGCTTCCTGTACAGGGATTGTACTGCCCGGGACGTGCAGTCCTTGGGAAGGGGGCAGTGTTACGAATTTGGTATTTAAAAAGCTAATGTTAGTACAATTATAAATTAAATGGTTTTATTTCTCGCGCAGTGCAGCGCGTGACGAATATTAAAAGAAAGCTAAGCCGGAAAAATTAAAAATACAAGAGCGCGTGCGTTAAATAAATAAATATCTCTTTTTGATTTCGAGAAAGTGCTGGAAAATTCTAGCGCGTGATTTTAAAATCTTATATAAGGAGGAAAACATCTCAGTTTGTAGTAGTTGCTTAGTTTGTTGTTGTTTAGAAAACTGCCGTTGTTGATTATAGCGAATTCGCGGATTAGCGTTCTTTAGCTGTTTTGAATTACGTTCTATTGTACATTTAAGTAGTTAAAAGGTAACTACTGTGAGATATTGTGATACTGCATGATAATTTGAGAAAATTTAAGCATTTCTGTTGTGATAATAATAAATTTTTGTTCATTTTTCATCAGACTTGTGCATTCATTTCATAACGAACCCGTACGCACGCAACAATATTATACCACACACTTTTATACTTTGTGCAAAGCACTTACAACTGAAATATTAAAAGTGCAATATGTAATTGCAGCTAGCCAGAATTTTATAAACTTAAAATTGCCTCCCATTATGTTAAAAATGCGAATAACTGCACCAAGGGAAGGAATGCAATTTTATTTCTTTGTCTGTATTTGGTTTCATTTTCATATAGAAAGAGTTAAAAATAGGTTATCTAGGTAACAAAATTTAAACACACATTTTCAGTAAAAATTACAGAATAACAAATTTTGTTTCCCTGAAGACGCAACACCTCGCTATTCCAGCTATGATACACACTTCATACTGTCATAAAGAAATTCCTTTCTTAAACAGGGAATTCATATACTTTAATCTGTTTTTACACAAGTACTGTTAATGACTAATCCATGGTCCAGGAGTAAAATACTTTATAGTAATTCCCATCTAAATGTTTATTATTTCCGGTCATCTGTATAGACTGTTTACCTATCACGACTAAACTCCCAATCTGCATTCCACATAACTGATACGATTCTTCAAGTCATGTTTCCTAGTCTATCATTTTAAATACAGCAGGTACTTGCTGAGCGCAGACTTGTAAAGCGTGATTTCGCGTATAGCAGTACCTTAAAGGATCCCATTTAATTTGTCCACTGCTAGAATTTCATTCATAATCCTGCAGCATTCAATCATCAACACCGGAAAGAATTTATCTGCTACTTTAAACAATTTCCATCGACTGAAAATGAAGTCCAAAAAATCTTACAAATCTCAAGAGCAAACGATGCCGTAGAATTTTCACAGATGGAAGACAGAGAAGTTAAACAATGAATCAGAAAATTACAAAAGAAGAATTGGGATCTTATAAAACCCCTTGATAACAAAAGTGCTCATTACGAAGAAGAGCTTTTAACTGAAGATAAGATGAAGGAATTGTTAAATAACACAAAAGCAACGTCTGATCTTCTAGCGGAGAATGACCCAATTAAAGAAAAAAACAGGACACTTTAAAACAGCTACTGGGAAACATGTGCTCTTTACAGCAACACGCATACAGTTGCATCAGTCATTCTTATAAGCGAAGGACATCAGCTTTTTCAAAAAATAATTCTGTCATGCATTTGCCAAGAGAACGGAAAGAAGTCCGAAAGAAACTTTCAGAGTGCTTTGCAAAACAAAGTTGAAAGTCAATCTGCAGAATTTTACTTCGATAATAATAAAACATCTCTGATTTGATTTCAAAATTAATTTTTATTTGTGGAATCAATTTTAAATAGATCTTTGCAAATTGGTTCATAAAACTTCACAATATGCCAAAATAGTTCACATTAAGGGAAAAATATAATAAAGTATATGCTTAAAACAACTAAGAAAAAGCACATTTGGAGCATTCTTAACAGAAGACAATTTGGCTCCACTAACTTTCTATACGAGTACTCATTAAATTTTTATTTACATTTCTTTTTTGTTGAACATTTCACTTTCAGTGGTTTCAAGAGAAACAGCACTTGATAGAGAGACTCTAAATTCGGAAAAAATCTGAAACAAAATTGGTTTATACACAGGCAGTGCAATTACACTGAGCTGTTGGGAAGAGGAGACCCTGTTGAACAGGGAAAATATTAGGCCACACACAGAGAGGAAAATGTTTAGCCTCCTCCTCATAATGCAAAAGGAGGCCACTCGGGAAACAATTACACTACAACAGTAATTTTGAAACCACTACGAAGCAACAGAACTCTAACAAATCTCAGACTTCTGATAATTATAGTATGATTAACAGTTCGACCTAACTTCGAATATTACTATACAATATAAAGAAAGCACCTATTCAGGCACTTCAATACGGAATTGAAAACCTAAGAAATTAATGCATAAATGCTACCCTAAACATTAAAACGTAATATGAAGCGTTCACGTAAAATAACTAGTAAATTTCCAATATAAAGCTACTTGTGAAAAAGGACATACAAATTATAACATTCAAGCATTTCTAGTGGAAATAAAGTTAACATAAAACAAGAATTACCAGCCACAGATGTCTTTTTGCTCTGCACTATTTCTCCGTTCTTTTTCTTTCACGATATCATGTTCTGCAATCCAAGAGGGCACAAAAGTGATGACAAATTGCGCTAGAAGAGGCCGAGGGGAAAAAAAAGAAATCATTAGATTTTAACTACTTTGACATTAAAGAATAATTATACACAAAGAGAAATAGCTAATATTGTTTCTAAATATATAAAACTTCAAAAAATAGCTTCTTTGTTTTAAATTCCAGCAATGTGCTACATTGTTACTAAAATCATGACTGCAGTCGATAGAAAAGCAAATGATTTCCCTAATACCACAGAGGTGCACTACGCGAAAGGGGTTTTTAATGTATGGGTACAACATGAATAATGAAAGAAAAAAAAATTAGACAGGTATTACGGATACACAGAATAAAAGGGATAATGATCTTCGAGAAAGGTAAATAATTTCAGCGCTGGTAGAAAGATGGCACCAAAAGAAATTAAGCACGTAATTTTAAATGACAAATAAAAAAATAAACTTTACTGTTAGCTTTGAAGCAGGTGTTATATATTAAACTATCTTAATTCACACACAGAATTACTGACATAACAGATCAAAAAAGAGTGAGAATCAAACTCGCAATATATTGACATTAAAAAGCTATACATATATACTTTTATAGATTTTTTTTAGAAAACGATCAAAAACACCATTCTAAAAACAGATTTCGGAAAACACCTTGGAAACAAAAGTCATAAACCATAAGAGAAATATTTTATTCAGAATTTTAATCTAAGAACCATTTCTAATTTTAAGTTCTTTATTTAGGTACACTCATCCACGAGAGAGGACGGCTTAGTCCAATGTACGAGAAATTATCTTGAAATATTACCACGTCACTTTAATGAAATGATAGCAATATTTCACTCAGGGAAAGAACATATTGTCTAGCTGCCCGGGTTCGAGCCCAGCTTTAATACAGCAAGCCAAAACACATCAAATGCCATTGAATGATACAGCATTTTGAAATGTTGCAAAAAATTTAAATAAAATTTCGTGAAAGAGCTATTGCAATTACCTATATACTAAAATTTTGACCAAAAATTCAACAAAACTATGATACTCTTTTTTTCATTTGAAGGAATCAGTCATATACTAATGTAGGGATGTTCAACTTATTGTACTATAAAACCTAAACATAGGAATGAAATTTTTTCAGATTTGTGAGATGTCCAATACCGAGAAATTCCGTAAATTGTAGAGTAGAACGTACGTCTGAAAACACACGAAAGGTGAAACACAATTCAAATACTTTACTTTTAGTCTTGAAGCAGGTGTTCTATATTAAAATGTCTTAACTCACATACAGAATTAGTAATATAATAGCTCAAAATATTGTAAGAACCAAACACGCATTATAAAAACATTAAAAAAAACTTACATGCATTTATTAGTATTACGAGGGTTTACTCTGAAATATTATAATGTCACTTTCAGTGAAATGATAGAAATTTCCACTCAGGGAAGGTACATTCTGTCTGGCTGCCAGGGTTCCATCCCAGCTGCGGTTACGAAAGTTTCACAGAAGAATTTTAAAAATCCAGAAACGAAACTTATGAAGAAATTATTGACCATAATTGGTTCTATGATTTAGTCATTCTTACAGACATAACAACTAAAATCTTAAAACCTGAGAGGGGGAGAGAACTCAACTAAGTCTTTGAATTCAAGGGTATTTTAAATTCATTTTAAATCAAAATTAATTTTGTAAAAATATTACACAAATATAAGGAATATACATTTTTACCATAATGCAATGTACGTTTTGCCACTTTGAAAATCTGGAGAATTAAAGCGTGAAATGTAAGAAAACAGAAAGAAACATTTGGAAAATCTCATCGAGCTTAAATTAGTTTCTAAATTAGATGTTTTGAGTGTATTTAAAATTAGGCCAACTACTTCATTCACTTCAAACCCATTACATAATACTAGTATTTAAGACAAATGGTAAAAGATTGCAAATAGGTTAACAATTCTACTGTTCTAGAAATGGAAATAACTGATTTTCATCCTAATTAAGATAAGGAATACACAAAAAGCCATTTGAATAGTCCTAGATCAGAAAAATCTTGAACTGTTAAACTTTTTATAAGATAAATTCCTGCTTTCGATCTACTTAAAAATGTGAAAGAGGATTTTCAACAACGAACTTGTTAAAATCAATGTTCAGATACAGAATAACAAACAAACATCCGAACGATTGGATGGATTTAGCCATAACATCGCACGTACCAGAAGGAGAAAAAAAACTCTCAGAAGAAATGCAGTGTTAAATTTCACATTAAAATATGATTTCCCTGTATTTAATTTTCATCTAGCTGATCTTTTTGTAAATAATACAAAGAGTATACATTTTCTTTAACATAGTGTTACGAGTTTGGTATTTAAAAAGCTAATGTTAGTTCAATTATAAATTAAATGGTTTTATTTCTCGCGCAGTGCAGCGCGTGACGAATATTAAAAGAAAGCTAAGCCGGAAAAATTAAAATTACAAGAGCGCGTGCGTTAAATAAATAAATATCTCTTTTTGATTTCGAGAAAGTGCTGGAAAATTCTAGCGCGTTATTTTAAAATCTTATAAAAGGAGGAAAACATCTCAGTTTGTAGTAGTTGCTTAGTTTGTTGTTGTTTAGAAAACTGCCGTTGTTGATTATAGCGAATTCGCGGATTAGCGTTCTTTAGCTGTTTTGAATTACGTTCTATTGTACATTTAAGTAGTTAAAAGATAACTACTGTGAGATATTGTGATACTGCATGATAATTTGAGAAAATTTAAGCATTTCTGTTGTGATAATAATAAATTTTTGTTCATTTTTCATCGGACTTGTGCATTCATTTCATAACGAACCCGTACGCACGCAACAATTTTTGGTGTCAGAAGTGGGGTTTTGAATGCCAATCACAAGAGCGATGAAGAACAGTTAAAACAATTCATGGTAGCCTTTGCTACATTTAAAGAAGAAATGAAAGACTCTGTTAAAGAAGAAATTAGGTCCGTTAAAGAAGAAATGAAGTTGGGCCAGGAATCCGTTAAAGGAGAAATGAAATTGGGCCAGGAATCCGTTAAGGCAGAGATGAAATCTCTTAAAAATGAGATGAAAGCAGGTCAGGACGAAATGAAAAGAGAAATTACCTGCGTAATAGAAAATAAATTTGAGGCTATGGAAGGCAGAATAGACGCGGTTGAAACTAAAGTTGGACAAATAGAAGAAAGAGTTTCTTCGGTAAAAGAACAAGTAGAAGAAAGAATTTCTTCTGTAAAAGAACATATAGAAGAGAGAGTTTCTGCCGTCGAACAACAAATTGATGATAGGGTTTCTGCTGCCGTCGCCAAAGAAGTTGACTGCCTAAAGAAGTGCATAGCGACGGTAGGAAACAATTCTGAAGGTTTCAAATTTTTATCGATGCCTGCTCGTTCCGTTCTGAAGCTATCTACATATGATGGGAAGACCTCCTGGCAGGTGTATAGGACACAATTTTCTATCGTTGCGGATGCGAATGGATGGGATTCCCAAGCTAAGGCCTGTCATCTCGCCGCTTCTCTGAGAGCAGACGCAGCGGATATCCTGCAGACGCTTCCCGAAAATCAAAGGCTAGATTTCGAAGCTCTATCCGGCGCTTTGGAGCTGCGCTTCGGCGAGAAATGTTTAAAAGACTACAGCAGGCTCCAATTAAAATCTCGTCAACAGAAGCTCACCGAAACACTTCAGGAGCTCGCCACGGATGTTGAAAGGCTGTCACATCACGCCTTTTCGGAGTGCCCGACAGAAACAAGAAAAATCCTGTCGCTGCAATATTTCATCGACGGCATCCGGGATCCTGAAATACAGAAAGCTCTTCGAATGGCAGATGTAAAGGACATAAAAAGCGCTCTGTTGTACGCCATGAAGTTCGAGGCAGCTCAGCAAGCAACTAGTAGAGATCGCTACCCAGTTAGAGCTGTGCGAGTCCATGAGCCAGTGGATCAACTGATGGCTCGTTTAGATGATTTAGCCAGACAAGTCGAAGATTTGATACGGAGTAGGAGCGAGAAGAAAGTGGCTCTAAGGTGTTGGAGATGTGGTAGTGAAGGTCACCTAAGACGGAATTGCAGAACGCCCCAGGGTACGGAATATAAAGCAGATGATTTTACCAGACAAGTCAGTGGCTTGAGACGGAACAGAAGTGAAAAGAAACTAGTTCTAAAGTGCTGGAACTGCGTAGTTGAAGGCCACATACGAAGAAACTGCAAAACACCCCGAGGTACGGAAAATAAGACCATTTTCCAGCAACGACGCAGTAAACAAATTAGTGACCATATCGAGGAACGGAGGTTGCCAGATAATGAAAAACCTTGTTTTAAAGCGCTTAAAATTTATACAGTGAGTGGCAACAGTAACGGACTGTCCATTAATTGGAATATCGATGGAGTTCCTTGCAATATGATCATTGACACAGGAGCTAATGTTACCATCATTAGGAAAGATTTAGCTGAACAGTTTAAAGATAAACTTATTTGGACGCCATCCTGTGTTACCCTTCAGACTGCGTCTGATGATAAGATCGATATAACTGGGAAGTTAAACGTAAGCATCACGTTTGGAAGTGCCGCCTACCATCACACGGCCTATGTGGCGGATATCACAGATCCATGCATACTCGGATTGGACTTTTTAAGGAAATACAATTTTTCCTTAGACTTGAAAAACAACAAACTGCTTTCAGCATCTGATGGCATGACTATCCATCCTCAAAAAAGATCCTCGCCTGGAAATGCCGACGCCTTGTCCGAAAGATCCAGCTTGGGAAGCTGCCGAAATCATACTAGGGTGGAAAAGAAACGCAAGACTACCAGCTCTTCTCCAGCCCAGATGCTCTTTGGTCGAGACCTTCGTCTGCCTTGTGACCGCCAGTTTGATCGCCGTACGGATGCGCCTTCATCGCCTGAGGAACATATCCAAGATGTCCAGGCCCGTTTTGAAGTGATGCCCCGTTTCGCACGAAAGCGAGTGAACTTGGCGACGGAAAAAGTGAAGACCAGATACAACACGAGAGCTACTGGACATAGATCCAACGAAGGAGACAAGGTGAGGTTGTGGAAACCGATTCAACGAAAAGGACTCAGTCCTAAACTACAGTCACCTTCGGATGGTCCATGTACAGTGCGGAACAGACTAAATGACGTCTCCGTAAGTCTTCGAACTCTAAACCTAAAGTCGGTCATTACGACAGGTTAGCTCATTACTATGGCCATAGTACGTAATGTAAATAATTGTAAATAGTATAAGACCATGGTCCTTTTTGTTTTTAAATGTGTATTTGATTTGATTTGTATTTAGTATTTGATTTGTATTTGATAGCATTTGATTTGTTTAAGTTAGTTATTGCATTTATTGTTCATGTTGTTTGATATTGTAATGTAATGTTTATGCCTCAGTTGCATTTATGCCACAGTTGTAAGTTTAGCTTCCTGTACAGGGATTGTACTGCCCGGGACGTGCAGTCCTTGGGAAGGGGGCAGTGTTACGAATTTGGTATTTAAAAAGCTAATGTTAGTACAATTATAAATTAAATGGTTTTATTTCTCGCGCAGTGCAGCGCGTGACGAATATTAAAAGAAAGCTAAGCCGGAAAAATTAAAAATACAAGAGCGCGTGCGTTAAATAAATAAATATCTCTTTTTGATTTCGAGAAAGTGCTGGAAAATTCTAGCGCGTGATTTTAAAATCTTATAAAAGGAGGAAAACATCTCAGTTTGTAGTAGTTGCTTAGTTTGTTGTTGTTTAGAAAACTGCCGTTGTTGATTATAGCGAATTCGCGGATTAGCGTTCTTTAGCTGTTTTGAATTACGTTCTATTGTACATTTAAGTAGTTAAAAGGTAACTACTGTGAGATATTGTGATACTGCATGATAATTTGAGAAAATTTAAGCATTTCTGTTGTGATAATAATAAATTTTTGTTCATTTTTCATCAGACTTGTGCATTCATTTCATAACGAACCCGTACGCACGCAACAATATTATACCACACACTTTTATACTTTGTGCAAAGCACTTACAACTGAAATATTAAAAGTGCAATATGTAATTGCAGCTAGCCAGAATTTTATAAACTTAAAATTGCCTCCCATTATGTTAAAAATGCGAATAACTGCACCAAGGGAAGGAATGCAATTTTATTTCTTTGTCTGTATTTGGTTTCATTTTCATATAGAAAGAGTTAAAAATAGGTTATCTAGGTAACAAAATTTAAACACACATTTTCAGTAAAAATTACAGAATAACAAATTTTGTTTCCCTGAAGACGCAACACCTCGCTATTCCAGCTATGATACACACTTCATACTGTCATAAAGAAATTCCTTTCTTAAACAGGGAATTCATATACTTTAATCTGTTTTTACACAAGTACTGTTAATGACTAATCCATGGTCCAGGAGTAAAATACTTTATAGTAATTCCCATCTAAATTTTTATTATTTCCGGTCATCTGTATAGACAGTTTACCTATCACGACTAAACTCCCAATCTGCATTCCGCATAACTCATACGATTCTTCAAGTCATGTTTCCTAGTCTATCATTTTTAATACAGCAGGTACTTGCTGAGCGCAGACTTGTAAAGCGTGATTTCGCGTATAGCAGACCTTAAAGGATCCCATTTAATTTGTCCACTGCTAGAATTTCATTCATACGTGCTGCAGCATTCAATCATCAACACCGGAAAGAATTTATCTGCTACTTTAAACAATTTCCATCGACTGAAAATGAAGTCCAAAAAATCTTACAAATCTCAAGAGCAAACGATGCCGTAGAATTTTCACACATGGAAGACAGAGAAGTTAAACAATGAATCAGAAAATTACAAAAGAAGAATTGGGATCTTATAAAACCCCTTGATAACAAAAGTGCTCATTACGAAGAAGAGCTTTTAACTGAAGATAAGATGAAGGAATTGTTAAATAACACAAAAGCAACGTCTGATCTTCTAGCGGAGAATGACCCAGTTAAAGAAAAAAACAGGACACTTTAAAACAGCTACTGGGAAACATGTGCTCCTTACAGCAACACGCATACAGTTGCATCAGTCATTCTTATAAGCGAAGGACATCAGCTTTTTCAAAAAATAATTCTGTCATGCATTTGCCAAGAGAACGGAAAGAAGTCTGAAAGAAACTTTCAGAGTGCTTTGCAAAACAAAGTTGAAAGTCAATCTGCAGAGTTTTACTTCGATAATAATAAAACATCTCTGATTTGATTTCAAAATGAATTTTTATTTGTGGAATCAATTTTAAATAGATCTTCGCAAATTGGTTCATAAAACTTCACAATATGCCAAAATAGTTCACATTAAGGGAAAAATATAATAAAGTATATGCTTAAAACAACTAAGAAAAAGCACATTTGGAGCATCCTTAACAGAAGACAATTTGGCTCCACTAACTTTCTATACGAGTACTCATTAAATTTTTATTTACATTTCTTTTTTGTTGAACATTTCACTTTCAGTGGTTTCAAGAGAAACAGCACTTGATAGAGAGACTCTAAATTCGGAAAAAATCTGAAACAAAATTGGTTTATACACAGGCAGTGCAATTACACTGAGCTGTTGGGAAGAGGAGACCCTGTTGAACAGGGAAAATATTAGGCCACACACAGAGAGGAAAATGTTTAGCCTCCTCCTCATAATGCAAAAGGAGGCCACTCGGGAAACAATTACACTACAACAGTAATTTTGAAACCACTACGAAGCAACAGAACTCTAACAAATCTCAGACTTCTGATAATTATAGTATGATTAACAGTTCGACCTAACTTCGAATATTACTATACAATATAAAGAAAGCACCTATTCAGACACTTCAATACGGAATTGAAAACTTAAGAAATTAATGCATAAATGCTACCCTAAACATTAAAACGTAATATGAAGCGTTCACGTAAAATAACTAGTAAATTTCCAATATAAAGCTACTTGTGAAAAAGGACATACAAATTATAACATTCAAGCATTTCTAGTGGAAATAAAGTTAACATAAAACAAGAATTACCAGCCACAGATGTCTTTTTGCTCTGCACTATTTCTCCGTTCTTTTTCTTTCACGATATCATGTTCTGCAATCCAAGAGGGCACAAAAGTGATGACAAATTGCGCTAGAAGAGGCCGAGGGGGAAAAAAAGAAATCATTAGATTTTAACTACTTTGACATTAAAGAATAATTATACACAAAGAGAAATAGCTAATATTGTTTCTAAATATATAAAACTTCAAAAAATAGCTTCTTTGTTTTAAATTCCAGCAATGTGCTACATTGTTACTAAAATCATGACTGCAGTCGATAGAAAAGCAAATGATTTCCCTAATACCACAGAGGTGCACTACGCGAAAGGGGTTTTTAATGTATGGGTACAACATGAATAATGAAAGAAAAAAAAATTAGACAGGTATTACGGATACACAGAATAAAAGGGATAATGATCTTCGAGAAAGGTAAATAATTTCAGCGCTGGTAGAAAGATGGCACCAAAAGAAATTAAGCACGTAATTTTAAATGACAAATAAAAAAATAAACTTTACTGTTAGCTTTGAAGCATGTGTTATATATTAAACTATCTTAATTCACACACAGAATTACTGACATAACAGATCAAAAAAGAGTGAGAATCAAACTCGCAATATATTGACATTAAAAAGCTATACATATATACTTTTATAGATATTTTTTAGAAAACGATCAAAAACACCATTCTAAAAACAGATTTCGGAAAACACCTTGGAAACAAAAGTCATAAACCATAAAAGAAATATTTTATTCAGAATTTTAATCTAAGAACCATTTCTAATTTTAAGTTCTTTATTTAGGTACACTCATCCACGAGAGAGGACGGCTTAGTCCAATGTACGAGAAATTATCTTGAAATATTACCACGTCACTTTAATGAAATGATAGCAATATTTCACTCAGGGAAAGAACATATTGTCTAGCTGCCCGGGTTCGAGCCCAGCTTTAATACAGCAAGCCAAAACACATCAAATGCCATTGAATGATACAGCATTTTGAAATGTTGCAAAAAATTTAAATAAAATTTCGTGAAAGAGCTATTGCAATTACCTATATACTAAAATTTTGACCAAAAATTCAACAAAACTATGATACTCTTTTTTTCTTTTGAAGGAATCAGTCATATACTAATGTAGGGATGCTCAACTTATTGTACTATAAAACCTAAACATAGGAATGAAATTTTTTCAGATTTGTGAGATGTCCAATACCGAGAAATTCCGTAAATTGTAGAGTAGAACGTACGTCTGAAAACACACGAAAGGTGAAACACAATTCAAATACTTTACTTTTAGTCTTGAAGCAGGTGTTCTATATTAAAATGTCTTAACTCACATACAGAATTAGTAATATAATAGCTCAAAATATTGTAAGAACCAAACACGCATTATAAAAACATTAAAAAAAACTTACATGCATTTATTAGTATTACGAGGGTTTACTCTGAAATATTATAATGTCACTTTCAGTGAAATGATAGAAATTTCCACTCAGGGAAGGTACATTCTGTCTGGCTGCCAGGGTTCCATCCCAGCTGCGGTTACAAAAGTTTCACAGAAGAATTTTAAAAATCCAGAAACGAAACTTATGAAGAAATTATTGACCATAATTGGTTCTATGATTTAGTCATTCTTACAGACATAACAACTAAAATCTTAAAACCTGAGAGGGGGAGAGAACTCAACTAAGTCTTTGAATTCAAGGGTATTTTAAATTCATTTTAAATCAAAATTAATTTTGTAAAAATATTACACAAATATAAGGAATATACATTTTTACCATAATGCAATGTACGTTTTGCCACTTTGAAAATCTGGAGAATTAAAGCGTGAAATGTAAGAAAACAGAAAGAAACATTTGGAAAATCTCATCGAGCTTAAATTAGTTTCTAAATTAGATGTTTTGAGTGTATTTAAAATTAGGCCAACTACTTCATTCACTTCAAACCCATTACATAATACTAGTATTTAAGACAAATGGTAAAAGATTGCAAATAGGTTAACAATTCTACTGTTCTAGAAATGGAAATAACTGATTTTCATCCTAATTAAGATAAGGAATACACAAAAAGCCATTTGAATAGTCCTAGATCAGAAAAATCTTGAACTGTTAAACTTTTTAAAAGATAAATTCCTGCTTTCGATCTACTTAAAAATGTGAAAGAGGATTTTCAACAACGAACTTGTTAAAATCAATGTTCAGATACAGAATAACAAACAAACATCCGAACGACTGGATGGATTTAGCCATAACATCGCACGTACCAGAAGGAGAAAAAAAACTCTCAGAAGAAATGCAGTGTTAAATTTCACATTAAAATATGATTTCCCTGTATTTAATTTTCATCTAGCTGATCTTTTTGTAAATAATACAAAGAGTATACATTTTCTTTAACATAGTGTTACGAGTTTGGTATTTAAAAAGCTAATGTTAGTTCAATTATAAATTAAATGGTTTTATTTCTCGCGCAGTGCAGCGCGTGACGAATATTAAAAGAAAGCTAAGCCGGAAAAATTAAAATTACAAGAGCGCGTGCGTTAAATAAATAAATATCTCTTTTTGATTTCGAGAAAGTGCTGGAAAATTCTAGCGCGTTATTTTAAAATCTTATAAAAGGAGGAAAACATCTCAGTTTGTAGTAGTTGCTTAGTTTGTTGTTGTTTAGAAAACTGCCGTTGTTGATTATAGCGAATTCGCGGATTAGCGTTCTTTAGCTGTTTTGAATTACGTTCTATTGTACATTTAAGTAGTTAAAAGATAACTACTGTGAGATATTGTGATACTGCATGATAATTTGAGAAAATTTAAGCATTTCTGTTGTGATAATAATAAATTTTTGTTCATTTTTCATCGGACTTGTGCATTCATTTCATAACGAACCCGTACGCACGCAACAATTTTTGGTGTCAGAAGTGGGGTTTTGAATGCCAATCACAAGAGCGATGAAGAACAGTTAAAACAATTCATGGTAGCCTTTGCTACATTTAAAGAAGAAATGAAAGACTCTGTTAAAGAAGAAATTAGGTCCGTTAAAGAAGAAATGAAGTTGGGCCAGGAATCCGTTAAAGGAGAAATGAAATTGGGCCAGGAATCCGTTAAGGCAGAGATGAAATCTCTTAAAAATGAGATGAAAGCAGGTCAGGACGAAATGAAAAGAGAAATTACCTGCGTAATAGAAAATAAATTTGAGGCTATGGAAGGCAGAATAGACGCGGTTGAAACTAAAGTTGGACAAATAGAAGAAAGAGTTTCTTCGGTAAAAGAACAAGTAGAAGAAAGAATTTCTTCTGTAAAAGAACATATAGAAGAGAGAGTTTCTGCCGTCGAACAACAAATTGATGATAGGGTTTCTGCTGCCGTCGCCAAAGAAGTTGACTGCCTAAAGAAGTGCATAGCGACGGTAGGAAACAATTCTGAAGGTTTCAAATTTTTATCGATGCCTGCTCGTTCCGTTCTGAAGCTATCTACATATGATGGGAAGACCTCCTGGCAGGTGTATAGGACACAATTTTCTATCGTTGCGGATGCGAATGGATGGGATTCCCAAGCTAAGGCCTGTCATCTCGCCGCTTCTCTGAGAGCAGACGCAGCGGATATCCTGCAGACGCTTCCCGAAAATCAAAGGCTAGATTTCGAAGCTCTATCCGGCGCTTTGGAGCTGCGCTTCGGCGAGAAATGTTTAAAAGACTACAGCAGGCTCCAATTAAAATCTCGTCAACAGAAGCTCACCGAAACACTTCAGGAGCTCGCCACGGATGTTGAAAGGCTGTCACATCACGCCTTTTCGGAGTGCCCGACAGAAACAAGAGAAATCCTGTCGCTGCAATATTTCATCGACGGCATCCGGGATCCTGAAATACAGAAAGCTCTTCGAATGGCAGATGTAAAGGACATAAAAAGCGCTCTGTTGTACGCCATGAAGTTCGAGGCAGCTCAGCAAGCAACTAGTAGAGATCGCTACCCAGTTAGAGCTGTGCGAGTCCATGAGCCAGTGGATCAACTGATGGCTCGTTTAGATGATTTAGCCAGACAAGTCGAAGATTTGATACGGAGTAGGAGCGAGAAGAAAGTGGCTCTAAGGTGTTGGAGATGTGGTAGTGAAGGTCACCTAAGACGGAATTGAAGAACGCCCCAGGGTACGGAATATAAAGCAGATGATTTTACCAGACAAGTCAGTGGCTTGAGACGGAACAGAAGTGAAAAGAAACTAGTTCTAAAGTGCTGGAACTGCGTAGTTGAAGGCCACATACGAAGAAACTGCAAAACACCCCGAGGTACGGAAAATAAGACCATTTTCCAGCAACGACGCAGTAAACAAATTAGTGACCATATCGAGGAACGGAGGTTGCCAGATAATGAAAAACCTTGTTTTAAAGCGCTTAAAATTTATACAGTGAGTGGCAACAGTAACGGACTGTCCATTAATGGGAATATCGATGGAGTTCCTTGCAATATGATCATTGACACAGGAGCTAATGTTACCATCATTAGGAAAGATTTAGCTGAACAGTTTAAAGATAAACTTATTTGGACGCCATCCTGTGTTACCCTTCAGACTGCGTCTGGTGATAAGATCGATATAACTGGGAAGTTAAACGTAAGCATCACGTTTGGAAGTGCCGCCTACCATCACACGGCCTATGTGGCGGATATCACAGATCCATGCATACTCGGATTGGACTTTTTAAGGAAATACAATTTTTCCTTAGACTTGAAAAACAACAAACTGCTTTCAGCATCTGATGGCATGACTATCCATCCTCAAAAAAGATCCTCGTCTGGAAATGCCGACGCCTTGTCCGAAAGATCCAGCTTGGGAAGCTGCCGAAATCATACTAGGGTGGAAAAGAAACGCAAGACTACCAGCTCTTCTCCAGCCCAGATGCTCTTTGGTCGAGACCTTCGTCTGCCTTGTGACCGCCAGTTTGATCGCCGTACGGATGCGCCTTCATCGCCTGAGGAACATATCCAAGATGTCCAGGCCCGTTTTGAAGTGATGCCCCGTTTCGCACGAAAGCGAGTGAACTTGGCGACGGAAAAAGTGAAGACCAGATACAACACGAGAGCTACTGGACATAGATCCAACGAAGGAGACAAGGTGAGGTTGTGGAACCCGATTCAACGAAAAGGACTCAGTCCTAAACTACAGTCACCTTCGGATGGTCCATGTACAGTGCGGAACAGACTAAATGACGTCTCCGTAAGTCTTCGAACTCTAAACCTAAAGTCGGTCATTACGACAGGTTAGCTCATTACTATGGCCATAGTACGTAATGTAAATAATTGTAAATAGTATAAGACCATGGTCCTTTTTGTTTTTAAATGTGTATTTGATTTGATTTGTATTTAGTATTTGATTTGTATTTGATAGCATTTGATTTGTTTAAGTTAGTTATTGCATTTATTGTTCATGTTGTTTGATATTGTAATGTAATGTTTATGCCTCAGTTGCATTTATGCCACAGTTGTAAGTTTAGCTTCCTGTACAGGGATTGTACTGCCCGGGACGTGCAGTCCTTGGGAAGGGGGCAGTGTTACGAATTTGGTATTTAAAAAGCTAATGTTAGTTCAATTATAAATTAAATGGTTTTATTTCTCGCGCAGTGCAGCGCGTGACGAATATTAAAAGAAAGCTAAGCCGGAAAAATTAAAAATACAAGAGCGCGTGCGTTAAATAAATAAATATCTCTTTTTGATTTCGAGAAAGTGCTGGAAAATTCTAGCGCGTGATTTTAAAATCTTATAAAAGGAGGAAAACATCTCAGTTTGTAGTAGTTGCTTAGTTTGTTGTTGTTTAGAAAACTGCCGTTGTTGATTATAGCGAATTCGCGGATTAGCGTTCTTTAGCTGTTTTGAATTACGTTCTATTGTACATTTAAGTAGTTAAAAAAGGTAACTACTGTGAGATATTGTGATACTGCATGATAATTTGAGAAAATTTAAGCATTTCTGTTGTGATAATAATAAATTTTTGTTCATTTTTCATCAGACTTGTGCATTCATTTCATAACGAACCCGTACGCACGCAACAATATTATACCACACACTTTTATACTTTGTGCAATGCACTTACAACTGAAATATTAAAAGTGCAATATGTAATTGCAGCTAGCCAGAATTTTATAAACTTAAAATTGCCTCCCATTATGTTAAAAATGCGAATAACTGCACCAAGGGAAGGAATGCAATTTTATTTCTTTGTCTGTATTTGGTTTCATTTTCATATAGAAAGAGTTAAAAATAGGTTATCTAGGTAACAAAATTTAAACACACATTTTCAGTAAAAATTACAGAATAACAAATTTTGTTTCCCTGAAGACGCAACACCTCGCTATTCCAGCTATGATACACACTTCATACTGTCATAAAGAAATTCCTTTCTTAAACAGGGAATTCATATACTTTAATCTGTTTTTACACAAGTACTGTTAATGACTAATCCATGGTCCAGGAGTAAAATACTTTATAGTAATTCCCATCTAAATTTTTATTATTTCCGGTCATCTGTATAGACAGTTTACCTATCACGACTAAACTCCCAATCTGCATTCCGCATAACTCATACGATTCTTCAAGTCATGTTTCCTAGTCTATCATTTTTAATACAGCAGGTACTTGCTGAGCGCAGACTTGTAAAGCGTGATTTCGCGTATAGCAGACCTTAAAGGATCCCATTTAATTTGTCCACTGCTAGAATTTCATTCATACGTGCTGCAGCATTCAATCATCAACACCGGAAAGAATTTATCTGCTACTTTAAACAATTTCCATCGACTGAAAATGAAGTCCAAAAAATCTTACAAATCTCAAGAGCAAACGATGCCGTAGAATTTTCACACATGGAAGACAGAGAAGTTAAACAATGAATCAGAAAATTACAAAAGAAGAATTGGGATCTTATAAAACCCCTTGATAACAAAAGTGCTCATTACGAAGAAGAGCTTTTAACTGAAGATAAGATGAAGGAATTGTTAAATAACACAAAAGCAACGTCTGATCTTCTAGCGGAGAATGACCCAGTTAAAGAAAAAAACAGGACACTTTAAAACAGCTACTGGGAAACATGTGCTCCTTACAGCAACACGCATACAGTTGCATCAGTCATTCTTATAAGCGAAGGACATCAGCTTTTTCAAAAAATAATTCTGTCATGCATTTGCCAAGAGAACGGAAAGAAGTCTGAAAGAAACTTTCAGAGTGCTTTGCAAAACAAAGTTGAAAGTCAATCTGCAGAGTTTTACTTCGATAATAATAAAACATCTGTGATTTGATTTCAAAATGAATTTTTATTTGTGGAATCAATTTTAAATAGATCTTCGCAAATTGGTTCATAAAACTTCACAATATGCCAAAATAGTTCACATTAAGGGGAAAATATAATAAAGTATATGCTTAAAACAACTAAGAAAAAGCACATTTGGAGCATCCTTAACAGAAGACAATTTGGCTCCACTAACTTTCTATACGAGTACTCATTAAATTTTTATTTACATTTCTTTTTTGTTGAACATTTCACTTTCAGTGGTTTCAAGAGAAACAGCACTTGATAGAGAGACTCTAAATTCGGAAAAAATCTGAAACAAAATTGGTTTATACACAGGCAGTGCAATTACACTGAGCTGTTGGGAAGAGGAGACCCTGTTGAACAGGGAAAATATTAGGCCACACACAGAGAGGAAAATGTTTAGCCTCCTCCTCATAATGCAAAAGGAGGCCACTCGGGAAACAATTACACTACAACAGTAATTTTGAAACCACTACGAAGCAACAGAACTCTAACAAATCTCAGACTTCTGATAATTATAGTATGATTAACAGTTCGACCTAACTTCGAATATTACTATACAATATAAAGAAAGCACCTATTCAGACACTTCAATACGGAATTGAAAACCTAAGAAATTAATGCATAAATGCTACCCTAAACATTAAAACGTAATATGAAGCGTTCACGTAAAATAACTAGTAAATTTCCAATATAAAGCTACTTGTGAAAAAGGACATACAAATTATAACATTCAAGCATTTCTAGTGGAAATAAAGTTAACATAAAACAAGAATTACCAGCCACAGATGTCTTTTTGCTCTGCACTATTTCTCCGTTCTTTTTCTTTCACGATATCATGTTCTGCAATCCAAGAGGGCACAAAAGTGATGACAAATTGCGCTAGAAGAGGCCGAGGGGGAAAAAAAGAAATCATTAGATTTTAACTACTTTGACATTAAAGAATAATTATACACAAAGAGAAATAGCTAATATTGTTTCTAAATATATAAAACTTCAAAAAATAGCTTCTTTGTTTTAAATTCCAGCAATGTGCTACATTGTTACTAAAATCATGACTGCAGTCGATAGAAAAGCAAATGATTTCCCTAATACCACAGAGGTGCACTACGCGAAAGGGGTTTTTAATGTATGGGTACAACATGAATAATGAAAGAAAAAAAATTAGACAGGTATTACGGATACACAGAATAAAAGGAATAATGATCTTCGAGAAAGGTAAATAATTTCAGCGCTGGTAGAAAGATGGCACCAAAAGAAATTAAGCACGTAATTTTAAATGACAAATAAAAAAATAAACTTTACTGTTAGCTTTGAAGCATGTGTTATATATTAAACTATCTTAATTCACACACAGAATTACTGACATAACAGATCAAAAAAGAGTGAGAATCAAACTCGCAATATATTGACATTAAAAAGCTATACATATATACTTTTATAGATATTTTTTAGAAAACGATCAAAAACACCATTCTAAAAACAGATTTCGGAAAACACCTTGGAAACAAAAGTCATAAACCATAAGAGAAATATTTTATTCAGAATTTTAATCTAAGAACCATTTCTAATTTTAAGTTCTTTATTTAGGTACACTCATCCACGAGAGAGGACGGCTTAGTCCAATGTACGAGAAATTATCTTGAAATATTACCACGTCACTTTAATGAAATGATAGCAATATTTCACTCAGGGAAAGAACATATTGTCTAGCTGCCCGGGTTCGAGCCCAGCTTTAATACAGCAAGCCAAAACACATCAAATGCCATTGAATGATACAGCATTTTGAAATGTTGCAAAAAATTTAAATAAAATTTCGTGAAAGAGCTATTGCAATTACCTATATACTAAAATTTTGACCAAAAATTCAACAAAACTATGATACTCTTTTTTTCTTTTGAAGGAATCAGTCATATACTAATGTAGGGATGCTCAACTTATTGTACTATAAAACCTAAACATAGGAATGAAATTTTTTCAGATTTGTGAGATGTCCAATACCGAGAAATTCCGTAAATTGTAGAGTAGAACGTACGTCTGAAAACACACGAAAGGTGAAACACAATTCAAATACTTTACTTTTAGTCTTGAAGCAGGTGTTCTATATTAAAATGTCTTAACTCACATACAGAATTAGTAATATAATAGCTCAAAATATTGTAAGAACCAAACACGCATTATAAAAACATTAAAAAAAACTTACATACATTTATTAGTATTACGAGGGTTTACTCTGAAATATTATAATGTCACTTTCAGTGAAATGATAGAAATTTCCACTCAGGGAAGGTACATTCTGTCTGGCTGCCAGGGTTCCATCCCAGCTGCGGTTACAAAAGTTTCACAGAAGAATTTTAAAAATCCAGAAACGAAACTTATGAAGAAATTATTGACCATAATTGGTTCTATGATTTAGTCATTCTTACAGACATAACAACTAAAATCTTAAAACCTGAGAGGGGGAGAGAACTCAACTAAGTCTTTGAATTCAAGGGTATTTTAAATTCATTTTAAATCAAAATTAATTTTGTAAAAATATTACACAAATATAAGGAATATACATTTTTACCATAATGCAATGTACGTTTTGCCACTTTGAAAATCTGGAGAATTAAAGCGTGAAATGTAAGAAAACAGAAAGAAACATTTGGAAAATCTCATCGAGCTTAAATTAGTTTCTAAATTAGATGTTTTGAGTGTATTTAAAATTAGGCCAACTACTTCATTCACTTCAAACCCATTACATAATACTAGTATTTAAGACAAATGGTAAAAGATTGCAAATAGGTTAACAATTCTACTGTTCTAGAAATGGAAATAACTGATTTTCATCCTAATTAAGATAAGGAATACACAAAAAGCCATTTGAATAGTCCTAGATCAGAAAAATCTTGAACTGTTAAACTTTTTAAAAGATAAATTCCTGCTTTCGATCTACTTAAAAATGTGAAAGAGGATTTTCAACAACGAACTTGTTAAAATCAATGTTCAGATACAGAATAACAAACAAACATCCGAACGACTGGATGGATTTAGCCATAACATCGCACGTACCAGAAGGAGAAAAAAAACTCTCAGAAGAAATGCAGTGTTAAATTTCACATTAAAATATGATTTCCCTGTATTTAATTTTCATCTAGCTGATCTTTTTGTAAATAATACAAAGAGTATACATTTTCTTTAACATAGTGTTACGAGTTTGGTATTTAAAAAGCTAATGTTAGTTCAATTATAAATTAAATGGTTTTATTTCTCGCACAGTGCAGCGCGTGACGAATATTAAAAGAAAGCTAAGCCGGAAAAATTAAAATTACAAGAGCGCGTGCGTTAAATAAATAAATATCTCTTTTTGATTTCGAGAAAGTGCTGGAAAATTCTAGCGCGTGATTTTAAAATCTTATAAAAGGAGGAAAACATCTCAGTTTGTAGTAGTTGCTTAGTTTGTTGTTGTTTAGAAAACTGCCGTTGTTGATTATAGCGAATTCGCGGATTAGCGTTCTTTAGCTGTTTTGAATTACGTTCTATTGTACATTTAAGTAGTTAAAAGATAACTACTGTGAGATATTGTGATACTGCATGATAATTTGAGAAAATTTAAGCATTTCTGTTGTGATAATAATAAATTTTTGTTCATTTTTCATCGGACTTGTGCATTCATTTCATAACGAACCCGTACGCACGCAACAATTTTTGGTGTCAGAAGTGGGGTTTTGAATGCCAATCACAAGAGCGATGAAGAACAGTTAAAACAATTCATGGTAGCCTTTGCTACATTTAAAGAAGAAATGAAAGACTCTGTTAAAGAAGAAATTAGGTCCGTTAAAGGAGAAATGAAGTTGGGCCAGGAATCCGTTAAAGGAGAAATGAAATTGGGCCAGGAATCCGTTAAGGCAGAGATGAAATCTCTTAAAAATGAGATGAAAGCAGGTCAGGACGAAATGAAAAGAGAAATTACCTGCGTAATAGAAAATAAATTTGAGGCTATGGAAGGCAGAATAGACGCGGTTGAAACTAAAGTTGGACAAATAGAAGAAAGAGTTTCTTCGGTAAAAGAACAAGTAGAAGAAAGAATTTCTTCTGTAAAAGAACATATAGAAGAGAGAGTTTCTGCCGTCGAACAACAAATTGATGATAGGGTTTCTGCTGCCGTCGCCAAAGAAGTTGACTGCCTAAAGAAGTGCATAGCGACGGTAGGAAACAATTCTGAAGGTTTCAAATTTTTATCGATGCCTGCTCGTTCCGTTCTGAAGCTATCTACATATGATGGGAAGACCTCCTGGCAGGTGTATAGGACACAATTTTCTATCGTTGCGGATGCGAATGGATGGGATTCCCAAGCTAAGGCCTGTCATCTCGCCGCTTCTCTGAGAGCAGACGCAGCGGATATCCTGCAGACGCTTCCCGAAAATCAAAGGCTAGATTTCGAAGCTCTATCCGGCGCTTTGGAGCTGCGCTTCGGCGAGAAATGTTTAAAAGACTACAGCAGGCTCCAATTAAAATCTCGTCAACAGAAGCTCACCGAAACACTTCAGGAGCTCGCCACGGATGTTGAAAGGCTGTCACATCACGCCTTTTCGGAGTGCCCGACAGAAACAAGAAAAATCCTGTCGCTGCAATATTTCATCGACGGCATCCGGGATCCTGAAATACAGAAAGCTCTTCGAATGGCAGATGTAAAGGACATAAAAAGCGCTCTGTTGTACGCCATGAAGTTCGAGGCAGCTCAGCAAGCAACTAGTAGAGATCGCTACCCAGTTAGAGCTGTGCGAGTCCATGAGCCAGTGGATCAACTGATGGCTCGTTTAGATGATTTAGCCAGACAAGTCGAAGATTTGATACGGAGTAGGAGCGAGAAGAAAGTGGCTCTAAGGTGTTGGAGATGTGGTAGTGAAGGTCACCTAAGACGGAATTGCAGAACGCCCCAGGGTACGGAATATAAAGCAGATGATTTTACCAGACAAGTCAGTGGCTTGAGACGGAACAGAAGTGAAAAGAAACTAGTTCTAAAGTTCTGGAACTGCGTAGTTGAAGGCCACATACGAAGAAACTGCAAAACACCCCGAGGTACGGAAAATAAGACCATTTTCCAGCAACGACGCAGTAAACAAATTAGTGACCATATCGAGGAACGGAGGTTGCCAGATAATGAAAAACCTTGTTTTAAAGCGCTTAAAATTTATACAGTGAGTGGCAACAGTAACGGACTGTCCATTAATGGGAATATCGATGGAGTTCCTTGCAATATGATCATTGACACAGGAGCTAATGTTACCATCATTAGGAAAGATTTAGCTGAACAGTTTAAAGATAAACTTATTTGGACGCCATCCTGTGTTACCCTTCAGACTGCGTCTGGTGATAAGATCGATATAACTGGGAAGTTAAACGTAAGCATCACGTTTGGAAGTGCCGCCTACCATCACACGGCCTATGTGGCGGATATCACAGATCCATGCATACTCGGATTGGACTTTTTAAGGAAATACAATTTTTCCTTAGACTTGAAAAACAACAAACTGCTTTCAGCATCTGATGGCATGACTATCCATCCTCAAAAAAGATCCTCGTCTGGAAATGCCGACGCCTTGTCCGAAAGATCCAGCTTGGGAAGCTGCCGAAATCATACTAGGGTGGAAAAGAAACGCAAGACTACCAGCTCTTCTCCAGCCCAGATGCTCTTTGGTCGAGACCTTCGTCTGCCTTGTGACCGCCAGTTTGATCGCCGTACGGATGCGCCTTCATCGCCTGAGGAACATATCCAAGATGTCCAGGCCCGTTTTGAAGTGATGCCCCGTTTCGCACGAAAGCGAGTGAACTTGGCGACGGAAAAAGTGAAGACCAGATACAACACGAGAGCTACTGGACATAGATCCAACGAAGGAGACAAGGTGAGGTTGTGGAACCCGATTCAACGAAAAGGACTCAGTCCTAAACTACAGTCACCTTCGGATGGTCCATGTACAGTGCGGAACAGACTAAATGACGTCTCCGTAAGTCTTCGAACTCTAAACCTAAAGTCGGTCATTACGACAGGTTAGCTCATTACTATGGCCATAGTACGTAATGTAAATAATTGTAAATAGTATAAGACCATGGTCCTTTTTGTTTTTAAATGTGTATTTGATTTGATTTGTATTTAGTATTTGATTTGTATTTGATAGCATTTGATTTGTTTAAGTTAGTTATTGCATTTATTGTTCATGTTGTTTGATATTGTAATGTAATGTTTATGCCTCAGTTGCATTTATGCCACAGTTGTAAGTTTAGCTTCCTGTACAGGGATTGTACTGCCCGGGACGTGCAGTCCTTGGGAAGGGGGCAGTGTTACGAATTTGGTATTTAAAAAGCTAATGTTAGTTCAATTATAAATTAAATGGTTTTATTTCTCGCGCAGTGCAGCGCGTGACGAATATTAAAAGAAAGCTAAGCCGGAAAAATTAAAAATACAAGAGCGCGTGCGTTAAATAAATAAATATCTCTTTTTGATTTCGAGAAAGTGCTGGAAAATTCTAGCGCGTGATTTTAAAATCTTATAAAAGGAGGAAAACATCTCAGTTTGTAGTAGTTGCTTAGTTTGTTGTTGTTTAGAAAACTGCCGTTGTTGATTATAGCGAATTCGCGGATTAGCGTTCTTTAGCTGTTTTGAATTACGTTCTATTGTACATTTAAGTAGTTAAAAGGTAACTACTGTGAGATATTGTGATACTGCATGATAATTTGAGAAAATTTAAGCATTTCTGTTGTGATAATAATAAATTTTTGTTCATTTTTCATCAGACTTGTGCATTCATTTCATAACGAACCCGTACGCACGCAACAATATTATACCACACACTTTTATACTTTGTGCAAAGCACTTACAACTGAAATATTAAAAGTGCAATATGTAATTGCAGCTAGCCAGAATTTTATAAACTTAAAATTGCCTCCCATTATGTTAAAAATGCGAATAACTGCACCAAGGGAAGGAATGCAATTTTATTTCTTTGTCTGTATTTGGTTTCATTTTCATATAGAAAGAGTTAAAAATAGGTTATCTAGGTAACAAAATTTAAACACACATTTTCAGTAAAAATTACAGAATAACAAATTTTGTTTCCCTGAAGACGCAACACCTCGCTATTCCAGCTATGATACACACTTCATACTGTCATAAAGAAATTCCTTTCTTAAACAGGGAATTCATATACTTTAATCTGTTTTTACACAAGTACTGTTAATGACTAATCCATGGTCCAGGAGTAAAATACTTTATAGTAATTCCCATCTAAATTTTTATTATTTCCGGTCATCTGTATAGACAGTTTACCTATCACGACTAAACTCCCAATCTGCATTCCGCATAACTCATACGATTCTTCAAGTCATGTTTCCTAGTCTATCATTTTTAATACAGCAGGTACTTGCTGAGCGCAGACTTGTAAAGCGTGATTTCGCGTATAGCAGACCTTAAAGGATCCCATTTAATTTGTCCACTGCTAGAATTTCATTCATACGTGCTGCAGCATTCAATCATCAACACCGGAAAGAATTTATCTGCTACTTTAAACAATTTCCATCGACTGAAAATGAAGTCCAAAAAATCTTACAAATCTCAAGAGCAAACGATGCCGTAGAATTTTCACACATGGAAGACAGAGAAGTTAAACAATGAATCAGAAAATTACAAAAGAAGAATTGGGATCTTATAAAACCCCTTGATAACAAAAGTGCTCATTACGAAGAAGAGCTTTTAACTGAAGATAAGATGAAGGAATTGTTAAATAACACAAAAGCAACGTCTGATCTTCTAGCGGAGAATGACCCAGTTAAAGAAAAAAACAGGACACTTTAAAACAGCTACTGGGAAACATGTGCTCCTTACAGCAACACGCATACAGTTGCATCAGTCATTCTTATAAGCGAAGGACATCAGCTTTTTCAAAAAATAATTCTGTCATGCATTTGCCAAGAGAACGGAAAGAAGTCTGAAAGAAACTTTCAGAGTGCTTTGCAAAACAAAGTTGAAAGTCAATCTGCAGAGTTTTACTTCGATAATAATAAAACATCTCTGATTTGATTTCAAAATGAATTTTTATTTGTGGAATCAATTTTAAATAGATCTTCGCAAATTGGTTCATAAAACTTCACAATATGCCAAAATAGTTCACATTAAGGGAAAAATATAATAAAGTATATGCTTAAAACAACTAAGAAAAAGCACATTTGGAGCATCCTTAACAGAAGACAATTTGGCTCCACTAACTTTCTATACGAGTACTCATTAAATTTTTATTTACATTTCTTTTTTGTTGAACATTTCACTTTCAGTGGTTTCAAGAGAAACAGCACTTGATAGAGAGACTCTAAATTCGGAAAAAATCTGAAACAAAATTGGTTTATACACAGGCAGTGCAATTACACTGAGCTGTTGGGAAGAGGAGACCCTGTTGAACAGGGAAAATATTAGGCCACACACAGAGAGGAAAATGTTTAGCCTCCTCCTCATAATGCAAAAGGAGGCCACTCGGGAAACAATTACACTACAACAGTAATTTTGAAACCACTACGAAGCAACAGAACTCTAACAAATCTCAGACTTCTGATAATTATAGTATGATTAACAGTTCGACCTAACTTCGAATATTACTATACAATATAAAGAAAGCACCTATTCAGACACTTCAATACGGAATTGAAAACCTAAGAAATTAATGCATAAATGCTACCCTAAACATTAAAACGTAATATGAAGCGTTCACGTAAAATAACTAGTAAATTTCCAATATAAAGCTACTTGTGAAAAAGGACATACAAATTATAACATTCAAGCATTTCTAGTGGAAATAAAGTTAACATAAAACAAGAATTACCAGCCACAGATGTCTTTTTGCTCTGCACTATTTCTCCGTTCTTTTTCTTTCACGATATCATGTTCTGCAATCCAAGAGGGCACAAAAGTGATGACAAATTGCGCTAGAAGAGGCCGAGGGGGAAAAAAAGAAATCATTAGATTTTAACTACTTTGACATTAAAGAATAATTATACACAAAGAGAAATAGCTAATATTGTTTCTAAATATATAAAACTTCAAAAAATAGCTTCTTTGTTTTAAATTCCAGCAATGTGCTACATTGTTACTAAAATCATGACTGCAGTCGATAGAAAAGCAAATGATTTCCCTAATACCACAGAGGTGCACTACGCGAAAGGGGTTTTTAATGTATGGGTACAACATGAATAATGAAAGAAAAAAAAATTAGACAGGTATTACGGATACACAGAATAAAAGGGATAATGATCTTCGAGAAAGGTAAATAATTTCAGCGCTGGTAGAAAGATGGCACCAAAAGAAATTAAGCACGTAATTTTAAATGACAAATAAAAAAATAAACTTTACTGTTAGCTTTGAAGCATGTGTTATATATTAAACTATCTTAATTCACACACAGAATTACTGACATAACAGATCAAAAAAGAGTGAGAATCAAACTCGCAATATATTGACATTAAAAAGCTATACATATATACTTTTATAGATTTTTTTTAGAAAACGATCAAAAACACCATTCTAAAAACAGATTTCGGAAAACACCTTGGAAACAAAAGTCATAAACCATAAAAGAAATATTTTATTCAGAATTTTAATGTAAGAACCATTTCTAATTTTAAGTTCTTTATTTAGGTACACTCATCCACGAGAGAGGACGGCTTAGTCCAATGTACGAGAAATTATCTTGAAATATTACCACGTCACTTTAATGAAATGATAGCAATATTTCACTCAGGGAAAGAACATATTGTCTAGCTGCCCGGGTTCGAGCCCAGCTTTAATACAGCAAGCCAAAACACATCAAATGCCATTGAATGATACAGCATTTTGAAATGTTGCAAAAAATTTAAATAAAATTTCGTGAAAGAGCTATTGCAATTACCTATATACTAAAATTTTGACCAAAAATTCAACAAAACTATGATACTCTTTTTTTCTTTTGAAGGAATCAGTCATATACTAATGTAGGGATGCTCAACTTATTGTACTATAAAATCTAAACATAGGAATGAAATTTTTTCAGATTTGTGAGATGTCCAATACCGAGAAATTCCGTAAATTGTAGAGTAGAACGTACGTCTGAAAACACACGAAAGGTGAAACACAATTCAAATACTTTACTTTTAGTCTTGAAGCAGGTGTTCTATATTAAAATGTCTTAACTCACATACAGAATTAGTAATATAATAGCTCAAAATATTGTAAGAACCAAACACGCATTATAAAAACATTAAAAAAAACTTACATACATTTATTAGTATTACGAGGGTTTACTCTGAAATATTATAATGTCACTTTCAGTGAAATGATAGAAATTTCCACTCGGGGAAGGTACATTCTGTCTGGCTGCCAGGGTTCCATCCCAACTGCGGTTACAAAAGTTTCACAGAAGAATTTTAAAAATCCAGAAACGAAACTTATGAAGAAATTATTGACCATAATTGGTTCTATGATTTAGTCATTCTTACAGACATAACAACTAAAATCTTAAAACCTGAGAGGGGGAGAGAACTCAACTAAGTCTTTGAATTCAAGGGTATTTTAAATTCATTTTAAATCAAAATTAATTTTGTAAAAATATTACACAAATATAAGGAATATACATTTTTACCATAATGCAATGTACGTTTTGCCACTTTGAAAATCTGGAGAATTAAAGCGTGAAATGTAAGAAAACAGAAAGAAACATTTGGAAAATCTCATCGAGCTTAAATTAGTTTCTAAATTAGATGTTTTGAGTGTATTTAAAATTAGGCCAACTACTTCATTCACTTCAAACCCATTACATAATACTAGTATTTAAGACAAATGGTAAAAGATTGCAAATAGGTTAACAATTCTACTGTTCTAGAAATGGAAATAACTGATTATCATCCTAATTAAGATAAGGAATACACAAAAAGCCATTTGAATAGTCCTAGATCAGAAATATCTTGAACTGTTAAACTTTTTAAAAGATAAATTCCTGCTTTCGATCTACTTAAAAATGTGAAAGAGGATTTTCAACAACGAACTTGTTAAAATCAATGTTCAGATACAGAATAACAAACAAACATCCGAACGACTGGATGGATTTAGCCATAACATCGCACGTACCAGAAGGAGAAAAAAAACTCTCAGAAGAAATGCAGTGTTAAATTTCACATTAAAATATGATTTCCCTGTATTTAATTTTCATCTAGCTGATCTTTTTGTAAATAATACAAAGAGTATACATTTTCTTTAACATAGTGTTACGAGTTTGGTATTTAAAAAGCTAATGTTAGTTCAATTATAAATTAAATGGTTTTATTTCTCGCGCAGTGCAGCGCGTGACGAATATTAAAAGAAAGCTAAGCCGGAAAAATTAAAATTACAAGAGCGCGTGCGTTAAATAAATAAATATCTCTTTTTGATTTCGAGAAAGTGCTGGAAAATTCTAGCGCGTGATTTTAAAATCTTATAAAAGGAGGAAAACATCTCAGTTTGTAGTAGTTGCTTAGTTTGTTGTTGTTTAGAAAACTGCCGTTGTTGATTATAGCGAATTCGCGGATTAGCGTTCTTTAGCTGTTTTGAATTACGTTCTATTGTACATTTAAGTAGTTAAAAGATAATTACTGTGAGATATTGTGATACTGCATGATAATTTGAGAAAATTTAAGCATTTCTGTTGTGATAATAATAAATTTTTGTTCATTTTTCATCGGACTTGTGCATTCATTTCATAACGAACCCGTACGCACGCAACAATTTTTGGTGTCAGAAGTGGGGTTTTGAATGCCAATCACAAGAGCGATGAAGAACAGTTAAAACAATTCATGGTAGCCTTTGCTACATTTAAAGAAGAAATGAAAGACTCTGTTAAAGAAGAAATTAGGTCCGTTAAAGAAGAAATGAAGTTGGGCCAGGAATCCGTTAAAGGAGAAATGAAATTGGGCCAGGAATCCGTTAAGGCAGAGATGAAATCTCTTAAAAATGAGATGAAAGCAGGTCAGGACGAAATGAAAAGAGAAATTACCTGCGTAATAGAAAATAAATTTGAGGCTATGGAAGGCAGAATAGACGCGGTTGAAACTAAAGTTGGACAAATAGAAGAAAGAGTTTCTTCGGTAAAAGAACAAGTAGAAGAAAGAATTTCTTCTGTAAAAGAACATATAGAAGAGAGAGTTTCTGCCGTCGAACAACAAATTGATGATAGGGTTTCTGCTGCCGTCGCCAAAGAAGTTGACTGCCTAAAGAAGTGCATAGCGACGGTAGGAAACAATTCTGAAGGTTTCAAATTTTTATCGATGCCTGCTCGTTCCGTTCTGAAGCTATCTACATATGATGGGAAGACCTCCTGGCAGGTGTATAGGACACAATTTTCTATCGTTGCGGATGCGAATGGATGGGATTCCCAAGCTAAGGCCTGTCATCTCGCCGCTTCTCTGAGAGCAGACGCAGCGGATATCCTGCAGACGCTTCCCGAAAATCAAAGGCTAGATTTCGAAGCTCTATCCGGCGCTTTGGAGCTGCGCTTCGGCGAGAAATGTTTAAAAGACTACAGCAGGCTCCAATTAAAATCTCGTCAACAGAAGCTCACCGAAACACTTCAGGAGCTCGCCACGGATGTTGAAAGGCTGTCACATCACGCCTTTTCGGAGTGCCCGACAGAAACAAGAAAAATCCTGTCGCTGCAATATTTCATCGACGGCATCCGGGATCCTGAAATACAGAAAGCTCTTCGAATGGCAGATGTAAAGGACATAAAAAGCGCTCTGTTGTACGCCATGAAGTTCGAGGCAGCTCAGCAAGCAACTAGTAGAGATCGCTACCCAGTTAGAGCTGTGCGAGTCCATGAGCCAGTGGATCAACTGATGGCTCGTTTAGATGATTTAGCCAGACAAGTCGAAGATTTGATACGGAGTAGGAGCGAGAAGAAAGTGGCTCTAAGGTGTTGGAGATGTGGTAGTGAAGGTCACCTAAGACGGAATTGCAGAACGCCCCAGGGTACGGAATATAAAGCAGATGATTTTACCAGACAAGTCAGTGGCTTGAGACGGAACAGAAGTGAAAAGAAACTAGTTCTAAAGTGCTGGAACTGCGTAGTTGAAGGCCACATACGAAGAAACTGCAAAACACCCCGAGGTACGGAAAATAAGACCATTTTCCAGCAACGACGCAGTAAACAAATTAGTGACCATATCGAGGAACGGAGGTTGCCAGATAATGAAAAACCTTGTTTTAAAGCGCTTAAAATTTATACAGTGAGTGGCAACAGTAACGGACTGTCCATTAATGGGAATATCGATGGAGTTCCTTGCAATATGATCATTGACACAGGAGCTAATGTTACCATCATTAGGAAAGATTTAGCTGAACAGTTTAAAGATAAACTTATTTGGACGCCATCCTGTGTTACCCTTCAGACTGCGTCTGGTGATAAGATCGATATAACTGGGAAGTTAAACGTAAGCATCACGTTTGGAAGTGCCGCCTACCATCACACGGCCTATGTGGCGGATATCACAGATCCATGCATACTCGGATTGGACTTTTTAAGGAAATACAATTTTTCCTTAGATTTGAAAAACAACAAACTGCTTTCAGCATCTGATGGCATGACTATCCATCCTCAAAAAAGATCCTCGTCTGGAAATGCCGACGCCTTGTCCGAAAGATCCAGCTTGGGAAGCTGCCGAAATCATACTAGGGTGGAAAAGAAACGCAAGACTACCAGCTCTTCTCCAGCCCAGATGCTCTTTGGTCGAGACCTTCGTCTGCCTTGTGACCGCCAGTTTGATCGCCGTACGGATGCGCCTTCATCGCCTGAGGAACATATCCAAGATGTCCAGGCCCGTTTTGAAGTGATGCCCCGTTTCGCACGAAAGCGAGTGAACTTGGCGACGGAAAAAGTGAAGACCAGATACAACACGAGAGCTACTGGACATAGATCCAACGAAGGAGACAAGGTGAGGTTGTGGAACCCGATTCAACGAAAAGGACTCAGTCCTAAACTACAGTCACCTTCGGATGGTCCATGTACAGTGCGGAACAGACTAAATGACGTCTCCGTAAGTCTTCGAACTCTAAACCTAAAGTCGGTCATTACGACAGGTTAGCTCATTACTATGGCCATAGTACGTAATGTAAATAATTGTAAATAGTATAAGACCATGGTCCTTTTTGTTTTTAAATGTGTATTTGATTTGATTTGTATTTAGTATTTGATTTGTATTTGATAGCATTTGATTTGTTTAAGTTAGTTATTGCATTTATTGTTCATGTTGTTTGATATTGTAATGTAATGTTTATGCCTCAGTTGCATTTATGCCACAGTTGTAAGTTTAGCTTCCTGTACAGGGATTGTACTGCCCGGGACGTGCAGTCCTTGGGAAGGGGGCAGTGTTACGAATTTGGTATTTAAAAAGCTAATGTTAGTTCAATTATAAATTAAATGGTTTTATTTCTCGCGCAGTGCAGCGCGTGACGAATATTAAAAGAAAGCTAAGCCGGAAAAATTAAAAATACAAGAGCGCGTGCGTTAAATAAATAAATATCTCTTTTTGATTTCGAGAAAGTGCTGGAAAATTCTAGCGCGTGATTTTAAAATCTTATAAAAGGAGGAAAACATCTCAGTTTGTAGTAGTTGCTTAGTTTGTTGTTGTTTAGAAAACTGCCGTTGTTGATTATAGCGAATTCGCGGATTAGCGTTCTTTAGCTGTTTTGAATTACGTTCTATTGTACATTTAAGTAGTTAAAAGGTAACTACTGTGAGATATTGTGATACTGCATGATAATTTGAGAAAATTTAAGCATTTCTGTTGTGATAATAATAAATTTTTGTTCATTTTTCATCAGACTTGTGCATTCATTTCATAACGAACCCGTACGCACGCAACAATATTATACCACACACTTTTATACTTTGTGCAATGCACTTACAACTGAAATATTAAAAGTGCAATATGTAATTGCAGCTAGCCAGAATTTTATAAACTTAAAATTGCCTCCCATTATGTTAAAAATGCGAATAACTGCACCAAGGGAAGGAATGCAATTTTATTTCTTTGTCTGTATTTGGTTTCATTTTCATATAGAAAGAGTTAAAAATAGGTTATCTAGGTAACAAAATTTAAACACACATTTTCAGTAAAAATTACAGAATAACAAATTTTGTTTCCCTGAAGACGCAACACCTCGCTATTCCAGCTATGATACACACTTCATACTGTCATAAAGAAATTCCTTTCTTAAACAGGGAATTCATATACTTTAATCTGTTTTTACACAAGTACTGTTAATGACTAATCCATGGTCCAGGAGTAAAATACTTTATAGTAATTCCCATCTAAATTTTTATTATTTCCGGTCATCTGTATAGACAGTTTACCTATCACGACTAAACTCCCAATCTGCATTCCGCATAACTCATACGATTCTTCAAGTCATGTTTCCTAGTCTATCATTTTTAATACAGCAGGTACTTGCTGAGCGCAGACTTGTAAAGCGTGATTTCGCGTATAGCAGACCTTAAAGGATCCCATTTAATTTGTCCACTGCTAGAATTTCATTCATACGTGCTGCAGCATTCAATCATCAACACCGGAAAGAATTTATCTGCTACTTTAAACAATTTCCATCGACTGAAAATGAAGTCCAAAAAATCTTACAAATCTCAAGAGCAAACGATGCCGTAGAATTTTCACACATGGAAGACAGAGAAGTTAAACAATGAATCAGAAAATTACAAAAGAAGAATTGGGATCTTATAAAACCCCTTGATAACAAAAGTGCTCATTACGAAGAAGAGCTTTTAACTGAAGATAAGATGAAGGAATTGTTAAATAACACAAAAGCAACGTCTGATCTTCTAGCGGAGAATGACCCAGTTAAAGAAAAAAACAGGACACTTTAAAACAGCTACTGGGAAACATGTGCTCCTTACAGCAACACGCATACAGTTGCATCAGTCATTCTTATAAGCGAAGGACATCAGCTTTTTCAAAAAATAATTCTGTCATGCATTTGCCAAGAGAACGGAAAGAAGTCTGAAAGAAACTTTCAGAGTGCTTTGCAAAACAAAGTTGAAAGTCAATCTGCAGAGTTTTACTTCGATAATAATAAAACATCTCTGATTTGATTTCAAAATGAATTTTTATTTGTGGAATCAATTTTAAATAGATCTTCGCAAATTGGTTCATAAAACTTCACAATATGCCAAAATAGTTCACATTAAGGGAAAAATATAATAAAGTATATGCTTAAAACAACTAAGAAAAAGCACATTTGGAGCATCCTTAACAGAAGACAATTTGGCTCCACTAACTTTCTATACGAGTACTCATTAAATTTTTATTTACATTTCTTTTTTGTTGAACATTTCACTTTCAGTGGTTTCAAGAGAAACAGCACTTGATAGAGAGACTCTAAATTCGGAAAAAATCTGAAACAAAATTGGTTTATACACAGGCAGTGCAATTACACTGAGCTGTTGGGAAGAGGAGACCCTGTTGAACAGGGAAAATATTAGGCCACACACAGAGAGGAAAATGTTTAGCCTCCTCCTCATAATGCAAAAGGAGGCCACTCGGGAAACAATTACACTACAACAGTAATTTTGAAACCACTACGAAGCAACAGAACTCTAACAAATCTCAGACTTCTGATAATTATAGTATGATTAACAGTTCGACCTAACTTCGAATATTACTATACAATATAAAGAAAGCACCTATTCAGACACTTCAATACGGAATTGAAAACCTAAGAAATTAATGCATAAATGCTACCCTAAACATTAAAACGTAATATGAAGCGTTCACGTAAAATAACTAGTAAATTTCCAATATAAAGCTACTTGTGAAAAAGGACATACAAATTATAACATTCAAGCATTTCTAGTGGAAATAAAGTTAACATAAAACAAGAATTACCAGCCACAGATGTCTTTTTGCTCTGCACTATTTCTCCGTTCTTTTTCTTTCACGATATCATGTTCTGCAATCCAAGAGGGCACAAAAGTGATGACAAATTGCGCTAGAAGAGGCCGAGGGGGAAAAAAAGAAATCATTAGATTTTAACTACTTTGACATTAAAGAATAATTATACACAAAGAGAAATAGCTAATATTGTTTCTAAATATATAAAACTTCAAAAAATAGCTTCTTTGTTTTAAATTCCAGCAATGTGCTACATTGTTACTAAAATCATGACTGCAGTCGATAGAAAAGCAAATGATTTCCCTAATACCACAGAGGTGCACTACGCGAAAGGGGTTTTTAATGTATGGGTACAACATGAATAATGAAAGAAAAAAAAATTAGACAGGTATTACGGATACACAGAATAAAAGGGATAATGATCTTCGAGAAAGGTAAATAATTTCAGCGCTGGTAGAAAGATGGCACCAAAAGAAATTAAGCACGTAATTTTAAATGACAAATAAAAAAATAAACTTTACTGTTAGCTTTGAAGCATGTGTTATATATTAAACTATCTTAATTCACACACAGAATTACTGACATAACAGATCAAAAAAGAGTGAGAATCAAACTCGCAATATATTGACATTAAAAAGCTATACATATATACTTTTATAGATTTTTTTTAGAAAACGATCAAAAACACCATTCTAAAAACAGATTTCGGAAAACACCTTGGAAACAAAAGTCATAAACCATAAAAGAAATATTTTATTCAGAATTTTAATGTAAGAACCATTTCTAATTTTAAGTTCTTTATTTAGGTACACTCATCCACGAGAGAGGACGGCTTAGTCCAATGTACGAGAAATTATCTTGAAATATTACCACGTCACTTTAATGAAATGATAGCAATATTTCACTCAGGGAAAGAACATATTGTCTAGCTGCCCGGGTTCGAGCCCAGCTTTAATACAGCAAGCCAAAACACATCAAATGCCATTGAATGATACAGCATTTTGAAATGTTGCAAAAAATTTAAATAAAATTTCGTGAAAGAGCTATTGCAATTACCTATATACTAAAATTTTGACCAAAAATTCAACAAAACTATGATACTCTTTTTTTCTTTTGAAGGAATCAGTCATATGCTAATGTAGGGATGCTCAACTTATTGTACTATAAAACCTAAACATAGGAATGAAATTTTTTCAGATTTGTGAGATGTCCAATACCGAGAAATTCCGTAAATTGTAGAGTAGAACGTACGTCTGAAAACACACGAAAGGTGAAACACAATTCAAATACTTTACTTTTAGTCTTGAAGCAGGTGTTCTATATTAAAATGTCTTAACTCACATACAGAATTAGTAATATAATAGCTCAAAATATTGTAAGAACCAAACACGCATTATAAAAACATTAAAAAAAACTTACATACATTTATTAGTATTACGAGGGTTTACTCTGAAATATTATAATGTCACTTTCAGTGAAATGATAGAAATTTCCACTCAGGGAAGGTACATTCTGTCTGGCTGCCAGGGTTCCATCCCAGCTGCGGTTACAAAAGTTTCACAGAAGAATTTTAAAAATCCAGAAACGAAACTTATGAAGAAATTATTGACCATAATTGGTTCTATGATTTAGTCATTCTTACAGACATAACAACTAAAATCTTAAAACCTGAGAGGGGGAGAGAACTCAACTAAGTCTTTGAATTCAAGGGTATTTTAAATTCATTTTAAATCAAAATTAATTTTGTAAAAATATTACACAAATATAAGGAATATACATTTTTACCATAATGCAATGTACGTTTTGCCACTTTGAAAATCTGGAGAATTAAAGCGTGAAATGTAAGAAAACAGAAAGAAACATTTGGAAAATCTCATCGAGCTTAAATTAGTTTCTAAATTAGATGTTTTGAGTGTATTTAAAATTAGGCCAACTACTTCATTCACTTCAAACCCATTACATAATACTAGTATTTAAGACAAATGGTAAAAGATTGCAAATAGGTTAACAATTCTACTGTTCTAGAAATGGAAATAACTGATTTTCATCCTAATTAAGATAAGGAATACACAAAAAGCCATTTGAATAGTCCTAGATCAGAAAAATCTTGAACTGTTAAACTTTTTAAAAGATAAATTCCTGCTTTCGATCTACTTAAAAATGTGAAAGAGGATTTTCAACAACGAACTTGTTAAAATCAATGTTCAGATACAGAATAACAAACAAACATCCGAACGACTGGATGGATTTAGCCATAACATCGCACGTACCAGAAGGAGAAAAAAAACTCTCAGAAGAAATGCAGTGTTAAATTTCACATTAAAATATGATTTCCCTGTATTTAATTTTCATCTAGCTGATCTTTTTGTAAATAATACAAAGAGTATACATTTTCTTTAACATAGTGTTACGAGTTTGGTATTTAAAAAGCTAATGTTAGTTCAATTATAAATTAAATGGTTTTATTTCTCGCGCAGTGCAGCGCGTGACGAATATTAAAAGAAAGCTAAGCCGGAAAAATTAAAATTACAAGAGCGCGTGCGTTAAATAAATAAATATCTCTTTTTGATTTCGAGAAAGTGCTGGAAAATTCTAGCGCGTTATTTTAAAATCTTATAAAAGGAGGAAAACATCTCAGTTTGTAGTAGTTGCTTAGTTTGTTGTTGTTTAGAAAACTGCCGTTGTTGATTATAGCGAATTCGCGGATTAGCGTTCTTTAGCTGTTTTGAATTACGTTCTATTGTACATTTAAGTAGTTAAAAGATAACTACTGTTGTGAGATATTGTGATACTGCATGATAATTTGAGAAAATTTAAGCATTTCTGTTGTGATAATAATAAATTTTTGTTCATTTTTCATCGGACTTGTGCATTCATTTCATAACGAACCCGTACGCACGCAACAATTTTTGGTGTCAGAAGTGGGGTTTTGAATGCCAATCACAAGAGCGATGAAGAACAGTTAAAACAATTCATGGTAGCCTTTGCTACATTTAAAGAAGAAATGAAAGACTCTGTTAAAGAAGAAATTAGGTCCGTTAAAGAAGAAATGAAGTTGGGCCAGGAATCCGTTAAAGGAGAAATGAAATTGGGCCAGGAATCCGTTAAGGCAGAGATGAAATCTCTTAAAAATGAGATGAAAGCAGGTCAGGACGAAATGAAAAGAGAAATTACCTGCGTAATAGAAAATAAATTTGAGGCTATGGAAGGCAGAATAGACGCGGTTGAAACTAAAGTTGGACAAATAGAAGAAAGAGTTTCTTCGGTAAAAGAACAAGTAGAAGAAAGAATTTCTTCTGTAAAAGAACATATAGAAGAGAGAGTTTCTGCCGTCGAACAACAAATTGATGATAGGGTTTCTGCTGCCGTCGCCAAAGAAGTTGACTGCCTAAAGAAGTGCATAGCGACGGTAGGAAACAATTCTGAAGGTTTCAAATTTTTATCGATGCCTGCTCGTTCCGTTCTGAAGCTATCTACATATGATGGGAAGACCTCCTGGCAGGTGTATAGGACACAATTTTCTATCGTTGCGGATGCGAATGGATGGGATTCCCAAGCTAAGGCCTGTCATCTCGCCGCTTCTCTGAGAGCAGACGCAGCGGATATCCTGCAGACGCTTCCCGAAAATCAAAGGCTAGATATCGAAGCTCTATCCGGCGCTTTGGAGCTGCGCTTCGGCGAGAAATGTTTAAAAGACTACAGCAGGCTCCAATTAAAATCTCGTCAACAGAAGCTCACCGAAACACTTCAGGAGCTCGCCACGGATGTTGAAAGGCTGTCACATCACGCCTTTTCGGAGTGCCCGACAGAAACAAGAAAAATCCTGTCGCTGCAATATTTCATCGACGGCATCCGGGATCCTGAAATACAGAAAGCTCTTCAAATGGCAGATGTAAAGGACATAAAAAGCGCTCTGTTGTACGCCATGAAGTTCGAGGCAGCTCAGCAAGCAACTAGTAGAGATCGCTACCCAGTTAGAGCTGTGCGAGTCCATGAGCCAGTGGATCAACTGATGGCTCGTTTAGATGATTTAGCCAGACAAGTCGAAGATTTGATACGGAGTAGGAGCGAGAAGAAAGTGGCTCTAAGGTGTTGGAGATGTGGTAGTGAAGGTCACCTAAGACGGAATTGCAGAACGCCCCAGGGTACGGAATATAAAGCAGATGATTTTACCAGACAAGTCAGTGGCTTGAGACGGAACAGAAGTGAAAAGAAGCTAGTTCTAAAGTGCTGGAACTGCGTAGTTGAAGGCCACATACGAAGAAACTGCAAAACACCCCGAGGTACGGAAAATAAGACCATTTTCCAGCAACGACGCAGTAAACAAATTAGTGACCATATCGAGGAACGGAGGTTGCCAGATAATGAAAAACCTTGTTTTAAAGCGCTTAAAATTTATACAGTGAGTGGCAACAGTAACGGACTGTCCATTAATGGGAATATCGATGGAGTTCCTTGCAATATGATCATTGACACAGGAGCTAATGTTACCATCATTAGGAAAGATTTAGCTGAACAGTTTAAAGATAAACTTATTTGGACGCCATCCTGTGTTACCCTTCAGACTGCGTCTGGTGATAAGATCGATATAACTGGGAAGTTAAACGTAAGCATCACGTTTGGAAGTGCCGCCTACCATCACACGGCCTATGTGGCGGATATCACAGATCCATGCATACTCGGATTGGACTTTTTAAGGAAATACAATTTTTCCTTAGACTTGAAAAACAACAAACTGCTTTCAGCATCTGATGGCATGACTATCCATCCTCAAAAAAGATCCTCGCCTGGAAATGCCGACGCCTTGTCCGAAAGATCCAGCTTGGGAAGCTGCCGAAATCATACTAGGGTGGAAAAGAAACGCAAGACTACCAGCTCTTCTCCAGCCCAGATGCTCTTTGGTCGAGACCTTCGTCTGCCTTGTGACCGCCAGTTTGATCGCCGTACGGATGCGCCTTCATCGCCTGAGGAACATATCCAAGATGTCCAGGCCCGTTTTGAAGTGATGCCCCGTTTCGCACGAAAGCGAGTGAACTTGGCGACGGAAAAAGTGAAGACCAGATACAACACGAGAGCTACTGGACATAGATCCAACGAAGGAGACAAGGTGAGGTTGTGGAACCCGATTCAACGAAAAGGACTCAGTCCTAAACTACAGTCACCTTCGGATGGTCCATGTACAGTGCGGAACAGACTAAATGACGTCTCCGTAAGTCTTCGAACTCTAAACCTAAAGTCGGTCATTACGACAGGTTAGCTCATTACTATGGCCATAGTACGTAATGTAAATAATTGTAAATAGTATAAGACCATGGTCCTTTTTGTTTTTAAATGTGTATTTGATTTGATTTGTATTTAGTATTTGATTTGTATTTGATAGCATTTGATTTGTTTAAGTTAGTTATTGCATTTATTGTTCATGTTGTTTGATATTGTAATGTAATGTTTATGCCTCAGTTGCATTTATGCCACAGTTGTAAGTTTAGCTTCCTGTACAGGGATTGTACTGCCCGGGACGTGCAGTCCTTGGGAAGGGGGCAGTGTTACGAATTTGGTATTTAAAAAGCTAATGTTAGTTCAATTATAAATTAAATGGTTTTATTTCTCGCGCAGTGCAGCGCGTGACGAATATTAAAAGAAAGCTAAGCCGGAAAAATTAAAAATACAAGAGCGCGTGCGTTAAATAAATAAATATCTCTTTTTGATTTCGAGAAAGTGCTGGAAAATTCTAGCGCGTGATTTTAAAATCTTATAAAAGGAGGAAAACATCTCAGTTTGTAGTAGTTGCTTAGTTTGTTGTTGTTTAGAAAACTGCCGTTGTTGATTATAGCGAATTCGCGGATTAGCGTTCTTTAGCTGTTTTGAATTACGTTCTATTGTACATTTAAGTAGTTAAAAGGTAACTACTGTGAGATATTGTGATACTGCATGATAATTTGAGAAAATTTAAGCATTTCTGTTGTGATAATAATAAATTTTTGTTCATTTTTCATCAGACTTGTGCATTCATTTCATAACGAACCCGTACGCACGCAACAATATTATACCACACACTTTTATACTTTGTGCAATGCACTTACAACTGAAATATTAAAAGTGCAATATGTAATTGCAGCTAGCCAGAATTTTATAAACTTAAAATTGCCTCCCATTATGTTAAAAATGCGAATAACTGCACCAAGGGAAGGAATGCAATTTTATTTCTTTGTCTGTATTTGGTTTCATTTTCATATAGAAAGAGTTAAAAATAGGTTATCTAGGTAACAAAATTTAAACACACATTTTCAGTAAAAATTACAGAATAACAAATTTTGTTTCCCTGAAGACGCAACACCTCGCTATTCCAGCTATGATACACACTTCATACTGTCATAAAGAAATTCCTTTCTTAAACAGGGAATTCATATACTTTAATCTGTTTTTACACAAGTACTGTTAATGACTAATCCATGGTCCAGGAGTAAAACACTTTATAGTAATTCCCATCTAAATTTTTATTATTTCCGGTCATCTGTATAGACAGTTTACCTATCACGACTAAACTCCCAATCTGCATTCCGCATAACTCATACGATTCTTCAAGTCATGTTTCCTAGTCTATCATTTTTAATACAGCAGGTACTTGCTGAGCGCAGACTTGTAAAGCGTGATTTCGCGTATAGCAGACCTTAAAGGATCCCATTTAATTTGTCCACTGCTAGAATTTCATTCATACGTGCTGCAGCATTCAATCATCAACACCGGAAAGAATTTATCTGCTACTTTAAACAATTTCCATCGACTGAAAATGAAGTCCAAAAAATCTTACAAATCTCAAGAGCAAACGATGCCGTAGAATTTTCACACATGGAAGACAGAGAAGTTAAACAATGAATCAGAAAATTACAAAAGAAGAATTGGGATCTTATAAAACCCCTTGATAACAAAAGTGCTCATTACGAAGAAGAGCTTTTAACTGAAGATAAGATGAAGGAATTGTTAAATAACACAAAAGCAACGTCTGATCTTCTAGCGGAGAATGACCCAGTTAAAGAAAAAAACAGGACACTTTAAAACAGCTACTGGGAAACATGTGCTCCTTACAGCAACACGCATACAGTTGCATCAGTCATTCTTATAAGCGAAGGACATCAGCTTTTTCAAAAAATAATTCTGTCATGCATTTGCCAAGAGAACGGAAAGAAGTCTGAAAGAAACTTTCAGAGTGCTTTGCAAAACAAAGTTGAAAGTCAATCTGCAGAGTTTTACTTCGATAATAATAAAACATCTCTGATTTGATTTCAAAATGAATTTTTATTTGTGGAATCAATTTTAAATAGATCTTCGCAAATTGGTTCATAAAACTTCACAATATGCCAAAATAGTTCACATTAAGGGAAAAATATAATAAAGTATATGCTTAAAACAACTAAGAAAAAGCACATTTGGAGCATCCTTAACAGAAGACAATTTGGCTCCACTAACTTTCTATACGAGTACTCATTAAATTTTTATTTACATTTCTTTTTTGTTGAACATTTCACTTTCAGTGGTTTCAAGAGAAACAGCACTTGATAGAGAGACTCTAAATTCGGAAAAAATCTGAAACAAAATTGGTTTATACACAGGCAGTGCAATTACACTGAGCTGTTGGGAAGAGGAGACCCTGTTGAACAGGGAAAATATTAGGCCACACACAGAGAGGAAAATGTTTAGCCTCCTCCTCATAATGCAAAAGGAGGCCACTCGGGAAACAATTACACTACAACAGTAATTTTGAAACCACTACGAAGCAACAGAACTCTAACAAATCTCAGACTTCTGATAATTATAGTATGATTAACAGTTCGACCTAACTTCGAATATTACTATACAATATAAAGAAAGCACCTATTCAGACACTTCAATACGGAATTGAAAACCTAAGAAATTAATGCATAAATGCTACCCTAAACATTAAAACGTAATATGAAGCGTTCACGTAAAATAACTAGTAAATTTCCAATATAAAGCTACTTGTGAAAAAGGACATACAAATTATAACATTCAAGCATTTCTAGTGGAAATAAAGTTAACATAAAACAAGAATTACCAGCCACAGATGTCTTTTTGCTCTGCACTATTTCTCCGTTCTTTTTCTTTCACGATATCATGTTCTGCAATCCAAGAGGGCACAAAAGTGATGACAAATTGCGCTAGAAGAGGCCGAGGGGGAAAAAAAGAAATCATTAGATTTTAACTACTTTGACATTAAAGAATAATTATACACAAAGAGAAATAGCTAATATTGTTTCTAAATATATAAAACTTCAAAAAATAGCTTCTTTGTTTTAAATTCCAGCAATGTGCTACATTGTTACTAAAATCATGACTGCAGTCGATAGAAAAGCAAATGATTTCCCTAATACCACAGAGGTGCACTACGCGAAAGGGGTTTTTAATGTATGGGTACTACATGAATAATGAAAGAAAAAAAAATTAGACAGGTATTACGGATACACAGAATAAAAGGGATAATGATCTTCGAGAAAGGTAAATAATTTCAGCGCTGGTAGAAAGATGGCACCAAAAGAAATTAAGCACGTAATTTTAAATGACAAATAAAAAAATAAACTTTACTGTTAGCTTTGAAGCATGTGTTATATATTAAACTATCTTAATTCACACACAGAATTACTGACATAACAGATCAAAAAAGAGTGAGAATCAAACTCGCAATATATTGACATTAAAAAGCTATACATATATACTTTTATAGATATTTTTTAGAAAACGATCAAAAACACCATTCTAAAAACAGATTTCGGAAAACACCTTGGAAACAAAAGTCATAAACCATAAAAGAAATATTTTATTCAGAATTTTAATGTAAGAACCATTTCTAATTTTAAGTTCTTTATTTAGGTACACTCATCCACGAGAGAGGACGGCTTAGTCCAATGTACGAGAAATTATCTTGAAATATTACCACGTCACTTTAATGAAATGATAGCAATATTTCACTCAGGGAAAGAACATATTGTCTAGCTGCCCGGGTTCGAGCCCAGCTTTAATACAGCAAGCCAAAACACATCAAATGCCATTGAATGATACAGCATTTTGAAATGTTGCAAAAAATTTAAATAAAATTTCGTGAAAGAGCTATTGCAATTACCTATATACTAAAATTTTGACCAAAAATTCAACAAAACTATGATACTCTTTTTTTCTTTTGAAGGAATCAGTCATATACTAATGTAAGGATGCTCAACTTATTGTACTATAAAACCTAAACATAGGAATGAAATTTTTTCAGATTTGTGAGATGTCCAATACCGAGAAATTCCGTAAATTGTAGAGTAGAACGTACGTCTGAAAACACACGAAAGGTGAAACACAATTCAAATACTTTACTTTTAGTCTTGAAGCAGGTGTTCTATATTAAAATGTCTTAACTCACATACAGAATTAGTAATATAATAGCTCAAAATATTGTAAGAACCAAACACGCATTATAAAAACATTAAAAAAAACTTACATGCATTTATTAGTATTACGAGGGTTTACTCTGAAATATTATAATGTCACTTTCAGTGAAATGATAGAAATTTCCACTCAGGGAAGGTACATTCTGTCTGGCTGCCAGGGTTCCATCCCAGCTGCGGTTACAAAAGTTTCACAGAAGAATTTTAAAAATCCAGAAACGAAACTTATGAAGAAATTATTGACCATAATTGGTTCTATGATTTAGTCATTCTTACAGACATAACAACTAAAATCTTAAAACCTGAGAGGGGGAGAGAACTCAACTAAGTCTTTGAATTCAAGGGTATTTTAAATTCATTTTAAATCAAAATTAATTTTGTAAAAATATTACACAAATATAAGGAATATACATTTTTACCATAATGCAATGTACGTTTTGCCACTTTGAAAATCTGGAGAATTAAAGCGTGAAATGTAAGAAAACAGAAAGAAACATTTGGAAAATCTCATCGAGCTTAAATTAGTTTCTAAATTAGATGTTTTGAGTGTATTTAAAATTAGGCCAACTACTTCATTCACTTCAAACCCATTACATAATACTAGTATTTAAGACAAATGGTAAAAGATTGCAAATAGGTTAACAATTCTACTGTTCTAGAAATGGAAATAACTGATTTTCATCCTAATTAAGATAAGGAATACACAAAAAGCCATTTGAATAGTCCTAGATCAGAAAAATCTTGAACTGTTAAACTTTTTAAAAGATAAATTCCTGCTTTCGATCTACTTAAAAATGTGAAAGAGGATTTTCAACAACGAACTTGTTAAAATCAATGTTCAGATACAGAATAACAAACAAACATCCGAACGACTGGATGGATTTAGCCATAACATCGCACGTACCAGAAGGAGAAAAAAAACTCTCAGAAGAAATGCAGTGTTAAATTTCACATTAAAATATGATTTCCCTGTATTTAATTTTCATCTAGCTGATCTTTTTGTAAATAATACAAAGAGTATACATTTTCTTTAACATAGTGTTACGAGTTTGGTATTTAAAAAGCTAATGTTAGTTCAATTATAAATTAAATGGTTTTATTTCTCGCGCAGTGCAGCGCGTGACGAATATTAAAAGAAAGCTAAGCCGGAAAAATTAAAATTACAAGAGCGCGTGCGTTAAATAAATAAATATCTCTTTTTGATTTCGAGAAAGTGCTGGAAAATTCTAGCGCGTTATTTTAAAATCTTATAAAAGGAGGAAAACATCTCAGTTTGTAGTAGTTGCTTAGTTTGTTGTTGTTTAGAAAACTGCCGTTGTTGATTATAGCGAATTCGCGGATTAGCGTTCTTTAGCTGTTTTGAATTACGTTCTATTGTACATTTAAGTAGTTAAAAGATAACTACTGTGAGATATTGTGATACTGCATGATAATTTGAGAAAATTTAAGCATTTCTGTTGTGATAATAATAAATTTTTGTTCATTTTTCATCGGACTTGTGCATTCATTTCATAACGAACCCGTACGCACGCAACAATTTTTGGTGTCAGAAGTGGGGTTTTGAATGCCAATCACAAGAGCGATGAAGAACAGTTAAAACAATTCATGGTAGCCTTTGCTACATTTAAAGAAGAAATGAAAGACTCTGTTAAAGAAGAAATTAGGTCCGTTAAAGGAGAAATGAAGTTGGGCCAGGAATCCGTTAAAGGAGAAATGAAATTGGGCCAGGAATCCGTTAAGGCAGAGATGAAATCTCTTAAAAATGAGATGAAAGCAGGTCAGGACGAAATGAAAAGAGAAATTACCTGCGTAATAGAAAATAAATTTGAGGCTATGGAAGGCAGAATAGACGCGGTTGAAACTAAAGTTGGACAAATAGAAGAAAGAGTTTCTTCGGTAAAAGAACAAGTAGAAGAAAGAATTTCTTCTGTAAAAGAACATATAGAAGAGAGAGTTTCTGCCGTCGAACAACAAATTGATGATAGGGTTTCTGCTGCCGTCGCCAAAGAAGTTGACTGCCTAAAGAAGTGCATAGCGACGGTAGGAAACAATTCTGAAGGTTTCAAATTTTTATCGATGCCTGCTCGTTCCGTTCTGAAGCTATCTACATATGATGGGAAGACCTCCTGGCAGGTGTATAGGACACAATTTTCTATCGTTGCGGATGCGAATGGATGGGATTCCCAAGCTAAGGCCTGTCATCTCGCCGCTTCTCTGAGAGCAGACGCAGCGGATATCCTGCAGACGCTTCCCGAAAATCAAAGGCTAGATTTCGAAGCTCTATCCGGCGCTTTGGAGCTGCGCTTCGGCGAGAAATGTTTAAAAGACTACAGCAGGCTCCAATTAAAATCTCGTCAACAGAAGCTCACCGAAACACTTCAGGAGCTCGCCACGGATGTTGAAAGGCTGTCACATCACGCCTTTTCGGAGTGCCCGACAGAAACAAGAGAAATCCTGTCGCTGCAATATTTCATCGACGGCATCCGGGATCCTGAAATACAGAAAGCTCTTCGAATGGCAGATGTAAAGGACATAAAAAGCGCTCTGTTGTACGCCATGAAGTTCGAGGCAGCTCAGCAAGCAACTAGTAGAGATCGCTACCCAGTTAGAGCTGTGCGAGTCCATGAGCCAGTGGATCAACTGATGGCTCGTTTAGATGATTTAGCCAGACAAGTCGAAGATTTGATACGGAGTAGGAGCGAGAAGAAAGTGGCTCTAAGGTGTTGGAGATGTGGTAGTGAAGGTCACCTAAGACGGAATTGAAGAACGCCCCAGGGTACGGAATATAAAGCAGATGATTTTACCAGACAAGTCAGTGGCTTGAGACGGAACAGAAGTGAAAAGAAACTAGTTCTAAAGTGCTGGAACTGCGTAGTTGAAGGCCACATACGAAGAAACTGCAAAACACCCCGAGGTACGGAAAATAAGACCATTTTCCAGCAACGACGCAGTAAACAAATTAGTGACCATATCGAGGAACGGAGGTTGCCAGATAATGAAAAACCTTGTTTTAAAGCGCTTAAAATTTATACAGTGAGTGGCAACAGTAACGGACTGTCCATTAATGGGAATATCGATGGAGTTCCTTGCAATATGATCATTGACACAGGAGCTAATGTTACCATCATTAGGAAAGATTTAGCTGAACAGTTTAAAGATAAACTTATTTGGACGCCATCCTGTGTTACCCTTCAGACTGCGTCTGGTGATAAGATCGATATAACTGGGAAGTTAAACGTAAGCATCACGTTTGGAAGTGCCGCCTACCATCACACGGCCTATGTGGCGGATATCACAGATCCATGCATACTCGGATTGGACTTTTTAAGGAAATACAATTTTTCCTTAGACTTGAAAAACAACAAACTGCTTTCAGCATCTGATGGCATGACTATCCATCCTCAAAAAAGATCCTCGCCTGGAAATGCCGACGCCTTGTCCGAAAGATCCAGCTTGGGAAGCTGCCGAAATCATACTAGGGTGGAAAAGAAACGCAAGACTACCAGCTCTTCTCCAGCCCAGATGCTCTTTGGTCGAGACCTTCGTCTGCCTTGTGACCGCCAGTTTGATCGCCGTACGGATGCGCCTTCATCGCCTGAGGAACATATCCAAGATGTCCAGGCCCGTTTTGAAGTGATGCCCCGTTTCGCACGAAAGCGAGTGAACTTGGCGACGGAAAAAGTGAAGACCAGATACAACACGAGAGCTACTGGACATAGATCCAACGAAGGAGACAAGGTGAGGTTGTGGAACCCGATTCAACGAAAAGGACTCAGTCCTAAACTACAGTCACCTTCGGATGGTCCATGTACAGTGCGGAACAGACTAAATGACGTCTCCGTAAGTCTTCGAACTCTAAACCTAAAGTCGGTCATTACGACAGGTTAGCTCATTACTATGGCCATAGTACGTAATGTAAATAATTGTAAATAGTATAAGACCATGGTCCTTTTTGTTTTTAAATGTGTATTTGATTTGATTTGTATTTAGTATTTGATTTGTATTTGATAGCATTTGATTTGTTTAAGTTAGTTATTGCATTTATTGTTCATGTTGTTTGATATTGTAATGTAATGTTTATGCCTCAGTTGCATTTATGCCACAGTTGTAAGTTTAGCTTCCTGTACAGGGATTGTACTGCCCGGGACGTGCAGTCCTTGGGAAGGGGGCAGTGTTACGAATTTGGTATTTAAAAAGCTAATGTTAGTTCAATTATAAATTAAATGGTTTTATTTCTCGCGCAGTGCAGCGCGTGACGAATATTAAAAGAAAGCTAAGCCGGAAAAATTAAAAATACAAGAGCGCGTGCGTTAAATAAATAAATATCTCTTTTTGATTTCGAGAAAGTGCTGGAAAATTCTAGCGCGTGATTTTAAAATCTTATAAAAGGAGGAAAACATCTCAGTTTGTAGTAGTTGCTTAGTTTGTTGTTGTTTAGAAAACTGCCGTTGTTGATTATAGCGAATTCGCGGATTAGCGTTCTTTAGCTGTTTTGAATTACGTTCTATTGTACATTTAAGTAGTTAAAAGGTAACTACTGTGAGATATTGTGATACTGCATGATAATTTGAGAAAATTTAAGCATTTCTGTTGGAATAATAATAAATTTTTGTTCATTTTTCATCAGACTTGTGCATTCATTTCATAACGAACCCGTACGCACGCAACAATATTATACCACACACTTTTATACTTTGTGCAATGCACTTACAACTGAAATATTAAAAGTGCAATATGTAATTGCAGCTAGCCAGAATTTTATAAACTTAAAATTGCCTCCCATTATGTTAAAAATGCGAATAACTGCACCAAGGGAAGGAATGCAATTTTATTTCTTTGTCTGTATTTGGTTTCATTTTCATATAGAAAGAGTTAAAAATAGGTTATCTAGGTAACAAAATTTAAACACACATTTTCAGTAAAAATTACAGAATAACAAATTTTGTTTCCCTGAAGACGCAACACCTCGCTATTCCAGCTATGATACACACTTCATACTGTCATAAAGAAATTCCTTTCTTAAACAGGGAATTCATATACTTTAATCTGTTTTTACACAAGTACTGTTAATGACTAATCCATGGTCCAGGAGTAAAATACTTTATAGTAATTCCCATCTAAATTTTTATTATTTCCGGTCATCTGTATAGACAGTTTACCTATCACGACTAAACTCCCAATCTGCATTCCGCATAACTCATACGATTCTTCAAGTCATGTTTCCTAGTCTATCATTTTTAATACAGCAGGTACTTGCTGAGCGCAGACTTGTAAAGCGTGATTTCGCGTATAGCAGACCTTAAAGGATCCCATTTAATTTGTCCACTGCTAGAATTTCATTCATACGTGCTGCAGCATTCAATCATCAACACCGGAAAGAATTTATCTGCTACTTTAAACAATTTCCATCGACTGAAAATGAAGTCCAAAAAATCTTACAAATCTCAAGAGCAAACGATGCCGTAGAATTTTCACACATGGAAGACAGAGAAGTTAAACAATGAATCAGAAAATTACAAAAGAAGAATTGGGATCTTATAAAACCCCTTGATAACAAAAGTGCTCATTACGAAGAAGAGCTTTTAACTGAAGATAAGATGAAGGAATTGTTAAATAACACAAAAGCAACGTCTGATCTTCTAGCGGAGAATGACCCAGTTAAAGAAAAAAACAGGACACTTTAAAACAGCTACTGGGAAACATGTGCTCCTTACAGCAACACGCATACAGTTGCATCAGTCATTCTTATAAGCGAAGGACATCAGCTTTTTCAAAAAATAATTCTGTCATGCATTTGCCAAGAGAACGGAAAGAAGTCTGAAAGAAACTTTCAGAGTGCTTTGCAAAACAAAGTTGAAAGTCAATCTGCAGAGTTTTACTTCGATAATAATAAAACATCTCTGATTTGATTTCAAAATGAATTTTTATTTGTGGAATCAATTTTAAATAGATCTTCGCAAATTGGTTCATAAAACTTCACAATATGCCAAAATAGTTCACATTAAGGGAAAAATATAATAAAGTATATGCTTAAAACAACTAAGAAAAAGCACATTTGGAGCATCCTTAACAGAAGACAATTTGGCTCCACTAACTTTCTATACGAGTACTCATTAAATTTTTATTTACATTTCTTTTTTGTTGAACATTTCACTTTCAGTGGTTTCAAGAGAAACAGCACTTGATAGAGAGACTCTAAATTCGGAAAAAATCTGAAACAAAATTGGTTTATACACAGGCAGTGCAATTACACTGAGCTGTTGGGAAGAGGAGACCCTGTTGAACAGGGAAAATATTAGGCCACACACAGAGAGGAAAATGTTTAGCCTCCTCCTCATAATGCAAAAGGAGGCCACTCGGGAAACAATTACACTACAACAGTAATTTTGAAACCACTACGAAGCAACAGAACTCTAACAAATCTCAGACTTCTGATAATTATAGTATGATTAACAGTTCGACCTAACTTCGAATATTACTATACAATATAAAGAAAGCACCTATTCAGACACTTCAATACGGAATTGAAAACCTAAGAAATTAATGCATAAATGCTACCCTAAACATTAAAACGTAATATGAAGCGTTCACGTAAAATAACTAGTAAATTTCCAATATAAAGCTACTTGTGAAAAAGGACATACAAATTATAACATTCAAGCATTTCTAGTGGAAATAAAGTTAACATAAAACAAGAATTACCAGCCACAGATGTCTTTTTGCTCTGCACTATTTCTCCGTTCTTTTTCTTTCACGATATCATGTTCTGCAATCCAAGAGGGCACAAAAGTGATGACAAATTGCGCTAGAAGAGGCCGAGGGGGAAAAAAAGAAATCATTAGATTTTAACTACTTTGACATTAAAGAATAATTATACACAAAGAGAAATAGCTAATATTGTTTTTAAATATATAAAACTTCAAAAAATAGCTTCTTTGTTTTAAATTCCAGCAATGTGCTACATTGTTACTAAAATCATGACTGCAGTCGATAGAAAAGCAAATGATTTCCCTAATACCACAGATGCACTACGCGAAAGGGGTTTTTAATGTATGGGTACAACATGAATAATGAAAGAAAAAAAAATTAGACAGGTATTACGGATACACAGAATAAAAGGGATAATGATCTTCGAGAAAGGTAAATAATTTCAGCGCTGGTAGAAAGATGGCACCAAAAGAAATTAAGCACGTAATTTTAAATGACAAATAAAAAAATAAACTTTACTGTTAGCTTTGAAGCAGGTGTTATATATTAAACTATCTTAATTCACACACAGAATTACTGACATAACAGATCAAAAAAGAGTGAGAATCAAACTCGCAATATATTGACATTAAAAAGCTATACATATATACTTTTATAGATTTTTTTTAGAAAACGATCAAAAACACCATTCTAAAAACAGATTTCGGAAAACACCTTGGAAACAAAAGTCATAAACCATAAAAGAAATATTTTATTCAGAATTTTAATGTAAGAACCATTTCTAATTTTAAGTTCTTTATTTAGGTACACTCATCCACGAGAGAGGACGGCTCAGTCGATTGTACGAGAAATTATCTTGAAATATTACCACGTCACTTTAATGAAATGATAGCAATATTTCACTCAGGGAAAGAACATATTGTCTAGCTGCCCGGGTTCGAGCCCAGCTTTAATACAGCAAGCCAAAACATATCAAATGCCATTGAATGATACAGCATTTTGAAATGTTGCAAAAAATTTAAATAAAATTTCGTGAAAGAGCTATTGCAATTACCTATATACTAAAATTTTGACCAAAAATTCAACAAAATTAAGATACTCTTTTTTTCTTTTGAAGGAATCAGTCTTATACTAATGTAGGGATGCTCAACTTATTGTACTATAAAACCTAAACATAGGAATGAAATTTTGTCAGATTTGTGAGATGTCCAATACCGAGAAATTCCGTAAATTGTAGAGTAGAACGTACGTCTGAAAACACACGAAAGGTGAAACACAATTCAAATACTTTACTTTTAGTCTTGAAGCAGGTGTTCTATATTAAAATGTCTTAACTCACATACAGAATTAGTAATATAAAAGCTCAAAATATTGTAAGAACCAAACACGCATTATAAAAACATTAAAAAAAACTTACATACATTTATTAGTATTACGAGGGTTTTCTCTGAAATATTATAATGTCACTTTCAGTGAAATGATAGAAATTTCCACTCAGGGAAGGTACATTCTGTCTGGCTGCCAGGGTTCTATCCCAGCTGCGGTTACAAAAGTTTCACAGAAGAATTTTAAAAATCCAGAAACGAAACTTATGAAGAAATTATTGACCATAATTGGTTCTATGATTTAGTCATTCTTACAGACATAACAACTAAAATCTTAAAACCTGAGAGGGGGAGAGAACTAAACTAAGTCTTTGAATTCAAGGGTATTTTAAATTCATTTTAAATCAAAATTAATTTTGTAAAAATATTACACAAATATAAGGAATATACATTTTTACCATAATGCAATGTACGTTTTGCCACTTTGAAAATCTGGAGAATTAAAGCGTGAAATGTAAGAAAACAGAAAGAAACATTTGGAAAATCTCATCGAGCTTAAATTAGTTTCTAAATTAGATGTTTTGAGTGTATTTAAAATTAGGCCAACTACTTCATTCACTTCAAACCCATTACATAATACTAGTATTTAAGAAAAATGGTAAAAGATTGCAAATAGGTTAACAATTCTACTGTTCTAGAAATGGAAATAACTGATTTTCATCCTAATTAAGATAAGGAATACACAAAAAGCCATTTGAATAGTCCTAGATCAGAAAAATCATGAACTGTTAAACTTTTTAAAAGATAAATTCCTGCTTTCGATCTACTTAAAAATGTGAAAGAGGATTTTCAACAACTAACTTGTTAAAATCAATGTTCAGATACAGAATAACAAACAAACATCCGAACGACTGGATGGATTTAGCCATAACATCGCACGTACCAGAAGGAGAAAAAAAACTCTCCCGGTAATGTATGTAGAAAGATACTGATACTTATTCCTTCCAGATGCTGGAAGGAAAGACCAAGATTGATTGATGAAGTCCAGGAAAAGTTGCTGTAAGAAGAAAGTTATAACGAGCAACAGAATTTTAGTATACAAATGGTTACATAAGATATTTTTTTTTGTGTAAACGAGGTTCTCGCCAATTAGTTCAGAATTAGAGAAACTTACAACAGGTCGTTTGTAGGACCTGCTTCCAAGTTTTCCAAATTCTGGCAGCGGCAAATGTAGGGTTTATATTTATTTTAACTAACATTTATTTTAAGTTTAAACTATCTTTCCTGTCAAGCCTTACTTTCCCCTGGAACTGCCAATGCCAGAATATGTAAATTTTAGTAGAACGCGCAAGGATTCAAATTATCAGCGGAAGTATTCTGATTTAAATAGAAGGAAACGAGTTCGGTGTGATATTCTTACTGCACGAGCGCGGAGGTAGTTAGCGAGAATTGAAGAACCCCGCGTTGCGGCCTATGTGCTTGGCGGGAAGTAGTGGTAATCGTTCCAGTGAGCTTCAAGTCTGCTGAATTAGCAGCGGTATTGTAAAACGCGGTGAGTTAGTTATTTTAGAGAGCCTCGTAGTTAGAATCTTGTCTTTACTTTCTTTTCAGGTTATTATTTTTATTTGACTGCCAAGTTGGCACAGTCTGTGAGCGTCAAGAGCACGCAATTGTAATTTTATTACGTTGAATAAAAAGGGACTTAACCCCTTCACAAGGCTCTATCTTTTATACAAGTTTTCACAGTCACCTCTTGGTTGCGTGCAAGTTGGAGGCGCGCAACGTTATAACCTGTTGTAAGTTTCTCTAATTCTGAACTAACTGTCGAGAACCTCGTTTACACACAAAAAAAAAAAAATCTTATGTAACAAATTGTATACTAAATTCTCTTGTCGTTATAACTCTCTCTTCTTACAGCAACTTTTCCTGGACTTCATCAATCAATCTTGGTCTTTCCTTCCAGCATCTGGAAGGAATAAGTATCAGTATCTTTCTAAATACATTATAATGTACACTTTCTTGACACAATAAATTTTTGTTTTTAAACGATTCGTTTTTCTTAGTTATTGCTTAATTCACATTCATTCAATTTTTCAAGCATTAATTTAACTTTACCCTAGCTCTCCACCGTGTGTGGTGTCAAACGGGAATATTCGTGTTTTAGTCTTACAACACTTCCCCTAACCACCATGATTTGTTAGAATTCAACGACCAAATAGACACACCTTACTCGACATTCTACAACTCAATGAGCTACTTTAATATTCTTAAAAATTGAAATGTAGGTGGAGAACCCTACAAAACACATTCATTCTAACTTCCCCCTCATTCATCTTTAAACATGCAGGCTTTCGCTCTAAAGCATGACTTTATCTACAATTTAATACTTAAATTTTGACTTCATTGCTTTTAAGCATTCACTTTTAGCATCTACAATTTTATGCTTCTAGACTAAATTCTACTTCTACATAACATTCAAGTATTTACGTACATTTACAAAATTTTAATACATATGATTTTTACAATTTACCATAAAATGAATAAGAGAAAATAAATTTTTACTTTACTCATTCTTCGCCAAGCTGGCGGCACTGAAACTAAAATTCTTATTAATACAAGAATACGAAGTTATTTTTATCTTCGGCCAAATTTTGGCTTTAACATAACAGAATTAGTCTTTCGACCAACAGAAAATGCTTGTTTTTAGCTTTTACACTTAAAGAAAATAATACTTTTGCCTTAGCTAAATAAAGTAAAACAAAACTAAGTCTCAACCGAGACATATTGACTTTCGTCAAAACATAGAACTTCGTACTTATGCATAACATTTCGGAACAAAAGAGAAAAAAAATATTTATAGAAGGTTTTAACTTATCTTTGAGTTTTCGATGCTTGAAACTCCGTCATTCGTTTTTGGCAATATTGGTCCCAAGTTAGAGGTTTCATGGATGTTAATCTTCTCCTTACTGCCCTCCGAGTATCGTCCACATTACTTTTTCTTTTGCGTCCTCTATATGCTGGCCTCTTGGCGGAGTAATCGTCTGGTGGTTGGCATTTCCGTTTTTCCCTGGGACGGCTGGTCTTGACGTCCTCCGGTCTGGAGTCCTTCTTGAATTTCTTCTGTTCGTCGTATTTTTGTGCCTCCTGTTGCCGTTTCAGTTTCCGGAACGGCGGCCTTGCTGGCACCTGACTCTGTGGCCGTGTGCGCGTTCTCCTTGATGTATAATTTCTCCTGCAATCCTTTGTAGGTGGTGTTTTTCTCTTTACCACGGTTTCTTTACCCGGTGCATCTATATTTTTGTTTTTCTTAAACGCTGGAGTTTGAAAGTTATTTTTTCTTTTTGATACCGACGTCCGGGTTGTAGAAGGGCTAGGTCTCTCTTCAGTTCTCTGTTTCTTGGGTGGTGGAATCGTTGTTGTTATCTCTGGACCTTCTACTTCGTTTAGACTTGAGTCCTGCAAGAAACTTTTAAGGATTTCAAAATCATTTGGATTATAGTATTTTTTCACCTGGTCGGGACTTGCTTTAAAGATTTCCCTTCTCTCGTTCTTAAGATATAATACTACTCCTTTGATTTCCTGAATTACATAGGGGCCTTCAAACTTTGGAGCTAGCTTTGCCGTAAAATTGTCTGGGGCACTTGATAAAGAAAATTTCCGCTTCAATACTTTATCCCCAACTTTAAAATCTGCTTCACGGCGTTTTCTATCATAATATATTTTCTGCCTATTTCTTGCCGTATCCGAGCTTTTAAGCGCCTGATCCCCGTAGTATCCTGATTTGCCGTTCTTAAAGCATAAGCTAATTCATTTATGTAGCCATCCCAGCGCTTGTGATGTGTGCTCACGTAACTGCGAATTATTTTTACTATATTTTTATTAACTCTTCCTGCTATGTTAGCCTGTGGTCTATACGGAACCATTCTGATATGGCGTATGCCAAGTCCATTGCATATGTTTTCAAATATTTGACTAATGAATTGTTTTCCGTTATCGCTAATGACTTTTATCGGTGCACCGTATTTTAAAATGTATCTGTGTAAGAATGCATCTGCGACTGTTTTGGCTGACGCGCGTTTAAGTGGAACAATTTCTGTCCATTTTGAAAAATGATCTACTATTACTAAAAGAAAACGATTTTTATTTAACTCGCTCTGGGGGAAGGGACCAAGACGATCTATGCCTAAAATTTCATTCGGAAATGTAGCGCGAATGCTATTTAAGTACCCGGCCGGGCTGTAATTAATATCATTTATTAACTGACATTGATTGCAGGACCTGACATACGCCGTTACTATTTTGTATAATTGCGGGAAATATACCGCCTCGCGTACCCTTTTTAAAGTCTTTCTGACCCCTAAATGGTCCGCTGTTTTTGCTTCGTGTAATTCCTTCAAAATGCTTAATCGAAGCGAGGCTGGGATGACTAGTTTATACTCAAGATTTTCGTTTGTTGTTTTCGTATAAAATAATAAATTATCTATTATTTCATAATTTTTTGCTCTATTTCTTATCGCATCGATATCTGTGTGCTCGAAGCTTTCGGGGTCTTTCAAATAAGCATAGATATTTCCAAATTCAGGATCAGCTTTCAGTTCAGTAATAAGCGTATCTCTAGAATCTAAAATTTTTGAAGTCAACACAGCGCATTTAAGTTCATTTCCTTCATCGTCCAGTTTTATACGAGAAAGTGCGTCAGCTACATTGTTTTCCTTACCCGGTTTATATTTTATTGTGATATTATATTCTTGGAGTTTTAAAGCCCATCTTATTAACCTGGGCGTTAGGTTTTTCCCCGAGTAAAGTCTCCCAACAGCCGCATGATCCGAAAAGACTGTTACTGGCGATTTGCCGAAATAAACTCGAAATTTGTGTACAGCCATTAATACGGCTAATGTTTCTCTTTCTGTAGCTGTATAATTCCTTTGTGTCTGATTCAATGTTTTACTAAAAAATGCCAGAGGATGGTTATTTTGCATAAGAACCGCACCCACCACATAGTCGGATCAAGCGTTAGTACACTGTACATTGCATTCAGGTGCCCGCGCATGAGCGCTACCCTAGGATATCTGACTGAGCGATTTTCGATTAAGTGCAGTTCCTAATTTGGCGCCGGTGAAATCATGCGTGATGATGGCATAATCTGATGGAGAACCCGAAGAGACTAGCCACCGCAGTGGCTAACACGCCCCATTGGCCGAGGGCAAGTGCGGAGTAAGAAAAAAGAGATGCCTTTAAGCAACCAAGTCCATAGAGTCCAGTGTGACACACATAACTTACAACACACAAAGTTATAAGCAGAGCGAGCAATTGGGTACATAAATGCAGTATGACAAAAATGGTATATTAAAATAAACATGGTGGTAGATTGCATAGAAAAATATTCACACTTACATATCAGAAATATTAGACATAGAGTAAATAATAGTAGGAACAACAGGTTATGTGAGATGTCTTAGCACAGCCCTAGGCCTTTTTTTGAAGGCCCGGCTGTTATAATCATAGTTCAAAATTGGTATGGTGGGGTTACAAACAGCAGGGATGTTCTGGTAAAATCTGAGGGCCAGAGTGGCCATATATTCCTTAACATAGGGTATATTGAATTCACGGTGGATTGCCGCGTTTCTAATGAACCACGGACAACCCGCCGCTTGTCTTATCACAATATTTTGCAACACTTGCAATTTTTGTATATGGGTATCGTATGTATACCCCCAGACAGGGCAGGCATAAGTGATGATGGAACGCAACATGGCTTTATAAATGAGTAATTTGTTGTCAATAGAAAGAACGCTGTTCCGGGCAATTAAGGGGGCAAGTATAGCTTTACGAACCCGGAACTTTGCAAGAAGTTTTGTAATGTGAGGGGTCCATGTGAGAGTTTGGTCTAATGTGACACCAAGGTATTGGGCCTGCTTGGTCCAGGGGATAGGTGTGCCATACATTTTGATGTGGATGTCATAATCCAAGTTCTTTTTTCTCGTGAAGAGGATGGCATCCGATTTTTCAACATTAATGCTGATCTTCCATGCCGTTAGCCAGGACTCCAGTGTGTGAATGTGATTTTGTAGCTGTTGTATGACTGAGCCGTGAGATGCGTTTTGTGATAGAATTGCCGTATCATCAGCATACATTGCCAGGGTGGTGTGTGGTGTGTGTGTGATGTCGTTCGTGTAAATATTGAAGTAGAGTGGGTCCAAAATGGACCCCTGTGGGACCCCAGCCCTGATAGGCCTGGAGGTAGAGATGGTGTTGTTAACACGAACGACAAAGTGTCGACCCATAAGGTAAGAATGTGTGATGTGTATGATGTAATCTGGGAAGCCCAGGTTAATGATTTTGTATATGAGGCCCTCCAGCCAGACTCTGTCAAAGGCCTTGGAAACATCAAGAAAGATGGCTCCTGTAATCGACTTATCCTGCAGACCTTGTGCAACCAGTTCTGTAACTCTGTAGAGTTGGTGGGTCGTTGAGTGCAGCTTCCTAAAGCCATGCTGTTCATTGATGATTATGTTCTTATCGTTTAGATGCTGTAGTAACCGTTGTTGGATGAAGAATTCAGCAACTTTACTTGTGGATGAAAGCAAACTGATGGGCCTGTATGACACAGGGTCAGTGACAGGTTTTCCAGACTTATGTATGGGTGATATAACAGCAGTGATCCATGGCGAAGGAAAGTGCCCCAGGCATAACATACTGTTTATGATTTTGGTTAGTTTCAAGATCATAAGGGTTCCCATATTCTTCAGCATCTTGTTACTAACAGAGTCGAGCCCAGGACTTTTCTTGGTCTTGAGTTTCATGATGTATTCAAAGACCTCTGAAGGCCTGACAGGAGGAGTGTTGGTTGTGCGTGGTTTTGAGAGGAACTTTGTTAGTGTTTGTGATACAAGGTGTTCTGTTTGAGAGTGGGATATGTTGTTAGTGCAGAACTGAGTAGCATAGTGATCAGCGAGTCTGACGCATCTGCTGCAATTTCCAGGTTTTCGTCCCCCTCCGGGAATTTTAAAACAGGGGCATTAATTAGCGCTTCTTTTAATCTTTCAAATGCTGTGTTAGCTTCCGCTGTCCACGTAAATTTACCCCTTTTTCTTTTGATTACTAAGAGTGGTTCAACAATATTAGCGAAATCTTTTATGAAAGATCGATAGTAAGAACATAACCCAAGGAAAGAAGAAAGTTTCTTGGCGGTGTTGGGCGGTGGGAAATTCTTAATAGCTTTTATTTTTGAATCTTGCGTTTCTATACCCTTTTGCGAAATTTTATAACCGAGATATTTAAGTTCTTTAGTTGCGAACTTGCATTTTGAGGCGTTAATTGTAAGACCGGCCTCTTTTAATAATTTAAAAACTTGTTCTAGATCATTAATGTGTTGTTCCAACGTACTACTCGTTATAATTATATCATCTAGATAAATTAAAGTTGATTTTCCTAAGACAGGCTTTAGAACAATGTCCATAGCTCTCTGGAATGTTGATGGGGCCCCACACAACCCAAAGGGCATCCGTAAAAATGCATAAGTGCCCGATTTTGTTATAAACGCGGTTTTATGTATATCTTCGGGTCTCATAGCTATTTGATAGTAGCCAGACGTTAAGTCCAAAGTAGACATATATCTTGTCGATTTGATCTGTCTAATGATCTCGTCTATAACCGGCAAAGGGTAAACTGGAAATTTGGTAATACTATTTAGTTTTCTGTAATCAATAGCAAACCTCCAAGCCCTTTTATCCGAAGGAGGAAACTCGTTCTTTTTCCTACATAGTACGACTGGACTCGCGTACTCACTATTTATGGGCGTTATTATTTTATTCTTTAACATCTCCTGAATATGTTCTTCGATGATTACGTCTTTTTGTTTGTCATACCGATAAGGTTTAGTCCTACAAGATTTTTCGGCATTTAATTGAATCTTGTGCGTGACTATTTGGCAGTTTTCTGGTTTTTCTGAAAATAAATGAGAAAAATTACTCACCACTTGCTGTATTGCTTTCCTTTCATGGTCATTCAGATGGCTAAGGTCCACTTGCGGTGTCTCCACAGGTTCCACCACCCTCTGGTCCATCTCCAACACCACGGAACTATCTTGAAAATTTAATTTGGCCCTCACGGCCCTTAAAAACTCCATACCTAAAATAAGAGAAATTTGCAGATTTTTCACTACAAAAATTAATACTTTGAGACTTTCCTCTTTTACCTGTAAGTTTAATGATAATTTCCCGATGCAGTGACATGTTTTTCCTTGCGCCGCTATAATTTCCGTATTTTTGATTTTAAATAATCGTACCCTATAAAAATTCTTTTTGAAGAAATTTTCACTCATAAAATTTCCTTCTGCTCCTGTATCGATGAGGGCTTCTACTGGTACATCGCCAACCAGGACTTGTATAATTGGTAGCTGTGAGTTTTTTACGATGACCGTATTTAAATGTCTATTTGAGGGTTTTTTTAAAACTTCCGGGGTCTGGACCCTCCCTTTCACAGGCCCCTCTACTCGTTTAAAGCTTTCCTTTCAATCTGTGCCTTCTGGGTACGCGGATGTTTATTTTCAAATTTTTTTTGGGGCCTTGACCTTCGAGTTTCGATGAGTTAGCTTGATAGCTCTTTCCCCCATAAGAGCGATTTCCATTTCTGGTTTCCTCATTTGAAGATTTCCTTCGGGTACTTTGAGAATATGTTTCCCCTCTCGCTTTTTCCGCTATTCTGCGATTTTGAAACTTCACCGCCAATTCGAAGAGTTCCTGCAATGTGCTTGGGTTTCTAATTTCAAAGTAGTCTTGAACAGCGGGTAACAATCTTGGCAAAATTATTTCAATAATCTCCGCATCGGGTTTCTTCCCATACAGCATATCCGTTAGCTTAATTTTTCGTAGAATAAAGTCCGTCAATTCTGCTATATCCCGTTGATAGAAACTATATAGTTCGGCTTCCAGCCGTGCGCGATCTTTCACTATGGGGAAGGTTTTTACTAACGATTTTTTGAAATTTTCAAATGTATATGTCTGGCTTCCAAATTCCCCTAATAAAAATTTGCCTATATTTTTCCACCATAGCGCGGCCTGTCCTCTTAGTGCTGATGTGGCGATGCAACTTTTTGTCTTTCTGGAACAGGGTAGAGCTGAAAGTGGTTTCCTAGACCTTCTAGAAATACCGCCACCGAATTTTTTCCCTCGAAATGGACGTTTGCCTTGATTGACGCTCTCAAAGTCTGGACCAGGTATCAAAATCCTTCCAACTGGCATGTCATTTCTTGGTGTTGTCCAGCGGCTTCCATCCAATTTTCGGCCATTTCAGTTCGATAAGTGTTCGGGCGCCAATATAACGTTGCGCGCCTCCAACTTGCACGCAACCAAGAGTGACTGTGAAAAATGGATAAAAGACAGAGTCTTGTGAAGGGTTTAAGTCCCTTTTTATTCAACGTAATAAATTACAATTGCGTGCTCTTGACGCTCACAGACTGCGCCAACTCGGCGGTCAAATAAAAATAATAACCTGAAAAGAAACTAAAGACAAGACTCTAACTACGAGGCTCTCTAAAATAACTAACTCACCGCATTTTACAATACCGCTGCTAATTCAGCAGACTTGAAGCTCACTGGAACGATTACCACTACTTCCCGCCAAGCACATAGGCCGCAACGCGGGGTTCTTCAATTCTCGCTAACTACCTCCGCGCTCGTGCAGTAAGAATATCACACCGAACTCGTTTCCTTCTATTTAAATCAGAATACTTCCGCTGATAATTTGAATCCTTGCGCGTTCTACTAAAATTTACATATTCTGGCATTGGCAGTTCCAGGGGAAAGTAAGGCTTGACAGGAAAGATAGTTTAAACTTAAAATAAATGTTAGTTAAAATAAATATAAACCCTACATTTGCCGCTGCCAGAATTTGGAAAACTTGGAAGCAGGTCCTACAAACGACCTGTTGTAAGTTTCTCTAATTCTGAACTAATTGGCGAGAACCTCGTTTACACAAAAAAAAAAAAATATCTTATGTAACCATTTGTATACTAAAATTCTGTTGCTCGTTATAACTCTCTCTTCTTACAGCAACTTTTCCTGGACTTCATCAATCAATCTTGGTCTTTCCTTCCAGCATCTGGAAGGAATAAGTATCAGTATCTTTCTAAATACATTATAATGTACACTTTCTTGACACAATAAATTTTTGTTTTTAAACGATTCGTTTTTCTTAGTTATTACTTAATTCATAATCATTCAATTTTTCAAGCATTAATTTAACTTTACCCTGGCTCTCCACCGTGTGTGGTGTCAAACGGGAATATTCGTGTTTTAGTCTTACAACACTTCCTCTAACCACCATGATTTGTTAGAATTCAACGACCAAATAGACACACCTTACTCGACATTCTACAACTCAATGAGCTACTTTAATATTCTTAAAAATTGAAATGTAGGTGGAGAACCCTACAAAACACATTCATTCTAACTTCCCCCTCATTCATCTTTAAACATGCAGGCTTTCGCTCTAAAGCATGACTTTATCTACAATTTAATACTTAAATTTTGACTTCATTGCTTTTAAGCATTCACTTTTAGCATCTACAATTTTATGCTTCTAGACTAAATTCTACTTCTACATAACATTCAAGTATTTACGTACATTTACAAAATTTTAATACATATGATTTTTACAATTTACCATAAAATGAATAAGAGAAAATAAATTTTTACTTTACTCATTCTTCGCCAAGCTGGCGGCACTGAAACTAAAATTCTTATTAATACAAGAATACGAAGTTATTTTTATCTTCGGCCAAATTTTGGCTTTAACATAACAGAATTAATTAGTCTTTCGACCAACAGAAAATGCTTGATTTTAGCTTTTACACTTAAAGAAAATAATACTTTTGCCTTAGCTAAATAAAGTAAAACAAAACTAAGTCTCAACCGAGACATATTGACTTTCGTCAAAACATAGAACTTCGTACTTATGCATAACATTTCGGAACAAAAGAGAAAAAAAAATTATAGAAGGTTTTAACTTATCTTTGAGTTTTCGATGCTTGAAACTCCGTCATTCGTTTTTGGCAATATTGGTCCCAAGTTAGAGGTTTCATGGATGTTAATCTTCTCCTTACTGCCCTCCGAGTATCGTCCACATTACTTTTTCTTTTGCGTCCTCTATATGCTGGCCTCTTGGCGGAGTAATCGTCTGGTGGTTGGCATTTCCGTTTTCCCTGGGACGGCTGGTCTTGACGTCCTCCGGTCTGGAGTCCTTCTTGAATTTCTTCTGTTCGTCGTATTTTTGTGCCTCCTGTTGCCGTTTCAGTTTCTGGAACGGCGGCCTTGCTGGCACCTGACTCTGTGGCCGTGTGCTCGTTCTCCTTGATGTATAATTTCTCCTGCAATCCTTTGTAGGTGGTGTTTTTCTCTTTACCACGGTTTCTTTACCCGGTGCATCTATATTTTTGTTTTTCTTAAACGCTGGAGTTTGAAAGTTATTTTTTCTTTTTGATACCGACGTCCGGGTTGTAGAAGGGCTAGGTCTCTCTTCAGTTCTCTGTTTCTTGGGTGGTGGAATCGTTGTTGTTATCTCTGGACCTTCTACTTCGTTTAGACTTGAGTCCTGCAAGAAACTTTTAAGGATTTCAAAATCATTTGGATTATAGTATTTTTTCACCTGGTCGGGACTTGCTTTGCAGATTTCCCCTCTCTCGTTCTTAAGATATAATACTACTCCTATGATTTCCTGAATTACATAGGGGCCTTCAAACTTTGGAGCTAGCTTTGCCGTAAAATTGTCTGGGGCACTTGATAAAGAAAATTTCCGCTTCAATACATTATCCCCAACTTTAAAATCTGCTTCACGGCGTTTTCTATCATAATATATTTTCTACCTATTTCTTGCCGTATCCGAGCTTTTAAGCGCCTGATCAATCAGCTTTTGAACAGTGAAGTAAGAACATCACACACCGAACTCGTTTCCTTTCTATTTAAATCATAATACTTACGCTGATAATTTGAATCCTTGCGCGTTCTACTAAAATTTACATATTCTCGCATTGGCAGTTCCAGGGGAAAGTAAGGCTTGACAGGAAAGATAGTTTAAACTTAAAATAAATGTTAGTTAAAATAAATATATATTCTAAAACCTGCTGATCTAGAGAAATTTCTCAGAAACATTTGTTCGAAAAAATCGAGTTTTATATTTTTAAGAATTTCCATTCTGATAGCAAGATTCTGTTATTTTTCATATATAGATGAAAAGAAACTAATTTGTTTTTAATTAATGAAGAAAAAAATTAATAAGCTTATTTAAATTTTTTACACAGCACCGAGTAAGGAGACGAAATTTAATTTTCTTTATAAATATTTTTCTCAGACAATACTTTAGTGTTTTTCAAATTACGAGAATAGCGCGTTAGTGCATGCATTTTCAAATCAGATTTATTTAATTAATATATATGGATATGCCGAACAAGCACACTTTCGCACACATACGCTGTATATTAGTACATACATAAAAATGAAATAAAATTTGAAAACAAGCAATTTAAAAACTACTGTATTGAAAAATTATTGAAAATTTGTTTTTACCTCCTTTTTTTCCGTTATATACATTTACTTCAGTTTTTTAATATGTATTTACTTAATTTTATTTTCTTATATGCATTTACTTAATTTTATTTTCTTATATGCATCTGTTAGTCTTTTTGAAAAATTTTTAGATTTTTTGAGTATGGCAAAGGAAACGAGATCTATCAACCGAAGGCAATGAATGTCTCCATGGACGACTTTCTAAGTAAAAGGTACTCATGTTCATGTTACACATAGGGGAAATCACAAAATTCAACCAGTTCGTTTGTTTGGGTTCGAATATGAGTCGAAATAGCGATAATCAGATATCTTAGCCAGGAGGCCATTGATTGGGTTTGACAGATTTGGAAACCTAATAAATAGTATTTAATCAATATAATATTATTAAACGAATCGGATTTATATAAACCAAATAAAATTCTTATATCGAACACAACTAAAACTCGATATAACTTACACTGATAAACTGATGTGTAATAACACTGATAAATTAAAATACTAAACGGAATATACATTAATTCTACATAGATAATTTTTTGTAATGTATTTCGCTGGGAATGTCTGGCCGCAAATTCCTGATTATATACACCCTTATTTTAAGGTTATCACATATCTGATGGATTGACTTTTACCTCAAAACACAAAGAATTCACAAAATTCAGTAAAATTAATAACTTTATTTCCCTGTTGAAAATTCTCTGAATCTTTTCAAATATAAAAGCACACGCGTGTAGTAAAATATTAGTAGTATATGTAGTAAGAAATATTCTGGCAGCATATGTAGTAAAAAATATTATTGAGAATAGATATGCAGTAAAAAATTATTAATGGTACCATATGTGGTGAAAATATTAATTGAGAAGAGCTATAAGTAGTGAAAATATTTGTATGTAGTAAAAATATTTATATTTTTTAATTTCTTATGTAATTATCAGCGATGAAATTATAACAATGATTAAGAGTACATCACGTTGTTTCCGCAATAACCCGAATGACAGGGATAAAATATGTGACCCACAGAGGATAGCAAAATAAAGTACTTACCCCAGAGTATGACAACTGTATGTTACCAAATCAATTATATTTTATTCTTCATCTTTGATATTGAAATAAGCATTAATATAAATAAAGACGAATAAATTTGAACATCAAGCACGAGTGATGCGCATCACCAGAATTAACGTTGCACTCAGAATAAAGTCAATCTCTCTTGATCCACTCGAAACAAAGTCTTGGTGTAAAAGGAACAATCAAAATTAGATGGCAGTCATTAAGCATACTTGATCAATCCTGGTATTTCTGCATTTTCTTCTTTAAATCAGGAAGTTTGAAATCTCACAAACACGTGCGCGCGAAGAGTTCTGGAAAGGAGGAAGAAGCTCAAAAAAATTATTTTCTGCAATGATGTACAGGAAACAGGAGTAATTATTTTCTTGAATCTTCATGTAAAATCTCACTAAAAGGATTTTCATCTATGGCAGACAGCATTGAAGGAACAGCAACAAGCAGCAGGAAAAAAAAAATGGCACATCATCATATTGGCCAGGGAGAGGACAGACCGAAGCCCGTCCTACACCCCCGAACGCCAGCAGCCGAAGAGGAAAAAAACCGGTCCAACAACTGCCACCAAAGGCTTGGAAGAACTTACTTATATTGGTTACAGTGTTTCAAGTGTAACACAATTTAAAAAGCACAAAACCCGGCACCCCATGCCTCTATTTCTTATCCAGTTGAACCCATCGTTAAATGCATTCGATATTTTCGAAGAAACCTCAATGATGGGTTTAGATATTAGCATTGAGAAGCACATCGGCAGGAAAGGACCAAGCCAGTGCTGGCGCTGTCAGGGTTTCTTCCACAGCTCAGCAGTATGTACTTTGCCTCTCAGGTGTCTGAAATGCGCTGGGCCGCATTACGCAGCTCAGTGTACGAAGGACCCTGATGCACCTAACACCTGTGCCAATTGCCTTGGCAGCCATGCCAGTAACTGGCTTCACTGCCCAAGACACCCTAATAATCGCAATAAAAAGCAAAAAACCCCAACTTTTGGAAAAGGTGCCGGGAATACTAAATTCGTACCCGCTCCAACCCCTGCTCCTCTCAGCAGCACGGATCCCCTTTTCTCCACAATTGTTTCCGGACATAAAAATAATCCCGGACTTCCCCAGCCAAAGCCTCAGCGTACCAGCCCTTCTCCTATCCAGATGCAAGAGCAGCTTCGCAACCAGACGCCACCACCAGCAGCCCAGGTTCCAGCCCCGACTCCTGACGACGGAAGCTGCACAGATACTCTGCGCAGCGTATTCCAAATTTCAAGGGAATTCGGAATCCAACATTCTACACTCCTCCAAGCATTCCGGGAGGCTCTGCCGAAGCTCAGACTTGTCTCATCTGGGCCGGAGCGAGCCTTCTGCATCTACGAGGCGTACTGCAGCCTTCTCAATTAAATATTCAAATTCAATAGCCCAACAGCAGAAGACCCCATCTCAATAGCATTCTGGAATGCCAACGGCATCAAGAAAAAAATACATGAAGTCCGGGACTATACTAGTGAGCACCACATGGACCTCTTCCTCATTTCTGAGACACACCTGGTTGAGGGACTTAGCGCGAATATCGCGAATTATATCTGCTACCGCAATGACAGAGCGGATAGCAACAGTGACACTATTCGTGCTAGTGGCGGTACTTCCATTTATATAAAACGCTCCTTGAAACACTCAAGAATTCCTACTCCACAATTAGAGGCTTTAGAGGCAACAATTGTACAAATTTATCTCCCAAATTGCCCCCCCATCGCAGTAGCGTCCTGCTATATGCCTCCGAGACGGGGACCTGTCTTTATCTCCGATCTCAGAAAACTTTGTGGAATTTCTAATAACCTGATTATTGCAGGAGATCTCAATGCTCGTCATAGAACTTGGGATTGTGTCACTGCCAACAACTATGGCGACAAACTAAAAAACTGGGCTCAGGACGCCCATATCCAAATTATTGCGCCAAATGCACCTACCCATTATCAGTTTCCTGGGGGTATAGGTGCTCCCTCAATTATTGATTTGGCTCTCTTCAAAAATATTCCCTTAGCCTATTCGATAGAGGTGATACAGGAATTGTCCTCTGACCACTATCCAGTACACCTGACCCTTAACTCTAACAAAATCAATGAAAATTTACCAGCGCAAATCTCAACAAGTTGGGATGACTTTCGGTATGTTTTAGAATCTGGTATTCTCCCCCCTATCCAAATTAGCAATAATCAGGATGTTGACTCTGCCATTCAAAGGCTCAACCAAACCCTCATAAACGCATTTAATGCAGCTTCCAAACCTAAATTTAAAACAAATTATTCCAAATTACCGGCCAATATTAAAGAAAAAATCAAAATTAAAAACCGCCTTCGCAGAGATTGGCAGAACACAAGACTAGAATCAATTCGAACTCAACTGCGAAGGATCCAGAACGAGATTAAGTCTGACATTAAGAAATTTTCAGACGAAAAATATACAAACTATCTTAAGTCCTTAAAGACTTTTGACAATAGCCTATGGGTTGCTAGCGCACGGCTTCGCAAACCAAAACACGACATTCCCCCCTAATGGGCACGGTCAATGACCGGATGGCACTCACAGACACCGAGAAAGCTGAACGCATTGCGGACAGCCTTCAAACACAATTCTCACTGAATACTGGACTCATGTTCGATTCCTGTGCTCAGCACACGCATGAAGTCCAACACCAAGTTGAAACTTTTCTCTCCTCAGATCAACCTGAGGAACCCATTATCACAACAATGACTGAGATTTCTACCTTCATCAAAAATCTCAAACCTACCAAGGCACCCGGCCTAGATAGGATTTCTAATCGCATGATTAAGAACTTACCTGTCAAATTTGTATTTTACCTAGCAGTTTTGATGAATTCCATGCTCAGGTTAAAATACTTTCCAAATAGCTGGAAAAATGCCTGCGTGATTCCTATTCTAAAACCTGGTATGGACCCAAAAGTCCCTCAAAATTATAGACCGATCAGCCTCCTGTCTTCAATTAGTAAAATTTACGAAGCTATACTGCTTAGATACCTGAATGATTTCTGCCGAAGCCGAAATATTATTATTTCTCAACAATTCGGTTTTCGTGCTAAACACTCCACTCAGACCCAGCTACTGAGGGTAGTAGAAATCATTCATACAGGATCTCGCAGTGGAAAGCCTACAGCTATTGTTTACCTAGATGTTGCAAAGGCTTTCGACAGGTGTTGGCATATCGGAATTTTATTCAAGCTCATGCGACTTGAAATTCCTGCTAACTTTGTGCACATAATGCACTCTTATCTCAGTAATCGCTCCTTTTCTGTCAAAGTTAAAAACTCTACTTCTTCTCCTAGACCTATCCAGGCGGGTGTACCCCAAGGAGGAATAATTAGCGCATTGCTTTTCAACTTGTATGTAAATGACATACTACAATCACCTAGTGTTAATCTTGCACTTTATGCAGATGACACAGCCATTATCTCACAGCACCCATCACTACACCTTACTCTCACGCACCTACAGCAGTACTTATCAGACTTAGAGTCCTGGCTCGTTACCTGGAAAATCAAAATTAACGTTGCCAAAAGTGCCGCCACCGTCTTCTTCTCCAGGAAGAGGAACGTCCATAATCAACTCCAACCACTCAGGCTCTTTGAAGAGGATATACCCTGGGTGGACTCATACAAATATCTAGGAGTCTATCTTGATTCGAAGTTACTCTGGAACACCCATATTAACTATGCAATAGCCAAAGCCAGAACAGCCAGAACGCAATTATTCAGCCTCATCAATAGAACCAGCCATCTCTCCCTGAAAAATAAAATCCTACTCTACAAAAGCACCATCTTTCCTATCCTCACCTACGCCGCAGCAATATGGTCTACAGCAGCTAAAACCACCTCAAGAAAATTCAAGTGTTTCAGAGTATTACACTTCGTATCTTGACTAATGCTCACTATTATGTCCGAAATGAAGTGCTTCACAATGATCTTCAAATTCAACCCCTAGATGCCTATTTCCGGCATAATTCGGCCAAATTCTTTAACAGATTAACGTTTATAGATAACCCGGTCCTGCACTCACTCCCTGTATACAATCCGGCAGAACCTAGTTCTGCCAAGCGACCTAGGAGCGTTCTCTCGAGAACATTTAACATCTTTCCTAGGAAGCCAAAACGGAGGTGTTTGCTTGACTAGGGAAATCTCTTAATTCCATCCAACGCACTTCACGGGCCTAACCCGACAATCCTAAATTATTTCTTCTACCCCTGGACCTAATCCAGCTTCATTCATCGTGACAAATAAATCCGTGCTGCTCAGTCCATCATATCTCCCTTTGCCATGACCTTTACCACTCATCAAAGAATGTATCATAAAAAGAAATAGATTAATTTAGTTAAAAATCATCAACATTATACCCTGATCAACACTCTATTGTAACACCTTAAATTTTCTATTTAATCCTTAATAATCAAAACTACTAATCCCTCATTACTGATTTCATGTTTTTAATTTCCAGGCACAATCGTCAAGCTTGCATTTCTCCAATTACAACTCCAAAAACCTTCTAAATTTCACGCTAAAATAATCCCCTTCACGTTTAAAGTCTAACTTCTCCTCTCCTAGCTTCTCTGTCCTTCACAATAGCCTTACCTTCCCCCCCCCCATCCACTCCTCACACCATGAAAAGTTCTCCAGTTATTCTCGCAGTTAAGCGACTAACGGTTTCCCTGCGGGCGGTCGGAGTGCAAACTCCCCCCACCTACCCTATCACTCCTCTCTTCTCTCCTCTCCTCCGCCATCTTTGGCCCCTTCTCTGCCATCTTTGGTCCTCTGACCGCTGCGAAAAAATTTCTCCAGTTATTTTCGCAGTTAAGCCCCTAACGGCTTCTCCACGGGAGGTCGGAGTGAAAACTCCCCCCCGCCTACCCCTCCGCACCTCGTTTCTCTCCTCTCCTCAGCCATTTTGTCCCCCTTCAGCCATCTTTGGTCTCTGGACCGGCACTCTTCCCACGCTCATCCCAAGGCATTAGCGACTCCGCTGCTTTTCAGAGTAGCCAAGAAATAACCTTTCCCGGGGCCAGAGGCAAGTTCCTCTCACCCCAGTTCTCCTCCAACAGTCCTGATTTCATAGAAATCGACTGCGTTCTCTTCGAACTTTCTTATCGCACAGGTCTCTTGACCCTTCCTTAGCGAAATTGAAAGTCGAAGGAATTTCTCGTCCCTTAAGTGGACTCCTCATTCATTACTGGTTTTCAAACCCTTAACGGTCCTCACTCCTCTCTTTAGCTATGCTTTATCTAAATTATTCAATATTTCTCTTAACGAAGTTGTGGAGGTTATTGCATTTATTTGCAAAGGTACTCCGTAAGCAAAACGCCTTGGGCCTTGGGCCAAAGACTTGGACGATACGATGACAATTCTTGAAGCGATATCGTCTGATGGTAGATGCCGGCTTGCTAGCACAACGCGCTAAGCAGTTTGCTTTAAATAAATATATGCAGCAACGAGAAGATGCGCTTTTGACAGCAACTCGTTTCGAAAATCGAAAATTTTTCTAAATGTAAGAGATTTGTCACTAAAATTAATTTTTCATTAAACAAAAAAAAAAAAACAAAAAAAAAAAAAAAAAAAAATAGAATTATATATCATTAACAGAATTTTATTGATAATTCAGATTCTGAAAGCAAGTACATTGTTGTTATATAAACAAAGAAAAAATAAGCAACATATTTCATTCAACGGGGGCCAACTTTGGCGCATGAACTTTTCAACATAAAAATATTTGAAACATGTTATGGATAAATGTTTATTTGATTATGGCAAAGTACTCGATGGTTATTTGCCTAAGGTGAAGGATGCCTTCGTCGAGGACTGCCTAACGGAAATTGGCTTGCATACATGTTACACATATTGAAAACTAAGAATATCATCCTGGCATCCAGCCCGTTTGCCGGGATTCGAACCCCGGACTGAACCACCAGTTGTTCCGTTAGACTCCGCTCAGTCGCTGGCGGGCTGTCCGATAACGGAAAAGTTCAAAATTTCATATTAGAGGAAAAGTGCCAGCATAGTATAATTTGAAGTTATTGCCATTTCAGTAATGTGAAGAGATTTCAAGAATGTTTAATTATTTTATTTAGCTTATGACAAACTAAATAAAATAATTAAACATTCTTGAAATCGCTTCTCTTAACATACTGGTAGTTTGACCTGCATTCAAACCCCTCGTGAACAAGCTGATTGCATGGGCGTTTTTATGGTTTTAACTTTTTGTAGTGCGAGATTGTTTCCCTTAGAAAATCTGTCACGAAAGCATACCTCCCCTTAGACAGATCGCCTTCACGTGCTTAATAATCTAACAAACCAAACCAAACACAACCCGAGCGAGGACTCGTAGTCAAGGCACGTCATCATGAAAAGCTAACTAAAATTGGCTCATATTCACATTAAACATGGGCAGAAAACTTTCGCTAAAACTGGTATGCAGGCAATCCATTCGTCAGGATTTGAACCCGCTTCAAACTATTAGTATTCAACGATTTTACCGCTACTTCGTTGGCGGCCTTTTGTAGTATCTATAAGAAAAGTAATTGCAAAGATCCAATCATTGCGTACCGACGGATGAATTAAGTTCGGAATTTAAAGAATAACTTTCATTCGTGCTATTGCTGTTAGCATTGACATTTGGACAGATGTTAATTTATTTTAAATTCTTTTAATGTAATTAATTAATTTATATCTTTAAATAATTGATCTTCTGACTGTAATTTTTTGTGCGGAGTATATATAACCCTTTCGTACACTAACTGTTTTAATTAATTTACACTCCATTAATTTTAAGAGATTTTATATCGATAGATTTCTTTCCAAAAATGTTTCAAGGATTACATATTTTTTTCTTTAGATTTCAAAACATTTTGGAATTAAAATCTTAATAATAAAATTTTTAAAACAAATATTTCTAGAAATTCCTTCGGCGTATTCATTTATTCCATTTAGTTGAACTTTCAAGTAGAATATCTTCCTTTCAACATTCATATAATTTTTACATGTCATTTCGCCATTTCTACGGAGCATAGAGCCACACATACGAGTACAAAACTCAGGCATGCTGAAAGCACAGTTTTAACATTTAAGAATGTAAAAAGAAGAATATACTATTATAATAACGCGCATTTGAAATACAAAGGCAAACAAGAAAGCTGGTTGCAACATTTTATATTTTTTCCTGACGAATCAAAAATTGTAATCATTTTTCAATACAAAAATAAAATATTCGATTCTATAACATAACATAAAGGCGTCCTCCGTTACAATTCTTATTTTTTCTTGTTTCTACTAAAATTCGGCAACGTACTATAACAACGTCGGATCCTGTTTGACTTTCATTTGTATAAAGTACCACAAGGCAAACAGTTGTAAAACGATTTATCTTCTTTCGCAAACATTTAGTCGGCACACAGATAATACATACCTGCTGTCTGACAAAGATACTTTGTAAGGATCTTAAGTTTTACTAACGTTTATTTTATTTTAAATCTTTACTATCACTTCTTATTTTCTACTTCCGCCCAGAATTATAAGCGTTAAGGTTTTTATGCAAAGTTTGTCTGGCGAACGCCAAGTATTTAAGTTGGGGCCTTTTGCCAAGCGAGAGAGACGAAGCAGTGAGTCAAAGCAGGCCGCTTACCTCAGAAGTTACTTAGTTGCTGTTTGCCTTCCAGGCCAGAGGTTTTAATCCTCTTGATAAATTTAAACGTATTGTACTGTTCACAGTCTCTGTACTACATACGCTTCCTGTTAATATAAGGCCAATCTTCCACGTTTATTAGTTTAAAGTTAAATTAGAGTTTAGTTTTATTTTTATACTTTTACGTTAGACCCCAAGTGGCGGGTCAGTGTATTCCGAAGTACGGAAGTTATTGTATATAGAGAAAAATAAAGGGTTTTGTATACCCTTCATGTGTATCCTGTCTACTTACCACAATTAGTGAACATAGCTTTAGTAAGCTCTCTGTTCCGAGTCAGGTCCTTGTATGTTCCCGAAGAAGGTTAGAAGGAACATTGAACCTGATAGTGGCGCCCAACGAAGAAGAATAACCATGGCCGAGTTTCAAGAAGAACCTGTGCTGCCTGCAGAAACGGCTCAGAATCCAGAAATGCCAGCTGCCGCCCTGGAAGGATTTGGTTACATCGTCCAGACCATGCGCGCTTCGATGAAACCAGAAGCAACATTTAACGGAAACTCACCGGTAACCAGTTTTTTGGAAAAATTGGATGACCACTTCATGCTCTACCCCGTGCACGAGTTTCAAAAAGTTACCTTAGCTACCAGCGCTTTGAGGGGCCAAGCGCTTAACTGGTTCAAATGTATAGGCAGAAGTCTCTTGGGTCAAGCAGGAAGTCCCACCTATACTTACAAAAATTTCAAGACTGCCCTACTAAAAGCCTTCCCTGTTGTAAGGGATCGTGCGAAATTAGAAACGGAACTTTTCAGTATATATCAACAAAGAATTGAAAACCTCTCGAGCTTTATTTTTAGAAAAATTCACGTTTTCAAGCTCTTGTATGGAAATCGTCCGGATCCTGAAATAATTCAAGTGATTTTGCCGAGGTTACTACCCGAAGTGCAAGACTTTATTGAATTAAGAAATCCGACTACACTGGAAAAGTTATTTGAGCTAGAAATCCAGTTTGAAAGTAGAAGAACGGCGGACGTCGAAAGAAGACGCCAGTATCAACAGCGAAACCAATTTGGTATGCCAAGACTACAGCAAACTCAAGCACATGGCTACGGAGAAAAAGCGAATCAGTGGGCAAGGAAACCCGAGCATTCAAAAACAGCCGGCGAACGTCGACAGTTCAATAGCAACCCAGGAAAAAAGTCTCAAGGCCAGGGGAAAAAGAAGGAAAGCACGGAAACGAAAAATAATTTTAACTAAAACGGATTTCTGCTGACGAGAGGGTGCGGAAATCCGAAGGCCACGAAAACCCCTCTTCCTACAAGTTAAATACAGTAATGGTGAAAAATTTGACTCTTCCGAAGATTGAAGTCTTGGTGAATAATATCCCAGCCACCGCACTCCTGGATACCGGCGCGCAGTGTTCCTGTGTGGCAGAAGAGTTTTTTAGGAAGTATTTTCGCAAATAAGGCATATATAATGAGGATAATACGATAGTGTTAGCGGCGCAAGAAGAAAAATGTAAGTGCGTAGGTAAAGTACCTTTGTATATCCGTATCAAGGACGAACAAATAAAGGTGGTGTTTTTTATAGTAAAGAATCTGCAAGCACATTTAATTTAGGAATAGATTTTCTTTCAGAAGCCCAAGCAACGCTGGATTTTAATGAAGCGTCCCTTAAGCTGACAATGAAACCAGTTCGTACTGAAAACGCTGAACCGCCGATGTTAATACTTGACCACCTGCCTAATGACGAGCGAGATAGAATCCGACAAGTGTTAAGTGAATTTGCTTCGTTATTTAGTGATATTCCAGGATTTACTCAGGTTACTAACCATAGTATTGACACCGGAGATGCAATGCCAGTTCGCCAAAAACCATACCGGTATGATAAGAATAAGGAAAAAATTATAGAATGGCATATTACCGATATGCTACGTAAAAAGATCATAACGCCCATCTCAAGTAGTTATGCTAGCCCCGTGGTTTTATGTAAGAAAAATAATGACTATCCTTTGGAGCATCCAAAAAGGTGCAGATTCGCTATTGATTACCGTAAATTAAATTCCATAACGAAATATCCGGTATATCCGTTACCGATCATAGAAGAAATTTTAAGGAACATAAAATCAACCAAATTTATGACGACTTTAGACTTAACGACTGGTTATTTTCAAATAGGGGTGAGGCCTGAGGACGTGCCTAAGACTACTTTTATAACCAAGTCTGGCACTTATGCATTTTTGCGTATGCCGTTTGGCCTTTCAGGGGCCCCGGCAACATTTCAGCGATGCATGGACATTGTGTTAAGACCTGTTCTTGGAAAGTCCACATTTATCTATTTAGACGATATCATTATTACTAGTGATAATCTCGACCAACATGTACAAGATTTAAGACAGGTGTTTTCTTTATTAAATGAGGCCGGTCTAAAAGTTAATGTCGAAAAGTGCAAATTTGCAGCCCTTGAATTAAAATATTTAGGTTACAAAATATCTCTAAAAGGGATCGAGACAGATGAATCAAAAATAATCGCTGTACAAAAGTATCCGACTCCAAACACGGCAAAGAAGCTCTCTTCTTTTCTAGGACTTTGTTCATATTATAGGTCCTTAATAAAAGATTTTGCGGCTATCGCTGAGCCATTGTTAAAATTAAAAAGGAAAAAGGCTAGATTCTCGTGGACGGCCGAAGCCAATAGTGCTTTCGAAAAATTAAAACAAGCATTAACGCAAGCCTCTGTGTTGAAATTTCCTGAAAAGGATGACAATTTAGAAATTTCAGCGGATGCTTCGGATTATGCGGTAGGAGCGGTACTTTCGCAAAATCAGCAGCCCGTGGCATTTTTTAGCCGAACTTTAAATCAAACACAAAGAAACTATTCCGCGACCGAGAGAGAGGCACTTGCAGTTCTGTTAGCAGTGCAAAAGTTCCGAGTCTATTTTGGAAAGGCGCCGATAACAGTGTACTCTGATTATGCGGCGGTAACTAGATTGTACTCAGGAAAAAATTTATCCCCAAGGTTAATAAGATGGGCACTCAAGCTGCAAGAATATAATCTGGTAATCAAGCATACCCCCGGAAAGGAAAATATCGTAGCAGATGCCCTATCAAGAATTAAAATTGACGAACAAGGTAATGCCGTAAAGGTGGCAATGCTTACAGCATGTACAATAAATTCCCGAGAAACTGTAATAACCGAATTGGGTAATGTTCCTGAGTTTGGAAGTATTTATGAGTATTTGAAGAATCCTGAAAATTTTAGCCACCAAGATATTGTGGCGATAAGAAAAAGGGCGGCCCATTACGAACTAATAGATGGTCTATTATTCTATACAAAAACTACGAATTCCAACAACGAATTTCGACCTGTTATCCCAGCTAGTCTTAGATTAAATATCCTGCAGGAGCTCCATGACAGCCCTTTAGCTTCTCATGCTGGTATTCGAAAAACTCTCCAACGCGTACGCGAGGCAGTCTACTTTCCTGAACTGCAAAAGTTAACAAGGGCGTATGTGTAGTCCTGCCCAACATGTCAAGCAGTTAATTATATTAATTTCCGCCCGGCCGGGTTTCTAAATAGTATTAAATCCGAATTTCCAAATGAAATAATTGGCATCGATTTATTGGGCCCTTTCCCAAAAAGTCAGTTAAATAAAAGTCGCTATCTCCTTGTTATGGTTGATCATTTTAGTAAATGGACCGAAATTGTTCCCTTAAAACGAGCCTCCGCGAAATTAGTTACTGATTCTATTTTAAATAAATATATTTTAAAATACGGGGCGCCCCTAAAAGTTATATCGGATAATGGTCCTCAATTTGTAAGTAATATATTTGAAGACATGTGCCAAAAACTGGGCATACGTCATTTAAAAATGGTCCCGTATCGGCCGCAATCAAATATAGCGGAACGGGTCTATAGAAATATAGTGAAAATTATCCGTAGTTATGTTAAAAATTTTCATAAAAGCTGGGATAACTATGTCAATGAATTTGCTTTCGCCCTTAGGACCGCAAAACATGATACAACGGGCAAAACTCCTGCTGAGTTATTTCTAGGCAGAAAGATTATAACACCGTTAGATAAATTATTTTATGTGCAACAAAGAGCCCCAGAATTTAAAATGGGTGATATAGAAAAACTAACAAAAGAAGCAAAAAAGAATACGGAAGTAGCACAAAGAAAACAGAAGCTCTATTATGATTTGAAACGACGGGGAGTAACTTATAAAGTAGGGGATGAAGTTTTAAAAATTAAGCATTCACTTTCTTCAGCACCAGAAGATAAAACTGCCAAATTTTTTCCACGATTTGAAGGACCATATGTTATAGAAAAAATAACTCACGCTGTTGTAGTGTTAAAAGCCAGAAATGGTGAAACCTGTTCCGCAAACATTGATCAAATCAAGCCCTACTTCGATCGTAATAAAATGCAAATCTTTTCATATCTTTTGCAGGATCCGGCACGGCAGACACCGCAGGTACAAGCTCCAGAGGTGGAAAAACGACAAGTACAAGGGCAGGCCAATAAGAGACAGAAGCAAGTGAAAAGAAAATTGCCCCGCGGAAAAATTGAAGGTAACAAGAAAAAGAAGCCGTTCCACCGTCCAGAAAAGAGAGTTCACGAACACCCCCAGAATGAAGAAGGGAGAAGGACGACGTATGTGAAGAGAACCAGGAGAAATGACGGCAACTATAACCCGGCTCTAAAACGGAAGATCAACTCATCCGACAGGACTCTCCGCAGTAAATGTAGCCGAACTGCGGAAGGGCCATCAGCGGCGGAGGAAAAAGTACAAGGAAAATTTGAACGGCCGACAACGAGGTCCAAGCAAGAACACGGAAGAAGTTTCCCGGTTCCGCCAAGACCAGCTGCCATCAAACGGCCAAGACCACAAGCAGAGGAGAAAAGGAAGGTATTCAAGGGTGGCCGAACTGGTGAAAAAAGGAAGCTTCCAGAGGAAAGCATTGAAGGGCGAGCCCGTACAAGAAGGAGGATAAATCAAACTACTATCTGCAGTACCTTTAAAGACTGGGCCCAGAAAAGGATGTCCGAATATTACAAAGATAAGTAAAATTTTATGTTACTTTACAAACTTAAGTTAATCTTTCATTCTTACTGCAAGTGGCAGATTTCAAGAAGTTTTACCTCATGCGAGGTCTACCTTTGTCGCCAAAAGGGCGAGAAATGAGTTGTTACCGATTTTGGTATTATGTTTTTCAATTACTCGCGTGTAAAACTAAAGTTGATGTATAATAGCGTTGTGTAAAAACTTAAATATTGTAAAAAGTTATTGTATAAATTTTATTTAAAACATTCTAGCAAGAGAGAAGTTTTAGTCTGAAAGACTTTTTGAAATGTATTATTTCAATGTAGAAAGAATTGGCACTTGCTTTGAAAAGAATAGAAGTTAACAAGGTACTACTAATGTATGTTTTCAAATGTGTAAAATTAACAGCATGTTGATATGTTCTTATATACAATGTGAACTGTTATTTTAAATGTTAAGAAATACCGTGATATGGTAAAAGTGAAAGTAATGTTAAAAATTTGTTATTCGTGTGACTGTAAAGACTAAATCATGGCGAATATGTGTTAAAGGTTGAATGATGTAGTTAGGCTCTCTGACGCTACACTTTAGAGTTAGCCACTTTTAGAATAGTATCTCAGGGTTTAGAGTTGAAATTAGGGTGTGTTAAGAGGTCTCGTTATGTTGAATTTTAACACGTTAGTGTTTTGATTGTAGGAGGAAGTGTGGCACACGTAGACAGAAACACATTCGTGTTTGGTGTTCTTTTACAACACATGTCAGAGAGCACGGGGAGAGATAATTAAAATAGTCATGAATGAAATAAGAATGTTAAGAGAAGTATAATTGTATATGTTACTTGCCATTTCATTGTGTATTATTTCATTAAACTAGTTTTCCTTCCAGATCTCTGGAAGGAACCAGAATTGAATAAAAGAATGCCTTTATTATAGGGGAAACTCATTCGTATTCGAAAAAAAAAAAAAAAAAAATTAAAAAAAAATAAAAATACTGCACTGCTTGTTCACCCGGATTTGAGCTGAGATTGAACTACCAGTTTTAACCACTCATAGGACAATTCTAAAGAAAATGCTTGTAATATTATGTAATCAAAAATTAACTACACGTTCTATGGCATAATTGCTTTCTCAAGTACAGAGGTAGGAAATACTTTATCTGCTCTTTTTTTTTTTTTTTTTTTTTTTTTTTTTTTTGAAGTGTTTGGTAATGGTATTATTCATTTCATGTATTTTCTATAATACATATAAAACCCTAATATTTCTATTACAAGTGTCTTTTTTTTTTTTCATTTTTAAGTGCTTTGCTTGTTGATATTATCAAAATTGCATGTGATAAGTAGTGCTATTATGTATATAATAGCTATATATTATGTATGTGGAAATCCACGACCAATGCTGAGTTAGAATACCAGCTGACGTCATCAGCATAGCTCAGTGCGAAGCATTCCAGACAGCGTCAGATATAGTGCTGTAAAAGTAACGAGAAATTGAGTACCCGTATGTATTCGTTACTCAATGAATCAGTACTCGTTACTTTCGTATCGTTACTCGTTACTTTCGGTAGAATCGACTATAGTAGGTATAAAGCGTCGCATCGCATTGAATCACGTGAACGGCTGAATCCCGCAGGAGTTTTTTTGCATCGCATTTTTGGGTAGAAATAATTCACTTTCTTTTGGCTATTATTTTGTGGTACACTCATATCATTAAATATTTAATTTTCTATTGGTGTCAGGGCTTAATTTTTAAAATCAGTAGCTCGGAAAGCTACGGAATGACGTTAGGAATGCAGAAAAAAATAAAGAGGGAAATAAAATAAATTATACAATAATAACATAATTATTAAATAAAATGATAAAAAGTAGTTATTAAAATACGTAATATTTAAAATAATAAAAATTAATTAATAAAAATTAATGAATAGTTAAATAATAAACTAAAATACCAGATCTCATCTTACTGGCTTAATAACATTTCGTCCTGTATGGTTTCATCCCCAGCTCGAAAAAGTGTCTTTTTGTCCACTGCTTTCTCCTTAATTCCCTCTATCCGTCCTCCATGAAGGTATCCCTCCATTTAGGCAGATAGCCCTCGTGTGCTTTGCCATAATTAAATAATCCAATTCAATCCATCGGCTGTTCGAAAAACAGGTGTTCACTTTACAATAAGGCGAACGCCTGTTTACTTTAATTAAAATGGTTTTCAGGAGATAACTGTTTCTACTTTGACTTAGCTTTTCATTGCTAATACTATTTAATATTTTACGCAAACAAATTATGCTGAGCAGAATAATGAATTTCAGACGTGTTCAAAAGGTGTGTATGTGAATATAATAAAATTTTTTATATATAGTATCCATTTTTTTTAATTTCACGCATTTCTAAAGCAGCAGAACCACGGTATCACTATTTTGACATGCACGCACACATATACACACACACACAAAAAAAAAAAAAAAAAAAAATGTGCAATTAAGATTCATGTTACATTCTTTATTAAAAGTAATGGGTTGTCTTTAAATGCAACTCTTTATGCTTTTAGAGAAATTCATGTGATGATCTTAAAAAAGGTGATGTTCACTACCAATGTATGTTTATGTTCTCAAAAATGCAGATCTCTTTTAGAAAGTGACCTCTTCGTTATCTTGATGTCTCTGATGTCGTTAATAGATGTCCTCTTCTCTTGATGTCGTTAATAGATAACCCACCAGCGGCCGAGCGGTAAAGTCGCTGAACACTGGTAGTTCGGTCCGAGGTTCGAATCCCGCGAACGGGATGGCTGCATGGGTGTTTTCGTGGTTTTCCCCATGTGTAACGTGTATACGAGCCAATTTCCCTTAGAAAGTCCTCCACGAAAGGCATCCCTCCTCTTAGGCAGATAGCCCTAGTGTGCTTTCCCATAATTAAATACACCACTACCACACGTTAATAGATATTTTTATAAATATTTTCTAATAGATTATAAGGTATTTCTCCCGCCTTCCTAGCATGTATTCGTGGTGTAGTGGTTCTGCACGCTGAACCGGTATTCCATAAGTCCGTGGTTCCATTCCCAGCGAAAGCGGTTTCTAATTTTTCAATCTCTCTTGCTTTCAAAAAATCCTAATGTCTCTACAAGATAATGGAATGAATGTAATTTAATGTCAATTTAAAAAGTGTACCTTTATATTAAGACAGATTTATGGCTCTAATATTTCTTTCGCAATTAACTGTTATGTAAGCTTAATTGTTTTCTTATACCATTTATTGTACATAACTGAAATATTTACTTTGAGACAGGCACACACACGTAATAATAATAAATCCTATATTTACAATAAAAAAATCCAAAGAATATTCTCTATTACATTTTTATTTCACCACAGCAGATTTAAATTATTTTGGAAATGAATATGATGTCTCTTTTTGAAAAAAATTCAAAATCAAAATTCTCTTTTTCGAAATCTTTTTGCATACATGTACACATATATGTATGTTTCTCGCATTGTGTTAAAACAACGGTACCTAGAGCCATCCGATTTTGAATAAGGTACGTCTCCACCCGAATATGGGCATCTGGAAGCCCAAATTTGGATTGGATTATTTAATTATGGCAAAGCACACGAGGGTATCTGCCTAAAGGGAGGGATGCCTTCGTTTAGGGCTTTCTAAGGGAAACTGGCTCGTATACACGTTACACATGGGGGAAAACCACGAAAACACGCATGCAGCCAGCCCATTCGCAGGATCCGAACCTCAGACCGAACTACCAGTGTTCAGCGTCTTTACCGCTCGGCCGCTGGTGGGTCCCAAATTTAGAATTTGGAAGTTCTTTTATTTTCTATTTCATATTTTGTAAAAAATTTAACGAATTTTTGATTAACAAACTCAAAGATTTAAAAAGCGAGCAATGGCAATATTCTACCGGGGGGGGGGACCTTTTTATCACCAGCGCGCGAAACTGTGTATCAGAAATTCTAAAGATATTCTCATTTTAAAATTATTTTGCGATATTACTGTAGAACTGAATTTTATGGTTTAAGTGCGAAGAACATGATATTTAATAAAAGATGACAACACACAAAACTTAAAAAAAAAGGCCCCTTTGGACGTAATTTAATATTTGAAACCTTTCAGATTTTAAATTTTTTTTAAGATCCAAAGGGACAGTTTGCCCTGAAGGACTATTAATTTCGTTTTGGATTTTGTGTTGGAAACTTTAAAAGGGTGCATCACTTTTCAAATCGTTGCCACCATATATTATCGCTCTGTCTTATATTTAAAGAAATTATATAATGAAGAATCTACATGAATGCGTGTATGTTCCTCGCATTGTGATAAAACAACGGTACCTAGCGCCATCAAAATTTGGATAATATAATTTTCCATAGAATATAGGCATTTGGAAGCTCCTAGTTTGAATTCGAAATTCGTTTTATTATCCAATTCGTATTTTGTAACACTTCAAAGAATTTGTCATTAACAAACTAAACGATTTCAAAGTGAGCAATGGCAAATACTGTACGGGTAAAAAAAAAAAAAAAAAAAAAAATCTCCAGCGCGCGAGACTTTGTATTGAAAATTCTAAAGATGTAGAAACATTAGGTTACTTCGATGTAAGAGATGTGAAAAATAAGCAATATCCTCGCCGGAAATTGTATTACCCACCTCTCGAATACGCGCCGAGCGTCCTGACCACTATACTACGAAAGCCTGCTAAGAAGGAGGGAGAAATACCTTATATTCTCACCCTTTTAAAGGGCGACTGGGGATTAGGCGACCCAGTTGCCAAATCATGGTGGTGGAGAATCATTGTTGTGAGCTCCATGATTTATATTTGGTAACGATATTCATCAGCCGTTGTGTTCCATTTTAGACAGTTTTTTTTTTTTTTTTTTTTTTTTTTTTTTCAGTTTGGCAACGGTAAGAAAGCTTGGAATAATGTTTTGATTTCCTTAAGTGTGTAAGAAAATAAAGTTTGGCTTTCTTAAGCAAGAAAACGTAATTGTTTATTTAAAATATTTCTTCTCACGTGTTATAGAACGGAGTCAAATTTAATTTAAAGGCAAGAACGACTGAATGAAACAATATTCAGGTAGATTCAACGCAACAATCATCATCTACCATCTTTTTTAGTTCGGGCGCCATTGTATAGACATCAGGTTGTTTCGAAGCGAGATGAAAAATGAGCAATGCCTTCGCCGGGACCCGTAACTACGGACCTCTCGAATACACGCCGAGAGTGCGGACCACTGCATTACGAAGGCATGCCAAGAAAGCGGGAGAAATACCTTATAAAGATATGCTCATTTTAAAATTATTTTGCGATATTGTTGACCCAAAATGTTCAAAAAACGCCTCTTTGGACGTAATATAAATCTGAAACTTTTCAGATTTTTTTAATTATTATTTATTAGTCCAAAGAGGCAATTTTCCCAGAAGGACTATTCATTTCGTTTTGGTATTTTGCGTTGATTCACATGCGTTGTTTCACTTTTAAAATTGTTGTCACCAAACACAAGTATTATCACCCTGTATTATATTTAAAGAAATTAAATAATGAAGAATGTGCATGTAAGTTTCTCGCATAGTAATAAAACATAAGTACCTAAAGACATCAAATTTTGAATAACGTAATCCTCCTGAGAATATGGGCATCTAGAAGTGCAAATTTGGAATTTGTTTTATTATCGATTTCATATTTTGGTAAAACTTTAACGAATTTTTTATTAACAAACTCAAGGATTTCAAAGCGAGCAATAGCAACGCTGTACAGAAAAACAAAAAATAAAAAATAATAATAATAAATTATCTCCAGTGTACGAAAATATGTATCGGAATTTCTAAAAATATGTATCGGAATTTCTAAAAATATGCTCAATTTAAAGCTATTTTGCAAAATAGCTCCTGAACTGAATTTTATGGTTTAAGTGCGAAGAACTTGGTAAAGGTAACACACAAAATGTTAAAACGACGCCCTTGTGAAAGTAATTTAAAATCTGAAATCTTTCAGATTTTTTTAGTCCAAAGGATCAATTTACCCAGAAGAACTATTAATTTCGTTTTGACATTTTGCACCGCTTCACGATAAGCGTTGTTTCAATTTTCAAATTTTCGCCACCAAATATTATCTCCCTGTACTATATTTAAAGAAATTAAATAATGAAGAATCTGTATGAACGTAAGTATTTTTCTCGCATTGTGATAAAACAGCGGCACCTAGAGCCATCGAAATTCGAATAACGTAATCTTCCATAGAATATGGGTATGTATAAGTCCTAATTTGAATTTGCAATTTGTTTTATTATCGATTTCATATTTTGTAACACTTCACTGTTTTTGATTAACAAACTTAGAGATTTCAAAGTGAAGAGTGGCAACAATGTACGAAAAAAAAAATATTTTTATCTCCAGCGCGCGAGACTGTGTATCGGAAATTCTAAAGATATGTTCATTTTAAAATTATTTTGCGATATTGCTGTTGAACTGAATTTTATGGTTTGAGTACGTAGAACATGATATTTAATAAACAAAGGTAGCACGCAAAACGTTAAAAAAAGGCCTCTTTGGACGTAATTTAAAATCTAAAACCTTTCAGATTTTTTTATTTAACTTTTTTATTTATTTTCATCTTTCCTGATAGCCTTCCGTAGGCTCCATCATTTCTAATTTTAAAAATTAAACCCTGACTGCAGCCAACGATTGCGAAAATAAAAGCCATGTAAGGAAGATGGATATAATATTATATATGATATATAGACTATATTCCTATAGTTTATATATATATATATATATACTTTTGCATTTAATTATAATTTATTTAATATATATATTTACGTTTGATAGTATCGGCGATTGCAATAAAAATGGGTGGTGCACATCTAGATGTTACAGCGGTCGTATATACAAATTTTCAACGTTCTACAAGTAATCATTTTGGAGTTATGAGAAATGTATACATACATACGTACACGTCATGAAAAAAATCCCTTTTAAGTATCAGCTTAGAATCATATCCCTTTAATCCTACTTAGCAATCCGTTTTGGGAAGAAAGAGTCCTTCATTGTGTCCGTACGTACATACGTCACCCAAAAACATTATCCACATGGATTATGTAATGGTCAAAAATGGATGTTTCCGTAGAAATATGATGCCCAATATTTTTCGCGATTACAGTACTTACTTCCTTTTTACTTCGTACAAGTAAGTAAAGAACGTATATTGACCTACATATTCTTATATAAACAATACCTAAGTGCAGTATATAAATATTTCAAATCAATAAAAATATCCCAATGGCACCCTCAAGAGAAAATCAATAATTATTTAAATTATCCAAATTTTCAAATTACAAACATAATATGCACTATAAATCTTAATGAAGTACAAAATAACGCTTCACGCTGTCAAAATGGCTCATCTTATTAAATATCATCAACTAAGTATTATTTCAACTAAAATACAAACACATAATATAAATAAGAGTTTACCCGATGAATTACACAAAAAAGTACGAAATTATCAATAAAAAAAATATGCGCGCATTGTGACGCACAGGTATTGTTAGCAACCTCATCATTCGTATTCGAACAGCAACCGCATTCGTATTCGAACAACCGCATCATTCGTATTCGAGTAGAAACCGCATCATTCCTACTCGCATCGTATGAGTAACGAAATGGATGCGAGTAACGAAATTGATTTGTGAGTACCGAATCGCTACTTCGAGTCAACCGATGTACCCGTTACTCGCGGTTTGCTCCAGCTCTAGTCAGATAGCGTCCAGACGTGGATGTGACTGGAGGATGTGAACAGACGGCTCGCATTTCTTCAAGAGTTGAAGAAGATAGACGGTCTTCTTTTGGAGTTTTGATTCTTCTTTTGATGTTTCGCCTTTAGCTGTTATGCTTTTAGCTGATTATATTATTTAACACTACCCATGAATGTTTGTGTGAAAGGACTGAAATGTTCATCACTACATGAATCCTGCAACATTAATCCCTAATTTATCTTTATTACTTTTTATTTCTTATTAGTAAAATAAAAGCATTTAAAATGCAACGTTCGTGCTCTCTATCTCTGATTTAAAAGAGAACCCTACAATTAATGGCGACCACCCGTGCGGCCTCGAACTCGAAAGTGTGCGAGTGACATTATGAACTGTGCTTTGAACTGATTGAGTGAACTGTTGTCACGAGTTATTGGATTACTCGTATTAAGTGTGTGGATTACCCTTATTGAAGACGATCATCTGTCGGTTGAGTACAAAACTTTCTTTCCAATATGAAGTTAGTAGAAATTCCAGAATTGGAAGCAGCTTTAAAGAACAGTAAAAGTTCTGAAATCAAAAATTTGCATAAGCTTATTTTTAATACTGATGGAGATCGAAATAACCGGAAAAGATTACGTGAATTTTCTGGCTTTACATTTAAACCAGATTCTGAAGAATTTAATAAGAAAATAGATACAGTGCAGAATAGTTTTACTTTGAATGAGTTAATTAAAGTTTGCAATGTATTGTGCTTAAATTCAGAAGGTTTAAAATCGGAAGTCGTAACCCGAATTGTCTCTTTCCTATGTGATTTATCTGTATTATTTGAAAATATGGGTTTTCATCCGCAGAGAACCCGTTGGCGCTTCGGGAAAGAACCCATTGGCGCCGTAGCATTTTTACTCGCCAAGCTCGCGGTTCATCGACTATGAGCGTAGCCGTGAACGTGATTTTTAGTGCATGTAAATTCAAGTTAGCAGACAAAACAATATATTAAGCATATGGTAGTAAAAATTCACAGATAATAAGCATGTAGAAGTAAAACTAACCGGTTAAACGTGATATACGAATATAAATGTATTAAATTCAAGTTAGCACAGAAAAGAATATATTAAGCAGAAGACAATATATAAGGATTTATAACGGAAATAAAAATTCATTAAAAAATATAAATTAGTATTAATATATTGAAATTAACCGGTTAAACATGATAAACGAAAAAAATGTGTCTTAAATTCCAGTTAACACAGAAAACAATATATTCCTTTTAGTTAATTTTGATGACCATGGTGATGCATAATCAATAATATTTTTTATTTCAATTTAATCATCTGTTTATGTCACACCTGCCATCTTCTGAATGGTTATTGTTAGAAAAGCATTAACAATATTTTATCTTGTTAAAATTTTACACCATAAAAATAGATTTATTCTCATAATTTTAGATGTCAATAATAAAAATAAAAGCATTACTTAAAATGCACATGCACATTTTTGCGGTCTACGGAAACAAATTATTTTAGAGGTTGGAAACCTCATGGTTCATTAGAGCTATTAATAATTAAGAACAACAACATTAATTTGTAACAACGTGAACAGCCGTGTTACAAATTAGCATTCACCCTTCCCGCCGTATTTTCTTCCCTTCATTCCGAACCGAGAACCGGCATCTATATACGAAAATATTTCTATCTATTCGTTGTTAAAAAAATCAGAAAAAATAATAATAAATAAGAGAAGAAGAATATAAATCTGCAAATGCGAACAACGACAGTGATAATTCAACAAAATGAACGCAAGAGGAATGGTTGCAAACTTCGAACAAGCGAATAGGATAAATACGCTGGTTACCAGATTTGAACTATTATCGCCAAAGTTGGCGATGTTTACATTTACCGGGTTCTCTGCGGAAGTGCTTCCAAAAATATTTTTCATGAAGAAAATAGTGATATTGAAGATGAAACTATTAATAAAATTTCTGAAGTAATGCTTGATGATAATCAAAGAGACGATCCTGGTTTTAACGAGTCTCAAGTAAATAACAGTATGCAGCTTCCAATTCAAGATCATTTTAAACCTCATCTTAGTTTTTCGGATATTGAAAGTACAATAAGACCCCGCTTAACGCTGTTTCGTTTAGCGCTGTTTCGGTTTAGCGCTGTTTCGGTTTAGCGCTCTTTTATTTCAACCCGGGGATTCTCCGAAATTGTGCGCAGCGCTAGGTTTCCAAATAACATATCCGAAACAGTGTAGTTGTGTTTCTTGCTTTGTGGACGCATTTTTATCATTTGAAACATTTGTTGACATTATTGTAAGTTTAAATTTGTATAATACTATAACGATTAATATAGTGACAAATATTATGATCTTTAGTTTTTATCATGGGTGATAATAAAAAACAAGAAAAGAAAGCAACCAGAAAAAGCATTTCACTGGAAACTCAAATGCAAGTGATTAGAAGATTAGATTCTGGTGAACGTCAATCTCAAATTAGTGCTGCATTGATTTTGGCAACTTCAACAATAAGGACAATTCTTAAGAATAAAGAAAAAATACTGTCATCGGCAACTGCAACTCTAGTTGCAAGCTCTGCAACTAGAATTACTCTTCTAGAAATAACATTATAGAGGAAATAGAAAAACGACTGTCTATATGGATTGACGACGAAATTGAACGCAATATGCCATTAAGCCAATCTATCATAATGCCTTCTTGACAAAAAGGCAGAAAATTGGAAACCCAGAATAGACTGAATGATCTGACTGAGAATTTTATTTGTTTTTAAAAGTATATGCGTTTATATTGTTTTTATTTTTGTAAGAAATAAATGTTTGATTTTATTTTTATTAAAAAAACATTATTAAATTTAATGCCTAACCATTTTTTATCCGTCTTCCCCTAACCCCATTATTTACATGTTAAGATAGCCTCGCTTAGCGCTGTTTCGCATTACGCTCTACTTCGATGGAACGTATCCCCCGCGTTAAGCGGGGTCTTACTGTATTGTTAATCCTTTTTCTGGTAATGCATATGAAAATGTTGATAAATGGATTGATGAATTTGAAGATGTTATAAGTTCTTTGAAATTGAGTGATTTGCATAAATTAATTTTTGCTAAAAGATCGTTAAAAGGTAAAGCGAAACTATTTATTCAGAGTGAACCTACAGTTAATGACTGGTGTAAGTTAAAAAAGCTTTTGAAATCTGAATATGGTAAAGCTTTTAATTCTGCTGAATTACATGAAATGTTATGTAAGCGTAAATTAATTCCTAATGAATCTTTAGATGAGTATTTTTTGAAAATGAAAGAAATGTGTTCGCGAGGTAACATTGAAGATGCTTCATTAATTAAGTATGTTATTGATGGTATTCTCAATTCTGTGGTGATGAAAACTATACTATATGGTTGCGAAACAGTATCTGAATTTAAACAAAGGCTTAAAATTTATGATAAAATGAGATCGGACAATGATAAGTTTAAAAATCCGAAACCGAAAGTAGACACTCAAGTTAAAGATAGAACTAAGCTTGCGTCATCAAACCGAAATCAATCTAACGTTAATAAGGTCAAATGTTTTAATTGCTAGGAATTTGGGCATCTATCATCGCACTGTGTAAACAAATCGAAGGGTATAAAATGTTTTAAATGTAAAATTTTTGGGCATAAATCAACTGACTGTCCAGAGCAGACCCCGAGAAACAAGCTTACATAAATACCTTAATACAACGAATTTCTGACCAGGATAGAATTATGAAGACTGTAGAAATAAATAATCATTTAGTTGATAGTCTAGTTGATACTGGTTCGGATGTGACGATATGCAGCGTAGAGTTACACAAGCAGATTGGTTCTCCAAGTTTAAATTGTAGCGATATCACATTAAACGGAATTGAATCAAAGCAAACGTACCCCATCGGCTTTTTCATTTCTGATATTTCAATTGATAGTTTTTCACTTCGTACGAAAATTTATGTTGTCAAGTCGTTAAGTGATCAAACTGTAATAGGCTTGGATGTAATGAATCAGTTTAACTTCTCTTTTACCGAGAATGGCCTCCAAATAATTTCTCATCGGAATAAAAGTAATGTAAACTTGATAACTGCTGAGTCATCTCGAAATTCTAACGTTCGTTGCGTTATGGGAAATTTGAATATTGCTGTGTCATTGAAGAATGTTTATGATCTTTCTCAATCGTCTGGCGTCTCTGTTAATGTAAACAAAAACCCCGAAAGCGGAAGTGGCTTGGAAATTAATTACCTTTCACGTCTGGTGAATGCTATTTCTGTCAACGAGATTGATTTATCGCATATTTCAAATGCAGAACATAAAGAAAGACAGTGTAATTTAATTAATTCGTACCAGCCTCGGAAAAATAGACAATCTGACTTCAAGATGCAAATAAATTTATGCAATGAAATTCCTGTCTGTCAAAATAGAAGGTGCATGTCTTTCGCGAAACAAAAAATTGTTGACGATCAAATTAAGGAATGGCTGAAAGAAAAAATAATAAAACCTAGCAACTCTAACTATGCGGCACCTATTGTTTTGTGCAACAAGCGGGATAATTCTAAAAGATTATACATTGACAATCAGAAATTAAATAAGAAGATTATTAAAGACAAATTTCCACTGCCTTTAATTCCGGAAGTACTTGATCGTTTAGAACAGTCAAAAGTCTTCACGGCACTAGATTTGAAAAATTGCTTTTTCCATGTAGACATAGATGAAAAATGCACTAAATATACTGCGTTTGTAACACATAATGGTATTTATGAATTTCTTAAAGCTCCTTTTGGTTTATGTATTAGTCCAAATGTTTTTCAAAGGTATATTTATTCAGTATTTCGTGACTTGTTAAATGAAGGTGTACTAATTATTTATATGCATGATATAGTCATACCGGCTAATGATGAAGTTGAATGTTTAGACAAATTAGAAAGAGTATTCAAAACTGCTTCGGAATATGGATTACAAATAAATTTCAAAAAGTGCCAATTCTTAAAACGGAAAATTGAATTTTTGGGACATGTAATTGAAAACGGAAATATTCGACCATCACCTTCCAAATGCTGTTCGAAACTTTCCACAACCGCGTAACTGTAAACAACTACAAAGCATTTTAGCACTAACGGGATATTTTCGTAAATTCATTCCGCATTATGCTCATATAGCTAAACTTCTTAGTGACTTACTTAGAAAGGGTATTGGTTTTAAGTTCGATTCCGAACAACAGGAAGCATTTTGCAGATTAAAAGAAATTCTCTCTCAAGCACCTGTTCTACACATATTGAGGCAAGGATATCCATTAGAACTTCATACTGATGCTAGTAGTCAAGGCTTTGGTGCGGTATTACTCCAATTGTCTGATGATGGTAATTATCACCCAATCCAGTATATGAGTAAGAAGACTTCACCGCAGCAAGAGAAACTCTGTAGTTACGAATTAGAAGCCCTTGCAGTTATAGAAGCTCTGAAGAAGTTTAGAAACTATTTGTTAGGGACTAAATTCAAAATTGTAACTGATTGTAGTGCTTTTCAGAAAACTTTAGACAAGAAAGATTTAACTCCTAAAATTGCGAGATGGGCAATGTTTATTGAAGAATTCGATTACGAAATTGTACATCGTTCAGGAAGCCAAATGAAACATGCTGATGCTTTAAGTAGAAATGCTCTAATTTTAACATCATACACATCCGATGTAACTGAGAAGATTCGGTTAGCACAACAACAGAATGAAGATGAACATGTGAAATTGATAAAGAATTTAGTTGAGAAGGGAGAAGAAAATGGATTCTTCGTGAGAAATGATATTTTGTACAAATTTGATAATGGTAAAGATCTGCTAGTAGTGCCAGAATCCTTACAGACCGAAATCATACAGAAGGTACATAAAAAAGGTCAGTTTGCTGTAGATAAAACTGAGAATGCTGTAGAGCAAGAATTCTATATTCCCAGACTGAAATGCAAAGTTGAAAAAGTGATTGCTAACTGTATAGAATGTATACTGTACAACAAGAAGCAAGGAAAAGCAGAAGGATTTCTTCATCCTGTACCGAAAGAAAACGTCCCCTTGAGTACGTACCATCCCAAGCAGCACCGGAACGTTTCGAAAACGTTCAGAATCCGCGTCATACCGTTCTATAACGGTGTTAGGTGTATTTAGAACGTTCTACATAACGTGCTAAAATGGTGCGTGTAACAACCGTGTATTTAATACGTACATTTCGACGTACAACAATCGTGTTTTTTGAAACGTTCCCAGATTGAGTTATAAAATACGTTCGACATAACGTGCTAAAGTTGTTTATGTTAGAACCGTGTTCTTAGGACGTACATTTCAACGTAAAATACTGGTACTTTCCGAAACGTTCTCAACATGTACTAGAAAATACGTTCTAAACGACGTGCTAAAGCGGTGCGTATTATAACCGTGTTCTTAGGACGTATATTTCAACGTACAACACTGGTACTTTTCGAAACGTTCTCAACATGTGCTAGAAAATACGTTCTAAACGACGTGCTAAAGCGGTGCGTATTATAACCGTGTTCTTAAAACGCACATTTCAACGTACAATCCTGGTACATTTCGAAACGTTCTCAACATGTACTGGGAAAAACGTTCTAAATTACGTGCTAAAACGGTGCGTATTATAACCGTGTTCTTAAGACGTATATTTCAACGTACAATACTGGTACTTTTCGGAACGTTCTCAACATGTGCTAGAAAATACGTTCTAAACGACGTGCTAAAGCGGTGCGTATGATAACCGTGTTCTTAAAACGCACATTTCAACGTACAATCCTGGTACATTTCGAAAAGTTCTCAACATGTACTGGGAAAAACGTTCTAAATTACGTGCTAAAACGGTGCGTATTATAACTGTGTTTTTAAGATGTATATTTCAACGTACATTCTGGTACTTTTCGAAACGTTCTCAACATGTGCTATGAAAAACGTTCTAAGCGACGTGCTAAAGAGGTGCGTATTATAACAGTGTTCTCAGAACACATATTTCAACGTACAACACTTATACTTTTTGGAACGTTCTGATTATGTGCTGGGCCCACCAGCGGCCGAGCGGTAAAGTCGCTGAACACTGGTAGTTCGGTCCGAGGTTCGAATCCCGCGAACGGACTGGCTGCATGGGCGTTTTCGTGGTTTTCCCCATGTGTAACGTGTATACGAGCCAGTTTCCCTTAGAAAGTCCTCCACGAAGGCATCCCTCCTCTTAGGCAGATAGCCCTCGAGGCTTTGCCATAATCACACACACACACACACACTGATTATGTGCTAAAGTACGTTCTACAGGACGTGGTAAAGCTGTGCGTATTATAACCGTGTTCTTCGGACATGCATTTTAAAGTACAACACTGGTTTTTTCGAAACGTTCCCAGACATACTATAAAGTACGTTCTGCATGATGTGCTAAAGAAGTGTGTGTTACAACTATATTCTTATAACGTACATTTAGAAATACAATACTGGTATTTTTCAAAACGTTCTCAGCATGTGCTATAGGCCCCCAGCGGCCGAGCGGTAAACTCGCTGGATACTGGTAGTTCGGTCCGAGGTTCGATTCCCGCGAACGGGCTGGCTGCATGGACGCTTTCCTGGTTTTCCCCATGTGTAACGTGTATACGAGCCAATTTCCGTTAGGAAGCCCTCCAGGAAGGCATCTCCCTTCCGTGTAGTGCCTAAGAGCGAAGCACGTTAATAAAAAAAAATGTGGTATAAATTACTTTATACATGACACGCTAAAGCTAATTACACCGTGTTTCTTAGAATGTTCTTTTCAGAGCATCTGGTAATTTTCGGATGGCTCACTGCATGCTATCAAGCGCATTCTACATGACGTGCTTGTTACACCTGTATTTTTCTGTACATTTTAATATATAAAACATCCGTGTTGTACCATGTTCTTCGTTAAAACATTTGGAGCGTGTGCTATAAAGTACATGCTACTCACATTACAATTATACTAATTACCTAGGTTTCAGGCAACCGCCAAATTATTCATTTTCCATAAATACTTCAATATATTTTATTTTGCCGCAGTATTAGTTATAGAAAACATTTTCATTAAATATGTACTGTAAAGACAGTTCGTAAGGCTTGTATTTCAAAAATAGATAAAATAATGTTACTTAAAAACTGTATTCTTCTTATTAAATGTAAGTTATTTAGAATTTCAAAAAAATATTTAAAAGTTCCTGCATATTTTTCAGATGAAATTATGTCGATTTTTTTTTTTTTTTTTTTTTTTTCCATTTCGCATTAACCATTTGTGTTTGCAGTACATTCATGAAACGTGTCATAAACTTTCTACTAGAACAACCATGTGAATAGTATGTAGCTTTCTATGTGCAATATTGGTATCTTCCATAACATTTGGACATGGGGTAAAAAAACTACATGTTATTCGCGTTACAAATGCGATTGCACATATTTAGAATAGGGCCCACCAGCGGCCGAGCGGTAAAGTCGCTGAACAGTGGTAGTTCGGTCCGAGGTTCGAATCCCGCGAACGGGCTGGCTGCATGGGTGTTTTCGTGGTTTTCCCCATGTGTAACGTGTATACGAGCCAGTTTCCCTTAGAAAGTCCTCCACGAAAGGCATCCCTCCTCTTAGGCAGATAGCCCTTGTGTGCTTTGCCATAATTAAATACACCACCACCATATTTAGAATAGCAACAGAATTATGATGATGTTAGGACACGTTTGCGTGCGTGCTAATTTTTTTCCCTAAAATGCATGAATTATTCGTATTGTAGGTGTTAAATGTCGTTGGTGATGAACTGTTTCTTTCAAGTGAAAGAAGAGAAAAGTCACTTAATGATTTTTATTTAAGAAAATTGTTTTATAAATTTTATTAATTTTACAAACATGTAAACACGGATACAACAACAATAATAATAATAATAATAAAGGATACAAATTTGGGGCGACATAATCCGCTTTTTTGCTTGAACATTTTCCATGTTTCTCACCGCCTAAAACAGGCGTCATAAAGAGGATATTTGTCAGGCACACAGACCAAAATCTCTCGCGAACCCCCACCTTCACATATTGCAACAATCTATGATATTTACAATAAAGCAGAGTGATACTATAGAAAATTTAGGATAAAAATGAATCAATGGAAAATCAAACTTATTTTCGAGCGCATGTAAAATAATTAACAACACATGGACCCGAACTCTTTAATTAATTACTTAAGGGGCCTCGAGGGCCCTAAGTAATTGATATGAGCGTTACCGAATATCAGTTATAGTGAGAACTGAAAAGTGCATGACATCAGTAGAAGACCACTAGATAACAAGCATTAGTAAATGCCAATAATCTTATCTAGTAATACGTTAATGCTTAATTGCTTTTCTTTGGAAGAAATGAAAAGGCCTTGGGATTATTGCAAGATTCGGATACCTAAATACGCCACAAATGGAATCCCTTCTGAGTGATCACCAAATGAGTCATTTTCCACTATTACGTTTTTACAGAAAAATTAAAAATTGAAAATTAGGCAGCATAAGAAATTTATGAATTAAAAATATCTTTATATTTTACACTTGTTATCCATTTCCATAGACATGAAAAAAGAAGAGTATGAAAAAAATAGTTTTTTCAACAGCATTTTAATTTCATACTCTATATATTTGTTGCTTTAATTTTTTCCCTGTTTAAAAACTCTGCGAATTGAGAAAATTTAATCCTGTTATTTTTCGCAAATTTAAGTAATTTAATCATTATTCGGAAGATCACATATATGAAGCTGAAATTTATCAATGATTTTTAATCACATGCGAGAAATTTATGTATATCTGCATCGAAACTGTTACGAATATTATTAAGCTGTAGATTTTCAAATGAATTTATATAGTTCCTTTTATATAAATTTGTCCTTTATTCATATCAACTTTTAACTCAGAATTTGATTTCCTGTATGAAAATCATGTCGTCCAATTAACTAGAAGCTATTTACATATTATTTCTGATATTTAGCAAAATATTCGTTGTTTTAATGAAAAGCAAATTTTATTTGCATTGCTCATCTATTGACAATAACATGTAAACAAAGTATTCTTGAAAACGCTTAACATCTTGAACAATCGTGCGTGCAAAGCTTATGCACATTCGGTAAACATGGAAAATAATATTTTACTTTACTTCCAAAAGTTTTTTCGCAGAAGTCTATGAGCAAATGTTTTTGATTTCCTTAAAATTTTTACCCTGTGACTATGACTCATTCTCGAGGATTCAAAGTTTAACACAGAACTTGGATGAAAGGCCTCAGGTTCCCGCTGCTTTTGACCATTCTCAAACTAGCTTTCAAGACATCGTGGGGCGCCAAGTGCCTCGCCTGTGGCCACGTCTGTTAACAATAAAACTGATCTTTCTGGTTACCGACCGCATTATTTCCTTTTCACGGGATAAAATAATGTTTACGTCCATTCCCAAATGCCAATATAAAACAGCAATTGGATCGTTTCAAGATATTCGATGATTAAGAACTTTAGGTTTTCGTTATAACACTGTGAAGTTCATCAATTCCAGATTTCTACAACTTTTCAATTAAATCTAAAAGTGCATTTTATTTCACTTTATAACTATATCCTTTCAGTACTTACTCTTATTATTATTATCATCATCAAAGAACCGTTTTTCTTGTATACTGTTTATAAGGAACAGAAAATGTTTTACATTTCACTTAGCACTGTTATCTCTGATGAAACAAAACTTGGTATGTACAAAATTTATTCACTTGTAGAGCAATAATCACATTTAGCCTACAAATAAAAGATTTAAAGAACTACCCAGATTTTTCAATTCAGAATTTAATATCTAGTACCAAGTACTTTAGAACTCTGAATATTTGGAGTTATAAAATACTTGTTTCGTATCCGTAATTAGTTTAACAAAGTAAATAAATATTTTCTACATGCGCTAATCCAAACGTTAATTATGAAACAGAATATGCTCTTAATCAAGAATAATTTTATTTTAAATAAGTGCATACTGCTCTATCTAGCGATGAAAATTTCAAATGAAGCGAGTTTCAAATGAAGCAAAATGAAGCAACACAAAGCGAGTTATGTGTTTCTGGCAACATGGTGGTTAAAAAGAAGATTTTTCTCTAATAAAACTGGCTAAAATAACGCTGATTATTGTTTAGAAACCAAACCTATATGTTCAAATATTTGATTACTATTATATAAATGTTCACATAGAATTAATTAAAATTTACCATAAAATATTTTAAGAATATTTATTGTTAAAATATCCACATAAAATTATCGCCCCCCCCTAAAAAAAAAAGAAAGAAAGAAAAGAGAAGAAAAACTTAACTTAAATGGTGCAGTGTAATAAAATCTATAAAGACTTTATATTTTTAATAAACGTGCACATATAAAATTTCAATTACACTCAAAAAATCCTTTTGCGACTACAGTATTTTAAATTGTTGCATACTATACGTCTGCATGCATATAACAGCATTCGAAACCAGTTAAAAATTTGTATATCTTCTTTTGTAATAAAAAATTATGAGATTTTCATAAAAATTGCAATCTGATCCTGCAATATCCAACTTAATAGCTAATATGAGTTTAAACTGACGGCATTCTGTACCATTTAAATTATACATGGCAATAAAAATTTTAACTTAAATGACATACGGTGCATTTAAATGATGTGTATAAGCATAAAAACTTTTTATTAACAGGGAAATTTATTATTTTCATAGTTATATGAAGCTAATGATCGTTATAACGTCATTTCGCATCCTTAGAAAATGTCTTTGAGTATCAACGGTATATGAAATGTAAACCAAATAATTCAATTGAAAATAAAATTCAAAATAAAAATTGCACAATGTTATGGAAATAATGTTTAAAAAATATTATTCGTTTGTTCTATATTGCATGCTAGACGTAATTAACGTCAAAAAAAGTTGAATATGATTTTAAGAATGATGTTCTACTTTAGTTAGCATTATTTCGATATTTTGAAACTGTAACGTATCATGGAAAAATGTTCGCTGAATTACAATTTTATTTATTACCTGATCTTTGGATACTTTGCAGATTGCCGTGTCATATATGATGATGGAAAACATGGAAGGTAAAGCATAGTCGGACACATGCATGAATTTTTCAGGAAAACACAGAAACTCGTTATATCTTGTTATGCTCATAGCAGGAATGAATTGCACTATTTATTTATTCGTAAAAGGCAGGGATTTTTAATTTTATTTGCTGCATCTATGTAGCGCGAAAAATTCTGATAGTCATGTACAATTCACGCTGAAAACAATCTGCGAAACTAGTTGAGAAATGAGAACTGAAAGCTGTAGTCTCAAATTCCGGGCATTCGTAACTTAATACATTCTTAGGAATGGCCAGTCTTCATCAGTTATTTAGCCATTCCATCACCGAGAACTTTGCTGTGAGTGCGACCGATCTTCTGCCGTGAGAAAGGGAAACGTTTCGTCGCAGTTTTGATGGAGAACACTCCGAGGGACTCTCACCTCTCTTTCCTAGCCAGCAATACACTCGAGAAGACTTCCGACTCGTCAGTCTTATAAATGCTTCTTTAGAACTGGTAAGTAAGAACTTAAAAATATAATATATATTTAAAAATATTTTAAGGAAAATTTTAAAAGAAATTCCATATGTTTCTGTGAGACATCTAGTTAAATAAATTGCAGTGTTTAGATTTTATTTATCTCTTACGATCTGGTCTAATACTTATTTTCATTGCAATAAAGTTAATAAAATAATTCAGCAGAGAGGTTTGCAATTAGAAATCGCAATTTACAGGAAGAAAGTGCCGCATTTGAAGAGTTCTTTTACTATGCTTCTATTCTATTTGGCTATGGAAAACAACGTAATTTTGAAAATTGTTGATGCACAAAATATATTTCATAAGTAACTTCAATTTTTAATTTCAGAATAATAGGGTGAAGGGTAATAAATTAGGTGATAATCTAAACATACTATAGAAATTGCAATTTAAAAGAGAAACCCCGTTAAGGGGCCCTATGATCCAGCTTGCGAGGACTACCAAAATTACTTAAACCGACCCTAACGATACGATATGTTTTACCTAATTGTGGAGAACAGTTTTTCCTGCTATTCTGTTTACATTATAAGATTTTTTCGCCCTTCTTTCCGCATACCATCGTAGTGTAACTGCAAGCACGCTAATACGTATTCGGAGGATTCGGAATTCGAATCCTGGTGAGAGTACTGCGGATTTCTTGTTTCGTGAGTTCTAAAAAGCTTTTCAAGGGGCGCCCGAAATAAAAGATGGTAGACAACAATTCGTCACTACCAGGATTTTTCGACTGAGCCACCTCATACCTAGTCACCCTTAAAAGAGAAAGTATATAAGACTTCTTTTCCTCACGTGTTTCATGTTTCCTGGATCGATTTAACCTAATGATGCTACGATACCGTAACTGATCCTGCTATTCTGTTACTTATATAATCGACTCAAAAATAGTAACCAATGACACAAATAAACAGGATCATGTTCCGAAATGTAAAGCAGGCGTTATTCACGGTGGTGTCAGTAACGTTTTACAAGAACGTTATGAATTATGCCTATCTGTTACACCTTTTATCCGTATAATCGCACGTCAATTAGCGGTATTAACAGTTTCCATTACATGTAAAGACAGTATAAAAGTGTCTCATAGACGGTATAGTGGTTAGGGAAGCCTACTACGATACCGAAGGTCCGGGGTTCGAATCTCGGAGAAGACATGAACGTTTGTAAATGTATAGTGTCGGTGCGGCATGGCGGCACTCTAAATATGCGGCAACCCGAAAGTCATTTCGTGGGGATTGGTGGAAGGGGAGAGGAGTGGGATATCCCCGGGATGCTCTCTCTGAAAATTTGGGGTGGAAAATAGAAGTCCAACCTCTCTTCGGAATAAGCTCTGGCAACCATTTTTCCATGTAATATGGACACGACAACAACAACAAAGTATAAAAGTTTACGTAGTAGAGCACATTAAAACGTGTCACATGGACAGTGTATGTTCATGAAGGGTATCTTTTTTTATATGTTTAAGTATGATATTCATAAATGTCTCTTAAGAATAGTTTAATATATATAAATCAAATACGTATTTGCATTTATGGATTCTTTGAAATACTAATGTTACTTTAAATATCATTATGATGTAATAAATAAAGATGTATGCTTTTTAATATTTCACAATGCATTTAAAAAGAAAGCTAAGAAAAAGGATGCTTTCTCGTGAAGCATTCAGATGCAGAATTCAAAAACACACACGAACATGCCCAATAAATAAATAAATTAAATTAAACTCGGAAAAGGACTCTCTAATATTTCTGTGTTAATGGATTTAAATTTCCTACTACCTTCCAATCATGAAGATCAGCTTAATTTCCAGATATATTAGACAAATTTCAAAATATTCGAATATACTTTTTTATCAACTTTTCTTTACTATCAGATATAAAATCGTCGTGCTATGGTACGTTGATTTTTCTATGATAATTTTTCTAAAATTATAAAAACATTTGTTGATGTCGACGAGAATACGAAAATATGTTGATTTTCTGCCATAATTATCTGATTAAATTTTGAAATTAAAGTAACTTTTGCAATGTGTGGAACTTTCATCACTTGAAAGGAAAGCTGCTAGTTAAATTCTCGACTTAATGAAAAATTTTAAAATTAACATCTCCGTTTTTGATTAACTATTAAACTATTACCGTATAAAAACACTATAAAAGCCAAAACGTCTCTGCCGTGAATGTGTTGTAAATTGTAAAGTGCCTAGTAAAACATTTTTAATTTTTGGTCGATGGATTAATCAAAACAAAATGTTTTTTGTACGTTTACTTTTTTATCATCTCACTTGACTTATGGATCTGCACACAGTAGATAGACTTTAGGCTGGAGCTCTCTCCGCTTCTCCATATGTTGTCCCACAGCACTATTTCTCTCAAGGACGAAATCACTTTTTTCCCTCAAAGTACTCTCCCTCAAAGTATGCCCTGCGGTCTAAAAAACGTATGTAACCAATCAAATCCTGAAATTACTGACGTCCGGCTGACTCTGACCTCAGTCATTCTTAAAGAAGAACGATTCGAAAGACCGGGTTTGAGGTCATCAAGAACACCGCTAAAATTATTCCAGATCGAAGGGAAGTATTGATGTCTTTGTTTTATCCGCTCTACTAAAAGTGTAAGTATGCATATTTTGACATTTTTAATCGTATTTTTAATAATGAAAGTTTGCTAAAATTGTTTTGTATATGTCTAAAATCTTCCAAATGCTATAATCATGTTGATCTCAAACTTATCATAGCTGCCAACTCAAGTTTTCAACTCAGTCCCAGTTTTTCATCACATCTCAAGGTAAATTACCGAATCTCGAGATTTTAAAGTCTCGAAATTTAAATCTTTACTAAGGAAAATTTTTCCCAGCAAAAAAAACGAAATTTATCAAAATAATGAAATTTTTAATTAGGCGAATTGTATTGGTCCACCTGTAATGATTTTCATAATAATTTTTCTTGTTAAACTTTATTTCACAAAACTGTATTTTTTATTAATTTTATTGACCTTAATAAATTTTTCTTATCGGATTTCGTTTAATCTGAGTTGTTTTAATCTGCTGTAGACATCAGTAGATTTTTATGTGAAGATTTAGGCAATGTTTAATTAGTTAAATTTCGTGTTTAATTTTGTTTACTTTAGTACCTGGCATATTACTAATTTTATCTAGTGTTATTATGTATGTTAATTATTAATTTCACATGCATCGTATATTTAAAAATACTTTGATAAATAAAAGCTTTGCTTCACTACTGAAGATTTCCTCAGCATAAAAAAAGCGAAGAAATAAAAAATTAAAAAAAAAAATGAAATTAGTAAAGAGCATAAATTTTAGACTATCTAATAAAATGCTAATGCATCTTACATCAAAATTGAATTACAAGTACTATAGTAACCTGAACCATCATGCATCATAAACTGAATCAAAGCGAGTTTGGAATTTTTTTGAAATGGTATAACCTCGCAGAGTGAAAAATCTTTCGTTTTCTAGAGCAAACCCGTCTTTTAAGATTTTCCAAGGCTGGAAACTATAATCTGCATGCATATACGATTGTGTTTATGGCTTTAGAAATACAATTTTTATACTATTCAAATGTAGTACTGGTATTTTATGCACGTACTGGTTTCATTAAATTGTAAAGAAAAATTAAAACACTAAGAGAATTAGATATCTTATATTTACACAAGCAATGAAATAGACATTTTTTATTATTTAGAGTTTAAAACTGAAATTTTGGCTAGTTTTTTTTAACTTTTTGATAACTATTTTAGAGCAGTTTAAGTTCTCCAGCTAAAGCGGCAATAAATAAATAAACAAATAAATAAGTAAAAATTTTAACTTTCAATAAATCACTGGAACTGCATTGGAGCGATGTAAATGAAATATCTTCATCTCACATTGGTCTAAGACATTACGTACCAAGCGAATTTAGTCGTAAACCTAGAATGCTTTAAGAAATACAGAGTTGGAAGGCAACAAAGTTTCATTTATTTCTTTTATACACTAGGCCTGTTGTTATGAATTCAATTTTACCATCTGCTATGTACAACAACTTTCTTTTACTACATGTGGAAATTTTTATTTTAATAAAGCCTTCAGATATTGCTTTCTCTAATGATACATTTGCAGAAAATGATTTAAGAGCTTCTGTTAAACACAGTATTCGATTACATGGGAAAATATTTATTTAATAATTTATTTAATAATGTATAATGTTCTATCTTTGATTCATTTAATAAATGATGTTCAAATATTTGGGCCTCTTGACACTTTTTGTTGAAAACATTTGAACTTTTTGGGGGAACTGAAAAATATGCTTTGTGCTCTTTCAAAATCTTTGCAGCAGCTTGCACGCAGATATGCTTAACAAACACGTTTTGACGAAGAAAAGGAATCAATAAGTGAAATTAGCAAAATATATCGTTTCAACTCTCAGAATTTAAGATTGCTGACACTGGTGATAATTGTTGTTTATTTATTGACAAATCAGTTCTAATAATCAAATATCTGTTAGAAAATTCATCAGAAAAAGAAATTTTTTTTTTACAGATTTAATAAACAAAAAGAATGTTAGTCATCCTTTCAGTTCTCTAAATTTAGGTGTCATTATAATTTCGAACTATCAATAAATTTAGAATCTACATCACTGGAATCTGTTAACTGTATATATATGCTAGTGGCATATAGGGATTATTATGTTTGTTATCCATTATGTTTTTAATCAGGTGTACTAACAGAGTTTCCCTCACCTAGAAAATTTTAGACTGCTATGGAAAATACAAAATATATTCAGAAAGTCAGGGAGGAATTTTCCCAGAATGTCAGAAAGGTTGAGTTCGTATAAGACAAGCTTTTTAATGTTGATAATTAACTACATATAAAGTAAGATTGTTTCAATTCAGTCTCAGAACATTTACGGATTTATTTCATTACATTCACAGAAAATGGCATTTAGCGTTGTACATTTGCTAATAACCGATGAAGTGGCTGTCGTCCAAGCAAATGAGTGTCAGATGATAAAAAGGGACATGTAACTGGCCTTCGTATAAAGAAAGAAGTCACATGAAAAGAGCAATTCTGGAACACAGAGAACCAGATACATCCTGAGAGAATTTTTATATTGTTGTCGTGGGGGAATATTGTAAGTATTCTACAAATGATTTTTACGTGTTTTCCCATATTAATTTAATTGGTAGGAAGTTTTTCGAGAGCATGAAATTGAAATAATTTGTTTTCTGAATTGAAACATTGAAATTTTAAAAAAATGTTTTGATGCGTAGGAAAATGTATTAAGCTTACTTTAATTTTTCTAAACAAATATTATTTATCCTTATTCTCTCTAATTAATTGTGCTCATATTATATCAGCTTATGTTTTAATAGTTTCGCTCCGAAATAAATCATATCTACATTCTTAATTACGGTTCATAGTAAGACTCTAATATTCAATATACTTTGCTAGTTTGTGAATTTTAATACAACCTCTTTAAAAACTTACCCATATATAAAATAATGGATGCTCAAAGGAAGACTGAACGAGAGATTTTAGCCTGCGGATCCATCTAAATGTCAAATTCAATTCCATTGAGTGAAGTCATGAATCAGGCACCAGAATGTTAACACTGTGTTTAAATTTAATTAAAAAACGCCTATCTATATATTTTATTTACAAATCTGAATAAAAATATAATTTTCAATAATAAGATTTGAGTTTTCTATAAGAAATGTTAAAGTGATTAACGATTCTAAACAATAAATATGCTGTTGAGTTGAAAGATGAGACTGTATCTAATGAAAAATGTATGCATTTTTGTAGCTAATTATACTACAGTTGAATTTAAGTCCAAAAACGGCTTTAAAGACATTGGATTTTAAATTCAGGTTCAGACTTTGAAACACCAAAACAGAAGCGAAAGAGGCCTGCAGCGGCTGCGCCAAACAGGCGATACGGACTTAAAAACTGTACAGAAAAGCGCCAATTGGCGAAACAGTAAACCCGTTTGGCAAACCTACAGGCTGACGGGGAGAGAAGAATTTTCCCCGGCAGTCAAGTGGAACTACTTCAACAAATGTGTGCGTCTCTGCTTCGCCGAGATATGTGAACTTGTGTACTCGCATCTGTACTGTGCTCTGAATTTCTTAAGCCGTTATAATGTACCCGGCAACTGTTACTTTTCCTTACTAAATTTGATTATTAATTGTAACCTGTCTATCTTAACTAAGATTTCGGCTTTCCTAGTTAATGTTAGGGATATTTTCGTATGCACGTGTTACTCACATGTACATCATTGGTGATCCTGTCCCTCGCTCCTTCTGTTTCGATCCCTAATGACTATCTGTCTCAATCTTTGTTAAAAAACTAAAAATATGCCTTATTTTGATGCCAATGCTCTTCCTTATGACTGATAAAGGCTCCACCCTATTTATTTCCTCCTCATTTTATCGTACGGATTACACGTGGTTTATCACACTTAAGGAGGATTTACAGGTATGTGGTCAAATTTTTTTAATTATCTGTGATTGGTCTTAATTATGTTTTTGTGATATGTTTTGCTCTAAAATTATAGTTTTAATTTAATTATTGTTTGTTTAAAATTGATCTTTGGGTAATATTTGTGCTCACACTTTTATTGAGATATTGAATGTCTTCATTATTTTATTCTAAATTGATACTGTTTTGATAAGGTATAGTGCAAAACATTAAGTTTACGATTTACGATATATTTATAATTGGCAACCATGCCAGGATCGGAAGGCCAAACCAACGAGGAATCGAATATGGCGGTTCAGGAGCCACAAATCTCACACGTGGCAGTTAAAATTCCCCCTTTATGGAAAAAAATGTTAAACTTTGGTTTATTCAAGTTGAAAGTAACTTTGCTTTAGCGAAGATTAGTAGCGATAGTACAAAATACAACCACGTGGTTTCTTCGATAGACCCTTAAACTCTTTCCGCAGTATCAGATATTGTATTTAATCCCCCAGCGACGGCTAAATATGATGCCCTTAAAGCTAGGTTAATAGTAGAATTCTCAGATTCGGAAAGCGAGCAAATACGCAGACTTATTTCTGAATTGCATTTAGGGGACGACAAACCATCTCACTTATTGAGAAAAATGAGAGAATTAGGTGGAAACTGTATAACTGACGAATTTTAAAATCATTATGGCTGCAAAGGTTACCTTCCGAGGTGCATGCCATTTTATCAATAAGTTCGGAATCCTTAGACAATTTAGCAAAAATGGCTGATAAGATAGCTGAAGTGCGCACGCCAACGAACAACAGCGTGTTCGCGGTCCAGGCAGCTTCGGCGAGTTCCCCCAGAAACCCTAACGATTCTGGCTTCTCATCGGCTTCTGGAATGCGAACGGCGTTCTTCCCAAAATACATGAATTACGGGATTATATCAGTGAGCATGCTGTGGACCTCTTCCTTGTTCAGGAAACTCATCTGGTTGAGGAACGTAGCGCCAATATTCCTAATTATTACTGCTACCGCAATGATAGAGCGGCTAGTAACAGTGACGCTATTCGCGCTAGTGGTGGCACTGCTATTTATGTAAAACGCACTGTCAAACACAGTAGAATTCCAACTCCGCACATGGAGGCTCTTGAAGCAACTATTGTCCAAATTTATATTCAAAATTTACCCCCCATAGCAGTAGCGTCCTGCTATATGCCTCCAAGAAAGGGACCAAACTTTCTCCCTGACCTTAAAAAACTTAGCGGAGTCCTAAATAACATGATTATTGCAGGAGATTTTAATGCCCGCCATAGAAGTTGGGATTGCGTCACTGCCAATAATATGGTGATAAATTAAAAAACTGGGCTCAGGGCGCCCACATCCAAATTATTGCGCCAGGAGTACCTACGCATTATCAGTTTCCTGGAGGCATAGGTGCTCCATCTATTATTGATTTGGCTCTGTTCAAAAATATACCGTTAGATCATTCGATACAAGTGATTCCGGAATTGTCAAGTGACCATTACCCGGTTCACCTTACCCTTAACTGTGTCAAAATTAATCAAAATTTACCGGCGCAAGTCTCCACTAATTGGGACAATTTCCGGCATATTTTGAATTCAAAAAATCTTCCCCCCCTCAAAATTAGCAATAATCAAGAAGTTGATAACTCTATTGAGCAACTTACTAGCACAATCAAAAGTGCATTTGATGCGGCCTCATTCCCTAAATTTAGACCAAATTATTCCAAACTCCCGGCCTACATTAAAGATAAAATCAAAATTAAAAACCGTCTTCGTAGAGATTGGCAAAGAACCCGAGTTGAAACTACCAGAACACAACTACGAAGACTCCAGAACGAGATTAAATCTGACATCAAAAGGTATTCTGATGATAAATTTAACTCTTATCTTAGGTCCTTAAAGACCACAAATAATAGCCTTTGGGAAGCTAGCGCTCGGCTACGCAAACCAAAAAATGACATCCCCCCCTAATGGGCACGGTTAACAACCGGATGGCAATCACAGACACAGACAAGGCTGAACGCCTTGCTGACAGTCTTCAGGAACAATTTTCACCAAATACTGGGCCTCTGTTCGATACCTGCACTCCGCATGGGCGAGAGGTCCAAATACAGGTTAATAATTTTCTAGACACAGCCCCTGATTCAGAAGAACCCATTAAAACAACAATGTCTGAGTTAGCATATATAATACGCGACTTAACCCCCAAAAAGGCACCTGGCCTGGATAATATTAACAATCGCATTATTAAAAACCTCCCTGTTAAAATCATATTTTACCTAGCATTTTTGTTTAATACTATGCTTAGGCTAAAATATTATCCTGATAGCTGGAAAAATGCTTGCGTAATTCCCATTCTAAAACCTGCTTCGGACCCAAAAGTCCCTCAAAATTACAGGCCGATCAGCCTCCTGCCCTCTCTTAGTAAACTTTACGAAACTATATTGCTTAGACACCTGAAAGATTTCTGCCGAAACCGAAATATAATTATCCCACAACAATTCGGTTTTCGAGCTAAACACTCCACTCAGGCCCAGCTACTGAGAGTAGTGGAAATCATTCATACGGGTGCTCGCAATAGAATGCCAACCGCTATTGTTTATTTAGATGTAGCAAAGGCATTCGACAGGTGTTGGCACATCGGCATAATATACAAGCTCATGAGACTTGGACTTTCGGCTGACTTTGTGCGACTAATGCACTCCTACCTAAATAATCGACATTTCTGTGTCAAAGTTAAAAATTCTCTCTCTTCCCCCCGTCCTATCCTGGCTGGGGTCCCTCAGGGAGGAATAATTAGCGCATATCTTTTTAACCTGTATGTCAACGACATTCCACAATTACCCACTGTCGATCTTGCACTTTATGCAGACGACACTGCCATTATTTCACAACACTCAACTCTTCACCACACTTTGCATCATCTCCAGCAATACCTGTCAGATTTAGAGTCCTGGCTCGTTGACTGGAAGATCAAAATTAATGTTGCAAAAAGTGCTGCCACCGTTTTCTTTTCCAGAAAAAGGAATGTTCACAGCCAACTCCAACCACTCAAGCTCTACAATGAAAATGTACCTTGGGTGGACTACTACAAATATCTCGGAGTTTATCTGGATGCGAAGCTAATCTGGGGCGTCCATATTTCATATGCAATAAGTAAAGCTAAAACCACCAGGAATCAACTGATGCAATTAATATCCAGAACCAGCCACCTATCTCTCCGTAACAAGCTTCTACTCTATACAAGCACCATCATGCCAATCCTGACTTACGCAGCACCTATCTGGGCCACAGCAGCTAATTCACACCTTAAGAAGATTCAAGTTTTCCAAAACGTCACGCTTCGCATCCTAATTAATGCTCACTGGTATGTACGCAATGAAGTACTACATTCTGACCTCAAAATTCTTCCCCTGGATGCTTATTTCAAGCACATCTCGGCAAAATTTTTCAATAGAATTGAACAGATTAGCAACCCGGTCTTGCATAACATTCCTGCCTATAATCCAGCTGAACCTAGTTCTGCTAAAAGACCTAGGGCTGTCATGGACAGGTCTTATAACATCTTCCCTAGGCGGCCTAAAAGGGTTTGTTTGCTTGATCGGGGAACCTCATCTGGCTAAACTATCAGTACTTCATGGGCCTAACCCAGCTACATTTAACTAATCATACCCCCCAGACCTAATCTGGCATAGCTTTTCGCGAATCCATCACCGTGCTGCTATTTTTTATTTAATACCCACTCTTGCCAAGACCTCTGCTGCCAGAAGAATGTAGAATGAAATAACATATAATTCTTTAAATATCTTAATCACTAAACTCTTAAATCTTTAAAAGCTTATTACTCTTTAAAATATTTTAATCCCTAAAAAGCTAAAACCTCAAATGTTAATATCCATCTGCTACTCAAAAATTATTAAATCATTTTTTCATCTAGCTAAAGCTTCATCTCTGCAATACAAGCTGCATTTCTTACAATTTCACCCTTCAGTTCTTCGCTACTCAAACAGCAAGCGCTTTTTCGACTCTTTCGCCTTCTTCGGTCAATGACCTCGTCCCCCCACCCCGACCATCCCAAGGCTCTTAGCTAAAAGCTTGAATGCAGTTACCTTACCTTTCCCGGGGCCCGGTTTTTCCGCGCCTCTCTCCACCAGCTGTTTCGTTTCCATGGCAACCATTCACGCTCAGCGTGCTGGCTGCCTCTCCTATTGTATCTGAGAACAAGCAGTTGACTCGCGACGGGGGGCTAAACACCCTCCATTGTGATCAATACTTGCTCTTTCCTCCTGTGTCCAAACAAGAGGACTCTTATCGAATCTTGATTTTTTGCTTAACTGCTTCTTTCACAAACTTTAGCTACTGCTTTCTCTTAATTATTCCAATTTTCTGAACGAAGATGTGGAGGTAATTGCATTTAATTGCAAAGGTACTCCGTAATTCAAACGCCTTGGTCCTTGGTCCTAACGATTCTGGTGCCCCCCTCGAGGAGCTTAAGGCCTTAAGGAGTGAAATCTCTGCCCTAAGTAAACAAGTCGAGCGACTCTCCCGCGGAAAAACGAGGAATAATTTCCCCCGGGATCAACATAACAAAGCACGTAGTTTTTCGCGTGGGCATTCCCGAGAGCGTGTGAACAAATATTGTTATTTTCATTCGCGATTCGGTAATAATGCACGAAAATGTCGAGAAACGAAAAATTCCTTTTCTCAGAACACTACGGCCCAGGAAAACTAGTAGTAGCGGCTGTCGATCGAAATTCATCGGCAGTCGCGCATTCATGTCGTTTACATGTTTACGATAACAGATTAAATTTAAACTTTTTGATTGATTCGGGCTCGGATGTTTCATGTGTGACACCGACTTCTAAGTTTAAGAAAATGCATCCTGATTCGCTTCAATTATTTGCCGCGAATAATTCCAGAATTTCTACGTATGGAACAAAATTGTTAACTGTGAATTTAGGACTTAGACGAAACTTTTCTTGGAAGTTTTTAATCGCCGATGTACCAGTGCCTATAATAGGAGCCGACTTTTTAAGGCATTTTGATCTTTTAATCGATTTAAAACGAGGTAGGCTTATCGATAATACTACGAAATTAACTCGTATTGGTTCTCTTTCCGATTCTAAAAATTATTTTTCGGTAAAGTTAATATCTGGTGATTCACCATATCACAGAATCTTGAAAGACTTTCCGGAAGTACTGAAGTTAAAATCCGATTCGGGTAGAGTAAAGCATAGTACGGTTCATTACATCGAAACAAACGGTCCTCCTGTGCACAGTAAACCGCATAGGTTAAGCCCTAAGTTATACGAAGCAGTAAAAAAAGAATTTCAATTTATGATAGATCAAGGTATTTGTAGACCATCAAAATCAGCATGGTCATCCCCTCTTCATGTAGTTTCTAAAAGTTCGGGCGACATACGGCCAGTAGGAGACTACCGAAAACTAAACGCGTCCACCGAACCCGACAGATACCCTATCCCGCATTTACAAGACTTTAATAATACGCTTAGCGGAAAGACAATTTTTCCAAAAATTGATATCGTTCGGGCATATCATCATATACCAGTCCATCCAGATCATATACCGAAAACTGCAGTTTGCACCCCATTTGGTCTTTTCGAATTTCCGTTTTTAAATTTCGGACTGTGCGGAGCAGCTCAAACCTTTCAAAGGTTTATGAACGAAATTCTTGGAGATCTAAAATTCGCCTACGTCTACTTAGATGATATTTTGATATTTAGTGATACGGAAGATGAGCATAAATCTCACATACGTACTGTTTTTGAAAGATTAACTTCATATGGATTGACAATTAACGCTTCGAAATGTGTTTTCGGCGTTCCGGAAATATCTTTTTTAGGCCATATAATCAATAAAGATGGTACCAAGCCTCTGACGAACAAAGTGGAACCGATACTTAACTACCCACTTCCTAAAACGGTAAAAGATTTGCAGAGATTTTTAGGATTTTTAAATTTTTACCGTCGATTTTTACCCAACGTAGCCCAGAATCAAATACATTTAACTTCGTATTTAAAAGGGGCTAAGAAAAATGATAAGACAATCCTGAATTTGTCTGAGGAAGCGCGGAGTGAATTTCAAAAGTGCAAACAGCTAATCGCTAATGCTGTTCTTTTGGCACACCCGAAGAAAGATGCCCAGTTGGTTTTACAGGTTGATGCGTCAGACTTCGCGATCGGTGGAACGCTATCACAAATAGTTGATAGAAATTTACAGCCTCTCGCATTTTTCTCACGAAAGCTTTCGCAGGCGGAAAGGAACTATAGTGCGTATGATCGAGAGCTATTGGCAGCTTATGCTGCTATTAGGCATTTTAAGCATATGTTGGAAGCACGGAACTTTTCTTTAATCACCGATCACAAACCGCTCACGTATGCATTCCGACAGCGTTTGGATAAGTGTTCACCTCGTCAGGCTAGGCAGTTAGACTTTATCTCACAATTCACCACTGAAATTCGCCATATAAAAGGTTCGGAGAATATCGCTGCTGACGTACTTTCGCGTATAGAAGCAATAAGCATGCCTAACCCTATCGACTATGAGGAAATCGCTAAAATGCAAGAAATCGACCCAGAATTACAAACATTGCTTAAAGAGTCAAAAGTTCTATATCTCAAAAAAGTTACCTTACCGAATTGTAGCTTACCGATATATTGCGATGTGTCAACAGGTAACGCCCGTCCTTACATTCCTCCGGCATTCCGTGAAAAAGTTTTTGCCACCTTGCACAAATTGTCTCACCCCGGCATTCGCGCATCAACAAAGTTAGTATGTTCACGGTTTGTTTGGTCTTCCATCCGCAAAGATTGCGCGAAATGGGCACGGCAGTGCATTCCGTGCCAGAAAGCAAAAGTAAGCAGGCATACTAGAACCCCGTTAATGAAGTTTCCAGACCAATCACAGAGGTTTGATCACGTCCACCTTGACCTTGTTGGTCCCCTACCTCCTTCTCAAAATAATTATTACTGTCTAACTATGATAGATAGATTTACTAGATGGCCCGAAGCAGTACCCATACCAGACATAACAGCACGCACAGTAGCACAGGCTTTCTATGACCACTGGATAACTCGATTTGGTTGTCCGACTGTTATAACTACCGACCAAGGGCGACAGTTTGAAAGCGGCTTATTTCGAGCCCTTTCCCAATAATTGGGAATCAAGAGGATCAGGACGTCTCCGTACCACCCACAGGCGAATGGACTGATCGAGGAATTCCACCGTCCTTTGAAAGCTGCCTTAAAAGCGCGCGATACCAGTGACTGGGTGGCTGCCCTTCCAACGCTGCTGATGGGTTTCCGCGCCGCTCTCAAAGAGGACATAGGAGCAACCACTTCTGAACTGGTGTATGGAAAGACTATCCGTCTCCCAGGAGAATTTTTCAATCCGACACCTCCGGATGCATCCCCCAAACAGTTTGTGGAGGATTTAAAATCTCACTTTGCCAGTGTCCGCCCGACCACGACTTCTAGCCACGGCCAGCGAACATGTTTCATTCATCCACGCCTTCACAAGTCCACATATGTGTTTGTTCGACACGACGGAGTTAGAAAACCACTTCAAACTCCTTATGATGGACCATTTAAGGTGCTAGAAAGACGAGATAAAACGTTTGATCTCGAAATAAAAGGGACTAAGCAAACGATGTCCATAGATAGACTGAAACCCGCTTTTGTAACCATGGACTCTTCTCAAGTTGCTTCCAAGAGTGTGAAAAAAACTTCGGACAATTGTATCACCCGTTCTGGACGATTAATCCGACCCCCGCATCGGTATGTCACATTTCGTTGACACTACGGAGGGAGTATGCAGCGGCAGCGCCAAACAGGCGATACGGACTTAAAAACTGTACAGAAAAGTGCCAATTGGCGAAACAGTAAACCCATTTGGCAAACCTACAGGCTGACGGGGAGAGAAGAATTTTCCCCGGCAGTCAAGTGGAACTACTTCAACAAATGTGTGCGTCTCTGCTTCGCCGAGATATGTGAACTTGTGTACTCGCATCTGTACTGTGCTCTGAATTTCTTAAGCCGTTATAATGTACCCGGCAACTGTTACTTTTCCTTATTAAATTTGATTATTAATTGTAACCTGTCTATCTTAACTAAGATTTCAGCTTTCCTAGTTAATGTTAGGGATATTTTCGTATGCACGTATTACTCACACGTACATCAGGCCATTAACATTCTGATACCTGTATATATTAAAATATAAATATCAGAATGTTAATTCTTCGGATGATAAATTAAATACAAAAAGAAACAAAACAGAATTACCTCCTACTAAATTAAATTATAGCTAAATAAAAAGAAATCCCTTTTAATTTTTCCTCATGCGGTAGTAAATTAAATTTTACTACACTTTCTTAAGATTCTTTACTTTGTAGGGTTTATATTTATTTTAAGTTTAAACTATCTTTCCTGTCAAGCCTTACTTTCCCCTGGAACTGCCAATGCCAGAGTATGTAAATTTTAGTAGAACGCGCAAGGATTCAAATTATCAGCGGAAGTATTCTGAGTTAAATAGAAAGGAAACGATTTCGAGATGTGCTGTTCTTACTTCACGAGCGCGGAGGTAGTAAGCCAGAAATTGAAGAACCCCGCGTTTCGGCCTGTGTGCTTGCCTCGGAGAATTGTTAATCGTTCAACGTGATATTCAAAGTTTGCTGAATTAGCAGCGGTATTGTAAAATGTGGTGAGGTTAGTTACGTTTAGAGAGCCTCGTAGTTAGAGTCTTGTTATTATTTCTTTTCAGGTTCTTATTTTTATTTTACCGCCGGGTCGGCGTAGTGTGTGAGCGTCAAGAGCACGCAATTGTAATGTCTTAAGTTGAATAAAAAGGGACTTAAACCCTTAGCAAGACTCTGTCTATTTTCCAGTTTCAACAGTCACCTCTTGGTTGCGTGCAGGTTGGAGGCGCGCAACTCTACAACTTAGTTATATTAATTACACCAGTAGAAGATGTTTTTAATCATTTATTTCAGTTTTTATTTTTTTTATAATTAAATCGAAATTATATGTTTAATTCCATTATAATAATTTTGCTTGCTGATTATTTTTTCCTTTATCAAAGTTAAATTTTATTTTGAAATTTTGCATTTTAACAATTTCACATTATGAACGTTTGTCTATTATAAGATTTTTGAATTCTACATTTTTCTTTCTCTTGGTGGCTTGTGCTTTATGTCACTGTACTTTTTCAAGTTTTTTTTATTAAAAGTTTGTACTTTAGTAGTACTTTTATAGTACATTTTATATAAAAAGTTTCTAACTTTCAAATTAACAAAATTTGCTCTTTTCAAAAAAGTGTTGACTTTTTCATATTTTTATATATTGGGTAACTAATTTTGAATCACGTCAAAAATTAACTAGCTATTTAGTCATTTACTTTTATTTTTCAAGAATGTTCATTTCAGAGACACTTAGCGCTATGTTTAATTCCTCAGCATTAACTTTGCTTATTAGCTATTTTTTCACGATCTAAATTAATGAATCTTTTTTTGAATTTCATAAGTTTACTAAGTCCATATTTTCAAAATTTGGCCAGCTTTGCCTTCCCTGTGGTTTTGAATTCCGCATGTGTCTTTTTTTTTTTTCATGTACATTATGTCATTCCTATTTTCCAAGCTATTAATTTTTAAAAACTTTTAAATTTAAAATTAATAAATATGCTTTCACTTATTCTTCAAAATTTTCTAAAGAAGGCGCGTTAAAAAATACTTCAAAAGGCGAGTCTAGTCTATTTTGTCATTTATGTATTCGATTTTGAGTCACGTCGGAGCAAGTGAGATCGTGATAAATACTGATTTCAGATACTTGCAATTTTTATCATTATTTTAATTTGCCTCATCGGTTGCTAAATGTATAACACTAGCGAAGACTGGGAGTTCGTCTTGGCTTCTATTCCAGACGAACGGTTTTGTTGCGTAGTTGGTTTTCGTGGTTTTCCCATGATTCCATTTCGTGGTTTTCTTTTCACATATCACATCGATAAGATTAGTTTTTAGTGCATTCACATGTTTTCCAACATTAATTCTAACAGTTTTATTTCGCGTGTAGGCTGTTTTTTCACCTTTCCATGTTAATATTTTTTTAAAAATTACTTCCATGTTAATATTTTAAAAAATACTGCGTTGAACTATTTTATGGAGCCACAGCTCCTGGTAACTTTTTAGCAAGCTCACTAGAATATTTCTTCCTATTATTTCATATTTTTGCAGCATTTTGCCCAAAAAAATTTTTAAGACCAAATAGGTCTTACGTCAAATTACTTGTTAGCTTTTCAATTTCTATTTCAATTTATATATATATATATATATATATATATATATATATATACGTATATATATAAATATATATGGCATTGCTTATTAAAAGTTTTTTGTGGTTAAAATTTATCAGATCTATTTTAGTAGAATCTAATGAGTAAGTATTATGTTGCGCTTCTTGTAGTTGTTCTCCATCACAGGTTTAAAATCATAAGCACTCATTAAATGAATCATGAAATAGCTTTAGCACTACTGTTATATTAATAGATGTAATTGTTGCCCCAAAATTTCGCTACTCGGCTTTCCTGAAGTCTCTTGCTCTAAAAAAAGAAAAGTCTATAGTAAAATGCTTTATTCAATTTAAAACAAGGGTGCCAAAATTCCTAAATACATATTTGTAGGAATGAATAGAACTGCATATTAAACGTTTTTCTCACTTACACATTTCTCCATTTACGTTGACAAATTTTCATGACTAAATACTACTTCACTTTTTGTTAAGATTATTTCACGTTTAATTAGATACCTGCGCAAATTTAATACAAATAAAGCACATTTAACAACATATAATGACACAATTCTAACTAATCAATGCACTAATCTCTAATATTAAATTGAATTTACATTGTAATTTGATTTTAAATTAATTGTAAATCTCTCATATTAAATTAAATTTTAATTTGAATGAAACACTAGGATAAAAAGTTATTCTGATTACTGAAATGTATTCATATATGCAAAATGTAAATAGCAAATAACATTTCAAATCAAATTTCTCAATTTTATATTTATACTTATTATATGTATAATAAATTAAAAAATATTTAGGGAGTCATTGTAAGATATTTTTGCTTGTGAGTCAAAGTTCTATTTAATTTCCTTAACATTCGTATTAAAATACATATATAGTGTGTACATACATACACACACATATATATATAATAATTTATTTCCTAAACAATATTGATTAATTGATTATATTATCTCCTAAGTTTAATTAAAGTAGAATTATTTTAAAAGTGTGTATATATATATATATATATATATATATATATATATATGTGTGTGTGTGTGTGTGTGTGTGTAAAACATTTATCTTTACATGCATATGCACATGTAGTTAAATTTTTTATCATAGTTGCACTGTATTCTGTTATATTAATATAAGCATTTCAATGTGACAGTTTCCATGCTCCTTATTTTCGTTTGTAACATATATGTTGCCATCCCTTCAATGAAATAATTTTTTCTACTCCATGACTGTAACTCCTATGAACCTTTAAGTGCGGTGCCGAAATAAAAGGAAAATAGGAAAAACGAATCTCCAGAATCGAAAATCTTTTGCAGCACATGTTACCCTTGTTCACTAGAGAAACTAAATGGGGAAATAGCTACTTGAAAGAAACACAATTCGACATTTTTTGTTTGTAATATTTCATAATTTTATGACCATTTCATTCTTTTCAAATATTTTAACTAGACCAGCATTTCATGATTTAAATAATCATTTTCGCTTCTTTTCTGGCAAGGAAACAAATTTCATTTTTTTTATTGTTTATAATGCTATCTGAGAATGCCAAAAAATGAGGTATTTGTATTGCAAACCTAAAAATCTTTAACAAAAAATATCTGTTAAAAAATCCTTTTTCTTAATTCCATTACATTTTTAGTTCCCGTTTTCTAAATAACAGTTCAATTTGAAATTATCTAATTTTTGAAAAATTGAAATTTATCTAAAATTTTGATTTTTTTAAAATCAACGCTAACGGCGAAATCTCAAATTGAAGCATTATTCAATAGTACTATTTCAAGATAACATAATTTTACATTAAACCGACCACATAGGATGAAACAGCATAGCTTTTATTAAAGTTTGAGAAAATTTATTATTTCTTGATTATTTAGTTTAAAATATATATTTTTTTTATTCTTTTAGGTGCTTTCAAAGAAAATCGGGCCACCAGAGAGGTACCTTGCAATATTATTGAAAATATTATAAAAGACTGGTTGAAAAGTGTTTCATTTAGAGAAAAGTATCATAAACAAAAAGGAAAATGTACAACAGAAGGAAGTTTGTAAACAATGGAATAAAAATTTGTGTATTAGCTTGTACGAAAATACTGTAATTAAAGTTATTAATTGTTCAGTTTGTTTCCTAACTTTCATGAAGACTTGGATTGGTAGAGGATACTTAGCTTAAGCAAATATTGTATCTTATACATTGTATTACTGAATATGAAAATAATTAGTTCATTGAATTTGAATGTTTGATTCTAGAGGAGAAATTTATTACATGAATATGCAATATGGAAATTAATTTCATTACATTTCCTTTAATACTTTTAATTTTGCTTTAAAATTTTATGAAATAATATAAAACTATCAGTTTATAGATTTTGGGAATTTAATGCATTCCTAGTAGCTGAATTAAATTAAAACCTTTTGCAATAAATGCTTCAAATTTTAAATTATGACAATAATTATATTTTAACTGAAAATTGCTTGTTAAGAACCTTATCCATTGACTGGACCATCCACTGAACTAATTTTATAAATCAAATTTATGGCAAAATAATGAATTTGTGAAAGATATATGTCATTTTATTTGTTTATTAACTTTCAAAATACGCCTTCTAACTTTATAAAAAAATTACATGGACAGAAGTAATTTTAACAGAGAACTTATCAGGTTCAATGTTCCGCCTTACTTGCTTTGGGAACATTCAAGAACCTGACTCGGAACAGTGAGCTTACTAAAGCTATGTTCAATAAATGTGGGAAGTAGACAAGATACACAGGAAGGGTATACGAAACCCTTTATTTTTCACTCTTTACAATAATTTCCGTACTTCGGAATACAGAGACCAACCACTTGTGGTCTGAACGTAAGAATATAAAAATATTAACTAAACTCTAACTTAACTTTGGAATAATAAACAAGGGCCTACGTGGAAGATTGGCCGTATATTAACAGGAAGCCGTATGTAGTACAGAGAACTGTTAACACTACAATACGTTTAAAATTATTAAGAGGATTAAACCTCTGGCCTGGAAGGCAACTAGCAACCGAGTAAAACTGCTAAGGCAAGCGGCCTGCTTCTACTAACTCCTTCCTCTCTCTTTCTTGGCAAAAAGCCACAACTTAAGTACTTGGCGTTCGCCAGACAAATTTGCATAAATAAGTTAAAGCTTTTAATTCTGGCCGGAAGTAGAAAATAAGAAGTGATAGTAAAGATTTAAAATAAAATAAACGTTAGTAAAACTTAAGATCCTTACAAACTGTTTAGTATAGTTAAATTGCTTGTAAACAGAACACAAGAAAAAATATTTATTATTTTTAAAATTTGCATACATTTAAATGCAAACTTTTAAATTTATTTTAATGACAAGAAATATCCAAGCATTCACTTTAAATTCCCATCATCCTGATGCTTTTAGTCTACTGCAATGACAAAAACTCTAGACAGCAGTAGTCTCATATAAAGTTTAAGTACAGTTATTAAACTGGCATATCAGAGCTTATTAGTGTTGAAAGAAATTTTTTTTTAATTTACTGCAAAAAAGTACCGAGGATTATATTTAATAAGAAATAATTATTTCGTCCAGAATATAATACAGTCTCCCATTAAAATAGTTTGGTGTATACGATCACATGAATAAGGTTTCAGAATTTTGAAAATTGCAATGATTCTGGCCATACATTAAAAATCGTGATTTACAGTCTGATTCCTTTTCCTTCCATTGAGAACAATAAGTTAATTTCTTGGTTAATTTATTAAACTTAAAATACATTTCTATTATTAGAACTGTAACAAATCTTGTTTTTATATGTAGTTAATAAGAATGGTGTGTAAAACTTCTATGGGAATATAAGGTCTAGATAATATTGCATTGGAGGAATTGCATGTAAATGTAGAGAAAAAGATAATAGAATTTGAATTTTGATGCACATATAAAGCATAACATATATTTGTAAATGTAACATTTCAGGCTCAACTCTTCAAACAGATAACGTCTTTTCCAGAAAATTGCAGTGTTCTCTTCCGTTAAAGAAATGTAAATTATTATATGAATTCACTATTTGGAAACTAAGTTTCGCATTAGACGCAAGTATTACAAACACAAATATTTCATGTACTGTTGTCCTTCAGAGTCTGTACATATAGACCGGATTCAGAACGTTCTAGTTAGACGTAACTCAAAACGTTCTAGTTAAACGTGATTCGGAACGTTCTTTGCATGTTATACAGAAGTGTTAACAGTACAAGTATTTGACGTGGTATTGCTCGTCATAAACCTTTAATCTATAGACGACATTCAGAACATCTGCCCAAACGTTAAGAGAACGTTCTGCTAGCACGTTATAGAAACTTTCAAAGAACGTTATATAAAATTATTACTAGTACCACATTTTGACGTTCTATTGTCCATTAATGAACTACATCTTACAGACGTAATTCAGAACGTTTTGCCTGAACGTTAAAGAAACGTTCTGCTAGAACATTAAAGAAACCCCTACTAAAAATGCCCCATAGAAACCAGTAAAACATTTTTTATGGGTTTTTATTGACTTTTACTGGTTTCTGTTGGTCTCTGTGGGTTTTGAAATAGAAGTAGATTTGTGAATAAGATTTATGTAATATTAAATGTACTAGTCTTGGGAGTATAAAAGGTGAATTATTTATTTGAAAAAAATTACATTTAGTTGAAACCTCATATAGTGGTTATTTTCTTAAATGACCACCTCTGATAATGGCACATTTGTCAGGACAATAATTAAATAACAGGACTTAAAAATCATTCATAGTTTTGTCAGGCTACAGGAAACTCGCATTATCTCGAATTGTGGAGTTGATTGTTTTAGGAACGTTTTGCTGTATAATCAATTGACTTCGGTGTAGTAATTTTTACGTGGGTATGAATTTTGCAGAAGTAATTGAAAGTTTTTACGAGACATTTAAAACCGAAGCTTTTCGGATCATGAGTCTTATAAGGGCACTGTTATAGCATTGCTTTCAAATATAGTTAGAGTAATATTTAAACATTATTTTCGGAATCACTTCCACAGGGAATCCGGTTGTTCTCTGCGAATGAAAACCCACATAAATAAATCTTCTGTACAGCCTTATACAAATGCAGTTAAAATTACTGTCATTACAATTAAGCGAATATAGCCACATTTGTTTACAAAAAGTTATTATTGCTAAATACTGCACTATATCAATTTCATTTAGCTTTGTAATTTCAGAAAATGCTCAGCATGAGGTATTTTTATATTATATAATCTACTGTCAAAAACAATAGCTACCTTTTCAGTACTTTAAATTTTACTATTGAGAATTTTTATGGTTCAAAATAACATTTCTATACATTATTTCAAGTATTCTTTCTACAAGAGAAATCTAAATAACTTGCACCTAAAACACTGACTCAAATTTATTCCAATAATGCATCGCTTTAATTAAATTTTTAGGTTCCCTTGAGATGATATATGAAAAACCTTGTGTAATAATAAATTATTAATATATATAGGTAAATAGTATTTTTATATATATTTTTCGGGTAAAGTGCAGAATCGCCCACTTATTTATTTGGCACTTCGTACAAAAGTAAAAGGAATTGGATTTTTGTCAAATTTTCTTTTGACTTTTAAAGTGAAAATAGGTTGATGTGTACATGAATAAAGTCAAAGGAGTGCACAATGGCATTTTTGTGCAATTCTCAGATGTTTTTTTAAGTGAAAATAGGTCGATGTGTACATGGATACAGAGTATGTGCAATTCTTAAAAACACGCCAAGCAGTGGGCGATTCTACACTTTCCCCATTTTTCTATAGGAATTTAGTTTCATTAAATTAGTTATTTAGTATAATTATGTGTATATGAGTATATTCATACTTATTCACATAGATGGAATTCTTACAGTACGAAAGTTGATCTTTTTTACATCAAGAACTACATATACTATAAATACCCATTATGTTATAGATTTTATTTATATAAAATCTGTGGAAGATTATATAGCACTAAAAGTGAGATACAGAATAAAACATTATACGCTATGAGATATTTTCTTAATTCCCGAACTGTGCATTGAGAATTGGTATTTGTTGAAACTTGTAAATTTTTTTAAATTCATTTTGTTACAATATAATTTATTGTATTTTGGGTACTATAAAGTTTATTATATGTTATCTTCATGTTTCATTTATCTTTTGAGAGATACAGGTAACATTCAAAGTATTGTGATAAGGGGTCGACACAGTGTTTGTATATTATTATTTCTTCACTACATAATATTCTTGGATTCATCCTTTCTTCCACACAAAACATCTATGTGTATGCATTTCACGATAAGCTGCAGGGTGTTACTATCATTGGTAAGCGAGCTTTGAGGGGATAGCAAGTATGCTAAATTTGAACTCTATGTTAAGTTTCTAATTTGCAAGTCCCGTATTCTTTTTGCTTGCTTGTTAATAATGTTTCTCTTCCTGAAAATTTGGGTTTCTTCTAGTTTTGTTTTTTAATTTGGTTTAGTGCATTGTAGGTAACTTAAAATTTAAGCAGATGTTAGAAAGTACCATCCTTTGGCAATACATTTCTCATTCGGTATCAAATTGTTAAACAAGCTGATGTGATTAAATACAATTGTTTAATTTCCCAATTAAAGAACTAAAATACAAATATATGCAGTGAGGTACAGTACTATATGTATATATTTATAATGAAATCAAAAATATATATACAGTCAAAGTAATGATTCGCAACCATCAAATGAAATGATATTATATATATATGTAAGATTCTGTAGTCGAATACAAGCAGCTGAATCCGTAATGAACAGCAAGAATTTTGATGGCTTAGAGATGTTGAAACTCCAATCCACAATGAATAAGAAATTTGGCAGTCGAGGTAGATTTAATTCAACTTTTCTTTCAGTAAATATGTTGCAGCCACAAACAAGTTGGCACATTATTTATGCCTATTCCAAAAATTAACATTTTTGATAAATGTGTAGTAAGAAAAAAGGAGCAGACAGACTGCAATCCAGCTAATACAAAGCGTAAAAAGCAAATGCGTTACGTTAAGGGTGAAATCTTAATTCAGAGAGAGTTAATTTTGGTTCTCGATGCATTTTTACTCGTCTTTGATAGTTAATACTGCTGTAAAATTACTATTGGCTGTTTGAGTTTTAGTTTCTTTTACAACATCAAATTATGTAAGAGTCATATGACATAAATTAATCTCCAAATGATGCAGTGCAGAGATTACTGTTTTTAGAATAGAGAAGGAAAATTAATTTTACGCTGCTAATTTAATCTTTTGCATATTTCTTACATATACATATGTACATATATCATTCGATGGTTGTGAATCATGACTTTGGTTATTATCCTTCTATTCATTTTATTTTCAGAATTATATAAAGGTAGTTTAAAATTTTGTAAAGAGAATTTATACAAATATTTTGTAATATGTTTATAGATATTGACGTGCATTAAGAAGGACGAGCTCGTAGGCTTCTAGATATTTTAAAATTTTTATTTATTCGCATTGAGTTTTATTTAAAATTACTTTACATGCTTTCTCCGCAATTTAGTTCTGTACATTTCATCAGTGCTAATTATGTACTTCTGCTGGTTTATGTTTTTATGGAAATTTGATTAACAGTTCTATTTTTGTATATTGTTTTTTATAGGGATTCTGTATATGGATACCCGTTCTATGTATGATTCTATGTATGGATACTCCGCTATGGTATAATGCTATTGGTTCTGTTTATGGGTTTTGTGCAGCGATTTTTCCAAGAGGTACCTTTATTGGTCTGTGGATTTTTGTGTAGTGGTTTTTACAGGATTTGGCGTATGGGTGCCTGTATAGGTGTACATGCTTTTGTTTACTGGTTTTTACAAGGCATAGACCTACGGAATATCCATTTTTTTAATGGAAATTTGGCCAATGTATATGCATATAAAGTTTTGATTTTTGGCTATGGGTTTTTACTGGGATTTTGTTTATAGTGCCTACAGTTCTACAGAGATTTGGCCTACTCATAACCGTACAGTCGTACGGGAAAAATTACAGTTTTCCGTTTACAGGTTTTTTACGGGTATTTCACCTACAGGTACCTATACAGCCGTGCAGGTTTCTTTCTATGGGTTTTTATGGGTATTCGGCCTATGGGTACCCGTACAAACGTACAGGTTTCTTTTTATGGGTTTTTACGGGTATTTGGCATACGGGTTTCTTTCTATGGGTTTTTATGGGGATTTGACGGGTACCCGTACAACCGTACGGGTTTCTTTCTATGGGTTTTTATGGGGATTTGGCCTACGGGTTTCTGTCTGTGGGTTTTTACGGGGATTTGGCCTACGGGTACCCGTAGGCCAATTCCCCGTAAAAAAATTTTATAGGTTTCTACGGGGCATTTTTAGCAGGGAAATTAGGTTTTATTCTTTATTAAATTTAAGTGTATTCTATTTTCTTCGCTTACACTTTATGTGCATATGATAACAAAGAAATTCATAATAAAAAAAAAAGTTTCATCGTGTGCTATTTAACAAAGAGCTTACTTTGACGTACTTAGCTTACTATCGTATACTATATTATTTAAATTATTTCTGTACAGTATCAAAAGAAAAGTTATTGATTATAAAAAGTGCATGAAATGATCACTGTAATCTATCACTATTCTAAAATGTGGAGACTAATACAGTCAAAAGTCTTTAATCCGGACTCGTCGGGACTTCGGCGATTCCGGATTATAGATCATCAGTTTAAATCTGGTAAGATGGCATGCAGAAATTCTAAAAATCAAAAATATGAAACCGTAATTTATGAAATAAAGAACAATTATGATCTAAAGGGTATCAAAATTTACAAAAAAAAAAAAAAAAAAAAAAAAAAAAAAAAAAAAAAAAAGCTTAATATTTATTTGTTTACTTTAGTAAACATTTCTTTCAATGTAAGTTGTTTCATTTTATGTGATAATACTTTCTCTTTAATTCTATAAACAGACATAATTTCTTGTTCAGTTACAAAGTTCCGCTGTTCAAGTTCTACAATTGCTGTGTCGAGAATACCGACTAATTTGTCAATCGAAATTTTTTTGTTTTCAATAACCTCTGCGTCACTTTCTTCACTATCGGAAGCGAATTATAATGACGAGGAATTTGATTTAAATCATATCAAAGACGGAGTACATCGAGATGAAATACTACATTTAGTAAGGAATTATAAGCCAAATAAAATAAAAACCTGCCCTGAAGATAAGGATAGTGCTGACAGATCAACTTCCAATTCATTGCACGCTGCGACGTTCTCCCCCCCTGCAGAGCAGCGTGAAATTGATAAACAGATTTCGGAATGGTTAGAGAAACAAAGGATATGCTTTTATCCATTTAATTCCACATTTTGTTTGATGGACATCGAAACATGCTTTCGCTTTGTAGATCCTTTGGTAGCTCCAGAATCGGAAATTCTTTTTGACATAATCGAAAGTTCAAGCTTACTTTTATAAAATTGCTTTAACAGTCCGCAAAAAATAATAAGCCGGATCCAATTAGAAGATTAAGGAACAACGCAATCTGCAACATTAACTGAAATAGATAATTTTAGCTTAGCTTATAACGTCCATTATACATTAAACACGCATGCGTAAACGTATTATGTGTTTGCGCACACGCATATGTAAAAGTCGTGTAAACGCCCGTGCGCATGCGTGTGTTGGCTTTAGTTTTCCCACATGCAAATTTTGATCGGAGGTCAATCGGCGATAAGCTAACGTGGTTGCCGGTGATTGGCTGATGACGTCAAGATTGGCGGGTTGGCCGAGTATTATATATATGTACGCCGGTAACAGCGAATGTCTTGTTCTCTTGTGTTATTATGAGTTAGCATAATGCTAATTTGCTTTCAATCAAATGATTTTAAATGTAAAGGCTACAGTGTTAGCTCTTTTATTTTAATTTACGGAATAAAGCATGAATTTTATTTAGATTAGTCTTAGCTTTATTTAAGGGAAGAAAAATATGCTTTGCTTTGATCACCACTGCCAACAGGGTTATGGGCCCAGTGCCAACAGCTAATCAGTCATCCAGTTCAACTCAGCATTGAAGGAATGTAGGTGAAGAGGGTCGTTATCCATGAAAAGAAGCTGACCTGTCTTAGAAGTTTGTTCAAGTCGTTGTGCTCACACTTAATTGAAGATGTCATTACTACCTGAAGGTTTTGAGCTGTTAAACCATGACAACTGGGATCGATGGAAAGTCGACATGAAAATGCTGTTACTGGATAGAAACTGTTGGAGCTTCATAGAAGACAAAGAATAATAATTAGATAAAAGCACAACAAGGCGTGAAAAGGAGGAGCTCACACTGAGAGAGAACAGAGCCTTCACTACATTATATTATGGAATCTAGTAGAATAACTTTTAAAACTGTTCCGAAGAGATCGGATAAACCATTGTTTAGACGTTTGTGGCCCACTACCAGTTCCATCTAAGAATGAGAGTAAATATTTCCTTGTTATTGTAAATGACTATAAAAGATTAGTAACAGTGTATTGTATGAAAAATGAATCGTTCTACAACTTTAAGAATTATCATAGGCAAATGGAAAGACTGAGGAATAGAAAATTAATAAGTATACGCACCGATAACGGTGGGGAATTCTGTAACAGGCAATTCGAAGGGTACTTAGCCGAAAATGGAATTAGTGTTGAACGCATACACCCCAGAAGAGAACGGTGTGTGTGAACGTTTTAACTGAACGGCATTAGACGCAGTTAAAGCTATGCTTAATGATGGTAAAATGGGAAAAGAATGGTGGGCAGAAACTCTTGGCTGTTTCATACATACGTGGAACAGAGTATGTCATAAAAGCAACGGAACCTCTTATGAAATGTTCCTAAATAGAAAACCCAGTGTTGTTTATTTTAAAATATTTGGTTGTAAAGCCTATGTTGTCGTGCCAAAACAGATTAGAAATAAATTACAAATGAGGTGCAAACAAGGAATCATGGTAGGATATGCGAAGGAAACTAGGGGTTATAGGATATGGCTACCAGAAGAACGCAGATTAATAGACACCTGTAATGTGAAGTTCGATGAAAAACTGTATGCAGCAAATCGCATCCTGGAACAGAAATCAAAACCTAAGTTTAAAAGACTAGAAAAATCTGAGCTATTAGCAGAAACAGATGAAGAACAGGAAATTTCTAGAGAAGAAATAAAGTTATCAGATGACAAATCTACTGCAAAAGAAGTATCAGACTTAAACTGGCAAAGAAAAGCAGTTAAAAGGCCAGATGGAACACGTACAGACATATATTATTATGTAAAGGGAACAGATACCTGTTTTAGATCTTATAATGATATTGAAAAGTATTATGAGGCAAGAAATATTAAATTTGAAAAAGATAAGTTCGATTTTAGTGGAAAAAACGAATACTCGAGGAAAGTTAATTTTGTAGAACAGGAGACTAGCTCCGAGTCTGAAGAGGCAAATTCCGTAAAAATAGTTATCCCACAAAATTTTAAAGATGCTCGAAAATCAGTAAATGTCGAAGAATGGGATAAGGCAATGAAAGAAGAAATTGAGACAATGAAGTAAAGAAAGGTTTGGGAATTAGTCGAAAAGCCAGAAAATAAAACTATGATAGGAAACAAATGGGTCTATACTCTAAAAAGAAATGAAAGGAATCAAGTGGTTAGATACAAAGCACGTTTTACTAAACGTGCTTTGCACAGGGATTCAGGCAGAAAAGAGGTGAAGATTTTCATGACGTTTACAGTCCTGTAGTAAATTTTTCAATCATTAAGAATATTTTTCACTATCCTGGTATGTTTATATGGATGGACTAATTGTCAGTTAGATGTAAAGAACGCATGTTTATATGCAAACCTAAATGAGAAAATATATATGACCCAACCAGAGGGATTTATTTATCAAAGAGGAAAATAAAGTGTGTTTATTACACAAGGCCATTTACGGTCTACATCAAAGCGGCCGTGAATGGTTTTGTGAATTTGAAAGTACTTTAGAAAAATCTACATTTTAAGAAAATACAATGGTGTAATTGTGTTTTTTATATTATATCTAGATGAAGTACCGGTAATCTGGAAAAGTGTTAAACAAAAATATGTAAATTTATCAACCATGGAAGCGGAGTATATCGCCTTATCTGAACGTGTGTAATAATGTGGACGAAAAAATGTCTTACAAGATGAAATTTTAAAGTTTAATTTAAGAGAGTGTAAACTATTTTGTAATAACAAGTCTGCCACTGATTTTTCTAGATTGCCAATAGAAAATCGCTGAACTAAGCCCATAGACGTAAAATATCACTTTGTTAGAAGACTAGTAAATGATGGAGTGTTTGACCTTGAATTTATCACCAGTAAATTGAATACTGCCGACTTATTTACAAAAGCAGCGACTGCTGTTAATTTAAGAAATTTTTGTTTAGATGTTTTCAGTGTTTCAAGACAATTAGTGTTTTCGTATAATAGAAATGAACTATGAACTTCTGTGCAAGTTTTCTTTTTGTACTTGCATGGGGAAAAGAGGGCCGTTTGTTGGCTTTAGTTTTTCACATGCATATTTTGATCGGAGGTCAATCGGCGGTAAGCTAACGTGGTTGCCGCTGATTGGCCGAGGACGTCAAGATCAGCGGGTTGGCCGAGTATTACATATATGTACGCCGGTATCGGCGAATGTCTTGTTCTCTTGTGTTATTATGAGTTAGCATAATGCTAGTTTGCTTTCAATCAAATGATTTTAAATGTAAAGGCTACAGTGTTAGATCTTTTATTTTAATTTACGAAATAAAGCATGAATTTTATTTAGATTAGTCTTAGCTTTATTTAAAGGAAGCAAAATATACTTTACCTTTATCACCACTTCCAACAGCGTGAACGCATTATTCGTTGACGCATGCGCAGAAAGTTTGTAGCTTTGAGGTCCGGATTATAGATCATTCTGGATTATGGGTGTCCAGATTAACGACTTTTGACAGTAGTAAGTAAATACATTTACATATGATCGAAAGAAATAGTGTTAAGAAACATCAGCATTACTAGTAAATACTGCAATCCATAATTATTGCACTTTTAATTGCTTACTAACACAATTTTTTTTTTATTAATTGGAAATGTATTTCTGTTTCCTTCCTTCTGCTATTTATACTTTCAAACACTACTAGTTTATGTTTTTCTTAACACGTTGAGTGCCACGTCAGCCATCTGTGGCTGACACTAGATTTTCCGTTTAGGCCGCGTTAGCCATCTGTGGCTGACACTAGATTTTTCGTTTAGGCCGCGTCAGCCATCTGTGGCTGACACTAGATTTTCCGTTTAGGTCGCGTGAGCCATCTGTGGCTCACACTAGATTTTCTGTTCAGGCCGCATCAGCTATCCTTGGCTGACACTATATTTTCTGTTTAGGCCGCGTTAGCCATCTGTGGCTGCGCTAATCTTTCCGTTAAGTCGCGTCAGCCATTTGTGGCTGACACTAGACCTTTTTCTTTAGGCCGCCTCAACCCCCGCTGGCTGACAGTGTGTAACATGATATATAACTATAAAATTTACACTATTTTATGAAATTACACAAAATTTATTTAAAATTTACTTAATTTTGATTCATTGGATTTCATTGAAACACGGTAAACATAAAAACAGTTCTCCATTACAGCTATTACAAAATGTGACAACATTCTTTTTTAGTCTTTTTTTCTGGCCATTACTCTACCAGCTTCTGTTGCGTTTTTATCATAACATAATTTACAATATTTTCGTACTTCAGAGGCTTTTCTCGGTTTTTATTGGAGTTTATGTTGTCGTTTTCTAAATATTCTTGCATTTTTGTTTGACGGAATGTCTTCTTTTTCACAACTTGTTGCAATCTTCTACCGCGATACGAATCACTGGCCCTACAATACCAGCGCTTTTAAGCGAAGCGCATGGCCTGAACGGGATTGCCTAAGACATACGAGTGGTACTCAACATATTAAATATTGCTGTCACGTATGTTGTTTGTTAGGTTATTATTTCATTTTAGATATGAATATGGGAAGTTATTAGATTTAGGTATATTTTTGATCGCATTTATTAACTACTTTATAGTGTCTTTCATTTCCATATCTTGGAGATATAGAAGTTAATGGTTATATTTTTTACTGTGAAACTCGAATAAATTTATACTTGACTTCAGGTAAAATACTGATTATGTTACCTTAAGAACCGCTTCTTAATTTATCACGACAGGAGCAATTTTCAATGCCTTTGAGATTTAACAGAAATAAATGTGATAATTTATCAGAAACACTCTTTTTTTTAACCCACATATGTATCTTTACTTTTATTTATGTCTAATTGAGTTTTATTTACTTAAAACGTACTATTAATGTTATATATTTATAATAACCACTTTCATAATTACTCTCGCTTAAGGGAAAAAAATGATGAAATCTTAAATAATTGTAACTTAGAATTTAAGTTATTTAAAAAATATAGTTTTAAAGTACTGAAAATAATTAAGGCTATTATTAATTATGCATATTTAGTCTAAAGAGAAAAAAACTGTATTATCTTCTGGTTTTCAGGAAATGATAAAATATTTAAACTTTAGATAAATACAATTTTAAAAAAGAAGAAAATATATTAATTATTAAGCTTATTTTCCTGCATAAATCAATATGTAACACAAGGACATAATAACGACATTTTCACAACTGTTGCAAAAAGGTGGAATTTGGCAAACATTTAGGTGTCTTTAAGACATCGTGATAGGCTGCTTTCATAACCTAAATATCACCTGTGAAAGACGCAATAACGATGTCTATGTGACAAAAACCTCATCTGCAAAAACGTAATAAAGACGTCTTTGCCACGTTTGCAAAACAATGGATGTTCGCAGACATCTGGGCGTCTTAAAGACGACGTATTGAACCACTTTTGAACCGACATCCGCGACGTGTTTGCAACGCCGTTAAGACGTTGCTTTGCTACTTGTGCTTTTAATGAGGTATATTTTTAACTACAGATTACCATTAAAAATATCTGACAATAGACTGCAGTTTGTAAGTAGCGTTTTTGAGAAGATATTCAAGGAACTGGAAATTACACATTTAAGGTAACTCCCTACAGGCCTTAAGTCAAATATTGCCGAGCGTGTTACCAGAAAACATTCAGAATTCTAAATACCTTAATTTTTCATTACACTTTTTCCCAACAGATGGCATAACGTTTATGTTCACTTTGGCTAGATCATTTCTTTCAATATGAATTCGGCCATTATTCCCATTTTGCAGAATTTTCACCCTCTTCCTGAAAAATGCTATGTCAGATAACCCTTAAAATCAATTACGTTTTATTCAAAACTTGCTGTTTTTGCCTTCTTTAAAATTTTACACTGGTATGTATTTCTTCTAACTTGACTGAAATCACTCACAGATATAATGGACAATCACTAAGAAGGGAAAATTACAAGGAAGTTAATTTATTATTTTCACACATCCTTACAGTATAGAAGAATTTCAAAAGTGCAAAATACTGCACATCTTAAAACGTTTATGAACTTTTATCATCACTGACATTAGACTTAACTTAAAAAAAAAAAAAAAAAAAAAAAGTGTATAACACACTTTTTACAATGAATAATGTAAAATCTCGAAAAAATTCGAAAGTATTTTTCTATGGAAATAGAAAATAAATTTTAACACAAAAATATTTCATATATACTAACTTCTTGACTTACAAAATATGCATATAGCATAATGGAAGCATAAGATCAAATGCAAAAATTCGTATTATCTTTCCATTTCAGCATTTTTGTAGTTTAAATTTCCAGGCAGCAGTATGAAAAATTAAAAATAAGACTAATACAAAATATAAAAATAACAAGAAATGTTTTACAATACATAACATCTTAACAGAAGAAATGCAAAAGTAATGTTTTCCAGAGTGCTCAATATAAATTCATATAACAATATAATCCAATCCTATGCATTTTGCTGATACAGTCCTAATTTGCATATTATGACACATGAGGAATCAATTCATTAACAGCATTTTATGTTTAATGTCTTACTTAAATTAATTACTTAGGTTTTAAGTAAAACCATTAAATTTGCTTCCTCGGTTATCCTTAAAATTTCACTTCATAGTACAATACTTTTTTTAAATCATTGTATTAATAATTTTTCTTCATCTAAAATTGTATAAAAAATGCTTCTCCAGTAAATTAAATTTTCTTAAAGCCTCAACTTTAGGCACTGATTTTAATTTAAATCCTAGCCTATCAAAAATTAAAACTTTAAAACAATTTTGCTTTTATTAATTTCTAGCTCATTTTGCTTATATTCAAACATACAATAGCAACTTTTTCTTAGTAGCTAAGACATTTATAATGACAATTATTTATTGCACTCGGTTAAGTTTTCTTAATTCGCATTTTCTTACATTTGTAGAAGCTTACTGAACCTAGCATCTTAGTCCAATTAAATTGAAAACTATCTAGTAAAATGCTAGATTTTAATTCCTTTGAAATTACCCTTTTAAATTTTCACTCGCTATATAATGACTGTTGATTTATTAACTCTTTCAAGACCAAAACGCCTAAGACGGCCTTTCATTCAAACAATCCCAACTGCACAAAGCAGCCAAAATTGCAATATTGTTTTCTTCTCTGCCCCTAAGGTATGCAGTAGCAGGTATAGATTTCCAAAATGTTCTGTATCAGTTTATTGAAGACAGCTTGTCCTAAAAGGATTTATTTGTGGTTCCTTATCTTTATTTTTTAGAAATCAGAAAGGATGTCATTTGAATTCTTCCCAACTCTTTGTGCATTAATGGATGGGGAGGGGAGGAAATTGCTGTGAATCTCAGAAGGCTAACAGATGAGGCTGCAATTATCGGAATCTATTTATTTTCATTTCATAATAAAAAGATGGAATTTATCATGATGCTGCAAAATATTTTACAAGGAGGGTCATACGTCATATTCTCTTGAAATGCATAGAACATTTCTTGTTTAAAGTTTGTTACTAAATTTCCTTACTGCATCGAATTGCACTTTAAATTTTAAGTGTCAGATCTCAACATATTTGATATAGCTCAGTGATACTTATTTAGCATATATTTTTATACTAAATTTTTAATTATATTTATTTAAGACTCTTTACAGTACAAGAGTATATCAAATGAGCTAAATTTGACAGCTTTTTTTCACCTTAATTCGCTAAGACAGCAGCATCAGAACTCTGAAACAAGACTAAATTTTAAAAAATAAAAATTGAATAGTATTGTGTACTTTCTACAGAGAATAATGTAAAATTTTAACAGAGGAGCTGCATATAGTATTCTAATGAAATGGTGCTAAAACAATTTTTTGCAAAATTAAAAAGATTTCATGTTAATTGCATGAACTATGCATTATATAAGCAGCTGAGGTCAAATGTACAAATTAGTGCCACATCTTAAAATGCCTGATTGCCTCTCTTTTCACCTAAATTTATTGACATATAATTTCAAAATAAGACTGTTTAAAAAAATAAAAACTGAACAGTAATACATATTTTTTCCATAGAGTTCCATTAAGTACTTTTCCAGCAGTTATAAAATAATGCTTTACAGAATTTCAAAAATTTCCCAATTATGGCTTCAATTGAGCCAAATAAAATATCTTGAGCAACCCAGAAACATTATCATTGACCCAACTTTAAAACATTCACAAATGAAATCTTAACTTCATACTCAAAACTTGCATGTTAAAAGCAACAGATCTGATTTTCTTTTGCTCTCAGAAAAAATTTCATGACTAATCAGAAATTCTTCAGATTTCCATCTTCATCGTACAGAATGTCTGCTCCTTTTGTGGAAATCTTGTACCAAAGTTTACTTACATCATGATCAAACTTGGCTAATTTCCTTTCCTGAAATTAAAGAGAAAAATGTGAATCATTCATACAAATAAAATAACTGTTTGCCTCCATTTATTTTTCATAATTCTATATTGATCTCAAAAGTTTGCCTCCGTTTAGTTTTGATAATTCTATACTGATCTCAAAATGGTTTTATTAATCAAATACATAAATTGTCCAAAATACTAAGACTTCAATAGTAAATAAATAAGCGAAATAAAAGTAATTTGTGAACAAAGGTCTTTCTGATCTAAAGCTTACATGGGCTAAAACTTCACATATAAAGTATACCTACAAAGTTTATTAGGGCTGAACTTAGGCAAACAATCACTGTGAAATTGTAAAATATGAATTTGTGTTAATAAGACATATCTATTTTTCTTCCATTGAAATGCTATCCATTTGAAGTAATATTTGAATAAGTATTTGCCCAAACTTATTCAAATATTACTTCAAATGATGATGCAGTGAATACATGCTGTTATGGGTTAATGACTTTTAACCGTTTGAGCCCGGCGCACGCTTCACTTCTCGTATGCCAAAAATATGAAGCAGCGCGATAGCGCTTCTCTTGTTTTGTATCGAGAATGCGAAGACGACGCTGTTGGTTAGTATACTTGGAAAAAAAAAAAAAAAAAAAATTGAAATATTCAATTGGTTTTGCATCAGGAGGAGGGGCATGCTTTGGTCCAGCTACTTCAGAAAAAGTATTCGATTCATTCAAAAAAATTGTATCCACGGGTAAAAACTCATCAATAATATCGTCATTGGAGGTACTTGCAGTTACTTCATCATCATCGCTGCTATCACTAACAACTCGTAATCTCTTATAATGAATGATGATGTCACTTCCACTATCACTTTCAAGGTCATTACTATACTCTTCATTATCACTTCTCATAACATAGTCACTTTCAAATGAATCAGAACTTGGCATGGGTTACTTCGTAATTATCAGTATAACACTTGGTAAAAACATGAAAACAATTTCCAATTCCTATAAAACAACTGCTACTGATATCACTACAACTGCTCTTAATAATTGCATAAAGTATACTAACCAACAGCAGCATCTTCACATTCTCGAAACAAAACAAGAGAAGCGCTATCGAGCTGCGCCGTATTTTTGGCATACGACAAGTGAAGCGCGATAGCCCTTCGCCGGACTCAAACGGTTAAAGGAAAGATGCAAGAATGTTTCCTTTGCATAATGCCCCTTTTTCAGGCAAGCAACTTATTAAAAACAAACGATAACAGTGGGGAATTCTGTAACAGGCAATTTGAAGGGTACTTAGCCGAAAATGGAATTAGTGTTGAACGCATACACCCCAGAAGAGAACGGTGTGTGTGAACATTTTAACCGAACGGCATTAGACGCAGTTAAAGCTATGCTTAATGATGGTAAAATGGGAAAAGAATGGTGGGCAGAAGCTCTTGGCTGTTTCATACATACGTGGAACAGAGTATGTCATAAAAGCAACGGAACCTCTTATGAAATGTTCCTAAATAGAAAACCCAGTGTTGTTTATTTTAAAATATTTGGTTGTAAAGCCTATGTTGTCGTGCCAAAACAGATTAGAAATAAATTACAAATGAGGTGCAAACAAGGAATCATGGTAGGATATGCGAAGGAAACTAGGGGTTATAGGATATGGCTACCAGAAGAACGCAGATTAATAGACACCTGTAATGTGAAGTTCGATGAAAAACTGTATGCAGCAAATCGCATCCTGGAACAGAAATCAAAACCTAAGTTTAAAAGACTAGAAAAATCTGAGCTATTAGCAGAAACAGATGAAGAACAGGAAATTTCTAGAGAAGAAATAAAGTTATCAGATGACAAATCTACTGCAAAAGAAGTATCAGACTTAAACTGGCAAAGAAAAGCAGTTAAAAGGCCAGATGGAACACGTACAGACATATATTATTATGTAGAGGGAACAAATACCCGTTTTAGATCTTATAGTGATATTGAAAAGTATTGTGAGGCAAGAAATATTAAATTTGAAAAAGATAAGTTCGATTTTAGTGGAAAAAACGATTACTCGAGGAAAGTTAATTTTGTAGAACAGGAGACTAGCTCCGTGTCTTAAGAGGCTAATTCCGTAGAAATAGTTATCCCACAAAATTTTAAAGATGCTCGAAAATCAGTAAATGCCGAAGAATGGGATAAGGCAATGAAAGAAGAAATTGAGACAATGAAGTAAAGAAAGGTTTGGGAATTAGTCGAAAAGCCAGAAAATAAAACTATGATAGGAAACAAATGGGTCTATACTCTAAAAAGAAATGAAAGGAATCAAGTGGTTAGATACAAAGCACGTTTTACTAAACGTGCTTTGCACAGGGATTCAGGCAGAAAAGAGGTGAAGATTTTCATGACGTTTACAGTCCTGTAGTAAATTTTTCAATCATTAAGAATATTTTTCACTATCCTGGTATGTTTATATGGATGGACTAATTGTCAGTTAGATGTAAAGAACGCATGTTTATATGCAAACCTAAATGAGAAAATATATATGACCCAACCAGAGGGATTTATTTATCAAAGAGGAAAATAAAGTGTGTTTATTACACAAGGCCATTTACGGTCTACATCAAAGCGGCCGTGAATGGTTTTGTGAATTTGAAAGTACTTTAGAAAATCTACATTTTAAGAAAATAGAATGGTGTAATTGTGTTTATATAAGTGCAAATGTAATTCTCTTGTTATATGTAGATGATATTGTGATTTTTAGTAGGATCAATATAGTATAGATAAAGTAATTTCACAGCTGAGTGAGCTTTTTGATCTTAAAAGTATTAGGCAAAAGTAAAACGTTACTTGGAATTGAATTCCTAGAGAATGAGAATGGGGTTTTTATACATCAGCAAAAATATATCGAAGAAATTTTTGAAAAATTTAAACATTTCCAGATAGCAATAACTTCACGTCCTATAGCTAAAGGCACTATTCTTACAAAATTAGATTATCCATCTACAAGTGCAGAAATGCATACATTATTACCCTTTAGAAATCTGTTAGGATGTTTAGTTTTTGTAGCTAACAGGACAAGGCCTGATATTACATATGCAGTGAACATGTTTTCACAATTTCAGGAGAATCCTGGAATTAGGCATTGGGAAGCATTGTTGAAATTGCTTGGTTATCTCAATAGTACTAAATTATATAAGTTAAACATCTAAATTTACATTGTTATTCAGATACTGATTATGCAAGTAATAGAGATCACCGCGAGTCCATGGGAGGATTTATATTGTATTTAGATGAAGTACCAGTAATCTGGAAAAGTGTTAAACAAAAATGTGTAAATTTATCAACCATGGAAGCGGAGTATATCGCCTTATCTGAATGTGTGGAATAATGTGGACGAAAAATGTCTTACAAGATGAAATTTTAAAGTTTAATTTAAGAGAGTGTAAATTACACTCATGTCCATAAATTAAGGATAATTAAGAGTCACGCGGAAATCGATCTCTAAAATAAATATATCACCTGTAAAATCACCACACACATCTTCAAGAATCATATGCAAATTTCAAGAAGTAACCAGATGACACCGATGGTATGCCACAATGACGAGAGTGTAAGAGAATAAGGAATACAGAAAAAGAAGTAAAATTGTCGCAGGCGCTTTATAAGCATTTCAGTGCAATAACCAAATAGTTATGACACAAAGGACGCACTTGGATGATTTTTTACGTGGTAGAATTATCGGCCGTCTGGAATGTGGGCGTACCTAACTGAAAGTATCAGACGAACTTGGAATTGCCCAGAGTGTCATCTCCAGGCTTTGGCAACGGTTCCAAGATGATGGTAATGTGAGTAGACGTTACAGCACAGGTCGCCACAAAGTTACAACGCCGAATGAGGACCGGTATTTGGCAGTTACTGCCAAAAGAAACAGGCAGAGCACAGCCTCAGACCTGTCTCGTCAGCCACTGATACGACAATTTCAAGGCAGACCGTGTACAGACGCTTAGGACAGATTGGTCTATATGTTCATAGACCTGTCAGATGCGTTCCACTTACTGCAACTCACTGTCGCCTGCGGTTAGCCTGGAGTAGAGAGCATGCATTGTGGACATTGAAACAGTGGGCTTGTGTGATGTTTTCCGACGGGTCCAGGTTTAGTTTGCAGTCTGATTCTCGCTGGACTTTCATATGGAGAGCTTCAGGTACCCGTTACCACCAAGAAAACATCATTGAACGACACCATTACGGCGGCGCAGGAGTACTCGTTTGGGGTGGAATTATTCTGGGTTCCAGCACTGACCTGCATGTTCAAATTGGAACCATGACAAGCGAAATCTATCGGGTCGTCATTCTGGAACAACATGTACGCTTGTTTTGGGGCGCCATGGGGGCACAATTTGTGTTTATGGATGACAACGCCCGTCCTCACCGTGCAAACATTGTAAGCGAATGCCTTCAATCAGAGGATATCACCTGTATGGACTGGCCAGCATTCTCACCGGACTTGAATCCAGCAGAGCACGTGTGGGGCATGCTTAGCCGACGAGTTGCAGCCCCTCAACCTCCTCCTACATGTCTACCGGAACTTTGGAGAGCATTGCTTTTTGAGTGGTGTAATATCCCCCAAGATCAGATCGATAATTTGATACTCAGCATGCCTAGGCGTTGTATGGACTGTATTGCATCGTCTGGGAGACATACAATGTATTAACAATCATACCAACCATGTAATATTGGTTTTTTGTAAATACTTTTTTTTTGTAATTTTCTCCAGGGATAAAAAATAGCTATTTTTTTTAATAATATCAAACGTATAGCATCGTTTTTTGCTCTTTACCATTTGTTTAATAAATAAGCTTTACAATTAAGTCAAACTTGTTTTGCTTTTAACTCTTCCTTTTCCTGATTTTGCATTATCCTTAATTATGGACATGAGTGTATTTTGTGATAACAAGTCAGCCACTGATTTTTTCAGATCGCCAATAGAAAATCGCTGAAGCACATAGACGTAAAATATCACTTTGTTAGAAGACTATTAAATGATGGAGTGTTTGACCTTGAATTTATCACCAGTAAATTAAATACTGCGGACTTATTTACAAATGCAGCGACTGCTGTTAATTTAAGAGTTTTGTTTAGATGTTTTCAGTGTTTAAAGACAGTAAGTGTTTTCATATAATACTTCTATAATTCTGTGTAAGTTTTCCTTTTGTATTTGCATGGGGAAAAGAGGGCCGTTTGTTGGCTTTAGTTTTCCACATGCAAATTTTGATCGGAGGTCAATCGGCGGTAAGCTAAACGTGGTTGCCGCCGATGACGTCAAGATCGGCGGGTTGGCCGAGTATTATATATATGTACGCCAGTATCGGCGAATGTCTTGTTCTCTTGTGTTATTATGAGTTAGCATAATGCTAGTTTGCTTTCAATCAAATGATTTTAAATGTAAAGGCTACGGTGTTAGCTCTTTTATTTTAATTTACGGAACAAAACATGAATTTTATTTAGATTAGTCTTAGCTTTATTTAAGGGCAGCAAAATATGCTTTGCCTTGATCACCACTGCCAACAAATCCTACAAAGAAATCCAGAAGCTCTATAACTACTAAGAGATATAAAGTATCAGACTGTATACCTGTCAAATGTTAAAACAAATAAGCTGCTTCATAGCTTGAAATTTCATATAGTCCTAAAACTCTGCAGAAACATTATGCATAGAAAATAAATTTCTACAAAATACCACCTATCTGTAGAAAAAGACATTTCAGAAAATATTTTGTTCTTCCTCAGATAACCTGAGAGTTCCATTTTCTGTACGCAAAGGGAGAAATAGAAATGTGCGACCGAATTAAGCGAGTGTTTGAATTAGAGTATTTCTATATATGTCAAATGTCTGAATTAAGGGTATTTCATAAAAACTATGCTCACTGATTAAAGTTTTTACTGTTCAGTGCTGTAATTATTTCTGCATAAGTTAGTACACGAAGTGTGAAAATTAGGTGACTCTATGTTGCAGAATGGATGCATATTGGAATATGGGAGTACTATTACTATAATTAGGATAGTGTCCAAGAGTGATCGGTGTTTATCAGTCATGATTCGAAAATATTTAAGTGAAAAGAAAAAGTGGCATTAATGTTAGACTGGAGAAGGAACAAATACAAAAAGGGGTCACTAAAGATCAGAACATCCCCGAGGTGTGAAATCAGGAACTTGGAATCTTGTTTTAAAAAAATAGGGTTAGAAGACATTTTGATTCAAGGGCAGACAACAGCAACAACTTATAAGGTATTTCTCCCGCTTTCCTAGCGTGCCATCGTGGTTCTGCACGCTGGGCCGGTATTTCAGAGGTCCATGGTTCGATTCGCGGTGAAGGCGGTTGCTAATTTTTCATCACTCCAGCCTCCAAAAATCCTAATGTCTCTACAGTGGTGCCTGAACTAAAAGGGTGTTGGATGCGGATTCTCCACACCCAGGATTCTGGCGATTGGGTCCCCTAAAAACCCCAGTAGGCCTTAAAACGGGGAGTATATAAGGTATTTCTCCTGCTTTCCTAGTTTGCCTTCATGGTGTACTGCTTCTGCAAGCTGGGCCTGTATTCCAGAGGTCCGTGGTTCGATTCCCAGCGAAGGCAGTTGCTAATTTTTCATCTCTCTGTCCTCCAAAAAATCCTGTTGTCTCTACAAACTGCATTCAGACCTTTTCTGTCACTCTTGATTCAGAGTAACAGAAGCAAATATTAGAGCACCGATTTTAGACTTTCAAGCTGCCCCAAGAACTTATATCAATCATTCCACTGCTGCACAAAGACTTTCTGCATTTACCTGGTCATGATCTTTTTTGTCACTTGGTATGTTAGATCAAATTTAAAATATTTTGCTTCTTAATTTCTTTAATGATGTGGATATCATATGAGTGGAAGTTTATCCGAACAGAGACTAAAATAAGAAATTGTAAAGATTTAATTAATAGAAGCTGTTTAAATAAGAGCTGATTCAAAAGGTTGTGCCATTCAATGGTTACCATACAGTTTAGAATAAGCAGGATGGATTTTTTTTTACACAATTTTAAACCACTAACTGAACTAGGTGTCAGTGAGCTTTTATATTAAAAATCAGAATCAACAGTCACTTCCCTACTATAGCAACTTTAAAGTACACTTATAGAAGGCTGACACATTGCAACAGCTCTTCCTAGACTGACTTAAGATTTTCAATTACAGTACACATTGCTTATTAATATCACTTCCATTGCAAACATATTTGAATTTATCAATTGGCTGAGTTGCACACTGTGGTATCAGTTTAAACTTGTATATTAAAATAATAACTAACAACTAATTCAATAATTATGCAATTTTGAAATTTACTTTTAAATTTTTATAAAAATATTTTTATGAAATTTTATGTTTTAGAAGCAACTGTTTTATCCATTTTGTCTCATACTGTTCATCAATGCACTTGCATTCTCAAGTTCATGTAACTGCTAGTAGTTTTTTTTTTTTATCAGCAACTACCAGTTCAGGAGTTTTTTTAGAATTTGCAGTATTTTTCTAGATTTAGTTGATACAGCATTCTACCCCTTTTGCTGTCAGTTTCTGTGATTCATTTAACACTTTTTTATACTACCACAGTTAGTTTTTATACACATTATCTCAATCCTTTACTGGCACATACTTTAAAAATTAATTTTTCTAACATCTCTCAGTGATGTCCAAACATTGGCTATCACTTGCAACTCCCCTGAGGCTTCTACATAAAAGCCATATTTTTAAAAAATACTTTTTAACTATGTTTCAAGAAACCGATTCTCTGCACTGACTATAACATGCACAGTCTCCATCAAAGACATCAATTTACTTAACTTTCTTCAAGTTACTGGAATGTGTTAATGTAACAAGATTCAGTGAACTATTTGTAAATTTGGAACTAGGTTCAAAGATTTAACCACAGCTGCTGAACCATTTAACCAAACCTCCTTCTTTTCTGCTGCATAGCTCCAAAAGCTGAAGAAAAAGGTTTTATGTTTAAACCTCCAAAACTAGTTCCACAAATTTACAAATACTATGCCAGTCCTTGTTGCCATAACACATCCAATAACTAAAGGGCTTGAATCAAGAAGGACCCAGCTCCACGTTTTTAAATTTTTGGAAAATAAAAAAAAAAACTTTAAAAATTAATTTTATAACTTATATTCTAAACATCTGTCCTCATTAAATGCGATAGTAAAAATGATGTTTTACACCTACTCCAATCCACTGCATGCAAGCCCTTCAATTGTTATCGAAGCATGTTATCTGGGACTCCTTTAAGTGCTCATATTTTCACAAAATTCAGTTCTGTTTATCATTTTCTTAACATTTTTCCTGCAATGATAGCTTTTATAATATCCTGGTCTAAAAACTAAATGTTACAAATTGTATCTGCAGAAAGAGACACTAATGGTTCTTTAGAAAGAGCTTACAGATGTATCTGAAGCACAGCAGATATCTAATAATAAAGCTATTTTTAAATTTTTCTGCAGATTCTTTAAAACTTTTTAGAATACCATAGTCAGTTTTTACACACATTATCTCAATGTCGTCATCAACTGACACTTATTCTAAAAATGAATTTTTATAACTTCCTTCAATGATGTCCGAAACATTAGCTATAGCTTGCAATTCCACTGAAGCTACTTCTTGTTCTACATCTTATCTTCCTTCGAGTCTACATTGAGCTTTTTCTAATCATAAACTCCTTTCCAACACTGAGGTTTTCGCTTTTTTCATTAAAGAATGCTGTTTTCTTAACTGTTAGGTCCATAACATGTGATATCACAGTAAATGGTAGTTTCAGTTTCTCAAAGTAGCTGTTGTTTCACTTTTAATTATGAATGTGTATTCTAGTAGCATTCTGAACCACAGTCTAATTTCTTTTGCATTATACATTTCATGTCCCTTGTAATAATTTGGCAGCCCAGGCAAAATGTCTTTTATCCAGTTTTCAGATGCATGATGAGCTGCCTCTTCTATCTCACCACGTAGATTTCGATGAACAATGTTGAATTTTTTTTCTTAACTTGTTAACCTGCCATATTACATAAAATTCTATCATGGTATTTTAGCGAATTCCAGCTTTTATAATAAAAAGGGTTCTAGAAATAGGAACACTTTTTTAGTTTCACATATTGAAACCATTCTAGAAGAGCAGTTTCAACTTTTTTAGACTTTGCGTCTTTGCACTTTCCTGAAACATATGCAAATTACACTATGCTGTTTGGAAACTTCCCAGTTTAAATGCAGTCTTTTTCTGACTGCACTTACCAAGAACATCAAAATCTTTTAAAAATTCATCCTTTTTTTAAGGCTTAAGTCTTTATGCCAAGACATTTTGAATATGTTACAAACTAAGCACACAACAGATTTTAAAAAAATGCTTCTTCCAATGATTTATTCAACTTCAGACATTTGCAAACTGCACAATGTCTCATAGGTACTGAAAAGTAGAAAAATTATTACAAAACCCGTTTTATATATAGTACTAACAATAAATAAGCCACAGTCCGCAATACGTTAAATGAATTAAGTATGAACAGCTTTGATAACAAGTAGAATACTCTGATCCTGAAAAAACAGTCTTTTTCACACCTGGGTTTTATAAGCAGTGGACATGAACAATTAATGGCAGTTTTTTTACTGATTAGTATATATTTGTTTTGGTTTCTGGGAGTCAAATGTAATAAGTAGCTGGTTTTATTAATCAGTGACTTTAATACCCAACGTACATATAAACTAGACACTTTATTTACATTTTATTTTTATATTCCTCACCACTTTCAAGAAATAAAATTAGCTCAGTGCGAATGAACACCATACCTGCCAACCTCTAAAGATAAAAATGCAGAATATTTCTCCAAAATTCAGAAGAACACGAAGAATTAATATCATGCTTTGATATAAAAAAAAAAAAAAAATTATACAAATAGAAAAAAGAAAATTGTACTTACATTAGTAAATCTCAATTAAGTAGTAACTAAAAAAATTATTAGGAAACATAAAACAAGAACTTAAAAATTGCAAAAAAATTATTGCAATGAATTTAGAGAGCATTTTTTGGCTTTAGCCAAAAATTCTTTGGAAACAATTAGTTTCCTCATAACATTTAGCAATTAAAATGTTTTCTAGAGTTTTTGGTGAAATTGAAGAACGAAACATAGTTTTGTTTTTCTTCACAACACTGAAGACTCTCACAGTCAGCATTACTGTGTGGAATTACGAGTATAGCACATAAAACTCTTGCTAGTCTATCATATTTCGGTGTTCCATCAGCTCTTTTTATTCTTTTTAAGGTACCAACGAGGACATCAAGTCTATCTTCTCCAGAACTGGCAAAGTCTTCAAACTGTGCAAAGGAAAACTGGTTCTGTAGTTCATCTAAAGCATCATTATGGCATTCATTTTCTTTAATTGTTAACAAAAATGGAAATTTATCAATAAAAAATGAATCTTTTCAAAAGATGAATTTTCAAATTTGCCACTTCAGCATTTAAAAGAACTTCATTTTGCAAAGGAAACTTCCTTACAATGTAATCACAGGCTGAGGAAAAGTACTTTCTGACATATTGAAAAAATTATTTTTTCTCATGATCTTTCAAAGAATTTACAAGTCCTGGTTTGATATTTTTGAGCAATCTTGGAGTCCGGAAACATCCGTCTGAAAAGTTGACCGGCGCAGCGCTTAGCGGCACGTTGTGTTCGATGAGGAATGCAGTAAACAAACACTCTGCCAAAATGACATCGGCATCCGAATTCGTAGCTGAATTTGAAAAAAAAATCATCCACTTTCTTTGACGTTGTCGAAGCCGAAGCATTAACTTCATGCTCTTTAGACTTAACATGCTTCACAATGTCACTTCTTCCACCGTGATTTATTATGAAGTCACACACGCTGCAAAATGCAGTTATTTCCTTTGAAGGATTCTTTAATTGTTCGGCTTTGTAGGCAGCCGAAAATATTGAGAATATGGTTTTTTTTAACTCATTTCGTAACAACGACGTATTAAGAAAATTTGTAGCACATGCAAAAAAAAAAAAAAAAAACACAGAATGCGACAATCCACGCTCGCTGAATCCGAGCTGAGTAATTCCACAAGTTCAGCGCATTGGATTGGCTGGTTTAGCGGCGAGTTGAGAGAAACCGCAGGTTACTGGATTCGAAGTAGTCGGTAGTTGGAGGTAAAACACGATGCAATTGGCGAAAAATTCTAAAATTTCGACAAAAATCACTAAAAATACTTGAAAAAGGAAAAAAATCGTAAAAAATGGATTACGATCGTAAAAACAAACGCATTTTCGTAAAAATTACGAAAAATTCGTAAAAGTTGGCAGGTATGGAACACTGTCATCCCTAACAGAAAATCAGAAACAAACGTACCCATCAAGAGACTTATGCAATTCTTTAGGATGTCTTGGTTTTACCCGACAGTCATGCCTTTTTTGAAGATGCAAGTGGGCTTGGAAAGATTCCTAGTTCTCTCCAGACTTTTTTTTTTTTTTTTAAATGCGTTATTGAAATTGTGGCTTATCACTTTATACAAGAAAAGGTCACTCTTTACTTCAAGTGCTATATTGCTGTGCATAATTCCAAACTAGAATGGAATTCTAAAATTTTAATTTGAGGCATATGAAGCATTATTGTAATTATTTACATCATTAATATGAACTGCTACAATTATAAAATGCATACCCTTTCCTCTGAGGGGAACATGCCTTCCAAAATATCTTCATACTTCAGAGAAGTTTTATAAAATTTCATTTCTTCATGGTCTTCCCATGGTGGTTCATGACAAGGTCGATTTTTCGAATAAGGACAGGATTCTGTAAGTGGAGGAGGAAAAAAAAAAAAAAAAAAAACATTCATGAGAGAAAGCATTTTAAAATGACAGGGTATTTTAGATGGAATACAGCAATATCTGAAGATGCAGAAACTGAAAACATTAGGTTGTTGCACATGAAACACTGGTTTTGGAAATGAAACTTTAGACAATAAACAGTTTCCTTATTAGCACTCAATTTTATCAATTGAAATATATACCATTAGATGTACTATGTATCTTTCAACAAAATGCAAGGCCATCCATGCCTGTTTTGTAGAAATCTAGTGTTTTAGAATCTAATATATGTGAATTTAACACATGTGAATGAAATATATATTTGAATAAATGCATAAGATATTGTGCTTATTTGTTCAATTTATTATTTGTTTCAAGAATAAAAAATTTGGGGATTTAGGAAACAGCATTCTAAAATTATGGAAAACCTAAGAACATTCTCAAATATAATATTTTATATACTTTTATTTGCTTATCTACAATTTAGTGGTTATTCTTTTCATCACTATGTATTTTTAGACAAGCAAATTCATTTGAGAAATAGAGAGCTGGAAGACCTCTCTTGCAGACATTTGGAGAATAAAGACAATGGACATTTTCATTATGAATACAAAATAAGGATGTTCCACTTGTTTCATTACATTAAAATAATAAGCTTATTTTCATTGTTGGTCTTTTTCTCCTCTTGTTTTTTTATTTACGTTTAATTTATTAATTAATTAATTTTTATTTATACTTAATTTAAACACTTATTTACACTTAATTTTTCTCAGGAATAATACAAATCTAAAGGAGGAGGGGGGTGAAAACAAATAATACCTGATTTGTTGCGGATTTTCCGTTTTTTGGGCTCCTTTTTTGCATCCTTCTCTTGCTTCTTTTTTATGAAACCCTCAGTGGCTTTCTCAACAAATCTCAGCTGCATGTAACACATATCTAGAACCTGCAAGCAAATTCTTTTAAAGTTCCAATTTAAAGCTTAAAAAATTAAATCTTAATACTAAATTATTAGTCAAAAATATTCTGTCACAGAACAAATTAGGTCTAATATTGATTTAATTGCAAAAATTAATTTATATGTCAAAATAGTCATTAATTTGTCAGCATTAAAAAGTTTTGTGAACTTAACTGATTACATCTAACGTATTAAGTTATTTTTGTAATTATTGAATTATTTGCCTAAGATAATTAATTTCTATTACTTATGAAAATTAATTTCCTCTCAAAAGCTATTTCACTCTTCAGTAAACATACAAGTGTTTTATAATATTGCTTATCATTGGAAAACTATCAAAAGATACTTCAAGATGATTAAACTAGAAGAATTTGAGTCAAACTAGAAGTATTATCAGAAACGATGAAATGAATATCTTATTTTAAATTTAGAAAAATCAAACCATTATACATTCAAGGCCAGGTCACCACATAAGTCCAAAAAATAAACCCCAAAATCATGATTTAATTTCTCAAAGTTCTAGTCTACCTTCTCATAAAAGCAAGAAAGTTTAAGTTCCTGAAAAGAGTTCCTAAAAAAAAAAAAAAAAAAAATGCTCAACTTAAAGGAATTCTTGATTTGATCTATTTTTGTTTACATAATAAACTGCACAAAATTTTTCAGAAAACACAGATTTTTTTGTATTTCTGCCAACTAAATTATTCTATCTTATATTCTCATAATAAATAAGGCTAAGATTTATAATAAATTCTTGCGCCTTTTTCCAAAACCCCCTCCTCAGATAAAAAATTGTATTTCATTATATAAATTGTCAAAAGTCAACATTATTCACATATCCTTTTATGTATTTATCCATAAAAGCATATCCTTATGCTTTTATGATTGCCAGACGACACAAGACTATGGGCCAAGTATCCATAATGATACAAATGACGATTGGTCCGATGTTTTAACAAACATGTAGCAATTTTTTTTTTTTACTTTGTTGAAAATTAAAAGTAACAAAAGCGATGAACTCTAATTTACAATTTTGCATTGACTTTGAACCATAGTAATTTCAAGTAAAAATGATCTTGATCCAATCTAAACTCTAGGAAATCAAAAAGTAGACAATTTAAAAAAAACCAGAAACTACTTAAGATAATACAGCAGAAACTGAAAAATGGATTCAAAGAGATAAAAAAACTTAAGCAGTTATTCCACTTAGGGTGAAATCATCAGAGAAAGTGCACATAAAGTGTAAAACTTCATCTTGAATGAAATCACATGAAATTCATCTGCCAAAAGACCCCTATAACTAAAGCGTGTGTTAATGAAGCAAATGATACCTAAAAGCATGCAAGCCAAAAAGATGATACAGAAATATTAACTTATTTCCCTCAAATTATATGTAAACTTGCTGATATTTCTGAAATACTAGAACTCGTATATACTCTTCTACTGTATACCTTAACCACAGACTTCAAATGTTTTAGAATCATAATAAAAACTCGTAATGAATGTCCTATTTAAACATGATAAAAGTTAAATTACTAGAGCTTTAAAAAAGATGCCAATTTAAAATGCAGGAACACAGCTAAATTCAGATGCTTATTAAATGTATAGCTAAGCAAATAAAAATCTGAAAGGTTTCAATTTTAAATTACATCCAAAGGGACCTTTTTTTTTTTAACATTTTGTGTGTTACATTTATTTATTAAATATGTTCTTTGCTTTTACCATAAAATTAAATTCAACAGCAATATCGTAAAATAATTTTAAATTGAGCATATCTTTGGAATTTCTGATACACAGTCTCGTAGGCTGGAGATGATAAAAAATTTTTCCGTAGTGTTGCTATTGCTCGCTTTTAAATCATGGAGTTTGTTAATCAAAAATATTAAATTGATAATAAAACAAATTTCAAATTAGGGCTTCCAGATGCCCATATTCAGTGGAGGATTATGTTATTCTAAATTGGATGTCTTTAAGTACCGTTTTATCACAATGTGGGAAAGCCACATACATTTATGCAGATTCTTCATTATTTAACTGTTCGACTGCTAAGCAATTCTTGCAAGAACGCACGAAAACTGCAGGACATATTTTGACTTGATTTTGTCAAATAAAACACTCTCATTTAGACAAATATCAATCAATTTTAATAATTCTTTTCATATTATAAAGCAACAAAAATACACTGAAACTCGCCGGTTTTCGAGACAAATGAGCAGAGCGTTTTTTGCGCTGCGTAGCAGTCAAATGGTTAATTTCGGTACTACTCTTATATACGCCCTCAGGTCGCCAAATGTGGAGATATGTGCTCTTCGCTGGCTTTTGGCGTGTTCTGCGATGGTTTTAGGGGCGATGTTGGTTTCTATGGCAACACTTTTTACGTGGAAAATTGGATTTTACTGTTGTGGTTTTTGTTGGAAAATAATAACCTATTGTAACCCTTTTTCTGCATCATCTCTCCTCCTTGAAATAATTCTAACTTTTACATAAGGTTTAGTTCTTATTTTAAAGGGATATAGCAATTACTTCTACTCTGTTTTTCACTGCCACTGTTTGTATTAAGAACGGACTGTTCCAGCCTAATTAATATGAAAAAACGAAACTTGATGTTACATCATCTGGAAAGCCGAGTTGTGCCGATAGCTGATTAGTTGCCATGAGATGACGTCATGTCTACTTTAGGTATAAGTATCTCGCGTCGCTGTGGTTTATGCCTTCTGGTTCCTGTTTCATTGCTCCTTGGTGTGCCATTTCCAGCCCTCATTGGAAGACGTTATTATGATGCATGCCGTCCAGTGATAAGTACCGTGGTTCCAGTCCAAGATGATGGTTCCTGTTTTCTGCAAAGCGGCTACGATGTGAGCAACTGCCATGGACGGCATCCTGTTTCTATGGTTCAGCGGCGATAGATCTCAAGTTGTGATTTCTGGTGAGCAACTGCTGTGGGTTGCATCCTGTTTTCATGAAGGCGGCATCTTCAATACAAGTGTTTTTTCAGGACTAGCGGCGATGTTTTCCAAAGCTGTGATTTCTCGTGTGTAACCACAGTGAACGGGCTTTGCCAGCTCAAGTGCACTCAAGGTTTAGCTTAATTTTTCAAGTGCCTTCTTGACCAAAAAGCATGGACTTATTTATAGTGAAGTGAAATTCATATTAACTGCGTAGTTTTTGTTCTGTAATATGTTTTTTGTGCATTGAATGCCAATATTCAAAGATCAGGTAATATATATTTACTGTATCATTAATAGTGTAATATTCTTTTAAAGGGAAAAAAAACCCTTGGGGTTAATGAATACTCAACTAAATGTAATTTTTGATAATGTTACACTCTTTAAGTTTCGGATGTTGATTAAATTTATTTATTGTATTTTTATTTTTATATATATTGTTAATAAATTGGTTAAGTTTAAAACTTTTGTCTTCAATGTCTGCACAGTATATAACCTTAGGAAGCTTCTATTGCTATTTCTGCTAAATGTTTTTATAACTTTAAACTTTGCTTATGCATCAGTTTTAGTTGCTGGTTCGTTTGTGTTGTCGGCGGTTTAAAATGGTTTATAATGCAATGAAAGAGGTGTTGGCAAAATTTTAGTCGCGTGCCTGGTACAACTATTTTTTCAGGTGGCTAGAAATTCTACAAGGATTTACAAGAAGAAAGTTCTGAACATTTATTTGTGAAAGATAGTAGCAATTTTGTGCACACCGAGTCTGGCTGTCATATAAATATGACAGAGATTACGTGGCAGCATGTTAAAGCTACGTTGCCTACTTATAATCGGAACTGCGATTTTGAATTTCATTTTGTGGTTTATATGTTTTCCATCGCTATTCTGAAATGGGAGAAAATCCTTTCAACAAATTTGTGGTGAAATTGTTTTGGTGATGTTTGAAATTGATATTTCTGCTGTTCGAAGAAGCATTCATTCATGGTAAGTGCATTTTATTTTATTGTTGTTCTTATTTTGTAGCATGTTACGTTCATTTTTCTTAGTATGAATTTCAATCATTACTGTCGTTTTTTGAATTGTTTGTAATTTATTTTAGTTTATTTTGTTTATTAGTGCACAATGCCTAGATTGTGGAATTCGCAGATTTTTTTTTAAAGTTTAAACAGGATGCTGCGTACATGGTATTCTTTGAAATTTATTGTTGTTATGTTAATTTATTAAAGCAATGTCTGCGTAGTTTGTAGATTCGTTCGTTGCCTACATTGTGCAATTCGTAGATGTTTTTTTAAGTTAAAACATGTCGCTGTGTACATGGATTCTTGCCAAATATTTTTGGTTAGAAACTTTACGTTTCTGCTATCTAAATTTTTTGTTTTTGTTTCGGATTTTTAGCTTAAATTGTGTGTTCAAAACGTGGCTTTTGCACCTGTGAAAACCGCATTTTTGGAGACATTTTAGTATGTTTTTAGTTTAGTTAAAAAATAACAATTTATACAAATAGAAAAAAGAAAATTGTACTTACATTAGTAAATCTCAATTAAGTAGTAATTAAAAAATTTATTAGGAAACATAAAACAAGAACTTAATGTTACACAAAAAAATTATTGCAATGAATTTAGAGTGCATTTTTTGGCTTTAGCCAAAAATTCTTTGGAAAATTTCCTGTCATAACAATTAGTTTCCTCATAACATTTAGCAATTAAAATGTTTTCTAGAGTTTTTGGTGAAATTGAAGAACGAAACATAGTTTTGTTTTTCTTCACAACACTGAAGACTCTCTCACAGTCAGCATTACTGTGTGGAATTACGAGTATAGCACATAAAACTCTTGCTAGTCTATCATATTTCGGTGTTCCATCAGCTCTTTTTATTCTTTTTAAGGTACCAACGAGGACATCAAGTCTATCTTCTCCAGAACTGGCAAAGTCTTCAAACTGTGCAAAGGAAAACTGGTTCTGTAGTTCATCTAAAGCATCATTATGGCATTCATTTTCTTTAATTGTTAACAAAAATGGAAATTTATCAATAAAAAAATGAATCTTTTCAAAAGATGAATTTTCAATTTGTTTTAAATTTGCCACTTCAGCATTTAAAAGAACTTCATTTTGCAAAGGAAACTTCCTTACAATATAATCACTCTGCCAAAATGACATCGGCATCCGAATTCGTAGCCGAATTTGAAAAAAAATCATCCACTTTCTTTGACGTTGTCGAAGCCGAAGCATTAACTTCATGCTTTTTAGACTTAACATGCTTCACAATGTCGCTTCTTCCACCATGACTCATTATGAAGTCACACACGCACACATTGTAAAATGCATAGTTATTTCTTTTGAAGGATTCTTTAATTGTTGGAAATTCGGCTTTGTAGGCAGGACGAAAATATTGAGAATGCGTTTTTTTTTAAACTTATTTTGTAACAACGACGTATTAAGAAAATTCGTAGCACGTGCAAATGAAAAAAAAGGAAAAAACAGAATGCGACAATCCACGCTCGCCGAGTCCGAGCTGAGTAATTCCCTTGCTGCTGAAGCGAACGCGAAAAAAATAATCTGGCGCCCACAAAGAAAAGAGTGGGAGAAACAAGTTCAGCGCATTGGATTGGCTGGTTAAGCGGCAAGTTGGGAGAAACCGCAGGTTACTGGATTTGAAGTAGTCGGTAAAACACGATGCAATTGGCGAAAAATTCTAAAATTTCGACAAAAATTACTAAAAACACTTGAAAAAGAAAAAAATCGTAAAAAATGGATTACGATCATAAAATCGTAAAGCCAAACGAATTTTCGTAAAAATTACGAAAAATTCGTAAAAGTTGGCAGGTATGTATGTACATGCATACTTTTATAGATTTTTTTTTTTAGAAAGGGTTAAAAAACACCATTCTAAAAACAGATTTCGAAGAACATCTTGGAAACAAAAGTCATAAACCTTAAAAGAAATATTTCATTCAGCATTTTAACGTAAGAACCGTTTCTAATTTTAAGTTCTTTACTTCGGTACTCTCATCCATGAGAGAGGACAGCTTAGTCCAATGTACAAGAAATTATCCTGAAATATTACCACGTCACTTTAATGAAATTATAGCAATATTTCACTCAGGGAGAGAACATATTGTCTAGCTGCCCGGGTTTGAGCCCAGCTTTAATACAGGAAGCCAAAACACATCAAATGCCATTGAATTAAACAGCATTTTGAAATGTCGCAAGAAAATTTAAATGCAATTTTGTGGAAGAACTACTGCAATTACCTACATACTAAAATTTTGACCAAAAATTCAAGAAAACTAAAATACTCTTTTTTTCTTTCGAAGGAATCAAAGTCATATACTAATGTAGGGATGCTCAACTTATTGTACTATAAAACCTAAACATAGGAATGAAATTTTGTCAGCTATGTGAGATGTCCAATACTGAGAAATTCCGTAAATTGCAGAATAGAACCTATGTCTGAAAACACACGAAAGGTAAAACATAATTCAAATACTTTTACTTTTAGCCTTGAAGCATGTGTTCTATATTAAACTGTCTTAATTCACATACAGAATTAGTAATATAATAGCTCAAAATATTGTAAGAACCAAACACGCATTGTATAATAAACATTACTAAAAATCTACATACATTTATTAGTGTTACGAGGGTTTATTTTGAAATATTATAATGTCACTTTCAGTGAAATGATAGAAATTTTCACTCAGGGAAGGGACATTCTGTCTGGCTGCCTGGGTTCCATCCCAGCTTCTGTTACAAAAGTTTCATAGAAGAATTTTAAAAATCTAGAAACGAAACTTATTAAGAAATTATTGACCATAATTGGTTCTATGATTTAGTCATTCTTACAGACATAATAACTAAAATTTTAAACTTGAGGAGGTGAGTCTTTGAATTCAAGGGTATTTTAAATTCATTTTAAATCAAAATTAACTTTGTGAAAATATTACACAAATATAAGGAACATACATTTTTACCATAATGTAATGTACGTTTTGCCACTTTGAAAATCTGGAGAACTAAAGCATGAAACGTAAGAAAAGTGAAACAAGCATTTGGAAAATCTCATCGAGCTTAAATTAGTTTCTAAATTAGATGTTTTGAGTGTATTTAAAATTAGGCCAACTACTTCATTCACTTCAAACCCATTACATAATACTAGTATTTAAGAAAAATGGTAAAAGATTGAAAATATGTTAAATAACAATTCATTACACAGAAAATGTTAAATAACAATTCATTACAGAGATCTAGAAATGGAAATAACCGATTTTCATCCTAATTCAGATCAAGAATATCACAAAACGCCATTTAAATAGTCCTAGATTAGAAAAATCATGAACTGTTAAACTTTTAAAAAGATAAATTCCTGCTTTCGATCTACTTAAAAATGTGAAAGAGGATTTTCAACAACAAACTTGTTAAAATCAATGTTCAGATACAGAATAACAAACAAACATCCGAACGACTGCATGGATTTAGCCATAGCATCGCATGTACCTAAGGGAGAATAAATCTCTCAGAAGAAGTGCAGTGTTAAATTTCACATTAAAATATGATTTCCCTGTATTTAATTTTCATCTTGCTGAATTTTTTGTAAATAATACAAAGAGTATACCTTTTCTCTAACATATTATACTACATATTTTTATATTTTGTGTAATGCATTTATAACTGAAATATTAAAAGTGCAATACAGTCAAAAGTCGTAAATCCGGACTCGTCGGGACTTCGGCGATTCCAGTTTATCGATCATCAGTTTAAATCTCGTAAGATGGCATGCAGAAATTCTTAAATTAAAAATATGAAACCGTAATTTATGAAATAAAGAACAATTATGATCTAAAGGGTATCAAAATTTGCAAAAAGAAAAAGCTTAATATTTATTTGTTTACTTTATTAAACATTTCTTTCAATGTAAGTTGTTTAAGTTTTGCTTCGTTTCATGTGATAATACTTTCTCTTTAAATCTATTGAACAGACATAATTTCTTGTACAGTTACAAAGTTCCGCTGTTCAAGTCCTATAATTGCTGTGTCGAGAACACCGACTAATTTGTCAATCGAAATTTTTTCGTTTTCAATAACCTCTGTCACTTTTCTTCGCTATCGGAAGCGAATTATAATGACGAGGAACTTGTTTTAAATCATATCGAGATGAAATACTACATTTGGTAAGGAATTATAAGCCAAATAAAATAAAACATCTGCGCTGAAGATAAGGATAGTGCTGACAGATCAACTTCCAATTCATTACGCGGCCCGCCGCGCCGTTCCCCCCGCCGAGCAGCATGAAATTGATAAACAGATTTTGGATTTCAAAACATACTTTCGCTTTAGATCCTTTACATATTAACAAATATATATCGGAAATTCTATTTGATATAATCGAAAGTTTAAAGTTACTTTTATAAAATTGCTCTTACAGTCTGCAAGAAATAATAAGCCGGAACCAATTCGAAAATTAAGGAACAATGCAATCATCAACATTAACTGAAATAGATAATTATATAATTTTAGCTTATACATCCATTATACATAAAACGCGCACGCGAAAACGTATTCTGCACTTGCGCACACTCACATGCGCAGTCGTAAAAGGTCTTACGCGCACGCATAAACGCCTATGCACATGTGTCAACGCGGCGCATGCGCAGAAAGTTTTTAGTTTTGAGGTCCGGATTATAGATCATTCCGAATTATGGGTGTCCGAATTAACAACTTTTGACTGTATATAATTGCAGCTAGCCAAAATTTTATAAACTTAAAATTGGCCCCATTAAGTTTAAGTTGTGAATAACTGCACCAAGGGAAGGAATGCAATTTTATTTCTTTGTCTGTATTTGATTTCATTTTCATATAGAAAGAGTTAAAAATAGGTTATCTAGGTAACAAAATTTAAACACACATTTTCATAAAAATTACAGAATAACAGATTTTGTTTCCCTGAAGACGCAACACCTCGCTATTCCAGCTATGATACAGATTGCATACTGTCATAGAGAAATTCCTTTCTTAAACAGGGAATTCATATACTTTAATCTGTTTTCACACAAGTACTGTTTATGACGGAACTACTCTGATATGCACCCTCAAGTCGCCAAATATTTTTGGCGAGAAACTTCACGCTGCCATATTACTATCTAAATTTTTTGTCTACATTTTGAACTTTTAGCCTAAAATGTCTCCAAAAACGCGGTTTTCGCACATGCCAAAACTACGTTTTGAACACACAATTTAGCTAAAAATCCGAAACAAAAACAAAAAATTTAGATAGCAAAAACGTAAAGTTTCTAACCAAAAATATTTGACAAGAATCCATGTACACAGCGACATGTTTTAACTTAAAAAAACATCTACGAATTGCACAATGTAGGCAACGAACGAATCTACAAACTACGCAGACATTGCTTTAATAAATTAACATAACAACAATAAATTTCAAAGAATACCATGTACACAGCATCCTGTTTCAACTTTAAAAAACATCTACGAATTGTACAGTCTAGACACTAAACAACAAAATAAACTAAAATAAATTTCAAACAATTTAAAAAAACAACAATAACGACAGAAATTCATACTAAAGAACCAATGAACATAACATTCTACAAAATAAGAACAAGGATAAAATAAAATGCACTTACCATGAATTAATGCGTGTTCGAATAGCAGAAATATAAATTTCATACCGCCACGTAATCACTATCGTATTTACATGACAGCCAGACACACTATCCAGAAAATTTATACTATTGTTCACAAATAAATAAAATCACAAATCCCTACTTCTATCATGCACTGCCATTAAAAATAATCTCCCAGACCCTCTTTCCACACTTCTAAATACCCACTACCCCTCAACAGGATAGCCACAATCATATTTCCTTTTGCTGAACTTCAATTCAACAACTACCATTTTATCTTTCCCTCCCATCTTCTCAGACACAGAGGCGAACCAAAGAGCTCCAACGAAAGATTTTTCAACGTCAACAGGGTTGCCATAGAACACGCAATCGCACCAAAAACCAGCGCAGAACACATATCGCCACATTTGGTGAAAATTAGGGTGTATATTAGAGTTGTACCTTTATGACTAAACCATGGTCCAGGAGTAAAATACTATTTATAGTACATCCATCTTAACTTTTATTATTTCCGGTCAACTGTATAGACTGTTTACCTATCATCACTAAACTCCCCCGCCCCCCGGGAGGAAAAAAAAAAACAGAATGCGACAATCCACGCTTGCTGAGTAATTCCCTTGCTGCTGAAGCGAACGCGAAAAAAATAATCTGGCGCCCACAAAGAAAAGAGTGGGAGAAACAAGTTCAGCACATTGGATTGGCTGGATAAGCGGCGAGTTGGGAGAAACCGCAGGTTACTGGATTCGAAGTAGTCGGTAGTTGGCGATAAAACACGATGCAACTGGCGAAAATCGCTGAATTGGCAAAAAATCCTAAAATTTCGACAAAAATCACTAAAAAGACTTGAAAAAGGAAAAAAATCGTAAAAAATCGATTGCTATCGTAAAATCGTAAAGACAAACGCATTTTCGTAAAAATTACGAAAAATTCGTAAAAGTTGGCAGGTATGTAACGAATAAGAAATCTTTTCTTGTGAATAGCTTACACTTACAGACTGCCATATAATGAAGGAGATCATTAATTTTTATTTACATACTAGCGCATTGTAATATATACATATGTAATGTTAATAATTTTATTTTAATTTTCAGTAAAATATATGTTATAATTCATGTCTAATCAAACCTAATCAATAATTACCATCTAGTGTCACTGAGCATAAATTTATTATGTTTTTAATGACTTGCAAGAAAATAAATTTAATCATTGGTATATCCCTAAATTTTTTCCTGAATTCTGTTCCTTGAATTTTTAATAAAACAGAGGATGACTAATCTTTGGAATATGGGTAACAGGTAGTTTGGCGACATTTTGGTAAGGCGGTAAAGGTTACTAGCTAGAACTTAGCAATAATCTAAGAAGTACACAGTTCGAATCGCAGATTATTTAGTCTCAGAGAAATGAGAGATCATGAGACATGTAATGTGACATTTTCCGGAAAATTCCAATCGGGATTTTAGCTAATAAGCACTTACAAACAATTTCGCTGCTAAAGTGCAGAATCGCCCACTTATTTGTCTGGCGCTGTCAATTTTCTTTGACTTTTTAAGTGAAAATAGGTCGATATGTACATGGATAAAGTCAAGAGTGTGCGCAATGCCATTTTTGTGCAATTCTGGGATTTTTTTAAAGTGAAAATAGGTCGACGTGCACATGGATACAGTGCATATGCAATTCTTAAAAACGTGGCAAGCAGTGGGCGATTCTACACTTTCTCCCAATTTCGCACCTAACCTTCGTCATGATTAAGCACTTTTGTTCCATAAAAGTTCTAGCATAAGCGTAATTCGGCTAGCAGATTCTTGGAAAAAATGTTGAGTAAAAAAAATATGCCTTTATTTCGTGAAAACAAAATGGCATCCAAAACAAAACTAGCAGGTTGCTGTAGCAGGGTTGGTCGCCAAAGTTTTGCCAAAAAATCGCCAAGTTACCATAATCCGAAGATTCCCCTAGAGGATTACAATATGTTTTGTTTGTTAATTTCTTTCTTCATAAATGGTAATAAATACTCTTTCATTTATATTTACTGCATTATCTTATTCTGATGAAACCAAAAAGTAGTGAACCTGTGGTACATTTTCATGTTTTGCAACAATGCATTTTCTGGTGATGCATTTAATGGTACTTACGTATTAACGCAACCAGGCCAAAATTCGCATAAATTGCCAAATTTGGCAACCCTACTTACGACAACCCTACGTGTTATACGTAGTTTTGTAAAAAGAGCATGTGGAGATTCACAAAATTTTCCTGCAAATTTTTGTAATTTATGAGAAAGTAGCAGTGTACATGGATAAAGTCAAAAGTGTGCGCAATGCCATTTTTGCGCAATTATGGGATGTTTTTTTAAGTAAAAATAAGTTGACGTGTACATGGTTATGGCGAATACGGTTTTCAATCAGTGCTAAAAGCAATAGCCAAAAGACTTCCGCCGAAAAAATAATTCTGCAACTTATTCAAATTCGAAACCGGAAGCGTTTAATTGCTATTTTATATTTTAAAACAAAATAAGGTACTTTTCCGTTTCGCCGGCGCAAATCTCGCCAAGCAGACCTTATTGGCGACAACACAGAGCATACACATATAAAATGTTATCAAATGTTGGTTCTAAGAATTTTTTATTTTGAGGGCATAAGCATTTTAATATCGTTTAAATTTTATAAAAAGCCAATGAATAAAGACAATAAATTTGTAAAAAGTCATTAATTTAAGAATTTACTATGCTTTCATGGTACAACATCCTGATTCACGTAAACTACACTAAAAAAATCTAATTCTCTCAGTAATTATCTACATTAATTTCAAGTTAAATCTTAATTTGGAATACAAGTTTAAATGCAAGAATTATTTCAGTTCATACGAATAGCTTACTCAAATTATGTAAAACCAGAGTGCTTTATTTCGCTAGTGCATTCTCATTAGATTGACCTTAGGGCATAAAACTGGACTATCTGTTAAAAATTCTATGTAATTGTATGCCAGTATTGAAAGAAACAATGAATCTGATAAGAAATGGCTGCGACTTATTTTGTAAATGAGGCTTAAAAAGCTACCAGTGAGGATATTCCGTTTGGCATCAGTTGTACCATTATTGGCGACTTTATCGCCTGCGCCGGCAAAACGGAAAAGTACCCAAAATAATATAAAAAACTGTATTAAAAATTATCTGTAATTAATAAATGTACATTTTCTTTGTATTCATACTTTTTTACTCAAACTTACAAATAGCGCCAACCTGGTTGCGATAATACGTAAGTACCGGATTAATACTAAAAATTACATTATATATATAATATGTGTTTAACTGCTAAACAGTTACCTGCATTACTCTTTCATGTAAAGTAATAGAATTAAATTTTCTTCAAATGTTTGCATAAATTCTCAGCTGTGAAAGCTTTTGAAATTTCGGTACTATTCAGCTTCGAGGGCCGTAAAAAAACGCCAAACTATTGTTGATGCCAATGCTGCCAAAAATAATTGCGGCAAGAAAGGAAGTATAACAGTAAATAACTATTTAAGATTGATGTTTTAATTTAGATAAAAGGTTAATTTCATATAATACTTTTTTATTATTATAATTTATATGAAAAAGGCTAAACATGACTGAATGGAAGCATAAGAGTAAATAACTATTTCAGATCATTATTACAATTTATATAAAAATTGCTAAATGTAACTGAATGGATGCCTGCATTGCACGCCTATTTCGCTAACTACTTATCGCTAAAGCATAATTTCATCTTGTTGGTTGTTCAAACGTAATTTTCTATAATGAATGATGCCTTTTCTTTGAAAATATTCTCGGTAAAGTGCAGAATCGCTCACTTATTTGTTTGCCGCTTTTTACAAGGGTAAAAACAATTGGATTTTTGTCAATTTTCTTTTACTTTTTAAGTGAAAATAGGTCGATGTGTACATAGATACAGTCAAGGGTGTGCGGTGCCATTTTTGTGCAATTCTAGGATTTTTTTTTTTAAGTGAAAATAGGTCGATGTGCACATGGATACCGAGTATGTGCAATTCTTAAAAACGCGTCAAGCAGTGGGTGATTCTGCACTTTACCCAAAATTCTATCGCCGACTTTTTGTCATGGGCAATTCCCAAATTGTTAAATCCATAGAATATCAAAAAAGGATTTAAAAATTAAACTAGTATGTCAATGGCGTCTTAAGAAATATAGAACTATATAAACTTACGCAACCTGAAATCGACACGTACGCTAGATTTGGCGCACTGTTAAATGGGCGCGTTTGCTAGATTTGGCGCTTTTGCACATATATTTTTGCTGCAATTTTTTTACAGCCCTCAAAACCGAACAATACCGAAATTTCATTACTTGCTCCATACATAGTGTCGATCTTGCATGCAACAAAATTACATTACAGTCAAAAAAAGTCTTTGATCCGGACTCGTCAGGACTTCGGCGGTTCCGGATTATAGATCATCAATTTAAATCTGGTAAGATGGCAGGCAGAAATTATAAAATTAAAACTATGAAACCATAATTTATGAAATAAAGAGCAATTATGATCTAAAGGGTATCAAAATTTACAATAAAAAAAGCTTAATATTTGTTTACTTTATCAAACATTTCTTTCAACACGTGCATGCGTAAAGCATACATTACGCATAGTCGAAATTAGAAAATTGCAACCAGAAAACTATTTGATGTGTATTCGTGATATTTATAATGACGAGAAATTTGATTTAAATCATATCAAAGACCAAGTACATCGAGATGAAATACTACATTTAGTAAGGAATTATAAGCCGAATAAAATAAAAACATCTGCCCTGAAGATAAGGATAGTGCTGACAGGAAAGGAGCCGCGACGTCCCCCCCCCACAGAGCAGAGTGAAATTGATAAACAGATTTCGGAATGGTTAGAGAAACAAAGGATATGCCTTTAACCATTTTTTTGCAGACATTCCACTTTTTGTTTGAAGGACATCGAAACATGCTTTCACTTTGTAGATCCTTCGGCAGCTCTAGAATCGGAAATACTTTTTGACATAATCAAAAGTTCAAGCTTACTTTTATAAAATTGCTCTAACAGTCTACAAAAAATAATAAGCCGGATCCAATTCGAAGATTAAGGAACAACGCAATCTGCAACATTAACTGAAATAGATAATCAGATAATTTTAGCTTAGCTTACACTGTCCGTTGTACATTAAAAGCGCATGCGTAAACGTATTATGTGCATACATAAACGCACATGTAAACGTATTATGAGCATGCATAATGCGTTTATGCATGCGCAGAAAGTTTGTAGCTTTGAGGTCCGGATTAAAGACTTTTGACTGTCCTACTAATAATTTGTTAAATAAATTTTAAGTGATAAAGCAATGAAAATACAAATTAATTTAGAGCAAAAATATCAATTCAATAAATCAAGATTATAATATCAATGTCAATATTATAATATCAGAAAAATGTCTCGGTGCATTATAGTTATACCAAATAATTTCAGAAACTTTCATAATTTAATGTATGAATATTTTGCTAAAAACTTACCATTCCTGGAACAAAAAAACACATCTTGTTGTTTGCATATTTCATGAAATCTGGTTTAATTAGAGACAACTGCAATTCAGTTTTTAACATATCACTGCAATATTTCCCCAAGGGATGTTTTTTTCTCTTTGCTGCACAGCATGGCAGCTGAGCTCTTAACTTTTTCTGACACTCACCAAAATATTTTTCAGCATTTTCAAAGCCTCTTTTCAAAATTTTCCTACAGGCATAATTCCATGTTACATTCACCTGAAAATGTTGAAAAATTTAGTAAAACTTAGAAAAATTAAAGCCAGTTCTTCCTAAATACACGTATGTAACAAAACAATACATTTATTGGAAATACAAAATTTAAATTCATTTAAATATATTAAATTATATTACTCCAATATTAACACTGTACACAAGGAATTTTTACTCATACTTAATTCAAAAGTATAATTTCTTTATATATTACTAAGATTTTACAAAAGCTATTTTTGCTCAATTCAATTGATAAATTATATAAAAGTTTTACACTAAAGAGAAATTTCTCTAACTGTAATATATGCCAACTGTCAAGTGTCAAACAAAATGACACTCTCACTCTTTTTCACTCAAATAGACTTATTTATGACTATAAATTACTGTTAGCTCTGTGCTGTACTTTCAAGATATGACACATTACAAGTTTAAAATGCCACAATCCAATGATAAGGTCTTGGACCACTATCAGAAAGTGTGGAAATCGCTTGACAGACTTTCATCCCTAATCAAGGGTAGCATACCAAATCTCTTTGCTGATGTGGATGATGAACAAGTTCAAGGCTGATATTTTACAAAATAAGTGAGAAAGTGAGATTTTTGGTCGATGTTGACCACAGAACAGCTTTAGTATTGGTCCTTTTGGCAATTTTTTTTATTTGGCGAGAAACTTCGGTCGCCAAGGTAGACCAGGCTATGAAGATCGGAAAAAAATGGCAGATTGTCAACAAAACTCGATCTAGACTAAATAACAATTCTAAAAAATAAGCTCTTGATCAGAATAAACAGTCTTTCTCTAATTTTCAACAAACTGCTAAAAACAGTCTTTCTCTAATTTTTAACATTTCTAGTACTGCTAAGATAAATTCTTGAAACACTACCGTAATTGAATTTATGGCAGTGATTATGAGTAATGAAATTTACAAAAGGTTAATATTTTAAATTACAAAATATAATATTAATGTATTAAACATTAATTTTTAAGTAGTTAGTTAATATTTATATATTATATTAGTATTTAGCTAATATTTTTAATTTACAAACGGTTAATTTTTATGTTATGAATAATGACATTTACAAAAGGTTCATAAATGCATTTCAAACTAGCATTTAAATAAAATAAATAATTTGCATATGATGCGCAAACAAAAATGCATTACACTATTTCACGTAGTGAATAATTAATCAGGAGGTAAAAGTTTACAATTGGGTGCCCCTTGTTTCTTAGCAATTCTTTTTTGACATCAAGACTGGTGCCAGGAAGGCACAATTTCAAGATGGCCCTACACAAAACCAAAATAAGAAGTCAAAGAACTGCACAAACTCTGTGTCCATGTACACATCGATCTGTTTTCACTTAAAAAAACATCCTAGAATTGCACAAGCTAGGCATTGCACACTGCCTTAAATTTGTCCATGTACACATCAATCTATTTTTATTTAAATAAAATCAGGAAGCTAAAACAAAGTTGAAACTATCATGGTAACAGAAGTGAGGTTTCATCACCAAAATTTAAAAAAAATTGCCACTAATCGAAGGGGCACCCAATTCTACACTAGAGCAAATCAGGGAACAAAGTATAATGTAACGTTCTCTTATTTTGTAACCAGAGTTATTTTTTATGTTTGGGATTTTACTGTCAATTTCCCCATTCGTTTTCACACCAGAATCCAAATGAAGTTTTTAGTTTGTAAAACAAACCATGTTTTGCCTTTCGAGGACACGTTATTAGGTTGCTAGATAAGATAAGATTTATAGTCTTCAGTCTTGCATTATAATTGCTGATAGCTGAATTCCATGCCGGTTAAGTTTTGAACCAATTTTGCATTAAATTGATTTGTATAGCCTTTGGCTACAAATTTATTTGGACTTAATTGTTATCATAAGTTATCTTGCCACAAGTGATTGACTGAGTCGTAAGCACAAAGTGTGCCTTCTGTTCTGTACATCTAAACTTTATAATAGAATAAGAGCATATCTTAATATATCTAAACTTTATAATAATTACATTAAGACACTGAAATCAGTATCTAAGTGCTTGGCACGTAGTCAAATTTTTATATATAAATTGTACTCTTACTTTTATTATAGAGTTTTTATTTAAAAAGATTCGGATTTCTGTAAGATTAAATGCTTAAGTAATGTAGAAAATTTGCATAAAATTTAAAATAAAAAGTCAATTGTTTGGTCAACATACTATTAATAAAAGTAATGATACTCAGTGTAGGTTATTCATATACAGCTATTAGATTAAGAGATCTACAAAATTTGAGAACTGTAAATTATAAGCAATATATTCCATAATCTAAGCACTATTATATTTTTTATAGTCAGACAAATTATAAAAATGTTATAAAAGCAATAATGAAACCTGATTTTGGACTATGAATTCATGCTATTACACATCCCTATAGTTCTAATTTAAGAAATGAGGCAAAAATTTTTTTTTAGACCATGGTAATTTTAATCATTGCCATTTTAAGAAACATCTAAGAAGTCTAAATTTGTATGTGGTTCTTTTTCAAAGGAAACACCCAGAGTTAACCTCATGCTACTAAAACTGTTTTTTTTTTTTTTTTTTTTCTCTTGGGGGGGGGGGAGTTTATAACATGCAGAGTTGACATATGAAAAAATGTCAAGACTCATGTGATGTAATATTAAAAGCATCAGTTTTAACTATCAAATTTTGGCTTTTTTAAAAATATTTTAAATGTCGTACTTTCCTAACATGAAAGTAACTTTAAGAAAAACATGCAATTTAGCCTTCCTGTCATCAAAGCTCCGATACCTACCAAATTCGTTAAAGTTATGTGGACAGAAATGGCGGCATGTTTTTTCAGCTCAGTATTTAGGGTTACCATAAATAAGAAGTTTATCATAATTTTTCATTTATAGTGTCAAAATGTCGCCAAACATATTTCTTGCCAAAAAAGACTAATACTTAAGCTGTGCCTTGACCACTCCTAAGTTTGGTTTTTTTAAAATGGCACAAACCCATTCCCTCTAATACCTATTCTTGCTGACCAGTTGAAAACACAAATGGAAGCAGATAATATGCAAAGTAGATACACTGAAATTACCTAATGATACTTTGGACAAGTTTGTCTCACTAAGGAAAACTGTTAAACATTTGAAGACCACACTTGCCACCAAAATGCCTATTAGTAATAAATTTACACTACCCAGGATAATACTAAAAATGGAGAAAGTGCAGAATCGCCCACTGCTTGGCATGTTTTTAAGTGGTGTATTTAATTATGGCAAAGCACACTAGGGCTATCTGCCTAAAGGGAGGGATGCCTTCGTGGAGGACTTTCTAAGGGGAACTGGCTCGTATACAATATATTATAATTTATCTTGTCACAGTCATAAGCACAAAGTGTGCCTTCTGTTCTGTACATCTAAACTTTATAATAGAATAAGAGCATATCTTAACATAAGAATATATCCAAACTTTAGAATAATAATTACATTTAAAGACATTGAAATCAGTATCTAAGTGTTTGCCATATAGTCAATTTTTTATATATAAATTGTATTCTTACTTTTATTATAGAGTTTTTTTTTTTTTTTAAATAAATTCAGGCTCTAGTGTAGAATTGGGTGCCCCTTTGATTAGAGACAATTTTTTTTTTAAATTTTGGCGATGAAACCTCACTTCTGTTTACCATGATAGTTTTAACTTTGTTTTAGCTTCCTGATTTTATTTAAATGAAAATAGATTGATGTGTACATGGACAAATTTAATTCAATGCGCAATGCCAAGTTTGTGCAATTCTAGGATTTTTTTTAAGTGAAAACAGATCGATGTGTACATGGACACAGAGTTTATGCAATTCTTTGACTTTTTATTTTGGTTTTGTGTATGGGCCATCTTGATATTGTGCATTCCAAGCACCGATCTTGGCATCAAAAAAGAATCGCCAAGAAACAAAAGGCACCCAATTGTAAACTTTTAAAATTCAGATTTCTGTTAGATTAAATGTATAAAATTTGCATAAAATCTAAAATAAAAAGTCGACTGTTATGTCAACATGCTATTAATAAAAAGTAATAATACTCAGTGAAGTTTATTCATATACAGCTATTAAGATTATGAGATTTACAAAATTTGAGAAATCTTTGGAATATGGTAACAGGTAGTTTGGCGACATTTTGGTAAGGCGATAAAGGTTACTAGCTAGGACTTTAGCAGTGTACATGGATAAAGTCAAGAGTGTGCGCAATGCCATTTTTGTGCAATTCTGGGATGTTTTTTAAGTGAAAATAGGTCGACGTGTACATGGATACCGTGTATGTGCAATTCTTAAAAACGCGGCAAGTAGTGGCCGATTCTGCACTTTCTCCCAATTTCGCACCTAATCTTCGTCATGATTAAGCATTTTTGTTCCATAAAAGTTCTAGTATAAGCGTAATTTGGCTAGCAGATTGTTGGAAAAAATGTTGAGTAAAAAAAAACATGCCTTTATTTCGTGAAAACAAAATGGCGTCCAAAACAAAACTTGCAGGTTGCTGTAGCAGGGTTGGTCGCCAAAAATTTGCCAAGTTACCATAATTCAAAGATTAACTGTGAAAATAGGTCAACGTGTACATGGATACCGTGTATGTGCAATTCTTAAAAACGCGGCAAGCAGTGGGCTATTCTGCACTTTCTCCCAATTTCGCACCTAATCTTCGTCATGATTAAGCATTTTTGTTCCATAAAAGTTCTAGTATAAGCGTAATTTGGCTAGCAGATTGTTGGAAAAAATGTTGAGTAAAAAAAAACATGCCTTTATTTCGTGAAAACAAAATGGCGTCCAAAACAATACTAGCAGGTTGCTGTAGCAGGGTTGGTCGCCAAAAAATTGCCAAGTTACCATAATTCAAAGATTAACTGTGAAAATAGGTCAACGTGTACATGGATACCGTGTATGTGCAATTCTTAAAAACGCGGCAAGCAGTGGGCTATTCTGCACTTTCTCCCAATTTCGCACCTAATCTTCGTCATGATTAAGCACTTTTGATCCATAAAAGTTCTAGCATTAGCGTAATTCGGCTAGCAGATTGTTGGAAAAAAAAATGTTGAGTTAAAAAAAAAAAAAAAAATGCCTTTACTTTGTGAAAACAAAATGGCGTTCAAGAAAAAACTAGCAAGTTGCTGTAGCAAGGTTGGTCGCCAAATTTTCGCCAAGTTACCATAATCCGAAGATTAACCATTTTCACTTAAAAAAAAAAACAGAATTGCACACCCTCTTGACTTTATCCATGTACACTGCTAAAGTCCTATCTAGTAACCTTTATCGCCTTACCAAAATGTCGCCACTGTTACCATATTCCAAAGATTAGCCGTAAAAAGCACCAAAGGAATAAGTGGGGGATTCTTCACTTTTGCCCTAAAAATAGTTCAATTAATAGATCAACTATTCTAACTTAAATGTTACTTTATTTACTTTACAATATTATTTAAAAAATATTTTGAAAATATAGTCATTTACTTTTCGGTAATGCTGACGGTTTGCGTTCAAGTGCTTTGCCTAAATAAATTACACAACCAACTTTATTCATATTTTCGAACAGAATCTATATTCTCATCGAGCTTCTGTTTATCCAATACTAGATATACCGGTTTCATAACTGAATACAATACAACAAATACCTTACAACGAATTATGCATACATACAAAAAATATTTTGCTACGAAATACAATACAAAAAAACACTTTACAACGAATCATTATGATTCTATAAAACAAAAGAACTTACTAAACTACAATTACAAACGTCTTCATACGGTAAATACGATAATATCTTTTCAACCAGTTCCGCAGGTAACCATTCGAAATCAGGCATTTTATTATTTTCTTACTCTTCAAACGTATGTCAAAAGCAAAAGAAACGAACTCTAAATTCATGCAAAACACTTCAAGGCAAACGGCAGTGTTGCCAGACTTAAATAACTATTTTATCATGCATGCAAGAATAGTAATGCCATTTAAAAATAAACAAAAATTATATGCTATTTTCCAAAAATTTCTACAAAACTTTTTTTTTTTTTTTTTGAGTGCCTGAATAATCCAACGAGATATATACTGGTAGAGAGCTTATTGCAACCCCAACCGGTTCCAACATTAGTGTCACGTGACTGCTGGTCGAATTTCGAAAGTCCGGAAATACTTTACGTTCATTTCTATGGGACGAAAGACACCTGCTTTGTTTGGTCACATAAAATTTAAGAAAAAATGGTTATCCGCTGCAGAGCCTATGTATGTAAAGAAAGTTTTGTAAAAGGAGGACCTGTAATCTTTCATAGTTAAGCATGATTTATTATTTTATTTCCAGTATTTTTGTCATTTTACTGCCTCTCTTGAATTGGTTGGAAAGTTTCAGCCATATTGTATAAGAAAATTGCCACTGTATATGACATGTTAAGCATGTATTAATAGCATCAAAATGTATTAAACACTGTGACATTATTTACTGGAATCACCTTTTACAAATAATTGAATTTTATGTTCTTTTTTAGTGTACTCCGTTGAAATAGAAAGCTGCGCCAATTGGCGCTAACCTTTCTTCGCCAAGTCGGACGTGTTTTGATTTCGTAAAAAAGTACTGTCTGCGATAAAAAAAATGCTATTATTATTAAATTATTGAGATAAGATTGTGGGATATGTTTACTTTGATAAACAAAAAAGCTAATTCCAAATCTATAAATGAACTGAAAATTTGTATACTAGTGTATATTAGCTAATAATGCATGAATAAATCCTAAATTTTTTTAATTTAAGCTAATGCATAAGAATGATCTGGTAAAGTAGGAATAAAGTGGCAGTGAATTCAAACTTACCAAACATTATAAGGAATAAAATGTTATTAACTCGTAATGTCAACAGATTGCCTATACTTAAAAGTGCCACCTATCTATAACTTAGGACCGTTGCGTGCGACGAGATCTCGATACGAGAGTGACATCACATATGACGGGTTGCGTATTTTCATTTCCTCCATAGGAAACGCAACCCGCGACTAAATTTGGCGCATGCGCAAAAGGAAATAGCGCTGTCGGTTTATGTTTCAAATGTGTGATGGCCGCGAGTATCTCAAACGAAGTGTAAAATGAACTTTATAAAATTTTATTTGATGGATATTCCTACGAAGTAGTGTCTTCCATGTGTGTCAACATGCAAGACTAAATAAGAAATAAGGCTAGTTTCAGAAATAAAGAATGTTTAGCTGCTTTGCATGTCAGAATTTAAAAAAATAATAAGTATACAAGATGTCGTGATGAGTATGTAAAAAAGAATCTGTGCACTTCGATTAAAATTTCATTTTGGCATACACATCGATGTGATGTTGCTGAAGCGTGGAATTGCTTGCGCCCAATTGATTCGGTGAAAGAAGTGATCATCAGCTACTTTCGAGCCGGTAAAATAACAATTAATAATATAATATTTTTACTCTGCTATACATCCACAGAATTCACTGTTAGTAAATACCGTCAAAATGGTGACGATGAAGGCAGTCTCATAAACATGTATCTGAACATAGAATTGTTCTACTTAATGAGCAATATGTTTATTACTTTTCATGATATTCAGTATCTCATATTTCGTACAATGGATTTTACTTAAGATATCGGCATTATTTTAATTGCCCTAGTTAAGAAGCTTTGAAGGCACTTTTTGCAACAGCTGAAAGCACATTAGATTGCATTTGCTTAGAATTATCCATTACATTATGGAATAATGAATAAATTTATAATTTCTATATGAATATTGAAATGACAGCTTCAGAATATCCAATTAGGATAAGGTTCGGAGAACAGCCTTAACGCCAAAACGGGGAAAAACAGCTTATTATGGTAGGCCACGTTATGGTTGTCATCCGATGACGTACTTCTTCTAGGAGGACAGCGTGATACTTTTTCCCTGCTAAAGGATTATCCGTAGCAGCAGATCGGGATACGTATTCGGAAAATATTATTATGTTTGCTGCTTGCTTATCAAGCAAAGAGTATTAAATTAGAAATATCACATAATTGAATAAAATATAAAATATTGATAATATATGTAAAAATAAGTGTCTTGCGCCTGTAAATATTTATTTAATGCTTTATTTTCTGTTTTCATTTGCTTTGTTATGCTTCCCTGTACTCATCGATGTTCAAACATGGTTTATTCTGTAGCTTTTTAGTATTTATTTTATGTGCATTGGTTGCAAGTAATCTATAAACATTTTCTTGTACTTTCTTTCTTGCAATGTGTGCTTTCATATCGTAGTGCAATAAAATAAGTCAATGGGCGCTTTCATATCATATTCATAGTTATGTACAGTAATATAAATTCAGAGGAACTTTAAATTTGCCTATAGAGTGTCAGTTTTACTTCACAGTTGCTAGAAATATCTGGCTTAAACAGACCTAAGTTCTCAGACTAAACATATTTGCAGTATATTTGTTCTGGGACATTTGTAGCCTCAGTCTGATATTTAGTTTATAGCACATTTAATATTTTTAGTATTTATTGTACGAATTAGAAATAATAATAACTTTTTAGAAATATGTATGCGATAAATTTGTGTGCTGTTAGACATGGTAATGCTCTCAAGTTTTAATTGTTCAAAATTCGACAAAATGCAATGGTATTGTATTTCATTTTTTAGCTGCAGTATAAATATAAAAATTTCATTAAACCTGCTAAAAGGATACATATTTTGTAGTATTTAAACACATATTTAGTTACATATGCCTTATTTAATGGAAAGAGTAATTTGCATTAAACATTTCCTCATCTTTATAGTATTTTATATATATATAATGCATTAAGAACAGAGAAGTCTAAAAAAATTTTAATAAATTAATATTTCCTGAAGTCATAAAATAATGCTGTATGCAATTAATAAAAGTGGATTTAAATGCTATAAGAATAAACTAAAAATAGTTTGTTTCATTTTTGATTTTAATTGTCATAAATATAAATCATCTCCAACTTACAGAATGTGATAGTGAAAATTTTGCAGTATTTCCTTCATGATTTATTTAATTTAATTAAGTAAACTGAAGTCCTTGGTAATTGTTTATGATAACAGCAAGATATTTGAGAAGTAATTATAAATGTGTTGGAGACGGCGGCTGCAGATAGACGATTACATAATGGTTCGGCGAAGGTCAACAGAAGGAGCGCCGCATCTGATTGGACTATTTTTTATTATTCTTATTTTTTCCTTTAACTGCGAACTAAACGGGGAAATTCCCTTCTCACTCAGTTATATGTATGTAGTTCTTAGAGTAATGTAACGTTTTTCAGCTTTGTGAGATATCCATATTAAATCTTTATATTAATAATCCCTGCTGTGAATATTTAATTTGTAACCTGCACGTTGTAGCCCTGAGAGTTGCAACATAGTAAATTTGGCGTCCGCTACTTTATATTTATATGGCTATACTTTATATGGATATAAAAGTTTTGAAAGCAAAACGAGAGTTGCTGAGAACAGCGTTTACGGTATGCTGCAACGATATAGCTCAGAAGATCGAAAACAAAAGTTTAGGAAGTGACGAAGTCAGTACGTTGTTTCGGCAGATTCAAGACAAACTCTCACGTTTGGAAACAACTCAAAAAGAAGTTTCGAATTTGTTGCTGAATGATGATGCCCTTCAAGATGAATATTCCGAAGATTTTTTGAAAGCAGAAAAATACGGACAAGTTCTGCTTAATTTGTTCACTGTTAGAAAATTCAAAGAAGGGAAATTCGGTTACGGAAGGAACAACAACCGAGCAAAAAAGGAAATTCAAGCTTCCGAAACTTGAATTGAAGAAATTTAGTGGAGAACCGAAAGACTTTCTTGCTTTCTGGTCCCAGTTTGAGAAAATCCACATAGATAACTCTATCGTCGATGAAGATAAATTTCAATATCTTTTACAATGTGTGGTAGCAGATTCTAAAGCGTCAAGACTCGTAACAAGTTTTCCGCCAACTAAAGAAAACTATTCAAAGGTGATCGCACAACTTAAAGCACGCTTCGGGAGAGATGAACTTTTGGTTCAGATTTATGTACGGGATCTACTTTCCATAGTAATGAAAAATGCTGCTGGTAGGATTAAAGTAGATTTAGCTGAACTTTATGATTTACTTAAGAACAAGCTTATGGCTCTTGAAAGTCTCGGTAGAACTAAGGAAAAATTTGCAGAATTTCTAGAGCCACTTGTTGAGTCCTGTTTACCAGAGACTGTTCTTCGTGCTTGGGAAAGAAGCCGCTCGATAGAAGATACTGCGTCACAGCAAGATAGTGCGCGTTCGTTGGATAAACTTTTGTGCTTTCTCGACATGAAGTGCAAAATGAGGAAATGATTAAGCTCGCTCGTACCGGGTTGGGAGCTTCACGTTCTGCACATTTGCGTCCGCATTGTGATGATCCGGGTTTCTCTACAGCTGCTGCCTTGGTAAATGTTCAAGACAATACAGGTAGGCGAAATTTACGTTGTATTTTTTGTGAAAAATCCCACAATTCTGCCGAATGATTTTCTGCTCACAAAATGTCTTTAGAAGATAAACGAAAGCTTTTGGTGCAAAAGCGCGCCTGTTTTCGCTGCCTACGAGTTGAATATAGTTCACGGGCATGCAAAACTAAAGTAAAATGTTTAACATGTGATAAATTTCGCTATACCATTATGTGCTCAAATGGCGAACCTGTAAAGCCAAATGAAACTGACAGTACTGTTATTTCCAGTAATGTGTTGTCTAATCAGTCAACTGTTAATGAAAATGTGTATTTGCAAACACATGTTTTACAAATAGTTTTTGAGCGTAGACAACTTACAATTCGTGCGATTTTGGACAGTGGTTCTCAGAAATCTTATCTTTCAGAAAGGGTTATCGCATTTTTGCAACTGCGTCCTAAATCGAAACAAACCATTATACACGGTTTGTTTGGGAGGAGAGAGACAAGTCCTCATTCCCATTTAGTGTTTGATGTTAATTTAAGAAATTTTGAGGGCACTTATGACCATAACTTTGAAGTACTTTCTCAGAACAAAATATATGGATGTGTTCCAAAAGTAGTTGATCCCAATACCCTAAAAGAATTAAAAGAAAAAAATATTACCTTGCCTGATTTGTAAGCTAAAGAATATGACATTGAGTTGCTTTTAGGAGCAGATGCCATTGGGGACATTATTACTGGCAGTTCTCTGAAACTGAACTCCGGTGTAACTGTAGTTGGGACTAAATTCGGATACACTGTTATTGGTAAAGTAAACAGCTTGCAGCGGCAGCGCCAAACAGGCGATACGGACTTAAAAACTGTACAGAAAAGCGCCAATTGGCGAAACAGTAAACCCGTTTGGCAAACCTACAGGCTGACGGGGAGAGAAGAATTTTCACCGGCAGTCAAGTGGAACTACTTCAACAAATGTGTGCGTCTCCGCTTCGCCGAGATATGTGAACTTGTGTACTCGCATCTGTACTGTGCTCTGAATTTCTTAAGCCGTTATAATGTACCCGGCAACTGTTACTTTTCCTTATTAAATTTGATTATTAATTGTAACATGTCTATCTTAACTAAGATTTCGGCTTTCCTAGTTAATGTTAGGGATATTTTCGTATGCACGTGTTACCCACACGTACATCATTGGTGACCCTGTCCCTCGCTCCTTCTGTTTCGATCCCTAATGACTATCTGTCTCAATCTTTGTTAAAAAACTAAAAATATGCCTTATTTTGATGCCAATGCTCTTCCTTATGACTGATAAAGGCTCCACCCTATTTATTTCCTCCTCATTTTATCGTACGGATTACACGTGGTTTATCACACTTAAGGAGGATTTACAGGTATGTGGTCAAATTTTTTTAATTATCTGTGATTGGTCTTAATTATGTTTTTGTGATATGTTTTGCTCTAAAATTATAGTTTTAATTTAATTATTGATTGTTTAAAATTGATCTTTGGGTAATATTTGTGCTCACACTTTTATTGAGATATTGAATGTCTTCATTATTTTATTCTAAATTGATACTGTTTTGATAAGGTATAGTGCAAAACATTAAGTTTACGATTTACGATATATTTATAATTGGCAACCATGCCAGGATCGGAAGGCCAAACCAACGAGGAATCGAATATGGCGGTTCAGGAGCCACAAATCTCACACGTGGCAGTTAAAATTCCCCCTTTATGGAAAAAAAATGTTAAACTTTGGTTTATTCAAGTTGAAAGTAACTTTGCTTTAGCGAAGATTAGTAGCGATAGTACAAAATACAACCACGTGGTTTCTTCGATAGACCCTGAAACTCTTTCCGCAGTATCAGATATTTTATTTAATCCCCCAGCGACGGCTAAATATGATGCCCTTAAAGCTAGGTTAATAGTAGAATTCTCAGATTCGGAAAGCGAGCAAATACGCAGACTTATTTCTGAATTGCATTTAGGGGACGACAAACCATCTCACTTATTGAGAAAAATGAGAGAATTAGGTGGAAACTGTATAACTGACGAATTTTTAAAATCATTATGGCTGCAAAGGTTACCTTCCGAGGTGCATGCCATTTTATCAATAAGTTAGGAATCCTTAGACAATTTAGCAAAAATGGCTAACAAGATAGCTGAAGTGCGCACGCCAACGAACAACAGCGTGTTCGCGGTCCAGGCAGCTTCGGCGAGTTCCCCCAGAAACCCTAACGATTCTGGTGCCCCCCCCCTCGAGGAGCTTAACTCCTTAAGGAGTGAAATCTCTGCCCTAAGTAAACAAGTCGAGCGACTCTCCCGCGGAAAAACGAGGAATAATTTCTCCCGGGATCAACATAACAGAGCACGTAGTTTTTCGCGTGGGCATTCCCGAGAGCGTGTGAACAATTATTGTTATTTTCATTCGCGATTCGGTAATAATGCACGAAAATGTCGAGCACCTTGTTCCTTTTCTCAGAACACTACGGCCCAGGAAAACTAGTAATAGCGGCTGTCGATCGAAATTCATCGGCAGTCGCGCATTCCTGTCGTTTACACGTTTACGATAACAGATTAAATTTAAACTTTTTGATTGATTCGGGCTCGGATGTTTCATGTGTGACACCGACTTCTAAGTTTAAGAAAATGCATCCTGATTCGCTTCAATTATTTGCCGCGAATAATTCCAGAATTTCTACGTATGGAACAAAATTGTTAACTGTGAATTTAGGACTTAGACGAAACTTTTCTTGAAAGTTTTTAATCGCCGATGTACCAGTGCCTATAATAGGAGCCGAGTTTTTAAGGCATTTTGATCTTTTAATCGATTTAAAACGAGGTAGGCTTATCGATAATACTAAGAAATTAACTCGTATTGGTTCTCTTTCCGATTCTAAAAATTATTTTTCGGTAAAGTTAATATCTGGTGATTCACCATATCACAGAATCTCGAAAGACTTTCCGGAAGTACTGAAGTTAAAATCCGATTCGGGTAGAGTAAAGCATAGTACGGTTCATTACATCGAAACAAACGGTCCTCCTGTGCACAGTAAACCGCGTAGGTTAAGCCCTAAGTTATACGAAGAAGTAAAAAAAGAATTTCAATTTATGATAGATCAAGGTATTTGTAGACCATAAAAATCAGCATGGTCATCACCTCTTCATGTAATTTCTAAAAGTTCGGGCGACATACTGCCAGTAGGAGACTACCGAAAACTAAACGCGTGAACCGAACCCAACAGATACTCTATCCCGCATTTACAAGACTTTAATAATACGCTTAGCGGAAAGACAATTTTTCCAAAAATTGATATCGTTCGGGCATATCATCATATACCAGTCCATCCGGATCATATACCGAAAACTGCAGTTTGCACCCCATTTGGTCTTTTCGAATTTCCGTTTTTAAATTTCGGACTGTGCGGAGCAGCTCAAACCTTTCAAAGGTTTATGAACGAAATTCTTGGACATCTAAAATTCGCCTACGTCTACTTAGATGATATTTTGATATTTAGTGATACGGAAGATGAGCATAAATCTCACCTACGTACTGTTTTTGAAAGATTAACTTCATATGGATTGACAATTAACGCTTCGAAATGTGTTTTCGGCGTTCCGGAAATATCTTTTTTAGGCCATATAATCAATAAAGATGGTACCAAGCCTCTGACGAACAAAGTGGAACCGATACTTAACTACCCACTTCCTAAAACGGTAAAAGATTTGCAGAGATTTTTAGGATTTTTAAATTTTTACCGTCGATTTTTACCCAACGTAGCCCAGAATCAAATACATTTAACTTCGTATTTAAAAGGGGCTAAGAAAAATGATAAGACAATCCTGAATTTGTCTGAGGAAGCGCGGAGTGAATTTCAAAAGTGGAAACAGCTAATCGCTAATGCTGTTCTTTTGGCACACCCGAAGAAAGATGCCCAGTTGGTTTTACAGGTTGATGCGTCAGACTTCGCGATCGGTGGAACGCTATCATAAATAGTTGATAGAAATTTACAGCCTCTCGCATTTTTCTCACGAAAGCTTTCGCAGGCGGAAAGGAACTATAGTGCGTATGATCGAGAGCTATTGGCAGCCTATGCTGCTATTAGGCATTTTAAGCATATGTTGGAAGCACGGAACTTTTCTTTAATCACCGATCACAAACCGCTCACGTATGCATTCCGACAGCGTTTGGATAAGTGTTCACCTCGTCAGGCTAGGCAGTTAGACTTTATCTCACAATTCACCACTGAAATTCGCCATATAAAAGGTTCGGAGAATATCGCTGCCGACGTACTTTCGCGTATAGAAGCAATAAGCATGCCTAACCCTATCGACTATGAGGAAATCGCTAAAATGCAAGAAATCGACCCAGAATTACAAACATTGCTTAAAGAGTCAAAAGTTCTATATCTCAAAAAAGTTACCTTACCGAATTGTAGCTTACCGATATATTGCGATGTGTCAACAGGTAACGCCCGTCCTTACATTCCTCCGGCATTCCGTGAGAAAGTTTTTGCCACCTTGCACAATTTGTCTCACCCCGGCATTCGCGCATCAACAAAGTTAGTATGTTCACGGTTTGTTTGGTCTTCCATCCGCAAAGATTGCGCGAAATGGGCACGGCAGTGCATTCCGTGCCAGAAAGCAAAAGTAAGCAGGCATACTAGAACCCTGTTAATGAAGTTTCCAGACCAATCACAGAGGTTTGATCACGTCCACCTTGACCTTGTTGGTCCCCTACCTCCTTCTCAAAATAATTATTACTGTCTAACTATGATAGATAGATTTACTAGATGGCCCGAAGCAGTACCGATACCAGACATAACAGCACGCACAGTAGCACAGGCTTTCTATAACCACTGGATTACTCGATTTGGTTGTCCGACTGTTGTTACTACCGACCAAGGGCGACAGTCTGAAAGCGGCTTATTTCGAGCCCTTTCCCATTTATTGGGAATCAAGAGGATCAGGACGTCTCCGTACCCCCCACAGGCGAATGGACTGATCGAGGAATTCCACCGTCCTTTGAAAGCTGCCTTAAAAGCGCACGATACCAGTGACTGGGTGGCTGCCCTTCCAACGCTGCTGATGGGTTTCCGCCCCGCTCTCAAAGAGGACATAGGAGCAACCACTTCTGAACTGGTGTATGGAAAGACTATCCGTCTCCCAGGAGAATTTTTCAATCCGACACCTCCGAATGCGTCCCCCAAACAGTTTGTGGAGGATTTAAAATCTTACTTTGCCAGTGTCCGCCCGACCACGACTTCTAGCCACGGCCAGCGAACATGTTTCATTCATCCACGCCTTCACAAGTCCACATATGTGTTTGTTCGACACGACGGAGTTAGAAAACCACTTCAAACTCCTTATGATGGACCATTTAAGGTGCTAGAAAGACGAGATAAAACGTTTGATCTCGAAATAAAAGGGACTAAGCAAACGATCTCCATAGATAGACTGAAACCCGCTTTTGTAACCATGGACTCTTCTCAAGTTGCTTCCAAGAGTGTGAAAAAAACTTCGGACATTTGTATCACCCGTTCTGGACGATTAATCCGACCCCCGCATCGGTATGTCACATTTCGTTGACACTGCGGAGGGAGTATGCAGCGGCAGCGCCAAACAGGCGATACGGACTTAAAAACTGTACAGAAAAGCGCCAATTGACGAAACAGTAAACCCGTTTGGCAAACCTACAGGCTGACGGGGAGAGAATTTTCCCCGGCAGTCAAGTGGAACTACTTCAACAAATGTGTGCGTCTCCGCTTCGCCGAGATATGTGAACTTGTGTACTCGCATCTGTACTGTGCTCTGAATTTCTTAAGCCGTTATAATGTACCCGGCAACTGTTATCACCGTTGACAGAACTATCACCGTTGACAGAACGTAAACTTTTTAAATCACTTTTCGTGTAAATCACTTAACACTTGAAAACACTTTCACCATACAATATCAACACTTAATAACACTTTAAATCACTTTTCACCTGTGCCACGTACATAACTTTCACGATAATTTGACACAATAACACACTTTTCCACTTTAAGAACACCACATAAATGCCTTGTATATTATTAGAAAATTCTGGAATTATTGCTGGGTTGGATGTAACTGGTACATTTTAATACATAAATATTGAGTGCTATAATCAATAGTGACCAGCAAGTAAATTGCAGACACGTTAACACTTTGGATCACTTTTAATCACGTTAAATCACACTATAAATCACCGTTGACAGAATGTAAACACTTTAAATCACTTTTTGCGTAAATCAATTAACACTTGAAAATAGTACGTACACCATGCAATATCGAAACTTAATAACACTTTCACGTTAACACTTTAAGGTGGTCTACTACAGCAGCATTACAATACTAAAAATTTTTTTACACGCAGAATCGCTAATTAAGAAACTATGTTGCGTGAAATTTGGCAGAAATATAAAGCAATAGGTCAGTTTTCGAATCACAATGTTAGAATCAGGTTTGAAATGAAATTTACTTAAATATTATATTTAAAAAAAATTAGTTTGAAATACGTAATTTTAATGTGTAGTTTGGAAAGCCATCAATAAATGGCGCTACGAGTTAAAATTTAACATTGTAATCTTATTTCTGCAAAAATTCACGAAGTAATTGATTTTGATATCAGTTATAAATCATATTTTTTTCTAAATAATATTTAGAAGCGTTTCATATATTCCTTTATACACATTTTTCACTAAACATTGTCAGCTGTCAGAAGAATGACGTTTACGGCAACCCTATTGCATTGCTATTCCGCACTCGTTTTGTTTACATTTATTTGTACTGTGGTCAGTTTGCAAAAAATATGCGAAAATATCAGGGACGACCGAAAAAACATCCTGGTTTTAATAAAAGATCCAGAATTCAGCGTAAACGTCGAGCTCAAGAAAAAAATATGAAATTAAATTCCCGAGATGTGGAAGATTCCGAACAAGCGGATGTTTTCGAAAGGTGAGAAATAATTTATTATTTATATCGACTACCCCGTGTTTATGATTTCGTAGTAAGTTAATTCCGAAGTAAAATATGCGTATTTTTTTTATTGAAGGTCAGAAATTATTGATACAACTGCATCTGTGTCAAAGGAGAATCATTGCCCGGATGATTTTTTTACAAAGTAAGTTTTTTTTTTTTTTTTTTTTTTGTATGTTTGTGTATGAGGGGATGCTAATAATTGTTTAATTCTGTTATAACAATTTATTCCTCCATTCACACTAAATTGTTGGGAAATATTGAAAGGGTAAATTCCAATTCACAAGGAATTGCTGAAATAATTGAATCTTTTCAAAAGTATGAGCATGTTCTTGCGATCTAAATTGAATTCACCATCATTACATGTATTATTGGAAATTTTATAGTCATATGTTTGCTACGAAATGCTTTGTCAGTTACCTATGGTATATTTTTACAGGTGTATGCACATTTATTCATGTGCTCGCTGTTCAACTTGCTTTTTTTTATTATGTCATTTACATGGATGTTAAAACTTTCTTTTAGCGTTGGAACATTTTATGATCATTTAGTAAAATTTATATATAAATATATATTATTGCTTGTTTATTTATGGTTCTGTGTATTTGTCATGTATGCATGTTGTGAAGTGTAGTTTTTGAAAAATATGTCACAAATGGTAAATTCCACCAAAAGCTGAATTGAATTGATATTGGGATGCAGGTAATTAGAAAATATCTGCTGTGTATTTTGAGCATAAACCAAACTAGTGCCAAGAATGGGACCAATACGCTCAGGCTTGCTTAGCCCTTTTGCCATTGTCCAAATTGAATTATCTCCAGTATAAAGGGAGTGAATGCTTTCTCTGTATAACAATAAAATATCTGTCTGATCAAAAATCTACCAATAAGAAACTTTTCATATGTTATGTGACAGACTTTCTGCAAACAGAAGTCCTCAGCTCTGTTCTTGTACATGTTTTTTAATTGTGGTTCAGATGTGTACTTCTCAAAGGAATTCTTCTCATAGGAAGATTATCTGAACATTTAAAAACTATATTCTGCTTTTAGGGGCCTAATATTTTATGCCCCTAAAACTAATATTGAAATTTCTAAAATGTTGAAAAATATGTCATCTGGATTCTGTACAAAAAATATAATCCCTTTTTCATTTCTGCATTTGCAATTCCTGCATTTTCTTTATTCCTACATTTTTTAATTGGGAGGAATTTCATTCGCAGAGCCCTCTAATTTATTCTTACAAATCATGTAGTAATGTACCATTTTAGATAGATATAAATAACACATTTTGTAATTTTTCTAAACTGTGGTTATACAGTATGATATAATAGCTACACAGGGTATGGCGAAACAGTATACAGCAATATCTGTCGCACTGTCTGAGATGGGTGGTAGTCATACATAGCTTAATGCTTAAATTTGTTATGTGTTATTTATTTATTCATGTTTTTTTTTAATTATGTTATAGCAGTTTATTTCTTTCATTCTTAGGTCCGGAAGTGAAACATTTGACTTTTCTACGCCAGAAGTTACAGCTGATGTTCCTAAGACAAACCAGGCTTTCCTGAGGTAAGTTGGTTTATTTTTAAAATAGATATTAGCTGTGCATGATATTACAGTTACTTAATTATGGTTAACTAATTATGTATTAATTTAGAAGTCAAGCAACCAAAATCAGCGTTATATTTTCAAATAGTGAATATTTCAAAATATGATGCTGATTTTTGTTGCTTGACTCTCAAATTAATACTTGGTCGGTGTGTCATTGTATCTTAATTAAACTAATTATGGTTCTTTTCTTCTCAGTTCTGATCTGGACATTTCAGTTATTGACTCTGACGTAGAAGGTAGAAATACAAGCTCTCTTTTGGGGTAAATATGTATTTCTCTATGCCAAAATTAAAATGTCATCATTTATGTTTTTCTTTTATGGTGTTACATTATGTTGTTTACATACTGATAGCTATTAAAACTGTTAAATATAATATTGTAGCTATCAAAAAGAGGGGGATGAATTTGATTTGTACCAAATTTGGACGTTTTGCATGAAAGAACTTGAAAATAAAAGATTTTTTTAAAAATATATTCATTGAAATCAGTGAAATTTTCAGACGGGACACTGAAGCAAATGAAAATATTTTGGGGTTTGATTCTTTTGATGGGAGCCTCATCAATAAGCCTACTATCTTTTTTAAATATTGCTTCTTTTTCATTGTTTTCATGATGTTTTATGTTCCCTTCATGAAAGAGATTTTTAATAATTTAAATTTTGTTAATAAAATATAACGCAGAACGCTGTTCGAAGATATCGCAGAGCTCTTGAGAAACTTCAGCAAAATACTGCGCGCTTCCCCGGGGCTAAAGGAATTGCTGCCCGTAAATTGCTGAAAATAAAAATGAAATCTGTGATTATGTGGCTATTATTTTTTCCATATATATTTATTTGAGGAAAACCAAAAATTTTATTATTTTACAGAATTTTTAAGAAAAATATAAGGATAAAATTTTTTAAATAATTCTGATTACTACCTTTGCTTTCCTCTAGTAATGTGCCTCAAATTAGAGCAATTAGACAACAAATTTAAGTCGTGATCTTTTTTTTTCCAAGTTTTTTTTTAGGCTTAGGAGTATAAATTGCTTATCCCCACAAGACAGTGCATCTTCTTAGTATGCCATCCTAAGGCTCCGTTCACATGATGGTATAAATGTCATAGACGCATAATCATAAGGCACAAAATGTGGGAGCTCCATTCACACCTGCGAGAGAGGGTCTAAGCCATAGCCAATTAGAGAAGCTAAATTTGTGCATGCATGTATGTGTCTACAGCTTTCTCTCTCAATAGGTTTTATGTATATGCTCTGATTGGCCGACTCTTATATCAAGTCGGCACAAAGTTGAAAACTTCAAGCTTAAAGCCCAAACTATTTTTTGTGACATAGCAAGGTCTGACTACAAAGCGTTGTTAGTTGGGAATTATGACATTTATACAACGGCTTGAATAGAGCCTTAGAAAGCCATTTGGTAACTGAGTTATCCACCATGAAAGAGTTATTCTTGCCCCTCTGAATTCAGTGTTTACTGGAACACGAACATTTTATACTCAGGTGTAGAGGCCCTTCATGTGAAACCTCCGGCACACAAAGTACTGACTAATACTGCACGAGCAAATGACACTGCGAGCATGGAAGCAGCAGTTGTGAAGATGACTCATCTTCTTGTAGTAATATACTGGTAATCCAGTGTATTATTATTGTTAATTTATTTGCTATCTGTTGCCTAAATTTCCTAAACCTAATTGCGAATGGGCTGCCTGCATGGGCGTTTTCATGGTTTTCCCCGTGTATATGAGCTATTTCCCTTAGAAAGTCCTCCATGAAAGCATTCCTCCTCTTAGGAAGATCAAGTGCTTTGCTGTCATCAAATAAGCCAAAATGTGATAAAATTTTATGTGGGGAAATGGCAACAATTTGTTCTGATATGGAGAAAAGCAGCCTAAATCAGCTTGCAGTATTAGGTGCGTTATCTACTGGCAGTGGATTTTCACAAGAGGAGGAAAAGTTTAGCATCATGGAAATTCCGTATATGAGCAACTCGACCTTTGCTTCTTGTGAGCGAACTACTGGCAAAATAATACAGGGATGTGCACAGGAAACTATGTGTGCTGCTATAGAAGAGGAGAAAAGGCAGGCAGAACTTCGCAATGATAAAGATAATGATGGTTATCACTGTATAACTGTCATTGTTGATGGAGGTTGGTGTAAAAGAAGCTATGGGCATGGTTACAATGCTTCAAGTGGCATATCTGTTATTATAGGCATGGTCACCCAGAAAATTTTGTTTGTTGGAATTCGCAACAAAGTGTGCCTTATATGCAGTGCTATTGAAGATGGCAAGATGCCAAATAAAGTGCACCTTTGTTGGCGAAATTGGAATGGGCCTTCTACAGGTATGGAAAGCAGTGCCATTGTGGAAGGTCTGAATTATCTCCAGTGTGTTCACAAAATACGTTGTACTCGACTTGTTGGAGATGGAGATGCTAACACAATGGCCAATGTGAAAGAAAGCGTTTCATATGGAGGACGGGTGATCAAAGTAGAATGTGCTAACCATGCTGTTCGAAGATATCGCAGAGCTCTTGAGAAACTTCAGCAAAATACTGCGCGCTTCCCCGGGGCTAAAGGAATTGCTGCCCGTAAATTGCTGAAAATTAAAATGCCACTGTTAGTCAGAGGTGCTAGAGTAGCTATAAAAGCTCATGCTTTACCTAGCCATTATCAGCAAACACAAGAAGCTATTGATGCATTAGTATCTGACTTGAGAAATGGGCCACATCATGTATTTGGCAAGCATGATGCTTGTAGTGCTTTTTGTGCAAAGAAAGGTGCAGAGTTGGACAGCACATACAATGAAATTTTTTCCTCGGGTATGTTGCAAGCTATTGAAGCAGAAGTGGGAAGAGTACTGATATCGTGTAGCAGTACTCTTATTTGGAATGCCACAAATAATCCTGCTGAAAGCTTCATGAGTCAACTGTGTAAAACATCTGGTGGAAAAAGAGTTGATTTTTCCAAAGCTGGTGGCATGAACAGGCGTGCGAGTATTGCTGTCATGGCTATCAAAATCCAGCACAGCAGTGGCAAAAAAATGCACAAAAAGCTGTAACAGGAAGTAGCCCCAGGACTCCAACTTTGAAATTCTTAGCTTCCAGAAATAAGCGCCATGTAAAACGTCTTGAGAGACGTAGACTTTTTGACACTGAGAAGAAAAAGAGAAATATGAGAAAAGCAGGACATATTCAGAAAGGTGGGGATATTTCTTATGGTGATTTTCCTGAGAAACCAGACCTATCAGATGAAGCATATGAATTGGCAGCTAAAAATTATTTTATATCAATTGAAGTTCCAAAAAAAGATTCTTTTGAGGCCGTAACACGTGGACAGTCATCATCTGAAAGATGGCGTCACGAAAGATCAAGAAGAATATCATCATCCTTTTTCAAAGATGTTGCTGATAGGCGTCCAACAACACTCAGTGCTGCTTTAGTGAAACGTATCATATATAATGATAACGTTTCAACTAAAGCATTAAAGTATGGCTTGGCTAACGAAGCAGTAGCCTTAAATCAATACAAGGAAAAGCACATGGGAAAAAACATAAGATGTTGTGGCCTTTTTATTGATCCTAAATAACCCTTTCTTTGTACTTCGCCAGATGGATTGATAGACGAAGATGGATTACTTGAAATAAAATGTCCTTATACAGCCAGATTCTCAGCAGACTTGTCAGACTTTTTCAGCAAGCCTAATTCTGTTGGTCTTCGGATGGATGCTGATAATAATCTTTATTTACCGAAAAGCCACAAATATTATTTTCAAATTCAAGGGCAGTTAGCCATAACAGAGAGGAATTGGTGTGATTTATATATATGGTGCAGAGAAGATGCAATCACATTAAGAATACCCGAAGACAAAACTTTCTGGATCAGTTTAGTTCCAAAACTCGAAAAATTTTACGTGAATTGTATTCTTCCTGAGCTTGTTGATCCAAGAGCACCAAGAAAAATGTCTCTTAGAGAACCGAAGTATATTGTTGATGCTAGAGCACAGAATGAGAAACAAAAACAGGCCACTGCTTCTGTAAAACAAACGCAAGAAAAAAGAGAAATTGAAATTTCAGAAGCAGATAAAATTATTTCATCTCCTAGAAAGAATGCAGGAGAGAAAAGAATCAGGAAACCAAAAATTATTTTTGATTTGTAATCAGTAACAAGCCAAGCCAGCACACCGTAACATTTTCTACGTCTGAATAAAAACTATGCCTGCAACAAAGCATTATGATTAAATCCATACCTAATTAGAATATTACCCCATTTCTCTAAAAAAATATGTTCAAAAAGTCTCTGCTTTCAGAAATAGATACGTCTGATCAATTCTGCCATAATTCTGTAATCAATACTTGAAGCTAGAATCTCCTGTGCTGCACTGCCATTGCATCTCTTTTCTGAATGTTTCATCATCCACTTCTCATTCTAAATATTCCTGTGTGCTTTCATTTATAGCTGCTAACTTGTTGTGAACATTTTCTGCACCACATGTTATATTTTGCAGTGTAAATAATGCGTGCAATCATATATTTTGGTTTTAATCATCAGTAACTTTGGTAAAACTACATTTATGCAAAGAAGACTTCCATAAAGTCACAGTTTCTGTGAAAAAGAAAATAAGTTTGATGACCTCTGTCATAATTCAATAAATAATTTTTTAAAATAGCATCACCTGTGCTGCACTAACATTGGAAAAAATTAAAGTCATCTCTTTTCTGAATGTTTCCTCATGTACTTCTGTTTCTAAGTATTCTTGTGTGCTTTGATCCATAGCTGATAACTTGTTGAGAATATTTTCTGCACAACATGTTATACCTCTGAACTTAAATAATTGCGGTAAAGAAGTATTTTGGTTTGAATCATGTGTAACTCCAATATAAGTCCATTTCTCCAAGGAAAACCTCCAGAAAGTCACTGCTTCTGTAGAAAAATAAGCCTGATGAATTCTGACAATTCAGTAATCAATTTTTGAAGATTACATCTTCTGTGCTGCACTGCTATTGCAGCAAATTAAAGTCATCTCGTTTCCGAATCGACTTCTGTTTCTAAGTATTCTTGTGTGCTTTGATCCATAGCTGCTAACTTGTAAACATTTTCTGCGCCACATGTTATACTTCGCTATGTAAACAATACCTGTAATGATGTTTTTTGGTTTCAATCATCAGTAACTTCTGAATAACCACATGTCTGTAAAGAAAACCTCCATAAAGTCACTGCCTCTGTAGAAAGCAAAACAAGTCTGATAAACTCTGCCATAATTCAGCAGTCATTTTTTGAAGATAGTCTCCTGTGCTGCACTGCCACTAATTATTAAAGATAGCATCGTTTCTTTTGCCCTACCGTTGCAGAAAATGAAAATCTTTTCTTTTCTGAATTTGTTCTAGTACTCATGTGGCCTGATATGCTTGTTCTCTAAACATTCCTGTATATTTTCTGTGCAGCTGCTAACTTTTTGTGAACATTTTCTCCACCATACTGTATACACCTGCTTATAAACAGTGATAGCCATTAAGTGATGTACATCTACATATACTTAATTTGAATACAAGAAATAAATATATGTCTGATGAACTCTGCCCTAATTCAGTAATCAATTTTTGAAGATCTCCTGTGCTGCAGTGCGATTGCTGAAAATTAAACTGATCTCGTTTCCGAATGTTTCCACGTCCACTTCTGCTTCTAAATATTCCTGTGTGCTTTCTCCATAGCTGCTAACATTTGAACATTTTCTGCACTACGTGTTATACTTCACAATGTAAAACAATGCCTGCAGTGAAGTATTTTGGTTTCATTCTTCTGTAATTCCAGTATAACTCCATTTCTCCAAGGAAGACCTCCACAAGGTCACTGTTTCTGTAGAAAAATGTGTCTGATAACTGTACCATAATTCAGTAATTAATGTTTGAAGAGAGCATCTCCAGTGCTGCACGCGATTGCTGAAAATTAAATTGATCTCTTTTCCGAATGTTTCCACATCCACTTCTGCTTCTAAATATTCCTGTGTGCTTTCTCCATAGCTGCTAACATGTGAACATTTTCTTCACCACGTGTTATACTTCACAATGTAAAACGATGCCTGCAGTGAAGTATTTTGGTTTCATTCTTCTGTAATTCCAGTATAACTCCATTTCTCCAAGGAAGACCTCCACAAAGTCACTGCTTCTGCAGAAAAATGTGTCTGATAACTGTACCATAATTCAGTAATCAATGTTTGAAGAGAACATCTCCAGTGCTGCACGCGATTGCTGAAAATTAAATTGATCTCTTTTCCGAATGTTTCCACATCCACTTCTGCTTCTAAATATTCCTGTGTGCTTTCTCCATAGCTGCTAACATGTGAACATTTTCTTCACCACGTGTTATACTTCACAATGTAAAACAATGCCTGCAGTGAAGTATTTTGGTTTCATTCTTCTGTAATTCCAGTATAACTCCATTTCTCCAAGGAAGACCTCCACAAAGTCACTGCTTCTGTAGAAAAATGTGTCTGATAACTGTACCATAATTCAGTAATCAATGTTTGAAGAGAGCATCTCCAGTGCTGCACGCGATTGCTGAAAATTAAATTGATCTCTTTTCCGAATGTTTCCACATCCACTTCTGCTTCTAAATATTCCTGTGTGCTTTCTCCATAGCTGCTAACATGTGAACATTTTCTTCACCACGTGTTATACTTCACAATGTAAAACAATGCCTGAAGTGAAGTATTTTGGTTTCATTCTTCTGCAATTCCAGTATAACTCCATTTCTCCAAGAAAGACCTCCACAAAGTCACTGCTTCTGTAGAAAAATGTGTCTGATAACTGTACCATAATTCAGTAATCAATGTTTGAAGAGAGCATCTCCAGTGCTGCACTGCCATTGCAGAAAATTAAATTGATCTCATTTCCAAATGTTTTGTCATCCACTTCTGCTTCTAAATATTCCTGTGTGCTTTTCCCGTAGCTGCTAACTTGAACATTTTCTGCACCATGTTTTTCTCAGAGTAAACAGTGCCTACAATGAAGTATTTTGGTTTTATTCATCAGTAATTTAAGTATAACCACATTTCTGTAATGACCTCCACAAAGTCACTGTTTCTGTAAAAAAATGTATCTGATGAACTCTGCCTTATTTCAGTAATCAACTTTTGAAGATTACATATCCTGTGCTCATTCCCATTGCAGAAGATATCTCTTTCCGAATGTTTCCTCATCCAGTTATCCTTCCAAATATTCCTGTGTGCTTTCATTTATAGCTGCTAACTTGTTGTGAGCCTTTTCTGCACCAAGTGTTATACTTTTCAATGTAAACATTGTCTGCAATGAAATATTTTGGCTTCATTCATCAGTAATTTCAGTATAACTCAAGTTCTCCAAGGAAAAGCTCCACAAAGAAAGATCTCCAATACAATTATTTACATTGTGTATTCTGATAGGCTTTAGAAATTTTTGAATGTATTGGAAATTAATAACTTGGCATCGAAAGTGAAATTACAATTGTACTGAGTAAAAAGACACGTTTTATGTACAGGAATTCTATTGGACATTGGGTATTTCCTGTATGCTACAACATGTGCTTTATAAAGCAAAAAGATACGTTGGATTTACAGGAATTCTATTGGACATGAGGGACTTTCCTGTATGCTACAACATGTGCTTTATAAGGCAAGGACATTGCTTAAGAGGGTATAGATATCGTTTGCGGAGAGGACTCCGAGACAGTGAGCGTTAAGTTGCTAGTTCCCCTCGCTTTGTGTTTCGCCTGATACTGCTATAGTAGTTTGGTGCGCCAACTTCAGTTAGGAGCACTGTAGGAAGGCCTAGCGTGCCATAAGGTTTTATTGAATTTTTTACTGATTTCTGCATTATTAATGAGCAATTTTTTCCAGTTTATTGTTTCTGAGATCACAAACTTGGAATATATATTCGAAAGTAGTGGTTCCTCTCACTGCTGCTGAAGAATGTGACCTTGATTTCTTCAAACACCTTAAAATGCTTGCTCATAACGATTTCCTGCAGAAGCAAAAATGAGCATCCAGAGATGAAAGTTTCCAAACTCTTCAAAGCAAGCGGATAGCATTGAACAGCAACCTGGGGATGATGAAAGTTATAAAATCTGGTGACCCCGCAGGCAAGAAAATTTAAATGATGATAGCTGCTATAAGCCGATCGGCGGAAGTTCAGATTCCGGCAATGAGCCAAGAAGAAATAAAACTATTTGTCACCAGCCAGAAAGAGTAAGAAAAGTGTCTGCTAACATGAGAATGAAGGTTTTTGATGCTGCAAAAAAGCTGATGGAAATAGAAATGCCAGTACCCAGCCTGACATTCCCCCCCCGGGGGTTGACGTAGAGAACTCTGCGAAGCTACTGGCTAGGATCTGTACCTAGGCAGTCTCGGCCACGGGGGTATAAAAGTTATGAACTTAGTGGTTCTGAAGGCTCTGGGAAAGGTCACTTATTGGCCGGCCTCGGAGTCTGGCACGTCCTAGCGCGGCATGGTACTAGTAGCCCGGGGGTTTTCCCCCAGATTCGCTGGGTAATGTCCCGCTGCGACGGGCTCGCCCAAGCGACTGGTAGGAGCATTAGACGACCGGTGCTGCCTGGTGTCTTATCCAGGTGGTGTGCTGCTCCCTTGGAGGATAATAGTGGAGGTTGAACCTCCACGACATGCCCAAAGGGGAAGTAGGCCTGCAGTGTGATTTAGTTCACGGAGCAGGGAAGCCTAAAACTTACTTACTTACTTACCCAGCCTGACATGTACACTGACAACGATGCAACCCAGGAGAATCAAGATAGATTCTGCTACACCAAACAAGTGGCTTGCATTAATCCTATCACAATTCAGGACTCCTGATTCAGCTAGAAGGACATCCATACAATGATATTTGAGAAGAAGACATACAAAATTGAGTATCGTGTAAAGATGATTGCTTCTATCTTGAACGTGGATGATCCACTTGTCTACAAAACTCATAACCATGCTAAAAAATAAGGACATCAAATTTCAGTGCATCCTGCTCTCACAAGAGAGAAAGGTGATCATTAGAAGCCTTCCCAGCTCCACATGTTAATGCTGCCTCATGTTGCATAATATAATAACACACACACTGGCCAATCAATAAGAAACCTTTCAGATTTTCATCTGAATGCATGCTAGGGATGAAATATCCAAATTTTTTCCATGATGTGGATTATACTTGGTTAAAATGCCAGTAAAAGTGAGGTGTAAGAGTGCTTTTCATGATGAATGAAGTAAAATGGGGAAAAAAAGGCGGCAGATCGTTCACCATTTGAAAAAGGGGCTTATTGTTGGTGCACATTTAGTGGGGGCATCGATTTCAAATCCTTCTCTAAAAAATGTAACTGCAGTTCGAGCATAGTTTTCAAAGACAGTGATCGGCGGTATCTCCGATGAATTGTACGGCAGAACACGGATTCAACTATCACAAATCGTCAACCAAGGCTCTTCCCAACAAATTTCAGCTAGAACTATGCGCAGCGAATTGCAGAGGGATAGGAATGCATAGTTTTGGTGCCTGTAAGAAAATCACTCAGTTCTGCCGACATGCAAGACTTCATTTTCAGTGGTGTCGAGAAAAGACACTGGACATCTGAGGATTGGAAATGGGTAATGTGGTGGGATATTACATTATGTATTACATATTAAACATAAGTTATGGGTTACCTCATAACTACAGAAGGTTCCTGTTCGCTGCCAGAAAAGGTTGAAGTAATCTGCAATGTAAATTACCGACAATACATGAGCTTTGTTCATTTATGGGCATGATAAAATTTTATCGATGCTTTTTGAAAAATGCTGCAGAAACTCAAGGAATCATACACGAAATGTTAAAGGGTGATAAAAAAAGATCATTGTAAAGTTCCATGCACAGATGAAGGTGTTTAGTGTATTTAATTATGGCAAAGCACACTAGGGCAATCTGCCTAAGAGAAGGGATGCCTTCGTGGAGGACTTTCTAAGGGAAACTGGCTCATATACACGTTACACATGGGGAAAACCACGAAAACGCCCATGCAGCCAGTCCGTTCGCGGGATTCGAACCTCGGACCGAACTACCAGTGTTCAGCGATTTTACCGCTCTGCCGCTGGTAGGCCTGCACAGATGAAGGAATTCACCAGTTTGAGAAGTGCAAATCTGATTTAGTCAATGGTGCCCTTTTGTGTTTCCCAATGGATTACCCTTTGTGTGCAGATGCATCAGACTTTCCTATAGGATCAGTATTGCAGCAATTGGAAGAACAAGAACAAGACTGAAAACCTATTGTGTTCTACTCTAAAACATTAAATAATGCACAGAAGGTTTATAGTACCTATGACAGAGAATTCTTAGGAATACATCTTTCTGTCAAGCATTTTAAACATGTATCGGAAGGACGCAAATTCATCATACTTAATGATCACAAGCCACTGTCATATGCATAGAAGCAAAAGAATGGGAAGGCATAACCCAGACAACAACACCAACTTCAGTATATATCGGAATTTTCAACTGATATTCAGCATATTGATGCCAAAGAAAATTTAGTTGCAGTTGAAGTAGTCTCAGTTACTGGCTATGAAGCAGTAGCAGATGCTCAAGAATATAATGAAGAATTGCAACATTTAATGACAGGTAGTGCTTCACTGAAATTTAAATCATCTACATTAGCATTTTGGAAAACATTAAGATGTGACAGCTCAACAACCAGTATCAGGCCTTTTATTTCAAAGCAATTTAGACAACAAATGTTTCATCAAATTCATAATTTTGCTCCTCTGGTATCAGGACAACTGTCAACGAGATGACTGAAAAATTTATCTTTCCAAATATAAAGAAAGAAATTCACGAATAGACTTAAAGTCCTGTTAATTGTCAAAGGAGCAAAGTCAACAGGCATACAATATCTAAAATAGCCGAGTTCCAAGCACCTCATGCTAGATTAAGTATTGTGCAAGTTGACCTGATTGGGCCATTACCACCATCTGCTGGTAGGACGTATTATCTGACATTTATTGACCCTTTTTCCTGTTAGGCAGAAGTAGTTTCTTTACCAGATATCACAAGAGAAATGGTTGTCAAAGCATTTTACAATCATTGGATTAGCAGATTTGTTGTGCCTAGTTCCATAATCTCAGATCAAGGAAGACAGTTTGAGTCGCAGCCTTTCAAGAGCCTTGCAAAAGTATGTGGTGCTAAAGTTTTACGTTCCACTCCCTACCACCCACATTGCAGTGGGAAAATTGAGCAGTTTCTCAGAACTTAAAAAAATGCAATAAAGGCTCACAGCAACATCAGATGGACAGAAATCCTTCTAGGATTCAGAGTTGCAATATGTCCTGATACTAATCACTCTGTAGCTCAAATGGTATATTTTATGCAAATAAGGTTACCATGTGAGTTTTTCGACTACCTACCACTAAAACTAAACCTGAACCATTTGTAACAAATTTACTGTCTTTTATGGATCAGCACCAGTTTATCAACTGCTAACAAACATAAAATATTTATGCATAAAGACTTGAGATCATGTTCTCATGTGTTTGTGAGAACTGATCGTGTGAAAAAGGCACTTGAATTTGCTTATTGAGGGACCATTTTTTTGTGGTGAAAAAATATGATAAATATTTCCGAGTCTTAATTAAGGACAGACAAGGTGACTGAAAATAAAAAACCATTTCACATTTCATGTACCCAAAATTCTGATACTGTACCTAACGTCAAATCTATTATTCTAGATGGTATGAAAATCAGAAAATGTGTTGGATTTAAGGACTAATGTTTTGTATATTTTGCTATACTTCATCATTCCTCTGACATCATCTTCTAAATATTAGTAAATATATATCTGCATTAGTGATAATCAGCTGTGAGCACATAGTGCACCATCTGCAACTCATTTGGGTATAAACTATGCTAGTGATTATAATGTCCTTGCTTTTTCCCATATGCCATATGTTGCAAGAAATTTTGTTATATGAATCTAGCTTCCTGTGAGGAATTTCTGTGATCTTTCTAGTATGTATGGTCAAGAATTAGGCTTGTGATATACTGTCATGATTTTGCCCACATGTTCCCTGAATATACTACCATTTCCTTAGGAAGACTTCCAAGACGAATACTGTTGTGAGTTCTAAGCCTAACTATGGTTTGGAACTGTTTATAATGAATTATTGGGATTCTGCACATGTAATGTGGATGCAATTCTATTTCCATTTAGAAGATTTTCTGCAAAGGCAATGCTTTAGCTGTGAGATAATTCTGTTTTGGAAATAAAACTGATATTTATTTAGATTTGTGGTATTTATAAGGCAGTTTATCAATAGCAGGTAGCATCTTGCCTCTTTGCTTTGATCAGGGCCTGTGCAACCAGTGGTAGTCAAAATTTTATAATTTAGCAGAGGGCACTGAGCAGCAAAATTTAGAGGCAAAAAAATGTTCAGAACTTACGAAGACATCAGCCAGCAGAATTTAGGATATGCAGAGATTGCACTGAGTGGCAATAGTGCCATATGTTACATTTGCTATCTGCATTATTAATTTGTGAAACAATTTCAGCTGTTTGAAAATGCATTTTTCTATTAGAAATTTGTATTTCTTGCAATTTCTTTTTTTTTGGGGCGGGGTCGAGAATATGGTGTTAAAAATATTTTATAATTTTCTTTTTTTTTTTTTTTTTTCAGGTGAAAATTTTGTGCATGATTTGGCTTTCATTGAGACGTCTCTGGGTCAGGAGTTACTAAGGAAGAGAAACTTACATGCAGGTTGAAGCATGCAGTGTCAAATGTATAAGGAATATAAAAGATGCTGTATATTAGTATAAGTTTGAATAACCATAATAAAAAAATTTCTTGAAAATTGTGTTTTTTCTGCGAGTTATTAAAATTGGAAATAATTAATTACAATATTTATGAAAATTTTCGAAAATAAAAATACAAGTAGTATTTAAAAAGTACTGCAAAACTCATTTTTAAGTAGAAAAATTATTCTCAGATGAAATTCTTTCGATTATGCAAAAGGACTTTTTTAGTATTTGAAAGGTTCATTTGAACCCAACAACTGAAACTAACGTATCCCCAGTTTATTGATACCAATCATTTTGTTGGTATCAATGAACTCACTACTTTCTAAAAGCATTTCTGTCAATTACTAAGGGCTAATGAACAAGTGTTGAATTCTCAAGATGAATGTTGCCGAAACAGAAAAAAGTGTACTTCAGAACATTCTGCAGTAGCTCAAACAAAGTCACGGACCTCATCTATACTGTAGTCAGAGAGAAATTATTCCCCTTCCTTTTCTTTCAAAAGCTGAGTTTCCAAACGCACAACGGGAGGCCGTTGCTAAAAGCTGTGGAACCAGTTTTATAGCTATTTTTAGCAACTTGTGAGCTGTTTTTCAGATAACACAGTAAATCTCGGGGAGGGGGAATTTGAAATCATGATCACTGCCGGTACGGCAGAATTTAGGTACAGCAAAATTGTAAAATTCAGCGAAGCATCAAGCAATAAAATTTTAGAATTTTGTGGGAAGGGCACTTGACAACAGAATTTATTGCGTACAAAGTCAGCAAAATGCATAGCGCCGTACCTGATTCATGATACAGCAGTATTCATTACCAATAGCAAACTTGTTTGAGGATAAGTTCGAAAAAATGTTTTCTAGTTGTTACCTAAAATCGGTAAACAATAATCTTTGAAAGATTATTCGATTATATCGTTACTAATATGGTAAAAATTTGAAAAGCAATCAGAAGCCGTATCTCTAGGGTCTTCACGTCACGATTTATTTTTATTTGTTCGAATATGATATTTATATCTCTCTTCCTACAAGTATGTATCTTCGTACGTATAAAGTATCAAAAATAATAAAAGTAATTAATAAATTTTCTCTAGTTGCCCTGAAAACTACATCTGAATATAAAGATAAGAAAGACATCAGTAAATTGCTGTTGTTATTTGTTGATCATAATGGTAATCAACCGAACATGATCACATATACCGTCTTCAAAACTTTGATTTTTATCAAGCTTCATATAAATACTAGGTTTTTGTTAGTCACGTAATTTGACATCCTAAATTTAAGATGACAGATGAAATAATGACTAGTTCTGAATTAGCTCACTCAGGAAGTAAAATTTTCTCCTTCCCGTCAATATAGCATATTTATAGCTCCCAATGATGGCGATCACTAACTAAATATGTTATGGATTAGAACCCTATTGCACTCCATAAGTTTTTCTTTATTCGCTTTATGTGCATGCATGCTTGGTTGTGGAAGAAATTAAAAAGCCCCCTTTTTTTTTTTTTTTTTTTTTTACTTAGGTTATTCGAATGTATACGCCAGACATTTATTTGTTGAACTGTAGTTATAATTTGGAACGTGGTGCTAGAGCCGTTGGAGCCGAACCGAACGTCAGTTTGTTTAGAATTATAGAGTTTGATTACGCCAAAGCAGGTGAATTTGGAAAACACCAAAATCGGTCATGCATCCAACTCGTTATCGAGGCTTGAACTCCGGATGAACTACCAGTGTTCGGCGGCTCGCTTGCTCTTTGTTAGGCTCTTTGAATGTAGCAAAGCCACGAGGGTTACCTTCTTAAGATGGCAGGCCTTCGTGGAGTCATTTTCTGAAGGCTTAGATTAGGTTATTATGGCAAAGCACAGTAGGATGCCTTCATGTTGAACTTTCTTAGAGAAATTGACAACCCATACACGTTACACATACAGAAAATTATGAAAACGTCCATGCAGCCGGCCCGTTAGCCTTGATTCGAATCCAGGTCGAAACTACCGGTGTTCTGCGATTTAATTCCTCTACCGCGGGAGGGCCTAATTGCTGAAGGGAACTGGCTTGTATTCATGTTACACACGGTGAAAACAAACAATGCAACCAGCTGATTCGTCTGGCATCGAACCCAAACCAGTTCGAACTTCCAGTATTCAGTAGTTTTAACCACTCGGCCACTGGTGGCGTGTGGTAGGATCCACAGATAATGTACTGAGTAGCAAAAATCCCTAATAGTGGCCCTGGTTACTAGTAGGATTGTAAGTATATTGGTAATCATCCAATCTACAGCAAGGAAATTTCGGAGCTTAATTGTAAAGTCAAATGCGACACTCCGATAAACGTGGTATATGTAGAGATGAAAAAATTTATTATTTAAAATACTTGTATTTATTAGTAAACATTTTATAAAATTTATTCTTAATTTAGCGTTTAAGAATTCTAAGAGAGTTATCTGAGTATTTTTTCCTCCTTTGGTAATCCAATAAAATTGAGTAAATTTATGTTCTGTAATATCTTTGCGTGTTATATACATAGTTTTTTTTTTTTTTTTTCTTTCAAAGTTAGACAAGTTTACACAAACAATATAGGTCGAAAAGCGAGCTGGTCTGCGCCCGGTGAGCCTGTCGGCAGCGTCGCAAAGCGTAATTTGACTAACGAAAAGATCATGCTTTGGATCTGGTGATCTGGATAGTCACTTGTGTTGAAAAATAAATTTATTTCAACAACATAGGCCAAAAATTTAGTTGATCTGCGCCCGTGAGTCCGTCGGCAGCATCGTAAAGCGTAATTTGACTAACAAAAAGATCATTCTTTTGTATTTGGTGGGATTGCCGTGGTATTAATCACAAATAGTATATGGAAAAAGGTAAAACCCTTGACAGTAAAGGATACAACGAGATGCTAGTGCATGTTGACGCTGCTATCAAGGAAAAGAGTCGAATTGAGTTCCGGCGCAGAAAGGTAACGTTCCATCAAGATAATACCATACGTGTCTGCATTCACCGGCTGGCCTCTGTACGGACTCGAAAGGGATCTTTCACCACATCCACCATATAACCCCGACATCGCACGTTCGGACTTTCAGCTACATCTTGCTGGTCCTATCTTCACTTCTGCACAAGACGTCCGAAATGAGGTTGACCTGTGTTTGGACTCGGGCCACCAAGTTTCCGAGCGGAAGGTTTTGAAAAACTACAGTACTGGTTATTTTTAAAAATGATCATCCTAGAAAGGTGATTGCCAAAAAGTATTCACTTCGCATATTTATACGTTATGCATGAATATACTCTTTTTAGTCAATCTAATATATAAAAATTACTAATGCTTTAAAAAAATTCAATTTTCAATATTCTGTTCCTGGCAGAAAAGCATAGATTTTTGGTAGTGATTACTATCCGCACTAAAGGTACTGACTGCTTTTTTTTTCATAACTTTATGAAGAACGTTCGTGCTTAAAATTTTCGTTACAACCATTAAATTCTGTAATTTATGAATTCCTTCCCACTTCTCATGTATTTATCAACTGTTCTTTATGAACCTGATATTCCTACAATTATCAGCTGTACTTTATAAATCTGATATGTAGAAACGCAATTTGATTTTATGCATTTCAGTATCAAGTGAAATCTTTAAACTAATCGTTCATTATAACACTTTATGTTGTTTTCATTCAAAGCTGAACTCAGATAATGTGCCGAGGTTGAACTACCAGTAATAGGCGACTTTAGCGCTCGCCCGCTAGAATTTAGAGAGGAACTGAGTGCTAGAATTGGGTTAGGCTCTTTGAATATAGCAAAGCCACGAGGTGGCAGATAGCAGATGCTTTCGTGGAGGAAGTTTCTGAAGGCTTAGTTTAGTTTATAGCAAAGCTCCCCATACACGTTACACACGGGGAAGATTATGAAAACGCCCATGTAGCCAGCCCGTTCGCCTTGATTCGAACCCAGGTCGGAACTACCAGTGTTCAGCGATTTAACCGCTCGGCCGCGGGTGAGCCTAATTGCTGAAGGAAACTGGGTCGTATTCATGTTGCACAACAGGAAAACAAACCATGCAGCCAGCTGTTTCGCCTGGGATCGAACCGAAACCAGGTCGAACTTCCAGTAATCAATATTCTTAACCACTCAGCCACTGGCGGCGCGTGGCAGAAGTAAGAGCCACAGATATTGTAGTGAGCAGCAAAAACCTCTAATACTGGCTCTGGTTACTAGTAGAATTATATATTGGTAATAATCCAATCTACAGCAATGAAATTTCGGAGCATAATTGTGAAGTTAAATACGACACTCCGATAAACGTGATAAAGATGAAAAATTTTTTTAAAAAGGAAACATACTATGCAAATACATGCATTCATTAGTAAACATTTTATAAAATTTATTCTTAATTTAGCGTTTATGAATTCTCAGAGAATTATCTCATCGAATTCTTTTTTTCTCCTCTGGTAATCCAATATAATTGAGTAAATTTATGTGCTGTTAATATCTTTGCCTGTTATGTACATAGTTTTTTTTTTTTTTTTTTTTTTTTCCGTTCAAAGTTAGATAAAACTGAACGTACGTTACACTGAAATTACTTTGTCTAGAAAGTAAGCGCTTGAGTAGAAACAGATGTTGGGTTTTATTTTTAGAAGACATGAGATCGCTTTCTGTAAAGTAATGTTATAAAATTTTGAATTTGAAATAATCGTACTTCGTTTTTAGTAGCGCAGAATGATAAAGATTTAATAAGAATATAGCAAAGCATCTTTTTAGAGACGCTGTTATAATTTTGCTATTTTATTTTTTTATGGTAGGTCAAGGAAAAAGGCAGGCTGCTAAATACGGTAACAGCACATTACTCTGTTTCATATATAGCGAATCCGCTCTGAAATGAGGCACGAAGCGGTAAAGTAGCTGAACACCAGTATTTCGGTCCGAGTTTCGAATCCCGCGAAGGGACTGGTTGCGCTTTCGTGGTTTTACCCTGTGTAACGTGTCTAGGAGCCAATTTCCCTTAGAAAGTCTTCCACGAAGGCATCCTTTCCCTTAGGCAGATAGATCGTACCGGTGTTTATGTTATCAACAGTACTGGTTATTTTTAAAAATGATCATCCTAGAAAGGTGATTGCCAAAAAGTATTCACTTCGCATAGTTATACGTTATGCATGAATATACTCTTTTTAGTCAATCTAATATATATAAATTACTAATGCTTTAAAAAAATTCAATTTTCAATATTCTGTTTCCTATTTGTTCCTGTTCAATGAAACAGATTCATACACAGCAAATCCAAATGCATCGCTACAGGAAGATGATAAACCAGCACAGTACGTAACAGTTACATCCGGAAAAGAGTAGATATACATATAAATACATAATATATGTATACGGTATACAACGATATACAATATATATATATATTATCGTTTTTTAGGATGTATCTATAATATGTATCATTTTACTTTATTAAAATATAATATTCAATTTTGTAATTTAGGAATTTCTTCTCCCTTATCATGTATTATCAGCTTGTACTTTATAAACCTGATACCCCTTCAGTTATCAGCTGTATTTTATAAACCTGAAACATAGAAACGCAATTTGATTTTATGCATTTCAGTATCAAGTGAAATATTAAAACTGATTGTTCATTATAACACTTTATGTATTCATTCAAAGCGGATCTCAGATAATGTGCCGCAAATTATTTCCACATTAAGTTTTTTGTGCAAATAATACGTCCTGCTAGTGTTTTTGTAATAAAATGCATGTTATTAATTGATTTCGAATTTTCGTTGCATCTTGATATTGCTGCCAAAAGATATTCAATCAACAATAGTATCTTTTACTACGTTTATGTGTGTGGATACATAGACCATTTCTCCGTGTACTAGAAAAATTTGATAATGATTTATCCACTTTTGAAGTAAAAAAATAATAGTTAGGAGTGTTATACGATTTTATAATACAAGTAAAAAATATATATAAAGCTCTGGAAAGTGCTAACACATATTTATGGAATATTATGGATGGTAATTTATGAAATATTATGGATGGATGAGTAAATGGAATATTATGTGCGTGCTATATATGTATACACATATCATCAAGTATAAAATCATTTATATATAATTTTTATGTCGCGATGAAATTTGTTTTCTTCCGCAAAATAACGGCAAATTATGAAACATTACGCAACATTGAAAAGCGTGATGAACAAATTTTGCGAAAAGAAATAGCGACTGCTGCACGTATCTCACAGATATCTTTCATTCAACACAAAGGTGGAAAAGTTCTATTCCTGTTCAAAACATACCCTGCAGTCTGAGTCACAGACGGAAGAAATGACAGCAGGTCTTTTGTTCAACTGAGGGGATGTGTTTTATGGCTTACTCACTTTCCCGCCAAACGAGTACAGAGGAAGGAAGCGTCGTTGCCATAGTAACCACGCTGTAGGTAGTCTTACAGATTTGAGTCTTTATCGCTCAACGTTCGTAGCGCCATCTGTTATTAAAAATCGACATGAGAAAGTGGTATTAAACGCTCTTAAATCACTTTTCACCTGTGCTTTAATCTGACACAAAGATATACTTCCACTTTAAGAACACCACATAAATGCCATGTAAATTATTAGGAGATACTGGTATTATTGCTGGGCTGAATGTAACAGGTACATTTTAATACATAAATTTCAGTGCTATAATCTATAGTGACGAGCACGCAAATTGCAGACACTTTAACAATTTGGATCACTTTTAATTACGTTAAATCACTTTAAATCATCACACTATAAATAACCGTTGACGGAACGTAAACACCTTAAATCACTTTTCGCGTAAATCACTTAGCACTTGAAAACACTTGCACCATGCAATATCAACACTTAATAACACTTTCACGTTAACACTTTAAATCACTTTTCACCTGTGCTTTAATTTGACACCTATACTTCCACTTTAAGAACACCACATAAATGCCATGTAAATTATTAGGAGATACTGGTATTATTGCTGGGCTGAATGTAACAGGTACATTTTAATACATAAATTTCAGTGCTATAATCTATAGTGACGAGCACGCAAATTGCAGACACTTTAACAATTTGGATCACTTTTAATCACGTTAAATCACTTTAAATCACACTATAAATCACCGTTGACGGAACGTAAACACCTTAAATCACTTTTCGCGTAAATCACTTAGCACTTGAAAACACTTGCACCATGCAATATCAACACTTAATAACACTTTCACGTTAACACTTTAAATCACTTTTCACCTGTGCCACGTACATAACTTTCACGTTAATTTGACACAAAAACACACTTCCACTTTAAGAACACCACAAAAATGCCTTGTATATTATTAGGAAATACTGGTCTTATTGCTGGGTTGAATGTAACAGGTACATTTTTTTACATAAATGTTGAGTGCTATAATCAATAGTGACTAGCAAGCAAATTGCAGAGAAATGCACTTGGCTGCGATACTTCTTCTGTGCATCAGCTGTACACTATAGGTAGTTCTGCGGAGTAATCCAATTGATAAACACAGGCACAGAATTAATTAAAAAGCACACACACGCTGCATTAATCACTATTGTAGAAGACGATAATCCTAAGTCCTGGTAATGCCGGAAAAACGGTAACTCTTGAAGTAGCAGACCGATCTTCTTCAAATTTACAATCTCATGTAGCCCATGGCTTGAATCAGAAGAATCTGTTTGAACAAAATCGCTAGGCCAATTAGGGGCTTAATTAGCGATTCGTTTAATTGCCTCCAGTACCTCTTTCTCCCTTTGTTGACAACAGGAAATCACTCAGGTTCACAGGCGACGGGGGGTCGATTGCTTCTAACTGACCGTAGGGACGGGGAAAAGGTCAAAGTTCAAGGTGAAAAACTTGTTAAAGCAATTAAAAATCAATTACTCGGCATCCATTGACCGCACACACACATAATTACTGTCAAATTGCTCAGCGTAAAATTCCGCATCCGACGATACTAAACACCAGTGACATCGGGCAACGGCGGCTGCTATGCAAATCTGGAAGCACAGTTCGATATGATTTACCACGTGCACGACGCGTTGAGGCAGTAATTAGTCTCTTAGTAATTACTGGATGATCCGATCTTGACGAACTTGGTGTCTAATTAAAGTTGAAGGTCTTGGCTATACATAGCAATTGAAATTAAGACAATCTGCAGAATATTTCCGCTTCTGCTGAGGAAAATGCCGGAGCTTCGTAGAAACAACCTACACTCGTGACTCCGACCGTGAAGATCTTACCCATTGGCATAACAGATACAACTGAAGATGTTAAACGTAAACTTGCTCACTCTGACACCGTTAAGCAATTTAAATAGAATTTAAATGTTCTTCCTGATGGCCGATATGAATTGCCACTACCCTTTAAATCTGAAATTCTGTTACCTAACAATAAGTCTATGACTTTTAAAAGGCATCAAAGAATGTGTCAACGAATTAATGAGGAAAATCGGTTAGATGAATATAAGATAGTTCTTAAGCAATGGGAAGATTTAAAAATAATAGAAAAGGTTCCTGAAACTGAAATTGATAATTTGAGTTATTATTTGCCCCATAGACCAGTTATAAAACATACTAGCCAGACAATGAAGGTAAGGCCTGTGTTTGGAGCTTCAGCCCGAGAGAGAAATCAGCCATCCCTTAATGACTGTTTAGATAGAGGGCCGAACTTAATTGAACTCATACCTGATATAATTGACAGGTTCAGATTATATTCCGTTGGTTTATCATCGGACATAGAAAAAGCATTTCTTCAGCTGAGTATTATCCCAGAACACAGAGATTATTTGAGGTTTTTTTCTTCTAACTCTTGAAGAACCTATGATTTACAGACATTGCAGAGTGGTGTTCGGCATTTTTTCATCTCCGTTCCAACTCTCTGCATCGATAGAGCATCTCTTGGATAATTCCCCTGCCGAGTTTGACGATGTGACCCAAAAATTAAAGCATTCGTTTTATGTTGACAATTGTGTCACTGGGGTTCACGATATCAAACAACAAGAAAAATTTATAGTTAACGCTACAGAAGTAATGGCTCGGGGATGTTTTAACCTACGGGGTTGGGAAAGTAATGTTCCAGGTCATTGTATTTCCCGTAGTTTATCAGGTTCAATGTTTCTTCTAACCTTCTTCGGAAACATACAATGACCTGACTAGAACAGAGAGCTTACTAAAGCTATGTTCACTAATTGTAGTAAGTAGACAGGATACAGACGAAGGGTATACAAAACCCTTTATTTTTTTTTCTTTATATACAATGACTTCCGTACTTCGGAATACAATGACCCTCCACTCGGGGTCTAACTTAAAAGATATCAAAATAAAACTAAACTCTAATTTAACTTTAGAATAAGATTGGCCTTATAATAACAGGAAGCGTATGTAGCACAGAGACTGTGAACACTACAATACGTTTAATTTATCAAGAGGATTAAAACCTCTGGCCTGGAAGGCAAAGTAGCAACTGCGTAACTTCTAAGGTAAGCGGCCTGCTTCGAACTCACGGCTTCCTCTCTTCTGCTTGGCAAAAAGGCCACACTTAAATACTTGGCGTTCGCCAGACAACTTTGCATAAACTCCTTCACGCTTATAATTCTGGCCGGAAGTAGAAAATAAGAAGTGATAGTAAAGATTTAAAATAAAATAAACGTTAGTAAAACTTAAGATCCTTACAAGTTCAGGTATAACTTCTCTTCTTGGAATCTTATGGGATTTGGATAACGATACATTGAAATGTAATCTTAACTATTCAATGGATAATGAGATAAGTAAACGTAATATTTTGGTTAGGTACATAAAATTTTTGATTCGCAGGGTTTTTTTGAGTCCAACTACCTTGTTACCTAAGTTACTATTACAGGAGGCTTGGACTATGAAATTAAAATGGGATGATCCCTTGCCAGAGAACATTCAGAAAACTTTTCAGAAATGGCAAGATGAAATTAAATATCTTGAGAAAATCAGTATTCCACGATATGTAGAGATAAATGAGAATTCAGAGCTGCATCTATTCGTTGATTCATGTAAGAGCTCCTCTGGTGCACGTGTTTACATTAGAACTGTAACGCCCGTGGGAGTCAAAATTCGATTGATTAGAGCCAAATCCAGGGTAGCGCCGTTAAAATCTGTGACAATACCCCGGTTAGAATTGATGGCTTGTTGTATTGGCGCGAGACTGGTTCACTCAGTATACGCCGCCTTAGACTTGCCTGATTTGAAAATTATTGCATGGAGTGATTCTATGGTAGCACTTTGGTGTATTAAGAACCGTGGTGATTGGTCAGTTTTCGTTGCGAATAGGATAAAAAAATAAACAGTCTGATTCCTTCTCAGTGTTGACGCCATGTACCAGGTGATTTAAACCTGGCAGATATGCTTTCAAGAGGCTGGTGGGAGAGGTTAGTTCGTGTAGTAAAGGAACTGTTGAGAAGGACACTCGGTAACGCGGTTCTTACAACCGAGGAGTTGTACACAGTATTGTGCGACTGCGAGTCAATAATTAACTCTAAACCTCTTACCTATGTGTCAGAAAATCCGGATGATTTAATCCCACTTTCCCCAGCCATGTTTCTCATCGAGAATCGTAGCTTAGGTGTTCCCGATGTTGATTTCTGCGATTCGAAAGGTCTTCGAAAAAGGGCTGGATATCGCCAAAAACTGCTTAATGATTTAAGGCATAGATTTAGGAAAGAATATTTAGGCCTTCAGGTCCAAAATAAGAAGGATCCATCGTCAGAGCTACGGTTGGATGTAATTGTCCTAATAGGAGATGACATCAAAAAACGGATGCATTGGCCTTTAGCTAAGGTCATTCGACTACTTCCCGGGAAAGATGGCAAGGTGAGAACTGTAGAATTGAAGACTCAAGCTGGTACGCTGCTTCGTCCCATTCAGCGAGTCTTTCCAATGGAAGTGCAGTTAACGGACAAACCCACTGATCCCATAAACGATAACTCTTTTACTAATCCTATTTCTTCTATTTCTAGTGATGAGCATTCAGATTCTAATGACTCTTCAAATGACTCTAGTAACATCCTGCAAGGTGCTAAAGTGTCAAGATTTGGACGTGTGATCAAGGTGCCTCAGAAATTGGATCTCTTCGACCAGGTACTGTATGTCTTTGAGCCAACCTGAAGTCGATCAAAGAGGGGGAGAATGTTGGAGACGGCGGCTGCAGACAGACGATTACATAACGGTTCGGCGAAGGTCAACAGAAGGAGCGCCGTATCTGATTGGACTATTTTTTTTATTATTCTTATTTTTTCCTTTAACTGCGGACTAAACGGGGAAATTCCCTTTCCACTCAGTTATATGTATGCAGTTCTTAGAGTAATGTAACGTTTTTGAGCTTTGTGAGATATCCATATTAAATCTTTATATTAATAATCCCTGCTGTGATTATTTAATTTGTAATCTGCACGTTGTAGCCCTGAGAGTTGCAACAAAATGAATTGTACAAATAGATAATGCAAACTTCATGCATTACAATGACAGTGGATCTTGTTTACTAAACATAGATTGATTCTACTGTAGACCTTGTCAACCAATTAGCATCACTGCAGCCGAAACTTGCTGAATAGCTTTCAAAGTATATGCCAATCACTTCTTTGTCATTGTGATGCATGTACTGCAGTTATTAACAGTTCATCTGAACAATTCTGATAAATATCAAGCATTATTTCTTGTAAATATCTATGATTAAAATGGCATTTTATTCTCTATGTTCTTTGCACTTAATATGTTTCTGTATTCATGTTTCATATTCCACAATACATTGTATTGCAAAAATTATTACTTAAGCCATGCTATATTATACCTTAGAGGGTTGACTATAGAGGCAAATAAAAATTAAATTTTATGCATATTAGGAATAATATTTATATGATAGTTGAATATAGAGTTCATATCATAAGTCATATACATAACTACCTATCAAAATGTTTTGCAATGAAATTTATTATCCCCCTTTTTTACCAAATAAAAACAAAATGAAGCATTTAACACCTGTAAGCTGTGTAAATAATGAGGCATAGAAAATCTGTAAGGCATGTAAATAATGAAACATGTAAAATCTGTTATTCATGTAAGAGAAATACAGTTATTCAACTAATATCTTTAACAATAATATTGAAAAAACATATAATGCATAGGACATTTTACAGAATTACAGCTAAACTCAAATTACATATTTTTAATTTACTTATTTAGTAATAGTTTGACTTATTTTATTGTGATTTTCATTTTTATTTTAATTTGATTTGGCTTGGTCGGCATGATTTGTTTATGGCAAAGTATGTGAGAGCTATTTGCATAAGCAGAAGCATGCTTTCTAAAAGACACTCACTCATATCCTCATTACACATGCAGCCAATCTGTTTACCTAGAATTGCAGTCAGGTCAAACTACCAGCTTTGAGCAACTTTACTGCTCAAGCACTGGTGGGCACATTTTTGTTATGATGGAATAAATTTTTGCATTGTATTTTTACATTTTTCTTTGAAACAGTTATGGACTTATTTTCTATTTTTAAGCTATGATATTGAGACTATTGTTGTGTCATTTTGCAAATGACTTGTATTCATACATGTGCCCCCAATAATACTTGTGCAATTAAAAACTTGCTCAATGCTTATTACGCAAAGTATTCAGTTTAAAAGTGTACCCTTCATAAAAATCATAATTGTACGCATTCATAAGACATATCTTGTATATATTATACGTTCAGGTTTCAGCCTTAGAAGGCCAGCGAGTGATTTTGTTCCATTTGGAAAGATTGATTGGAATGAGCCTGTGCGTGAATACTTCATAACAAGATAGATACTTCATTTACTGAAGAATACTACTGAATTATATAGATATTGAAACTATTCAAGTGGTAGTAAAAGAATTGGATCAGAGTATGAAATCATTACTCAAGGGATACTATGTATGGCTCGACATATCTACTCCATAGATTGATCTTTGCATAAATTCACCTTTGAAAACTGCCAAAAATATTTAACACACACACACACACAAAAAAAAAAAAAAAAAAAAAAAAAAAGAGGGGAGAACTCTTAATGTTATGCAATGAAAGGAATGGGTTTTTATTTCTATAGCAGGCTACACTTCCTGACAATAGATAAATTAAGTACACAAAGTAATGAAATCTTGTATCTTAAAAGGAAACCAGATACTTTTTCTGGTCGTAATGAAGAAAATCTGAAGGTATTCCTAAAGGTTTTCTAAAATTGCCAGAAGCAAACTTCCAAAAAATGCTACTAAATGTGTAACTAGTAAAAAAAGTTTGTCATCTTGATTCATCTAAACCCCAAGATAGCAGTCAGCTTTCTACAAGTAACCCAGATAATCCTAATAGTAAAACAGAATTTGTCACCTCAACCTAGTTCAGTTTCATGTATCAAATCTCAGAGAAGGCGTGAATGCCATATTCTTTTTGGCATGTAGGCATTTCATTTCTGCTGAAGCAAAAGTTTCGTAGAGCAGCCGATGATAGAAAAAGATAAATACAAGACCATTGGCTAATGAGTTGCACTTTATTTTGCATACACAATCTTATGCTTTCAAATATATTTTCATTTCAGAGCGCGTTTGCCAAAATGGGACCTTCATTTATTACTTACTTAATTATTATTTAATTCTCATTTATCATATTAAAAATTGTATTTATTACAGAATTTCAAAATTTTAGTGATCAGTTTATTAATTAAACTTACTTAATTTTTACAAAAGTAATTATTGAGATATCTCAGGCTATTATAAATCTCAGTATATCATAAATTTTAAGATATGTATATATCTGAAACTGTTAATAAGAAATTAGGCACATTCACATTATGTAACTAAATTCATTTCATAAACTTGGTATATTTTTAATATATTAGAGGTATTTTGAACTGTGAGTCATAATTGATTTGGTTTAGTTGATTATTGCATAGAAAACTAGGGTTCTCTTTCTAAGGGGAGGGTGCTTTCGTGGAGGACTTTCTCGGGGAAACTAGCTCATATACATGGTACAGGTAGGGAAAACCATGAAAATACCCATGCAGCCAACCCAATTCTTCTGAAATCGAATAGGAACTGCCCGTATTCAGTGATTTTTCACCACTCAGCCACTGGTTACCTGTGAGTTATAAGACATGTGCTGTCATTTACACTGAGTAAAATAAATTCTGCTTTATAATAATTTATAACACTTTTATATGTCTTGCATTAAACTCGCATTTAAAATTCTTTTACCGTAAATGCAAAATTCAAGGAGGGGAAAAAACTATCTCTTTCAAAAACATTGATATTAATAGTTTTAGAAATTTTTATAATACCAAGAGTAATTTCTTGTAAATAGTTATTCAGAATACCAGGAGTAGTAAATTACAATGTTATATAGAGAAAGGAATGAAATTCTAAAATAAAATGCGTTATAGATAGAACCATTGTTTAGTATAGATTATCTTGTATAAATAAAGCAAGAAGAAGAAGAAAGTTCACAAGGCCTTCAACTTTACATGTCAGTATTGGAAAACATTCTACAAAAGGATGAGAAGTTTTACACTGAATTTTGACTATGTGGTTTAATGTTTTATTAATCATAAGCATATGCATTTCAAGTGCTATCTGCCTAGAACAAGATGCTTCTTAGCACCAAAACCATGGCAGCAGTTCAATTGAAAGTATCCTTAAATCTTCCATAGATTTAAAGATGAAATTATATAACTTTTTCTAAAATTACTTACATGCACAGTATGTAAAATTTAAAACAATTTAATGCCTTACTTTTAGATTTATAGGCATCTTTATCAAGAACTGCAAAAGAGGTTAATTTGATTGTCCTATCAATGCAAAACTGAAGTGTTATAGCAAATAAAGAAAAATATTGTAAATAATCTTTATTACAAAAAGAAGATAGAATTTATATAGCTAAAGTATTTTTCGTAAACAGCTGAAGGACACTGAAAAAAAGATCTGTCTTAATATGGGAGAAATTGCACTTGTGTTCCTGGTATTTAATGAATAATAAGAGGAAAGTTAAGCATTTAGGTAGTGAAGGAATTATTTAATGTATGAAAAACCAATTCATTAAGCATAATTCTAACATTATTTTCATAATATTTATGAAATCAGCCTGTGAAAATGCTCTATTCTAGCTATAAGATGTATAGCAGTCTATGTAAGATTTTATTAGAAAGACACACAAATAAAGGCCATTATTGGTTTTCGTGGTTTCCCCATGCGTAACGTAAATATGAACCAGTTTATCTTAATAAGTCCTCCATGAAAGCATCATTCTTCCTAAGCAGATACCCCTTGTAAATCGCCATATTCAATTAATTTAACCTACAATTTCAGTTGCATTTCTGTAACATATAAAACGACTCACCAAAAAGGAGTTATCTGAATAAGACGAAAATCCATAGATGGTTTGAGAACGAAACTAGTATGATAGGAATTTAGTTTTTTTATTTAGGAAATACAGCTACAAAAGCAAAATAAATAATACAATGGCCCACCTTTAGCTCTAATGCAAGCTCTAATCTGCTTAGGCATTGACTCGTAGAGTTGGCGGATGTGCTCCTGGAGGATTCCTTGGCATATACTTTCAAACCGGCAAGTTAAATCGGTGCCATCCAGGGAGTGTCGGACATGGCTCCTCAGAGCCCAAACGTGCTCAGTTGGGGAGAGATCTGGCGATCGCGCCGGCCAGGGAAGTGTTGGAGACGCACGAAAACAATTAGAAGAAAGGCATGCCGTGTGCGTCCGAGCATTACCCTGCTGAAATGTAAGCCCACAGATCCGTAAAAGGAAGAGCAAAAATGAAGGGCTAGAATCTCATCGAAGTGCTGCCGTGCTATAAGGGTGCCACATCAAACGAGGCCGGCTGTCAAATGAAATGGCACCGCATACCATAGCTCCTGGTTGTCTCGATGACAGTATCCAGATGAGTATGCATTGCTGTTCTGAACGTCTCCAGACATAGTCGTTGGAACTCACTTCGAAGCAAGACTCATCGCTGAAAGCAATTATATTCCAGCCTGTTAGATCCCAGGTCGAATACCTCCGGCACCGCTGCAAACATGCTTAACGGTGTGCAATGACGATGGGTAGCCGGCGCAATGCCTTCTGTGACTTCAGCTCCCGTTCCCAGAGTCTCATTATCACTTGTTATTTGCATTGATGTTCCGGCTACACGTCGGATTCAAGCATCAGAGGCTGAGGTTGTGAGCGTGTTCGGACGATCACTTTGTCCTTGGGTTCTGCCGTCGCTTTTGCTCGACCGTTACATTCTTGACGCTCTCTAACTATAACGATCTATAACCATGGTTCACCCATTCCTGTCAACATCATAGGATGGTCGCATCGCTCGAATCAAAATGTCTAGCTTTTCTGCTGCTACCCTCATTCCTTTATTCTTAAATAGTGGCATCTGCTCATACTTTTGACGAACCTGTCTACGAGACGTTGGTACAGTCCACCTAGATCGACGGAGACATATTGGCATGGAAGTTATGCATTATCAGTGGAATGTCTCCCGTTTTATGTACCATCCGTCCATAGCTTAGTTAGCAGAGCAGTGGAGTGTAGAGGTGTTGACACAGCTATCCATTTCATCTGGATGCTCCGCTGAAGCTCCATAGCTTGTCAATTATTCAACACTAAATGTTAATCATTTCCATATTTCGTCGTAAGGTATAGCCATACGCAATTTTTACCTATTTGGATAACTTCTCAATGAGTCGATTTCTATGTTATAGGCTGAATGTATACCTGTATGTACGTACGATAGATTTCAATTTATTTGCAACAGTACTTATATGTAAGTTGATAACATTACGCTACTGCCTATTAAAATTGCAATATCATGAAGGCGATATGCAATAAATGTCAAATTTGCACGAACCCCAAGTACTGCATCCTGGATATAAGAACAATTAGCATTCCAGCGCATGCGCGCAAAGCATGTATGAGTAATACCATCTGCATTGCATATAAATGGGGAAAAATTGAACAACGGGTTTTTCCTTCAAAAATCGTATTTAACATGTTGAGCGCCACATCAGCCATCTGTGGCTGACACTATACTTTCCCGTTTAGGCCGTGTCAGCCATCTCTGGCTGACACTAGACTTTCTGTTCAGGGAGCGTCGATCGCCGCTGGCTGAGAGCGTGTAACATGATATATAAGTATGAAATTTATACTGTTTTATGGAATTACAGAAAATTTATTTAAAATTTACTTAATTTTGATTCATTACAGGACTAATGGATTTCACTGAAACACGGTAAACATAAAAACGTAACGTGATGAATGAATGTCTATAGGGATCACGTTCCAAACGTAAACTATCTTCTACTGCGATAACAATCACTGGCCCTACAATACCAGCGCGTGGCCTTAACGGGATTGCCTAAGAAATATGCATGGCGCTCAACGTGTTAAGCCTTAGTTGCTCGGATTATTACGCACCCTATAAAAAGAAGAAACTCTTAATAGTATGCGTTGGAATTCGACCACGGCAAGATCTTGGACTCTTTGGACTACGATTCATTCTTCCGCGACATTGCTGCCCGTGTTGGTCGGGATCCTATGACTGTAAGGCGAATGTGAGATCAATGAATCCATACTGAACAAATCCGTGCAAAATCTCAGCGGCCTTGGGGCATTAAAACCCGAGAGAACGTTGCAGGCAGTGAGATGACATCTACAGCACCACGGACAGTCAGCACGGTGACCACTGTTGCTGCTTCCCATGACGCTACAACCGAAACAGGTGCACCACAGTGGACGTCATCGACGACATTGGGCACAGGAGTGCACCATGTCGTGGGTACAGAGAAGAATGACGTTGCCAACTTGCATTCGTGTAAAATCACATGAACCCAGCACCTGTCGTGCTGGTATGAAGTGCCATTCCGCCTTCATCCTGGTTACGTCTTGTTCCCATAACCGGTAATGTGGGCAAACATCTTTACATTTCATGTGTTAATGCCCGTGACTGTGCCCTGTCTTTAAGGCCTGCGTGACGCCATCTTTCAACAAGATTATACACGACCTTATGTTGCCTGTGCTGTCCTGAAGTTTCTTAAGACGGAATGTGTTTGAGTGTTGTCCTGATCAGCACATTCTCTAGATCTCTCACTCATCTTATCATGGGTTGCCGGGAGATTGCCATGCCATCACTGGCCAGAAAATAGAATTGAAGCTGCATGGAATGAAGTACCTGTGTTTGCCATTCGAGCTTAGTTCGATTAGATGCTCAGACGGATTACAAATGTTGCTGCTGCCAGAGGTGTTAGCATTATGTACTGAATTGCGCACGTTATTAACCCCAAACCACTTGTTAATTTAATCATACCTTCCTCTCATTACATTAATAGATACGACGTCTGCAGCACCACGGACAGTGACCACTGTTGCTGCTTCCCATGACGCTACAACAGACAAGTGTACCTACAATGGACGTCATCGACGACACTGGGCACAAGAGTGCACCATATCATGATTCAAACAAACCCTATTCTGCGTACAGCATGAGAACGAACGCGTGTACAGCATGAGAACGAACGCGTACAGCATGAGAACGAACGCGTGAACTCCGTGTGTGGAGGCATAGAGGAGAATAAACGTTTCCAGCTTGCATTCGTGAAAGTCATACGGGCTCAGCACCTGGCGTGTTGGCATGAGGTGCCAACCCACTTTCATCCTGGTCACCTCTTGTTCCCATAACCGGTAATGTAGGAAAATGTCGTTCATTTGTGATGTCTTAATGCCCGTGCCCTGTCTTCAAGGCCTGTTTGACGTCATCTTTCAACAAGATGATGCACGAACTTATGCTGCCCTGAAGTTTCTTAAGACGGAATGTGTTTGAGTGTTGTCCTGATCAGCACATTCTCTAGATCTCTCACTCATCTTATCATGGGTTGCCGGGAGATTGCCATGCCATCACTGGCCAGAAAATAGAATTGAAGCTGCATGGAATGAAGTACCTGTATCAGCTTAGTTCAATTAGATGTTCAACCGTATTACAGATGTTACTGGCTGCCAGATGTATCAGCTTTGTGTACTGAATTCCGCATGTTATGAAAGCCAAACCACTTGTTAATTTAATCATATCTTCCTCTCATTATATTAATAAATACAATACATACGATAAATATGATTCTGTTATTTGCTTTGCTTCCTGGTATAGAAATTTTAATGAACAGCACCGTATTTGTTATCTTCTTATGAATCTGTACTATAATCTAATTTTTTGAACCGTCGATATTTGCATCTTTATATCAGAATCTATCTCATATTCAGGTCCAGTTCTGTTAAGTGCGCAGTGCGTGTATGCAAAAAGGCCACCAGATCCCTAGTTCGACCTATAGTGTATTTTAAGGAATAAAATCCAAACACTTGGAATATGTATGAATTTGGTGTTTCTATGCTGTTGGTATGTATAGGGCTGCCCATGCGGTATAATGGTTAATGACGCTGAATGCCGTAGTGAAGGGTCTGGGTTCGAATCCCGAAGAAGGCGTAGCTATTGGTAAACTTATAATATCTTCACATTATAAGCCACCATGTGCATGGATGTTTGTCAGCTTATAATGTGAAGCTATTATAAATTTACAATCAATCATCCATGCTTTTGCGTGAAGCAAGCGAGCACTCAAAATACAAGGCCAGTCGAAATTCTCTCGAGAAGCTGATAGTAGAGAAATAAAAGTTGGGAGACCCTCGGAACACCCGCTGGGCCATCTTCCATTAAAAACTGAGATGCAGCTTACTAGTTAACAAGACTCAGCAATACACAATGTACGGGAATGCACGGGTGCTTACCAATTAACTTAACCTACAACTGCCTTTTCAAGCTGGGATGTTATGAATGAAACTTCTATATGATAGAATATGTGAAATGATTATTTCCATAAAATTAAAGAGTGTTTTTAAACTTAATAGTTCTCAAATAATATTAAAAATGATTATTAACGGAAACATAGTGAGATATACCTAAATTTATTTACAACCTCTCCTGTATTCCCGAAAATTCTTATAAATGCTGTTAGTACAGGAAGTTTTCAAAGCTAAAAATTAAGAGCAACATAAATAAATGTACAGTGGGGGGGGGAGAATCCAAAATGATTTATATAGTTTAATTCAGAGTGAATTAGTTTCGACGTTGTTTCACTGATTGATAAATAGCGTTCTAAAATAATATTGGCTAGTTAAGTTTCGAATTACAAAACATCACCAGCATTATATAGACAGACTAGACAGACATTACTAGAAATGTGTATGTAGGAAGTCACTTGACATGGGTTAATAGAGGAATGACGCAATCCAGAGAGGTTTATTATAAGCAGTTACTATTTTTAGTACAGAAACTGAAAATACCTAAATTAAAATTATGAGTTAAGGGCAAAACAAATTTAAATTAGAATCTTGATTTACATAGTTTTTATCTATCAATCTCTAGATGTACACTTAACAATATAGTACAAGAAACATTAAAATATTAATATTCTATTTTCTGAGCTATTTTTTAAATATATATGCGGAAAAAGACTTTAATATCTATAGTTCAGATTTCAGACACAAACTGTCTGCCTACAGAGATTTGGATTTATTAAGTTATGGAAAAGTATGCTAGTGTATATTCCTTGATGGAATAATGCTGTTAAGGAGGGCTTTCTGACGGAAACTGTCATGTACTCATGTTATGCAAGGGAGAATCTATGAAAACATGCATGCAGCCAATCTGTTCTCTGGGAATTGAACTTGTACTGAACTATCAGTGCTGAGCTGTCTTACCTGCTGGGCTGTGAAGGTAAAAAGATGCCTTCATGGATAACTTTCTATGAAGAACTGCCTCTGTTCATGTTATATATAGGAAAACCACGGAAGCATCCACAGAGCGAATCTGTTCACCATAATTTGGAGTTTGTCTAACTATCAATGTTCAGCAGTCTTACCCACCAGATTTCATGGTAGACTGCATATATTACAGATACAGTTGTTAATCACATTTATGGATTTTATGCCATCTCAGTGTGTTCCCTGTGTTCCATTCCTTTCCAGTGTGTATGATTTCAAACATGAAAGCAAGATTTCAATATGCAAGCAATAAAAATTGTTTAATATGTTATATAAGAAAATAAAGATTATACAAAATTCCGAAAAAAAAAAAAATTCATGTGGCAGTAAATTACGTAACACCACATTTCACAAGTGACAATGTATAAGGGCGAGTCAAATGAAAGTGAGCCAATGCGAATATATGACAAACAGAGTACTTTATTTAAAGGTAGTCTCCATGAACATTGAGACATTTATCCCATTGACAAATGAGCCGGGTGATCCCCGTCTCATAAAACTCCTTGGGCTGTCGATTCAAAAAGTCTATAACCGACTCCTTCACGGCGGCGTCCGACACGAATCTGGTACCCTTGAGATGTTTTTTCAGTTTCCCGAAAATGTGAAAGTCGCATGGCGACGAATCTGGGCTGTATGGAGGATATTGCAGCGTGTCTCACTTGAACTTTGCCAGTTGTGTCTTAACCACATCAGCGACGTGGGGACGAGCATTGTCGTGTAGCAAGATCACACCATTCGTCAATCTTCCAGGTCGTTTGTTCTTAATTGCGACACGCAGCCGATCCAGCGTTGCACAATATCGCAAACTATTGACAGTCTCTCCACGTTTAGCAAATTCAATCAGTAATGGCCCCTGACGATCGAAAAAAAAAAGTCAATAGCACCTTTCCCGAGGAAATGACAGCCTTTGCTTTCTTCGGGGGGGGGGTGAATTCAACAGTGGCCAATGCGATGCAATGTTCACCGTACACAGCAGTCATACGGTGACTAATTTCATGTTGGGAAACACCTTCAGCTGTCAAAAACCTGACCACACCACGCTGTTCCTCTTTTGGAGCGTCCATTATGTCACGCTACCGTCTTCAAAAAACGTCAATCCGTGTAAAAGCGCCTTAAAGAATTTTAACCTCACACTTTCGCGCCACTTTCGTAAATGAAGGCTGTCTCTGTGCTACGCGCATGCGCCGCAGATGATGGACCAAACCATTCTTGCTGAGGAGGGGTTAGCTCACTTTCATTTGACTCGCCCTAATATTGTTTTCAGAGATTGTTTAAAGAACCTACCTGGTAATAACAAAAATTTTTCAATTTGTGTGAAAACCGTCGCTAAATTTAGTTTGGTAATGACACAAGATTTTCAATGTATTTTGATAATATTAAAGAACTTTGTTGTTCTGCATGTGATAGGATACAAAATCAAAATGTTCATGTTATGTCTGAAGGCATGACACACACACACACACACATACAGGCAATAGTTAAAAGAGGCAGAATAGTTTTAATTCTAAAAAAAAAAAAAAAAAAAACGGTGTCTTTGCATTTGCGGTCAAGAGCAGGAGACTGACGTTAATTACGGAAGGGGAAAGTAAACGGCTGTGTCAGGGATCATAAGGGGAGATATATTTTAAAAGAAAAGTGTTTTTAGGTCTCATTCAGTATCAGTATATCAGGAATATATATTGCGCGCTGGAGATAAAAATGTTTTTTTTCGTACAGTGTTGCCATTGCTCGCTTTGAAATCGCTGAGTTTGTTAATCAAAAATTCGTTGAAGTGTTATAAAATATGAAATCGACAATAAAACAAATTTTATATTCAAATTTAGGCTTCCACACGCCGATGTTCTATGAAAGATTACGTTATTCAAATTTTGATGGCTCTAGGTACCGTCGTTTTATCAAAACATACATACATTCATGCAGACTCTTCATTATTTAATTTCTTTAAATATACTACAGTGAGATAATATTTGGTAGCAACAATTTGAAAAATGATTCGCCGTTTATAGTTTTCAACGCAAAATGCCAAAATGAAATTAATAATCCTTCTGGGCAAATTTCCCCTTTGAACTAATAATGTATTCTGCTGTTTGGGCACTCCCCATGCAGGGGAGAAAAGTCAAACATCTTTCAACCATCCAACGCTCTTTTGCCCTGAGTATAACTCGGGCATATATTACAACTTCTTCGGACTCACTAAATGTTCTAGCCGGTCTACTCCCCCTTCATATTAGAACTGAGGAAGAGGCTGTTCGTCAATTACTTGTGCAACTACGCAGGCCTATCACATTTGATGGAGAACATTATTTGCCTGATGACTATGAAGCAAAACTGAAACCTTTTAGTATTCATCCAGCAGACTATGGGGTTGGAGTTAGGCTCCATATTCCACCATCAGTGTTTCGTAATTCTTCAAGCCACGTGATATATACTGATGGCTCAAAGATAGATGATAACGTAGGAAGCGCTTTTGTTGCTTTTCATGATAATCTTCCTCTAGCCCACTGGAAGGGACATTTATCTATGCAGAATAGTGTTTTTCAAGTGGAAGCAGTGGCGATAGCACGCGCTATCCGCTACTTGCTGACTCAGAATATAACACAAGCGACAATCAATTCTGATAGCCTTTCTGTCATCCACGCCATTAGCAATCCTGAGCATTCTTCTCCAATTATACGAGACATTCAACAGGACTTACGTGCTTCTCCGTCTTTCACTATTCATATTGCTTGGGTTAAAGCGCATGTGGGAGAATATGGTAACGAACTTGCAGATGCCTATGCCAAGGAGGCGGCTTCTGGTGATGCTGATGAGAATGTATCCATTCCTTGGCCACATTCTTTTCTCAAGCGAACTTTACGTCTTCGAGCAATTAGTAAGTGGCAAGAGGAATGGGACAATAGCTTCACTGGTCGACGTACTTTCTACTATCTTTCATATGTGTCGACTGATCGCTGCTGTGGCAATGTCCATCTTTCCCGTTACATTTCGAGGCATGGACCTTTTCCCGAATTCTTCGCACGCTTTGGCATTAGTGATACCAATGTCTGCAGTTGTGGTGAACTCGGCTCTCCGAAGCACTATTTAGCCAATTGTCCCCTGACAGAAGGCCTACACATACGATTTCCTACGCAAAATCTTCAGGCATTTTGCAAACTCTTAGTTAAGCAAAGACACCTGATCTGCAAACTAAATTGTGTAATGGAGAAAGTCTCCAGCATTGGGCTTGACCTATGTCAAGTTTAATCTAAATGGTTTTCAGGAAATATATTAACCATTTACTATCTGCTTTTTGTAGCTAGACTGTTAATAACAAATGAAATATAAATTTGACTGCATCACGTTATTTTGTGTGTATCGAACTCCATCTATCACCTTTTCAGGTTTGTTAGAAATTTTTATTTTTATTTTTATTTATCTATTTATATATATATATATATATATATATATATATATATATATTTTAAATTCGTAATCGATTTTGTATTATTATTATTATTATTATTATTATTATTATTATTTTAAAGCTATGCCTTTACATAGTTCTCACGTTGGTTTGATTGTACTGTACTCTTCTATCGATAGTATGCTTTTCTTATTAAGTTGATTGTCTTATAAGACAATCATTATCTTAATCATTGTATCATGCTTACAAGAATCTTCATTCAGTATAGTATTATTAGTAAATTATGTTGGTATGTTCTGGCATCATGTTAATCTAATTACATTGAAATCTGTCTCATGTTGTAAGAATCTGTCTACTTTTTATTTAGTACACAATTTCAATATCATTGTTTCTTGTCTCATGTTAGCTAGTTTCATTCTTAAGTCAGCAAGTATAGCATTATCAGTAAATAATTCTAGCAAATATCGCATTCAGTCAGTAATATAGTTCTGTCGGTACTATAGCTATTGTTGACAATATGGATAGTTTCAGTCAGCAACTATAGCTTTTTCCACAAATTCTTCTTTATTTGTATGCATTTTTCTGCCTTTGTATATGTTTTTGTTTAACTATTGCATATTTTAGCCTAGTATTTTTACAGATGACTTGTTTGTTTGTTCCGTACTCTCCTACTGTTCATATGCATTTTTCATTTAGTTACTTGTTTTCTTTTCTTCTTCTTCTTCTTCTTTTTTTTTTTTTTAATAGCGAGCATTATTATTCAGTTAGCAAGTATAGCATTATCCGCATACTATATTACTAAGTTCTATTGTACAATATGTTAGGTCAGCTCTTTAACATACCAGAAACTGTAAATGTTAGTTTGGCATCATGTTAGTTAATTGCATTGTACTATCTAGCGCTGTATGAATCTGTCAACTTTTTAATTAAAAAGTAAATATTATATAGCATATAGCATTTGTATATGTTCTTGTTTACCTATCGAATTTTGAGCCAAGCATTTATACAGATTTCATGTTGGTTTGTTTGCACTGTACTGTATTTTCTACTGTTTTTACGCATTTTTCATTTATCTACTTGTTTATAAGAAAACAATTGTTGTATGCTTTTCTTTTTATATTATATTAGCATGCATTATCATCCAGTCAGCAAATCTAGCATTATCAGTACACTATGTTACTATGTTCTATTGTACTATATGTTCAACTGTATTATTTCTGTCAGCTCTTTACCATACCAGAAATTGTAAATGTTAGTCTGATGGCATCATGTTATTTATTTATTTTGAACTTATCTAATGTAGTAAGAATTTGTCACGTTAGCCTCTTTCGGGCTCCCAACTATTTAGTCAGTTTATATTGTACAATTTTACTGAATGTAAGAACCTTATCCTACTGAGCCGACTACATCCTACTGACTTGCAAAATCTGCAAATTTGAGCAATATACATGAATTACATAAACAAAATATTTAACTTGCAGACTTTGATCTATAGATTTTGTACTACATCTATAGAATATGGACTATAGACCTTGAACTGTGAATTCTGAATATAGACTTTGAACTATAGACTTTTGTTGGAACTACAAACTACTCTTCGTCACTACTATTTCTTTTCGTCGCATATTATATTAAAAATTCCGCACATATTTTAAAGAGTTATGTCATATATTATGCTAAAAATTTTTGTATTACATTCAAAATTCTGTACGTTTATAATTATGCTATTTTATACATTATGCTTCAATTTTTTTTCCTTCCAAACTGAGTACCATTGCAAATTATGTATTCATTTCAATTATGTATCATTCCAAATTTTGTATTCACTTCAAATCATGTATCTGTTTGCTAATATCAATAAACGGCTGGGATCACGTAGTGGGGAGACGGCGCTAAACCAATTAACCAAATGGTAAAGGCGTGGTGCCCGTCTTCCCCGTTCCTAAATCCTAAATCCTAAATCTTAAGAGAGATGGGCTGATGCCTAGCAGTAAGGGTTTGGAATCAAGAATATATTTCGCAGAACCATTATATTACTTGCAAGTATTTCATTAACTGATATCGTTAAATTTTGAAATTTCATATAAACTAGAAAAGGGAAATAAAAATTAGGAAATATTTTATTTTTAAATAAACATTCAATTTATGTGTAGATAGCTGCAAATATTTTACTCTGTTGTTGTAGCAGAGCTGTAATTTTATTGGGGGGAAGACTAGGAAGTTCCACTGGTAAGTAATGGAAAATCGAGAAATTTTTGCGATCGAGGAGCAAAACGCTTTTTTCTGGGAGGGGGGGGGAGAACGAAGCAATAACACAGATAACTAGCATGTAACTAAATAAAATATTATACATTCTTTTAAATTACAAATTTACATTTATCAATCAATTTAAGAAATGCATACGAAAGCATTAAAGTCAAGATTACTGTTTAATTTGACGGTATTTTTAGACATTATGCTGTACATAAAACGGCTTTTCTTCGTTAAAAAAATCGTTTTTAAAAAGGTACCCTTTTTCATCGAAATCGTCGGCACTGATACGAAATGAAGGGCGATTTATACTATACCTCAATTTCCTGGCCTGTAAGACGCTCAGTGATTTATCAGGTTAAAACCTGGGAAAAATACTTAGACAAAAAAGAATTAAGTACCTATTTTAATAATAAACACTTTATACAACGAAAACGGAACTGTTGCATTAAAAAATTAGCAAATACATCAGCGTTTCTTAGAATCCCAGAAATTCGTCATCACTGTTGCTAAAATCATAGTTATTTTCACTTAGGTTGTCACTGTAACTAGATTTGCCACTTTTCTAAAACACAGTGTTATCCTTATTTCCACCTAATGACTGCTAATTCCACACTTTTTAAAAGATTTGTTGTAGGATAAAATTGGATAATAGGATAAATGTATTTTTCAGTATTAACTTCATTCTGAAGAATTTTCTGCAGTCTAGTTTGCGTTATTTTATTCATAAGTCTCAAATTAAAAACAATTTAATGTTTATATGTCATTAGAAAATTAACCAAAAAGCAGCGACCACAATGTAATTGAAAAACAGTCCTTAGACGTGAAAAGGCTGAAAGCCATTTGGGTTAAGACTATTTTCTCAGATACTCAGCTACTTCACATACATGTAACATAACAGTCAAAATGAAAAATTCAATATTTACTACAAATTCATTGATGTAACAAATATCTGTCTTTCTACTCCTACTTTAAAAAAAGATGTTATTTGCCTTACAGTTTATAGTTCACTAATACATTTTCGTTGTACAAAATTGCATTCCTTCGAAGATTTCAATTTGTATTTTCCTCTGTATAAAAACTGAATGTAGAGCAGTTGGATGTTTACACGACCGCCGACATTTTCTCAAGACCACGAGCAAGACTATCCCCCTCCTTTTCAGCCCCCCCGTGAAAAAAGGGGTTCTAAATTTACGACCTGACCACATGTAGGGTGATTTTGATAATTCCTTATTAATACCATAGACTTGAGCCACAGTTATATGGCAAAACTGTTGTTAATAGATATTGTTTTACTAAATTAGGTTAGATTATTTATATTGCACAGCACATGAGGGTTATCTGCAGGAGGGGGGTACTTTTGTGGAGAACTTTCTTAAGGTGAGCTGGCTTGTATTACGTTAAACATGTCCAAAATCACAAAAACTCTTATGCAGCCAGCCCATTTACAAGGATTTGAAGCATCCATATTTAGGGATTTCGCCACTGGTGGATGTTTGTTTATAGTATGGAAGACACAAACATCTACAGAATTCAGGTATACTTGAGATTTCAGTCTCTATAGGGGTATACTGATAATCAGGGTTAGGTCAGATTAGTTTATTAAAGCAAATCACATGAGAATATCTGCTCAAGGAGACATATATCTTCGTGGAGGACTTTCTAGAGGACAGTGGTTTGTATTTATGTTTCATATGGAAAGCCATCCAAACACTCATGCAGTCAGCCTGCTCATTGGGATTTGAACACGAGTCAAACTAACAATATTCAGCTTTCTTATTCACTTGGTCCCTGGTGGGCTACTTAGAAAAACTACAAGAAGTAGGTATGAAAAGTCAAAATTTGTATTTCAGCTTTTTATCAGAATTTGTATTTTTATCTCATACTCTTACAGGGCAGTGATATTTTTGAATAAAGACTAATCAAAACTGTATTAATGTTCCTTTTTCAACTGACAATTTTTGTTTAATATTCTACTTACTTAAGCATTTTTTAAAATTTTAATTGATGACTATTTAATTATAGAGATATAAAATATAAAAAGAACTGCCATCTTATTCATTTAAACTTTTATATAATAAATTATGAAAAGCAAAATAACATGATTTCTTAAACAATTCAAAATTAATTTTTAACATGGTTTTAATATATAAATACCAAAGGAAGATTCATTAGACAAAGTTATTTCTGTCACAGTTGAAAAAAAAAGTTTTTTAATTTTATATTTTATTCATAGACTTCACTGTTGAATTGATAAACAATTTAATTGCATTAAACTGTCACATATCTGTAACATGATAAAAGTTTAGCACACATTCAATATGTATTTTAAAGTACTTCACATTTTCTGTTTCTTTCAGATTAAAAAAAAAAAACTGTGTTAAAATGTGTAAGAGTATATTTAATACAGCAGATAATAAACTGAAACCATAAAAACAAAACATTAAAAAAGGTGACATATTTTTTTCTTTAAATAACAACAAATTAAAATTGTTATATAATATAAGGCTATTTCATAAAATACCTTATATGCAAATATCCATTATTTACATGAATAATATCATTAACATGCATTAGTGACATCTGCCACATTCAAAACATCAGATGGCCTCCAATATTTTAAATCGAGTCCTTTATAACGGTACCAACATCATTATAGTACTTAGAAAATAGAGCTGGTTAATTTTAACATCATTAAATGCTACAATGTCACAAATATGGTTGTAGGAAAAAATATCACCCGGAAAAAAGGGAAACGGAAAGAATGTCCCCGGAAAATAAGGAACGGAAAACATGTCACCCTTCGTTTGCAATGGGAAATACAAGGCATGTTTAGAAAGATCGCCAAGCTGAGTGATAAAAGTTTTATCTCAACAACCGTAACTTCGGATTACCGGAAACATGTGCGAGTAGAAGCAAGAAGATGTGTTAGCTGCTGGTTTCTCCCTTAAGGTTAAAAATAGAGGGGTGTTTAGCGGGGAAGCTTTTGCGATGGAAACCAGCGGGGGAAGGCTGGTGGTCCAGGGTCTGTCATTGTCAGTTCTTTAGTAATTACTCTCCTCGCACCGCATGTAGTTATAGCCTTAAGCCTTAGTGAAACATTTATCAGGTTCAATGTTCCTTCTAACCTTCTTCGGGAACATACAAGGACCTGACTCGGAACAGAGAGCTTACTAAAGCTATGTTCACTAATTGTGGTAAGTAGACAGGATACAGACGAAGGGTATACAAAACCTTTTATTTTTCTCTATATACAATAACTTCCGTACTTCGGAATACAATGACCCGCCACTCGGGGTCTAACGTAAAAGTATAAAAATAAAACTAAACTCTAATTTAACTTTAGAATAATACACGTGGAAGATTGGCCTTATAATAACAAGAAGCGTATGTAGCACAGAGACTGTGAACACTACAATACGTTTTAATTTATCAAGATGATTAAAACCTCTGGCCTGGAAGGCAAACAGCAACTGCGTAACTTCTAAGGTAAGCGGCCTGCGTTGACTCACTGCTTCCTCTCTCTCTTGCTTGGCAAAAAGCCACAACTTAAGTACTTGGCGTTCGCCAGACAACCTTTGCATAAAATCCTTCACGCTTATAATTCTGGCCGGAAGTAGAAAAGAAGAAGTGATAGTAAAGATTTAAAATAAAATAAACGTTAGTAAAACATAAGATCCTTACATACTACCCGCCAGAGTTAATTAGTTTGAAACTGAGGACTAAAACGACCTTGTTGAAAACTTTTAGCTCTAGAATCTAACGCGAGGCCAATCTTTTACAAACATAACTTCGCTAGAAACTAGAAAATTTAAAAGAAAGAAATTTGTTACAATAGCAGCTCCCAGGATATACAACAATCTTTTTTTCATCTGTACTGCATCTAAACAGGAGCTTTTATTCAATTCTGGTTCCTTCCAGAGATCTGGAAGGAAAACTAGTTTAATGAAATGTTACACAATGACATGGCAAGTAACATATACAATTATACTGCTCTTAACATTCTTATTTCATTCATGACTATTTTAATTATCTCTCCCCGTGCTCTCTGACATGTGTTGTAAAAGAACACCAAACACGAATGTGTTTCTGTCTACGTGTGCCACACTTCCTCCTACAATCAAAACACTAACGTGTTAAAATTCAACATAACGAGACCTCTTAACACACCCTAATTTCAACTCTAAACCCTGAGATACTATTCTAAAAGTGGCTAACTCTAAAGTGTAGCGTCAGAGAGCCTAACTACATCATTCAACCTTTAACACATATTCGCCATGATTTAGTCTTTACAGTCACACGAATAACAAATTTTTAACATTACTTTCACTTTTACCATATCACGGTATTTCTTAACATTTAAAATAACAGTTCACATTGTATATAAGAACATATCAACATGCCGTTAATTTTACACATTTGAAAACATACATTAGTAGTACATTGTTAACTTCTATTCTTTTCAAAGCAAGTGCCAATTCTTTCTACATTGAAATAATACATTTCAAAAAGTTTTTCAGACTAAAACTTCTCTCTTGCTAGAATGTTTTAAATAAAATTTATACAATAACTTTTTACAATATTTAAGTTTTTACACAACGCTATTATACATCAACTTTAGTTTTACGCACGAGTAATTGAAAAACATAATACGAAAATCGGTCACAACTCATTTCTCGCCCTTTTGGCGATAAAGTAGACCTCGCATGAGGTAAAACTTCTTGAAATCTGCCACTTGCAGTAAGAATGAAAGATTAACTTAAGTTTGCAAAGTAACATAAAATTTTACTTATCTTTGTAATATTCGGACATCCTTTTCTGGGCCCAGTCTTTAAAGGTACTGCAGATAGTAGTTTGGTTTATCCTCCTTCTTGTACGGGCTCGCCCTTCAGTGCTTCCCTCTGGAAGCTTCCTTTTTTCACCAGTACGGCCACCCTTGAATACTTTCCTTTTCTCCTCTGCTTGTGGTCTTTGCCGTTTGATGGCAGCTGGTCTTGGCGGAACCGGGAAATTTCTTCCGTGTTCTTGCTTGGACCTCGTTGCTGGCCGTTCAAACTTTCCTTGTACTTTTTCCTCCGCCGCTGATGGCCCTTCCGCAGTTCGGCGACTTTTGCTACGGAGAGTTCTGTCGGATGAGTAGATCTTCCGTTTTAAAACCGGGTTATAGTTGCCGTCATTTCTCCTGGTCCTCTTCACATACGTCGTCCTTCTCCCTTCTTCATTCTGGGGGTGTTCGTGAACTCTGTTTTCTGGACGGTGGAACGGCTTCTTTTTCTTGTTACCTTCAAATTTTCCGCGGGGCAATTTTCTTTTCACTTGCTTCTGTCTCTCATTGGCTTGCCCTTGTACTTGTCGTTTTTCCACCTCTGGAACTTGTACCTGCGGTGTCTGCCGTGCCGGATCCTGCAAAAGATCTGAAAAGATTTGCATTTTATTACGATCGAAGTAGGGCTTGATTTGATCAATGTTTGCGGAACAGGTTTCACCATTTCTGGCTTTTAACACTACAACAGCGTGAGTTATTTTTTCTATAACATATGGTCCTTCAAATCTTGGAAAAAATTTGGCAGTTTTATCTTCTGGTGCTGAAGAAAGTGAATGCTTAATTTTTAAAACTTCATCCCCTACTTTATAAGTTACTCCCCGTCGTTTCAAATCATAATAGAGCTTCTGTTTTCTTTGTGCTACTTCCGTATCCTTTTTTGGTTCTTTTATTAGTTTTTCTATATCACCCATTTTAAATTCTGGGGCTCTTTGTTGCACATAAAATAATTTATCTAACGGTGTTCTTTCTGCCTAGAAATAACTCAACAGGAGTTTTGCCCGTTGTATCATGTTTTGCGGTCCTAACGGCGAAAGCAAATTCATTGACATAGTTATCCCAGGTTTTATGAAAATTTTTAACATAACTACGGATAATTTTCACTATATTTCTATTGACCCGTTCCGCTATATTTGATTGCGGCCGATACGGGATCATTTTTAAATGAAGTATGCCCAGTTTTTGGCACATGTCTTCAAATATATTACTTACAAATTGAGGACCATTATCCGATATAACTTTTAGGGGCGCCCCGTATTTTAAAATATATTTATTTAAAATAGAATCGGTAACTAATTTCGCGGAGGCTCGTTTTAAAGGAACAATTTCGGTCCATTTACTAAAATGATCAACCATAACAAGGAGATAGCGACTTTTATTTAACTGACTTTTTGGGAAAGGGCCCAATAAATCGATGCCAATTATTTCATTTGGAAATTCGGATTTAATACTATTTAGAAACCCGGCCGGGCGGAAATTAATATAATTAACTGCTTGACATGTTGGGCAGGACTGGACATACTTGTTAACTTTTGCAGTTCAGGAAAGTAGACTGCCTCGCGTACGCGTTGGATAGTTTTTCGAATACCAGCATGAGAAGCTAAAGGGCTGTCATGGAGCTCCTGCAGGATATTTAATCTAAGACTAGCTGGGATAACAGGTCGAAATTCGTTGTTGGAATTCGTAGTTTTTGTATAGAATAATAGACCATCTATTAGTTCGTAATGGGCCGCCCTATTTCTTATCGCCACAATATCTTGGTGGCTAAAATTTTCAGGATCCTTTAAATACTCATAAATACTTCCAAACTCAGGATCCTTACCTAGTTCTGTTATTACAATTTCTTGGGAATTTATTGTACACGCTGTAAGCATTGCCATCTTTACGGTATTGCCTTGTTCGTCTATTTTAATCCTTGATAGGGCATCTGCTACGATATTTTCCTTTCCAGGGGTATGCTTGATTACCAGATTATATTCTTGCAGCTTGAGTGCCCATCTTATTAACCTTGGGGATAAATTTTTCCCTGGGTACAATCTAGTTACCGCCGCATGATCAGAGTATACTGTTATCGGCGACTTTCCAAAATAGACTCGGAACTTTTGCACTGCTAACAGAACTGCAAGTTCCTCTCTCTCGGTCGCGGAATAGTTTCTTTGTGTTTGATTTAAAGTTCGGCTAAAAAATGCCACGGGCTGCTGATTTTGCGAAAGTACCGCTCCTACCGCATAATCCGAAGCATGCGCTGAAATTTCTAAATTTTCATCCTTTTCAGGAAATTTCAACACAGGGGCTTGCGTTAATGCTTCTTTTAATTTTTCGAAAGCACTATTGGCTTCGGCCGTCCACGAGAATCTTGCCTTTTTCTTTTTTAATTTTAACAATGGCTCAGCGATAGCCGCAAAATCTTTTATAAAGGACCTATAATATGAACAAAGTCCTAGAAAAGAAGAGAGCTTCTTTGCCGTGTTTGGATACGGATACTTTTGTACAGCGATTATTTTTGATTCATCTGTCTCGATCCCTTTTTGAGATATTTTGTAACCTAAATATTTTAATTCAGGGGCTGCAAATTTGCACTTTTCGACATTAACTTTTAGACCGGCCTCATTTAATAAAGAAAACATCTGTCTTAAATCCTGTACATGTTGATCGAGATTATCACTAGTAATAATGATATCGTCTAAATAGATAAATGTGGACTTTCGAAGAGCAGGTCTTAACACAATGTCCGTGCATCGCTGAAATGTTGCTGGGGCCCCTGAAAGGCCAAACGGCATACGCAAAAATGCATAAGTGCCAGACTTGGTTATAAAAGCAGTCTTAGGCACGTCCTCAGGCCTCACCCCTATTTGAAAATAACCAGTCGTTAAGTCTAAAGTCGTCATAAATTTGGTTGATTTTATGTTCCTTAAAATTTCTTCTATGATCGGTAACGGATATACCGGATATTTCGTTATGGAATTTAATTTACGGTAGTCAATAGCGAATCTCCACCTTTTTGGATGTTCCAAAGGATAGTCATTATTTTTCTTACATAAAACCACCGGGCTAGCATAACTACTTGAGATGGGCGTTATGATCTTTTTACGTAGCATATCGGTAATATGCCATTCTATAATTTTTTCCTTATTCTTATCATACCGGTATGGTTTTTGACGAACTGGCAATGCATCTCCGGTGTCAATACTATGGTTAGTAACCTGAGTAAATCCTGGAATATCACTAAATAACGAAGCAAATTCACTTACCACTTGTCGGATTCTATCTTGCTCGTCATTAGGCAGGTGGTCAAGTTTTAACATCGGCGGTTCAGCGTTTTCAGTACGAACTGGTTTCATTGTCAGCTTAAGGGATGGGCGTTATGATCTTTTTACGTAGCATATCGGTAATATGCCATTCTATAATTTTTTCCTTATTCTTATCATACCGGTATGGTTTTTGACGAACTGGCAATGCATCTCCGGTGTCAATACTATGGTTAGTAACCTGAGTAAATCCTGGAATATCACTAAATAACGAAGCAAATTCACTTACCACTTGTCGGATTCTATCTTGCTCGTCATTAGGCAGGTGGTCAAGTTTTAACATCGGCGGTTCAGCGTTTTCAGTACGAACTGGTTTCATTGTCAGCTTAAGGGACGCTTCATTAAAATCCAGTGTAGCTTGTGCGTCTGAAAGAAAATCTATCCCCAAGATTAAATGTGCTTGCAGATTCTTTACTATAAAAAACATCACCTTTATTTGTTCGTCCTTGATACGGATATACAAAGGTACTTTACCTACGCACTTACATTTTTCTCCTTGCGCCGCTAATACTGTCGTATTATCCGCATTATATATGCGGTATTTGCGAAAATACTTCCTAAAAAACTGTTCTGCCACACAGGAAAACTGCGCGCCGGTATCCAGGAGTGCGGTGGCTGGGATATTATTCACCAAGACTTCAATCTTCGGAAGAGTCAAATTTTTTACCATTACTGTATTTAACTTGTAGGAAGAGGGGTTTTCGTGGCCTTCGGATTTCCGCACCCTCTCGTCAGCAGAAATCCGTTTTAGTTTAAATTATTTTTCCTTTCCGTGCTTTCCTTCTTTTTCCCCTGGCCTTGAGACTTTTTTCCTGGGTTGCTATTGAACTGTCGACGTTCGCCGGCTGTTTTTGAATGCTCGGGTTTCCTTGCCCACTGATTCGCTTTATCTCCGTAGCCATGTGCTTGAGTTTGCTGTAGTCTTGGCGTACCAAATTGGTTTCGCTGTTGATATTGGCGTCTTCTTTCGACGACCGCCGTTCTTCTACTTTCAAACTGGATTGCTAGCTCAAATAATTTTTCCAGTGTAGTCGGATTTCTCAATTCAATAAAGTCTTGCACTTGGGGTAGTAACCTCGGCAAAATCACTTGAATTATTTCAGGATCCGGACGGTTTCCATACAAGAGCATGAAAACGTGAATTTTTCTTAAAATAAAGCTCGAGAGGTTTTTCGATTCTTTGTTGATATATACTGAAAAGTTCCGTTTCTAATTTCGCACGATCCCTTACAACAGGGAAGGCTTTTAGTAGGGCAGTCTTGAAATTTTCGTAAGTATAGGTGGGACTTCCTGCTTGACCCAAGAGACTTCTGCCTATACATTTAAACCAGTTAAGCGCTTGGCCCCTCAAAGCGTTGGTAGCTAAGGTAACTTTTTGAAACTTGTGCACGGGGTAGAGCATGAAGTGGTCATCCAATTTTTCCAAAAAACTGGTTACCGGTGAGTTTCCGTTAAACGTTGCTTCTGGTTTCATCGAAGCGCGCATGGTCTGGACGATGTAACCGAATCCTTCCAGGGCGGCAGCTGGCATTTCTGGATTCTGAGCCGTTTCTGCAGGTAGCACAGGTTCTTCTTGAAACTCGGCCATGGTTATTCTTCCCCGTTGGGCGCCACTATCAGGGTCAATGTTCCTTCTAACGTTCTTCGGGAACATACAAGGACCTGACTCGGAACAGAGAGCTTACTAAAGCTATGTTCACTAATTGTGGTAAGTAGACAGGATACAGACGAAGGGTATACAAAACCCTTTATTTTTCTCTATATACAATAACTTCCGTACTTCGGAATACAATGACCCGCCACTCGGGGTCTAACGTAAAAGTATAAAAATAAAACTAAACTCTAATTTAACTTTAGAATAATACACGTGGAAGATTGGCCTTATTATAACAGGAAGCGTATGTAGCACAGAGACTGTGAACACTACAATACGTTTTAATTTATCAAGAGGATTAAAACCTCTGGCCTGGAAGGCAAACAGCAACTGCGTAACTTCTAAGGTAAGTGGCCTGCGTTGACTCACTGCTTCCTCTCTCTCTTGCTTGGCAAAAAGCCACAACTTAAGTACTTGGCGTTCGCCAGACAACCTTTGCATAAAATCCTTCACGCTTATAATTTTGGCCGGAAGTAGAAAATAAGAGGTGATAGTAAAGATTTAAAATAAAATAAACGTTAGTAAAACTTAAGATCCTTACACATTGATTGACGCATAACAGAAAACGAATTCATCTGAGCTTTGGTATAAGAAACAGCTGTAGATGCAGTTTAAAGTTACGGTTTGCGATAAGAATAGTACTAAATTTTTTAGCTAATTAATTTTCGCATAATTTTTTCCTCATTTGATTTTAATTAAAAGTAACGTATCTGCAATTGTGTAATTTTGTACTTAGTTTTGAAAACAAAAATATCACAGTTATTAAAATTAAAAGGTTTATTAAAATTATTAGTCCAAAGGGGCTTTGTCCCTGAGGGACTATTGTTTTCGTTCTGCGATTTTGCGTCGAATCACTCTGAATGTCCGTTTTACTTTTCAAACTGTTGCCACCAAATATTGTGATAAAAGAACGGTACCTAGAGCCATCGAGTCTCGAATGACGTAATCCTACTGCGAATATGGGCAACTGGAATACCAAATTTGAAATTTGAAATTTGTTTTTTATTATCGATTTCATATTTTGTAAAACGTTAACGAATTTTTGATTAACAAGAGTTTCAAAGTGAGACATGGCAACGTTGTACAAAGAAAAAAAAAAAAAAAAAAAAAAAAAAAATTATCTCCAGGCAGTGAGACTGAATAGGAAATTCTAAAAATATACTTAATTTAAAATTATTTTGCGATGCTGCTCTTAAACTGAATTTTATGCTTAAAGTGCGAAGAACATGATATTTAATACAAAAGGGGACACACAAAATGTTAAAAAAGGCCCCTTTGGATGTAATTTAAAATCTGAAACTTTTCAGATTTTTTATTTTACTAAGTCTAATTAAAATGGATCCTATAACCACGTGATCTGGATTTAAACATTTAATATGCAATGAACCTTCTTATGGCGACCTCTTCCAAAAGAATTTCCAAGAGTAGAAATTAACACTTGCGCATTATATCTTTAAGACGACCACTTCCACCAAAGACCAAAATAATTAGAAACGTGGATGATCGTCTTAGAGAGATTTAATACATTTTACAATGCACCAATGCGTGATCCACTCAGAGCCGGACCATCTAGTAGCCGATAAACGATTGGCGACCATCTCCCTAAGACGATCACTTCCAAAAGTGACCGGCATTTCTATAGATATAAACAAACACTTGCACTGAATATCATCTTTCTAGGGTGATGATCTTCACAGAATACCAAAAATCAACTAGAAACATGGATGGATTAGGATTATTCAATTATGGCAAAGCGCACGAGGGCTATCTACCTAAAGGGAGGGATGCCTTCGTGGAGAACTTTCTAAGGAAAACTCGCTCGTATACATATTACACACGGGGAAAACCACGAAAATGCTCATGCAGCCAGCCCGTTCGCGGGATTCGAACCTCGGACCGAACTACCAGTGTTCAGCGTTTTTACCGCTCGCCCGCTGATAGAAAGGATTTTTACTCATAGTAGTTATATTAATTACAATTACGTGTAAAGCTTATGGAAACTTAAACGCGGTCAAGCGGTTAAGTTGCTGAATACTGGTTGTTAGATCTGGGTTCGAATCCTAGGAAAGCAGCTTTTCATGTTTACGAGTTAGTTTTCCTTAAGAAGCCCTTTACGAAGGCACCCCTTCTCTTAGGCAGACAACTTCCGGGCGCTTTGTTATAATCAAGTAAACCAAACCAAATTAAAGAAACTTATTCGCTCTACTCTCTAAATTGCGCTCCAAATAAATCATACGTAGGAGCTTTTCGTATTCATAACCTAAAATGTATCAAAACGGAAAGTTAAATAAACGTAATTACTTAACTTGGTTACCAAGAATTCAATTTTTAATTTATCCCTAGTTTCCAAAAATCTGAGCATGAATAATCGTGTAATAAAGCATAGACTGATAACTTTGAAATTCAGAGAATAACTTGGATGACCTTCGACCACTAGCAGCCGAGAGGTAAAAATCGTTGAATATTGGTAGTTCGACTGGCGTTCAAACTATGGCGGATGTGCTGCTTACCAGGAAATTTTCGTGGTTTTCTCCATGTGTAACATAAATACGAGTCAGTTTCTATTAGACGTATGAAATAATTTTTGTATCAACTCCCCGCTATAAACAGTACTCCAAGAAGGCAACCATATCCCCGTCGGCAGATAATTTTCTGATACTTTGCTATAACCTAAATAATCTGATTTGATGATTATGCTAATCTACTCTCATACTGAAGCCTGTGATGCTTTAATTAATGTTTTATTTATCTTAAACTGTGTTAACTGCTTTAAATTAACCAAATCAGGATTTTTTCTGTTAGATTTCCTTTTTTAAATTTTTGACATCCTTTTAGAAGCTTAGTAGTAAGCGCGGGTACTCGTGCAGTCAAAGGATGCCTCCATGACGTAATAGAACAATGGGTGACGCAACTGGGGCGTGGCCTCCGTCATCTTGGATTTCCCCGGAAGTGTCGTCACAGAAAAGGGGCGTGGTCTCCGCCATCTTGAATCACGTGGCAACCGGAAGTGACGTAGAGGGAAGGAATGACGTAGACGGAATGACATCTTCAAAGTTTCGTTTTTTATGGTGTGGCAACGATCTTTTCAAAGTTTTTATTTTTTGTGGCAACGACACTATTTTTTATGTTTGTGGCAACGAGCTCTTAACCACGTGTTTGGAATGACATCATCCATTTCTTGTTGGGGCATGTTATTTTACAAAATGGCGTCTGCCGTATCACACCTTTGTATGCCTCCGCTTTAGGTGTAGGGATACTTTTCTGTGGACCAATCAGATTCTTTGAAATATGACCTCACCGTCTCTTAACCAATCATCGTTCAGATGAAATAAAGAGTTCCTACCCGATATAAGGTTATCCCGAGCAACGTTCCGCATTTCTTTCCTGCCTGTTGCCCAGAGTGTACGTACCTGCTCTTGCTTAGACAATCCTTCTTCACTGCTTCGAATGGATCAGCCACAAAACAACAAAGAAGTAAGTAACTTTTTGAAAATGTACTGTTTTTAGAATTTTAATCTTTAAAAATAGTTGAATTTGCATTATGTGCTTAATTTGTCTTTACTTTTTCCAGATGGAAAACTTGTTTGAGAAAAAAACTATGCCTTTGAACGATAAAGTGTTGAACCATGAAGACCGCACCCAAGATGTTTCCAGAGAATCAGCTAGCTCTTGTGCCAAAAGAAAAGCAGAAGAAACATCCCATTTCGAGAAAAAAGTACGTATTTGCGAAAAGCTTATATATTAAAGTTTATATTGTATGTGACCCCATTTTTTATGTATTATATACTAACTGATTATATTTTTTTTTCAGCGCAAAGGACTCTTCACCGAAGATACTATTCCAGAGGAGCTGACTCACATGGGAAACAATGTCTTTGTGGGACCCAGCATTTACAAGGGAAAAGTGACTGTTCACATCCGAGAGTATGCCAAATATGGTAAAGCTTACTATCCGTCAAGACGAGGAGTGAACTTTGAGCCATGGTGTTTGAATATTCTCGCAACCAACATGACAGTAGAGGAACAAGACTTTCTGACACTAAATCTGGAGTTGCCCAAGAACTTTGTGGTCACGTATAAGAATTCCCTCTTTACTCTGAAACAACTTTCCGCTCAAGGAGATGAAAAAAGTAGCCTCAGCATTACAACTACGCAATGGAAAGAACTGATGATCCACTTTAGCCGTATCAGCAACATTGTCACCAATCTCGTTTATCAAAACACGAACTTTTGTGAAGCCTACGAAAGCATATCCGACGAACCTGTTAAGGAGGAAAATCTGCCCCAGTCCTTCGACATTTCTATGGGAAGAGCACGACTTCAAACCATTCTAAAGATGTCGCTTGAAGAGCTTCTTAACCAACAAGAAGAACTAAAATATCCCAAACGTATAGACTGTGAAGAACTTGTTCATAAAACAGAAACTGTGAATGCCATTGCTCTGAGATTCAATGCTGTTGACATCGCCAGACAATTTTACGGAAATATTTGGGGTGAAGAATCCTATTTAATGTTACTGAAACCTGCTCACTACATTACCAAGGACTTTTTAAAATCTGTTTGTTTAAACCATGTACTCGATGAAGTAAGAAACACATTTTATACTACCAATGGTGTCTTAGGTGTTGAATACTATGAATATTTGTAAATTAATTAGGATACTCAATAAATGTTATTTTATTTTACAATGGCCTTATTCTTTCAGACATTATTTAAAAGAATTAATCTGTAATGAACACTTACATAATTTTTAAATATACCTATTGATTTTTATAGAGTATAAATATGGTTGTTCTTAAACATATATATCATTGCTTGTTCAAACTTTGAGATGTTAAGTAACATTCATTTTTCTCTCTTGTTTTTTAGACCTATTTCTAGAATCTTAATATACGTGAAACTGTGGCATTATTTCCCTGTTCTAGTTAAACATATATAAATGAATATCAGTGTACGCTTAGATCATAACAACTGTTGCAATGAACGCAGCTCTGTCTCAAACCTATCGGGATCCACACGTCCGCGCAAGTTTCAGGGGTGTTGCTGCTTTGCATCGTGCTTTAAAAGGTCGCGTAAAAAGAAAAGACATTCAGAAATGGTTGCAAATGAAACAGAAATGAATACACGAAAGTACATTGATGTGATAGATAAATTGATATCCAGTTATAACCATACATGGCATCGTAGTATTAAGACAGAACCTGTATCCGTTAAGCTACAAAATCAAGAAAAAATTTGGAAAACGCTGTATGGTCAGCAACCAGTACAAAACCCTATTTCTTCAGATTTAAAGATTGGAGATACGGTACGCATCAGCCGAGAAAAAATGCTCTTTGAGAAAGGATAGGAACAAAAATGGACACGAGAAATTTTTACAATCTATAAAATTATTCGACGGATTCCTGTTGTCTATAAACTGAAAGATCTAGCAGGAGAAGTTATACAAGGAACGTTTTACAAACAAGAACTTCAAAAGGTTTCGGACTCTGGTTATTATCCCGTAAAAAAAGTTTTAAAAAAGAGGAAACGTCGCGGGAAAATAGAATATTTTGTGAAATTTCAGGGATACCCCGAAAGCTTCAATGCTTGGGTCGATGATGTGAGAAGAGTATAAAAGGCCCGTACATTCTGCTTATCTGTCATTTAAACGAAACATGTCTTTCTTTATCACACTGATCAGCGACAGCTCCATGCGTTTTTTCCAGACAACAAAATATCACAATTTACCACTCAGCTTCCTACTCCGATGGATTTAAATAGTCAGTGGGAGTTATCTCTTGTGGACTTTATTTACCCTCACACATGGTATAACGTCCGAATAGACAATAATTTATTTGGATTTGATTTGGGTGATGGAAAATTGGAAGGACGAAGAGTGCCTCCAGGATGTTATGAAACGATTCCAGATTTATTAAAAGCCATGAAAATACCTTCCCATAAAAATAAGATTGAATTCAGTTATCCTGTCACGAAAAAAGTGACCATTAAGACCGACGAAAACTGCAAAGTCATTCTTCACGAAGGATTAGCTGAGCTTCTAGGGTTCGAACCGGGTGTTTACAAAGGATTGGAGCAAAGTCCTTTTGTAGCCGATTCCAAAGTATCTTTTCCTGTCATGTATGTGTATTGCGATCTCGTAGAGCCTCAAATTGTGGGAGATGTACAAGCTCCGTTGTTAAAAATTGTCACCGTAGAAGGAAATGACGGAGACATCATAAATGCTCATTACCCTCGGCACATTTACTTGCTAGTTATCCGTCAACATTTTCAGACTATACATATTGACATAAGACTTCACTCTGGAGATTTAGTACCATTCGAAAGAGGCAAAGTATTTCTTGTGTTGCATTTTCGTCTGAGACAAATTCTATAAAAGAAGCCTTCATTTGCAAATTGATTTCATTTGGATTGTGTATGCAAGATTAGAAGCATCAAACATGCGGGTGCCTTATACGTGTTGCACGAAAAAGTTTGAAGATTATTGTTTAGCTCAAACTGGAAATGGATTACCTTACTATCAAGAAACCATTTTACAGAAAGGTTATGGTATTGGTAGATTTTTTCCAAAGCTGTTTCGCAGTGCTATGCCTTTTTTGACGAGTGGAGCCAAAACAGTTGGAAAAGAAGCTTTGCGGACTGGAACACAAATTGCAAACGACGTATTGTCGGGAGAAAATTTTAAAGTCTTCCTCAAAACCAGATCTAAAGAAGCTGGCAAAAAATTAGCGAGGAAAGCAGTTCAGAAAGCAGATGAGATGATTGGTCACGGAAGGTTTAAAAGGAATCGCAAAACCCCCAAACACTTCATTTCGTCTAAAGCCTGGAAGGTGCAACGACGTGATATTTTTGACTCGTAATGGCTTTTCTGTTAAAAGATTCTCCGGAATGCGCAAAATCCGAATTGGATTTATTTTCGTTACCTCCCACACAAACAGTTATCGAAAAAGGTCAGTGGGTTGAATTTCATCCATTAGCCAATGTATCGGAAGGAAGTCCTGTCGAGTTCAATGTTTCTGGAAGCGGAGACGACTACCTAGACTTATCACAGACACAACTCTACGTCAAAGTAAAAATTTTAAAAAATGATGGCAGGCCAATCACGGTTGAAAGTAAAGTGGGACCTGTCAATCTCTTTTTACATTTTATGTTTTCTAAAGTGGATATTAGCTTAAATGAAAGACTCGTTTCCACCAGTAATAACACGTATCCTTACAGAGCCATGATAGAAAAATTAGTGAATCATGGTTTTGATACGAAAACGTCTCAACTGTCATCAGAATTGTTTTTCAAAGATACAGCAGGACGTATGAACGTTTTTGATATTCAAGACACTCAGACGAATGAAGGATTCAACCAACGAGCAGAATTGTTTAAATTGAGTGCTACGGTCGATATGATTGGCCGATTGCACTTGGATATGTTTCATCAGGAAAGACTTTTGCTGAATATGGTGGATATGAAAATTAAACTCATACGCAGCAAACCTGAATTTTGCTTATTGGGCGAAGGTGAATTTAAAGTTTTACTCGAACAAGCTTCATTGTTTGTACGCAAAGTGAGAGTCAGTCCAGGTGTTGTGCTAGGACATGCCAAAAGCCTAGAAAAATCAACAGCCAAATATCCCATTAATAGAGTGCTCTGCAAAGCCTATTCCATTCCAACGGGAAATATGAGTTTTATTCAAGACAATATTTTCATAGGTCAAATGCCTAATCGTATTGTGTTGGCATGTGTCGATAATGATGCCTTTAACGGAAACTATAAAAAGTCTCCTTTTGAATTCAAGCATTATAATATGAACTTTATCGGCGTTTATGTGGACGGGCAACCGGTACCTCATAACCCTCTTCAGCCTAATTTTGACAAAAATTATTTCATACGAGCTTATCAGAATTTATTTATGAATGCAGACGACAGAGGACTTTACCTTTCCAGATCAGAATTTTCAAAAGGATATTCCTTATTTCGCTTCGATCTGTCACCTGACCTTTGTGATGGCTCTCATTTGAATCTGGTTCGACACAGAAACCTAAGATTAGAAATAAAATTTGGGACTCCCTTGTAATGTTGCGCGCTTCCAACCTGCACGCAACAATAGTGGTGACAGCTATGAACTGGATAATACACAAAGTCTTGAAAAGGGTCTCAATCCCTTTTTATTCAACTTTAGAAATTACAGATGCGTGCTCTTGACGCTCATAAACTACGCCGACCCGGCGGTAAAATAAAAATAAGCAACTAAAAATGAATAATAACAAGGGACTAACTACGAGGCTCTCTAAACGTAACTAACCTAACCGCGTTCTATAACACCGCTGATAATTCAGCAAACTTCTGAATATTACGTTGAAAGATTTAACTATCTACTGAGGCAAGCACACAGGCCGAAACGCGTGGTTCTTCAATTTCTAACTAGCCACCTCCACGCTCGTGAAGCAAGAAAGCACACTTTCGAACTCGTTTCCCTTCTATTTAACTCAGATTACTTCCGCTGACAATTTTGAATACTTTGCGCGTTCTACTAAAATTTACATACTCTGGCATTGGCAATTCCAGGGGAAAGTAAGGCTTGACAGGAAACATAGTTTAAACTTAAAATAAATGTTAGTTAAAATAAATATAAACCCTACATTTGCCGCTGCCAGACTTTGGTAAACTTAGAAGCAGGTCCTAGAAACGACCTGTTGAAAAGTTTCCACAATTCTAAACTAAAATTTAAGAGCCTCGTTTACATAAAAAAACTGTTTTCTCACAAAAGGTAGAATAAATTTCTATAGATCCTTATTTAACCCTCTCTTCTTACAGCAACCATTCCTGGACTTCAGCAATCAATCTGTTCTCTTCCTTCCAGCATCTGGAAGGAATAAGTATCAGTATCTTTCTAAATACATTATAATTTACACTTTCTTGACACTGAATAAGTTTTTGTTTTTGATCGATTTATTTTCCTTAGTTACTGCTTAATTCACATTCATTCAAGTATTCAAACATGAATTTAACTCTACCCTGGCTCTCCACCATGTGTGGTGTCAAACGGGAATATTCGTGTTTTAGTATTGCAACACTTCCCCTAACCATAATGATTTGTTAGAATTCACCGACAAAATAGACACACCTTACTCGACATTCTAAAACTCGATGAGCTATTTTAACATTCTTAAAATTCAAGTGTAGGTGGAGAACCCTACGAAACACATTCATTCTAAATTCCCCCTCATTCATCTTTAGACATGCAGGCTTTCACTCTAAAGCATGATTTTATCTACAGTTTAATACTTAAATTTGAATTCATTTCTTTTGAGCATTTACTTTTAGTATCTAAAATTTTATGCTTCTAGACTAAATTCTACTTTTACATAGCTTTCAAGTATTTACGTATATTTACAAAATTCTAATACATATGATTTTTACAATTTACCATAAAATGAATAAGAGAAAAATAAATTTTTACTTTACGCATTCTTCGCAAAGCAGCCGGCGCTGAAACTAAATTTCTTATTAATACAAGAATACGAAGTTATTTTTATCCTCGGCCAAATTTTGGCTTTAACATAACAGAATTAGTCTTTCGACCAACAGAAACTGCTTGTTCTTAGATTTTATACTTAAAGAAAATAATACTTTTGCCTTAGCTAAATAAAGTAAAACAAAACTAAGTCTCAACCGAGACAAATTGACTTCCGTCAAAACATAGAACTTCATATTTACGCATAACATTTCGGAACATTAGAAAACAATTTTATAGAAGATTTTAACTTATCTTTGAGTTTTCGATGATTGGAACTCCGACATCCTCTTCTGGCAGAACTGCTCCCACGATATGGAATTCATCGACGTCAGTCGTCTCCTTTGTGTCCTTCGAGTGTCGTCCATGTTGATATTTCTTTTTCGCCCTCTGCATGCTGGCCTCTTGGAATGGTAGTCGTCGGGTTGCTGTCTTTTCCGTTTTGCCCCTGGACGGCTGGTCTTGGCGTCTTCCGGTCTGGAATCATGCTTGAATTTCTTCTGTTGGTGGTGGTCTTTTCGTTCCTCCTGCTGTCTTTTCGTTCTCGGGAACGGCGGCCTTGTTTGCACCTGACACTCTGGCTCTGGAAGCGTTTTCCTCGATGCAGAATTTCTACTGCGATACGTTGTAAGTGGTCTTTTCCACTTTACCAAAGTTTCTTTACGCGGCGGCGTTGCTTTCTTGTATTTCTTAAATGCTGGAGTCTGAACGTTTTCATTTCTTCTTTTCGGTACCGTCGCATGACTTGTAGCAGGACTAGGTTTCTCTTCAGTTCTCTGCTTCTTGGGTGGTGGAGCAGGTGACGTTACTTCTGGACCTTCTACTTCTTTTACGCTTGAGTCCTGCAAGAAACTTTTAAGGATTTCAAAATCATTTTTATTATAATATTTTTTCACCTGATCGGGACTTGCTTTACAGATTTCCCCTCTCTCGTTCTTAAGGTAAAATACGACTCCCTTGATTTCCTGAATTACATAGGGGCCTTCAAATTTTGGAGCTAACTTTGCAGTAAAATTGTCTGGGGCACTTGATAAAGAAAATTTCCGCTTCAACACTTTATCCCCAACTTTAAAATCTGCTTCACGGCGTTTTCTATCATAGTATAATTTTTGTCTATTTCTTGCCGTATCAGAGCTTTTAACCGCCTGGTCAATGAGTTCTTTTTGTTTAAATTCTTGCTCTCTTTGTTCCACAAAGAATAATTCATCTAATGGCGTAATTAACTTCCATCCTAAAAATAATTCTCTTGGAGTTTTTCCCGTAGTATCGTGATTTGCCGTTCTAAAAGCATAAGCTAACTCATTTATGTAGCCATCCCAGCGCTTGTGATGTGTGCTAACATAACTTCGAATTATTTTTACAATATTTTTATTAACTCTTTCTGAGATGTTTGCCTGTGGTCTATACGGAAACATTTTGATATCTCGAATGCCAAGTCCAGTGCAAATATTTTCAAATATTTGGCTAATGAATAGTTTACCGTTATCGCTAATGACTTTTATCGGTGCACCGTATTTTAAAATGTATCTGTGGAAGAATGCATCTGCGACTGTTTTGGCTGACGCGCGTTTAAGTGGAACAATATCTATCCATTTTGAAAAATGATCTACAATTACTAAAAGAAAACGATTTTTAATTAACTCACTCTGGGGGAAAGGACCAAGAAGATCTATGCCTAAAATTTCATTCGGAAATGTAGCGCAAATGCTATTTAAGTACCCGGCCGAGCTGTAAATAATATCATTTATTAACTGACATTGATTGCAGGACCTGACATACGCAGTTACTATTTTGTATAATTGCGGGAAATATACCGCCTCGCGTAACCTTTTTAAAGTCTTTCTGACCCCTAAATGACCCGCTGTTTTCACGTCGTGTAATTCCTTCAAAATGCTTAATCGAAGCGAGGCTGGGATAACTGGTTTGTACTCGAGATTTTCGTTTGTTGTTTTCGTATAAAATAATAAATTATCTATTATTTCATAGTTTTCTGCTCTATTTCTTATCGCATCGATATCTGTGTGCTCAAAGCTTTCGGGGACTTTCAAATATGCATAGATACTTCCAAATTCAGGATCAGCTTTCAATTCAGCAATAATTGTTTCTCTAGAATCTAAAATTTTTGAAGTCAACACAGCGCATTTGAGTTCATTTCCTTCATCGTCCAGTTTTATACGGGAAAGTGCGTCAGCTACATTGTTTTCCTTACCCGGTTTATATTTAATTATGAGGTTATATTCTTGAAGTTTTAAAGCCCATCTTATTAACCTGGGCGTTAGGTTTTTCCCCGAGTAAAGTCTACCAACAGCCGCATGATCCGAAAAGATTGTTACTGGCGCTTTGCCGAAATAAACTCGAAATTTGTGTACAGCCATTAATACGGCTAATGTTTCTCTCTCTGTAGCTGTATAATTCCTTTGCGTAGAGTTTAAAGTTTTACTAAAAAATGCCAAAGGATGGCCATTTTGCATGAGAACAGCTCCTACAGCATAGTCCGACGCATCTGCTGAAATTTCCAGGTTTTCGTCCCCCTCCGGGAATTTCAAAACAGGGGCATTGATGAGCGCTTCTTTTAACCTTTCAAATGCGGTATTTGCTTCTGCTGTCCACGTGAATTTACTTTTCTTTCTTTTAATTACTAAGAAGGGTTCAACAATATTAGCAAAATCTTTTATGAATGACCGATAATATGAACATAACCCAAGGAAAGAAGAAAGTTTCTTGGAGGTGTTGGGAGGTGGGAAATTCTTGATGGCTTTTATTTTTGAATCTTAAGTTTCTATACCCTTTTGCGAAATTTTATAACCCAGATATTTAAGTTCTTTAGTTGCGAACTTTCATTTTGAGGCGTTAATTGTAAGACCAGCCTCTTTTAATAATTTAAAAACTTCTTCTAGGTCTTTAATATGTTGTTACAACGTACTACTCGTTATAATTATATCATCTAGATAGATTAAAGTCGATTTTCCTAGGACAGGCTTTAGAACAATATCCATAGCTCTCTGGAATATTGACGGGGCCCCACACAACCCAAAGGGCATGCGTAAAAATGCATAAGTGCCCGATTTTGTTATAAACGTGGTTTTATGTATGTCTTCGGGTCTCATAGCTATTTGATAGTAGCCAGACGTTAAGTCCAACGTAGTCATGTATCTTGTAGATTTAATCTTTCTAATAATTTTCTCTATAACCGGCAAAGGGTAAACTGGGAATTTAGTAACACTATTAAGTTTTCTGTAATCGATAGCAAACCTCCAAGCCCTTTTATCCGAAGGAGGAAACTCGTTCTTTTTCCTACATAGTACGACTGGACTCGCGTACTCACTATTTATGGGCGTTATTATTTGGTTCTTTAACATTTCCTGAATATGTTCTTCTATGATTTGCTCTTTGTGTTTATCATAGCGGTAAGGTTTAGTCCTACAGGGTTTGTCGGCAGTTAACTGTATCTCATGCGTAACTATTTGACAACTACCAGGCCGTTCTGAAAACAAGTTTGAAAAAGTACTCACCACTTGCTGGATGGCTTGGCTTTCATGGTCATTCAAATGGCTAAGGTCGACTTGTGCTTGTTCCACTGGTTCCACCACCCTCGGATCCATCTCCAGCACAACAGAACTTTCCTAAAAATTCAGTTTGGCCTTCGCGGCCTTTAAAAACTCCATACCTAAAATAAGTGGACTTTGCAAGTTTTTTACTACAAAAATTAATACTTTAAGGCTTTCGTTTTGAACCTGTATTTTTAAAGATAATTTTCCGATGCATTGACAAGTTTGTCCTTGCGCTGCTATGATTTCTGCGTTTTTATTTTTAAATAATCGTAACCTATTAAAATTCTTCTTAAAGAAATATCACTCGTAAAATTACCTTCTGCTCCTGTATCGATGAGGGCTTCTACTGGTACATCGCCAACCAGGACTTGTATAATTGGTAATTGTGAGTTTTTTACGATGACCGTATTTAAGTATCTTCTTGAGGGTTTTTGAAAACTTCCGGGGTCTGGACCCTCGCTTTTACAGGCCCCTCTACTCGTTTAAAGCTTTTCTGTCAACTTCTGCCTTCTGGGTACGCGGACGGTTGTTTTCAAATTTCCTTTTTGGGCCTTGACCTTCGAGCTGCGATGAGTTAGCTTGATAGCTCTTTCCCCCATAAGAGCGGTTTGCATTTCTGGTCTGCTCGTTTGAAGATTGCCTTCGGATACTTTGAGAATACGATGCCCCTCTAGCTTTTTCCGCTATTCTGCGATTTTGGAAATTTGGATTCGCCAATTCGAAGAGCTCCTGCAATGTGCTTGAGTTTCTAATTTCGAAGTAATCTTGAACAGCAGGTAACAATCTTGGTAAGATTATTTCAATAATCTCCGCGTCGGGTTTCTTCCCATACAGCATATCCGTCAGCTTAATTTTTCGCAGAATAAAGTCCGTCAACTCTTCTATATCCCGTTGATAAAAACTATATAGTTCGGCTTCTAGCCTTGCTCGATCTTTCACTATGGGGAAGGCCTTTAATAACGATTTTTTGAAATTTTCAAATGTATATGTCTGGCCTCCGAATTCCCCTAATAAAAATTTGCCTATATTCTTCCACCATAGCGAGGCCTGTCCTCTTAGTGCAGATGTGGCGATGGCAACTTTTCGTCTTTCAGGCACAGGGTAGAGCTAGAAGTGGTTTTCGAGGCCTTCTAGAAATATCGCTACCGAATTTTTTCCTTCGAAATTGACGTTTGGCTTGATTGACGCTCTCATCGTCTGGACCAGGTATCCAAATCCTTCCAATTGGCTTGCCATTTCTTGTTGTTGTCCAGCAGCTTCCATCCAATTTTTGGCCATTTCAGTTCGACAAGTGTTAGGGCGCCAATGTAATGTTGCGCGCTTCCAACCTGTACGCAACAATAGTGGTGACAGCTATGAACTGGAAAGTACACAAAGTCTTGAAAAGGGTCTAAATCCCTTTTTATTCAACTTTAGAAATTACAGATGCGTGTTTTTGACGCTCACAAACTACGCCGACCCGGCGGTAAAATAAAAATAAGCAACTAAAAATGAATAATAACAAGGGACTAACTACGAGGCTCTCTAAACGTAACTAACCTAACCGCGTTCTAAGACACCGCTGATAATTCAGCAAACTTCTGAATATTACGTTGAAAGATTTCCATAAACGCGTGGTTCTTCAATTTCTAACTAGCCACCTCCACGCTCGTGAAGCAAGAAAGCACACTTTCGAACTCGTTTCCCTTCTATTTAACTCAGATCACTTTCGCTGACAATTTTGAATACTTTGCGTGTTCTACTAAAATTTACATACTCTGGCATTGGCAATTCCAGGGGAAAGTAAGGCTTGACAGGAAAGATAGTTTAAACTTAAAATAAATGTTAGTTAAAATAAATATAAACCCTACACCCTTAAAACAAACTGTTTCGTTATTAGTGTACGCTGAATTTGAAAATTTGATAGAAATCAATAAAGCTCGAAATATTCTGTACGCTTTTGGAAACTGATGAATTCATCACAGATTCATCAAATCTTATCTCGAGATCCTATTTCTTTGAGATATTATGCGGGTGTTTTTCCTTGTGATAAAATACCTGCGATTCAAAGTTTTCCCTGTGCACTGGTGCTCAATACTGATAAACATGATGAAAAAGGAAATCATTGGCTAGCTGTCTACATTGCAGACAAACAGACTCTGGAATTTTTTGACTCTTATGGACTCCCGCCTGAAGTATATGGAAAAGATATCACATCCTTTGTCAAGAAATATCGTCATGTTTGCTGGAACAAGATTTCGCTTCAGAGTTTAACTTCTGATGTATGTGGACATTATTGTATTTATTTTATTATTAAACGCTGTCAAGGACTCTGTATGGAACTCATTGTATCACCCTTAGATGAAGAATCATGATTTCCAAATATTTCAATTAAATCAAAAAAAGATATGGTGTAAACATGATTTTTAAAAAATAAAGTTGTTTTAATTTGTAAAAATGTCTCTTGTGTTTCTTGTTTCTACACTTATTTAAACAAAATGAATAAATGTCTTATGCAAAAGGATTTTCAGTAAAGTATAAAAGTCAGTGTTTTCTTAACATGCTGTCATTTCCAAAAATGGAACTGCCCAAGTTCGTACATCCTTCTACTTGTCTTCTGAGCGGACCTACCGCTTCGGGTAAAACGGTTTCTGTGAAGAAATTGATAGATCATAAAATGTTCCATCCCATGCCGACCAATATTATTTATTGCTACGGAAGTTATCAACCTCTTTTTAATTCCATGAAAAATGTAAATTTTGAAAAAGGATTACCATCTAACCTGCAGACTCTCCAAAATGCTTTAATTATCATAGACGATTTAATGTCTGAATTAGCAAGTGATACTCGCTTAAGCAAACTTTTTACAAAAGGAAGTCATCACCGAAACCTTTCAGTCGTTTTTATAACACAAAATCTTTTTCACCAAGGCAAGGAGATGAGAAATATTCATTTAAATTCCCATTATCTTGTCTTATACAAAAATCCTAGAGATAAAAATCAAATCATGCATTTAGCTAGGGAAATGTTCCCCGGAAAAGTAAAGGCCTTTCAAGAAATTTTTCAGGATGCTACTTCAACTCCATTTAGCTACTTGCTGATTGATTTACGACCTGAAACAAGTGAAACGCTTCGCCTTCGTACAGGCATCTTCCCTGGGGATAAATACTATGTCTACCAGCCCCGATAGTTCATTTCAGTTTGAGACGTGGAATGGCTAACATGTCTTCTCCCATCGTGATCGATTTCGAAGGTTTTCAGTGGATGCCTCATTGTTACATTGTTAAAGAATTAGCTTTTTACACCGTGCATGAAGGATATCACAGTTGTTGGTCATTTTTACCTCCTCAGCCTTGGAAAACATTATCACGATCTCAGCAAAAGTTTTTTGCTTGGGTCACAAGAAATCGTCATCACATGAATTGGAATGAGGGTGTTTTACCTTATACTCATCTTCGTATTATTTTGCAATATTTGTCATCTATTCACTCTGTCATATACGTGAAAGGATTAGAAAATAAATTATTTTTAGAAAATTTATTATGTAGAGACATCATAAATCTAGACTGTCCTAAGATAGAGAATTTAAAAAAGAAAAGTTCTTTAACATGTTCAATTCATGCAAAAGGATTTAATTGCTGTGCTTTAACCAAAGCAGCTGCATTTGCTACCTATATAAAAGAAAGTGTGCAAGAAAAAGAGCTCATTTGTCATCAGAATGTCTCATCTGAAGGATGTGGATTATCTAAAACTGTTAGGAAAAAGTCGAATAAAGCAGCTGTACTTAAAAAGTGTCCGAATCATCTCATTAAATGTGTTTTAAATCTTCTAAAAGGAAACGTACCCATCACCAAACGCGTCAAAAATCGACTCGTCCCTTTTAAAAGAACTTTGAGGAAATTAGCGGACAAAAAAAGTACCTCTTTTTAAGAAAAGACGTCTTTTGGTTCAAAAAGGTGACGGTTTTCTATCTTTCCTGATTCCTGCAGCAGTCAGTGTCTTATCCTCTGTTCTCCATGGAACACAGTAAGAAATTTGCCTTGGTACTGCTGGATCGTATGCACCAGTTTGAAGATGAACATTTGAGTGATTTAGATACCCAAATTCCAAACATCTTAAAAAAGAAAATGGACGATGAAGAAAAATCCAAATTGTACATCCAGATTCTGCGAAAGTATGTTACGTTTCCTCATGTGAATGCGTCTGAAAAACAGCCGTCTGAACAATTTTCTGAGACAGATGTAGAAAAGGAAATTTTGCAGAATGTTCCTGTGAAACAGAAAAGAACGGCACAGAAAATAATGGATTTCTTAAAAGAACATCAGATTTCCTGGACGCACAATAAAGAACTGATTTTGGACGGTCATGTGTTTTCTGGGTCCAACATTGTTCAACTGATAAACTTTCTGTTGAGAAATAGAACTGAAAGACCTACTGCCTTTGAACAGTTTAAAAATGTACTCAATGTGAATAATTTTCCTCAAGACCTTGTGAAAAACAAACATTTAATGAATGTAAAAACTATGTATGCTAGACCTAAAAGAAAATCCTCTTCGAAACTATGGCTGAAATTGTAATGAAATGTTCATAATAAAAGTTAATTTCTGATTATTTGTGTTACGTTTTTCTTTGATGAAGTTAATATATAAAATCATTTTTTTCTGATTAAACTAATATATACATAATCATAACCATTATTTTCTAAAAAAAATATTTAAAAAAACTTACCTTTCATGGCATCTTTTCCAAAGGAAAAAAGAAAAAACACCATTATTTTATCATTCAAACTTCTATTTTATTTTACGTTCATTTACAGATACTGGATGTATCATAATGTATATTTTACATGCAAACATTTTTTTTGTACAAGCCTATTATAATATCGTTCATAGTCTTTCTTTTAAAATCCAAATAGTAAGGTGCTCAAGTCTTTCTGTATCACTCGTTTGTCGAGCACAATTTTGTATAGTCTTGTTTCTGGTTTATTGATGACCTTTCTTCTTTTTGGTTCACGGGTGATTTTGGAGGCGTTGTGGAGAGAGAGATGACATCCTTTTGGTTCAGACTACATACCAGACTTTTGATGGTGTAAAAGTTCAGTAACTGGGAATTGCGAAAGTTCAGCGAAAAATCGCCGTCTGGTACGCATAGTTTTTCGGACCTCCTGAAAAAGAAATAAAACATGGTGAGAAAAAGACATAACAGAAAAACCTTCAAGATTTTTGGTACATGTTAAATAAAGAATTTTTTAAAGGTCCTTACCAGAGACAAAGGTTTTGATGACATCACCCTCCAGTTCATCCGTAAATTCACCCAGGAAGTTGCCCAAGGGGGATCATTGCGGCCATTCGAGGCATAGATGATGGAGTCTGTGTCGTGGTACAGGACATCTCTACCCAACTTCTCCATTTCACTGTACAGCTTGAGACGAGCCCAAGCTGTTGTGAAGGTCGCTAGAAAAATGTTGGTAGAGGCATCCTACGGCACAAACTCCTTCGCAGATTCCCAGGAAATGGCAGCCACCTCAGGCGTGGGAAGAAAGACATCTTTGATCTAAAAAATAGAAGAGTCATGAGGTAACAGTTCAAAATAGTCATAAGTTAACAGTTTGAAACACATTGAGTTTACAGATTAATAAAATCGGTAAGGAAACTTACGTTTTTAGTAGAATCCGCCAACATCTTATTGAAGTCTGGCACCGTGTGGACATAGGTTAGTTGGGCTTTGTTCACGTTCATACCCCATCTGAGGGAAAAAAAGCTATCATAAATCACAACGAATTAAAAATATTTATAAAAAATTAAGTACAAAAGAAATCATCTTACCTGCCCTAGAAACTGTTCAGGGCCAACTTGGCGACTTGTCGACGCCCAGGGTTTTTCGATATTTTTTCGGCCTCCAACTTGACGCCCTCTCTTTCTTCATACTGGCGAATGTACTTCAGTCTGGCTTCTTCCGTCGCACACTCCGAAGGCCATCCGCTACTTTTCTGCTTGATCTTCAGAAACAGATCAATGTATGATCTGAACAGAGAAGTAGACGATGCCTGGAAATGGTACACTTCGTAAATCTAGAAAATAAAAAATAAATGTCAGTTATAAAAAATTTTTAAAAGTAACCTCTGAAACTAAATAAAGATTAAAATAATCTTTGAGTACTTACATGTGTGATGCGGTAGCCTTTCGTTTTCGCCAGTTTGACTTCCTCCGTTACCCACGTTCCGACAAGAGCTCGCTCGTCGTCTGTGTGGGTACACGGAGTCTGCAGTTGAAGAAGGGAGCAAGTCCGACACAGGGGGAACATCAGCTTCTTCCGGCATCGATAGGGCAGTACCGGAAGATACAGATTCCGTGGAGGAATCACGCGGCATTGGATAATTCCAAAATAATCTTCCACATCTCCAAAGCTTTCCGGGATGATTGTTGGATGTCCCACAGGGTAGACGCAATACTTGTTCACCTGTGAATGAAAACAAAAAAGTCAGAAAAAACACATCATAAAAATATAGAGAAAATTTAGAAAAGTTTAAGTAAACATTTTTGAAATAATAAAAAGTACGAACCCATGGATAGAGTGAAGTAAAATCCACATATTTTGCGTCTCCCTCGTGGAACAATTTGAGGGCATTGGTCCTTCCTCCAAAAAACGACTCGGGAGGATTGAGTCGATCCCTCAGATGGTGTTGATCCAGGAAAGCTTGGAGAGCTGGATTTTCCTCCTTCTGTCTTTGAAATTCATGCTTCCACATTTCGATGACGTGGAAACCCTGGGTGCGAAGCTTTCTTGTCGTTTCTTCTGTCTTTTCTCTTAACGTTGCCATGGAAAGCCCTTTTAGTGGATGTATGATATCACCATCGTAGCACGAACTACATCCGTGAAAGAAACAGCCCTAAAATAATACAAATATATATTAATAGTCTTTAACATATAAATCATTAAAAAAGAATCACATAGAAAAAGAAATGGTTATATTTTCTTACCTGAAATTGATAGACGGTTTGAGTTGCTTGGCAGAATCCGTCAACCGAGATTCCGGCGATTCTGTGCTCTCCGGAAGCGTTCAACGCATGTTGAATGGCAATGCCTTCCGAAGCAGCAACAAAGTCCAACCACCGGATCGAATCAGGGCTGTAATTCGTTGAGTTGATGTAGCCGTGTGTGGGTACCATGGCAATCGTGTCGGGCTGAATGTGGCCACTCCGATACGTTGCCATACACGCTGACGCAATGGTCACGTATCTGAAAAGAAAAAAGAAAAATTTCTTGAGCATGATTATTCTATAAGAGCATACCTGTAAACATGATCATTACTGTATAAAAGAATTAAGAAAATAACTTACTGGAATGGATCCACACCCGCCACATCCAAAAACTGGGCTCGAAACCCCAGGCAACAGCGACGAAGAATGTCCACGTCCGATCTATTAAAAGTGTTAAAAGAAAAAATGTTAAAAATACGAAATATAAAATATAAGAATAAAACAAAATCTTAAATAAATAAGAATAAAGGAGGGAAAAATATACCTGCAATAGGCCAGCATCTCGTCTTGGAAGTTAAACACATCCCCCTTGTGTTTTTCGTGCCAGGATAGAAATGCCTTTCGGGCTGGAGTACTCATGGTGTCCGGGCTGTAGTACCGGGCCTCAGGCAGCGATCCGACATAACTCTGGTTTTCTCGGGAGTTGAAAAGATGCGGGAAGTAACCCTTTTTTAATTTAGTGAGACCGAAGCATCCCGGCAGCTTCGCCAACGCCATCGGTAGAAAATTTAACGAGTCTATGACCCGAATGTTCAGACTAGGGTGTCTTACACTCAAGATCATAGACCCGTTAGGGATCACCTCCGGCGCTGTGCCTTGCTCCAGGAGCCAGGCCATGACGAACTGCCCGTCGAACCTGTAAGTAAAAAAATATGAATAATATTGAAAAAATAGTCGTACTTAAAAAGCATGCAAACTATGGTATTTTTAACTTACCCTTTCATGTTATGAGAAACGGCGGTGAAGCCCTTGTGTTGTGTAGAGAACAGCCAGGCGCAGAAGTTTTGGCATGCCGTGTAGCCCGGAAACACTTTTTCTGTGCCGTCGGCATACTGAGCCACGGCGAAATTCACAAGATGCTCCCCCGAAGACTGGTCCGTTTCAAAGTAAAAAAAGATGAGCTTATCCTCGGACTTCTTCGGGGCAACACGTCGCAAATAGTAACGGTGCTCAGCAGCCACGACAAACTGGTTGCAAGAAGGGCATTTCGTGGTGCCACACCTATGAAGGTCCTTAGGGCAATCGCGTCTCCGAATCACTTGGCAGCATTCCCTGCACTGGTATACCTGTAACGACAATAATTTTTTTAAACATAACCATTTCGAGAAAATTACATGATAATTAACTTTGTTCATTAAGATACATTTTCAAAAAACACTTACCCTGTCGCAGAGTGAAAACTCTTGTCTTCCAGTCAGGGCTTTGTGTGCTTCAAAGCAGGCATCGGGGCGGCAGAGACAGTCGCAATCCTGACATCGTTGGGACACTCCTGGAATACAGTCGGTCCTCAAACATATGGGGCAGGCGTTGGCACATCGGTGGTTTTCCGGATGTTCATAGGCCTTTTCATAGGACGCGCAGTAATGGTCGCTACCGAAAAATCCTTTCAGGGATTTGATGACGTCATAATGCACATCGTGAAGCCACAAATTGATCCGTTGTGCCCTCTCTCTTCCTTTATAGACCACCTAAAACATAGACCAAAAATGTTTCTCTTAAATTCCAAAAAAATCAAAGTAAAACCAGTTTTTAACATCGAAACGAATTGCATTCTCAATCATTTAAAAATTCCCTGTGCATTTAACATTGAAAGGAATTACGTACATAAAGTTAATCTAAAAATAAAAATTTTTACGAGCTATATTTTTTTTAACATCTTAACGAATTGTGTGCATGCATAAAATGAATCTAAAAATCACCATGCGCTCAATTTTTAGAAGTCATATTTTTAACATCAAAGCGAACCGCATACATAAAGCTAGTCATCTAAAAATTCTCTTTGCATTTATAACATCGAAATGAATTACATATATAAAAGTTAAACTATTCTAAAAATTTTTAAAAGTGAAAGTTTTAACGAATTGCATACATAAAATATGAAATTAATCTAACAATTTTAAGTAAACTAAAATCTCACTATGCATTTAATTTTTATAAGGTATATTTTTAACATCGAAGCAAACTGCATACATTCATGCATTCTATGCGTGAATATGCATAAAATATAATCTTAAAAGTTAAAGTAGTCTAAACGAAACAAACTACTCTGAAATAAGTTCCAAATTCTATTATTGAATAACATTAAACTTTTACCTTCCATTAACGTCGAAACGAAATGTATACAGGCATAAAGTAATTCTAAAGTCACCATGCATTAAATGTTTAACATGGAAGTTTAACGAAATGTCATAGACTATAACGCTAGTCATCTCAATTTTTCAGTCCGTTAAGAACTATTTTGAAATTATTTATGTACCAAAAAAATAAATTTTATCATAAATTTATTTAATAGAAAATAACTAAAATCAAGTTACAATTTTCAAAAAGGCCCTAAAAATGTAAAATCTCGTTTATAAACGACTTACCCGGTTCAAATTATCCGAAGAAAAGACTACAATTTGAGTATCCAGGTGATCTTCAAATATGGCGATTTCAGTAAATGTGCAAGGGCCTAGGGGCACATTTGCATCTAAATGAAGTTCCCTTGCACGGTTCATCAGTGTTGGATTACGCCGATCTCTCAAGGCATTGATGGCAGTCATATCCTTATTCAGATGCGATAAGCCATAAACAATTGCCTTAGCACAGCACAGTCCTTCCTCATCGTATGGAATAGCCAAAATGGACCTTTTACTGAGCCTATCCACGGAAATATTGATGACTTTCCTGTTTCGTCCGGCACCCACAGGTCGTCTGATGGTGATGACATCCACGGAGAACCCTGTGTCTAGTTCAATCTTGTCTTTGGACTGCAATACTTTCATCACAGCAGGCAAAATTTTTCAACCGTTAGGTTTGAAACTGTCATGAGAGATGTGCTGATGGGTTTGTCCAACCCTTCTGCCTGGATGCAAAACCGTATAAGATCCGAGGGACCCAAATCGGCTGTTGTCCAGCGAATGAGCTGTTCGAACAATTCCCGGACGGTGTCAGGAATTCGCACCATCGGGACGCCTTGTACGTCCTGAGGCAGTCGTTCGATGTCTATACTGGCCCGGAAGGTAATTTCCTCGGCCTGATATTTAAAGTTCCGTCGACGACATTTTTCAGTGAGAACAATCGCCTCATCGATCTGAAAAGTAAAAAGAAAATAAGTTATATGAAAAATAAAAATAAAAATAAGTTTTCGGTAAGAATCAAACATTTTCAAAAAAGACATTCACGTATAAAGAAAAATACACACCGAGCGTTCATCAGAACCTGCCATATACACAGGACCACAAGCTGATGAAGAAGACGTGTAAAAATAAATAAATAAAAATAAATACATTCATTTTTAGTACTAAAAAATATTCTAACAGATTCATAACGAAACGAAAATTTACCTCAAATCCAGAACCCACTTGGTAATACAAGGGCAGAACCAGAGGATTTTTCCATGAATATTTGATCCACTTCATCGATTAACTATCAAAATAAAAGTAAATACATTCAAAATAAAATACTTCAAATGGTAAAACACATTCAAAAGAATACGCTACGAAAATACGTGTAAAAACTTACATCGTCATCCGAGTCACGGAAGGGAAAGTCAGGATCTTCAAACAACACCTGGCAATTAAAAATTAGAATAAATAACATATTCAAAATCGTGTTTAAAAATAGTAATCTAAAAATCAAATAGAAGTGAAAATGTACTTACATTAGATGCAGATCGTTTAGCAGACATCGTGTTGTAAGGATCTTAAGTTTTACTAACGTTTATTTTTATTTTGAATCTTTACTATCACTTCTTATTTTCTACTTTCGGCCAGAATTATAAGCGTTAAGGTTTTTATGCAAAGTTGTCTGGCGAACGCCAAGTATTTAAGTTGTGGCCTTTTGCCAAGCGAGAGAGAGGAAGCAGCGAGTCAAAGCAGGCCGCTTACTTCAGAAGTTACGCAGTTGCTGTTTGCCTTCCAGGCCAGAGGTTTTAATCCTCTTGATAAATTTAAACGTATTGTAGTGTTCTCAGTTATCTGTACTACATACGCCTTCCTGTTAATATAAAGCCAATCTTCCACGTTTATTATTCTAAAGTTAAATTAGAGTTTAGTTTTGTTTTTATACTTTTACGTTAGACCCCGAGTAGCGGGTCGGTGTATTCCGAAGTACGGAAGTTATTGTATATAGAGAAAAATAAAGGGTTTTGTATACCCTTCGTCTGTATCCTGTCTACTTACCACAATTAGTGAACATAGCTTTAGTAAGCTCTCTGTTCCGAGTCAGGTCCTTGTATGTTCCCGAAGAAGGTTAGGTGGAACATTGAACCTGATAGTGGCGCCCAACGAAGAAGAATAACCATGGCCGAGTTTCAAGAAGAACCTGTGCTGCCTGCAGAAACGGCTCAGAATCCAGAAATGCCAGCTGCCGCCCAGGAAGGATTCGGTTACATCGTCCAGACCATGCGCGCTTCGATGAAACCAGAAGCAACTTTAATGGAAACTCACCGGTAACCAGTTTTTTGGAAAAATTGGATGACCACTTCATGCTCTACCCCGTGCACGAGTTTCAAAAAGTTACCTTAGCTACCAGCGCTTTGAGGGGCCAAGCGCTTAACTGGTTCAAATGTATAGGCAGAAGTCTCTTGGGTCAAGCAGGAAGTCCCACCTATACTTACGAAAATTTCAAGACTGCCCTACTAAAAGCCTTCCCTGTTGTAAGGGATCGTGCGAAATTAGAAACGGAACTTTTCAGTATATATCAACAAAGAATCGAAAACCTCTCGAGCTTTATTTTAAGAAAAATTCACGTTTTCAAGCTCTTGTATGGAAACCGTCCGGATCCTGAAATAATTCAAGTGATTTTGCCGAGGTTACTGCCCCAAGTGCAAGACTTTATTGAATTAAGAAATCCGACTACACTGGAAAAGTTATTTGAGCTAGCAATCCAGTTTGAAAGTAGAAGAACGGCGGACGTCGAAAGAAGACGCCAATATCAACAGCGAAACCAATTTGGTACGCCAAGACTACAGCAGACTCAAGCATACGGCTACGGAGAAAAAGCGAATCAGTGGGCAAGGAAACCCGAGCATTCAAAAACAGCCGGCGAACGTCGACAGTTCATTAGCAACCCAGAAAAAAAGTCTCAAGGCCAGGGGAAAAAGAAGGAAAGCACGGAAAGGAAAAATAATTTAAACTAAAACGGATTTCTGCTGACGAGAGGGTGCGGAAATCCGAAGGCCACGAAACCCCTCTTCCTACAAGTTAAATACAGTAATGGTGAAAAATTTGACTCTTCCGAAGATTGAAGTCTTGGTGAATAATATCCCAGCCACCGCACTCCTGGATACCGGCGCGCAGTGTTCCTGTGTGGCAGAAGAGTTTTTTAGGAAGTATTTTCGCAAATACCGCATATATAATGCGGATAATACCACAGTGTTAGCGGCGCAAGGAGAAAAATGTAAGTGCGTAGGTAAAGTACCTTTGTATATCCGTATCAAGGACGAACAAATAAAGGTGATGTTTTTTATAGTAAAGAATCTGCAAGCACATTTAATTTTAGGAATAGATTTTCTTTCAGAAGCCCAAGCTACGCTGGATTTTAATGAAGCGTCCCTTAAGCTGACAATGAAACCAGTTCGTACTGAAAACGCTGAACCGCCGATGTTAAAACTTGACCACCTGCCTAATGACGAGCAAGATAGAATCCGACAAGTGGTAAGTGAATTTGCTTCGTTATTTAGTGATATTCCAGGATTTACTCAGGTTACTAACCATAGTATTGCCACCGGAGATGCAATGCCAGTTCGCCAAAAACCATACCGGTATGATAAGTATAAGGAAAAAATTATAGAATGGCATATTACCGATATGCTACGTAAAAAGATCATAACGCCCATCTCAAGTAGTTATGCTAGCCCGGTGGTTTTATGTAAGAAAAATAACGACTATCCTTTGGAGCATCCAAAAAGGTGGAGATTCGCTATTGATTACCGTAAATTAAATTCCATAACGAAATATCCGGTATATCCGTTACCGATCATAGAAGAAATTTTAAGGAACATAAAATCAACCAAATTTATGACGACTTTAGACTTAACGACTGGTTATTTTTAAATAGGGCTGAGGCCTGAGGGCGTGCCTAAGACTGCTTTTATAACCAAGTCTGGCACTTATGCATTTTTGCGTATGCCGTTTGGCCTTTCAGGTGTCCCGGCAACATTTCAGCGATGCATGGACATTGTGTTAAGACCTGTTCTTGGAAAGTCCATATTTATCTATTTAGACGATATCATTATTACTAGTGATAATCTCGACCAACATGTACAGGATTTAAGACAGGTGTTTTCTTTATTAAATGAGGCCGGTCTAAAAGTTAATGTCGAAAAGTGCAAATTTGCAGCACCTGAATTAAAATATTTAGGTTACAAAATATCTCAAAAAGGGATCGAGACAGATGAATCAAAAATAATCGCTGTACAAATGTATCCGACTCCAAACACGGCAAAGAAGCTCTCTTCTTTTCTAGGACTTTGTTCATATTTTAGGTCCTTTATAAAAGATTTTGCGGCTATCGCGGAGCCATTGTTAAAATTAAAAAGGAAAAAGGCAACATTCTCGTGGACGGCCGAAGCCAATAGTGCTTTCGAAAAATTAAAACAAGCATTAACGCAAGCCCCTGTGTTGAAATTTCCTGAAAAGGATGAAAATTTAGAAATTTCAGCGGATGCTTCGGATTATGCGGTAGGAGAGGTACTTTGGCAAAATCAGCAGCCCGTGGCATTTTTTAGCCGAACTTTAAATCAAACACAAAGAAATTATTCCGCGACCGAGAGAGAGGCACTTGCAGTTCTGTTAGCAGTGCAAAAGTTCCGAGTTTATTTTGGACAGGCGCCAATAACAGTGTACTCTGATCATGCGGCGGTAACTAGATTGTACTCAGGGAAAAATTTATCCCCAAGGTTAATAAGATGGGCACTCAAGCTGCAAGAATATAATCTGGTAATCAAGCATACCCCCGGAAAGGAAAATATCGTAGCAGATGCTCTATCAAGAATTAAAATTGACGAACAAGGTAATGCCGTAAAGGTGGCAATGCTTACAGCATGTACAATAAATTCCCGAGAAACTGTAATAACCGAATTGGGTAAGGATCCCGAGTTTGGAAGTATTTATGAGTATTTGAAGGATCCTGAAAATTTTAGCCACCAAGATATTGTGGCGATAAGAAATAGGGCGGCCCATTACGAACTAATAGATGATCTATTATTCTATACAAAAACTACGAATTCCAACAACGAATTTCGACCTGTTATCCCAGCTAGTCTTAGATTAAATATCCTGCAGGAGCTCCATGACAGTCCTTTAGCTTCTCATGCTGGTAATCGAAAAACTATCCAACGCGTACGCGAGGCAGTCTACTTTCCTGAACTGCAAAAGTTAACAAGGGCGTATGTCCAGTCCTGCCCAACATGTCAAGCAGTTAATTATATTAATTTCCGCCCGGCCGGGTTTCTAAATAGTATTAAATCCGAATTTCCAAATGAAATAATTGGCATCGATTTATTGGGCCCTTTCCCAAAAAGTCAGTTAAATAAAAGTCGCTATCTCCTTGTTATGGTTGATCATTTTAGTAAATGGACCGAAATTGTTCCCTTAAAACGAGCCTCCGCGAAATTAGTTACTGATTCTATTTTAAATAAATATATTTTAAAATACGGGGCGCCCCTAAAAGTTATATCGGATAATGGTCCTCAATTTGTAAGTAATATATTTGAAGACATGTGCCAAAAACTGGGCATACGTCATTTAAAAATGGTCCCGTATCGGCCGCAATCAAATATAGCGGAACGGGTAAACAGAAATATAGTGAAAATTATCCGTAGTTATGTTAAAAATTTTCATAAAAGCTGGGATAACTATGTCAATGAATTTGCTTTCGCCCTTAGGACCGCAAAACATGATACAACGGGCAAAACACCTGCTGAGTTATTTCTAGGCAGAAAGATTATAACACCGTTAGATAAATTATTTTATGTGCAACAAAGAGCCCCAGAATTTAAAATGGGTGATATAGAAAAACTAATAAAAGAAGCAAAAAAGAATACGGAAGTAGCACAAAGAAAACAGAAGCTCTATTATGATTTGAAACGACGGGGAGTAACTTATAAAGTAGGGGATGAAGTTTTAAAAATTAAGCACTCACTTTCTTCAGCACCAGAAGATAAAACTGCCAAATTTTTTCCACGATTTGAAGGACCATATGTTATAGAAAAAATAATTCACGCTGTAGTTGTGTTAAAAGCCAGAAATGGTGAAACCTGTTCCGCAAACATTGATCAAATCAAGCCCTACTTCGATCGTAATAAAATGCAAATCTTTTCAGATCTTTTGCAGGATCCGGCACGGCAGACACCGCGGGAACAAGCTCCAGAGGTGGAAAAACGGCAAGTACAAGGGCAAGCCAATAAGAGGCAGGAGCAAGTGAAAAGAAAATTTCCCCGCGGAAAAATTAAAGGTAACAAGAAAAAGAAGCCGTTCCACCGTCCAGAAAAGAGAGTTCACGAACACCCCCAGAATGAAGAAGGGAGAAGGACGACGTATGTGAAGAGAACCAGGAGAAATGACGGCAACTATAACCCGGCTCTAAAACGGAAGATCGACTCATCCGACAGGACTCTCCGCAGTAAATGTAGCCGAACTGCGGAAGGGCCATCAGCGGCGGAGGAAAAGTTACAAGGAAAATTTGAACGGCCAACAACGAGATCCAAGCAGGAACACGACAGAAGTTTCCCGGTTCCGCCAAGACCAGCTGCCATCAAACGGCCAAGACCACAAGCAGAGGAGAAAAGGAAGGTATTCAAGGGTGGCCGAACTGGTGAAAAAAGGAAGCTTCCAGAGGAAAGCACTGAAGGGCGAGCCCGTACAAGAAGGAGGATAAATCAAACTACTATCTGCAGTACCTTTAAAGACTGGGCCCAGAAAAGGATGTCCGAATATTACAAAGATTTCTGGAAGGAACCAGAATTGAATAAAAGCTCCTGTTTAGATGCAGTACAGATGAAAAAAGATTGTTGTATATCCTGGGAGCTGCTATTGTAACAAATTTCTTTCTTTTAAATTTCTAGTTTCTAGCGAAGTATGTTTGTAAAAGATTGGCCTCGCGTTAGATTCTAGAGCTAAAAGTTTTCAACAAGGTCGTTTTAGACCTCAGTTTCAAACTAATTAACTCTGGCGGGAAGTATGGAAGAATCTTAAGTTTTACTAACGTTTATTTTTATTTTGAATCTTTACTATCACTTCTTATTTTCTACTTCCGGCCAGGGCCCACCAGCGGCCGAGCGGTAAAGACGCTGAACACTGGTAGTTCGGTCTGAGGTTCGAATCCCGCGAACGGGCTGGCTGCATGGGCGTTTTCGTGGTTTTCCCCATGTGTAACGTGTATACGAGCCAGTTTCCCTTAGAAAGTCCTCCACGAAAGGCATCCCTCCCTTTAGGCAGATAGCCCTCGTGTGCTTTGCCATAATTAAATACACCAACTACTTCCGGCCAGAATTATAAGCGTTAAGGTTTTTATGCAAAGTTGTCTGGCGAACGCCAAGTATTTAAGTTGTGGCCTTTTGCCAAGCGAGAGAGAGGAAGCAGTGAGTCAAAGCAGGCCGCTTACCTCAGAAGTTACGCAGTTGCTGTTTGCCTTCCAGGCCAGAGGTTTTAATCCTCTTGATAAATTTAAACGTATTGTAGTGTTCTCAGTTATCTGTACTACATACGCCTTCCTGTTAATATAAGGCCAATCTTCCACGTTTATTATTCTAAAGTTAAATTAGAGTTTAGTTTTATTTTTATACTTTTACGTTAGACCCCGAGTAGCGGGTCGGTGTATTCCGAAGTACGGAAGTTATTGTATATAGAGAAACATAAAGGGTTTTGTATACCCTTCGTCTGTATCCTGTCTACTTACCACAATTAGTGAACATAGCTTTAGTAAGCTCTCTGTTCCGAGTCAGGTCCTTGTATGTTCCCGAAGAAGGTTAGGAGGAACATTGAACCTGATAGTGGCGCCCAACGAAGAAGAATAACCATGGCCGAGTTTCAAGAAGAACCTGTGCTGCCTGCAGAAACGGCTCAGAATCCAGAAATGCCAGCTGCCGCCCTGGAAGGATTCGGTTACATCGTCCATACCATGCGCGCTTCGATGAAACCAGAAGCAACGTTTAATGGAAACTCACCGGTAACCAGTTTTTTGGAAAAATTGGATGACCACTTCATGCACGAGTTTCAAAAAGTTACCTTAGCTACCAGCGCTTTGAGGGGCCAAGCGCTTAACTGGTTCAAATGTATAGGCAGAAGTCTCTTGGGTCAAGCAGGAAGTCCCACCTATACTTACGAAAATTTCAAGACTGCCCTACTAAAAGCCTTCCCTGTTGTAAGAGATCGTGCGAAATTAGAAACGGAACTTTTCAGTATATATCAACAAAGAATCGAAAACCTCTCGAGCTTTATTTTAAGAAAAATTCACGTTTTCATGCTCCTTTATGGAAACAAAGAATCGAAAACCTCTCGAGCTTTATTTTAAGAAAAATTCACGTTTTCATGCTCTTGTATGGAAACCGTCCGGATCCTGAAATAATTCAAGTGATTCTGCCGAGGTTACTGCCCCAAGTGCGAGACTTTATTGAATTAAGAAATCCGACTTCACTGGAAAAGTTATTTGAGCTAGCAATCCAGTTTGAAAGTAGAAGAACGGCGGACGTCGAAAGAAGACGCCAATATCAACAGCGAAACCAATTTGGTACGCCACGACTACAGCAAACTCAAGCATACGGCTACGGAGAAAAAGCGAATCAGTGGGCAAGGAAACCCGAGCATTCAAAAACAGCCGGCGAACGTCGACAGTTCAATAGCAATCCAGAAAAAAAGTCTCAAGGCCAGGGGAAAAAGAAGGAAAGCACGGAAAGGAAAAATAATTTAAACTAAAACGGATTTCTGCTGACGAGAGGGTGCGGAAATCCGAAGGCCACGAAACCCCTCTTCCTACAAGTTAAATACAGTAATGGTGAAAAATTTGACTCTTCCGAAGATTGAAGTCTTGGTGAATAATATCCCAGCCACCGCACTCCTGGATACCGGCGCGCAGTGTTCCTGTGTGGCAGAAGAGTTTTTTAGGAAGTATTTTCGCAAATACCGCATATATAATGCGGATAATACCACAGTGTTAGCGGCGCAAGGAGAAAAATGTAAGTGCGTAGGTAAAGTACCTTTGTATATCCGTATCAAGGACGAACAAATAAAGGTGATGTTTTTTATAGTAAAGAATCTGCAAGCACATTTAATTTTAGGAATAGATTTTCTTTCAGAAGCCCAAGCTACGCTGGATTTTAATGAAGCGTCCCTTAAGCTGACAATGAAACCAGTTCGTACTGAAAACGCTGAACCGCCGATGTTAAAACTTGACCACCTGCCTAATGACGAGCAAGATAGAATCCGACAAGTGGTAAGTGAATTTGCTTCGTTATTTAGTGATATTCCAGGATTTACTCAGGTTACTAACCATAGTATTGCCACCGGAGATGCAATGCCAGTTCGCCAAAAACCATACCGGTATGATAAGTATAAGGAAAAAATTATAGAATGGCATATTACCGATATGCTACGTAAAAAGATCATAACGCCCATCTCAAGTAGTTATGCTAGCCCGGTGGTTTTATGTAAGAAAAATAACGACTATCCTTTGGAGCATCCAAAAAGGTGGAGATTCGCTATTGATTACCGTAAATTAAATTCCATAACGAAATATCCGGTATATCCGTTACCGATCATAGAAGAAATTTTAAGGAACATAAAATCAACCAAATTTATGACGACTTTAGACTTAACGACTGGTTATTTTCAAATAGGGCTGAGGCCTGAGGGCGTGCCTAAGACTGCTTTTATAACCAAGTCTGGCACTTATGCATTTTTGCGTATGCCGTTTGGCCTTTCAGGTGTCCCGGCAACATTTCAGCGATGCATGGACATTGTGTTAAGACCTGTTCTTGGAAAGTCCACATTTATCTATTTAGACGATATCATTATTACTAGTGATAATCTCGACCAACATGTACAGGATTTAAGACAGGTGTTTTCTTTATTAAATGAGGCCGGTCTAAAAGTTAATGTCGAAAAGTGCAAATTTGCAGCACCTGAATTAAAATATTTAGGTTACAAAATATCTCAAAAAGGGATCGAGACAGATGAATCAAAAATAATCGCTGTACAAATGTATCCGACTCCAAACACGGCAAAGAAGCTCTCTTCTTTTCTAGGACTTTGTTCATATTTTAGGTCCTTTATAAAAGATTTTGCGGCTATCGCGGAGCCATTGTTAAAATTAAAAAGGAAAAAGGCAACATTCTCGTGGACGGCCGAAGCCAATAGTGCTTTCGAAAAATTAAAACAAGCATTAACGCAAGCCCCTGTGTTGAAATTTCCTGAAAAGGATGACAATTTAGAAATTTCAGCGGATGCTTCGGATTATGCGGTAGGAGAGGTACTTTCGCAAAATCAGCAGCCCGTGGCATTTTTTAGCCGAACTTTAAATCAAACACAAAGAAATTATTCCGCGACCGAGAGAGAGGCACTTGCAGTTCTGTTAGCAGTGCAAAAGTTCCGAGTTTATTTTGGACAGGCGCCAATAACAGTGTACTCTGATCATGCGGCGGTAGGTAACTAGATTGTACTCAGGGAAAAATTTATCCCCAAGGTTAATAAGATGGGCACTCAAGCTGCAAGAATATAATCTGGTAATCAAGCATACCCCCGGAAAGGAAAATATCGTAGCAGATGCTCTATCAAGAATTAAAATTGACGAACAAGGTAATGCCGTAAAGGTGGCAATGCTTACAGCATGTACAATAAATTCCCGAGAAACTGTAATAACCGAATTGGGTAAGGATCCTGAGTTTGGAAGTATTTATGAGTATTTGAAGGATCCTGAAAATTTTAGCCACCAAGATATTGTGGCGATAAGAAATAGGGCGGCCCATTACGAACTAATAGATGATCTATTATTCTATACAAAAACTACGAATTCCAACAACGAATTTCGACCTGTTATCCCAGCTAGTCTTAGATTAAATATCCTGCAGGAGCTCCATGACAGTCCTTTAGCTTCTCATGCTGGTATTCGAAAAACTATCCAACGCGTACGCGAGGCAGTCTACTTTCCTGAACTGCAAAAGTTAACAAGGGCGTATGTCCAGTCCTGCCCAACATGTCAAGCAGTTAATTATATTAATTTCCGCCCGGCCGGGTTTCTAAATAGTATTAAATCCGAATTTCCAAATGAAATAATTGGCATCGATTTATTGGGCCCTTTCCCAAAAAGTCAGTTAAATAAAAGTCGCTATCTCCTTGCTATGGTTGATCATTTTAGTAAATGGACCGAAATTGTTCCCTTAAAACGAGCCTCCGCGAAATTAGTTACTGATTCTATTTTAAATAAATATATTTTAAAATACGGGGCGCCCCTAAAAGTTATATCGGATAATGGTCCTCAATTTGTAAGTAATATATTTGAAGACATGTGCCAAAAACTGGGCATACGTCATTTAAAAATGGTCCCGTATCGGCCGCAATCAAATATAGCGGAACGGGTAAACAGAAATATAGTGAAAATTATCCGTAGTTATGTTAAAAATTTTCATAAAAGCTGGGATAACTATGTCAATGAATTTGCTTTCGCCCTTAGGACCGCAAAACATGATACAACGGGCAAAACACCTGCTGAGTTATTTCTAGGCAGAAAGATTATAACACCGTTAGATAAATTATTTTATGTGCAACAAAGAGCCCCAGAATTTAAAATGGGTGATATAGAAAAACTAATAAAAGAAGCAAAAAAGAATACGGAAGTAGCACAAAGAAAACAGAAGCTCTATTATGATTTGAAACGACGGGGAGTAACTTATAAAGTAGGGGATGAAGTTTTAAAAATTAAGCACTCACTTTCTTCAGCACCAGAAGATAAAACTGCCAAATTTTTTCCACGATTTGAAGGACCATATGTTATAGAAAAAATAATTCACGCTGTAGTTGTGTTAAAAGCCAGAAATGGTGAAACCTGTTCCGCAAACATTGATCAAATCAAGCCCTACTTCGATCGTAATAAAATGCAAATCTTTTCAGATCTTTTGCAGGATCCGGCACGGCAGACACCGCGGGAACAAGCTCCAGAGGTGGAAAAACGGCAAGTACAAGGGCAAGCCAATAAGAGGCAGGAGCAAGTGAAAAGAAAATTTCCCCGCGGAAAAATTAAAGGTAACAAGAAAAAGAAGCCGTTCCACCGTCCAGAAAAGAGAGTTCACGAACACCCCCAGAATGAAGAAGGGAGAAGGACGACGTATGTGAAGAGAACCAGGAGAAATGACGGCAACTATAACCCGGCTCTAAAACGGAAGATCGACTCATCCGACAGGACTCTCCGCAGTAAATGTAGCCGAACTGCGGAAGGGCCATCAGCGGCGGAGGAAAAGTTACAAGGAAAATTTGAACGGCCGACAACGAGATCCAAGCAGGAACACGACAGAAGTTTCCCGGTTCCGCCAAGACCAGCTGCCATCAAACGGCCAAGACCACAAGCAGAGGAGAAAAGGAAGGTATTCAAGGGTGGCCGAACTGGTGAAAAAAGGAAGCTTCCAGAGGAAAGCACTGAAGGGCGAGCCCGTACAAGAAGGAGGATAAATCAAACTACTATCTGCAGTACCTTTAAAGACTGGGCCCAGAAAAGGATGTCCGAATATTACAAAGATTTCTGGAAGGAACCAGAATTGAATAAAAGCTCCTGTTTAGATGCAGTACAGATGAAAAAAGATTGTTGTATATCCTGGGAGCTGCTATTGTAACAAATTTCTTTCTTTTAAATTTCTAGTTTCTAGCGAAGTATGTTTGTAAAAGATTGGCCTCGCGTTAGATTCTAGAGCTAAAAGTTTTCAACAAGGTCGTTTTAGACCTCAGTTTCAAACTAATTAACTCTGGCGGGAAGTATGGAAGAATCTTAAGTTTTACTAACGTTTATTTTTATTTTGAATCTTTACTATCACTTCTTATTTTCTACTTCCGGCCAGAATTATAAGCGTTAAGGTTTTTATGCAAAGTTGTCTGGCGAACGCCAAGTATTTAAGTTGTGGCCTTTTGCCAAGCGAGAGAGAGGAAGCAGTGAGTCAAAGCAGGCCGCTTACCTCAGAAGTTACGCAGTTGCTGTTTGCCTTCCAGGCCAGAGGTTTTAATCCTCTTGATAAATTTAAACGTATTGTAGTGTTCTCAGTTATCTGTACTACATACGCCTTCCTGTTAATATAAGGCCAATCTTCCACGTTTATTATTCTAAAGTTAAATTAGAGTTTAGTTTTATTTTTATACTTTTACGTTAGACCCCGAGTAGCGGGTCGGTGTATTCCGAAGTACGGAAGTTATTGTATATAGAGAAACATAAAGGGTTTTGTATACCCTTCGTCTGTATCCTGTCTACTTACCACAATTAGTGAACATAGCTTTAGTAAGCTCTCTGTTCCGAGTCAGGTCCTTGTATGTTCCCGAAGAAGGTTAGGAGGAACATTGAACCTGATAGTGGCGCCCAACGAAGAAGAATAACCATGGCCGAGTTTCAAGAAGAACCTGTGCTGCCTGCAGAAACGGCTCAGAATCCAGAAATGCCAGCTGCCGCCCTGGAAGGATTCGGTTACATCGTCCATACCATGCGCGCTTCGATGAAACCAGAAGCAACGTTTAATGGAAACTCACCGGTAACCAGTTTTTTGGAAAAATTGGATGACCACTTCATGCACGAGTTTCAAAAAGTTACCTTAGCTACCAGCGCTTTGAGGGGCCAAGCGCTTAACTGGTTCAAATGTATAGGCAGAAGTCTCTTGGGTCAAGCAGGAAGTCCCACCTATACTTACGAAAATTTCAAGATTGCCCTACTAAAAGCCTTCCCTGTTGTAAGAGATCGTGCGAAATTAGAAACGGAACTTTTCAGTATATATCAACAAAGAATCGAAAACCTCTCGAGCTTTATTTTAAGAAAAATTCACGTTTTCATGCTCTTGTATGGAAACAAAGAATCGAAAACCTCTCGAGCTTTATTTTAAGAAAAATTCACGTTTTCATGCTCTTGTATGGAAACCGTCCGGATCCTGAAATAATTCAAGTGATTCTGCCGAGGTTACTGCCCCAAGTGCGAGACTTTATTGAATTAAGAAATCCGACTACACTGGAAAAGTTATTTGAGCTAGCAATCCAGTTTGAAAGTAGAAGAACGGCGGACGTCGAAAGAAGACGCCAATATCAACAGCGAAACCAATTTGGTACGCCAAGACTACAGCAAACTCAAGCATACGGCTACGGAGAAAAAGCGAATCAGTGGGCAAGGAAACCCGAGCATTCAAAAACAGCCGGCGAACGTCGACAGTTCAATAGCAACCCAGAAAAAAAGTCTCAAGGCCAGGGGAAAAAGAAGGAAAGCACGGAAAGGAAAAATAATTTAAACTAAAACGGATTTCTGCTGACGAGAGGGTGCGGAAATCCGAAGGCCACGAAACCCCTCTTCCTACAAGTTAAATACAGTAATGGTGAAAAATTTGACTCTTCCGAAGATTGAAGTCTTGGTGAATAATATCCCAGCCACCGCACTCCTGGATACCGGCGCGCAGTGTTCCTGTGTGGCAGAAGAGTTTTTTAGGAAGTATTTTCGCAAATACCGCATATATAATGCGGATAATACCACAGTGTTAGCGGCGCAAGGAGAAAAATGTAAGTGCGTAGGTAAAGTACCTTTGTATATCCGTATCAAGGACGAACAAATAAAGGTGATGTTTTTTATAGTAAAGAATCTGCAAGCACATTTAATTTTAGGAATAGATTTTCTTTCAGAAGCCCAAGCTAAGCTGGATTTTAATGAAGCGTCCCTTAAGCTGACAATGAAACCAGTTCGTACTGAAAACGCTGAACCGCCGATGTTAAAACTTGACCACCTGCCTAATGACGAGCAAGATAGAATCCGACAAGTGGTAAGTGAATTTGCTTCGTTATTTAGTGATATTCCAGGATTTACTCAGGTTACTAACCATAGTATTGCCACCGGAGATGCAATGCCAGTTCGCCAAAAACCATACCGGTATGATAAGTATAAGGAAAAAATTATAGAATGGCATATTACCGATATGCTACGTAAAAAGATCATAACGCCCATCTCAAGTAGTTATGCTAGCCCGGTGGTTTTATGTAAGAAAAATAACGACTATCCTTTGGAGCATCCAAAAAGGTGGAGATTCGCTATTGATTACCGTAAATTAAATTCCATAACGAAATATCCGGTATATCCGTTACTGATCATAGAAGAAATTTTAAGGAACATAAAATCAACCAAATTTATGACGACTTTAGACTTAACGACTGGTTATTTTCAAATAGGGCTGAGGCCTGAGGGCGTGCCTAAGACTGCTTTTATAACCAAGTCTGGCACTTATGCATTTTTGCGTATGCCGTTTGGCCTTTCAGGTGTCCCGGCAACATTTCAGCGATGCATGGACATTGTGTTAAGACCTGTTCTTGGAAAGTCCACATTTATCTATTTAGACGATATCATTATTACTAGTGATAATCTCGACCAACATGTACAGGATTTAAGACAGGTGTTTTCTTTATTAAATGAGGCCGGTCTAAAAGTTAATGTCGAAAAGTGCAAATTTGCAGCACCTGAATTAAAATATTTAGGTTACAAAATATCTCGAAAAGGGATCGAGACAGATGAATCAAAAATAATCGCTGTACAAATGTATCCGACTCCAAACACGGCAAAGAAGCTCTCTTCTTTTCTAGGACTTTGTTCATATTTTAGGTCCTTTATAAAAGATTTTGCGGCTATCGCGGAGCCATTGTTAAAATTAAAAAGGAAAAAGGTAACATTCTCGTGGACGGCCGAAGCCAATAGTGCTTTCGAAAAATTAAACAAGCATTAACGCAAGCCCCTGTGTTGAAATTTCCTGAAAAGGATGACAATTTAGAAATTTCAGCGGATGCTTCGGATTATGCGGTAGGAGAGGTACTTTCGCAAAATCAGCAGCCCGTGGCATTTTTTAGCCGAACTTTAAATCAAACAGAAAGAAATTATTCCGCGACCGAGAGAGAGGCACTTGCAGTTCTGTTAGCAGTGCAAAAGTTCCGAGTTTATTTTGGACAGGCGCCAATAACAGTGTACTCTGATCATGCGGCGGTAACTAGATTGTACTCAGGGAAAAATTTATCCCCAAGGTTAATAAGATGGGCACTCAAGCTGCAAGAATATAATCTGGTAATCAAGCATACCCCCGGAAAGGAAAATATCGTAGCAGATGCTCTATCAAGAATTAAAATTGACGAACAAGGTAATGCCGTAAAGGTGGCAATGCTTACAGCATGTACAATAAATTCCCGAGAAACTGTAATAACCGAATTGGGTAAGGATCCTGAGTTTGGAAGTATTTATGAGTATTTGAAGGATCCTGAAAATTTTAGCCACCAAGATATTGTGGCGATAAGAAATAGGGCGGCACATTACGAACTAATAGATGATCTATTATTCTATACAAAAACTACGAATTCCAACAACGAATTTCGACCTGTTATCCCAGCTAGTCTTAGATTAAATATCCTGCAGGAGCTCCATGACAGTCCTTTAGCTTCTCATGCTGGTATTCGAAAAACTATCCAACGCGTACGCGAGGCAGTCTACTTTCCTGAACTGCAAAAGTTAACAAGGGCGTATGTCCAGTCCTGCCCAACATGTCAAGCAGTTAATTATATTAATTTCCGCCCGGCCGGGTTTCTAAATAGTATTAAATCCGAATTTCCAAATGAAATAATTGGCATCGATTTATTGGGCCCTTTCCCAAAAAGTCAGTTAAATAAAAGTCGCTATCTCCTTGTTATGGTTGATCATTTTAGTAAATGGACCGAAATTGTTCCCTTAAAACGAGCCTCCGCGAAATTAGTTACTGATTCTATTTTAAATAAATATATTTTAAAATACGGGGCGCCCCTAAAAGTTATATCGGATAATGGTCCTCAATTTGTAAGTAATATATTTGAAGACATGTGCCAAAAACTGGGCATACGTCATTTAAAAATGGTCCCGTATCGGCCGCAATCAAATATAGCGGAACGGGTAAACAGAAATATAGTGAAAATTATCCGTAGTTATGTTAAAAATTTTCATAAAAGCTGGGATAACTATGTCAATGAATTTGCTTTCGCCCTTAGGACCGCAAAACATGATACAACGGGCAAAACACCTGCTGAGTTATTTCTAGGCAGAAAGATTATAACACCGTTAGATAAATTATTTAATGTGCAACAAAGAGCCCCAGAATTTAAAATGGGTGATATAGAAAAACTAATAAAAGAAGCAAAAAAGAATACGGAAGTAGCACAAAGAAAACAGAAGCTCTATTATGATTTGAAACGACGGGGAGTAACTTATAAAGTAGGGGATGAAGTTTTAAAAATTAAGCACTCACTTTCTTCAGCACCAGAAGATAAAACTGTCAAATTTTTTCCACGATTTGAAGGACCATATGTTATAGAAAAAATAATTCACGCTGTAGTTGTGTTAAAAGCCAGAAATGGTGAAACCTGTTCCGCAAACATTGATCAAATCAAGCCCTACTTCGATCGTAATAAAATGCAAATCTTTTCAGATCTTTTGCAGGATCCGGCACGGCAGACACCGCGGGAACAAGCTCCAGAGGTGGAAAAACGGCAAGTACAAGGGCAAGCCAATAAGAGGCAGGAGCAAGTGAAAAGAAAATTTCCCCGCGGAAAAATTAAAGGTAACAAGAAAAAGAAGCCGTTCCACCGTCCAGAAAAGAGAGTTCACGAACACCCCCAGAATGAAGAAGGGAGAAGGACGACGTATGTGAAGAGAACCAGGAGAAATGACGGCAACTATAACCCGGCTCTAAAACGGAAGATCGACTCATCCGACAGGACTCTCCGCAGTAAATGTAGCCGAACTGCGGAAGGGCCATCAGCGGCGGAGGAAAAGTTACAAGGAAAATTTGAACGGCCAACAACGAGATCCAAGCAGGAACACGACAGAAGTTTCCCGGTTCCGCCAAGACCAGCTGCCATCAAACGGCCAAGACCACAAGCAGAGGAGAAAAGGAAGGTATTCAAGGGTGGCCGAACTGGTGAAAAAAGGAAGCTTCCAGAGGAAAGCACTGAAGGGCGAGCCCGTACAAGAAGGAGGATAAATCAAACTACTATCTGCAGTACCTTTAAAGACTGGGCCCAGAAAAGGATGTCCGAATATTACAAAGATTTCTGGAAGGAACCAGAATTGAATAAAAGCTCCTGTTTAGATGCAGTACAGATGAAAAAAGATTGTTGTATATCCTGGGAGCTGCTATTGTAACAAATTTCTTTCTTTTAAATTTCTAGTTTCTAGCGAAGTATGTTTGTAAAAGATTGGCCTCGCGTTAGATTCTAGAGCTAAAAGTTTTCAACAAGGTCGTTTTAGACCTCAGTTTCAAACTAATTAACTCTGGCGGGAAGTATGGAAGAATCTTAAGTTTTACTAACGTTTATTTTTATTTTGAATCTTTACTATCACTTCTTATTTTCTACTTCGGGCCAGAATTATAAGCGTTAAGGTTTTTATGCAAAGTTGTCTGGCGAACGCCAAGTATTTAAGTTGTGGCCTTTTGCCAAGCGAGAGAGAGGAAGCAGTGAGTCAAAGCAGGCCGCTTACCTCAGAAGTTACGCAGTTGCTGTTTGCCTTCCAGGCCAGAGGTTTTAATCCTCTTGATAAATTTAAACGTATTGTAGTGTTCTCAGTTATCTGTACTACATACGCCTTCCTGTTAATATAAGGCCAATCTTCCACGTTTATTATTCTAAAGTTAAATTAGAGTTTAGTTTTATTTTTATACTTTTACGTTAGACCCCGAGTAGCGGGTCGGTGTATTCCGAAGTACGGAAGTTATTGTATATAGAGAAACATAAAGGGTTTTGTATACCCTTCGTCTGTATCCTGTCTACTTACCACAATTAGTGAACATAGCTTTAGTAAGCTCTCTGTTCCGAGTCAGGTCCTTGTATGTTCCCGAAGAAGGTTAGGAGGAACATTGAACCTGATAGTGGCGCCCAACGAAGAAGAATAACCATGGCCGAGTTTCAAGAAGAACCTGTGCTGCCTGCAGAAACGGCTCAGAATCCAGAAATGCCAGCTGCCGCCCTGGAAGGATTCGGTTACATCGTCCATACCATGCGCGCTTCGATGAAACCAGAAGCAACGTTTAATGGAAACTCACCGGTAACCAGTTTTTTGGAAAAATTGGATGACCACTTCATGCTCTACCCCGTGCACGAGTTTCAAAACGTTACCTTAGCTACCAGCGCTTTGAGGGGCCAAGCGCTTAACTGGTTCAAATGTATAGGCAGAAGTCTCTTGGGTCAAGCAGGAAGTCCCACCTATACTTACGAAAATTTCAAGACTGCCCTACTAAAAGCCTTCCCTGTTGTAAGAGATCGTGCGAAATTAGAAACGGAACTTTTCAGTATATATCAACAAAGAATCGAAAACCTCTCGAGCTTTATTTTAAGAAAAATTCACGTTTTCATGCTCTAGTATGGAAACAAAGAATCGAAAACCTCTCGAGCTTTATTTTAAGAAAAATTCACGTTTTCATGCTCTTGTATGGAAACCGTCCGGATCCTGAAATAATTCAAGTGATTCTGCCGAGGTTACTGCCCCAAGTGCGAGACTTTATTGAATTAAGAAATCCGACTACACTGGAAAAGATATTTGAGCTAGCAATCCAGTTTGAAAGTAGAAGAACGGCGGACGTCGAAAGAAGACGCCAATATCAACAGCGAAACCAATTTGGTACGCCACGACTACAGCAAACTCAAGCATACGGCTACGGAGAAAAAGCGAATCAGTGGGCAAGGAAACCCGAGCATTCAAAAACAGCCGGCGAACGTCGACAGTTCAATAGCAACCCAGAAAAAAAGTCTCAAGGCCAGGGGAAAAAGAAGGAAAGCACGGAAAGGAAAAATAATTTAAACTAAAACGGATTTCTGCTGACGAGAGGGTGCGGAAATCCGAAGGCCACGAAACCCCTCTTCCTACAAGTTAAATACAGTAATGGTGAAAAATTTGACTCTTCCGAAGATTGAAGTCTTGGTGAATAATATCCCAGCCACCGCACTCCTGGATACCGGCGCGCAGTGTTTCTGTGTGGCAGAAGAGTTTTTTAGGAAGTATTTTCGCAAATACCGCATATATATTGCGGATAATACCACAGTGTTAGCGGCGCAAGGAGAAAAATGTAAGTGCGTAGGTAAAGTACCTTTGTATATCCGTATCAAGGACGAACAAATAAAGGTGATGTTTTTTATAGTAAAGAATCTGCAAGCACATTTAATTTTAGGAATAGATTTTCTTTCAGAAGCCCAAGCTAAGCTGGATTTTAATGAAGCGTCCCTTAAGCTGACAATGAAACCAGTTCGTACTGAAAACGCTGAACCGCCGATGTTAAAACTTGACCACCTGCCTAATGACGAGCAAGATAGAATCCGACAAGTGGTAAGTGAATTTGCTTCGTTATTTAGTGATATTCCAGGATTTACTCAGGTTACTAACCATAGTATTGCCACCGGAGATGCAATGCCAGTTCGCCAAAAACCATACCGGTATGATAAGTATAAGGAAAAAATTATAGAATAGCATATTACCGATATGCTACGTAAAAAGATCATAACGCCCATCTCAAGTAGTTATGCTAGCCCGGTGGTTTTATGTAAGAAAAATAACGACTATCCTTTGGAGCATCCAAAAAGGTGGAGATTCGCTATTGATTACCGTAAATTAAATTCCATAACGAAATATCCGGTATATCCGTTACCGATCATAGAAGAAATTTTAAGGAACATAAAATCAACCAAATTTATGACGACTTTAGACTTAACGACTGGTTATTTTCAAATAGGGCTGAGGCCTGAGGGCGTGCCTAAGACTGCTTTTATAACCAAGTCTGGCACTTATGCATTTTTGCGTATGCCGTTTGGCCTTTCAGGTGTCCCGGCAACATTTCAGCGATGCATGGACATTGTGTTAAGACCTGTTCTTGGAAAGTCCACATTTATCTATTTAGACGATATCATTATTACTAGTGATAATCTCGACCAACATGTACAGGATTTAAGACAGGTGTTTTCTTTATTAAATGAGGCCGGTCTAAAAGTTAATGTCGAAAAGTGCAAATTTGCAGCACCTGAATTAAAATATTTAGGTTACAAAATATCTCAAAAAGGGATCGAGACAGATGAATCAAAAATAATCGCTGTACAAATGTATCCGACTCCAAACACGGCAAAGAAGCTCTCTTCTTTTCTAGGACTTTGTTCATATTTTAGGTCCTTTATAAAAGATTTTGCGGCTATCGCGGAGCCATTGTTAAAATTAAAAAGGAAAAAGGCAACATTCTCGTGGACGGCCGAAGCCAATAGTGCTTTCGAAAAATTAAAACAAGCATTAACGCAAGCCCCTGTGTTGAAATTTCCTGAAAAGGATGACAATTTAGAAATTTCAGCGGATGCTTCGGATTATGCGGTAGGAGAGGTACTTTCGCAAAATCAGCAGCCCGTGGCATTTTTTAGCCGAACTTTAAATCAAACACAAAGAAATTATTCCGCGACCGAGAGAGAGGCACTTGCAGTTCTGTTAGCAGTGCAAAAGTTCCGAGTTTATTTTGGACAGGCGCCAATAACAGTGTACTCTGATCATGCGGCGGTAACTAGATTGTACTCAGGGAAAAATTTATCCCCAAGGTTAATAAGATGGGCACTCAAGCTGCAAGAATATAATCTGGTAATCAAGCATACCCCCGGAAAGGAAAATATCGTAGCAGATGCTCTATCAAGAATTAAAATTGACGAACAAGGTAATGCCGTAAAGGTGGCAATGCTTACAGCATGTACAATAAATTCCCGAGAAACTGTAATAACCGAATTGGGTAAGGATCCTGAGTTTGGAAGTATTTATGAGTATTTGAAGGATCCTGAAAATTTTAGCCACCAAGATATTGTGGCGATAAGAAATAGGGCGGCCCATTACGAACTAATAGATGATCTATTATTCTATACAAAAACTACGAATTCCAACAACGAATTTCGACCTGTTATCCCAGCTAGTCTTAGATTAAATATCCTGCAGGAGCTCCATGACAGTCCTTTAGCTTCTCATGCTGGTATTCGAAAAACTATCCAACGCGTACGCGAGGCAGTCTACTTTCCTGAACTGCAAAAGTTAACAAGGGCGTATGTCCAGTCCTGCCCAACATGTCAAGCAGTTAATTATATTAATTTCCGCCCGGCCGGGTTTCTAAATAGTATTAAATCCGAATTTCCAAATGAAATAATTGGCATCGATTTATTGGGCCCTTTCCCAAAAAGTCAGTTAAATAAAAGTCGCTATCTCCTTGCTATGGTTGATCATTTTAGTAAATGGACCGAAATTGTTCCCTTAAAACGAGCCTCCGCGAAATTAGTTACTGATTCTATTTTAAATAAATATATTTTAAAATACGGGGCGCCCCTAAAAGTTATATCGGATAATGGTCCTCAATTTGTAAGTAATATATTTGAAGACATGTGCCAAAAACTGGGCATACGTCATTTAAAAATGGTCCCGTATCGGCCGCAATCAAATATAGCGGAACGGGTAAACAGAAATATAGTGAAAATTATCCGTAGTTATGTTAAAAATTTTCATAAAAGCTGGGATAACTATGTCAATGAATTTGCTTTCGCCCTTAGGACCGCAAAACATGATACAACGGGCAAAACACCTGCTGAGTTATTTCTAGGCAGAAAGATTATAACACCGTTAGATAAATTATTTTATGTGCAACAAAGAGCCCCAGAATTTAAAATGGGTGATATAGAAAAACTAATAAAAGAAGCAAAAAAGAATACGGAAGTAGCACAAAGAAAACAGAAGCTCTATTATGATTTGAAACGACGGGGAGTAACTTATAAAGTAGGGGATGAAGTTTTAAAAATTAAGCACTCACTTTCTTCAGCACCAGAAGATAAAACTGCCAAATTTTTTCCACGATTTGAAGGACCATATGTTATAGAAAAAATAATTCACGCTGTAGTTGTGTTAAAAGCCAGAAATGGTGAAACCTGTTCCGCAAACATTGATCAAATCAAGCCCTACTTCGATCGTAATAAAATGCAAATCTTTTCAGATCTTTTGCAGGATCCGGCACGGCAGACACCGCGGGAACAAGCTCCAGAGGTGGAAAAACGGCAAGTACAAGGGCAAGCCAATAAGAGGCAGGAGCAAGTGAAAAGAAAATTTCCCCGCGGAAAAATTAAAGGTAACAAGAAAAAGAAGCCGTTCCACCGTCCAGAAAAGAGAGTTCACGAACACCCCCAGAATGAAGAAGGGAGAAGGACGACGTATGTGAAGAGAACCAGGAGAAATGACGGCAACTATAACCCGGCTCTAAAACGGAAGATCGACTCATCCGACAGGACTCTCCGCAGTAAATGTAGCCGAACTGCGGAAGGGCCATCAGCGGCGGAGGAAAAGTTACAAGGAAAATTTGAACGGCCGACAACGAGATCCAAGCAGGAACACGACAGAAGTTTCCCGGTTCCGCCAAGACCAGCTGCCATCAAACGGCCAAGACCACAAGCAGAGGAGAAAAGGAAGGTATTCAAGGGTGGCCGAACTGGTGAAAAAAGGAAGCTTCCAGAGGAAAGCACTGAAGGGCGAGCCCGTACAAGAAGGAGGATAAATCAAACTACTATCTGCAGTACCTTTAAAGACTGGGCCCAGAAAAGGATGTCCGAATATTACAAAGATTTCTGGAAGGAACCAGAATTGAATAAAAGCTCCTGTTTAGATGCAGTACAGATGAAAAAAGATTGTTGTATATCCTGGGAGCTGCTATTGTAACAAATTTCTTTCTTTTAAATTTCTAGTTTCTAGCGAAGTATGTTTGTAAAAGATTGGCCTCGCGTTAGATTCTAGAGCTAAAAGTTTTCAACAAGGTCGTTTTAGACCTCAGTTTCAAACTAATTAACTCTGGCGGGAAGTATGGAAGAATCTTAAGTTTTACTAACGTTTATTTTTATTTTGAATCTTTACTATCACTTCTTATTTTCTACTTCCGGCCAGAATTATAAGCGTTAAGGTTTTTATGCAAAGTTGTCTGGCGAACGCCAAGTATTTAAGTTGTGGCCTTTTGCCAAGCGAGAGAGAGGAAGCAGTGAGTCAAAGCAGGCCGCTTACCTCAGAAGTTACGCAGTTGCTGTTTGCCTTCCAGGCCAGAGGTTTTAATCCTCTTGATAAATTTAAACGTATTGTAGTGTTCTCAGTTATCTGTACTACATACGCCTTCCTGTTAATATAAGGCCAATCTTCCACGTTTATTATTCTAAAGTTAAATTAGAGTTTAGTTTTATTTTTATACTTTTACGTTAGACCCCGAGTAGCGGGTCGGTGTATTCCGAAGTACGGAAGTTATTGTATATAGAGAAACATAAAGGGTTTTGTATACCCTTCGTCTGTATCCTGTCTACTTACCACAATTAGTGAACATAGCTTTAGTAAGCTCTCTGTTCCGAGTCAGGTCCTTGTATGTTCCCGAAGAAGGTTAGGAGGAACATTGAACCTGATAGTGGCGCCCAACGAAGAAGAATAACCATGGCCGAGTTTCAAGAAGAACCTGTGCTGCCTGCAGAAACGGCTCAGAATCCAGAAATGCCAGCTGCCGCCCTGGAAGGATTCGGTTACATCGTCCATACCATGCGCGCTTCGATGAAACCAGAAGCAACGTTTAATGGAAACTCACCGGTAACCAGTTTTTTGGAAAAATCGGATGACCAATTCATGCACGAGTTTCAAAAAGTTACCTTAGCTACCAGCGCTTTGAGGGGCCAAGCGCTTAACTGGTTCAAATGTATAGGCAGAAGTCTCTTGGGTCAAGCAGGAAGTCCCACCTATACTTACGAAAATTTCAAGACTGCCCTACTAAAAGCCTTCCCTGTTGTAAGAGATCGTGCGAAATTAGAAACGGAACTTTTCAGTATATATCAACAAAGAATCGAAAACCTCTCGAGCTTTATTTTAAGAAAAATTCACGTTTTCATGCTCTTGTATGGAAACAAAGAATCGAAAACCTCTCGAGCTTTATTTTAAGAAAAATTCACGTTTTCATGCTCTTGTATGGAAACCGTCCGGATCCTGAAATAATTCAAGTGATTCTGCCGAGGTTACTGCCCCAAGTGCGAGACTTTATTGAATTAAGAAATCCGACTACACTGGAAAAGTTATTTGAGCTAGCAATCCAGTTTGAAAGTAGAAGAACGGCGGACGTCGAAAGAAGACGCCAATATCAACAGCGAAACCAATTTGGTACGCCAAGACTACAGCAAACTCAAGCATACGGCTACGGAGAAAAAGCGAATGAGTGGGCAAGGAAACCCGAGCATTCAAAAACAGCCGGCGAACGTCGACAGTTCAATAACAACCCAGAAAAAAAGTCTCAAGGCCAGGGGAAAAAGAAGGAAAGCACGGAAAGGAAAAATAATTTAAACTAAAACGGATTTCTGCTGACGAGAGGGTGCGGAAATCCGAAGGCCACGAAACCCCTCTTCCTACAAGTTAAATACAGTAATGGTGAAAAATTTGACTCTTCCGAAGATTGAAGTCTTGGTAAATAATATCCCAGCCACCGCACTCCTGGATAGCGGCGCGCAGTGTTCCTGTGTGGCAGAAGAGTTTTTTAGGAAGTATTTTCGCAAATACCGCATATATAATGCGGATAATACCACAGTGTTAGCGGCGCAAGGAGAAAAATGTAAGTGCGTAGGTAAAGTACCTTTGTATATCCGTATCAAGGACGAACAAATAAAGGTGATGTTTTTTATAGTAAAGAATCTGCAAGCACATTTAATTTTAGGAATAGATTTTCTTTCAGAAGCCCAAGCTACGCTGGATTTTAATGAAGCGTCCCTTAAGCTGACAATGAAACCAGTTCGTAGTGAAAACGCTGAACCGCCGATGTTAAAACTTGACCACCTGCCTAATGACGAGCAAGATAGAATCCGACAAGTGGTAAGTGAATTTGCTTCGTTATTTAGTGATATTCCAGGATTTACTCAGGTTACTAACCATAGTATTGCCACCGGAGATGCAATGCCAGTTCGCCAAAAACCATACCGGTATGATAAGTATAAGGAAAAAATTATAGAATGGCATATTACCGATATGCTACGTAAAAAGATCATAACGCCCATCTCAAGTAGTTATGCTAGCCCGGTGGTTTTATGTAAGAAAAATAACGACTATCCTTTGGAGCATCCAAAAAGGTGGAGATTCGCTATTGATTACCGTAAATTAAATTCCATAACGAAATATCCGGTATATCCGTTACCGATCATAGAAGAAATTTTAAGGAACATAAAATCAACCAAATTTATGACGACTTTAGACTTAACGACTGGTTATTTTCAAATAGGGCTGAGGCCTGAGGGCGTGCCTAAGACTGCTTTTATAACCAAGTCTGGCACTTATGCATTTTTGCGTATGCCGTTTGGCCTTTCAGGTGTCCCGGCAACATTTCAGCGATGCATGGACATTGTGTTAAGACCTGTTCTTGGAAAGTCCACATTTATCTATTTAGACGATATCATTATTACTAGTGATAATCTCGACCAACATGTACAGGATTTAAGACAGGTGTTTTCTTTATTAAATGAGGCCGGTCTAAAAGTTAATGTCGAAAAGTGCAAATTTGCAGCACCTGAATTAAAATATTTAGGTTACAAAATATCTCAAAAAGGGATCGAGACAGATGAATCAAAAATAATCGCTGTACAAATGTATCCGACTCCAAACACGGCAAAGAAGCTCTCTTCTTTTCTAGGACTTTGTTCATATTTTAGGTCCTTTATAAAAGATTTTGCGGCTATCGCGGAGCCATTGTTAAAATTAAAAAGGAAAAAGGCAACATTCTCGTGGACGGCCGAAGCCAATAGTGCTTTCGAAAAATTAAAACAAGCATTAACGCAAGCCCCTGTGTTGAAATTTCCTGAAAAGGATGACAATTTAGAAATTTCAGCGGATGCTTCGGATTATGCGGTAGGAGAGGTACTTTCGCAAAATCAGCAGCCCGTGGCATTTTTTAGCCGAACTTTAAATCAAACACAAAGAAATTATTCCGCGACCGAGAGAGAGGCACTTGCAGTTCTGTTAGCAGTGCAAAAGTTCCGAGTTTATTTTGGACAGGCGCCAATAACAGTGTACTCTGATCATGCGGCGGTAACTAGATTGTACTCAGGGAAAAATTTATCCCCAAGGTTAATAAGATGGGCACTCAAGCTGCAAGAATATAATCTGGTAATCAAGCATACCCCCGGAAAGGAAAATATCGTAGCAGATGCTCTATCAAGAATTAAAATTGACGAACAAGGTAATGCCGTAAAGGTGGCAATGCTTACAGCATGTACAATAAATTCCCGAGAAACTGTAATAACCGAATTGGGTAAGGATCCTGAGTTTGGAAGTATTTATGAGTATTTGAAGGATCCTGAAAATTTTAGCCACCAAGATATTGTGGCGATAAGAAATAGGGCGGCCCATTACGAACTAACAGATGATCTATTATTCTATACAAAAACTACGAATTCCAACAACGAATTTCGACCTGTTATCCCAGCTAGTCTTAGATTAAATATCCTGCAGGAGCTCCATGACAGTCCTTTAGCTTCTCATGCTGGTATACGAAAAACTATCCAACGCGTACGCGAGGCAGTCTACTTTCCTGAACTGCAAAAGTTAACAAGGGCGTATGTCCAGTCCTGCCCAACATGTCAAGCAGTTAATTATATTAATTTCCGCCCGGCCGGGTTTCTAAATAGTATTAAATCCGAATTTCCAAATGAAATAATTGGCATCGATTTATTGGGCCCTTTCCCAAAAAGTCAGTTAAATAAAAGTCGCTATCTCCTTGTTATGGTTGATCATTTTAGTAAATGGACCGAAATTGTTCCCTTAAAACGAGCCTCCGCGAAATTAGTTACTGATTCTATTTTAAATAAATATATTTTAAAATACGGGGCGCCCCTAAAAGTTATATCGGATAATGGTCCTCAATTTGTAAGTAATATATTTGAAGACATGTGCCAAAAACTGGGCATACGTCATTTAAAAATGGTCCCGTATCGGCCGCAATCAAATATAGCGGAACGGGTAAACAGAAATATAGTGAAAATTATCCGTAGTTATGTTAAAAATTTTCATAAAAGCTGGGATAACTATGTCAATGAATTTGCTTTCGCCCTTAGGACCGCAAAACATGATACAACGGGCAAAACACCTGCTGAGTTATTTCTAGGCAGAAAGATTATAACACCGTTAGATAAATTATTTTATGTGCAACAAAGAGCCCCAGAATTTAAAATGGGTGATATAGAAAAACTAATAAAAGAAGCAAAAAAGAATACGGAAGTAGCACAAAGAAAACAGAAGCTCTATTATGATTTGAAACGACGGGGAGTAACTTATAAAGTAGGGGATGAAGTTTTAAAAATTAAGCACTCACTTTCTTCAGCACCAGAAGATAAAACTGCCAAATTTTTTCCACGATTTGAAGGACCATATGTTATAGAAAAAATAATTCACGCTGTAGTTGTGTTAAAAGCCAGAAATGGTGAAACCTGTTCCGCAAACATTGATCAAATCAAGCCCTACTTCGATCGTAATAAAATGCAAATCTTTTCAGATCTTTTGCAGGATCCGGCACGGCAGACACCGCGGGAACAAGCTCCAGAGGTGGAAAAACGGCAAGTACAAGGGCAAGCCAATAAGAGGCAGGAGCAAGTGAAAAGAAAATTTCCCCGCGGAAAAATTAAAGGTAACAAGAAAAAGAAGCCGTTCCACCGTCCAGAAAAGAGAGTTCACGAACACCCCCAGAATGAAGAAGGGAGAAGGACGACGTATGTGAAGAGAACCAGGAGAAATGACGGCAACTATAACCCGGCTCTAAAACGGAAGATCGACTCATCCGACAGGACTCTCCGCAGTAAATGTAGCCGAACTGCGGAAGGGCCATCAGCGGCGGAGGAAAAGTTACAAGGAAAATTTGAACGGCCAACAACGAGATCCAAGCAGGAACACGACAGAAGTTTCCCGGTTCCGCCAAGACCAGCTGCCATCAAACGGCCAAGACCACAAGCAGAGGAGAAAAGGAAGGTATTCAAGGGTGGCCGAACTGGTGAAAAAAGGAAGCTTCCAGAGGAAAGCACTGAAGGGCGAGCCCGTACAAGAAGGAGGATAAATCAAACTACTATCTGCAGTACCTTTAAAGACTGGGCCCAGAAAAGGATGTCCGAATATTACAAAGATTTCTGGAAGGAACCAGAATTGAATAAAAGCTCCTGTTTAGATGCAGTACAGATGAAAAAACATTGTTGTATATCCTGGGAGCTGCTATTGTAACAAATTTCTTTCTTTTAAATTTCTAGTTTCTAGCGAAGTATGTTTGTAAAAGATTGGCCTCGCGTTAGATTCTAGAGCTAAAAGTTTTCAACAAGGTCGTTTTAGACCTCAGTTTCAAACTAATTAACTCTGGCGGGAAGTATGGAAGAATCTTAAGTTTTACTAACGTTTATTTTTATTTTGAATCTTTACTATCACTTCTTATTTTCTACTTCCGGCCAGAATTATAAGCGTTAAGGTTTTTATGCAAAGTTGTCTGGCGAACGCCAAGTATTTAAGTTGTGGCCTTTTGCCAAGCGAGAGAGAGGAAGCAGTGAGTCAAAGCAGGCCGCTTACCTCAGAAGTTACGCAGTTGCTGTTTGCCTTCCAGGCCAGAGGTTTTAATCCTCTTGATAAATTTAAACGTATTGTAGTGTTCTCAGTTATCTGTACTACATACGCCTTCCTGTTAATATAAGGCCAATCTTCCACGTTTATTATTCTAAAGTTAAATTAGAGTTTAGTTTTATTTTTATACTTTTACGTTAGACCCCGAGTAGCGGGTCGGTGTATTCCGAAGTACGGAAGTTATTGTATATAGAGAAACATAAAGGGTTTTGTATACCCTTCGTCTGTATCCTGTCTACTTACCACAATTAGTGAACATAGCTTTAGTAAGCTCTCTGTTCCGAGTCAGGTCCTTGTATGTTCCCGAAGAAGGTTAGGAGGAACATTGAACCTGATAGTGGCGCCCAACGAAGAAGAATAACCATGGCCGAGTTTCAAGAAGAACCTGTGCTGCCTGCAGAAACGGCTCAGAATCCAGAAATGCCAGCTGCCGCCCTGGAAGGATTCGGTTACATCGTCCATACCATGCGCGCTTCGATGAAGCCAGAAGCAACGTTTAATGGAAACTCACCGGTAACCAGTTTTTTGGAAAAATTGGATGACCACTTCATGCACGAGTTTCAAAAAGTTACCTTAGCTACCAGCGCTTTGAGGGGCCAAGCGCTTAACTGGTTCAAATGTATAGGCAGAAGTCTCTTGGGTCAAGCAGGAAGTCCCACCTATACTTACGAAAATTTCAAGACTGCCCTACTAAAAGCCTTCCCTGTTGTAAGAGATCGTGCGAAATTAGAAACGGAACTTTTCAGTATATATCAACAAAGAATCGAAAACCTCTCGAGCTTTATTTTAAGAAAAATTCACGTTTTCATGCTCTTGTATGGAAACAAAGAATCGAAAACCTCTCGAGCTTTATTTTAAGAAAAATTCACGTTTTCATGCTCTTGTATGGAAACAAAGAATCGAAAACCTCTCGAGCTTTATTTTAAGAAAAATTCACGTTTTCATGCTCTTGTATGGAAACCGTCCGGATCCTGAAATAATTCAAGTGATTCTGCCGAGGTTACTGCCCCAAGTGCGAGACTTTATTGAATTAAGAAATCCGACTACACTGGAAAAGTTATTTGAGCTAGCAATCCAGTTTGAAAGTAGAAGAACGGCGGACGTCGAAAGAAGACGCCAATATCAACAGCGAAACCAATTTGGTACGCCAAGACTACAGCAAACTCAAGCATACGGCTACGGAGAAAAAGCGAATCAGTGGGCAAGGAAACCCGAGCATTCAAAAACAGCCGGCGAACGTCGACAGTTCAATAGCAACCCAGAAAAAAAGTCTCAAGGCCAAGGGAAAAAGAAGGAAAGCACGGAAAGGAAAAATAATTTAAACTAAAACGGATTTCTGCTGACGAGAGGGTGCGGAAATCCGAAGGCCACGAAACCCCTCTTCCTACAAGTTAAATAAAGTAATGGTGAAAAATTTGACTCTTCCGAAGATTGAAGTCTTGGTGAATAATATCCCAGCCACCGCACTCCTGGATACCGGCGCGCAGTGTTCCTGTGTGGCAGAAGAGTTTTTTAGGAAGTATTTTCGCAAATACCGCCTATATAATGCGGATAATACCACAGTGTTAGCGGCGCAAGGAGAAAAATGTAAGTGCGTAGGTAAAGTACCTTTGTATATCCGTATCAAGGACGAACAAATAAAGGTGATGTTTTTTATAGTAAAGAATCTGCAAGCACATTTAATTTTAGGAATAGATTTTCTTTCAGAAGCCCAAGCTAAGCTAGATTTTAATGAAGCGTCCCTTAAGCTGACAATGAAACCAGTTCGTACTGAAAACGCTGAACCGCCGATGTTAAAACTTGACAACCTGCCTAATGACGAGCAAGATAGAATCCGACAAGTGGTAAGTGAATTTGCTTCGTTATTTAGTGATATTCCAGGATTTACTCAGGTTACTAACCATAGTATTGCCACCGGAGATGCAATGCCAGTTCGCCAAAAACCATACCGGTATGATAAGTATAAGGAAAAAATTATAGAATAGCATATTACCGATATGCTACGTAAAAAGATCATAACGCGCATCTCAAGTAGTTATGCTAGCCCGGTGGTTTTATGTAAGAAAAATAACGACTATCCTTTGGAGCATCCAAAAAGGTGGAGATTCGCTATTGATTACCGTAAATTAAATTCCATAACGAAATATCCGGTATATCCGTTACCGATCATAGAAGAAATTTTAAGGAACATAAAATCAACCAAATTTATGACGACTTTAGACTTAACGACTGGTTATTTTCAAATAGGGCTGAGGCCTGAGGGCGTGCCTAAGACTGCTTTTATAACCAAGTCTGGCACTTATGCATTTTTGCGTATGCCGTTTGGCCTTTCAGGTGTCCCGGCAACATTTCAGCGATGCATGGACATTGTGTTAAGACCTGTTCTTGGAAAGTCCACATTTATCTATTTAGACGATATCATTATTACTAGTGATAATCTCGACCAACATGTACAGGATTTAAGACAGGTGTTTTCTTTATTAAATGAGGCCGGTCTAAAAGTTAATGTCGAAAAGTGCAAATTTGCAGCACCTGAATTAAAATATTTAGGTTACAAAATATCTCAAAAAGGGATCGAGACAGATGAATCAAAAATAATCGCTGTACAAATGTATCCGACTCCAAACACGGCAAAGAAGCTCTCTTCTTTTCTAGGACTTTGTTCATATTTTAGGTCCTTTATAAAAGATTTTGCGGCTATCGCGGAGCCATTGTTAAAATTAAAAAGGAAAAAGGCAACATTCTCGTGGACGGCCGAAGCCAATAGTGCTTTCGAAAAATTAAAACAAGCATTAACGAAGCCCCTGTGTTGAAATTTCCTGAAAAGGATGACAATTTAGAAATTTCAGCGGATGCTTCGGATTATGCGGTAGGAGAGGTACTTTCGCAAAATCAGCAGCCCGTGGCATTTTTTAGCCGAACTTTAAATCAAACACAAAGAAATTATTCCGCGACCGAGAGAGAGGCACTTGCAGTTCTGTTAGCAGTGCAAAAGTTCCGAGTTTATTTTGGACAGGCGCCAATAAAAGTGTACTCTGATCATGCGGCGGTAACTAGATTGTACTCAGGGAAAAATTTATCCCCAAGGTTAATAAGATGGGCACTCAAGCTGCAAGAATATAATCTGGTAATCAAGCATACCCCCGGAAAGGAAAATATCGTAGCAGATGCTCTATCAAGAATTAAAATTGACGAACAAGGTAATGCCGTAAAGGTGGCAATGCTTACAGCATGTACAATAAATTCCCGAGAAACTGTAATAACCGAATTGGGTAAGGATCCTGAGTTTGGAAGTATTTATGAGTATTTGAAGGATCCTGAAAATTTTAGCCACCAAGATATTGTGGCGATAAGAAATAGGGCGGCCCATTACGAACTAATAGATGATCTATTATTCTATACAAAAACTACGAATTCCAACAACGAATTTCGACCTGTTATCCCAGCTAGTCTTAGATTAAATATCCTGCAGGAGCTCCATGACAGTCCTTTAGCTTCTCATGCTGGTATTCGAAAAACTATCCAACGCGTACGCGAGGCAGTCTACTTTCCTGAACTGCAAAAGTTAACAAGGGCGTATGTCCAGTCCTGCCCAACATGTCAAGCAGTTAATTATATTAATTTCCGCCCGGCCGGGTTTCTAAATAGTATTAAATCCGAATTTCCAAATGAAATAATTGGCATCGATTTATTGGGCCCTTTCCCAAAAAGTCAGTTAAATAAAAGTCGCTATCTCCTTGCTATGGTTGATCATTTTAGTAAATGGACCGAAATTGTTCCCTTAAAACGAGCCTCCGCGAAATTAGTTACTGATTCTATTTTAAATAAATATATTTTAAAATACGGGGCGCCCCTAAAAGTTATATCGGATAATGGTCCTCAATTTGTAAGTAATATATTTGAAGACATGTGCCAAAAACTGGGCATACGTCATTTAAAAATGGTCCCGTATCGGCCGCAATCAAATATAGCGGAACGGGTAAACAGAAATATAGTGAAAATTATCCGTAGTTATGTTAAAAATTTTCATAAAAGCTGGGATAACTATGTCAATGAATTTGCTTTCGCCCTTAGGACCGCAAAACATGATACAACGGGCAAAACACCTGCTGAGTTATTTCTAGGCAGAAAGATTATAACACCGTTAGATAAATTATTTTATGTGCAACAAAGAGCCCCAGAATTTAAAATGGGTGATATAGAAAAACTAATAAAAGAAGCAAAAAAGAATACGGAAGTAGCACAAAGAAAACAGAAGCTCTATTATGATTTGAAACGACGGGGAGTAACTTATAAAGTAGGGGATGAAGTTTTAAAAATTAAGCACTCACTTTCTTCAGCACCAGAAGATAAAACTGTCAAATTTTTTCCACGATTTGAAGGACCATATGTTATAGAAAAAATAATTCACGCTGTAGTTGTGTTAAAAGCCAGAAATGGTGAAACCTGTTCCGCAAACATTGATCAAATCAAGCCCTACTTCGATCGTAATAAAATGCAAATCTTTTCAGATCTTTTGCAGGATCCGGCACGGCAGACACCGCGGGAACAAGCTCCAGAGGTGGAAAAACGGCAAGTACAAGGGCAAGCCAATAAGAGGCAGGAGCAAGTGAAAAGAAAATTTCCCCGCGGAAAAATTAAAGGTAACAAGAAAAAGAAGCCGTTCCACCGTCCAGAAAAGAGAGTTCACGAACACCCCCAGAATGAAGAAGGGAGAAGGACGACGTATGTGAAGAGAACCAGGAGAAATGACGGCAACTATAACCCGGCTCTAAAACGGAAGATCGACTCATCCGACAGGACTCTCCGCAGTAAATGTAGCCGAACTGCGGAAGGGCCATCAGCGGCGGAGGAAAAGTTACAAGGAAAATTTGAACGGCCAACAACGAGATCCAAGCAGGAACACGACAGAAGTTTCCCGGTTCCGCCAAGACCAGCTGCCATCAAACGGCCAAGACCACAAGCAGAGGAGAAAAGGAAGGTATTCAAGGGTGGCCGAACTGGTGAAAAAAGGAAGCTTCCAGAGGAAAGCACTGAAGGGCGAGCCCGTACAAGAAGGAGGATAAATCAAACTACTATCTGCAGTACCTTTAAAGACTGGGCCCAGAAAAGGATGTCCGAATATTACAAAGATTTCTGGAAGGAACCAGAATTGAATAAAAGCTCCTGTTTAGATGCAGTACAGATGAAAAAAGATTGTTGTATATCCTGGGAGCTGCTATTGTAACAAATTTCTTTCTTTTAAATTTCTAGTTTCTAGCGAAGTATGTTTGTAAAAGATTGGCCTCGCGTTAGATTCTAGAGCTAAAAGTTTTCAACAAGGTCGTTTTAGACCTCAGTTTCAAACTAATTAACTCTGGCGGGAAGTATGGAAGAATCTTAAGTTTTACTAACGTTTATTTTTATTTTGAATCTTTACTATCACTTCTTATTTTCTACTTCCGGCCAGAATTATAAGCGTTAAGGTTTTTATGCAAAGTTGTCTGGCGAACGCCAAGTATTTAAGTTGTGGCCTTTTGCCAAGCGAGAGAGAGGAAGCAGTGAGTCAAAGCAGGCCGCTTACCTCAGAAGTTACGCAGTTGCTGTTTGCCTTCCAGGCCAGAGGTTTTAATCCTCTTGATAAATTTAAACGTATTGTAGTGTTCTCAGTTATCTGTACTACATACGCCTTCCTGTTAATATAAGGCCAATCTTCCACGTTTATTATTCTAAAGTTAAATTAGAGTTTAGTTTTATTTTTATACTTTTACGTTAGACCCCGAGTAGCGGGTCGGTGTATTCCGAAGTACGGAAGTTATTGTATATAGAGAAACATAAAGGGTTTTGTATACCCTTCGTCTGTATCCTGTCTACTTACCACAATTAGTGAACATAGCTTTAGTAAGCTCTCTGTTCCGAGTCAGGTCCTTGTATGTTCCCGAAGAAGGTTAGGAGGAACATTGAACCTGATAGTGGCGCCCAACGAAGAAGAATAACCATGGCCGAGTTTCAAGAAGAACCTGTGCTGCCTGCAGAAACGGCTCAGAATCCAGAAATGCCAGCTGCCGCCCTGGAAGGATTCGGTTACATCGTCCATACCATGCGCGCTTCGATGAAACCAGAAGCAACGTTTAATGGAAACTCACCGGTAACCAGTTTTTTGGAAAAATTGGATGACCACTTCATGCACGAGTTTCAAAAAGTTACCTTAGCTACCAGCGCTTTGAGGGGCCAAGCGCTTAACTGGTTCAAATGTATAGGCAGAAGTCTCTTGGGTCAAGCAGGAAGTCCCACCTATACTTACGAAAATTTCAAGACTGCCCTACTAAAAGCCTTCCCTGTTGTAAGAGATCGTGCGAAATTAGAAACGGAACTTTTCAGTATATATCAACAAAGAATCGAAAACCTCTCGAGCTTTATTTTAAGAAAAATTCACGTTTTCATGCTCTTGTATGGAAACAAAGAATCGAAAACCTCTCGAGCTTTATTTTAAGAAAAATTCACGTTTTCATGCTCTTGTATGGAAACCGTCCGGATCCTGAAATAATTCAAGTGATTCTGCCGAGGTTACTGCCCCAAGTGCGAGACTTTATTGAATTAAGAAATCCGACTACACTGGAAAAGTTATTTGAGCTAGCAATCCAGTTTGAAAGTAGAAGAACGGCGGACGTCGAAAGAAGACGCCAATATCAACAGCGAAACCAATTTGGTACGCCAAGACTACAGCAAACTCAAGCATACGGCTACGGAGAAAAAGCGAATCAGTGGGCAAGGAAACCCGAGCATTCAAAAACAGCCGGCGAACGTCGACAGTTCAATAGCAACCCAGAAAAAAAGTCTCAAGGCCAGGGGAAAAAGAAGGAAAGCACGGAAAGGAAAAATAATTTAAACTAAAACGGATTTCTGCTGACGAGAGGGTGCGGAAATCCGAAGGCCACGAAACCCCTCTTCCTACAAGTTAAATACAGTAATGGTGAAAAATTTGACTCTTCCGAAGATTGAAGTCTTGGTGAATAATATCCCAGCCACCGCACTCCTGGATACCGGCGCGCAGTGTTCCTGTGTGGCAGAAGAGTTTTTTAGGAAGTATTTTCGCAAATACCGCATATATAATGCGGATAATACCACAGTGTTAGCGGCGCAAGGAGAAAAATGTAAGTGCGTAGGTAAAGTACCTTTGTATATCCGTATCAAGGACGAACAAATAAAGGTGATGTTTTTATAGTAAAGAATCTGCAAGCACATTTAATTTTAGGAATAGATTTTCTTTCAGAAGCCCAAGCTAAGCTGGATTTTAATGAAGCGTCCCTTAAGCTGACAATGAAACCAGTTCGTACTGAAAACGCTGAACCGCCGATGTTAAAACTTGACCACCTGCCTAATGACGAGCAAGATAGAATCCGACAAGTGGTAAGTGAATTTGCTTCGTTATTTAGTGATATTCCAGGATTTACTCAGGTTACTAACCATAGTATTGCCACCGGAGATGCAATGCCAGTTCGCCAAAAACCATACCGGTATGATAAGTATAAGGAAAAAATTATAGAATAGCATATTACTGATATGCTACGTAAAAAGATCATAACGCCCATCTCAAGTAGTTATGCTAGCCCGGTGGTTTTATGTAAGAAAAATAACGACTATCCTTTGGAGCATCCAAAAAGGTGGAGATTCGCTATTGATTACCGTAAATTAAATTCCATAACGAAATATCCGGTATATCCGTTACCGATCATAGAAGAAATTTTAAGGAACATAAAATCAACCAAATTTATGACGACTTTAGACTTAACGACTGGTTATTTTCAAATAGGGCTGAGGCCTGAGGGCGTGCCTAAGACTGCTTTTATAACCAAGTCTGGCACTTATGCATTTTTGCGTATGCCGTTTGGCCTTTCAGGTGTCCCGGCAACATTTCAGCGATGCATGGACATTGTGTTAAGACCTGTTCTTGGAAAGTCCACATTTATCTATTTAGACGATATCATTATTACTAGTGATAATCTCGACCAACATGTACAGGATTTAAGACAGGTGTTTTCTTTATTAAATGAGGCCGGTCTAAAAGTTAATGTCGAAAAGTGCAAATTTGCAGCACCTGAATTAAAATATTTAGGTTACAAAATATCTCAAAAAGGGATCGAGACAGATGAATCAAAAATAATCGCTGTACAAATGTATCCGACTCCAAACACGGCAAAGAAGCTCTCTTCTTTTCTAGGACTTTGTTCATATTTTAGGTCCTTTATAAAAGATTTTGCGGCTATCGCGGAGCCATTGTTAAAATTAAAAAGGAAAAAGGCAACATTCTCGTGGACGGCCGAAGCCAATAGTGCTTTCGAAAAATTAAAACAAGCATTAATGCAAGCCCCTGTGTTGAAATTTCCTGAAAAGGATGACAATTTAGAAATTTCAGCGGATGCTTCGGATTATGCGGTAGGAGAGGTACTTTCGCAAAATCAGCAGCCCGTGGCATTTTTTAGCCGAACTTTAAATCAAACACAAAGAAATTATTCCGCGACCGAGAGAGAGGCACTTGCAGTTCTGTTAGCAGTGCAAAAGTTCCGAGTTTATTTTGGACAGGCGCCAATAACAGTGTACTCTGATCATGCGGCGGTAACTAGATTGTACTCAGGGAAAAATTTATCCCCAAGGTTAATAAGATGGGCACTCAAGCTGCAAGAATATAATCTGGTAATCAAGCATACCCCCGGAAAGGAAAATATCGTAGCAGATGCTCTATCAAGAATTAAAATTGACGAACAAGGTAATGCCGTAAAGGTGGCAATGCTTACAGCATGTACAATAAATTCCCGAGAAACTGTAATAACCGAATTGGGTAAGGATCCTGAGTTTGGAAGTATTTATGAGTATTTGAAGGATCCTGAAAATTTTAGCCACCAAGATATTGTGGCGATAAGAAATAGGGCGGCCCATTACGAACTAATAGATGATCTATTATTCTATACAAAAACTACGAATTCCAACAACGAATTTCGACCTGTTATCCCAGCTAGTCTTAGATTAAATATCCTGCAGGAGCTCCATGACAGTCCTTTAGCTTCTCATGCTGGTATTCGAAAAACTATCCAACGCGTACGCGAGGCAGTCTACTTTCCTGAACTGCAAAAGTTAACAAGGGCGTATGTCCAGTCCTGCCCAACATGTCAAGCAGTTAATTATATTAATTTCCGCCCGGCCGGGTTTCTAAATAGTATTAAATCCGAATTTCCAAATGAAATAATTGGCATCGATTTATTGGGCCCTTTCCCAAAAAGTCAGTTAAATAAAAGTCGCTATCTCCTTGCTATGGTTGATCATTTTAGTAAATGGACCGAAATTGTTCCCTTAAAACGAGCCTCCGCGAAATTAGTTACTGATTCTATTTTAAATAAATATATTTTAAAATACGGGGCGCCCCTAAAAGTTATATCGGATAATGGTCCTCAATTTGTAAGTAATATATTTGAAGACATGTGCCAAAAACTGGGCATACGTCATTTAAAAATGGTCCCGTATCGGCCGCAATCAAATATAGCGGAACGGGTAAACAGAAATATAGTGAAAATTATCCGTAGTTATGTTAAAAATTTTCATAAAAGCTGGGATAACTATGTCAATGAATTTGCTTTCGCCCTTAGGACCGCAAAACATGATACAACGGGCAAAACACCTGCTGAGTTATTTCTAGGCAGAAAGATTATAACACCGTTAGATAAATTATTTTATGTGCAACAAAGAGCCCCAGAATTTAAAATGGGTGATATAGAAAAACTAATAAAAGAAGCAAAAAAGAATACGGAAGTAGCACAAAGAAAACAGAAGCTCTATTATGATTTGAAACGACGGGGAGTAACTTATAAAGTAGGGGATGAAGTTTTAAAAATTAAGCACTCACTTTCTTCAGCACCAGAAGATAAAACTGTCAAATTTTTTCCACGATTTGAAGGACCATATGTTATAGAAAAAATAATTCACGCTGTAGTTGTGTTAAAAGCCAGAAATGGTGAAACCTGTTCCGCAAACATTGATCAAATCAAGCCCTACTTCGATCGTAATAAAATGCAAATCTTTTCAGATCTTTTGCAGGATCCGGCACGGCAGACACCGCGGGAACAAGCTCCAGAGGTGGAAAAACGGCAAGTACAAGGGCAAGCCAATAAGAGGCAGGAGCAAGTGAAAAGAAAATTTCCCCGCGGAAAAATTAAAGGTAAGAAGAAAAAGAAGCCGTTCCACCGTCCAGAAAAGAGAGTTCACGAACACCCCCAGAATGAAGAAGGGAGAAGGACGACGTATGTGAAGAGAACCAGGAGAAATGACGGCAACTATAACCCGGCTCTAAAACGGAAGATCGACTCATCCGACAGGACTCTCCGCAGTAAATGTAGCCGAACTGCGGAAGGGCCATCAGCGGCGGAGGAAAAGTTACAAGGAAAATTTGAACGGCCAACAACGAGATCCAAGCAGGAACACGACAGAAGTTTCCCGGTTCCGCCAAGACCAGCTGCCATCAAACGGCCAAGACCACAAGCAGAGGAGAAAAGGAAGGTATTCAAGGGTGGCCGAACTGGTGAAAAAAGGAAGCTTCCAGAGGAAAGCACTGAAGGGCGAGCCCGTACAAGAAGGAGGATAAATCAAACTACTATCTGCAGTACCTTTAAAGACTGGGCCCAGAAAAGGATGTCCGAATATTACAAAGATTTCTGGAAGGAACCAGAATTGAATAAAAGCTCCTGTTTAGATGCAGTACAGATGAAAAAAGATTGTTGTATATCCTGGGAGCTGCTATTGTAACAAATTTCTTTCTTTTAAATTTCTAGTTTCTAGCGAAGTATGTTTGTAAAAGATTGGCCTCGCGTTAGATTCTAGAGCTAAAAGTTTTCAACAAGGTCGTTTTAGACCTCAGTTTCAAACTAATTAACTCTGGCGGGAAGTATGGAAGAATCTTAAGTTTTACTAACGTTTATTTTTATTTTGAATCTTTACTATCACTTCTTATTTTCTACTTCCGGCCAGAATTATAAGCGTTAAGGTTTTTATGCAAAGTTGTCTGGCGAACGCCAAGTATTTAAGTTGTGGCCTTTTGCCAAGCGAGAGAGAGGAAGCAGTGAGTCAAAGCAGGCCGCTTACCTCAGAAGTTACGCAGTTGCTGTTTGCCTTCCAGGCCAGAGGTTTTAATCCTCTTGATAAATTTAAACGTATTGTAGTGTTCTCAGTTATCTGTACTACATACGCCTTCCTGTTAATATAAGGCCAATCTTCCACGTTTATTATTCTAAAGTTAAATTAGAGTTTAGTTTTATTTTTATACTTTTACGTTAGACCCCGAGTAGCGGGTCGGTGTATTCCGAAGTACGGAAGTTATTGTATATAGAGAAACATAAAGGGTTTTGTATACCCTTCGTCTGTATCCTGTCTACTTACCACAATTAGTGAACATAGCTTTAGTAAGCTCTCTGTTCCGAGTCAGGTCCTTGTATGTTCCCGAAGAAGGTTAGGAGGAACATTGAACCTGATAGTGGCGCCCAACGAAGAAGAATAACCATGGCCGAGTTTCAAGAAGAACCTGTGCTGCCTGCAGAAACGGCTCAGAATCCAGAAATGCCAGCTGCCGCCCTGGAAGGATTCGGTTACATCGTCCATACCATGCGCGCTTCGATGAAACCAGAAGCAACGTTTAATGGAAACTCACCGGTAACCAGTTTTTTGGAAAAATTGGATGACCACTTCATGCACGAGTTTCAAAAAGTTACCTTAGCTACCAGCGCTTTGAGGGGCCAAGCGCTTAACTGGTTCAAATGTATAGGCAGAAGTCTCTTGGGTCAAGCAGGAAGTCCCACCTATACTTACGAAAATTTCAAGACTGCCCTACTAAAAGCCTTCCCTGTTGTAAGAGATCGTGCGAAATTAGAAACGGAACTTTTCAGTATATATCAACAAAGAATCGAAAACCTCTCGAGCTTTATTTTAAGAAAAATTCACGTTTTCATGCTCTTGTATGGAAACAAAGAATCGAAAACCTCTCGAGCTTTATTTTAAGAAAAATTCACGTTTTCATGCTCTTGTATGGAAACCGTCCGGATCCTGAAATAATTCAAGTGATTCTGCCGAGGTTACTGCCCCAAGTGCGAGACTTTATTGAATTAAGAAATCCGACTACACTGGAAAAGTTATTTGAGCTAGCAATCCAGTTTGAAAGTAGAAGAACGGCGGACGTCGAAAGAAGACGCCAATATCAACAGCGAAACCAATTTGGTACGCCAAGACTACAGCAAACTCAAGCATACGGCTACGGAGAAAAAGCGAATCAGTGGGCAAGGAAACCCGAGCATTCAAAAACAGCCGGCGAACGTCGACAGTTCAATAGCAACCCAGAAAAAAAGTCTCAAGGCCAGGGGAAAAAGAAGGAAAGCACGGAAAGGAAAAATAATTTAAACTAAAACGGATTTCTGCTGACGAGAGGGTGCGGAAATCCGAAGGCCACGAAACCCCTCTTCCTACAAGTTAAATACAGTAATGAAGAAAAATTTGACTCTTCCGAAGATTGAAGTCTTGGTGAATAATATCCCAGCCACCGCACTCCTGGATACCGGCGCGCAGTGTTCCTGTGTGGCAGAAGAGTTTTTTAGGAAGTATTTTCGCAAATACCGCATATATAATGCGGATAATACCATAGTGTTAGCGGCGCAAGGAGAAAAATGTAAGTGCGTAGGTAAAGTACCTTTGTATATCCGTATCAAGGACGAACAAAGAAAGGTGATGTTTTTTATAGTAAAGAATCTGCAAGCACATTTAATTTTAGGAATAGATTTTCTTTCAGAAGCCCAAGCTACGCTGGATTTTAATGAAGCGTCCCTTAAGCTGACAATGAAACCAGTTCGTACTGAAAACGCTGAACCGCCGATGTTAAAACTTGACCACCTGCCTAATGACGAGCAAGATAGAATCCGACAAGTGGTAAGTGAATTTGCTTCGTTATTTAGTGATATTCCAGGATTTACTCAGGTTACTAACCATAGTATTGCCACCGGAGATGCAATGCCAGTTCGCCAAAAACCATACCGGTATGATAAGTATAAGGAAAAAATTATAGAATGGCATATTACCGATATGCTACGTAAAAAGATCATAACGCCCATCTCAAGTAGTTATGCTAGCCCGGTGGTTTTATGTAAGAAAAATAACGACTATCCTTTGGAGCATCCAAAAAGGTGGAGATTCGCTATTGATTACCGTAAATTAAATTCCATAACGAAATATCCGGTATATCCGTTACCGATCATAGAAGAAATTTTAAGGAACATAAAATCAACCAAATTTATGACGACTTTAGACTTAACGACTGGTTATTTTCAAATAGGGCTGAGGCCTGAGGGCGTGCCTAAGACTGCTTTTATAACCAAGTCTGGCACTTATGCATTTTTGCGTATGCCGTTTGGCCTTTCAGGTGTCCCGGCAAAATTTCAGCGATGCATGGACATTGTGTTAAGACCTGTTCTTGGAAAGTCCACATTTATCTATTTAGACGATATCATTATTACTAGTGATAATCTCGACCAACATGTACAGGATTTAAGACAGGTGTTTTCTTTATTAAATGAGGCCGGTCTAAAAGTTAATGTCGAAAAGTGCAAATTTGCAGCACCTGAATTAAAATATTTAGGTTACAAAATATCTCAAAAAGGGATCGAGACAGATGAATCAAAAATAATCGCTGTACAAATGTATCCGACTCCAAACACGGCAAAGAAGCTCTCTTCTTTTCTAGGACTTTGTTCATATTTTAGGTCCTTTATAAAAGATTTTGCGGCTATCGCGGAGCCATTGTTAAAATTAAAAAGGAAAAAGGCAACATTCTCGTGGACGGCCGAAGCCAATAGTGCTTTCGAAAAATTAAAACAAGCATTAACGCAAGCCCCTGTGTTGAAATTTCCTGAAAAGGATGACAATTTAGAAATTTCAGCGGATGCTTCGGATTATGCGGTAGGAGAGGTACTTTCGCAAAATCAGCAGCCCGTGGCATTTTTTAGCCGAACTTTAAATCAAACACAAAGAAATTATTCCGCGACCGAGAGAGAGGCACTTGCAGTTCTGTTAGCAGTGCAAAAGTTCCGAGTTTATTTTGGACAGGCGCCAATAACAGTGTACTCTGATCATGCGGCGGTAACTAGATTGTACTCAGGGAAAAATTTATCCCCAAGGTTAATAAGATGGGCACTCAAGCTGCAAGAATATAATCTGGTAATCAAGCATACCCCCGGAAAGGAAAATATCGTAGCAGATGCTCTATCAAGAATTAAAATTGACGAACAAGGTAATGCCGTAAAGGTGGCAATGCTTACAGCATGTACAATAAATTCCCGAGAAACTGTAATAACCGAATTGGGTAAGGATCCTGAGTTTGGAAGTATTTATGAGTATTTGAAGGATCCTGAAAATTTTAGCCACCAAGACATTGTGGCGATAAGAAATAGGGCGGCCCATTACGAACTAACAGATGATCTATTATTCTATACAAAAACTACGAATTCCAACAACGAATTTCGACCTGTTATCCCAGCTAGTCTTAGATTAAATATCCTGCAGGAGCTCCATGACAGTCCTTTAGCTTCTCATGCTGGTATACGAAAAACTATCCAACGCGTACGCGAGGCAGTCTACTTTCCTGAACTGCAAAAGTTAACAAGGGCGTATGTCCAGTCCTGCCCAACATGTCAAGCAGTTAATTATATTAATTTCCGCCCGGCCGGGTTTCTAAATAGTATTAAATCCGAATTTCCAAATGAAATAATTGGCATCGATTTATTGGGCCCTTTCCCAAAAAGTCAGTTAAATAAAAGTCGCTATCTCCTTGTTATGGTTGATCATTTTAGTAAATGGACCGAATTTGTTCCCTTAAAACGAGCCTCCGCGAAATTAGTTACTGATTCTATTTTAAATAAATATATTTTAAAATACGGGGCGCCCCTAAAAGTTATATCGGATAATGGTCCTCAATTTGTAAGTAATATATTTGAAGACATGTGCCAAAAACTGGGCATACGTCATTTAAAAATGGTCCCGTATCGGCCGCAATCAAATATAGCGGAACGGGTAAACAGAAATATAGTGAAAATTATCCGTAGTTATGTTAAAAATTTTCATAAAAGCTGGGATAACTATGTCAATGAATTTGCTTTCGCCCTTAGGACCGCAAAACATGATACAACGGGCAAAACACCTGCTGAGTTATTTCTAGGCAGAAAGATTATAACACCGTTAGATAAATTATTTTATGTGCAACAAAGAGCCCCAGAATTTAAAATGGGTGATATAGAAAAACTAATAAAAGAAGCAAAAAAGAATACGGAAGTAGCACAAAGAAAACAGAAGCTCTATTATGATTTGAAACGACGGGGAGTAACTTATAAAGTAGGGGATGAAGTTTTAAAAATTAAGCACTCACTTTCTTCAGCACCAGAAGATAAAACTGCCAAATTTTTTCCACGATTTGAAGGACCATATGTTATAGAAAAAATAATTCACGCTGTAGTTGTGTTAAAAGCCAGAAATGGTGAAACCTGTTCCGCAAACATTGATAAAATCAAGCCCTACTTCGATCGTAATAAAATGCAAATCTTTTCAGATCTTTTGCAGGATCCGGCACGGCAGACACCGCGGGAACAAGCTCCAGAGGTGGAAAAACGGCAAGTACAAGGGCAAGCCAATAAGAGGCAGGAGCAAGTGAAAAGAAAATTTCCCCGCGGAAAAATTAAAGGTAAGAAGAAAAAGAAGCCGTTCCACCGTCCAGAAAAGAGAGTTCACGAACACCCCCAGAATGAAGAAGGGAGAAGGACGACGTATGTGAAGAGAACCAGGAGAAATGACGGCAACTATAACCCGGCTCTAAAACGGAAGATCGACTCATCCGACAGGACTCTCCGCAGTAAATGTAGCCGAACTGCGGAAGGGCCATCAACGGCGGAGGAAAAGTTACAAGGAAAATTTGAACGGCCAACAACGAGATCCAAGCAGGAACACGACAGAAGTTTCCCGGTTCCGCCAAGACCAGCTGCCATCAAACGGCCAAGACCACAAGCAGAGGAGAAAAGGAAGGTATTCAAGGGTGGCCGAACTGGTGAAAAAAGGAAGCTTCCAGAGGAAAGCACTGAAGGGCGAGCCCGTACAAGAAGGAGGATAAATCAAACTACTATCTGCAGTACCTTTAAAGACTGGGCCCAGAAAAGGATGTCCGAATATTACAAAGATTTCTGGAAGGAACCAGAATTGAATAAAAGCTCCTGTTTAGATGCAGTACAGATGAAAAAAGATTGTTGTATATCCTGGGAGCTGCTATTGTAACAAATTTCTTTCTTTTAAATTTCTAGTTTCTAGCGAAGTATGTTTGTAAAAGATTGGCCTCGCGTTAGATTCTAGAGCTAAAAGTTTTCAACAAGGTCGTTTTAGACCTCAGTTTCAAACTAATTAACTCTGGCGGGAAGTATGGAAGAATCTTAAGTTTTACTAACGTTTATTTTTATTTTGAATCTTTACTATCACTTCTTATTTTCTACTTCCGGCCAGAATTATAAGCGTTAAGGTTTTTATGCAAAGTTGTCTGGCGAACGCCAAGTATTTAAGTTGTGGCCTTTTGCCAAGCGAGAGAGAGGAAGCAGTGAGTCAAAGCAGGCCGCTTACCTCAGAAGTTACGCAGTTGCTGTTTGCCTTCCAGGCCAGAGGTTTTAATCCTCTTGATAAATTTAAACGTATTGTAGTGTTCTCAGTTATCTGTACTACATACGCCTTCCTGTTAATATAAGGCCAATCTTCCACGTTTATTATTCTAAAGTTAAATTAGAGTTTAGTTTTATTTTTATACTTTTACGTTAGACCCCGAGTAGCGGGTCGGTGTATTCCGAAGTACGGAAGTTATTGTATATAGAGAAACATAAAGGGTTTTGTATACCCTTCGTCTGTATCCTGTCTACTTACCACAATTAGTGAACATAGCTTTAGTAAGCTCTCTGTTCCGAGTCAGGTCCTTGTATGTTCCCGAAGAAGGTTAGGAGGAACATTGAACCTGATAGTGGCGCCCAACGAAGAAGAATAACCATGGCCGAGTTTCAAGAAGAACCTGTGCTGCCTGCAGAAACGGCTCAGAATCCAGAAATGCCAGCTGCCGCCCTGGAAGGATTCGGTTACATCGTCCATACCATGCGCGCTTCGATGAAACCAGAAGCAACGTTTAATGGAAACTCACCGGTAACCAGTTTTTTGGAAAAATTGGATGACCACTTCATGCACGAGTTTCAAAAAGTTACCTTAGCTACCAGCGCTTTGAGGGGCCAAGCGCTTAACTGGTTCAAATGTATAGGCAGAAGTCTCTTGGGTCAAGCAGGAAGTCCCACCTATACTTACGAAAATTTCAAGACTGCCCTACTAAAAGCCTTCCCTGTTGTAAGAGATCGTGCGAAATTAGAAACGGAACTTTTCAGTATATATCAACAAAGAATCGAAAACCTCTCGAGCTTTATTTTAAGAAAAATTCACGTTTTCATGCTCTTGTATGGAAACAAAGAATCGAAAACCTCTCGAGCTTTATTTTAAGAAAAATTCACGTTTTCATGCTCTTGTATGGAAACCGTCCGGATCCTGAAATAATTCAAGTGATTCTGCCGAGGTTACTGCCCCAAGTGCGAGACTTTATTGAATTAAGAAATCCGACTACACTGGAAAAGTTATTTGAGCTAGCAATCCAGTTTGAAAGTAGAAGAACGGCGGACGTCGAAAGAAGACGCCAATATCAACAGCGAAACCAATTTGGTACGCCAAGACTACAGCAAACTCAAGCATACGGCTACGGAGAAAAAGCGAATCAGTGGGCAAGGAAACCCGAGCATTCAAAAACAGCCGGCGAACGTCGACAGTTCAATAGCAACCCAGAAAAAAAGTCTCAAGGCCAGGGGAAAAAGAAGGAAAGCACGGAAAGGAAAAATAATTTAAACTAAAACGGATTTCTGCTGACGAGAGGGTGCGGAAATCCGAAGGCCACGAAACCCCTCTTCCTACAAGTTAAATACAGTAATGGTGAAAAATTTGACTCTTCCGAAGATTGAAGTCTTGGTGAATAATATCCCAGCCACCGCACTCCTGGATACCGGCGCGCAGTGTTCCTGTGTGGCAGAAGAGTTTTTTAGGAAGTATTTTCGCAAATACCGCATATATAATGCGGATAATACCACAGTGTTAGCGGCGCAAGGAGAAAAATGTAAGTGCGTAGGTAAAGTACCTTTGTATATCCGTATCAAGGACGAACAAATAAAGGTGATGTTTTTTATAGTAAAGAATCTGCAAGCACATTTAATTTTAGGAATAGATTTTCTTTCAGAAGCCCAAGCTACGCTGGATTTTAATGAAGCGTCCCTTAAGCTGACAATGAAACCAGTTCGTACTGAAAACGCTGAACCGCCGATGTTAAAACTTGACCACCTGCCTAATGACGAGCAAGATAGAATCCGACAAGTGGTAAGTGAATTTGCTTCGTTATTTAGTGATATTCCAGGATTTACTCAGGTTACTAACCATAGTATTGCCACCGGAGATGCAATGCCAGTTCGCCAAAAACCATACCGGTATGATAAGTATAAGGAAAAAATTATAGAATGGCATATTACCGATATGCTACGTAAAAAGATCATAACGCCCATCTCAAGTAGTTATGCTAGCCCGGTGGTTTTATGTAAGAAAAATAACGACTATCCTTTGGAGCATCCAAAAAGGTGGAGATTCGCTATTGATTACCGTAAATTAAATTCCATAACGAAATATCCGGTATATCCGTTACCGATCATAGAAGAAATTTTAAGGAACATAAAATCAACCAAATTTATGACGACTTTAGACTTAACGACTGGTTATTTTCAAATAGGGCTGAGGCCTGAGGGCGTGCCTAAGACTGCTTTTATAACCAAGTCTGGCACTTATGCATTTTTGCGTATGCCGTTTGGCCTTTCAGGTGTCCCGGCAACATTTCAGCGATGCATGGACATTGTGTTAAGACCTGTTCTTGGAAAGTCCACATTTATCTATTTAGACGATATCATTATTACTAGTGATAATCTCGACCAACATGTACAGGATTTAAGACAGGTGTTTTCTTTATTAAATGAGGCCGGTCTAAAAGTTAATGTCGAAAAGTGCAAATTTGCAGCACCTGAATTAAAATATTTAGGTTACAAAATATCTCAAAAAGGGATCGAGACAGATGAATCAAAAATAATCGCTGTACAAATGTATCCGACTCCAAACACGGCAAAGAAGCTCTCTTCTTTTCTAGGACTTTGTTCATATTTTAGGTCCTTTATAAAAGATTTTGCGGCTATCGCGGAGCCATTGTTAAAATTAAAAAGGAAAAAGGCAACATTCTCGTGGACGGCCGAAGCCAATAGTGCTTTCGAAAAATTAAAACAAGCATTAACGCAAGCCCCTGTGTTGAAATTTCCTGAAAAGGATGACAATTTAGAAATTTCAGCGGATGCTTCGGATTATGCGGTAGGAGAGGTACTTTCGCAAAATCAGCAGCCCGTGGCATTTTTTAGCCGAACTTTAAATCAAACACAAAGAAATTATTCCGCGACCGAGAGAGAGGCACTTGCAGTTCTGTTAGCAGTGCAAAAGTTCCGAGTTTATTTTGGACAGGCGCCAATAACAGTGTACTCTGATCATGCGGCGGTAACTAGATTGTACTCAGGGAAAAATTTATCCCCAAGGTTAATAAGATGGGCACTCAAGCTGCAAGAATATAATCTGGTAATCAAGCATACCCCCGGAAAGGAAAATATCGTAGCAGATGCTCTATCAAGAATTAAAATTGACGAACAAGGTAATGCCGTAAAGGTGGCAATGCTTACAGCATGTACAATAAATTCCCGAGAAACTGTAATAACCGAATTGGGTAAGGATCCTGAGTTTGGAAGTATTTATGAGTATTTGAAGGATCCTGAAAATTTTAGCCACCAAGACATTGTGGCGATAAGAAATAGGGCGGCCCATTACGAACTAACAGATGATCTATTATTCTATACAAAAACTACGAATTCCAACAACGAATTTCGACCTGTTATCCCAGCTAGTCTTAGATTAAATATCCTGCAGGAGCTCCATGACAGTCCTTTAGCTTCTCATGCTGGTATACGAAAAACTATCCAACGCGTACGCGAGGCAGTCTACTTTCCTGAACTGCAAAAGTTAACAAGGGCGTATGTCCAGTCCTGCCCAACATGTCAAGCAGTTAATTATATTAATTTCCGCCCGGCCGGGTTTCTAAATAGTATTAAATCCGAATTTCCAAATGAAATAATTGGCATCGATTTATTGGGCCCTTTCCCAAAAAGTCAGTTAAATAAAAGTCGCTATCTCCTTGTTATGGTTGATCATTTTAGTAAATGGACCGAAATTGTTCCCTTAAAACGAGCCTCCGCGAAATTAGTTACTGATTCTATTTTAAATAAATATATTTTAAAATACGGGGCGCCCCTAAAAGTTATATCGGATAATGGTCCTCAATTTGTAAGTAATATATTTGAAGACATGTGCCAAAAACTGGGCATACGTCATTTAAAAATGGTCCCGTATCGGCCGCAATCAAATATAGCGGAACGGGTAAACAGAAATATAGTGAAAATTATCCGTAGTTATGTTAAAAATTTTCATAAAAGCTGGGATAACTATGTCAATGAATTTGCTTTCGCCCTTAGGACCGCAAAACATGATACAACGGGCAAAACACCTGCTGAGTTATTTCTAGGCAGAAAGATTATAACACCGTTAGATAAATTATTTTATGTGCAACAAAGAGCCCCAGAATTTAAAATGGGTGATATAGAAAAACTAATAAAAGAAGCAAAAAAGAATACGGAAGTAGCACAAAGAAAACAGAAGCTCTATTATGATTTGAAACGACGGGGAGTAACTTATAAAGTAGGGGATGAAGTTTTAAAAATTAAGCACTCACTTTCTTCAGCACCAGAAGATAAAACTGCCAAATTTTTTCCACGATTTGAAGGACCATATGTTATAGAAAAAATAATTCACGCTGTAGTTGTGTTAAAAGCCAGAAATGGTGAAACCTGTTCCGCAAACATTGATCAAATCAAGCCCTACTTCGATCGTAATAAAATGCAAATCTTTTCAGATCTTTTGCAGGATCCGGCACGGCAGACACCGCGGGAACAAGCTCCAGAGGTGGAAAAACGGCAAGTACAAGGGCAAGCCAATAAGAGGCAGGAGCAAGTGAAAAGAAAATTTCCCCGCGGAAAAATTAAAGGTAACAAGAAAAAGAAGCCGTTCCACCGTCCAGAAAAGAGAGTTCACGAACACCCCCAGAATGAAGAAGGGAGAAGGACGACGTATGTGAAGAGAACCAGGAGAAATGACGGCAACTATAACCCGGCTCTAAAACGGAAGATCGACTCATCCGACAGGACTCTCCGCAGTAAATGTAGCCGAACTGCGGAAGGGCCATCAGCGGCGGAGGAAAAGTTACAAGGAAAATTTGAACGGCCAACAACGAGATCCAAGCAGGAACACGACAGAAGTTTCCCGGTTCCGCCAAGACCAGCTGCCATCAAACGGCCAAGACCACAAGCAGAGGAGAAAAGGAAGGTATTCAAGGGTGGCCGAACTGGTGAAAAAAGGAAGCTTCCAGAGGAAAGCACTGAAGGGCGAGCCCGTACAAGAAGGAGGATAAATCAAACTACTATCTGCAGTACCTTTAAAGACTGGGCCCAGAAAAGGATGTCCGAATATTACAAAGATTTCTGGGAGGAACCAGAATTGAATAAAAGCTCCTGTTTAGATGCAGTACAGATGAAAAAAGATTGTTGTATATCCTGGGAGCTGCTATTGTAACAAATTTCTTTCTTTTAAATTTCTAGTTTCTAGCGAAGTATGTTTGTAAAAGATTGGCCTCGCGTTAGATTCTAGAGCTAAAAGTTTTCAACAAGGTCGTTTTAGACCTCAGTTTCAAACTAATTAACTCTGGCGGGAAGTATGGAAGAATCTTAAGTTTTACTAACGTTTATTTTTATTTTGAATCTTTACTATCACTTCTTATTTTCTACTTCCGGCCAGAATTATAAGCGTTAAGGTTTTTATGCAAAGTTGTCTGGCGAACGCCAAGTATTTAAGTTGTGGCCTTTTGCCAAGCGAGAGAGAGGAAGCAGTGAGTCAAAGCAGGCCGCTTACCTCAGAAGTTACGCAGTTGCTGTTTGCCTTCCAGGCCAGAGGTTTTAATCCTCTTGATAAATTTAAACGTATTGTAGTGTTCTCAGTTATCTGTACTACATACGCCTTCCTGTTAATATAAGGCCAATCTTCCACGTTTATTATTCTAAAGTTAAATTAGAGTTTAGTTTTATTTTTATACTTTTACGTTAGACCCCGAGTAGCGGGTCGGTGTATTCCGAAGTACGGAAGTTATTGTATATAGAGAAACATAAAGGGTTTTGTATACCCTTCGTCTGTATCCTGTCTACTTACCACAATTAGTGAACATAGCTTTAGTAAGCTCTCTGTTCCGAGTCAGGTCCTTGTATGTTCCCGAAGAAGGTTAGGAGGAACATTGAACCTGATAGTGGCGCCCAACGAAGAAGAATAACCATGGCCGAGTTTCAAGAAGAACCTGTGCTGCCTGCAGAAACGGCTCAGAATCCAGAAATGCCAGCTGCCGCCCTGGAAGGATTCGGTTACATCGTCCATACCATGCGCGCTTCGATGAAGCCAGAAGCAACGTTTAATGGAAACTCACCGGTAACCAGTTTTTTGGAAAAATTGGATGACCACTTCATGCTCTACCCCGTGCACGAGTTTCAAAAAGTTACCTTAGCTACCAGCGCTTTGAGGGGCCAAGCGCTTAACTGGTTCAAATGTATAGGCAGAAGTCTCTTGGGTCAAGCAGGAAGTCCCACCTATACTTACGAAAATTTCAAGACTGCCCTACTAAAAGCCTTCCCTGTTGTAAGAGATCGTGCGAAATTAGAAACGGAACTTTTCAGTATATATCAACAAAGAATCGAAAACCTCTCGAGCTTTATTTTAAGAAAAATTCACGTTTTCATGCTCTTGTATGGAAACAAAGAATCGAAAACCTCTCGAGCTTTATTTTAAGAAAAATTCACGTTTTCATGCTCTTGTATGGAAACCGTCCGGATCCTGAAATAATTCAAGTGATTCTGCCGAGGTTACTGCCCCAAGTGCGAGACTTTATTGAATTAAGAAATCCGACTACACTGGAAAAGTTATTTGAGCTAGCAATCCAGTTTGAAAGTAGAAGAACGGCGGACGTCGAAAGAAGACGCCAATATCAACAGCGAAACCAATTTGGTACGCCAAGACTACAGCAAACTCAAGCATACGGCTACGGAGAAAAAGCGAATCAGTGGGCAAGGAAACCCGAGCATTCAAAAACAGCCGGCGAACGTCGACAGTTCAATAGCAACCCAGAAAAAAAGTCTCAAGGCCAGGGGAAAAAGAAGGAAAGCACGGAAAGGAAAAATAATTTAAACTAAAACGGATTTCTGCTGACGAGAGGGTGCGGAAATCCGAAGGCCACGAAACCCCTCTTCCTACAAGTTAAATACAGTAATGGTGAAAAATTTGACTCTTCCGAAGATTGAAGTCTTGGTGAATAATATCCCAGCCACCGCACTCCTGGATACCGGCGCGCAGTGTTCCTGTGTGGCAGAAGAGTTTTTTAGGAAGTATTTTCGCAAATACCGCATATATAATGCGGATAATACCACAGTGTTAGCGGCGCAAGGAGAAAAATGTAAGTGCGTAGGTAAAGTACCTTTGTATATCCGTATCAAGGACGAACAAATAAAGGTGATGTTTTTTATAGTAAAGAATCTGCAAGCACATTTAATTTTAGGAATAGATTTTCTTTCAGAAGCCCAAGCTAAGCTGGATTTTAATGAAGCGTCCCTTAAGCTGACAATGAAACCAGTTCGTACTGAAAACGCTGAACCGCCGATGTTAAAACTTGACCACCTGCCTAATGACGAGCAAGATAGAATCCGACAAGTGGTAAGTGAATTTGCTTCGTTATTTAGTGATATTCCAGGATTTACTCAGGTTACTAACCATAGTATTGCCACCGGAGATGCAATGCCAGTTCGCCAAAAACCATACCGGTATGATAAGTATAAGGAAAAAATTATAGAATGGCATATTACCGATATGCTACGTAAAAAGATCATAACGCCCATCTCAAGTAGTTATGCTAGCCCGGTGGTTTTATGTAAGAAAAATAACGACTATCCTTTGGAGCATCCAAAAAGGTGGAGATTCGCTATTGATTACCGTAAATTAAATTCCATAACGAAATATCCGGTATATCCGTTACCGATCATAGAAGAAATTTTAAGGAACATAAAATCAACCAAATTTATGACGACTTTAGACTTAACGACTGGTTATTTTCAAATAGGGCTGAGGCCTGAGGGCGTGCCTAAGACTGCTTTTATAACCAAGTCTGGCACTTATGCATTTTTGCGTATGCCGTTTGGCCTTTCAGGTGTCCCGGCAACATTTCAGCGATGCATGGACATTGTGTTAAGACCTGTTCTTGGAAAGTCCACATTTATCTATTTAGACGATATCATTATTACTAGTGATAATCTCGACCAACATGTACAGGATTTAAGACAGGTGTTTTCTTTATTAAATGAGGCCGGTCTAAAAGTTAATGTCGAAAAGTGCAAATCTGCAGCACCTGAATTAAAATATTTAGGTTACAAAATATCTCAAAAAGGGATCGAGACAGATGGATCAAAAATAATCGCTGTACAAATGTATCCGACTCCAAACACGGCAAAGAAGCTCTCTTCTTTTCTAGGACTTTGTTCATATTTTAGGTCCTTTATAAAAGATTTTGCGGCTATCGCGGAGCCATTGTTAAAATTAAAAAGGAAAAAGGCAACATTCTCGTGGACGGCCGAAGCCAATAGTGCTTTCGAAAAATTAAAACAAGCATTAACGCAAGCCCCTGTGTTGAAATTTCCTGAAAAGGATGACAATTTAGAAATTTCAGCGGATGCTTCGGATTATGCGGTAGGAGAGGTACTTTCGCAAAATCAGCAGCCCGTGGCATTTTTTAGCCGAACTTTAAATCAAACACAAAGAAATTATTCCGCGACCGAGAGAGAGGCACTTGCAGTTCTGTTAGCAGTGCAAAAGTTCCGAGTTTATTTTGGACAGGCGCCAATAACAGTGTACTCTGATCATGCGGCGGTAACTAGATTGTACTCAGGGAAAAATTTATCCCCAAGGTTAATAAGATGGGCACTCAAGCTGCAAGAATATAATCTGGTAATCAAGCATACCCCCGGAAAGGAAAATATCGTAGCAGATGCTCTATCAAGAATTAAAATTGACGAACAAGGTAATGCCGTAAAGGTGGCAATGCTTACAGCATGTACAATAAATTCCCGAGAAACTGTAATAACCGAATTGGGTAAGGATCCTGAGTTTGGAAGTATTTATGAGTATTTGAAGGATCCTGAAAATTTTAGCCACCAAGATATTGTGGCGATAAGAAATAGGGCGGCCCATTACGAACTAATAGATGATCTATTATTCTATACAAAAACTACGAATTCCAACAACGAATTTCGACCTGTTATCCCAGCTAGTCTTAGATTAAATATCCTGCAGGAGCTCCATGACAGTCCTTTAGCTTCTCATGCTGGTATTCGAAAAACTATCCAACGCGTACGCGAGGCAGTCTACTTTCCTGAACTGCAAAAGTTAACAAGGGCGTATGTCCAGTCCTGCCCAACATGTCAAGCAGTTAATTATATTAATTTCCACCCGGCCGGGTTTCTAAATAGTATTAAATCCGAATTTCCAAATGAAATAATTGGCATCGATTTATTGGGCCCTTTCCCAAAAAGTCAGTTAAATAAAAGTCGCTATCTCCTTGCTATGGTTGATCATTTTAGTAAATGGACCGAAATTGTTCCCTTAAAACGAGCCTCCGCGAAATTAGTTACTGATTCTATTTTAAATAAATATATTTTAAAATACGGGGCGCCCCTAAAAGTTATATCGGATAATGGTCCTCAATTTGTAAGTAATATATTTGAAGACATGTGCCAAAAACTGGGCATACGTCATTTAAAAATGGTCCCGTATCGGCCGCAATCAAATATAGCGGAACGGGTAAACAGAAATATAGTGAAAATTATCCGTAGTTATGTTAAAAATTTTCATAAAAGCTGGGATAACTATGTCAATGAATTTGCTTTCGCCCTTAGGACCGCAAAACATGATACAACGGGCAAAACACCTGCTGAGTTATTTCTAGGCAGAAAGATTATAACACCGTTAGATAAATTATTTTATGTGCAACAAAGAGCCCCAGAATTTAAAATGGGTGATATAGTAAAACTAATAAAAGAAGCAAAAAAGAATACGGAAGTAGCACAAAGAAAACAGAAGCTCTATTATGATTTGAAACGACGGGGAGTAACTTATAAAGTAGGGGATGAAGTTTTAAAAATTAAGCACTCACTTTCTTCAGCACCAGAAGATAAAACTGCCAAATTTTTTCCACGATTTGAAGGACCATATGTTATAGAAAAAATAATTCACGCTGTAGTTGTGTTAAAAGCCAGAAATGGTGAAACCTGTTCCGCAAACATTGATCAAATCAAGCCCTACTTCGATCGTAATAAAATGCAAATCTTTTCAGATCTTTTGCAGGATCCGGCACGGCAGACACCGCGGGAACAAGCTCCAGAGGTGGAAAAACGGCAAGTACAAGGGCAAGCCAATAAGAGGCAGGAGCAAGTGAAAAGAAAATTTCCCCGCGGAAAAATTAAAGGTAACAAGAAAAAGAAGCCGTTCCACCGTCCAGAAAAGAGAGTTCACGAACACCCCCAGAATGAAGAAGGGAGAAGGACGACGTATGTGAAGAGAACCAGGAGAAATGACGGCAACTATAACCCGGCTCTAAAACGGAAGATCGACTCATCCGACAGGACTCTCCGCAGTAAATGTAGCCGAACTGCGGAAGGGCCATCAGCGGCGGAGGAAAAGTTACAAGGAAAATTTGAACGGCCAACAACGAGATCCAAGCAGGAACACGACAGAAGTTTCCCGGTTCCGCCAAGACCAGCTGCCATCAAACGGCCAAGACCACAAGCAGAGGAGAAAAGGAAGGTATTCAAGGGTGGCCGAACTGGTGAAAAAAGGAAGCTTCCAGAGGAAAGCACTGAAGGGCGAGCCCGTACAAGAAGGAGGATAAATCAAACTACTATCTGCAGTACCTTTAAAGACTGGGCCCAGAAAAGGATGTCCGAATATTACAAAGATTTCTGGAAGGAACCAGAATTGAATAAAAGCTCCTGTTTAGATGCAGTACAGATGAAAAAAGATTGTTGTATATCCTGGGAGCTGCTATTGTAACAAATTTCTTTCTTTTAAATTTCTAGTTTCTAGCGAAGTATGTTTGTAAAAGATTGGCCTCGCGTTAGATTCTAGAGCTAAAAGTTTTCAACAAGGTCGTTTTAGACCTCAGTTTCAAACTAATTAACTCTGGCGGGAAGTATGGAAGAATCTTAAGTTTTACTAACGTTTATTTTTATTTTGAATCTTTACTATCACTTCTTATTTTCTACTTCCGGCCAGAATTATAAGCGTTAAGGTTTTTATGCAAAGTTGTCTGGCGAACGCCAAGTATTTAAGTTGTGGCCTTTTGCCAAGCGAGAGAGAGGAAGCAGTGAGTCAAAGCAGGCCGCTTACCTCAGAAGTTACGCAGTTGCTGTTTGCCTTCCAGGCCAGAGGTTTTAATCCTCTTGATAAATTTAAACGTATTGTAGTGTTCTCAGTTATCTGTACTACATACGCCTTCCTGTTAATATAAGGCCAATCTTCCACGTTTATTATTCTAAAGTTAAATTAGAGTTTAGTTTTATTTTTATACTTTTACGTTAGACCCCGAGTAGCGGGTCGGTGTATTCCGAAGTACGGAAGTTATTGTATATAGAGAAACATAAAGGGTTTTGTATACCCTTCGTCTGTATCCTGTCTACTTACCACAATTAGTGAACATAGCTTTAGTAAGCTCTCTGTTCCGAGTCAGGTCCTTGTATGTTCCCGAAGAAGGTTAGGAGGAACATTGAACCTGATAGTGGCGCCCAACGAAGAAGAATAACCATGGCCGAGTTTCAAGAAGAACCTGTGCTGCCTGCAGAAACGGCTCAGAATCCAGAAATGCCAGCTGCCGCCCTGGAAGGATTCGGTTACATCGTCCATACCATGCGCGCTTCGATGAAACCAGAAGCAACGTTTAATGGAAACTCACCGGTAACCAGTTTTTTGGAAAAATTGGATGACCACTTCATGCACGAGTTTCAAAAAGTTACCTTAGCTACCAGCGCTTTGAGGGGCCAAGCGCTTAACTGGTTCAAATGTATAGGCAGAAGTCTCTTGGGTCAAGCAGGAAGTCCCACCTATACTTACGAAAATTTCAAGACTGCCCTACTAAAAGCCTTCCCTGTTGTAAGAGATCGTGCGAAATTAGAAACGGAACTTTTCAGTATATATCAACAAAGAATCGAAAACCTCTCGAGCTTTATTTTAAGAAAAATTCACGTTTTCATGCTCTTGTATGGAAACAAAGAATCGAAAACCTCTCGAGCTTTATTTTAAGAAAAATTCACGTTTTCATGCTCTTGTATGGAAACCGTCCGGATCCTGAAATAATTCAAGTGATTCTGCCGAGGTTACTGCCCCAAGTGCGAGACTTTATTGAATTAAGAAATCCGACTACACTGGAAAAGTTATTTGAGCTAGCAATCCAGTTTGAAAGTAGAAGAACGGCGGACGTCGAAAGAAGACGCCAATATCAACAGCGAAACCAATTTGGTACGCCAAGACTACAGCAAACTCAAGCATACGGCTACGGAGAAAAAGCGAATCAGTGGGCAAGGAAACCCGAGCATTCAAAAACAGCCGGCGAACGTCGACAGTTCAATAGCAACCCAGAAAAAAAGTCTCAAGGCCAGGGGAAAAAGAAGGAAAGCACGGAAAGGAAAAATAATTTAAACTAAAACGGATTTCTGCTGACGAGAGGGTGCGGAAATCCGAAGGCCACGAAACCCCTCTTCCTACAAGTTAAATACAGTAATGGTGAAAAATTTGACTCTTCCGAAGATTGAAGTCTTGGTGAATAATATCCCAGCCACCGCACTCCTGGATACCGGCGCGCAGTGTTCCTGTGTGGCAGAAGAGTTTTTTAGGAAGTATTTTCGCAAATACCGCATATATAATGCGGATAATACCACAGTGTTAGCGGCGCAAGGAGAAAAATGTAAGTGCGTAGGTAAAGTACCTTTGTATATCCGTATCAAGGACGAACAAATAAAGGTGATGTTTTTTATAGTAAAGAATCTGCAAGCACATTTAATTTTAGGAATAGATTTTCTTTCAGAAGCCCAAGCTAAGCTGGATTTTAATGAAGCGTCCCTTAAGCTGACAATGAAACCAGTTCGTACTGAAAACGCTGAACCGCCGATGTTAAAACTTGACCACCTGCCTAATGACGAGCAAGATAGAATCCGACAAGTGGTAAGTGAATTTGCTTCGTTATTTAGTGATATTCCAGGATTTACTCAGGTTACTAACCATAGTATTGCCACCGGAGATGCAATGCCAGTTCGCCAAAAACCATACCGGTATGATAAGTATAAGGAAAAAATTATAGAATGGCATATTACCGATATGCTACGTAAAAAGATCATAACGCCCATCTCAATTAGTTATGCTAGCCCGGTGGTTTTATGTAAGAAAAATAACGACTATCCTTTGGAGCATCCAAAAAGGTGGAGATTCGCTATTGATTACCGTAAATTAAATTCCATAACGAAATATCCGGTATATCCGTTACCGATCATAGAAGAAATTTTAAGGAACATAAAATCAACCAAATTTATGACGACTTTAGACTTAACGACTGGTTATTTTCAAATAGGGCTGAGGCCTGAGGGCGTGCCTAAGACTGCTTTTATAACCAAGTCTGGCACTTATGCATTTTTGCGTATGCCGTTTGGCCTTTCAGGTGTCCCGGCAACATTTCAGCGATGCATGGACATTGTGTTAAGACCTGTTCTTGGAAAGTCCACATTTATCTATTTAGACGATATCATTATTACTAGTGATAATCTCGACCAACATGTACAGGATTTAAGACAGGTGTTTTCTTTATTAAATGAGGCCGGTCTAAAAGTTAATGTCGAAAAGTGCAAATTTGCAGCACCTGAATTAAAATATTTAGGTTACAAAATATCTCAAAAAGGGATCGAGACAGATGAATCAAAAATAATCGCTGTACAAATGTATCCGACTCCAAACACGGCAAAGAAGCTCTCTTCTTTTCTAGGACTTTGTTCATATTTTAGGTCCTTTATAAAAGATTTTGCGGCTATCGCGGAGCCATTGTTAAAATTAAAAAGGAAAAAGGCAACATTCTCGTGGACGGCCGAAGCCAATAGTGCTTTCGAAAAATTAAAACAAGCATTAACGCAAGCCCCTGTGTTGAAATTTCCTGAAAAGGATGCCAATTTAGAAATTTCAGCGGATGCTTCGGATTATGCGGTAGGAGAGGTACTTTCGCAAAATCAGCAGCCCGTGGCATTTTTTAGCCGAACTTTAAATCAAACACAAAGAAATTATTCCGCGACCGAGAGAGAGGCACTTGCAGTTCTGTTAGCAGTGCAAAAGTTCCGAGTTTATTTTGGACAGGCGCCAATAACAGTGTACTCTGATCATGCGGCGGTAACTAGATTGTACTCAGGGAAAAATTTATCCCCAAGGTTAATAAGATGGGCACTCAAGCTGCGAGAATATAATCTGGTAATCAAGCATACCCCCGGAAAGGAAAATATCGTAGCAGATGCTCTATCAAGAATTAAAATTGACGAACAAGGTAATGCCGTAAAGGTGGCAATGCTTACAGCATGTACAATAAATTCCCGAGAAACTGTAATAACCGAATTGGGTAAGGATCCTGAGTTTGGAAGTATTTATGAGTATTTGAAGGATCCTGAAAATTTTAGCCACCAAGATATTGTGGCGATAAGAAATAGGGCGGCCCATTACGAACTAATAGATGATCTATTATTCTATACAAAAACTACGAATTCCAACAACGAATTTCGACCTGTTATCCCAGCTAGTCTTAGATTAAATATCTTGCAGGAGCTCCATGACAGTCCTTTAGCTTCTCATGCTGGTATTCGAAAAACTATCCAACGCGTACGCGAGGCAGTCTACTTTCCTGAACTGCAAAAGTTAACAAGGGCGTATGTCCAGTCCTGCCCAACATGTCAAGCAGTTAATTATATTAATTTCCGCCCGGCCGGGTTTCTAAATAGTATTAAATCCGAATTTCCAAATGAAATAATTGGCATCGATTTATTGGGCCCTTTCCCAAAAAGTCAGTTAAATAAAAGTCGCTATCTCCTTGTTATGGTTGATCATTTTAGTAAATGGACCGAAATTGTTCCCTTAAAACGAGCCTCCGCGAAATTAGTTACTGATTCTATTTTAAATAAATATATTTTAAAATACGGGGCGCCCCTAAAAGTTATATCGGATAATGGTCCTCAATTTGTAAGTAATATATTTGAAGACATGTGCCAAAAACTGGGCATACGTCATTTAAAAATGGTCCCGTATCGGCCGCAATCAAATATAGCGGAACGGGTAAACAGAAATATAGTGAAAATTATCCGTAGTTATGTTAAAAATTTTCATAAAAGCTGGGATAACTATGTCAATGAATTTGCTTTCGCCCTTAGGACCGCAAAACATGATACAACGGGCAAAACACCTGCTGAGTTATTTCTAGGCAGAAAGATTATAACACCGTTAGATAAATTATTTTATGTGCAACAAAGAGCCCCAGAATTTAAAATGGGTGATATAGAAAAACTAATAAAAGAAGCAAAAAAGAATACGGAAGTAGCACAAAGAAAACAGAAGCTCTATTATGATTTGAAACGACGGGGAGTAACTTATAAAGTAGGGGATGAAGTTTTAAAAATTAAGCACTCACTTTCTTCAGCACCAGAAGATAAAACTGCCAAATTTTTTCCACGATTTGAAGGACCATATGTTATAGAAAAAATAATTCACGCTGTAGTTGTGTTAAAAGCCAGAAATGGTGAAACCTGTTCCGCAAACATTGATCAAATCAAGCCCTACTTCGATCGTAATAAAATGCAAATCTTTTCAGATCTTTTGCAGGATCCGGCACGGCAGACACCGCGGGAACAAGCTCCAGAGGTGGAAAAACGGCAAGTACAAGGGCAAGCCAATAAGAGGCAGGAGCAAGTGAAAAGAAAATTTCCCCGCGGAAAAATTAAAGGTAACAAGAAAAAGAAGCCGTTCCACCGTCCAGAAAAGAGAGTTCACGAACACCCCCAGAATGAAGAAGGGAGAAGGACGACGTATGTGAAGAGAACCAGGAGAAATGACGGCAACTATAACCCGGCTCTAAAACGGAAGATCGACTGATCCGACAGGACTCTCCGAAGTAAATGTAGCCGAACTGCGGAAGGGCCATCAGCGGCGGAGGAAAAGTTACAAGGAAAATTTGAACGGCCAACAACGAGATCCAAGCAGGAACACGACAGAAGTTTCCCGGTTCCGCCAAGACCAGCTGCCATCAAACGGCCAAGACCACAAGCAGAGGAGAAAAGGAAGGTATTCAAGGGTGGCCGAACTGGTGAAAAAAGGAAGCTTCCAGAGGAAAGCACTGAAGGGCGAGCCCGTACAAGAAGGAGGATAAATCAAACTACTATCTGCAGTACCTTTAAAGACTGGGCCCAGAAAAGGATGTCCGAATATTACAAAGATTTCTGGAAGGAACCAGAATTGAATAAAAGCTCCTGTTTAGATGCAGTACAGATGAAAAAAGATTGTTGTATATCCTGGGAGCTGCTATTGTAACAAATTTCTTTCTTTTAAATTTCTAGTTTCTAGCGAAGTATGTTTGTAAAAGATTGGCCTCGCGTTAGATTCTAGAGCTAAAAGTTTTCAACAAGGTCGTTTTAGACCTCAGTTTCAAACTAATTAACTCTGGCGGGAAGTATGGAAGAATCTTAAGTTTTACTAACGTTTATTTTTATTTTGAATCTTTACTATCACTTCTTATTTTCTACTTCCGGCCAGAATTATAAGCGTTAAGGTTTTTATGCAAAGTTGTCTGGCGAACGCCAAGTATTTAAGTTGTGGCCTTTTGCCAAGCGAGAGAGAGGAAGCAGTGAGTCAAAGCAGGCCGCTTACCTCAGAAGTTACGCAGTTGCTGTTTGCCTTCCAGGCCAGAGGTTTTAATCCTCTTGATAAATTTAAACGTATTGTAGTGTTCTCAGTTATCTGTACTACATACGCCTTCCTGTTAATATAAGGCCAATCTTCCACGTTTATTATTCTAAAGTTAAATTAGAGTTTAGTTTTATTTTTATACTTTTACGTTAGACCCCGAGTAGCGGGTCGGTGTATTCCGAAGTACGGAAGTTATTGTATATAGAGAAACATAAAGGGTTTTGTATACCCTTCGTCTGTATCCTGTCTACTTACCACAATTAGTGAACATAGCTCTCTGTTCCGAGTCAGGTCCTTGTATGTTCCCGAAGAAGGTTAGGAGGAACATTGAACCTGATAGTGGCGCCCAACGAAGAAGAATAACCATGGCCGAGTTTCAAGAAGAACCTGTGCTGCCTGCAGAAACGGCTCAGAATCCAGAAATGCCAGCTGCCGCCCTGGAAGGATTCGGTTACATCGTCCATACCATGCGCGCTTCGATGAAACCAGAAGCAACGTTTAATGGAAACTCACCGGTAACCAGTTTTTTGGAAAAATTGGATGACCACTTCATGCTCTACCCCGTGCACGAGTTTCAAAAAGTTACCTTAGCTACCAGCGCTTTGAGGGGCCAAGCGCTTAACTGGTTCAAATGTATAGGCAGAAGTCTCTTGGGTCAAGCAGGAAGTCCCACCTATACTTACGAAAATTTCAAGACTGCCCTACTAAAAGCCTTCCCTGTTGTAAGAGATCGTGCGAAATTAGAAACGGAACTTTTCAGTATATATCAACAAAGAATCGAAAACCTCTCGAGCTTTATTTTAAGAAAAATTCACGTTTTCATGCTCTTGTATGGAAACAAAGAATCGAAAACCTCTCGAGCTTTATTTTAAGAAAAATTCACGTTTTCATGCTCTTGTATGGAAACCGTCCGGATCCTGAAATAATTCAAGTGATTCTGCCGAGGTTACTGCCCCAAGTGCGAGACTTTATTGAATTAAGAAATCCGACTACACTGGAAAAGTTATTTGAGCTAGCAATCCAGTTTGAAAGTAGAAGAACGGCGGACGTCGAAAGAAGACGCCAATATCAACAGCGAAACCAATTTGGTACGCCAAGACTACAGCAAACTCAAGCATACGGCTACGGAGAAAAAGCGAATCAGTGGGCAAGGAAACCCGAGCATTCAAAAACAGCCGGCGAACGTCGACAGTTCAATAGCAACCCAGAAAAAAAGTCTCAAGGCCAGGGGAAAAAGAAGGAAAGCACGGAAAGGAAAAATAATTTAAACTAAAACGGATTTCTGCTGACGAGAGGGTGCGGAAATCCGAAGGCCACGAAACCCCTCTTCCTACAAGTTAAATACAGTAATGGTGAAAAATTTGACTCTTCCGAAGATTGAAGTCTTGGTGAATAATATCCCAGCCACCGCACTCCTGGATACCGGCGCGCAGTGTTCCTGTGTGGCAGAAGAGTTTTTTAGGAAGTATTTTCGCAAATACCGCATATATAATGCGGATAATACCACAGTGTTAGCGGCGCAAGGAGAAAAATGTAAGTGCGTAGGTAAAGTACCTTTGTATATCCGTATCAAGGACGAACAAATAAAGGTGATGTTTTTTATAGTAAAGAATCTGCAAGCACATTTAATTTTAGGAATAGATTTTCTTTCAGAAGCCCAAGCTAAGCTGGATTTTAATGAAGCGTCCCTTAAGCTGACAATGAAACCAGTTCGTACTGAAAACGCTGAACCGCCGATGTTAAAACTTGACCACCTGCCTAATGACGAGCAAGATAGAATCCGACAAGTGGTAAGTGAATTTGCTTCGTTATTTAGTGATATTTCAGGATTTACTCAGGTTACTAACCATAGTATTGCCACCGGAGATGCAATGCCAGTTCGCCAAAAACCATACCGGTATGATAAGTATAAGGAAAAAATTATAGAATGGCATATTACCGATATGCTACGTAAAAAGATCATAACGCCCATCTCAATTAGTTATGCTAGCCCGGTGGTTTTATGTAAGAAAAATAACGACTATCCTTTGGAGCATCCAAAAAGGTGGAGATTCGCTATTGATTACCGTAAATTAAATTCCATAACGAAATATCCGGTATATCCGTTACCGATCATAGAAGAAATTTTAAGGAACATAAAATCAACCAAATTTATGACGACTTTAGACTTAACGACTGGTTATTTTCAAATAGGGCTGAGGCCTGAGGGCGTGCGTAAGACTGCTTTTATAACCAAGTCTGGCACTTATGCATTTTTGCGTATGCCGTTTGGCCTTTCAGGTGTCCCGGCAACATTTCAGCGATGCATGGACATTGTGTTAAGACCTGTTCTTGGAAAGTCCACATTTATCTATTTAGACGATATCATTATTACTAGTGATAATCTCGACCAACATGTACAGGATTTAAGACAGGTGTTTTCTTTATTAAATGAGGCCGGTCTAAAAGTTAATGTCGAAAAGTGCAAATTTGCAGCACCTGAATTAAAATATTTAGGTTACAAAATATCTCAAAAAGGGATCGAGACAGATGAATCAAAAATAATCGCTGTACAAATGTATCCGACTCCAAACACGGCAAAGAAGCTCTCTTCTTTTCTAGGACTTTGTTCATATTTTAGGTCCTTTATAAAAGATTTTGCGGCTATCGCGGAGCCATTGTTAAAATTAAAAAGGAAAAAGGCAACATTCTCGTGGACGGCCGAAGCCAATAGTGCTTTCGAAAAATTAAAACAAGCATTAACGCAAGCCCCTGTGTTGAAATTTCCTGAAAAGGATGCCAATTTAGAAATTTCAGCGGATGCTTCGGATTATGCGGTAGGAGAGGTACTTTCGCAAAATCAGCAGCCCGTGGCATTTTTTAGCCGAACTTTAAATCAAACACAAAGAAATTATTCCGCGACCGAGAGAGAGGCACTTGCAGTTCTGTTAGCAGTGCAAAAGTTCCGAGTTTATTTTGGACAGGCGCCAATAACAGTGTACTCTGATCATGCGGCGGTAACTAGATTGTACTCAGGGAAAAATTTATCCCCAAGGTTAATAAGATGGGCACTCAAGCTGCGAGAATATAATCTGGTAATCAAGCATACCCCCGGAAAGGAAAATATCGTAGCAGATGCTCTATCAAGAATTAAAATTGACGAACAAGGTAATGCCGTAAAGGTGGCAATGCTTACAGCATGTACAATAAATTCCCGAGAAACTGTAATAACCGAATTGGGTAAGGATCCTGAGTTTGGAAGTATTTATGAGTATTTGAAGGATCCTGAAAATTTTAGCCACCAAGATATTGTGGCGATAAGAAATAGGGCGGCCCATTACGAACTAATAGATGATCTATTATTCTATACAAAAACTACGAATTCCAACAACGAATTTCGACCTGTTATCCCAGCTAGTCTTAGATTAAATATCTTGCAGGAGCTCCATGACAGTCCTTTAGCTTCTCATGCTGGTATTCGAAAAACTATCCAACGCGTACGCGAGGCAGTCTACTTTCCTGAACTGCAAAAGTTAACAAGGGCGTATGTCCAGTCCTGCCCAACATGTCAAGCAGTTAATTATATTAATTTCCGCCCGGCCGGGTTTCTAAATAGTATTAAATCCGAATTTCCAAATGAAATAATTGGCATCGATTTATTGGGCCCTTTCCCAAAAAGTCAGTTAAATAAAAGTCGCTATCTCCTTGTTATGGTTGATCATTTTAGTAAATGGACCGAAATTGTTCCCTTAAAACGAGCCTCCGCGAAATTAGTTACTGATTCTATTTTAAATAAATATATTTTAAAATACGGGGCGCCCCTAAAAGTTATATCGGATAATGGTCCTCAATTTGTAAGTAATATATTTGAAGACATGTGCCAAAAACTGGGCATACGTCATTTAAAAATGGTCCCGTATCGGCCGCAATCAAATATAGCGGAACGGGTAAACAGAAATATAGTGAAAATTATCCGTAGTTATGTTAAAAATTTTCATAAAAGCTGGGATAACTATGTCAATGAATTTGCTTTCGCCCTTAGGACCGCAAAACATGATACAACGGGCAAAACACCTGCTGAGTTATTTCTAGGCAGAAAGATTATAACACCGTTAGATAAATTATTTTATGTGCGACAAAGAGCCCCAGAATTTAAAATGGGTGATATAGAAAAACTAATAAAAGAAGCAAAAAAGAATACGGAAGTAGCACAAAGAAAACAGAAGCTCTATTATGATTTGAAACGACGGGGAGTAACTTATAAAGTAGGGGATGAAGTTTTAAAAATTAAGCACTCACTTTCTTCAGCACCAGAAGATAAAACTGCCAAATTTTTTCCACGATTTGAAGGACCATATGTTATAGAAAAAATAATTCACGCTGTAGTTGTGTTAAAAGCCAGAAATGGTGAAACCTGTTCCGCAAACATTGATCAAATCAAGCCCTACTTCGATCGTAATAAAATGCAAATCTTTTCAGATCTTTTGCAGGATCCGGCACGGCAGACACCGCGGGAACAAGCTCCAGAGGTGGAAAAACGGCAAGTACAAGGGCAAGCCAATAAGAGGCAGGAGCAAGTGAAAAGAAAATTTCCCCGCGGAAAAATTAAAGGTAACAAGAAAAAGAAGCCGTTCCACCGTCCAGAAAAGAGAGTTCACGAACACCCCCAGAATGAAGAAGGGAGAAGGACGACGTATGTGAAGAGAACCAGGAGAAATGACGGCAACTATAACCCGGCTCTAAAACGGAAGATCGACTGATCCGACAGGACTCTCCGAAGTAAATGTAGCCGAACTGCGGAAGGGCCATCAGCGGCGGAGGAAAAGTTACAAGGAAAATTTGAACGGCCAACAACGAGATCCAAGCAGGAACACGACAGAAGTTTCCCGGTTCCGCCAAGACCAGCTGCCATCAAACGGCCAAGACCACAAGCAGAGGAGAAAAGGAAGGTATTCAAGGGTGGCCGAACTGGTGAAAAAAGGAAGCTTCCAGAGGAAAGCACTGAAGGGCGAGCCCGTACAAGAAGGAGGATAAATCAAACTACTATCTGCAGTACCTTTAAAGACTGGGCCCAGAAAAGGATGTCCGAATATTACAAAGATTTCTGGAAGGAACCAGAATTGAATAAAAGCTCCTGTTTAGATGCAGTACAGATGAAAAAAGATTGTTGTATATCCTGGGAGCTGCTATTGTAACAAATTTCTTTCTTTTAAATTTCTAGTTTCTAGCGAAGTATGTTTGTAAAAGATTGGCCTCGCGTTAGATTCTAGAGCTAAAAGTTTTCAACAAGGTCGTTTTAGACCTCAGTTTCAAACTAATTAACTCTGGCGGGAAGTATGGAAGAATCTTAAGTTTTACTAACGTTTATTTTTATTTTGAATCTTTACTATCACTTCTTATTTTCTACTTCCGGCCAGAATTATAAGCGTTAAGGTTTTTATGCAAAGTTGTCTGGCGAACGCCAAGTATTTAAGTTGTGGCCTTTTGCCAAGCGAGAGAGAGGAAGCAGTGAGTCAAAGCAGGCCGCTTACCTCAGAAGTTACGCAGTTGCTGTTTGCCTTCCAGGCCAGAGGTTTTAATCCTCTTGATAAATTTAAACGTATTGTAGTGTTCTCAGTTATCTGTACTACATACGCCTTCCTGTTAATATAAGGCCAATCTTCCACGTTTATTATTCTAAAGTTAAATTAGAGTTTAGTTTTATTTTTATACTTTTACGTTAGACCCCGAGTAGCGGGTCGGTGTATTCCGAAGTACGGAAGTTATTGTATATAGAGAAACATAAAGGGTTTTGTATACCCTTCGTCTGTATCCTGTCTACTTACCACAATTAGTGAACATAGCTCTCTGTTCCGAGTCAGGTCCTTGTATGTTCCCGAAGAAGGTTAGGAGGAACATTGAACCTGATAGTGGCGCCCAACGAAGAAGAATAACCATGGCCGAGTTTCAAGAAGAACCTGTGCTGCCTGCAGAAACGGCTCAGAATCCAGAAATGCCAGCTGCCGCCCTGGAAGGATTCGGTTACATCGTCCATACCATGCGCGCTTCGATGAAACCAGAAGCAACGTTTAATGGAAACTCACCGGTAACCAGTTTTTTGGAAAAATTGGATGACCACTTCATGCTCTACCCCGTGCACGAGTTTCAAAAAGTTACCTTAGCTACCAGCGCTTTGAGGGGCCAAGCGCTTAACTGGTTCAAATGTATAGGCAGAAGTCTCTTGGGTCAAGCAGGAAGTCCCACCTATACTTACGAAAATTTCAAGACTGCCCTACTAAAAGCCTTCCCTGTTGTAAGAGATCGTGCGAAATTAGAAACGGAACTTTTCAGTATATATCAACAAAGAATCGAAAACCTCTCGAGCTTTATTTTAAGAAAAATTCACGTTTTCATGCTCTTGTATGGAAACAAAGAATCGAAAACCTCTCGAGCTTTATTTTAAGAAAAATTCACGTTTTCATGCTCTTGTATGGAAACCGTCCGGATCCTGAAATAATTCAAGTGATTCTGCCGAGGTTACTGCCCCAAGTGCGAGACTTTATTGAATTAAGAAATCCGACTACACTGGAAAAGTTATTTGAGCTAGCAATCCAGTTTGAAAGTAGAAGAACGGCGGACGTCGAAAGAAGACGCCAATATCAACAGCGAAACCAATTTGGTACGCCAAGACTACAGCAAACTCAAGCATACGGCTACGGAGAAAAAGCGAATCAGTGGGCAAGGAAACCCGAGCATTCAAAAACAGCCGGCGAACGTCGACAGTTCAATAGCAACCCAGAAAAAAAGTCTCAAGGCCAGGGGAAAAAGAAGGAAAGCACGGAAAGGAAAAATAATTTAAACTAAAACGGATTTCTGCTGACGAGAGGGTGCGGAAATCCGAAGGCCACGAAACCCCTCTTCCTACAAGTTAAATACAGTAATGGTGAAAAATTTGACTCTTCCGAAGATTGAAGTCTTGGTGAATAATATCCCAGCCACCGCACTCCTGGATACCGGCGCGCAGTGTTCCTGTGTGGCAGAAGAGTTTTTTAGGAAGTATTTTCGCAAATACCGCATATATAATGCGGATAATACCACAGTGTTAGCGGCGCAAGGAGAAAAATGTAAGTGCGTAGGTAAAGTACCTTTGTATATCCGTATCAAGGACGAACAAATAAAGGTGATGTTTTTTATAGTAAAGAATCTGCAAGCACATTTAATTTTAGGAATAGATTTTCTTTCAGAAGCCCAAGCTAAGCTGGATTTTAATGAAGCGTCCCTTAAGCTGACAATGAAACCAGTTCGTACTGAAAACGCTGAACCGCCGATGTTAAAACTTGACCACCTGCCTAATGACGAGCAAGATAGAATCCGACAAGTGGTAAGTGAATTTGCTTCGTTATTTAGTGATATTTCAGGATTTACTCAGGTTACTAACCATAGTATTGCCACCGGAGATGCAATGCCAGTTCGCCAAAAACCATACCGGTATGATAAGTATAAGGAAAAAATTATAGAATGGCATATTACCGATATGCTACGTAAAAAGATCATAACGCCCATCTCAATTAGTTATGCTAGCCCGGTGGTTTTATGTAAGAAAAATAACGACTATCCTTTGGAGCATCCAAAAAGGTGGAGATTCGCTATTGATTACCGTAAATTAAATTCCATAACGAAATATCCGGTATATCCGTTACCGATCATAGAAGAAATTTTAAGGAACATAAAATCAACCAAATTTATGACGACTTTAGACTTAACGACTGGTTATTTTCAAATAGGGCTGAGGCCTGAGGGCGTGCCTAAGACTGCTTTTATAACCAAGTCTGGCACTTATGCATTTTTGCGTATGCCGTTTGGCCTTTCAGGTGTCCCGGCAACATTTCAGCGATGCATGGACATTGTGTTAAGACCTGTTCTTGGAAAGTCCACATTTATCTATTTAGACGATATCATTATTACTAGTGATAATCTCGACCAACATGTACAGGATTTAAGACAGGTGTTTTCTTTATTAAATGAGGCCGGTCTAAAAGTTAATGTCGAAAAGTGCAAATTTGCAGCACCTGAATTAAAATATTTAGGTTACAAAATATCTCAAAAAGGGATCGAGACAGATGAATCAAAAATAATCGCTGTACAAATGTATCCGACTCCAAACACGGCAAAGAAGCTCTCTTCTTTTCTAGGACTTTGTTCATATTTTAGGTCCTTTATAAAAGATTTTGCGGCTATCGCGGAGCCATTGTTAAAATTAAAAAGGAAAAAGGCAACATTCTCGTGGACGGCCGAAGCCAATAGTGCTTTCGAAAAATTAAAACAAGCATTAACGCAAGCCCCTGTGTTGAAATTTCCTGAAAAGGATGCCAATTTAGAAATTTCAGCGGATGCTTCGGATTATGCGGTAGGAGAGGTACTTTCGCAAAATCAGCAGCCCGTGGCATTTTTTAGCCGAACTTTAAATCAAACACAAAGAAATTATTCCGCGACCGAGAGAGAGGCACTTGCAGTTCTGTTAGCAGTGCAAAAGTTCCGAGTTTATTTTGGACAGGCGCCAATAACAGTGTACTCTGATCATGCGGCGGTAACTAGATTGTACTCAGGGAAAAATTTATCCCCAAGGTTAATAAGATGGGCACTCAAGCTGCGAGAATATAATCTGGTAATCAAGCATACCCCCGGAAAGGAAAATATCGTAGCAGATGCTCTATCAAGAATTAAAATTGACGAACAAGGTAATGCCGTAAAGGTGGCAATGCTTACAGCATGTACAATAAATTCCCGAGAAACTGTAATAACCGAATTGGGTAAGGATCCTGAGTTTGGAAGTATTTATGAGTATTTGAAGGATCCTGAAAATTTTAGCCACCAAGATATTGTGGCGATAAGAAATAGGGCGGCCCATTACGAACTAATAGATGATCTATTATTCTATACAAAAACTACGAATTCCAACAACGAATTTCGACCTGTTATCCCAGCTAGTCTTAGATTAAATATCTTGCAGGAGCTCCATGACAGTCCTTTAGCTTCTCATGCTGGTATTCGAAAAACTATCCAACGCGTACGCGAGGCAGTCTACTTTCCTGAACTGCAAAAGTTAACAAGGGCGTATGTCCAGTCCTGCCCAACATGTCAAGCAGTTAATTATATTAATTTCCGCCCGGCCGGGTTTCTAAATAGTATTAAATCCGAATTTCCAAATGAAATAATTGGCATCGATTTATTGGGCCCTTTCCCAAAAAGTCAGTTAAATAAAAGTCGCTATCTCCTTGTTATGGTTGATCATTTTAGTAAATGGACCGAAATTGTTCCCTTAAAACGAGCCTCCGCGAAATTAGTTACTGATTCTATTTTAAATAAATATATTTTAAAATACGGGGCGCCCCTAAAAGTTATATCGGATAATGGTCCTCAATTTGTAAGTAATATATTTGAAGACATGTGCCAAAAACTGGGCATACGTCATTTAAAAATGGTCCCGTATCGGCCGCAATCAAATATAGCGGAACGGGTAAACAGAAATATAGTGAAAATTATCCGTAGTTATGTTAAAAATTTTCATAAAAGCTGGGATAACTATGTCAATGAATTTGCTTTCGCCCTTAGGACCGCAAAACATGATACAACGGGCAAAACACCTGCTGAGTTATTTCTAGGCAGAAAGATTATAACACCGTTAGATAAATTATTTTATGTGCGACAAAGAGCCCCAGAATTTAAAATGGGTGATATAGAAAAACTAATAAAAGAAGCAAAAAAGAATACGGAAGTAGCACAAAGAAAACAGAAGCTCTATTATGATTTGAAACGACGGGGAGTAACTTATAAAGTAGGGGATGAAGTTTTAAAAATTAAGCACTCACTTTCTTCAGCACCAGAAGATAAAACTGCCAAATTTTTTCCACGATTTGAAGGACCATATGTTATAGAAAAAATAATTCACGCTGTAGTTGTGTTAAAAGCCAGAAATGGTGAAACCTGTTCCGCAAACATTGATCAAATCAAGCCCTACTTCGATCGTAATAAAATGCAAATCTTTTCAGATCTTTTGCAGGATCCGGCACGGCAGACACCGCGGGAACAAGCTCCAGAGGTGGAAAAACGGCAAGTACAAGGGCAAGCCAATAAGAGGCAGGAGCAAGTGAAAAGAAAATTTCCCCGCGGAAAAATTAAAGGTAACAAGAAAAAGAAGCCGTTCCACCGTCCAGAAAAGAGAGTTCACGAACACCCCCAGAATGAAGAAGGGAGAAGGACGACGTATGTGAAGAGAACCAGGAGAAATGACGGCAACTATAACCCGGCTCTAAAACGGAAGATCGACTGATCCGACAGGACTCTCCGAAGTAAATGTAGCCGAACTGCGGAAGGGCCATCAGCGGCGGAGGAAAAGTTACAAGGAAAATTTGAACGGCCAACAACGAGATCCAAGCAGGAACACGACAGAAGTTTCCCGGTTCCGCCAAGACCAGCTGCCATCAAACGGCCAAGACCACAAGCAGAGGAGAAAAGGAAGGTATTCAAGGGTGGCCGAACTGGTGAAAAAAGGAAGCTTCCAGAGGAAAGCACTGAAGGGCGAGCCCGTACAAGAAGGAGGATAAATCAAACTACTATCTGCAGTACCTTTAAAGACTGGGCCCAGAAAAGGATGTCCGAATATTACAAAGATTTCTGGAAGGAACCAGAATTGAATAAAAGCTCCTGTTTAGATGCAGTACAGATGAAAAAAGATTGTTGTATATCCTGGGAGCTGCTATTGTAACAAATTTCTTTCTTTTAAATTTCTAGTTTCTAGCGAAGTATGTTTGTAAAAGATTGGCCTCGCGTTAGATTCTAGAGCTAAAAGTTTTCAACAAGGTCGTTTTAGACCTCAGTTTCAAACTAATTAACTCTGGCGGGAAGTATGGAAGAATCTTAAGTTTTACTAACGTTTATTTTTATTTTGAATCTTTACTATCACTTCTTATTTTCTACTTCCGGCCAGAATTATAAGCGTTAAGGTTTTTATGCAAAGTTGTCTGGCGAACGCCAAGTATTTAAGTTGTGGCCTTTTGCCAAGCGAGAGAGAGGAAGCAGTGAGTCAAAGCAGGCCGCTTACCTCAGAAGTTACGCAGTTGCTGTTTGCCTTCCAGGCCAGAGGTTTTAATCCTCTTGATAAATTTAAACGTATTGTAGTGTTCTCAGTTATCTGTACTACATACGCCTTCCTGTTAATATAAGGCCAATCTTCCACGTTTATTATTCTAAAGTTAAATTAGAGTTTAGTTTTATTTTTATACTTTTACGTTAGACCTCGAGTAGCGGGTCGGTGTATTCCGAAGTACGGAAGTTATTGTATATAGAGAAACATAAAGGGTTTTGTATACCCTTCGTCTGTATCCTGTCTACTTACCACAATTAGTGAACATAGCTTTAGTAAGCTCTCTGTTCCGAGTCAGGTCCTTGTATGTTCCCGAAGAAGGTTAGGAGGAACATTGAACCTGATAGTGGCGCCCAACGAAGAAGAATAACCATGGCCGAGTTTCAAGAAGAACCTGTGCTGCCTGCAGAAACGGCTCAGAATCCAGAATTGCCAGCTGCCGCCCTGGAAGGATTCGGTTACATCGTCCATACCATGCGCGCTTCGATGAAACCAGAAGCAACGTTTAATGGAAACTCACCGGTAACCAGTTTTTTGGAAAAATTGGATGACCACTTCATGCTCTACCCCGTGCACGAGTTTCAAAAAGTTACCTTAGCTACCAGCGCTTTGAGGGGCCAAGCGCTTAACTGGTTCAAATGTATAGGCAGAAGTCTCTTGGGTCAAGCAGGAAGTCCCACCTATACTTACGAAAATTTCAAGACTGCCCTACTAAAAGCCTTCCCTGTTGTAAGAGATCGTGCGAAATTAGAAACGGAACTTTTCAGTATATATCAACAAAGAATCGAAAACCTCTCGAGCTTTATTTTAAGAAAAATTCACGTTTTCATGCTCTTGTATGGAAACAAAGAATCGAAAACCTCTCGAGCTTTATTTTAAGAAAAATTCACGTTTTCATGCTCTTGTATGGAAACCGTCCGGATCCTGAAATAATTCAAGTGATTCTGCCGAGGTTACTGCCCCAAGTGCGAGACTTTATTGAATTAAGAAATCCGACTACACTGGAAAAGTTATTTGAGCTAGCAATCCAGTTTGAAAGTAGAAGAACGGCGGACGTCGAAAGAAGACGTCAATATCAACAGCGAAACCAATTTGGTACGCCAAGACTACAGCAAACTCAAGCATACGGCTACGGAGAAAAAGCGAATCAGTGGGCAAGGAAACCCGAGCATTCAAAAACAGCCGGCGAACGTCGACAGTTCAATAGCAACCCAGAAAAAAAGTCTCAAGGCCAGGGGAAAAAGAAGGAAAGCACGGAAAGGAAAAATAATTTAAACTAAAACGGATTTCTGCTGACGAGAGGGTGCGGAAATCCGAAGGCCACGAAACCCCTCTTCCTACAAGTTAAATACAGTAATGGTGAAAAATTTGACTCTTCCGAAGATTGAAGTCTTGGTGAATAATATCCCAGCCACCGCACTCCTGGATACCGGCGCGCAGTGTTCCTGTGTGGCAGAAGAGTTTTTTAGGAAGTATTTTCGCAAATACCGCATATATAATGCGGATAATACCACAGTGTTAGCGGCGCAAGGAGAAAAATGTAAGTGCGTAGGTAAAGTACCTTTGTATATCCGTATCAAGGACGAACAAATAAAGGTGATGTTTTTTATAGTAAAGAATCTGCAAGCACATTTAATTTTAGGAATAGATTTTCTTTCAGAAGCCCAAGCTAAGCTGGATTTTAATGAAGCGTCCCTTAAGCTGACAATGAAACCAGTTCGTACTGAAAACGCTGAACCGCCGATGTTAAAACTTGACCACCTGCCTAATGACGAGCAAGATAGAATCCGACAAGTGGTAAGTGAATTTGCTTCGTTATTTAGTGATATTCCAGGATTTACTCAGGTTACTAACCATAGTATTGCCACCGGAGATGCAATGCCAGTTCGCCAAAAACCATACCGGTATGATAAGTATAAGGAAAAAATTATAGAATGGCATATTACCGATATGCTACGTAAAAAGATCATAACGCCCATCTCAAGTAGTTATGCTAGCCCGGTGGTTTTATGTAAGAAAAATAACGACTATCCTTTGGAGCATCCAAAAAGGTGGAGATTCGCTATTGATTACCGTAAATTAAATTCCATAACGAAATATCCGGTATATCCGTTACCGATCATAGAAGAAATTTTAAGGAACATAAAATCAACCAAATTTATGACGACTTTAGACTTAACGACTGGTTATTTTCAAATAGGGCTGAGGCCTGAGGGCGTGCGTAAGACTGCTTTTATAACCAAGTCTGGCACTTATGCATTTTTGCGTATGCCGTTTGGCCTTTCAGGTGTCCCGGCAACATTTCAGCGATGCATGGACATTGTGTTAAGACCTGTTCTTGGAAAGTCCACATTTATCTATTTAGACGATATCATTATTACTAGTGATAATCTCGACCAACATGTACAGGATTTAAGACAGGTGTTTTCTTTATTAAATGAGGCCGGTCTAAAAGTTAATGTCGAAAAGTGCAAATTTGCAGCACCTGAATTAAAATATTTAGGTTACAAAATATCTCAAAAAGGGATCGAGACAGATGAATCAAAAATAATCGCTGTACAAATGTATCCGACTCCAAACACGGCAAAGAAGCTCTCTTCTTTTCTAGGACTTTGTTCATATTTTAGGTCCTTTATAAAAGATTTTGCGGCTATCGCGGAGCCATTGTTAAAATTAAAAAGGAAAAAGGCAACATTCTCGTGGACGGCCGAAGCCAATAGTGCTTTCGAAAAATTAAAACAAGCATTAACGCAAGCCCCTGTGTTGAAATTTCCTGAAAAGGATGCCAATTTAGAAATTTCAGCGGATGCTTCGGATTATGCGGTAGGAGAGGTACTTTCGCAAAATCAGCAGCCCGTGGCATTTTTTAGCCGAACTTTAAATCAAACACAAAGAAATTATTCCGCGACCGAGAGAGAGGCACTTGCAGTTCTGTTAGCAGTGCAAAAGTTCCGAGTTTATTTTGGACAGGCGCCAATAACAGTGTACTCTGATCATGCGGCGGTAACTAGATTGTACTCAGGGAAAAATTTATCCCCAAGGTTAATAAGATGGGCACTCAAGCTGCGAGAATATAATCTGGTAATCAAGCATACCCCCGGAAAGGAAAATATCGTAGCAGATGCTCTATCAAGAATTAAAATTGACGAACAAGGTAATGCCGTAAAGGTGGCAATGCTTACAGCATGTGCAATAAATTCCCGAGAAACTGTAATAACCGAATTGGGTAAGGATCCTGAGTTTGGAAGTATTTATGAGTATTTGAAGGATCCTGAAAATTTTAGCCACCAAGATATTGTGGCGATAAGAAATAGGGCGGCCCATTACGAACTAATAGATGATCTATTATTCTATACAAAAACTACGAATTCCAACAACGAATTTCGACCTGTTATCCCAGCTAGTCTTAGATTAAATATCTTGCAGGAGCTCCATGACAGTCCTTTAGCTTCTCATGCTGGTATTCGAAAAACTATCCAACGCGTACGCGAGGCAGTCTACTTTCCTGAACTGCAAAAGTTAACAAGGGCGTATGTCCAGTCCTGCCCAACATGTCAAGCAGTTAATTATATTAATTTCCGCCCGGCCGGGTTTCTAAATAGTATTAAATCCGAATTTCCAAATGAAATAATTGGCATCGATTTATTGGGCCCTTTCCCAAAAAGTCAGTTAAATAAAAGTCGCTATCTCCTTGTTATGGTTGATCATTTTAGTAAATGGACCGAAATTGTTCCCTTAAAACGAGCCTCCGCGAAATTAGTTACTGATTCTATTTTAAATAAATATATTTTAAAATACGGGGCGCCCCTAAAAGTTATATCGGATAATGGTCCTCAATTTGTAAGTAATATATTTGAAGACATGTGCCAAAAACTGGGCATACGTCATTTAAAAATGGTCCCGTATCGGCCGCAATCAAATATAGCGGAACGGGTAAACAGAAATATAGTGAAAATTATCCGTAGTTATGTTAAAAATTTTCATAAAAGCTGGGATAACTATGTCAATGAATTTGCTTTCGCCCTTAGGACCGCAAAACATGATACAACGGGCAAAACACCTGCTGAGTTATTTCTAGGCAGAAAGATTATAACACCGTTAGATAAATTATTTTATGTGCGACAAAGAGCCCCAGAATTTAAAATGGGTGATATAGAAAAACTAATAAAAGAAGCAAAAAAGAATACGGAAGTAGCACAAAGAAAACAGAAGCTCTATTATGATTTGAAACGACGGGGAGTAACTTATAAAGTAGGGGATGAAGTTTTAAAAATTAAGCACTCACTTTCTTCAGCACCAGAAGATAAAACTGCCAAATTTTTTCCACGATTTGAAGGACCATATGTTATAGAAAAAATAATTCACGCTGTAGTTGTGTTAAAAGCCAGAAATGGTGAAACCTGTTCCGCAAACATTGATCAAATCAAGCCCTACTTCGATCGTAATAAAATGCAAATCTTTTCAGATCTTTTGCAGGATCCGGCACGGCAGACACCGCGGGAACAAGCTCCAGAGGTGGAAAAACGGCAAGTACAAGGGCAAGCCAATAAGAGGCAGGAGCAAGTGAAAAGAAAATTTCCCCGCGGAAAAATTAAAGGTAACAAGAAAAAGAAGCCGTTCCACCGTCCAGAAAAGAGAGTTCACGAACACCCCCAGAATGAAGAAGGGAGAAGGACGACGTATGTGAAGAGAACCAGGAGAAATGACGGCAACTATAACCCGGCTCTAAAACGGAAGATCGACTGATCCGACAGGACTCTCCGCAGTAAATGTAGCCGAACTGCGGAAGGGCCATCAGCGGCGGAGGAAAAGTTACAAGGAAAATTTGAACGGCCAACAACGAGATCCAAGCAGGAACACGACAGAAGTTTCCCGGTTCCGCCAAGACCAGCTGCCATCAAACGGCCAAGACCACAAGCAGAGGAGAAAAGGAAGGTATTCAAGGGTGGCCGAACTGGTGAAAAAAGGAAGCTTCCAGAGGAAAGCACTGAAGGGCGAGCCCGTACAAGAAGGAGGATAAATCAAACTACTATCTGCAGTACCTTTAAAGACTGGGCCCAGAAAAGGATGTCCGAATATTACAAAGATTTCTGGAAGGAACCAGAATTGAATAAAAGCTCCTGTTTAGATGCAGTACAGATGAAAAAAGATTGTTGTATATCCTGGGAGCTGCTATTGTAACAAATTTCTTTCTTTTAAATTTCTAGTTTCTAGCGAAGTATGTTTGTAAAAGATTGGCCTCGCGTTAGATTCTAGAGCTAAAAGTTTTCAACAAGGTCGTTTTAGACCTCAGTTTCAAACTAATTAACTCTGGCGGGAAGTATGGAAGAATCTTAAGTTTTACTAACGTTTATTTTTATTTTGAATCTTTACTATCACTTCTTATTTTCTAGTTCCGGCCAGAATTATAAGCGTTAAGGTTTTTATGCAAAGTTGTCTGGCGAACGCCAAGTATTTAAGTTGTGGCCTTTTGCCAAGCGAGAGAGAGGAAGCAGTGAGTCAAAGCAGGCCGCTTACCTCAGAAGTTACGCAGTTGCTGTTTGCCTTCCAGGCCAGAGGTTTTAATCCTCTTGATAAATTTAAACGTATTGTAGTGTTCTCAGTTATCTGTACTACATACGCCTTCCTGTTAATATAAGGCCAATCTTCCACGTTTATTATTCTAAAGTTAAATTAGAGTTTAGTTTTATTTTTATACTTTTACGTTAGACCCCGAGTAGCGGGTCGGTGTATTCCGAAGTACGGAAGTTATTGTATATAGAGAAACATAAAGGGTTTTGTATACCCTTCGTCTGTATCCTGTCTACTTACCACAATTAGTGAACATAGCTCTCTGTTCCGAGTCAGGTCCTTGTATGTTCCCGAAGAAGGTTAGGAGGAACATTGAACCTGATAGTGGCGCCCAACGAAGAAGAATAACCATGGCCGAGTTTCAAGAAGAACCTGTGCTGCCTGCAGAAACGGCTCAGAATCCAGAAATGCCAGCTGCCGCCCTGGAAGGATTCGGTTACATCGTCCATACCATGCGCGCTTCGATGAAACCAGAAGCAACGTTTAATGGAAACTCACCGGTAACCAGTTTTTTGGAAAAATTGGATGACCACTTCATGCTCTACCCCGTGCACGAGTTTCAAAAAGTTACCTTAGCTACCAGCGCTTTGAGGGGCCAAGCGCTTAACTGGTTCAAATGTATAGGCAGAAGTCTCTTGGGTCAAGCAGGAAGTCCCACCTATACTTACGAAAATTTCAAGACTGCCCTACTAAAAGCCTTCCCTGTTGTAAGAGATCGTGCGAAATTAGAAACGGAACTTTTCAGTATATATCAACAAAGAATCGAAAACCTCTCGAGCTTTATTTTAAGAAAAATTCACGTTTTCATGCTCTTGTATGGAAACAAAGAATCGAAAACCTCTCGAGCTTTATTTTAAGAAAAATTCACGTTTTCATGCTCTTGTATGGAAACCGTCCGGATCCTGAAATAATTCAAGTGATTCTGCCGAGGTTACTGCCCCAAGTGCGAGACTTTATTGAATTAAGAAATCCGACTACACTGGAAAAGTTATTTGAGCTAGCAATCCAGTTTGAAAGTAGAAGAACGGCGGACGTCGAAAGAAGACGCCAATATCAACAGCGAAACCAATTTGGTACGCCAAGACTACAGCAAACTCAAGCATACGGCTACGGAGAAAAAGCGAATCAGTGGGCAAGGAAACCCGAGCATTCAAAAACAGCCGGCGAACGTCGACAGTTCAATAGCAACCCAGAAAAAAAGTCTCAAGGCCAGGGGAAAAAGAAGGAAAGCACGGAAAGGAAAAATAATTTAAACTAAAACGGATTTCTGCTGACGAGAGGGTGCGGAAATCCGAAGGCCACGAAACCCCTCTTCCTACAAGTTAAATACAGTAATGGTGAAAAATTTGACTCTTCCGAAGATTGAAGTCTTGGTGAATAATATCCCAGCCACCGCACTCCTGGATACCGGCGCGCAGTGTTCCTGTGTGGCAGAAGAGTTTTTTAGGAAGTATTTTCGCAAATACCGCATATATAATGCGGATAATACCACAGTGTTAGCGGCGCAAGGAGAAAAATGTAAGTGCGTAGGTAAAGTACCTTTGTATATCCGTATCAAGGACGAACAAATAAAGGTGATGTTTTTTATAGTAAAGAATCTGCAAGCACATTTAATTTTAGGAATAGATTTTCTTTCAGAAGCCCAAGCTAAGCTGGATTTTAATGAAGCGTCCCTTAAGCTGACAATGAAACCAGTTCGTACTGAAAACGCTGAACCGCCGATGTTAAAACTTGACCACCTGCCTAATGACGAGCAAGATAGAATCCGACAAGTGGTAAGTGAATTTGCTTCGTTATTTAGTGATATTTCAGGATTTACTCAGGTTACTAACCATAGTATTGCCACCGGAGATGCAATGCCAGTTCGCCAAAAACCATACCGGTATGATAAGTATAAGGAAAAAATTATAGAATGGCATATTACCGATATGCTACGTAAAAAGATCATAACGCCCATCTCAATTAGTTATGCTAGTCCGGTGGTTTTATGTAAGAAAAATAACGACTATCCTTTGGAGCATCCAAAAAGGTGGAGATTCGCTATTGATTACCGTAAATTAAATTCCATAACGAAATATCCGGTATATCCGTTACCGATCATAGAAGAAATTTTAAGGAACATAAAATCAACCAAATTTATGACGACTTTAGACTTAACGACTGGTTATTTTCAAATAGGGCTGAGGCCTGAGGGCGTGCCTAAGACTGCTTTTATAACCAAGTCTGGCACTTATGCATTTTTGCGTATGCCGTTTGGCCTTTCAGGTGTCCCGGCAACATTTCAGCGATGCATGGACATTGTGTTAAGACCTGTTCTTGGAAAGTCCACATTTATCTATTTAGACGATATCATTATTACTAGTGATAATCTCGACCAACATGTACAGGATTTAAGACAGGTGTTTTCTTTATTAAATGAGGCCGGTCTAAAAGTTAATGTCGAAAAGTGCAAATTTGCAGCACCTGAATTAAAATATTTAGGTTACAAAATATCTCAAAAAGGGATCGAGACAGATGAATCAAAAATAATCGCTGTACAAATGTATCCGACTCCAAACACGGCAAAGAAGCTCTCTTCTTTTCTAGGACTTTGTTCATATTTTAGGTCCTTTATAAAAGATTTTGCGGCTATCGCGGAGCCATTGTTAAAATTAAAAAGGAAAAAGGCAACATTCTCGTGGACGGCCGAAGCCAATAGTGCTTTCGAAAAATTAAAACAAGCATTAACGCAAGCCCCTGTGTTGAAATTTCCTGAAAAGGATGCCAATTTAGAAATTTCAGCGGATGCTTCGGATTATGCGGTAGGAGAGGTACTTTCGCAAAATCAGCAGCCCGTGGCATTTTTTAGCCGAACTTTAAATCAAACACAAAGAAATTATTCCGCGACCGAGAGAGAGGCACTTGCAGTTCTGTTAGCAGTGCAAAAGTTCCGAGTTTATTTTGGACAGGCGCCAATAACAGTGTACTCTGATCATGCGGCGGTAACTAGATTGTACTCAGGGAAAAATTTATCCCCAAGGTTAATAAGATGGGCACTCAAGCTGCGAGAATATAATCTGGTAATCAAGCATACCCCCGGAAAGGAAAATATCGTAGCAGATGCTCTATCAAGAATTAAAATTGACGAACAAGGTAATGCCGTAAAGGTGGCAATGCTTACAGCATGTACAATAAATTCCCGAGAAACTGTAATAACCGAATTGGGTAAGGATCCTGAGTTTGGAAGTATTTATGAGTATTTGAAGGATCCTGAAAATTTTAGCCACCAAGATATTGTGGCGATAAGAAATAGGGCGGCCCATTACGAACTAATAGATGATCTATTATTCTATACAAAAACTACGAATTCCAACAACGAATTTCGACCTGTTATCCCAGCTAGTCTTAGATTAAATATCTTGCAGGAGCTCCATGACAGTCCTTTAGCTTCTCATGCTGGTATTCGAAAAACTATCCAACGCGTACGCGAGGCAGTCTACTTTCCTGAACTGCAAAAGTTAACAAGGGCGTATGTCCAGTCCTGCCCAACATGTCAAGCAGTTAATTATATTAATTTCCGCCCGGCCGGGTTTCTAAATAGTATTAAATCCGAATTTCCAAATGAAATAATTGGCATCGATTTATTGGGCCCTTTCCCAAAAAGTCAGTTAAATAAAAGTCGCTATCTCCTTGTTATGGTTGATCATTTTAGTAAATGGACCGAAATTGTTCCCTTAAAACGAGCCTCCGCGAAATTAGTTACTGATTCTATTTTAAATAAATATATTTTAAAATACGGGGCGCCCCTAAAAGTTATATCGGATAATGGTCCTCAATTTGTAAGTAATATATTTGAAGACATGTGCCAAAAACTGGGCATACGTCATTTAAAAATGGTCCCGTATCGGCCGCAATCAAATATAGCGGAACGGGTAAACAGAAATATAGTGAAAATTATCCGTAGTTATGTTAAAAATTTTCATAAAAGCTGGGATAACTATGTCAATGAATTTGCTTTCGCCCTTAGGACCGCAAAACATGATACAACGGGCAAAACACCTGCTGAGTTATTTCTAGGCAGAAAGATTATAACACCGTTAGATAAATTATTTTATGTGCGACAAAGAGCCCCAGAATTTAAAATGGGTGATATAGAAAAACTAATAAAAGAAGCAAAAAAGAATACGGAAGTAGCACAAAGAAAACAGAAGCTCTATTATGATTTGAAACGACGGGGAGTAACTTATAAAGTAGGGGATGAAGTTTTAAAAATTAAGCACTCACTTTCTTCAGCACCAGAAGATAAAACTGCCAAATTTTTTCCACGATTTGAAGGACCATATGTTATAGAAAAAATAATTCACGCTGTAGTTGTGTTAAAAGCCAGAAATGGTGAAACCTGTTCCGCAAACATTGATCAAATCAAGCCCTACTTCGATCGTAATAAAATGCAAATCTTTTCAGATCTTTTGCAGGATCCGGCACGGCAGACACCGCGGGAACAAGCTCCAGAGGTGGAAAAACGGCAAGTACAAGGGCAAGCCAATAAGAGGCAGGAGCAAGTGAAAAGAAAATTTCCCCGCGGAAAAATTAAAGGTAACAAGAAAAAGAAGCCGTTCCACCGTCCAGAAAAGAGAGTTCACGAACACCCCCAGAATGAAGAAGGGAGAAGGACGACGTATGTGAAGAGAACCAGGAGAAATGACGGCAACTATAACCCGGCTCTAAAACGGAAGATCGACTGATCCGACAGGACTCTCCGAAGTAAATGTAGCCGAACTGCGGAAGGGCCATCAGCGGCGGAGGAAAAGATACAAGGAAAATTTGAACGGCCAACAACGAGATCCAAGCAGGAACACGACAGAAGTTTCCCGGTTCCGCCAAGACCAGCTGCCATCAAACGGCCAAGACCACAAGCAGAGGAGAAAAGGAAGGTATTCAAGGGTGGCCGAACTGGTGAAAAAAGGAAGCTTCCAGAGGAAAGCACTGAAGGGCGAGCCCGTACAAGAAGGAGGATAAATCAAACTACTATCTGCAGTACCTTTAAAGACTGGGCCCAGAAAAGGATGTCCGAATATTACAAAGATTTCTGGAAGGAACCAGAATTGAATAAAAGCTCCTGTTTAGATGCAGTACAGATGAAAAAAGATTGTTGTATATCCTGGGAGCTGCTATTGTAACAAATTTCTTTCTTTTAAATTTCTAGTTTCTAGCGAAGTATGTTTGTAAAAGATTGGCCTCGCGTTAGATTCTAGAGCTAAAAGTTTTCAACAAGGTCGTTTTAGACCTCAGTTTCAAACTAATTAACTCTGGCGGGAAGTATGGAAGAATCTTAAGTTTTACTAACGTTTATTTTTATTTTGAATCTTTACTATCACTTCTTATTTTCTACTTCCGGCCAGAATTATAAGCGTTAAGGTTTTTATGCAAAGTTGTCTGGCGAACGCCAAGTATTTAAGTTGTGGCCTTTTGCCAAGCGAGAGAGAGGAAGCAGTGAGTCAAAGCAGGCCGCTTACCTCAGAAGTTACGCAGTTGCTGTTTGCCTTCCAGGCCAGAGGTTTTAATCCTCTTGATAAATTTAAACGTATTGTAGTGTTCTCAGTTATCTGTACTACATACGCCTTCCTGTTAATATAAGGCCAATCTTCCACGTTTATTATTCTAAAGTTAAATTAGAGTTTAGTTTTATTTTTATACTTTTACGTTAGACCTCGAGTAGCGGGTCGGTGTATTCCGAAGTACGGAAGTTATTGTATATAGAGAAACATAAAGGGTTTTGTATACCCTTCGTCTGTATCCTGTCTACTTACCACAATTAGTGAACATAGCTTTAGTAAGCTCTCTGTTCCGAGTCAGGTCCTTGTATGTTCCCGAAGAAGGTTAGGAGGAACATTGAACCTGATAGTGGCGCCCAACGAAGAAGAATAACCATGGCCGAGTTTCAAGAAGAACCTGTGCTGCCTGCAGAAACGGCTCAGAATCCAGAATTGCCAGCTGCCGCCCTGGAAGGATTCGGTTACATCGTCCATACCATGCGCGCTTCGATGAAACCAGAAGCAACGTTTAATGGAAACTCACCGGTAACCAGTTTTTTGGAAAAATTGGATGACCACTTCATGCTCTACCCCGTGCACGAGTTTCAAAAAGTTACCTTAGCTACCAGCGCTTTGAGGGGCCAAGCGCTTAACTGGTTCAAATGTATAGGCAGAAGTCTCTTGGGTCAAGCAGGAAGTCCCACCTATACTTACGAAAATTTCAAGACTGCCCTACTAAAAGCCTTCCCTGTTGTAAGAGATCGTGCGAAATTAGAAACGGAACTTTTCAGTATATATCAACAAAGAATCGAAAACCTCTCGAGCTTTATTTTAAGAAAAATTCACGTTTTCATGCTCTTGTATGGAAACAAAGAATCGAAAACCTCTCGAGCTTTATTTTAAGAAAAATTCACGTTTTCATGCTCTTGTATGGAAACCGTCCGGATCCTGAAATAATTCAAGTGATTCTGCCGAGGTTACTGCCCCAAGTGCGAGACTTTATTGAATTAAGAAATCCGACTACACTGGAAAAGTTATTTGAGCTAGCAATCCAGTTTGAAAGTAGAAGAACGGCGGACGTCGAAAGAAGACGTCAATATCAACAGCGAAACCAATTTGGTACGCCAAGACTACAGCAAACTCAAGCATACGGCTACGGAGAAAAAGCGAATCAGTGGGCAAGGAAACCCGAGCATTCAAAAACAGCCGGCGAACGTCGACAGTTCAATAGCAACCCAGAAAAAAAGTCTCAAGGCCAGGGGAAAAAGAAGGAAAGCACGGAAAGGAAAAATAATTTAAACTAAAACGGATTTCTGCTGACGAGAGGGTGCGGAAATCCGAAGGCCACGAAACCCCTCTTCCTACAAGTTAAATACAGTAATGGTGAAAAATTTGACTCTTCCGAAGATTGAAGTCTTGGTGAATAATATCCCAGCCACCGCACTCCTGGATACCGGCGCGCAGTGTTCCTGTGTGGCAGAAGAGTTTTTTAGGAAGTATTTTCGCAAATACCGCATATATAATGCGGATAATACCACAGTGTTAGCGGCGCAAGGAGAAAAATGTAAGTGCGTAGGTAAAGTACCTTTGTATATCCGTATCAAGGACGAACAAATAAAGGTGATGTTTTTTATAGTAAAGAATCTGCAAGCACATTTAATTTTAGGAATAGATTTTCTTTCAGAAGCCCAAGCTAAGCTGGATTTTAATGAAGCGTCCCTTAAGCTGACAATGAAACCAGTTCGTACTGAAAACGCTGAACCGCCGATGTTAAAACTTGACCACCTGCCTAATGACGAGCAAGATAGAATCCGACAAGTGGTAAGTGAATTTGCTTCGTTATTTAGTGATATTCCAGGATTTACTCAGGTTACTAACCATAGTATTGCCACCGGAGATGCAATGCCAGTTCGCCAAAAACCATACCGGTATGATAAGTATAAGGAAAAAATTATAGAATGGCATATTACCGATATGCTACGTAAAAAGATCATAACGCCCATCTCAAGTAGTTATGCTAGCCCGGTGGTTTTATGTAAGAAAAATAACGACTATCCTTTGGAGCATCCAAAAAGGTGGAGATTCGATATTGATTACCGTAAATTAAATTCCATAACGAAATATCCGGTATATCCGTTACCGATCATAGAAGAAATTTTAAGGAATATAAAATCAACCAAATTTATGACGACTTTAGACTTAACGACTGGTTATTTTCAAATAGGGCTGAGGCCTGAGGGCGTGCCTAAGACTGCTTTTATAACCAAGTCTGGCACTTATGCATTTTTGCGTATGCCGTTTGGCCTTTCAGGTGTCCCGGCAACATTTCAGCGATGCATGGACATTGTGTTAAGACCTGTTCTTGGAAAGTCCACATTTATCTATTTAGACGATATCATTATTACTAGTGATAATCTCGACCAACATGTACAGGATTTAAGACAGGTGTTTTCTTTATTAAATGAGGCCGGTCTAAAAGTTAATGTCGAAAAGTGCAAATTTGCAGCACCTGAATTAAAATATTTAGGTTACAAAATATCTCAAAAAGGGATCGAGACAGATGAATCAAAAATAATCGCTGTACAAATGTATCCGACTCCAAACACGGCAAAGAAGCTCTCTTCTTTTCTAGGACTTTGTTCATATTTTAGGTCCTTTATAAAAGATTTTGCGGCTATCGCGGAGCCATTGTTAAAATTAAAAAGGAAAAAGGCAACATTCTCGTGGACGGCCGAAGCCAATAGTGCTTTCGAAAAATTAAAACAAGCATTAACGCAAGCCCCTGTGTTGAAATTTCCTGAAAAGGATGACAATTTAGAAATTTCAGCGAATGCTTCGGATTATGCGGTAGGAGAGGTACTTTCGCAAAATCAGCAGCCCGTGGCATTTTTTAGCCGAACTTTAAATCAAACACAAAGAAATTATTCCGCGACCGAGAGAGAGGCACTTGCAGTTCTGTTAGCAGTGCAAAAGTTCCGAGTTTATTTTGGACAGGCGCCAATAACAGTGTACTCTGATCATGCGGCGGTAACTAGATTGTACTCAGGGAAAAATTTATCCCCAAGGTTAATAAGATGGGCACTCAAGCTGCAAGAATATAATCTGGTAATCAAGCATACCCCCGGAAAGGAAAATATCGTAGCAGATGCTCTATCAAGAATTAAAATTGACGAACAAGGTAATGCCGTAAAGGTGGCAATGCTTACAGCATGTACAATAAATTCCCGAGAAACTGTAATAACCGAATTGGGTAAGGATCCTGAGTTTGGAAGTATTTATGAGTATTTGAAGGATCCTGAAAATTTTAGCCACCAAGATATTGTGGCGGTAAGAAATAGGGCGCCCCATTACGAACTAATAGATGATCTATTATTCTATACAAAAACTACGAATTCCAACAACGAATTTCGACCTGTTATCCCAGCTAGTCTTAGATTAAATATCCTGCAGGAGCTCCATGACAGTCCTTTAGCTTCTCATGCTGGTATTCGAAAAACTATCCAACGCGTACGCGAGGCAGTCTACTTTCCTGAACTGCAAAAGTTAACAAGGGCGTATGTCCAGTCCTGCCCAACATGTCAAGCAGTTAATTATATTAATTTCCGCCCGGCCGGGTTTCTAAATAGTATTAAATCCGAATTTCCAAATGAAATAATTGGCATCGATTTATTGGGCCCTTTCCCAAAAAGTCAGTTAAATAAAAGTCGCTATCTCCTTGTTATGGTTGATCATTTTAGTAAATGGACCGAAATTGTTCCCTTAAAACGAGCCTCCGCGAAATTAGTTACTGATTCTATTTTAAATAAATATATTTTAAAATACGGGGCGCCCCTAAAAGTTATATCGGATAATGGTCCTCAATTTGTAAGTAATATATTTGAAGACATGTGCCAAAAACTGGGCATACGTCATTTAAAAATGGTCCCGTATCGGCCGCAATCAAATATAGCGGAACGGGTAAACCGAAATATAGTGAAAATTATCCGTAGTTATGTTAAAAATTTTCATAAAAGCTGGGATAACTATGTCAATGAATTTGCTTTCGCCCTTAGGACCGCAAAACATGATACAACGGGCAAAACACCTGCTGAGTTATTTCTAGGCAGAAAGATTATAACACCGTTAGATAAATTATTTTATGTGCAACAAAGAGCCCCAGAATTTAAAATGGGTGATATAGGAAAACTAATAAAAGAAGCAAAAAAGAATACGGAAGTAGCACAAAGAAAACAGAAGCTCTATTATGATTTGAAACGACGGGGAGTAACTTATAAAGTAGGGGATGAAGTTTTAAAAATTAAGCACTCACTTTCTTCAGCACCAGAAGATAAAACTGCCAAATTTTTTCCACGATTTGAAGGACCATATGTTATAGAAAAAATAATTCACGCTGTAGTTGTGTTAAAAGCCAGAAATGGTGAAACCTGTTCCGCAAACATTGATCAAATCAAGCCCTACTTCGATCGTAATAAAATGCAAATCTTTTCATATCTTTTGCAGGATCCGGCACGGCAGACACCGCGGGAACAAGCTCCAGAGGTGGAAAAACGGCAAGTACAAGGGCAAGCCAATAAGAGGCAGGAGCAAGTGAAAAGAAAATTTCCCCGCGGAAAAATTAAAGGTAACAAGAAAAAGAAGCCGTTCCACCGTCCAGAAAAGAGAGTTCACGAACACCCCCAGAATGAAGAAGGGAGAAGGACGACGTATGTGAAGAGAACCAGGAGAAATGACGGCAACTATAACCCGGCTCTAAAACGGAAGATCGACTCATCCGACAGGACTCTCCGCAGTAAATGTAGCCGAACTGCGGAAGGGCCATCAGCGGCGGAGGAAAAGTTACAAGGAAAATTTGAACGGCCAACAACGAGATCCAAGCAGGAACACGACAGAAGTTTCCCGGTTCCGCCAAGACCAGCTGCCATCAAACGGCCAAGACCACAAGCAGAGGAGAAAAGGAAGGTATTCAAGGGTGGCCGAACTGGTGAAAAAAGGAAGCTTCCAGAGGAAAGCACTGAAGGGCGAGCCCGTACAAGAAGGAGGATAAATCAAACTACTATCTGCAGTACCTTTAAAGACTGGGCCCAGAAAAGGATGTCCGAATATTACAAAGATTTCTGGAAGGAACCAGAATTGAATAAAAGCTCCTGTTTAGATGCAGTACAGATGAAAAAAGATTGTTGTATATCCTGGGAGCTGCTATTGTAACAAATTTCTTTCTTTTAAATTTCTAGTTTCTAGCGAAGTATGTTTGTAAAAGATTGGCCTCGCGTTAGATTCTAGAGCTAAAAGTTTTCAACAAGGTCGTTTTAGACCTCAGTTTCAAACTAATTAACTCTGGCGGGAAGTATGGAAGAATCTTAAGTTTTACTAACGTTTATTTTTATTTTGAATCTTTACTATCACTTCTTATTTTCTACTTCCGGCCAGAATTATAAGCGTTAAGGTTTTTATGCAAAGTTGTCTGGCGAACGCCAAGTATTTAAGTTGTGGCCTTTTGCCAAGCGAGAGAGAGGAAGCAGTGAGTCAAAGCAGGCCGCTTACCTCAGAAGTTACGCAGTTGCTGTTTGCCTTCCAGGCCAGAGGTTTTAATCCTCTTGATAAATTTAAACGTATTGTAGTGTTCTCAGTTATCTGTACTACATACGCCTTCCTGTTAATATAAGGCCAATCTTCCACGTTTATTATTCTAAAGTTAAATTAGAGTTTAGTTTTATTTTTATACTTTTACGTTAGACCCCGAGTAGCGGGTCGGTGTATTCCGAAGTACGGAAGTTATTGTATATAGAGAAACATAAAGGGTTTTGTATACCCTTCGTCTGTATCCTGTCTACTTACCACAATTAGTGAACATAGCTTTAGTAAGCTCTCTGTTCCGAGTCAGGTCCTTGTATGTTCCCGAAGAAGGTTAGGAGGAACATTGAACCTGATAGTGGCGCCCAACGAAGAAGAATAACCATGGCCGAGTTTCAAGAAGAACCTGTGCTGCCTGCAGAAACGGCTCAGAATCCAGGAATGCCAGCTGCCGCCCTGGAAGGATTCCGTTACATCGTCCATACCATGCGCGCTTCGATGAAACCAGAAGCAACGTTTAATGGAAACTCACCGGTAACCAGTTTTTTGGAAAAATTGGATGACCACTTCATGCACGAGTTTCAAAAAGTTACCTTAGCTACCAGCGCTTTGAGGGGCCAAGCGCTTAACTGGTTCAAATGTATAGGCAGAAGTCTCTTGGGTCAAGCAGGAAGTCCCACCTATACTTACGAAAATTTCAAGACTGCCCTACTAAAAGCCTTCCCTGTTGTAAGAGATCGTGCGAAATTAGAAACGGAACTTTTCAGTATATATCAACAAAGAATCGAAAACCTCTCGAGCTTTATTTTAAGAAAAATTCACGTTTTCATGCTCTTGTATGGAAACAAAGAATCGAAAACCTCTCGAGCTTTATTTTAAGAAAAATTCACGTTTTCATGCTCTTGTATGGAAACCGTCCGGATCCTGAAATAATTCAAGTGATTCTGCCGAGGTTACTGCCCCAAGTGCGAGACTTTATTGAATTAAGAAATCCGACTACACTGGAAAAGTTATTTGAGCTAGCAATCCAGTTTGAAAGTAGAAGAACGGCGGACGTCGAAAGAAGACGCCAATATCAACAGAGAAACCAATTTGGTACGCCAAGACTACAGCAAACTCAAGCATACGGCTACGGAGAAAAAGCGAATCAGTGGGCAAGGAAACCCGAGCATTCAAAAACAGCCGGCGAACGTCGACAGTTCAATAGCAACCCAGAAAAAAAGTCTCAAGGCCAGGGGAAAAAGAAGGAAAGCACGGAAAGGAAAAATAATTTAAACTAAAACGGATTTCTGCTGACGAGAGGGTGCGGAAATCCGAAGGCCACGAAACCCCTCTTCCTACAAGTTAAATACAGTAATGGTGAAAAATTTGACTCTTCCGAAGATTGAAGTCTTGGTGAATAATATCCCAGCCACCGCACTCCTGGATACCGGCGCGCAGTGTTCCTGTGTGGCAGAAGAGTTTTTTAGGAAGTATTTTCGCAAATACCGCATATATAATGCGGATAATACCACAGTGTTAGCGGCGCAAGGAGAAAAATGTAAGTGCGTAGGTAAAGTACCTTTGTATATCCGTATCAAGGACGAACAAATAAAGGTGATGTTTTTTATAGTAAAGAATCTGCAAGCACATTTAATTTTAGGAATAGATTTTCTTTCAGAAGCCCAAGCTAAGCTGGATTTTAATGAAGCGTCCCTTAAGCTGACAATGAAACCAGTTCGTACTGAAAACGCTGAACCGCCGATGTTAAAACTTGACCACCTGCCTAATGACGAGCAAGATAGAATCCGACAAGTGGTAAGTGAATTTGCTTCGTTATTTAGTGATATTTCAGGATTTACTCAGGTTACTAACCATAGTATTGCCACCGGAGATGCAATGCCAGTTCGCCAAAAACCATACCGGTATGATAAGTATAAGGAAAAAATTATAGAATGGCATATTACCGATATGCTACGTAAAAAGATCATAACGCCCATCTCAATTAGTTATGCTAGCCCGGTGGTTTTATGTAAGAAAAATAACGACTATCCTTTGGAGCATCCAAAAAGGTGGAGATTCGCTATTGATTACCGTAAATTAAATTCCATAACGAAATATCCGGTATATCCGTTACCGATCATAGAAGAAATTTTAAGGAACATAAAATCAACCAAATTTATGACGACTTTAGACTTAACGACTGGTTATTTTCAAATAGGGCTGAGGCCTGAGGGCGTGCGTAAGACTGCTTTTATAACCAAGTCTGGCACTTATGCATTTTTGCGTATGCCGTTTGGCCTTTCAGGTGTCCCGGCAACATTTCAGCGATGCATGGACATTGTGTTAAGACCTGTTCTTGGAAAGTCCACATTTATCTATTTAGACGATATCATTATTACTAGTGATAATCTCGACCAACATGTACAGGATTTAAGACAGGTGTTTTCTTTATTAAATGAGGCCGGTCTAAAAGTTAATGTCGAAAAGTGCAAATTTGCAGCACCTGAATTAAAATATTTAGGTTACAAAATATCTCAAAAAGGGATCGAGACAGATGAATCAAAAATAATCGCTGTACAAATGTATCCGACTCCAAACACGGCAAAGAAGCTCTCTTCTTTTCTAGGACTTTGTTCATATTTTAGGTCCTTTATAAAAGATTTTGCGGCTATCGCGGAGCCATTGTTAAAATTAAAAAGGAAAAAGGCAACATTCTCGTGGACGGCCGAAGCCAATAGTGCTTTCGAAAAATTAAAACAAGCATTAACGCAAGCCCCTGTGTTGAAATTTCCTGAAAAGGATGCCAATTTAGAAATTTCAGCGGATGCTTCGGATTATGCGGTAGGAGAGGTACTTTCGCAAAATCAGCAGCCCGTGGCATTTTTTAGCCGAACTTTAAATCAAACACAAAGAAATTATTCCGCGACCGAGAGAGAGGCACTTGCAGTTCTGTTAGCAGTGCAAAAGTTCCGAGTTTATTTTGGACAGGCGCCAATAACAGTGTACTCTGATCATGCGGCGGTAACTAGATTGTACTCAGGGAAAAATTTATCCCCAAGGTTAATAAGATGGGCACTCAAGCTGCAAGAATATAATCTGGTAATCAAGCATACCCCCGGAAAGGAAAATATCGTAGCAGATGCTCTATCAAGAATTAAAATTGACGAACAAGGTAATGCCGTAAAGGTGGCAATGCTTACAGCATGTACAATAAATTCCCGAGAAACTGTAATAACCGAATTGGGTAAGGATCCTGAGTTTGGAAGTATTTATGAGTATTTGAAGGATCCTGAAAATTTTAGCCACCAAGATATTGTGGCGATAAGAAATAGGGCGGCCCATTACGAACTAACAGATGATCTATTATTCTATACAAAAACTACGAATTCCAACAACGAATTTCGACCTGTTATCCCAGCTAGTCTTAGATTAAATATCCTGCAGGAGCTCCATGACAGTCCTTTAGCTTCTCATGCTGGTATTCGAAAAACTATCCAACGCGTACGCGAGGCAGTCTACTTTCCTGAACTGCAAAAGTTAACAAGGGCGTATGTCCAGTCCTGCCCAACATGTCAAGCAGTTAATTATATTAATTTCCGCCCGGCCGGGTTTCTAAATAGTATTAAATCCGAATTTCCAAATGAAATAATTGGCATCGATTTATTGGGCCCTTTCCCAAAAAGTCAGTTAAATAAAAGTCGCTATCTCCTTGCTATGGTTGATCATTTTAGTAAATGGACCGAAATTGTTCCCTTAAAACGAGCCTCCGCGAAATTAGTTACTGATTCTATTTTAAATAAATATATTTTAAAATACGGGGCGCCCCTAAAAGTTATATCGGATAATGGTCCTCAATTTGTAAGTAATATATTTGAAGACTTGTGCCAAAAACTGGGCATACGTCATTTAAAAATGGTCCCGTATCGGCCGCAATCAAATATAGCGGAACGGGTAAACAGAAATATAGTGAAAATTATCCGTAGTTATGTTAAAAATTTTCATAAAAGCTGGGATAACTATGTCAATGAATTTGCTTTCGCTCTTAGGACCGCAAAACATGATACAACGGGCAAAACACCTGCTGAGTTATTTCTAGGCAGAAAGATTATAACACCGTTAGATAAATTATTTTATGTGCAACAAAGAGCCCCAGAATTTAAAATGGGTGATATAGAAAAACTAATAAAAGAAGCAAAAAAGAATACGGAAGTAGCACAAAGAAAACAGAAGCTCTATTATGATTTGAAACGACGGGGAGTAACTTATAAAGTAGGGGATGAAGTTTTAAAAATTAAGCACTCACTTTCTTCAGCACCAGAAGATAAAACTGCCAAATTTTTTCCACGATTTGAAGGACCATATGTTATAGAAAAAATAATTCACGCTGTAGTTGTGTTAAAAGCCAGAAATGGTGAAACCTGTTCCGCAAACATTGATCAAATCAAGCCCTACTTCGATCGTAATAAAATGCAAATCTTTTCAGATCTTTTGCAGGATCCGGCACGGCAGACACCGCGGGAACAAGCTCCAGAGGTGGAAAAACGGCAAGTACAAGGGCAAGCCAATAAGAGGCAGGAGCAAGTGAAAAGAAAATTTCCCCGCGGAAAAATTAAAGGTAACAAGAAAAAGAAGCCGTTCCACCGTCCAGAAAAGAGAGTTCACGAACACCCCCAGAATGAAGAAGGGAGAAGGACGACGTATGTGAAGAGAACCAGGAGAAATGACGGCAACTATAACCCGGCTCTAAAACGGAAGATCGACTGATCCGACAGGACTCTCCGAAGTAAATGTAGCCGAACTGCGGAAGGGCCATCAGCGGCGGAGGAAAAGTTACAAGGAAAATTTGAACGGCCAACAACGAGATCCAAGCAGGAACACGACAGAAGTTTCCCGGTTCCGCCAAGACCAGCTGCCATCAAACGGCCAAGACCACAAGCAGAGGAGAAAAGGAAGGTATTCAAGGGTGGCCGAACTGGTGAAAAAAGGAAGCTTCCAGAGGAAAGCACTGAAGGGCGAGCCCGTACAAGAAGGAGGATAAATCAAACTACTATCTGCAGTACCTTTAAAGACTGGGCCCAGAAAAGGATGTCCGAATATTACAAAGATTTCTGGAAGGAACCAGAATTGAATAAAAGCTCCTGTTTAGATGCAGTACAGATGAAAAAACATTGTTGTATATCCTGGGAGCTGCTATTGTAACAAATTTCTTTCTTTTAAATTTCTAGTTTCTAGCGAAGTATGTTTGTAAAAGATTGGCCTCGCGTTAGATTCTAGAGCTAAAAGTTTTCAACAAGGTCGTTTTAGACCTCAGTTTCAAACTAATTAACTCTGGCGGGAAGTATGGAAGAATCTTAAGTTTTACTAACGTTTATTTTTATTTTGAATCTTTACTATCACTTCTTATTTTCTACTTCCGGCCAGAATTATAAGCGTTAAGGTTTTTATGCAAAGTTGTCTGGCGAACGCCAAGTATTTAAGTTGTGGCCTTTTGCCAAGCGAGAGAGAGGAAGCAGTGAGTCAAAGCAGGCCGCTTACCTCAGAAGTTACGCAGTTGCTGTTTGCCTTCCAGGCCAGAGGTTTTAATCCTCTTGATAAATTTAAACGTATTGTAGTGTTCTCAGTTATCTGTACTACATACGCCTTCCTGTTAATATAAGGCCAATCTTCCACGTTTATTATTCTAAAGTTAAATTAGAGTTTAGTTTTATTTTTATACTTTTACGTTAGACCCCGAGTAGCGGGTCGGTGTATTCCGAAGTACGGAAGTTATTGTATATAGAGAAACATAAAGGGTTTTTTGTATACCTTCGTCTGTATCTGTCTACTTACCACAATTAGTGAACATAGCTTTAGTAAGCTCTCTGTTCCGAGTCAGGTCCTTGTATGTTCCCGAAGAAGGTTAGGAGGAACATTGAACCTGATAGTGGCGCCCAACGAAGAAGAATAACCATGGCCGAGTTTCAAGAAGAACCTGTGCTGCCTGCAGAAACGGCTCAGAATCCAGAAATGCCAGCTGCCGCCCTGGAAGGATTCCGTTACATCGTCCATACCATGCGCGCTTCGATGAAACCAGAAGCAACGTTTAATGGAAACTCACCGGTAACCAGTTTTTTGGAAAAATTGGATGACCACTTCATGCACGAGTTTCAAAAAGTTACCTTAGCTACCAGCGCTTTGAGGGGCCAAGCGCTTAACTGGTTCAAATGTATAGGCAGAAGTCTCTTGGGTCAAGCAGGAAGTCCCACCTATACTTACGAAAATTTCAAGACTGCCCTACTAAAAGCCTTCCCTGTTGTAAGAGATCGTGCGAAATTAGAAACGGAACTTTTCAGTATATATCAACAAAGAATCGAAAACCTCTCGAGCTTTATTTTAAGAAAAATTCACGTTTTCATGCTCTTGTATGGAAACAAAGAATCGAAAACCTCTCGAGCTTTATTTTAAGAAAAATTCACGTTTTCATGCTCTTGTATGGAAACCGTCCGGATCCTGAAATAATTCAAGTGATTCTGCCGAGGTTACTGCCCCAAGTGCGAGACTTTATTGAATTAAGAAATCCGACTACACTGGAAAAGTTATTTGAGCTAGCAATCCAGTTTGAAAGTAGAAGAACGGCGGACGTCGAAAGAAGACGCCAATATCAACAGAGAAACCAATTTGGTACGCCAAGACTACAGCAAACTCAAGCATACGGCTACGGAGAAAAAGCGAATCAGTGGGCAAGGAAACCCGAGCATTCAAAAACAGCCGGCGAACGTCGACAGTTCAATAGCAACCCAGAAAAAAAGTCTCAAGGCCAGGGGGAAAAGAAGGAAAGCACGGAAAGGAAAAATAATTTAAACTAAAACGGATTTCTGCTGACGAGAGGGTGCGGAAATCCGAAGGCCACGAAACCCCTCTTCCTACAAGTTAAATACAGTAATGGTGAAAAATTTGACTCTTCCGAAGATTGAAGTCTTGGTGAATAATATCCCAGCCACCGCACTCCTGGATACCGGCGCGCAGTGTTCCTGTGTGGCAGAAGAGTTTTTTAGGAAGTATTTTCGCAAATACCGCATATATAATGCGGATAATACCACAGTGTTAGCGGCGCAAGGAGAAAAATGTAAGTGCGTAGGTAAAGTACCTTTGTATATCCGTATCAAGGACGAACAAATAAAGGTGATGTTTTTTATAGTAAAGAATCTGCAAGCACATTTAATTTTAGGAATAGATTTTCTTTCAGAAGCCCAAGCTAAGCTGGATTTTAATGAAGCGTCCCTTAAGCTGACAATGAAACCAGTTCGTACTGAAAACGCTGAACCGCCGATGTTAAAACTTGACCACCTGCCTAATGACGAGCAAGATAGAATCCGACAAGTGGTAAGTGAATTTGCTTCGTTATTTAGTGATATTTCAGGATTTACTCAGGTTACTAACCATAGTATTGCCACCGGAGATGCAATGCCAGTTCGCCAAAAACCATACCGGTATGATAAGTATAAGGAAAAAATTATAGAATGGCATATTACCGATATGCTACGTAAAAAGATCATAACGCCCATCTCAATTAGTTATGCTAGCCCGGTGGTTTTATGTAAGAAAAATAACGACTATCCTTTGGAGCATCCAAAAAGGTGGAGATTCGCTATTGATTACCGTAAATTAAATTCCATAACGAAATATCCGGTATATCCGTTACCGATCATAGAAGAAATTTTAAGGAACATAAAATCAACCAAATTTATGACGACTTTAGACTTAACGACTGGTTATTTTCAAATAGGGCTGAGGCCTGAGGGCGTGCGTAAGACTGCTTTTATAACCAAGTCTGGCACTTATGCATTTTTGCGTATGCCGTTTGGCCTTTCAGGTGTCCCGGCAACATTTCAGCGATGCATGGACATTGTGTTAAGACCTGTTCTTGGAAAGTCCACATTTATCTATTTAGACGATATCATTATTACTAGTGATAATCTCGACCAACATGTACAGGATTTAAGACAGGTGTTTTCTTTATTAAATGAGGCCGGTCTAAAAGTTAATGTCGAAAAGTGCAAATTTGCAGCACCTGAATTAAAATATTTAGGTTACAAAATATCTCAAAAAGGGATCGAGACAGATGAATCAAAAATAATCGCTGTACAAATGTATCCGACTCCAAACACGGCAAAGAAGCTCTCTTCTTTTCTAGGACTTTGTTCATATTTTAGGTCCTTTATAAAAGATTTTGCGGCTATCGCGGAGCCATTGTTAAAATTAAAAAGGAAAAAGGCAACATTCTCGTGGACGGCCGAAGCCAATAGTGCTTTCGAAAAATTAAAACAAGCATTAACGCAAGCCCCTGTGTTGAAATTTCCTGAAAAGGATGCCAATTTAGAAATTTCAGCGGATGCTTCGGATTATGCGGTAGGAGAGGTACTTTCGCAAAATCAGCAGCCCGTGGCATTTTTTAGCCGAACTTTAAATCAAACACAAAGAAATTATTCCGCGACCGAGAGAGAGGCACTTGCAGTTCTGTTAGCAGTGCAAAAGTTCCGAGTTTATTTTGGACAGGCGCCAATAACAGTGTACTCTGATCATGCGGCGGTAACTAGATTGTACTCAGGGAAAAATTTATCCCCAAGGTTAATAAGATGGGCACTCAAGCTGCAAGAATATAATCTGGTAATCAAGCATACCCCCGGAAAGGAAAATATCGTAGCAGATGCTCTATCAAGAATTAAAATTGACGAACAAGGTAATGCCGTAAAGGTGGCAATGCTTACAGCATGTACAATAAATTCCCGAGAAACTGTAATAACCGAATTGGGTAAGGATCCTGAGTTTGGAAGTATTTATGAGTATTTGAAGGATCCTGAAAATTTTAGCCACCAAGATATTGTGGCGATAAGAAATAGGGCGGCCCATTACGAACTAACAGATGATCTATTATTCTATACAAAAACTACGAATTCCAACAACGAATTTCGACCTGTTATCCCAGCTAGTCTTAGATTAAATATCCTGCAGGAGCTCCATGACAGTCCTTTAGCTTCTCATGCTGGTATTCGAAAAACTATCCAACGCGTACGCGAGGCAGTCTACTTTCCTGAACTGCAAAAGTTAACAAGGGCGTATGTCCAGTCCTGCCCAACATGTCAAGCAGTTAATTATATTAATTTCCGCCCGGCCGGGTTTCTAAATAGTATTAAATCCGAATTTCCAAATGAAATAATTGGCATCGATTTATTGGGCCCTTTCCCAAAAAGTCAGTTAAATAAAAGTCGCTATCTCCTTGCTATGGTTGATCATTTTAGTAAATGGACCGAAATTGTTCCCTTAAAACGAGCCTCCGCGAAATTAGTTACTGATTCTATTTTAAATAAATATATTTTAAAATACGGGGCGCCCCTAAAAGTTATATCGGATAATGGTCCTCAATTTGTAAGTAATATATTTGAAGACATGTGCCAAAAACTGGGCATACGTCATTTAAAAATGGTCCCGTATCGGCCGCAATCAAATATAGCGGAACGGGTAAACAGAAATATAGTGAAAATTATCCGTAGTTATGTTAAAAATTTTCATAAAAGCTGGGATAACTATGTCAATGAATTTGCTTTCGCCCTTAGGACCGCAAAACATGATACAACGGGCAAAACACCTGCTGAGTTATTTCTAGGCAGAAAGATTATAACACCGTTAGATAAATTATTTTATGTGCAACAAAGAGCCCCAGAATTTAAAATGGGTGATATAGAAAAACTAATAAAAGAAGCAAAAAAGAATACGGAAGTAGCACAAAGAAAACAGAAGCTCTATTATGATTTGAAACGACGGGGAGTAACTTATAAAGTAGGGGATGAAGTTTTAAAAATTAAGCACTCACTTTCTTCAGCACCAGAAGATAAAACTGCCAAATTTTTTCCACGATTTGAAGGACCATATGTTATAGAAAAAATAATTCACGCTGTAGTTGTGTTAAAAGCCAGAAATGGTGAAACCTGTTCCGCAAACATTGATCAAATCAAGCCCTACTTCGATCGTAATAAAATGCAAATCTTTTCAGATCTTTTGCAGGATCCGGCACGGCAGACACCGCGGGAACAAGCTCCAGAGGTGGAAAAACGGCAAGTACAAGGGCAAGCCAATAAGAGGCAGGAGCAAGTGAAAAGAAAATTTCCCCGCGGAAAAATTAAAGGTAACAAGAAAAAGAAGCCGTTCCACCGTCCAGAAAAGAGAGTTCACGAACACCCCCAGAATGAAGAAGGGAGAAGGACGACGTATGTGAAGAGAACCAGGAGAAATGACGGCAACTATAACCCGGCTCTAAAACGGAAGATCGACTCATCCGACAGGACTCTCCGCAGTAAATGTAGCCGAACTGCGGAAGGGCCATCAGCGGCGGAGGAAAAGTTACAAGGAAAATTTGAACGGCCAACAACGAGATCCAAGCAGGAACACGACAGAAGTTTCCCGGTTCCGCCAAGACCAGCTGCCATCAAACGGCCAAGACCACAAGCAGAGGAGAAAAGGAAGGTATTCAAGGGTGGCCGAACTGGTGAAAAAAGGAAGCTTCCAGAGGAAAGCACTGAAGGGCGAGCCCGTACAAGAAGGAGGATAAATCAAACTACTATCTGCAGTACCTTTAAAGACTGGGCCCAGAAAAGGATGTCCGAATATTACAAAGATTTCTGGAAGGAACCAGAATTGAATAAAAGCTCCTGTTTAGATGCAGTACAGATGAAAAAAGATTGTTGTATATCCTGGGAGCTGCTATTGTAACAAATTTCTTTCTTTTAAATTTCTAGTTTCTAGCGAAGTATGTTTGTAAAAGATTGGCCTCGCGTTAGATTCTAGAGCTAAAAGTTTTCAACAAGGTCGTTTTAGACCTCAGTTTCAAACTAATTAACTCTGGCGGGAAGTATGGAAGAATCTTAAGTTTTACTAACGTTTATTTTTATTTTGAATCTTTACTATCACTTCTTATTTTCTACTTCCGGCCAGAATTATAAGCGTTAAGGTTTTTATGCAAAGTTGTCTGGCGAACGCCAAGTATTTAAGTTGTGGCCTTTTGCCAAGCGAGAGAGAGGAAGCAGTGAGTCAAAGCAGGCCGCTTACCTCAGAAGTTACGCAGTTGCTGTTTGCCTTCCAGGCCAGAGGTTTTAATCCTCTTGATAAATTTAAACGTATTGTAGTGTTCTCAGTTATCTGTACTACATACGCCTTCCTGTTAATATAAGGCCAATCTTCCACGTTTATTATTCTAAAGTTAAATTAGAGTTTAGTTTTATTTTTATACTTTTACGTTAGACCCCGAGTAGCGGGTCGGTGTATTCCGAAGTACGGAAGTTATTGTATATAGAGAAACATAAAGGGTTTTGTATACCCTTCGTCTGTATCCTGTCTACTTACCACAATTAGTGAACATAGCTTTAGTAAGCTCTCTGTTCCGAGTCAGGTCCTTGTATGTTCCCGAAGAAGGTTAGGAGGAACATTGAACCTGATAGTGGCGCCCAACGAAGAAGAATAACCATGGCCGAGTTTCAAGAAGAACCTGTGCTGCCTGCAGAAACGGCTCAGAATCCAGGAATGCCAGCTGCCGCCCTGGAAGGATTCCGTTACATCGTCCATACCATGCGCGCTTCGATGAAACCAGAAGCAACGTTTAATGGAAACTCACCGGTAACCAGTTTTTTGGAAAAATTGGATGACCACTTCATGCACGAGTTTCAAAAAGTTACCTTAGCTACCAGCGCTTTGAGGGGCCAAGCGCTTAACTGGTTCAAATGTATAGGCAGAAGTCTCTTGGGTCAAGCAGGAAGTCCCACCTATACTTACGAAAATTTCAAGACTGCCCTACTAAAAGCCTTCCCTGTTGTAAGAGATCGTGCGAAATTAGAAACGGAACTTTTCAGTATATATCAACAAAGAATCGAAAACCTCTCGAGCTTTATTTTAAGAAAAATTCACGTTTTCATGCTCTTGTATGGAAACAAAGAATCGAAAACCTCTCGAGCTTTATTTTAAGAAAAATTCACGTTTTCATGCTCTTGTATGGAAACCGTCCGGATCCTGAAATAATTCAAGTGATTCTGCCGAGGTTACTGCCCCAAGTGCGAGACTTTATTGAATTAAGAAATCCGACTACACTGGAAAAGTTATTTGAGCTAGCAATCCAGTTTGAAAGTAGAAGAACGGCGGACGTCGAAAGAAGACGCCAATATCAACAGAGAAACCAATTTGGTACGCCAAGACTACAGCAAACTCAAGCATACGGCTACGGAGAAAAAGCGAATCAGTGGGCAAGGAAACCCGAGCATTCAAAAACAGCCGGCGAACGTCGACAGTTCAATAGCAACCCAGAAAAAAAGTCTCAAGGCCAGGGGAAAAAGAAGGAAAGCACGGAAAGGAAAAATAATTTAAACTAAAACGGATTTCTGCTGACGAGAGGGTGCGGAAATCCGAAGGCCACGAAACCCCTCTTCCTACAAGTTAAATACAGTAATGGTGAAAAATTTGACTCTTCCGAAGATTGAAGTCTTGGTGAATAATATCCCAGCCACCGCACTCCTGGATACCGGCGCGCAGTGTTCCTGTGTGGCAGAAGAGTTTTTTAGGAAGTATTTTCGCAAATACCGCATATATAATGCGGATAATACCACAGTGTTAGCGGCGCAAGGAGAAAAATGTAAGTGCGTAGGTAAAGTACCTTTGTATATCCGTATCAAGGACGAACAAATAAAGGTGATGTTTTTTATAGTAAAGAATCTGCAAGCACATTTAATTTTAGGAATAGATTTTCTTTCAGAAGCCCAAGCTAAGCTGGATTTTAATGAAGCGTCCCTTAAGCTGACAATGAAACCAGTTCGTACTGAAAACGCTGAACCGCCGATGTTAAAACTTGACCACCTGCCTAATGACGAGCAAGATAGAATCCGACAAGTGGTAAGTGAATTTGCTTCGTTATTTAGTGATATTTCAGGATTTACTCAGGTTACTAACCATAGTATTGCCACCGGAGATGCAATGCCAGTTCGCCAAAAACCATACCGGTATGATAAGTATAAGGAAAAAATTATAGAATGGCATATTACCGATATGCTACGTAAAAAGATCATAACGCCCATCTCAATTAGTTATGCTAGCCCGGTGGTTTTATGTAAGAAAAATAACGACTATCCTTTGGAGCATCCAAAAAGGTGGAGATTCGCTATTGATTACCGTAAATTAAATTCCATAACGAAATATCCGGTATATCCGTTACCGATCATAGAAGAAATTTTAAGGAACATAAAATCAACCAAATTTATGACGACTTTAGACTTAACGACTGGTTATTTTCAAATAGGGCTGAGGCCTGAGGGCGTGCGTAAGACTGCTTTTATAACCAAGTCTGGCACTTATGCATTTTTGCGTATGCCGTTTGGCCTTTCAGGTGTCCCGGCAACATTTCAGCGATGCATGGACATTGTGTTAAGACCTGTTCTTGGAAAGTCCACATTTATCTATTTAGACGATATCATTATTACTAGTGATAATCTCGACCAACATGTACAGGATTTAAGACAGGTGTTTTCTTTATTAAATGAGGCCGGTCTAAAAGTTAATGTCGAAAAGTGCAAATTTGCAGCACCTGAATTAAAATATTTAGGTTACAAAATATCTCAAAAAGGGATCGAGACAGATGAATCAAAAATAATCGCTGTACAAATGTATCCGACTCCAAACACGGCAAAGAAGCTCTCTTCTTTTCTAGGACTTTGTTCATATTTTAGGTCCTTTATAAAAGATTTTGCGGCTATCGCGGAGCCATTGTTAAAATTAAAAAGGAAAAAGGCAACATTCTCGTGGACGGCCGAAGCCAATAGTGCTTTCGAAAAATTAAAACAAGCATTAACGCAAGCCCCTGTGTTGAAATTTCCTGAAAAGGATGCCAATTTAGAAATTTCAGCGGATGCTTCGGATTATGCGGTAGGAGAGGTACTTTCGCAAAATCAGCAGCCCGTGGCATTTTTTAGCCGAACTTTAAATCAAACACAAAGAAATTATTCCGCGACCGAGAGAGAGGCACTTGCAGTTCTGTTAGCAGTGCAAAAGTTCCGAGTTTATTTTGGACAGGCGCCAATAACAGTGTACTCTGATCATGCGGCGGTAACTAGATTGTACTCAGGGAAAAATTTATCCCCAAGGTTAATAAGATGGGCACTCAAGCTGCAAGAATATAATCTGGTAATCAAGCATACCCCCGGAAAGGAAAATATCGTAGCAGATGCTCTATCAAGAATTAAAATTGACGAACAAGGTAATGCCGTAAAGGTGGCAATGCTTACAGCATGTACAATAAATTCCCGAGAAACTGTAATAACCGAATTGGGTAAGGATCCTGAGTTTGGAAGTATTTATGAGTATTTGAAGGATCCTGAAAATTTTAGCCACCAAGATATTGTGGCGATAAGAAATAGGGCGGCCCATTACGAACTAACAGATGATCTATTATTCTATACAAAAACTACGAATTCCAACAACGAATTTCGACCTGTTATCCCAGCTAGTCTTAGATTAAATATCCTGCAGGAGCTCCATGACAGTCCTTTAGCTTCTCATGCTGGTATTCGAAAAACTATCCAACGCGTACGCGAGGCAGTCTACTTTCCTGAACTGCAAAAGTTAACAAGGGCGTATGTCCAGTCCTGCCCAACATGTCAAGCAGTTAATTATATTAATTTCCGCCCGGCCGGGTTTCTAAATAGTATTAAATCCGAATTTCCAAATGAAATAATTGGCATCGATTTATTGGGCCCTTTCCCAAAAAGTCAGTTAAATAAAAGTCGCTATCTCCTTGCTATGGTTGATCATTTTAGTAAATGGACCGAAATTGTTCCCTTAAAACGAGCCTCCGCGAAATTAGTTACTGATTCTATTTTAAATAAATATATTTTAAAATACGGGGCGCCCCTAAAAGTTATATCGGATAATGGTCCTCAATTTGTAAGTAATATATTTGAAGACATGTGCCAAAAACTGGGCATACGTCATTTAAAAATGGTCCCGTATCGGCCGCAATCAAATATAGCGGAACGGGTAAACAGAAATATAGTGAAAATTATCCGTAGTTATGTTAAAAATTTTCATAAAAGCTGGGATAACTATGTCAATGAATTTGCTTTCGCCCTTAGGACCGCAAAACATGATACAACGGGCAAAACACCTGCTGAGTTATTTCTAGGCAGAAAGATTATAACACCGTTAGATAAATTATTTTATGTGCAACAAAGAGCCCCAGAATTTAAAATGGGTGATATAGAAAAACTAATAAAAGAAGCAAAAAAGAATACGGAAGTAGCACAAAGAAAACAGAAGCTCTATTATGATTTGAAACGACGGGGAGTAACTTATAAAGTAGGGGATGAAGTTTTAAAAATTAAGCACTCACTTTCTTCAGCACCAGAAGATAAAACTGCCAAATTTTTTCCACGATTTGAAGGACCATATGTTATAGAAAAAATAATTCACGCTGTAGTTGTGTTAAAAGCCAGAAATGGTGAAACCTGTTCCGCAAACATTGATCAAATCAAGCCCTACTTCGATCGTAATAAAATGCAAATCTTTTCAGATCTTTTGCAGGATCCGGCACGGCAGACACCGCGGGAACAAGCTCCAGAGGTGGAAAAACGGCAAGTACAAGGGCAAGCCAATAAGAGGCAGGAGCAAGTGAAAAGAAAATTTCCCCGCGGAAAAATTAAAGGTAACAAGAAAAAGAAGCCGTTCCACCGTCCAGAAAAGAGAGTTCACGAACACCCCCAGAATGAAGAAGGGAGAAGGACGACGTATGTGAAGAGAACCAGGAGAAATGACGGCAACTATAACCCGGCTCTAAAACGGAAGATCGACTCATCCGACAGGACTCTCCGCAGTAAATGTAGCCGAACTGCGGAAGGGCCATCAGCGGCGGAGGAAAAGTTACAAGGAAAATTTGAACGGCCAACAACGAGATCCAAGCAGGAACACGACAGAAGTTTCCCGGTTCCGCCAAGACCAGCTGCCATCAAACGGCCAAGACCACAAGCAGAGGAGAAAAGGAAGGTATTCAAGGGTGGCCGAACTGGTGAAAAAAGGAAGCTTCCAGAGGAAAGCACTGAAGGGCGAGCCCGTACAAGAAGGAGGATAAATCAAACTACTATCTGCAGTACCTTTAAAGACTGGGCCCAGAAAAGGATGTCCGAATATTACAAAGATTTCTGGAAGGAACCAGAATTGAATAAAAGCTCCTGTTTAGATGCAGTACAGATGAAAAAAGATTGTTGTATATCCTGGGAGCTGCTATTGTAACAAATTTCTTTCTTTTAAATTTCTAGTTTCTAGCGAAGTATGTTTGTAAAAGATTGGCCTCGCGTTAGATTCTAGAGCTAAAAGTTTTCAACAAGGTCGTTTTAGACCTCAGTTTCAAACTAATTAACTCTGGCGGGAAGTATGGAAGAATCTTAAGTTTTACTAACGTTTATTTTTATTTTGAATCTTTACTATCACTTCTTATTTTCTACTTCCGGCCAGAATTATAAGCGTTAAGGTTTTTATGCAAAGTTGTCTGGCGAACGCCAAGTATTTAAGTTGTGGCCTTTTGCCAAGCGAGAGAGAGGAAGCAGTGAGTCAAAGCAGGCCGCTTACCTCAGAAGTTACGCAGTTGCTGTTTGCCTTCCAGGCCAGAGGTTTTAATCCTCTTGATAAATTTAAACGTATTGTAGTGTTCTCAGTTATCTGTACTACATACGCCTTCCTGTTAATATAAGGCCAATCTTCCACGTTTATTATTCTAAAGTTAAATTAGAGTTTAGTTTTATTTTTATACTTTTACGTTAGACCCCGAGTAGCGGGTCGGTGTATTCCGAAGTACGGAAGTTATTGTATATAGAGAAACATAAAGGGTTTTGTATACCCTTCGTCTGTATCCTGTCTACTTACCACAATTAGTGAACATAGCTTTAGTAAGCTCTCTGTTCCGAGTCAGGTCCTTGTATGTTCCCGAAGAAGGTTAGGAGGAACATTGAACCTGATAGTGGCGCCCAACGAAGAAGAATAACCATGGCCGAGTTTCAAGAAGAACCTGTGCTGCCTGCAGAAACGGCTCAGAATCCAGGAATGCCAGCTGCCGCCCTGGAAGGATTCCGTTACATCGTCCATACCATGCGCGCTTCGATGAAACCAGAAGCAACGTTTAATGGAAACTCACCGGTAACCAGTTTTTTGGAAAAATTGGATGACCACTTCATGCACGAGTTTCAAAAAGTTACCTTAGCTACCAGCGCTTTGAGGGGCCAAGCGCTTAACTGGTTCAAATGTATAGGCAGAAGTCTCTTGGGTCAAGCAGGAAGTCCCACCTATACTTACGAAAATTTCAAGACTGCCCTACTAAAAGCCTTCCCTGTTGTAAGAGATCGTGCGAAATTAGAAACGGAACTTTTCAGTATATATCAACAAAGAATCGAAAACCTCTCGAGCTTTATTTTAAGAAAAATTCACGTTTTCATGCTCTTGTATGGAAACAAAGAATCGAAAACCTCTCGAGCTTTATTTTAAGAAAAATTCACGTTTTCATGCTCTTGTATGGAAACCGTCCGGATCCTGAAATAATTCAAGTGATTCTGCCGAGGTTACTGCCCCAAGTGCGAGACTTTATTGAATTAAGAAATCCGACTACACTGGAAAAGTTATTTGAGCTAGCAATCCAGTTTGAAAGTAGAAGAACGGCGGACGTCGAAAGAAGACGCCAATATCAACAGAGAAACCAATTTGGTACGCCAAGACTACAGCAAACTCAAGCATACGGCTACGGAGAAAAAGCGAATCAGTGGGCAAGGAAACCCGAGCATTCAAAAACAGCCGGCGAACGTCGACAGTTCAATAGCAACCCAGAAAAAAAGTCTCAAGGCCAGGGGAAAAAGAAGGAAAGCACGGAAAGGAAAAATAATTTAAACTAAAACGGATTTCTGCTGACGAGAGGGTGCGGAAATCCGAAGGCCACGAAACCCCTCTTCCTACAAGTTAAATACAGTAATGGTGAAAAATTTGACTCTTCCGAAGATTGAAGTCTTGGTGAATAATATCCCAGCCACCGCACTCCTGGATACCGGCGCGCAGTGTTCCTGTGTGGCAGAAGAGTTTTTTAGGAAGTATTTTCGCAAATACCGCATATATAATGCGGATAATACCACAGTGTTAGCGGCGCAAGGAGAAAAATGTAAGTGCGTAGGTAAAGTACCTTTGTATATCCGTATCAAGGACGAACAAATAAAGGTGATGTTTTTTATAGTAAAGAATCTGCAAGCACATTTAATTTTAGGAATAGATTTTCTTTCAGAAGCCCAAGCTAAGCTGGATTTTAATGAAGCGTCCCTTAAGCTGACAATGAAACCAGTTCGTACTGAAAACGCTGAACCGCCGATGTTAAAACTTGACCACCTGCCTAATGACGAGCAAGATAGAATCCGACAAGTGGTAAGTGAATTTGCTTCGTTATTTAGTGATATTTCAGGATTTACTCAGGTTACTAACCATAGTATTGCCACCGGAGATGCAATGCCAGTTCGCCAAAAACCATACCGGTATGATAAGTATAAGGAAAAAATTATAGAATGGCATATTACCGATATGCTACGTAAAAAGATCATAACGCCCATCTCAATTAGTTATGCTAGCCCGGTGGTTTTATGTAAGAAAAATAACGACTATCCTTTGGAGCATCCAAAAAGGTGGAGATTCGCTATTGATTACCGTAAATTAAATTCCATAACGAAATATCCGGTATATCCGTTACCGATCATAGAAGAAATTTTAAGGAACATAAAATCAACCAAATTTATGACGACTTTAGACTTAACGACTGGTTATTTTCAAATAGGGCTGAGGCCTGAGGGCGTGCCTAAGACTGCTTTTATAACCAAGTCTGGCACTTATGCATTTTTGCGTATGCCGTTTGGCCTTTCAGGTGTCCCGGCAACATTTCAGCGATGCATGGACATTGTGTTAAGACCTGTTCTTGGAAAGTCCACATTTATCTATTTAGACGATATCATTATTACTAGTGATAATCTCGACCAACATGTACAGGATTTAAGACAGGTGTTTTCTTTATTAAATGAGGCCGGTCTAAAAGTTAATGTCGAAAAGTGCAAATTTGCAGCACCTGAATTAAAATATTTAGGTTACAAAATATCTCAAAAAGGGATCGAGACAGATGAATCAAAAATAATCGCTGTACAAATGTATCCGACTCCAAACACGGCAAAGAAGCTCTCTTCTTTTCTAGGACTTTGTTCATATTTTAGGTCCTTTATAAAAGATTTTGCGGCTATCGCGGAGCCATTGTTAAAATTAAAAAGGAAAAAGGCAACATTCTCGTGGACGGCCGAAGCCAATAGTGCTTTCGAAAAATTAAAACAAGCATTAACGCAAGCCCCTGTGTTGAAATTTCCTGAAAAGGATGCCAATTTAGAAATTTCAGCGGATGCTTCGGATTATGCGGTAGGAGAGGTACTTTCGCAAAATCAGCAGCCCGTGGCATTTTTTAGCCGAACTTTAAATCAAACACAAAGAAATTATTCCGCGACCGAGAGAGAGGCACTTGCAGTTCTGTTAGCAGTGCAAAAGTTCCGAGTTTATTTTGGACAGGCGCCAATAACAGTGTACTCTGATCATGCGGCGGTAACTAGATTGTACTCAGGGAAAAATTTATCCCCAAGGTTAATAAGATGGGCACTCAAGCTGCAAGAATATAATCTGGTAATCAAGCATACCCCCGGAAAGGAAAATATCGTAGCAGATGCTCTATCAAGAATTAAAATTGACGAACAAGGTAATGCCGTAAAGGTGGCAATGCTTACAGCATGTACAATAAATTCCCGAGAAACTGTAATAACCGAATTGGGTAAGGATCCTGAGTTTGGAAGTATTTATGAGTATTTGAAGGATCCTGAAAATTTTAGCCACCAAGATATTGTGGCGATAAGAAATAGGGCGGCCCATTACGAACTAACAGATGATCTATTATTCTATACAAAAACTACGAATTCCAACAACGAATTTCGACCTGTTATCCCAGCTAGTCTTAGATTAAATATCCTGCAGGAGCTCCATGACAGTCCTTTAGTTCTCATGCTGGTATTCGAAAAACTATCCAACGCGTACGCGAGGCAGTCTACTTTCCTGAACTGCAAAAGTTAACAAGGGCGTATGTCCAGTCCTGCCCAACATGTCAAGCAGTTAATTATATTAATTTCCGCCCGGCCGGGTTTCTAAATAGTATTAAATCCGAATTTCCAAATGAAATAATTGGCATCGATTTATTGGGCCCTTTCCCAAAAAGTCAGTTAAATAAAAGTCGCTATCTCCTTGCTATGGTTGATCATTTTAGTAAATGGACCGAAATTGTTCCCTTAAAACGAGCCTCCGCGAAATTAGTTACTGATTCTATTTTAAATAAATATATTTTAAAATACGGGGCGCCCCTAAAAGTTATATCGGATAATGGTCCTCAATTTGTAAGTAATATATTTGAAGACATGTGCCAAAAACTGGGCATACGTCATTTAAAAATGGTCCCGTATCGGCCGCAATCAAATATAGCGGAACGGGTAAACAGAAATATAGTGAAAATTATCCGTAGTTATGTTAAAAATTTTCATAAAAGCTGGGATAACTATGTCAATGAATTTGCTTTCGCCCTTAGGACCGCAAAACATGATACAACGGGCAAAACACCTGCTGAGTTATTTCTAGGCAGAAAGATTATAACACCGTTAGATAAATTATTTTATGTGCAACAAAGAGCCCCAGAATTTAAAATGGGTGATATAGAAAAACTAATAAAAGAAGCAAAAAAGAATACGGAAGTAGCACAAAGAAAACAGAAGCTCTATTATGATTTGAAACGACGGGGAGTAACTTATAAAGTAGGGGATGAAGTTTTAAAAATTAAGCACTCACTTTCTTCAGCACCAGAAGATAAAACTGCCAAATTTTTTCCACGATTTGAAGGACCATATGTTATAGAAAAAATAATTCACGCTGTAGTTGTGTTAAAAGCCAGAAATGGTGAAACCTGTTCCGCAAACATTGATCAAATCAAGCCCTACTTCGATCGTAATAAAATGCAAATCTTTTCAGATCTTTTGCAGGATCCGGCACGGCAGACACCGCGGGAACAAGCTCCAGAGGTGGAAAAACGGCAAGTACAAGGGCAAGCCAATAAGAGGCAGGAGCAAGTGAAAAGAAAATTTCCCCGCGGAAAAATTAAAGGTAACAAGAAAAAGAAGCCGTTCCACCGTCCAGAAAAGAGAGTTCACGAACACCCCCAGAATGAAGAAGGGAGAAGGACGACGTATGTGAAGAGAACCAGGAGAAATGACGGCAACTATAACCCGGCTCTAAAACGGAAGATCGACTCATCCGACAGGACTCTCCGCAGTAAATGTAGCCGAACTGCGGAAGGGCCATCAGCGGCGGAGGAAAAGTTACAAGGAAAATTTGAACGGCCAACAACGAGATCCAAGCAGGAACACGACAGAAGTTTCCCGGTTCCGCCAAGACCAGCTGCCATCAAACGGCCAAGACCACAAGCAGAGGAGAAAAGGAAGGTATTCAAGGGTGGCCGAACTGGTGAAAAAAGAAAGCTTCCAGAGGAAAGCACTGAAGGGCGAGCCCGTACAAGAAGGAGGATAAATCAAACTACTATCTGCAGTACCTTTAAAGACTGGGCCCAGAAAAGGATGTCCGAATATTACAAAGATTTCTGGAAGGAACCAGAATTGAATAAAAGCTCCTGTTTAGATGCAGTACAGATGAAAAAACATTGTTGTATATCCTGGGAGCTGCTATTGTAACAAATTTCTTTCTTTTAAATTTCTAGTTTCTAGCGAAGTATGTTTGTAAAAGATTGGCCTCGCGTTAGATTCTAGAGCTAAAAGTTTTCAACAAGGTCGTTTTAGACCTCAGTTTCAAACTAATTAACTCTGGCGGGAAGTATGGAAGAATCTTAAGTTTTACTAACGTTTATTTTTATTTTGAATCTTTACTATCACTTCTTATTTTCTACTTCCGGCCAGAATTATAAGCGTTAAGGTTTTTATGCAAAGTTGTCTGGCGAACGCCAAGTATTTAAGTTGTGGCCTTTTGCCAAGCGAGAGAGAGGAAGCAGTGAGTCAAAGCAGGCCGCTTACCTCAGAAGTTACGCAGTTGCTGTTTGCCTTCCAGGCCAGAGGTTTTAATCCTCTTGATAAATTTAAACGTATTGTAGTGTTCTCAGTTATCTGTACTACATACGCCTTCCTGTTAATATAAGGCCAATCTTCCACGTTTATTATTCTAAAGTTAAATTAGAGTTTAGTTTTATTTTTATACTTTTACGTTAGACCCCGAGTAGCGGGTCGGTGTATTCCGAAGTACGGAAGTTATTGTATATAGAGAAACATAAAGGGTTTTGTATACCCTTCGTCTGTATCCTGTCTACTTACCACAATTAGTGAACATAGCTTTAGTAAGCTCTCTGTTCCGAGTCAGGTCCTTGTATGTTCCCGAAGAAGGTTAGGAGGAACATTGAACCTGATAGTGGCGCCCAACGAAGAAGAATAACCATGGCCGAGTTTCAAGAAGAACCTGTGCTGCCTGCAGAAACGGCTCAGAATCCAGAAATGCCAGCTGCCGCCCTGGAAGGATTCCGTTACATCGTCCATACCATGCGCGCTTCGATGAAACCAGAAGCAACGTTTAATGGAAACTCACCGGTAACCAGTTTTTTGGAAAAATTGGATGACCACTTCATGCACGAGTTTCAAAAAGTTACCTTAGCTACCAGCGCTTTGAGGGGCCAAGCGCTTAACTGGTTCAAATGTATAGGCAGAAGTCTCTTGGGTCAAGCAGGAAGTCCCACCTATACTTACGAAAATTTCAAGACTGCCCTACTAAAAGCCTTCCCTGTTGTAAGAGATCGTGCGAAATTAGAAACGGAACTTTTCAGTATATATCAACAAAGAATCGAAAACCTCTCGAGCTTTATTTTAAGAAAAATTCACGTTTTCATGCTCTTGTATGGAAACAAAGAATCGAAAACCTCTCGAGCTTTATTTTAAGAAAAATTCACGTTTTCATGCTCTTGTATGGAAACCGTCCGGATCCTGAAATAATTCAAGTGATTCTGCCGAGGTTACTGCCCCAAGTGCGAGACTTTATTGAATTAAGAAATCCGACTACACTGGAAAAGTTATTTGAGCTAGCAATCCAGTTTGAAAGTAGAAGAACGGCGGACGTCGAAAGAAGACGCCAATATCAACAGAGAAACCAATTTGGTACGCCAAGACTACAGCAAACTCAAGCATACGGCTACGGAGAAAAAGCGAATCAGTGGGCAAGGAAACCCGAGCATCAAAAACAGCCGGCGAACGTCGACAGTTCAATAGCAACCCAGAAAAAAAGTCTCAAGGCCAGGGGGAAAAGAAGGAAAGCACGGAAAGGAAAAATAATTTAAACTAAAACGGATTTCTGCTGACGAGAGGGTGCGGAAATCCGAAGGCCACGAAACCCCTCTTCCTACAAGTTAAATACAGTAATGGTGAAAAATTTGACTCTTCCGAAGATTGAAGTCTTGGTGAATAATATCCCAGCCACCGCACTCCTGGATACCGGCGCGCAGTGTTCCTGTGTGGCAGAAGAGTTTTTTAGGAAGTATTTTCGCAAATACCGCATATATAATGCGGATAATACCACAGTGTTAGCGGCGCAAGGAGAAAAATGTAAGTGCGTAGGTAAAGTACCTTTGTATATCCGTATCAAGGACGAACAAATAAAGGTGATGTTTTTTATAGTAAAGAATCTGCAAGCACATTTAATTTTAGGAATAGATTTTCTTTCAGAAGCCCAAGCTAAGCTGGATTTTAATGAAGCGTCCCTTAAGCTGACAATGAAACCAGTTCGTACTGAAAACGCTGAACCGCCGATGTTAAAACTTGACCACCTGCCTAATGACGAGCAAGATAGAATCCGACAAGTGGTAAGTGAATTTGCTTCGTTATTTAGTGATATTTCAGGATTTACTCAGGTTACTAACCATAGTATTGCCACCGGAGATGCAATGCCAGTTCGCCAAAAACCATACCGGTATGATAAGTATAAGGAAAAAATTATAGAATGGCATATTACCGATATGCTACGTAAAAAGATCATAACGCCCATCTCAATTAGTTATGCTAGCCCGGTGGTTTTATGTAAGAAAAATAACGACTATCCTTTGGAGCATCCAAAAAGGTGGAGATTCGCTATTGATTACCGTAAATTAAATTCCATAACGAAATATCCGGTATATCCGTTACCGATCATAGAAGAAATTTTAAGGAACATAAAATCAACCAAATTTATGACGACTTTAGACTTAACGACTGGTTATTTTCAAATAGGGCTGAGGCCTGAGGGCGTGCCTAAGACTGCTTTTATAACCAAGTCTGGCACTTATGCATTTTTGCGTATGCCGTTTGGCCTTTCAGGTGTCCCGGCAACATTTCAGCGATGCATGGACATTGTGTTAAGACCTGTTCTTGGAAAGTCCACATTTATCTATTTAGACGATATCATTATTACTAGTGATAATCTCGACCAACATGTACAGGATTTAAGACAGGTGTTTTCTTTATTAAATGAGGCCGGTCTAAAAGTTAATGTCGAAAAGTGCAAATTTGCAGCACCTGAATTAAAATATTTAGGTTACAAAATATCTCAAAAAGGGATCGAGACAGATGAATCAAAAATAATCGCTGTACAAATGTATCCGACTCCAAACACGGCAAAGAAGCTCTCTTCTTTTCTAGGACTTTGTTCATATTTTAGGTCCTTTATAAAAGATTTTGCGGCTATCGCGGAGCCATTGTTAAAATTAAAAAGGAAAAAGGCAACATTCTCGTGGACGGCCGAAGCCAATAGTGCTTTCGAAAAATTAAAACAAGCATTAACGCAAGCCCCTGTGTTGAAATTTCCTGAAAAGGATGCCAATTTAGAAATTTCAGCGGATGCTTCGGATTATGCGGTAGGAGAGGTAGTTTCGCAAAATCAGCAGCCCGTGGCATTTTTTAGCCGAACTTTAAATCAAACACAAAGAAATTATTCCGCGACCGAGAGAGAGGCACTTGCAGTTCTGTTAGCAGTGCAAAAGTTCCGAGTTTATTTTGGACAGGCGCCAATAACAGTGTACTCTGATCATGCGGCGGTAACTAGATTGTACTCAGGGAAAAATTTATCCCCAAGGTTAATAAGATGGGCACTCAAGCTGCAAGAATATAATCTGGTAATCAAGCATACCCCCGGAAAGGAAAATATCGTAGCAGATGCTCTATCAAGAATTAAAATTGACGAACAAGGTAATGCCGTAAAGGTGGCAATGCTTACAGCATGTACAATAAATTCCCGAGAAACTGTAATAACCGAATTGGGTAAGGATCCTGAGTTTGGAAGTATTTATGAGTATTTGAAGGATCCTGAAAATTTTAGCCACCAAGATATTGTGGCGATAAGAAATAGGGCGGCCCATTACGAACTAACAGATGATCTATTATTCTATACAAAAACTACGAATTCCAACAACGAATTTCGACCTGTTATCCCAGCTAGTCTTAGATTAAATATCCTGCAGGAGCTCCATGACAGTCCTTTAGCTTCTCATGCTGGTATTCGAAAAACTATCCAACGCGTACGCGAGGCAGTCTACTTTCCTGAACTGCAAAAGTTAACAAGGGCGTATGTCCAGTCCTGCCCAACATGTCAAGCAGTTAATTATATTAATTTCCGCCCGGCCGGGTTTCTAAATAGTATTAAATCCGAATTTCCAAATGAAATAATTGGCATCGATTTATTGGGCCCTTTCCCAAAAAGTCAGTTAAATAAAAGTCGCTATCTCCTTGCTATGGTTGATCATTTTAGTAAATGGACCGAAATTGTTCCCTTAAAACGAGCCTCCGCGAAATTAGTTACTGATTCTATTTTAAATAAATATATTTTAAAATACGGGGCGCCCCTAAAAGTTATATCGGATAATGGTCCTCAATTTGTAAGTAATATATTTGAAGACATGTGCCAAAAACTGGGCATACGTCATTTAAAAATGGTCCCGTATCGGCCGCAATCAAATATAGCGGAACGGGTAAACAGAAATATAGTGAAAATTATCCGTAGTTATGTTAAAAATTTTCATAAAAGCTGGGATAACTATGTCAATGAATTTGCTTTCGCCCTTAGGACCGCAAAACATGATACAACGGGCAAAACACCTGCTGAGTTATTTCTAGGCAGAAAGATTATAACACCGTTAGATAAATTATTTTATGTGCAACAAAGAGCCCCAGAATTTAAAATGGGTGATATAGAAAAACTAATAAAAGAAGCAAAAAAGAATACGGAAGTAGCACAAAGAAAACAGAAGCTCTATTATGATTTGAAACGACGGGGAGTAACTTATAAAGTAGGGGATGAAGTTTTAAAAATTAAGCACTCACTTTCTTCAGCACCAGAAGATAAAACTGCCAAATTTTTTCCACGATTTGAAGGACCATATGTTATAGAAAAAATAATTCACGCTGTAGTTGTGTTAAAAGCCAGAAATGGTGAAACCTGTTCCGCAAACATTGATCAAATCAAGCCCTACTTCGATCGTAATAAAATGCAAATCTTTTCAGATCTTTTGCAGGATCCGGCACGGCAGACACCGCGGGAACAAGCTCCAGAGGTGGAAAAACGGCAAGTACAAGGGCAAGCCAATAAGAGGCAGGAGCAAGTGAAAAGAAAATTTCCCCGCGGAAAAATTAAAGGTAACAAGAAAAAGAAGCCGTTCCACCGTCCAGAAAAGAGAGTTCACGAACACCCCCAGAATGAAGAAGGGAGAAGGACGACGTATGTGAAGAGAACCAGGAGAAATGACGGCAACTATAACCCGGCTCTAAAACGGAAGATCGACTCATCCGACAGGACTCTCCGCAGTAAATGTAGCCGAACTGCGGAAGGGCCATCAGCGGCGGAGGAAAAGTTACAAGGAAAATTTGAACGGCCAACAACGAGATCCAAGCAGGAACACGACAGAAGTTTCCCGGTTCCGCCAAGACCAGCTGCCATCAAACGGCCAAGACCACAAGCAGAGGAGAAAAGGAAGGTATTCAAGGGTGGCCGAACTGGTGAAAAAAGGAAGCTTCCAGAGGAAAGCACTGAAGGGCGAGCCCGTACAAGAAGGAGGATAAATCAAACTACTATCTGCAGTACCTTTAAAGACTGGGCCCAGAAAAGGATGTCCGAATATTACAAAGATTTCTGGAAGGAACCAGAATTGAATAAAAGCTCCTGTTTAGATGCAGTACAGATGAAAAAAGATTGTTGTATATCCTGGGAGCTGCTATTGTAACAAATTTCTTTCTTTTAAATTTCTAGTTTCTAGCGAAGTATGTTTGTAAAAGATTGGCCTCGCATTAGATTCTAGAGCTAAAAGTTTTCAACAAGGTCGTTTTAGACCTCAGTTTCAAACTAATTAACTCTGGCGGGAAGTATGGAAGAATCTTAAGTTTTACTAACGTTTATTTTTATTTTGAATCTTTACTATCACTTCTTATTTTCTACTTCCGGCCAGAATTATAAGCGTTAAGGTTTTTATGCAAAGTTGTCTGGCGAACGCCAAGTATTTAAGTTGTGGCCTTTTGCCAAGCGAGAGAGAGGAAGCAGTGAGTCAAAGCAGGCCGCTTACCTCAGAAGTTACGCAGTTGCTGTTTGCCTTCCAGGCCAGAGGTTTTAATCCTCTTGATAAATTTAAACGTATTGTAGTGTTCTCAGTTATCTGTACTACATACGCCTTCCTGTTAATATAAGGCCAATCTTCCACGTTTATTATTCTAAAGTTAAATTAGAGTTTAGTTTTATTTTTATACTTTTACGTTAGACCCCGAGTAGCGGGTCGGTGTATTCCGAAGTACGGAAGTTATTGTATATAGAGAAACATAAAGGGTTTTGTATACCCTTCGTCTGTATCCTGTCTACTTACCACAATTAGTGAACATAGCTCTCTGTTCCGAGTCAGGTCCTTGTATGTTCCCGAAGAAGGTTAGGAGGAACATTGAACCTGATAGTGGCGCCCAACGAAGAAGAATAACCATGGCCGAGTTTCAAGAAGAACCTGTGCTGCCTGCAGAAACGGCTCAGAATCCAGAAATGCCAGCTGCCGCCCTGGAAGGATTCGGTTACATCGTCCATACCATGCGCGCTTCGATGAAACCAGAAGCAACGTTTAATGGAAACTCACCGGTAACCAGTTTTTTGGAAAAATTGGATGACCACTTCATGCACGAGTTTCAAAAAGTTACCTTAGCTACCAGCGCTTTGAGGGGCCAAGCGCTTAACTGGTTCAAATGTATAGGCAGAAGTCTCTTGGGTCAAGCAGGAAGTCCCACCTATACTTACGAAAATTTCAAGACTGCCCTACTAAAAGCCTTCCCTGTTGTAAGAGATCGTGCGAAATTAGAAACGGAACTTTTCAGTATATATCAACAAAGAATCGAAAACCTCTCGAGCTTTATTTTAAGAAAAATTCACGTTTTCATGCTCTTGTATGGAAACAAAGAATCGAAAACCTCTCGAGCTTTATTTTAAGAAAAATTCACGTTTTCATGCTCTTGTATGGAAACCGTCCGGATCCTGAAATAATTCAAGTGATTCTGCCGAGGTTACTGCCCCAAGTGCGAGACTTTATTGAATTAAGAAATCCGACTACACTGGAAAAGTTATTTGAACTAGCAATCCAGTTTGAATGTAGAAGAACGGCGGACGTCGAAAGAAGACGCCAATATCAACAGCGAAACCAATTTGGTACGCCAAGACTACAGCAAACTCAAGCATACGGCTACGGAGAAAAAGCGAATCAGTGGGCAAGGAAACCCGAGCATTCAAAAACAGCCGGCGAACGTCGACAGTTCAATAGCAACCCAGAAAAAAAGTCTCAAGGCCAGGGGAAAAAGAAGGAAAGCACGGAAAGGAAAAATAACTTAAACTAAAACGGATTTCTGCTGACCAGAGGGTGCGGAAATCCGAAGGCCACGAAACCCCTCTTCCTACAAGTTAAATACAGTAATGGTGAAAAATTTGACTCTTCCGAAGATTGAAGTCTTGGTGAATAATATCCCAGCCACCGCACTCCTGGATACCGGCGCGCAGTGTTCCTGTGTGGCAGAAGAGTTTTTTAGGAAGTATTTTCGCAAATACCGCATATATAATGCGGATAATACCACAGTGTTAGCGGCGCAAGGAGAAAAATGTAAGTGCGTAGGTAAAGTACCTTTGTATATCCGTATCAAGGACGAACAAATAAAGGTGATGTTTTTTATAGTAAAGAATCTGCAAGCACATTTAATTTTAGGAATAGATTTTCTTTCAGAAGCCCAAGCTAAGCTGGATTTTAATGAAGCGTCCCTTAAGCTGACAATGAAACCAGTTCGTACTGAAAACGCTGAACCGCCGATGTTAAAACTTGACCACCTGCCTAATGACGAGCAAGATAGAATCCGACAAGTGGTAAGTGAATTTGCTTCGTTATTTAGTGATATTCCAGGATTTACTCAGGTTACTAACCATAGTATTGCCACCGGAGATGCAATGCCAGTTCGCCAAAAACCATACCGGTATGATAAGTATAAGGAAAAAATTATAGAATGGCATATTACCGATATGCTACGTAAAAAGATCATAACGCCCATCTCAAGTAGTTATGCTAGCCCGGTGGTTTTATGTAAGAAAAATAACGACTATCCTTTGGAGCATCCAAAAAGGTGGAGATTCGCTATTGATTACCGTAAATTAAATTCCATAACGAAATATCCGGTATATCCGTTACCGATCATAGAAGAAATTTTAAGGAACATAAAATCAACCAAATTTATGACGACTTTAGACTTAACGACTGGTTATTTTCAAATAGGGCTGAGGCCTGAGGGCGTGCCTAAGACTGCTTTTATAACCAAGTCTGGCACTTATGCATTTTTGCGTATGCCGTTTGGCCTTTCAGGTGTCCCGGCAACATTTCAGCGATGCATGGACATTGTGTTAAGACCTGTTCTTGGAAAGTCCACATTTATCTATTTAGACGATATCATTATTACTAGTGATAATCTCGACCAACATGTACAGGATTTAAGACAGGTGTTTTCTTTATTAAATGAGGCCGGTCTAAAAGTTAATGTCGAAAAGTGCAAATTTGCAGCACCTGAATTAAAATATTTAGGTTACAAAATATCTCAAAAAGGGATCGAGACAGATGAATCAAAAATAATCGCTGTACAAATGTATCCGACTCCAAACACGGCAAAGAAGCTCTCTTCTTTTCTAGGACTTTGTTCATATTTTAGGTCCTTTATAAAAGATTTTGCGGCTATCGCGGAGCCATTGTTAAAATTAAAAAGGAAAAAGGCAACATTCTCGTGGACGGCCGAAGCCAATAGTGCTTTCGAAAAATTAAAACAAGCATTAACGCAAGCCCCCGTGTTGAAATTTCCTGAAAAGGATGACAATTTAGAAATTTCGGCGGATGCTTCGGATTATGCGGTAGGAGAGGTACTTTCGCAAAATCAGCAGCCCGTGGCATTTTTTAGCCGAACTTTAAATCAAACACAAAGAAATTATTCCGCGACCGAGAGAGAGGCACTTGCAGTTCTGTTAGCAGTGCAAAAGTTCCGAGTTTATTTTGGACAGGCGCCAATAACAGTGTACTCTGATCATGCGGCGGTAACTAGATTGTACTCAGGGAAAAATTTATCCCCAAGGTTAATAAGATGGGCACTCAAGCTGCGAGAATATAATCTGGTAATCAAGCATACCCCCGGAAAGGAAAATATCGTAGCAGATGCTCTATCAAGAATTAAAATTGACGAACAAGGTAATGCCGTAAAGGTGGCAATGCTTACAGCATGTACAATAAATTCCCGAGAAACTGTAATAACCGAATTGGGTAAGGATCCTGAGTTTGGAAGTATTTATGAGTATTTGAAGGATCCTGAAAATTTTAGCCACCAAGATATTGTGGCGGTAAGAAATAGGGCGGCCCATTACGAACTAATAGATGATCTATTATTCTATACAAAAACTACGAATTCCAACAACGAATTTCGACCTGTTATCCCAGCTAGTCTTAGATTAAATATCCTGCAGGAGCTCCATGACAGTCCTTTAGCTTCTCATGCTGGTATTCGAAAAACTATCCAACGCGTACGCGAGGCAGTCTACTTTCCTGAACTGCAAAAGTTAACAAGGGCGTATGTCCAGTCCTGCCCAACATGTCAAGCAGTTAATTATATTAATTTCCGCCCGGCCGGGTTTCTAAATAGTATTAAATCCGAATTTCCAAATGAAATAATTGGCATCGATTTATTGGGCCCTTTCCCAAAAAGTCAGTTAAATAAAAGTCGCTATCTCCTTGTTATGGTTGATCATTTTAGTAAATGGACCGAAATTGTTCCCTTAAAACGAGCCTCCGCGAAATTAGTTACTGATTCTATTTTAAATAAATATATTTTAAAATACGGGGCGCCCCTAAAAGTTATATCGGATAATGGTCCTCAATTTGTAAGTAATATATTTGAAGACATGTGCCAAAAACTGGGCATACGTCATTTAAAAATGGTCCCGTATCGGCCGCAATCAAATATAGCGGAACGGGTAAACAGAAATATAGTGAAAATTATCCGTAGTTATGTTAAAAATTTTCATAAAAGCTGGGATAACTATGTCAATGAATTTGCTTTCGCCCTTAGGACCGCAAAACATGATACAACGGGCAAAACACCTGCTGAGTTATTTCTAGGCAGAAAGATTATAACACCGTTAGATAAATTATTTTATGTGCAACAAAGAGCCCCAGAATTTAAAATGGGTGATATAGAAAAACTAATAAAAGAAGCAAAAAAGAATACGGAAGTAGCACAAAGAAAACAGAAGCTCTATTATGATTTGAAACGACGGGGAGTAACTTATAAAGTAGGGGATGAAGTTTTAAAAATTAAGCACTCACTTTCTTCAGCACCAGAAGATAAAACTGCCAAATTTTTTCCACGATTTGAAGGACCATATGTTATAGAAAAAATAATTCACGCTGTAGTTGTGTTAAAAGCCAGAAATGGTGAAACCTGTTCCGCAAACATTGATCAAATCAAGCCCTACTTCGATCGTAATAAAATGCAAATCTTTTCAGATCTTTTGCAGGATCCGGCACGGCAGACACCGCGGGAACAAGCTCCAGAGGTGGAAAAACGGCAAGTACAAGGGCAAGCCAATAAGAGGCAGGAGCAAGTGAAAAGAAAATTTCCCCGCGGAAAAATTAAAGGTAACAAGAAAAAGAAGCCGTTCCACCGTCCAGAAAAGAGAGTTCACGAACACCCCCAGAATGAAGAAGGGAGAAGGACGACGTATGTGAAGAGAACCAGGAGAAATGACGGCAACTATAACCCGGCTCTAAAACGGAAGATCGACTCATCCGACAGGACTCTCCGCAGTAAATGTAGCCGAACTGCGGAAGGGCCATCAGCGGCGGAGGAAAAGTTACAAGGAAAATTTGAACGGCCAACAACGAGATCCAAGCAGGAACACGACAGAAGTTTCCCGGTTCCGCCAAGACCAGCTGCCATCAAACGGCCAAGACCACAAGCAGAGGAGAAAAGGAAGGTATTCAAGGGTGGCCGAACTGGTGAAAAAAGGAAGCTTCCAGAGGAAAGCACTGAAGGGCGAGCCCGTACAAGAAGGAGGATAAATCAAACTACTATCTGCAGTACCTTTAAAGACTGGGCCCAGAAAAGGATGTCCGAATATTACAAAGATTTCTGGAAGGAACCAGAATTGAATAAAAGCTCCTGTTTAGATGCAGTACAGATGAAAAAAGATTGTTGTATATCCTGGGAGCTGCTATTGTAACAAATTTCTTTCTTTTAAATTTCTAGTTTCTAGCGAAGTATGTTTGTAAAAGATTGGCCTCGCGTTAGATTCTAGAGCTAAAAGTTTTCAACAAGGTCGTTTTAGACCTCAGTTTCAAACTAATTAACTCTGGCGGGAAGTATGGAAGAATCTTAAGTTTTACTAACGTTTATTTTTATTTTGAATCTTTACTATCACTTCTTATTTTCTACTTCCGGCCAGAATTATAAGCGTTAAGGTTTTTATGCAAAGTTGTCTGGCGAACGCCAAGTATTTAAGTTGTGGCCTTTTGCCAAGCGAGAGAGAGGAAGCAGTGAGTCAAAGCAGGCCGCTTACCTCAGAAGTTACGCAGTTGCTGTTTGCCTTCCAGGCCAGAGGTTTTAATCCTCTTGATAAATTTAAACGTATTGTAGTGTTCTCAGTTATCTGTACTACATACGCCTTCCTGTTAATATAAGGCCAATCTTCCACGTTTATTATTCTAAAGTTAAATTAGAGTTTAGTTTTATTTTTATACTTTTACGTTAGACCCCGAGTAGCGGGTCGGTGTATTCCGAAGTACGGAAGTTATTGTATATAGAGAAACATAAAGGGTTTTGTATACCCTTCGTCTGTATCCTGTCTACTTACCACAATTAGTGAACATAGCTTTAGTAAGCTCTCTGTTCCGAGTCAGGTCCTTGTATGTTCCCGAAGAAGGTTAGGAGGAACATTGAACCTGATAGTGGCGCCCAACGAAGAAGAATAACCATGGCCGAGTTTCAAGAAGAACCTGTGCTGCCTGCAGAAACGGCTCAGAATCCAGAAATGCCAGCTGCCGCCCTGGAAGGATTCGGTTACATCGTCCATACCATGCGCGCTTCGATGAAACCAGAAGCAACGTTTAATGGAAACTCACCGGTAACCAGTTTTTTGGAAAAATTGGATGACCACTTCATGCACGAGTTTCAAAAAGTTACCTTAGCTACCAGCGCTTTGAGGGGCCAAGCGCTTAACTGGTTCAAATGTATAGGCAGAAGTCTCTTGGGTCAAGCAGGAAGTCCCACCTATACTTACGAAAATTTCAAGACTGCCCTACTAAAAGCCTTCCCTGTTGTAAGAGATCGTGCGAAATTAGAAACGGAACTTTTCAGTATATATCAACAAAGAATCGAAAACCTCTCGAGCTTTATTTTAAGAAAAATTCACGTTTTCATGCTCTTGTATGGAAACAAAGAATCGAAAACCTCTCGAGCTTTATTTTAAGAAAAATTCACGTTTTCATGCTCTTGTATGGAAACCGTCCGGATCCTGAAATAATTCAAGTGATTCTGCCGAGGTTACTGCCCCAAGTGCGAGACTTTATTGAATTAAGAAATCCGACTACACTGGAAAAGTTATTTGAGCTAGCAATCCAGTTTGAAAGTAGAAGAACGGCGGACGTCGAAAGAAGACGCCAATATCAACAGCGAAACCAATTTGGTACGCCAAGACTACAGCAAACTCAAGCATACGGCTACGGAGAAAAAGCGAATCAGTGGGCAAGGAAACCCGAGCATTCAAAAACAGCCGGCGAACGTCGACAGTTCAATAGCAACCCAGAAAAAAAGTCTCAAGGCCAGGGGAAAAAGAAGGAAAGCACGGAAAGGAAAAATAACTTAAACTAAAACGGATTTCTGCTGACGAGAGGGTGCGGAAATCCGAAGGCCACGAAACCCCTCTTTCTACAAGTTAAATACAGTAATGGTGAAAAATTTGACTCTTCCGAAGATTGAAGTCTTGGTGAATAATATCCCAGCCACCGCACTCCTGGATACCGGCGCGCAGTGTTCCTGTGTGGCAGAAGAGTTTTTTAGGAAGTATTTTCGCAAATACCGCATATATAATGCGGATAATACCACAGTGTTAGCGGCGCAAGGAGAAAAATGTAAGTGCGTAGGTAAAGTACCTTTGTATATCCGTATCAAGGACGAACAAATAAAGGTGATGTTTTTTATAGTAAAGAATCTGCAAGCACATTTAATTTTAGGAATAGATTTTCTTTCAGAAGCCCAAGCTAAGCTGGATTTTAATGAAGCGTCCCTTAAGCTGACAATGAAACCAGTTCGTACTGAAAACGCTGAACCGCCGATGTTAAAACTTGACCACCTGCCTAATGACGAGCAAGATAGAATCCGACAAGTGGTAAGTGAATTTGCTTCGTTATTTAGTGATATTCCAGGATTTACTCAGGTTACTAACCATAGTATTGCCACCGGAGATGCAATGCCAGTTCGCCAAAAACCATACCGGTATGATAAGTATAAGGAAAAAATTATAGAATGGCATATTACCGATATGCTACGTAAAAAGATCATAACGCCCATCTCAAGTAGTTATGCTAGCCCGATGGTTTTATGTAAGAAAAATAACGACTATCCTTTGGAGCATCCAAAAAGGTGGAGATTCGCTATTGATTACCGTAAATTAAATTCCATAACGAAATATCCGGTATATCCGTTACCGATCATAGAAGAAATTTTAAGGAACATAAAATCAACCAAATTTATGACGACTTTAGACTTAACGACTGGTTATTTTCAAATAGGGCTGAGGCCTGAGGGCGTGCCTAAGACTGCTTTTATAACCAAGTCTGGCACTTATGCATTTTTGCGTATGCCGTTTGGCCTTTCAGGTGTCCCGGCAACATTTCAGCGATGCATGGACATTGTGTTAAGACCTGTTCTTGGAAAATCCACATTTATCTATTTAGACGATATCATTATTACTAGTGATAATCTCGACCAACATGTACAGGATTTAAGACAGGTGTTTTCTTTATTAAATGAGGCCGGTCTAAAAGTTAATGTCGAAAAGTGCAAATTTGCAGCACCTGAATTAAAATATTTAGGTTACAAAATATCTCAAAAAGGGATCGAGACAGATGAATCAAAAATAATCGCTGTACAAATGTATCCGACTCCAAACACGGCAAAGAAGCTCTCTTCTTTTCTAGGACTTTGTTCATATTTTAGGTCCTTTATAAAAGATTTTGCGGCTATCGCGGAGCCATTGTTAAAATTAAAAAGGAAAAAGGCAACATTCTCGTGGACGGCCGAAGCCAATAGTGCTTTCGAAAAATTAAAACAAGCATTAACGCAAGCCCCCGTGTTGAAATTTCCTGAAAAGGATGACAATTTAGAAATTTCAGCGGATGCTTCGGATTATGCGGTAGGAGAGGTACTTTCGCAAAATCAGCAGCTCGTGGCATTTTTTAGCCGAACTTTAAATCAAACACAAAGAAATTATTCCGCGACCGAGAGAGAGGCACTTGCAGTTCTGTTAGCAGTGCAAAAGTTCCGAGTTTATTTTGGACAGGCGCCAATAACAGTGTACTCTGATCATGCGGCGGTAACTAGATTGTACTCAGGGAAAAATTTATCCCCAAGGTTAATAAGATGGGCACTCAAGCTGCGAGAATATAATCTGGTAATCAAGCATACCCCCGGAAAGGAAAATATCGTAGCAGATGCTCTATCAAGAATTAAAATTGACGAACAAGGTAATGCCGTAAAGGTGGCAATGCTTACAGCATGTACAATAAATTCCCGAGAAACTGTAATAACCGAATTGGGTAAGGATCCTGAGTTTGGAAGTATTTATGAGTATTTGAAGGATCCTGAAAATTTTAGCCACCAAGATATTGTGGCGGTAAGAAATAGGGCGCCCCATTACGAACTAATAGATGATCTATTATTCTATACAAAAACTACGAATTCCAACAACGAATTTCGACCTGTTATCCCAGCTAGTCTTAGATTAAATATCCTGCAGGAGCTCCATGACAGTCCTTTAGCTTCTCATGCTGGTATTCGAAAAACTATTCAACGCGTACGCGAGGCAGTCTACTTTCCTGAACTGCAAAAGTTAACAAGGGCGTATGTCCAGTCCTGCCCAACATGTCAAGCAGTTAATTATATTAATTTCCGCCCGGCCGGGTTTCTAAATAGTATTAAATCCGAATTTCCAAATGAAATAATTGGCATCGATTTATTGGGCCCTTTCCCAAAAAGTCAGTTAAATAAAAGTCGCTATCTCCTTGTTATGGTTGATCATTTTAGTAAATGGACCGAAATTGTTCCCTTAAAACGAGCCTCCGCGAAATTAGTTACTGATTCTATTTTAAATAAATATATTTTAAAATACGGGGCGCCCCTAAAAGTTATATCGGATAATGGTCCTCAATTTGTAAGTAATATATTTGAAGACATGTGCCAAAAACTGGGCATACGTCATTTAAAAATGGTCCCGTATCGGCCGCAATCAAATATAGCGGAACGGGTAAACCGAAATATAGTGAAAATTATCCGTAGTTATGTTAAAAATTTTCATAAAAGCTGGGATAACTATGTCAATGAATTTGCTTTCGCCCTTAGGACCGCAAAACATGATACAACGGGCAAAACACCTGCTGAGTTATTTCTAGGCAGAAAGATTATAACACCGTTAGATAAATTATTTTATGTGCAACAAAGAGCCCCAGAATTTAAAATGGGTGATATAGAAAAACTAATAAAAGAAGCAAAAAAGAATACGGAAGTAGCACAAAGAAAACAGAAGCTCTATTATGATTTGAAACGACGGGGAGTAACTTATAAAGTAGGGGATGAAGTTTTAACAATTAAGCACTCACTTTCTTCAGCACCAGAAGATAAAACTGCCAAATTTTTTCCACGATTTGAAGGACCATATGTTATAGAAAAAATAATTCACGCTGTAGTTGTGTTAAAAGCCAGAAATGGTGAAACCTGTTCCGCAAACATTGATCAAATCAAGCCCTACTTCGATCGTAATAAAATGCAAATCTTTTCAGATCTTTTGCAGGATCCGGCACGGCAGACACCGCGGGAACAAGCTCCAGAGGTGGAAAAACGGCAAGTACAAGGGCAAGCCAATAAGAGGCAGGAGCAAGTGAAAAGAAAATTTCCCCGCGGAAAAATTAAAGGTAACAAGAAAAAGAAGCCGTTCCACCGTCCAGAAAAGAGAGTTCACGAACACCCCCAGAATGAAGAAGGGAGAAGGACGACGTATGTGAAGAGGACCAGGAGAAATGACGGCAACTATAACCCGGCTCTAAAACGGAAGATCGACTCATCCGACAGGACTCTCCGCAGTAAATGTAGCCGAACTGCGGAAGGGCCATCAGCGGCGGAGGAAAAGTTACAAGGAAAATTTGAACGGCCAACAACGAGATCCAAGCAGGAACACGACAGAAGTTTCCCGGTTCCGCCAAGACCAGCTGCCATCAAACGGCCAAGACCACAAGCAGAGGAGAAAAGGAAGGTATTCAAGGGTGGCCGAACTGGTGAAAAAAGGAAGCTTCCAGAGGAAAGCACTGAAGGGCGAGCCCGTACAAGAAGGAGGATAAATCAAACTACTATCTGCAGTACCTTTAAAGACTGGGCCCAGAAAAGGATGTCCGAATATTACAAAGATTTCTGGAAGGAACCAGAATTGAATAAAAGCTCCTGTTTAGATGCAGTACAGATGAAAAAAGATTGTTGTATATCCTGGGAGCTGCTATTGTAACAAATTTCTTTCTTTTAAATTTCTAGTTTCTAGCGAAGTATGTTTGTAAAAGATTGGCCTCGCGTTAGATTCTAGAGCTAAAAGTTTTCAACAAGGTCGTTTTAGACCTCAGTTTCAAACTAATTAACTCTGGCGGGAAGTATGGAAGAATCTTAAGTTTTACTAACGTTTATTTTTATTTTGAATCTTTACTATCACTTCTTATTTTCTACTTCCGGCCAGAATTATAAGCGTTAAGGTTTTTATGCAAAGTTGTCTGGCGAACGCCAAGTATTTAAGTTGTGGCCTTTTGCCAAGCGAGAGAGAGGAAGCAGTGAGTCAAAGCAGGCCGCTTACCTCAGAAGTTACGCAGTTGCTGTTTGCCTTCCAGGCCAGAGGTTTTAATCCTCTTGATAAATTTAAACGTATTGTAGTGTTCTCAGTTATCTGTACTACATACGCCTTCCTGTTAATATAAGGCCAATCTTCCACGTTTATTATTCTAAAGTTAAATTAGAGTTTAGTTTTATTTTTATACTTTTACGTTAGACCCCGAGTAGCGGGTCGGTGTATTCCGAAGTACGGAAGTTATTGTATATAGAGAAACATAAAGGGTTTTGTATACCCTTCGTCTGTATCCTGTCTACTTACCACAATTAGTGAACATAGCTTTAGTAAGCTCTCTGTTCCGAGTCAGGTCCTTGTATGTTCCCGAAGAAGGTTAGGAGGAACATTGAACCTGATAGTGGCGCCCAACGAAGAAGAATAACCATGGCCGAGTTTCAAGAAGAACCTGTGCTGCCTGCAGAAACGGCTCAGAATCCAGAAATGCCAGCTGCCGCCCTGGAAGGATTCGGTTACATCGTCCATACCATGCGCGCTTCGATGAAACCAGAAGCAACGTTTAATGGAAACTCACCGGTAACCAGTTTTTTGGAAAAATTGGATGACCACTTCATGCACGAGTTTCAAAAAGTTACCTTAGCTACCAGCGCTTTGAGGGGCCAAGCGCTTAACTGGTTCAAATGTATAGGCAGAAGTCTCTTGGGTCAAGCAGGAAGTCCCACCTATACTTACGAAAATTTCAAGACTGCCCTACTAAAAGCCTTCCCTGTTGTAAGAGATCGTGCGAAATTAGAAACGGAACTTTTCAGTATATATCAACAAAGAATCGAAAACCTCTCGAGCTTTATTTTAAGAAAAATTCACGTTTTCATGCTCTTGTATGGAAACAAAGAATCGAAAACCTCTCGAGCTTTATTTTAAGAAAAATTCACGTTTTCATGCTCTTGTATGGAAACCGTCCGGATCCTGAAATAATTCAAGTGATTCTGCCGAGGTTACTGCCCCAAGTGCGAGACTTTATTGAATTAAGAAATCCGACTACACTGGAAAAGTTATTTGAGCTAGCAATCCAGTTTGAAAGTAGAAGAACGGCGGACGTCGAAAGAAGACGCCAATATCAACAGCGAAACCAATTTGGTACGCCAAGACTACAGCAAACTCAAGCATACGGCTACGGAGAAAAAGCGAATCAGTGGGCAAGGAAACCCGAGCATTCAAAAACAGCCGGCGAACGTCGACAGTTCAATAGCAACCCAGAAAAAAAGTCTCAAGGCCAGGGGAAAAAGAAGGAAAGCACGGAAAGGAAAAATAACTTAAACTAAAACGGATTTCTGCTGACGAGAGGGTGCGGAAATCCGAAGGCCACGAAACCCCTCTTTCTACAAGTTAAATACAGTAATGGTGAAAAATTTGACTCTTCCGAAGATTGAAGTCTTGGTGAATAATATCCCAGCCACCGCACTCCTGGATACCGGCGCGCAGTGTTCCTGTGTGGCAGAAGAGTTTTTTAGGAAGTATTTTCGCAAATACCGCATATATAATGCGGATAATACCACAGTGTTAGCGGCGCAAGGAGAAAAATGTAAGTGCGTAGGTAAAGTACCTTTGTATATCCGTATCAAGGACGAACAAATAAAGGTGATGTTTTTTATAGTAAAGAATCTGCAAGCACATTTAATTTTAGGAATAGATTTTCTTTCAGAAGCCCAAGCTAAGCTGGATTTTAATGAAGCGTCCCTTAAGCTGACAATGAAACCAGTTCGTACTGAAAACGCTGAACCGCCGATGTTAAAACTTGACCACCTGCCTAATGACGAGCAAGATAGAATCCGACAAGTGGTAAGTGAATTTGCTTCGTTATTTAGTGATATTCCAGGATTTACTCAGGTTACTAACCATAGTATTGCCACCGGAGATGCAATGCCAGTTCGCCAAAAACCATACCGGTATGATAAGTATAAGGAAAAAATTATAGAATGGCATATTACCGATATGCTACGTAAAAAGATCATAACGCCCATCTCAAGTAGTTATGCTAGCCCGATGGTTTTATGTAAGAAAAATAACGACTATCCTTTGGAGCATCCAAAAAGGTGGAGATTCGCTATTGATTACCGTAAATTAAATTCCATAACGAAATATCCGGTATATCCGTTACCGATCATAGAAGAAATTTTAAGGAACATAAAATCAACCAAATTTATGACGACTTTAGACTTAACGACTGGTTATTTTCAAATAGGGCTGAGGCCTGAGGGCGTGCCTAAGACTGCTTTTATAACCAAGTCTGGCACTTATGCATTTTTGCGTATGCCGTTTGGCCTTTCAGGTGTCCCGGCAACATTTCAGCGATGCATGGACATTGTGTTAAGACCTGTTCTTGGAAAATCCACATTTATCTATTTAGACGATATCATTATTACTAGTGATAATCTCGACCAACATGTACAGGATTTAAGACAGGTGTTTTCTTTATTAAATGAGGCCGGTCTAAAAGTTAATGTCGAAAAGTGCAAATTTGCAGCACCTGAATTAAAATATTTAGGTTACAAAATATCTCAAAAAGGGATCGAGACAGATGAATCAAAAATAATCGCTGTACAAATGTATCCGACTCCAAACACGGCAAAGAAGCTCTCTTCTTTTCTAGGACTTTGTTCATATTTTAGGTCCTTTATAAAAGATTTTGCGGCTATCGCGGAGCCATTGTTAAAATTAAAAAGGAAAAAGGCAACATTCTCGTGGACGGCCGAAGCCAATAGTGCTTTCGAAAAATTAAAACAAGCATTAACGCAAGCCCCCGTGTTGAAATTTCCTGAAAAGGATGACAATTTAGAAATTTCAGCGGATGCTTCGGATTATGCGGTAGGAGAGGTACTTTCGCAAAATCAGCAGCTCGTGGCATTTTTTAGCCGAACTTTAAATCAAACACAAAGAAATTATTCCGCGACCGAGAGAGAGGCACTTGCAGTTCTGTTAGCAGTGCAAAAGTTCCGAGTTTATTTTGGACAGGCGCCAATAACAGTGTACTCTGATCATGCGGCGGTAACTAGATTGTACTCAGGGAAAAATTTATCCCCAAGGTTAATAAGATGGGCACTCAAGCTGCGAGAATATAATCTGGTAATCAAGCATACCCCCGGAAAGGAAAATATCGTAGCAGATGCTCTATCAAGAATTAAAATTGACGAACAAGGTAATGCCGTAAAGGTGGCAATGCTTACAGCATGTACAATAAATTCCCGAGAAACTGTAATAACCGAATTGGGTAAGGATCCTGAGTTTGGAAGTATTTATGAGTATTTGAAGGATCCTGAAAATTTTAGCCACCAAGATATTGTGGCGGTAAGAAATAGGGCGCCCCATTACGAACTAATAGATGATCTATTATTCTATACAAAAACTACGAATTCCAACAACGAATTTCGACCTGTTATCCCAGCTAGTCTTAGATTAAATATCCTGCAGGAGCTCCATGACAGTCCTTTAGCTTCTCATGCTGGTATTCGAAAAACTATTCAACGCGTACGCGAGGCAGTCTACTTTCCTGAACTGCAAAAGTTAACAAGGGCGTATGTCCAGTCCTGCCCAACATGTCAAGCAGTTAATTATATTAATTTCCGCCCGGCCGGGTTTCTAAATAGTATTAAATCCGAATTTCCAAATGAAATAATTGGCATCGATTTATTGGGCCCTTTCCCAAAAAGTCAGTTAAATAAAAGTCGCTATCTCCTTGTTATGGTTGATCATTTTAGTAAATGGACCGAAATTGTTCCCTTAAAACGAGCCTCCGCGAAATTAGTTACTGATTCTATTTTAAATAAATATATTTTAAAATACGGGGCGCCCCTAAAAGTTATATCGGATAATGGTCCTCAATTTGTAAGTAATATATTTGAAGACATGTGCCAAAAACTGGGCATACGTCATTTAAAAATGGTCCCGTATCGGCCGCAATCAAATATAGCGGAACGGGTAAACCGAAATATAGTGAAAATTATCCGTAGTTATGTTAAAAATTTTCATAAAAGCTGGGATAACTATGTCAATGAATTTGCTTTCGCCCTTAGGACCGCAAAACATGATACAACGGGCAAAACACCTGCTGAGTTATTTCTAGGCAGAAAGATTATAACACCGTTAGATAAATTATTTTATGTGCAACAAAGAGCCCCAGAATTTAAAATGGGTGATATAGAAAAACTAATAAAAGAAGCAAAAAAGAATACGGAAGTAGCACAAAGAAAACAGAAGCTCTATTATGATTTGAAACGACGGGGAGTAACTTATAAAGTAGGGGATGAAGTTTTAACAATTAAGCACTCACTTTCTTCAGCACCAGAAGATAAAACTGCCAAATTTTTTCCACGATTTGAAGGACCATATGTTATAGAAAAAATAATTCACGCTGTAGTTGTGTTAAAAGCCAGAAATGGTGAAACCTGTTCCGCAAACATTGATCAAATCAAGCCCTACTTCGATCGTAATAAAATGCAAATCTTTTCAGATCTTTTGCAGGATCCGGCACGGCAGACACCGCGGGAACAAGCTCCAGAGGTGGAAAAACGGCAAGTACAAGGGCAAGCCAATAAGAGGCAGGAGCAAGTGAAAAGAAAATTTCCCCGCGGAAAAATTAAAGGTAACAAGAAAAAGAAGCCGTTCCACCGTCCAGAAAAGAGAGTTCACGAACACCCCCAGAATGAAGAAGGGAGAAGGACGACGTATGTGAAGAGGACCAGGAGAAATGACGGCAACTATAACCCGGCTCTAAAACGGAAGATCGACTCATCCGACAGGACTCTCCGCAGTAAATGTAGCCGAACTGCGGAAGGGCCATCAGCGGCGGAGGAAAAGTTACAAGGAAAATTTGAACGGCCAACAACGAGATCCAAGCAGGAACACGACAGAAGTTTCCCGGTTCCGCCAAGACCAGCTGCCATCAAACGGCCAAGACCACAAGCAGAGGAGAAAAGGAAGGTATTCAAGGGTGGCCGAACTGGTGAAAAAAGGAAGCTTCCAGAGGAAAGCACTGAAGGGCGAGCCCGTACAAGAAGGAGGATAAATCAAACTACTATCTGCAGTACCTTTAAAGACTGGGCCCAGAAAAGGATGTCCGAATATTACAAAGATTTCTGGAAGGAACCAGAATTGAATAAAAGCTCCTGTTTAGATGCAGTACAGATGAAAAAACATTGTTGTATATCCTGGGAGCTGCTATTGTAACAAATTTCTTTCTTTTAAATTTCTAGTTTCTAGCGAAGTATGTTTGTAAAAGATTGGCCTCGCGTTAGATTCTAGAGCTAAAAGTTTTCAACAAGGTCGTTTTAGACCTCAGTTTCAAACTAATTAACTCTGGCGGGAAGTATGGAAGAATCTTAAGTTTTACTAACGTTTATTTTTATTTTGAATCTTTACTATCACTTCTTATTTTCTACTTCCGGCCAGAATTATAAGCGTTAAGGTTTTTATGCAAAGTTGTCTGGCGAACGCCAAGTATTTAAGTTGTGGCCTTTTGCCAAGCGAGAGAGAGGAAGCAGTGAGTCAAAGCAGGCCGCTTACCTCAGAAGTTACGCAGTTGCTGTTTGCCTTCCAGGCCAGAGGTTTTAATCCTCTTGATAAATTTAAACGTATTGTAGTGTTCTCAGTTATCTGTACTACATACGCCTTCCTGTTAATATAAGGCCAATCTTCCACGTTTATTATTCTAAAGTTAAATTAGAGTTTAGTTTTATTTTTATACTTTTACGTTAGACCCCGAGTAGCGGGTCGGTGTATTCCGAAGTACGGAAGTTATTGTATATAGAGAAACATAAAGGGTTTTGTATACCCTTCGTCTGTATCCTGTCTACTTACCACAATTAGTGAACATAGCTTTAGTAAGCTCTCTGTTCCGAGTCAGGTCCTTGTATGTTCCCGAAGAAGGTTAGGAGGAACATTGAACCTGATAGTGGCGCCCAACGAAGAAGAATAACCATGGCCGAGTTTCAAGAAGAACCTGTGCTGCCTGCAGAAACGGCTCAGAATCCAGAAATGCCAGCTGCCGCCCTGGAAGGATTCGGTTACATCGTCCATACCATGCGCGCTTCGATGAAACCAGAAGCAACGTTTAATGGAAACTCACCGGTAACCAGTTTTTTGGAAAAATTGGATGACCACTTCATGCTCTACCCCGTGCACGAGTTTCAAAAAGTTACCTTAGCTACCAGCGCTTTGAGGGGCCGAGCGCTTAACTGGTTCAAATGTATAGGCAGAAGTCTCTTGGGTCAAGCAGGAAGTCCCACCTATACTTACGAAAATTTCAAGACTGCCCTACTAAAAGCCTTCCCTGTTGTAAGAGATCGTGCGAAATTAGAAACGGAACTTTTCAGTATATATCAACAAAGAATCGAAAACCTCTCGAGCTTTATTTTAAGAAAAATTCACGTTTTCATGCTCTTGTATGGAAACAAAGAATCGAAAACCTCTCGAGCTTTATTTTAAGAAAAATTCACGTTTTCATGCTCTTGTATGGAAACCGTCCGGATCCTGAAATAATTCAAGTGATTCTGCCGAGGTTACTGCCCCAAGTGCGAGACTTTATTGAATTAAGAAATCCGACTACACTGGAAAAGTTATTTGAGCTAGCAATCCAGTTTGAAAGTAGAAGAACGGCGGACGTCGAAAGAAGACGCCAATATCAACAGCGAAACCAATTTGGTACGCCAAGACTACAGCAAACTCAAGCATACGGCTACGGAGAAAAAGCGAATCAGTGGGCAAGGAAACCCGAGCATTCAAAAACAGCCGGCGAACGTCGACAGTTCAATAGCAACCCAGAAAAAAAGTCTCAAGGCCAGGGGAAAAAGAAGGAAAGCACGGAAAGGAAAAATAACTTAAACTAAAACGGATTTCTGCTGACGAGAGGGTGCGGAAATCCGAAGGCCACGAAACCCCTCTTCCTACAAGTTAAATACAGTAATGGTGAAAAATTTGACTCTTCCGAAGATTGAAGTCTTGGTGAATAATATCCCAGCCACCGCACTCCTGGATACCGGCGCGCAGTGTTCCTGTGTGGCAGAAGAGTTTTTTAGGAAGTATTTTCGCAAATACCGCATATATAATGCGGATAATACCACAGTGTTAGCGGCGCAAGGAGAAAAATGTAAGTGCGTAGGTAAAGTACCTTTGTATATCCGTATCAAGGACGAACAAATAAAGGTGATGTTTTTTATAGTAAAGAATCTGCAAGCACATTTAATTTTAGGAATAGATTTTCTTTCAGAAGCCCAAGCTAAGCTGGATTTTAATGAAGCGTCCCTTAAGCTGACAATGAAACCAGTTCGTACTGAAAACGCTGAACCGCCGATGTTAAAACTTGACCACCTGCCTAATGACGAGCAAGATAGAATCCGACAAGTGGTAAGTGAATTTGCTTCGTTATTTAGTGATATTCCAGGATTTACTCAGGTTACTAACCATAGTATTGCCACCGGAGATGCAATGCCAGTTCGCCAAAAACCATACCGGTATGATAAGTATAAGGAAAAAATTATAGAATGGCATATTACCGATATGCTACGTAAAAAGATCATAACGCCCATCTCAAGTAGTTATGCTAGCCCGGTGGTTTTATGTAAGAAAAATAACGACTATCCTTTGGAGCATCCAAAAAGGTGGAGATTCGCTATTGATTACCGTAAATTAAATTCCATAACGAAATATCCGGTATATCCGTTACCGATCATAGAAGAAATTTTAAGGAACATAAAATCAACCAAATTTATGACGACTTTAGACTTAACGACTGGTTATTTTCAAATAGGGCTGAGGCCTGAGGGCGTGCCTAAGACTGCTTTTATAACCAAGTCTGGCACTTATGCATTTTTGCGTATGCCGTTTGGCCTTTCAGGTGTCCCGGCAACATTTCAGCGATGCATGGACATTGTGTTAAGACCTGTTCTTGGAAAGTCCACATTTATCTATTTAGACGATATCATTATTACTAGTGATAATCTCGACCAACATGTACAGGATTTAAGACAGGTGTTTTCTTTATTAAATGAGGCCGGTCTAAAAGTTAATGTCGAAAAGTGCAAATTTGCAGCACCTGAATTAAAATATTTAGGTTACAAAATATCTCAAAAAGGGATCGAGACAGATGAATCAAAAATAATCGCTGTACAAATGTATCCGACTCCAAACACGGCAAAGAAGCTCTCTTCTTTTCTAGGACTTTGTTCATATTTTAGGTCCTTTATAAAAGATTTTGCGGCTATCGCGGAGCCATTGTTAAAATTAAAAAGGAAAAAGGCAACATTCTCGTGGACGGCCGAAGCCAATAGTGCTTTCGAAAATTTAAAACAAGCATTAACGCAAGCCCCCGTGTTGAAATTTCCTGAAAAGGATGACAATTTAGAAATTTCGGCGGATGCTTCGGATTATGCGGTAGGAGAGGTACTTTCGCAAAATCAGCAGCCCGTGGCATTTTTTAGCCGAACTTTAAATCAAACACAAAGAAATTATTCCGCGACCGAGAGAGAGGCACTTGCAGTTCTGTTAGCAGTGCAAAAGTTCCGAGTTTATTTTGGACAGGCGCCAATAACAGTGTACTCTGATCATGCGGCGGTAACTAGATTGTACTCAGGGAAAAATTTATCCCCAAGGTTAATAAGATGGGCACTCAAGCTGCGAGAATATAATCTGGTAATCAAGCATACCCCCGGAAAGGAAAATATCGTAGCAGATGCTCTATCAAGAATTAAAATTGACGAACAAGGTAATGCCGTAAAGGTGGCAATGCTTACAGCATGTACAATAAATTCCCGAGAAACTGTAATAACCGAATTGGGTAAGGATCCTGAGTTTGGAAGTATTTATGAGTATTTGAAGGATCCTGAAAATTTTAGCCACCAAGATATTGTGGCGGTAAGAAATAGGGCGCCCCATTACGAACTAATAGATGATCTATTATTCTATACAAAAACTACGAATTCCAACAACGAATTTCGACCTGTTATCCCAGCTAGTCTTAGATTAAATATCCTGCAGGAGCTCCATGACAGTCCTTTAGCTTCTCATGCTGGTATTCGAAAAACTATCCAACGCGTACGCGAGGCAGTCTACTTTCCTGAACTGCAAAAGTTAACAAGGGCGTATGTCCAGTCCTGCCCAACATGTCAAGCAGTTAATTATATTAATTTCCGCCCGGCCGGGTTTCTAAATAGTATTAAATCCGAATTTCCAAATGAAATAATTGGCATCGATTTATTGGGCCCTTTCCCAAAAAGTCAGTTAAATAAAAGTCGCTATCTCCTTGTTATGGTTGATCATTTTAGTAAATGGACCGAAATTGTTCCCTTAAAACGAGCCTCCGCGAAATTAGTTACTGATTCTATTTTAAATAAATATATTTTAAAATACGGGGCGCCCCTAAAAGTTATATCGGATAATGGTCCTCAATTTGTAAGTAATATATTTGAAGACATGTGCCAAAAACTGGGCATACGTCATTTAAAAATGGTCCCGTATCGGCCGCAATCAAATATAGCGGAACGGGTAAACAGAAATATAGTGAAAATTATCCGTAGTTATGTTAAAAATTTTCATAAAAGCTGGGATAACTATGTCAATGAATTTGCTTTCGCCCTTAGGACCGCAAAACATGATACAACGGGCAAAACACCTGCTGAGTTATTTCTAGGCAGAAAGATTATAACACCGTTAGATAAATTATTTTATGTGCAACAAAGAGCCCCAGAATTTAAAATGGGTGATATAGAAAAACTAATAAAAGAAGCAAAAAAGAATACGGAAGTAGCACAAAGAAAACAGAAGCTCTATTATGATTTGAAACGACGGGGAGTAACTTATAAAGTAGGGGATGAAGTTTTAAAAATTAAGCACTCACTTTCTTCAGCACCAGAAGATAAAACTGCCAAATTTTTTCCACGATTTGAAGGACCATATGTTATAGAAAAAATAATTCACGCTGTAGTTGTGTTAAAAGCCAGAAATGGTGAAACCTGTTCCGCAAACATTGATCAAATCAAGCCCTACTTCGATCGTAATAAAATGCAAATCTTTTCAGATCTTTTGCAGGATCCGGCACGGCAGACACCGCGGGAACAAGCTCCAGAGGTGGAAAAACGGCAAGTACAAGGGCAAGCCAATAAGAGGCAGGAGCAAGTGAAAAGAAAATTTCCCCGCGGAAAAATTAAAGGTAACAAGAAAAAGAAGCCGTTCCACCGTCCAGAAAAGAGAGTTCACGAACACCCCCAGAATGAAGAAGGGAGAAGGACGACGTATGTGAAGAGAACCAGGAGAAATGACGGCAACTATAACCCGGCTCTAAAACGGAAGATCGACTCATCCGACAGGACTCTCCGCAGTAAATGTAGCCGAACTGCGGAAGGGCCATCAGCGGCGGAGGAAAAGTTACAAGGAAAATTTGAACGGCCAACAACGAGATCCAAGCAGGAACACGACAGAAGTTTCCCGGTTCCGCCAAGACCAGCTGCCATCAAACGGCCAAGACCACAAGCAGAGGAGAAAAGGAAGGTATTCAAGGGTGGCCGAACTGGTGAAAAAAGGAAGCTTCCAGAGGAAAGCACTGAAGGGCGAGCCCGTACAAGAAGGAGGATAAATCAAACTACTATCTGCAGTACCTTTAAAGACTGGGCCCAGAAAAGGATGTCCGAATATTACAAAGATTTCTGGGAGGAACCAGAATTGAATAAAAGCTCCTGTTTAGATGCAGTACAGATGAAAAAAGATTGTTGTATATCCTGGGAGCTGCTATTGTAACAAATTTCTTTCTTTTAAATTTCTAGTTTCTAGCGAAGTATGTTTGTAAAAGATTGGCCTCGCGTTAGATTCTAGAGCTAAAAGTTTTCAACAAGGTCGTTTTAGACCTCAGTTTCAAACTAATTAACTCTGGCGGGAAGTATGGAAGAATCTTAAGTTTTACTAACGTTTATTTTTATTTTGAATCTTTACTATCACTTCTTATTTTCTACTTCCGGCCAGAATTATAAGCGTTAAGGTTTTTATGCAAAGTTGTCTGGCGAACGCCAAGTATTTAAGTTGTGGCCTTTTGCCAAGCGAGAGAGAGGAAGCAGTGAGTCAAAGCAGGCCGCTTACCTCAGAAGTTACGCAGTTGCTGTTTGCCTTCCAGGCCAGAGGTTTTAATCCTCTTGATAAATTTAAACGTATTGTAGTGTTCTCAGTTATCTGTACTACATACGCCTTCCTGTTAATATAAGGCCAATCTTCCACGTTTATTATTCTAAAGTTAAATTAGAGTTTAGTTTTATTTTTATACTTTTACGTTAGACCCCGAGTAGCGGGTCGGTGTATTCCGAAGTACGGAAGTTATTGTATATAGAGAAACATAAAGGGTTTTGTATACCCTTCGTCTGTATCCTGTCTACTTACCACAATTAGTGAACATAGCTTTAGTAAGCTCTCTGTTCCGAGTCAGGTCCTTGTATGTTCCCGAAGAAGGTTAGGAGGAACATTGAACCTGATAGTGGCGCCCAACGAAGAAGAATAACCATGGCCGAGTTTCAAGAAGAACCTGTGCTGCCTGCAGAAACGGCTCAGAATCCAGAAATGCCAGCTGCCGCCCTGGAAGGATTCGGTTACATCGTCCATACCATGCGCGCTTCGATGAAACCAGAAGCAACGTTTAATGGAAACTCACCGGTAACCAGTTTTTTGGAAAAATTGGATGACCACTTCATGCACGAGTTTCAAAAAGTTACCTTAGCTACCAGCGCTTTGAGGGGCCAAGCGCTTAACTGGTTCAAATGTATAGGCAGAAGTCTCTTGGGTCAAGCAGGAAGTCCCACCTATACTTACGAAAATTTCAAGACTGCCCTACTAAAAGCCTTCCCTGTTGTAAGAGATCGTGCGAAATTAGAAACGGAACTTTTCAGTATATATCAACAAAGAATCGAAAACCTCTCGAGCTTTATTTTAAGAAAAATTCACGTTTTCATGCTCTTGTATGGAAACAAAGAATCGAAAACCTCTCGAGCTTTATTTTAAGAAAAATTCACGTTTTCATGCTCTTGTATGGAAACCGTCCGGATCCTGAAATAATTCAAGTGATTCTGCCGAGGTTACTGCCCCAAGTGCGAGACTTTATTGAATTAAGAAATCCGACTACACTGGAAAAGTTATTTGAGCTAGCAATCCGGTTTGAAAGTAGAAGAACGGCGGACGTCGAAAGAAGACGCCAATATCAACAGCGAAACCAATTTGGTACGCCAAGACTACAGCAAACTCAAGCATACGGCTACGGAGAAAAAGCGAATCAGTGGGCAAGGAAACCCGAGCATTCAAAAACAGCCGGCGAACGTCGACAGTTCAATAGCAACCCAGAAAAAAAGTCTCAAGGCCAGGGGAAAAAGAAGGAAAGCACGGAAAGGAAAAATAACTTAAACTAAAACGGATTTCTGCTGACGAGAGGGTGCGGAAATCCGAAGGCCACGAAACCCCTCTTCCTACAAGTTAAATACAGTAATGGTGAAAAATTTGACTCTTCCGAAGATTGAAGTCTTGGTGAATAATATCCCAGCCACCGCACTCCTGGATACCGGCGCGCAGTGTTCCTGTGTGGCAGAAGAGTTTTTTAGGAAGTATTTTCGCAAATACCGCATATATAATGCGGATAATACCACAGTGTTAGCGGCGCAAGGAGAAAAATGTAAGTGCGTAGGTAAAGTACCTTTGTATATCCGTATCAAGGACGAACAAATAAAGGTGATGTTTTTTATAGTAAAGAATCTGCAAGCACATTTAATTTTAGGAATAGATTTTCTTTCAGAAGCCCAAGCTAAGCTGGATTTTAATGAAGCGTCCCTTAAGCTGACAATGAAACCAGTTCGTACTGAAAACGCTGAACCGCCGATGTTAAAACTTGACCACCTGCCTAATGACGAGCAAGATAGAATCCGACAAGTGGTAAGTGAATTTGCTTCGTTATTTAGTGATATTCCAGGATTTACTCAGGTTACTAACCATAGTATTGCCACCGGAGATGCAATGCCAGTTCGCCAAAAACCATACCGGTATGATAAGTATAAGGAAAAAATTATAGAATGGCATATTACCGATATGCTACGTAAAAAGATCATAACGCCCATCTCAAGTAGTTATGCTAGCCCGGTGGTTTTATGTAAGAAAAATAACGACTATCCTTTGGAGCATCCAAAAAGGTGGAGATTCGCTATTGATTACCGTAAATTAAATTCCATAACGAAATATCCGGTATATCCGTTACCGATCATAGAAGAAATTTTAAGGAACATAAAATCAACCAAATTTATGACGACTTTAGACTTAACGACTGGTTATTTTCAAATAGGGCTGAGGCCTGAGGGCGTGCCTAAGATTGCTTTTATAACCAAGTCTGGCACTTATGCATTTTTGCGTATGCCGTTTGGCCTTTCAGGTGTCCCGGCAACATTTCAGCGATGCATGGACATTGTGTTAAGACCTGTTCTTGGAAAGTCCACATTTATCTATTTAGACGATATCATTATTACTAGTGATAATCTCGACCAACATGTACAGGATTTAAGACAGGTGTTTTCTTTATTAAATGAGGCCGGTCTAAAAGTTAATGTCGAAAAGTGCAAATTTGCAGCACCTGAATTAAAATATTTAGGTTACAAAATATCTCAAAAAGGGATCGAGACAGATGAATCAAAAATAATCGCTGTACAAATGTATCCGACTCCAAACACGGCAAAGAAGCTCTCTTCTTTTCTAGGACTTTGTTCATATTTTAGGTCCTTTATAAAAGATTTTGCGGCTATCGCGGAGCCATTGTTAAAATTAAAAAGGAAAAAGGCAACATTCTCGTGGACGGCCGAAGCCAATAGTGCTTTCGAAAATTTAAAACAAGCATTAACGCAAGCCCCCGTGTTGAAATTTCCTGAAAAGGATGACAATTTAGAAATTTCGGCGGATGCTTCGGATTATGCGGTAGGAGAGGTACTTTCGCAAAATCAGCAGCCCGTGGCATTTTTTAGCCGAACTTTAAATCAAACACAAAGAAATTATTCCGCGACCGAGAGAGAGGCACTTGCAGTTCTGTTAGCAGTGCAAAAGTTCCGAGTTTATTTTGGACAGGCGCCAATAACAGTGTACTCTGATCATGCGGCGGTAACTAGATTGTACTCAGGGAAAAATTTATCCCCAAGGTTAATAAGATGGGCACTCAAGCTGCGAGAATATAATCTGGTAATCAAGCATACCCCCGGAAAGGAAAATATCGTAGCAGATGCTCTATCAAGAATTAAAATTGACGAACAAGGTAATGCCGTAAAGGTGGCAATGCTTACAGCATGTACAATAAATTCCCGAGAAACTGTAATAACCGAATTGGGTAAGGATCCTGAGTTTGGAAGTATTTATGAGTATTTGAAGGATCCTGAAAATTTTAGCCACCAAGATATTGTGGCGGTAAGAAATAGGGCGCCCCATTACGAACTAATAGATGATCTATTATTCTATACAAAAACTACGAATTCCAACAACGAATTTCGACCTGTTATCCCAGCTAGTCTTAGATTAAATATCCTGCAGGAGCTCCATGACAGTCCTTTAGCTTCTCATGCTGGTATTCGAAAAACTATCCAACGCGTACGCGAGGCAGTCTACTTTCCTGAACTGCAAAAGTTAACAAGGGCGTATGTCCAGTCCTGCCCAACATGTCAAGCAGTTAATTATATTAATTTCCGCCCGGCCGGGTTTCTAAATAGTATTAAATCCGAATTTCCAAATGAAATAATTGGCATCGATTTATTGGGCCCTTTCCCAAAAAGTCAGTTAAATAAAAGTCGCTATCTCCTTGTTATGGTTGATCATTTTAGTAAATGGACCGAAATTGTTCCCTTAAAACGAGCCTCCGCGAAATTAGTTACTGATTCTATTTTAAATAAATATATTTTAAAATACGGGGCGCCCCTAAAAGTTATATCGGATAATGGTCCTCAATTTGTAAGTAATATATTTGAAGACATGTGCCAAAAACTGGGCATACGTCATTTAAAAATGGTCCCGTATCGGCCGCAATCAAATATAGCGGAACGGGTAAACAGAAATATAGTGAAAATTATCCGTAGTTATGTTAAAAATTTTCATAAAAGCTGGGATAACTATGTCAATGAATTTGCTTTCGCCCTTAGGACCGCAAAACATGATACAACGGGCAAAACACCTGCTGAGTTATTTCTAGGCAGAAAGATTATAACACCGTTAGATAAATTATTTTATGTGCAACAAAGAGCCCCAGAATTTAAAATGGGTGATATAGAAAAACTAATAAAAGAAGCAAAAAAGAATACGGAAGTAGCACAAAGAAAACAGAAGCTCTATTATGATTTGAAACGACGGGGAGTAACTTATAAAGTAGGGGATGAAGTTTTAAAAATTAAGCACTCACTTTCTTCAGCACCAGAAGATAAAACTGCCAAATTTTTTCCACGATTTGAAGGACCATATGTTATAGAAAAAATAATTCACGCTGTAGTTGTGTTAAAAGCCAGAAATGGTGAAACCTGTTCCGCAAACATTGATCAAATCAAGCCCTACTTCGATCGTAATAAAATGCAAATCTTTTCAGATCTTTTGCAGGATCCGGCACGGCAGACACCGCGGGAACAAGCTCCAGAGGTGGAAAAACGGCAAGTACAAGGGCAAGCCAATAAGAGGCAGGAGCAAGTGAAAAGAAAATTTCCCCGCGGAAAAATTAAAGGTAACAAGAAAAAGAAGCCGTTCCACCGTCCAGAAAAGAGAGTTCACGAACACCCCCAGAATGAAGAAGGGAGAAGGACGACGTATGTGAAGAGAACCAGGAGAAATGACGGCAACTATAACCCGGCTCTAAAACGGAAGATCGACTCATCCGACAGGACTCTCCGCAGTAAATGTAGCCGAACTGCGGAAGGGCCATCAGCGGCGGAGGAAAAGTTACAAGGAAAATTTGAACGGCCAACAACGAGATCCAAGCAGGAACACGACAGAAGTTTCCCGGTTCCGCCAAGACCAGCTGCCATCAAACGGCCAAGACCACAAGCAGAGGAGAAAAGGAAGGTATTCAAGGGTGGCCGAACTGGTGAAAAAAGGAAGCTTCCAGAGGAAAGCACTGAAGGGCGAGCCCGTACAAGAAGGAGGATAAATCAAACTACTATCTGCAGTACCTTTAAAGACTGGGCCCAGAAAAGGATGTCCGAATATTACAAAGATTTCTGGGAGGAACCAGAATTGAATAAAAGCTCCTGTTTAGATGCAGTACAGATGAAAAAAGATTGTTGTATATCCTGGGAGCTGCTATTGTAACAAATTTCTTTCTTTTAAATTTCTAGTTTCTAGCGAAGTATGTTTGTAAAAGATTGGCCTCGCGTTAGATTCTAGAGCTAAAAGTTTTCAACAAGGTCGTTTTAGACCTCAGTTTCAAACTAATTAACTCTGGCGGGAAGTATGGAAGAATCTTAAGTTTTACTAACGTTTATTTTTATTTTGAATCTTTACTATCACTTCTTATTTTCTACTTCCGGCCAGAATTATAAGCGTTAAGGTTTTTATGCAAAGTTGTCTGGCGAACGCCAAGTATTTAAGTTGTGGCCTTTTGCCAAGCGAGAGAGAGGAAGCAGTGAGTCAAAGCAGGCCGCTTACCTCAGAAGTTACGCAGTTGCTGTTTGCCTTCCAGGCCAGAGGTTTTAATCCTCTTGATAAATTTAAACGTATTGTAGTGTTCTCAGTTATCTGTACTACATACGCCTTCCTGTTAATATAAGGCCAATCTTCCACGTTTATTATTCTAAAGTTAAATTAGAGTTTAGTTTTATTTTTATACTTTTACGTTAGACCCCGAGTAGCGGGTCGGTGTATTCCGAAGTACGGAAGTTATTGTATATAGAGAAACATAAAGGGTTTTGTATACCCTTCGTCTGTATCCTGTCTACTTACCACAATTAGTGAACATAGCTTTAGTAAGCTCTCTGTTCCGAGTCAGGTCCTTGTATGTTCCCGAAGAAGGTTAGGAGGAACATTGAACCTGATAGTGGCGCCCAACGAAGAAGAATAACCATGGCCGAGTTTCAAGAAGAACCTGTGCTGCCTGCAGAAACGGCTCAGAATCCAGAAATGCCAGCTGCCGCCCTGGAAGGATTCGGTTACATCGTCCATACCATGCGCGCTTCGATGAAACCAGAAGCAACGTTTAATGGAAACTCACCGGTAACCAGTTTTTTGGAAAAATTGGATGACCACTTCATGCACGAGTTTCAAAAAGTTACCTTAGCTACCAGCGCTTTGAGGGGCCAAGCGCTTAACTGGTTCAAATGTATAGGCAGAAGTCTCTTGGGTCAAGCAGGAAGTCCCACCTATACTTACGAAAATTTCAAGACTGCCCTACTAAAAGCCTTCCCTGTTGTAAGAGATCGTGCGAAATTAGAAACGGAACTTTTCAGTATATATCAACAAAGAATCGAAAACCTCTCGAGCTTTATTTTAAGAAAAATTCACGTTTTCATGCTCTTGTATGGAAACAAAGAATCGAAAACCTCTCGAGCTTTATTTTAAGAAAAATTCACGTTTTCATGCTCTTGTATGGAAACCGTCCGGATCCTGAAATAATTCAAGTGATTCTGCCGAGGTTACTGCCCCAAGTGCGAGACTTTATTGAATTAAGAAATCCGACTACACTGGAAAAGTTATTTGAGCTAGCAATCCGGTTTGAAAGTAGAAGAACGGCGGACGTCGAAAGAAGACGCCAATATCAACAGCGAAACCAATTTGGTACGCCAAGACTACAGCAAACTCAAGCATACGGCTACGGAGAAAAAGCGAATCAGTGGGCAAGGAAACCCGAGCATTCAAAAACAGCCGGCGAACGTCGACAGTTCAATAGCAACCCAGAAAAAAAGTCTCAAGGCCAGGGGAAAAAGAAGGAAAGCACGGAAAGGAAAAATAACTTAAACTAAAACGGATTTCTGCTGACGAGAGGGTGCGGAAATCCGAAGGCCACGAAACCCCTCTTCCTACAAGTTAAATACAGTAATGGTGAAAAATTTGACTCTTCCGAAGATTGAAGTCTTGGTGAATAATATCCCAGCCACCGCACTCCTGGATACCGGCGCGCAGTGTTCCTGTGTGGCAGAAGAGTTTTTTAGGAAGTATTTTCGCAAATACCGCATATATAATGCGGATAATACCACAGTGTTAGCGGCGCAAGGAGAAAAATGTAAGTGCGTAGGTAAAGTACCTTTGTATATCCGTATCAAGGACGAACAAATAAAGGTGATGTTTTTTATAGTAAAGAATCTGCAAGCACATTTAATTTTAGGAATAGATTTTCTTTCAGAAGCCCAAGCTAAGCTGGATTTTAATGAAGCGTCCCTTAAGCTGACAATGAAACCAGTTCGTACTGAAAACGCTGAACCGCCGATGTTAAAACTTGACCACCTGCCTAATGACGAGCAAGATAGAATCCGACAAGTGGTAAGTGAATTTGCTTCGTTATTTAGTGATATTCCAGGATTTACTCAGGTTACTAACCATAGTATTGCCACCGGAGATGCAATGCCAGTTCGCCAAAAACCATACCGGTATGATAAGTATAAGGAAAAAATTATAGAATGGCATATTACCGATATGCTACGTAAAAAGATCATAACGCCCATCTCAAGTAGTTATGCTAGCCCGGTGGTTTTATGTAAGAAAAATAACGACTATCCTTTGGAGCATCCAAAAAGGTGGAGATTCGCTATTGATTACCGTAAATTAAATTCCATAACGAAATATCCGGTATATCCGTTACCGATCATAGAAGAAATTTTAAGGAACATAAAATCAACCAAATTTATGACGACTTTAGACTTAACGACTGGTTATTTTCAAATAGGGCTGAGGCCTGAGGGCGTGCCTAAGATTGCTTTTATAACCAAGTCTGGCACTTATGCATTTTTGCGTATGCCGTTTGGCCTTTCAGGTGTCCCGGCAACATTTCAGCGATGCATGGACATTGTGTTAAGACCTGTTCTTGGAAAGTCCACATTTATCTATTTAGACGATATCATTATTACTAGTGATAATCTCGACCAACATGTACAGGATTTAAGACAGGTGTTTTCTTTATTAAATGAGGCCGGTCTAAAAGTTAATGTCGAAAAGTGCAAATTTGCAGCACCTGAATTAAAATATTTAGGTTACAAAATATCTCAAAAAGGGATCGAGACAGATGAATCAAAAATAATCGCTGTACAAATGTATCCGACTCCAAACACGGCAAAGAAGCTCTCTTCTTTTCTAGGACTTTGTTCATATTTTAGGTCCTTTATAAAAGATTTTGCGGCTATCGCGGAGCCATTGTTAAAATTAAAAAGGAAAAAGGCAACATTCTCGTGGACGGCCGAAGCCAATAGTGCTTTCGAAAAATTAAAACAAGCATTAACGCAAGCCCCCGTGTTGAAATTTCCTGAAAAGGATGACAATTTAGAAATTTCAGCGGATGCTTCGGATTATGCGGTAGGAGAGGTACTTTCGCAAAATCAGCAGCCCGTGGCATTTTTTAGCCGAACTTTAAATCAAACACAAAGAAATTATTCCGCGACCGAGAGAGAGGCACTTGCAGTTCTGTTAGCAGTGCAAAAGTTCCGAGTTTATTTTGGACAGGCGCCAATAACAGTGTACTCTGATCATGCGGCGGTAACTAGATTGTACTCAGGGAAAAATTTATCCCCAAGGTTAATAAGATGGGCACTCAAGCTGCGAGAATATAATCTGGTAATCAAGCATACCCCCGGAAAGGAAAATATCGTAGCAGATGCTCTATCAAGAATTAAAATTGACGAACAAGTTAATGCCGTAAAGGTGGCAATGCTTACAGCATGTACAATAAATTCCCGAGAAACTGTAATAACCGAATTGGGTAAGGATCCTGAGTTTGGAAGTATTTATGAGTATTTGAAGGATCCTGAAAATTTTAGCCACCAAGATATTGTGGCGGTAAGAAATAGGGCGCCCCATTACGAACTAATAGATGATCTATTATTCTATACAAAAACTACGAATTCCAACAACGAATTTCGACCTGTTATCCCAGCTAGTCTTAGATTAAATATCCTGCAGGAGCTCCATGACAGTCCTTTAGCTTCTCATGCTGGTATTCGAAAAACTATCCAACGCGTACGCGAGGCAGTCTACTTTCCTGAACTGCAAAAGTTAACAAGGGCGTATGTCCAGTCCTGCCCAACATGTCAAGCAGTTAATTATATTAATTTCCGCCCGGCCGGGTTTCTAAATAGTATTAAATCCGAATTTCCAAATGAAATAATTGGCATCGATTTATTGGGCCCTTTCCCAAAAAGTCAGTTAAATAAAAGTCGCTATCTCCTTGTTATGGTTGATCATTTTAGTAAATGGACCGAAATTGTTCCCTTAAAACGAGCCTCCGCGAAATTAGTTACTGATTCTATTTTAAATAAATATATTTTAAAATACGGGGCGCCCCTAAAAGTTATATCGGATAATGGTCCTCAATTTGTATGTAATATATTTGAAGACATGTGCCAAAAACTGGGCATACGTCATTTAAAAATGGTCCCGTATCGGCCGCAATCAAATATAGCGGAACGGGTAAACAGAAATATAGTGAAAATTATCCGTAGTTATGTTAAAAATTTTCATAAAAGCTGGGATAACTATGTCAATGAATTTGCTTTCGCCCTTAGGACCGCAAAACATGATACAACGGGCAAAACACCTGCTGAGTTATTTCTAGGCAGAAAGATTATAACACCGTTAGATAAATTATTTTATGTGCAACAAAGAGCCCCAGAATTTAAAATGGGTGATATAGAAAAACTAATAAAAGAAGCAAAAAAGAATACGGAAGTAGCACAAAGAAAACAGAAGCTCTATTATGATTTGAAACGACGGGGAGTAACTTATAAAGTAGGGGATGAAGTTTTAAAAATTAAGCACTCACTTTCTTCAGCACCAGAAGATAAAACTGCCAAATTTTTTCCACGATTTGAAGGACCATATGTTATAGAAAAAATAATTCACGCTGTAGTTGTGTTAAAAGCCAGAAATGGTGAAACCTGTTCCGCAAACATTGATCAAATCAAGCCCTACTTCGATCGTAATAAAATGCAAATCTTTTCAGATCTTTTGCAGGATCCGGCACGGCAGACACCGCGGGAACAAGCTCCAGAGGTGGAAAAACGGCAAGTACAAGGGCAAGCCAATAAGAGGCAGGAGCAAGTGAAAAGAAAATTTCCCCGCGGAAAAATTAAAGGTAACAAGAAAAAGAAGCCGTTCCACCGTCCAGAAAAGAGAGTTCACGAACACCCCCAGAATGAAGAAGGGAGAAGGACGACGTATGTGAAGAGAACCAGGAGAAATGACGGCAACTATAACCCGGCTCTAAAACGGAAGATCGACTCATCCGACAGGACTCTCCGCAGTAAATGTAGCCGAACTGCGGAAGGGCCATCAGCGGCGGAGGAAAAGTTACAAGGAAAATTTGAACGGCCAACAACGAGATCCAAGCAGGAACACGACAGAAGTTTCCCGGTTCCGCCAAGACCAGCTGCCATCAAACGGCCAAGACCACAAGCAGAGGAGAAAAGGAAGGTATTCAAGGATGACCGAACTGGTGAAAAAAGGAAGCTTCCAGAGGAAAGCACTGAAGGGCGAGCCCGTACAAGAAGGAGGATAAATCAAACTACTATCTGCAGTACCTTTAAAGACTGGGCCCAGAAAAGGATGTCCGAATATTACAAAGATTTCTGGGAGGAACCAGAATTGAATAAAAGCTCCTGTTTAGATGCAGTACAGATGAAAAAAGATTGTTGTATATCCTGGGAGCTGCTATTGTAACAAATTTCTTTCTTTTAAATTTCTAGTTTCTAGCGAAGTATGTTTGTAAAAGATTGGCCTCGCGTTAGATTCTAGAGCTAAAAGTTTTCAACAAGGTCGTTTTAGACCTCAGTTTCAAACTAATTAACTCTGGCGGGAAGTATGGAAGAATCTTAAGTTTTACTAACGTTTATTTTTATTTTGAATCTTTACTATCACTTCTTATTTTCTACTTCCGGCCAGAATTATAAGCGTTAAGGTTTTTATGCAAAGTTGTCTGGCGAACGCCAAGTATTTAAGTTGTGGCCTTTTGCCAAGCGAGAGAGAGGAAGCAGTGAGTCAAAGCAGGCCGCTTACCTCAGAAGTTACGCAGTTGCTGTTTGCCTTCCAGGCCAGAGGTTTTAATCCTCTTGATAAATTTAAACGTATTGTAGTGTTCTCAGTTATCTGTACTACATACGCCTTCCTGTTAATATAAGGCCAATCTTCCACGTTTATTATTCTAAAGTTAAATTAGAGTTTAGTTTTATTTTTATACTTTTACGTTAGACCCCGAGTAGCGGGTCGGTGTATTCCGAAGTACGGAAGTTATTGTATATAGAGAAACATAAAGGGTTTTGTATACCCTTCGTCTGTATCCTGTCTACTTACCACAATTAGTGAACATAGCTTTAGTAAGCTCTCTGTTCCGAGTCAGGTCCTTGTATGTTCCCGAAGAAGGTTAGGAGGAACATTGAACCTGATAGTGGCGCCCAACGAAGAAGAATAACCATGGCCGAGTTTCAAGAAGAACCTGTGCTGCCTGCAGAAACGGCTCAGAATCCAGAAATGCCAGCTGCCGCCCTGGAAGGATTCGGTTACATCGTCCATACCATGCGCGCTTCGATGAAACCAGAAGCAACGTTTAATGGAAACTCACCGGTAACCAGTTTTTTGGAAAAATTGGATGACCACTTCATGCACGAGTTTCAAAAAGTTACCTTAGCTACCAGCGCTTTGAGGGGCCAAGCGCTTAACTGGTTCAAATGTATAGGCAGAAGTCTCTTGGGTCAAGCAGGAAGTCCCACCTATACTTACGAAAATTTCAAGACTGCCCTACTAAAAGCCTTCCCTGTTGTAAGAGATCGTGCGAAATTAGAAACGGAACTTTTCAGTATATATCAACAAAGAATCGAAAACCTCTCGAGCTTTATTTTAAGAAAAATTCACGTTTTCATGCTCTTGTATGGAAACAAAGAATCGAAAACCTCTCGAGCTTTATTTTAAGAAAAATTCACGTTTTCATGCTCTTGTATGGAAACCGTCCGGATCCTGAAATAATTCAAGTGATTCTGCCGAGGTTACTGCCCCAAGTGCGAGACTTTATTGAATTAAGAAATCCGACTACACTGGAAAAGTTATTTGAGCTAGCAATCCGGTTTGAAAGTAGAAGAACGGCGGACGTCGAAAGAAGACGCCAATATCAACAGCGAAACCAATTTGGTACGCCAAGACTACAGCAAACTCAAGCATACGGCTACGGAGAAAAAGCGAATCAGTGGGCAAGGAAACCCGAGCATTCAAAAACAGCCGGCGAACGTCGACAGTTCAATAGCAACCCAGAAAAAAAGTCTCAAGGCCAGGGGAAAAAGAAGGAAAGCACGGAAAGGAAAAATAACTTAAACTAAAACGGATTTCTGCTGACGAGAGGGTGCGGAAATCCGAAGGCCACGAAACCCCTCTTCCTACAAGTTAAATACAGTAATGGTGAAAAATTTGACTCTTCCGAAGATTGAAGTCTTGGTGAATAATATCCCAGCCACCGCACTCCTGGATACCGGCGCGCAGTGTTCCTGTGTGGCAGAAGAGTTTTTTAGGAAGTATTTTCGCAAATACCGCATATATAATGCGGATAATACCACAGTGTTAGCGGCGCAAGGAGAAAAATGTAAGTGCGTAGGTAAAGTACCTTTGTATATCCGTATCAAGGACGAACAAATAAAGGTGATGTTTTTTATAGTAAAGAATCTGCAAGCACATTTAATTTTAGGAATAGATTTTCTTTCAGAAGCCCAAGCTAAGCTGGATTTTAATGAAGCGTCCCTTAAGCTGACAATGAAACCAGTTCGTACTGAAAACGCTGAACCGCCGATGTTAAAACTTGACCACCTGCCTAATGACGAGCAAGATAGAATCCGACAAGTGGTAAGTGAATTTGCTTCGTTATTTAGTGATATTCCAGGATTTACTCAGGTTACTAACCATAGTATTGCCACCGGAGATGCAATGCCAGTTCGCCAAAAACCATACCGGTATGATAAGTATAAGGAAAAAATTATAGAATGGCATATTACCGATATGCTACGTAAAAAGATCATAACGCCCATCTCAAGTAGTTATGCTAGCCCGGTGGTTTTATGTAAGAAAAATAACGACTATCCTTTGGAGCATCCAAAAAGGTGGAGATTCGCTATTGATTACCGTAAATTAAATTCCATAACGAAATATCCGGTATATCCGTTACCGATCATAGAAGAAATTTTAAGGAACATAAAATCAACCAAATTTATGACGACTTTAGACTTAACGACTGGTTATTTTCAAATAGGGCTGAGGCCTGAGGGCGTGCCTAAGATTGCTTTTATAACCAAGTCTGGCACTTATGCATTTTTGCGTATGCCGTTTGGCCTTTCAGGTGTCCCGGCAACATTTCAGCGATGCATGGACATTGTGTTAAGACCTGTTCTTGGAAAGTCCACATTTATCTATTTAGACGATATCATTATTACTAGTGATAATCTCGACCAACATGTACAGGATTTAAGACAGGTGTTTTCTTTATTAAATGAGGCCGGTCTAAAAGTTAATGTCGAAAAGTGCAAATTTGCAGCACCTGAATTAAAATATTTAGGTTACAAAATATCTCAAAAAGGGATCGAGACAGATGAATCAAAAATAATCGCTGTACAAATGTATCCGACTCCAAACACGGCAAAGAAGCTCTCTTCTTTTCTAGGACTTTGTTCATATTTTAGGTCCTTTATAAAAGATTTTGCGGCTATCGCGGAGCCATTGTTAAAATTAAAAAGGAAAAAGGCAACATTCTCGTGGACGGCCGAAGCCAATAGTGCTTTCGAAAAATTAAAACAAGCATTAACGCAAGCCCCCGTGTTGAAATTTCCTGAAAAGGATGACAATTTAGAAATTTCAGCGGATGCTTCGGATTATGCGGTAGGAGAGGTACTTTCGCAAAATCAGCAGCCCGTGGCATTTTTTAGCCGAACTTTAAATCAAACACAAAGAAATTATTCCGCGACCGAGAGAGAGGCACTTGCAGTTCTGTTAGCAGTGCAAAAGTTCCGAGTTTATTTTGGACAGGCGCCAATAACAGTGTACTCTGATCATGCGGCGGTAACTAGATTGTACTCAGGGAAAAATTTATCCCCAAGGTTAATAAGATGGGCACTCAAGCTGCGAGAATATAATCTGGTAATCAAGCATACCCCCGGAAAGGAAAATATCGTAGCAGATGCTCTATCAAGAATTAAAATTGACGAACAAGTTAATGCCGTAAAGGTGGCAATGCTTACAGCATGTACAATAAATTCCCGAGAAACTGTAATAACCGAATTGGGTAAGGATCCTGAGTTTGGAAGTATTTATGAGTATTTGAAGGATCCTGAAAATTTTAGCCACCAAGATATTGTGGCGGTAAGAAATAGGGCGCCCCATTACGAACTAATAGATGATCTATTATTCTATACAAAAACTACGAATTCCAACAACGAATTTCGACCTGTTATCCCAGCTAGTCTTAGATTAAATATCCTGCAGGAGCTCCATGACAGTCCTTTAGCTTCTCATGCTGGTATTCGAAAAACTATCCAACGCGTACGCGAGGCAGTCTACTTTCCTGAACTGCAAAAGTTAACAAGGGCGTATGTCCAGTCCTGCCCAACATGTCAAGCAGTTAATTATATTAATTTCCGCCCGGCCGGGTTTCTAAATAGTATTAAATCCGAATTTCCAAATGAAATAATTGGCATCGATTTATTGGGCCCTTTCCCAAAAAGTCAGTTAAATAAAAGTCGCTATCTCCTTGTTATGGTTGATCATTTTAGTAAATGGACCGAAATTGTTCCCTTAAAACGAGCCTCCGCGAAATTAGTTACTGATTCTATTTTAAATAAATATATTTTAAAATACGGGGCGCCCCTAAAAGTTATATCGGATAATGGTCCTCAATTTGTAAGTAATATATTTGAAGACATGTGCCAAAAACTGGGCATACGTCATTTAAAAATGGTCCCGTATCGGCCGCAATCAAATATAGCGGAACGGGTAAACCGAAATATAGTGAAAATTATCCGTAGTTATGTTAAAAATTTTCATAAAAGCTGGGATAACTATGTCAATGAATTTGCTTTCGCCCTTAGGACCGCAAAACATGATACAACGGGCAAAACACCTGCTGAGTTATTTCTAGGCAGAAAGATTATAACACCGTTAGATAAATTATTTTATGTGCAACAAAGAGCCCCAGAATTTAAAATGGGTGATATAGAAAAACTAATAAAAGAAGCAAAAAAGAATACGGAAGTAGCACAAAGAAAACAGAAGCTCTATTATGATTTGAAACGACGGGGAGTAACTTATAAAGTAGGGGATGAAGTTTTAAAAATTAAGCACTCACTTTCTTCAGCACCAGAAGATAAAACTGCCAAATTTTTTCCACGATTTGAAGGACCATATGTTATAGAAAAAATAATTCACGCTGTAGTTGTGTTAAAAGCCAGAAATTGTGAAACCTGTTCCGCAAACATTGATCAAATCAAGCCCTACTTCGATCGTAATAAAATGCAAATCTTTTCAGATCTTTTGCAGGATCCGGCACGGCAGACACCGCGGGAACAAGCTCCAGAGGTGGAAAAACGGCAAGTACAAGGGCAAGCCAATAAGAGGCAGGAGCAAGTGAAAAGAAAATTTCCCCGCGGAAAAATTAAAGGTAACAAGAAAAAGAAGCCGTTCCACCGTCCAGAAAAGAGAGTTCACGAACACCCCCAGAATGAAGAAGGGAGAAGGACGACGTATGTGAAGAGGACCAGGAGAAATGACGGCAACTATAACCCGGCTCTAAAACGGAAGATCGACTCATCCGACAGGACTCTCCGCAGTAAATGTAGCCGAACTGCGGAAGGGCCATCAGCGGCGGAGGAAAAGTTACAAGGAAAATTTGAACGGCCAACAACGAGATCCAAGCAGGAACACGACAGAAGTTTCCCGGTTCCGCCAAGACCAGCTGCCATCAAACGGCCAAGACCACAAGCAGAGGAGAAAAGGAAGGTATTCAAGGGTGGCCGAACTGGTGAAAAAAGGAAGCTTCCAGAGGAAAGCACTGAAGGGCGAGCCCGTACAAGAAGGAGGATAAATCAAACTACTATCTGCAGTACCTTTAAAGACTGGGCCCAGAAAAGGATGTCCGAATATTACAAAGATTTCTGGAAGGAACCAGAATTGAATAAAAGCTCCTGTTTAGATGCAGTACAGGTGAAAAAAGATTGTTGTATATCCTGGGAGCTGCTATTGTAACAAATTTCTTTCTTTTAAATTTCTAGTTTCTAGCGAAGTATGTTTGTAAAAGATTGGCCTCGCGTTAGATTCTAGAGCTAAAAGTTTTCAACAAGGTCGTTTTAGACCTCAGTTTCAAACTAATTAACTCTGGCGGGAAGTATGGAAGAATCTTAAGTTTTACTAACGTTTATTTTTATTTTGAATCTTTACTATCACTTCTTATTTTCTACTTCCGGCCAGAATTATAAGCGTTAAGGTTTTTATGCAAAGTTCTCTGGCGAACGCCAAGTATTTAAGTTGTGGCCTTTTGCCAAGCGAGAGAGAGGAAGCAGTGAGTCAAAGCAGGCCGCTTACCTCAGAAGTTACGCAGTTGCTGTTTGCCTTCCAGGCCAGAGGTTTTAATCCTCTTGATAAATTTAAACGTATTGTAGTGTTCTCAGTTATCTGTACTACATACGCCTTCCTGTTAATATAAGGCCAATCTTCCACGTTTATTATTCTAAAGTTAAATTAGAGTTTAGTTTTATTTTTATACTTTTACGTTAGACCCCGAGTAGCGGGTCGGTGTATTCCGAAGTACGGAAGTTATTGTATATAGAGAAACATAAAGGGTTTTGTATACCCTTCGTCTGTATCCTGTCTACTTACCACAATTAGTGAACATAGCTTTAGTAAGCTCTCTGTTCCGAGTCAGGTCCTTGTATGTTCCCGAAGAAGGTTAGGAGGAACATTGAACCTGATAGTGGCGCCCAACGAAGAAGAATAACCATGGCCGAGTTTCAAGAAGAACCTGTGCTGCCTGCAGAAACGGCTCAGAATCCAGAAATGCCAGCTGCCGCCCTGGAAGGATTCGGTTACATCGTCCATACCATGCGCGCTTCGATGAAACCAGAAGCAACGTTTAATGGAAACTCACCGGTAACCAGTTTTTTGGAAAAATTGGATGACCACTTCATGCACGAGTTTCAAAAAGTTACCTTAGCTACCAGCGCTTTGAGGGGCCAAGCGCTTAACTGGTTCAAATGTATAGGCAGAAGTCTCTTGGGTCAAGCAGGAAGTCCCACCTATACTTACGAAAATTTCAAGACTGCCCTACTAAAAGCCTTCCCTGTTGTAAGAGATCGTGCGAAATTAGAAACGGAACTTTTCAGTATATATCAACAAAGAATCGAAAACCTCTCGAGCTTTATTTTAAGAAAAATTCACGTTTTCATGCTCTTGTATGGAAACAAAGAATCGAAAACCTCTCGAGCTTTATTTTAAGAAAAATTCACGTTTTCATGCTCTTGTATGGAAACCGTCCGGATCCTGAAATAATTCAAGTGATTCTGCCGAGGTTACTGCCCCAAGTGCGAGACTTTATTGAATTAAGAAATCCGACTACACTGGAAAAGTTATTTGAGCTAGCAATCCAGTTTGAAAGTAGAAGAACGGCGGACGTCGAAAGAAGACGCCAATATCAACAGCGAAACCAATTTGGTACGCCAAGACTACAGCAAACTCAAGCATACGGCTACGGAGAAAAAGCGAATCAGTGGGCAAGGAAACCCGAGCATTCAAAAACAGCCGGCGAACGTCGACAGTTCAATAGCAACCCAGAAAAAAAGTCTCAAGGCCAGGGGAAAAAGAAGGAAAGCACGGAAAGGAAAAATAACTTAAACTAAAACGGATTTCTGCTGACGAGAGGGTGCGGAAATCCGAAGGCCACGAAACCCCTCTTCCTACAAATTAAATACAGTAATGGTGAAAAATTTGACTCTTCCGAAGATTGAAGTCTTGGTGAATAATATCCCAGCCACCGCACTCCTGGATACCGGCGCGCAGTGTTCCTGTGTGGCAGAAGAGTTTTTTAGGAAGTATTTTCGCAAATACCGCATATATAATGCGGATAATACCACAGTGTTAGCGGCGCAAGGAGAAAAATGTAAGTGCGTAGGTAAAGTACCTTTGTATATCCGTATCAAGGACGAACAAATAAAGGTGATGTTTTTTATAGTAAAGAATCTGCAAGCACATTTAATTTTAGGAATAGATTTTCTTTCAGAAGCCCAAGCTAAGCTGGATTTTAATGAAGCGTCCCTTAAGCTGACAATGAAACCAGTTCGTACTGAAAACGCTGAACCGCCGATGTTAAAACTTGACCACCTGCCTAATGACGAGCAAGATAGAATCCGACAAGTGGTAAGTGAATTTGCTTCGTTATTTAGTGATATTCCAGGATTTACTCAGGTTACTAACCATAGTATTGCCACCGGAGATGCAATGCCAGTTCGCTAAAAACCATACCGGTATGATAAGTATAAGGAAAAAATTATAGAATGGCATATTACCGATATGCTACGTAAAAAGATCATAACGCCCATCTCAAGTAGTTATGCTAGCCCGGTGGTTTTATGTAAGAAAAATAACGACTATCTGTTGGAGCATCCAAAAAGGTGGAGATTCGCTATTGATTACCGTAAATTAAATTCCATAACGAAATATCCGGTATATCCGTTACCGATCATAGAAGAAATTTTAAGGAACATAAAATCAACCAAATTTATGACGACTTTAGACTTAACGACTGGTTATTTTCAAATAGGGCTGAGGCCTGAGGGCGTGCCTAAGACTGCTTTTATAACCAAGTCTGGCACTTATGCATTTTTGCGTATGCCGTTTGGCCTTTCAGGTGTCCCGGCAACATTTCAGCGATGCATGGACATTGTGTTAAGACCTGTTCTTGGAAAGTCCACATTTATCTATTTAGACGATATCATTATTACTAGTGATAATCTCGACCAACATGTACAGGATTTAAGACAGGTGTTTTCTTTATTAAATGAGGCCGGTCTAAAAGTTAATGTCGAAAAGTGCAAATTTGCAGCACCTGAATTAAAATATTTAGGTTACAAAATATCTCAAAAAGGGATCGAGACAGATGAATCAAAAATAATCGCTGTACAAATGTATCCGACTCCAAACACGGCAAAGAAGCTCTCTTCTTTTCTAGGACTTTGTTCATATTTTAGGTCCTTTATAAAAGATTTTGCGGCTATCGCGGAGCCATTGTTAAAATTAAAAAGGAAAAAGGCAACATTCTCGTGGACGGCCGAAGCCAATAGTGCTTTCGAAAAATTAAAACAAGCATTAACGCAAGCCCCTGTGTTGAAATTTCCTGAAAAGGATGCCAATTTAGAAATTTCAGCGGATGCTTCGGATTATGCGGTAGGAGAGGTACTTTCGCAAAATCAGCAGCCCGTGGCATTTTTTAGCCGAACTTTAAATCAAACACAAAGAAATTATTCCGCGACCGAGAGAGAGGCACTTGCAGTTCTGTTAGCAGTGCAAAAGTTCCGAGTTTATTTTGGACAGGCGCCAATAACAGTGTACTCTGATCATGCGGCGGTAACTAGATTGTACTCAGGGAAAAATTTATCCCCAAGGTTAATAAGATGGGCACTCAAGCTGCGAGAATATAATCTGGTAATCAAGCATACCCCCGGAAAGGAAAATATCGTAGCAGATGCTCTATCAAGAATTAAAATTGACGAACAAGGTAATGCCGTAAAGGTGGCAATGCTTACAGCATGTACAATAAATTCCCGAGAAACTGTAATAACCGAATTGGGTAAGGATCCTGAGTTTGGAAGTATTTATGAGTATTTGAAGGATCCTGAAAATTTTAGCCACCAAGATATTGTGGCGATAAGAAATAGGGCGCGCCCCATTACGAACTAATAGATGATCTATTATTCTATACAAAAACTACGAATTCCAACAACGAATTTCGACCTGTTATCCCAGCTAGTCTTAGATTAAATATCCTGCAGGAGCTCCATGACAGTCCTTTAGCTTCTCATGCTGGTATTCGAAAAACTATCCAACGCGTAAGCGAGGCAGTCTACTTTCCTGAACTGCAAAAGTTAACAAGGGCGTATGTCCAGTCCTGCCCAACATGTCAAGCAGTTAATTATATTAATTTCCGCCCGGCCGGGTTTCTAAATAGTATTAAATCCGAATTTCCAAATGAAATAATTGGCATCGATTTATTGGGCCCTTTCTCAAAAAGTCAGTTAAATAAAAGTCGCTATCTCCTTGTTATGGTTGATCATTTTAGTAAATGGACCGAAATTGTTCCCTTAAAACGAGCCTCCGCGAAATTAGTTACTGATTCTATTTTAAATAAATATATTTTAAAATACGGGGCGCCCCTAAAAGTTATATCGGATAATGGTCCTCAATTTGTAAGTAATATATTTGAAGACATGTGCCAAAAACTGGGCATACGTCATTTAAAAATGGTCCCGTATCGGCCGCAATCAAATATAGCGGAACGGGTAAACAGAAATATAGTGAAAATTATCCGTAGTTATGTTAAAAATTTTCATAAAAGCTGGGATAACTATGTCAATGAATTTGCTTTCGCCCTTAGGACCGCAAAACATGATACAACGGGCAAAACACCTGCTGAGTTATTTCTAGGCAGAAAGATTATAACACCGTTAGATAAATTATTTTATGTGCGACAAAGAGCCCCAGAATTTAAAATGGGTGATATAGAAAAACTAATAAAAGAAGCAAAAAAGAATACGGAAGTAGCACAAAGAAAACAGAAGCTCTATTATGACTTGAAACGACGGGGAGTAACTTATAAAGTAGGGGATGAAGTTTTAAAAATTAAGCACTCACTTTCTTCAGCACCAGAAGATAAAACTGCCAAATGTTTTCCACGATTTGAAGGACCATATGTTATAGAAAAAATAATTCACGCTGTAGTTGTGTTAAAAGCCAGAAATGGTGAAACCTGTTCCGCAAACATTGATCAAATCAAGCCCTACTTCGATCGTAATAAAATGCAAATCTTTTCAGATCTTTTGCAGGATCCGGCACGGCAGACACCGCGGGAACAAGCTCCAGAGGTGGAAAAACGGCAAGTACAAGGGCAAGCCAATAAGAGGCAGGAGCAAGTGAAAAGAAAATTTCCCCGCGGAAAAATTAAAGGTAACAAGAAAAAGAAGCCGTTCCACCGTCCAGAAAAGAGAGTTCACGAACACCCCCAGAATGAAGAAGGGAGAAGGACGACGTATGTGAAGAGAACCAGGAGAAATGACGGCAACTATAACCCGGCTCTAAAACGGAAGATCGACTCATCCGACAGGACTCTCCGCAGTAAATGTAGCCGAACTGCGGAAGGGCCATCAGCGGCGGAGGAAAAGTTACAAGGAAAATTTGAACGGCCAACAACGAGATCCAAGCAGGAACACGACAGAAGTTTCCCGGTTCCGCCAAGACCAGCTGCCATCAAACGGCCAAGACCACAAGCAGAGGAGAAAAGGAAGGTATTCAAGGGTGGCCGAACTGGTGAAAAAAGGAAGCTTCCAGAGGAAAGCACTGAAGGGCGAGCCCGTACAAGAAGGAGGATAAATCAAACTACTATCTGCAGTACCTTTAAAGACTGGGCCCAGAAAAGGATGTCCGAATATTACAAAGATTTCTGGAAGGAACCAGAATTGAATAAAAGCTCCTGTTTAGATGCAGTACAGATGAAAAAACATTGTTGTATATCCTGGGAGCTGCTATTGTAACAAATTTCTTTCTTTTAAATTTCTAGTTTCTAGCGAAGTATGTTTGTAAAAGATTGGCCTCGCGTTAGATTCTAGAGCTAAAAGTTTTCAACAAGGTCGTTTTAGACCTCAGTTTCAAACTAATTAACTCTGGCGGGAAGTATGGAAGAATCTTAAGTTTTACTAACGTTTATTTTTATTTTGAATCTTTACTATCACTTCTTATTTTCTACTTCCGGCCAGAATTATAAGCGTTAAGGTTTTTATGCAAAGTTGTCTGGCGAACGCCAAGTATTTAAGTTGTGGCCTTTTGCCAAGCGAGAGAGAGGAAGCAGTGAGTCAAAGCAGGCCGCTTACCTCAGAAGTTACGCAGTTGCTGTTTGCCTTCCAGGCCAGAGGTTTTAATCCTCTTGATAAATTTAAACGTATTGTAGTGTTCTCAGTTATCTGTACTACATACGCCTTCCTGTTAATATAAGGCCAATCTTCCACGTTTATTATTCTAAAGTTAAATTAGAGTTTAGTTTTATTTTTATACTTTTACGTTAGACCCCGAGTAGCGGGTCGGTGTATTCCGAAGTACGGAAGTTATTGTATATAGAGAAACATAAAGGGTTTTGTATACCCTTCGTCTGTATCCTGTCTACTTACCACAATTAGTGAACATAGCTTTAGTAAGCTCTCTGTTCCGAGTCAGGTCCTTGTATGTTCCCGAAGAAGGTTAGGAGGAACATTGAACCTGATAGTGGCGCCCAACGAAGAAGAATAACCATGGCCGAGTTTCAAGAAGAACCTGTGCTGCCTGCAGAAACGGCTCAGAATCCAGAAATGCCAGCTGCCGCCCTGGAAGGATTCGGTTACATCGTCCATACCATGCGCGCTTCGATGAAACCAGAAGCAACGTTTAATGGAAACTCACCGGTAACCAGTTTTTTGGAAAAATTGGATGACCACTTCATGCTCTACCCCGTGCACGAGTTTCAAAAAGTTACCTTAGCTACCAGCGCTTTGAGGGGCCGAGCGCTTAACTGGTTCAAATGTATAGGCAGAAGTCTCTTGGGTCAAGCAGGAAGTCCCACCTATACTTACGAAAATTTCAAGACTGCCCTACTAAAAGCCTTCCCTGTTGTAAGAGATCGTGCGAAATTAGAAACGGAACTTTTCAGTATATATCAACAAAGAATCGAAAACCTCTCGAGCTTTATTTTAAGAAAAATTCACGTTTTCATGCTCTTGTATGGAAACAAAGAATCGAAAACCTCTCGAGCTTTATTTTAAGAAAAATTCACGTTTTCATGCTCTTGTATGGAAACCGTCCGGATCCTGAAATAATTCAAGTGATTCTGCCGAGGTTACTGCCCCAAGTGCGAGACTTTATTGAATTAAGAAATCCGACTACACTGGAAAAGTTATTTGAGCTAGCAATCCACTTTGAAAGTAGAAGAACGGCGGACGTCGAAAGAAGACGCCAATATCAACAGCGAAACCAATTTGGTACGCCAAGACTACAGCAAACTCAAGCATACGGCTACGGAGAAAAAGCGAATCAGTGGGCAAGGAAACCCGAGCATTCAAAAACAGCCGGCGAACGTCGACAGTTCAATAGCAACCCAGAAAAAAAGTCTCAAGGCCAGGGGAAAAAGAAGGAAAGCACGGAAAGGAAAAATAACTTAAACTAAAACGGATTCCTGCTGACGAGAGGGTGCGGAAATCCGAAGGCCACGAAACCCCTCTTCCTACAAGTTAAATACAGTAATGGTGAAAAATTTGTCTCTTCCGAAGATTGAAGTCTTGGTGAATAATATCCCAGCCACCGCACTCCTGGATACCGGCGCGCAGTGTTCCTGTGTGGCAGAAGAGTTTTTTAGGAAGTATTTTCGCAAATACCGCATATATAATGCGGATAATACCACAGTGTTAGCGGCGCAAGGAGAAAAATGTAAGTGCGTTATCCGTATCAAGGACGAACAAATAAAGGTGATGTTTTTTATAGTAAAGAATCTGCAAGCACATTTAATTTTAGGAATAGATTTTCTTTCAGAAGCCCAAGCTAAGCTGGATTTTAATGAAGCGTCCCTTAAGCTGACAATGAAACCAGTTCGTACTGAAAACGCTGAACCGCCGATGTTAAAACTTGACCACCTGCCTAATGACGAGCAAGATAGAATCCGACAAGTGGTAAGTGAATTTGCTTCGTTATTTAGTGATATTTCAGGATTTACTCAGGTTACTAACCATAGTATTGCCACCGGAGATGCAATGCCAGTTCGCCAAAAACCATACCGGTATGATAAGTATAAGGAAAAAATTATAGAATGGCATATTACCGATATGCTACGTAAAAAGATCATAACGCCCATCTCAATTAGTTATGCTAGCCCGGTGGTTTTATGTAAGAAAAATAACGACTATCCTTTGGAGCATCCAAAAAGGTGGAGATTCGCTATTGATTACCGTAAATTAAATTCCATAACGAAATATCCGGTATATCCGTTACCGATCATAGAAGAAATTTTAAGGAACATAAAATCAACCAAATTTATGACGACTTTAGACTTAACGACTGGTTATTTTCAAATAGGGCTGAGGCCTGAGGGCGTGCGTAAGACTGCTTTTATAACCAAGTCTGGCACTTATGCATTTTTGCGTATGCCGTTTGGCCTTTCAGGTGTCCCGGCAACATTTCAGCGATGCATGGACATTGTGTTAAGACCTGTTCTTGGAAAGTCCACATTTATCTATTTAGACGATATCATTATTACTAGTGATAATCTCGACCAACATGTACAGGATTTAAGACAGGTGTTTTCTTTATTAAATGAGGCCGGTCTAAAAGTTAATGTCGAAAAGTGCAAATTTGCAGCACCTGAATTAAAATATTTAGGTTACAAAATATCTCAAAAAGGGATCGAGACAGATGAATCAAAAATAATCGCTGTACAAATGTATCCGACTCCAAACACGGCAAAGAAGCTCTCTTCTTTTCTAGGACTTTGTTCATATTTTAGGTCCTTTATAAAAGATTTTGCGGCTATCGCGGAGCCATTGTTAAAATTAAAAAGGAAAAAGGCAACATTCTCGTGGACGGCCGAAGCCAATAGTGCTTTCGAAAAATTAAAACAAGCATTAACGCAAGCCCCTGTGTTGTAATTTCCTGAAAAGGATGAGAATTTAGAAATTTCAGCGGATGCTTCGGATTATGCGGTAGGAGAGGTACTTTCGCAAAATAAGCAGCCCGTGGCATTTTTTAGCCGAACTTTAAATCAAACACAAAGAAATTATTCCGCGACCGAGAGAGAGGCACTTGCAGTTCTGTTAGCAGTGCAAAAGTTCCGAGTTTATTTTGGACAGGCGCCAATAACAGTGTACTCTGATCATGCGGCGGTAACTAGATTGTACTCAGGGAAAAATTTATCCCCAAGGTTAATAAGATGGGCACTCAAGCTGCAAGAATATAATCTGGTAATCAAGCATACCCCCGGAAAGGAAAATATCGTAGCAGATGCTCTATCAAGAATTTAAATTGACGAACAAGGTAATGCCGTAAAGGTGGCAATGCTTACAGCATGTACAATAAATTCCCGAGAAACTGTAATAACCGAATTGGATAAGGATCCTGAGTTTGGAAGTATTTATGAGTATTTGAAGGATCCTGAAAATTTTAGCCACCAAGATATTGTGGCGATAAGAAATAGGGCGGCCCATTACGAACTAATAGATGATCTATTATTCTATACAAAAACTACGAATTCCAACAACGAATTTCGACCTGTTATCCCAGCTAGTCTTAGATTAAATATCCTGCAGGAGCTCCATGACAGTCCTTTAGCTTCTCATGCTGGTATTCGAAAAACTATCCAACGCGTACGCGAGGCAGTCTACTTTCCTGAACTGCAAAAGTTAACAAGGGCGTATGTCCAGTCTTGCCCAACATGTCAAGCAGTTAATTATATTAATTTCCGCTCGGCCGGGTTTCTAAATAGTATTAAATCCGAATTTCCAAATGAAATAATTGGCATCGATTTATTGGGCCCTTTCCCAAAAAGTCAGTTAAATAAAAGTCGCTATCTCCTTGTTATGGTTGATCATTTTAGTAAATGGACCGAAATTGTTCCCTTAAAACGAGCCTCCGCGAAATTAGTTACTGATTCTATTTTAAATAAATATATTTTAAAATACGGGGCGCCCCTAAAAGTTATATCGGATAATGGTCCTCAATTTGTAAGTAATATATTTGAAGACATGTGCCAAAAACTGGGCATACGTCATTTAAAAATGGTCCCGTATCGGCCGCAATCAAATATAGCGGAACGGGTAAACCGAAATATAGTGAAAATTATCCGTAGTTATGTTAAAAATTTTCATAAAAGCTGGGATAACTATGTCAATGAATTTGCTTTTGCCCTTAGGACCGCAAAACATGATACAACGGGCAAAACACCTGCTGAGTTATTTCTAGGCAGAAAGATTATAACACCGTTAGATAAATTATTTTATGTGCAACAAAGAGCCCCAGAATTTAAAATGGGTGATATAGAAAAACTAATAAAAGAAGCAAAAAAGAATACGGAAGTAGCACAAAGAAAACAGAAGCTCTATTATGATTTGAAACGACGGGGAGTAACTTATAAAGTAGGGGATGAAGTTTTAAAAATTAAGCACTCACTTTCTTCAGCACCAGAAGATAAAACTGCCAATTTTTTTCCACGATTTGAAGGACCATATGTTATAGAAAAAATAATTCACGCTGTAGTTGTGTTAAAAGCCAGAAATGGTGAAACCTGTTCCGCAAACATTGATCAAATCAAGCCCTACTTCGATCGTAATAAAATGCAAATCTTTTCAGATCTTTTGCAGGATCCGGCACGGCAGACACCGCGGGAACAAGCTCCAGAGGTGGAAAAACGGCAAGTACAAGGGCAAGCCAATAAGAGGCAGGAGCAAGTGAAAAGAAAATTTCCCCGCGGAAAATTTAAAGGTAACAAGAAAAAGAAGCCATTCCACCGTCCAGAAAAGAGAGTTCACGAACACCCCCAGAATGAAGAAGGGAGAAGGACGACGTATGTGAAGAGGACCAGGAGAAATGACGGCAACTATAACCCGGCTCTAAAACGGAAGATCGACTCATCCGACAGGACTCTCCGCAGTAAATGTAGCCGAACTGCGGAAGGGCCATCAGCGGCGGAGGAAAAGTTACAAGGAAAATTTGAACGGCCAACAACGAGATCCAAGCAGGAACACGACAGAAGTTTCCCGGTTCCGCCAAGACAAGCTGCCATCAAACGGCCAAGACCACAAGCAGAGGAGAAAAGGAAGGTATTCAAGGGTGGCCGAACTGGTGAAAAAAGGAAGCTTCCAGAGGAAAGCACTGAAGGGCGAGCCCGTACAAGAAGGAGGATAAATCAAACTACTATCTGCAGTACCTTTAAAGACTGGGCCCAGAAAAGGATGTCCGAATATTACAAAGATTTCTGGAAGGAACCAGAATTGAATAAAAGCTCCTGTTTAGATGCAGTACAGATGAAAAAAGATTGTTGTATATCCTGGGAGCTGCTATTGTAACAAATTTCTTTCTTTTAAATTTCTAGTTTCTAGCGAAGTATGTTTGTAAAAGATTGGCCTCGCGTTAGATTCTAGAGCTAAAAGTTTTCAACAAGGTCGTTTTAGACCTCAGTTTCAAACTAATTAACTCTGGCGGGAAGTATGGAAGAATCTTAAGTTTTACTAACGTTTATTTATATTTTGAATCTTTACTATCACTTCTTATTTTCTACTTCCGGCCAGAATTATAAGCGTTAAGGTTTTTATGCAAAGTTGTCTGGCGAACGCTAAATATTTAAGTTGTGGCCTTTTGCCAAGCGAGAGAGAGGAAGCAGTGAGTCAAAGCAGGCCGCTTACCTCAGAAGTTACGCAGTTGCTGTTTGCCTTCCAGGCCAGAGGTTTTAATCCTCTTGATAAATTTAAACGTATTGTAGTGTTCTCAGTTATCTGTACTACATACGCCTTCCTGTTAATATAAGGCCAATCTTCCACGTTTATTATTCTAAAGTTAAATTAGAGTTTAGTTTTATTTTTATACTTTTACGTTAGACCCCGAGTAGCGGGTCGGTGTATTCCGAAGTACGGAAGTTATTGTATATAGAGAAACATAAAGGGTTTTGTATACCCTTCGTCTGTATCCTGTCTACTTACCACAATTAGTGAACATAGCTTTAGTAAGCTCTCTGTTCCGAGTCAGGTCCTTGTATGTTCCCGAAGAAGGTTAGGAGGAACATTGAACCTGATAGTGGCGCCCAACGAAGAAGAATAACCATGGCCGAGTTTCAAGAAGAACCTGTGCTGCCTGCAGAAACGGCTCAGAATCCAGAAATGCCAGCTGCCGCCCTGGAAGGATTCGGTTACATCGTCCATACCATGCGCGCTTCGATGAAACCAGAAGCAACGTTTAATGGAAACTCACCGGTAACCAGTTTTTTGGAAAAATTGGATGACCACTTCATGCACGAGTTTCAAAAAGTTACCTTAGCTACCAGCGCTTTGAGGGGCCAAGCGCTTAACTGGTTCAAATGTATAGGCAGAAGTCTCTTGGGTCAAGCAGGAAGTCCCACCTATACTTACGAAAATTTCAAGATTGCCCTACTAAAAGCCTTCCCTGTTGTAAGAGATCGTGCGAAATTAGAAACGGAACTTTTCAGTATATATCAACAAAGAATCGAAAACCTCTCGAGCTTTATTTTAAGAAAAATTCACGTTTTCATGCTCTTGTATGGAAACAAAGAATCGAAAACCTCTCGAGCTTTATTTTAAGAAAAATTCACGTTTTCATGCTCTTGTATGGAAACAAAGAATCGAAAACCTCTCGAGCTTTATTTTAAGAAAAATTCACGTTTTCATGCTCTTGTATGGAAACCGTCCGGATCCTGAAATAATTCAAGTGATTCTGCCGAGGTTACTGCCCTAAGTGCGAGACTTTATTGAATTAAGAAATCCGACTACACTGGAAAAGTTATTTGAGCTAGCAATCCACTTTCAAAGTAGAAGAACGGCGGACGTCGAAAGAAGACGCCAATATCAACAGCGAAACCAATTTGGTACGCCAAGACTACAGCAAACTCAAGCATACGGCTACGGAGAAAAAGCGAATCAGTGGGCAAGGAAACCCGAGCATTCAAAAACAGCCGGCGAACGTCGACAGTTCAATAGCAACCCAGAAAAAAAGTCTCAAGGCCAGGGGAAAAAGAAGGAAAGCACGGAAAGGAAAAATAAATTAAACTAAAACGGATTTCTGCTGACGAGAGGGTGCGGAAATCCGAAGGCCACGAAGACCCCTCTTCCTACAAATTAAATACAGTAATGGTGAAAAATTTGACTCTTCCGAAGATTGAAGTCTTAGTGAATAATATCCCAGCCACCGCACTCCTGGATACCGGCGCGCAGTGTTCCTGTGTGGCAGAAGAGTTTTTTAGGAAGTATTTTCGCAAATACCGCATATATAATGCGGATAATACGACAGTGTTAGCGGCGCAAGGAGAAAAATGTAAGTGCGTAAGTAAGGTACCTTTGTATATCCGTATCAAGGACGAACAAATAAAGGTGATGTTTTTTATAGTAAAGAATCTGCAAGCACATTTAATTTTAGGAATAGATTTTCTTTCAGAAGCCCAAGCTACGCTGGATTTTAATGAAGCGTCCCTTAAGCTGACAATGAAACCAGTTCGTACTGAAAACGCTGAACCGCCGATGTTAAAACTTGACCACCTGCCTAATGACGAGCAAGACAGAATCCGACAAGTGGTAAGTGAATTTGCTTCGTTATTTAGTGATATTCCAGGATTTACTCAGGTTACTAACCATAGTATTGACACCGGAGATGCAATACCAGTTCGCCAAAAACCATACCGGTATGATAAGAATAAGGAAAAAATTATAGAATGGCATATTACCGATATGCTACGTAAAAAGATCATAACGCCCATCTCAAGTAGTTATGCTAGCCCGGTGGTTTTATGTAAGAAAAATAATGACTATCCTTTGGAGCATCCAAAAAGGTGGAGATTCGCTATTGATTACCGTAAATTAAATTCCATAACGAAATATCCGGTATATCCGTTACCGATCATAGAAGAAATTTTAAGGAACATAAAATCAACCAAATTTATGACGACTTTAGACTTAGCGACTGGTTATTTTCAAATAGGGGTGAGGCCTGAGGACGTGCCTAAGACTGCTTTTATAACCAAGTCTGGCACTTATGCATTTTTGCGTATGCCGTTTGGCCTTTCAGGGGCCCCGGCAACATTTCAGCGATGCATGGACATTGTGTTAAGACCTGTTCTTGGAAAGTCCACATTTATCTATTTAGACGATATCATTATTACTAGTGATAATCTCGACCAACATGTACAGGATTTAGGACAGGTGTTTTCTTTATTAAATGAGGCCGGTCTAAAAGTTAATGTCGAAAAGTGCAAATTTGCAGCCCCTGAATTAAAATATTTAGGTTACAAAATATCTCAAAAAGGGATCGAGACAGATGAATCAAAAATAATCGCTGTACAAAAGTATCCGACTCCAAACACGGCAAAGAAGCTCTCTTCTTTTCTAGGACTTTGTTCATATTATAGGTTCTTTATAAAAGATTTTGCGGCTATCGCGGAGCCATTGTTAAAATTAAAAAGGAAAAAGGCAAGATTCTCGTGGACGGCCGAAGTGTGACGTCGTGGATGCTTCAGTGGGAACGGAATCAACACTGATAGTGGTGATGCATCACTTTTTAATAACACAACATATCACAGATACAACATTAATACATTTAGAAAACTTTAGTAGATATCCGAGCTGGTGACACAATCAGAGACGTTAACGAAGATGGTACTCGTCATCACTCGACAAACAAAGTCTCCACACCTCAGCTCGCTGGCGGAGCTTCCCAAACTCTCTTCTTTCACAGGTGTCTCAACAGAACTCTCATCTCTTTACGCATGCGTAATTCTCAGTTAAGTCGTTGCCATTCACAGTTCTTTAAATAAGGTGTTAAAATGAATTATAGTACTCGTAGTGTGAGGAGTTTGCTAACGACGTTCTCTCTAGTCAAGAGCATCATAGGTCTTTCTAGTAGAGTTCAGGAGCGTTCTTTACAGACTAACTCCTTCCGCCTCCAGATTTTGTTTTCCTCGGACACAGAGGAATCAAAACGTTTTTTTTAGGTTCCTACGGGATAAAATACAAGTTCAGGCAGGCGTTCACTACAAACAAACACCTTCCGCCTCCAGTTTTTGTTTCTCCGGACACAGGAGAAGTAAACCTTCACAGTTCACAGTTTATGGTTTCAATAGATTGTTCAACATTTTTACCAGTTAATTTTAAACCACACTGTTACAAAGGTTCTCCACTCTCATAACCAGGCCATCATAAAAAATACATATAACAATACATATACAATATATGAAAATCCAACACAGAAATTTTGTCTTTATGAATCAAGTTAACAATTTACTATATAGTATGAATTTAAAAAAAATACAATATACATAATCAAATAACAAAACAATTTAAAAGAAATGATAACTAGTCTATTTAACTGGCATGTACAGAGTTTCTACTTAAGCAGTCTACATTTAAGTTGTCACTTCCCTTTTTATGATGTATCGTAAAATTATAAGATTGCAAGGCTAAGGCCCAGCGTAATAATCGACCATTTCTACCTGCATTATTTTTTAGCCATACTAGGGGATTATGGTCCGTTTGAATTGAAAATTTAGTCTGCCCATCTATATACCCTTTCAATATTTTTATTCCATACAGAATTGCGGCACACTCTTTTTCAGTGGTGGAATACTTCCGCTCACTATCAGTAAATTTTTTACTGAGATACATTATGGGATGTTCTTTTCCTTTATCATCCTTTTGGGCTAAAACAACACCATATCCTTGATCTGACGCGTCTGTCTGTAGTATAAATGGTTTAGAAAAATCGGGTGCATGTAGCACAGGCCTACTTGAAAGCTTTTCTTTTAACGATTTGAATGATTCATTACATTCATCATTCCAAACAATTTTACCCTTTTTGTTATTCCTTTTTAACAAATCTGTCAAAGGTGCGGCTATAGCAGAAAACATGGGTATATATTGTCTGTAGTATCCAGCTAACCCTAAGAAAGCTCTAATCTCAGTTTTAGTTGTGGGAACAGGAAAATTTTGAACCGCTTTGATTTTTAGTTCTGCTGGAGAACGTTTTCCTAGACCTACTATGTGACCGAGATATTGCACTTCTTCTTAAGCAAACTTGCACTTAGAGGGTTTAATAGTTAAATTGGCTTTTCTTATTCTTTCTAAAATTTCATGTAAATGTTGTAAATGTTCCTCCCACGTTTCAGAAAAAATAGCAATATCATCTAAATAAGGGGTCGCATATTTCTCACATCCGCGCAATATTTCGCTCATCATTTTACTAAACTAATAAGGAGCATTTTTAAGCCCAAATGGCATTCGCAATGGCCTATTTACGCTAAAATTTGTAGCAAATGCAGCGATTTTCTGAGCCCTAGGGGTCAGCGGAATTTGCCAATAACCTTTAGTTAAGTCTATCAAGGTGATAAATTTGGCTGCTGCAACAGTTTCAACACGTTGCTCTATATTGGGGATCGGATAGAACTCAGTACGCGTTATTTCGTTTAACTTTCTGTAATCAATACACGGCCTAGGATCCCTACCTGGTGCTTCAACAAGGATCATGGGTGATGTATACACAGAGGGTCCTGGTTCAATAATCTTGTATTTTAACATTTTTTCAATCTCGACTTTAAGAATTTCGTTCTGTCGATTTGTCATTCTATAAGGCTTATGCTGTACGCGTTTGTCACTGATTAGTTCGATATCATGTTCGACTAAATTTGTTTTCCCTGGAATATTCGAAAATATAGCAGAAAACTTTACCAACAACTTTCCCAACTGCAGGATTTGTTCATCACTAAGTCTTTCTTTAAGATTATCTTTTGCTATTATTTCATTAAAATCAAACACATTGGGGTCGGTTAACATATAAGGAAAATCCTCCTCTAATTCCGAGGGTTCAACTATCTCCTCGTTGTCAAGGAGCACCATATTCAAAAGTTCAGGTCTCTTATGATAAGGTTTTAACATATTGATGTGATACACTTTATTCCCTTCCTGATTCCCTTCAAAACTAACTACATAGTTTGTTTCTGATAATCTTTTCTCTATTTTCCCCGGCCCTTTCCATTGAGGAGCGAGTTTATGGGGTTGGTTCACTGCTAATACTAATACAGAATCTCCTTGCTGGAATTCCCTTTTCACGGCATTTTTGTCATACCATTTCTTCCTTTTGTCTCTCACCTCTTCCATTTTCTCTGTAGCTAATTCTCTACTTTTCTTTAACCTATTAATTAATTCGAAAACATATTCTATTACGGTATCTTCTTTTTCCTGAGGATCTAACCATTTCTCATACAATAATGCGACAGGTGTTCTGAGGTTGGTCCCGTACACTAATTCAGCTGGACTAAATCCTGTACTATCATGCGTTACTGTTCGCAGGGCAAAGAGAGCGGCAGGTAATTGTACTTCCCAATTTGGGACAGCTTCAATACATAATACCTTTAAGACCCTTTTTATTGACCTATGGAACCGTTCTACAGGATTGCTCTGGGGGTGATAAACCGAACTTCTGGAAATTTTTATACCAAACCTCTTCAAAAATTCAACGGTTAAGCGACTCATGAAAGATTTTCCTTGATCAGTTTGAACCTCCCTTGGAAAACCCATCCGACTAAATACCTGCAAGAGTGCACTTACAACAGATTTCGACGTTATATCCGGTACCGGGACGGCGTCAGGATATTTAGATGCTAAGCACATAACTGTAATAAGATATTTATTACCTTCAGTAGATGTAGGCATAGGTCCGCAAGCATCTACATTAACCTTACTAAAGACTTCAGATATCACAGGTACCATTACCAACGGTGCTTTCTTTTTATCACTTGCTTTTCCTACACGTTGACAGGAGTCGCATGTTTTAACGAATTCCTCAATGTCTTTATAACAATTTGGCCAGAAAAAATGTCTTAGTAACCGGTCTTTTGTTTTCAGAACTCCTAAGTGACCTGAAGTTCCTTCATGACAAATTGCTTTAATTTGCTCTCTGAGGTTTTCTGGAACAACAATTAAATGTTCTTCTCCTCCTAACTTATTTACCTTCCTTTTTACTAAAACCCCATTTTTAATCCCATAACTTGTTTTACTTCCGCTTTTTACTAGTTCTAATAAAGGGGCAAGTTCTTTACTTTTTTGTTGCTCATCAATAAAAGTACTCGAGTCTATTTGAATCGCAGGACTTGTGGGGACACAAAGGTCGACAGGAGGTAATATCTCTCTGTTTTCAGACCTCTCATGAGCATCGTCCTCCTCTTCCAATTCTAACTCATTCTGATCAGAATTTTGATTCGTCTCACTTAAATTTTCCGCTTCCTTACATTGTCGTGCTTGAGATCGAGTAACGACCGCATTAACATTACCGACATACGAGGAATAATTTTTCTTAGTTCCTCTGAGAAGAGCCGCTGTCTGGTTGCCTAATATATATCGTCCTTGGTCTAAGTGGTCTCCTATAACAGCTGCTTTGGTGGTTACTGTACCCAAATCGCATTCAATATCTACTTCAGCAACAGGTAAACAAGTCATATGATCATCCAACAAATGTCGAACCCACACATGTTCTCCCTTCATTCTATCTCTGTCTACATATTTCTGACAAATAATATCTACAGTTGCTCCTGTATCTCTTAGAATAGGTACTTCAAAACCATTTACTCTTCCATTTAATGGTGTTGGTGTTGGTGTATTTAATTATGGCAAAGCACACGAGGGCTATCTGCCTAAGGGGAGGGATGCCTTTCGTGGAGGACTTTCTAAGGGAAACTGGCTCGTATACACGTTACACATGGGGAAAACCACGAAAACGCCCATGCAGCCAGCCCGTTCGCGGGATTCGAACCTCGGACCGAACTACCAGTGTTCAGCGACTTTACCGCTCGGCCGCTGGTGGGCTCTTCCATTTAATGTATAGGGATCTAACAGATTCTTCTCTGATCTCCCGCTTATCCGATACAAATCTGCCTTTTGAGTTTTTAAATTAGGGCACTGAGGACGTAAATGGTCAAAAGATCCACATTCATAGCACTGGAGTCTTTTTCTCCTATCAAAATTCGAGTCCGACTTTTTCCCAACATTGCGTGCATCATAATCTTTTTTAAATTGTGTGCCTTGAGGGGTTTTTTTATTTTTGAAAACGTTACCAGTGGACTGAAAAACACCCATTTGTCTACCTGATATTTTCGTTTTAAATTCACCCAATTTCGTTTTCCCAACCATCGTCTTTTTCGCATCTTCAAATTCCTCTATTTTACCCACCAACAGTTTTGGTGAAGTGATCGTAGCCCATTCATCTATAAAATGTTCCTTAAACTCATTAGGCGTGCGCCTTTTAATCTGATCTACCAACATTAAATCCTTGAGTTGCTCAAATGTTTCGATTTTTAATCCCTTGAGCCACCCATCTAAAAATGTTTTAATTTCGTGATAAAAATCGTACCACGTAGAATCCGGATTTTTTTTAATCTTAACAAGAAGTTGCCGAAACTTCTCCGCACTTAACTTAAATCTTTTAAGTAGTAATTCTTTAATATGTTGGTAATCTCTAGCCTGTTCTTCAGGTTCCCTAGCAATTATATTATTTACCTCAACCGGAAGGACACCAATGAGATATGACACCCATTGATCCGTGGGCAATTTTAAAACTTTAGCTTGCCTCTCAAAAAGTTCTAAGAATAAACTGATATCATCAGTCTTTAAATTAAACTTGGGCATAAGTTTCTGAAAATTCTGATTAAATATCGTTTCACCTCCAGGTTTAGTAGATTCAGTGTTCTGTTTTGCTTTAAAGCATTATAGTTCTAACTGTTGCTTTTCAATTTCTTTATTTTGTTGTAGTATCTTAAATTCCCTCTCCCTAGCTTCCTGTTCTAACTGTAGTTCTTTCGCTCTCGTTTGCTTCTGTAAGTTTTCCTTTTCTATTCTATCAGTCATAATACTTTCTAACAAATTTTTAACAAATTCTTCCTCATAATTTTTACTATTCGTTATTAAATGTTTTAAATCAATTACTTTCATATCTTCTAAAGCTATTTCCCCAAGTTCTGAAGCGACAAGGAATAGATCCATTTTCTTAGCTTTCCCCAAAAATGCCATTTTCACAAAAGTAATTGTTCAAAACAAATAAGAACTCAAATAGTTATTCACAAATAATACACATAAAAATATATCAGAGATATAAAAAAACACTAACTTTTCTTCTTTCTTACAAAATTAGGCAATTAAAAATAAAAGGTTAATAAAAGCATTAATCACTGTGGATTTATTTCCATTCAAACATAAAACGAATAAACAACCTTACTGAATACTTCTTATAAAAAAATAATAAATTCTTTTCATTTAGTACAGCCAGACAGAAAAAAAAACCAGAGTGGCGCCAATAAATATAAACACCTTTAATTAACTCTCATTTTCATGACAGCTACTTCCGCTGGCAACCATATGGCCAACGCAATTACTACGTAAATTCGATAGGCGCAGGTTTAAATCAGAACACTATTAGAACATTTCTTTACTGCTCAAAGCTTTAATTTTTATACCATGAAATGATAAAAATTTAACATTCTACTTATCAGAAAAAACACATCATATTGAAATACAGCACTGGTGTGCTTTCATGAGAAAACCAAAGTATCAAGTTTTTAATATATTCAACTACTTATTTCTTACACAAGAATTTAACATAAATTTTCTTCTAATGACTTAGAAATGAAAATTGCAATATTGCACTGATGTGCTTTCACATATACACAAAATAAATAGTTCAGATTCTATCAAACCAATTGATAGCGAAACGTTAAATATAAATACACTGATGTGCTGTTTATTTATGGGAATGGATTTTTCCCATTATCATACAAAAGAAAAATATCTCGTTAGATATATAAATGCAACAGTTTGATTGTTTTAAAACCTCTTATGCACTCACGTGCTATAAAATGCACTGATGTGCTACGTGTTAATGGGAAAATGTTTTCCCGAATATACCACAAAAGGAAAATATCTTGTTAGATATACTATAAACCAAACACATTGAGTGTTTAAAACTCTTATGCACTGATGTGCTACTTCTGCTTTGGGAATTGATTTCCCGAATAAGTAATAAATAACTACATTATACACTTAAGGCCTGGAAATGAATATTGTGGAGAACACATACCTGGTCTCTTGTCACACATATCTCGGTGGGACCTCCAAATTTTTTATTTTCTTTCCGTCTGTGACGTCGTGGATGCTTCAGTGGGAACGGAATCAACACTGATAGTGGTGATGCATCACTTTTTAATAACACAACATATCACAGATACAACATTAATACATTTAGAAAACTTTAGTAGATATCCGAGCTGGTGACACAATCAGAGACGTTAACGAAGATGGTACTCGTCATCACTCGACAAACAAAGTCTCCACACCTCAGCTCGCTGGCGGAGCTTCCCAAACTCTCTTCTTTCACAGGTGTCTCAACAGAACTCTCATTTCTTTACGCATGCGTAATTCTCAGTTAAGTCGTTGCCATTCACAGTTCTTTAAATAAGGTGTTAAAATGAATTATAGTACTCGTAGTGTGAGGAGTTTGCTAACGACGTTCTCTCTAGTCAAGAGCATCATAGGTCTTTCTAGTAGAGTTCAGGAGCGTTCTTTACAGAAGCCAATAGTGCTTTCGAAAAATTAAAACAAGCATTAACGCAAGCCCCTGTGTTGAAATTTCCTGAAAAGGATGAGAATTTAGAAATTTCAGCGGATGCTTCGGATTATGCGGTAGGAGCGGTACTTTCGCAAAATCAGCAGCCCGTGGCATTTTTTAGCCGAACTTTAAATCAAACACAAAGAAATTATTCCGCGACCGAGAGAGAGGCACTTGCAGTTCTGTTAGCAGTGCAAAAGTTCCGAGTCTATTTTGGACAGGCGCCAATAACAGTGTACTATGATCATGCGGCGGTAACTAGATTGTACTCAGGGAAAAAATTATCCCCAAGGTTAATAAGATGGGCACTCAAGCTGCAAGAATATAATCTGGTAATCAAGCATACCCCCGGAAAGGAAAATATCGTAGCAGATGCTCTATCAAGAATTAAAATTGACGAACAAGGTAATGCCGTAAAGGTGGCAATGCTTACAGCATGTACAATAAATTCCCGAGAAACTGTAATAACCGAATTGGGTAAGGATCCTGAGTTTGGAAGTATTTACGAGTATTTGAAGGATCCTGAAAATTTTAGCCACCAAGATATTGTGGCGATAAGAAATAGGGCGGCCCATTAGGAACTAATAGATGGTCTATTATTCTATACAAAAACTACGAATTCCAACAACGAATTTCGACCTGTTATCCCAGCTAGTCTTAGATTAAATATCCTGCAGGAGCTCCATGACAGTCCTTTAGCTTCTCATGCTGGTATTCGAAAAACTATCCAACGCGTGCGCGTGGCAGTCTACTTTCCTGAACTGCAAAAGTTAACAAGGGCGTATGTCCAGTCCTGCCCAACATGTCAAGCAGTTAATTATATTAATTTCCGCCCGGCCGGGTTTCTAAATAGTATTAAATCCGAATTTCCAAATGAAATAATTGGCATCGATTTATTGGGCCCTTTCCCAAAAAGTCAGTTAAATAAAAGTCGCTATCTCCTTGTTATGGTTGATCATTTTAGTAAATGGACCGAAATTGTTCCCTTAAAACGAGCCTCCGCGAAATTAGTTACTGATTCTATTTTAAATAAATGTATTTTAAAATACGGGGCGCCCCTAAAAGTTATATCGGATAATGGTCCTCAATTTGTAAGTAATATATTTGAAGACATGTGCCAAAAACTGGGCATACGTCATTTAAAAATGGTCCCGTATCGGCCGCAATCAAATATAGCGGAACGGGTAAACAGAAATATATTTTAAAATACGGGGCGCCCCTAAAAGTTATATCGGATAATGGTCCTCAATTTGTAAGTAATATATTTGAAGACATTTGCCAAAAACTGGGCATACGTCATTTAAAAATGGTCCCGTATCGGCCGCAATCAAATATAGCGGAACGGGTAAACAGAAATATAGTGAAAATTATCCGTAGTTATGTTAAAAATTTTCATAAAAGCTGGGATAACTATGTCAATGAATTTGCTTTCGCCCTTAGGACCGAAAAACATGATACAACGGGCAAAACACCTGCTGAGTTATTTCTAGGCAGAAAGATTATAACACCGTTAGATAAATTATTTTATGTGCAACAAAGAGCCCCAGAATTTAAAAGGGGTGATATAGAAAAACTAATAAAAGAAGCAAAAAAGAATACGGAAGTAGCACAAAGAAAACAGAAGCTCTATTATGATTTGAAACGACGGGGAGTAACTTATAAAGTAGGGGATGAAGTTTTAAAAATTAAGCATTCACTTTCTTCAGCACCAGAATATAAAACTGCCAAATTTTTTCCACGATTTGAAGGACCATATGTTATAGAAAAAATAACTCACGCTGTAGTAGTGTTAAAAGCCAGAAATGGTGAAATCTGTTCCGCAAACATTGATCAAATCAAGCCCTACTTCGATCGTAATAAAATGCAAATCTTTTCAGATCTTTTGCAGGATCCGGCACGGCAGACACCGCGGGAACAAGCTCCAGAGGTGGAAAAACGACAAGTACAAGGGCAAGCCAAAAAGAGGCACGAGCAAGTAAAAAGAAAATTTCCCCGCGGAAAAATTAAAGGTAACAAGAAAAAGAAGCCGTTCCACCGTCCAGAAAAGAGAGTTCACGAGCACCCCCAGAATGAAGAAGGGAGAAGGACGACGTATGTGAAGAGAACCAGGAGAAATGACGGCAACTATAACCCGGCTCTAAAACGGAAGATCGACTCATCCGACAGGACTCTCCGCAGTAAATGTAGCCGAACTGCGGAAGGGCCATCAGCGGCGGAGGAAAAGTTACAAGGAAAATTTGAACGGCCAACAACGAGGTCCAAGCAGGAACACGACAGAAGTTTCCCGGTTCCCCCAAGACCAGCTGGCATCAAACGGCCAAGACCACAAGCAGAGGAGAAAAGAAAGGTATTCAAGGGTGGCCGAAATGGTGAAAAAAGGAAGCTTCCAGAGGAAAGCACTGAAGGGCGAGCCCGTACAAGAAGGAGGATAAATCAAACTACTATCTGCAGTACCTTTAAAGACTGGGCCCAGAAAAGGATGTCCGAATATTACAAAGATCTCTGGAAGGAACCAGAATTGAATAAAAGCTCCTGTTTAGATGCAGTACAGATGAAAAAAGATTGTTGTATATCCTGGGAGCTGCTATTGTAACAAATTTCTTTCTTTTAATTTTCTAGTTTCTAGCGAAGTATGTTCGTAAAAGATTGGCCTCGCGTTAGATTCTAGAGCTAAAAGTTTTCAACAAGGTCGTTTTAGACCTCAGTTTCGAACTAATTAACTCTGGCGGGAAGTATGTAAGGATCTTAAGTTTTACTAACGTTTATTTTTATTTTCAATCTGTACTATCACTTCTTATTTTCTACTTCCGGCCAGAATTATAAGCGTTAAGGTTTTTATGCAAAGTTGTCTGGCGAACGCCAAGTAGTTAAGTTGTGGCCTTTTGCCAAGCGAGAGAGAGGAAGCAGTGAGTCAAAGCAGGCCCCTTACCTCAGAAGTTACGCAGTTGCTGTTTGCCTTCCAGGCCAGAGGTTTTAATCCTCTTGATAAATTTAAACGTATTGTAGTGTTCTCAGTTATCTGTACTACATACGCCTTCCTGTTAATATAAGGCCAATCTTCCACGTTTATTATTCTAAAGTTAAATTAGAGTTTAGTTTTATTTTTGTACTTTTACGTTAGACCCCGAGTAGCGGGTCGGTGTATTCCGAAGTACGGAAGTTATTGTATATAGAGAAAAATAAAGGGTTTTGTATACCCTTCGTCTGTATCCTGTCTACTTACCACAATTAGTGAACATAGCTTTAGTAAGCTCTCTGTTCCGAGTCAGGTCCTTGTATGTTCCCGAAGAAGGTTAGAAGGAACATTGACCCTGATAGTGTAGAAAAACGAAATGGCGCAGAAAATCGCAGAAAGGCAAGAGAACGTTCACTCAGCAACAATCAGAGTAGAAATGATCGCAATAGTCAACGCGAGTGAATATATATAGGCGATGTATAAGAAAGCAATACGCGGATTGGCTGAAATAAGATAGGTATTGTTAGCGAGAATCTGATTGGTCGTTTAAGATTGTATACGTTCGCCACGGCGGATGTAAAAAGCGTGAAGCGGTTTCGACAGGCTGCAACGTGAAAGAGATGACGTTTGCCTGTTTCCCCCAGCCTAGTGACGTCATGGTGATTTTCGCTCCAAACGGAAAAGTAACAGGTTTGATAACATGAAGGGAATAACTGAAGTTATTTAACATTTAAGAACTTTCGGTGATTTAGAACTCCACGGAATTGATACTCAAGGATTGATTTCAAAAATGCTCTTCTGCATCTATCATTAATTGCTCTATCCCTTGAATAGCTAGTATCTACTGCATTTTCTCATGATTTCTTCTTTGGTTATTTGAATCATGGCAAAGAACGTGAACTGTCTGTCTAACAGAAGGAATGCCTTCGTGGAGCTTTTCACGAAGTATGAGAAGAGGAAACTTGATTTACCTTACATATGAAGAAATAACTAAATTATCTTGCAACTAGCTTGTTTGCTGGGATTTGAACTCCTTTCGAACTATCAGTGTTAAGCGACCGCTGGAGCGCTGATGAGCTGCATTATGTATTCTAATTAAGAATATAGAACACAAATGACTATCAATCTTATTATATCATCAGTGTTTGGTAACTTTCCCTATGAAAATAAAATTGCTAGAAATATGAGTGAAAAGACATGTAAATATTTTGAATAAAGGTTCAATTTAATCCCCTTCATGTAACATATAATGCTGTAATTTACGTAATAGAACTTTAAATTTTTGAATATATTAACACAAAAGGGTCGAAAAAAAAATGCAATGATTGGAACATCGTATAAATAAATGGACACTGTGCTACTGCATTCGACAAAATATGTCTCGTTTATATACCAATCTCTGAAGAAGGAAGAAAATTATAATCAATGCAGAAAATTTCTAAATTCAATTTCGCCAGATAAATTTTACATAAAATGAAAAAAACAATTTTCAGTACACATAAATAATTAATTGAATGAATATATATACTAATATATATATATATATATATATATATATATATATATATAATAGTTACCAGGAGCTGTAGCTCCATGAAATAGTTCAACGCAGCATTACTAAAATATTAACATAGAAGAATATTTTTAAAAAAAAATTTATTAACATGGAAAAAAGAAAAACAGCTTACACGCGAAATTAAAACTGTTAAAATCAATGTTGGAAAAACATGTGAATGCACGAAAAAGCTAATCTGATCGTTGTGATATGTGAAAAGTTAATACATATAAAAAAGATCGACGGAACAAGTTAAAACAAAATAAAATTAAAAAATTATAAAAACATAAATTGCAAAAAAAGTATATATATATAATTAAAACATAAGTTGCAAAATTACAAAAATTATAAAAATTACAAGGCGGAAAAATGGTAAATTAGTAAATTGGACCCTCAACCAGGCTTTTCAAGGAAAAAATAGTTGAATGTCGAACTAGGCCAAATACCATTACGCGTTTCGCCGAAACAGACAATTGAAGCTCTTGTTTGACGATATATATATAAAACTTTTATACTAGTATGTTTATTAGAAAATTGCGAGAGGTCTGCTTTAGGGAAGGGTTGCATCATGGGGGATTTTCTGAGAGAAGCTGGCTTGTATACATTACACATAAGACAAAACCTTGAAAATATCTATACAACCATCTCATTCGCAGAGATTGATTCAGACTGAACTACCAGAGTTCAGCTCTCGGTTACAAGTGGCGACTTTTACAACTGGTAAATAAACGAAAAATGTTTGTCTCTTGTGGACACATAATAGTTCCCTCTAATATTTCAAATCTTTCTTTCGTAATGACGAAAATGACGCCCACGATCCGTAATGTGTACGATCGAAACAACAGCTCAATAACCGGTTTCGATTTGCATCCTTGTCGATCTTATGCAGTTATCCTGGAAATTGCTAATTTTATCAAATTCTTATTTTCTTGCTTACACACTGTTGGCCATTATGAAAATGCCGATTATATATAGGCAAACTGTATGTGGTGTCGACTGTATGCCTGTGAAGATTCTGTGCACGTAAAAAATTTGCAATAATTCTTTTACATATTATTATACCATTATTGAAATTTTTTTTTACCATGTCGTTTGTGCTGATAACTATCGTTCGTATGTCAGTGTTGACTTTACGTGTGTCGACGTTATGCTTTGTCGATCATATGCAGTATCGATGTGGAACTTCGATCTCATAAATAAAAGCCTTAATGGGAGATACAATTTTATCCAGTAAGTACCACTACCGTTCTTTCAAGGTGTTGATTAGACACTGTAATCCGAAGTTATAGATTTAAGTGCATAGAGTTTACGTGCTTTTCATGTGCGCAAAGTAATTACGAGAATTCTTTTATAAAGACTCCTTAAAAGCATTCTTTCCAAAGCAGAAAGCCTGTACCCCTTAATCAATGAATTTTCAACTCCTTTTCGTAAGCAGTAACCCACGTCAGTTTTGTTAATATTACAGTTTATATTTGGATGGGGGGGGGGAAAGAGAGAAAGAGAGAAAAAGGAAAATCTGAAAGCATTATATTATATATTACGCCCATATAATATTTTATATTACGCCCAAAAGGATGTTTTTTTAACATTTTGTGTGGTACCTTTATTAATTAAATATAATGTTCTTCACTTAACCATAAAATTCAATTCAACAGCAATATCACAAAATATTTAAAAAGAGCATAATTTAAGAATTTCCAATACACAGTTTCGGGCGCTGGAGATACATTTTTTTTCGTACAGTGTTCCCATTGTACGCTTTTAAATCGATGAGTTTGTTAATAAAAAATTCGCTAAAGTTTTACAAAACTGGAAATAGCTAATAAAACAAATTCCAAATTCGGGATTCCAAGTGCTCATGTTCGGTTGGAGGACTACGTTATTCAAAATTGGATGACTCTAGGTACCGTTGTTTTTGGAAAATGCGAGAAACATTCATGCATTCATGATCATTCATGAACATTCAGAATCTTCATTATTTAGTTTCTTTAAATATAATGCATGGCAATATTTTGTAGCAACAGTTTGAAAAGTGAATCAACGTAGAAAGTGAAACCACGCAAAATGTCGTTTTGAGATTAACAGCCCTTTGGGTCTAATGCCCCTTTGGGCTAAAAAAAAAATAAAATAAATGTTAAATTAGCAAGTTAAAATCGGAAATAGCAACATTTAACCGATAAGAAAGTCAGAACTCCTTACTACCTCGCTCGAAAAATGCAATTTTGAATACAATCATAATTTTGCTTCTTTATTAAATTATTCTTATGACAGGGCTCGCATGAATGGATTATATTCTCTATACGAAACTTTTTCATACCAATAAATTGCTACAGTTAGGGTCGGAAAGTACAGTAAACCCTTTCTAAGATAATTAACACAGGTTCATAAGATTTTGGGCTTTTGCGAATTAAAGAAATAGCTCTCAGCACCGATGTCCAAGTTCTCAGAAATACTGATCATCATAGGAAGATAATCACCAGAAGAAAATTCACTGTTCACATTCTGAAGTGCCTTATTCTATAAATGAAAATACATTAAGCCGATTCGATTGCGTGTATGCCCGTATCTATATTTATATGTAGGAAAAATTATAATATAAAATAAATATAGTGTAAAATATATGTTACCTTTAAAACGTTTAATTCAGTTATTTCCTCGAATAAGTAAGTATTTGACGGGGAAAAATCTAGCCAAGCCGGTTTAGCTAATTATTTTAAAATAACTATATTAATTAGTATAGAATATAACATTCTATAAACTAACTAATGATTAATGCCGCCCAGAGGGTGTAGTGGTTAAGGTAGCCAACTGGGATACCTAACGGCCTGGGTTCGTTGGGGGTGGTGTATTGAGAATACTGCAAAGCACACTAGGGCTATCTGCCTAAGGGGAGGGATGCTTTCGTGGAGAACTTTCTAAGGGAAACTGGCTCGTAGACGCGTTACACATGGGGAAAACCACGAAAACGCCCATGCAGCCAGCCCGTTCGCGGGATTCGAACCTCTGACCGAACTACCAGTGTTCAGCGATTTTACCGCTCGGCCGCTGGTGGGCCCCGGCCTAGGTTCAAATCCAGGGGAATACATAGTTCTAATTGTCCGTCTCTTCATTGAGGCAAAGGTGGCCCACCTATTAGCTGCCTGCATAATAAAGTGACAAATACTTCTGGCCTTAGTAGTGGCCAAGTTGAAGTCGCCTGAGGGCCCAACATTCATAGTTTTAAATTACGTCCAAAAGGGCGCTTTTGAACGTTTTGTGTGTTACCTTTATTTATTAAATATCATGTTCTTTGCACTTAAACCATAAAATTCAGTTCAATAGCAATGTCGCAAAATAATTTTAAAATGAGCGTATCTTTAGAAATTCCGATACACAGTTCCGCGCGCTGGAGATAATTTTTTTTTCATATAGTGTTGCCATTCCTCGCTTTTAAATCGTTGAGTTTGTTAATCAAAAATTCGTTAAAGTTTTACAAAATATGAAATAGATAATAAAACAAATTTCAAATTTGCCCATATTCGCAGGAGGATTACGCCATTCAAAATTCGATAGCTCTATGTACCGTTGTTTTATCACAATGCGAGAAATATACATACATTTATGCAGATTTTTCATTGTTTAATTTATTCAAATATAATGCAGGACTCTAACATTTGGTGGCAACAGATTGAAAAGTGATTCTTCGTTTATAGTGATTTAACGCAAAATTGCAAAACGAAAAGAATAGTCCTCCAGGAACAAAGTCTCTTTGGACTTAGAAAGAAAAAAAAAAGAGAGAAAGAAAGGAGGAAAAAAGAAAAAAAAAGCTAATGATAAACAATTAAAGTGAAAAAAAAAAGTTGATACTATAAAATATGTGTCGTTTTAGAAATTAACTGATGCTAAATCATTAGTATTTGGAAAATTATATTTCATATAACGCATAGATTAATAATAAAGGAACGCCTAATATAATATTACTGCAAGATTCGTTAAATCGTAATAAAAAATAACAGACTATACTACGCCAATAGTTCGGTTTAAATTTTTACAGCTTGTCAAATTATTAAACTATTTAGTCCTGCAAACAAGCAGCTTTCGCGTGCCGTCTTTACTGATAATTCGTCATTTATCAACACTTTAATGTGAACAAACTGTTAGCTTCCAGTTAGGGATGGATGAAATTTAGTTTCAAGGCCGGCAATCATTGGTATTTAACAGAAGAGAAACATTTGCTCCCCGTGAATTCTTGCCTTCCGGGTGACGTGAGTCGGTTTTCTAAAGGAAACGGGTGAAGCAAACCATGGAGGTAAGAAAGTCCTACTTTACTTCCTATCTCCATGAAGCAAATGCGGGGGAGAACATACGATTTTCCCGCAGGCAAGTTGGAAAAACCTGCTATCGAAATGACCTTGCTCAGCTGCAGCCAGCTCAACGTCTTACCCTTAAAACCTCCCTCAAGAGAGCCCGCTATAACCCTGGCCGTTAAATTAGAATTTGGAAGGGTTCCCCAACTCCAATCGGCGACATTATTTGGCGAGATTTTAGAGTTCCTTTTTTTTTCCGTTCCTTATTTTCCGAGTGACATTTTTTCCGTTCCTTATTTTCCGGGGACATTCTTTCCGTTTCCCTTTTTCCCGGGTGACATTTTTTCCGCACACCCACAAACACAGATTACTGATTTCAAGAGAAGTTAAAATTTACTGTATTACCATGATTGTTATTAGTGATACTTTGATCCAGTATTTATGGTATGGTGTCACATACACTGAATGTGTATTCAAAATTAAACAAGTTAATAATCATTGTTGAATATCCAGTAATATAATTTCATCACTGTATATAACAGGTAATAACTGCTAATGCCTAATTGAAACTTTCTAAATATTTTATGAAATTGATCTTCACTAGCTAAAATATTTTTCAAAATATACTTCACTTGATAAAACATTCACTTCCCAGTGGCGAAAAAATTAACATACATACATATTAATAATCCTTAGAAAAAACCCTTTAGCCAGGTATATATTTCATAGCAGCCATTCCTTGAATGCTTTTGTGAGGTAAACATTCAACTTGATTTGAAAAATATGTTACTTTAAAAAAAAATTTCTTTCCTCTCCTATCTTGATATATCTTGATATACAACAGGGATTTTCAACCAAGGGAGCTTCAGGGAGAAGATCATGGTCAGCCTTTTATTTATATGTTAAGTATTTAGTGTTCATGAATATCAAAATCTACTTTTGTTCAAGTTTTGGCCCTTATCAACATTTTCTACACTTTTGTTGTTTAATTTATAAAACAAGTTGAAACATAGTCTGAATCTAAATAAGTGTATATGCATTTTTCAAGAGTTGGAGAGGGGGGAAGGATTTTCTAGCAATCGCGAAAGAGATGCATGGGGCAGAATAGGTTGTTTTATTATTTTTAATACATCTATGTTATAGTATTTATTGTAATTAAAGCCATGCCTTTCAGATACTTTTATAATTGATGAATCAAAGTAATATCCTTTTAATCTTCATTCAAAAACACATTACCATCATAAATATTCATCTAAAATGTGTACGTAGGAAGTATTTTTGTGTTTTTTGTTAAAGGGAAGGCCATAAAGTACTGTACTTCCTTTGTATTCTCAGATTAGTCATGCTACTGTAACATTTATGTTCTCAAAACCTGTGCACTGTATTATCATTTTCCAGGTTACAACTTTGACTAAAAAGAAAAATAAATTCACAAATGTTTTATTGCACAGAACTTATAAGTTCGCAAAATGTTGCGTAGATACTAAAAATTAAGAGGAGTTGAAAACAGTAAAAAATCATAATATGCAGCCAACTCCAGAAACTACCTGTTGGTGTTTAATGATCTTTTGCACATGTTGGTTCATAAAGACTGGACAAGTTTCACAAAGATTTAAGAATATTTGCATAGGCAGTTATATTCCTGTATTAGCTAATTCTGTTTCAAAGTCATCAGACATCATGTCAGTAAGAACTACATGTTACAATTCAGAAATATTCAAGAAATACAATTAGGTGTTTATCATGTTTCAAAATTAGCAAAGCTTTTCAATAAAAAAGAAATATTTTAAGTAAATTGCCAAGGGTTTCTTATTTTAACAATAATGCTTACTTACACGAATAAAGAAATGGCGGTACTGTTCTGTTATCTGAATCGAGTTCAGAAATGTATGTATGCGTTTATGTATGAATGTATGTGTTCATTGTATGCATAAGTACAAATATATGTGTGCATACAAATACACATATAAGCACATACATACAACACACGTTCATACATTTCTGAATCCAGTCCCTTGATAGTACCAAAATAACTGTTACTGCTTTTGCTCAGTATCCGAGGAAGCATATTCCTTGGATGTACGAATTGTAAACTTTTCTATACTTTATACTTTTTATAGCTAATAAATAAAGCTTTTCCTTCAGATTTTCAATTTTTCTTTTTCGGTTATAATTAAAAACAGATTTTAATAGCAGTAAACTGAAAATAAAAGAAGCGGCGTACTGCTGTTTACAATAATGTAAAAATAAAGCAGTAATTTGAAAATACAGAACTATGGATTTTTACTTGACTCTTAATCTATACAATCTCCTCATGGTAATGGTAAAAAGCATGGTAAAAAAAAGGGAAATGAGACTGTAAGCTGTCAAACTATTGGAGTTATAGAAAAGTATAGTTAGTTTTTTTGCTATTGCGTGGGCCTTCAGCCCACTTCAGGATCACAAACCTCACTACTGCATCGCATAACAACTAATTCGTTGGAAATTTGGATCATTAGATATGTTTTGTATTTCCTAATGCAAATCACAGTACAGATATTTATAGGGCATTCGGTACGATTTGAGGTACATTATGAATGCAGATGCTACCAGGATAAAAAACATTTATCTTTTCTGCTACGCTGATGACCACTACACATTTCAAGGGTAATATCAACATGGTAGTTACAGATATGGCACTGTTTGACTTTTGTTTTTACTTATCAGAGATTAGCAAATATGGCATAGTTTGAAATTACAATGTGATTTCAAAAAATTAAATTAGTAATTATTAAAAACACACACAAATTCTGTTTCAAAAGCAAAACAACGTGAGTTGCTTATTACGTGAGTAAATTATGAATTCCGAGTCTCAGTTTGGCCATGCTTGATCTTTACAGAAAGTATATGGCATATAATTATAAAAAATTACTTCTAAGAAACAGTATATTCTTAATTTGTTTTAAGAATATGTTCTGAAAATTATTCAGATTTTTCAAGTTTTCAAAAAACAGCACTTTTTTTCCACTTTCATACAATATATAAATTGCTATTTCAGTGTCGATGAAGTATTAGACTTTCAATACTCTGTAGGGTTTATATTTATTTTAACTAACATTTATTTTAAGTTCCCCTGGAACTCCCAATGCCAGAGTATGTAAATTTTAGTAGAACGCGCAGAGTATTCAAATTTTTAGCAGAAGTAATTTTGAGTTAAATAGAAGGGAAAAGAGATTTGTAAGTGTGCTTCTTGAATCACGAGCGTGAAGGTTGCTTGGTAGAAATTTAAGAACCGCGCGTTTCGGCCTGTGTGCCTACTTCGGCAATTAGTTGAATCTTTCAACTTCTTAATCAGAAAGTTTGCTGAATCTCAGCTGTATCTTAGAACGCGGTTAAAATAGTTACAATTATAGAGCCTCGTAGATAGTGACTTCGTTAGTTATTCATCCTGTCATTCATTTTTAGTTGTACTTTCCTATTTTTGTTTAACCACCGGGTCGGCGTAGTTTGTGAGCGTCAAGTGAACGCAACTGTAATTTCTAAAGTGAAATAAAAAGGGATTAAACCCTTCTTACGAGTTTGTGTAATTTCCAGTTCATAGCAGTCGCTACTACTGTTGCGGACAAGTTGGGGCCACGCAACATCACATTGGCGCACGAACACTTTTCGAACTGAAATGGCCGAAAACTGGATGGAAGCTCCTGTACAAGTCCAACAACAAGAAATGGCGAAACAATTAGAAGGATTTTGGATACCTGGTCCAGACGATGAGAGCATCGATCAAGCCAAACGTCAATTTCGACGGAAAAAATTCGGTGGCGATATTTTTAGAAGGCCTAGAAAATTATTTCCAGCTATACCCTGTGCCTGAACGACAAAATGTTGCCATTGCCACGTCTGCACTAATAGGACAGGCCTCACTATGGTGGAAGAATATAAGGAAATTTTTATTAGGTGAATTCGGAGGCCAAACATATACCTTTGAAAATTTTAAAATATCATTATTAAATACCTTCCCCATAGTGAAAGACCGAGCAAAGCTAGAAGCCGAGCTATATAGTTTTTATCAACGAAATATAGAAGAGTTGACGGACTTTATTCTGCGAAAAATTAAGCTGACGGATATGCTGTATGGGAAGAAACCCGAGGCGGAGATTATTGAAATAATCTTACCAAGATCGCTTCCTGCTGTCCAAGATTACTTCGAAATTCGAAACCCAAGCACCTTGCAAGAACTCTTCGAGTTGACGGTCAAGTTCCAAAATCGCAGAATAGCGGAAAAAGCTAGAGGGGCATCGTATTCTCAAGATTTCCGAAGGCAATCCTCAAATCAACAGACCAGAAACACAAATGGCTCTTATGGGGGAAAGAGCTACCAAGCTAACTCATCGAAGCTCGAAGGTCAAGGCCCAAAAAGGAAATTTGAAAACAACCGTCCGCGTACCCAGAAGACAGAAGTTGAAAGGAAAGCTTTAAACGAGTAGAGGGGCCTGTAAAAGCGAGGGTCCAGACCCCGGAAGTTTCGAAAAAACCCTCAAGAAGATACCTAAATATGGTCGTGGTAAAGAACTCACAATTGCCAATTATACAAGTCCTGGTTGGCGATGTACCAGTAGAAGCCCTCATCGATACAGGGGCAGAAGGTAATTTTATGAGTGATACATTTTCTAAGAAGAATTTTAATAGGTTACGATTATTTAAAAATAAAAACACAGAAATCATAGCAGCAAGGAAAAACTTATCAATGCATTGTGTAATTATCATTACAAATACAGGTAAAAGATGAAAGCCTCAAAGTATTAATTTTTGTGGTCAAAAATTTGCAGAGTCCAGTCATTTTAGGCATAGAGTTTTTAAAGGCCGCGAAGGACAAACTGAATTTTCAGGAAAATTCAATTATGCTGGAAATGTATCGAAGGGTGGTGGAGCCAGTGAAACAACCGCAGGTGCACCTTAGCCATTTGAACGACCATGAAAGCCAAGCCATCCAGCAAGTGGTGAGTACTTTTTCGAACTTGTTTTCAGAACGGCCTGGTAATTGTCAAATTGTTACGCATGAGATACAGTTAACTGCCGACAAACCCTGTAGGACTAAACCTTACCGGTATGATAAACAGAAAGAACAAATAATTGAAGAACACATTCAGGAAATGTTGAAGAACCAGATAATAACGCTCATAAATAGTGAGTACGCGAGTCGAGTCGTACTATGTAGGAAAAAGAATGAGTTCCCTCCCTCGGATAAAAGGGCTTGGAGGTTTGCTATCGATAACAGAAATCTTAATAGTGTTACTAAATTCCCAGTTTACCCTTTGCCTGTTATAGAGGAAATTATTAGAAAGATTAAGTCTACGAGATACATAACTACGTTGGACTTAACGCCTGGCTACTATCAAATAGCTATGAGACCCGAAGACATACATAAAACCGCGTTTATCACAAAATCGTGCACTTATGCATTTATACGCATGCCCTTTGGGTTGTGTGGGGCCCCGTTAACATTCCAGAGAGCTATGGACATTGTTCTAAAGCCTGTCCGAGGAAAATCGACTTTAATCTATCTAGATGATATAATTATAACGAGTAGTACGTTGGAGCAACATATTAAAGATTTAGAAGAGGTTTTTAAATCATTAAAAGAGGCCGGTCTTACAATTAACGCATCAAAACGGAAGTTCGCCACTAAAGAACTTAAATATCTGGGTTATAAAATTTCGCAAAAGGGTATAGAAATTCAGGATTCAAAAATAAAAGCCATCAAGAATTTCCCACCTTCCAACACCGCCAAGACTCTTTCTTCTTTCCTTGGGTTATGTTCTTATTATCGGTCGTTCATAAAAGATTTTGCGAATACTGTTGAAACGTTGTTAGTAATTAAAAAAAAAGAAAAGGAAGTTTGCGTGGACAGCAGAGGCAAATACTGCATTTGAAAGGTTAAAAGAAGCACTCATCAATGCCCCTGTTTTGAAATTCCCGGAAGGGGACGAAAACCTGGAAATTGCAGCAGATGCGTCGGACTATGCTGTAGGAGCTGGTCTCATGCAAAATGGCCATCCTTTAGCATTTTTTAGTAAAACTTTAAACTCTACGCAAAGGAATTATACAGCTACAGAGAGAGAAACATTAGACGTATTAATGGCTGTACACAAATTTCGAGTTTATTTCATCAAAGCGCCAGTAACAGTCTTTTCGGATCATGCGGCTGTTGGTAGACTTTACTCGGGGAAAAACCTAACGCCCATGTTAATAAGATGGGCTTTAAAACTTCAAGAATATAATCTAATAATTAAATATAAACCAGGGGAAAAAAATAATGTAGCTGACGCACTAATCCCGAATAAAACTGGACGATGAAGGGAATGAACTCAAATGCGCTGTGTTGACTTCTAAAATTTTAGATTCTAGAGAAACAATTATTGCTGAATTGAAAGCTGATCCTGAATTTGGAAGTATTTATACTTATTTAAAAGACCCCGAAATCTTTGAACATACAGATGTCGCCGCAATAAGAAGTAGAGAAGAAAATTATGAAATAATAGATAATTTATTATTTTATAATAAATCAACAAACGAAAATTTTGAGTATAGACCATTCATCCCAGCCTCTTTTCGATTGAGCATTTTCAAGGAATTACACGACGCGCCAACATCGGATCATTTAGGGGTCAGAAAGACTATAAAAAGAGTACGCGAGGTATTTCACGCAATTATACAAAATAGGTCCTGCAATCAATGTCAATTAATAAATAATATTAATTACAGCTCGGCCGGGTACTTAAATAGCATTCGCGCTACATTTCCGAATGAAATTTTAGGCATAGATCTTCTTGGTCCGTTTCCTCAGAGTAAGTTAAATAAAAATCGTTTTCTTTTAGTAAGTGTATCAGGACTGGCTTTCCTCTTTACTTGCTTTGGAAACATGAACTGTCCTGACTCGGAACAGGGAGCTTACTCAAGCTATGTTTAATAATTTGTGAAGTAGACAATACACACAGGAAGGGTATACGAAACCCTTATTTTTCTATCTTTACAGAGATTTCCGGACTTCGGAATACAGAGACCAACCACTTGTGGTCTGAACGTAAGAATATAAAAATATTAACTAAAACTCTAACTAAACTAACTTTGGATTAATATACAAGGGCCTACTTTAAGATTGGCCGTTAATTAACAAAAAGCCGTATGTAGTACAGACAGCTGCTAAAACTACGATACGTTTAAAATTATCAAGAGGAGTAAACCTCTGCCCTTGAAGGCAACCAACAAACGAGTAAAACTAGGCCAGCGGCCTGCTTCTAATAACTCCTCTCACTCTCTTGCTTGTCAAAAAGCCACAACTTATGTACTTGGCGTTAGCAAGACAAATTTGCATAAATAAGTAAAAGCTTTTAATTCTGGCCGGAAGTAGAAAATAAGAAGTGATAGTAAAGATTTAAAATAAAATAAACGTTAGTAAAACTTAGGATCCTTACATACTTCCCGCCAGAGTTAATTAGTTTGAAACTGAGGTCTAAAACGACCTTGTTGAAAACTTTTAGCTCTAGAATCTAACGCGAGGCCAATATTTTACAAACAGTCCTCACTAGAAACTAGAAATTAAAAAAGTCGTTTTTACATTATCAACTCCATGGACAAGATTTTTCATCTGTACTGCATTTATAAACAGGATTTTCTTAGTTGAAATCTGGTTCCTTCCAGAGATCTGGAAGGAAAACTAGTTTAATGAAATGTTACACAATTAAATGGCAAGTAACATGAATACTTATATTTCTCTTTTAACATTCTTATTTCATTCATGACGTTATTTAATTATCTCCCCGTGCTCCCTGACATGTGTTGCAAAGGAAAACACCAAACACGAGCGTGTCTATGTACAAGTGTTCAACACAACCGCCTGCTATCAAAACACTAACGTGTTAAAATTCAACATAACCAGACCTCAGAACACACCTTATATTCATCTCTAAACCCTGAGGTACTATTCTGAAAAGTGGCTAACTCTGAAGTGTAGCGTCAGAGAGCCTAACTACATTCATTCAACCTTTAACACATATTCACAATAATTTGCTCTTTTTACAGTCACACCAATAAGTTAAAATTTTTTTGCATTACTCTAACATTTTCACTTTTAACATATCACAGTATTTCTTAACTTTTAAGATAACAGTTCACATTGTATATAAGAACATATTAACATGCCGTTAATTTTACGCATTTTAAAACATACATTAGTAGTACATTGTTAACTTCTATTCTTTTCCAAGCAAGTGCCAATTCTTCTACATTGAAATACTGCGTTTCAAAAGTCTTTCAGACTAAAACTTCTTTCTTGCCAGAATATTTTAAATAAAATTTTATACAATAATTTTTACAATTTTCTTAAGGTACCTTTCTCAAAGATTATCAATGCTTTTACAATATTCAAGTATTTACACATTCCTATTATACATTAATTTTAGTTTTACTCGCGAGTAATTGAAAAACATAATACCAAAATAGGTAACAACTCATTTCTCGCCTTTTTGGTGATAAAGGTAGGCCTCACATGAGGTAAAACTTCTTGAATTCTGCCACTTGCAGTAAGAATGAAAAATTAACTTAAGGTTTCAAAGTAACATAAAGTTTTACTTATCTTTGTGATATTCAGACATCCTTTTTTCTGCTCAGGCTTGGAAAGTAGCGAAGACTACAGTCTGGTTAATCTTCCGTCTTGTGCGGTTTCGCCCTTCGGTTCCTTCCTCCACGAGCTTTCTTTTCCTTCCAGTTCGGTCAACCTTGAAAACCTTCTTTTTCGCCTCTGCCTGTGGTCTAGGCCGTTTGATGGCAGCTGGTCTTGGCGGAACCGGGACAACAGTCTCTCGTTCTTGCCTGGATCTCGTTGCTGGCTGTTCAAATTTTTCTTGTTTCTCTGCCTCCGCAGCTGGTGTTCCTTCATCAATTCGTCGACATTTGCTGCGTAGACTTCCGTTTTGGAGCCGGGTTATAGTTGCCGTCATTTCTCCTGGTTCTCTTCACATACGTCGTCATTCTCCCTTCTTCATTCTGGGGGTGTTCGTGAACTCTCTTTTCTGGACGGTGGAACGGCTTCTTTTTCTTGTTACCTTCAGTTTTCCAACGGGGGAACTTTCTTTTCAATTGCTCCTGCCTCCTAATGGCTTGCGCTTGTGATTGTTGTTGTTCTACCTCTGGAGTTTGTGCCTGACGTGCCGGATCCTGCAAAAGATCTCGAAATATTGGCATTTTATTACGATTATAAAATGGTTTTATCTGGTCAACGTTTGCGGTGCAGGTATCACCATTCCTGGCTTTTAACAACACTACAGCCTGAGTTATTTTTTCTATGACATATGGTCCTTCAAATCGTGGATAAAATTTGGCAGTTTTATCTTCTGGTGCTGAAGAAAGTGAATGCTTAATTTTTAACACTTCATCTCCTACTTTATAAGTTACTCCCCGTCGTTTCATATCGTAATAGAGCTTCTGTTTTCTCTGTGCTACTTCAGTGTTCTTTTTTGCTTCTTTAATTAATTTTTCTATATCGCGCATTTTAAATTCTGGCGCTCTTTGTTGAACATAAAATAGTAATTTATCTAACGGCGTTATAATCTTTCTGCCTAAAAATAACTCAGCAGGAGTTTTGCCCGTCGTATCATGTTTTGCGGTCCTAAGGGCGAAAGCTAATTTATTGACATAGTTATCCCAGCTTTTATGAAAATCTTTAACATAACTACGGATAATTTTAACTATATTTCTATTGACCCGTTCCGCTATATTTGATTGCGGCCGATACGGGACCATTTTTAAATGACGTATGCCCAGTTTTTGGCACATGTCTTCAAATATATTACTTACAAATTGAGGACCATTATCCGATATAACTTTTAGGGGCAACCCGTATTTTAAAATATATTTATTTAAAATAGAATCAGTAACTAATTTCGCGGAGGCTCGTTTTAAGGGAACAATTTCGGTCCATTTACTAAAATGATCAACCATAACAAGGAGATAGCGACTTTTATTTAACTGACTTTTTGGGAAAGGGCCCAATAAATCGATGCCAAGTATTTCATTTGGAAATTCGGATTTAATGCTATTTAGAGAGTCGGTCGGGCGGAATTTAATGTAATTAACTGCTTGACATGTTGGGCAGGACTGGACATACGCCCTTGTTAACTTTTGCAGCTTAGGAAAATAAACTGCTTCGCGTACGCGTTGGATGGTTTTTCGAATACCAGCATGATAAGGTAAAGGAGAGTCGTGTAACTCCTGAAGTATATTTAATCTAAGACTTGCTGGGATAACAGGTCGAAATTCGTTGTTGGAATTCGTAGTTTTTGTATAAAATAATAGACCATCTATTAGTTCGTAATGGGCCGCCCTATTTCTTATCGCCACAATATCTTGGTGGCTAAAATTTTCAGGATCCTTCAAATACTCATAAATGTTTTTAAATTCAGGATCCTTACCCAGTTCGGTTATTACAGTTTCTCGGGAATGTATCGTACATGCTGTGAGCATTGCCACATTTACAGTATTACCTTCTTCATCTATTTTTATTCTAGATAGGGCCTCTGCTAAGATATTTTCCTTTCCGGTGGTGTACTTAATTACCAGATTATATTCTTGTAACTTGAGTGCTCATCTTATTAACCTTGGGGATAAGTTTTTTCCTGAGTACAATCTAGTTACCGCCGCATGATCAGAATAAACTGTTATTGGCGCCCTTCCAAAATAGACTCGGAATTTTTGCACTGCTAACAGAACTGCCTCTCTCTCAGTCGCGGAATAATTTCTTTGTGTTTAATTTAAAGCTCTAATAAAAAATGCCACGGGCTGCTGATTTTGTGAAAAGACCTCTCCTACCGCAGAATCCGAAGCATCCGCTGAAATTTCTAAATTCTCATCGTTTTCAGAAAATTTCAAAACAGGGGCTTGCGTTAATGCTTGCTTTAATTTTTCGAACGCACTATTGGCTTCGGCCGTCCACGAGAATCTTGCCTTTTTCCTTTTTAATTTTAACAATGGCTCAGCAATAGCTGCAAAGTCCTAGAAAAGAAGAGTGCTTCTTTGCCGTGTTCGGAGTCGGATACTTTTGTACAGCGAATATTTTTTATTCGTCTGTCTCGATTCCTTTCTGAGATATTTTGTAACATAAATATTTTAATTCAGGGGCTGCATATTTGCACTTTTCGACATTAACTTTTAGACCGGCCTCATTTAATAAAGAAAACACCTGTCTTAAATCCTGTACATGTTGGTCGAGATTATCACTAGTAATAATGATATCGTCTAAATAGATAAATGTGGACTTTTCAAGAACAGGCCTTAACACAATGTCCATACATCGCTGAAATGTTGCCGGTGCCCCTGAAAGGCCAAACGGCATACGCAAGAATGCATAAGTGCCAGACTTGGTTATAAAAGCAGTCTTAGGCACATCTTCCTGTTAAACCTCTATTTGAAAATAACCAGTCGTTAATTCTAACGTAGTCATATATTTGGTAGAATTTATGTTCCTTAGAATTTCTTCAATGATTGGTAACGAATATACCGGATATTTAGTCATGGAGTTTAATTTACGATAGTCAATCGCATAACGCCACCTTTTCGGATGTGTTACCGGATAGTCATTATTTTTCTTACATAACACAACCGGGCTAGCATAACTACTTGAGATGGGCATTATGAACTTTTTACGTAACATATCTCGAATGTGCCACTCTATAATTTTTTCTTTATTGTTATCATATAGATATGGTTTGTGGCGAACTGGCAGTGAATCTCCGGTGTCGATACTATGGTTAGTAACTTGAGTAAATCCGGGAATACCACTAAATAACGAAGAGAGTTCACTTACCACTTGTCGAATTTTTTGTTGCTCTTCCTTAGGCAGGTGGTCGAGGTTTAACGTCGGTGGTTCTCTTTTTTCTTCTCGAACTGGTTTCATCGTCAGCTTAACGGACGCTTCTTTAAAATCCAGCGTTGCTTCTGCCTCTGAAAGAAAATCTATCCCTAAAATGACATGTGCTTGTAAATTTTTTACGATAAAAAACATGATCTTTACTTGCTCGTCCTTAATACGAATATATAATGGTAATTTACCTATGCACTTGCATCTTTCTCCCTGCGCAGCTAACACTGCCGTATTTTCCGAATTATATATGCGGTATCTACGAAAATACTTCCTAAAAAAATCTTCTGCCACACAGGAACACTGCGCGCCTGTATCGAGGAGTGCGGTGGCTGGGATGTTATTCAGCAAAGCTTCAATCTTTGGAAGAGTCAAATTTTTCACCATAACTGTATTTAACTTGAAGGAAGAGGGATTTTCTTGGCCTTCGGATTTCCGCACCCTCCCGTCAGCAGAAATCCGTTTTAGTTTAAATTTTGTTTCTTCCTTTCCATGCCGTCCTTCTTTTTCCGCTGGTATTCAGACTTTTTTCTGGCTTACTATTGAACTGTCGACGTTCGCCGGTTGTTTTTGGATACTCAGGTTTCCTTGCCCACTGATTCGATTTGCTTCCGTAGCCGTGTTCTTGCCTTTGCTGTGGTCTTGGCGCACCAAATTGGCTTCGTTGCTCATACTGTCGTCTTCTTTCAATGTCCGCCGTTCTTCTACTTTAAAACTGGATTGCTAGCTCAAATAACTTTTCCAGTGTAGTCGGATTCCTTAATTCAATAAAGTCTTGCACTTGGGGAAGTAACCTCGGCAAAATCACTTGGATTATCTCAGGATCCGGACGGTTTCCATACAAGAGTTTAAAGACGTGAATTTTTCTTAAAATAAAGCTCGAGAGGTTTTCGATTCGTTGCTGATATATACTGAAGAGTTCCGTTTCTAATCTTGCACGATCTCTTACGACAGGGAAGGCTTACTAAGGCAGTCTTAAAATTTTCGTAAGTATAGGTGGGACTTCCCGCTTGACCCAAGAGGCTTCTGCCTATACATTTGAACCAATTAAGCGCTTGGCCCCTTAAAGCGCTGGTAGCTAAGGTGACTTTCTGGAACTCATGGACTGGATACAGCATGAAGTGGTCATCTAATTTTTCCAAAAAAATGGTTACCGGTGAGTTTCCATTAAATGTTGCTTCTGGTTTCATCGATGCCCTCATGGTCTGGACGATGTAACCAAATCCTTCCAGGGCGGCAGCTGGCATTTCTGGATTCTGAGCCGCTTCTGCAGGCAGCACAGGTTCTTCTTGAAACTCGGCCATGGTTATTCTTCTTTGTCGGGCGCCACTATCAGGACTGGTTTTACTCTTTACTTTCTTTGGAAACATGAACTGTCCTGACTCGGAACAGGGAGCTTACTCAAGCTATGTTTAATAATTTGTGAAGTAGACAATACACACAGGAAGGGTATACGAAAACCTTTATTTTTCTATCTTTACAGAGATTTCCGGACTTCGGAATACAGAGACCAACCACTTGTGGTCTGAACGTAAGAATAAAAATATTAACTAAAACTCTAACTAAACTAACTTTGGATTAATATACAAGTGCCTACTTTAAGATTGGCCGTTAATTAACAAAATGCCGTATGTAGTACAGAGAGCTGCTAAAACTACGATACGTTTAAAATTATCAAGAGGATTAAACCTCTGGCCTTGAAGGCAACCAGCAAACGAGTAAAACTACTATGGCTAGCGGCCTGCTTCTAATAACTCCTTCCTCTCTCTTGCTTGTCAAAACGCCACAACTTAAGTACTTGGCGTTAGCAAGACAAATTTGCATAAATAAGTAAAAGCTTTTAATTCTGGCCGGAAGTAGAAAATAAGAAGTGATAGTAAAGATTTAAATTAAAATAAACGTTAGTAAAACTTAGGATCCTTACAAGTGTAGATCATTTTTTAAAGTGGACAGAAATTGTTGCACTTAAACGCGTGTCATCCAAAACAGTTGTAGATGCATTCTTACACAGGTACATATAAAAATACGGTGCACCGATAAAAGTCATTAGCGATAACGGTAAACAATTCGTTAGCCAAATTTTTGAAAACATTTGCTCTGGACTTGGCATACGCCATATAAAAAATGTTCCGTATAGAACATAGGCAAACATCGCAGAAAGCGTTAATAAAAATGTTGTAAAAATAATTCGAAGCTATGTTAGCACACATCACATGGAATGGCTACATAAATGAGTTAGCTTATGCTTTAAGAACAGCAAATCATGATACTACTGGAAAAACTCCAGCAGGATTATTTTTAGGACGTAAGTTAATTACGCCACTAGATAAATTATTCTTTGTGCAACAAAGGGAAGAAAAATTTAAACAAAATGATATACAGAAACTTATTGATCAGGCGGTTAAAAGTTCGGATACGACAAGAAATAGACAGAAACTTTACTATGATCGAAAACGCCGTGAAGCAGATTTTAAAGTAGGGGATAAAGTTTTAAAGCGGAAATTTTCTTTATCAAGTGCCCCAGATAATTTCACTGAAAAATTGTCTCCAAAGTTTGAAGGCCCCTATGTAATATAGGAAATAAAAGGAGTCGTATTGTACAGTCGGTCACAAAAGTATTCGAACACCGGTACCCTATCAGAAAATGACAAGATGGCGTTTTTTTCTCTTTCTATCTGTGTGTCGTGTTATTCCATCCTAGGTTTTCTTCTCCCCCCATCTTGGAAAAAACTGGAAAAAAATGGTCACGATCTCTTTTTGAATGGGGGGATTCCATTTTGAGAAAAAGCAGACGACCCCATCTTGGAGAATGAACATGACCGCTCTACACACCCTTTCTCTCTCTCTCTCTTTGAGTTGGGAAGCCATTTTGGGAAAAAGCAGACGACCCTATCTTGGAGAACGGAAATGAACGCCTCTCCCTCTCTCTTTGAAATGGGAAGCCATTTTGGGACCCTATATTCTTGAGGAGGAAGAAAACTGAAGTCTGCACCCCACTGTCTCTGAATGCAGAAAGCCATTTTGGGAAAAGCGGACCCTCTTCTTCTGATCTTGGAGAACTGGAAATGAACGCTCTACATGATCTCTCTTTGAATTCAGAAGGTATTTTGGGACCTTCTAATGTTGGAAAACTGAAATGAACGCTCTACGCCTTTTCTCTCTCTCTTTGAGATGAGTAGACATTTTGGAGGATTCTCCACCACCATCCTAACCTTGGAAAACCGAAATGAACGCTCTACACCTTCTCTCTCTCTCTCTAAAATGGGTAGCCATTTAAAAACTTCCTAACTTTGGAAAAAACAGAAATGAACGCTCTACACCATCTCTCTCTGAAAATGGGGAGGAGGTGCCATTTTGAGACCTCCCTCCCCTAAACTTGAAAAAAAAAGCTGAAATGAACGCTCTACACTCTCTCTCTTTGGACATGGGTAGCCCTTTGGGGACCCTCTCCTCTTGGTAGAAAAAAAGAACTGAAGTGAACCACCAAGATTGGACTCTATATAATATTTTTTTTATTGATATCATGACCCTCCTCCCATTTGTTAAAAAAATTGTTTTTTGTTTTGGTTTTTATCCCATTTCCGATGTGGTTTCAGAAATGCAATTCCATAACAGTTCAATTTCATTCGAGGTTAACTGATCTAAACAGTCTTTGACCCACCCATCCGTATGATTATTTTCTTCTTCCTGTTCCATCAAATTTTGTAAGTCCATATAATCATTCCATACGGGAAGGGCTGGATCCTAACAAGGCTGTCTTGAAACACTTGGAGTCTCTTTCGGATGAGTGGAGGGATCTAGGATGTCTGGACCCGGCTGAGATTCTGCCTCCATGATTTCTGGACCCGTAGGAACTTGTGGAACCGGCTGTGATTCTACCTCCATGATTTCTGGACCCGTTGGAACTTGTGGACCGGGCTGTGATTCCGCCTCCATGATTTCTGGACCCGTTGGAACTTGTGGACTGGGCTGTGATTCTGCCTCCATGATTTCTGGACCCGTTGGAACTTGTGGACCCGGCTGTGATTCAGCCTCCATGATTTCTGGACCCGTTGGAACTTGTGGACCGGGCTGTGATTCTATCTCCATGATTTCTGGACCCGTTGGAACTTGTGGACCCGGCTTACATTCTACCTCTACGATGTCGGGACTCGTTGAAGCTTGTGGACCCGTCTGACATTCTACCTCTGCGATGTCGGGACAGGTTGGAGGAGAAGAAGAAGAGGATACTGGAAGAGGTTCTGTCTGTGAGGAGTCCGAAAGAGGCTGCCTGTCGGGGAAGAAGGAGCTTCTGGGTTCTGAAGCGGATCTTGCACGTGAGGTAGGTTCCGGTAAGTCGACCGATTTTTAAGAGGTAATTTTTTTTCTTCCTCTCGTCTTCAATCGTGATGACTTCAATTTCATTCCGTTGCCGGGTCGATTCTGTTTCGGGCCATGACTGTTTGGTCCAGCTCCTCTTATCATCAAATTAAGGGATGGGTAAAGGTGGCGGGGGTTCTCCTCTTCTTGAAACACCATCGGCGATTGGAAAGAAATCTCCTTTTTCAATTGTTTCCAAAGCGTTTAGGAGCACCGATCGACGAGAGAGAGGCTCTTCTGAGTCGTGACGGTGAGATATTGCGTTTTCGGGGGAACGACATAGTTTTAGAAAGGTCTTAGGATATGTTTCTTATATTTCATCCTGTCGGTGACTTTAAAACTTCTTTCCTTCAGATTGGGGGACGATGATTCCTAATAGGCGAGAGGAGCGGCTGTGGTCTGACAATATGAACTTCGTCCTCACTCCAAACGTAAAGTATCGTTTCGTGAGAAAAATATTCTTCCACCGAAAACTCGTGAGCGGATCCGTATATCGCCGGTCTGTTTGAATGGGCCGTCTCAAAGCTCGATCCATCCGGTTCCAAGAGAAGGGAGATTCCTCTTTCGTTTGTTGCGATTCGAATAAATTTCTGTATATATTTTGAACGAGCAGGTTGCAGGATTCGACATCTTGGTTGAAAGAAACGATCGCTTGATGAGGTGGTAAAGGCGGAATAAGTGTCGCACAATGACACGCCAAAAAGATTTTCAGGTTGGTGATTTCCTTTAGCGTCTTCAAATCCTCCCCGTTCGAAATCCGTTGAATTGGAAAAACATCTAATAGCGACATGGCTCCCAATGGAAAAGAAATGATTTCGCCCAGTACTCTCACCTTTTTATATATAGACACACACAGACACACATAGAGGCTCTATGACGTCCGTTTTATTTTATTATTTTTTTTTTTGTTTCTCTCTCTTCTTTCCAAGAAATCTTATCTCCATGACCTCTTTTTCTTTTTTAAAAGATGAATGTGTGTGGGAATGAGGAAGTGACACTAATAATTTAATAAACAAAAAAATCTAACCAACCATGACCTTCTTCTTCTTTTTAGAGTCACCCTTTCCATCCCAAGGACGTCCAGAGATAGAGGAAGAAGGGAGATGAGGGAAGGGAAGGTCACACTCTCTTTCTCTCTATAAATAAACGGGAAGAGCCCCAAAGTCGTATTTTTGTCCAAGTGGGTCATGAGGAGGTATCCCCAGCTCACCACGTGTATTCCTTTCAAATATAAATATGTTGATCTTTCCTTTTATATCATCCAAGGAGTCGCTTACCTGAAAGCCTCCGATTTTTCAAAATGTGCGTGTTATCATACCGTGGGGAGTTGTCAAAAGATGCGGGACGAATTTTTGTCCGACGAAAACGTGTTGATGGCTCGTGACATTCCACCTTTGGATGCACAAATCTTGTTAATGAAACGAGCCAAATATTTTTACACGTCCCACTTTCTAACCGTCTCGCAAATGAATAGGATTATGGATCGTCTTGAGAAGACGAAAGGGATTCTCGTTCTTTTTAGTGAATGGTTGCACAAATGTCTGCACGAACCTCTCTCGATCGAGAAGACTGGGAAGAATGCCTATTACATTCTTCTCGAGGACTCTCCTCCTCCGTCTCATCTTAAGGAGGCCACGACTTTTGAAAAAATTGTCGAGCAAGAAAAATAGAATGGTGGAACAACTACCCCATCCCTCTCCCCGAGCATCAGGAGGAGCCTGTTCAGAAGAAAAAGAAGAAACCTTTCCAAAAGCCTATCCTCATCCTCCTCGATGATGGGGATGAGGAGAAGCCTGTTCAGATTCCTCTCCGTTTATCAAAACCCGTCGAGGATGAAAAACCTCTCCCTTTCTCAGGACCCCTCGAGGAAGAGAGACCCCTCGAGGAAGAGAGACCCTTCGAGAAGGAGAGATCTCTCCCATTGTGAAACCTCCTCGAAGATGAAAAACCTCTGCCTTTCTCAAGACCCCTCGAGAAGGAGGGACCTATTCCTTTATCAAACCTCCTCGAAGATGAAAAACCTCTCCCTTTCTCAAGACCTCTCGAAAATGAGGGACCTCTCGATTTGTCAAGACCCCTCGAGGATAAGGGAACAGAAACTCCTCTCTCTTTCTCAAGACTCCTCGAAGGGCAGAGATCTCTCCCTTTCGAAGAGGAGGGACCTCTCGATTTGTCAAGACCCCTCGAGGGTAAGGGAATCGAAACTCCTCTCCCTTTCTTAAGACTTCTCGAGGAGGAGGAGTAGGAGAGACCGCTCCATGTCTCAAGACAGGACCCGCCTCTATCTTTTGAGGATCCGAGGGAAACCATTCCTATTGAAAAACCATCTATCGACAATCCTCAGAAAAGATCTTCGGAGGAGACTAGACTTCCATGTAGAAAACGAATCTGCCACAATCATCATAATAATAATATACCCACCCCCTCTCAACAACAGAATCCTACAACATTTGCAGATAAATGCATTCAAACCAATCCCTTTATAGTAACCCTTTTGATTGGAGAACCCGTGCATTAGCCTCGAAAAATGAGATTCTAGGCTGTCTCTATGACCAGAATGTTAAGCCAATAGATAGATAGCACAATATTATTCAAAAAAATATATATACGAATGTGACCTTTCCCAGAATTCATACGACCTGTCACGTGCAACCTTCTCTCTCTCTATAAAAGAGGAGATGGCGAGAGAACGCTATCCATTTTTTCCTTCAGGACACACATAGCGAGAGAGAGAGAGGATTTTTTTTTTCAATTGAAGAAGATGGACATTTTGAGTGCCAAACCTCTCAAAGATTCCTACATTGTTCTGGACATGGAATACTTTGACTGTCATGATCCAAAGACGGGAGATATATGTTTCATTTTGAAAGAACTGGGCTACATCACTTGCGATTTAACCTTATGCGGATCCATGATTTTTCTCCCTCCTGTCCATTACGATGATTTATCGTCCAGCAATCAAGCTGTGGTCAACCAGAATACAAATAACCGACACGGCCTGCAATGGACCGAGGGTCGTCTTTCCTATGAGTATCTTCCCACGATCCTGAATATGCTGACGGAAAATGTGGAGGCAATCTACGTCAATGGATACGATAAAGCCGAATTTTTCAGCAAGCTCTGCCAGCGATCCGTTTACGAGTTTTACATCCCAGGGAAAGCCGAGTGGCGGAACAAGTCGAAATGCACGCGACACAAATTTTTCCAAAAGATAATTCTTTGTGCCGAGAACAAGGTGAGAAATTTTCGATACCATTTGATGGAGGGTAGTTACGTTTTCCGGAAACTACATTGTTACCCCTCCGAGAGCAAAGCCGTCGAAGACGAAGAGGAGGCGGAAGAATCTCCCCAGGAGAACCCGTGCGACGATGAGGAGGAGGAGGAGGAGGAGAAGGATGAACTTTCTAATAATAATAATAATAAATGTTTAAGTTGGGACGCTTTAGAGACCCAAGAATATTGGTCTCAACCCTTATCTCACCTAGACCTGAAAGATGATCCTCAAGTGTACCCTTTGTGGTCCTCTTCTAAAATTTGGTTTTGGAGAGAACCCTTGAATGTTCATGAATGGAATGGTATGTGAATCCCTAGAGAAAAAATAAAAAAAAGTTCCTTTTTTTTGTAATGTGTTCATTTCTTTCCCATCCCATTTTTTTCCATAACTCCACCCCAATTGACGAGAAGAAGAAGAAGAAGAATCTTCCAAGTTACACAAGACGTAGAAAGATTTCACAACGATTTATGAATCACACTCTCCCACATAATATACATATATAGAGAGAGACCCTCTGTTCTCTAGCCAATACGTCAAGACTTCCCTAAACTAAGAGAGACAATGAGTACCGAGGAAACCTTAGCAGAGTAAGTGGAAAGACTTTCAAAGAGATTAGAAGAGTTAAGACGGGATAGATTTACAGTTCCGCCGACTAAAGAGGAATCTATCATCGATTTCAACAAATCGCTGTACTTTCATCCCTACCCCAAAGAACGAGACGAGTGGACTCGCCGTTGAACAGTTCCAATGAGAAACAGAACGTCACTTATTTGAATAGCCAATTTCAACACATGAATATTTCATAAGTACTTTTTTGTTTTTTTTCCCCTAAAGCGCAGGGAAAGTGGATTAGTAGTTTTTCCCTTTCCATCGTCGGAAAAGTTTGGAAGGAAAAATCTTTCTGAGCTCTCTCAGAAAAATTTTCTAACCTTAAAAAAAAAAAAAAAAAAAAAAAAAAAAAAAAAAAAAAAAAAAAAAAAACTTTTTGTTAATTTTTATCATGTCTTTAGACATGATAAAAATTAACTCTACCCCCTTTTGTCTGGGAATGTTGTCTCACACTTTCTAAAAATAGACCATCACTCCTCCTTTCCTAAAGAATAGAATTCCAAGAATGCGATCTGGTCTATTTTTAGAAACGGTGAGACCCCATTCCCAGACAAAAGGCGGGTAGAGTTAATTTTCATCATGTCTAAAGTTCAGGGTCCATCCATCTTCTTATGTGAAACGGTGACCCTGACGAGATCGAGATAAACAAGTCCTGTGAGTTGTTTTGTGTTCTTGACGCGATCCAAGAAAGACTTTATTTTTTTTTTTTTTTGAAATAGGCGAGGGGGGAGAGAAAACGTTCTCACGACCCTCAGATATCTTTTCATAAATATATTTTTTATCAAAGTGTTTCTTTCATCCCGATCCTTTTAAGAAAGAGGTTGGAATGACCCTCACATTTCGATGGGGTCGCGATCCCGACAGATGTCGCGCGAGTATAAAAGTGTGTGTCCTCCACGAGATTTCTTCAGAGAACAGAAGAAGACGTGAACTGAGCTAGTAAGTCCCTTTGGTCCTATGAATATGGTTATATATAAAATCGATTTGATTCTATCTTTTTTTAATAATAATAATAATAACTTCATTTAAAAAGAACTCTCTTCTTAACCCTTTGAAAAGAAAATGTCTATTTCAAGACGATGACTCTAAAACGTTTTATTGTTTTTTTTTCTTTCTAGATCTTCCCTGTTACATAGATACCTTTTCGATTCTTTTTTTTTTCCTGTTTGTGGGAGACATCACCGTATTCATCGCCATGGCGTGTTCAGAAAACTTTATCGTGCTCGATCTAGAGGGTTTCCTGTCCTACAACCACAAGAAGGGTGAATTTACCTACGTTTTAAAAGAATTGGGCTATGCGACAAAAGATTTTTTGACCGTGGGATCGTTGACGTTTGCTTCTTCTCAACCCTTCCACCAACTGAGTGACGAAAACCAAAAGACGAATGCCTGGCTGACGAGAAACCGGCACGGGCTTCGTTGGAACGAGGGCCATATACCCTCCAACCATTTAGGACGCATTCTCCAATCGCTCACCCACAGCTTCTCCACGATGTATGTGGTGGAAAGACAGAAAGCTAAATACTTTGCTAAAGCCTTGGACTATCAGAAACCCGTGACGGAAATTTATATGCCAGATGGAATCATTTGGAAGTATCTGGGAAAATGTGCCCGACATCATCAAAGGAGGAAATATTTCCATTCTGCCGAAAACAAAGTGCGCAACTATCGGTGGCACATTATGGAAGGAGATTTTCATATCAAGCACGTCTATCCAGACGGAACGGAGAAAGAGGAGAGGATCCAGAAGGAAGCAGACAATCCTCTGCAAGCTTTTGATAAGGCCTACAATCAGTTAGAGAAGGATCCGTCCCCGAAAGCGTACGATGACCTCCTCCAGAAATGGGATAATCTGTCCTGTTTCCAAGTGATGGAACATCCGGATGAGCATACGCCTTTCCACTTGATGGGCTCTTTTTCTTCTTTGTCGTCGACTTCCTCCAATAGCTCGAGGAAGACGGCGGGTTGGGGAGACGTACCTGAAAATATTCCCCATTACGATCCAGCAGCCTGTTGGGACGAACCTCCCAAAGAATCTCCTGAGACCCCCAAAATATCTTCAGAGGATCCAAAGACAATATCCACTGAGACTATGTACACTGAGTGTTGGGACGATGAACGGACGACCCATGCTCCAAAATCCACTGAGACTATGTCCACTGAGTGTTGGGACAATGAACTGGCGACCATTGCTCCAAAATCTACTGAGACTATGTCGGAGTGTTGGGACAATGAACGGACGACCCATGCTCCAAAATCTACTGAAACTAAGTTAGAATGTTGGGACGATGAAACCGAAAAGACGACAGAGAATTGGGATGACCGTTCTCAAAAGTATTTGAATTGATATATATATAAACTCAGGAGAAAATAGAAAAGATTTTTAGAAATAAGTAGGGAAAGGTTCTCCGCTTTCCCTATATTTATGGAAATGGACTAAGAAGAGAGAGAGACGATTCAGGAGACCAAAAAAATGAGTCTTGGAAGGAATGAGTGCAAATGCATTCGATTCCTTCCGAGACCAATTTTTTTGGGTCCCTCTCTCATCCAATCTTGGAAAAGAACTTTGTCCTATTTTTGTAGGTCCATTCAAAAAGAAATGAATCTATCCATAAATTTTCTTAAAAAACAAAAAGATCATTTACTTCTTGACGGTCCAAAGTCGGGAATCTTGGAAAAAGTCATCCACTCTCCATCCAGTCAAGCTTCTCTGTAGAAAATCTAGTAGGTCCATCTGCATTCCTGAACACCCGGCAGTTATTATTGGACGCGAAACGTCGAATGTTGAAATAGTAACAGTGAGGCCATTCTTAAAAAAACGGAGATGTTTTATTCATCCAGTCGAGTGGGAAAAAATTTCTGAGAGCCGGAAAAAAAATTCTCTGGCTGAAAGTTAGATATATAAAAAACAAAACTTTTTGTTAATTTTTATCATGTCTTATAGACATGATAAAAATTAATGATCCCCCCTTTTTTCTGGGAATGATGTCTCACCCTTTCAAAAAACAAACCGTGAGTTATTCTTGAAATAATAGCAAGTAGAAAGAAAGAAATCGATCAAGGAAACTCCATTCTTAAAAACTGAGTCTTCTCTTGTGGATTGAATGTAGGAAAAAAAAAATACCCCCCCTTTTAGTCTGAAAATTGATGTCTCAAATTTTTTGAAAAATTGAAGACATCACTTTCAGACAAAAAGGAGTTTTTTTTTTCCTCCACAGTGTGTCGACATTTATCATCTTCGAATATCGTCAATATTCTAAATGTGACTTGAAAGCGACACGTTTAATTACAGGATGGAACTAGAGAGTGACTGTAAAATTTTCCGAATATTCTTTACCGTTTCATTTATACTTCTGTGTGCATCAACAAGGTAAACATTTTTTTCTTTAAGTAAAGTTTTTTAATATTGATTTTCTAATTTGGTGAGATATTCTAATGTAATATTACGTTCCTCGGATTTCTTTCAAACCTTTATTCGTTTGTATGCCTCCAAGCTATTGATTTGTAAATAAATATAATAATCCACATCGTACGTCAGGGATTTATATAACTCATCGTAAATGTCCGTGGTCGGTTTATCAAACATCAATTCGCTAAAGACGTGTCTCGATGTCCAGGGACAACGTTCAACAATGATAAGACCAGGTATATCTTTAAACTTTTCTTTCTGATCAAACTGAGATAATAAAACGTGAAATTGAAAAGCCTTCTGGTATTTTTCAGGTTCATCATAGAAATGAGATAAAAGCGTAAATTTTTCAATGGGTTCTTTAAAACAGGGATAGTTGCTTTTTAAACGTTTCATAATACAGGATTTACCAGCTCCAATTAAACCATCTATACACACAATCATCTGCTTCATATTTTTATTTTTTGGGAGGGGTACGGGTAAATCGCCTGAAAAAGAGAGTATCCTTCTTGCTACTAAATGTAAAAGTTTGGCTCACCTATTCCAATAGTAGAGGGCTTAAACAGGCAGACGAGAGTCCATTCTAGAAAGAATTAAATTCTATCTTGTCCATCGAGTTGGCTGGGAAAAAACTCTGAGTGCCGGAAGAAATTTTTCCTGGAAAAAAAAATACCCACAAGAGAAGACTTAGTTTTTAAGAATGGAATTTCCTTGATCGATTTCTTTCTACTTGCTACTATTTCAAGAATGACTCACTGTTTGTTTTTTCGAAAGAGTGAGACATCATTCGCAGACAAAAAGGGGGATCATTAATTTTTATCATGTCTTTTAGACATGATAAAAATTAACAAAAAGTTTTTTTTATATATATATATATATATATATATATATAACTTTGAGCCACAGAATTTTTTTTCCGGCTCTCAGAAATTTTTCCCAGCCGACTCGATGTGAATAAAACTGTACTGTTTTTTTAAGAATGTTATTTAATGGATCGATTTCAACCTATCGAATTTCGCTTGAGTTCCGGCCGTGCTGTGGGCCCACCCGGATACAAGTTTTCCCCTTTTGGAATAGAATTTTCGTCAAGGTAGGCTTCTTTTCCTCTTTTTGCATTTTTCATGTCATTTCATTTGTATTGCAATATACTGAAAACGGGCATTCGAGCCGATTTCTAGGCTATTTGTACCCAAATGGAGCTCGATACAAGAAAAAATGATGTCTTTTTTTTATTTTGTGGACTGCCAATTTGTATTGGAATATACTGAAAACGGGTGTTTGAGTCGGTTTTCAGTATATTCCAATACAAATGGAGCTCGATCCAAGAAAAAAAAATGATGTTTTTTATTTTGTGGACTGCCCTATTTGTATTGGAATATACTGAAAACGGGTGTTCAAGTCGGTTTTCAGTATATTCCAATACAAATGAAGCTCGATCCAAGAAAAAAATGATGTCTTTTTTTATTTTGTGGACAACGAATTTTGTATTGGAATATACTGAAAACGGGCGTTCCAGTCGTTTTTCAGACTATTTCTATACACATTCCACTATATCAAAATTACGTCATCGTTGAGTCCAAACAGAGTCGTCCCCGGACAATTTTATACCGAATTTGTATAGAAATATACTGAAAATGGGCTTGAGGGCCGCTTTCTAGTATATTCCTATATACATTCGGTTGCATTCAGAAACAAAAAGAATGTCTTTTTGAATGGACAGGATGACTATGGAAACCGGTTCTCTCTCTCCCAAGATTGGATGAGAGAGTGATTGAAGACATCAATTTCAGACGAAAAGGGTTTTTTATTAATTAGTAACACTGAAACATCAATTTTTAAACAACTTTTTTACTATTCTGTATCTTTTTCGTTTGTCTTCCCATCCTTACCTTTATCTACTATTACGAACTCGGGAATTTCTGATTTATATTCTTGTAAACGATGAAAATAAACCAAAGCTTCCTGAAAAGCACAATATTTTGTTCGGCCTAAATGTTTAGAACAAAACGATGTGTATGTATCTGTACAAGATACACTCGTTAAATCGCATAAATTTTCCTTTGAATCAGATAAATTTTCCCTCTCTGATCGAAAATTCACTATAACTCAACGAGCGAGAGTCTCAGATAAAAGATTAATCTTCCAATAATCAGGACAATAAATGGTTTTATATCCTTTAGTTAATGAAGTGAGGAATGCTTGTACTTCATTATATGGTAAATGTCCTTCGTTCCACGAAAAGCCATGCGTGCTGTCAGCTAAAGGTAAGTAAATGGAAGTGAAACATTTTTGAGTAGAAGAAGATAATTGTGTCCATGGTATAGGTGGTTCTACATAAATGATTCCTTTCGACTGGTCACGTGTTATATAAGCCAGTTCTTTTATTATGTATTTGGGAAGCTCATTGCTGCAAGACATATGCAACTCTTTGAGAGTTTTTTCATTTTCAATTTCAAAACCTTCGTAATTAAGAATAATATACGATTCCATATTTTTGCTATATATATCTTGATTATTAAAAAAAACTTAAATTTGAATTCATCATTTTTAGACAAAACGTTTTTATGTATTCTTTCGGTAAGATGTAATTTTCATGGATCTCTTCATCATAGTATAAGAAGGATTTAAATTTCGATTAGGGAAAATGTAATTCAATTTTCGTTTTAATTAGGACAGATATGTCATGCGTGTTTTGGGGAAAATGGGACCACCTGGAATTGACGCTAAATATTCGTACAGGTACCGATTTTTTTTAATCTGATCTGGAGATCTTTCTTCCGGCCCTCAGAATTTTTCCCCAGCCAACTCGATGGACAAGATAGGATTCAATTCTTTCTAGAATGGACTCTCGCTTACCCATTTAAACCCTTCAAGTTTCGCTTCAAATCCCTCTGTGTTGTGGAAACAGTTGGTAAATGATTCATTTCTCAAGTCATTGCCCCTCAGTTCGCTTTTCATGGGGGGGGGATGTATCCAAAAGATTTTGTGTAGGAAATTTGGATTCTTGAAGATTTAGCTATCTATATATAACATTATGTTTTCTTTTCAAAAAAAAAAAAGAAAATCCAGTCTTGATCGAAATGGACTTTACGCACAATTTATTGTGTCCCCCCTTTCCAAGATTGGCTTGAAGAAGTGATAAAAAAAATGGGTCTGGAAGGAAAAAAGTGCATTTCGAGAAAAACAGAGGACCCTCTTTTTCTCGCAATGCACCCGTTTCCTTCCAGACCCATTTCTTTTGCCTCCTCAAAACTCTCTTTCTTTTCTCCTCCCTCTCTCTCTCTTAAGAGGGATTGAAAGAAAGAGGCTAGATGGAAAAGTTTCTTTTTTTTTCTTTCGAGAAGAAAAAAAAATTTGGAGGAGGAGCAAATGTTTTTTTGGTGGTGGTGGTGGTTGTTTTTTTTAGAAGGTGATGACTTTGGTGATATTTAAAGAGACCACCAGGGGATCCGTTTGAGTCTCGGCGACCTTTTCTTGACGGGGGTCTGTCTGGCAATAAGCGCTGGCATATTGTTTAGGGTAAGTAGAAGAGACCGTCATGCCTGGATGCGGCGGTATGTAGCGCACTCCCAGATTAAAGAGGGTGATGAAGGGAAATCTCTCCCCCGGATAGAGCAGTCGGTAAACGGGTTGACTGGGTACAACTCGAACCAGCGGCTGAGTTAAAATGCTATACACCCAGGCCAGAAGCTGATTATTTTTAGGATTCTTTTCGGCCAGATGTAACATTTCTTCGCTGGAGAGGACATATCCCTCTTGAGAACTGCCGAGACTCTCGAGATCTTTTATTTTCCTGAAGACGTGGTGTTCGTCGAAAAACACGGAGAAAATGTCCCAGGTTCTTTTGCTGGAAGTATGAATCAGAGGCAAAATGTCCGTAGCGTTCCAAAACAATCTTCCGTCATCCACATAACAGCGAATGCTCACAAACTCATTATATAAGACGCGGATCATCATCTTGAGTAGAAATACGGCTACACACAGCAGTCTCTCTCTCTCTCTGGGAAATAGAGTCTGTCTTCCGCTCGCCTCTCTATATATACGAGAAGACCACGTGATGGGAGACGTGACGGTTGACTTTAGAAAAAAAAATCAACTTTGTCTACCTCTCTCTCTTTATGACCTTCTATTTTTTTCCCTAAAGGACACCCCGTCACCTTTTGAAAGGTCATGGGATTGAGAGGAACGAAAAAACAACCATCCTTTGTATACTACCTATGACCTCTCCTAGAGACCCCTGTCATCTTCTTCTCGAAAGCTACGTGATGACAGCTTTTTTTTTATTCTAGAGTTTATCAACTTTGTAGACACATGACCCCGTCACCTTCGTCAAGGCCATGTCGTATGGAATGGGACCCTTTTGGTTTTTCTTTTGAGGAAATAAAAAATAAAACAACTTTATAATCACCTCTTTATGACCTTCACAAACACTCATGTTTTATCATTTTTTTTATTTTGGAATTCATCAACCTTGTTCCTCCTCCCTCTCTCCCTCTCTCTCTGAGGAGTCTATATAAACGGATCGCCAGCGAGCTCTTGTTCATATCAGACGAGTGTTTCGCCTTGAGAACGGAAAAAACAAAAGCCATGCTGCTCAAACTGGAATATAACGATGACTATTACGTGCACGCATATGTGGATCTAGGATTCCTGTACTGGAACGCCAAAGATATCTTCACTCTCTTGCCTACGAACGTCTCGCATACCACGAGTGTTCTCCAAGTCTTTTTCCCCAATCGACACCATTTTCTTCGACTAGGCGATTTGGACAACTACTCCAAAGAATGGGGTCATCCGAACCAGATTGTCCTCACTTCGAATGAAGAGGCCTTCGTCGCTTCGAAATCCCTGCATAACAAGTCGCTCTTCCCTTGGATGTGTAAAATATTCATGAGACCTCTGACGAAAATCGAGGAGGACGGGGAAACGTATATCACCCTCCGAGAGACATTGCAAGACGAACAAGAAAGGAAAAAGAGTCCTCTCTTTTCATCACTCAATTCGGGATCCATCACCTCCCCAAAATCATCCAGAGGCAACAAGCCTTAGTTGAAAAGTATGAAAAAGAGGATGATGATGATGATGATGATGATGCGCTATGGTCTCCAGTCGCTTAAGGAAGGGGAAACGTTCTCCGCTTTCCCTATTCCATAGGCTGGAGAGTTGAATCAGGAGACCAAAAAAATGGGTCTTGGAAGGAATGAGTGCATTTCAAGATGCATTCGATTCCTTCCGAGACCCATTTTTTGGGCCACTCTGCTCCAATCTTGGGAGAGAGAGAGAGAAAAGAAATTCATCATCTCCTGTCTACCCAAAAAGAAATTATGTATTTTTGTTTTTCTGGAGGTGGCCGAATTTGTAGAGGAATCGTCCAGAAACCGGCCCTCAAGCCCATTTTTAGACTATTTCTATACATATTCGGTCATCAAGATGGTCCGGGGACGACTTTGTTTGGACTCAACGATGACATCATTTCTATATAGATGGTGGAATTTGAATAGGAAGAGTCTAGAAACCGACCCGAACGCCTGTTTTCAGTATATTGCAATACAAATAGGGCTGTCCACACAATAAAAAAGACATCATGTTTTTCGTAAATAGAGCTCCATTTGTATAGAAATAGTCTAGAAACTGACTCGAACGCCCGTTTTCAGTATATTGCAATACAAAAAGGAGCCGCTCTCTCATCTAATCTTGGGAGAGAGAGAACCGGTTTCCATAGTCATCCTGTCCATTCAAAAAGACATTCTTTTTGTTTCTGAATGCAACCGAATGTATATAGGAATATACTAGAAAGCGGCCCTCAAGCCCATTTTCAGTATATTTCTATACAAATTCGGTATAAAATTGTCCGGGGACGACTTTGTCCGGCGACGACTCTGTCCGGGGACGACTCTGTTTGGACTCAACGATGACGTCATTTTCATATAGTGGAATGTGTATAGAAATAGTCTGAAAAACGACTCGAACGCCCGTTTTCAGTATATTCCCATATAAAATTGGCTGTCCACAAAATAAAAAAAAGACATCATTTTTTTTTCTTGGATGGAGCTCCATTTGTATTAGAATATACTGAAAACCGACTCGAACGCCCGTTTTCAGTATATTCCAATACAAATAGGGCAGTCCACAAAATAAAAAAAAGACATCATTTTTTTCTTGGATTGAGCTCCATTTGTATTAGAATATACTGAAAACCGACTCGAACACCCGTTTTCAGTATATTCCAATACAAATAGGGCAGTCCACAAAATAAAAAAAAGACATCATTTCTTTCTTGGATCGAGCTCCATTTGTATTGGAATATACTGAAAACCGACTCGAACACCCGTTTTCAGTATATTCCAATACAAATTGGCAGTCCACAAAATAAAAAAAAGACATCATTTTTTCTTGGATCGAGCTCCATTTGTGTAGAAATAGCCTAGAAATCGGTTCGAACGCCCGTTTTCAGTATATTGCAATACAAATGAAATGACATGAAAAATGCAAAAAGAGGAAAAGAAGCCTACCTTGACGAAAATTCTATTCCAAAAGGGGAAAACTTGTATTCAGGTGGGCCCACAGCACGGCCGGAACTCAAGCGAAACTCGATAGGTTGAAATCGATCCATTAAATAACATTCTTAAAAAACAGTAAAGTTTTATTCACATCGAGTCGGCTGGGAAAAATTTCTGAGAGCCGGAAAAAATTTCTGTGGCTCAAAGTTAAATAAATAAATAAATAAATAAAAAAAAAAAAAAAAAAACTTTTTGATAGTAGCAAGTAGAAAGAAATCGATCAAGGAAATTCCATTCTTAAAAACTGAGTCTTCTCTTGTGGATAGACTGAAAAAAAAAAAAAAATACCCCCCTTTTAGTCTGAAAATTGATGTCTCAAATTTTTTGAAAACACAAACCGTGACTCTATCTTACATTGGATGCAATTAGAAGAATAAATTACCCCACTTTTCTTCCGAAATTGATGTCTTCAATTTTTCGAAAAATTGAAGACAGCAATTCCGGAAGAAAAGGGGGGTAATTTATTTTTATATCTTACATTGGGTGCAATTAGAAAAATAAATTACCCACCCCCCTTTTAAAAATTGACAACATCAATTTCGGAAGAAAAAGGTTTTTTTTTTTTTTTTTGTCAGGAAAAATTTTTGCGGCCCTCAGAGTTTTTTCCCAGCCAACTCGATGGACAAGATAGAATTTAATCCTTTCTAGAATGGACTCTCGTCTGCCTATTTAAACCCTCTACTATTGGAATAGGTGAGCCAAACTTTTACATTTAGTAGCAAGAAGGGTACTCTCGTTTTTAGGCTATTTACCCGTACCCCCCCAAAAAATAAAAATATGAAGCAGATGATTGTGTGTATAGATGGTTTAATTGGAGCTGGTAAATCCAGTATCATGAAACGTTTAAAAAGCAACTATCCCTGTTTTGAAGAACCCATTGAAAAATTTACGCTTTTATCTCATTTCTATGATGAACCTGAAAAATACCAAAAGGCTTTTCAATTTCACGTTTTATTATCTCAGTTTGATCAGAAAGAAAAGTTTAAAGATATACCTGGTCTTATCATTGTTGAACGTTGTCCCTGGACATCGAGACACGTCTTTAGCGAATTGATGTTTGATAAACCGACCACGGACATTTACGATGAGTTATATAAATCCCTGACGTACGATGTGGATTATTATATTTATTTACAAATCGATAGCTTGGAGGCATACAAACGAATAAAGGTTTGAAAGAAATCCGAGGAACGTAATATTACATTAGAATATCTCACCAAATTAGAAAATTAATATAAAAAAGCTTTACTTAAAGAAAAAAATGTTTACCTTGTTGATGCACACAGAAGTATAAATGAAACGGTAAAGGATATTCGGAAAATTTTACAGTCACTCTCTAGTTTCATCCTGTAATTAAACGGGTCGCTTACAAGTCACATTTAGAATATTGACGATATTCGAAGATGATAAATGTCGACACACTGTGGAGGAAAAAAAAAACTCCTTTTTGTCTGAAAGTGATGTCTTCAATTTTTCAAAAAATTTGAGACATCAATTTTCAGACTAAAAGGGGGGTATTTTTTTTTTCCTACATTCAATCCACAAGAGAAGACTCAGTTTTTAAGAATGGAGTTTCCTTGATCGATTTCTTTCTTTCTACTTGCTATTATTTCAAGAATAACTCACGGTTTGTTTTTTGAAAGGGTGAGACATCATTCCCAGAAAAAAGGGGGGATCATTAATTTTTATCATGTCTATAAGACATGATAAAAATTAACAAAAAGTTTTGTTTTTTATATATCTAACTTTCAGCCAGAGAATTTTTTTTCCGGCTCTCAGAAATTTTTTCCCACTCGACTGGATGAATAAAACATCTCCGTTTTTTTAAGAATGGCCTCACTGTTACTATTTCAACATTCGACGTTTCGCGTCCAATAATAACTGCCGGGTGTTCAGGAATGCAGATGGACCTACTAGATTTTCTACAGAGAAGCTTGACTGGATGGAGAGTGGATGACTTTTTCCAAGATTCCCGACTTTGGACCGTCAAGAAGTAAATGATCTTTTTGTTTTTTAAGAAAATTTATGGATAGATTCATTTCTTTTTGAATGGACCTACAAAAATAGGACAAAGTTCTTTTCCAAGATTGGATGAGAGAGGGACCCAAAAAAATTGGTCTCGGAAGGAATCGAATGCATTTGCACTCATTCCTTCCAAGACTCATTTTTTTGGTCTCCTGAATCGTCTCTCTCTCTTCTTAGTCCATTTCCATAAATATAGGGAAAGCGGAGAACCTTTCCCTACTTATTTCTAAAAATCTTTTCTATTTTCTCCTGAGTTTATATATATATCAATTCAAATACTTTTGAGAACGGTCATCCCAATTCTCTGTCGTCTTTTCGGTTTCATCGTCCCAACATTCTAACTTAGTTTCAGTAGATTTTGGAGCATGGGTCGTCCGTTCATTGTCCCAACACTCCGACATAGTCTCAGTAGATTTTGGAGCAATGGTCGCCAGTTCATTGTCCCAACACTCAGTGGACATAGTCTCAGTGGATTTTGGAGCATGGGTCGTCCGTTCATCGTCCCAACACTCAGTGTACATAGTCTCAGTGGATATTGTCTTTGGATCCTCTGAAGATATTTTGGGGGTCTCAGGAGATTCTTTGGGAGGTTCGTCCCAACAGGCTGCTGGATCGTAATGGGGAATATTTTCAGGTACGTCTCCCCAACCCGCCGTCTTCCTCGAGCTATTGGAGGAAGTCGACGACAAAGAAGAAAAAGAGCCCATCAAGTGGAAAGGCGTATGCTCATCCGGATGTTCCATCACTTGGAAACAGGACAGATTATCCCATTTCTGGAGGAGGTCATCGTACGCTTTCGGGGACGGATCCTTCTCTAACTGATTGTAGGCCTTATCAAAAGCTTGCAGAGGATTGTCTGCTTCCTTCTGGATCCTCTCCTCTTTCTCCGTTCCGTCTGGATAGACGTGCTTGATATGAAAATCTCCTTCCATAATGTGCCACCGATAGTTGCGCACTTTGTTTTCGGCAGAATGGAAATATTTCCTCCTTTGATGATGTCGGGCACATTTGTCGGACACACTGTGGAGGGAAAAAAAAACCCTCCTTTTTGTCTGAAAGTGATGTCTTCAATTTTTCAAAAAATTTGAGACATCAATTTTCAGACTAAAAGGGGGGTATTTTTTTTCCTACATTCAATCCACAAGAGAAGACTCAGTTTTTAAGAATGGAGTTTCATTGACCGATTTCTTTCTTTCTACTTGCTATTATTTCAAGAATGACTCACGGTTTGTTTTTCGAAAGGGTGAGACATCATTCCCAGACAAAAGGGGGGGTCATTAATTTTTATCATGTCTATAAGACATGATAAAAATAAACAAAAAGTTTTTTTTATATATCTAACTTTCAGCCAGAGAAATTTTTTTCCACTCGACTGGATGAATAAAACATCCCCGTTTTTTTAAGAATGGGCTCACTGTTAACTATGTCAACATTCGACGTTTCGCGTCCAATAATAACTGCCGGGTGTTCAAGAATGCAGATGCACCTACTACATTTTCTACAGAGAAGCTTGACTGGATGGAGAGTGGATGACTTTTTCCAAGATTCCCGACTTTGGACCGTCAAAAGTTAAATGATCTTTTTGTTTTTTAATAAAATTTATGGATAGAATAATTTCTTTTTGAATGGACCTAGAAAAATAGGACAAAGTTCTTTTCCAAGATTGGATTAGAGAGGGACCCAAAAAAATGGGTCTCGGAAGGAATCGAATGCATTTGCACTCATTCCTTCCCAACACTCTTCATTGTCCCAACACTCTGACATAGTCTCAGTGGATTTTGGAGCATGGGTCGTCCGTTCATCGTCCCAACACCCAGCGGACATAGTCTCAGTGGATTTTGTCTTTGGATCCTCTGAAGATATTTTGGGGGTCTCAGGAGATTCTTTGGGAGGTTCGTCCCAACAGGCTGCTGGATCGTAATGGGGAATATTTTCAGGTACGTCTCCCCAACCCTCCGTCTTCCTCGAGCTATTGGAGGAAGTCGACGACAAAGAAGAAGAAGAGCCCATCAAGTGGAAAGGCGTATGCTCAACCGGATGTTCCATCACTTGGAAACAGGACAGATTATCCCATTTCTGGAGGAGGTCATGGTACGCTTTCGGGGACGGATCCTACCCTAACTGATCGTAGACTTTATCAAAAGATTGCAGAGGAATATCTGCTTCCTCCTGGATCCTCTCCTCTTTTTCCGTTACGTCTGGATAGACGTGATTGATATGAAAATATCCTTCTGCAATGTGCCACCGATAGTTGCGCACTTTGTTTTCGGCACAATGGAAATATTTCCTCCTTTGATGATGTCGGGCACATTTTCCCCGATACTTCCAAATGATTCCATCTGGCACATAAATTTCCGTCACGGGTTTTTGATAGTCCAAGGCTTTAGCAAAGAATTTAGCTTTCTGGCATCCCACCAGATAAATCGTGGAGAAGCTGTGAGTGAGCGATTGGAGAATGCGTCCTAAATGGTTGTAGGGAATATGGCCCTCGTTCCAACGAAGCCCGTGCCGGTTTCTCGTCAGCCAGGCATTCGTCTTTTGGTTTTTGTCACTCAGTTGGTGGAAGGGTTGAGGAGGAGCAAACGTCAACGATCCCACGGTCAAAACATCTTTTGTCGCATAGCCCAATTCTTTTAAAACGTAGGTAAATTCACCCTTCTTGTGGTTGTAGGACTGGAAACCCTCTAGATCGAGCACGATAAAGTTTTCTGAACACGCCATGGCGATGAATACGGTGATGTCTCCCACAAACAGGAAAAAAAAAAGAATCGAAAAGGTATCTATGTAACAGGGAAGATCTAGAAAGAAAAAAAAACAATAAAACGTTTTAGAGTCATCGTCTTGAAAGAGACATTTTCTTTTCAAAGAGTTAAGAAGAGAGTTCTTTTTAAATGAAGTTATTATTATTATTATTAAAAAAACAAAGAATCAAATCGATTTTATATATAACCATATTCATAGGACCAAAGGGACTTACCAGCTCAGTTCACGTCTTCTTCTGTTCTTTGAAGAAATCTCGCGGAGGACACACACTTTTATACTCGCGCGACATCTGTCGGGATCGCGACCCCATCCAAATCTCAGGGTCATACCAACCTCTTTCTTAAAAGAATCGGAAAGAAAGAAACACTTTGATAAAAAATATATTTATGAAAAGATATCTGAGGGTCGTGAGAACGTTTTCTCTCCCCCCCCCGCCTATTTCCAAAAAAATAAAAAGTCTTTCTTGGATCGCGTCAAGATTACAAAACAACTCACAGGACTTGTTTATCTCGATCTCGTCAGGGTCACCGTTTCACATAAGAAGATGGATGGACCCTGAACGTTAGACATCATAAAAATTAACTCTACCCGCCTTTTGTCTGGGAATGGGGTCTCACCGTTTCTAAAAATAGACCAGATCGCATTCTTGGAATTCTATTCTTTAGGAAAGGAGGAGTGATGGTCTATTTTTAGAAAGTGTGAGACAACATTCCCAGACAAAAGGGGGCTAGAGTTAATTTTTATCATGTCTAAAGACATGATAAAAATTAACAAAAAGTTTTTTTTTTTTTTTTAAGGTTAGAAAATTTTTCTGAGAGAGCTCAGAAAGATTTTTCTTCCCAATCTTTTCCGACGATAGAAAGGGAAAAACTACTAATCCGCTTTCCCTACGCTTTAGGGGAAAAAAAAAACAAAAAAGTACTTATGAAATATTCATGTGTTGAAATTGGCTATTCAAATAAGTGACGTTCTGTTTCTCATTGGAACTGTTCAACGGCGAGTCCACTCGTCTCGTTCTTTGGGGTAGGGATGAAAGTACAGCGATTTGTTGAAATCGATGATAGATTCCTCTTTAGTCGGCGGAACTGTAAATCTATCCCGTCTTAAATCTTCTAATCTCTTTGAAAGTCTTTCCACTTACTCTGCTAAGGTTTCCTCGGTACTCATTGTCTCTCTTAGTTTAGGGAAGTCTTGACGTATTGGCTAGAGAACAGAGGGTCTCTCTCTATATATGTATATTATGTGGGAGAGTGTGATTCATAAATCGTTGTGAAATCTTTCTACGTCTTGTGTAACTTGGAAGATTCTTCTTCTTCTTCTTCTCGTCAATTGGGGTGGAGTTATGGAAAAAAATGGGATGGGAAAGAAATCAACACATTACAAAAAAAGGAACTTTTTTATTATTTTTTCTCTAGGGATTCACATACCATTCCATTCATGAACATTCAAGGGTTCTCTCCAAAACCAAATTTTAGAAGAGGACCACAAAGGGTACACTTGAGGATCATCTTTCAGGTCTAGGTGAGATAAGGGTTGAGACCAATATTCTTGGGTCTCTAAAGCGTCCCAACTTAAACATTTATTATTATTATTATTAGAAAGTTCATCCTTCTCCTCCTCCTCCTCCTCCTCATCGTCGCACGGGTTCTCCTGGGGAGATTCTTCCGCCTCCTCTTCGTCTTCGACGGCTTTGCTCTCGGAGGGGTAACAATGTAGTTTCCGGAAAACGTAACTACCCTCCATCAAATGGTATCGAAAATTTCTCACCTTGTTCTCGGCACAAAGAATTATCTTTTGGAAAAATTTGTGTCGCGTGCATTTCGACTTGTTCCGCCACTCAGTTTTCCCTGGGATGTAAAACTCGTAAACGGATCGCTGGCAGAGCTTGCTGAAAAATTCGGCTTTATCGTATCCATTGACGTAGATTGCCTCCACATTTTCCGTCAGCATATTCAGGATCGTGGGAAGATACTCATAGGAAAGACGACCCTCGGTCCATTGCAGGCCGTGTCGGTTATTTGTATTCTGGTTGACCACAGCTTGATTGCTGGACGATAAATCATCGTAATGGACAGGAGGGAGAAAAATCATGGATCTGCATAAGGTTAAATCGCAAGTGATGTAGCCCAGTTCTTTCAAAATGAAACATATATCTCCCGTCTTTGGATCATGACAGTCAAAGTATTCCATGTCCAGAACAATGTAGGAATCTTTGAGAGGTTTGGCACTCAAAATGTCCATCTTCTTCAATTGAAAAAAAAAATCCTCTCTCTCTCTCGCTATGTGTGTCCTGAAGGAAAAAATGGATAGCGTTCTCTCGCCATCTCCTCTTTTATAGAGAGAGAGAAGGTTGCACGTGACAGGTCGTATGAATTCTGGGAAAGGTCACATTCGTATATATATATTTTTGAATAATATCGTGCGCATCTCAATACACATCCATCATAATAATAATAAAGGTCACCTTGGAAAGAAAAAGAAATAAAAAACATGGAACTCGTGCTCGACTTTGAAGGTTTCTACGATTCTCAAGGAGCCTTTATTGTGAAAGAATTGGCTTACGTCACATTGGACGGTACTTCTCGAGGGATATTTGTTTTTAAACCCCCGTTTCCATGGAAAATGCTCACCGAAAAAGAAAAAAGAACCGCTGTGTGGGCGAGTGATTATTATCACGGCTTGTCGTGGTACGAAGGAGAAATTCCGTACAGTTATTTTCCATGGGTGTTAACGATGTTGACGGAACCCTTTTCCGTGATTTGGGTGCGAGGAGAAACGAAACGGCGGTTTTTAGAGAAATGGTTGCAAAGATCCATTTATTGCATTTCGGGATCGACGCAAGAGATTCTCAAATACAATGGGATCGAACACATGAATTGTTCCTAACCATACAAAAGGTTTTTTCCATTGCGCTCTACAAAAAGCGGTTCGGTATCATTATTATTTAAAGACACAGAGAAGAAATTCGCAAGGTCGATCCTGCACAATTCAATCTTGACAGAACTCATTAAAAAAATACATATATCACGTTACTTCTTCAACAGCACAGATGGTTCTGAAGCGAAACTTGGAAATCTGAAATAATAGATCAGGGAGAAATCATTCTTAAAAAAAATGGTAAAGTCTCGAATCGGCTGCTAAAAAATTTCTCAGAGCTGAGATAAAAATCTCTAACTCAAAAAAAAAGAAAAAAAAAATTTTAAATTATTATCATGTCTTTAGACGCGATAAAAATTAATGACCCTCCCTTTTTGTCTGGGAAGGATGTCTCAGCCTTTCTAAAAATAGACCATGACATCCTTTCTCTAATGGCAATCATTCCAAGAATGAATCACGATTTGTTTTTCAAAAGAGTGAGACAACATTCCCAGACGAAAAGGGAAGGGGGGTCGTTAATTTTTATCATGTCTAAGACCTGATAAAAATTAACAAAAAGTTTTTTTGTTTGAGTTGGAGAATTTTTTCTCAGCTCTGAAAATTTTTTTCCAGCCGACTCGAGACTTTACCATTTATATTTACGAATGGTCTTTGGATTATTTATTTATTTCCTTTTAAAAAGAAAAATTATGAGCTAGACCTATCTATTGGCTTAACATTCTGGTCATAGAAACCGTCTAGAATCTCATTTTTCGAGGCTAATGCACGGGTTCTCCAATCAAAAGGGTTACTATAAAGGGATTGGTTTGAATGCATTTATCTGCAAATGTTGTAGGATTCTGTTGTTGAGAGGGGGTGGGTATATTATTATTATGATGATTGTGGCAGATTCGTTTTCTACATGGAAGTCTAGTCTCCTCCGAAGATCTTTTCTGAGGATCGTCGATAGATGGTTTTTCAATAGGAATGGTTTCCCTCGGATCCTCAAAAGATAGAGGCGGGTCCTGTCTTGAGACATGGAGCGGTCTCTCCTACTCCTCCTCCTCGAGAAGTTTTAAGAAAGGGAGAGGAGTTTCGATTCCCTTATCCTCGAGGGGTCTTGACAAATCGAGAGGTCCCTCCTCTTCGAAAGGGAGAGATCTCTGCCCTTCGAGGAGTCTTGAGAAAGAGAGAGGAGTTTCTGTTCCCTTATCCTCGAGGGGTCTTGACAAATCGAGAGGTCCCTCATTTTCGAGAGGTCTTGAGAAAGGGAGAGGTTTTTCATCTTCGAGGAGGTTTGATAAAGGAAGAGGTCCCTCCTTCTCGAGGGGTCTTGAGAAAGGGAGAGGTTTTTCATCTTCGAGGAGGTTTCACAATGGGAGAGATGTCTCCTTCTCGAGGGGTCTCTCTTCCTCGAGGGGTCTTGAGAAAGGGAGAGGTTTTTCATCCTCGACGGGTTTTGACAAACGGAGAGGAATCTGAACAGGCTTCTCCTCATCCCCATCATCGAGGAGGATGAGGATAGGCTTTTGGAAAAGTTTCTTCTTTTTCTTCTGAACAGGCTCCTCCTGATGCTCGGGGAGAGGGATGGGGTAGTTGTTCCACCATTCTATTTTTCTTGCTCGACAATTTTTTCAAAAGTCGTGGCCTCCTTAAGATGAGACGGAGGAGGAGAGTCCTCGAGAAGAATGTAATAGGCATTCTTCCCAGTCTTCTCGATCGAGAGAGGTTCGTGCAGACATTTGTGCAACCATTCACTAAAAAGAACGAGAATCCCTTTCGTCTTCTCAAGACGATCCATAATCCTATTCATTTGCGAGACGGTTAGAAAGTGGGACGTGTAAAAATATTTGGCTCGTTTCATTAACAAGATTTGTGCATCCAAAGGTGGAATGTCACGAGCCATCAACACGTTTTCGTCGGACAAAAATTCGTCCCGCATCTTTTGACAACTCCCCACGGTATGATAACACGCACATTTTGAAAAATCGGAGGCTTTCAGGTAAGCGACTCCTTGGATGATATAAAAGGAAAGATCAACATATTTATATTTGAAAGGAATACACGTGGTGAGCTGGGGATACCTCCTCATGACCCACTTGGACAAAAATACGACTTTGGGGCTCTTCCCGTTTATTTATAGAGAGAAAGAGAGTGTGACCTTCCCTTCCCTCATCTCCCTTCTTCCTCTATCTCTGGACGTCCTTGGGATGGAAAGGGTGACTCTAAAAAGAAGAAGAAGGTCATGGTTGGTTAGATTTTTTTGTTTATTAAATTATTAGTGTCACTTCCTCATTCCCACACACATTCATCTTTTAAAAAAGAAAAAGAGGTCATGGAGATAAGATTTCTTGGAAAGAAGAGAGAGAAACAAAAAAAAATAATAAAATAAAACGGACGTCATAGAGCCTCTATGTGTGTCTGTGTGTGTCTATATATAAAAAGGTGAGAGTATTGGGCGAAATCATTTCTTTTCCATTGGGAGCCATGTCGCTATTAGATGTTTTTCCAATTCAACGGATTTCGAACGGGGAGGATTTGAAGACGCTAAAGGAAATCACCAACCTGAAAATCTTTTTGGCGTGTCATTGTGCGACATTTATTCCACATTTTCCACCTCATCAAGCGATCGTTTCTTTCAACCAAGATGTCGAATCCTCCAACCTGCTCGTTCAAAATATATACAGAAATTTATTCGAATCGCAACAAACGAAAGAGGAATCTCCCTTCTCTTGGAACCGGATGGATCGAGCTTTGAGACGGCCCATTCAAACAGACCGGCGATATACGGATCCGCGCACGAGTTTTCGGTGGAAGAATATTTTTCTCACGAAACGATACTTTACGTTTGGAGTGAGGACGAAGTTCATATTGTTCAGACCACAGCCGCTCCTCTCGCCTATTACGAATCATCGTCCCCCAATCTGAAGGAAAGAAGTTTTAAAGTCACCGACAGGATGAAATATAAGAAATATATCCTAAGATCTTTCCAAAACTATGTCGTTCCCCCGAAAACGCAATATCTCATCGTCACGACCCAGAAGAGCCTCTTTCTCGTCGATCGGTGCTCGTGGACGCTTTGGAAACAATTGAAAAAGGAGATTTCTTTCCAATCGCCGATGGTGTTTCAAGAACAAGAGGAGAACCCCCCGCCAACTTTACCCATTCCTTCCTTAGATGATAAGAGGAGCTGGACCAAACCGTCATGGCCCGAAACAAAATCGACCCAGCAACGGAATGAAATTGAAGTCATCACTATTGAAGATGAGGAGGAAGAAAAAAAATTACCTCTTAAAAAACGGTCAACTTACCGTAACCTACCTGGCGTGCAAGATTCGCTTCAGAACCCAGACGCTTCTTCTTCCCCGACTTGTTCAAACAGGCAGTCTCTTTCGGACTCCTCACAGACAGAACCTCTTCCAGTATCCTCTTCTTCTTCTCCTCCAACCTGTCCCGACATCGCAGAGGTAGAATGTCAGACGGGTCCACAAGCTTCAACGAGTCCCGACATCATAGAGGTAGAATGTAAGCCGGATCCACAAGTTCCAACGGGTCCAGAAATCATGGAGATAGAATCACAGCTCGGTCCACAAGTTCCAACGGGTCCAGAAATCATGGAGGCTGAATCACAGCCGGGTCCACAAGTTCCAACGGGTCCAGAAATCATGGAGGCAGAATCACAGCCCAGTCCACAAGTTCCAACGGGTCCAGAAATCATGGAGGCGGAATCACAGCCCGGTCCACAAGTTCCAACGGGTCCAGAAATCATGGAGGTAGAATCACAGCCGGTTCCACAAGTTCCTACGGGTCCAGAAATCATGGAGGCAGAATCTCAGCCGGGTCCAGACATCCTAGATCCCTCCACTCATCCGAAAGAGACTCCAAGTGTTTCAAGACAGCCTTGTTAGGATCCAGCCCTTCCCGTATGGAATGATTATATGGACTTACAAAATTTGATGGAACAGGAAGAAGAAAATAATCATACGGATGGGTGGGTCAAAGACTGTTTAGATCAGTTAACCTCGAATGAAATTGAACTGTTATGGAATTGCATTTCTGAAACCACATCGGAAATGGGATAAAAACCAAAACAAAAAACAATTTTTTTAACAAATGGGAGGAGGGTCATGATATCAATAAAAAAAATATTATATAGAGTCCAATCTTGGTGGTTCACTTCAGTTCTTTTTTTCTACCAAGAGGAGAGGGTCCCCAAAGGGCTACCCATGTCCAAAGAGAGAGAGTGTAGAGCGTTCATTTCAGCTTTTTTTTTCAAGTTTAGGGGAGGGAGGTCTCAAAATGGCACCTCCTCCCCATTTTCAGAGAGAGATGGTGTAGAGCGTTCATTTCTGTTTTTTCCAAAGTTAGGAAGTTTTTAAATGGCTACCCATTTTAGAGAGAGAGAGAGAAGGTGTAGAGCGTTCATTTCGGTTTTCCAAGGTTAGGATGGTGGTGGAGAATCCTCCAAAATGTCTACTCATCTCAAAGAGAGAGAGAAAAGGCGTAGAGCGTTCATTTCAGTTTTCCAACATTAGAAGGTCCCAAAATACCTTCTGAATTCAAAGAGAGATCATGTAGAGCGTTCATTTCCAGTTCTCCAAGATCAGAAGAAGAGGGTCCGCTTTTCCCAAAATGGCTTTCCGCATTCAGAGACAGTGGGGTGCAGACTTCAGTTTTCTCCCTCCTCAAGAATAGAGGGTTCCAAAATGGCTTCCCATTTCAAAGAGAGAGGGAGAGGCGTTCATTTCCGTTCTCCAAGATAGGGTCGTCTGCTTTTTCCCAAAATGGTTTCCCAATTCAAAGAGAGAGAGAGAGAGAAAGGGTGTGTAGAGCGGTCATGTTCATTCTCCAAGATGGGGTCATCTGCTTTTTCTCAAAATGGCATCCCCCATTCAAAAAGATATCGTGACGATTTTTTTTCAGTTTTTTCCAAGATGGGGGGGGAGAAGAAAACCTGGGATGGAATAACACGACACACAGAGAGAAAAAGAAAAAAACGCCATCTTGTCATTTTCTGATAGGGTACCGGTGTTCGAATACTTTTGTGACCGACTGTACCTTAAGAACGAGAGAGAGGAAACCTGTAAAGCCAGTCCCGACCAGGTGAAAAAATATTATAATCAAAATGATTTCGAAATTCTTAAATGTTTTTTTACAGGACTGAAGCGCAAAAGAAGTGGAAATTCCAGAATTAACGCCGCCCGCTCCACCACCCAAGAAGCAGAGAACAGAAAAGGAACCTAGCCCTTCTGCAAATCATTTTAGGGTCCCGAAAAGAAGGAAGGAAAATGGTCAGACTCCAGCATCCAAGAAGTGCAGGAAATCAATGCCGCCTCGTAAAGAATCTTTGGTAAACAGGAAAAGACCAGGTACAACTTCCCACAGTAGAAAATATACGTCGAGGAAACCACTTCCAGGGCCAGATAGTCAGGAGCAAACAAGGCCGCCGTTCACGAGAAGAAAAAGACAGCAAGAGGAAAGAAAAGATTGGCACCAGCAGAAAAAATTCAAGCAAGAATCCACACCGGAGGCTGCCAAGACCAGCCGTCCAGGGGCCAAACGGAAAAGACAGGAACCCGAAGACTACCACCCCCAAGGGGCCGGCGTACAGAGGGCGAAAAAGGAACGTCACCATGGAGGAAACTCGAAGAAACCAAAAGCGGAGATTAACTTCCATGAACTCTGTAACTTGGGATCAATTTTGCCAGAAGAGGATGTCGGAGTTCCAAGCAGCGAATACTCAAAGATAAGTTAAAATCTTCTATAAATTTTCTTTTGTTTTGAAATGTTATGCGTAAATACGAAGTTCTATGTGTTGACGGAAGACAATTTGTCTCGGTTGAGACTTAGTTTTGTTTTATTTTATTTAGCTAAGGCAAAAGCATTATTTTCTTTAAGTGTAAAATCTAAGAGCAAGCAGTTTGAGTTGGTCGAAAGACTGGTTCTGTTATGTAAAAGCCAAAATTTGGCCGAAAGTAAAATAACTTCGTATTCTTGTATTAATGTAAAATTTAGTTTCAGTGCCGCCAGCTTGGCGAAGAAAGCGTGAAGTAAATTTTTATTTTCTCTTATTCATTTTATGGTAAATTGTAAAAATCATATATATTAGAATTTTGTAAATATAGGTAAATACTTGAAAGTTACGTAAAAGTAGAATTAAGTCTAGAAGCATAAAATTTTAGATGCTAAAAGTAAATGCTCAAAAGAAACGAGTTCAAATCTAAGTATTAAACAGTAGATAAAATCATGCTTTACAGCGAAAGCCTGAATGTCTAAAGATGAATGAGGGGGAATTTAGAATGAATGTGTTTTGTAGGGTTCTCCACCTACACTTGAATTTTAAGAATGTTAAACATAGCTCATTGAGTTTCAGTATGTTGGATTAAGGTGTGTCATATTTGGTCGTTTGAATTCTAACAAATCACTGTGGTTAGGGGAAGTGTTGCAATACAAAAACACGAAGATTCCCGTTTGACACCACACATGGTGGAGAACCAGGTTATAGTTAAATTCATGTTTGAATATTTGAATGAATGTGAATGTAAGCAGTTAATTAAGGAAAAGGAAAGGATCGAAAACGAAAACTTTATCGAGTGTTAAGAAAGTGTAAATCATAATGTATTTAGAATATACTGATACTTTTTCCTTCCAGATGCTGGAAGGAAGAGAAAAAGATTGATTGATGAAGACCAAATAGCAGAAAGCATCCTGTAAGAAGATATGGTATCCTAACCATCTACAGAAATGAATATAAATGTTTTAGGTAAAAGTTTGTTTTTTTGTAAACGGGGCTCTTGAGTCTTAGGTCAGAATATGGAAACTTTACCACAGGTTGTTTCTAGGACCTGCTTCCAAGTTTACCAAATTCTGGCAGCACCAAATGTAGGGTTTATATTTATTTTAAGTTTAAGCTATCTTTCCTGTCAAGCCTTTACTTTCCCCTAGAATTGCCAATGCCAGAGTATGTAAATTTTAGTAGAACGCGCAGTATATTCAAATTTTAGCAGAAGTAAGTTGAGTTTAAATAGAAGGGAAACGAGTTTGTGTGTGTGCTTCTCGAATCGCGAACGTGAAGATTGCTAGGTAGAAATTTAAGAACCGCGCGTTTCGGCCTGTGTGCCTATCTCGGCAGTTGGTTGAATCTTTCAACTGCTTAATCAGTAAGCTTGCTGAATCTCAGCTGTATTTTAGAACGCGGTTAAGTTAGTTACGATTTCAGAGACTCGTAAGTAGTGATCTAGTTGTTTATTCATCCTGTCATTAATTTTTAGTTTGACAGTTCTGTTTTTGTTAAACCGCCGGGTCGGCGTAGTTTGTGAGCGTCAAGTGAACGCAGCTGTTATTTCTAAAGTGGAATAAAAAGGGCTTTAAAATCCTTCTTACGAGTTTGTGTAATTTACAGTTCTTAGCAGTCACTACCATAATTGCTGACAAGTTGGGACCAAAACACTACAGCGTTATATGAAATATAATTTTCTAAATACTAACGATTTATCATCAGTTAATTTATAAAACGACAGATATTTTATAGTAACAACTTTTTTTTTTCACTTTAACTGTTTTATCATTAGCTTTTCTTCCTTTTCTTCTTCTTCTTTTTTTTTTTTTTTTTTTTTTTTTTTTTTTTTTGTGATTTTGCGTTGAATCACTATAAACGGCGAATCACTTTTCAAACTGCTCCCACCAAATGTTAAAGTCCTGCATTATATCTGATAAAATTAAATAATGAAAAATCTGCATAAATGTATGTATATTTCTCGCATGGTGATAAAACAACGGTACATAGAGCCATAGAATTTTGAATGACGTAATCCTCCTGCGAATATGGGCATCTGGAAGCCCAAATTTGAAATTTGTTTCATTATCTATTTCATATTTTGTAAAACTTTAACGAATTTTTCATTAACAAACTCCAAGATTTAAAAGCGAGGAATGGCAACACTATATGAAAAAAAATTATCTCCAGCGCTCAAAAGTGTGTATCTTAAATTCTAAAGATATGCTCACTTTAAAATTAGCCCACCAGCGTCCGAGCGGTAAAGTCGCTGAACACTGGTAGTTCGGTCCGAGGTTCGAATCCCGCCAACGGGCTGGCTGCATGGGTGTTTTCGTGGTTTTTTCCCCATGTGTAACGTGTATACGAGCCAGTTTCCCTTAGAAAGTCCTCCACGAAGGCATCCCTTCCCTTAGGCAGATAGCCCTCGAGGCATGGCCATAATCACACGCACATTTTAAAATTATTTTGCGATATTGCTCTTGAGCTGAATTTTATGGTTTAAGAGCGAAGAAGATGATATATAATAAATAAAGGTAACACACAAAACGTTATAAAAACGCCCTTTTGGACGTAATTTAAAACCTGAAACCTTTCAGATTTTTTTTGTTATTACGTTTTTTTTTTTAAATATGAATGTTGGGCCCTCAGCCGACTTCAACTTGGCCACTACTAAGGCCAGAAGTAGTTGTAACTTTATTACGCAGGCAGCTAATAGGTGGGCCACCTTTGCCTCCTATGAAGGGACGGACAATTAGAACTATGTATTTCCCTGGATTCGAACCCATGCCAGGGCCCACCAACGGCCGAGCGGTAAAATCGCTGAACACTGGTAGTTCGGTCCGAGGTTCGAATCCCGCGAAGGGCTGGCTGCATGGGCGTTTTCATGGTTTTCCCCGTGTGTATACGAGACAGTTTCCCTTAGAAAGTTCTCCACGAAGGCATCCCTTCCCTTAGGCAGATAGCCTTAGTGTGCTTTGCCGTATTTTCAATACACCACCACCGTCGAACCCAGGTAGTTAGGTATCCCAGTTGGCTACCCTAACCACTACACCGTCTGGGCGGCATTAATTATTAGTTAGTTTATAGAATATTATATTCTATACTAATTAATATAGTTATTTTAAAATAATTAGCTAAACCGGCTTGTCTAGTTTTTTTCCCCGTCAAATATTTACTTATTCGAGGAAGTAACTGAATTAAACGCTTTAACGGTAACATATATTTTACACTATATTTATTTTATATTATAATTTTTCCTATATATAAATATAGATACGGGCATACACGCAATCGAATCGGCTTAATGTATTTTCATTTATAGAATAATGCACTTCAGAATGTGAACAGTGAACTTTCTTCTGGTGATTATCTTCCTATCATGATCAGTATTTCTGAGAACTTGGACATCGGTGCTGAGAGCTATTTCTTTAATTCGCAAAAGCCCAAAATCTTATGAACCTGTGTTAATCATCTTAGAAAGGGTTTACAGTACTTTCTGTCCCTAACTGTAGCAATTTATTAGTATGAAAAATTTCGTGTAGTAGAATATAATCCATTCATTCGAGCCCTGTCATAAGAATAATTTAATAAAGAAACAAAATTATCATTGTATTCAAAATTGCATTTTTCGGGCGAGGTAGTAAGGAGTTCTGACTTTCTTATCGGTTAAATGTTGCTATTTCCGATTTTGAACTTGCTAAATTTACATTTATTTTGTTTTTCTTTAGCAAAAAGGGGCGTTAGACCCAAAGGGCTATTAGTCTGAAAACGACATTTTGCGTGGTTTCACTTTCTGCATTGATTCACTTTTCAAACTTTTGCCACGAAATATTATTGCCATGTATTATATTTAAAGAAACTAAATAACGAAGAATCTCCATGAAAGTTTCTCGCATTGTGATAAAACAGCAGTTCTTAAAGCCTATCAGATTTTGAATAACGTAGTCCTCCAACAGAACCTGAGCACTTGGAATCCCGAATTTGGAATTTGTTTTATTTGCTATTTCGAATTTTGTAAAACTTTAGCGAATTTTTTTATTAACAAACTCATCGATTTAAAAGTGTACAATGGGAACACTGTACGGGAAAAAAAAAAAAAATATGTATCTTCAGCGCCCGAAACTGTGTATCGGAAATTCTTAAATTATGCTCATTTTAAATATTTTGTGATATTGCTGTTGAATTGAATTTTATGGTTAAGTGCGAAGAACATTACATTTAATCAATAAAGGTACCACACAAAACGTTAAAAAAACATCCGTTTGGGCGTAATATAAAATATTGTATGGGCGTAATATATAATATAAAGCTTTCAGATTTTCTTTTATTCTCTCTCTTTCTCTTTTTCATCCAAATATAAACTGTAATATTAACAAAACTGACGTATGGTTCCTACTTATGAAAGGAGTTGAAAATTCATTGATTAACGGGTAGAGGCTTTCTGCTTTGGAAAAACGCTTTTAAGGAGTCTTTATAAAGGTATTCTCGTAATTACTTTGCGCACTTGAAAAACACGTAAACTCTATGCACTTACATCTATAACTTTGGATTACAGTGTCTAATCAACACCTTGAAAGAACGGTAGTGGTGCTTACTGGATAAAATTGTATCTCCCATTAAGGCTTTTATTTATGGGATCGACATTCCACATCGATACTGCATATGATCGACAAGGCATAACGTCGACACACGTAAAGTCGACACTGACATACGAACGATAGTTATCAGCACAAACGACATGGTAAAAAAGAAATTTTCATAATCTTATACTAATAAGTAAAAGACTTATTGCACATTTTTTACGTGCACAGAATCTTCACAGGCATACAGTCGACACTATATACAGTTTGCCTATATATAATCGGTATTTTCATAATAGCCAACCATGTGTAACCAAGAAAATAAGAATTTGATAAAATTAGCAATTTCCAGGGTAACTGCATGAGATCGACAACGACGCAAATCGAAACCGGTTATTGATCTGTTGTTTTAATCGTACACATTACCGATCGTGGGCGTCATTTTCGTCGTTACGAAAGAAAGATTTGAAATATTAGATGGAACTATTATGTGTCCACAAGAGACACATTTTTCGTTTATTAACCAGTTGCAAAAGTGGGCCACCTGTAACCGAGAGCTGAACTCTGGTAGTTCAGTTTGAATCAATCCCTGCGAATGAGCTGGTTGTATAGATATTTTCAAGGTTTTGTCTTATATGCAATGTATACAAGCCAGATTCTCTCAGAAAGTCCCCCACGATGCAACCCTCCCCTAAATCAGAGCTCTCGCATTTTTCTAATAAACATATTAGAGTTCAAAGTGGCTTCGCCTCTGAAGGACTATTGTTTTTGTTTTGCGATTTTGCGTTGAATCACTATAAATGTCCGTTTCTCATTTCAAACTGTTGCCACCAAATGTCAGAGTCCTGCATTATATTTGAAGAAATTAAATAATGAAATATCTGCATAAATGTATGTATATTTCTCGCATTGTGATAACACAACGGAACATAGAGCCATCGAATTTTGAATGACGTAATCATCCTACGAATATGGGCATGTGGAAGACCAAATTTGAAATTTGGAATTTGTTTTATTATCGACTTCATATTTTGTAAAATTTTAATGAATTTTTGAGTAACAAACTCAACGATTTAAAAGGGAGCAATAGCATCTCTCTACGGGGGGGGGGGGGAATCCGAAATTCTAAAGATATGCTGCGACATTGCTATTGAACTGAATTTTATGGTTAAGTGCAAAGAACATGATATTTAATAAATAAAGGTAACACACAAAACGTTAAAAAAACACCCCTTTGGACGTAATTTAAAATCTGAAAACTTTCAGAATTCCCCCCCCCCCTCAATGGCGTGGTAAAATGAATCATTAAAAACGAAGCTGAGCTTATTAATATCATTTTGCAGCTTTAGAATAATACCGCTAATTTGATTATCCAGAACTCAAAATATTGAATAAATTTGAGTTAAATAAAATTCAAAATTAATGCGAAAGAATTTGTTTTAGCAAATTTAATAGGTGTTTTCAGTTATAAACTATATTTTTTATTTCTGCGTTCGTTGAGAGAGAAACAGATTATGTTCTGCTGTTCTGTAATTTTTATTAGGACTGTAACAGAAATGTTTCTTGACGAAGAGGTGAAAACTGTTTAAAATAGTCAATTTTCTATTTATGAGAAAACTTTATTATGACTTTGGAGATTAAAAAGTACATATAAATATTATATTTCTCATTTTTCATGTTTTAAATAATTAGCAAGAAATATGGATTCGAATGCAGCAATTGTAGTTGTAATTCTAAATGAACTATTTATAGCATTGTTATCAATGAAGCAACAGTCGTATAATTAAGAAAAATGAATGCAAAATTCTATTCTTATTGTTTTGAGCTCAAGTTGTTCGCACATTTTTTAGACGATTTTGGTAAGCGGTAATAAAAAATCGTTTGCTGCAAAAGAAGTAATTGCAATTGTACTATGTTTTTAAAAGTCAAAATTATCGTCTGTGGCTTGAAAGTTTTGTTTTTATTCAAAATGGCGAATTTAACAAAGCAGTTGTTCGAAGGCTACATTGACGCTCTTTCCGAAGAGAAATATGCATACTCCGTTATCCAAAAACGATGTGAGAGTCATGGTTTTGTGATATCTAAAGCGTCGATGGGTTATGTCATTAATAAGAAAGGAAAAAAACGTCAAATTGGAGCCTCAATTGGGACAAAAATTCCAAACAAGTATAAAAAAAAAATAAATAAATAAATAAAAAACGGACATCTTCGACTATTGTAAAGGTACGTTGTTTAATGTTAAAAGAAAATCCCCCTAGTCAAAGAACAGTTGCAAAATCATTAAAATGCTCGGTGTCCACTGTAAACAAAATGATAAACGTTGATTTAAATCTTAAGAAAGCGAAAAAACGCAATGTGCATCGTCTTCTTCCAAAGCATATCGCTCAACGCAGGACACGCTCCAGAATTCTATATAAGAAACAGTTATCCAAAGAAAAATGGAAAACAATTGTCACAATAAATGAAGCATGGTTGCATTTAAATGATTGTAACAAAAAAAGAGCCATTTATTATCATAAAAGGGGAGGAAAAAATTTAAGTACATGGTTCAAAGAATCGAAAGAAAGTTTTTCTAAGGGATTCATGATTGTTGATGGTTTTTCTTATAATGGCAAGTTAAAAATAAAGCGAGTGCAAAAAAATGTCAAGATTAACTCCAACTACTATGAGGAACATATTTTATCGCCAATTTTTCTGAATGAAATACCATCGCTTTACCCACAGTGCCATCAGTTTGTGAGACTCCATCAGGAGAAAGCTAGCAGTCACACATCAAATTCCACTTTAAATTTCCTAAAAGAAACGGAACAAAAAACTGGTATCAAGGCCATATCCTTCACTGATATTCCTACTAAATCTCCGGATGTGTCACCTATGGATTTTTGTGCTTTCGGACTTTTAAAAACTGCATTATCCAAACCTTGTCCCAAAACCCTAACAGGACTCTGGAAAGCTGTTCGGGAGGAATGGGATAGAATATCTCTTCTGCCACTTCAAAAAGCATTATTATCCTGGAAATTGCGGTGTCGAAAGATAGTTCAAAATGAGGGATGTCAAATAGAACATTTAAAACACAAGAATTTTATGTAATTTAGTTTTGTGAATACAATATACATCGTCTAAAAAATGTGTGAACAGCCTCTGTATTTACCGGTAAGGTTTTCTTTATATTAGCATACCTTGTCTTTCCAGTGGTGCTCAAAATTATATGATATATTATATACCTTATAAGTTACAAAACTAAATCTCCTTTATATGCTCATTTGCAAAATTATGCTATAGTATCTGTTCCGGTGCGCCGGAACAGAACAACTCAACCTCACTCTTTCGCATTTGGAACTATGCCAAAGAACATTTAATTCAGTTGAACTGTCAGACTCAGACGAACGTATACGCAAGGCAGCTGGAATGCTGTCCATTCTTCACTATTTTTGTTCTGTTCTCGTATTATAAGTTTTATATGTCATTTTCTTGTTTATACTTGTATTGTGCAGTTATTTAATATAAGATTGTGTTTAAAACGAGGACGTGTATTGAGTTAATTCACATTACATCGCAACATAATAATTTTGGAGGCACCAGTGAGATTAAAGGAATTCTGATTTCGGGTACATCAGCACTGCAGCTCTACATTCGATACAGTACTGGATACTACTGGATAATTTTAGCTTCGAACTTCATTTAAAGACCAAGCAAGATAAGTATTTTTTTTTCTTTTTTACAAGTTTGACTTTGGTTTTCCTCATTGCACCAATACGTCGTAATGGAAGACAAGGTTAAGATTGCAAAAGGTAGAGCTAAAGCTGCTCTTACCAGAATTTCAAATTTCATTAATGATGATAAGCAGTTATTCGAAAAACAGGATTTAATGAATAAACTCAAAACATTGAAAGCGTTTATTCTGATTTTGACAAGGCAGACGCAGAACTTCCGCCGGAAAGTTCTGAAATAGAAGAATTTGAGAAAAAATATTATGAAACCAAAGCCAAACTACAACAAGAACTTGAGAAATTAAATGTTACTGTTAATATGCAAGTTACTAATGTTAACGAACGTCAAATGCCAGGTTATAGTACTACAAATACTGCTAATAATTTTAAATTACCGATAATAAATATGCAATCTTTTAATGGTAATTACAGAAACTGGATGTCTTTCAAGGACTTATAGGTATCATTAGTGCATAACAATGAAAATTTAAGCAACATTCAAAAATTTCAATATCTAAAGGGTTTATTAAATGATGAACCAGCTTCTATTATTAAACATATTCCCATTTCAGGAAATAGTTATATAGAAGCCCGGGGAAAATTATTATCTAGGTATGATAAGAAAAAACAAATTGTCACATCGCTAATAAAACCTTTCATGGATCAGTTTTGTGTAATTAATGCAAATGCAATTAATTTGCGAAAAATTGCCGATACATCTGATGAAATTATCAGAGGTTTAAAATCTATTGATCCAAAAGCTAATGAAAGGGATGTCTGGCTAATTTATATTTTATTACAGAAGGTTGACAACGAAACATGTAAACAATGGTCTGAGTTTTCAGCAAAAGTGGAATTTCCTACTTTTGAGATGTTTATTCAATTTATAAATGATAGATGTTCCTCTTTAGAAATTTTCCACGAAAAAGAAAGGAGAAAAACTCAACCTAGTGTTAAAAGATTTTCTGTTAACAAAAGTATCAAATATATTATGTGTAAATCAGATCATTTTCTTTTCAAATGCCCTAAATTTAAAGCACTAACTGTCAAAGAAAGAAATCAATTTTTTAGGAAAAATAATCTTTGTTTAAATTGTTTTTCTAGTTAGCACAAAAAATCTGAATGTATGTCTCCACATCTTTGTCATTATTGCCAGTTATTGCATCATAGTACTCTGTGTAAAAAGCAATTAAAAAGTTATGTCACATCTGCGTCTCTTTCTGAGAGCAGTTTTCAGTCAGAACAGCAAAGAAAGAATCCAACCGCGAATGAAATACCAGACATTGCATGTACGAATGAAAACAAAAACGGAACTGTAATTCAAAATAATAGCGTTCAAACAACTTTTGGCTTATTGCCAACTGCGTATGTAAAGGTAATTGATTCGATGGGTCAAAAACGTAATATTAGAATGCTTTGTGATAGTGGTTCCGAATCAACATTATTATCTGAATCTTGTATTAATTTATTGGGATTTAAAAAAAAAATGCGCGTTTTCCTGTCAAGGGTTTAGCTGAGTCAGAAGTCGCAGTTACAAAAGGTTGCGTTGAAATTGAGTTGATGTCAATCCATGATACATCAGTGAGAATGCCAATTAAGGCATTTGTATTAGATAAACTAACTGCTGCGCTTCCAAGCCAAAAAATAAATGAGAAAGACTTTTCGCATTTGAAAAATGTAAAGTTAGCTGATCCATATTTTCACATTCCGGATAAGATAGATATTATTCTAGGATCTGACTACTTGTTTGCTATTTTACTTCCTGGACAAATAACGTGTTCTCAAAGTGATTTAATTGCTCAAAACTCAATTTTTGGTTTCCTCATATCCGGAAAACTACCGGAATCTCAAACGAAATCAAATTCACTTTCAAACATGCATATTTATTAAATAAATATTGATAGCGAATTGAAACGGTTTTGGAAGTTAGAAGAAGTACCAAATTCAACTGACACTATATTCTCACCTGTAGAACAATTTGTTGAAACGCATTTTCAGGAAAATTACTCCATTAATTCAGATGGTCGTTTTGTTGTGAAGTTGCCATTTTTAAAATCTAAATCTGAATTAGGTAATTCAAAACCAGCTGCACTTTCTCGATTATATGCTATGGAACGTAAATTTAAGGAAAACTCGGAATTTGAAAACCAATACAAGGATTTTATGCATGAATATGAAAATTTAGGTCTTATGGAATTAGTCACACAAAACTGTTTAAATAGATTTCAGAATGAGCAATATTTCCTTCCCCATCATGCAGTGATCAAGCCGTCTAGTACAACTACCAAATTAAGAGTCGTTTACGACGCTTCATGTAAAACTTCCAACGGTAAATCATTGAATTCAATCTTGGGTGTTGGTCCTAAATTGCAAGGAGACATTTTCGAAATTTTACTTAATTTTCGATTTCCGGAAATTGTCTTTTCAGCAGACATAGAGAAAATGTACCGTCAAGTTTTAGTGTCCGATGAGGATCGGAATTACCAACAAATTCTTTGGAGGTTTAATCCTAACGAAGAAATACGCACATACAAGTTAAACACCGTAACATATGGTTTAGCTCCAGCTTCTTTCCTAGCCACTAGGTGCATTAAGCAAATTGCACTAGATTATTCACAAAATAGTGCTATTTCTCATACTTTACTACACGATGTATACATGGATGATTTGCTATCGGGTTCAAGTACCGATAGTGATGCAATATCACTTTGTAAGGAAATTACCAATATTTTACAAACGCACGGTTTCCACCTACAAAAGTGGAATTCTAATTCAAATGCATTTCCTGCAGAATTTCAAGAATATTGTTCAACGGACACTAATTTAGAAATAATTTCTAATGATAAGGAAAGCACGAAAGTCTTAGGATTATTTTGGAACTCTTCAACAGACACATTCATTTTCAAACCCGCACTTGCACTCACCTCACCGCTGACAAAAAGACACATTTTGTCGCAATCGAAACGCATTTTCGATCCCTTGGGATTAATTTCACCATGTACTGTTGTATTGAAAAGTTTTTATCAAAAGCTCTGGCTTAGAAAAGGGGATTGGGATTCTTCTATTCCATAAAGTCTTGCTGAAGATTTGTTTAAATTTCAGAAATCTTTCAATGCAGTTGAACATTTTACCGTTCCTAGAGGTGTCACGCTTATTTCCTCTGACACATTTGAATTGCACGGCTTTTGCGACGCTTCAACACTTGCTTACGCTGCTGCAATATATTGCAAACAAATACACGGAAATGAAATAAAGGTTTCTCTCTTAGTTTCTAAAACTAAAGTCGCAGCTATCAAACAAGTATCTGTTCCTAAATTGGAATTATGCAGTGCTCATTTGCATTCAAAGTTATATCGTGCAGTCATAAACACTTTCAAAAAATATAAGTTTGATTGTTACGCTATCAGGTTCAATGTTCCGTCTTACTTTCTTTGGGAACATTCAAGGACCTGACTCGGAACAGGGAGCTTACTAAAGCTATGTTCAATAACTGTGGGAAGTACACAAGATACACAGGAAGGGTATACAGACCCTTTATTTTTCACTCTTTACAAGAATTTCCGTACTTCGGAATACAGAGACCAACTACTTGTGGTCTGAACGTAAGAATATAAAATATAACTAAACTCTAACTTAAATTTCGAATAATCAACAAGGGCCTACGTGTAAGATTGGCCGGATATTAACAGGAAGCCGTATGTAGTACCGAGAACTGTTAACACTACAATACGTTTAAAATTATCACAAGGATTAAACCTCTGGCCTGGAAGGCAAACAGCAACCGAGTAAAACTTCAGAGGCAAGCGGCCTGCTTCGACTAACTCCTTCCTCTCTCTCGCTTGGCAAAAAGCCACAACTTAAGTACTTGGCGTTCGCCAGACAAATTTTGCATAAATAAGTTAACGCTTTTAATTCTGGCCGGAAGTAGAAAATAAGAAGTGATAGTAAAGATTTAAAATAAAATAAACGTTAGTAAAACTTAAGATCCTTACATACTTCCCGCCAGAGTTAATTAGTTTGAAACTGAGGTATAAAACGACCTTGTTGAAAACTTTTAGCTCTAGAATCTAACGCGAGGCCAATCTTTTACAAACATTTCTCACTAGAAACTAGAAATTTAAAAAAAAAAATTTGTTTTTACAATAGCAGCTCCATGGACACCCAATTTTTCATCTGTACTGCATCTAAACAGGAGCTTTTATTCAAATCTGGTTCCTTCCAGAGATCTGGAAGGAAAACTAGTTTAATGAAATGTTATACAATGAAATGGCAAGTAACATGCATATTTATATTTTTCTTAACATTCTTATTTCATTCATGACTATTTTAATTATCTCTCCCCGTGCTCTCTGACATGTGTTGTAAAAGAACACCAAACACGAATGTGTTTATGTATACGTGTTCAACACTGCCTCCTACAATCAAAACACTAACGTGTTAAAATTCAACATCATAAGACCTCGTAACACACCCTATCTTCAACTCTAAACCCTGAGGTACTATTCTGAAAGTGGCTAACTCTGAAGTGTAGCGTCAGAGAGCCTAACTACATTCATTCAACCTTTAACTCATATTCACCATAATTTGGTCTTTTTTCAGTCACACGAACAAGTTTTAATTTTTTTTTTTTTTTTTTTTTTTTTTTTTTTTGCATTACTTTCACTTTTACCATATCATAGTATTTCTTAACATTTAAAATAACAGTTCACATTGTGTATAAGAACATATTAACATGCCGTTAATTTTACGCATTTGACAACATACATTAGTAGTACATTGTTAACTTCTCTTCTTTTCAAAGCAAGTGCCAATTCTTTCTACATTGAAATACTACATTTCAAAAAGTCTTTCAGACTAAAACTTCTTTCTTGCCAGAATGTTTTAAATAAAATTTATACAATAACTTTTACAATATTTAAGTATTTACACATTCCTATTATACATCAACTTTAGTTTTACGCGCGAGTAATTGAAAAACATAATACCAAAATCGGTAACAACTCATTTCTCGCCTTTTTGGCGATAAAGATAGACCTCACATGAGGTAAAACTTCTTGAAATCTGCCACTTGCAGTAAGAATGAAAGATTAACTTAAGTTTGCAAAGTAACATAAAATTTTACTCAGCTTTGTGATATTCGGACATTCTTTTCTGAGCCCAGTCCTGGAAGGTAGCGCAGATTCTGATTTGATTTATCCTCCTTCTTGTGCGGGCTCGCCCTTGAGTTTCTTTCTCTAGAAGCTTTCTTTTTCCTCCAGTTCGGTCACCCTTGAATACCTTCTTTTTCGCCTCTGCCTGTGATCTTGGCCGTTTGATGGCAGCTGGTCTTGGCGGAACCGGGACACTTCTTTCTCGTTCCTGCTTGGACCTCGTTGCTGGCCGTTCAAATTTTCCTTGTATCTTTTCCTCGGCCGCTAGTGGCCCTTCCGCAGTTCGGCGACATTTGCTGCGGAGAGTCCTGTCCGATGAGTCGATCTTCCGTTTGGGAGCCGGGTTATAGTTGCCGTTATTTCTCCTGGCTTTCTTTAAATTCGTCGTACTTCTCCCTTCTTCATTCTGGGGGTGTTCGTGAGCTCTCTTTTCTGGACAATGGAACGGCTTCTTTTTCTTGTTACCTTCAATTTTCCAACGGGGAAACTTTCTTTTCAATTGCTCCTGCCTCCTAAAGGCTTGTCCTGGTGCTTGACGTTGTTCCACCTCTGGAGATTGTGCCTGCCGTGTCTGCCGTTCCGGATCCTGCAAAAGATCTTTGAAAATTTGCATTTTATTACGATCATTGTAGGGTTTTATTTGATCAATGTTTGCGGAGCATGTTTCACCATTTCTGGCTTTTAACACCACTACAGCGTGAGTTATTTTTTCTATGACATATGGTCTTTCAAATCGTGGAAAAAATTTGGCAGTTTTATCTTCTGGTGCTGAAGAAAGTGAATGCTTAATTTTTAACACTTCATCCCCTACTTTATAAGTTACTCCCCGTCGTTTCATATCATAATAAAGCTTCTGTTTTCTCTGTGCTACTTCCGTATTCTTTTTTGCTTCTTTAATTAATTTTTCTATATCACCCATTTTAAATTCTGGGGCTCTTTGTTGCACATAAAATAATTTATCTAACGGCGTTATAATCTTTCTGCCTAAAAATAACTCAGCAGGAGTTTTGCCCGTTGTATCATGTTTTGCGGTCCTAAGGGCGAAAGCAAATTCATTGACATAGTTATCCCAGCTTTTATGAAAATCTTTAACATAACTACGGATAATTTTTACTATATTTCTATTGACCCGTTCCGCTATATTTGATTGCGGCCGATACGGGACCATTTTTAAATGACGTATGCCCAGTTTTTAGCACATGTCTTCAAATACATTACTTACAAATTGAGGACCATTATCCGATATAACTTTTAGGGGCGCCCCGTATTTTAAAATATATTTATTTAAAATAGGATCAGTAACTAATTTCGCGGAGGCTCGTTTTGAGGGAACAATTTCGGTCCACTTACTAAAATGATCAACCATAACAAGGAGATAGCGACTTTTATTTAACTGACTTTTTGGGAAAGGGCCCAATAAATCGATGCCAATTATTTCATTTGGAAATTCGGATTTAATACTATTTAGAAACCCGGCCGGGCGGAAATTAATATAATTAACTGCTTGACATGTTGGGCAGGACTGGACATACGCCCTTGTTAACTTTTGCAGTTCAGGAAAGTAGACTGCCTCGCGTACGCGTTGGATAGTTTTTCGAATACCAGCATGAGAACCTAAAGGGCTGTCATGCAACTCGTGCAGGATATTTAATCTAAGTCTAGCTGGGGTAACAGGTGGAAATTCGTTGTTTGAATTTGTGGTTTTTGTATAAAGTAATAGACCATCTATTAGTTCGTAATGGGCCGCCATATTCCTTATCGCCACCATATCTTGGTGGCTAAAATTTTCAGGATCCTTTAAATACTCATAAATGCTTCCAAACTCAGGATCCTTACCCAGTTCGGTTATTACAGTTTCTCGGGAATTTATTGTACATGCTGTGAGCATTGCCACCTTTACAGTATTACCTTCTTCATCTATTTTAATTCTGGATAGGGCATCTGCTACGATATTTTCATTTCCGGGGGTATGCTTGATTACCAGATTATATTCTTGTAGCTTGAGTGCCCATCTTATTAACCTTGGGGATAAGTTTTCCCCTGAGTACAATCTAGTTACCGCCGCATGATCAGAGTACACTGTTATTGGCGCCTTTCCAAAATAGACTCGGAACTTTTGCACTGCTAACAGAACTGCAAGTGCCTCTCTCTCGGTCGCGGAATAGTTTCTTTGTGTTTGATTTAAAGTTCGGCTAAAAAATGCCACGGGCTGCTGATTTTGTGAAAGTACCGCTCCTACTGCATAATCCGAAGCATCCACTGAAATTTCTAAATTTTCATCCTTTTCAGGAAATTTGAACACAGGGGCTTGCGTTAATGCTTGCTTTAATTTTTCGAACGCACTATTGGCTTCGGCCGTCCACGAGAATCTTGCCTTTTTCCTTTTTAATTTTAACAATGGTTCAGCAATAGCTGCAAAATCTTTTATAAAGGACCTATAATATGAACAAAGTCCTAGAAAAGAAGAGAGCTTTTTCGCCGTGTTTGGAGTCGGATACTTTTGTACAGCAATTATTTTTGATTCGTCTGTCTCGATTCCTTTCTGAGATATTTTGTAACCTAAATATTTAAATTCAGGGTCTGCAAATTTGCACTTTTCGACATTAACTTTTAGACCGGCCTCATTTAATAAAGAAAACACCTGTCTTAAATCCTGTACATGTTGGTCGAGATTATCACTGGTAATAATGATATTGTCTAAATAGATAAATGTGGACTTTCCAAGAACAGGCCTTAACACAATGTCCATACATCGCTGAAATGTTGCCGGTGCCCCTGAAAGGCCAAACGGCATACGCAGAAATGCATAAGTGCCAGACTTGGTTATAAAAGCAGTCTTAGGCACGTCCTCAGGCCTAACCCCTATTTGAAAATAACCAGTCGTTAAGTCTAAAGTCGTCATATATTTGTCGATGTTATGTTCCTTAGAATTTCTTCAATAATAGGTAACGGATATACCGGATATTTAGTTATGGAGTTTTATTTACGGTAGTCAATCGCGAATCGGCACCTTTTTGGATGTGCCAATGGATAGTCATTATTTTTCTTACATAAAACCACCGGGCTAGCATAACTACTTGAGATGGGCGTTATGATCTTTTTACGTAGCATATCGGTGATATGCCATTCTATAATTTTTTCCTTATTCTTATCATACCGGTATGCTTTGTGGTGAACTGGCATTGAATCTCCGGTGTCAATACTATGGTTAGTAACCTGAGTAAATCCTGGAATATCACTAAATAACGAAGCAAATTCACTTACCACTTGTCGGATTCTGTCTTGCTCGTCATTAGGCAGGTGGTCAAGTTTTAACATCGGCGGTTCAGCGTTTTCAGTACGAACTGGTTTCATTGTCAGCTTAAGAGACGCTTCATTAAAATCCAGCGTAGCTTGTGCCTCTGAAAGAAAATCTATTCCTAAAATAATATGTGCTTGCAGATTCTTTACTATGAAAAACATAACCTTTACTTGTTCGTCCTTGATACGGACATACAGCGGTAATTTACCTATACACTTACATTTTTCTCCTTGCGCCGCTAACACTGTCGTATTATCCGAATTATATATGCGGTATTTCCGAAAATACTTCCTAAAAAAATCCCCTGCCACACAGGAACACTGCGCGCCTATATCCAGGAGTGCGGTGGCTGGGATATTATTCACCAACACTTCAATCTTCGGAAAAGTCAAATTTTTCACCATTACTGTATTTAACTTGAAGGAAGAGGGGTTTTCTTGGCCTTCGGATTTCCGCACCCTCCCGTCAGCAGAAATCCGTTTTAGTTTAAATCATTTTTCATTTCCATGCTTTCCTTCTTTTTCCACTGGCCTTGAGACTTTCTTCCTGGATTGCTATTGAACGGTCGACGTTCGCCGGCTGTTTTTGAATGCTCGGGTTTCCTTGCCCACTGATTTGCTTTGCTTCCGTAGCCGTGTGCTTGACTTTGCTGTGGTCTTGGCGCACCAAATTGGTTTCGTTGTTGATATTGGCGTCTTCTTTCAATGCTCGCCGTTCTTCTACTTTCAAACTGGATTGCTAGCTCAAATAACTTTTCGAGTGTAGTCGGATTCCTTAATTCAATAAAGTCTTGCACTTGGGGAAGTAACCTCGGCAAAATCACTTGAATTATCTCAGGATCCGGACGGTTTCCATACAAGAGTTTGAAGACGTGATTTTTTCTTAAAATAAAGCTTGAGAGATTTTCGATTCTTTGCTGATATATGCTGAAAAGTTCCGTTTCTAATTTCGCACGATCCCTTACGACAGGGAAGGCTTTTACTAGGGCAGTCTTGAAATTCTCGTAAGTATAGGTGGGACTTCCTGCTTGACCCAAGAGACTTCTGCCTATACATTTGAACCAATTAAGCGCTTGGCCCCTCAAAGAGGTGGTAGCTAAGGTAACGTTTTGAAACTCATGCACGGGGTAGAGCATGAAGTGGTCATCCAATTTTTCCAAAAAACTAGTTACCGGTGAGTTTCCATTAAATGTTGCTTCTGGTTTCATCGAAGCGGGCATGGTCTGGACGATGTAACCAAATCCTTCCAGGGCGGCAGCTGGCATTTCTGGATTCTGAGCCGCTTCTGCAGGCAGCACAGGTTCTTCTTGAAACTCGGCCATGGTTATTCTTCTTCGTTGGGCGCCACTATCAGGTTCAATGTTCCGTCTTACTTTCTTTGGGAACATGCAAGGACCTGACTCGGAACAGGGAGCAGCTTACTAAAGCTTGGACTGACTCCAAAGTCATACTTTCCTGGCTTTCGGCACATACCCGTAAATGGAAGACTTTTGTTGCAAACCGGACATCTCAAATAATCGAAGTACTTCCAACAAAATACTGGAGGCATGTCCCTTCCAAAGAGAACCCTGCAGATATCGCTTCGCGTGGTATTGATCCCAGATGTCTTCCTAATTGCAACTTGTGGTGGAATGGCCCAAGCTGGCTTTTATTGGATTCGTCTCAATGGCCGAAAGAGGAATCCGCTTCCAAAGAAATCAAGGATCTAATTAAAGCTGAACAAAGATCTGATCATATATATTATCATTTCATAGTGCTACATCAAATGAATTATATAGTGATTTATTCGAAAAATATTCATCATTTTCTAAGATTATACGCATTTTAGCATATTGTTTAAGATTCATCAATAAGTGCAAAACCAATAACAAATGTCAAACACTTATAACTGATTCCTTTTCTCCACTCACTTACACGGAAACTAAAAATGCAGAAATAATCATAATTCGATGGGTTCAGAAAGAATATTTTAATGAAGACCTAAAATGCATTAAAAATAAAAGATCGTTGCCTAAGAAAAGTCAGCTACACTCCCTCCATCCGTTTACATATGAAAACAGTCTTTTACGGGTGGGAGGGCGTTTACAAAATTCAGAATTGTCTTTTAATCAAAAGCACCCAGTGATTCTACCTGCTAGACACAAGATAAGTGAGCTCATCGTAAAAGAAAAGCATGTGACTTATTTACATGCTGGTGCTTCATTACTGTCCCACATTATCAAACAATCATATTGGATCATAGGTGGAAAAAAGGCTCGTTAATAAATGTGTTCACAAATGCATCAAATGCTTCAAATTTAAAGCATCCACTGCATCCCAGCTTATGGGTGATCTACCTAAGCATCGAGTAACACTCGAGAGGCCTTTCTTCAACTGCGGAGTGGACTATGCCGGCCCTATTTCAATCAAATTCAACAAGGGTCGTGGAACAAAATCAACCAAGTGTTATATTGCTCTATTTATTTGTTTCGCTACTAAGGCACTACACATCGAGGCAGTGAGCGATTTAACCGCTGATGCATTTTTAGCTGCTTTGCGTCGCTTCAGTGCTAGACGAGGATCTCCAAGTCACATTTACAGCGATAATGCAACAAACTTCGTTGGGGCTAATCGAAAGCTCAGCGAAATACAACGATTGTGGGCTTCACTTCCTAAGAACGAAGCCGTTGCTCATAATTTAATTCAAGCATCAATAGAATGGTACTTTATACCTCCAGCATCTCCTCATTTCGGAGGAATTTGGGAGGCCGCAATTAAATCAACCAAATATCACTGTAAAAGAGTAATCGGTGAAACTCTACTTACTTTCGAAGAATTGACAACTCTATTGGCTCAGATAGAAGCCATTTTAAATTCTCGTCCGTTATGTAGTGTAAACAATACTGACATTGATTGCATTAATATTCTCACTCTTTCACATTTTCTTACAAGAGACGTGATCCTATCCCCTCCTGAACTACCTCTTACTAGTCCTGCCAATATACGGAATAGGTGGGATCTCCTTTAAAAGATGCGGAAGGACTTCTGCAAATCATGGACCAAAGCATCATCTATCTACTCTTCAAACCAGAAAGAAATGGAAGGACACTCGGCCGAATATGATAATTAGAGACATCGTCCTGTTACTAGATGATGGTCATCTTCAGGGTTCTTGGCCACTAGGACAAGTGGTCGAACTTCATCATGGTGCTGACGGACTAGTTCGTGTGGTCACGGTTAAAACTAAAAGCTCTATTTTCAAAAGAAACATTCATAAATTAGCACCTTTGCCCATATATCAGGATTAATGCCTGATAGGGTGGGAGTATGTTCCGCTGCGCCGGAACAGAACAACTCAACCTCACTCTTTCGCATTTGGAACTATGCCAAAGAACATTTAATTCAGTTGAACTGTCAGACTCAGACGAACGCATACGCAAGGCAGCAGGAATGCTGTCTATTCTTCACTAATTTTGTTCTGTTCTCGTATTATAAGTTTTATATGTCATTTTCTTGTTTATACTTGTATTGTGCAGTTATTTAATATAAGTTTGTGTTTAAAACGAGGACGTGTATTGAGTTAATTCACATTACATCGCAACAGTATCTATATATACCAAATTTATGTTAATTTTGTTTACTTCACATTACATTCCTTATCAGAGGTTTTTTTTTTTTTCCCCGGTTTTTGACACATTCATACGCACACACCTAGTGGACGCTATAACATATCAAGTTATCTTCTACTTTTCTTCATTTTCCTCTCGAGGCCCATCTTTTTTTTTTTTTTTTTTTTTAATCCTTTCCTTTCTCCTCTAAACTACTATGGGCCATTTATTTTTAAATTTATTTTGTCTTTTCTTCCAGGCCTTTTGAACTCGTATAAAACAATACGAAGTTCTTTTACGCTTCTCTGGAAACCAAAATTGCCCCCACCCCTTCTATATACCTTTCCTTCGTACCTAAGCTTGATTTTTCGCCCATCGGTGCAGAAAGACTTAGCGAGTGCAAAACAAGACATCTGTCTACTTTGTCTGTCTGTCTACACTCTGTGGTTTATTGAACATTTTGTTTAAGGACGGATTAATTTTTATCAATTCATGAAACAAAAATATGTTATGTTTTGTAGAAGTGAGGGCGCCACCTAATATTTACCCTAAGTAAGCAGGTATTAGCCCCACACACTAACTAGAAAACTAACAACCTTCTGACATCATTCATCGAGTCGTGATGGAAATTCTGACTCCAGTAAACACTATAAGTACTACCACCGGCGGCGGCATCGACGGTACTCCTACCTTTTCAGCGTTAAATTAGCTCAAGTAAAAGGGATTAAATTACATGATATACATTGCGAAATATATAGTTGTGCAGGTGTATATTTTAAGATGTTATCTATTGCAGTGGGTACAGGCAACATGTTTCAGAACATTATATATTGCATTAGAAACAGGCGTGATGTTCCCACGTTACAAATCATTTTTGTAAACATGATCTGTTTACTATCAGAATTAATTAGGAACTATAAAATTGTTTACAAAGCTTACATTTAAGTGCAGTTGTAAAGTTGTGCTGAAGCTTTAACAGCTCAATTTTGACGATTCATTATGTGCTGTAACGTATGTTTGTGTTAATTGATTTTCAGAAATCAGATTATTGTCTAGCAGTACATTGTTATTTGCATGTAAAAATTGATCATGACATTATAAATTGAGGTGGCTAGAAGCAACTTATTTCCAGCATATAGAGCATGCCTACAATCATGACTTGTTTACATAATTTTTTTACAAACAGCTGTCAAAAATAGAAAAGAATATAAAATAATAAAAAGAAGATAAATAAATAAGTCTGAAAACAAAAGAAAAAAATAGCTTCATCTGCATACTTATGCTTACTACGTACTTTTAGATATATCTGCATATATATGTTGATACATTGCCAACTTATTTTTGTCAGTTCATTGTATGCAATTACGTGTGTTTTTACAATAATTAGTTTACATGAACTACATACTATCATACATTACATTGTTGATACTTAACCAACTCAATGCTGGTTATTTATTATATGTGTTCACTTATCAGGTAATGTGACCTTATGTTACATAGAAATATAGGGGTCATCTTTATTTACCCGAAGTAAACAGATAGGACCCCCTTACCCTACTTGTGAATGACCTATTTTGTGCTTCATATGGTTTGCGATGCTTATTTCTTTCCCATAAAGGTACGCCTACGTACATTATATCTGCATTTAATTGCTTTATTTTGCTATTGCTGGAGCATTTCTTTGAAGGTTAAATTACACTACATAGCTCTTGACTTCTAGCAGCCAAAAAGTCAATAACTTTCGTAATTTTATACCTTAATTTATTCTTAACTGCATATCTTAGAAATAGGAATAAATCCTCTTCTGAATTTGGCTACTTTAGATGAAGGGAATCTGTAAACGGGCAGGAAAATAGATAATGTTCGGGGTGACCCTCTCCACCACATGCACAGGAGTCTGATGATGACAGATTTCTTGCATAGAGATATGTGGGAACCGTGTCCCTTGATAAACCATTTGATATGTCTGGAGAGAGGGATTGGAGGAGAGTCAACTTTGGGGAAGAGGTTGTAAATTCTTCTGCCTGTATTTGCAGCGTCCCACCATTGTTGCCATAAGTCTTTGGTTGTGACCTGTAGTTTTAGTTTGAGGTGAGAAGCTGACCAGGGGATGCTTATTTTCTTGGCATTGATTCCCTGTTCTGCCTCCTTGGCTAATATGTCAGCCTCTTCGTTTCCTTTATGACCAACATGGACCTTGATCCAGATTATAAAGAAGTGTTGGCCTTGGGCATTGGAGGACTTTTTAAGAATTCAAAGAGAAATATCTTTTTCAAATGTAAAATTGTACGCATTGTATGCTTATTTAAATTTTCTTAAAGCATAACGTTTCGGTGAAGTTATATAATCTTGTTTATTCCAATGAAATCTAATCTTTACTAAAACTCTTATTTCGTTAAAGTAACTGAGTATTACATGAAGTTACAATAACTAACTGTAAAGGTTTTATTTACTTGAGGTATTGTAGAGAATTGTAACTGTAAATTTTTGATATTTATAATATTTACCGCTAATATCATAACAACAAAACATAATTATTTAACTTTCTTTTAATCTGGTACACAAAATAAATAATGTCTTTTAGTATGATATATTCTGATGGAGCTTTAAAAGGCATATGCTTGTACGTAAATAATACGTATAAAGATAGGCCGTACGCATTGTAGGCACTTATGAAAGAACAGTTTAGTTTCAATTCCATTTTGTATAAAGAACAAGTATTATTTCTTTCCAGATCTTATTTAAATTTAACGCAGAATTTTTAAAATTAGGTAATCAAAATTAAAAAAAGAGCAGACGATTAATAAAAATAAGAATAATAAATATTATATTCGCACTAACGATATGCTAGCTGCACTCACAAAGCACGAGCCGGAAATGATGTAGCGTCGTCTTTTCCTCTCCTCCTACCTCATCCCTACTTTCAAGTACCATACCTACAAATCTTGGACTCTTCCAACAAACAAAAGCAGCCGTTCCGGGTTTGAGTGCCTTCTCAAACCCGATCCCGCTCTATTTTATGGAAAATTGCTAGAGCGCTCAAAAGATCAGAGAATAGAATTGAACCCATCTCCTATGGAAATGAAAATATACATAATATGGATAAAATTGTTAACCTGTTTGCAGATTCTTATAAACAACCGTTTACTGATAATAATTTCCCTGATCCCAACGACCTAAATGTGATAAACCATGTAAACATAACCACTCAAAGAATAGTGAAAAATTCTGCCAACCGATTACACCACAAAAAGTCAAACGGCTGATAAAGGATCTAAACCCAAAGAAAGCTGCAGGTTTTGACAATAACAAAGCAATCAAAAGAACTACCTAAAAAAGCAATAGTCCTGATCACTTAAATATTAAACGCTTGTCTACAACTAAACTACTACCTCAATCAATGGAAGCATGCAATTATCACGGTCATAAAAAACTGGGAAAACGGGGGGGGGGGAATACAACAGACTATCGCCCAATTTCACTCCTCCCCACCTTAGGAAAACTTTGCGAAAGAATAATAGTACAAAAATTAGAAGAAATTATTTTAGAAAAAGAAATTTTGAAAGATATTCAATTCGGTTTCCAAAAGAAATTCTCCACCACACAGCAGATCACTAGAATTGTAGAAAAAATAGGTGAATCATTCAACAAGAAAGAAAAAGTTGCGGCTTTGTTTCTCGACATAGAGAAAGCGTTTGATAAATTATGGCATTACGGCCTCCTTATCAAACTCATCAACTACCATATTCCCATCAAATTAATCGCTTTCATCAAAAGCTTCCTTACTAAAAGATCTTTTCAAGTTAAAATCAAGGAAAACATCTCCGGCAGCAAAAAGATTAACAGTGGCCTCCTGCAAGGTGCGAATTTATCTCCGCTTCTTTATAATTTATATACAAATGATATACCAGCTATCAAAGACGCATTTATCGCCTGCTACGCCGACGATACTGATATCCTGTGCAACTCCATAAATCCAGATTTCGCTCAACAAAAGCTACAAGATGCTAAATCAACTTTCCCTTTGGTACAGGGGCTGAAAAATAAAAATAAACGCGACTAAATCAACTGTCATCTTTTTCAAAAGAACTGCAAATCGGCAAAACTATGAAGAAATTAAATGTGAAAACATGATCATCCCAAGAAAAACCCATACTAAATATCTAGGTGTCATATTGGATGAGAAGTTAAACTACTAGATGAGAATAAACAGCATACAATAGAATCAAGAAACAAAGCTTTAAAAGCCCTTATGTCCATATATCCATTAATTGGGAGAAATTCACAGCCAAATCCAAATACAAGAAAGAATATTATATCTCTCAAAGCATTCGCCCAATATTATTATACGCCGCACCTGCATGGGTGTGGTGTTGCTGGCCGTGATCGTATAAAAGTAATTATACTAAGAGTATCAAATGCGAATTAATTCCGCGTAAATCATTAATCTAAAAATTTAGTGGTTAGTACATTGCATGATTATTAATAATAAGAATCAAATGACTTACCCAATAAGGCATGCATGAATCAGTATCTCTCTTTTAAATATACATTTATTAAATCACAAAAACACACATTTCTTGATTAGCCTAGATAAATCACAAAAACACACTTTTCTTGATTAGCCTATATTCGATATGTTATAAGAAAAAAACACATTCATGAATGCCCTGCGGCATGTGCTACTCGTTAGTCCTACGGGACTGTCATAGCGTTCATTTTTTACGGTATATTGCAATTCCTAATCTTGCTGCATCAAAGGCACATTACTTATCAGCATCTTGCAAGAAGCTTAATTAATATGCAATGCAATTACTCGTAATAGAAGAGATCAAATTTCTAGCAGATAGGCTTGAAAATGGCGCACATGGTCGTCACTTCGAAACATCCAATTGTCAGGATTATACACGTTGAGTCACAGCACAGGAACAATTTTTACCTCGCAGCCTAATCAGTAAAGTTTACCTGATTTCTTATATTCTTCGTACAAGAACATATTTTCTCCTCCATCCTTGAAAATGGACCTCAGATCGAGTACCGTGGACGATGGCGAGAGCTGTATGTGTGTGTGTGTGGCCCGAAGGCCCACACGCTCGTTAACACGACGACAGGTAGAAAGAGGAAGCAAAGAATCTCTAAGGAAGGATCCTTAGAGATTCTTTGGAGGAAGACAAAACCAGTCCTTCCAGTATTTATCCACTGCGATGCACGTGGTAGGGCGCGATAACGATTTAAGAATCGATACAGCCACCGTGTTCACTGTGAGAATTCTGTGTTCTCACAATGGGCAAGCGCAGCGACAAGCAATAGGCTTATTCTACAAAAAGTACAAAATACAGCCCTACGTTTTATCACGAATTCACAATGGTTCATCAGAAACACAACCATCCGCAAAGACTTAAATATCAAGCCTTTAGACTCAGAAATTCTTATACATTCACATAATTTCTTCACCAAAATAGACAGCAACGAATATGAAGATCTTAACCCTTTGTTGTAGTAGTAAGTAGGAAAAGTAGTAAGTAATACAAGAAGGGGCGTAGCTAGAGGGGGGGCCAAGGGGGAGCATCTGTCCCCGGGCGCAGAATCCAAGGGGCGCCAAACTGATGTTACGACATTTTAGAATTAAATGTTTTCCATCCTTGGCAAGCAGTAGGGGGCGCGAAATCTTCAGTTGTCCCTGGGCGCTGAAAACCCTAGCTACGACTCTGAGTACAAGTAGGAAAATACGACTTTACTGTATCGCAACCCTTCAAAAGACCAAGAACTAATCCATTACAATAGTAACTGGTAAATTAATAAGTTTTAGGAAAACTTCGATAACCAAGCTGTAAAAAGCAGAGTTTCGCTCAGAAACGCCTGTCATCGGAGGTTCGATCGTTAGCTGAACTTTAAAATGCAAAGAACTTGTATATGTTTAAAAAATTACCTTACTTCATAACCGCATTTAATCAAGAAGAATCTTTTTATCTTTCTTATTTACACCAAAATTGTGCACGTTATTTATTATCAAGAATTATATCTTATTATTACAATACCAAGAATTTTAATGTACATTTAGTCAAGTGTATTACGAAAAGTTTACTTAACCCAGAACACAAATTTATTTCCTTTTAAAAATAAGAGACATTAACTCAGCCTATTTGCAAGTTATGGATAAAATTACATAAACTTTGTTACAAAAAGGTTAAAAAAAAATGTATCCCAGATTACATCACGAAGATGGAGGCACCTGCTTAGTGCAGCTTAATACAACTAGAACTCGAGAAGTGACGCGCGAAAAGCGTATATTCTTGGATGACAATATCCTGTATGTAGGAAACAATAATAGATTGGTAAAGGCCCTCACGGGTCGTACACCTCTAAATAAAAGCGATGGTCTATGGTCTATGAGCGCCTTCTGACCATGCTTTGAGAATCGCGATGTAAAATAAAGTGTGTTTTTATGTGCTAAGTTTCTTCGAGAAGTTATTATTTTGTGAATGGACTAACCAATAGTATTTTAGTTTTTCTCAATAAATGGATATGTAAGCGAATGAGGTAATATGCCCTAAATATGTTATTTTGCTTTGTCCTTGGGAAAAATGCTGTTACTTTCCAGTTGAGCCGAACGCGTGTAACTATCGTAACATTCTCAAAGTTTTAACTGGAATCCACTATAAAAGCAATAAAAAATAGGAACGGAAAGCGCTGCAGATTGAAAAGAAAATAGCAAATTTTGAGTTCATTTTCTTTTATGCATAAAGTAATAATGAAATGAACTACGTTTCAAAAATATTACAGAAAACTACTATGTGTTCATGTTCAGATGGAGCTACGCAATGTTTAACCCTCTGAGCGGCCAGAGTTTCCGCTAAGAAAGCACAAATTTCCCAAAACTACCATGAGAACAAATTATTTTTTGATTTTAATGTAAAAACTCAACTGGTATTTCATATTTGGATTTGTTTACTTTTGATATATTGCCTTAATTTCGTTGACTACAGATATCACAAAAAATATTCTAGCCGAATAACGCGGTCATAAGAAACTACAAAACGAATTTTCACTTATTTTAGCAGAATTGAAACAAATGGTCAAAAATTGGGATTATAGTTCAGTTTCTAATCAAAAGACAAAATAAAATAAAATGTCACTTTGATAAGTTTTCGACACATCATAAAGTTCAATCCCGGGAAAATCATTTTAAAGTTAATGTATTTTACTACGTTTCAGGTATTATTTTAGCGGGAATAAATTATCTATTTATTGGCATGACAAAGGTGAGAGATCGATTTTGCGTTTTGGAACCACGTTAAAATCCATGGTAAAAAAACTTAATTAAATATGTGAAAATTTAATATATTTATTATGAAATATTGTCTCCAGAATTTACAATTTACAAACTGATTATAGGTGTTTAAAGATGGCCTTAATAAAAATATGACCATTCAAGGACTCGGGAACTCAGTGTTAAAAAAGTGCCGTTCACTGGAAAGCGACTTCTATAGGCAAATGTACGCAGATGTCTAACTTTTTTGTAAACAATTCCTGTAACTGTTGCTGCAGTAGAAAGATCCTTTTCATTCAAGATTCCAGAAGTAACACACTAGTGGGCAAAATTTAAGCAATTTTTTTTGGCCGTAATTTCGGGGGGAAAAAAAATCAACTGGGAGACTTGAAATTCGTACTACATAGGCACACTGTAGTACTTAAAGGATGAAGAAGGTATAGTAACAAAAAATAAAAATGACTAGTACAAATACGATAGGAACAAATAGAAAAAGGCTTTATTGACAGAATCGCGTTGATTAAAGAAACTGTCTGGCCAAGAGGGAGAACAAAAACCAGAGTAGTAAAAAAAGTAAGGAATATGTACTCTCCTTACTTCAATGGTGGTGTGGTGGGTCTTGATATTCAACACCAGATTATCTAACAATTCTTGGGCTAAGAATTTCCATTTTCCAAGGCGCATCTGTTTCAGAAGTCCGGCGCTCCGGAGGTTAAGATGGTGCCGTCAGACGTCTTCCTAAACGTTAAACGGAATTTAAATCAGGTGAGTACGTTGGCCAATCCATTATGTGGATATCTTTGTTTTCCCGGAAGTATGCGAGCGTTATCTGTTTAACCCTTTCCGGCACGCTACCTTTTTAAAGTCGGAGTTTTGATTAAAAAAAAGGTAGGTAATTTAATTAGGCCTAGAGGAGTACACAAGTAAAATTTTGTGATGATAGCATTTATTTCTGTGGGTGTGCCGGAAGAGGGCACACTGATTGAATAGAGCTTCGAAAAGAGTGCTAAAACGAGCATTGCTGTCAATGAACTGACCGATGAGATGCGGAGAAACAAAGAATACGGACTCTCAGTTGTCCTACATTATCGGTGAGCCCGGTCTGGGCACACCTAGGGTTCGCCGTTTGATTTTAGGCAAGATTTCAAGGTAAAAATTTAAAACTAATATAGAATAAGAAGATTAGCATACAGCCAAAAAATAACATAGAAATTTCTTTTCAAACAATTCCTTTTATACCCTAAAAAAATCTGGAAGATTTCTTTGAAAAATGAGGGTCTTAAAAAACTAAACATAGCTAAAATACATGGATTGGTTTGTGTTGAGCTGCCATCTACTATAAATAAAGAAGGTTCAGAGTAACCTATAGTAACCTATAAATCCTTTTTCCTTCAATTTTTCTGTGCGTAAAGAAGGAAATTTTTAGGTGTGTCCAGACCGGACACACTGTGCCGCAAAGGATTAAGGAGGGATGTCTTCGTGAAGAACTTTCTAACAGAATCTGGCTCATATTATACATGAATAAAATTACAAAAATCCCTATAGCCAGCTCGTTTGCTATGTAGATATAAAATGTGTAGCGAATTCACAGTGTTCAGTACCTGGGATATGAAACCTAAAGAAGTTTTAGTAAGCCTATAAAGCAAGATGATAACAACTTGCATAAAGATTCATTTTGTGAGTGTTACATTTACTCTATAAGATTACTATTCAAAAGCGTCTAATTATAGCGCAAATGTAACACAGCGTTTAAAACTGAGTTTTAACTATTATCGGTAACAAAATATTGAAATAATAATATAATATATTTCTTCCGCCTTCTTAGCAACGAAATAACCTAATTTCTTTACAATAAAAATTTACTACATATAACATGAAATAAAATTATTCGAATCTGATGTACAGGTTGAAGTTAAATTATCTCCTATCGTAGAAACTTTCATTATTCCAATTTATTTTAATCCGAAAGTTTTCTTTTTCCGGAAATTTATGATATGAAATTATTTTTTGACGATTGAAAAGTCCACAGAGAGATAAGTAGGACTATTCTCTGTGTTCGTCTCGTCACTGTTCATTGGCAGCGTTGTTAATAATAGTGTTGCCAATCACTAAAGTGTAATATATTTAATTTATTTTTCAGTTCAGAGTACATTTTTTTTCAGTGCGACAAAGTGAACCACTGAAAAGCAACATAACGTTTCAATAACTTATAAATATCAATCCTCAAGCAATATAAATACAGGCGAAGTATTATGTTATATAAATATTATAAATAAACCAGTGGTTTGAAGATTCAGTGGTAATCCAACTTTGTCGAAAGTGTGGTTCAGCAAAACATAATATCACATCAAATATGAATAAATCAAATCAATAAAATATAAATTGATTTAATCTATACTACTATTAAAATCTGTGTGCCTCTGTCTGTTTGTGTGTTTGTAACATCATCTTCTCAAGAACGGCTGGGTGTAGAGCTTAGCGGAAGGTAACGTTGGATTCAGAATTCCCGTGGCTCGCCGGATTGACCATCGGCATCTTCGTGCGACTTTAATTAGCCGAGATATTAATTAAAAACTGCTATTTCCCCTACGTTTCCCTACGTTTTGCACTTTCTTTCACCCGTTTTCCCTGTTTTAGGGATTTGGCCGAGTGCCAAATTCGTTTTTCTCGAATATCTGCGGAACGGCTCCGAGTTGCGATTCGAAACGCATATCCCCGTATTCGAAAAAAATCAACGAATCCATCGATACCGGTCCCATCTTCGTACGACAATAATCGGCGGAGTTATTAATTAAAAACTGCGAAAACAATAATTTCGGCACTCAGTCTTCCGAGTGGCAACAGTCTTGGCAGTCGTCGGAGATAAAAATGCTATGGGAACGCCAAGGCCGTTCGCCACTAACAAACTAAGAATAAAAAATTAAAATAACTTAAAGGAATAAACTGAAAAGCTAAAATAAAACTAAAAATAGAAACATTCTCTTCATTTAGTTGTCGTTAGTTGAATGTAGATTGGTTTATGCCCTTGATAAGTCGAGTAAATGACGTCATAGATAAAATAAAAAGTTTTGTTTCCCGGTCTGGCAACAGATCAAATAGAATCAAAAGTTTAGTTTCCTGGTTTGGCAACAAAAAATTTATTTACGAATTTTGGATTTGGAAGGAGACCGTCGCAATTTTTTCCAGCATTTCAAATTTCGTAAATATTCTTATTATTACTCATTGCACTTAATCTTTATTTCTTTTTACAGGATATTTGATTGTTTTTTGCATTTATATTTGTAGTTTCAGTAATTTAAAGTAGTATTTTAGACTTTTATATGCTCCTGTTAGTTTAGAACTTGAGAATTCTTCGGAACATTAACTTGGTGACTCTTTTTATATATTTAATGTATTATTTTGTATTTTTTTAAAGATCTATTCATTCGTGTTTTATATTTCTGTTATTGTTGCTCGATAAATTGCATTTACATTTTATATTTTTGACATTTTCCTGTGTGCGATAACAATTATCGTTTTAAGGCGATCGAATGTTCTATATTTTATTAGATTTGTTATTTTGTTAGGTTTTGTTATTTGAATTTCAGAATTGATTTCAGAAGTTCCTAATTTATATTTGTATTTATACCTTTTATTTATTTTGTGTTTAGGTTTTCATTTTCTGTTTATGTGCATTGTTCTCAGATTGATCTAATTATTAGAAATATTTTCATAATTTTTATCTGTGCTTGGAATTTTTCATAATATTACCCATATTATTTCTTATTTGCCAGCAATTTTTTAACAGGGAAGTTTTTGTTTTACATTTTTGATTTTTTAAAATTAATTTGCTCTTAAGTGGAAAATTTTTCATTTAGTCTAGGATTATTTTAAAATTTGTGTTGTATACATATAGAATGCATTAATTTTTTTTCCAGCAGTATTGGTTTAATGAGCAATATTTTTCTTTTATCTGCGTAGTCAATTTTTTGAGTCGAGTTAATATTTTAGTAGTGCTTTTTTTAACGTACTGAAATGCCGAAACGGAAAAGAGGCATTACAGGAGATGCATCAAGAAGACGAAGAGCTGAAGCACAGAGTTTACGGTGAGCTGCAGAAAATGAAGAAGAAACTGCTGCGAGACTGAGCACGCAAGCGCGTCGGCAAGCAAACCAACGCGCTCAAGAAACGGAAGAAGAAACCGCTACGAGACTCGGCAGGAAAGCTCAACATCAAGAAAATTTACGTGCTGCAGAAACGGAACAAGAAACCATTAGGAGACTCAGCAGGCAATCCCAATGTCAAGAAAATTTGCGTGCTCAAGAAAGTGAAGAAGAAACCAGTAGGAGGCACAGACTGGACTCTCATCGTCATCGTCAAGTTCGAGCGGAAGAGTCGGAAGAGGACGCTGCTACACGAAGAACGCGAGACGCTGCATGCCACAGACAAGTCTCATCCGAAGAAACAATGTCCGTACGAGAAGACAGGCTACGCATGAATGCAGCACAACGTTCACGCAGCACTCTTCACAATGCAGGAAGATGTGGACTCGAAGTTTATGTTGAGCAACACAGCGCCGGTTCAATGGAAGCTTCCTGCGATCTCTGCAACGGATTGTTCTTTACGGGAGAAAGGAATGCAAGAGCAAGATACATGCACTGCTGTAACAATGGGAAAATTGTCGAAGCTGAAAGAAGATATCCAGAAGAATGGCACAATTTAATGAATGGGAACCACCCGTTTTCTGAAGAGTTTTTTGCCAACATACGTACTTACAACTGCCTGCTCAGTTTTGCTTCATTGGGTGCCAATATAGAAATGCCTTCGGGTTCGGGTCCCTACTGCTTCAGGATTCACGGTGCCATATATCATCGAACGAGCCACCTTCATCCGCCTCATCTCGGTCAAGAACAGTATGCTCAGCTGTACATTTTAGATTCGGATCAAGCCCTCAGGCAGAGAATGAACATATTTGGAAATGTTGCCCTGAACGCCGAACTCCTGAGACAGTTGGACACAGTTTTAAGGAACGTTAATCCATATGCGGAAGCCTACAAGATGCTGAAGGAATTCGAAGAAGAAACTGTACGAGAGCAAGGTGCCGAAACTGCTGCGGATATCCGCATGTACATCAAGGGTGAAAGTGTTGCTGCAGGCGAGCACAGGGGACGTTACAATGCTCCGAAAGAAAATGAAGTTGCAGTCGTCTTCAAGAGTACGGACGGCGCTCCTCCATCGAAACCGAGACATCGTGATCCATCCGAGAGGTGGCGGTCTCATCAACATCAGTACCTTAAATCCCAACTTGGAACCCATGACGTACGTACTTTTCTTTCCTCACGGCGAGCAAGGATTCAGAGTCGGACAGCAATACACAGAGTTACAGTTTTACAGTCACAGGGTGTCCGTACGACGAGATTGCTACAACCCGATTTTGTATGGCCGGAAATTGTTTCAGCAGTATCTCGTGGATGCATACGTAAAAGTTGAAGGCAACAGGATTGCGTACCTCCGGAGCCATCAGACGAATCTGAGAGTGGAAACTTACATGGGTCTTGCCGATCACATTTACAGAGTTGGTCAAGAGGCGGGCGTCCGCCCTGGAATACCGGTTATACTTCCGTCAACGTTTATAGGAAGCCCTCGCTGCATGCAGCAAAACTATCAGGACTCGATGGCCATTGTGCGCGACTTTGGTAAACCGGATCTGTTTTTGACTTTCACGTGCAACCCTAAATGGCCGGAAATAACAGAAAACTTATTCCCAGGACAGAAGGCTCACGATCGCCCGGACATCGTTGCGAGGGTATTTGACCTGAAGAAAACGGCTTTGATGCAAGATTTGACAAAGAATCACATCTTAGGTGCGACCATTGCAGATATACACGTCATCGAATTTCAGAAGAGAGGATTGCCTCATATGCACCTTTTGTTGTTTTTAGCGGAAGAAGACAAAATAAGAGATGCAGAGTGCATCGACTCGCTGGTGTGTGCTGAACTTCCAGATGCTACTCGACATCCGGAGCTACACAACATTGTGAAGTCATCGATGATTCACGGACCCTGCGGTGAACTGAATAGAAACTCATAAGTGATGGTGTATGTTCGAAAGGATTTCCGAAACCGTTTCAGGCAGAAACTAAAGAGAACGTGAATGGCTACCCACTCTACAGAAGAAGGGAACGATGGAAACTTTATCGTGATCAAGGGTCATGCCATCGATAACAGATGGGTCGTTCCTTACAATCCGTATTTATCGAAAACGTACAACGCCCACATAAACGTTGAAGTATGCAGCTGCATAAAATCGGTGAAGTATTTGTTCAAATACGTGTACAAGGGTCATGATGCAGCTAAAGTTGTTCTGGAAGAATCTGGAGATAGAACTTTAATGTGGGACGAGATCAAATGCTTCTTAAATGCAAGATACGTGTCTGCCCCTGAAGCAGCGTGGAGGCTGTTTGAAAAAAGAATGCATTCTAAGTCGCACTCCATCATACGACTACCGGTTCATTTGGAAAACCTGCAGCCCGTCTATTTTGCCGAATCCGAAGAAAGGAATGCTTTCCAGAGAGCTGCCGAGAAAAATACCATGCTCACCGGATGGTTTGAACTGAACAGGACAGTTCCCGAAGCGAATGGTTACCTGTATGCCGAAATTCCTAAACATTTCACCTGGAGGAATCATGCCTGGCAGACACGAGTTAGACTTGGAGATTACATCATTTCAAGAATGTATTCTGTTAGCCCGAAAGATGTTGAGCGTTTCCATCTGAGGTTGCTGCTGTGTCACGTTAAAGGAGCGAAGAGTTTTGCCGACTTAAGAACTTACGAAGGTGTGGAGTATTCAACGTTCAAGGAAGCCTGCCGTGCAAGGCATCTGCTGCAAGACGACGAAGAATGGAAAAATACTCTGGCAGAAGCATCAGCTTTTCAAATGCCACCGCAGCTAAGACAGCTTTTTTGCTTCATCTGTGTTTTCTGCAACCCTGCGGAACCCGTCGCTTTGTGGAATGAATTCAAAGAGTCCCTTTCTGAAGATTTTGCGAGATCTTACTCCTTAGAAGACAGTTTCAGCCTTGCACTGAGAAGTATAGAAGACCAGTTAGAAGTGCACAATGTTTCGCTATGTTCTCTTGGTCTCCCGCAACCAACATTGACTGATGCTGTTTCTCTCGAAGTCCCGCAGTTCGATGTCCAGTATGAAAACGAACAAGCCGAAGTGTTCAACGGGATGTTGAATCCTGAACAGAAATTAGTTTACGACTTGGTTTTGGAAGCTGTACGAGATCAGAATCCTAACACACCGAAGACATTTTGTGTTAATGCGTTTGCCGGAGCTGGAAAAAGTTTCCTTTTTAGGACGATCCTTCATGCTGTTCGAGGAATGGGCCACGTTGCCATTCCCGTTGCGTGGACAGGCATTGCTGCTGTGCTGTTGACCGGTGGAAGAACTGTACACTCTACTTTCAAGTTGCCCGTTCCACTTCTGGAAAATTCTTCGTGCCGTGTGAGACAAGATAGCGCTGAAGGAAGGTACTTGAAGACTGCGAAACTTTTCATATGGGATGAATGCACCATGACGCCTCATTACGCTTTGGAAGCTGTCGACAGATTGCTGAGAGACTTGACCGGACTGGATGTTCCTTTTGGCGGTAAAACCTTAGTTTTAGGAGGTGACTGGAGACAAACATTACCTGTTGTCGCACATGGAAACCGAACTTCTGCGATCGAGAGCTGCCTCAGGAACTCCTTTTTGTGGCCACATTTCAAACAATGCACGCTTTCCACCAATATGCGATTGAATCCGGAAGAACAAGAATTTTCAGAATGGCTTCTGCAGTTGGGAGACGGTCGTCTTAAAAATGACAGTGGCTTGGACGAAGACATTATCGAAATTCCATCTTTGTGTGTGGTCAACAGATCGATAGTAGAAGAAATATTTGGCTGCGGTAATGAATTCGACTTACAAGACTTGGCCAGTAAAGCGATTTTATGTCCAAAGAACGAGGAAGCTCTGAAGCTTAATGAAGAAATTCTTTTCACGTTTCCAGGTCAAGTTTTCACGCACTACAGTGCAGACTCGGTTATTTGCGATGACGAAGAAGAACAAGAAACGTATCAGCTGGATTTCATCCACAGCCTGACGCCTTCTGGAATGCCACCTCATCGTCTGAATTTGAAAGTTGGAGTTATAGTTATGCTTCTACGAAATCTACATCCATCGGTTGGACTCTGCAACGGAACAAGGCTCATTGTGAAGAGAATTATGCCAAACGTTTTAGATTGTGAAGTCATCTCTGGACAGAATGCTGGATCGATAGTTTTCATTAAACGTGTTGAACTTTCACCATCAGATTCAAACCTCCCCTTTCAGCTCAAGCGAAGACAGTTTCCCATCAGGCTTGCATTTTGTATGACTATTAATAAGTCACAGGGACAGACACTTAAGAAAGTTGGGATTTATTTACCGCAACCAGTTTTCAGTCATGGAATGCTTTACGTAGCTTTTTCAAGATGTTCGTCTATGAGGAATGTTCGTGTTTTAGTGAAAGACACCAAGAAGCAAGGCCGTTTGATGCCCGCATGTTCTAAAGTATTCACAAGAAATATTGTTTACAGGGAGGTTCTGCAGTAAAAAAGTTACTCGAGACATTGAAACAGTGAGATTTTTGCAACACAAAATGAAGTTAATCAAGCCAAAGCAAAAATGAAAAAGATTTGAGGTTTTTGGATGACTGGGATAAATTGAAGCAAGTCAAGATGAAGCTGAAACAGTTTGAGAATTATGCATTAGTCGGCTTTTATGTCTGTTGTTACAAAGTGGAATTTGTAGTAGTTAGGCAATCGGAAGCTGTATTATTTTTTCAATGTTGTAAATATTTTTTATAAATTTTCCTTTTCAGGTCTACATACAATTGCGTTCATTAATTTTAAAACATTTTATGTATTTTTCTTTTTTAGGTATTTATGGAACTGATTTCAATCACATAAAAATATTTCTTTTTCAGGTGTATATAGAAATGATTTGATTCAAATTAAAATGTTTTTATACATTTCTTTTCAGATGTACATAGAACTTGTAAATACTTTTTTTCAGGTGTATATAGAAATGATTTCATTCAAATTAAAATGTTTTTCTTTTCAGGTGTACATAGAACATGTAAATTTTTGTAAATAATTTTTCTTATTCATTGCTTGCATTTTTGTAAACACATACAAATATATATATATCTTAATTGTGCGTGTGTGTATATATGTATATACAATTGCATCAATATATATATATATATATATATATATACATATTTATATATAGTGATGCAATTTTGTCTATGATTCTGTAACAGCAGACCAGGGAAGGGGCTGATACCTGGGAGAAAAAATAACCCCCTGGTCGATGAGGTTGCAGAGGAGACCCCAGGTGTCAGGCAGTTTATGCCGTCAAAAGCCCACCAATTTTTTCTGTTTACATTTTTTTTTCTGTTAAAGTTTTTGTGTTTAATATAAACTTATAACTAAGAAATTATTATTATTATTATTATTTCTTTTCAGATAAATACGGATTGTAGCTCGCCCATCTGGCGTACTTACTCGGTAGATTTTAAAAATTATTTTCTGTTTTTCTTTGAACTATTGACGCAATAACTGATTTCATTCATATAAAATATTTTGTTTTGCATGATATTTAATATACTCAAGGGATAGGCCTGTAATGTCTTTCCCAAAGTTGTGTCTTTTATAGACATAGGTACAGTAAAATATTTTACGGGTTCACACGACTGACATTTTATGAAACGTTTGGAAAAGTTTCTGTGTGCTGCCCTACTGTGTTATCCAAAGAACAACAGTTGCAGTAGTTGATGATAATGTGTGTACAGCCCCAAATAATTGGAGACAAGGATATTTTGGAGTTTGTTCAAAGCTAAAAAAATATCATTGATGCAGATTCCGACAAAGAAAACGAAATGAATAATGCAGTTCTTGTGGATGATTTTGTTTCATTGATTTTTTATTAAATACATGCCTATATGCATATCTGTGCAAATAAAATGTACTCTAATAAACTTAATTTTGTTGAATTTTTTTTTTTTTTTTTTTTTTTTTTTTTTTCCCAATATCCTTTAACACGAAAAAATTCTTCAGTCCCTTCGGTTTCGTGTTAATAATAACGAAAGTGAGAAAAACAATTTTAATCATAGATTTAAAATTATTTTTCTGTTTTTCATTTAAATATAAAATATTTCCACAAATTTCACACAGAAACTATTTTAGACACCAGTAAATAATTGAGTGCGTGCAGCCCGCCCATCTGCAATACTTACTCGGTAGATTTTTAAAAATTATTTTCTGTTATTTATTTATTTTGAATGCGATAAAAACAGGCGACTAACTAATTTGGTTTATATGTATGTACATATATATTTTCAAATGTATATACAGGGGATATTGGACACATACAACACTATTGACACAATATGAGCTATATCCACACAATGATGGAACAAGGTGTGCAGCAGATGCAAGACATGGGCATGATTCACATGATATTTGATATACTCGAGGGATAGGACTGTAATGAGCAAATGAGTTTGTTCCACAAAGTTGCGTCTTTTACAAACACCCAACATTCGAATCCCAGTGAATGGGGTGGCTGCATGGGTGTTTTTGTTATTTTCCCCATGCCACTTTCCTTTAAAAAGCCGACAAGAAGGCGTCCCTCCCCTTAGGCAGATTGCACTCGAGTGCTTTGCCGTAGCTGAATACGCTACACCACTACATTACACACGGAAGTAAAAATGACACTTCCTGTGGTCGTTGCCTAATTATTCAAAATATTTTGATAATTGTTATCTGTTCTTAGAATTTCCATAGCATTGCACATATTATTATTTAACATTCTGTTATTTACCAGCAATTTTATAATCTGCAAGTTTTGGTTTTACAATTTTTGATTTTTTAAAATTAACACCTTCTTACACAATTTGCAAACGAGTTCAATAACCAAACATTCCCTTTCATATTACATCTGAAGAACTGTTGTAGCATTATGCAACAAACATTTCGCTGTTCATTAAAATATAGGAACACTTTTCAATCAAATTTTGATTAGAATTTGATGTAGATTGAAAAGTTGTTTTCAACTCAGCTGCCTTTACACTCGCAGTTGTATTCACAATTGATTTTCACGCTGGACTTTTATCATTTGTCATATCCGCTAAATTTTAAGTGTCAGCAATTTTTTCTGCGGTAACAGCATCTACAAATGACCATCTGCCATGAATATTCTTCACACATGCACGAGTTTTATTTTAGAACCGCTGATGATTTGGGTTTATGATACTACTTGCTAATAGTATGCATTATGATAGCATAAGTAAAAAAAAAAAAAAATTTACCAGTATAATCAAAATAGAACAAATTCACGACTAAAATATTATCAAGAGTCTTAGAAGACCCTTCGAAGAACATTTTTAGAAGGTAAACAAAGATAACTGACGAAAACTGATCAGCTCGAAAACCCACGCTTGAAAAATGTAAACAAACGCCGCCGAAAGCAGTTACAGTTACGACTAAGATCAAAGGTTTGCTCGCAGTTAAAAGTATTACTTCCGAGCATGAAAAAATTGTAACATAATGCTTTTAAATGTTTTCTACTATTTTAAAGGCATTTAAATGCCAGTATATATTTACTGTTATGAAACATAATTACAAAAGAGATGTTAAGTATAAAATATATAGACAGCAGTTGGAGTTTACCAAAAAGAATTTAAATAAAGGAATTTTAACAACGAGTATACTGTTGGAATATAACACCCGAAAATTTTCGCGATTACACTTCGTACAAGCAGCTGAGCGGTAAAATCGCTGAACACTGGTAGTTCGGTCCAACTTTCTAATCCCGGCGAGCGGGCTGGCTGCATGTGTGTTTTCGTGGTTTTCCGCATGCAGTATCTTCTGCATGCATACGTTAACAAAGCGGGCGCAGCAAATGTAAAATCGCTGTACACTGGTAGTTAGGTCCAACTTTCGAATACCACGAAGGCATCCATCCCCTGAAGTAATGGGCTTCAGCCCGCTCAGCTGGCGGGCTTGCCCGCTAGTCTATACTATTAAAATCTGTGTGCCTCTGTCTGTTTGTGTGTTTGTAACATCATCTCCTCGGGAACGGCTGGGTGTAGAGCTTAGCGGAAGGTACCGTTGGATTCAGAATGCCCGTGGCTCGCCGGATTGACCATCGGCATCTTCGTGCGACTTTAATTAGCCGAGATATTAATTAAAAACTGATTTTCTCCCTACATTTCCCTACGTTTTGCACTTTCTTTCACGGGTTTCCCCTATTTTAGGGATTTGGCCGAATGCCAAATTCGTTTTTCTCGAATATCTGCGGAACGGCTCCGAGTTGCGATTCGAAACGCATATCCCCGTATTCGAAAAAAATCAACGAATCCATCGATACCGGTCCCATCTTCGTACGACAATAATCGGCGGAGTTATTAATTAAAAACTGCGAAAACGTTATTTCATTTTTCGGAGTGGCAACCGTCTCCGGAATTAGCTGAGATAAAATTGCTTTTTCGAAAGCGCCGGGGGGATGACAATTGCTTCCGCTCGAGATTTGTGCTGGCGAAAGGTCACGTGTCAATTTCTTTTTTCTTAAATATCTATGGAACGGCGCTGAGTTGGAATTCGAGGCAGGTGTCTGCGGATTCCAAAAAATTCTACGAATCCAATGATACCATTCTCATCTTCGTAGGACGTTCATCAGCTGAGATATTAATTAAAAACTGTGAAAACGCTAATTTTCGGGCTCATTTTTCCGATTGCAACAGTTTCTTGAATCGCCGCAGATACAAATCAAGGTTATATTCTAAAGTTGAATAAAGCACGCGATTGCATGTTACCTAACTGTATTTTAAAAATATTTCGTTAATGTAGGCATTTTAAATAAACAGCTGCTTTTCACAATTTTTTTTTAATTTCAGGTTAGGATGATTGTCACGTTAATTCTTTTATTGATATTGAATAAAAGTTATTATATTACATTAAATTTAAATGATGACGTTCTTGAAGTTGTACAACTTTAATCAGCTGGGATATTAATTAAAAAATCTGAAAAAGCTATTTTTTAAAAATATGTTGTTATTATTTTAATAATAAATTTGATTTTTTGGAATAATATATTTTTTTATGTTATTAGATACGTGCACTTAATTTAGATATTATCTTTTAATGCAAATGATATTTTAAATAAGTTCGCACCAATAAAAATTAAATTCACACTTTTTTTTTTTTTTAGATTAAAGATTTTTCTTTGCTCCTTTGAGATGGTATACGGTAACTTTCGAATCCCGGTGAGCAGGCAGGCTACACTCATGTTTTTTGTGATTTTACGCATATCTGTTGTGTATGCAGTGTCTTCTGGATGCATAAATGAATAAAGCTGAACTCTGGTAGTTCGGTCCTAATTTCGAATCCCGGCGAACGGGCTGGGTCCATGGGTGTTTGCGTGATTTTACGCATGTGCCTCGTGTACGCAGCATCTTCTGGATGCATAAGTGAATAAAGCGGCCGAAATTCGCTCAAAACCTCTGATTACTGGTAGTTCGGTCATACTTTCGAATCCAAGCGACCGTGTTGGCTCAATGTGTGTTTTCGGGATTTTTCGCATGTGTAACGTGTATGCGGTATCTTCTGCATGCATACTTGAATAAAGCGGGAGCAGCCCGCGCAAAACTACAGAACACTGGTAGTTCGGTCCAACTTTCGAATTCCGGGGTACTGTACATAAAATTTGGTCGCATACGTGAATACAGCGCGCGGATACCGGGTAAAACCGCTGAACACTGGTAGTTCGGTCAAACATTCGAATCTCTGCGAGCGGGCTGGCTGCATGGGTGTTTTCCTGATTTTCCGCATGTGTATAGTGTATAAAGTGATTTCTGGATGCATATGTGATAAAAGTGGGCGCAGCCTGCTCAAAACCTCTTAACGCTGGTAGTTCGATCCAACTTTCGGTGTCAGCGAACGAGCTGGCTCCCCAGGTGTTTTCTTGCTTTAACTCATGTGTATCGTTTATGCAGTATCCTCTCCATGCTTATGTGTATAAAGCGGGCGCAGCCCGCTCCACAAAATAGCTGAACACTGGTATTTCGGTCCTACTTTCGAATTCCGGGGTACTGTATATAAAATTTGGATGCATACGTGAATACAGCGCGCGGATACCGGGTAAAACCGCTGAACACTGGTAGTTCGCTCAAACTTTCGAATCTCGGCGAGCGGGCTGGCTGCATGGGTGTTTTCGTGATTGTTCGCGTGTGTATCGTTTATAAAGTATCTCATGGATGCATACGTGAATAAAGCGGGCACAGAATACTGGTAATGCGGTTCTGGTAATGCGGTAATTTCGAATCCCGACGAACTGGCTGGCTCCATGGGTGTTTTCGTGATTTTACGCATGTGTATAGTGTATGCAGTATCTTCTGGGTGTATATGTGAATAAAGCGGGCAGAGCCCGCGCAAAGCCACATAACACTGGTAATTCGGTCCAACTTTCGAATACCGGCGAACAGGCAGGCTTCATGTTTGTTTTCGTGATTTTACGCATGTGTATCGTTTATGCACCATCTTCAGCATGCATACGTGAATAAAGCGGGCACAGCACGCGCAAAATCGCTGAAAAATTGTATTTCGGTCCAACTTTCGAATCGGCAGCGGGCTGGCTGGAGGGGTGTTTTCGTGATTTTACGCATGTGTACGGTGTACGCAGTATCTTTTGCATGCACACGTGAACACTGTTTTGGGCGGGCTCCCGCCCAAAAGCGCTGAACACTGGTATTTCGGTCCAAATTTCGAATACACGCGAAAGGGCTGGAAGCATGGGTGTATGCTGGAAGCATGCCGCTAAAAAATGGTAGTTCGGTTCAACTTTTCAATACCGGCCAAATTTAACATAGGATATCTTTTAAAAAAGAACAATGATAAGCGGGCTTCAGCCCGCTCAGCTGGCGGGCTTGCCCGCTAGTCTATACTATTAAAATCTGTGTGCCTCTGTCTGTTTGTGTGTTTGTAACATCATCTCCTCGGGAACGGCTGGGTGTAGAGCTTAGCGGAAGGTACCGTTGGATTCAGAATGCCCGTGGCTCGCCGGATTCACCATCGGCATCTTCGTGCGACTTTAATTAGCCGAGATATTAATTAAAAACTGATTTTCTCCCTACATTTCCCTACGTTTAGCACTTTCTTTCACGGGTTTCCCCTATTTTAGGGATTTGGCCGAGTGCCAAATTCGTTTTTCTCGAATATCTGCGGAACGGCTCCGAGTTGCGATTCGAAACGCATATCCCCGTATTCGAAAAAAATCAACGAATCCATCGATACCGGTCCCATCTTCGTACGACAATAATCGGCGGAGTTATTAATTAAAAACTGCGAAAACGTTATTTCATTTTTCGGAGTGGCAACCGTCTCGGAATTAGCTGAGATAAAATTGCTTTTACGAAAGCGCCGGGGGAATGACAATTGCTTCCGCTCGAGATTTGTGCTGGCGAAAGGTCACGTGTCAATTTCTTTTTTCTTAAATATCTATGGAACGGCGCTGAGTTGGAATTCGAGGCAGGTGTCTGCGGATTCCAAAAAATTCTACGAATCCAATGATACCATTCTCATCTTCGTAGGACGTTAATCAGCTGAGATATTAATTAAAAACTGTGAAAACGCTAATTTTCGGGCTCATTTTTCCGATTGCAACAGTTTCTTGAATCGCCGCAGATACAAATCAAGGTTATATTCTAAAGTTGAATAAAGCACGCGATTGCATGTTACCTAACTGTATTTTAAAAATATTTCGTTAATGTAGGCATTTTAAATAAACAGCTGCTTTTCACAATTTTTTTTTAATTTCAGGTTAGGATGATTGTCACATTAATTCTTTTATTGATATTGAATAAAAGTTATTATATTACATTAAATTTAAATGATGACGTTCTTGAAGTTGTACAACTTTAATCAGCTGGGATATTAATTAAAAAATCTGAAAAAGCTATTTTTTAAAAATATGTTATTTTTTTAATAATAAATTTGATTTTTTGGAATAATATATTTTTTTATGTTATTAGATACGTGCACTTAATTTAGATATTATCTTTTAATGCAAATGATATTTTAAATAAGTTCGCACCAATAAAAATTAAATTCACACTTTTTTTTTTTTTTTTTTTAGATTAAAGATTTTTCTTTGCTCCTTTGAGATGGTATACGGTAACTTTCGAATCCCGGTGAGCAGGCAGGCTACACTCATGTTTTTTGTGATTTTACGCATATCTGTTGTGTATGCAGTGTCTTCTGGATGCATAAATGAATAAAGCTGAACTCTGGTAGTTCGGTCCTAATTTCGAATCCCGGCGAACGGGCTGGGTCCATAGGTGTTTGCGTGATTTTACGCATGTGCCTCGTGTACGCAGCATCTTCTGGATGCATAAGTGAATAAAGCGGCCGAAATTCGCTCAAAACCTCTGATTACTGGTAGTTCGGTCCAACTTTCGAATCCAAGCGACCGTGTTGGCTCAATGTGTGTTTTCGGGATTTTTCGCATGTGTAACGTGTATGCGGTATCTTCTGCATGCATACTTGAATAAAGCGGGAGCAGCCCGCGCAAAACTACAGAACACTGGTAGTTCGGTCCAACTTTCGAATTCCGGGGCACTGTACATAAAATTTGGTCGCATACGTGAATACAGCGCGCGGATACCGGGTAAAACCGCTGAACACTGGTAGTTCGGTCAAACATTCGAATCTCTGCGAGCGGGCTGGCTGCATGGGTGTTTTCCTGATTTTCCGCATGTGTATAGTGTATAAAGTGATTTCTGGATGCATATGTGATAAAAGTGGGCGCAGCCTGCTAAAAACCTCTTAACGCTGGTAGTTCGATCCAACTTTCGGTGTCGGCGAACGAGCTGGCTCCCCGGGTGTCTTCTTGCTTTAACTCATGTGTATCGTTTATGCAGTATCCTCTCCATGCTTATGTGTATAAAGCGGGCGCAGCCCGCTCCACAAAATCGCTGAACACTGGTATTTCGGTCCTACTTTCGAATTCCGGGATACTGTATATAAAATTTGGATGCATACGTGAATACAGCGCGCGGATACCGGGTAAAACCGCTGAACACTGGTAGTTCGCTCAAACTTTCGAATCTCGGCGAGCGGGCTGGCTGCATGGGTGTTTTCGTGATTGTTCGCATGTGTATCGTTTATAAAGTATCTCATGGATGCATACGTGAATAAAAGCGGGCACAGAATACTGGTAATGCGGTAATTTCGAATCCCGACGAACTGGCTGGCTCCATGGGTGTTTTCGTTATTTTACGCATGTGTATAGTGTATGGAGTATCTTCTGGGTGTATATGTGAATAAAGCGGGCAGAGCCCGCGCAAAGCCACATAACACTGGTAATTCGGTCCAACTTTCGAATACCGGCGAACAGACAGGCTCCATGTTTGTTTTCGTGATTTTACGCATGTGTATCGTTTATGCACCATCTTCAGCATGCATACGTGAATAAAGCGGGCACAGCACGCGCAAAATCGCTGAAAAATTGTATTTCGGTCCAACTTTCGAATCGGCAGCGGGCTGGCTGGAGGGGTGTTTTCGTGATTTTACGCATGTGTACGGTGTACGCAGTATCTTTTGCATGCACACGTGAACACTGTTTTGGGCGGGCTCCCGCCCAAAAGCGCTGAACACTGGTATTTCGGTCCAAATTTCGAATACCCGCGAAAGGGCTGGAAGCATGGGTGTTTTCGTGATTTTCCGCATATGTATAGTGTATGCGGTAACTTCTGGATGCATAGGTGAAAAAAGCGGGGGAAGCCCGCGGAATGCCGCTAAAAAATGGTAGTTCGGTTCAACTTTTCAATACCGGCCAAATTTAACATAGGATATCTTTTAAAAACGAACAATGATAAGTGGGCTTTAGCCCGCTCAGCTGGCGGGCTTGCCCGCTAGTCTATACTATTAAAATCTGTGTGCCTCTGTCTGTTTGTGTGTTTGTAACATCATCTCCTCGGGAACGGCTGGGTGTAGAGCTTAGCGGAAGGTACCGTTGGATTCAGAATTCCCGTGGCTCGCCGTATTGACCATCGGCATCTTCGTGCGACTTTAATTAGCCGAGATATTAATTAAAAACTGATTTTCTCCCTACATATCCCTACGTTTTGCACTTTCTTTCACGGGTTTCCCCTATTTTAGGGATTTGGCCGAGTGCCAAATTCGTTTTTCTCGAATATCTGCGGAACGGCTCCGAGTTGCGATTCGAAACGCATATCCCCGTATTCGAAAAAAATCAACGAATCCATCGATACCGGTCCCATCTTCGTACGACAATAATCGGCGGAGTTATTAATTAAAAACTGCGAAAACGTTATTTCATTTTTCGGAGTGGCAACCGTCTCGGAATTAGCTGAGATAAAATTGCTTTTTCGAAAGCGCCGGGGGGATGACAATTGCTTCCGCTCGAGATTTGTGCTGGCGAAAGGTCACGTGTCAATTTCTTTTTTCTTAAATATCTATGGAACGGCGCTGAGTTGGAATTCGAGGCAGGTGTCTGCGGATTCCAAAAAATTCTACGAATCCAATGATACCATTCTCATCTTCGTAGGACGTTAATCAGCTGAGATATTAATTAAAAACTGTGAAAACGCTAATTTTCGGGCTCATTTTTCCGATTGCAACAGTTTCTTGAATCGCCGCAGATACAAATCAAGGTTATATTCTAAAGTTGAATAAAGCACGCGATTGCATGTTACCTAACTGTATTTTAAAAATATTTCGTTAATGTAGGCATTTTAAATAAACAGCTGCTTTTCACAATTTTTTTTTAATTTCAGGTTAGGATGATTGTCACGTTAATTCTTTTATTGATATTGAATAAAAGTTATTATATTACATTAAATTTAAATGATGACGTTCTTGAAGTTGTACAACTTTAATCAGCTGGGATATTAATTAAAAAATCTGAAAAAGCTATTTTTTAAAAATATGTTATTTTTTTAATAATAAATTTGATTTTTTGGAATAATATATTTTTTTATGTTATTAGATACGTGCACTTAATTTAGATATTATCTTTTAATGCAAATGATATTTTAAATAAGTTCGCACCAATAAAAATTAAATTCACACTTTTTTTTTTTTTTTTTTTAGATTAAAGATTTTTCTTTGCTCCTTTGAGATGGTATACGGTAACTTTCGAATCCCGGTGAGCAGGCAGGCTACACTCATGTTTTTTGTGATTTTACGCATATCTGTTGTGTATGCAGTGTCTTCTGGATGCATAAATGAATAAAGCTGAACTCTGGTAGTTCGGTCCTAATTTCGAATCCCGGCGAACGGGCTGGGTCCATGGGTGTTTGCGTGATTTTACGCATGTGCCTCGTGTACACAGCATCTTCTGGATGCATAAGTGAATAAAGCGGCCGAAATTCGCTGAAAACCTCTGATTACTGGTAGTTCGGTCCAACTTTCGAATCCAAGCGACCGTGTTGGCTCAATGTGCGTTTTCGGGATTTTTCGCATGTGTAACGTGTATGCGGTATCTTCTGCATGCATACTTGAATAAAGCGGGAGCAGCCCGCGCAAAACTACAGAACACTGGTAGTTCGGTCCAACTTTCGAATTCCGGGGTACTGTACATAAAATTTGGTCGCATACGTGAATACAGCGCACGGATACCGGGTAAAACCGCTGAACACTGGTAGTTCGGTCAAACATTCGAATCTCTGCGAGCGGGCTGGCTGCATGGGTGTTTTCCTGATTTTCCGCATGTGTATAGTGTATAAAGTGATTTCTGGATGCATATGTGATAAAAGTGGGCGCAGCCTGCTCAAAACCTCTTAACGCTGGTAGTTCGATCCAACTTTCGGTGTCGGCGAACGAGCTGGCTCCCCGGGTGTTTTCTTGCTTTAACTCATGTGTATTGTTTATGCAGTATACTCTCCATGCTTATGTGTATAAAGCGGGCGCAGCCCGCTCCACAAAATCGCTGAACACTGGTATTTCGGTCCTACTTTCGAATTCCGGGGTACTGTATATAAAATTTGGATGCATACGTGAATACAGCGCGCAGATACCGGGTAAAACCGCTGAACGCTGGTAGTTCGCTCAAACTTTCGAATCTCGGCGAGCGGGCTGGCTGCATGGGTGTTTTCGTGATTGTTCGCATGTGTATCGTTTATAAAGTATCTCATGGATGCATACGTGAAGAAAGCGGGCACAGAATACTGGTAATGCGGTTCTGGTAATGCGGTAATTTCGAATCCCGACGAACTGGCTGGCTCCATGGGTGTTTTCGTGATTTTACGCATGTGTATAGTGTATGGAGTATCTTCTGGGTGTATATGTAAATAAAGCGGGCAGAGCCCGCGCAAAGCCACATAACACTGGTAATTCGGTCCAACTTTCGAATACCGGCGAACAGGCAGGCTCCATGTTTGTTTTCGTGATTTTACGCATGTGTATCGTTTATGCACCATCTTCAGCATGCATACGTTAATAAAGCGGGCACAGCACGCGCAAAATCGCTGAAAAATTGTATTTCGGTCCAACTTTCGAATCGGCAGCGGGCTGGCTGGAGGGGTGTTTTCGTGATTTTACGCATGTGTACGGTGTACGCAGTATCTTTTGCATGCACACGTGAACACTGTTTTGGGCGGGCTCCCGCCCAAAAGCGCTGAACACTGGTATTTCGGTCCAAATTTCGAATACCCGCGAAAGGGCTGGAAGCATGGGTGTTTTCGTGATTTTCCGCATATGTATAGTGTATGCGGTAACTTCTGGATGCATAGGTGAAAAAAGCGGGGGAAGCCCGCGGAATGCCGCTAAAAAATGGTAGTTCGGTTCAACTTTTCAATACCGGCCAAATTTAACATAGGATATCTTTTAAAAACGAACAATGATAAGCGGGCTTCAGCCCGCTCAGCTGGCGGGCTTGCCCGCTAGTCTATACTATTAAAATCTGTGTGCCTCTGTCTGTTTGTGTGTTTGTAACATCATCTTCTCAAGAACGGCTGGGTGTAGAGCTTAGCGGAAGGTACCGTTGGATTCAGAATTCCCGTGGCTCGCCATATTGACCATCGGCATCTTCGTGCGACTTTAATTAGCCGAGATATTAATTAAAAACTGCTATTTCCCCTACGTTTCCCTACGTTTTGCACTTTCTTTCACCCGTTTTCCCTGTTTTAGGGATTTGGCCGAGTGCCAAATTCGTTTTTCTCGAATAACTTGGGAACGGCGCCGAGTTGGAATTCGAAACGCATATCTCCGGATTCGAAAAAAATCAACAAATCCATCGATACCGGTCCCATCTTCGTACGACAATAATCCGCGGAGTTATTAATTAAAAACTGCGAAAACAATAATTTCGGCACTCAGTGTTCCGAGTGGCAACAGTCTCGGCAGTCGTCGGAGATAAAAATGCTATGGGAACGCCAAGGCCGTTCGCCACTAACAAACTAAGAATAAAAAATTAAAATAACTTAAAGGAATAAACTGAAAAGCTAAAATAAAACTAAAAATAGAAACATTCTCTTCATTTAGTTGTCGTTAGTTGAATGTAGATTGGTTTATGCCCTTGATAAGTCGAGTAAATGACGTCATAGATAAAATAAAAAGTTTTGTTTCCCGGTCTGGCAACAGATCAAATAGAATCAAAAGTTTAGTTTCCTGGTTTGGCAACAAAAAATTTATTTACGAATTTTGGATTTGGAAGGAGACCGTCGCAATTTTTTCCAGCATTTCAAATTTCGTAAATATTCTTATTATTACTCATTGCACTTAATCTTTATTTCTTTTTACAGGATATTTGATTGTTTTTTGCATTTATATTTGTAGTTTTAGTAATTTAAAGTAGTATTTTAGACTTTTATATGCTCCTGTTAGTTTAGAACTTGAGAATTCTTCGGAACATTAACTTGGTGACTCTTTTTATATATTTAATGTATTATTTTGTATTTTTTTAAAGATCTATTCATTCGTGTTTTATATTTCTGTTATTGTTGCTCGATAAATTGCATTTACATTTTATATTTTTGACATTTTCCTGTGTGCGATAACAATTATCGTTTTAAGGCGATCGAATGTTCTATATTTTATTAGATTTGTTATTTTGTTAGGTTTGTTATTTGAATTTCAGAATTGATTTCAGAAGTTCCTAATTTATATTTGTATTTATACCTTTTATTTATTTTGTGTTTAGGTTTTCATTTTCTGTTTATGTGCATTGTTCTCAGATTGACCTAATTATTAGAAATATTTTCATAATTTTTATCTGTGCTTGGAATTTTTCATAATATTACCCATATTATTTCTTATTTGCCAGCAATTTTTTAAAAGGGAAGTTTTTGTTTTACATTTTTGATTTTTTAAAATTAATTTGCTCTTAAGTGGAAAATTTTTCATTTAGTCTAGGATTATTTTAAAATTTGTGTTGTATACATATAGAATGCATTAATTTTTTTTCCAGCAGTATTGGTTTAATGAGCAATATTTTTCTTTTATCTGCGTAGTCAATTTTTTGAGTCGAGTTAATATTTTAGTAGTGCTTTTTTTAACGTACTGAAATGCCGAAACGGAAAAGAGGCATTACAGGAGATGCATCAAGAAGACGAAGAGCTGAAGCACAGAGTTTACGGTGAGCTGCAGAAAATGAAGAAGAAACTGCTGCGAGACTGAGCACGCAAGCGCGTCGGCAAGCAAACCTACGCGCTCAAGAAACGGAAGAAGAAACCGCTACGAGACTCGGCAGGAAAGCTCAACATCAAGAAAATTTACGTGCTGCAGAAACGGAACAAGAAACCAGTAGGAGACTCAGCAGGCAATCCCAATGTCAAGAAAATTTGCGTGCTCAAGAAAGTGAAGAAGAAACCAGTAGGAGGCACAGACTGGACTGTCATCGTCATCGTCAAGTTCGAGCGGAAGAGTCGGAAGAGGACGCTGCTACACGAAGAACGCGAGACGCTGCACGCCACAGACAAGTCCTATCCGAAGAAACAATGTCCGTACGAGAAGACAGGCTACGCATGAATGCAGCACAACGTTCACGCAGCACTCTTCACAATGCAGGAAGATGTGGACTCGAAGTTTATGTTGAGCAACACAGCGCCGGTTCAATGGAAGCTTCCTGCGATCTCTGCAACGGATTGTTCTTTACGGGAGAAAGGAATGCAAGAGGAAGATACATGCACTGCTGTAACAATGGGAAAATTGTCGAAGCTGAAAGAAGATATCCAGAAGAATGGCACAATTTAATGAATGGGAACCACCCGTTTTCTGAAGAGTTTTTTGCCAACATACGTACTTACAACTGCCTGCTCAGTTTTGCTTCATTGGGTGCCAATATAGAAATGCCTTCGGGTTCGGGTCCCTACTGCTTCAGGATTCACGGTGCCATATATCATCGAACGAGCCACCTTCATCCGCCTCATCCCGGTCAAGAACAGTATGCTCAGCTGTACATTTTAGATTCGGATCAAGCCCTCAGGCAGAGAATGAACATATTTGGAAATGTTGCCCTGAACGCCGAACTCCTGAGACAGTTGGACACAGTTTTAAGGAACGTTAATCCATATGCGGAAGCCTACAAGATGCTGAAGGAATTCGAAGAAGAAACTGTACGAGAGCAAGGTGCCGAAACTTCTGCGGATATCCGCATGTACATCAAGGGTGAAAGTGTTGCTGCAGGCGAGCACAGGGGACGTTACAATGCTCCGAAAGAAAATGAAGTTGCAGTCGTCTTCAAGAGTACGGACGGCGCTCCTCCATCGAAACCGAGACATCGTGATCCATCCGAGAGGTGGCGGTCTCATCAACATCAGTACCTTAAATCCCAACTTGGAACCCATGACGTACGTACTTTTCTTTCCTCACGGCGAGCAAGGATTCAGAGTCGGACAGCAATACACAGAGTTACAGTTTTACAGTCACAGGGTGTCCGTACGACGAGATTGCTACAACCCGATTTTGTATGGCCGGAAATTGTTTCAGCAGTATCTCGTGGATGCATACGTAAAAGTTGAAGGCAACAGGATTGCGTACCTCCGGAGCCATCAGACGAATCTGAGAGTGGAAACTTACATGGGTCTTGCCGATCACATTTACAGAGTTGGTCAAGAGACGGGCGTCCGCCCTGGAATACCGGTTATACTTCCGTCAACGTTTATAGGAAGCCCTCGCTGCATGCAGCAAAACTATCAGGACTCGATGGCCATTGTGCGCGACTTTGGTAAACCGGATCTGTTTTTGACTTTCACGTGCAACCCTAAATGGCCGGAAATAACAGAAAACTTATTCCCAGGACAGAAGGCTCACGATCGCCCGGACATCGTTGCGAGGGTATTTGACCTGAAGAAAACGGCTTTGATGCAAGATTTGACAAAGAATCACATCTTAGGTGCGACCATTGCAGATATACACGTCATCGAATTTCAGAAGAGAGGATTGCCTCATATGCACCTTTTGTTGTTTTTAGCGGAAGAAGACAAAATAAGAGATGCAGAGTGCATCGACTCGCTGGTGTGTGCTGAACTTCCAGATGCTACTCGACATCCGGAGCTACACAACATTGTGAAGTCATCGATGATTCACGGACCCTGCGGTGAACTGAATAGAAACTCTCCCTGCATGAGTGATGGTGTATGTTCGAAAGGATTTCCGAAACCGTTTCAGGCAGAAACTAAAGAGAACGTGAATGGCTACCCACTCTACAGAAGAAGGGACGATGGAAACTTTATCGTGATCAAGGGTCATGCCATCGATAACAGATGGGTCGTTCCTTACAATCCGTATTTATCGAAAACGTACAACGCCCACATAAACGTTGAAGTATGCAGCTCCATAAAATCGGTGAAGTATTTGTTTAAATACGTGTACAAGGGTCATGATGCAGCTAAAGTTGTTCTGGAAGAATCTGGAGATAGAACTTTAATGTGGGACGAGATCAAATGCTTCTTAAATGCAAGATACGTGTCTGCCCCTGAAGCAGCGTGGAGGCTGTTTGAAAAAAGAATGCATTCTAAGTCGCACTCCATCATACGACTACCGGTTCATTTGGAAAACCTGCAGCCCGTCTATTTTGCCGAATCCGAAGAAAGGAATGCTTTCCAGAGAGCTGCCGAGAAAAATACCATGCTCACCGGATGGTTTGAACTGAACAGGACAGTTCCCGAAGCGAATGGTTACCTGTATGCCGAAATTCCTAAACATTTCACCTGGAGGAATCATGCCTGGCAGACACGAGTTAGACTTGGAGATTACATCATTTCAAGAATGTATTCTGTTAGCCCGAAAGATGTTGAGCGTTTCCATCTGAGGTTGCTGCTGTGTCACGTTAAAGGAGCGAAGAGTTTTGCCGACTTAAGAACTTACGAAGGTGTGGAGTATTCAACGTTCAAGGAAGCCTGCCGTGCAAGGCATCTGCTGCAAGACGACGAAGAATGGAAAAATACTCTGGCAGAAGCATCAGCTTTTCAAATGCCACCGCAGCTAAGACAGCTTTTTTGCTTCATCTGTGTTTTCTGCAACCCTGCGGAACCCGTCGCTTTGTGGAATGAATTCAAAGAGTCCCTTTCTGAAGATTTTGCGAGATCTTACTCCTTAGAAGACAGTTTCAGCCTTGCACTGAGAAGTATAGAAGACCAGTTAGAAGTGCACAATGTTTCGCTATGTTCTCTTGGTCTCCCGCAACCAACATTGACTGATGCTGTTTCTCTCGAAGTCCCGCAGTTCGATGTCCAGTATGAAAATGAAGAAGCCGAAGTGTTGAACGGGATGTTGAATCCTGAACAGAAATTAGTTTACGACTCGGTTTTGGAAGCTGTACGAGATGAGAATCCTAACACACCGAAGACATTTTGTGTTAATGCGTTTGCCGGAGCTGGAAAAACTTTCCTTTTTAGGACGATCCTTCATGCTGTTCGAGGAATGGGCCACGTTGCCATTCCCGTTGCGTGGACAGGCATTGCTGCTGTGCTGTTGACCGGTGGAAGAACTGTACACTCTACTTTCAAGTTGCCCGTTCCACTTCTGGAAAATTCTTCGTGCCGTGTGAGACAAGATAGCGCTGAAGGAAGGTACTTGAAGACTGCGAAACTTTTCATATGGGATGAATGCACCATGACGCCTCATTACGCTTTGGAAGCTGTCGACAGATTGCTGAGAGACTTGACCGGACTGGATGTTCCTTTTGGCGGTAAAACCTTAGTTTTAGGAGGTGACTGGAGACAAACATTACCTGTTGTCGCACATGGAAACCGAACTTCTGCGATCGAGAGCTGCCTCAGGAACTCCTTTTTGTGGCCACATTTCAAACAATGCACGCTTTCCACCAATATGCGATTGAATCCGGAAGAACAAGAATTTTCAGAATGGCTTCTGCAGTTGGGAGACGGTCGTCTTAAAAATGACAGTGGCTTGGACGAAGACATTATCGAAATTCCATCTTTGTGTGTGGTCAACAGATCGATAGTAGAAGAAATGTTTGGCTGCGGTAATGAATTCGACTTAACAAGACTTGGCCAGTAAAGCGATTTTATGTCCAAAGAACGAGGAAGCTCTGAAGCTTAATGAAGAAATTCTTTCCACGTTTCCAGGTCAAGTTTTCACGCACTACAGTGCAGACTCGGTTATTTGCGATGACGAAGAAGAACAAGAAACGTATCAGCTGGATTTCATCCACAGCCTGACGCCTTCTGGAATGCCACCTCATCGTCTGAATTTGAAAGTTGGAGTTATAGTTATGCTTCTACGAAATCTACATCCATCGGTTGGACTCTGCAACGGAACAAGGCTCATTGTGAAGAGAATTATGCCAAACGTTTTAGATTGTGAAGTCATCTCTGGACAGAATGCTGGATCGAGAGTTTTCATTCCACGTGTTGAACTTTCACCATCAGATTCAAACCTCCCCTTTCAGCTCAAGCGAAGACAGTTTCCTATCAGGCTTGCATTTTGTATGACTATTAATAAGTCACAGGGACAGACGCTTAAGAAAGTTGGAATTTATTTACCGCTACCAGTTTTCAGTCATGGAATGCTTTATGTAGCTTTTTCAAGATGTTCGTCTATGAGGAATGTTCGTGTTTTAGTGAAAGACACCAAGAAGCAAGGCCGTTTGATGCCCGCATGTTCTAAAGTATTCACAAGAAATATTGTTTACAGGGAGGTTCTGCAGTAAAAAAGTTACACGAGACATTGAAACAGTGAAATTTTTGCAACACAAAATGAAGTTAATCAAGCCAAAGCAAAAATGAAAAAGATTTTAGATTTTTGGATGACTGGGATAAATTGAAGCAAGTCAAGATGAAGCTGAAACAGTTTGAGAATTATGCATTAGTCAGCTTTTATGTCTGTCGTTAAAAAGTGGAATTTGGAGTAGTTAGGCAATCGGAAGCTGTATTATTTTTTCAATGTTGTAAATATTTTTTATAAATTTTCCTTTTCAGGTCTACATACAATTGCGTTCATTAATTTTAAAACGTTTTATGTATTTTTCTTTTTTAGGTATTTATGGAACTGATTTCAATCACATAAAAATATTTCTTTTTCAGGTGTATATAGAAATAATTTGATTCAAATTAAAATGTTTTTATACATTTCTTTTCAGATGTACACAGAACTTGTAAATACTTTTTTTCAGGTGTATATAGAAATGATTTCATTCAAATTAAAATGTTTTTCTTTTCAGGTGTACATAGAACATGCAAATTTTTCTTTTCAGATGTAAATAATTTTTCTTATTCATTGCATGCATTTTTGTAAACACGCACAAATATATATATATCTTAATTGTGTGTGTGTATATATATATATTTACAATTGCATCAAAATATATATATATATATATATATACATATTTATATATAGTGATGCAATTTTGTCTATGATTCTGTAACAGCAGACCAGGGAAGGGGCTGATACCTGGGAGAAAAAATAACCCCCTGGTCGATGAGGTTGCAGAGGAGACCCCAGGTGTCAGGCAGTTCATGCCGTCAAAAGCCCACCAATTTTTTCTGTTTACAATTTTTTTTTTCTGTGCAAGTTTTTGAGTTTAGTATAAACTTATAACTAAGTAATTATTATTATTATTATTATTTTCTTTTCAGATAAATACGGATTGTAGCTCGCCCATCTGGCGTACTTACTCGGTAGATTTAAAAAATTATTTTTTGTTTTTCTTTGAACTATTGACGCAATAACTGATTTCATTCATATAAAATATTTTGTTTTGCATGATATTTAATATACTCAAGGGATAGGCCTGTAATGTCTTTCCCAAAGTTGTGTCTTTTATAGACATAGGTACAGTAAAATATTTTACGGGTTCACACGACCGACATTTTATGAAACGTTTGGAAAAGTTTCTGCGTACTGCCCTACTGTGTTATCCAAAGAACAACAGTTGCAGTACTTCATGATAATGTGTGTACAGCCCCAATAATGGGAGACAAGGACATTTTGGAGTTTGTTCAAAGCTAAAAAAAATATCATTAATGCGGATTCCGACAAAGAAAACAAAATGAATAATGCAGTTCTTGTGGATGATTTTGTTTCATTTATTTTTTATTAAATACATGCCTATATGCATATCTGTGCAAATAAAATGTACTCTAATAAACTTAATTTTGTTGAATTTTTTTTTTTTTTTTTTCCCAATATCCTTTAACACGAAAAAATTCTTCAGTCCCTTCGGTTTCGTGTTAATAATAACGAAAGTGAGAAAAACAATTTTAATCATAGATTTAAAATTATTTTTCTGTTTTTCATTTAAATATAAAATATTTCCACAAATTTCACACAGAAACTATTTTAGACACCAGTAAATAATTGAGTGCGTGCAGCCCGCCCATCTGCAATACTTACTCGGTAGATTTTTAAAAATTATTTTCTGTTATTTATTTATTTTGAATGCGATAAAAACAGGCGACAAACTAATTTTGTTTATATATATGTACATATATATTTTCAAATGTATATACAGGGGATATTGGATACATAAAACACTATTGACACAATATGAGCTATATCCACACAATGATGGAACAAGGTGTGCAGCAGATGCAAGACATGGGCATGATTCACATGATATTTGATATACTCAAGGGATAGGACTGTAATGAACAAATGAGTATGTTCCACAAAGTTGCATCTTTTACAAACACCCAACATTCGAATCCCAGTGAATGGGGTGGCTGCATGGATGTTTTTGTTATTTTCCCCATGCGCATACGACCCACTTTCCCTTAAAAAGCCGACAAGAAGGCATCCCTCCCCTTAGGCAGATTGCACTCGAGTGCTTTGCCGTAGCTGAATACGCTACACCACTACTTTACACACGGAGGTAAAAATGACACTTCCTGTGGTCATTGCCTAATTATTCAAAATATTTTGATAATTGTTATCTGTTCTTAGAATTTCCATAGCATTGCACATATTATTTAACATTCTGTTATTTATCAGCAATTTTACAATTTGCAAGTTTTGGTTTTACAATTTTTGATTTTTTAAAATTAAAACCTTCTTATACAATTTGCAAATGAGTTCAATAGCTAAACATTCCCTTTCATATTACATCTGAAGAACTGTTGTAGCATTATGCAACAAACATTTCGCTGTTCATTAAAATATAGGAACATATTTCACTCACATTTCGATTAGAATTTAATGTAGATTGAAAAGTTGTTTTCAACTCAGCTGCCTTTACACTCGCAGTTGTATTCACAATTGATTTTCACGCTGGACTTTCATCATTTGTCATATCCGCTAAAGGAGATTTATTTTTTAAGTGTCAGCAATTTTTTCTGCAGTAACAGCATCTACAAATGACCATCTGCCATGAATATTCTTCACACATGCACGAGTTTTATTTTAGAACCACTGATGCTTTGGGTTTATGATACTACTTGCTAATAGTATGCATTATGATAGCATACGTAAAACGAAAGAAATTTACCAGTATAATCAAAATAGAACAAATTCACGACTAAAATATTATCAAGAGTCTTAGAAGACCCTTCGAAGAACATTTTTAGAAGGTAAACAAAGATAACTGACGAAAACCGACGCTTGAAAAATGTAAACAAACGCCGCCGAAAGCAGTTACAGTTACGACTAAGATCAAAGGTTTGCTCGCAGTTAAAAGTATTACTTCCGAGAATGAAAAAATTGTAAAATAATGCTTTTAAATGTTTTCTACAATTTTACAGGCATTTAAATGCCAGTATATATTTACTGTTATGAAACATAATTACAAAAGAGATGTTAAGTATAAAATTTATAGAAAGAAGTTGGAGTTTACCAAAAAGAATTTAAATAAAGGAATTTTAACGAGTATACTATTGGAATATCACACCCGAAAATTTTCGCGATTACACTTCGTACAAGCGGCTGAGCTGTTAATTCGCTGAACACTGGTAGTTCGGTCCAACTTTCTAATCCCGGCGAGCGGGCTGGCTGCAAGTGTGTTTTCGTGATTTTCCGCATGGAGAAAATACTGCATGCATACTTTAATAAAGCGGGCGCAGCAAATGTAAAATCGCTGTACACTGTTAGTTCGGTTCAACTTTCGAATACCCCGAAGGCATCCGTCCCCTGAAGTAATGGGCTTCAGCCCGCTCAGCTGGCGGGCTTGCCCGCTAGTTAAATATAATAATATCTCAATCTCAGAATCTCACATCATCACTGCGTCACACCTTCCATCGAGTAACTGCACATTCAATGACGCTCCCAGCGCCCTCTAGCGTTACGCGGGTCTTACCATTCTCCCCGCTTAAACTCCCATGGAGTTTACACTTCAATTTTCAGATATTGAGATAAATTTAAAGTCACTAAAATTACACTAAAGTAAATATTAAATTGGTAAACTATTAAATATAAAATAAAAAATTTTCAAGTTCATTCAGTCTTTAAATGGTAATGGGATAACTTTGTTGATAGCTCGTCGAAGAACACCTGTAGAGATCTTGACTTCAACTACTCTGACTAGACCATCAGTACCAGGATACACTTGTTGGATGCGACCCAATGGCCAATGCAAAGGATTGGAGTTGGAGTCCTTTAGCAGTACTAGTTGATCAATCTGCATGTTTGGCTGCGAACTGCTCCATTTGGCACGAATCTGTAGTTGATTTAGATACACGGAATGCCACCGCTTCCAAGATTTAGCTTGGAGTCTCTGAACTAGTTCCCACCTGGAATGAAAAGAAAAAGAAAGAAAAGAAACCGAAGCAGTATGTGGATCAGGAAAGGATAACATAGCATTTCCTGTCAAAAAATGTCTCGGAGTTAAAGGCTGTAAGTCATTCGGATCGGAAGAAAGCGGTGATAATGGGCGGGAATTCAGAACTGCTTCTATCTGAGTAACTAAAGTAGTTAACTCTTCAAAATTCATGACAGCTGATTTTGCTACCCTTAACAAAATCCGTTTCACGAATTTTATGCTTGCTTTCCACAGTCCGCCAAAGGGAGGACGCCATTGGATGCCTTCTTCTGAACTAAATCCTTGAGTTGCGTTAGATTTGCAAATATCATTATATGCGTTAAGAATTTTTCTCGCACCTTTGAAATTCGTGGCGTTACCACTCCAGATAACGGCTGGCTTGGATCTTCTGGCGATAAATCGTCGTAAACAGGCTAGAAAAGCTTCTGTTGTTAACTCAGAAACGACTTTTAAATGCACTGCCTTAGTGCAAAAACAGATAAATAATGCAATATAAGACTTTAAAGTCACTTTTGATCTTTTCAAATTAGGTTTCGTTATTATAGGTCCTGCGAAATCTAATCCGACCTTCTCGAAAGGTCTAGAAGATACGACTCTGTCCCTAAGTAGATTACCCATCATCTGGCTTACCGTTTGATTCTTCGTTCTAAAGCAAGTGATGCATTTATTTATTACTCTTCTAACTCGATCTTTACCAGACGGTATCCAATATAACTGTCTTATTAAAGATAATGTAGTTTGTACACCAGAATGCAAGGATTTTCTATGATAATATTCAATAACTAAATTAGTGAAATGATGAGCCTTTGGCAAGAGTATCTGATGTTTCTGAAATTCAGAAAACTTAGAATATTCCAGTCTTCTTCCTACTCTCAGTTCCTCATTTTTGTCAAGAAATACGTTCAGAGATGATATTTTACTATTTTTTGGAATAGAATGTCCGTTTTTAAGCACTTTATTTCCCTTTGAAATTCAGTTAACTGTACGAGTTTTACTAAAACTTCAGTAGCACGTTTTAATTCAGAAGCACATATGAAGTCTGTTCTTAACTCTGGGTTCACTTTACAGTTATTTATAAATCTTAAACATAAAGGAGTTATCCTAATTAATTTACTGAATGAGGTATATCTTGTGATCAAATCGTTTTCAGTTTGGCTATTTTCAACAGTTTCATTTACAACAACTGACTTCTTAAGCTTTAATTTATCGACATCTATTTCGGCTTTTTCATTGATTCTAAGGAGGATGGTCATGCTGTATTATTCATTGTCAACCAAGAGCGTCCGTGACACCAGAGGTTATTCGTCTTGAGTTCGTTTAAGGATAAACCCCTAGAAATCAAATCAGCGGGATTATTCTTTCCTATACAATGATGCCATTCGTTTGGATTGCTGTATTTTTGTATTTCTTTTATTCTTTTCTTCACGAACACCTTATGTCTATTTGGATCACCTTTGATCCAGTAATTTAAGCTATTGAGGAACCTGTCCAAAAATATCGAGTAACTGGAAAACTTAGCGCAGCTACGATTTTATTGCTAAATCTTGAAGATAAAAGTGCACCCATGAGGTCCAATCTAGGAATCGAAAGGGTTTTTAACGGAGCTACCCTGCCCTTTGATGCTACAAACCTAGAAATGATATTTCCACTCTTTAATTCTATGCGTAAGTACGCAACAATACTATAAGCTTTCTTAGATGCATCTGAAAAACAGTGTAATTGAAATGTGATTGCAAGACTAGACAAAGAATTTTGAAAATAACATCGGGGAATAATTATTTCCTTTACATTTTGGGTCTCATCGCTACACTTATTCCAAGCAATTTCTAACTGTTTGGGAAATTTTTCATCCCAGTCTAATCCTAAACACCAAATTTCTTGTATCAAGTACTTAGCTCTAATAATATATGGTCCTATAAAACCTGCTAGATCGAAAAGTCGACCTACCGCTTGTAGTAAGTGTCTTTTTGTGTTAGTTCTTTTTGAAAGAAATGTTTCCAGATTTCTGGTATCGAAATAAGACGTGTCAGTTTGTTCATCCCAACCAATTTCCAATACTTTTGAAGCTATCAACTTTGTATATAGAGACTCTTCACCCTGATTTACATTGAAGTTTAAATTCTTTAGTTCTTTACTTAGCTCAGGAGAATTGGTTCTCCACTTTCGAAGGTCCATGCTTGCCTCTTTTAGAATGTCTACACTTTCTTTACAAGAGTCTGTTGAACAGTGACTTGCCCACAAATAAAATCGTCGACGTACAATGATTCATTAAGATATTTAGAAGTCAGAGGAAATATATTTACGTACCTTTTCAAGTGATGTTTGATTGTGGCGCAAGGAGGAACGGGCTAGATCTCACCCCAAATAACACACTTATCATCTGAAAAATTTCCAATTTCTTGTTTCATCATCAGTTCCTGGATAATTTTCCCAGAAGAATCTGGTGTAGTTTCATTCAGCTTTATCTATTTCTATTTGGCGAAAGGCCATCTTTATATCTGCAACAAATGCTATCGGATTCGTTCTAAATCTGATCAAAAGAAGAAATAGGTTAGGCATAAAATTAAGTCCCGTGTATAAGCAATCGTTCAAAGATAATTGACCTTTTGCATGCGCCGAAGCATCAAACACAATGCGTAATTTACTTGTAGTCTTATCCGTACGTATTACAGCTCGATGAGGTAGATAAAATGTATTTTGGTGTAAATTTACTTCATCCACTGGGACAGGTTCAATAATCTTCTCCGAAAGATAGTTCTTTAGAACAGTGTTATATTCACAAAATAAGGAAGGGTCATTTTTAAAAGATGATTTCAATCTCAAAAATCTTTTCATTGCTATCTGTTCGTTATTTTCTAATAATGTCTTCATATTTGGTTTCCAGAGCAATTTCACTTTGTATCGCTTATTTTGATATGTAATTCCGGATTCAAAATCTCTCATTATATCTTTCTCAGTGGGTTCTATGTCAGCTACTTCTGCCTCGATACCCAAATTCTCTAAATCCCAAAATTCCTTAAGTTGATTGGAAATATTGGATTCGTTTACCATAACACTCACTGTAAACGTTTCATTTAAGTTCTTGTTTCGGCCTTGCAAACACCACCCAAATATTGTTTCAACTGCAACGAGAGTTTTGCTTAGGCGTGTAATTTGACCAGTGACAATATCATAATAGTAATCTGCACCTATTAGTATTGATATTTCGTTATTGTTAAATTCAAAACAGTCCGCTAGTTCTACATTTTTTAAACGTCTAAATTGTTTCTCAATATTTTTATCGGGAGTCGGTAAATGTGTGCCCGAAATATGTTCTGTCTCCAGTCCTTCAATTTCTATGCATAAATTTGGATCATCTCTATTCTTTAAGTTTATTAAATGATTTTGTTTCCGTTTCCTTAGCACCAAATGTGCAAATGGAAAGGCTTTCCTTTCTAACAACTGGAAAGTTAAACCTTTTGGAAATAGCTGATAAAACAAAGGAGCGGTGGGAACCATTGTCCAGAAAAATTCTAACAATTTCCTGCTCTTTTCCATTATCAATTAAGGTTGAACATGCTTGTAACATAGTATTCTTTTTTGCCGATACGATATTCGCCGATACGACATTATAGGTTTCTCCTTTTGGAGAAATAATGTGTGGATAATTTTGATTTCGAAAACAAATTGACACATGGTGAGGTTTGCTGCAGATAGGACACAAATCCTTTTTCAAACATTCTTTCACTCGATGGTTTGGGGTCAAATAACGAATATATAGACCTCGTATTTTTAATATATCTCTCCTTTCATTTGCATTAAATGTAGAGCACGATTCTGATTTATGACCTTTGCTACAAAATAAACACATTGCATTTTCGACTGACGTCAGGAATTCATGCGTATGTAGCATGGAGGTAGGAAAGGGAGGAGGGGCCAACCCGCGCTAAAAGTGAAGCACTGCTTTGAAGCTTGGGTCACCAGATGGGGTGTTCTTTGTTTACATTCAGAAGCTCGCTTGACAAGATTCTGATAGTATTTCGACACACGACAGTCCCATAGAAATCGAAAAAGGGACACTCTCGCATGAAAGAAACATTCATAGTGTGATGGATAATAGCAATTTGTATAGTTTACTGACATTTACGCAAAAATCACATCTTGGTTATTTTTCGATAACTAACAACAGCGATTTTGATTATGAATTTGTTTTATAAAATTATAAGCTGTTGCACTACAAAAATATAGATTTTAAGAAAAATGTTATGCTTAAAGAATGAAAAATACCTTACGGTACATTTAAAATTGTATACGTCTTTCGATACCCTTGATAGAGTATTTGTTACTTTTATTTTATTTTCCAAACGTCAAAATGTTTTAAATAAAACAAATTTTTTTCACATCCATATATTATTGTAACATGTACCTTTTGTAATTTTTTAGAGGAGAGGCTTTACTGCTGCTCATTTTAAACCCATCGTTTTAATTTTATATATCTGAAAAATAATCACTTTGGGCTTACACGTTTTATAAATATAAAATTATGTATGTTAAAATATTTGTAATTAGGCACATAGGTCAGATTAAGTTTTTATTAAATAGAGTAACGCATGCAAGGGCTATCTGCCTAAAGAGAGAGATGCCATCGTGGAGGAATTTTGAAGAAAAACTGACCTTTGAGTGGGTATTAAAAAAATACTTATAATTTTCATTCAAATTATATTCATATATATTTTTTATGTACAACTTTAGGATGTATGCTAAATTAGTGTAAATTACTTTACACGAAAAATATAGTGAATGCACAGAAATTAAAGATTTGCACATGCCGGAAATGAAAAATAGGAAATATGTATGGGTATTTATGCATGTGCTTGCAAAAATCATGTATCTGCCTTTGACAAAATACTTAAATATTCATTAAATTATTTATGAATGTATTTGAAATGAAGAATTTATTCACTTATAAACAACTGTGAAAGTAATGTGAAGAAATCTAATTATTAAATGTATCTAATTTATAATGATTATAAATGTTATCTAAATATATAATAACCTTAATAGTGAATTGTGAACATAAATTGAAATCCTGTTGACAAATGCGTTATAAAACTTTTTAAGCAAGAATTGTTCGTATTGGAAAGCAATCTGTTAAAAGGTATTGTAAAGCAAATGCTATGAGATGCGCACTTAAGAACGTAATAAAGAGTTTTGGAATATGAATTGTTGAAATGAAGGGTTAAAAAAATTCTGATAAGTATAATTAAAGGAATTATTCCCCTTACATTTTATAATAACTCAGTTACAAATTTTAAATAATACTTTAAAAAAAAAAAAAAAAAAAAAAAAAACTTATTTTATTCCCTTTCAGAAATGTTCAGAGAAAGTCAAGTACTATTTAATACCTATTTAATTATTAGGAATTATTTATTTATTATATTATTTAAAGTATTTCGCTAATTCCTAATAATTCTCTAATTTAAAATGAACCGAATAGAGCATTAATTATAAATTGACTTACATTTTTCGATTTAAAAGATGCCTCAGAAACCAAAAAATCATGTCATATTTAAGAAAGTATTTTAGGAAGAAGCTCTATAAATAGAAAAGAAATAATGCATAATTTTAATATTAATAATACAATAAACTTTGATCTTAATTTTTGTAACTTAACCGAATAAAATTGAATTACCTTAATTTTTTTCCTAATGTAATTAACGAAAACTTGTGAAAATATTTCATTCAAATTAAACCATTCTGAGAAAACTGTCCTGTGAAAAGTATAGCATTTAATTCCGTTCAGAATGAAATGTTGTTTAAAAATATGTTGTTTTCACATAATTAGGATTCTGAAGTGTTGTAGAAAAAGAAAATATATACATTTATATGTATATTTACGACGTAATTACAAAATATTTACATCCGAACGCGTCAAATCCCATAGAACTCAGTGGTAAATGACCCAATGTTTTGGTCACCACGTAGGGATCGCCGGTGCTTCAGAGCAGAGTACGGGAGAAACTTGTTTAGGGCGACTCCATCTTACTTCCTACCTCCATGGTTGGGTCTTAACCATTGAGTTCTATGGGATTTGACGCGTTCGGGTGTAAATATTTTGTAATTACGTCGCAAATATACACATAAATGTATATATTTTCTTTTTCTACTACACTTCAGAGTCCTAAGTATGTGAAAACAACATATTTTTAAACAACATTTCATTCTGAACGGAATTAAATGCTATACTTTTCACAGGACAGTTTTCTCAGAATGGTTTAATTTGAATGAAATATTTTCACAAGTTTTCGTTAATTACATTAGAAAAAAAAAATAAGGTAATTCGATTTTATTCGGTTAAGGTACAAAAATTAAGATCAAAGTTTATTGTATTATTAATATTAAAATTATGCATTATTTCTTTTCTATTTATAAAGCTTCTTCCTAAAATACTTTCTTAAATATTCCATGATTTTTTTGGCTTCTTTTAAATCGAAAAATGTAAGTCAATTTATAACTAATGCTCTATTCGGTTCATTTTAAATTAGAGAATTATTAGGAATTAGCGAAATACTTTAAATAAGTATTTCGCTAATTTCTAATAATTAAATATGTATTAAATAGTATTTGACTTTCTCTGAACATTTCTGAAAGGGAATAAAATAAGTTTTTTTTTTTTTTTTTTTTTTTTTTTAAGTATTATTTAAAACTTGTAACTGAGTTATTATAAAATGTAAAGGGAATAATTCTTTTAAGTATACTTATCAGATTTTTTTTTTTACCCTTCATTTCAACAATACATATTCCAAAACTCTTTATTACGTTCTTAAGTGCGCATCTCATAGCATTTGCTTTACAATACCTTTTAACAGATTGCTTTCCAATACGAACAATTCTTGCTTAAATAGTTTTATAACGTATTTGTCAACAGGATTTCAATTTATGTTTACAATTCAATATTAAGGTTATTATATATTTAGATAACATTTATAATCATTATAAATTAGATACATTTAATCATTAGATTTCTTCACAGTACTATCACAGTTGTTTATAAGTGAATAAATTCTTCATTTCAAATACATTTATAAATAATTTAATGAATATTTAAGTATTTTGTCAAAGGCAGATACATGCTTTTTGCAAGCACATGCATAAATACCCATACATATTTGCTATTTATCATTTCCGGCATGTGCAAATCTTTAATTTCTGTGCATTCACTATATTTTTCGTGTAAAGTAATTTACACTAATTTAGCATACACCCGAAAGTTTTACATAAAAAATATACATGAATATAATTTGAATGAAAATTATAAGTATTATTTTTAATACCCACTCAAAGGTAAGTTTTTCTTCAAAATTCCTCCACGATAGCATCTCTCTCTTTAGGCAGATAGCCCTTGCATGCGTTACTCTATTTAATAAAAACTTAATCTGACCTATGTGCCTAATTACAAATATTTTAACATACATAATTTTATATTTACATTTAGCCATCAAGTTTCAAACTTTTCAAATCTTCTAGAAAATAAATTTTGGCAGATCTCTTTTAGCAATTTTCTTAAAATCTATATTTTTGTAGTGCAACAGCTTAGAATTTTATAAAACAAATTCATAATCAAAATCGCTGTTGTTAGTTATCGAAAAATAACCAAGATGTGATTTTTGCGTAAATGTCAGTAAAATATACAAATTGCTATTATCCATCACACTATGAATGTTTCTTTCATGCGAGAGTGTCCCTTTTTCGATTTCTATGGAACTGTCGTGTGTCGAAATACTATCAGAATCTTGTCAAGTGAGCTTCTGAATGTAAACAAAGAACACCCCATCTGGTGACCCAAGCTTCAAAGCAGTGCTTCACTTTTAGCGCGGGTTGGCCCCTCCTCCCTTTCCTACCTCCATGGTATGTAGGGAGGGGAAACAATTCTCCCTCTTATGCGGAGGTCTTGAAGAGTTATGTCTAACGGAAGTAGAATTTTTACTTTTTATTATCTCTTGCGGGAAAAATGAGTGCACTCGCCGATTCGACAATTTATAATTATTTATCGGAAAGGATCTCTCGCGGCTTGGAATTTCTTTATTAATGAATTGTAAAAGAGTTTTTAAGTCAAATTCTTTGTCGCCTTGAATGCGATTAAATTCTGAAACGAATTCTCAAGGAATTAATTTCATTAAAATTGGTGTCAATAGATTTGCATATGATTCACCTGTAATTCCTAAAGAATATAAGCTTCTGATTTGCGTTTCGGCGCTATCGTATAAATTCCGTAAACTTATAACATCGTTAGATTTTTAACCGGAGTTAAATTTAGCAAAACACTCAAATGAGTATTAATCAAAATGTTTTTATTTCCGAATCTTTCTTTCAATAAATCAAGTACTTTATCATAATTTTCATCACTTAAAGCAAATCCACTAATACATGCTGCCACGGTACCACCGAGATAGGATTTCAAATAATTAAATTTATCAACTTTGCTTAATTTAGGATTATTATAAACAGAGCTCTCAAATAACTTGTAAAAATATAACCAACCAGAATAATTACCATAATATTTACTAATATGTAATTTAGGCAATTTTATATTTATATTTTCAGACTCATTATTAATCAACTGAATGTTTTGTGAAACTGTATCAACTTGGATAGAATCAGAATTCATTTTCTTTATTTTAGAATGAAGTTTCGGTTTCCAAAAAATTATTTTTTCTTTTATTTCTTTTGAAGCTTCTATATCTTCAGATATTGTCTCGACGCTCAAAAGATTTTCAATTTCATCATTTAAGGAATTTAAGTCAGTTTCTTTTCCAATTAATTGTTCCAAGAATGCTTCTAACTGATCAACTATTTCGTTTTCGTTGTTAATAGCAACTTCTATTTTGTTAATTAATTTCGTCAACATCGAACGCACGGAAGTGCGATTCTTCTTCAACTTTGACAGATTTTCAGCCATATTTAATTTCTATCCACGTATAATTCAGTTTCAATAATTCAATAAAGATTCTCTTACCGGGATTTCGGCGTAGATGCACCAAATGTGCAACAGTGGTTTGAAGATTCAGTGGTAATCTAACTTTGTCGAAAGTGTGGTGGTTCAGCAAAACGTAATATCACATCAAATATGAATAAATGAAATCAATAATCACCAATCAATAAAATAAATATTGATTTTCTAAGGATCTTAAGTTTTACTAATGTTAATTTTATTTTAAATCTTTACTATCACTTCTTATTTTCTACTTCCGGCCAGAATTATAAGCGTTAACGTATTTATGCAAAGTTTGTCTGGCGAACGCCAAGTATTTAAGTTGTGGCATTTTGCCAAGCGAGAGAGAGGAAGCAGTTAGTCGAAGCAGGCAGCTTACCTTAGAAGTTTTACTCACTTGCTGGTTGCCTTCCAGGCCAGAGGTTTAATCCTCTTGATAATTTTAAACGTATTGTAGTGTTAACAGTTCTCTGTACTACATACGGCTTCCTGTTAATATAAGGCCAATCGTCCACGTTTATTCTTTTAAAGTTAAATTAGCGTTTAGTTATATTTTTACGTTTAGACCACAAGTAGTGGGTCTTTGTATTCCGAAGTACGGAAATTATTGTAAATAGAGAAAAAATAAAGGGTTTTGTATACCCTTCTTGTGTATCCTGTCTACTTCCCACAGTTATTGAACATAGCTTTAGTAAGCTCTCTGTTCCGAGTCAGGTCCTTGCATGTTCCCGAAGAAAGTAAGACGGAACATTGAACCTGATAGTGGCCCCCAACGAAGAAGAATAACCATGGCTGAGTTTCAAGAAGAACCTGTGCTGCCTGCAAAAGCGGCTCAGACTCCAGAAATGCCAGCTGCCGCCCTGGAAGGATTTGGTTACATCGTCCAGACCATACGCGCTTCGATGAAACCAGAAGCAACATTTAATGGAAACTCACCGGTAACCAGTTTTTTGGAAAAATTGGATGACCACTTCATGCTCTACCCCGTTCACGAATTTCAAAAAGTTACCTTAGCTACCAGCGCTTTGAGGGGCCAAGCGCTTAATTGGTTCAAATGTATAGGCAGAAGTCTCTTGGGTCAAGCAGGAAGTCCCACCTATACTTACGAAAATTTCAAGACTGCCCTACTAAAAGCCTTCCCTGTTGTAAGAGATCGTGCGAAATTAGAAACGGAACATTTCAGTATATATCAGCAAAGAATCGAAAATCTCTCAAGCTTTATTTTAAGAAAAATTCACGTCTTCAAACACTTGTATAGAAACCGTCCGGATCCTGAGATAATTCAAGTCATTTTGCCGAGGTTACTGCCCCAAGTGCAAGACTTTATTGAATTAAGAAATCCGACTACACTGGAAAAGTTATTTGAGCTAGCAATCCAGTTTGAAAGTAGAAGAACGGCGGATATTGAAATAAGACGCCAATATCAACAGCGAAAACAATTTGGTGCGCCAAGACTACAGCAAACTCAAGCACACGGCTACGGAAGCAAAGCGAATCAGTGGGCAAGGAAACCCGAGCATTTAAAAACAGCCGGCGAACGTCGACAGTTCAATAGCAATCCAGGAAAAAAGTCTCAAGGCCAGTGGAAAAAGAAGGAAAGCACGGAAATGAAAAATAATTTAAACTGAAACGGATTTCTGCTGACGAGAGGGTGCGGAAATCCGAAGGCCACGAAAACCCATCTTCCTTCAAGTTAAGTACAGTAATGGTGAAAAATTTGACTCTTCCGAAGATTGAAGTGTTGGTGAATAATATCCCAGCCACCGCACTCCTGGATATAGGCGCGCAGTGTTCCTGTGTGGCAGGGGATTTTTTTAGGAAGTATTTTCGGAAATACCGCATATATAATTCGGATAATACGACAGTGTTAGCGGCGCAAGGAGAAAAATGTAAGTGTATAGGTAAATTACCGCTGTATGTCGGTATCAAGGACGAACAAGTAAAGGTTATGTTTTTCATAGTAAAGAATCTGCAAGCACATATTATTTTAGGAATAGATTTTCTTTCAGAGGCACAAGCTACGCTGGATTTTAATGAAGCGTCTCTTAAGCTGACAATGAAACCAGTTCGTACTGAAAACGCTGAACCGCCGATGTTAAAACTTGACCACCTGCCTAATGACGAGCAAGATAGAATCCGACAAGTGGTAAGTGAATTTGCTTCGTTATTTAGTGATATTCCAGGATTTACTCAGGTTACTAACCATAGTATTGACACCGGAGATTCAATGCCAGTTAACCACAAAGCATACCGGTATGATAAGAATAAGGAAAAAATTATAGAATGGCATATCACCGATATGTTACGTAAAAAGATCATAACGCCCATCTCAAGTAGTTATGCTAGCCCGGTGGTTTTATGTAAGAAAAATAATGACTATCCTTTGACACATCCAAAAAGGTGGAGATTCGGAATTGACTACCGTAAATTAAACTCCATAACTAAATATCCGGTATATCCGTTACCTATTATTCAAGAAATTCTAAGGAACATAACATCCACCAAATATATGACGACTTTAGACTTAACGACTGGTTATTTTCAAATAGGGGTTAGGCCTGAGGACGTGCCTAAGACTGCTTTTATAACCACGTCTGGCACTTATGCATTTTTGCGTATGCCGTTTGGCCTTTCAGGGGCACCGGCAACATTTCAGCGATGTATGGACATTGTGTTAAGGCCTGTTCTTGAAAAGTCCACATTTATCTATTTAGACGATATCATTATTACTAGTGATAATCTCGACCAACATGTACAGGATTTAAGACAGGTGTTTTCATTATTAAATGAGGCCGGTCTAAAAGTTAATGTCGAAAAGTGCAAATATGCAGCCCCTGAATTAAAATATTTATGTTACAAAATATCTCAGAAAGGAATCGAGACAGACGAATAAAAAATATTCGCTGTACAAAAGTATCCGACTCCGAACACGGCAAAGAAGCACTCTTCTTTTCTAGGACTTTGCAGGTATTGCTGAGCCATTGTTAAAATTAAAAAGGAAAAAGGCAAGATTCTCGTGGACGGCCGAAGCCAATAGTGCTTTCGAAAAATTAAAACAAGCATTAACGCAAGCCCCTGTGTTGAAATTTCCTGAAAAGGATGAGAATTTAGAAATTTCAGCGGATGCTTCGGATTATGCGGTAGGAGTGGTACTTTCGCAAAATCAGCTGCCCGTGGCATTTTTTAGCCGATCTTTAAATCAAACGCAAAGAAACTATTCCGCGACTGAGAGAGAGGCACTTGCAGTTCTGTTAGCAGTGCAAAAGTTCCGAGTCTATTTTGGAAAGGCGCCAATAACAGTGTACTCTGATCATGCGGCGGTAGCTAGATTGTACTCAGGGAAAAACGTATCCCCAAGGTTAATAAGATGGGCACTCAAGCTACAAGAATATAATCTGGTAATCAAGCATACCCCCGGAAATGAAAATATCGTAGCAGATGCCCTATCCAGAATTAAAATAGATGAAGAAGGTAATACTGTAAAGGTGGCAATGCTCACAGCATGTACAATAAATTCCCGAGAAACTGTAATAACCGAACTGGGTAAGGATCCTGAGTTTGGAAGCATTTATGAGTATTGAAAAGATCCTGAAAATTTTAGCCACCAAGATATTGTGGCGATAAGAAATAGGGCGGCCCATTACGAACTAATAGATGGTCTATTATTCTATACAAAAACTACGAATTCCAACAACGAATTTCGACCTGTTATCCCAGCTAGTCTTAGATTAAATATCCTGCAGGAGTTGCATGACAGTCCTTTAGCTTCTCATGCTGGTATTCGAAAAACTATCCAACGCGTACGCGAGGCAGTCTATATTCCCGAACTGCAAAAGTTAACAAGGGCGTATGTCCAGTCCTGCCCAACATGTCAAGCAGTTAATTATATTAATTTCCCCCCGGCCGGGTTTCTAAATAGTATTAAATCCGAATTTCCAAATGAAATAATTGGCATCGATTTATTGGGCCCTTTCCGAAAAAGTCAGTTAAATAAAAGTCGCTATCTCCTTGTTATGGTTGATCATTTTAGTAAGTGGACCGAAATTGTTCCCTTAAAACGAGCCTCCGCGAAATTAGTTACTGATTCTATTTTAAATAAATATATTTTAAAATACGGGGCGCCCCTAAAAGTTATATCGGATAATGGTCCTCAATTTGTAAGTAATGTATTTGAAGACATGTGCCAAAAACTGGGCATACGTTATTTAAGAATGGTCCCGTATCGGCCGCAATCAAATATAGCGGAACAGGTCAATAGAAATATAGTGAAAATTATCCGTAGTTATGTTAAAAATTTTCATAAAAGCTGGGATAACTATGTCAATGAATTTGCTTTCGCCCTTAGGACCGCAAAACATGATACAACGGGCAAAACTCCTGCTGAAGTATTTTTAGGCAGAAAGATTATAACGCCGTTAGATAAATTATTTTATGTGCAACAAAGAGCCCCAGAATTTAAAATGGGTTATATAGAAAAACTAATTAAAGAAGCAAAGAAGAATACGGAAGTAGCACAGAGAAAACAAAAGCTGTATTACGACTTGAAACGACGGGGAGTAACTTATAAATAAGGGGATGAAGTATTAAAAATTAAGCATTCACTTTCTTCAGCACCAGAAGATAAAACTGCCAAATTTTTTCCACGATTTGAAGGACCATATGTCATAGAAAAAATAACTCACGCTGTAGTAGTGTTAAAAGCCAGGAATGGTGAAACCTGTTCCGCAAATATTGCTCAAATCAAACCCTCGTAATGATCCTACTAAAATGCAAATTTTCAAAGATCTTTTGCAGGATCCGGCACGGCAGACACCGCAGGCACAAGCTCCAGAGGTGGAACAACGACAAGTACAAGGGCAAGCCATTAAGAGGCAGGAGCAAGTGAAAAGAAAGATTCCCCGAGGGAAAATTGAAGGTAACAAGAAAAAGAAGCCGTTCCACCGTCCAGAAAAGAGAGCTCACGAACACCACCAGAATGAAGAAGGGAGAAGGACGTCGTATGCAAAGAGAGCCAGGAGAAATGACGGCAACTATAACCCGGCTCTAAAACGGAAGATCTACTCTTCCGACAGGACTCTCCGCAGCAAATGTCGCCGAACTGCGGAAGGGCCACCAGCGGCGGAGGAAAAGTTACAAGGAAAATTTGAACGGCCAGCAACGAGGTCCAAGCAGGAGCGCGAAAGAAGTTTCCCGGTTCCGCCAAGACCAGCTGCCATCAAACGGCCAAGACCACAGGCAGAGGCGAAAAAGAAGGTATTCAAGGGTGACCGAACTGGAGAAAGAAGAAAGCTTCTAGAGGAAGGCACTGAAGGGCGAGCCCGCACTAGAAGGAGGATAAATCAAACGAGAATCTGCACTACCTTTCAGGACTGGGCTCAGAAAAGAATGTCCGAATATCACAAAGATAAGTAAAATTTTATGTTACTTTGCAAACTTAAGTTAATCTTTCATTCTTACTGCAAGTGGCAAATTTCAAGAAGTTTTACCTCATGCGAGGTCTACCTTTATCGCCAAAAGGGCGAGAAATGAGTTGTTACCGATTTTGGTATTATGTTTTTCAATTACTCGCGCGTAAAACTAAAGTTGATGTATAATAGCGATGTGTAAAGACTTAAATATTGTAAAAGTTATTGTATAAATTTTATTTAAAACTTTCTGGCAAGAAAGAAGTTTTAGTCTGAAAGACTTTTTGAAATGTAGTATTTCAATGTAGAAAGAATTGGCACTTGCTTTGAAAAGAAGAGAAGTTAACAATGTACTACTAATGTATGTTGTCAAATGCGTAAAATTAACGGCATGTTAATATGTTCTTATATACAATGTGAACTGTTATTTTAAATGTTAAGAAATACTATGATATGGTAAAAGTGAAAGTAATGCAAAAAAAAAAAAAAAAAATTTAAAACTTGTTCGTGTGACTGAAAAAAGACCAAATTATGGTGAATATGAGTTAAAGGTTGAATGAATGTAGTTAGGCTCTCTGACGCTACACTTCAGAGTTAGCCACTTTCAGAATAGTACCTCAGGGTTTAGAGTTGAAGTTAGGGTGTGTTACGAGGTCTTGGTATGTTGAATTTTTAACACGTTAGTGCTTTGATTGTAGGAGGAAGTGTTTAACACGTAGACATAAACACATTCGTGTTTGGTGTTCTTTTACAACACATGTCAGAGAGCACGGGGAGAGATAATTAAAATAGTCATGAATGAAATAAGAATGTTAAGAGAAATATAATTATACATGTTACTTGCCATTTCATTGTGTAACATTTCATTAAACTAGTTTTCCTTCCAGATCTCTGGAAGGAACCAGATTTGAATAAAAGCTCCTGTTTAGATGCAGTACAGATGAAAAAAGATTGTTGTATATCCTGGGAGCTGCTATTGTAACAAATTTCTTTCTTTTAAATTTCTAGTTTCTAGCGAAGTATGTTTGTAAAAGATTGGCCTCGCGTTAGATTCTAGAGCTAAAAGTTTTCAACAAGGTCGTTTTAGACCTCAGTTTCAAACTAATTAACTCTGGCGGGAAGTATCTAAGGATCTTAAGTTTTACTAACGTTTATTTTATTTTAAATCTTTACTATCACTTCTTATTTTCTACTTCTGGCCAGAATTATAAGCGTTAACATATTTATGCAAAGTTTGTCTGGCGAACGCCAAGTATTTAAGTTGTGGCATTTTGCCAAGCGAGAGAGAGGAAGCAGTTAGTCGAAGCAGGCCGCTTACCTTAGAAGTTTTACTCAGTTGCTGGTTGCCTTCCAGGCCAGAGGTTTAATCGTCTTGATAAGTTTAAACGTATTGTAGTATTAACAGTTCTCTGTACTACATACGGCTTCCTGTTAATATAAGGCCAATCTTCCACGTTTATTCTTTTAAAGTTAAATTAGCGTTTAGTTATATTTTTACGTTTAGACCACAAGTAGTGGGTCTTTGTATTCCGAAGTACGGAAATTATTGTAAATAGAGAAAAAATAAAGGGTTTTGTATACCCTTCTTGTGTATCCTGTCTACTTCCCACAGTTATTGAACATAGCTTTAGTAAGCTCTCTGTTCCGAGTCAGGTCCTTGCATGTTCCCGAAGAAAGTAAGACGGAACATTGAACCTGATAATTTAATTAAATATAATAATATCTCAATCTCAGAATCTCACATCATCACTGCGTGACACCTCCCATCGAGTAACTGCACACTCAATGACTCTCTCAGCACCCTCTAGCGTTACGCGGGTCTTACCACTAATATTTTTATAAATGTACACCTAACTTTGAAAACTTACACCCATGACATTACAATTACAATGAAACCCATTACAATTAACCATTACAATGAAAGGTGTTACTAAGGGTGGATGTTGTGCCTTGTCATTCGAATAACTTTACACCTAGAAGAAATTTGCTACATTTTTAACGCATTGTTGTTACATTAAAATCTCCTATGTTTACTTAATAGCTTACTTTATTTATAATATTGCTTATCAGTGTAAATAATGAACTGTTTAAAAGTCAAGACACTTTTATAGTAATTTATGAATATTTCTAACGAAAAGCATAGAAATATTTTTTTAATAATATTATGCAGTGAAAACCACTTTTAACGGATTTGTTTTTATCGGTTTTTTGCATGTAGAGAACTGAAAATATTTACTCTGTAGAGACATTAGGATTTTTTTTGGAAGCAGGCAAGATGAAAAGTTAGCAACGCCTTCGTCGGGAATCGAACCGCGGATCTCTCACTTACGCGCTGAGCGTGCAGACCTCTATACCACGAAGGCTCGCTAAGTAGGCGGGAAAAATACCTTATAACTTGTAAAGTTGCGCGCTTCCAACCCGCACGCAACAAAGTGGTGACTGCTGAAAACTGGAAATTAGACAGAGTCTTGAGAAGGGTTTAAGTCCCTTTTTATTCAACTTTAGAAATTACAAATGCGTGCTCTTGACGCTCACAAACTACGCCGACCCGGCGGTAAAATAAAAATAAGAAACTGAAAAGAGATAATAACAAGTGACTAAGTACGAGGCTCTCTAAACATAACTAACCTCACCGCGTTCTAAAATACCGCTGATAATTCATCAAACTCTGAATATTACGTTGAAAGATTAACAATTTACCGAGGCAAGCACACAGGCCGAAACGCGTGGTTCTTCAATTTCTAACTAGCCACCTCCACACTCGTGAAGCAAGAAAGCACACCTTCGAACTCGTTTCCTTCTATTTAACTCAGAATACTTCCGCTGATAATTTGAATCCTTGCGCGTTCTACTAAAATTTACATACTCTGGCATTGGCAATTCCAGGGGAAAGTAAGGCTTGACAGGAAAGATAGTTTAAACTTAAAATAAATGTTAGTTAAAATAAATATAAACCCTACAAACTCTAAAAATATAAAGAGAAAAGCAGGCTCCTAAAACATTTGTATCTAATTATATTTCTGGAAAATAGTAGATATGGCGGACAAATGTTCTGTAAGTGATTTTTGAAAATTTGAAAAATACTGTAATGTTTAGGGATAATTATTAATTACCTTTTCCCCTATTAATTGTATGTGGATCGAGCATCTTCATTCTGTCTGAGCGAGATGCCCTAGGCGAAGGAAAATAAAAAAGAACATTATACAAAGCAGCATTTTGAAACACTTGTTAAGAAATGTAACATTAGAGTAAAACCGAAGAACGTGAATGGGCTACCATTCACATTCTTTGATTGAAACTTCACATATGCCTCGAGCTTGACGTCTGATTACGTGATTGAAGACGAACAATATGTTGAACTCTGACTTTCATTCAACGAGTTTACACAATCTGCTTGCCGTTAAAAAACGCCGCAAAACGAAGATAAAAACATTTCTTTTGCTATAAACATAAGAATAATTCCAAAAATGTGAAATAGAGGCAGCAAATTCATATCGTCGAATGCATGTAAAATACTTTGCAATACTATAGGCCCATTTTAAGAGAAGAAAAGGTGTATAAGATATTTCTCCCGCCTTCTTAGCGTGCTTTCTTGGTGTAGTGGTCTGCACGCTGGGAGCGTATTCCAGAGGTCTGTAGTTTGATTCCCGGCGAAGGCGTTGCTCATTTTTCACTTAATATGCTTTAAAGAAAATCCCAATATCTCTACAGGTGTCATAGAAAAAGACGCGAATATCAGAATGTTGGTACGTAATGTTAATTGAATTACCACGTATGTCTAAGAACATGGTAGAAAGAGCAGCTCTTTAAAGACTTTCGTGAATCTTTGTATTTGAAATGTTCTTATACTGCCCTCATTATTACAGAAAAAAGGATAGCACTTTGCCTTACCCTTCGATGCGAAATAATTTAGTTCAAACTTGAACTGTTTACAACGCTTTTGTCTGCAGCATCAGTAAAACCGTCTCTTAAAGCAAATAACTTTGTGCGATATATGGGTCAAATGCAGTAAAGTTTCAACAGTAAGAATTTTTTTTATTAGTTAAAACACAAGAAGCTGAAAATTAAGTTATGAAGTAAGCAAAAAAGATTTAAAAACTGCAGGTTATTTATTTATGAATAATAGTTCGATGTAATAAAGTTCCATTTCATTAATGTGCACTTGTTTTTTAGTTATAAATATAATTTGATTTTATAGTTTATCCAATTTTCCCTGGGAATGTTTCATTTGATTCTATTTAATTAAAAATAAAATAAGAATTTAAGCATGTTATTATCATTATTTTAAACATTGAATTATTCAATATATAGAGCATTTGGTGGTATCGAACTTTGAAATTCGACACAGACAGGCTTGATTTTATGTTCAGTATGACCCTCAGCAATCAATTGCTTTCATATTCGCATGAGAGTGGTTGGATGTCGACCAGTGCGACCGGGATATTACGGAACGATAATCTACACTCCCGATAGGCAACGATCCTGCCTCTATCGAATTTCGAAACTTACTGTTAAGCATTTCCTCTTCTTATTAGGGCATAACACGATATTCTGAGCAACCTCCAACCTTACAAAGCACTTTCCGAATGAGAAATCCACTACACAACTTTTCTTTTATGCACTGCTTCCGATGTCGTTTCTCTCTCCTGCGCCGTCTAAATGCGCTGAGATACTAATCATTTGAATATCCCAAATTCTTATTTTCATGTGATTTTGACTTTCGTCAGATCATTCCTTCCTTGTGTTGCAATTTTAATGGCCAGTACTGTACATTAGCGGCCATTAAAATTATAGTGCAAAGAGAAAAGCGCACAGTAATGGCCAAAGGTTAGCAGTAAAGACTTGAGCACATCGCAGACAAAAGGAACGACACCTCGAACTAGCTTAGAGAAGAAAATTGAAATCCTGATTTTCCATTAAGAAATTGCGTTTAATCATTGTTTTTGGGGTTGAAGGTCGTGTCATTCCGTATATAAGAAGAGGGAATTCATACTATTAATCGCAGAATTTATTTTGTGGATGAATCGTAGTCTACGGAGACTGCGGATTATCATTTCGCTCAGCTGTTGCTCGCATTGGTCGAGATCTAATGACTTATAAGAATTTGCATTCAGTAGGTCCAGAAGGACGATGCAGAACGAAGTATGGGATCTCAATGCCTCCAACACACCAGTGCCAAAGACTTCAGACATCTCATCAGCATCTTTGTTAGAAACAGTCACACCACTTACCCTGAAACAGAAAACTAGATGTGCTGCGCGGTATGAAGTATCCATACGTATGGTGTGACCCCATTTGCAGCACCACGCATGTAAGAGCAAAGCGATTATTGCAACGGCTTTGCTTGATGCTACAAGGAATCAGTATTTGCAGTATGCTCGTCGATGTGCATGGACACAAATGATGCGTTGATGATGCGTTGATGGACGATGTGCGTTGCGTTCTTTAACGTCATAGCAGCTCAGCACCTGGAGTGATGATACGGGTGACACTGATACTTCATTCATACTACCATACCATTTACTTCTTAATAAAAGCGTGGGGAAGCGTAGAGACATTAGCGAATAAAAGCGTAGAGACATTAGATTGTTTCGGAGCAGGAGAGATGAAAAATGAGTAATGCCTTCGTCAGGACTCGAACTACGGACCTCTCGAATACGCGTCGATCATGCTTGCCACTACACCACAAAGGCATGCTAAGAATGCAGGAGAAATACCGTATATACACCCCCTTTTAAAGGGCGACTGGGGATAAGGTAACCCAGTCGCCCAATCCTGGTGGTGGAGAATCATCATCCACCACCTGTTTTAAGTTCGGGCGCCGCTGTACAGACATTAGGTTATTTCGAAGCAGGAGAGATGAAAAAGAGCAATGCCCTCGCGGGGACTCGAACCACAGACCTCTCGAATACGCGTCGAGCGTGCTGACCACGACATCATGAAAGCATGCTAATAAGGCGGGGAGAAATAACTTAAAATTAACGAAATCTAATAATTTAATTGCATTGTCGGAAGTATAAGACATTATCTTTATAAATTTATCAAGGCAGCCCCATGCTTTTATTATTCGTGATATAAAATTATAGATGAATTCTGTAAAGGGAATTATTAAATCCGTTGTTCCAATTAAACTATATGTTAAATCAGCGGTTCTCAAACTTTTAACTAACGCGTACCATCTAAACAAAAACTGAAAACCTTTAGTACCACCATTACAAAGTGTTACTACCACCATCACTCTTGAACAAAGCTCAGATCGAAACATTTACGATTGTTAGAGAAAAACTCAATCAGGATGTCGGTGTTTTAATTTTTGAATTTAATAGTTAAAAATACTTTGCTTCTTTACGTACCGCCTATTTTTCTCATGCGTACCACCGGTTGAGAACCCCTGTGCTAAATTATTTTTATCCTTCTAATTCATTAGTCATTTTATGTTTTAAATAAAAGCTTATTTTTTAAAACTATTTTTAATGTTTTTCTCAAGGAGCGAATATTTGTTGACTCTTACCCGACGAAATTTTTCTTTGCAGATTCATTTGCATTCTCAGAGGGATAGAAAAAAAGTTAAAAAAAAAAAAAAAAAAAAATCTGAAAGGTTTCAGATTTTAAATTATGTCCAAAAGGGCGTTTTTAACGTTTTCTGTGTTACCTTTATCTATTAAATATCATGTTCTTTGCACTTAAACCATATAATTCAGTCAGTAGCAATGTCGCAAAATAATTTTGAAATGAGCATATCTTTAGAATTTCCGATGCACAGTTCCGCGCGCTGCAGATAAAAAGTTTTTTCTCCCGTAGAGTGTTGCCATTGCTCGCTTTGAAATACTTGAGTTTGTTAATCAAAAATTCGAGAAAGTTTTACAAAATATGAAATCGATAATAAAACAAATTCCAAATTTCAAATTTGGTCTTCCACATGCTCTTATTCGTAATAGAATTAGGTCATTCTAAATTCGATGGCTCTATGTAACGTTAGAAATATACATAAATTTATGCAGATTTTTCACTACTTAATTTCTTCTAATATAACGCAGGACTCTAACATTTGGTGGCAACAGTTTGAAAAGTAAAACGTACATTTATAGTGATTCAACGCAAAACGAAAACAATAGTCCTTCAGGGACAAAGTCCCTTTGGACTAACAATAAAAAAAATAAAAACCTGAAAAGGTTCGAGGTCAAATGAAAAATAAAAAATAAAATACAACTTTCATGTCTTGGAAAAATGTGCGACTGTTAACTTTGAATTTTTAGTGTAAACAGGCTTTTTGTAAAAACCACAAAGTGACTTACGTCCTTGTTTATTAAACCTGCAAACAGCTAAAATCCATTAACAAGCTACAGCGGAATCTGCATTGCTTCTGAATAACTTGAATAGGTTAAATTCTTTTTTGAAATGATTCAAGAATGAAGATACGCAACGGTTGATGATTTATCATTCTTTTGTCATCTGTTGTGACGATGTTCTAACCAGTTTGACGCTTTCGAACGTCAGTACGTTCGAACTAAACAAAAAATATTTTAAGCTGCAGGCGAATTACCTTGAATTGCAGAACTCTGAAGCAAATGACATTGTAAAACAGATGGCCAAAATTAGTATTCCATCTTATCTTTAGAGTAAATAGTAGGAAAAATTCTCATTCTGAACATTTTTTTTTTCACTTTATCCTGGCACTTTCTAAATACAAAGAAACAACAGAATTTTAATTCTGCTTATTAACTCAATTGCCAACAAATCATAAGTTTAATGAAATTCAGAAATGGATTAAAAATTGGTCATTTCTTACAAAGCTGATTCATACATGTTTCATTTGGATTTTTATTCCTGTTTATCTCTCGAAATTCGCCGAAGAGCTTCTATTCTTCCGTTTCACAGAATTCTTTTCTCGTTAGATTTATAGGTACAGAGTAGCCGAGTAATTATAGTGATTAAACTGCCATCGGTTTTCAGGATTGAATTCGCTGTTGTTGAGTGAGCTTGTAGCACAGAATTTTATGAATTTCCCCATGTAAAAATTCACAGGGTCCTTATAAATTCCTCCTAGACGGCATCTCTTCCCTTAAGCAAGTATCATCATAATTAACTAATTGATACATTCTATCGAATTTGACAAAACCAATCAATGTGACTGAAAATTTCCACTATTTAGACAGATAATTACAGAAAGGAAGAAGGTGGAATACCCTACAAATATTAACGACGAAAATTTCTAAGCACCTTCTTACATATTCTACAAAAATATAATTTTCTACTATTTCATTTCAAAGTACGCTGCGTTTCCATTTTTGGAATTTTAAAAGCACTAATATTTTACTCAAATATATTAAATGTAACAGATTGTTGCGTGCTAACGGGCTCGTACTAGATTGAATGCACACAGAAGTCATGATAGATTTTAGAATTTATTTTACCAAAAGAAACATTTCCCACTTTTCACAAAAATACTCGTCGAACTCTTCACAGTACCACAGAGTACAAACAGTAGTTACACTTCAAACCGCTAAGAATGTTAAACACAACGCAATGCAAAGCTCATCTAAAAGGCGAAGTTCTCACGGGTATCTCAATACTCCGAATTCAGCTGTGAACTAACAACTAACTGGCAGCAGCTGCTCTTTCCGGTCTTATAGAGTCTTCATCCGGCCGCTGAGAAATCTGTAGCACTTCTCGAAATCAATGAAAGGCATATGAGGGTCGGATACGGTTACATTTACATATCCAGATTAATTACATTTATTGAATCACAATGCCAGTTACAGTTATATATATATGGCTTAAAATAATGTCGCTAAGTTTGGGTACTTCTGGCGATTTCTCGTCAAATTTTGCGGCAAAAAGTAGTCCCCCAAATCGTCGCAAGCTTGGCGATATCTTGTCAATTTAGCGAAAGGGTCCGAACGCGGCATCAATGCTGTACAACGTGTTTTCGCGAGCTCGCTTTTCGCCTTATTATTTTAAGTTAGTTTTGATATAGTTTACACAAGAGTTATATCAATTTAAAGTTCTTCAAAAGCTGAGCAATTTGATATGCATCTGGAGCGATTCCGTTTATTAGTGGTGGATTAATTAAGTCTTTAAAGCAGAAGTCATTGTTCGTATCGCGACCTCGTGATATCTGCTGAGGGTTACCGTGACCCCGTGAAGTGCTGTTTTGTGGTGTTTACATCTATTAAGATTTCTCTGGCACCTACAGGCATCCAATTTCAATCCTAGTACCTTTGGAAAGTGGAAGATATGATCTCTTCATTGATACCAGTGCTGTGATTGTGAAGTGTTTGTGCGATTTATTACAGTGTTTTTATTGTGCGACATAAAAGTGCCATACTTCTGGATTAATCTGCCCTTATCTCCGGTCTAATTGGGAATATCGACACCATTCCTAGACGATAAGGTAGGCTTTTAGATTACCTTTCTTTTAGTGTATCATTCGTCCTGCTAGCTTAATTAGTGACTGAGTGCCGTAAGATTTAATTGCAATTTTCCTGTGTGACCTTGTTCTTTCCCCGGTATCCTCACCCGGCTCATTTTTACGACACAGCGGCGGAGGGTCGGTCCAGCAGGACAGGTCGCCTTTTGAACTTGTCGGACAACTCCTTGTCAAGCTTTTCTAGCGCATGCGCGCATAGTAGAGTGCAGTTGCTATAAGTCTTGCACGTGCTTTTGTTTACAATTTGAACTTAGCTGCACGGTACTTAGCCAGCCTCTAGTACACCCAAATTTTTAACCCTGTTCTAGTTTTTCACTGTGCATTTAACTTTTATTCTATTATATTTACTTCTTTTTATTACTTTATCATCATTATTATAATTTTTATACTTATTTAATTTCATCTTCCTGTAAATTTTTGTTTGTGCTTATTTACTGATAGCCATCTATTGTACTCTGTTTCCATACCTTGTTAAGTTCGTTTAGATTTTATTTCTGTATATGCAATTATTCTGTGTATTGTATGCATTATTCTGTGTATTGTATGCATTGTATGAGAAATAGGCTCTGTGGCTGGTTTCTTCACAGCATTCAGTTCCGTACATTTAGCATTTGTGACGGAAATTAATGAGTTTTCTGTAAATTCCATACACTTCTCATTTACTTGTCACCTTGTACCCGTGCACGCTAACTGTTGGCAGCGCTTTCATTGCACGCACTTATATTTAACTGTATTGCCTTAGATTATGTAACTGTACGCTTTTTATTGTAATTCTGCATATTAACTGTCATTGTCTGCATTATATCATGGTACTAAAATCTACTCTATCTACTGACGAAGATATAACAACGTCGTCTAGCGCCTTAGACCCGACCTCTATCTTAAACTCAGACATAGCTCATGCTGAAAAGGTAGACCTCTTCTACCAGGAAATCAAGAGAGTAACAACTACCTACCGAGGTGGTAAATTTCTGCTCCGAACAGAACTCAGAGAACGTATTCTTACCTCACTAGAGGCTCTACAGAAGTTAGCCCTAGAAGGCCCCGAATACACAGCAAAACCAACAAAAGCCGACACAAGTACCAATACCTCCACTCTCTTCTGCTGCGAATTAGCACATGCAAATAACCAGTATCAAACAGACCAGCAGAGGCATAACGTGTTCGCTGTAGCACCACTGCCTAATCCGATCAGAGGTCCATCCTACGCGGCTGCTGCAGCTAAGGCTAAAGATACTAGTCACATAACTACGCCCCGGCACACACTATTACTATATCCTAAGGAAGCCACCTGCTCCACCAGTCAAGACCTTAAGGCTAAACTCAGCCAGGAATTCCCACTCCCCAAGATAGGAGTAAAGGTATCCACAGTCAGAAACATACAAAAAGGAGGGCTAGCCGTTGACTGTCACACGAAGGAGGACCTTGACAAGCTAAAAAATACGCTAAACAGTGCAAAGGGACAAGAACTGGTAGAGACCAAGCTTTCCGCCACAAGACTTCCAAGAGTTGCTATCCACAGCGTCCCACATGAAGTCCAGGAACACGAAATAGAACGAGCTTTGGCATCGGAGCACAATGCTACCAAATCAACAGTCAAGATCCTCTACCGCCTCCGAGATAGAAGAAACACAGTTAAATGGGTTCTTGACTGCCAACCTACAGTCTACCAGCGAATCATGCAGGCTCCCAGACTCTACCTCGGCTGGCGGGCATACCGAATTGCAGACTTCTACAACACCAAACGATGCTACAGATGCCAGGAACTCGGCCACACTCAAAAGGAATGCTCCAACAAACATTATTGTGCATACTGCACAGAAGAACACGATATCCGTGAATGCCGAGCGCAGCAGCCCGCGTGTATCAACTGCGCAGACTAACTATAGGACAAACAGGAGCATCCCCTGCGATCATCCAGCCTATGATGTCAACTGCCCCTCGTACGGAAGATACATCGCTAATATCAGACGCAGTACCAGATACGAGTGATTTGCCACAGCCGCCCACTCAAATAATGCAAACACCAGACATCCAACGAGAAGTTATCAAATGCATCCAGATTAATTTACAAAGAGCAAAAGCCGCCGCGTCACAATTGATCCAACATACAATCAACCATCAACCAGATATACTATTGATTCAAGAACCTTACTGCAGAGCAGGGGAAGTCGCCTGTTTGCCACTCTGTTGGAAAATATTTCAGCGCAAAGCACAACAGAATGAGCCACCACCAAGAGCAGCAATCGCCTGCTGCAACCCGCTCTGGTCCCCGCTGTTAATTACACAGAAGCGAGACCATGTAGCAATCCTCCTCAGCTTCTCAAATTCACAGATCATCATTTCCTCCATCTACAGTCCCCCACCGGATGATATCCACCAGACCATCATGAGCATCGAAGAAGTAAAGACAAAGTGCCCCACAACATCACATGTTATAGGCGGTGATTTTAATGCCCACAACATCATATGGGGTTACCCAGCTACCACTCCAAAAGGGCAAGTCTTGGAAGACTACATATTGGCCAGCAATCTGCAAATCATAAACACCCCCAACGCGCCACCCACATTTGACAACACGTACCACCACGGATGGCCAGATATTACAGTGACTACTAATGATATAGCCAATAGCCTACAAGACTGGATGGTAGCAGATGAAGAGAGCTGCTCGGACCATCGCTACATACACTTCAATATTGCAAGCGACACAAGGATCAGCATCTTTAAAAGATACAAACTTCCGGGTAACAAATTGCGAATACTTAACAAAGCTTTCTCTCTAACATTACAGCAAGAAGAGCAGGAGCTAAGTCAATACAAGAGCCCCAATGATCTGAACACTTATACCGAGCGGCTACTTGACACTCTACGGGGCATTTGCGATCAGCATCTGCCCACCAGAGCAGCAAAATGTTTGCAAGGAATTTCCTGGTGGACAAAGGAACTGCGACAGCAACGGCAAAAGTGCAGGGCTTTACGACGTCGCCTTCGCACCAACATTAACGAAACCACCAAGAATGCAATACTAGCTAACTTTAGGGAGGAAAGAGCGCATTATAAAAATAATATCCTTAAAGCCAAAATAACCAGCTGGCGTAAGTTCTGCACAGAAAATAACAACCCATATGGAATTCTACACAAGCTTGCCACCAACAAGGTCTTTAAGCCGGATCAACTCTATGCCCAAATTGCCAACCAACCCATTACCACCAACATAGCAGAATCCACGGCAGCCACAACCTTAAACACAGTCTTCCCAGCAGACGATCCGGACGATGACACGCCAGAGCAAAGGCACACAAGGGGAAACACCACTATCCCAGAGACTTCAGACGACGAACCATTTGAAATGGAAGAGATCAAGCAAATCTTTCGACAGCTTCCAGTCAAAAAGGCACCAGGTCCTGACGGCCTGGATTATGCAATAATCAAGGTCGCCTTCAACGCTCGACCCACTTACTTTAAAGCTCTGTTTAACAAGCTTCTACATTGTCAAATCTTCCCTACTGCATTCAAACAAGGACAGGTCGTCCTGTTTTTAAAAAAGCACAAATCCCCGGAAGATCCAAGATCCTTTAGACCCATATGTCTGTTATCTGCATTGGGTAAGATCTACGAAAAACTGCTAGTCAACAGGCTGAAGCACCATCTATACCGACAAAACTTTCTTAGCTCACATCAATATGGATTCAGGACAGGCACATCTACCATCCATGCTCTAGAACACATTCGAAAACATATAAATGACAACAGAATCAACAATCTACATACTGCATTTATCTCTTTAGATCTTCAAAGTGCCTTTGATACTCTCTGGTGGCCTGCAATAAAGCAGGCCCTCAGGGAGGCAAAGTGTCCAAGGAACCTTTTTAATATCTTCACTGACTATCTCCACTCTAGAAGTCTAATTATAGTCAATAATAACGGTGTCGTCACTAAACAGCAGGAAAGAGGGTGCCCACAGGGGTCATGTGCCGGGCCTCTACTGTGGATAATCACGTTTAATTCCTTATTACAAATCAAATGGCCTACCCATACCAGAGTGATAGCATATGCAGATGATGCGGCATTGCTAGTCTCTGGCCGCACAAGAGAAGAACTCGAACGAAATGGTACGGAAACCTGTTCCCTATTTTCAGATAAATGCAGTAGACTTAAATTGATCATTTCCGCACAGAAGTCAACGGCAGTAGTCATCCCACGACCGAGAACTAATCCAACGCGACGGCCGTGTATAAAATTGATGGGACGAAATCTAAAGATCTCAAAAACCATAAAGTATCTCGGACTTACATGGGATCAGGGTCTCACATGGCTGCCCCACCTTCAAGACATCAGAGTCAAGACAGCAAATATAGCTAAGAAAGCCAGACAATTCCAGGGAAGCAACTGGGGACAAAACCCTCACATCCAGAAACTGCTATATCTAACGGTAGCGGAGAGAATTGTTCTTTACGCATCGGCTATATGGGCGCAACCAATGAGCAGTCGCAAGATCAAACTCTTGACAACAATACAACGGCCATTTGCTCTAAACATAAGTAGGGCATATAGGACAACGGCATCAGGTGCAATAACGGTCCTTGCGGGACTAACACCCCTGCACATAAAGGCCAGCATAAAAGCTGCATATGAGCGCTTAATTAGGCTAAAACAAGATGCCAACTTTGCTGGCACCGCCTTCCATGCAACACAGTATGAATTACCAGGGAGTGTGCAGTATGTGCACCCGGCACACAAAAGTAAAGGCATCCATGTCGTGACAGCACAACACCCAACGCCTCTCAGAGAAACTCCACATGTGAACTCACGATTCTACACCGATGGATCAAAGCATGACAATGGAGTGGGATGCGCCTTCGTTCACTTCAAAAATGACCGAGTGGAAAGCAAATGGAAAGGCCATCTCTCTACCCACAACAGCATTTTCCAGGCAGAAGCTGTGGCAATAGCAGCTGCAATTCAGTATGCTCAGGATATCAATCTAGCAGCAACCGAAATTCACACAGACAGCATGTCAGTGCTACAGGCAGTCATGAATCACCACCATACCTCACCCACAATTATAGCAATCCAACAGCTCCTGCGTAACAATATGCAAACACACATCAAACTAATCTGGGTGAAAGGACATGATGGCATAGAGGGTAACGAGATGGCAGACCAGTTAGCAAACGAGGCGGCACTCAACAACGACGCGCAAGAGGTGACAACTCCAATCCCGACTTCGTATTTAAAGCGAAAGCTAAGAGAACTAAGCAAAGAACAGTGGCAACAGGAGTGGGATAACTGTGATACAGGAAGAAGGACACATGGATTCTACCCAATAGTAGACAACGAACGTCTCCAGGCCATTGCACCCTTGACATACTATATCACGGGGCACGGTCCATTTCCATCCTATTTTCAAAGACATGCAATTTCGATGACAGATATATGCGTCTGCGGGGCTACTGGCTCCCCCGACCACTACATATTTGAATGCAGCCTTACATCCAACTTACACCTACCACTCCCAGCCACAAATATAGAATCATATAAACGATTCATCATTTAAGCACCCACCAGCGGTCAAAAAGATCTGCCAAATAATTAGGCAGGTCAACGACCTAGGGCAAGATGTCTGCCAACCAAACTAGCGTCAATTAAGGCGTCTCATAAAGCAACCACAGTCAGCTTTCACTACCAAATCATCAACAGAATTCTGACAGTCTCTTATACTGACAATCAGCTGAATGCAACTCACAATATGTTTAAATTATGTGCTGCGCTTATAACATAACTGCACTGCAACATAACTGCAGACATAGCTGCTTACTGCGTACAGTACTCACTTACGGCGTATAGAGCAAACTACTGACTATGAACAGACTGTTACCTGCATTGTGTCTCTGTAGTAGTTACAACGACTGAAATATCTATAGAAGTATTTCTTGGAATAACCACAGTTATTACAACAACTGCAAGTTATATATCAGTGTATAAGGTACTGTGCGCAGAGTAATTGGAACGCCCTGACAAATCGTGTACAGAACTTATCAACAGTGTACAGAGCTCAACACTGACTAATCACAGGTTACTACTTGCATGTCCATGCTAGTCCATGCTTAACTGAACAGTGTAAAACAAATGTGTACCCGACTTTGCATTGTGTAACCATTCTGTAAGCATTGTGTATATAACAAGCATCATGTATCTATTACAATACTAATATGCACTGTGTATTCTACAACATAGTGTTTCTCCTACAGTCATTGCCAGTACTGTATTACACAAACGCGTTATACAAACTATCTGCAATAAATATGCACCTCATTCTGCACTGAATTTGTCAAATTCTGCACAGTATCTGCTGTATATAAAGCATATAATTACTATGCAACTGTCTACATTGCGTGTGCATTACCTGCAATACCTTACAACCTGTTGTGTATCTGACTTTGCACTGTGCATTTGTTCTGTGAGCAATGTGTATATAAAAAGTACTGTGTACCTACTTTAATCCAATAAACACTGTGCATATAATATAATATAAAATAAGCTCAGCGCATTCTATAACATAGTGTCTCCACTACAGTTATTGCCTGCACATCATATCTGTATTACTCAAACTATCTGTATTATATCTGCACTGTATCTGACATATGCATAATGTATAATTCATCTATATCTATCAATATTGTATCTGCATTACCTGTATAATCTCATAGCTTCGCATAGAAATATATAGCTTGGCAACATAGCATGCATGGTGCTGCGTACTATAATTGTGTGTATACAATAGTATAGATTTTTTTTTTTAATGTGTAAGTATAATTGTGTTTATATAATTGTGCACAATTGTGTTATATACCGTAGTATAGTGTTTTATTCTGCGTTCTAATACGTTAGTATAATTGTGTTTGCATAATTGTACACCATAACTGTGTTGTATATAGTAGTATAGTGTCTTATTTCGTTTGTACAATTGTGTGCAGTATAAATTCTAATATCTAATGCTTTACAAACATAGTGTATCTGTTTTTACATTGTGTATCAATTCTGTAAGCATTATGTATATAAAAAGCGCTGCATATCTATTCAAATTAAATAAGTATAGTGTACCTGATATAACGTATTGCATAATGTATTCTCCAGAGTAAAGTTTCATCTGTAATTACTATATCATCTAATAACAAAATTTAATATTCTACAGTGTGCCTGCATGCTTTATGTATGTTTATTTGCGCATTTTACATGTGATATGTGATCTAAATGTGTCTAAATGATCTAAATGTGTCTTTAGTGTAAGTGTATACTATATATTAGCTTAAATATGTTTCATTATAAGTATGTGTTTTACTTGTATAAGTGTGTGCAAACTAGTATCTAATTTCTATTTTTATATAATGTGCTTACATGTTTTATATGTGTTATATATGTGCTTTTATATGTGTTTTACAAGTGTTTTGTATGTATCTTTATATGTGCAATTGTATGTACTTGTATGTGTATGTATATGCTGTAATTAGTGTCTAACAGTGTCTAAAAACCAAGATGTAACAAATCATCCGCCTATCGATCAAAACTAATGTATTCCTAAGACGCCTCTGTATGGCCATGTACAATTACGTAAAATTCTTCAATAAACTCCCAAGGTGGCCTCATGAGGCTCCTGGGAGTTGCTGCCACTAGATAGGGGAGGGCGCGGGACATATGCCTGTTTACCTCTGTTAAACATCAGGCGTCCCCGTCCTCCGTCACCTGTCACCTGTCAATTTAGCGAGATAGCTATTTACTCAATGTTAAATAGACCTGCCCCTGTAATCTTACTTTTCCGGCGAAGCTTTGCTTCTTCAGATTTTCATGTTAACTTATACAGAGAAAGTATTACAATGTCACTAAAATTATTTACATGTGTGCGAAGTTCGTGACAATGAACAGTGGACTCTCGTCCATTCGAAATCAAAAGTTCTCATAAAAGAGTTTCGAATTTTCCGATGTTAAGAGAAAATATAACTTTAAAGGTTATATTTTCTCTTAACATCGGATTCTCTTAACACTGATGTAGAAAAATCTCGTAGTATCTATAACCCCAGAAAATATATTATACTATGCTATCTAAAATCAAACGTATTAAAAAGCAATAAACATTTAGCTTAATCATGAAATGAAGCACAAGATATACAGTAGAAAATAAACTTTAATTAAAAATATTAATTACACTTTTGAGAAAAACTGTAAAATAGGTATTTGGTTTTGTTTATTATGGCCTACATTTTTGCAGCTAGGTTCTCGATCTGAAATAAACATTTGAATTCATTTTCACAGAAAGGCTCAATCTGAATAAATGCTTTCAGAATTTGCGTTCTCTTCTGAATCCTAAAGAAGCTCCTTTTCCTTTGTATATATTATTTTTGATCGCAAAAACAACGCCCTTATTGTCTTTTTCACCTCTGTAAAGAACTTTATAAGGTATTTTCTCCCTCCTTAACTGCGTGCATCCGGATTGTAACTGGGTAGCATGTCTGGCTAGCAATCGGGAGGTCCGGTATTCGAATCAAGGGAAAGGCGTTGCCCACTTTTCATGTCTTCTGCATCGATAATACTTAATGACGCTATATAGCTTGCAGAGAATTTTCTGTTCTTGGAGTGACCGTATGCAAGTCGAATGCGTTTTCCTACGGCACTTGCGACTATACGTAAGAACGATTTCTATTAACTGTTTATTTGCTTTAATGAGAAAGCTGGATTTTTTTAATTTAGTCATAAGTTTGGAATATTTTTTTATTGTCCTATTGCCTGCGATGATAAGGCTAAAGCGTCAGTTCTTTACATTTCTGTAGCCATACGAGAAGTTAGGTTATTTGGATTTGGCAAAATACACGAAAGCTATCTGCCTACAGAGAAGAAAAATTTCGTGGAGGACTTTCTAACTGAAAATAGATTGTATTTATATTACATATGAGAAAAACCGTGAAAAACACACGCACAACCAACCTGTTTGTGTGGGTTTGAACCCTGGTCCAAATACCAATATACAGTTATCTTTACCAGTCCATGACTAGTGTAGTTCTACGGGAAAGTGAGAGAGAGAGAAAAGTATTTTGTAAATGTGCTGTCTTAAGTTCACTTTATTATTACCAGAATTTAATACTAGTAATACCTTGCTGCGGCTTAAATTTTCCCGAAGACGTACTAAACGTAGTTTAAAAATAAAACTTTGACATTTAATATTACATTATAGAGCCATTAGGTATTTTCTGGAAGCAGGCAAGATGAAAAATGAGCAACGCCTTCGCCGGGAATCGAATCACGGACCTCTGGAATACGCGCTCAGCGTGCAGACCACCACACCACGAAGGCATGCCAAGAAGGCGAGAAAAATACCTTATAACATGAGTATCTCTATTTATGTGATGTGATTTCACGTGGCCACGATTTAAATCTTCGAAAAAGATATCACTCGACATACGAGGACTGTGCTATGTATAATACTGTGAACCTATTGAAAAACCAGCAGAATGGCTAGAATATCCATAAGATAAATCTGGAGATTCTAAGTGATTTAAATAACAGCTCCGTGTGGCCTGCGTCGGTCCCAGGGGATCGGCACTGGAATTTTCGCTTGGCCGGCGTTGGTCCCTGGGGACCGGCATTGGAATTTTCGTTTCGCTGGCGTCGGTCCGTGGGAACGACAGTATTAACATTTGCGACCATGAGCTTTGTCACGCACAGGCAGGGCTTAGATTTCGGTAGCCGAGAAAGTTCACCAACAGATAAGCTCTACTCAGTGCATGAAGTCGCGGATCACCCTGCAACATCGCACCACTTGATCGCTCGCGTCGGCTGAACGCAAAGGACAGCAAATTCGGAGCCAGGCTCAACGTGTTAAAGGAAAAGATAATTTCAATAAAGAAACAAAATCTTTGGACATGATTTGGGATCCTAGTATGATGTAATAAAGATAAACATGAAATCAGTTCAGGAGTCAATTGGAAATGGTGAAGGCGACACAAAATGACTAATATTTAAAACGGTCGCCAAAGTATTTGACCGTATCTGATATTTGCAACCATTTATAGTTCGGGTTAAGATCATGTTACGAGACATTTGTCTTCTGGGTTTAAAGTGGGATGCTGCACTTCCCACCGATATCGAAAAAAGGTGGATGAATTGGTGTGCAGAAATGAAATGTTTAAAGACCCCTGACTTCCCTAGAAAATTCTTTCACAACATTAATTACACGCAGCTGAGCGCTCATATTTTTTGTGATGCGACACCTAGAGCTTTTGGAGCAGTGGCATATTTTAGATACGCTGATGAAAATAAGGAAATTAAAATCAGTTTCATAATGGCAAAAAGTAGACTAGCTCCCCTCAAATCTTTAACCCTCATTTAGATGCGAGATAATGGGAGCTGTTGTAGCTGCTTAGTTAAATATTTAAAACACGTCTTGCCTATGTTAAGCAAAAATATTATCTTTTGGAGTGACTCCCAAATAACGCTTCATTGGATAAGGAAATCACCAAATATCTGGAAGCCATTTGTTGGCAACCCTGTAGCAGAAATCCAAGGAATCCGTTGTGACAAAACGGACCAAGTTGGCTTCTTCAGCCTGAAAATTTGTGGCCTAAAAAACCAAACATGGAGGCAAATGAGGAAGAGATATCAATAGAAAAGAGAAACACTTATAATGTCCTACAGGCTGCCATCGACATCAAGAACAGTGAGCAAATTCCTTGCTCGATTTAAATCAGTTTAGCAAATTAAGCAAGGTATAGCGAATAACAGCGTGGATATATAGGTTCATCAACATTCTTATCCTACATCCGAAAAACTTTGTAGACAATTAACAGCTTCTGAAATAACGAATGCAGAAAAATATTGGATTAAAAACACTCAATTTCAATATTTCGAAAAGGAAATCCTCGATTTATCTCAAGGAAAGTCAGTGAACAAAGGGTCCAATATTTACTCGCTGAATCCTGAGCTCGACGAATACGGTTAAAAGGCAGAATACAATCTGCAGACTGTTTGGAATCCGCCAAGCATTCATGGATATTTCCGTCAAAGTGTCTACGTCGATCTGTTAACTTTCAACGCACATGAAAGCGTATTTCATTCCGGAGTGGACTCAACTCTGACGCACCTGTGTGAAAAATTCTGGTTTGTCAAAGGCAGACAGCGTATTAAATCTTTGTTGAGCAGATGCGTGATTTGCAAAAGATACAGTGTTCGCCCTGGAGTTCAAGACGTAGCTCCGCTTCCTCCGGAACGAATTCTTCAATCACCACCGTTCGCGGTAACGGGATTGGACCATGCTGGACCATTTTTCTCTAGAGAGAACAATAATAAATATTACCTTTTAATATTTACTTGTGCATTGACTCGTGCTATCCATTTAGAACTGGTACCTTCCATGAATACGGAAGCGTTCTTGTTAAGCTTTAGAAAATTTATAGCGCGACGAGGACTGTGTTCAGCTATATACAGTGATAATGCAAAATCATTCAAGCGTGCAGACACTGAACTTAAAAAACTGTGGAACTGTATTTCTCATCCTTCTGTAAAGAATGTCTTCTCTTCTTACAATATTCATTGGAAATATATAATTGAAAGGGGAGTATGGTGGGGAGGATTTGGGGAGAGAATGATCAGAACGATCAAAACAAGTCTTAGAAAAATTGTTGCCCGTTCATCACTCTCTTTCAATGAACTAGAAACAGTGTTCGTGGAGAATGAAGCCATGATCAGTTCCAGGCCCATTACTTATTTATATAGTGAACCCTCCGAACCCTCTCCACTCACTCCTGCACATTTTGTGACAGGTAGACGTTTGCTATCCCTTCCTCCAACTAGAATATCTAAGGATGATTTATCAGGATCGAGAAAACCCCTTGTGAAAAAATTCAAACATCAACAGAATATATTAAATAACTTTTGGAAATGCTGGTGAAAAGGTTATGTATTAAATTTAAGATCTGCTAATATGTGCCAGCAAAATTCAAAGGCAACTGAATTCAAATCAAATGACATTGTTGATCAATGAAGGACGCTACCCTAGAAATATGTGGTCTTTAGGTAGAATTATAGAGATTTTCCCTGGAAGGGACGGAAGTTCGCTCATGATAAATAAAAAATGGCAGTGGTCTAATAAAAAGGTCAGTTCAATTAATTTACAATATTGATTGAGGCTAAAAATTTACAATATGATGCTCATCAGATTGAAACTCTCTTTTTGTTTTTAATTATTGTATTCTTTTAATTGTTATGTGCTTATACATTTATTTTTATTCCTCTATTCTTGGTATTAATAGTTTACTCAAGAAACTTTTGTATGGAAAACTTGTTTAGTAGATCTTATGTAAAAATATGGTAATTACTTTATTGCACTGTGATTGATGTCAATCCAAATGATGGAAATTAGTAAGTATTTGTTATAAACTCTATGTTAAGAGTTTAGTTGGGGAATGTTGTGAAACGCCTATAGAAGGCACTGTACCTTGTCTGTTCCTTCAGTGTAGGATTAGAATTTGTACTAATGATATATGCAGAAATATATAAGCAAGAATGTGTCTAAGGGATTCGCCGGCCCTAATAATTAGCGGCAAAATAATGCTATGCTCTATTTCATTAACCTTGTAAATAAATTAATTGTTGTTGTGTTTTGAAACTGAGTCTTTTATCACCTATTACATACAAACATGTACCACCGAAAGAAACGAAATTGACAATGTTGATAGTTACAACTTTATTTGGATTAACATATTTCACATTCTTTTAATGTTTATACACTTGTGTACAGCTGTGACTTCAAACTGAATTTACTTTTCACACCTTTTATTATTTTTTAGGCTATTTTGAATCTTAATTTGAAATTTATCTGAATTCTATCTCAAACAGAAACTATTTCATGTTTTCCTTAGTTAACATAAACAATAAATTCAAACGTTTCTTTTCGTAACTTGTTTTTTGAATTTTTTACATATTCTTTTCAAATGAATTGAAGTGACAAGCAGCCGTGATTGGATAATTTTTCACAAAGGCAAAGATCTAAATGAAGGCCCCTATATACAGTAACCTTTATATTTAAAAAATATATATATTCTAATTATAATACCATACCTGTTATGATATTTTTGAATGTACCTTTATATATTCAGAAAAATAATGCTAGCAACCAACTCTTTATATTCTAATTTAAAATATTAAAAAATATCTTTTTGATAAGGAGCGAATAGCTTTGAAAAATTATAGATAGTAATACAAACAGTATAAAATGCACTGCTCCAAGTCCCACTTTTTGCATTTAAAGCAACCTCTCTTTTTCTGTATATGTACACACATATGGTCAATAATTTTTTTTTTTTTTTTTTTTTTTTCAGAATTTACTCATTTAAGTCAAATTTTTTAGAGAGAATTTTAAAGTTTTTCTTGACCAACAGAGAGGATTTGGGTAATATTTTATTGTTTGCTGAAGCTGTAATTGTTGTAAATTGGCAGCGCAAAATATTCTTAACACAGTTTCGAGATTCGAACGCATTTCAACCAAACTGTATTTGTGCATTATCTTTAAACCAGTGGCATAGCTATAGATAGGCAAGATAAAGCAATGCCTAAGGGCTCAACATGTTTTGATTTTTGAATATTTGAAAAGTAATTATAAATTTGAAATTTGTCATGGAGTCTATTATTTATATCTTATATGCGCAGATTTAATTAAAAATTTGAGTAAATTTTGTTATTAATTCTAATCAAAATTGTTCTGTTTTGTTTGCGATAATCCTTTTGTATTCGTTTTTACTGTATTCTTTATATTTGAGCTTAAGAAGGTATTAAAAGCACAGCGAAAAATTGCCGTCACAAAACAAATAGAATAGTTTTGGCTAGATAGCCGCATGCATAAAAAGGGTAACGAGATTAGCTAAGAGCCCGTCACCTATAACACCCTATGTGCTCTATTTAGTTTTGAAAAATCTTATCTTAAGAACTGCTTTATTAGCTTTTGGTAGGAAAATAAAATTTGAAGAGAATAAATATTAACGTAATTATAACAGTTGTTAAAATACTATATATATATATTATTAGTTAAAGTGGATAAGAAAAAAAGAGTGAAGCCGCAAAATGAAAAGAAATAAAAAAGCTCTCTAAATTACTCAACTTTGTTATTAAAACATCATATCCAGAAAAGGTTCTTCAGCAGATATTATCTCTACCAGTAAGGTTGAACAACCTGAACAAAAGAATTTATTATTGGCTAAAGTAGCCTTTGCTAGAAAGCTGACAATAATCATACAGAAGAGACATATACGTATAGCAGATGCAAGTAATTGTGTAAGTAAAAATATTGCTGATAATATGAGAAGATTTTTAATTAATTGTAATGAAAATGAAGAATATTCTAGAGGCTCATCTGCAAAAGATGCTAAGCAAAGAAATATGCATTTTAGTCTACATATTATACATCTATGATGAAGTACAATTAAGTACCACGACGTTGTGTTACTCTAAATTATTGGATGCTGCATACTGTGAAACATTGTTGATTATTTTCTCTGATAGTAGTTGGTGTTCAGATTTGAAAAATTTAACAGTATGAATTAAAACCCACAATTCTTCCAAACCACTCGTGGTATCGCTGCATATGAAGTATAGGGGGGAAATATGTGACTTGATAAAGATCGTGAACAAATTTAAGACTAGGGTAAAATTTTTGGAAAATGGTTTTAGAACGATTGTTTAACATTAAACTTATGCTGTTAAAAATGTATCAGCTTTTTATGAAGATAACGAAGATATAAATACATACTATAATGGCAATTTTTTTATTGCAGGTTAAATTATTAATTCATTATGTCAAAGTTTTGAAATGCCAATAGGAAGTATGCAATATGTGAGCCCTAAGGTATAAATTAATTCAATGAGCTGGTCATAATTTAGAATAAAGTTTGGTGAACCAGATAAATGAATCTCTGTCTTTATTGGGCGCTACTCAAGATACATTGAAGACGGATAAAATAAGTATCGTTTTAGACATGTTGATATTGCTACATAAGTAATTCAAAACCCGTAAATTTTATGTTTAAAGGCATCTTTCTCGGTTTTTATGCTATAGACCATTCTTCCGGAGGATTGAAGGAACTCATTTCAATTTCTTAAATGAAAAAGAAATTTCAGTTAAAATGTTTTAAGGACAAAGATATGACGACGCTCATGTTATTAAGTGATATCTATGATGGCTCCAGCAAGAGATGAAGACTATTCAGCCAAATCCAGAAAATGCACTCAGCTCGTCTCACATCTTAATCCTCGTCATTAATGACGCTATAAATGGTTGGAAAGAAATTACTGATATATTACAATATATATATTTATTCTGTGTACAAAGTAGGGATTAGTCAACAACTTTTACGGCCAAATCAAAAATGCCTTTAAAAAAACTAAACCTGACTGTTTGTCAGGCAGGATTACTTAGCTAAATGCAGTAAAATTACGTTATGGTAATGTTGGGAGAAGTACTGTAGCTCTAGGCCACTAGATGGCAGCATGAGTCAGTTACAGTGTAATGGAAAATAATGGAATGGTGATATTGAAATAATTTTATGTAACTATAAATTAATTAAAATGTGTGTAATTCTTTTATTGTTTTTAAACAACATTTCGTGGAACAAAATGTTGGGTATTATGCGTTGTATTGCATTATTTCTTTTTCTTAATTTCTATTCTCATATATAATACTTGTAACTGTGATTTGTGAGTTTCTAACTACAACGTAAATTAATAAATAAATAAAATATGTTTAAAAAATTAATTAAAATCTTTTTAAAATTTTAGTTTCTCGTCATAGCAAAAGTGAGCTTCTAAACTAGACTGAAACTGTTATGTGACTGGACCCCTTCAAAATATATATTTTTATATTTAATTTTCCCCCATCTTCACATTTAATCAGCTTTACCAAACACACTCACTACAGACACCTGGAAGACGCTATTTAATGTAAATGACCAGTGGCGTAGCTAGGGTGGGGCAAGGGGGGACATCTGTCCCCGGGCGCAGCATTCAGGGGGCGCCAAATTGATGTTACGAAATTTTAGAATGAAATTTGTTCGTTCTTGGCACAGAGAAAGGGGCGCAAAATCTTCAGTTGTCCCCGGGCGCTGAAAACCCTAGCTACGCCTTTGTAAATGACAACAGCTTCCTCCCCTTTTGACTACATCATGGACACAGTCGTTTTTTCTTTTAGGAAAATTCTCTTATTTCTTTTTTACTTTTCTTTCTATAGGCCCTATTTTTTGGGTTTAAGTATTTATTAATTTAACATTTTTTGTCTCTCCATTACTTTTGGATAGTGGCGTAACTAGAACTCTTGGGCCCCTATGCAAAAAAAAAAAAAAAAAAAAAAAAAAAAATTCCTGAGCCCCTTTTTCAATAAATTTAATGTATTTAAAAATAAAAAATAAAAGAAAACGCGAAAAGTTAAAAAAAAAAAAAAAAAAAAAAATCAAGGATTCCAGGAGCCAATGTTTTCATGATAATTTTTATCACATCTGGATTAATTGTTAAAAAAATAAAAGCACTTTCTTAGGGAACCAGTTGAAAGGTACGTAACATGAAGAAAGAATAAAAAGGAAAATAATATCCATTGACCAACCGGTGAAATGGAAATTTGCTTTACTCTGGGTATTTGACGTCAGATGATTTTAATTCAGTTACTTAAGACTTTTTGTGTGAGCGCGAGAGACAAATTTTTCTCTCCTTTCACTGAGATGCATACTGATAATAAATGAATAAGTCTATATAAAAAAAGGAAAATGTCGACGTATAGCATTAAGAAAAGGAAGAAAGCCTAGATTTGCGGAGATTTTTATGTAAAATCCAAGAAGTTTTACATACTAATGTTTTAAATTTTTACATAAAATCTGCGCCTATCTAAGTGTTTTCGCTTAATTTAGCAAACTTATAAATAATTAGTTATATTATAAACTGACAGACAAGATAATTGATAAACGTACAGAAAAGCTATTACGTTAATATAAAGGCTCTGTGATTTACTTAGTTTACGAACATGATTTATGCAATAATATACAAATAATAAATAAGAACTTTTATAATGTAAATGATACATTTGTTAAATATAAAACATATTTATCATAATCTTCATAAAGGAAACTATTTGAACATACAATTTTTGTAGAAAATATGTATGGTAAAGTTTTTTTCTGTCTTTTTAAAAAATCTTTTGGTACACTAAACTACTTGAATGCATGATTTTTATAAAAAATATGAATTGCTAAAGTTTTTTAGTGTTTCCTTTTAATTCTCCTCAGTCCGTACTGCTCTTCTCTAATTTTTTCCTCCCTCAATAAGTGTAATTCTAACATCGGGGTCCAAAATTCAACATAAAGACAAAAATTCTTCGTCTAAAATTTGCGTCTCCTAACCTTCATTTCCGCAAAATTATTTATCAATACTTCGACGTCCATTTTCTCAGTCATCTCAGCTTCAACGCTCAATAGTGAAAGGTTTGAAAACCGATTTTGTGTCATACTGTTTCTTAAATATGTTTTTATTAGTTTCAGTAGTGAAAATGACCTCTCACTCGTGACTGTGGTTACAGGTAATGATAAATACAATATAAGTGAATTGCACACTCCCGAATAACTGCTTGTCATGTCATAATATTTTACTATTGCTAATTTAGCTAAATCCTTAAAGGATTTCAAATTTTGGATTTCTGTTCTGAAAGTATTTATAAATAATAAAAGTTGTACTTCCAGTGCAAGTCTTCTTTATATGTTTTCTGTATTTTTGAAATATTATTAATAATTTCCGTTATTTGTTAACAATGACAGTGTTTTAGGTTCTTTATTTTTCTTTTATTTTTCAAATTTAGTTTCTATGCCCCATTTATTTGCAGTAAACTCAGCTTCTTTCATAATGTCTTCAAACTTTTTTCTCATATCTTGCATATTAATAGAAACGCTTTTTAGATGTTGATGAGCTCCATTCAAGTCGATTGATTTTCGATTGTCGAACCGATTGATTTCTTGATCGATCCTGCACTATAGCGTAGGACGTGTTTAAAATTTTTTTTTTTTAAATTTTTGGCCTGTTATTATGTGTCTTAATGTATGGAAACATATATTATATTTATATTTCATATTTATCATAAAATATTTCATGTTAATATAACAATACGTTATTAATATTAGTAGACATTTGCATTGTTTATGGTCATAAGTTTGGAATTTTCAGATAAATGGATTAAAAGTTTAACTTAATTGAATTTTTTGCAAGTTTTAAATTATAAGAATTTAGTTTATGTAATATTACAAATCATTAACTTACTTTTATAATGAAGAATTATATTTGAGATCACTTTGAAATTTAATTTTAAAGAAAAACTTCTGCTTGTTCTTGCCATAGACTAGAGAAAGGGCATTAGAATAAGAGCAAGTTCAGTTTACTGTTCTTGAGTCATCAGCCAATTTATAAGTATACTTGAGGGGTAGCGTTTCCCACTTCAACGCAGCTGTTTAACGAAGAAAGGGACCCCGCCTCCATTATAAATTTCCAGTGTCTTCCCAAGTTGAGTCACAGTAAAGCTTTCATCCAAGATTTTACTGTAAAGATGTCTATTATCCATTTCCCTTTTAAAACGCTGAAACATCTGTTTTTTTCCCTTCAGTTAAATTGTACTATTATTATTGTCATATTTCAACGATCACCTGCAATATCTTTCTACATTTCCTCTGTATTATAAATGTATTTCAGTTAATGTATAATTATTAAATATTTAATAGAAAAAATTATGGATATTCGAATAATTTTAGGAAATTCTTCACAATTTTACGATGAAATCATAAACAGGTAGAAACAAATTTGGTTGCTATGTATCCAAAGAGCTTTGAAAATAACTGTGTAATATGAAATGGAAATTTTAAAATTAAACACAAAATACTTATGGTATAAGGTATTTCCTCCTCGATTCCCGGCGAAGGCGGTTGCATATTTTTCATCTTTCCTGCTTCCAATTAACCTAATGTCTCTACAATAGTATGAGGATTTATCTAAATTTAAATACCCACTGTAGCAAAATATGACAATTCTCTTCCAAGTTTCAAGGTCCCAGAAATGTTTAATAATTTAGAGTTAAGTTTATTGACACTAACGTGAGTACTCACACTCTGTCACATGGATTCTAAAACTAGTACACGCAAATACTTGTTTAGGAAACAAGTATAAAGTTTCTTCATAATTAGTAAAAATAAGATTGTATGAAACAAGTTTTACGTACTTCGTAGAGAAATGCGCAAAACTTCATCTAATGAAAATAGGTTTGTTGTACCCCAGGTGGATCAGAAAGCAAAAATCACTAAGGAAAAGCGGATATATTTTAGAAGCATTAATATTTATGATTATTGTTATCTGTTTTATTTGCGTCTCAGAAAGCTATTTATGTCTCAATTAATGACCTCAGATTTCCAGTCTTTACATTGCTTATAAATTAAGGAGTATAAATTTTTTATCTTAATTATTAATGACAAAAATATAAAAAATAAATATAATGTATGAGAACATATATTAACGGAAGCTATTTATGTCTTAGGTGTTTGGTGTGTATTTAATTATGGCAAAGCACACGAGGGCTATCTGCCTAAAGGGAGGGATGCCTTTCGTGGAGGACTTTCTAAGGGAAACTGGCTCGTATACACGTTACACATGGGGAAAACCACGAAAACGCCCATGCAGCCAGCCCGTTCGCGGGATTCGAACCTCAGACCGAACTACCAGTGTTCAGCGTCTTTACCGCTCGGCCGCTGGTGGGCTATTTATATCTTAGAAAAGTTATGCAGTGATGCCGAAATGAAAGAGAATAATGTACAAAGGGATTTTTATGAGTGAAAATCGCATCACTTACTATTAAAACGTATTAATTAAATTTTTAATTTACAAAAATTATTGAAATATTGCAATAACGGGGGAGAATTCTTTCCTGAAATATTCCATTCGTTTTGTAGTGAAAGTAGCAATGTAATTCGCGTTCTTTCAGATGTTGAAATGCAACTTAAAACTATTAGGGCAACACTGCCATAGATATCTTAATATTTTCAGTAATTACTTTATCGAAATTTACGAAGTAGTATATACTTTTAGTTGTGTGATGCCATTTTTATTATCATTATTATACTATTATTGATGATTTCACGTACTGAATGATGTGGAAAGTAAATTAAAAGAAAAAGTAAAGTAAATTGTAAAATTTCATTTCAAATAACGATTAGAATGTACTCCATGAAGGCGATCTTCCTCTTAGGCAAATAGTCCTCGAGTGCTTTATTATTATACAATAATTCAATTCAATTCCGTTTCCATAACGTACAAATTATTGCGCATTACTCAATTATACTCTTAAATGTTTTACGTAGTTAAAATAAATTGTAATTTATTATATTTTTTTTTTCAAACGAAGGGAAATTAATATATTACTTTCAAAACAAATTTAATGTCTTCAGAATTATCTTTTACAGATAAGTGTGAATTTTTAGTAGATGGGTAATTTACAGGTTAGGAAACACCACAGCTCTTCTCTTTTCTAAAGCAAATCAAGTCAATCCTCGAGCAATAAAATATGCTTAGTAAGTAAGATATAGTTTACGAGTTCTGTGCCTTCAGATTTAATCTCAATTAGGGATTTTAAAGAATTCCTAACCTGCATTTTATCCGCAATGTGAGAATATTTTGAAAATTTTAAAATGAAAAATTGGATAAATATTTATTTACTCATTATTTCAAGTAAAAATATTCATCCATTCTATTTCCTACCCCCATAAGTGAAGAAGAAGTAATGAATTTCGATAAATTTAATGAAAAAAATTTCATTAATTTACGTCGGAAATTAACTGAAATATTTGGCTGCTTAATGTTTGAGCATCTGTGTGTTCGTAGCCTGTCGTAAAACTTGGCCTTTTTTTCGGACGTTGAATTCATTCAAAGATCTCTAAGCCGAACGCGACATCTCTCCTTTCCAAATGTGTTTTCATAAATTCTTTGCGTTTCCTGGACTAGAACGGCATTTCCACATGGGGGTGGGGCAAAGTCCTTTCATGCCACAATTGCTCAACTTACGTCAATGATTTTGTGTGCTTAAGAAAGAAAAGCATGTATTCTGGAGTTAGCAATTAATACTTACGAATGATTCTCCCGTCCAGCTTATTAGTGAACGGAGGAAAAAAATCGATCCTGCTTTAACTTTGCCATTTTGTAATGTCAATCGTACTTCTAAATCCAAAAAGTTTCTGTCCCTTACCTTGCCTCTTGGTGCGACTGCACAGATTGCAAGTACCATCATTTTTTACATTGTGAGAACTATACATTCAAACATGTAGATTCTTATTTAATTTCTTTAAAAATAATGCAGGGTGATACAATTTGGTGGCAACAATTTGAAAAGTGATACGCCCTTTATAGCGAACCAACGCAATGCATGTTATATTAAATTGTAAGAATAATTCACATTAATAAATTCCATTTCAAATTGAATATTAGGACCAAAGAATCTCTAAGGAGAAGAATGAAAGCTTCCATAGACGCAATGTAAACCTGTTTCGCCTCTGCGCCGCTGTACCGAAGAGCCACGGCTATACAGTGAAACAATAGCGCAGGGTGGAATTTAAACAGAGCAGTTTGAGGAGATAGTAATTTTTTTACTTTAAAATAACTCAAAATGTTTTATTTTCATACATTTCTGGAGTTTTATGAGCAAAAGGATGTTAGTTGGAATTTTGGGCGAATTATAGAAATCCTGGCCAATTTTTACTTTCAATTTAAACAGCGAGCCATACGAAGATAAAATTTAAATGAAATAAATTTCTTAATTCTTTTCTTCTGTAAACTTAAAAAGGGGAGAAAACACATGCCATACAAAACGTAAGAAATTTTTATTAATCCATAGTTAAAATTTTACAGTGAAATTTTAAAAGGAAAATTTGCAATAACTAACTGAAACAGAAAAAATAATTAAAGACAATTAAATGCACCCCTAAATAAATCGAAAACACTGAAATACATTATAATTATCCGACAACAACTTTAAAAACAAATTACCATGAAAACTTTTAGACAATTATTTAGAATGACCAATGTGAAAACCAAGAGCAAAGTTTTCACCCAATAGCCAAAACAATTTCACTTACAGCATTACATTAAAAAAGTCTTTAAAAGAATTTCACATAACTAAAACCAAGTACCTCTGACTACAACAACAAAGAACCTTTTCGGACAACGTGGTGAAAGATTGCTAATATGGCCGACGGCATGCTGCTTTGTCGCCTCCTGATGTTATTTCGCACATGCGCAATGAGCTATGGAGGGTGGATAGCTTTGGGGTGGTTTGCCCCTTTAAAGTAAGCTTCAGAGATATACATAATGTGTCTCTTCGGTCTGACGGAGCCACATTTGCCTCGAGGAACCTTTACTTCTTCTCCTTAGAGATTCTTTGATTAGGACTGATTTTCGGACTTGGGTTTAATGGAAAAGCTATTAAGAGATTCAATATATGAACAAAATTAAACGCTACGGAATGACATGTTATGAAAATTACGAACTGCAAATAATGTACCACGATTTCTCTTAACTTGTAAAGTTCATTCCAAATTAAGTACCAGAATCCTGTCTAGTTACTTTTTTGATTTATACTTAATATGTCTACTGATTATTCGATCATAATGTGAATTATACAGAAACATATTAATATATAAAATAAATACTTTATAATAAATAGTTACAATTAATTTCCACTTCCACCGCTTTTTGATTTGGGATCGCAAAAAGGAGAAACCTTTCCTTTAGGGAGTCGCCTTTAATAATTTTCAGGTTTGAGACCAAGGAATACAAAGGAACTTTTTCTGTTTTCCGCTCACTGCTATTCCTAAACTGGAGTAGGTCATGAAGTTACTATTTCATAGTCGAATGCTGAAATATTAACTTTTGCAAACACTTGAATTTAGCTGTTTCAGGTGCTTCCAAGGGTCTCCTATCTGCTTCATACAGAGAATTGCGTCACTGCACCATATAGGTAGTGGGCCCTTAAAAGCTTAAAAGAAAACGAATTCTATTATAAACATATACTTAAAGACTCTAAAGTTAAAAGTAAATTGGAGTCAAATCAAGGCTATTCCTCAACTATATTATTATTAACAATCGTGTAAAAGGGGTTTAACACAAAATCCAAACATATCAAAATTAAAATAAGAATTTATAGTAGTACAAATTCTAAAAATAAAAATGAAAAGCAAAAAGAAAAAATACAAGATAAAAAAATATAAAAATAATAATTAATCTTCTTTTATTGAAATTCTAATTCCGAACTCATCAAGGGAAAATGAATTAAAGCTTCTATATATATGTAATGGAATTCTTTTAAATTTAAACATGTTAATGTAGTTCAGCAGGACATTTAAGGGCCCCTATGCGACGGCATTCCTTGCATACCCTTATTTACGGCACTGCTTTTGGGCCATTTACTTTTAATTTTACTTTGTCCAATCTTTTCTTCCTGGAACTCGTATAAAATATACGAAGTTCCTTTTTACTCTCCTCTGAAACATGAAATTGCCGTTCTTTCTATGTACCTGTCCTTCGCACCTAAGCTTGATTTTTCCCCCATCGGTGCAGAAAGACTTAGCGGGGGCAACACAAGACATCTGTCTACTTTGTCTGTCTGAAAGAGTCTTAGATCGCGGAATGGCACTTAGTGGGCATTAACGGTATGCTCGCAGGTTTATTCCTAAACCGTGGAAGAAGTTTCACTGAGTATTTTTACACTCTGTGGTTTATTGAACATTTTGTTTAAGGACGGATTAATTTTTATCAATTCATGAAACAAAAATAATATTTCGAAGAGAAATACCTTTTTCAAATGTAAAATTGTACGCATTGCATGCTTATTTACATTTTCTTAAAGCATACCGTTTCGGCGAAATTATATAATCTTGTTTATTCCAATGAAATCTAATCTTCACTAGAACTCTTATTTCGGTAAAGTAAATGAGTATTACATGAAGTTAGAATAAGTAACTGTAAAGGTTTTATTTACTTGAGGTATTGTAGAAAATTGTAACTGTAAATTTTTGATATTTATAATATTTACCACTAATATCATAACAAAAAAACATAATTATTTAACTTTTTTTTTAAATCTGGTACACAAAATAAATAATGTGTTTTAGTATGATATATTCTGATGGAGCTTTAAAAGGCATATCTTTATACGTAAAAAATACGTATAAAGATAGGCCGTAGGCAATGTAGGCACTTATGAAAGAACAGTTTAGTTTCAACTCCATTTTGTATAAAGGGAAAGTATTATTTCTTTCCAGATCTTATTTAAATTTAACGCAGAATTTTTAAAATTAGGTAATTAAAATTAAAAAAGAGCAGACAAATAATAAAAATAAGAATAATAAATAATATATTCAATATATTCGCACTAACGATACGCTAGCTGCACTCACAAAGCACGAGCCGGAAAAGATGTAGCGTCGTCTTTTCCTCTCCTCCTACCTCATCCCTACTTTCAAGTACCATACCCGCAAATTGTGGTGTCTTCCAACAAACAAAAGCAGCCGTTCCGGGTTTGAGCTCCCTCTGACCATGCGTTTAACCATGCTTTGAAAATCGCGCTGTAAAATAAAGTACGTAGAACGAGATTGGTTTGAAAGGTGACACTGTGCCAATCCTGTACCCAACTTGGTCGTTTGGGTCTCTCTCTATGCTGCATTGTCAAGCAAAGCCGAAGTAATGTTCACCCTGCTGATAGTCAACGCTGCTGCAAACATCCACGTACCTTACGAGCTGACGCTGGGCGTTCTGCAAACATGCCCATTTCCTGACTAATGGTCCGTGCTGTTGTCGTACGGTTTTGCAGAGCTGACCTCACAATATGTCTGTCCTCTTTGACGTTAGTCATGGGAAGGCGTTGAGATCCTGCATGCCTTTCAGTATGACCCTCAGCAATCAATTGATTCCATATTCGCATGACAGTGGTTGGATGTCGACCAGTGAGATTGGCGATATTAGGGAACGACAATCTACGCTTTCAATAGGCAACGAACCTGCCTCTATCGAATTTCGAAACTAGCTGTAAAGCATTTCCTCTTCTTATTAAGGCATAACACGATATTCTGAGAAAACTCCAATCTTACAAAGCACTTTCCAAATGAGAAATCCACTACACAACTTTTCTTTTATGCACTGCTTCCGATGTCGTTTCTCTCTCCTGCGCCGTCTAAATGCGCTGAGATACTAATCATTTGAATACCCCAACTTCTTCCTTTCTTGTGATTTTGACATTCGTCACATCATTCCTTCCTGGTGTTGCAATTTTAATGGCCAGCAATGTACATTAACAGCCATTAAAATTATAGTGCAAAGAGGAAAGCGCACAGTAATGGCAAAAGGTTAGCAGTAAAGACTTGAGCACATCGCAGACAAAAGGAACAACACTTCGAAGTAGCTTAGAGAAGAAAATTGAAATCCCGATTTTTCATTAAGAAATTGCGTTTAATAATTGTTTTCTTATGTTATTCCGTATATAAGAAGAGGGAATTCATACCATTAATCGCAGAATTTATTTCGTGGGAGAATCGTAGTCTAGGAAGACTGCGGATTATCATTTCCCTCAGCTGCTGCTCGCATTGGTCGAGATCTAATGACTGTTATAAGAATTTGCATTCAGTAGGTCCAGATGGACGATGCAGAACGAAGAAGGAGATCTCAATGGCTCCAACACACGAGTGCCCATGTCTTCAGACATCTCATCAGCATCTTTGTTAGGAACAGCTGCACCACTTACTTGAGATCAGGAAACTAGATGTGCTGCGCAGTGCGAAGTATCCATACGTACGGTGTGACCCCATTTGCAGCACCACGAATGTCAGAGCAAAACGATTATTGCAACGGCTTCGCTTGATGCTACAAGGAATCAGTATTTGCAGTATGCTCATCGATGTGCGTGGATACAAAGCTTGTGTTTTTTATCGTCATAGCAGCTTAGCACCTGGAGTGATGATACGAGTGACTCTGATACTTCATTCATACTACCATACCATTCACTTCTTAATAAAAGCGTGGGGCCTAAGTTGTAGAGACATTAGGTTGTTTCGAAGCAGGAGAGATGAAAAATGAGTAATGTCCCGAACCACTGACTTCTCGAATACGCGTCAAACATGCTGACCACCACACCACGAAGGCATGCTAAGAAGGCGGAAGAAATACCTTACATACCCCCTTTTAAACCTTATATACTCCTTAAAGGGCGACTGGGGGATTAGGGAACCCAGTCGCCCAATCCTGGTGGTGGAAAATCATCATCCACCACCTGTTTTAAGTTCGGGCGCCACTGTACAGACATTAGGTTATTTCGAAGCAGGAGAGATGAAAAACTGCAATGCCCTCGCGGAGACTCGTACCACAGACCTCTCGAATACGCGTCGAGCGTGCTGACCACGACATCATGAAAGCATGCTAAGAAGGCGGGGAGAAATACCTTAAAATTAACGAAATCTAATAATTTAATTGCATTGTCGGAAGTATAAGACATTATCTTTATAAATTTATCAAGGCAGCCCCATGCTTTTATTATTCGTGATATAAAATTGCAGATGAGCTCTGTAAAGGAAATTATTTAATCCGTTGTTCCAATTAAACTATATGCTAAATCAGCGGTTCTCAACCTTTTAACTAACGCGTACCATCTAAACAAAAACTGAAAACCTTTAATACCACCATTACAAAGTATTACTACCACCCAGTGGCGTAAATAAGGGTATGCAAGGAATGCAGTTGCATAGAGGACCGAAGGCTTAGGGGGCCCATGAATGTCCTGCTGAACTCTATTTATATATTTAAACTTAAAACACGTATAAAAATCATGTATTCGAGTAGTTTAGTGTACCAAAAAGTTTTCTTGAAAGAAAGGGGAGGAACTTTACATATTTTCTACAAAAATTGTATGTTCGAATAGTTTTCTTTATGAAATTTATAAATATGTTTTGTATTTAACAAATGTATCATTTACATTATAAACGTTCATATTTATGACTTGTATATTATTGCATAAGTCATGTTCCTAAGCTCAGTTGATCACAGAGCTCTATATATTAGTGTAATTTCTTTTTTGTACGTTTACCTATTATGTTGTCTGTCAGTTTATAACATAACCAGTTATTTACTAGCTTGCTAAATTAAGCGAAAAAAAAACTTGTATTCGTGCAGATTTTATATAGAAACGCGAAATATACTTGCATGTAAAACCTACTGGATTTTATTTAAAAATCTCCGCAAATCTAGACTTTCTTCCCCCCTTTTTAAGCACAGTAAATTAATTTTTTTGGGGGGGGCAAGAAACTTTTTTGCACAGGGGCCCAAGAGTTCTAGCTACGCCACTGCTACCACCACCACTCTTGAACAAAGCTCAGATAGCAAACATTTACGAGTGTTAGAGAAAAAACTCAATCAGGATGTTAATGTTTTAATTTTTGAATCTAATAGTCAAAAATACTTTGCTTCTTTACGTACCGCCTATTTTTCTCCTGCGTACCACCGGTTGAAAACCCCTGTGCTAAATTATTTTTATCCTTCTAATTCATTAGTCATTTTCTGTTTTAAATAAAAGCTTATTGTTTTAAAACTTTTTTTAATGTTCTTCTCAAGAAGCGAATATTTGTTGACGAAATTTTTCTTTGCAGATTCATTTGCATGTTCAGGGGAATAGAAAAACTTAACAGAAAAATAAAAAAAAATCTCAAAGGTTTTAGATTTTAAATGAAGTCTAAATGTGCGTTTTTTAACGTTTTCTGTGTTACCTTTATTTATTAAATATCATGTTTTTTGCACTTAAATAATATAATTCAGTTCAGTAGCAATGTCGCAAAATAATTTTCAAATGAGCGTATCTTTAGAATTTCCGATACACAATTCCACGCATTGGTGTTAAAAAGATTTTTTCCCCTCGTAGAGTGTTGCCATTGCTCGCTTTGAAATCCTTGAGTTTGCTAAGAAAAAATTCGTTAAAGTTTTACAAAATATGAAATCGATAATAAAACAAATTCCAAATTTCAAATTTGGTCTTCCACATGCCCATATTCGTAGGAGAATTACGTCATTCAAAATTCGATGGCTCTATGTACCGTTGTTTTATCCCAATGCGAGAAATATACATAAATTTATGCAGATTTTCACTATTTAATTTCTTCCAATATAATGCAGGACTCTAACATTTGGTGGCAAAAGTTTGAACAGTAAAACATACATTTATAGTGATTCAACGCAAAATCGCAAAACGAAAACAATAAGTCCTTCAGGGACAAAGTCCTTTTGGACTAATATTAAAAAAATAAAAAACTGAGAAGGTTCGAGGTCAAATGAAAAACAAAAAATAAAATACAACCTCCATGTCTTGAAAAAATGTGCCACTGTTAGCTTTGAATTTTGAGTGGAAAGAGGCCTTTTGTAATAACCACAAAGTGACTTATGTCCTTGTTTATTAAATCTACAAACTGCTAAAATGCATTAACAAGGTACCGCGGAATCTGCATTGCTTCTCAATTACTTGAATAAATTCTTTCTTGAAATGATCCAAGAATGAAGACACGCAACATTTGATGATTTATCATTCTTTTGTCATCTCTTGTGACGATGTTCTAACCAGTTTGACGCTTTCGAACGTCAGTGCTTTCAAACTAAAAAAAAATATATATATATATTTTAAGCTGCAGGCGAATTACCTTGAACTGCAGAACTCTGAAGTAGATGACGCTGTAAAACAGATGGCCAAAATTAGTATTCTATCTTATCTTTAGAGTAAATTGCAGGAAAAATTCTCATTCTGAAATTTATTTTTTTTTTGCACTTTATCCTGACGCTTTCTAAATACCAAGAAACAACAGAATTTTAATTCTGCTTATTAACTCAATTGCCAACAAATCATAAGTTTAATGAAATTAAGAATGCGATTAAAAATTGGATTTTTGATTTCTTACAAACCAGATTTACACATGCTTCATTTTGATTCTTATTCCTGTTTAACTCTCGAAATTCGAAGAGCTTGTATTCTTAAGTTTAACAAATTTTTTTTCTCCTTAAATTTATAGGTACAGAGTAGGCGAGTAATCATAGTGACAAAATTGCAATCGGTTTTCGGGATTCAGTTCCTTGTTGTTGAGTGAGCTTGTTGCACAGAATTTTATGAATTTCTCCATGTAAAAATTAACAGGGTCCTTATAAATTCCTCCTAGAAGGCATTTCTTCTCTTAAGCAAGTATCATCATAATTAACTAATTGATACATTGTATCGAATTTGACAAAACCAATCAATGTTTCTGAAAATGTCAACTATTTAGACAGATAATTACAGAAAGAAAGAAGGTGGAATACCCTACAAATATTAACGACGAAAATTTCTAAGCACCTTCTTATATATTCTACAGAAATATTTTTTTTTACTATTTCATTTCAAAGTACGCTGCGTTTCCATTTTTGGAATTTTAAAAGCACTAATATTTTACTCAAATTTATTAAATGTAACAGATTGTTGCGTACTAACGGGTTCGTACTAGATTGAATGCACACAGAAGCCATGATAGCTTTTTAGAATTTATTTTACCAAAAGAAACATTTCCCACTTTTCACAAAAATACTCGTCGAACTCTTCACAGTACCACAGAGTACAAACAGTAGTTACACTTCAAACCACTAAAAATGTTAAACACAACGCAATGCAAAGCTCATCTAAAAGGCGAAGTTCTCACGGGTATCTCAATACTCCGAATTCAGCTGTGAACTAACAACTAACTGACAGCAGCTGCTCTTTCCGGTCTTATAGAGTTTTCATCCGGCCGCCGAGAAATCTGTAGTACTTCTCGAAATCAATGAAAGGCATATGAGGGTCCGATACGGTTACAGTTACATATCCAGATTAATTACATTTATTGAATCACAATGCCAGTTACAGTTATATATATATGGCTTAAAAAAATGTCTCTAAGTTTGGATACTTCTGGCGATTTCTCGCCAAATTTTGCGGCAAAAAGTAGTCCCCCAAATCGTCGCAAGCTTGGCGATATCTTGTCAATTTAGCGAGATAGCTATTTACTCAATGTTAAATAGACCTGCCCCTGTACTCTTACTTTTCCGGCGAAGCTTTGCTTCTTCAGATTTTCATGTTACATTATACAGAAAAAGTATTACAATGTCACTAAAATTATTTACATGTGTGCGAAGTTCGTGACAATGAACAGTGGACTCTCGTCCATTCGAAATCAAAAGTTCTCATAAAAGAGTTTCGAATTTTCCGATGTTAAGAGAAAATATAACTTTAAAGGTTATATTTTCTCTTAACATCGGATTCTCTTAACACTGATGTAGAAAAATCTCGTAGTATCTATAACCCCAGGAAATATATTATACTATGCTATCTAAAATCAAACGTATTAAAAAGCAATAAATATTTAGCTTAATCATAAAATGAAGCACAAGATATGCAGTAGAAAGTAAACTTTAATTAAAAATATTAATTACACTTTTGAGAAAAACTGTAAAATAGGTATTTGGTTTTGTTTATTATGCCTACATTTTTGCAGCTAGGTTCTCGATTTGAAGTAAACATTTCAATTCATTTTCACAGGAAGGCTCAATCTGAATAAATGCTTTCAGAATTTGCATTGTCTTCTGAATCCTGAAGAAACTCGTTTCCCTTTGTATATATTACTTTTGATCGCAAAAACAACACCTTGATTTTCTTTCTCACCTCTATAGAGAACTTTATACGGTATTTTCTCCCTCCTTACTGCGTGCATCTGGAATGTAACTGGATAGCATTTCTGACTAGCAATCGGGAGGTCCGGTATGCGAATCCCGGGAAAGGTGTTGCCCACTTTTCATGTCTGCTGCATCGATAAAACTTAATGACTCTATATAGCTTGCAGCGAATTTTCTGTTCTTGGAGTGACCGTATGCAAGTCGAATGCATTTTCCTACGGCACTTGCGACTATACGTAAGAACGATTTCTATTAACTGTTTATTTGCTTTAATGACAAAGCTCGATTTTTTTTTATTTAGTCATGATAAGTTTGGAATATTTTTTTATTGTCCTATCGCCTGCGATGATAAAGCTAAAGCATCAGAATTCTTTAGATTTCTGTAGCCATACGAGAAGTTAGGTTATTTGGATATGGCAAAATACACGAAAGTTTTCTGCCTACTGAGAAGAAAACTTTCGTGGAGGACTTTCTAAGGGAAACTGGATTGTATTTATATTACATATGAGCAAATCCGTGAAAAACACACATGCAACCAACCTGTTTGTCTGGGTTTGAACCCTGGTCCAAATACCCATATTCAGTGGTCTTAACCAATCTGTTACTAGTGTAGTTCTACGGGAAAGAGAGTGAGAGAAAAGTATTTTGTAAATGTGCTGTCTTAAGTTCCCTTTATTATTAACAGAATTTAATACTACTAATACCTTGCTGCGTTTTTAAATTCTCCTGAAATCGTACTAAATGTAGTTTAAACATTAAACTTTGTCATTTAATATTACACTGTAGAGACATTAGGTATTTTTTGGAAGCAGGAGAGATGAAAAATATGCAACGCCTTTGCCGGTTATCGAACCACGGTCCTCTGGAATACGCGCCCAAAGTGCAGGCTACCACACCACGAAGGCATGCCAAGGAGGCGGGAGAAATACCTTCTATACTCCCTCTTTTAAAGGGCGACTTGGGTTTTTAGGGAAACCAATCGCCAAATCTTGGGTAAGGAGAATCATCATCCAATACCCTTTTAGTTCGGGCGCCACTGTAGAGACATTAGGTATTTTTTGGAAGCGGGAGACATTTAATCAGACATTTTTAAAATTAGAATGGAAGCGACTACGTAAAAGCAAAAATAAATAAATAAATAAAATACTAAGAAATAAAACAATGAGTAATTGATGATTAAAATTAAATGAAATGTAAAATGATGAATAAAAGTAATTATGAATTAATAATAATTAAAAACATTTCTAAAGATGAAATAAAAAGAACTGAAAGTGACTAAATTCATTATAACAGAGCTTGGTACACCATGAACAAAAGAAACATTTTGAATACTATTGTTCGCAGTCAGGTAAAATTGCATTCTTACTTCGGCTGCTAAGTAACTTCAACAGTTAACTGCTAAGTAACTTCTGCTAAGTAACAAGCCCTCTCGATTGGACGGGCATAGTCTATAAGTAATCTTCATCCTGAAGGCAAAGCATTTCGAAATGGGTGATTTGTTCCTCAAATGCTCAGTATTTCCCCAGTATTGGCTCTTCGGAGAGAAACTGAGGTATATTTTCCCTTACTAGTGTCAATATTGATATTATTCAGTTGTGAACGAAATCTTGCATTTGTAACAGAATTTTTCGTTTATATTGCAATTTAGTATTGGAGTTCATTTCATTTGGAGCTTTTTTTGGGGGGGGCAGTGGGGAGCTCTAGCCATTTACAAGCATTGGCCACTAAGCCCGGAAACTGTGGTTTGTTTATTATGGAGGCATCTTATATGTGGACCACGGTTGTCTCCTATGACGATATAAGGTATTTTCTACCTTCTTTCAGCATGCCTTCGTGGTGTAACGGTAGCACATTCGGTACACATTCGAGAGGTCTAGGCTCGAGTTTTGGCGAAGGCATTGCTCATTTTTCATATCTCATATTTCAAAATAACCCAGTGAGTCGATAATGGCGCCCGAACTAAAGAAAACGTGGTGGAGGATGATTCTTCACCACCAAGATTTGGCGATTGGGTCCATAATCCCCAGTCACCCCTTAAAAGGGGGAGCATATAAGGTATTTTCTCCTTCCTATCTGCATGTTTTTGTGGCGTTTTAGCACCTTCTGCGCATATTCGAGAGGTCTAGGTTTGAGTCTCGGCGAGGGCATTTCTAATTTTTCATATCTCATCTTTAAAAACGATCCTTATGATTCTTCATTATCCATTACCTTTTAGTTTGGGCGCCACTCTAGAGAAATTAGGTTGATTTGAAGCATGAGACATGAAAGATGAGAAATGCCCTCGGCGGGACTTGAACCTGGATCTCTCGAATATGCGCCGAGTGTGTTACCGTTACACCACGAAGACATGCAGAAAGAAGGTAGAAAATGCCTTATAAAGAGAAGAACAAAGTACATCCGTGCTTCCTCCGGGATTCGAATCCGGGTCATTCGGTGCGACAGTCAGAGTCATTAAACACTTTCCCCGTCTGGGCGGCATAGAACAAAAAGCAAAACTAGAAAAAATGACTTGTAATTATAAAATAGTTGCCTGGTATACAAATAATTAAAATAAAATATTTTAACGAAAACCTTAGAAACAGGACTATTGCACATAGGAGTATTTTAACCGTATATGCTACCGTACATTACTTTTTTCTGTCATTTCCTCGTTAATTCTTCCTGCCAATTGGAGATGGCATCTGTCTCTTCCATACGTCTAGAAACCTTTTCAGTGTGCTTCAAATAAAAATAAAAATGGTTGAAATAAAACATTATAAATTCCATTGTCCTTTTCTTCTAGCATGTTTCTAATGTTAAAAATGCATTTGTAATTTTTTTTATCTCTTTGTTGTACGTTAGAGAATCTAGATCAGAAATGAATACAAGTCTAATGCTTGAATGCTTTTTTCAAGGTTCTTGGTTTCACATAGCATCTTTCCTTTTGCCGGTTTTAGGTTAAGTTCTTTTTTAGAAGATCTTTAAATGTGAGACTAAAAGTAAAATCCAAACTCTATAAATAAGTAAATAGAGGTGCCAGAAAAATATTTACTGCTGAAAACTCATCAGAATATTCCTTATCTAAATTTCTATGACAAGCCTCACAACCGGAGTTATTCCACAAATTAATTGAAGAAAATTCCAAATTTGTTATTACTACAGGCTGTGAGATCTTGTTCTTTTATCTATCATACAAGGAAAAGATCTTACTAAGCCATACGACTTCTGACAGGCATGAAGTAGCGCACAGAGAAAGGGTTTAAATTGCCCTTTTATTTGATTAAACTCTTTAACAAAAATGGACCTACTTCGTGCTCACAATAACATTGCCTACTTGCGGTGGGACCTCAAGAATAAATTAACAGTAACTTAAGTGGCAAAGAGTAGTGCTGGATTACATAACTAACTAACTAAGATTTATACCGCAGCTAGTGAAATCAATCACATTCTGGGAACGGGATAAATCCCGAAAGCGTCACCCACCGATGACAATGACCGATGACACTCCTGTTGGGCCCAGGGTCCCACACCCCCGAGACACCAACAAATTTATGGAACCCTCTAAAGATCGCTCAACGATCAAAAAGCCCACCGCTAAACACGGACCGGTCAAGACCACCGTCCCGGCCGGACCGACACCACGGTGGGGTGGGCGATGGAAACTTAGGGTCGATGACCGGCCGTTAATTTGGGCTACCTGCCAGCACTACACGGGATGCCCCTCTCCTTAGGCTTTACATGGAATTCCAAGGACAGCAGTGACCAGACGCTCAATGGTCCAGTTTGCTATTTGGCTACCAATACCCTGGTGGAAAGGACTTACACCTCCCGGCCCATGAAGAGCAAGTATAGACTTACCCCATGGACCATCGGGAACCGCCAAGTTCATAAATTTTATACCCCCGTGGCTGAGACTGCCTAGGTACAGATCCTAGCCAGTACTGCGCAGAGTACTCTATGTCGACCCCCGGGGGGTGGATTACATTAAACTAACAGGCTGACTCAGCAACCTATACCTGCGATAGACTTCAAATAAATGGCCAGAAGGCGTATCAGCAACGCAGAGTAACAGCAGGAGGGCCAAAATAGCAACGTGCGCTATGCTAGCGAAATCAAGCTCTGAGTAACTTTCTCTTTCGTCCGTTTAAATACCCTTCTTAGCTTTAACTTAGTTTGCGTCCTGGAGAGGAAATGCGAGGTGTGTTTGGGGAGTTCAGAAACGATAACAATGATAAGAATAATTGGTTATATAAACTAAGAGAAACGCTACAAGGCTCGATATAAGGAATAAAACTCGATATTGTTAGTGGCATAAATATACTTCTGAAAATAACTTTTGAAAAAGTTAGAGATAAGGAAATGTCAGAGCATATTTGTTTTACATTTTCGTTTATATATATATATATGCAAAATTTATGAAGTCGATATCTCATGAGAGATATACATGTAGATTTCTGTGTTTACAATCATTCAGATCCCGTAAAATTACTGCAATGATGGTAAAAGCAAATATTAATGGATGTTCAAGGTTTTAAACTACAAACAAGTCTCTACAGTGGAGCTCAAAATTTACACTTAACATTTACCTTCATTTTTGAGAAGTGATTTTTTTCAGGTACATGTAGGTTTGAAAAAAACCGAAAACTTTCTGAGTATGTATGCTGAAGGAAAGGACATTGAATGAGACTGAAATCCGTGAGAAGAGTTGATTTTAAAGATGAGCAAAAGAGAAAAATGAAGCTATTCTACTGCTTTAATAAAAAAATCTTGCTTATTTTATTTTATTTTATTACTTTTTCTTTTAATCATTAAACCAATAGGGAGCTTGTCGCATTATTATTATTTTTTAGTTTGTCACAACTGAAGAAAAGGATATGGATACTCGATATTGTTAGTGGCACAAATATACTCTTGTAGGTCGTGAAACATGTAAGAGTATAGCAAAATATAAAAGCTACTGTTAGGTATAATTTAAATACAAATTAGTATACTGCTTTCTTCTCATATCATATCTCAGAGGTAGTGGAGAATTAAGCTGGTTCCCTAAGACCACCAGCATTTTATATACAGGGTGGTCATAAAAATACTTCCCCAATATATGAACCCATAGCGACCTATCCGCGCAACCATTCGAAATGAAATTTCAAATATTATTATTTGAAGGTATGCGATCGAGATTGTGTTGCTTTGAAACAATAGAATTCTTACGCTTAAGGTTTCAATGAAAAAATTTCTACACTTTCGAAAGGCAAGATCCACGTTTTTCCTTCTGAAACTGATTAGCGCACTGGAAAACCATAACGGTGTTGGAACGATACACGGAAATTACTGGTGTAAAACAATTGCAGAGAAGAGTATTGTAAAAGACCAATGACAGCCGAAGAGAAGAAAGGGAAAAAAATTGGAATTACAAGTTTTCAGAGCGTACAACATTTCAAGATAGAGTCATCTCCCATAACATTGCAATTTCGTGGCCAACTCAGTCCGCACTGTAACCGTAACAATGAGAACGCTACTGTTTCAAATCCTCATGATCTCAAGCGCATACCTTCAAATAATAATACCTGAAATTCCATTTCGATTGACTGAGCGGATAGGCCTCTAGGGGTACATATATCAAGGAAGGTTTCTTATGATCAACCTGTATATGTAAAAGATAAACAATATGTAAAATAAAAATCCTAGCTTTAATTTGTAATGTCTCCGTAAGTTCTTATTTAATTTGGTTATTTCCTTTTCTATTCTAAAAATAGTGACATGCTTACAAAAAATATCTCTGAACTGTGTTGTTTTAAAATTAATTCCAGCCATATGATTCTTAAATAAATCTCTTGATGCACTTATTAGCATAACGCTTCAGCCAATAATAATATTAAAATTTGCGAACAAGAATCTTTACCAACCAAGAGAAATAAAGCATAATTATAACTTCACTATTCCCAGTCTTGTATCATAATGTAGTTTATGCATTTGTGTGATCCTCACATGTCGCCCGCCGCTTCAGTTCCATTACTATACACAATTTTGTGAATATATGGAAGCTGGATTCACAGAATAATGTAACACTTCAGTATGTCTTTTTAACGAAGTTTAGTTTCATGCATCTACGACGTCGCCATTAAAAATATTATTCACATCAACGCACTTCAAAATTTTTCATTACAGATATGAATAAAAATTTGTTACGTACATATATATATATATATCTATATATCTATATCTATCTATCTATCTATATATATATATATATATATACTGGTGGACAAAATTAAGTGATGGAACACCTTTTCCCATGTATCTCGAGAAATACTGGCTAGAAATAAATGAAAATAGGGTATGGTTGTAGTTTATTGTATGGTAATAATGTGTACAAAACAACAATAAAAATGCCATTCGTTAGCATGAGCTATGGCCAAGAATCCAATATGGTCCAAACCTGAGGTTTAAAGATGGCAGTGAAAATGTGGCTTGTATGGTGTCTAGTCGCCTCTGACAGACAAGATGCCCAATGAGTAGCAATGCTGTTAAATAGTGAGTTCAGGAGTGCCTGTGGAAGTCGGACCCAGTCCTCCACTAGACCAGATTTTAACTCCTGAATGATTCTGAGTGGGGGTTGCCGTATTGCAATACCTCTCCCGAGAGCCTATTTCACAAGTGCACATCAGCGTAGCCACTGAAGGAGGAGTTTCGAAATTGGACCAATGAGCTTATCGAGAAAATGAGTCAAGCTATAATTAGCCTCGAATATTATGCATTTACTTAACACCCGTGGATTAAGAAAATTCAAGTGTATAGTTTTTTTTTTAAATATTTTTTCATATAGACTGCAATAAAAAGTGCTGATTTCTATATACATATATAATTGGTGTAAATATTTTTCTTATATGCATAGTTTTTATGTAAAGATAGCATTTGGGCTCAAATGTTTGTCACATATTTCTTTCTTCATCTTATTTACCACTTCTTAAGTAATATTTCACATGGATATTTTTTTGCGGAGTATCCGAATTGTGTTTGTCCAGAACTAATAACTCGGACGGCATTACTCTATATAATTACTGCCAATTTAAGCATATGAACATTCATGCACCTGATGATCCTACTTTTATCTCTTCAGCTTATGGCTGCAAAGACACACTGGATATTCTTATTACCGCCAATATTAACCAGCAACCGTATCTTTTCACCGATAATGTTTTATCCTCTGATCACTTTCCTGTACGTTTTACCCTTTATGGGTTAAGCTACGGACTACCACCTGTAAATAGCAAGATCAACTGGGAAGACTTCAGTTATATTATGCAAGAGAACACAGTTATTAATCGAAATCTAAACTCTCCCCAAGATATCGAAGATACAATTGACAAATTCACCCATATCATGCACGAAGCACTCGATAAATCTAAATCGGCCATTTATTCAGAAAAATTCACTCTCCCTGTGTACATCCTTAACAAGATTAAAGAAAAGAACAGGCTTCGAAAAATTTATCATAGAACTTTAGACTCCATCGATAAACGCAATTTCAATCAAGCTAACAGAACAGTTAAAAAACTCATCAAAGAATACAAAGGCGACAGCTGGAACAACTTCGTTAGCAGTCTATCACATATCAATTACTCCGTGTGGAAAATTTCTAAAGCTATTAGATGAAATAGAACATATTAATTACAATAATAAAGTTCTAATTAATCCAAAAGATATTGCAAACGCTTTTGCCAAATCGTATAAAAATCAATTCACTGTCAATCATATTGTTAACGCTAATGATTCGGCATTCATTGATCATGTGACTCAGCAGTTAGAAAGTTTCAAGAATCAGACCAACCCACTTACCACACCCAGTGAAATTACAGAATTAATTCGAAAATTAAAACCAAGAAAAGCTCCCGGTTATGACCAAATTACTAATAAAACCCTGCAAAATTTACCAAGAAAAGCCATCCTGCAACTATATTACATCTTTAATGCTTGCCTGCGTATAGGATTTCTTCCTAAACAATGGAAGCATGCGATAATCATTGTCTTGAAGAAACCTGGGAAAAATGGATCTTCCACTTCAGATTACAGACCCATCAGTTTACTTTCAGCTGTTGGCAAGCTGTTTGAAAGATTAGTCATCAATAGGCTCACTAAATTCGCTGAAGACAATAATATTATTAAGGAACATCAATTTGGATTTAGGCATGGATTTAGCACCACTCAACAAGTTACAAGAATTACTGAAATCATCGGAGAAGCCTTTAATAAAAAAGAAACTGTTGCTGGCATCTTCAATGATATTGAAAAAGCGTTTGATAAGGCACCCAGGCCTCCTTATGAAACTTATCGGAAACAAATTTCCATCTGGATTAATCCTCTTAATTTCAAGTTTTTTGGAAAACAGAACTTTTCAAGTTCGTATTAAGAACGAGCTATCTAATATCAGTGTAATGAAAGCAGGTGTCCCTCAGGGATCGAATTTTTCACCTTTTCTTTTTAACATCTACATAAATTATCTTCCCAGCCACAAAGATGCCATTATCACCTGCTATGCAGACGATACTGCAATTCTCAGCAAATCCATCAATCCGCAAAGAGCCATCCAAAACCTCCAAAATGCAATAGACTATATCTTCCCATGGTTTAACGTTTGGAAAATTAAAATCAATGAAAGCAACTCCACTACAATTTATTTCCAAAAGAACCCTTCCAGAAGACATCTCAACAATATCACAATTAATAATATCTCCATCCCAAATGAAAAATGTATTAAATATTTAGGTGTTTATCTCGATCAAAACTAACCTTCATAAACCATATCGAAAATATCTGTAAAAATGCTAACCAAGCAATAGGCAGTATCTATGCACTCACAGGAAGAAATTCTAAACTTAGTCTCGCTACAAAAAGAGTTATCTATCTACAAGCTATCCGCTCGATTTTACTGTATGCTTCCCCAGCGTGGGCTGCAACTGCAAGAACTCATCGCGAAAAAATACAAAGAATTCAAAACAAGGGAATCCGAATAATTACAAATTCGCCTTGGTTCATACGAAACAGCACTCTTCACAATGATTTAAAAATTAAACCCACGGATTCTGAAATTCTAAAAGCTTCTCATAACTTTTTTATAAAATGTGACAGTCATCCTAAGAATATCATCAAAAAACTAGGAAATTATGATTTCACAATTGAACAACGCCACAGAGGCCCCTCACTATTCACCATAATAGTCGGTGGTAATGTATATATTTTTGTTTTCTTCTTAGTTAGCCAATATTTTACTTCATTTTCTTTACTTATAGATTTACTTATCAAATTACATTACTCTTGTGAAACGTTTCAGTGTACTGCAAATTGTGTTTTTCATCATTTTACTTGCCAATTATTGCTTATCAAAAGAATAATTTTTATGAAATTTTAAAAATGCCTTACAATATATCCTGCAAGAGATGGCGCAACCAGGGCTCCAGTCAACTAAAATGCTTTTGATCACTACTAATAGATGGCGCCACACGAGCACCTCTTTTGTTCAAAGTTTACTTATTCTACGAATGGCGGCACAGGAGCCTCCGTCGCTAGTAATCTCTGAGTTCTAGCACAGCATGTGTACAAGTACTTCCATATTATTGGATACAACTTACTCGATTCTTCAAGCATTTAAAAGCCAAGTATCATATATTGGTAAAGGCCGTTAATGGTTGATTGCCTCTTACTAAGTGATAAAACATAGACATAGACATTGTGTTTGTATTTATTTTAAATTCTTTCAATCAGGTAGTGAGATCTTCACATTTGCAAATTTTCAGAAGAAATCGACGATGCTTTAATTATTTTGTACAGAAAATTGCGTGGCAAAATATTTTCAACCATTTTGCTTAAATCTTAAAGCACGCTACGAAAGTTCATGTGACATGACAGAAATATTGTTGGATGCCCATTGGTTCATCCTAGAAGCCACACCCTCGGTGGCTACACAGATGTGCACTTGTGAAATATGCCTCCGGAGAGCATCCCAAGCATGTTCAGTGGGAGTAAGGTCAGAATATTTGGCTGGACAATCCGATCGGTGAGTATCCTCGCTTTCCAGATAGTCATCAACCAAGTGGGCCATATGTGGTCGTGCATTATCGTCCATAAAAATGAACTCTGGGCCAACAGCAGCCCCGAAAAGTCGCACATAGTGCTTTAGGATTTTTACCTCTGGGCATTTCCCGAACCAGTGGCAAACATATGGAGCGCTGAGCGGGCATCTTGTATGATTCCTATCCTGGTCATCACTCCTCCACCACCATACTGGTCCCTTTCCATGATGTTTCTGGGATAGTATCGGCTCCCAGGTTCCCTCCATATGAATAATCCCCGAGCATCAGGGGGGTAGACTGAATCTGTACTCATCCAAGAAGAGAGGGGCGTTAGTCCAATAATGATGTACTCAGTATTGGTGTTGTATGCACCACTGTAAACGCTTTCTTTTGTAGGAGCGAGTGAGTGGAATGCAAATAGCTGGCTTTCGGTTATAGAGTCCTGTTTTAGGAGCCTTCTGGCAACTGTCGTACTTGAAACTGATGTTCCTGTGGCAGTAGAGGTCACGAAAAAGTTGTGTGGCTGTAGACGTCATCTGGTGCTCGGCTGAAAGTACAAAATACCGGTCATTATTGGTCATTGTGGCTTCTGGTCAACCTGTAAGGATCTTAAGTTTTACTAACGTTTATTTTATTTTAAATCTTTACTATCACTTCTTATTTTCTACTTCCGGCCAGAATTAAAAGCTTTAACTTATTTATGCAAATTTGTCTGGCGAACGCCAAGTACTTAACTTGTGGCTTTTTGCCAAGCAAGCGGAGAGGAAGGAGTTAGTAGAAGCAGGCCACTTGCCTTAACAGTTTTAACTCGGTTGCTGGTTGCCTTCCAGGCCAGAGGTTTAATCCTCTTAATAATTTTAAACGTATAGTAGTGTTAACAGTTCTCTGTACTACATACGGCTTCCTGTTAATATACGGCCAATCTTCCACGTAGGCCCTTGTTTATTATTCCAAAGTTAAGTTAGAGTTTAGTTAATATTTTTATATTCTTACGTTCAGACCACAAGTGGTTGGTCTCTGTATTCCGATATCCGGAAACCATTGTAAAGACTGAAAAATAAAGGGTTTCGTATACCCTTCCTGTGTATCTTGTCTACTTCCCACATTTATTGAACATAGCTTTAATAAGCTCCCTGTTCCGAGTCAGGTTCTTGAATGTTCCCAAAGCAAGTAAGGAGAAACCCTGAACCTGATAGTGGCGCCCGACGAAGAAGAATAACCATGGCCGAGTTTCAAGAAGAACCTGTGCTGCCTGCAGAAGCGGCTCAGAATCCAGAAAGGGCAGCTGCCGCCCTGGAAGGATTTGGTTACATCGTCCAGACCATGCGCGCAGCGATGAAACCAGAAGCAACATTTAATGGAAACTCACCGGTAACTAGATTTTTGGAAAAACTAGATGACCACTTCATGATGTATCCCGTGCATGAGTTCCAAAATGTCACCTTAGCTACCAGCGCTTTGAGGGGCCAAGCGCTTAATTGGTTCAAATGCATAGGCAGAAGTCTCTTGGGTCAAGCGGGATGTTCCACCTATACTTACGAAAATTTCAAGACTGCCTTAGTAAAAGCCTTCCCTGTCGTAAGGGATTGTGCGAAATTAGAAGCGGAACTTTTCAGCATATACCAGAAACCAATTGAAAATCTCTCAAGCTTTATTTTAAGAAAAATTCACGTCTTCAAACTCTTGTATGGAAACCGTCCGGATCCTGAGATAATTCAAGTGATTTTGCCGAGGTTACTTCCCCAAGTACAAGACTTTATTGAATTAAGGAATCCGACTACACTGGAAAAGTTATTTGAGCTAGCAATCCAGTTTGAAAGTAGAAGAACGGCGGACATTGAAAGAAGACGCCAATATCAACAACGAAACGAATTTGGTGAGCCAAGACCACAGCAAAGTGAAGCACACGGCTACGGAAGCAAAGCGAATCAGTGGGCAAGGAAACCCGAGCATCCAAAAACAGCCGGCGAACGTCGACAGTTCAATAGCAATCCAGGAAGAAAGTCTCAAGGCCAGTGGAAAAAGAAGGAAAGCATGGAAAGAAAAAAAGATTTAAACTAAAACGGATTTCTGCTGACGGGAGGGTGCGAAAATCCGAAGGCCAAGAAAACCCCTCTTCCTTCAAGTTAAATACAGAAATGGTGAAAAATTTGACTCTTCCGAAGATTGAAGTGTTGGTGAATAACATCCCAGCCACCGCACTCCTGGATACAGGCGCGCAGTGTTCCTGTGTGGCAGAAGACTTTTTAGGAAGTATTTTCGTAAATATCGCATATATAATTCGGATAATACGACAGTGTTAGCTGCGCAAGGAGAAAGATGCAAGTGCATAGGTTAATTGCCGCTATACGTCCGTATCAAGGACGAACAAGTAAAGGTTATGATTTTTATAGTAAAGAATCTGCAAGCACATATTATCTTAGGGATAGATTTTCTTTCAGAGGCAGAAGCAACGCTGGATTTTAATGAAGCGTCCCTTAAGCTGACGATGAAACCAGTTCGAGAAGAAAAAACGGAACCGCCAATGTTAAACCTTGACCACCTGCCTAAGGAAGAGCAACAAAGAATCCGACAAGTGGTAAGTGAATTTGCTTCGTTATTTAGTGATATTCCAGGATTTACTCAAGTTACTAACCATAGTATCGACACCGGAGATTCAATGCCAGTTCGCCACAAAGCATACCGGTATGATAAGAATAAAGAAAAAATTATAGAATGGCACATTAGCGATATGTTACGTAAAAAGTTCATAACGCGCATCTCAAGTAGTTATGCTAGTCCGGTGGTTTTATGTAAGAAAAACAATGACTATCCATTAACACATCCAAAAAGGTGGCGTTTCGCGATTGACTATCGTAAATTAAACTCCATAACTAAATATCCGGTATATCCGTTACCTATTATTGCAGAAATTCTAAGGAACATAACGTCTACCAAATACATGACGACTTTAGACTTAACGACTGGTTATTTTCAAATAGGGGTTAGACCGGAGGACGTGCCTAAGACTGCTTTTATAACCAAGTCTGGCACTTATGCATTCCTGCGTATGCAGTTTGGCCTTTCAGGGGCACCGGCAACATTTCAGCGATGTATGGACATTGTGCTAAGGCCTGTTCTTGGAAAGTCCACATTTATCTATTTAGACGATATCATTATTACTAGTGATAATCTCGACCAACATGTACAGGATTTAAGACAGGTGTTTTCATTATTAAATGAGGCCGGTCTAAAAGTTAATGTCGAAAAGTGCAAATTTGCAGCCCCTGAATTAAAATATTTAGGTTACAAAATATCTCAGAAAGGAATCGAGACAGACGAATAAAAAATAATCGCCGCCGCAAAAGTATCCGCCGCCAAATACGGCGAAGAAGCTCTCTTCTTTTCTAGGACTTTGTTCATATTATTTGTCTTTTATAAAAGATTTTGCAGCTATTGCTGAACCATTGTTAAAATTAAAAAGAAAAAAGGCAAGATTCTCGTGGACGGCCGAAGCCAATAGTGCTTTCGAAAAATTAAAGCAGGCATTAACGCAAGCCCCTGTGTTGAAATTTCCTGAAAAGGATGAGAATTTAGAAATTTCAGCGGATGCTTCGGATTATGCGGTAGGAGCGGTACTTTCGCAAAATCACCAGCCCGTGGCATTTTTTAGTCGAACTTTAAATCAAACACAAAGAAATTATTCCGCGACTGAGAGAGAGGCACTTGCAGTTCTGTTAGCAGTGCAAAAGTTCCGAGTCTATTTTGGAAGAGCGCCAATAACAGTGTATTCTGATCATGCGGCGGTAACTAGATTGTACTCAGGGAAAAACATATCCCCAAGGTTAATAAGATGGGCACTCAAGCTACAAGAATATAATCTGGTAATCAAGCATACCCCCGGAAATGAAAATATCGTAGCAGATGCCCTATCCAGAATTAAAATAGATGAAGAAGGTAATACTGTAATAGGTGGCAATGCTCACAGCATGTACAATAAATTCCCGAGAAACTGTAATAACCGAACTGGCTAAGGATCCTGAGTTTGGAAGCATTTATGAGTATTTAAAGGATCCTGAAAATTTTAGCCACCAAGATATTGTGGCGATAAGAAATAGGGCGGCCCATTACGAACTAATAGATGGTCTATTATTTTATACAAAAACCACAAATTCCAACAACGAATTTCGACCTGTTATCCCAGCTAGTCTTAGATTAAATATCCTGCAGGAGTTACACGACAGCCCATTAGCTTCTCATGCTGGTATTCGAAAAACTATCCAACGCGTACGCGAGGCAGTCTATTTTCCTGAACTGCAAAAGTTAACAAGGGCGTATGTCCAGTCCTGCCCAACATGTCAAGCAGTTAATTATATGATTTTTCCACCCGGCCGGGTTTCTAAATAGTATTAAATCCGATTTTCCTAATGAATAATTGGCATCGATTTATTGGGCCCTTTCCCAAAAAGTCAGTTAAATAAAAGTCGCTATCTCCTTGTTATGGTTGATCATTTTAGTAAGTGGACCGAAATTGTTCCCTTAAAACGAGCCTCCGCGAAATTAGTTACTGATTCTATTTTAAATAAATATATTTTAAAATACGAGGCGCCCCTAAAAGTTATATCGGATAATGGTCCTCAATTTGTAAGTAATATATTTGACATGTGCCAAAAACTGGGCATACGTCATTTAAAAATGGTCCCGTGTCGGCCGCAATCAAATATAGCGGAACGGGTCAATAGAAATAGGGAAAATTATCCGTAGTTATGTTAAAAATTTTCATAAAAGCTGGGATAACTATGTCAATGAATTTGCTTTCGCCCTTAGGACCGTAAAACATGATACAACGGGCAAAACTCCTGCTGAGTTATTTTTAGGCAGAAAGATTATAACGCCGTTAGATAAATTATTTTATGTTCAACAAAGAGCCCCAGAATTTAAAATGGGTGATATAGAAAAATTAATTAAAGAAGCAAAAAAGAACACTGAAGTAGCACAAAGAAAACAGAAGCTCTATTATGATATGAAACGGCGGGGAGTAACTTATAAAATAGGAGATGAAGTATTAAAAATTAAGCATTCACTTTCTTCAGCACCAGAAGATAAAACCGCCAAATTTTTTCCACGATTTGAAGGACCATATGTCATAGAAAAAATAACTCACGCTGTAGTGGTGTTAAAAGCCAGGAATGGTGAAACATGCTCCGCAAACATTGATCAGATAAAACCTTACTATGACCGTAATAAAATGCAAATATTTTCAGATCTTTTGCAGGATCCGGCACGGCAGGCACTGCAGGTACAAGCTCCAGAGGTGGAACAACGACAAGTACAAGGGCAAGCCATTAGGAGGCAGGAGCAATTGAAAAGAAAGTTTCCCCGTTGGAAAATTGAAGGTAACAAGAAAAAGAAGCCGTTCCACCGACTAGAAAACAGAGAGCACGACCACCCCCAGAATGAAGAAGGGAGAAGTACGACGAATGCAAAGAGAGCCAGAAGAAATAACGGCAACTATAACCCGGCTCCCAAACGGAAGATCGACTCATCGGACAGGACTCTACGCAGCAAATGTCGCCGAATTGCGGAAGGACCACCAGCGGCGGAGGAAAAGATACAAGGAAAATTTAAACGGCCAGCAACGAGATCCAAGCAGGAACGAGAGAGAGTTGTCCCGGTTCCGCCAAGACCAACTGCCATCAAACGGCCAAGACCACAGGCAGAGGCGAAAAAGAAGGTATTCAAGGGTGACCGAACTGGAAGGAAAAGAAAGCTCCTAGAGGAAGGAACTGAAGGGCGAGCCCGCACAAGAAGGAGGATAAATCAAACACGAATCTTCGCTACCTTCCAGGACTGGGCAGAGAAAAGAATGTCCGAATATCACAAAGATAAGTAAAACTTTATGTTACTTTGCAAACTTAAGTTAATCTTTCATTCTTACTGCAAGTGGCAGAATTCAAGACGTTTTACCTCATGTGAGGTCTACCTTTATCGCCAAAAAGGCGAGAAATGAGTTGTTACCTATTTTGGTATTATGTTTTTCAATTACTCGCGAGTAAAACTAAAGTTGATGTATAACAGGAATGTGTAAATACTTGAATATTGTAAAAGTTATTGTATAAAATTTTATTTAAAAGTTTCTGGCAAGAAAGAAGTTTTAGTCTGAAAGACTTTTGAAATGTAGTATTTCAATGTAGAAGAATTGGCACTTGCTTGGAAAAGAATTGAAGTTAACAATGTACTACTAATGTATGTTTTAAATTCCGTAAAATTAACGGCATGTTAATATGTTCTTATACACAATGTGAACTGTTATTTTAAATGTTAAGAAATACTGTGATATGGTAAAAGTGAAAGTAATGCCAAAAATTTTAAACTTATTCGTGTGATTGTAAAAAGCCCAAATTATTGTGAATATGTGTTAAAGGTTGAATGAATGTAGTTAGGATCTCTGACGCTACACTTCAGAGTTAGCCACTTTCAGAATAGTACCTCAGGGTTTAGAGATGAAGATAAGGTGTGTTACGAGGTCTTGTTATGTTGAATTTTAACACGTTAGTGTTTTGATTGTAGGCGGCAGTGTTGAACACTTATACATAAACACATTCGTGTTTGGTGTTTTCTTTTACAACACATGTCAGAGAGCACGGGGAGAAATAATTAAATAAAGTCATGAATGAAATAAGAATGTTAGGAGGAATATAAATATTCATGTTACTTGCCATTTAATTGTGTAACATTTCATTAAACTAGTTTTCCTTCCAGATCTCTGGAAGGAACCAAATTTCAACTAAAAGCTCCTGTTTAGATGCAATACAGATGAAAAGTAATTGTCCATGGAGCTGATAATGTAAAAACAAATTTTTTTAAATTTCTAGTTTCTAGTGAGGAATATTTGTAAAAGATTGGCCTCGCGTTAGATTCTAGAGCTAAAAGTTTTCAACAAGGTCGTTTTAGACCTCAGTTTCAAACTAATTAACTCTGGCGGGAAGTATGTAAGGATCTTAAGTTTTACTAACGTTTATTTTATTTTAAATCTTTACTATCACTTCTTATTTTCTACTTCCGGCCAGAATTATAAGCGTTAAAGTATTTATGCAAAGTTTGTCTGGCGAACGCCAAGTACTTAAGTTGTGGCTTTTTGCCAAGTAAGCGGAGAGGAAGGAGTTAATAGAAGCAGGCCGCTTGCCTTAGGAGTTTTTACTCGGTTGCTGGTTGCCTTCCAGGCCAGAGGTTTAATCCTCTTAATAATTTTAAACGTATTGTAGTCTTAACAGTTGTCTGTACTACATACGGCTTCCTGTTAATATACGGCCAATCTTCCACGTAGGCCTTGTTTATTATTCCAAAGTTAAGTTAGAGTTTAGTTAATATTTTTATCTTCTTACGTTCAGACCACAAGTGGTTGGTCTCTGTATTCCGAAGTCCGGAAACCATTGTAAAGAGTGAAAAATAAAGGGTTTCGTATACCCTTCCTGTGTATCTTGTCTACTTCCCACATTTATTGAACATAGCTTTAGTAAGCTCCCTGTTCCGAGTCAGGTTCTTGAATGTTCCCAAAGCAAGTAAGGAGAAACCCTGAACCTGATAAACCTTGTCCTAGTTTTCTGGGCATTGTCCCTCTATTTTTAAACTGATTCCGCAAATTAGAGATGACATTTGGTGTTACATCGAGTTCTTATGCAACCTGATCTTGGGACAGCCTTGCCCACGATTTTCCATCTCATACCTTCTAAGGGATGATGTGTACTCATTTCACCTAAAAAATAGCAGAAAAGAACAAGATTATTCAAGGAAGATGATAAAAGTCACATCTGTGTTGCAGTGCGGAATGAACTGACCAGCTGGGACGCGGACCTTTATACCTCCTGCTGGCGTAACGATGCCCAGAGGAATACGCTGATGCTAAATGAATTTGACGAATTCCCAATCTTTATTTCACGCATATAAAACCATCTTAGTAGATCTTTATCTAATCATAATGAAATACAGAAAATTCTATGTGCACTGATTTTAAAAGTAAAACGTAGGCATTTTAGATTAAGGCAGCATAAGCGAAAAGTGAAGTTTTTTTGCAAGGTGGAAGAAAGGGAAAGGAATGACGTAATTTATTGTGCCAAGAATATTTATAATGAAGTATAAGTACAGCTAATCTGTGATTGTTTAATTTTAGGTTATTATATAACATAGAAGGATCTCGAATTTGGGAGAACAGATGAATTTAGGGGGACAGCACCAAATTTAGAACAGTTAATTCTGAGGTCGCCAATTACTCTTAAAGCAGTTATCATATTTTGTTATATCTTACATATATATGAGTGTGTGAAATTAAACTTTTGATATATATTTGCACGGGAAAGGAATCCATATTCTGAGATCCCAGCAACCTGAACGTATAATCAGCGTCTAATGTTTGTTAGTTTCAAGGGGCCTATTTTTTTTCTCATTAATCATTGGCAAAGTTGAAAATAAATAAGTAATTTTTTTAAAGTCCTTAACTTTTTTTCTCTCAGGTCACTGTTTTATGGATAATCTATTTGACATTTCTGATGTAAAGTTAAAAAATGTCTCTGCAAATTACCCTTTTTAGTAACGGCTGCAGAGGCATTACATATTAAGCGACATTTATCACTCATTGTAAGAAAATAATTGTATGTAACTTAACCGGAATGTAAACTTTGACCAAAGTATCTGTTCAGTGGTCTTACCCATTCGATCATTGGTAAGAGAAAAGGTATTAAAAGGGCTTCAATAACTGAATGAAAGGTAGACAAATTTTCGTTATTTAAGGAATAGAAAATGAAATACATTAAGCTGCTATCAATAGTAATTTCACTTATGCAAAATTATGAAAATGTAAAGTGTTTTACATCTAATATACCCTGTAAAATCATGAAGTTTCCATATAGAGGCATTCGTAGTTAAATTGTTGTTTAAACTATTTAAAGGATAATATGAAATTTGATATTTTCGAGAGTTTGAAAATAAATAAATCCCATCTGTCTATGCCTTTTCTGAATTGTATCATTGCTTTTTAGAAGTAAAAATTTTATATAGCTTTATTATGTACCTACCTGGGATTGCGTATTCCATGAACATGGTATATTACTAAAATAACTCCACACAGTGCGACCTTTGGAGTCTACCTTACTTAAAAATATGATTCTTTGCTATCCTTACTGTGTAAAATCTCCTGGTCCATAAGAAAACTAAAATAGAACTTTTGCAGCCATTACATATATGTCTCAGATAAAACTGTGATAGCGCTAATTAAGTAAGTAGTTGCATCTACTGGGATGGCCAGGGTCTGTGGTTCACCCATAGCTTGATTTTATGATTTGGTTTATGTGATTACGGAAGAGCCTCAACAGCAGTCTGCCTAAGGGGAGGGATGCCTTTGTGGAGGACTTTCTAAGGTAAACTAACTCGTATACATGCTACACATGGGTAAAAACACGAAAAACCCCATGCAGTCAGATCTTTCGCGGGATTCGAACCTCGGATTCCAACAATAAATTTTCATGAATCACTAGGTTTTGACAATAACCCCATTTAAGCAACACGATTATATTTGAAACTAGAATAGAGCTCGAAGCACAACTATATTAGTATTCGGTGGATTTGAACTCTTTAGTGATTGTATAGGGTTATTATTTAAATTAACCAATTATTACGATCTCAGTCTTTGCTATAATTTCTCTGTTCTATACTCCTCACCAGAATGCATATGAGATAGTCAGTATTTAAAACGTGGTTTGAGAGTTTAAGATAGAGCGTGGAGCGTGTTTCTGGCTGTGCGTGCACGCTACATTTAATTATTTCCAGTTCTGACAGTTGTAATTATTCAGCTTTGCTTTATGTTCTCTTCCGCCTCCTTGATTTTGAAGCTCCGGTAGAATTACAGAGCCAGCTTCGAGTAATATTTACATTGTGTAGTCTTTGACTACTGTCCCACGTTCAACTTAAATATGACTGTTCTGTTTAGTTGCATCACCACGAGCTGAGGCTGATTGTGTTTATGTTCTAAATTCTGTTTACATAAAGAGGTTATCTTAAGTCTTCTCACGACTTTTTAGTTACTTTAGGCATAGAGATAAGTCATTTTACGTCTGTTGGGGTTATTGGGTTAATTACCAATTTCAGATTAAGTAAACCCCCGCGACTAATTCACCTAGATGATCAGTGATATTATAATATAGAAAAGAAGAGCATTTCAGAAATAACACTTTATTAAATCAGCGCTGTATAACGTGGAAATGAAAATCTTGAAGTTCATAGTCGTGCATTCCTAAAAAATCTCTAATTTCAGCGATTAACTTGCTTTAGTGTCTGGAGATTTTCTTAATAGTTTGCGAGCCTAATGTGCCTTTTAAGAAAACCAAGCACTTTATCGTGACAGATATCATCGTAAGAAAAATCGAGAATAATTATCGATTGGTAGTTAAAGTGGGACAGAATTTGGAGCCTTGAAAATAACTGAAAAAAAATCTCTCTTCCTAGTAATTACTGTATTTAACTGCTGCCAAAAAATAAGGAGCAGGGAATTAGAGAAAACAGGCCCTTCCATTAACAATAGCAAACGTAAATTTCGCAATGTAAATAATAATTGATAAATCAAAATATCCGTATCTTTCTGATCTAAGAAGAGTTTTAATTTTCCTTATAGAAGACTTTTAATTAATTTTCCTTATAAAAGACTTTTAATTAATAATTTTCCTTATAAAAGCCTTTTAATTAATAACTTTCCTTATAGAAGACTTTTAAGTGCACTTTGCCAATATCTTCTTTCACTTCAGAGAAAGTACAAGACATGTAAAGGGGTCTGAAAAAGATGTAAAAGGGTAGATGTTATAGAGTCTTACTCTCTCTTAGGTAGCATTCACTAAGCCAAGACTCAGTGTGCAGATTTCGGAGAATCATCGCTGTGTATAGATAAACAACAGAACGTAAGAAGGATTTAAAACATCTTTTTATTTAGAACTCAAATAACTTAATAGAAGGTTTTTCTTATGCTTACAAAACCAACCATAATTTATGGCGTAACTCAATAATGAATTCAAATTTAAACTAAGTTAAATCTTAAGTTAGCCCAAAGGCTATATAGAAATGATTAACACGTAAGTTGGCTCGAATCTATACCGGCGTGACAAGCATTATTGTCAAGAATAAAGCAAAGCCGAAGAAAGACTGCTAACGTAAAATATCAACTAGAAAAACCTTCAGCGGACGGAATACGTTCTACCTCATTTAAATACGCGCGAGTTAAAATTTGTATTCTGGCAGGAAAATGGAAAGAAAGAAATGACAGTAAAGTAACTGGTTACTGAACATAAGATACTGAACATAAAGTAACTGGTTAATTAAAATAAATACTTTACACTCTCATAAAAGATTAACAGCATCTTTTCCTAATTTGTTAATCAGAAACTAATGAATAAGCTCACTGCTGTAGTTTTTCAGCAGCCTGAAGACTTGTAAACTTCGGAAAAAAATATTTAAATTTATGACTGACAAAATTTGGCTGCGCAGTTAATCTAAAAATTTACTTCTGTTATGCAAATTAAAAGGAGGCGATATACTTCTCTCGATGATAGGAAGAAATGAAAATTTGAAAAGAGAAAAAAAAAGAAATATACATTATTATTTTTCAAACTAAATTGTACAATATGTAGCTATGAGTTTTCTATATCAGCGAAATAAAAAGAATTCACGCTTCTAAAATTCCACTAATTGTGTAGAATTTGATTTACTTTGGTGGCATAAACTTGTTCTAAACTCCAAACAGACTTGGAGTGAATTATTGTTTGATGTAAAGTTAACTACAGAGACTTAAGAAGGTTCTTATTAAAACAGAACTTGATCATAAAGTGCACTTTCGTGCTTACAAAATCAGTAACCAAGCATGGCTATGTAACGCAAAGTAACAGTCAAATTCAAATTTGAAACTAAGCCGAGTAGTCAAAGACTACGCAATTTAATCAATTGTGCAGTCTTTGACTTTAATATAAGGAGCGTTTAAAAAATTCTAAGCTGGCTTAGAACGTCTCGCCGGTGTAACAATTAAGCGTCAGAAGCAATATTGCAAAGCCGAAGGATTACGTTATCAGAACTGGCGAAACCTATTAATGTGACTTAGAGGGGCAGAAACACTCTGTCTTACAATTCAAAAACCTCAGCTTAAATACACTGTCTAACTTATTAATATTTCTGCTCTGAAAACAGAAAGGAAAACTGACAGAAAAGTCTGAAATATAAATAACTGGTTAATGTAAAAGAATAGTAATCGCACAAATGTTTTATTCAAATGAAAATTATTGAACAATGAAAACGTTTTCACGACGAATTGTTAAAAAAAGTGAAGTTTATCTAATTATAATTAGAAATCTGTTATAAAAATTATACTATCTGGATATTTATATTAAAGAGAAATAGATGGTATACATGTAAACAAAAACAATGGCATGGTTGAACTTCTCTTTTTCGATGATTGTGAATAGTTCAAGATAATCCTACATTCCAAGATGATCGTTAGTAGACCTTCAAGAAGCTGTTGGTAGTGGAATGGAGAGAAATTTTCTATCTCGCTATTGCTTAATCCTTTTGTCGCTAGAAGATTCAAAAGGTAACACGTATTAGAACCTACTTGAAAATTCAAGAAACTTCATCCCAGAGACCTTCAACCATAGAATCCTGAAGCACTGGTTTTAATGAATAAAACATCTTTCAGGATTGCTCACTCAGATAGCATTTTATGAAGCTTCCTCTGTCCTTGACGAACACAGAGATGCTGTAAAGATACGAGTATAAAACCGTAGTACGCAGATTCTAAGAAAGTGTTTGAAAATTCTGGATAGGTATGATACAAGCTTATGATAATGAATGATTAATATCAGAGAAGCATAAATCCCCAAACGTTAAAATTTATTATATATAAAGTGTTATAGGCTGCATTTTTATATATCTTAGAATATGTGTCCTCTGTCCTTGACTAACAGAGGGATGCTGTAAAACTGTCAAACCGTAGTGCGCAGTTTCTGAGAAAGTGTTTGAATATTTTGGATAGGTATGATGCAAACTTATGATAATGAATAATTAATATCAGAGAAGCAAAATTCCCAAACATTAAAATTTATTATACATAAAGTGTGATAGGCTGCATTTTTATATATCTTAAAATATGTGTCTTCTGTCCTTGACTAACAGAGAGATGCTGTAAAGATGTCAAACCGTAGTGCGCAGTTTCTGAGAAAGTGTTTGAATATTCTCGATAGATATGATGCAAGATAATGAATAATTAATATCAGAGAAGCAAAATTCCCAAACATTAAAATTTATTATATATAAAGTGTGATAGGCTGCATTTTTATATATCTTAAAATATGTGTCCTCTGTCCTTGACGAACAGAGAGATGCTGTAAAGATATCAAACCGTCATGCGCAGTTTCTAAGAAAGTGTTTGAAAATTCTGGATTTGTATTGTAAGGATTATGTTAATTTTATTAACAGTTAAATTTTAAGTTAAAGTTCCTTTCCTGTCAAATTCTTAACTTCAACTTACTACTTCCGGCCTGAACGTAGTTTTAGAATCACGTCTGAATACATAATGAGGAAGAGCGGTATTTAACCGCGAAGTTCTTTGGTCTTAGAGAGAGAGTTTCTGATTTACGCGCGTCTGCCTTTTGGCCACTCTCTCTCTCTCAAAGCTGTTATTACGCTCGGCCGTACTCAGGCACTTGATAGCTTCGTAGTCAAATAGATTTAAGGGGCCAACTAGTGCAGAATCTTGATAGCTTCGGCTATATTTCTTTAGTTAATCTTAGTTTTAGTTTATTTCTTAGTCTTTTAAGTTCAAGCCCAAGTGTCGGCTTTTATTGTACACTCCAAGACGGAGTTTTGCTAAATCTTATTGGAATAATAAAGGGTTAGTTAACCTTCTATCTTGTTGTTTCTTGCGCTACTTACATCTACAAAGTTTTGAAACAAGTTCACCCCGACACTGGCATCTCGAGTAAGGCTATGTCTATCATGAATTCAATCGTTAATGACATCTTCGAAAGAATTGCAGCTGAATCTTCTCGCTTAGTTCATTACAATAAGAGGAGTACTATCACTAGCCGAGAAATACAAACTGCAGTACGTCTATTGTTGCCTGGTGAACTGGCAAAACATGCTGTTTCGGAAGGAACCAAAGCTGTCACCAAGTACACCAGCTCTAAGTAAGTAGCCCAATGTCGCCCTTGTATGGCCATGCTTAATCTGAATGGAATATCAATAAGCTCCAGGTGCGGCCTTGTGCGGCTCCAGGGAGTTGTTGCATCTGGATAGTGGAAGGCGCGGGACATATGCCTGCTTACCCCTGTTAAACACCAGGCGTCCCCGTCCTCCGTCACCTGTCACCTGTCACATGAACTTAAGCGATTATTCGCTAACTAGTTCTTAAGATTCGTCACTTGCTACGGTAACTGAGAAGTACACTAGTGAAAATTTTACAGTATGATACGAGCTTATGATATGAATGATTAATATCAAAGAAGCCTTAATCCCCAAACGCTAAAACGTATTAAATATAAAGTGTAATAGGTTGCATTTTTATATATCTTAAAATATATGTTTACTAATATATACTATTAAAAAAGTAACATCTGAGAAATGATCCAAAATGATATATAAGGGAAACAATACTAAGTACTTCCGATCACAAAACATCATTTTAATTAAATTCAGGATACGGTTGATCTCTAACAGCGTTTATTAAGAAACACGAAGTATTACTAAGGCTGTTTTCTGCCTGTCTGGCTTCTCAGTTTTGCTTCCTGCTTAACGCTTTGAAGGCCAAAACGCCCGAGAGAGCCTTTCATTCACCGAGATTTGCGATGTTGTTTTCTTCCCTCCCTCCAAGTTATGCAGAAGCAAGAGCACTTTCCTCAGATACATTGTATAAGTTTGTTTCACACAGCTTCTCCTAGAATTTAAGAGTAACTATTATTAGGAAGTAAAAGGATGTCATTTGAAATCTTTACACCTCTTTGTGCGTTCATGGACGGGGAGGGAAGGAAATGGACGGAACGGGTAATGGACGGGGACGGGCGTTTCGGTATTTTAAGCCTATAGGTTAACGAAAGCTTTGGTTTTCTGAGGGTTAAACCGTCAAGTTCAAATAAAGATCCTTAGAAGTTTTTTTTTGCTTTCTTCTCCCGAATGAGTTTAATCCCTTAAAGTTTCTTATGCAAGAAATGCATTTTGGTTTTACTCTGCTTAATATTTAATCCAATTGCATTTTATTTTATAGAACTTCATTTTTCATCCCAAAACTATTTTAGGGAAGTTATTCTTAAGACATATGCTTAGTTTTGCCATTCTAATCAATTTCTATGGAGCAAGGAAAATTTTAGTTATGTATCCAACACTATTCAGGAGATAAAAGCGGTTCGCAAGGCCAGTTCATCCCGGATTCACTTTTCGGCGGCTGGAAGGGATGGTTATAACCATAGCCTCTTGTTTAACGTAAATACTAGCCGTCTACGTTATTCCAGGAAGGCTACTCTCTCCTTAGGCAAATAGCTCTCGAAGGCTTTGTCATAATTACAAAACTAAATATAATATTTTAAATAATGGAAAGGGCAGTTCTTTCATGAAAAGTATATTCGATAGCTTATATATTCAACATCTGCGCGTTGACGTTTTTATAGACATAGAAATGTACTTCATTTTTTTAATAGAAATTCCCGTCTCTGTGTATTCCAATAAGATGCGAATCGGTTTTCAGCAAGAGAGTCTCTTATTCTCCTCTTCTGAAACCTGCTAATTTAGTGTAAGATAATAATCAATGATTTGTGCAGTGTTCTCCATGCAGTTCTATACAGCGCTCAGAAGAGTTCTTAAGTGGCCTTTATTTTCGCAACGGGTGGTCCTAGGCACATACTTTCAGTCTCAAAAATCTCTAAATAAAGTAAAACTGCATATTTAAGGATTTTTAAATTTAATTTTAAATTATTTAATAAACATTTTTGAAAAAATTACAAAAATGTACTTTTTTATACTATGACTCCGTTCTTATAATTGCATTTAGCAAAAGTTTATTATTTATTATATGAAATAAAACACAAAAAAAATTGAACCTGTATGACAAAAATTGACTGACATATTTAATTTCAAAATTTTTTAATTTTGCCCTCGTTTTTTTTGGTTTCTTCATTTAAGAATTTATCAGTTTTAAATGCTAAAAATGCTCTAATAATGCTCAGAATCAGTTTTATTACTTTAGGTAGGGATATAAGTTATATAAGGGAAAAATCATTAGACTAGAAATATTCTTCACTTTTAATTTATGCAAATAATGTCTGGATTGGCTATGCGCTTACTGAAACCTGCCACTGTCTTCTAGAAGGCGAAGTCTGTAAATGAGATCTCGATTTTGGAAAAACATTTTGCTGTTCGTTCACGACAGTCTGCATAGTAATACTCGTCACCTAATCTATTATCATCAGAAACCTTTTTCTAAACTGATATTTTATTTTTAGTTACAATCAAATTTAAATATTTCTTCAATTTGTGTAGGATCCCTGCACATGATCCTCAAATGTTTAAATTATATATCTCGGCCAATTCTTGTCGTACGGGAGACAAAATTTTGTGTTTTATACTTTAGAATGGGTATACGTTACTGAATGTAACTGAATGCAAATTAAACTTTTACTAAATGTAAACATATGGGTCGAGGGGCCGTATAAGAAGCTAGATTTCCTAATTTTTGCAAAACTGATTTATTTTTTGAGTCTTAAATGCCATGATAAGAATATCTTCGCTATTTAAAGCATTTATAATGTTGGAAGTATATATACAGTCTGGCTATAAAGCTTTAGGACTGAGCTCAGAATAAACAGTGATTGCAGTAAGAAAATATTTTTTTACCAATTATTCTATATATAACCCTTGTGAAGTTATACATCGGCTGGCGCGATACGCAAGCCATTTCATAGTGTGTTAGAAGACCTCTGCTGGAATGCCTCTTAGCTCCTTCGTAACATTTCGTTGGATTATCTTGATATCATTGAATTAATGCCCTTTCAGATTTAATTTCAGTTTCGGAAACAAAAATTAATCTGGCAGTGATTTTTGACAAAAAGGCACGAATAGCAGCTGTATTGTGGAACGGCGCGTTATCGTGCAGCAAGAACCAACTTTTGTTTGCATGAAAGTTTGGACGCACACGTGCGATGCGTTTCAGTAGCCGATCCAATACACCCATTAAAATACCGCATTCACTTTTTTTCCTTCATGAACGAATTCCTGGTTAATTAATCCTTTGCAGTTAAAAAAAACATTAACATTGTCTTCACCGTGTATTTTTAGAAAGCACTTTCTTTGGCTTTGTCGAGTTTTGTCTAACTCATTCTGCACTCTGTCTCTTTGTGTCAGGATCATAGGCGAAGGATAGTGACTCATCTCCTGTGATGACTTTTTTTAAAAGTCTGGGTCGCGATTTCGCATGTCAAGAAGATCCTGACAAGCCGCCACTCGATCATCCTTTTTTTTTCTCTTGTTAACGTATGCGGAACAAAAAAGTTGCGCATTATTTCCACCAGTTCTTACCAATTATTGTACGAACAGTTTCTTTATCAATGTTTAAATATTCTACAGGCATTCTAATCGTTAATCGATGATCTTGATTTAACGCAGCACGGACAGTTTCCAAGTTCGGACCAGTTCGGCTTGTGCGAAGACGTCCCATCTTTCCGTCATCTTTTACGTCATCTTTACCATCTCGATATCTGCCAAACCACAAAAACACGTAAGGATGCGAAAAACACTTTTCGTTGTAAGCGTTCTGAATCATTCGATAAGTTTCGCTAACACCTTTACCACTTTAAAACAAAAATTTATCCGACATTTCTGTTCCAAGTACGATTCTATTACAAACATAAGTAACATTCAAAAATCAAACGACAATTTTCTCCTTAACAATTCAGCTCATCCTAGTTCAAATAGCAGACTAGAATCAAAATGATTTTTTTTTTTGCTACATAGTTACGCTTATTGCAAACAGGTAGCGCTATTCGGACAGTTAATATTCAGTCAGTCTTAAAACTTTTCAGCCAGATCTTATATTTATAGCCAATGGTTGAGAAAATAAAGTCCACATGATGACTTTTATGGACACGATGTATATTCATTATACTATATAAAAAATGTAACTCTAAATTACGACACAGGAACTCATTGAAACTAGAGCATTCTCAAGTGATTGTTGATTGATAGCTGTCTCAGTTTATTCTTTAAACTCTAATTAATAGAATAATCGTTCACTTATCCTTCTTGACCGAACAGTTATGTCACTCTCTTTTGACAACGATGAACCACGAATCTCACTGGCATGGTAGCATAGATGATGATTGTGCCGCCAAATTAATCTAAACAGACGGTAAGCGTCTTAAGGGACGTCCACAGCCTATACTAGCGTCGGCCAGTCGTCTCCGAATGGTTTCCCTTGATACCACCTTATGCTTAGAACGTGGTATATGGCGTCGAATCAATGCTAGCGATGTTGTTGGTGTGGAAGTGACTGCTCTTATGATTGCACGATCCTCTTGCTCATTTGTGTTCCTGGGACACTCTGACCCTCCGCGACGATAAACTATCCCTTTCGTGATCCATTGTCTAGAACACCTAGCAACTACCTTATTTTTAGGTTAAAGGCGACTTTATATACACTCAGATAGAAGCTGCTTTGTTAGGAATATAATAAGAAACAATACCATTTGAAAACTTCACACCAGTATGTTCGTATGAATATGTTGTGGTGTGTGTGTGTGGGGGGAGAAATTATTGAGAATCTCAAATGGAAATGAAGACTTTTTAGTTTTTTAAAGAAATAGGTGAGCGAAATCCTTGGCATACTAAGGGTTAACATGCACGTCCCGTATGTGTTCGTTGACAAACTTTCACCCTTGGTTTTGCTTGCCGCAATACCTCCACAGGCGCCGCTATTGTATAAGACGCGCCAGTTTTTAGACATGAAAGAAAAAATGCATCATACCAGCGGGGACGGTAATTGTTTTGATAACTGTAAATTTTTTACGTACGTTTATTTTTGAGAGAGAAATCATTTTATGATTTTCATGAGATCATTGAAATTCAGTGTTTTCTAATTTACGTAATTATGTAGCTTATTAATTTGAAAAATTCTGAAGTAGTTCGTTTTCTTTTCATAATTAGCAAGCTAGTATGTTTGGTAGTGCGTTCAGTTTTGTAGTTTCAGTTTTTTTAATCCATTCATTGCTTTAAATTTTGAAACCTATAATTAATGATAAACATGTAAGTAGTAAACATGAAGGAAGCATTGTTTTTTGTTTTTAGTATATTTTCTATTTATGAAGAATTTAATTTTAGTGCATGCTTTAGACAGCTATATCTGCTGTGGTGGGATCTACAAAGCTTCAAAATGACTTAATGTATTCAGACAAATTTTTTAATATCATGCTGCTGGATATTATTTCTTTCTAGAGCTATATTTTCTATTGCATGTTTGATATTATAATTTTAAAAACATTTTGAAAAGTTATGATTGTGTCTTCTGGCATTGTAACTTTCAATACATGCAGAAAGTTTTTTTCATGTAAAACTATCTTTAAACATTACAATAATACTTTGGTTGATAACTATATTTAGGAACTGCCTTGTTTTTGACATATGGGAAAAAGGATAGAAAAGCTATGCAGTTCACTTGTTAAACTGTCAAGATGCAAATAGGGAATGAAATGTTAGTCTGCTGTGTCTAACCTTCTTGTTGCTGTGGGCCACCAAACTCTTTAGTGGAGTTGGGATGCGTAAGATTGTTATTTAAATCTGAAAACTCAGATTATTTGGTACTTCAACCTTAGTAGAAGTCGCCAAATTCTCAGAATGTGCCGAACTCTGGTAGCCATATGCATGAAGATCTTTCAGTTAAGAAACGTTGCCATTTTCACGTCCGTCCTTTTCGCTGTATTCCAAAGCCCTACGGCACGAGCAATCATGCATTTAAACTCTCCCAGCTACGCATCTCATATGCGCATAGCGCGCTTATCCTTGTTTCATTGACGTCGAAATTTTAATAATTTGCATATATCTTCCCACAGTTCATTTCTGCCGAGTGTCGTGATTGTGGCTTTATTCCATACATTTTTTTTGGTGACAGCGTGTATTAATAAAATAATTAAAACACAGAAAATTGCGAGGTAAAGTAAGCACAGAGTTTATGAAATTATGTTTTTCTTTACAGATGATTTTATTATGTAAATTTTTCAATTATAGTTATATCCAACTATCAGGATTCTACATTGAAATTCCGCATACATGGCTCTACTTTTGAAGTATTATTGTAAGCTCTACTTTTGAAGTATCTTTGAAGTAGCATTATGCTGATCTGTTACGAAACAGCATTATTCCTAAACTTTAAGAAAGGCAAGCATAATTTTTTGGCACCCATTATGGAATGGAGAGACATTCCACGCTGCTGCTTTTTTACGCAGTTCTTGTTTAAAATGGAGTGATGAGGCATCAGTTTCAGCTTTAATGTTCAGATGGAATCAGAGGCCTAATATTATGATTTTTGATTATGAGTGCCATTTGAAGATCACGGATTTAATAAAAATCATCCAATATCATGTGCACTATGAAAAGACATTGTGCGACATCATGTATCACGATTTCTATAGAAAGATTATTTTAGTTTTTCATACATCTTAGTTCGACTGCAAGAAACTTTCGATGATGAAGGCTGCTACATTCTGGATGTACAAGTATAAGATACGATTTTGCTTAAATTAACAGAGTTAAAAATCTTGCATTATAAAATTCGTTAGACCCTCCGCCTTATGTTTGAATTATTTCACTATTAACTGCTTTCCTATAAAACTCAATGAAATACAATATTTCTTAAAGTTTACTGGTTTTGGGATCATTTTGTATACGTATGTGTAATTCGTATGTGCGCAAAGAGTAACATTTCATGCCATACAGCTGATACAGGTTTCATTAAAATAATTACTGTAGTTTCATACGTCTTATTGTTATGAAATTTGTATGCATGTAAATAATTTTAGTGAAATTGTGTGTGAAGTAACAGGAAATGTTTGAAAGAGAAGAAACTCTGCCGGAAAATAAGATTACCAAGGTGAGTCTATTTAGTCTAGAACGTTTTTAACATTGAGATAAATGGCTATCTCGCTAAACTGGCGAGATATCGCCAAGCTGGCTATGATTTTGCCATTTTGTCGTCAAACTTGGTTAACATTTGGCGACATTTTGGTCAGGTCCCAGTAGAATTGTAAATGGTATTGCTTGATCTTAATATTCAACTGTAACCCTATCCTGCCCTTATTTGCCTTTTAGTAATTTTGAGAAGTGAAAGGTACTAGAGATTTCTCGGCGGCCTGGGGGAAAACTGTATAAGACCAGAGAGAGCATCACTTTTGCATTTTTTTTTTTTTTTTATAGTTTAGATTCCACTTGGGAGTATTGAGATATCTTCGTGTGAGCTTACCTTTTTTAGATGTGCTTTTGATTGCGTTGTGTTCAAAGTTCTTAGTAGCTTGAAGCGTAATTACTAATTGTACTTTGTGATACTAAGAAGAGCTGTACGAAACTGTACGACTCTGTACGTGTCTCTCGGCAAAATAAATGTTATCTAGCTATCATCGGTTCTGTGTGCATTCAATCTATTTACAAACCCGTACGCATGGAACATTATTATTTCCACTGAATTGATAAGCTATGTTTCTTAATATTTCTACATTATGATAAACATGTATTAATGATAAACATGTAAGTAGTAAACATGAAGGAAGCATTGTTTTTTGTTTTTAGTATATTTTCTATTTATGAATAATTTAATTTTAGTGCATGCTTTAGACAGCTATATCTGCTGTGGTGGGATCTATAAAGTTCTATTCGATAGTCTAACAATAAGTTCTTCTTTTGTTAAAGGTTGGTTTGGTTTGGTTTATTTAATTATATATTAAACTGAATGAATGTATGAAGTTTTAGTATTCGAAACTAATCACAGCTATACTATATTTATTTATATTTTTTAAAATGACCATTTTTAAAATTCATAAAGAGTTTCCATTCGAAAAACGGAGTAACCAATAAAACTTTTAACATTGAGACCATAAAAGAAACAAATGTTATATTAGAATAGAAATGCAGATATAATTTTAGAAACACAAAAGTTATTTTGTTAGTTTGTTTATTTTTATTAGTTAATTTACTATTAGTTTATTTGTTTTTATTAGTTTAGTTTATTGTTTTTGTTAGTTTGCTTGTTATTTACTTGTTTTGTTTGTTGCTAAAATATCACATGTAAATCGAAAGTGCCACTTATAACAAAAATGTCCTTTATACTCTGAATCAAATAATATAGTTTAATTATTCAATATGATAATATGATGCTTGTTATTTTCAGATGCTAATCATCTAAAAGAAAATTTTAAAAATATTTCTGGTTTTGCTTGTAACAAAAAGAGCTCACTTTGCACTCTCAAAACAAATTTAGCCAACAGCCCGTACAGTTTGCCGTTATCGATATGTATTTTAATATTTTGTTAGGGGAAAATTTTAATAGTCAAATCCTGCTTTGCTTTTGCCGTTTCCAAATGATAATAATCCGCGTTTTGTAACTGATGATAATTTAGATTATTAAGAATTTTAGAGCTTTTGTTAAGAACTTTGTAAATAACAGTTTAGAATTGGAAAAAGCACGCAAATGTAAAATTTAAAATTAGGAAGAACAGGAACCTTATTCAAAATTTAAGCCCAAATAAGTCTGCTGTTTTGCCTAATTTTAAACAGCTTAAAAATTTGCAAGAATCGCTTATTCACTAAAATTTTACTTCTTGTGATTTTTCTGTTTTCTACACTAAGTTCGATAGTCTAACAGTAAGTTCTTCTTTTGTTAAAGGTTGGATTGGTTTATTTAATTATGGCAAAGCACACTAGGGCTATCTGCCTAAGGGGAGGGATGCTTTCGTGGAGGACTTTCTAAGGGAAATTAATTCGTATACACGTTGCTCATGGGGAAAATTACGAAAACGTCCATGCAGCCAACCCGTTTGCGGGATTCGAACCTCGGACCAAACTACCAGTGTTCAGCGACTTTACCGCTCGGCCGCTGGTGGGCCCCCTGTTTTGATAAAGCATTTGTATTATAATGAGCAAGTAAAACATTTCTTTCACTCAGAGGAGAATTCAAAGAAACTCAGAGAAATTTATTACTTTTTAAAGATTACTAATGAAATTGATAATCATTGATTCAGTTTTAGCTTCCTATAATTTAAATTGAAACAAATTCCTATATGCTAATAGAAAGAAATTAAAATGTATATATCATTAGTAACAATAAAGAAATTACTAGTAACAACAGCAATAGACAGAGAAATGCAGTAATAATATTATTTTTATTAATTAAACTTCCACATGCATATAATGTTGATTATAATGCATAAGAAGGCCTTATCTATGCATTCCCATTTAATCCGTGGTTTATTTAATTATGGCAAAGCACACTAGGCAAGCACACTTTTCGTAATTTTCCCCATGAGCAACGTGTATACGAATTAAATTCCCTTAGAAAGTCCTCCACGAAAGCATCCCTCCCCTTAGGCAGATAGCCCTAGTGTGCTTTGCCATAATTAAATAAACCACGGATTAAATGGGAATGCATAGATAAGGCCTTCTTATGCATTATAATCAACATTATATGCATGTGGAAGTTTAATTAATAAAAATAATATTATTACTGCATTTCTCTGTCTATTGCTGTTGTTACTAGTAATTTGTAATGATAAGCGTAAAGCTACATTTTCCAAATATTAATAATACATTTTAAGTATTCATTGGCAAAAAGGAAGTTTTAAGCTTTCACAGCAAGAACAAATATTTTCTTTCCGATATTTAGATTCCTGACTATCAGTTAGGCCGTTAAAAGATTATGTTTTTGGTCTATTGATAGAAATGTATGATAAATTCTTTCATACTTTTGCTACAGCTAAGTCTTGTATTTCTTTCGTATAAAACTTTCAGAAACGGAATACATTAATTTTAAATTCAGCAGCAAATCATATCCGAGTTCGTTTTCTCAATAATTACGCAATGGTTATTTTTTACGCCTGAAATGTGATTTTGATTTGATTTGATTTATTTGGTTGCGGCAAAGTGCACTAGGGTTCTCTGCCTAAGGAGAGGAAATACCTTCGTGGAGGACTTTTAAGGTAAACTGGCGCGTATACACGTTACGCATGGGAAAAACCACGAAAGCCAACATGTGCAGCCAGTCCGTTCGCCTGGAATCGAGATCGTCTCAGTTCTTAACTACCAGTGTTCAGCGACTTAACCGCTCGACTGCTGGTCGGCCTAGAAATATGTATAATCAATTTATGTTGTCTATTTTCAGTGCTTGATAAATTTGTTTGAACATAATGTAACATTTGAAGGAATCTCAGAAGTGAATTTTCGTTTTTAATGCAGCGTACGAATTAATTACATAATTAATTAGATGAACTAATTATCTAATTAATTAGATAAGTAGCGAATGGTAGAAAGGAAGAATTAGATAAATATATAGCATAACTAATTTTACCCACTTTTCTAAAATACTTTAAGTAAATAATATTATTTACAAACGTGAAAAGTTAACTCAAAGTTAAATAAAACAAATCTGGAAAAGTTAATTCAAAGTTAAATAAAACTTTATGTTATTAATATTGCTTAGTGATTTTAGAGATATTCGCCGCTTATTAAATATTATTGATCAATACCAGAGAATTTCCTTTAAGAGAGACTGGGGGAGAAAATGTAAGTCTAAACTCTAAATTTAATTTCTATATTTAAATCTTTTTCCCCCTAAAATCTCGAACATTTTAATCAAATGTTAATTGTTCAACATATTTTAAAAGATTCGAATAGATACATAGGACTGGAGATTTCGAAATCGACATGGCAACTTGCAGTAACATCAGTAATAAAAATTAACTGCTTTTGACGTCGTTCCAGCACTAATTTATTTCACTATATTTTCTGCTCAGAATAGAAATGTTAATATCATAAATAGAAAGATATAGTGATTTATTAGTTAATGTAGCAATGAAACTGGAAAAGTTAATATAAATAATTTAAGAATCATTTAAAGAAACCGTCCCTATTTCGAAGAAAACGTATGTCATATATAAACGAAGTTAGCCCTTCTGAACTCTGCCGTATTTAATTGAACGAACAAGTAAATAAACTACACTGAATTAATAATCCACTGCTCCATTTCATTAAAATAATTTTGACGCTACAATAAGAACTGAAAATGTAACTCTTTGTTTTATATAGAACTTGAAGTATGTTTTTAATTTGAAGCGAAATTAGGCATTAGAAGGCCATATATTTGTTGGCTACGGTCGACTTCGAAAGCTATAGTTCTAGAGAATATTATTATTATGATTAATGATATCTTTTTATGTTATTCAAAGTACTGTTTTTTTTTCGGAGTTGGTTGTCTTCGGATAGACGTTTCCTGGAGAAAGTATGTAAAAGGACAGCATTACATATGCCGAATGTTCATAAATACTGTGTTCAACTTCTTAATGCATTAAATTAAAAAAATACAACACATTTTTGCTTCTTTTTGCGAGAAAAAAATGGCTATGGGGCTATATCGAGGAGAAAGTCTATAATATAAAGGTCGCGTATGTTTAAAATGTCCAAGCACGCATAACTGCAGCCTTCGAGCATGCCACAAACGACTATGAGCAGCGTACGTGGCAGGAATTGGAAGACAACCTATGCGCAACCGATGATGCACCTGTGGGAACATACTGATAAAGTTGCAAAACACTTATCATTATGTCTATCTTTGACACATAAAGAAATTCTCTTCAACGTGTTTTATTATTTATATGTCTTATCATGCATCGCATTCCTTTTTTAAGTTGTTGCGTTGCATGTAAAATCATACCATTAACTATTTGTATGATGTCCACGGCTTAATTTCTAAAATTAAAGGTGACTAAGGCACATGGAAGGCCGTCAGGAAAGATAAATAAATATAAATGAATAATTAGTAATAAATAACGAATAATTAAAATTAAATCTATTATAAAGAGACAAAAATTAATTAATAGAAAATACTAAAATAATTAAAAAATACCATATTTCATCTTATCTGAGACTTCGATTTGAAATATGATGCCAACAATGAGAAGTGGCAGCTCTGGTGGAATTTAAGTCCTGATTGTATGTAGCATTAAATAAAGGTACAGATGGGGGTATTTGTCGATAAACCTCTTCGTTGTACACACTGGAAAGTGCCTTTGATCGGATAAGTATCACGCCTAAATACGCATGTTGCCCGTCTAAACGTACTACTTTCTTTGCTGGCTAAACGTGCTGTCGGCTAAATGGATGTGTCGGCTAAAACAGTATGTTTGCTAACAGCTGTCAATTAAGTGTCCAGGATGGATATAGGACATCTGCGGGTCGTCTGGCCACTGTAATACGAAAGAATATTACCGAGTGTTTGAAAATTATTACTTTTAAATCTCATTTTGAATCTTGTAACACAAAAATTCAAAACTGGAGCTAATTTAGAATATGAGGTTTTCTTGCCTAAAAGTCCTCATTCATATTTTACGCTTCATTTGGTCAGAATGTCTCCAAATGAAGTCTTTCATCAGGGTGTCAGGCCTATCTCTTTACAGTACTTCTTCAACAGTAGTTTTTGTTTATATTCCTCCCTATTTTTTTATTTCATGTATTTATTGCTACATTTCCTATACATTTAATAAAAATGAAAAAAATATGACATATATTTAAGAGCTAGAGTATAATTTTAACAACTCTTTCCTAATATTCTTTTTATTAGTTAACGGCCACAGAGAAAACCTCAATCTTCTTCACGAAATTTTTCCAGCTTAGTGTCCGGGATATTAGTTTCAGTAATTAATTACGATTTCACTACATTGCATTTTATACCTTTAATATTTATCTCCACTGTAATTTAGGACGAAAGAGTGGACACTATAGTACTGTGTCTTTCTCACTTAGGCGAAACTCTATAGAAAAGGATGACTAAATGAATTTGTAAAGTTCCTTAATGACCTAAAGTACAGGGTGGTCATAAAGAAACTTTCTAGATATATGAACTCCTAGTGGCCTATATCCGTTCAATTAATCGAAATGAAATTTCAGATATTGTTATTTGAAAGTATCTGCTCGGATTTAAAACTCGGAGCTCGTACAGTTCCGGTTACAGTGAAAACATGTCGAAATTTTCGAAAGGTAACATTCACTTTTTTCCTGCACAAATTGATCAGCGGTTTGAAAAACTATGAATGATACTGGAAGCATGTACGTGTGACCAAAATCGCCGGCGAAACACATTTGAAAAGAAAAGCATTGTTAAGGACCAGTGACAACACAAGAGAGGAGAGGGAAAAAAAAACTTTTTTTTGGGATTGCAAGTTTTCAACGTGCCCACCTTCACAGACGTCAACGCACTGCATGCAGAACTGTGATTCTTGACAACACAGAGGAATCTCAGAAGGAATCTGTATAACTTCATGTTTTACAGCATCTTTGATTCTGACAAATCTCGTGAATTTGGTATGTATACTTTAAATTTCAGATAACACAGAACAAGAAACAGTCGGTGTGAGGTTGAGCGATCGCGGTGCCCATGAAATTGGAAGGTTACGGGAGATGATTCTGCCTTCGGCAAGTGCTGTAACAACACTTGCCGAACACATGTGACGACGTGCGGAAGAGCATAATCCTGCAACCATGCAATGTCATTAACGATGTTTCGCTGCTGCAATTCTGCAGCATTGTTGCATACCGAATACTCGTGGTACAGCATGTTCTCATATCTGTGGAAAAGAACTTTCCGAAGACGTACGGACCGAGAACGAATGTGCTTGTGATGCCGCACCACACAGTAGCTTCATGTAAAGGCCTGGTGTCACACAGTGAGGATTTTCGTCAGCCCAGTGAACGCAGTTCTTGGAGTTTGCGCCCCATTCGTCCATAATATTGTTACAAAATGTTCAGCTGCGGTAAGATAGCTTCACCGCAAAGCGATTTTTGGGGTTGCTAGAAAATGGCAAGGGAAGGTAGGGTTGTCATATTTGCCGAGAAATCGCTCATTTAGCGATATATGGAGACAAAATTGGCGATATGCCATAGACGGATGGAGAACCTTCTAGAATTGCTGGTTATCTTCTAGAATAGTTACCGGTTTTGGACCAGAATGTCCTCGAAGGCAGCCCAAAAGCTATATAAACCCTTCCTGCGCGCGGAGTGAGTGAGTCCTCGTCTAGCGAGTTGATCGTCAGTCTAGTGCCGAGAGAGTCTCTTAGTGTATCGCGAGTTACTGCATCGTCGAGTTTTATCCTAGAGTGTGTTGAGCTCCGAGAACGACCAAACCGAGTCGGGAGCTGTACTCTAGTATATCGTCAAGTGCATGGCGAGTTGTAGCGTGGAGAGTCTCGAGAGTAAGTAGAGTTCTGAGAACGACTAAACCGAGTCGGGAGCTGTACTCTGGTGCTTTGCCGTGAAGCTGTCTCCACCGCTATAAGCCTGATAGCCTGAATGCTGTGTCACTGATTGTTTCAACGTGCTTCTCTTAGTTTTCGATAACTGTAAACGTGTTTTTGGAGCTGCCCTAAGTAATATTAGCTAAGTAAATTGTGTCTGATTCTTCATCAAGCGTTGCCACCAATCACTCCAAATCTACGAACCCGTACAAGAACGTAGCAATATCCTCAGAGACCGCCTGCTATTTTCCTTATATCTGAGAATGAACCAAATTCATAAAGTCGACACACTGTTGGTCGTCTCCTGGTTGCAAGATCTGGACGCGCTGGAATCGATAAGAAAACATACACAGAACAGAGCGCAGAATCTTGAGGACTGTGGTTTTCAGTACATACAAAAACTGCAGGCAACATTTTTTGCAGTATTCAATGAGCCTGCAGTAATCGTATTATGCACTTCCGTAACGACTTCAAAATGAACATATAGTCGTGTGGATCGCGGTATATCACATGTGCTCATTTAGCGATCACACATCGTTTTACCAAATTCACATGTTTTTACCAAATCACGCACAGTTTTTATTTAATATGGGCCTTTTTTTAACTTATGATTTCGCAGACAAACTCTCACTGTTTCGGTAGCATTTTCCCCGTTCAGATTTCTCCCCGTTACATATCTGTCAGAAAATAAACTAAAAAGGCTTCGTTGCCTGTAAATACATTTTTATTGCCTTTATATACATATTATATATTATGCGGGATTCATAACAAAGGTTTTAGAACAAGATCATTAATTTTATGTTGGAAGAAACGATTGTGTTCGTCTATATGTATAGGTGTGCGTGTTTCTTTTAAATGCAGAATTTGGAAATGTAAAATATTCAATAAATTGCCTTCAGATTTCACTTTTTATTACAAAAACGATATTACACGAAACTACCATTTACTCAACAAAAATACTTTTATTGCCATTGTTGAGTACAACAATGATATTCTGTAAAACTATTACTCGGTTTCCTTCATTAAAAAAATATTGTTATTGCCATTGTCAGTACAACAATGGTATTTACCTACGATTATAAGCCATTATTTATCCAGCTATTGAAAACAACAATTGTTTACAGCGTCATATAAATCAAAAAAGCAGTTTATCTGAGGTCCAAGTTCAAATTAAGAACTTTATACGATTTTGACAAATAACTGATAACTGATATCTCAAGTATTAATTTCTTCAAATGTTTATTTTTCCCGAATGAGGGTTTTTTTGAATATTTTTTTAGAATTGCTGCAGATAATCGCTTTTAACAACATGGCATTATAGCGATTCCTAATTTAAATAACTTCCGAAAGTTTGAAAAAAAAATAGTTTAAAAACCTCAGATTTATTTTTTGCTTTAACTCGCTTCTTTGCCTTTTTTTTAAATATTTCGCAATCGAAGAGAAGGTCATGTTTATAAAATCCCATACCTTCTGCTTTTTAATATTAGCGAATAAGTGTTTCGCAATCGAGTAAAAAACAAAAATAGAGCGGAGGCGCTATTCAGGTTTTATCTTCTTTATTTTGCCCAGTCTTCCAATAAGAAGCTCCTTAGTCTCCTCCTTCGAAGTCTAGCCTTCAGGACATGAGTTTTAAAGTGAATATTTTGCATAATTTTAAAATAGTTTCAGACATTCTTCTATAGCAGTCATAACAGTTACATTTTAATGTGCTTCACTAAGCCTATTATTCCACTTTTCAGTGCTGCTGTTAGATGAGAGCGCAATAGTAGGTAAGATATTTTAGATTTTGTCCCAGTTGTAAATAAAATGCTTTAATTTTAATTCTGAATTTCAAATAAAGCATACAGCTGTTAATATTACTGAAGTCTAACCATTAATTAACATCTTTTGACCCCTAGATGATTTCTCCTTTGTAATGCGTTTTCAAAAAATGACTAATTTTGAAGACTCATCCAACTGATCTAAACAAAATGCCTCAATTTTTATCTTCCACATCCAATTTACTGTAAAACACTTCATAGCCTTGAATAAAGCCCTATTCATAGCCTTATTGGGAGCTGCATGAAAAAGTAACATTTCTTGAAGTCAACAGAGCTAAAGCAAAATACAATGCTTATGGTTCATTAAGCTTTATTATGTATATATTTTCGGGATTAATTGGAACAACTACATAGACCACTAAAAGGAAAACTGCAATCTTAATTGGATGGAGTTAGCCGCCTAAAATTACATTAGCAAGGAAAGGTTCAAAAATCGATATTACATATGTAGAACTAATAGGTTATTCAGAGTAATAGACATAAAAAATCAGCTGCGTCCTTACTAGGATTCAATCCACTTGTATTCCGATTGCTAATTAGACATTCCTTTATATATTTGTCACGCTTTTACAATAAAAATTGCAGAATGGTTTATCCCAGTTTTGGAAACATTCTGTGTAAAAACCATGAGAAAGTTTTTTGAAAAATATATATTGATTCAGATAAAATAGGGCAAAAAAATTCAGTAAAAATACACAGCAAAATCTGTTTATTTAGCAAGAAAATTTATTCATTTGTACTATGCCTGTAAAAGAAATATACTTAGGGAAAAAGTTTAGAATAAATAAATAATATTGTTTGAAAGAAATATTATGTCGGGAGGAAAAGGTTTTGTTTAATTCCCGTCCCACTGAAGATGGTTTATTTAACAAAAATGTTTTCTTAATGCAAACATTATTAAAGATTTATCTTTTAAATTTTTATCTTTATCTTTATTGGCATATCTTTATTAAATGAATTTCTGATTCCCTAATAAAGAAATCGCAGTGGAAGATTCTTTTGAAATATTTGAGACAAAAAGCTAATGTAATTAAGAGTTATTATCTTTGTATATATGAGATATAAAATACTTCTTATTGGCTGTATTATAGCGTTTTTTTCAAATCAAACATGCAAAAACCATGCAAATGAGACATATTTCATTCATTTAGAATAACGTCCCCCTTCGTCAAGAATCGATTGTTTGTAACTGAAATAACAAATCATAAAGTGCAAAAGAGGTTACCACTTCTAGATTCAAATGTTTGACATCATGTAACCCAGTTACCCAGCAAAGTTTGGATATTCGAATAATGATTGAAAACTTATACTCTGTGTACTCTGTGCTACGAAACAACAATTGACAAAAAAGGAAAAGTAGTTAGTAATGTTATCGTATTGTGTACGTTATACATGTCTAGCTGTCTGTAGATTGTAGAATCATTAAAAGCTTCATATGAAGTTTATTAATTTTTTAATGACCTTAATGATGAACACTTGATTCATAATTTTTAAATCAAGTGTTGTCCTATAGATTAAAGACAGTCGTAATTAGGAATCCGAATTTGAAGATAGAATCGTAACGCTTTATAATGTTGTTACTATTATTGATTTTATTGCAAGGTTATTGACTTTAATGGTAATTGTTTCTGCTTTGACTTTTGCAGAAGCATCAGTAGAAAGATAAATAAATTGAGAACCTGAAAGTGACGCCTTTTTTAGAAGATTAACCATACGCTTATAAGTTTAACTAAGCAGCATTTATTTATTTTAAATTTTGTGCCTCTTTTTTTACTTGCTTTCCAGCTTAACCCTGTCCAGAAGTAAACATATTGATTGATTATTTGAGAAGTTAAAACTGGTGTTGAAACAGAGAAGTATAGACGTATGATTCTTTGTTGATGCCTTCTGTGTGGAATGTCTGTGACCACTTCTTCCGTCCTTGCGCTCGTCTGGCTGTAGATTCAATAAATAATCAAACAGTACAGTTGACAATGCACCTGTAGCAGTAAGTTATATCAACTTTACTTACTATTAGAAGACGAAATAGGTGAAAGAACTTTGATTTAAGCAGCCTCTCCTTTAATTGAAATCCTAAGGCATTTAGGCTTACGTTATTGCCACTCAAGTTACTGTTCTAATGCTTGAAAGCTTCGGTAAATCTTTAGTTAAAGTTCCGTTTTGTGCTATTCTCTGAACTGTAAAATCTCTTAAATATATCAGTTTGGATTCACTTGGATTTGTATTATTTCCGTTAGCGTATCTGTAAGGGCGATAAATTGCGAACAAAAGCGTAATCTGGTATATTGCTAAGTACCTTACTAAGTTAAAATAAATTACGCTAAGACACCGCACAGTTAGGAAATCACTTGAGAACACCGAAGAATTTAGAGATCTCAGATTCAAGTTTTGGTTTATCTCATGATAATACAGTCAGTTGCATATAATCACGCAGTCACAAAATATTTTACGAGTAGAATTCTACCATTAGAACATTTCTTTTAGTAAGATATTTTGTCATACCTTCAAATCTAGTACAAAAGAAAATTAATTATTCGGATTTTAGATATTTAGATTTTCAGTTATCTACGTTGCGTTTTCTTTCTAGGCCATATAAGATTAAGCTTAATGCAATTTAACGCAATTTAAATTTATTAATATACATTTAAATATTTATGTTAATTTAAATAATACAAAAACAAGAGTACAATACATACTTTAAAAATGGTTCAAATAATTTAAATAAATGTGCAGTTCATGAGTTATAGTTTTATGTTAGGTTACGGTTAGGTTAGGTTATTTGGATTATGGCAATGTGTTTTAAGCAAATGAAAATTAATTCAAGTGTTTGATTATGTCAAAAAAGTCACCGTATTTCGTATTTTGTATACTAAGGAAAGAAAAATCATTTTGTTTTTATTTAAGAAACTGACTGCCCATCTCGCACAATGGTTAGTGACGCTGACTGCTGTAGGGATGGGCCCGGGTTCGAATCGCAGTAAAGGGCATGGATGTTTCTAAGCGGGGGTAAAGTAGCAGACCTCTTCGTGGTGCACTTGGGTTAACGCTAAATCTGCTCTCCTCGTTCGTCTAGTGATCAGAGGTTCTATGGCCTGACACGTTTTTTTTAAATTTAGCAATATAATTATCATTGAAATAAAATACGATAAACAAATAAATAAATAAAATTACATTGACTACACATTTAACCTGCAGAAAATAAGCATTTCCCAAAAATCTGCTTAGCGAACTTTGGGATTGACTGAAATCCTAACTAATTTGGATATCTGGAGCTCGGCAAAACAATACATATGCATACAAGCTAATTTTTCCTTAATTATACAGTTATATTTTGAGCAACGTGGGTCTGAACTGCTCGCATTCATTCATAAACAACTTTTATTTCTCAGTAAGCACAGGAAATTTTTTAGATTAGATTATGGCAAAACTCATTTCTATGTAGTTACTTTCGCTGATGCATATTTGTCCGAGGTGACCATACACCAAAGAAACCTTTTTTTCGACAATAGCTGCCTTAATTTTTCCATCATTTCCTAAGTTCCATAAATTTGATTTTAATTTCAATATTTGCGAATAATCAACAGCCAAACATTGTAATTTATGTTAACTAATGCTTTTGTACAAATTTCGATTAATATAATTTTTCATTAAAGTTTCAGATATTTTATTTCTGTCCTTATTCTTTAATTTTGATGACCAGGTAGAAACTGGCTGGTTGGTTAACTAGTTAAACCAAAGCATGCAAAAGCTGTCATACACTGGTCATCAAAATTAAAGGATAATGACAGAAATAAAACGTAACTGATACTTAATGAAAAAATATTAATAGAAATTTGCAAAAAAGCATTAATTAACATAAATTAAAATGTTTAGCAGTTAATTATTCACAAAATATTGAAATGAAAATCAAATCTTTGCAAATTGAAAATGATGAAAATATTATGTCACCTCTTGTGAAAAAAATATTTCTTTAATATGTCACATCGGATAGATCTTCAGTATGGTCATATTGGATAGCTATACATACCTCACATCTTGATTTCATGATGTGAGGCACGCGTATCTGTCCGATTTCAATATTCATTAAAGTATTGATGAAGTCTTAGCACGCCATTCTTCTAAAAGTGCTCTTTCAGCTCCTGTTCCGGGGAAGAATTTGACGCATTGAAATTCGGCGCGCTAGGCATCCCATTACTTGCTAGGGTATTGAATTGTAATCTTATGTGTCACTTGCTAAAGTTTTGTTCATAAGTACTGTGTTCACACAGATGTAACCATTTTTAATATCTATGTTTTGTAACACTAATCAATGTGCCCTATGAGTGGATCTCGTGTGGCTCTAACATGAGTCAGCTTTAGATAAGGGTGGACGTGGCGCTAAACCAATTAACCATAATAGTAAAGGGATGGTGCCCACGTCCTCCGTCACTAAACTAAACTAAACTAAACTAAACATACCAATCGGGTTCAAGTCGGGTGAGTAAAGTGGCCAATACATTCGAGTGATATCTTCTGTTTGAAAATATTCTGACACATAAGCAAGCTTGAAGTGACCGAGAACTGTCATACATTAGCGAAACCTCTGAGCCATCAGCACACCCAAACAGACTAAGATGGGGTTCCAATCCCTCGATCGCATATCTCCGAGCGGTTACAGAACCTCCTTGAATGATATTCGGCTCGGTGCGGCCATTTGTCATAACTCCTCCCCAAACCATTAAACTGCGGTCATGGAAACGGGATATTTCACAGACAAGGGAAGGCAAGTTGCATGTTCCTTCCTTTCTTCAGATCAAAACACGTGTAGAATCACTGTTCAGACTTTATCTGGATTCGTCAGTAAACAGTACACGGCCCAGTCATTCTAGCTGCATTGAACATGACTACGGCACCATTTTAAATGTGCCCCTGTGGAAGCTAGAGTGAGTAGGACACAGGTCATTGGTTTTCTCGGATACCGTCCAACTTTCTTAAGCCTTCGTGTAGCAATAGAACGGATAATTTGATTTCCCGTGGCAGCCTAAGCATCTAGAACCAAATCTCTTGAAGTCGCTTCGCGATTTCTTCGAACCGACAACGACAGAAAACGGTCCTCTGATGCAGTTATTGCTCTTGGTCGCCCTTGACTAGGTCTATCAACTGATCCAGTGCTTAAAAGGCTGCTACAAACTCTTGAGGGATATTCAAATCTTAGGCGTCCTCCATTTGTGTTTGATCTCCCTGGATTCTACCAATTATTCACCACTTTTGACTTTCACTTAAATGGTACTTTTGCGTCATAACTACTGAATACTGATCACTCTCAGAAACCACATTCACTTTAAACAACACTACAGACCGAAATTTCAACATGTGTCCAATGTGCACCACATTGTCAATCAACGAATCTGCATATTTCCGGCACTAATGCACGGAAGTGCAGTTTTGTGCTCATTTGCATTTAATTAAGTCGCTTAATTCAGTCGCAATGCTGTAATTAACATATATAATTACAGCATTGGACACTGGTTTCAACATTTACTTAGGGATTATATGTTTTCCTCATTATTCCCTAATTTTGGTGACTAGTGTATTAACTGGAAGGATGATTTCGCGGAAGATTCAGTAAGTGAAACTTTGTCTTAAAAACGTTGTACATAGGAGTCCTGAAACCTCGAATTCACGAAAAAGTCATTGAAACCTCATGTAGCCAGAGCTTTCGTTGAATGTGCTTTGAAGTACCAGTATTCAGTGGTATTATTAACTGATCGCTGACGAGAAAGTTTAAATAGGAAAATGTTTTTACAGAAATTTGAGAGAATCAGAAGCACGTAAACAAAACCCGTGCCCTAGAAAGAGTAAAAATAAATTTTGAGGGTGACACTGAATGCTTAAAATATATAGAAATACGTTTTTTAATTATTTAATGCCGGAAAATGTACTCATATCTACTGCAAAATCTAATATAATATTTATGTAGATAGTGAAAGGCAGTTCATTCATTCCACAAATGCAGGACGTAGTTTTGTATTTACGGAATGGATCATCCGTTTCTCACTACTTATATTAATATTGTTTCATTTGTAGTTGTGGCTATCAAATAATATTAGTGACTGTCTACATCAATGTTATCTCATATAGCACTACTCAATCTGCTTCTTCGTACTTATAAATATAGGACGTATCAATAAATACACAGTGGTATCGAAAATGCATTTTCTCTTTCTTATGATTTTTTTAGTAATATTTCCTTTTAATCAAAGAACTTTATTGTAAAAGATATATATATATAATACACTTAAGATACAAAATTGTTCATTGATTTTAATTGGCAGTTATGTTATAAGTTTTCTATTTAACAGTAGGCTTTTAGTGATTAAGTCTTTGACAGATCAGAAGTTAAATGTGCGTTTTCAACAGCTCGGATGATAGGCGCCATTCTGAAATCAGTTCTGTAATTAACTATTTTTTCTGATTAAAACGCAGGAGGTTATATTCCGATAAGACACATTCCGATTTTTAATGCTCTGTACAGATAAAATAAGATTCGTGGAAGAAAAACAAGTCCTAAGTAAACTGTTATCAGAAATTGCACTTACGACCTTCGGCAGTTTAGAAAAACGCAGTAAAGTAACAGGTTGCAAAATACTGCTTTCTCCCTTTAAATTATAGATTCTGATGCTTTGATAAGCCAAATGGCGACTTACGTTCTGCGAATGATTAAATAACAAAAACCCTTTAGCAGAGATGAATTTAATTAAGAAACTGAATTAATGACCTGAGTCAATCCAGGAAAATGCAATTGACTACAGATTAAAAGAAAAGCCCTTAAGAAACGTCAAATAAATTCTTAGCTGCGTCAGAAATAACATACGTATTATATTACTCACATTACCTTTTCTTGCACGTATACAACTTAATGATATGAATGATAAAAGGGAATCCGTATGAGAGAGATAACAAGTGTGTTTAGTTTTCCCTGCTGTAAAACAAAATGGAAATCGTGCATCTTTTATGTATGTAGCACTTAAGTCGTGTGCGCAGCTAATATAGTAGCAATAAATTCATGAACAACTTTTGTCCTTCTGGGATGACAGCTCGCAAATTAGTAGTCTACAAATGTTAATCCTTCTCTAAAGATCGCAATAGAAAGCTTTCTTTCAAAATGTTTCCACAAAAATGGCGTTTGAGAGTTTTTTCTGAAAGCTTTGAAATTTCCTTCTTCTCTGAGGTTTTATTTTATGCCCTGCTTTTTAACGGGGCCATTAGGTAACAAAAAAGTATAGAAATCAAACAGAACTTTCCTCCTATTTCCTACTAAATGTTTACCTGCAAAAGACTCGTTTTCAAGATGAGACAAATAGCCAGTTGGGTGGATTTAACATTCCGAATAACCTCATTCTTGTTTCTGTTTGAACTCTCATGTTCTGCTCGCTTGATAAGTTTATTTTTCAGTATTAGTAATTATATACTTAAGTCAGAATCAAAACAACCATTAAGACTCAAAAGTTGCTAAACTTGTTTGTATCCTTTCAGAGAAACTCAGGTAGTGCCATTTGGAATTACTTTCCCTGAGCATACTTGGAATTACTCCTTAAAGGCAAATAAGATTGCTATTGTTATTTAAGTTACATTGTTGTTAAGTTATATTGTTACTAAGTTAAACTATTATTACTATCGATATTATTACTGTTCTTATTTAAGATTTCAGACCCGTTATCTTTTTCTCTATAATTTTCATTAGTAATCGCTTTATTTATATGAGGTATAAAAATATCCATGCAATCACATATAATGCTATGAAACTTTGGCTCCTAATACAAGTGCGAGAGTTTAGCCTGCAATCCGCCCCATTGTTGATTAAAGTGAAGTTTGTTGGCGACTTTAATACTGGTCTTGCTGGGAAAACTTTAAACTGCGGTTATATCCTGTTTTGGTAAATGTATGTTTGAATTTTTATCGCGGTCTAAGCAAGCTCATAGTCTCTAGTTAAATTTTGAGACTCGTTAAACTATACGATTTAAATTGTTGAATTTATACTCATTGTGAAAGGAAGCTTTTAAGTTTTAAACCAGGTCTAGATTGGCTGGTAAATTTATGTTTGCATATTTTAATTTAATCATTCACAAGGGGTGAGGTAGAATAAACCTAAAGTGTTCTAATTCAGTGTATGACTGTTTGATAGTTAGTTATTCTAGAGGTGATAATTCATCCCGTAGAGTATAAATACTAATACCTAATTATTGTTGTACTGACCTGGCTAAGTTGTTTGGAACACACAGCAGGTGTTGCAAAGTTGCAGCACACTGGAAATTGAATTTTGATATGAAGTGGCATAAGCTCTTAATTTGCCCATTTGCTCTAAGCATAATTCCCATATACAGTAACATTTTTCTATTATTATACACACACATTCTATTCACATCATTTACAAAGTTACTATAATGATACTGACTTATGTATTTGCATAAGTATATTATTGCACTTGCATTCTTTTCGATGGATGTTGCTTTCATTGATTTCCGTTTCTGAATTATTAGAAATTGTGCGCTAGAGATATATAATTTTGTAAAGTAAGAAGTGATAGTTTTTCGATCTTTTAAAGAGAGAATTCCGATGACGAATATATTTTGTTTTGTAGTTTCGTTGTTGCTGAGTAGCTTACAGTTGTAAAGAATATATCCATATTTAACAGAATAAAGAGCTGTTTGGTTAATGACAATGGTTGACATAGTTCTTTACCAAAAGACTGCAGAAGAGTAAACCTGTCGTTGAGAGCTTGCTGTGATGTGCAGTCTTCAAACGACATTTGAAGGCATAATGATCTGGATTGCCTCTCTACCCGAAATGTCATTCAGAAAAAGGTTCGTTTTATAAAATTATGCCACAAAGGACCGAACCCAGTCTAAATTAAGTTAGTAATCGTGGAATAGTGAATGCAGGTTTTTAAGCCTTTAAACTTGTAAATATTTTGAATCATTGTTTCCTCGTCTGCCTAAGGAACAGTGCCTAAAGTAAGAACTTAATATTCACTCAGTTTGTTTCTAGAAGTTTAACTCTCTGTATTACTACTGAATTTAGATATCTCGTAATATACGTTTGTAAAATTATGTTACGTTTGCAAAATGTATTTGTAATATGTACTATTCTAAGTGTATGTTCTGCTGGAAAGTAATCTGAGTATCTGAAATAATGTAATTAAATATATAAATTATGTAATTACGTCCTCAGTTACAACAGGAACAACATGTTACAATGCTATGTCATGTACCTCCTAATGTTAGTATGAGGGAAAGGCGAGACAATAGCACTTAATCTCTTAGTAGAATGATTGTCTCTCCGTCTTCGTCATCTGTTAGTGTTTTCAGTTTGTGTCACTTCAAGATGAACTTCAAATAAATATTTTAGTCGCTTTTATATTTGTCGAATTGCTTAGTATTTTGGTGCTGTAAAGTAAAGACGGGATGATAATTCATCTAACAGTCTTAGAGGATTAAACAAGAATTTATGTCAAGTTAAAGTGAATTGAACTTTATAATATTCCTTCTGATGATTTACGTCTTTTGACATATTCATAGATCTTTTAAACTGTTTCGTAGAAGTCAACTCTTTAAACACTCCTTATCTTCATCATTATGGTATTTTGAATTTCTGAAATTCTCTCAAAATGGTACACTTTAAGGTGATACTTCACTTAAGAAACTAAAAGTAAGATGTGCATGTGAAATCTGGTGACAAAGAGGAAAAGTTTTAAAATAATAGCATATTTCGTTAACGACAGTTACAGTTATGGGAGAAAAGCTGATTTGCTTCCCACTGTTCAATCATTAAATTAAATTAACTACAGGTACTGGCTGAATAAAATCGAGTAACTAATTCCATTCAAACGTTTTTGTGATATTTTAATGGAAGCAGAAGGAGGTAGTAATTGCTGACACTTCTTCTGGCAGCTTCAGTGGATTGGTTGGGGAAAAAAAATAGTCCTGAAATTTTATGGGCGAATTGTGTTTATTGAAATAGTTAAAAAATAAATTATAATTTACTTCAAGATTTTGACATTATTTGCTTGAAAGAATTTATTTTTGCACTAGGTTTTAACATATGAAAACGATTTTATTACTGTATGTTCTATAACTGACCACTTTTCAATGTATCCATTATGAACGCTACTTACTTTGATTTGCTCCTTTCTTTCGAGAACTTTTCTCTTGTGTAAAAATAAAATTTCATAATGAAGATGCAAGAGATAAAAGAGGGGTTTTGGCGTTGAAATAGAGTAATCATTTGTTATCTTTCTCCCTGGAGGGTATAGAAGCTAGCAAAGGCCAGCTGTAAATCCGAACTCCAAGATGCAGCTTCGAATCCTGCTTAATTACTTGGTTGAATATATGTATCTTTCTCCTTTCACTTGGTGTAATATTGTCTACTCCTTGTGGTGCACTCCAAGTAGAGCTGTCGGTGATTAAACAGCTAAATGGCCGATGTATTCAGTTACTCTCGACAAATTTTGAGGAGTAAATGTCCGGCTATTTAAAAAGAAAAAATAAATCATTTATCTGTGATTAATTGCTGAAAAGTACCTCAGTAAATTAGTGTCAAATTATCTCAGAAAATCAGTGTCAAAATTATCTCAATAACTTTGGAATCAGATGTAGTCCGTCATGCTTTCGAATTTGTCAGAATTAGTTTGTGGATCTGCCACCAGTGTGCTCTGTAGCATTTAGGATTTCAAATCTGTATGCACTGCAGTCGAGGATTCTGGTTTAATAACCCTGTTAATACCTAATATTCAAGAGGTATTAAAGCCTTTGAGAAGCGCAAAGTAAAAGATCAGGCGGTACAGAAACTGATACTAGTACCAGCAAGCTCAACCATAAATGGCTAACATTTAGACGGCGGAGGTAATGAAAGCGTTAAAGAAAGGGATAACTATAAGACACTCTGCGAGTATTATGGAATTGGCATTGGGATTATTCAATTATGGCAAAGCACACGAGGGCTATCTGTCTAAAGGGAGGGATGCCTTCGTGGAGGACTTTCTAAGGGAAACTGGCTCGTATACACGTTACACATGGGGAAAACCACGAAAACGCCCACGCAGCCAGCCCGTTCGCAGAAACGCAATACTAAAATATTCTAAAAGATTGCGTTTCTGTCTTGAATTCTTCGGGAATTTATAGTATATCGTGTCAGTGGGGTTTAAGATATATTGGCCAAACAAAAAGAGCGTTGAAGTTTCGTATCAAGGAACATGAATCTTATGTCAGAAAAGGCGAAATTAACAAGTCTTCAGTAGCGTATCATAGTTGGACATTTAACCATAATTTTGACTTTGGGTCTGCTAAAATTATCCAAAAGGCTTCTTCCATTGGTGAATTGGATTTTCTGGAGGCTTTTCATATTCACAAAGATTTAACATGTTTAGTTAATGATTTCCAATCCAGTCCTTCCTAATGCCTTTAAAATTCTACTTTCTTAATTCAGTTATTTTTGCTGATAGATGGCGTTACCTCCTCGCGTTTGGTACTACCAGAGGGAATAAAAATCCGTTCAGTGGTTGCTTTCCATTATTCGATGTTCAGATTTTGAGAGTGAAGGTGCAGTTACCCCTCGCTCCCTATTTTTAACTTCGCTAATTTTTCTTGTCCTTTGGGTTACATGTTTGATCAGATAGCCTGGCTCAGTAAAAGTAGGCGGCCAGTGTAACTCTGATTAAAATTCCGGTTATAACCACGTGCAGTGCTGATAAGGACCACGTGTTTCTGAGACTCCTTCTCCTTTATTTTTCTTCTTTCTAGATATTTCTTTCTCCTGATGAGGAGGGACCTTTAGCTGCCCTCGAAATCGATTGAGTGTTTCAATATACTTACGCTAAATACAAGGTTGTTTTTACGATTTTGAAAGTACTTTTAACTATTAAATTCAAAAATTAAATACCCCAACATCCTGTTTAAGCGTTTTCTCTAATACTCTTAAATTTATGCGATCTGAGCTTTGTTCAAGGTCAATAGCCACTCATAGACTTAAGCAAAACATTCCGTTTTATTTTCAAAAATATTCTTTTAGCCACAGACATTACAGAACATGTCATAAATGATGTTTTTAAAAGGAGTAATAGAAATGAATGTTATATTTAATAGGAAATAAGTCCGTATAAAAAGATAATAGTATCCCATTAATTCTTTTAGAGTTGATCGATTTATTAGCATGCCTACGGTTTACATCGCGATCACTTCCAGTTCCATATTGCTCTATTTTCAATTAGAATAATTTTTTACGTTGATTTGCTGTCTCTAACAACAGATATTTTGTCTTCTTGTTGTTTTGTATTCCTTGCTTTTCTATGCGATTTGTGAATATCGTCGTCTGTTTTTGAAGAACTCGTAATAAATTGTGCATTTAAAAATATTTGTGAAAGAATAGCTAAACACACCCAGATTTTTAAAACCGGAAAAATGGCTAGAATTGACTAAGCGAAAAAGTGATGATTCACAGGTGATGGATCCAGGACAATATACTAGCACTAATACTATTGAAAAGAAAAGGAAAATTGTTTATAGGAAATATAATGAACGTTATTTATCATTTGGATTTATTTGGAATGGAGTTAAAAATACTCTCAACTTCAATATGTTGTTGCGGTGAACTATAATCCAGTCAAGTATGAAACCTTCGTTTCTTAAAAGACATCTTGAATCTAAGCAATTTGAAAGATAAATCTGAAGAATATTTTAAAAGGAAATTATCGGAATTCAAAATTAGTAAACAAGTAATGTAAGGTTTGTTACTTCAAGAGAAAAAGCTTTGGAAGCTAGTTACCTAGTAAGCCTAAGAATTTACCAGCCTGGGCAGGCTCACACTATTCGAAAAAACCTTATATTACCAGCAGATAAAGATATCGTTTTAACATTATTCAACGAAAAAACGGCTAATGAATTTAATAATATTCCGTTATCAAATTGCACAAAAAGTCAAGGAATTCATGAAATGGCAAATTCCATAGAAGAAACAGTTATTCAAAAAATAAAACACAGTTAGTTTTTCGAATTGCAATTAGATGAAATTACTAATGTAACGAACTTTGTTCAATTATTAGTTTACATATGTTTTGAAGAAGATGAACTAATTGCCAATGAATATTTATTTTGTGAATCTCTTCATGATACAGCAAATGAAATTTTCAAAGCAACTGACAGTGATATTACTTGGAGTAAGTGCATTGCCCTATGCAGTAACCGAACTCGGGTTTTAACAGGAAAAAACATTTCGGTGTTTTTTTCTCAAAAGACAGTCGTACCTGAAACTAAATTTAATCATCGCTCCATTCATCGTGAAGCTTTAGTAGCCAAAACAATCCCAGAAAGCCTGAAAATCGTTTTGAATCAAGTTGTGAAACATCATTAATTTTATTAAAAGCCGAGCTTTAAATTCCAGAATATTTACAATTTTATGCCAAGAGATGAGCAGTGAATATGAAACGCTTTTGTTACATGCCGAAGTAAGGTGGTTATCCAGGAGCAACGTTTTAAATAGTCTTTTGAACTTTGATCAGAAATTCAAATTTTCCTCTGTTATTCAAAATTTGAATTGCAAAAATGTTTATTCAGTGAATTATGGTTGGCGCGTTTAGTATATTTAGCTGATATTTTTGGAAAGTTAAATGAATTAAATTTGGGATTACAAGGACAAAGTGGCTATTTGTTTACCATTAGACATAAAATAAATGCAATGATAAAAATCTCGAGCTAATTATCAAAGAATTGGCTGTAATATTTTAAGCTTTTTACCACTTTTAGAAAGTTTTCTAACTGAAACTACCTTGAAAATAGAAAAAAAATTAGCTTCCGACATTAAAAATCATTGTTTTTTATTGATAAACTAATTTTCACAAGTATTTTTCGGAGGGTGATGAAAACGAAAATTGTATTAGAAATCCATTTTGTTCAAATGCAGATGAAATTTTATTTTGTGAAGAAAAAGAACAAGAATTTATTAAAATTTCTGTGTGTTAACTTTTGGCTGAACCGAAAGAATAATTTAAAGCATTTCAAATAAAGCTATTAAATTTTTATTGCCTTGTTGCACAACCTATTTGTGTGAATGAGGATTTTCTTCCATGTTATATTTAAAAAATAAATTCAGAACAACGTTAAAAGTGGATCCTAATTTACGGTTAAAACTAAGTAAAATAAGACCAGACGTAAAGAAACTTATCTCTCTTAAACAGGCCTAAATTTCACGCAAAATTTTAGAATTATCATAACTTAAATTTTGATAATTAAAATCGTAACCAATTTTTAATCTAATATTTTATATGTGCATACTTAATACAAATAGCCGATACGTTGTGCAAATGGCAAAATATATTTTTTCAATATTTTTATTGAAAAATAATCATTGTAATATGTAGTCGTGGTACTAAAGTTTGACACGTCCGATCTTAGATATTGGTATGGTAGTAGGTAATCTGACGTATTGCTTATTGGAAGGCCCATACTGCGATATTATTTTAAAATTTAGGATTTATATTGTGGTACTGCATGCACAGCAATAAACGCGAAACGGCATTCTTTAGAATCATTAATTAACATATGTTATTCTTATTTTAAACTTTGTTTTAGTTTGATATCGCAACAATACTTTTTGGGAATGAGCTGCCAAGCACTCTTCCCAAGTTAGTAGATACATTTAGAGATGCAGGCTCACCACCGGCCGAGCGGTAAAGTCGCTGAACACTGGTAGTTCGGTCCGAGGCTCGAGTCCCGCGAACGGGCTGGTTGCATGGGCGTTTTCATGGTTTTCCCCATGTGTAACGTGTATACGAGCCAGTTTTCCATGGAAAGTCCTCCGCGAAGGCATCCCTGCCCTTAGGCAGATAGCCTTAGTATGCCATAATTAAATAAACCAAACCAAACCATTTGGAGATCCTCTAAAGGATCGATTTCCATTTTCTGTGCTTCGATAATGGCCTAGACACATAATTGCTGGATTAAAGCTGTATACTCTATGCGTTTCGTAGAAAGAGAAATTTTGTGACAAATTTTTTAATGAAATTATAAACAAAATCGTGGATTGAAAAAGGCTTCAGAATAAATATATCATAATATTCTTAAAATTCATGTTGATTCTGAGTTGTTAAACTTTGTAGCAAATTTGATTTTTTGATTTTTTTAAGTTTGATTTTTGACTGTAGCGAGTTCACAGAAGCGCAAAAACTTCTGAAAACTTCTGTTCAAAAGAAGCGAGGAAACTGAAATTCTGAGTATGATTAAGCAATTAATTGTGCACCAATAGATGAGCACAAGGACCAGTTTAAAACGTGTGTTTATGTCCGAGTAAAAAAATACGCTTTATTCAACCAATATTAAGGAATATATTATTAAAAGTAATAACAGGAATAATTTCGAAATGCTAATTTTACTCAGTAATAGTTAGTGCTGTAAATAAATTTGTAACGAGAACAGAAGAGACTAAATGCAAGATAACGCACATAAGAAATTCAGAATGTCATTTTGAACACATTAAACCGTTACAAGAACATAAATAAAATATATACACGTTAACAAGAACGTTACACTATCAGCACTTATGAAAAGTAGCAGATTTATCAAAATCAGTTTTCACATGTTCCCTTTCAGAAATTTTTACGTGTACACTGCGTCTGTGAGCTCTGTATCTGTATAATTTACAATATCAATAGGAAGCAGAAAAATACTAGTATATCAGAAAGTCCACAGTAAATAATATAATTTGTTATCTTACAACCACAATAAATAGTATAATTTGTTGATCTTACAACAGTGGATATCACTGGTGTACACCAAGCCTGTCAAATTCGCTGCTTGTGGGCAGCTTACGTCCCTTGAATAATTTTTCTGTGGTCCAAGAAAATAATAAAAAGTATGCAATTATAATATATTAATAAAAATTGGAACTTCATTCAGCATCATGGGTCCGCTAATCTCGGGTACTAAAAAGGACTGTTAAGTCGGTCGCTTTAAAAAAATATTTTTCAACCGGTGTCACGAAAGTACCAGGTCATTTACAGATGAAATTAATAGAAATTCAGTGCAACTCAACTCTAAAGCAAATATTCAGTAAAGTGGGTAGTCGCGAATTCTTCAAATATTTGCTTGCGTGATTCCCAGAAATTCGCAAATTTCATTGTGCATTATTTCTATGTTCGGTAGTACGTATCAGTCTGAAAAAAGCATTTCGCATATATGAAAACGAACAAACTCCCAGCAAGATAAAGGTTAAGAGGTATTAATCCTGTTTCAGATGTGACATCGTTAGTCCAAGCATCTTTCCAAAAGCTGGTTTTAGGTTTGTTTGGTATATTTGATTATGGCAAAGCATTCAAGACTATCTATCTAAGGTGTTGGTGTGGTGTATTTAATTATGGCAAAGCACACGAGAGCTATCTGCCTAAGGGGAGGGATGCCTTTCGTGGAGGACTTTCTAAGGGAAACTGGCTCGTATGCACGTTACACATGGGGAAAACCACGAAAACACCCATGCAGCCAGCCCGTTCGCGGGATTCGAACCTCGGACCGAACTACCAGTGTTCAGCTGGTGGGCCTATCTATCTAAGGAGGGATGCCTTCGCGGAAGACTCTCTAAGGGAAGTTGGCTCGTATCCACTGTACACATTGGAGAAACACACGGAAAAGCCCATTTAGCCAGTCCATTTGCCTGGAATCAAACCCAGGTGTAACCATCAGTGCTCAGCGATTTTACCGCTCTGCCGCTGATTGTACGCCAGGTACCGGGAGAGAAACAATACGTATTCATATACTATAAGGTTTTCTTTATGTTCCTTCTATATATTTTTTTTAAAGAAATACAGTATTAGAGAAGATTTTATGTGGTAATCACTTTTTCAATGCACCATTGACTAAGAAAATAGCATTTTTCCTTTGCGCCCTGCCCTATTGTATGCTGATGATTATTTGGTTCATTTGAGGTGCAGAGTTTGGACATGTCAGGTGTACACGATCATACTCTTCATATGAAACAGAAATGTGAAAAGTTTAAATATTTTTTTAATCGTTTTTATTTTTCTTAAAATAATTTTCTGTTGTTCTTTTTTAATTTCATTTATGTGAACTTCATAAAAAATTCATATATTTAATAGCATGAGATTTTTTTATGCTTAGACATTTATTTCTTTCAGTTATCAGCTTTGTGATCACATATATCTCACGGAGAGAGCGTTTAGATGCTTTAAGAAGGTCCAGAGAAGCCCATCACTTGCCTTTAGCAATAAGCAAGCCAAAAAAAGAAGGAACAATTTGGCTCATGAAATTAAACCATAACTTGATTAAAAAGAAGCACAACGTCCGTTAATTTAGTATCAGCGGTCCCTTAATTATGGTAACTTTTTCAAGGAATAAATTCAAGTTATTTAAAAAAAAATATGATGTGGACATCACATGACTTCCTTGTACGGCGTATTAAATTACACTCATTTTATCTCCACTTCATTTAAACTTATTTTCTCGGATTATTTTGACTTAAACTATTTCTGAAGACAAGTTGAAAATGAAATCACAAACTACAAATTTTGAAATTAAATATCCCGGTTAATTTTTGTGGTACTAGAGTTAAACTTCTTATAATTTTATTGCTTCATAACTAGTACAATGCTTTCCCAAATATGTTAGATTTTTCTATTTGTCCAAAATTAATTTTAGTTTTAAATTTGACATGAGTAGAAGCTTAAATCAATGTCTTTTCAGACCTTATTAGAGTGACAAGCGAGTTATCACTCCAGCCTAAACTAAGATGACAAAGTCCTGCAAAGATTAAAATAACATTTTAATTAATTTTTTAAATTTTACAGGAGACACCATTTGTGCTCATAAAACAAAATTCCGTCACTTGCGCGTACTTAAAAAAACAAATGCTGAAGTTTAAAATTCAAGTATCATAGTCGGAGACTACATAAGCTGGCTCAAATACTTAACGAAGAACTTTTAATGTTGTCCAGAAAAATGGCAAAAGCTGGAATAAACTCTGGCATAGCTGGCGAGGACGTAAACTAGAAGCTAGGTTGCCGAAAATTCTGGCTCTAAAATGTTCAAAATCCTCGGTTTAAATATTCACGTAGACAATTTGCATTTTGGTGATGACTATGAAAAGATGAAGTTTCAAACAATAATAATTGGTTAATGAACGTAAAATGCTTGCAGCATCCTCTGTTGTGTTTCCCATCTAGTAATTAAGAAAGAACCATGAACGTATTGCGAACTAATTTAATGAAACGCAGCCAAGGCCAAAATAACAAATGTATCATTAATTTGTTTCTGTCTAATCATAAATAACATGAGGAAGGCTCTTGAAATGAAATTATAGTATTTGCTGAAAGAAGATTTATAATTGCTGGTCGTTAGCAGAAGTTTACACTGAACATTGAAACAAATGAAAAAAAAAATAGTGCAAAAAGCATTCCAAATATGTGTTTACCTTAGTTACATCTTTCGTTATGGTCCCGTCGACACATAGATCTTTCGGCACATACGTGTGGAATCTGACGATACTCCAAAAAAAAGTGCCGAAAGATCTAACTGAAGTAAACAAATTTCTGACCGAAGCAATTTTTTTAGTTTAATAGTTAGCTGTTGTTTAGTTTCATTTATCTGAGGAAGATAAATATCAAGGTGAAAATTATGGTAACAGTAAAGATGACAGACGATGATGACGACGATCTTTTCCAAATTATTTCCTTTTTGTGTCCCTTTGCGTGTTTGTATGAAATTTAACATATACGAATCAAACGTTTGAAAATTCTTTTAATGCAAATTTAGTTAAGTTACTGTTTAAGACATTGGAACTTGGTGCCAGATTTTTCTTCATTTTTTGCTTTATAATCTGCTTAATCACATGATTTTATATACTTATCTTACAGCATGAATCTAAAGATGTAAAGCAACTGATAATTGATTAGCGTAAAATTTTTCTTCAATGAAGATTGGTTTAATTGATTATGATAAAGCACTCGAGGGCTATCTGCCTAAAGGAAGGGAGAGACGCCTGCAAGGAAGATTTTCTAAGAGAAACAGGCTTATATACACGTTACAATGGGGAAAACTTCTAAAACGCCCATGCAACTAGCCTGTTCGCGGAATTCTAATCTTGGACCGAATTACATCTGTTTAGCAACTTTACCACTCAGCCTCTGGTGGGCTTATTAGTGAAGAATGAAACTAGGAAAAGTTTATGATTGTACGGTTAGAGTGTAATTCGTAAAGCTAATTTGGCTACTCTATGTACCTTTATATAGGAGAACTAATTCTCATATTCGAATTATTAATAATGATTTCTTCAATAAGCTTATTTTAATAAAAATGACGGTATTGCCTCAAAATTTTACCTGTTCTGTCTTATATACTTATTTATAGAATTTATCTCATATAAAAATATAGATTTACAAAATATGATTACTTTAGAATAATTGTGTCTTTTCATAAATAAAATATTTATGGTTTTTGGTTTCGTTTTATTAGATTACGGCAAAGCACTCGAGGGCTATCTGCCTTAAGAGCCTTAATCTGCCTTATCTGCCTTTGGAGAGGACTTTCTAAGGGAAACTGGCTTGAATACACATTACACATGGGGAAAACCACGAAAACGCCCTTGCAGCCAGCCCTTTGGCGGGATTCGAACCTCGGACCGAACTACCAGGGTTCAGCGACTTTACCGCTCGGCCGCTGGTGGGCTAAAATATTTATGCATATATACATATGGTAGTATTATATTTATGGTATGCATAGTATGTAGTATAGTATGTATTTTATGGTAGTAATTATTTAATTTTCTCATTTTGTTTTCATAGCCCAAGTAAAATTAAGTTTGTTGATTTATTTACGAGATTTCAATTTTTTTCATCAATTTAAATAACATACAAAAATTATCTAATTAGCATGTATATTGTGATACGTATTTTCTTTAAAAAGCTACTAAATTAGTTTCGATAGATTTGTACGACATGTGGCCTGGCCTACATTGTTTAGCAAACATATAACATGTAAAAAACTATGACGACTGCGTCTTTTAAGTAATTTTTTCTGTTTAATTATAGCCTTCTTGGAGAGATGGTAGATTAATAATTGAGTTTTAACTCCACTCTTGCTGGATTGTAATTACTTTAATAATACATATTATATTGTTAATTTATTTTCTTAATTAGTTTGTATCACTAAAATATATTAGTTTAATAAAAACAAGTTAGGCTTTACGTTTTTACTCAAATATAAATAATTCCTATTGCAGGTGTGGGCTTCTGGTCAGTAGAATATTTTGATGTGCGAAGATATGTTAACACCAGAAATTCAGTTGATGAAATAAACACATATATTTTGTTAATAAAATATTCTAATATGTTATGGACGTAACAGCATTTGCGTATAATAAATGTGAATAATATAAGATATTTGCGATCTGACATGAAGACAAAACATTTAATGTTGATTATTGCAGAGGTAGAGAAATGAAAAGTATGAATTAATAACGCCCTCTAACAGAGAAAATAAATACCATTTTTAAAAAATAATAGAGTTCAAGTAAAGCAAGATCGTTCGTTTCGTTTTAGGGATTAGGAAATTAAAAATTAATTCTATTATTTTGTAGGGTATTTTCTTTCTCCTTCTCGAGAGCCTTGGTGAGAAAGCGCGCCAGGTGACAAGCCCCAGGAGCGGATTTCGAATCCCGTCGAGGAAATTGCTGATTCTTCATGTTTCCTGCCCCGAAATAAACCTTATGACTTTACAGTGGAGCCCGAACTAAAATATGGTGGAGATTATTCGTCACCACAAGGATTTGGCGAGTGGGTTCCTGCCCTGGCGACGTACATTTTAAGTGGGGGAGAATGCGAGGTATTTTCTTCTTCCTTACCGCATACTTTCATGGTGTAACTGGAAGCATGTCAGGCTAGCAATCAGGAGGCCCAGAGTTCGAGTTCCGGGAAAGGCATCGCACATTTTTCATGTTTCTCCCACTCTACAGTTTACCTTAGTTGAAATAGAAATTTATTGTGTGCTTATGGAATTGATAAATGGTTCCATAGTTTTATTTTGTTCAAAAAAGGATGTTTTCGCTTTCATTGCGGTAAATACTTTATTTACAAATCGATTAACTCCATAAAACAAAAAGTGGAGAAATGCAATAATGAAATAATATATGTTGTTTTTTAAGATTCCCTTTAAAATATTAATTCAAATAAATATTGTAAAGTGTATAAGTACCGATATAACTTTCATCTAACCCTATATAAAACTAACAAGAAAGAATAGCCAAAAAGTAATCATCAGTAACGTTACAGTTTTTATGTGACTGGGCGAGTTAATCGATTTGGTAAGTGAGAAAAGTAATAAAATTAAATTCAGTGTTCAAATTTTTTAGTTTCTTATTATATAAAAAAGATAATTATTATATATTTTTGTTACATATTTTAATGACATTAAATTCTGAATCTTCATTATAGTCACATTTGAATTGTACGAGTTGGGGTTTGGACCTTTCTAAATTTATCAAGCGCATTTTAAGCCAATTTACTGGAAACCTTCTAACGGTTACTTTTGAATGAATGAATTTTTCAAAGGTTTTTGTTGAGAAAAAAATCTTGGTGAGTCATTTGGATTACATTAAACGGCGCTTTGTTTTTACATGTTTAGATTACATCATGTCAACCATCTAGTGAAAAAACATTTTGAACGCTTTCGCATGTGACTCAGAATGGCAAAATTCGAATCATAATGCAAATAGCTATGTCCACTTACGGAACATTTCATTTTAATTGAGGCCCACCAACGGCCGAGCGGTAAAGACGCTGAACACTGGTAGTTCGGTCCGAGGTTCGAATCCCGCGAACGGGCTGGCTGCATGGGCGTTTTCGTGGTTTTCCCCATGTGTAACGCGTATACGAGCCAGTTTCCCTTAGAAAGTCCCTTTCAGGGGGCTCACTTTTTTGTGAGTACGGGTATGGCAATCCCGAGGTACCCTAGCCCTTCAGGGGATCATCTTCTTGATGAGACCGGTGTCACGATCCTGGAGCCCCAGTGATCTTTCCTCTTTTCCGTCTCCTCTCCTCTTGGCTGGAACTTTTTCCTTTCCCTTCTCGCCTTGTGGTTTCTCTCTACGGAGTTTGGGGCTCGTCACGAGAGACTGGAGCAGCTCTCGTCTCTAGTCTTCGAGTGGCGAGAAAACTGCCCAAGTGTTTGCCGTGCGTGGAGACCCGTGTCGCTGGAAAGGAGGGTTCTGGTAGTTGAGGGGCGAGGTACTGTCCCCAACACACTGCTTTGGCCTCTGCTTCAGCTAAACGGGAGGCACCTTAGTCGTCCTCACGGGTGTCAATCGGCTGGTCACTAGTCCTTGTGTCAGTGGCTTGGGGTCAAGCTCTCGGGAGTACCTGCTTTCGGGAAAGCCGACTGTGGGGCTTCAGTTTGCGTATAGGTCTGGCTAGCCCTAACACAGGAATCTGTGTTCCCTTGTTGGGCTCCGTGGTGGGCGGGGCCGTCGGACCCGAATCTTTTCTCTTACAAACATGGCTTCACTTTTCATTCTTAAAAAACCTGACTCAAATGACACCAACCAAAATATAGAAATCGTTGAGAAATCAATTAACAAGAAGATCCGTACCGATGCAAGTGCCAAAGAATCTACTGATTGTCCGCGCTTTATTGTTGTTTCCAGTGCCTCTGGAGAATTGCAAAAGATGTCTCCTTTCCTGGTCAGCAAATACATTCATTCCTGCGTGAGCCAAGGAACATAAAGCGTCTCCATTCGGGAGACTTGCTTATTGATACCCTTTCGGCCTCCCAGTCTGCTTCACTTTTACGTCAAACCAAACTTGGACAAGTAGCTATAACTGTGTCAGCACACAAAACACTAAATACCTGTAGAGGTGTGATCTCGGAGATCGACCTTCTGTGTGTTTCAGAAGAAGAGTTCGTCTCCGAGTTAGCTGAACAAAATGTCTGTGGTGCTAGGCGGATCAAGATGCGAAAGGAAGGTCAGTTGATTGACACGAAACACGTGATCCTGACCTTCAAATCGCCTGATCTGCCGAAGAATATAAAGGCTGGGTATCTTAACTGTCCCGTAAGACCATATATTCCCAACCCAATGCGATGCTTCCAATGCCAGCGGTTTGGTCACTCTAAGACATCCTGTCGTGGCACCCTTACGTGCGCCAGATGCTCGTTGGTTGGCCACGATAGTGAGAATTGTACCGCTGCGCCATTGTGTGTTAACTGCAAGGGTGATCACCCAGCATTTTCTCGCTCTTGTCCAAAATGGAAATCCGAAAAGGAAGTGCAGGCGACAAAAGTAACTCGAAATGTGTCTTATGCTGAAGCCCGGAAAATAGTACAAAGCTCACAAGTGCGCCCAAATTTATCTTTTGCCAATGCGGTTAAGTCCACAAGATCAGTTGCCATCCAAACATCTTTCATTTCAACAAAAAGCCAAGAGCCTCAAACTAATAACAAAAACAAGAAAGACCCACTTCACACAACCCAGAAGAAAGAAATAGTAATTCAGAAAAGTCCAAAACCAAGCCTACAAAAAACAGCTAACAAAAATCGAAACCTGAGCAGTAGTTAAATTGACGATTTAATATCCGACACCCCGGACTCGGATAATATGGAAATAGAAGAAGGAATGGAAATCCCAAAAGACCTGCTCCCTCGAAAGACAAAAAAGGAGCACCGAAAAAATAAACAGGAGACATAATGGCCACCCTTATCTCTTGGAATTGTCGCGGTTTCCACCGAAATTTGCTTGACATCAAAGCTATAATCAATACCTATAATCCTGTATGCTTAGCAATACAAGAAACAAATCTCAAACAGGAACAACAAGCAAAACTTCGGAGGTTTTCTATTGTCAGGAAGGATAACCTTGCAGGTGAGCGTGCCAGTGGGGGTGTAGGCCTCCTCACCTCACTGGATTATCCATCAAATGCACTTCCTTTGACGACATCCCTCCAAGTTGTCGCAACTCAAGCCAAATTTCATACTGTTTTCTCAGTGGTTTTTCTGTATTTGCCTCCAAATGAGCACATTGATCAGCAAGATTTAAATGATTTCATAGAGCAGCTGCCTCACCCCTTTATCATAATAGGAGACTTTAACGGCCATAGTCCGCTCTGGGGTAGTAAAGACACAAACTGCCGAGGAAGACAAATTGAGCAGATGATCGAAGATCATAGCCTTTGTCTCCTGAATAATGGGCAGGATACGTACTTCCATGAGCCTTCAAGGACATTCCACGCTCTCGACCTTGCCATCTGTTCACCATCTCTGTTGCCATTTTGCACTTTTAGTGTCGGAAGTGATCTCTACAACAGCGATCATTATCCCATTTTTGTGTCTCTTGCACGAAGAGGAGCAAACCCCATGTCGAGACTCCCTCGGTTTATACTAGATAGGGCAGACTGGGAACTCTTCTTTTCCATTGCAGAGCTGACAGATGAAATGGTAGACAATGCACATATCGATGATGCTGTTGATGCTGTTACAAATACTATTATTGAGGCAGCTATGCTTTGCATTCCTAGAACATCAGGAAAAATATTTAAATATTCGAAACCATGTTGTAATCGCGACTGTCATGAAGCACTGAAAAAACAGAAAAAGGCATGGGGTATTTTTCGTAGATATCCTACTCTGCGAAACCTCATAGCATTTAAAAGAGCCAAAGCAAATGCACGAAAAGTAAGGAGGCAGAGCCAAAAGAATTCTTGGATTTCATATGTGTCGTCAATAACATCCTCCACGCCTAGTAAGCGAGTTTGGGAAAGAGTTCGAAAAGCATGCGGCATATATAAAGACCACTCACTTTCCTTTTTGGAAAAAGATGGCCGAGTGATTAGCTCCATAGAAGAAATTGCGAATACTATTGGTGAGACATTTGCTGCCGTTTCTTCCAGCAGAAACTATTCACCTGCATTTCTCTCTATCAAGCATCATTCTGAAATAAATCCCATCGCATTCAACTCTTCCAACTCTGAGCCTTACAATAGAGACTTTTCTATGCTGTAATTAAGGAGAGCTTTGTTGCAGACACATAGGTCTTGTCCGGGTCTGGATGTCGTGTATTATGAAATGCTAAAGCATCTGTCCTATAAGTCACTGACTGCCCTTCTCACACTTTACAATAGAGTGTGGAAGGAGCGTACTTTTCCCAGTGCATGGAGGAGAGCTGTTGTAATTCCTATTGCGAAGCCAGGGAAAGATCCAAGAAATCCCTCCAACTATCGGCCAATTGCCCTTACCAGTTGTGTTTGCAAACTCTTTGAAAAGATGGTAAACAGCCGCCTTGTCTACTTCTCGGAAAAGAATAAAATTATATCGCCTTATCAAAGCGGTTTTCGAAAGGGGAGAACTACCGTAGATAATATGCTACTTTTAGAGACATCCATTCGAAAAGCTTTCGTAAGAAGGAGTCACGTTGTCTCGGTATTTTTTGACATTGAGAAAGCATATGATAAGGCATGGAGATACGGTATACTTCGGGATCTTCACGAGAGTGGCTTGCGCGGCAACCTACCAATTTTTATTCAGAATTTCTTGAATACTAGAACATTTCAAGTAAGGATTGGCTCTGTTTTGTCTGATGTTTTTGAACAAGAAGAGGGTGTGCCTCAAGGCTGTGTGCTCAGTGTAACTCTTTTCAGCCTAAAAATAAATTCTGTATTAAGACAACTTCCTCCCACCATTTCAGGTTCTTTATATGTTGATGATTTACAAATTAGCTGTAGAGGTGTGGATATGAGACAAGTAGAGAGACAGCTCCAGATCGCTTTGAACAGGATCCAGGAATGGGCAAAAAGACAAGGATTTACGTTTTCGAAACAGAAGACTGTGTGCATTTTTGTAGAAAGCGAGGTCTCCATCCTGAGCCTGAATTATACCTTAATGGGTCTGTGATTCCAGTAGCATCTGAAGTAAAATTTTTAGGGCTGATGTTCGACCAAAAATTGACTTTCCTTCCTCATGTCCTAAACTTGAGAAAAAAGTGTATAAAAATTTTAAATATTTTAAAAGTCCTGGCGAACACCTCCTGGGGTGCAGAGCGTTGCTCCATGCTTCGCATTTACAGAGCTCTTGTTCGCTCTAGACTAGACTACGGCTCAGCTGTTTATGGATCCGCTCGGTCTTCAGTGTTGTTAAAACTAGACCCTGTTCATCATCAGGCTCTACGGATTTGTTCTGGAGCCTTCAGGACGTCTCCTGTCCAGAGCCTTTATGTTGACTGTTACGAACCATCACTCCGTTTGAGGCGTGAGGAGTTGTCTCTTTTACAGTATTTTAATATTTTATCTCAACCTGACCATCCTTATAACTTGTGTATATGTGACAATAGCTGTGACCTTTTATTTGAGGCACGTCCATCCTGTGTGCCTTCTTTTCCTGTTAGAGTTCGTCCCCTCATTAAAGAATTCTCCCTGTTTGATATTTCCCCACAGGCAGTACAGCATTTTGATATTGCACCTTGGAAAAATGCACAAATCCACCTTCTTGACATTTTCCACAATTACGGAAAAACAACTACTAATAAGAGCATCTACAGACAAATTTTTGCTGAGCACAGGCAGAGTTACAGGAGTTATGTTCCCATATATACGGATGGCTCTAAGTCAGCTTGCCATGTTGGCATGTCATTTATAATTGGTGACCACATGGAAGGCAGACGTTTACACGACGCTTCCTCTGTCTTAACCTCCGAACTGACTGCCATATATTATGCGCTTTTGTACATCTCAATGTTGCACCATCGAAAATTCATTGTATATACGGACTCCTACAGTGCATTGAAAGCTTTAGAATCCTTTTCTAGCACTGAGAATCCTGTGATGGTGGATGTTCTCAAGTTGAATATTAAATTGACATGTCGTGGATTTGAACTTCTGTACTGCTGGGTCCCCGGACATACAGGAATAAAGGGCAATGAGCTGGCGGACATCGCAGCAAAATCTGCTGTTGAAATGTCTGGCCGCCTCATCCCTTTTAAAGATATCCGTTGTGTCATAAAAAAGAAGATCCGAAAGAAATGGCAGCAACTGTGGGACATTCAACTTCATAACAAGTTGAGAAGGGTGAAGCCTAAAATAGAGCATTGGGATACTACTAGCAATCGCAGGGAGGAAGTTCTTTTGACTCGCCTTAGAATTGGTCACAGTAGAGTGACACATGTGACTTCTGAAAGCTGAGAACGAGCCTGTTTGTGCAACTTGTAATGTTTGTCTTTCAGTTTATCACATTTTAATTGAATGTTCATATTTTAATAATCTTCGTGAGAAGTATTTTAATAGCTGCGACCTGCCTCTCGACCGTTTAATCGGAAGAGAGGTCAATAATAATTTGTTTCACTACCTCAAGGAAACGGGTTTCTATTATTTAATTTGATTTTTGTCCTGAGATTTTATGTTGGAATTTTAATTAATCAGATGTTTTAGGATTTTATATCTATATTGCATATCTCATTATTAAAGTCATAATCAGCATTTTCATCCCATCATTTAAATATCTTTTTACTTGCCTCGATTTTAAAAGTGTGCTGTTGTCTTTATATTTTTTTTCCTCTAGTTTATATGTTAAAAAGAATCCTGTGTTTGGCGCATATGGCCTATTGAGCTTTGCGCCATAAAACTACTACCACTACCCTTAGAAAGTCCTCCATGAAGGCATCCCTTCCTTTCGGCAGATAGCTCTCGTGTGCTTTGCCAGAATTAAATAATCCAATCCAATCCAATCCATTTCAATTGACTCAGCTCTTATTTCCATACTCTGAACAAGTTTCATTAAACTTAAGATAGTTTAATATTTCTATTTTGTCCGGTACATGAATCTGAATATGGTACTATTTTTTCAAAATTTTTATGAACTTTATTAGGCATGACGAAATTTCTTGAGACCCATGAGATCCTTCACTTTCTGGCCAAACAAACATGTGGTTTATGTTTTTATCGAAATCATGGCAATTGAAATTATAAACATATAAATTTCGGTCATAATAAGCTACGGATGCGTTCAATTTAGTTGCGACTAAAGCCTTTTCTAAGTAAAAAGAAAGTACGAAAAAATTTTCGGATGCTGCCATATGACTACGAGCTCGATCAGCCTCTTCTCAGTGAGTTTTCCTTTCAATTTCTGCCATCTGAATTCCCTCACCATCTGAAGACTAAATTTTTATTTGCAAAGAACCACAAATCTGGCATATAGCCTTAGACGGTTGTTTAAAATGTAAATTAAATTTTGGAGAGAATGCCTTTTAGTAATATTTTTCTTTCATTGATACTACATTTTCCTTTTGACATTGTGTGCCGTATAGCTCATACAATTTCTTAAGTCAGGATCTAAATATTACAGCCTTGGATTTGAGCTACGGTGTACTGATTAGTGTAGGCTGGAAATGACTCTCTATAATTTAGAATATGTGTGTTGTGGGGCTGCATTTTATTTTTTTTAACAGTTAATTTTGATTTAGGAAACAGCCTTTCCTTTACATTTTCATTTTCCTACCTACGCTTTCCTGCCAGAATGAGTTTTCAGTTTCCTGCTTTATGCAAAGTAGCGTAGAAACTACTGTTTCAGCTGAGATTTAAGTTACTTCAGACGCAGCGTTTCTGCCTTTCGGCCGCCCACCAGCGGCCGAGCGGTAAAGTCGCTGAACACTGGTAGTTCGGTCCGAGGTTCGAATCCCGCGAACGGGCCGGCTGCATGGGCGTTTTCGTGGTTTTCCCCATGTGTAACGTGTATACGAGCCGGTTTCCCTTAGAAAGTCCTCCACGAAAGGCATCCCTCCCCTTAGGCAGATAGCCCTCGTGTGCTTTGCCATAATTAAATTAAATACACCACAAAAAAAAAAAAAAAAAAAAAAAAAAAATCTGCCTTTCGGCCACATTGTTGCTCCTAGTTAAAGTTTGCTATTTTACGGCTGTGCATGTTAATAGCCTATTAATCTAATGTGTAACGTGTATACGAGTCAGTTTCCCTTAGAAAGTCGTCGACGAAGGCATCCCTCCCCTTAGGCAGATAGCCCTAGTGTGCTTCGCCATAATTAAATAAACCAAACCAATTATTATTTAACGGCCAAAAAATTGTTATTTAATGATGTTAATCTTTATTATTTGGAAAATTTATTATAAATTAAAAAAGCTATGACTGAGGCAAGTGTTTTGATACTTAAATTTAAGATATTTCAAAAAGTGGAGTTAATTGATTTGTGCAGTGAACGGCTAAATTAATCCGTTAGTTTTATTTAACAAAGTTTAAAATATAACTAGTGATTACAGCAAAATTTCCACAACACCTTTCGAAGTTTAGTTTTTTGTTATAATCACACATGAAGATACTGTTTGTGCTGGAACAGCTACAAGAAGGAAGGCCTTTCGCGAAGAGCTAAATTACACAGGCATTTAGTTACACTCTTTATTTCCATTGTACCATGCTATCTGAGCCTTGAAAGGCGAATTTCCTTTGTGTGGTCATTGTTGCTGCTGCATTCAATGAGGCGGTGTTATATTCTGTCATCGCTTAGCTAAGTGGTCTCAAACTCACTTTCTGGCCTCACTTTCAAACTGCACGAAGGCCGAATTCACGAAATAAAAGCAGCTGACAGGAAAGAATATTTTTTTTTCATCAAAATCGAAAATTTTGTAAACAAAATAAAAGATACTTTAAATTTCTCTCGCTAAATATTTATGAAAACGTACATAAACAATAGTGATAATGCCGCAAAGATAAAAAATTCAAATTTATAATTTTTTCTGATCTGAAATATAAATTTTGCTAAAGATATTTTTGTTGATTACATTTTGTTATTCAAATATGTGGATAGCCAAATATTAAAGTCTTAGACTAATATTTCTATCATACAATTCTAATTAATTAATCATTAAACCACTTATTTTAATTTAAATTAAACAAAAACATGTAAAAAAAATATTATTTTAGAGTGATAATTTATAAAGTGGAACAAAATTTGAGAATAAATAATGACAGCCTTGTCTCTTTCTCCTATTTATTAAATTTTTCTTTGATGCATAAATAAAAAACATGTTTGTATGTAAATATATTATAAACATTTTACTTCTTACTACAGCTTGAGACTTGATGACGTTTCGATACTGATAAAAATTGCAGTCTTGGAGAGAAATTGTGAGAACTAGCTTCATCACATATTATAGATGCTTATCGGTCAATCGATGTTTTTTGCTAATAATTTTCAGCCGCGAAACAAATTTTCACATTTAAGCGTATTCCCAAACAAAGCGATTTTTCTTCGTGCAAAAATTCATAACTGAGCTTATTTATTTTTTGACAAGTACGGATAAAAATTAATAAAATCTGTATTTTCAAGTCTTTGAATAAGCTTTTTATTCTACTGTAAATTAATTAGCTACATTTATAGAGTGTGTGGAGAGTTATTCATGTTCTTTTTTTTTAATAGAAATGAAAATAATACAAACTCGGACTTTAAATAACTAAATCTTGAAGTCTTTGCAACAAATACATAATGGAAATGTCTTGTCGGGCAGCATAAAATTATTTCGGGAGCCGCTAGTTTGAGACTACTGGCTTAGATCATAGGTGTTCATAGATAGCAGTTCGACATTAGATTCAAGGCACTGATAGAAGTTAGTACCAGAAGATACTGATGGAATTAATGTTTTTAAGAAGGAACGTAAATTATATCTCTCTCAAGGGAAAAGACGTAAAATATGTCTCAGTCGTCAGAAGAAAGGAATCTTCGGCCAAAAAGATAAAGCCTTTTCTGTGACATGGTTGCAGATGATTTTAATTACCCTCAGCTGCAGCGGAAAAACCGTGCTGCGACATAACGTATGTTGTGAACAGAATTCTAAATGGCGAATCTTACAAAACAGGACCCAGTTTTAGATAAGAGAAAATTCCACAGCTAGCCTATTTCCACATCGGATCGAATCAGATCTAACCCTCGTGCCCCCCCCCGTCTCTCTTTTTTTAGATGAAATTGTTTTTCTTACGTTATCACATTTCTGAAATAATTCTTTACAAATTCGCCAGAATCTAAAAATTTATGAGAAATCACGGAAAATAAGAAATTAAATTACAGTTTATAAGTTGTAAGTAATTCTATATTCATTTCTTACAATTTATAAAGGTGTTACAATTTATAAATATCTATATTTATAAGTATAAATTACAATTTATAAGTTAAGTTACAATTTATAAGATGTAAGTAATTCTACATACAGTATTTTTACAATTTATAAGTTGTAAGTAATACACACAAAACCTTCAATTAAAAATTATGTGCTTAATCCTTACTACCTCTTGTTTAAGACAGTAAGACGCATAATGTGACTTATTATCTTACATCACGTACAAAAGTTTTAATACAGATAGTAATTTTTTTCATTAATGATTTTGTGAAATAATCCCCACGAATTCGGCAGACACAGATTCCACTATTTCCCCAAAACTGATGTTCAGGGGATAAAAAAGAAAGTTAACGAAAATACGATTTTAGCTTTCCCTAAATCAATCATTTACATTATTTGTAGTAATGCACGTAAGACCAATGCTGCAAGCAAGTTATTTTGTTCATTATTAAACAATAATTCTCCATATACAATCATATTTTTTAAATGCAATAGCTATGTATCAGCATCAAGTACTGGATTATGCACAGTCTGTTGCCATTGCTAGAAGTAGTAATTATTGAGGTGTAAATTTCTGTAAATATCTGAATCTATTTGATTATCTTTCTGTTTTTGTGAATTGATATAATGCCATGAATTGGTTTTATTTCATTTTGCGTAATCGAATTTGTTGCACGTATTTGCGTGAGTCTTTATTTCGTATGTAGGGATTCAGATCTTGTAGTTCTGAATCCATAAATGTTTCAGCTCTGAAAGCAGCTCAGCTAGAAGCTGATATAGCCGAAAACTCTAATGATGTGTGCTGAAAAAATTTTGCTACAAAAATAGCGACATTTGGTAATTTCTCACCAAACCGATGGCCTTCTAAAAGTTTCTGGAAAGGCATTCTTAAAGTTCCAGTAGCGATTTTTACCGAAGCTTCCAGATGGCCAGGCAACTCGACATAACTACGGCTCCAAGAATCAGTGCGAATGAGTTGCTTTAGATGCTTTTAAGAGTTAATTCCGTGAATCGTGTGCTTTAGAGATTACTTTGTGAATGATATCGGTAATCTGAGATTTTTCTCGCTGATGTCCTGAAATATCCTTATCCTAAAACAGATTTGAGGTTTTTATTCTTGATTTATCGGAAATAGCTTTTAATCCTGATTCCCGTATTTGGCCTTCTTTTCCCACCTCTTTGCATAAGCGTAAAAAAGGATGAGTTTATGACATTTCACTTTCCGTTTGTTATACCAAATCAGTCACGTGTGGCTCGCTTGTCATATTTGATCTTTCTTAAAGACCCATTTCTAGAAGCTGTTTTTTTACTCTCCCTATTTTGTCAGCTTGTCGCACTATACTGAACTGGTTACGTTAAGAGTTCTGTTAACAAGGTCTTTTAGAAAAATGGAATATACTCAAACTCAGATGAACCAAAAAGCCCTTTATGATGGTAGGTTATTTAGATTGAAGCATATGTTGGAAAGAACAAACAAGCAATGGATTTTCCAATCTAACATTTGCAATAGAGGTATTCTAATAAGTAGAGACCAGAAAAGTCATGCATGTACAAGAGATGAATCGGAAACTGAAATACAGAAATATTTAGCTGTTTTAGAAGAGGTCGGGGAAAATTAACAGGCATTCCGGCGATATATAAGGAAACCTTTGCACATGATTTAGAAAAAAGGTTTAGATTTCATTACTAATGTACCAAACTTTGTATTAACAAAATCATCAATGTGTAGTCGCCATAAGTCTGTAGAGACTGTTAGGTATTTTTTGGAAGCAGGAGTCATGAAAAGTGAGCAACGCCTTCGTCGGGAATCGAACCGCAGACCTCTGGAATATGCGCCCAGCATGCAGACCACTACACAACGAAGGCACGCTAAGAAGGCGGAAGAAATATCTTATAAGTCCCTTGGCTTTCATTCATTTCCTTTACTTTGAAGATATTATTAAAAAATCCGCTGAAATTTTAAAAAAAAAACATTGATGATGATCAGAAAAATAGAATTCTTGCATTCGGAAGTGATAGTATTATGAATAGTTTAAAAGGAAATGGAGAGTGCGTTGGAGACCGCACTTTCAAGTTATGCCTATCACAGTTTAATAAAGTTTAGAGTATTAATGTAGATGTTGGAATTTCCGATGATGTAACAAACAGAAATGACTGTTTCATGCGTTACTCCAGGACAAAAAAAAAAAAACATATTTCAGTTTTTTTTCTTTATTGAGTCAAAAAATACCATAAATGTTCCCCAAATCGTTTAGAGTCGTTTTTGACTTATTAGTTATTAATTCTATTAAGAAAAGTACTTCTTTTTGTTGAAGCAAAGGGCTAGAACTTTTATACTAACCAATGATTGTGAAGGAAGGGGTAAAACTTAGGTTTGTCGCAGGTCCCCAGGTGTTTGATCCCAAGCGAACTTGGTACTCATTTTATCGACCCACTCCAGGAATGAATGGCTGAGTCAACCTTGCCCTGCCCGGGGATCGAACCCCGGATCTGTGGTGCTGCTGCTTCACCAGGCCTATTTTTAATGTTAATGTAAACGTAATTAAAATAACAGAGTAACAGGAACTTCATTTCGAATGACTAAACTAAATTATGCATTTATTATTTCTAAACCGACTTCTTTCAATGTAATGTACATTGGGAAGTGCATTTATTTGAGGTTCTTCGAAAGCTGTCTTTTACAGTGAACTTATTGTAAAATTTTAACATGAAAATGTTCTTAAAACTCTTTAATTTTTTTGGGGGGGGGAATTAAAAAAAAAGAAACTTATTTTGATGCTTCAAAATTATGATAAAATATTATTGATGGCTAAGATTTTTGAGGTACAATAATAAGCTGCCTTCTAACATATCCTGGAAACGTGTAAATTGAGGTTAAAAGCTTCCACGAAAGTAATACAAATATTGTTTTCGTGCATAATCATTTCCCACCAAGCTGAATCACTATAAAAAACCGTCGAAACACCTTTGAAAGCATTGACTTCTAAGTTCTTTTATTTATAGAAGGAGGTGTAAAAACACAGACTGTGTTACAGGAGAAGTAAGGGAATATTTTCCAATCCAGCTAAAAAAGGAATAAAATTACTGTCTATTCTTTTCCTCTAATCATCTGGAGTAGGTACTGAAAAATCTCCACGAACCTATAGTTCGCAACAATGTATTTGTAGTTAGGAGTATCGCAAGTAATGGCTAGTTATTGCAATAAAAATTTTAGTTATAATTTAAATGTTGAAATATTTGATATCTCTAAAAAGAATTATAAACCTTTTGCTCTCTGTATTGTAGCTAAGTGTTTGAACTACAAATAAATTCGCTTTTTGTATTGAACCGACGTTAGTGTTAATCTGGCGAGTATGATTGGAAAATTATTCACCATTATTTCCACGTATGATATGACACGTATGACACTTACTCTGAATAAATGGAGGCAAAAAATGTGAGAAAAGAAGGAGCTATGTTTTCCAGTACAAATTCCAAAGAAGAAATGGAAAAGAGGATAATAAGGTAAGAAATTAAGTTAATTTTTGATACTTTAAGGGGGTCGAAGTGAGCAGGAAGTGAGATTTTAGGGCTATACCTGAAACTTTTAAACTATGTTTCCTAATTTTGCATTGTATGTATAAATGAATCAGGTAAAATTCCATTCTCTTTTTAATTTATAAAGCTACATTCTGCATACATTTTACATTGGCTGTATGTGTATTTGTTTTATCATTCACCTCTCAGATTCTTAATTAAATGGTTATCTTTGTCTATTGCTTGTAAAATACTACACTTGAAGCTAATTTGTCTTCAGATTTTTATGAAAATCATTTTAATTCATCTTTCTTAAAGATTTGCATTCTAAGTCCAAGGAAGTATTTTGAATTGTACAATGTAAGTAACAGTACATCGTTCTACGATGGATTAACACATACATAAATACAAAGTAGCGTTACTGTGAAGCAGTAGATCTAATATTTTAATTGTGAGGAAATATCTGAACCTTTTTTTGATAATAAAGATGATTTAGAATATATATTCTGATGATGATCGCATGCAATATCTACAAAAGTAAGTGTATCATATAACTAAGAACCTTTTTTGTATGATGTCAATTATAAAAATGATTCAGAACTTGTTTTGTACGATGTCAATTGCGTAGTATGCATATATGAATCAGGTGAAATTTCATTCCCTGTTTAATTGATGAATATATATTCTGCTTGTGTTTTACATTGGCTCCTATGACAACAGCTGTCCGTATTACCGACATCATATAAACCAGCTAAGATTCGTTGCTAAGCGATCATACCTCATTACTCTTACAGTCTGATTCACTATTAAGTGAATAATACAACATATTTATGCTACTGCTATTCAGCAGTACTTAATAAATTTACTTGCAGCCACTCTTAAAAAAATTTAGTAATGTAATCATTGTACAATAAAAGTATTTCAATGAAATATAATAGCGTATAATTTTTGGAAAATACATTTATGCTATAATTTTTTTTTAATTTAGCCCTTAACAATATTTCAATGAATTCTTTCCCCCAGTGCTCTTTTTGACACTTATATCAAGAAACAAATTTGTATAGGACTGAAAGGATTTTAATGAACATTTTTGAAGATGTGTAGATGTGTAGTGTTAAACTGTATTTTAATAGAGAGAAAAAGTGTTTAATATACTTTTTACGATATAAAAAAACTTAACTATTTTATATATTATTTCTTGGTGTTTTTTAAGAATCTTTAAACGCGCATCTAATTTTGAATATAAATTCTTAATTTATGGTAACTCTAAAGCAATGAAGTTTTTTTGTTTAATTCCTGTTTCGTTTATAAAATTCTGAGGGCTATGGTTCTTTTAAAAATCATAATCCTTCTTTAACTTGAAATAAATCTGTATAGAACTAAAATATTTGATTTATTCTCGGTACAAAACTAAAATATTTGATTTAATGCACCTTAATTTCTCTATGCAACATAAATTAATTTTTGAAAATACAAAAAATTGTTTTTCAACAGTTTCTTGTTCGACTGTTGTTTTCAATCCTTTCTGTTTCTAAATATTTACTGCGTAGCATAGTTGTCAAGTAAGCATAGTTTTCTGCATAAATTCATAGTTGTCAAGCAAAAATAATGTAATGTACAGTTAAGTACAGTATACCATCATTAGTTAAACAAGTTACTCATTTTTTAATAATAAATAAATGAATTCATATTATTAATGTAGCGTTTTACTCTTTCAAAGTATATCAAAAATTTTTATCAATTTCTTTATTAGCATTGAAGCTACACTCTGCATTAAACATATGAAAGTATGTTTTCACCTAAAGCAATTAACAAGCAAGTAAAGCTTTCACACTTCATGAATAATTTACAAGAAGATGAAGAAATAAGCTGAAGATAGGCGAATATTTTATTTTATTTATATCTAATCAATATGAGAATTTGTAATCACTTTTATCTCTTTTCTAAACTTATTTCATGTAAAAATCATCAAAAAGACAGGATAAGCCATTACAGGCAAGTTAAACAGAAAAAGAATTAAATTATAATTTTTTTATTACAACAGTCAATTTATTTACAACAAATTTCGTAAAAGCATATAATTAATAAAGATAAAAACTTAGTAACATAGAATTAACATAAAAACCCAAACCATTTATAACAAATTCATGGTAATATAGAATTGATACGGCAGATAACAACACACTTGAAAACAAATTCCAAAGTCAACCACAATCGTAAAGCTAAAAATATTCATTTATACATCCCATCCAGAAAATTATGTTGCATATATTTAAACCATTTACAAAATATTGTAATAGATAAAACAGTAATAACAATATCGAACATGCCTAAGCTTATTACATATTAAGCATAAATATTTATATATATAGCATAAATATTTATATATAAATTTGTAAATATTTAAACCATTTACAAAATATTGTAATAGATAAAACAGTAATAACAATATTGAACATACCTAAGCTTATTATATATTAAGCATAAAATTAATAAAGATAAAAACTTAGTAACATAATTAACATTAAACAACAAACTATTTACAACAAATTCATGGTAATATAGAATTGATACGGCAGATAACAGCACACTTGAAAACAAATTCCAAAGTTATCCACAATTGTAAAGGTAAAAATATTCATTTATACATCCCATCCAGAAAATTATGTTGCATATATTTAAACCATTTACAAAATATTGTAATAGATAAAACAGTAATAACAATATCGAACATGCCTAAGCTTATTACATATTAAGCATAAATATTTATATATATAGCATAAATATTTATATATAAATTTGTAAATATTTAAACCATTTACAAAATATTGTAATAGATAAAACAGTAATAACAATATTGAACATACCTAAGCTTATTATATATTAAGCATAAAATTAATAAAGATAAAAACTTAGTAACATAATTAACATTAAACAACAAACTATTTACAACAAATTCATGGTAATATAGAATTGATACGGCAGATAACAGCACACTTGAAAACAAATTCCAAAGTTATCCACAATTTAAAGCTAAAAATATTCATTTATACATCCCATCTAGAAAATTATGTTGCACATATTTAAATCATTTACAAATTATTGTAATAGATAAAACAGTAATAACAATATCGAACATACCTAAGCTTATTATATATTAAGCATAAAATTAATAAAGATAAAAACTTAGTAACATAGAATTAACATTAAACAACAAACCATTTACAACAAATTCATGGTAATATAGAATTGATACGGCATTTAACAGCACACTTGAAAACAAATTCCAAAGTTATCCACAATTGTAAAGCTAAAAATATTCATTTATACATCCCATCTAGAAAATTATGTTGCACATATTTAAATCATTTACAAATTATTGTAATAGATAAAACAGTAATAACAATATCGAACATACCTAAGCTTATTATATATTAAGCATAAAATTACTAAAGATAAAAACTTAGTAACATAGAATTAACATTAAACAACAAACCATTTACAACAAATTCATGGTAATATAGAATTGATACGGCATTTAACAGCACACTTGAAAACAAATTCCAAAGTTATCCACAATTGTAAAGCTAAAAATATTCATTTATACATCCCATCTAGAAAATTATGTTGCACATATTTAAATCATTTACAAATTATTGTAATAGATAAAACAGTAATAACAATATCGAACATACCTAAGCTTATTACATATTAAGCATAAAATTAATAAAGATAAAAACTTAAAAACATAGAATTAACATTAAACAACAAACCATTTACAACAAAATTCATGGTAATAAAGAATTGATACGGCAGATAACAGCACACTTGAAAACAAATTCCAAAGTTATCCACAATTGTAAAGGTAAAAATATTCATTTATACATCCCATCCAGAAAATTATGCTGCACATATTTAAACCATTTACAAAATATTGTAATAGACAAAACAGTAGTAACAATATCGAACATACCTAAGCTTATTACATATTAACACGTACATATTATTATTTGAATATATTATTTCATGTTTATTTTAATATTTTCCAACTTTCGGTTTTATTTTTTATTTACTATTTATTTATTCATTTTTTATTTTCTATTTATTTCCAGTTGCAATTCTTATGTTTCATTTCTGCAGACGAGGGTGAGTTATTATCCCAAAAATTTTAAGAACTTTAATACAGATTAGTTTAAATGTAGCGTGTTATTATTAATATTATATTAATTTTAACTAAAAATGATTTGAAATACATGTTCTAGTATCATACTTTTTAACTTAATCATTGGCTTATTAAGAATATTGTGAGTTTTAAAATATTAGTTAGGGAAATAAAAAGAACATTACTTAATAGTAGATTAAAAGTAGACTAGGAGAAAATCTATGATATTAAATTATTGTGATGTTAAATACTACAGTTTTTGTACTTCATATGCTAAATATAAAAATTTTGAAAACGTTATGTTCATACTTCATTCTTCCACTTATAATTTCCTTTGCTTCAGTTTTTTTTTTTACTTTCCGCTAACTTATATACATAGGTAAGACATGGCTGTTTTGAATTTCAGCATCCATTCGTAAAATTTTAAAATCTATTAACGGCATTCCGAAAAGAAAGTTTTTTGATCCAGAAGATGCCATTATCACAAGAGGGTGCCATCACCAGTCATGAAGAAGCTCCGGAAAAAAAACTCCCTGCATTATAGATTCATTATAGATGAAAATCCGCAGAAATGGCAGACGCCAAAAAGATTGTTAAGCATAAACTTGCTTGTCGCGAATTAGCAGATATTAAAAGGTAAAATGAATATAATTTTTTAGCAGTGATGAGGAACTGGTGGATGATTTAGCTGCTCCGCAGAAAAAAAAAATTACTCGAAAAGAAGAAAAGGATCCTTCCCATCATCCTCTAAGAGGCAGAAGTTGAGTGGAAGAACCTAAGATTGATTTCTGTGAACTTTTACATTGAACAATTTCATGCTAAAATTAAAGCAGTACAACTTAAGATGTTTCTGAAAAACAGTGATGACTATAGAATTATAGCAAGACATCCTGTTAAAACGAAATTCAGTTTCATAGTTTCAAGACGGCTAACGAGAAAATGATGAAAGCAGTTGTCAAAGGCCTTCCTAAAGATATTTCTGGAAATTATTTATTTGAAATGAAAAGATTCCAGCTAAGAAGGTGAAGTGGTTTTCTAAAACTAGATACGGTAATGCCAGGAAGATCCCAGTCTTTTTCATCGAGCTACCTATTCGAGAAAATTTATAATATTACAGATACCTTCAACATCAGAATTTCAACAGAATCTTATCGACCAAGAGCCGACCCGAAGCAGTGCTATCGTTGTCAAAGGTCTGGCCATACACAAGCTGACTGCTACATCAAGCTCCGTTGTATCAGGTCTTGATAGTCATCTTTCCTACGAATGAAAGAGGCAGAAAAAAAGATAAGGCAAGAAGTATTATTCTGTTCTACTCCCCAGCGAAAGCAAGCCTCATGAAAATCTTCTCACGAATGGAAAGACTACTCGATCTTACAGTAATATGTGACTAAAGGAAGATACTTTGAACTGCCTTGCTTCAGAAGATACTCGCAAATTTTAAAGAAGTCCAAGGTGCGACCACTATTATCGAGAAGGTCATAATTGGACTAAATGTAGTTTCTTTTCTGTGGAAACACAACAAGGACATTTTAGTAGATCAAATTTTCATATTTATTGATAAAGATGAATTGCACTTTTAGTGATGATTCATTCTTGCAATTTTCGCCGCAACACTCGTTCGTAGTTGTTTGATCAAAGGACGGTGCGAGATGTGATGGATTTTTGATTCGCTAGATGCCTCTGTTTATAGATGCAGTCACAGATCGCAGGTCACATAGATAAAGGAAGTAATGTTTGGGATCCAAATATTCAGTAAAGAGTTTTCAGTGAATAAGCACGAACTAAGACCCTCACAACTCGTTTTTACTTTTTTCCAATGTTGTCTGTGTGTATGTGTATGATCATCCATTATTATATCAATAACTGTTATAAATAAATCTTCCAAAAATTTCTGTTTTCCGTATTTGAGCTTTCTGCATTCACATAAAGAATTCATTAGATTTTAGGCAAAATTTGGAAACTGGAAATAGTACTTTATCATTTGAAGCCCTTAACAGTTTTGTAACAATCAAACTAATAAACTGTTGTAATTCAACGAGCATTGCTTCTCATATTTAAATATCGCGGGGTTATACTTGAAGATCAAAATTTAGATTTGTTTACATTATATAAATAACATAGAAAAAAATGAAATTATGGTATTCATTTTAAAGTATTTATTTTGAATATATTATAAAGATTTAACTTTCTTTAATTAAAAACCAATTAAATTATATGTAATTTAGTTTCCCAATAAAATACAATATTTATTAAAAAGAAATAAAAGGGCAAACATTTGAGGACGTTGATATAAATTTAGAAAAAACAGTTTTTACTCATGGCCACAGTTTTTACCAATTATACCTAATTAAATGCGCTCAAAAATTTCGTACTACAGACCTTTCTACGAGGCACATCCAGAAAGTAAGTTTCCCCCTTTAAAGTAAACGTAATTAGCCATGCCAATTGGGCATGCGTAACAGATCTATGACGTATCAATCATATGTCAGCCGGACAGGTTCCGCCTCGTGGTAGCAGTGGTCCAAAATTGAAGCTCTTAATTCCATCTCCCGCCGCCTGCGATGTTCGGTCGGTGATAAAGTTCTTGAATGCACAAAGCATTGCGCCAATTGAAATTCATCGTCAGGTGTATGGGCCGAATATCATGATTAAGCAGATGGTGCGTCTCTGGTGTATGCAGTTTTCGGAACTCATCAAAATGTCCATGATAAAGAGAAACCCGGAAAGCCCCGGAAACCAAGCAGCAGTCAATGCATTGGCGGCATAGTGAATCTTCGGTCAAGACGAAATTCAAACAGACGCTGTCGGTACGGAAAGTGATGTACACGATGTTCTGGGACAGGAGGGCCATTCTGCTCATTGAGTTCCTTCCACGTGGTGAAGAAGTAAACGCTGACCGTTACTGTGAAACACTGCGGAAATTGCGACGTGCCATTCAAACCAAGAGGCGTGGAATGCTTACTGCAGTGTTGTACTCCTCCATGACAATGCTCATCCACATACGGCTTGACGCACAGCAGCTGTTTTGACGGAATTTGGCTGGGAGTTGTTTGATCATCCACCCTACAGGCCTGATCTTGCTCCCAGCGATTTTACGTTTTCTTGCACATCAAGGAATTCCTGTCCTCCGGTGAGCGTTTTGGCAACGACAAAGAGCTGAAGACGTCTATCGCACGTTGGTTCCATTCACACGCAGCAGAGTTCTACGACAGAGGGACACAAAAGTTGATTCTACGATACGAAATAGCTGAAACATTGCTGTACTTAATGCTAATAAATATGTTCCTGAAAGTGCGAGTTCTCTCTCTCTCTCTCTTTTTTTTTTTTTTTTTTTTTTTTTTAAATAGGGAAACTTACTTTCTGGATGCCCTATGCATTTATTCCAACAAAAATTAAATTTTGTTTACAAACGATAATATACTTAAAGCTCATTGCTATTTAAAACATGAAACTGATGGGAGGTCATGTTCTGGTGTCACAATAGATCTTTTTCCTTTTTAATCTGATTGATTTTAAAAGAAATGCTTTTAATTCCTTATATATTTGCTTAAAAAAGTTGAATATTATTATAGACTTACAATATATATTTTTTTCACTTTTCAAATATACAATGGATACAAAGAAATTAAATAAATGAGCATGTTTAAAAAAATTTACTAAGTTATCAGTTGATAAACTTAAAAATAAGTCACAAGCTAGCTCTAGCGCTAGAAATCACACATTTTCAAAACTACTGTGAGAAAGAATTATTTATTGATTTAAATGTCAAAAATACTTTTGGCTATGCTATGCTAATATGCTTAACAAATGAAATATTCAAAAGTAGTATTAAATTGAAAAAAACTTGTTTTCTTTTCATTTCTCTTATGTACAACTAAACGCAAAAAAATATCGTAGCAGATTCATTTCAATTGGGTACAATTTTCAAACAGTACAAAATTTGTGAGCACCTTACACAATACGGATATTATCATAAATGTTAAGAAATGCATAATTATAACTAGGATGACATAAATATAAACATGAAATTAATAAGCACCATATAAGAAATATAAATTATCATGTGTTTTTATATGAGATGCACAAGGAAAAGTATACTTGTAAAACATATATATAATAAATATTCCTATTACAACTTATCTAAAGAAACAAAAAAGTGTTTTAATGAACTTTTATCGTAAACATGTGGGGTGACACTGCTTTTTAAAAGAGAGAGAAAATGCTTAGTATATTTTTCGCAATACAAAAAACTAAACAAATTTTTCCCATTTTATTTCTTTGCATTTGTTTTAAGAATTTTTAAATCCTGATTTTGGTTATAAATCCTTAATTTTGATAACCTTAAAGCAGGGTTTCTTAAACTGTGGGTCGCCAAAAATTTTAGCAGTTTTGATATTTCTTTAACTTATTATAATAATTTTACAATTACCAAATATTTTTACACAATGTATCTGAAAATAGGTAAAGGTAAGACAATACAGACAAAGAAAAAAACGAAAACGTTTCGACGCATTCTTTTTATAATATAAAGTTCATTTTCCTTGCTTTGCACGTGACGCTGTCATTTCGTCTGTTACTTAATTAAAATTTTCACATTGCTCCATGTCTTAAAATTAGAAATTAAAGTTAATGACCTAAAACTGCAATAGTATATTACAGTACAAGTGAAAAAAATTGGCAGTTTCATTCACGTGTGTGTCGGATTTACGCAATACTTATGGGGGTTCCACAAAATTTTTGTAAATATTATGGGGTCCTGGGAGTCGCGAAAAAATCTCAGTGATAAAAAGGGGTAGCGACTGAAAAAAGTTTAAGAAACCTTGCATTAAAGCAATGCCGTATTTTTGATTGCTTTCCATTTTATTTGTAGACTTTCTGAGAGCTATAGCTGTGACCAAGAGCCATAATCTTCACTACCTTAAAATATAATTCGGGGTACAGAACTACTTAATTAATTTCATGCTCAATGATTTTTACACACATAAAAAAATTACATAATTTTGAATTTACATACATTAAAAATACAACATAATTTTTCCAATTAATTTTTCGCATATTTCCTGTTTCGAAATATCTATTAAAAATACATAGTTGTAAACTAAAAAAACCATGCAGTTTGGTGTTCAATATAGTTCACCATGTCACTAATAAATGAAGTTACTTAAAGCAAAACATGCAATCTAGTGTTAAATACAGTACATCATGTCACTAATTAATGAAGTTACCCATTTCATGACAATGCATAAATGAATTAAAGTTATTAAACTACCTTTTTACAGACTAAAATTACATCAAAAATGTTTTTAAAACTCTTTACTTTCAATGAAGCTATTCTACTGCATTAAGCACATAAAAGAATACTTTCGTTTAAAGCAAGTAACAAGCAAATAAATTTTAACACTTTAAATACATATAGAAATGAAGAAATAATTCGAAAATATACAAATATTTTAAGATTGCTGTATATGAGAATTTGAAATTATTTATAATGCTCTTCAATACTTATTACATAAAAAATTAAAAAGACAGAATAGGGCATTTCAGACTAAGTTAGATAAGAGAAAAGTTTAAAAAGAATTAATATTGTGTGTTTTTACACACAACATTGAAAGCAATATCTATATTCTTTAAAAAATAACTAGTAACAACATCGATACGTATATAAGTTTGTTACATATTAATGCACACATTATTATTTGAATATTTCATTACATTTTTTCTTTTAATATTTTTTCCTTTCGGTTTAAAAAATTTTCTGCCTTTTTCCAATTTTAATAGTTATGTTTTAGTTCTACAAACGGAGACAATTTATTAGCCTCAAAAAATTAAAAAACTTTAATAATCTAATATTATTAATTTTAAATGAAATGATTTGAAATGCACTTTTTCTTGTTATATTTCTCAACTTAATCATAAGCGTACTGAGGCTCTGTGAATTTTAAAATAATAGTTAGGCCAGTAAATTGAACATTACTTAACGATGAATTAAAAGCAGGCCAGGGAAAATATTTGATGTTAAAATATTGAGAGTGCATTGAAATTTATATTTGAGACGCTAAATATAAGAATTTTGAAAATATTCCATTTGAGGGCAATTATTTTTCCTCGTTCGCATGTATAACACGCATTTCTACTTTTCTAGCTGCTTAATTCTTTCTTTTATACTTTCATTTGATTTTTTTCTTATTTTTCCCCTTATTTCTTTTTAAACATGTTTTTGACTTTTTCTTCTTATATTTTTTATGATTCAGTTCTGCAGAAAAGGGCAACTTATAAGCCTTAAAAATAAGCATTTTAATGGAAATGTATTTTATAAGTAGAATTATTATTACTGTAAGTTCAGATAAGCAATTAATTTAAATACACATCTTCTTGTTAGATTTATTAACTTTATAGTTTATAAGAGCTTCTATGAGTTTGAAATTAACAGTTTGGATAGTGAAAACAACACTACTTAATAATGGATTAAATGGTTGTCAGGAAAAAGTAGTTTAGTTAAATTATGTACATACTAAAATTCTGTGTTTAATATGCTAAATGTGATAATTTTTAAAATTCTCTTTGGAGTGTAATTATTTGCTCACGCCCGCATATATCACATATATTTCAGTTTTATACTTCATTCTGCCTGGCCTAGTTTAACAAGTTTCGTTTTTCATTCTTTTCTTTTCTTTTTTTTAACGGTTTAATTTTATTTAACATTTTTAAAGTAATTTACAGTTAGGTATTCTGAATTTACGTAAACTAAATTATTGATATTACGCTTTCGGAAAAAATAAATAAATGTGTCCATATTTGAAAAAAAAAAACTGAGTAAGTTGTCAGTAGGAAACATAAAAGCAAATAACAAGTTAGCTGTAGAGAGAATATGGAAGGTAGACATTGGTATTATGTCATCAGGAAAGTTCTGCTTCTTTTTATGATAAAATGCAAATGAAGCAGCACAGAAACATAAGAAACTTTCATTCAGTCACATAAGCACCATTTAATTCTGTGATGTTTTCCTATATCTCAAGCAGCTGGAAAATTACTTTTTTTTAAAGCTCAGGAAGGAGGGGGGGAATAACCCATCTGTACATTAAAAAATATCTCTTGTCAAAGACGAAATCATTTTCGATATGCAGCTTTGTTTAGTTCTGCATAGTTGCGTAAAAGCTAGATGTACTTAAAAATGAAATATTCAACAGCGATATTTAAATTAAATAAATTTTTCTACCTTTCATTCCTCTTACCCGGCATTAAATGCAAAAAACACTGTTAACGTTATTAAATAGTTATTATTTTAATAAATTCAATGAAACTAGATAGAATTTTGAGTACAAAATTTGTAATCATCTTATATAATAAGGTATTGTCATAAATATAAGGAAATGCTCAAGTACAACTAAGAAGTCATAAACATAAACATGATATTCCTAAGCGGAAAAATTTTAATACAAGTTATCATGTGCATTGATATGAAATGTCAAATAGCAAAGTATAGCTGTAAAATACAAATACGACAAATACAAAAAATTTAGATTTCTTCTGATACAGTATTAATTTAGCAATGATCAATAATTTTGAGTAATTTTTTGTGAGGGAAAAATAAATACTAAATAAATCCATATTTTAACATAACTGACTAATTATTTAAATTATATGTCAATTAAATATAATTACATAGTTTTAATTACATTCATAAAAAAGTTTGCAGCGTTATAAAAACGATAAATTCATAGAATATGATTCAAACAAGTGGCCAGTTAAGTCAAAATTGTTTGAGAAGCATTAGTTAAACTTTAAAACGTTTATTAAGAAGCATCTACTATATTAATTTGAAATCATTCTGGTTGTTAAAGGCACTGTACTGATTATAATCTCAAAAAAAAAAGGAATTAATAATTTTAATTCGCGGAATGGCAATTACTTTCAGAGCGAAAATTTTGCCAAACTGCTTAGATGATCAGAGTAATATTTGATATAAATTTATGGAATAGATATTCCATAAATAAAATCAAAATTACCTCCCCCCCCCTCCCCAACATAAGCAATGTACTAATCATACGCTTATGTAATATATTGCTTATGTATAACTTCTTCATACATATAACTACACCATAAAAAATAACAATTATTATGAGGAAGATATATAAAAATAATTATTATAAGAAAGTAATGTCATTAACTGGTAAACAACTTCAAAACAGTTAAAAGATTTTATTCCAACAAAGAATTTTTTTTTAAAACATAAGTTTAGCATTAATAAGTATATTTTTCGAAACAAAACTCTAACAAAATGCTAAACTGACATATTTTTACACACATTTTCTAAGCTTCTTGATTTGGGGAAAAAAACTGAAACAGAAGAAGTGCCTATAATAAAAGTTCTTAAAAACAAATAGTAATAAACATGGGCGTAGCCAACGGGGTGCAGAAAGGTGCCCTTGCACCCTGCAAACCAATGCAATTTTTTCTGTTAAATATTAAACTATAAAAACTAGTGAAAAATTTGTTCTTTTCCTTATTATTCTATTAGGCTATTTCTTTTTCTATACAAAAGCTATGGACTGATAGTTTTAATTTTTCACAACTTCAAAGCCACTGTAAGGTTGTTATGTTAATTAACTAGCTATTATGGTTTTGATCTTTACTGCAACTTCTTTCCGGATTCCTCACCAGAATGTAAATTAGCTTTGACTGTATTTAAGCTGAGGGTAATCTTAAGAGACAGAGCGCTTCGGGCATTCGCGTCAGCTGTATCGAAATGTGATATTCCAGTTTTTGCATTCTGGTCTGCCGATGTTTTAAGGGGACTCATACACCTTAAACCTCTCATGATCTTCGAATATGTGACTGTTGCAAGAATTGGGATATTTTATTTATGTTAAAAGCAATTACTTCCAACTTTTTACAGCTAACTACATAATATAGCTGCTTTGGAAACTAGTAACCAAAAAGTTTGTGTTACCATAAATAGTTTTGTAATTTAATCCTCTTTGTGACAAAATATTTCACCATGTTTCCACCTTGCGCGCATGATATTTTAAAAATGGCTAATGGTACATACTTGAAATTGGATGGAATTCTTTATATGGGCACTATTTTCTAACTGAACCAACAATCTGATGAATATTTTAATATTGAAAAATTTTATGGGCGAAAGCATTAAAAATATTTTTAATAAAATACATTTTATAAACTCAACTCAAAATAAAATAAAAATTTAACATGAAATTTTTAGAATTTTAGGTTTACAGTAGTTTCCAAATGTTATAAAAGCTATATATTAAATATGGAATCAAGTTATGAAGCAGAATGTTGTAAACTGTGCGCGCAAGTTGGAAACATGAAGAAAAATGTCGTCACAAAGCGGATTAAATTTTAAAAAATATTTATGGCAACACAAGCTTTCTGATTTCTATTTCAGAAAGCATCTATATTATGTAGTCAGCTGTAAAAAGTTGGTAGTAATGCTTTTAAAATAAATAAGTTATCCCAATTCTTGCAACTCCCTTTTCACTGACTTATATGTATGTACCCTGCTCTCACCTGTCACCTGTATCTACTAGTTAGAGTAGATATATATGATATATCCATATTAAAATCTCCCTACTGTGATTATTTAATTTATTTCTCACGGCACGTTGTAGCCCTGAGAGTTGGAATATCCTGGCTCAGTGGGAGTCAAAATATGGTAACCTCTTGAGTTTGATCTTGCACTGTGTTGATGCCACTGAATATGCAGACCAAAATTAGAATAATCTGAAAATGCTAACTGGCAAATTTCGCAAACTTTTGCGTCTAAAAGCATATGCACAAGCAAATGTTTCTCATACATATATCTATGAGTGACAGGCGAGCCACATCGGTTACATACATAAGTCACATTATCGAATATCATATTGTGACAAGACATTGACGTATCGCGTTGTATTAGTAAACTCCTTAACAAAGGATATTGGTTGTAAGTGGGTATGCTAGTTTGAGAAGATATTCTGCAGCCAGTATCTTGCGATGATGGTACACCATAGTATCTTGTATCACCACAAGCAGTACGAGTCATTGGAGTGACCATCGGAGGGCCCCTAATAGTTAAAGCGATCATTTGAGGATTACTAGTCACTATCTGAGGGTGCCTAGACATTGAATGGACTATCCGAGGATCCCTAATCATCGGAGGCATTATCTGAGGGTCCACAGACGTTGAAGGGGCCGTCCGAGGGTCCCTAACGTTTTCAAAATATGAATATTGTGATGATTGTCTAGGAAAAGGACCACCATCTCTGAAAGAAGTAGAAGTGCTAGCCATCTGATGGTCATGTGTAGATTGTAAATGTGAATACTGGCCTTGTGTTGCTTCTTGATTAATGACGTTTTCATGTGGCGGGGAACAAAGATGCCTTTTTTGTCGGTGTTTTTCTAGTTTCTTGCTGCTTGAGTAAGAACGTTCACACACGTCACATGCATGTGCCTTCGCGGTTTTGTATTTGGAAAGGGCATTTTTATGAAGCGGCTGCTCCTGTAAATTCGCTTGACACGATTTACACACTTTTTTCTTTTTTTTACTTTTCACAGCCTCCGCTTTATCATTTTCAAGCGTTATAATGTATAGAACCGGATTCTTACAAATTTTACATAAATAGTTTTTGGATAAGCGGAATTTTTTTGATGAAGCAGATGAAGCAGTTACCTGGTCAATGCTAATTTCACTGCTCTGGCTAGAGAGAACTATAGTGTTTGAACTTAAAGAAATTATCTCTTCAAGAAAAACACAGTCACTGTCACTTTCCTGCATTTCAGTATTGCTTGATCGTTTTTGTTTCCAATTCTTTTTATATCTTCTTTTCCTTTTCTTCCCAGCAGTCCTGAAATAGAATATATATTGATAAACAACCTATAAAAGCAAAGTACTATTTATATTTTTAATGCTGTAACTAAAAACTAAATTTTTATTGTACAGGGTAGGAAATTTAATTTAACTACAATTAATACAGATTTCTGACATAAATGTATGCATAAACCTTTCCTTGAGGTACTTGTAACTGCTCAGATCCTAACGCTGATCTAATAGCTGGTTTGGATAACTGACTGTTTAAGGCAAAACACACCAGAGCCTAATGAAAAGGAGGACTTCATGAATAATTTTTAAAAGCAAATGGTTCGTATTTTCATTACATATCAAGTAAAACATAAAACTCCAATGCAGCCAGTCCTTTCGCTAAGATTTGAACGTGATCGCATTATTTTTATCCAATAGTTTTATGTACTAGGAGATCACCAGTGACCGAGTAGTAAGATTACTTTATATTGATTGTTAGATCTGTGTTCAAATACTGGTGAACAAGGCGATGGTTTCATGGTTTTCCTCATATGATCGTGAACAGGCATTTCCTCTTTAAAAACCATCCATAAAGACATTCATTCCCTTAGGCAGATAGTTCTAGAGACCTCTGCTTTAATCAAATAACCTAACCTAACTTATACATTTTAGGTGTGAGACTGGGCTAATAGCTAAAATCACAAAGTTCAATATAACGAATTTTAGTTATTTAGTACCATAAAGTATAAAATCTTTGATCTTTTCCACTTTAAGCAAATTTATTTTAATCACCTTTATTTTATGATTCTGGAAGTGAAAAATGTTCTGAACTAGGCACAATGAAGAAAAATTGCTGTTCATTTAAAATTTAACTAGTGATTATAAAGAGTGTCCATAATTTAATCACCGGATAACAAAACTGCATGGAAACGAAATTTCACGAAATAACTGGAAATAATGTATATCGATATAATCTTCAGCTCAAGGAATTTCATTTATTCTAAGTTTTGTGAATCAACTAGGAACTTGCTTGTTTACAAACAAAATGGCGTCACGCAATGAAAAAGCAGTGTGCGTTCCCTAGTAATGGGAAACGAAATATCTGAAAACAGTTGGAAGACGATTCCGACATGAATTTAATAACGTAGATGACGTAGCAATCTCGTCGCGCATGACGTTGTAAATGACGTAGTAATCTCGCTACGTATGATATTGCAAAGACGTCACATTATATCGTCTTTAAGACGCCCAAATGTCAGCAAAATTTTACTCTTTTGCGACCTTCTCAAACATGTCCATTACACATTCCTTTTAAACAAAGATATCGCTTTCGCACCTTTATATACCACATTCTCATGGCCAAAACGTAGGATGTTACACTGTTACGCCGTCGTATAGCGACGTTTTAGTGATGCCTTATTGAAGGTACCTTTATTGTAACATTCGCCCGTTAAAAAGTTAAACTGCAAAACTAATACCTTGTTAGTTCTGTAATTTACTTTTTGGGGATAGTTGAAAACATAGATATAACGCCTTCTTGCAAATAAAATCAATTTTATTGTGTCATTGTGTTTATTAAAGTATTATTTAATTATTTAATTTACTGGTTTTTCAAATTCTGACATACATCTACTTACTTGTTATTCGAAACATCTGAGTAAAATGCATATTCAATACAAAACCACATATTTTAACAAACTATTAATTAGATAAGAATTATTTATAAAATAATAACTTAAACTTCAGACATTTTCAGATCATCCAGCATACAATATAATTAACCTAATAATGTAAGTATCATTATTAATAACTGTTTATTGTTTTATTTTAACTATTTTTCTTGATACGTCTTGTCTTCTTAGGTAGCATAAACTAGCTAGACCTAAACAGACTGTGTAGCTAATTATCCCTAAGTCTTAAGTACGACAAAGTCTAGCGAAGGGTGTAAAGATTCCTTTATTAATTCAATTATGATTCACAGATGGCACCGACTCGTGCTTACAAAAACCAACACTCTTTGCTTAACTCAAAAGGTAACGAGTAACGTAAAAAAAGAAAGGGAATTAAGCTTAGCCTAACGGTTTTTCACAGATTACTCAGCGCACAGGCAGGCTCTGACTCGTAAAAGTCGACGTAAAACAAGCCCAATGGCAAGAAGCGCTCAACGTAACAGAAATCTAATCACTAACAAAATGAAGATAGCAACGTAGTCTTCAGGCAGGTAGAACACTCTCTAAAATTACCTTCCAAATATCTTCCCTTAAATACTAGCTTCTAACTCATTTGAATACACGCGAGCTAACTCATTTACATTGTAGCAAGAAAACGTGGGTTGAAAGCAAGAGCGATAGGAAAAGTTGCTTCGTTGCTGTTAGGTAAATTAGATAAATCCCCACATTTTTTCCTGCCAAAATTTAAGTATACGCAAAAGAGGTCCTTAACGACCTCGTTAAAGAACTTAAATTCTAACTATAGTACAGCTCCATTTATCCGAACTACGACTATACGAATCGCTTTCAGAATTTCATAATCAACTGAAGAAGATAAGGAAAAGGAGAAATAGGAGAAAGAAGAAAAGGAAGAGACAGGAGAAGATGAGGATGACGTGCCACTTGAGGAATTAAGAACCATTCTTTTGAAAATTCCTGGATGTTTAGAAGCTAGTGCTGAGGATACAGCAGAATGGATGCTGTGGGATTCGTCATATCCTAGGTTTCAAATGCTAAATGATGATGAACTTCAAAATCGCAATAACAACCTTGTATTTAGCGTACATATATTAAAACAATCGATTTCGAGGGCAGCTAAATGTCCCTCCTCATCAGGAGAACGAAATTACTAGAAAGGGGAAAAAAGATAGGAAATGAATGATGATGAACTTATTGAAAGTGTGAGAGAAGAAAGTGTCGAGGAAGGAGGTGACCTTAATGCCGAAACTGAAGCAGACACGGGACCATCAGCTAGTGAAACGTTTGCCGGCCATGAAACTGCATTGAAGTGGATGGAGCGTTAGCCCCAGTATGACCACATGCAATTTCTCATTGTCAAGCGGATGTGCGACTTGGCTGCCCGAAAACGGATCAAGACAGTGAAACAGCTTACTTTGACTGAGATGTTCAGCAAGCAATGACTTTCAGCACTTGTAAGTACTGTACAGTACGCTATATAACATGTGCGTAAAAGCTATATAACATGTGCGTAAAAGCTATATAACATGTGCGTAAAAGCTATATAACATGTGCGTAAAAGAGTTATATAGTGTATCCTTTTCATCTTAAGTAATAAAAAATCTCTTTTTCTTTAAAAATACTTGTAGTTTTTTTCCCTCCCATTTTCAACATACATTAATTAATTAAAGTGTACGTAGACCCTTTCTTCGGAAAACATCCAATTATCTGAATTTTTGATTATCCGAATGGGGTCCGTTCCCAACTGATTCGGATAATTGGAGTTCTCCTGTATCTAAAATTTTCAGAGCCAGCCTCTTACAATAACGTGAGATTTTAGCGAAACAACAGTTTTATTTAAAACATAAAGAGCTGGATCATATAAAAAGGTACAATATTTCAGCAGCTCCACATCTTTCCAGAAATCAGGAAAGAAAAAGTCTTTAGCAAACTATTCTAAAAAAATGATATAGCTTTACTTTACATTATCTTATTCTTACTTTAACATGTCATTTAAATTTCTCTGCACTTTGATTTCACACATTTATTCCACAAATTAAGTCTCTTCCCCTGTTGCTCTCCAAAAGAACTGGTGTGTAATATCCAGACAGTATCTTTTGCAAGTGTCAAAAACGCTACCAGTTAACCGACAACCTACATGTTAGCAATTGTGACTCACTAGGCCTCAAAGACTCTTTATTCTCAAAACTGCACCTAGCGTGCTAACAAGAGAGTGATTTAAATTTGAGTGTTGGATGGACAGCCTAACTTTTCTTTTAGCTTACATTTTTCTCAATCCTGCTAGCTTCCACATAAATGTCTCGTTCATAAAGTACAATGGAGTCGCCCAGACGGTATAGTGGTTAGGGTCGCAAACTGCGATACCAAAGAGGCCGGGTTCGAATACCGGAAAAGGCGCGGTTGTAACTGTCAGTACTGGAAACTCGAGCTAGTTTTCAGTCATAATGAGTACGCTAAAATTTTTTGTTTGATGATGATCCTTAGCAAGATCATTTTTAGCTCCCGCCGAACTGTATACATAGGTAAGGGGAGCTAATGTTTTTGGTAAAAAAATTTCATTTAGAGTTTGCAGTCAATAAACACGAATTAGACTCTTTACAATACGCTTACTCTTTTTACAATGATGTCTGTCTGTGTATATGTTTCTGAGGATTTTTTCGTCCACGATAAATCTTATCAAACTTCTAAAATTTTTCGTTTTCTGTATTTAAGCTGTAAGGCATTTAATTGTAATTAACCAGTTATTATTATTTTTAGCCTTTATTATAACTTTCGTTTTCCACATTCCTCACCAGAATGCAAAATTAGGTTTTTGTGTATTTAAGCTGAGGGTTTTGAAAGTTTAGATTCGAGCTTCTGGCAGCTGCGTTCTGCCGTATTTACTCTCGCCAGCTTTGCTTACATTTATAAACCGACTTTAGCGTCTTGCTAGCCGATGCTTTACTCTTATCAAACTTCTAAAATTTTTCGTTTTCTGTATTTAAGCTGTAATGCATTTAATTGTAATTAACTAGTTATTATTATTTTCAACGTATTCGTTAAAATACGTGCTGGTAAAATTCTAGTCAGCTCAAGTAATCTAGTTTATATGTAGTCTTAGTTATCTGCGTTCGAATTTAACTTTCTGCTTATGTTAATTTAAATACTCACAAATAGCAGTTTCGTCTGGAGCAAAACGTTATGCCTGTTCTGTTCAATTTAATACTAAATAAAAAGGTTACTTTAACCTTTTTCAGTAATTTAGGACTTGTTTGAGACTAAGCAATAACTCGCTGTCAATCTAGTTGGGTCTACAGTATTTTATTAGAAGCTTTCAGTTACAGTAGAGCTTTACACAGCTTTTTGCGTTCCTATAAACAGTTGATTCAATTTTGGGTAATCCTGGACAGCGGGAAGTGGTACTTTATTTGAAGCTTATAATAATTTTTAATGTAAAACTATATTAAAGTGTAATCTAAAACTTTTCAGTTTTAGTATTTAAAGCTTTTATATTAATGGGAACAACTTATTACATTTTAGCAAAAATTGATAAAACTGATCGGAAAATACTTAACTTGAAGCTTTGAACAGATTTTTGTGAAAATATATAGTATGATATAATTTTACTTTGAAAATTATTTACATACACCTAACGGTCGAAATTAACTGACAAAAACTATCGAAAATTATTTACATATACCTAAATATCATAAGGATATGCGACAGATCAGTGATGAATTTAGATTTGTTGAAACTATAGAAATAACATGGAAAAATAAATTATTTTAACATGGAAACAATGTTATTTGTTTCAAAGTATTTTGTTCATAATGCGTATTTTAAATACGCATTATGAACCCTTAATTTTCTTTAGTTAAAAACCGATTAAATTATACTTTTTTCAACGGCCGAATAAAATGCATATTTTAATAAAAAGAAACAAAGAGAGCAAGCGTTTGCTTATATTGCTGTAAATTTAGGAAAACCCAGTTTTTAACAAGCCAGTTGTACCTATAAAAATATAATCCAAAATTTCTTATTACGAGCCTTTGTATTGCAGAAATACGTAAAGAAAACTCAGTCAAATGACATTATGAAGTAAGTCGTGAATGCCTCTTTGAGAAAAGAGTGAGCTAAAAAATTCACCGTTCAGATAATTAAAAATACAAACAGTCTTTCAATATTTTTTTTTCCAATGGCAGATTGTGAACAATTACAAATGTAACCCAATCCATGAGAATCTATACAGGGCCGGATGTGGTGGTCTCTTTATTATGGAGGCACCTAATAGGTGGGCCGCCATCGCCTTTCCTATGAAGGGACGGACAGTTACAACCATGCCTTCTCCGGGATTTGAACCCAGGCCCTTCGGTATAGCAGTCAGCTTCCTTGATCACCATACAGACTGGGCAGCATAGTCTTTCAACATTACTTAATCAAATAGTAATACTTGCAGTCATCCAAATAAAATTGCTACTACGTTTTATTACCTGAAACGCTATTGCAAAACGCAGAGAACTTTTCAGTAGTTGGTAATATATGAAAGAAGCATAGTTTAACTATGATTTTTGTAGATTTAAAAAAGAAAGAAGAAATAATTCCAAAAGATAAAATATTCAGCATGACCTAAAATACTACAAAAAGTAGAACTTTGGAAGTAAATCACTCATGAACAAAAAAATTGGTATAAAATTTTGTTTTATCTTTTTCTTGATGGAATTACTGACATAACTGACTGAGGACGTTCAACAATTTTAATTTTTTTATTGTGTTGGGAATAATATCAAAGAAGGTCTGATAAGCTCAACATTGTTAGATACAACAATACCAGAAATCTATATTTTAAGCTGTAGCTGTAAAAGCTCTTTTGCTGAAAATAAAGAAAGTTTGCCGAAAACTCTAACAGTAGCCAATTAACTATTCAAAAATCTGTCAAAAATTGTCGCGATCGTGTTATGATCATCGTGTTATAATTGGCGAGAAAAACTGTTTTTGCTTAATTACTCGCATAATTTAATCGGCATTCAGGTCTACATTTTGTGTTGCATCCAGGTACTGACAGATTTTATGCGTAAAAGCCATTTTCGAGTTTTTCTTTAACTTACAAGAGGTTTACTCACAAAACAGTCATTTCTATATTTGATTTAATGACTGACTTTAAGTTTGCAGTATTTGTGACTAAATAACAGGATATCAGTCTTTACCATTATTTATCAAAGCCTCAAGTATTTTTCCAAATGAAAAAACTTCTTGAAGGGTTTAGAATCTTATGGTATGGTTTATTTAATTATGGCAAAGCACACTAGGGCTATCTGGCTAAGGGAAGGGATGCCTTCGTGGAGGACTTTTTAAGGGAACCTGACTCGTATACACATTACACATGGGGAAAACCACGAAAACGCCTATGCAGCCAGCCCGTTCGCGGGATTCGAACCTCGGACCGAACTACCAGTGTTCAACGACTTTATCGGTCGGCCTCTGGTCGGCTTAGAATCTTATGAAAAAACTGGATCAAGTTCAACTGATACAAGAAGTCCAGCAGTTATTAAGTCAATAATCAACAAATAGTCTTAACTTTCAGGAACGTCAAAATTTATTTTGCGCTTAGATGCAACATACGCAGATCAGTCTTATTTGAAGAATTTTGAATGGCTCCCTTTCGAAGACCTTGATCAATTTTGACGTTTTATCGCTTTGAGAAATGACTTGGAAACAATTAAATATTATCGACTATTAAACTTTAGTAACAGTAATACAGCATAAGAAATTATTAGAACTTCAGATGCCATTCTCTAAACATTTAGTCCTTTATAATACATAATAATGTCTACATTAATTGTTTCGTTTTGCATGTATACTTATTATCTGTCCCTCATGTGCTTTGCCTATTCAATTAACATTACATTATGTAACATTTATAGCACATATTATCCCGTAGATCGTTGGAGGAAATTTCGGCAACGGTTTCCAATCGCTAATCGTTACTGGGGAATTCTAAAGTACACGGTCATTTACATTTGACAGTAAATCGCGCTATTTGGCCGGTAGACGGGGTAATACTGCAAATACCTATTATACAGTATGTAAACCGAGTAAAAAAATGGGACAGTTATACATCTTCCATTTTACTCGGCCTATTGCCAATATTCAAATTGCGTTTTTTATAGCTCGAAAGCGCGATTTAGATTATATATTAAATTTATATATAGTGTTCTTCTAGCATATTTATTTTGATATAAAATCGGACATGTTCTGAAATGACATGCCAATTGTTTTCCATATTTCGATTTTATCAGTTATTTTACCAGAAATTATGCCTAAATACCAAATTTTGTAAATTTCGGTGAGAAGGAGAAAGTAGAGGATTTAGTTTGGCGCACTTTTTTTACTTTGTGCCAAGAATAATTCATTTGGCGAGCCAGTTCATGGAACCTGTTTAATTTTCCCTTTCATTCTGAATGTGCGGAAAAAACGTTTCTTTCTTTTTTTTAGTCCAAAGGGGTATTTTGCCCTAAAGGACTATTATTTTCGTTTTGGCATTTTCCGTTGGTTCACTATAAATGTCCGATTCACTTTTCAAATTGTTACCGCCAATGATTTAACATTCTCTGACGTAATTTAAATTTATAGTAGCCTTCATTTAAAAAAATAGTCATTTTTGGAATTCACCCGATATGTTTTTTCATACGTCTTTTCATAATATAGGCCCATTCGCTGCAATACTTAACGCACCGCACAGAATGAAAACTTTAGCTAAATGTTGTATGAACGTCTAGAGATTTTTGCATTAAAGCTTGAAATGGATTTTACGCAAACTGCTGTTCTTTCTTTTTATTTTTTCCCTTCAACAATACAATATTTATTCTCAGTGTCAACACAAAAATATTCAGTTTTCCTTGATAGTTATATTCCATAACTTTTGTATTCTTGTCAAATCTTTTTAAAATTTCAGTTGTATCTTTCCGGGAGACCTCCTTTCGTTTTATAGACCTTTTTAGTTGTAAATTAAATTCAAAGTAAAGCTCAGTGGACAAACTGCTGAATTAAAACATATGTATCAAATGATTAGAGGCATTTCCCAATCAATGGTAGAAACATCTCCCAAATTTTTCTATCAACAGAATTCAGTGTTTACTGTATCCCACTGCCCTAATCTTAAAATCAGTGACAAATAATCTAAATAATCTAAATAATCTAAATAAAATAAATGTCAATTTTCAAGTTAAGTTATAAGGTATTTCTCCCGCTTTCCTAGCGTGCCTTCGTGGTGTAATGGTTCTGCACGTTGGGCCGGTATTCCAGAGGTCCGCGGTTTGATTCCCGGCGAAGGCGGTTGCTAATTTTTCATCTCATCGGCTTTCAAAATTAACCTAATATCTCTACAGTGGCACCCGAACTAAAATGGTGGTGGATGACGATTCTCCCCACCCAGGATTCGGCTATTGGGTCCCCTAAAAACCCCAGTCGCTCTTTAAAAGTGGGAGTATATAAGGTATTTCTCCCACCTTCCTAATTTTTCATCTCTCCAGCTTTCAAAATTAACCTAATGTCTCTACAAAGTAATGCTCATATTAAACAGGATATGTTAAATTATCTGTAGTAGTATAAGTAGAAACTAGTGATGTAAGAGGGTTAATATAAAAATTTATAGAACATATATTTTTCTAACAGATGAGACATGACCGAAATTGTCAAAATCTTAAATCTCAGTTTATTTTCTTAAATACGTATTTTGAAACTATGTGCAACGAAATAGGATATCGAGCATAGAAATTTCACTTTTATGGTAAAAAGCGAAGAATTAATCGAACTATATATTGAAGTTTTAATAAGCCAAGACTAAAGGGACACAATCCTTAAAAAACAGACATTGGAAATTTGACTTTGAATTAGTATCAGTTTAGAATAATATGTTTCGATGTTCACTTTGGCTTACCCTCGAAATCTGAGTTCCGAAAATCATTCAGTCGAAAATTTCGATTTACTGAAATTCAAATGCTCAAAGTTTTGTGCATATTGACGGCACGACAATTAAGTAATTAGAATGAATTTAAAGAAATTGAAATACTGTAATGTGTGCACTGATTCAGCTTCCTTTTTAAATAAGGCTTGTAGGTGTCCCTTTTTGACAGTGTTCTAATGGTAGATGTCGCATTTCTTTTACCTTTTTCATGTCACAAGGAAAAAAACTTTCCTTCGAGAGGCAACTTTAGTTTTGGGGAAGCGAAAATAATAGCAAGATAAATTTGCAGAATATGCAGAATGGCTCACTTCACAAATTTATTTTCGAGTGGAAGCAGATGTACGAAGTGGTTATTGACCGGTAACAAGATACAATATCCATTTGGAACACGGTTTCGGACGGAAGAAAGTACAATTAAAAATCGTTTGTTAATTCTGAGCTGTTCAAATCAACTAGTCAGCCAAACTTTGAAATTTCAGAATTGTTTTGACCCCTCAGAGTATAAGATAAACCTAATACCATTAATCCAAATACCTAATTCCTGTTTAATCTTCCCAGAACGCAGAGAAAATTTCATCTCTCTTTCCTTTATCAGCATGATAACGCCGGGCCACACACTACTCGCATCAGCAAACGTGCCCTGCAAGGTGTACAGATGCTTCCCTGGCAACTGTTTTCTCCGGTGTCCGCCGAAAACGTCGTGGAGAAAACAACGCAAGGCGAAAACAACGCAAGGCGAAAACATCGTGGCAGAAACACCATGGGAGAAAAATAAAGCAAAGAGAAAACATCGTGGTACAAAATATCGTCGTCGAAAATAAAGCGGTTCAAAAACTTCGCATTCGAAAATATCGTGGTAAAAAATAAAGTATCTACAAATCATCGCAGAACGATAACATCGCAGACATACATTTTGCAGGCTTTAATAATTGTGAAAAGATATTCGCATAATGATTTGTGAACGCAAGATGGAAAGAAGGGTAATTTTTACTTTCATATTTTTTATTAACTAATAAATATTTGCTGAAAATATAAAATGGAAACTTAAGCATAAAAAATTAATGCAACTTATATCACTTAATATAATTTTAAACTAACACCGTTAACTAACAAAAGCACTTAATAAAAATATTTTTTTATAAAGTTTTACTGGTAATTTTTCATGAAAAATATAATCTGAAGAAGAAGGAAGATAAGTCACTACATGCCCTTACCACCTATAAAAAATTGCTAAGTTAATCATGAGATTATTTTCTTCACTTTTGTTAATCTGATAATCTTATAGTAAAAATCATTTCTTTTTTGTTTAAATTTCTTGTTTTGTTTTTTATAAATTATTAGTTAATAAAAATATGAAAGTAAAATTATCCTTTTTTCCCTCTTGCGCTCACAAATCATTATGCGAATAACCATTTACAATTATTAAAGCCTGAGAAACGCCTTCTGCGATGTTATCGTCATGCGATGATTTGTAGGTACTTTATTTTTTACCACGATATTTTTTACTACGATGTTTTTAAACTGCGAATGTTTTGAACCGCTTTCTTTTCGACGATGATATTTTGTACCACGATGTTTTCTCTTTGCTTTATTTTCTCCCGCGATGTTTCGTGCCACGTTGTTTTCGCCTTGCGTTCTTTTCTTTGCGACGTTTACGTTCGCGATGTTTTCGGCTGTAAACTCTCTCCTGATCTTTCACCAATCGAACACATTTGGGATGTGAATGGACGCCATATGCAGATCCTGCCATTGCCGCGTTCAGAAGTCGAACTGTGACAAATGGTTGACAGGGAATGGAGAGCCATTCTTCAGGATACCATCCGCAGTCTAATTGACTCTGTACCTAGATGTGCTGCTTCGTGTATCGCCGTCCAAGGTGGTCCTATCATATGAAATGTAAGATAAAGGTGGACGTGGTGCTGTACTTATTAACCCAAATGGTAAAGGGACAGTGCCCACGTCCTCCGTCGCTTATCGCTTATCACCTACAGAGTCGACGCGTTTTTCTTTCTGTATTATGTATGTCATTTAGAAATAAAGATCACTATACTTGCAAATCTAATAGTAAATTAGAAACTAATAACCTGGCTCCTTATTTAAGCGGGCGCCAGCAACGGCCGACCGTTGAAAGACCACTGAATACTGATAGTTCATTAAGAGTTCAAACCCAGACGAACGAACTGGCTGCGTCATCATGATTTCCTTCACTTCACTTCTTTAACAAAGTGCATAAACCATATTTGGGCCCACCAGCGGCCGAGCGGTAACGTCACTGAACACTGGTAGTTCGGTCCGAGGTTCGAACTCCACGAAAGGGTTGGCTGCATGGGTGTTTTCGTCGTTTTCCCCATCTGTAACGGGTATACGAGCCAGTTCCCCTTAGACAGTCCTCCACGAAGGCATCCCTCCCTTAAGGCAGATAGCACTCGAGTGCTTTACTGTAATCTAATAAAACCAAACCAAAAACCATATTTGGCGTTATTATCACTTATAACAAACATGCCAAATTTCAAAACTTGACGATATATAAATTCAGGTATATATTTCGGATTTTTTGATTAAAAATATATAAATTTTTACAGATATGCCTAGAAATATATCTACTTTAAGATGATGTTAAAAATTTTATCGGTTGTAATTCAATGAATTATATGTTATAATTCAAAAAATAATAAATAATTTTTTGAAAATATAAATTAATTTAAAAATGCAAATTTAAATAAAAGTAAGAAAAAATGGGCGAATTTTATTTGAGCCTAATTTTCGAATTATGAAAGAAGAAATGAAGGAAGCGTAATTAAAAAAAAGATACTGATAAATATATAGCAAATTCAATTAAAACTGCGGAATTAAAATTTGAGGGCTAATTAAAAAAAAACTTCTGTTTTTTTTAGAAAACCGGGCGCATAGCATAAATAAATAAATAAATAAATAAATAAATAAAAATAACAAAATAAAAAAAAATAAAAGCATTAAAAAAAATCAGCGGATCATTTCAGAAATTGTTCGATTTTTGGTCAAAATAAAAATGCTAGAACAGTGCTATATATAAATCTAATATACAACCTAAGTCGCACTTTCGAGATATGAAAAACACAAGCTGTATTTCGTCCATGTTGCCGACTAGGACAATGGTCCCTCCCCCTCCTTTTTTTAACTCGCTGTGCATTAGGCAAAATAAAATATTTTTAAACAAAAAATGTATGTCAAACTAGCAATTTGTGAACACAGTTGAACTCCAAAATTAACCTTAGTCTGATAGAGATTTTGAATAAAATTCTGTCAATTTCGAGAACAATCAGACACAGGAAAAAAATTGCAAATTTCTTCAGCAGAATTAAAATTGCAAAATTTTGCAAAAATACTTTTGCTCCTGAAGAAGAAGGACTCGTGTTAGATCGCTCACGAAATTTACGTCACACTAAGATCTATCTTTTGCCTAATATAAGTGTTACATGAGTATATTATTAGTTTTACTTGTATCGAATTTCTAAATTTTTTATTTGTAAAAATAACCTCTTCCCCATTAACTCATTTCTCATTTTTCAAGCACGTTGATTTATGTTAAATTTATATCCAGATTGTTCGACTATTTATACAGGCTACGATCTCGATTAGTTTGTTCATATGGAGTTATGTTTTAGGTAAGAAAACCACTGAACTATTTACTTTTCACTTGGGCGTTAGCCAGCTTTGTCGGCAACAACCTCCACTTTCTGTGAGGACATGTGTTAGAGACTGAAGATAGGTCCCCTTAAAAACTGTATTTCAATTTTATTAAACTTTAATCATTTTATTGGTAAACATAACCCTTCCACTCAACTGAGTTCTCTTTTTAACGGCCATAATCATCCTCAATCGATATAATGATTATGTAATTTGAGAACACAATGCTATTTGCATGAATTTGCCATCAGAAGTACTACGTCTTTATATCTCATTTCATCGCAACTTGCACATAGAGAAAAATTAATATAAAACGCAATTTGTCATGTAATAACAGTGATCAGTCATTGAGATAACTAGATTATTTTTAGACTTAGCACAACATTGGTTCAGAACGATAACGGATTATTAGTGTAGTTAGTTCCTCTGGGAGCGAAATTCCGAGATTATTTTCGTCACGAATTATCAACGTCACGAATATTTTTTTCCCAATGGCGGGCACTCGCTTATTACAGCATTGGCCACCATGAGGCCAGAAGTGGTGGCCATTTTAATGGGGAGGCACCTAATAGGCGCCCACCGTTACCATCCTATGAAGGGACAGACAATTTTACAGCCATGCCTTCTCCGGGATTCGAACTCGAGCCCTTCGGTATCGTAGTCAGGCTCCCCTAAGCCCTATACCATCTGGGCGGCTACGTCACGAATATCAAATTTTCTAACCTACTTCAGATTAGCCCCCCCCCAGACAGGAAAGTGGTTAGTGACTCTGACCATCGTACCGAAGGGCTCGGGTTCTAATCTCGGAGAAGGCATGGTCATGAGTTGTCTATTCTTTCATAGGAAGTAACGGTAGGCATCTATAAAATGCCTTCATAATAACATGACCACCACTTCTGACCTTAGTAATAGTCAACGCCTATAATGGCTAGTGCCAGCCATTGGCGGGCATTACAAAAATCGATTTCTAGTAAAACAAATATACTGACTGTTAAAGGCTTCCATTCAATGTTTTTATTAACCTATTAATCTTATGCTGTTTGATTGTGGCTTTTATTAACCCTTTAAATTTAAGTTGCTCGATCCATTTTATTTAATTAACAAATTTAGCCGAAACAAAAGAAGAGCAGTGTGGTTAGGATGAAGATTTTAGTTTCTTAAGGTAAAAGGTACTCCCAATTAGCTATACATCTAGCGAGGAAATAAGAACCCTTGAGAGCTTGTTGATCAATATGCAACGGCCAAAATGTATCAGCGACATTAGAGTCATTAATTTTTTTTTTTTTTTTTTTTTTTTTTTTGTAAATAGGAGACGTGAAAAATGCACATGCCCTCAGCGATACTCAAATCCTGGACCTCTCGAATACGCATCTAGTATGCTTACAATTATACCAGGAAAGCATACAGAATGGAGCGAGGAAATACTCTCGAGGATCTATATAATTAAAAATTTTCTGCATCGAGTTGAAGTCTCAAAACAGCAAATTCGACAACAGATCGGAGTCTATTAGTGCTGATGTTGTGAATATGGTGCGTAATGATTGTCTTCAATTGAGCTTCGTAATCACACCACTGCAAAAAGACACTTTAAAGTAACCCCAAAGCCAGAAATCATATGGATTAAGGTTAGGTGATCGTGGCAGTCAGACTGTTCGAAAATGACGGCTAATAGTCACTTCCGAAATAGACGCTCAGCAGCTGATTCACGCGTCTTGCAATGTGCCGACGAGCGCCAATCCTGCATAAAAATTGTGCTACTCACAAATGCACTCTTTTGAATTACTAGAATAATCTGGTTGAGCAGTAGCAATTCATATTATTGGTCATAGACGGTACACGTAACAGGACCTGCACGAGGTATCTCCTCGAAAAAGAATGGACAAACGATAAACACTACCGTAAACTCACACCACACAGTAACCTTTTCAGAATGAAGAGACAATTAGTGCAACAGGAATGAATTATCCGTAGCCCACATTCTGCAATTTGAGTACTGCCACAGCCCTGGAAATGGAAATGGGCTTCATTTGTCCACGAAATCTTCCATGGTCGTGCATTTTCCACTTTCATCCGAGCAAGGAATTATAGGGCAAAAGTTTGTTATATTGGAAGGTGAGTAGGAAGCAACTCCTGAGCGTGCGTAATTTTAAATGGATGGCATTGCAAAATGTTTCCTAAAATTGTACTAATCAATTTCTGGTTACCGGTTACTGGTTAATCAATTTCTGGTTCTGACCGAGCGCAAACTTTTAGTCCTTCACACAAGCATCTTTCTGACTCAGGGCACGTAAGGGAAGGCTGTACGACCCTGGAAGACAGAGACGGCAATATGTCTGTCCTTCGCAAGCTTTAGTGCTCGAGGCCGTTGAGATCCTGCTTGGCATTCAGTATGGGTCTCCTTGACCTACGGACTCCGTATTCGCCTGATAGTAACAGGATCCCGGCCAACACAAGCAGCAGTGTCGTGGAATGATAAACCGCAGTCAGATAGACCTCGAGTCTGCCATGGTCGACATACGACATATGCATTTAGGAGTTTCTCCTTTTTACACCAGGAGTAAACGTCATATCACACTAAAATATATTTTGAAAGAACAACTCTTTAGGACAATTTTTCTATTTTATAATATGATATAAAACAGCTAGTCACCACGGATTACTTTGGTTTTCCCATGCAAAATGGAAATTAGTTCTTCATCCCATATGATGGTTGGCGATGAGAGATTTGATGCTGATATCTGGTTGGTTGTTGATAATAAACAATTTACTTTTTTTTTTTTTTTTCGCAAGGAAGAGGAAAATACCGTGCTTCTTTCTTTCCATGGTAGAACAGGTTGAAAAATTGTTTGAAGCACTTGTACCTCGGAAACAAAGGAATGTGTGATACCCACCTGACAGGCTGCTTACAACAACAGCAAATATCAATGTTCAAATGCGATTCCAGATGAGAAACCCACTGTGCAGTCTTTCCGTTTATAAACGATTTCCCGTTTATACACAATATGTTACTCACACGTGCTTTGGGCGCATACACTGAAATGCCAATCATTTGCATATTTCAGCATGTAATACCTTTCATGTAAATTTAACGTTTGCTGCATACGATCTTTATGATGTAGCAATTTTAGTGGTCAGCAGTGAATATCAGACCTACTTCTAAATTGTACCTAAGCTGATATCGCATGGAGCAGCTGACTTTAAACTATACTTATTAAGTTTCAGGTATTGGTGTTAATGCTTAATAAATGTTTTGTTAATAATATTTAATATGTTATATTCATTTGAAATACTTACTAATTTAGGCAGATACAGTAGCGATAATTATCCGAGGCAGACTCAAGAACCAGATTTGTTGAACTCAGAGATAAAGCTGAAGGCTTTTGTCCCAAATGACTGAAAGAACAAAAATAATTACCAAAATAAGTAAGTAATAAAATACACTTATTGCTTTTCGAATGTTAAGCAGAATGAAAGTGCTAATTTTATGTATCAACGACTCAAAATTCACATGAACTGAAAATTCGATCTATAATTTTACTATCAAGTTATGCCCAATGGGCTACATCCTTTAAACATCATGTTCTTTTAAAATGAAAGAACCACAGGCCGGAAAAGCTTAAAGTAACTATTAAGATCTTAACTGTGTAGATACATTAGGATTTTTATTGAAGCACGCAAGATGAAAAATTAGCAATCGCCTTCGCCGGGAATCGAACCACGGAACTCTGGAAATAGGCTCAGTGTGCTGACACTTCACCACGAAGGCACGTTTGGAAGGTGGGAGAAATACCTTACATACTTCTCCTTTTAAAGGGCGACTGGGGTTTTTAGGGGAATCTATCGCCAAATCCTGGGTGTGGAGATTCGTCATCCACAACCTTTTTAGTTCCGGCGCCACTGTAGAGACATTAGGTACTTTTTGGAAACAGGAAAGAGGAAAAATAGCAAACGGTTTCGCCGGGAATCGAAAAACGGACCTCTGAACTTCCGGCTCAGTGTGCTGAACAGTACACCACGAGAGCACGTCAGGAACGTGGAAGAATTCCTTATATACTTCCCTTTTCAAAGGGCGACAGGGGTTTTTAGGGGTCCCAATCGCCAAATCCTAGGTGTGGAAAATCCTCATCCAACACCCTTTTAGTTCGGGCGCCTATCTATAAACACTAGTTATTTTTTGGAATCAGAGAGATGAAAAATTAACAAAGCCTTCTCCGAGAATCGAAGCGCGGATATCTGGATACCGACACGGCGTGGCGTGCAGAACCACTACACCACGAAGGCTTGCTAAGAAGGCGGGAGAAGTACCTTGTAACTGTATTCCTCTTCCAAATAGAATATATATCGCATGGAGCAGCGGACTTTAAACTATACTTATTAAGTTTCAGGTATTGGTGTTATTTCTTAATAAATATTTTTGTTAATAATATTTAATATGTTGTATTCATTTGAAATACTTACTAATTTAAGCAGATAGAGTAGCGACAATTATCCGAGGCAGACTGACGAACCAGATTTGTTGAACTCAGAGATAAAGCTGAAGGCTTTTGTCCCAAATGACTGAAAGATTAAAAATAATTACCAGAATAAGTAAGTAATAAAATACACTTATTGCTTTGCGAATGTTAAACAGAATGAAAGTGCTAATTTTATGTATCAACGACTCAAATTTCACATGCACTGAAAATTCGATCTGTAATTTTACTATCAATTGATGCCCAATGGGCTACATCCTTTAAACATCCTCTTCTTTTAAAATGAAAGAACCAGAGGCCGGAAAAGCTTAAAGTAACTATTAAGATCTTAACTGTGTAGATACATTAGTATTTTTCTCGAAGCAGGCAAGATGAAAAATTAGCAATCGCCTTCGCCGGCAATCGAACCACGGAACTCTGGAAATATTCTCAGTGTGCTGACCACTACACCACGAAGGCACGTTTGGAAGGTGGGAGAAATACCTTACATACTCCCCCTTTTAAAGGGCGACAGGGGTTTTTAGGGGATTCTATCGCCAAATCCTGGGTGTGGAGATTCGGCATCCACAACCTTTTAAGTTCGGGCGCCACTGTAGAGACATTAGGTACTTTTTGGAAACAGGAAAGAGGAAAAATAGCAAACGGTTTCCCCGGGAATCGAACCACGGACCTCTGAAATGCCGGCTCAGTGTGCTGAACACTACACCAAGAGAGCACGTTAGGAAGGTGGAAGAAATACCTTATATACTTCCTTTTTCAAAGGGCGACAGGGGTTTTTAGGGGTCCCAATCGCCAAATCCTAGGTGTGGAAAATCCTCATCCAACACCCTTTTAGTTCGAGCGCCACTGTAGAAACATTAGTTATTTTTTGGAATCAGAGAGATGAAAAATTAATAAAGGCCTTCTCCGAGAATCGAACCGCGGACCTCTGGATACCGGCACGGCGTGGCGTGCAGAACCACTACACCACGAAGGCTTCCTAAGAAGGCGGGAGAAATACCTTATAACTGTACTGTATTCCTCTTCCAACTACAATGTAAATTACTAAAACATCACCAATAATAAACATAAAAACTTAAAAATAAAAAATTTCTTATTTAAATCTAATCTTTCTGGTCCTATTTCCTTTTGTCTATTATAAACCACACCTCTGTGCAACGTCAGTTGAAAATTAAAATGCTATTAGTGCCACCAACACTTATTACTCAGCATGAAAGCAACCAAGTATCAAATAGATAACGTTCGTTTTCTTCGGTGTATTCACACATGGATACATCTACCATGATGATGTACGCAGAACCGGGATTCGTTTGAAATGACAACGTGGTGCCACATCTGTGTCATGTGTCATCGTTCGCCGCACCGGTGTAGGCGCGCGTTTCTTTGCTGCAGAGTCAAGGGGAGCCACAACAACGATTGCCGTGTTGACCGTCCATAGTGCTATAGACACTGACGCACTGACTGTGCGCAAACATTTAGTCCTTAACACAGGCAAGTCTCTGACTCGGGGTACGTAACGGAAGGCTGTACGAAGCTGGAAGACCGAGACGACAATATGTGTGTCCTTTCGAAAGTTCGTGGTTAGTGTTCGTGGACGCTGAAACCCTGCTTGGCGTTGAGTATGGGCCTCCTGTACCTACGGATTCCGTATTCGCCGGATAGTCACAAGAACGCGTCCAACACAAGCAGCAGTGTCGTGGAACGCTAAACCGCAGACATATAGACAACGAGTCTGCCATGGTCGACGTCTGACATGTGCTGATAGAAGTTTCTCCTTCTTACACGAGGCGTAAACGTCATATCACACTGAAAAATTTTTCGGAAGAACAACTGTTTAGGACAACTTTTCTATTTTCTAATATGATATAAAACAGCCAGTCACCACGGATTACTTTGGCTTTCCCATGCAAAATGGAAATTAGTTCTCCATCACATATGATGGTTGGCGATGAGAGATATGATGCTGATATCTGGTTGGTTGTTAAAAATAAACAACTTACATTTTGTTTCGCAAGAAAGGAAAAAAAAATCGTGCTTCTTTCTTTCAATGATAAAACAGGTTGAAAAATTGTTTGAAGCAGTTGTTCGTCCGAAACAAAGGAATGTGTGATACCAACCTAACAGGCCGCTTACAACAACAAATATCAATGTTCAAAGGCGATTTCCAGATGAGAAATCCACTGTGCTGTCTTCCCGTTTATACACAATATGTTAGTCACACGTGCTTTGTGCTCATACACTGAAATGCTAATCATTTGCAAACTTCAGCATGTAATACCTTTCTTGTAAATTTGACGTTTGCTGCATACCATCATTACGGTGTAGCAAATGTGGTTGTCAGCAGTTAATATCGGAATTACTTCTAATTTGTACCTAAGCTGATATCGCATGGAGCAGCTTTAAACTATACTTATTAAGTTTCCGGTATTAGTATTAATGCTTAATAAATATTTTTGTTAATAATATTTAATATGTTGTAATCATTCGAAATACTTACTAATTTAGGCAGATACAGTAGCGACAATTATCCGAGGCAGACTGACGAACCACATTTGTTGAACTCAGAGATAAAGCTGAAGGCTTTTGTCCCAAATGACTGAAAGATTAAAAATAATTACCAGAATAAGTAAGTAATAAAATACACTTATTGCTTTGCGAATGTTAAACAGAATGAAAGTGCTAATTTTATGTATCAACGACTCAAAATTCACATGCACTGAAAATTCCATCTATAATTTTACTATCAATTGATGCCCAATGGGCTACATCCTTTAAACATCCTGTTCTTTTAAAATGAAAGAACCAGAGGCCGGAAAAGCTTAAAGTAACTATTAATATCTTAACTGTGTAGATACATTAGGATTTTTCTTGAAGCAGGCAAGAGGAAAAATTAGCAATCGCCTTCGCCGGGAATCGAACCACGGAACTCTGGAAATAGGCTCAGTGTGCTGACACTACATCACGAAGGCACGTTTAAAAGGTGGGAGTAATACTTTACATACTTCCCCGTTTAAAGGGCGACAGGGGTTTTTAGAGGATTCTATCGCCAAATCCTGGGTGTGGAGATTCGTCATTCACAACCATTTTAGTTCGGGCGCCACTGTAGAGACATTAGGTACATTTTGGAAACAGGAAAGAGGAAAAATAGCAAACGGTTTCGCCGGGAATCGAACCAAAGACCTCTGAAATGCCGGCTGAGTGTGCTGAACACTAGACTACGAGAGCACGTTAGGAAGGTGGAAGAAATACCTTATATACTCCACTTTTCAAAGGGCGACAGGGGTTTTTAGGGGACCCAATCGCGAAATCCTGGGTGTGGAAAATCCTCATTCAACACCCTTTTAGTTCGGGCACCCTGTAGAGACATTAGTTATTTTTTGAAAGCAGGAAGATGAAAATTAACAAAGCTTTCGCCGAGAATCGAACCGCGGATATCTGGATACCGACATGGCGTCGCGTGCAGAACCACTACACCACGAAGGCTTGCTAAGAAGGCCGAAGAAGTACCTTATAACTCTATTCCTCTTCCATCTAGAATATATATCGCATGGAGCAGCGGACTTTAAGTTTCAGGTATTGGTGTTAATTTTTATTAAATATTTTTGTTAATAATATTTAATATGTTGTATTCATTTGAAATACCTACTAATTTAGGCAGATACAGTAGCGACAATTATCCGAGGCAGACTCAAGAACCAGATTTGTTGAACTCAGAGATAAAGCTGAAGGCTTTTGTCCCAAATGACTGAAAGATTAAAAATAATTACCAGAATAAGTAAGTAATAAAATACACTTATTGCTTTGCGAATGTTAAACAGAATGAAAGTGCTAATTTTATGTATCAACGACTCAAAATTCACATGCACTGAAAATTCCATCTATAATTTTACTATCAATTGATGCCCAATGGGCTACATCCTTTAAACATCCTCTTCTTTTAAAATGAAAGAACCAGATCCCGGAAAAGCTTAAAGTAACTATTAAGATCTTAACTGTGTAGATACATTAGTATTTTTCTCGAAGCAGGCAAGATGAAAAATTAGCAATCACCTTCGCCGGGAATCGAACCACAGAACTCTGGAAATATTCTCAGTGTGCTGACCACTACACCACGAAGGCACGTTTGGAAGGTGGGAGAAATACCTTACATACTCCCCCTTTTAAAGGGCGACAGGGGTTTTTAGGGGATTCTATCGCCAAATCATGGATGTGGAGATTCGGCATCCACAACCTTTTTAGTTCGAGCGCCACTGTACATAAATTAGGTACTTTTTGGAAACAGGAAAGATGGAAAATAGCAAACGGTTTCGCCGGGAATCGAACCACGGACCTCTGAAATGCCGGCTCAGTATGCTGAACACTACACCACGAGAGCACGTTAGGAAGGTGGAAGAAATACCTTATATACTCCTCTTTTCAAAGGACGACATGTATTTTTAGGGGACCCAATCGCTAAATCCTGGGTGTGGAAAATCTTCATCCAACATCCTTTTAGTTCGGGCGCCACTGTAGAGAGATTAGTAATTTTTTTCAAGCAGAAAGATGAAAAATTAACAAAACCTTCGCCGAGAATCGAAACGCTGATCTCTGGATAACGACACGGCGTGGAGTGCAAAACCACTACACCACGAAGGCTTGCTAAGAAGGCGGGAGAAGTACCTTATAACTGCATTCCTCTTCCAACTAGAATATATATCGCATGGAGCAGCGAACTTTAACTATACTTATTAAGTTTCAGGTATTGGTGTTAATTCTTAATATTTTTGTTAATAATATTTAATATGTTGTATTCATTTGAAATAATTACTAATTTAGGCAGATACAGTAGCGACAATTATCCGAGGCAGACTGAAGAACCAGATTTGTTGAACTCAGAGATAAAGCTGAAGGCTTTTGTCCCAAATGACTGAAAGAATAAAAATAATTACCAAAATAAGTAAGTAATAAAATACACTTATTGCTTTGCGAATGTTAAGGAGAATGAAAGTGCTAATTTTATGTATCATCGACTCAAAATTCACATACACTGGAAATTCGATCTATAATTTTACTATCAAGTTATGCCCAATGGGCTACATCCTTTGAACATCCTGTTCTTTTAAAATGAAAGAACGAGAGGCCGGAAAAGCTTAAAGTAAGTAACTATAACGATTATAACTGTACTCCTCTTCCAACTAAAGTATAAATTGTTAAAACATCACGAATAATAAAAAAAAACTTAAAAAGAAAAAATTTCTTATTTAAATCTAATCTTGCTGGCCCCATTTCCTTTTCTCTATTATAAACCACACCTGTGTGCAACTTCAGTTGAAAATTAAAATGCTATTAGTGCCACCACCACTTAGCTTTATTACTTAAAATGAAACCAACCAAGTGTAGAAGATCGCATTAAATTGATAACGAATTCCATTTCATTACAATACGAATGAAACTGTTGAAGATTCATTTAAGGCAGAAGTCTTGTTCCACTTCCATTCAAGTCCACTCCTTATTCAAAGTTATGCGTTTCTTTATTCTCAGATGTTCGCCGCATTGACAGTATTTCGTTTTGTGTTATTAAAAGTGCCCCATTTCTTTCATCGATGAAATAACTATCCCTTGGCATCAATTAGGTAGTGTACAAGAGCAAGAAGAATTCTATTAACTCCCGCGAATTCATACCGCTTTAAAAGGAAATTATAAATTGCGATATTCAATTTCATTCTATTGTATGATTATTATACATTTGCTTTAAATTAGGGCGGTGTTTCCTAGTTGTTTGCTATTAGCTCCACTTGGCTTGCGAAAATTTTCTTGAAGCACTTTTTTATACTATGACATGTGTGATTATTTTATAAAGCAATAACATTACTGCTACTTTTACAGAATAATTCTAATAAAGAGCTGTTTATTTCTCTTTAATACTATGCGAAACGATAATTTCAATAACTAACCAGATAAAATAAAGGATAACTACAATTTTATTAAAACATTTAATGAAAGTTTAAGTAATTTACGTAGGACTACGTGAAACGATAATGCCAGTGACTAACCCGATAAAATACAGGTAAGGAAAACTACAATTATATTAAGAACGTCAATGAACATTTTTATTAGATTTATAAGGCAGTTTATGCCACTTACCTGCATTCTATGAAAACTGAAGATAACATGAAAAACTAGTAGTCTAGGAATGATATAGTCAAAGAACATGCATTGTTTCGCAAAATTATGCCAGTGTGATATGATTTACCACACTTAACTGTTTTTCGATTTGCTCAGCCGTCATATTACTCTTACATTCATTTAGCAAATCGCAAGGTAATACTAGAACTGTGCGTCAAAAAGCAAGTTTTCAAATGTATGACTCGTAGGTTTTTTTACTTCCTTGCATGAAGAGCATGAAGGAAGTATAGTAATCGCTAAAATTTCGAGTATCATATTTTAACAGAAATATCCGTTCTGAACATTGCCGTCTTGTGTTCTGAACATTCTCACCCCATTGTTTAGGATATTCTAGTTTATCACCTCACAAAAAAATAGTAATTTTATTACATTTGATAATTATTTATTTACTAAAATTATTATTTAATTTGAAATCCTGGTTGTAACAATTTTGAACATTGTATATTTAAATAAAAAGAACTATTGGAATAAGGATATTAACTTTTTTATATAAAAATTAATATACATTTATGAATAGAGTTTTTATGATCTTTTCGGGACAGAGAGATTTTAATACCTCCTTGTAAAATTCAAAGAAAGGACAATGCATTTAAATATAAGAGAAACATATAAATTAAAAGAATTAAAAATTAAAACGAAGTACTACATATCTTAAAACATCTCTTCAAAGACAATAAAATTTGAATAATTTTTTTTCGGAACAGCAAGAGCGTAGTACTTTACAGTAAAAAGTCGGAAAATAAACTGTATATTCAACGAATAATTTTTAGAAACAACAAAAAATTATTCGCAATTCTTGATTACATTGATTTATTTACAATTGTATTCTTTTGCTTATGACTAATTTTAACTTCATTTCAATTTTAGTTTTAGAATTACGTTTAATGAGATCTAATGAAACTTCAGGATCTCAGAATTAGATTTATTATTGTAAGTCACAGATACTGAGTAGATTAAAAAGTATTTTCTACTTAAGAACTCAGTTTTATACTTTCAAAAAATTTCCAAACATCACACCAAACATCTACGTTATTTTTCCCATAGTTAAAGTATCATTTTATTTAAATTAAAATAAGAAAAAATAAAAATGTCTGAGAACCATTTTGGGAAATTGAAAAAGCATACAGAGAAGTAAGATAATCATTTACATCAATTGTTAGGATTAAAGAAGCATACCGAACCGTTAAGGCGGTGTCTTTTAACCAGTGCCCTTGAACGTTAATGAGACTGATGGCATGAATGCAATAAGCATGAATGCAATGAATGCAATCATATGAATGCAATAAGCGCATGCTGTATACTAATCTCGAAACAGGTCTAGAGGCCAAGGATTTTCTTTCGGGGGGTGAGACAAAGGAAAGAAGGAGAAGAAAATGAGACGAAAACCACTCTTTAAAAACTCAAATCACGAAATGCTGATTTGGTTTTATATAAGTTGACATATCTACTTACCGCACTCAACAGTTAAAACTACCTCGTATTAAATTATGACGACTCCGGAATGATTGGTTTCGATGTTATCTCTTCGAATATTTTCCAGATTCCCTTTTTTACTATAAAAAGATCCAGAAAGGAAATTCAGTGTTCATAACTCACGAGGATACGATTTTGTGGTGATTTTAATTTTGCATAACACAGATCACAAATATTCTCTCTCTGCCCCCATTCCTCCTCTTTTCCCCAAGTACGTTTTTACAAACGTCGCAGTAAAGGACTTAGATGACTATATACTTTAATTGGTTCTTATTTCAAAACTGATCTGACTTTATTATGACCGCTAAACAGTAGTAATTTGACTCGGGTTAAAATCTTCGAGGACGAGCTGGCTGCGTGGATATTTCCGTAGTTTTTCACTTGTAAATCCGACTCAAATTTCCTTAAATCCGTAAAATGTCCTCTACGAGCTTAACCCCCCTATTTTTCATGTAGCTCATGTGTGCTTTGCCTTAATTAAAATAAAACAGCTAGTCCTTTCTACGTTATGTAGGAACTGTACATTTACTTACATTAGAAGGAATTATAGGAGTGAAATACTAGAAAATGGATAGAAAAGAGCATGAAACCTTTCACTTTGAAGGATATTTCACATCAGTCATTTTACTGTTAAAGTCAAAATCTTGGGTGAATATTAGTTCAATATATTGTTAATAGGAAATTACTGTTCAAACATTCATAAATCCTAAGCATGGCATTACTTAATGAATTCAATGAATTTTATTCAAATTAAAAACAAATTAACAGTCTCTTCAATGTTTAATAGAGGGTACTTTAAATCATGTGAAAAAATAATAAGAGATTACTGGTAGTAAGTTCTTATAGCAACACATAATTTAAAGCTCCAGGCTCTTGATGAAGTACTTTCTATTATCTAACAAATTACGGAAGTTGGCAACCATCTTCTGATACTTTCCACTTAAGAGTGAGAACTAACTGAATAGACTTAAACGATGTGGGAGTAATCTTAGTTTTTTAGTTACAATAGTCTGACTTGGAGCCTCCTTCACGCCTCCTTAAATGAAACCATAATATTTCGGGCAAGTTTGGAGGGTTTTTCCTTATATATTTAGAAGTTCCTAATTTAGATAGGTGTCACTAGCCACTATAATCCAGCTCAGGGATTCCCAGTTTTTTTCTTGTATCGAATCTGTCCATATTAAAGGCTTACTTCATCGACCCCCTTACATGTTTCTCTACATAATATACAATATACAATATTATCATAATCTAAATGATTGCATATAAATAACTTAAGATAACGATTAGATTAAAGAATATGAACGAAAGTTTAAAAAAAATGGTTTATTAGATTTATGTTAAATTATTTTTGTATTATTTTTAATTTTGCAAATACAAGCAAGCTTTCAGGAACAAAATCACAGATTCTAATTGCACAAAAGTTCGATTTTAATCAATGGGATGTCTGCACTTGATATATTGATGCGGTGTTTTAGTATTTATCGTAAAATTGCTCAATTTAATTTTTAACTCCCCTCATTCGAAAAATATTCAACCTGTCTTTGGTTTCCCATTCTAGTTTTGCGTTTTACTTATGTTTTTGATTGCATTCTCTTCTATTCTTGCGTTTTAAATTTTTATATTCAACTTATTGCTTAAAAAATTGTTTATTTAATAAAAATATTATTGATTTAAAAATATATTAAGTAATTTTAGTGTATTTTTCCCCTTATATTTATTTTATGTATTTTTTCGTACCATTTGATACATTTTTATACGAATAAACAATCAGTTATCAATTTTATTAATAATCTTTTGCAATGAATAGGACCCTGATTATGCCGATAAATTACATTTCAGATTCGATTATTGACCCTCAGTTGACCCTTTGATCATCATTGACCTCCTTTAGAATTTCTTCGAAAGCCCAATTATCGATCCCTTTGGGAACCCCTGATATAGCCACTATAACGTTTTGAAGTAATTATCGATTCGTTTGGGAATCCCTGATATAGCCACTATAACGTTTTGAAGTAATTATCAGCTTTTCTGTATGATTTTCTTTTTGGGGAAGGGGGAGTTATTTTTTTTAAACAATTAGTTAAATTCTTATACAAACTCTACATAAATATGCACTATTTATAGGACGAAACAAATTGAGACATACACTATCTACCAATAAGTATTTGGACACCCATGCAAATTACGATATCTGCGGATCTGATATATATCAGCCCGCAAAAATTGTGAATATTTAATAATATTTGTTATTTGAAATTCCGAAATTCCCATACAGGAAAAGGCATAATAAAGGTAAAAAATTCTAATAAAGTTGTTTCATAATTTGGGTTCTCTACATATACAATTTAAAATTTATGATAGCCAAACAGTAATTGAGTGGATAAGATCACAGAAAATTGGTAGGTCGATCTCAGTATGAATCCCAATGAAAATGTCTGCATGAACATTTTCCTATGTGTAATTACACCTACCTATAAGTATTTTGACACCCATGCAAATGCCGATGTCTGCATCCTGATGCACGTCACGCCCTTCACTGTTAAATATCGTGTTGGAAACAACAATGGAAATATTCGCTTGCAAGATACCACGAAGTGCAGAGTTATCTGACTTTGAGAAAGGTGTAATAGTCGGGTATCACAGAAATGGCCCGTCTTTTAAGGGGCATATCTAGCGAGCTGAATTGCACAAAATCCACAGTGACCTATGTGATTTCGAAGTGGAAGGTAAGCTGTGATTTCCGAATCGGCAGACCCACGAAACTGGGAGATAGAGACTAACGGGTGCTGTTCGGAGAAATTCGAAAGACACGCTCCCAGCCGATGGCCCAAATACTCCAGTAGTTTCAACAGGCATCAAGAAGCGTTGTTTCGATGCATACCATCCGTTAGGAAGCACCTCTGCTTGGCTTTCATGGTCGTGCTACCGCCCATGTGTCTTTGAATGTGATCCAAAGCACGTGGATAGTAGACCGTAGATCACTGGAAAAGGGGTTCTCTGGAGCGATGAATCAAGGTTCACCCTCTGCCATTCGGATGACAGGGTAGGGCCCTGACGTCTGCCTGGAAAACGCCTGCCATAAAGCATTGTGCCCAAAGCAAAGTTCGGCAGAGGGGGAATTATGGTCAGGGGCAGTTTCTCCTTGTATGGACTGGGACCCTTGGTCCAAATTAATGGTAATCTCATCAATTATAGTGTCTACAACATTGGAAGATAGTGTTCTTTCTACTTTGTCGCAGTTTTGCGGGTTGGACAAATAACACTTTCAAGATGACAAAGCCAACTGTCATGTTGCGAGGTCCACCATGGATTGGTACGATGAAAATGGGTTTAACCGAATAGACTGGACTGCTCAGAGACCGGACTTGAGTATTATCAACAATTTCTGGGATGAGTTGAATAGTCGAATTAAGGGGTACAACAACCGTCCAGCATCGGTGAAGGAACTTAAATATCTTTTCCAAACCGAGTGGAAGATAATACGAATAATCAAAAGGACAAATACAAGTATTTCTTGCATGACGGATTTCTTGTATGGTGGTACGCGAATAATTTTAAAGGAAGAATTTAGTTCGTTATATACTTGGAAAAAGCTTACGTAAAGAACAACAATTTTTGAATCTCAGCATTTAGTTTGTATAAACCTTAGAACAGAATTCAAGAGGAATGAACAGAAAACTAAAAATCTAAACTTATTGAAAGATTTTGTTCATGTGAATTTTTTCCACGTTATTAAATATTAAATTTGCAAATTGTAATCCGAATATTTTGGTTCTTTAAAGTTTTTTTTCTTTCAAAACTGTAGCAGAATTAAATATATCCATAATTAAAATACAGTGGTTAAATCGCCTTGTATTATTTACTGCAAGATGATTCGTCGGCATTTGATACTAAGTATGTTTTATCCTGAGTGTAACGAGATAACGAATGTTTGTTTATATATTCGGAATGTAAAATTTGAGATCACTCAGACGGATCGAAAGAGTTAGCAGTTAACGTTACCGAATTTTTCAGTTAATTTGGATTTTCTAGAATTAACACTTTTTAATTCAGTTTATTTAGGTTCTCTATAATTAATACTTTTGAGTTTAAAAAATGTAAGCACATTTTAATATAAATATACTTCTGGCATTTCGATATTTTCCCACTTAAATGAACACATAGGCATGTAATTGCTATAAGTTCAAAACTTATTGTGTCATTAGAAGCTACTCGAAATCCCAGTTTTTATTTTTAAGGATAAAATGTTATTTGCTGCATGCAATTAGAAGTAAATTATAATCTTCATCGTGAATAATTAGCAATTAATCAAGCCTTATAACATACAAAATTTGTCCATAAACATTTTATACATTTTTTAATAGCGAATTATCGAAAGAAAATTAAAAAAAGTGTTGTATTTAGCCGGTGCCACTTTGATCAAGGGAAACACTTAATGTTATTAAATTGCATGCTGAAAAAATAATATACCATTTTGAGTGTGTAAGATTCTAATATTTTTAATGCTTGATAATTTAAATTAAGAAATATTACATTCAGAAAAGATAAAAATGATTTGAAGAATTCAACGATAAAACTATGATAATCGATCCAGGCTTTACAAAAGCATTAATGGTCAAAACCAATGATTTCCTTGATTACATAGCCGCAGCCGAATAGTTAAAGTCTCGAAAAGCTTGTAAATCATCTTGGTTCAGGTCGACGTTTAAAAGAGCTGAACCCATTGATCTTTCATGACTTTTCACGTGTGAAACTTAAATATAAGCAAGTTTCCTTACAAAGCCCTCCATAAATACACTCCTTCCCTCAGAAAAAGGATTTCAATATTTAATATATTAATTAATCAACTGATACTCGAAAAGAGGGTTTTGCCTTCGCTCTCTGAAACCAGCCTAGCAGTAAAATCGCTGAACACTGGTAATTCTGAGCTGGGTTCGATTCCAGAATGCATGGGTATAAAATCTAACTGCATAGGTATAATCCTGTGTAAACGTTTCGGTATAATTAATTAATCGAAAATCCGATATAAGGTTTTAGTATATTTAACACATACACGTTTAATTGAAAGCCAGAAACATGCCAATGTTATTATGCACATGAGGTGTTTCACAAAGCGATCAGACACTCTTAACTTCCAAAAATAATGTCAAAAATTATAAATATATTAAAATGAATTTATAAAATACGGTTTTCTTTGAATTTCCTTTTATTTCCTTTTTTACACTAAATACATTTTTCCAAAAATTAAATATTTAATTAAAAAATTTTTATCTTCTGAGTGAAAAAAAGTCCTGTCATTTAAGAGACTGAACACTTTTGTCTTACTAAATAAATATAAAATAATAATAAATAAATATAAATAAATACAAATATTTCTGAAAATTTTTTAAAATCGCGTTATAGTGTTACTAGCTTTTAAAAACATAATTTAAACTTCCTGACACGGATCATTATTCCGACATGGATTATTATTTAAACACACACGGATCACATTATCACACGGATTATTATTTAAACTTCCTACAGGTTTCATTATTTTCATTTTTTCTCAATTCATTTTATAAGGTATTTCTCCCGCCTTCTTAGCAAGCTTTCGTGGTGTAGTGGTCTGCACGCTCAGCACGTAATTGAGAGGTCCGCGGTTCGATTCCCGGCGAAGGCGTTGCATATTTTTCATCTTGCCTGCTTCCAAAAAGTACCTAATGTCTCTACAATCTTGTATTACTAAATTTAGTTTCTATTTTAATGAAATGGTTTGCTTTCAAATTTTAATTTAGAATTTTTGCCAAATACATTGAGTAGGACTTAAATCTGGTAACTAAATTCAGTTTCTGTTTTAAAGAAATGGTTTGTTTCCGAATTTTAGTTTAAATTTCTTTCCAAATATATTTAAAAGGGCTTAAATTTGACCACCGGAGAGGTAGTTTGAGTATTTCAGAAAAATTAAGTATCAATCAGAATTTTGCATCCCTACTAATATATTTACAGTCATTTTTACAAACTCTCTATTCGCTTTCTTTGGACATGATGAGCTGCGGGTTTATAACATGTATCATGTATCGTTACATACTAGAATAATAATTATTCTTAAAGGAGAACAGTAGGTTAAAATTGTTTATTTGAGGAGATAACATATTTGTTTACTTAGTTGGAAAAGCTGGATACAATAAACAATAAAGGTCTTTCCGTTTTTTATAGATATATCAAATCTGATAAATTTATCTTGTTTTTCAAAATTTTGCTTTATTTACTTTAGTTAAGCAAGAAGTTACAAAGAACTAAAGTCTTATAAACAAAGGTTACAAACAACAGAACTAAGAAAAAAAAGACACAAGTCGTTGCCTAAACAGCATTCTTGCCTCCCAGTCAGTGTTGCCAGAAATTTTTCAACGAAAGTAGCAAATAGCAAAAGTAGACTAAAAAATTCGCAAAAAGTCGCAAATGACGTCAGAGATCACGTGATATTTTTTGACGTCAGAGTTACTTCGATCCTTAGTCGTTTTAATTACGTGTCTTAACTTTAACGAAAATTTTAAAAGTATATTGCTCATTTTCAGTTGTTTAAATATCGATTCTTTTTGTAATTAAGTCTAATTTAATTTAGATTTCTATTTTAAAATTATATTGTTAAATATTCCTCACATTTAGATTGTTAGCGCTTTTGTACTAAATTTTTTGAGTTGGCAGTTAATTCTTTTAATCCAGTGGTTGTTTTTTTTTAGTCCAAAGGAGCAATTTGTCCTGAAGGACTATTAATTTTCTTTGCATTTTGCTCTGAAAACTTTAAAAGTCTGTATCACTTTTCAAATCGTTGCCACCATATTTTATCATCTGTCTTATATTTAAAGAAATTAAATAATGAAGAATCTGCATAAATGTATGTATGCTTCTCGCATTGTGATAAAACAACGATACCTAGAGACATCAAAATTCAAATAACGTAATCTTCCATAGAATATGGGCACGTGGAAGCCCTAATTTGAATTTGAAATTTGTTTTATTATCGAGTTTAGATTTTGTAACACTTCAACGAATTTTTGATTAAAAAACTAAACAATTTCAAAGCCAGCACTGACAACACTGTACGAAACAAAAAACATTTTTATCTCCAGCGCGCGAGATTCTGTTTCGGAAATTCTAAAGATATACTCATTTAAAAATTAATTTGCGATATTGCTGTTGAACTGAATTTTATAGTTTGAGTACGCAAAACACGATATTTAATAAATAAAGGTAACACACAAAACGTTAAAAAAAACTCCCCTTTGGTCTTTGAACGTAATTTAAAATCTGAAACCTTTCAGTTTTTTTTTCCTTAATTGTGAGCACTTTAATTGAGGAAGGCTTTTCAGTGAGTTTTCCGTTCTGGGTGATGGACTTATTTCAGATTTTGATTACTTAAGTCTTGTTTGTTCTTTCATTGCTAAATTTATTCGTGTTGTTATTTAGAAAAATGCAGTTACTTTGATTTTTAAGTCATTTCTATTCCTTAGTTCTTAGCAAAATTATAATAAGGAAGATGAATTTTTTTCCTTTGTTTGGCGCGCAAGCTGCAATATATGGCGCGCAAGCTACAAGTTCTTAGTTCAATTCGTTATCACCATAGAACTCAGTGGGAAGGGGGCACTGTCTTAAAAACAAAAATTGTAGATCACTAAAATCATGAATATTAGTATCGCACGACACTGCTCCCAGTTATTCGACATGTAAAACCACGAAAAGCCCCACATCGGAGCAGGCGGTCCCTGTCCATTTCTTCTCCAGAATCACAAAATGTGCAAATAGGATCGATTGAAAGCCTATGCGGTGCAGGTAGGCGGCAAGGCAATCATGTCCTGTAGACAGACGGAAAGCAGCAACTGCATTGCATCTGCTTTTTTTAAAATTTAGTTTTGGATTATTGCTTCTCAAGTTGAAAGTAAAATCAAAAACAGATAAATAAACGCATATGAGATATTTGTGATACCTAGAGTACAAGAATATTTCCACGTATGATGCAACAAATCCGCAGAATGAGCACCCGATTTTAAATACAGATTTAAAATGCGATTTTAATGCTCTAATACAATACAATTCCATACAATTTTAATAAATCTTGTTTTAAAATAACGTATTTCTTAATTGTATTATAGTAACTTAGCGTAGTTATTAATCGAAACTGGTTGGATCGCGCTATGAATGTTTGAGCTTAGAATGCTTTTTAATTCCCAAAATGAGAAATATCATATTTTTAATTTCCTTTATTACTTAAAATAGCTCATCTTGGTAAGGAAATACCATGCGTGAAAATAGAATGATTAAAAAATTATAGCATTTTTCTAGTTACTTTGTGCATTTTTCTGAAGTAGTTAAAGGAATATAACAGCACTTTTTATTTAAAAATTTCAAGGAAAAATCAATCAAATATGATAATCTGAAAAGTCCAATACATTTTCTGCTTTTTTTTTACTTTGTGTAGCCGACTTTTACAATTATTATTTGGTTACTTCCGAGTAATTTAAGTTATATTTTTCGAAAAATATATCTTCAAATTTGGCAGGTCCTGTACTTCAGTATTAAAACATTCCTTTAAATTCAATAAAACTTTAAGCTCTGGTTTAGGGAATAAAGTTAAATAATTTTACACAAGCATTCCTTTTTATCTAATTTGCAGCTGTGCTGGGATATGAGATTTTTCTTTAACCTGTCTATACATCTAAACATGCTTTATCTCTTTCCTTTCATGCTAAACATGCAATAAAATATTTACCCAGAGAAGTAATCTGAAATTTCATAAAGGATACAAATTACTGGAACAAAATTTATACTTGAGTTGGGAAATTTACAGCAAGGAGATTCCAGATGCTCGCTTTTTGGAGGCTTTTTACAGTAGTAAATAAATAACTTAGCAGTTCCAAGTAGAAGACTTATAAAAAGTAATTTTACAGTTTAGTGTGGTAAAAATTATTAATTGCATACTTGAGCAGTCCTGTCTTTATATCAGAAAAGTAAGGTAACACAAAATTGAAAATTTTGTCAAACATATATATGAAAATTGTCAGGATGCATGGAATAATTTGATAATGGGTAGATTTTAAGCGTTTAGAGTATTCAAAAGAAGAATAAACAGTATTTTTCATTAATTAATTGTTTTAATTAAAATTATTATTAATTAAATTAAAAAATTTAGGAATTTAAAAATCGGAAAGGAAAACAAAATTTACAATTTTTCAGGGTCTTTATAGTCTTATGTACTTAGTTATTTATAATGTTATAATTAACTTATTTTTGAGTCAATTTGGTATGTATGAATATGAATAATAAATTATTGTTGTTTAAAATCGCTCATTGACGACCAAATGCTTCACGACAACCGCTTTAAAACTGTAAAAGGTCTATTGACGATTGCCGGAATATGCGGCAGATTAAGAAAATCGCTTATTGAAGACCGCCACTGTTACATTTTCACCCAAGAAAAGCATTAAGAACTGAAAGTGCCAATTATGAAAGTACCACCGCAAAAATTTTAACAGTTGAAAATGCATATTATTTTCTTAAAATTTGAAAAAGTTTACAATGAAAATTTTAAAACTTATTTCATTCTAAATGTATTCATAAATAATTTTAATGAAAATATGTAAAGAAAAATAAAACATTCCTATTTTTTTAAAAAGAAGCCTAACAACCAATTAGCCCATTCCCTAAAATAAAAGCATTGCCTGAAATCGCTCCATTTCACTTATTGCATATGTATCAAAAAGCTCCCAATACACAAGCGAAACAATTACCATTTCCTATCTACACTGAATAAAATTTATTTGCCAAATAAATTTTTGCGACAGAGTTATACGGGGTTTGCAAGATAGTAATTTCAGTTTTTACAAAACGCTTTGCTCATTTTGTTATTCTTCTGCTAATTCTGTAAATGTTTTTTTTTTACAATTTTTATTACAATTTTTAGCTTACAGTCAATTTTAACCTGGGCTGCAAAAATTAACATTATTTTTGACATATTTTACTTTTATTTTTATAAAGGCAAGAAAGCGGCTGAGGCTCACAAAGAGATATGTGAAGTTTATGATGTTGATTGCTTAACAAGAACACGTGTGTTGGAATTGGTTTAAAAACACATGTGAACACGTGTTGGAATTGGTCTGGTTCTCTCCAGAGATTTTTCACTTGAAGATAATCAACATTCTGGACGACTTCCCGAAGTTGATGATGACAAAATTAAAGTCGTAACTGAATCGAATTGTCATATAACTGTGCGAAAAATTGCAAAAACGTTAACTGTATCACACACAACAACAAAAAATCACTTAAGATGCCTCTGATGTTTTAAGAAGCTTTAAGTTAAAGTTTTAAGTGAAAATACTCATGTGGACATTGAAGAAAAAACCATAATGTATCATAAAATTAGTAACACAACAACCCTGAGCCTGGCGTAGATTTATTCAAGATCTCAGATTATAGTTCTTGAATAAATCCACGCCAAACTCAAGGTTGTTGCATTACTAATTTTATGCATCACTTTGTCTTTCTCTTCTGTTTTCAATTATGCATCATAAGATAATATATATATATAATGTTTAAAAAGCACAGCCCTGAATTTATATAATTCTCTTTTTTTTAAGCAAAAAGAAGAATCCTTTTTAAGGGAAATTACTGATGTGTACATCGAGGAAAAAACCATAATATATCATAAAATTAGTAACACAACAATCCTGAGCCTGACGTAGATTTATTCAAGATCTCAGATTAGAGATCTTGAATAAATCCACGCCAAACTCAAGGTTGTAGCATTACTAATTTTATGTTTCACTTCGTGTCTTTCTCTTCTGTTTTCAATTATGCACCATAAGATAAAATATATATAATGTTAAAAAAGCGCAGCCCTGAATTTATATATATATATTTTTTTAAGCAAAAAGAAGAATCCTTTTTAAGCGAAATTACTGATGTGTACATCGAGGAAAAAAACCATAATGTATCATAAAATTAGTAACACAATAACCCTGAGCCTGACGTAGATTTATTCAAGACTAGGTGTACCCGCCCGGCGTTGCCCGTGCATTTAGAAAATGCAGATAAGTGAATAGCGCAGGAATAGTAGTGTAGGACATGTAGACTGTCTCTCTCTCTTCCCCCCCCCACAAGCTACAAAAAAGAAATGAATTGTAATTAATCGATTTAATGTATCGTCAAAACAGCAAACTAACGCTAGAATAAAGAAATCAATTGTTACAATCGAACGTTATTTGAAAACAAATAATAATATCAGTGAGTCAAAAAAACCGTGATTAATTAATTATAAATAATTTTTTTAAAATTTTTCTAATTCAAAAATCGAAAATCGGGCTTCGAGGTCTGGTGGCCAGCCCCTTTGTGCTTCCGTATAAAAAATTCCAGGTCCCTGCGTGCGATAGATTTGGCTGGAGAGCTCGGTCAGACAGACACATTACACTTGCTTTTATTATTATAGATCTCAGATTAGAGATCTTGAATAAATCCACGCCAAACTCAAGGTTGTTGCGTTACTAATTTTATGCTTCACTTCGTGTGTTTCTCTTCTGTTTTCAATTATGTATCATAAGATAAAATATATATAATGTTTAGAGAGCACAGTGCTGAATTTATATAATTTCCATCTTTTTTTAAGCAAAAAGAAATTACTGTGAACATGGGCAGAACAGTAATGTATCATATAATACAGTATGTGTAATGTTAATGCATCATATGATCCTTATTAAACATTTCTAATTCGCATTTACAATTACATTCTTAATAGTTTCCTTTTGATATGTTGATAATGTTTGCCAAGTTACAATAAATATTGACAGTTTGGAGTTCTTTTTGAAAAAAGTCACCAACTCGCCCTGGTACTAACATATTAGCGCAACCACCTTGGCGAACTTTGCCAATTTTTACAGAATAAAGGTGATACGGCGAATTTTCAGATTGCAACTTATATCGGACATGGTTACCTAAAGAAGTGTTATGTGCATGGCTGCCAGAGTCTAACGACTTCGGAAAATTTGGCGACTTCTACTAAGGTTGTTGCAATAATATGCAAGTACCCTTGCCCTTTATAAGTAACTTTCACCAAACAGGACTTCAATCCAACTATTACAGACATATTATCAAGGCAGAACAAAAAACATCAATAAGAAAACTGATTTTGCATACTCTTAATTAAATTATATAAAATAAAGGCTTTTCCTTATTATAAACCGAATGTGTTATAAAAATGGGTTGAAAATCTGAAGTCTCCTCAAATCAAACCAGAATCTAAATTAAAATTATAATTTTATATTCAATTGCCGTTTTTTTATCAAATCATTAAACTAAGAAATAGCCAGTCCCCCACCAAAAACTCAAACTTTTATTACATTACATTCAGCTTAAAACCCTAAATGGTCAGTCTCATCCAATATAAAGCCTCAACCTAAGTCACTTTAGCTTATACCGTGTACGGTACAGTTCTGTTATCGGGACCGGATACAGAAATGTATGAATGTATATTTATCTGGGCGTGTGTATATTTATGCAACGATTTTAACGAAACGTTTAAATGAAAACCTTGCTCAGAAAGGTATTTGTAACTTCTGCAAATGATAAAATGCTACGAAACGGATATACGTTGATACTCGCAATAAGGTTTTACTAACGTAGATCTTTTATAAAATAACTATTTAGCGCCTTCAAATTGCAAACTTAACAAAATTGTAGAAATTTCTTACAATATTGTTCAATTGCCTACTCTGCCTTCGACAGGTGGAGTGTGTCTGTGCAGCAAGGGGACATTCAAAATACACGGTGAGCCAAAATTCTTCTCAAAAGTGTGGTGGTAGGGGAACAGCGGTGGAAGACAAGACCCTCGGACCCACCCTCGGTTGGTTCTTACTCAAAACTGGAGCAGAAACTTAATAGTTAGCATAGTTATACTTATTAGTTATCTAATGTATCTACGGAAATATTACGAAAATGCACAGGTTGTCGGCATTGCTCAACCTGTACCTGTAGCTGTATGCTTTGTTAATTTAGCTAGAAATGTTTGCAACATAAAATTCCTCTTAATTCCAGTCTAAACTAAGAATCATTATGCAATAAAATATATATACATAAGAAAAACCTCATTACTGCTCTATAAACTATTTATGAAAACAGATAATAACGTAAATTAATCATTAATTCAAATTAAATTTCATGTTTTATCTTAATTATTTCTTTAATTAATTTCGATCTTATTTTAGATAGCCAAGCTCTTCTTTCCGTTTATCACTTCAGACATGTACTTTGCTCTCCTCACCCTTGCGCCCTCCTGATCGAAACATTTGATTTCCCATCACTATCACTATATCTAAGATCGGTCATCTTAGATGATATATCATTCAGGAACTAGTGAATGAACTAGATCACATATCACTAGAAAATCATCGGATACAAGATTTGTTCATCCTAGATGATATATCGATCTAATAATTAAACCGCTTATACTGGATATAATAAATATTTGGCCATCTCATGAAATTTATTATCTAAGAACATTTCATTCAGATGCTTTATTTTTAGAAATGTAAGGGGATACCTATCAAGAGTAGTATATAAAACTGTTCATGTTTTTTTAATCAGAAGAGCTAAGAATGATAATTATAAAAAAATGGCTCGGGATGGATCAAACATACTTTAAAAATTTGCGTCTAACTTTGCCTGACAGTGTTTCGGAAGCCATCGCTTTGAACAAAATGTACATAAACTATTTTCAAATACTTTATTCTGCCGACATTTCGCTGTCAAAAATAAAATTAATAACCTTTCCTGCTTCCATTTCATCCTTTTATCAGTTACAAAATTGCACGGATTGCACAGTACAAAACTGCACGGAAGTTCAATCTCGCCTGTCAATAAAATCCATGGTTCGATCCTTAAAAGATTTCATTTCCGACTTTAATTCTTGGGGAATTATAACCTAGGTTATCAGTGTGGTTTAAAATATATCGACTAAACTAAAAGAGCTTTTCGCATCAAAGAAAAAGAAGTTTGAGTAAGAAAAGGCGAAATTAATAAGTCTTTGATAGTTAATCATTGTTGGAAAATTAATCACAAGTTTAACCTTGGGACTGCAAAAATGATTTTTTTTTTTTTTTTTTTTTTTTTTTTTTTTTTTTTTTTGTATTAGTGAATTCGATTCTTAAAGATTTTCACAGTCACGAAGATTTATCTTGTTTAGCTCCAATTCCAATCCAGTTCTTCCTAACGTTTTAAAAATTATATTAATTTAATTTTTCAGTTTTCGCTGATATTTCTGCCACTAGATAGCGCTACGTTCTCGTTACCTTCACTCCTTTTGGATATAAATACAACTGTGGCTTTCTCTTCGTTGCAGGTTTCTTTGCTACTGATGAAGAGGGACTTGTACCTGTTTGCCCTCGAAATAAATAGAATCTTGACTAAAATATGGGCCCAAAACAGGGTTGTTGCTCTGCTGATTTGAACCCATGGCAGGTTAAATGCGGTTTGTTAAAATTGCTCTTTCAGATGCTTGTGCTTTCTAATACAAAACTTTGGCAAAGAACACTTCAGATTAGACCAGAAAACTGTGTACAGACGATTAGGCACTTTATTTCGGAGCAAGAGATGTGAAAAATGTGCAGTGCTCTCGGCGGGATTCGAACTCTGCACCTTCCAACTGCCAGTTGCACGTATTTCTCTATTACACCATGAAGGCACGCGGTAAAGACGGAGAAAAACCTTACTACTGTAATTGTTATGTATATAATTTCGGCCACTAAAATATATTATAAATAAAAGGAGTCAAATGCTAAATTTTGAAAGGAAAGGATTATACGCTTGATTGATTTAAATTTTACGGAAAAACAATACGGTCTAGGATCTGATATTTAGCTTCATGCAAACTTTGGCACCATCGAAGAAAAAAAATATCAAATTGCATTAAAGATTATATTACTGTTATTACAAATTAAGAAATATTACTATTATAGCACTTTTTGTTTATGATAATACCCAAAACATTTCTTAAAAATTTATAACAAAATAATAATATAATTTTTAATAGTCAAAACTGGTAAACATTAAAAACGCCGAGAACTGTTTTTGGATTATAAACGTACTCTGCTGTGGCAGCTTATCTTTTTTCATCAAAATTATTATATTTCAGAATTGAGTTTTTTATTTCGTTTTCCCTATTAAACGGTATCAAAGTTAATAGATTTGGTGTTTATGCATTTAATAAACCTAATAAATAATATTTTAGTCATTTTACCAAGCACACATCATGCTAACTTACAATGCTATGCAAACCTTAAAAGGCTAGCACATTTATTGCAGAATGGTCAAACTTGCTGGGAATAGACATCGCAAATTATAGGGCATTATGAAAATATTTTAATGAATGCTAACTAGATTTGCATTCACAGGAGTACACGTAGCTGAAAAGTGTGAGGCAACTAAGCAATTTGATGCTTCTCTCATTATCATTATTGCAAGTTATTTTTAGACATTGAACCAAAGTGAAAAGTCCAAATTCCCACAAGTTCGCCAGTCGTATCTGTAAACTCAGTACCCTGCTGGGCCCCACTAACGAGTCCCACTGATGTTTATTTCATGTTATTCATAATTGGATATACTAACGATTTAGTTACAGACATACTGAATATGCAATAGAAATAAAATTATGTAGCTTAGAATATTACATTGTATATACTAATTATAAAATAAGTTATTAATTTGGCTATCAGTTATCAGTAGCTGTACTGTAGAAAAATAATGATATTTAACAGAAATATGTAAAACAATAAAGGGTGAGAAGAGTATTTTATTATGCCTTGAGTTCATTTCTTATATATTCTACTAGACTGCGCGAGTTCCATCAATACTGTGTTACTTCGTTGAATACTGCGTTACTCATATTGCACTGAATACTGCGTTACTCATATTGCACTGAATACTGCGTTACTTCACTCATATTTCAGTTCAGTACGAGTGAGGTAACGCAGTATTTTCATTTCAAGCGTAAAATATTTGAAAATTGTACTTCCAATTAAAAATGCTAATATTTGAAAGTATCTGCTTCAAAAGCATCTGTTTTAAATGCATCCTAATCCTGTTCTACAAAGCCCAAGTATAACATTTAATTACAACATATTTAACACTTCATTGCTCATATTTTAGCCGATTAATGCTTAACTTTTTCATTCTTTTGTTCGTTTATATAAGCTTACCTCCCGTTTTTTAGAGTAAATATTTCGTTAAAAATGCATACAAGACTTCTTTCCTTTCCTTTTTGCATAATCAGTGGGTAATTTTTTACATCATCTGCAAAAAATTTTTAAAATACATATAACAGATTTAAAAAAATTGAGAGCTTTCAGATTTTACATTGCACCCAAATGGACTTTTTTTAACGTTTTGCGTGTTACCTTTTTTTTCCAATGGCAGATTATGAACAGTTACAGTTGTAACAGAGTCCGTTAATCTATACTAAGGCGAGACGTGGTGGCCTCTTTAATATGAAGGCACCAACTAGGTGGGCCACCATTGTCTCCTATGCAGGGATGGACAGTTACAACCGTGCCTTCTCCGGGATTCGAACCCAGGCCCTTCGGTATCGCAGTCAGGCTCCCTTAACCACTATACTGTGTGGGCGGCTTTGTGTGTTACCTTTATTTATTAAATATCATGTTCTTCGCACTTTAACCATAAAATTCAATTCAACAGCAATATCGCAAAATAATTTTAAAATGAGCATATCTTTAGAATTTCTGATACACAGTCTCGCGCTGGAGATAATTTTTTTTTCGTACAGTGTTGCCATTGCTCGCTTTGAAATCGTTGAGTCTGTTAATCAAAAATTCGTTAAACTGTTAGAAAATATGAAATCGATAATAAAACAAATTCCAAATTAGGGCTTCCAGATTCCCATATTCGGTGGAGGATTACGTTATTCAAAACTGGATGGCTCAAGGTACCACAATGCGAGCACCATACATACATTTATACAGACTCTTCATTACTTAATTTATTTAAATATAACACAGGGCGATAATATTTGGTGGCAACAAACTGAAAAGTGAAACGGACATTTAAAGTTTTCGACGCAAAATGCCAAAACGAAATTAATAGCTCTTATGGGCTAACGCCCTTTGGGCTAATTAGACGAACATTCGTATTTATATTTTTATTTATCTTAAGTTCACAAATGCAAATTATTTAAAATATGTGTAAGAATAAAGTTTCAAAGTTTATTGGAAAGCGTTTCGCAGTTTAAGCTGACTGCTCACTAATATGTTCCTTTCAGTAAATATAATAGCTAATTTATAATCTCAACGGTCTAAGACGGCACTTTTTTTCTTTCTGACGGAACAACAATAAAGTGTTATATATCGCCTTTGCTTTGATCATTATATTAGACAGTTCATTGCTTGAAAATTACTATATTGGCCGCAATGTAAGAGCTCTCACATAAAAGATGACCCTACATTTTTTCAGATGATTTACAAAAGAAAAGAAACGAGTTGCTTATAACAGTCTCAGGCTCAAATTGCTTGCGAGCCGAATGCACGGTCTGAAAACAACTGGCAGGCCAGAGAACGTGTTTTTAACAAAATAAAAATTTTTTATCAATAAAATCAAAAATACTTTAAATAATTTTTTAATTTGGCTTACTAAATATTTATCAAATCAAACATAAACAATGATATTAAATTAAAAATAAACTATAAAAACTTGCTATGTTTTCAGAAAAAAACTTTCCATGCTGAGCAAAACTTGAGAGTAAATAATAATAACCTTTTTTTTTCTCTTATTTATTAAATTTGTCTTCGAAGAACAAATAAATAAACATATGTTCGTATCTAAATAATGATAAACTTCTTTATTTCTTACTATAGCTTGACACTTGATGGCTTTTCGAATCTATTAAAGTTTGTTGAAGAAAATTACTAGAAATTACCTTCATTGCGGATTGTAGACGGTCATTCGTCAATCGGGTTTTTCCATATTAAATTTTAACTGTGAATAAAAGCTGTTTGGTATTAATGCATTTCTAAACAAAGCGATTATTCTTAAAACAAAAATTCATAATGGAGTATATTTCGTTTTCGACAAGTACGAATAAAAGTTAATAAAATCCGTATCTTCAAATATTTTAATAAGATTTATGTCACACTGGGAATTAATTAGCTCTATTTACAAATTTTCTGGTACCCTAGTCATGTTCATTTTTAATGGTAATGAAAACGATATAAACTCGGACTTCAAATTTTCGCCATCGATGGAACAGCTGGCCCACTGGGCTGGGTGCTTTTCAGCCTGTTGGATCCCATCAATGGAATTAAAAAATAAATACATAAATAAATATAAATAAAGAGCTTAGTACTGTGTCCTACTGTAATTGACCACACGAAACGAGGAACATTGAAATAAGGACCAGAACATGGAAAGAAGGTGCATGGTGGTAACTAATGAGATTAAGGGGAACACTTATTATGGTACATGTTAGGCAGACAGTTATACAGTTATGGTACATGTTAGGCATATAGTTATATTAAGGATATGCTATATAATCAGGTACAGATGTAAAGATGAACAAATGCATTACAAATTGTAAGATACGTCAAAAGAGTTCTGGATTAATTATAAAATTAAATATAATTAAAAATAAAACAAGGCAAAACAAAAGCAAAATAAAAAGACATTAAGTAAATTAATATGTGTACAGAGCGGGCTACTGACGGCACGGTGTCCAAGGAAATAAGTCACTCCAGGCTGTCAGCAATGCTTTTAGCAATGGTACTGCAGTCTCTAATGCGGCTGAGAGCATATTGCAACATCATATCTGAATTAAATACATAATTAAAATGCCTTGGAGGGCCACATAGTGTTGCTTCGTTCCATTTGACCTGTGTGCTGCCGGTTTGAGACCACTGACTTGTACGATGGCCCCCATATGTATGCCGAAGTTACTCTGCAAAAAACATTTTAGTAATTTTCTCTCTCCTTCCAGCATGCCTTCGTGGTGTAACGGTAGCACACTCGCGCATATGCGAGAGATTCGAATCCCAGCGAGGGCACTCCATATTTTACATGTCTCCTGCTTCAAAATAACCTAATGACTCTACAAATACCATACTTGGGGATAAAACTGGGTAAAAACGTTTTCTTTAATAGTAAGAAATAGATGATAAATTACATATATCAATTAAGCTACCCATATAAGACAGATATTGTTTTCAAAAGGCCATTTCATAGGGGGATACCATCTTTTATTCGGGACGTTGCAGTTCTTACAAATCAATGACCTAGTTCGAAAGATGGTTTTCAGTAGCATTTTAAAATGTTAAAATTTTATGGTTGTAATATAAATTTGCTTTTGCTCTAATATAAATTGCTTTTGCATAGGAATTTATAAATTTTTCTTAACCATCACATTTTTTACTCATAAAATATTTCATAAGTAATCAAGATATTTAGTGCTTTTAAAAGCATAAATTTATAATTTTACGTAGGAGTAATCACATAAGATAGTATAAATTCTAATTTTTTCAAGTCTTTTAAGTTCAAGAAAGAGAAGACATTTTAATAACATTTTGATGTTTTGGTTTTAAAAATTTATGCAAATAATTTGCAGTTAATATATTACAGCGATAGCGATATAAATTATTATCCATTAATACTTTTTCTTTGTTATAAATGATCTCTTAATTATTAAAGTTATATACCTTAAACGAAGTCGCACGCAGACATCCTACTCCACGTTCTATCTTGATTATTTTCACAGTGCTAGCTTTATGTTGGCAAAAAAATGAAAAGCTTTATAATTTTTCTTGGAAAATATTTGATAATAGTAAGTTTACAGATTAGTGAAGAACAGAGGACATCTTATAGCCTTCTTTTTATTTACGTTCACTTGCCTTTTCGATGACTTCGAAGCTACTCCAAGATGACGACATAGATTTTTTTTAATGCAGTGGGATGACTTCACTAGTAAAAGCAGCCTATCAAAAAGGAGAAAATAGCTGGAAAGCGAGCTAAGCAAGCTGAAGCTCTCGAAACATTGGACAATCCTTATCTCATGATCATATCTCGGGGCGCGAAATTTCCCCCTCAAAAGATTTTGCGAAATATTACAGGCTGAATTAATTTCCTGGAAAGTAGGTCAAGTGAACCAGCTCTTCTCCCCCCCAACACGCTTTTGCTTTATATATGGAGTTAGAGTGTCATTTTGTCCTATCTTGATCCCAAGTCAGGCCTCCTTCTGGGAGGCCTGACTTGGGACTTTCTTGACTGACTTGGGACCTTCTGACTTTCCTTCTGGGCCTGACTTGGGATCGACATGAATGAGGTCCAAGCTGCAGTGTGCGATCTAGTCAACTATGGGTTCGACTTCTTAGCCGATGGTAGAAACTGGTGGTTGCCGGTGGCAAAAGCCACAGAACTGGAATCTTCGGTATGACCCCATAGTAAGTACTTAACCTTTACATTTGCTTTATGTCTTCAGACCGCTTTATGTCAGTAGGAGTAAAAGTGAAATAAAATTTTTGGACATCACAATGTGAATTTTAGGCTTAATTAAAGCAATTTCGTAATTACGATTTGGTGAAGTAAACGTTTTCGCTGCAACTTTTCTCGGGTTGTTATTTTTAGACTTTATTAAAATATTACGTGCTTTACTCTTTTAAAGCTCAGTATTGATTTCTTTTTAAGGTTAATATTTCAAATGCTAAAACTAAATTTCTCCTTAAAACGTTTTGTGGAACACTCTTTAGAACCGTGTAATAATTAGCACCGTTATTTAGTCTTTTTAAAGACCTCCAGTGGTTCTTAGAATTCTGTTTGAAGTCACATAATTTTAGGTTTTTTTTTTTAACTTAATATTATTGTTCCTTAGTACTCTTGTTATATCTATTTTAGGTGACGTTTACAAGTGGCATATTTAAATGACATACATTTAAATAGCAGTCTAAAAATAATAGTCATTATAAATTTTATCAGGTTCTGTTTTAAAAAAATATTTGGAACAGCTAATTATTTGAAATACTTTATTCTTAAATTTATAAATATTAAGAATACTCTTAATTAATACTTATTTATATTAACAATGCGTTTGTACTAATAGCAGCTTCAACATAAATGAATTTTTTAAATTTTAGAATTACTTTGCTAAGGAATTTTAAGTTACTCTGAAGCTGCTTATGTTTTTATAAATTAATCCTGTTAAATAACTGTAGGTTGCTATAACTTAAATATGCTTATTTTTCTGTATTTAAATGGAATATTGCTGAGACATTTTGGGGGAAATAATTCTGAATAAACCTATTAAATATGCTTTCTGACACTTATTTTAAATAGCATTCTAAACGTTCACATTTATAACACATTTTTTACTTCATATTTTTGAATATGATCTTAAGATTTTAAAGACAGTAACCGTTTTCAATTAAAAATCATTATTTCCAGTAAGTTGATGATGATTTTTTAAAATTTTACACGCATCCAAATTGCTGGTAGGTATTATTTCTTTATAAAACAATAGCCATTAGTTTCAGAAAATTCCTTTGAAACTTGTAACTTTTTTAAAAAAATATTTCATGTTTCCATAAAAATATTTATATATCATATGAGACTGACGAAACTTAAATTACAATGAACTTAAATTTCTTTCTAAACTTAGTTTTCATGACGCTGCTAATTTTTATATATTAAGTTACATACTTCAAAAATTTTACAACATTCTTGAATGTATAGGTAATTCGCAAAAGGAAACTTGCTCGACATGAGAGAAAAACCGGTGTTTCAAATTGTTTTAGGTAAGCTTTTAGTTTCACTTTCATATTTTACTTTAACAAGCCCATATGTGTTAAAAATAATAAAACGCATGATTTTGTTTCAGTTTAAAATTAAAATTTAAATCTCCTTTCCAAGCAATTAAAAAAAAATTTACCTTAGAATGAATAATGCTATGGAACGATTTACTGATATACTTTCTTTTTGAACCAAACTATAAAAAAAATTCAGTGTTAGTTTCGAATTTTCTCTTAACGTATTGAACAAGTTACTGAAAGGCCATTTTCAAGTTCAGTTCAAGTTTCGTAAAGCAGTTCCCAGCCTGGTGACCTACCTGCATGTAGTTGCTCCAAAAATAAATAGAAATTTTCAAAAAGGAAAGAAAAATCCGAAATATAAATAAAATCTGTATCTGAAAGAATTCATTTTTTTACAGTTTGTCAACCTTGTAGTTTACCTGTAGGTTGCTATAACTTAATACTCTTGGACTTAATGCTCTTGGACTCTTTCCTGTTAAGACAACTCTTTTTGCTTTTCTAACTTTATTATTAAACATTGCTTTCTTCGTCCTTACACCACATAAAATTCTACAGCAAAGTCACAAAATATTTAAAAACAGCATACCTTTAGAATTACTGATAGAGTGTTAAGTGTTACCATTAACTTAGGATAAGTAAGTTAAAGCTACTTTCATGTCTCTCCTGTATTTAATAGTGAGATGTATTTATGTATTTATGAATGAAGAATACTTTTAAAAATACTGTAGCATTTTTATATGGGATTTATTTAGAATACTTGCAATCTGAAGGACAGGAGAGCTTTTTACGAGGAGGAACGTATGAGCCAGATTTTACACCTGTATTCTTTAAATATGAGGTAAGTTTATAATCTTACCCTTCAGATTTTATATTAAAAGACATGTATCTCTTAAAAATACCGAAACTAAAATTCTGTTTAGTTTAGCTGAAAAATTAAATACCTCTCTCAAACAAAGATTTTAAATTTTTTCTTAGAATTTTGAAATGAGCATTATTCAATAAAAAATCATCACGTTTTTTAATCAAACTATAAAAATTGATAATATTCTTAATTTTGTTCAAAGGTTTTTATCAGCTTACCAAATGAAATGCGTTTCGTTTACTAAAAAACATTTTTAGATTGGTTTGAATAGTACAAGAAATTAAAGATGTTCACACAGCACAGCCCTATCATTCAACGGTCAGTACAATAAAACGCTTATTAGAGGTTGCTTTTGAATCCGAACGCGGCCTAATATAATAACAGGATTTCTCTCTCACACAATATATACTCTCCGAACTAAGATTTAAGGAATATTTCAAAGATATTCCTTTTGTTGAAATTTAGATTGAAATCCTTGCATTTCGATCATGCAAAATGAGAAATGAAACTATGAGATTATAAAGTGAACCAGGGAGAGACATTCATATTCTCAACTCCTAAGTATCATGAAATGTCTTCGTGGAGGACTTTTTAAAGGAAATGGCTCAAATTTACGTTACACATTTCGAAAACTGTCCCATACAGCCAGCCCATTCGCTGGAATTTCACAGTTCAGCGTTCTTATCGTTTGACCGCTGATGGGTTCATCAAAGTTTTGCAAAGATTAATTTATTGACATGCATTAAGATTTCATTAAGGCTCATTAAGATTCATGACGTTCATTAAGATTTGAAGGGCCCATAGGCCACACTGAGATGCAATAGAAACATTCGTCAAAATATAACGCGAATACTTCAATTTTAGGTTGTAGCTGAATCCTGGTATCTTTCCATGGCGGCCTTGAATGCCACACAGTTTCGGTATGCCGTCTACAGAAATTAAACATAATTTCTAAATAATCGTTGCGCTGCGTTTTCTAAAATTCTCGAATGAGTTTGATAGTTATTGACATAGATATTCTACTACAATTAGCAGCTTATATCGTATTATATGTGGCCACCAGCTGAACACTGAACACTGGTAGTTCGGTCCGGGGCTGGAATCCCGGCAAATGGGCTAGCTACATAAGTGCTTTCATGGTCTTTCCCCCTATGTGTAACGTGTATATTATTCGATTTTCTTTAGAAAGTCTTTCACGAAACATCCTTCCTCTTATGCAGATAGCCCACGGGTGCTTTGCCATAATTAAATAAACCAATCCAAGCCATAGTATATATGTAACTGTACGACGCGATTGTGTGATTCATTTTCTATTAATATTTGAAGAGTAACTGATTTTTTTTTGTAAAGTATGCTGAGAAAAACAACCTTAAGATTCAAAAATCTTAATTCAAATTGAAAAAATTCAAGAAACTTTAAGGAATCGGATTCAAGAAACTTAAGATTCGTCCTAGCTCTAAAATAAACTGCAAACTATGTTAATAGTGTTCTGAAAACTTCAACGGAAAGCCTTTCTTACACAGTGTACTAACTCTGACGAGAAATCTAATTTCAACAGAAAATTCTATTATATTTAAATGCTAATATAATCTAAAATTGCTCTTGTGCTTGTGTGAAAAATTAGCTTCATTCTTAATTCCTAATTCTAGTGTCTTTAAATATTTTAATTTACTTGAAATAACTTTATATTTCCATTTAATAGACTATTACAGAATTATTAAAAAAATTTATATAGGTATTCGAAAACTGATGAAATATGCTTGTTTACAAGAGTCAAATATTATGGACCAAACGATGAAGTTTTTTACGTTGACGTTGGGTAAGTTTTTAGTGGTATTTAAAATATTTTGTGTATTAAAAGTTATAAAATGTGATCTGCTTAGCTCAGTTTAAAATTTAAATTTAAATCTTTTTTTGACAAAGTAATTTCTAAAATTTTACGTGCTAAAAATAATTCATTTTTATGTCTTCTTTAGGAATCTAACTAAAAAGAAATTACATTGCTAGTTTTGACTCAGTTTTCTCTTAATTTATTAATGCAGATGCATTTTATTTGATACCATGTCATATTTCATGTTTACTTATCTGCTATTTTACTTTTACAAGCAAATTTATTTCGAATACATTTTACTTTTCTTTTATTGTTTTTCAAATTATGCACTGATTGATATGAAAGAATTAGAAAGTTAATTTAAGAAATAAACATGAAATAATGTTAGGATACCTCTTTGGATAATGCGATTGAAAACAAAATTCTCATTTTCGTCTTTCGAAAAGATTGACCTCTTTGGGTAACTGACTGATTGATTGGGTAATGAGATTGAATTTGCTTCCAATAGAGGCATTAACAAAATGTTAAAAATCTCTCTCTGGGCACTGAAAATGGAAAAAACACTGTTACTAATAATTGCATACAGGTACACATATGTATTATTGTATGTATTTTTTGCCTTAAAATGCATTTTACAAGTAAAGGTCGAAATTTTAAAGTAAAACAACCAATTTCTTGTTTATATAATTCTAATTTATCATCTTTAAAAGTAATATTATGTCTAAAATTCTAAATTTAAGATATTTTCTTTAGTAAGACTTTTTCTCCGATGTCAAGTGGAAACACGAGGACACGTTGTTTGATTGGTTAGCTGTTCACTCTAAGACAGTACAGTCTGATTACCCGAACTTTCGATTACCTGGTTACACCATATAAATCTAATTCATGCTAGAAATTTTTATTTTAATTGAAATAATACTGAATTTCAATTAACCCTATTCCTACCAAGCAAAACTTTTTTGAACAAAAATCCTGACGTCTCGCAGCTAAAGCCAGAGTTTCTACTATTTGTCAATTTTTACTCGCACAGTTTTTACCTAATTATTCTTAGCTACGTTGCGTTAGTTCAACAGCATTTTTCCCCTTCAGCTTAGCAGTTAAGCAATCAAACGAGAATACTTTTTGCCACAAAAGTGGTGGAGCAAAATAAAGTGAAGTATTTTAGTGTATTGTATGGTTTATTTTCTGCAATGCGTTAAAAAAGTATCAAGTGAAATTTCACGCATAATGCTGTAATATACAAAGAACGACAGACCAAAGTAATCAGTATGCAGTCATCATATCTGTCTTTTATTCTACACTTTTGTAATTAATTGTCGTTTTAGTTAACGAATTTATTTCAGTGACCGATAATTTCGTATTTTCCGATATCCTAGCTCATCGGACTACCAGAATAATCGAGTATAAGATGAATAATCAAGATTCCATCGTATTTTTATACGATAAATGTAAATAATTTAAATAATTAATAACTTTAATTGTTATCTAAAAGAGATGTTGTCTTGTAGTAATTCTTCATTCAACTTTTTAGTACTAATTTTTCATTGTAGTACCTTGAACTGTCTTAAATCTTTAGTGAAACCTGAAGTAATCATTCCGAATACTCCTAATATTTCCACGTGTGTATCACAATTCTTCATTTTTGTCGTTCTGCAAAAATTCGCCTAAGAAGTCTGAATTATTTTGTGTTTTTAATAAAGAATATATACATTTATATGGAATAGGTAATGCAAACTTCATGATAATTTTTTTAACGTTGTGTACAACAGAGCAATTTTCATTAAGTATTTCAAGCCACTGTACTTCTGCGTGATTAATAATTAGTTGCATAGCGGAAACAGGTGGGTGTGGTCCACTATAAAATCCTCTTTGACGATTTTCCGCTATTCAAATTTTTCAGCTTTTTATGAAGCGTGTTTTTTTTAATCGAAAGCAGGTAATATTTTTTCCGAGCTGAAGCAGGGATTTCTTTTATATAGCTCTAAACAGAGCATCTGTCATAAATTGTTTCAAATCAGGAAGCTTTTGCGTTACGAAAAAATAGGAAGAATACCTGTGAAAAGTTTGTAATACCTTTTTAGTAATGATATACTGCAAAAGGTTCTTACGTTTGGGAATGTCACTAAAATATGCAATTTCTAAATTACGTCATTTTTAAATGTGTCAGAGGTTAAGTCAATTTGCTTAAAATGTGGTATCATTGGGCATCTCTCATTTTTTTCCTGCGGAAGAAAAATGCGCAATTTAATCGACCATAATCGAAATTTTGAGGAAAATTACAAAACTAATCTTGAAGATAAAATTTTGTCAAAATCGTTCCAAAGGCAAGACTAGGAAGAAATTAAACAATTCATTATTACTATATGAGTTTGGATGACTATTACACATGCATTTTATAAGTAAGAAAGAAACTCGTTTCATAATCAAATTTAATAGCTATAAGCTCTTAAGAAAAGATATTTCGACGTGAAAATAAAACTAGTGAGCCTTCTCTAAAACGATCACTCAACGGTTTAGTTTTGGTCTCCTCTAAGGACAGTCGCTTAGAGAGGATGACTATCGATGACAGTGATTATTGATTCCAATTCAATTGGAGTCCAATTCAATTCAATTCAAAAAATTCCTTGGAGTCTATTAAAGAAACATTTTGAAATAGAAGTGTGATGTATAGTTTGATTCATTAATATCATTATTTTAATAAAATAACAAATTAATCACGCAAATAAATAACGAATAATTTAGCAGAAAATTCTTAGGAAATAAATTTATTCATAATTTCTGAAATGCTGAGAGTGAAAATATTCGTGTATTTTTTTTAAAACTAAAAATACATTACTTTATAAATTATTTTAGTAACTGAACATTGTTCACAGAATGAATTCTAGCTCTAAATCTAATTATTTCTTTTACCAATTTGAACAACATAAATAAATCAACTACCGTTTTATTTCTTAAATTACTACCCTCTTATTTTAACTTATATTTTCTAAATTACGCTCCAGTTATTTTAATTTACAATTCTCAAATTACGATCTAATTACTGTAGTTTATTTAGAGAATTTAGAAACCCTTCTATAGAAATACAGAAAACACTCTCTTTCTATTAAAATGCTCATCCAATAAAATATGCTTACTTGATTTTTAGCTTTTTGGCAAATTACTTTCCTTTTTAAAGCAGCTTGAACTTCTTAAATACGTCATCTCATTACTTCTTAAATTACAACTCAATTATTTAGTTGGTTTATATGCAGATCTTAGGCACTATTGCATAGTCATTATGCAATAGTGATTCTTAATTTTAAATGACGTGATAATTAAAAGATTGAAAAGTTATGTTTCAATAACCAGTACTTTTTTTTTACTTTCCTTTTCATTTTAGTATTAAAAACATTAAATGTTTCTATCCAGCCCGTGAAAACAGCGTTCTTTAGCCAGGAGATTTGATTTCAATAACGTCCTTTTTTGAACTTATCTTTACACTGATAATGGGCAGCCAACCACTGAGTTGAATTAGCATCTCTGTCAGGAAACCCCATTATAAGAACTATTTTATAAACTTGAGGTGCATGATTTTTTTCCCTGGGTCTGCTTCCTTTTAAAGTTTTCAGGTTAGAATTCTGCTAAATGCCTATTCATCATGAAAATGTAATGCTGGATGATTTAAAAAAGTGGTTTAATTTATGTATCTCAGTTGAAAAGAGCAAAGTATAAGAAAGGTGTCCATAATTCCATGCGTTTATTATTCGAAATACTTAAATAATCAGGCTCTTCTGGCAGTAATGAAATAGTTAATTAATCTGTGTGCGTGTTTTTCTCATTCTAGCCACAGTTAACAGTGCTTAATTATTAAATTTTGTTATATGTATAGCTATCCATTTAAGAAATACTGTAATTAATTTCCTGATGTATTTATAATGGTTAACAATCATTTTCTTTAATTTCACCATAAAAAAAGACTTGGATTAAATTCCTTGCATTTAAAGGGGGAAAGGGAAATATTACCATTCTTCTTTCAGGGAAACAACAAAAGATATTTATCTTTAAAATGCATAATTATGAATAAATATTTCTTAGTGAAATGTATGTTAGATATGAAATACCAGTTTTATGACTTTTAGAAATTCTACTAGGATAAGTGTAAGGCGCACAATATTTTAAAATGCATTTAAACCTGCTAATGCAGCTTGTTTAATAAAGTAACCTTGTTAACCCTTTGTATTCAAAGATTCTTTCGAGGTATAACCCCAATATATTTCCGTCTCATGATTTATAACACTTGTGTGAAACGTGTTATTTTCCATAATATACTAGATCATTTAGTATCATAAACATAAATTACGCGCTCTAACCAACTATTCTTTGCGGAAGTAGCAGTTATCAAGTTACCCACATAAGAATGAATCTCATAGAAGAAACTGCCAGCTATCCATCAACTGAGAGGTACTTATATATAATAATCCATTAGCTATCCATACAAGAATTTCCTGGCAAAGGGCTATCCAACAGAACAGTAGAATAGCCTTCTTAATTAGTGCATCTCCCATGCCAAGTAAGTATTCACTATGGGTGCTAACCAATAGCCGAGGAACTAAAGCCACTGCATTGGTAGTTTTTCTCCAGTTCGTTTCCTGTAAGCTGGTTTCGCATATTACCTAATAGGAATTAATGGTATTATTCTGAATCTTTCTCATATCTATAGTAAACTAGCGGAAGTACGCGATGCTAGTTAGTTTGAGAATAATGTACCTAACAACAGAGAGAACGTTACCGCTGTAATCCTTTTCTGATAACGATGCAAAAAAATACGATTCATAGTCATATATTTTTCAGTCTGATGGCATATGGAACCCACAAAAAATTTCAAAAGAAAAATAAACTAATTCTCTCTCATTATATCAGCAACAATGGCACGCAGTTTTTAATGATTTTCGTCTTTCTAATCAAATGGTCGTGAAAGCTCAATTTCCATCCAATATTTCACCTATATTCAATTTTAGTCTATTAAATATGGCAAAAAATTTATCATAATTGATCAGAAATGAATAACGCGAACAAGCAAACAGACGTATATAGATTTTGAAAAACTTACAAATTTTTGATTAACAAACTCTGCGATTTGACAGCGAGCAGTAGCAGCACTTCTCGAAATAAAGCATTTTTATAACCAATGTGCGAGACTGTTGCCACTCGGAAAAATGAGTGCGAAAATTAGCGTTTTCAGAGTTTTTAATTAATATCTTGGCTGATTATTTATTAAGTCGTACAAAGATGGGAACAGTCGAAATGGTATCCCACGAATTTTCGGAATCAGGTATATTTACTGTTTGGCAATGCTATTTTCATTTCATTGTAAAACTTTGAAATATTTTATTAACAAACTCTACGATTTGACAGCGAGCAGTGAACAAATATTATAAATAAAACAAGTCGAAATAAAGCAAGTTTTTATCTCCAGCGGGCGGGACAATTGCCACTCGGAAAAAATCAGGGCGAAAATTAGCGTTTTCAGAATTTTTAATTAATATCTCTGATTTTAGCTACTTTTTTTGGAAAAAAAAGTGAAAAAAAGGTCGATGTCGGACATCGACCTTTTCCAGGACCCAGAAAAGAATTCTAGAAAGTTTGGTGATGATAGCTATAGTAGTGACTGAGTTAATCGCGAACAAATACACATTCTTCTTTATAGTATATATAGATAGTAGAGCTACCAGAGTGCAAAGAATTGATATTTACGTGTAGAACCAAATACAAATGCAAATGCAAGAGATCGTTTAGCGAAGCTGTTTAGTATGTTAACTCATTTGTAGATTATCATTCAAAGACAAGCACTTCATCCTGCATATTTACTTAAAATAAGTTTTATCTTTCGTAATCGTTTTAAAATGCTTCACTACTTTTAGTTAAAATGTTTGAGGGGGGTAATTAACAAATAAGCAAAGAGATCAAATCTGATAAATAATACAATTTTTTATTACTGTAGCAAATGAGATTCTTCATTGCTGATAGTAAATATTTTTATATCCACAGTTGCAACAAAGCTTCCTCAGAAGGAAATATTCTTCTTCAGCTCAGTCAACATTTTTCATGGTCCCAAAGAAGGATGAATTCACCCGGTGACTTCGGAAATCTAATGTGATAATTTCGTGACAGCAGAACTTTCTGACGAAGGCAATCATGCTGTAAAAATTGTTATGTTTTCATATTTTATCTGTTTAAAGAGCTTTTGTTACTTCACTGTTCTGTTTCCGACTCCTGGCCAAACAGTGGCCAGTATTAAAGAATTGGGGAAATTGAGGGAAAGGTTCAACTCAGCTGTGTTTCCTGAGAAACATGAACTGTTCGAGGTTTCCCAAGAATTATTTTCCTATATATTATCATATGCCTATATATTGTTCATATTGTAAATATGAACCAGATTACCCTAAGAAGACCTACGTGAAATTATCTAGTAAATTTTTGCGTCTTCCCTTGAAATGTCGGAAGGGATGGAACAAAACGCTTTTTGCGTTTGAGAATAATGCATTCAGTTTCTTTCTACATATGCTGCATTCTTTGCAATAGCACAGAAACAGAAATTCCTATCATCAGTTCAGAAAATAATAATTAATCAAAATTAATAGGCCCACCAGCGGCCGAGCGGTAAAGTCGCTGAACACTGGTAGTTCGGTCCGAGGTTCGAATCCCGCGAACGGGCTGGCTGCATGGGTGTTTTCGTGGTTTCCCCATGTGTAACGTGCATACGAGCCAGTTTCCCTTAGAAAGTCCTCCACGAAGGCATCCCTCCCCTTAGGCAGATAGCCCTAGTGAGCTTTGCCATAATTAAATACACCACACCACACCAACACCAAAATTAATAGACAAAAAATCAAATTAAAGTTAAATCAGCGAACATAAAAAATTAAGCAATAAAAATAAATGAGTATATAAAAAGGAAAAAATTAAATAAATTATAAAAAATAGATAGAAAATGAAATTTTTTTAAAAATTTAAAAATTATTAAATAAAATAAATTTAAAATTTAAAAAAAATTTTAAAAGAATGAATTTAATCTGTTGACTAGTATTTACTTTCCTACCTACTGAAAACACTCAATAAATAAAAAAAGATCTTCATCCAATTTCGGAATAAATTATTCCCTCCCCCCAATTCCTGTCACTTCTTATAATTGAATGGAAACGATTAATAAGTTTTATGAGTCGTCATCACAGAACAAGAAAAGATTGTTGATTTTGTATGTAGTTTTAATAAAATATTGTTTGTTAATGAGTTTTTTTAACAAACTATTAGCATAAAAAACTTCGACGATAAGCTCAATGTGATATATTGGTATGTAAATATGTACTTATTATTTTTCGAGCTGCATTATTTTATTAGCTCATGTGTTTAAGTGTACTTTTTTTCACTATTGATTATTTTCTTTTATTTGTAAATACATTGAAATTTTTTCGACTCCGCTCAGTCTCTGGCTCATGTATGATACAGGGTTTCCTTAATCTTAGAATTAGTGCAATAAAACTCCAAATATGCAGATTTTTTTTTAACTGAAATCCTACCAATTCGGATAACAGGGTTGTTTTTCTGTAGGTCAAATGTCTATTTATTCGAATGAGAATGAAATTAATTAATTTTTTAACGTATTTTACTTCATTAATTTGAATTTTACTGTTAATTCTGTTTTAGTTTCGTAAAACTGCATAAAAACAAACAAAACTTTATCTTTAAAAACAATAGATATTATTTTTATTTGCGTAAGACGAAACTTATAATCTTTTTCTATTAAACTGCAATCAAACTAGAACATCATTATTCTTATTTGTCGACGGATAATAATAAAAAGAAAAAAATTAACAACGTATTATACGTTTCAGAAAATCAGTACTTGGAAAGGCTAAGAAATATCTGGTGAAGTAAAAACAAATAGAATGGCTCTACACAATGCACAATTATATTTTCCTTAATATCTATAAATTATATATTGGCGAAGTATTATGGATAAATCTACATATTGTATTCTTCTAAATTAACTTAATAGCTTCTTTAAAGGGAGGTTTTTTACAGTGTCGCCTTTTAATGTTATTTAAATTAATAAAAGTATTAGAAACACATGAATAATAATAAGCTTAACTTTACTTAACAGAGAAAAAAAAAACAAGCTATTCGGATAATTGAAATTCTGTATATTTGGAGTCTGCTAATTGGAATTTTACAATAATTGGTCGTGGTATATTTATGTATATATAGCGTTTGTCTACACTTTCACTAGAATGTAGCGTCCCAGAAACATAAGAAAATTTGTCCGTATCTGACACGAGCTGGAAGTTCATCTTCGCTCTTGAAATGAGAAATTGGGCTATCGTGTATATAGTATTGGGTTAACATATATATTTTTACTAACTGATTGTGGTATATATAGCATATTTTTTACATATTCAGTGGCGTGTAGCCTACAAAAGATATAGGCAAATTCGTCATAAAACATTTAGCTAATATGTATATAGTATTGGGTTAACATATAACAATTAACTGGTTGTGGTGTAATAATTGGTTGTGGTATATACGGTATTTCTCTGCACTTTTAGTAGAGTGTAGATAGGAGAGACATAGGCAAATTTGCCCATATATAACCAGAGCTGGAAGTTCATCTTCGCTCTTGAGAGAAAAAATGGGCTAATATGTATATAGTATTGGGTTAGCATATGGTTTATTAATTAATCGTGGTATGATACTTTGTTAATAATTATTATTTCATTAAACATTCATTAATTTCTAAATTCGTAGTTACTCATCCATCAAAAACGTTTTTAGTTTTTGATAATATTAATCGTATCGTTGGTTTCTGGGAGAGGTTTAATCTTTTGAAACGAGAGCACACGGTCACATCGCTTATGTATGTGAGTTCAAATATTTGGTTTGAAATTGCCGCCACAGCGGAAAACACAAAACTGTATTTGACGAATATTACCGAACAGCCTGTCACATCGCTGTCAAACACTAATAAACGCCAAGACTTGTGAATTAAGTACAAATTATTTGGAACCCTTACATAATGTTTCATGGATACGAAGATCACGGTTTCTTTCCAGGGAAGATCTAGAAGTAGTACTTGAAGTAGAACGCTACAGAACTAGTGTGCCCTCCACCTACATTATACTTGTCTGAGACACATTCAATTAAAAGTAAAAGGGAAGAATGATGGGCACATCACAGCCAAATTACAGATTAAATAATCATGGTCAAATAATCATGAATTAAAAATACGACAAGAAATGTCTCAATAATTAAGAAAATACACAAAGCTCAGTTGTTAGAGCATTTATCAATCGACAACTACTACCTGGATTCAGACCCTAGCCAATGCCGAGGTCTTTCCAGCAAATCTTTCCTTAGATTTTGATAAATTTTAATGTAATTAGATTTTAGTAAACTTTGTTAACTGATTAAAATCCAGTTAAATACTTAACACATAGATTTCATCCGTTGGTAAAAACATGTATACAGTTATAAAAATTTGTACTTACTCATGCCGAGCTGAGCACTTTTGTTCGCTCTAATAAAGCATTAAGCGTGATATTCAGATATGTAAATAAATAAATGTATTAACAGCGTAGAATGTATATGAATATTATATAAATGTAACAATGTAGAGGCAGTAAATTCTGCAACACGCTTTTGTTTACTCTTGCTGTGTATTCAGCATACTAATTGTTTACCTTGTACTGTGTATATTTTTATATATAATGTAGGTCCAAAAGCTTTATGGTCAGTAAATAAGCCTCAAAGGGAAACTATGCATCATTTCATAAATACTTTGTATTTTTGTTAATACATGTGTGAAGTTTAGCGAACGTCTGTATAATTCAGAGTTAGTGAAATTCTGAGTTATAAATGGTCTGAGGTATAATGTGTTTCTGATAAATATGTTTACATTGATATACACTTGTTTATTTTGAGTTAAAAACTTTTGGTAAGGGTTTGATCTTGTTAAGTTTTGTTTATAATTTAGAATTAATAAATATCAATTGTAAAAATTGGGTGTGGTATATATTTCTGATATGCAATGCACTTTATGGTCAGTAAAAAAGCCTCAAAGGTAAACTCTATGTATCATTTCATAAATACTTTGTATTTTTGTTACTACATGTGTGAAGTTTAGCGAATGTCTGTATAATTCAGAGTTAGTGAAATTCTAAGTTAGGAATGGTCTGAGGTATATTTTTCTGATAAATATGTTTACATTGATGTACACTTGTTTATTTTGAGTTAAACACTTTGGGTAAGGGTTTGATCTTGTTAAGTTTTGTTTATAATTTAGAATTAATAAATATAAATTGTAAAAAGTTCGGATGTGGTATATATTTCTGATATGCAATGCACTTTATATGTAGTTTTGCACTTATTTCTTCCAAGTTATAATTTTTTGTTAGTTTCTTATAACAACTTTTGCATATGATAATTTTTTTGTAATTCAGAAAGAATAAAATCTAACTAAACTTTTAATTTGCCTCTTTAATTGTACCATTTTGATTTAAAGTGTGGTCTGAATTTCAAATATAAATTTAGGACATAATTAACATCCTCGAAATATTTACAAAATTTCTTATTCAACTGGAACATTTTTATGGGACAATTTAGGCTGCTTATGAAACATTCCTCCCATAATCAAGAAAATTCTTTGAGGTGTAACTGGTTCGGTTATTTGGAAATCCTATATTCGACAACAGCACAATGAATTTTTCAAATTATCTCGCGCTCATACTCTTTTCTTCTCAATATAGAGTGTTCCAGTAAAATGGCGAACGGTAAATCGTTATTTAGATGTAGAACGATCGCCTAGCCTCCCTTTAACTCCATTTAGATGATAAGAAATGAAAGTAATTAGAATGTTCATACCATCGACGATGTGTATGTTGAGTTGTTATTTACAGGTCTCGTATTCAATTACGGATAATGGCACTGTTTATTTTCAGTTATTCCTCGCTCCTTAGCTCCTTTTTTACTTTCAGTTGAGGAAAAGATCTGTTCATAGTAGTTATAGGCCGTAATTTTTATAAAAATGACTAATACAATTGCATTCATGGACTAAACGAAGTTTCCAGTTATTCTTATAAAAAGCAAAAATTGCAATTTATTATGTGAAGATTTATAGCAGCTAAAGTTTACAAATTTATAGCAGGTTACGTTTACAGTTACAGTTTAATTATAAAAATAATTACGTTTACAGTTTAGCAGTTAATTATAGCAGCTAATAGTTAGATTAGATTAGATTATCTGAAAAAAGCAAAGCCCACGAGGGCTATCTGCCTTAAAAGAGCGATGTTTTCGTTAAGGACTTTATAAGGAAACCTGGGTCATATTCACATTACACACAGAAAAAACCACGAAAACCAACCATGCAGCGAACCCTGTTTTGGGGGGTCGAACTATCAGTATGCAGCAGTATTAAACACTTGGCCACTGGTTAGGCCTAGTAGCTAACGAATGAATAATAATAGTTTACCGGCTCAGACTTTGTAAGAACAAAGAAACCTGATTAATATTACATTTGAAACATTTCCATGTGATATTTTTAACGTAAATAAGTCATTTAATTTAAATCATTGATTGTATTTTCTACATTACAGCAAATTATCACTTAACTGAAATTTTCGAGTATTTGTAAATGCAGCTTCCTACTCAGCTTGTTTTATATTTAATCACCTATAATTTTGAATCTGAAATCTTGTCCCCTCCCCCGACTGGCCGACTGGCCTAGTGACTACTGAAGACTGATAATTCAAATGGACAGAATCCGAGTTCCAAAGTCTTGACAAATAGAGTGTTTAGCATAGGCGTTTTCATGGTGTTCACCCGTGTAGCATAAATGCGGGCAAGTTTACTTTATAAAATCCTCCACGAAATTATCTCTCTTCATATGCTGCTACTAACCATCATGCGCTTTACCAAAATCAATTAAAAAAACCTGCGCTGTTATTTTTTAGACTTAACCTCCTATTAGGAACATAATCTAGATCAAATCCATGAATTTATCACGACCAAGAGGAAGAAGGTTTTGTCTGCTTTTGCCTAAACCCAGTTCCGTCACAGTTTCGATGGATTACAACTTAGGTAATGGATCCGAGGGTCTATTACCAACTTTCTTCCCTTCACCAACTTTTCATGATAACTTTCGGCTGGCTGGTATTTTAAGATCCCGTATGCCCTAGAGACATGATACACTTACAAACATCCATGCCTTCTCTGAGGATTCGAACTTGGATCCAACACTCTGGCAAATTACTCCCCTATCACCCGCTCAACAGGGCGAAAAAGTAACTGCAGGCTGCAAATGAAAACCATTTATCAAAGCATGTTTTACGCACTTAGCACCAAAAGATATCTGGAGTTTAATGAAAGCGTCAATTTCTCTGAATATGACTCCTTTTAAACACAGTCATATATGTAAAAGCTTTCGGTTTCTTTTCAGTAACATATTTCAAAAGCCAAACAAGATCTAGTTTCTTCTTTTAATGCACTTTACTCTCTTTTTAATCTCCTTTACTGCCTTTAATCTACTTTATTGCATTTTAATCTACTTTACTCAGACGCCAGGTAAGTAAACCAGCTATATTTTTCATTTTCTGAGATTGCAGAATTTATCTATAACTGAGGCTTTAAACTCTAAATTTTGGAGAATAAATTCATAGAATAAGTAAATTAATTTAAATATTTTAAGCATAAATAAGTCAGTTGTTTTAAAGCATTGTTATTATATTTTTAACATCATAGCAAATGATCACTTAAGTGAAATTTTCGAGTATTTGTGAACTCAGTTTGCTTCTCATCTGAAATCCTTTTTCATATTTAACCATGTAAAACTTTTCGCTGCGCTTTGTTTAAACACCTCAGCTACATTTTTCATTTTATTAATTTGCAAAATTTACCTTTTAACTCAGGCTTCAAAATCTGTATTTTAGAGAATAAATCATAGAATAAATATATTGATTTAAATATTTTAGCGTAAATAAGTCATTTAATTTAAATCATTGATTATATTTTCTACATTCCAGCAAATTATCACTTAACTGAAATTTTCGAGTATATGTAAATGCAGTTCCCTTCTCATCTTGTTTGATCACCTATAATTTTTCGCTACTTTTATTTAAAATTGTATAAATTAACTTTTCAGCACATAAATGGAAAGCTTAATATTTGATAAGAAATGCTTGCAAGTAGTTTTTAAATAAATATAAACTGCTTTTTAAAATTCACCCTTATTATAATTATTCAATTCAAGAAAACACTAGACAGCAAATGAAAAATAACGTCAAGCATATAAAGCGATCTCAAGGCTTTCTTTCAAGGGGATAATTACTGAAATAATTAATAATAATATATCATAAATAATATATCTTTTATAATTACTGAAATATATCATAAATATTATATTACGATTTTATTTAGTTCACAGCGAGTTAAGACGAAATACATTTGAAAGGCAAGGCAATAAAAAAATTATTTGCTTTATGGTTGGTTATCCGATTGCGTAGTTTTGTAAACTATTATACAAGAGTAACTTTTCATTCATAAAACGTTACGTAAAATGACACAATGTGATCAGTCTGATTTACCTTTTCGTATCGCGACATACACGAAAGAATCAGCAGTCCGTGAAGCGCGCACACCAACATAGAAAAGAAGCCCACCGTAACACTTGAAAAAAAAAAGTGTGGAGAGGTTTCAAAAAGGAGATAGTGAGCAGCAAACAGATACGAGGGGGCGACTTGCCTGAGGGACAGACAACCATAACCTACATTCTCGTAATGTCATGGAGTGTCTTGAGTATCGCTAGTTCAGTCGGTCGAACAGATGCTGACTGCAGCAGTTAGGCTTCAGAGAAGCTCTTAGCAGTAAAACACGTAAGGGCTCAAATCGGGATAGTTTCAATTATAAAAGCCTGCGCGTTGCCTTCCGAAAGTGAAGGATTAGTCATGGAGGTCAATGGTTGAACGAAGGATGGATTTCCTAGTCTATGGACACGTGAGTTATTTTCTGTAGCATAATTTTCTTGTTTTATTGATTTTATTTTGTTCATTTGAATGCATTTCGTATGAGATAATTACGTTTCATAAAGCAAGCAAAGGTATCATGTTTTCCTCTTTAATTTTTTCCGTTATCAGCCAAAACGGAAAGAAAATTTTGAAAAGATGCGTACTCAGTTTTCGTCCAAATATATTGGACTTGCTACTTGGAAACTGTTTCATCAGACATGCCAACGTTTTTTTTTTCTTAGTGAACAGAATTTTGGCGTATTACATTTTGCATCGTACTGAGCGAAATTTGGATAAGCTGTGATTTTCAGTAGTGTTTACAAAACACAGTGCTAACGGACATAAAAGAAATTCACAGCTTTTAAACCAGCTTGTGTTCGATTTAAAACAGGGTTTCTTAAACTGTGGGTCGCGACCTGAAGCAGGAGGTCGTCAAAAATTAAGTTTTGATATTTCTTTAACTTACTATAATAATTTTACATTTGCCACATATTTTTCTGAAAATAGATAAAAATAAGGCAATCGAGAGAAAGAAAAAAACGAAAACGTTTCGACGCATTCTTTTTATAATATAAACGTTCATTTTCCTTGCTTTGCACGTGACGCTGTCATTTCGTCTGTTACTTATTTAAAATTTTCACATTGTACTATGTCTTAAAATTAGAAATTAAATTTAATGACCTAAAACTGCAATAATATATTACAGTACAAGTGAAAAAATTGACGGTTTCACTCACGAGTGTGTCGGATTTGCGCAATACTTATGGGATCCCACAAAATTTTCCTAAATATTATTGAGTCCTATGGAGGTAGCGAAAACATCTCAGTGATAAAACGGGGTTGCGACTGAAAAAAGTTTAAGAATCCTGATTTAAAGTATTAAGCCCTATATGCTTTTTAAGAGATATTGAAGGTGAACCTCTCTTCATCATTATCAAAACTTGAAATAATAAAATTATACTAACAGTTTGCGGAAGTCATTTAAAACATAGTAAAGATGAATGTAACATCAAAACAAAAGATTAAGCACTTGGGCTTCAGTCTTAATGACTCTGCTAAGGACTGCAAAAGCGTTAAGATGGGACTTCTAAAGATCGTTTAACATCGTTATTTAAAAACAAAGATATATAACATTAAGAGCAAAAAGAAGTTTTGTTTAACGGACATTTGTTTCTAGTCCTTTCAAAATGATTGTCAATAAAAGCATGAAAACTCTTTTTTCATTTTTATTTAGAAGAGTTTTGTGGAATCCAAGAACTTCTCAGATGCTGCTTTCAAATAACAAAGAATGTAGGATTTGTCGGACTAACACTCTTTTCTAGTTTTTATGCTTCGCTGATTTAGCCTAATGCTCATTTCAGGGAACAAATTGAACAAGTTTAATTTCGGAAAGAGAATAAAGTATGTTTTATAACAAGTAAGATTTACATTTCTTTACGATTAGAATCTTTAAGAATGAATTGAAAAATATTAGCTGTAAGTAATACAAATAAAAACCAATATTTGCAAAAAGAGACTAATTTTCTTAGAAATATCAATGTTAACTCAGATTTCATGAAATGGGAATTTTAACATGGTTAGAAGAGAAGCCATCACTGACTAATTATAGTATCGATAATTTAAAAAAAACTTAACAGTCACTCTGTATTGTAAAATAATAGAAATGAATAACTTTTGCCGACTTTTTATAAAACACTGTTGTTTTACATAATAAATGTAAATGTAAAACAGCCCTTTCAGAAATACCTATATACTTGCAGTTAATAACAGAATTAATTACGGTTACTAAATATCAGAATAAAATTTTGTTTAATGTCTAGAAAGATTCGATTACTAGAACAACTGTTTAGTTTATCCGTTGGCAGGTTTCTGTTAAGTGAAGCGGCAATATTACAATGCTTAGGTTCTGGGAACATTTAAGAGAATTTCAACAATCGATAGAGTGTAGTATGCAATCTTCAACATGTTCTAAAGACAATTATTTTAAATCATGATATTATCCATAAATCGTATAATAATTTGAAGGCATTTTATATGTTCAGAAATAATGATATATGCATAAAAATTTACAGATTCTAAATAAAAATCATACACTTTTCGGATAAACAGCAAATAACACTGAAATACTATAACAATAACATAATTAATATAAAAAGTTTTACACTAATAGCATTTATATATTTTTCCCTCTTAACGAAGCAAAATCATAATGATTTTTTTCAAAACCTGCTTGCTTATTTAATTTATGTTCTATAAACAGAACGACCGTGTTTGGAAGTTTTTCTGTACCAAGTGAAAATCGCACGTAAATTGTTTATGAATTTAAGTTTGCTGAAGCTTCTCTTTCCATCAGCCAGAGTAGAGTTAAGAACATTCTTATTGAAATATATGTATTCATGACTTACTTTTGGAATATCTAAACTTGTAGTTACTTTAACGTCCAGAATTATTGAAGTAGCGTGGATTTTAAAGCTAGGTGTTTCTGATGGCATTTTTTCAGCATTTTGGATACTTTGGATATACACTAAATACTGGCATTTTGGATATACACTAAACCAGGTGCTGAATTCTTTTAAATTGCTAAATCCAATGGCCTTTTAATTTTCCATAGTTTTGAAAAAGAAAATTGAAAGACAGCTCGTTTAATTTGTCGTATTTTCACTAGTTGTGAGATAAAATATTTATCGCTTGTATTTCAACTAGAAAACTTTGTTCTGTTTTCACTTAATTTGCAAAAATCTGATTTATTTACTTTGTATGGAATCTAATTTAAATAAGACCGTTTAATTGACTGCCAGATAATATTTTACACGATATTATTGAACTCATAAACTCATGAACGCATATCCTTATGACATACAACTTTAGTTTTTTTAATTAGTAAGATGTAACATAATTTCTTACTTTATTTTTATCTCTACTCTGACTCATCAGTTAACTTCGGAACTTCAGAGCTTTACATTTCATGAATAAGTACTTAGGACTATTTTTTATCTAAATAAGTCGCGACTAACAAAATTTGACCATTTTTGGACTAATTTTCGTTGTTACTTAGTTATTTTACTTTTATTCAAATTCCCCCCTCCCCACCCTTTTTTTAAACTTTTCTTTTAAGTTTCAGTCTTTATGAAACTGTAGTTCTCAAAATTTGTTTAAGAAGGAACAGATTATTTATAAATGCATTTTTATATTTGTTACCTAAACTTTTAAAAATGTGTTGTATCAGTATCATTTCTTTAATAATGAAACGAAATGGTTTGCCTTAATTCTTCCACTACAAAATTCAAAATTTTAAGTATTTTTGTTTGTTATGAAAGAATTGTTTTTACCGTTTCATTGCAAGGAGTAAAACAATTCAGAAAAGAAATCATGTCTTATCTCTTTACATTCCATTCTCGACCGAAAATTAATCACTTAATCCATCCAGCAATAACTCAGAAATAACAGTTAATGAAACCCACTATATAATTCCGAAACAAATTAAATATGAATACAAGAGGAAAAAACCTCAAGCCATATATCTCGTTCAACGGTAAATTTTAGCAAGAAAATGGAGCAAGAAAATAATAATTCGGTGCAGCAATTTTAGGCATCCTTATTTAATTTCTTCCAATGCACGTTGCAAATGCTGAAGCAATGTACAGGCAATTACAGCATCGTTAAAATTCTATCCGTGGACTTTGGAAAGCTTGTTAGGCAAAGATGGACTAATCGGCATTAATATAATTTCATGCAGCGGAAATGAGCTACGAATTCAGATTAGGCAGACGCAGTGAGTGGAATAACACAAACATAAATTAGCTTTAAATATGTTAACTCGTAATAAATTTTAATGTTCAGAAACATTGCATAGAATACTTTTAAACCGCATTACTTTTAAGAATAACTTAATGTCATTAATTCAGAGGATTGTAAACTATTCAAAATTCTTAAAATTTGTCTTGGAATTAAAGAAAACTACGCGATAAAAAATATGTATTGAAAAAAAAAACATAATCGTGGTGAGATGTTTAATTAACTCAGTCAATTCGTATGTAAATAATTTTGACGCTAATTTCACTGTTACTATGTTATAAGAATAGAAAAAAACACATGTAAAGATGATAATGAAGAGGAATAATTAAATACATCTACACACACGAAAGCTATCTGTTTAATAGAAAAAAGCATTTTTCTGGAGAGCCATTCCAAGGTAAATTGTTACCCTTGCTGAATAAAACCCATTTATAGCAAATTGTCAAGTCATCGAGAAGTTTAGTATTTCGCGGCTTTGCCACTTGACTATTAGCAGACGTAGCTGCGAAATTGAATTATTATCTGAAACCACTTAAATATCATAATCACTTTGTTGATCTCTAATAAACTCAACGCCTCTTCGCGAGTGCTGTCCCATTCTGAATGTAATTCCTTAATTTCAGTAGTTTTCTATATGAATTATGTTTGTTTTGGAGATCTTGGGTTGTAAAAACATTAGATTTTATTTCGGTGCAAAAACATGCAAGATTACAGATGCCCACATCAGGATTCAAGCAACGGACTTCACATGCTCCCAGTTACTCCACGAAGACATGCAGTGAGAGGAAAGAAAATTTCTTATTTTCTTAATTTTCTATTCGAAAGCTGCTATTATATATTCTAACTCCCTCCTCCCATTCGTTGAAGCATTTCAGTACCCTTTAGATTCAGTATGTACAAAATTAAAGCCATTTCTTCAATATACTAAGCAATTTACAGAGTTTGTTATCTCCATCACTCTCAAAATTATAACTTAATCATGACTTTTATAAAATACGTTTCCAAACTGTGATGATCTTTAAGCTGTAAGTAAAATATTACAATGGGTACATTAGGTCGTATTTCAATCAGAATTCAGGAAGTATATTAGATAATGCTAAATAAGAAAATTAAAAATTAATGCTCCAGTTAATGCTCTTGTTAGAAAAAACTACATTCAAATAACGCAGAAAATAACTAATTGTGTTAAGAGGAATAAAATTTCTGTTCAGTTGTATATATGTATGTTCATAACAATGCTACGCATATTAAAACTTTTTTGAGGTCAGTTTCATAGCACAACTTCACTTATGAAAGGGTAAAATAGCAATAGCAAGGCGTGTGTATTAAAATGGATTAAATCAAGAGTTTGACTTCTTGGATCACATCACATCACTTCACTACTCACATAAAATAAATAATTATACAGTGAATAGGTAATCTCTAATGTTGTCTCTAGTTCTATCGATGTAAGAATTTATTGTTTTTTAAAATGTAATTCTTCATTTAAAATTCAAAATTAATTAACGTGTATAACTAACTGCTCTCAGATTCTTAGGACTTGTCTCCAAAACTTCTTTTCCCTCTAAAATCTCGTTCCGCTCTTCGCCAAAAGTTCTGAATGTGTAACCACCAAAATCCCTCCTTCAATGCAAGAAATAAGTGGTTGTAATAAATTCACGAGGGATATTATTATTTTTTTTTCGATTCACCAAATTGATATTGTAGTAGACTATGTCAGCTTGTGGGTAAACTATTAGCATTATTCTGATAAAATCAGATCTCAATTCTTACACTTTAATTTTAAAGCAGTTCTGATCCGCATAATGAGCAGCGCGCTACATTTCTTCATTTCTTCCCCGTATAATTGGATCATTAGAATTATCTGTTGCCCTTCCTTGACATTCGTATTCATGAAAAACATTGAAAACAAGAAGAATAATATGAATAATATGAAATAAAATTATTATCATTCCATTGAAAAGAAAGAGATATTTTAGCCTTAATATGTATAATAAAAAAGAGAAAATAATAAGATTCAAAAGCCTAAACGAACTGGGAAAAAGCACGATTTTATGATATTTAAAAAAAATTGTTGAAGAAAGTATGCACAGCTGCATTTTAATCTTCTGTTTTCTAATCAGTAGATGTAAACTTTAATATAAATAAAAATGTTGAATATTGGTATTCCTGACCCTTGACATAACTCTGTTGATACAGAAACATACAGACCTAAGTTTAAGATTGCGTATTGAGTAAAACCGTAAAAAAAAAAAAAAAAAAAAAAAAAACGTATTTTTGATTAAAATTTAAAAATAGCATTTCTGTTAGTTATCTTGAAGACTGTTAAAACTCTGATGCAGAACACCCTGAGTTTTCTGAAATAAATTAGTTTCTAACCTGATTTACAGTTATTATTACTACTTTTCCTTCAAATGAGTTTGATAGAATGAACAGAAACAGCTCACCGTTTAGAGAAGCAGGTTTGATGAGGCGCCGAACCCCCTGACCCAAATCCGCCTGTATATTTTGTCTTTCCCAACACTTAACGTGTGTTAACCGAACCATTCGCGGCAGACCCATTTTGAAAAAATCTTTTTTGGCTAACACTTTATGAAGTTACTTTTCATAAAAAATGGAAACGGCTAATGTAATGATCCAAAATAACATAACAGAATAAACGTCAAAATTTCGTACACAAAGGAACTAAGGACGTATTACTAATTACGTGTTAAACGGAGAAAACGCTAAAAAGGAGTGAATAGTTTCCAACTTTGGCATCGTAACATAAATTAATTGCTATTGCAAACGTATGATGTCGCAAGTTTTAAAGAAAGTCTATAAGTCTTATTTTTAAGAACGGTTTCGTTTGGTTTATGTGATTATGGTAAAGCACATGAGAGATATTTGCCTAAGGGAAGAAATGCTTTTGTGAAGGACTTTCTAAGGAAAGCTGGCTCTTAAATGCGTTACATATGAGGAAAACCACGAAAGCGCTCATGCAGCAGTTCGCCGAGATTTGAACCCCGGACCGAACTACCAGTGTTCAGCGACTTTACCGCTCGGTAGGGGTTTTAATAAAGAATTTATTTTTCTTTTTAAATTTATAGTTCGATTATGGGCCTTATAGGATCTACCAAATAATGAAGGTGTTGATGTTAATTTCTTGCAAGAGTATACATTACCGAGTATCTGATAATGTTCCTAGTTTACGCGAAATGAAATTTCATTCGAGTCAATCCAAGAGCGCATACCGATGTTGCAACAGCTAGACACCACTTGAGGTCGTAATTAGCGGAGTTCATGCAACGGCAGAAAGCAATAGCACAGTAAAATATTTTTCAAAGCTTATCTTTGAAGCGACTGTCAAACATTTTCCACCCGAAATAAATAAAATAAAAAGCTATTTTTATTAAATTATCACCGAAGTTAGCCAGGCCTTCTCCGTTAACACATAAATACCGGAAAATAACGTACAATTAGTAAAAGAATTGTAAATACTTGCTTTTATAATAATTTAACTATTTAAACTAATTTTCCACAAGCGGAGTTGGAAAAATGCGCGGTAAAAATTATTAGTATTTTAATTTAAAAGCATGAGCATTTATAGAAACGGGCACCTACACATTTAGACACAAGCAAATATAAGGGCGTGAACTATATTGATGACCTAGTGAGCCGTAAAAGTTGGAGCCGGCCATGCTAGCATGTTTTTACTCGCAGAAATCCTTTTTTGTAATACTGACAATATCACTGAAAGCCAGAGTAATAAATTTCCTTACTGCATGGATAATCAGATTGCACCAGATTGCAAAATTTCATTTGCATTGTAGACGTTAGAAACATCCCTTGCTTAATCTTTTCATTTCTGGGAAGCCATCATGCTACGTTACGTTATGCTACTAAGATATTTATCATCCAAGCGGCTAGGCAAATGCAACCCTTTCATTAGACATAAGATATTTAATTTATATTGCACGAAACGTGGGAAATAGGAAAGTTCTCAGACTCTTCAATTTGTTATTCAAAATATAGCTTCAGTGTTTTCGCTTCTCAGAGCGCATTTCCTTTCAGCAGACTGTTTTAAAGAAGAGCCGCAAATATTTGCAAATCAGCTATCGGACTGAGATTTCACAATACTTTGTGCAATATAGCAATTCGTTTGCATTATGAAATAGACATCTCTAAATTATGACAGAGTGAAAAGTGTAATTTAAAATAAAATGGAAAATGTCTAGTTTTCAATTATTCCATATTATTTGACTGCATCATTTCGGTTAAGCGGAAGTCGGTTAGCTTAACAATATTAACAATATACTGTTGATTAGAAATTTTACCTTGAATGCAAACAGTCGTTTAACACATATTTTTATGCTATACGTATTAGATAAAGCATTCAAGAATACAAGATATCAGACCCGGTTGAAACTTTTACTACACCCTATGCAACCAATATAATCCCCACCTCCTATAAATTAAACTTATTAAATAATTCAAAGCAAAACATATCTTTGTTTAGTTGTCACTTGGGCGAGCAACTTAATTAGAGCCCTCCGTCTAGCAATAAACGATGCTTATGCGTGGAGTTAGCCCTGTAAGAAAACAAACAGGAAACATTATTAGTATTGGCTTGGTTTATTTGTTTACGGCAAAGCATACTATTTGCCTAAGGGGAGGGATACCTTCGTGGAGGACTTTCTAAGGGGAACTGGCTAATATACACGTTACACACAGGGGTAACCACGAAAACGCTCAAGCAACCAGCCCATTTGCCTGGAACCGAACCCAGGTCGGAATTACTAGTGTTTAGCGACTTAACCGCTCGGCCGCTGGTGGGCGAAAATATTATTAATAATATATGAAGAATATGTTTCACAGTATAGTTACGTACTTATCGAAACTGAATTTTACATCTTTTGCAAGATCAATTTGTATGTACAGTCATCAGTGATGGAGCTTTTATAATAGATTTTTGTACATGTAGAGGGTAAGACATCATTCTATACGTAGGTGATATACAAAAATTATTTTTGTTCCCTCTAGACCTCCACTGACAGTCTTAGAAACTTTTGCAAATCTCCAGTAAAACATTTCAGTTTGTGAAAAGGAAACGATGTCTGCTTGCAACTGAAATCATGCAGTATAGATTCACGCTGTTCGAAAGGTGAAATGACTTTTGCTGTTACTGCAAATGATTTAACTGGGGAGTGTTTGTTAAAACTCCTGTAGATATTTAATACGTAAATGATACGTTTTAACTGCTAATGTTTCTATTTATAACATTTTATTTAGACGTTCACGCATAACCGCCTAAGTTTATTTACTAGCCAAATACTGAATTAAGTATTTCAGGCAAAGATAGAAAAAAGAAGAAAAGTTTGCTGCCACTCTTAATGCTGATAAAATGATACGAGATGCAGCAATCGTATTCCTGCAGCCACAAAATTGGAGAGAAATTTCCTTATAGATGAAACCGTTATCTATCAATAGAAAAAAAATGTGCTAAATTTAAGAATGCGCAATTTATATTTGCAAACAAATGCGGAATTCCCGCGGTATCCTTCTTTACACCCACCGGAGTCGTTGATCGCTGACAAAGCGACATCTTGCGTTCAAAGTACGAATCAAATGAAATATTCATTAGGTCGAAGTTTGAATGAAGGTCAATCTGCTTTACTTTGCGAAACGCTCTCGTTGAGCTAGCGGATCAAGTTCTTTCAACACTCTAGGCATACTACAAGAGACTTGCTAGATGATTATGAAATTTAACTATACTGTCGATACTTTCTGAAATAGCCGTTGCTAATGAGCAGCTTAAAATATTATACTTATTTCAGAGCCTCACTGCCGTCTAGTCCCGTAAGGCCCGTGCCCAAGGCTTTAAGTTTTAGAGGTTCCCCGAAATCATTTTACATACGTTCTCATGACCCTGTTTGAACTTTAACGGAAACAAGGAACGTGAGCATTAGAGGCTTCAGTAAAAATTCCGTGGTTAAGGGGTCTGGCAGTCTTAATGCGTCCTGGCCAAATTTCCCAAGCAGTTAAAAATTTGTTGCATTAACTGCTGGTCGAAAATGTTACGTATAAATTAATATTTGTGTGTCATTAGTACAAACCGACTAATGTTTCGTAAATGATAGATGCAAATTAATACTTTTGGGGGAGATTATTATTATTCTCCAAATTAAGTTGAAACCGTGTAGAAAAGTCAAGGAATCTTGACCCTAACCAGCAGCCAGGTAGGTCAAAGATATTTAACCTTTGTCCTGGTTAAAATAAAAAAACTCAAAAATATATAACTCTCTATAAAATATACGACGGTTCTGATGCTAGAAACTCATCGTGAAACCAATTTTTTAATGTCTTAAGTTATCGTCACCGTTCCATCCATTCTTTACATAGCTCATGTAATACGATCTATCCATTATATTTCGTTTCCTTAGTTTCCTTAGTCAGTTGTATTTATGTTTGAATTATAGCTACTAGTACGGCATGTACCTCTAACTGCTACTCAATGCTGATCATGACTAGTGTTGTTGCTTGATTTTATAACATTACACTATATGAGTATGTTTATGAATTCATTTCATGTATTCTAAAAACGTTTCGGTCTTTGTTTTCTCACGATCACGACTAGCAGCAATAAAACAATTGTGAACTGAAACACAACTTCCTTTTCTTCTTTCGAAAAGCTTTCAGATGTTCTTTCCTTTTGCCTTATTGTCTGATCAAAATTCTTTGCTTAGAGTTATGCTGTATCTTCTTGCATTCAACTTAGACTGTTTCTTCTCAAAGTTGATAACTTGAAACTATAGTTTTTAATAAAATATATATTTATGATTCCTAGATCTAAAATAAAGTGAACATTTAAACTAAAATTCTCCACGGCGGCTATATATCTTAAAATTACATCCTTATTCTTTTACATGAACATAGTAAAAGCATCGTTTAGTTATTGCAAAACTCAAAGCAAAACATACCTTTATTTAGTTATCACTTGAGTGAACAAATTAGCTAGCACACTCTGCTTACCGGCTGCTTATCGGCGGTCTGGAGCTGGCCCTGTAAAACAACAAAAAGAAAATACATTCTTTTGGAAGAAAAAAAAAAAACTCGAATAAAGGTAATGTTTTTAATGAAATTAAATATGTGTAAAGCTCACACAGGTAATGTAATTATTAAACATTCAAGGCCATAGGACCCATCAGTTGCTAGCAATTGCTCATTGAATGTTCAGATCAATAACTGTTGACGAACGCCCCCAAGTGGCTGCTATGCATGCCTGTAAACGATGCATATCTTCGAAATATATGTTGATAAAAGTTGCATTAAAGGAAAGGCAAGTTGAATGGGGTAAATGCAGTAGTATGTAGAAGGCTTTTCAACTGCTTTTTTAACCCCCCCCCACCTATGATCCAATCTCGCACAACTTCTTTATTAACATCTTTTTATTCGGCCATAGTCCGTTCCCCACATATTACTTCGCGCGAAATCTGGGTAACTCAGATAAGTGTATATGTGGGGAAAAGGAACACCCAAAGCATTTTTTATTTCAGTGCCACCTCACAAAAGAGCTACAATGAAAATCAAGGACACAAATAATATTTGAATACATTAAATGCCTACTAAAAATTCCTCAATTACGATAAAAACTTTCCATTATTATGAAGAAAGTTTTCTGATATAACAGAAAAGTCTGTGTAAATCTGTTATACTTCACAACTACATTAACAGTATAAGATTTCGGAATTATAGCAATTGTCTATAATATGTAAAAAAAGTGTAAGGAAATGTTCTAACAAGATAACTGCCTCAAGAATATAATAATACATTAGAAAACTACAAAATATTTATTAATCAGAAGGTGCTGAAAAAGAATTCAGAATCTAGGTACTTGGTAGCTATTACATTTCTGGCAAGATATGCAAAAGAATCACTGTACCCAGTTTTCTATCTTACTGTTATCAATTTATAATTCATAAAGTAATGTTGTCCAGCATATCATCAGCAAAAGCGTAACACTAAAACGCACAATAATCTGGTACACGTTTTTTCTGTAAAAATATTAAATTCTGTAATGCTGCCAAAAATACAAGTGCAAAATACTTTTATATATATTGTAGAGTCATTAGGTTATTTTGAAGCAGAAAACATGAAAAATGACCAATGCCCTCGCGGGACTCGAACCTGGATCTTTCGAATACGCGCTGAGTGTACTACCGTTACACCTCGAAGGTACGCTGGAAGAAGGGATAAAATATTATATTAAAAATGCGATTAAGATAGCATAATATCAAGAGTCCTCAGTTGCTGTGTACATTATTCTATTGATATCAACAGGTATTTTACACATAAAAATTAATGATTCAACATATCCTGGTGTTAACAATGATGCCATTATTGCCATTAAAATTTAACTAAAACTGTTACGTTGTAACATTGAAATGTTTACCAAAATTGAATGTAACTTTGATACATTATCTTTAAATCTTTTCAGTTGTCTAATTAGGAAACTGAAATGCTTAATTCATGGCAACCGTTATGAAACGTAGTTTATGGATTATTCAAGTATTACTAACAGTGGTAAACGTTTTTGGCCTTGTTTGTAAACATTTATTTAAAATGCCGTAGAACACTGATAATCTCCGTTTGAATAGTGCATCGAGCATCGGAATAAATTGTGATCCTCATGGATCTGAAATATTTCTCACTATGTTTAAGAAAACCTATTTAAAAATACAATACATCTTATAAAATTTCAATTTCCTCTTATAAGTTATGTTGATATTACTTCAAAAGTGCAGGGAAAAATTAATTTCCATAAAACGTTGAATCGCTTGACATACACTGTAAAAATATTTAATGAAACAATATTTCTCCGAGTCATTTATGAATATGAATGTAATATTGTATCCCATGAAATTTTATGTCGATTATTAAACCTCTTCCTGTCGCAAAGCGCAGATAATGGAAAATATGTTATGTAAAAATTCTGACAATAATAAGAGATATTAATTAAGGACTATAATTAATTAAGAAGTGCCTTTAATTTTAAAAGTCATATGAAGTCTTAGAATGGAAATTCTTAGTCTTTGTTTAATAAATTATGAATTATGAGGTAAAATAATTATCCCACGTTTGTAAGATTGCAGAATATTATTACATTCTTATTTAGCACGATAATGCTAGCATAGTTACATGCAACAGTGTTAGTTAAATCATACTAAATTGATAATTCACACGGATGCATTAATTTAATTGATAATTCGCGTGGAATAGCCTTCTAAACTGGCAGTTACAGTTTTGTGTTGATACTTAATTTAAATAAAATTTCGAAATGAACAAAGCACAATAAAAAGATCAAAATATTTCTATCATCAGATCTCTTAATTTGTAAAGTATTCTCTACCTTCTTATCACGTGCCTTCGTCGTGCAACTGAAAAGCTTGTCCGGCTAGCATCCGGAAGGTCTGGGATTCGAATTCCAACGAGAACATTGCACATTTTGTAAGTCTTTTTGTCAAAATTAAAATAAATAAATAAATAATGGTCTGTACACAAGGTAGTGAACGATAATTCGTCCCTACCAGGATTTGGCGACTAGGTCCCAGGGATAAATAGACCTTCCCAGTGGACGTTTAAGTGGAGAAATATGTAAGGTATTTTCTCCCTCCTTATCGCATACCTTCGTGGTATAATTGGAAAACATGCTCGACTAGCTATCGGAAGATCCGAAATTCGAATCTATTGCACATTTTTCACATTTCTTACTCCGAAGTAAAAAAACAAATCTGCCTAAGATTCTCCACAACTTTATATAAATTCTTCACTAAAAAATGGAAGATATTTTTGCAGTTACTCCTGTACACAGCTTTGAAATAAAATGCTTTTAAGCTAAATTTTACAGTTTATTAATATTTAACTAACACTGTTGCGTGTAACTATGTTAGCATTATCATGTTAAGAATGTAATTATATTCTAAAATTTTACAAACGTGGGATAATTATTTTACCTCATAATTCATAATTTATTAAACAAAGACTACGAATTTTCATTCTGAAACTTCATATCACATTCAAAATTAAGAAATTAAAGGCACTGCTTAATTAATTACAGTCTTCCATGTTACATGCAATGTAGCGGTCAGTTTGGTTTTCTCCTAAGCATAAATCGATTATCTGACCCACTGATATTAAATTTTTATTCATCATTAAAAAGGACCGATTTCCGGACAGATAAAGTACCCATGCCTGCTTTCTTATAAAGTAAAAAGACAGATATAAGATTACTTGCATGCTTCTTCGCAAACGCAAGGCGTTTTTCTCGGTTACAGTGAGTTGTAAAGGATTCTCACGGGCCTCACATTCATTGTAATCTACTTTCTTAACGACATTGCTCACAGTTTTAGGTTTCACTTCAATGCTGTATTCAGTCTTTAAATCATCTGCGACTTGAGGTGCACTTATTAGTGACCTTTAACCTTACACCTGATATTTCTTTTAAGCAAGGTGTTTAGTTTCGAAGGTCTTCTGGATTGATCCCTATCCTCAAATGTTTGGGGGCTAATAGTATCTTCAATAATAAATTTTTCTGTATACTTCGATTTATTACCAGATTCTTTTACAGAAATAATCTATAATTTTACAACTGAATTACCAACTCACGAATAGCTTTAGGGACTCTATTTTAAGACGATCAGATGCAAGCTAAAATTAAACAATTATTGCTATCATGTCTTCGTGACGCTTGGGTACGATTCAGTTTCAAAACTTTATTGCGGTCAGTTTTAGAATACATCAGGATTAATTTACAAATGTGCACGGAAACGTTTTTTACAAGACACATCGCCATATCTCCTAAATATTCCAGTTAAAACACTTGTCGCGTTTTGTAAAAACAGAAATTTATAATAAATTCGTTTTAAAGACTCTTAACTATCTCAGAGTAGTTACTGCAGGTATGAAGCAAAGCTTAGAATTTACGCTAATATATTCAAAACTTTGGCTCTCGCACGGAAGCCTTTTTTTGCTCACTATATTTCATGTCTTTCAGCGTGGAAATTCAGATCACGCAGCACTCAGCAGTTTACGATCAGATAGAAATTAGTTCGAGTTCGTCTTTCCAGATGTTGCACCAGCTTCACTCTCGTCATCATCATCATTTCTACAAACTGGTTTTCAGTTGGAAAAACATTTAAATCATACCAATAATGTACTGAAAGAATTCTTCTTTTGAAACAATAAGTTTTTGGGTTTTGTTTTGTTTTGTGTTTCTTTCGAATTTGACAAACTATCTATTAATTCTAAGTGGTATAAGTTATAGATACAAAGTAGCTAATATGATGCAAATTAAGTAATCTGACAAGCTATCTATTAAGTGTATATAAGTGATTAAGTTATAGATATATGGTAGTTAATATGATGCAAATTAAATGAATTATTTTCCCCATAATATCAAGTTTAATTTTGTTCAAAAATACAACACAACGTAGGTAACAGTCTTACCAGATAAAAGTAAATATTAAACAGTTTCTCGTAGAATATCTTCCCTGACTGCATATTGCTGATGCATATAATCCTTGCTTCCTCTGGCAAGAGCTATTTGCTTTAACTTTCTACGATGGGAAATGCATTTAGTCTTCGTTGATAGAAAAAGACTTCATTATTTATAAGGCGTTACTTTCAATGTGCAGAAACTCGAAACGTTAAAAATCAGAACTATGCACACTACATAAATGTGAATTAAATTACGAAAAATTAATATATGAGAAGCGTTGAAGGTTTTATTTGAACCTCCATTAATCATTTTTTTTGTATTTTGGTAAGTATTTCTTTGTGCATTCTCCCCTTTTTTAATTAATTTTTTTTCGAAAAGCGAGAGAGAAAAATTATGCGAGTAATTTAACACGCAGTTACAATAAGATCATAAATAAAATGTAGGCACTACTGGTAATTATCACAATATTATTCCTCTAAAAAAAACCTACATTCCAGTATGAATACACAGTAATATAAACATTACAATATCTCACGAATATTGGGCCAGTGTGTAACGGATATCTGACAATAATTGAACTAGGCCCGACGTGTCCGGCTCAGGTACCTTATAAAGCCCCAATGGCTGCTTCATGAATGACCCTTGGGCGCAGTTCCCAAAAGGAACATTGGAGGAACAAGGGAGAAAGGGGCGAATAAAAGACCCGGATTTCGAAAGATCGAACACATCAGCAGTAGAAGGCTACAGTGACTGGAATGTAAATAATAGAAGTAAGATGAAATCACATGTTTAGAAAGTTTTTTAAGTGTGAAAGCACCTACCATGTCCGAGTAGCTCTAAGAATCTGCATAAATTAAGTTTAAAATAATAAATGCAAAGGAAAATAAAATGGATGAAATGCTAATATAAAAATGCAAATAAAAATTGAATACACTGAGTAAAAATAAAAATAATGAAGGGAAGGAAATTTACCAGTAAAATAGCCCTCAGTGGAAAGAACTGTGTGCAAAAGAGAAACTGGGAAATTAGGCGAATATTTTTTTAATTTTTTGAACCTAGAAAAAATACTCGAGATATTAGAAAAAATACTCGAGAAAATACTGTAATTTATTATAAGAGATACAAGCAGAAAATTATAAAGAGTAATAATGGATGTGGAAACAAAATGCGTGTAATTTTTTAGCGTTTGTTTTGCATTGGTTCAGTCTTGTATTAAGTACATTTATGTGTAAAACACCCCTTTGTTATTAAACGCTTTTATCAATCATTAATTGGTGATTAAGCTTAAAGATGACGCGATTACGAATAGCTCTTCCAAGTTGAAGACCTTAATTCCCGAAGATTATATCAAGACCGTAATAACCTATTTTATTACAGAATTTCTAGATTAATGGTCGTCCGCGCTGGTAGTGATCATATTAAGTAATCTCTGCCAGATTATTATCATTCCATTTATGTTTAAATGCGCTAAATGCCCATTGTTCCATAACATTACAATGTAAAACGCCGCTTATTCAATGGTAAACGAAGTTAAATAAGAATTGCATTGAATGCTTAATAGCTTCTGAAACATGTTAACCATTGCTTTTTATTATCGCTTAAGATTCAAGTACAAGATATTTCAATCGGACAGTTGTAAAGCTTAGTTGTTTGAATAAAAGCTTGCGTGCTGCATTTTAAATGTGTCTTTCAGCCTTTATAGTTTAAAGCTCAATTATGATATAACATATGCACTCTCTTTTGACGTAAATAAGTAGTTTCTAAAAATTTTCTTAATACATAAAATATAAATATAAAAAGCATCTCGAATACTTGTGCAATGATCAATATTTCTGCAGAATTTAAGCATTTTTCGGCATGTTTAACATAACAAAATCCTCTATAGCGTATAATTATGGCTTCTGCCTTGAGAAGATAAAAAGTTTCATTTGAGATGGAATAGTGAGATATGATATTAGAAATTTCAGTATTTGAAATTAGAAACTTTTTAACATGAGCAATACATATATGCGTTAGATTCACAGTCAGTGTATTATGCTCAAATACACTTTAAGGAAAGGGAAAGGTATCTGTAACCCTTTTTTTGAATGATTTTCACGATGAACTCATAAGATATTTTCTCCCTCCTTCCAGTTTGCCCTCATGGTGTAACGGTAGCACACTCGGGGCGTATTGGAGAGATACAGGTTCAAGTCCCCTTAAGGGCATTGCACATTTTTCAAAATAAATGCTTCAAAATAACGTAATGGCTCTACAGTAGTGCCCGAACTAAAAGGTAATGGAAGATAATTCATCACCTACAGGATTTGGTGACTGGGTCCCCTAATCCCCAGTTGCCCTATGAAAGGGGCAGTTTATAAGGTATTTTCTCCCTGTTTCCAGCATGCCTTCGTAGTGTAACGGTAATAAACTCGGGGCGTATTCGAGAGGTATAGGTTCGATCCCGGCGAGAACATTGCACACTTTCACCTCTCGTGCTGCAAATTAACCTAATGACTCTACAAACTTTAAAACAACTTCAAATAGATATTCTGGGATAGAATTCAAAGCAACTCATTACTGTTTTCTAATTACTTTTTTGATTTACTTGTTATGCCTGAAATATTTTTTTAATTAACACTTTTTTTGCTTATGCTAAAATGTGTCCTATATACTCTCGGTAGAGCAGTTGAAACTGTAGGATTTGGTCTGCTCTTCCAGAATATGTAAATGAGAGCAGTTTATAATTGGGTAGGAATCTAAATTAAGAAAATGAGGAATGGCAGCACCAGCGAACCTTAAAATGATATACCCATGTTGTACCCGGCGCGAGTGGTACTTCTTCTTAGTTTATGAGTTACTCTTAGCTGTTGAGTTGAAAGTAATAGCTCTGAAAATTTACTGTGCCAAGTGCTACTGCAGAAATTAATTTGTGAATTATATATAATTTGAATTTATGTTTTAATGTTATTCCCGCCAGCAGCAGAAGTCAATTTATCCTAACTTTTGTTATATACTTCAGGCTGAAGTCTAAAATAAATTTTAATTGCCTTTATTCTACAGTTCTATTCTGCACTATTCCATATGGCCCTACTCAAGTTCAGAGTGCATCGATACAATAATCCTAATCCTGCAATAAAATCTAATTTGTCGTAGTCCTTGGTTGTTTTTCATCATACTAGTGTGGTAGTGAATATAATAATAAATAACACAAGTCCTGTACCAAGTCCCTTCATTTATGCTGGAGTGGCTCCGAAATTCTTGTTTCAGTGCTTTAAAAAGCAAATTTGTGGAGTTTTTCTTTAGTATTAGAGAATATATGAAGCTTTTCGAAGCTAAGAAACATGAGAAAAACAAGAGTACCTACTCCGAGATGCAGACAATGGATCTACGTTTCTCTAGCTGGACTTACATTTCGATAGTACGTACAGGGAGTATGAAAATTCATTTTTGTTTTCCTCCATTTAAAAGGTGACTGGAAAAAGGTAAGAGAGACATTCGGCTAAACCAAGCAGTGAAGAATTACAGGCCATCATATTTTAGTTCGGAAGTCACTGTAAAGTAATATTTGAATGATGAATTTTCCAGCTGTTAACTGGACGTGCTAATCGCTTGCACCAAGAGAGTATGTACAGGGAATATGAAAATAGTTAACAACGTACAAGCTAAGTTACTGTACTGCACTTGCACTAATTTGTTTTCAAAGTATCACTAGTTTGTTTTCAAAGGACATGAGTCTTTGTATCTGTAAATAGTAATTAACTTTTGTCATAACCTTTCTATTTCTGCTCTACTGTAAGGAATAATTTTAGTGCCTACAAAATTTTATATCATGTAAGACAACATTGATGGCGTTCCATCAGGCAGATGATTCCTCTCGCTAACAGATGGTATTATATATTATTTTCTCTTCGTTAAATGTTTTCTGCAACTTATTTCATCATGAGAATACAGTAAAGGTTAGCGCTAGGCATTTTGCAGCATGTTGCAATCTCTGCGAGCCCTAAATTCTGCTGTCCATTGCCTCTCTAAGTTTTAAAATTTTTGCCGCTCCCAAACTCTACTGCCCACTTCATCCTCTGAATTCTAAAAATTTCACGATCCCTCTTAATTCTTCTCTGAATCTGAAAATTTGGCCGCCTCTGAATTTTGCCTGCTGGTGCAGCCGCAACAGAAAAATAATTGTGTTTTCAACGCAAGCATCTAACTTCAATAGCGCTTTGTATTTAACACGGTAAATCGTGGAAATGTTTGAAATGAGCCTTTTCGAATGAAGCAAACGGAGTAGCAGCACATTAGCTCCTTTGAGCTGAAAGGCATTAACTGAATACTTGAGACTGAAAATAGAAGTGACACTGATCTTAGTATGAGATGTCAGATGTTTGAAACTAGTTGATTGGTTTTGGTTTACGTGATTACGGCAAAGCTTCGAGAGCTATCTGCCTAAGGGAAGGCATGCCTTCATGGAAGACTATCTAAGGAAAACTGGCTTATATACACATTACACACGGGGAAGACCACGAAAACGCACATGCACCAACCCGTTTGCGGGACTCGAACCTCGGAACCAACTACCAGTGCTCAGTGATTTTACCGCTATGCCTGTGGTAGGCCGTAACACTGATTGAAACATGAAATATAAGTGTCACACTGATTTTTGTATTATTTTTTCTTGGTATTACACCTCTTTAAAATAAGTTTTTATAAAATTAAGATCTTTTTATATTTCAATGACAAACATATGCAAATTAAAATTCACCCATTCATTTAAGCCTTACTATCAATCGAAGGCCTCGTTTTCTTCAGGTAGTACAGTATCTATTCATGATTTGTTGAAAGTTGCCATATATTCCATAGCAATAGTTAAATGTGATAACAATTTAAATCACGAAATTAAGGGAAGAAGAAAACTTACTTTTCAAAGATTTTAAACTGCAGTAAGTTACGTGTAGAATAGATAGTTACGTGTGCTGTTAAATTGCCCTTGGTTTACAAGAATTTTGAACTAAAAGTTGATACAGTAAGGATAACGTAACTGAGTATTAACATTAAAACGTATACGGTTTAGTGAAGGGGAATTAAATAGAAACGCCTCTCATATACCATTTTTAAATTTCCTTCTGCTTAGTTTATATTATTTGCCTTTCAGACGAGAAAGTGGTTAATCACACTGACTGCCGTACAGAAGGGCCCGGGGTCGTATATTGAAGAAAGCATGGATGTAATTTGTCTGTCCCTTCATATGAAGCAACGGTGGCGTACTTGTTAGGTGCCTCCATAATTAAAGTAACCACTGCTTCCAGTCTCAGTAGTGGCCAACGCGTATAAAGGACTAGAGCCCGCAATTGGGGGGGGGTAGAAAAAGTTTATGTTATTTTATTTGCCTTTTAAACATTTTGTATTAACTTCAAGGAACAGCGAAAACATATCTACTTTACAGTTATTATGTTTTTGATTAGATTTTCAATCTTGGTAAAGTATATAAGAATTACGTGGCACAAAGTTTTGACAGCTTTATAACATGAACATTCTAACTAAAATAAACTAACAACAATAAATCTGCCAGCTGACACAGGTGGACGTAACTTACATTTCTTTCAACAATTTCTACTCTTTGGTTAATGTAAGCTTTTCTATGCAAAATATGCAATATTTCCTTCTTTTACGTAACTTTTTTAATTCAATGCAATGAGAATGAATAATTTTTTAAAAAGGTAAATGAAATTATAAACGCTTTTTTTAAGCTTTACCAACTCTGGTTATATATTCTTCAGTATAAAAAAAGAAGTCTGGTTCTTTTTAAGATTCAAACTACGTAAAGGCCAAATAACTGCAGAGATCTCTTCAAAATTATCAGTGTTTTTCCTGGTTTTAATTGTCATATGAAATTCGGATACATTTATGATCTTTGAAGACAAAAAGGTCAAGCCTGAACGAAAACAATATTGAACCATAAAAAAGCTAATTTATTGCTCTTTGAATATGCTTAGTCTCATTTAACTCGTAATTGAGGGCATCTTTTTACCTTCATTAACTTTTTATTCCTTCCCCCTCAAACTTAGATATAAAGTTTTTAGCCACTTCGATGTAATTACTACAAATATAGCTTAAAAGGGTAGCTTTTGCTTTAAATATATTTGCAACTTAAGAAATCAAGATAAATTCAAATGAAGCAAACTTCTACACTCCTTCATCAAAATTCGTAGAAATTATACCACATTACTTGTGATGAAATTCTTCTTCAAGAGATTAGCTATATGCTTTCATTTTTAGTGAGTCTTTTCAGTTTCTTAAGTCTACTTACCTGCTGAAAACAAAAGTGTACATCAGTTTTCAACGATTTTTTAAACGTTCAGTTTCAGGATGTTACTCGCAATAGATACATAATTTGTCTCAGATGACTGGCGTTATCGACAGAGAAATCTGGTTAAAAGTGCGTCTTACACAAACAGTGAGGTAGGAAAACTTTTTAATCAAAAGTAGAACGGACTCTTTTATAAGTGGAACATGCCTTAGGGACCACAGAATTACACGCTAATCGGACTATAAGGTGCCTCAAACAGGTTCGCAGTGAACGCGAAGCTTATAAAAAATCTTCAAATCTCGTTTAAAAAATAATAGTGACGGTTTGAGTCCGATAAGTTCACGGACCTTTTGGAAGAGCGAAAATGTTTCCGTCAGAAGGAGGTCAATTTTATCGAGGAAAAAGGAAAAGCGCATTTATTTTTGGATATGTCCCATGTAGGCGTGGTGAAAAGTGAGTCAACGGAATAATGCAGAAAACTAGAATGACTTTTCTCTCTTTGCCTCCTAACCTACTTTTTAGGTTCTTAGATCCTTTCCCGCTCAGACCCTAACGAAATTTCAATCTTCAGTCATGGGTAACTAGTTATTGTCGAGCGGTTTCTTAGACTTTCCTTTCATTTCATGGGTTTGCGCAATCTCATCTCTAGCTCTACACTTGAAGGTTGAGGATATACCAGCATTCTATGAATTGTAGCGAAGGTCTCAGTTTAAACAGTGTGACTTTGTGACTTCTTCTGCAGCGGAACTTCACTGACACTTTTTCTCTTTACTATTTGCCCAAGGATATCTACCCTCTTTATCTGATTAAATTAAAGGAAAGGATTTGTTTTAAATATCAACACATCTCGTATCAGGTTAGGTGTGATGGTGTTAATTTGGTTGTATACATAATGTGTTGCTTAGCAAAAAGGTTTTCAAAATAGTGACATGATTCAAGTCTATGCATATTCCTTTATTTGCAGCTGAGAGCTATCAAGAAGCGATCCGTAAGTATTTTTCTTAACTATATTTTTAATTTAAGATTTAAATTATACTTTTATTCAGATAAATCCATTTCCTATCAGCTTCGACCTATAATCTTAAGAAATGATACAATAAACATGTCCTTCAAATGTAAAATATGGATGATTATTCATTCTATAGTTATTATTTTTATCCTCTTATTAATTAGATCCATTTGAAATTAAAATAGTTTTTTATTAATGCTAAATAAAATGTATGCATTTTGATATTAAACTTTTTCCAATATAAAATAAAAACTAAGAATATATTAAATCTTTTATATACGCTTTTCCGAATGATCTACACCTACATCGAAATATTAAAATAATTTTATGACATTCTTACATGAATTATTATCGCAAATAAATTCGACCGTGATTTATTCTTTTGTTAATCTATTACATACTACGCATATACTTTACACGAATGCTTTTTTTTTTAGTCAAAATGTTTCCATAAAAACACTTAAACTTTCTTTACCGTTATTTATTTTAATTTCTGTTCTTGGTTAAAGCAGTCAGATTTATAATGCAGAATCATATCTTTGCTTCGAAGTTGTGCTTTTTACTTTGTAAATATATTGTCATCTCTTACTACTGATCATTATATATTTATTCCAGCTTCTCCTTATTTTGTTTTACATAACTAAGATAGATTTCTAGAGCATTCCTTACATAATCGCCTTAGTTACCTTGAGCAAATTAGCTAAAGCAATAATGTAACTAAAGCATATTTAGTTCAATGTAACTTATGTAACTAAAGCAATTTTTTATGAATTAAAAATGATAAAGGCAAAAGGTTTTTGCTACATCTTGGAAATGAATTAACTTGCATATTAAACGTTTGTATCGATGATGAGAACATCCGGCATTCAACACATAAGTTTAGAAATAATGAGGGGTTTTGAAGAAGAAAATCTTGAAAAGTTAATTGCATCATCTCCAAGATATGAATGCAAGTCTTCGCCAAGACCACGTGGGAAGAATGTCTTTAATTCCTTATTCCTCCCTAAAGGCCGACTAGCGGAGAATGTGATGTTTATTCGGGCAAATCTCCTCGGCGAAGAATCATAGTTCACCAACGAAAAACTGTTCTTGAAAACTACTTTTCAGATTTCAATACTTGTTTATGAAATATGCACTGAATTTTTAACATAACTTTTACATATTTTAGGCTTGGTTGCATTTATTCTCTCGTTTTTCCATTATGCTTGATCTTCAGTTACGTCTTCTGCATAATATTATTTTTCTGGGATTCTTTTCGATAAATGTTTAAAAATAAATGTGATTATTAATTAAAAGTTAGCTTTCAGCCTTTAGCGAATTTTTGTCTTTAATGATATTAAAAACTATCAAGTCTTCAGTTTGCCGGGTGGATATGCCGACCAATCCAACTACTGAATCTTCAATTCAATATTCTTAAAGACAAAATTTGCCTATGGTTGAAAGCTTCAGAGCACCAAAATATACTTTCTCACATGTTTATTAATATTCTTAATATACTTATGACTGGAAACTGTGAACAAATTCATTAAGTAATAGCGTATTAAACCGCAATAACGGAAACTTAAATTATTTCCAATTGAACTTTTTCCCATTAAATCAAACACTTATTTCCAAACTGCGACAAAATAATGGCAAAAATAACACTTCAGGTGACAGATTGGAAACTATATTTATTTTATCATTAAACTTGTAGCACTAAAAGAATTACATATCACGAGAAATATGATAATACGCTTAAATTTAAGCATGACAATTGTTTTTGGTACGATATTTGTTTTTTCGAAAAAAAAAAAAAAACATAGTAGACTATTATAATGAGTTTTGCTTAGTAAAATAAACAGCTGCAGAAATTTCAGATTTTTCTTACATTGTTTAAATTAAAAGTGTCACAGAGCTCAACTGATAATACAACTGTCATAAAAGGAATAGATAATCATATCGAATCTGAAAGAAAACCATTTTAGCAAAACCACAGTAAAAGGAATTTACTGAAAACTGCAAAATAATGCATAATTATACAAAATCAATCATTTTATGCTGGTACAAATGCAAAATATAAGCGAGCCGTACGATTTCATGTGAAATTTGAATCATTTTAATGCTTTTATTAACAGTGTATTAACAGTGAAACCATATTCAGGTGACATTAACCCCATTATCATCCCAACATTAATGGTAGTCTAAAGGTTCTTATGGGTTGTTTAATAATTTTAAATTCTAATACTAATCTGGTACAAAAAAGAGATGTAGATAAATTCAAACAAAATTTTCCTAGTTTAAATCATTACTCAAAGGCTAAGAAAAACATAACTAAGGAGAAAAATTACTTAGTGCTCAAAACTACTGGTAGCAAACATTGTTTGTGCCAGCACCGTATCCCTCTTCGACATTAATTATTCTCAGAATACTTGGAAAGTTATAAATATGAACACTATAAGTTTCTGTTATCTAGAATTTAGTTCTATCATAAATATTACGTCTCCGAGAAACCGGGCGGCTTTAATTCTTGAGCATAAGGGCAGCTGATAGGAATCCTTTTTATTTTTGAGATAAAAATTTAAAATGCCCGTTAGAAGATATTATAAACGTCGATAATGCCATGCATTTAAAAAAAAATTAATTGATGACTGCCGGGTATCATCAGAGGCCATTTGATTGCTTAACTGCATCCAATGATACCGATGGTTGTGCATTTACTGAAGAAGATGATGAACTTGTTAATTGAAGTTATTATAATTATTGTGTTGCTTCTTTTCTCTTTGAATTAAAGACTTCATCAGAAATTCTCAGCTTTCCCACCGTTTGGCATTCCTTTTTAAAGGCGAAAAATTCTGCTGTATTTAAAAGAGAATATTTTCACTTTAAAGGTTTTTTTTTTTCAGCTATTCAAGATGAAGAGAAGTTTTTCTTTGGCTTTCTTCGCCCTACTAATCTTCTCAGAATGATTCATAGTTGAAGTAAAACACATGTACGGAACATGTTAAAATGTTATTACATATTCAAATTATGTTTTTCCTTTTTTTCGTCTGGGAAAAATATCGATTTTGGGCCCTTATTGTTTTTGAGGGAGGGGAGGGGGCGAGAAATATATTTACACCCACCTTTCAGAAACAGAATTCATACCAGCTGAAGCATGGAAATTGTGTTACTGAGAATGCATTTTGTAGCTAACCTTCCGTGAAGCTTTGAATTTTCCCACAGAAGAATCTCCTACAGTTTATGAAAAAATGTTATGGCTAGTACAAGGAAATTTTTGGGTGTTTTTCGGTCATCAGAACAAGTCCGTTGTTGCACTTGCATCCTGTCACGTATGGAACGGAATTTAAAGAATAACGATATTTTTGTTTGTAAGTTGTTTTCTCGCAAAATTAATTAAGTACCATTTACTTTTTTTCATTTATAGCTGTTTGTTTTTAAATAAAAAGATGTTCTTTTTGTAAGATATAAGCCCCAAGGTTCTTAGGATGCAGATATATGATACAAAAATCATACGTATGGAATGTATTCTATCAATCAGCGTTGGCATTGACTTCTTTGATTCAATTAAATTCAATTATCTGTCCGTTAATTGTCAGAGTATTTTGTGTTTTGTGATACATACTTAAAAAAACAATGTATGATTTGAAAATATTCATTTCGGTAATGTTATGAACTTATTCATTAAATAGTAATGTATGCAATAATATGTTGAACCTGGGTTTGGGCTTGTATAACAAAGATTTTTATATTTCTGACTATTAATTTCGGTTCGTACTTTGTTCTTGAAGCATAAAAATAATTTATTAAATCTATTGATTTCTGCTGCATAGTAATCAACCGTAAATAAAGTCTAATTTATTACGATATGTATACAAATAAGATTAATTCCTAGATTCTACGTAACTCTAAATTTTTAAAGCTATTATTATAAATTTGAATTTCTTGCAACACTCGTGTTATCGTTTTATAACGGATCTATTACATATTATTTATTGCAATATTTTACTCATCTTTGTAATGTACTTTTTGTATGCAGTAGTAGTTATCGTGAATTTGTGCGCCTAAAAGTAAATTTAATCATTTAAATGTAAGTGCAGAGAGTTTTATAGTAAAACTTGTACCTGTTTGTATTATAAGCTGTTATTCGGCAAACATGCTTCCTAAAACAATTTCAACTTCTTTTAACTTTTTATTTAATTAGGCTTAAAGATTGGTTTAGGCCGTATATCGCGTTTTAAAGCACTTGAATACGATAGATAGCAGCACAAGAGCGTTAATGAAAGACATTTTTCATCAGCGTTTGGGGGGAGGGGGCGGGAAGGAAAGAACCACAAATATTTTTTCATCAAACATCAGTTTTGATATTCTTTAATTTTCTTATGTACTGTTTGTACAATTTTAATTGTTATCGTATGATTTCACATGATTTTTACATGTATAAATAAATACAAATATCATACATAAATTCACACATGTACACTCACCTAATTTCAATCATGCAGGCGCATCAGTTCGACAGAGTGAATGCGTTGCACCGACTGAATACCAGTGCGTAAACGCTGTAAAGGTTGACTATATAGTTCTTCTGTAATGATACAGTTAGATATATTCACTGTGCAGCAGTGGTCTTCAAAACTTGTCGACTTAAAAACCCTTAAAAATCTAAGGGGTTTTCGGGGAACCCATCCAAAACTTTAAAAATAATATTTAAAGTAGATGAATACGCTGCAAGCGCTTTATGTAAAAACAATTAAAGAAAAATACTGTTAAAAGATTTAACACAAAATTAATGTCATTTACTCAGTAATAGCATTAATTGTGTTCCAGGTTTCACCTGCCCTTACATTATAATTAATGACAGGTGTGTGTTGCACTTTTTTTACACAAACACTCTAAGTTTAACTCTATTGATATTATCTGCAGTCGTATTGATTTGTTTCTATATTTTGTTTTTGTTGCCACGTCTTTGCCACGTTGCAGAAACATCTTTTGCTTAGATGTGCTGTTCGGAATGTCATCCAAATGTTTATAGCTGAATGAGAAACTTTACGGTATCCTGCAGGAATCTGCAACCAAAAATTTAGAAGCTGCTTTTAAATGCAGATTTAAACTTTGAAATCGAACTATTTGTATAAACCTTATTCCTTGATGAAAATTTTAACTAAATAAGTCCAGAAGGAAGTCCATAAATGAAGCCAACTGTCATACCAAGAAATCTTAGAGCAATTAGAGATTTCCAGTTGAACCTAGCCGTTATGAGAACGACCCATCATTAGTAGCCTAATTCCTTATACATTCTGGTTCACGATCTTTAGATAATGTTGTTTTGCTACGAATGAGCAGCGTCGCTGCAGGCATTTTACTGTTGCTTCATTTGTTAAGATTCGAAGAACACTATTTCTCTTGCTGAGCTTAAAATGATTTATTTATCGGTTGGAATGTAAAAGGAAAATATTGTACAATTTTGCGTCCTGATTCTTTATGTTATGGGGAACAAACTGCTTAAAAATTTAATAATCAGCACACACACAAAAAACGTAAATTATCACTTCTTACGTATTTTGCTTTATTTAAATCTTTATTGCATTCAAAGCACAGCCAGGCAAAGTCTAGAATTGACAGGAAGTAGTGATGAGGAAATAATGACAGCATTACATTTTTGTCTTTAGGTATTACCTAAATCTGAGCAATAAAATCTACAATTTATTAATATCATTATCACTTGTCTAAATGTCACGATTATTATGCCTTATTAATATTAGTAAACTACGAAATTGATTTGATATTTTACTATTTGTGCATGCAGTACGCTTCGTTTTTAATATAAGTAAAAAATGCGAAATTAATTTGTATTTTATCTGTGCTTGTACTACGCTCCTTTTCTAATATTAGCAAAAATGCAAAATTGATTTTACATTTTACTATTGTTGCATGTACTGCGCTCTTTTTTAAGGCAAATAATTGGAGTAATCTTCAAATTATCAAATGCAAAGAATTATGTAACGAATTTTTTCTGTTATGCAGCTCCATAACAAGGAAAAATGTGACAAATCCCATTTATCACTTCTACACGATATCATACATGAGTGACATGAATAATATTATTAGTTAATACAAAACACTCTCTACTTCTGGAGGTTTTCAGAGATTCCATTATATAAACGTTTACAATGCAATACTGAGCGAAATTGACTTATGTTTTTCACATTCTCCCTCCGGCAAGGTCACTGTTTATTCTTAGCTATATTTGAAGGACAGGTGTAGAAAAGAGTGCAGTTTAAGAGCGACAGAAATGTTTAAAAACAAACAGTGCCCTTGTCTGAAATTGAATATGGAATACTCATTGGAAACGACTTAGTATGATGACCGTTGCACCTCAATAATACACTGAAGAAATTTCTGAACTTCTTTGAACGGATTTTTTTTATCTTCCTCAGCTATAATTCAAGGTTGCAATTTAATTCACAAAGAATTTATTTTTTTAAGCTGACATACCTAAGTCATTTCAACTATGTATAAGGAAACTGCTCAGAATTTTTAATTAAATTTAATAATTCATCCTATGTTAGAGCGAACCGTGTTCTTAAATATTATACGGAAGGGTGTTTGTAGTAAAATAACACTAACGTTTGGAGATATTTCTTCTGCACTAAGAAGATATGAGATTGAAGATAAGCAGTATGTAATCTTTGCATTTTATTCTGGTGAGATGGCATTGAATAAGTGACTAGCCTTATGAAATCAGTAAAAGTTAATTACCCTCATAAAAGCGTAATAATCATAGAGGTAATATTAAAAAAATCTACAAACGCCGTAATACTTTAGTATACTTTGCATTACTAGAAATTATTGCTTTCAGCTCGTCGCCCAACGGGGATAGTGGCTAGTGACTCTGACGGCCGTACTGAAGGGCCGGGTTTTGAATCCCGGAGAAGGCAGGGATGTTTGTAGATGTGTTAGTGTCTGTGCAGCATGGGGACACTGAAAATATGCGGCGAAATGAAAGTCCTCAATTAGAGGTTGGTGGTAGGGAAAGATGGGTGGGAGACCCTCATACTCGTCCCCCCGGGGTACTGTTTTCAAAACTGGGGGGGGGGAGTTGAGTGAAGTCGTGCTGTCACCTGTATGGTTCCCAAGGCCAACGACAGGCGCAATCTTCTCTCCTTGTCACGATGAATTTTGTAGGCTTGAACTACTATCAGACAAGCGAGATTATTCAGAACAGCAACAACTTTCAACGTTCTGAGTTAGTTTGCTAACAAGAAATTATTGGTTATTCGTTCATTTTGAGGGCCCACCAGCGGTCGAGCGGTAAAGTCGCTGAACACTGGTAGTTAGGTCCGAGGTTCGAATTCCGCGAACGGGCTGGCTGCATGGGCGTCTTCGTGGCTTTGCCCATGTGTAACGTGTATACGAGCCAGAAAGGCCTTTACGAAGCCATCCCTCCCCTTACCTCCGAGGCTTTTCCGTAATCGCATAAACCAAACCAAACCAATTTAATCGTCTTTTAAAAAATTAGCTTCATATGTCGGAAGTAATAGCTATGCAAATCTACTGAAAAACAGGTACAATTAATCTAACAAATGCGCAAGTGTACCACATCCTATCTCTGTTAATGAATTGTTATAATAATATACAATAGTTAGCAGTCATAACCCATAATAATGCATCTAAATTACAGCACATTAGTTTATGGGGCTTTAGTTGATCTGGAAATAATAACCCCAGAAGCGAATTATCGCTTGATCTGAACTAACTAGAAGTCATGATAAGATTTTAATAAACGTTTTTTTTTATAAACAAAACTTTGAACATAAACGCTCTTTCTTGTGCTAACAGGATCATGGTAGTCAAAGAAGTACACAATTTAAGTACTAATTAAGTAAGAATTAAGTACTAATTTAGTAAGAATTACTAAGCTGGCTTAGTAATTCTAACCAGAGAGTCAAACTCAATACGTCAGCAGCCAATAACGTAAAGCAGAAAATTACAACTATCAAAGCAGGCGGGAACTAAACGTAGTATGGACGCGCAGGCCAGGCGTCTTACAGTCCAAACATTTCAGCTTAAATACGATCTAACTCTTTACATTCTGGTGAAGAAACGGAAAGTAGAAGTCTGAAAAATGTCTGAAATTATAAATAATTGGTTAATTTAAATAACAACCTTACTAGTTATACATTGAATTTTACATATATTAACTCATCATTTGTAGAATATGTTATTTGGGGGGGGAGGTGTTTCAGGATATTGAGGAAAGGTTTTTCCGACTACAAGACTATGAACCGGATCCTCTTATTTCGAGAGACGTAAAAATCGGTTAGTTATGCTGACTCAATAGCATTTTCCACTTGTACCGAAACGCGTAATATTGACATTTTCCTCAGTCATCTTTGGAGAAGTAGGTTTCACAACTTTGCCGAAAAGTCATTGTAACATGAGCCATTTGTTGCGAGTCTGCGGTGAAATTTACTAGGCCATTTCCAAATGTTAGTGCAAAAGTTTTATAAACATTAATGGTACAAATTTGCCGCATCTGTATTGTTTTTTGTTTCCCCATTTTTAGTTAAAGGTCATTGAGTTTTTAAACCATAAAAAAAATATGTAAATGCTTTTCAGAACAAGACTTCTGTTAGTTTCAGTTTGTTTAGCATAGTTTAAAGATAAAAAAAATCCTTAAAAAAATGTTAACAGCAAAAACAATCATTGCACGCATCCACACTGCATGCCTAGTTAAATATAAACTAGCAGTGACGCAAATGTCATTTGGTTTTAGTCACAAAAATCCGTGACTTGGTAAACAAATCAGTAACTCAAATTGTTTTTAGCACTTTAATAAAAAGGCTTACGTATTATTACTCACTGCAAGATAACATTTATGTTTTTAAATTTTATAAAAAATATAAAAGCACAGAAGCAGTTTCTTGTTTTATAAAACCGTTGATTTTATCAATTTTTCTACCTACATGTGAATTATTGAGTTTTTTTTTTTACGTCTTTGAATGTGCCAAAGAGTATCAATATATGTTAAGTTTTAAGGGGTGTCATTGTTTTAATATTTTTTCTTTTATAGATTTAAAGTAATCTATATTTTTCTTTCGATATAACTTATTATGTTTGTGGCACGAGAACAAAAACAGTGAAAGATACATTTCCTAAACCGCAGAATATAAAACTAGATTTTTATTAGTACTGCTGTATTTGAATAAATTTGTTTAAGAAAGATGATTAATTGACTTCTAAAGGGGAAAAAATTGGAAAATTATTCTTTTTCAGGGAATAATTATATCTGATTGAAAGGCCAGTTATAAGTGTTCCCTATAAAAATTGTTTTGGAATTTGAGTGCTATATAGCTTTCCATGCTTTTTTGTCCAGTGAAATTTACTATTAGTTACTCGCTACTTACTCACTTCACTTCTTTCTTATTTGCTTTTTATTACTCATTTACTTTCTTCTTTATTTTTTATTTATTTTACTGTTACGTTTTTAATAAATCTTACAATTGAAAAAATAAAAATCTTATAATAAAAAAAAATAGTTCGGTTTCAATCCGAGCTAGCACGATGAAGAACATTTTCTGTTCTTTTTACTTTTACATTAAATTTCCGTTGATTATGTCAATATACAAATTTCACTATTGCGTTTTGCTTTTATTGCTTCACATTAATTTAGAACTGTAGCGTTGTTTTCCCAGCTGGCTAAAAATTGTAAGTAACTGACAGAATTTAAATTTGAAAATAAACTTTTAACTAAATAAATTTAACTAAATAAATTTAACTACAACACAAACATTACATAAAAGAATTATTGTTACATGACAAATTAACGGTATATTAATGTATTTCTACATGTTCTAACAGTTGAATTGTTAGTGTTTTATTAAAATTGTTCGCTAAAGTAGCGCTGCAGAAATTGGAGGCTGTTGTTAGGTGTTCATTTTAAACTGTTTCTTTTTCTCACTAAATGGCGCCAGGGTTTCCACTAGTGAGGGAAAAACCTTTTTTTTTTTCGGGGGGGGGGGGATACCAACCACAGTTAGTTTCGGTTCGGGTTCATTCCAATATGGGCATATAAGAAAAGTGCAGAGTTAAGCACTCTGGCTCATCAGTTAGTTTTACAACCACAAATAAGAAATAGAAAGAGGTCTCAGATCAAATAATTAACTGTTATTTCAAACTTATGAAATAGCTTTTGAATATTTGGTTTTCCTTTTCAATGCTTTATGTGATGCGTGAATCAAATTGTAAAATGTCGAAAATTTAATTGCGTTGCCATTCAGAAGAAGATACTTTTTTTCAACTGAGACATCAACACGAGTTAGGTTTGCAGTCTCTACAAACAAGGAAAGTTAATGAATTTTTTTTTTCTTATTTTCAAACTAAATTAATAACAGAATCTGCGTACGACAATGGATGCTGACAACTTCGATCAACAATAGTTGATTGATTAATTACAGCTGTTTTCTAGCGTGTGATTAGATGGTTGCTTTACTGTTAAGTTTTCATGAGTTGCAAATACAAACCATATGCGCGTTCATTTAATTTACGGTAGCTTGCTTATTGCTTTATACGGTATAAATATAAATTATACCTTTCTGAGAAACAAACTTGGTTGCAGCATTTATTTGGGTCTTTTACGCTGTATTTCAACGCACGCTGCGCTGTTTACAGCTCGTAGGATATGAGAGAACAATACCATTGTACAGAAAGAGAAAACCACCACTGTACATCGGTGGAAGGGTTGATTTCTTTCGGTGATTTTTCTCATTTGTAATAAAAACCGAACCAATTTCTCGTAAACTTAGAAAACTCGAAATTAAAAAACTAGAAAATTTCTCGTAAACCTTTTACCTAGAATCACATCCTTCAAGACTTATCGTGCAGCTTGCTATTGCTTCCCACCCGCTTCATCTTTATAACTTATATCCGAATGATCAATTCCATGTCTCAAATTATCCAATCCTATCGCTTATTTAGCAGTTTATTTAACAATAGAAGTTAAAACATGTATTATATAAGCGTAGCAGAAAAAAAAACATACTTTGTTATCTTATTCAATGAATATTAAAGCCCAATATGCCCCATATGTAATGATTTGAACCTTAGAAAATAAAGTATCATAATGCTTCGGGCGTCATGAAGAAATGGAAAATAACAAGCTCGACATTGCGATGTAAATACTGTCTTGAACACTTTTTTCTTCTTTGACTAAGAACTGCTTTGACTTTGGGAAAAAGTTGTCTGCTTTTTATAATCGTGCAACCTTAGAAGATGCTCCGCATCAATGAATATTTAGCCCGGTCATAGATGATTTCAGAGTAAAGAAACTGTTATTAAATAATTTCAACATGAGGTGGTTCGTTATATGCCTCCTGATTTGCATATCGCTACTTACATTCGATATATCTGTTTTAATAAGATGTCATTTTCTTGCGCAGAAGGCTGGATAATCCACTTTCACCTTGCCTAATAAAATTAATCTTTAATATATTTTTTTATTTACTTACAAATCACAATAAATAGCTTTTCAAATATCTATGTGACTGAAATATATTTTCAATTGCAAAAATAACTTTCTTTGCATTATAATAACTGCCTTACAGGTTAAAAGCACTTTAGACATTAACAGGCTACGTAGAATTGAACGTCACGGGAAAATTTCTGTTGCTGTTATGACCCTTAAAATTGCCTTTTTGTGTTACGAATGCTTGTTACGTTCCTCATTACAGAAAAGCATTTCTAAATTATCAGTATTTGCAATAAAACTTTAAATTTGTTTTAGAATATACGGGTATCTTATCAATAAAGCAAGCATCAACCAATTTTGCTCAAAAAGACTTCTTTGGAGAAAATTTTATTGAGCCCTCAAATATTTTACTGTAATTTGTTTACATCGACTGTGACTTGGATGTGATGCGGTCACTTCTGATTAGACGCAAGTAATCCCTAGTAACCACAATGCTGATAAAGAGGTCTTTTTGAGTGGTTATTAACAGGGAAAGAAGACTACGAGACAACCCACACTAGAATACCATCTTTCACATTGCGCTCCATCAAAATAATACTGTGGGGTGATACTTTGGGCAAATAAGGGCCTGATTTCGTCAAGGGGAAGAGGAGGTGCTTTCACTTTTAAGAAGGCTCACCAAATCTTACCATAAGATTTAAAACATGTCAACTTTTATCAAATTTTTTCAATTATAAATTGCAAAAATATAAAATTAGAAGTAGGAATAAAATAATAAACTTGATATTTTACTTATAATACTACTTTTTTTTTTAAGAATCGGGCACTGAACCTTTGTCTCGCATTCTCGCTGATTAGCGATATCGAGTTTCAGTTACAAAATACGTCCCGTTAACTTGTACAGCTCGTCACCGCGATTATATGTAAAGCGAAGTAGAGAGGTGTATATAGAAACAATTCTTAGTTTTAATACTATGCACACTTCCTTTTAATGTTGTTGAACAATTTATTGTACGGTATACTAAAAGAGATAGTTGAAAAATCTGAAGTGGAGGCACAGCGGAGCTAGTCGACGCAGGGAACTGACTCCGTTAGCTGAGATAAACCCCAGTGGGAACGGCGCTTAAAGCTGCGTTCCCACTGGGGTTTATCTGAGCTAACGAACACAATTGACGCAGCCGACCCATCTCCAAAACCAGTTTTTTCCCATAGGGTGGCAAGTTGAAAAATCTGAACTGCAGGCACAGCGGAGCTAGTCGACACATAGAACTGATTCCGTTAGCTCAGATAAACCCCAGTGGGAACGGGCCTTAAGATCTCTGCTGAAGCAAAACGGATTAATATGAAAGGAAATATTACATAAGCTCGTAAGGTTGTACCGTTCATATTGGGGTTTATCTGAGCTAACGCAGTCAGTTCCATGTGTCGACTAAAGCGCCGTTCCCACTGGGGTTTATCTGAGCTAACGGAGTCAGTTCCCTGTGTCGACTAGCTCCGCTGTGCCTGCAGTTCAGATTTTTCAACTTTCTGCTCTATGGGGAAAAACTGGTTTTGGGGATGGGTCGACTACGTTAGTTGTGTTCGTTAGCTCAGATAAACCCCAGTGGGAACGGGCCTTAAAAGCGCAGTTCCCACTGGGGTTTATCTGAGCTAACGGAGTCAGTTCCCTGCGTCGACTAGCTCCGCTGTGCCTGCACTTCAGATTTTTCAACTTGCTGCTCTATGGGGAAAAACTGGTTTTGGGGATGGGTCGACTACGTTAGTTGTGTTCGTTAGCTCAGATAAACCCCAGTGGGAACGGGCCTTCTCCGCTGTGCCTGCAGTTCGGATCTTTCAAATTGCTGCCCTATGAGAAAAAACTGGTTTTGGAGATGGGGCGGCCAAGTCAGTTGTGTTCGTTATCTCAGATGAACCCCAGTGGGAACGGCCCTGTTTTAGTAACATATACTAACTCAAGACTCTGAACTGAAACTCTCAGCGACCTATCGCTAAGCCTTGGAAGGTACAAAAGAGGCATGCTAAGTGTGTGAAAGTCTCAATAAGTTGAACAGAAGGCATTCCCGGTGCTTACAAATCAACCAATATTTACGGCATGAACTCAAAAATAGAATTTTAAATTAAAACTTTTGTTATTGCATAACAGTTATGTTTAAAAACAGATGAAAGTATTTTAAATTAAATATTTACCAAAGACTACGCAGAGCATAACCAAAACCAAACGTAACCAAAGGCTATGCAGAGCATTTGGCCCAAGTTGGCTCTGAACCTACACCGTCGTGACAGCACTATGTGCAAGAATAAAACAACGCCGTAGACATTAGTGCTTATCGTAGAATAACGACTAGTAACGTGGCCTTCAGCAGGCAGAACATGCTCTGACTAAAATGATCTCAAACTCTCACTTAAATAGACGCGAGCTAATTTGCATTCTGGCAGGAAAACGGAAAGAGAGAGTGACAGTATAGATTCGTAACATAAACTACCTGGTTAATTAACATAAGTCCTTTACAAACTAATAGAATATGAAGTTAAAATAAACTGTTACAGAAAGGACAGGAAAGTTTAACTTTGTCAAGTTAACTTTTTTAAGTGAGTTTTTTTCCTCTTAGAAGATTCACCTTACTTTCCTCTTAGAAGATTCACCTTACTTTGAAGCATATTTATTTGAATTTATGATTATTTGATTTCTGAGAAATAAAGTATAACAGTACACTTTCTCATTTCGAATTAAAGATTATTGAACTATGATTTATAATGAGCTATAACATAACTTTTTAAAGAAATTTCAAAATTAATTTTTAAGATGATCAGGGCATAAATATCATAAAATGATCCATCAAAAGAAGTGGTTTCTTCTTATGAATGTAACTGAATTTTTTTAATTCGATATTTTATTCCTGTAATGCCTTTCCGAAATTATAAACAGTTTAGTTGCAATAGTTTGGTCATACTTCTATAACTTAACTAAGTTTTGTAGTAAAATCAGTAAAATTTCTTTTGGCCCGTTTTCTCCCCGCTCATATTCTTTCAAGGAGGTCCTGGTTTTTAAGTATATTAATTTATATTTTATACAACACATACTAAACTAAAATTATGAAAACAAAACTAACAAACAGATGAAATTTGTTTAAATAACTTTGAACGAAAAGGTGTTGAATTAACAGTTATTCCATGAAAATTTTATATAAAGTGTGCAATATTAAGACAATATTAAGACATAAAATATAATTAGCAACAGTGATATCTGCTACATCGAAAAAAAAAAAAAAGCAAAGTGTGTAGGGAACTCTGTAACAAGTTTTGTGGCAGTCTTCCAGTTTAGTAATTTGGGCCTCCCAGGATTCTTCATAGCCTTGTACACATGGATGAGGGAAATATTAAAAATGTAAGAAGTTGTCGCTTTTTAGCATCTCCCATGCTCAGAGCGAAGAATGTAGTTTTTGCTGCAAATTTTTATTGCTGTATATTAGAAACAATTTCCCTTTGGTTTTAATTTCATATTTTTTACTCTATTTATAACTAGTATTGATTAATATATGCCCCCAAAACCCTAGACACATATAACTCATGTTTCAGGTTGAAATACATCAACTCTAAAAAAGGGCTTTGAGAAAAAAGAAAAGGTAGAAAATATTTCAAAGAAAACACAAGCTTAAAAATGAAATTAGTTGACAGGTTTAGTGCTCGTTGCTATGTTTCTGTCACAAATTTACATTAAATACAAAAATACTCGTTTTTCATTCAATGAAATTAATTTTAGCAAATTCTACTATTTAATCTATATACTTTTGTAGACTGTTATTATACTATCGAGACTTGTGCGGTAGGGGGTAGTTTAGTTACCATAATAATTTATTTCGATCAGACTTACAGGCAGAGATACACATGCGTGCTTTTCCTAATGTTATTCCAGAATATATAATATTAAACATAATAACGCTTCTCTCACTATGTAGCGTTTGTTTTGATTCTCATATGTTAGAAGCTATCAGAATTTTTTTTCATTTCGGAAGATATTATTCCTTGCATAGGATACTTAATCTGTTTATTGAAGATGTATTAGTCTTTCTAATATTCATTTAGCCTTTTTGTAATGCAATTTAAATTTTAAGGTAGCACTCCGAAAAATTTGCATTTTGTTTCTTTTGATATGTTTATAAACTAAACTAGAACTTTAGAAATAAGTTTTGATTTCCTTCGATTAAAGTCTTTGGTAGTAAAGGGAAATATTGATCTATCCGCTCAGAGGTCACGATCAAAAAATGTCTTTAAAAAATTCATTTTCAGCCGTACATGTGTTATGTCATAAATTTATATTTCATTAGTTTTTTTTTTTCTTTTACTATAAACAAAGGAATGGACAACATTTGCTGTTGAGTAACAGTAATGTTTAAAAGCAGATGCAAGTATTTTCGAAAGGAAGCGTGTTATGTGTAAAAGCAGTTCCATAATAGTCATATTATGAACTCCTCCGCAAGAGATTTGTTTCGGCCTAGACCCACTTTCATGTCATTGCCAGTATAATTGCCGCCTTGTGTTTTCGCTTGATTTCTATCGGTTGTCTTTCTTTCACAGTCAGTTTTCCTCTCGCGCGGCTTGCGTTCACAATAGAAAGCATTAATTAAAACCTTTTTAACAATAACCCAACCTACATCGATAGACTGGAGACCATCCTAAGATGTAAACATCTTCAAACAAAGCAGAAGATATACTGATACAACAAAAACTTTTATTGAATTTTTAATTCAAACTATTCTACTAGCCAGATAATTAGCATTGTATTTTTATATGCATTTAAAACAGTTGTAGGTAACTAAAAAGTTTATAAATGTATATTTCATTCTTGCATTAAACTATATCTGAATTATAAAGCAGATATCTCAGTCCATAAATAAGAACATGCGTTATATCTAAGCATACGTTTAAAAAATTCTTTAAATGTTTATAAATTTTATTCGTACTCGAAATAGAATAAATATAAAAAATTGTAAATGCAAAATAGGTATATTTTTGTGCTAATGCCGTTGATCTATGGCTAACATAATTAGCAAAATAATAATTATTTGAAAAAGAAAACTGAGGAAAACCCTAAAAATAATCATTTTGGGATGTTGAAATTTAAAATAAAAACGCATTATTGAAGTTTCTCCTGCCTTGAAACTTAAACCATTATTTTTGTTAATGATTGTCACTTAAAAACTCTGAATTTTCTTCACAAATTGCATTTGCATTGAATTTCTTACCAGGTGGAATATTCTGGCTACCTTTTCTTCTATCGTTCACTTCTAACCAGTTGCTAGAACTGGCAAGAAAGTTCGTTTATCTCGCCGCCGATGCTTTAATTTGACGCGCAGATAAATTTATTGAGCTAGCTTCGTAATTAATTGAGTAGTCTTAAAATACTGCGCTACGTTCAAATTTATTGACTGTTTTGATTTTGGTTTGTATTTTCACTAGGTGTGTCTACTGTAGAGCAAAGCTGTGCTTTTATGTTCTGTTTAAATAAAAAGGTTGTTTTTACTTACAACCTTCCTAAGACTTTGTCATTCGGTTTCAGACCTAGCGATAACTCACTTCGCGTGTGTTAGGGTTACAGGACTAAATAACATTGTCAGATTAAGTATAACCCTATAGCTCCTAACTGCTGACGTAAACATACTCAATAAATACCCTAGACTGACGAGAAGAACGAGAAAAAAGAATGCATTTCTTTCCCTTGGTACTCATCTTCCTTAAGTAGACGCTGATTGACCATTCACATCAATTGCTAGTCTTTCCACTCCAATGAATTTACGTTAGCGGTTTGGGGCCAGAGCACAGCTGGAAGGCATTAAGTTGCCCATCCATTTCCCATAGTTATGACTGCATCACGAGAAACCCTGTCAAGCCGTGCGACGATAGATAATTTAAGCTCTTCGACAGCAACTAAACAAATCTAAAACACAAACAAAAGCTATTAATTGTCTTTTTATTTCAATTAATGATCGCATCTTTAATAGCAGTTTTCTTTCATTGTGTTTACTATGCAAATTAAAAGCAATATTAAAGCCATAACATTTCTTTTGTTTGCAAAGTCTGATAGGGTATTTACCAGTCTAGCAGAGCGAATCAGAAAATCCTGCTGACCTAATGAAACCTTCTTTATTTCTCGCCTTGAAATTCCGGGCAGTGTGCTACCTCATTTTACTACTCGAAGGAGGATGTGTAAAAAATTTCGCATTGTAAGTCATTTGAGTATCTCATTATTTACAGTTCATTTTTCTTTAATTTAAAGTTTGCCATCTTCTTAATGTAATCTCGAAATCCCCTCCCTCAGGCTTAGAGCAGGTTTGTTAAAAAATTGACACGATTTTCTGAAAATGAATTCTTAAAGGAAATATTTTATTCTTTGGCTTGCTTGCAGTTATTTTAGCAGCTAAGTTTACTGTGCTGTCCAAAAATTAATAACTGTTAAAAAATATAATAGCTATTTTTCAATTTTTAACCCATATATTATTAATTCATTTGTTAAAATGCAAAACTACGAAATGGAATGAACTCTCATACGCGTTCGAATGACCATTAATGTAATTTAAAGTGTTAATATCTCATAGAAACATATCGCTGCTGTAAATTACAGAAATTATGCATTTCAAAGGAAGAAGGAGAATTGTAGAGGCAGAAAAAGATTACGTATGATAAGAATTACTGAAAACTCTCTGGATTACTTTTATTCAAGACGAAATACACGAAGTTTAACTTGAAAAATTAAGGGATTAATTAACTATCCTATCACAAATAAAATGGAATTAAGAGAAAAGAAATTATATCTGCTTTAATCTGGTGTTTAACTCATGGAGATGGAAATACTGAGACGTAATCGGAAGAAAGATTTCAAATTAACTAACTGAATATGTATAAACTGCAATAAAGAGAAAAAATTATCTTTATCGAAATCTAACGGTTAGCCGTCCTACAACAGAAGTTTCCAATCTTAATACTTTAGAGTTGCATTCGTCATAGGCTCATATTGTCTAATATTGCTAATAATTACCTAGTTTTGGGTCTATAGTCTTTCATGTTTTTTTATCCCTTTATGCTTTCACTATTATATTAAATTCAAGTTTCCCTTTAAGAAAAAAAAAATTTCATGTTATCTGAATCAGTGGGGAATTTATGAAGTAACGGTTTTACTTTTCCTGAACTTTTTGAGGACTTCCGTTTTAAAACAATGCTAATTGTGTTTAAAAATAATTTACGATTTTGGAGCCTATCCCGATTGCAATTTCTAAGACCCTATATTTTCCCCTCGTGTCTGAATGATAGTTTTACTTTATATGGACGCATTATGCTTGTAAAGTCATTAGGTTATATCGATGCTGGAACGTGAAAAATTTGCAATGCCCTCCCCGGGATTCGAACTTTGGACTTCCCGAATACACGTCAAACGTGCTTCCAGTTACACCACGAAGGCATGCGGAAAGGAGGACGAAAACACCTTATATACTCTCCCTTTTAAAGGGCAGCTGGGGATGAGGAGACCTAGTCGTCAAATCCTAGTGGTGACGAATTATCGTCCACCACCATTTTAGTTCAGACACCACAGTAGAGTCATTAGGTTATATCGATACTGCAACATGAAAAATGTGCATTGCTCTCATTGGGATTTGAACTCTGGACTTTCCGAATACGCACCGAACGTGCTTCTAGTTACATCACGAGGGCCTGCGGAAAGGAGTGAGATATACTACCTTTTAAAGGGCGATTGGGGATGAGGGGACCCAGTCACAAAATCCTCGTGGTAACGAATTGTCGTCCACCACCAGTTTAGGCGCTGCTGTAAAGTCATTAGGTTTTATGGATACTGGGATGGGGAAAATGTGCAGTGCTCTCGCTGGAATTCGAACTCCGGACCTCTCGAATACAGGTAGAGCGTGCATCCCGTTACACCACGAAAGCATGCGGATAGAAAGTAAAAAACACCTTATATGCTTATTAGCAATTCACTTAATCAATACATTACGTTTACCGTTTTTTCGTTTTTTTGCTTTATGTGATCATCTCTATGCTTTCTAAGCCATGCTTTTTAAAGTTGTTTTTTAACTTTTACAATGCTATTTAATAACATTTGAAAGGTTTCATTTTAAATTTTGCAAGTAAATGAAACAACTCTAGTTTTGCTTTATCTTTGCCTAAGACTAAAATATAACCTAAATTTATTTTTAGAAAATCCTACTACACAAGTTCACACTATACTGTTGTACTACCACAACTTATGCTGTAATTGCGCTGAATTTTCAATGCTATGGATTTATGAACTGTTGTTTTCAATCCCCCCCCCTGTAAAAATATTTTTAAAAACATATTCTAATGAATCACTAATATATCTAATTTATAAGGGGGGAATTAAGCCTTTTCGTGATTAATAAACAACTATGAAATTAAAGTAGCTGAATTCATTTTCATTTTAGAACTAATCATTTGACCTTCTTCATCACAATTAAAATCTTAGTAAAAAACCACATTAGAATGTACGGTCTCTCTTTGTCTTAGAAAGGGTTGAAACTGGAATTTTCTGGAATGCTTTTCTTTCCTGTAAATTTTATTTTTAATGAATAAAGAAATTGTTAACAAACATCCTTTTCAAGTTCTACCCGTTTAACATTTCAGTTTTTAAAATCAAATTCAATATTAAGGGATAAATTTGTACGGGCACTAGCGCCACTTCAGCGGCTTCACATAAAACGACAAGGCACTTTTTCTCAAGGCTTTCAGAACTAAAAGCTTTTCTCTTCCCACTTGTATTATGGTTTCACTTCAGGTTGTTTTTAGCTTGTTCAAAATTTTTAAAAATTATGAAAAGAACTACTTTTTAGTAAATTCCTCACAAATGAATGTCTGCAATATTTTTAGAGTTATGCAAATAAATTTTAATATAGTAAAAATTCAACAGTAGTTCTAAATTACTGCCAACAATAGTAGGCATTAATTCAGAACGAAAAATCTCAAAAAATTTAAATTATTCTAAAAGTGCTTGAAAAATAGTTTGTTTCTGAAGAAAAAAGAATTTACAATCTTATGTTATTTAACGAAAGATTCATAACGAAAATATTTTAACTGTTTAAAAAGCTGCATATAGAAAAAATAAATTATATCTAAAATCTTATGAAAAACACTTACTTTCTCTTTCTTGGAACATTACATGTTATGAAACTGTTACTGAAAGAGTTAACAATCTTTAGATGAAGCGAATAGGCCTATGATTCACTGAAGTATGAAAGTAAATTTTCAGCAAGATATAAATAAGTGTTTTATAGATAGACACGGTCCAAGAAGTCATCTGCTGGTCACACTTTCACGGAATACTATCATTAAATTATCAAGATACGTTTAGAATAATGAATAGTCATACATTATCCTTTTTCACGCTATACTGTTCCTGCATAATTATCATTCTCTGGCCTTTAGTGATAGTGATTAGTAAGATTGCTTATGAGTAGATAATGTTTGCCTTGCATGTATCGTGTCTGTTATTAGTTGGTACTGTATGCATGTTTAAGTAATCATTTTTTGCTTCGTTACGTATTCATTTTTGAATGAACTTATCTCTTGCTCTGCTTCTTCTTGCTGAATGAATTACATTTAAAGCTTGTTGTTATTGCAAGCTGTCATAAATTTGCATTTTTATGATTCAGTCAGGCATCTTCTGCGTTAGCTGTTATTGCTTTAGATTAATTGTTGTCTTGTTAACATTTTATTATATAACTTATCTGCTTAAAATGGTAATACAGTTAGTTTAACATTTGTTATTATCCATCAGATTTATTTTTAGCGGAAAGTTTAAAAGCAAAAACAGTGAATTTATTGCTATGTAAGGATTATGTTGATTTTATTAACAGTTAAATTTTGAGTTAAACTTCCTTTCCTATCGCTTCTTAATTTCAACTTACCATTTCCGGCCAGAACGTTGTTATAGAATAACATCTGAATGCTAAGGAGGAAGAGTGGTATTTAACCGCGAAGTTCTACTGTCTTAGTGAGAGAGATACCAGATATTCTGGATGCACGCGTCCGCCTTTTTAGGCTACTCTCTCGTAAGCTATTATTACGCTTTGGCGTACTTTAGGCCCTTGATAGCTTCGCAGTCAATTAGCGTTAAGGGGCCAACTCTGTTATAATTTTGATACTTCGGGTATATCTCTTTAGTTAAGATTAGTTTAGTTTGATTCTTAGTCTCTTAAGTTTAAGCCGAAGTGTCGGCTTTATTGTACAACTCCAAGACAGAATTCTGTTAAATCTTATTTGAATAATAAAGGGTTATTTTACCCTTCTATCTTGTTGTTTCCTGTCACATGAACTCAAACGATTATTCGCTTATCAGTTCTTAAGCGTCTTCACTTTCAACGGTAACTTAGAATTACACAGTGAAGAATCCTACAGCTTTACTATAAATAAAAATAATCTTATACATGTCTCATATTTGTTCCCATTCGTAATTATGGTTATATTCTCAGACAGAAACATTTTCCCATTTACGATTTCTTTTTCTTCCAATTTCAAAATGATCTTTACAAATTTTAAATATCAAAATTATTTACATCTTGCCTAATCTTTAATTTTTTCAAATTCGTAAATTGTACTAATTTAGTTCCATGAAATATTTTGTTAAACAGTAAAGCTGTAAGGAATTATCGTCTTTTCCAGTCCCCATTGCCTGATCTCGAGATGTAACTGGTATCACGTGCGGCAAGCATTCGAAAAATCCTACGATTCATAAAAATCATCTACGCCCGGTGCGGTCATATCCGATTTTTCATGTCGGCTACATTAAAAAAACTTAATGCTTCTACATTTGTATATTACAATCAACCTAATTCAGTGATTAGCAGAAACTTGTTACGATGGATCGAGACGATGGTTTTAAGTTTGGACATTTTTGTAAGTATTTTGGGTAATGCTAAGCACAATCCATGATGTCTATCAGGAATCAATAGAACACTCAGAATTTTATTCCCGGCTGATTACGAAGTTCCAATACCACATCTAGACGAGAGCTTTTATATAGGAAAAAAGTATACATAAAAGTAGCCCTTACCCGATTAAAAAGCACCTAATATAACTCTCCAAAAATAGATACTCTAGCTTCCATTAATCCATTTTTTACAAAACTCTAATATTCTTTTAATTTTTGTATATTAAAAAGTGGCTTCATTCTCTTTCATAATAAGCATTATGAGCATGCAATTTAAATAATTGATGTTTACAGTAATGTTCACAGGAATTCTTTGCTAAAGTAACGCAGTATTTAGGACTTATTTGTGGCGTACTTTCATTAATTGATTTCTAAAGCTGTCTACTATATTTGTTACAGACCCAAATCCCCTTTTTTTAGCAATTTCTGTGTTGAATGCATATTTTTTCTTTCTAAGTACTTAGCCTTTTGTTTTCCTGATTTTTACAGCATTCTTTGATGGTCTGGAATTCTTTCTCCGTTTGCTGTATATACATACATAGTGCTTTTATTATTTTATATAACCTCTAAATTTAAATCTATGCTCAGAAGTTCAGACGCTTAATATCTCATAATTTGTCATTTTATTATAGGCAGTAAATCAGATCTCAAATGATGACCAGATTAAAAAACATTTGCTTCATTTTTTAAGCATTTTTCTTGTACATCTAAAACACACGAATAAAGATTTTTATCTTTATTCTGGTTAGAACTCATTTTAGATATCGAAACTCAGCATTGTTTTTTATTACATGTTTAGATTTTTATTTTGACAGTATTTTGATGAGATTTTAAGCGTCATCTTCGATGAAGTTATATGTTAAAGTGTTTACGTGAATAGCCACCTTGCTGATGTTTCCTATGAGTTATTAGTGGTTGCCCACATTTAATTCTAGAAACTTGTTTTACTGCCTTAAGAGCTATCAAAGAGAACTTCAGAATGCAGAAGTCTAGCGGTGCTGAGAAAAACACGTTTTACTGTCTTAATTTTTTATAGCACATACGTGAGCAACTAAGTGTCTCTGCACTTTAGATGAATACCCTTAAGATGGTTTGTACAATTGCATCCAAACATTTGAATGATAAAATCCATAGCTCAGGAAAAATTAACTGAAAACGTTTTATTTCTAATTTTAAATTCGGTCCGAGAACTCAAAATAGATAACAAGTTATAATAGTTCTAAATCAAACATTTAAATTAATGAACATCATTGCAATTAAACTCAGAACCGAATAATTAAATTCAGAACCTCAAACTCAGAACCGAAATTTTAATTTCCCCTATTTCCCTTTTTCCTTCAAAGAAGAGAGTTTCATTATCTGAAAGGATTTACTTAAATGATTTCAGACAAAGATGCCATAAATTCATAAAAATATGCACAAATGCTTGCCAATCGTGAACTGTAGGTTTGATGATGTTTCGTAAGTAAGTATCTCCAGACAATAATAATACATTATTTAAGAAATCATTATCAGGAGAATCTTATTTGAGATGAGATGTTGGATCAAATAAAATGTTCAAACTATAAACAAACGGAAGTCTATTCAGGAAACAGAAAACAATTAGATAATTAACAAACTTTTAACTCTTAAAATTCAGTCTGCAAATTTTATTGGCTAATTTCAACGTTATACATAAACTGATCTTAAATTTATTATTTAACAGTCGTCAAAAAGTGTGTTTAACTCAGAAAGTGTACGAGCAGTTACATTAAAATATAGTATGAAATAATACTAAGAAAATATTTGTATTTCCTCTGCACCCGGTATAATATTTTCTCTCAACGTACTTACTTTCTTTTATGCGTCTTAATTTAAATTTTGTTTTTTAAATCGTTTTGCTAACTTTATTTATTTATTATTATTATCTTAAATATCACCTTACATTATTATTCTTAATCACCATTCCTGATGTGAAAAACGGCTTTAGCCCTTTACTTACTATTACAGAAACTATGCCCTGAAACAGGAGCTAATGGTTTGGTTTTTTGTTTGATTATGGCAAAGCACACTAGGGTTATCTATCTGCCAAAGAGGAGGGACGCCTTCGTAGGAGTTGATGGTGAAGCTTTAATTCACAGAATGGGAGTTAAACAACAGTTTTAAAATCTGTTGAGCTGAAATTTTGAATTATTTCTTCTAATTTGCAAGGAAATCGACAAATTGCTCAAATAATTATAAAATTATAAAATTTTTATTATAATCCCTCAAAATGATACTGCCAATATCGGAGACTCTATATTAAGTATACACTAAAACGTTTCAATAATTACCTAGTTTTTTAAATCCATTAACATCAATAACCGACTTCGAGCCATTGAAGAAATCCATTCTGGATAAAATTTGCTGTTAATCCATTCTGGTTAACAGCAATGTAATGCAAATTCCATCAAATATTATAATTAAAAATTGAAATATTCTAGAACAAAAATAGGTCTTTTTTTTGGGGGGGTCAAAAAAACTTATTTTTGTGGTCTGCCAAAAATTATTCATCAGATAGCGAATTTTTCAGAACGTTCGGGTAAGATTTCTTTACTAGTTCAAGAATATGACCCAACCATGATGTTAAATGCTCTTGAAAAATGAATAATCTTTATTTTATCCAGAATTTCCAGCTAACGTTTATACTCTTGAGAAATAACCTCTTTTATTTAAGATTCTGGCAATAATTATACTGCCGAAATAGTAACTAAAAGAGATCAAATTATTCTCTTTAGCCAGATATTGTAATTATTATGAGGCTGCATTTAGAAATTTTTGTAAAGAGTATGGAAGGGCAAATAAAGAAAGCAGAAGGCATGTGTGAATTTGGGTACGCGTATTCTATGAACTTGGAATGAAAAAAGATTGATTTAAAGGTCACAATGTCAGAAATGATATTCTATTCTCACGTAACAATAATATGCAAGTCTATGACTGGCATTTATGTTTTGTTTGGCCACTTCTCATATGCTTCATGTTCTAAAGAATGCCTCAATAAAAGACATTTGGAATAGTTTCCACGCAAACTTGTTTGGCGGGCACCGTTATCATCTGCCGAAACAAGGAAGTAATCTCCTTGGTAAGTCTGCTTTATGCAATTTAACTTGACCCGCTTCAAGCTAAAAGAACTAAGTCACTCTGCCGCCACAAACCAGTGTCAAGCGGTATAACACTAGGCTATGTTAGCCTAAGGTAAAACTACACCCAGAGGTGGGGAGACAGCGTCTAATAAACTGATCTCGAGAAATTTTGAACAAAAGTCATATCAAAATTAGCGGAAAAATGATTTTTTTTATATCTTATCAAAAAATCTTATCGGGTTTGAATATCGATGGCTTTTCAGGATTAAACAGCTCTTTATTTTGATATATCGATTTTGCACCGCATACTTATGACATTAAAATATAAGATTAGATTTCTGCTGAAAATCACTGTAGGGCCAGTGGCGGATTTCAAATCCTCTTTTTTTTTTTTTTTTTTTTTTTTTTTTTTTTTGATTAGCAGCGGTGCAGGGACACCATGTACTTTCTTTACGAAATAAATATAAAAATTATCGTTTAATATAAACTAACTCATATAATAAATGAACAAAGTGAATTCCAAACATATATCCTGAATTTAAGGCATATGTACAAAATGCATAAGAATCCCGATGCTTGCATACATTCCCCGAATCCGGCATACAATCGACACTTAATTCTTACACTAGGAATTAATAGTAGTGTTAGGATGAGGAAGAGTCGTAACCGAGAAATAGTAGAAGAAATAAATAGTACTGCTATTACAATGCTGACTTGTTTCATTCAGGATATATCATTGGCATTGCTTCCAAGTGAATCACAGTTCTCAGAATTACAAGCTTAGCCATCCCTGACCATGCAGTAAGCGGTGTTTTCGCAAGACAGCTTCGTGAAATTTACAAAGTACCTATAATCACTTAAAAATTAGACAAAACAGCAAATTTTGTTTGACTAGGATTTTGAATAGAACTATCAATTTTGACTTGTGTCTGTGGAGGGAACTGTCCTTGATCGCTCTTGAAGTTTCATTCAAAATTTACATCAAACTAAGATAACCTAATTTTAAATTTTACTCTGACATGTTTCTCTTCCATTTGATGTAATCATTTACTTTAATGTCCATTGGAGCATATTTCGTTTCCCTTGCATATGACTGTGTACTTTCTATTGCACAGCTCTATGTATACGATACACTAGTAAAATTCTAATGATTTTTTATTAAATTTAAAATTATTATTTGCTAATAAAATAATTTTCAGTTACAGGCATAAAAATGCAAAATCATGGACTTAATTCAGAATGTGATACTTCTATCTGGCACGCAATGTGCCAGTTTTGAAATAAAATTTTGCTTTTTATTCAATGGGTCTACTTTAATAACTTTTGGTAATTCATTTTCATTCGACATTTTTTCTATCCGACCACCATTCCGCCCAGTTTATGTCGGATAACTAATACTTTGCTGCATTACCTTATCCTAAAATACTCAAAAGTTAATATGATCTTTGCAACTACATTTTGTTTTCCTCCAAATAATTCAGATGCATGACGATATTGTTCTTCGTAAACAATCGTGACATTTTCTCAGTAAGTCTAAACTTATTTGTTTATTTATTGTTATTTTAATTTACTAATATTCAGAATGGAAATAAATAAATCGTATTAAGTAATTGAATGGGATTGAAAATATATTTTATCTTATATATTACAGTTTTTAAAAAGGAAATTCTTTCTCACAGCCAAATTCCACAACATCTCATCAGCGTGTGAATTCTGAAGATCATTCTAAAGGTCATTAATCCCCCAGTTGCTGTGCCTTGACATGAGAAAAAGTCTCGCAATGGCTACCGCTATTTCCTTTTTATTTCAAAGATGAACAAATTTCTAAAAAATGAACCTGTGGCTCAATGAAATTGCTTAAATATCTTCTCAAACTAATATCTGCGAAATTAGATCAATATTAAACCAATATTTTCAATAGAATACCTGAGCGCTGAAACCAAAAACACTGCATTACATGACTATAAATCTTCTTCCATAAAAAATGTCATTTGAAGGATTACTTGCTGATTTATTAGTAATCGCTAAATATTTAGAGCAAGTTTAGTGGTGGTGATTTGCTTCAATAGGCTTTGAGTGAAAGCACGATAAAGATAATCACACATTTGAGAAAGATTTTAATCAATAAGATTAGAAACAGAAGAGTGAATACCAGATATAAAGACTTACTTAATGAAGATAATTGGTTAAGGAAGGTTGTAATCAATAAAATCAGAAAAAGAATAGAGAATATCAGGTGTAAAGACTTACTTTAGCTATTAGCTCATAGTTTAGTAATAAATGCACAGCAAGTGTGTCTATGTCCCCAAGTTATATCCTTCAAATACGATGGCCAGCAAGCTCTATCCTTCAAGTACAATGCACAGCAAGCTATGTTCTTTAAGTACGATGCTACCAGAAACTAGAAAAGTCTAGGAGATCTATCCAAGCAAGACTCTCTTGAATCTAAGGGAGAAAAATATAATGAATATTAGCTTAATTCTGCTTCAGTAAATTTTACATAATCTGTATTCTTCGCAATTAATCGAAGCCTCTTCCTGACTATTGCAGGGTTATGTTAGATAATAGAGTTATGAATATGTGCAGTATTGGGCAGTGGCTTTCATATTTTTATATCCTTCTAATTAAGAACAAAAGCAAAGACAACCCCAAATCATAATGCCATTTTAGTGAAATTTTTTGTGTAAATGCAGTTTGTTAAACACAATTTCAGCAATCTGGATGACTCTGACACAATTATTTTTAGACGAAATGGGGGGGGGTTGTGCTTGAATGAATTATTCACAAACTATATAACAGTATGAATTGCATTACTGTCCAAAAACAATTATTATGCATTTTACATACTTCTTACACGATCAAATACCTTACTATAATGAAATATACGTTTTTATTTTAATGGTTTGCTCCGCTCATAAATTTTGTTAATTTCAGAATTAACGATTTATGTTTCTTTAGTGATATTTATTTTTCACTTAATATCTTCCTCCACTCGTCGAATTCGAGTAGCTCCATTTGCAGACGATTGCTCTTCCGGTTAAGCCTAAAAATATTTATTCTGCTTCTCTGTTCATCTGCTCTTAGTTGAGTTTCTTTGCAAGTACACATTATCATAATCATGATTTAGGTAATCGTTGAATATTTCTTGTGACGGCAATATGCTTCCCATAAAGATTTCGATTACTCGGGGAGTCAGCTATTTCTCTGAAATGTCCGTTTAAGCAAACATTTTTGAGTTCCCTTGTTGCTGTCTTTCTTAAGCTCCTGGAGTTTACCTCCCAGCTATAATATGCTCATATTTCCATTGGTAAATCACTCTTTGAACTATTAGGGCAAACAGGTAACCTTTGCGAAAAAATCTAGAGATGCGATGTATGTCACTTTGTCTTATGCATATCAATGATTCTTCCTTCCTCACTTGAGGCTGTCTCTTAAACGTTACAAATGCGAAACTTAGCTGGAAGAAAGCCATTGTGCTTGAAAAATAACTTTGAATCGCATTGTTGTATATACATTATACACATATGTCGCTGGACTCCCTTCCGGCTCATTTTTTTATACTCTTCACATTTCGACCAAATTTTGCTTGCCAGGAGTAAATCCTTCAAACAGTAGCATCTTCTATTTCATTTTAGTATAAATGAGAAGAAATGCCAGGAAATGTACGTCAAAGTTACTCTTGAATTTTTTCTTCGTATAAATGTGGCATTAATTTATTTTATTTTCACTACGCGAAATAATTTACAAAGTTCCTCAATTTTGTTACATGTGCGAAGAATTTAAAAAGAGGTAAAGGGAATTTCTCGGAAGTTTACTATTAGAAAGTCCATCATCTGTTAATATTTATTTATTTTAAATTTTTAGCTTACTCTTTAAACTGATTCCACAACTGTTAAATTAATGCAGGATCGATGTGTTTTTATTATTCTGAATTAAAAGATCATAGAAGGACTACTTGAATGAAAAGCTCCTTTGGATTGTTTATAAGGTATTTTCTCCCTTCTTTCCATATGCCTTCGTGGTATAATTGGAAGCACATTCGATGCGTATTCGAGAGGTCCAGGGTTCGAGTCCCGGCGAAGGCATTTCACGTTTTCTGCGGTTAAAAAATAACTACTACTAATGACTCTGAAATCATTTATTTACCATTAAGAGGTGAAGAATTTCAATTGGATACTTGTTTATTCTGAAGAGGCACGTTTCGCAGGAAACACAATTATATTTGAATGTGAATGTTATTAATATAATACCGACTAAACTAATTTTCTCTAATACTCAGCTCTGGTAATTGAGAAAATCAGACTCAACGAAAAAAGCTTCGCGATCAGTAATTTATTTTGACGAAACTTATTTATAAATAAATTACCACTGTAACACAGCGTTTCATATTCCGTAAATACAACTCAAACTTAGTTCGAAACGTTTGTAGTCTCTCAGTAGAGCTATGAGTAAGAAAAACGACCAGAAACTGGACAATGTTTTCCTTTTTAGTTATCCTAGCCTCATTTTTTGAAGATGCGTTGCCTTGATATGGGTCTCTGGTGCATTCCTTTCCAAATGCTTCAAGGGCTGACCTTATTCATAATTGTAATCAAACAAAGCCCCATAATCCAGTACTCGTGAGTATAGGGATTTAAACTGATTTATTATTTTGTGAAAGTGTGACCTCATATCCTATTTCATAATACTTAACGCCTGTTAACCTTCAGTGAAGAATTTGATGTCAGTGTGAAGGAAATAAATATGTTCTTCAAAGTGATTACTTGAATTTAGAATTAATGCTTATACTTTTAAACCTGTTTAACGAAAAAGAAGATGAAGTACCTTCAATAGAATGTGAATGCAGCTCATTTCTGGCTTACTGCTTGTGCAGAGAAATTTTAAAATGTACCATACATTTTTTAAAAAAAAGCTCTTATTTTATTGTAACTATCGTTAAAGTTTTTTAAATGCTAAACATTTATACCTATATTTAATTTACAATTATCAATACCAAAATAAAAATAAAAACCAAAGACATTTAGAAACTGTGTATTAAGCTAAACCTCTCTCTGAGCATTTATTTTCACATGTGCTAAGAATCAAGGAAAAAATTCTGAGCAAATTAGAATCAAAGTTTAGATCATAAAAACAAAATTCGGCACACTGCCTAAGGTTATGCTGAATCTGAAGTCTATTAAGCATAAATGCTATCAATGATTTCATCAGGGAGAGCTCCAAAAAGAGCTACCAAACAAGAGGAAGCACATGATAAGGTCGAAGTCAAGCAATATGCTAAAGATAATAAAAAGGCAATCAAAATACGAATTCAGTAATAAAAAGAATATAAACAAAACAGAAAAAATATTCTTGACTTTTCTATTGTCATAAGAGATAAGAGGATTTATATAAAGTACAGTAGAGTAGAGTAGTTCATGTACTCAGAAACTTGAAAAAGAAATCAAAATTAAAAAAAAAAAAAAAAGATTAAAACAAATGGAAAATGTCTCAACGAAATGCTATAGGGAGCAAAATTATGTATATGCTAAATATATGTATGAAAAATAAAGAATACATAGAAGATAAATTATAATTTAAATTAGCAGCGGAAATTAACTTCCATTTTGTATCCTAAAAATAGTAATCTTCCTTTTTGCACTGCGTCATTTCGAGACTAACCCATGTCATATGATTCGTACATAATTCTGATGATATAAATGGAACTAAAACCCAAACAGCCAATAATAATTTTACACCAGTATTAATTATCCAATCAAAATGCATTGAGAACCAAAACTAACTTACTCTGAAGTAAGATTTTATCCTGAAAATAAGGCACTCGTTTGCTACTCTTCGGCCTAGCTGGACTGCTGTCTACTGCTCTCTTCTTATTGTAAATCTATGAAAAATGTAAAAATTTTTAAATAGTTTTTAAATACTATGCCAAGTTATTTGTGGCCGCAACATGTTTACTGAAAATGAAATGAAGATTTAATCTGCCTCAGCTGTCTGTTCCTATTCATTATTGATTAGCATTCTATGCAATCAGATTTCTTCCTTTTCATTACGGATTCAATATTCTACATTCTACGCCATCAATCTTAATGAACTCTATGCTACTACAAAGTGAATATTCACTTTGTAGTAGCATAGAGTTCATTAAGACTGCTTTTTTCCCTTAAAGTTATCTTTTAAAAAAGATAACTCAAAAAGTTCTTTTTTTTTATTCGCAAAGTCCTTTATTACCCGTATATATATATATATATTACGCATACATTAGAAAATAAAAAAAGAAGAAAGTCAAACAAATTTGACTTTAAAACGGGTATAAAGCTGCTGTAATATAAAGCAGTTTAATAAAGATTTCTTAATTTTTTAAATTTTATTTTTTTTAAGCTAAGAAGAAATAATTATAAATGTGAGCTTCTCTCACCCACAAGCAGTTTGACGGTTATAAAAAACGCAAAAAAGAAAAATTGGTTTATAGTTTTGAGTGATATTGGTATTTATTTTAAAATTTACAATTCCCTCTTAACTATTTGGTCTTGTGATTTACAATTAAAATTCTTTTCATTTTGTTACGCATTTTTATTTTTATTCGCATACTTAGACACTTTTATTGTTTTAGTTTTGTGTTTGCACATTTTAACTTTATATAGGAAGTTGCCAGAAAGTTGAAAAGAAACAATCCATTGAAAAATTAAAATGTATTCGATAATTTCCTGTTTAGCAATCTGGGAGTTAAGAAGCAATTAAATGTATCACTGATAACTTTTCAAACGTGTTGCGGGTAATAATTATTCATGTAATGAATGTCTATACCAGCTTATGACATTTTACTTCCGCTGACAATTATTGAGCATGCTGTTATTTGAGGGATTACGACTGAAAACCCGGTTATGCTTAGCCTTTATTTCCGCGTTTCTGTAGATTTCCCTTCAATATTTGAGGTCTCTTGCCTCTGAACACTTTCTGTTTCTTGGCCATCGCAGTCGGAGAAGAAAACTGGGTTGTTGCGATGTCCGCTTTTTTGAAAAGTCTGGGTTCGTTCAAGTGCTATTTGAAAAGGAATTGCAATGAGAGGTAAAATAATTACTCTTCTTAATGATGGTATGCATTTTTTCCCGACCATTAAGTCCTGATAGAGTCCTATATATTTTGTCTTGACGAATCCAAGGTCAAAATCCAAGCATTTTTTGGTTGAAAGGGGATATTTTTCATTTATTTATTTATTTTTAGTTTTAAAAAACATTCTTTTTCAGAAGCTTCGCTGTAACTCATAAATATTTAATTATATTAACGAATTTTATAGTAATTTCACATCAATTATCATTTTACTTTAATGCTACTTAGAAATTAAATGCTTCAAAATAGTCGATATAAGTTTCGCTATTTGTAACGGCAAGGTTTTCTTTTTTTTTTTTTTTTTCACTTTGTAGTAGCATAGAGTTCATTAAGACTGCTTTTTTCCCCTCGGAGTTAACTCAAAATATTCAATGCAATTAAGAAATGTAATGCTTCTTGCCTGCAAAATTACGGTAATTATTAATTATACATTTAATTAATGTACATTTATTTTAGTAAATGAATAAATAATACTACATTAGCATTTCTGATGTTTGCAATTTGGGAAAATTACGTATAAAAACTTCATTCAGTTCTCATCATAATCGCGTTTCTAATGATAATAAAATCATTTTCAGTTAAAAATCATTAGTTATCAAATTAAATCTCTTTTTTTATTACTTTCAGTCCATTTGGTATTCTCCGTTATGAAAATCATCTTGTTTTGTTCTTAAATACTAATCTGCACAATATATAGAGTAAACTAACTGGAACTATTTTATTTTAAAATATCTGTGTCTCCACTATCTCTGGATTTGAGCTCATGCTCAATAAGAAACTCAAAACAAAGAGGTTTCAAGAAATTGTCAAATGAAAACTCGCGTAATACTGAAAACAAACTTGGCTATTCAAGTTTACGGGCTATCAAACCTTTAAGTATGCGTATTAAAAGTTAAAATTATCATTTTAGTCACACAGAAGTTGTCTGGGGTAAAGTGAATTTTTTGGGGCAGAAATACGAAGGATTCAACAAAATCACTAAAATAATGTTTCTAATATATCTTTTTAAAATCTAAAATAACATCTTTTCAATATTTTTAAATTCCTTGGGATTGTGCTGCTTTTCTCCTTTTTTCTGATGTAAAAAGTTTATTTAAACAATGTTGCCATTTAATAGGCTTATTTATTTATTTATTTATATGCTTGATCTCGGTCTTTCCTTAGTTGCGTTTTTTTTTTTTTTTTTTTTTCCATTCCTTCTGGGATTTATCCATTCGGGGAATTTCTGCCTGCTTTCAATTTTTTTACTTTTTAGATTGTTTCTGTTCCTCTACACCTCCTTCTTAGTAGGTTAGGTCCAGCACCAATACTTTCGGCGGCCTAGACCAGTGTTTTTTTATTTGTGTGTCGCGGCCACAATATGAAATGTTGGGGTTCACAAAAATTTAATTTAGATGCATGCATGAAGTTAAAGTAATTTCTTTAACTTCATGCATGCATCTAAATTAAATAAGTTTTTTAGGAGACTTTTAAAAAACTTACATTAATTGACATTAATGAGATCAGTCACCTGATTTAATGAGCTATCGAGTGGATAAAAACTTGAGTTTTCGCAAAAATCCTTGCCCGAATGCTGGATTGAAGCTAGAACTGAAATTTCCACAGTTTCTGATATTCAGATTTTGCCATTCAGCACAACATACTTAAGTGAAACGACTTTTTCAGCTTTTACGTTGACTTAATTCAAATGTCATTCAATGCTGAAAAACATTAAAGATATTTTATGTCCAGTAGTGTCAAATATTGTGCCAACATTTAATTTGTTATGCATCAAAAAACACACACATCTGCACCAATATAACGTAATTTTCTTTCATTAATTTTTGCATGCTGGGAAAAAATCCTAAAACTGCTTCTTTTCATATGTATATTGCTTACCAAAGAAATAAATTATTTATCGTAAATATTTATTTTTATGTCTTTATTCCATGTTAAGTATTTGGAGTCACAAAATATCTCGAAGATGAAAAGTTGTGAAAGAAAGAAGTTTAAGAAGTTCTGGCCTAGAACGATCAGTATAAATTAAACATATTAATACTTCAAAACGAAATGCACTCTAATTCAGTTAGCACTTGTGAGAAAAAATTTGCTAGCGACCTCTGAAAATCAGCGCTCGAGGCGGCTACTTAATGTCGCTTATGCTTTTAGTTGGCTTTGTACTAGGTTTCCTGAAGAGGAGTCTTCTGTGAGTTCTTTTGTGTAAAATTTGTCCTTCCTCTTATCTTCTTTCTTTTGATAAAGGGTAGTTCTGTGTATCCGGAATCTAGAATACACTCATGCTCCCCTTAAAAAAGAACCTGATATAACCGATAACCGATAATTCAACAATTTTGTTCATGTTATAAAGTTTCATTTCTTGATTTTTAACCAAGCATGAATTACATTTTATTCTATGACGAATATTAAGAGAAGGAATTTCAAGTTCAGAACAACTCAAAGTCGTTATTTTGGCAAATTTCGGAGTAGCAGATGCAATAGGGTAAGGTTACGTAAGTCGTGTTCCCTATAAAAAAATAACTATAAGTCGTAAAATCTATGAAAATATATAAATTATGTGAGGTAATAATATCTTGTGTTATCGCTGATGCTATTTACTACAATAAAATTCCATACAACCTACTCTGTTACAAATTAATCAAATTTATAAACACGAACTTAATATGACTTAGACAACTAATATGAAGTCATACCGCATATAGCTTAAATCGTACTACGTTTAAAGTTGAACAATTACTTGTATAAAAAAATGTCTATTTCTCAACTAATTTAGTTATACAATTAATTGCAATAATGATCATTAAAGTATTTTTTTTTAATTTTCTTGTCGACTCCAGCACATAAGTCATGCACCCTTTAGAATTTTAGGTACCGAATCATATTCTCTTCTCTGTCTTCTACACAAATATTGTGATATTATGCCTAATAGTATTTAAAAGATGCGACTTAAGCGGTGGTACGACTTGCGGAACCTTACCCTACATTCTATTGCAGAAATTGAAAAATAATCGTTTCGGCAAAATTCCAGAACTTCTATAAGCCATTCTCTTCTCACTTGTAGTAGCTATAATAAAATAGCTGTTTTGTTATACGCATGTTCTTAACTCACTTTCAACGTAAAAAAGCTTTTCGCCAATTTTCCGTATTAAACGATTTACTTTAATGTTCTTTCAGTTTTCTTGAATTTCATGGGCTAGTTCATTTGACGTAATGAAGTCTCAACAGTTTCCTTTTTCAAGAGCATCTCTCTTAAATTTGTGCAGTTTTCAATAGCGTTTATTAAAATTATTATTAGTATAGTTATTCCGAGGGAAAATGTTTGAAACAGCTCTTGGTAAGCAAATTTTTATACTCACTCCATTTCGAGAAATATTGGTTTAATTAAAGCTTGTAATCAGCAATAAATGTTAATTTAATTGGATTTTGCATGGTAGGCCCGAACTTCCAGTCTAATGTAGCTGCTGCAACAGTGTTTATGAAAGCATTGCAGAGAACGTCTCAGTTAAACTGCATTTCGATGATATGTTGAGTTAATGGTTTTAGTCCAAAGCTTATCTACTTTCGAATATAAAACATTTTCCATTTACATATTTGTTCATATCTTAATAAATAAACATATTACATATCTTTTAACTTGATTTATGTTTTACTGCATCCGTTTATAAAACTGCAATAAATGTCTTGGACTAATTTCAGAAAAACATAGCTATCATCTTAAATTGTATTGTGACCTGTTTTAGAACTGCTATTAACTGGTTAGCTTTCTATACTTTGGGAAAATTATTATCATTTAAAATATTGGCTTAGCTCTCATTCACTAAATGTGTACACAAATAAGCAAACATATTAATTAAAACATTTATTTTCAACTAAAACCCTATCATTTATACGAATTTAGAATAACTTGCGAGACGAAGAGACTTCTAATTGCAGAAAAAATATTTAAATCCAAACTTAGTAATGAGTTTCGATGCAAAATTTCACTATTTTTCAACCGCTGTAGACTTAAGTGATAAAATAATTAGCTTCACTCTCATAATTTAAATGAATTAAACCTACGAACGAATTTAACGATGTTTAAACTTAATCTCAGGGTTAAATTTAAAAAGTTAAAGGTTAAACTTAAAAAGTTAAATGTTAAACTTAAAAAAGTTTAATTTAATTTCACTTGCCGATAATGCTTTAATCAAACACTGGTTTCATAAAATATAGTATTTTCCTGAATTTTAAAATTTTCTTATATTTTCTTTTCTTAGGATGCTGGAGCGATCGGTGCTTGTGCTGTTAGTGTTTATGCAGACAGCCAGCACCACAGAAGCCTATACACCGTTTTCATTCAGACCTTCCGTTCGATATGGACACCGGAAAAATGACCCAGGCCGAGTTATTCATAAAATACCGCCGAAGAATCTGGACCTGCCGGCTTCTTCGAACAATCCGCAGAAATTTTTCGATCAGAATTTTCTCTACCAAGTAATGAATGTGGCTCAATATCTCCAATGTAAGTGGAAATATTTTTAGAGTTTTCCAGTGCGTGTTATATAACTCTTAACCAAACATTTTGCTAATGAAATTAAATGAAAACAAATGTTTAACTGATTTAAAAACTAGTGGTAGTACATCGAAGTCAAATGCATTCTCTAATTCCATAGTTTAAGACCTCAATGACCATTAACATTAAAAAAATAATCGTTATGGTTTCATTTTATTCGTGTAGTACTTGTACACGGAGAAGTTGCGAAACTGGTTGTTTTACACAATTCGTGCAAACTTCAGTGCATATTCCACTCGGCAAGTACTAAATTCTAGATTAGTTCTTATTTTATCTTGAGTGGAAGTCAATATAAATAATAGAAGTCATACTGGAGGGTAAAGATCAAGAACCTGAAGGAAATGCAGAAGCAGACAACTGAGAATTTAGCCAGTGGTCTTCGCAGTAAAGCCCCGATAACTCTGCTGAATGTTATTGCAATTAATATATAATTGTTGGAAATGTTGATTTGGTAATAATTTCTTTTATTCTTCTGTTACTAGAACTGCAAAATTTGCGAGAGCAAGAAATAGATAATTTATAAAGGTAAAGAGCTCGATGTCTTTTTCTTTATGGAGATGCCATCTTGAAGGAACGTCTTATTTCCAAGAATCCTCAAATCATTCAAGTGCCCAGAATTGAACGAAGGCAAATTACAGGCGTTCAGGTTTTTTTATTCACTTAGATGCTGATGGGCCCAAAGAGGATGTAAAAGGATATATCTGGATTGAGGTTGTAAGGAGACTTAACTCAGTGACAAAAAAAACTACGAGTTTCTACGCAGGATTGCTATACACTTACAAAACATGATCTTTCTTTATCTTTTACGCTTCTAGGAAACCTTCCTTGACGCGATGATAGTCAAGATATAGATAGTTTATATCTATATCTTTATAAATTATCTATTCGAAAGCAGTTATATTCTAGCTCCTTTGGTTCTGTTAATAACTGAGTTATTAAGGGCATTAAAATACGGTTTTTCTCCCATTTTAAATTAACAATTCTCAAAGTGGAAAACTTTTCCGAAATAATGCAATACGGTAACAATATTTCTAGGTTTCCAAGAGACGCAAAACAATGCATATCGCTTCTTTCGGAAATAAAAAAAAAATATCAATAGATAAATTAAGAAAAATATTTTCGTTCTCTTGTGAAACTTCTTAAACGTTAATAAATTATATAACTCCATGCATATATCCTCCAATACCTCTCTAGATTGACCAAAACATTTTCTTTAAGTCCGCCTTTAACTAATGAAAATATTCAGTTGTACATAGTTCCTTAGTGTTAGCTGCTGCCATAAGATCTGATTTATTCACATCAAAATTGAGTTCTAGACAAAGATTAAATATGAATACAAATGAATACTCTATTACTGGGTAGCAAAATCTTATACATGGTGTTCGAAAAGATGTCGTTGCAGACTTTATATCTTTAAATATTGAGCGTACATATGTATTCCAAGACTCAAGGTTTCTAAGGATAAGACAAAGAATTTTAAGGAAATAGTTTCAGCATTGATGTGGTAGGTCTTGTAAATATAAAATATAAATTTTTAAATGTTCCACTTTGGAAAAAATTTCAATTAATAAAATGTTTCATGCTAATCAAATTTCAAACACAGTATTTCTTATCGTGCGAAATTCGGGAAAATAATAGTAATAAATATTTTGAGATGCCAGTTACAAATGTAATAATGAGTGCTGTTTATGTACAAACAATCCATTAAATAATTTGGTTCCTTCGCTTCCTTCCTTTTTTTTGAAATTTGCTTCCTGAATTTGTTTGAAAATTTGTGAATTTTTATTTCTAATACGCACAAAAAAAGGAGTAAAGTTAATTAAATTCATTTTCAAATATCTCCGCAAATTTTCACTTAAAGATATGTTATATTAGATATTGATATTATAGCATAATGAAATCTTTTACTAAATCAAATTTTTGCTCTACTGGGTCCGTATCAAAGGTTAGATTTTATGCTGACAAAAATTCCCTTTTCTCCAGCACTAAAATGGTTTCATAAAACTTATCATCGTTTAAGGCCAATTTCTCTTAGAAAGTCCTCCGCGAAGGTATCCCTTCCCTTAGCAGCTATCTCTCAAATATTTGTAATAATCAAACAAACCAAAAAGCCAAGCCTATCACAGCTTAAAGAACTTTTCAGTTAGAAGTGCGTGTCCAGAAACTAATACAATAGACTACTGATTTTAGAAACTCAAATGGATCGCAAAAATGATGCATGAATCATTGCAATCAAAAAATGATACATGATGGTGAAATCGAAAGTTCATTGAAGGGAATTCGTTCAAAAACATCATAAACTGACGAATTAGGGTCAAAGCTCATAAAAACAATATTTGCAGTTTGTAAATTAGAGGTTTTTAAACAAGTTACTTAACGGTATTTAAGCAAACAAAGCTTGCTAGCACCTTTCTCAAATGATACGTATAAACTTCACATAACTATGACTTGTTACAACAAGCCTCTACACGTTTTACAGTATACTAATCAAAACTGGATGTTTAATTTTATCTCGTATGACTAACTTCAGTCGCAATCAACCGTTAGTCAACATCTTTTTTATAAAAGTAATATAAATAAATTTAACATTAAAAAGGAATTTAATAAACTTTACCATTATTAATATAAGAGATGAAATTTAAAATATTTTAAAAGAAATATTAAGATTTGTTTCTGAAAATTTCTTTCAAATTAAGTCATTCAGCACTACCATTGAAGTTTTTTTTTAACTCATGAAAAAATTCATATGTAAAAAAAGTATCAAGAATCAAAGTAATGTTGTAATAAGGAATTTATCTTCTTTGTGCACACTTTTATTCTTAAAAACCAAAATTATTGATAAAGATCTGTTTTAAAATTATGCCAAAGAACTTTGAGCCTAAATTTATGAATTTTAGCTACACGAGAAAAATAGCTTTTGTGATACCAATCTATAACTGATATTAATGATTATTTCGAAAGTCTATAACAACAAAATTAAAATGATATCTTAATACAATGTGTCAGCCAGATAAGCCATTATAAGTATCAAAATATTCAAAATAGTCTTCTAAATTTTATTTATCATCCCCTTACGATTTTGTTTGACAAGTCTTTGATTCCAAAGAATTTTTTTAATTTGAAGACTACTTTTTACGCTTCTTACGCAAACTGATTTCGTTATCAACATGTTTAACGCAAAAACTTGCCAAATGAATAATGTGGATGAGAAATGGTTATTAACTGAAATATAGATTTACTTAAAAGATAAATTATAACCTAAACTTCTACAGTTTCTTAAATCGTCTTATTGATTTGGAACAGTTTAATAGTTTATATTCGACGGAAATAGTTTCATGACGCTCATTTCATTTTCTGTTTCTAAAGTGACTGTTACAAAAATTCAGTTTTAAAATTCATCGGCATTGCTCTATCTAGACCATTGGTTCTCATCTTTTTTTGCTCTCTTCACTCCTTTCACCACTGCCATACAATCATTCCCGCCCCTGCTCCAAAACTCAAAAAATTGTTATAAATGCATTTATTTAAATTTAGATTACTTTTTAATGTATTGTATAAATTAAACAAGAAAATGTATAAAAAATACTAATAAATACCAGAACTTGTATAAAAGTAGTTTTTGGCATTTATAAAATAAAACTAAATACCTTGAGAGGTAAACAAAAGGTTGACCGCATTTCCCCCCCCCCTGGAACTATGAAATTCCCCCTAATTTGAGAACCACTGGTCTAGCCTATACTTCTAGTTTTATATCAGACACGAACTTTACTGTATATGATAGCAACGAGCACCATATATATAAGAAACAGCTTATGAAGTGATGGTACGTTATGAAAGCCACTTTCTAGAAAATTACAAGATCTAAAAAAATGCACAACGCTTGTCGAACCATAGCTTTGGTAAGCAAGCCAGTGGAAAGAAGTTGGTGAACAGTCTTCCCTCTCCTGACGCAGACACCTATGGTCGGCAACGCACGAGTTCTTCGGCAGTGGCGCCATCTGTTGGAAATAATCTTTATTATCCACTGCGGTTTGCTAACAATTAACTTCCAAATACTTATTCAGAAGTCAAACAACAAAATACTTTTCAGTTTTTTTACAAATTTACGCCGTTTAAACATCATAGAATAAAGTAATATTACAGTAGATGTTGCAATACCCCTACCAATTTCTTCACATTGCAAAAACTATAAAGATAGTCCTTTTAAGATTTCTTGTTATATTCAATTATGTTCCTGTAATTTTGGCTGTGTACTAAATTATCGTTCCCAGAGGTTCCAATACAATTAGTCTCTATGTAATTCTAGTTGTTCATGTTAAATCTTTTTGCGCTTCTTCCCTTATCTGAAATTTCTATTCTTATAAAAATGCTTAAAATTTAACACCAAAATGATACGTAAGTAGAAAGTTAAAAAAAAAAAAAAAAAAAAAGGAAACGAAAACTGCACATTTTTAAAGTCTCTCAGAATTTTCTTCTCACAGTCAAAAATTACCACATTTCTCAAAAATAAAATTTTGTACTCTTCTGTTATCAAGACCGGGTTCAGAAACTTGTGTATGTATACACACCATGCATATGTATGCACATATGTACACATTTCTTAATACGGTCCTGATAACAGATGAGTAACTAAAATTATAACGTTTAAAAAACATAAAGTTTAATTTGTCTCCAAAATTCTGTTTAAATTTAAACGAAGGTTGTATATAGACTTACGTGAAAACAGTAGTCTTCTCAACTAGTAAGGAATTCTACCCAAAATGGTAACGCACGGACTACGGAGGGAAATTGCTCCACCTCAGAGTACTAGACAAGAACTGTAGCAAAAAGCTAGCGGTAAAAACAGGTACCCGCCTGTTTTGAAATCCCGCAACCAAAGAGTCTAAAAAGTTAAAATGTATATATTCTGCAAATTGCCTGGAAATCAATAACAATATTCTTCTTATTTACATTTATTAATAATAGCAATTAATATATCAGTAAAAATATAATAATTATTTAATTAAACATAGTGAAGCGCTTTTGCATTAATCTACTTGCAGCATAATTTTATAGTAGTATATCATACTTCAGTTTCATTTATTATTTGGAATGCATCATTTGAAAAAAAAAAAAAAAAAAAGAGGAAAAAACATAGGGAAGTTTATGAATGACTTTTTGTCACATGGTGGAGCAGGAAGGAACAGGTCAGTAAAAGTTAACAATTTCCTAAGCAATAGGTGGCTCCATCTAGTTACTAAGATTTAAAATATTTTTGAACTTTTATGGATTAAATGTTAGTGCTGCCATCTAGTAATAACATTAGTCTTTAAATATATGATAAGAGATATAGACTGAGATAAAGCCAGTATGTAAAAACACATGAGCAATTTTATAAATAATCAGTGATAAAAACATGCAGTTAACAATTTCTTCACCCATTGAAATTTATTATGTTTTCGAATTTTAGAAATTTATAATGTTACAATTATAAAGATTACATGAGAAAAACCTATGGTTTTATGGTGCCATCTAGTGACGAGCCTGAAACATAATTCCTCGTTAGGTAATATATCAGTTAAATACTACAAAACGTTAATCTAACTACAAGATGATTTTAAATAAGTTCAGTGTTAAATATAGCTTATTTCTGAATAATTTAATATCCAAAAAACAAGGTATAAAACTGTGTGGTTAAGATTTTATAAAATAGATATGAATGCACCTGCAATTTTGAGAAATGTGAGAATTACTTTGCTGATATCTATAATAATAAAAGCAAGTGTAATGTGTCTGTCTGTCTGTCTGTCTGTCTGACCGAGCTCTCCAGCCAAATCTATCGCACGCAGGGACCTGGAATTTTTTATACGGAAGCACAAAGGGGCTGGCCACCAGACCTCGAAGCCTGATTTTCGATTTTTGAATTAGAAAAATTTAAAAAAAATTATTTATAATTAATTAATCACGGTTTTTTTGACTCACTGATATTATTATTTGTTTTCAAATAACGTTCGATTGTAACAATTGATTTCTTTATTCTAGCGTTAGTTTGCTGTTTTGACCATACATCTATAATAATAAAAGCAAGTGTAATGTGTCTGTCTGTCTGTCTGTCTGACCGAGCTCTCCAGCCAAATCTATCGCACGCAGGGACCTGGAATTTTTTATACGGAAGCACAAAGGGGCTGGCCACCAGACCTCGAAGCCCGATTTTCGATTTTTGAATTAGAAAAATTTTAAAAAAATTATTTATAATTAATTAATCACGGTTTTTTTGACTCACTGATATTATTATTTGTTTTCAAATAACGTTCGATTGTAACAATTGATTTCTTTATTCTAGCGTTAGTTTGCTGTTTTGACGATACATTAAATCGATTAATTACAATTCATTTCTTTTTTGTAGCTTATTATTTATAATTAATTAATCACGGTTTTTTTGACTCACTGATATTATTATTTGTTTTCAAATAACGTTCGATTGTAACAATTGATTTCTTTATTCTAGCGTTAGTTTGCTGTTTTGACGATACATTAAATCGATTAATTACAATTCATTTCTTTTTTGTAGCTTGTGGGGGGGGAAGAGAGAGAGACAGTCTACATGTCCTACACTACTATTCCTGCGCTATTCACTTATCTGCATTTTCTAAATGCACGGGCAACGCCGGGCGGGTACAGCTAGTAAATTATAAACAAAACTATTTAAAAAACTCATTCTTTTTTGTCAGATCAATGCAGAAAACATTTTCAGCTACGAGATAAGAAACATTATGAATTTTCTCCTCATCAAATGATTAACGTGACAAACAGAAAAAAACAAAAATTTTCAGCTAAATTTAAAATACTCAATTTTGTGACAATTGTAATTATTTACAATTTTTCTAGTGATCATTATAGATAATAAGTTTCGCATTTCATGCATTATAAATATAACTCATTTAATGGAAGATTAAATGTTAAATTTTCTTTCTTTGCATGGCAACGCATGCACTGATATCTTGTATTTTGATGCACTGATATCTTGTATCTTGTATTCTTTGAACGCGCGTTACATAAATTATTAGCAAAACTTTCAAATGACATAATAAACAATGATTTTTAAATGATTCGTGTAGTTTCAAACGATGAAATTTTAATGAAACATTAAATTTACTCATTTTCACATATTGTACCGTAAGGAATTATACAGATGAATATAACGAATAACGCCAGGTTTGTCATTGAAAACATTCTATGGCACTTGTTCATTAATTCATTAGCTTTTAGAAACGGTAAATATTACATTAAGTTTCCCATGTTTTTAGAACATTATATTTCTCTTCCAAAAACTAAATAAGATGATTTATATTCACTTTTATATGCTTTACACATATTGCGCTATGATTTATATGCTATATATATATATATATATATATGATTTATTATGCGCTTTGAAATTTTTTTTTATACCTCCTGCCACGAAGTGTCTAATGGGGGCTATATTTCAAAACAAGAAGTTTTATTCAACTCAGAGTTATTTTTAATTTAGAAGTCAAACAACAACAATCAGCGTTATATTTTCAAATTTTCACAGGACTAGTTTCGATGGTTTTACCGAACCATCATTCTCAGCTGCAAAAGCGCAAATGAACGAGATAAGATATAATGATTAAATAAGATATGATAAGAAAGCCTGGCCAGGAGATAAACTACTGGCGCCATCTGCTGACGAAACTAGAACTAAACAATAATTTCTTTAAAGATTAATTCAGTGTTATTTTATTCAATCTTCATTTTTAAGAGCAGTACTTTTAAAACATAATCTCAACAAAGTGAGGAAATGTCATCATTTCTGATGCAATTCATAAATAGAAAGGCTAAACAAAATATTTTTATTTCTGTCAGCAATAACTGAATACGTTTGCGTATTCTTACTTGATATTAGTAGTTATATAAACACATAATGTTTTAAATGGAAATTGAAATTTCAATTAGAAATTGTACTCCTACAATAAATCTAAAATTGACTCATGGTTTAATGCATATACAGTATTAAAAACAGCTGCAAAGTTTTCTAATTAACTGTTCACTACAAAGGCTGCAAAACACTTCTTTTGCAGTTTTGAAGTTCAGAAAAGCATCAAGCAATATATTTCAAATACTGCAATCCAGACTTCAGTTTAATTTGCTGTTTCAAAGCAAAAAAAAAAGCAACCTTAGATTCGCTTAGATTTACAATTCAGAATCAGCTGGTTTGGGGGATATTTGAAATAGGTCAATCTTTTTATCAACAATAAGGGGGGAAAATTGCCTCCTTTCTCTTGCGTATTTTATCTTCGAAATTGATAAAGTTTTATTCAGAGTACTACGCCAGTCTCCGATTATTCCTTCCTTTAAATTTTTTGGTCTTTAAATGTACATGTCAAGTATTTTAGTGGGATTTAATTTTAAAATGCAGCAACCATTTACATAATTAATCAACGTAATGTTCTTTTTTAATCTAACATCTGTTAGCATCATCGGTCTGAAATTTAATTAAAAACTGTAATGTCGTGAAAGTAGTGATCAGCACCATTACCCATATACTGTTACTTTTTTTTTAAGGGAGAGTGGGAATTTATGCTAATATTCGCCATTTTCTGCGAATTACATTTCTGTGTATTAAATTTGTGAATCAAATGAAAAACGGGAATAATTTATTTCTGTTAAGTACATTTTTATTTTCGGCCAATTATAATCAATGTACTAATTCAATCCAAAGATTTATAACTCTCCTTATTAGAAAGGCTCAGAATAATCGTTGTATAACAGCTGTCCCTGAGCTACAGAATATTCTGCACTCCTGAAATACGTTAAAATTATTCTAGTCTTAATAAAAGCAGCATTGTTACACAAATTTCGTATACTCAAAGAGACCTAACTGATCTGCATCAGAAGTTACTGAACGCAAAATTAATTTTACCGAAAAGATTACATGCAAAATTCAGGACTTTTTATCCTTGCAGTTTCTAAATTAACGTATTTGCACTGCAAAATTTAAAATTCGTGAAGCTAATAACGGAGACTTATTGAAATATCTCGACTAGGTTTAGGCTTTGCGTTTATTTTACTATAGTTGTTTAAGAAATCCGATAGCTCTACACGATGAGATAACTCCAGACGGATTTTTCCGAGGGAAATTTCTAAAATTTTTTCTAAATACTTTTTAGGGGGTGGGAAAGGGTTTTCAGAGCATTAATTGAAATATAACTCTCTAAATTTTGCTTTCGCAGGCAATCAGTTTTATTAGTCAATGAGTTATAGTTCTTCTGTGACACCAGCTTCTTTATAGCAGATGCACTATTGGTACATTTTATTTATAGAAATTTAATATCATCGGGTGCCTGACTTGATGTTCTCTTCCTGGGATGAAAGTAGTTCGCATATGGTTTTAACAGTTTTTTTTTTTTTTTTTTTTTTTTTAAGCAAACTTTTGCATACCACATGCTGGCCCTCGCTATATTTAAAAATCTTTAACGCGATAACAAATTACTTATTACTTAGATCTTTTTCATAAGTTGCCCGTTTAAAAATTTAAGTTTCAGAAATTATTTTGCTAAAAGGTGTCATTTAATAGAAATTATTTGCGTCTAAAGTCTACCTTATTTTATTCATTTCTTAAACTAGAAGCATAGGGCTATACCAGTTGTTCGTGAGATATTTAATCGTTTAGTTTTTCCCCCAAATACCTGGTAGATACGTATATTTCTACAGAACTACAAACAGGTATTTATGATTTGTATGTTATATGCTTTAAATCAAGTCATAAATAAAATCCACTTCTCTAGATACAAAAATTATTAGTTTACATCTTTAGATTATGCCAGATATAACAGTTTATATCAGATGTAATTTCTTTTTTCCCCATAAGTCTAACCAACGCATATTAGTAGAATGCTATGGCTTACGAATCATTATTATCCAATACATTTTATGCGTCGCTTAAGTTTATATTTCTATTATAAATGAAGAAGGCATCAGCCTTTAATTTTGAAATAAATTCAGCGTTAAATTCAGCTTATTTTTTTGGAATTCCGTTTCTAAAACCAAGTATAAAATTGTAAAGTTAAGATTTCATAAAAATAGATATGAATGGTTCTTCAGTGCTAAGAAACATGAGAATTATTTTCCCTGGTATAAATTATAAACAGTAATCTTTCAAAGAGTTTTTTTTTTTTTTTTTTTTTTTTTTTTTTACTAAATCAACATCGAAAACATTATCAACTACGAGGTATGAGAAACTCAGGAATTTCTTCATGATCAAATGATTAATAAAACAAACTAGAAGAAAAAATTTCTCATCTAAATTTAAAATGCTCAATTTTGGGACAATTAGTAATTATTTGCAATTTTTTTCAATAAGTTTTGTATTCCACGCATTATAAGTTTGATTCTACTGTTGACAGGCCCAATTTAAAATCATACAGCAAACAACTCCGAACCAGGGCGTCCATTTCAATCAGTCGTTGTGTAAGTTACGTTTGAAGTACCGATGTAACACGCTTTTATACTCTTGGTCAATGTCTGGACTCCCATCCTAACCTACTGAAACTTATCATCTTGTCCTTTTTTTAATCAAACATTCGTCAGTATCATCAGTCTGAAATTTAATTCAAAATTGTAAAGTCGTGAAAATAGTGATCAGCACCATTATCCATACACTGTTACGCAATATTTCATTAAATTTCTTACTGCATGAAATTAATTGGTGGAAAATGTTTTTAGGGGAATTTCAGTTTTTATGAAAAATAATAATATGGCTGTTAAATATAGAATTTTGTTTTTTCGGGGAAAAGAGGATTGAAGCTAATATTTACTATTTCTTTCGAATTACATTTCTGAATATCAAGTTTCTAAATTAAATGAAAAAGAAAATACTTTAAGTACATTTTACATTTTCGGCATAATTTTAATCTATGTACAAATTCAACATGAAGATCACTTACTTTGTTAGAAAAACACAGAATAATCTGTAAGTCTCGTCAATAAGGCTGTTCGATATTCTGAAATATGTTAAATTATTTTACTCTAAAATCATAGCAGCAGTATTATACAAATGTCATATACTCAAAAAGACCTAATGAGTCTGAATAAAAAGTTACTGATTGTAGGATTAATTCTACCAGAAGGATAACATACAAAATTCATGAATTTTTAACCTTGCATTTCTAAAATAAGATTTATGCAGTGTAAGATTTCGAACCATTAAGGTTAATAATGGAGAGTTAGTGAAACATTTCGCGTAAGTTTACGTCTTGCGTTTATTTTTGTGCAAGTGTATAGCAAAACCCTGTAGCGCTACACAATGAGATAATTTCAGACGGAGTTAATTTCAGACGGGTTTTAAATTATTACTAAAAATTTTTTTGGTTTTTGCTTCCAGAGTAATCATTGAAATATAACTCAATTCCGCTTTTACAGGCAATCTCTGTTACTAATCAACGAGTTATACTTCTTTTGTGACATTAGCATCCTTATAGTGGATAAATTCTGTTTATAGGAGTTTAATGCCATAGGGGTTCTGAACTGACGTCCTTTTCTTCAGGTGAAGTAGTTTATGTATGGTTTTGGCAATTGTTTTTCAGCGAAAGTTTTGCCATACGACAGACTGTTCCCCCTTCTCTTTAAAAGTCTTTAGCGCGATAACGAATGAGTTATTACTTGGGTCTTTTTTCATAAATGGTCCATTTAAAAATTTTAATTTCAGAGATTATTTTGCTAAAATGTGTTAGGTTACCAATATTATTCGGGTCCAAAGTCTACCTTATGTAATTCATTTCTTGAACTGCAAGCACAGGACTGCAACTAATTGTTAGTAAGATATTTAATCTTTCACAGTTTTTCCGCAAATATCTTGTTTATTTTCACGGAATTAAAAAATTACAAATAGATATTTATGAATTTTATGTTAGATGCTTTAAATCAAGTCATAAGTCAAATACCGTCGTCCAATTATAGGAATAGTTAAGTTACATTTTGTGATTGTATTAAACGTAACAGTTATATCGGAGATAATATTGACAATTTTTTTCAATAGTAATAGTAGTAATTTACATAATAAATTTCGAATTTCACTCATTATGAAATTTAGCTGAATTTAATTTAAAATTTAAAAGATGATTTCTCATTTTCAACAAGGTATGGCATGGGAAACGCACGTTATATAAAACATTAAAATAATTTTCTAATGACAAAATAAACAGTAACTTTTCAGGGACTCGTGGGATTTTAAACTTTAGAAATTTAAATAACGATTAAATTTGTTTACTTTCACCTTTTGTACTGTGCGGATTGTGCATTTGAGTATAGCATACACTATGAATTTGGCTTCATTCAAAACATTCTAAGGTATTTCTTTATCAGTTGTCTTTAGGAACAGAAAATATTACATTCGCTTTTCATGTTTTATGAAATTTCATTATTCTTTCAAAAATTAAGTGAGATGTATTGTAAAACATCTTCTTTTATGATTTATATTCACTATGAAAGTTTGGCTTATACCTTGTTCTGTCTGGGTGTCTAAGATGTGTCTTTGCTGAAAACAAGAAATTTTATTCAACTCAGTGTTATCTTATTCTACCTTCAGGTTAAAAGCATTACTTTAAAAAAGAAGCCCGACAAATCGAGGAAGCATCATCACTATCGATGAAATTCATAAATTGTTTCAATTCACAAACAATTTTTTTTTAATTATAAAAATGTTTTACAAAATTTTTAATAAACATTTTTAGAAAGAATTCATTTTATATTTTCAACCAGTTATAATCAATGCACAAATTCAAAGTAAATATTTGTCACTTACCTGGTTAAAAACTCTCAGAATAATCACTTTATGACTGTAAATAATCCCTGTATGTCTGTGTCAGAGATTATTTGTATTACAGAGCTTCAGGCAGTTCTGCACTCCTAAAATATGTTAATATCATTTTAGTCTTCACTCATAGTAGCAGTCACACCCTAATCTGTTATACTCAAAATGATCTAATTGATCTGCATCACAAATTATAGAATGTGGAAGTAATTGTGTCAGAAATTTTATAAATATAAATCAGCACTTTTTAACTTCTCAGCTTCTAGATTAACATATTTGCAGCGTAAGATTTAAAATCATTAGGGATAATAATTGAAAGTTAGTGAATCATCATGAGTAGGTTTATACCTTGCGTTTATTTTTGTGCAGATATGTATTAAATCCCTATAGAACAACACGATGAGATAACTTCAGGCGGGGTGTACCGAGGGGAACTTTGAAAATTATTAATAAATATTTTTGTTTCTGAGCTGTGACCGAAAAACAGCTTTCTAAATTACAGTTTTACAGTCAGGCAGTTTTATTAATCAATAAGTATTAATTCTTCTATGACACCAGAATGTTTATGCCCGTAAAAATTTAATGTCACAGGACCCCTGAATCGGCGTCCTTTTTTGTGGGTGAAAGTAGTTCACATACGGTTTTAACATGTTTTTTTCAGTGAAGAGGTTATTCATATCACAGACTGGATTCCCTTTATTTAAAAATGTTTCACGCGATAACGAATGACTTATTACTTGAGTCTTTCTTCATGGAGCGCCCGTTTATATATTTTAATTTCAGTGATTTTGTGCTAAAAGATGTCGCGTTATCAAGATTATTTTGGTCTAAATCAACTTTTTCTGATTCCTTTCTTGAACTAGAAGCATAATACTACAACCAAAGTTTTATAAGGTATTTAATCTCCCAATTTGTTTTTACAACATCTTGTAGATGCTTATATCCCACGGATATTATTTATTAGAGGCTATAAATCAAGTCATGAATAAAATACACTCATCCTGTTATAAGAAGCATTAAGTTACATTTAATTTTTATCAAACTATTACAACCGTTTGTTTTGCCATTAGTCAAACGTGCATTTCCCGCATCAGCATACCTTTTTTTAGCTGGCATAACGCTCAAAAGTTTAACGTGGCTCTTTGTGTATTCAGCTATTCAAATGGTAAGTGAAAGCAATTATTACGTTCACCCGCGTGATAACTGAAGGCAACTAAACTCATTATTGCAAATTCAGAAAGTTACGATTTTTAAGGCGTGTTTTTAAGGTAAGTAACCGAGCTATTTCTATTTTTTATTATTTTGGGCATCAGCAAGATACGAAGAATAACTGAACTTCATCAATATGCTTTGTGGTAAGTAAAAACAATATTCTACTTTATTTATAAGAATTTATTTAAAAACTGCTTTTAGCTTGTGACATTCTGCTTGATTGTAATGACTAGGAGGTGAGAGGTTCTTAATAAACTGGAAATCTCTTTATGTGTCTTGTAGTCAGTCCCATTTTAACAGCATTGTAGGTCGCTGGGCAAACCAGTGTTTTGAGGCCCCTTACGACGATCACTTCAACAACTTTCTTCAAAAAACCTAATTAATAAAAAAGAGGGAAAACGTTTTTAAGTTATTACCAACTTAAAAGAATAAGATTTTTATTATTTTAAAGCTTTAATCACATTTTAAAGAGTCATCCAACAACTGAATTTTATTTAGTTGTCAGAAAATTTTCATTTTACACCCATAATTATTTTCGTCTTTTTTATATTAAGTTAATATTGCAAATTAGTTTCTTGTTCGCTTCTTTAATTAATTTAATTTTTTTCAGCCTTGCCATCCAGCTGCCATTTCGAAGGTACTAGGTATTCTTGTAACATTGGTTTGGGGTGTATTTTTCAAGGTCAGCGTCCTGTAGATTTGTGCAATGGTGGACTACTGTGGAGTTGTTGTGTTCCTAGAAACGTCGTGCCATCCCTGGTCAACTTAGTCAACGAGCCTGGCAAGTTAATTTTTAGTTGATAGATGTTAAATTTCGAAATTAACATGTGCTGAAAATGTACAAATTAAAAGCAAAATGCATTAGTTTATATATCAATACATATATATTCTAAATTATAATAGAGGTAACTCTAGTGATGTAAACTAAACTGGACAAAAAATTCATCCAATTAAAATTCACAGATTTAGCCAAATAAGCTAGCCAAAAAAGTTAGCCAAGTAAGCTGATTGTTTTCCTTAATAATCATTCCTTTTTTCCTCTCTCTGTATATATATATAAAATTGATTTCATGTATAATCAGTAACATTGAATCAAAATAGCTCCTTAATTCAAAGTTCAGCAATTTTAACGAGGCTTTCTACAAACTTTGCAAAGGAAGATATGAAAAATCTTTTAAAGTGAAAGACGCCAGAAGAAAAACCTTTAACAGATTCATAATGGTGTCATAGTGTTGAAGACTTATATGAGTCTTATCCTAAATGTAAGCATGATTAAAAAAGGTATTTTTATCGTTATTAAATTATGTGCTGGTTTAATAAAGAATCGTTATTTAACTGTAACCGAGGCACCTTATTTCTAATTTAATGAAACATGAAATTTAGATTTCTGCTTTACTGTAACACCATGGAATTATCACGTTTTTACTTAGCAATAAATTATATTTTATTATATGAGTGGCATATTACCGAGTAAAATTCAACAATCTGAACATACGTGTTAAATTTCTAATGCACCCATAACTGTCGAAAACAGCATGATATGTGATTAAACGAATCTAAGATCGACATTCAGTTATAAACTTGGCAATAATAGTCACGATCAAATTTAAGTAACATATTATTCCTCTTATTATTATTAAGTTGGTAAATGTGTGTAGGAGCGAAAGTCAATCTTTGGTCCTTGCAGTATACATACGGTAATGTACAAGAACTATTTTTATTTTATTATTTTTCAAATTATTATCAAACATTTCTTCGTTTATGGAACTGGTAAGTTCGTATTCTTTTTTAATACCTGAATTAACAAATAAATACTTATGGATTTAAAAAAGATTTCATGTTTCAAAAGGATATTTTTATGATTTATATGATTTTTAAATGGTTCTAATACCAAAATAATCCCTTTGAATGTAAAACATACAAAATGCATCGAATGTGAAACATTGAAGTTCTTTAGTAACATTTATTTATCATTATAACATCATATTCCTCTATCTTCTTGATATTTTTAAAACGTCAGAGTGCGAGCTGTAAAAATATCGTTCTTCATGCTTAATTTCACAAAATAATTAACAATGCATTTTAAGAATTTAAAAATAAAATGGTTTCACGGTAGTTTAGCGTGAGTAGGAAATTAAATGCTAATAAAAGAGGAAAAAGAGATAAAGAACCTATTTAGTTCATAATAAAGGAAATGAAAACTTAAGATTTATACTTCAGTCTCTTTAGAAGTATGAAAATATTGAAATGATATTTAACTTTATAAATATGAAAATAAATAACGTTTTTCACGGAAATAAGTTCATGTTATCGCTAACTAAAGAAATACAATTTTAGGGGCCAATTACCTACCTCCTTTTAAATTAACGTCCTGGATGTCCGTTGGAGAGAAATGACCTGAAGAGGGTGTGTTTATTTGCCGCGAAATATATAGACAATCTATTAGCTGATGGATAAGGGCATGTTAACCCAAAAGATTGAATCTCGCTTGGAAAAGACTATGTAGGAAATGTGACCTTGAATATTAATAATAGTTATAAATTTTCTTTACATTTTTGAATGTAGTTTCAGCATATAAAAACATGTCCATCATTTTTCTGTTATTAGTTTTGAATGGTCTTTATATGCTGAAATGCTGTCCTTGCTTTTAGCTTACTCACTAGCTTGCTTTTAGTTTATTACCATTTGAAATGACAATTACCATTTAAAGTGACCTTTTAAAGTGATTATTTTATGAATATAATGATAAGTAATGCATCAGAGCTCTGTTCATGAACTTTGATATAACTATAAAATATGGCATATTAAGTGTTTATTATATAGTTAAGATTTATTTACGTGTGGGATAACGATATAAAATTCTGTAAAACTTAATAATACAAAAAATATTAAGATAAATTGAAAGCTTTCAGATTTTATATTACGCCCAAAAGGGCATTTTTTTAACGATTTGTGTGTTACCTTTATTTATTAAATATCATGTTCTTCGCATTTGAACCATAAAATTCAATTCAACAGCAATATCACAAAATATTTAAAAGAGCATATCTTTAGAATTTCCAATACAATCTCGCGTGCTGGAGATAATTTTTCCCCCGTACAGTGTTGCCATTGCTCGCTTTGAAATCGTTGAATTTCTTAATCAAAAACTCATAAATGCTTTACAAAATATGAAATAGATAATAAAACAAAATTTCAAATTCCAAATTTGGGTTTTCAAATGCCCATATTCGGGTGGAGGATTACGTTATTCAAAATTTGATGGCTCTAGGTATCGTTGTTTTATCACAATGCGAGAAACATACATACATTTATGCAGATTCTTCATTATTTAATTGCTTTAAATATAATACAGGGCTCTAATATTTGGTGGCAACCATTTAAAAGTGATTCACAGTTTATAGTGAATTATCGAAAAATGCCAAAACGAAATTAATAGCCCTTCTGGGTAAATTGCCCTTTGGGCTAAAAATAAATTAAATCTGTATATTATATCTGTATATCGTTCATATAATATAAAATGTTATGAAACATTTATGCTTTCTGATAAATTGTAACATTTTTGACACATTAAAAAATTGCGTTCTTGCTTCATTTTATATTCGAAAATTACTATATTTCACTTTTAGAAAGGTTGATAACGTTTCATTTCGTTTGCTAACGTTTTGTTTTATAGTCTCGGAAATAAAAAAATCGCTTTCCAGAAAAACAACTCTTTCGTCACCCACCAGATTATGAAAGGAAAATCTTTCTCGTTTCCTGTGCGTTTTATTTTTCTTTCCATTCTCCGTGCCCCAAGCAAGCTCGCTTCCCATTCACCCGTCGCGAATATCTAATTGTTTTGAACTTTCTTCTGTTTTTTTTTTTTCTGTTGGACTGCATTCCAAATCTCGTTACTTCCGACCCTCCGTCCTTTCTAGATCTGCGCTCCCTCGTTGGGCCTCAGTTATCAACTGAGATAAGAATCCCGCAATGAAAAGGAAACTCTCACCCTTCCTCTTCTCAACAACAAAAGTAATATAAAGTCGAGCTGAGACAATTACCCGATTCTCATCGTTGACAATAATCCGTTTCCTAAAAGAAATGTAGCCAATGAATGGTGTCATCATAAAATTAAACTCATGACACACGATTCTTCGTCGTTGTGCCTTCCATAAATATACAGTACGAGCCGATTGAGCTTCATACAGCACAGTTTCAGATATTATGCTATCGTTAAGCAATAGGTAAATAATGTGGTACTGGCATTATGAATTTGACAACAAAATAAATTAAGCCTCAAAGAAATTTTACCGTCTAATGAATTAGAAAGCGAACACAAATAAAAACACGTACTTGCTCACCAGCATGCGTTGAAAATGTGTAAAATACGTTGAGGTTGTGACTCGAAGCTTAAAATGAGGATTCCGCTGAAGCGGTGTAATTGTCCTCGTCCAAAAATTTAAAACTTTCCAAAAATAATTGCGTTGAAAAGAAGCTGAAGGATTCGAAAAATTTTTGAAATATGGTTTTATGAAATATATGTAGATAATGACATTTTGATCTACTTATCTATACATATATATAGCTGAAAGAAATATTCTTTAGATATTCTATCTGTTATATTTTGCCATTCCCTATTTTCCGTTGTTTTGTGGATGCATAACTGATAATTTATATGCACACAAAATAGTTTTTGACAATTTAGTATTAAGTACACGACCTTTTTATTCGATGAAAGTATTATAATAAGGAGCAAATAATCTTCATCATAATGCTGGTAGCCTTATAACGTGAATACATTTGCTTTAATTGCCCCCAGCAAAAGAGTTCTTAACAAATGTAGATGGCATCACAAGACCGGCAAGGTCTAACGGCAGCAATAGTATCATATGGCACGGCACCGTATCCTGAGAAAAAGAGCAAGCTTTGGATTTTATGACATTCTGCCAGAATGGAGAATCCTTCAATATTGATGCTCACTTACTCTTAACGTTTGTCTAAGATTGAGTAATAAATTGTCGCTTTCAAATATAAAGGACCATCTTGATCTCCAGATTTTAAAACATCTACCTTTTGACTTATGAAGCTAAGCATTTAGCGTTACTGGTTACTACACAATAAGATGGTACGAGACAGTATCACAGAGTACATTAGTGATTTATATAGAAATGCTATTCCTGCTGCCCATACACATATTAACTCGTCTTCGGGTAATTGCCAATGATGATGATTGCCATAATCAACCTTTATTATGAGGTATATTGTGTTTTTATGTATGAAGAGCTTTCTGCGAACATAAATTCAGTAAAAAACATTACATGATAAAATTCGTTTAAAAACACGTTACTATCTTATACATTTATGTGCCAATGGCTCTGTTGTATACTAAGATTTCGCTGAAGTACAATTTCTTAAATTTCAGGAATTTATGGATCACTCTGTATTTAGCTGGATTCGCAACAGCTTCGTCTTTTGCCAGGGTACATCGTTTTAAAGGTTAAAAAATTTATCAATTTTTACTACAACTGACATACGGTAGCATATTTGCGAACTTTTGTTACAACAGAGATGACATTCTAATCGAACGTTCAAAGGAAAAATGTCTCACTCCATTAAATGCAGCAGGGGGAAAAAAAATCACGCACCTCAACGAAAATAAGGAACACTGAAGGAGAGCTAGGAACTGAAACTTAACCAAAATTTTCAAATCTTATTTTACATTCAAGTATATCTTGAAGACGCAGTAGTCCTCTTTTACAATTTTATTATAAAGGGTGCTGTTTAAAAGTATATGGAAGTAATACAGTTTCTTTTTTTTTTTTTTTTTTAGTTTAATTTAGTATGCGAATATAACTTGTTTCATTCTCATTTACATATTGCACTTACATAAAAGTGCAAGTATAACAGAACTCTACTTTTATGGAACTAAAACGTTAATGTTTTGTTTTTCTTTAAAACTCAAGCAAATTAAGGGATGAAAGGCTAAGTCGACCTTGCCCAACTCGGGAATCGAATCCCGGACCTGTGGCACTGCTGCATGATGCGCTAGCCTTTGCGCCATCGAGCTTCAAAATTGAATAGAATTAATTAATAAAATGCAGATAAAAATTATAATAGGCTTGGTTTAGCACGTATGCAATGTCTCATTGACGGCTTTAGAATATTTCTGATTCTTTCTGTCAGTATTTTTCTAATTACCTTCAACGTTTTCAACAAACTTCAAGAGCCAGTTATTTGTAACACTTGTGGGAGAGTATCTGCTACTTAAAGACAGATTATGCCTCCATAGTTTATTTTCCAAAGTTATAAGTAATGAACGAAAATATTTAATTTGCTTTCCAATTTCCTGTGGCAAGCATTTAATTAACCACAACAATGTTTCGAATTTTTTTGCTTGCGTCTTATCCATATTTTAAAATACTCTGACCGGCAAGGTTGTATATATACGGCCTAAAATAATTTTGTGTGATGTCCGCAAGAAAGTATATATACGTTCAAGTTGAAATATGTCCAAGAAATGAAGGCAGTGTATTAAAATTACATAAATCCAGGTATAAACTCCTAGCGGCATTTTAGCAACCTCTTTGTCATGGCGATTTTTGGAAATTTGTACTTTCTTTGTGAAACCCCGTGCCCGTAAGAGGTACATATACTACTTTCATTATCAAAGAAATCAAAACCCTTTAAAAAAATTCAGTTTTTAACATATCTGCAATCACAGAATCTAAATTCTGGGAAAGAAATATGCTTATCGAATTTTGAACGTGTCTTTTGTGTGAATTCTTAAATGTCCCCTCCTCAAGGCATGTGAAGTGTTATTCAACTTGTTTTCATGACAAATGAATTTCGTTTGAACCCACTTAAATCTGATAAATCCTTGTTTTCAAAGCTGTGGTCACATTTGCTACCTACGAAAGCAATAACAACTTTTTCCGTTCTGCATACAAATGGCTATTTATCTTCTTACAGATAAATCGGCTTCTTGGGTTAATACACCTGTGAGAGCCGAATTTTCAAAGTCGTAATATATCTCCAAAGCAAAGGTCAAGTAAAACATTCTTATTTTATTCCGTTCAATAAATTTCTGTTATCTGTATTTTGTTATATTTTTACAAGACGAAAAGTTTAACTACGGGTCTTAGTGATTTTCCTCTTTTAGAACTGAATGGTTGCGTTGTCCTTGATGGAGAACTTACAGATCTATAGTAGTAGTATCTTACCATAATGATTAGTTAAAGAGGAATATATTATTTAAAAGTGGATACTTAACCACTGTGCAGAGTTTTATATTAATTAAACGATTATCTTAAGATTTTGAGCTATACTATAAATTCTACTTTTTGTTAGCTCTCACAAGGATGTAAATGAGATACGTGCATTTAAAAACAGAGTTCCTGGAAGTTAGACAGAGAGCTTTGGCAGTGACGCTGAACGCAGTATTAATTCCTCTTCTAGCTTTGCGACTAAAATTATACGGTGGAAGCCATTTTGTTAGCTGAATTTGTTCGCGTATTTAATTAAAACTGAGCTGATGCTTGTTAGGCATTTGCTTTGTAAATCTCTGGCATCCAAATAATTTGAATTTTAAGTTCATATTTCTGTTACCTGAAATTCCTCGAGCTGAGGAGATTTAATCCGTAAGCACAAGCCGTGCATCTGTTCAGTTTAAAATTTGAAGTAAAGAGGTTGTTTAAATTTTCTCCCAACTCAGTTGTTATTTCCCCAGACAAGACGATAACTCTCCTTACGCTCTCTGTAGGATTCAAGAATCAAGGAGTGAAACCCTACAGCTGAAAAGACATGTTTATAAACGGACTGGAAAATGCCAGCCGTGGAATAGAGCCAGAGTAAGCGCAACTTTCTGAGAGCAACTGTTTCCGTTGATTTTAGCCACCGAGAATGCAATTCTTTGACACCGCGACACTATCGGTGCCGTTGCATCGACTCGCCAAATCATCTTAATATTTTATATGCGTCAAAACCGTAAAGAAACTCTCTAATTATGTAATGATTTTAGTTAATTTGTTACTTATCAAGCTAGATTATGAATGATACTTATTACATTTCAGTACGTGAAAGAATATTTCAGAAAGAACATATTTTATACCCGTTCAAAAAATTACGGGGCAAAAATGCTTCTGAATTAACCCTTTCTGGCACGCTACCTTTTAAAGTAGGAGTTTTGATAAAAAAAAAAAAAAAAAAAAAAAAAAAAAGGTAGGCAGTCTAATTAGGCCTAGAGGAGAACACAAGAAAGAGTTTGTGAAGATAGCACTTATCGTTTTAATTTTGTGGGTGTGCCCAGAGTGGCACACTGATTGAATAGAGCTCCGAAAAGAGCGCTGAAACAAACATTGTTGTCAATGAACTGACGGTTGAGATGTGAAGAAATAAAGAATACAGACTCTCAGTTGTCCTAGATTATCGGTGAACCCGGTCTGGGCACAACTAGGGTTCGCCGTTTGATTTTAGGCAAGATTTCAAGGTAAAAATTTAAAACTAATATAGAATAAGGAGATTATCATACAGCCAAAAACATAACATAGAAATTTCTTTTCAAACAATTCCTTTTATACCCTAAAAAAATCTGGAAGATTTCTTTGAAAAATGAGGGTCTTACAAAACTAAACATGGCTAAAATATATGGACTGGTGTGTGTTGAGCTGCCATCTACTGTAAATAAAGAAGGTTCAGAGTAACCTATAAATCCTTTTTCGTTCAATTTTTCTGTGCGCACAGAAGGAAATTTTTAGGTGTGTCCAGACCAGACACGCTGTGCCGCAAAGGGTTAATAGTTACCCATGATAGAAAAAGTTTCGGAGTATAGTAATTTTTAATATTATGAGAAAAGTGGAACGGAATAGTGTTTTTACAGAACTTGTCCTTTCCACTACAAAACCTAATATATAATCCGATCTACATCAGCCACAGTGTTCAAAATAATTCAAAATGTTTCAGAAAGTCTTTGTGGCAGACATGCATCTTGCAAAGTTAATAGCAAATTTATTAGTAAAAAGCCCAAGCATACCGGAGAGTGTTTCAGCTGTCTCTGCTGTGATCGTATGCAAAAGCTATCATTGCAGATATAGTGATAGAAAAACTTAGAAAACCAGCGTAGTTACTTACTCCTGGATCACCGAGAGTGCGATCCCAGTCGGCACTCTCTAAAATAGGTTCAATAACAGATGGTACTCAGAACTCAGAAAAGTAATCGTCGAGGAAGGCAGAAGAAGGAACTTTAACTCATTTGCCGAGGAATGGGAAATTTGCATAGTTAACTGTGGTCTTTTATACTACTGTTATCGATTTTATGTTGATATTAAAATAATAAAAGGAGAACTGCCCCAAAGACAACAGCCAATCGCCATATCTGTTAAATATATCGATTCGGACCGCGCATGCTCCTTTGCACTTATAGTCGCCGTGGTAGACGGAGAAATTTGCGCATATATATGCGCCCCAACTGTTGCTTGTTTCTAAAATTAAATTACTTAAAAATAAATCGTCTTATATGACTAAACGATCAATACCAAATGGTCTTGAAGTTATGAAAATATGCAATTTTACGCGGTAAATAAAGTACATGGAACTTTAGGTGGTAAAATATAATGCAAATAAAAATACTCAAAAATTTAGTTGATATTTGGTGGATTTTTAGTAATTCTTAAAGTTATAAAAAATTAGTGAAAAAAATTAAGTGAATAACTAATTTCTCTTTATAAATTTTTTCCATAGGCATCAAACAAAGAAGTAAATTTTGATATCGTAACATTTTACTAGCAATAAAATGCATATCTCATAGATGTGCAATTGCATTATGTAACAATGCATTAGTTTGGAGCGAAAATAGCATTGCTAATCAGTCGCTTGCCAATTAATATCTTCTTGCTGAATAAATGTCCAGCGACCTGTCAATTCAGCTAGAAGATATTAAAAGACAAACAACTTGTTACCAATTCTGTTTTCTTACGCGGATTAACTGTAAATCTTTCTTGATTTAATTCAGCAAGAAAATAATATTTAGTTTATGATTAGTTATACAAAATGGCTTGTGAAGATTTTGATTCGAATGAAAGATGTGATTGTGGGATTTTAAAATCAAAAGTGTACATAAATTTTGCTATTTTCTTAAAGTACCCAGAGGCGGCGCTGGGCGTTTTTTAGGGAATTCAAAAAGAGCGCCCTTGAATATCCGCGTTTTTTTAAATTCCAGATTCTGTCAATGATAGAAAGAATTTAGAGAAAGAAATAAAACAACAATACAGCCTTTTAAATAATTGAATTACATTTTAATAAAAATATATAATTTTAAAATAAATATTAATGTATAAAAATTTAATGAATTAAGTAATAATTTATTTTTTTTACATCTGAACTTTTATTTTTCTCCATTATGTATGAATGAATGTAGAAATTATTTCTTTTATGCCTAGTGTGTAGCACACATAATTTTCAACTGCTGTTAATATGTTTCAGAAATCTTTCTCGTGATATACTCGTACTTAAATAACGCTCAATTAATTTTAGTTTGGAAAATTATCTTTCACTGTTTGCAGCGCCAACAGGCAAAGTCAATAAAATTCTCAATGAAACGAACGAGTTAGAAAAGATAAATCGCTAGGTATAATTAACTGCAGAATGTCAGAAGGATTTTAAGTTTTAAATTTATCTTTGCAAATATCACGAAAGCACATATCAGTAGATTTTTTTCCTTCAAACTGTTGCGCGGCTTCTGCAGATCTTATTTGTCAGTTTCTGATAAATTGTATAGGAAACTAAAATGACGGTTGTGCAATTTTACTATTTAGCAATTTGAGGATTTTAAGGATGTCCATTTAATATCAAAAACAGCAGTTGAATTTAATGTCATTGTATCTTTGCATAGAGCTGTTCTATTGAATCAGTTATGTGATTCTAAAGAAAGGTATATAACAGAAGTTTTCGAAAAGAAATGTTGAAAATTACGTAGGGTCGGCGCTACGTTTACTACCGTCGAGGACCTATAGAATTTTTCCGTCCTTAAATTTTGGCACCCGTTGTCTCTGGCCCTACATATAGGTAAGGTTTAATGTTTAATATGATTCTAAAGATATTTTATATTACATATTTGTATTAAATGTAATTTCTACCATTACGTATTTTTCTACTTTAATTATTTTCCGTATAAGGATTCATTTCGTTGTTACTAACCAGTTATTTTATGTTAATTTGCTTTGCTGTTTTTCTCGCTTTCCATTTTCCTGCAAGAATTCAAATTTCTAGTTCGCATGTATTCAAATGTGGTAGAAAGGAAAGAGAAAGGAAGGATTTAGAGAGTAGAATCAGATCGTGTTCCTTCTGCTGACGGCTACATTTGCTAACTGAATCTCTTGAGAGCAAATTATCTGCGGCGTTGCATTATTCTCGCAATTAGGCTTGTCAAGTCGATATTAGGTCAGAGGCAACTTCCGCGTTTCTCTGTCTGTTTAGCCGTTGGGCTAAATTACATATCACCTGGTTAAGTCAATTTATTTTTGATTTATGCTATAAATAACGTCTGTTCCGTAAGCACGAGTAGTGCCTTCTGTTAAACTTTTATCTGAGTTAAATGAAAGGGTCTTTTACACCCTTCGTACGTTTCTGTCGGAAATCGTTCGAAACGCAAAATCATTAATGCATATTCAAGTGGTTGTTTACTGTCAGAGAAGCGTGTATTGACACTTCTTTCTGGGCGGCGCTCGCTTGCGGTGCAGGCTTTGCAGGCCCGCTTCTACCGGCCGCGTTATCATTAGCGGTCGATCGCGGAAGACCAGTTACTACCGTGAGTTCTCACGAGTTCGAATCCCGATTGCTGATCAGTCTAGCTTCACTGAGTTTTCATGAACTTTTCCCCACAAAAAAAAGATAAGCTTGAATCCAGTCCTATTAATTCTCCACAACGGTCAACCTTTTGAGGCAGAAATTCCACGAATTATTTGTCGTAATAGATTAATTTCCTGTTACTGTCACATAATATGATGGTCGTAGCTAATCTTAGAAAAAACAAAGTAATAGGAAAGAACGTTTGCTTTTTTAAATGGAGGCTAATTCCCTAAAGTGCTGAGTTATTATACTTCCATTCCTTAGTAGTGTAATAAAATAAACCCCTTTAAATATAATATATTTTTAAATCTATTTTATACGTGTTTTAACACTTCAGCCATTAATGTAATTAAACAAATGTCATTTTAATACCGTATACCATCTGCTTATATCGCTTGTAATAGTCCATATCAGGGGCGTAGCCAGCTTTGAATTTCGAGGGGGAGGCATTTGCTGAAATGGAATTTCTTCATAATAGACTAATTTTTTAAATTATTGAATACCTGACTCAAATTCAGACCTTGAAAAAAAATCAATATTGCTTTTTAATTTTTATTCTAAAACAAATTGATGAAATTTAATTAAAAGTTTTTTAAATTTTCTGTTTTAAAGGTTTGAAATACGTATATAGAACTAATCCGTTTTATGTGTGCTCTCTTTTTTAAGTGTTTTCATAATATATATATATATATATACACATATACATATCCTGTTACTTATGCTCAATTGTCTGACAGCAACATCAGCCCAACCCCACGAAATTCCTCATGGCAAGCAGCGCTCAAGATACGCCCATCGTTGGCAACAGCCTTGAGCACCTTAAAGGTGACAGTGCGATTTTGCTCAATTCCGCGCCCAATTTTGATGGACAGCACCACGGAGGAACGGGTCCGAGGGTCTCCTACTCCTCTCCCGTTCCACCAAACCCACTTCTTCATGCGTATACATATATGTATGTATGCGCATGAAGGAAATCCGGAAAAACTTACTCAGCCAGACATTTCAGTCATCGAGAGGGGAACTGGAGCCAAATTACCATTGTATCGTGACTTTTACCTGTTCAACTATTGATCAGCCTGAAGGAGACTTAGGTTAGGTTAACTGGATATGGCAAAGCTCACAAGGGTTATTAGCCTAATAGGAGGGATGCTTTCGTGGATGACTTTCTAAGGAAAAACTGAAGAAAAGAGATCCGAGTCTCATCTGTATGCATAATATGTTCAAAATTAATCGTAAATTGCAGCTGTATTTGGCTAAATTTTATGTGCGAACAAAGGTTTAATATGAAGTTTGAAAAAAAAATAGATAAAATGACAAAAAGAGGAGAGATCTTTGTCAGATTCTTTCGAAACGTGAGGGAAAATTCTTTAAAATAAATGCCACGCTAAGAGAAAATTTGAATTATTTTAAAGTTGGTGTGTTTCATTATATTTGTTATTTGCTAACGTAGTTCAGAAGTTATCTATGATTTGTGAAAGACTACTTTAGTAGAAAGTTATTATGCTGATATTTAATACGAATTCAGGTATAAATGTTCTGTGAATTTTTTTTCCGAGCTTTCAGTTACATTGACAATTTCTTTCTGATAGCATCTTAAACTTAATTAGTGCGCACCAATTATAATAATATATATAAGAATTAAGGCATTCCCAGTTCTCTTTTATTTCAAGAACTCTATGTCTGTCTTTTAAGACAAGAAACCATGCAAAAAAAGAAAAATTATTTTTACTATGCACCTAAATGTTACGGCAGAATATACAAGCAAATAATTTCTTGCTTTTAGTACAATTAAACTATGAACTCAAATCTGTCTTTATTCAAGAATAATGTTCCGTATAAAATGCTAAAACGAAACACACATAAACCTAGCTAAAGTATTAACTTTATAAATCTTTTCTGTAGGATCTTTTAAGAGATTGGTGTAAGCAAGTCTTTTGAGAGATCAGGTGTAAGCAAAACAAAGAATCTGAAGTTTGTGGAAAAAACTTAAAAACTGTTGGCCTGAAGATAGATGTTTGAATAATTTTCAAGGTTTCAAAAAATTACACTAATTTTAAAAAATTGATCAGAAGGTAAAGAAGAGAAAGATAAACATTTTAAAAATTTGATTGTAAAATAAAATTCGGGCTGCTAAAGTAATTGAAATTTATATTGTTTGCTTAATCGAAAAACAAAGTATTGTATTTGCGTTATTCTTATTAGTATAATTTAAACTGAAAGATTTAACGCAACAAAAAAAAAAAAAAAAAAAAAAAAAAATAACTAATCAGAGCTTATGCCAAATGTGATTACTTATTCACTTCTATACATTCTTTTAAGAGGTAACTAATCAAATTAAATTTCCAAATACTAAATTTTCAAGATAGTGAGGAGGAAACAGAGGGTTTTATGATTAAGGTCTACTAATTAATAGACCATTAAAAATGTAATTATCATGTAGGATCAAAAATCAAATTGTACTTACATTTGTTGTCAGTAGTCTATAGTAAACTAATTTTACGTATTTTTTGAGTTCTAATGTTATAATGGAAGTAGTTTTTCAAATAGTACTTATCAATGTTTTGCCCAGTATTCCTTGTTTTTTTTTTTTTTTTTTTTTTTTTTTTACTTGAATTCGGATCGCGTCGAAGAAATTCTTTGGGGTGCTTAAAAATACAGGGTGTTTATAAATGAACGGTGCGGTTTTAAAAATGAACAATGAATTGATGCACCTTACCCGTGTAAAACCTGCATCGTAAATATTTACAGCTGTCCAAGTTTCTCATGTGCTACCTGTGTTTGCTTGTCATACTTACTGCGCAGCCACAGCGTCCGTTTCTAAGATGGCGCCGCAGCAAGAAAAGGCTTTTTATGTGCTCCGTTTTGAGGTATTCAAATCTGTGGTTTCAGTGCAACGTGAGTTTCGTGCACGTTTTCTATGCTGCGTCCCGCGAGAAAGAGCACGGCCTATTTTTCTTCGGACAAGAAACTGCGATCAGGGACTCATTGCTAGATATGCTGGAAATCTGGTTAATACCATGATTGGTACCTTTTTCCATGGCATCAACAGAAATTAACTTTGTTTTATTTTGCCTTTATATATTTAAAATTTAAGTACTTGACTTTTAAGTCTTATAATTTCTATAGCTTAAGTTCATTTTCCTGGAAGATTCTTTTAATAAGTTTCATAATTATAATAGTTTTTATTTTTCATTTTCAAAGGGAAATCTATATTAATAATTAAATTTAAATTTATAATTTTAGCTGTGTTGGCTAAGCCTTGATGATGGTCCTTTTATTAGCTTTGCAGGTCAAACTTTAAGGTTGTTTTTTAGCTTTGAAGGTCTTTAGGCTAAAAGCTTTGAAGCTTTTAGCTTGAGCTTTGAAATTTTTAGCTTTTAGCTTTGAAGGTCCATTTTTACCATATGATTTATATGTTTATTACATCTATATAAATATATAAAAACAACATAAACAAATGTAAGGAAAAACTATTAAGAATCATGAGCTTAGGCTGCAATGATTTAATTAACCATAATCATAAGAATGGTGGTGTATTTAATTATGGCAAAGCACACTAGGGCTATCTGCCTAAGGGGGAGGGATGCTAATTATAAGAATGAAATGGGAAAAATCTTATTATAATTACTATATTTCAAAGTAAAATTAAGAAAGCTAATAAAGAAAACTAAGCATTACAAATTTGAAGTCTACATAAATTCCAATTTACAAAGTCATAATTTTCAAGTAATGTTTAAAAGAAAAATTGAAAGTTTTTGAAAAGAAATTTAAAGTTAAAAAAGTTTTAGAATTTTTTTCTTTAAGTACTTGAAATAGAAAAAGGAAAAGCGGCAGATAGAAAAATTGCTTTGCAGGCAATGGTAGTAGAATAGTGTAGAAGTAGAATATGCATAAAACTATCATGCAAAAATTGCTAATAATAATTTTATCCATATAAAGAAAATTACCTAAAAATGAACATTCGAAAAATGGCGAAACAGTACTGACTCTGCACGGGGAATTAGCTTATTTCACATTCCTTTCAACCGTTCAGACATCATGTTACATCGTTGCTATGCATATGCAAATTGAAAGTAGAAGTGATATTAAACATAAATATTTAATTCTCCAAATTTTGCAAACTCATATGGATATGAAGAATTTCCCTACACGATGTAAATCAAGTTAAAAATAATTTGGGACATTTTATAAAATGAATAACCTTTTAAATGCTAAAAAGATCGTTTGAACAAAACTCAAGTATCGAATTAATAATGCGATCAAAGGTATAAAAATGTATAAATAAAGCATTATAATGCAAATGCAAGCAAAAGGAGTGCACGTTATATTACCAAAATATTCAATAAAATAAAATTGTCATATTTAAAAATTGAATTAGGGCAGAAGAATTTTAAAGTCAAAAAACTTACATCGTTCTAGTAACAACAATGAACGGGGATTTTCCTTTTATCCAAAGACAGGTGTTTGCCAGATTTATGAGAACAGCAAATATTAGGCTGGTGAAAATGGTAGTTATGGGATGCCTAGAAAGTGCGACTAGCTATTAAATCGAATAAGTAAGTAAATTAATTTTAAAAATTTCTGGCTAAAAGTCATGAAACAGAGAAAAAGATAAAAATCTTCAAGTAAAACGAGCTGTAATTGAGACTTAAGAAAAGGTATTGGCACAAAGTTAGTAAAAGCTTAGAAGCCAGAAAAAGAATATTACACGTACTATTTTACATTTGTACAAATCTTCCATCTACAAGACATCCAACTTTATCTTCCTTGTTAAAGGTTTCGGATATAACCCTCATTTCTCTTTTACCGAAAGATTAAAATTTAAAATTAATGCTTGCCTTTTTTGAGATAAAATTAATAAATTGAGTAGGTACATGGTTATCCTTTCGTGTTCTAATTAGTAAGGAGATTTCACTTTTAATGTCTTGAATTTCTGTACAAATATTCCTTATTCTTTTAATTTGACTGATAAAAGTATTTTTATTACTTTTTGGAAATACTGGAGTTCCAATTGGTTAACTTAATAGTATTGAATTTAAAATTTCTTCTTTTGTCAAAAATTTTATGGTGTTAGGATTAATAATTTGCAAATCAAAATAGTTTATAACATGTTGATTAGTATTAGTAAGATTGAGTTTAAGAATGCTAGGATAGATTTTGAGCCTTTCTATTGCTTTATTATTATTGAAAGTATTAATAACATCTATGTAAACGTACGTATTTGCAAATAGTTTTAATTGTGGGCTGAAATTTAAAGTCTTGTGTAAACAGAACTAAATTACAAATTTGTGTTGAACTGTTAGAGCCCATGAGAATTCCTCTGACCGGTAGAAAAATATTATTATGCAACTTTATAAAGTTATTGAATAATGTGCATTGAAGGAAGGATTTCCAATTTTCAGTAATAACTATTGAGTAAACTTGTGGAAATAATTTTGGAATTTGTAGCAGACTATCGAAAATTATTTTAAGAGATTAAAAAAAATGTATAAAGGTTTTCAAAGTCGTGGCAGTTTATTTCGTGCATGCTTAATTTTTTAATAGCGTGTATTACTGGTAGGTTATTGTTAATGATACAACCATAATTGTGCTCTTTGTTGACTAAATTATATATAGAGAGAAATTTTATATAGAGAGGTGTCCGGGTGACCGTGGCACCTCTTGCCTACGTTCCTTTATATGTTTCTTTTTTCCCACTCTTCGTTTCTCTACTCGAGGACGATAGCCCAAGCAAGCATTCTTCGCCGTAAAAGCAATGACACTAATTCATTTATATACTTGAAAGCCGTTTCCAGAATGATTCTAACACCACTGACTGAGAAAGTTCGCGTATTGCCATTGCAAACACATTTCAGTAAAATTATAGCAGCAAAACCTGCTTTCAACATGCGGTTCCTACATTTTTCGGTGTATAACTTTTGTGCTAAAACTGTATTCCTTTATAAATTTTTGGCACAAAATTTCATGGCTTGATGAACACCAGTACTCTTTTGTTTACGTGGCAATTTCCTTCGCGAGGTTAAAAAATACGCCAATGGGTTACCGCCCACTAGGAAGCAATTAAATCTTTTTTTTTTTTTTTCAGATGTAAGACCGGAAACTAATTGCTTTCTTTAGTAATACGGGATACTGAAATAATACTTTACTCTTTTCCTTTTCAGAATGTGGAAGAAGCCACATGAGGGACAGCAAAATAGTGGGAGGTGAAAATGCGAATTTTGGTGATCAGCCTTGGCAGGTATGTAATCTAACTATTCCATAGCTTTTAGTAACTGAGAGTGTCTGATTGTATTAATAAATGTTATCGTCGTAAATTTACATTTAAGTTTAATTAACTATAATGAAACTCCACTTAAATGATTGCCTTACTGTTTCCAAATTATTTGGTGGGTTTTTTTTCCCCTAGAAGTGATAATCTGGGGGAATATTATTATCGGTGATGTTCAACACCAAAAACGATTCTGTTGCCAATTATACTCAGCTATGCTCTCAAAAACTCTAGTCACCTTCAGAAGTGGTCTTATGAAGAAGGCGGTCAACATGCAAGGTTTCACTGCATTTTGATTCACTGCTTTGAAATTCCTAAAATAGGGAAAATTTAGGTAGCACTTAATATAAAATTGCACGGCCAGTCCCCAAATAATCATCCCTTACGAAAGTATCTTAAGGAATTCTGCAAACATATTCAGCGTTAAACTTCTTCAGAATCTTTCAGCATCATAGCCCTCAGGTTTAAAAGATTCCACTGATATAATCTTATATAATATGTGTAAAATCAACTGATAAAATTCTATTGAAAATATCATATCCTTTTTATAGTAAATTTGGCCATAAAATTTACACTTATTCTTTGTGTAATGTTCTATAAAAATTCTATAGAAACTTTATTATTTTAAAAGTATTATAAAATCAACAATATTTTCTTTTCGAATTGAAAAAAAATGAATTAAATTTCCACTTTTGAACAAAATCTTTTAACCTAAATTTTGAAATGATCTATGACATGAAAGTTGAGAGAATAAAAATTCTAGGAACAGATAAGAGGGGTTTTTTTTGGTGGGGGGGGGTAATAAAAAATGTTAAAATTTTTTTATGTCAAAGAATAAATACATTTTAAACAATAACTAAGTTTAACAAAAATTAAGAAATCGTTTCTGTTATCAGGGGTACATATACAGTAATTAAAAGGATTAATTTCAGGAATTAAAATTGTATAATTAACAACCTAAATTTAAACTCTTAACAAAAGTTTATGATCGAGATAAATTTTAATAATTCAGCGCTAATGAATAAAAAGTGTTTAATTTTTACTACATTATATGCTATATAGAACATCAGATACTGAAAATTTTCTTCGATTCCAGTATGAAAAGTTTTTAGATTTCTATAGAATGCCATTCTATAGAGGCTCTATAAAATTTTTATATGAGTTTGCTAAGAAGCATTTTTATAGAATTCTGTTTTGTGAAAGCCTTATAAAATTTCTATAAAATTTTATAGAGAAGCATTTCTATAAAGGAATACCTTTAAAATTTTATAGGAATTTATTAAAACTATGTCAGCTCTTAAAATATTTTTTATTAGAAATATTTTTGATATAAAGCTTGAGAAACAGCAGTTTCTAAAACGGAAGTCGAAGATAATACGTTAGCAATAAAAGAGGAAAGGAAAGACGGAAAATAAATTCTATAGAAAAGGAAAAATAAATTCCATGAGTCGTTTTTCGGAAACTGTAATGAGAACGCAGCAAGATTTCAGCTATCCGGATACAAGATATTCTGAATGATGCTTATTTTTATGACTTGTTTTCCTTTCTCAGCCAAGTAAAAGTGAGGTTGTTTTTCATCTACAAAATTCTTTCAGAGATATAAAATTTTAAAAAAATATGATTAAAAATAAAACGATGGTTCAGTACATTACACATTTTTAAAGAACTGTTAAATAAATTTCGTTGACATATACTCTTGAATGTATGTGTTTATTGCTTAGTTTAACAACGAGAAGGCTGTTTTTACGGAAATAAAAATGTTTTATTTTATAAACTTTGTTAAGTAAAAACAGTTAAAGGAAAAATAAAATTCCCACACATACGTTATAATAAATGCCCATTTGACTTGAGAATCAAGCAGCCTACTTATCTGGATTTTTTTATATCTGGATGGTCATGGTCCCAATTAACTCGGATAGTCAAGCTCTGCTGGGGTTATTAAAATATACGAAACGCTTATGCCATCTAAAATGCAATAGACTCATTGAAATCGACCACATCTTTGGTTCCAGATGATTTTGATCTTAGTAAAACATGGTTCCAGATGATTTTGGTTTTATTAGAAAGTTTGGTTCAAATGATTTTGGTCTCAACAGAAAGCTCTTATCAGATTGCTGATATTCAATAGTGATATGTATTTATATTCTCAGAATTAGTAGTCACTTTCAGAGAAGATCATCTTACGGAGGTTGCAGCTACGAGAGATTTCATTTCATTTATTATAACATACTTAACATTTTCTTGCATTTTATGAATGGCTAAATTACATTTGAAATACAGTGCAATGAACCTTCTATCAAGTGATCAAACGATCATAAACTCCTCCTAATAAATTTAATCTTCTTTAAAAGGGTTGTCTTAGGTGATATTCAATATCAGCGTTTGTATATGTTCTCAAATATACTAGCATATATCATATGTGGTCGCGAAGAAGGGGATGATTGTATTTTAGAACTAAGAATTTATGCGAAAACAGGATTAAATTCTTCTTCTAAAATTCTGCGGATCTTTCGAATTAGTTACAGGCAAAATCCTCAAATGACTAGGACTTATTAAAATGATATTAAAGAGCAAATCGATGGTTTTATTAAAAAAAAAGGAGCTAAATAGCATCTTTAAAAAATGAGCAGTAACTACTTTACGAAATATTATTAGATAATTTAACATAAATAGCGCAGGCACACGATAGAAATAACGACGCATTTAATGTACTGTTTTACTTTACTTGAATTGAAGCTCTTATATTAATCTAAAAAAGTACTTTCTTAAAACAAAATTCAAAACATTTAATTCACGTCTATTATGAAACTAGAAACGTAGAATTACTTTCATAGAGAAATTCTCCATGGTGACCAATTTCCGTAAACGACTACCACTGAAAGTGACTAATATTTCATAGAATATTAATAGGCACTATTTTAGAGGATGGGTCATTTTAAAGACATTTCACCGTTGTTTCTTGTATAAACCAGCCACAGAAACATCCTCCTTAATTTGGCCAGACACATACCATAGCTAGAACACTTCATCCGTTTTTAACCATATACTGTTTATTATATCCCTTACCATATGTGCTACTTACCCCTTATGTATATTCTGCTTCATCCTTTATTATTTTTTTTCCTATAAACACCTCCCTCAAGTGATCATCTGAGAAAGGAAGCAATATTGCTAAGAATAAAATTAAATAACAGTATTAAACATGAACAATCATCATGTTTTTCTAAGCGATTAACCAAAATAATAAAATAAGAAATTTACATCTGTCGCTGCGTCGTCATCAGGGGGTTGGTGCAACGAAAGAAGTAAATAAATAGGCTTGTTTCTGAACTAACAAAAATTCAAATTAAAGTTTACAACTCAAAATAGTCTCAAGAAAACAATTAAAATAATTATCGTCTTTATCAGTCCAACCCCTACAGGCCGAAGTAAGCACTGTAAAAAATTGCAAAATTATAGCGTCAAAAACACAAACAAATTTTAAAAATAGCAGACCGAGTGCGAAAAACCAAACAAAACAAGCAAATATAAGCAATCCAGCACGTGAAAAAATTAAAATATATGTAAAAGTTTGAATCCATACAGGTTCTTTCTTACATACGCGTATGTAATGACATTTTAGATGTGGTGACGTGAAATTTGATGAGGAGCTTGAGCATAAAGATACAGCAGCACTCATTTAGCCGGTTAAACACTTTTTATACTCGACAAAATATTTTTGACATGCGCAGTTAAACTGGCGCTCAATGATTACTTTGGTATTTTTTATATATTTATATTTTAATATTATTACTGACTAAAAGACTTCTTTCGCTTTATAAGTAAATGCCTCATGAGCATTATATAAGAATGACAAGACAAGGATTAATTTGTAATAACGCAGCTGAGACAGATTTATTGAAAGAATGCTATTATTTTTAGGATAGAAAGGGGAAATAACCAAATTAAAAAGCTGAATTAAGGGGCTTTTAAAAATTAAAATTAGTATTTTATCGTATCTATTTTTTATCTTGCCGATTTATTATCTTCATCTGAAGAAAATACCGTGGCATCAACAGTTTTTTGGACTTTTTTGTGTTTTGCACGCAAAAAACGCACATTAACTCATTAGCTTCCAATTACAAAATACCTTATAAACTACTTTCCGCGCAAGCGCTCATCGCCATAAGAACAAGAGCCTCACGTATACTATGAATTCGTTCTCACAAATCTGTTCAAACATTAACTCTGGAGAAGTGCTGAGCCTTGAATAAACATCTATGCTATCTTACAGAAAGTTGTTGTCGAAGGGCAGCACTTGTTGACCCCACGGTGAAGCACTGGCAAATTCTTTGGCACTGGTGCCCTCGCCTGCTATCATCTATCAAATATATATATAGAAATAGAGTATATACATACATATGTATATATGCGTGTGTGTACACTGCGTCCACAAAAATTCTCGCCCGGCCTTTATTTCCGAAATCATTGGTCGTAAACATATACTTCCAGTTACAGAGATATTTCAAATGATGCAAAGATTTTTAAATTAAAAGAAATTGATTTTGTATAAAATGTGAAATCTTACTTTTTATACATTCCTCCTTTCCTTGGACTTATATTTAGAATCACTTTTTACTCATTATAAAAATAAAACGCAGAAAGTTCGACTTTCGTATTACAAAAATTTCACCAATGTATTTAATTTCAAAATTTGGGATATTTGTCGTCATTTATTACTTGCCTTATGGGGTTGATTAATATATAAATTAGGATAATTCGACATTGATTTTTTCCCCTTTAAGTGCTATTCGGTGACTATCTTTTCTGATTTACTAGAGTCTTCATTTATAATTTTATTACATTTAGTAGAATTTGGTTATATTTGATCGAAAGAATTTTCACAAGAGTTTTTAAAATCTAAAAACACATCTATATTATCCTAGTTTTATTATTTAAGAGATCACAATCTAGTAATCGTACACCATTCATCGAAGAACAAATATGTTTCATTTTTAATTAATGCAAATAACATTATGAGTTGTCTACGTGCTAATACTGAAGCCCGCTCGTGTTTTCTGGGGTTCGTTAAGTAATCTCTTAAGCTCAGAAGCCTTTTTCTAAACGATATTTTATTTTTAGATTCGTACAAATGCGAACATTTCTCGTTTCAATTTGTATACGGCGCCTGAATATGATTCATATCAAACAGTACGATCAATTTTTGGCGCACGGGAGGCAAACATTTTGTTCTTTTACTATTTATAACGAGTAGAAAGTTTTTCTAAATAGGAGTATAGGGACTGGAAGAACGTGTAAAAAGTTAGACTACTTAATTTTCATAAAATTAATTTCTTTAAATTTAAAATGCCAAAACATAAACTTTTGCATCATTTAAACGTTTTTGTGACTGGAAGTATATATCTACGACAAACGGTTACGAAAATAAAGGCCAAGAGGGCAGTTTATGGCCAGGGAGCATATAGATACTTCTTCGTACCTTACATGCATATTACTTAAGTTCTTTTACAATATACTTGGAATATAATCAACCATACCCCTAATCCTCAGTCACCCTTTAAAAGGATGACTGAGGATTAGGGATTAATCTGAGTATATGAGGTATTCTCTCTCTCTCTCTCTGTCCTTTCTGCATGCCTTCGTGGAGTAACGGTAGCACACTCGGCGCGTATTCGAAAGGTCCAGGTTCGAGTCCCGGCGAAGGCATTGCTCATTTTTCACGTCTTCTGTTTTAAAATAACCTAATGACTCTACAAAGACTTTATAAAAAATAAATGAAAGAAAAGAAAGAATGAAGTCATAGTTAAGCTGATTAGGTTTTCTTCTTTTATATACTGGGTCGGTGCATAAGACCGTGCCGTTCTTCATTTGGCTGGAAACATTGCATTGTGAAGCCTTCGTTGTTTTGTTATTCAGTTGTTTCTCCTTAGTTTGGAGTTTGACTGTTGCGAATAGGAGTTTGTATGTTGTTAACAGCGCGTTTTGGCTATCAGTATGGAGTGCCAAGTAGAGAAAATTGAACTTCCGACACATTTATCACCCCTTCTGGTAACTATCTTTTCCGGTCTCTGTATAACAACATTCAAGGACAAGAATTCATCATGAAGTTTCTCTTAGCAATTGGCTAACAAATTTCTTCAACGCGAAACTACACCATTTCTGATGGAGAGGCACTGAAGTCCTACTTGAACGCTGGCAAGCAATCATTCACGAAGATGGTGAATGATATAACTGAGTGAATGACTTAGTGAATATTGATTTATGGCATAGCGTATCAGTGTCTTGTTATTGTGTATTTTATTGTTTTGTAATGTACTGTAGTGTTTTTATACGAACAATATCAAAACATGGTAAAAACGGCAACCCAATGAAGAACGGCAGAGCCTTTATTCACAGACCCAAGATTTCCATTAAATTATCTCCCTATGCGGAAAGATTTAATACTATTCTTCAGTTGGAAATAAGGATTACGGTATGACATTGCTTTCGAGACCTCGACTGAGGTTACGCAGCTGGTTTGTGTTTATATTAAGTGAGTTGCAGTATTCAGTTTGTACAAGAAAATATTTTTTTTTAGTTTCAAAAGATTTCAAAGTTTCATTTTATGTATTAAAAATGGTTAATAATATTTTTAAAAACACATTTTAACTCTACGCTATTGTGGATTCTAATATCTTTACAGTCTAATTAAATGCTATTCAATTTCAAGAATGTTTTTATTTTGGCATGACGGTCTACTTAGCTGTCGATCCCAAAATTACACTCTCTGAGTTAATGAAACTACAAAATCTGTAGATTGTACGGAAGGAAATTTTGGCAGCTGGTGGTTAAAATCAGGGATTCCCAATCCTTTTCTTGCATTCTCTTTTAAAAAAAATATTTTTTCTTTCAATCTCTTCCCTTACATTTTTCTATAACACACAACATATATTGTATGCAAATATTCGTATATAAATAACTTCAAGATAAAAGAGTAAAAATATGAACAAAAGTTTGGGGAAAATTATTTATTAGATTAATATATTATTATTTTTTGTATTATTATGATTTTTTATTCAAAAAATCTAAACAAGCTTTCGGAAGCAAAATCGCAGATTCTAATTGAACAAAATCTCGATTTTAATTAATGTGATGGCTGCGCATGATGTACTGATGTATTGTTTTAATATTTGGCATAAAGTTTTTTTCTTAGTTTTATAATTTAACTCTTAAGTCACGTAGTTCATAAATATTCAGACTGTTTATTGTTTTCTGTAAAAGATTATTGACTTCACTAAAGTCTGCTTCTTCTAGGTAAGAAGACGGAAAAAGTCAAATAATGATGGTTTGGTGGACAGCTTTTACTTTGAGATATATATGACTTTGAGACATATATATCTCAAATATATCAAGGACTTATATCAAGGATATATATCTCAAAGATATCAAGGACAGCTTTTACTTTGAGATATATATCTCGGATGACTTTTAAGTTCCAAAACTTAGTCTGTTCATGTGTTTTAAATAAGATTGGTGCTTGAACATTATTCATTTGTTCAGTCGAATTTTTCTTGCATTTTAATATCAAAATTACATGTATCACAGTTTGGTGACTCTATGTGTCAAGCTGGCACATTCAAATATTCAATGTCTTAGAAGTGAATATTAAAATCTTCTTTTAAATTTTGGAAATATACAACAATATATCTTCTGATCAAATACGATTCTTTTCAATAACTACAATTGCAGGAAGTTATCAAAATAATGGAGTTCTTTTCAATTTAGTGCCGATACAAGCAAATGAATTTTAGAACGAAATTGTAAGATACTTAAAATATAGCTTTATATCAATAAACACTTAGTTATCATTATATTAATATTTTTTGTAATCAATGGGATCTTGATGACGATAATCACTTGGGGTGCATATTCCTTTATTGACCCCCAATCGACCCTTTGATCATCAGTGACTCCTTTTAAAATTTTATCGACCCCTATGAGATCAACAGCGACCCAACTGGAAATCCTGGTTTAAATATATACCGATCATTAAGAGAAATTGACATTTTTTCTGTTAACATTACTGACTAATGAATTTAAAGATCAACCTGAAAAGTCAAAAATGCTAAATTTTGTCTTTGTGTAAAAACTTAAATCTGTTAATTTAAGTTAAACGATGTACATAAAACTTAAATTTTAACCTTAATGAAGGTAAATTTTAAGGTAAATTTTAACCTTAGGTAAAGATCCAGAAGAGTAATTTAATTTTTCTTAGATGTAAAGACGTACTTTTAAGTAATTTTCTTTTTCTTTGCAGGTCGCGATTGTGAAACAATCTTTCCTGTACAGGAAGATTTCCTGCGGAGGAGCCCTCATTAACAGACAATGGGTTGTGACGGCTGCCCACTGCGTTGCGAGGTAACTTTCTCACACCCTTTCTCTTAGCGCCTGTAGAGGCAAGTTTTTCATGTATCTTGCATCTACAGGTGTAGTATTAGCTGCTTGCAGGTGTAGTATCAACTGTGAAGCTTAAAAATCTGCTAATAGTGAGTAAGTACAGTTGACTGAGCTAGTCACAAGAACTTGATTACCAGCAGGCAATACCTTGCCGCTGCCTGCTATCTTGGTGTCCCTATATTTCTTAGCACTCTCTTCTTTTTCATTTCTGATCAACATAATGCTGAAAAGGAAAAACTGCTCGGTGTAATCAAACAGTTGGCCTTTTATTGCAATTTTCGAATGTATGTGAACTAATTAAGTTTTCACTTTAAAATTTTATTACATGTTAAAGGTTTAAGAGTTTCAGACAGTACCTTACAAGAATACGAGTATCTTGGATATCCGCTTTGAAAAAGTTGGCTTTATTACCTTAAATAGTGAACCTGCATATCTGTATTTACAGATACACGTTTTTGTTACAGAATTTTATGAAAGAATTTGTGAAAGATGCTGAATTTCACGAAAGTACTCAAGACTATATGAGTGGAAGGCATTCTCAAACATAGTCTAAATTTTTATATGATCCCCATGGTTAACATCCGATTTTTATTGATTCTCATTGTGTTTGATAAATGAAAATGGCGTTCGTTTAAGGGTAAAGTTGGCTGAGGTATGCTTAATAAATATTTTAAAGTGGTGATCTGTGAGTTTAATAATGAATCCTGCTTTACGCGAGGCAAAAGTATTAATCCTCCAATAAAGTGCAGAGATTTTTTTATTCGTTTTTAAAGGTTTGGAATCCAATAGGTGTAAGGTATGACAGGCATAGAAAAAGAAATTAAGCAAGTGTATAGTGTATTTGCTTTTAAATATCACTTCGAGTTAAACTGTTATTGAAAGATGATCATTTGAAGACATATAACAGATCTGCAGTGATAACGTTACTCATATTTACACTTTTAAAACACAAATATGATGTCACAGAAAAGGTTTAAGTGAGCATTCTTTATATAATACGAAAAGCCACACATTATGAATAAAAACTGGCAGATCTGACAATTTCAAGACAGATGATATTTACAAATGAGAGTCTAATGTAAACATACTTGTCTGGTCTCTTTTGTTTAATTTAAGAAATTTAAGTCATTTCACTGTTTCAATATTTGCAGTTAAATATAAGTAATTTCACTGTTTCAAGGTAAATCTTTTATTTATTTTCCCCATTACTTATCCTGTTCAAACGCTTTTCGTCTTAAATAGTATACGTACAAAATTAGTTTTAACAATCTCTTTTGCAATTCTGTGTGCATGTTTAAATCTTATAAAACTTTTCGTCCGAATAAGGATAATATTTACTCTCCAATTTCTTTCAAAATTAAATTTAAATTTTTTATATATGTATATGTAATAAATTAATAATGAAAAAGGACTTTAATTTATGATTTATATAAAATTAACTGTTCTGTTATATATTTCAAATTTTGGTTTTAAATGTTACTACAAATAAGTTATAAATAATGACTTTTAATACGAGCTTAAAGAAAGAATACCAGCACTTCTTAAACTGACATTTTTCCTAAGAGATTCTCAAAATAATGAATCTTACACCTGCGTCTTGAATTAACTAATGAATATTGTTTCGTATTACGTAAGATACTACTTCACTCGCAATAAAAAAATATGCATTTAATATCTCAAACTATTAAACCATACATCTATAACTTCCGTTATGTACTAAATAGCAGCATACGTTCTTGAAATATAAAAATCATAAAAGGAAAAATATGATCATCTATCTAAACTGAAAGATGGCATCTTTCTTACAGTTGTTTGCATTTTAATCTCTGCTGCAAAATTTCTAGTCTCTACTTACTGCAAAATTTTGTGTATAAGTTTACATATTACTATAATTCCACCCAGGTTTACCATCCCCTTTCTAAAACAGTGTATAAAAATTAGTTTCAAGTTATGATACATTTTGAGTCGTTTTTTTACTTTCAACCTGGCGTAAACTAAATACATATCTCAGTAACTATTGCTACTTTTCTTTGAAGTCAAATTTTAATTTTTTAACAGATATAGATCTTAAATTTATAGTTCACTGGAAAACTTATTTTACCCTAATTAATCATTCAGTAGTATATTAGTGTATAATTATTCAGTTCATATGAGTGTCTTGTATTTTAAATAGGACTCAAACTTCGGGTTTGAGAGTTCGTTTAGGGGACCATGATATCAAGCAGACCACTGAAAAATACGCTCATGAAGAATTAGCAGTACGAAGGAAAGTCGTTAATCCAGACTACAACCCTTCGAACTATCAACATGATATAGCTCTGTTACAACTGCAAAGACCAGTGCGGTTTCGCCGTCACATCATTCCAGTATGCCTGCCTCTCTATGGCGAAGATTTTTCAGGCCAGAAAGCAACTGTAACAGGCTGGGGACGAACCCGCTATGGTAAGTAACAAATTTTGAACTATAATGATGACATAATAGAATAAGAAATGCTAAAATATGTTTATTATTTTTGCTTAGAGAAGATGAGCGGTTTCTCAACTGAAGCTAGTATTTATATTGGACTTAATCACGTTTCGAAGAAAAGATGCTCAGAACCTTTTAAAATAACGTTGACTAGCTTACGGTCTCTGAGTCCAAATGCTTTGTAACTTTGATCTGCAATAGAAATTTCGAAAACGGAAATAAAGTGAGGTTTGTTAAATGTTGAGATGTTCTGGGTTGCATTTCTTCTGCATGTATACTAAGAACTTAAAGGAAGTCGCAGAGTACAGAAGAACAAATTATAACTGACCGAAGGTTTACGTAAGGTGGAGGAAAGGAAGCGTGTAGATTTATGCAGGGAAATAAAGCATTGTTCGCGGGTGGTTCCTTTTTTGAGGTAGGTGCTATGGTAGTCAAACGCAAGTATCGGGAGGTTAACGGCCTGAACAACAGGATATGAGTCTTATCTATGGGCAGCAATAAACAAGTATGTTCAGTTTCAGTAGAAAGAGAAAATCAATAATCATTGTTCATGTAGCATTTGTAGGCGTAACGAGAAAAGCACTATTTCTGAGGTAAAATCATGTATTTTTCTAATATTTACACTGAATAGTTTAACATTAATTTTCAAGAATATTTTTTATTTCTTTTAAATCAGCAATTCGTAGACCGGAATCCACGGAACCGGAGGAGTTAATAACCAGGAGTCTGTGAGTGATTCCAGAAAGCAAATTTGATTCGTTAGTTAATGCCATATAAAATAATTATCAAGCAAGTTAATGCTTAAGAATTCAGCAAAATGCCTGCGATACGAAAGGGGTTCTTGAACGCATAAAATTTTAGAACCTGTTTTCTAAAAAAAGTTACTAGTTTTAAGTGTTTGTATTATTATTTCTGTTCAATTTTATGTGAAATACAAAGATTTAGTTTTATATTTTAACCCTTGTAATAGTTTTAAATCGGGACTCGTAATAACATGTCTGAAGCACAATAATCATAACCTGGTTTGAGCCAATAAAACAGACCACCAAAGCAGGAGGTGTGTGTAAGACCTAGTGAGACCAATATATTTGATTATAATATAGTGATTTCTTGACTTATTATGGATAAACAAAGAATTGTTTAAAATGGTTAAGGGATAGGTTGTATTTTTAGAATTTCAAAACTTAGTAATAATCCAGACCTAAACTTTAAGATTACTGTAAGATAGTATTTACAAGTCATATTTAGTCAAACTAGCTACAGTGAAGCCTTTGTGATGAACACCTCCCTTAGCCGGTCTCTTTGAAAGTGAGCAGTATTTCTTAGAACATAAATAAACATCAATATTGAACATCAGCTTTCTTAAAGTAACCAGTAATCTAGTTTATTTGGTTATGGCAAAGCATTCGAGGGCTATTTACCTAAGGGGAGAGATGTCTTTGTGGAGGACTTTTTAAGGGAAACTGTCTAATACGTATGTTATAAATGGGAAAAACGACGAAAATGCCCCTGTAGCAAGCCCGTTCGCCGGGATTTGACCTCCGGACCAGGCTACCATTACTCAGGGACTTTAATGCCCGGCGGCTGATGGGCCGCACTATCATCTTTAACCATGAGTAAAAACGTTAAAGGGACTCCATGGAATATCAGTATATTTTATACTACTCAAAGATAACTAATTTAAATCATAGCTGTTATAATGATTTTAATCACAGTTTTATATATTCACAGAAAGGTTTATATCTTTTAAAATAAAAAACAATAAAAACGCTTTTTTGATGAACAGTATTCAAATGTACAAGCAGTAATATAATTAACTTAAAGTATTACATTGATTTTCAAACACTTTTTTCTACATTTAATGAACCAAATTCTTTAATAATTTTTCAGAATCTACTTGATTACTTGATTCATTTCCTTTAGAAAGAATAAGCATGTTTAAAAGCTTTTCTTAGCCGAATCTTTCAGAATTTTTTGCTATTAACAGTTTTCTGTAGTTCCTTTCTCCACCAGCAACAATTACTAGCAACATTAAAAATATTCTTAATGCAACTTTTTTATTCGAATACGTTTGAAGTAAATTATATGCTTCAGGTTTCTTTAAAAGACCTAAACTTGTTCTTGTTTTTTAGTGTCTAGAATTATTGGAATAACATGGATTTTCCTAAATTAGATATTTTTGATGGTCTGCAGCATTCGTTTCATCTCGTTATTAAGTGCTAAGTTAGAAGCTATTTCTTTTAATCAACTTAAATCCAAAAAATAATTTTTCACAAGTTAGGAATTGAAAATATATCGTTTATTTTCATATCTATTCATATTTATTAATTTTCATTTCCTTTTCTTCATTTTATTTAGGATGTCAAAATATCTATCACTTCTTTGATTTCTACTATAAAAAATATTTTTATTGGATGAAGAACTACAAATGGAGTTAAATTAGTTGTGGAAAGTTAAAATTATTATAAAAAATAATGTTCGTTTACTTTCCGCTTTGAAACGTAAGGTCATTTTAAAACATCATGTTTATTGTAATCAAACTTTATTAACACAGTTTGTAAAATTTGAAACTATTGCATTTTCTCTGCTATATGGCAACCGTCTAATTTCTGGGAATCTCCTTCTCATAGCCGGCCCACCAGCGGCCGAGCGGTAAAATCGCTGAACCCTGGTAGTTCTTAGGTGGGTTTGAATCTAGGGGAACGGGATGGCTGCATGATCGTTTTCGTGGTCTTCGCCATGTGTAGCCTGCATAATTCGTAGGGCCACCACCGCAAGGGATTGTTTTAATTCTTTCTTAACAAAATTCAGAATTTTAAACCTTATTTTTATATCTTTCATATTAGGCAATTAATTTTATTGGCGCATTGTAAACAATAGAAAGCTCAGAAAAGGAGAATCTTGCCTTACTATTACTTTTTATTCCCACTCTTTCCAGGAAATAAAAATGAGAACGATTCACTTAAACTGCCTAGCAATAATTGTAGCTATTCAAGGAATAACCATTAATAAAACCAAGTGTGCAGTTCTGATAGAAATTAAATATAGATACATCGAAATCGGAGGAACAATCGGAGAATCAAGAAACTGATAATGAAATATATTTTAGCTTCCGAAAAACATATTTAATCGCATGATGCAGTTACAATGGATTTCAGTGCTCGGTGAAATAAGCTCTAAGCGATCATCACTTCTTTCCAAGTTCAATTCGTGTTCTTTGCAATGCATTTACGGCGAAGTTATACCAGTTTAATGGGAATTTTGAGAACTGATTGATTTCGTGTTAAGAATTTGAATTATCATTAAAGTATCCAAGTGAAAACTAGGCACCATAACATAAAAAATGTTCAAAAAGCTACGAATTAGCATTTCTTAATTTTGATTGAAATTTTAGAATATTCTTTCCCTATATGTACAGTTTCAATGATACAGATATTGTAAGTTCCGTGCCTAAATTCTCACAATGCTCTTTTAGATCGCTTGCTTACGCAATTATATATATTTATAATTGAACACAATGAATGTTAGTATATACATTTTATGATATATTAATTTATGCTATCTATGTGTTTTTGATATTTAAGTTGTGCAATTCCATTTATTCCAAATTTTCAAAATGTGGTTCGGGAGACTAACATAAATAAAATATGGCAAACTAAAAACCGTACTCAATATCCAAAAGAAAGTAATTAATTTATTTCATTTCTTTTTACAAATTTACTAATAAATTTAAACTTACCAATTAATTTATTAATAAATTTAAATTATTTAATTCTAAAATTCAAATGTAAATTATTAGTAAATTTTAATTAAATCCAAATATAATTATTTTATTTCATTTTTTGTTAATTAAGAAGCTTAAAAATGTTATTCAAAAACATTTAAAAATATTTTACATATTCTATCAAAAGATTTTATAAAGAATTAATAGTTGTAGAAAAATATGATGTCATACGGAGATAGCAGCGCCCTCACCTGAAGTAGAAGTTAGTTAGATGTTAGATGCTAGACGGGAATGGCGCATTAATCCATATCCTTTGATTTGTAGAATTTTTCATATGTTGATTAATTAACTAATTAACTGTACATATTATGAATAAATATTTAACTTAACCTTGTCGAATATAGATCAATTATAGATATAGATATGATGTTCTTCATATAGAAAGATTTATCTCACGGGCTCGCCAGCGGACGAGCGATGAAGTCACTGAATACTGGTAGTTCGGCTAAGGGGGTGACTGCATGGGCGCTTTTGTGGTTTTCCTCATGTTCAACGTGTATACGAGCCAATTTCCTCCACGAAGGCATCCCTCCCCTTGAGCAAAATAACCCTCGAGTGCTTTGTCATAATCAAATAAACTAAACCATCATTTCTCTCACAAAGTCGCAGTGTGATCAGTGATCAGCATCATGCAGACTTGCAACAAATGTACGAAGCTCTCAATTTCTGGTGTTATGGGGCCCTTAAATCGGCCTTGATGCAAGGATGCATCAGGACGAGCGTCAACTGGAGTTCCTCTCACAGACTGCGGAATAGTTTGCTCCCAAGCTTTCTATTCAGTATTACACCCAATAAATTTTCATTTATCAATTCTTATTAGAATTTCAATGTTTATTATCGTTTAAAAGTTTATCGGTGTTTATTTAACTTTTTCATTTTGCATGGTTCCAGAAATACAGCATTTTAATAATGTACTGATTTCTTAGGTGTTCGAGACTCACCAGGAATTCTTCAAAAAGTAGAGCTCGAAGTCATTGATCATAATGAGTGCCAAGAATGGTATAAAAGCATAGGAAGGAAAGAAACCATATTTTCAACAATGGTGTGTGCCGGTTACAAGGAAGGCGGCAAAGACTCCTGTCAGGTAAATCAATTTTATTTATTACATTTACATTAAGATTTTTACACATGCATTGCAAAACAATTATTCGAACTTCAGGTATTCTATACTCGAACATCTGGATAGCTTGTACTTCATTCTAGGCCAAGTAAAATTATTCCCGCCGTTGATTTATTTACTTTGTGCCCTCCAAGAGGATACTGGTTACCGTACCGAAGGGTCCGAGCTCGAAACCCGAAGAAGGCATGCCTGTTGTAAATGTATAGTGTCTTTGCGGCAGGGGGACACTCTAAATATATGGCGAGCAGAAAGCCCTCTTATTACATTTGGTGGCAGGGAAAGTGGGGTGGGAGACTCGGACCAGTCCTTAGGGGGTCTCTCTGTCAAAATTTGGGGCAAAACTGAGCAAAATCATACTCTTACTTATATAGTGCTCGAGGCTCTTGTCAATTACAGAGCCAGTCTTCCTGTCAAAATAAAATTTATGGACTTCTGATTATGTCAAGGAAGATTAGTCACAACATAAACATTTTTCTTGGTTATTTCGTTTATTTAAATAATATCAAAAGCTAATCCAGAAGAATATAAACATATTTAAAAAGAGTTATCACATGCATTTAGATGAATTTGTACTACATGTATAATTTAGATAAATGTATACAACAAATATAAAGCACAACAAATAATGCCTTAGTTTAATTTCAGTTAATGGAAGTAGATTATTTATTTTTTTAAGTCAAAAATAATTTCTTTGTTTATTTTCAGTGTGGTAATAGCAGAAGCAAAATTGCTCGTTCAGTTTTAGTTCCTGTATAAGTATACAAATGAAATTCATAAAATGAAATAAAAGTCAGAAGTATTTTTAGGGATGAGAAAAATTAATTTCAGTGTTTAATTCTGAAAGAAAAAATGCGTTATGTGTATTGTTTTAGGAAAAGCAAGATTTTTTTTAGCTTTATAATATCTTTGTTGAAGTAGATTGCAACCTAGAAAATAACTCATGGCATTTTAATAAATGTGCATTTAGCAATCGTGGTACATTTAGAAAAACAAATTTCCAAAATTACAGCTAAAACTGGCGTACAAAAAGAAGTCAGTTTCCATATGTGCAATCTGACTGAATACTTTATGCCATTTTTCTCAAACTTAAACTGCATGCTAGCTGAATGCTTGATCTGAAAGCTGTGGCAGGGCCAGAATACATTTTTTAACGAAATATAAAAGCATTTTTAACAAAACAAAAATATAAATTAAATAAATTTTATATTTCTCTTACTGAGTATATATTAAAACATAAACAACGATAATAATAACACAAGCCAGCTTTTGGCTGACAAGTCAGATTTACTGACTTAATCAACGTGGGAAATTCTCTCGCATTTCTGTAGTACATGGCTTGACGTACAAGCGTGACAAATACGAAGCCCCAACCTTCTGCCTTTTCCCCTTCAATAGCAGTCGCACACATAAACTCAATTCATAGCTTTGTGTCCCTAAAACTATAAGCACCGTATTAACAATGCGTAATTAAAATGTAGTACATTTAAAATGCATTGGTGGGCTGCATAAAATTGCTTCGGGGTCCACATACGGCCCACGGGCCTCGAGATTGTGACCTCTGCATAAGGAGACACAAAATCGGAAGAGTGTTATAATTTAATGCGTCTGCAGTTGTAGCATACATGGAGGTTTCGCTAATTAGGACAGATACAGGGATTCAAGCTACATCAAGAAGTATCTGAGCCCTTTTTATAGAAGGGGTACAGTTTTTTGAATGCTCTTATTATATCCTAAAATTATAAATTACGCGAGTTTTGTGGTTAAGCAAATATTATCCAGAGCTGATTAATGGGTTCGGATAGCTTTAGTTGATTAATTTGTGACAGATTTCCTGGTTCGCTAAAGGAAAAATAACCGAGGCCAGAATCTGTACAGCGACTAGAAGTGATGAATGGCTACAGATAATATAGTTTTTACAGCGCCTCTTCGTATACAGTACCTGAGTTTGATCCTTGATTCCCACTTTTTATGGTACCATTTATCAGTATTCATTAATAATAAAAGAAATGAGAATGCATATCAAATCTGTGCAATTTCTCAATGAATGTTAAAATTCGGATGAGAGAAGTTTTCCTATACTTAAGGCAAAATTTATCCGTAGTAAGAATTAGACTAAAAATGAAAATTTTGTACTTACGAATTAATTTAATGAAGAATTTTAAGTGAATAAAATTTTTGTTTCTTTAATTTTTAAATAGTAAATTGATTAATGCTAATTCCAACATGTATAACATACTTTATTATAACTTTATATGAAATAAGTTATAAGGTATATCTCCCGTTTTCCTAGCCTGCCTTCGTGGTGTAGTGGTTCTGCACACTGGGCCGGTATTCCAGAGGTCCGTGGTTCAATTCCCGGCGAAGACGGTTGCTATTTTTCTTCTTGCCTGCTTCCAAAAAAATCCTAATGTCTCTACAGTGGCGCCCGAACTAAAAGGGTGATGGATCATGATTCTCCTCACCCGGGATTTAGCGATTGGGTTCCCTAAAAACCCCAGTCGCCCTATAGAAAAGGGATCATATAAGGTATATCTCCCGCTTTCCTAGCCTGCCTTCGTGATGTAGTGGTTCTGCACGCTGGGTTGGTGGGCCCACTAGCGGCCGAGCAGTTCGATCCGAGGCTCGAATCCCGCGAACGGGCTGGCTGCATGGGCGTTTTCGTAGTTTTCCCCATGTGTAACGTGTATACGAGTCAGTTCCCCTTAGAAAGTCCTCCACGAAGGCATCCCTTCCCTTAGGCAGATAGCCCTAGTGTTCTTTGCCATAATTAAGTACATCACACCACCGCTGGTCCGGTATTCCAGAGGTCCGTGGTTCGATTCCCGGCGAAGGCGGTTACTGTTCTTCATCTTGCCTGCTTCCAAAAAAATCTTAATGTCTCTACAAAGTTATAAGTAAAAAAATTCTATAGGATAATTAATGGGCTATTATTACTGAATTATTAATAATTTCACATTAATTATAAAAACTGTTTACGAAACATGTCAAAAAGTATGCACAGTTTCTTGCTTTAAAATGCTGTTGGTATAGTGTGGTTCAGAATATAGCTCAGTCGTGTGAATAAGATCTGGGTTGTATCAAATACAAGATATAATTTTCTGAAAAAGAGCTTATTTTTGCTTGAATATTAACTGAATTCGAATAAAAGTTCAAGAATTATATTTATATATAATTGTTAAAAGGGCAATCACATACGATATTTCATTTATCATTTCTGTGACTTTTTCTTTCTTCCTTTCATATAGTTAATAGTTAATAAATGTATAACACAATTTTTTGGTTGGTTAAGTGTTTTGTTTCTTCTTAGGGGGATTCCGGCGGTCCTTTGACAGCAGTGAAAAATGGCAGGTCGACCTTAGTTGGACTAGTATCTTGGGGAGTCGGTTGCGCCAGGCCAAAGCTTCCTGGTGTGTACACAAAAATTTCAGAATACGTGGACTGGATTGAAAAGGTCACCAGCTAAAAACGGCAGAATAAGCAAATTTTATGATCGAAATATTTTTTCAAAGGAATGAAACTTACCGGAAATACAGCTTTTAACTCAGAGAATTTTTTAAAACCTTGTAATAATTGTCTGTATGATTTCAATAACAAACATTATTGTTTTGTGAGCTTCTGATAATACTTTTCTGTATTTAGCTTGCGAGTCATCAGGTAAACTTTAAATATTTAGCATTGTAATTTTATGTAGCCTATCTTGAGTTTGAGAAGGCTGTTTTAATTTTAAAATGGTGCTATTTTGCTTTCCTTCCCACACTTATTATTATTAATTTATCTTTCTATTAAATAATTATGCTTTTGATAATCGACGTCTTAAGGCTTTTTGGATAATTTTCGGAGTATAAGAAAAACATATGTCAAGAATTCCTTTTCTTTTGAGAAGAAAATAATTTTTATAATTTAAAGGGAAACCGATTTGTATGGTACATCTCTCAGATTTTAAGTATCTTAACATTCTTTTCTTCTAAGAAATAGAAGAGAAAATTGCGTATGCAATTTCTTTTTATACGTTATATGTGACTGAAGTAATATTTTGGTTACATTTTTCACCACATGACAGAGCAGTGAGTATAAAATTTTCTTGAGACTATTTTCTCTTTTTTGCACACGAATAAAAATTTTGTTTTTTAAAGAAATGAAAAATATTACTTTAGTGAAGAAATGGTGTTATTTTTCTGCTTAATCGGGGAATTATTGTGATTCTTTACTTTCAAATTTATTCTGAAATAAGAGTTGCTTGCATTCAATACTACTATTTTCAAAATATATCGTGCCATGTTTAAGAACAAAATACATCATTGATCGCTAGATAATCTACAGGGATAATGTGGCGTGGATTATATTAAGTTAAAATCAAACACGTTCTTTAGTTAACGAAATGATTATCTTATGTCTTTATTTTGCTGAAGTTCTTTATTAATAAGCAGAAGTAGGCTGGTCTTACAACATTGATTATTAACATCATCAAAGTAATGTCAAACAATTTGGGACTGTGATAATGCTACAGTTCAACTAATTTGAACTTTATTATTGCTCAAGCTAATACTGTGAATTTCTTTTTGTGTATGTCTATCTGAAACGTTTTTATATACAACGAGTCAGATATGTATAGTTATGCTTTTGTAATATTCTATCTTTCGAGTTCAGTCTGAACTTTACATGATAACGGCATTTAAAACTATGATATCGTATTATTTGTTTGTGATGTTTACTTAGGTATTTCTACCATATTTTTCAATCAAGTCCTTTATGTTATTACACGGGCAGTTGAAAATCACATGTTGCTGCTGATCCATCTACTGTGATTCAGTAGCAACATGCTATTTTTAAATCACAACTTTCAATAACATATCATTTGATACACTCCATTGGATGAAAGGTTATAAACACAAAAATTGGATGATATTTAATAACAGTTAATATGTTTCAAATGTTTCGTATTAATTTCGAAGCTCATAATTCAAATCTGAATAAAAAAACTATTCTTTTTTCTAGTATAAAGCATAAAAAATTATATCTCTGACTACCGACTGTATTTCCTATGTATTTCCTATGAACCCTTCTCTTGTATGCGTGTAGCATGTCTTGCTGAAAATTACTCTGAGCTGTCAGTTTTAAACAAATTCATTTTTAAAAGTGCGAGGCTTCAAGCTACGTTTTAGCATCATATTTTATGGTAAACAGTCTCTTCTTCAGAAAATATTCTGTTGAAATTTCTTAAGAATATGAAGTTAAGCTTTGATGTCACAAAAATAATGATTTGTCAATAAAACCTAGTTCCAACATCTCTGTTCAAAGCTAAAAAAACTTTACAGTGGCGCCCGAACTAGAAGGGTGTTGTATGATGATTCTCCTCACCTAGGATTTGGCGATTGGTTCCCCTAAAAACCCCAATCACCCTTTAAAAGGGGGAGTATATAAGGTTCTTGGTTTGTGTACAAATATTAAACTTGGTATTGCCGCCAGAGAACACACAACGGCGTATGAGGAACGTTACCGAACAACCGGAGTATATACGGTGGATCAAGGGCGCAGCCCCATCCCCTAATCGATGAGATTCTATGAAATAGTGGGGTGCGCCAAGCCAAACCACAAACGACGGCATCCAGCAGCCCGGCCATGTCCCAAAAAGAAAAGAGGCAGCATAGAAAAACAAAACACCATATAACACTACATACAAGACTCAAAACATCAACATTAAAATTAACATTAAATTTAGAATTAACATTAAAATTAAACCGGGAAACCAAAAATTATTAACGGGCCCCGAGTAACAAAAACACATATAACGAAGCTAAAAATAAAATAATAAAATACGACCGTTAGGATAAAACCCAACGTATATAAGGTATATAAGGAGTATATAAGGTATTTCTCCCGCCTTTCTAGCGTGCCGTAGTGGTATCATACGTTGGGCCTGTATTCCAGAGGTCCGTGGTTCGATTCCCAGAGAAGGCGGTTGCTCATTTTTCATCTCTCCGGCTTTTCCAATTAACCTAATGTCTCTACACTGCGATCACATTTAATTTCAAGCAGTAGATACTCCTAGAGTATGAAAGTCCAAATTCTCTCCTAATCTTCTTTCTTTACACGTGAAGTAAATTTTCACGGTTAGAAGGTATAAAATTTATTTCATAAGTTTTAATATCAGTTCAACTCATATCGCAAATAAATCCGTAGTGTGCAAATACACAATTCGACGACGATTACCAAAATCAAATGATCTGCAATCTGTTGAAAGCAGGATGTCAGAAAACTGCACCAGTTTAATTTCAAGGATCGATTAAGAAATATATATTGAATTATATGGATGTAAAACATGTACCAATGTTTATGTAGTAGTAAATACACGCATATTGACCTTCTATTTAATGTTCTTGATTCATAGCAAATTAGCAATTGTATCTTGCTAAGCTCTAACAATGCCGCATTACACGCACATAATTCACACGATCTGATGACGTATTCTGTATGCATCTGCGTGTTCTGAAGAGTGTTTTGAATTCACTCAATGTAACTCACTACTTAGGACTTTCATGAGTAAAATTTTGTTAATGCTTATTATTGTAATAAATGTAATTATCGAAACAAATGCTCTTTATTCAGAAACGGACAGGTACATTTCAATTTCTCATCTTCTCTAATTTCCAGTGATATATGTAAAGTATATAAAACCTCAGTTTTATTCTTTAGTTGCTCTTACAACACAAATAATTTCAACGAAATGAAGCACATCAAAGTGCTTACTTAATCGTTTAAAATTTACAGAGATCATTGAAATCCTAAAAAAAGTATCGAAAGCTTATTTAGGTTAATTTGTACACTTAAAATACTTTTAAAGGATTTGTTAGTGAAGGTTGTGATATCAACACTGGCAATACAATTCTCTTAACCGGTATGTTATAAAAATAACGCATTTTCTGGATGTAAGTACCTTTTGATTGCAAGGATTAGATTATATAATATTTCACTCTCGAAAGTCCGTTCATTATTACTTATATGGCAATGTTGTATGGGTGATGTATGTCTGTTATTGTATTTATATTGCAAAGTTTTACGTGTGATGTGCATGTAATTTTTTAACATTAATCTTTCGTGGCAAATCATTGGCATGCTTAAGTTATATCTCATTGCATACTGCGGGGTATTAATAATAAGTTCTAACGAATAAGATCGTTTCGAAAGATAAAAGTTTGTTTTGCTAGTTTCTCTTGTTATTGCTAGTTATCAGCTCCAGTTACTGCTAGTTATCAGTTTTACTAGATAACTGTGTTATTCAAGTACCTCAGTACACAATGCAAAAACGCCTAGCCACCATTTTATCCATGTCTGGTGTCTTCAAAACATTCTATTAAGTTAATGCTCACAAATCATTCTTTGCGCAATTAGTTTAATTTCTGAATTTGAACCGTTTCGATGGATCTATTACTTTTGAAATGAATTAAGTTAGCACCACAAGCACAAATACTTTCGCAGAGGCAAAATTTTGAAGTCTTTATTATCCAAAATTAAGAAATGCTATGTGATATTCTTGTCTGAGTCTAGTATTATACGGATTTAACAGAACAAATTATGTATTATACTTCAGTGTTATACCGTATACGACAAAAGCTCAAACCAGTTTTTTGGCCATTAGCTGAAGATTTCTGCAATGCCATCAGTTTCATAACTCTCATTTTTACATTTTTAGAATTAGTTTTCACAAACATTGAAGCCAAACTATCATCATTTGAAATAAATCACTATGAATTTACACGGATGATACAAAAAGTACACAAATTTAAGAATTTTTTTTAACTTTGGAAAGGTACATTAAAAAATCCTTTTTTCAAAGTTAAGGCAAAAATAAACTGATTACTTCCATTTAGTGTTTGTACTTTAATTTAAAGGGCATTTTATATAGAATTTTAAAAATAATTCAGCGAACCATAATTTGAGAAGTATTCTTTTAGTACCACAGCGATGAAAAAGTGCAATTCTTGTAACAGACGAAATAACAGTATGTACTTTTAGTACGACGTAATTATATATATATAAAGTACCAGGAGGAATCAGTTTCTAGAAACCTTTTTTCAAAATAAAACTTTTCTTGCAGTCAACTTACTTTCAAAAATATGTTTGTTTCTTTTATTAAAAAGATTATACTCTCCGTTAAAAATTTAACGAAACAAAAACGTCATCTTTCGTCAAAATTAGTCGTTTTAGCATGTTTGGACACAGTTTCAAGGCTTGCATTAATTTGATACATTTGATTGCTTTAAGCAATATATACAAAATGTAATCATAAATTTACATTATTTATGCATTATAAAACACGAAAGCATAATAGACGCGCAAATAATACCACAGTGTTTTCCATGTCACAAACATGTTTCATAGGAACTGTGATACCTTGATAATTGTTTTTGAAGTTACATAGTATATTTCAGGTTATTTGAATCATTAAGCTTCATAAAAACCTAGCCAGATATGACCGAAAACGTCATGCTACTATATAATAAGTGTTTCCCGACACCAGCGTAAGATTTCCCCTACATTTCATACATTCTCTAGTATTAAAGCCAACAATTCTTACAATAACTAAATATTACTTTTCAAACTATACATGCATATGCGAAACTTCACATTACCTTAATAAACCTCTCCACTTACTAAGTGTTTTTCTTATATATATAATTAATTACGAACTTTAAACTTCTACGTTTACCTACTTAATACATTCATTTGTTTTACTCATTGTATATTAATGCAATATAGTTAGGTATTATTTAGGTATTTAGGTATATATTTATTATTTGCTAGGTTTCTTTTTTACTTTTCTTCACTTTAGTGTATATATTACTTTGCTTAAATTTTATATTTTATTACTATCTTTTGTTTACTGGGTTAGTTGCCTAACTGCCCGTTTAGCAACGGCCAGGTTCATATCTGAAAAAAACATGTATGTTTACTGCGATTCCAGTACCGGTGAAGATATGTATTATATGCATGTATATATTGTTTAGCTTCTTTATTTATCTATTATAGTTCATAGTTATTATCTGATTTTTTTATAAATTTGTGTGTTTGTTTTACTTAGCATATTATCCTTGTTTGTTTTACTTTCCTTTACACACCTATTGCTGTACTTGATTTCTGTATTTCATTACTAAATATTTATATTTCATTCACATAGTAATTCGGTTTTTAACAGCTAATTAAATCTTTTACCAAACCTTTTTCATAACTAAAGAAGGACATGAATGTTTGTTGCTGTCACAAATCCTAGTGAATATATATATATTTATGAATATATGTTCATAAATAAAAATAAATTTTCCCTTCAATCATATCATATAAAATAAAATTCCGAAATTAAAAACAAATCAAATATACCATTTTTTTGCCTTAAATGTAAGAAAGAGAATATTGTTGTAATAAATAAATGTGTGCTTAGAGTAAAATTATGCATGAAAAAATATTCATGCGTGCATATATATTTAGTTGCTTTATATATATTGTTATTGTTATTATTATTATTATTAAGTTTTTTAGAGTTTAATTATACGGTTGATTTTTATAGTTATTATTTAATTTGCTTGTAAACTTGCTCTCTTCTTGTAATTAGTACGTTATATTTACTCTTTTACTTGTATTATTACTTTAGCGTATATACCTGTTTGCTTTACTTAATTTCTTTGTTTCATTACTAATCGTTTATCTACCTGGTGGCTCGGGTTTAAGCAGCTAGCTTCCAAATCAGCAACAGGCAGGCTCATGTCCAACAAAAGGCATAAATGTCTGTTGCTATGAGAAATCCGGTGAATAAAAAAAATGAGCTTAGAGCTGCAAACCAAATTTTAATTTACTTATTTGTAATAACTTTTATATTTGCATATTTGTTTTGTTTCTCTTGCATACGCTTAGTTTACTTTTTTATTTTGTAAATATCCTTATTACAGCATACATTATCGGTATGCGACATATTTGTAAAAAGTCCCCAAAAATGTATTTTTCAGCAATGTCGTTTGTAGTACTGCTTTCATTCAATCTCTTTGTCTATAAATATAATAATAATTTTTGTTTTTACTTGCGTTTAGTTGGAAAACGCATCTTTCATAAATTATAATGCATAAATACTTCCTCATTCTGATTCGTTTATTTCTGATAAAAGTCATATCAACACAAATATATTTACAAAACAATCACTCCAGAAATCTGGTAAATTTACGAAATAATCGCTCTGGAAATTCGGTTTTTTTTGCAAAATAATCATCCCGGAATCACATTCATAATAATCACCCATAATAATCCAGACAGTCATTAAGAAAGAACTCCGAATATATACATTTTTCGACAATGCAATAACTTTTTTATTACTGTCATTTTAATCACTTTCAAAAAGCAAACACTTAAAAATCATTCGATGCGATTTCAGTTCAGTCTCATAAAAACAACTCAATAATGAAAGTATTATAGTTAATTTCTTTCGAAATCATTTTAATTAACATTTTGTGTGCTCATTAGCAAACGTAACAGAAAAATGTCTAGAGTGTTTTACATGGATATATTTTATTTTAGAAGAAAGAAAAGACGAATTTAGGAGCAAGAAACACTCGATATTAAACTGATTCCTTGTCTGAATAGAGATCACGATCTTCAAATTCGTAACTTTTATGCTATGTTAATTCTTGCACTACTAAAGCACTAGTAAAGAATGCCCTTAATTCTTCCTACATGCATTAATCACTTCATTTAACGCAACTAAAGCATTTGTATGGCATAAACAGATTTGGCCTGAATAGAAATCGGTTAGCATTATTAGTTGTATTATTGAAAGATTTTATATTTATCTTAAAGCAAGAACCATATTAGTTTAATATAATAATTATGCAGAACTTTCAGTGCTGTGGTACAACATTAATTTTACTTAATGAATCTTCTTTTTCCTCAAAATATAAACTTAGTCATACCTTTACAAAAATCTAATAATATAATAGGATTTATGTTTTTGCTTTAAAAAAAGGTACAGTTATTTACATAATTTTGCAGTTTTGTAAGTTATAATAATTAGCATAATTACTATAACCATTCAGAAAATTTCGTCTATTTATTCTGTATACGTTATATTGTGAAGTTGTATTATCTAGTACCTTCATGTAATTAATTATGTAATTTATTCACTTTGTTACCAAATAATTGTTTTTGTATTTGCACAATATAAAGTTGCGTAATTGCTTTTTACGCAAGTTGTATATTATAGGGATCACATTTGTGTAATTCTTTTATAGAATTATTTACAAAATATGAATTACAATAATGAGTTCATAGTTCATGTTAAGAACCTCTTAAACACGTTTTGGCTTCTCAGTAGAAAGGTTTTTACAAAATATATTTATAAAACAATCACTCCAGAAATCTGGTAAATTTACAAAATAATTACTCTGAAAATTCGGTACATCTTCAAAATAATCATCCCGGAATCACATTCATAATAATCACTCATAATAATCCAGACATTCATTAAGAAAGAACTCCAAATATATACATTTTTCAACAATGTTTGACTATGGAACAATTTAAGCAACAATTATGTGTATGGGAATGACAATTTAGAAAATAGTTTTTATGAGCGTTTAGAATGTGGAGAAGATACCAGACAATGATGCAACACAATCCTTGCAATCTTTATCTGCGAACCTTCAAATCTTCGGAAAGAAAGTGTCGTTTAAACCTATCATATGTTGTACCTGGATACAGAATCGTAAAAAAAGTTTATAAGTCGTGTGTTCGTTCGTTTACTTCTTATATTGTTTGAATTTACCTGTAAATTTATTGATTTTGCATTTGTATATTTACGCATTTGTTTTTATAAATATTTGTATATTTGCTGATTTGAATTGCTTAACTAGTGTATAAACTGCTTAAATTACGCATTTCTTTAATTAGTTTTATATTTACATTCTTCTTGCATTTAGCATGTACATAAACTTAATTTTTTCAATTTGTGAATTTTTACTTTCGCTGTTTAATGTTTAGTATAAGTATGCTAGCTTTAGTTACACACATTTACTTTGCATAACTCAGAATTTTTTTTTCTGAGCTTTGATAATTTCTTTACCTGATTTATTGTTTTTTATTTCATTTTTAAGAAGAACATCAATGCCGAATAATTTCTCATATTTGGGGGACATTGGCAATACTGCCACCCATAAATGCTTAACTTTCTCTACTGGAACTGCTGTTCCCTTTTTCATTATTTATACTTTGTATGAAATTTAATAATTGCTTTTCTGTCATTGTTGTCACTATATTTGGCATTCCCATGTGTTTTTATATGTATGTATACTTAAAGTGTAAATAAACATTTTTGAAAATTATGCTGAATTTCGTTTTTCATAAAATAAATGGGAGAAATAGCAGTTTATTTACAATTTTGTTTTTGCTCTATTTTGATTCCTAATTTCCATCGACTAAGTAGTTAAGTATTACACAAAATTTGCGCTTCATTCGGTTAGTGAAATACTTTACATTTCAAGAAATAAAATCTTCTGAACTAACATATACTAGAGAAAAACGCCATTCGGTAAGATAACACTCCCCAGCCTGGAAATTACTGCAATATCAAACTATTTTATAAATCATAAAACTCTATCGTGGTCTTTCTTTTGCTCTGACTTGATTAGGAAACTGAAAAAAATGACTTACCAGACTCAGTGGTAATGGACGTAATGGACTTCCACAAGAATAAGCACTTCTGGGAAAAATTCAGAATGCATTGAATATCCTAATATAAATTGCTACTCCAAATATTTAATTTACGTGTGATGGGAGAAATTACTTTTGCCATCAATACTGCCAGGCCATGCGTGCTTAATTTTCATTCTTTACGCTACCAAATCGAAACTACATCCTCTCTTATCCGCGCAGAGGCTGATTATCCCTTTCCCTCCTATCGTTACATCTTTCGATTCCCTGTTAGATACTTACTAGAGACCCCTGGATTATGTTGCCACATTTCCTTTTTCCCCTAAATTTAATTTGGAGTGATCCTATACAGTCAACCTACATTTCAAACAGTTTCTGAAATAATCAACATATCATCTTCCATTAATGTTTAATAACGAGAAATAATGCAATAGTTGTCACATATATTCACATCCAAAATTTATATGCAAGCTTGCTGTATGGAAAACATATATATTTTTACATTTAAATTTGATTAGTTGCTCGCATGTAAAGATTTATTTAAAATTTTGCGTATTTGTGCATTAATACTAAATATTTATCCATCGTGAAACTAATCCCTGATAAAATACTCACCCGTTTACATTTAAACAGTTATAAAACCATTACTAAAATATTCTTATAACAGTTATAGTAACATTTAAGCATAGGACAAGATCTAGGTTGCTTAGTTACTTTAAAATTCATTGTAATTAGTCATGTTTATCTTGATATATGATTTCCTAAATCATCAAGCTTGGATGATTTAGGAAAGCTGATGTTTTAGGCTGCTAGATCTATAATCTGTATAAAAAATCCTGTATTTTGACAATGCTAACTCCGTAATCTGCACAAAATTTCTCATTAAAATTACATGTATTGAGTGTTATCGGACACATTGCATTATAGGGTTCTATTTATTTTTACTAATAGTTATTTTATATTGCGAGCTTTTCCTAAATTCTTTTATTTGCATTTCCTCGCCAGGATGTAAATGAGTTAGGGTGAACGAGAGTATTTAAACTATTGGAGTGAAAAGAATAGAGAGAATGGAGTTTTGCTATTGCGACCGTACGTTATTAGATTCTACCAGCTGTTAACCTTAATTTGGCTACGCATTCTTGCCGCCAAGTTATTATCCTATCTGTGTATGTTTCTGAGTCAACCTGTTAGCTCAAATTAAATTATGTAAGTCTCGCGCTACTATTTACCTTTAAATTTAGGGCTACATTATCTTTTAAGTTCTCACCGCAAGTGGTCGGTATTTTGTAAGCACACAAGTCAGTGCCATCTACTAAATATTTTGTTTTCAATAAAAGGGTATTTTACAATCTTCTCTGGTTGTGTTCATCTTCACGCCTGTGCGAAAATTTGCAAGGATCATACTTAGGTAGAATAATCACATTTTATGATAGCTAAGAAAACTAGATCTTACCGCATAATTTCGCTTCAACGTTTTGATTGATAATTTTCTGTTTATCCTTCCTTCTGCAAACGTTCTTGATATGCTTTCTGAGTGACTGCATCTATTAACAAAAATTCAACTATAGAATGGGATATACAGTTTTTATGGCCTTTTCTACAATTACTGTTTTTCATAGTTTGCTTACGTGAGCATGTTTTATCGTCTTAGTAACAATGAGTTTATGTTTTGCTTTGTACTTAACTCTCTCTCTAGAATATATAGTCGACAATTTTTATTTCCAGCACTAAACAACTAATTCTTAATTACACTTTTTATGTTATTTATTCTCTGAATTTCCAAAATTTTCCTCAGCTCTAATAGCACTTTATGTTTTATTATTACCTATGTCAACAAAATCTTTATTCTGCTTCTCAGTTGTAGATAATTAGATAATTCTAATTTTTTACGCGGAGTAGCTTGCAGGGTTTTTCTGAGTCACCTTCAATAATTTTTAATTTGTCATCGGACTCCTTATTATTTACTGACTGTTTATTTTTGTTTCTTTGATTTTTAGAGAATTTTGAATGCACATCATGTATTCTCGTCTTACTTGTTTTACAATCTTCTTCTACTTTCTTTATATGATCATTGCTATGTTCTTAATAAGTTTAGAGTAATCTATTTCTGTCTATTTGTTGAGTGGCTCCACCGGTGGTCTAGTGGACCCAAAACTGCAATAGTATTCATTAACTTTAATTTCTAATTTTAAGACATAGAATAATGTAAAAATTTTAAATAAATAACAGACGAAATGATAGCGTCACCTGCAAAGCAAGGAAAATGAGCGTTTATATTATAAAAAGAATGCGTCGAAAGGTTTTCGTTTTTTTCTTTGTCTCTATTGCCTTATTTTTATCTATTTTCAGATACACAGCGTAAAAATATTTGGCAAATGTAAAATTATTTAAAAAATAAAGTCAAATATCAAAACTGCTAAAATGCTTGACGACCCCCTGCTTCAAGTCGCGACCCACAGTTTAAGAAATCCTGCTTTAAATCGAATACAAGCTGGTTTAAAAGCTGTGAATTTCTTTTATGTCCGTCGTTAGCATGTCGTCCGTTTTCAGTACTGTTTTGTAAACAGTACTGAAAATCATAGCTTATCCAAATTTCGCCCAGTAAGATGCAAAATGTAATACGCCAAAATTCTGTTCACTAAAAAAAAAAAAAAAAAAAAAAAAAAAAAAACTTTGGCATGTCTGAGGAAACAGTTTCCAAAACTTGAAGTAGCAAGTCCAATATATTTGGACGAAAACTGAGTACGCATCTTTTCAAAATTTTCTTTCCGTTTGGCTGATAACGGAAAAAAATTAAAGATGAAAACATGGTACCTTTGCTTGCTTTATGAAACGTAATTATCTCATAAAAATGCATTCAAATGAACAAAATAAAATCAATAAAACAAGAAAATTATGCTACAGAAAATAACTCACATGTCCATAGACTAAAATCCATCCTTCGTTCAACCATTGACTTCCATGACTAATCCTTCACTTTCAGAAGGCAACGCGCAGGCTTTTATAATTGAAACTATTCCGATTTGAGCCTTTATGTACAGTGGCGCCCGAACTAAAAGGGTGGTGGATGATGGCTCTCTACACCCAGGATTTGGCGATTGGATTCCCTAAACCCCCTGTCGCCTTTTAAAAGGGCGAGTACATAAGGTACTTCTCCAGCCTTCTTGGCATGCCTTCGTAGTGTGGTGGTCTGCACGATGGGCGCGTATTCCAGAGGTCTGTGGTTCGATTCCCGACGAAGACGTTGCTCATTTTTCATCTTCCAAAAAAATACCTAATGTCTCTATAGCATGAATTAACATTTTTTTACTTTTTTGCCTGAATGCAAGTTGAATTCTATAATTCATATTTTTTCTTTGTATGATTTCAATAAATTCAAGACAACAGATCAACAAAAACATACAAAAAAAAAAGATATATTTCAATTTTCTAAGTGATTGAAATGGATGGCTGCATGAGGGTTTATTTCACGTGTAGCATACATATGGCTAACATTCCTTTAGAAAATCTTCCCAGACGGCAGTACTATCCGGAGAAACATCCCTTATGTATTTTAACATTATTCAATAATCCATTTCAATCTTATATAGACTCATAAAGAATTTTAAATACAGTCCACAATACGAGGTTTAAAAGTATACTTTTATTACATTTGCCAGGATATGACTAACTATATTTTTTCGATTGTAAGATGAAACCCTTAATTTCAATTATATAAGTAAAATTACTCATTAAATATAATTTTAAATTTTTTTTCTCTCGATAATGTTTGATTTATTAAAAAATAATGCATGCTTGTTTGCCAACAGTAAAACCAGAATAAGAGTAAGGCAGTTGCCTCAAGTGAATTACTAGAAAGGGCACCAACTTAGTCAAGTTGTTCATTTACACCATTCAACTTTAAAACGCATTACGAAGCACCCTTAGCATAAAGCAACAAAAACAACTTTATTAATGCTATTTGCGGTAACAGAAAAGCATTACATTCTCGATATTGCATTTATTGTCAATGCTGTGTAGCCAAATGACTGATTTTCTGTACTTTAGTAATTTTCTTGGTCAAGATAGCACGTCTCAGTATACATGACATGGCATGGTCTCAATATACTAAGTAAAATTTCTTTATTTGCATTCCTGAAAACTGTTTTCTATAATGCATATTTTTATTGCATGGTTTTCGTTAATTAAAAAGATCAAGGAAAAGTTTATATTATAAATAACTCAATAAACTTTCAAAGCAGAATTAAGGAATTTAATTTATTCATAGAAGTTCTCTTGTTTTACAGAACTGTATACCTTGTTTTCTAATATTAAAGTTACCAACAGAAGCACCAATAAACAGAAGCACCATTTCGGTGCTTCTGTTTATTTCTAGCTTTGCGTTCAGTTTTCACTATAAGAAAGCCTAAGCTGAAACTAGGACAATTTTCCTTCAGCCTGCTTCCTAAAGTTCACAAATTGAACTTGGAATGGCGTGACGCTTAGAGTTTATTTCATCAAGATCTATTGTATTTAAACTCATTAGAACTGCATCAGGAGATTTAAAAAATGTTTAAGCGAATAATCGTCTCATCTTTATTTTCTGTGATGACTGGAGAGTAAAGAGATCAGATAACGCGTGATTCTTGTTTTCTAGATTTTCTTTTGCTCAAAAAGAGCCACAGTAGAAAATTAGTGCGACAAAAAAAAATTGTCTAATATCAAAGAAATAAAAATTCTAAATTTTGCTGTGGAAGAATTAAAACAAACCATTCCTGCTAATTCTGTGAAAACAGATATGAAAGGCTGAAACAACACTGATTTCTTCCAATACCAGTGATAGCGAAAAGCGAAAAAAGTATTCCTGATACCGGAGAGTATAAGTAATGACGGCACTTTTAAATAAATATTATTTTGAAACCATAATTATACCGTAAAATAAATATTTTGGTTTATTAACAATTCTTATTAAAATAAAACTTAAATTAAAAAAACCAGTAATAAATAAGAGAAGTTACGAAATAAAATTGTAACTTCTTCGTCAACTATTATTTATTAGGTAATTGTACTTATTTATTTGCCAGCGGCCAACTGAACAATATCCCTGGATACTAGCAGTTCGACTTAAATTGAAATCTTGCGAGCCGATTGGCTATATAGGAGTTCTCGTGGTTTCTTCATTTGTAATACGAATACGAAACAGTTTCGCTTAAAGATTCCTCCACGAAAACATCCGTTCCCTCAGGCAGATCCCTAGTGTGCTTTGCCATAGTCTAATAAATAAAATTAATTCACATGTAACGTAAATATGAAATAGTTCCATTTAGAAACTCTTAACTTCTAACTATAGGCTTCCTTGCTTAGGCAGATCGCTCTTACGTACGTTTCCTTCAACTAACCAAATCAAATCAAGAACTAATTAAGGAGACATATTAAGTCAATATACCTTTCTTTTTATTTTCACTTTGTTATTATTGTTTAACATTTAATAAATATGTATTATATATTAACATTGAATATATATTGCACTGAATATATAAAATAGGGTTGGCCAAACTTCATTTCAGAAAGAGCCGCAAGTTTGAATTCAGGAACGTTCGTGAGCCGCATCTAGATTTTCTAAAAGCCACAAGTTCATAACATCATTATAGAAGTAGTGGAGGAGGTTTTAAATAGAAAGAAATCCCTGATAACTTTGTAAAAAGAGTCTAAACTAATTAATTACTTCTTTTTGGACACTGAATAGTTTTAGTTTACCATATTTCATACATGTATTTTATATGCACGAGCCACACAAATTGCCTGCGAGAGCCGTATCAGGCTCGCAAGCCACACTTTGACCACCACTGATATAAAATATCAAATGATAACATCAGATTAAGACAACAGTTGGTACTCTCAATCGCCATGGGAAATCCGTTTTTCGTTTCAAAAGGCCTGTGTAGTTGAAGAAATACTTGGCATACGATACCGAATTTAGTTTCGTTTTATGCCTATGAATAACTAGTTGGCCCTTCCACCACATCGCATATAAAACTGCGGCATCGCAGCTGATCTACCTGAGTATATTGTGCAAAGGATTTGGAGAAGATGGATTGAAGAAGGGAACAGGAAACATGCCAGGGTACATTTGGGCGGACGTCAGCACTCATGAAAAAACGTATGCGGTAGCTGTTAAGCAGATTTCGAATGTCAGTATGCTGCAGGATATACAGGGAGCTTTAAATGCTCCAGTATCAACAAGAGCAGTTTTCAGATGATTGATTTTCCATCAGTCGAAGAGGTCGAAAGCGTCATACCACCTTTTCGAACAATCCCACAGAAGCAAAGCCACATACGCCAACAACTGCAAATTGCAATTGTATCGAGGCAGAATCACCTGGACGATAAATGACACAAGGTAGGGTACAGTGACGAGTCTCGCTTCTGTTTGCCCAATGACAGTCGCCAAGTAAGAGTCTGGCAGTGACGTGGCGACATTCCTAGTTTTTCCGTGACTTTTAACGCTATACTACTCGACGACGCGTCATTGTTGTTTGGAATGCCATCTTTGAGGAAAGCCAGTTCACATCAGAGGAACAATAACTGCACGACGATACTTGAATGATATGCTTTAGCTGGTTTATGCTGCCCTGATCGATTAGTGCTCCTGTCTGCTGCATTGCTGGACTTGGGCTCAAATCACTGAGAAGTTGTCTGTGGGGTATGAGGGCACTCCTCAAAATATACCGCGAACCAAAAATCCTCTCGTGTGGTTTGGTGGTAGAGAAAGAGGAGTGGAAGACCTGCGGATCGTTCTGTGGGAAATCTCCATCAAAACTGAAGCAGATCTTTACACCCTTACGACCAATTATGAATGTGCTGCCTCACTTATGCCTGTAATCGGTTGCTTCCCTACATCCAGCGGTTTCAAAATGATGCTTTTTCTGTATTATACGGCTCATTGCAACCGCAATTATCAGCAGGCAACGCAAGGTACCTAGATGCTTTCTTGGCCATAGAAATCTCCAGATCTCACACCGATCCAGCATATGTGAGACGTGAGTAGCCGTTGTTTTTTGATCTTCATGTGTCAAAGGATTAACTGTAAACGACGATTGAACGCGCATAGTCATCCATCAGTCAGGACACTATCGAAACGCTGATTTCATCTGTACATCGAAGGAAGGTATCGCCGCAAGATATTGTCCTGCTTCCTACTGATAACACTATATAACCCATGGCTGTATTGCATAATCTTTTTTAAATTAAAGTCATTTACATATGCATTCTCTACAGGTCTGCCAATTTGCGTCACATTCTACTCACTCTTCCAGTGCGTTGCATTTCCTTCTGTCAAACAGTTGTATAAGAAATAAGTGGTAGATGTTTTAACCTTGCAGGTGACCAAAATAATATTAGAAAAATCAATATATGAGATGAAAATATATATAATATGAAAAATAAACGATATATGAATGAAAAATAAACGAGGCGTTTTATTAATGAAAGATCACATTATTTGGGCCATAACTATTTTTCAAACATATTTATTCTCTCTATGGGACATAAATCAAGTAATGAAGTAGATTTAGAAAAAAATGTTGCTAATTTTGTTCTTAAAAATGCAGAGAAAAATGGCTTGAAGTTAACCCATTTATGCCGAAGGTTAAAAAATTGGAATTTTTGCATGAAATTTCTATATGTTAGGTAAAAAAATATAATAAACAATGATTTGGAGAAGAAATTTTTTTATTTTAATTAGTTTACAAGTTATATGGTGTTCCAAAAATGGAGCACTAGGCAAAACCATTGCTATAATGTTACAATGTATAAAATCGTGGGTTTCCTCTAAAAATGTGGTTATTCCCATTATTCAGTAATTGGAAGAACACTTAACATGTAAAGCCACATTACATTTTCCACATCGAAAAGTGGTGTTATTATGACATTGAGCACAGCGAGTTTGCTTTCCTTGCTTTACGATCCTATGATTTATGCCATCATAGCGTGAATCAATGTTTCGCTTCTGAGATGTTTTCCTTTCCTGCCAGGTTCTGCAGGATGACCATGAGTCTCAAGATAATGGCATGCTACACGATGACGGAATTCTAAAAGATCCATTGGTTTTGCATCATAAGTTTTGTGTAATTGCCAAGCATTTTGTAAGGCCATTTCGAAACAGAACAACAATGGACTTGAATACCATTTCTTTCCACGAATTGATGCTCTATATTTGTCAATGTTTTTGTCTGCTCTATTCACACCTCCCATAAATTGGTTATATACTTTTATCACGTTTGGCTGCTGAACTTGGATTTTCTGTTTTTGTTCTTGTGAATAACGATTTACAAGATGATACAGTGGATTTACACCAGCACCAGATGATGTAAATCCATGTCATGTCATCTGTTGTCATGCCATCTACAGACAATATTGCCTTTGCCATCAACTCGATAACCGAATGAGCCTCTTTCCATTTTCTTTAGGGCAACATCCGATTGCAATGGTGGTTTATCAATACGACCTTTTCTAACCGTGCCTGTTGCCTGATGACCCATTGAACCAAGTTTATCAAGCAGGGCAATACTTGTGAAAAAATTATCAAAAACAAAATGATATTGCCCAGGGTGCTCCTCTATTAGTGCATCCGTAAACCGTAAGACAACAGAAGCACCAACACCATACTCCTCATATTTGTTTGCCAGATTTTTACCTTGATAGGGTTCGAAGCAACAGGAAACATTTCAATTGAGAGTTTGTCAAGCTTAGGTTTACACCCTTAGTTGAAGCATATAAATTTGAGTATGTTACAATGAGTTCCATGACATCGTCATTTAGGAAAAGTTCAAAATGTTCTGAAGAAGTTCTTACTTTGGTAACTGGTAACTGAGTAATTCTTCCCGATATGGGTTGGACATTTAGATCTGCTTTTTCCCATTTTCGTACAACTTTTTCTAGCTTTTTCTTCTTTGTTAGAAGTGATTGTTGCAAAGTAGAAGAAGTCGATGGAACCCCATCTGCAGGAGAATCAAATTTAGGGAAATATGAAGGATCATCTGGGTCAGAGTCAGCATCAAAAGAACCATCCCGAACAAGATAAGCAGGTGCGTGCAGCAAAGAACCAGGCAGATTATTTATTGTTCCCCCATCTTCCTCACCGGAGTCCTCATCAGAAACAGATGCTGTAGCATTTTCAGGTGGTTCTATGATTATGGCACTTGCTTCTATGTTGTCACACGTCTCTAAAAGATCAGTTAACTCATGTAAGTCTATTTCGGACATCTTGTGTCTTGGAAAATCATTTCAACTAAAAAAATATGAAGAGAAAATATATGCGTTCTTGTGGTAGTGGTTTTGCCTAGTGTTCCAAAAATGGAACACTGGAAATTTCAAGACTATAACTAATTCAAAACTAATAGCTTTTCTATTTTCTTTTTGCAGTAATAAAGAGTAACTAATTGAATAATAACACATTTTTTTTTACAATTTTAAAGTATAATGCAACAGAGTTATAGTTATCTGTTTGTAGATGATTCTACAAAAACCTTGACAAAAATGAAGACCAAAATTTCACAACATCACAGCAGCCAAATATATGCTGGAGTGACAAACTCTTGTGTTCTAAGCAAAGCCATATGCCCTTACAAACTGGCTGACATCACAAATCAAACCATGTGTGCGACCTTAAACCCGTGGGCTAAAAATAACTTTTATGTGAGGGATGTTTCAAAAATGGAACAGTAGGCATAAATGGGTTAAGAAAAATATTTTATGTTAATTATAATACTATTTGTATCATTTCGATGTCGTTTATCAAAACCAGTATTTCTAATATTTTTTTTTATTTTTAAAATGATAAAATATTTTATTTTGCATATAAAGCTGCAAATGAAAATTATTATAATAGCTATAATTTAAAATAATTACCTTTGTGTAATATAAAATATATTCATATTCAATGGATCCACTCTGAAATAATCGCCCATGTTTCCATATGACTGCGGTCATTTCTAGAGATGTCACTTTAGAACTTACTTCAGAAACTTTATAAGGTAACTTTATAAAGATGATGTTCAGCCGATGTTTATTTACCTTCCAAGAAGTAGTGGTCACTTTCACATGGGCTCATCTGAGGAGGATGGTCACCAGAAAGGACTCGTTATTGATAACTTGGTTGCATATAGGGAGCGTATTTACCTCTTTACCTCAAGTGAAAAATTATCTAGGCACGGTTCTGAATAACGTACACGCTTTTTCATTTATTCCATGATTTATTTTATTCCTTTATCAGAATTCTAGAACATAAGCTATCAACATAAGTCAGGATTTCAAGAAAGAAAATGAAAGCAGAAAAAGAGGATTAAAAATTAAAACAACAAGATGTATTTAAAATTAAGCAAAAAAGCAACTCTTATTTTGGAGCAAGCTTTGAATAAAATTCTGTTTAATTCGATAGGGCTCAGATACAGGTAAGTCTTCCTCAGGAACAAAAAACAGTTTTGCCTGAGCAGAAGAAGACTTACCTGTGCCTGATCGCCCTCGAAATCGATAGAGTTTTATCAAACACCTAGGTCAAAATATGATTGCTTTTTCAATAAGTTTTAAATTTTACATTCACGTGTTTTTTTTTAATTTGAGCAAGGTGAATTGGTTAACGATTTTACAACAAATGAAGAAGTAAAGTTTGAAGTTCTTATATCGGTCTATAGCAAAAAAGAAAGTAGGAAAGAAAAAAAAAACAAAAAATGAAGACGAACAATAAATGAAATTATGAACAGATTATGCGAAAGAAATAGCAGGATCATCAATAACTTTTATCAGTAAAGAAAATGAAGTTGAAGAAAATCTAGACCAACATACAACTAATCTAAATCACAACAACAACAAGTAGGCAAACAAAAGTGAAGATAAACAACCGCATTGTTCGAAAAAAAAAATTTTCAACATTTTGGCATATCTGTGTGGTCAAACACTTTACTTCGGTTATGCAAGATTTTTATAATTAAAAGCAAACCATTCCCAAAAGTATAGTTAGTAAATATGTCGAAAGTAACTGTTATTGACCACCCAGCAAAAATATTCAAGAAAAAGGTACTAGATCCATAATGCAAAAAAGTGCTTAAACCTTCTATTTCTTTTTCGCTCTCTTTAACCCATTTTACGATATCACTATCTTACCGATTTAATAGGTAAACTCAACCGAAAACTGTTAAACTAACATACGTATGACAAATATGAAAAAATCAATGCCAAAACCTCACCTTATTCTAGTTAGCTGTGAAGCTTATACTTTAATTCTTTAATTTTTCTGTTTACTTTTGGGTATTTTAACTATTTACCGCCCAGCCGGTATAGTGGTTAGGTGACCCTGACTACCACAGCAAAAGGCCCGGATTCGAATCCCGGAGAAGCTGCTGTTGTAATTGTCCGTCCTTTCATAGGAGGCAACAGTGGTGACCTACTTATTAGGTGCTTCCGTAATGACCACCACTTCCGGCTGTTAATGGATATTAAATAAAGCGCACGGCCATTTTAAAAAAATTCAATTATTTAATATGCGGTTAATATATACATATTTGATTCATTTAATATACTAATTACAAATATTGTTACTTACGAAACAAAGATTAGAATTATTTATCATTACTTTGACAGGTTTTGTTATCTAGAAAGTGTCTCATAAGTCTGTAAATATTTTTAAAATTGAAGGAATTGGTAGAATTAAACGCGGTTTGCAAAAATATGATTTTCGTGAAGGAGGGTTCTTTTTTTTTTTTTTTTTTTTTTCTTTTTCCAATGACAAAAAATAGTCTCAAGAATTCGTAAAATTTCTTACAAATGAATGTTTAAATTTTTTCTTTGTCATAAGGAGTCGTTTTTCAAGGGATTTTGTAATTCGTTTCTTACTTTATCCTTATTCATTGTTAGAGATGGAAATAATTTTTCAGTTGCTGTTGATAATTGAGATAAGCACAGTACAGCTTTGTTAAATTAAGAAAGTACTTGTTAAATTAAGAATTATTTGTTAAATTAGAAAACTTTTGTTCCAGCATATTTCATTTAAAAACTTTCATTCTGAAAATTCATGAATTCTTCACTTATTTTTCAGTGCACATAGTCTTCGATGTATGCCCTTCCCTCTCAAGTTTTTTTATAGTTATTTTCTTATGTAAAAATCTAGTAAATAAAATGCTGGTGGCCCTATACTTCAAAACAAGTCATATCATTTTAGTATTAAGCATTGCTAAGCGTCTCAGAAATTTATTTGTTTGGAAACGAGGTAAGGTCTCGGCATATATGGACAATATTCGCCTTGAAGTGTCTTAATGTCTTTTCCTCGAACTTCACACTCCTCTAAACTCATTTTAGAACTTTATTCTCTCTAATGGACACATATTTTCAACTTAGAATTCATGAAATTAGAAGATGAAAGTGATATTAAGCGGAAAGCAATAACTTAAATTTACATTTACCAATGCTTTTGAAATGTCTTACTTGAGGAATTTTGCAGTGTAGTTAAACCGATTTGCCTTCTTTAATACAATTTTCAACTGCTCTTAAGCTGAAATAAAAATTAGAAGTATAATGTGTTTGAAACCCTAGTGTTATTTACATTGTTATTACTCGAAGAAAGTACTAGATCTGATAATAAACGTACCAGAACACTGAAAATCCATAAAAAATTACTAAATCTAGTTCGAAAGTACTAACAGTGGTCATCCGAGTCGACGTACAGCAATAAAAGAAACTTTATTTTCATGTACGCATATATATGTTGTAGTGTCCAGGGGGTTAACTTCTATCTGGATACAGGAGTAGCAAGAAACTACACAGAAGAAGGGTTCAAACCCTTTATTAACTCTTTAAAATTTACAATGCGTCTGCTTGACGCTAACAAACTTCGCCTCTACTTGGGCGGTAACTGAAAGTCAGAGAATAGAAACTAAAAATTTGAAGATATTAACAAACGATATAACTAGACTACAGGGCTCAGCGAAATCCTAAACTTAAACCCCCTTCTAAAACCAGCGGCAGCAGATAAATGCAATTAAGCCATTTGAACCAGCAATCAGCAAACGTACCTACGGCGGAGACGGCAACTAGAGCCCAATTTTCTAACTCTCCTTCTAAACACTCGGTATTTAAACTTTTCTCCTCAAAGTAGAATTTGCATTCTTTCACGCGTGCTACCAAAATTTAACTATTCTGGCACTGACAATTAAGGGAATGAAGGCTTATAGGGAAGTCTGAACTAAAATTTAAATTATTAATAAAAATAAATATAAATCCCTACAATGTATTTTCTTTCCTTTGGACATTTTTTACTGAAAACTGCTTAGATAGGAAAAATATGAAAATATGAGTTAAATAACAGTAATGTTCAATGAAACACAAGAATTCTATAGTAACATTTATAGAAAGAAATTTTATAACTGTTGTTTTGACACAAACACTTTCTTTTAACTCTTTCTTTGAAGGAACAAAATAATGCAGAAAAGTATTTCAAAGAGTGACTGCAACAATAAAAACATTAAGGAAACATTCGCTTCGCTTGTTAGATTTTTACTAGGTTTCACATTTGTTAAAGATTGTCTAAATGCTGACGATATTTCCAAGAGAATTCTGTGCATTATGTTTACAATACTAAATTAAAATATAGTGCATTCAGATTTTGCCTAACTGCAGATGCAACTTCATGAACGAGAAAAGAAAAATATATACTATACTAAGCACATTTTCATTCTTTTCTGATTATTATTAAAGTTTTTGGACTCGGAAATTTTCTACATTAATGCAAATAGATGGCATATTAATACTGAAATAAGTAAAGTGATGAAAGACAATAAGGTATCCAACAACGTTCTAATCGTCAAGTTTGATGAAATTTTTCAAAAACATTTTATTGCTATATTTTAAAGCTCATGCGTTAAATCTTCCCAAAACTATTTCTGTTCTCTTTCCGGTCGTCAGAAGCAGAATTATGGCTGTTCTTGCTCTACGACGTGAACAGAAAGTTTCTGTTTAAGAACCCGGAAGGTAATGCCTAATGGTTGCAAGGTTTATCCTAAGTTTTTAACAGTTAGCTTTAGTTAAAGCCACTTTCTTGTCCCTCCTAATTTCAGCTTACAATTACCTACCAGAATGTGTTTTTAGAATCGCATTTAATGCAAATGTGTAAGAGCGGTATTTAAGTCGAAGTTCATTAGAGAGCAAGAATTTCTGATTAGCGCGCGTTCGCCTTTTTGGCTACACTCTCTCTAAGCTATCGGTCTCTAAGCCCTCGGTCGTATTTCAAGCCCTTGATATTTTTGCCAGCTTAGTTGATATTTAGGGGCTAACTACTTAGAAATCTTGATAGCTTCGTTTATATCTTTTTCGTTAAGCTTTAGTTAAGTTTCATTTCTTATTACTTTGAGTTCTAGCCCAAATGGAGGCCTTGCTGTACCCTATGAGAAGGAGCCATCTATTAAGTTTTTATTTTGAGAAATAAAGGGTAATTGACCCTTCTTGAGTTTTCGTCTCTGTTCATGAACTAAAGCGATTATTCGCTTAAGTGTTCACGAAGTTCCTACACATTTAGATGTTAGATAAAAGATTGTAACCCCACATGGTACACATACTACTTTAAATAACTTTAAAATGATAAACTGAATAATTTTGTAAAGATGATTTTGAACCTTTATATTTGCTATTAAGTGCTTGGGAACAAGATTAGTTTTGGAATTCAATTTTCATTCTTGCAAGATTTTCTTTTCCTTCTGTTTATCTGTGTGTGTATTTCATCAAACCTATTTTTTGAAAAACATGATTTTTTTAAACTTTTCTCTTAAAGAAAAAGCTTTAACTTAAAATATTACTATAGTAATTTTATGAAACGTTTCACAAATATTCTACAAAATATTGTAAATTAAATGGACTAAGGGTTAAGATTTATGTACGTATCTAAAAGTTTCAGACACATTTTTTTAAATAAAGAGAGAAAATTTTCTCGAGAAATAGCTAGTGCATGTACTGAGACAGGTATATTTAATGGACATTTTACTTTGTCACTTAGATATTAGTCCATATAACCTCTTAATAAGTATAAACGATAAAAATAAAAGTAAAATATTGATAAATCTTTTTGTGAGGACCTATTTAGTAATTCTGAAATGTAACAAATTTTTAACCCAAAATGTAAGAAAAAAACCAAAAATTGTACTTTGATTATGTATTTTTATCAATTTAAGTAGTATTCCGCTAAATAGCCCGAATAACAGATTTATTTGTTGTAATTTTTAAAATGTGGGTGTCAAATGTCGTCAAATATCTTAACTAGCTAATAAAATTCAATTTTCACTGAGTAAACATGGATCCATACCATTCATGTCTCCTTCAGCGTGTTTAATGTGATGCAGTCTTCATGAAAATAAAGATTATTTCAATAAATTTCTTGTGTTTGCACGAACATAATTATAATTTTTTATTTGGATTAATGCTATTTGACGAGGTGAAAAGCGCTTTTTGAATGGGCTGTCAGGACTAAGGTTTATTTCAATTAGCGATTCAAATACCTCAGAAAAAATGTTCAGTTAGTTCCACCGAAACTAAAGTATAAAACCCCATCACGCATGTAAGCACACCATTTTTTTGACATTCTTTCTCAGACGTAAAGACCGACAGAAACGCATTTGAAAAACTTTTAATTGCCTTGTTAGGAAATATTTGTTTACAGTTCGCTGAGTCAAAAAAAATTATTTTTCTTTTGTTACAGACGAAAGATTTATTTTAATTAACTTATCATTTTTTATGTTCAATTTCTCCTGCACTGTTCATCTACTCCACCATAAAATGCAAATAAAATGAGTTAAAATATTGAGTGAGAGTCTGAAGTAGGGATTTCCAAACTTTTTTTCGCATCGTCTCCTTTTATGGTTTCTTTGATCTACCCCCTTATATTTTTCTCTGTAATATACAGCATATAAACATAATCATAATGCAAATAATTGCACATAAAATAAATAAAGGATGTTTAAGAACTTTCATGGAACAGACACATATAATCATTCTAAATAATGAATTTATTGATGGTCACATTTGAAGTTTAACTTCAGTTTAAGTACGCTGTAAAAATATCTGTTAGCTGGTCCCAAAGATTTGATAATTTTCATGGGCCTTAAAAATTTCATGGTCCTTAAAACTTTCCATGGCCTTAAAAATTTAGGATAATTTATAAAAAGGTGTTTAATAATCTCTCGGATGCAAATGCCATGGCCAAATACAAACTGAAGGAACATTAAATTCCAATAAAGCACCGGCTCCATAACACCAATGGAGATCGACTTATAACTAAAACCGTAGTCAAGGTTAGAACTGGCCATCACATAGGACTGAAAATTGACAGAGAGGGTATCAAAGCCTACATAAACTGTGATAACTGCCCGGACACAGAATTGAAAACTGCATACCGTTTTGATTTTCCAACCATCCCTAGCTGAATTGTTAAAAATTGGGGGTATTGTTTAAAAGACCGAACTCTACGATGATAACATTTTGCAGATTGCCAGGCCTGTCCTCTTTGCCGATGGCAATATTTGAACAGACCGTTATCATAGACACGACAAGAACAATAATTTCGAAGGCTAAGTGCAACACTGCAGAAGAGTTAAATGTTCTGTAGGTATTGCGCCATCTTTCATTTTTAAAGCACTTGTCACGATGCTTAATTTTTGCGATGCACTGTGATAGTTTTTATTGAATCTGAATATTCTAGAGATACAAATGACTAAATATTATCGAATTTTTCACCAGCGGAAAAATAACACCAGCTAGTATCCATGAAAGTATGAAAAATGTGCACTGAGAATCAAAGGCAAAGATTTGAAGGATGAACATTTCTCTAAACAGTGTCATAAAGCCTTTTTATTCTAACGAATAGAAAAATTGGTTCTAAGCTGAAGTAAATGCGTAGAAAAAGAAAGAAAAATTAATTGTTGGAAAAAATGTTATTATTGTATATTAGGCTTAGAACTTATTGAAATTTTGCTATAATTTTCATAGCTAAACGTTTGTAACTGGGTTATCTTTTGCTCTTGCATAAATTTTATGCATGCGTTGTAAAGATATATACCAAATTTTATCATTCATTTTCATAATTCCAATAAATAATTTAAAGACAAAATAATAAAATAAATCGTTGCTTTTTTTATAAATTCCTTTATTTTCTACTTTTTAATTAGTTTTCATACATAAATGTACATAAGCTTTAATACAGAAATATACAATATCAAATATTTAAGATCTCAATAATGTATAATTCCTAGTTTTTAAGACATCCTCTGTACACTTCTATATGTAGAAGACATATGGAGTCTCTCAGTTCTTCCTACAGTTCAGTAGATAAGCTCCACATTATCGTCACAAGTTATAAAAGCTAAGAAGAGACGTTCTGAACACAATTAATAAATCTTTTTCTCTTGCAAAAAGTGAATTCTATGAAATAATTAAATATTCATATAGTACAAAAGGAAATGGGTTATATAAACAAGGGACATGAAGGATTAAAAAACTATGCATACGATATGATTGCCTTATGTTCTACAAAGACTCGGTTCCTCAAGAATATCAGATAGGAAGTACTAAAGGTGGCAGTACAGTGTACCAAAGATGATAGTAAAGAATACTCAAAAGAACAATAAGAAATGCTGTAGATGGATAGATGGAGACAAAATAAATGACGAATTTGTAAAATCCAATAGTTGATACCACAAAGACAATATCATAAATGGTAACATATATAGCCGCACATGATGACACAGTGAGATAACGAAAATAAGAGATAATCCCACAAAAGATAACAAGAGAGCCATAAATTTTTAAAAGTGTTGGAATTAAGGACATGAAAATAAATTGCTCTATATTTCTGCCTTCAATTCTCTTTTCAAATTGAAGGTACGGTTTATCTACTTGAAAATCTGTTGGAGTGAGAGACATGAAAATAAAATGCTGAAAAAATGTGTTGAAACTAAAGTGCTGAAAATACGTATCGAAACCAAAATGCTGAAAAATTGTTTTTCCAGTCCACTCTTCCGTTTGGTGATTCGATATTTCTACCTGAGAATCTGACTTCTCTATTTGGAAATCCGACTTTTTAATTTGAGATTCCAGTTTCTGCCCCTGGGAATCGGATATTTCTTCTACGCGTAAATCCGAATTTTCTGCTTGGTAACCAAGCTCTTCTACTTGAATGTCCGATGCTTCTAGGTGGGCTTTCGACTTCTCTGCTTCAGATTTCGACTGCTGTCTTTGATGATTCAGCTTTTGCTCTTGATCATTAGATTTATTTATTTTTTGGTCTGGCCTTTCTAATTGATGATCCGGCTTCCCTACCACTGGTTGCGACTTTAGATTCTTTATCTAAGAAATAAAAATATAATTATAAATAGTAATTCAAGTATATGTTTAACTTTATTATGAACTTAATATAGCATATCTACCAATCCTGAAATATGAAAAATCGAGACGTCTCTCTGAGCTGAAAAGGCTACTTTAAAAGGACTCAATTGACAAATAAGATATAATTTATAGTACATAATTCGGATTATTAAAATAGTTGTCCATGATTCTGATGTAAAATACATTAATGTAGCCCTTAATTCACTATTTCAAATTTTTATTTTTATTTTATGTTTTTTGCTAATCGCATTCGATTTCATAATTTTCTTAAAATTTGATATCGATGAAAATCCGAGCAGGAAAAAATAAATTTCAGTTTCGAAGTGAAAAACGTTAACGTGCATTAAACCACTCAGATGAACTTCATTCATATATTTATAAAAATATGCCGTTCGTATGTTTAAAGATAAATTACATACAAGTATTTAGCTGTTAAATATCAGCAGCTAAATTAACAAATGTTACCTAATAAAGATTAGTTACATCTTCGTAAAATGCTCTGCAAATCTCTATAATGGATTAAAATACAAGTTGAACAAAAATTAATCAGAAAAAATATAGAGACATCAGAGTTCGTCGAATCAGGAAACATGAAAAAAGCGCTATGCCCTCGCCGGGATTCGAACTCAGGATTAACTAGCTAGGCGTGCTTCTACGTGCACGCGGTAAGAAAAGAGAAAATATCTTACAAATCTGTGATGGAAATTAAAGGACAAAACCCATTCCAAACAGTGATTCTTGCAACTGTGACTTTATTACGTGTCATCAAATTAGGGGGACTTTAAAATTTCGCATTAGAGAACATAAAGCTCGGGGGGGGACTCATAAATTCTCTGTTGCACAGAAATGTTAGTCATAGAATCATATTTTCTGATTATTCTGGGAAAAGTTTCCAGCGTTCTTCAGACTTTCTGTAAAAGTCTTTTTAGTTTAGTTAATGGTTTCAATTTTAATCCTCATTTATCCTAGGACTCAAGCATTTTAATTTTGGAATGTAAGCTTCCCATTTTCGTTAATAGGTGTTGCAAGCCTTTAGTTTCCGTTCTTTTGTTCTAATATCATATCTATTTTTTTCTTTCCACGATTTCTTTTTCAACAGGCATTACAGTTCAATCATTTGCCAATAAACAGAACAAAAGGCACGATTAAAACTTCCGAAATACGTAATATTCACATCTTTACTTACTACACAATTCTAGTTGAAAATTGTTCTGTATTTCTTGTATCCCTTTGATGGCAATGACTATACTACACACTAAGATAAGAAATAACGCAGTCTAAATTGTTTCGCTTAAATTTTTTTATACACGTTGGAACGCTCACAGGGCCAGGCTTTTGCAAAAACTATGCCGCAAAAACTAGAAAATATATGATATTAATTAAAAGTCAAAACAAGCGAGCGAACTTTTTGATAAATATATTTTTTAAACTCCTGCTTATTCCTCATCTTCGAAAAGCTTCATATCCGCAGCATTATCGCAGTAGTTAAATGGTCCATAGAACATAACAATAATATCTTTCGTAACAAACTTTCTTTCGTGATAAACTTGTAGAGACATTAGGTTATTTCGAAGCAGAAGAGATAAGAAATGAGCAATGCCCTCGCCGGAACTCGAATCTATCGAATACGCGCCGGGAGTGCTGACTATTACATCACAAAGGCATGCTACGAAGGCGGGAGAAATACCTCAGTAACTGAAAGCTATCTGCATAATTTTCAAAATTTCAAAAAGTCTTTTTTTTTTTTTTTGTTCACACAATGAATAAAACTTAATTTAATTAATATATTTATGATTTGCATTTAAATAAATATTAGGATCACTACTGATTTCATTTGCAAGAGTTTGTTTTTCGGCATCTGCAAAATAATTTACCGAAAACATGCATCATTAATTATATTTTGCAAATATGCCTAAATTTAATCTTAGTGCAAATTCAGCCCGTTTCCAAAAGAGAGTTAATTATTCTCAGCTGAGCCTTAGACGGAAGGATTCACTAATTTTATTCCCAAATGAGCTCGATTGCGAAATATCCGCTCACTTCAGTTGCAACATAGTTTGTAAATAAGATAATGTCAAATCAGTGCTTTCAACGGCATAAGACTTTTTTTACCGCAGTTTATCTTATGGGATATGCTTATACACAAAAACAATATTGCACAAATATTTTGGTTTTAGTTTTATTTTGCATTTTTGTATAGAAGCCTTTGACCTCCTTCTACGCGTTTCCATCATTTTTATTTTTGCACGTATTACACGTATGTCGTCGAAATGACTATTAATTCTTCCTGACGTTTTCTAAAACAACTCAAACTTTATGCTTCTGCACTTCAATTTTTGCTTCACCTCTTGTGCATACACGACTTTTCTGGTCCATGACTTTCTCATCTGTATTTACGAGAATACTTCTATTGCAATGTTAAATCGGCAAACCCAACGGCTATTTCCATTTTTCATGGATATGTTTCATTCTAAAAGACTTGCCACTATGAACTATGGCTTTCTGGCCCCTTTGTATTACAGTATATTGCATTTTTTTCTAAGACCCTGTTAATAGAACTCTCAGCATAACTAATAAAGTATAGTACGACAAGTTAACAAAAGAAAAAAAAGAAGAGGGAATGAAGCTGCTACTAGAAATTGGTCTTTAACAATGATCAAATGCAAAAATATGCTAATGTGAACCCTATCATTGTCACGGTCATATACTCATTCTGCTAAACATTTATATGAGGGGATGGAAAACGAAGATTAATATGGAAATGATGGTCAAAAAATATTTCCGTTTCGAACTAAAACGAAAATAAAATCCTCAAGGCTCTTTCGCGATAAGGCTATTTTGGCCCATCGTTCTAAATTTAATTCATAACTTCAAATTTCTTTACTATATATTTATGGGACCTTATTGTCTTATAAGTTAACTTTCTCTAACGTATTTAATAACAATTAAATCGGTCATATATGATATATAGCAGCGTTGGCCAAACTTCATGTCAGTAAGAGCCGCACGGTTGAATTCAGGAATGTTCGAGAGCCGCATCTAGACTTTCTAAAAGCCACAAGTTCATATTTACATCATTATAGAAGTAGTGGAAGAGGTTTTAAATAGAACGAAATCTCTGATAACTTTGTAGAAAGAGTCTAAACTATTTAATTACTTCTTTTTGGACACTGAATAGTTTTAGTTTACCATATTTCATACATATATTTTATATGCACGAGCCGCACAAATTGCCTGCGGGTGCCATATCAGGCTCGCGAGCCGCACTTTGGCCACCCCTGATATATAGTTTACGTCAAAAATGATGCCACATATTTTTTTTCTGAAACGACGCATTATTCTGTTACAGAAATAACACCTCTAGTCATTTACGAAAATATCTGCTGTTTGTTTTCTTAAAATATTAAGACAACACTTTGAAATCTGGCATATGAAAATTCATTTATCAGATAATACAGAGATAGAAATAAGTTACGAAAATTTTCAAATTTGTTAAATTATTCAGATAATTAGCATCACACTTACCTATAAGCTCCAGTAATGCAAAAGGGAAAAAGTCCAGTATTTTTGTTAAGACATAATTTTTGGTTAAATGAAATCTAATTTCTTCTAATTAGATGATTTACTCTACAATAAGAGTGAGGAAATTTTTTAATCAGAAAAATTATTAATTTAAGCCTAAAAATGCCCTCTTTTCATTTATTAACACGTTCTCCCAAATGCTGGTTAGCTCACGTTGCCTCCAACAGCCGTAAATTTAATGGTCTGTTGCTTTGTATTTTATGATTGTGAAACATATATTTTTCCCCCGTGTTTGACTTTTCTAGACAAAACTTATTTAAGAAACCGGAAAACTTACAAGATCAAGATTAGTAAGGGAATTAAAATATTTAAAAAACCAGCTTCAGGTTATATTGTTGACCTCGAGCTTTACTTTTCATGCCATTTCTTCTACCTCAACATTGAACTCCATTTCACCACTTCATCACTTCATGACATTTCAACCTTCAGTGCTCGCAAGTCTCAGCTCTGAAAATCGAACACTCCGTTTTTGACATGCTTTCATTAGATGGCATGTGAGAAACGCTAACAAATGAAAACCTTGATTTGTTTACGAAACCGTTACGAGCACCACCCGTTCCATGTTGATTGAATGGTATATATAATATACAATGAGTTCAAGAACCAAATTCAAGAACACGATGCTCCTTTAAAAGAAGAAAGAAAATTTTATTTTTATGTTACTCTCTTTAATCAGTGACCTTTTTAAAACTTCCAACTGAAGCCCCAAGCCGTTCAGATTAAAAGACCACTTCCACTATTTCCGGAATTAATAAAACTAAAGAGGAAAAAAAAAACCTGTTTTCAACTCGAAGTGTTAGGTTGGAAGTTTGTTTTTGTTACGACATCCGGTCATTAACCTCTCCAATATCTAAGTTCCTACACGTACTCTCGAACCTTTCCAACAAATTTCATGTCAAGATTTCGTTTATCAGGATGATGTCAAGGGCACCATTTCCTAACTGAAGAAAACTCTCAATTTAACCTAAGGGGATAATCATCTAGTTAAGGCTAAACACTCTACGTGACCAGGTTTAAAAACGAAACCACATATACAGACTAAAAAAAAATACTCTTCTTTAAAATAAAGCTCTGAAAGAAACAAGCACACGTTCACCGGTATAACTTAATGAAAAAGTAATTTATAAAAGGCAGAGATAGATAATTTGATGAGTCTTTTGGGTGTATTTGAAATAGGTTATATGCATTACGGAGGTCAAAATGTAAAAGTTCAATGAATGCAGATATTTGACCTAAACAAATATCTGAAGTAGGGTAAAACAGGTTACATGAAGCATTTTACCGCGCCTTATTTTAATCGAATGTTGTCTGCTGATCGAGTTCCCTGCACATAATTTTTGCTCAGGTCATCGGAAAAGTGAGAGATAAATCAGTTCTTTGTATTAATTTCTATGACAAATTAATAAATGATAAAGTTTTAGTTCTTTGACTTGAAATGGAAGGTTCAATTTCCAAACCTTTAATAATCAAGGTAACGAAAATATATGAAGTTAAGTATTCTTATATATGGCCAGTTAAGAGTAAAATACTGATACATGACACTGAATTGAGTATTATTTTATTAAAAGCTCATCTATGGGATACATTTGGTAAAAAAACAGGTTATAACGTTCCAGGTTATAACGATCCGCGCAAAAATGCACCAAAACGGTGATAAAACATTCACAGTATAAAATATCACTTCTAATAGCTTCGCGAAGCTATTCAGCTGCATAATCATCGTCAATAAATACAAAATAAATAGAATAGTGATGATGCGTAAGTCCATGGTTTTATAGTCCGGAATGCAGAAGCCAGCTGCATTTATGTTTGTGTTTCCATGAAAGCCAAGTACCAGGCCGCAAACCAAATATAGAAGCATCAGCAGAAAAGGCTATTGACGCTTTCTTCATTTTAGTAGCCTCTCATTTGCTTTATCCACGCCAGAAAATGAGATACTCTCGTATAGACATCTGGGAATCCTCTTTTGGCGCACCCGGAGCCAAAGCTCGTCAAGCCAGCTAACACCCAACCTCTGTCCTGTGTTTGACAGGCGAGTGGTCCTCCAGAATCACCCTGATTAAAAAAAGACAGCACTTGAGTTCAAAATCCATTACCTTTAACGCTATGTACACATACTAGTTTTCATAATTTAGAATAATTATATACAGTCGAAACTTCTTTAGCGACCACTCTTGTTTAACGGAGGCTTCGCATTTAAAGGGTCTTTCCTGAATCCCTGGATCCTTAAAATAGGACATCAATGTATTTCAACTCCGATAATTGACACGCTTGACAGCGAAGCAAGGAAACTTGTTGACTGAAGAATTTTGTTAGTGATCGGTTATTTTTTTGACAAATGAATAAAAGAAGAGTCTCTTTTAGAAAAGCTCTTTGTTCTCAAAATTAAGCATAGAATTTGAGACAGTAAAGGTTCAAACCTTCAAACACACGAATCTGAAAACAAATGTCGTAGGCGGAAGTGAATTCCCATCTATTATCTGAGGTTTCATGAATAGTGGGGAAAGATGTGAAAAGAAATTCTCCCACCGACGCGAAGCTTTCGCTTTCTTCTACCGATTTTTCACAATTCCACCAGCGGCCGAGCGGTAAAGTCGCTGAACACTGGTAGTTCGGTCCGAGGTTCGAATCCCGCGAACGGACTGGCTGCGTGGGCGTTTTCGTGGTTTTCCCCATGTGTAACGTGTATACGAGCCAGTTTCCCTTAGAAAGTCCTCCACGAAGGCATCCCTCCCCCTTAGGCAGATAGCCCTAGTGTGCTTTGCCGTAATTAAATAAACCAAATAAAATAAACTTCTTTTTTTCCGAAGTCGCGATAAGACATAAAAATCTAGCATCAATCAACACGAAACATACATTTTTTCGCTTTAACTGAATTCTTAACCTAAGTAACCGAGGATAACCGAATGTCTAGGTAGTCTGATTTAGAGTGTGGCTGATTGTTTGTCATGGTACCTAAACGCAAAATTTAATGTTAAAAGAGAAAAAAATAGGTTATCGATGTTTCATAAAAAAAAAAAAAAAAAAAAAAAAAAAAAAAAATTAGTGGGAAAGGCACACACCAGAGAATTTGGGGGGGGGAAGCAAATGAAAAGGTGGAGGGAGGAACCTGGATCTGCAACAGCAACGAAAAATGCAGAAATATCGAAACTGATGAAGGTGCATAGCATAATGATTCAAATGGCTTTTTCAGATTTTTCTACACTCGCTAGCAATGTTTCTATACTTATGTACTTTTGCTACAACAAAATGGTGAATAATGAAAAAAATACGGACTTCAGTTTCGAATTGCTAGTTCGAAAAATTAAGTATTAAAGCATAACGGGTCATTTAAATCAATTTGTGGTAAGTCAATCCAGGGTCTTCTAAGCTAGTGACAGAATGAATAAAAATACAAACAGAATGAAACCAGTCTCCCTTTTTTTACTATCATCAAACCAAATAATGCTTTTAAAAAAATGTAAAATAAATTAGAGGCTTTAAAAGACTCGTTGAAGTTGTTGAGTGTACAGTATGATCGATGCTTTTAAAACACACGTTGTCATATGGAAGGACAAGGAAGTTAAAATGTTTTAAGTTTATAAATTCTAGCAAACTAAAATGCAATGAAAAAACAAAACCAACCAGGATGGTATTAGAAATCATGGCGAAATGGTTTATTTAATTCAGGAACATCAAACGTACAAAACAGGTTTACTCTTTAATTAATAAATAACGTTGCTATCACTTAATATCATGACTGGGTTAAGACGATAGTCTTTACCTTGTCAAGAGATTTTAAAGGTTTAAAAGTAAAACTTAGAAATAATTTTCGACCACCAAACACTGCTTAGATGGGCCAATCTTTTGATAGAAAAATAATTTAAAATCATGCAAAACTTTATCAAACTTATCCTGCCTGGATAACCAGGAATTAGCGAAATCTATATCTCGCTTGATATTAAAAGCTGCTAAAGGCACCAGCTTCAGCTGCGTGCAAAACTATTTACAGAAGGCAGAATTTAACCAAATTACTTTGTAAAGGTTTCATCCTTACTTGAAGTTTTAATGGCGGAATTAATGTTGCAGAGTACAACGTAACTGATGAACATTTATGTCCAGAAGAATAAAAAATAAAGAGATAAATAAAAAATCAAGGTAAAAAATAAAAGATATTTCATTAACACAGATGAAGACAGACATGAAAACATAGAAACAGAAACTGGCAACTTAAGTAACATGCTAATAAAAGATACACTGAAATACATTGATGCAATTAAAACTTCTTTCTTGAATCATGGGGACTCTGGAGTCAATATGAAGAATTTGAAAATTCATCTCAAAAAGAATATGGCAGAGAAAAAGAAAAAGAAAGTTTAAAATAAAAGCATGAAAAGCTGTTTATACAAATTAATATTTAATGATTTCTATAACTGCATGCACCTGTTTTACTAAATTCCCTTTTTAAAGTTAAAAAGTAAGTTATTTCTTATTTCATTTGCGCAGTTTTCTTTTAATTATACGGCCCACTAGCGCTGAACACTGGTAGTTCGGTCTGAGGTTCGAATCCCGCGAACGGGCTGGCTGCATGGGCGTTTTCGTGGTTTTCCCCGTGTGTAACGTGCATACGACCCCGTTTCCCTTATAAAGTCCTCCACGAAGGCATTCTTCCCTTCAGGCAGATATCCCTCGTATGCTTTGCCATAATTGAATAATCCAATCCATTTTAATTATACATTTTCAAATTCATTCATTCATATTTAATTAATTATATGTAATACTACTTATGTTAATGAATTCTAATTAAAAACATTTTAAGGATCTTAAGCGCAAAACAAATTCGTTTTCAGACATTGCACTCCCCTTTAGCGGACACTCCCAGGTAACGTTTACAACTTTGGTCCCGTAAATGACCGCTAATGAGAGAAGTTCGACTGTATATATATGCAATATATAAAATTTTGACTAGCAACAGACCAAAGGTCCAACATGGCTAACCAGAAATTTATCTTAAATAACAGCGCATATTACAATTCTAAAGAACCCCCCCCCTTGCTTTTCTGTGTTTTTTAAGCTTTTGTCCGTCTTCAAAGGTCGGCATGTCAGCAGTAAAAAATATTCTGATTTCTGATATCTGAGATCTTGAAGAGTTTCCATGGTATTCAACATAAACAGGTAAGCTGTTCCACCTGCAGAAAATTTCATCATCTTAATTACTTCAAGTATGCCTTCTCCTACCGCTTTTATTATGTTAAAAGTATATTACGAATTTTGCTTATCAACAAATAAGTTTCTTCAAGCTAATCTAAAATTAAAAGTTACTCTACCAAATTAAGTTGTAATCGTACATGGTCTCATTAAAACCAAAATACATGCAATGTTGCAATTGCATGAAAATGTTTGCAGTTATTTAGAAATTCTATCTAGCCTTATCTATTTCATATTCAAAATGTGAAGCCTCACCTTTATATGCCCAATAAGATATTCCATTATCCATATCTACCTGAAAATTTGTACCTAAATATTTACATAAGCTCAAATTATCAACTTGCTACATGCTCACCATCATATTATCCACATACTTACTCATAAAGATGGCGTAAGTAACGAAGTGGTCTCAAAACTAAGTTCTTCTGCGGTCGGGACTGATATATTAAACAATACAAGGAAATTTTAAGTATAAAATTATCATACAAGGTTTCTTATTGGAACTGTTTATTTTTATTAAATTACTTACCCCTTGTTAATGAAAATCACCAGTTTTCTGTATATAAACTCACAATAGGAATAAATATCATAGCTCTAGGCATATTACCATTTCTTCCAAGTGCAAAGAACGACGGAGAGGAATAGACAATACTAACAACTAATTCTCAAAGAAATAAAATTTTGTAGTATGTAAGTTTCTACATTTACTGCTTATTACTTTATAAAGTATTTCTCTCTCCTTCTTGGCGAGCCTTCGTGGTGTAGAGGTTTGCACACTGGACCGGTATTTCTGAGGTCCGTGGTTAGATTCCCGGCGAAGGCGATTGCATATTTTTCATCTTGTCTGCTTCTCAAAAAATCCTAATGACTCTACAACTTGATTTTAAAAGTCTGATTGCAAGCACTAATTATACACTCCGTATTCTCAATTAACTATGACCCTTTGAACCCTGCTAACAGAAGGCCCTAATCTAACTATTTACGACAGACAAATAATGTCAACAAAACAATCCTGTAAACTCTCTTCTCAGAAGAAGGGGGAAGGGTGTCACTTCAGCATTTAAAAAAGTGAATTAGTATTTACTGATAATCTTACTTTTCGTTTCATGAGCTTAATGGCGTTTTTTGTCATTTTCACTCGTGAGATCAGGGTCTTGTTACTTGATACAATATTTAAATAAAGGTTATTAGAAAAAAAAAACCCTAAGAATAAAATTTACAATTTTCTTTATTTGTTTCTTACCTGACACGTTCCTTTACCTCCTTCAAGAGTGCCGGCGCACAAATGCCAAGGTTGGATTGGAATTCTAAATTTGTTGGTGTATTCAATGCATTTACTATTGTCAAAAATCTGAAGGCCAACAGCACGAAGATCGTCGGAAGCTTTAGATGCTATGGGGAATGAAAAGAAAAAAAGTTAAAAGTATGATAAAGCAGAAGAATACATTTCACTGAATACAATGCACCATCATGATGATATAATGCTAAATATCTTCATAAAGAAATAATTGCTTTTACAAATGAAATAAATATAACATTTTTTTTATCGCTCAAAGGCATTGTTGAAGAATAGTTCCGAATCTTTAAACAATAAAAAAATAAAACTTTTGCTTACACCTGTTTAGTCTAATACATACTAGTATCAAACCTCATAAAATCATTGTATTTTTTAAAAGTAAATGTTGTAGACCAGGCGATGAGGTTTTTTTTTTTTTTTTTTTTTTTTTTTTTTTTTTTTAAAGTCTAAACGGGCCTTGTCTCTGACGGACTATTGTTTTCATTTTGCGATTTTGGGTCGAATAACTCTGAATGTCCATTTCACTTTTCAAACTGTTGCCACCAAATATTATCGCCCTCTATTACATTTGAAGAAATTAAATAATGAAGAATCTGCATAAATGTAAGTATGCTTCTCGCATTGTGATAAAACAACGGTACCTAGAGCCATCGAATTTTGAATGACGTAATCTTACAGCAAATATGGGCATCTGAAAGCCCAAATTTGAAATTTGGAATTTGTTTTATTATCAATCTCATATTTTGTAAAACTTTAACGAATTTTTGATTAACAAACTCAAAGATTTCAATGCGAGCAATGGCAACGTTGTACAGGAAAAAAAATTATCTCCAGCGCGTGAGACTGTGTATCGGAAATTCTAGATATGCTCAATTAAAAATTATTTTACGATATTGCTCTTGAACTAAATTTCATGGTTTAAGTGTGAAGAACATGATATTTAATAAATAAAGGTAACACAGAAAATGTTAAAAAAAAACCGCCCTTTTGGACGTAATTTAAAATCCGAAACCTTTCAGACTTTCTTTTCTCTTGTTAATCTTTTTTAAATCTTTCTGGTTTTGTGGTGGTCTTCAAATTCATTTACTTTATGCTTACCAAAAAATATCAGTCCATCAAGCTGCTCATAAATATGGATTATAAGAGCAATTCCGATTGTTTAATTCTCTGCACTTGCATTTGTAGACACATTAGGATTTTTTGGAAGCAGGGGACTTGAAAAATGAGCAGTGCCCTCGCCGAGAATCGAACCACTGACCCCTAAATAAGCGCCGAGCGTGCAGACCACCACACCACAAAGGCACGCTAAGAAGGCGGGAGAAATACATTATACTCTCACCTTTTAAAGGGTGGCTGGGGATAAGGGGACCCAATCGGCAAATCCTGGTGTTGAAAATTCATCATTCACTACCTTTTAGTTCGGGCGCCACTGTAGAGACATTAGAAATTTTTTGGAAGCCAGAGAGATGAATAATGAGCAATGCCCTCGCAGGGACATTGCTCATTTTTCATGTATCTTGCTTCCAAAAAAGACGAGTTCCGTGGTTCGTCCAACCTCTCGAATACGCGTCGAGCGTGCTGACCACTACACCACGAAGGCATGCTAAGAAGGCGGGAGAAATATCTTATAAGCTAACTTGTCTGAATTGCTTTTCACTGTATAAGCTCCAATAAAGTGCCGATGTATCTTGTCAACTCTTTGCGTAGGCCTTAATTTAAGATTAAAAATCTTACAATGTAATTTTCACCTTGTGCTTCTTTCCGAATCGTTCTCCGTTAAAGGGTATGGACACAAATATACTTAACAGTTATTTAATTTAAAAAATGTTAAAAAAATTGTATGAAAACATTATTTAACAAATAATTTTAAAAATCTGAAAGCTTTTAGATTTTACATTACACCCAAAGGGACATTTTTTTAACGTTTTGTGTGTTACCTTTATTTATTAAATATCATGTTCTTCGCCCTTAAACCATATAAAATGTAATCCAACAGCAATATCGCAAAATATTTAAAAGAACATATCTTTAGAATTTCCGATACACAGTCTCGCGCGCTGGAGATTTAAAAACATTTTCTCCTGTACAGTGTTAGCATTGCTCGCTTTGAAATCTTTGAGTTTCTTAATCAAAAACACATAAATGCTTCACAAAATATGAAATAGACAGTAAAACATATTCCAAATTCCAAATTTGGGCTTCCAGATGCCCATATATGGGTGGAGACATGGGTTATTCAAAATTTGATGGCTCTAGGTACCGTTGTTTTATCACAATGCGAGAAACATACATACATTTATGTAGATTCTTTATTTAATTTCTTTAAATATAAAAGAGGGCGATAATATTTGGTTACAACAAATTCAAAAGTGATTCGCCTTTTACAGTGAATCAATGCAAAACGCCAAAAGGAAATAAATAGCCCATTTCAGCTAACGCTCCTTTGGGTTAATAATACACTCATATCCATAAATTAAGGATAATTCGGAGTCACGCGGAAATCGAACTCTAAAATAAATATATCACCTGTAAAATCACTACACACATCTTCAAGAATCATATGCAAATTTCAGAAAGTAACCAGATGACACCGATGGTACGTCACAATGAAGAGAGTGTAAGAGAGTGATACGTAAGGAATACAGGCAAAGAAGTAAAATTGTTCGCAGGCGCTTTATAAGCATTTCAGTGTAATAACCGAATAGTTATGATCCAAAGGACGCATTTGGATGATTTTTTACGTGGTAGAATTATCGGCCGACTGGAATGTGGGCGTAGCCAACTGTAAGTATCAGACGAACTTGGAATTGCCCAGAGTGTCATCTCCAGATTTTGGCAACGATTCCAAGATGATGCTAACGTGAGTTGACGTTACAGCACAGGTCGCCCCAGAGTTACAACGCGGAATGAGGACCGGTATTTGGCAGTTACTGCCAAAAGAAACAGGCGGAGCACAGCCTCAGACCTGTCTCGTCAGCTCTCTTCAACCACTGGTACGACAATTTCAAGGTAGACCGTGTACAGACGCTTAGGGCAGATTGGTCTATATGCTCGTAGACCTGTCAGATGCGTTCTACTTACTGCAACTCACTGTCGCCTGTGGTTAGCCTGGAGTAGAGAGCATGCATTGTGGACACCGCAACATTAGGCTTGTGTGATGTTTACCGACGAGTCCAGGTTTAGCTTGCAGTATGATTCTCGCCGGACTTTCATATGGAGAGCTCCAGGGACCCGTTACCACCAAGAAAACATCATTGAATGACACCGTTACGGTGGTGCAGGAGTGCTCGTTTGGGGTGGAATTATTCTAGGTTCCAAAACTGACCTGCATGCTCAAATTGGAACCATGACAAGCCAAATCTATCGGGACGTCATTCTGGAAAAACATGTACGTTTGTTTCGGGGTGCCATGGGAGCACAATTTGTGTTTGCGGATGACAACGCCCGTCCTCACCGTGCAAACATCGTAAGTGAATGCCTTCAATTGGAGGATATCACCCGTATGGACTGGCCAGCATTCTCACCGAATTTGAATTCAGTAGAACACGTGTGGGACATGCTTGGCCGACGAGTTGCAGCCCTTCAACCTCCTCCTACATGTCTACCGGATCTTCGGAGAGCATTGCTTTTTGAGAGGTGTAATATCCCCAAGATCAGATCGGTAATTTGATACTCAGCATGCCTAGGCGTTGTACGGACTGTATTGCATCGTCTGGGAGACATACAATGTATTAACAATCATACCAACCATGTAATATTGTTTTTTTGTAAATAGGGTTTTTTTTTTGTAATTTGCTCCAGGGAGAAAAAATCGCTAAGTTTTTTAATAATATCAAACATATAGCATCTTTTTTTGCTCTTTACCTTTTGTTTAATAAATAAGCTTTACAAATAAGTCAAATTTGTTTTGCTTCTAACTCTTCCTTTGGGTGATTTTGCATTATCCTTAATTTATGGACATGAATGTAAATCACTATGTTTTCCAGCTGATTAGTCTCAAAACATTGGATTTAAAGTCAAGTTTAGAAAATGAAAAGATGATGCAAAAATATCGCTGCTGTTTAACAGCAACTCTTTCTTAAATATGGCGTTTAAAATTTTAGCCTTTTAAAGCCTTTTAAAATTTATAGTCTTCTATTTCCCAAATAAAGGTTGTTTGGTAAATCAGGAAAAAAAATTAACATAATCCTAAATTTTGTAAAATTTACCATAGAAAGTAAAAATATTTTATTAACACCTAAGAAAAGTTTATGTGTTACTCATTTTGAAATAACGTTTCTATATTGAAACAGATATACAGCACAGATTAATCTTTTTATAATATTTAATTCAATTTTAATTTTATCGGAAAATAATTACTAATATACTGCAATGGTCATTAACAAATATCATGCTTCTAACATCTGTTATTAGTATGAAACCTACGCATATTTATTATCAAAGAGTTGATTAAATCTTGGCAAAATCTCGATAGTCGAATCCGATTTTCTTCATCAAGTTTGAATCTGTACTAGGTTTTTGGCAGTCACTGCTGAAATTCTAGCTTCCTATTGGTGGGGGAGGGGTATAGAAATAAGGAATACCTTCACAGATCTCTTATTCAGTCGCAGAAATTCGTATTTTAATGAATTCCAAAACTGGCAGTGGTATGGATATAAACTTCACTAGTGAAATTTTTACCAATTTTTTCTCTTACACAGTACTAAATTCTAGAACAGTATCATGTCTAGAAGGATTATAAATAGACTGAAACCTGTCACAGGCTTCCAAAATGTGTTAGTCAAAGAAAACAAACGAGCTACGCATTCTCAAATTGCTGATAAAATATCTGCAGTAAAATCTACTTCACTGTTTATAGTAAGTTAACTTTGAACTGCCTTCCTTTATTAAGATTTTATTTTTCAAAGATAAAATTCTTCTTTGAAGACCACAATTTGTTGAACTAAATAGTTTCACTTCTTTTACATAAAACTTTTCAAAACGTAAAACTTCTCGAAAATATTTTATCTTTATGCAATTTATTTATGAATTTCAATACAAAGTTATGCCACTTCTAACATGAAGTTTGCACCCAAAAGGCGCCTGTCACAAGCATAGATTTCATCGTAAAGATAAAGATTTTCCATGCATTTAAAAACAAGAGATAATATATTTCGTTGAGAAAGATGATCAGTAATACTGCAAGGGAGGGAGAACAATACTTAGTCTCATACCTTGACACATTTGTTGATATTCCATCTTTCTGTAGTTTTAATAAAGTCCACCTTATTGTTTTATTCAAATCAACACTCAAATTTGGGAAGGGCGGGGGGGGGAATGTTTAGCTTTGAAAAATACGAAAGGTCCTAATCCGAGTAGGAACATTTTTCAAGAATGAATGCTTTTAAGCCACTCTAACAGTCTATTATTTAACAAGCCTCAACTCAAAGAGATCCGTTTTATATATCACTGTGCTGCTATACTCAATTTCAAGCAATTATTTGTATATCTATCAGAAGTGGTAGTCAAAGTCAAAAAAATCTTTACATAGCTTTTTTGACTTTGACTACCAGAAGTGGTAGTCAAAGTCAAAAAAGCTATCAAAAGCAATTGATAATGTTCATGATTAGATTGGAGCAGACTGATTAGCTGGAAGCTATACTGAAAAATGCGCGTGCTTCTTTTAATGTATTAATATCTAATATTTATTATTTGAGCAAAAAATTATGATTACCCACCAACCTTAACCCTTTCGCTCCCGGTGGTCTAACACTGAAACAACCTATTCAAAATTCTGCAGAATTTTGAATAAACGAAACAGGTCGTTTTCTTCATTCATTCTTTCACCTGATGCCACGAATATCACAAAATTTGCGAAGTGTTCGGCTTAATTAAAGTTGTACCATAAAGGCGCTTCACGTAATTACTACTTCAATTGAAATTCTCAAAAGAGAAAAATTAGTGAAGGCTAGAAAACAGGAGAACAGGGAATAGGGTTATAATTGAAAGGAGTACAAAATGAAAGTCATAAAACAATTACTAAAGGATACACAAAATGGAAATAAGAGTTTGAAGTAGAGACAAAATATAACTACATACAATATATACAATTGCAGGAGTGCATACGTTGAGCTTAGGACGGATGGTTGAGCTTAGGACGGTCTCTTAAAAGGTGAGCAAGATATAAACGTAATTCTTAATATTTTCAATATGATCATTCAAATTATTTAGTTTTCCCTTGAAATAAAGACCAAAATTTTTGGCTTGATTTCATCAAAGAGAACCAAGTTTTTCTTTAGTAATGTGTTCATATGCTTTTTACGAATTATTAAAAGCTTAGATTTCTGGGCATCGATAGTTCTCCATTTCGTGCACCAATATTCAATGCTTGGCTTTAATTCTTGAAGTTTTTTAATGGCATGATTTGCGTTTGCTGGTTTAACTGCCAGTGCAGTATCATCGGCATAACAGCTCATTTTGTTTTATTTTCTGGTTTAGGAAAGTCAATCTCATAGAATAGGTAGAGAATAGGGCCTAAACTGGAGCTTTCTGTAACTGCAGACTTAATTTTTCTGAAGTCTGATTGTGCTTTACTAATAGTAACAGTAAATTTCCTATTGCGCAACCACCTGCACAAGACGGCATCTTTTGGCGCGTAGCGGAAGCTTCAGTACAAAATGCAGCGTTGCATTAATATTGGCATTTTCTTGGTGTGATACCATTTGTGCAGTGCATAACCGTGCTTTTTGTGCAATACAATATCAATATCACTTGTGTAATGTCTGTTAAGCTATTTTTCCAACGTTGGTGGCAATTTTGGTAATTTGTTGAGGTGACAACTACAGATTCATACATCTTTTTTTCTGTATAAGGTGTGAAGGTGAAAGACGACTGAAAGATTTTCGAATTTCTGTAGCGAGAGGATTGATAGCACTGCGTGAACATGAAAAACGTGGACGAAAAAGTGAAGACATCGACACATGTGCCAGAAAATACAGAAGTTTTCTTCCATCTGAGATTCGCCAACAAGCAGCGGCGCATATGCCAATATGTGGGACAACTTAGAACGTAGTTTATGCAGTACAAAAGCTGAATCCTATCGAACAAAATAGCATCCCACAGTTTCCTATTTCGAACTCTTGACTGAAAGATAAGAACTGTTATCTACAGTATCATCAAAAATAAATCTAGACATATAGTTTTAGTGGTATTGTAGTCTAACCACTATATTTTTTATAATTACTTTAAAACTGTTTATATTAATCTTTACCAATATGTTAGCCATGGGACAAGCAAATAAACTTTTTTTTTACTTTTTTTTTTTTTTTTTTTTTTTTTTTTTTTTTTTTTTTGAGAGCCAAAAAGCTAGAGCACCGAAGCACAAAAACCAAAACAATGGTGTTATGCAATACAAAAAAAGTTGTACTTAAAAGTGAGCTACGCTTTAACTTCAGTGGATTTTGCTTGCCTGTACTTAGAATAATTTAATATCTGAAAGGAAATAATTATAAAGTTAAGATCATTTAAATAAAACTTTTTCCCAATGTTAATAATTTCGGCTAATTTCTAATTTTATGTTCATATTAGATATTTCTAATTTTATGTTCCTAATTTTGCTCTTAAGTCCCAAAGTACTTAGAATTTCATTACATTGGTTCTGATACATAATTTATTAAATCTCAGCCGACAAGCGCTTTGGAGTCGCAACACAGTTTTGCAAAGACATAAATATTGCGCGCTCTGATAAACATAGATAAGCATAATTATTGGATGTGCTAAGTCAACAAGAATTATACATAAACTGGCAGGATTTGTGCCGATGATTGAAATGCAGAACCTGCTTCTTCAGCTGCAGAAGAGTAAAATGAAGAAGGTTCCATATTTAAATCTTCGAAATTAGGCTGCAAATTTATGAATATTAGGCTGATTTTTGTTACCTTAGTACCTCCAATAATTGTCATTCGACCTGTTATTTTAACTCAGATTTATGGTTTAATAATAGAAATTAATAAGTATTATTTTATTTTATTCGAGATATTTTATTTATAATTGTACCCATACAATAATATTGTCTAATTATTTTATACATTTTTTATGCATATTCAAATAATGTTTGTTAAAAATCCAGAGTTTAATTTAATTTTCAAAAAAAAAAAACTATTTTCCGAATATAGTTATCATACTCTAAAATGTTCCTACGTTTAAGTTTTGTTTAAACTTTCATATACATGGGATGATACAAATAATATCTGCATTTAATGGCGTGGTGATCGCGCGTATGATCTGTAACATATTCAGGAAGGCGTTTCGTGGAACTGTTAAGTCATTTGCCGCAGAGCCTGATAACCGACAGAAGCCCACAAGATTCATCCTGTATTTTAGGAAACCTCAAAATCATCTTGCAGCTTTTTATAATCTCTTTTTTCCTTTCAGAAACAAGGAAAGCGAAACTCTGGGGCTGAAAATACCGGTCGGTGAAAAATATTATACTTGGAGCTGCAGGTCATTTTAATGAGACCCTATTCATGGCACTTAGAATTCACTACAAAACGCATAGTACATATATATATATCCATAGCATTTTTTTTTTATTAAAGGCATCCAAAGAAGACCAAATTCGGGTTACTTTCTTCTCCTCTAGGATGTAAAATGATATTGAGGTACTTTTGAATAGTTTAATGTTGTTAAAGAAAACGTCTTGTTAATCTAACGTACTATTACCTCACTGCTCGAAAATACAGAGTAATCATCTTACTGTATAGTAATGTTGCCAACTTTAATAGTAGTAAGTAATAGTAATGTTGCCAACTTCGAGAAGCATAACATGTGGAACCCCGTAAATACAACAAATTCCTAGTCTTCTTTCTTTTTTTCCCGCATTTATTTCAAAGGTCCGCTAAGTGACGATGTTTTCGATTGGAACGATGACATTAAAACAGATGCATTGAATGTTATTACACAATAGAAAGCAGATTTCTACTAAAAGACAACTTTAACCTGATTCGCCAAGGGTGGAAGTGCTTTAGCATCGAAAGAAATTTTTTTGGAAATGGAGGGAATCGATAGATTCGCTCTATTTAAAGCATCTTGTATTTGAAGCTGTATTTGAAATTACTTCAAATGATGAAATGATAATTAATTACTTCAAATGGGTGAATCTATTGGTTTATTCATTTTAAATACATAATTTGCATACTATTAGTAGTTATAATTATATGTATTAATTCATACCGTAGCTACAGAACCTTCAAAAAGACTGAATGAAAAAATTAAAAAAAAAAAAAAAAAAAACCTTACAGTATACCGACAAGGGCATGCCAAAGTAAATAAAACAATATATAGTAGATATCAAATAAACATTTTCTTATTTCAACATTCTGCAATCAAAATTTAATGCATGTAATAAAAATAGTTCATTTAATTAATACTTACAAAAGTCGACCTTGCCCCAACCTGACGCAAGGCAATTGAATTGTTGTCCAAGAAAAGTGTCAGTTTCCTTTGGCAGACAAATAGGTTTTATGTGAGAATTTTCCGGTACAGGTTCGGCCAATTTCATCAAGGCAATGTCATTGTCATAACCATGATACCAAGGGTAATAAAAAATTTGACTTATGGCAATTTTTTTTTCACTGTCTTCCCATTCTTTCAGGTTGTGTTCTCCAACTCGAGCCTTCCAATATGTAGGATGAGGCAATACAAACATGGGACTGTTGCAAATTAAAAGATATTTAGAACTGATGTGCTGTAAAAGGCTAATCAAAAACATATACAAATACCACTACAGCAAAACTATTAATTACAACAGAAAAGAAAGGGCTTTAATTAATGCTCTAAATATCTAACGGAGAAAGTTCAAAATTGGGAGCGCATTTGTAAAATCATTTATTATTTCAAAAGTGAATTTACAAAATGACTTAAATTTACAAAATACCAGCCTTAGCAAAAATCTTAATTTTTATCTCAGTTAAAAGCTAAACACATTGTATCAATATCACCTTGGAAGTGTTCAAAATTTTCAGATATTTTTGAAATTCTTTGCATTTTCCACCTTGTACATAGAAATTTTATTGTATTTTCAATTCGTTAAAACTTTGACTTTTTCCTTCTCACTCCTTTTCATCCTTTCATATTATTTGCTCATGCCAGACTGAAGCAAATTTAATTACTTCATAGAAAAAGTGGTGAAGAACACGAAATTATGCCGTATGCTGCTCTTATAGATAAACTAGCTCTTAAATTCTACTGCCACGCCACAAAAATGCACTAGAGTGGGTTATTAGGCTATGGCTGAGTTTAAGAAACACCCTTACGGGTAAGTGAATTTACGTAAATTCGAGAAGTTTTAATTTAGAGGTACAAAAGAAGTGTTTCTCTTCAGGATTTTAAGCGTTACTTTGCTTTAGACACTTCATTTTGTAACTAAGATGAAATTGTAATTTCCTTAATATATTACCTTATAAGCCCAAAATCATGGTCTGATAAATTTTAGTTATTTTTTTTTACTTTCATGGATTTATTTAAAGTTTCAGTTAATCTGATGAAGCAATGTCAAAACTGTAACTAAACACACGGTGATGAATGTTGCTTAGTTATTAAACAGAAATAGCTAGAAAGTAGTTTTAACACAGACCTTGCAAATGAACTTAATTTTTGTATTTTCGTTTTTAATTATGACTAACTAAGAGTGATTCCCATATTGACATAGATTTCAAGTTGCCGTCCCAAATAAATAATTTTCAGAATACCGACCAAGCTGGCTTATGCATGTAATATAGTGTTAGTAAAACAATAAATTTCGATCATCTCGTATTTTACTTTCTGAATACAAAGAAGTATTCATTTCGCCTGTTGCATAATTTCATATAAACAAAAAGTGAATCTGGTATTTACAAAGAGATTTAATGTGAACTGATCTGTTCTCGTGCAATTCAGTTTTCCTTTTTTAAATTTAAATTCAGAAACACAGATATTTTATTGCGAAATATTGAAGTTTAGCTTTTTTAACTGTTTTTGATATTATACTTTTCCCCTTATGAATAATTAATTGCAGTTCAATCCAGAGAAATTCCTTGTATTCTACTTCCTTATTTATAATAACTGATATTTAAGTCAGAAAGATGCTTTATTGCTTCACTAAAAAATATTTAGTTGTAATGTTACGTATGGAATAACTCAAGAAGAGGCATGTGAAAACTTGCCTCTTCTTGAATTTGAACATGTGAAAACTTCAAGTTGCCAAATCTGTAGACACTAAAGAAACAGCGGAAAAGTACTCAACTGATAGTGGTTAGATTTATCAACAGCAATAGGGGCGTGGAATAGGATACCTTTCATAACCGTAAAAAATTCTGAAGAATAAGACTTTTCAATCAAAGCGTTCTAGAAATATTAGTAAAAAGAATGCCCATGAATTTTTCATTTGGCTTTCGAACACTAATAGTAATTGTACCCATTCTATTTTGTTTTCAATTAAACTGTTAATAATTGTGTTGGCTAGTATTAAGAAACCAAAAAGAGATGTTCGTAGGGAAGAAAACTATGCTTTCTGGATCACATAGAACGTCAATTTGTATTGATTCACATTTAATTTATTATACATTCAACTGATAATCATGGCGAAAGAAAAGATAAACTGCAGAAGGACAACCGCAAAAACACAGCAGTACTAGTTTTGTGTCTTAATACCTTAAAGATGGATGAAAGTCTACGATTACCAACTATAACGTTAGTCCTGGTCTCATCGATAGGAAAACAAAAAAAAAAAAAAAAAAGAATCCTGATTTCACAGTAATCACTTTAGCCTTATGCATGACTTAAAGTTCACTCTTCTTCTACCAATCTTTTAACCATTTCCGGCACGCTACCTTTTAAAGTCGGAGTTTTGATCAGAAAAAAAAAAAAAAAAAAAAAAGGACGCAGCTAATTAGGCCTAGAGGAGTACACAAGTAAAATTTTGTGAAGATAGCCCGTATCGTTTTAATTCTGTGGGTATGCCCAAAGTGGCACACTCATTGAATACAGCTTCAAAAGGTTGCTGAAACGAGCATTGTTGTCAATGAACTGACCGATGAGATGCGGAGAAATAAAGAATACAGACTCTCAGTTGTCCTAGATTATCGGTGAGCCCGATCTAGGCACACCTAGGGTTCGCCGTTTGATTTTAGGCAAGATTTCAAGGTAAAAATTTAAAACTAATATAGAATAAGGAGATTAGCATACAGCCAAAAACATACCATAGAAATTTCTTTTCAAACAATTCCTTTTATACCCTAAAAAAATCTGGAAGATTTCTTTGAAAAATGAGGGTCTTAAAAAATTAAACATGGCAAAATATATGGACTGGTTTGTTTTGAACTGCCATCTACTATAAATAAAGAAGGTTCAGAGTAACCTATAGTAACCTATAAATCCTTTTTCACTCAATTTTTCTGTGTCCAGACCGGACACACTGTGCCGCAAAGGGTTAAATTGTTTTTCTCACAAAGGTTATATTTTTGAGTTGTCGTTTAAAGTATTTATTTCAGTGACAGTCACTTGAAGTGTTACGAACTAAACACCAAAATACTATACAAGATTTGCTCTGTGACTTCACTGGCTCCTTATCTGCACAAAATCGACTACTCCCACTGTGTCATCGTTTCCTCCCACTTCTGTAAGAAAACGACGTCAGCGTTAGGAAGAGATCTAAACTTGCTTATCTACTGGCCTTGCTAAACACCGTGGAAAACTAAAAATCATCAAAACGTGAACCAGTTTTTTATAACCTGCAAATAGATTTTGGCCATGACAGCAAAAACGTATCTGTCGTTAAATGAGGCAAAGCATGCGAGGATATCTGTCTAACAGGAGAGATGCTTTAGTGAACGATTTTCTAAGAAAAGGTGATTCGTTCACATGGAGATTCATCTTACGTTTTACCTCATCTATGAAGAAAATCACGAAAACTCCCATGCAACCAGTCTGCTTCCATGATACGAATCCTTGTCGAATTACCAGTGATCAGCGATCTTACCCACAAGACCATTGGTGGGAGAACCACAAAATGCAAATAAAGCACTATATATAACTCCAAATGAGCGTCACCGCTGAAAAATAATTTTTTTGTGCACAATATTGCCGAATAAAGAGAAAACCCAACTAATACGTACAAAAAACATGACAAAACAGGTTGAAAGTGCGCATTATGCAGCAAATTAAAGAGTTATGGGAATAAATGAAAGAGCTGATCGCAAAGTGGACGACGCCTGTATTCAACTTTCATCTGTATGCATTTAACAATCTTTTAAGAATTAACGTTTAAGCTTATTTCACATATAGTGTCTGAAGAATTTTAATTTATTTATTCATAAAATTGTTTATTATAAATGAAAACTAAATGGTTACTAAATATAGCCATAAAAGGGTAATATAGAATAAAGTAGAAATACATAAAGTAGAATCTACGATTTATGTTAAGAAAATCTTGAATACACCAGAAGTTTTATGCTCTTAGAGCTTATAACAAAGAAATTAAAACAACTTTTTTTTAGCTTAAAGAGAAGGGCATCTCAGTGTAGTTGGAAAATTAAGTTTAATTTTAAAATGATAATCTAATCATACTTCGTTTTAAAACTCATATTTTTATCCCTCAGTAATATTTCTAATTATTTTAATTAAATGAAGGTATTATAATTAGTTCTGTATAAATCATTCTTAATTTAAATTACAGTTAATACTAATTAGTAAACTAATTAGAAAGCCCATAACCTAATATTATGATATGAACGGTTACTTTCAACTTAAATAAGGCTTAATATGAAATGCATCATTAATTGATGTCATGATTGGATTAACGAAACTCCACTGATCGTTGCTGATTTTTATCTACAACAAATAAATCTTCTTGAAAGTGATAATAACTGTTAATAAAATATTTTCTTTACATTTGGTTGCATTACTTTGTCTTCCAACAACAGGAACTTTCCATGAAAAACTGAATGAATATACAGTATAACAAAAACTATTTGAATGCTCGAAAAGGAGACAAAATCTAATGCTGGTACCAAAAATAATTTCAATCATATAATTGTAAATACATACACACAGTTTTATCAAAAATTTGTTTGAAGCTTATTTGTTTTACTAATCATTTATTTGTTTGAAGTTTGTTGTTAAAATTTTGTTTGAAAGTGATAATAACTGTTTATAAAATGTTTTCTTTATGTTTGATTGCATTACTTTTTCTTCCAACAACAGGAAGTTTTCATGAAAAATTGAAAGAATAAAGAATATGACAAAAAATTTGAATGCTTAAAAAAGAGAGAGAGAATCTAATGTTGCTATCAAAAATAACTTAAATCATGTAGTTGTTAATACGTAAATACAGTTTTAGTAAAAATTTAAAATGAATTAAAGCCTTTTTTCCTGTCTGTCATGGAAAATGCTTTTTACAAAATACCAGAGTTAATGTTTGAATTATACAAGGTGTCTGAGAAAGATCTTTGTTATTACAGAAATGAATGCCGCACACAGAAATGAATTGATCCAATGATAATGCGTTGTGCAGTGAAAGAAAACCCAAAACGTTTTCAGCTCAAATCTTTACCATGGTGCTTTCATCCTAAACTTTAAAAAGCGACAATACCGGAAAAGCGCGATAAGTTAAAACAACAGTAGTTTGGTCCGGGGTTCGAATCCCGACGAAAGGGCTGGCTGGATATCCATCCAGGATATCTATCCAGGATTTTGTGGTTTTTCTCATGCGTAACGTCTATACCAGCCAGTTTCCCATAGAAAGTCTTCCACGAAGGCATCCTCCTCTTAGGCAGATAGTCCTCGAGTGCTTTACCGTAATTAAATGAAAGTTAAAACAACGTCGGTCTTCACTATGAAACGAAAGTACTGTAGGAAATACAGAAAAACACCTTTACATGATCCTTCAGTTTAAGCTTGCATGCGTAAAAGGTACAAAAAATATTCAGCCCTTTAAAAAATATAATCATCCATTAAAGCCTGCTGAATCTGAGGAAAAGGCAAGAGGAGCATTCTTCAGGATATTGAGGAAATTGGTAAGAACCTCCCACGGAAATTAAATTTCCTATAGTTACGATTTTTTTCAATCAGCAGTAGGAATCCGTGTTAAAGTTCTTTCAGAGTAAATTAAACAACTTTGCCTTTTCTACTATAAAAATTTATTTAAAAAAATAAACAAAATAAAAGGAACAAATTTTTAAAAAGGAGGGGTAGAAAGGTATCTTTTCTTTTGTTGCAATCAACATTCTGTAGCATTTTCTTGTTATGAATTTGAATACTATTAAAGGTCTTTCTCGGGTATATATTTTCATAGCCCCGTGTTTCTTTTATGAGGTCATAATTTCCCTGTATCTAATTCAGTGGCGTAGTAAACTTTTGACGCCCGAGATGATCCCTGAGTTTGCCGCCTAATGACAGTCCCTGAATTTGCCGCTTTTCTTGATATACAAATAACTAACTTTTAAAAAAACGTTAAAACGACATGTGGGGAAATAAACAAATAAAACAATTTTTAGGCTTCTTTGCTTCGTGAACTTAATCCGCGAAATAAATTAATGTGGGGAAATAAATTAAAACTCTACATTCAATTTTGAAGAAAATCCTTGAATTCCAACTTTTAAATTTATGTTGTTATTATTTTTTTTTTTTTTTTTTTTTTTTTTTTTTTGTTCGCAAAACTGTCGATGACACTGTAGACTTCTATTGGATTGCTCTAATTGCTGTTACCTAGAGTCTAGATATTCTCAACCTTTTAACTAACGCGTACCATCTAAACAAAAATTCAAAAACTTTAGTACCACCACTACACTTTACAATGATTATTTTTCAATTTCTCAATACAAATATTAAGACAAATATACATTTTGCTATTTGCACAACCTATTGGCTGTTTGTACGCACACAAAAAATGAGAATAAAAATTGGTTACTATTTTAATTATGAAAATTTAAGTTGAATATAAGACATCAGTTTTAAAATTTTGTGCTAAATTTTTGCCTGTTTAAGACAGATCAGTTTCTTTATGTCTGGTCTTATTTCACTTAGTTTTAACCGTAAATTAGGATCCAATTTTAATTTCGTTCTGCATTTATTTTTCAATTATAACATGGACGAAAAACCTTGATCACACAAATAGGTTGTGCAAAATGGCAATAAAAATTTAATAGCTTTATTTGAAATGCCTTTAAATTATTTTTTTCGCTTCAGCCAAAAGTTAACAATTGTGTTATTTCTGAAATCTTTAGTAAGAGTTCGATCACATGAAATTGCTATCACTTGTTCTTTTTTTTTTTTTTTTTTTTTTTTCTCATTTTTTTCACAAGATAAAATTTTAGATCTATTTGAATAAAATAGATTTCTAATTTTCTTTTTCATAATCCTCGGAAAAATACATGTTGAAACTATTTATCAATGAAAAAACAATTATTTTTAATTTCGGATGCTAATTCTTCTTTTATTTTAAAATTATTTTCTGTTAGAAAACTTTCTAAATGTAGTCGTTACGTCAGTACTTTTATCTAATTGCAATGCGGAAATACTCACTGCGTTTTATTTTTTGAATAAGATTCTCTTTTATGGAATTTGACATTTCATGAATTCGTCGAATTACTGTATCATTTGATAACGGAGTTCATATTATCAAGTTCATTTGATCATTTGATAACGGATAACGGAGTTCATATTATCAAGAACTTGATAACGGAATATTATCAAGTTCATTGGCCACGTTTTCGTTTCGCTGAATAATGTTAAAACGATATGTTAAGCTGCTGGTAATATAAGGTTTTCTCCAATAGTGTGAGCCTGCCCAGTCTTGGTAATTTTTAGGCTCATTAGGTAACTAAGCTTACCTTTCATTACTTGTTTACCGTTTTTCAGCTGTGCTGATTTCCTCTTAAAATATTCTTCAGATTTATCCTTTAAACCGGCATGCTTAGATTCAAGATATCTTTTAAGAAACGACGACTTTAATTGGATAATAGTTCACCGCAAACAACACATTGGATCCATTTCATCTTTATTCGAAGTAAAACCCAAATGATAAAATAAGTTTCATTATATTTTCTATAAACATTTTGTTTTTTTTCTTTTCAGTAATCGTTGTGCTAGTAGATTGTCCTGTATCCATCACCTGTGAATCATCACTTTTCCGCTTAGTCAATCCTAGCCATTTTTCCATTTTGAAAAACTAAGTTTGTTTTATTATTTTTTCACAAATATTTAAACGCACAGTCTTCAAAAACAAATAACAATTTCTCAAGTCGCGTAGAAAAGTAAAAAATACAAAACAATAAGACAAAATACCTGCTTTTAGAGACAGAAAATCGACGTAAAAATGAATCTAATTGAAAACAGAGCAATATGAGCCCAGAAATGATGGCGATATAAAGTGCAGACATCAGGACAACCCTGAGAGACAAGCTAATGAATGGATCAACTCTTGAGTTAATGATATACTATTATCTTTTTATAAGAACTAATTTTTATTACCTATTAAATACAACATCCTTCTCTAGGCTTCTTTTTAGAAACATCATTTATGATAAATTTTGTTATGTTTTTGACTAAAAAATGTTTGTGAAAATAAAAACGGATTATTTTGCTAAAGTCTTATAAGGTATTTATCTCGCTTTCTTAGCATGCCTTCGTGGTGTAGTGGTTCTGCACGCTGGGCCGGTATTTCAGAGGTCCATGGTTCGATTCCCGGCGAAGGCGATTGCTAATGTTTCATCTCTCCGGCATCCAAAAAATCGTAACGTCTTTACAGTCTATGAGCGGCTATAGACCTTGAACAAAGCTCAGATAGCATAAATTTACGAGTGTTAGAGAAAGAAAAAGCTTAAACATGATGTTGGGTATTTAACTTTTGAATTTAATATTTAAAAATACTTTGTTTCTTTGCGTACGACCTATTTTTCTTTTGCGTACCACTAGTTGAGAATCGCTGATCTAGAGAGTACAGAAAGATTTCTTAAATGAAAAATATACACCTGTAGTTCTTAACTACTTAAAATGATTTTTATTTAGAAAATGCTTCTCACGACTGGCAACATCTATAGCAGTTGAGAGAAAAATTTACACTAGAAATACATTTGAGATTTTGTTCTGGAGATTTCATTTTAGAATAAACTGCGAAAGTTCAAAAGCACTGCCCTTCCACTTTCCTGCTTCGATTTCTCTAGAAGTAACAGAAATTAAAATCTGAAGTACTTCTTTCTTCGCGACGAATTCTTCCTTATGAAAGTCACGTAATTTTAATTTAGCTGATATTCGTAATTTTCATTTAAAAGTTTGGACGGAAATAAAGATATAACAAAAGTGTGTAGCCGTTGAAATAACGTGGTGCTTTCTTTGAATACTTTATCTAGAGCAGGATTTCTTAAACTTTTTATCACTGAGATTTTTTTCGCAACCCCAGGACATCATAATATTTACAAAAACTTTGTGGGACCCCCATAAGTATTGCGCAAATCCGACACACGTGTGAGCGAAACTGTCAATATTTTCACTTGTTACTGTAATATACTATTGCATTTTTAGGTCATTAACTTTAATTTCTAATTTTAAGACATAGAACAATGTGAAAATTTTAAATATGTAAAAGACGAAATGAAGCAATGTCACGTGTAAAGCAAGGGAAATGAAAGTATATATTATAAAAAGAATGAGTCGTTTTTTCTTTGTCTGTATTGTCTTATCTTTATCTATTTTCAGATATGTAGTGTAAAAATATTTGATAATTGCAAAATTATTATAATAAGTTAAAGAAATATCCAAACTGCTAAAAGTTTTGGCGACCCCCTGCTGCAGGTACCGCGACCCTAGGGGCCGTGACCCACAGTTTAAAAAACCCTGATCTAGAGTAAAAACACTTTTTTTCCTTCTCAATTTAACTCCACATGGCAATTTAGAATCTAATTATTCTTCACCTGCCTCGACGATTCACTTAACCCTTTGCGACACAGTGTGCCCGATCTGGGCACACCTACACATTTCCTTCTGTACGTACATAAAAATTGAATAAAAAAGGATTTATAGGCGTATAATGTAACTATCATATACCCAAGTTACTTTTTCTTTTAATTTATACGCATGTAATCATCATATAACCAAGAGAAGCTTTTTTATCGGTGTGTAGAGTAGCAGGCCTTCCCGTAGCACACCCTGGGTAATGCTTAATATGGCTGCGGTATTTAGAATCTAGTGTTTTTTTAATCGTAGGCAAAATCTCTGACTCTTTTACGCGCTTTTCAGCAATGCTCGTTTCAGCACTCTTTTCGAAGCTCTGTTCATTCACTGTGTCTGCTTCGGGAACACCCACACAATTAAAACGATAAGTGCTATCTTCACAAAATTTTACCTGCCTACTCTTCCAGGCCTGATTAGACTGCCTACCTTTCTTTTGTCGAAATTCCAACTTTAAAAGGTAGCGTGCATGAAATGGTTAACTAACCCCTATAAAAATTGTTTCACGCAAAAAATACGGCTCGAGCAGACCGCCTCCGTCTAGCTACGCCACTTATCCTTTTCCTAATATATATTATATTTATCAAATAAGTGGCAAGCTAATTGAAACAGAATGTCTTTTGCCCTTTATAAAAGATAAAAGAATACTTGCAAAGAACAGGTAAAGAAGCAAAGTAAGCAAAAGGGAAGTGAAAAAGAAAAGTAAAGAGGATGATATAATTTCGTAATGTTAATCGAGCAACAGTCGCAGAATAATTTCTAAATGTGTTTCTGTTTCCATACAAGATCTTAGTCGTGACAATCAATGGCAAGACCCTTTTCATTACCGAACTCCATCATTAGTTATCTGAACAACTCTCAAGAAGCGTTTTTCAGATTCGCTCAGCTACTCTTCTACGCATCGTAGGTAATTTCACTTCCTGTTCTTCCGTTCCCGCAAAAAATTTGAATAGCTAACTCCCCTTACTATTTCATTCGAATACAACATTTGACCTTCACCTACGTCGTTAGTGTAACAGGATGAAACCTGCTGCTCTTGCAAAAAAAGCAGCATCTGAATAGAAGCTGTGAGGTGAAGGTTAGAGGGAAGAGAAGGTAAAACTGAAGTTTATAGAGGGGAGAAAGGTTAAATGATCGTCCTTGAACTTCGTATTGGGGAAAACTGTTGTGCTGTATGTTACTACTGTGTATGTTAAGATGGATAATCCATCAAGAGCTTTGTAAGATTGCGTAACAGAAGGTTTACGCTATCAAATTGTTCGACTGCTTGTGAAATACCACAATGCCAAATAAAAAACTGGCTGACTTGCGTGTTTTCTAAAATAACTAAAAATTTATAGTTTATATGTCAGTGATACGTGCTTTATACATTTTCAAAAATTAAGAAACGGAAAATATTTGCGCTCACACAAAAAATTCATTTTCGAACCCAAGTGAAATAATCTTTGAACTATGTTTATGAACTATATTCATAAAAACACTTAAAAACAAATAAAATGAAATAATAATGGATATAGTTTGTTGCAAAAATTAAGGTCTAAAATAACATCTGTTTTAAATTTAGTACACAAATCATCCGGAATAGTAAACATTTGATATATTACGTAAATAAAATAGATCATATACAATCATGATAGCAAAAGTCATTCCTTAAAATTATATTAATTTTGCCTCTACACTTTTCTTTTCCAGTAATTTGTTTTAACTATTGTATATTTATAAAAATATTTGCAATTTATATTTAAATTAATTTTAATCAGTATTTCGAATTGCAAGACGTATGAACATGCTTATATGCAACCGACTAGCTCAAAGAAAATTTCTTAGAGGTGTTATTAACAAGAACACTCACTATTTTTAGATATTCCCTAAATTCTTAAATTTTGTGCATTTTTAGTGCTTTAATACATAGGGTTTTTTTTTTCTTTAATATTACATGCATTTTCAAGTACGAGGCGGCTTACGTCCAATATAAAAATAAAATTTCCTAAGAACTGGAGAGGCTTTTATAATAAGAATAAGTATATATGAAATAAGCAGAAGGCGAAGAGACAGGGAGATGCCTGCCAGTCATATCAGTGTTTTTGCAACATAAAACACAACGATATGTTGACGAAGGCTTTAACAGATTTAGTGCTACTCAGGTTACAGCTTCAGTAAATAAAAAATAGCATTTTAGAACTATTTCTGAACAATGAATTAAGTCAAAAACTTCCCACAAATGAATTAACATATCATATCTTTTAACAGAGAATGAAACTAAAAAATACTTAGAGCCCTTAGGTAGAAAAATTGAAAATCAAAGTCTCTGACGTAAGGTTAATGAACCCAAAGGCCAGTAATGACACTGGGTGTTGATCAATACGCTTTTTGATACTATTTTAGTAAAGGAAAATACTATATAATGGTTTTGGAGACAAGAATTTTGATATCTTAATTCGGAATACTACAAAACAATTCTTATTTCAACTGTCAGAACACTTAATATCTTTTTTGACATCCTTCAACTAAATAATTACAATTATAGTAATGACCTCAAAAAAATGTAAAATTTCTTAACCCTTGCATAACAAGGACTATTTTTTGATACATGTATTTTAATTTACTTACTTTACAACGCAATGCGCGGCAGTTAAAATCCACTGTTTATCGATGAGCACCCCACCGCAAAAATGAGGAATGGTGCCCTTCTGGGGGTGGTTGAGTTCCAAAGACAGCTGAAAAGAGAATATTTTAATTAAAAGTGTATTTTTAAATGCTCTATAGATAAGCAGATGTCCTCATGAAATTTCTATATGCTGATTATTTTAGATCAGTTAAATCTAAATAGGAAGCATTTCACAGATAAAATTAACTCACAGATGTATATTGGTGGTTAAGTTTTCATTAGGTACAGCTGTGATAGTAGTGATAATTAACGTAGCAATTTTTTTATAGATAAGGTCATGCAGTTACTTATCGTTCTTTTTTTGATTCTTTTTTAGGTTATACTTTTCATGAAAAATTAGCAGTAAAACTTTATAAAAAAAAGAATTTATTAATGACTTTTGTTGGTTAATGATGTCAATTTAAAATTCTATTAAATGCTATAAGTTGCAGTAATTTTCTATGCTTAAGTTTCCGTTTTACATTTTTAGCAAATATTTATTAACTAATAAAAAATTATGAAAGTAAAAATTATCCTTATTTCAATCTTGCGGTAACAAATCATTACGCGAGTTTTTACAATTATTAAAAAATTATTAAATTATTACATTTTACAATTATTAAAGCCTAAAAAACGCATGCCTGCGATGTTATCGTCATACGATGATTAGTAGGCATTATATTTTTTACCACGATAGTTTCGACGATGTTTTCAAACTGCGAAGTTTTTCAGCCGCTTTATTTTCTCCCACGATGTTTTGTACCGCGACGTTTTCTCCTTGCGTTGTTTTCTCCGCGATGTTTTCGCCGGACACGCTTCGATAAGAATAATGATCTCCGATCCGCTGAAGCAGCAAAACCACAGAATAACAGCGAAGTATCGCAGAAAGAATTAAGGTATTTCTCTCATGTACGCCTTTACGGTGTGGTGAATAGCACATCCAGCAAGCAATGGAAAATCCCTATTTTTATTATTGACAAGGAAATATTTGATTTTTTTACATTTCCTGCTTTTAAACGTTTCAAATTTTTCACGTTTTCAAATATTTCACATCTGAATAGACACTATAAAAACTTCATAGTCTCTGCAATCTGACTGTATGACCCGTGCATCCTTATAGAGCTAGGGTAATGAATCCAAAACCACACATCGTTAAAAAATGACCTCTCACTAACTACCCAAATGTCTTTCCATGCAATTTTTTTTTATCTTGGGTTCTCTGGAAAAGCTTCTAACCAGACAACAATGTAACGTATATTTAATGCTGAGGGGTAATAATTCTTAACCTTATTTTGCTATACAGATAATGTCTTACAATATCTGTTGTCTAACAACGTATGATTTGTTTACGGGTGTACATTTTTTCCCTGTAAATTTTCTGCTCTGCGTGTGTGCTAGTGCTGTATACGCTTTTCTAATCGTGATAAATGTTGTTATTTTCTTTGTTACAAACATCTAATTTGTAATTTTGGTGATGCCTTCAATTTATTTTTTATCCAAAGAACTAATTTTGTCCTCCTGATCAACTTTTTGTTTTGCTTTTGTTCCTCGTGCTAGATTTTAGAGCCTTAGTTAGTTACCTCGTGCATGATTTCATGATACGATGAGAAATACTCTACAATTTCTCTATACCCAGTTTTTGCATCTGTATAAAAGCATTTTCTCTGTTAGCGCATAAATATTTACCTTTCTTCCTTGTCAAAATCAGATATAAAGGGAAGAAAATGAGAATTTTCGAGAGATGTACAATCCTTTATAAAAACTGCAGTTTCAAAAACAAATTATTTTAATAAAAATATGGAAAAAATCAAGAACTTTGCAGAGTCATTAGGTTATTTTAAATATCAAGAAGCTGAAGAAATGTGCAATGCCCTCGTCGGGAATCGAGCCTGGATCTCTCGAATACGTGCCGAGTGTGCTAACCGTTACACCACGAAGGCATGCAGAAAAGAGGGAGAAAACACCTTACAACGTAATTATTTCACATGATCTTCAATAGAGTTCCAGACAGAAACATTAAATTCTTCAATATTCCTGAAATATGACTCCAGAATGTTTTGTATAACTTTGTGTAGTTACTTTGAAACTAAAGTAATGTATGTAAAATTTACATAATTTTGATAAATCTTTTGTCTTCACATACCTTCATATACAAAAAAAGCACCATAGGTGAAATAATTAGAACATCTTACTTATTGTGTTGAAACATCTTGCACTGAAAAACCATTACCTAAATTATCTGATGTGTATTAAGGAGTAACAATAACATACTTTATAATAATTTGACATCCAGAAATTTGTACAACCTCTGTGCTATAAATTACGAAGGTAAAGCCAAACCACTTGAAGGTTTTTAGGGAAAATCTAAGAATCTGACATACGAAACCGATTTCCATCACTATAATCCGCAGTTGAGTGAAGAAAGAAAATGTTTGTTTTATGGAGAACACCTAAGTTTTGACCTTTAGCAGATGCAAATTAATTGTACAGTTCAATAGTTGCCTCACAGCAGGAGTACTGTCATTGTTATCTTAATTTTATCATTTTTTATGAATATTTATCTAAGTAGTACGTTGTTTCACATCCTGTTATTTCAGTTTTAGAGGTGTTTATTTTACAGTCACATCATGACTTACTTTCGATAAGTTCAGATCTGAATTTTATTCTGAATTCATTCAAATATCGTATTATTTCCAAAGTATTCATTTTATAGGGATGATTGAAAAAAAAATCAAAAAATGAATATATGTGAATAGTGAGTGAATGTGAAAAATCAATTTTAAGTAAGAGAATAAAATTAGAAAAATACCTTAAAATCTTACATTATTTTGCAAGGCTAGAAAAGAAAATATCTTAAGCTTTCCTGTTTGTTTTGCATTCATGAAATACCTATTTTGACTGAAAATGCTATTATAAAATATTGTGCTTACATATTTTTCAATGATATTTTATTTCTATTTATTATATCACTTTGCATAAATATTTATAAAATTGACAATAATCAAATTATTGTGCATAAACTTGTAAATATAATTACCTGCCATGGAAATTCGCCTCTAGATGCTAATCGGCCTCCGACAATTCTTTCTGATGCATTACCATAGCGAGTTACACCACAGTCTAGAAAAAAAATAACATTTATCATTTTATAGCTTTGAATACGATACTTATAAGTGAGTCTAATAGATATCCAGCAAGATAATCTAATAGATATAAGTTTTTTCCAGAATCAGTCTGCCAGTATACCTAATCTTATATATTATCATAGGCCTGAACTATAAAGATAAATAAATCCCATGTTATAAAAATTTTATGATTTACATTGTTGAGCAATTTATGAAATGCTTTTAAACAACTTTTTTATATTTAATACGCCTTTTTAATTACCTAGTCGAATTTCTGCAAGCATTTCAAGTAAAAATCTTCACAGGAAAGCTTTAATTGTTTGGCAATTAAATATTTACAGAAAATGTTAAATTATTGTTTTAAAAAACAGTGAGAAAAAGAGAAGATTTATTCTATGCGTGAAGAATTTTAAATAAAATAGTATTATAATAAGGTGCCTTGTTAGTCCAAAGAGGCTTTGTCCCTGAAGGACTATTGCTTTCGTTTTGCGATTTTGCGTCGGAACTCTATAAAAGGCGTATCACTTTTCAAATCGTTGCCACCAAATACTATCGTCCTGTATTATATTTGAAGAAATTAAATAATGAAGAATGTGCATAAATGTGTGTATGTTTCTCGCATTGTGATACAACAACGGTACCTAGAGCCATCCAATTTTGAATGACGTAATCTTACAGCGAATATGGGCATCTGGAAGCCCAAATTTGAAATTTGGAATTTGTTTTATTATCGATTTCCTATTTTGTAAAACTTTAAAGAATTTTTGATTAACAAACTCAACGATTTAAAAGCGAGCAATGGCATCACACTACGAGGGGGAAAGGGCACCTTTTCTCGAGCACGCGGAACTGTGTGTCGGACATTCTAAAGATATGATATTTCAAAATTATTTTGCGACATTTCTGTTGAACTGAATTTTATGGTTTAAGTGCAAAGAACATGATATTTAACAAATAAATGTAACATACAAAACGTTAAAAAACGACCCTTTGGACGTAATTTAAAATCTGAAACCTTTCAAGTTTTTTTTTGATATTTTATTTTTTTAAATTTTTAAACTAATTGTATTCAGACAAATTCTTTTGTTTGTATTACTTCATTAATCTACAAGTTCACCAAAGTTTTGTTAAAATGTTTCATATACACACATACACACATATGTTATATATATTTCAGTTTAATTAAAGGAAGACATTAACTGTTAAAAAAAGCGCGCATTTCATTAAATCGTTTTAGATCTAATGAGTAATCTATTCTGTCAAATTTAAAATTTTGTTCTTTATAAAATTCCATCCTAATACTGACCTTCCAAAATCAGTATAAATTTGAAATTAAACAAACAGACTGGAACAGAAACCTCTGTTATTATAAATTAAGTTTAAACACAACAAATCGTGGAAAGGAAAAAATAAAATAATTAAGTATAAATGGTAATGTTTGATGGGTAAACTTACGAAATCATAATAAACTAAGCATTAGCACTGAGAAGAAATTAAACATGTAGTTAGTTTTCTTTACTTAAAATTAAATTAATTTAATAAAATTTTATAAATAAATAAACCGATTTTAAGTTAATAGATTTTAACAGTATTTTACAAGATAAATAAATAAATTCTTAATTAGAAGTAATGTTAAGTAATTTTTACTTTCTAAATTTCAACGTACAACCTAAATAAGTGTTTTCAACCTAGATATAAAATAGAGCATATATTAGTATGTAATCAACAATGCGCACTTTTGATAACTATATAGATGACAACAGTAACTAATTTTTCAGACTAGGATTTAGTTTCAGACACCAGAAGAAAACTGATAGGAATCGAAGAAAATGAAACTGACTTACGAAGTAGTAAGAACAGAAGTTTGTAGCTGAAAAAGACAAGACTTGCAGCCATTAAGTATTGAAAGCTCTTTTTAATTAATATGTTAATTCCGTTGTTTTCTCAGATTCTATTAATTTTATTTAAAGAGTCCTCATTGATCCAGAAAACAGGTTATTTGTGTAGAAATAATTCATAGCAAGAAGCAGAAGAATGAGTTGAATTAGAAGTTAAATTAAGACATTTATCATATAACAAGAGAAGAATTCAATGAACTTACTCTGCCCCGCTGTCCGCGATACGAAGGTAATTGCGCAAACAAGAGCAACGATGAAAGGTGTCATGTCTAAAACGCGATAAGAGGAAAACGCTCAGAATCCTTTTTCATGAGCCTTTTTATACATGTTTCCCTTCCCCTCCTTCCAGGCTTCAGGCTCTTCTCAAACCGGCTTCACTTCGTTATGTCCAACCGCAAAAGTTCGATCGGACAACGCTCTCCTCGCGGTAGCATTGTGGGGGGGAGGTAAGAAGGAACTTTGCCTCTTTCAAATCAACACAGCAGACGTGATGGGAAAGAAAAATAATCAAGAGCAACTGGGGTCATCTAAAAATACGCAGCTTGGATCCTATCCAGCTTGGCTTTGCATTCTAGGAGTCCTTAACAGGTAATGCCCAAATCAGTGAAAAGATCAGTAGAAGAAAAGAGAAAGTTTAATATATTAAATAGGTGATCTTTACTTTCTTGTATATCGCAAGGACTCTGCCGCTAATTACACAGCAAGAACTTTAACGTATGAACTTCGTAATGACGCATTCAAGAAAAGTTGGCTTTTGAAGCGGGAAATATAACGAAAGCGAAAGTGCATAAACAAACTATGAAGAAAAAAATATTGCGCGATATCTGTTGCTTATTTACTTCAATTTACGATTTTTTATACGTTTTTTTATATACGAAAATAAACGTGTCTAAATATTTTCTCACCTGAGGCAAAGAGGTAAATGCGCGCCCCTATACGCAGTCAAATTAACTACAGCAAACCCCTTTGTGGCGACCACCTCCCTTAGACAACTAATCTGAACGTGACCAGTATGTCTAAACACGTAAATAATCATCGGTATTAGACATACGTTTCTACAATAATCGCATCTAGAGATGACCACAATCATCTGGAAACATGAGTGCTCCTATTAGAGGGAATTCATGTCTTATGAATTTATTTTTTACTGCACACAATTAATTATTTTAAATCACAGCTGTTGTAATATTTTTAATTCAAGCTTTATATGTTCAGAAAAATGATTTATAGTTTTTAAAATTAAAAAAAAACTTTCAAAATACCTTTTCAGATAAAAAGTACTGAAACAGCACAAACAGTAATAAAATTAATATAAAATATTACATTAAGTTTCAGGCATTATTTTTCTGCATTTTAACGATTAAAACAATCCGTAACTTTTTTCAAAATTTACTTGATTACTTGACTCATGTCCTATAGAAATAATGTTGTTTTCTTGGCCAGATAAAGATATTTGATAATTTTTCATTACTATAAAGTTCCGTTCTATACTAGCAACAGTTACTGGCAACGCTAAAAGTATTCTTAATGCAACTTCCATATTTGAATTCGGTTGAAGTAAATCAGACACGTAAATTTTCTTTCTTTGAAGGACATAAATTTGTTCTTGTTTTGGTGTTCCGAATTATTGGAATAGTCTGATTTTAATTTAGACATTTCTGATGAAATTTCTGCAACATTGATATCAATTAGAATTTATGTGCTAAGTTATAAGCTGCTACTTTAATTTTACTTAAATCCAAAGACATTAATTTTTCATAAATTAGAAACCGAAGATCGGTAAATATCTGGTTTACTTTGCATATCTTCTTTATTTGTTATTTCTTTTATTTGCGAAATCTTCTTATTTCTTTATTTCTTTTATTTGCGAAATCAAAACATCTATCACTTCTTTCATTTCTACAATGAAAAAATAGTTTTCTGAAAAATTAGATTTTTTTGCCTGTTGATTCTTAACGGTCTTATTTATTAACCTTTCTTTTTCATATGCCTTAAAACTATATAGTTATATTCATTTTTAAGCTTGTAGAGACATTAGGTATGTTTGGAAGCAGGAGTAATGAAAAATTAGCAACGCCTTCGCCGGGAATCAAACCGCGGATTTCGAAGGCTCGCCAAGAATGTGGGAAAAATACCTTATTTATATACTCCCCCTTTTAAAGGGCGACTGGGGTTTTTAGGAGACCCAATCGCCAAATCCTGGGTGTGGAGAATCATCATCCAACACCCTTTTAGTTCGGGCGCCACTGTAGAGTCATTAGGATTTTTTTTTGAAGGCCGGAGAGATGAAATATTAGTAAACGCCTTCGCCGGAAATCGAACCACGGACCTCTGGAATACCGGCTGAGCGTGCAGAACCAATACACCACGAAGGCACTCTAGGAAGGAGGGAGAAATACCTTACAAGCTATTTTTTCCAATTTTCAAGAACATTTTCTTTCATCTGCTATGAAGAAAGAGATAATTGTTCTCTAATATACTGTCTGAGAGGGAAGATTTAGCACTATGAAAGAGTGAATAAGATGTGAGGAAAATTCACAGCAGTTGAGCTTTTGGTTTCATAGTTTAGAGGGCCATAGGCTACATCTCGATGTGTGATGCTTGCCCTAAGCTGTGAGACTGTTGAAACAACTGCTTCCTGGATGCCCTTAATTGAAGTGGAGTGAGTCCTGCCAGCACCAAGGCAGACACAGTCGAAGTTGTGCGATAGGCTCTTGCTATTGCTAGTGCAAAAGGCCTCTTCGCGCTGTAGAGGATCCGCTCCTTCCTGGTGGTCATTGGAACGGCCCAGACTGCCGCCCCATATGTTAATATTTTTTTCACAACTGTTTGGTATAATATCTTTAAAATATGAGGGCGTAAACCCCAGTTTGCACCCTGCATTTTCCGCAGGCCATTAGCTATGTGATGGGCTTTTTGTCGTTGCTGTTTGAGGTGTGGGACCCAGGAAAGTTTTCATCCAAAACCATTCCGAGAAGTTTCAACTCATTTACCCTCTTGATCGTTCTGCCTGCCATTGCAATGCACGGGTTTCTAACTAAAGTTTGCCCCAGCTTATGGAACACAATATATTTCGACTTTGCTTCTGAGATTTTTAGTTTTTTCTCTGCATAGAGATTGGCGAAAAGGGAGATTGTCTTGTTGCAGTTGTTTTGAAGGATGTTCCCAGACTTACCACAAACTACGAAGGTGGCATCGTCGGCGAAGGCTATCACCTCAGTGTGTAGACGCCAGGCAGCTTGTAAAATTGAATTAAAAGTGATGTTCCAGAGATCTGGACCTGCACATGATACCTGCGGACAGCCTCGTACTTGTTTTTTGTAGAGGATTCCTCTGTTGTGTGCGGCTATCAAAGTGCGGTCGCTCAAGTAGCTCTTGAAAATTTGTAGAATATTATTGGGATTGCTGCTTTATGGAGTGCCTTCAGCATTGCCGGCCACCACAGGGAATCAAACGCACTCTGCAGGTCCAGGATCAACACCGCTGCTTGGAGCTTATTGTTTTGGGCTTCCGTGATCGCTTTGCGAATCCGATCAAGCACATGAGTAGTGGAGCAGTGCTCTCTGAAACCAAATTGCTTATCTGAAAGGCTACTGGTACTTGCCAAATGATATTTAAGTCACTGAATGATTAATTTTTCATAGAGTTTTCCCAACGTCGGTAGATATTGGCCTAAAGGACGCTGGATCGTTACGATCTTTCCCTTCCTTTGAAAAAAGAATGACATGCCCCGTTTTGAAAGCCCTAGGAAAGTATTCGAGGCTCATCAGCTTGTTGTAGTAGATGGGCAGGAAGCTCGGTCTTGCTGTGTGCAGCGCTCTGACCATTCCATAGCCTATAGAATCAGGATCTGGGGTTTTATTGGTCGAGAGGGTTATTAGTACTACTTGTATTTCATGTGCTGTAAAGGGTACATCATTAATGGTGTTTGTGGAAAGATTGTAGGCTGAATGAGGATCCAGGATACCTTCTACATCATTGCCAGGAAAAACTCCCTTCAGAATTCGTTTAAGAGTATCTTCCATAATTCCTGTTGAACTTTTGCTAGCACTTTGATATTTGCGGTGCTGCGGGCGTAAAAAAAAACATTATATTTGTGTTATACTGACTTCTTTAAGAAAGCTGATCATACTTAATTCTAATTGAAGCCAATACTTCAGCAATCTACAAAAACAATCATTTTATTTACAAAGCAACCTGCATTGCATCGATAGTTCAATATTTACTACGTCGCAAACTGAACTACCATTCTTTCTCAGAAGAGCAGCGGCCTCCAACGGCGATACAGAAATCATTTCTGGGGTTTTCCACACTCGCCACCTGATAATTTTTGCAAAAATTATCACTAATGTTACTCTATAAGTAAATATTAATTCGAATTACAAATAGTAAATTATTAGTAATAATTAAACTAATTATCTAAAATTAATGTCAGTGAACATGAAAGATAAAAAATAAAATTAAAAGTTACGAAATTAGTTCATTTTCAGTCAGATAGTTCAAGGGGATATATCAATTGCACAGGTCTCTTAAAGTCCCCTTTTTTAGTTTTTACCATACATGATAGTACAAGACCATCACTTCCTTTAAAAACTTGAATTACTCGACCTAAATCCCAGAGGAACCTAGATTTAGCTGTTCCTTCAAGTAAAACTACATCACCAATTTTAAGATTTTTCTTGGCTTCTGGTGTACCGAAGAAGTGAGCATTTATTAAATGAAAAAGATACTGAATTTTCCATTTTTTCCACAACGGTTTTATAAGTGTTGTCTGATATTCTTTTCGTTTTATTAGACATTCTCTTGTTGGAGAGCTATTCATGATCTCAGCAAAGTTGTATGGATATTCATCTTTATGTCGGATCAATGGAAAATCAGCCGGCGAGAGCGGTTCAGGTTCATGTAAATCGTTGTAAACATAGATCAAAGGACGTCTGTTCACAATATTTTCGAACTCTGTTAACACAGTCATAAATTCTTCAAAATTCAGTTGAGCTCTGCCTAATATCTTTTTCTACGGTTCCTTTACGGTTTTCATAAGGCGTTCATAAAAAGCTCCCCACCATGGAGCAAGCTCGACGTAAAATTTCCAAGTCAAGTCTTCATTTGCTAGAAAATTTTGAAAGTCTGCACCTCTAATTATGCTGTAAAAATACTGTAAATCTTTGACAGCATATTTGAAAGTTTTCGCGTTATCTGAATAAAAGGTGCGACAGTTTCCTTTTCTCGAAATGAAACGTCTGAGAGCCAAAATGAATTTATTTGCAGACATATTGGAAATGAGCTCCAGATGTAAGGCTCGGGTAACAGCGCACGTAAACAATACGATGTATGATTTCCAAATGTCGTTTCCAGACTTGATGTAAACTGGACCTGTGAAATCCACGCCTGTGTATAAAGGTGGAGTTTCCACAATTCGATCTTTAGGTAACTGAGCTGTCATTTGTTTCGCTGGTTTTACTGCGTATTTCCGACAAATTAAACAGTTTCCTAAGACTTTCTTTACCAGCTGGCGGGCTTTAGGAATCCAAAATTTCTGTCGTAAATTGGCTAAAGTTGCTGCAACTCCTGCATGCAGAACGTTATTATGTTCACTTTTTACAATTAATTCATTAAATTTGGAATCTTTAGGAAGAAGAACTGGATGCTTCTCGTCAACTGTATATTGGTTTCTTCTACTCTTCCCTTAATTCGAAGAATTTTATTTTCATCAAGAAACGTGCCAAGCTGAATATATTAGAAGCTTGGAGCAATTGACTTGTTAGATTGAAGAGCCTTAATTTCAGGTGTGAAGAAATCCATCTGGGCTTTACGAACACAAAATATTTCAGCGGCTTGAATTTCAGAAGCACTTAATGTTACACTATTAGCAGACAGTTTTCTTGTCTTAGCAACGAAATGTTTAATCCATGCCACAATTCCGAGATATTTCATCACATTTCTGAATTTTGTTATATCCAATAGTTGATCATCTCTTTTCACAACAATGTCATAAACAGATATCTTACTACGGCGTTCTAGTTGTTCATCATTACCCACGGCAGATGTCGGTTGAACTGACCAGTTTATATGTTGGTTTTGTAACCATTCTGGTCCAAACCACCAAAGTGAACAAGTCTTCAGAGAATTTACACTAAAACCTCTGGTTAATAAATTAGCAGGATTCTTCTTACCACTACAATGTTTCCAGTTATTGCGATTTGTCAAGGCTTGAATTTCTGAAACCCTATTAGAAACAAAAGGTTTCCAGTTGCTAGAAAATCCTTTGATCCAGTGTAATACGATTTGCGAATCTGTCCATAAATATATCTGTTTACAAATCTGATTAAATAATTTAGTTAGATATTTTGCAAGGTCTAGCTGCCGTCACTGCTCCTATCAACTCCAATCGGGGCAATGTTAAGCTTTTAAGAGGAGCTACTCTGGTCCTTGATAAAATGAAACTCGTTTTGATTTCACCAAACTTATTTGTATATCTGAAAAATGCTACACATCCATATACGTTATTACTTGCATCGCAAAATATGTGTAGTGAAATGTCGCTATTTTGCTTATCAAAATCTCGAAAGTATTTTCCATCTATCGATATTTCTTGTAAATGGATTATTTCCGCAAGTCATTTCTTAAATTCAGTTTCAATATCATTTGGAAGCTGTTCGCCCCACTCAAGACCCTTTACCTATAGCTGTTGTAGTAGGATTTTAATTCTGATTACGAATTGTGATATAAATCCAGTTGGATCATAAATTTTAACAGTAACTTGTAATACTGTTCTTTTAGTATATAATACACAGCTAGTTGAAGATAATTCTAAAGATTTTAAATCTAGTTTAATAGTATCATTTTCTGTATCCCAATCAAGACCTAAAATTTTAGCTTGCGCAAAGGAATCATTCATTGATAATCCGTTTTTTAACCACGTGTCTTTTGACTCCTTAGAATTGGAATTAAATTTACGTAGATTCATACTCGCGTGCTTTAAAATCGTAACTGCATCAAATGACAATTGGTAGGCCTTTTCTACTGTACTCGTTCCATAATACAAATCATCGACATATAAAGATGAATTTAACATTTCATAACTTTCAGGATTTTTAGTGATGTATTTTTAATATGGTGCTTTATTGTGGCTGCTAGAATGAATGGACTGGTACTAATACCAAATGGTAAACGTGTCATGTTCATAATTTTGAACGATTCACTGTTGCCATTCTGAAACCAAAGAAATTTTAAATATTTGCGATCTTCCTCGGCAATACTTATCATTAGAAATGCCTTTTCTATATCAGCAGGAAAATTGATATCGTGTTCCGAAATTTAAGAATAACATCTAATACGTTAGGATTTAAATTATGTCCAACCTGTAACAAATCATTTAAGACTTTAGAATTTTTTCCTTTACATGACGCATCGAAAACAATTCTAACACGAGAAATTTCTTTATCTGGTCTTATTACTGCTCTGTGAGGCATAAAATAACCTGATTCGAAATCTTTATTTTGATATACTTCAACAATTCCGTCATCGAGTTGATCTTGTATTATTTTTGTGTATTCCTTACGCATTTCGACATCCCTATCCAATTTCTCTCTCAAAATCTCAAAACGATTCTTTGCAATATGAAAATTATTATTTAATTCATCAGGGTTAGATTTCTAAAGCAATTTCGTTTGATATTTTCCCTTATCAAAGTGTAAAGAATTTTCAAATTGATCAATTATTTGTTTATCTTTAACAGGAAAGGCTACGTTTTCTTTTGAAATACCAATTGAGTCTAATTCCCAAAATACTCTTAGGTCATTCATTATCTCATTGTTCATAACGTTAACAAGCTTCCGCTTTACCAAATTTCGAACCTAGAATTACCCACCCAAAGACAGTTTTTAATGCACCGAAATGTTTATTAATTGTGATTTTTTCATCTAAGATAAATTTCCAAAATATATCGGATCCTATTAGGATTTCAACATCCAAATACATATCTCCGCAGCATGAATCAGCGAGCGGTAGTTTATGCCTAGTCATGAAGTCTGACACTTGCTTATCCGGAGGTGAAATTATGGCACCAGTAGTGCTTGGAATAACGAGAGTTTCGATTTTAGTTGAGTACTGCGTATTATGTCTAGCTTTGATTTCTAATTGGACGATTGGATATTTCTTTTCTGAAGCGCATTTCATACCGAAGGAATAAACAGAAAGTAATTCATAGCGAGTAGGTTTTAACTTGAGCGCATTCGCTAAATGTTCAGTGCAGAAACTTCTTTGACTTCCATTATCGAGTAGAAGCCTAGTTACTTTAGAATTAAATTCTGAATTTGCAATAACTGCGCATGTTTGTAAATAAACATTTTTTAAACATGTCACACTTGCATTACACTGTGAAATTGAACTGGCAGTTTCAAAATTAGAATTATTTAACTCTTGAGTATCTTTAGCATTACAATTTAAATTCAATAATTCTTTACATTTGTTCTCAATATTATTCGTTTGATTCATTGTTGCAGTATTATTATTTCGGTTATTACCCAGACAAATGGAACTATGATGACTTTCGTTTTTGCAGTTGAAACAAGAAAGTTTATTAGAACGACATTTTTTGCCGATGTGATACATTTTGAAACATTTGAAACAACGTTTGGTATTCCTTAAAATTTCTATTTTATTTTGTGGTGACATTTTGCCTTTAAATGAATCATGTGGCGCAGAACAGAAAACACATGTAGACTGCGTCATATTGAATGCTATTGCTGATGGTGTACTTTTATGAATTCCTTTCACGAAAGTGTTTCGGTTTTGAAGCTTTGCACTCGGATCACTAGTTTTTCCTAATGGTGTTTGAAATTTCGTTTCGTGTTCATTTGAATATTTGTTGCGTGTCAAAAATAATTTTTTCTCTGCTTTCAACTTCTATTTTTAGAATATTAATTATTTTCGAGACCTTCAAATCTTCGTCTATTCCTCATATTTAGTGATCTCTAGAACAATATCTTGCGGCATTAATTTAATCAATATGGGACATAATAGAGAACCGTAAGTTTCTGAATTTACCCCTAAGGCTTCTAAATTGCGAACTTCTGTTTGACAAGTATTTAACAATTCTCTAAGGAGAGAGACGTTTGTCGATTTCCTAACAGGCGTTAGATTTAACAGCTTATTTAAATGAGAATTAATGACCAACAGTTTTTTGTCCAACAGGGATTCAAACTGATCCCAGAATCTTTGCCAATCGGCAGGATCTTCATCGATTCTTCGTATTGTTAACGACGGTAGTTTAACAAATTGTTATTCTAATTTTAACAAGCTAATAGGTTGTTGTGTTCTTTGTGTGCTTGGTTTACATTTAGTGATAGTAGCTTTCAACTTACATGAGCAATTAATCAATTTTTCATGATACTCATCACATTTAATAATTTCGTTTTCTATTTCTTTAACATCCGTAATTTGACTTTGAATTTAAGAACCTATTTCTTTTAACTGTTTAAATTTCAAATTTATCTGTTCTGAAAGTTCTTACAACTCTTCTTCTTCTGTTTCAGTTTCTAAAATTCAAGCTTCGATTTTAGAAATTACTCTTGTTGTAAGAGATCTAAGCGTAGCTCTTTTAGCCTTTGCGATTTCCATTTCGAAATCACTTTTAACAATGCTTTCAAATTAACTTGATATCTTCATTAACTAAATTGTTCTTCTGATTTTAATTACGTAAAGAAGAGGAGTTAGAAGTCATTTGCAACTTGTTCAATCATCAGTTCAATCAAAACGGAAGTAATTTGCAGTATAAGATTCATTTCTTAACATAAAGGAGAATATTATCTTGAATCTTACCTTGAATCATCTTCATATTTATCTTACTTGGAACAAAGTATCCAAAGATAGCAGCACATACTTCCAAAGTTAGTAACACTTATTACTGTATTCTTTATTCGAAGCACAACCAGCGTATTCGGCCTTTTCCCGGCCTTATGACAAAAATATAAGAAAAAACATTATATTCGTGTTATACTGACTTCCTTAAGACAGCTGATCATACTTAATTCTAATTGAAGCCAATACTTCAGCAATCTACAAAAATAATCATTTTATTTACAAAGCAACCTGCATTGCATTGATGGTTCAATACTTACTACGTCGCAAACTGAACTAACTAACATTCTTTCTCAGAAGAGAAGCGCCCTCTAACGGCGATACAGAAATCATTTGTGGGGTTTTTCCACAGGGGGCTTGAACACCTTGAACACCCTTGACGCGATCTTATGAAGGATCCCATAAACTTCTGTGCTGCTAGAGCAGAAGACAGCATGTTACCTGTGTATTGTCGTGCCTTCAGTGTGCCTCTAATACTAACTGGCTGTTCATGGTAATGGCGCATCAAACTGTGATGCCATGTTGTAGAGCAGTGTGGCTTTCAAAGTGGCAGAAATACTGGACTTGTCTCCATGCCTCCTTCAGACCCTTAGCCGACGACTGTCATTGAGCAAACAAAAGCGATATTCATCGCTGTACCCTGTACCCTGTGCCATTCAGTCGGCCAAGTGGATTTGTCCCAATACCATTGCAATCTGCAGCCGTTTCCATTGGAGGCCCTTGCTTCAGTGGGAGTCTTTGTAAAGGATGGCATTAGTGAAAGCGTCTTTAAATTAGTGAAAGTATCTAATCACCTGAAAATTATTCTTTCTGATTTTGGAGCATTCAAAGCTTCCTGCACATTCTGTAGAATGTCGTGAATTGGGTAATCGCCCCGCATGCCTTCAAAGACGTTTCTCCATAGGTACTGACGTTCGGTATTCCACCTAGGTATTCTTTTACCCCTGGCACGCTTCTCATTCCTTCTTTTCTAATGCATTTTTACACAATCTTCTTTTACAAAATGGACTCGTGTAGATGTGTTTCAGGTGCGATGCGACGGAAAGACTAATTAACAGTTCGCAAGCTTAAAACAAAATCCTTTATGAAAATGTTTGACGAACATAAAATGTGTTTCGGCATCTTTGGCCAGGCATTTCTTTAACTACATGTGTGTCTCCAGAAAAGAAAAACAGGTTTAAAAGCGGGTTTCTCACGGCGACAGATAGTACTAACTGTTGGCTTATCGGATATTTTCTTCTCTGTTATCAGGCTAACTTATTATGTGACAAAATTTGCATTACAGGTCATTTACATGAATCGTTCAGCTGCGTATTCCTTGCCATTTGCATAATTATGTAACCAAATATTCATTATGTTGCATTTTTGCTGATAGGTAATGTGTTTGTTTCTTTAGTTCAATACGACAAAGAATATGAGGGCTATCTATCTAAAGAGAAAAATGCATCTGTAGAGAAATTTCTAAAGGAAACAAGCTCGTACTTGCGTTACATATGGAGGAAAACACGAAAATATCTACGCACCCAAATTTGATTCTCTGGGATTCGAACCGAGGTAAATTCTTCTATAAAGCGTTTAGTTACAATTTTTGATTACCGGACTTTATATATGGCTTCCGTTTCTTGCGATATTAAATTACGCGTAGATAGCATACGTGAAAACTTAAAACCAATTTATTTCAAGACGCTATTCTTTTCGGTTCATTGCAATGATTTATCATTTGATACGTTAAATAAATTTGGTTCATTTATTAAGTGTTATGAGTGAAAATTATGCAAAACATGCGCACTGATTTTTCGATTCTGATTAACTAAACAAGTTTCTGATCTGGTTCGGTTGGTTAATTAAAAGCAAAACACGCTACACTGCCTAAGAGAAGATGCCTTAGTGGAAAATGCTGAAGAGAAATCAGTTCATATTTACATTACATATGGATTTATTTTATTAATTAATAATGACAAAGCATACTAGGGCTATCTGCGTGAAGAAAGCCATGCTTTCGCAAAGGACTTCGACAGAAACTGTTTCTTATTCATATTACAAATGGAGAAAATCACAAACACTCCCACGTAGCCAACCCGCTCATAGGAGGGGGGATTTGAATCCAAATTGAACTATAAGTATTAAGTGATCTTATCCACCACAGACAAACAAAGGCAATTACGTAATAAATAATAATATAAAACTAAGTACTACAAATAAGTACTTTGATTACAATTACTTCCTAAAAACCTTACTTATTACCGACCATTTTTTTAATTTAGTTTTTATTTTACGTTAGGTTATTTGAATAAGGCAACGCAAATGAGGACTATCAACCTAAGTGAAAAGATGCATTCGCAGAGGACTTTCTAAGGAAATCTGACTCGTATTCCCATTACACATAGGGAAAATCACGAAAATCTATCATGCAGCCAGCCCGTTTATCTGCGTTCATGCCCGGGTCGAACTGCCAGCATTCAGCACTTAATCACAAGTGGGGCTAGTTTTTTAATAAAATGTTTCATAAAGAAAAGTATTTATTTTTATTACAGTTATTCTTTCAAAACAATGTGTATTAAATATTACCAGTATTATCTGGTATTAAGTATATATATATATATTTTTTTGGTAAATAAATCAGTAATGGCGAAAATCTGTCTTTTTGTGAAGTTTAATATTTGTTGTCTCAGAATTAGTAAGAAAGGGATTGTTTTAATTCTTCCACAACAAAATTCAGACCTTTGCACTATGTTTGCTATTTTCTTTTCTGTCTTTGCAATTGCTATTTTCAACAAAAAATCAGAAAATTTCTCGGAAATCTTATAACTACTGCAAGATTACGTATTAACTTAAAATTTATCTTTTGATAATATACTGCTTCATTTGCTGATAGTTTTCATTAGCCAGTATGATTAACTAATAAAATTTTAGTTAAAATAAATAGAATAAGAACTGTTCAATCGTTTTATGACGAAACTTCTTTCGTTCAGTGGAAAGCTTCGTAGAACCCTAGTTGAATTGTTTGCCTTTAAATAAAAATAAAACGCAAATTAAATAAAACACTTGAAGAACATCTAAACTGAGAAATTCTTTCACGAAATAGAAAAACTTATAAAGTATTTCTCCCGTTTTCTCAGCACGCCTTCATGGTGTAATGGTCAGCACGCTCGGCGCGTATTCGAGAGGTCCGAGCTTCGAGTCCCGACGAGGGCATTGCACATTTTTCATGTCTCCTGCTTCAAAATAAACCTAATGTCTCTGCAGTGGCGCCCGAACTAAAGAATGGTGGATGATGATTCTTCACGACCAGAATTTGGCGATTGGGCTCCTTAGTCTCTAGTCGCCTTTTAAAAAAAAATTCATGACTCCTCATTTTTAAATAGAAGAGTTTTATTCTAGAAAATTTCTTTCAGAGTTTGGTTTAAAGAAAGCTGAATCCGTTCAAACGAAGAGCATTTAATCGACTTTCCTGCTTATTTTTTCTTCAGAATGTCAGAATTATATTCTTCATTACATAACTGCCATAAAAAGACAGGAAATGATTATAATCTTACTTAGAACAATGTATATTAGGTTCCAAAATTTAAGTCACAGAAACAAAATAAAAAATTTATCAAAAAGGCACAAACTGTTTTAACGAAACTCGGTAAAAAAAATACATATTTCACATCATCAGGAAAAAAAGAGGCTTATCAATGGTCATCTGATGACCATTCATAACATCATGATCAAGGGTCATCTCAATGATTTGAGCTACCGCTTACTGGGAAAAGATCTACTTGTCCATAATCTTGTGAAAGCTTTAAAACAAAATTAATTTTGTGGAAAAGTCAGTTGCTAAATAAGAATTCCACTCACTTTCTAAAATTGATGGAGTGCGTGAAGAAATCAACAACATGGAATTCAAGTAATTAAGTACAATGCATTTCAAATTCGAAAGAGGAATTCAAAAGCAGATTTTCTGATTTTTGTGAAAATGAAATTTTTATGAGAATGTTCTCCTCGCCATTTTCAGTAGACGTTGGAAGTGTTCCAGCTGAACTTCAAACAGAATTTACAGAATTCAAACAGAATAATTCTTAAAATAGAATAAACAGAATAATTCTTCAAACGGAATAATTTGGTAGCTCGAAGTACGTGACCAAAGACAAGTAACCAGGAATTCGTAAACATATCTTCTAACTTTGGCAGTAGCTACATATGTGAACAACTTTTTAGTAAAAATGAAAATCCTAAAATCAAAAACAAGAACACGGCTGACAGACAGACATTTGGAGGAAACTTTACGAATTGCAACAAAACCGATTAAACCGGATATTGAAGCTTTAATCAAGCAAAAACATTGTCAAATTTCACATTAAAACTGAAGTAACTAACATCTCCCGCCAGTATTGTTCTTTTAATTGTAAATGAATTTCGTAACATCGTTCTGTAAAATCATTTTTATACTTTTTTTTCATAGTTAAAAAAAAGTTACAAAACTTTTTTAATTCGATTTCCATTTGATTTTTTGAAACCAATGCATATATATATATATATATATATATATATATATATATATATATATATACAATATCACTTCGCTTAGAATCAAATGTAGTCTTGCAACACAAACCTCGCTTTTATATATAAATTTTCTGACTACACTAGTTTTTTTTTTCTTTTTTGACAGACATGGTGGCCCGCGGATCTTTGTGAATTTATTGATGTGGCTCTCGGGCGTGAAATGTTGAAGACCCCCTAATGTAGATCATTGTAAACGTAGGTCAAAGGACATCTATTCACAATATTTTCGACCTCTGTCAACACAGTCATAAATTCTTAAAATTCAATTGAACCTTACCTAATCATAAACTACCGCTCGCTGACTCATGCTGCGGAGATAAGTATTTGGATGTTGAAATCCTAATAGGATCCGATATATTTTGGAAATTTATCTTAGATAAAAAATCGCAATAAATAAACATTTAGGTGCATTAAAAACTGTCTTTTACAGGTTCAAAATTTGGAAAAGCGGAAGCTTGTTTACAAAATATTACCGTTATGAACAATGCGATAATAAATGACGTAAGAAAGTTTTGGGAATTAGATTCAACTGGTATTTCAAAAGCAAACATAGACCTTGTCTGTTAAAGATAAACAAATAATTGATCAATTTGAAAATTCTTTATCCTTTGATAAGGGGCGATATCAAACTAAATAGCTTTGGAAATCTAACCCTGATGAATTAAATAATAACTTTCATATTGCAAAGAATTTTCATATTGTTTTGAAATTGAAAAGAATTTTCAAATTGTTTCATATTGTAAAGAAATGTTCATATTGTTTTGAGATCTTGAGAGATAGATTGGATATGCATGTAGAAATGCGTAAAGAATACACAAAAATAATTCAATATCACCTCGATGAAGGAATTGTTGAAGTATATCAAATAAAGATTTCGAATATGCCTCACAGAGCAGTAATAAGACCAGATAAAGAAACTTCTCGTGTTAGAATTGTTTTCGATGCGCCATGTAAAGTAAATACTAAATCCTTAAATGATTTGTTACAGGTCGGACCTAATTTAAATCCTAACATATTAGATATCATTCTTCATTTTATCAAGGACCAGAGTAGCTCCTCTTAAAAGCTTAACATTGCCCCAATTAGAATTGATGGGAGCAGTGACGGCAGCTAGACTTGAAAAATATCTAACTAAATTATTTAATAATATTTGTCAACAGATATATTTATGGACAGATTCGCAAATCGTATTACACTGGATTAAAGGATCTTCTAGCAAGTGGAAACCTTTTGTCTCTAACAGGGTTGCAGAAATTCAAGCCTTGACAAATCCCAATAACTGGTGGTGTGATGTATTTAATTGTGGCAAAGCACACTAGGGCTATCTGCCTAAGGGAAGGGATGACTTCGTGGAGGACTTTCTAAGGCAAACTGGCTCGTATACACGTTACACATGGGGAAAACCACGAAAACACCCATGCAATCAGCCCGTTCGTGGGATTCGAACCTCGGACCGAACTACCAGTGTTCAGCGACTTTACCGCTCGGGCGCTGGTGGGCCCCCAATAACTGGAAACATTGTAATGGTAAGATGAATCCTGCTTATTTATTAACCAGGGGTTTGAGTGTAAATTATCTGAAGACTTGTTCACTTTGGTGGTTTGGAACAGAATGGTTACAAAATAAACATATAAACTGGCCAGTTCAACCGACATCTGACGTGAGAAACGATGAACAACTAGAACGCCGTAGTAAGATATTTGTTTATGACATTGTTGTGAAAAGAGATGATCAACTATGGGATATAACAAAATTCAGTAATGTGCTGAAATACCTCAGAATTGTGGCATGGATTAAACCTTTCGTTGCTAAGACAAGAAAACTGCCTGCTAATAGTGGAACATTAAGTGCTTCTGGAATTCATGACGCTGAAATATTTTATGTTCGTAAAGCCCAGATGGATTTCTTCACACCTGAAATTAAGGCTCTTCAATCTAACAAGTCATTTGCTCCAAGCTTCTAATATATTCAGCTTGGCACCGTTTCTTGATGAATATAAAATTCTGCGAATTAAGGGAAGATTAGAAGAACCCGAATATACAGTTGACGAAAAACATCCAGTTCTTCTTCCTAAAGATTCCAAATTTACTGAATTAATTGTAAAAAGCGAACATAATAACGTTCTGCATGAGGGAGTTGCAGCAACTTGAACCAAACTACGACAGAAATTTTGGATTCCTAAAGCCCGCCAGTTGGTGTAGAAAATCTTAGGAAACTGTTTAATTTGTCAAAAATATGCAGTAATTACGTCAGCGAAACAAATGACAGCTCAATCACCTAAAGACCGAATTGTTAAAACTCCACCTTTCTATGTCACAAATGTGGATTTCACGGGTCCGTTTTACATCAAGTCTGTAAATGGCATTCAGAAATCATACATCGTATTGTTTACGTGCGCTGTTACACGAGCGTTTCAGACAACGCGAAAACTTTCAAATATGATGCCAAAGATTTACAGTATTTGTACAGCATAATTAAAGGAGCAAATTTTGAAAATTTTCTAGCAAATGAAGATTTTGACGAAATTTATCGTCGAGCTTGCTCCATGGTGGGGTGCTTTTTATGAACGCATTATGAAAACTATTAAGGAACCTTTGAAAAAGATATTAGCAGAGCTGAAAGGAATTTTGAAGAATTTATGACTGTACTGACAGAAGTCGAAAATATTGTGAATAGACGTCCTTTGACCTACGTTTACAACGATTTACATAAACCTGAACGGCTTTTTCCGGCTGATTTTCTATTGATCGGACATAAAGATGAATATCCATACAACTTTGCTGAGATCATGAATAGCTCTCCAACAAGAGAAAGTATAATAAAACGAAAAGAATATCAGGGAACACTTATAAAACAGTTCTGGAAAAAATGGAAAAATTAGTATCTTCTTGATTTAAGAAATGCTCACTTCTTCGGTACACCAGAAGTCAAGAAAAATCTTAAAATTAGTGATGTAGTTTTACTTGAAGGAACAACTAAATCTAAGTTCCTCTGGGATTTAGGTCGAGTAATTTAAGTTTTTAAAGGACGTGATGGTCTTATAGGATCATGTGTGGTAAAAACTAAAAAAGGGGACTTTAAGAGATCTGTGCAGTTAATATACGCCCTTGAACTATCAGACTGATATTGAACTAATTTCACAACTTTTAATTTTATTTCTTATATTTCATGTTCACTAACATTAATTTTAGGTAGTTAGTTATTACTAATAATTTACTGTTTGTAATTCGAATTAATATTTACTTATTGAGTAACATTTGGATTGTATGTTGTTAACTATATTTGTTTATTTTATAGAATTTCCTTTTTGCTGTTTATGTTTGCATCAGGTAAATGTACTTGATATTGACATGTAAGTAGCTTTCTTACATTTGAATGCTGAAATAGTGATAATTTTTGCTAAAAATTAATCAGGTGATTAGATACTTTCACTAATTTAAAGACGCTTTCACTAATGCCATCCTTTACAAAGACTCCCACTGAAGCAAGGGCCTCCAATGGAAACGGCTGCAGATTGCAATGGTATTGGGACAAATCCACTTGGCCGACTGAATGGCACAGGGTACAGGGTACAGCGATGAATATCGCTTTTGTTTGCTCAATGACAGTCGTCGGCTAAGGGTCTGAAGGAGGCATGGAGACAAGTCCAGTATTTCTGCCACTTTGAAAGCCACACTGCTCTACAACATGGCATCACAGTTTGATGCGCCATTACCATGAACAGCCAGTTAGTATTAGAGGCACACTGAAGGCACGACAATACACAGGTAACATGCTGTCTTCTGCTCTAGCAGCACAGAAGTTTATGGGATCCTTCATAAGATCGCGTCAAGGGTGTTCAAGGTGTTCAAGCCCCCTGTGGAAAAACCCCACAAATGATTTCTGTATCGCCGTTAGAGGGCGCTTCTCTTCTGAGAAAGAATGTTAGTTAGTTCAGTTTGCGACGTAGTAAGTATTGAACCATCAATGCAATGCAGGTTGCTTTGTAAATAAAATGATTATTTTTGTAGATTGCTGAAGTATTGGCTTCAATTAGAATTAAGTATGATCAGCTCTCTTAAGGAAGTCAATATAATATAAATATAATGTTTTTTTTATACTCTTAGTAGTTTTGGGAATTCGGCTTATCTTAGTGGAAGCCCATGCCGGTCAGAGAATCAGGAATTTTACTACAAAACTGGAAAACCCTAGATGACCACAAATAAGCAATTAAATTATTATCATCTGAATATTTACTACATTCCTCTACTTTAATTTTGAGTGGGAATACTGTTTCGTCTTTTTCGTGAAAATAAAATGGAGAGAGCAAAAATCACCTGTGCTCTTAACCACCATAATAGTTTTCTGTTCTATTGACCACTATAAATTTATAAATGCACTATTACAATAATTTTCTGCGTAATAATGCAAAGGCGAAAGATTAGCTCGTGTGATAAACAGAAACCACTTTCTCCCTTCTTTCTGCATGCCTTCGTAGTGTAACGGTCGCACATTTGGCGTGTACTCCAGAGGTCCAAGTTCGAGTCCCGGCGAGGGCTTTGCACATTTTCACATCTCTTCCTTCAAAATAACGTAATGACTCTACAGTGGCGTCCACGCTAAGAAAAGGTGGTGGACAATAATTCGTCACCACCAGCATTGGGCGACTGAGTTCCCTAATTCCCAGCCGACCTTTAAAAGGGGGTAGCGCACTGGACGCGTATTCGAGGGGGTCAGGTTCGAGTCCCGGCGTGGACATTGCACATTTTTCACATCTCCTGCTCTGAAATAACTCTAATGACTGTTCAGGCTATATAGTGTCTTTTATATACATAGGGTATTTCCAAAGTTTAGGAATTGAACTTAGTTTTAGTTCAGTTCCTAGAATTTACAGTTATGAACTAACGGTCCAGAAAAAAGTCTTGACATGATTATACAACTATCTCGCACAATCATGTTAAGTCCGATTCAGAAATATGATTGACAGAGACCCAATTTTTATCACTGTTTTTGAAACCATGAAAGATGCGAAGAGCAGTCTTTTTGAGGAAAGAGGATGGGAAAACTTCAGAAATTGTTTAATGTCTGCGAGGAGTATTCTATACCGAACCCTGTTCTCACACTAAAAAAAGGAAAAATCTGAAATGTTTCAGATTTTAAATTACGTCCAAAGGGGCGGTTTTTTTAAGATTTTGTTTGTTACATTTATTTATTAAATAACACGTTTTTCGCACTTGAACCATAAAATTCAGTTTAACAGCAATATTGTAAAATACACTGCTGGCCACCGTAAATGCAACACCCTCAAGGAAACATGCAAATAACATGAAATTTACAACATGCATTAGCGGAGGTGAGATATGCAAATGATTAGAATTTCAGCGCAGAACGCACATCACGCGCGCCTGCGGCGCCACTTCAAAGCGCTATTTAAGGTTTGGAGTTTTCAACGATTTCAAGTTCGGCAATTGTGTTTTTCTTGTGGTTTTTTTTTTCAAAAAAACGAACAATTACGCCTCGTAGTAAACAGCGATCATCGTTTGATCAAGTATCCGAGTTCGACAGAGGAAGGATAGTGGCCTACCGAGAGTGTGCATTATCTTTCAGAGAAATTGTGTTGGACGAAACAGTCGTGTTGGACGAAACCAAACAACTGTAATGCGAATATGTGACCGTTGGATGCAGGAGGGTATGACGGACCGACGTGTTCGATCGCATCCACCTCAGTGCACCACTTCACGTGATGACAGGAACATTGTGCGCATGGCAGTGACGGATCGCTTAGTCACATCACGAAATATAGCACAGCACATTCAGTCTGTAACACATCATCCAGTGTCTGCGCGTACAATTCGACGCCGTTTACAGCAGAGTGGTCTGTCCGCAAGACGTCCATTGCTTGTCTACCCTTAACGCAGAACCACAGACGTCTCCGCCAATGGTGGGATGAAAGAAGGATGTGGACGGTAAAATGGAATGAAATTGTCTTTACCGACGAGTCACGCTTCTGTCTGCAACACCACGATGGTCAGATTCGAGTCTGGAGACACCGTGGAGAGAGGGTGTTGAACAGCTGCGTTATGCACCGCCACACTGGTCCTGCACCGGGTATTATTGTATGGGGCGGTATTGGATATCACTCTCGCACTTCTCTAGTACGCATTGCCGGTACTTTAAACTGCCAGTGCTACATCTCCGAGGTAGAGCCAGTTGTCCTTCCTTACCTTCAGGGCTTGCACACAGCCATATTTCAACAGGATAATGTGCGACCACATGTGGCACGCATTGTCCAAGGGTTCTTCGTCAATCGCCAGATTGAACTGCTTCTCTGGCCGGCTCGCTCTTCGTATCTTTCGCCGATAGAAAACATGTGGTCCATGGTTGCTGAACAAATGACCCAGATTATATCTCAAACTGCCAAACCAGATCAACTTTGGCAACGTGTGGAAGCTGCTTGGTCTGCTGTACATCAAGAACACATCCAAAGTCTCTTTGACTCAATGCCGAGGCGTGTGACTGCGGTGATCTCCAACAATGGCGGCTACTCTGGCTACTGATTCTGGAAGGAACCATACTTCACAGAAGTCTATAAATTTAATCATTTGATACTTGGTCAACATGTTATCTACTAAATAAATTTTGTTGTGATATCTCCTGTCTTTCTTGGTGTTGCAATTTGGGTGGCCAGCAGTGCAGTTTTAAAATGAGCATATCTTTATAATTTCCGAGATTCACGCGCTGGAGATAAAAATGTTTTTTCTGTACAACGTTTCCATTGCTCGCTTTGAAATCCTTGAGTTTGTTAATCAAAAATTCGCTAAAGTTTTACAAAATAGGAAATCGATAATAAAACAAATTCCAAATTTCAAATTTGGTCTTCCGCATGCCCATATTCATAGGAGGATTACGTCGATACGATACGATACGATTTGAGAGTTTGACCATGCTATAAATAGTAATGAGGAGACATCGAATAAGTTCTTAGAGAATGGCTTAAAATAACGAGTTTTTTGTTAGGATAATTGTATTTAATTAAATGGGGATTATGTTGAGAAACTGTATTGTAGTACTGATAAAAAATATAGAAGTAAAAAAAATATTATACCGAAATTCCTAGAACTTTGGAAACATCCCTCGTATATCTATCTATATGTGCCATTACAATAATTTTCTGTATGCAGTGCCGACCTTATATTTCAAAGGGAGGGTTTCAAAAATAGTTTAACTTGCTCTTTTTATGTCATCTGATATCATACTTTCGAGACAATTAAAAGTAAAGCTTAAATAAGTGTTCTGTCCATAGTAGAATATAAATCCTTGAACTTCATAAAAATGATTTTATTACACCAAGAGCAAAAAAATATCATTCCCTATTTAAAGGAAAGACAACTTTAAATTCAATAATTATTTCAAAATGTAATATTTGTTTACACCCTTTGTCTAATACTAATTTTTTATATGGAAATCTAAAAGGCAGTCATTGTCGTTCTCCCCCAAATTTTGACCTCAAGGCCGTTCAGATCTTTGTCTATAAATTTAATATTCTCTGAACGTCTGTGGTTTCATGGAAAAATTCTTGCTACCTGCGGTTTATGTCTAAAGGATAGCCGATGTGATCCATCAAGTCACGCAAACAACTTAAATGCCGATGATGAAAAATTACCAACCTCAGAGCTTGGCGCCGTTGTTAATTACAGACTACGAGTATCTGAAAATAAAATTTACTATTATTATTATCGGAAAAACAATCTTTTTCATGCTATAATATGTTTATTAGTACTCAAAATATCTTCTTGTTATTAAGAAACCTTATTAGAGCAAAACGTCGTTTTAGATACACTAAAAAACTGCAAAAAATTAGTTGTTAGCTGCTTTTGAAACTGAAGCCACAGATTTGCTGCTCTGGACGTATAGTGGTTGGCGTTAAGCTACTTACTCGCCCGAAACAAAGAGTGTGGGTTTAACTCTAACATGAGGTTTAGCTGTAAATATGTGTCTTTATCTTCTCGCGGTGTAATACCGATCTACCTCCTGTGGTACACCCTGGGAAATGTTCTCGACGATGAGACGAAATGATGGTTGGCTTCGGCTATTCCCGACGATTAAAAAATTTGCAGCGGGTTCGGAAAATACTCCTTCAAGCTGAAGTTCTAAAATAATTTCAGAATTAATACAAGAATTATTTCAGAATTAATTAAGAATTTATTACGTTTTTCAGTTCATGAGAAATAAAAATTGTGTTCATTTCACATATTTTATACTCTGAATTCTTAAATTTACAACATAACAAAATAGATTAAATATAATCACTTCCGTATTTTAGGACAGGGGGGGGAGAAGAAAGAAAGAAGGAACTCAAAACTTTTAAATGATGAGAAGAAAGTGCATTAATTTCTAAACGATCATAAAAATTTTAATTTTTTTCATTTTTCAGTTGAATTACAGGGGTTTGAAGGTTTGTGAAAACTTTATTAAGCCTTCTTAGGTCTATTAAAGGGGACACTTACATGTAGCGAAAAAATTCGAAATTTTAATGTTAGCACTATAAAACAAACATCACTTTCTATAGTCTTCCCAATGACTTTAAACTTGCCCTCATTAATTCCCCGAAATGCCGCGAGAAAGACACTTTTCACATTTATACGGGGTGGTCATAAATCAGTAAGCACTCGTCAGTGATGAATATACAGCGAAAGAAAGAAATGCGTGATTTATCATTGTTTTTTGATTTTTCTATTTATTTTATTTAATTCAATTATGGCAAAGCACTCGGGAGCTATCTGCCTAAGGGCAGGGATGCCTTCATGGAGGACCTTCTAAGGGAAACTGGCTAGTATGCACTTTACACATGAGAAAAACCACCTTTTATGAATTTAAAGCATGACTGGAAATAAAACAAAGGGGCTTTTAAAGGGCTTAATTCGACGAATGTTTAGATTTTGAGCGTCCTCTGAAAAATGAAAAGTACTTAAAAATGATTAAACTTAAAGGGCATATACAAATATATATAAGATAAAAATACGATAATATGCAAATTACGTAATTCAAGAAAACTAGGCAGTTAATAGTTTATGATGTTAAATAAAGATTTCTTTGGTGATGGTTAATACTAAATTATGAATTTAACAATTTCAGTGTGTTACTAGTCTTGACATGAAACATTTCGCTCTGATTCCCCCCCCCTCCCAAGCCTTGAATTCATCCGATATCCGGTTTCGGTACTTCTAAACGTTTTGAGTAAAATCGTAATTCTAGCTTTCGACCGCGTTTGGCATCCAGGACTTACTTACAAACTGATTCATCTCAGATTCCCCAGGGAACTGATTTTAATAATCAAATCATTTCTAGAAAACAGGACTCTTACGGTTAAGTACGGGGAAGAAATCTCTAGTGTCAAGCGCATTCCATCGGGAATTCCCCAGGGGTCAAATTTAGGACCCCTTTTTTATATTATTTACACAAGTGACTTTCCTCCTTTTAGGGCAGATGCTAATATCCTTCTGGCCTGTTACGCCGACGATGCGGCCCTTGTCGTCAAATCGAGAAGACCAAACCCTGCTTTTAGCAAAAATGCAGGAGAAAATTCCAGAAATCAAAAGATGGGGCAGCAGGTGGAAAACGTGCATTCAACTAGAAAAATAAAAAATACTCCTAATAAGGAAATATAAGAAAAGGGACACTATCACGTCAGAAGTTAAGCTTTTCGGAGCTCAACTCCCGAGGGTGAATTCTGCTAACTATCTGGGTATCACCTTCAACAGAAATTTCACCTGGTCTGACCATATGTATAGAACCTGTGGCAAAGCTTATGGCATTATATTCAGGTTCTTTCCACTACTAAAATGTGAACATCTTTCTCTGAATTTGAAACAGAAACTGTATACTTCCATCATCCGCCCGATTATTACTTTTACGCGTCCCGCGAATGGGCGAACGCCAATGAAAACGAAATTAAACAACTTCAGACTCTTCAAAACAAGGTTTTACGTTTCATCACCAATGCTCCCTACTTCGTCAGAAATAGAAGTCTTCACTCGGACCTAAAACTGGAAACAACACAAGATTTCACCAATAGACTGAATGAACAGTTTATAAGTTACAGTTTATAAGATATTTCTCCCGCTTTCCCAGCGTGCCTTCGTGGTGTAGCGGTTCTGCACGCTGGGTTGGTATTCCATAGGCCGTGGTTCGACTCCCAGCGAAGGTGATTGCTCATTTTTCATCTTTCCTGCTTCCAAAAAAAATCCTAATATCTCTGAAGTGGCGTCCGAACTAAAAGGTTGTTAGATGAGGATTCTCCACACCCAGGATTTGGCAATTGGGTCCCCTAAAAACCCCAATCGCCCTTTAAAAAAGGGGAGTATATAACGTATTTCTCCCGCTTTCCTAGCCTGCCTTCGTGGTGTAGTGATTATGACACTGGCCGGTATTCCAGAGGTCCGTGGCTCGATTCCTGGCGAAGGCGATTGCTCATTTTTCATCTTGCCTGCTTCCGAACAAAAACCTAATGTCTCTACAAGTTTTACAATAGGACTATAAGCAGTAACCCTGCAAATTTTGCGAATGTTCTAGTCTACGAAATTTTACACGAGAATAAGAAAATCAGACCGTTCGCTGCACATGTTTTGCATTATGATCTTCGTGACCAGGCCAACGAATCAGAAAGCGGAACCTCACGAACTCACTTCCCTCAATCGTAGATTTCATTTTTTTCATTTTCTACTCATTCTAGGAATTCATTCAGTACTTCAACACACAGACAGTCAGGCATCTTCTCTAAAAGAAGCAAGGTGCTTCACACTCTTTGCTCCATCTACTTCTGCCTCTCCTGGAGAAAACGTCGCTGATGTTTTTCACCTTCGCCAGGCCCGTTTGGGACTCGTTAAGGAACTGGTAAGAGCAGAAAAGGAAATCTCCTGCTGTGGACCAGTATGTTACAAAAGTATCAAAGTATCGTAATTCTAGCTAGAGTGCACTGAAATAAGAGAGATTCCGTTGAACAACTGAATTGCAGCATTAACGGAAAATATTAATGCCACATTCGTTTAGAAGTTATTAAACTGATATTAATATTAAATACATAATGAACTACTTAATTTCTTTCGAAATAGCAAAATGCGTGGAAAAATTTCAGAAGTGAGGGAAAAATTCTTCTTATAAAAAATATGAACCTATCAGGGAGAGGAATTTTTATGGGCTATATTCATTTAGTCAGAAGGCTTCTTGCGAGCGTGACATAAGCCACCCCTATTGGTGTTATCTGGCAAAGCTAATTAGACAGTTAAATGACTGATCGGCTCAGCTACTAATAATTTGTAAGAAGTAAGCGTTTGGCTATTTGAAAAAAGAAAGAAAGATAACAGCTTTAATCCCTCATATCATGTTTGTTACTATGAACTTAATTACCTTACATTATCAGGTTCAATGTTTCTTCTAACTTTCTTCGGAAACATACAATGACCTGACTAGAACAGAGAGCTTACTAAAGCTATGTTCACTAATTGTAGTAAGTGGACAGGATACAGACGAAGGGTATACAAAACCCTTTATTTTTTTCTTTATATACAATGACTTCCGTACTTCGGAATACAATGACCCTCCACTCGGGGTCTAACTTAAAAGATATCAAAATAAAACTAAACTCTAATTTAACTTTAGAATAAGATTGGCCTTATAATAACAGAAAGCGTATGTAGCACAGAGACTGTGAACACTACAATACGTTTAATTTATCAAGAGGATTAAAACCTCTGGCCTGGAAGGCAAAGTAGCAACTGCGTAACTTCTAAGGTAAGCGGCCTGCTTCGAACTCACGGCTTCCTCTCTTCTGCTTGGCAAAAAGGCCACACTTAAATACTTGGCGTTCGCCAGACAACTTTGCATAAACTCCTTCACGCTTATAATTCTGGCCGGAAGTAGAAAATAAGAAGTGATAGTAAAGATTTAAAATAAAATAAACGTTAGTAAAACTTAAGATCCTTACAACATTTGTTTAATTGTTTTGACTTTATTCTAATTTAATCTTCATTAATTTTTGTTCCCATTCTTGACGGCATTTTGCAGAAAAACAGGATTTCTAATTTTAAAAGTTAAGCCCTAGTTGTAGAAATTAAGGGCAAATTTAAAGATTATTTACATACCAGAGATAAAGAATAGATATCCTGAGTAAATTAAGCAAATAAATATAGCTGTAAAACTGTCCAGATGCGATGGAAAAAAGCAATAAAATATCAAATCGACTCATAAATTATATACACGCCTTCGTGAAATAAGAGCTGTCTTAAATAAGACTTGGATCAGTCTGCTAATTCCTCAAATAGATAAAATTACATGAAATTGATCTATTTAAGTGATAGTAGAAAAATGTAAGCACAATTTTAGTAAGGATATCTCTTATTGCTAAGAACGACTTTTATAAAATCGTTGAATACCAGATAAAGGAAATGGCGATTTCTGAGTTTATTTCAATCAAAAAACACAGTCGCAATTCACAAAAAAGCCAATACGCAAGACAAACAAAAATAAAAGATCCTCCCTTTTAAACAAAATATGCTCTAAAAAATGCGAAAAACTTGATTCTAATGATAATTTATGAGCATTTTAAACGCAGAGAAATTTTCCTTTTCAACTCCAATTTTCTCGAAATTTTATTAAATATATTAAATTCTAGACCAATGGATTATTCGAGTTGAATGTTTTCTGTTTTCCCCTTTAGACTGAAAATAAACATTTTTCTAAATTTCTACCAGCGGTATTCCTAACATGATAAATGAAACTTAAAAGACTGAGTCGTTAGTTTTGCTAATATCAGCATTAACTGCAGCAGCATTCAACTTTTATGTGGCATTAAGATAAAATAACAATTTATTTACCGATTGTGTTTAGAAATATATATATAAATCAAACAAAACTGAATTATGATCTTACATACCATGAGGAGCTGCTCAGGATTAAAACAAAACCTACTGAGCTTATAAATAGTACTGCAAATAACTACGCATCCTCTTTTGCCACTTCCGCTTAGCTTCCTGGCTATTTTCCATTAGTTCAGATTTAACTGCGTACCTATAACTGGGGGGGGGGCATTTAGCACCCCTAGTGTTCTACGAACTAAGAAGATATGTTCTAAGAAATCTATCATCCAAAAATAAATTATACTTGACTACCAAGCTGGTCGTGCTTCTTCCAAATTTCCATCCGCAATTTCCAGTCATCTACGCAGAAGTTTTTCTCGGCCATGACTGAAAAGTGCATGGTTTCATCATCTCTATCCAACATTCTAATAAGTTCTATTGAAGCATCAACAAAATTATTGCATAGATATGTATACTAAGAGAAAGCTCAGAATCTATGAAGCAATTTGGAATTCCAACTTTAATCGAAAATAAAGCACATACTGAGAGTACTAATAAGTTCAAGGTAAAAATTGGCTAAATATAAACTATGAATAATTTTATTCGCTAGTAAGTTTTACCACCTGACGATTTTTTTCATTCCACAGTATGCTGAACAATGCGAAAAAAATCGTTTTGCGGCATTATACAAGATTAATGCTATAATCCAGCATATTTGATAATCCAGCATAGGTAAAGTCCGGATAATCCGATGCATATAAAACCGGATAATCGGACTTTTGTTGTATGCAATGCTCTATGCAACAACTGCTGTTTGACAGTTAGAGAGATAATTGTAAAAATATGATAGTTTGATAAACTGAATGAAAAACAATATCAAGTATTCCATTAATGAAAGAGACATTTTTTACATTAATATAGTACTAAATTAATTAAAATTGTATCAAGAAGTTTCAGGTTTTACTCCTTGATACTAGTGCACCAGAACACGAAACATAATGTAGAAGGTGTTAAAATATGTTCAATGTTGCTTATAAATTGAAACGTAAAGTATGCTTAGAGAATGACATCAAACTCTGCAGAAACCATGAAAAAAATAAGCTATCAACAATCACATAAAGCAAATAATTCACAGTTTGGTAACAAAAATGGGAACATAAAGTCTGTTTCGACAAGGACACTAAAATGGGTAGAAAGTTCCAGAAATTATAAACAGTCAGCAATCTCATAGTATAGGCAATATTCGATGGCTCGAAGTTAAATAAACAAACAAAAGAATTTTTTTTTCCTTTTTTTTTCAGTTTTATACAAATGGTAACATAAAACGCCTTTTGAGAAGATATAAAACTGTACAGAAATCTTCGTAAATTTCAAACTGTCAGTACACAGATAATGTAAAAAACATACACTAATTCAGTTTAAAAAAAAATCTATTAAATACAACAGGTTGGCAAATGACATATAACACGGTACGAAGGTATCGGTATACTACACGGAAATCTTCAGAAGTTATAAATACGTAAGCAACTGTTTAATTTAGACATTTATTATGATTTCAGTAGAAAAAAAATTAGATAGGAGGTCAAAATTAAAATTTTTCTAGAGGAAACGAAAGTTCAGCTGAACTGTATTATTAGCATCAGAACAATTAAAATATTAAAAGCTGAATCACTAATTGGGAAGTGCTACCAGAACTGAAGGCAGATATATATTGCATAATTAAATTGGTGGCTACCTTAAATGCGTTTAAAAACAAAATAAAAAATTCAATACCGATAAGAAAAGTACTATTCTTGACGGGTTACATCCTTCCGTAAGTGCAAAGCAAACTTCCAGAAAATTTCGTGGGCAGTGCGTCCTTGACCATGCAAGTTCAACCGAACGAGTTGATTTATTTATATTTTAACAACGAAACTATATATTTCTGCAGATTTCAAAACATTATAATGACAAGTAACGCTTTTGTAATAGGTAATCTTTGAACGATAAATCATCAGAATTGTTGTATTAAAAGAGAGAGCAAACATGCATCATCGTCATTCTAGTAATCGTCAACGATTTAAAAAAAAAGGGTAAAAATAAAAAGGTGAGCAAAAAAAAAAAAATGTCCATCAGTTCATTGACTTCATTATGCCGGATTTAACCTGCATGCCATTGATGAACTATGATTAATGTATGCAAAATAAGCAAATAATTGAGAGTTCCTGCCTTGCATGAAATGCTTGCATTACTTTTCGATAACTGAGTGCTAATGTTTCAGACGAGGCAGAAACAACCTGTCGCATTGAATTTACTTCATGTGGATGTTTTTATTAATTTTTCAGGCTGAGGGCAAGGTTGAGGGTGAAAGACAAATCGGACGAATACAACGACTTTGGACACTTGCCAAAATCTGCAAAATAAAGGGAAGAAAAGTAAAATTTTGTGCTCTGAATATTGAATAAAATCTCGCATGATATATAAAAAAATCTGGATGAAAGTTATTAACAATTCACTTTTACCCTCCGATGTTTTTAATCTTTGGTTATTTTTTTAACGTACTCAAATGGCAATCATAAACACGTAGATCATTTTCTTTTCGAATAAGGAAAAAAATGTTGCTCTTATTGTTGATTTAAGTCTAAAGCATACAGCAGTTGAAGAAATTGTCATTATCAAATTATAAAGTGATTCAAAATATAAAGTGCGGAGAAGAAATTATTATCAATATTCGTAATTTTTTTTAACACTCTAACACAGGAAAGTCATATTCGTTTGAATCGCGAACAACTACAGTTCATAATACTGCAAATCAAAACTGCCTCAGTTAGCCGAAATTCATAATCTTCAAGTAATTTTAACCTTGTGTAACGCGAATACAAGTTAGTTTTCCTTAAAATGTCCTCCACGAAGGCATCCTTACCCTTAAGCAGATAACCCTTCAGTTCTTTGCCGTAATCTAAATTATACAATAATCCAAAATCGTCATTCATGAGTCGCCGACAACGCCTCTGTTATAATCAGCTTTCTATGATGCTTATTTGATTCCACTTTTCAGTGACGTGCATGTAGATGCTCTTATCTATGCTTATGCATATATGCGTCTATTGTAGACCGCCAAGATGATATTCGTCTTAGGTCAAATCATGCGGAATTGAATGTCATCGCAGTGAGAAATTTTATTGAAGTAAAAGAGATACGAGTCTATTGGGAATCCGCTGTAAAAGATGAAGGGCATGCTAAGTGGATATTCTTGTAAAAGACGGCAGATACATATTCGCCTTTTTCAGAGCTACGTTTCATTTTTCAGTTGCAACTGGCATTCCTTGTCAGATATAACGAAAGTAATTTATGTTTACTTTTGTTGACTTCGACAGATTGGTTTCTGTTTCTTTTCCAATGGGTGTAGCTATGAATACATGATAATAAAAGCTAACTAAATGCTTGCTTTTGAAACGCTGTAGTATGTCTTTCCTCTGCTGGTTTTTCTGTTTGCTTCTTTCCTCCCCCTCCTGAAGAACAAACTTTTTCCATCTTAAACAGAAAATGCGGAGAACTTAAAGGGCTAACAGACTCTGTAACACCATAGGTAACCCGCAACGTATCCTGGAAACGGGCACTTGTAGAAACAACCCGAACAGTTTAGATTCCCCCCCCTCGCAAAATTTTACTCTGAGACTCAAAATTTCGCTTTTAGCGTGATGTAGAGTGTAGCTCAATTAATCGGAATAAAGGTAGAAACTGATCGCCATCGGTAGGTAATGTGTTCCAGACAACTTTCCCCACTTCCCTGTCCTTCTGCAGCTGCCCCAGACATGGCTTGCTGATCTCCGAAGCCCAGGGCTTCACTTCTTTTTCTTTTAAAAGCTTATCTCAACTGAAGAAGCTTCATTTTTGGACTTTTACCATACGTCACATTCAGGAATCTGAAAAGAGCAGGAGTAGTGCATCTCCCGCTGTATGCCAGAAGAACCAACAAAGTATTATCAACGGAGGGTTTATATTTCTACTTGGATTCTGCGTAACGCATCGGGACTTCATCGGGCTTCCGATCCGATCCGATCCGAACAAGTATGGCTGGAGTAGGCGCGAAGCGCGCTGTTTCCAGCTCATGAGGAGAGCCAGTAGGCACATGACGGTAGGAAGTCTGACGTGGTAGGAGTTAAGAGAATGAGGTGAGGCAGAAGGGGAGCGAGCAAGATGCCGCAAGCCTAGGAATTAGGCCAGACAAGAAGACGCGCCGCAGACGGAGCTGTGCAAGGTAAAGCAATAATGAGTTTTTAAGATAAGATACTGTGAAAGTATACTACATGACAGAACGAGTTTGTAAGAATACAAACTCTCAAAGGCATACATTTGCAAATATAGAGTTACAGTGACAAAAATGCAGTTTGGAAGATCAGAAATCATATAGAAGTTTCGATGAAATAATAAGAAAAGTATTCATAAAAGCTATATACAATATGTACAATTATATACAGGAATGTTCTACTTTATGTAGGAAAGTTCAGATCTCTGGCTAGGTGGGCTGCCAGCGGTCGTAACTCTTTATCTTCCGGTAGTGGAATGTAGTCAAATACATGTAATTTTGTCATGTGAGGGCATGTAACTGCTTTCTGGAAAAAGCTGGAGTTTAGACGATGAAGATGCTCTATGACAGTTTCAATTTTCAAATCTTTGTGTAAAGTCCTATTAGATACAAAATAATGCGCATTCGTGAAGGTGCGCAGCAACTTGTTCTGTGTATTTTGTAAATTAGATATGTCCCTGTCTCTAACTGATGCCCACGCAGGGGAAGCATTCGTGAAGATTGGCCGTATAACAGAGATGTATAAGTGCCGTTTTCTTCTTAAGTCCAGTTTAGAGTACTCGTTAATAAGTGGGTTGAGACTTTGAATGACTCCTAGTGTTTTCCCCTGACATGAGTCAGGTGATCCTTCCAGGAAAATTTATCATTAATAATAACGCCAAGGTAATTCGCCTTGCGTACTCTAGGAACTTCTGTATTAAATAGTTTAAGCTTTTCCGTGATTTCAGTGGCAGAGTTCTTCTTTCGGATAATGAGCAGCTTGGATTTATCTGCGTTAATTGAAATACGCCATTTGGTACACCAAAATTCTATTTGCGGCATGATTTGTTGAAGTTTCCTGACAGCTTGATTAGGACACATAGATTTTACAGCAAGCGCCGTATCATCTGCATAACAGCCAATGAAGTAATTGTAGTTAAAGCCTGTTTTAGGGAAGTCAGTCACAAAGAAAAGATATAAGATCGGACCTAAAATTGACCCTTGCGGGACGCCGGCGTGAATTCTTTTGACTTCAGATATCTCATTTCCAATAGAAACATGAAAACTTCTGCCTTTCAGGAATGAATAGATGAGACACGTTAAATTTTTGGTGAAGCCAAGGGAACGGAGCTTGAAAATTAGACCCTCGTGCCAGACGCGGTCAAAAGCTTTGGCCACGTCTAGCATGAGTAAAGCCACATTTTGTCTGTTATGTAATGCACTGCCGATGAACTCAGAAAGTCTGACCAATTGTTTCGTGGTGGAAAGCGTTTTTCGGAAACCAAACTGTTCTTCTGGTAGTTTCTCTAAGTATGGATGGATTCTATGATAAATGATGCGTTCAAAAATTTTCCCCAAAACGGGAAGCAAACTGATAGGTCTAAATCCTTCTGGGCGAGTGGTAACCTTGCCGGCTTTAGGTAAGACAATCATTTTGGCTCTTTTCCAGGCAAGCGGAAAGTATCTGATAGTTAAGCAAGCATTTAAAATACTGGCATATCTTGCAATACAATTTTTTGGTAAGTTCTTGATCGCTAGGTTGGTTATTGCATCATAGCCCGGAGCCTTCCTGTTTTTTAGTTTTCGTATGATTTCTTGGATTTCATGTGGAGAGGTGAGTTCCAGATTGTCTTCTAAGTCTTCCTGTGAGGTAAACCAGTCATTAATGCAGTATCTTACATCATAGGCAAAGTCTATGTCACAAGGACTCTCGTTCGGTTTAAACTGATTTTCAAAATGTTCTGCAAAGGCGTTTGCTTTTTCTTTATTAGTGAGAGCCACGCAATTATTGAAGTCAAGTGGTTTGTTCGCTACAGCCTTTCCTTTTAGATTTCTGACAAATGACCAGAAAGCATTGTCTGGTTCATTAAAATTCATGATTTTCTCGTCCCAAAGGTCATTTCTGAGCTGAAGAATTGATTGCTTGATGTCACGATTCAGTCTATTAATTTCCGTTTTAGTACTCGGGTTCCATGTTCGATTCCAGGCTTTCCTTAATCTATTTCTTTCTCTGATTTTATCTTTGATGTGGGGGGGGGGAAGTCTGCCAGATGTCTGTTTAATGGGAATGCTCTTGGTGGCGGTATTGACTGCATTAATGATACTATCAGTAAACAGGTGCACAGCTAAGTCTATGTCCTGCTTGGTTCTTAAAGCTGTGTTCAGGAAGGTACTATTACTTAAGATTAGATTATACTGCTTCCAGTCTGTGAACTTTTTCTCCTGCGTCATTTTGTCTTTTAGGATTCCAAGTGTGGCCATTACAGGTAAATGATCCGAGCTTAGATCATTAACAACTTCAAGATATACTGGAATTGAAGCGGAGGTAAGTAGTAGATCAAGAATGTCCCCTCTGTTCGGGTCGTGTGCAAGATAAGTGTATTCCTCAGACGCAAAGAAATAAACAGGTTGATTGTTTATAAATTCAAAGAGTTGTTCTCCATTTGGTTTTGTTTTACGACAGTTCCATTCCTCATGTTTCGCATTAAAATCACCTGCTAATATAACAGGAAGATTTGTGAATAATATGTCTTTTAACAATTCAGCTTCTAAAGGGTATCTGGGTGGGTTATAGAAGGCTGTGAAATATGTGTTTCCATAACCTGGAAGAAAGACGTAGACAGTGACACATTCTTGCCGATTATTTCTGTACTGCTTAATCATGCATGATTGGAGAGAGTTCTTTACGTATATCGCTACCCCACCACCACGGTGACTAAGTCTATTTGTGCGATAGCATCTGAAATTCATTATGTTAATACTAATACCAGGATTTGCATGTGTCTCTGTTACCATAGCAATGTCAACATCATTGTTTTGAATAAAGTCGGTGAGTTACAATAATTTTCCATGAATGCTACATGCATTCCATATCATCACATTTAAAGGCACTTTTAAATTCCTATTTTTCCTCATTGTTAGAAGATTTGGAGGGAATGTTTTCTTGACTTATTTGCGATAACTGTTTGACCTGTTGAGTAAGTTGGAAGCCTGCGCTTTTGATGACGGTCACCAATTCGCCAAATCAGCGAAGACTTTTTTAGCCTCGGTGAGTTGTTCTTGATAGATTCCAGCTGAGAGAGCCTTAGCATAAGATTTGTTTTCTACAACTCTGTTGCTGAAAACTTTCTCCTTGACTATTTTTTGTTTAGGGAATCTTTCGCATCCGCGAAAACTTGAGGTGTGTTCTTTTCCGCAGTTTACGCAGCATAATGGTACATCTGGTTTTCCTTTATCAGGACAATCTCTAGAGAATTGATCCTTAGCACATCGGACACATTTTGGAGGATAGTTGCAGCATTCCTGAGTATGACATCGGAAGCACTGCAAGGGCCCCTGACGTCCTTTATACTCTTGGATTTTAATTTTCATATCACAAAGAAATTGCTATAAATTGCATGATAAATCTTCTTTGAGTCTTCCGACTTAGGCAACGTGATAATGAACAGAGGTAGTTTTGTGACAATACCCTCCCTTCGGCGGGTCATCTGTTTAACATCCTCTACTTTGTAGTGTAATTCTACCAGGTCTCTTTTAATATCCTCAATTGGAGTTCTGTAAGTTAGTCCTCTCACTACAACTTTTAAAACGGTAATCTAAATACGAGAGCAGAATTCTAGAAAAGATTGTGATTGACTCAATCGGGACATATTGTTACGAATTTGGTATTTAAAAAGCTAATGTTAGTTCAATTATAAATTAAATGGTTTTATTTCTCGCGCAGTGCAGCGCGTAACGAATATTAAAAGAAAGCTGAGCCGGAAAATTAAAAATACAAGAGCGCGTGCATTAAATAAATAAATATCTCTTTTTCATTTCGAGAAAGTACTAGAAAATTCTAGCGCATGATTTTTAAAATCTTATAAAAGAAAGAAAACATCTCAGTTTGTAGTAGTTGCTTAATTTGTTGTTGTTTAGAAAACTGCTCTTGTTGATTGTAGCGAATTCGCGGATTAGCTTTCTTTAGCTGTTTTGAATTACGTTCTATTGGACATTTGAGTAGTTAAAAGATAATTACTGTGAGATATTGTAATACTGCATGATAATTTGAGAAAATTTAAGCATTTTTGTTGTGATAATAATAAATTTTTGTTCATTTTTCATTGGACTTGTGCATTCATTTCATAACGAACCCGTACGCACGCAACAATATGTTTTAAATAAAACAACATCGGGATCAGAAGCATTCAGGGAAAGTTTGTGCTCAAGTAAAAAGGCAAAAAGTAGGCATTCTGCAATAATAAATTTTAGGTTCTTTGTTTCCGAAAAAAGAAAATAATAATTTTTCGTTTTTTCAATACAATTTAGGATATTTGCGTGTTATCCGGTCGACTGTCAAAGTTGGCTACTGTCGAACATGAAGGTTGGCAGAGATCACGCCAAAGCTGCACGATCGTTTCTAAGAAATTCTGAAAGAACTAATTCCTCTTCATTTAATAATCTATTAGTATTTCGACTCGCTTCGTTTCTGCTCTTGACAAAAAAAAAAAAAAAAGTTTTCGTCGATTTCCGCCACTTAGTCAAGCTTTCATATTTTACTAGAAGCTTTGTTTACGATGTTATGCGTACAGATTTCCCACAGGTTCCAGTCTATTACTGTTTTGTCTGCCATATTCAGCTGACCATATCATGTCCATCAATGCACATTTTTTTTTTTTAAGGTAGGATCACATAACTTTGAATACAATCCATTCCTTACTATTCTGTAGAAGGCAGGCATCCCCAGATTTATTCCTTTTTGTTTTTCAAAATTCGAGAAAGATACAGCAATAAAAATAAAAGGTTACTTGTCGAAAATCACTCGGGTTACATCAAATTAAAGCTCAAATGCTATGAGTAACGCTTATCCATAAATAAAGCCGTTAAATCGCGCTGGTTGCCGAGAATTTACTGTCAACGAGATAATATGTCTAATTCTTATATTTTTATGAAAGCAAATATGTTAATACTTCGCACCTTCCACTAGGCGCAATCAAAAAACTGAAATGACAGATTGTACACATCGCATTATATTTTCTTGGTGAAATAATACAAAGAAAATCTTCTGTTTACGTTCTTTTTTTCAAATACTTCGCCGACATGCAGTGCACAGGAGGCAATAAAGACACAGATTTAATGAAACTTTCGTTTTAATATGCCTTTTACACAAAATATACAACAAAAACGTAAATTTGCATATCAAAAAAGAATTGAAAGATCATACAGCAAAATGTGGGAACAAAATTTAGTACTTTGTATTCATACATTTTGCATTTATAACAGCTTATAATCTATTTCTCATAGAGAAAAATCAAAGCCCTGTTCGGAATTTTGTACCATTCTTGCAGGAATATACGCTTAAGTTTATCTTTATACAAAATTTTATGTTTCCTGACTTCTAGGTCCAATTTGTGCCATAAATTTTCAATTAAATTTATTTAAGGCGATTGAGGCGGTGCTTTTAACTGGCGAGGAGTAACTTTTGTCAGGCGAGGTTCATTGTATCCTTAGGGTAATTGTCCTGTTGAAACACAAATGATGTTCCTAAGCCAAGTTTTGTCGATCAAATCATACATTCAAGCAAATCGAATCATAGATTTGCTGCGAGTGTTTAAAAATGAAATCTAGTGCCAGCCTTTCTAAATTAATTCAGCGTTTGTTTATAGTAAAATGACGAATGTTTTCGGAGTGCTGACGTTTCAAATCATTCCAGTGCTTTCAAGATCATCAAATGTCATTCCAGTGCTTTCGGTCATTATTGGACCCACCAGCGGCAGAGCGGTAAAATCGCTGAACACTGGCAGTTCGGTCCGAGGTTCGAATCCCGCGAACGGGCTGGCTGCATGGGCGTTTTCGCGGTTTTTCCCATGTATAACGTATATACGAGCCAGTTTCCCTTAGAAAGTCCTCCACGAAGGCATCCCTCCCCTTAGGCAGATAGCTCTAGTGTGCTTTGCCATATTCTCAATACACCTCGGTCATTATTGCCTCCTGTGCCTATCTTGATTCGGCTCTCATGCGAATATATTAAGATATTTTGCAGTTATAGGATTAAATTTACACTTAAGTAGGTGCTGGAAAATTATGTTCGCTTCTGCTTTTGCGTAATTGAATCTACATTGGGAACTGATATATTTTTCCTTAATAAATTGGATATTAAAAATGTAACACTGTGATATGAAAAAAATATAATTTAATGATATTAGAAATTTGAATTCTAATAATTTAGAAAAGTAAATAAGTAATTCTTAGATTTTTTAATTATTTTTAGGGAAGGCTCATTATATTTAAATATTTGTATTTTTGAAATTTTGTTGAAAATTTTGAATACGAATTTCATAATTATTCTAAAAATGAAGTAAATGTAAAAGATAAGTGAAATTAGTACAGGTAAGTAATATGAAATTATGGAAAATGCATGTTAAAATTTATGGGTGATTGTATGTTAAATATGAAGTAAGATGAGAGAGTATTGGGTTCCTAAACAGAGGCCTGTAATTACCTCTGTACAGTTGTTCCTTTTACCCTCTTCATGTAGGATAATGTTGCAGGCTCTCATTTTATAAGTGTATGTAATTTTTTATATTATTATACTTTTTTATTGTGAAATGTATTAGTGCAGTTCTCAAAGGCCAGTTACCTTGTGCAAGGAACGGAGGCCTTTTCAAGTAACTGCCTAGGCACCCTGGGCCACCAGTGCATAGAACATACTAATTAGCTCAAGAGGATAGCCCTATTGATGTATATGTTTATTTAGAAGTATTGCGAGGCCTTCCAGTTTGGTAAAATCAGGAATTGTAAATGAAAGATAATAACGTTGAAACTATAATTTTTGAAACTGTTACTCCTATTATATTTATGGTGTTAAAATATAATTTATCAGTATGGAAATTAGTATCATAAATATTTGTGTGCATTACATTTAATTATAAGTAATGATTATGTAAAAGTTTTATTTTGTGATATTCTGTGATAACAAGAACCTTCCCTGAAGAATTATGATTATGTGAACTCTCAAACAAAAAGACTTTTAGACTGAAATGCTGAAAAATTCAATAGGACTCTAAAAATTAAGAATTTATTTTAAAAATTGATATTTATAAATTATATTTTACAAGATCAAAATTTTATGATTTATGGTTTTTTTTTTCCATTTACTAGTGCTTTAACGCTTTCTTGTTAAAAAGGCTTCTCTGTCGCTACGCCTTTTTCTTCTTGAAGGGGGGGGGCAATATGCAAGAAAAATAAAGAATATATAAAAGATTAAATTAGCAACGTAAATTTCTCTTCTCTATTCTAAAAATAGTAACCTCTATTTGCACTGCGTCATTTCGAGACTATTCTATGTCATATGATTCTGACGTAAATATGATGATGTAAATGGAACTTAACCAGCCAATAGTAATTTTAGAGCAATATTGGCCAAATGTGGCAAACCTGCCTTCCCTTGCCATTTTATGGCAACCCTAAAATGCTTTGCGGAGAAGCTATCTCACCGCGCCTTTACGTTTCGTAACACTGCCCCCTCCCAAGGACTGCACGTCCCGGGCAGTACAACCCTCGGTCAGAAGCCTAATTCGGTACAAACAAAACGTAATAAAACAAATAAATAATATAACTAAAGAAACAAACATTTACACTATGTACAAATTATATACACAAATTAAACACATGGCAATTTCAAATAATACAGATTAAAGTTCTGAATGAATTTCAGTCTCTGTCTTTTCATTAAAATATACCCGAGTCAAATACTTTCCCACTGCAGTTCTCAGATGTATTTCTGTTTTGCATATTTCTGTCTGGAGATTCAGTTCCTTCAGGCTTTTCATCCACAGGAAAATCTAAAGCAATTCGTACACCACTCTGTAGATCATTCGCAGCATGCGTATAGTTCACCTTGGTATCATTAGCAGATGGTACATGCTTATTTACCTCTATTTTCTGAAGACCAGTTCTGATGTTTGCACCAGGGTGATGAATAGAATCCGATCTTTTACAAGCAGAAGTATCCGGGTTTGGAATCAAGTCCTTGTCTGCAAAACCTGCACTATGAGGCACACACATAGTTTGCAAAGTGGATGAATTTTCTTGCAGTACTAGAGCACACTGCTTAAGCTGCACAACGACTTCTGTCATCTCTGCATCACATGCATTTTCAGATGGTTCAATATTCGCGAAATGCGACTTCATAACTTTACTATCAGTTTCGACGAACTTAACAATCGCATTTTCACTTTCTTCCACTTCAGGCACTTGAGAATCAAAATCTACTTTCCCGTCTTTTATTTCTTTATGTTTTCGTTCTTTATCTTTAATCCCGTTAGTTGTTTCATCTTTCATTTCTTGATCTTCCTCAGACAGTTCATTAGCTACTTTCTTCTTTTCTTCATCCTTTGATTCTTCAGAAGCCACTTCTCTCATTTCCACATCGTCTTTTATGGCTCTAGTTTCTTCTGTAAGCTCCCCTTTCCCCTATCGGAGTTGCTCTCGCAGCTTTTCTTGGCCGACATTTAATTCTTCTCGTCGGGCGTTCTTCTCTTCCAGTGTAGCTTTCATCTCCTTCAGTCCGGCTTTCAACTCAGCCTTGATCTCTTGATATCCGGCTTTCATTTCAGCTCTCATCTCTTGATATCCGGCTTTTATCTCAGCCCTCATCTCGGCTAAGAAGTCCATCAAAGTCTTCGTTTCCTTCGCCATGGTTTTTTTTCTTCAGGCGGGTCACTGGCATTCATTCGCAAATCCCACTTCTGACACCAATTGTTTCGTTTTTCTTTTCTAATGACACCAGTTGTTACGTTATTTTCTTCTTTCACGTTCGTACGCGGTTCGTAGATTTGGAGTGAATAACAACGACACTACTTGATGAAGTATCGAAACATACTTTATTGGCCAGTATTATCAGGACAGCTCCAAAACACGAGCTTAGAGCACAGCTCCCGACTCTTCGGTTCAGTCGTTCCCGGAGATCAACACGCTCTCTCGATGATGCACTAGCCGCGATACACTAACAGACTCCTTCGGTGAACTCGACGACCCACTCGGCACTCGCTGCCCGGCTATCAACTCGATCGACTCCGCAGGGATTGACTCGCTAGACGAGACACCAACTCGATACTGACTATCTCGCACTCTAGACGAGGCACACACACACTAACTGACTGCGGACCAGCAGGGTATATATAGCTTTCAGCTTGTGTCCGAGAACATTCTGGGCTAAACCGGTAAGAATTCGTTCCAGAAGGTTAAACCAAAAACTATATAAACCCTGCTGGTCCGGAGTCGATCGAGTTGACAGCCGGGCAGCGAGTGCCGAGTGGGTCGTCGAGTTCACCGAAGGAGTCTGTTAGTGTATCGCGGTTAGCGCATCGTCGAGAGGGCATGTTGAGCTCCGGGAACGACTGAACCGAAGAGTCGGGAGCTGTGCTCTAAGTGTCGTCGAATGCATCGCGAGTTGTAGCGTGGAGAGTCTCGAGAGTATACGTGGAGTTCCGATAACGACCGAGCAGAGTCAGGAGCTGTACTCTAGTGCTTTGTCGTGAAGCTGTCTCCACCGTGATAGCTTGATAACCTGAAGGCTGTGTCGCTGATCGTGTCAGCGTGTTTATAATAGTTCATTGACGACTGTAAACGTATTTTGGAGCTGTCCTGATAATACTTGCCAATAAAGTATGTTTCGATATTTCATCAAGTAGTGTCGTCGTTATTTACTCCAAATCCATACGAACCCCGTACGAACGTGAAGGAAGAAAATAACGTAACAACTGGTGTCAGAAGTGGGATAAAAACGCAACAACTGGTGTCAGAAGTGGGATTTGCGAGTGAATGCTAGTGACTCGCCTGCAGAGGAAAGCCATGGCGGAAGAAGCGAAGACTTCTTAGCCGAGATGAGAGCTGAAATGAAAGCCGGACTGGCTGAGATAAAAGCCGAATATGATGAGATAAAAGCTGGATATAAAGAGATGACAGCTGAGATGAAAGCTGGATTGGAAGAGAAGAAAGCCCGACGAGAAGAAATAAATGGCGGCCAAGAAAAGGTGAGAAAGCAACTTCAACAGGTGAAAGTGGTGCTTACAGAAGAAACTGCAGGCATAAAAGACGATGTAGAAATGAGACAAGTGGCATCTGAAGAATCAAAGTATGAAGAAATGAAGGAAGTAGCTAATGAAGTGTCTGAGAAAGATCCCGAAATGAAGGATGAAATATTTAACGAGATTAAAGACAGAGATCGAAAACATGAAGAAATACAAGACGGGAAAGAAGCTTTTGATTCACAAGTGCCTGAAGTGGAAGAAAGTGAAAATGCGACTGCTAAGTTCGTTAAAACTGATAGTGAAGTTACGAAGTCGTAGGCAGTAAGTATTGAGATGGAAGATGCTGAGCAGTGCAGCTTAAGCAGTGCGCTCTAGTATTGCAAGAAAATTCACCCACTTCACAAACTGGGTGTGTACCTCATAGTGCAGGTTTTGTAGACAAGGACTTGATTCTAAACCCGGATACTGCTGCTTGTAAAGGATCGAATTCTATTCATGACTCTGGTGCAAACATCGGAACTGGTGTCAGAAAAGGGGAAAAAAACGCAATAATATAAAAAAATACAATGGCTTTGCTCTACGCGAACACGCAACCTCCAATTAATTTTCCACAATTTAAGATCGTCCCCCTAGACCAGTACCTTCTAGAATATGCTAGCCTATTACGTAACCGCTACTATAAATATTAGTAGGCGCTATTTTTTAGTCAGACTGCTTCTTACTATCGCTGCTACAAGACACTGCGCTGCTCTGTCCAACTTTCTTTCCTTTGTTAGAAATAATGATGACGCAGAAAGTTTAAATTCAATCACACTTAGTTAAAATCACTATAGATATGTAATTTAGAGAGTTTTCATCTAAAAGGAAAATGATCTGCTAATTTGATTAAATAAAAATGTGCAGTTAGAAGCTAAATCATCTGGTCTCGTCTTTTGGATTTTGCTTTACCACACTGCAAAAAGCAATGCCTGCACTTTGATGCCAAGCTTCATCACGACTGCTGCAAAATATCACAGATATATATATAGCAAAGATTGATTTAAATTAAATACATTAATAAATCGAAATAAATTTCCTGATACTTGCACAATAGCTGCAAAGTAATAAAATAATAATTTATTTACTAATGGATTATTGAGTATATTATCTCCTTAGACAAGGTTAGTAGAATTGTAGTAGAATGAAGTAACTTGAAGAACTGAAAATTAAATTTTGAAAAATTTTTAAAGGAACTTCAATTTGAATTATTTATATATATATATATATATGTTTGGTTTTGACGAATGCAATAAATACAGACATCACGAAAACATCCCTTTCTAAACCAATTTAAATTCATTTTACAACCCGTTTGGGAAAAATAGCCGTTTATTCTGTTCATACATACAGACGTCACACACACACACACCAAAAAAAAAAAAAAAAAAAACCATCCAAATGAATTCGGAAATTGTCAAAATGGATCTTTCTGTGGAAGTACAACATCCGATATTTTTCTCGATTACAATACCTCCTTTACTTGATACTAAGATCTTAAAATGGCTGTCAAATAATAAAGCAACCGATTTCATATTCATAAAATCGCGCTTTTAGGCAAAAATGACGAAATATTAAGCCGAAATAATAAAAATCACTAGAAATGTTAGAAATAAGAGAAAATTGAGAGATATATCTTATAAATCGGGTTGACGGAAGTGCCTTCGAGAATCAAGAGTTTGCTGTACAAATCAGAAAAGTTTGCCCAAACCAGCAGAGTTGCAAGTACACTCCCGGTTAGATTTCTTCTTGAAAAACTGAGTTGTAGTCAACAATGAGCGTGGAGAAAGGTTTCACTAGGATAATTTGTAAGGATTTAGTTTAATTAATCCAATGAAATACATTTAAAGTCCAGTGTAACTGATGGCTTATTTAAATTAAATTTAAATAATTTTCATATTTACCAAGATTTATTTTATAAATTTAAAAACGTGTTACAGGACGGCAGGTATTGCACTGAAAAAGATTGTTGGCATGTACATTACAGTGCCAAAACTTCAGCTCACTTAAACCAAAATCTTGATCTCATGCAACGGCGTGATAATGTTATTAAAATTGGAGTATAAGTATCCGTTTAAAAAACATATAATATAATATTTATTCAGTTGCAAATTTTTTGTACTAGTTATTTATGTTACTGCTTCATATCTATCCACATGAAGGTATTTCATAATTTTTTGTAAATGTTAGTCAAATCCCTCGATGCGCCCAGCAGTGACCAAGCGGTAAAAGCCGCTGAAAACCGGTAGTTCGGTCTGGGGTCAGAGTCCCGGCGAACGGGCTGGCTGCATGAGTGTTTTAGTGATTTTCCTATGTGCAACGTGGATACGAGCCAGTTTACCTTAAAAAGTCCTTCAAGAGCCAGAGCACATAATAAATAAATAAATAAATTCCTTCATGTAAAATGTTCGCGAAATTGTTAGTGTTATCGTCGGCGTCAAATTTTTTGAGAAATTTCTCGAAAACGTTACTGCAAATTATAGATTTCGAAATGTCGAGAATAAACTTGAGTGGCGAAATTTCCCCAATTAACCTCACAATCGGCTATGTAAGTTTTGTCATTTTTCCCCCCACGATAAATTTACTTCCTTAACGCAATCTGCAAACCGAGATTTCCAATGCAAAATGTAACCGATGCAAAATATTTATAATACCTTTTAGCTTTCTTGAGCTCATAAAAGAGAGCTCACTTCCAGAGCATAATTACTAATATAAAATGTTCATAAACTTTAATGGATTGCAGTCAGGTGAAAATATATTTATGAATAATGTCAAGTTAAGCATATAGTGTTTAGAAAATAGCATTAATGTTTAAAAGCCAAATAATAATACGTAGGCATGGGGAGATAAAAAATATTTTTACTATTCTTACGCCCAATTTTAATCTGAATTTCTTTAAAAAAATATCGCCTTTTTTATGTATTTGAATTGAAAATAGCATAAGCTTAAATATAAAACGTAAATTTGGATTAAATTTCTGAGACTATAACTGTATATTTATTAATTAGAAATTAGATTTCATTCAGTTGTATTTGGGACGGTGTATTCGACACAACAGATTTACTGTGTCTCCAGTTTTCCTGCAGTATTATTCTGATGTCCCTTCCTTCAACTAAATAAATAAATAAATAAATAAACCCTTTCACTGTTTACTCTTTGATGAAATGAAAAAAAACTGGATCAAAAATACTTGAAACGTGCATTACTTTTGAACTTATGGTAGGGAAAGGAACTAATAGTAGGGAAAGACGAAAATGGGACTCCATTTAAAATCAAAAGATCTGAAAAAATAATAATATCATCTGTATCAATCGATAAATACACACATAAATATATTTGAATGAATACAGTATAGTTTATTTCACTAATAACGACACTCCGGCGCTATTCTCCGAATTCAACTATAGCAACATGTAGAAGTGGAATGCAGAAGAAAGTAGTATAACACAAAATGAGCTATCGAATTGTTGCTTCATGTTTGATGCAAATAACCTGCTAAACTCCAGTGATGCCAGTGATATAAACTAGAAAGTAAACAAATTGGGAAAAAAAAAAAAAAAAAAAAAAAAAGATATTCACGGAAGCTTACAATTAATGCGCATGCTCCGCTCCTAAACGTTCTTTAATTCAGACAAACTGACGACATATTCCTTCCCTATTTCGTTGGCTCAGTTGATTTTAAACTGCCAAAAAATGTTCAGCTTTTTTCAACTGTTTTTAGATTTTGGCGTCGAGCGTTGTTTTAAAATTTTTATTTTCACTATATCCATGAATAAACCTTCGACATCGAAAAAAAAGTACTATGAAGAGAATAGTGCAATTTGTAATTTTAAAACTGTCTGGGAAGAACAATTTTTGTTTACGCATCAAAATACTTGATATGTGGACTGCCTAAAATATTTAACCTGGGCCAGCATTTCAAACAACTGCATAGTAATTTCAACAGCAAATATCCTGTCGGATCACATTTGCGAACGGAATTTATCAATAAAAAATCAAACAAAAGAAATCTTTAGCCGGCCGACAATTCTTGTTCCAGAAGAGAAATAATAAAATGGAAACTACAGTGAAGGCTTCTTATGAACTTTCTGTGTCGTTAACCCACAAGAAAAAATCCTATTCTGACGGAGAAGAGGTAATAAAAGATAGCTTTTTAATATTTGCCCAAAATGTCGGTGATGTAAACCTCAAAAATATGGTTGATAAAATAGCTTTCTAGAAATACCATTCATATTTCGTATACATGACATGGGCCAGGATGTTGCACTACGAAATTCTCTAAACTACAATATTGCAAAATACTTTTCATTAACTTTGGATGAAAGCTGTGAAATCCTGGGCGCAGTTAAGCATATTTGTGTGTTACACGAATAATCAATTATTTTTAACTACAAGTGAGGACATTTTTAAAGAAAAAAATGCAATTGAAGTTAACAAAGTAGAGTGGACAAAATTAGATAGTGTTTGCACAGATGGAACGCCTTGCATGGTTGGCAGAATAAAAGGTTTTGTTACATTGCTTGAAAATTATTTTTGGAAGGAAAGTTTTTAAGTAGCATTGTATTATCCATCAAGAAGCTCTTTGCACCAAGGACTTAAACCTGTCTTCTGTTGTTGACCCTGTAGCGCGCTGTATCAACAAAATACGAGCTGGAACTCTGAATCGACGAAGATTTCGTTAGCTTTTCTCTCAAGAAACGGTAGAGGATGGCAAGTTATTCCTTCACTATAGTGTGGGCTGGCTTTCCAAAGAAAGTGCACTCGCGAGATTTTAGAATTTGAGGGAGTGTGTTTTAAAATAAAACAATGAACTGACCAGCGAGTGTTTGCTACTCAGAAATGAAGATTGACTATGGGATTTAGTTTCTCATCGATATTATGGGACATTTAAATAATTTAAATTTAAGATTGCAGGGAAAAGATTGTATTTTTCTTACCCTAGTTGGTCATATATGTTCCCATTTGCGAATAAACTTTAGAGTTTTTTTTTTTTTTTTTTTTTTTTTTTTTTTTTTTTTTTGTGTGTGTGTGTGTGTGTGTGTGTGTGTGTGTGTGTGTGTCTCGATTTCAGATAAAAAAGAGTAAAACATTTCACATTAATTCAGTAACTAGCTACCAAAGTCAATAATGCTCCGAACTATGATAGATTTAAAAATTTAATATCCATTTTGCAAGACTGATTCAGTGCTAGGGTTTAGTACTTCTCAAGATGATTAAAAAATGCTGATCTTTTCACAAATACTTTTTCAATTTCTCTGCAAGATGTTAATTGTTACCCAACTGAAATACAGATCGAAATTATTGACCTATAATGGGACTGAAATATATGGCATATGGGACTGAAAAGCAAATATAATGAACTTTTTCAACTGCGAGAAATATAAATTATATTTGGGCCTCGAACTGTCCATCAGCAATTTTAATAATAATAATAAAATTCTTGAGCCAATCAGGACTTATAATAATTGTTGAGAAACGAAAATTTTGACTTATAGGTAAACTTTAAAGAAATTTAATAGCTTTAATGTATACAAATGTATGCTATTATCAACTGTTCATCTTATGTTATTGCATGCAAAAGAATATAATGCAGTTTAAGCTACATCGGCAAACGTTTTTGTATCGGCAAACGTTTTTGTATCTTCAAAAGCTAAAATTCTTGTCTTAATTGTTGATTTTTCTTATAATTTTTCCTGTGCTAAGTTTACTTCATATTGTTACCATTTCAGAATGGTTTTCTAGACTAAAGATGAACTTTAAGGAAAGCTATTAAAAATTCTCAAATAAGAGAGGTGGAATGTACGATTAACCTATCCTTTTTTTAGAAAATCATTCAGAAGGTTTGTTTTATATTTTTATATTTTTAAGACGGTATTCGTTATTAATTCTCCTTGCAATTCAACAACCCATTGTCATAGATCCCTCCTTACTGATCATGATATAGCATGTGATTACAAATATCTTAAATAAACTGCTTCAAATCGGAATAACCTCTCATTTAAAGCATAAGTTCTGATTTTGTTTTCATTTTTTTATCTTTTTGTTAAGGAATGATTTCTAGAGTGAATGCAAAAAACTGCAAAACTGGCAAGCTTTATTTGTGCCTGAAACATCTGCACAATAGGAAAAAAGTAAAACTGTCAAAGAGTTATATGATTCCACTCATAACCTTCGCCACCCACACATAACTTCATGTAAACCATCTAATAATCAGTGAGTGTGATTCTATCGTCTTTAAATGATAGGGTATCAGGAACCACACGTTCACTTTGCACCAAATTTGAAGTTAATTTATTTTTAAAGCCACTCATGCAAAATTAACAGCATTTAAGCACTCTCCGCTTACTAGCTTTGCGGAAATTGCGCTAGAAACCCATTCATTCCAAGCAGGTAGTTGGGAAAGTAGCACACGATATGGTAACGAATCAAGGCCATTTAACACAAGGAAATAATGCCAAAAGAACGCCACGATGAAATGAATACGGAATCACTACTTCAAATATCATTGAAATTCATAAAACTGGAAACAAAATTGGAAAAATGTGTGCTTCTCTGTTTTAGAACACATAATTAAAAACACATAATTTTATTAAATTATTTACGTCTACTAATAAAAACCGAAATCTGTAAAGTAAAGAATTTTTATTTATTTGAAGACCGATTTTATACATGTAGTCGTGTTAGGCCCTCCAAAACTAGTATGTACCACCTGCTTAATGCCACTGGCCTAAAACAAGGACTCAGCTGCTTCTCATGTATACAAAGCATTTGAATAATACAAACATTACATAAATCTTTATAATTCAGTCCATAAAAGCTCAGGAAGAAAAGGGAAATTGAAAACAGGTAAACTTTTTTTTTAACCTTCCACCAGTTTATACAGCATAAATAAGGAGGTAATGTTTTCGGTCCAAGAATTCGATTGTTGAGTTTTCAGTGAAAAAGTACGAACTAGAGTCCCCACAACATGTTTTTACTATGTTTACAATCATGTCTGTCTGTTTCTGGGTTTGTATGTGTGCGATGATTTTTTTCGTCCGCTCGTTTTCGTTGCTATAGGAAACTTCCAAAAATTTATGTTTTCTGCATTTAAGCTTTCTTCATTCATATAAGGAGTAGATTACGGATTCTAGAAAACGGAATGGTAGCTATTATACAGTTCACGGACAGCTCGTGTTGGAAGTGTGCCAGGAATAAAAATCTGTTATTTGTTCACGAACTGGTTCACTTTAATCATCGAGCAAACGCCTGATTCGCGGAAAAAAAATGAAACTCTCGTCGCAAGCATGCCATTAAAGTTCAGTTCCCATTTTACCGGAGAAAAGAATGTTACTCCTACCCTATCAAAAGTGAGATTAATTTTTATCATTTGCCGACTTTTGAAAAAAAAAATTATTTTAGAATTTTATTGTAAGTTTTGTATAGAAAGGAGGTTTTAGGGAATCTCAAAACTACAAGGATATTTGATTGAATTAGAGATTGTTTGATTGAATCGATTCTTCCGATCCGACGGCTCGTTCGATTTCTTTCACTCTTCGCTCCATCCTCGCTAAGTGCTCTTGATTCAGCCCTCGTGCTGGATATTTTTCATCAAATTAAGTCACGGTGATTGATGAAAAAGAATCTATTCATTTCAGTGAGAAAACGGCTCTCACTGAATCCCACTGAAGTGCGGTTTTTCCTAACTGCACTGCTGACAAGCGCTATGAGTCTAATTTGATTTACGGTGCCTTGCTATAATAGCCCTTTTGTAGACGCTAGTCGCTAAGTGAATTAAACTAACTACACTTTTAATAGAGGAAACTTGAAATAATTTCTGCGTAGTTATAAGGATTTTCTCCCTCCTTCCAACGTGCCTTCGGGGTGTAACGGTAGCACACTCGGCGCGTTTATTCAAGAGGTCGAGGTTCGAGTCCAGGAGAAGGCATTGTTCATTTTTGATGTCTCCTGCTTCAAAAAAAAAAAAAAAAAAAAAAAAAAAAGAACTCTACAGTGCACCTGAGCTAAAAAAGCAGGTGGACAATAATTCCTCGCCACCAGGATTTGGCGATTGGGTCCCCCAACCCCCAGTCGCCCTTAAAAAGGGGAGTATATAAGGTATTTTCTCCTTCCTTTCAGAATGCTTTCGTGGTGTAACGGTAGCGCATTCGGTGCGTATTCGAGAGGTTCAGATTCATTCGAGTCCCAGCGAGGGCATTGCTCATTTTTCATGTATCTTTCTTCAAAATAACCTAATGACTCTACAAGATTATCAGATACAATAAATTTACAAAATCCCTTCAGTGTCGTGAATAGGCATGGAACATCTTTGAATTCCTTAACACTAGAAAAAAATGCCAGATTGAAAAACTCGAATCTTAGCACTTTTTTCGTTATTCTGATCTTTCGAATCCTAACCTAAAAAACCGTAAATATTTTAACTCAAATCTTTAGAATTTTTTTTTTCTTCTAATACAAGTATTAAGTAAAGAAAGTGATTTGCTGTTTCATTGGTTTCAGGATGATCAATATCACCTCAAGGTGCCCTGGGAACCATAATGTTTTTATGAGCTTTTAAAATAAACAAGTTTTTGATGTTTCTTAATTATATAGAAAGAGCTTAGATTTCCAGTCAATCTCTCAAAGTAATCCTCCTCCCAACAACATTTGACATAATTTAAGAAGGGAATGGATTTGAATCCATTAGAATCTTGCTGAAATAAATTCTAAGCAAGCGTCATGTCATTCCAAATTCTCTCTAGGGTCATTAGAAAGCATATTATGAAGAAATTGTGGATAGCATATTATGCACCAGCTTAATGGGATTTCTTATGGTAGGAAATGCAGTTAAAAGCTATAGTACTGAAGCAGTTTTATGAGCAAAGTAGCATTTCTTAGGCAATTCTTAGGAGTTTCTCCCGCCATACACTCTGAGCAGTTTATTAAACATAAATCGATGTCAGGACGTTAGTACCAATCATAAATTTTTACAGTAGAAAATGGGGTATGCAACTCTGTAAAACCGTAGCACTTTTGAAAATAATGTTATTAATTCCTCTCTAAAGCTTCAGCTGAGTTAGTTAAAATATAAAAAAATTTCTTTATCTATCTTGAATTAATAGAAAAAGCAAGCAAGAAAAATATGTATGACTGAAACCAGCCTGCGGGAAGGTAATAAAGTAAACAAGATAGTTCATGTTTCTAAGCAGTACCAATAGTACAGATTGCGTTTATATTGAACTGATACTGCAATCCTAATGCAACAAAATTTGCTCAAAGACGGGTTATATTTGCGCTTAAAATTCTTGATAATTCCTTCTCCTGTAGGATGTTTTGCGAATAGTACACTGTAGAAATACTGTCTGAGTTTTATACAAAGGCAGAGGAATGGACATAAAATTGTCCAAGAAGGAAAGATCTTTAGTTGACAGCTAAAGAAGTTTCTTAATAAGCCGATGATTTTAAAAATTATTTTTAATAGCTGTTACATCGTAAATAGATTCACTCACAGAAATGCGTCTGAAACGAAACAGGTGATGGTTGTTTCCGAAGCGTTTTGCTAAATGAGACGCTTGGTAGAGTGCTCCCATGGCATGCAAATTGCCACCGGCTTAATGGGTCATGTGCCAAATCATTGGATATAGAATTATTGAATTAAACCGTTTTCCCTTACGCGCTATATAATTTTACAGTTATGTAGCTGGTGAATCACGTAAAGCCACTTTTCGCGGTTAATACGAAAAGGATGCCTAAATACAAAACGTGTACGATTTTTGATATTTTTTTTTTGTAATACTTGGATATGGCAATGCACCCGAAGATCATCTGCCTAAGAGAAGGATTGCATTCGTGAAAGACTTTCTAAGGGAAACTGGTTCGTATTCACGTATTACACATGGTGAATACCTCGAAAATTAACCATATGGCCGGCCCATTCGCCTGGGATCAAATTCCCAGCATTCGGCGGTCTTAACCACTCGGTCGCTGGTGGAACACGTATGTGGCACTTGTCTCATCTGTTTCGTTTAAATAGCTTTGTTAGTTGTTACGTTGGCACTGTCCTGTGTCAGATAAACTGAGAGCTGCTGGGCTATCCTGACGAAGATGGTTACGAAAAATGAGAACAAGAAATCAGTATTATATATCAGGAAATTCACATTTTATTATATTAGCACATGTATATCAGCGACCGTGTTATATCAGCTCTCTCGACTCCAGAAACCGACAATGAATGCCGTATCAAGAATGTAATACTTTTTCATTGTTGTAAACACAACAGAAGTCGCTTAATGTGATCGCGGTTAATGTTAACATTCGGATATTGTTATCGAATTACCAAAGTCTTCCATTTTGAATACGAAAACATAGAAAATCATCTTTTATTGCGATCAAAGTATTATAGAATAAATTTGCTTTACACTTAATTAAAGTAGTCAAATAAGGTAAAAATAGATTATAAATATTGCCAAGTGACAAAGCAATGTAAAGTAAGAATGTCAAACAACTTGGTTTGGCTTTTAGTCAACTATCTAAAATCAGACAAAAAGGCAACTAGAGTTTGGCGTAGATTTTGAATAATTGTATCGATTTTGAGGGCGATCAGAAACAAGTCGTTATTCTCCAGGAGCAAAAACATTCTGCAGAATTGTTTCCCCTTCTTCTGAAAAAACATTCCATGGAAAGATATGCTCCAAACTAAGAATGATTTTCTGCTTAAGTTTAGGCTTAATATTGGCATATTTTTTTCATTTGAGCGATGCCCTTAGGGAATTAAGATTAGAGGTACAGCATCGGTCAAAAGATTTCTAGAAACATTATGAACATATCATAAATGAACTAAAGGCAATATGAGCAATTCTTAAATTATTTTTTGCTTGAAATACTGTGAAAGTACCTATTTATATGTTTCTAGTTATATTTATTCCATGACTATTTTGAAGGGTATATTTTTTCTCATAATTTAATGTTATCGAAATAGCCGCGGACAAACGTGATTGCATTAAGCGATGCCCGCTATAGTACTAAGACGTTTTGTTACTTAAAATATGTCATCTTAAAACGGTACCTAATAATGTGTTCCAAAATTTAATAAATTAAATATTAATGAATTTCTAATATTTTGTAGCTCATTTGGCACCATTTCTAGAAATTAAACTGAGGCCAGGGACTCACTTGCTTCCTGTTTGATTAGGCTTTGCTAAAAAGTGTTATATTTTTTAATATAATTATAATTAGAAACAAACAGTGTGCTAATACGTGTTTTTTAAATTTTGTAATGCAGCTTTACTTTTTAATTGCGTCAGGTTTAAAATAATTTTAAAATAATTTGGGGATCATCAGAATTGCGCTAATCATCAGAATTATCCATAAAAGACCATTTCTCTCTGACTTAACTGCGTAGCAGCGCTGTTTTATGACAAATAATAGCTATCGGGACGGTAAAAATTGCAAATGCAGCGTAAATATTCTGGTTAAAAATATGCTCCGAATTTTATCAAACAATACAACGAATAAATAAAATAAATAACTCTTCGTACTTCATAGTAAAAATTAGCCCAATTAAAGATGAAAATATTGCTGATAGCAATTTCGTTGGAACTACAGCATTGTCTAACAAAGCATTATTGTGCGATAAGGAATTGGAGGAAAAAAACTTCCTGCAGTTTAAATAAAACGTAATTCAAAGTTTCTTTTCAACGAAATATAGGTCAATGTAAAATTTAGCACAAATAAAGATAATAATATCATTGACTATAGTTTCGTTGGAACTAGTCCAAAGCATTTTTGCTATGATAGAGTATTAAGTATTTAATGCAATACATACATAATATAGTATTTACAGTACCCAATAAGGTATTTAGTACTACGAATATGTACAGTAGCTGTAACGATCAATGCATAAAACAAAACGTAACTGATGATCTAGTTATATTTTAATGAATTAATTAAATGATTTAAATGTAAGAGGTATCTCTAAATGTTGTCCTCATGTTAGCTGCATGTGAAGAATCAAATTATTATTTTTTATGCAGAAACATTAGTAAATTGATATTTTATTGGAGAAGTCAAACAACAAGAATCAGTGTTATGTTAGTAAAGATATATAATAAATATAACGCTGATTCTTGTTCTTTGACTTCTCCAATAATCATTATTCGGCGTGGTGTTTTAACCAAAATTGATATTTTATTTAAAAAAGTGTTCGTGCATGAAAGTCTTGCTTCATACACGCGATAATCAGCTAATGTGACTGTTTTAAAACCCGTGGACTGATATAATCAGGAAACAAAAAAATCGAAATCAGGAGAAAATATTTATTTTTCCACTTTGAAAAACTTCTCTCTGCATTGCGAAGTTGGAAATTCGTATATCGAAGAATATATTTTCCGGAATATTGAACAAAATCAACAAAATAAGAATTAGCAGTTTCTAAAATAATCACGTTCATTAAAATATAAGAAATATTTATTAATTTACTTGAAACGTTTCTTTCCACTTAAAATTTTTTTCATTTGTTCCGAAACAATGTAAATATTTAGTTCTGGTTCGCAGGAAATTTAGTACGTTTCTCTTGAATGTTTCTGAATTCTAAATTATGTTTCCTACTGATAAGAAATTCGGCCAACCCTAGCTGGACTTTATAACGAGGCACTGACTTGCAACCGTTGCGCAGAAGAAGAGTAATCTTCCTTGTGACGCAAATGCGTATATGGAATTAGTTTAGTAAAAATAAAAAATAAAAGTTATCTAGATGTTCCCTATAGGTTTTGTTAACTTCTCTGTGTATTTTTTAATATGGTCAAGCCTGGCTGTTCTGTTGTATTGTCAGTCTTCAAGTAGAAATTATTTTCTATTTAATTTTATTATGAACTTACAAATTCCGTAAAGTGGAAGATGAGTAGTTCTAATCATTAGATAAATCCGCTAAATTTCAGGCATAAGTATTTTATAAAATCTAAATTTGTTAATCTCATTATATTATTTTATGAAAGTAAGTAACAAATAAATAGTTGTTTTATTAGGCATTATTATTAATTCTATATTCAAATTTAATACTAATGCCCTAAAATTTGTCTCCCATAGGCAATATACATGAATCTGTGCATTGTTAATAAACGGCAAACCATCGACAAAACTACCAAATGAATACCTGGATGTGAAAGATTACTTTCAATATTGCTTAAAGAATGCAAAACTAGTTTCCTTTCCTAATTTAAAAAAAATTGAAACTGATTCAAATATTTTCATCATTAAAATACTTCACAAAAGTTTCTTTATGCTTTTTAAAATGTTACATAATCAATATAAAATTGAGATTTGCTTCTAATCATCTTTTCTCGTATATCAGCGTTTATGTATGATAGTCACAAGCTTTAGTGAAATGGTGCCTAGAGGTCAGTACATAAGTACCTGTTATTACGTAAATGTTTAATAACAAGTGGTTTGCAAGTAATGAACTGAAGATGAATAGAAAGCATTGAACTTATTTACCATAATACTAATAATTATGGACTCAGCATTAAGCTCAGTCCATAATTATTAGTTATTTTGGGGAACGTACCGAAAGGTAGTACCTGGAACAGTTCAGTGGTATTTAAAATTCCTTTTTAATCTACCACAGTAAGAGCCTACGAAAATACTCTAATCTCCATGAGCAGGTTATTAATATGATATGAGGTAGTATCATATTCATTAAATGGTAGTGAAGCCTGCAGTATACATTAACTGCATTGAAAGAGAGATTTCAAAATTAAGCCAAAAGAAATCACTAACGAAATACAAGTGAACATTTCCATCAAAATCATAAAAGATAATTTTGCTGTGAAATTGAATTCTTTTTTCATATTTCGGAGTTATCGAGTAACTAAAATACGGTATGATTATAATCGAAAGTGATGGGGTAATAAATTGAAAAGAGTTAGACAGTGTCAGTAATCGTGACTGATTTGCCTCTGATTGATTTAATTTATTTCAGGCAATATACAGTATCTCTTAATAAATTCACACTCAAGTTACATTTTAATTATTTTATTCATTAAATTGCCTAAATTTCTAGTTATTATTGAAAATGTTACTTGTCCTTAATAAGGGCATTTCACCTTAAACAGTAAAATGCTGAAATTAGTTAAGAATAAATAATGCATAGCTGCCCTACTTTGCTATCAAACTAAAGATTTTTTTCTTAAACAAAATGAAAATTGTTATGCAACAAAATAAAAAAATATTGTTACGCAACAAAATAAAAAAATATTGTTACGCAACAAAATAAAAAATATTGTTATGAAACAAAATAAAAAAATATTGTTACGAATTTTTGCATATATGTAAATAATTTTAGTGAAATTGTAGTATTTTTTTAATATAATGTAACATGAAAATCTTAAGAGACAAAAATTTACCTGAAAAATAAGAATACAGGGGCAAGTCTATTTAACATCGAGTAAATGGCTATCTCGCTAAACGGGCGAGATATCGCCAACCTGTTGATAATTATGGTGACTAATTTTGTAGCGAATTTTAAATTTGGCGAGTAATCGACAAAAGTCGCCAAAATTGGTGACCATTTGGCGGCATTTTGATCCGGTCCCTGTATAACTGCAATGGGTATTGCAATTGCATAACTGTAATTATTCTATATATGCAACTCTCAACGTATCCGGCCCTTATATGTAACTTTAACCGTATATGTATTCCAGTAATTTCGAGAAATGGGGGAAAACTATATAAGACTGGAGAAAGCATCTGCTCTCGGCTGTTGTTAGTTCAAGCGTTAGTTAGGAGTATTGAGATATCTCCGCGTGAGCTTCGCTCTTTAGATGCGTTATGTTTAACGTTCTCAGTAGCTTGAAGTGTAACTACTAGTTGTGCTCTGTGATACTGTGAAGAGCTATATGAGTATTTTTGCGGAAAGTATCAGAACTGTGAAGTGTTTCTTTTAGTAAAACAAATATCATCAGTTCTGTGTGCAAATATTGTTGCGTGTATACGAACCCGTATACACGCAACAATATTTTTTAAAATAAATAAATTTTATCAAACTTTTAATTAATAAATAAATTTCATTATTTAAAATAAATTTTATCAAAAATTTATTTTAAATTTATTTTAAAAAATAAATTTTTGATAAATTGTACTGTGTGCATTCAATGTATTACGAACTCGTACACACGCAACAATATTTTAACTAAATTTTTAATTTGGCTCACTAAAATAAAAACAAACATAAAAAATAATAACAAAAATAAAAAATTCAAATTTATATTTATTTTCTGTCTAAAAAATTAAATTTGCTAGCTGCAAGATATTTTCGTTGTTTACACTTTATGATTCAAACATAGTGACAGCTAAATATTAAACATTCAGACTGAATTCAAATAATTCTAGTGTGTTTAATTAAGCGTTAAATTAAGTTATTTTAATATAAACTAAAAATAAACAAATTATGAAAACTTTACCAGTAGGACAAAACTTTAAAATAAATAATCACAATTTAGTGTCTTTACTTATTAACTTTTTCTGTTACACATAAATTAAAATACATATGTCTGTATGTAAACAATTATATACTTTTCCATTTCTTACTACAGCTTGACATCTGACGGCCTTTCGATTCTGATAAAATGTAGACTTGGAGAAAAATTACTAAAAATTATCTTCTTGAAAGGTTATAGATGCTCATCGATCAGTGGTCAGTTCGGTCGGTTCTTTGCTCATCGTCGGCTCTTTTTTAATTCTTTTAATCTGTGAATAAAATCTGTTCACATAGAAATATATTCCGAAACAAAGTGATTATTCTTATACAAAAAACTCGTAATTGGGCGTTTCTATTTTTTGACAAATACCTATGACTGTTAATCCAATCAAATCCTTCAAATCTCTGAATAAGATTTACATCGCTTTGTAACTCAGTTAACTTCATTTATAGATTTTCTGGTGCGTTATTTACATTCGTCTTTAATAGTAATGATAATAATATAAACTCGGACTTCAAATAATTAAAATTTCGAAATATTTGCAACCAATATGTAATTGAAATGTATTCGCGGACCGCATAAAAATGCTTCGGGGCCGCCAGCTGGAGACAACCACCCTAGGCTGGTCAATTTAGTTATAGACCCTTCCCTTCTCGTACCCTAACATGAAAAAGAAGTAAATTGAAGTTAATTCCAATGATTGTGTTAATCGGATAATGAAGGAAAATACCGTGAACTCCCAATGAAAAGTAGTCCTTTGAAAAAAATATATACATTATATTAAAGTTGTAGAGTCAAACTTGTTGAGCCTGCAAAATGTTTGAAACGCCCAAACATTACATCTATTCACATTCCGATTTTTAGCGTTCTCTGAAATTACGAACGCTTGATGTCGATTCTTTGCACATTCAGAAAGTAAGATTTATTAGAATACGAGACTGTCAGCACAAAATATAGTTGAAACAAGCTGTAGGATTTTATCACCCGATGAACTTTTAAGAGCACAAGGAATTTTAGATTACAGAATTAGCATCGGATTTATGAGCACACCCAAATCAACGGTACTAAATATGTCATAACATATCCCATTTCATCTTGATATTTTAATGCGATTTGTATAAATCTTTCCCTACTTATTAGATAAAGACAGTTTCTCATTTAACTCCCCGTAACGGAATTCACATTCAAATGCCTACAAAATACCTGACCTCTTTCAGAATAAATATTTCTATTTTGATCCTTGTATGCGTGAGGTCATAAAAGAGGCGGATTGTTTAAAAATAAACTGCAGTTTTTTTCCCTGTAAGAGTACATACATCAGAGACAGAGAGATCATACCATTCCTTTTGTTTAATAGGAAGGGAAAGAGAAAGATGTCCCCTGTGATATTCTCCATGTTGCTGAAATTTTGAATGGAAAACCCACAGGTATGTGGGAAAAAAAATGAGAGATGAGAGGTATGGAACATTCAGATGAACACACCCTACATAGAAATGTACGTCCCACAGATCCTGACCTTGCTTTCAGCCACTGGAGATCCCTGACCTGACTCAAAGTTCTTTCGGAAATACCTGAGATAATTTTATTTCTCGAAAAGGCTTACGCTACTACTGGCTAATTTTTAAAAAAAATGAGGAGCGAAAAGTCTTTTTTTAAAAACTTTTTTTTCCTTCATGTACACAAAAAAATGACTTTTACTTCTTTCTCAGACGACTGATGGAAGTTTTTGAAGATAAAAGAACTTAGCTTACATTTTTTGTGTCCGGAAATGAGTATGTTTTTTTTTGGGGGGGGGAACTGTAACCTTCATAATCTCCATCCTCATTCGCTGTGCATAAAACTTTACCCAGAAAAGTAATGAGACTGTTAATGATACAGACAGCACAAATTTCTGATATTCATTCGGAGAAATTCCCTGGAAATGAACAAAAATAAATTAAGATCTCTTTAATTTTGTAAAACTTTCTCAAAAATTATAATAAACTGACTTCAAATTTACAGCTTCTAACATTTCCCTAATAACATTCTGAGTTTTCTTTCATGCTTCCTGAAAAAAAGATGTTTAATATTTGGGGTCACAATTGAGGAAAGGCTGCGCCTATTGCCCTTAAGCTGCTCTCATTTGAAACTGGGACACTCTTCGACGCCTACATTGAATATTAACATTCTCCTTTGTGAAGCCTTCCTGGAGTACAAACTCTAGTAGAATGATGAATTAGTAGGTTGGACTTCTAGTGCAAAACTCGACTGCCAAGGGCAAGATTTATTCCAGCTGCTCTTTCTCTTCTTCCATTAATAAAACATTATTCCAGAAAATCATTTGCAAACCCTTTCTTTTAGGTGGAGGAAAAGGAAACGAGATTCCGCCTATGACAATACTGCATCCTAATTTATTTCAAACAGGAAGAAACCACCTAGATGTAACAGAATAAAAGAGTTAAAAATAAGACTTTCAAATAAGCATATTATAGCGCAATATGTACCATTTTACTCCAAAAATAAAAATAAAAATTAGTTGTAATATTTAAAGAGAAATAAGAAAGTAATCTTAAATGGTTATGACAAGAACTTTTTAATAAGATATACAGATAACATTTTCTGTATATCTTATTAAAAACAGTTATATATCACATATATCACATATATAACAGTTTGAAAACAACTAACAGTGATTATTTAGAAAAAATGAAGATATTTAATTGAAAAATACTTGCGTATTACCTAACCTGAAACCTAATTTGAATAAAGAGATATTTTCCACATAAACACGACTCGTACCGGCGGCTTACAACCTCGCCTCCACTACAATCTTCTAAGCTTTAGCCACCTGCTGCAAATGTTGTTTTAAATTCAACAATGTGTATAAATCATTTAAATATTTCGTGCAAGCACCTGCATTCATATGAAAGTCATTATTTTGAATAAACACATACTAGGATTTGTTCTCAAAAGTACATCACATTAAAAAAGAGGAATGTTTCTAAAATAGAGGAAGCTATTAAATTTATATGTCCAGTTAATATCTAATAAAAGGACTGTGGAATCTCAGATGTGTATAGAACCCATCGATACATTTTTTCTAAGGGTAACATTTGAACATAGAGTGTCAAATCGATATAATGAATAAAAGGAAACTCTATTCGACTTTTTCTTGCATTTTACTACCCTGGTGTCGTTGTAAATAAATATCATCAGAATTTAAAAATATCATCGACGTCTTTTCAAAAAGGTAAAATAGTTTTGACATATAATACAGTACACTCCCGATTATCCGCGGAATTGGGTGGCGCGGCCGCCGCAGATAACAAAAATCGCGGATAATCCGAAAAAAGCTAAAAACGGGTATAACAAAAGAGAAAACAGTCATTCCAACTTTGAAAAATCGTTTTATGTACAATAAAACTTAAAATCAACAGCAGAAAATGTTTAACTAACGTAATTAACGTAACGTAATAATTTTAGTATATCACTCAAAACTAACCTAAAATGCATTTTGTTAATGAAAACAGAAAAGTGCTTTGTACTTACGAGAGGCGTCAAGGATACACAGAAAAATTAATACAAATGTGTTTTTTAATACTGTAACGTATTACGTAATTACAAAGCATAACTGTAAAACAACACCGTTTTGAAGAAATCAGTCATTGCTTCTTGCTTTGGAAGCATTTTCTCTTGATCCGAGATTGCATTTTTCGTAGCATATGTTTCTCGGCCAACTCCGCGTCGTCTTGTTCTTCCAAATAGCTCAGCAGTCCGTTGACTTGTTGCAAAGCCGCTTCGTGTGTGTGTGATTATGGTAAAGCCTCGAGGGCTATCTGCCTAAGGGGAGGGATGCCTTCGTGGAGGGCTTTCTAAGGGGAACTGGCTCGTATACACGTTACACATGGGGAAAACCACGAAAACTCCCATGCAGCCAACCCATTCGCGGGATTCGAACCTCGGACCGAACTACCAATGTTCAGCGACTTTACCGCTCGGCCGCTGGTGGGCCGCCGCTTCGTGAGTCTTCCGCATCTGCACAGTGGGCTCTTCTTCGCTTTCCTTCATTCTCGGTCTCTCCTCTAGCTTTCTTCACAATTTCGTCATCTGTCATGCGTTCGATGCCAGGTTCGTTGACTTCACACTCCAACCACTCGTTAATGTTTTCAACATCGACGTTCTCACCACCCGGAACTGTTTTCACCTTATCGGCAAGAGTTGCCGTGGGCGTGTCTACATCTTCATTCTCTTCTCACAACTCAAAGGGGTTGTTGTTAGGTTGTTGTTGGCTTTAACATTAGGCATGAGTTTTCTCCATGATTTTATGAGGGTTGACGGTTTCACCGAGTCCCATGCAGATGCAATATCGTAGTGCTGTCCAAGATTGTGTAGTGTTTCCAAAACTCTTTCAGATCATAACCTTCTTGAATTTTGGTCATTAGCAGCTTCGTTCGGTATATTCTCTTTATTGTTGCAATGACTCCTTGGTCCATGGGTTGGATTAGCGCAGTAACGTTTGGGGGGAGAAACTTTGCAAAAATGTGTCCATCAGAAGACTTTAGCACGCTTGTTGCTGGATGAGAAGGTGCGTTGTCGATCAATAGCACAGCTTTTTCAGGCAGGTTTTTCGATTTAAGATGTTTACGCACTTGAAGAACAAAGATTTTTTCGAACCATTCTTGAAAAATGTTTCGGTTCATCCATCCTTTTTTTTTTTTTTTTTTTTTTTTTTTCTTGGTTAAAGTAATCAACGGGCAAATTTTCTGTCCTTGTGCCTTTGAAAGATCTCGGGTTTTTTTTACTTTCCAATGACAACAAGTCTAAGTTTATGTCCATCGGTAGCGTTACTGCAAGACATGATAGTGATCCTTTCCTTGCTGCTTTTATGACCCGCCGCTTTACTTTCACTTGCAAATGCTGAAGTGCGAGTGGGAAGACATTTCCACAAAGTCCCGATTCATCGGCATTGTAAATTTGTTCAAAAGATAGTTCTCTTTTAAAAACAAATTCTTCAAATTCATGGTGGAAATCGTCGGCTGCTTGTTGGTCACCATTAAGTTTCTCCCCAAGAAGTCCAATTTCTCGAATTCCATGTCGCTGCTTAAAACGAGTCAACCAGCCAGCACACGCATCAAAATTTCCTTTCAGGCCTAACAACTCAAAAAAAGGTTTTTGCCTTCGCCGCAATGATAGGGTCATTTAGAGGAGTATCCTCCTTTCGAACTTGAGCTAACCACTCTGCCAATGCCGTGTCTAGCTCATCAAAGGTGTTTTCAAAGTTCCCTTCATATTTTTTCGCGTTTTCATTGCGGAAGCACTGTCCGACATTGATGCAAAGTTCACCAGTTCTTCTTTTTGCTTTAGAATGTCACGCACTGTTGTTTCCGCGATTCCGTAATCCAATTCCATCTGCTGCCTTGTAGCGCCGTTTGCTACTTTGGAAATTAATTCTAGTTTCTGTGCAATCGTCAACACAACCTTCTTTCGTTTTCCTGACATTTTAAATCGGTAACGAAAAACACAAAACCAAAAAGCACAAGCACTGAACACAATAAAAGATAAGAAATTAACTCCGACCGGTTCGCAAACACTATCAGGCTTAAACTAACAATGGCGAAAGGGAGGAAGTGGACGTGTCAGTAAGATTAAGACGAGAGAGGGCGGTGGAGCGGGCACTGCAAGGATGAGTAAGAAATCACTTACTCATCAGAGGGGGAGGTTCCGAGAAGGCCGCGAGGAAGGTTCCGAGAAGGCCGAGGGAATGGTTCCGAGAAGGCCTAGTTATTTTTGCAATAAATAAGCACGATGTTTGCAAATTTAACTTTTCGCTCAGTTTTGTGAACATTTTTATTTTCTTTGCTTTACGCTCGTAAAAAAAAATTGTGCAGCAGGAGCGGATAATCGGGAGTCTACTGTATAACTAAGAAGTTTCAAATACATGTGCCCAGTGTTCAACAGGCAGAAACGTACGCAGGCATCTGAGAAGATTCAAGCACGTGCTTTTATTGACTGTTTTTAAGGATCATTTTACCTTTCTAATCATTGAAACCTTTTAGCTTAGGCTTTCCTTTTATTATCCATCTCTTGAAGACTATACAAAGATTAGGGATAGGGATAGGTAAATACATAAAGAAATTCTGCCACAGAAGACAAGACACTAATTTGAATTATACATCCGTGTTTGAGCTCATAGACGCAGCTTCTGTGGGAAGATGTCATAAACATATAGCTGTAGCTTACGTGCATCTACTTAATACTCATGACATACACTGTGACTTTTTTGCATCTATTAATGCTCTAAACCAGCGATTCTCAACCAAAGGTGCGCGTACCACTGGTGGTAAGCAAAATAAGAATAGGTGGTAAGCCAAGAAGCAAAGTATTTTTAACTATTAAATTCAAAAATTTAATACCCCAACATCCTGTTTAAGTGTTATCTTTAACACTAGTAAATTTATGCGATCTGGGCTTTGTTCAAGGTCAATAGCTGCTCATAGATTTTAGCAAAATAATCCGTTTTTATTTTCACAAATACTCTTTTAGTCAAAGACAAAACAAAATTTGTTATAAATGATGTTTTTAAAAGGAGCAGTACAAATAGATGTATTTATAAGGAAATAAAAATAAGTTCCTATAAAAAGACATTAATTCTTTTAGAGTTGATCGATTTATTAGTATGTCTACACTTTATGTTCAATTAGAATAATTTTTTACGTCGATCTGCTGTCTTTAACAGCAGGTATATTGTCTTCTTGTTGCTTTGTATTCCTTAATTTTATACGCAATTCAAGAATATCGTCTTTTTTTTTTTTTTTTTTTTTTGGAACTTATAATATATTGTGCATTTAAATATTTGTGAAAAAATTATAAAACAAACCTAGATTCTCAAAATGGAAAAATGGCTAGGATTGACTAAACGGAAAAGTGACGATTCACAGGTGATGGATCCAGGACAATCTACTGGCGCTAAGAATATTGAAAAGAAAAGAAAATTCGTTTATAGGAAATGTAATGAAAGTTATTTATCATTTCGGTTTACTTGGAATAGAGTTGAAATGGACCTCCAAGCACAACGTGTTGTTTGTGGTAAACGATTGTCCAATCAAAATATGAAAACATTGTTTCTTAAAAGACCTCTTGAATCTAAGCATGCCAAAATTGAAAGGATAAATCTGTGTAATATTTTAATGGGTAATTATCGGAGTTCAAAAAAAGTAATAAAATAATTAACAAGTAATGAAAGGTACTGTTACTTCAAGAGAAAAAGCTTTGGAAACTAATTACCTAGTAAGCCTAAGAATTGCCAAGACTGAGCAGGCTGACACTGTTGAAGAAAACCTTATATTATCAGCAGGCTAAAGATATCGTTTTAACATTATTCAGGGAAAAATAAAATATTTTGTTATAAAATGGTACAGTAAGTCGAAATGTTCACGAAATGGCAAATTCCATGCTTTCATGGAACACTTATTCAAAAAATAAAACACAGTGAGTATTTCGAATTGCAGTTGGATGAAAGTACTGATATAGCGAAAGTTGTTCAATTATTATTTTACATACGTTTCAAGGAAGATAAACGAAGTGCCGAAGAGATTATTTATTTTGTGAATTTCTTCATGGCAGAACAACTGCAGATGAAATTTTCAAAGTAATTGGCAATTTTATGTCTGAGAATGATATTCCTTGGAGTAAGTGCATTGACATATGCAGTGATGGAGCTCGGGCTTTAACGGGAAAACATTCCGCTGTTATTTCTCAAATAAATGAAGTCGCAGCTGAACCTGAATTTACTCATTGCTCCATTCATCGTGAAGCTTTAGTAGTCAAAACAATTCCTGAAAACCTGAAAATCGTTTTGAATCAAGCTATGAAGATTGTTAATTTCATTAAAAGCCGAGCTTAATTCTTGAATGTATTCAAGAATATTTACAATTTTATACCAAGAGATGGGCAGTGAACGCTTTTGTTACATTCCGAAGTAATGTGGTTATTATCCAGAGTCAAAGTATTAAATCGTCGTTTTGAGCTGCGATGCAGAAATTCAAATTTTCCTCTGTGATCCAAAATTTCAATTGCAAAAATGTTTATTTAGTGAACTATGTTTCGAGCGTTTAGCATATTTAGCTGATATTTTTGGAAGGTTAAATGAATTAAATTTTGGATTACAATAACAAAATGTTAATTTGTTTACCATTAAAGATAAAATAAATGCAATGATAAAAAAACTCAAGCTAATCATCAAAGAACTGGATGATAATATTTTAAGCTTTTACCACTATTAGAAAGTTTTCTAACCGAAAATCATTTGCAAATAAAAGAAGAATTAGCATCCGACATTAAAGTCATTGTTTTTCATTGATAAATAACATCAACATATATTTTCCCAAGGATTAGGGAAAAGAAAATTTGATTAGAAATCCATTTTGTTCAAATGTACCTGAAATTTTATTTCGTGAAGAAAAAGAACAATTGACAGAAATTTCCAATAACCGAACTCGAACCGAAGACTTCAAAAATAATGCACTTGTTAACTTTGGCTGAACAAACAAAGAAAAAAAATTTAATGGCATTTCAAATAAAGCTATTAAATTTTTTATTCCCTTTTTGGGCAACCTATTTGTGTGAACAAGGATTTTCTTTCATGATATATTTGAAAAATAAATGCAGAACAAAATTAAAAGTGGATCCTAATTTACGGTTAAAACTTGTAGGGTTTATATTTATTTTAACTAACATTTATTTTAAGTTTAAACTATCTTTCCTGTCAAGCCTTACTTTCCCCTGGAACTGCCAATGCCAGAATATGTAAATTTGAGTAGAACGCGCAAGGATTCAAATTATCAGCGGAAGTATTCTGATTTAAATAGAGAGGAAACAAGTTCGGTATGTGATATTCTTACTTAGCGAGCGCGGAGGTAGTTAGCGAGAATTGAAGAACCCCGCGTTGCGGCCTATGTGCTTGGCGGGAAGTAGTGGAAATTGTTCCAGTGAGCTTCAAGTCTGCTGAATTAGCAGCGGTATTGTAAAACACGGTGAGTTAGCTATTTTAGAGAGCCTCGTAGTTAGAATCTTGTCTTTATTTTCTTTTCAGGTTATTATTTTTATTTTGACTGCCAAGTTGGGCACAGTTTGTAAGCGTCAAGAGGACGCAATTGTAATTTATTACGTTGAATAAAAAGGGACTTAAACCCTTTACAAGACTCTGTGGTTTATACAAGCTTTCACAGTCACCCTTGGTTGCGTGCAAGTTGGAGGCGCGAAACGTTATATTGGCGCCCGAACACTTATCGAACTGAAATGGCCGAAAACTGGATGGAAGCCGCTGGACAACACCAAGAAATGACAACTCAGTTAGAAGGATTTGGATACCTGGTCCAGACTTTGAGAGCATCAATCAAGCCAAACGTCTTTTCGACGGAAAAAATTCGGTGTCCGTATTTTTAGAAGGTATAGAAAACCACTTTCAGCTCTACCCTGTGCCTGAAAGACAAAAGTTGCCATCGCCACATCAGCACTAAGAGGACAGGCCGCGCTATGGTGGAAGAACATAGGCAAATTTCTATTAGGGGAATTTGGAAGCCCGACATATACATTTGAAAATTTCAAAAAATCGTTAGTAAAGGCCTTCCCCATAGTGAAAGATCGCGCACGGCTGGAAGCCGAACTATATAGTTTCTATCAACGGGATACAGCACAATTGACGGACTTTATTTTACGAAAAATCAAGCTAACGGATATGCTGTATGGGAAAAATCCCGATGCGGAGATAATTGAAATAATATTACCAAGATTGTTACCCGCTGTCCAAGACTACTTTGAAATTAGAAACCCAAGAACATTGCAGGAACTCTTCGAATTGGCGGTGAAGTTTCAAAATCGCAGAATCGCGGAAAGAGCGAGAGGGGAAACATATTCTCAAAGTACCCGAAAGAAGGAGGAAACCAGAAATGGAAATCGCTCATATGGGGGAAAGAACTATCAAGCTAACGCATCGAAACTCGAAGGTCAAGGCCCAAAAAGAAAATTTGAAAATAAGCATCCGCGTACCCAGAAGACACAGATTGAAAGGAAAGCTTTAAACGACTAGAGGGGCCTGTGAAAGGGAGGGTCCAGACCCCGGAAGTTTTAAAAAAACCCTCAAATAGACATTTAAATACGGTCATCGTAAAAAACTCACAGCTACCAATTATACAAGTCCTGGTTGGCGATGTACCAGTAGAAGCCCTCATCGATACAGGAGCAGAAGGAAATTTCATGAGTGAAAAGTTCTTCAAAAAGAATTTTTATAGGATACGACTCTTTAAAACCAGAAATACGGAAATTATAGCAGCGCAAGGAAAAACATGTCACTGCATCGGGAAAGTATCATTAAACGTACAGGTAAAAGAGGAAAATCTCAAAGTATTAATTTTTGTGGTGAAACACCTCCAACACTCTCTTATTTTAGGTATGGACATTTTAAGGGCCGCGAGGGCCAAATTAAATTTTCAAGATAGTTCCGTGGTGCTGGAGATGGACCAGAGGGTGGTGGAACCGGTGGAGACACCTGAATTGGACCTTAGCCATTTGAATGACCAGGAAAGTAAAGCAATACAGCAAGTGGTGAGTAATTTTTCTCATTTGTTTTCAGAAAAACCGGGAAACTGTCAGATCGTGACTCACAAGATTCAATTAAATGCCGAAAAACCTTGTAGGACTAAACCTTACCGCTATGACAAACAAAAAGACGTAATCATCGAAGAACATATTCAGGAGATGTTAAAGAATAAAATAATAACTCCCATAAATAGTGAATACGCGAGTCCAGTCGTACTATGTAGGAAAAAGAACGAGTTTCCTCCTTCGGATAAAAGGGCTTGGAGGTTTGCTATCGATTATAGAAAACTAAATAGCATAACTAAATTCCCAGTTTACCCTTTGCCGGTTATAGACGAGATCATTAGACAGATCAAATCGACAAGATATATGTCTACTTTGGACTTAACGTCTGGCTACTATCAAATAGCTATGAGACCCGAAGATATACACAAAACCGCGTTTATAACAAAATCGGGCACTTATGCATTTTTACGCATGCCCTTTGGGTTGTGTGGGGCCCCATCAACTTTCCAGAGAGCTATGGACATTGTTCTAAAGCCTGTCCTAGGAAAATCAACTTTAATTTATCTAGATGATATAATTATAACGAGTAGTACATTGGAACAACACATTAATGACCTCGAACAAGTTTTTAAATTATTAAAAGAGGCCGGTCTTACAATTAACGCCTCAAAATGCAAGTTCGCAACTAAAGAACTTAAATATCGATCTTTCATAAAAGATTTCGCTAATATTGTTGAACCACTCTTAGTAATCAAAAGAAAAAAGAGTAAATTTACGTGGACAGCGGAAGCTAACACAGCTTTTGAAAGATTAAAAGAAGCGCTTATTAATGCCCCTGTTTTAAAATTCCCTGAGGGGAACGAAAACCTGGAAATTGCGGCAGATGCGTCAGACTATGCGGTGGGTGCGATTCTTATGCAAAATAACCATCCGCTGGCATTTTTTAGTAAAACATTGAATCAGACTCAAAGGAATTATACAGCTACAGAAAGAGAAACATTAGCCGTATTAATGGCTGTACACAAATTTCGAGTTTATTTCGGCAAATCGCCAGTAACAGTCTTTTCGGATCATGCGGCTGTTGGTAGACTTTACTCGGGGAAAAATCTGACGCCCAGGTTAATAAGATGGGCTTTAAAACTCCAAGAATATAATATCACAATAAAATATAAACCGGGTAAGGAAAACAATGTAGCTGACGCACTTTCTCGTATAAAACTGGACGATGAAGGAAATGAACTTAAATGCGCTGTGTTGACTTCAAAAATTTTAGATTCTAGAGATACGGTTATTACTGAACTGAAAGCTGATCCTGAATTTGGAAATATCTATGCTTATTTGAAAGACCCGAAAGCTTTGAGCACACAGATATCGATGCGATAAGAAATAGAGCAAAAAACTATGAAATAATAGATAACTTATTATTCCATACGAAAACAACAAACGAAAATCTTGAGTATAAGCCAGTCATCCCAGCCTCGCTTCGATTAAGCATTTTGAGGGAGTTGCACGAAAAAAAAACAGCGGGCCACCTCGGGGTCAGAAAGACTATAAAAAGGGTACGCGAGGCGGTATATTTCCCGCAATTATACAAAATAGTAACGGCGTATGTCAGGTCCTGCAATCAATGTCAGTTAATAAATGATATTAATTACAGCCCGGCCGGGTACTTAAATAGCATTCGCGCTACATTTCCGAATGAAATTTTAGGCATAGATCTCCTTGGTCCCTTCCCCCAGAGCGAGTTAAATAAAAATCGTTTTCTTTTAGTAATAGTAGATCATTTTTCAAAATGGATAGAAATTGTTCCTCTTAAACGCGCGTCAGCCAAAACAGTCGCAGATGCATTCTTACACAGATACATTTTAAAATACGGTGCACCGATAAAAGTCATTAGCGATAACGGAAAACAGTTCATTAGTCAAATATTTGAAAACATATGCAATAGACTTGGCATACGCCATATCAAAATGGTTCCGTATAGACCACAGGCTAACATAGCAGAAAGAGTTAATAAAAACATAGTAAAAATAATTCGCAGTTACGTGAGCACACATCACAAGCGCTGGGATGGCTACATAAATGAATTAGCTTATGCTTTAAGAACGGCACATCATGATACTACGGGAAAAACTCCAGCAGAATTATTTTTAGGCCGAAAGTTAATTACGCCTTTAGATAAATTATTCTTTGTGCAACAAAGAGAGCAGGAGTTTAAACAAAAGGACGTGCAAAAGCTAATTGATCAGGCGCTTAAAACCTCGGATACGGCAAGAAATAGGCAGAAAATTTATTATGAAAGAAAACGCCGTGAAGCAGATTTTAAAGTTGGGGATAAAGTATTGAAGCGGAAATTTTCTTTATCAAGTGCCCCAGACAATTTTATGGCAAAGCTAGCTCCAAAGTTTGAAGGCCCCTATGTAATTCAGGAAATCAAAGGGGTAGTATTATATCTTAAGAACGACAGAGGGGAAATCTGTAAAGCAAGTCCCGACCAGGTGAAAAAATACTATAATCCAAATGATTTTGAAATCCTTAAAAGTTTCTTGCAGGACTCAAGTCTAAACGAAATAGAAGGGCCAGAGACTGCAACAACTATTCCACCACCCAAGAAACGGAGAACTGAAGAGAGACCTAGCACTTCTACAACCCGGACGTCGGTATCAAAAAGAAAAAATGATTTTCAAACTCCGGCGTTTAAGAAAAACAAAAATACAGATGAACCGGGTAAAGAAACCGTGGTAAATGTAGGTGGAGAACCCTACAAAACACATTCATTCTAACTTCCCCCTCATTCATCTTTAAACATGCAGGCTTTCGCTCTAAAGCATGACTTTATCTACAATTTACTACTTAAATTTTGACTTCATTGCTTTTAAGCATTCACTTTTAGCATCTACAAAGACGAAAACACCACCTACAAAGGATGGCAGGAGAAATTACACATCAAGGAGAACGCGCACACGGCCACAGAGTCAGGTGCCAGCAAGCCGCCGTTCCGGAAACTGAAACGACAACAGGAGGCACAAAAATACGACGAACAGAAGAAATTCAAGAAGGACTCCAGACAGGAGGACGTCAACACCAGCCGTCCCAGGCAGAAACGCAAAGGCCAACAACCAGACGATTACTCCGTCAAGAGGCCAGCATGTAGAGGACGCAAAAGAAAAAGCAACGGGGACGACACTCGGAGATCAATAAGGAGAAGATTGACATCCATGAAACCTCTAACTTGGGATCAATTTTGCCAAAAACGGATGACGGAATTTCAAGCATCGAAAACTCAAAGATAAGTTAAAACCTTCTATAAATTTTTCTTTCTGTTTTGTTCCGAAATGTTATGCATAAGTACGAAGTTCTATGTTTTGACGAAAGTCAATATGTCTCGGTTGAGACTTAGTTTTGTTTTACTTTATTTAGCTAAGGCAAAAGTATTATTTTCTTTAAGTGTAAAAGCTAAAAACAAGCATTTTCTGTTGGTCGAAAGACTAATTCTGTTATGTTAAAGCTAAAATTTGGCCGAAGATAAAAATAACTTCGTATTCTTGTATTAATAAGAATTTTAGTTTCAGTGCCGCCAGCTTGGCGAAGAATGAGTAAAGTAAAAATTTATTTTCTCTTATTCATTTTATGGTAAATTGTAAAAAAGCATATGTATTAAAAATTTGTAAATGTATGTAAATACTTGAAGGTTATGTAAAAGTAGAATTTAGTCTAGAAGCATAAAATTGTAGATGCTAAAAGTGAATGCTTAAAAGCAATGAAGTCAAAATTTAAGTAGTAAATTGTAGATAAAGTCATGCTTTAGAGCGAAAGCCTGCATGTTTAAAGATGAATGAGGGGGAAGTTAGAATGAATGTGTTTTGTAGGGTTCTCCACCTACATTTGAATTTTTAAGACTATTAAAGTAGCTCATTGAGTTGTAGAATGTCGAGTAAGGTGTGTCTATTTGGTTGTTGAATTCTAACAAATCATGGTGGTTAGGGTAAGTGTTGTAAGACTAAAACACGAATATTCCCGTTTGACACCACACACGGTGGAGAGCCAGGGTAAAGTTAAATTAATGCTTGAAAAATTGAATGAATGTGAAGTGAGCAATAACTAAGAAAAACGAATCATTTAAAAACAAAAATTTATTGTGTCAAGAAAGTGTAAATTATAATGTATGTAGAAAGATACTGATACTTATTCCTTCCAGATGCTGGAAGGAAAGACCAAGATTGATTGATGAAGTCCAGGAAAAGTTGCTGTAAGGAGAAAGCTTTGTAACGAGCAAAAGAATTTTAGTATATAATTGTTACATAAGATTTTTGTTGTGTAAACGAGGCTTTCGCCAGTTAGTCCAGAATTAGATAAACTTACAACAGGTCGTTTGTAGGACCTGCTTCCAAGTTTTCCAAATTCTGGCAGCGGCAAATGTAGGGTTTATATTTATTTTAACTAACATTTATTTTAAGTTTAAACTATCTTTCCTGTCAAGCCTTACTTTCCCCTGGAACTGCCAATGCCAGAATATGTAAATTTGAGTAGAACGCGCAAGGATTCAAATTATCAGCGGAAGTATTCTGATTTAAATAGAGAGGAAACAAGTTCGGTATGTGATATTCTTACTTAGCGAGCGCGGAGGTAGTTAGCGAGAATTGAAGAACCCCGCGTTGCGGCCTATGTGCTTGGCGGGAAGTAGTGGAAATTGTTCCAGTGAGCTTCAAGTCTGCTGAATTAGCAGCGGTATTGTAAAACACGGTGAGTTAGCTATTTTAGAGAGCCTCGTAGTTAGAATCTTGTCTTTATTTTCTTTTCAGGTTATTATTTTTATTTTGACTGCCAAGTTGGGCACAGTTTGTAAGCGTCAAGAGGACGCAATTGTAATTTATTACGTTGAATAAAAAGGGACTTAAACCCTTTACAAGACTCTGTGGTTTATACAAGCTTTCACAGTCACCCTTGGTTGCGTGCAAGTTGGAGGCGCGCAACGTTATAAACTAAATGAAATAAGACCAGGCAATAAAGAAATTGATCTCTCTTAAACAGGCCCAAATTTCACACTAAATCTTAGAATTGGAGTATTATAATTTAAATCTTGATAATTAAAATGATAACCAATTTTTAATTTAATATTTTTATGTGAGCATATTTAATACAGAAAAGCCAGTAGGTTGTGCAAATGGCAAAATATACTTTTTTAATAATATTTCTTTGAGAAATTGAAAAATAATCATTGTAAAATATACTGATGGTACTAAGGTTTTCAGTTTTTGTTTAGATGGTAGGCTTTAGGCAAAAGGTTGAGAACCGCTACTCTAAACATAAACTTACAGAACAATGCAATTCTTTGCATTTGCAATGCAATTTGAATCTCTCTCGCTGTATTTCAATGCATTTTAAATAGGTAATAAAAATTCACTTTCTCGCTTTGACTCATTTTTATTTTATATGCTTAGAATTCTTTAGATTATCCATATTTGACTGACGTATACCACAGCGTCGCTTAAATAAGTCACTTAATTATCTGATGTTTTTCAGATGCACCAAAACCTGAAATTTTAAATCTCGATTTAACCACAGGAATATGATACAGAACAGCATGTCTGGAAAAAAAAATATATATATATATATATATAGGTTAATCTTTGGATTATGGTAACTTGGCAATTTTTTGGCGAAAATTTGGCGACCAACCTTGCTACAGCAACACGCTAGTCTTTTTTTTTTTTTTTTGGACGCCATTTTGTTTTCACGAAGTAAAGGCATTTTTTTTTAACTCAACATTTTTTTTCCAACGATCTGCTAGCCGAATTACGCTTATGCTAGAACTTTTATGGAACAAAAGTGCTTAATCATGACGAAGATTAGGTGCGAAATTGGGAAAAGGTGCAGAATCGCCCACTGCTTGCCGCGTTTTTAAGAATTGCACATACACGGTATCATCCATGTACACATCGACCTATTTTCACTTAAAAAAAATCTCAGAATTGCACAAAAATGGCATTGCGCACACTCTTGACTTTATCCATGTACACTGCTAAAGTCCTAGCTAGTAACCTTTATCGCCTTACCAAAATGTCGCCAAACTACCTGTTACCATATTCCAAAGATTAGCCCAATTATATTTTGCGTGAAAATAATGCAATGCTTTTACTACAGAATAAATTAACGCATCGGCAAAATTAGATAATAGTCGACTAATGTGCTGTAAATCAATGTAATTAAACTAGACACGTTTCTTTTTCTAGGATGGCAAGCAAAGAAGGCTGTTTGTAGTGTAGACCAGAGATCGGCAGCGCGGTGCCTGGAAGCTGTTTTAAAGTATAGACCGTTCAAATATCTAAATTCTGAAATTTAAATTTTTGAACAACAAACACTTGTAATTTAATGAATAATTTAGTATTGTAGCAGTCTGATGTTCGGCTGCGTGCGCCGCTAGACTACGTCATGTTGTGTTTGTAAAAACTGCTAGCGCGGCAGTGAACTTGCCCACTTCGCCCTTAGCTCGAGCGTAGGATGTACGAATTTTAGTTTAGTAGTTTTCTATTATATTATTTCGTTATGCGATGATAGTTGTGCTTAGAATTATGTATGGTGTGAGTGAATAACGTTATGTTTAACGAAACGGAGTCATGTCTTTTAAGGATATACACCAAGCCATGACCACCACACACCATAAAATGGTGACCGGCTACTCGCATAAAGCTGCATTCTGATTGTTCGTTCCAGAACTTTCGTGTTTTTCCCTTCAGCTACTGTCATGGAGAAGTCTGCTGCCGTCAAGATACCAATTTACAACTCTATTGACCCGGCATTGTGGTTTGCTATGTGCGAATCAACTTTTGCTTTAGCCGCACCCAAGCCTGTTACGGAGCCAAAGACGAAATTCAACTACTGCATCACTCATTTCCCACCGGAAGTTGCTTCGTTGGTTCGAGATATCATACTCCAGGAACGCACAGATTCTTCTTACGATGACCTCAAAGCTGCCATTACGGAACGCTGTGGCGAAAGCAGTACCAGTGAAATCCGAAAATTACTCGCCGGCGAGCAACTTGGAGACAGGAAGCCATCAGAGCTGCTTCGTGTCATGACTAGGCGAGCTGAAAAATACAATGTAACTTAGGAGTTATTCAGCAGCATATGCCGCCAAATGTCCAGTCTATCCTAGCGTCGGTTGAGTCGCTTGATTCGTCGAAAGCTGCCAGCATTGGAGACAGAATATTGGAAGTTACAGCCTCTCTAAAACTGCTAGCGCGGCAGTGAACTCGCCCACTTCGCCCTTAGCTCGAGCGTAGGATGTACAAATTTTACTTTAGTTGTTTTCTGTTATGTTATTTCGTTATGTAATGATAGTTGTGTTTAAAATTGTGGTGTGAGTGAATAAAGTTATGTTTAACAAAACGGAGTCATGTCTTTAAGGGTATACACCAAACCACCACACACCATAGTATAAAAATTCTTGTTTCCTATTCGCCATTTTAATAACTGCACAAATTGTCTAATGTACGTTTAAAACAAAAACTGGATTTCAGTGACATCTGGATAACACTGAATGACTAGAGGGATCAATTTTCGACTTATAAAAATAACTTGATCCCTGTTTTATCTCTCTCCATTATCTTGTATACTCTATTCTAACACGGCGTACTATGCTTTATGTTGTAACCTCTGGTCATGCGTAAAATTGTCATTACATGAACTTGTATTTCGAATTGTAAGCAGAGCACGTATTCTTCTTTTCAAATTGAAAGACTACAGAAATATATATCTATATATAATATTACTTTTGTAATGGTTGGTACAAAGAAAGATTTTTCATTTCAGCTGATTCTTGTGTGTCAAAAAATAATTTCAAATGCCCAAAAATAAAAATTTGCCTATTTTCTTGCCCGGCTAGCAATATTGGTTAAAGTGTATATTTTGATAAACGTTTACGCAGTAACAAAATTGTTAGAACATTACAATTTTTATAATCCACATAAATTAACTCTCTTTCGATACAATTATATATATTCATTTTTATTATTATTTTACCATTAATTTATTTTCGTATTTACTATTATTATTAAATAGTTGTTTTTACTACCATTACATATGTAATTTTTATTTAATATTTATTTTTATTATTATTATGCATGTATTTTTATTTAATATTAAATTTTATTTTTATAAACACCCCACTGTGTCCATCCCATGGTGCTCCCCGAACTCTCGCCCTCTCGCAATTCCGAATTATGACCTACTAGTAAAAAGATTACAGACCACTGTTGCAGACTCTGAATAAAAATGCTATCTTTTTAAAGAGAAGCAAATTTGTCACTCACTACAATTAGGACTAACAACGATCGTCTATGTTTAAGAAGGGCTAACGACATTTTATCCGGGGAAAGGGAAGAAATTAAAAGAGATGGAAAAAGAACTAAAAGCAAACTATTTGAATAAAATAAAAACGTATGCCCACACTCAATGGAAAGCTAATTTTTTTTTCTGAGTTTATTTAGAGCTGAATTCGATTGTATTTAAAATTTAATCTTTAAATAAGAAGATTATGCATTTAATTAAATATACACTGGTGTGCAAAAATTAAGGACGAAGTCGAAAAATTAGCATATCAGCTGAACGAAGAGGCAGAGCGGACAGAAAGACCAATCAGGAGATTAAGTAAGGTGATGTACGGTAGCACATGCGCAGATATGCATATAGACGTAATGGGGGAGTGTCTGAGTAGTATAAAGCATGTTGTCGGTGTAAGATCAGTATTTCTGGCAAAGAGATTGCACGCCGTATAGCAGTTAAAATCACACCGAGTTGCTGCCTCAGCAAGAAATGGCGAATAATCAATCTGTTAGACGACATCTGGATGCTTTTACCCGAGGTCGAATCATTGGGAAGTTGGAGGAAGGCCGCAGTGTGACAAGTGTGGCTGCAGAGTTCGGAATTGCTCACAGCATCGTTTCACGACTTTGGAGACAATTTCAAACTACAGGAACAGCTATCCGGGGGTTTAGTAGTGGTCGTCCACGAGGAACCACACCCGCAGATGACCGGTATATTGCCTTACAGGCCAGAAGAAACAGGCGGCAGACAGCGGGAGAAATCGCTAGACACACGACACAGGCGACTGGACGACCGATATCGCGTTTTACCGTGGCCAGAAGACTGCACGGTGGTGGTCTGTTTGCACGACGCCCTGTACGGTGTGTACCTCTAACGCCTGCCCATCGGAGAAGGCGTTCTCCGTGGTGCCGGGAACACCGGAATTGGAGAGACAATGAATGGGGACGAGTACTCTTTACAGATGAGAGCAGATTCAGTCTGAGTAGCGATTCTCATCGCATACTCATCTGGAGAGAGCGGGGAAGCCGCAATCATCCCTCGAACATCATTGAAAGGGACAGGTATGGAGGTGGCGGTGTTCTCGTTTGGGGAGGCATCATGCTTGGTAGTCGTACAAACCTTCACATCTTCGACGCAGGTTCAGTCAACGGGACCCGTTATTGTAACGAGATTCTTCTTCCATATGTGCGTCTTTTTAGAGGCGCTATGGGTCCGCAGTTCCTTTTCATGGACGACAATGCACCATGTCATCGCACAGTAGCTGCCGAACAGCTCTTAGAGAGTGAGGATATTGAACGTATGGATTGGCCGGCACGATCTCCGGATCTCAATCCCATCGAGCATGTATGGGATTTTCTAGGCAGACGCTTGGCAGCTCGTACCTTACCACCAGTAACGATTCCGGAGCTTCGATTGGCGCTGCAAGACGAATGGGCAGCAATGCCTCAACAACTCATTGACACCCTCATTCGCAGCATGTGCAGACGCTGTGAAACCTGCCTAGCAGTCAGGGGAGATCATATCCCCTATTAAAGACCGGATGTTTCTTGCTGAACACCCATCACAGGGATGTTTCGGCCTTCAGTCGCATTGCGCTCCATGCTACTTTTTCAATAAAGCTTCTTTTTATCCCTCTGATTTCTCTTTTAGTAAGTGTTGCTTACATTACTCATGTCCTTACGTATTGGGGATCTTACGGTATTAAATGTGTTGATTTGGAAAGCTTTTGTACAAAGTTATATTGAAAAAACCGTCTCGTCCTTAATTTTTGCACACCAGTTGCACATTAGAAAACTGAATGCTAGAGTATAATGAGAATTGAAGAGGCGAATCTCTCAACCGCTTCAGCAATGCACTAGCTCCGTGTGTACAAAACCTAATACAACAGTGTACAATCTTCAAAAGTAGATTAAAGGTTCACGAGCTCCTTGAAAACTCTATAAACAGTTTTCACTCAGTGTGGGAAGAAGTTTTAAAACATCGCAAAATTTGTCTCTCATTAAAACAACCTGGTGAAACAATCGACAGCTGAACAATACACTTTGCAATATCGAATGAGAAAATGCTGTTCCTTAGGAGACAGCCTCATAGATCATTATTTTCAACAAGCATAAGACAGCATTACCAAAGCCAAGTTTGCGTGATGTTAAAACTACTGTGTTACATCGTTTGCAAAATACGATGCCGCCTGATATCTCGCATGATAAGGTATTCAATTTAGCCCGCCAGCTTCGCAGCCACAAATCAACATGGTACAAATTCCATCATAAGGTTAATTTCACATGTCTTTAATAACATTTTGAAAAAGGATGTCACAGATGAGGAGACTTTGCCTCATAGGAAAATGAGATTAAGTGTAGCACAACAAGCTTTCAATTCAAATTATTAGGTTCAGAGCTATTTCAGAACAAACAAGCGGTTTAAGAATATATTCAAAGCTTTGAATCTAAACAAGATCCCAAGCTCCGATTGTCAATGGTATCTACTGGACAATATATAAAATTAATTCCGCTGTTTTGTTTACATTTGATACTGCATTTTGGTGGATAAGACATTTTTCTGCGAACATAAAGATTACAGAAGTAGTCTTATTTTTAAAAAATGACAGAAGGTTCCCAAACGGAGTTTCATCAGCTATGCAGGCCGACCTGTATATTACCCTTTCTTAGTAAAAGGCTAGAAAGAATTATATTTCAGAGGTTATAGCAACATTTAAGAAGGAGAAGACCACCAAAGAGCCGCCAGTGTGGATTTATTGCAAAGAAGTCTGTCGACCATGTATAAAATTACTTGAGTGACATTATTGCGCGTAACAGGAAAAAGAAACAGCACTCGGGGATAATTTCCGTGGATAATGAAGACGCCTTCAATTCGTTTTAGTGACATGACATGTTGGTGTTAAGTGATATGACATGTTGCTTTCAAAATACAAATTTCCCGAAGGCTCTGTATGACCTGATTTGTAGTTACTTAAGCAATCGCCAAGTACAAACCACAACGAACGAAGGCGTCCATAATCAAAGTGCATGAAAGATGTTCCCAAGGCTGCTGTGTTGGTCTTGTACTTTGAAATTTATCGCTAATTCAACGCTCTCCCTATTTGATAATGAAGATTATACTGAGATTCTCTTCTATACTGATGGCTTTCTGCTAGAGTCAAGAGGACAGTCCGCAACGCCTACGAAAACAGAGCATAGTCAGCACGAGACAGGATTTCTCATTGAGCCAAGGAACACAAATTGGTCATACCCCACGCTAGAAAAAGGCATCCTTAATCTTCTCTGTTAAAAGGAACGAGCGTGCTCCGTGTGTAAGTTTACAAGACAAGAACATACGAATTGTTATGTAGTTTAACTTATCTGGGAGTTATCGTCAATAATATATTTTCTTGGGTTCTCCGCATTAAAGAACTTAAAAGTAGATTACACAGGATCTCTGGATCAATGTTCAGAACAGCTGCGCCTTCCGTGGCGTTCGTAAGGAGAAAGTCACAACACTCGTCATGAAACTCGGGGATTATTCCCACATTCGACACTTTTGTAGCTGAGGAAGCGGTGTTCGACGTATTTGTTAGGTGTTCATTTTGTCAATTTATCGCGGTATTAATGTTTGATTATTGTTGCGTCGAATAATAAATCCTATTATAATGGAACAATGGATGATTTCAGCATTTAACAATTTCCAAAAGAGGGCATAAAACAAAAAGCAGTTGTAGTGCCAAAAAATTCCTCGCCTGGGTTTAATTTCAAATGAAAGAAGTGTAAAATCATTTTCACGAAGATTGAAACCACTTATTTTGAATCTTGATTTGGTTTGTGCCGTTATATGCAGTCATGTGACTGCATTAGAGGCTTTAAAAAGTGAATAAAAGCTTCGAGTAAAAAATGTATAAATAACTTATGTAGCAATGGACTGCTTAATGACAGTAATCTACCAATCTTGTAACTGTGACTTAATATTGTAGTAAAAACACTGACCACATTTGCAAATATTTACTTAAAAAATTAGTAAAAGTTTTAAGAGATATACGTTTCCTGCTTCTAATGATCGAAAATTAAAATAAATAAATAAAAATTAAAAGCATTACATACTTTTATTCTAGTAATAGCAAATTGCAATTTTATTATTTTTACACCATTTTTAATTTTACGCAATGCATAATTTGTGACTTTTAAAAATTGCTGTCGTATGTATTTGCTTGTTAGGTCATTTACTAATATAAATAACTAAAAGAAGCGTGTCCCAAGGCGCAGCCATATTGAAATTCTCTGACACCTGGAAATTATGTAACGCCACCATATTGAAATATATAGTTTCCTTTTTCGCTTGTGATAATGGTGATTACTTGCAAGTTTTGTTTATACTTTGTGATAACGATGATTTATGGTGGACCACGTGTTTGGAGGACATGACTTCCCTTTTAAATTACTTTTCCTTTATTCTTTTAATCGAACAGTCTAATTATTTAATCTGTAATTATATTTCATTGAACACATTATTCATTTATTTTAATAATAATAACTTTTCAACTGTTAAATTCTTACACTTTACATTTTACATGCTATCTTACCAGTTATGAACCATCTGCAAAGTTTCGGCCTTTATGATGATACCAGCGTACTTATGGGATGGTTAGCCACTAGCTTTTCAAATAGCTAAACACCACCAATAACCATCTCAGTAAACTTGTGAATGCAAATTTAACTTGTGGGGATAGAATATTTAGAAATGCTGTTGCTCTCAATACTCTCAACTGCATACTAAAATGTTGAGACTGTTAGAAAATCCAAACCGTTAGAAATGCATTGCTAATTTCATTTCTAACAGTCTGGATTAAGTGACTGTCTGCAAACAGTATTATTGGCAGTACCACCCTCATGTTTTCTCCAGTTTCTTAAATTTGTTTTAACTATATCTTATTCACTGTTTATTAATATGATCACATTTACTATGTAATAACTATCACGCGCTGCTATAGTAATTTTGTTTTGTACTATTTAATGTGATTCTCTGTGCCTCACTTTTTTCTTTTTCTGTTTTTCCTCCTCTTCTAGTGTTCTATGTATACTTTAGCATTTATTTATCATTTTTTCATTCGCTGCACATTATCTGTGAGATTTATACTGTTGTGATTTTGTATTGTCATTTTTGGGTATCTTTCCCTGTTCGACAAGAGAATCTTTCCCTTCAAGAGTCTCAATTTAGCTCATGCTTCCAGAAAGAGTGAGACTTTATAAATAGTAAAGTCCTATTTAGTTCATATCTATTTGTATCTTTATATAAGTATAGTGTCTTTTCTGCATATTATTTTCGAAGTTCATAATGTTGTAGTTACTGTTCAGCTTTATTCATTAATTTCTTACGTTATATATCATTACTTTGTTCTATATAATTTTCTGCTTTTAATTACTAGCAATATATCATATCTGTACCGCTGTATATTTATGTAATTGCATTGCTGCATGTACACGCTTATTCCCATTGTGTAATTTTTGCTCTTGCCATTAGTTTTATTACCCCTGTTTTCTGTAAGATGGTATAATTTTAATATATAAGAAATGATAGTTTTTTATATATATGATGTGATGATTAATGTATGATAATATATGAAATATTAAAATTATATCACCATACAAATATATAATATTGTAAATTATATTATTAAAATTTAAAAAGAAAAATAACATTATTGACTATTTACTATTTTAGGTAACAGCGCCAGCAATTTTACAAAGGGAATGATTAAAATAAATAATACTCTAAATCTAGAGCATTTGATTGGTTTAATACGTTTTTGGCACTTAAGCATGTGTCAGATTTATTTTCTTTAGTTAATCAGGAGAAACATAAGAAGGTTGAGGCAGGTGAGGCACTTGCCACAAATGAACAACTAGAAATGGCACCAAATTAGCTACTAAAATTTAGAAATTCTCTTAAGAAATTTCCTTAAGCGAAAATGAAGAAGCTATAAAAGGGAAATTATAATTGTTAATTTTCAAATTTAAAAACACATCAAGAAGTATCAAAAAAAACTTTGTCATAAATAATCCGGCTGAATTAAGTGAAGAACTTGTAACATTACTTTTTTCTCAAAAATGCTGAAATTTCACAGTACTCTACAGACTGTTTTCAAGCATTAAAAGTTTATCGTTCGAACTAACGTACTGAATTCAATTTACGCTTGTTGTAATGACTTGCACAGACTAAACTTCCTTTGGGAGCACCATGCCGCAGACATTAATATTCTCTATTATTCTCCTTTAATTTGCATTCCTGGTCTTCACCATAATAAGTTTTCCGAAGCCCACTAACTGAGTAGAAACGGCGGCGACACAACTGCCTACACTTTATTGCAGCAGACTTTAACGCACAAAGACTTTTTTTTATTATTATCATACCATGTTATTAGTCTTTTACTTCACCCTTTGGTAAATATGCAGTTGAACAAGATGCATGGTTCGAGATTTTTGTCTTGTTGTATCCGTTAATTTACTTTACACCGGAACTGCGCAGTTTGTTTTATTTACGGTTTTTTCTGGAAAAGTCACCCATATTAGTGGACGGAGTAAATGAATCGCACCTGTTGCGTGGTAGATCGTGATTATAATATAATTGATACTGATACCAAAGAATAACTTTAAAAAATTTTAGTGTCGTTCAGTTGCTTCTAAAATAACCAGTATAAAAAGTGTATTAAAAAATGTTCTCCTCTTGTAAAAAAGAATTTGAAGAAATACATCTTTGGAAAGACTGAAGGAAGTGAAAAGTACGAAAGCTGTAGATTTAAAAGATTTTAAAAGACAAATTGAAATTAAGACATAAAATCAGTTAGATTAGGCGCAGCAAACTTGTTAATTACTACGAATAAAAATTAGTTGGCAAGAAAGAACTCCTAACATTCGCGAAATTTAACACATTGAAGTCTCACGAGCTAACTGATGAGACAGGATAAAAGTAAAGATGAAGCATGGTGATTAAATCTTATTGATTTTAAACCTGTACTCATATCGCAAGAAAATTATAAGAACGGTAACCCATAAAAATATCATCTGACAGCCGATTTGTTGGTCATACTTAAATAAGAGTTAGCTGGCGTATAAAATTTTTATCAATTGAACCTTTATTGCTTTGAAAATTCATTTGACTGATAAAGGGCATACAAATATTAAACACTGCTTACCCATTAAATTCTCTTAAGGAATTTCATTAAGCGAAAATGAAGAAGCTATAAAAGGGAAATTATAATTGTTAATTTTCAACTTTAAAACACATCAAGAAGTATCAAAAAAACTTTGTGTCATAAGTAATCCGGCTGAATTAAGTGAAGAACTTATAACATTTTTTCTCAAAAATGCTGAAATTTCACAGTACTCTACAGACTGTTTTCAAGCATTAAAAGTTTATCTTTCGAACTAACGTACTGAATTCAATTTACGCTTATTGTAATTGATTATAATGATCGTGAGGTTACGTGATTTAAATGGAATGCTTTCATGGAGGATATTCTAAGAAAACTGTTTCGTATTCATGCTACACAATGGAAAAGTCCGAAAACTAAACGCAGCCAACCCAGTCACCCTAAAACGAATCAAATAAGCTGCTAATTATTTGACCTCTTAAGTCGATATGAACATTAACGGAAAATCCAGGGGTATAGAGCTTATTTCTCAGCAATTGCTAAGAAGAATTTTCAAACTCAGGAATATTTCTTAAAATAAAAGCAAGTTTTACCTAAAATGCACTGAAAGCGATTATTTCTTAATCTATGATAGAGGTGAAGAAAACGAAAATGAAGAAGCTATAAAATTCATTGCACTTGACGGAATTCGAACTAACGATGGCAGCATGTTAGGATAAGTTCAGAAAGTCAAATATTTCAACTTGAAACTCATATTCATTGGGAAGCTACCTTCTGCAGAAACACTTACAGTCCAGTTCAGTATGAACATCCAAGGAATCCCCTGGAGACTCACCCTGCGCACAAGGGAAGAAATATAAGAATTCACGTCAGCAGAAGTGGCGAGCAAATTACAATACAGGATCCACGGTATCCCATGCGGTACTATACAAATGGATCCAAGCTTGACGAGGATACAGGTAGTGCCTTCGTCCTGTACCACGGGGGATGCAAGGAAATCGAGTGGAAGGGGCATCTTCAACCAATAAACAGTACATTCCAGGCTGAAGTCATAGCCATTACCACTGCGATTCAGCATGCAATTGACAGCGGGATCACCGATGCACTGCTGTTTACAGATAGCATGTCAACGCTATTCGCCCTAGTCAACCATAACCACACCTCCCAATTGGTAGCGGACCTCCAGAATATCCTACAATCACACCCTCAACTAATTGTAAATCTAAATATAGACTAAGGCACACGCTAACAACGAGGGTAACGAGACAGCTGACCAACTGGCAAAGGAAGCAGCGAGCGACATAGCTGCACAGATGGTGACTATTCCAGCGCCACCCTCGTATCTCAAGAGAACTCTCAAAGAAAAAGGTCTGCAGAAGTGACAAGCTGAATGGGAGACCTGTGATACGGGTCACGGAACCAATTTATTTCTGCCTAGAGTGAAAATGGAGCACCAATACTCCATACCTCCCATCACTAATTACATCTCGGAGCATGGGCCCTTTCCCTAGCTATTTTGAGCGATTCGGTATCTCTGATACAGGCTTGTGCGTCTGTGGGTCGCTCGGAACTCCAGACCATTACATCTTTGAATGCCCGCTCACGAAGGATAATCACCTCCACTTGCCAGCGGACAACCAAATAGCCTTCAAACGATTCATCGTTAAGAACAAAGGCACAGTGAATACCATCTGCAGAATAATCAGCCAGATAACCGCCCTGGGGCAAGACTTATGCCAGCCCCACTAATTCAGGGTCTTAAGTGAATATAGTACTCCTCTGCATCTAAGGAAATACAACTTTTTAACCTGCCATCCTCAGGTAGAATTTTAATCTTCCCTCTGTAACAATAAGACGTCACCAAACTTTGAACTGCAACGTGGTACCCTCAGTACAAGAACTCTGAGTAAGTACACAGAGACTGTATACGAACTAACTAATATATCCTCCTAATGCGCACATTACAAAATCTAACTGTACTATGTACGTGTTATCATGACTACGAACATTCCGAAAAGCGCTACAGTACGCAACAAATGTTGACTACGTACAGTATGTGTAAAGTCATGTACTCTATGCACCGACCACAGACTGGGTATACCTAGTAATAATTAAGTGTACTAGCAGTATCGGCACTTAGTGTCTCAAGCATGTATATAGTAATCTTAAGCGTATCGTAAATGAACTGTATCTGCAACATGTATATTTAAAAATAATATGAGTCATGCATCTGCAGCGTGAATAAGCAGTATTTTCAATTATCTACATTATGTGAACTTAGCATTATGTATTCTGTATATAGTAATCCCAAGTTTATTCTGTATGTATTCTGTAAATAGTAGTCCCAAGTGTGTATATAGCAATCTCGAGCATATCGTAAATGAACTGTATCTTCAACATGTATATTAAATGCATAATAGCAATGTAATACAGTCAGGCATCTGCTGCGTGTGTAAGCAGTCTCTTTAATGTATCCAGTATTATAAGTAACATATTTATAATAAGTGTACTTAGCATTATGTTTCCTTTATATAGAAATCTTAAGTCTATTCTGTATATGGTATTCTGCATGTATTGTTTACATAGTAGTCTCAAGCGTGTACATAGCAATCTCGAGCATATCGAAAATGTACTGTATCTGCAACATGTATAGTTAAATGCATAGCAATGTGATATTAGCCAGGTATTTGCAGCGTGCGTAAGCAGTATTTACAGTTATTATGTTATGTATCCAGTATTATGAGTAACATATCAACACTAAGTGTACTTAGCATTATGTATTCTGTATATAGTAATCCAAAATTTATTCTGTATATGGCATTCTGTATGTACTCTGTATATAGTAGTCTAAAGCGTGTATATAGCAATCTCGAGCATATCGTAAATGATCTGTATCTGCAACATGTATATTTAAATGCATAGCAATGTAATATGAGTCAGGTATCTGCAGCGGGTGTAAGTAGTATTATCAATGTATTCAGTATCATGAGTAACATATCTACATTAAGTGTACTTGGCGTTATGTATCCTGTATATAGAAATCCCAAGTTTATTCTGAACATAGTAGTCATAAGCAATATCATCAGTGTATTCAGTATTATGAGTAACATATCTACATTAAGTGTATTTGGCATTTTGTATTCTGTATATCCAATGCATATTCAAAATTGATTCTCAGCATAAGTACTAAACTATACACAAATGTGTACTTAATGTGCTAGTTATGTGTATCTTCCTTCTGCTAAGCGCATGTACCTTCTTTATTAATAGTGTTTATGTGTCATGTATGTGTTATGTTAATGTTTTTTTAATGTGTAACCAGTATGTTATGTAATGTATACCTTGCAAACCTAAAATCTGTAATACAACATAAATAGCCAATGTATCTCTCATCTGCCCCTGTATGGCAATGTAATAATTCTTTTAAGATTTCAATAAACTCCCGGTAGATAGGGGAGGGCGTGGGACATATGCCTGTTTACCTCTGTTAAACACCAGGCGTCCCCGTCCTCCGTCACCTGTCACCTGTCAGTGTTACGATCTACATCAGATAATTAGCACACATGATGAATTCTTACGAATATTCAAGCGATAATAAATTAATTGTGGCAGTTAATTATCGCAAATGTATGTAACAAAACTAAAGCTTTTATATGGATAATCGAAAGCACGCGAATCGAAAGCACTTTATAATCGAAAGCACGCGCCAAACAATTTTCTGAAGAAAGATACATGTGCTAACCTTGCCTCTTTCCTAGCGTTAAATTAAATACGTTATTTTTATGTCTAATAATAGAGTGTTCTCAAAGTAAGTATTCCCAATAAAAGCGTTTTAAAAGTACGTCATTCTTTTTTGCTCATTATTTATTGAAATAAATAACATAACGTAAGACATATCTCTTACGTTTAGAAAAACTTCACTTCTGTCGAAATGGGGTAGGCATGTTCGATTTTAAATTCTTTCCAGGATCAAAGAAGTGAAAATTTTTCTTTTCATATTTAATTCTATGCCAGATGTTTCGCTTCATAAACGACATTTTCAAATTATTACAGAAGTGTATATAAGTAAACGAACCTGTAACTACTGAAGAAAACTTTGCCAGTTTTATTGGAAAAAAGAGACTGGTAGCAGCTTGGCAAACGAAATTGCTTATAAGTTTGGAAAAAATGGCCTCCAGGCCTGAGAAATTGAGGAAAAAAAAAAAAAAAAAGCTTTAGAGATAAAATACAAACAAAAGTCAAACAGAAAAGAAAAAGAAAGGTTAATAATTTTCGAGAATAGATTAATAAGAAAACTCTATTTAAAAAAAAAATTCTTTTTTCAAACTAAAGAAGTGTTCGATGTTTTAATTTCGCAGGTGAAAAGAAGATGTAAAAATTAAACGAATTAGCTTCCAATTTTTGACTTTTAATTGGTGTAAAATTAATGTAATTTGTGTTAGGTAATTTAAAGACAACAAATTAAAACTTAAATATCTGAATGATATAAATGCTGCAGAAACTCATGCAAAAATATCTAGTTTCTAATGCTATTTCTATAGTTCCGAACGCTCTAAAACAGCTACAAAATTAAATATTTTTAAAATCATTCAGGAATATAGTTAAGTCGCATCCGAATTTTGAAGCAACTTTAAGAATATTTTTAATGTTTCTAGTTACTTTTACTAGTGGCAAAAGAAACCTCAGTGAACTTGGTCAAGAAACTTTCAGCATGATAATTTTCTTTATAGAACATGAATTAAATGATGAAGTTAATTTTCAAAAAAATATTACAATAATTTTGCTTAGTTAAAGACAAGAAAATTAAATTATAAAAAGTGCTAGAAAAATTTTTACAGTACTTTTTACAGTAGTAACGTCGCTATTTATTTTATTTCGATATCATTTGTGATGTATATATATATATAAAATTTTTTAAAAAAAATTAGAGCTTTTCATTTAAAAACTGTAAATTGTTATAAGTGTCATTTTTAATATATGATTAAATATTATTATAAGTGTTATAGTATTGTTATGAAAATGTGCACGTGTAGATAATTTTAATAAAATTATCTGTAATTTTTTTGGGAGGGCAAAGGGCGTTAGCCCAGAAGGGTTATTAATTTCAAAACGGCATTTTGCGTCGATTCACTTTTCAAATTGTTGCCAACAAATGATATCGCTGTGTATTATATTTAAAGAAACTAAATAATGGAGATTTTGCATGGATGCATGAATGTTTCTCGCATTGTGGAGAAACAACGGTACCTGGAGGCATCAAATTTTGAATAACGTAGTCCTCCAAACGAACACGGGCACTTGCAAGCCAGAATTTTGAATTTGTTTTATTATCTAGTTACAATTTTGTATGTATTTTTGTAACAATTTGTTTACAAAATTTTAACGAATTTTTGATTAACAAACTAAACGATTTCAAAGCGAGCAGTGGCAACACTATACGGAAAAAGAACATTTTTATCTCCAGCGCACGAAATTGTGTATCGGAAATTCTAAAGGTATACTATTTTGCTTTTTTTAGATATTTTGTGATATTGCAGTTGAATTGAATTTTATGTGTTTTACGCGCGAAGAACATATTTGATGCGTTAAAAAAACGCCATGATACGTTAAAAAGACGCCCTTTTGGGCGTATATAGAAAACTTTTTTTTTGAGGGGGGGGGGGGTAAAACGTAACATGAAAATATAAAGAGACGTGGCTCTGCCGGAAAAATAAGAATACAAGGGAAAGTCTATTTAATATTGACTAAACGGCTTTCTCGATAAATTGGCGAGATGTCGCCAAGTTGGCGATAGTTTTTAGCGACTAATTTTTGTCGCTAGAATTGGCGACCATTTGGTGGTGTGGTGTTGTATTTAATTATGGCAAAGCACACTAAGGCTATCTGCTTAAGGGGAGGGATGCCTTCGTGGAGGACTTTCTAAGGGAAACTGACTCGTACACACGTTACACATGGGGAAAACCACGAAAACGCCCATGCAACCAGCCCGTTCGCGGGATTCGAACCTCGGACCGAACTACCAGTGTTCAGCAACTTTACCGCTCAGCCGCTGGTGGGCCGGCGACCATTTGGTGACATTTTGGTCCGGTACCTGTATTACTGTGATGAGAATTACAATTAATTAACTGTAATTAATCTATGTATGCAGCTGTAAATGTATCCAGCCCTTAGAAGTAACTTTAACAGAATATGCCTTTCAGATATTTCGAGAAATGGAATTTTCCAGAGATTTCTCGGCGACCCGGGGAAAACTGTATAAAACCGGAGAGAGCATTTGTTCTCAGTAATTGTTTGTTCACAGCTGAACTCGGGCTACTGAGATACCAGAGAGAGCTTCGCCTTCTAGATGCGCTTTGCATTTTGTTGTGCTAAACATTCTGAGTTGTTTGAAGTGTAATAACTGATTGTACTCTGTGATACTGCGAAGAGCTGCACGATTATTTCTGTGGAAAGTTCCAAAATTGGGAAGTGTTTATTTTGTTAAAATAAACTTTTTCAACCTATCATCAATTCTGTGTGCATGCATTCAATCCATTACGAACCCGTACACATGCAACAGTATTATGATTTCCAACAGTTACCAAGTATACAGATATAGTTAAAGTATATTGTGTATGTATACATATATATGCTCTCCCCCCCCAAATAACCGGACACCTTATATTGTATATAGGCACGCACATTTACCTCTGCCTCAGCTGAAAAAATACGTAGGCACAGCTCTGTTAAATAGTTTGATTAATTTAATTATCGTAAAGCACGCGAGGCCATGTGCCTAAGGGGAGGAATGCTTTTTGGGAGGCTCTTTCTAAGGAAAACTGACTTGTATACATGTTACACATGAAAAAAAAAAAAAAACACGAAAGCGCCCATGCAGCCAACTCGTTCGCCTGGAATAGAGCCCAAGTCAGAACTACCAGTGTTCAGTGATTTTACCGCTCGGCCGCTGGTAGGTCTGTTAACTACTAACTAGTTATTAAAACTAAATTTGCGAAGAAAATATTTAATTTTTTAACCATGAGCAGGAACACAGGAATAATTATCCTTTCAAATTCAAGTAAATTTTTATATTTTTTATTTCATCAACGTCATATGAAAAATTTGCACTGAAAACTAAACGATATTTTTTATTTAATTTAGAAATGACTCAATGGCTAATTTTTGATTACGCCATTTTTATGACAGTAATTTTCAAAACCATTGTTCGTAAAATAAATTTCGAAATTTCCGATTTAAACTAATTTTTCCTTAAAATTCACAAAGGACGTATAAAACGTATTTAGTTAGCGTTAAATTTTTGCTGTAATTAATACTTTTGAGGAACAGAACAATATCACGCGCATGAAAGAAAGGAATAGTACAATATATTACAGAACCGAATTTTAAATATAAATAAATGAATAAATAAATAATAAAGAAACTTTAAGAATTAAGCAAAAAAAAAAAAAGGGGGGGGGTTGCTATCCAATGAATAACTATTATGTTTCAACTTTTAGAAATGAGTGTTATTAAGATTACCGACAAGGCAAAGATAAACTTTTGTTTTCATCACAATAATTTTTTACGTTTCCAACAACGCGATGACGTATTTTATTTCAATAAACAACAATTTATTTTTTCTTCTAATGTTTACTTGAAGTTTGCTTTTTCTTCTAATAATGAATATATCAATTTCAGCTTTGAAAAAAAAATAATGAAAAAGTAGTAATAAATTAATAATTTTATTTTTAAGCTACTTTTAAGTACATAAATAACATGTTTTAACATTTTTCGCAATTTTAATTTGTCATTTATAGAACAGAACACTTTAAATTTGTGTAAAGATTTAAAGTGTAATGTGAGGCCTTTTTGGCTTAAATCTGATTAGTAGACAGCTGCTTATGATTTTACTGGTTTTGTGTATCACCTTTGACTTTTAGATTAAACAGAAGAATACTTTTTTTAGTAAGATCAAATCACTGTCTTTTTGATGCAAAGCGCACACTTTTCACTCATTTTAAGTCAACGCGCGTGAAATTCGACGAAGCAGCTTATATAAGCAACAGCAAAACGAATTAAATGAGCAAAATAAATACACTTTACTTAATTTAAAACTAAGTTGGGAGGACATATATTAAAATATTAATTTAATGAGACAATAGATGGCAGCACAAATTACTTGACTCTAATGTTTTTTCTAACGAAATTGCGCATGACGCGCACTCGCATATACCCTCAAATTTCCTATTTTAACATTTTTATGTTAAAGGTAACCGTATTAAATCAATATATCATAATTTTGTTAGCTGTAGTATTTTTAATTGTAGCTTTATAAATATTCAAAAGAATAATTTATAATTTTTAAATGAAATTATTAAAAAAACTACTTTTCTGATAAACAGCAAATAACATTGAAATAATATAAAACGTACTGTATTGACTTTTAAGCTTTTTTGTAATTTAATTCTTCATGCTTTAATGAAGCAAAATTGACAATAATGTTTTTGTTCAATTCAATGTTCCGTGGAAAAAGAACAGACCTGTTTAAAAGGTTTTTTTTTTTTTTTTTAATCTATACAAGATTTTGCATGTTTCTTTATTAATTTAAGTTTGCTGAAGCTTATTCCAATAATAATTGAAAAGTTTAAAACTGTTATTAATACAACTTCGTATTCGTTTAAACAACTCCGTAGAGTCGCTTCAGTTCCGCAAAGTTTCTAATTTAGTTAAAGTGGAATGGCAACACTTCTTGCCTCCGTGAAAAAGAAAAGTCGGCATTCTATCATGCGATTTAATGTGCATGTAAAATGTAAATAAATATTATGAATAAGTGAACGTAATAAAATATTGATTCCATTGGGGTCAGAGAAGTGTTATTTTCCTACATTTGCATACGAGACACTTCACTGGTGTATCCCGGCGTGATCGAATTCTACAATGGCTGATGAGGAGGAAACCGAAATTAAAGCAACAACTGCGTCTCTTACCAAGGTAAGCGTTCCTCCTTTTTGGAACCCAGATCCTAAAATATGGTTTATTCAACTAGAAGCACAATTTAGAAATGCAAAAATAAATGCAGATCAAACAAAATATGATTATGTTATAAGATCCATTGAACCCGATATTTTGTCACAAGTATCTGATATTTTGACATATTAGATAAAATCCGCCACAAGTTAAGATAAAATCCTAGGAGAGCCCACACCCTTGGCAACAAACTGGGAAAGTGCAGAATCACCCACTGCTTCCTCAAAATCGCCAACTTGAAAATACTCGTAACAAGTCAAAAAATTGCACAAACTTGGTATCCATGTACACATCGACCTATTTTCACTTAAAAAAAAAAACATCCCAGAATTGCATAAACTTGGCATTGCACACTCCCTTGACTTTCTCCACGTACACATCGATACGCGCCATATAAGTGGGCGCGCCAAGGGTGTGGGCTGTGCTAGGATCCAACCTAAGATGATAAATATCAGGCAATCAAAAATAGACTAATTTCATTATATGCAGATTCAGAGACTCAAAAACCCCCAAAAATTACTGAGTGAATTAGAACTGGGTGCAAAAAGTCATCTCAATTGCTGTGTGAAATACGTAATTTGGTGAGCGATAAAGTAACAGATACTTTCCTAAAAACATTGCGGTTACAACGTTTACCCGTTAATATGCGTAGCATTATATCTGTTAGTGGTGAACATTTGTCAAAAGTAGCTACAATGGAATTAAACCCTGTTACTCCCCAAATAGCTGCTCCTTCATCCATAACGGTAAAAACGGAAGTGATTGAAAGTTTACAAAAACAGGTCAGTGAACTTAGCTTACAAGTTTCTCCTTTATCTAAGCAACGTCACAGTCGTCCCTATTGTTGTAACCGATCCAAATCAAGAGATAGGAGTTACAGTGGTAACAGATCTAGTGATATTTGTTACTATCATAAAAAATTCGGTGATAAGTCATTTAAGTGTAAACAACCGTGCAACTTCTCATCAAAATCACAGACAAATAGCCCGGAAAACCACCTCCCCGTCTCCCATTGACGACGGAGGGACAGGCCGATGCTATTCGCACCAACATTAACCACGCATGCGCATTAAGTTGTCAGATCCGTCATTTGAACCCAATCGAAAAGAACGGATTCTACGTACGCGAACTGCCGAAGTGTTGTGAAGTAAATATTTTTTTTTAAAGGCGGGTTACTACCTTGGCGTTGGCGTAGTTTATCATTTTTTAAGCGTTAGCGACTTTCAAAAGTTTAGAAAGGAAAATGGGTTCCTTATAAAAAGGAACACTTTTCTTTTTATTAAAGTACACTCATGTCTATAAATTAAGGGTAATGCAAAATCAGGCAAAGAAAGAGTTAGAAGCAAAACAAATTTGACTTATTTGTAAAGCTTATTTATTAACCTTTTGAAAACGGGATGGCCATTATAATGGCCATAGAGTCCCCTCTTTGAAAAGACCGGGTTGTCCACTTTAGTGGCTATGTCTTTTTCCCCCATTTTCCAGGCTAAAAAGTGGGGTGAAATGTCAAATTTGACGTCCCTGGGGTTTTAACCACTTATCTCCTTCAGAGGTCTTCCTTTTGCGACATAGATGCACACCTCTGATAATCCATTAAACTACTCACAAGAATCTTTGTTGCAAATAGGAGGTGATTTCTTAAATAGGGGAAAGCATTCGGTTCAAGATTCCCCGTCCTTTGGTAGCTTTTACTGCTACCAAAGCCCCGGCCTCAAAAGGTTAAACAAAAGGTAAAGAGCAAAAACAGATGCTAAATGTTTGATATTATTAAAAAAATTAGCGATTTTTTCTCCCTGGAGCAAATTACAAAAAAAAAAAAAAAAAAAAAAAAAAAACCTATTTAAAAAAAAACCAATATTACATGGTTGGTATGATTGTTAATACATTGTATGTCTCCCAGACGATGCAATACAGTCCGTACAACGCCTAGGCATGCTGATTATCAAATTATCGATCTGATCTTGGGGGATATTACACCACTCAAAAAGCAATGCTCTCCGAAGTTCCGGTAGACATGTAGGAGGAGGCTGACGGGCTGCAACTCGTCGGCCAAGCATGTCCCACATGTGCTGTAAGGGATTCAAGTCCGGTCAGAATGCTGGCCAGTCCATACGGGTGATATCCTCCGATTGAAGACATTCGCTTACGATGTTTGCACGGTGAGGACGGACGTTGTCATCCATAAACACAAATTGTGCGCCCATGGCGCCCCGAAACAAACGTACATGTTGTTCCAGAATGACGTCCCGATAGATTTGGCTTGTCATGGTTCCAATTTGAACATGCAGGTCATTTCTGGAACCCAGAATAATTCCACCCCAAACGAGCACTCCTGCACCACCGTAACGGTGTCGTTCAATGATGTTTTCTTAGTGGTAACGGGTACCTGGAGCTCTCCATATGAAAGTCCGGCGAGAATCAGACTGCAAGCTAAACCTGGACTCGTCGGAAAACATCACACAAGCCCACTGTTGCGGTGTCCATAATGCATGCTCTCTACTCCAGGCTAACCGCAGGCGACAGTGAGTTGCAGTAAGTGGAACGCATCCGATAGGTCTACGAGCATACAGACAAATTTGCCCTAAGCGTCTGTACACGGTCTACCTTGAAATTGTCGTACCAGTGGTTGAAGAGAGCTGACGAGACAGGTCTGAGGCTGTGCTCCGCCTGTTTCTTTTGGCAATAACTGCCAAATACCGGTCCTCACTCGGCGTTGTAACTCTGGGGCGACCTGTGCTGTAACGTCTACTCACATTACCATCATCTTGAAAACGTTGCCAAAGCCTGGAGATGACACTCTGGGTGATTCCAAGTTCGTCTGATACTTCCAGTTGGGTACGCTCACATTCCAGACGGCCGATAATTCTACCACGTAAAAAATCATCCAAATGCGTTCTTTGTGTCAGAACTATTCGCTTATTGCACTGAAATGCTTATAAAGCGCCTGCGAACAATTTTACTTCTTTGTCTGTATTCCTTATATATCACTCTCTTACACTTTCGTCATTGTGACGTACCATCGTGTCATCTGGTTACTTCCTGAAATTTGCATATGATTCTTGAAGATGTGTGTAGTGATTTTACAGGCGATATACACTCAAGAGCCAAAACATTATGACCACCTGTCAATAACGAGTTGGGCCACCTTTGGCGCGCAACACGGCTTCAACCCGCCTTGGCATGGATGCCACAAGTCCTTGATAGATGGCCGGAGACAGATTGTACCAGATGTTGTAGCAATGGTCACGCAAATCCGAGATATTGCGAATTGGTGGTCTTTGACTTCTGAGCTGCCGTCCCATGACATCCCAAATGTGTTCTATCGGATTGATATCTGGTGAGTTAGGTGGACAGGACATTAACTGGAAATCAGCATCATGTTCCTGGAACCACTTCAACACAGTTGTAGCCTTGTGACACGGGCGTTGTCCTGTTGGAACATTCCATTTCCAGCTGGAAAAACAGAGGCCATGTAAGGGTGCAACTGGTCCGCAATGATGTTCAGATACCCTGTAGCATTCATGGTCTGCTCTATCACAACCACGGGTCCCAGAGACGCTCAAGAGAACGTCCCCCAGAGCATAATACCGCCACCACCAGCCTGTGTATGACCTACTGTGCATTGAGGGAGCAACTGTTCTCCTGGAAGACAGCGTATCCTGACACGGCCATCGGCGTGATGAATGAGAAACAGTGATTCATCTGACCAGGCAACTCTCTCCCACTGATCCATGGACCAGTCGCGATGTTCCCGGGCGCAGCGCGGGTGCAGTTGGCGATGACGCTTCGTCAGCAAAGGCACACGAGTGTGACATTTGCTGTGTAGCCCCATATCCAACAGTGTGCTCCGGTACTTTTCTACTTGGCCCTGCATTGTATTCGGCTGTCAGCTGAGCCACTGTCTGGCTCCGGTTTTGCTTCACCATGCGAGACAGTCTCCGACGACCTTTTTCTTTGATAGCGTGTGGACGTCCAACACCATGTTGTCTACTGCTGGTTTCACCGTCATTCATCCACTTTTCATATGTACTAACAACTGTAGATCGCGAATAACCCATGAGTCGTGCAGTTTCGGAAATAAGGTCAGATTTTTATGTTCGCAATGTTTATCGTTTTCCTGAACGGTTGGAATAGTTTAAATGACTGATTTGTGGGGGGGGACAAAATCTTGTTTATGCTTTTTGTACTTCTTATAATATATTTAGCTTCAAAGATGTGTTTTGCGCAATCAAGACTTTAATTCATTCCAGTTTCAAAATTTTCGTCTGAGAAAAGATAAAAATTAGACAGAGGATTTCTGTGTAGGAAATTTAGACATGAAATAAGTTAAAAGCGATTAAATCAACTATTAAATGAACAGTTAATCATATAATACTGGCTATTAACAATTCTGTATGCCTGTTTATTTTTTTATGGGAATACTTGGCATTTTCAGGACACAAAGAGTACTTCAAAGAACTTTGAAATATTAGTACACATTATTAAATTAAATTGAAATAAATAATGGGGTGTAATTTAAAAGACAGAACTAATTTAAAATTTGCACACACAAATGATTTATCAGATTTTATAAGGTTTTATTTCATAAATAACTTTGATTTTGAAATGTGGCATTTGAACCAGTAAACGTGTGGATACTGAAAAAGTGATGAATATATAAAAATATTATAATTTTCAGTAAGTTTTCTTATTGAACAATAAATTCTGACAGTTCTATGCTATAAGACTAGGGTCTAAGTTTGCATAAAAATTCCTCTGTTAAATAAAAGAGTTTAAGTAATTTCTTTAGCCTTTTTGTCAATACATTAAAGATTTTTTAACTAATTACACGTCCTCGCTTGCAATTAGAACCATAATTAAATCCCTATTTTATCTAATCATTTCCTGAACATTCTCATGTATATAGATTGACCTCGTCTTTGTAACTGATAATTATTACTTGCAAATTATTCTCTTGCTGGTGAACTATTAACAACCCTTTCTATTGCTGAGTTAGGATTAACAACCTTCGCTCTCGCTACCGTCTGCATTACGGAAATCGGCGTAAAATGCTGGTACCTGGGCTGATTGTGCACATACGTGAATAGCCTCTTAGGTGGTAGCTATTCGCACCGTCGGTGCGATTAGCCACTGCGTACATGTAAATGAGACAATCTTACACAGGGATAGAGAAAAGTGGACGGAGCACCAGAACATCATCAGTGACTTTTACAGGTATTGCTCCGGCACACTACTGTGCCTGCTGGGCGTTCGATTGGCCCACATCAGAAGCCAGCCATATTTAGCCTGTTTCAGGCATTTGTATCATTTCTGAACTAGCATTATTTTTGTATACTGTGGAATATAAGGTATTTAAACCTTAACAAACCAACAATAGACATGGAGTTTCTTGCAAATTGTAACCTGGTAGATTCCAAAAATCGCAAGTTGATTGATGGTACTACATTGTTAAAAACCAATGGAACTCCTTGTTTTCAAAATAATAATATTCCAATTTTAAATGACGTAAATGATCCATATAAACGTATCATTAACGATTTTCCGGGTTTGTTAAAACTGAATATAGTGAATAATAAAACTAAAAACATAACATCGAACATTATATCGAAGACAGAGGTCCACCAGTTTTCGCTAAAGCTAGGAGACTACCAGCTGAGAAACTCAGAAGGCTAAAAAGGAGTGTGAATTTATGCTCCAAATGGGTTTATGCAGGGCCATTCAAAAGTTACTGGTAGAGCCACTACATCTCGCTATGAAGAAACCAGGTGATTGGAGACCTTGTGTGGACTATCGAGCGTTAAACAACGCCACGATTCTGATAGATAACCTCTCCCATTTTTAACAGATTGGAGTTCCATTTTAGCAGGAAAAAACGTTTTCTCATCCATAGGCCTCATTAGACCGTACCAACAAATTCCGGTTCGCGAAGAAGATATACCGAAAACGCCCATTTTCACTCCCTTTGGATTATTTGAGTTCCCATTCATGACGTTCGTCCTACGAAATGCGGCCCAAACTTTCCAACGTTTCATGAACAATGTGTTGTATGGACTAGATTTCGTATTTTGCTATTTGGATGCCATTCTAATAGCCTCTCCTAATGAAGAATCTCATCGACAACATATACGAGCAGTCCTCGAGAGACTAAATGAATATGGCCTGTGTGTTAATGCGGCGAAGTGTAAATTCGGTCAAACAAAACTTGCATTCCTGGGATACGAAGTGTCAGAAACTTCTTTCAACGAAAGTTGATGTCATCAAATATTTCCCAGAACCAAAGTCATTTACTAGTTTAAAACGATTTTTAGGTATGGTGAATTTTTATTACAGATTCATACCAAATTGTGCGAAACTGCAACAACCTTTAACAACATTGCTCAGTGGTATCAAAAAGAGCTGCAGAAAAGAAATAACCTGCACGGCAGAAACAAGAAACGCCTTCCAGGTTTTAAAAGATGCACTTATTCATGCCCCAAACTTAACTCACCCATCCGAAAAGGCTGAAATATCGCTAACAACTGATGCTTCCGATACTGCCATTGGAGCCGTTTTGCATCAGATTGTGAACAATGAAAAACAACCCTTAAGTTTCTTTTCCCGAAATTTGACATCAGCACAACAAAAATATAGTGCCTGTGACAAAGAACTCGTGGCAAAATTTGGAAAAAACTTCGCCACGGCAAGCTAGGCAACTGTCATATATTGATCCGTTCTCAACCGATATCCGATTCCTACAAGGTAATGAAAATACCTTCGCTGACGCTCTCTCTCGCATAGACATCATTTCTGTACCATCTGCAATAGACTTACAAACTATAGTAGACTTTCAAGAAGATGAAGATTTGGAGACGCTGAAAACCAACACAAACTTTAAAATCCTACAGATCCCTATGCCAGACAGCGACAAGAAAATTTACTGTGATACTTCTACAAATTATAATCGGCCATATATCCATGCAAAGTTTCGGTCGAAAATATTTTCGTCAATCCATAATTTATCTCATCCTGGAATAAGATTCACGATAAAATTGATAACACAACGTTTCATATGGTCCAATATGGATAAAGACTGCCAACTATGGACTAGAGCATGTTTATCTTGCCAAAAGACATACACAGTCATCTTTGGGAGAATTCAAAGTACTTTCACACAGATTCCAGCATTTAAACATAGATCTGGTTGGTCTGCTACCTCCTTGTAAAGGATTCAAATATCTTCTAACCATCATCGATCGTTATACACGATGGATCGAAGTGGTACCGTTAGAAGATCAATCAGCAGAATCTATTGCTAAAGCTTAGAATTATACTTAGTTTTTCGCTCTTTGGAATTCCAAATCGCATAACATCTGACTAAGGTCTGCAATTTGATAGCCAACTTTTTCAAGCTTTAGGAAAATATCTTGGTTTTCATACATGTTGAGAATCGAGCATTTAATTGATATTATGTGCAGTTTCAGTGGCATCATTGTTTTATGCATCTGGCATCACTATTATTTTCGTCATTCTATTAGTTGTCATGTAAACAATAAGACGTACGTAACTTCTCTTTACTTTTTTTTTGTTAATAAAGTCCAAAATTCAATTAGCCATCACTCTGGTTGATAATTTTACAACAGGTTATGGGCCCAGCACGCTTCCACTGCGCAAATAAATTAACGATGGCTATGTTGATGTATTTGAATCACGATTTCTTTTGACTTTCGTTTTCGGTTTCAACACTTCCACCTGAGCAGTGTGTAAGTAGACGCTACAATATACCGATAACCTTTTTTTTTTTTTTGCTGCATATTTCTTGGTTAATGACGAAGTAATATGGAACCTAAAAATTTCGTTCAGTGTACCAAATTGGAAGGTTTATTCAACTGGACTGATTGGAAATTTGAAATAAACTCTTTATTTGTGCTCAACGATTGTGCGGGCACCTTCGATAATCTTCGCAAAAGCGTATGCAAAGGCGAATGCGAAAGCTTCTGTGATCATTCGCATAAATGTATCACCGAATGTGTTAAATTTGATCCGTAAGCATGGTAATTCTGCATTAGCGATATGAAATGAGTTATTAAGTAATTTTGAGAAGGTGTCAAGCGTGAAATTGGACACTCTTCTGTGTGTCGTTTCGACAGATACTTCAACTTCTATTCATGAGATGGCGCCACGTGTAAAATCCAGTTCTTAATCGGAGCAGCAAAGCGACATCTTTACTCACTCAGACTTCTCGTTACACAACTGTACGCGAAGGTAGCATGAACTGTGTTCCGAGCTCTGTGTTGATCTCTGCAATGTAATTTAAATTGTAATTTAGTATTTAATATATTTTTTTGTTATAGGAGATTGTCTACTCTTATTTTCTTTAATTATATCATGCATTAAGCACACACGACCACCAAAAGTGGTGACCTTTTGACTGAGCACGCTACTGAGAATGGATTTTCAACGACCCTAAGCCACGTGCATCCAAGGCATTCTGAAGAACTGACTAAAAATAACAACGAATATGGACATTAAACGTATGCTACAACGTACCCCTTCAATTATTTCTAGAAGTATTGATATAGATTGCTTGTGTTTTTTTTTTCAAAGTCGTGCATATCATCACAAGGAGCTTCAGCAAATCATCAATGTGATCTGTTCCGTTCCGCTGACTTCGCCAGTCGTGCAATAATTCTTCGATCATTCAACTTTTGTGACAAATGTAATACAATAGTGATTTTCGCTAAATGTGCTACATCAGTAATTTTTGTGCAACGTGCTACGGCAAAATTCTTCCCTCAGTGTTCGAAAGTAGCGAATTTTTTTCCCATGTGCTACAGGAGTGATTTCATTTTTCCTTCGAAAGTGCCTTTCAGTGTGAAGTGGTGATTTTGTGCGTGCGCAATACAAAATTAACGCATCATTTTTTCTCAAATAGGGGTTTCTTTTCAAATGCATTTCGGTAAAATATTATTTGTGTGTGTAATTGCTGACCCTGTATTATTTGTGTGTGTATCGTTACGTAAATTTTTTCTGCATGGTTAAAATATTTATTGTTATCATGGTAAAATATCAATAGTGCATCCTCATGCTACAATATTTGTGCTGATAAGTGTTTATTAATTAAAGTGAAAATTATCTATCAGTATGCCCGACGATATTCCACCAGAGCCACAAATCACACGCGTTGCGGTGAAGCCACCGCCTTTCTGGAAAAATAATCCTTCATTGTGGTTCGCTCAGATCGAAGCACAATTTTCTATCGCTCGCTTTAGTGAGGATTCTACAAAATTCAACCATGTAGTTGCAGCAATTGAGTCTGATATTCTGAATTCAGTGCATGACTTAATTCTCAAACCACCTGATTGTAATAAATACTCCAAACTGAAACAGCGGCTCATTGAAATCTATTCAGAAAGTGAATCTTCAAAAATACGTACTTTACTACAAGGACTTGAACTTGGAGATCAGCGACCTTCATACTTGCTGTCACGAATGCGTGATCTGGCAGGAAGCCATTTTAGTGACGACTTGTTGAAGTCACTATGGCTTTCGCGTCTCCCTAATAACATACAAATAATTCTTGCTGCTTCCAATGAAGATCTAACCCGTTTAGCAGCAATGGCTGACAAAATTAATGAACTTGTTACTCCAGCTTATGTCAGTGCTGCTAATGCTGCACCTTCCAGTTCATCCCTCGAACAACAAGTGGCTGAATTGACCAAAAAAGTATCTGAACTCTCTACAAGTCTTCATGCTTCACGGAGATACAATCGATCAAATCAGGGCCCACGTAATAAATTTCGTGCCCGAAGCAGGAGTCAATCTCGTCATAATACTCGAACGCAGTACAAAGAACCCACAAGTGGCATATGTTTTATCATATGCATTTTGGCTCTCAAGCTCGCAAGTGTGCCCCTCCATGCACTTTTGTACAAGCGGGAAACTAAATGGGCGGTCTTCTGCTGGCCAACAGAATGTCCGCCACATCGACAGAATAGTACTGGCTGATCGTTCAACTCAGTTATGTTTTCTAGTAGATACTGGAGCTGACATATCAGTGCTCCCGAGAACTAAAACAAATGCTCATCAACTTAATAAACTTGTACTGTATGCAGCCAATGGTACCCAAATTGCAACCTACGGCACCAAACTATTGACACTTGATTTAAACTTGCGCCGGACTTTCAACTGGCCTTTTATTATTGCGGATGTAACTCAAGCAATTATTGGTGTCGACTTCTTGACACATTTCCACCTTCTAGTGGATGTCAAAAATAATTGCTTAATTGATGCTACAACTCAGCTGACATCACAGGGCCAAGCTTCTCACATATCGAATGTACACTGCTCAAAAAAAAAAAAAAAAAAAATGGGACAGTCCTATATCTCCCGATCTACTGGGCCGATTGACAAAATTCAAATTGCGTTCTTCATGTCTCGAAAGCGCGACTTGGGATATATATTAGTTTTATATATAGCACTATTCTAACATAGGTATTTTGACACAAAATCGGACTTTTTCTGAAATAACATACCAATTTTTTTACATATTTCGATTCTACGACTCAAATTACGCCTAAATATGAAATTTTGTAAAATTTGGAGCGAAATTTACGGAGAAATTCACAAATTTATGTTGGCACTTTTTTGTCAGTTTGCGCCAAGAATAGTTCACTTGGCGAACTTCTTAATATATGGCAACCTAGTTTCCTTTCCTGTGAGCGGAAAAAAAGTCACTATCGTTCCTTTTTTCCAAATAATATTTCTTTATATTATATTTTTAATTATAACTTATTATTTTAAGTAATTTTTTCTTTTTCGAATTTCATTTTAATTGTTTAAGTTGCATGGTTTTTTTTTTCGAATAACTATTTTAAAAATTTTTACTTACCTATTCGAACTGCGTAAATAAAGGTGCAGCATTTATTTTTTTTCAAATAGTTTTCTTTATATATATTTTTTGTCATAGTTATTATTTTAGGTAATTTTTAAATTCTTAACTTTTATTTTAATTGTTTGTGTTGCATTGTCTCTTCAGATAGTTTTAAAATTTTCTATTTATTCCTTCGAATTGAGGATTTTAAATATATTTATTAATATAAATTTTCCAGAATTTGATTTTATTTATTTGAATTGCATTTCTTTCGGAGGAATACTTTGTAACCCAGACTACGATGCGTTTGAAAACTGCATATATTAAAAGAGAAAATACAGTAAAGGACAGTTAACACGCCTTTCAATGTTCCGTTCAGAAAAGATATATATAAATAAGAGAGACATTAACCTTAGGATTGCGACATTTTAACTTAGGATGACTTGCATACACTGCTTTAAACAGTTTTATCATTGTGCCCATTGCTTTACACAATTTTATCCTACATTTGGCTTCTTAAATGTTATTCATATTTTAGTCAAATATTTTATTTTTGAAATCGTAAAAATCAAATATCATAAGATTAAAAAGTTTTAAATTAAAAAAAAAAAATACAAATACTAAATTTTACCGTAAAATGTATTTTTTCTTCTCTTTTTCTTCAGGCATTCTACTTTATTCTTGCTCTTTTTCTTTAGGCATTCCGCAAGTATATTAAAAAATATCTAATTTTCGAAATATCTTGATATTTCTGACAATCATTTTAAATAAAGTTATCGCCTTCCATTTCATAAAGGCCCACAAACGGCCGAGCGGTAAAGTCGCTGAACACTGATAGTTCACTCCGGGGTTCGAGTCCCGGTAAACAGGCTGGTTGCATGGGCGTTTTCGTAGATTTTCTCATGTGTACCGTGTATGCCAGCTGATTTCCCTTAGAAAGTTCTTCACAAAGGCATCCTTCCTTTTAGGCAGATAGCCCTGCTTTGACGTAACTTAATAATTCAATTCAATCCATTTCATCAATATTTGGTCAGAGCTTTTATCAGTCTTTAGAGGCTAAATATTTTGAAGGTATGAGATGAAAGGAAAGACTGGTTTCATCAAGAGGTTTTGGTTTATTTAATTATGACAAAGCACACTAGGGCTATCTGCTTAAGGGGAGGGATGCCTTCGTGGAGGACTTTCTAAGGGGAACTGGCAGGCATACACGTTGCACATGGGAAAAACCACAAAAATGCCCAAGCAGCCAGCCCGTTCGCGGGATTCGGACCTCGGACAGAACTACCAGCGTTCAGTGACTTTATCGCTCGGCCGCTGTTTCATCAGGAGGAAAAAAAAATCATCTTTAGGTGACATCCACATACATCACTGGATAAACTCCTGAATCTTCAAATAATTCGAATGAGAAAATCATGGGATTCTCCATTTATGATACGATATGATGTTCTATAACGTAATTTAAATTTATACAACCATATAGTCTAAACCATATTGTTTTTTCTGTTAACCACAAGCTCAATTAAGGGTATTTGCTGGTGTACACGTCCAAGTGTTTTTTCTTTGAACACCTAAATTCATTGAAGTATCCTGAAAGTATCTTCAAAAGCGTCCAACTTTTTGAAACATCTTGGTATGTCCGAGAGCCAAATTTCCCTGCAAATTTTTGCTTACTTTTCTCCCTAATTTTCTTCTTTCCTTCTACAGTTATTTTCAGTGCACACACAAGAAAATTAAGATTTTTCGATTGCTAGACTTCCATATATTTTGCTTTCTTGTCAATTTTTTAAAATATCAATTACATGAATTGCGTTTCAGCTGAAGACAGCTTTTCTTTTTCTAGTCATTTTAACTATAAATAAAAAAAAAGCGAAGTCCAAAGGATAAATATTTTAATTAAAAGATTTTTGCTAAATGACAAAGAAATAAAACAGTCCAGCAGGGTTAATTCTGTACCACCGAGTAACCCGATTCTTATATCGGCTGAAACAATCTAAATCATATTAAAGATCATGTTTTTTTATACAATCTATAACGCGAGAGAAAAATTAGCTTCTTAAAACATTCTTTCTAAGAGGATTAATATAAAAGATTATATTTATATATATATTTTTAAAGCTGGGACTTGAACCAAACTGTAAAATTTTTAAAGTTTAATTTACATGGTGGTTATAATTAAAGTTCCAATTTGAAATGGTCATAAAAGAAAAACTACCGTACCAAATGTTATCAAACTTGGGAATCGTGTAAAGGAGGTTATGAGAATTTATTTTCAGCGAGGAAAAAAATAGTTAAAAAAACTCATCACCAGGGGGAAAATGACGCTGTATACAAGATTCTTAAATGAAATAAGACACGAAAACATCTGTTTAAAATGTGTTTAATATTTTCCGAAACGTGTTACAAAGCATGTTCAATGTAGCGTCTAGCATTTTCCGAAAGCAAGTTAAATCCTGTTACTGCATTCTCAACAGCATCTCTTAGCATATCGGGAGGAATGTTACGGACATGTCAGTGTTTAACATTTTTCATTTCTGCCAAATTGTTTAGATTATCACCATAAACAGTGCTTTTGAGAAAACCCCATAGCTAAAAGTCACAGAGGTTGAGGTCTGGTGGGAAGAGGGGAAGTGTTGGCGAATAAGACGTTCATTCGTGAAATGTTGCCTAAGTAACTGTGCGACACACGTGAGGACGGGCCCAGCCGTGCATAAAAATCGTAGATCTAAAATGCCACGTTACTGCAGTTCATGTATCACGAAACATTTTAACATTGACTCTAAATGAGCTGCAATCACAGTAAATATCATGTATCACATATCAGTATCATGTGTGTAACAAGTTAAAAAAATGAAAGGAAATGTATTAATAAGAGAATTCGCCTTAGTAATTCAACTAAGTATGATAAAATGCACAAAAAAAAAAAAAAAATCTTCAATTAGCTCCTTAAAATGATGTTTATTTTAATTCGATGTAACTAGATATACTAATGTAAATATATTGTTTGTATGAAGTACAATGTACAATGAAAGTTTGTATGTATGTTCGAAGTAATTATGTTATTTCAATCTGCCATAATCCAACTTTTGTTGATAGGTTAATTTCTTTGCAATAATTGTATACTATGTCTTTGTAATTGTATATTCAATACGTAAGTCTAATATTAATGTAAAATTTACTATGTAAATGTCTTGGTAGGCTAGCATCCGATGCGGGCCAACTAAAAGCCCAGCGGGGTACAGTAGTGCGGCGGAGCAACACCTGTAAAAGTCACTGACGAAGTTCTGGTGCTCCGTCCACTTTTCCCTGTCCCTGTCCCTGCAATCACAGTAGTCCAGCTGTCGACTGTTCTTCAGAGAAAAATGGTTCAGTTATAAAACTAGCTGTCATTCCACACCAAACGGTGTGGAATGACTGCTATGCAATCGAATGCAGTAGGAGAATGCAATGGAACTAGATAGATAACATGAGGGAATTTTTTGGCCCAAATCGATTAAAAGCGTTTTGAATCAGTATCTTCATGTTTTAGGGCCGAATTCAAGCTTCAAAAATTACAAATTAGCGATCTGTAAGAAAACGATTTCCAGATTGTACGCACTTGTGCGAGTGATTTGCGATCTCACATTTTCTAATCGCTAATTCGTGGTTTTCACGGACGAATTTCTCACTTACACGGATGGCGCACTCGACTTTTATCGAATTTAACGCCTTTAAATGGTAATTTTCTTACTTCAAAATTTCTTAAGGGTATGCAACATATTAAACCCGTGTAACAAAAGGTTAAGTTAGATTCCGACCCATATTTCGTTTTAAAATATTGCATACAGTGCCATTCTCCCCCTCGTGGTGAGGTTTGGAACTTCCCTTTTTTCGCGGAAAATAAATTCCTATGATCTCTTTTACACGATTACCAGGTTTGATAACATTTGATCCAGTAGTTTTTGTTTTATTACCGTTTCAATGTGGAACTTTAATAATAAACACCCTGTATATTATTAAATTTTAATTGAAGCTATGCGTTATATGTATACCATGCGTAAGATTTCCGCTTTTATAGAAAAATTTATAGAAAAAATAAAGAATCGAAGCAAATATACTTAGGATAATGGAACAAAACTGAAAAAAATTCCCCTCCCTCCGAAAATAAAATATTGAAACTTCGACCTTCAATTTATTGGATTATCGAAATATTCAATATGACCTATCTTCTAAGTCCTAGTTCCGACAAAAATTCCGCATTACTTAAGCTGATGTAAAAGATTTAGTATATATTCACTGTATGTTAGTAAAGTAATCAGAGTGTAATAAAAATAGATTATAGAATTTACGCCATTATCTTTTTGTCTGACTGCACAACATGTAATGGAAGAGAAGGCTTGTAGAGATGTGTTTTTGATATGCCTCTAAAAGTAGATGTCATACTCCTTTTGTCTCTTTAATATCAAAAAACTTTCCTTTGAGAGGCAACTTTAGTTTTGGGGAAAGAAAAAAAATCATAAGAAGACAAATTTGAAAAACATGCAGAACGATTGAGTACACATACTTATTTTCGGAACACAAGCGGTTCTCCGATTGGTTATTGAATAATGAAAAGATGCATTATCATGCAATACAAAACATTTGGAATACGTTGTCTGACTGAAAACGTAAGATTAAAAGTCATCTGCTTAATTCACAACCATTTACAAGTCAACTAATGGGGCAATTGCAGAATCGTTTTGATCCTGAGCTTCTAAGACAAACCTTATATCACTGGATTTGAACACTTCTTTAATCTTCCGAGAACGTTCCATCTTTAGCTCATATTCCAAGAATATTAAGTGAATACAATTATTGCAAAAGAAAATGAATATTCTTTTGCACTACGGCTTGGTAGTTCTGCTTTTTATGTCTAAGTATACAACAATATTTTAAATATTTACAAATAAAATATTAAATTGGAGATTTAATTGGAGCCTCACCAGTTGCCTAGCATTTGAAGATTGTTAAATACTAACTGTTTGTTGCGAAGTCTAACCCAGGGTTTTGCATGGTTGGTTTTCGTAGTTTTCTAGGTTCTCTTTACAAAGGTTCTCTATGAAAGCATCTTAACCAAATAGCTCCCACATTCTTTCTATGTTCAAATAACCAACTAACCTAGTTTAAGCGCGATTTCCAAATGAAGTTACTAGCAAAACCCGAATACTCATTAAAAATCATGTAGCTTGCCAATCAGGAGTAACATGAAAGATACGGCGCCAATAATTGAATTGCTGTTACGGTACGCTGTTTCTAAATTTAGATGGCCATTCCTTAATTAAATAGCCCACTAGCGGCCGAGCGGTAAAGACGCTGAGCACTGGTAGTTCGGTCGGAAGTTCGAATCCCGCGAACGGGCTGGCTGCATGGGCGTTTTAGTGGTTTTCCCCATGTGTAATGTGTATACGAGCCAGTTTACCTTAGAAAGTCCTCCACGAAGGCATCCCTCCCTTTAGGCAGATAGCCCTCGTGTGCTTTGCCATAATTAAATAATCCAATCCAATCCTTAATTAAATATAATTGATTTGTAACTTCTACTAGAGCTGACGGTAAAAATTGAAGTGCAAATAAATAATATCGTGTGCAATCTTGATTAATATAAATTAAAAATTTTGCAAAATTTGCATTCACACAGAAAGTTTTTTGAAATATTTGCAATTACTTTATAAGAAGGATTTATTAATAACCGTAATAATTACTTATTATATTACTGATGATTAGGATTCAGTTCTTGACAATTACATTCTAAATTAGAATTTTAAGGATATAATGAAAATAAGCTACGCACAAAAATACATTTTTACAGATTAAATTGACATTAAATACAAAAATACAGAATGTTGGGTGTCGTTTATATAATTATTCTTGCTTGTCCACAGAATCTGCTGATTTATCCAGCCATTAAGTAGCTGCAGATCATTTCTACATAACCATTGAACTTCCATTAATTCAGTCTCTACAGGGTTGTATGTTTATATCATAATTTGACTTTTATAAAAATGATTATTCAAAATCTTATATTTCTATAAAAATATACTATGCTTTAAAAATATGGATGATAGTATCTGCCGCTCTTTCAGCCACTTCAAAAGCAACAGTTTGTTTAGAAATAAATTATGCAGTTAATGTCATAAAATATTTTCATTAAATTCAAATAAACATTAAACGAAAATTCTCAGTTTTAGACAATTCGATTTAAACGAAGTAAAGTAGCAGACGATAAAACGCCGAAGGTAAACATTTACTCTTAGAAAAACGTACTCTTATTTTTTTAAAAAAAGGATGAAAGAGAGAAATTTAAAAAAATTGTTAAAAATTTGAATAATATCATCTATAATTTAAAAAATAGATTTTCATATAGTATTAATAAATATTTATTACGTCTTATTGTGGGAAAAAATTTCATATAATTAATTCTCCGTAAAATTTTACTTGAAATTTAAGGTTAAAAATAGCTGTGGCAATTCAGTGTAACAAAAATCCATAGACCACATTTGGCGTTATTATCGCTCAAAAAAAAGATGCCAAATTTCAAAACGCGAAAATATGTAAATTCGTGTATATCTTAGAAAATTTTGAGTAAAAAAGTCTAATTTTTTGCAGATATGCTTAAAAATACACCTACTTTATGATGATGGTAAAAATTTTATAGGTTATAATTCAAAATTTTTTTCGAAAAATTTATAAAAATTATTTAAAAATAGAAATTTAAAAAATAAAACACAAAAAATGGGTAAATTTTATTTGGAATGAACCTAAATTTCGAAATGTGAGAGAAAAAATAAAAAAAGGTTAGTAAAAAAAGAGATATTAATAAATATTTGCCGAATTCAATTAACATTGAGGAGCTAAAATTTTGAGAGCTAATATTTTAAAAACTACTCGTACGATTTTTACAAAACTTGGTATTCTGGCATAATTTGAGCCGTAGAATCGAAATATGGAAAAAAATTGGTATGTTATTTCAGAAAAAGTCCGATTTTGTGTCAAAATACCTATGTTAGAATAGTGCTATATATAAATCTAATATATATCCTAAGTCGCGCTTTCGAGACATGAAAAACGCAGTTTGAATTTTGTCAATCGGCCCAGTAGAACGGGAGATATAGCACTGTCCCATTTTTTTTTTTTTTTGAGCAGTGTACCTACCAACATAAGTGTTTTATCGGGCAGCACACGGTTTCATCGGTTATTAGCAGAATTCCCTGACATTTTAAACCCATCCAAATCAGGGCAGCATACTCATCAGCCAGAAGTGTATCATCACATTGAAACACATGGTCCACCTGTATTTTCCAAGCCTCGTCGTCTTTCTCCAGAGATGCTAAAAGCTGCTCGCAAAGAATTTGAATTCATGCTAGCACAGGGAACCATTCGCCCATCTAAAAGTCCATGGGCCAGTCCACTTCACATGGTTAAAAAGTCTAATGGTGACTGGCGGCCTTGTGGAGATTATCGTCGACTTAATGCCGTCACAGTCCCTGACAGATATCCAGTCCCACATATCCAAGACTGTACCCATCTTTTTCATGGAACAAACATATTTTCTACCCTCGATCTTGCCAGAGCATATCATCAGATCCCAGTGCATGCTGAAGATGTGCCCAAGACCGCAGTGACTACACCATTTGGCCTCTTTGAGTACTTATATATGCCATTTGGCCTTCGCAATGCTGGCCAAACATTTCAGCGTTTCATACACCAAGTACTGTCTGGCCTCGATTTCTGCATTCCATATTTTGATGATATCCTGGTTGCATCTACAGATGCGGAAGAACATTTTCAACATCTGCGTCAGATTTTCACTCGCCTTAAAGATCATGGATTAAAACTAAATCCATCCAAATGTGTACTTGGTCAACCCTCAGTTTCCTTTCTTGGATGTCTTATCACCCAGAATGGAGTCAAACCTTTACCGGAAAGAGTCAAAGCAATTAACGACCTACCTCAGCCCAAAACCATCTCTGAACTGAAGCGTTTTCTAGCAATGTTAAATTTCTACCGACGCTTTCTGCCAAATGTCGCAAAAACACAAGCTTGCCTACATGAGTTTCTGAAGAATAGCAAAAAAAACGATCAACGAGCTGTCCCTTGGACTGAATCTGCATCTGCAGCATTCGTGCAATGCAAACACGATCTGGCAAATGCAGCCACACTTTCTTATCACTCACCTAGTGATCAGCTCTCTATAATGGTAGATGCATCTGACACGGCCATAGGAGCAGTGCTTCAAGCCCATACCACTAAAGGACTTTCCCCAATGGCATTCTTCTCCAGAAAACTTACTACCGTAGAAAGGAAATACAGCACATATGAGAGAGCTACTTGCTGTGTACTGTGCTGTTAAATACTTCCGGCACAACTTGGAAGGACACGACTTCATCATTTTCACCGATCATCGACCATTAACCTTCGCTTTTAGAAAAAACTCTGGCTCATGTTCTCCTCGTCAGCTTCGTCATCTGGATTTCATCGCCCAGTTTAGTACAGATATCAGATATGTCTCTGGTACTGATAATTGTGTCGCTGATGCCTTGTCTCGGGTAAACAATATCAACCTCACTACCCCAGAATTCTCTGAAATTGCAAAAGCTCAATTGCATGATGAGGAACTCAAGAACCTAATCTCAAATCCACAAACCTCCCTTCAGTTACAACCGCTGCACATTGATCCAACGCTTAAAATTTACTGTGACATAGAGAACAATAGAATACGTCCCTATATTCCAGTCAATTTTAGACGTGAAGTGTTTAATGCCTTGCACAATTTGGCACATCCTGGAATCCGTGCCACCAAAAAGCTGATCGCAGACAGATTTGTCTGGCCAGCGATGAATCAAGACATCACAGAATGGACTCGTTCATGTATTAGATGTCAACGGTGTAAAGTATCCCGTCACACTCACAGTCCCATTCAACAATTTAACCTCCCAGCAAGACGCTTTGATCATGTACACTTAGACTTGGTTGGCCCATTGCCTCCTTCAAATGGTTACACTTACCTCCTCACTTGTATTGATCGGTACACAAGATGGCCTGAAGCCATTCCTATTGAAAATATATCCGCTGCAACTGTAGCTCGAGCATTCATCTCCCAGTGGCTTTCAAGATTTGGCATGCCTACCACCATCACTACTGACCAAGGCCGACAATTTCAATGTCACTTGTTCGCATCCCTCACCTCTCTTCTTGGCATTCGCCATATTCGCACAACACCATACCATCCATCTGGAAATGGGATGGTGGAACGCTTTCACCGATCTCTCAAACAAGGTCTGAAGTGCCACAGTAGCACACACTGGACAGAAGCCTTACCCCTAGTCTTGCTTGGTCTTCGCACAGCATTCAAAGAAGACATTGGTAGCACTTGTGCCGAAATGTTATATGGTGCAACCCTCCGTCTGCCAGGTGAATTCTTTCACCCGGAATCTACTCCAGTAATCGACCCTCCAACATTCCTTCAACGTTTACGTGAGACCATGAGCAATATCTCGCCAACCCCAGCATCTTCGCATAACCAGCCAAGCTATTTTGTACATCCTGCGCTTGAGACATCTTCGCACGTATTCGTGCGCAACGATGCAATTAAGCCAACTTTAACACCTTCATATGATGGTCCATTCAAAGTTGTCAAACGAACACCGAAACATTTCACCATCATCTGCAATGGCAAACAATCAGTGATTGGAATCGATCGTCTCAAACCAGCATTTCTAATGCAAGATCCAACAACTTCCTCATCAACATCACTCCCGGAAGAAAGCTTACATCCCGTTAAAGAGCAACCTAAAACTACCAGATCTGGAAGAAAGGTTAAATTTAACCCAAAGTACTTATAACGTACCGATGGTACTTGGGGGGGGGAGTACTGTGGCGTTCCGACAGATACTTCAACTTCTATTCATGAGATGGCGCCACGTGTAAAATCCAGTTCTTAATCGGAGCAGCAAAGCGACATCTTTACTCACTCAGACTTCTCGTCACACAACTGTACGCGAAGGTAGCATGAACTGTGTTCCGAGCTCTGTGTTGATCTCTGCAATGTAATTTAAATTGTAATTTAGTATTTAATATATTTTTTTGTTATAGGACATTGTCTACTTTTATTTTCTTTAATTATATCATGCATTAAGCACACACGACCACCAAATCTGCAACAGTTTTTCACTTTCGGATCGAGAAAGACGAAAGTGTATTGCAATTACTCGCACGTTTACGTACACCGTGGGTGATCTTCAACGTGAGCAAGAGTTGAGCGGCGAAGGAAAGTTGCTGCAGAACTTGCTAGCATCGCGAATCTTACCTAATCTTCCTCATGACGAATATATCGAATTCAAATCACAGTGACACTTAATGCCAAAGACACAAAAATCCCCTGAAAAACTTATCGAACAGATCAACATGCGACTGCAAATATGAAATCAAGAGCTTAGAAACGAAAGTACGATAACATTTGTGGCAAATGCTAATTATAGCGCAAAACATAGTGGAAAGAAATGGAAGAAGGGTGGTAAGAAACCTCAGATGGTCAGCCAATCCCAACCCTTGACAACAAATAATGCCAAAACGATGAACAGACTTAGACCAGTGATGGTGTGAAAGGTTTCAATGGCATCTGTTTTCATTGTAATAAACCCGGCCACATTGGTAAATTTTGCCCAGTTTTCCCTGACATGTCAACCACGACGAATGGCAAAACAGAGACCTTCTTTGCAAATACTCAATGCAGTGCGTTTGCTTGTCAAGAAGATGATTGTGGCCGAAATGTGTGACTTAAAGACGATGGAGCTACAGCACACATTACAAATTCAGCCGAGTATTTCAAGACGTACCGTTACTTTAACAAACAAGCAGAAATCACAGTCGGTAACAAACAGACAATACCAGCACATGGCTGTGGGGACATTGACATGTGCGCGACGGTTGGAAACGTACAAAAATCTATTGCGCTCACTAATGTACTGTACGCACCAGAAATTGGCAAAAAATTTTTATCAGCGTCAAAGGCAATGAATGAAGCGAGAAATCGCGAACTTTGGTTATTCAGACGATATAACTTATCGTTTCTTTTGCAAGGAGACCCCAGATAATATACTTTTAGAAGCCCCATGTTCATCAAACGGACTCTTTGAACTACGTGCAAAACCAGTCAAGCCACAAGGGGTTTCTGCTGCTGCAGCCTACTTGGTTGACAATGAAATGACAACTCCTTTTTCTGAGATGGCAATAAAGACAACGAAATCGCCATTATCACTTTGGCATCGACAACTTGGCCATCAAGGAATACAGCACGCGACACAGTACTTGCGCCAAAATGGTATAGATTTTATCGACGATGGACTATTTTTGTGAGCCATACGCGTATGGTAAACAAAGTCGACGAACATTTAAACCAAAATGATTCAAAACACAAAAGTCTGGTGAGATAATACATTAGTGCTGTAGAAGTAACGAGAAATTGTGTACCCGTATGTATTCGTTACTCGGTGAACCAGTACTCGTTACTATCGTATCGTTACTCGTTACTTTCGGTAAAATCGATCGGTATCCGTATCCTGAGCCTATTTTATCGGTCTACGGCCCTAAAAAGGGCCTTGAAACGTCGCATTGCATTGAATCACGTGAGCTATTCAACCCCGCGGGAACTGGTTAGTGCTGCGATAGGGAGTTTTGCGTCGCATTTTTGGGTAGAAATAATTCACTTTATTTTGGCTATTATTTTTTGGTGCACTGGATTCATTATTAATTTTTCTATTGCTGTCAGGGCTTAGTTTCTAAAGTCAGAAGGTCCTACGGAAGGCCGTCAGGAAAACAGGAAAAAATAAAATAAAAAATAAAGAAAGAAAGGAAATAAATATTACAATAATAGCATTAATTAGTAATTAAAATAACAAAAAATACTTATTAAAAAACTTAATAATTAAAATAATAAAAAATAGTGATTAAAATAATGAATAATTAAAGTAACATAATAATTAGCAACTGAAATATAAAATACTTATAAGTACAATTTAATAAAAATGTAAAAACAAATAAAAATTAAAATAATTTTTAAATTTATGATGACTAATTAAATAATAAAGTAAAATACCAGATCTTGTCTTATTGGCTTAGTATCGTTTCGTCCTTTCTCATTTCATCCCCAGCTCGAAAAAGTGTTATTTCGTTCACTGCCTTCCCCCACCAATTCCCTCTTTCCCGTTTCATCCGCTGTTTGAAAAATAGGTGTTTACTTTACGATAAGGCGAACGTCTCTTTACTTCAATTAAAATGGTTTAGAAGAGATGACTGTTTCTACTTCGACTTAGCTTTTGATTTTTTAATATTATTTAACATGTTATGCAGACAAATTATGTTGAGCAGAATAATGAATTTCAGACGTGTTCAAAAGGTGTGTATCTGAATATAATAACATTTTTGTTGTATAGTATCCATTTTTTTAATTTCACACATTTCTAAAGCAACAGAAGTACGTTATCACTATTTTGGCACACACATCAAAAACATGAATAATTAAGATTAATGTTACATTCCTTATTAAAAGTAATGGGTCCTCATTAAATGCAACCATTCATGCTTTTAGAGGATTTTACATGTGGTGGTCTTAAAAAGATGATGTTCACTACCAATGTTTGTTTATGTTCCCCAAAATAGAGATCTCTTAAAAGGTGACCTCTTAGAGATGTCGTAAATAGATGATTTGCTATAATTATTTTCCTATAGATAATGGAATTAATGTAATTTAATGTCAATAACTCGAGGAAGCAAGTTTAAATACGGTGCAACCAAAATACAGAAGTATTTTAAATGACGAAAATATTCATATTTTATCAATGTCAAATTTAAAAAGAATTAATTTTGGACAAATTATGAAATCTAACTTTTAATGTCGTCTTCTGGTTTCTATATTTATATCTGGCAACGTTTTATACTTGTTATGAAAAAATAAAAATACAAGAAGTTTGAGTCTCGTAGTACAAAGATTGACCAGGAAATTTAGTTTCAAAATTTGCAATATTTAATTTTTGATGCCATTTGTAACTTGCCTTCGGGAATCGCTTAATTGAGTTAGAATAATTCGAGGAAATAAGTTTAAATGAAGTGCAGAAAAAATAAGCATAATTTAAATAGTCGTAGAAGGAAGTCATGCGGAATCCATATCAAATTTTCACTTTTTCATAATGACCATAAAACTTTCCCAAATACAAATACAGAAACTGGGAGACGGCATTAAAGATTAGCTTTCGTTATTTGTCCGTTATTCGTTATTTCGTTTGCTGCTTCCCCCATTCCCTTCATCAGAACCGCTAATAACGAAAGGGTGAAATTTTCCCGATTCATCCCCTCTCCAAAAACTCCTTGTTGAGACTGTTATTTGTTGAGACAAGGAATGCTATATTATAAATGTCAACTTGCTTTTTACACTTAACAATAAAATCAATAAAAACATTCGCAAATGTATAGGTTAGTAAGAATAAGAACTTAAAAGAAATTTAGAAATCTATAAAAGGTAAGGAAATTTTTATGTTACTTTATTAGAGATAATAGTGAAGCACTAAATATTTCAATCAGTGTTATTTCATAATGCTATGAGTATAGCTTTATTCATTTAAGAAATGGCTCACCAGCGGTCGAGCGGTAAAATCGCTGAACAGTGGTAGTTCCGACCTGAGTTCGATCTCAGGCAAACGGGTTGGCTTCATAAGCGTTTCGTGGTTTTTTTCCCGTACCAGCTTACAAGCCAGCTTACGTATCATACGAGCCAGCTTTCCTAAGAAAGTGCTCTACGAAGGCATTTTTCCTTTTAGGCACATAGCCCCAGTGTGTTTTGTCATAATCAACTCAATTAAATCATTTAAAAAATATATCAGTTGATCACTGCTCAGTGTACATCTGCTGTTTGCTTATAAAAACACTTTGTAAAGACGTTTCCATTATTTTGCTAATAATTCTGGAAGGCTCATAGAGTCCGAAATTGTTACACTAACATCCGAAATTATGTTACACAAGCTAACAGAGAACTTAATTCTGCTTAATACAACAAAAATCTGCTTGACTTGCTTTCGTGTCTTTGGGAAACGTAAGTATATGCAGAAATAAATATTAAAATCTATCACGTATATTTGTAAGGATGTAAAGCATACTGTTTTGGTTCACGATAATGATAAATATGCATCATGTTACGACAGTTTTAAAAGATCACAAATAACTATACATATGCTAGACTTCTAACAAAATTTCTGTTACAATATGAATATGCATTTATTATTATATGAGTCGTAAAACGGCCCACCAGCGGCCGAGCGGTAAAGTCTCTGAACACTGGTAGTTCGGTCCGAGGTTTGAATTCCGCGAACGGTCCGGCTACATGGGTGCTTTCGTGGTTTTCCCCACGTGTAACGTGTATACGAGCAGGTTTCCCTTAGAAAGTCCTCCACGAAGGCATCCCTTCCTTTAGGCAGATAGCCATAGTGTGCCTTGCCATAATTAAATACACCCATACACTATGAGTCGTAAAATTCAGTATTCGTCATTTTTAGATTCTAGGTATATGACAGAATTTTTTTTAAATTTTCGTTTTGTTTTTAAAAATTACTTCACTTTATAGCTTTTCTTCAATTTATTATAAAGGAATAGGAGTTTAAATTTTGATTTATATATAATATGATATAAGTTCATCATTCATTAATAATATTTTATGTATAACAAAAAAATTATCATTAATGTTCCAAATTTTAATTTTTTTGCATAGCGAAATATTTCAATTATACACAATAAAGGTTATGCAGAAAACAATTCAGCTGGCATGATAGCTAATTGCGAAAGAAAAATTAGAGTCTTATTGCTCTTAACTCTTAGTACAAGCAGCCATTTTTAAATTGACGTTAAAATAAATTTATTCTATGGTCTATTAGAAAATAATTATACTGAATCATTTATTGACGACTTCTAAGAGGTCTCCTTTTGAAAGAAACCTGTATTTTTGAGAACATAAACATACGTTGATATTGAACATCACTTTTTTAAGATGCCAGAGCAAATGCACAGAGCTCCAAAAATCCTCTAAAAGCATAGACGGTCACGTTTTAAAAGGCTGACTACTTTTAATAAAGCTTGTATATTAATGTTCATTATACATTTCTCACATTTTTACTTTCTTTCAAAACAGCGATGCTGTGGTTCAATTGCTTTAGAACTATGTGAAACTAATGAAATGGGCTCTATGTTATAAAAACCTAATTATATTCAGATACACACGATTTGAACATGTTTGAAATCTATTATTCTAATCAGAATACTTCGTCTACAGAAGACATTGAATGAATATTAGAAATCAAAAGCTAAGTGAGATTAAAGTAGGAACAGTCACATCGTCTAACCCATTTTAATTGAAGTAAACAGGTGCTTAATTTATCGTAAAGTGAACACCCGTTTTTCAAACAGCGAATGAAAAGAAAAGAAGAGCCCACCAGAGCTCGAGCGGTAAAGTCGCTCAGCACTAATAGTTCGGTCCGGGGTTCAATTCCCGGCTAACGGCTAGCTGCACGGGCGTTTTCATTGTTATTCCCGTGTGTAACTTGCATATGAGTCAATTCCCTTTAAAAAATCCTACACGAAGGCCTCCCTCCCCGTAGGCAATAGCCCTAGTGTGCTTTGCTGTAACCGAATAAACCGAAACCGGAAAAAAAAAAAAAGAATTGGTGGTGGAAGGCAGTGACGAAACGTCGTTTTAGAAGAATGGGCTACATAACCAAATTTCTATCTATACTCTGGCAAACGGTACATTATTTTCTCATCAAAAGCCTAAATTTAGCTAATGCTCGGCTTAGTTCTTAAATTGCAATTTTAGCCACAGCCCCCAAACAAGACGATGTCTGGTATTTTATTTCATTATTTAGTTATTCATCATTAATTTAAGAATTAACTAAATTTTCATTTGTCTTTAAATTTTTATTGAATTATAATAATAATCATTTAATATTCTAGTTGCTAATTATTTTATTATTGTAATAGTTATTTTATTTATTTTTATTTATTTATTCATCTTTCCTGATGGCCTTCCATAGAGCTCCAGCACTTCTAATTTTAAAAATTAAGTCCTGACTACAACCAATGATTGCGAAAATAAAAGTCACGTAACTTATTTAGTGATAATTAAATAAAATAAAAGCCAAAGCTTTTATTTTCGCCTTACTTGGCTTTTATTATATATATGTGTGTGTACTTTACATTTAATTATAAGGACATATATATATGTACTTTACATTTAATTATAATTTATTTGATATATATATATACATATTTACGTTTGGTAGTATTGCCGATTGCTATAAAATGGGAGGTGCACATCTAGATGTTATAACGGACCCATATACAAAATTTCAACGTTCTATAACTAACCGTTTTTGAGTTATGCAAAATGCATACATACGTACTTACACATCACGAAAAAAATCCCTTTCAAGTATCAACTTAGAGTCATAATCATTAGTCATAAGTATCAGCTTAGAGTAAATGGGATTACATTTAACAATAAGTTAAAAAAAAAAAAAAAAAAAGAGAGAGAGAGAGAGAGTCCTTCATTGTGTTCGTACGTACAGGCGTCAGCCCAAAAAATAATTCACATGGATTCCGTAATCGTCAAAAATGGATATTTCCGTTAAAATATGATACCCAAAAGTTTTCTCGATTACAATAATTACTACCATTTTATTTGATACAAGGAAGTAAAGAACCTATATTAACCTACATATTCTTATATAAACAATACCTAAGTGCAGTATATAAATATTTTAAATCAATAAAATCTGACTATGGCAGCTCAAAAGATAAAAAAAAAAAAAAAAAAAAAAAAAAAAAAAAAAAAAAAAAAAGATAAATCATCTAAATTTTCAAATTACAAACATAAATAGCAATAGTAAAAAGCAAATACAAAATAACGCTTCACGCTATCAAAATTGCTCATATTCTTAAATATCAACAACTAAATAGTATTTCAACTAAAACACATAATGTAAACAAGAGTTTGCCCGATGCCCAAAAAAATTCAAAATTATCTATGAAAAATATGAGCGCATTGTGACGCAACCGTATCATTCGTATTCGAACAGCAACCGCATCATTCGTATTCGCATAGAAACCGCATCATTCGTATTCGTATAGGAACCGCATCATTCGTACTCGAACAAACCGCATCGTACGACAAATGCGAGTAACGAACAGATGCGAGTAACGAAATGAATTTGTGAGTACCGAATCGGTACTTCGAGTCAACCGATGTACCCGTTACTCAGTAACGAATACATGCGGTTTGCTCCAGCTCTATAATACATGCAGACTTACTCGAATCGCCAGTCTTATCAAGAGGTGGAAAGAAGTACATGATGGTGATTAAGGACGATTACTCTAAGTTTCGACATGTAGAATTTCTGAGACAAAAAGACGAGGCTGTGGATAAAATCAAGCAGTTTCTTGTTCGGACCAACAAAGATGGTATAAATGTAAAAGAACTGGTCACAGACGATGGTCGTGAATTTGACAATGATAAATTGGGAAAACTGACTGATGATGCAGGCATCAAGCTGCGAATCACTATGCCATATACACCAGAACAAAACGGATTGGTTGGAAGACAGAATCGTACAATAATGAATGCAGTTCGCACTGTGATCAAGGATTCAGGCCTACCGCGGTTCCTATGGGTAGAAGCAGCATTTACAGCTGTCTACGTTCTCAATCAAACCGAACCAAGTAAGAGAATTAATACAAAAGCCTTAAAAGGTAATCCCTCTTTACTTAAAAACTTTTTGACATCTGGGACAAAATTAGCCATCCAATAAACAAGAACGTTATGTTTATTACTTTAAATGAGCGTGGTGTTTTTGATTTCTTAATAACCAATGGTTTCAATATATAATCGCCTGAATATTGCAACAGAAATGAACCGTTATACAACTTTTCGCTACTCTTATGACCATTAGCTGATTTGCAAGCTTTAGCTAAATAGGTTTTTCAGGCATTTTTTTCCCAGAACAACCCGGACTCGTCAGCACTGAAGATCTGAGAGTAGGAGTTGGCGGCAATGATTTCAGCAAATTTTGCTGGATATTGTTGTACTGCATCTGAATCAGCAGATGAACTTCCTCCTTTCAATCTTAGATTATGTAAAGAATGTCTTTGTTTAAATCTCTCAAAACAACCATGACTTGTGGAAAAAGACACCTTTTCTTCATTTGGCGAAATTGATGACGACCGATTAAGTGCTTTTAAATCTTTAAAGCCTTACTTGGAATAGCATTAGTATCAATTGGAATCCGTTTTTGATTTGGGTCTTCTATCCATGTCACTAATGCCTTTTCCATAGTATTATCTCTTACATATGAAGTTATTCTCTTACTGTTGCAAGTTCAAGCTGCTACACTTTTTCTAATAGAGTATTCATTTTTTCTAATTTTCCTTAGTGTGACTTCATTCATGGAGTAAAATTTAGCAACATATGTTACTCTTTCTCTATTACGTAGATGATATAATATTTTAATTTCTGTTTCTAAAGAAATAACATTTCGTTTTATTTGATTTTTTTCAAATCTTTTGGTATTACAAAACCTTAAAAATAAATTACGAAAATTATAAAAATGCCACAAAAAATATAAATGTTGAAAACTTACTAGTAAACATTCAAATATGTAGATAAAAATGCCGCTAAAATACTGATACTGCACTAGTTCACATTAACCAAATAGCTTTACCGTTGTGAAAAGACATATACATACTACAGGGATTCCCTTTTTACAACACGGGAATCCCCATCCTTGTTGTTGCCACCAGTGTTACCAAAGGAATGAGATTCAAAAATGACTTCAAATATATGCATTTGCATATATGCAGTCGAATACACATTTTTACCAAGTTTTTCAAATCCGTTAATTTTTAAACTGTGTAAAACCGAAATCGCATAAAACGAGTACTATGTAAATTGAGGGATAGATATACTTAAAATCCAATGTCATTAAATTTAAAAAATAGAAGCTATCCTGTTTAATTTTCCATGTCTGCGTTTAAGTTGCGAGATTAAAATAGCTATCATTTCTTTTGCTTCTACTGCCCCCCCTCCCTAAAAAAATTTTGTTCTATCAATTGATTACTGACAGTTTACTTTATTAATCCTTCTTTTTCAACTCTCTCCAAATTATGTTCATATATTCATCTTAAAGCTATATTTTCACAATCTCAAGAATATTTTCATTCATTTTTTTGTGTAGAAAGAGATAATCATTCTATTTTGTTTGTTTAAAATTCAGTTATACAAAGCTTGTGAGGATTATTTGTTGAGTGGAAGAGATGGTTTTGTGGACGACGTTCTAAGGAAAGTTATTCAGATTTTTATTCAGATTCAAGTCACACGGGAAAAAATTATGAAAATGTACTTTCACTCACAATGAGTGATATAAAATACAAATAATTGATTTCTGGAAGTTGGCACTTATTAAAATGACGGAAACTTGGAAATGCTTAACGCATAGATTTTTTAAATTTGATGAGATTGCTTTTTTTTAAATCTCAAACCAGAGAAAGATTGCTAACAGAGGATCAAAATGTAAAGCCACTGCAGGTATTCTTAGAAATTATTATCTGAGAGCTGTTTTATTAGCCACCTCAACTGATGAATTTGCTTTAACGATGGTGGCTTATAATTAAATAGGTTTAAAATCATGGTAACTTACTTCAATAAATTTATATTTAATTCTTATCCTGCACAGAAATATCGATTTAGACTACTGAGTGAGAGTACAACAAAAATATTGTTGAATCTATCAAGATGTATTAACTATTCAAGAATGACCTGGTGAGTCTGTAGGGAACGATCAAGTCCTATCATTTCTAGGCCATCCAAAAAAGTACCATTTTTCAATAGAGCTCTTTTCAGATCAGAAGTGAAAACTAAGAAGATAAAGAGAAAACAAGAAAAGCTTTTCACAATTATGACTTCTCTTTAGATGTTTCATTATCATCATTTAAAAAAATGATGTAATGTAAATATTACAGCTGCACAATAAAAGAAGAGAAAAACTGATAAATTAGAGAAATAGAATAAGGAGCAGCACAAAGAGAGCCAAAAATATTTCATTCAGTCTCACTTCTTTTTTAGGGGTTTGAAACCTCTACCTTCAGAAGAATGGGATCATTTGATTTATTTGATGATGAAACTGAAAAGAGAGGAGAATTTACTCAAGTAAAGACTAAAGTGTAGAAGGGACAATTTATACACATTGTTAGGTTTTTATGTTACTTAGCTAGTTACCTTATTATTTTGGCTATCCTTTTTTTACGTTCACCACCACCAATCAAGATGCAAATTAATCAATGTATATAAGCACAAACTTCTCGAATTCAAGGCAGAGCTGTGGGTGGGCTGCTGTTATTGATCACCACTCTATCACTTCTTCCTGCAAATGAGTTATTTAAAATAGCTTTAACTTTTCTAGTTGTAATTGCATCATGACTGAATGAGAGTCTGAGCTAAAGCTAACCAATGCACTTTATTTTGCACGTATAACTTTATTTTTTATTTGCACATTTGTTCTAAATTTACGAGTGTGCTGCAAACCTAATGGCTAATAATAATTGGCCTCATGGTTAACCCTTTGCAACACAGTGTGTCCGGTCTGGACACACCTAAAAATTTCCTTCTGTATGCACAGAAAAATTGAATGAAAAAGGATTTATAGGTTACTCTGAACCTTCTTTATTTATAGTAGATGGCAGCTCAACAGAAACCAATCCATATATTTTAGCCATGTTTAGTTTTTTTAAGACCCTCATTTTTCAAAGAAAACTTCCAGTTTTTTTTTTTTTTTTTTAGTGTATAAAAGGAATTGTTTGAAAAGAAATTTCTATGTTATTTTTTTTTTTTTTGGTTGTAAGCTAATCTCCTTATTCTATATTAGTTCTAAATTTTTACCTTGAAATCTTGCCTAAAATCAAATGGCGAACCATAGGTGGCCCAGACAGGGCTCACCGATAATCTAGGACAACTGAGAGTCTGTATTCTTTGTTTCTTCGCATCTCATCGGTCAGTTCATTGACAACAATGCTCATTTCAGCACACTTTTCGAAGCTCTATTCAATCAGTGTACCACTTTGGGCACACCCACAGAATTAAAATGATAAGTGCTATCTTCACAAAATTTTACTTCTTTGCTCCTCTAGGCCTAATTAGACTGCCTACTTTTTTATTTTATCCAAACTCCGACTTTAAAAGTCAGCGTGCCGGAAAGGGTTAATGCAGCACAACCAACATAATGTGTGTTCAAAGACTGAAGTCAACAAGAAATAATGATTTATGCTATGGTGTTTTTCCTATAGCAATTCTAGAAATTATGATGATGGTTATGATCTTTTCCTTGTTAAAAAATTTTTTACATGATTATATTAAAAAACCTGTAGAAGTCTTATTTAAATATTTTTAGGTGTTTTATATCATTACTTAAATCAATAATATTTATCCTTTTAGAAGCTGGGCAAATTTCCAAAATGTTAATTTTACTAATTATAATTATTATTTTTTACATTTCCACACTTCCTTTCTTTTCTTTTAATTGCTGCACTAGGAAAAATAAAACAAGCACAGGATTATGTTTATTACATGATTCAGATATAATAAAAAGATTTCAATGTGCAAAACCTTATAAAATAGTGTATATCTCGGTTTCATCATTTCTTTAACTCACAGTTTCTGATTAGATGAAAAACATAATTACTAGATGAATATCTTACTTTTGTATAAATTTTCTTGCATAGATATAAAAAAAGGTGTACACACGTTAAACATACCTTAATTCTAAAAGAAAAAACTACTGTTAAACTGTATATTCCATCAAGAAACAATTCTGAATTACAATTTTTAGGTTCTGGAAACTTATATTAATGCTGAAATTATTACACAATTTTTTTTAACTAAATGATATCCTAGAAAACACAAATTAGTTTTATGTTGCTGAAGCTCAATTTCAAAGTGAATGCTGAAATTTGTTAGCAATATTAAACTATCCACTGATGGCAATTTTTTTAAGACAAAAATAAAACGGACCTATCTATGTATAAGTATTTGCGGCATTAAAAAGCTCATATGTTAATAGTTAATTTTATATTAGCAATCTAAAATAAACATATAATAATAATATAAAAAAACATATTGAGGAAAAACATATAATACATAGGAAAATAAGATATTAGATGAATAAATACATTTTGTCTATAAATTAATTTTTAGCTAGGAAACAAAGTATAAGCAAGATGTATTTTAGGTTTTACTGAATGGCATTCGCAAACTGTGCAAAACTTAAATTTCGTAAATGCGCTACACTGATCAGTATAATATATAGTGCTACTAGCTGCCATGTCACTGAGCCCAAGTTTGAATTCTGGACAAGGCTTGGATGTTTAGTGTATGTGCAGCATGAGGATATTTAAAATATACAGTGATTTGAAAGAGTCCTCTTAAGAGCATTGAGGTAGGGAAAAATTACTGTTTATTTACAGCAGTTACAGAATACAATGGGAATTGCACTTGTAGCAGATGTAGAGATATTGTAAATATTTACAGAAGTACTTAAAATTAAGAAAATGAAACAAAAATATTTTTATTTATTTTAAAACTGAGGTCTTTTATGCAATATAATTCTTATATTTCATTTCCTTCTTTCTTTATTACTCCTGGAATCAAATCTTGAACCAAAACACCTTTTAAGTAAACATATGAGGCAGTTTTGAGCATCTGTGTTGGATCTATATAGAAAAGAGAGAGGGAAAAAAAAAAAAAAGACTTCTTCAGTCTTGTTAAAATTAATATGCATCTTATGAAGAAATGATTTATATTTATAACACTGCACAGAAAATAAAAAATATACCTTTTAGGATTTAATTCAACAGATTATATTAACTTTAATATTTCATTTTGACAACAGGAAAAAAAAATAAGAATTTGGAAATACTGTACTCGACATTACTGACCAAAATTAAGGAATAATCTGAAAAAAAAAAAAAAATTTGCTCACTAATTTTCAACCTGTGTCTAACTGTGCAATAATTCACTGCTGAATCCAAATTAGATTCAGCAGACTATTGAAAATGCTGATGTTCTCGGGGATGTGGGCTCCAGGGCTCATTGTACGACCATCCTTACAGTGGCTTTGACTGATTTTATCAGTCCCTGAAATGTCGTTCAGTTGACGAATGCAGGTATAAAAATCCAGTTACCAGTTCCCCACATTAAGGAAGGACCCATAAGGAAGGGGAGAAATAAAAATGAAGCCCTTTTCCCAGATCTGAATATCCTTCAAAATGTCACTCAAGAATTTGCAAACACTTTTTAAGCAGTGAAATTACACTTATTTTAAGCAGCAAATCAGTTGGTAGACAATCTGATCAAGTGCACCCAGAGTAAAAAACTACATCTGAAGGCAGGTTTCTGTTATGGTAAACAGAAAGAAACAGTAAAGCAAATACAAGATAATTATTTTTAGATCTTCAGGATGCATGCCACAGGAACTTGAATCAGATGCTTTACTGCAGCACAAAGACTTCACTAGGCTGGATTTTAAGAAGGGGGGGGAACAGTGGTTAGTCATCAAGTTCAATGAAGCCAAGAGGAATGGTAGTGTGTACTGATTGTACACCATTATTGACAAGTCCAGAAATACTGAACTGTGATTCTAGTTATGTTTTAATCTGGAGGAAATAAGGAACACGTAATTTGTCTTCCTTAAGACCATGACAGATCCCATTTCTATGGAAACAATTTCTGGTTTGGGATGGAATTGTCATATATGGGCACACAAAAGCCACTTTGAAGAAAATTCTGTAAATGGTCACAGATATGTGGCCAAGGACTTGGAAAACCATGTAAAACTGGTTAGGGTTGCTGTTGGTCCATGTTTATTTTGCTAATGGCTGACAGTAGTAATCTTGGGTTAGGTTAGGTTACTTAATTATGGCAAAGCAACAAGGACTACCTGCCTAAGAGGAGGGATAGAAAACCAACCATATACCATATAAGCCAGCCCATTTGTCTGGGTTTAAACTATCAGTATTTAGTGGCTTTAACTGCTTGTATATTGATGGGGCCAATATTCATCTACATCAAACATTTCTGGTGTCAGAACACCTGGGAGCAGAAGATATCACTCAAATGGACTTTCCAGCTTACTCATGGAACTTGAACCTAATGGAGCATTAGTAGGACATCCTTAAAGCCACCAAATAAAGAATGCCAAATGCTTTCCTGGACCCTCCAGGCTCAAAAGTGGCATGTCATTCCCCAAGATGTCAGGTTTGCATTTTCTGTAAGAGATGACCATACACCACATTACAGAAAGATTTACTGCAAAATGGGAGATAATTTTCACATTTTAAAATTTCCATAAATCTGACTTTGAATTCAATATTTTGAGATTAACCAATTTGCAAATGTAGTAATTTATCGTAAATAATGCTTTTAATCATTTAAGTTTCACATCTGTCAACATCCTTTAACCCCTTAAGGACCAGCATCGGGAGAACGAAGTGCAGTCACTGGACTGGACCTGCTGAAATGGATCGTCGCCATTGGCCTGCGCATTTTCAGTAGTTAAGCCTAATTTTACACACACACATACACAAAAAAAAGCATTTTGATATTATGACTTTAATTTTTGAAGTTGCGTATTTAATGTACCTGTTTTTAATGTGTATTAATATAAAGAATATCACATTAATAGAAATAAATTAAACAGGCAAAATATTAAAATCATTACTATACACAGAGAAATAAGTACTATAAACATGAAAAAAAATTACAAATCAGAGAGAGAGAGAAAAAAAGAATTACCTGTAAGTAATTAAATTCCAATTTAAGAATTCTGCTGTGTGTGATATAATTCAAAACAAGGATCGACACACAGTCCTACATTGCATAACTTCGCACTCAAAATACATTGTTTGCTTTCACTTTTCCTTGGTTTTAGCGCACACAACACATCTTCTTTTACTTTTATTACCTTTTCCGTCAACGTAAATTTTCGGAAACTGTCTTCCAGTTAGACGGAAAGGTGCAGTGTCCGGTGATTTTGGACAAATTTTTAAGTTTTTAAGTAAGGTCTCTTAGCCATGGCTAACGGAATTAAACTGAATATAACCCCAACACATGTCACAAAACTTCTTCAAAAGACACTTAAAAATATTTCATCCTCAAACCCTGTGTGACATCAGGTTTATATTAGAAAACTTCCTGTTTTTCTAAATCGAAAACAGTGTCCACGATGACCAGAAAGTGATCAAGGAAAGACCCCCCACTGGCGGGATATCCATTACTGATCACGTCAATCTATACATTATATACCAAAATATAATGCCTGTGTCATTATATATAATGACCTGTTAAACCATCTTACCTGAGAAATGCAAACAAGACGCATTACATGTTGAGAAAGCTGATAGTCTTTCCCCTTCTGTAATATTGTTGTAATGTTCCTTTTTACTTAACCAAGAAAGTTTATGTCGAGTTTCAAAATAAATAGAGAGGAAAAAAAAAAATCCTAATGAAATAAACAAAAACGCCTGTGCCCCTTTAATTCACAGGCGCACTTATAAAGAGCCATGATTTCCAGTTTGTTTATTTCAATAAATCTCTCAAAACCAGAAGCACAAAACAGAAACTAATCCCAGTACATGAAGGTCAAATGCCATATGAATCAACCTATGTGAAAGCAATTACCACTTAGCTCCATTTACTGGCTTTTAAAAATTCAAATAAATTGTTCCGTTTTAATGTCGCATGTACGCGATGCTGGGCTCGTAGGAGTAGAATCGTTGCATCAAGTATACGGGACGCTGGGCTGGTAGGAGTGGAATTGTTGCGTCGTGTATACGCGATGCTGGTCCTGAACAGGTTAATTTTGATAAGAAGGACTAATTAGAGAAAGTTTTACCTACCGTTATGGGATATTGCAAACCATCCAGATTACTATACAATACAAAGTCCGAAATCCGGACGTCCATTATCCGGACCTCAAAACCACCAACCAAGTTTTTCTCGTAATCTTTATGCATGCTCATTTGATTCCCCCCTCCACGCGAAATAAAACATTTGGAGAGTGACGGTTCTTCATTTCACATCGACACTATATAAAATACCTTGTTATTGCAGCAACAATCACTTTAGCATAAATTTGTACGATCGGTAATTTGGCTCTGTTGCTGCGTATCTGCTTGGTACACATCTGAAACCGAAACATTCCACGTTGATACATCGTTGATCTGACGCCAATCTGGCAAATCATTATTTATTATAATTTCCTTTCATCACTGCATGTTTATCAAAACATGACAACTTGAGTAATGACTCATGTAGCGATGCCTAAACAATTTTTTTTATTTTAGTAATTGAATAATAAAGGAGTACGGTAAACTTTTATGTTTGACATTATGCTTAGCGATGATTATGCACTAAAAATGTTGACGAGGAAAAATTTACCAAAAAATTTCTTTCTATATGCTAAAAATAGATTTTGTTGATGATATTCATAGACCCAAAGATTACATTTAGGGCTATCTGAATTAAGAATAACTGACTTGTTACTCACATAAACCCAGAACCAGCACCAGGGCTCATATGGCTGTAGTGAGTCACAGAATTTAGGACCCACAGACACTGCATCAGGTGGTAAGTATAATAAATAACTAAACTAATACAATCCAGGCTTAATTGTCTCAGTGCGTGATAGAAGCTAGATAAAATTTAACGGAACAATTTGTCGTTAGTCGCCAAGCTCGTGATGCATAGCCAAATATGTATAGTGAATGATAGCTAAATAGCAGCTAATTTTGATAGACGCTAATTTTAAAGGTTTTCGAATATCGCAAAACAAAGGTAAAATTTTCCAATTAACTGATTTTGAAAAGAAATGTGGAGAAGTAGAAATGAAGATGATATAAAAGAAGTTTTTCAGTATGATGACAAGGCTTCTCAATCATCAATTAATTAATGAATGGCGAAATCTGTAGTATGGTTCTAGATCCAGAAGATACTGCTACTGATAGGGAAGAAAGTAAGAGAGAAGTTACTGAAAACAAGAAAATTTTGATTGAAAAGTTAGTCGGAATGCTCGAAACAGCAGTTACAGGACTTCAACAATGTAACTAAACAAGAGATTATATCTGTCTACAGAATTAATGAGAAAGCATTAGGACAAAAAACGAAGCAACTTAAACAACTTACATTGAAAGAAAGTTTAATAAGGTAAGCAAATAAATATTAAGCTTTTTTTTGTAAATTTTGACACCCTTTATATCATAAATACTTCCTTATTTCATAAAGCATGATTTCATATTTTTAATTTTATAATTTCTACATGCCATCTTACTAGATTTAAACTGATGATCTATTATCCAGAAAAATCCCAAATCCGGAATCGCTGAAGTCCCGACGATTCCGGATTTCGGACTTTGTACTGTATTATGTTCCATTAAAGGTCATAACAATCCTCCCTCATTTACAATCATAACATGTGTCATAATCACTGTACAATACTAAATTTCACAACCTCATATGTTCTGTAGTTCAAATCAGTATGTGCTTTAGGAAGTCTGATTTCTTCGCATGCATTTGAAAGCTGATCGTGAATCAGGTGATCTGTGTTTCAACTTTAATTACTTTAAATTTTGGAAGTACAATTCATTTTAATTTGATCTTGCTTAATGAAAACAGAATCATTGTTTAAAGTTCTGTTTGAAAAACTAAGTTATTTTTTCCATTACTAATTACAAGCATATTGAATGCATAGCAATATAGCTTCTTAAGTAAAAGCAAAATATGTAAATTTATGCAAATGTAATTAGTGTATTCAGCTATCTTATTTCAAATTTTGACACTGCATGAAAAGCTGGCAAACAGGAGTAAATCTTCATATTTTAATAATTAAAAGCAGTCATTAAATATTAAATAAATCAATTTTATAACAATCATGGCAAAAGTAATTTCTAGTTATGTGCTATGGCCTATAACTAATACTACTTAAAACTAATATAAAATGCCAAGTATGTCATGTATTTCTCCTTGGATTTAAAGTTACTTTTTTTTATCCCCACCATTGATGGTTAGGGTTTACAGTTAACAACAGTATATTTCTTTTCTTTCTTTCTCTCTCTCTCTTTTTTTTTTTTTTTTTTTTTTTAAATTTAAGAAGGCTATGAAACACTTCCACGATATTTTTAACAGAAATTTTAATCCTAAACTCTTTTGAAAAGTTAGACTGTAATTAATTTTTCGATTTTAAGTTTTATTTTGTCAAACATTTGTATAAAATTGTTAGAAGCATTTGTTAGCTAGAGAAATTTCAGTTCTATCATTTACTTTCTTTTTTTTTACTTTTCATCTTTCATTGCATAAATTAACTTATGCTTTTATGTGGGACATGAGTTGAGGATGATGATTTATAATTATTTTTGACTGCCTGACTAACAGCATTCTAATTTTGGTTTAGAGCAACATCAGAACACACTAAATGGAAATGAAGTGAGGAAAAAAATTAGTGGACTCTATCATGTTTCACAGCAGCCATCACTATGATTACTAGGTAAGCCAGAAGGAAGAAATGACCTCTAAGTACCTATTCTAAAATAAGACTACAGCCATGACAGAGAAATATTATCCAAGTGACAAAAAAAAAAAAAAAAAAAAAAAAAGAGTCCAATATATGCAGAGAATACACTCTTCTGTAACCCCAAAGAAAGCAATTGTTTCTTAAAGTCTTGCAAGAAAACAATGAGACATTTTTTACCAGTGTAAAACATATTCATTCCTACCTATAAAAGTCAAGCTGGATTATTTTTATTTGACGATTAAGGACACTGAATGCTCATGCATAATAGTTCATTCCCACATTTTTTGCTCATTGCATCTTCTCCTCTCTCTTTAAAACATTATTTTGTTGCAGCGCAATAGAATTTAAAACAATTTATTTGAAATAAAACATTTAAAATGCAGATTACATTTCCAAAAGTTCTCCAACTTTTTGCCCCCTACACTAGACCTAGGCATGACCGCCATTAGTCTGCAACAGGCAGACCAATACAATCCAGAAACATTAAAAAAAGTACAATAATTTTTGACAGCATTAGCCATTGCCACATCATTAAGTCCAGAACAAATGTCCAAATGGTCACCGCACATGTCATGAATATCACATAATGGGCAAGATGGAGAGCCTGCTAAACCAAACCTGTGTAAGTGTTTTACGAAGTAGTCATGTCCAGTTTTTAATCTTAAGTTAGTGACATTGACAGGTCTAGGTAGGTCACAAGGAATGAGATTCTCCATTAGGGAACCCCAAATCTCATAGTGTCTCTTCATAGAGTCCCCATTCTTTTCTTGAAGATGAGCTCTAACAATTCTTTTATGCACTGTGATACAAACAGGAGGATTAGATTGAGGAAGGGCATATCCAGCCTTGGCCAGAACATCAGCAAATGCATTACCCATGATTCCACAATGACTTGGGATCCACTGCAGAATAACATTGCAACCATTATTTATTGGAGAATTTATCACAAGTTGACAATTTAGAACAGATTCATTGTTTGAAAGTATGACTGAAGAAATTGCTTTAATAGTGGCCTGTGAATCAATAAATATCACAATGTTCTGATCTTCTCTTCTACTGATTTCAGTTGAGGACAGTTGGATAGCAGCCACCTCAGCATTGTAGTTCACACAATTTGAACCAACAACCCCGCTAACGTGCCAAGAGTAAACCCCTACACTGGTAGGGGTTGGTTTCAGTCACCATCCTGCTGGCAAGTAGTCATTGGAGGTGTTAGTTGCCTACTCATGGTGTATTCTGCTTTCGCTAAATGACTGACATTTGTTGCCCTATGCAGCCTTCTACAACTTTTAACGACATATTCTGCTGCCTTCTATAACCTTTTTCAAGGCTCTGCCATGACTGGTGTTAAGAATGCTCTTTTGGAATATCCATGGTCTTCTGACAAGTTCACAGTATTGTTTTTAATCATAATATTGACTTGATGGGCATTGGTGAGAGTGGTGCTTCTACTGAGAACTTAAGACTTTTACTGTATAAATGGACATAAGACATTTTGCTTGCAAACACTCGTCAGGTTGCTTCTGGTATTAGTGTGAATATTATGGTCTCTTTTACTGCAAGTATGACTGTTAGAGATACAATGACTAACTCTGACAAACTGGAAGGTGTTGAGATTAATATATGGAGAGGAGATCTACATGACTGTATCTTTTTCTGTATAATCCTCCAAATAACCATCCTAATTTAGAATGTTTACTTGATGGATGGAACTGGTACTCCTTGATTTTAGGAAACATTAATGTGCTCTCCCAGAGATGGGGCTGTAGTTCTACTGATCCAGCTGGGGTCATAGTTCAAAATTTTACTGACTCAGCCACTATAGAATTTGCTGAAAATCAGGACAGTTCTACCTTTTAGTCCTTGGGAAATGCATCATCACATCCTGATTAATTGCTAGTCCATCCTAATTTATTGAATCATATTATGCACACGCTCCTACCTGCACCAAGTGGAGCAGGGCATAAAATGCTTGTGGATGAGCTTCACACTGGGTCTGGGGAGTACAGAGAGCCTCGTTTCACGCATTGGAACCTGAAAAAAGCAGACTGGACTAGATATCAAGAGCTAACTGATTGCTTGATGATGGAATCTTTTGTTTAAGTGATGCTGACTGAGGCATAAGCAATTTTACTGATATTGTTTTGGCTTGTGTGATTGAGTGCACACCAAGAAGTCCAAGGAAAAAGTATTCTCCTATTTGGAACAAAGATCTGCAGATCCTTAAAGAAAACAGAGTTACGGCTGACTATACTGGCCTGATATAAGACGGTACAGAACTTTGTAAGTGACAAGCTTGCCTATGGATATATATATCTATTATGGATATATACATATCTGTTATAGATATATACATATCTATTATAGAGGCCAAGCATTGTGCCTTTTGTGGTTTTGTAGAGGGTTTTGACTTTCGTAAAGATGCCCCAAGACATCACTTCTTGTTTAGGCTCAATAAATCAAAAAGAGAATAGAAATGAGCCCATTAGATTTGCAGATAAGTTTTTAACTGAGAAAGAAATAGCTGGTGCTTTTAATGCTCACTATGCTAGAGTAAGTAATTATTGTCCTTTTACTAAAATCCCAAGGGATCCTCTTAATTGCCCACAAACTTGCCTTTATCAAGAAATGGACAACATTTTTAATTCACCTTTTTCTGAATGGGAACTCAAATGTGGCATTAAGCAATTACCACATTGAAAGAGAGCAGGACTGGATGGATGGATGGATGTGTAGATACTCTGGCGCTAAACCTTAAAGGTTATACGTACCGAACTACATGTCAGGCACTTAAAACACAGCTGATAAAACAAGACATATATACAAATAGACAGACAAGGTTAAAACCACATGAACTGTATAACATCCAAAACTGATGAAATGATCAATGCTCAGATTAAGTTGCCTATACCTGATGATATTAAATGTAAGTGTAAAATTCTAAAACATGAAATCATTTTAAATACATTTCATTAAAATACTAAGGTGTAACAGCAAGACAAAAGCAAATTAAATTAAAAAGACCTGCCCCTTTCAGGTAGTCAAATAAATTTGTATTGGCTTTTTTCCCGATTACAAGGTCCAGAGGCAAGTCAGAGTCATTAAAATATTTCAACCGAAGTCTGTTAAAATGCAGAAATTCAATTAAAAAGTGAAAAACAGTTTAAACACCATTACAGTTTGGAATCTTTGGTTGAATCTTGGCCTTCAACAGATAACCATGGATGGCTCGAGTGTGACTGATACGAAGGCGGGTTAAAATTACCTCCTCCCTCCTGTTTCTATTTGTCTTCCAGTACTATAATTTAGGTTTGACACTTCTCAATTTATTTGAAACCTGATCATCCCAGAATAACTGCCATTTAGTTGAGATTCTTTGCTTGATGGCCATTTTGATATCATTAAAAGGAACAAGTGGATTCAACAAAGCAATTGCAGACTTTGCAGCTGTGTCTGCCAGCTCATTACCTTTTATGCCTACATGTCTAGGGACCCAGCAGTAAAGAATATCATATCCTAGTTTTTTATGTATTATAAGAATGTCTACTAGCAGAGGATTTCGAGTGTCAGAAAATTTACTTAAATATTTTAGAGCACTAAGAGTCTGTGTAAATTATGAACTTTTTCTGAATTTGTTAAGAGATGAATGTAAGAGCGATATACACAGTAGTTAATTCAGCAGTAAAAACAGAACATGCTTCTTGCAATTGTTTGCTTTCAGTGTGGTTTTCAGTTACAAACAACGCTCCTACATGACCAATTGATTTTGAACCATCTGTATATATGGGAATAAAAGTGTTGTATTCATTCCCTGTGCTCAAGAAAAATTTGCCTGTACGTTACCTTATTAGTGTCACTCTTATTAAGATTTTGAAAAACTTCCAGAAGCTCAATTTTCGGATTATACCAAGGTGGAATTTCTACATGCTTCACTGCCTGGGCCTTGATATCAGACAAGCAAAATTTTTTTATCAGCGTTTCTGTTCTTTCAGGAAGGAAGGAAGTACATTAAGAGGTTGTGCAGAAAATAAACGTTTGTGACAGTCATCAAGCCTTCAGACCTGGAAAGGATGATCAGACTGCAACATAATATTGAAATATTGGTAAAGAGACAATTGCTCACGCCGTAGTTAAAGTGCCATTTCCTAACAGCCTCTGCACAGGAGATGTTCTGAAAGCTGCCAAACTAATCCTCAGAGCCTGATGATGTATGGGATTAAGTTTCACTAAAACAGAAGGCTGCGTACATCCATACACAATTGAGCTGTAGCCTAATCTGGCACATGCAAGTGATCTGTAAATATGAAGTAAAGAGCTATGTTCCACACCCCAGGAGTTGTTCGCCAGTACTTTTAGTAGATTTACTATTTTGAAGCATTTCTTCCTTAAATATAACACATGAGGAAGAAAGCTAAGCTTACGATCAAACACCATACCCAAAAATTTTACTTGAGACAACTGGAATCAACGAATCCTAAAGGTAAGCTCAGGATGAAGATTCCGCTTTTTACAAAAGTGCACGCACACAGCTCTTTTGAAAATATAAAGCCCTCACCCTCTGACCACTTTTGAATCTTATTCAGAGCAATCTGCAACTGTCTCTCCCCGTATCTCATATCAGCACCTTGACGATTTATCTGCAGGTCATCAACATATCGTGAACCTGAAATGGAAGGAGGAAGTTCCTTTAAAACAGAGTTTATTCTTAAGCTAAAATGAGTAACACTAAGAACACAGCCTTGAGGCACACCTTCTTCTTGACAAAACACATCTGATGCTACTGAGCCAATTCTTACTTGAAAAAAACCTAGCCTTCAAGAAATTCCTTATGAAAATTCGCAAGTTGCCGCACAAGCCACTGTTGTAAAGATCACGTAATATCCCATATCCCCATAATCATAAGCTTTTTGAATATAAAAAAATATTGACACTAAATGGTTTCTTTTGACATTACGGTTTGAGGTTTCCAAAAGGATCATATTATCCATAGCTGTTCTACCTTTACGTAAACCACTCTGATATGGTGAGATTTCTCTGTATTTTTCTAAATAATGGACTAGGCAGCAGTTTACCATTTTTTCAAATAAATTAAAAACTTAACTTGTAAGGTCGGGTAGTTTGAGGGATTTTTCGGGTCTTTCCCTGGTTTAGCTATGGGGATGACAACAGCTCTCTGCTATTCACTGGGAAAGGAATGCTCCTTCCACACTAGATTGATAAGGGTGAGAAGGGCAACCAATGACTTATAGGATAGATGCTTCAGCATATCATAACTGATACTATATCAGACCCGGGCTTGATCTGTGTGTCTGCATCAGTTCCCTACCCAGCTCAAACATGGAAAATTCACTATTGTATGGCTCGCAGATGGGAGAGTTGAATTGAATGAGAGCTTTTTCATAGTGTCACTTAACAGAAAGAAATGTCGGCAGGTAGTTGCTGCCACTAGAAATGGCAGCAAAATTCTCACCAATTGTACTTGCAATTTCTTCTCTTGTGCTGATCACTTGGCCATCTTTTTCCAGAAAGGAAAGTGAGTGGTCTTTGTACAGTACGCATGCTTTTCTAACTCTTTCCCATACTCGTTTAGTAGACATAGAGGTTGTTATTCCAGACACATAGGACATCCACGAATCCCACTGGCATTTACACCTCACTCTTCTTGCATTTGCTCCAGCTTTTTTGAAGGTAATAAGGTTTGACAAAGGTGGGGTGCTTATGAAAACCTCGCCAAGCTTTTCTCTGTTGTTTCAGTGTATCATGACATTCATGGTTCCACCATGGTTTTGTATACTTTGGAAGCTTTTTTGATGTTTTTGGAACAGAGACCATAGCTGTTTGAATAACGACATCCAAGATTTTTCACAGCTTCGTCAATTGGCACATCTTTTACCATCTCTTCAATGATCTCTGCAGGAGACAGGAAGAGTTCCCAGTCTGCCCTAGTAAGTAAGAAACGGGGAGATCTTGATAAGGTATTTATTCTATCTCATGTTATAGATACCAAAATGGGAAAATGATCACTATCATAAAGGTCATTTCTGACACTAGATGTACTAAAAGGCAGGAGAGATGGTGAACAGATAGCCAGATCTAGAGCATGAAATGTTCTTGTAGGCTCATGGAAGTAGGGATTCTATCCGTTATTGAGGAGTCTTCAATCATTTGCTCAATTTGTCTCCTCTGGGGGTTTCCATCTCTACTTCACCACAGTGGACTATGTCCATTTAAGTCCCTTATGATGATGAAGGATTCAGGCAGTTTTTTATTAGGTCATCTAATTCTAGTTGAGCAATATGATTTGGGAGCAAATAAACAGAACAGACTGAAAGTAAGTTCTGTATATTTACTTGAATGGCAACAGCTTAGAGGCCTGTGCTTAAAGATATCGGACTAGAGGGATAGTCAAGTGAAGTCAGGAGGCCGACACCCCGGAGCACATGCTCACCTGCAAGACTATCTTTCCTCGTGAAACAGTACCTCCGAAGCTTAGCTTGTTGAACAGGTTCAGCTTTGCTTGTTGAATTTTCTTGTTTCTGTATAAGATATATCTTTTGTTACTTTTACTGTCTGTAGCTCCTTTTCTGATTTCCACTTCGGACACTGTCGTGAGAATGCTGTGTGGTTTCCTTTGCAATTTGTGCAGTGGCTCAGCATTGCAATTTTCGTTGTCATGGCCTCCCACAGAGCAGCACGCACATGTGATTTTGCCATGACAGGACATTTTTGAATGGCCACTGAAAGCATCGCAAAGGTTTCAGTATGTAAGGTCTTACAGGGCCTTAATACTTTTTGGCAGATCAGGCGACTTGAAGATCAGGACTATATGCTTTGTATCAGTCAACTGACCTTCTTTGCACATCTTGATCCATTTGGCAGCACAGAAATTCGGGTCATGCAACTCAGAGACAATTGCCTCTTCTGAAACGTAAAGGAGGTCGATCTCTGAGATAACACCATGAGAAAAATTGAGTGTTTTATGTGCTGACAGTTTAACATCGATTTGTCCAAGTTTAATCAATCCAAAGAGTGTTGCAGACTGAGTAGCTGATATAGTTTCAACTAGATCTCCAGAGCGCAACTGTTTGACATTCTTTGGTTCCCCAATTGAAGATTGGACGCACTTTTGAATTAAAAATGGTGACAGCCTTTTTTTAGATTGCCTGTGAAATCATTTATGACAAGAAATTGCGGTGGACTTGCTGGATTTACATTTAGGTTTGTTTTCACTTATTTTGATGCATAATTATGTTCATTTGTATTTATTAAATCGTTTTGAGCCATATTGAAAGAAAATAATTAAGAATGGGACCCGGCAGCCCCACCCACCACGGAGCTCAATAAGGGGATGCAGAAACCTACGCCAAGGTTAACCGGGTCTATACGCAATCTGAAGACCCAGTCAGCTTTCCTAAAAGCAGGAACTCCCAAAAGCTTATCCCCAAGCCACTGACCCTAAGTACAAGTGACCAGCCGATACTAGTGGAGACAACCAAGTGCCTCCTGTTTCAATCTGAAACAGAGGCCAAAGCAGTGTGTTGGGGACAGTACCTTGCCCCTCAACTACCAGGACCCTCCTTTCCAGCCTTACAGGTCACAATGCAAGGCAAACACATAGGCAGTTTTCTCTCTGTGAGAAACTAGAAACAAAGGGATGCATTAGAATCTCACTTTGAGCCCAAACCTCCGGAAAGGAAAACCACAAGGGCAAAAGAAAAGAAATTACCACAGATAAAGAGAGATGAAGAAGACAGGAGGAAAGATCACTAGGGCTACAGGATTGTGAACCCCATCTCAACAAGATGATCCCCTGAAGGGCTAGGGTACCTTGGGATTGCCACACCCGTACTCACAAAAGTGAGCCCCTGAGGGGCAGGACTGGATGGAATCCTGCCAGTGTTCCTCATTAATCTTGGTAAAAAGTCTATGAAAAATCTTACGCAGACTTATTAACCCCACTTGGACGATAGTGTGTGACATACAGGAGAAATAATATCTATTCTTAAAACTGGTAAAGACCCAGGTGTTTTCACTAGCTTTCGTCCAATATCACTTACTAGCGTAATATGTAAACCGACTGAATGCCTCATTGAGGATTCAATCACCATCTTGAGAAACTCTGTAGTATTTATGATAAACAGGCCGATTTTAGAAAATATAAAATTGCTTTTAAACAGATATCAAGACTCACACAGAAGATAAAAGATGGCCTCCATCTTAAAAAGAGTACTGAAGCAGTGTTGGTCGACTTCCAGATGGCCTTTGATACAGTATGGAGAAAAGGGCTGCTCAGGAACTTAATTGATATTGGTATTTGTGGAAATATGTATTGCTGGATTAAATCTTTTCTGGACAAGTACTTTATCAGAACTAAATTTGGATCAGATATCTCTGCCTATAGACAAAGTACATGAAGGTTTCCTCAGGGTTTAGTCCTGAGTCCTGTTCTCTTCAACAACATGACCAACGATATTGTTCACTACTTTATGAATTGACATCCTGGGGGGCAGATCCTTCCCTTTGCTGATTACCTTGTTTCATGTTCTGGTGATTGAGATGTCCATATTATCTAGGCTTCACTTACATTGCCCTTAATATCCTTTTAACTTGGTAAATAAAAGCAGTGAAATGATTGCAAATACAAAACAACCTTTCAGGTTTTTACTTTCAGAACCAAAAAGAGACAGAGTTATTTTATGGAGACCAACAGCTCCACAGGACTTTTAAGACGCTACTTACCTGGGAATTGTTTTGGATTCCAGGCTAAGTTGGAATAAAGAGGCCAACAGGATACTAGGTATAGGCAACATGAGAAATAAGTGGGGTACTATTCAAGATCTACTCTGTACCACTTACAAGTTCTACAATGTTCTCATCCATATTTTTCACAGCTCATAATTTTAAATCATCTTTTTATTTGTAAATTTAACTTCTGTGAAGAGATATAACAAAAATTCATTAATTCCCGTTTACTAATTGAATAAAAGTATTCAGCAGCAGAAATGTTTAATGAGATCAGTTCATAGGTAAAAGTAACTAAACATGTCAATGATTCCTAAGAAAAAAACACCTGTGCCACCTTCAAAAAACTGCTGGTTTCCAATAGGATAAGAAAAATACTTTGCTATGCCCCATTTTAAATAAATTACATATAACAAAATAATTGGCTACACTGTATTAAATTTCATTTCAGTCATGAGAGGAGAATTCGTAGGTTTGGGACAACTAGTGACTAAATTGTGATATATTGCAATCCATTATGTGAGATGTAGTACAAACTTCAAATGTTCAATAATTTCAATGAAACACAGTGATAAAATACCTCAGAAATTTGCACTAGGATACAGGGTGAATCTGAAACGTGGGCAAAACTTAACAGGGTGAGAAAACGCAGCTATATGAGCAATATTCGTCATAGAATGTATGGTCGGAAGGCAAGCAGTGAGAAGTTAATAGGTAGTTTTCCATATATTAATAGGTGGTTGTCATATTTAAAGAATGACAGTAGATACTTCAGAAAACATTTTATTAACAGGAATGCAATTGATGTACATGCTCAAACAAACTGCTCCAAAGACCTTCTGCCAGCTTTAATGTAGGCTTCATACTTGCAGTATAAGGACTGACACACACTTGGGAAGACACCAGACATTTCCTGAGTATCACCGGCAACAATGGAGATGCTGGTGACTAAATCCATATTGGTTTCAACAGAGCACTCATAGATTAGGCTTTTCATACGGCCCCACATGACACGTCCAAGTCCAAACATGAGAGATTCGGTGATCTTAGTGGCCAAGCTATTGGACCATCTCAACCAATCCATCATTCTGGAAATTTCATGGTTCATATAACTAGTCATCTTCTCAGCAATCAAAGGTAGAAAATGCCATTGGATGCAAAGACTGAAACTTTTTATACCATTTACAATGCCAGATAACCTCTCGCCATTTGTATTTTGGCCGAAATTTTGCTTAAATAGCAACATTTCTATGACAAATTTTATCATCCCATAAAGCTTTGCCCACTTTTTCAGATTCACCCTGTATCACCTATACAATTCCCAAACTTTCATTCTGTTGTAATAAAAATTAATTTAGTAATTTCCAATCTTCTGTTAATACAATATACTAAAATTAGAATTACCATCTTTCTCTTAATTTCAGGAAAAAAAGTTACTATATTCCTCTTAATTTCAACAGAAACCAATAAGCATCATAATTTTTGCAAGATGCATATTAATGAGCTTTAAATTAAAGATTTAATGTGAACAGATAAGGAAGTGACACATAAATACAATGCAAAAAATTCAAAACTTGAAATCCATTCCATTAAAAAAAAAAAAAAAAAAAAAAAAAAACCTGTAGCTGCTCTTGGTAAATGAAGAAGTACTTTAAATACATCACTAACTAACTTCTGACTAGCAGTAAACAATCCATCAAATAATCCCCATTTTACTTCTAGGGGACAAACTTACAATTTTGTATAATTCAATTTTCAACTCAGTTAATGAGCAAATGCCATTGCTAACATTCAAATTGAAGCAAAGTGAAAAAAGAAGAAGGAAAAAAAAATTGCATTGATTACAAGGAACACATAATTGTAAAAACAAATGCACAAAATTGTTATAAAAATTAAAATTATAACACACACACACATATAAGTACACATAAAGAAATACAAATAATGGGGTATAATAAAACAAATATTACGATAAGATTTTGGTGCAAAAATGTGTTCCACTGTAGGTGTAGTAAAGAAATGATGAACAGACTGCTTCATATAATTCCCATCTGAACTCAGCAAAGAAAGTTCCCAAATAGTAGGCCTCAATCTAATACAGAAAATGTAGCACATATATATCTTGCGTAACATATTTTGAATTCAAAACATAAATTAAAAGAACTTTGATATATATTCTTTGTTACCATAAAAGTGCTTCAACCTAAATAAGAGAAAATAAAATGATGGACTCACTTGTTTAACAATGGTCGGATAAGATACAAAGGGATTTGAAATGAAAAAAAATACTGTAAATCAATGTCAGTTGTTGAAGTATAATGACTTATAGCAATCCTATAAAAGATCAAAATAAATTATAAAATATGCACATATAAAATAATAGTGATATTAAATAACACAAGGCAAGTTTATTACCTCACTAATTCTCTCAAATACATTGGGCACAAACCAAGACTTTTTAATCCTATTATAGTAAGCTCCAACACACAGTGCAATTTTTTAATACAAGAAATAGCTTGAGGAGAAAAAAGATCCTGCTGCAGAAAATAATTAGTTTCCTCAAGAGATGCAAGTTCCATCCCTAAAAAATAAATACAAATTATTAAGAGAAATAGTAGTTCAGTTTATACTAATTTCAATAATTAATACATTTCAGTTCTTGATAGATATACATGACATAACACTAATCATAAAATTGGAGAGACTTGCATTATACAAACAACAGTAAAATGCACTTGTAAAAGAGTAACCTAGCATGACAAAAATTACAAATATGGAAGAGAAAATATGCATATAAATATGTTCAGAAAATGTTCTTAACCATTTTCAAAAATATGAACATAGTCCTTGTGGCAGAGCAAACAAGAATATATACAGATGTAAAGACACTTTAAACCCCTTTTTTAATGCTTACGTTACAAATGCAGTACAAAGTCTGAAATCCGGACTCATCGGGACTTTGGCGATTCCGAATTTGAGATTTTTCTGAATATTAGATCATCAATTTAAATCTGGTAAGATGGCGTGCAGAAATTATACAATTAAAAATATGAAATCGTAATTTATGAAATAAACAGCAATTATGATTACGGTATCAAAATTTACAAAAAAAAGCTTAATATTTATTTGTTTATTTTATTAAACATTTCTTTCAATGGAAGTTGCTTCATTTTTTGTGCTAATACTTTCTCTTTAATTCTATAAACAAGCATAATTTATTATTCTGTTACAAAGTTCCACTGTTTAAGTCTTGAAATTGCTGTGTCAAGAATAATGACTAACTTGTCAATTGAAATTATTTCATTTTCAATAACCTCTCTCTCAATTTCTTCACTATCGGTAGCAATAATTTCTGAATCTAGAACCATACTACAGATTTCACTGTCCGTTGATTGATGATTGGGGCATTGTCATCGTAATAAAAAACTTCTGCTATATCATCTTCATTTATTATTGCTTCTCCACATTTCTTTACAAAATCCATTAACTGGAAAATTTCACCTTTAGTTTGCGATATCCGAAAACCTTCAAATTTGTGGCTAACATCTTTATCCTCCTCACCATGAAATATGGCAGCTGGCCATAAATTATGCCAAGCATTTTTTAATGTATCTGGAGATGCATCCCTCCATGATCTTGCGATGCTCCACACAGCAGATTTTATGCTAAAATATTTCAAAAATTCTTGAATAGTCTTACATTGTACAAGAAATTCAACATGGATTTTAAAAATGCTGCTTTGTATCTGCATTTCAACACATACACTAATCCGATATCTATAGGCTGAATGACAGATGCACAATTTGGAGAGAAGAATAATACGGATACATATCTTTCACTAAAACTTTAAGTGAAGTATGAGCCGAACAGTTGTCTACAATCAAGACTATTTTTGAGTCATCAGGTAAACCAACCAAACTCATATATTGGCGAGCCTCGGGTATAAAATGATTTTCAAACCAATCATTCATTAGCACTTGTGTCATCCACGCTCTATTATTTACACAATATATAACAGAGAAAACTGTTACTCCTTCATATGCTCAAGGCCATGCATGTTTTCCGATTAGGAAAGGTTTGCATTATAAAAAACTTCACATCCCTTAATTTTGCCGCTTGGTGCTTCCCCGAATTCCAAAAATTTCGTCTTCCCTAAATTCTGCCTTCCGTTGCCAAAATATTCTGCCGCCGCTTCTGGGTTTATGGTGAATAACATATCAGTTATTCTTAATTAAAATAGCACTAAATATAATCTTTGGCCTATGAGTTTCATTAACAAAATCTATTTTTAGCATATGAAAAGAAATTTTTGTTGAATTTTTCCTCGACAACATTTCTTAGAGCATTTAAAAATTTATAATCATCACCAAGCGTAATGTTAGCATAAAAGGTTGCTATACTCTTGTTATTCAATTGCTAATATAAAAAAAAAGTTTAGACATCACTGTATGAGTTATTACTGAAACTGTCATGTACTAATAAACATGCAATGATGAAAGCAAAATATAATAAATAGTGACTTGCAAGTTAGGCATTAGGGATATAAAATAGGTGAATGTTTCAGTTTGAGTTGTATGACAAGTAGACACTCAGCTATAAAACCAAATGATTAATCTCGCAAATTTATGCTGACATGATTGTTTTTCCATAACGAGGTATTTTATTTAGTGCCTAAGTGAAATTAAGAATCGGAATTTTTTAAGTGAAAATCTCCACATGTTTAATTATGGAAGGAAAAATCAAATATGCATGCGTAAAGCATATAAAAAAAATGTTTGTGGCTTTGAGGTCCGGATTTTAAATCATCTCGGAAAACGGACGTCCGGATTTCGGAATTTGTACTGTAAAAGATAAAGCATATGATCATAGTAAGAAGATGTAAAAGACAAAATTTTAAACGAATGCATCAACTAATATGGTAATTCTCTATATCAGCGGTTCTCAACCTTTTGACTAACGCATACCACCTAAACAAAAATTGAAAACCTTTGGTACCACCACTACAAAGTACTACTACCGTCACCATTCTTGAACAAAGCTCAGATCGCATAAATTTATGAGTGTTAGAGAAAAAAACTCAATCAGAATGTTGCGGTTTTAATTTTTGAATTTAATAGTTAAAAATACTTTGCTTCTTTGTGCACCACTATTTTTCTTTTGTTTTCCACCAGAGGTACGTGTACCACCGGTTGAGAACCCTGCTCTATATACTAATTCAGAAGTCAAACAACAATCTCTGCTCTATATATCCAAGGATCCCTGCTCTATATATCCAAGGATAATGGGCCAAGAGGAAAAACATTCCTCACAATGCTATATAAGGATGCACAGCCAAAATTATTACATAAACAAAAATTATTTTAAAAAATATAAAAATAGTATTAAAAAAATTACAAAACATTAACGGATCATAGGATTTTATGATTATTTAATTGAGCTCTTATCCTGTATATATTTTCTGATGTAAGCTTAGTTTCATGTAAATTAACTAAAAAATATATTTTAAGTTTATTCACTTATTTTAAAAAATTAAACTCACCAACAAAGATGGCAACATAATCTTGTTGTAACTTTTCAATTCCAATTTCCAACAGCATCTGTTTAGCTAATTTCTCATCAACAATAGGGCAGCTCAATGGCATTTTCTGCAAATTTCTTGCTAAGACAGCAACTGTGGATTTCTTTTTTTTATACATCTGAAAATTTTGTTATTTGTATTAATATGACAAAAACCAGAAGAGACATTGGAATGAGAAAAAAATCATAAAATCCCTGTATTGTTTTTTAGGTGAGTCATATATCATTCTCATTATTCTTTTAACTTTTAATCAAGCCTTTTTTGTGGCAGTTTCATCATTTAGTTTGTCATGATAACTATTTTAGGATCGTTTATGGAGATTTTCATGCAAAATTTGCAATTTCATAAATAAGGCAATCCTTTAAATTTTACACTTTCCTTTAGACATTTTTCTAGGTATAACTGAAGCATGAAGCTTACAACTAAAATTCCAAAATAAAAGCTTTTTTGTCTTTTTAAATTATTACTAATAAATGATACCTGTTTTTAGTCTAAGTCTTGTTCTTAATTTAGACACAATATTGCCTGAAATTGAAAACAGTCATTCACTAGCTACTGAGCTTGGTTTTATAGTTTTCAGGGCATCAAATAACAAATCTAAGTTCTTTGTTCATTTATTTGTTGCCTCAAATAATGAAAATTCAGCTTTCAGTGTCGTTGGATTTGTAAGTTTTTCTTCAGGGTCTTCAAGAAATATATGAATTGATTTTTCCATGGCTTCTTTTAAAAAGCACTACTACTCTGATTAGTAGTTTCTTTGATTTGCCCTACAGAATCAGAGCAATACTCCGATGAGTAGATAATTAACAAAAAATATAAGTATGTTTATTTCAAATAAAATTCAAGGTTTTATTAAAAAGACCAGAAAAAGAGTGTGAAAAATGATTCATTCAAAATGCTTGACTATCAAAAATTTTATTATTAAAAAGAAATAATTGTAAAACTTTACTTGCACAAATTTATTATACATACATAAAAATCTTAGAAACACTGTGTTGAAAACAATTTATATCAAATTTTGATTTCCAAAAGTTATCTTGAACTCAAAAAGAATTTTTGATTGATATTAATGAGACTGATCACTTGCCATATAAAACTCAAGAGAAATTTGTGGGCTATCCAGTAACTCAAACATAAGCTTGAGTTTCTAAAAAAAATCTACGACTGAATTCTGGATCAGGATAACTGATATTTTGCATGATTTTTCAAACAGCATTAAATGTTCTGCCTTTCAGTACCACATACTTGTGTTGAAATATCATTTTTTTATTTTTAAGCTTTCATATTTATTATATCTAGTTGTTCATTGCTGAAAAGCATTAAAGATGCTCTACATCCAGCAGTGCAAAATATTGTACCAAGATTTAATTTGCCATGCAGCAAAAAACAAACACACCTATCTCATTACGGTATGATTTTCTTACAACAATTTTTCATACTTAAAACAAAGCCTAAAACAACTCTTTTAATTTACTGATAATTTTTATGGGAAAATATTTTTCCTTATACAGTATCCCCAAATAAGGGACACCTACCTGCCCAGATGTTTTGTCCCTTGAGAGATGAATACATGCCTAAATTCAAAGGAACGGAAGCAATAGAATAGTCCTTTAAATAGAGATGTCCCTTATTAATTTAGAAGTCAAACAAATATCAGCGTTATATTTTCAAATTTTCACAGGACTAGTTTTGATGCGTTTATCGAACCATCATCCTCAGCTGCAAAAGCACAAATGAACAAAATAAGATAGAGTGATAAGATAAGAAAGACTTGACAGGAGTCAAGCTACTGGCGCCATCTGTTGATGAAAGCAGAACCAAAACATAATTTCTCTAAAGGCTGAACGCAAAGATGGATTGGAATTAGGGTCATTAACTAGAACAGAAAGATTTTTTTTGAATGTGAAATGCCTCTAGAAAATCCAGTTCACCAATGGAAGATGCTTTTTGAATAATTTTGGCCGCAGAAAAATTTAAAGTGTGATTTTTTTACCAACAATGATGAGCAACATATGCCTCGTGTTCTTTAATGTGAAATTTTAAGGCTCTCTTATTTTGACCAATGTAAATTATTTATCTTATCTCGTTCATTTGCACTTTTGCAGCTGAGGATGATGTCCTGTGAAAATATAATGCTGATATTTGTTGTTTGACTTCTAAATTAACACTTGTTCGGCATGTTATAGTATCTTAACTAGAGGTGTTCCTTATCAAGAGGTCACTATATGCCTAAATCAAAGGGACGTGAACAATAGAGCAGTACCTTAAATAGAGGTATTACTTACAGGAGGTACTACTGTACTTTTATTTTATATTGAATAATCGGGGTCAAGAAAGAATTTTGATGTAAAAAGGTATCACAAAGGAAAATGGTTTAAGAAGCACTGGTGTAATGTAAAAACACAGAAGAGAAATAAAAAGGTATGAGAAAAGGAAATATGAACTCTAATAAATTAATATAAGCATCAGGGATGGATTCAACATTCTGAAGGCTAAATACAGCAGAGCTTACCACACTGATAGCTTAAATTTCAATCTTCCTTTATGTTAAAAACAGATCAGGATGCACTACTGGAAATTCAACAGAATTATAGCCAAATTTGAAATACTTATTACTTTTATTGCAAACATAAGTTTGGAGGCCATAACAATCAAAGATCAAATAATCAAGTTTTATTGGTTCAGTTCACTCTGCACATATATATTATACCAAGCCTTCAATTCAAAGACTCAGCACTACTTTCAACTACTCAAATACACACAACTTTATTAGTAGTCTTATTTTTCAAAGATAATTTTTCCAGTTTATTTAAAATAATTTCTCTGGTATAACATATAGAGAAAAACTGATATGTATGTGTGTTTAAGGATTATTTTAAACAAAAGATATCAAATAAGAGCTCTTTGAGACTTCTGTAATTTTTTATATTCCATTTAATTCAGTTAGCTCATATTTAGTTACGAAAAACCTTATCAGTTATTGCAGAAAATAATATTTCAAGATCTACAATCTTGCAAATATTTATAGTAAACACATAAGGAATTAAAAGCATACAGCATTTCCTAAATGATTAGCACTATACATTTGCTATATTAAATAACAGAAAGATTTCCAATAAAAATTTTTACTAAAAGCATTTATACAAGGATGGTATGAGCTTGATTTTATTTTGCATAATTATACAAAGTATCTTAAAAACTTTATTATGATAATTTATTTATCTTAATTCAAGGGACATTTGAAAAAGGCCTTAGCACACCTCTACAAAATAAGCAGATAATCAAACCTTAAGCCATAAATCAAATGAATTTGTGTTGCATTCAAGGCGTTTAATGCCGATATCAAAATTGAGACAAAAGTTCAGCATTTTGAAATATAAAGCACACAATTTAACCTTTATTTTTTTTTGGCTCTACTCTTATATGTGCCCTAATTTCACCAAATGTGACGATATGTGTTATGCGCTGCTTTTTGGTGCAATTGCGTGTTGTATGGCAACCCTGTTGACGTTGAAAAATCTTTTCCTGGAGTGGTTTAATTGCTCAACAGTTTGTGTTGTGTGTGTTTTGAAATGGCCTATGTTGCAATGATAGACGTGGTGGGAAAATTTCAGTCGCGTATTTTAGATTGTGTGGAAAGTAAATTTAATATTAAAAGGTACGATGTTGGAGTTGTAAACGATTCTTTTGTTCATGGGTGTGTTTATGAGGATTGAAGTGTATTTAAAATTTCACAGTGAAAATTTGAAAATATAATGCTGATTTTTGTTGTTTGACTTCTGAATTAGTAATCACACAAACATTAAGATAAGCAACCATCATGTTGTGCTATAGTCCTCCGCAATTATGGACTTTGGAGTGTCTAAAAACATGAAACTCCCTTTCTTATTTTTTCTGTAACAAATACTATGGTCCCAGGCTCCAGGAAGATTCATAACAAGAAATATGTGAACAGACTTTTTCAGTGAAAAAGCAAGGTAAATGGAATTATTTCCTGGCTTTACTAAACAATTCAGAATCATGAAAATGATAAATCTTAACTTTCAAAATGAAAAACTGTATATAGCCAATTCTGAAATATGGTGGTTTTAAGTTAAAACAATTTCAATTGAATCTAAACTTCGCCAATGGACAGTTAATAAAGACTGAAATTTCAGAAGAAAATAGAACAGAAAGTGAAAAAAGAGTTAAAAATGATCAAAAAGTTGTAGGAACAACTCCTGTCACTATAAATTCATCTGAAGTAGCGTACATAAACAAACATAAAATTATACAATGTACACTACAATATAGATACAATGTACAAATACTATATAAATTATAAATGTACACTGCGCAAAAAAAGGGGGTATAGCTCTATATCTCCCGTTCTACTGGGCCGATTGATGAAATTCAACTTGATTTTTTTCATGTCTCGAAAGTGCGACTTAGGATGTGTCTTAGATTTATATACAGCATTGTTCTAATATAGGTATTTTGATGGAAAATCGGACTTTTTCTGAAATAACATCCAATTTTTTTTTAATATTTCAATTCTACGACTCAAATTATGCCAAACTACCAAGTTTTGTAAAAATTGCATGAGTGGTGGTGGTGTATTTAACTATGACAAAGTAAACTAGGGCTATCTGCCTAAGGAGAGGGATGCCTTCGTGGAGGATGTTCTAAGGGAAACTGGCTCGTAAAAATTGCACGAGTAGTTTTAAAAAAAAAAACTCTCAAAATTTTAGCACCTCAATGTTAATTGAGTTTGGAATATATTTATTAAGCTCTATTTTTTATAAAACTTATCTGATTCCTCATTTCACATTTTGAAATTCAGGTTCATTCCAAATAAAAATCACCCATTTTTTATGATTTATTTTAAAAATTTGTATTTTTTAAAAAAAAATCATAAACTTTTCAAAAAATTTTGAATTATAATCTATAAAATTTTTACCAGCATCATAAAGTAGACATATTTCTATGCATACCTGCAAAAAATTACAGTTTTTTATTCAAAATTTCTGAAGATATATGTGAATTTATATATTGGTGCATTTTGAAATTTGGCATATTTGTTGAAAGTGATAAACATCAAATGTGGTTTAGACACTTTGCTAAAATTATTTGAAAGTAGAAACTAACTTGCTAAAATTATTTGAAAGTGACTTTTTTAACTGCTCATGCACAATGTAAAAAGGTAGGAATGAGGTGCCTTTTTTTTCTGCTCAGGCATATTGGAAGGGAAAGGAAAATTGGTTGCTATATATTAAGTTCACCTAGTAAATTAATCTTGGTGCAAACTGAAAAAATTGCACACAGATAATTTTTTTAATTTCTCCATAAATTTTGCACCACAAAGTTTAGAAAATTTAATATCTAGGCATAATTTGAGTCGTAGAATCGAAATATGGAAGAAAAATTGATATGTTATTTCAGAAAAAGTCCAATTTTTTGTCAAAATACCTATGTAAGAACAAAATTATATATAAATCTAATATATATCCCAAGTCACGCTTTCGAGACATGAAAAATGCAATGTGAATTTTGTAAATCGGTCCAGTAGAATAGGAGGTATAGAACTGTCCTTTTTTTGTGTGTTCAGTGCACATACAATATACAAATACTACAATGAATATAATGCTGTATACTAGGTGTTATAAGCAACGTTAACTCGAATGTGAAATAATGGAAAAAAGAAGTAATGTGATTCAACCTAATAAAAAGTGACGATAACTGTAATTATGAATAATAGTTTAGAAAATACCCTAAAGGAAGAAATGAATAATAAAGGGTTTAACACTGTATTGCAATTTTACTGCAACATTTGAAAAATGATAAACTAAGCCATAGTGCTATAAATGCTGCACCAATGAAGTTTAATGTTCATCATAGTATAATATCCCCTTTGTGGAAGCAAGCAAAGACGTCAAAAAGAAATGATGAAGAAATTTACAATGCAAGTTCACAAAGACTGGTAAGTGCAGATGAAAGAAAAAATTTTTTTTTTCATCAGTTGATTAAAATCAAAGATGTTCTAATAAAATGAAGACAATCACTGGAGAGTTTATTGTGTGCTGTTAGTATTCCTAAATCAACGTTGTACAGGATTCTCAAGGAGGGAATAGTTTTGAGGCATACTCCATTTTACCATTAAGCCAAATCGAACAGAAAAAAATAAGCTCGACAGAAATTGATTTTGTTTATAAACTAAAACTAATGGGTGTTTTCAGAAATGTCAGATCATATTTATATCGATGAAAAATGGTTTTATATTATGAAAATCAGTATTTCGTTTTACATCACCCTAGATGAAATTGAACCTTTGAGGCACTGCAAAAGCAAAAGGTTTATTACCAAAGGTAATGTTTATGGCAATGGTGGCAAGATCAAGATGGGCCTCGAATAGAAACGAAACGTTTGATGGAAAATTGGAATATGGCCTTTTGCTCAATCAGAAAATTCAAAAAGAAACTAAAAATTTTTGCAAAAATAACTGCTGTGAGAAAAGTTGTAGAAATTGTTAGTAAAGAAGGGGGGGAAGGAAGAAAAATTATAAAAGAAGTTTTGCCTGCTACACGAGAAAAATTTCCAAGCAGTGAAAAATCGAGTCCTATATACATACAAAAGGACAATGCTAAGCCTTATTTGGCAGTGGATGATCCAAGTATCACAGAAGAAGGTTTAAAAGATGAATATAATTTGCAACTATAATGTCAACCTCCAAATAGTCTGGATTTAAATTCACCTAATATTGTTTTTTTTTTTAACGCAATACAGTCACTGCCTCATTGGATGCCGACAAAGAACAATGACAACTTAATTGATGGTTTTGAAGTTCAAAATATAGAATTAGAAGAGCTTGACAATGTATTTTTAACTTTACAACATGTATGGAAAACATTATGATATCAAGTGGAGGGAACTCATATAAAATAACACATCTCAAAAAGCAAAAACTTCATTGTCAAAATATCTTCTTCCACGAAACCTAGCATGTAATCCCGAAGCTATATTATGTGCAAGAAATTCCCTGTCAAGTAAAATTGTATTATTTGCAATTAAAATTATCACAACTTGGTATTTTCATTCTCACTTTTTACTATCTACAAATGCAACTTATTTTGGGACAATTTTTTTAAGCAAATTTACAAGGTTCACACACTCCTACCATGCTACATTTTGTAAGGACTCTACCACCAATATATCAGAAAGTTCATTTCCTTTCAAAATTCATTAACTAAATGATAGTTTTGTGTGATTACTGGTAGAAGAGTCCTTACAAAATGGGGCAAGGCTTAAGAGTGTGTGAGCCCTGGAATTTTTAAACTAATCTGGTACTGATTTAAGGAGGGAACGCTTGGTAAGTAAATATTGTTGATTGAAAGTATAGCACCCTGGAATCTCCGAAAAATGTTCAACCAAAATCATAAAATTATCAGTGTCAATAAACAGTACACATGTATTCAAATGTAGCAACTAATTTGGGATAAAGGAAGTAGTAGCCAATGGCTTGGTTTGTTTTATTGCAAATCATACACCTAAGGGAATGGTTGTCTTTGTGGAGAACTTTCTAAAGGGCAGTGGCTCATGTCACCATTAGACAGGGAAAAACCAGAAAACACAAAGTCAGTCCATTCAACTGGAATTGAACACAGGTCGATTTACCAGTGTTCGCTACTTTTTATCGTTCAGCCACTGGTGGGCCACGATGAGACAATGCAAGTATTCTTAAATAAAAAATTGCAGATAAACTTGCCAAATCCGGTGGTGGAGAATAATCATCTATCTGTTATAACCACGAGACCAACTTATTTGGTTAGGTGGGTCGGGCTCCACCCATTTCTGATACCTTTTTTAGTTTGGATACCACTGTAGTCATTAGGTTATTTCGAAGCAGGAATCATGAAAAATTAGCAATGCTCCCGCCATGACTCGAAGCTCTCAAATACGCATCGAGCGTGCTGACTATTACACCACAAAGGCATGCTAAGAAGGCAGAAAAAATCACAACAGGAAGGAAGCTTAGATTTGCAAAATTCAATAGACTCCTGACAATAAGTTCATGAATTGTGCAGTAAGGAAAGGGATGCGTTAATGAAGCAAACCACATCTATGTTTAGAAAATTGTTTTCCTTCCTGGAATGTGCAAAAGCTAGATTACCTCCGAGTCACATTTTAATTTCATGAAGTTATTTTTCAAACACCTTTTTTCTTTGCAAAGAGCATTTCTCTCTTCAAGAAACAGAATAGCTATTTCTTCCTCTTGATAAAAATACCAAATTGTGAAATCCACTGCAGTCAAATAAGGGGGAAGGAGATTAGATGAAAAACATTGTTGCACAAGTGATAGCAGTTACCACCAGGAAAGTGAAACCAGGAGACCAAACTGCCGACCAGGAAATACTCCACAATAAAAAAAAGAAACAAGTGGTAAGGCTTTAATGGAAAGTAATCGAAATTATATCTGCACCTGTTTACTGGCGTTTGATTAAGTGTAGCTCAAAATAAAAGGGTGTTGTTGTATTTAATTATGGCAAAGCACACGAGGGCCATCTGCCTAAGGGGAGGGATGCCTTCGTGGAGGACTTTCTAAAGGAAACTGGCTCGTATACATGTTACACATGGGGGAAAACCACGAAAACGCCCATGCAGCCAGCCCGCTTGCGGGATTTGAACCTCGGACCGAACTACCAGTGTTCAGCGACTTTACCGCTCAGCTGCTGGTGGGCTCCTCAAAACGAAAGGAAATCTGGTCTAAAAGAAAGTCTACTATATCTTACTTTATTATAATAAGTAAACCTTCTACATTGACTACATACAATAAGAAAAAAAACCTGTTTTAAAAGGGAGAAGAAGGTATTGTTGGATGTTCAGAAAGAGCAAAAGCATATCCTTTGTGTATACTTGGAACTTGTAAGGTATTAAAAATAATAATACTTAATTTATACAACTATTTCAAACTGAAATACAACTAGAAACTTCAATAGTTGCTGAAAAGGAATGTGTAGAATTTAATCCAAGTTCCGAAACATTGGAAGAAAGGAGGGCAAATGATGAAGAAAATGAAATTCAAGCAGAAAGATTTCGAAAAACACCAGAAAGACCTAAATTCCTGAAAATGGGTTACCAAGGCAGATCAAGAGAAGTTTATCAGAAAAATCTGGTTAATTTGGTAATCTTGGAAGTTATAATAAACTCATAAAATGTAAAACGGGCTTATCGAGATCCAGTGCAGAAAAGTGGAAAGTAACTGTGGAAGGTAAATATAATGCATCGATGAAAAATAGCATTCACAAAGGATATGCTTGATAATTCATTAAAAAATCAGAAATTGGGCCTTGCTACAGATCCAGTGAATGATGAAACTGCAGAGAAACTTACGATGCCAAAAACACTTCTCAGAATGACAAAACAGATAACTTGTGCAGGAAATATATTGACAAGCTATAACATTATGGCCATCCCAACATTTTTCAATGAACTTATCTGGATGGCGTGAAGGGCATGTTATTAAGTGGAAATGGTATTTATCTGCTGCTGGAGAAGATAAGAAATCATTCTTGCTCTTACTTTTGCAAGTAATGGGAAAGGCAGATTGTAATGGCCGGGAGACTCAGAACAAGTAGCTTCAAAACAACTAGTAGGTTGTTCACGATCTGACATTGTTATTATTTATGCAAAGTGGATCAATGATGGTGAAACCAGTAGTAGATGCCAAGGTGTTGGACATCCATGGATCATCAAAATAAAAAGAGCCTGTCCTGCTTGTTACAGCAAAATAGGCACCAGACATTGGTTTAGCTGACAGACCAATACAATACACCTTCAAGTGCAAGTGTTTTGGAACACACAGTTCAGCAGACAAACAAAGAGAGACACTTTGATACCAATTATAATGAAACTCTTAATTGCCCACTGCACTTCTATTTTTATTCTTTTCCCAGCATATTAAAGGGACAGGCTACTGGAAATCTGCAATTTCCTGTAGCACTGAGAAATGATGTCATGAAGATCTGCTACATAGAAGCAGGAAGAGCATGGTTAACAAGTGGTGATGTGATCTGCAGTCTAGATTGCATGCATTTAGGCTTGCCTCCTTGCTTTTGGGAAAAACTTGTTAAAGCCAGTCATGGAGCTTTCCTGACACACTTATGCACTTTGACCTGGGTTCCTGTTATGCGTGGGAAGTTTTGACACCAGGTTGGCCAATTCGACTTAAAGATCCAGTTCTGTTATAAGTCTAAATTCATATAAGAAAGACTAAAGACTCCACCAAATTCCAACAGTGACAGCTAGCTCAAATAATCAAACCTGGAACTAAGGAATGCACACAAAGAAACTGATACACAACTAGTAATGTTGTGTAATAGTCTTCTGCAATTGCAGACTCTGAACTATGAAAAGTCATAAAATTCCCTTTCTTATTTTTCCTCTAACCAAAAGCAATGAGTAATTAAGTTCATCTAAGAGTTTCAGTCTCTTAGTTGGTAAATTACTTTTCAATTTTTATTTCTTCACCTATTGCAATAATGAGTAAAATTATTTAATAATTTAAGCAATAATTATTATGGATACTCATTAGTTTGTTTAATCAAGCATGGCATTATTTGTCTAAGGGGAAAGATGCCTTTGTGGGGATTTTCCAGAGGAAACTGTCTTGTATTTATATTACACATGGGGGAAAAAATCTGTAGCCAACATGCTTTCCTAGGATTTGAATTGTATTTTTACTATCAGTACTACACAATCTTATCCATTCGGCCACTGAGACATACAGTTTGTTTGTAAGCATTCAAAGAGTATTTAATTATATGTAAATGCACATTAAATGTATATACAGGGGTATCCTGGCATACATCATTAATCTGTTTCAGATCCAAAGGAACTTTTCCAATAAGAATTAAAGGGAAAATAATGAAAACTTTTTAATAAAAAAAACCCTACTGTTATAATAATAACACTGTTAAACACCAAAATACAAATGCAGTGAGTGAAATATATACTGTCTATAAATGAAGCACTACCCACAATATTGTGTATAAATGTTTTTTTCACTATCTGTATCAAAAGCAATTTTTAATGTGCGTTGTGTGTTTTTTAATGGATGTCTTTGATCTTTGCTAGGTAAATGATTTTACCTCCTTCACAATGATAATCAATTTAATAGCTTTTGTTTTTTACAATTATAGATACCATCATACAGGGCAAACTGCATGTAATAGCCAAATAGCAGATACACATGATCCTTAATTTTCAACTATCTCTTTTTTGATCTCCAGGGTGATCTTAATTTTCTTCATTGCTGAAATTTCCTCATTAACTTTCCTAAAGCTCATTTTAAATGAATTTACAAAAAATATATGTAAAAACACAATATGATTTGATATTTCAGTTACAGCATGGGCTTTTTACTGAATAGAAGCAACAGGCATGCTAACAGTCTAAGTCCCCACAGGTCATATTTCAAAGCAGAAGTCTACTAGAGTACCACTGTATTTACATAGCTTCACTCAAAATTATATGTCACAGGCTTTGATCATCTAATCACAACCAGAAGCAAAACTCCAGATACCAGAACTGTGAGACTTTTGATACCCTTGTATGTTACCACAATACCACTGATGGCTTTGGCAATCATAGCATTACTATGTATAAGTTACTTAAAATTTTAGATTCTATTTTTTTCTTTATATCTGAAAGGTACATTCCAAGTGAGAAGTACACCACTTAATATTATCACACAACATGCAATTGATTTGAAATATAGGAATCCATGATTGTTTACTCTGTATCCAAAATATAAAGAACTTTAAATAGCTATTGATCATTTGCCATCAATATGATTCTGCTTTAAAATTTAACCTCAGGGGCATTTAAATATACTGCTGTTCTTTATTTCACTGATTACACAAAATTATAACCTAACGGCAATTAGGATAGCAAACACATTAAAATTTTTATGGGAAACCTATTACACAAGAGATCACACTTTTTATATTAGCCTACCAAATTTTCCAAAGTAATAAATAAACTCAAGTTTTTAATCGTTAGAAATAATTTTTACTAAAAAATTAAGTTATGTTTTAACTTTAAATGTATGGCAAAATGCCCAGTTAAAAGATGACTGCATTTTTTAAAGTGTTTAAGAACATATAAAGAATGCTTGCAGTTAAGGTGGTCTCACATTTAAAAACTTGATATATTGGAGGTGTTGTACACAAAAGAATATTAAATGCTCTAAGTACACAGTTCGAGCTAAGATTAAATCTGTTAAGTGGAACAAGTGATAAGCTGTCTAAATATATTTTTAACAGGAAGTGTGTGTATATATAAGAGTTATGTTTTGTTAAGCTTGTCTGAGGAATTATAGGACAAAAATGAGACAATAGAGTAAATAATTTTTTAATCAATCACAGGTATAGAAAAAATTTTATTTTTAAAACTTATACTTACTAAAGGAGGACTGACTTCCTTCAAAGCATTAAAAACGTAAGTCAGAGCTTCTATCAGCTCTTCAATAGACGAGCATTCTTCAAAATAATAAATAATTAGAAGTTAGTAAAAAATTATAAGATCATGGATACAACAGAATCTAAGAATTATAACTCTACAGGTTTTGAAAATAAACTACTACATCATCATCTTCAAGCAAGGGGGAAAAAAAGGCATCAAACAAGCTAAAATAAATAAAATATCATACTGCAAAAATTTTAAGTTATTCTTACAAGAAATTGGTTGAAAATAAATAAGAAACATCAGAGTGAACTATACAGCATTTGAAGGGAAGAAACACACTGAAATTATAGTCTAAGTCGTGTGTTACAGGGTTATTCTGAAAAGAAATTGGTTGAAAATAAATAAGAAACATAACAGTGAACTATACAGCATTTAAAGGCAAGAAACACACTGAAATTATAATCTAAGTCGCGTGTTACAGGGTTGATTTATTCTAGTCTGTGTGTTACACCGTGCTTAATTCTTCAGCAGTTTTTGAAGAGAAAGTAGCAATTCAGAATAATCTAATCAGCCATCACTAATTTATGAAAAAAAAAAGGAATCTAGCTCGTACTTTTAAAATAAACAAATTATGTTAACAATTTTAAGGAAGCATTAATGACACCATTTACAGAAATTTGGCTTTGAGCTAGCTCGAGATCTATTTCAGGGAGAGACTATGTCGAACAAATAAACCGGCCTAGTACACACATAAAATTACATCAGAATGAAATCAGAAAAAGAGTGATAGTGGCTATAAATGATCACATCAAATTATGAACTATGTTCAACAGCTAGATTTAAATTAGATGCTCAGTGATATTTACCAAAGGCCAATAAGCAAATAAACTTTCCTTTAATTATCAAACACCATTGAATTGTTCTCAGCAAACAAATATATAGATGGTAATATAGAAGCAGTTACTCAATAGAAAAGAATAGACAGTTTGGGATGTGATTGACTATAAAAACAAGTATCTCTGCACCTTTTAACTATTAAGAATGATAGTGGCTATAAATCATCACATCAAATTATGAACTATGTTCAACAGCTAGATGAAATTAGATGCTCAGTGACATTTACCAAAAGCCAATAAGCATAGTCCCAAATAAACTTTCCTTTAATTATCAAATACCACTGAATTGTTCTTAGCAAACAGATATATTGATGGTATTACAGAAGCAGTTACTGACCAGAAAAGAATAGATAGTTTGGGATGTGTCCGACTATAAAAACAAGTAACTCCTTTTAACTGTTTAATATACATCAAATAACAGCCTGCTACGATTAATTAGCAATTAAAGCTAACAATTTCATTTACATACTGTAAACACTTGCTGAGATTGTAGACACTAATACAATGATATTATCAGTAAAATTCTAAAAATGTTTGATAACCATGCTAGATCTATTTATAGCTTTTCATAGATCTTCCCTGATCTATTAGAAGGTGAAAAAAACATTATGCAACACTCAGAATCATCATAATGCTAATACAACTTTAATAAAAATTTCCTCTTTCATTTTTAATAAGAAAAAAAAAAAAAGGTCACAGATCTAATCATGCCAGTTTTCATTACACCACTCTGCTTCTTCTTCAGCGCTATAAACAGTATAATTATGTTTAACTAATGTCACATACAAAGAACGACAGATAAGAAACCCTCAGGTTACTGTAACAATCCAAAATTTTCTCTTTCCTTTCCAAGATCTTATAATCAAATATATAAATCAGAACATTATTTATACATTTAATACATAAAAAACTATTTTGGACTAAGAAAGCTTCCAAACATTGTCCTAGTGACACATATTTATTTTCAAAACTGAGAAGCAAATAAAAATACTGTTTTATTATAGAGGAAGATTCAGAATGCAGATTAGAAATAACTTTCCATAAATCTGCCAAACAAGGTTCACAGCTAGAATCATCACTTTCATCTCCAATTGATTCAAAACTGTTACAGTTATAATACACTGCTGGCCATTAAAATTGCAACACTACAGAGGAATGATCTGACGAATGTCAAAATCACACGAAAGGAAGAAGTTGGGATAGAAAATGCTTACCATCAAGTTTTAAAATTCAATAGAGGCAGTATTGTTGAATATCGAAAGTGTAGATCATTGTTCTATAATATCGCCAGTCGCACTGGTCGACATCCAACCACTGTCATGCGAATTTGGAATCAATGGATTGCTGAGGCTCATACTGAACAGCATGTAGGATCTCAATGCCCTTCCATGAATAACACTAGCGAGGACAGACATATTGTGAGGTCAGCTCTGCTAAACCATAAGACTACATCCCGTACCATTAGTCAGGAAATGGGCATGTTTGCAGCACGCCTAGTATTAGCTCGTAAAGTGCGTTGATGTTTGCAGTAGCACAGACTATAAGCAGGGTAACAATTACTTTGGCTTCCTTTGACAATTCAGCTTACAGAGAAACGGCGACTCTGGTGCATCAAATGGCAAAGCTGGGTACAGGAGTGGCCCAATATCGCCTTTTCAAATGAGTCCCGGTTCTACGTGCAGTATTCTGATGGCCGTATGCATGTCTGGAGTGTCCGAGGAGATTGCACATCACCTGCTTGCATTCAATATTGACATAGGGACCCTGTACCTGGCGTGATGGTTTGGATACACGACAAACATATCTCTAGTTCAGATTGGTTGTAATTTGAATGTAGATGGGTACATTTGACATCTTACATCCTGTAGTTGTGCCCTATCTTCCCTGCTCCCAAACACCATATTCCAGCAAGATAATACAAGACCACATGTTGCATGTCATGTTTTGACCTTCATCGATACACAGGGTATTTGATTGCTGTGCTGGCCTGCAAGGTCACCAAATCTGTCACTCATTGAAAACATATGGTCATGGGTTGCTGACAGACTGGCCCGCCACCATTCTCCAGCTAATATGGTTGATGAAGTGTGGAATAAACATGAAGCAGCATGGAATGCTTTCTCCATTTCTGTCATCCAAGCCCAGTTTGACTTCATGCCTAATGAAGTAAGAGCCATTTAATTGCCAGGGGTCGCAGCTGTTTTTTTCTAATTTCTCACCCCTGTAAACCTCCAAAATGCCTACAAATTTAATTTTCTTCATGCCATACTGTTTACATGCAACAAATAAATATCTTTTTTTGTATCTGCTTTCCTTCATGGTGTTGCAATTTTAATGGCCAGTGCAAGCTTCCTCATTAAAATTCTTTAAACAATCACTGCCCAAATCTGATATAATTCAAATAAAATATTTAAAGTATAAAATAATATTCTAACAAATGAAATAAAAAATGTCACATGAGAAAGCATATTTGAAAGTGAAATGAAACTCGCAAGTAATGCAATTTCCACATGAAAATGTTGACAAGGGTTACCATCTGGTGAGCAAATAAAAAATCTTGCTGTCCACAGTTATATTACAGTCCCAATTGCAATGTCAAAAACGAGATTTTTGCATAAAATAATATTTGTACATACATACATATATACATACATACAGGGTGTTTCATAGATCATGGGACAAACTTGGAGGGGTGGTGGAGCATACTAAAACATGCAATTTTTGTATAGGAATGTAGGGTCTAAAGTGATGGGTTAAGGCAGGAACGAAAAAAAAGCGACACGAGAGGAAAATGTGTTTATGTACAAAATCAAGGCAAGATGCTTCTTTGCAGCAATACAGTATTCACAATAAATGTTCAAAAAAGGGAACACTAACAGTAATAGGAACTACAGCTGTGATTGGTTAGCAATGCAGCGGTAGAGGGCGGTAGTGAGCCGGACAAACCACGATCCGATGCATCAGAGGATCATTTGCAACTCTGATGTCAAGCATGAAAAGTGAGTTTAGGCACAGGGAAAAAGCTGACATGCATCTCATGTATGGTGCTGCTAATGGGAACGGCAGAGAAGCTCTACAGTTGTACCAGGAATGGTTTCCGAACAGGCGTATGCCGAAGCACCCAATGTTCGAGAGGTTGCATCGGTCTCTGTGTGAAAATGGGTCATTTGAAGCCACCTCTGACACTAGGACTGGAAGAAGTGGTGCACGAAAACCTTGCATTGAAGAATCCATCTTGAACATTGTGCATAAATCACCTCAGACAAGTACAAGAGCTACTGCATGTCATCTGCACCCGAGTCATTCCACCATTTGGAGAGTATTGCACGAAAATGGTTTGCACCCATACCATTTGCAGAGTCCAAGCCTTGCAAGAGACAGATTACCCTCTTTAAGTTCATTTCTGTCATTGGTTTTTGCAGCATTGTACAGCACAGGCGGATTTCCCATCGGATGTGCTATTCATGGACGAGGCAACTTTCTCACAGGACATCTTCAATAGCCACAACATGCATGTGTCAGCAGATCATAATCCACACGGCACATGTCCACATGCATTCCAAACCCACTTCTCCGTGAATATGTGGGCGGGTATTGATAACGACTCATAGACCCATACCTCTTACCTGCATGTACAAATGGCTTATGTTATCATATTTTTCTGCAAGAGGTGCTACCGGAATTGCTGCAGGATGTTCTGGTTCTCGTTTGTGATAGCATGTGGTTCCAGCATGATGGTGAACCAGCCCATAACCGCGTGGTGGACAAATCCGATGGCCACCCCGTTCACCAGATTTATCCAGTTTGGATTTTTTTTATGGGGCCATCTGAAGAGCATCATTTACGAGACTCCCGTTGACTCACTGGAGGACCTCGTTGCACGACTATCCATTGCGGCTGCAAGCGTGTGCAAAATGCCTGTCGTTTTTCAAAATGTTTGTCAATCCCTTCTGCGATGTTACCAAGCATGTATTACTGCTGGCGGTCGCAATTTTGAACATTTATTTGTGAATACTGTATTGCAACAAAGAAGCCCTTTGCATTGATTTTGTACATAAACACATTTTCCACTCGTGTTAACCCGTCACTTTAGACCCTACATTCCTATAAAAGAATGCATGTTTTAGTACACTCTACCACCCTTCCAAATTTGTCCCATGATCTATGAAACACCCTGTATATGTGTAACATTACTGTTCTGTGCTCACTAAAACATATATTTATGCTGTTAGAGTGATAGATTAACAATGTGCAAGCTACATAATTGCACGAAGGGAGGATACTTATATTAATGGACTAATTTGAAGAAGTCTTGATTAAATGTGCATGTAATAGTTTGATAATCTGACATGAAAAGGATCAAAAAGTGTTTGCATGCCTTACAAAAAGAAAAATTATAAAACATTTATTTAAAGTTTAAAGAAATCCAAAATAAAATATAAAATATTACCTTTTAAGATAAGCCAAAGCTTATCAGTGAAATCAAGATTTCTACAAGCATCCAGTACAGCACAATCAAAACTTTCTAATTTATTATGAATCAGCATAGGAATTTCTTTTACTGCAAGAGCTGCAATAAACAAGAAAAAAGCTGTAAATCTCTCTACAAAGTCTTCAAAAATTATAATTCCAAGCAGATAAATTTTAGGCTATTAAATTCAAATTTTAATTTTAAATAACAAAGCAGAAATATACTTAATTAAAAAAGCCATTAATCTTCAAATAATATAACTGCAAGAAAAATGTCATGTATAACTTTAGAATAAGTTTCCAATATTCAGATTAAATTAGAATAAGATGCAAACATTAAAATTAAACTAGAGAGTCAGTATTCGAAAATTCTTTTTCAGATACATAAACAAAAAATTAGATCAAATTTCCAAAACAGCGATAAATAACTTAACTGTAAACAGCATATACAGATATAAAACAAACTAATCTAATAAATTAATTTCAAGACAAAATTTTAGAAATTGTACATGTTTTTTCGGAGAACATTTAAAAAAAAAATTGTTTTATTATGAACTACCACAGCAGGACAGTCAGTCATGGATTTACTCTATTTTTATTAAATTAGTCACCTACAGTTTAAAGATTTAAGTAGGATTAAATATTAAAATAATAAAAAAATGTTTTTTAAATCACACAGTTATAACATGTTTTGTTATAATTGTTTGATTGAACTACTAGCAGTCTTTCCTTGTGTCTTGTGTGTTTCCTTTTCCCTGTGTCAGAGAAAAACATGCATGTTGTATGACACCTCACAATGTGGGGAGGTTTTCCACTCAAACAAAACCACTTTCACAAACAACTGAACAAGCAAGGAGTCTCAAAAATCCCAGAGTACAGTAAGACCTTGCTCAATGCTGGTTTGTTTAGTGCTTTTTCGGTTTAACATGTTTCTATTGGTATTCCCTAAAAATTGTGCACAGCATTAAGCTTCTTCGAAATTGAACATAATTTATCTGTATTATTTCTTCTCTGTAGTGTTAGACAAACATATATTTATCATTTCAAACATTTGTTGCTGTTATTGTAAGTATAAATTTATGTAATGTAATGATGGACACAGTGTTAAATATTATAATTTTTAGTTTTTAATATGGGTGATAACATGAAAAACAAAATTAAAGTGACAAGAAAAAGCATTTTGCTAGAAACTAAAAAGCAAGTGCTTAGTAGATTAGATAGTGATGAACATCAATGTCAAATTGTGTTGCATTGAATTTGCCAACTTCAACAATAAGGACAACTCTTAAGAATAAAGAAAAAATAGTGTTGTCAGCAACAACAACTACAAAAAACTCTGCAACTAGAATAACCCATTCTAGAAGTACTACAATAGAGGAGATGGAAAAATGACTTTCTATATGGATAGATGACGAAACTGAATGCAATGTGCCATTAAGCCAAGTTATTATAATGGAAAAGTGAGAAGAATTTTTAATTGCATTCGGATTGAAACATGTGACACAACTGAAACTTTCATTGGAAGTCGGGGATGGTTTTATACATTTAAACATCGAACTAATCTTCATAACATACAGATTACAGAAGAACCAGCAAATGGAGATATGGCTGAATTTCGAGCAACATTAGGAACAATAACTGAATGAGGTAACTATCATCATATTTAATGTAAACGAAAGGGGCCTATTTTGGAAAAGAATGCAAAAACATACACTTCTATCCAGTGAAGAAAAATGTGCAGCAGGATTTAAAGCTGTGAAAAATTTTCCAGAATTCGGTCACTGAACATTTTTGACCATCTGTTAAACGCTATTCCAACATAAAAAAACTTGAACTAAAAGCACGACTTTGAATGGATAATGCTGCAAGCCACCCAACGAATTTGTCTGATTTAATAACATGCATTCCAGTTGAAGTGTTTTTTTTTGGGGGGGGGCACCTAACACAACTGCATTAATTCAACTGATAAATCAAGGTGGTATGTCAAATTTTAAAGCTTATTTATTACCTGCAGTAAACATTTAGACAAATGTTTGAAAAAACAGAGGGAGATGATAAACAATCAATAAGACATTTTTTGGAGGAATTATATCATGGCTGCTATAGAAAATAAATCTTTCTTGGAATGTGGTAACAGAAATATGTTTGGAAGAAGTGTGGAAAAACATTTAACCAGAATTAAATAAGGGCGGCGATAACACTAGAGATTATGTGGTCCATACGAACAAAATAGTGGAATTAGTGAAACAAACAGGTTTAGATGAAGTAAATGTGGAAGATCTTGGAGAAATTTTGCAAGAAAAGGAGAAAGTCTTTCTAATTATAAGCTCAAGGAATTAGCGGATCAAGAAGAACACAAAAATATTAAAAGTAGTGATTATGAAGAAGAGCAAAAAGAATTTTAAACAGCATTTCTAAAAACCGCTTTAGCTTCCGTAACAGAAAATATAGACTTATCTATTAAAAATGACAGATTTTGATAAGAATTCAAAAGAAAAATGCAAATGACATTAGATACCTATGTAATAATAATAAATAAATAAAAAGAAAATTGGAAATGCAGAAAAATGTAAATGATCTAAAATATACGTGGTGACTTAAAATTTTATTTATTTCTATCTATTTATTTGTTAAGAAAATAAGTTTTCATTTTGTATTGTTATAAAAAGCGTATTTAATAAACTTGAATACTTGAAAATTTTTTTTTATTTTATATCCGTTTTCCCCTGACCCTATTATTTAGATGATGACATGACCTCGTTTAACACTATTTCATATAAGACTCTAATTTAACAGAATGTAACCCCTGCTTTAAGCGGGTTTCACTGTATTATATCTTTAATGAAATTATGCAGGCTACTTATTATCTAGCAAATAATCATTGACTTTTAAAGAAATAACAAACTAAATTTGTTAAATGCTTTTGATGGCCGAATGCATATATTGTTTTACATAAAAGATCCAGATTTTTCTAAACAGCATTTCAACATACAGTGGCTTTACATACTTAAAAAAATGACACTGAAAAGCATAAATGTTTATTTCATCTACATTTCAGAAATATAATTTGATAATATAACCACATGATTAAATAAACAACAAATTAAAGTAAAAATAAGGCCCTCAAATTGACACTTCTTGGTTAGTATATTTGCCGGGATTTATGTAAAGTTCAGACAAAAGCAAAGAAGACAATAAGCCTATTCATACACAAAAATTGTTACCTTGATTTCTATGATTAATCATTATTCAGGTTATTATACTACCATGAATAAGAGAAATATTTTATGAAAACTTCTGATGAACTTTTTCCTTGGCTATACCAAAAATACAGAAATATCTTACAGAGATTTAAAAAAACCTATTTAATGTACCTTTTACATTTCCTGGAATCGTATTACCTATCATTACACTAATAAAGTACTGCAGCAAAAAGTATTTAGGAATGTTGAATGACATATTTTTAGGAGTAATTTTCCTGAAAATTTTTACACAATTCTTTCATTTATATGTATTTAATGCAGTTGTTTGACATTTTGACTAATGTGTACTATCTAAACAAAAATTCAAAAAACTTTAGTACCACTACAGTCAAAAGTCGTTAATCCGGACTCGTCGGGACTTCGGCGATTCCGGATTATCGATTTTTCCGGATTATAGATCATCAGTTTAAATCTCGTAAGATGGCATGCAGAAATTCTAAAATTAAAAATATGAAACCGAAATTTATGAAATAAAGAACAATTATGATCTAAAGGGTATCAAAATTTGCAAAAAGAAAAGCTTAATATTTATTTGTTTACTTTATTAAACATTTCTTTCAATGTAAGTTGTTTAAGTTTTGCTTCGTTTCATGTGATAATACTTTCTCTTTAATTCTATTAAACAGACATAATTTCTTGTTTTTTGTTTTCAATAACCTCTGTCACTTTTCTTCGCTATCGGAAGCGAATTATAATGACGAGGAACTTGTTTTAAATCATATCAAAGACGGAGCATATCGAGATGAAATACTACATTTGGTAAGGAATTATAAGCCAAATAAAATAAAAACATCTGCGCTGAAGATAGTGCTGACAAATCAACTTCCAATTCATTAGGCGCCCGCCGCCGAGCAGCGTGAAATTGATAAACAGATTTCGGATTTCAAAACATACTTTCACTTTAGATCCTTTACATATTAACAAATATATATCGGAAATTCTATTTGATATAATCGAAAGTTTAAGCTTACTTTTATAAAATTGCTCTTACAGTCTGCAAAAAATAATAAGCCGGATGCAATTCGAAAATTAAGGAACAACGCAATCATCAACATTAACTGAAATAGATAATTAGATAATTTTAGCTTATACGTCCATTATACATAAAATGCGCACGAGAAAACGTATTCTGCACTTGCGCACACTCATATGCGCAGTCGTAAAAGGTCTTACGCGCACGCGTGAACGCCTCTGCGCATGTGTCAACGTGGCGCATGCGCAGAAAGTTTTTAGTTTTGATGTCCGGATTATAGATCATTCCGAATTATGGGTGTCCGAATTAACGACTTTTGACTGTATAAGGTATTTCTCCTACTTTCCTAGCTTCCTTCGTGGTGTAGTGGTTCTGCACGCTGGGCCGGTATTCCAGAGGTCCGTGGTTCGATTCCCGGCGAAGGCATTTGCTATTTTTCATCTTGTCTGCTTCCAAAAAAATACCTAATGTCTCTATAGTGGCGCCCGAACTAAAAGGGTTGTGGATGATAATTCTCCGCACCCAGAATTTGGCGACTAGGTCCCCTAAAACCCTAGTCACCCTTAAAAAAGGGAAGTGTATAAGGTATTTCTCTCACTTTCCTAGCGTCCTTTGTGGTGTAGTAGTTCTGCACGCTGGGCCGGTATTCCAGAGGTCCGTGGTTCAATTCCCTGCGAAGGCATTTGCTAATTTTCATCTTGTCTGCTTTCAAAAAAAAAAAAAAAAAAAAAATGTCTCTACACCACCACATTTTACAATAAGTATTTTTCAATTTCTCATTAGAAATATTTAAAAAAATATTGTATTTTAACTTTTGCATAACCTATTTGCTTTATTAAATTTACACATAAAAAAACATTAAATTAAGAATTGGTCACCATTTTAATTATCAAAATTTAAGTTATAATACTTTAATTCTAAAATTTAGTGTGAAATTCGGGCTTGTTTAAGAGATCAATTTCTTTATGTCTCGTTTTATTTCACTTAACTTTAACTGTAAATTAAGATCCACTTTTAAGTTTGTTCTGTATTTATTTTTCAAATAAAACCTGGAAAAAATCCTTGTTGAGACAAATAGGTTGTGCTGAAAGTCAATGAAACTTTAACAACTTTATTTGAAACACCTTTAAATTCTTTTTTTTTTTTTTTTTTTTTTTTTTTTTCCGGTTTATCAAAAGTTAACAAGTGTGTTATTTTTGAAATCTTAAGTTATAGTTTGATCATAGGAAATTTCTATCAACTGTTCTTTTTCTTCACGAGATTCTTGAATTTAATAGTTAAATATACTTTGTTTCTTTGCATACAACCTATTTTTTTTTTCTTGGTTTCCACTGGTTGAGAATTTCTGATTTAATATCTACAGTTACTAACAGGTTTCTATACATGATTTTAAACATATAGGAGAAAGAAAATAGATGATATACAGATAACACCATTGTTACTACAATAAGTTGCATCTCAAGAAAGCAATTTTAAGCAGATTGGGGGGGGATAGAATAGATTTATAAAGATTATTGCCATATGGAAGATATTTGTACATATTTATACTCACTCTTCCATCTGCTTCCCATATACATTTTTTTTCATGAAATCAGATGTCATTTTCTATTGACTGAAGGCTTAATTTAATAATGGACATTTTTCATCATGTGACCTATTGCAGTATCATCAATATGCTGTTTCATATGTGAATAATGGAGATATTTGAAGAAACAACTGATTGCCCTCAATATGGGACTACGAAACCTACACTTTTATTTATGAGTCATATTTCCTGTGACCAACTGAAAGTATCAGTCAGTGCTTTAAATCGCTAAATGCCTTCTGACTTTAAGTACTATTACTCGTGAAACAATGTGCTGATTCACAGCTTAGCTGCAAATCATCTTTACTGTTGGCTGATTAATGATCATAGATGTTTATTTCATTGAGCCAAAGTATACTAACTGATAAAAAATACACAAAGGTTTTGTCTTCTATATTATACCATACAGGAAGTTCTGCAGATTTCCAAAGCAGTATTTTCTTCTAATTATTTTGATACTACTGATAAAAAGTGACCCTGATTCAAGCAGATGCAAAAATAAGTCTTTTTTGCTCATTCTGCATAACTCTTGCATGTGTTGTACATATATATATATATATATATATATATAATAATTTATTTCCTAAACAGTATTGATTAATTGATTATATTATCTCCTAATATATATATTTATTTATTTATTTATCAATGCAGTGCTAAGAATTTAAATATCCAGTTTATTTTCGCCCTGTTATGTATATGGACAAAGTGCTTTTCTGGTGACAGAATTCAAAGGCAGAGCTGACCAACTGCTGAGGTGTCTTTCATCACAGCAATGCTTGGCACCATATTTCAACGAATGTCAGACAGAGACTTACTGAGTATGGCTTGAGACACTTTGTGACACCCCCATACTCACTTGGCCTTTTGGATTTTCATCTTTCCAGATCACTTCAAAATTCTCTAATCAGCCTGGAGGTAACTTCTTTGGCGACTATCAAACAGCATGTCAATAACTTCTTTATGAATAAACTTAATGAGTTTTTTAAAGAAAAAACTTCCATGGCAAAAGGTTACAGAGCAAAATAATGCTTATGTGATTTAATGAAATTTTATGAACTGCTTCATTTCTATTTATCATCAAAAACTGCAGAACTTCCCAAATGACTGAACAGAATATGGTCAAATCTGCATTATGCCTACTGTAAAAAAGTAAAAAATGACAAAAAAATTTTTTTGAAGTCACAATCCTATTTTTATGGGAATCAAACCATAACTTAGTAATGTTACTCATTTGTTTCCTGATAAACTTTCTTTGCAAGTTCCTAGCTGCAATTCCTGCAAATAATGACAGAATATGTTACAAAAAGTATGACAGCATTACTATACACTTCCAATATATTTAGTATGCTGAAAGTAATCTATATTTTCTTCATTCTGAAAATCTCTTTATTAAACTGAATGAAAATAATATACATTTTTAAAACCAGGTAATTTTTTTCCCGAATATTGCCTTACCAAGGTGAATCCACTTACTATTAGAAAAGAATTTATCTTCATTTACAATAAAACAAGAAAAGTCTTATGATGTAGGTTCAAATTAACACAATAGAATTCAAGATAAACATTTTCCAACATTAATTTTAAGTAAACATGAACTGGAAAAAAAAGAGGGGGGAGAAAGCATTAAGTTAGAGTTCTAGATAACCGGATAGTAAAAATCAAGAGCTTAAAGCAATATACGAGGGCCATCCAGGAAGTAGATTACGTTTCCGTCTGTGTCCGCTAGGGGCGGGGCTAGCGCGGCCATCTTGGGGTCAGAGCGTTGCGCAGCTCAGTCTGCATCTAGCCGTGCTAGTGAGAGGTTCGTGCTGTGCTCCGTTCAGATACTGTGACGGTTTGAAATGTCTGCGTTAATTGAAAATCCCGCGAGCTGCGAGGTGCGCTCAGTAATAAGGTTTCTGACTGCAAAAAACTGTAAATCGATAGAAATCTATCGGCAGCTTCGTGAAGTGTATGGGGACAACATTATCACTGAAGGTGGAGTGCGTCAGTGGGTCATAAGATTTCAAAATGGCCGAACCAATGTTCACGACGAAGATCGAAGTGGGAGACCCAGCATAGTGACCGCCGAACTTCTCGAAAAAGTCGATGCTAAAGTCCGTGAAAATCGAAATTTCACAATAATGGAACTTTCTTTGAGTTTTCCACAAATTTCGCGAAGTTTGTTGCACGAAATCATCAGCGAAAAGCTTGGTTACCACAAGTTTTGTGCAAGATGGATTCCAAAAATCTTGACAGAGGACCACAAAAATCAGCGAATGGCTGCAGCGTTGAACTTTTTGGACGCTTACCATAAGGATGGTGACTCTTTACTCGATCGCATCGTTACTGGTGACGAAACATGGGTGAAACATGTGAACTGTGAAACGAAATTGCAATCAATGCAGTGGGGGCACACAAGTTCTCCCCAAAAACCCAAGAAATGCATGCAAACAATGTCGGCAAGGAAGATGATGGCAACTGTTTTTTGGGACAGAAAAGGTGTAATTTTGGTGGACTTCCTGGAAAGAGGCACTACAATAAACTCTCAAAGGTATTGCCAAACTCTCCAAAAACTCAGAAGAGCAATTCAAAACAAGCGCAGAGGAATGTTGAGCTCTAAGATCTTGTTGATTCACGACAACGCCCGGCCCCACACGGCAAATGTCACTCGTAAAGTTCTTGAATCTTTTAAGTGGGAGTTGTTTCCTCATCCGCCGTACAGTCCCGACCTGGCACCGAGCGACTTCCACCTATTCCCAGCAATGAAGAAGTGGCTGGCTATGCAGCGTTTTGATGACGACGCACAGCTGCAAGAAGAGGTAACGAAGTGGTTGAAGGCGCAGGCGGCCGAATTTTTCGACGAAGGAATTTCCAAGCCTGTACATCGCTACGATAAATGCCTTAATTTGTATGGTGACTATGTAGAAAAGTAGTATTTGAGTGTGGCTTTCATCTGTATATAATAAAATTTGTTTCCTATACTTTGTTTATTTTTTTATTCCAAAACGTAATCTACTTTCTGGATAGCCCTCGTAATATTAAACACATAAGATATCATAAAACTATTGGACTATCAGATAATATTCTAGAATCAAAAGACAAACCACTTATAAGATATTGCACCCTTTTCATCACACTTTCCTTAGATTTACTATTTGGCCATATCATAACATCAGTTTGATAACTCTGAAATAGAGCCTAAAAGATACAAGGTTTAATTATAGTATTATATTATTTCACATAATTTTAAAAGTTAATACTGAAAAGAAACTAATATTTTAACATGGACCATCTGTTATTTCTGTGAGCAATGTAAAATGAAATATCAGAATAGATTATAAAACAAATTATTTCATGTAGAGTTAACAAAGTAGATATAAATTTTACTCATAAATTATTAGTTTGCGGGAACACATAGAACTTAATATTTTCATACCATATAAATTTCCTATATTTGGTTAAAATGATACATATTAACTCAAAATCAACTTTAGTACAGTTTTATCACTTGAACTTATTGTATAAAACAGGCTTTAAAATTTCAAAGCATCCCTAGTATCAGGATATGCTGCATTTCTCATATTTATTTTACTTATTTTCATATATGGTACTTTATTAAAAAAATCAGCAAAATTTTTGAATCACTTAGAATTTAATCTCTATAGTGACATTATTTTCTACACACTCATTTTTTATACTTTTATTAAAATTTATTTTCATTTAAAATGTTAAAGAGTAGCTGCAGTTTTTTTTGTCTGAATGGTTAATTCAGATGATAAACTGCAGCTACTCTCTTCAATAATAAATTATACTAAAATTCTGTTTTTGAAAATGATCTGTCCTCTCAATAACTTACAATATAGCTAGATAAATATCCATCTAAAGACACAATAGTTTATGATACAACTGTAGTCAGAATAACATTGGAATTACGATATAAATGAAGTAAAAGTATTATATAAACTAGTTTTTTACACGAAATAGTCCAGAAACATCAGCAGTAACTAGAAAAACAAAGAGGGGAATAAACTGAGGAAAAAAATTTTCAAAGCGTTTTCAGAATCACATTCCTTGATTGATAAATAAATCATCAACAAATGTGCATTTTCTGATTACCTTAATTAAAAAATTGAAATTTCTGATTCTTCCAAAGAGCAGCCAACCGTTGGCAACTAATTTTTTGCCAATGGTTGGCTAGAAAGGAAACAGCTATTTTCAAAAATGGCTATACACAAAGAACTACATAAAACTGAAACCAGTTAACAAAATTAACAACACAAGAAACATTTATAATAAAACATTTTTATGCTGTTATCCCCCAGGTACACAGTGATTTATTTTAGCTTAAATAAAACAACAGAGAATTGAACAAATTGCCACTGGGCACACTGTTGTTTTCCCCAAATATGCAGTGATCTGTTTCCACTTAAAAAAAAAAAAAAAAAAAAAAAAAAAAATCTCAGAAATTTGCATAAATTTAGCACTGCACAAAATTTCAGTCCACAAAATTTGATCATTTCAGAAGTACAACTTAATGCACAACTTTTTGCATTCTCTGTTGTTGAACAAAGCTCTTTCCACAGCCAACAAACTCTAAAATTCAGTAATGATTCTTCAGAAGAAAAAAATATGTACTCAAAAGCAACAAAAACTAACATTTATCAGAAAAATGACCATCGAATTTGGAGATGGGAATCAACTCTCACCTGATGTTCAGGACATTTCAGAAGGATGCGGATAATCAGAAAGAACCATTTCTTTAATTTAGAAATTTTATTTAGAAATTTCAAAACAGAATTTATGAAACAGAACTAAACAGTAAATATTACAAAAACGTAAAATCATAAAAACACAAAAAACCTTACTTCAATTAACTTGATTTCCTTGAATTTATTAAAAGCACCAGTATAATCATCTCCAGAAAGAGTTTTAATATTCTGTGAAAAGAAAAGATACAAACTAAATACAGCTAACTGTAAGCAATTATAGAAAAATAAAAATTCTAATTATGTCACCTGTGCTTGGTTTAAAACTGTTTTCATATGTGGAATCGTATGATTTTTTACTTAGATACGTAATACCAAGCATTTGAATCACCTTTCATAAATAAAAGAATGCTGCAAATGTTCATAAGAATGAATAATTGGCTGAATTAGAAATTAAATGCAGTTTAAGTTCCATCAATTAGGTATGCAGTGAAATAAGTTTAACGCAAAAAAGCTTAAGATGAAATATTGGTTAATACAAAATAATACAATGGTCCTTACAAACTACAATGTATTTTCATGCATCTGCCCTTAACACAAAACGAAAATCGCTTAACTCAAAAAGATTTTCTCTTCTGGGAAATGAACAAAATATGGAAAACACCAGCCCCGCATGCGAGATTTAAGAGGGGTGTGAAATGAAAGAGAGGTGGTTTCACGTTTCATAGAAAGGAGGCTAACTTGGCTCTGAAATACCCTCAGAATAGCCTGTGACCTGAGGCAATTTTGTTTATCTAAGCTACTTTCACCCTCCACCCCTACAAATGTCACATAAATAACATCTCATCTCTCATCAGTGTGCTTCGGAATTCAGTGATGAGTACATCACAGTGTGATTAGAAATCGGTGCATTTGGTTCCTGTAATTTTTTCCCCCTATTTTAGAAGAATTTTTTTATGAGCACAATAGCAAAGAGCAGAGCTCAAACTGTTATTTAACTTGAAATGAAGATGGAGCTCCTTAAGACTGTTGATCAAAAACAGAAGACAAAAATGGAAAAATGTAAAGATTTTGCAATTGCTAACTCTACATTATCAACAATAATTAAAGAAAGTGAGCAAATTACGGTTATGTTTGAACGGAGTAAGTTTGAGCCAGAGCAAAAATGGATGAGAACGGCGAAGCACAAAGATTTAAAGATGGTTTTACTTATTTGGTTCAAACAAGTGAGATCTCAGAATGCTCCCATATCAAGACATTTAACGCTAGAAAGAAGCGATGAACTTGCTACACAAGTAAGTACAGTACAAAGTCCAAAATCCGGACTCATCGGGACTTCGCAGAGCAGATTCCAGATTTGGGATTTTTCTAGATATTAGATCATCAATTTAAATCTGGTAAGATGGCATGCACAAATTATACAATTAAAAATATGAAATCCTAATTTATGAAATAAAGAACAATTATGATCTAAACGGTATAAAATTTACAAAAAAAAAAAAAAAAAAAAAAAAAAAAAAAAAGATTATATTTTTTGTGTACATTATTAAAAATTTCTTTCAGTGTAAGCTGTTTAAGTTGCTTCCACAAAAAAATAAAAAAGTTCCTTTTTTTTTTCTTATGTTACATACAGTTGACTTTCCAATGCCATACTCCTCGCATAATTTTGAGACGGATATGCCTTTATACATTTTTTTGCAGCAGTTTCACTTTTGTTTAATGGACATCGAAACATGTTTTCACTTTGTAGATCCTTTGGCAGCTCCAGAATTGGAAACTCTTTTCGACATAATTGAAAGTTCAAGCTTAGTTTTTATAAAATTACCATAATAATAACAATCTGCAAAAAATAATAAGCTGGATCAAACTAAAAGATTAGGGAGCAGCACAGTCCGCTACATTAACTGAAATGCCTTAGAATCAGTAAAGATAATTTTAGCCTAGCTTAATAGCATCCGTCATACATAATTGGCTGTGTATCACAAGATTGGTGACGAAAGCTAAGTTGTTCCGCTAAATTTTGTCTTGCTCCTATTGTGCACTGAATTAAGCCTGAATTGTATTAGTTTAGTTATTTACTATACCAATGTTTATTTCTTGCACGTGCTTAAAACTAATCTGAGTTCTAATTAAATAAACTCCCATATATACTTAACGCTTTATCTAGGGTCGGTGCTAAATACCGCATGGTGCAATGTCTATGGGTCCTAAATTCTGCTACAAAGCGCCTTCCTAAGTTCTAAATTTTCACTGCACCTAAAATTTGTATCCCAGTGCTTTCCCTAAATCATAAAAAACTTCTCATCCCTTAATTTTGCCGCCGCTTCTGGGTTTATGGTGAATAACATATCAATTATTCTTAATTAAAATAGCACTAAATGTAATCTTTTGGCCTATGAATTTCATTAACAAAATGTATTTTTAGCTTATGAAAAGAAAATTTTGTTGAATTTTTCCTCGTCAACATTTCTTAGAGCATTTAAAAATCTATACTCATAGCCATAATGTTAGCATAAAAGGTTGCCATACTCTTGTTATTCAATTACTAATATAAAAAAAAGTTTAGACATCACTGCATGAGTTATTACTGAAGCTCTCATGTATTGATAAACATGCGGTGATGAGAGCAAAAAATAATAAATAATGACTTGCCAGGTCAGCGTCAGGAATATAATATAGGTGAATGTTTCGGTAAGCGAGGCAACAGTGGTGAACGGAACGTTTGAGATATATGCCAAGCAGATACTCAGCTACGGAGCCAAATTATTAATCTCACAAATTTATGCTTACATGATTGTTTTTCCATAACGAGGTATTTTATTCAGTGCCTAAGTGAAATTAAGAATCGAAATTTTTAATTGAAAATCTCACTGGAAGGAAAAAATCAAACGTGCATGTCTAAAGCACACACCCTTCCAAAAAAAAGTGTGGCTTTGAGATCCAGATTTTAGATCATTCCGTATAATGGACATCCGGATTTCGGACTTTGCACTGTATTACATTTGCTGCAAATCCAGAATGGTTGGAACATTTAAAGAAAAGAAATGGCATAGTACTAAAAAATATTTGCAGTGAAGCTAATGAAGTTTTATCGACCATGACAGCAGACTAGTTTCAGTTTATGTTGCCTTCAATACTTGAAGAATATGAAGCAAAAGATGTCTTCAGTACGGACGAAACCGCATTATTTTGCCACTCCTTACCCAATAAAACTTCAGGAAGGGGAACTGTCTAAAGAATGGATTACAGTATTGGTAGGATGCAAGTCAGATAGTTCTGAAAAGCTAACCCTAATTGTTATAGGCAAAAGTTTGAAACCACTGTATTTTAAGAATGTAAGAACATTACTTGTTGAATATACACCAAGCAAAAAGGCATGGATGGTAGCTATGATGTTCACCAATTGGATTGTAAAGTTAGATAAGCAATTCTTATGAGAAAAGCACAAGGTTGCAATGATAATTGATAACTGTGCGGCTCACCCCAATATAGAAGTGAAAGCTATAAAGCTTATCTTTTTGCCTCCAAATACAACAAGTGTCTTGCAGCCTTGTGATCAAGGGATTATACAAAACATGAAATCTTTCTACCAGAAGCAATTCCTTTGAAAACATTTACTTGCAATCGAAGCAAATGAAGATTTCTCGATCAATTTATTAGATGCTCGTTGCACTCTGCATGGAATTCAGTGACTTCAAGAATGATTGAAAATTGTTTTTGTAATGCAGGATTCTCAAAAGTATTGGATTCTTTAGCGTCAAAAGAAATGGAGAAGGAAAATTACTCGTGCTAATTGATTTTACATATATATATATAAAATCAAGCATATATAAATATATATACATACTATATATTGGCACTATCCTTGAACACAAAACAATATTTCAGTCCCCTCAGTTTCGTGCTAAATGATTTTCACTGTATTATTCAAAAAAATAAGATTTAAATTATTAACTGCATTCATTACTTCTAAATTAATCAGTTTGTTAATCTTTTCAAGGATGACTTAGCACAGAAATCTTCCAGTATAAGATGATTTGGGCATTACAGCAAAGCCCGGAACTTTTTGGGGTATACAACTTAGGAGGTTGAAAAATCATACATTAAATTACTAGAAATACAGTACAAAGTCCTAAATCTGGATATCCAGTATCAGGAAGGATCTAATATCCAAACCTTTAGAAAAACAACCAAAAATAAATAAATAAATGAATAAAATTAAAGAATTTTTTCCTTACAAAGTTTAGGAAATGAAAATTTAGTACTCAAAAGAAAGCAGGTATATCATAAATGTGATTTTTCTCAACTAACAGATTCCTGTATATCACTTTCGAACCCATGCTTGCCAGGGAACTGCGCCATGGTCAGTAACATGACAATACATGGATGAAGTATTCATATTGGCATGATCACATTTCCAAACCTTGAGTGGCTGTAGAGTGAGGGGCTAGCCTTTTTCTACTTACCCAACTTATTATTTTTTTGTAGGTTATAACTACAACTACCTTTTCAAAATCAAAGTTTGAATGAATTTCTGATTATGTCATCGAAAAGAGTTTCTAACTCTGAAGCTGCAGCATAATCAACAGTGTGAAAGTTTGCTTCAATGTCAATCAAGCAAAAAGTGGATAAGAACGAATCCATCACAAAATTATACATGGAGTATGGCACTGGAAGTTAACACTTTGATATCCAAAAACAGAAAAACATATTTAACTTTTTTGTGGGTTCTGACATCACACTCACAATAAATATCAGAAAAACCAGTCATTATGCTAAAAGTGGCAATAATGACAAAGTGATGAGAATGGATGAAAAAGCATTGTAGCAAGGACATGCCACTGATGGGTTCAATGCCAACTGCATAAGTCAAAATATTTCGAACATAAAAAATGTGACTGCACATATTTGACAGGTCAATTAACCAAACTTAAAAACTGCTTCAGTCTGTGGTAGAAGGCAATTTAAAAATTTCAGGTAAAAAAGCTTCAATTCATATGGAAGCACCTGAACAGTCTGCAGATGAGGTAATTCAATTCATTAACAGTGAAAACTTACTTCCAGTACAAATTTATTATGCCAATGAAGCTGGCCTTTCTGAGAACATATACTCCAAAATACCTTGGTGATGTCTGCAGAAAAGCCCCAACTGTTGTCAAAGATTCCAAAGCAAGACTAATGATTCTGGCATGTGCAAATGCTACAAGAATGCACAAATGTCAGCTTTTCATAATCAAAAGATACTCAAACTCAAGCATTTAAAGAAGAAAAGATTTCCCTCATCATCTATCTAAAACAGAATGGATAGCACAAACATTAATGAATGAATGGCTTCAAAATCTTTTTATATGTGACCCCTCGACAATATTTGAAATCAATTTCTTTACAAGATGGTGCATATATGGTCCTGATGACAAATGTTTGGCTCATGCCTTACTTAAAATTTTGCAGGCATAAAGTAGCCCTTTTTAAATCTATGTTAAATTTTCAGAACAATGGCAACACGATTTAAGAATTATTTAAATATTTAAACATAAAATTTATTGTGGAAACATAAAACATTGTATTGGAAGGTCATTGGAAAATATATCTACACATATTTTTAAAATATCTTTGGCATAATTTATGGATACCTACTGCATTTCATGGTGAAGAGAGCCACAAATTTGAGCCACGGTTTTCCTATATAAAAAGTAAAAGGCAAAATTTTGCAGTTAATGGAATTTGTGAAGAAATGTGTACAAGAGATATTAAATGATGATTGATATGATAGAAATTTTCCATTTTGATGACAATTGCCCAATTTTCAGTCACCTAACAGGTGACATCTGTAGTTTAAATAGAAGATATTGCTTTCTATAGTGAAGAAAGTGATAAAGAATTTGTTAAGAATTAAAAGATTTTGATCGATAGTTAACAGGGAATTCTTGACACAATGTAGATCTGGGAAAATGAAACTTGGTAACCAAACAATAAATTATGTCTGTCTATAAAATTAAAAAGAAAGTATTAACACGAAGAACAAATAGAATTATTTTAATCAACTTACGCTAAAAGAAATCTTTAATAAATATTGAACTCCCCTCTTTTTTTGTAAATCTGGATTCTCTTAAGGTTATAAATGCTTTATGTTTTCCTTGCCACTGCACTGAACAACTATTTTTTTATATTACAGTTTCTATGTGCTATCTTACTAGATTTAAAGTGATGATCCAAAATCCAGAATTTTTGAAGTCCCAAGAATTCCGGATTTCAGGCTTTGTACTGTAAAAAGATATGCTTCGCAACATAAAAATACTTTAAAAGTTAAATACAGTACAAAGTGCAAGATCTGGAATGGTCGAGACCTCAACGATTCTGGATTTTAGATATTCAGTTTAAATCTAGTAAGCTGACAAGTAGAAATTATCAAACTAAAAAAATGATATAGTTGTTCATGAAATAATGAAGCATTTATGACCCTAAGAGAATCAAAATTGACACAAAAAAGGTCTCTGTTCATTTGTTTTCTTTATTAAATATTTCTTTCTTTAAGTTGCTTAAACTGTTCCATTTTTGTGCTAATACTTTCTCTTTAAAGATAGGTATAATTTCTTATTCAATTACAAAGCTTTATTGTTCAATTCCTGTGTTTAGAGTTCCCACTAAACTGCCCATTGAAATCTTTCCTTTCACAACCTCTTTGTCATTTTCTTCACTATTGGTAGTGATATTTTCTGGAGTTAAAATCATACTACAGATTTTGCCAGTTGTCAGTTGACTGATGAAATCATTATCATTGCAATAGAAAACTTTCTTACACCATCTTCCTTTATTGTCATTTTTTGCACATTTTTCACACATTCCTATCAATTAGAAAATTTCACCCATTACTTTTGATACATGAAAACCTTCAAATTCGTGGCTATCATCATTATCATCATTACTATCAAATATGGTAGCTGTCCATAAATTATGCCAAGCAGGTTTTTAAAAATACGTGAAGACACATCCTCTCATGATGCTGCAATGCTCTACACAGCACACTTTTATGTTTAAATATTTCAAAAATCCTTTAATGGTCCTACCCTGTTAAAAAAAATTAGCCCAGATTTAAAAAGACAGCTTTATAACTGCAATTCAGCATGTACAGTACTCCAATATTCCTTGTTCAAATGATGCTTGTACAGTTTGATAGAAAGAATAAGATGCAAACATTATCTTTTACGTTTGAGTAAAATGCCTGTACTCAGGAGAGATTTTGCATCATTCTGTAAACCAACTGCTACACCTCAGGTGTGAAATGATTTCCGAATCAATTATTCGTTAATGTTTGTGTCATCCACACTCTTTCATTTGAACACTAGATGGAAAAAATCTTATTCCTTTAAATGCCCAAGGTCACTTTTTTTTTTTTTCTTTTTTTTCTGAAAAGTTTAAATTTGTGCATTCCTGCAGCACTGGCATATGCCAAAACTATTAGTCTTACATTGAAATTTTTTACATGTGATGGAGCCACTTCTGCAAAGATGCCAATGTCAGGCACGTATTGCCTGCAAGCATTTTGTCAGCATTATAAATAAGTTATGAAGATAACTTTTCACTGTTAATGAGCTCCATCAATTCATACGTGTAAATTGTTCAGCTGCTTTAGTAACAACTGAAATATGTTGCTTGAAATTTTTAACTGCCTTACACCATTGCGATTTTAAAACCTTCTTAACCTTTAAAATACGTGCACTCACTTTTTAAGTCCATTTCCACATGAAATATTTTGGCTTCAGCTATTACCACTGAACCTGTAAATGGCATGCCCTCACTGTGATGCTGTCTCACCCATTTTCTTCATCACTTTTAGTATAATGAATGATTTGGGGGGGGGTTATTCTTTGCAAATTGGGTATCAAAATCCATAAAAATTCAAAAAGTTTTTTTTTTAATGCTGTATATTGTTTACATTCCAATGCTATAAATCCGTATAATTTTGAGAGTGATATGCCCTTCATCCACTTTTTGCTGGATTGACATCAAGATATGATTTTGCTCTGCAGATCCTGTTACTGATTCAGAATTAAGTTTCTTTTTTAAGACAATAAAAAAATTTAAACTTTAACTTTGAGATACCTGTAATAATAACAGCCAGGATAAAACAATAAGCTGGATCAAATCAGAAAGTTAAAGAAGAGCATAATTTGCTATTCTAACTGACCACTCCAAACAAATATCTTAGGGCTTAACTTATTGCTTTGTTCAGTGAGAAAAATGCTATCCCTCCACAATAACATGCCCCAAGAAAATCATTATGGTATTAAGAGAAAACGCCAAGGCATCACCACAGCATGAAGAAGAGGAAAAAAATTGTTATGCTATTTGATTTTTGTGTTTTATAAAAGGAAAAATTTGAACTGCTTTAGAAATAGTGATATTTTAACAAATTAAAAACAGGAAGACAAAAACACAGGGCACATTCAAGAAGTTGCACAAAGCAATGGAAAATCATGTGTATAGATATCATTACAAAATGCTGATCACATATCTCTAATAGATTGTTATGCAATTAGATTATATAAAAATTAAAATGTTGATTATACATCTTTCACATTTCTATAGTCTTCCTGAATGGCCCACTGAAAGACATATTAACCATGCTTTATTGTAATTTCTCTTTTAATGCACACAGTTTTCAAATGAATTGTGGCGTATACTGTGTCACAAAGTATTCTTTTGAAAAATATTAAATTCAAATGAATAAAAGCAAATCCAAAAAAATATCTATATGAATAAATATATTTAAAGTAATCAGTCTGAATGAATAAAGAGAAATTTTTAAATTAATTATTTAAAGAAATATAATTCAATCACATAGTGCAAATAAAATTTAAAAAATATAATGTAAAAATATTTGCAAGAAAGAATAAACTATGTACCAGTATTCTGAACATGCAAAATAAGTGAAAGTGAGAAGAATGACATAAACTGAGGAATTAGCCAAATGAATTGCTCTTTGCAGAAGGTGAAAATTTTGCACCAAACCATATTCTTGAATTACTATGCTAAATTCTCAGCAAATTTTTACAAGACTTGGCAGTTTGGAGTAACTTGAGACATAGAATCAAAGTACAAAAAACACTGGCATGTCATTTGAGGAAAAGTCCGACTTTTGCATCACAATTTGCATCTTAGAACAATGTTATATATAAATCTAATATATACCCTATGCTGCAGTTTTGAGACATGAACAATGCAAGTTGAATTTTTCCAATTGGTCGAGTACAATGGCACACATAAATCTGTCCCATTTATCTTTTTACTTGGAGTACATTATTTAACTTGAATTCCCCCCCCCCAAATCTTACTTCAACTTGAAAAAAAAAACGCTATTTTAGTAGCAAATGTCTGGAAGTTCAGTAACAAACTATTATTAACTTAGCATACTACAAAATGTTAATCAGATTTGAATAATCTACGCATATGTGTCAATAGCAAGGTGGTAATGCTAGCAACATGGTCACGGTTTTGGGGTCATGAGTTTAGATTCCAAAAGCTTATTAAGAAGTCATTTCCTCTTTTTCTGTCTGCAAATTCCACTGCGTTGTATTCTAGTTGATCTATGCTAATGTTTAATAATTTATTTAGAATTATTCTCCCTTTCATCTTAAATTTATAGCACAGTTTGTAATTTAGGAAATTTATGCTATAATTTTGTTACATATACTTTTTCTTATCTCAAAATTAGGTATATTTTTAAAATAGTCTCACATTACAACCAATCATATATAATTGAAAAACACAGTGGAAACTATTAAGTGTCACAGCTGCTCCGAATTTTTAAAGTACCAGCTATTTTCGAACTATTGATGTGAGTAATTTAATAATTTTGTTTTAAATTAACAGTATACTTTAGTTTTAATCACATATTATTCACAAATATTTAAAACTACTAGAAATGCAGAGAAAATTTTAAAAATTGCTTAAGAAACAAGCTTCTGTGCAATCACAGATTCATAATGAGCATTATAAACTTACTAATTAGGTTTTTCCATTACTTAAATCATAATAAGAGAATTTTGTAATTACATATTCTAAATCCGTATAATCTGTGATGAGACAATTATTTAATATATGTTTTGAAACTAACCTATGCAAGCCAATAAAGAAATAAATAATGTAACATTTGTATAATAAAATTTACATAACATACATAGTTATTTCATGGCATATAAATGAAGGATCACATGCATTTAATGTTCTTTTTTTTTTTTTTCAGATCATGCATTATTTAAGCTGAATTCCAATTATTAACATTAAAAAAAAAAAAAAAAAAAAAAAAAATACAAGTATTGTATTTACAACTTGATTAATATGAACTTCAAATTGAAACTTGCATCTAATTTTTTTTTTCATACTCAGGCGTATACATATCAAAACTATTAATTTTTTTTGGACATTTTGTGCACACAAATGATCAAAATAAAGATTCATTCTCAATCAATGCTTAGCAATCAAGTGTCCAGCTATTAAAGAAAAAAATGATGTATGGTTTATTAAATTCGGTTTGATGAAGTGTTGCATTAGTGAATGTCTGACATATGAATCCACTGTTACTTTGAGAAAAGAAAGTTAAAATTAAAAAAAAGAAAAAATATACCAACACAACTAATGATATTATTTACTGAATTGATCCTTTTGGTAGGCAGGGATTGCGATGACAATATCCTGTACAGTTCCAAACCCACATATAATGTTTTACTACTACTAGAAAGCTTTGACAATTAATAACCTGTTGTTGATCTGAAGCATCACTGATAATACAAACATTATAATACATGCATTTTAATATTACACACTGCATTCTTTTAATAATGTAAGCTATAGAGGAAAGGACATTTCATTAAGACAAACTATGTCTAGAGTTTCATATTGTATTTATCGATATCATAAACTTAGATTGTCTTTTTTTAAATTAATTGTCTGCCAGCACTTAAAATGAATTCTGGACCGCAGCAACAGTCTTCAGACTGTGTTTTGTGAAACCCTGGGGTTCCATGCAACTCCCCACGGGCTCCCCAGGTCCAAATTAATATTCAAGAAGACATTTTGAGTATCACATGGATTACAAAACATTGAAAGCGATTAATTTAATCGTATCTTTATATCTTAATTATTATGATGGCTAAAATATGCAAATTAGATATGGTTTTTATGAGGAAAATTATTATGAAATAATAACTTTCTTCCTTTTACAAAATATATGCCCTACATCGATATATTATTAGTGCTTTTTTTTTAATATTTACTTTTCTAAGGTTGGCAGTAGTTCCATAAAACAAAATTATAGTTTTATAAATTCCTTAAATCGACAAAATTTGAAGACTTCTACAAAATGTTGTAGATACCACACATATTAACACTAGATATCCAAACTAAACAGTTTGCGAAATGTGAATCATTTAAAAAAATCTACTGTATACACTAGGTAATTTGTGATTTGCTTCTTTGATGTAATATAAGTATAGCTGTATGTACCTTGTGTGCAAATTATTGTATTATTCTGAGTTCACACTAATATATTAACTGTAATGAAAACTAACTGAACTGCAGAAGATCTCTTTAATGGCTTACTAAACTCACTAATTAATATATGGAGAGATGTCTAGCATCATATTGCATTGCTGAGCTCTGTCCAGTATTAACAACAAACAATGGCACTGCAAAATTAATTCAATTGCTCAATACATAGTACAGTTAATTATTTGATTTACCTTTATATTTGTTTGCTACATTTCATTTAAGGCTAATGGTATCATCTAAAGCCTGCAAATGCATTCATCAAGACTTCCTGCAACCGTCAGTAAATTTAAATCTTTTATAATAGATATGCATCTGTTTTATGGCAATAAAATGATAAAATAGCCTAGTATATCTACGTAGGTAAACTAACATGACACTTCTTTTTCAATGCTCATGTATTTGTTAATGATGTAATTTGATTGTGAGTTTTTCCAAATGTCTTAAATATTTTTTATTACATTTACTGAAAAAAACCTACATGTAAACAAAATATGCAATTCAAACCCATGTACTTCAAGGATCAGCAATATTTTATGCATATTTACCAAATTATTTAAAGATGGTTGAAGAAAGTTTTTTCTTCATACTCTTTTGGTCCTTGTGAAGAACCAAAAATTTCATTTGCCATGCATACTGCATTACTGAACAATATTTAAGAAAGTTACAGTATAAACAGTAAAAGTATATACTCACTACAGTACAAATACAATCAGCTGAAACAGGCTCCAAAATATAGGAAACATCAGACCAAATACATTCAACAAATACTCTCATGTCTTTGGAGGGCTGGAGTTCAGTGCTAGGTCTAACTTCACGTTCATACACATCATAACGAGTAAATGCAGATACTTTAACCTATAACATAGGCTTATTACCAAATTTCGAGGGGGAAAAGTGGCACAGTTATGTAACTGGAAATTCTAGTACCTTATTTAAAGATACCAAAACTGTAACAAATATAAAAGAACATGCAAACTTCAGCTTTAAAATAAGACAAAATTCAGAGTTAGACTGACACTAACTCTAGAAAGAATGAGTCTACACACTTTAAAGAATATGACATGCACACCCATGCCTTGAGATTCACTTTTCTTAGAATGCAAACAGATTTTTTCCCAAAATTAAAGTTAATCTATATATGAATTTGTCAAGTTTTCAAATATCAGTTCTTTTGCAGTGAATTTCATTTTATGTAAAAGATTTACACGAAGAATAACTGAAAAAAATATAAGATTAAAATGCATAGAACTCTTCTACTGGCTTAACCCTCTGACTGCTCAATTTGTAAACTGAAATCGCTTCCAAAATTGTGTATTTTTTTTTTTTTTTTTCTTTTTGCATATTTTAAATCTATATATATTGGAGAATTGAAAAATGCACTTTTTCTTTCTAGAAAATATTTTTTATATAGATTTTTATCATGAGAAACTAAGTTGCCAGAAAAACCAATTTCAGATGTTGTCACCAAAACAAAATCTTTTTTAAAATAAATTTCAGTCGAATTAGAGTTAATTTCTATTTATTGCATAATATAAAAAAGTAAAATTTAAGAAAATATAAATCGCTGAGCGAAAAATTCCTTAGAAATGTAGTTTAGTATGATAGAGTTAAAAACAGGGTTCAAGGCAAAGAGCAACTTCACATTTTTTGCACCAAATTCAATAAATCTAATTAATAATCAATCTAGTTAATAATTCAATAATTTAATTAAATAATCAAGATAATCGCTGAACGTTTTCTCGCAGCCATTTCTGTACAAAAAAGACAAAAGCAGCAAAAAGAGAAGTTTGAGTGCTAATACCACGTGCCTTCAAATGCCGCAACTTAGTGGACAACTAATGATATCTGTTGGCCAAAACTTTAAACTAAATGCCTAATACTGTATATAATTTATTTCAATGGTTAAACGGGGTAAAAACGGGATGAGCTTCTCAATAAAGGAAGAAAAACATATGTCCGCGGAAATTGTGGGATAAACAAATTTTGCTACATTTGAGTTGCCCGTGGAAATCACGGGATGATCAGCCAGAGGGTTAATACACTTAGACAACAAATTATAAGATATACCTTGATGAATGACATGCATAATAGAACTTTGGAAGACAAATAATAGATTGTGGGTAAAGATACTGATTAAAGTGAATTTAATTGCTGCCAAATTATAGGTATTCACAAAGCTGGATGCTTGATTTCAGCAACTGCCAAACTATCAGGTGTTACACATAATACCACAACAAGCGTATACCAATAGTATATGAATTTTAGCAAACCCGTTACTATCCCTAAATCCACCTGTTAATGTATCAGTAATGAAGATAAATGTGTAAATTCAGTTTATAGCTAGTTGTAACAAATTTTAATAGTATTTCCCTTAAGAGATATTTTTGAAATAGTCTTACAGATGACAGTTATCTTTTTGTGAATCAAAAATTACATGACTGGTTAAGGGTAAATTGCAAAGCACTACAGGAAAGCATCAGAAGTTTAAACTGAGCAGTGACTTTATCATATCTCAGAATATGATGCAGTCTCTGGGACAGATTGCTGCAAAATTTAATTCAGTAGCTTCTGCAAGTTTATGCCAAGCTGAATCAAGGTTCCAAAACAATGTGCTGGTGGCAGTGTGTACATGCCAGAAACTCCACAAACAACAGATCTCTCATGACAAATTAGAGTTCTACAGCTAGGTGCAGAAGTATAACAGTCTCAGGAGTGTTTATTTTAATATCCCTGGGATAACTAAAAACATGAGGTAATATACACTATTTGGCCAAAAGTATCCAGACATCCCCCCTAAAGAAGTGGATAATTTGATGCATAACTGAAAAGGTATAAAAGTGTTGGACTGGTTTGTCATGTCATATGTATGCATTTGTGAGACAATGAGTAAGTCAAAGGAGCTTAGTGACTTTGATTGTGGCAGAACAGAGGGATGCCACATTTGTAGAAATCAGTTCATGAATTTTTGGCCATTCTACAGAAGCAAAAATCCACTGTGAGTGATGTATTTATGAAGTGGAAATGCTGAGGCAGTGAAACTGTGGAAAATCGAAGTGGTAGGCTGAAAAAATTAGTGAATGCCGCCGCAGAACTCTAAAAAGAGCAGTGAAACAAAATTGCAAGTACTTGGTTGAAATCACTCAGGAGTTCCAAAGTTCATCAGGCATTATTCCAAGCAGCAAGACTGTTTGGCAACAGTTAAAAACCACTCACAAGCTGAACATCACTTCTCAGAATGCAATGGTGGAAAGCTCATTGTCATTGGACTGTGGACATGTGGGGAAAAATGCTCTTTGGAGTGATGAATCTCACTTTACAATCTGGCAGTCTGATAGACTAGATACTTGTGGCCAGAGTGTGTAATGGATACAAGATATGTTAACATACTAGCTTGACACATACACTCATTTATTAGCACTTTCTCCAGGATAATAATGCCATGTTCTAACATGGTAACACCAATCGCATTGCTCCTAAACTGCACAGGAATGATTGCAACTGCATATCTCAATCCTATAAAACAGTAATTCACAAACTTTTCCACAGCGCCTTTATTTAACTCAAATTTTTCTGTGGCTTCACTAAAATAAAAGTTTGACTAATCTTAAATAAGAGCTAAAAATAAATAAAACTCATGTACCTTCATCATTTAACATTTTTTATAAATTTTATGAATAATGCGATGGATGAGCCTGCAAGTCACTGCACATTTTCTCAAATCGTGGAATTAAACTGGACACAGCCACCCTCATTTTCCTTTCTACATTAATTTTTGCTTTATAGTTGCTTTTTATTACAATGACTACGAATATACTTCGCAAAAATACCACGTTAAAAATGGAATTAAAATCCACTTAGCCCTATTACTTAGAAAGGGATATTCATCTTTTTATTGAAATCCAAAATTCTATTTACTCCATGCTGCCAAGTTTTGCTTTCAAATTGTTGCCACAAGATAACTCGATATGATTCTCTTCTTTCACGGAAGTAAATTCAGACAGAGCACTAATATAAAATGGATATTGAATAAATGCAAATATTTTGAAAGTTTCATTTTGAAAGTACCGTATTTGACGGCATATAAGACGCATCCTTATTTAGAAGGCCACACACAAGGAAAAAAAGTTTCAAATAGTCCACAATAACTTAAAATGTGGTTTCTTTTAGTTCTCACGTTTCGTAAAAGCCAAATAAACAATCATTGAATGCAATTACCAAACATATTTTTATTAAGGAAAATTAACAAACGGCAAGCTATTTTGAACATGATACGTAAATTTCAATAATGAATAAATGAATGAACAGCAAGCTATTTTGAACATGATATGTAAATTTCAATAATGAATAAATGAATGAACGGCAAGCAATCAAACATAATACAAAATAAAGCAGAAACAACAAAAAACACAGATTCAAAGAAAAGGTTGCCTATCATGAAATTAGACTTTAATCACTTTCAAAACCATAAAAATCCTTTTCACCAACATCATCGTCATCGAAAACAAAAATACCGTCATCATTACTGTTTCCGTCATTGCTAGTATCACCTTCTTCCAATAATGCGTCGTCTTCTGTTCCGTCAAGAGCATTACTGATTAGGTGGTGGACCGAAATGCCTTGCTGCTGCTCTGTTTCCATACACTTTGGCATAGTTTCACACTCCTAGTTTATACTGAATTGTATAGCTTAACCTCTTGTTTCCTGTAGTCATATTTTCCAGGGTATTTTTTTAAAAAAATACTTTTAAGCACCGATACCACCATGTGTGTTGGCTGAGTCAAAGAAAGTATATGTAAAGAAGGAAAGGCTCCATAGATGTAACGTGACCGTTGATAGCATTTGCTTATAAAGCATAATTTTAAGTTTTAATATTTTGGCAACATTGATATTAAAAAGAATGAGTAAAAAGAATGAGTATTGTAAAAAGAATGAGTTCAAAAATGTATCTGGAAGAGAGAGAGTTTCATTATCATGGTTTGGTAGAATGTGGTAAGATTTCTTATGTCTGATTTTCTTTAATAAAAGTTTTCTTTTTGTATATTCCCATAATGTATTTTTTGTTAGAAGTGGATGATTCTTTTGAGAATGTTATATATATGCCAATCTTAAAAACCAACATTTCGTAGCAGAGCGTGGTTGCTCCCTCTGTTAATAAACTTTTAGATAGAACATTGATGTTGTTTAGGCTTAACAAAATCGCCAATTTCTCTGAGAGATAAATTAGACTTGTATTATAATTAGTGAATATAAATTAGAAAATATGGCATATAATATGATAAATTTGAGTCATATAGAAAAATTGAGTGACGATAATTATCTTATTTGGGCCAATAGAATTGAAAGTGAATTAAGAAATTTAAAAATACGGAGAAGTGTGATGGAAGCTGATGAACCACCAAAACCATATAAAAAGGGTGATGTTAATTTCGAAAATGAAATAAAAACTTCGGAAGTATGGGATGATAACGCGATAGTAAGAAATATAATGAATCCAACTATGACAGCTTCACAAGCGTTAAAATATGCAAATGAAAAGAACGCAAAGAAGTTATGGGAGAAAATCAAAAATGAAATGGCGGCAAGAACAGAAGATATTCAAATCAAATGTAGAATAGAATTAGCTCAACTGAAAATGAGTCAAAATGAATCAGTAGATGATTATATGAATAGAGCTGTAATTCTAAAAAGTAAAAGTATTCAAGTTGGAGATGAAATAAGAGATAAAAAATTAATTTACTTCATACTAGAAAGACTTAGAGAGGAATTTGATGTAAAAATTATTGAAAGCAATAAAGAGAAAGATCTAGCTTCAATTAGACAAGCTTTAAAAGAAACAGAAGGAAAAAATAAACAAAGAGGAAAAGAAATAGAAGTAAGTTCTAAGGCAAAAGAAAACTGGATAAAATCGAAATATGAAAGAAGATGCTTTAATTGTGGAAAATTAGGACATTTAATAAAAGAATTTATAAAGTGCTTTTACTGTGGAAAATTCGGCCACAAATCAACTTAATGTAAAATGAAAACTAAAGAAGAACACCGACAGAAGAGAAATGTAACAAATAAAACTTATAGAATGTCAAGCAAGGAAAGAGAATATGAATAAGCTACATGCTTATTTGAAGTATCTAAGAAAATAGAAAGCTCATATCTTAATCAAGATAGAAATGATGGAAATAAAATAAATGAACAAGAGAATAGAAAAATTAAATGGATTATTGATTCAGGAGCCACATCTCACATGGCAACTAATAAAGAAATATTTACTAATTTTAAAGATGAAGAGCGACAAATAATGACGGCTGAAAAGGGGCCATGATCAAATCAGTTGGTATTGGTAACACTAAAATGCAAACTGATAGAAATAAGAACATCTTGAGAGTAGGTTCTGCAAGTACTGAATTTAAGTGAAAATCTGCTGTCAGTATCAAAAATTGTAGATCATGATTTAAAAGTAATTTTTACCAAGAATTTCTGAAAACAATTATGAACCTTGTACATCAGGTAAAATAACACGAACATCTTATGAAAGTGTCAAATTTAAGCAATCTGAAGATATTTTAGAATTATGGCACACAGATTTAGTTGGACCAATTGAGAAATCAATAGAAGGAAGCTGTTATTTTTTAACAGTGGTAGATGATTACAGTAATTTCATATTTGTGATAACAATTGAGAAGAAGAGTGGAACTTCAGAAGCTCTAATCAAACTTATCATTCAAGAAGAAAGACAAACCGGAAAGAAACTAAAAAGAATTTGTAGTGATAATGGTAGTGAGTTTTTAGCTAAAAATATAAAAGAGTTTTTTGAAAAAATGAGAATTAAACATGAACTTACAACCCCTTATACTCCGGAAAGTAATGGAAAAGCTGAACGTTTTAATCGTACTATAATTGAATCTGCTAGAACTATGTTAATTGATGCTGAATAACTGATAAAATTTTGGTCTGAAAGCGTTAAAGTAGCTGTACATGTGAATAACAGGAGTCACAAAAATGATAAAAGGTTTACACCATATGAACTATATAAAGGATGCAAGTCTAACATTACTTATCTTAAAAGATTTGGATGTGAAGCATATGTTCATATAAGACGAGAAAAACGTAGAAAGATGGATCTAAAAGCTAAAAAAGGAATTATGATACGCTATAGCATGAAGAGAAAAGCATACAAAATTTATATCCCTGAACAAAATAAAATTCAAGAAGCGAGAGATGTAAAATTTGATAAACAAAAACTTGGATCACCTTTACTAGAAGAAAATTATTTAACATTCGATAAAAATCAAATATTAGAAGAACTTATTATTTTTATAAGGAACAAACTAATGGAAATGTAAATAATTCAGAAATAACTGACAGATACTATAGAGAAGATAATATAACAGATGAAGAAGCTGAGAAAATTTTGCCATCCAACAGTGATGATGAACATGATGATAACAACTCATTGGAAAAGCCAACCGAGTATCCACAAATAAATGAAGAACCTGGAAATGATAGTCATGGAAATTCTGTACAGAAAAGACCAGTGTGAACTACGAAGCCCCCCAGAAAAATTAAAAGATTATGTAGTATACAATACAAATGAAGGATGACCTAAGACGTATGATGAAGCTACAGAATCTGCTGAAAGTGAATTCTGGCTACATGCAATGACAGAAGAATTGAGTTCAATGGAGGCTAATGAAGTCTGGGAATTAGTTGAAAGACCCATCGATAAGAAAGTTATTAAAAACCGCTGGATATTCTCAAAAAGGGATGAAAAGGGTAATTTAGAAACAATTTGCAAAGCAAGACTAGTAGCAACTGGGTTTAATCAAAGAAAAGGAATTGATTATGAAGATGGATTTAGCCCAGTAATGAGACTTGCAACCTTAGAACATTACTATCCATTGCTGTTTACAAAATAAGATTTTTCCTATGTAAAATCTGCATATTTAAATGAATGCTTGGATAATCCAATTTACATGGAACAACCACCTGGCTTTATATCAGATCCGAACAAAGTATATCATGTAAAGAAAAGTATATATGGATTACCACAATCAGGAAAATGCTGGTATGATGAATTATGTAAAGTTGTATGTAAAGTTCTTAAAGAAAAGAATTTAACTAGACTAAAGTCAGATCCATGTGTTTATATTTATAAAGATAAGATCAAATATTTTATCATAGCAGTATATGTGGATGACTTAATGGTGACTGGAAATTCAAATTCTGAGATAAATGACATCATCCTCAACTATCTAAATCGTTCACATTACGAGAAGTCACTAAAACACAAAAATTTTTAGGAATAGACATCCGGCAAGAATCTGGAAAACTTATACTCAATCAAGAAAACTATATAACAATCTTAAAAAACTTTGAAATGCATGAATGTAAACCTATCAAGAATCCAGGAATATTGGGTGAAAATCTTGATGACATAGCATCTTTGCCACCTGTGTCGAAGACAAAATATCAAGAAGCATTAGGTTCATTGATGCACTTAGCAACGGACACAAGGCCAGACTTAGCTTTTGCAGTAAGTAATTTGTCAAGATATAATCAAGATCCCAGAGAGAAACACTGGAAAGCTGTAAAGAGGATATTTAGATATATTAAAGGAACACAAAATGCTTGTTTAGTGTATATTTTAGACAATGGGAAATTAAATGCTACATCAGATGCAAGTTGGTATACCACTGAAGATGGAAAATCATTTGGAAGTTATTTCATTAAATTAGGTAAAAATTCCATAAATTGGAAGTGCAACAAACAAAGAATAGTTGCTCTATCTACAATGGAAGCTGAACTTTTAGCATTCTGTGAACGTGCATGTGACGTTAAATGGTACATCTTCTTAATTGAAGAATTGGGTCAAGATGATCTAATTGGCAAACCAATAAATTAAAACAGACTGTCAAGCATTAATAGATTGGATTAAAAAACCAAAACAAAATAGCAGTTCAAGGCACATTAATAGAAAATATTTCTTTGTTTAGGATGAATATGAAATGAATCAAATCATTCCTCAGTTTGTGTGTTCACAAAATCAAGAAGTGGATATTTTAACAAAGTATCTACCTAGGGTGAAATTAAAAGATGGACTATTAAAGTATGGACATAACTGACTGATTAAAATTATATCTTTAAATACAAATAAAGGGGGGAATTGATAGTATTTGTTTATAAAGCAAAATTTTAAGTTTTAATTTTTTGGCAACATTGATATTAAATTGTAACAAGAATGAGTTAAAAAATGTATCTGGAAGAGAAAGAGTTTCATTATTATGGTTTGGTAGAGTGTGGTAAGGTTTCTTATGTATGATTTTCTTTAATAAAGTTTTCTTTTTGTACATTCCCATAATGTATTTTTGTTAGAAGTGGATGATTCTTTTGAGAATGTTATATATATGCCAATCTTAAAAACCAACAGCTGTCGAACCTGTTCGAACTTCGACATTAGCTTTGAGCTTTGGTGCTTTTTGGCGACGGATATTTCACGCATGCCCAAAATAATTATGGCAGATTTAGAAAAAGTTATGTGTGTCTAGACCTTTATCCGGGTTAAAAATAGCATTCAGTATTGAAAGTTAACCTGTGTCCATCACATAAAAGACGTAGGTAACATTTTTGAGATCAAATTTAGGAAAAAAAGTGTGTCTTATATGCCATCATTGTCAAACCAGATAATTAGCCATGATAACTGCCCTTCAAACATGGTTTTTATATCTTGTGAAAGATCAACTTCATTTGACGTCAAAAATAGCTGAAATATTAAAAAACAACCTTTGCTTGCATTTTTATTCAATTTTCTCCTCCATAGTTTGAGTTTTTCATAAAAGTTTAGATTTTTCCCATTAACTTCGAAAGGTGCATGCTTTTCCCCTGCAGATATAGATTGAGGGAATTCAATTTTGAAAAAAATGCCACATAAATATGTTAGTTTTATTAAAAAATTAGCATCAGCAAAATCTTCTGCATCTTTGTATCTTTCTCCTTTAAGGAAAATAAAAATTTCTTGCCACTGTTCAAAGGTACATGATAAAATATTAACACGAGAAAGCCATCATGAACTGCTGTAGCAGAACAAAGACAAGTGTTCGGCTCCCATATTCTCCCACAATTAAAAAAAAAGAAAAAAATCTTGCTTTCAATGGACTAGATTTTGTAAAATTTACCACATTCACTACAGACTAACACCTGATTCAGTGCAAGACTCAGATGCTTTGACATAAGTGCTTCTTTGTGAGTAATGCAATGGGACCACAGTGCACTTGGTGATTTGTTTCGAAGAAGTGCCTGTAATCCTCCATAGCAGCTAGATAAGGAGAGAACTCCATCAGTACAAACATCAATGCATTTAGACAAATTAAAATTATTTTCAGATATGGATGCATCAAGAATCTCTAATAGATCCTGAGCCTTCCCTCCTACAGTGATATGTTTTCAAAACAAAAGGTCTTCTTTAATAATATTACTACCTATCATTCATACATAGCATATCAAATGAGCATCCTAATTATTATCCAAAGCCTCATCTAGCTGAAATCCAAATTCCACTCCTTTAATTTTTCAATTAATTGATCGTTGCTATACTCTAACACATGTAGAATACTCCGACTAACTTTTAAAAGCAGCTTCTCAGTAGACTCACCAACTATGATGGTCATCATATCTACAGCAGCTGGTAGAATAAGTTCTTTTGAGAGGGTATGAGGCTTCTTATATTTCGCGATTCAGTAAGCCACCTTGTAAGATCAGATGATGATGCAGTGTTAAAAGATGTATTTGTTGTTGTTTCAGTTATTTTAACTTCCTGGCAAAACAAATGACTGGGTATGTTAACAAAGCTGTGGTGATTAGCTTCTAAATGCCACTTCAATTTAATTGGAAGCATACAACTCTGCTGACAAAAACTTTCATATACAATGCACATTGCAGTTGCTCTTCATCATTAATTTCTGTTGATGTAAAACCAAACTCTAAATAACTGTCATCATATTTACGATATTTTTGTTTCTTCATAGTTATATCACTGGTCACTGGTTGAAGACATACTTTCTTTACCTGCACTATTCAGTTCTTACTGTTCAAATATTGTTCCATTAAAGATGCAAAAGCAAAAAAAAATCACAAAACTATTTATCAAAGACAACAAACAAGAAGTAAATATAACACTATCAATACTACATGAACTAATTTATACCAGTGTTCATTTATATGAAGCGCTTAGTTTAATTTCACAAGATTTAGATTGTAAACCCACTGACTGAATCAAGATGGCAAAGTTTATATGCTTTACACAAGATCCTCCAGAACAGACCAAATCTGTCGCGAAGGGTCTAGGCACCTCAACGTGTTTATGCTACAGGTCAACCTAAGTTGAGAACATTGGATATAATAGAAAGTGTATGCATCCATCGCAGAATATAGTTCTAACATTTCGAGATGTTATAAAAATTATGCTATGAAATATAAATATAAATGCATTGCTTGTCCAGCAAAGAGAATGGAATGAAAAAAAAAAAAAAGGCGTGAAACAATAGACTATGTTGCATCCAGCTTTTTATTTAAAAATTTGCTGATTTCATATCAATCATTCAATGATCAGGAAGACCTCTTTTTTGGCATTAATGAAACTGCAAATTCCAGTAACCCTGATCTTACCCCACTTTCGATGAGAAACACAAATAAAGCATTCATTCATTCACTGACAGGGAAGAGAAGAGAGCAACTGCTATGGCATCTGCTTCATTTTGACATACGTGTATAATTTCAAAACCACCTAAGGCTGGAAACGACTACGCAATTCCACTAAGATTATCATTATGAATATTTTTGTCAAATTACGGGAGCATTTTCCTAATAGATCCAGCAATGACATTGTTACTTTTGCTGCTTATCTGAATTGCTTTCTGTGACAAGCATAAATCGCTTGATATCTGATTGGAAAGAAAAGGGATTTTAACCCCCCCCCCAAAAAAAAGAGCTCTGAAAATCAGTACATGCAAACCCAAATCAAACAATATGAATAGCTTAACTTTAGCAACAATACAAAGAAAAGTTCACAATTTCCTTTTATGGAATGAGCTCATGAAAAGGTCATTCTAATCTTGTACGTGTGTGACTAATCTCACTTGTCTGACGGTAACATCAAAATAAGCCAATGAAATTTATTGTGACAAATGCAAGATTGCCCATCATTGGCAAGAGCCTCGAGCACCATACAGGTGACAGAACAACTTCCTTCACTCCCACTCCCCCCATTTTGATGGAGATCACTATGGAAGGACAGGTCTGAGAGTATCCCACTTCTCATTCCTTACCACAAACCTCAAGAGAAGGACTTTCTTTTCTCCATATATTTAGAGTGTCCCCATACTGCAAAGACACTGTACATTTACAAACAACCTTGCCTTCTCTTGGATTCAAACCCTGGCCCTTCGGTTCCCCTAAACACTATACCATCTGGGTGGCCTTATATGTGTTCTCAGGTTAGATTTCCGCAAGGTATAGTGTGATCAAAAATGTGCAGCACTGCCATCTCGCATTCACAAAAATATTCTATGCAGATGACTTTAGTTTCATACACGGTTAAATAAAAACAAACCACACCAAAAACTGTACATTTTTAGCTTCACTTTTTTTTTTTTTTTTTTTTTTTTTTTTTTTTTGTTAGATGAAATGTCTTGGTTCAATAAATTATGAAGCTTTATTTCATAGTGCTCCTGTGAAAATGATGCATCTCCCCAGGGCGCCGCAGCACAAAGTTTGGGAACCACTCCTATAAAGAATTTGTGGAAAGCTATCTTCACGCTGTTAACTAATTACCATATTTTAGAAATGATTTATAAAAGGACAATAAGGAATGTTGAAAGAAAATGCCTCCATCATGATTCAAGTATCTCACTGTCAGTGGAAACTGCTGTTGCTTTCTGAATGTTAAGTGAATCAACATGCAACAAAATAGATACGTATATATTTTTTTATTGTATAAATGAAAAATTATACGATCTAGGGACCTGCTGGACAAAAAATATTTTACAAAATAAAATAATACAGTCAAATACCAAAAATCCGCCGACCTGAAATCCGCATTGCCTCTCAGAATATAAACATTCAGTTTATAAGTTCCGGAAACCGCAACATTGAGTACAAATATCAAAGAAAAAAATACTTACCAAATAATGACGTCATAATTACCGGATAATAACGAGTCAAAACAGAAATACCAAATTATTGATATAAAAAAGTTTTAAAAAAAAGATAACTTTATTTTCCCTCTAATCTGCATCGAGGTAAAAAAGCAGACTATTCACTCAACTCTTTGTTCAAGTTCACGATTCACGTTGTTGTATTTTCTGAGCTTTGTTATTTCATTTCACGAGATTGTTTAGTGCTGCTTTTTTTATCCAGATACTTTGTGGATAAATTAAGAATATTTTAAATTTCAGCCCTTTTTAATACAGTGACAGATAAGAAACGCACTCGTGATTTTACTGCTTGCAACGTTGAAAAACATAAACACGTTGCATTGACGGTAACGCAAAAAGTGCAAATTCTGCAAAAGATGGAAGCAGGTGGTTCGCAATTTATAGCAGAATGGTTCGGAATTGCGACACGATTGTGTATGATATATGGAAAAATAAAGAAAAGTTGTTGAAATTTTAATGCAACAGTGATTCTAACACCGGAATACGAAACCGGAAATCTTTGCATGAGGCGAAATCGACAAACATCGATGCTGTGTACATATAATACAATGAATAATATAATCAATTTATCTATGTAATAATAATTTAATGCATGTAATAAATTATTGCAATAATGTATATAATAATTTAATTAAATGTATCTAATACACATTATTCATTTTGCACTTTTAGTCTGAATATTATGCTTTATCTTTTCTGTCCTGAAATCCGCACAACCTTTGGTCCCAAGCTTTGCGGATTTCTGGAATTCTACTTTATAGCATTTAACATACCGTTGAAGTGCTTGGCATAAAACCCTCTAGATGCCTAGTCTTTAAAGATGACATACTTGGTAAGTGATCCTCTTTAGAAACTGAACCTAGAAATGGACATGACAATGAATAATTATTCACATAAAATACTGTTTGCAAGCACATTAACGCGACTTTTCAGCTATTTTTTCATAAGTATAAAAACTAAACCATATAAAACTGAAATTTTAAAAAGAAAGCTCATGAAGAAATAATTTGAATATAACAACCTTCATTGGTTACTCTTAACCGTGCAATCTTGGGGTCTTTCACTAATAATCCCAGTAAAACCATGCTCTTAGGATTCTCACCATAACATAAAGCAATAAGCGGTAGTCTTTTCCCTCCATCAGACTTGATAGACTTATATATAGAAAGTAGTTTCCTGTAATGGAAAGTGATAATTTAGTTACTAATCATTAAAATATGCTAAAAATCACATTTTCTAAAAGGACACAGCACTTAAAGCTCGCTTAAATGAAAATCTAAAAACCAAATCAAAGATTTATAGCTGGATTAATTTCAAACAGGAAAAGGAATGGATAAGCAATAAGTAAAAAAAAATTAATATTTTGTTGCTTTCGGTTTATTAGTCTGAATATATATAGCACTAAAGTAAGAAAAAACAGGTTTTAAAAATATGCAAGTATTACACAATTTAACTAGACTAATCCTCTTTGACAAACAGCTACTTCTAGAATCCAGTTCTGCTGCTTTCAGATTCATATCCTTTTATTCCATCTCCAAATTTGTTAAAGAATACCAAGTGTAAGTTCATCATATATATTTGTTTTCTGATTTTTTCTTGCTAGTCTCGTGCTATTTCTGACATTATAGTAAAACTGCAGTCGGTCCATCTCTTAAAACTTTTAGTTTACCATCCTGGAACAAGAGGAGGAAGAAAGAAAAAAAAAAAAAAGAAAGAAAGAAAAGGAAGGAAGGAATATATTTATGACATGAAATTTCACAGATTCTCAAGACCTACAGAAAGAAAACATTTTAAATTAATAAATTCGTAGCAAGTATATTTAACAGAAATAATTTTACAAAACTGTTATAACAATACTTTATTCACCCCTGTTTCACATTTAATGTACTGTGTATAGACAAAAGTCAACTGAATTCATTTACTTATATATGGAATTGTCCATATAACATAAACCAGGGATTTTCAACCTGTGGTACGGAAGAGAAAAATAGGTGGCACACAAACAATGTAATTTTTACTATTAAATTCAAAAATTAAATACCCCAACATCCCATTTAAGTTTATTTCTCTAACATGTAAATTTATGCAATTTGAACTTTGTTCAAGGTCAAAAGCCACTCATAGACTTTAGCAAAATAATCAGTTTTTATTTTCACAAACATTCTTTTAGTACACATAACAAAATTTGTCATAAATGATGATTTTAAAAGGAGTAATAGAAATAGATGGATTTTATAGGAAACAAAAAAAAAAAAAAAAAAAAAAAAAATCTATAAAAAGATAATCTCATTAATTAATTAATTATCTCATTAATTTTTTTAGAGTTGATTCAATATTTTAGCATGTCCACACTTTACGTCACCACCATTTTCAGGCTCGTACTGCTCTATTTTCAATTAGGATCATTCTTTTTATGTCGATTTCCTGTGTCTAACAGCATGTATTTTGTCTTGTTGCTTTGTACTTCTAACTTTTCTATGCAGTTTGAGAATAATGTCATTTGTTTTCGAAGAACTCATAATATATTCTGCAATTAAATATTTGTGAAAAAAATAATAAAACAAACCTATATTTTCAAAATGAAAAAATGGCTAGGACTGACTAAGTGGAAAACTGATGATTCACAGGTGATGGATTCATAGCAATCTACTAGCCCTTAAAATACTGGAAAGAAAAGAAAAATTGTTTATAGAAAATACAATAAAAGTTATTTATCATTTGGGTTTACTTGGAGATGAAATGGACCCTCAACCTCAATATGTGTTTGCGGTGAAGCAAAGAAAGAAACCATCATTTCTGAAAAGACATCTTGAATCTCAGCATACCAATTTAAATGATAAATCTGAAGAATATTTTAAGACGAGATTATTGGAGTTCAAAAATAGCAAACAAGTAAGGAAGGGTTTTTTATTACTTCAAGTGAAAAAGCTTTGGAAACTAGTTATCTAGTAAGCCTAAGAACTGCCACAGGGTTCATAGCCACATTTTAGTTAAAAAAATAAGCACCTATAAGTACTTTTCAAGCACATTTTAAGGAAAAAATAAGCACCTGTCTAATTACATTATACACAACTGCATCATAACCTTAAAAGAAAAATTAGACTTGTAATTTAAAATATGAGCAATGCAATATTTATTAAGAGAATGAGCATTACCTCAACTATGGAAAACAATTAACTTTTTTTTTAAATTTTAAATGACAGTTCAATTTACAGAATTAGTTTACAATGAGAGGGGAAAAAAACTATGCAGAACTAAACTATATTACAAAATTTAATGATAATATTTCAGTTGAAAATACAGAAAATAAATAATAATAAGCCATATTAATTGTATTCATTTGGCACCTAATAATAAATATAATTTATTTTCCCACTCATATTAATATTTAAATAATTCAACTTAAATCAAAATTCTGAACATTTTCTAAATTTTCATTGCATAACAGTTTTTCCTTAACATATATCCCAAGCAAAGTAATTTAAGTAAAAAAGAGGCACATTTCTGAGACCAGAAGACGGGAAATTGCTTCATTCAGTCATCCTTCAACAGTAAAAGCTTAACTAACTCGCATACTCGGAAATTCCCGAATATTCCGGACAGTAACTGGAAAAAGAGGAGTGGGGGAGATTGTAGCTGTTCTTTAGATTTAAATTTAGGCTAAATAAATGATTTTGACATTTCGATATGTGCATCATATAAAACCAACGGAACTGAGAAATATTCTGCTTAGAAAGCACAGTAAAACTCTTTTAAGTGTGCATAAACAAATCTCAGACTGAACATCAAATTAATTATCAATGCAAAATACCGCAAACGTTATTGCGCAATACGTGCGGCGTAATTCTTCCATATTTGATATTACTCAATCGGAATCAACAGCTGCATGTATTCGGAGAAAAAAGAACTAAATAAAGGAAAAGAAAGAGACTTACTAATCTAGTGTGTTTCTGATTCTAATTTTCAACAGACTGTATTAAATTTCCGGAATAGAATCAATCTTCGCTTGGGTTGCGTAGACCGCAAAAACTTTTAGTCCTGTACAATCCAGATTGGACAGTGACAAAAAAAAGTCTGCTGCTTCAATATTAGAGATTTTGCGGAAAAACTCCTATCCTTCGTACTGTATAATGTATTGGCAAAGAAAATGAAATTATTTTGATTATTCAATTACTTTCCTTTTATTTAACCCATTCCGAATATTATTCCTTAGAAAGCTAATCTGTGTAAAATCACACCCATTTTGGGAAGTTTATCTAGTATACTTCAGCAGTTACTGCAACTATATTATTATAAATATTCATACATATGCTCATAATATAAGCATAATGATCATAATAAACACGAATATGAACTGACCACGCGGAACGAGAATGCAAATTATTAAAATCTTGATAGAAATTCAAACGTGTGTAGTATTTGGGTGGGAAGAAAAGAATACCGAATGTACCGGAATTTTCTACGTTTTCGCAATTCTTTGGCCAATAGAACGACGTGCACCTGTCTGTACTCTCGCACGTACCATAGGTTACATTAATGCAGAGGAAGGGGGGAAGCAATTTTCGGGAGTATGATTCACCATCTGACGTTGCATATAAGAAAGAAAAGTTTATTTAGTTTCGGCTTTAGTACGGGGAAAAAATGCGCGTTCATTAAAAACAAAGGATTAAAAAAAAAAGCACTAAAAACAAAAAAATAAGGACTTTAAAGAAAAAGTAAGCACCTATAAGGGCCTTTATATTTTATTTTCAAATATAAGGACTTATAAGCACTTGTAAGGACCGCTACGAACCCTGTGCCACACTCTTGGAGAAAACCTTATATTACCAGAGCTAAAGATATCGTTTTAACATTATTCAATGAAAAAGTGGCTAATGAACTTTTGTTCAAATGTACCTGAAATTTTACCTCGTGAAGAAAAAGAGCAACTGATAGAAATTTCCTGTAATTGAATTCTAACTAAAATTTTAAAAAATAACACACTTGTTAACTTTGGGCTGAACCGAAAAAAAAGAATTTAAAGGCATTCCAAATAAAACTATATTTGATTTCTTGCACCAACTATTCATGTAAACAAGGATTTTCTTCCAAGTTATATTTGAAAAATAAGTACAGAACAAAATTAAAAGCGGACCTTAATTTACAGTTAAAGGTAAGTGAAATAACACCTGACATAAAGAAACTGATCCTCTTAAACAAGGCCAAATTTCACACTAAATTTTGGAATTAAAGCATTATAACTTAAATTTTGATAATTAAAATAGAAACCAATTTTTAATTTAATATTTTTTCATGTGCATATTTAATACAAATAGCCAACGGGTTGTGTAAATGGCAGTTTTTTGTAAAATATTTCTGTTGAGAAACTGAAAATAATCATTGTAAAATGTAGTAGTGGTACTGAAGTTTTTCAATTTTTTTAGATGGTATGCAATAGTCAAAAGGTTGAGAACTGCTGACACAGACATACATTCTCAAGTCTATAAAAAAGATACATGTATGTATTAACATTATTGAAGTGCTTTGGTGCTATATGAGTGAACAGAAAGAACTGAACACATCAGAATGGAACATAACTGGGGCCCACAAGACTAAATATTTTCAGTCGAAATTTCTGTGGAGTTGAATGTTCTGCACAGCATGCGTCTTTAGTGAAAAATGTTACGGTGAAGTGAAAATCCCATTAAAGTTTTCAATTTATTATCCTAGTACATGCAAAAAAACTGGGTAAACCTGGACTTGTTAGCAAACTCCAAGAGCTACCTTAAAAGTCATTTGGGACTAGTGGCCAATGACAGGACTATCCACCAGGAAATTATTGCTGTGTTGGTGTTAAGAAGGCATTGAAAATAAATGCTAAAACCTAACATTTTGGAATGATGCAACAGGAACTCCATTAAATATATCACTAGAAGAGTGCCCTACAAAATACTGAGTCTTGGCATATGACCTAGCATTTTGATGGTCTCAGGTTTCTCAATATCTGTAATTCGCCAAATTACTTTGGGCAATGATGTGCATACCATGATATGGCAACCGTTTTAAGCAGGTCTTTTCTTGTTTAATTGTAACAACACATCTATTCACAAACCAAGGTCAGCCAATGATGTAACTTATACGCTTCATTTCTTTTGCTTAATGAAATTCTCACAGTACTTCACTGTTCTTGCTAGATCAAAGTACTGCTGTCTATTTGTAATGCTACTGCCATCTTCTTGAGCTTCTTGTCGTACAAGCAGCAGACGTGGTATGTTGATAGCTCAGGGTCATTATCTTGCATACCCAACATGAATATGATACTCATCCTACACAAAATTTTTAATACAGCCTTCCTGGTTTTCTAGTAAACAGCCTAATACATTCAAACTAGCTATCTAATAACCAGACATAAGAGGAAAGATTCTGCAACATGTTTTCATATCATACTGTACCACCAATAGTTTGCAGCTCGATGGGTGATCATGTTGGGGCTATAACAGTTTTGATGCCAATCAACTAGAACCAAAAGCTTCTATGATAATTAAGCTGACTTAAGTTATAAATTTTTATGAAAATGCAACTTGAAAATAAAAGAAAAAAGCGGGAGAAAGATACATCACAGTTAAGGGGATACCACTTGACACAAACATGAATACTGGCACAAAATGTAACTGGAGATAGGAAGCGAAGCGTAACTAGGATGTAGCTCCTTAATAATAATGGTTGATTTAATTAAAGCAAAAATAAATATTAAAAAAAAATGAAGACAAATGCAGAAATTCATAATTAAGAATGCATGTAATTATTCCAATCAAACAGTTGAACAATTCTTCATTCCTAGTTGCAGGTGACAGAATTCTATCAGTGTAAGCTTTTGACACCAGAAGTAAATATACTAAACACCTAGAAAAGGAATGCCTTACACTCTAATCCAGCATCCTTTCTGTAAACATTTCTTCTTGTAGCAGTATCTTTTGCTACAGCTCCCTTTCAGTGTTTTGGTAGGAGTAAAATACAGTTTCCCTTTGACGATTTCAAATGAAATCTTTCAGTATGGATAATACTTTTATCTTGGAAGAATTAAACTGTGACAGCTTGCTATTTGGCAATAGCCAAATTATGAACACACCATTGATTTTTAACTAAAAAAATTACTACTTTAACACACACACACACACACACACACACACACAAAAAAGAGAGAGAGAGAGAGAGAAAAGGGAAACTACAAAACAAAAAATTACTCCATAGATGCTCAGTCCCAATGATATCTTTGTATAGCTAATACAGTAGAAGTCCACAAATCCGCAACGCTTGGGACCAGAAGTTGTGCGAATTTTAGGATTTTGTGGATTTCAGGACAGAAAAGATAATATTCAGACTAAACGTGCAAAATAAATAAGGCGTATTAGATACATTTAATTAAATTATTATATACATTAATACAATAATTAACTATATGCATTAAATTATTATTAAATATATAAACTGATTATATTATATTGTTCTTAGACTCCTCTGTTTTTAAATCAGCATGAATCTGCTTCCTCTTTTCCCTCTAACAAGCGAGCTAGTCTAGCCCCTCGTTGGCGTGAACGAACTTCATGTAAGGAGTAGTCTTGAAATAGTTAACCCATCACTCCACCACTGCCAAAACCATTCGTACGAGACAGCATCGAGGTTTGCTGATTTCGGCTCATGTAAAGATTTCCGGTGTTAGAATCACTGTTGCTGTAAAATTTCAATAGCTTTTCTTTATTGTTCCGTATATCATACACAGTCCGTATGGCAATTCCATATTATTCTGCTATAAACCGAGCAGTAGCACCTGCCCCCATCTTTAGCAGAATTTCCACTTTTTTCATTACCGTTGATGCAACTTATTTACGTTTTTCAACGTTGCAAGTGGTAAAATCACGAGTGCTTTTCTTATCTGTCAATGTATTAAAAAGGCGCTGAAATTAAAAATATTCTTAATTTATCCACAAAATATCTGGATAAAAAAAAAATTACATCACTAAACAATCTCGTGAACAACAACGCGAAGCTCGAACTTGAAAGAAGAGTTGAGTTAATCGTCTGCTTTTTTACTTCGATGCAGATTGGAGGGGGAAAAACTCTTATCATGATGTCAATAATTTGGTATTTCCATTATGACTGATTATTATTCGGTAATTATGATGGCATTATCCAGTAAGTATTTTTTTCTTCGATATTTCGTACTCTATGTTGCGGTTTCCGGAACCTATAAACTGAATGTTTATATTTTGAGAGGCAACGCGGATTTCAGGAGTTGGCAGATTTTCGGTATTTGACTGTAATAAGATGATACACATGGGTTACAACATTTGGCTATAGGTATATGGATTGGTATTGATTTGGTACAGGATTTTCGACTAGCAACCCATTAATCAGAAAGTACCAAGCATGTTTACATTTTCTAAAACAAATCTAATGTTAAGTCATGCCACATTTACATTCACACATCTTTCTAAAAGTAATCTGACAAAAGAATTACATAGCAATATGAAATTATTACATTATAATCACACATTTAACATTAGATAAAATTAAAATAAATTAATTAAATACTGAAAAAAGCTCAAGATAATTTATATGAGACTAATATGAATACTAAGATGCCAATATTTTATTCTGTTGCCATTCTAGACCAAGTAGTAATGCATGAATGATTTCAGTACGTGTTTAAAAACTTGTCAACTTGTTTGAGAAACTTTTTTAATATAATTCTGTGTTACAATTTAATGAAAATTTTCTCTGTAAACTACCTTTTTAATTTTTTTTTTTTTTTTTTTTTTTTTTTTTTTTTTTTTTTTACTGATATAAGATTTACTTAATGTTTAAACCTCATTGAAAAGTATAACAAGTACCATACAATATTCTAAAATCAACTTTTGTATTACTGCACTGCTTTTATTCTTTACTCACCTTCCTATACTGATATCTAATGGATGAAGAATAAATTCTGAATTCCCCATTTTTTCAAATAGCAATTGAAAGTCTGGCATTTGAGGCAGCTCATCAGGATTAGGTGAAATTTCCCTCCCCTTCTCAGATGATGTTGAGCTATGCCTTTTCTGTGAAAATAAAATTTATGAATTCATTATTGGACAAACTATGATGTATCCAATATACTATATATTGCAGCTGAAAGACTTAAAACTTTATTTTTGGCAAACCTATCAACAATGCAAGTAAATCTTAAAGAGTGTGCTCCTTATGTAAAACTAACTACATTGTTATATGTCAGTAGTTAAGTCTTGAACATATGCTGACAGCATACAGTAAGGGAGCTTATAGTAAACAAGTAATTCCTACCCAATTAAGCTAAAATGATAATTATATATCATTATATGAAAGTGGTTTCTAATTATATTATACTCAGGAAAATTGGGGGGGGGATACTGGTTCCTAAACACTGCATTTTGAAGAGCAAAGAATATCCAATAGTGTATCAGTTTCAATTCCATAAATTAAAAATTTCTCAATGTCAAACTTGTTAGTACATGACTTGACTCTTCTTTAGAGATATACTAAATGAAAGGTTACGGCAAAGACCTGGATCAGTAATGAATCAAACAAATGAAACAAGCCCTGCTGTCATCACCAGAAGACACTTATTTAAATCAGAGGGAGAAAGAGACAAAAGAAATAGCTGAGGCAATTTAAAAAATGGGTGTAATTAAAGGATAAAAGAGAAAAAATATTTATGCAGATGACCAGCCACCCAAGTATTAACCATCTTAGAGATTTAAAAGTGAGCAGCACATGTTCTAAAAAGGATATAAACTACTCAGGTTTGATTGAACAGTTACATACAAATATTATTTCATTGTAAAATGTCAAAACAAAAGTAAAATATACAAAAGCTATCGAAAAACATGTTTCTTATTATTGTGCAATATGATAAAGATCCGTTTTTATACTGGAAGCTCACATAGCACTGTGAATTTAGTACAAATTTATTGAAAAGTGAAGTGAAGAAGATCAACTGGTCTAAGCGAGATAGAACAGAAAAGTAATATATATTTTATGGATCAACATATCTGCAAGGCACAGATCTATTGATGATCTATTGAGATAAAGTTTATAAAATATTTTGGGGTCATTGATATTTAGTAGAATGCAGATATTTGCATATCAAATTTGTATTTCTGTCTAAAATTTAATCTGTATATTATTTTCCCTCAGTTATACATACAAAAAAAAAACTTTACATAATTTACCCGGCTTCTAGTACTTGTCAATGTTTACACTCTTCGTTGGTTGCTGACTGTTAAATAGCCCAAAAGAAGCAGCAACAATCCCAATTGTAGATCACTTAAAAATCATAATTACTCAAAGTACATGTGCATTTATACTGAAAAAAAAATTATAATATAGATGTCCAACTGAGTTTAATGCACTCCAGAATTTGAAACATTACCCTTGACAATTACAATAACTAGAGATTGCTGATATTTAGCCATGAACTACTACAGATGATTAAAGCTGAACGATTAAACTAAATTAAATGATGAAGGAGACAGAAGTTATCTGTCTATTAGAAGGGATGACTCTGTGAAAGACTTTGTAAGACAAACTGATTTGTATTCCTGTTACACATGGGAAAAATCACGAAACCCCCATGCAGTCAACCTATTTGCCAGGAACTGAACCCTGGACAAACTATCAGTTTTTAGATTTCTTATACATTCTGCACTGCTTTGCCACCATTTTTTAAGCTTTGCTATGTACTTCAGACCTTGACAAATGCAGATAAAATTATAAAGCAGTTTCTAATTCACATACTTCTGACTATACAAATATACTTTTGCAATGAAGATCCAGCGGACTGCTAGAAGCAAAGTAATAATCTCCTGGGGCCAGAGATATTCCTGCATAGTGGCATCAAGCTACCATGGTACACGACTGTTGCCATGGACTCCGCAAAAGGTCAGCCTTCACTAAAGGGATAACAAATCAGAATGCAATACTCTTTCTTAAAGGAGATGGATAAGAGGAAACACATAGTTTATGTACACTAATTAGAAATAAAGAATAAATATAAAGAACACACAGATTTAAAAGTTGTACGTTACATTAAGAATATGACTAAGATATAAATGACATCAAGCCATAAGTTTTTTTTTTCTCCCCAGTTCTGGCAGGAAATCCTGTTTTTGCCCTAATCAATGATTTGAACAACCAGCCATTATTTATGCCAATATAAACAGAGTAACAGCTTCAGAAACATTTAATATGGGAGGAAGGATAAAGAGAAAATTATTTTGACTTTCAAATGTTAATTTATTATTCATGTTTTCAAATGAGAAACAGGTGAAAAAACTAAGAATATTTTTAAAGCTACATATTTTGAAACAGTTTGATATTCTTTTTAATAATGGCAGTTATTCTGAAAAATGTCTACACTCATCCTGCAATATTGGCATTGCTTCGAAAACATTTACGAACATCCTTAAAAATCTACAGCAACAATTTTGTTAAGAATATATCCTTCTCTGAAGCAGTATTAGCAGCTTATATGCGGCATTGACTCTTCGCTGGACATGATGTAGAAACTGTATTGCACCAGATGGCGCTGTGTGCGCTTGAATTCTTCGCACTAGTGCAGAACCTTGATGATAGCGAAAGATGTAACACCAACGCGAAACATTAACCAAAGTTTATATGTGCTTCTCTTTGTTGTAAATGTATTTAATTGTGTCATCAATAAAATATAGAGAAAATGATAAAAGGCGAGAATGCATCTGACAGGTAAGTGAGATTTCTTCATATTTTGATTTGGATTGAGTTTTAGCGACAAAGAATGTATATGCATATTTACAATTCTTTTTGGTGCCGATAATCCGGAAGAGACCTTTAGAAAGTAAATTGCGAAGTGAATACTGAAAAACGTATTTAGCGAATTGAATACTTTAAATTGTTATGATGGATATTGAAGCTTTAAAAAAGATTACAGCACCTGTCAGATGCACGGCAACTGACACTATGAAACTGTTAGAAACTGAAATAAACAAACAGGAAAGATCAGTTAATTTAATTGATGAAATTTTAGCGAAACTTTTAGATAAAGAAGCTAATTTAAAGTATCTTAACGAGGAAATTCTAAAACTGTGCAAAACGGAAGAAATAGAAAAGGAAATTGAAAAACAGCAAGAATATAAAAATAATATTATTACTTGGAAAATTTGCGCGAATAGAATCCTGAAAATGAAAGAAAGCGAAGTTGTTCGCAAAACTGAAAGAACGAATGTTGTAGAAACCAGAAGTGAGCAGCGGAATACAGTAAAACTTTCTCGCTTGCAGATACCTCAATTCGAAGGCAATATATTAAGGTTTAACGAATTTTATTCTCAGTTTGAAGTAGCTATTCATAAAAATGTGAACCTTAGTAATGTAGAGAAGTTTAGTTATTTAAAATCGTACTTAACAGACGAAGCTGAGGTAGCTCTATGTGGTTTAGCATTAAGCTCTGAAAACTATGAGATTGCCTTGAACATATTAAAAGAACGCTTTGGTCGAAAAGATATTATTATCGATGCGCATATGGCAAGACTTTTAAACTTAAGTCCAGTACGAAAATCATATGATGTTGTAGCGTTGCGTAGACTTTACACAGAATGCGAAACACATATTCGAGGATTAGAAAATAACAGAATTAATCCTAATAGTTACAGTTGTCTATTGTATCCAGTGTTGTTAAAATCGATACCCAAAGATTTGTCCTTAGAATTTTCTCGTAAAACACATTCGGAAGATGAAAACAAAATATCTGATTTATTGGAATTTTAAAAAGATTGAAATTCAGTGTCGTGAACGTAACGAGTACTTAAGTAGAGACTTAATTTAAACACTTCAGATTCGCGATAGGAAACTAAATTTAATCTTTTACAAAAACCTAATGAAAAGTATGGGAGATTTAATAAAACCAAAATTGAATGTAAGGGGGAAAATAAATTAAATTCGAACATTCCTACTACTTCTGCATTTATTGTTGATGTGAAAAAATGTATATTTTGTACAAAACCGAAAATAGAGCACGATTCTACCTCTTGTCCCTTATCGGTAGAACAGAAAAAATTAATTCTTAGAAAATATGGTATATGTTATGCTTGCTTTTCGAAGGGGCACGTATATAAGCAGTGTCAAAAGAAATCTATTTGTGGAATTTGTAAACGTTTTATGCATCACGAATTGATTTGTGATCAACCCATGTGTATCCTTCTTCCCCCGCTCTGAAGTCTCGTCAGACCATCGACGCGAATAAATTAAATGTTGTGTCTTCCATAGCATGTGTGAATGAATCCGATGATTACGACATACTACTTGAAACTTGCTCGGCAGTATTAACAGGCAGTAATAAAAGCAAAGAGATTAATATTTTGTTAGATAATGCATCACAGAGATGTTTTTTGAGAAAAGAAGTAGCCGTAGAAATGAAACTACCCATAATTAGACAAGAAAGTCTAGCTGTTTACACTTTCGGCTCTAGAGTGCCAATACAAAAAACGTATGACGTAGTTCGGTTTTCAACTTTGTAATTTATGTGATTCGGACAAGAAAATAACAATTGAAGCACTTTTGACTGACTGTATTTCTGGATCGCAATTTAAAGTATCGCATAACACATTAATGCAATTACTTTCGAGGAAGAACATTCAGTTGTCAAACTTAAGTAAATCGTCAGGAAGTGAATTGTCATTTCCTTATTGGAGCACAGTATTTTTGGGATATTCATACAGGAGAAAAACAGCGATTAAACAAATCTTTGTATTTGATTGATACTCTGTTTGGAAGGGTTGTTCAAGGTCGAATCCCTCCATCAGATTTAAATGCGAATCGGGATATTTCTATTATGAAAATTGAATGTTGCGCCACATTAAATGAAAAATGAATGCAGTTTTGGCAGTTAGATTCAATGGGGATAAATGATACTCACAGTGTAGATTTTAAATTTAAAGAGGAATTTATTTCTCAATTCAAAAGTAATTTAAAATATGAAAATGGAATGTATACAACTAAATTATTCTGGCACGGTAAACCAGAAAACTTGTCTAACAATTTCGCGGTAGCAAAACGAAGATTTCATAACTTAAGAGTAAAAATGAAAGAAAATGATTGGGTTTATAATGAATATAAGAATAAGAAGCAATTAAAACTGAATATCATTGAAGAATGTCCTTTCGGCTTAGAAAATTCTTATTATATGCCTCATTCAGCTGTAGTAAGATGGGATAGGGACACTACGAAAGTCAGATTGGTTTTTGATGCATCGTCAAAAGGTAATGGGTGCAAATCTCTTAATGAATGCTTAAATCCTAGGCCACCATTGAATCCCAGAATTCTGGATGTGATCTTGCGATTTCGCAAATATGAATATGCATTCAGCTGTGATATTCAAGGAGCATTTTTGACCATAGGAATAGCGGAAGAGGATAGAGACTATTTACATTTTTTCTGGTTTCCAGATGAAAGTGATTCAAAAACTTACAAAATTTTATGAATGACTCGCGTTCCCTTTGGAGTGACATCAAGCCCATTTATCCTTGCTGCGACTATTAAATACCACATTAGAAAATATAAACTTGAACAAAGCGAAACTTGTGAAATACTTGACTCGGAACTTTATGTAGATGACCTTTTTTACGGAGCAAATACAATAGAGAAAACTTAAAAACTTTCACAGAGTGCTGTAAAAATTCTTAAAGATGCGAACATGAATTTAAGAAAATTTAATACTAATTCGGATGAGTTGAGAAATTTATAGAGTGAACGAGGTTTGTCTGATTTGACAGAAACTAAAGAACGTCCTTTGAAGGTTTTAGGCATAATATGGAACACTGAAGAAGATACTTTTAAGTTAGATGTAAAACCTCTACTGGACATGACCTGTGATAGGAAGAATTCAAAACGTAGTATACTTCAGACAGCTTCGAAGTTATTTGATCCTATGGGAATTGCATCACCTTTTATTGTTCTCATAAAATTATTAATGCAAGAAATATAGGAACTTGGTTTAGGATGGGATGATGAGCTATCAACTGACTTGAAGAAAAAATGGGATAATTGGTGCTCTCAGATTTATCTGTTGAAAGATTTGACAATCGAAAGAAAATATTTCTCCATACCATGGAAGTTGGTGAAAGAATTAGAACTACACATATTTTCTGACGCTTCTCCTAAAGCTTTCGGAGCAGTTGTGTACTTCCGTTACGTGTCAAGTGATGATTGTATTTATACAAGTTTTATCACTGCGAAATCTAGAATCGCACCGCTTAAAAGGTTGACATTACCGAGGCTTGAACTTATGGGAGCTGTTATTTCTTCTAGACTTTTCCAATATTTGAAAACAAATTTTAAATTTCCTGTGCCTAGGGTATATATGTGGACAGATTCCTTAATCGCTCTTCATTGGATTAAAGGGAAAGCTTCAAAATGGAAACCTTTTGTATCGAACCGTGTATCCGAAATCCAGTCTAGAACTGATCCTGCTGATTGGAATCACTGTAGTGGGCAGGATAATCCTGCAGATTTCATATCTCGAGGAGCTACCGTGGAAAAGTTTATGTCCAGTTCGATTTGGATGAAAGGTCCAGAATGACTTCGGTTGAAGAAAAGGGATTGGCCAAAAGGCTCTAATTATGAAATTTGTCTAGAGATTTCTCCAGAAGTATATTGCGAAAAAAGAAGTAAACTGGAAGAAGTATCGTCTTTTATGTGCGAAGTGCAATCGAATTTGACACATTTAATGGATTTGAGCAGATATAGTAGTTTGAGAAAATTATACCGTGTTACAAGTTGGATACTACGATTTATATACAACCTTAAATTTAAAACTAAACGATGTGGTGAACTAAGCACCGAAGAACTTAACGAAGCTAAAATTATCTGGACAAACACTGTTCAAAGTGAAGCTTTTGCAGAAGAGCTGTCCTCTTTGAGACAGGGTAAAACAGTTTCTAAGACTTCCTCTATTCTAGAACTGAATCCCTTTCTTAATAATGACGGGATAATGCATGTTGGTGGAAGACTTCAGAAGTCAAGACTTTCTTACCTTCAAAGACACCCAATTATTATGCCCTCAAAACATCACTTTGTGAATTTATTAGTGTCGGATGCACACAGCAAAGTGTTTCATGGTGGAATTTCTGAAACTTTGATAGAAATACGCGAAAGATACTGGATAATTAAAGGAAGACAAATTGTTAAAAATAGCTTAAGAAAATGTATTCTGTGTAAACGATTTAATTCTTCTCTTGGTGTGCAAGTTACTGCTCCTTTACCAGTAAATAGAACAGAAGAATTACCTCCTTTTTCTGTTGTAGGTATAGAATTCGGTGGACCACTTTATACCAAAGACAGTGATGAGAAAAACTACATCGTGTTGTTTACTTGTGGAGTAATGCGAGCTCTTCATTTACAGTTTGTTGGTAGCATGACCACAGAAACATTTCTTCTTGCTTTTCGATGATTCATTACTCGTCGAGGTCTTGACGGACAATGCCAAAACTTTCAAACGATCAGAACTTGAACTTAAAAATTTGTGGACTGTCATTAGTCCTCCAACAGTAAAAGACTTTTATGCCTCCCACAAAATCTAGTGGTGCTACATCGCTGAGAAAGCTGCGTGGTGGGGTGGCTTCTATGAAAGACTAATTAAATCTGTAAAACTTGCTTTATGAAAAACTTTAAGAAAAACCACTTTATCTCGAGACGAATTAGAAACTCTAATTACTGAAATTGAAGGTGTTCTTAACTCTCATTCTTTAACTTATGTTTATTCTGAATTACAGGAACCTATGCCTCTAACTCCAGCTCATATGCTATTGGGGCGCAGGGTGAATAGTTTGCTTCCTGCAAGGCTTCATTTTGATTCTAATTTAGTTAATAGGAAAATGCTAATTAAAAGATTTAATTATCGAGAAAGATTGGTAAGTATGTTTTGGATTAAATGGAAAAATGAATACTTAATAATGCTGAGATCTGTTCATTGTGTTAAACCTTCAGGTAAAATTACTGAATTTAAAGTTAATGATATTGTATTAATTCATGATGAAAAGCTACCTAGACATTTTTGGAAATTAGGAAGAGTTGTAACAGTATTTCCTGGCAGAGATGGAAAAGTAAGGTCTTGTGAAATTAAAACAGGTACATCACTTATTAAAAGACCTGTGCAGCTTTTATATAATCTTCAAATAAATGAATAAATTTAATTGTTTATTACATGTTTAATAATCTGTATTATTGTTACAGGACTATTCCATATATGTGATGAAAGTTTAATTGTATGTACAGGTATTGAGTTGCCAGCTTATTATCTTTATCATACTTTATTGCAGGTAACTTTACAAATTGTTTAAAGATGAATAATTTGTTTATATAGTAAATAAGTGTAGTTTCTTTAATATGTGAATTGATTGAACTTTACATTGTAAAAGTTTCTTTTGTTAAATTTGTATTAATGTAAGTGTTTGAATGAACCCCTGGTCATTCGGGGGGCAGTCTGTAGAAACTGTATTGGACCAGATGGCGCAGTGTGCGCTTGAATTTTTCGCACTAGTGCAGAACCTTGATGATTGCGAAAGATGTAACACCAACGCGAAACATTAACCAAAGTTTATATGTGCTTCTCTTTGTTGTAAATGTATTTAATTGCGTCGTCAATAAAATATAGAGAAAATGATAAAAGGCGAGAATGCGTCTGACAGGTAAGTGAGATTTCTTTATATTTTGATTTGGATTGAGTTTTAGCGACAAAGAATGTATATGCGTATTTACACATGATATCAATTTATTAATAGTGACACTCAAAAGGATTTGTCAAATATGAATACAAAAGTTGCTTGAAAAGCATCTAAAGCCAAGACAGATTTAAAAAAAGCCTAAATTTTAAAAATTTATAAAATGAATTAACTTACCTCTACAAAGCAAACACCAAGAGATGTCTGAAAAAGGCATCCAAGGGGGTTTTGCCAAGGAAGTAATTTTTCCAGCAACAAAATTTGATATTTTCCCTTCAAAAGAAAAATAACAAATTAGATAATGGGAATGTTTCACATAAATTCATATTAATTTTATAATTGAAAGCAACTAAAATATTTAACAAGAGTTTCTATGCACTCTTTTCACTACTGGTAAAAATCACTCTCCCTCTTCTAAAACTCAATATATATAAACATTTATTTAGATTATTTTTCAGCATACTTCATAAATGAAACAACAAAAAGTATAAAAAATTTTGATAATTACCAAAACTTTTAAAAAAGAAAGTTTTTTATATTCATAAACTAAAACTAAATACTAGGAATACTAGTCTAGAAATAATAAACTAGGAATAATAGTCAAGACCCATTAATTGCAGATGTCTAGTCACTTTAGATTTCAATTCATAAATTAACATCTTTGTGACTAGTTGCTGCTAATTTTTATTTCTGGGAAGTGTTCATATTCCCTCTGATAAACTGAATTCCACTAGCTTTTCATTAGAATTCAGAAATTAAAGCAAACTTTTTTTTTTTTTTTTTTTTTTTTTCAAAATTATATCAATTGTCACTGGAGTTTACTTTTTCTAATTCAATTTACCATCTGCAAGGTTAAGATCTTAAAATATTTAATGTCATCACATAAGTCTTTACAGAGCTAAAATATTCGTGATCAGTGAAATAGTAGCTCTCAAGATATGAGCTACAACCCACTGGAGAGGTCAGGAGACAAATTTTTGGTGGTTTGTGAAAAACTTTGAAGTACTGTTCAGCTTAATGTGTAACTGCACACATTGTTAACAAATGAATATTTTTATTTACTATTACTTCAAAATTACATTATTTTTTCCATCTAATCTCTTCCCCCTATCCCTTTCAGAGCAGTTTATTGCGTGTGAGATACAAAATATTACAACTCTATGCATACAGGCCATTATGAATCATAACTATATACATGAGGGTCCTAAGATTAAGATTATTGCACTGCAAAAGATCATTTGATAGATTATTTGTGACAATGCATACATCATCAAAAATTGTTAAATGTTTGAAATAATAAACCACAAATGACATTAATTGGAACATGCGAAATTTTACTAACTATAACAGTATAGCCTAGCAGTTCTCTACCTTTTTCAGCTCATGTACCCCTTTCATCATTGCTAGATAATCATCCCCTCCTTTGCAAAATTTGAAAAGTATACATAGATTTATTTAAATTTAGATTATTTTTAATGCATTTTATAAACTAAATAAGAAAAAGAACAGAAAATGGTGATAAGTACCAAAAATGAAATTAGTTTTTTATATTCATAAATTAAAAGTAAATACTTAACAGGTAAATACAAAGCTTACTGCATTCCCCCCTATGAGAAACTGGTTGAGAACCCCTTGTCCAGAGAGATAGTATTTATTCATACAAAGAAGAAATTCATAACAAAAATTAAACTGCCCAGAGAAGAGAAGTGAATCATTTGAAATTTTAAGTTAAGCCAACCTTATATTAGCATTAATTTTATTGATAAACTCTTATGTATTTGTACAGACATTAACCCAAAGCTCCTTTTCTTCAAACAGCAAAATATTTGAAATCCTTTTTACCTTAAAAAGAAGAGATGCAGCCAATCTAAAGTTGAATTTTCCTTACTTTTGTAAATAAAGCTAAATATACTCTTTTCAGTTATAAAAATGCAGACACATTATTGCTTTAAGAAAACATACCTTAAGTATAGTATCTGAAACTGGATTTTCTGCATTCATCCTAGTAATGAAAAAAGATAAATAACAGATAATTGTTATATATTAATATAAAGTAATAATTTGACAAAACAAAAGTTTTAGAAAATAAATTAAGTGCGATTTAACCGCATTGTAAAATAATGCATTGAAAGCATAAAAAATAAAAGAAGCTTTGTTGTTTGTTTTACCTAAATTAAAGAATACAGACAGATGAAAATGACAGAATTAGTATGTTATTAATTGACACAGCAAATTAAACCTAAATTTTAAGTTACAACAAAAAACAGATCCACTATGAAACTGAATGCCTCTTTTAAATGTATCAATCATATAAATAAGTTACAAAGAGTTGCATATAAGCTTCAGAATATAATGAAGTAATTTCCATGAAGTAATTTAAAGAAGTAATTTAATTTTAGTATTTAAAACTCGGTCTACATTTGGTTTGAAAGAGCATCTCTGATAATCTGGAAACAAGTAAAAGAGTTTTAATTTTGGTTACAAAACACTGATTACAGTCCAAACTACTTTTCAAATTTATTGCATAAATATATATATATATATATTTCAAGTTAAAAAGATAAGCCTGAATAATAAAATTATAGTAAATAGAAAGACATATACACAGTTTAACTATGCAAAAACATGAAAGAAACAATTTATATACTAATTAGTTGAAATAAGGAGCAATTTTTTAATCCCTAAACATTTAGACTTTCAAACAATTGTTGACACAATTCTGCGACATAAGTATTTATTTTATAGTTTCTTCTCAAAATGTTGCAAAGCTGCGTGTTCATTCTATGCCTCAAAATTTTATTTTGGCATGTAACTTCAATTACAACAATGGAAATGAGTTTTCCAATTATGACGCCTCCATCACGTGTGCAAATTCTCTGATTCTGTGAAGAATATAACATGCAAGTCTAAAAAAATTGGCTGAAAAACAGTTATTTAGAACTGAACTTGTATTCTGATTGCTCATTGGGTGTAAAACTTCAGAGTACTTTGGTATCTGAGAGCATATGTTCCTTGTCACTGTTAAGCAAATATCACACAGTATTCATTTGGTATCATGACCTTAAAACTTCCTTGAACAGAACATAAACATGAAGATGTGTTCAAGCAAAGACTCAAGTATATGTTGCTACAAAACTGTAGTCATATGAGCTGTTAATGAGATATTTCCTTTTTGATAAAAAAAAAAGGCTAATTTATTAAATACTTTAGGCTTATGATGGTCAAAATCTCTGGGACTTTCAGTGGATATTCCCCTATATTAACGAACCTATGCTAAGGAAATGATTACCTATTTCCATTCCTTCTTTTTTACAGACAAAATTTGTCATGATATCAGTGTTAGGCAGATACCATCAGTTTGTGAAGCACTGGTAATTAAATGCTAGATTTGAATCCCAGCAGAAGAATGGACTGAGTACAAAGTTCTTTTTTCCTCTCTCTTTACCATGTGTAACAAAAATATGATTAGGTTTTGCTAAAAAATTCATTTACAAAAACATCTTTCCTAGGTAACAAGGCTTAACATACTGGGAACAGATAACGAATCCACTGATTACAAGATAGCTCATGTTTTCTACATGTTGTCTGTAGATGCCACCTGTTTTTATATATTGCTTCCATTGCCTACTTAGGGGTTTATATCAATAGTTAATGTATTAAAATAGATTTGCTTCTGTGCTTTTTTTTATCATTTATTTACCAGTTTTGATTGCAGACTGAATTTTGGCAATATCACTGTCTTTGACTTCAGGTTCCTCCTTGTGCTTTTAGAAATGACCTCTTTCAGAAAATGGAAGGAAATGAATGAAACGGAAATGCTTTTGGAAGTTTTTGACAATAATTTATCAGATGTCCCTAGTGAGACGGAAGATGAGGATAATTGTGTGAATGGATGTTTTGATGGCTGTGAGGATGACTCTAGTCACAGTGATCAAACCTATAAAGGTTATAGATTTCAATAACCTAATATCAAACCTATAAAGAAGCATATGGTGGCAATGCTTTAAAGTGATTCTGACACTAATGATGAAAGTGTTTCTGTTCTAGTTAATTTGTTTCATCATAATGATGACAATTAATGGTCTGAAATTGATATTCCACCCAGTTTACAAATGTTTGACGTCCATTCACTGCATTTCTGTCTCAGTATGACTCTACAGCCTCTGTGACTAGCCCAGTATTTCATGATGACTTTTTGAAATGTTCTAAAAGGGGTTACATACTTATCATGATCAATTGGTCAACAAATCCTCTAACAGTTACACCTACATTTTACAGACTATCAGCTACCATAAGATTTAAGAAAGTATGGACATTCTGATATAATAATGATAACACAACAATGGACAACAGCTCTGAGACTTTGTTAAAGTAGTGTACAAGAGTAACACAGGCCATATCTGCAATGTGTAGATTTGCACTGGTGAAGGGAAGAAATTGTTCTTCAAGTTCTTGGTCATTAACCACAGTATGTGATACCATATCTAGCATGACAAATATAACAGGGCATCTGCTGCTGACTTAGTACTGAATAACTACAGTCTGTAGGACTATTAGGATGAGAGAAGTTTACCACCAAGTCTGAAAACCAAAGCATTAAAAATGAAGAAATGTGACACAGTATTCTACAGAAAAGGTGGTGTTCTTCTCATACGGAAAGACAGGTGGGATGTCCGAATGATATTAATGATTCATGACACTTTTGTCTCAAGGAAAAACTTGAGAGGATATAATAAAACTTGTGTGTATAAATCAATTTAAGGCTCACATGAAAGGAGTTGATTGTGTGGCTCAGTCCTCTTTAACTGTTTTAGAATCTACAATGCCTTTAAACTAAAGAAAAAGATAAAGTACAAGCAGTTTCACTTTTTGATGCCAAAATACTGGATTACAGACAATGATAACCACGGATATATGTGTAGGGAGAGTGCCACGTACAGGTCCAACTGGGAAGTTGTGGGGTGACATGAAGCAGCATGAACCTGTGTTGGTTACAGCCGAAAACATCGCGGCAAAAACATCGCAGACGAAAACCTCGCGGAGAAAACAGCGCAAGGCGAAAACGTCGTGCTACAAAACATCGGAGAAAACATCGCAGTTCTAAAACATCGTGGTCCAAAATAAAGCAGTTAAAAAACTTCACAGTTTAAAAACATCGTCGTCGAAAATATCGTGGTAAAAAATAAACTATCTACAAATCATCGCATGACAATAACATCGCAGACATGCTTTAATAACTGTAAATGGATATTCCCATAATGATTTGTGAGCGCAAGATGGAAAGAAGGATAATTTTTACTTCCATATTTTTTATTAATTAATAAATTTTTGCTGAGAAAATAAAAAGGAAACTTAAGCATAGAAAATTAATGCAACTTATAGCACTTAATAGAATTTTAAAACCGACATTTTTAACTAACAAAGGCCATTAATAAATCATTTTTTATAAAGTTTTACTGGTAATTTTTCATGAAAAGTATAATCTATAAGTTGCATTTAATTTTCTATGCTTAAGTTTCCTTCTTACTTATTCAGCAAAAATTTATTAGTTAATAAAAAAATGTGAAATTAAAAATTATCCTTCTTTACACCTTGCGCTCACAAAACATTATGGGAATATCCATTTACAATTATTAAAAACTGAAAAAAAGTATATTTGCGATGTTATCGTCATGCGATGATTTGTAGATACTTTATTTTTTACCACGATATTTTCGACGACGATGTTTTTAAACTGCGAAGTTTTTGAACCGCTTTATTTTCGATGGCGATGTTTTCTCTTACGATGTTTTGTAGCACGACGTTTTCGCCTTGTGTTGTTTTCTCCGCAAAGTTTTCGTCTGCGATGTTTTTGCCGAGATGTTATCGGCGGACACCACCTGTGTTTATTTCAAGTAATGGAAAAAGGAAATTTCATATAAGAGTCTGTACACCTTGCACTCGCCAATTAAAAGTAAAGTGAAATGAGGTATACAGTCAAAAGTCGTTAATTCGGACACCCATGATCTGGACCTCAAAGCTACAACTTTCTGCGCATGCGTCGTGTTGACGCGTGCGCGTAAGACCTTTACAGCTGTGAATATGCATGTGTGCAAGCGCATAATACGTTTACGCATGCGCGTTTAATGTATAACAGACGGTATAAGCTAAGCTAAAATTATCTAATTCAGTTAATGTTGCAGATTGCGTTGTTCCTTAATCTTCAAATTGGATCTGGCTTATTATTTTTTCCAGACTGTTAGAGCAATTTTATAAAAGTAAGCTTGAACTTTCGATTATGTCAAATAAAATTTCCGATATATATTAACTAATATGTAAAGGATCTACAAAGCAAAAGTATGTTTTGAAATCCGAAATCTGTTTATCAATTTCACGCCACTCTGCGGCAGGGGGAGGGGGAGAAACGCCGAGGCGCGCAATGAATTGGAAGTTGATCTGTCAGCACTATCCTTATCTTCAGAGCAGATGTTTTTATTTTATTTGGCTTATAATTCCTTACTAAATGTAGTATTTCATCTCAATGTACTCCGTCTTTGATATGATTTAAATCAAGTTCCTCGTCATTATAATTCGCTTCCGATAGTGAAGAAAGTGACAGAGAGGTTATTGAAAATGAAAACATTTCGATTGACAAATTAGTCGGTATTCTCGACACAGCAATTATAGGACTTGAACAGCAGAACTTTGTAACTAAACAAGAAATTATGTCTGTTTAATAGAATTAAAGAGAATGTATTATCACATGAAACGAAGCAACTTACATTGAAAGAAATGTTTAATAAAGTAAACAAATAAATATAAAGCTTTTTCTTTTTGTAAATTTTGATACCCTTTAGATCATAATTGTTCTTTATTTCATAAATTACGGTTTCATATTTTTAATTTTATAATTTTTGCATGCCATCTTACCAGATTTAAACTGATGATCTATAATCCGGAAAAATCGATAATCCGGAATCACTGAAGTCCCGACGAGTCCGGATTAACAACTTTTGACTGTATATGCAATTTTTGAATGGTTCCTTTTCATACAGAAAAATGTCTTATGCAGAACCACACTTTAAAAAAGTACTAGGAATTTTTTTTATGTATAGGCTCTATATTAAATATAATTTATATGAAATAATTAGAACTATACAGGATAAGATTGTGATGTATATTTAAAATAACTATAACAACTGTAACGGTGTTCGTGCTATGCTAATCCATTGTTGTGATGCACGTATTGTGCTATCTTAATGTCATGTGAACTGTTTTTAAATCAAATTTGAATTATTTGAGCCATACTCATTAGTTGAGTCTACTGTGAAAGTATAGAAGTTTTTTAAGTGGAACAAACTAAACAAGAAGTTACATGGTGTCAGGAGCAAAATGCATTTCAGACCACCTGCTCCGCTGACATTCTCCGTCAGAAATGTTAAAGAAAAAATGGAAAAAATGTAAGCAACAGCTAGAAAACTATTCACTTGCAATGGAAAAGATGCCAAGCCAGATAAGACTAAAATTGCAATTCTTTTTAATTTACTCGATACTGAAGGACTTGAAATTTATAACACGTTTCTATTTGAGCTACCTGAGAATAAAGAGAAGTACGAAGAGGTCTTGAAGTCTTTTGAAGATTATTGTTCACCACGGCAGAATGCCGTATATGAATGTTACAAATTCTTTTCATGTAGCTAGCAAGGACAAACAATTGAATATTATGTCACTCAGTTTTAAAGACTTTAGCTTTAACTTGCGAGTTTGATAAACAAGAAAATGGAATGATTCACGACCGTATTGTATTAAGCATTCGGGATAGGAGTCTGACCGAATGTTTGCTTTGAGAATCTAACCTGGGATTAGAAAAAGCTATAGAAATAGTCTGTGCCGCAGAAACAAGCAAAGAGCAACTCCGGAACATGAAAGATGATCCAGTGACTGTGAACAGAAATATAGAAAACAGCAGCATCAATCAAAACAGTCAGTGCCACCAAAGTTGTCGTCGCAGCAGAAGCAATCAACACTAGAATACGACTGCAAGAAGTGCGGAAGAAGGCACAAATATCGGGACTATCCAGCTTACAGAAAGACGTGTGCAAAATGCAAAGTAAAGAACCACTTTGCTGCGAGGTGTCCCAAGAACATTTATGAAGCTGGAATACCAAATAATGAACATGGTATATATAATGAACATAGTGTATTTGTTGACTCTGTAATGATAAACAGGCATAGTGAATTTAAAATAAGTGCAAAATCAATCAAAGAACTACCAAATTATATTGATGAAGTAAATAAGGATATTCACAAGGTAAGTGAAACATGGGTGAAAAGTATTACAATGTATGTAAATAATAAGTCTTTCAAAGTTGATTTTAAATTAGCTACTGGTGCAGAAGTAAATATTTTGCCTTTATATGTTTTAAATAATGTTAAACTTAAGCCATATTGTGAATGTACTTGTACTGATGTTATATGTCATTTTTATGTCTTAATGAAACTGATTTGTTCTTAACTGCATATGGTAATTTAAACCAGAAGGTACTCTTATAATTAATTATTCAACTGAAAGGCTTAAGAATGTACCTTTACAGTTTTATGTTCTTGATGTAAGATCTATGCCTATATTAGGGTTAACAGCTTGTTCTGCATTAAAGCTAATTGAAAAGATTGATTCCTTAAAGTGCAATATCATTAATAAAAATTATTTAATTGCTCAGTATAAAGATGTGTTTACAGGTACAGGGCAATTTCCTGATGAACCATATCATATAAGCATTAAAGATGATACAATACCAGTAATACACTCCCCAAGACATGTTCCTCGGGCTTTACAGCCTAAATTAAAAGATACTTTAGATAAACTTGAAAGAGAAGGGACAGTATTGAAAGTAAATAAACCAACTGATTGGGTTCAAAGTTTGGTTATAGTTGAAAAGCCTAATGGGAATCTTAGATTATGCCTGGATCCTAGAGATCTAAATAAAGTAATTAAAAGGTAACACTATCAAATTCCTTCTCCAGATGATATAATTAGTAGGCTAAAAGGTAAAAAAGTATTTTCAGTTGTAGGTTTAAAAGATGGATTTTGGCATGTACCACTAGATGAAACTAGTTCTGAACTATGTGCATTTAATACCCCTTATGGATGATATAAATTTAATAAAAAGCTATTTGGAATATCCTCCGCCCCAGAAATATTTCAGAAAAGAAACCAAAAATTATTTGGTGATATTGAGGGTGTGGAAGTTTATTTTGATGATATCATAATTGCAGGATCTGATGAGGTTACTCATGATATAATTATCTCTAAGGTTCTTGAAAGAGCTAGGTCTCTAAATATAAAATTTAATCCTGATAAATTACATTATAGGGTACCGGAAGTCAAATATGCAGGCCAAATTATTTCTGAGTCAGGTGTAAAAGCCAATCCTAGTCATATTAAAGCAATTATCGATATGCCAACACCAAAATCAAAAACTGAAGTAAGGAGGTTGTTAGGAATGTTAAATTTTCTGTCAAAATTCATACCTAATGTATCTAAGGATACTGCTCCTTTACAAGAAATCATTCAAGAAAAGGTTGAATTTAATTGGGAAGAGATTCAGGAAGAATCATTTAACGACATCAGCTAACAAAAGCTCCAATTTTAAACGTTTTCAGTGGTAATCAGGATATAATTATAGAGTGTGATAGTTTGAAGGATGGCCTAGGATCGTGTCTAATTCAAAAGGGTAAGCCTGTATCATTTGTGTCTTGCAGCCTGACTAACAATGTAAAAAAAAATATGCACAGATAAAAAAAAAGCTATTGGCCTTAGTATTTTCTTTTGAAAAGTACCAGAATTTTGTTTATGGGCGAAAGTCACAGTACAAAGTGATCATAAGCCTTTAATGGCAATAATTACGAAATCATTGCATAAAATCTCTTCTAGAATGAAAAGGATGATCTTAAAATTACTAAAGTATGATTTTGAGATAAATTATGTTCCAGAAAATCAAATGTTTTTTGCTGACACTTTGTCACATGCATATCCTGTGAATGAAACTATTAGTGATGATCCTGAAATGTTAAATGTTGTTCACATTATTTCAAAATATTTGCCTATGAGCGAAAGAAGAGTGGTGCAATTTAGGAAAGAAACTGAATCAGATCCAGATTTGCACATAGTTATGAAATATAATGGCCTAAATGTTACAAAAAAGTAGATAGTAGTGTAAAAACATACTTTAAAGTTAAAAATTATCTTTATATTAATGACGGCTTGTTATTTATTAATGAAAAATTAGTTGTACCTTACAGTTTTAGAAAAGATATGTTGCAGTTAATTCATGAAGTGCATTTTCGAATTGTGAAATGTAAAAGTAGAGCCCGTGAAATTTTTTACTGGCCAGGTATGGCAAATAACATTGAGCAGCTTGTTTCCAAATGTGAAAAATTCAGAAATAGAAATCAAAAAAGAACCTCTAATGCAACATGAAATTCCAACTAAACCATTCGAAAAAATTGCCATTGACATCCTGCAATTTGGTAATCAAAATTACTTAGTAGTTATTGATTATTACTCTAAATGGATTGAGGTTTTTAATATAAAAGATAAGACAGCAACTGAAATTATGATAAAGTTAAAATGCATCTTTGCTGAGTATGGTATTGCAAATGAAGTCGTTTGCGACAATAATCCCTGTAATAGCTACTTATTTAAAAAATTTGCTGAGGATTGGTATTTCAAACTTAAATTTAGTAGCCCCAGATATCTTCAATGTAATGGGCTGGCTGAGAAAGCTGTAGGAATAGTGAAAAATATCATGAGAAAAGTTCAAGATATAAGTGTAGGTTTAATGGAATATCGAAATACCCCAATTAGTGAAATAAATTTGTGTCCTGCACAACTTTTATTTAATAGAAGATTAAGGACAAAATTACCTATCGGTAATAAATTGTTAAATACTAAAGTAAACAAACCTTATTCTAAATTTTGTGGACTTCAAGCTAAGCAAAAATATTATTATGATAGAACTGCACAGAAACTGCCCGAGTTAAAACCTGGAGATACTATAACCTTGTTCAACTTTAGAACTGGGCAATGGGATAAAGGTGAAATAATTTCAAAACATAAAGCTCCTAGATCCTATATTGTAAGAAATTCAAATGGGCAAATATCAGGAAGAAACATACTCCATATAAAATTTTCAAATTCACCTTACAAAGTTAATAATGATTATGATGGTATATTAGTAGATAAAGAGAAAAATTCAAATGGAAGCCCTGATAACCTTTCCGTGCCTATTAATATAGGAAATCGACAAAATAATTTGTCCAATAATACAGTAACAAGAAGTGGACGGTTGATTAGACAACTTTCAAGGTATAGAGACTTTGTCATAGAATAAAATAATGTAACATATTGCATATATCATTTTTATGTAAGTTTGTTTATTGCATGGAATATTGTGAATGTCCTTGTATTGATGTTATTTTGTCATTTTTATTATTGTTTATAAACTGGAGGAAGGGATGTGATGTACATTTAAAATAACTATAATTGTAACGGCGTTCATTCTATGCTATTCTGTTGTTGTGCTAGCTTAATGTCATGTGAACTGTTTTTAGATAAAATTTGAATTATTTGAGCCATACTCATTAGTTAAGTCTACTTTGAAAGTATAGAAGTTTTTTAAGTGGAACAAACTAAACAAAAAGTTACAAAGATCCCATTGATAAATAAAGGGCTCAGAGATGTTGTTGCATACTGGCTATGAGTCTTAACGTATTGAAGTGCATCGTAAAAAAGGTAAAATGTGTAGCAAAGGAAAAGATAAAACAAATGAACACTACAGAAATAAGAGTGTATTTTCTTTTTTTGATGTATTGCATTACTTTTGCACATTGTTATGAATTATGCTGATTATTTTTTGTATCGTTTATACTTTGATCAAGATTATAGTTTAGAAAAATATCAATGTCTATGGGTTTTTGCAAATCATTGTTTCATAACATGAAAAAATGTTTTAGACTCAAACACTGAAAATTTTTAAAAATATTATAAAAAAGAGTAAGATCTAAACTGACAAGTCGCCAGGGGGGAAAAGTCTCCAAGGAAATACACAGCCGCTGTGGCAAGTTAGGGATAAAAAAATTCTGATCTTTAATGTATTAAGTGTTCTATTATAATGAACTATCCAATAAACAAACTACTGTATTAAAAAACAACTGACATCAACATTAATAACATAACATCTCACAGGAGGGAATTTTGTCCATTATGAAAACAGTTACCCCCTTTATTCCTTTACTTTTGGAAAAAGTGGAAGACAAAAGTAAAATGTCACAGTTAACAACTTGGGTACATTCTAATTATCTGCACACTTACTGAAAAGTCATAAAAAGGTATTCATAAGGCAGAGTAATTTGCTGCCAGAATAGTTATGTGGTAACCCAATTATGTGCATAGCATGGCTGTTTTGTCAAGTATGCATCGCCAAAGCTGTACCAATGTCGAATTTGGGTAAGTCTTTCATTTTTTTAAAAGCAGAAACAGATCTCTGAGTACATGGAGAGAAAAACAATGGCACGAAAAGTTTTCTAAAAACAGGTGTGTTCTATTACCGAGTTTTCTCCCTTTTAAAATTTTTTTGATTGATTGCTTTTGTATGGAATTTTTAGCATGCCACTGTTTTGAAAACAGCTGTTGCCTTTCATGACTAGCTTAGAAAAAAATTAGGTGTGAATGAGTTCACAACTTGGTGGGGAAAGATAATCAGAATGAGCCATAACATTTTAAGTACATTCTTCTAGCATATCTTTTCTGCCCATTAACAGAAGAATGGAAAAAAACAGTATTTTTTTTTCATAATTGCACATAATTTGTACACTAATAAGAACCCCCTTAATTTAAAGTGATGGAATTGGTAGACCCTCTTAAAAGAAGGTCTTTCACTTTTATAACAAATGGCCTTGCCTAGATGATTTTTTCTAATACAGGTAATGAAGTGGAAACAACAGGTTTACTATACCATAAACAAAGAGTTATTTTGTATGAAATCTGAGAAAATAACTTTAATGAAGATGACAGCAAAAGTAAAAACACATTGGAAACAATTGACCTGTATGAAAATCTGGTAATAAATTATGATCAAGCTAAAGAAACATTGGAACCTTTACTGCAATTTTATGAATAATACTCACAGAATGAAAACATGCAGATGGCAATAAGCATTTTATGTAAAGATTCAATGCAAAGCAAATCAATATTAGTACAGTACAAAGTCCGTAATCTGGACTCGTCGGGACTTCGACGATTCTGGATTAGGGTTTTTTTCCGGATTATATATCATCAATTTAAATCTGGTAAGATGGCAAGCAGAAATTATACAATTAAAGATATGAAACCATAATTTATGAAATAAAGAGCAATTATGATCTAAAGGGTATCAAAATTTAGAAAAAAAAGCTTAATATTTATTTGTTTACTTTATTAAACATTTCTTTTAATGAAAGTTGTTTAAGATGCTTCCACAAAAAGTTCAAAAAGTTTCTTTTTCTTTTTTCTTGTGTCATACTCCTCGCATAATTTTGAGATGGATATGCCTGTAGTGGGATATAATTTAATGTTTCTATATAATTATTAAGACTTCCTAAGTGGCAACATGATGTAATGTTTTGGATAGTTATTAAGATTCGCCGTGTGGCAACAACGAGTTGAGCTAAAAACGTCATTACTTCGAGCGTTCCTTGATAAGCATTGCGTAAGCTTTATTTCTTAAACATTTGTTATATTTTATGTAAAAACTAAGTAACATGTTGCAAACAAGAATGGAAACTGTAAAAATAAATATGCTGTTTCTTTTAAGAGCAAAACAAGTATTTATTTCACTTATGAAATGCTCTGGCTGATCAGTTTCGATTATTCATCAAATCCATATTAAAAGATTGGTGACCGTAACCTTGGATTATGGAGGGAACATCAACGGTGGAAACTCGCAAGGTGAGTGTCAAAATTCCACCGTTTTGGCCAGAAAAGCCTGGAATTTGGTTTCTTCAGATAGAAGCTCAATTCGAATTTAATGCAATAACTGTTGATAGTACCAAATTTAATTATGTAGTTTCCAACAAGAGCCCAAATATGTTGAAATTATTTGGGATATAATTACAGATAAAACACCTGGTAATAAATAAGCTTTAGTTAAAGAAAGACTGTTAAACACATTCAAAGAGAACAAAAATAAGCGAATTAAGCGCTTAGTCACTGGCCTTGACCTTAGGGATATGAAACCCAGTCAGTTACTTCAAAAAATGATATTGCTCACTACTGATGACGTTTCAGATAAAGTACTCAAAACATTGTGGTTGGAAAAAATGAATGACTCAATAAAAAATAGTTTACTGGTTTCCGATGAAGGGTTAGACAAAATAGCTTCAATGGCCGACAAAATAATGGAAATGAATTTAAAGCCTGAAATTTATTCCTCTGGCAAAAATTTTAATTCAGTTGATGAGTTACTGCTAAAAGTTTCGTCTCTGGAAAAACAAATTGAAACTTTAAGTGTTTCTCGCCAATCTCGGTCTCGGAATCGAAGTAGCGATAGATACAGAGAGCGAAGTAGAAGTAATAAACGGAAAAGATTTAATCCAAATTTGGAAAGTATTGTTATTACCATTACATGTTTGGTTTAAAATGCATTCCTGACAAGTGTCAACCTAATTGCTCTTGGGGTCAAAAGAAGTCGGAAAAACTTAAACCGTCAGCGGAATTAGCAGCTGATTTTGCTGCAGGTTATGTTCAGGATGGCCACAAACACTGAATATTTGTGACTGACAAACACACGGGTTTGCATTTTCTAATTGATTCTGGTGCAGATGCTTGCTTATTACCTGCTACAAAAAAAAAAAAAAAGAAAAAAAAAAAAAAAAAAAAGAAAAGAAAAACTTCAGAGTGATTTCAAATTATATGCCGCCAACGGCACAGAAATTCCCACTTACGGGGTAAAATTTTTAATGCTTGATCTTGGCCTTTGTCGAGCTTTTCGATGGTCATTCATTATTGCCAAAATTAATAAAGGCATAATTGGAGCAGACTTTTTGGACCATTTCAAGTTATTGATTGATTTAAACAACAAAAGATTAATCGATGGTGTAACTAACCTTACTACTCAATGTGACATTACATCCATCTCCAAAATTAATGATATAAGTTTAGTACATGATAAGTTAAAATATCATGATCTGTTATCCCAATATCCGAATATTACAAAACCTAATCTTTTGATAACAAATGTTAAGCACAATGTTAAGCATCACATTTTAACTGAAGGTCAACCAGTGTATTCCAAGCCAAGACAGCTGGACAGTAAAAAGTTACAGATTGCCAAACAAGAATTTCAGTATATGTTGGAAAACAATATAATAAGTCAGTCTACATCTCCATGGGCTAGTCCTCTCCACTTAGTCTCTAAAAGAGATGGAAATTTTCGTCCCTGTGAAGACTATCAAAGACTTAATGCTATAACTATAACTATCCCTAGAATTAATGATTTTAACCACATTTTAAAAGGCAAAAAAATATTTTCCAAAATTTATCTTTTCAAAGCCTATTTCCAAATTCCTGTAGCCAAAGAGGACAAACAGAAAACCGCCATAATTACACCATTTGGCCTCTATGAATTTAATGTAATGAGCTTTGGTTTGCGAAATGCACCAGCTACTTTTCAAAGATTCATACATGAAGTATTTCAAGGTTTGGACTTTACTTTTCCATATTTCGATGACATATTAATTGCTTCTGCCTCAAAAGAAGAACACAGACATCACTTGAACTTGTTTTCGACAAATTAGATAAATACGGTTTGAGAATCAACATTTCTAAGTCAATCATGGGTGTTGATAACTTAAGATTTTTAGGATATCTTATAACACCGAAAGGATCTCGTCCTCTACCTGAAAAAGTCGAAGCAATATTGAATTATAAATTACCAGAGACTATCCATGATTTGCGAACTTTCTTAGGGATGCTTAATTTTTATCGACCATTTCTGAAAGGTGCTGTTAAGACACAAGCAATACTTCATGAATACCTAAAGGGTGCTAAGAAAAAAAGATAGAAGAAAAATTAAATGGTCAGATGAAGCTATATTTAACTTTGAAAAATGTAAACAGGATTTGGCATACGTAGCTCTTTTAAGTTATCCTAATTCAGATTTGCCCTTGTCACTATGCACAGATGCATCTGATTGGGCTATTGGTGCAGTTCTTCAGCAGTTTGAAAATGGAGCATAGAAACCTTTAGCATTTTATTCAAAAAAATTAAATAGCACTCAGAAAAATTACAGTACTTATGACCGCGAGTTACTGGGAATACATCTTGCAATTACACATTTTAAACATATGTTAGAAGGTCGCGATTTCAAAATTTTTAAGTTTCATAAACCACTGGTTTATGCTTTCAGAGAAAAGAGCGAAAAGGCATCACCAAGACAAATGTGCCAATTGCAATACATATCTCAATTTTCTACTAACATATGCCATATTAGTGGAAGTGAAAACATTGTCGCAGATCAGTTATCAAGAATAGCTGATGTCTCTATTTCACTCATTGATTATGATAAAATTGCTGACAAACAAATTCAGGATAAGGAATTACAAGCTCAAAATAAAACATTACATTTCAAAAATTATTTACTTCCATCTGGTAAAAATCTGTGGTGTGATATTCTTCTTCTAATATTAGACCATTTATACCCAAGCAGTTTAGAATGGATATATTTCAACAAATCCATGGCGTTGCTCATCCAGGAATCAAGTCGACTGTTAAAGAAATGGCGTCCAAATTTATTTGGCCAAATATCAAAAAGGATATACAAACATGGAGTTGTGCTTGTATTGGTTGTAAAAAAAACAAGGTTTCACGTCATACAAAATCTGAATTAGGAACATATCAGCAGCTTGATGAACGTTTTACTATAGTTCACATTGATTTCATAGGTCCTTATTCACCATCTGATAATTTTGCGTATTGCTTGACTTGCATTGATCGCTATACTGGTTGGATGGAAACTATTCCTTCGTGTGACATAACAGCAGAAACCATTGCCAGAGATTTTCATGAACATCGGATCAAAGGTTTTGGAGTTCCTTACCACGTTATTACGGATCATGGAGCACATTTTACTTCTGAACTATTTCGAACCTTGGCAATTACAGGGGTTGGACAAAAATATGGAAACACCTTTTAAAAAAACATGTTTCTTTGCTTAATATGGTGTAGGAAACCCGTTGGCATCCAAAACAGCTTGCAGTCTTCTCGGAATGGATAAATACAGTTCCTGTATGTTTGCCAAGGGAATATTATACCATTCTTCCTGCAAAACGGTGGCAAGTTCAGATAACGATGTTGGCGGTGGATAACGAGAACGCACTTTCCGTTCCAATGTAGACCACAAAGGTTCGATAATATTCAGGTCTGATGACTGTGGTGGCCAGGGGAGATGGGACAACTCATCCTCGTGCTCAGAAAACCAGTCCTGGACAATGTGAGCTGTGTGAACAGGGGCTTTGTCATCTTGGAAGACACCATCACCATCGGGGAACAAAGTTTGTACCATGGGATGAACTTGATCGGCCAAAATGTTCACATAAGTCTTGGCAGTCATGTGCCCTGACACAGTTATCATGGGGCTAGCAGAGAACCACGATATGGCTGCCCAAACCATAACAGAACCCCCGCCATGTTTCACTCTTGACAACAAGCAGTCTGTATTATAGGCTTGAGATGGCGTTCTCCAGATGTAAACTCGGCCAGAAGTGGGAAACAATGTGAAAGAAGACTCGTCAGACCATATTATTCGCTGCCACTGCTTTATAGTCCAGGCTTTATGACTTAAACACCACCTTTTCCTGTTACGGGCATTAGCATCACTGATGAGTGGCTTCTCAATTGCAGCACGGCCAGCAATTCCCTTTTTATGAAGCTCCCTTCTAATTGTTTTGGTACTCACAGGGTTCGGTAACACAATATTCATTTCAGCAGTAACTTTTGCAGCTGTGGTCTTCTTATTTTTCGTCACAATTGCCCTTAATGATCGTCTGTCACGATCACTCAGGACACACTTTCGTCCACGCTGTGATTTAGCAGATGTTTTTCCGCTTTTCAAATATGCGGAATAAATCTTCGATACAGTACCTCTTGAAACACTAAACAGCTCGGCTACCTTGCTTACAGAAGCACCTACCATACGTGCTCCAACAATTTGCCCACGTTCTAAGTCTGTTAACTCTGACATAATGCAATGACAACCTCACATAACAGTACTCCGACAACAACTGAACTGTTTAGCACATTTAGGAAGTTGTATAGGTGGCGTCAGTAGTCAAAAACGCCAGCGCCACCTATATATTTCATTAAAATCAATCTTTCTTTTCAAACACGCATTTCACAAGGTGTTTCCATATTTTTGTCCATCCACTGTATATGTGGAGTCAAAATTCAACACACAACTTCCTATCATCCGCAGTGTAACAGCAAGATTGAGAGATTTCATCGAACTTTGAAAGCTGCTCTCAAATGTCATAATTCCATTAAGCGGTCCGAATCCATTCCAACAATTCTTCTAGGTCTTAAGGCAGCCTTCAAAGAAGACTCTGGATATTCCATTGCACAAATAGTTTATGGGAAAACAATCAAACTTCCTGGAGAATTTTTTGATAAACCGACAGTTTCTACACCTCAAACATTTTTGCATAATTTGCAAAAACAAATGGAATTGTTCAAGCCCTTTGCGGTACAGCGAAAAATGATTCCTAAAGTTTTTGTCCATAAAGATCTAAATGTGTGTACTCATGTTTTCCTAAGAATTGACAGAGTCAAGAAACCATTAGAATTTAGTTATGAAGGACCTTTCAAAGTACTTAAAAGAATGGAAAAATACTTCTTGTTACAAATCAAAGGTAAGGAAGTAAACATTTCGATTGACAGGCTGAAGCCAGCCTATTGTTTAACATCAGGTGAGCAAAGGCTGGAACCAGAAACTTTTGACACCCAGCCCAAAACTCAGACTTTGTTAAAATCTGAGACCAATGACGAACGATCTCGAGTCTCACGAACTGGACAACTAATAAAATGTCCTTTACATTTTAGTAACAATGTTGAATATTTTTCCTTTCCTAACCTCTATTATCGAATATGTTTAATTGTAATTGTATTTATTTATTGTATTTAGTATTTTTAATTATAATGTTAGCTTACGCTACATTACTCCACTACCAGAATCTCTTAAATCGTAACACAGTTACTGGAGGGGAAGTAATGTAGTGGAATATAATTTAATGTTTCTATATAATTATTAAGACTTCCTAAGTGGCAACATAATGTAATGTTTTGGATAGTTATTAAGATTCGCTGTGTGGAAACAACGAGTCGAGCTAAAAACGTCGTTACTTCAAGTGTTCCTTGATAAGCGTTGCGTAAGCTTTATTTCTTAAAAGTTTGTTATATTTTATGTAAAAAATAAGTAGCATGTTGCAAACAAGAATGGAAACTGTAAAAATAAATATGCTGTTTTTCTTAAGAGCAAAATAAGCATTTATTTCACTTATGAAATGCTCTGGCTGATCAGTTTCGATTTCACTTATTCATCAAATCCACATGCCTTTATCCATTTTTTGCAGCAATTCCACTTTTTGTTTGATGGACATCAAAGCATGCTTTTGTTTTGTAGATACTTTGGCAGCTTCAGAATTGGAAACTCTTTTTGACATAATCGAAAGTTCAAGCTTCATTTTTATAAAATTGCTCTAACAATCTGCACAAAATAATAAGCTGGATCCAATTAGAAGATTAAGGAACAGCGCAATCTGCAACATTAACTGAAATGCCTTAGAATCAGTAAAGATAATTTAGCTTAGCTTATATCATCCGTTAGACATTAAATGGGCATGCGTAAACACATTACGCACATGTGTAATCCATTATGCACATCCTAAAAAAAAAAAGTTTGTGGCTTTGAGGTCCAGATTATAGATCATTCCAGATAATGGACGTCTAGATTACGGACTTTGTACTATATATCAAAAAAGTAATTAAAAGTTGGTGTTAAATACTTGTAATGGCATTTTTATTCATTCCTGGATGTTACGATTTTTATTTAATACAAAGAGACTATCGAATTTTTGGCTTTTTGTATAAACAGAGTTAAGTTGTAATTGCATGGTTAAAGATTGCTAGAGTAAAAACAATTCTCGGAAATCTCCCAAATCCAATTTCTCTAGCACCTGTCGAACTTCACGATAGTAAGGGGTAGCATAATTTTGGAGATGGTCCATTCAAAATTTGAGGCTACTTTCAATGATTGGCAAAACATACCTTTTCCCACAACAGTGCAGTGTTATAAACACCATTAACAGCAGCCCCAGGATCACTGTACCTTTCGTAAGATTTGTCTCCACAAGCAATAAATATCTTTGGTGCCACAAAGGGCTTCACAACTCATGGAAACATATTTTGGCATATATCATCATAGATGCTAACCATTCCACAGGATTGGAAATTTTAGCGCTTCTGAGAAAATAGTTTTCCTACAGAACTCTTTCTAATCATCAATATATTCTGAGAAATGAAATGTATCTCTTTTGGTTTACAATTAATGCTTAACACCCACTTTCTTATCACTGGTTAATTTCAGATAACCTACAGCTAAAATACTTGATGCTCACATTCTCAATCAGAATCTGCTTCTTTCTATTATTTCAGACAATTTATAGAATAAAAGTTTAGCTTTATCTTCAGTTTGCAGTCTGCGCAGTAAATCGGCAATAGAAAAATTCCCAAGAGATGATGGATTCCTTCATAGGTGCTTGGTTACTTATCTAATGTAGGGTCCTTCATTATTCTGGTAAACAAAAATGAGAAAAAAAAGACAGTTCCACACTTCACTATCCTCAATCTACAGATACTCATAGGCTCATTACGACTTTCTGTCCATAGCATTCTTTGCCAGCTTGCATCTTTGGGATGTACGCAAATCGATCAAAACATGTTCTTCACATTGACACATACCTTAGCCTTGTAAGTTCTGAAATTTAGAAGAACTGGAAATAACATTAGTTGAACTCTGTGGCCAACCATCAAAAGGACATTTAAGAGAAGTCCTGATGCAGTTTTATCTGAAGCATCAAAAGTGACTCACAGTTTAGTAGTCATACTAGATTCCTTCAGAATGGCATGATAAGGCATATAATAAATATAATCAGTAAAAATCTCTTTCTTATGTACTCTTTCCATATGTTCCAACTTATGACATTCTCTTATAGTTTATACGTCTCAGACCTTTTTAAAAAGAGATCTGAATGCATGCATTACTAATTGCCTTCAGTCCCCAAGGAGAGATAATAATGAATGAAAAGGTAATTTGCTTGTAGATTCACTATCATCCCTTTCAAATGCAGAATTAAAGTAATCATCACATGCTTTCTCTGAATTTGTAAAGACAGCAAATGTTGGAACACAATCTAATTTCCCAAAATCACGTACTAATTGCTTTATCTTTACATGTATATTATTCACGTTAGTTTTCAGTTCAGCCTCTAATAAAGCATTAAGGCTACTTGAAATAACCCAACAAAATTCTAAAGGTAAAGCAGCTTCTTTGCATTTGATCATTTTATTCTTTAACAGTGCCAAAAAAAGTATATAATTTGAAAGTCTAATGATAGGCTCACTCTTGCAGAAATATGCCAATATCAGATCAATATATTGCTCAATAAACTATTTACTTGATACAAAATGAGGCAATTCTCCTATAACTCTGTTTATTATTAAACTTTGTAAGTTGTGGATGGCATTCTTTCTGAGAAATGTAGAACAAAACTAATTTATGAAATTTTCTTATGAAAACCTAATTTATGAAATGTTCTCATATCCAATATTTCTAAACACAAAATAAAAGTCTTGGCACTTCTTCTAAACAAACTCATTCTCTCAAAACTTCCTCTGTAATGAAATGATTTGATTTCCAGAATCAATTAATACCTGACAAAATCAAAATTATCCAGATGAATCTAACACCTTATAATAGCTGTACATAATTAAAATCAGATGCTGAAAGTTGAAGACTGACACACAAGATTTTATATTATTGAACATGAGCTTTTGGTTTTTTACTTAATTCAGCTGGTAGAATTTCATTGCTAGATATTTATTATTATATTTATTAATAGATAATTACCTTATCACACTTGCTACATAAGAATTTCTAAGCATATGTCTCTAAACAATTCTATCTCATGTTGTATGCCTTCTGGAATTTTATGCGTATATGCAGATGAATTTGTGCTACATTTTATTTTATAATAATACTACCTGCCTCAAGAGGCATGACAGTCCGCCACACTTTTAGCTAGTTGTTGTCTTGTATTTTAACATAAATGCTGCTGACGAATTCTGTTGCTCTAACATGGTAAACAACTCTTGTAAGAAATGTTTATCAATGCATGTTGGAAAACAGTCATTTGTTGGGTCTATTTGTATTAGCACTATTACTAATGTTATACACCATATTATGATGATTACAAGCTATTTGGTTCATCATGGTTATTACTCCATAACAATTGTTAGTGTTGAACATGCATATGCTGTGTATCATACTACTTACAAAATAATCCGTGCAGTATGATAGACATGCTACCTGCCAGGAATGCACCTCAACACATGATAAACTTGTAATTCACAAATACATAATGATTGCCAGTCTGTGGCTAGAAATAGTATAGGAATGTGCACCACACTATATATCTTGTTCTGAAGAATGTGGGTGACAGTGAAATGCCACAATTTTGAGCTGCTGTTTTGTTCACATGCTTGATTATCCCTGAAAGTTTTGCAGCAGTTGTGACTGCCCAAACCTGGAAAGTCCAAAAGCTTCCCTTGTTTGATTTAAATATCTCTGGTTGTGGTAAAATAGTAGCATTAATATCCACAATAATTTTCTCTTTTGATGTTATTCAAGCTTTAGCAATTATCTTCTCATCTTAAGCTTGCAATACGTTATTTATTCCCCTCCTCCCCCCAAATCCATTAATTCACCAATTGTGCTGATTCTTTGGTTGTTTACATGACCAAAATCTCAAGGTCTCGTTTTCTTATTGTGGACAGTATAAATAAATTTACAACTGCCTAAGACACAGTAGAACAATAAAAATATAAATTAAATAATGATACTAATTATTACTTCTTACCTTGCATAGAATAGGTTGAAAAATAGCCATCTCATTAAATTACACAAGTATCTATAATCTTCCACTTCCACTATTTTCGAAAACCAGCCAAAAAAAATTAAAGCAGTACTATAAAAAACTTTCCATGTATATTTTAGATATTTTATATTTTGCAACTGCGACTTTTTTTTAACTTGCAGATGATGAAGGAATTTAATTTGAAGCATGAAAATTTTTTTTAAAAATTTAAAATTATCGAGTCATTGGATTTTTTTAAGCAGGAGACGTAAAAAATGGTCATTACCCTCACTGTGACTCGAACCTGGAACTCTCAAATGCGCATCGAGTGGGCTACCGTTACACCATGAAGGCATGCCGAAAGGAGAGAGAAAATACCTTATAAAATAACTTTAAATTTGCATAGTACTGAACATAAAATTTTTAAGACTCTACCATGGGCTATCATAATTTTTTCTTGGTGTTTTCCCAAGTAATACATGGAATTTTACTAAATTATGTGCATCCATGTGTATAACAACTGCTTCATAATTCATTTCAAACAGATAAATTACTTACAGAATGTTCTACTTGGCTGAGTGTTTAAATAAAGTCTCACGATTTTCTTATTATGGGTAACTTTTCCTCGCTCGTATTATCACAACTTACAATACCATGCAGGAAATATCATCCTAAATAGCCTTAGTGTTCCCATTAATTCTTAAATCACGGTGATTAATAAGCAGACATAAAATTAATTAATTTCTTTTTCATTAATCTAAAAGCACAAATTAAAATTTTTTATTGGCAAAATTTAAAAAAAAAAATTGTAATACTATAATTTGAAATTGAATAAACTGAAACTACTTTACTTGGCCATGCAGGTTATGAACGTAGTAATTGTTTTTTGAAGACTGGGGCAGTGAAGGATACTACAAAGATAGTTTGTAAAATTCTTACTTTGATATAATGGTCTTCAGCTCATCAGAAACAGCTGGATCACGGAGCTCTTGCATCCATTTAACTAGGTCATTTGGCATACTTTTATCAGATGCATTTGTGCTAAATTTTGCAAGATCCTCATCTAAGTTTGCTGGTTTTCCTTCACTCATTCTGATATTTGACTCTTCAAATATCTCTGGAGAGGAAAAAAAATTACAATCAAGACAGTGAAAGATTTTCAAATGCTATGACATACTGCATTGGTTTGCAGATGTGTTCTTTTTTTTTTTTTTTTTTTTTTTTTTTGAAAAAAGTAAAAATGAACACTTTCCCCCCCAAAAAAAACAATTGAGGGGAAGTTCAACCATTGAACAAAATTTTAGAAGCAATCCATGATTTACAAATGGAAATTTTAAAAAATTTCCAATTTAATCAAAAAGCTTTCGGGTAACATTCAAAGAATCTTTCTCTGTGTTAAGTTTAATTGTAAAATAACCGAACATTTACTGCTTTAGTATCATGTTTAAAAGCCATTAGTATCAATGATAAACCTATTTTTATTTGATTAAGTCTGAAACAATCATATATGCTCTGCTCAATTTATGTTCAAAATGAGTTTTTATCATTGTCTAAATTATTTTCGATGTTCTGCTATTCATAAGTTTTGCATTTCATTTATTTCTTGTTATATACTAATTGATGGCTTTTTACAGATTTATACATATTTAAGAAAATCGAAAGCAGAGTCTACAGCTTTATTAGAAGTTCTGAGTGACAGCAGTCAGTGGCTTTAGCAGTGAATTATCCATTTCTGATATGGATATTTTATCAGATTCAGAACTGCTTCCTTTTGGCTCAATATCTGCTCCATCTGTAAGTGACAATTTGTCTCGTGCTCTAAAAAATTTATAGCCCTATGTTTACATTGATACATCTGGTATTAATTACAATACAATGGATTGTGACTGTGACAAAGAAGATTTTCTTTGCATATTTTTTTACGATGACTTAATAAATTTAATTACAGGACAAAGAAACAACTTTGCAGATTTTGACATACAATGAGATCCAAACCTCAGTGGGTCATCTCAAGATTTTCCAGATCCTTTTCATATCAGTCTAAGGTCACATGAAGAAATAAATCTTTTTTTAGTTAATGAGTACAATAAAAAAAGGATGATCTAAAAATATACTTTACAGCAAATCAGATAATTTTTTACTCCATTCATTAATAAAATATCAAAAGATAGATTTTTAAGGATATGGCAATATTTTCACTCACCGTAGACATCAGGGCTTGAAATCTGAATAAACTGAAACCAATTATTCAGCTACTTGTATAAAAATTTAAAAATATGTATAAACCAGAAAAAAAAGTGTGTCAGTTGATGAATCTTGATCAGAACTGCACCATCAAAATGATCCTGATATGGTAAAAAAATATATGAACTAAGTAAATCCAATACAGTTTATGTTTGGAACTTTTTAATATATACAGGCAAAGATACCAATCTTATAGCAAGAAGTGGCCTAGGTGGTGAAAAAAACCTCATAAGTGATCTTTTGGAGAAAGGATATAACTTACATCTGAATAGATATTTCACTTAGATTTATTATACTATTTGCAATTATTATACATTATACAATTATACTATTCGCATTAGATTTAAGTGACACATAAACAAATATTTGTAGCACAACCATGAAAGCGAGAAAAAGTCTGCCAAAAACATTTCCCATCAAAACCTACGAGATAAAATGATGTACAGACACTGTATAGTAAAAATATGTAACTGGTTTCATTTATAGATAAAAGGAAGAAGTACTGCTTTTAACTATGATGCGTGGACAACAACTAGAGAATTCTGGCAAACAAAATTACAAAACATGATAAAGTGTTAAGAAACCTAACTGTATATTGGAGGACAATAAAAATATGCTAGGAGGATATATTAGTGATGCAGTCACTACTCATTACCCATCTTATAGAAAATCTTTCAAGGGGTATAAAAATGACTTTTTGGACTCCTCGACATTATAATCTCTAATGGTCACGTTTTATACAATGTAAAAAATGGTAACATTACTTAAGAAATCACTATTCATGTGAGGGCTTTTTTTAATTTGGGGAAGAATTTGAAATCTGTTATATAATCTTTACAGTTAATTCTTTTACAGGTGTCTTTCAAAGTTAATTCCTAATCCTTAAGTATGTTAGGTCGCTTTTATGCAATTATTTTCCCATTATTTGCAACCACTTATATTAAATACTGCAGTAACACTTTCTGCATATGAATACATTTTTTCACATTTCACAATATTGCCTTGATAATCCTCGGCAAAGATCATCATTTACGTAACCAATGGTTGAAATGAGCACTTAAAACTTCATGAAAAAAATTAAATGCATTTCCAGAATCTACCGAGTGGCCATAATTAAACTGACAGTGCTCACAGTGTTCTGTAGTGCGACCTATTTGCGAGAATAACGCCACATTTTGTAGGAAGATTAAACAAGACGGGGGACGAAGGATTCCACGAAAAAACAAATTAGTTCCAAAAGTCACCGCTAGGGGAATATTTGGCACTGTGTAATAGAAAATTTAACAAATGCAAATTAATACAGAATAAAATTACCTTTTATTATGCACATTTTCTGACTTAGTTCAAGTGCAATATGGCAACACTTTTAAAAAAGCGTAAAATCTACATAAACACTGATAAAGTCTCGTGATCTGCAATATCACGTATGCTGAGCAGAAAAAGAAGTTCTTTATTCAAATTTCACGTTACATCCATTCGCACAGTGCCAGCTGCTTGGGTTTTAAAAGGTAATGTGTTACGTTTTGAATCAATCGGATTGGAAGTTTATGTGCAATGTCTCCTTCTTTAGTCGAGCATGCGTTACAGGTCAAATTCTTTTACAACCAGTGCAATGCATCAGCCACTCTTCGTGCTTTTAGAACGCACAAAAAAATGTGTAAACGTAACGGTCCTGTGTCAGTTAATAGGCTAAAAGCAATGGTTGCGACGTTTGAGAAAACAGGTTCTCTGAAGATTCAGTCAGGCAGAGGACGAAAACATGTACCACAGGATACAATCAAAGCAGTTGCCACGGTGATTGTCGACAGAGGACCAGACAATATTGCTGCCACCTCTAGCGCTCGTGGAGTAGCTCGGAATATGGATATGCCTTACAGTACGGTGTGGAAAATCTTACGAAAGATTACAACTTCTATCCATACAAGATCAGCCGTGTACAGGAGTTACTGTACCCAGACCATGATAAGAATTTGACTTTTGCTCTCACCTTTCTTGCCAGAATGGAGGTGGATGATGGTTAGCCGTGGAAAATCTTATGGGGAGATGAGGCCCACTTTTACCTGAATAAAACTGTGAATACCCAGAACTGCCAAATTTGGGATGACAAATCACCACATGCAGTCACAGCAATTCCCTTACATTCACCAAAGGTAACTGTTTGGTGTGGGTTCACAGCAGAATTTATCGTAGGTCCATTCTTCTATGAGAACATTACCCCGACAGGACCGGAAACCTGTTCTGTTACTGGAGAGAAATATCGCCACATGCTGAACAGCTTTGTTATTCCGGCACATCAGCAAGGACAATGCCTGGGGAAAATCATTTTCATGCAAAATGGAGCCCCTCCACACGTTGCTGTACGGGTGCAACAGATGCTACAACAGAAATTCACGACAGAAAGAGTTATTAGCCGCTACTTTCCAACTACATGGCCACCTCGGTCGCCTGATCTTACCCCATGCGACTTCTGGCTATGGGGTTACCTTAAGTCCAAGGTCTATCAAGGAGTAGTCCAGGACCTGGCTACGTTGAAGGATAACATATCACGGACTGTACGGGAGATTACTGCAGACATGTTACTTTCTGCTGTTGTGCATACTGTGCACAGAATGCAATATGTATTTCACAACAACGGCAGCCACATTGAACCTCATTTGAATGCAAAATAAAAGGTAATTTCTGTATTGATTTGCATTTGTTAACACTATTTTCTATTACACAATGCCAAATATTCCCCTAGCAGTGACTTTTGGAACTAATTTGTTTTTTCGCGGAATCCTTCGTCCCTCGTCTTGTTTAATCTTCTACAAAATGTGGCGTCATTCTCGCAAATAGATTGCGCAACAGAACACTGTGAGCACTGTCAGTTTAATTATGACCACCCGATACATATCTTTGGTTCAATTTCTTAAAACAATTACGAAAGAAAAAAAAAAAAAAAAAAAAAAAAAAAAACCCTGCCAATTAGAAATTTCAAAATTTATTTAAAAAAAAAGGGTACTTACGTACTATGATGACTACCTTGGCGATATTTGCCGATAAAAATCTTCATTGTCGATTTTAATTTATGTTTATAAATTCTTTTAAAAATAAAAGCCCTAATTATAATGGAACAAAAACTTAAAAACCAAAAGTCCTGAATATATATATATAATAGGGGGAACGGAAAGTAATGTAGCTTTCTTACATTAAATTCACACGAATAAATTTTTAGCACGTTTTTATTTTTAATCAATAATGTAATCAGTCTCGTTATCAACAATTTTGCCATCTAGGGTGCAGATTTTTAATCCCCGGACCGATATAAATCTACTGGTTTTTGAGTAAAATATCTCAAGATGGCATTTTGGACATAATTCAAAATTTTTTGGCACTAAGAAAATGTTGTAAGGATTGGAATAAATGGAAATCCAAGTGTAAAATATCGGGCGAGTATGGTGGGTGACGCAGCACCTCCCATTCCAATTCATTCATTTTTTCCAGTGTCCGTCTTGCACAGTGCGGTCTTGCATTATCATGTTGCAGAATGATGCCTTTTCTATTGACAATCGCTGGATATTTTTCAATTAAAGATTGGTTCATTCGATCCAATTGTTCACAATAAAGATCTGCATTAACAGTTTGTACAGGTTTCAGCAATTCAAAATGAACAATTCCGCAAATAATATGCCACCAAACACACAGACGCGCCTTTTTGGGATGTAAACTCTTTGCAACTCCTATTAAAACTACCTTTTGCGTTTTGGATTATCATATAGGACCCATTTTTTGTCTCCACTAATCAAACAATCAAAAAATGGTTCTGTATGGTGCCGTTGAAGCATTACGTTGCATGTGATGGATCGGTTGGCTTTGTTCTCTTCGGACAGATTATGGGGGACTCAAACACCTGCTTTGCTTATTTTTCCATTCTGCTTTAAATGTTCTTGGATGGTCGACCAAGGCTGGTTAAGAGTGTTTGACATGGATTTGCTTCCACTTCTGCCCTTAGCATGTTGTTGTCGATATGCGCAGAAACAACATTACTTTCCGGTCCCCCTATTATATATATTATAAATACATGTATGTATATATATATATATATATATAAACACTATACTAAATACGAATTTAAAAAATTAAAATTAACTTACTCAAAACTGGTTAAAAGAAAACGCTTAAGTTAATGGTGAAAGTGGCAGGAAATAGCTTTCAAAATAGCATTGAAAGGCATTTCCTGTTTTTTCCACCAAATAAATTCAGCTAAATAGGTATCCAAATGATGGTGGCTTGTCCTCCATTGCCCCTTGTTCCTCCATTTTGCGGAAACCCCCCATCTTTTCAATGTGTTGAGTATAAATCTGCGTAGATGGGTCAGCAAAATTGTATCAATGATTCACCTTAAAATGTTCAAAACTGGTAACAATGAACTCCTCTGTTTGATATCCAGGCCACGAATCTGACATTATTGTTGAGCCTTCAGCAATATTATTTTGAATTTCTTTCACTAATGTTGTTGACTTAGCAAGTGTGGGATAATGCTCTTTATTTTAGTGCCCTCTATAACCTATGTTAGAGTTAACCTGTATAACTTGCAAGGGTCGCCAGTTTTGGCGAGATATCTAGGTAGTCGTCATAGTACGCAAGTACCAACAAAAAAAAAAAAAAAAAAAAAAAAGACTAAGCATTGGCACGATGTTATTGAAAGAATTATCTATGCCATTCAGTTTTTAGCCAAACAAAACTTAGCTTTCCGTGGTTCCAGTAACAAATTATTCAAAAACAATAATAATTTTTTAAAGTGTATAGAAATGATGACAAAATTTGACCTTATCATGTCAGTATACAATGACAAAATTCAAACTAAAAAAAAATATGCTTCATTACCTTGAAGATAAAATTAAAATTGAAACAATTAGCTTATTAGGGAATAATATAAAGCAACTTATTTTAAGCAATGTCTAACAGGCAAAGTATTTTTGTATTTTACTTGATTGTACCCCTGATGCCAGCTATCAAGAACAGATATTAATTTGTATGAGATATCTTAATTTAGAAAATACAAACAGGAGTATTGAAGAAAGGTTTTTAGTATTTTATGTAACAACATATATGACCAGTGAAGGACAAACAACATTCTTATTAAAGGCTTTAGAGGAAAATGGTTTGAATATTAGTAATTTATGCAGCTAGGAATACGACAATGGTTCAAACATGAGAGGTAAACAGTTTCCGAGTAATTATGCTTAAATTGCTGCTTTTCAGAATTAAAATGTTAACTTAAGTTTAACATAATATGTAACTGCACTTACTTTTTTTTTTTTTTTTTTTTTTTTTTTTTATGTAGAAAAACAGTAACAACAAGCAATTGCAAAAGAGATAAATGTTACACAAATTACTACTATTGCAACAGTAGACACGAAATAAGGATTAAGTAATTTGTCGAATGCGCCTACCCTTACATACGCATCGGCATCACGTATTTTCACTTTCAAATAAGACAGAAGAGAACACTAGAGATGAACTCCTGCTCTGGTTATAACTTTCTGCCAAATAAGACAGTGTACTAGGTGGAAGGGACACTGAGGCTGCCTTAATACAGTTAAACACCTCAGCTCCTAGAAGAGATCCAAGAAGTCGCTAACCTATCGGTCGAGCTGATAAGACGAAGACTAAGCTGAGTCAACAGGAATACTCAGCAACTCACAGCCCATGTTCCTGCTCTGGAGGGATGGTAAAAACGTCTGGCCCCCAAACCCGGATAGCAGAACAAAGTCACTTACACTCTCAGACAGACCGGGCCACCGATCTGGCTTGCTAACACTATGTCATGGTATACAGATGTCGGCTTCAGGCACCTCCAGGGGGGAAACCAAGGAAGAATATGAATATGCAGTTTTGAGGCTCCAGGCATCTACTGGAAACCTCAAGCAGTTTAAAGACTCGCTGAATTAGCCAACTCCACTGACGGGGGTGTTTCGCCCCGGACAACCATGAATACCTGACTACATAGCTCAACCACAACCAACGAAATGGACGAGAACACCATATGGTCCCTGCTGAGCCTGAAACAGCCATCACTAGCGATGACTCCAAGTCTGTGGAGACTGATTTTAAACACCCATGGCTGAGACTGCCTAGGTACAGATCCTAATCAGTAGCTTCTCAGGTTTTACCTGAGTTGACCCCTGGAGAGGCATTCAAATAAGACAAGAATTTTCCTGTTCAGACAGGCAGTGAGACGAACTGCTTTTTTTAATGATTGCCCGGCGCCTATTGTCGGCATGCCCTGCTTCTATGGCCAAAAACTCAGGAACTAAACAATCATGTATGTGCGTGTTCACAGAAATTTGGAGAGCTAAACTTTCATTTCCCACCTGCATTTGTGAAATAAATTCATTACAATAGTCATAAGTATATTTTTCCTTCTGTAAAATTAACTCTGATTTGGCTAGAGTTTGAAAACCAGCTCAAAATTCAACAGCCATTGCTGAAGAGTTTGATTGGTAACTAAAACAACATTTATAAATTATGACAAAAGTTCTTAGATTTATTAGTAGTAGGTTATCTATATCGAGAATTATTGAGATAGTTTGATACATAATTTTGAAAATTCTCAATGATGTGCAGCATGCTGATTACTTAAAAAATTCTGGCAAATTTTGCTGGATATTATACTGAAACAACACAGCACAGGCCTGTCGTGAATAAAAATTATAATTCTGATACCATTAAAAATTCTAGTCATCTTCTTTCTTTAGTGGATTTTGTTTTACTGGTCATCAATAAAACTAGTCATTCCAAAGTTTTGATTTAAAACATTTAAAGATTTTTTTTAGGTTTCAGCTCCAAAGAATCAATCAAGGTTTAGAATTTAAAATCTTTCTGATGATTCAAGAGCTATGAGGATTTGAAGTTCTAAGCTTTTAAAAAATGATGATCTTTTAAAAAATGATAATGTTTATGATGAATCTTTGAAAACTGTAACTTTTCACATCTAATGAATTAATTCAATTATTTAAGGTTAGATTTGATCTCAGTATGTTAGCCTCATGTCAATTGTGTTGGAAAATAAAATTATCAATTTTCATAGAAAATCCTAAGAAAATTAATAGCATATAAAAGATTTTGGGCGCAAAAATCGCCACAACACAAGCGAAAATAACAAGTCAAAGAACTGCACAAACTCAATATCTGTGTACCACCAAAAATCTTCAAGGCGTACCCGTAAATATACTTTTACTGGTTAATCTAGTTAGTAAAACAATTAATATTTGTATTAAGGGATATTGCTTACTTCATTATAATTTTTTTTAATATGCGATACATTTTTATTTATTTATTTATTTATTTATTTTTTTTTTTTGATAAATTTGTTCTACAGAGTAAAATTCTGTGCAGGTTTTAAATTCCATGTTTGGTCTCTTTAGGCATTTTATGGTACATTTAAAAGCCAGACAAAGGCTGGCCATGTAGCAGCTACTAAATAAATAAATAAAAGCATTATTTCAAAAATTTAATTTAATAGTACCAAAAAAGTAAATGCCATTAAGGTTGATCTTTGGATTATGGTAACTTGGCGATTTTTTGGCGAAAATTTGGCGACCAACTCTGCTACAGCAACCCTCTATTTCTTTTAACCCTCCATTTTGTCTTCACGAAGTAAAGACATGTTTCTTTTCTTTTTATTTACTCAACACTTTTTCCAACAATCTACTAGCTGAATTACACTGATGCTAGAAATTTTATGTAACAAAACTGCTTAATCATGACAAATATTAACTGCAAAATTGGGAAAAAGTGCAGAATCGCAAACTCCTTGCGCGTTTTTCAGAATAGCACATACACATAAACCATTTACACGTCGACTTATTTTTACTTAACAAAAAATACCATAATTGCACAAAAATGGCATTGCACACACTCTTAACTTTATCCATCTACACTGCTATTTTCTCATAAATTACAAAAATTTGCACGAAAATGTTCTTAATCTTTAAACTCGATAAAAAGCACATATATGAAATTACCTGATCGCGAAAAAGTACATAACCTTTCCAAGGATGAACATTTCCACATATGAAATAAATAAAATATCCAAAAGCTTTTACCTCTAAATTATCTATATATTATAAACGTCACTAACGAATTTATACGCAAACATTAAAAATAGTTACAAATACTTAGTGTCAAATATTTAAATTTTTCCATACATGTTTACTTCAACTGAAACGTATACCAAATTCCTACAAACCAAAAATTCACAAAATAACTATCATTTAATTAAAATGTCACTAAACCATGTACACGTCGACTTATTTTTACTTAAAAAAACATCCCAGAATTGCACAAAAATGGCATTGCGCACACTCTTCACTATATCCATGTACACTGCTTTTTTCTCATAAATTAGAAAAATTTCACGAAAATGCATGAAAATACTCAACGTATACTACTCAAACGTATTCCAAAATACGACAAATATATAACTCACAAAATCACGATCATTAAATTAAAATATAATTAAATTAAAAAACACTACTTAAAATATAAATAAGCACATACATTAAATTAATAAAAATTAGATTACAATCCTAATTACTTTAAACTAAATCATTGCTAATAACAATTTTCCAATAATACCACATTAATTTATTTACTCCTTACATTTAGAACAATGCATAAAAATAATATCCTCAAATGATTAAAAATACTAACTTACTTAATCGGTTGATCTTTACATTATGGTAACTTGGCGTTTTTTTGGCGAAAAGTTGGCGACCAACTCTCCTACAGCAACCCTCTATTTTTTTTTCCCGCCGCCATTTTGTCTTCACGAAGTAAAGACATGTTTCTTTTCTTTTTATCTACTGAACACTTCTTCCAACAATCTACTAGCCGAATTACACTTATGCTAGAAATTTTACCTAACAAAACTGCTTACTCATGACAAATATTCACTGCAAAATTGGGAAAAAGTGCACAATACCATACTCCTTACGCGTTTTTCAAAACTCATACACATAAACCATGTACACGCCGACTTATTTTTACTTAAAAAAACATCCCAGAATTGCACAAAAATGGCATTGCTCACACTCTTCACTATATCCATGTACACTGCTTTTTTCTCATAAATTAGAAAAATTTCACGAAAATACATGACAATTTTCTCAATCTTTAAACCCGGTAAAAAGAACATATATGAAATTACCTGATCGCGAAAAAGTATTTACCCTTTCCAAATATGAACATTTCCACATATAAAATAAATAAAATATCCAAAAACTTTTACCTCTAAATCATCTATTACATTATACACATCACCAACGAATTCATACCGCAACCATTACAAATACTTAGTGTCAGATATTTAAATTATTTCCATGCACGTTTACTTCAACTAAAACGTATACCAAATTCCTACAAACATAAAATTCACAAAATAATTATCATTTAATTAAAATATCACTAAACCATGTACACGCCGACTTATTTTTACTTAAAAAAACATCCCAGAATTGCACAAAAAATGGCATTGCGCACACTCTTCACCATATCCACGTACACTGCTTTTTTCTCATAAATTAGAAAAATTTCACGAAAATACATGACAATTTTCTCAATCTTTAAACCCGGTAAAAAGAACATATATGAAATTACCTGATCGCGAAAAAGTATTTACCCTTTCCAAATATGAACATTTCCACATATAAAATAAATAAAATATCCAAAAACTTTTACCTCTAAATCATCTATTACATTATACACATCACCAACGAATTCATACCGCAACCATTACAAATACTTAGTGTCAGATATTTAAATTATTTCCATGCACGTTTACTTCAACTAAAACGTATACCAAATTCCTACAAACATAAAATTCACAAAATAACTATCATTTAATTAAAATATAATTAAATTCAAAAACACTACTTAAAATATAAATGAGCACATACATTAAATTAATACATACATAAATACCCATTTCGAATTCACTTTAGTTACGGCCATGGGATCCAAAAATTCACGAACACTGTTTCACACAACACAGAATAAAGCCAAATACAAAATTTCCACATTTTTTCCCGATTTCCCCCCTTTTCCGATTAAAGAAGCGTAATTCGTCCATTAATATCACATGACATATCCCATGATCTCTCATTTCCCTCACGCAAAATAATGCGTAATCGGAACTGAGTACTGCTCACATTATTACCAAAGTCCCAGGTAGTAACCTTTATCGCCTCCAAAATGTCGCCAAACTACCAGTTACCATATTGTAAAGATCAACCACCTAATCTTCTTCAGAATCTTCATTACGTGGCTGCAGTACTACTGCTAATTTCTAAATCCTAAATCCAGTAGTCAACAAGTCTATTCACCAAGTAATAAGAAATTAATAAAATTTCACCTATACTCAAACTACTTTCAGCAAACCACGTACCCTTCCTTACACTCCTTTTCATAAAATGTCCATTTTCACCATATTTCTTGCACCGCCATTTAAACTTAACTGTAATATCCTTCCTTTCACACAATCTCAACTTATTCTTACGAGGGCCATCCAGGAAGTAGATTACGTTTCCGTCTGTGTCCGCTAGGGGCGGGGCTAGCGCGGCCATCTTGGGGTCAGAGCGTTGCGCAGCTCAGTCTGCATCTAGCCGTGCTAGTGAGAGGTTCGTGCTGTGCTCCGTTCAGATACTGTGACGGTTTGAAATGTCTGCGTTAATTGAAAATCCCGCGAGCTGCGAGGTGCGCTCAGTAATAAGGTTTCTGACTGCAAAAAACTGTAAACCGATAGAAATCTATCGGCAGCTTCGTGAAGTGTATGGGGACAACATTATCACTGAAGGTGGAGTGCGTCAGTGGGTCATAAGATTTCAAAATGGCCGAACCAATGTTCACGACGAAGATCGAAGTGGGAGACCCAGCATAGTGACCGCCGAACTTCTCGAAAAAGTCGATGCTAAAGTCCGTGAAAATCGAAATTTCACAATAACGGAACTTTCTTTGAGTTTTCCACAAATTTCGCGAAGTTTGTTGCACGAAATCATCAGCGAAAAGCTTGGTTACCACAAGTTTTGTGCAAGATGGAAGGCAAGAAGAGGTAACGAAGTGGTTGAAGGCGCAGGCGGCCGAATTTTTCGACGAAGGAATTTCCAAGCTCGTACATCGCTACGATAAATGCCTTAATTTGTATGGTGACTATGTAGCAAAGTAGTATTTGAGTGTGGCTTTCATCTGTATATAATAAAATTTGTTTCCTATACTTTGTTTATTTTTTTATTCCAAAACGTAATCTACTTTCTGGATAGCCCTCGTATTATCAGATAAATGCATTAAAAATTTAGAATTCACTTTACATAGCGCCATGCAATCCGAAAATTAATCAACACTATTTCACACAACACACAATGAAGCTTTTCCAAATTAACCCCCTTTTCCGATTAAAGAACTGTAATTCGTCCATTAATGTCACGTTTCACACAACAGAGAATATAGCTAAATATGAAATTTCTAGACTTCCCCCCTTTTCCGATTAAACAACTGTAATTCGTCCATTAATGTTACATGACATATCTCATGATCTCTCATTTCCTTCACACAAAATAATGCGTAATCGGAACTGAGTGCTTCTCAAATTATTACCAAAGTGCTAGGTAGTAACCTTTATCGCCTCCAAAATGTCGGCAAACTACCAGTTACCATATTCCAAAGATCAGCCGAAATTAAATTTAAGGGTACTGGATATTTAGTTACATTTTTGAGACAAATAAATTGACCATGAAAAAATACTTATATCATGATAACACATATGATAAAAACATAACATCATAGTCATACACACAAAAATTAAAGTACTTAAACAAAAATAAATAATGTTTTGGCAGCATTTTATAAATAAACGATGATCTTTGTAAGAAAGCATCAACTTTCTTGAAATGCATTTAGATTTTTTCCCAACATTTTAAAATTACGACCTTGAATTAAAACTTACTGTATAATTTTTAAATGCCTAATAATTATTCCCTTTTTTAGTTTACAAGTAAAAAATAATGCACGTCTGCACTTACTAGATGGCTATCATTCTGGTTTCCCAGAATGTATTTTCGAACATTTACTTTTATTAAATGATCTCAATACATGCGTTTAGTTGCCACAATCCGAAGCTAATTAGGTCCTTATTTGGCAGTTTTTTGGGTAAGTTATCGAAACTTTAAACAATATATTAAGCATAACAAAATTGTCTCTAATATTTCTTTCGAATAAGAAATTATAAGAGGTTAAAAAAATCAATTATCCTAATCAAAACAGAAGTACCAAATTTATTTAATCGTTAGCTCGTCGAAAAGTTATGAATTAAAATACTACGCAAAAGACCTAAAAAGCGCTTTCAACACGAAAATAAAAAACAAAGTGCTGAATGTTCTTAATACGTACAAATATTACATGGGAAATATGCTTTTCAAAATAGTCACTATTCCAAGACCTCAAAACCAGAACAGTTTTCAATAATCCAAAGGAACCGCCAAATAGTGCTGCCAAATTACAATACCTAAAATAGATCCGAATAATAATAATAAAGTCCGTTACAATTATGCGACTACAAACGCTGACGGTTTACGGAAGTTAGCGGGTCTCACGTGACTGGTGGCAACAATACGTCACAAACTATTTGTCTGGGTTACTATAATTGGCTGTTTTCCACTTTTTTATGTGAATTTCGAGAAGTTTAGTTTATAGAAAATCCTTAATATCATCATGTAAACAAACACCGATGGCAAAAAATTATTTGGTAACTACATCCATTACGTATTGATAAATGTTTCGACATGATTACATATAACTGCATTAATAACCAAATAAAACAAACTTAGATTACAAATGCGTTATGTAATGGAGCATGTTACTAAAACTTCAGAATTGTAGAATCCGGAAGATTTTTTTTTCCGAGTTAAAAGTATAACAAAATACGAGCAGTGTTCTAATAATTTTTAAATCTTCATATTCTTTAATATTACTGCTGTTTTTGATAACATGATCATAACATAACTGATGATCATAACATCATTTAAAATAAAATCTAATTTAAAATAAAGTCATTTAAAATAAAATCTAGTAATTCTGCTGAATACTGCTTTTCATGAAAGCACGAGAATATTTTAATGGGATTATTAAAGTATCTGTAATAAAGAAAAAAACAAAGTAGGTTAGGAATAAACAGTAAGTAAAAGGAAGATTACTAATAATATATATTAACTATTGTATATATGTGTAATTTTGTGAATTGTGAAATAATGATATTTGTTCATTTTATAATTTAATAAATAAAAATTGTGAAAAAATTATATTTGTTCATTTTATAATTTAATAAATATTATGAAAAAGCTACGTACTTTTTAAAAAATCATTTGCACATGTTTTTCATTATTGCATTTAAGTTTTATTCATTATTTGAATCAATATATATAAGAATATAAGAGAATCGTATACATTTTATGAGTAAAATATTATACGCAGTATGAATGGAGATATGTTACTGTAAGATCCTAAAGTCTGGTAAATCCTAGGTTTTACCAGTAAAACCTAGCTTTTACCAAAGTAGCTTGTTAAAAGCTTGAAGTATGCTTTAATATGATTCCACTTCAGCCTTTGAGGTAAAACCGAGGAGTTACCAATGCCTTCTGGTAAAATCCTGAAACGAGGGATTTAAATCAACCTTGAATAAGACTCCGCACACAAATTCCGTCATGACACTTTTCTGTTCCTGCCTCTCCTTATTTGCACCATTCGCAGTCTAACTTGGACATAATTTAAACAAGTGTAAGCAACTACGATCTAAAAAAGAAAAAGTTTGGGCGCAAGTGCAGAATCGCCCACTTATCGATGTTCACATGGACAAAGTCAAGGGAGTGCTTAGTGCCGAGTTTGTGTAATTCTCTGATATTATTTTAAGCAAAAATAGGTTGTTGTGTACATGGACACTGAGTTTGTGCAATTCTTAGACTTGTTATTTTCAAGTTGGCGATTTTGAGAAATGCACTAAACAGGGGTGATTCTGCACTTTCCCTGAAGTTTTTTTCCATTTTTACATACTTTGCTTTTTTTATTTTGCTGATGGGAAATGAGTGATGATATGCGGAAAAAGATTATGACATTTTGTCTGAATTTGTAAAAAATAAGCCTGATAACTGCTTTTATTTAGCAAGTGAGAAATATGTGATGGAGAAACAAACAGTTCATTACAGAAGGTTGAAATGCTGTCGTATTCTAATTGGAGGAAAGGACAAACTTATAATATCACTATTTGCAAAAATCCTATATTATGTTACAACTGATGAAGTCTTCAACACAGCACTCATATTGCAATTGGCCATGGTGAAAGAACTTGCATGATTAAAGAACTGAATCGTAAGTACAAGAATGTAACAGTAGAACCTATTTTCACATATTTAAGACTATGCGAACCATGTCAGAAGAAACAAAAAACTGTGAAAGATGGGATTGTAATTAAATCAGTTGTGCATAGTGAAATGAATTCTCGATGCCAAGTCAACCTAATAGATATGCAGTCCAATACTGATCATGATATGAAATTCATTTGAGTGCATCAAGATCATCTTACACAATTTGTCCTACTCCGATGTTTACACAGTAAAAGAATTGTTGAAGTAGCATATCACTTTCTGGATATTTTCATAGCTTTTGGATCCCTGAGCATTCTTCACTCTGATAATAGGAGGGAATTTTGCAACCAAATCAAATCATAAACAGTTTATGTGAAATGTGGAGTGATATAAAAATAGCTCACTGAAAACCGAGACACAGTCAGTCACAAAGTTCTGTCGAACGGGTGAACCAAGATGTTGAGAACATGTTGGAAAGAAATAAGATAGGAAATTGGTCAGAAGGATTAAAATTTGTTCAAAAATAAAAAAACAAAGCATATCAGGAAGGATTGAAATGTTCATCTTAATGAAGCTATCCTGATGTTCTGCAAAGTTGTCTTATGAAGCTAGGACTTGCTAACTCAGTTTTGCCACATAATTTGATTAGTAACATGACCACTGAACAGGATTTAGAAAAAAGTTATAAGTATGTATTACTAATGAATGTGTGATTAATACAGAAAATGGGAAAACTAATCTCGAATCAACAGTTGATTTAGAATTGCAAGATAATAATAATGCATATGAAAAATAATCAGACATAACAATGGAAGCAGATACTAAAGTTTGAATTGAAATGAAAGAACCAGATATATGCTCTGACACAACGGGTGCAATTATCAAGAAAACTCAAAATGTGAAAGTGTTTCGAGAGACAGTTAAGGAAGGACTTCAGAAGCAGGCAAAGAAGATGAAGACTGTGTCTACTAAAAACTTTCCAAAACCTACTTTTGGAAAAATGTTAAAATAAAAGTACCTGATATTGATAGATCAAAAATGGATCCAAAATCAATAATAGCCGTTATTAGAGATATTTAAGATGATGAGTTTTTATGTTTTTGATAGTAAGTTCGGTAAATTAAAATCGTTGTAAACAGGAAAGCAGTTTATTTTTTGTAAAGAAAAATTTTTTGAACATTGAAGAAGTTGGTATAGAAGAAGTAAGTGTATGTGAAATAGTAAAAAAAAAAAAAAAAAAAAAAAAAAAAAAAATTCTTTAGTTGGGGTACAAGGACTTAGAAAATGCAGCTGTTAAAAAAAGTGCACTACGAACATCTGTTTGTGCAAATCAGCTGATCTACTTTGTAAATCCAAATGCCATAACAATCAAACTTGTAACAGGTAATAAAATGTATTAAAGTAGTAGTACTAAAGAAAAACATGCTACAGTTTTCTTATTTTTTTAGTTACGTGCTTATTTAACTCTCCCTTATATGTTGTGGTATTTCAATTCCTAGGTTTTTAATCTTTTTTTTTTTTTTTTTTTTTTTTTTTTTTTTCTCCTCGTTTTCAATCTTAGAACTTTGTATTTATCAAGTAATAAAACAGAAGCTGCTTACAGTATCAACTGTATTCAGGCTTACAGTACTGGATATTAAGATCCTTCAAGATTCAGTGTTATTCAAGTTTGGCATGTTTGATAGTGAATACAAGTAAAATATGTTACAAATAAGAAATATTTGAATTTCAGTTATTATACTTGATACTCAAGTCATAAAAATGTTATTTATTCCTTGTTAGTTGAAATCATATTTTAGGATATTATGAGTTAAATTTCGTAAACTATATACTTAAAAAGAAAAACCTTTGAAAATTTGTCCTTAGGTGATAAAACAATATTAAAATATAGCATATAAGCATAAAATTAGAATTCAATAGCCAAGCCAGAATTTAAATTACTAAAGTTTAAAATGCTAAATTTAAATTACTAAAGTTTAAAATAGTGTGAAAAAAGTCTCATGTTATTTCGAGCTTCCCAATTATGTTTAAGTAGAGAATTCTTTGTTAGAGCAGGACAAAGAAGGAAGTGATCACTATCCATAAAGCCAGAATGGCAGAGATAATCAAGACTATTAAAAATTCCAGTCTTACTCATGTGAACAGCCCAGCAATGATATTCCACTGCTAATCAAAACACAACTATTGTATCTTCACTAGGGCACCAGTCTAGTAAATCATCAAAATCCTTGAGTTTTTCCCTCAATGTAAATTAAACAAAACCCTGCTGAATTTTAAGCTTTGTGGCTCAAAGTTTATCTGAGACATCTATGAAAGTCTAAGAATGTTGTTGAAACTTGAGTTGGAAATTTGTATCTCATGAGACATGCACAGTTGTCCAGTTCAGTATAAAAGTAACTCTTAGGGTTGTTTTTTTCAATGCCAGTCAAGGTGAAGAATCTGATTTTGCATTTGTTCCAATTTGTTCTTCAAATCCTCAAAGGCAGTTATTAATTGAGTGCTGGAATATTTCATAACAGTAAGTAGGTTTGTAAGTTGTAAATAAAGTGGAAGTCGCATATCCCCACCTTACTCCTGTTGTTTAATTACATTGAAAAAATTATTAATCTTTAACATTAGTTCCTCCACCCATTAATTCCAAGACCAATTCCTATTTAAGACAATTACCATGTAGTTAAAAGTTTAGAAACAATTATTTCAATGATAATTCCTCCAATCCATTAATTCCAAGACAAATTTCTATTTAAGACAATTCCCATTTAGTTAAAAGTTTAGTATTGAGGCACATGGATATTATTATATAAAACTCCAAGTCAAAAGGCTTGTGACACAATACAAAAGTTATACAGGCAGGCTTTTCTGTTTCTATGCATGTTATTTAATTGGCACCAAGTACTCAAGTCTTCATGACATCATTTAATTAACTATTTCTGTGTACCTTTTTTGAGGATGGAAGACCATGTCACCAAATTTTCAGCATACATCAATACATTTACATCCCTATCTTCTAACATAAATATAAGGTTGTTGACATGTATATTACAAAGAAACAGCTGAACATAGTATCCTAGGGAAGACGGGACTGAAGTTGCTTGTGATGAGATATGAGTAAAGTGTAATGCAATATGTTGTGTTATTCATAACACAGTGCATTTATTATAAGACAGATCATTTAAAAAAATCATTATTTGAGTTTTGCATTTCTATTTTTTATTTTATTTTCTATTACTGGATTCTCCCTTTAAAACAACTGTAATAATAGAGATACAAGACTGAAATAATGATTTTGTTTCTTACCTGCTTTAAAATGAACACACTGTATGTCAGTGTTAGACTAATATCAAATTATATGGAACTAGAAGCATATCTTCTGTCCTTCATTTCTTTCCAAATTCAGTACCAAGCATCATTTCATCATGTGGTGGAATATGCAAATTAAACTGTTGGTAATACAGGTATAATTCCACTGCGTTAATGCTGCAGCCATCCAAATTTTGATAGAGAACACCCCTGGGGATACATCTGAGGGTCTTCCGTTCCTTCTTTCCAACAAGCTACTCTAATAATTTTGTGGTTCAAATGTTCGTTAAGTTCGTAAAAACGTTATTGATGCTTCTTCTAGCTTTTCCACCAAAATTTGCATTAGTGTTATCCTCACAATAGGCAATGATTTTATAGTTCAAATTATTATTTTTTAAAATAGTACTTATTGAATCAAAAATTATTTCTGAAGTTTCACCTGGCAGTGAAATAAAATCTAATATTCTAATTTTAATTTCTGTTTCTAGATCAAAAAGTTTAACAATTGTGGAAAATAATTTAAAATTTTTGTGGTTGGAAGCATCATAATATATGGATATAAATGTGCATTTAAAATCTAATTGTTTCTGCAATTGTGAAAACGAATATAGTGAGAAAACATTACAAATAATTGCTTCAGTTTTTGTCGTTGCTTCTGCAAATTTTTTGTCGTACAGTGTTTTGATCATTTACGATGTACAATCAATTGATCTGAAACTTTGATTGTGGTTTATAGTGTGGAAAGCAAATAGCCCTTGAGCTAATGCTAGCTGTTCCTCCATTAACAATAGATATTCCTTGACGAGACGTAACGACAATGATCGAACACCACCGAGTAAATCTAACTCGTTACATCGCCTATTTTAGTGTACTCTGCATACATTTTATGTATTTTTTATTTCTTTATATTTACTATAATAATTAATAAATAATAGGTAATATATTTTAACAGTACATTTAAAATAAGAAATGCAGATGTTTTCTAAAAAAGCGGGACATTTTTAAAAATCTGTGGGGCACGGGATAGTCCTCCAAAAAGCAGGACTGTCCCACCAAAATCAGGATGTGTTATCCTAGTAATTTTGACATTAGTAATAATGAGAGCAATAATTGCATTACTTTAGCATTTTTCTCTTCATAAAAGAAATTGAGTAATGTACTTCAACATTGATGTGATAAGATAGAATCCTTCTGTAAGTGATGCCAAAGAACTGAAAGATCTGCTAGAGAAAGGGGATAATTATTTTATTTTAGAAAATATTCACCAAATCATTGCATCAGGAACTTGAACAATGGAGATCATAATTAATTAATCATAGTGAAGAAAAAGACCATGCATTTTGCTTCTGTTTTAGCAATAATAAAAAATCACTCTCTTATGATGCATATAAGGACTTGGAGCATTTACATCTGCCTCTGAAAGGAAATAAAAGATGTCTATAAACCACCTGAAACCTCATGAGAGCTGGCACTAGAATCTGTGCGGTCACACCAGATGACATTATTTAGAAATAGGGGCCCACCAGCGGCCGAGCGGTAAAGTCGCTGAACACTGGTAGTTCGGTCCAAGGTTCGAATCCCGCAAATGGGTTGGCTGCATGGCCGTTTTCGTGGTTTTACCCATGTGTAACGTGTATACGAGCCAGTTTCCCTTAGAAAGTCCTCCACAAAGGCATCCCTCCCCTTAGGCAGATAGCCCTCAAGGCTTTGCCATAGTTAAATAACCTAACCTAACATTTAGAAATAGTTGAGATTACAACAAGTGGAAAAAAAATCTAGTGTTGAAAAGGCCTAATCGTGAATCCCATAAGAAATGATTCACTTGTAATCTAAAATAAGAGACAGTAGATTCGATGCAATAAAATTATTAAATGTAGGCTTTAGCGTACAAAAGCATAGCAAAACATGTAATGGCCACTTCCCAAAGTTCAGCTGAACTTTTATATCCAAATTGTTACTGAAAATATCTAAAAGACTACTTTAAATTATTTCAGAAAAAAATATTAAAGTAAGTTGGTTTATTTTATTTCTGGGACTAAATAAACGAAAATAATTTATGCAGAAAAGCATTAAAATATAATGATTTATTTTGTTTCTGAGAAGATAAAACAGAAGAAAAGTTATGCAGTCAGGAATGCTAAGTAATGCGACATATTTTTAGATAATAGTCATTAAATGATGTAAGCAAAATACATTATAAGGTTTCTTAATGTGGATGAAGGTAGGTTCCATGTATAAAAATTTCTGAAAATTTCACATATGAAAATATATTCTGAAAATTCAATTTAAACTGAATATTTATATTAACAAACATTTATCAGATGCAAATATTCTTGTCCCAAACATGTGTGCTCAAAGTCATGACAATAGATACCACATGAAAAGAATACATTTAGGAGTTCCATAAATAATGCATTAAGGATTTGAAGCACAGAGCTGATTTTTATATTATCTCTTTACGTTCTCTGAATCATAAGAACTGATTGAATTGGAAATAATGCCTCAACGTTTTCTGGTGAAAGGTCTAGAAATTATGTGTTTTTATAATTATAAATATCAATACATATTTTTGAGGTTACACTGAGGAATTTTTAAAACATATATTGCAATGCTGACTCTAACTAAGTAGAGCATTACATAGATATTTTTTTGCCTTAAGCAGAGGCATACCCCTATGTTTATTGAAATTAATGATATTTATACGCTTTCATATTCATTGAAGATAAATATTTCAAATCACAACATTCTAACACTTATAATATGTTCAATCATAGCTTTATATATTCAGAAAAATTACGTTACAATTAATGATCTATATTTATGATGTGTTTCTGAGAAATGTTTAAAAAATAGCAAATATCAAAGAAACAGAATAGTTAGCAATGTAAAAAATGCTGTACTAATTATGTAATTTTATATACAGTCAAAAGTCGTTAATTCGGAGACCCATAATCCGGAATGATCTATAATCTGGACCTCAAATCTACAAAATTTCTGCGCATGCGTCGCTTTGACGCATGCGCGTAAGACCTTTACGGCTGCGAATATGCGTGTGCGCATGCGCATAATACGTTTACGCAAGCGCGTTTAATGTATAACGGACGGTATAAGCTAAGCTGAAATTATCTAATTCAGGTAATGTTGCAGATTGCGTTGTTCCTTAATCTTCGAATTGGATCCGGCTTATTATTTTTTGCAGACTGTTACAGCAATTTTATAAAAGTAAGCTTGAACTTTCGATTATGTCAAATAGAATTTCCGATATATATTTACTAATATGTAAAGGATCTACAAAGCGAAAGTATGTTTCCAAGTCCATTAAACCAAAAGTGGAATTGCTGCAAAAAATGGATAAAGGCATATCCTTTGATTATCTAATCATTCCGAAATATGTTTATCAATTTCACGCTGCTCTGCGGGGGAAGGGAAACGACACGGCGCGCAATGAATTGGAAGTTGATCTGTCAGCACTATCCTTATCTTCAGGGCAGATGTTTTTATTTTATTTGTCTTATAATTCCTTACTAAATGCAGTATTTTATCTCCATGTACTCCGTCTTTGATATGATTTAAATCAAATTCCTCCTCATTATAATTCGCTTCCGATAGTGAAGAAAGTGACACAGAGGTTATTGAAAACGGAAAAATTTCGATTGACAAATTAGTCGGTATTCTCGACACAGCAATTATAGGACTTGAACAGCGGAACTTTGTAACTGAAGAAGAAATTATGTCTGTTTATAGAATTAAAGAGAAAGTATTATCACATAAAACAAAGCAACTTAAACAACTTACATTGAAAGAAATGTTTAATAAAAAAAAAACAAATAAATATTAAGCTTTTTTTTTTTTTGTCAATTTTGATATCCTTTAGATCATAATTGTTCTTTATTTCATAAATTACGGTTTCATATTTTTAATTTTATAACTTCTGCATGCCATCTTACCAGATTTAAACTGATGATCTATAATCTGGAAAAATCGATAATTCGGAATCGCCGAAGTCCCGACGAGTCCGGATTAAAGACTTTTGACTGTATATAATTTAATTCTCCTTACCTTTATAAAACAAAATCATCAATATTTTTTCCAGAAGGAATTTGATAGCTTAATTCATATTCTATACAGAGAATAGATGAAGATGTTTTATAATTTTTTCTTATTTTAAGATTATAGAAGCTTCTCTTACCATCAGCAACAGTAACTGGGAATATTAGCCTTATTTCAGCTTCAAATTTCATTATGATTGAACTAGGCTGTATTTAGAGAATTATCTTCAAAAGATTTAAAGCAGTCTTACTGTTCAAATAACTGTTTTTTAAAGCTAGAAAGTTGTGATGAAATTTTTATTTGTATATCATTTAGGTATTTAAATGCTAAATTATAAGCTTCTTCATTTGGATAGCTTAAATTTTATTAATGTTAATTTTTCACTGATTAGAAAATCAAATCAAAAAAGTCAAAAGATAACTCGTTAAATTTACATATCTCAGTTTTTTTTTTTTTTTTTTTTTTGTTTGTTTGTTTGTTTGTTGTTGTTGTAAAATTAAAACGTATATTACTTCTTTCATTTCTACTACGAGAATTCCCCCCCTACAAAATTAGTTCTTTTATCAATTTATTACATTTTCACCTTCTCTTCAGATTAGGTTACTTATATTTAAAGCTAAATATCAAATTTCTAAAAAATGTTTTCAGAAATAATTTTATGTGTTCATTCTAATCAATGACAATCCCTCTTTTTTATATTTATATAAATAATTCAATTCAGTTGTAGATTGTCAGGATTTCTTTGATATGGGAGATGTGAAAAATTAGCAATGCATTCGCCGGGACTCGAACCTAGACCTCTCGAATACGCACCGAGTGTACTACCATTACACCTCGAAAGCATGCAGAAAGGAGGGGGGAAAATACCTTAGGGAACCCAATCGCCAAATCCTGATCGAAGAATCATCATCCACCATCTTTTAGGTCGGGGCCACTGTAGAGTCATTAGGTTATTTTCGAGCAAGAGGATATGGAAAATGAGAAATACCCTCGTCGTCAGGACTCGAACCTCATCCTTTCGAATACGAAACGAGTGTGCTAACCGTTACATCACGAAGGCATGCTGAAAGGAGGGAGAATAACAAAGCAAAATAAAGGAAATTTTCTCCTGGGAAATTCGAAATGAAATTTAGAATGCAAAAGTGGACTATTGTGGTAATAATTGACAATTAAGAAAGCATTTTTAGATTTGAATATAAGCTACCAGATTATAAATAAAGGTACAGCAGTGTAAATAAAAACTAAATAGTAGAGTAAAGCAGAAGAATTATTGCTGATTCCATGGACAGATCCCGACTTTTTAAGGGGAATCAATAACATACATCAATATTGGGTTTTAACGAAACTTTCCCGCCACCGCAAATAACGTCTTCGCAAACATAATACGCTGGCGTGTTTAATCATATTTTGTCAAATGATTTTTGGCATTTGAAAAAAAGAGATTTGTTTTAGAACACTCATAGAGATATTAGGTATTTTTTGGAAGCAGAACAAGGGAAAAATTAGCAAACACCTCGGCCGGGAATCGAACCACAGACCTATAGAATACTCGCCGAGTGTGCTGACCACTACACTACGAAGGCAGGAGAAATTCTTTATATACTCTCCCTTTTAAAGGGCGTCTGGGGTTTTAGGGGACCCAATCGCCAAATCCTGGGTGTGGAGAATCATCATCAACCACCCTTTTAGTTCGGGCGCCACTGTAGAGATATTAGGTATGTTTTGGGAGCAGGAGAAGTTAAAAATGAGCAACACCTTCGCCGGTAATCGAACCACGGACCTATGGAATACGCGCCCAGCGTGCTGACCACTAAACTCAAAAGCAGAGCGCTCTGGCAGGCCTACTGACGTTGATGAGGCCCGCTTGCGAGAACTTGTAGAAGAAAATCAGTATAGAACTCATCGAGAGCTTGCTAAGGAGTTAGACGTTAGTCCCATATCCATTAGCCGCGCTATACGTCGCATAAACTTGCCGTATAAGTTCAATCGCTGGGTGCCACATGAACTGTCTAAAAAAGATAAGGATATACGTGTTCGGGCCTGCACTAATCTGCTCGAATATCAACGCAAGGACAAAATTCTGGACCGGATCGTCACTTGTGATGAAAAGTGGATTTACTTCAATAACACAGGCCAAAAAGAGGGTTGTTCTGTGGCCTGTGAGCCCGTTGGCAGCGTCGCAAAGCGCAATTTGACTAACAAAAAGATACCTTCCAGAATACGTTGGCTCATGCGAGCAGTGTGTGGTCGGGCGTTGTACTGCTGATAGAGGGCATTGGCCACTCCCTGAAGGTACAGAAGTGTCAGCAGCCGCAGCACATGATCCACGTATCATTGGGCCGTCATAGTGCTTTGAATACGAACTAGAGGTGACCTGGAATCGTAAGCAGTTGGCCACCAAACCATGATGTCGCGCAGTGGAGCGTTCCACAATTGCTGCCGGGATTGAACCTGTCTCCACATCGACGCCACACTCGTACGCGGAGACTATCATTGGAGAAACAGAAGCTTGTCTCATCCTGAGAACACGACCTTTGTGCCATTCCGTCGTCCACATCGCTCGAGCACGGCACCATTGCAGACGTTGGAGTGTATGATGTGGGGTCAATTGCAGTTTCTTAGCGGATGACACGAATGCAGGCCACTAGCCACCAATCGACGGCAAATAGCTCTGGTCGATATTGGAGCATGCAGGTTGTCTTGAACATGCTGCAGAATGGAGGTAGAAGTGACTTGCGAGTGCACCACCTCCTGTCGTCGAATGCGTCGGTCCATACGTGCTGACGTCATTCTGGCTGCACCGGCACCCGTCGAACTTGGCACATTTCCTTGTTCCAACCATCGTTGCCACAGCTGATACTGTGGACGCATCAAGGTGTGTGTCAGCTGAGATTTGCCGTATGGACCAACCTGCCTTTCTCAGTCCGATCACCATGCCCCTCTTAAATTCTGCTGTAACTGCCTCCGTTGACGGCCTGGCATTCTCTGCTATTAGACGCGTCCTCTAAGATAAGAACAGATTTTGTACGATGATTTCCCTAGCAGAAATAACGGCACTAAAGTTGAACATTCTGCAGGTTCCTTCCCTTATATCTTTTCCAACGTGCGTTGGAGAGCTGCACATCTCACATCATTCGCATAATTCGGTGAGGTGCGTCTACCCTGAAATTTGCGTAATTTTTAGGCCTGTCCTGCTTGGTGCTGCATTTTCCAATGTTGGGTAATGTATTTTCTCTCATATCCATGTTTTAAACAGTGCAGAATTTCGATTTTTGTACCGTTAGATAGGACGAAAAATAATATTCCAAATCAAGAGTTTTTGGAACTTCTAAAGTAATTTACCAAATTTGTACTTTTTAAAAAAAAATCATTCAGTTTTTTTTTTTTTTTTTTTTTTTTTTTTTTTTTTTTTTTTTTTATTATGGCGTTATTCTTGATTGTGACGAATTTATGATTCGAAATATTTGATCCTTCGTTTTTAGCAACGTACAGTTTCAAGTGATGGGCATTTAATTTGCACACACATGTAGATTTCAGCAGGTAAATTAGGTACTAATTATGTTAACAGATGCGGGCTTGGAAGAGTTTGCCGCGTTTTAAAATATTTTGAATTTTTGGAGAGAGATTATGTTGCAATAAGACATTTTGAATCATCAAAGCGTTCCCTCAAAGCTATCGGCAAATAATGTTTACTTCTTAAATTTTATTTGAAATAAAACAGAGCCTGGTATATAACGCAATTCAAAAAGGAAGAATTTCCATATTAAAAATTAAAGGGCCTGAAATAAAAATAGAATTTTTATCTTATACAAACATACACATATACAAAGTGATTAAAAAATATCAGCCAAAAATGAAAGGCAGATAGAGGGGATGAAATAAAGAGATTTTGTAATGGAATATGTGTGCTTTGAGGGGATACAGGCCGTTGTTGAGCAGTAAGTAAAAGCGTTTAGCTGGCGAAAATCATCGTTACTCTTGCAGATTTGGAGCGGCATGTATCCCTAAAAAAACACGAAATTCGGCGGTAAAGCTCAGAACCAAGGATACTGCCTTGCGGGATACTGGATCTTATAGGTCTTGGAGTTGATTTTTCATTTCCTTGTGCAACGAAGAATGTTCAGTTTTGCAAAAAGGAGAAGATCAGAAGAATAAGTTCTCTAGGAAGTCCTAGTTTGATAAGCTTGAAGATGAGCCTCTCATGGCAGAGGCGGTCAAATGCTTTTGCCACGTCCAGCATAAGGAGCGCAACACTTATTGTGAAATGCAGATCCGGCGAATTCAACAATTCTCACGAGTTGGCAAGTCATGCTAAGATTTTTTCTGAAGCCTTATTGATCGTTAGGTAAAAGATGAAAATATGGCTCGATTCTTGTAAGTATAATTCGTTCCTAAATTTTTCCTAGGCTGGATAACAGACTGATAGGTCGATATCCGTCAGGTTTGGGGAGAAGAAAGGTCTTTGCTTGATAACAGAGATCAGGAAAGTAATTTAGTGTGAAACAGGCGTTAAGTATGCTGGCAAATTTACTGATAATATTTCTGGGCAAGTTACGAAGCATTTTGTTGGTATCCTATAATGTCGTGAAAGAAAGGAGTGGCACTTAAAAACAAAGGCCATAAATTATTGATGGGTAATTTCTTTTCATCCCCCAAACTTTTTTTAAAATTTATTAAATGAAAATAAAACAAATGCATATTGAACTATTATTCTGTATAGGAAGCATATCCAAAATAATATAAGGGAAAAAATATCTGAATAGAGGAGAAACGAACAGTGCGTTTCACAAATGGGATGACAACTCTACGCTGGAAAAATAAGCTTGACATTTTCATGTTGATTCATATGCATAATCTAGTGGTTATACACTGACTACCAATAAGTATTTGGACACCTATGCAAATGATGATATCTGCGGTCCTAAGGTACGTCACGGACTCCGCAGGTATATATCGTGTAGGAAACAGCATCGGCTTTAGTCGCGTGCAAGATGCCTCGCAGTTCGGAGCTCTCTGATTTCGAGAAAGGTATAATTATCGGGTATCACAAATGTGGCCGATCCTTAAGGGACATATCTAATGATCTGAAGTACATCGACAGTGGCCTATGTGATTAAGTAGTGTAAGGTGTGCAACGATTGTCGGAATGTGCCCCGAGTCGGCAGACCAACGAAACTGGAAGATAGAGACCGACGAGTGCTGTCCAGAGAAATTCGGAAGAACCACACCCAACCAATGTCCCTCATCCGCGAGGAGTTTCTACAGGCATCCGGGAGTATTGTTTCAATGAATACCATCCGTAAGGAAGCACATTTGCTTGGTTTTAATGGTCGTGATGCTGCCCGTGAGCCTTTGATCACAAAGTCCAACTGCGCTGTTCGATTAATGTGGTGCAAAGCACATCGAAATTGGACCGTAGATCAGTGGAAACGGGTTATTTGGAGTGACGAATCAAGGTTCACCCTTTACCGTTCGGATGGCAGGGTCTGGCGTATACCTGGAGAACGTCTCCTGCCAGAATGCATTGTGCCAACAGTCAAGTTCGGCGGAGATGGAATTATGGTCTGGGGGTGTTTCTCCTGGTATGGGCTGGGACCCTTGGTCCCCATTCATGGTAAGCTCAACTCCGATGCCTACTGCACTATTTTGGATGATAATGTGCTTCCTACGTTGTGGCAGTTTTACGGGTTGGACCCCTGTTACTTTCAGGACGACAATGCCAGTTGTCATGTTTCGACGTTAACCAAGGCTTGGTATGGTGCCAATGGAGTTCATCGAATGGACTGGCCTGCCAAGAGTCCAGACCTGAGCCCTATCGAAAACCTCTGGGACGAGTTGCATCGCCGAATTCAGGGGTGCAATACCCGTGCAAAATTGGCGAAGAAACTTCTATGTCTTCTCCAAGCCGAGTGGAAGAATGTACCACTAGCTGTCATACAATGACTTGTGAAAAGTATGCCCTGGAGGGTCCACGCTGTAATTACCTCTCGTGGAGGCTCTACCAATTATTGATTTTGAATAAAATTATTTTTTCTTTTCTATCACAGGTGTCCAAATACTTATTGGTAGTCAGTGTAGCTGCTGGGAAGTCAAAACTCGAAATTGCAGCTTGTTGCTTTTCCCTCGTGTCTAACGTGATTTATAAGCCGCTTTCTCTCGAAGTCTTCGACGAACTTAAAAGTTAAATTAATTAATTAAAGAAATTCGAGATCTATCTGTGTGGGAAGAGATGCCATCGTAGAAGACTTCCTAAGGAAAGCAGGCACACATTCACGTTTTATATGAGGAAAGCCATGAAACCTTTCATGTTCGCCTGAATTTTAACCCCTGTTGACCTACCAGTGTTCAGCGATCTTACCACTCTTTCGCTGGTGGGTTCCTCCACAAAAGTATCCATATTTTAGGCAACTAGCAATGAACTTCTGAAAACTAATGAGCAGATTTTAACGAAATTTGCTATGAATATACATTTATAACAGAGAAAGAGATGTACTATTCAAAAATCATATCATATATGCGCGATTGTCAATAAAGTTCACGATGCAAGGATGTCGAAAATCCACGTTGTGATATCGAACTAAAAATAAGTGTAATATGGGCTATGTGTCCCTCTCACAGCCAGACAGGTCGCGCAAGGTGACGCCATACTGGACATGAGGCAGTTAAGGAATCCTTGTGTCAGGCGATCCCACTTCTACAGCAAGGCAGTTTTCAACTTCGCTTTAGTTCTTGGAGGGGGAAATGGCGAGATTAAACTGGACTACCAAAAGCGTCGTCGAAGACATGTTTTATAGGATTAAGGTGAGGACATCTAGCTGGCCAGTCTATGTTGACAAATATACTTACTTTACTTTACAAGTAATGGTTGACTAGCTGAGCCCTTTATAGACGACCGTTATCGTTTATTAACAGGAACCCACCACCAACTGCGCTCCTGGAAAGTCGAAAAGAGAGCTCTAAGGTCTCTCTGTACCTTGTAATAGTCTGGAAGCATTTGTCAAACACATGCAGGGTGTGTGGCTATTCAACATAATGCCTGTTCAAACCATTACACTTCCACAACCATAATGATCTTTTTTCTGATGAAGAGAGGGTGGTATCTTGTTGCATACTCTCTCCAGATAAAGATACGCTAAGAATCAATGCCCCAGGATGAATCGCGGCTCACCTGTGAAAAAGCACGCTGCTCCGCTGAAATCTGGCTCAAGGCACGTGTCATCTATACTATGCTAAACATGCTCTCTTCCATGCTGCAGTGAGCAGAACGCAACCAGAGATTTTCCTGGCATACAGCCCTATCTCACGAAGCTTTGAGGCAACTGTAGACCGTAAACCTCGAGTTACATTGACGGCACACATCTCACGTAACAGCTGTAGCGGTCCTGTGTCGCCACCCTGAATGTGCTAAATTATGATTCTTTCATCGTTTTAAATGATGGTGGACCTTGTCCAGGTCTTCTTGATATAGATCCATTGTGTACTTCTCGGAAGTGCATATAAAATAGGAACGATATAGATCCATTGTACTGAAACTACTTCCGGAAATTGCAAATGACACTGGACTTTACATTGCAGCCATCTGCGCTTTTGACTGTCCTATCTCCAATCTACTGATAATCCCCCCCCTTATTCCATCATCTATACATTTTTGGCTACTAATTTTACCTGATACGTCATAAAATTTACCCCCACTCTTGCGAGAAACACAGCAAATGTTGTGAAGAAGTACAAGTACACAAATCGCCGAAAACCCTTCGTGCGGCCTAGATACCCTCCGCAGATATGCGTACGCTTTATATTCGACATGTTTCATCATAATTCTTTAGAGCCATAATTAGTATCTTTGGTTCAATACTTTTTGTAAAAATAGACATAATTTGCAAATTTTCTTAATTTTGCACTTCAGTGTAGTTATGCCAAGGCCGTCTTAACGCATGTGTTCTAACGCATGTGTCCGCTGAGGAACACATGCGTAACCTCAAGTGCATACGCCCTATAGCCCCAAGTGCGTACGGGCCCTATGCTTATGCGTTTATATTTCACTTACATTTCATTTTTCTGAGCAGTGGCTAGCTACATATCTCTTCAGATGTCAAACTGATGTTACGAAATTTTAGAATGTTTTTCATTCTGTAAATTTTACTACTTTCATGGGGAGGGCACAAATAACCACTATAATGGTTTGGTTTATTAGATTACGGCAAAGCACTCGAGGGCTATCTGCCTTAAGGGAGGGATGCCTTCATGGAGGACTTTTTATGGGAAACTAGCTCGTAAACATGGGGAAAACCACGAAAACGCCCATGCAGCCAGCCCGTTCGCGGGATTCGAACCTCGGACCGAACTACCAGTGTTCAGCGGCGTTAGCGCTCGGCCGCTGGTGGGCCCCTATAATGACTCTTCTCATTAGGGAACAGTAATAAAGGAGGGCAGAAAAGTGATTTGGATCGTGCCTTTCTAAAGGGCTTTACAACCTTTTTTTCGCTGTTCTAAAGGATGTTTTCCACGAAAAAGCGCGAATTAGGGAACTCAACAACATGTTTCAGCTGTTTTTAGAATGATGTCTGTTTGTGTGTGAAAACTTTTTCATCAACAATAACGCTTGCTGGAACTTCCAATAAAGCATATTTTTATTACCCATTTATTAATTTTTAATTAAATCATTAATTGTAATCCATTTAATTAGATTAGCTTAAAATATCTCTCTATATAAAATTGAATAAATAAAAATCTTATAAATTATATGCATATTTTATTAGAAATTTTCCTTTTATTAAAGCAGAAATATCAAAATTTACTAAAACATTATTGATGCAAATATTTTAAATCAAAAATAATCATAGAGAAAATTAGAATCCATAAATCATATATATTTAGGTTTCTGAATTCTGATTTCTACAGAAAAATAAAATTAAAAAAAAATTGAATTTTAGATACAGAAGAATAGTACATATAATGATCATAAAATTACTTATAATTTCTTTACAAATAATGAATATAAATATTTATAGGTAGCATGCTTAGTAAGATTAAGCTCTAAATTATGGAATTTTTTAAATAAAGTTTCTTTTCCCATTATATTTAACCTTTTAACTTTCATGCCCGAGATTCACTGGTGTTCGAAAATGTCATGCCCGAGTATTTCTCAGGGTAATTTTTTTTTTTTTTTTTGAGTGCATCGTATTGTCATACCCGAATATATATCGGGAGATGTTTATTTCGGATGCATTTGGTTTTTCCAATAAAAAAATTTGACAATTTGTGTACCCAAATCATCAAAATAACTTGACAGTTAAAGGGTTAACTTTTCAATTAGAACTGCTTCAAGAGTTTTATGCCTAAATATGGTTAAAATCCGGTCTTATCTTTTTTTTCTTTTAATGGAAAAAAATTCTTTTGCAAGCTGTATTGGAACTTAGTATAAAAAAAGATATAAATTAAAAAAAAAGATATGAATGGGTGCATTAAATACAAAGTAATGCTTTTTGCTTTAATAATAAGCAAAAACCACTACTTTGTATTTAATGCACCCATTCATATCTTTTTTAATTTTACAGTTTTTCTCCATACTATATCAAATCTGCATCTTCTTACTTTCCAGTTTTGGCATTTAAGACTTTTATATCAATGGGAACAACTAGATTTTTCTTAATATTAATACACTGGAAGTGATACTTTTAACACTTGGAACAAACTTTTGTAAAAAGACAAGAGAAACTTCTGAAATTTGGTATTTAAAATAGGTACGTGATTGAGAACAACATATTATATTTATAAGCATTAAATGTATTTTGGAATTGTGCTAAAAGCTATGAGAATAAATTCATTATGAAGCAATTAAATGTATTAGCCTTAGTCCATAATTTCATATTTATTTCATTTTTCCAATAAAAATGCTTCCACCAAATGTTACTGTTATGTGTTATTTTTAAGGATACAATTTAGCAACTACACAAAGAAATGGACTGACATAGTTGACACTATATTGAGAATTCTAAAGATTTAAAAAAATATATGATTATGAAATATATGATTGATTTGTGAATCCGAAACCATATATGACCACAGGATGACTTCATGTATCATTATTATTATTATTTTTTTATATTTGATGGGAGGAATGAATACTAAAAAATGACTAGTGTTTATAATTAAGACTGAGCCATAAAGTTAACAAATTAATTAGATTTCATTTATAAATGATCAACTAGATACTGATAGTTCACTTAAAGCTCGTTATTATTCTGTCACTTCCACGTCTCAAAATGGTTAGAGATGTGCTGGCCACATTTCTTAAATCTGAGGAATATTTATAGTTGCAATATTTGAAAATAACAGAAATCTGAAATAAAAACAAGTGAAACATATCATCCATCTTCTGTGAAATATACCATCTGCTTTTTTAACAATAAACAAGAATTCAAATGTTACCAGATGTTCTTTAAATTCTATATGGGGAACATATTTTTATATGTCCTAAAAGCAATTATTTTCTGAAAGCTTTACAAATATATTGCACAGTCAATCACAAAAACAATTGCCATTGGGACTTAATCTCTTCTTATACTGGCATGGCATCCATCCATATAAGAGATCATTCAGCTACCAAGCAACTAGAAAAAAAATTATTTCAACAAAAAAGTGTTTTAAAGCATAAAAAATATGTTACATAAAGACAATAAAACTTAAATTTATAATTTCACTTTTAATGTTACACAAAATTTAAATCCTTAATAACAGCACAATCAAGATTAAATATCCTGTTACATTAAAAACTTCATTAATATCTAATTCATCAATCATCTGTATATTTTGTATGTAATCAGCCTTTATGAAACCAAATTAAAAACTTCCTTAATATCTAATTCATCAATCATCTGTATATTTTGTATGTAATCAGCCTTTATGAAACCAGTCATACAAGAAGAAATTCCCAATAAGTTACCGAAAAATAGAAATCTGGTTTTCATATAAAAAGCAGGAAATTATGCTTAATTCTTTTCAGTCATTTCCTAAAATATATTTGAAAATTCCAGAACAAGTTAAAATAGGTTCCCGGATAAAAGACCACTGGACAAATCCCATTGTGATACTTGCCCGTGCAACAAATACCTATGTGGATAGCAGCCAGTGACACACTTATGAATATAATTTACTTAAATAATTATTAAATACAGCAGTATTATATATCCATAACATTTAAATGTTAAAATACAGTAAAAGCTGGACTATCAACTGGAAAATTTTTAATTTCAGAAAATTTAAGTGACATATAAAGCACGGACAGGCCTCCAGAAACCCTGCTGATAACTTCTAAATTGTGAACAGATTTACATTTACACACCTTTCTTACATTCCCTCTTCCCCACTGTTATATCCATCATACTGTTCTAAGAATTCCTCCAGAGAATAGGCCTCACCCAAGGCTAACAGTAACTATAATAGTCCTTATTGTTAGCTCTGATTCTTCTCACCAGTTGTGGGAAGTTACATAGTTCAGTTCCAATTAGAAGTCCTTTGTTACTACAGTCAAAAGTCGTTAATTCGGACACCCATAATCCGGACCTCAAAGCTAAAAACTTTCTGCGCACGCGCCGCGTTGGCACATGTGCACAGGCATTTCACGCGTGCGCGTAAGACCTTGACTACTGCGCATATGCTTTTGCGCTAGTGCAGAATATGTTTTCGCCTGCGCGTTTAATGTATAACGGACGGTGTAAGCTAAAATTATCTAATTATCTATTTCAGTTAATGTTAATGATTGTGTTGTTCCTTAATCTTCGAATTGGATCCCGTTTATTATTTTTTGCAGACTGTAAGATCAATTTTATAAAAGTAAACTTGAACTTTCAATTATGTCAAATAGAATTTCCGATGCTGGAACTTCCAAAGGATCTACAAAACGAAAGTATGTTTTGATGTCCAACAGACAAAAAGTGGAATTGCTGCAAAAAATGGATAAAGACATGAAGAACGTGACAGAGAGGTTAGTGAAAACGAAAAAATTTCGATTGACAAATTAGTCGGTATTCTCGGCACAGCAATTAACAGGACTTGAACAGCGGAACTTTGTAACTGAACAAGAAATTATGTCTGTTTATAGAATTAAAGGGAAAGTATTATCACATAAAACGAAGCAACTTAAACAACTTACATTGAAAGAAATGTTTAATAAAGTAAACAAATAAATATTAAGCTTTTTTTTTTTGTAAATTTTGATATCCTTTAGATCATAATTGTTCTTTATTTCATAAATTACGATTTCATATTTTTAATTTTAGAATTTTTTCATGCCATCTTACGAGATTTAAACTGATGATCTATAATCCGGAATCGCCGAAGTCCCGACGAGTCCGGATTAACGACTTTTGACTGTACTAGAGGGGAACATAGATTTCTTGTGGTGAGCAAAAAGGACCAAGGTCACTGCATAGAGTGGAATTTGGAAGTGCACTTGAACACAGGTGTTCTATCAGAAATTGTTTTCACCTGTTTTACTAACAGATTTTTCATTAAATTGGTCCTCAAGTTGAATAGGCTATAGGTAACAATTTCTAAACATCTTTTAGTGTGACAGGAATAATATTGTATCTATTTTGATTAATTATCCATCTACTGACTGAAAATCTTTGCCAGAACTTGACTGCAAAAATGGAAGATTCTTCAACATATAAAAAACAAAATAATTAAGTTTTGAAAAAGGTGAAAACAAGCAAAATTTAATGAAAGACTTTAGCATCGGATTAATTATAATTTATGACATTAAACTGGGAAAAAATGAATGAACAATGGTGATACAAAGTGCAAAATTATCATACAAAATTTAAGTTTTTGATATGCTATATCCTTAACTTGAATCATGATATTAAATAAAAATTGGCCATTTTCTTTAAGCTCCCACTGGAATGAATGGTGCAAATTTGGCAACATCTCCTTTAATTTTCATGATGACATTTAATAAGAAGATATTTTAATTTCATATGCCAAAAGCATAGCAAATACATACAAATTTATGTGTGAAGTTTTTTTTAAATGTTACATAATTAATTGTCGGCTTTTGATTAGAAGCTGATAACAAATAAGAAGACAGTTTTTATAGTATTAGACCTGAAATTTCTTTCTCCATTAACAGGACTTTTTGCCAATTGCATTTTATATATTATTATCTGGAAATTTTATTTATCAAGAATTTGCATATCCCAAGCATTTCATAGTCCATCTCTTACTGTGTAATATATACGAGAGTCAAAATATGTATTATTATAGTAGTAAATGTGCTAATGAAATAGCAATAAAATCATAAACTTAATTACTGCAGTTAAACCGATTTTTACCATTTCATTGAAATTTTATCATCATTTTCACATATTCCTTTAGTTAGGGATAGATTTTTTTTGTTCCTTAGTTAGGGATAGATAAAAGAGAAATCTTAAAAATTGCATCCCTGACGCTTACTGAATATACAAATTTTTAGTAAATGTGCAAATAAAATAGCAATAAAATCATACAAACTTAATTACTGCAGTTAAACCAAATTTTACCATTTCATTGAAATTTAATTATTTTCACATATTTCTTTAGTTAGGGATAGATTTTTTTTTGTTGCCTATATAAAAGAGAAAGCTTAAAAATTACATCCCTGATGCTTACTGAATATACAAATTTTATTTCATTTATGTACTGAATTTTTTTATATTTCAATCTTCACTTAAGTTACATGCTCAGATTTATTTTGAAAGGAAGAATGCCTGGAAGTAAATAATTTTACATTTTATTCAAGTTGGCTCAATCTTGAAGGAAATAATTCTTAATATTTCTTCTTTATTACCTATTGCTATGTAACACTTCAAGAAGCGTTTGTGATTCTTATTTTAAAGTTATTTGGGAAAATGCTTTCAGTTTACTTACACAGAGCATATTTCTTCATACCCTATGTATACATGAACTGATTTATTAGCTTAAAAACTGATCCAATATACATTCGTCCACTTATGGAATTTTTCAAAATAAGATGAAGACTGACTCCAAGACATTGAGGATTTTGATTAAAAAAATAACTTTTTCTATAGCTCCCAGAGAGGAAAATCTCCAATCAGCAAAATATGCACTGATCTGTTAAAAAAAATTCTATCTATGTTCGAACTTTGCAAAAGTTAATGTTTAACTGATTAACAGAACAGGGCATTGTAACGGCTTAAGCTATTGTATCGACCACCACAACATTCTGAGAAAAAGAATGGCGGCTTTGAAAGTTCCCATGGACAGAGCATTTCTTAACGAATTCTCAGAAAGAAAGTGACCAGCAGCCACAAAACAAACTCAAGTTTTTGTTCCTCTTATAGTTGTCCGAAGGGAGACATTGTTCTGTTCCCTTTCATCAGTTTATAGGTGCGTTGTCTCAGACCACCTGGTTTGAGTCCCCAGGCTGTCTTCATTATATCCGGTTTTTAATCAAGGTTCTCTTGCCAGTCAAGAGGCACTTTTAAAATTACGAACAAATGAGGATCCTCAATATTTTTTCAACATGCCCAGGACAAATGGAACAAAATCACGGAATACAGTTTTAGAGAAGGAGTGAGAGTGAGTTACAATAAATGAAGAGAGAAACATTATCTTGGTTTTTCCAGCTTGGCCATGCGCAAATTTTATTCCGCTCTGCGTAGAGTGACATTAGTATCTCTGCCAAGAGTTTACAGTGAGGTAGCCGGGCTTGCGTTACCTTACCAGACAGCATCCAACTCAGTACGGGAACCACTGACTTGGAGAGACGATTAATTCTAAACAGCCTCGTCTTGAATTATTTTGAAACAGGAGCTTTTATCTACAATCAGTGCTAAATGGAAACTTTATTCACAATACTGGTTGTTATAGTTCTCCCCCCCTCACCCTACAGTGAGTTTATTTATTTTTGCATATAGCCTAGAAAGAACCCCAATAAATTTATTTACACTACCTCTTGCCTTCTGAATTCGTCACAGCATGGAGGACTTCATAAAGACTGGCTCATATTTACATACACAGTATGAGCAAAGCTATAAAAGCAGTGTGAAACTAGCCTCTTTGCCAGCATTCAAACCTTTGTTAAGTGATAAAAGTTTAGAGCTGTTTTATTCACTTAGCCACAGGTAAAACTGATAGGGTCAACCACCCTCAGGATGTTTGTGACAGCAGTCGTATGCTTTTTTTTAATCAATTAACTGAATATTAAGAAGTTTTTATTGTGAAAATAGTACTTATTACAAACTAAGAGTCATCCTTTTTGAAAGTCGAATTCCTTGAACTAAAATTTTTGGTAAGCTGGCCCTTTCTTGAATTGCTTTATAACTGTTTTCTTACCTTCCTTTCTTGCTAAGTCAAAATCAGACAATATCCTTTTGCATTAGAGGTCATATAATGTCCTTTGTGAAATTTTGAAATACGAAATAGTTTATCTTGTGATCTTTTAAGAGAAGCTGCATGCCTTCTTGTGGCAATTAAAAAATGTATTAAAAGGTAGTTTTATAAATACAATCTACATTTCCTCCATTTGGAACACGATGAAAATTAACTATTTTAAATCTGCATTTTTATCCTAAGCTCTAAAACATTAATGCCCTAATTGCCAAATTTTTTATCTTGATGATAATCCCCAACTCTATGCAAATACGAATACCTTATTGTATTTTACTAAAATTAAAACATTTAAAAGTTGTGTTTTAGCTTCACACTGCTGGCAGTTACTGTTTCACTCTACAGATAGCTACTGATAAACATATATTCGATTACCTGTTGAGTTTAAATGGTTCATTAAAAAAAAAAAAAAAAAAATTGAAACTAGTATATGCACTTCTGATATATAGCTATAAATAATAGATTTGATTAACAACTTGTCTTAATTTAAAAATGTCAACGAAATAACATCTGCTAATGAGTAAAGAAAGTATATCTGACAAGTGAAAAATTAAGACTACTCAGTCAGTTTAGGACCACCGCTGACTCTCCCAATATTAGTAATAATAAAAATTAAATTGAGATATTACGAATTTTCTCAGTGGGATTATTGAATACATTTTCTTCTTTGAAAAATAAAAATAGAATTCTATTAAAAGGAATGAATTTACTCATTAACATATTTAAAATGGAATTAAAAGCAAAGTGCAATCAACAAACCAAGTAATTATTGTCCTGACCAGAAATTAGTTGACTTTTATAATTAATAGATGCGAAAGAGTTTCGTCTTTTTCTCCAGTAAGAATCAAGATTTAAAAAGCTGTTTAGTAAAATTATTCAAATTGCTCATAAAAAACAGAAACTGGTCATTCTATCAAACTTGAAATGCAATCTTCAAATCGGAATATATAATTCTTATAAGAGCAAGTTTTATTTTCTTACCTGAAAAAATTGCTTTATGACACTTCTGCCTTTGATTATTTAAAAACAATGCAAACTTTGTAAAAACAAGTGTACAAAAACATATTCTCATAAGACAAAAATGAAAATTTAACATTAAGAATGTATGAAAAAGAATTTTTACATGTACATTAAATATATTTATATAAATAAAATTAAAAAAGTAAATTCTTCTAGCTATTGCCTATGAGCTAAAGTGATACTTTGGTTCCTTTGCTAAGTAGTATAAACACAAAGTAAAGATTCAATTGTAATTCAAAAAGTAAAAACATAAAATATATGAAATAATAGTTAAGAAAATTAGAAAGCTTAACTTGATTTAAACTTAAAAGTTAATATGTAGAATAAAGTTTAAGCTATCTCAAAACACATTAGAAAAAATACTACCCTCCCAAAAAAACTACAGCTAAGCAGCGTCGCCTTGCATTTTCCCATTTACCGCTGCTTAGTAGTAGTTTTTGTTTTTTAACATTTTTTGTAGTATTTTTTCTAATATGTTTTGAGATAGCTTAAACTTTATTCTACATACATATAAACTTTTAACTTTGAATCAAGTTAAGCTTTCACCATTTTCTAATTTTCTTAATTAGTATTTCATATATTTTAAGTTTTTACTTTTTGAATTACAATTGGATTTTACTTTGTGTTTATACTACTTTGCAAAGGAACCGAAGTATCACTTTAGATCATAGGCAACAGCTAGAAGAATTTACTTTTGCGCATAGGCAATAACCACAGTGGGTTAATTTTTGGTGCTTTTATCCTCCTGTCACTGTTAAAAGGTTATAGTACTAGAAAAGCATAAAAACAATATTTTAACCCATAACACATTGTGAAAATCTAACTTAAGCATTAACTATAAAGAATACTTAATTTTTTTTTTTTTTTCAAATCCATTGAGACAATATAAAAATACACAGGTTTCCATGCCACCCAAGAGGTACTGTGCAAGCTCGTTACCATGCTGGTTCCCCTAAACTAACATTTTTACATAGCTGCTCTTTTCGTAACGTCAATTCTGAACATTCAAAGAAAATTATATCAGCTAGTTGAAAGAAAAATGATAATTTAAGGCCTATATAAAAACTATGTTACAAGGCTTTAAACAGCCAATTTTGAAGCTAAGTACCATCAAGTGTTACTAAAAATAACAAGACAAGACCAATTTAATATGGGAAATACATTTCGGAATAAAATTTTACAGACACTCAATTCAAGGTTTAAAGCAAGAAAAAAGAAAATTCATACTAAATGCAGTCTTTGAATTTACAAGTTACGACAGTAAAATATATAAAAAAGCTTAGGGCACAGGAAACACAAGATAAAATACTATCTACGTGAGTTTAATGCTATATCAATAGGTCAGAAAACAAAAATTAAATAATATTTAAAACAAATGAATTATATATTTAACATCTATATTTTCACAATCTCTCCACCTAATTGTGTAAAAATAAACTTCCTAAATTCATATGAATTGAAAGCCTGTTTAACATCTAAATTTCTGCTAATCTGATAAGCATAATAACAAATGAATACTCCACAACTCATGCCACCATTCTGAATAGCGTGATTGGGAAACGAACAATACCAATTATCACATATATCTAAAACATTATTAAGGATACTTTGCCACAAATGAATTAATGAATACACAGAATTTTGAACAGCATTAAAACCAAGTGGATCATAAAACTGAAACATTCTATCTCTAATCCTTGCAACAAGTAAAACCCAATGATTATTATTGATAAGAGCTGGAATAAAAAAGAAATCAACAGATGCAAAATCAGCTTTTTCCCATACATTTTGAGTTTTATTACCTGACTGAAAAAATGGTGTATGGTAACATTTGGCAGCTATGGAAGAAGTATTATGAAGAATAGTAAAAAAAAAAAAAAAAAAAAAAAGCATCAATAATATTGTCACTAAGCCAGCCAAGCTAAAAATTATTATTTACAGTCTTCAGGGCTAAAATTTCTTCATTTGAAATATAAGGATCAAGAGATTTTATATCGAGAAATGTTAGAAGTGTTTCCACAGCTCACAGAACACATTTTGAAATATCAGATACAAGCTCAGAGGTAACAGAATTATATTTAAGTAAATTGCTACCCTTAACCTTAATTGTGGTATCCTGTGATGATTTATGATCATTCAAATTAATATTATTTGATAACCCTAACAAACCTTCCTTGACATTTTTTTTTTTTATTATAAGTATCGGGATAATCTAGAATTTTACGTTTTATACCTTTTGACGTGATAATTTTAAATTTGGAGCAACCTGAGTAAATGGCATTTTATCAAAAAAATCTTTCAAATGGTTTGATTTTATTGCACCTCTACAATTAGAAACTATATCTTTTAAATTCTTTGTTATACTAGGTATTAATATCTTTTGGATTGTCGAATGCAGCAACATAACTAATAATTCAGACATTAAAGTCTTACAAGTGTTAATTTTAGGTTCAGTGTTACACACAACAGTATTTGAAATAGCATTAGATTTTTTAATCAATTCTAGAGGGGAGGAGTTTTCTTCTTTAAAGATATCTGTTGCAATTACAGAAGGACTTGGTTGCCTGCATGTAATTGAGTGTATTTTATGTACGTGTTTACATAGTGTGCTGAAGTCTGGACAATTACAATTATATAAATGATGACACAGATTTAGACAGGAGAGGTTAATACACTTTGAATAACAATGATCTGTTTCTGAACATAGTTCATGCAACCGCTTAACTGTATATTGAATATTTTTACGTGTCTGTAATTTTATAGACCACAAACAAGGATGTGTTTCTGTTACATCACTATCAGGTATTTTCATTCCAGATTCATGTCATTTATTATAAGTTGGCGGGTAGATGCTCTCTTTACAGTTAATTTCAACTTTATACTTATAAGTCATGTAAATATCTTCTTCAATTTTTAAAAGCACATTAATTAAATTATTGAGGCGTCTGTTAAATTTACGTTTTAAGTACAGTTTTCAATTTATTGTGAAATGACTCGCAATACATGTTAGTATCCATGAATGCATGAGGGAAGTTTCTGCATGCCATTGACCACAGATAATAATACTCCTCAAAATAATTTACGAACGATGGTGCAACAGCTCGAAACTTTTGAAGGAAATTATCCATCATAGAAATAAATAAAGAATTAGTTTCTTCAAGCAATATAACTAAATTAAAATAAATTTCATCCCTAAGTTTTTGACTTGAAACCATTCGAAATAAACTACGTTGCCGTGCACGATGTACATGCCATTTACATAGTATATGTTTAATACCTGGACCAAATGGTTTTTCAAATGCAGGATGTGTAGTTTTATCATCATCTGTCATTAACAATTAATATTAAGCTCAGGTATTACACATTTGATACTAAGAAATAAATTGTACATCGTATCCTGATCCAACTGATTTGAAATAAAATGTGCTACGGGGTAACCACTACCAAATTCATCCGGGACAATTAAATTTAACAAATAAAAACCATACTGATTTGTTTTGTGAGTAGAATCTATACATAAAATCCTGCTACAACCTTCAATCATCATTTCTTTTTGCTCCTTTGTCTGCAATCCTAGTGCAAAAGACAGTGTGTGAAGGCCTTTCGGACCATACAATGTTGGTTTTCCTTGAGGTTTGTAAATAAGAATAGGGTCATACGATTCCTAAGTTTCTCAACTATGGCAGCAACAGAAAGTGAATCATCACTAAGAGAAGAAATCATTACACGCTTTACATAGTAATTTATAGTCCTACATGTTACAAAATTATCTTTAATACTTAAGCTCTCTCTATTATCATGTGATCCACTTCCATCTCGGATAAATTCTTGAATTTGATCGGTAGAAACACCTAACTGAGCATAAGTTCTGATTTGATCACGACAATTCTGACTAAGCTGTTGAAATTTGGTATTTTCAAACGACAGCTCATGATTGTGACCTGAATAAAAAATAGCTGTCGCAAGATCTTGTTCCTCAGAAACTAAAATTCTGGATGGACATCTGAAGCCTAATGGTAAAGAAACTAAGATTTTTTCTACTTGAAATTAACACTGTTTTTTTTTTTTTTTTTTTTTTGTGTTACAGTGAAGTGACAACAATAATAATGGTATGCTTTATTAACTTTATGTTTACTTCCAGAACACTTCTTAAAAGAACTGAATGTTTCCTTAGAATGACATTCTAACCACAGCTGAAACTCCACCATTGATAAAAATGTAAGCTCCTTCACATCCATCTCAGAATTGTGAAATTCAGCCAAATGTTTATTATGATCACTAATAAACTGGAAGGATGCCTTGCAATCAGGAAAAACACACGGTTTACGAATATTTAAATTATTTTTAGAACAGCAAAACTTCTTATGATGAAAAAGGTTACTGTGGGTTATACAGTCTATTTCACAGTTGTCACAAATATATGATTTTGAATCAATTTCAGAAGACACAGATTTACACCTTTTTTTTATGATTAAAAAATGACTGTCTTGAAGCATATGACTTCATGTATACCTCGCACGTTCTTGGATATTTATTTTCTATTTCATCATTCTTTATGGTAGTACATAAATTATCCTTATTTAAAATTTTACAGTTACGTTTGTGTCTTGATAAAAGTTTCTTTACAAGAGAAATCTTTCTTACAACATGGACAAATTATAGTCTTTATATTTGGGTTAACAGAAGTAATAACTTTGTAGTTTTCTTCAACATACCCATTTTCAGATTTCTGTACATTACTTTCACCCTGATTAGAATCATTTGCATCCCCAAACTTAATGTTAGAACATTCTGAATAATTTTTAAGAATAGAAAACTTGTTAAAATGAAAATATGGATGGTAAGAATTAAAATTTGCACAAGAACCAACAACTGATGGGCAAGTATTGGAATTGGTGACAAGCTGAGTAGATGAAACAGAGCCTCAAAAGCCAGTAGGCTGAGAAGTGACTAACGACATAAAAGAAAATTTAGATACAGATATAGTAGCCTTCTGCAAATCTGAATCAGAGCAAACAAATGAACCCTTAAAAACTGGAAAATTCGCCATGGAAGTACAAGAATTGAAACTGATACCAAGATGAGATGATGATGAATTGGAATCCGAAGAGCCTGCAGGTTGAGAATTAGACACTGAATTTCCAGGAAGTTCAGAAATAGCTGCAGTATCAGGACGTTGAGATCCAGTAGAATTTAAAACACCTGATGTAGTGTGGACAGTACATTCGAGAGTTGGAAAATCCAATACATCCAAAACACTGGAACTGCTATCCAAAATCATACTAGAAAATCCATGTTTTAAAACATCTGAGTAAAGTGGCTTAGGAGGTGGATCCAAAAAATTTACACTAGTGCCAAGTGAATATTCAAGAAGTGGAAAATCTGATAAACTCGGAATACTGGGATTAGTATTCAAAACAGAGCTAGTAAAACAATCATGCTTTAAAACATCTGAATAAAGCGGTTTAGAAGAAGAAACAGGGGACAAAAAATTTCTAGAATTACAAACCCGAACACTGGAAACTAAAGAACGTTTCACAACATCTGAAAAGAGTGGTTTGGAAACAGAAGCACCAACATTACTACCCAAATGAGTACTCAGAACAGAAGGAATACTGGTTAATGCTGGGAAACTGCTAAGGGATGTAGAACAAAATGGTGCACTTACCTCTGCAACAGTCAAACTTATCCTGATATCTTTTACAAAAATTTTCCCCAGCTGCTGATTACCTCTCCGATTTAGGTGTAAACCGTCTCTGGATAAACAAGTACTCCAAGAATAGTCAAAACAGCTGCAAAAGAAAAACCCATCTTTACCTTCGTACGTTGCGAGAAATCTAGAATTTATGTTTAGTATCTTCCTATTAAGTTCTTGTAGGTGATACGTGTTACAATCTCGATATAAATCCGGGCATCGTGGGAGAACACCTGAAAACAGAATGACCTTCGGGTTTAATCGTTCAATTCCCTTATATAGACAACCATATTTACGATGAATTTCATCTAAATCGTCATTTGAATTATTGGTACCAACGTGGACAAAAACTAAATGAAAATGGTTGTTCATAAAGGCAATCTCACGTGTCAACCTTTCAATCCTAGCTCCTGAAAAGCAACGAAAATCAACTTCGTAATCAGGTAAATTCGCAGACAAATATTCTTGTAAATATTTAATCATAGAATCCTCGATTATGAGTATTTTCATCTTTTCAGATTGCTTAGACAAACACATAACTAAAATAAGATAATTAAAACACAAAATATCAGCGCTAATACTACGTACCTTGCTTCCCCCACAACAGCACGTGCAAGCAAAATGGCGAAAACGTGTATTGCTTACTTTGAAAAATTACATTTGGCTTCATGTTTCAATTTTGGCGCAAATTACGGTAACCTCTTAGTGTTGCCATCGGTCACGTGAGACCCGCTAACTTCCGTAAACTCTCAGCGTTTGTCGTCGCATATATCTGCAAACCTCATAATAATAAGTTCCGAAGCAAATATTCATCAGATTATTCAAATTACTTTGATATGTGTTGCATTTAATTTTAAAATTCAAAAGAAACAATCAATTGAATGTGAACTTACTTAACTCACGAATGTGGCAGACTGAATATCTGCTATGCTGTTGTAGGGATAAAAAGTCACTCGGAAGAAAAACAGATCGAAAGAAGGGCACCGGAAAAAAGGAAACGGAAAATAAAGGCCCGCTTGCACTAGCGGAACTTTGCTCCCAAGAAATAGTCTAAAAGTTGTCATTCCCAAGGACGACACCCGTTTACACCTGCAAAGCATGCGAAAGCATGCGAACTTGAAAGCTGGTTTGAAAACTTTTTAACGGCACTTGTTTCAGATTGTGAAGAAATATTTAATTCTTAAAGTTCTGAATAATGCTATCACTAGGCTGTTTATTTAAGCTCGTATATATTCAGTTTTATTAAAAAAAAAAAAAAAAAAAAAAAAAAAAAGAGTAACATTTTCGCCTTTTACCCGGGGTATCAACTTCGCGTACGTTTCTTAAGCTCAAAGTTTGGCTAGTTCACGGAGTGAGCTAGTTAAATGGGGTTTTATTTTCTGGTGCCCTTCTTTCCGTTTCCTTTTTTTTTTTTTTTTTTCCCCGGCGCACCGCTATATGCAGAGCCATTTCTCGGGCGTCGAAAATGCCTCATTTCGCGGTGGTAATCCAATGTTTTTCATTCCACACTGATAGATTTCAACAGTACAGTTGAGCAATCGGACGTCAGTGGTAGCAGTTGTCGCGCTCACCGCCGTGAGGTGTGTTTACGGAAATCTTTCGGGTGAACTTTTTGTTTTCCTTTTGATGGCTTGTATTAGTTAGATCTCGTATTTCGTTTCGCAGTGTCATTAGAATAAGAATTTATTTTATTCCAAGATTTGTACATTTATTCGCGAGTGCGTATTGCCAAGAATGGTTATTTAAAGTACCTACAGGTAAATTTTGTGAAGTACAGCATAAATTTTCTATTTCGTGTAACTAGTGACTGAATTAAATATATTATGTTTTATAGTCTGAAACTGATAGTGAATTTCATAATTAATTTTATAAATCGTTAGCATGTTTCCTTGAAATCTGTTTAGAGAAAATGAATATCAAGTTTATTTTTATTTATATAATTGTAGTATTATTTATTATGAATATTTAAATAATCCCTTGCATTCTTGAAGTGCTGTGTATTGTTAATCTTGAACGCTAGATATTTGTTGTCTAGAATATTCAATAACTTTTTCTTAAATCATGACCTAGTGTACAACTGTCTCCTTGGATTTGTTTTTTATTTACTTGTTACTGACTTTTCTAATTTAAAGGAACAGTGTTCTCAAACTTAAATTGCATACGGGCCGAATGCGTGATCATCAGCTAACGGGATAAAAAATTTTTTTCAACAAAAGGAAAAGTTTTTTTTTAACAAGGCAAAAATTTTTATTTTTTAAAAACTTATCAGAGTATACATGAACAGTTATAATAATGACACAATGGAAAAAATTCCAATTTATATTTATTTCCTGTTCAAAATTTTAAGTTTGGTATCTGCAAGAAGTTTCTGTATGTAATTCAAATGTATTAATTAACAGCTAAATATTAAGTTTTCAGACTGACATTTATGTTAAATAATTCAAATATGTTGAATTAATTACTTTATCAAATAATTTACTTAAACTAAAAATAAGCAAATGATGAAAACTTTACAAATGGAACAAAATATGAGAAATAAATAAAAACCTATTTTCATTCTTTTATTTTCTAAATTTTCTTCTGTGCAATTAGAAAAAAATACCGATATCTATGTGTAAATTACAGGCTTCTATATTTGTTAGTACAACTTTCAGCTACAATACCTCATAGCTTATTTTTTTTTTTTTTTTTCAAATTCTTGTCATAGTAATGCTAAGTAATTGACCAGAAATATATTCGAGGGCCATAAAAATAGCTTTTAATGAAGATTTGGCCATATGTGGTCTGCCTGTTTGAGATCACTGTATTAAGAGCATAAATATGTTATTTTCAGATATTTTTTCTTTCCTAATCTAAAAGTAAGTTAAAGTTTTTGATTTAATTATATCAAATAAATATCTGCATGTTAATATATCAATGCAATAGAGGATGGTATAAAATGAAATATTAAGGTGTATAGATGTTTTATTCCTTTTTTTTTTTTTTTTTTTAAATTTATTTTCAGTATATCTATTCATTTAATACTGAAATAGTTTGTATCTTCTAGAGACTTTATTTGAAAATTTGAAACTTTTTTTTAAATTTTGTATTTAATTTATTATTAAATGACTGATAGAATATGTTTATAATTGCTTGCATTTTATTTTCTTAATTTTTATTTACTTCCCACTTTGCCTTTATTAATACTTACTTTATTGCTTACTTTACCTTTAAAAAAAAGGGACATTTTATTGTTCCTCAGTCTGGTAAATGATCAGTCTGATTAACTAATAGAAAACTACTGCCATGATATAAAACTTGGTGATAAATGATACAACAACTTTGTGATAATACAAGGGGTACCCTTCTCTCTACTCTAAACCTTAGTTCCCCCTCCCTTTTCTAAATTATTCATGTGCGGAGCTTCATTTTTATATTAATGATAACAATTTTCTCATTTGTTTTCTCTGAATTTATAGCCAATTCATTTGAATGTCCTTATCTTCTCTCTACTCTAACGCTTATTTCCCCTCCCTTTTCTAAATTATTCATGTGCGGAGCTTCGTTAATGTATTGGGGATAAAAATTTTCTCATTTGTTTTTTCTGAATTTATTGCCAATTCATTCGAATGCCCTTATCTTCTCAGAGCAGAGGATTTTCATATATGTAGAATTAGGCTAAAATGTAGTAGAGCACTTCACCAAAGTAAATTTGCACAAGTTTAAATGTAATCATGAAACCGAGTTAATTTTTCTGTAGTTTCCTTTTAATTGAGTGCTCTGAAGCAGTTCAGTAATTTATGTGTTAAAAAATTTTTACTCTAAACAGTTACAGACATTAAAGATATGCTCTGTGGCAGTGTGACCACATAGGTTGCATTCAGTTTTAGAGATGGTATTTTAAAGTAAATTTGCACACATTTATCAGTTAATTAATAAAGTGTTTATTAGATTTCTTTTTTTAATTAAAACTATCCATAAGGTAATGATTTCTCATAGAACTAAAAGCATTTTAGCTGATATAACTCAGTTTACATCATAACAATCTTTGATTGCTTAAAGCGAATGAAGAAACTTGAATTTGGAGAAATCTGTACTAAGAAAATCATTGATTCTGTGATTTTCAACAATCAACCAAATTACTTGTATAATGTTTTATTTTATGGAATTTATTTTGCTTGTGTTCAAGGATGGAAAATAGAATTTTACTATTTTCACATCAGCAGAATAAATATCTGTATGTTTTTTACCTGGTAACATAGAATAACATTCATAGAAAACTGATACAAATGCTCTTTTCCCGATAACATTGATAGAATGCCTTAATTTCTTCTCAAAATTTTAGCTGATTTCGTCGACTGCATTGCTTTTACCGAATTGGGAGTTCAAAACCAGTTTTATAGGTTTTTAAAATCTTTCACTGAGAAATTTTACTCAGATTTTCAAATAAATTATTATTATTTAGTCACCAACTTTGAATTTTATTAATTTCATTTTTATGTGTATCCACATAAGTTGAATGGGTAAAATTTTAAAATACTGGAAATTTATTCTTACTTAGCTAAATGTTGTGACATGTATATGGGAATTTACTTATATAATATACATGTCTGTCATTTTCTTTAAAAAAATCTCGATATGAAAGTGCACCTGTCCTAAAGCCCTCAAGTGCTTTATTATGACTGCCAAATTGAAGGATCTTTTATTTCACATTCTGTGTTATTGCTATAAGGGTAGTGATATGCTTATGCTAGACAAATAAAATTGTGGAAAATAGATCTCAAGCTAGCGAAACAATATTACTGCTTGTTAGAAAGACTAAAACAGAATTTGTTGCAATAATAAGTAAAGAACATAATCCCTTCCCACTGCAAATAAATTCTTATACTTTTGAGGACGTTGCTGAGTTTACATATCTTAACTCTCTCTCCTATCTAATGATAACAATATTAAACTTGAAATTGATAAAAGATTATTTAGAGCTAATAGATGTTGTAATGTTTAAAAAATTTATTCATGTCTAAATTATTAAACTTCAAGACAAAAATAAAACTTTATACAACTTTTATTAGACCTGTCATATTGCATGATAGTGAATGCTGGCTATTAACAAAAATGGATAAGAAAGGCTTCTTTGAAAGAAAAATACTTCGAAAAATATATGGCCAAATTAGGGAAAATAATAGATGGAGAATTCTGTGTAACCATGAAATCTATAGAAGATAAACAACCTAATATTGTTCAAGTCATCAAATCTTATCGTATCAGGTGGTTTGGACATATTTTAAATGTGACAACTTAAACCCTGCTAAAAAGGTGACTTTTGCAAGCACAGAGAATACCAGGAAAAGAGGAAGACCTCACACAAGATGGATAGACTGTGTGGAGGGAGATCTCAAGACTTCAAAAATCAGTTGTTAGTGGAACATAGCGACTGATCGTATGTATCCATTGGAGGAAACTTGTTAAGATGGCCTTGGCCTGTAATAGCCTGTAGTGCAACTGAAGAAGTTAGAATGACTGACTGAGCTGTAGAAGTCTCCACTGAGCCAACCCAGCTGAAGACATTTTCACATCCTTTGCAAATGGAATGTTTAATGTTCTTTGATACTACTGCTTCAAATCATTGTAAACACTAGGTAATGAGCTTATTAATTTTTGCACATTTGACATCTGTTAAAGTGATTCCAGATGGCTATAAGTATACTTTTCTTTAAACTAGTCTTACCACTGAGCATATCTTTAAAATCAATCCTGCTTAATCTTTCAGCATCCTGTTTGCTAAATATTTGTTGCATTGTGAGAAAACTTAGCATTCTTAGTTAATTCAACTTGTTTTTCTTCATTACATTTTATTTATTTATTTATTTTTAATCATTGAAATTTTAGACTGTAATTTAACTATTTGATATAACAGATTCGGTATAGTAAGGTTTAGTACAATTAGGAATGTGTCATGCATCTTTTTTCTGATCTCAATTTATAAGTGACAGAAAAGTGAAGTGCAAGTAAATTTGATTAATCTAGTCAACTATGTATTAAATGTACTCATCTCTTAAATAAACTTATGCTGTGCTTCAGTGTTTGAAATTATAATATGAATGCTAAATTTGAGTATGCTGTTATAACTGGTATCAGGTTTTGGGCAGAATTTTAATATCTGAGATGTATTTCAAAATTGTATTCCATAAGTATATTTTATTACTTTCACAATTAGTGTATTATGTTGATGAATTTATTAGTTATACTATAATTTCTGCCCTTTTCTTTTGTTCTTAAAAACAAATCTGAGGAAAGGTTCTTTCCTGTTCCATCTTTAATTTATATATTATGCTTTAATGTAAAATAATTGTAGGATACTTAAGTATTTCAAAAATTTACACATTTAAATTATTTAAACTGTAGATTTTCATAGACATGTAATCTAGAAATTGGCAGTTTTCAGTAAATTTTCTAATTAAACAAATTTTTTATCTTTCATTTTTACAAAATCATGTACTGTCAGAATTTTATTAGCTGATACTGTAATTGGTTAGCTATTGAATTGAATAAACTGATCACTTTTTTGTGAATTATATGTAAGTCGATTTAAATTTTTTAGATCTTGCTGTCCTGCTGTAAAGATATGGCTGCAGGTGTTGTAAAGAGGTAAATAATTTTAGATATTTTGCAAAATAGGGGAATTAATTTCTTTTTATATATGGAACATGCTTTCTTAGTATTGTTGTGTGTATAGGGGTTCGTAAGAGACTGAATGCACACAGATTCGATAAGTTGATAAAATTTAACTTATCAAAAGAAACATTTCAGATTTTTGGAACTTTCCACAGAAATACTTGTACAGGTGTTCACAGTATCACAGAGTACAATTAGTAGTTACACTTCAAATTACTGAGAACATTGAACACAATACAATGCAAAATGCATCTACCAAACTTACGCTGAATTAAACAACTCATAACTCTGGAACTGATGCTCTCATCGGCCTTATATAGTTTCTTCTCGGCCGTTCAGAGATTTCTAGTAATTTTTGCTTTTTGAAATTACTGGAAGGCATATGAAGGCTGGATACAGTTACATATAGGGTGAATCAGAAGACGTGGGCAAACTTTACGGGGTGATAGAATGCAGCTATACAAGCAATATTCATCATATCATGTATGGTTGGGATGCTAGCAGTGAGAAGTTAAAAGGTAGTTTTCCACTGTCACATTTAAGGAATTAGTACAAAAATGAGAAGAGATACTTCAGAAAACATTTTATTAACAGGAATGTAACTGATGTACATGTTCAAAGAAATTGCTCAAAAGACTTGCCAGCTGTAATGCGGGCCTCACACTTGCAAGATAAGGATGCACATTTGCAAAGATGCCAGACATTTCTTAAGTGCAACAATGGTCATCCTGGGGTCTAGATCCATATTGGTTTCAACAGGGCACTCTTAGATTAGGCTTTTTATATGGCATCACAGGAAAACTCAAAACATCTTCAGTAATCTTGATGGCCAAGCTGTTAGACCACCTAGACCAATCCATCACCCTGGCAGCTTTGCATCTGAAGTATTCTGCACATCCAAGCCATTGGGTGTGAAGACCGATCCTTTTTACCATTTACAACACCACCTAGAGGCTCACAGTTTACATTCTACCCAAACATTCTGTGATGAATATTGCTTGTATAGCGGCGTTCTATCACCCTGTAATGTTTTACCTACATTTTCAGATTCATCCTGTATAAAATCAATTACAATTATTCAATTACTATATTCATTACAGTTATAGAGGGGCTGGACCAAAATGTCTCCAGGTTTGGTGACTTTTGGCGATTTCTTGCTAAATTTTCCAATAAAAATCGGTCACCAAAACCACTGCCAGCTATTTGATATCTCGCATGAGATAGCCAGCCATTTACTCAGTGTTAAATAGACTTGTCCCTGTATTCTTATTTTTCCAGCTATGGATCATTTCTCTCAGCTTTTCATTTTGCGTTATACAGAAAAATACAGCAATTTCGCTGATAAATTCATTAAAATTATCTATGTACAAAATTCACAACAGCATTTATAATTGATTTAGAAACAGCTGCTGCAATTTATTTCACTTCTGAAATAGGATTTGTATCAGTTTTTTGTGATATAGATAATACACAATTTCAAACTTATAGATAAATATGAACCTTTGGTGAGAAAATGTTTTCTTTAATCTTGCCTCCCAGAAATGAAAGTCATAAACTTTTGCATTCATAGAATAAAACATATTTAGATTTACCCATAATTTAGCATAATACATGTGTACAGTTAATTGCTTTTGTCTATCTAGTGGAACTTGCAATTAAGTCTGGATACTTACGTAGTATTTCGTCGATCACAAAACTTCCCCAAGCAGAGTGATTTGCACCAATTATGGAAAAGCATGATGTAATAATTTACTGAAAACATCAGTGCTTTCATTTGATGTAACCCAGATTGACTCATTAAGCTGCCTGTTGTTTTTATGAACATGATATACAGGGTGGTCATGAAAAGACTTCCCTTATATGTGAACCTTTATCCATTCAATGAATTAAAATGAAATTTCAGATGTTCTTTGAAGATGTGCATCTGAGATTGCGATGATTTAAAACATAGAGTTCTCACGTTAAAATTTTTTCAAGTCAACACCCATTTTTTTCCTACGCAAACTGATCATCACTTTGAGAAACCGTAAGTGCCATTGAAATGATGCCTATATATGATGAAAATTGCTGGTGTAAAATATTTGCAAAGAAGAGTATTTTAAAGGTCTAATGATAACACAAGAGAGGAAAAAAACTTTGATCGGAATTACAAATTTTCATCGTGCCCACCTTTGCAAACAATAACGCATCACATGTGGAAGATTGTTGACAACAGTGACAAATGTAACATCGCAGAAAGAATCTGTATAACTTCACATTTTGTGATATCTTTCAATTCTGACAAAGCTTGTGTGTTTAATGTAGATACCTTAGATTTCAGATAATCCTCCAGAACAAGAAGTGCATTGGAGTGAGGTCGAGGGAATGTGGAGGCCATGAAACTACAAAGTTATGGGAGATGACTCTATTTCCAAATTGCTGTTGCATCACATGCTAAGGACATGTAGCAATGTGTACAGGAGTGCCATCTTTCGTCCATTAATATCATGAATGACATTTTGCTGCTTCAATTCTTTAATGGTACTCTTCCTTTACCTACTTGCAATATTGTAAATTCATAAGAACAACTAAGATGATATAACAACACATAATAATTAATAAGACCATGAGAAAAATAAATTTAATTATAAAAATGGTAGAAGCGCCATTGCTTATGTCAATTAGTGTTTATTTCAGGTGGAAACTGATTGCCTATTGCCTCTGTAATTAGTGTTTATTTCAGGTAGAAACTGTTTGCCCATTGCAAATCTCCTTCTACCCTTTTTATAATTAAACTTATTTTTCTCATTGTCTTATTATCAAGTGTTATTATTTCATATTATTTGTTCTTCTGATTTTATGGTTTTACGGGCAGATGAAAGAAAAGTACTTCTGGAATGGTATATACTGAGCACTTGTGATGAAGTATATATTCATAGGTGTGGAAGTGACATCTTTGAAGAAGTATGGATATAGAATGCATGTGCTTGTAATACCGCACCAGATAGTCGCTTTAGCTTTATATGACACTGTTACCATATCATGAGGATTTTTGTCAGCTCAGTGAACACAGTTCTTGGAGTTTGTGGTAAGAAGAAATGTGACTCATCCATCCATAATATCCACAGCAACCACCTGCTATCTTCATCATATCTGCTGAAGAAAAAAAAATTGTGAAGTCGTGAAGTGTTTCTCGTCTCCACGTTGCAACATCTGGATGTGCTTTAATCAGTAAGCAAACATCCTCAGAACAGAATGTAGAATCTTGAGGACTGTGGTTTTTGGTAGAACCAAACTGTGGGTAGCACTTCTTGCATTATGGAATAGGCCTGCAGTAATTATATTATGCACTTCTGCAGCAACATCAACAGAACACATGATTGTCTGGATCATATTCTATTACTTGTGCTTCCAGTTTTTCCAAATTTTTTTACCAAATCATGTACAGTTTTCATGGAACATGGGCTTTGTCTTAGCTTCTGATTTCAGTGATAAACTCAAACTGTTCGGGAGCACTTTCCCCGTTCAGATAAAACAGCTGTATCAAATCACCTTGTTGTTTCCCTGTAAGTATCTTCTTATTAGCATGTTTGAACACCTAATTGAAGAAACAATCTTCTCATGCTGCTAATTAAAGGTTTTCCACAAGCAATGCTTCGTACAACAGTTTAACTTGTTTGGAATTGTTTCTAGGATGTTCAACTGGACAAGTGGACTTGGTCAGCTGGAAAAGTCTCCAAGATAGGTGTTCAACTTGTTTGGAATTGTTTCCACATTTGAGAAATTTCCAAATGGTCAACATCAAAGAAAAGAGTGATATCTTTGATTGATTGCGTTACTTCGGTACATCTGAGAGCACAACTGCAGTCGCTATCTTCCATTCATCTTCTTTTAGCTCAGTATCACAAATATCATCAAAAATCAATGTATGAAATTTATCAGCTTTTGAATAAACTTCCTCAAAGTGCTGGTGGTTTCAACAACTGCCTATTTAGCGTATGTTTGGATAGCCAGTTTGCCTTGACATGCAATATTTAAGTACGGCCATCTGCGTCAGCAGTCACTGTAGCTCAACTATGCTTCAAAAATTGCTAATTTGCATTGTACACATAATTTTGAAAGCCAGTGTACATGGTCATCCACTTCTTATTTCATCTCCAGAACTATTTTTTCCAACTTATCTATTGCTCTAGCCATTTTATTTGCCCTGCCTTTTTTTATTTCCTAAATTTGTACATGTTTGTCCTTGAATTTAGCAGATCAGGCTTCTTTTTGCTTATTTACGATAAGGAAAAGGTGAATAGCCATGTGAAATAAGCCAAATTCATAAAATATTATCTGATATTCCATCCACTCTATATAAGGCTATCTGATATTTAAACCAATGTAATAATTATTTTTTACTGTATTTACGTAAACATTTCGTTAACTTATATTTTTCAGAGGTTATGTGACTGGCAGTACTGCACAAGATATAAATATTCCAGCAGCAACTAATAAAGCACCAGCTTTAACTTTAGAAAGTGAAGGAAGAAAAAGTGAAGGAAAGGTAATCACCAAATATCCGTGGATTTTATAACCAGATTTTAAATTCCGTATGTCCATCACCAATAAATATAAGAATTAGAAGTATGCATAGATAGACAGTATAGCCTTATGGTTCAAACGATATATATATGCAAATGTAGAAACATAACAATCTCTGATGATAATAATTTTGTTATCTAAAGATTAAATTATATTTTGAACTTTATTTAATATGATGTCTTTCATTACATACTTGCTGTCTTAATTTCAGCACTCTTAAAATCCTTAGTAAGATAATTTATTTGTAAATAATCCATAATGTCATTTTCAATGATGTCTTAAATAAATTGGTTACATACTATTAGGGTCTTGTTGATCACAAATAATCTTATTAGTTTCAGTTTTGGAGAACTTCCTCTGCCACTGAAGATGTGAATATTGGTTTCATTAAATAAATACATATATTTGGCATTTGGAAATGTGTCAGTTAATTCTGAATTGCTTCTTAGCAGTTCACTCTTGAAGTACTCATTTATGCTATTACTGCTGTTTTCCAAATTTCTGAAATGCTGTCAAAAAGTGCCCTTTAAAATAAGATTTCACATTAGAGATATGAAAGTTGTTTATTTATTCAAATAAGACAAAAAAAATAATAAGACTTATCTGCAGGAGATGCCTTCATGAAGGGCTCCAGAGCAAAACGTAGTCTGCAAATGCCAACATCTGTAACCAGTGCTCTTAGTATTAGTGAAGATGCTTACTAAGAGCATTTACATTTCTGTTGTACTAAATATTTGTAATAACAGTTGCGCTGTATGAAGGAAATGCTGCCCAGCCGGTGTAGTGGTTGGTCACACTGATTGCTGTACCAATGGTCCCAGGTTTAAATCACGGAAAAAGCATAGGTGTTTATAAGCATATAATAACTGCCTCCTCGAGTTGTTCTGGCATCCTGAAATTTGAGCAATCTATTACGTTAGTAATGCTAGGCGATGCCTAATTACACAGGTGGCAGTATTGCTACAACCTGTACCTGAGGATCCTGATATATATATACACTGCTGGGCATTAAAATTGCAACACCAGGAAGGAATGATCTGATGAAAAAAATCACATGAAAAGAAATAGATGTTCGGATATGCTAATGATTAGTATTTCAGCACATTTATACGATGCAGGAGGGAGAAACAACATCTGAAGCACTGCCTAAAAGAAAAGTTGTGTAGAGGATTTCTCATTTGGAAAGTGCTTTGTAAGGTTGGAGTTTGCAAAGAATATTGTGTTATGCCTCGAATTAAGAAGAAGATGCTTACCAGCAAGTTTAGAAAATCGATAGAGGCAGGACCGTTGCCTATCGAAAGCGTGGATTAACATTCTGTGATATCGCCCGTCGCACCTGTGGACATCCAACCACAGTGTTGCAAATATGGAGTCAATGGACTGCTGAGGGTCATACTGAACAGCATGCAAGACCTCTATGCCTTTCCATGACTAACACCAGAGAGGACAGACATATTGTGACGTCAGCCCTGCAAAATCATAAGACGACATCATGGACCATTATTTAGGAAACGGGTATGTTTGCAGTACGTCCAGTATCAGCTCATATGGTGCTTCGACGCTTGCAGCATGGATTATCAGCATAACGACCGTTACTTTAGCATCCTTTGACAATGCATGATAGAGACAATGTCTCCTGGTGTGCGAACTGCAGAGTTGGATACAGGATTCTACGTGCAGTATTCTGATGGCTGTATACATATCAGGAGTGTCTGAAGAGATTGCACGTCGCCTACTTGCATTTGATATTGGCATAGGGGCCCTGCATCTAGTGTAATGGTTTGGGCAGCCATTGGGTACGCAACACGAGTTCAGATCAACGGTAATTTGAATGCAGGTTGGTAACATTTCTGGTGTCTTACGACCTGTGGTTGTGCTCTATATTCAAGGCCTGCCAAACACCATCTAACAACAAGGTAATGCAAGACCACATGTTGCACGTTGTGTTCTGACCTTACTCGATACACAAGGTGTTCGATTGTTTCCATGGCCTGCATGGTCTCCAGTTCTGTCACCCATTGAAAACATTTGGTCATGGGTTGCTGAGAGATTGTCCTGTCACCCCTCTTCGGTTGATGAAGTGGAGCATAGACTTGAAGTAGCATAGAAATCCATTTCTATCATCCATGCCTAATGAGGTAAGGGCCATTTTAGCTGCCAGGGATGCCAGCTGGTTCTACTAATTTTGCACCCCTGTAAACCTCCAAAATGCTTACAAATTTAATCATTTTGTCTACATGCCATACTATTTACATGCAATAAATATCTTTTTTGTATATACGTTCCTTCATAATGTTGCAATTTTAATGGCCAGCTGTGTATATACCTATGCATTTACGTTTTCATCTCTTTGCAGCAGTGTAGTAGGATATGTTCTGATTGGTAATAGGAGAGTCCAGATGATTCACTTATCAATGACTTAACATCATGCCTTAGAATAGCTTTATACAGTACATTAGTGTTACAGATTTATAACTGTGTCATTAAGGGTAAAGCTGTGCTGATTTTTGTTCTTTTGCTTTTGTAACTTATGCAAAGCAAATTTTCTTATTGCTCCCTTCAGTCATTAAGTCCATAATGTCAAATAACCACCCCATTCAGATATGTTTTCAAAAGCAGATCATATTTTCATAAAAACGAGATAAGATATGTTAGTACTTGTTCTATATTGTGTAAATTTGGTGTGACGGCACTAGGCTGAAGGTTGCCAAAGATGCAAAGCAGTGTTCTAGAATTTATGCCTAACTTCTAACTTTACTTGTTAATGGTTGTGTGTATGCTATTATAAGGAGGTAGAATACTGGGGATTTTGGTCTTCAAGGTTACGTCTTCAAATAAGAATAAATAAAATGAATTTTAGCCAACATTGAGAGCATATTATATTTACAAAAAGTTATATTGAATTGTTATCAATAAGTACACTCTTCATTAGGAAATAATTGCTTTGCAATTTCAGTAGAGTTAATGCCAAAAATTCAGTCCTAAAACACTCCTAAGGACTTACTTCAAAAGGTATGCAATGAGATTTAGAAGTTCACAGTGATGATGTTAATGAGCTTTTGGAGCATAGGAAAGAGATGAGAGTTAATGAACTTATAGAGGGCTTAATTAATTTATAGAGGTCTGGGTTTAAGTTGCTGGCTTCTTCAAAAGGAATCAAGTCCCTTTTGAAGAAGCCAGCAATTTAAACCTAGATCCATGAGAAAGAGATTTGAAAATTATGAAAGGATTATGAATTTTGTATACTGTAAACTGTAGCAAGGAATGTGTTCTAGCTGCAGGGCACAGGAAACAAAAAAAAAAAAAAAAAAAAAAAAAAAAATTATAGCTAAGAAATTTTATTTGATAAAAGATGTCCTTCAGTTATCAGATTCGTTTCTTAAATTTTATGAAGCTATTGGCTTCGAAGTAACTCTGCTTTATGTAGCACATTTTAGAGTTATTTTATATTCATATGTATGACAACTGCATCTGTATTACATATTTGCTGTTTAATAAGTATCCTGTTTAACTAACATACCTTAGTTAGGGTCCTATGTAACAAAGATTCATATGGCCCTTGGCCCTATTTATTTAAGATTCACATGCATTTATATTGCAAATTTAGATTCTGATTTATATTAGTTTTGTTGATCCCACCTAAGCTTAACTTATTCTATTATTACTCTAAAGATATTACTGTAAAGAAAAACATTTAAACTATATAGACCATCAAACTAAGTTTCCTAATGCCATAGCTTTCTGCAATAGATATCCTAGAAATTATAAAAGGGGAGTTGTGGGCAAAGTATAAAAGGGGGAGTTGTGGGCAAAGTATAAAAGGGGGAGTTGTGTGCAATCTTTGCTGCCCCCAATCCTTCCTTTTGCTCTGGATTTCTGAAATATTTTTATATTCATGGAAATCTTTTTTTTTTTTTAGAAATCTAGAATTATTTAATTTTGGAAAATTTTAGCTTGTAGTAAGAGTCTGCCAAGTAATTGTTGAGCAGAAATAAGTAAAATTGTTGAGCAGTAAGAGTTCAGTCTGGGGTTTGAATGCTGGCAAACGGACTGCCTGCATGGATGCTTTCGGGATTTTACCCATGTGTAACATATATACGAGCCAGTTTTCCTTGGAACGTTATCTATGAAGGCATACTTTCCATTAGGCAGTAGTCCTTGAATGCTTTGCCATAATGAAATAAACCAAACCAATCTCAAACTTTTTAAAAACTCAATTTTTGAGAGATTTTTGTTCATATTGCAAAAGATGCTTGCTTTCATGCAGTCACTCCCATAGATTGTGATAGTTTACAGTCCCTCAGATTTTGCCTCCTACAGTTCATAGAATCATTGTGATGTCACTAGGGTTCGGAGCTGTGCTGGTGGAGTTCGAATGTATGCAATGTGTTAAACAAGTTTATTTTTGCGTCAGGGCACATGTTAATGCATTTATGTCCTCCTACTTGGCATGTTATCACCTTGTTTCCATGGTTTTATTTGCGTGGCAGATTAAGATTTGAGTGTCTGCTTTAACATATCTGCCTCTTGTATGCACAAACGATGAATCATCCATGCAGTCGATGGTTGTCAAGCAGTTCTGTTTTGCCAAAGCCAGTGAAGAGTAAGAAAACCTACTACTTCAACAACAAATGAAAGGAAGAGCTGTCATTTGCAAATGCTGGCAAAAAGTGGTTTGTTTATTATGTTGTGCTTCAGTAATAGTACCAAGGCATTGTTGAACTTCATAAAATTGTCATAAGGATTTCAATGGATTTCTGTAAGAATCTAATCAGGTCTGTTTTACATAAAGTTCAAACACTGAAATCTTCTAAAAGCTTAACAAAGAATTTTTATCCTCAAAAATGAAGAAAAGAATCACTCAAGCATCCTTCCTTCAAAGTAAGTTACATTCTTGCATCACATAAAAGGGCATATTCAGATGGTGCCACTGTGAACAAAGCTATGCTAGCAATGTCAGAGTCTTTAATTCGCAAGTTTAAAAACAGAAATGAAATAATTTCGGATATAAAAGATGTGCCTCTCTCATGATGGCACGGTGATTGGATCATATGGTGAATGATATTTATGTACAAATTACATTTGATTTGGAAAAATGGCTGTTTCTCCCCCGAATGCTTGGACTTTTGCCTGGTGCTCTGCAGAAGGTATTTTATTTTCCTTCTACTACCCAAAGGAAAACAAATGGAAGCAATTCCCTATCCACCACCTGGGGATGTGCTCTATAGGGGTTACAGGCTTCATAAAGAGATCTTTTTCCTTTTTTGCTACAGTATGAATTTTGTTGTGGATTGCCAAAATTTGTCGATTAATCAAGATTTTGGAGATTTTAAGATCATTTTGTCTGCAAAAACTTAAATTTGGCGATTTGTGAATTTTATGATGATTATTTTAACAAACATAAGAATGTTATTACAATGTCATAAAAATAACGGCATGTTAAAGTTTTGTTTTCTAGAAAAGTATTAATTATTTAGCCATGTCTTTGCCTTTCATATTCGTAATTTTCGAATATCTTGCTACTGAAATTTAAACAATGTGATATGTGTTATAAAGCAGAATTTCTGAATTACTTTTTAGCAATTAAAAGCATATTAAAAAAAGAAAAAAAAAACTTTGTGGCTTTGAGGTCCAGATTTTTTATCATTCCGGATAATGGACGTCCAGATTTCATACTTTGTACTATAGTACTTTATTATATTACAGCCTCCATTATTTAAACAGCACTAAGAGCTATCTTGTTAATGAACTGTAGTAAAGCAGCTACCCTACTCAGAGCTGTTCTCCTATCAGGTAGACTAAGTAAAGTAACTGTGGTTAGCACCGACGTTTGCCAATAGTTTCTACTTCAGTGAATTTACTATCCACAAAGCTCATGACATCGATTAAATAGCAGGAGCCGTAATAATAATAAATAAAAATGACTTTTCTATTTTTTATATAGCTCTATTTGCTTTATTTTCTCTTTTATTTTATGATTTTTCCTTGTTGAAAAACATGGAAAATTAGAAAAATGATTTCATTCTTGTAGGCATTTCATCTGTAGAAAAGAATTTATCTTTTAATAAAGATATTGAAAATCCACAGTTTAAAATATTTTACTTATATGTCTGGAAATGCAGTATACCATACCATAAAGCTTTCTAGAGTTATTCTTAACAAAACATTAACTAAAAGAGTAAGGTAAGCAACTTCTCTGCATTCTAGATGTATGCAGTTTATTATAACAACAAAATTTTAAAATTAAATCTGATAATTCAAAGGCAAAAAGAAAAATTATTGAGGGAAAACTTGATTACATAAAACAAAAGGATTTTCATTTTCTTCAAATGAATATTGATAAAGAAATTAAGTTAGCGGATACTTTAAAATACAGTTAAAAAAACTAGTAAGAAAATTGATTCTTTTATTGGAGTAAATGAATTTAGAAAGATAGATGGGTACTTTTCCGTTTCGCCAGCGTAAATATCGCCAGGTAGACTTTATTGGCGACAACATACAGTAGACGCATAAAGAATGTTAACAAATGTTAGTTCTAAAAATTTTTTATTTTGAAGACATAAACATTTTAATATTGTTTAAAATTTTGTAAAAAAAAAATAAATTTGTAAAAAGACATTAATTCAAGAATTTACTATGCTTTCACGATTCAACATCCTGATTCGCCGCTTCATATCACGTGACCCCAAGTTATCTCATCTCACATAAATTATGCTACAAAAATCTAATTCTCTCAGTAATTATCTACATTAATTTCAAGTTAAATCTTAATTTGGAATACAAGATTAAATGCAAGAATTATTTCAATTCGTACAAATAGCTTACTTGGAAGTTATGTAAATCTGCAGTGCTTTACTTTGCTAGGGCATTCTGATTAGAATTGATGAATTTTAACCCTTGACTTTGCCTTTTCTATATTTTCGCCTTCGGGTGAGTGGTGTGATTGCATCTTAATTGACTTAATTGCTGCAAATGGCCTTGGGGCATAAAATTAAACTATCTAGTAAAAATTATACGTAATTGTATGCCATTATTGAAAGAAACAATCAATCTGATAAGAAATCGCTGCAGCTTGTTTTGAAAATTAGGCGTAAAAGGTTACCAGGGAGGATATTTCGTTTGCCATCGGTTGTACCATTATTGGCGACTTTAATTGCCTGCGCCGGCAAAATGGAATAGTACCAATAGATGTTCTACTGTAATTTTTTTTTTAATTATCAGTGCCAGTTTGGAAAACAAAAATATAACCATAGTAAAAGAGTTAATGCAACCTGTCTACATAAAGGCAAGGCAATGAAAGGGTTTTGCTATCCCTACCCAGGTTGTTGAGGAAAACACAAAAAAAAAAAAAAAAAAAAAAACTGTAATTCTAGATAGAAACATAGAGTGAGGTTCAGAAATGCTCTCGGATGTACTTGCCTTTAACATTTTAAGCACCTCTCTGTTAGTTACAGTGTGACATTTCAGCAGCATGTTTCTAGGGCTCACACATACTTGATTAAAGTTTTGTTTAGATCCATAAAACCATCTCTATATGGAACTGTTCACCCATTATTTTATTTCTTTTGAGATTTATGTCTCAGAGAAATGTATGATGGATGGGATGAGGTTTTACAGAGAGGTATGTGTAGGAATGTGTTCGTATGAAGAGTAATGCGATTGGAGGTTATAAACTTGATTAAATGGTTGTGGAATTCAAAGATCTCTGCATGGAACTGACTGCCTTTGATTCAATTTCTTTTGAGATCTATGTGTCAGAGAAATGTGTTATGGATGGGATGTGGTTTTGCAGACAGGTATGTATAGGAATATGTACAGAAAAATGTGTTATAGATGGGATGTGGTTTTGCAGACAGGTATGTATAGGAATATGTTCAGAGAAATGTGTTATAGATGGGATGTGGTTTTGCAGACAGGCATGTATAGGAATATCTATGTATGAAAGTAGTATGATTGCTGAAATTAATGAAAGCAAGTTCGGAAATCAACTTTTAAAGTTACTATTAATCTGGTAGCTGAAGTTATGTCCTGCAGACCTTACTAGACTTATGCTCCTTACATTGTCACACCCTATGTTCTGGCTGTGTGCCGCTTGGTAACAAATGGTATATTAAATCACTCACCTATCATCTGTCTCTAGATACATATGTGGTGGAAGATTACGTTTCTTCAATCGGACTCTGTCTAGCACCGAGAGTGGCACCGAAGAAGACGACACTGCTTATGGTGGAGTGCCAATGGTAAGCATCTTAATGCACATTGAGATGGGAACCCATTGTCACCCAGTCTTCTGTGAATCTTATCCCTGGATATCTGTGAATCCGTGCGAGTTGGCAAATGGCATCGACTCGATGATAGCTTAACTTTTGGTGTGAATGTGGCAGCTCTTCCAACTGTGTGATCATCTCGTGCATTGGTGGCTGAAGACATCCTAAGCCATTACGGCGGCTGACTATGCCTTCGCTGAGCCACTGGTTCCAACAATGGACAACAACCATATCGCTTTGAGCAATGTGCTGGCTAATCAGCCTGTTCGACTGACTGTCTTCTTTTAGCCTTATGACGTGACCTCTCTCAAAGTTTGACAACTATTTGTAATGCTGTCAAGTACGTCTTAAAGGCATCTTTTGTGACAATGTTGTGTATCCAAGGCGTCAGTGCAGTTGTAAATGCTTGTCATTCACCTCACCTGCCCTTTTACATTCTACCAGCCACGTACCTCAGATACATGTTATCGCCCCACAATCCTGATTGCTATTTGAAATTTAATGATTTACACAATTCACTAAATCACATTTGCATGCCATGTTTAATAGTTGTGGTTCAGTTTTTTCTGGGTGCATATATTTTTTTTACAACAGAGTTTATAACCATAATTTAAGACTGAATTGAACCTGACTATATGGATTAATTAAAAATTGGCTGACTGGTTTTCTTTTTGAAGTTTGTTGAGGAAAGAATGAAGAAAACTCTTCTCAAAGTTATTAAGAGAAACATAAAGTAAGGTTCTGTAACTGTCTCTGATATTTATAGGGTGGGCCATCTAACTTTTGGAATTTGAATCGGCTATAAAAAAAAACTAATGAATATTTTTTCAAAATTATAAGTTTATTAGGAAGATTGGATATTCTCATTTAAGAATGAAACACAACATCATTCATATGACTGCCATGGCAGGCTTGACAGTACCCCATCCGATCAACCCAATTTTTCAGTACATATTTTATTGTTTGGGCTTCAATTGCATGAATGGCAACTTCAATTTCATGTTTCAAGCCATCGATCGTCTCTGGGTGGTTTTAGCGTAACACTTATCCTTAAGGGTTCTTCACACACACACACACACACACACACACAAAATCCAATGGAATCAAAGTGAATTTTTTGGTCCAGCTGCATCATTGGGCCTTTTTTTTTTCGAAAATGAGCATGGAACCCTCGTTAATGTCAATAGCGAATGTTACCGTGCCAAGCTAAACAAATTTTTGTTCTAAAAAATTGAAGAGGATGACATGGGTGACATTTCGTTTCAACAGGACGGGGTCGCTTGCCACACAGCCAACGTAACCATTGCTCTTTTGCACTCTGTTTTTGGAAATCGAATAATCAGTCGAAATGCTGATGTCACTTGGATGCCTCAGAGCTGTGATTCGACCCTTCTGGAGAATGAAGAAAACATTTTTCAAAGTTATTATGAGAAACATACAGCAGGGTTGTCTTAGATGGCTAAAAGATGTGTAATTGTCTTTGAGATGGAAGTTTTATACATATTTCAACCTGAAATGGTATGAGATTTCTGTTTTTATGCCTCCCACAAACTTGATTAAAGTTTTGTGGAGGTAAAGATTTTTGTATGGAGCTAAGCGCCCATGATTTCCTTTCTTTTTATATCAAATTTTCAGAGAAAATTTTCTGTGACACATTCCCACTGCTCAGAGCTCTTCTCATGTCAGGCGAACTGTGGTTAGGACTACTGATTGTTTGATTCAGTTTACCAAGAGTTCTGAGTAGAGTTTCTTTTTGTCACAAATTACTAACAAAAGGGCTCACTGTGTTATTCAAGTAAAGATGACTGCAGTGATAAAGAAATACCTTTTCTTCTCTTGTTACAGTTTTCTATTTTCTATTATATTTTTGTGTCCCCCTCCCCATTTAGCAGCATGGAAAATTGAAATGAATTTCTCTTTTAATAAAGATGCTGAAAATTCATTAATTTAAAAGATTTATTTTATATACTTGAATGCATATTATATCATTAGTTATTCTGAACAGTGAAATGATTAAAGTAGTGAGAGCATCTTTCATGCATTCAAGATAATGCAATTTTTTTATATCAGTAAAATTGTTTAGTTGAATATGAAAATTAAAAAATATTGAGGAGAATTTGATTTCATGAAGCGAAAGGAATTTTTCTTCAAATGTATATTGATAAAGATATAAAGAAATTAGCACATACTTTAGAAGATGGTTCAGAAACTAGTAAGAGCACTAATTCATTTATTGGAGTAAATCAACTTAGGAAATTAAATGAAAGGAAGGTAATAAATGATCAATAATATTTTTTAAATTGCAGGTTAAATTAGCGTACAAATTTTGTAGTACAGTCAAAAGTCTTTAATCCAGACTCGTCGGGATTTCGGCGATTTCGGCGATTCCGGATTATTGGTTTTTCCGGATTATATATCATCAATTTAAATCTGGTAAGATGGCATGCAGAAATTATAAAATTAAAAATATGAAACCATAATTTATGAAATAAAGAGCAATTATGATGTAAAGGGTATCGAAATTTACCAAAAAAAGCTTAATATTTATTTGTTTACTTTATTAAACATTTATTTCAACGCGCATGCGTAAAGCATACATTACCCGTAGTCGAAGTTAGAAAATTGCAATCAGAAAACTATTTGATGTGTATTCGGGATATTTATAATTTCGAGGAATTTGATTTAAATCATATCAAAGACGGAGTACATCGAGATGAAATACTACATTTAGTAAGGAATTATAAGCCAAATAAGATAAAAACATCTACCCTGAAGATAAGGATAGAGCTGACAGATCAACTTCTAGTTCATAGTGCGCTGCGACGTCCCCCCCCCAGCAAAGCAGCATGAAATTGATAAACAGATTTAGAGAAACAAAGGACATGCCTTTATCCATTTTTTGCAGCAATTCCACTTTTTATTTGATGGACATCGAAACATGCTTTCGCTTTGTAGATCCTTTGGCAGCTCCAGAATTGGAAATTCTTTTTGACATAATCGAAAGACAATAATGACATAACCGCATATGCGCATACGCAGAAAGTTTTTAGCTTTGAGGTCCTGATTATAGATCATTCTGGATTATGGACGTCTGGATTAAAGACTTTTGACTGTATTATAGACATTTTGCATCTTTTAACCCTTTATAAGGCTGTGGTAAGTATACTTCCCAGCAACTTCATAAATTTTTAAATGTCATTGGGAAGCTATTTTGCCATATATGATTGGTGCTGCCATCTCCTGATAACTTCAGAAAACACACAAAAAAAAAATTTACTAATGCAGGATTCCTATGGATGATTCTATCATGCAAAGGGGTGATAGATGAGATGGGCACTTCGAGAAAACATGTTCGTTCGTTTAATCATTTATTATCGAGTTTATTTGTAGTTATAAACACAAAATTCATAAATTCGGTTATTTATAAGCACAGAAGTTCAAGTTTATGCCCAGTTCTTTACAGTAGGTAAAATTTTGAATTATATTTGACAGTTTTTTGTATTTTACCCCCAATGGTGATCTCTAATTTGTTGTAGCTGAATTTTATTTTGCACTTGCTATGGAAATGTATAGAAAACAAAAGAAATATACAGCAGAAGAAGCTGTTGAATTATTTTTTGCCCTCCCAAGTGACCCTGAGGATTCAGATGAAGATGCAGATGATGAAACAGGTGAAGAGTTTTCAGTCGAGGAAAACAGAAGTATTGCTTTATCTGATCCACAGCCAAACACTAGTAGAGATACAAATGATGCAATCAAACGAGTGGATGTGAACCAAAGAACTGATTCAAAGTCTAAAATTATAGATGTTCAAAATGACTCTAGTGACATTGAAGAATATAATGCAGATGATGAAGATGACGGCGGCTGGTCTAATGATACAAGGTATTTCGATTCCCATGTTGTTTGTATGGATAGAGAAGGAATTATTAATCCTAGTCTAACACGAACCAGTACAGAAAAGGACTTTTTTCCCAAATATTAAACGAGGAAATTTTAGAACGTATTGTTGAGGAAACAAATTTATATGCGTCCCAAATCAAAACAAAAAGGCGCTCAGGTCACACTGTAAGTGAAACAACAAAAAACTGGGAGGACATTCATGTAGAACTACAAGCATGGATTGGAATGAACATTATGATGGGAATCATTATGTTGCCTAGTGTAGATAACTACTGGAGTTCTGATCCTGCATCAGGACAACAATGTATTTCACAAATTATGACGTGCAAGCGTTTCAAAAAAATAACAGAGGCAATTCATGTAAACGATAATGAGACCGTTCTTTCAAGAGATGACCCAGATTATGACAAACTTCATAAGATTAGACCTCTAATTGAACACCTCAATAAAAAAATTGCCGAAGCTTTCAAACCATCTAGTGTATTGGCTGTTGATGAAAGCATGATACCTTTCAAAGGCCGGTATACCCTAAAACAATACATGCCCTTGAAACCAGTGAAGAGGGGATACAAAGTTTGGTGTCTAGCTGATTCAAAAACTGGATACATACAGAAATTTGACATTTATACGGGTAAAACTAAAGATCAAACTGCAACGGATACATTGGGAGAACGAGTGGTGCTCAATCTAACAAGTTGTTTGGAAGGTACTGGAAGTGTCGTAGCATTTGATAATTTTTTTACGACGTTCAAACTGATGAAAATATTACATGAACGCAACATTTATGCTCTCAGTACTGTAAGAACAAACTGAAGAGGTCTTCCCGCAATAATGAGAGAAAAAGTAAAGCTAGGGAGAGGGGAGTTTCAATTCAAATGCAAGGAGGACACTGCAGCCATCAAATGGATGGATAATAAACCAGTGACCATTCTTACAACAGTAAATAGCCCAAGTACAACTTCAACAGTCCCGAGGAAGAACAACGATGGAAGCCTTACTCATGTATCGTGTCCAACTGCTATTGCCACATGTAATGAGATTATGGGAGGTGTTGATCACTTTGATCAACTTCGAGAAAGATATGAAATAGAACGACGTTCCCGAAAATGGTGGCATCGAATCCTGTACTTCCTAATTGATGTGGCAATTGTGAATGCCTTCATTCTCTGGAAAGTAAGTAGAAAAGATTCAGGACTTCAAGACCAATTACATTTTCGACTTTAGCTAGCACGGCAACTGATTTCTGGATTTTCAAGTCGAAAACGCAAAGGACGACCTGCAAGTTTCCTGAGCAGCAAGAAAACTGTTCCAGATGACGTACGATTGACTAAAGTGGGTGACCATATGCCAACTGTACAAAAAACATATAGACGTTGGCGTTTGTGCTCTACTAAAGGACATGAGAAGAGAACAAGATACATTTTTACAGCTTGCAATGTCCCACTGTGTATTAATCCTTGTTTCCTGAAATTTCATGGAAAGTAATAGGTATAAATTCTTAAATTTTTGCATTCAAAATATATCTAATTTGTAATTATTTTTGTAGAGTTTAGTATTTGCAAATTATATTTCATAAATATCATGTAATGCAATATAAAAAGAAATGAAAAACATGAAATGTGCTACGTTTGAATAGCTCCCAGCAGGGGATGGGAAACATACTTCCCACCGAAATAAAATGGTCTTAATAATCAAATTAATTTTAGGTAATGATCTAAATGAATTTCTTTTTATAAATCAATTTCTGTCCCAGAAATACTTTTAACGTAACATTACTAGAAAAAAAAATTGCCTTATAAAGGGTTAATGTGTAGTTCTAGTATCTTATTTTTAATCTGTGTAATAAATTAGGTGTGTAATTGTCTGTTACTTTAAATTGCAAAAGTTTATTTGATTGTGATTTCAGTAATGAGGTTTTTAATAAATATTTATTAAAAATAAAATTTTTAATAATGACCATATTTTATAAGATATGTGGGACTACTCCGATGGAAAAAACTATAAAAACTCATGTAATTTGAATAATTTTGCAATTAAGAATTGGAAACTTTCCCAGGGAGAAAACATCCAGATATATAGTAACTTGTGACCAAAATGCAAATATTACAGCAATTTTCTATGCTGTGTATTAGATTATTCAGAAGTTACTGCGCTAACAAAATTTATTTATGGTGAACAGCACCTTAAATCTCCAGGAAGATGCTAGGTGAGGGCTTGCACTGACGCAAGTTTTTGGTCTACATTCCATACATATTTTATCGAATTGAAATTGGGAGAATATGCAGGGCAATCCATCTACTGAATTCCTTCATTCTCAAAATAGTGCATTAGTGCAGCATGATGGGCACTAGCTTTACATTCATCAGAAGGAAGTTATTATCGATTATACTCCTAAGCAAATTGACATAAGGATCAAGAACCTCATCTGTGCATATTTCAGAATTCATTGTTGCACTTGTAAAAATAGTATATAGGTCAGTGTTGGGCAATTCAGAATGATGCTATCCATTCCATGATTCCAGCACCTCTGCACTGATGCCTTTCAAGGTTGTTTTCAGGTTTATTGCAGTATTTCTCTCTCTCCACATTGTAACAAGTCTGGAATCGCATTGCAAACAAAAATGAGAGTCATCAGTAAAACAAATTCGGCTTCAGTCTCTAGCACTCCAATCACGGTGATCTCTGTGCCAGTGCAACCAGGTGCATTTCGCAGTCTGAGTTAATGGGAGTTAATCCGAGCTCCTTTTTTATGCAACTTGTCACTCTTGGTTTATTTGAATAGTCGAGTTCTCCTGTAGCTGCAACAAACTCGTCATTTATCTGTTCCATTTAGAAATCATTGCCAAATAATAGTATTAAATAATTAGTCTGTTGTGGCATGTTTTCAACTTTGATTTGTTTGTCTGCATGCATCAACAGTATCTTAAGCCATTTCCAGATTCTTCGCATGATAGTTTTGTTTACTCTTCAGTCCATGTCAACCTGTGTCAGTCTCTGCCAAGCTTTGCTTCTCCCAACTGCATGGTGCTCCTCACAATCTGTCAGATGTCTTCTTAGAGACATGCATTGCCCAACATAAAAAATGCGACACTGTGAAAGATTGGTTAGAATGTGATGTCAATTGATACACAGACAGAACATGCATATGCAAATAAGTGATGTTGTTTATAGAAAAGTAAATTTATATGGTGCTGAAATAAACAGGGAAACAGTATGATATGTATGACCGCTTTTCGTGGCAGTGCAAGCTGCAGCCCTACAAGGTACAAATTCAATCAGTGTGTGGATGGTGTCATGGGGGGTGGAAGCTCAAATGCTGCAAAACCTCCTCCATAGTTTGTCCTCCAATAATGACTTGGGCAAAGCAGACAAACAACAACCATTCACATGTCCCATATATGCTCGATCGTGAAAGATAAGGAGATGTCGCAGAAAGGAATTAGATGTGCTGCAAGGCTTGTCGGCTAATGAATGCTGTGTGTGGTATTGGTGTTATCCTCCTGGAAAATAGTATTTTTGCAATCGCTGAAGGTAGGTTAAAACCTCGTCAACTGGCTGCATGATTTCATCAACATATCATCATGCCGTTAAGTTGCCTCTTATGTGCCTCAGGGGTGACATGTTATCATGACTGATGGCACCCCAAACCATTATGCCACGTTGATGCGCCGCGGTGTGGCATTCAGCAGTAGTAGTCGGATTGTATCTCTCTCCTGACATCTCCAGTTTCTTAACTAGTGACTATCATCTGAGAAACAAATCCGAGACTGGTCTCTGAGTACCATATTGTGCCTGCCATGTTGTTGCCGCTTGTTGACTGTACTTTGTGTGGCGATTGCATCATCGCAAATACAATATACTTTTGCGTCAACGCTTTGGCATTAGTGGCATTTTTTCAAAGGGTGGCTTGTGTGCAAGCCGCTTTCACCTGAATCTTGGGAAACTCTTCTCCCAGGTATTGGAGCATCTACAGCTCCCTACACATTCCATGATATGTCGATAGTGGAGCCATCACCACTGCTATTTGTATGCATCAATCTGTACTTTCTGTAATGCGTCTAGATAAACCTGGTCTTTCGCAACTGTTTACATTTCCTTCATCTATTCATCTGGAGCAAATTCTATGCACAATGAATAGATACATCTGTGTGCGTTTCAGCAGTGATACGATGGTAAAACCAACCGTTATGCCATAATCTGATCCTTTGTAAAATTGTCAGTTTGCCTTAACTGCCTACGCTGTTGTCATCCAGGTATCTCTTCATTCACACGTCTTCTGTAGCATTGAACTTCTCAAAATTCTGGATTCCCTAAATAGCAGAGAGTAGAGACTGTTCGTCCGCCGTTTCCTTCCCTTTTATCTCTCACTGTAATCGTGTGACCAGCTTGCATCTTATTATCATCTGCATGGCTTGTTTCACTATGTAATTTGCATATTTATACGGACAAATGTTCATGGTGTTGCATTTTCTATGTCGGGCAGTGTATTTCGCCTTTCACATAAGAAAATTTTACCCAACTACTCCTACAGTCTGTAAAATTATATTATGAAGCACCCCTTGCAGTTCTTTCCATGCTTGCTGAAGCAAACATTTTGCATAGTTCAGTGTAGGGAAGATAAATCCTAACATTGTCCTAGAGCTATCAACCAAGCAACCACCTTTCATTAGTCATCACTTAAGAGAATTAGCATAAAGGCTTTTTTGTAGTTGTTCCTTTATTTTTCCCACCTGCTTTATAAACGTATGAAATATAAGTTTTTCAAAACATTGAAAACTTCTAGGGAGTTGGTTTTTATTCTCAAACTTGTTTTGATTAAATTTGTTTTATGTTAAATTTTAGATTATGTTTAATAATAATGATGCACAGTACAAACTTCTGTGTTATTCTTAAAATAATATTGCAAGAGAGAGGGGGTGTTTGCATAGATGATTGCTTTAATTTGTTCAGTTCTGTTTGCTGATCGGTCCTTAATTTTTTTTTATTTATTTAATGGTTAATTTCCTTTTAAAGAGATATGTACAAACCTTGTAAACCAGTTAAAAGGATTGTTCTTTAACGTTGTGCAAAATTTTTTGTCTGCAATCTTCAGCCTTAAATTTGTTTCAAATCCTAACTTTATTAAAGAATGTAAAAAAAGATAGAAATTTCATTGAAGAAACTTTTCTCAGACATTGTATAGGAATTAACATTTATTATTAGTAACATTTTTTTAAATACAGCATTAGGTTTTAAATGGTTTTATTCCTTTTTTCCATATTATTCAGTTAATTAAAGTGAACCCTCTCAGAAATGTTGGACCATTTTTGTTTAGAACTCAAATTTTTTGATACAGTTTCACATCTAAAATTAGATCAGAGATTAAGATGCTCAGTTCAGAAGAAATTAGATTAGTTTTTTCACTCGCATTAAGCGTGCTAAAAATTTTGTTCCGTACTAAATCCTAGCACAGAATGAGGCTTTGAAGTTGCTTGAAATATTGATATAGCATTCACTGGCTGCTCCACGTTGTGGGATGAAAATCACTATTCAAACATTCTTTACTTGCATTGTTTTAAAAAAATTAATTGATTTTTATTAGCTTTAAGTGATTTTTATCTAATATAGGTAATGTAGTTTTTTATTTTATTTATGTACTCATTGGTGGACAAATGGTAGTTTTCTTAATTTTTCATTTGTTTAATGCAAGTTCGTTTATCGTGTATTAATTGATGGATTAATTAATCTCATTAACCTTTAGTGAAGAAAAACTGAAAATCTCTGCAAGCTTGCTCTGTTTACTAAACCCTATTTTAAACTATATGTTATACCTCTAAAATCCTTTGAAGCATTGGTTTTTAGAATGTTGTGATCAAATTTAGATTATTTCTGTTTTCTGGTTTTTCTGTGCACAATTATGCATTAACGTGAATAATTTCCTATGTTTTAGTTGTGCATGTGTAGTTTATGTTTTTAAGGAATTTTATATTTAAGTGCCATTGACGATTTCCTATAAGACTGTAGATGAAAACAATTAAAATGTCACACAGTACCCTTCAATACATTATAACAACACATTGAATAGAAGCAATGTGTCTATGAAGAAAACAATTAAAATGTCACACAGTAATCTTCGATACATTATAATAACTCCATGAATAGGAGCAGTGCATCTTTGCTAAGCAGAAATTAGCAACAAAATTATTCCTTCCATTTGTATTCTTTATTTATACACTGTATTTTCATGACGATTGCATATCAGTCATTTCCCCCCCCCACTTCTGTGCTAATTAAAGTAACTGTAGGGACAACCCTATAGACTAAACTCCATATATAGGAAGAGCATATTCATAGAAATGTTCAGAAGGAACTTGAAACTCTGGCCCGGAGCCTTGCTAACTTCTACTTAACCTAGTGAAGGTAGACTTTTCAACTCTCTAAGCATAACAGGAGATATGCAAATTTAATGAGACTGGTTAAAATGGCCCGGAAAATGACAGTTAGAAAACTGATTCATGTTTGTCCCCAAAGCCGACAATGTCAGAGTACAGATCTTTGCCAGTGCAATAAATTCCCCAAGGCCACGATGACGTATATGTGAACATGGTGAAGTGTTGAATCACTTGTTATCCTTTTGTTTGCATGCATATATATATATATATATATATATATATATATATATATAGTAAAATGCATATCAAAACATAATGAAATATTGTTTGCTGGGCTCAATTTATGTAAACATTTTGATCTCAGCCTTTACAGCTATTCTAATGCATTTTTTTCCCAGTTAAGGGAAAAGCTAAGTGCAATTAATTCCTTTTAGAGATTTTTAAGTTGGAATATCCTCCTGCTCCCTATGGAGACAATATCGCGAAATCACAACGGCTATACTGAAACTGTACATCTTAAACTTGTACGAAATAAAAATTTATCAAAAATAGAATAAAACCTGCTACAGGCTAAAACCACGTTTGTGAACAAACAAAAGATATGAGCTTTCATAGATGACCCATCTCCTTCTTCAGCTGGAACTGGTTCTCCTGTGTTGCCAATGTATAAATAGCTTTTTATTTATTTTCTTGGTTGTCTAAGGTAGGGTAAAAATCATGAAATGTAAATAAGGTCATCCTGAATGGAGTAGAAAATTCCCTTTTCATGAAAGCACAAGTTTAAAAGTTATATTCAGTTATTGGATGAGTTGGATACAGATATATTATAGGTGTGCAAGACTGTGGCCTGATTGGGGTCACTCATTCAACCAAGAAATGCTTAAAAAGCTATTACCTTGAAGTTTGATGAGATGAATGTGTAGTGATCACATCTGGGTCACCAGTTCTAACTCTTTCAAATTTGCGAGTGTTGAGTTGTTCTCAAGATTGCTGCAAATGCTTCAAAGAATAGGAAATGGAAGAAGAGTGAAGATCTTTTATCTCATTGCAGTGATGACTTTGAGATGCAGTTCTAGGAGTTATATTTCAAATATACAAACATGAAACAGTAAGATTATAAAAATGTAGACTACCACACTAATGGCAGGCGGAATCAAGAAGTGAAATCAAACTATGTGCAACACGAGTATGTGCTTGAAAAATAAAAATATACAATCCTGTGCATAGTTCTAAACTATCAAAAATAAGAAACAAAGTTATGGTTACCTAACAGATATGCAGCAAATGGTGTAATAAACTTATCATTTTCTAGTACTACAGTATTGGCTACCGATGAGTAATTTACAGTAGAACTTTATGTTGGTCTTTCTGAGATGCTTGCTAAGCAGCAGCGAATTTCTGTTGAAAATGCAATGATTGGTGATAATGTGAAGCACATTATTTTGGATATTTTTCAACGATTAGTGATAATGTGAAGCACATTATTTTGAATATTTTTCAGTTTATTTATATATGTTGAGATAGCTGCTGCCCAGGCCAGGCAGGCATAACATAAAATAGGCTTGATATTCATTATATATAAAGCTCTTTTGCTCCTGAGGTTCATATCTGATCTGTAAGCAAGTAAGTGCTGGAGCCGATGTATTACCTTGCTATCTTTACTGCTTACATACTTGGTATCCTGGTCACATTTAAAATTGTGACTAAGGATAAGCCCCAGATACTTAGCTTTGGTTACCCTCCATACTTCTTTAGTAAGAGTTTTTCCTGCATTTCATGCTTGATCTTGTGCCCTCTGGCTACTGGTAGCTGAGACTTGCTTCGACTGATCGACACCCTCCATCTTTGGCACCAGTCTTGAACTTCGTAAATTTTGGCTTCTAATTTTTTAATAGCTTGGTTTAGCAAAAATGATCTTACTGTAATTGCGATATTGTTTGTATAACAGCCCAACAGCTGATAGTAGCCATCTCCCGGCTTAGGAAAATCAGCTTGAATGGTTTGGTTAAGTTTCTCTTCTTTTATTGCTTTCTGCCTGATTGCTGTCCTTAGAATCTACGTTAAAATCTATAGAGGGTTAAAGGGAAGGTATCTTTTGCAATACAATCTGCTGGTGATTTTAAGTGCTTCTATCATTTTGAGGCTGCTTTTATGCCAGAGTTCGGCCATGATTTTGGTGCTGTCCTGTTTAGGAATTCTATGCAGATGCTTGGAACAGTATTTAATTAGATGTACTATTTTTGTTAAAGAACTGGTTGGCTGAGAGTTTAGATACATGTTTCATGCTTGGCTGCTCTTACTAATAGTTTTCTAGATACTGAATCGATGTATTGAGTTCTGCATTTGTATCTTCATAATGAATCACCACAGTCTCATGCCCCATTTAGAAATCTCTTAAGTTTCTCTTACTGGAAAATATTACAAGAAGTAACAGAAATCGGTTATAATTACTGCAGTATTGCAGTATAGCCCATTCATTCCAGCTGCAGCTGATGAAGCAGACAGGTTGTGTGTGAAAGCTCTTATCTGTATATTGTTTTTTATAAACTTGGTTACAGCGCCTAAAATGTTATCTCATTTTACCCAAGTGTACCAATTTATTCTTCAACATCAAAATTATATAAGCATAATGAATAAATTGCATTTAAACTACATTTTCCCCTTTATTATTTATTACAGTCTAAATGTAATCAGAAACAAAATCTTATCATACAATAATTAGGTCAGTGTCAAAATTACAGATTTCGACTATCAGAAGAAAATACAGAACTACCTAAAGTTCTTTAAAAACAGTTATTCTTTAACTGCAAGTTTTAAATGATTAGCTGTTGGAATAGGTCGTTTAAGTATACTTAAGATGTTTTCAAGTCCTGTTAACTAGCACAACTAGTGTATTGCATACACATGGCAGTAATATAAAACAGCATTATACACACCAAAATTTTATGGAACGTCGTACGAAGCACTAATGCCGGATTGGTCTACATAAGCATTCTGATTACAGTGTTCATTGTTGTTATACCATTTTTCCCCATTGCAGAAAAAGACAAAGGCAGTTAATCCGGTTTAGGGATTTTAAGTTGAAAATAATGTATATTTATTATTTAGACCCATTAAAATTCTTATGTAGAATTTCTTATTTAGACACATGAAAAGTGATATTATATGGAAAAAACTGTCTCTTTATGACGGAAAATATAATTGCTGATAAGAAAGCAAAATCCTCAGAAAATTTAAATATGCCATTGAATAAAAAGGAAAATAATTGCGAGGATTTCCGATGATTCTGCTAATGACTGAAAAAGAAACGTAATTGGCTCTAATTAGCCCTGTCTGCACCAATCATGATGCTCAGCTCTTTACACATTCCATGTTGTTAACCTCATCTCCACTTATAAATTCTGAAGTGGAAGTTTAGGGGTATGCGAATGAAAAAAAGTTGAGAAACTGTATTCTAATTCATGGTGTGGTGGGAAGTAATTCTTTATGCTTTTCTGAAACCAGGGGTAGGATTTTTGTGTGTATTTCCTTCTAGTACTCTGATTCTTAACCTTTTTTACTCATACTTCCCTTTCACCATTGTTAGATCATCATCTCCCCTCTTTTCCCAAAGTCGAAAATTACATATTCATATGTAGATTTCGATTATTTTTAATGTGTTTTATAAATTAGGCAATAAAAAAATATTTAAAATGTAAGAAATTACCAAAACTTGAATAAAAGCAGTTTTTTGTATTCGGAAACTAAAATTACATGAAAACCTGACTGTATTTTCCCTCTGAAACTATGAAATCTCCACCCCCGGTCTCATAACTCTTGTTATAGCATATTCAGCAAGGTCAGATTCCAAGTGTTGCAATACATCTACATCCATAAAGCTCTGAACATTCAGAGTTTAAAAAATTCTGTAAACATTTAGTTCTATCTTACACTTAGAATTATATTGTTATGCATTTGAAATCCTTCATCTGCAGTTATAACTTAATCACTCATGTTCATAATTTTTAGTCTTATATTTAATCAAGAAACTAAGAAATGCATGTAGTTGGATCACTCTGTATTGAGTGCTTGCATTTTGTGCATGCTATAGCCTAGAGCTTGTTTAACTATTAAAATAAGCATGTGCCTAGAGCATCAAGGAAAGGGGTGCCACTAAAGTTCCTCATTATTCGGTTTAACCATGGAATAAATGATGCAACTAAACCAAGATTTAAAAAAAAAAAAAAAGGGAATGCAGAAAAACCAGGTGGAAATGTATGTAGGAGGGGCACCAAAACCTTAGGGCATCTAAATGTCTTAATCCAACCCTATTGGAGCTGCTACAGTTAGTGTATCCTAATGAGCTGTTTCAGTGGCTGTATGCAGCTCATAAACTTTAGGTTCCATGAATTTAGATAAAAAATAAATTGAAAGCAATCTGTAATAAATGATTTAGTTATACATTACAACATTGCAACTCCAGTGTTTCAAAGAATATCCCGTGTATTTCTTAACTGGAAACATACAGAAAAAAATTCTAATCCTTATCACTGAAAACTGTCGTTATTTAAGGAAAATATCATCAACAGACGAGTTGCATTTAGATTGTTAGTGAAGAATAGCTATGTTTCCATAACTGGTGAAGTTCTAATGATGTCCTAAATTATTGTTAGCGTACAACTCCAAAAAAAGTTCTGACATCATTGACTGCTGGAGCAGCTGCAGGTGCTGTAGCCAAGACTACTATTGCACCACTGGATAGAACTAAAATAAACTTTCAAAGTAAGTTCTTAAATTACTTCTTATCTTGTTCAAATGTATTATTTTATTGAAGTATGTCTGTCAGAAAGATGCATAGTTTAAAGTATATCTTTCAAAATGTGGATTGTAATATTTTTCTGAACATATAAAGTAGAATTATTTTATGTTGTTAAAAAGAATAGTTAATGCCATACAGCTGATAATTTCTGACAAAATTTACAAGCTCATGGTGTCACTGATACTCTTATTTGTGTTTTGCAAATTTTTTCATTTTTTTTTCATAAATGTTGTACTAATTATGTGTGTAATGCTATTAAGGTGTATGAAACATATTACTATATGTATGTATAGAGTAATGCATTTTAATATGTTTGAAGATGTCTCAGAAACATAAGTTACAAGTGGTTATTTCATTTAGAGTGTTAAAAATAATCTTTTAATATCACGGGTGTAAATGAAAATACATTACATTAAATGGAATATCATACTGTAACATTGCTCGCTAACTTGATATATGTGTTCAACATTTAAGGAGGAATATCATTATGAAATGTTATCACTATTGATTCCAATTAATCAAGTGATATATACTATATATATGTAAATATAGTTTTTAAGGGTCACAAGGTAACTTGGTACCAAGTCAAAAGAAAATTAGCTCTGCCGATGATGGCATTTGTTAGATTCTACCTAAAGTTTTAGCCAAAAGAATAAATCCACCAGCACAAAATTTTTGTGATGCATCAAAGACATCATCTAGATCAGGGTTTCCCAAACTTTTCTCATTGCAGAAACTTTCAGGGTTTAAAATTTTTAAGGATCATTAGAGTAAATTTGGGTTTTTAGTTATAAAAAACAACATGGATATATTAGGTAAACAAAATAAGCATGTATTCATGTATCATATCTGTAAAAGAAAAATGTTTATCAATTTTAAATTTAAAAAAATGACACATAAAACTAACTAAATGAAAAATAAAATTAAAACATTTTTAGTTTTCGGTGACTTTGGTGTGTTCAAGTCATCGAGTTACAAATTCTTTTAATGTTGGGCACTATGTTAAGAACATGAATTTTAATATGAGACACATCAAATCAATTTCTACATTTGAATTAGGTATGTGAGATCCATTTAAGAACTGATTCACCTAACTGAGTGAGCGTGTGCTGATACGAGAAAACTCAGCAGTAGCTTCTTCAAGAGCTCTTATTGGGAGCTTGGTAAAAAAGTTTGATTCACATTTTAGTGAGAAAAGAATGTTTCTCTCCTCCTTTATTAAATGTTTAATTTTAATCATTTCTCAAATTTTTTAATATTTTTTATTCCAAAATTTATTGTTAGTTCTATGTAGAAATGAGGTTCTAGAAAATCTCAAAATTGCAGTTGAAAGAAATCAATCCAGTGAGTTAGTGGCTTGCTTGAGTCGGTTCTCCTGATCCTTTTCTTTGTTCGATTCTTTTAACTTTTCATTCCATCCTTACACAGTGTTCTTGATTGATTCCTTACTGCTGATCTTATTCGTGAAGGTTATTGTTAGTAAGTTGTAAAAAAGAGCCAATTCATTTATGTGAGCGAGTAGTTCTGATCTGATCCCATAAAAGAGATTTTTTTTCCACTTTAATTTAGATTTCATTGCAACATAATGTGAAACAACTGGCTTACATAATTATGTTACTTCAAAGGGAAGTAAAATACGAATAGCTTGTTTTAATAAATTTGTATATGCCTCTGCCAAATTTATTTAAAATTCATTTAAGTTGGCTGTTATATTAATTAATTTTTCAAAATTAGCTGTGCTTCTCTGTTAACTTAGATGTGTTCATGAAAGGATTTTGAATCCAAGAACTGTCATCTTGGCACTCAAGGAGATGTTGACCAATGGTAATTTCTAGTTATACAAATGTTGTTATATTTTACTGAAACAGTAGGGTCTATTTTTAAAATTTCTCCAGTTAAAAAGTTATATAATGTAGTCAAATTCATTCTCTTGTAGTGAAGAAATCCAGAATATTCGATATATCTCCACTGTAGCAGAAAACTTCAATATATTAATTAAAATATTACTAAAATTTTATGTATTTAATGATAAAAATATTACACTTATCAGTAAAAATTTTATGTTTACTTATCAGTTTCAAAAAGAAGATAAAATACGACAACATCCAAAGTAAAATAATGCTTTTAAAGTATTAAAGTGATTCTGCATGTAATATGTTGCCAAAGGTAAGTCATCTGGTGTCGTGCCACATTACTAAATTTATTATATGTGAGATTTAAACCTCTCTTATGTTTTTTCTTTAAGTTTCTTTTAAGAATTGTTTTAAATTATGTTAACTGCATAATACCGTACAATGTTTCATTGTTCTCTAACCTTAGTTTCATAATTTTTCACAGAAAACTTAATGACTGCTTGCATTGCACCAGTGTTCCACAGAATGGAGTTTGGGAAATGCTGATCTAGATTTTTGTATTTGGGAAAAAATTATATTAAGTTTCCATAAATACACTTTTTCACTCTGTTTAAATTCATATTGCATATTAATTTCCAATTATTGTCAGAAAATATGTTTTTATTGGGCTGCTTCTTATCAGTCTTATTTTGAAACATGTAACCATATTAAAGAAATTCTTAAATATTCTGTTACCTTATAGCATTCAAAATGAAGTATTTACTAAACCAGTGGTTCTCAACCTGTTTTTACCATGTATACCTTTCATCATTGCTAAGATCATTTCCCCTTTCCAAATTGGCAAATGAGGAGGCAGATGGATTCAGGCAGACTGCATTAACCCCTTCAAACTATGAAATCCCCCCGGTCGAGACCCTGTACTGAACTTTGAATGCAATGGAAATAAATTACCAAATTTAAATTAAAAACTTTTTTAGCACTCAGAGCACGTTATGTGGTTAAATTTTAAGAAAATTTTAGGCCTTCAAAATAATTAATGAAAAAATAGGAGTTAATGTTATTATTTATAGTTTGATAAAACATGGCCTAATGTGGAATAAAGTCAATAAAAATAATATTCTTGAGAATCAAATAAAGCAAAAATTTATTTATTTATTTTGGAATGTGAATCAACTGTGAAGTGCTCTAAAGAACTTCTCAGTTTTTTCAGTCTCCTTAAAGTACAAAGTTATTCGTAAGCAAAATTTCTTAATAATGTCGCTATACAGATTTTCTTGGAAGAGTAAATTGCTACTGAAGAAAGATTATTGAAAGGCTTAAAGGAAACAAAATATGTTGCCCATGCAACAAATACGTCTACTGATAAAAGCGCACATTAACAAAAGCCTACATTAATATACGAGTAAGCCCATGCTGACAAAAACCCACTCCATTGTCTATAACACGTTTCTCAATACAATTAAATTCTTTTCAAATAACATATATACTTTGGCTCTTTGAAAATTTGATATAAGAAGCTATCTTCCACACTTAGTTAAATATATCTTTTAAGTTTCTCAAAAAGCTAGTATGTGATTTGAGTAATTTTTCAAATATATTGAAAAGTGTAATATGCATTTAAATAATGAATATTTTGTTATAGCATTTTTTTAATTATTAAAATTAGCAGCTACTAATATAAAAGAAATAAGGTAATGATAAATATATTTATTGAAAGCCAAATTTTAAAACAGAAAAAAGAATTTTTAAAAAGCCATATCAAAATAAAAATGCAAGCAAGCATGTAAGCATGTATTAAGACTAACATTCGAATCTGTTATGATTACTGTAATTTCAGATTGCATAGAACATTGAATTATGAACAGCTCTAACTATGCATAAAGATGAAAACCAACTGTTACTGACATAAATATAATAAAAACAATTAGAAATTTTAAAACTGATTTTTTTTAATGCTTCAGACAATAATATACACATTATTGAGTACTTTACATATACACTCTTTTGCAAAATCACCAACGAGGACTTTTGTGATCGTGACGAAATTTGGCATGCAAAAACATCTTGATCGAATATGTAAATGATCAAGGTTTCAAGGCAAATGAACAGAAATTACGATCATAGCGCGCAATTCACAAAGTATAAAACCAGTAACAGAGACTGAAAACTTATCTTTTTTTGTTGCTGCCATTGTAATTTCATAAAGAAGCAACTAAAGACACCATTACAATGATATCAAAGACCTTATAGACAAACGACTTTGAACGTGGTCGCATTGTAGGGTTGCATGAAGCTGGGTGGTCATACCGAGCAATAGGCTGTCACCTGCAGCGTATAGGCACTGCTGGGCAAAGATGTTGCTACAAGGAAATTGCCGATGAAATGAAGGCTCTGGAGCCAAGGAGCACAAATGCGAGGCAAGATAGGATTATTGTTCGCCAGGCCCGAACCTCCCCAATGGTATCATTGTTGACTATTCAACACACTACAGCCACGTCTATACCTCCTGTGGTACCGTCCACCATCTCACGGCGCTTGTCTGAGGCGGGGTTATGCTCACAGAGGCCTTTAAGACGTTTGCCTTTGACCCTACAACATTGGCAGAGTTTTCTGAAGTGGTGTCGCAGCCGATCATCATGGCTGCCATCAGACTGGCATCGTATAGTGTTTTGCGATGAATCCAACTGCACTCTTGAAGCAGATTACACCGCATTCGTGTCTCGAGAAGACAGGGCCAGTGGTCCTAATCAGCTTTGTTTTACAAAGGCATACAGCCATAACCCCTGGTGTGATGATGTGGGGGCACTATTTCTAATGACAGCAGTTCATCTTTAGTTATTCTCCGTACATCTTTAACAGCTCAACGCTATGTTGATACCATCCTGCGGTAGGCTGCCAGATTCGGGTACCACAAAATATCGCAGATCTGGAGTGACAACTGATGAATGTGTCGCAGGATGACAATAGGAACCTCTACCATTCCTTGCCTTGACGAATTCAAGCATGCATTGCAGCCATGGCTGGTTTGACCAACTACTAATTTGAACACTCAATGGGTGATTGTGAGCTGTGAACAGGTACTATGACTTTGATTTTTAATTATTTTATTATCTGTGTATGAGCTATACACGTATTCAATTTCATCAAAAACAACAACTTCTTTCATGGTGCTTCGATTTTTTTTGCAAATGAGTGCATATGAAGTTCCTACTTCAGTTAGCAATTAAAAAATTGTGTATGCTATATAGTACTAAACATATCTCAGGAAATTATTTGCTTCCTTTTTTTTAAAACAAAAAAAAAGGGGGGTCCAAATATTTTACTGGTTCAAAGTTTTTTAATGTTAATTATTTTCACTTCAAACTAATATCAGAATAATTTCCCAGAAGTTTAAATAAATGCTGATAAAACTAATTAGATAAAATGTATTGTGCTTTGGGCACATATTATTGCTGAGAATTTTGCCTTATGTTTCTTGCATTACTTAAACAACTTTTATTTCAGTAAAGGATCGTTCTGATAATTAGCAAATAATTTCAAATGCATTTTAAATGAATAAATATATTTGAAAGAATGAAAAAACCACCTCTTTTATTAAAAATGAGTAGAAGTCCTAGGGTGACAAAATCTATTGCTGGCTGCAAAAACTAAAATTCTCAACTAATATCCAAACGTCAGTCACTCTTGAGATGTTTACAAATAAACATTGTAAACATTATGGATTCTGAGTATCCAATAAAACCATAAAGGTCATTAATGTGGAACTGTAAGCAAGAAAAAATTAGTTATACTGTCAACAAATCTATCCCCAGGAGGCTGAGAAAAATGCTCCGATTCATTTGCTGAGAAACTATTTTTTTAACATAGTAATTTGAAGATAATCCAAGCTCTGCATGCTGGGGGTTCGCAGGCAAATGGGCACTTTCACACAAGCTTATAGCCTCTGTCTGCAATGTTACATTGAGAAATGAAATAAAAATAAAACTGATAAACAAAAATCTGTCTTTAAAACGAAAGAAAATTTTGCCATGAAGATTAATGACTTCTTTCATACATTTCTTGATATAGGCGTCTAATTGGATTTCAAATAATAACAATTAAGTAAAGGGAATGCTACTTTAGTCAACATATCCAAGTCCAAAAAGTTACTACTTAACATTTTAGTTCTAAAACTAAGAGGGACTTAAAATATCCTGCTATAGCTGTAAAATAATTTTTCTGTTCTTTGATTTAATATCATATCCCTCATTTTTTCAATAATGAAACATAATTAACACTTAATCTCAGCCATATAATATTAAAAATGGCATGTGAGGAACTTCGCAATGATATTTTTCATTTTCATATACACATACCAAAATTAAATAAATAAATAATAAAATACATTTTCAGATTTATCATCAAAATATTATAGCTAATCACTTAATCTAAAAGCAGAAACTTCATTTGCTTCCTAATTAAATAAACAAAGTAGTGATAAAGTATACAGACAGATATTTTTGAGACATTAAAATTCAGATCTGAGTACTCCATTTACTATAATTACAATTATAAATGCATTTTATAGTGATAAAAACCATGTGTCCTTTTGATTCTGTGGGCTTTTATCAGTGTGCACTTTCATCAGTGTGGGTATTTGTAGTGTGGACACTTGTCACAGTGGCTTTTTGGGGGGCAGCGGGGTTTTGTCACATGTGCTTTCCTCCAGTGAACTTTTGTCTGGGAACCCTGGTAATTTACATAGTTAGATGTAAAAGCATTAAGCCATTAAGTATCAGTTGACTAAGTTTTAGTAAGGGTGATAAACATTTCAACACTGGAAAAAAAGGAAAGGTTTTGTATATATGCAAGATAAAGAATAAGTCAAATAAAACGATGATAAATGATAACCCCTTGACCATTCCTTCTTTCTGCCTTAAAAATAGTAACATATTTATAATGTATCTCTCTAAACTGCATCATTTAAAAATTAGCCTTTGATATATGATTCTTATATAACAGTCATGAGACTTGTGTTTATGTAACACTTTAGCCAATAATTTTAAAATTTTTAAATTAAAACCTTAATTAGACAATAGGGTTAAACCAAAACTGGATCATTTTTAATGTAACTCTCAACATAAAAGCTGCACATTTCTACTCCACTTCTGTCTTGCAAGCTTGCTGTTCTTACTTTCTTCAAATATACTGCAAAAATGTAAAATGTTCTAATAATATAACTTATTCTTCAAGAAGAGGAATACTTTTTGCTCCGGTTGTTTTTCTTCTGTATCAAAAATGTTTTATCAAGGATAAAAGAAGTTCTTTGTATGAATCAAATTTATTAACATGTACATCTAGTAATAAAAAATTACTTTAATTTTAATTATATATGTATTTAATACACTAGGTTGTGTCAATGTTCTCAACAAGTTTGAATATATTTCTATTGTTTTACTGATATTTAGAACTGGTGAATTGTGATTTCTAAACCCTTTTGTTTTCTTATTGTAATAATTTTATCATTTAAAGTAAGATTAAAATGATCCTTGTTTATATTGCCTGATTATTATGAGTATCTTTCAGTAACAAATAAGCGCTATTCTTTGAAAGAAGCACTTCAGTTCATCATTCATAGTTACCGAACATCTGGTTTCTTAAGCTTATGGAGAGGGAATTCTGCTACCATGGCTCGTATCATACCTTATGCATCCATCCAGTTTGCTGCTCATGAACAATGGAAACATATTTTAAATGTTGAAACTTATGAAGAAAGGTATTCTGTTCTTTTGCTTACTTGTTATCCAGAAAAATATGATTCAGAATAAACCTAATGAAAAAATTTAATAAGGTGAAATTTTGATAAAACTGAAGAATACATTAGGTTCATAATTACTTAATAAAATGTTTAACAAAATGCAACATCAAACAGTTAAATAAGAATATACATTTTGTATCATCTCTTTATCTTTACATTGTATATTATTATTTTTGGGAAACAAGTTCTTGAATTTAGATAAGTTTATACTGTGGATTTTAAATGAGTATGGGCTATAAACCAATATATTTCTGTGTAATAACTGGACATTTTATATACAACCTGTGATAATTAAATATGGTGATTGATCAATTTCATGGTTTATCTGCAGGAATGGCAGTATACGTATGGAAAAATACTGCTTATTGTCCTTCCAAATGATTGCCTGCAGTGGTTATGCACTTCAGAAAACTTGTCTAGAGGTCTTGCATACTTTGAGCAAAAGCAGTCTCTGGTATACTGTTGAGGTTCAGTGTTTGCATTGCGTTGGATATTGGCAAGGTCTGAAAACCTGGCACAGCACGTTATGGCATTCTCTTGATATTTTGCCAAGTTTAAAGCAGAATTCCTCATCATTCATTCATTGCTCACTTTCGCCCATAATAGCATTGTTGCAATAAACTTTACTTCCACAACACATACTGTATGTATGGAAAACTATACAGATTTGCAAATGATGGCCAACAAACCTCGAACGTGTCTAACCTGATCATAAAATAGTATTACCAAATGCATCACATACCAGCAGTTTATTCTCGATATTTGTTGTTCACAGGTTGTAACATAAGCTAAAATAGCATAATTTGATGCCATATTAAGAGTTTTTAACAATTTTCTAAGTTCTTTGATTGTCTTGATCATAGTGAAATCTTAAAAGGGCTTCTGTTGAAAGCTTTTTAATCAGCATAAATATTATGTGACTTATAAGTAGTATGAATACAAAATAGTTGAATTATATTTCTGAATTTTGTGAACTAAAGAAAATATGAAGTTCAGAGATTGTAAAATGAATAATAAAACCAATTTTTAATTGCATAGATAAAGCAATTTAATTTATATTGTTCTTCAGAACTTAAGTTATAATGGCAGAGTTTGACATATAACAAGTAATTAATATTTTATTCCATTTAAAAAATTTTCTGAACAAAATAATTGGTTTAAAATTAGGCAAAACTGTACCCTTAGTTTGGCATAGATTTTGAATAAAACACACTCTATCCCTTACTTTGGCATAGATTTTGAATAAAACACACTCTATTTTGAGGGCTATCAAACATGGACTTTTTTTTTTCACGCTAACTGTTTCATATTAGAGTGTTTCACTTCCAATGTCATAATTTCTAATTAATATTATATATTTATATAAACTTTTCAAGGTTTATTATTTGAGTGTTTTATTAAAAATTATGAATCGATATTTTTTAAATTTCATTTTTAATTAAGTAAGTTAGATGATTCATGTACATTATGAAATTTTCTTGACCAAGTGTATTTTAATTAAAATAAATTATATTCTTGTATATAAGGTGTGTTAATGAAGATTTTTAAAAATGTTTTTATAGGAAAGCTAATCCTGGAAAATCCTTTATAGCTGGATCATTGGCTGGAGTTGTATCAACTACATGCACATATCCTCTTGATCTTGCCAGAGCACGCATGGCTGTTACGCACAAAGAAATGTAAGTTGAGTTACATTTCCTTTAAAGTAATTTCTTCAAGAAATCAAGTCAACTTTTGCATTTTAATCTTTTCTATTTTGAAATTTTGAATATGCATTATTGGTGCAAATGTTGCACTGGCTGTTTTATTTGGAAAACATGAGACTTGCATTATGCAAACTCAGGTATTTTGAATTAAACTGAGGGTACCCTCTTATATTATGTAAGCTTACGAAAAATTGTTTATGGAAATGTGAAGGTACCTAATAAAAGAAAATTTGACAAAAGAATTTTTATTAAATGTTTATTCTTTATTTTTTAATTTTCAGCTTTCATTTATGTGTTTTTGATTCTGATTAATTACAGATGTAATACTAAAAATTTATAAAAAAGAATCAAAATTGAATATGTTTATAAGCAGAGATGGTGGCGGTTTTTCACCAGAGAAAAACTGGACTTCAACTGTAAACCAAAAATTAGAATAAGGAATTCAGAAGTGTAATATACAGTGTCATCTATTATGGGAAAGAGTAGAATAATAATCAAAGTGGAGGAAAAAGTTAGGAATTAAAAATTGAGATGTTGAAGAAGCCTCACAATTGGAAAGACAGTAATTATGAATTAAGGGGGTTATGTAAACAGGCCTCTTTTTTTTTTTTTTTTTTTTTTTTTTCCAGTTTGTTCATAAAAACGTGAACAGCTTTATTAATTTGATGGAAAAAAATTGTAGTTTAAAATTCAAAATAGCGTCATTACGGCTGCTTTAAGTTGCTCCCCCTGTGATGCAGGCTATAGTTTGCTCTAATTATTTGAATATTTGAAATAAAAGTATCTTGAAACTTTTCATTAAAATATAATCTTGTGCAAATCTTCAATCTAAATTTAGGAAGATAAGAATTTTGGACACTTAATAAAAATTAATATTTTTTGAAATAATTTGTTCTAAACAATATTCATTATTGACATTGTAATTAATTCATTTTAGGTTCATGGTATGGTCAAAGACTATCTGCATGAAATTTAATGTCAATCATTCAGCTAATTTTTGAGCTACGAATTAAATTTGTTTTCGATTAAAAACAGAAAATTTAAATACATGATTAAAAGATGACCAGGACTGGGGAACAGTTGATTTAATTAGCTACTTTCATCATTATGTATCCTCAATGTGAAGTTTTATAGCTTGCTAGCTTTTAGCAATTCTTAAGCCATTTTGGTGGGGTGCTATTAATACCTTTATAAATCATATATGGAAGAATTTTAAGAACCAGATTTTGTATTTCACTAATTTGAGAAGATAAGACATGAAAATTCTGTACAAATCCATGCGTTCAATAGAAGAGAATCTAGAGATAAACTTTACCTGTTCGGTTTAGAAGCTGCGAAGTCAGCTTCTGAAAGAGAACAGATTTGGATGAGAAAAGACTGAATATGGAAACAATGTAGCAAAAACAGGAAAACCATCTTTTATTCAGTAGAATGTCAGAATTTGACAAACAGAGGAAGTCAAATCAAGAAATTACTTCTAGAGTTAATCAGTGTCCAAAAGTGATTTATTGAATGAAATTGAAATGCTCAGGTAGGTACAGAATATTTATTACAATAACGAAACTGAATTGACCCACAGCACTTATAAGCATTTCCTAAGAAGCAAATTATTTTACACTTTGAAAAAAGCCAGTAACTTAAGAGTCATTTTCCGAAAAATAATTCTAATTGAATTGAGGCTTAGGTTAGGGAAGTTATGTTTATAAGCTTTTAACCTTTGACTATTAATTCCAGAATATACTGTGGCTATTATTATAGGTTATTTATTGGCTGTTATAATTCATTATTTCATTGGAATTTATCTTTCCCAAGTTGTGTTGACTGCCGTTGTAAATAAAGTGACAAGAATTTATGGCCATTAACAGTATAAATTTCTTGTGTTATGATTATAACAGGAAATGTGGAGTTTTGTAATTTGTGTCTTTGATTGCAGTATCCATGACCACTTTGTATATGAGATGATTCCCTGGAAATTAAAGTTTGGGGAATAAAATTATGACCTCGATGAAAATAGCAATTTGCCTTTCATTCAATTCAAACAAGTATAGGATTATAAATTTTCTTTTCTCCAGTTTATGTAAACTGTGTGCCTGTTGTAACCTTATATACTGGCAATGTGTTGTTATATTCCTTTTGAGATGTATAATTTCTGATTGTGTTAGTAAATTTTGGTTTACTTATAGAGTCATTAGGTTATTTTGATGCTATAGATGTGAAAAATGAGCAGTACTCTCACCAGGACTTGAACTTGGACATCTTGAGTACATGCCATGTGCTACCGTTACACCATGAAAGCATGCAGAAAGGAGGGAGAAAATACCTTATATACTCCCTCTTGTAAAGGGCGACTGGGTATTAGAGGACCCAATCTACAAATCCTGGTGGTGACGAACTATTGTCCGCCACCTTTTAGTTCAGCCACCACTATACAGTCATTAGTTTTTTTGAAATGAGAGACATGGAGAATGAGCAATGCCCTCGCCGGGACTCAAACCCGGACCTCTCGAATATGCGCCAAGTTTGCTACCGTTATACTACAAAGGTATGTAGAAAGGAGGGAGAAAATACCTTATATACTGTAATGTATGCAGTATTGTTTAAATTGTGATTAATTTTTAACACAAAATTTCTGTTGTTTTAAAAATATTTTTTGGTTTTATTATTTTATAGGTACAACAGTTTAAATCAAGTCTTTATTAAAATTTGGAGAACAGAAGGTTGTAGTACACTGTATCGTGGCTTTACACCAACTTTGCTAGGTGTGATACCTTATTCAGGGACTAGCTTTTTCACTTATGAGACTTTAAAGAGATTACACAGTGGTATGCATTTAATTTATTCATGAAAATTTTAAGTTGATAATATAATTACTGATATTTTCTCTTTAACTGTAGGTTGTATATTTTTATGTAGATTGATGTATGTGTGAGTAACACGTGCATACGAAAATATCCCTAACATTAACTAGGAAAGCCGAAATCTTAGTTAAGATAGACATGTTACAATTAATAATCAAATTTAATAAGGAAAAGTAACAGTTGCCGGGTACATTATAACGGCTTAAGAGATTCAGAGCACAGTACAGATGCGAGTACACAAGTTCACATATCTCGGCGAAGCAGAGACGCACACATTTGTTGAAGTAGTTCCACTTGACTGCCGGGGAAAATTCTTCTCTCCCCGTCAGCCTGTAGGTTTGCCAAACGGGTTTACTGTTTCGCCAATTGGCGCTTTTCTGTACAGTTTTTAAGTCCGTATCGCCTGTTTGGCGCTGCCGCTGCAAGATTAAATATGTATGCTGCATATTGATATTCTAGAATATCTCATTGTTTTTCAAACTGCAATATACTTATTTTCAGCAATAGCCTGACACTTTAGCAAGCATTAAAAAAAAAAAAAGAAAGAATAAAAAACAAAACAAAGAATAAATACATAAAATAAAATCAAAATGAAAATGACTTTTCGATCTCATAACATATTCCTCCTCCATCTCACTAGAAATAGCCATTGGTGCAACTGTTGCCTGTTGTGTGAGAATTCCTAGTAGAAGCTTTACTATGATGAAGTATGATCTGATTTATAATCCGTTTATATCGATTAATTTGACTATTTCTTATGGATAGGTCTAGTATAGGTATGAATGTTTTAATATCTGTTTAATATTTTTAATAGCAATAAAATGTTTCATTAACAGTTGTTAAAATTTTCAGTTTTAAAATGTTCTAAGAACAAAGGGAAGTGGTATATCTTCGTTTAGTTTCCTATTCAGATCAGACACTTTAGTCTGCATAATGATAATAAATATTTATCAGAGAAAGATTGGACGCTTTAATTTCTTTGATCATACTAAGGTATGTTTTGATATTGTGCTGGATAGTGCTGCAACTTCACTTAGGCTAGAAGAATCGGAAAAACATTCCATAATTACAAAGTGGGGATTTGATAGCTCTTCAGGATATAGTTCTTACAAATCGACAGTTCACAATTTCTAGATTGAGTGATTTATTTCCTGAAATTTAACGGTCAGCTCTCTAAAACATTGTTAGTGAAAGACTCAAGTACCGCAAACTCTGTACGTGATGGGTTCCTAAGATTTTCTCTAACCATCACAAAACTCAGTGAGTGTCACATTAAACTTCCTCCAGCGCTACCATCAGGATGGAGAGGAGTTTTTGGACAACATTGTCACAGCATATGAGACATGGGCACATTATGCAACTGAAGAAACAAAAGAGCGATCGAAACAGTGGACGCATTCACACTCTTGAAGTCGTAAGCCAGTGAAGTTCAAGCACACATTCTCCACCAAAACGTGTATGGCTACAGTGTTTTGGGGCTGAAAAGTTGTTCTCTTGGTGGAATTCATGCTCCGTGGCACAGCCATCACTGCATGACTCTTGAACATCTTCAAAGGGCAATTCAGAACAAGAGGAATGTTGTCGTCAGGTGTTGTCCTTATTCATGACAATGCACGGCCGCACTTTGCAGGTGAAACAAGGATACTCCTGCAGCGTTTTGGATGGGAAATTTTTTATCACCCACCATACAGTCCTGAATTGGCTCCCTCAGATTTTCATCTCTTTGCCCACATGAAACGCTGGCTAGGACAGCGTTTTGCCACAGACAACGAGCTGCAGACCTGCGTACAGAATTGGCTGAAAACACAGGGGACTGCTTTCTATGAGGAAAGTATTGGAAAATTGGTACCTTGCTATGACAAATGTATGAATCGAAATGGCGATTACATCTAAAAGTAGCTTAATGTTGTATCACGCTGTTCCATATAAAATTTTTTTGATTCTCACTGTGACTTTCATTTAACGACCAATCGGACCTTGGAAAAAAATAACCTACATATATGGACTTATGGTGCAAAGGCACAGATGGGTCCAAATGTTGGAGTAGTTGCTACAGTTGTAAGGCAAAGAAATGCAGCAGCAACAGCCATCGCATTCTTCATAGATTCTTACTAGCCTTGAGCAAAATGCCTTCTGAACTTATGGTAGTGTTAAATGATGCTGTAAAAATAATTAACTAAACAAAATCATGACATCTTAAAATGATCATCGCAGTAATGTGTGAATATGTACCAAGCTATCATATGTCCCTCTGCTACACACTGAATTAAGGCTGTTTTCTTGAGTAAAAGCTTCACATTTGCTAGAATTGCATGCAGATGTAGCAGTATTTTTTGTGAACATTCTGATGGCCTTCTGTACTTGTGACAACTATAAATGGTGAAGTTTGGATATGCAAACTGTCATATTTTCCTCAGTTTTTAGTAAAATGAACAAAATTAATCCATCATATCAAAATTCAAATGCCACAGTTTTAAACACTGTTAAATGCAAACATCTTTTTAAGATAAAACTAATATGTTATTGGAGTGCATGGAAAAGAAAGATATTAATTGCTTCCCTCTTTCAAAAACTTCTTGAATGAAAATATCATCAATATTCAATACAAAATTTTAAAAAACTATTTAGATGCATCTCGAAACCTTGAAAGACTTGTTTGAATATTATTTTCCTACAGCTGAAGGAAAGGTACTTAATAACTTTAAATAAGGTCTGAATGTGTCCAAGGCAAACGAGAAACCGTCCAGCTTAAATCAACAGAATGCAAGGTCTTTATGCACTTGACATCTCACAGCAAACTAAAAATCGCATTTCAAAAGTCTACCAGAATTTGGGTGGTACTTTAAGATGAATTCACAGTCTTATCTGAGAAATCAAAATTAGTGGTGTTGCATTTCTCAACTATGTATTATTCTGAAGTGAGATTCTCTTTCTGTACAAGAATCAAAACAAAATGCAGAAATTGTTTAAATGCAGCCACACATTTACCACTAGTTATCATCTATTGAGTCTAATATACAAAAACTGTCAAGAATTGCAACCATGCTTATATATAAAATATGTAGATGGTATTTTATGTAATGTTTTAATCTAAGCTTATTATTATACTGCATTCCACTTGAGTTAAAAAAATTGTATTGAAATTATATTGTGTAATGAATAATACAATTTTTAATAGTAAATAATAAATGAATATGTATTTTAATTGAATGGCATGTAATGATTAAACTGAAGAAGCTGTGCTTATTATATAGAATCTTTTTATTGTTGCTTTTCCCAATAATCAGTCATTGCATAAATGGTTTGATTTATTGAACTCTAAAATAACTTTTTAATATGGCAAAATTGTTGCGATACCATGGGTTTAAGGGTAGTTGAGAATAACCTGAGTTTCAATGGCAAATTTTATAGTTTCTTAAGTTCCATTTCATGGATACTGTGCTGTTGTTTACTTATGTCTTTGACATCCCTCTTTCTCCTTATTCTTTTAAACACAATTAACTTGTAAGACATAGAGGGGACATACACACACCTAAGGGGCTTCACCATAGAATTTGATTCTAAAACGTGCTCTGCAAATAAAAACATTTGAGCATTAGATTGTTAAGCATTTCCAAGAGTTGGTTTGATGACCTATTCTACACATATCTCTGCAGCTGTCTTATTTCCAGTGACTCAAAAAATTGAGAGTAAACCTAACCTTTTGTTGATAAATGTAATTTTTAGAGCAAATAAATTGTTTCTATTAAGTGCAATTTTTTTTTACTTCATACACTTAATAAATAATTACCTTAGTGACAGTAATACAGAAACTGAAAGAAAAATCTTTAAAAATGAAATTGCAGGTAACATTTGTTGGTTGTTATTTTATGCTGTTACTCAGCCTTTTTGAGTTTGGACTACAGAGTTTCGGTGACCCTGATGTCTAGAGCCTGGAGAGGAGTATATGTACTTGCAGCTTACAGTGATAAAGACACCTTATTGTCACATTATGTTCCTTATGTATGGAGTCATTTTCTTGGTGAAATAGGAAATTTTTATATAAACCTAACTTAATAGCACTTTCCTTTAGATTCTTTTTTTAGTATATCTAAATATATGGTGGTTCATAATACCATCAGATACGAAGATAGATTTCATACTATCTTCTAAAATTGCGTATTAAAGTATAATAAGTAGGCTGTGTCGAGAAAAACAATATTATCCACAAGAGTGGTACAAATTTATTAAAACTGCAGCTTAAAAAAAAATATTGGTAGTTGACCTTATTTTTTTTCTTTTCAGAAATGCATTCTTAATTTTTTTTATCAAAATTTTTGTAAAAACATTCTTAAATTTCATAAATGAATGCATTTCAGTCTGATATTTTCACTTTTATATATATATATAGAGAGGATAAAATGCTCACACCTTTTATGCATAATAATAAAATTTTATATGTTTCATATCTTTTGCTTGAAATTTACCAAATTAAGTATATAAAATTTTTCAAAAAGGAAAAGTAAGCTAAATTCTTAGAGCTGCAGTAATTCATTTCTTGAATCAAAATGGTTGGCCTGTAATAAAATTTTAAAGGAGTACTTAATTATGCAATATTTTAAAAATATTCTGTGTATTTCTCCAGCATAAATAATGCTTGTAAGCTTTTTCTCATAACTATTGATTTTAAAAATTTATTTCTAAAAGCATTGTGTCAGAGTTAATCTGTATGTTTTAAATTGTTTTGAAAGGTGTTTTATGTGGTGCAGTAATACATAATACAAAATTGATTCGTATAACATGTAATGCTAGCTTTAGTAAGTACATTTCAAAGTCTGAAGTCTGGCTAGAATATCTAGATTTAAAATCCAGACTACCAGCCCCCTCCCCCCCCAAAAAAAATATAGGGGGAGAATTTTTTTCTTACAAAGTCTAAAGGTGCATCCACACAACTATGCTAGTGATGTAAATGACTCACATCTAGTGATGTAAATGACTCACATCTAGTGATGTAAATGACTATGCTAGTGATGAAAGTGCACATCAGCGGCAAAAAGTCATCCAAATGAGGACGGGAACAAAGTCTGCATTTAGCCAATAGAATTATTGAAAAGAAAAAATCACGTGACACTCATAGAAGGCTGCAAGTTTAAAGTGTTTCATCTTCTGGTCAAAAAAATATCACACTCCGTTTGTTTTATAGTGAAATTTTGTTTTTTTAAGCAATTTAAGAACTTGGATAGTAAGATTAAACAGTTATTATATTCCTAAATCAGTTTTTATGCAAATTAAGATTTATAAAATTGTTTTAGTTGTTAAGATTTATAAAATTGCAAAAAATTTAAATTTATAAAACAGTATATAATGAGAACTAAATGACTTGAAACACTATCCACCATATAATAAAATAAACTTCATATTTTTTAATCTTTACTTAACTTGCTTGTTTATGTGAGTAAGTGTAAGGGAATCTGTGTAATAAGTAAAGTGTTTCATAATTTGGTTATTCTGCATATATTATTACACAAATTAGAAGAAAAAAGTTGATCCAATAAAAATGTTTAAAGATATGCTGTTTTTAAATATTTTTAGCACAATGTGACATTAGCCCAAATGCTGTGAAAATGTGTATGTGCCTGTAAATGGGGAGGGGAAAAAAACGCCCATATGGGAGTAAAATAAAATCTGAAAGCTTTCAGATTTTTTCCTTTTGTTTCTCTTTTTATTATTTCTTATTTTTATTTATTTTTGGATTTAGAATAAGGTTCGAATTTTGGACAGTTTAGGTTAAATTATGTAGAGAATAAAATAATGCAATGAGGTAAAAATAAAGAAATAATTTTTATGAGAGATCCATATATATCATTACATAGTCGATTAATGGTTTGTATTTACAGTGCACATTTTTAAACTAAATTGAAAACAATAATAATAATAGATGAAATAAGAAATGAAAACAATAAGAATAAAATGATTCATGATTAAATATAAGAAACACGTTTCAAAATGAGAAAAAGCTAACTTTGGTTTACAGTGATTACGGGTGAGGATTAAACTCAATATTGTTCCCTTTGCAGTCCAATGTGCTGACCACTCAGCTGTCTGTGACATCAGTTTGTACAAAAAATAATGTAACAAGTAGAAGTCACAGCAAAGGCTATTTAATTAATATTCAATAATTGAGTGCCATGTGACTTAAGTTGTAACTGTCCTCGAAAATTTCCTAACTGTGTTTTATTGAATACCTGTTCACAGTCAACTACTTTATTTTTAACAGTTATTATATTGTTGATGTTAGTATTTGATGTATTTAATATTTAGATACTTATAGAGTTTCTTGTTACACATGAAATAACGAACATTTGTAATAGTTAAGGAGAATTCTGTAAGGCAGAAAATTTGATTTCGTAGAAGCTGCAATTTATTTAGGTTCCTATTACTTATGATATTACAAACAGGTGAAACATATGGATATACTGGTTAGATCATTGCTTTATAAATGTACAGTTCCCCTCCCTTAATGAGAATTTGAAATTTATACCAATCTATATGGTTTTGGAGAACTGAGGATGCTGTAAACACTGCTGATAATTTTATTCCTGTGGATAGTTACAATCTCTTTGGGGGGGAAACTTAGTGCTATGTGGTTCCAATGTGATAAGACTTCAGTCAGCTATTGGCTGTTTGTTCACGTCACAGGCGAAAAAGCTGAACATGAGCAAACTCAGTATTACGTCTTCTGCATAATGCAAATTTAAGCTGGTGGTAAAAAAATAACGCCATCCACGTCACGAGCATACTCGTGTGGACGGGCCTTAAGAAGGATGAGCATAACTCAAGAAAAAAGCAAGTATGCTGTAAAAATGATTTTTCTCCGAACTAACTGATATCCCTGGATGTTACTTTCAAACACCTGCTGGTTAGGGAGGTTGCATCATGACCAGTGACAATAAATTGGTTAATGTTTGCCATGACTACACTTTCTAGCATTTTTCTTTATCTGAATTTAGTAAATGAAGCCCCAAGACATATTTTGGAATGAAATGTTCCTTTTTTTTTTTTTTTTTTTTGTGTGTGTGTGTGTGTGTGTGTGTGTGTATGGAGTAATGATAGGGAGAACGATTCTGAGGAACTTAAGTTAACATAGTGAACTACATAACTCTAACTTTCTCATTTGATCTGTTATTAGTTTTTGCAGGCTGTTGTTATTACAACTGTTTTATCAAAAAGTTTTAATTTTCGATTATATCAAATAATTTCATTTTTAAGCTACAGGTGGGTGTGCAAAGCAAAAGCATATTTTGGCATCAAGCAGGTAAAAAGTGGATTTGCTGCTAAAACTGGGTAAGGGCATTTGATCAGCTCTCATTTATATGAGGGGTATGGTGCTGGAATGTGAACAATACACTATATACCAATAAGTAAATAAATAAAAAGCTGAAAAAGGAACTTTTTAATTTTTTATAAATTGTAACATCTCATTCACAGTGATTAGCAGAAAAATCTGTTATTCTAATAGCGACTATCGTGACAACAAAGGGATGATTGAGGGAGTGAGACAGCATTACAATAAGGGAGTGCTATTGACAGCTCCAGTGTTAATGGCTGAAACCAATATATTTCATAACGAAATGGACTTAAAAAGATTGATTGCATATACAGTACAAAGTCCGTAATCCGGACTCGTCGAGACTTCGGTGATTCCGGATAAAGGGTTTTTCCGGATTATAGATCAATTTAAATCTGGTAAGATGGCATGCAGAAATTATACAAATAAAGATATGAAACCGTAATTTATGAAATAAAGAGCAATTATGATCTAAAGGATATCAAATTTTACAAAAAAAAGCTTAATATTTATTTGTTTACTTTATTAAACATTTCTTTCAACGTGCACGTGCATAATGTATGCTCATTCTCTACGCGCATGAGTAAATTGTGTGGCTTTGAGGTCCGGATTATAGATCATTCTGGATAATGGACGTCTGGATGACAAACTCTGTACTGTATTTGACAGGTTGGTTAATTAAATTAAATAATCGGCAGTTAAAAATTTCATGTGAAAAAGCTTCATTTCATACCGAAGCTCCTAAATAATTTGGAGAGGTATTCATCAGACTCATTAACAATGAAAAGTTATCTCAAAAAAAAATTATAACACTGATGAAACTGGTCTTCTCTTGTAATATATACCTGAAATACCTTGGCGACCTCTGCAGGGAAGGACACAACTGATATCAGATTCCAAATCAATACCAGGAATTTTGGCCTATGCAAATGCAAATGCTGCAGACATGCACAAAATGTAAGCTGTTCATGATTGTTAAAAATACATAATATCAGGCATTTAAAGGAATAAAAAGTTTTCTGATCATTTATCATTTAAATAAAAGAGCATGGATGACACAATCATTAATGAATTATTGGTTTGAAAGTTATTTCGTATCCGATGCTTGACAGCATTTGAAATCGATTGGTTTGCCGGATGATGCAAAAATTGTTCTGATTATAGTCCGCTGTGTGGCTCACACTTCACAGTTTTAGTAAAAGGTAACATCTCTATCTTATTCTTTCCTCCAAATTATATATCCATCATTCAGCCAATAGATATCAAAGTGTTTTGTGCTCTGAAATGCAGATATAGTGTAGTCTATTTAAAATCTGTGCCAAATTTTCTGAACAGTAGGAAGATCATTCAATAATTTTTTAAATATTTTTACATAAAATCTGCTGTGTGGAGCACTTCAAGAGTGTTATATTTTGAAAAATGCTTCATTTATAGTGAGCTGCCATATTTCATAGTAGTGATGATGATAGTTATACTTAAAAGGTTTTCAGATATCACAAGAGGAAAGGAAAAGTGTCCAATTAATGGAATTTGTGTGAAGAAATGTTAAGAGCTGATAATAAGCGAAGATGATATAAGACAAGCTTTCTATTGTGATGACAGTGTTCCAGTCATTAATCAACTAAGGGATGGAAAAATTTGCAGTATGGCTTTTAAATCTAAAAACGTATCGCTATAGATAGTAAAAAGAAAAAGATTGTTGAGAATTAAAAGATTTCAGTTGACAGTCTAATGGGAATTCTCTACACAGCAGTTACAGGACTTAAACAATTGAGCTTTGTAACTGAATTAGAAATTATGTCTGTAAAAAATTAAGAGAGTAATTAGCACAAAAAATGAAACAGCTTTAACAACTTACATTGAAAGAACTATTTAATAAAGCAAGCAAATACATATTGAGATTTATTTTGTAAATTTTGATTCCCTTAGGGTTCATAAAGGCTTTGTTATTTCTTGAAGAGTTATTTGATATTTTTAACTTGAGAATTTCTGCATGTCTTACTAGATTTAAAGTAATGACCTAAAATCTAGGTGTTTAGGTATTGCTATGATCTGTTTCCAAGTGATTCTTGATCTTGGATTTTGTACTGTATATGTAACTTTAAAACTCTTCTTTTTATTTTTGTAATTATTTTCAAATGTACTTTGATGTGACTTTTCTTTTTTATTTTTAAAAATATTAAACTCTAAAAATATATTTTATTCAGAGCAAACTAATAACAGTCCTCTTCACCCATTGGAAAGACTTACATTTGGAGCTGTGGCTGGTTTGTTGGGTCAGTCTGCTTCTTATCCTCTTGATATTGTTCGTCGACGAATGCAGACAGCATCTGTGACTGGAAGTGTGTACAGCACCATTAGAAGCACTATAAATATAATAATTAAAGAGGAAGGTTTCATCAGAGGATTATATAAAGGATTAAGTTTGAATTGGATTAAAGGTCCAATCGCTGTTGGTATTAGTTTTACCACATTTGATATTGTGCAAAACTTCATAGGAAATATAAGTTTTTTATCTGATAGGTAGTTAAATGGAGATGTAATTAGCTCACAGAATAGTGGCCAGATCAGTGACTTTTATCAGCCGTTGAGATTTTATGGAAAAGTCAAATACATATACATTGTTGTGTTTTACATATATTTGAGTTTTCAGTAGTTTTGCAATGCCATGTAAAAAGTCTGTTAATTTGTTACTGTATATGATGTATTAATGTACTAGTAATTTTGAATTTTATTTCTGTTCTGCATTGTTTTAAAAATGTTTATACTGTGTTGATAAGGAGGTGCTATTTTCTCCAAATATGTTTATTTACTAATATTATAAATAAAATATATACTAAGAAAATTTATAGTATATTATTTGCAATGCCAAAAAAAATTTATGTATCATTATTTTTCCATTGAAATACATTGTGCTTTTATATGCTTTTGAGATTTTTTAATTTTATTCTTTCTATTTCTTCAATTTAATTTATATGCTGGTTACGTGGTTTAATTTTGTAATAATGTAGCTTTGATGATGCTTACCATCGAGGCTGTGCATTCGATTTAATTTAAAATTATAACCCATAAGAATTAATTTAAAATTTTCCATACAAACATTTAGTTTGAGCTTTGGGAAAACGTGAAAATATTTCATCGTATATGGGGTATTTATAGAAATTCAGAATATTCAGTTTTTGAGAGCATTTTTTAAATTCAGATTTAAATATACTGAAGCCTTTTTTCGATTGTCATTATGAGGCACGTCCAATTGAAAGTGGGACTGCAATAATTTTCTACAATGGTTTATTAGTATGAATACCTATATACTTGTAAATTGAAAGAGTTGTGATATTATATCACAGATATGCATATATGTTTTATAGCTGCATAAATATACTGACCTTTTCGATTATGTACAAGATATCTGTGAGACAGTGAATCAGATGCTTGAAGCAAATACCTATTTGCAAAGATTTCTAGCCTCAGTGAGATATTTAAGGACCTATCTTGCACATACTTTCTTATTTTGCAAATTCAAAGTAATGTTGACACTTCCCTTGCTTAGAGAAAAGATATCTGCTATCTCCTGTAACTGTTTGATGGATCTCCTTTACAAGGGAGTCCACTGTAGCATTCAGCGATTCTTCAGTAAAGACTAGGTGTATTTGACTGGTAAGTGAACTATATTCATACACCACCCATGATTAAGAGTACTGCATCATTGTAAATCTACACTGCATGACATGTATGCAGTCAAACAAATATTTTTAATTTGACTAGGAATGTTGGTTTCACTATACCTTCAAGCAACAAAAATTGGATTACCGCACGCTAAGCCTGTTTAACCCTTTGCAACACGCATATTTAAAATATATTTTAATCTTTAAAAAAATGCCTTAGAATGAGTCAGATGGACTTACTTAAGTGCCTTTAAGGCTTGAAAAAAATTCTGCGCTTTTAGTTTTTACGGGGGAAGGTGGGATACCATTTGTCCCACCATGCAACTAGCACGTCTTATAGCATATTGGTGTATAGCAGGAAAAAAAAATTCATATGTGGAATGAATAAACAAAATAAAGCGTGCATTCTAAAATATTTGTAATAAACACACTAAAATGCATTTTGTACTTATTGCATATATGCATGACTTGTAAAATTTTGCATATGCACATTTTGCATATATATATTTAATATTTTTAAATTTTAGAAACTTTGAGAAACATGTTGTTTCATTCTTTTGTAAGCATAGAGACACTTCACACGTTTCACACATCCAAAATGTTTGTCGTTCTTCTTTCTATGTGCTGCAATATGCACATCTTCTCCTGCTCATTCTGTTTGGCGTGTGACTTACATTTTTTAGTCTCTTTTCTGGTTGTACGAACGGGTTTTTAGTTTTTATTTGAACTGGGGATTTCAGTTTTCTTTTCAGCTCTTTCTTGCCTGCAAGTGCCATTAGACCTTCTGTAACTGAGAGAAGAAAATCTTTCATTGTGTTTACATCATGATCGGGTTCGCGAACAAACTTAAATAGAATAAATGCGTTTACTATTCTCACATCTAAAAAGTAAAAAAAAAAATCATGTGCCACCATTTCTTTCAGTTGATCAATCAGTCGACATATCCCATGTTCTTATTGTATGAAATAATGTTGTTTGGGCACAGTACTTTTTTTGTCTTTCCATCTCGTTCTTTTCTATTAATTTCTTTCATTTCAGATGCCTTTTCCAAGCAAGACAGGATAGAAACGGATCTTTTATCCTTCCATTTTATGCAATAAATTGAATCATCGCTAACTGAAAAGTCTATATATTCTCTTGACATAAATTTGTGGGTAGATACTTCCGATTCATATTTACAGTGCCACATGCATAGATGGCAGCGACATGCATAGATGGGTCTGTGTCTTTAAAAAGCGAAACAAATTATAATTACTTCCCTTTCTTCTTCAGCAATAACTTCAACCTCAGTTATTCTCTCTTGGATTTCAATTTCATCTGAATCAGAACAGACACCTGAAGCATTTGAGTTGCAATCGGATGGCAATTAAGCAAAAAGATCCAAAGCTTCCTGAGTTGTTAATTTTTTCTAGACAATTTTGCACATCAGAGCATACAACGGATATAAAAGCGCCCGCAATCACGAAAAAAGTAGATGCAAAAAGAAAAGAAAAAATCGTGAGTGCTGCCATCTATTGAGCGGAAATTCAAGTGTGTGGTGGGACAAATTTTAACCCACTTATTTCAACTGCAAAATTAATGTTATAAAATATTGAATCCAATTAAGATTTTTGAAAATAAAATACCTTTGAATATTAAAAAGAATCATACACATCATAAATTGTATACCAAATTTTTAAAATATTGAAAAATGCAAGATACATGGATATCACTCTTGTGATCCTATTTTGAATATTTTTTGCTTATAAACTTAAGCCCTGGTATAGTAATGACATCTACTGAGAAAAATAATAACTAAAATAGATTATTTTTAAAAGATTAGAAAATTTCTAACGGAAATTGCTAACTGAGAAAATAAATATTAATTAGGTGGGACATATATTGATCCACCATGCCGCAAAGGGTTAAAGGAATCCATGACATTGCATTACTTGCTATGCTGCTTCTGTACCAATAAATGACATATTGCTACTAATTTGTTACTGTATATGATGTAATGAGGTTTCTCCTATTGTGCCAAATTATCCACTAGAGAAATATGAAAGTTCTGTCACACAGATTAATGCCGCCAGAACAACAGTCCCACTTTCATTTGTGCATGTTATATATATATATATATGTTGTGTGTATATTATTAAATTTTAGATTTGTGTATAGCTAAACACTTTTTGAATCTCCATTATAAGTTTATACATGTTAAACCATTGTTTTAGAGTATTTATTATGTTTCAAATTCATATGAAAAGAGCACTGTAATTGCTATCGTGGTTCAGTCTATAAAAAATTGGGGGGGGGAGGGTATTTGTGTTCGTATGACATAAAAATTATTTATGAATAAATTCATGAAAAGTACCTATAGGATTAAATTAGGCAGTGATTTGTTTTTGCTTTCCTAATTTTAATTTCCACTTTAATATTTTGATTAGCAATGAAAAGTATGCATTATATAATGACCCACATTTTGATCACTAGGGGATTTTAACAAAATAAAGGGATCAATCTTTTTTTTCCATCATCTTTTGCAGCAGTCATTACTGTCATTATGAGGTAAGCCAAAAGAATGGGAATGGCCTTCAAACACCTATTCTTTTAAAGTAGCAGACTACAATTTTATCAACTATATCAAAAAAGTTTTATATTTGGTCATATTTATTTTCTCAAATGCATAAATCCTTTTAAGGTTTTCTTTTCCATTACAGAGATATAGTCCCAAAAAATTTATATTTTAGCCAATAAAGGCTCATTATTTTTTAATGTCGAACAGATATTTATTGTATTTTCCAACATATTTTGTGAGATTTATTGCATTCATATGTGTCATTAAAGCAAAGCAGCCAGCCACTTTCAATACTGCTTTTGACCCTTCAGAAATGTAATAAGAGTATGCTTGATTAATGCTTAAATTTCACTTTTTTAAAATTGTTAAAACTATACAGCTAAATTACAGTATTAATAAAATCGTAGAAAACAAATGGCAAATGTTTACAGCTGATAATTGCATTAATTTTAATGGTATTGTAATTGGTTTCCCCTTTCTGAGAAACAAGGAGTGTGTTGATCATTATATATCTGTTATATTTAGAATTAAAGAATTTGAAAAACAAATTAATTTTATATAAAGCTTCGGAATCACATTTTGACTTGAATATTTTGGAAATATTAAAGAATTGTCCTAATTAAAAGTATTAAAAACATTTTATTTCTCTCAATGATCTACTTTTGCCAATCTGTAGGATAGTCTTTTCCAAAATGAATGAATGTTGAAAGAACTATAAAATAAGCATAGTATTTTTAAATCAATTCAATTTTTTTTAATTTTTAAAAATAATTCATCAATTCTGCTCTGTATTTTGAATGATAGGTTTCAGTGTGTGTGTAAAATGTACTTTTCAAAGAGATGTGTTTAGTTTACAATTTAAACATTTTTTTAGCTTGATCTCATAGTGCTAATTTGAAATCTGAATCAAATTTTTCTTTAAATTCGAATTTTGATTTAGATTTCAAAATAATTTCAAATTTTTATTATAAGTTTAACTGATGCTTTATTTTCACATAAAGGATTTTAAGTTGATTACTGTTCAACAGGAAGTGGAATAAAGGATTTTAAGTTGATTGCTGTTCAGCAGGAATTAGAATAATACCCTTTTTTTCTAAATAGACATAGCTTGTAACTTTGTTAAAATTAATTTAGTATACCAAATATAGGTGTTTCCTAATATTTCATTAAAGAACTTAATTAGAATGCATATGAATAAAAAAGCTGTTTTAAAATCATAATTTTTGCTAAAAGCATAATCCTTTGGTTTTGCACCCCTCCTTTAATATGTTATGATAATTAAAATCTTTGGAATATTCTTTAATGTTAAGTAATTTTTCTCCTCAATTTTTATATTTATAGCTAGTATCAGTTGATGAACTGCATGGCATCTTTTTTTTTTTTTTTTTTTTTTTTTTTTTTTTTTTTTGCTACTGTAGCATATACCAAATTTTTGTTTTAGTGTGTACTTTTGTAATGAAAGAATGTTTTGCATAGCTGTATGAAAAAGTATTTGGAGGTAAATTGTGTAACATATTTTGTTTTGCTTCTTTTTATGGTGCAATTATGAATGCTTGCTGCATTTTGTGCAGCCTTTTATAGTATTTTTTGTGTCAATGTTACTTTTCATTCTTGTTTCTTTTCACTGTCCTCTGTTCTGTGTAAAGAAAATAAATTTTGGTAATTGAAGGGGGTAAAGAACTTTTAATAGCATGCTTATATTTGGAATTGATAGTACTTTTTCTAAGCTAAATTTTGTTAAGTTTGATGGCAAAGTAAATCTCGATTTAGTTTGCAAGGTTGTGGATGAGCTGATATTTGAGTCCTTGAACTTTATTAGACAAGTAGTGAGTTATCACTATGTCTGAAGTAGTATGCAAAGGGTTAAATAACCTTTTTATTAAACTGAACTTCTAACAGAAGAGGCATGGCTTGTGCAACAACTAAACCTATGCTGCAAATAAAGCACTACTTATGGCAATGTAATTTAATTAATAGTTACTTAAATTTAAATGCTGGTAAAGTAGGACTACACAGGAAACAAAATAAGCTGTAAGCTGGCTCAGATAGCTTATCATTGCATAGGTTTAAAGCAGTCAACTGCTAGAGAACACAGAAGCTGAGATAATGTATTTTAGATACTGCTGGCAAAATCTAATAGCACAGTGCAAATGCGGGAGACTGTGTATGTGAGATACTGAAATACACTTAAAAGCTAATTTTCATTCTGGTAAGACATATGGAAAGAAGTTAAAGATCGATATAATAATAATTGACTAATAATTATAAGAACCATACAAGCTTAATCACTAATGTATGAGTGTATTGTGAAGTGGCTCACCAAAGGCTGAGTAGTAAAGTTGCTGAACATTGTTAGTTCAACCTTGGTTCAATTTCAGGCAAATAGATTGGCTGCGTGGGTGCTTTTATCGTTTTTTCCCTTGGTAATATGGAACAAGTTCCTCTAGATAATTCTCCATGAAAGCACATCTCCCTTTAGACACAAAGCCCTCCCATGCTTTGCTATAATCAATTTTAAAAAATGTGTATTGTTAAACATATTTGAAAAATGTGTTTATACCTAACAATATGTAATTTTTTTTGATTCGGCTATATCATTAACTTTTCTGATAGATTTAGTAATTAATATAATTTTAATCCAATTTTATCATTTTTAAAAATATTTTATAGTAATTTTAATAATCATTTTTCAGTTTAATATTTTAATGTGTAATTTTGAATATGGTTAGAATGCTTGTGTCCCATATACATATTCTAAGGTAATGTTTCTGAAATTCAGAAGTCTTTGTAATTTTGGAATGTAATATCTGCCAAACAAATGAAGTGTTTGCCAAAATCCTGACCCACTTGAATCATTGGTACCCTTAAAAAGTTTTAAGTGTAACACACTTGTATTTTAATCTGAATGTTAAGGCCCCACCTCTATTTTCAGCGATGACTACTGGAATTTTGGAAAAAAACGAAGTACATTTATATATCTTGTAATTTTATTAACATTGGTTACTTATGTATATTATGTAAGCTGAAATAATGATATTAAATAATTTATTATTTCTATTCCAATGCATGTATATATGTCTGTAGATATGTAAACATACATAAGCAAGCATACAAATGCACAGGAAAATTTTTTTGTTCCTAATGGCCGGACGCTTGCATCTTAATGTATGTGTTGAGGATGACCAATACTCATTGGTCATTTAGATGTGTCATCACCAGAAACACTCCCCAGTGTGCACTACAGGGAACAATTGAATTACACCTGTGAGAAAGGGGAAGTTCTATCATAGTTTTCATAGTTCTTGGAGGATGGATGTGAGAGTCTTCCACCCTCTTCCTTTACTACAAACCCTCAAAAGAACTTCTGGCTTGCCTAGTATTTTAAGTGCAGCATAGACACTAAACACTTACATACATCCAAACGTTCTGTGAAATTTGAACCTGGGCTCAAACGTGCAGCAGCCAGCCACAGAAGAACATGTAAACATATGTTCCTATGTGCTGCTGTGATCAGTACAGTAATATATAAATATACAGACATGTATATGTATATATATGTGTGTGTGTATGTAAAACATGTATAAGCATGCTTTTGTGTGTTTGTTTTTACATCGTATCAGTTTAGAAAATGCTATTAAGTGAATAGGACTGCCATGCAGTTTGTCAGAAAAAGTATTGAACAATGTTATTATCCCCCCCCCAAAAAAAATAATTACAGAATATTTTTAAAATTCATATAGAAAAGAGCAGCAGGCCGTAGTATTACCATACAGGCAGCTCTTAACCTTATTTTATGCATAAGCTAAAAGGGAAAAAAGATGTCTAGTTTAATATGATTATTAGACTATGATTCTGAAGTAAATTTCATGAAAATATTCAAACATATTTTTAGCATTTGAAAATTTATAAATTATTTCCTTAATTCTTTCAGCATAACCATATGTAACAGAATTATAAATTTAAAAATATCAAACACTAGGGAATCACAAAATTTTGCTGAATAACAGCATTACAGTAAAGACTTTCCGAATATGAGTTTTACGTCATTATACATTGCACATACAGCAAGATTACATTCCGCAGAGTTAACTTCCTGTAGGAAAAACGTGTTAAGTATAATTCAGATTAAGAAATTATTTGTAATTTAAACAAATCTAAATTTGTGACAGCAGTTTCAGCACTATACTCAAATAGATTTGTAAAAACAAAGTCTCCTTTTTTTATGATCCTTATAGAGTAAAACTTCCAAATAATAAAATGTTAAGTTAAACGAAAAATGTTTATCATTACATATCGATTTCGGTAACATAAAAGATTAATATGTTTTTTATAGAAGTTTCAAAATCGACAATGTTGTTTTTCCCTCTATAGTTTTGTTAATTGCCATTATAAGATATTTGTGTTTCACATTTGTTCCATGGAGTTCAAGAGCTTTTTAAGAAATATTTTATTTCATTAAAAATATCCATTCGAGAGTGATGCAGCTTTACAAATTTATTTTGTAATACATTGTAAATTTCTACATCTTATTTTAAGACACTTTAGAAATTCATATATGAGACTAACATTTTAAGAAATAGTCTGTCGCTACTTTTTTCAAACACCATGTATATATTTATATTATGCTTTTATAATACTGAAGTAATGATATTATGTTTTTCTCTGCATATGTGTGTGTATGTGCAATTGTATAAAAACAAATAACATAGTCTCTAAGCGTGCTCTGATTTTGAGAGTGGAGGGACATTACTGCATTGAAAAAATATAAACTTGCTTCTGTCATGCAGTTTTGAAATCTCTTACAATCTATTGTAAAAGTGTAATTTATACCAGTTGGAAACAGTTATAGATTTCAAAAGTATGTGACATATGTAGGTTTTATTTTTTCAATGGAGTAATGCTATTTCACTCTCAAAATGAAAGTATGTTTAGAGACTATATGTGATCTGTTTTCATGCATTGGTATACTGTTCAGCTAGCATGGTGTTAAAGTCTTTGTTAATTGCTTCAAATTCCCAGTTTTTGAAATAGCATGAGTGTAGACTTTATCTTTAATATAACCTCAAAGGGAAAATTTATGCTAGTGTCAGAAGAGAGACCTGAGACAAACATTCCATTAGTCTGTGCCTTCTAGTCCATCACAGTGTGAAAAACTCTCCAATTTATATGTTGCTAGATGCATCTGTTTAAAACTGATTGATATTTGCTAATCCTCCATCATCATGTGGGTCTTATTATGATAGTTTTTCTTTTTTTGATTTGATATCAAACTGGTTTAATCATGATATGTAATGAGATAAGAAAAAAAATACAAGGAACAAACAAATAATTTAATGTCATCATTTGGGCATATTTTAAAGTCATAGCAAATTTTTTTTTTTTTTTTTTTTTGTGTGTGTGTGTGTGTGTGTGTGTGCATGGTTCAGATGTATGTTATAATGCCTGTTTCTAGTATATAAATCCTCAAGCATTTAGTTTTGCATGGAATTGATTTGTTGTATGCTGGCATTCCGTCTATTAATATAAAAACATAAGACAGAAATTCATATTTATTTATCCTTTTAGAGTATCACGCAAAGTTTTAAATATATCTAATTGTTATAAAGTTCTTTCAGTGGAAAAGAATCTTTCATAAATTATAATTTGCATACTTGATCAATTACTAAGTCTTCCTTAGGCTTCTAATATTTTTGTATGAGCTCTACATTCACCATTTCAAAGTTAACCCTACACTGCATGGTTTTGCTTTTTGCCAACGTAAATTTTGATTTTTTTAAATTAAAAGTACCTATGTCATTTCCAGTTAGAAATATTGCACGTCTTGTGAATATTCACATGTCTTCTTAGCATGTAGTTATTAGCAGCAGTCATGAGGTGCTTTATTAGTTGATAGTGTGGTAGCGAGTATTGGCAAATTGTGTGTACATTATATTCATAATATATTTCAGGACTGTCATGAGTTTTGCTGTTTCAAATATCATTTTGATATTAGATATGTGTGGTCGAAACATAGGTCGAAAAATTAGTATTGGCCTTGACCAGCACTCTGGATATATAAAATTCTGTGTTGCTGTTTAGTAACATGTATTGTGCCAGAGTGTGTTGTTACTTATATAAATCAGCTAACTGCTCATTTTTTGTGCATTGCACATTGTTTGTGGGGTTTTATGCATTATGAGTTTTACATAGCAAAATGGGAAGCGAGAAAGTTTTTATTATAGAAAAGAGGAGTCAGTTGAAGTGAACTGACAAATAAAGTAGCTTTAAATGCCAGAGTCTAGTGACAATGACTGTAAAAGTGAGAACAATGACAAAACTATTGACAGTATCAACAAATTTAGAAAAACAAATGATGGCACCGTAAATCATATTGCTTCTGGAATAAATGTTGCTATCCAAAAAGAGTCTTCAAATGAGCACTCTGCTGGATCACTGTAAAATTGAGGCAGAATGTCAAGTGCAGGAACCTGAAATGAAATTGCTGTTGAAAGTGTTCCAGGATAATCCATAGATCATCAAAGCAATTATGAGATATATTAAGGAAGGAGAAGATAAATATATATAGCACAACCTTTTCTTGGAACTGATGAGATACTTTTATTGATAAGTGTTTATGTGCATAAAATTGACTTAGAGATACATTTCCTTGGTTACAATTTCTCTCACCACAACTACCACAGGTGGTGGTAGTGAGAGATGAGTTATCATTGAATGCATGTTGCTGCCAAATTGCAACTAGCAATAAATAACTTATTAAGCACAGTAAAACTACAAATATATTTAAATGTTTTCTTTCTCTGTCTCTGGCAAATTTTTTAACAGCACTATTTTTTTGGTGCCAAAATAAAAATTCATGCAGTGTAGAGTTAATAACTTCTGATAATCCAGTTGCTAAAATCACAAGTACTGAATTTTTTAATTTTTAAAATTGTTAACAGAGAAAGTATTCTATAACTGTAATTTTTCTTCACTGAAAATTTTTTGGGCATTTTTTAAAAATCTCTACAGTGCAATCATATATAATTGTTGCCATTCAAAACTTATTCAGTGTTGTTATGAGCTATTTGAAAATATCCCTTAAAATACACTAAGAATACACAAGTTTCTTAAAATTATTTTTAGTCTCTGATACTATTCTCTTGAATGCATTATCCACAATTAAAATTTCTTTATTAATTTTACATTTGAATTTATTAATTATAAATTTCCTTAAATAGTTGTGTTCTGGTCTTGAAGTGAAAAATAGTTTTTATAACTTCTGTAGAAAAGTTCTGTTCTGAATGTTTGAGATTAAGTTATTTCACACTTTCCTTGCATTGGATTATTTTGTCATTTATATTATGGCAATTTTATGTTTCTTCAAAGCAAAATATGAAAAATAATTTTAGTGATATATATTTGAAAATGAGATTAAATAGACTTATTCTTTGGAAGCTAAGGATACGGAATGGTAATTTGGAAAAACCATGTGACATGACGTATAATTTTTTATAACTGTATGTTTATAATGAACTAAATACATGTCAGGGTGATTCAGAAAAAAAAAAAAAAAAAAAAAAAAAGATTTTATAAGTTTAATAAAAGTCTTAAATGAATTTACTATAATGCTTTATTCTTAAAAAGATGACTATTAACCAGGAAAAGTATAAAATATCATCAGTTAGCTACAAATGTTTGTAGTAATACAATTTGAGTAATAAAACTAATGTTAAATGAAGAACACTTTTAATGCATAAAACAAAAGTTTTTCCTGAAAAGGTAAACTAATGCATTCTGTCATTTAATTGTATGTAGCAGTTAGATAGAAGTCTGTAACATATGATAAAGCTGATATTTCCAACAGCAAAATTTCAAAGTTTATTGAATTTTACATATAATTTGTCTTTTAAATTTCTTGATTTAGAATAATTTCTTTTTCAAAAATATTGTTAATTATTATTATTGTTCTGATTTAAATTTTGACCTTTTAAAATATTTTTTATTAATTTTTATGTGTATTTTAAAAATTGCTTTGCAGTTTCAATTTATCCGACTTCTTTATGTCTACTTTTTTATTTAATTTGATGTGTAAAGTTAGGGTATTCCACAAATGCCCTTTTTAAAAGTATCTGTTCATATGCGGGTACTGCTGAAATTTTGTAGAGTAATACATGTAATTGATATCAAAATTTTTTAGCTATTATCTTTAAATGTGTATAATAAGTTACTGCAGTAAAATTACTTTGCCTTCAACTACGTAAATTTGATCTTGGAGCTGATGATAGAAATGTTTTTGTGTATTACTTGTTTTAAAAAAGTGGGCATTTTTATAATATTTTCTAAGCATAAAATACATTATTATAAAAGTTTTAACCAAGAAACATTGTTCTTTAAGTTTTTGCTATAAGCTTCAACCAGGTTGGTTATCTTAGTACAATTATTTTACATTTAACAAAGCCGCATGTTTTTTTTTATAATGCAGTTTTTGTGTGTTTAAGTTCAAACTGTGATCTCATGATTCAGTGCTCTTATATTTAATGAGAATACTTATTTTTGTAGCTCAAAATTAGTTTTATATTGTAAAGTGTACACACGAAAGCAGCTCTCACATATTATCTGGCCTGTGATAAAATCTTTTTTAAATGCTGCGAATGTTATTCAAATAAAGCATTTTATATATGTATTTTTGGAAGCAATTATTTCATCTTGTTAATCTTATTGTATTTTAAAGTATAATTAGCATGCTTTCTGTGATCATAGGGAAATATTTTGATAAATTGAACAAACAATTTATTGTAGTACAGTGGAGCATCGTTTGTTCATCTTTCCTGATACCATTCACAAAAAACGTATCAGAAAGACGTATACATAAAATTTTATTTTACGATGTGAAACACACGCACACACATATATATGTATATACAGGGTGTTTCAGTATCATGTTTCAAAAGTTCTGGCAGGGGTTGGGTGCAGCCCAGTGATTCGGAATCATAATTCAAAATGTAAACAATGCATTATTTATCTTTAGGAAATCAAATAACAATATCTAAAATTTCATTTTGTTTGTTTGAGCGGATAGGCCGCTAGAGGTTCGTTTATCGGGGAAGTTGTTGCATGACCACTCTATAGAATTCCATTAGTAAGCTTGAATTTTTGTTGTTTTAAGCGTAATTGGCTTAATATTCTGTATTTTCTTGTACTATGGTTTTCATCCAGTCTTTTATTGCTTTTAATCTAGTGAAAGTAAGGCAAGCTCATTAGAGATTTGGATAAAGGAGAAAAGCATGGTTTTTATAGAGATCCCTCCCCCTTCCCACACAACACACACAGAATTTTGTTTTTAATGCTAAGGCTGTTAAATTTTTCATTGTGTCTAAGTGTCCAGTTATTAAAGCATGAAATAAACAAATTTACAAATTTAAAATTTATTTTACTTCATTAACATACTTCACAAACTGATTACATTATCCATAAGTTATATAATCAGTAAACAAAAAGTGTAAGTAAGTTTACGTTTGGATACAATGCCATACTTGAAAAATTATCCAACATTCATTCAGCTAAAAGATAAAATAATATACTGAGGATAAATATGTCATCTAAGTATAGTGAATATAAGACGCAGGTTTCAAAAATCATTTACACACTGGTGATTATGTCTTTATATTTTCTTATTTATCTGTTGTGCAACTGAAGGTTCTAAACAGTTTTAAACTGATGAATGCATAGTATTATGTAGTAAAATTCGTAGATTTCTGTAATTAAAGTTCGCAATTTATTTTTCATTTAGAGTATTTTATTGTTATTTACACAAGATTGATGATGATGATTTAAAAATTTCATAATTTTTAATAGACACCTGGTAATTATAGCAAATTTCATAATATTTGAATAGACATCTGATAATTTAAGCAAATTTCATAATTTTTACTAGACATCTGGTAATTTTAGCATTTACTACTGCTTGCCATCTGAGCAATTTAATACTTCGAATCAGGACCGGGTGGCAGAATTTTAAGAAGCACCAAGTAGCATAATTTGGGAATGGCAGATTTTTAGAATTTAAGGGAGGCACTAGACACCAGAATTTAGGGACGTAAAACTTTTAGAATTTATAGAGTCAAGAACTCAAGGTCACTGGGCAGTGGAATTCATAGAAATTGCAATGGGCGGCAAAATGCCTAGCACTGGCCGTTACTCTTTCAGTTAATGTAAAATTCACTGTGTCCCAAATAGTAATTTTGAAGTGATAAAATTGTGTGTTTGTATTAAAATATTAAGTAGCGTTTAAAAAAAAAAAAAACTTTTGATTTCATTCTTTTGTATCATTATTTTCTCAACTTAGAACTTTAAAATCAGTTTTGCAGAAATACTTAGATACGTAATTTTGTCTTTGGGAGAATTCAGAATTCACAAGAACAGACTGGATTTGATTTGTATATTACAAAACAATAATTAAGGTGACTATAAATAGATTTTTGTTATATCCTTTGAGTTGCTCTTTTGGTTAAAGGAAATTAAGTAAGTGTTAGCATTGCATTTGCTGATATGTATGGGATTTTTCTTTTTTGCCGTCTTCCGAAAAAAACTTTCTTTTTTATTACTAATAGTAGTAGTATTATAGTAGTACTACTATTATTTTCTGCATCACCTTTAATAAGGAAGTGCTGCACATCAAGTTTTGACTTCCTTTATACAAAGTCTACTTTCCAAAGTTTTGTTTTAGCTACAGTTCACTGTTTACAACAGGAATTACAAAACATTCATTAAAGAGAATGGTGTGCAATTTGATGAATAACATCAAGCAAATCTTAAATATCTCTGAATCTTCCCAATTTAAGTATGTTTATAAAATGTTTCAATTAAATTATGAATTGCGATAATTTAGATTTCTTATACAAGTAATTTATTTCATATAAATTTAGAAACATTTTGAATAATCATCACATGTATTCGACATAATTGAAGTGGAAATAATAATTTTCTCAGAAACAGACATTCACTGCATTTTTCATATTTCGAATAATTAACTGGACCGTAATATATGACAAATTTAACTGGCGCATGCCTCTGCTCATTTATTTTACGCTGTATTAGGTTTCCCATTACTTTTTCAATACAGTTGAAAAAAAGACTTTATTGTTATGGCACAGAGCATTTGAAAATAATTTATACAAAATTCAGATATTGTAGTGTTTCCCGGGGAAAATGCACGTGCCATATTATTTGTTCTCTTATCTTCCGGAATATCTGGCTAAGCATTGGATCATTTTCACCTTTTTGGGGGCTTTAAATAATTGTTTACAAACAGCAGGTCATCACTTTCTCTTTAGAGTATTTGTTGTGTTTAATAAATGTCTATCCACATAAGCTAGAAATTTGAACACTAATATAAAATAGAACATAAATTGCAAAGTTTAAAGATATGTATTGATAACACCAATGTTCTCAAAAAAAAAAGTTTTGCTTTAATTTTTGTAATATGTCATGAACAAAATTTCTTATCCATGCTTGCGTGTAATTATTTTTGTTTATTGGACATTGCGATAAGTATATTCGTAAGGGAAAGAAGTTGTACTTTAATTTGTACTTGGAAATGGTGTTGATGGTGGTTTTTTGTTTTGTTATCGTGACAGAAGTAATGGAGACTCTGTAAATCATTTGAGTTGTTAAATTTTTTGGTCTAATTCCTAGTTTAATGTTTGAAATTTTTTGTCTTATTTTTCTTAACTTTTTCATTTTACCGCTCCCTAGTAATATTAGCTAGATCTGCTGTCCTCGTATCTGTTTATTATATTTGGGGCTTTTAAAATACGATGGTTTGTCTTTCTAACCCATTTGAGACAGTTTCCTTAGTTTCCTATTCTAAAGATTTAAGGAAAAATTGTTGTCCAGCTAATTTTGATACTTTTGAACTATTTGTGTTTCTGATCTTTATCTTGAATAACCAAGCTGTATTGTGATATTTCGTATTTCTGAGACTATTTGAGAAAATATTTTTCAATTTAACTAGTTCTATTTACTAGTTTGACAAATGTATGCACAGAAGGGCTAAAACATCGTTGTGTGATAATATGTTTTCCTGACAGGTGGCATGAGCAGCGTGATGCAAAACGCGGTTATCTTGGATTACTGATAAGTAATGCTGGAAAGTAATAAGTATGTTGTATGATTGGCCACATAACTTGTAATCCTTGTGTTGTGTCACAGATATTAGTAACGGAGGTGACGCAGAAGTATCAAACATAGGAATTCGGTTTCAGTCCGTACACAGATAAATGCTTTGTACCGGAATTCCTAATGCAGACAGAAACAAAAGCTCTTAGCAACAACTGGCCCAAAAGTGCCAAACAGCACCAAAACAAGGGGGCACGATTTTTGAGGCACGTCGTGCAATGGAACACAAAGTAGCACGAATTTGCAAGTTACATTATATTACATTCTTGAAAACGCGTTACATAAGATCGGCTGAAATAAAATACATCAAACCTCGTAGATGCATTACATTTGACAGTCTGTGGCTGCAAATGTTGTGTGCGCGTGCACCACTTTTACACCCTGTTGTGGGTGCTGCGGACGACTAGATTTGTTTCTTTACACTAAATATTTTGTGTCGATCGTCATCAAGAAGTCCGATAGCTTTCCTTGCTAATTCCACCTATCCAGTTTAGCATTTCGTATTTTTAAAAATTAACGTTAAAACTAGTAATAATTTAAAAAAACTCTTGAATAAAACAGTACCTTGCGCTAGGCAGCTCCTCTGAAACGACTAGTTTTCTATAAAATCAATGTCGATCTGAGTCTGTATTTGGCGAAGTTTTAAATTTCAAACTGATATTTGTGCTTCTATCCGTGCATTATTAAACTGATACGACAGCATTAAATCTTAATACAATATATTCTTTTTTTTTTTTTTTTTTCTTTTCTGGTCTTCAGTTATGTCGTATACATGTGTCTTAATGAATGCGTAGAGCATTATTAATTATGCGAGAGCAAATTTTTCTCAGGTATTTGTGTTTATCGCACAATGTAAGTAAAAGGATTTTAAATCAAGAAATGTTACATTAACATAAGTGTGAAAATGCATACTCAATTAATTTGATTGTACTTTATTTCTCTCCCAGCTGATAGAAAAGCATATAACCCATGGAGAACGACGAATTAATATTCTTTAAACAATGCTACAATTTTACTGCATCTACCTTACCCAAATGAAACCTGCAACAGTTATAACTTATACTGAAGTATATAATTTCAATTAAAAAGACCGCATATCAACTCTTCAATATTATACAATGGAAAAAGATCTATGAGCTAAAAGTAGTTAATAAAATAATATAATTTTGGGAGATCTCATTTTAAGAATAAATAAAATCAAAATATTGATTGATTGGGTTATCAAAGAATGATTTTCATAAACGTGTAAAATTTGCAATTTTCCATTCACTTGATATTAATAAAGTATTTCCTATTCCTGTGTACTTCTCGTTAATTTTTACTCAAATAGGGAATGAAATTATAGAAACAGATTTTAATTTGCCTGTACTTCTTTATACTGCGTGCTAATATGAAATGAAATGAACATTTCCATACGAAATGTTCATTTCTTGTGGAACGTTTATTATTCGATACATTGGGATCAAAACTATTTGGCTTCGTACTTGTCATTTTACAATACATTTGTTTCGTCGTTTATTGTTCAAAACGTATTATATGTCATTTCACTAAATGTCGATTGAGACGGAGTCTATTGTCTTTTGTTTTTACAAAGACTACATAATTATTTCATCAAAATATACAATTTTTCGTCTAATTTTATGCATATATACACAAAAAGCTTCTTATTATACAGTTCTGCTACAAAGCTGCAAGTATAAAAACAACATTCGAATAAGAGGGATTGTTGACAAATTATCCTCTATTACAGTTTCGAGCTACAAACGCTTTCATAGCTTTAGAACCTTACTGAAAATTAAGAATATCACTTCAGAAAAATCTAACAGATAGACAGCTAATATGAACTCATTTTTCTCTAGAAATATCATTAAAATTTACGTTTCATATATGCAAATTTGCGATACAGCAATATGTAACAAAGCTTCATAATTTTTTTTTTTTTTTTTAAATAAGCATTCTAAAAAATGCAATATCTAGTAATAAGGATGCTTCGCGGGATGCATGGTGTTACATTAGGAGCCTAAGAAATGTTACATTAGCTGATTTCTAGTAAACATTTGCTTTGTGCTTGTAAAAGTGAAATAATAGATTAAGGGAACCCATCTCACTGAATATGAGAAAATAAGTATATCATCTTGTTATACCGGCAACTTTGATCATTTAATTAGCATTTCCGATTAAAAATATTTGCAAATTTCTTTCTTAGGTGTTTTAGTGTCATTCACTTTTTACATTTACACGAATTTACACACTGATTAATTCCTCAGTAAGTAGTCATTAGAGTTTATATTTGAAGCTCCTTATGAAGATACATGGGATTTGTTACAAATCATTCGTTTTTATTGAAGAACCCCATTGCTTGTTCGCAGGAAGTAATTTTTTGGGTGTTTCTGACGGATGAATTTCTGTAATTATTCAGAGTCGATCAAAATAGTGCAGAACAGACATTTCTGCATAGAGGAAGTTGATCCACAATGGTAACTGAGTGAGAAATACTCCATGGTGGTCTAATAAAAGAAAAAAGAACAATATTAATATCCTGTCGAAATTAATAATATAGGGTGTCCACAAAAGTCCCCGGACAATTTTATTCTATAATTGTGGGCACCCTGTAGGAGGTTGTGCTGTAAATTTTTGTGATGCTATTAAACGTATATCGATTTTTTGTTTCCCTACCAATTGGTTTTACAGGATTTGGGAATCCAAAAATCTCCATGTCACAAAGGAGCTGAAGTGCTGCAGCCCAAAAGCAAGTGCTTGGTGTGAGACTCTGCATGACAAGACTTTTGAACCATTTTTTTTTTTCTACTAACAGACAATAACAGTTGGCGTGCATCTCGAAAAATAAATTAGTTATACACTGACTACCAATAAGTATTTGGTCACCTGTGATAGAAAAGAAAAACTAACTTTATTCAAAATCAATAGTTGGTAGAGCCTCCACGAGAGGTAATTACAGCGTGGACCCTCCGGGGCATACTTTCCACAAGTTTTTGTATGACAGCTAGTGGTATTTTCTTCCACTTGGCTTGGAGAAGACATAGAAGTTCCTTCACCGATTTTGCACGAGTAGTGCACCCCTGAATTCGGCGATGCAACTCGTCCCAGAGATTCTCGATAGGGTTCAGTTCTGGACTCTGGGCAGGTGAGTCCATTCGATGAACTCCATTGGCACCATACCAAGCTTTGGTTAACGTCGAAACATGACAACTGGCATTGTCGTCTGAAAGTAACAGGGGTCCAACCCGTAAAACTGCCACAACGTAGGAAGCACATTGTCATCCAAAATAGTGCAGTAGGCATCGGAGTTGAGCTTACCATGAATGGGGACCAAGGGTCCCAGCCCGTACCAGGAGAAACACCCCCAGACAATAATTCCACCTCCTCCGAACTTGACTGTTGGCACAATGCATTCTGGCAGGAGACGTTCTCCAGGTAGACTCCAGACCCAGACCCTGCCATCCGAACCGTAAAGGGTGAACCTTGATTCGTCACTCAAATAACCCGTTTCCATTTATCTACGGTCCAATTTCGATGTGCTTTGCACCACATTAGCTGAGCAGCGCGGTTGGACTTTGTGATCAAAGGCTTATGGGCAGCAGCACGACCATGAAAACCAAGCAGATGTGCTTCCTTACGGATGGTATTCATTGAAGCAATACTCCCGGATGCCTGTTTAAACTTCTCGCGGATCAGGGCCATCGGTTGGGTGCGGTTCTTCTGAATTTCTCTGGACAGCACTCGTCGGTCTCTATCTCCCAGTTTCGTTGGTCTGCCGACTCGAGGCACATTCCGACAATCACCGCTCACCTTTCACTTCTTAATCACATAGGCCACTGTCGATTTTGGGTACTTCAGATCGCTAGATATGTACCTTAAGGATAGGCCACATTTGTGATACCCGATAATTATACCTTTCTCGAAATCAGAGACTTCCAAACTGCGAGGCATCTTGCATGCGACTAAAGCCGATGCTGTTTCCTACACGATATATACCGGCGTAGTCCGTGACGTAACTTAGGACCGCAGATATCGTCATTTGCATAGGTGTCCAAATACTTATTGATAGTCAGTGTATTAGCTCGTAGTTAGAGGGCCGTTAGCCAGAGAAACTAATGGTGCGCATATCGAGGTTGTGTCATTTGTCACAAAAACTTTGAATTTTGCTTGCGACCAGTACCAAAGGTATAAATTGTTCCAATCCTAAACAAGTAAAATTGTACAAAGACTTTGTAGACACCCTGTAGTTTTTGTTTGGTTACATATAATTTTTGATTTTCATTAAATAAGAGAAACCTTAATTCCATGCGCGCACAAATTTTCAAAAATAAAATGACACATTTAATACACTATATTTCGATTTTCTTTGCAGTGTGAAGGGAAATGTGTTTAAAATGCCTTTATGGCAGCTTTTCATCGGTGAACTGTTGATTAATAAACACATAATTGGCTAAAGATGGCTCAATGCTAAATGAATAATACAGAATGTAATAAATAAATAACACCGTTGTCTAAAATGCCTGGGGCCAACCAGCGGCCAAGCGGTAAAGTCGCTGAGCAATGGTAGTTCGGTCAGAGGTCCGAATCCCGTGAACGGGCTTGCTGCATGGGCGCTTTCGTGGTTTTCTCCATGTATAACGTTTATGAGAGTCAGTTTCCCTTAGAAAGTCCTCTAGGAAGGCCTCCCTTCTCTCAGGCAGACAGTCCTCGAAGCTCTGTCGTATTCATAGGAACCAATCTAAAGATGGCTGTAGGCTATAGTGTAATAAATAAAATTCTCATTTTTAAAGTAGATAATCAGTTTGTAATCGTATGATGAATAACACTGTAATGAAATAAAAGAAGAAAAAAGTATAGTCTTTCAATTTATAGAAATAAAACTGCATTCGTTGTCAGACGGGCCGCATACGCAAAGCGAACTTCCCGCTGGGTGAACTGACTGGCTGTATAAAAAGTTTTTGCGGTCTTCTATATGTGTAAAATAAGTACAGGTCACTTCCCTTTAGAAGGGCTTTTAGATTATTCGAATGTGGAAAAGCACAAGAGGGCTGTCTGCCTAAGCATATATGGTAAGTTGGAATCGACGCGTTAAATAAATATTAAGAATGCAAAATGAATATTTGGAATAAATGTTATGAAGAAAAATGAGAAAAACATGATTTGAACTTGTTATTCGGAACTCTACATGGGGATCTGAACTCATGGAACTGCATATCTATGAAACAGTTTCTTTTACGCCTTTATTCAAGATTGAATTCAATCATAATTTTTGCACAGCACCTAAAAATTAGGCAACAAAAAGTTGACTTAATGACTGCCATTTGAACAGACATTTTGCCAGTTATTTATTATATATACGTATTTACATAACTGAAAAAGTAATAAGTCGCTATAAAACCTGGAACTAAATCACGCGAAAAAGCTGTAGTAAATTTAGTGGCTGTAATTAAAAGAACCTTGAATAAATAAATTCATTTTCAAACATCTCATTAGGAGGCTGGCACCAACCCCCTGATGCGACGTTACTAGAAATGTAACATTTCGTTCTGCCTTTATTATATTTGGTTTTTTTCAATTTTTGCAAGTCTTTACCTTATAAGGTATTTCTCTCGCCTTCCTAGCGTGCCTTCGTGGTGTAGTGGTTCTGCACACTGGGCCGGTATTCCAGAGGTCAGTGGTTCGATTCCCGGCGAAGGCGATTGCTCATTTTTCATCTCTCTGTCTTTTTCAAATAACCTAATGCCTGTACAGTGGCGCCCGAACTAAAAAAAAAAGGGTGGTGGATGATGATTCTCCCCACCCAGGATTTGGCAATTGGGTCCCCTAAAAACCCCAGTCGCCCTTTAAAAGGGGGAGTATATAAGGTATTTATCCCGCCTTCCTAGCGTGCCTTCGTGGTGTTGTGGTTCTGCACGCTTGGCCGGTATTCCAGAGGTCCGTGGTTCGATTCCCGGCGAAGGCGATTGCTCATTTTTCATCTGTCCGGCTTTTCCAAATAACCTAATGTCTCTACAACCTGGCCTTTATTTTCACAACCATTGATACTAGACATACACTTGCTATTACAAAAATGTTTAAAATCACGCAAATATGCATGTTTTGGCATTTTTATTTAAAGAAATTAATTTTATAAAAATTACTAAATCTAATTTTATACTTGTATACATTCCTCCGGTCCGCAACCTTATATTTAGGAAAATTTTGTATTCGTTATTAAAAATAAAACGCAAAAGGTTTGCATTCCATACGATAAAAATTGACCGAGATATTTGATACCAATATCAGAAATCGTATTCAGGGAACGTATACAAATTGAAGAGCGAAATATTTGAATTTGTACATAACTAAAAATAAAATATTGGTTTAGAAAAGGGTTTCTGATGTTGTTACTAATCTCACTTTTCTGATATAATCTGAACAAGCCAATGAATTATTATCGTGGCAAGGACTATGTCTGTCGTTGGACAGAGCCTTGAGCACCATGCAGGTGACAGACCGACTTTATACTCAGCTGCGCCCCAATTTTGAAAGACAACACCAGGAGCTAATCCGAGGGTCTCCCGCCCCCTGTCTTCCCCTATAACTAACCTCTCGAGAGGACTTTAGGCTCGCTGCATATTTTGAGTGCTCCTTGCCGCACAGACACTACATACATTTAAAACATCCATGCCTTCTCTGGGATTCGAACCCCTGTCCTTCGGTACGGTAGTCAGCATCGCTAGATTTCGAGTTCTAGAAAACACTAATATTCTTCAGAATTGGCACTTAGTCAACTTGTGATATAACATAAATTAAAAATAAAAAAAAGTATTTGTATTTTAATGATTTTTTTCTGCGATTGAGTTATAAAATCCATATCGTGGTGGTCACAACGTACCATCTGTCGTGTCACCCAAGGATTTCTTCTTTTAATATAAACCCGTGGGTGGCACGACAGATAGTATATTGCCCCAAACATGATATAGACTTTATAACTCGGTACGATTACTAGATTATGATTGTAACGTAAAAAGAAAACTTCAGCTAAAATATATTAACGTATTATTAGATCTTAAAAACTTATAAATAATTTGTGTGAATATTCTTTCAGCATATCAAAGGTAATAAAATTATAAATTTTAGGGTTTTATTTTATTTTCCTAACAATTCATTTTTAATTTGAAAACAGCTTTTCCTTTACACCCTCATTTTCCTACCTACGCTTTCCTGCCAGAATGAATTTTCAGTTTCACGTTTTATGCAAATTAGGGTGGAAACTAATGTTTAAGTTGAGGTCCATACGATAAAAATTGCTACTTCAGACAAAGCGCGTTCCACCTGTCGACCACGTTGTTGCGACTACTTAAAGCTTGCTATTTTACGGCGTGCATATAAATTGCCTGTTAATCGACGTAGGTGATGTTAGCCAAAGATCCGACTAAATGTTAAATATCTCTGTGCAGCTTCGGCTGATTATTCAACTTAGAATTAGTTTAAGTTTACATTTTCTACTTTAAAGTTAAAGCCATAAGTGCTGGCTAGTTATACGCCCAAGTAGAGCTATCTGTGAGAATATTTGAGTTAAAATAAAAGGACATTTTAATCCTTCTTCTGTTGTTGTTATCAATCCAGTTCGCTTACCAAATAGTCGCTTTGGAATTCTTGTAGGTTCTAGTAGTCAAGTAACTGTAATTTAGCTAGAACACGATAAAATTAAAGGCACAAATAAATTCCAAAAGAATATTACTGAAAGGAATTAAGAGAAAAAAGTCAAATTGGAATTATTGCAATTTTTTTATTAATCGACCTCTCAATGCAAATGGAAAAGAACGTCAAAAATTGCAAAGTTTGAAATGAAATATCTCAGTCAAATTTATCGTACCGTAGTGCAAACTGTTTGTGTTTTATTTTTTTGTAACGAGTACAATTTTTTTTTGAGTATAAATATAGGGACCTGAGGAACTCATGAAATGTTAGACTTCATAATTTTTATAAAACTGAATTTTTTTTTTTTTTTTTTTAGTTTCAAAGTGCTAAAACATGAATATTTGCATAATTTAAAGCATTTTTGTAATTGGAAGAATATGTCTATAAACAATGGTTGCAAAAATAAAAGCCGGATAGACTTTTGTGTACAATATGTATATACATAGGCATTATTTTTAAAGTATAAAGTATCTTCAAAGAGAGTACTTTTAAAACAATTATCTATAATTTTATGATTAGTAATGCTTAGAACTATATTCAAGGCCTCAAGTAATAAAATATTCAAATATAAAATGAAAAAGTAACGAAGCTCATCTGAACAAATCTTTCATTGAGTTCTCACAGAAATTACGATAAGTATATGAAACAAAGCACGAAGGTCAGATTCCAGTGCGTGCCCATTTACTCTAGCCGCGGGACCCCCTAATATCGCGTTCACCTTTTATCCTAAATATATGCGAGGGAACTTTCTCATCGCGTCGGCAGAAACTGAGATCTTCATTTCGATCAGTTTGGCAGGAAGAAAAAGTAGGAATTTTGTACCTGCATGCAACACCCTGAAGGAAGCATGCAAATAACATGAAATTTACAACATGCATTAGCGGATGTTAGATATGCAAATGATTAGAAATTCAGCGCAGACGCACATCACGCGCGCATGTGGCGCCACTTCAAAGCGCTATTTAAGGTTTGGAGTTTTCGACGATTTCAAGTTCGGCAATTGTGTTTTTCTTGTAGCTTTTTTAAAAAAACGAACAATTATGCCTCGTAGTAAACAGCGATCATCGTTTGATCAAGTATCCGACTTCGACAGAGGAAGGATAGTGGCCTACCGAGAGTGTGCATTATCTTTCAGGGAAATCGGCAGTCGTGTTGAAAGAAACCAAACAACTGTAATGCGGATATGTGACCGTAGGATGCAGGAGGGTACGACGTGTTCGATCGCATCCACCTCAGTGCACCACTTCACGTGATGTAAGGAACACTGTGCGCATGGCAGTGACGGATCGCTCAGTCACATCACGAACCATAGCGCAGCACATTCAGTCTGTAACGCATCATGCAGTGTCTGCGCGTACCATTCAACCCCGTTTATAGCAGAGTGGTCTGTCCGCAAGACGTCCATTACTTCGTCTACCTTGACGAAGAACCACAGACGTCTCCGCCGCCAATGGTACCATGAAAGAAGGATGTGGACGCCAGAATGGAATGAAATTGTCTTTACTGACGAGTCACGCTTCTATCTGCAACACCACGATGGTAGGATTCGAGTCTGGAGACACCGTGGAGAGAGGATGCTGAACAGCTGCGTTATGCACCGCCACACTGGTCCTACACCGTGTATTATGGTGTGGGGAGGTATTGGATATCACTCTCGCACTCCTCTAGTACACGTTGCCGGTACTTTAAACAGCGAGTGCTACATCTCCGAGGGGTTGGAGCCAGTTGTCCTTCCTTACCTTCAGGGCTTGCCCACAGCCATATTTCAACAGGATAATGCGCGATCACACGCGGCACGCATTGTGCAAGGGTTCTTCGTCAATAGCCAGATTGAATTGCTTCCCTGGCCGGCACGCTTTCCGGATCTTTCACCGATAGAAAACATGTGGTCCATGGTAACGGTTGACCCAGATTACATCCCAAGCTGCCACACCAGATCAACTTTGGCAACGTGTGGAAGCTACTTGGGCTGCTGTACCCCAAGAACACATCCAAAGGCTCTTTGAATGAATGCCGAGGCGTGTGGCAGCGGTGATCTCCAACAATGGCGGCTACTCTGGCTACTTATTCTGGAAGGAACCACACTTCACAGAAGTCTATAAATTTAATCATTTGATACTTGGTCAACATGTTATCTACTAAATAAATTTTGTTGTGATATCTCTTGTCTTTCTTGGTGTTGCAATTTGGATGGCCAGCAGTGTAAATTCGTTCGTAAATGTTTACTGACTTGTTAACTAACACTAGTTAACTTATCCTTAAAATAATTCAACTTTGGATTTACTTCTAGTAGTAAGTATTTGCTTGAGGAAACGTAAATGTTTGATATTTTAAAATTAACTTTACGGGAACTCTACGAAATTTGAAGTAATCTCTTCTTGTATGTAGGCACATTACTGTAATAAATCTGATTTCATAAATCATCGCCATGAAATCCAACATTTCAAAACAACAGAACTGTCCATTAGCCAAAGCCTATATCAATATACCACTGGCCTGAAAAAGTTAAGTAACAGCATGTTTTTTAAAGCTCACCATTACCAAAAATGTCAATAACGTTTAAACTCACAGTTCATATGCATGGCAGTAATGAAATTTAAGAAATATATGCAAAAACAATAGCTACCACTTTTATTTTATAGAAATGAATACTTATATAGGAGTTGGAGGAAAAAAATGCAAAAGTTGTAATTTTTGTTCACGGGTGTTGATATTTAATTGTTATTACAGTTTTGTGGACAATATGCAGAAGAGTCTATCAATGTCCTGGAGAAGTCGTTTGCCTAATTCGTTGAGGTGGCGGACGATCGGTGGATGAAAATGGAATGTCACAAGCTGATGCTGCTAGACGTCTCAGTGTCTCTCATAGTGTGACCCACTGATTATGGAACAGGTTGAATCCGAGGATTCTGTGTATAGAAGACATGTTCCAGGCAGATCTAGAATTACAACACCTGTGAGAAACCGTAATTTAGCTCTTTCGGCTGGAAGGAAGAGTATCATTACTGTGCCTCAGCTCATGGCAGACCATTTAATGGCAACAGGAACAAGAATTTCGGCAACTACAGTGCGCAGACGCCTGCATAATACAAGTCTGTACGCAAGACGATTAGTTGTTTGTGTCCCCTTAACCCGAGAACTCAGAGGTGCCCGTTTATGCTGGGCAAGAGAACACGTCTCCTCGACCAGTCAAAAATGGGCGTCTGTTCTTTTCACAGACGAGTCCAGGTTCACAATGGAGAGTGATTCAGGTCGTCAGCTGATCTGGACGGAACAACGCAACAGATGCAGACAATCCCATATTGTGGTTTGGGCTGGGATCTCTCTTGGTGGTCCCAGTGACCTGCACATGTTCTATGGAGGAAATTTGACCAGTGTGAGATATCGAGTTGACATTTTTTTATCAATATGTCTGCCCATATGCCGCTGCTATTGGTCCTGGATTTCTTCTGATGGACGACAAGGCGTGACCGCACCGAGCTCAGGTTGCGGAAGAATATCTTGAGGGTCAAGGTATGGAGCGGATGGAATAGCCCAAGAATATCTTGAGATCAAGGTATGGAGCGGATGGAATAGCCGGCTCAATCCCCAGACCTGAATCAGATAGAGCATCTTTGGGACTGCCTTGAGAGACAGGTTGTCCTCCTCCAAGGTCGTTAGATGAGCTTAAACAAGGTCGTGTCTGGTCGTTGCTTTCCATTTCACTGACCGACAACTTAATTGACACCATGGAACGTCACTGCCGCCAATGTATTGCAGCTAGGAGTGGACGCATTTCTTATTAGAACCCATTTTTGTAATGTTACCACCCCCATTTTTCCTCAAAAAAAACCTGTGATATACTGTTTCTCCAAGACTGAATTTCTCTTCCAAGAGTGCAGTTTTTTGTTGTAATTCATGTTTGTGTTGAATTTTAGAAACATTCTATGTCGTATTTATTATTAAAGAACTGTCTAGTGAACATGTCCTGTAAATTTCTTGTTTCTATGTTGCTTCATTCTGAAATTAGACACAAAGACATGCTGTTCCTTAACTTTTGGAGGGCAGTGTAGATCAGAAGCTGCAATTTCTCAAAATATAAAAATTAACTGCGTAGCACCATTCAGATGGTCACCCAGTGACGTTTAACACCTAGGAGATCTCCGCACATGCTAGGGATCTTGTGTTTCAAGAAACTGCTAAAATGACTTCTATAGTATAATGAAATGACTGTTAAATTGACTTCTATAGCCAATAATATTAATACATATATTTTTAGATGAAGAAGATTTTTACATTTTTGTTGACTTTTCCGTCTTATTAAATTTCGTTTACTCATTTTGTTTAAAATGTTATAAGCAAAGACGAAAAATCACGTAATTTTACGTGTACATCATTTACTAAGGTTTAACTTTCGGTTATATGAGATCAGTTCTAAAATTATAAGCAGGGATGGGAAGAAATAAGCAGATAAAATTTCGAGCATAAAAATGCTGTTTTGGTTGCGGTTTCTGGTGGCTGTATGAGAGGTTGAAGTTATTTTTGCTGCTGCTTATAAAATATCAAAAAGCTAAATATAATATTTAAATGAAAGGAAAATAATAGAACTGATAAACCAATTAAATAAAATTTATTAGAATAAGATTTGTACAGTAGATAAAATTCATTAGGAGTGAATTAGGAAAATAAATCGAAGAAAAGTCACGTAAAGAAAGCATTGCACATAAACGTTTGAGATTCTGTGAATATTTGCGACTATTGCAACTGGAAAAGTTCATTTTCAAAACTTTTATAAGAAATAATCTGAAAAATCGCATGACACAACCATACTTTTCTAAATTTGATTGGTACTTATTGTGGCAAATTTATTTTGGCTGATTGACTTCGTTGATGTAATCCACAGCTTTATATTTTTTAATTGTCGGAAACTTGCTGCGCACCGATTACTTTGTCAAAGAAGGAATGTTAATTTTATGTCTAAGAGTAAAGCTGATTTTCATTTCTAAATCTGAAAGTATTTATTTAACGTACAATTATTATTTCTGTTGTTGTTATAAATAAACTGTCATAACAACCGGAGCTCACACAGTTCTTGAAGTCCTCAAATTTTTTACAAGAATGCATTAAAAAATTAATTTCAACGGTATGCCTTAAAGCAAAATATGTTAAATATTTCAAAAAGTTTATTAATTATAATTATAACTAGTGAGAATAGCTAGACCTAGCGATTAATTACACTTACCCTGGCATTATATGCAAGTAAGCTTTAAGCCACCGTAATCCTCTTTTCATCAAACCTAAAAAAGAAGTAAAATTTATTTCCTGCAAAGGAAGGGTATAAAGCAACAGAAAACTGCTTAAATCTTGAGTTAGGTTTTTATATATAACAAATCTATAGTAATAAATTTACAAGGTTTATATTAAATTTTAAAACAATTAAAATGTAATCCTAAATATAATTCATGTGTGTATTGTACAAATTATTTAACTGTTTCCTTATATATATATATATGTATATTTATATTATTTCCCAGAAAGCAAGATTTAATTTATAATTCAAAATCATATTAATTGTTATTTATCTGACATTAAGCACAGCTTTTTCCCGTCTGAAACGTAATAATATAGCTGTGGAGTAGTATTTTATTAAAGGCTGGTGCAATTTTTCTCTATTTCTCAAAGTGTGAAAACATGAAATTCAATTTATAAACATTAGATTAGCTCTCCAGTATGCAGCAGGATCGGAGAATATTGCAGGATTTTTTCCCAGTAGTGGCAAGGTTTAACCAAGAATAAGCTTTATAATCAGCAAAGAATGGAATTTTTATGGAGAATTTTACTTATGACTCAGTTTACATAGCTTCGACTTAGTCCATTATTTACACATAATTCTATACTCAGTTTTTTAGTATTTCTAAACATGTATTTTTTGCTAAGTATTCAATCTATTTCTAATGATAGTTGATCAGAAAAGTAAAAAGTTATTAAGTGTCATGGCCTTCTCCCTCTCGAAGGTCACGTTATATACCCTCAAGCCTGTGTTCATAATACAATTTGCTCCTCTTTCTAACTTACTATCGCCAAAACAACGCATTTCCATATTTATTGGTTGCAGTATAAAAGCAATTAGAAAAAGTGAGAGAAATCTAAGATGAACATAATTTTAATTGGACCATGTACATAATTTATAAATGATGAGTATGATCGATATATTTGTGTATATTTGTGTAGAGTATGATCGATATATTTGTGTATATTGTCTCAGTAAATTTTTCTGTTGGATTAGTTATTACTTAGTGAATTCTCTACATGTAAAAATAACAATATCTTCATTTTATCGATAAAACTATAAAATTAACTATGCTTTGAAATGAAGAATTCTCTTAATTAATTTCTAATATGTTGAAGCAGAGCACAGGTATTTTTCAGCCTAGGTGTGAAGCAAAAACGTTATTGTTGTATAGTTATTAAGAAACAAGTGTTTAAAAACAGCGTTATCAATTAATATTTACGCTAAGGTGTGTTTAGGAGGAAAAAATTATATTCGACTCAATTGAAGAGGTTGAAGAGGTCAAAATTGTACTCGGGTCGATTGAAAAACACCAGAGTCCAAAACTGACCCGAGTATAAAATTTGTACTCGGGGCAATTGAAAAGGTCAAAATTGGCCCACGGTTTTAATTTTATTGACAAAACAATTTGTAGAAAGATTTTTCAAGAGCAGAAAAAAAAAAAAAAAAAAAAAAAAAATAACTGTTGAAAGTGTAGAAGAAAATACACTCTGTGCGCTTATTTCAAATACATTTTACGAATTCAATTGTAAAAGAAATGTTGATTTGCTTCGAATTGTGTTATTACTCAACAATAATTTTTGTCGTATCAGAAATAGGCATGTATCTCGTATCCGAATTATGTTCTGTCTAAAAGTACATGTAAATCATCCAGAATGTGTGCAGAGAGCTTAAAAAACATTGCACGGTTATATATCTCTTCAAAGATTCGTCGTAAACCCACGGTTTTTTTTTTTTTTTTTTAAAGAGTTAAATAAGCAGAGTTTTAGATTGCAACAGTTTTGCTCACATGACTCCTTTTAGTAAAAATATACGAAACTTTATATTTTATACAAGCCCCATAGAATTTGTCTCATTACTTAAAAAACAGCATTTTGCATAGACGTATCAGTCATCAAATTTACCTCCACATGGCCGAAACTTCAGTCATTAATTAAATTGTGGGGGACCATATACAAATTTTTAAACACAGCTGAACATATTAAATTTACGAATACACATTTTTAAAACATACCTTTCATTTCATAAAAACATTAACACAGAAACACAGGTTTCAGATTCTAATTAGAAGTGGCGTATAAATTAGAAACTATACACAAAAATTCAGGTTTTGCTTTTGCACTATCCCTTTCCTCGATTCTTTTAATCCTTTTAATTCCTTTTCCTCGATTCTTTTAATCCAGTGAAAAATAGTTCAAGTCAACTAGTTCTGAAATTTTTTAAGGGCTCATATTTGCACATTACAAATCTTGTTTCTTTTATGTAAAATCTTTCTCAGGATAAAGAACATGGAGGTAAGAAGTTTACTTCTCACATGCATGATGAAGAATGGTTTAGTAAATAAAACATTCTTTGCAAATGCTCTGTACGATACTCTGAATTTCGCATATTTTTTCTAAAAAGTCACGTGATATGTGATAATACTACGAAACCCTACTTTGTTTGATTCATTTTTTAAACTGGAAACATGGCCATCTACCATCTATACAAGAGTTATTTAATTATATAATCTTTTTGAAGCTACTTGTACGTACTGAGAGAAAAATTATAATTCATTTACATGTGCTTTTAAATTTATATTATTCGTAAGTTCATAGACATAATATAATATTTAATATGCACTTGTGTAATATTTACTTGTGTATTCTTTTTTAAATAATATAGATGCATATAAACACATAAACAAAAGTTAAGAAACCTCAAATTAAGGTTATAAATTATTAAAGTTACACAGTATGCTACAAAATTAATTAAATAATGAAGTGATAATAATTAAATCAAAAATGAATGTCAACAGTCTAACAGGAAGTACATGCATCAAAATAAAAATTGAAACAGAAACCAAAGAGCTCAATGAAATAACATAAATACATCAAAACTGAAACAGAAGAAAAAAAAAAAAAAAAAAAAACAATAAAATAATATAACAAACTATTGAAAATTCTTTGGTCTTTTTCAAAGAGCGCCGGAAGAATTTTAAATTAATTTCAGAAGTCACATTTCTGAATTAAAAGCTGGATGATTATAAATTCTTAAAATTATTCAAAAAAAAGAGCCAAATTAAAATAAAAATTAAAGCTAATTAAAAATGCAATAAAGTAAAAACTAAATTTTAAAAAGTTTAATTAAACATCAAGATATAATTTTCTCCGACATGACTTTAAAACAAATAATACTGTAAAAAATAAACATTATAAAATACTTGAAATAAGAAACCAGAAAAACCAAGAGTAAATTTAAAGTAATGGGCTAAATATTTAAAATAAATTTTGAACCAAATGTGTGTGTCGCTACTACGGAATTATCTCAAAAGATAGAAAACTAGAAACGTTTCATTAAGTACATTAGGAAACAAGTTTTATAAATATTCAAAAAATTATTAGAAATTAGAAACAGCATTTAGGAAGCATTGTATTGCACATAAATGAATATGAAGAGAGCTATTAAACGTACTCTTTAACTCTGTCAGGAATACAAACATGATCCATTGGAATGAGTTCTTCCAGTTCCTGTAGGTTGTTGACAAAGCGCAATTTTCTGCTGAATTTGGAACTGGAAAAAAAAAAAAGAAAAAAAAAAAAGTGAAATTTCATAAAATGTGTTACGTTATCAGGTATTAAACGTATAAAGGTCTTTCGAGTGTGTTTCGAAAATAATTTAATTTTAAATCATTAAGCTTCTTGCGTGAATAACAGTATCAAGGTTATTTTGTCCTATCAAATCACTTTAAAATTTCAGCTCTCGAAAAATCAAAATTTAAATACATATTAAAAAATAAGAAGTGCATGATAATTATGTATATTAACCTACCTTATGAATGGCTTTGTCATTATAACAATGGTTTTTAACCAGAAGGTGGGATGGACAAGATAAAGTCCTTTCAAATTCTTTCTTAGTCTAAAAAATAAACCTAGCATTAATACAAAAATTTGTATTTTCATTTTAGAATAGAAACAAACAAGGCTCATAATTATGCTCACATTAAGTAACATGTATACTTGAATTCTAGACGGAATTTTTAATTTCATTATATTGTTAAAAACCAGTGTTTCAGAAGCCTAGATTTTTACTTAAAACTAGCTGAATGCCTTTCCAGAACAGTGAGGAAGTAAAGAATACAGATGTGGTGTTCCTATTTCCGAAGGAGCCCACTAGTGGCCGAGAAATAAAGTCGCTGAACACCAGTAGTTCGGTCCGAGGTTTGAATCACGCGAAGGGGTGGCTGCATGGGCGTTTTCGTGGTTTTCGTCATGTGTAACGTGTATACGAGCCAGTTTCCCTTAGAAAGTTCTCCACAAAGGCATTCCTCCTCGTACGCAGATAGCCCTTGATGCTTTAACATAATCACAGAAACCAAACCTACTTTCGAAAAGAATCAGCGTTTAGAAAACATTAATGAGTTTGACTAATTTTGTATAAATATGAATGACAGTACATGTAATGATTGCTTCCTTTTGTGATCATACAGTGGATAAAAAAAGTATTGGCAATTGCCTATAATTGATCATATTAGCTAACAAAGGAAATGCTTCACAATTTTAGCTGGACATAAAGAAAGTAGGAGGTAATAAACATACAAATCTAATGGAATTTTCATTTTAATATGCTTTTTACACAATATATACAACAGAAGCGTAAATTTGCATGTCAAAAAAAGTATTGGCAAGCTCATACAGCAAAAATGTGGGAACAAAATTTAATACTTTGTATTCATACCTTTTGCATTTATGACAGCTTTTTATTTTAATCTATTTCTCATAGAGAAAACCATTGTAATATTGGAAAAGTCTTGGTTGTACTATAAGGTATTTCTCTCGCGTTCTTAGCATGCCTTCGTAGTGTAGTGGTCAGCACGCTCGACGCGACTTCGAGAGGTCCGTGATTCGAGTCCCGAAGAGGGCATTGCTCATTTTTTATCTCTTGCTTTCAAAATTCCTAATGTCTCTACAGTACTATTGGGAATTTTGTGCCAGTCTTGCAGAACTATACGCTAAGGTTCATCTTTACACGAAATTTTATGTTTCCTGACTTCTAGGTTGAATAAATTTTCAAATTTTCAGTTGGATTAATGTCAAGTGATTGAGGCGGTGTCTTTAACTGGCAAAGAACGTTATAAAATAACTACTCCCAGGTGAGGTTCACTGTATGCTTAGGGTCATTGTCTTGTAGAAACACGAATGATGTTTCTAAGCCAAGATTTGAGGCACGGAATTTCAAGTTATGGCGCAATATGTCAATGTACGTACGTGCTGTCATAATACCATCAATAAAGCACAGATTACAATCTAAGTTTGCTGCCACACAGCGCCAAACTACGACGCTCTCCCCGCCATATTTCACAGTCGGTGTTAAATGGTTTTTTTCGATTTAGGAGCTTGGCTTTCTCCACACATATTGACGTCCATCACTCCTGACAATGTTAAACTTCGATTCGTCGGAGAAAATAACTGTGTTCTAAAACTCGTCTGACAAATTAACATGAAATTTTGAAAAATCAAATATCTTTCTCCTGTTTATTTCTGAAATGAAAGGTTTCTTTCTAGCTAGTCTTCCATAATAATTTATTTCATTTAAAACATTCCGCATAGTGTGTACACTAAAAGTTTTATGCGAAATATTAGCAACATCTTTGGCTAACTAGGGTACACTTATTTTAGGGTTTCTCCTAACCTCTTTGATAATGCCACGTTTTTCCCTCGCAGAAAATATTCGAGGCCGTCCACTTCTAATCTTATAATCGATCCTGTCTTACTGAACTTTTTTACAACACTTCTAACAGTAAATAAACGTATGTTCATTTGTATTCCTATAGCAGGATAAATTAGATCCTCATTTCTAGCTGGATAATCATGTTTTTAACATTAACGTCCAACTCTTTTTTTGACTTCGAAGCTATTTTATCGCAGTATTAGCAAAATAACGTTTTAAAAATGCACTGCAGACTTTATACTAACAGGGTTTCTTATCAGTCTAAACATGTGACCTCAACATAATAAAATTTGCATAGCAGTTAGGACTTTGCCAATACTTTTTTGACATGCAAATTTACGTTTTGTATTGTATAATTTGTAGAAAAGACACATTAAAATGAAAGTTTCATTAGATATGTGTACTTATTACTTCTTGTGTTATGTTCAGCTAAAATTGTCACGCATTTCTTTTGTTAGTTAATGTGATCAATTGTAGACAATTGCCAATACTTTTTTACCCACTGTATATGAACCTCTCTAAACTCATAATAATTTTGAAGGAGTAAAAAGGCATTATGATTATTAAACATTATGATTATTGAAGTTATTTAAACATTCGTAATAACTTTATCAGATGTGTTTTTTTCAACGAATTGCAATGCGCACAAGAGACTGCCGTCTATTTGGGTTCCATGTGAATCCTTTTCACTTGCAGCAGTGCAGCGGTATATTGAAGGCGAAAAGATTTGCATACCCTTAGATCCTGAAACTCATATTGAATGTCAGTGTTTTTGGATGCAGTGAAATCTCATTAGGTATACAAGAGTTACTGTTAAAAAATATATATGAACTGTAAGATCATTTTTAATGAAACTATTTACGTCATAGTAGATAAAACTTACGAAGGTTTCTCCGACTATAGCTCGATAGTGGTTGTGTTGATTAAGACCAGGCAAGTTAAGATCACTAGTCAATGGGCTGGCTTCATGATTAAAGTAAATAAGATTCTCTCAAAAGTCCTTCACAAAGGCACTTATCACCAAGACAGATAGTCTTCGTGTGCTTTGTTTTACTCAGTTAAACAAATAACTAACTCTCTGATTATTTATTTAACACTGTTTATAATCTATTATACTTACATGGTGATCTGATACAAACAACCAGCAGAGTGTTTCTAAAAAATCTAAACTTTCTAGTTGATACCCCCCTTTTTTTATACTTATCCATTGTAAAGTTGTAACAATTTGAGAAGTGGCCTTCTAACTACTTAAGTACCTCTACCAACCATTCACCCCCCCAAACATTACTTTACAGTGGCGACGAATTATCATCTTTAATTTAAACTGACTGTGGAAGCAACAGACATACAAAATGTAAAATCTTAACTTTATTTTCTCACCACTTGTGAGTTAACTTAAAATAATACAAATATAAAAATTAAGTCTCCTTAACTTAAACTACTAGTTAACTTTAATTAAAGCCGCGCTTACAAAATCTGTGCATAATGTTCGGCGTTACGGCGTTACAGAGCATGCGTCAGCAACTTCCAAAGCCCTTTTATGAAAATACGCTTATCAACTCTCAGTGACACAAACCTTATGATGTCGATCGCTTGTCTGTCGTATTTTTGTGGGTAATATATATTTTTAAAACGTACAAAAAATAATGATAAAATGTAGATCTACACATTCTCCTTTGTACAAGCAGGATACATCATACCTGTCATTTCAAAGTAGAATATTGTTGCGTGCGTACGGGTTCGTAATAGACTGAATGCTCAAGTCCGATAAAAAATTAACAAAATTTATTCTTATCGCAAGTAATATAACAAAAACGCTAGATTTTCCCTCAAAGATATTCGTACAAAATCACAGTATCACGCAATATAATCAGTAGCTATATTTTAAACTACTAAAACTATAAGGTATTTCTCCCGCCTTCTTAGCATGCCTTCGTGGTGTAGTGGTCAGCACGCTCGACGCGTATTAGAGATGTCCGTGGTTCGAGTCCGGGCGCAGGAATTGTTCATTTTTCATTTCTCTTCTTGGAAAAAATCCTAATGTCTCTACAGTGGCGCCCGAACTAAAAAGGGGTGAATGATGATACTTCACCATCGGGATTTGGCGATTGGGCTCCCTAAAACCCCAGTCGCCCTTTAAAACGGGGGTTATATAAAGTATTTCTCCTGCCTTCTTAACTTGCCTTTGTGGTATAGTGGTCAGCGCGTTCGACGCGTATTCGAGTAGTCCGTGGTTCGAGTCCCTGTGAGGGCATTGCTCATTTTTCATTTGTCTTGTTCCAAAAAATCCTAATGTCTCTACAAAACATTAAATAGAACGCAATCCAGAGCACAGAGAAAGCTAATTCGATCTCACCGCGAATTCGCTACAATCAACAAGCAGTTATCTAAACAACAACTAATCGGAGATCTTCTATCTCTGGCTTTTATAGCTTTTTAAATCGTCCGCACGAGAGAATTCTAGCAATTTCTGGAAACAAAAAGCTTAGAATTACGGTTACAGCTAACATTGTAGTCTACATTTATTCAAATTAAATACCAGTTATGGAAATAAACTTTTATTAAACGTTAAATGAACGTGCTCCTGCATTTTTACTTTTCTGGCGTAGCTTTCTCTTAAAATTCGTCATGCGAGTCATTGCACTGGGAAATAAAACAATTTTAATTACAATTCTACTAAAAATAGCCAACTAAATACAAAATCTATAACAATATTATATAGGGTGGGGCAAATAAAAGTGGGGGCCATATTTGCCCCACCCTGCAAACTAAGAAGTAATCTGTTTTGTGGGCCTTATGCTATTTTTTAAATACATTTTTTACTAATTATTAACTATTTTTATGTCATCCCTCAGATTAAAAAAAATATTTATTTATTATAGTATTGTATGGATTATGTTAATTTTATTAACAGATAAATTTTGAGTTAAACTTCCTTTCCTATCGTTTCTTAATTTCAACATACCACTTCCGGCCAGAACGTAATTTTAGAATCACGTCTGAATGCTAATGAAGAAGAGTGGTGTATAACCGCAAAGTTCTGCTGTCTTAGAGAGAGATATACCAGATATTCTGGCTGCACGCGTCCGCCTTTTTAGGCTACTCTCTCGTAAGCTATTATTATTCTCGGCCGTTAGGCCCTTGATAGCTTCGCAGTCAATTAGCGTTAAAGGGCCAACTCTGTTAGAATTTTGATAGCTTCGGCTATGTCTCTTTAGTTAAGATTAGTTTAGTATAATTCTTAGTCTCTTAAGTTGAAGTCCGAGTGTCGGCTTTATTGTACAACTCCGTTCTGTTAAATCTTGATTGGAATCTTGATGTTCTGTTAAATCTTGATTGGAATCTTGATGTTCTGTTAAATCTTGTTTGGAATAATAACGGGTTATTTTACCCTTCTATCTTGCTGTTTCCTGTCCCGCGAACTCAAGCGATTATTCGCTTACTAGTTCTTAAGATTCTTCACTTTTAACTGTAACTTAGAATTACACAGTAGAGAATCCTACAGTATGATTACTTTGACTTTATCCAGTTTTCATAAATTTACTAGATTACATTAATCTTTATTGTACGTATTAGTCTTAAAATTATATAATTAGTTTTCATATTCAAAATTTCAAAATGCAATAAATTGTGTTATGACGACCACCTCCCTAAGATTGCCACGTCTGAAAGTGATCAGTACTTTTGATAATATAAACAAACACTAAGACTGAATTTCACCTCCTTTAGACGACCGAGGTCGTCCTTTAGAGAGAATTATAATTTTTCTTCATATCTAGTCACGCTGGATTAAAAAATACAGAACGCCACTGATGTATACATGTATATGACAATCTTATTCATAGTTTCGATTGTGTTTTAAATGAAAGTGCTCGGAGTTTGTAATTACATCTCGTGAGTTTTAATTAAGTCTTTTCACTGAAATTTTATAATTTCACTTATATTTTAAATGCTTTGGATTATGTGCTAGTTGTTTGAAGGTGAACTATTATAATTAAAATACATTGAAATGGTTCATCGGCTGATTCCGGATACATAAAAGTAAGAGAAGAGAGATGTTGATTGATTTCAGTGTTCTGTGACGTTTAGACATATGCAACCGTCGAACTTCCAGGTGCTTAATGAGAACTATCTTTTTCTCAGCGACAGAATGGACAGCAGACCTTTGGAAGAAAGGTGCAGCGGGCCCTCCCCCTAGTGTGGTTTCCGGACATAAGGGACTAATTATTCTCTTTCCAGGATTTTAACGAAACGAGGAGAGAGCTTTGTGTAAAAAGCTTTTGATGCTGTAAACGAGTGAAAGCAGACGCATTTTAGCGTCTTAGCCGCGTTAGCGGCCTTTGCATGAATTATGGCTAAAATGATTCAATTATTTTAATATTTATTCAAGAATTTCTTATTAAGTTTTTTAAATAAATAATTTAAAAGACAACCCGTCTTTTCTTTCACCCAACACGGGTGTTCTGACGTTACAGTTCCTTCTCCTGATTAAGTGGCATTGAAGTTGATTGAATTCCTTTTCTATTATGTTCGTTTTTCGTATTGCTTGTTTGAAGAGTTTTTGGTTTTAACATTTTTAAATTTCTTTTTTGCATTTGTAGGATTATTTGAAATTTATTATTTATGAATTTCAATTTTTGGTCTTTGTGAAAAATTAGTTCTAAATTTCTTACTTTATGTCTTTACTGATAATTTTTCAGCAGCTTAATGAGCGGAAATACTAGGCAAGATCATATTTTGTTTTAAAAAATTGTTTTGTAATTCTGAAATATACAGGATGATTCTGTGATCATGGGACTAACTTGGAGGGATGGTTGAGCATCTAAAACATGCATTTTGGGGATAGGAATGTAGGGTCTAAAATGTTAAGTCGCGAACGCAAAAAATGAGACGAGAGGGAAAATGAGTTTATTTACAAAATCAACGTAAAGCCCTTCTTTGCAGCAATACAGTATTCACAAGAAATGTTCAAAAGTACGACCACTAACAGTAATACGAACTACAGCTGTAACTTGCTGGCAATGAGGGCGGTAGTGGGCGGGGAGCAATGAGGGACGTAGATGGCAGTAGTGAGCCGGGCAAACCGCGATCCGATTGCATCATCGGAAGAATTACTTGGATGCTAATTTTGCGGGGCGATGGACTGGGCGTGGTGGACCAGTCCGATGCCCCCCCCCGTTCGCCAGATTTATCCAGCGTGGATTTCTTTTTATGGGGCATATTAAGGGCATCATTTACGAGACTCCCGTTGACTCGCTGGAGTACCTGATTACACGAATATCTATTGCGGCAACAAGCGTACGCGAAATACTTAACATTTTTCAAAGTATTCGACGAACTCTTCTACGACGCTATGAAGCATGTATTATTATTATGTTGCAATTTTGAACATTTCTTGTGAATACTGTATTGCTGCAAAGAAGCGCTTTGCGTTGATTTTGTAAATAAACTCATTTTTTTGCGTTCGTGCCTTAGCATCTCACTTTAGACCCTATATTCCTATACAAAAAATACATGTTGTAGTATGCTCAACCACCCCTCCAAGTTTGTCCCATCATGATCATAGAATCACACTGTATATATGCATATTATTATTATTATTATTATTATTATTATTATTATTATTATTATTAACATCTTTGTTGTATTTTTTTTTTTTTTTTTTTTTTTTTCCTTTCTAATTTTGCCTTCTTTCCAAGTCGCAAGTAGCAAGTTTTATCAAGTATTGATCTTACCTTCTGTCTATCATTTGATAGCATCTCTTTAGCCAACCAAAAGCAGGCATACAGCTTCTTGAAGTTGCCCCGTGCAAGTAAACTAAAACATAATCTTCTGCTACTAGCTGAGCCAGCGTTGTCAAGACATATCTGAAATCAAAATAAATAAATAAATTTCTGAAGTAAGAGTGACTGAAGTTCAAACTGCCCATTTTAAAAAATTTAAAAATTCCATTATCCTAAATTTTTTTTCATTGGTTTATGGGGAGAAGTAGATGTACAGAATGCTTAAAACTGAATTCGCATGTTGTTTTATAGCAAAAATGAAAAATATATATGGCGAACGTAGATGCATTTAATGCCCCTTTTCAACAAGTGACCTTCAGTGATTCAATATCATTTCACTTTTCATGCTTTTTGTTTAATTACTGATTGATATTTCTAGGAAAATAAGGAATTCCAAATTTTTAAAAATTAGTTTAAATGCACCTAACTGAGTTTATCTTGTGAATAAAGAAGGCTATAATTATAATATGCTAAAGGTTTAAAGTACGTGCTCGGGGCGGACACCAAAGAATGACTTGTAGGGTTTATATTTATTTTAACTAACATTTATTTTAAGTTATCTTTCTTGTCTAGCCTTTACTTTCCCCTAGAATTGCCAATGCTAGAGTATGTAAATTGTAGTAGAGCGCGCAGTATATTCAAATTTTAGCAGAAGTAAGTTGAGTTTAAAATAGAAGGGAAACGAGATTGTAGGTGTGCTTCTTGAATCGCGAACGTGAATGTCGCTCGGTAGAATTTAAGAACCGCGCGTGTCGGCCTGTGTGCCTATCTCGGCAGATTTTGCTGGATCTTTCAACTGCTTAATCAGTAAGCTCGCTGAATTTCAGCGGTAATGTTAGAACGCGGTTAGGTTAGTTTAAGATCTCAGAGCCTCGTGGATAGTGATCTCGCTATTTATTCATCCAGTCATTATTTTTCAGTTCTACATTCTGTTTCAGTTAAACCTCCGGGTCGGCGTAGTTTGTGAGCGTCAAGTGGACGCAGCTGTTATTTTAAAAGTTGAATAAAAAGGGCTTTAAATCCTTCTTACGTTTCTGTGTAAATTCCCATTTAGTAGCAGTCACTACCACAGTTGCTGACAAGTTGGGGCCTCACGATATTACATACTTACAAAAATAGATTGTCCATGACGTAATCATAGTCAAGTCTGCTGCGGTCTGGTAGGTAACATGCACTGAATACAATGATAGCAAGATTAGAAGATCCGATGTAACCTGTAATAGTGGACAGAAATATATAACAGAAGGGGAAAATAAATGCAATTAAAAATTCATTTATGCTTTAAACATTCGTATATACGATATGGCATAAAAGTATATTAAAAAAAAAAAAAAAAAAACTCAGTGGCCCTAGTGAGCGACGGCCTGCAGTGCTCTTTTTCTGCATTCTTGACCTTTGGGCCCCGGAGTGCATCAGCATATGCCCTGGACAAGTGGTCAGCTTGTCGCAGGACCCCCGGTATTATTCATTCTAACTGATACACGGATAATTCAAAAATGACCTGTGTTGTCTCATGAATTATTACTAGCCGCTATGACTACACAAAATACTGATTACTTCCTGTTCCATTAGTCGAATTAGCTCTAATTTTAATCAATTAACTCTTGTATCTTAAATTGTTCGTCCATGAAACGTGGCTATAAACGTCTTTTGTTTTTCATAATGTTCCATTCTGAATGGTAAGCTATGTGTTTCTATAAATTATTATTATGAACAAACAAAGACAACTGTCTTCATTGCTATAGCACATCCATCATATGATATTTGAATAGTCTATAAGGCGTGTTCACCCTTTTTTCCGCATACCTTCGTGGTGTAACTGGGTAGCATGTCTGACTAGCAGTCAGAAGGTCCGGTGTTCGAATCCCGGCGAGGGCACTGCACATTTTTCACTTACCCTGCATCGATAAACTGAATGACTCTAAAAGTTTTTAAATGCCCTTAAAATGCTGCAGATTTATAGCTAATAAAATGAAATTTATAAAACATATCTAAAATATAAGATATACTACAAAGAAGGTGTGTCTCGTTAATTTTCTAATACATATTTCATAAGTAAAACATAACTTTACTAACTGCACCATATTTTCTTTCATAAAAGTGTGAGTTCGGAATGTTTTGTTCTTGGAATTGCAAAACACAATGAACTCTCCAAGCAAGAAATTCCTATTTCTATGGCTAAATAATTTTACTTTACATTCAATAAAAGTATTTTAATGCTGTTTTCTACTTTGCTATTTGTTCAAATATGGTCTTGTAGAATAAATAAATGCAGCTAATGTTATTGATGCAAAGCCGAGCCAAGATATTTTCCTGTTCCGGGCAGAAAGTGTTTCGGCACCTTTCACTAAGATACTTATGCCATATAAGAATGAATTTTTTGACATATATGTCACTCCATTAAGTCTAGCCCAGCGCGACATAGGGCGACTTGTATACCCGGCTTGCTAATTCAACTCTGTATTGATGCTATATTCATTGATTATTATAGGAAACACATTTTGTATAAACTGTCATTACGTTTATAAAATGTTCATTATTGAGTTTAATTACATCAAGACGTAAGGCTTACCTCCATGCGACAGTACCTTCTTATATGGTTCTATGACTTTCATGTCAATTTTTCTTTCTTCCCCTCCAACAATGCAGGATTTCCAGTTGTTACCATCCATACGAATTTCTTCTGTTGCTGAAAATTTTTAATATGGACGGTAACATAAATGCATTCTAAAAAAAAAATCTAAGAAAAGCATCCGTACAAAAATAAATAGAAATCATGTGCCGCAAAAATATTATTTACAGTTTTTGGAAGTTAATAACAGAAAAACTATTAAAGATAATCTGATTGGACGGTTTGTAGTAGAAGGTGCAATGTCTGCATCGAATGTACGTATATAAGCACATGTAAGCATTGTATTATTTTGCATTCCATCACTGCCCGCCAGGTTGCAGGCAAAGCCGAGCCAAGATATTTTCCAGTCAGTATGATCAGTGTACGCTTATATCAGAGGTAATCATGTTCTCCTTCAAGCAATCTAAACGAATTAAAAAAAAATATTTGAAATCTGAGAATGGGTCAAGCATAAAGATGATTATTAAGCAAAGAATTGTATACTTCTCTACAATCACGTATCACAGTTACCAGGTTATGAGACAGATTTGAGCAGGAAGGATCTGTATATGATCTGAAGAAAGGCTGATATGGCAACAACAAAAGGATGAAATTTGAGGACGTTTTATAGACTGTTAGTACGCGCGCTTCTAAACCACAGACATGCGATGACATGAGACATGCAATTGAGACTACCTGTGCTTTTTCTTCCGTTGAAATCATATCCGCTGTTCCTGTTCTGTAGCAATACAGACGATGTACTTCTGCCACCGCTGTCAGTTTGGATATTTAAAACTTTATGTGACATCAATAAAAGTGAATACTTATTGTTCTAAATATTTCTCTTGTTAAAGTTCAAAGAGTGTAAGCAGTATTTTGGAATAACCTGTATTTGAAGTATACGCGTCTTAAACTTTTAAACAAAAAACGTGAGGTTTCTCTGACTTCTTGGGGTATAGAAATTTAAAAAAACTTAAAATTTCTAAAATCATGAATATTAAGATTTCCAGATAAGTTGATTCCTTACTTAGACAGCGAATAAAGATTGAGATTTTACTATAAGGAATTATAAGGGAAAAAATTAATAGGGAACTTACTATCGAACAGGTCGTCGTCAAGATCATCTGGAGTATCAATGTCGTCCGGCGTAGCTAGATCATCCAGTGGTGAAAGCACATCACTTTTATTACTGAGAGAATCCATACTCTTTTGATCATCATCATCCACGTCTTTTAACACATCAGAGGTCAGAACATCCGGATTAACAGTAATTTTCCTTCTGGAATCTGAGTTCCGGGCATTCGACGTATTCAGAGTTTTGGGTCGTTCTAAAAAATTGTTCTGTTAGGAAGTATCGAGAACAGACATGGATATTTTTCAACGCTAGTTACTTTAAGCTTCATTTCAATTAGATGCACATCAGCAAGGGGGGAATAACACATGAATGGGGGGTCAGCTAATTCCAAAATAAGCCTGGATTGGATGCGCAGCAGAAACATCGATAAGACAGGTTATTTTATTACCTATTTTACCTATTATTATTGACTTTCTATGCCCTGAAAATATAATTTTCTTTTTAATATGGCTAAACTTACATAAATACCAGTCGCAGAAATTTTAAATTAAAATATTCGTATTGATAAAAGCTATTAATTATTTTATGAGACTGGGAGGACTGAATGGCAAAAACAAGCATTTAATATTGTTACATATTGTATAGTACATTTTATTTCAGGACAGATGTGAATTCAAGTGTGAGCTTATGCAAATCATTCACGTATGACTCAGAAGTACATAATGACTGCAAAAATGGAATGAGTGCCTATTTGCAAAGCATGTTCATATTTTTTCATTTGAAGCAACCCCCTAATGCTACAATGCATTTTCTCGGTCTTCTAAAAGCTGATTTTTCTCTCTTAAAAAAAGGTGTGTATTAGGGTGCGTATGCGCTCTAGAACACTTATGAGGACATCGGGAAACATGTGGACTATACTTGGCATGTGACAGCATTTGCTACCTGCCCATATAGGACAGACATTGCTTTTCAAATTGTCTGCCAAGTCTGGTCAAAATTTGAAAGTTTGAAATGCTTTTCCCTACTAAAAACTTAGCAATAATCCTTTATTCCGTGGATGGAAGCACTCCTTATATATTCATCCCTCTAAGGCTCTGACACATGCGATACATGCGATTGACAAGATCAAATTTTTACTACGTTGGTTGTAATATCCAAGATCTTTTCCTATCCAAGATCACTTACTACACTACAGTGTGTATCCAAGATCACTTTCTACACTGCGCGAATCCAGTATTCATATTTGAATGCTTTGATAACAGAGAAATTGCAAGCATTACTTATGGCTTTTTATTTTCTTCCAAAGAATAAGAATGCTTGTGACAGTTACGTTAGAGATCTGGATCCTGAGAAAGGCCAGTTTACACCTGAGAAAGTACTTTACTTCAAACTTAAGATAAATAAAAAAATTATAATGATATTAGATCTTGTAAGCCCTGAACTCAAGGTTCGATATGAAGAATTTTTTTTCGTTTTAGTTGTTGCTTTAGGATACTCACCTTTATGCCCTTTGAAAAACGCGGACCTAAAAATAACAGGAACCTATGACTAATTAATGAGATAAATTAGCAATGAGATTGCGTGAAACACAAGATTAACGTGCTTTCTTAAAATCTAGAAATAACTATTTCCGTATGGTTTTGCCATAAGAGGAACATGTACTAAAAATACTGGAATGAATCAAAAAATTAGAGTTACTGATAGTTTAGCAGCTTTATTTTTTAAAAAATCACTGACACATTTAATTTATGATCGAAATAAAATATAAATTTGCTTAAAGTGGAGTAATTGCGTCAGAACTACACGAGTTACTAATTTGATTTGTGAATAATAAATTTAGAATAGTAAGAAAATATAATGTTAATAGAGAAGTCTGAAATTTTTTCGGGGAGAAAAACTGGACTCTTCCGTTAAACATATTTTTCTGCCCACGTAAAAAGCCTTATTTGCAGCTTAATAAAATTAGAACTTTTGCAAAATATTTCAGTTTTGAAATTCATCTAAATCTAAAAAAATAATCTGACCCTTCCTGGAGCGATGCGGGTGATGGTGGCCTTTACCCATGATGGAGAATGTCGTTGATTCTTCTTCATCATCGTCTTCAGTGTCAAGACCCTGAAATATATATTCCTTGAAAAATTCTGGCGATGATTATTAAAACTTTACATTTTCAAAAATAAAGTGGTATATTATCATGCAGAAATAATTTTTCACAGATCGTTAGAGTCTCTAAAAGAGATATGATTTTTGTGCCCGCTTTTGATTGAGGAAGTTAAGCTATTTAAATTGGTGGTTCTTAACCTGTTTTGCACCATGCACCCCTTTCACTATTTCTAGATCATTCCCCCTCCTTTCCCGAATTCGAAAAATACGTAAGCACACATTTATTTAGATTTAGATGATTTTTTATGTGCTATAAAGCACATAACTAACAAAACAAAACAAAAAAACTAAACAAAAAAAGTATAAAAAATGTTGATAAATACTAAAACTTCCTTAAAATTAGTTTTATATATTCTTTAACTGAAATTAAATACTTAACAGTCAAATAAAAGGCTGACCACTTCCCTCTTGAAATTCCTTTCTAAAGAGAATTTTCCCTTTGTTGGGAACCTCTGATGTAAACCAACAAAAAATATACTTGGAATAAAGTTAACCTGAAAACAATAGGAATATATAGTGACATGTTTATGTTCTTCCCCATGTCTGAATCGAGTTTGAACTATATTAATTAAAAAGTCTTCCACGAAGGCATCATCCCCCTTATTAATATGATAACTGTCGAGTGTTTCTCATCATAATCAATTATAACAACCACTCCACTGCAAGCTCTTTATCGTAAAACGTAAATCTTCAACTTTTGTTCATTAAATTTAAATAATCTGCTACTGGCCTTTATTTTTCCCCCTTAAAAAAGGAGATCATGTTATTCCTTGAGTCTTATAAAACGAGTCAAAACTTCAGTGAGTTTCGTAAAGGCTTTTCAGATGCTTATGTCTTAAGGGGAAATATATGCAGTCTACATGCCTTACCTAATTAACAATTTTCACTTTGCTACAATTTCGAGAAAACTGAAGAAATAAAATTAGACAGTTGATTGTAAGCAATCGGGTTAATTAATAAATTTTCTTCTAATTAGAATTCGAACTTGTAGCAAAAATTAATTTGGGTAGGGTCGTACAAATCGTAATCGAGAAGTTCCCGGCTTTGCATGGGGCTTCCAAATCATTAATTAATTTTATATTAATAAATACACCGAATGTCTAAAAATAAGGACTACACACTTCGTAATTCCGGCACTGTTTGTTATAAAGAATTACATCCCAAATGAGTTAATTAAAGCAAATTTATTTTATTGTTGGAATCAGTTTCAACAGCAAAATAGGAATAATAATAAAATTATATAAAAGCTAGATTTTAATGAACAATTTTTTTTTTTCCATTTCATATGATAGAAGTTATTTTAGTGAGTCGTAGCAACTGAAGCTTTACGGAAATTTTTATTGATCTTTATAAGAATTTTGTCTCGCTTTTTCTTTTCTCTGAGCTTCTAAGATCACCTAAGGATCAAACCTCTTTTTGTTTAATGTTTGTTTGATAAGAGTTAGTTATTAAATTCTGGAGTTCATATCCATTTTAAAGGAACAGAAATAAACTAATTCAGCAACTGATCAGATTTGTAGTAAAATTCAAAAGTATAATACGCTCAGAATTTTTTTTCCATATTTAGCATTAAAAATATACATACATGAGTATTATATTAATGATTATATCTCCTAACTAATTTTTGAAATCCATATTCTACTCTGAAGCTCTTGATACTGCACTCACCATGTAAAAGGTACGTATATTGACCTCAGAAGAGATACATAACTCGTATACTGCAACTATACGTGTAGTTTCTGCATTGTGGAGTACAATGCATAATTACGGATAACAGAATTAAAAAGCATTCATAGCATACCACTAGTTTCCAAGCTGTAATAGGGCCCACCAGCGGCCGAGCGGTAAAGATGCTGAACACTGGTAGTTCGGTCCGCGGTTCGAATCCCTCGAACGGGCTGGCTGCATGGGCGTTTTCGTGGTTTTTCCCATGTGTAACGTGTATACGAGTCAGTTTCCCTTAGAAAGTCATCCACGAAGGCATCCCTCCCTTTAGACAGATAGCCCTCGTGTGCTTTGCCATAATTAAGTAATCCAATCTAATCCAGTCCAAGCTGTATTAGCATCATTACATTACTGTTACTCTTCGTCGCCATAATTACTGTAAATAAGAACGTTTTTTGTACCAAAGCTCGCACTAATGAGAACAGAAGGAATGCTGAAAGCAAAGTGGAAGGAAATCTGCGATTATTAGTTTGGGCGATTACGGAAAAGCGCTTGATGGTTATCTTACATATGGATGGATGTCTTCGTGAAGGACTTTCTAACGGAAACTTTACACCGCTGAGATGACTTTCGATCCAGGCGTGAACGTCGCTCAGAATTTGAGCACCATCCTAGCGAAGAGAATCGAATTACCTGCCAAACCACAGTCTAGGTTCGGAATGGCAAACCAGACAGTATCTGATGCTGTGTTTAACTGATACATTTAATAAATAAATAAAAAAAGGGTGTTACAATCCTTAATGTTATAAGTGTGTTACAAAGAAATGTGTCATTGCATTAGCATAACAGTACATATTCAGAAGATAGCTAGAAAGCAGATAGAAACACACAAAGCAAATAGAAACACAAGCAGATAGAAACACACAAATACATTATACACGCATATCTACAAAAATGCACCTATAATTTGTATGATTAAAATGAAGGTGCAACCGTTCACATACCCAGTAGCACATAGAGCTTACTGCTATTTCGCCCTTTCCCGTTTCATTCCCAGCTTGAAATAGCGTTTTTTCATCCGCAGCCTTCTTCCTACCCATTTTCTCTTTCCTGTTTCATCCACTGTTCGAGAAGCCACCTTGCGATAAAGCGAACTCCTGTTTCGTACACCAGCTTCCGTACCCAAACAGATGAATTTAAGTCAGCAGTCAAGTAATACGTTGCTGGCTCTTATTTATGTTACACATGAGGATGTCCACGAAAAGACACATGCAGTCGCCTCGTTCGAACTACCAGTGCTCATTGATCGAATCAGTCGAATCAGTAGTGATCAGTAGTTGAGTGGTTCGAACTACCACTCAACTACTGATGGGCATGGAATTGGATTTAACTACCCGAACCGAGCACTAGTGCGTACATACACGCATATTGTTACAATCCTTACATACATGGAAACATCCTTACATCTGTAAATACATGGAAACATCCTTACATCCGTACATACATGGAAAGATAGCTCTGAGAAAGTCTGCACGCTGTGTGTACCACACTTTGTCGTCACTCGGAAAACATGCCGAAACGTGGACCTTTCTTTTTGTTTCGCAACAGTAAACCGCAGATACTGAATCATCGGATACTGGGCAAGATGGTATATGAGATTTATTTTAATTTCACTAATGAACATATTTGAAAAACGTATTTAAACCGGTATGGGTAAGAAAATAAAATCAGTACAAATTTCGGATTTTAAAGGATGTTTCATTTGCTGAACATTAATTGACAGTTTATGGGGTATAAGGAAACATTCGAAGCATCATACTATTTTTATAACCTATTTGCTTGTAGTGGGATCATAATGTAATGCTTTGAATTTCCTCATTGCTAATAATACAGTAGCATCATTCTTTTACAAATAGCTCAGTATAGAAAACAGAAGTCTTTTCCTGTCCATTATTACAGCATTTCGCATAAACAATTTTTAATTCTTGCGCTGAGGTAGAGCGAAGCAGCCTTGTATAACAGAAATTATTTACTAAAGGAATCTTACACTGAGATTCGCTATGTGTTTATTTTTCAAGTAACTGTGACATCATTAAAGTAATTTCGGTTAAATTTAATTCAGTGAAATCGGGCAAAAATTACCATCTTCCTACACTGGAAGACTTATTTTCCTTCTAAGTCAGTGGTGTGTTGTGCTCTCGAGGACCCTTTTAGCATGAAATATATTTTACGGAACTCTTAATTATTTATGCTTTTGCTTAGATAGTTTCATATATGCAAGTTACTTTTATTTCGATACTGGAATTATTAGAATCTTAAGTTTAATTTACAAGCTTGTAAAAATTAGCTTTGTAATAGCAATTAAAATATTGGAAGTATAACATTTTTTGTGAGTTTCTATTGCAGTTTTATTTGGAAGGAAGAAGCACTTTCTATGTCATTCGATGTGCAAAATCTGAACTAGCTGTTTGAAACGAGTAAACATAAACTTGATTTGATATCCAATTACTTTCGAATTGGTTTTAATGTACTCAAGGTTTGAAAAAGTCCTTCTGAAAGAGCATATTGTGTGAAAGGAAAGCAATATAGCTTTTAATAGCTTTTCTGCCAGTTCTCAATATAAACTCTTATTGCAAATGAAAACGAGAGTGATGTTATTTTGCTTCAAAGAAAATTTCATGGATTTCTTGCATAATTCTGCATGCTGATTTCGTTTCCAAAGAAGTCAAGGTTTTTTATGTCCATGAAATCTTTTCGCAACGAAATTGCTCCTAGTGAAATAGAACAATAAACAAAATTTTAGCTTCAAAAGCCCTCGCTGTACACAGATTATTAGATCTTGTAACTCCAGGCCTCCGCACGTCGCAGTTAAATATCCGTGCGCTAACATATTCCTAAATGAGACAAGGAAAGCTTTTTGTATGCAGTCTGTGGGATATAGTCTTCTTAGCTATCAAAAAATGTAAGTAGATCTACTTAAAAGTCTAAGCTGCAACTTCTCGCAGACTCGAAGGTGAATACAGCGGGAAAAGAATTGAACACAATAGTTTACAGACGGCACAGACTTACGTGCTTATACAGTCACCGACAATTTGCGGTGAGGAACTAAACAGGTAATTTAACACTAAATTCAAAGGTAATTAGTGGTGAAAAACTACATAATTTGATATAACCCAACAGGCTAACGCAGAAACCTACACCTGCAGAATAATTATTTCTGCGGCAAGAATGTGAAGCCGATATTCAAAGTTAACAGATGGTAGAATTAACAACGTGGGCTCACAATAGCGAAACACGCTCTAATTAAACTTTTTACTACTTCAGTTAAATTACACTCTCGTTTACCTTAACTGATTTACATACTGAGGAGAAAACGCGAGGGGAATAAGAAAAGGCAGCGAAGGCTAACAAATTAAAACAACTATTAATAAAAATAATAGAACCCTACAAGTTGATCTGACTTTTACTGCAATTTCTAGTTTCTTAACCATATATTATCAAAGACCTTTATTACGGACAGATTTGCAGAGGAAATAGAGTTCAGGTATAATTGGTGAAAGACTTAATTGCTGATATAGCAACTGATGATCACACCATTTGGGATTTCTGTTGTTATTACAAACTGCTATTACTCATCCATTTGTTTCAGACGAACAATTTTTTCAAACAATTTTTCTACCTGCTTTATCACTGAAACTAATGTTTCCAGCTCTGCTAACATACTGCCTTTGGTCCGCTCACGAAACTAGGACTTCCATAACATAGTTAAACCCGCTGTGGCAGATGAATTACCACTGAAAGAAAGATGCACGGTTTTTTTAGGTTTTCAACAACCAATCAGCTGGCAGCATCGAATGCCCCATCATCAACTATTATTTGTAATTGAGAACTAGTTCCAATTTTGATATGATAACCCCAAAGTGACCCGAGGTAACTGGTTGTTTCATATTAGATGACAAATCAGAAAAATTGTTCTAAAGAATTGCTTTTTCAAAATGTATGATACGACGTTAAGAGCTATTCAAGGAACAGCAACATTCCTGCGTTTTAACAAGTTTATCTAGGTGTTTTCAGGAGCAAAATACAAAGAATTTTGAGCCGCTGTAGTGCAATTCCGAGTTTTAGTTCAAGGTAAACACCTTGATTCTTTGCTAAAGTGTTTACCATAATTTCACCTTTTAGCCTCCCTTTTCAAGTTTTATTTGAAGCAAATAAATTCGTTTTCAAGTTTGTTCAGGTTACTTCAGAAGAAAATTATGAGCCAATGTAGTACAAAACTTGCAACTAGTTTTAGCTGAAGGTAAACAGCTTAATTCTTTTCTAATTTGTTTACCTTCATTTTACCTTTTAGTCAGTCTTTTCTAACTTTATTTGAAATACTATAAGTTCGCTTCCTTCACCTTATGCTATGATTTGGGTATTAATTTTAGTAAGTTTTATAGGAGCTTTTAAATCGGAAGCTATGAAACTGTCGTAGAGGTGGGAGTCAAAGAACTCCGCCGACATATATCATTTAGCATTGGCCATTGAAGCACACTAGTGGCGGAGTTGCGACATCACGTGACAATATTGATCAGCTTGTTTTGAACGTCAAACTCTCATAGAGCTTGGGATGTGAGTTTGTCAGACGGGAATGTGGACTTAATAAATGAAAGATTTCATCAGATGGCGAGGATGGAGGGAGCACAAGACCAATGTTTTATCAGCAATCTGCTGCTCAAATGCTCTCTGACTGGTAATTCGCGGAAAGAGGTCTTGTTTTTTTTATCTTTTTCTCTCTCAGTGACTAAAAAGCTCAGGGCAGAATATTGTTTACCGCGGTAAAATTTCGTTGAAAAGACAGGCATACTCAAGACTGCATAAAAGTGTCACTCTGAGATTAAGCATTCTCCGGTTGGGAAATATAAAGGAATTATGAAGTAGCCTATAATAGCTAAATGAAATACATCGAATTTAAATTTCTAACCTGCCCATTGTGTGAAATAACTCAAATACTATGATTGCAATTAAGCTACAGCAACTCACTCGATTAATAATATTTGGGTTCTCTTCTCAACTTCTTTTATTCATTCGTTTTTTCACATACTTCTAGAGAAAGCGGGTTATATGAAAGCTATGCCAAATGAAGACATGCTAAATGTTTAGCAGAATAAAAAAATAGATAATTTTATTAGAGATAGGAAGCTTACGCTGAAGCAAGTATGCTACAAAAGGTAAGCCCAAGATTATTTATAAAGTGCATTTTTACTGCCGAAACTTTAAAATAATGTGCTTGTGAAGCAATTTTAAAATAATCTTTTCAGAAAGAAGAATATTGGACATGCCATTCAACTGTCACTTTTACAGGCATGGAACCAACTCTCATTCATTGATAAAAAAATATTACTTCCCTTCATTATCACCAAAAGTAAAAGTACTATGCTTTTGACTAGCGTAAGTCTGATATGAGTGTTTTTCACGCTAAACCAATAGAAATGATAATTAATGCCAATGTAGAAAATTGTTTTAGTATCACAGGCAGTGCCAATCCTAGACCGTAGGCCGCCTACGTGCAAATTAAAACTGGCCGCCCTTTTTCACAGAAATATAATATGCCTGATGATCATTTCGCAGATCACGTACTATGCACCATCTTGACCCTCGTTAAGATCGGCCCTGATCACAAGAAGCCAGAAGTCTTTGAAGTCCTGAATTTGAACTTACTGGCTTCTTTCTTCTATTCATATGAACCATAAACGAAGCATTTATTAGTTTATATACAGAAAGTAGTTGTGTAAAAATGAAATTACTAGAATAAGGAAGATAAATATTTAAAAAAACAGAAATAAATAAAACCATCTTTTTTTCTGTGTAAGTCAAGAATTATTATTTAATAAGAATATGAGTCATCCATTTTACTTGTTTGGGGAACTTAAGGTAATTAAACCAGAAATACTTTTAAAAAACTGTCATCGAACGAAATTTTATGGTACCATTGGCTCCGTTTTCTCCAATAAAAATTTTTCTATGCCCTGATAATGGATGCCGTCTAGTCTGTAGGCTCGGCGCCTGGGCTGCGGTTTGACAAGCAGTAGTTTTTCTTTGCTGAGGTGGTAACAAACACTGTTTGGTTTACCACCGCAGCCTGAAGCCATCTTAACGGTGGACCGTCTATGTATAATAGCATTAATAATTTTTTCCTTTTTTCTTTTTTAATTCAAATGATCATGGGAACGTATTCGGTAGTGCATTTGAAATGGATAGATTAAAACTAGCAAACAGGAAAAGTAATTCGAATTAACAATCTAAAGAAGATTTTTAAAGATAACAATGGTTAAGAACATCAAGAACATATTAGCTTTTTTGTTTTCTGTGTGCTAATAAAAGCAGCAGAATTCTTGATAAAAGAACAGAAGTATGTCTTAGTGGAGAGCAGGAACAAGAAATCATTTACTGTACAAAATCCAGCTTCTAGCTATCTTTTTATCAACATCATATTAATTCGTTTTTTGCCTCAATTTTTTTACTCATTTTATCTCTTGAAAATTGAAAGGAAAAATTAAATAGAGCATGCCATTTTGTGGAAAAAGAGGGAAGACAAATTTAGCGGATTAAAAAGCACATACGAACAAATATACTAATATTAATGCATTCTGTGTTTTAGTTACAATGTTTACTTTTAATACTCTTCTTTTGATTTATGCAATGTATTTTGCTGTCTGTCTGTACTTAGCACATTGCTATCGTTGATTAAATTTTCTAAGCTATATTCTGAAAAATTAAACTGGGAATACTTCATAAGAAGAAATATGCGAGTAAGTAGGATAGCTAACAAGCCTCAGATATGTCTGGGCTAGTGACTACTTTTAACAGTTATCTTTAACTACAGACTCGAGTTAAATGAAAACTTGAACTTTAACTCAAAGCTTTTAACAACCACAAAAGTGCATTCAGTAACTAAAACTTACCAAGCCACAACTTGGCAGCAAACTGAAATGTTTCAAAATACAGTTTCTAATTTTAGACATTTGATAGAAACAACAATTCGAATTAAAAAAATATCAGTAAATATGTGGTAATATGAACTAATGCATTGATTGTGTACAATAAGTAACTAAATATACAATGAGCAATGAACTAAAAACCTAAAAGGAAAGCATCCTTCTTACTAAAACTTCCCTAACACAAGTAAAGCAAGCAATTAGTCACTTTCTATATTTATATATTATCACAATATAAATCAGTGCAAGTATGATAGCATCTGCAGACTCCAGTTAACCGAAGAAACAAATAAATCGAGCTGAAAAACAACACACGTACACTATCACCCCCCAAAACAAAATCTTATATCAAAGTAAAAATAGTATGCTTACTTGTGCTTCCCTGTTTCGTTTCTTCAAGAGTTTCAAGTGTAATGGGCTATCCGGAAAGTCTACTGTCTCTGCGAAGTAGACACCTCTGTCGTGGGAATCTTCTTCAGGCTCTGAATCCGAATCTTTACTACCGCTTTGCAAAGGATCTGAGAACTGGGCTTTCTCTAAGGTTTCTTCCTTTTCTGTGCCGCTATGAAAAGAATTATTTCATAGGTGACTCACGTAGCTTTCAAGCTGGTAACAAATTGGCTAATAATATCCATTTCACTTGGATCTCTATTCATAATAGATATAAACCATAAAAAAAGAACAAATTTGAGATTTAGAGACAATGCTTCTTCTAATCAACTATAAAGCAGAGATTTCCTTTTTACCGTAATTATAAAAATTATGAAGAAATGGAAGTAGGCAGAAAATAAATAGCCAAACCAGGCTAATAGAGGAGTTTATGCAGAAAAGTAAAACAAGTTTCATCCAGTACTGCTGAAGTCACATGTATGACGTACTCCATGTCCTGGATAAATTGATATAAAGATCACGACAGAGCTGCGGGATTAATAAATTGTCCATTTACTTTTATCCTTTCGTAGTGTATTTCACAGAAAATTTTGTATTTTAATTCTGTATGTAATCATAAAATTTGTTATTCCAGTTGGATTTTTCCTTATGTGGGGATATTCACTGGGTTTTTGTTGTGGCATTTGTGTTTAAGTTTTACTAAAGAAATGTTATTTAACTTAATTCTTTCTTTTCTCCCTCATTTCGCCACGAGATTCGCTCATTCGAAGATTTGTGCATATTTTGAGTGGCAAGAAGTTTTACTATAAAGTGTAGAATCTTAAGAATAAGAGTCTGAAGGTTAGGCCTGCTTACACTGTCCTGCCTGTCGAAGAAAAACCGTTGGTGACGCTAAAGCTTTCTTGCTGAGACTACTTTAGACTGAGGTTAGCTCCAGCTTTGTGTGCTCGAAATTCTTTCATGTCTAGGAATTCTTGCAGTGTCTGCCAAGGTTAGATTAAACTGTTGAATTTATTTTCTTTGTGAAAGGAAGCCTTGTAATGAAACCAGGTCCAGGATGACTGGTAATTTTATGTTCGTAAATTTTAATTTAAACACAAGTGGCGAGGTAGAATGAACTTGAAGCATTTTAATGCCGTGCATGTTTTTTGATGGTTGACTGTTGTGGTGGTGATAACTCACCGCCCAGAACAAACATAACATCGTAGGTTTATGGTAGTTGGCGCCGCTAAGTTAGTTGGAATCCACAGCACAGGTGTTGCAATGTTCCCGTCGTATGAGTCATTTGAAGCGCAAAGAAATTTCTACGCTCAGTCTTGCCTAAACTTTATGCATCAAAATATCAAGATGATTAATAAAGTATTTGTCGCATTCAGAATTTTGTGTAGAACTTGTGTATACATTTCCAAAGTGGTTATTACCAAATGAGTTCAAAGGGGACCAACTTGCAGGGATCGTTTTTTCTAGCTTTGGAAGGAGAAAATCGGCACAGTGATACTCTTGAACGGTTGCGACATGCAAATAAGGTGAATCTTCTGATAAACTCTATAATGATGTAACTTTCTACTAATGTGCTGCAGAATGATAAACGTTCTCCCTATGTCAGCTAAAGAATTTCTCTCTATCCAAGTCAGCGTGGAAATGTATGTCTGTTAAATGTATCCTTTTGAGCGGATGAAAATGAAAATATTTCTTTTATTATGCATTACAGTATTGGTAGCTTAATAGTTCAGAGAGAAACCTTTACGTCATTTTCTGGAAATTGTTAATTAAACACTTTACGTTTAACAACGAACGAATTTTAAAATGAAAATCTTTGGAACATTTTATACTCGAATATTTTGAAGATCCACAAATGTTTTAAACAGATATTTCTTATTTAATAAAATCTCATTTAACATCTTTTTTTTTTAATTTAACAATCAATCAGTTGCCAACATAATAATTTTAATTATTCTATTACTATTTAATAAAATATTTTATTAATATTCTATACATATTAATTAATATATAATAGAATATTAATATTATTTTAATTCTCTCTTCGTATCTTAATTCTTGTGTACCAAGTTTAAGGGCATGTGCATTTTTTAAAGTATCTCATTTAATAAGATGACATTTTGGTAAAAATATAAATACCATAAAGAGACATACAAATAAACATCTACCCAAGAATTATAATCGCAGAAAGGACAAAAGTAGATTAAGAGAAGGAACATACACACAAACCTATCAAGATTCCAAATTCATTACTTTTACAGCTTTTAAAACGCCTTTCTGTTACAATTATAGGAATGCTTTTTTAATATAAATTAATATTTTTCTGAGAGACATTTACAGATTAAAGCAATGGTTCTAAAATTATAATTGAATCTTCAAAAATAATTATTCTTATTATGTCGTACTACACTGGACGTGGGGGGGGAAGGAAAAATTTACATATATGAAAGCAAAATTGTATTTACAGTTCCCGATATTTATAAAAGTTGATGAAAATAAAAAAAATTAAAATTGATATTTAACTAAATTTAAAATTAAAGAAATTAAATAAGGTGAATCTCAATTTTAGCTTATTTATTATACGCCGTCTTACCTACTTCGATACGACGCGTCAATTAGCTAGATATGACGCGTAAATTAGTCTATCTAGTGTTCTAAACATTGCATTGCTTATTAGCTACACCCGTCCTCAAAGAATTAAATGTGTGAAGATACCGCAACACTATTGAATAAGCTCAGTATCATGCATTCATAATTTTTTTAATAAAAACTCACAAGAATGAAAGTAACCAAATGTTAGATAATATAGATTCAGATTCTCTAGTAAGAAAACATTGGAACAGATAAGGTAAAAATTGGGGAGATAGAGATTAGATAAACATTGGGGTAAAACGTTGGACGGGGGGGGGGAATAATTATTACGGAATTCCTGATGTTAGGTTAATATTGAATTCATGATACTAGGCTAATATTATATGATGTTTATTTATACTGAAACTGATTTATAGTGAAATAAATTCTAATTTAATGAAGAAGTTTTCGAAATTTCTTTCTTATCAAATACTTTCAATTTTTATTATATTTTTTAACAAATTAGCTTTGCAATTTAAATTTATAATGCTTAATTACTCACCAGTCCTTAGATGTTTCGCAGCTTTCCGGTGAAGCTTTTCCACTTGCAATATCTGCGTCATAATCTTTAGGTTTTGACAATCGGTTGTTTTTTAGCACAACACTTGGAGTCAAATCATCCGTCATTCTGCAACGAGTACAAAGGATTTTTGTTCTCAGTTGTCAAAACTATAATTACAAAGCATTGAATAACGAGGGTATAAAATTAGTTATATACAGTATTTTTTCAAAAAATAAGTTGGAGTTGGAAATTTGGGCAGTTTGTGTGTGGGGAAGATCTGACTGATATTTGATAATACAACTAACCCTTAAAAAACCCAGCGTTGAATCACGCAAGTCCAGAATTTGCAGATTTTTTTCTTAATAGATATTGGAAAAAATATATCGGAAATACACCAGACAAATTTTGTAACTTGCAAACATTAAAAAGAATTTTAAACTTAAATGTATCAGAAGTGCGTAGCATGTACAAGCATCAGTGTATTTCATCATTTACTCTTAAACATTAATTTGGTGCAATAATTTAAAATTTTCCCAGATGGTAGCAGTAGTAGAAGTAGTAGAAGGTTAGGTTAGGTTATCTCACTATGACAAAGCACAAGAGGATTATTTGCTTAAGGAATTGGATGCCTTTGAGAAGGACGTCCTAAGTGAAATTGGCTTGCATTCACGTTACATAGGTACAGGTTGAAGCTAGGCCGGCAGCAGTGCATTTCCTTAGGTTATATTAGGTATCGCCGGGCCTTTGTCACTGTTAAGTTCCCGCCTGAGTTTTGAGGGAAAAAAAACCGGGGTGCGCTACAAGGGTCTCCCGCTCTCTTCCAATACCATCAACTTTTCTCGTGAGGATGCTCAGCTCGCCGTGTATTTTGAATGCTTCCTTTGCCGCATAGACACTATATTCTTACAAACACCCATGCATTCTTCGGGATTCGTACCTGGGCCCATAAGTATCAGCGTCAAAAATCACTATACCAGTTGGACGCCATTCACAGGGGGGGGGGAGACTAACGTGCAGCCAGCCGTTCTTCTGAGCTCAAACCAGGTCGACATATCAGTATTACATGGTTTTAATCCTTCGGTCACTCGCAGTGAGAAAGAGTAAACTGGCGTTAAGATAAATGATATTTGCATATTATTAACTGTTACATATATTGTGCTATTGCAATATTATCACAGCCACCTCTTGTTTCGAGTATTGTGGTGAACTTAAATGTTATAGTATCTACTTAATAAAAGGCCGTTGGGAAATTCATCAATCCAGTAAACTGAGCTTTGCAGTGAAATGTAATCTTCCGTAGTACTTATTTCTTATCGCATTTCGAACAATCCTATAAAACTTATGCTGTACAAGAAGTCCCGTTCGTAGTTCCACCCAAGAAGTAGAAAAGGGTCATGACATTTAAAAAGGGGGAGGACTGAACTGTTTGACATGTTCTGCAGTCTTTTTTTAAATGCAAAAATATTTTTAGTATTCTATTACGAAAAGGCGTGTAATCTATATGTTGTAAACATTTTTACTATTCATGATTATGGTTTTTGGTTTCCTATGATTACGGCAAAACCTCGAGGGCCATCTGCCTAAGGGGAGGGATGCCTTCGTGGAGGATTTTCTAAGGAAAACTGGATCGTATGCACATTAAATACGCAGAAAACCACGAAAGTATCCCTGTAGCCATTCCGTTCGCAGGATTCGAGCCTCAGACCGAACTGCCAGTGTTCAGCGACTTACCGCTCGGCCGCTGGCGGGTCCATTCACTATTATGAAGTAATAGTATCAATTATAGTATTTTCATCACTCTTATAAAGCATTCATATTGTCATTACGTTTTTATGAATGCATGAGCCTTGTGAACGTGTAAGTAAAGTTTCATGTTTTTCTTTTTTCAAGGTATCTTTCCAAATTTTACTTTCTAGAGGCAATCATACGCAAAATCTATACAATATTTTGCATCTCAAAAGAGAATAGTTATGTCGATACTGACAGGTAAACGCTTCCCCTCGTAAACGACACGAATTTAAACTATACTGAAGAAAATAAAGCACTGTTCTACAAATGCATTTTCTCTTCCTCATGATCCACTGTCTTAAGGAATTTTACTTTTTTCTAGTTTACTTTAGTAAAAATACAGCATATAACATCTGAAATATGAATTCAGTTCCCGAGTTCATATTATCAATAAGTGGATTTTTAGGTGTCAAAATCAACTGTTATTCACGTGTTAGTTATAACTTCAGCTTGATGAGCTAGGCTAATATCATATATTTTCTCGAAATTTTGGGGGTAAAATTTAACCAAGTCATCTCAAGCTGTATATAACAAGGAACATGAGAGGGAATCGATAAAACACGAGAAGAAATATGTACATGAGAGGAAATAAATAAAACATAGTCTTATGAATCATAAGATTCTAAACTTTCCATATGGTAATTATGGAGTTTGGCGCTTTAACATCCATTTGGCACTTTAACATTCATTTGGCGACTAACATTCATTTGGCACTTTAGTATTCATTTGGCGACTGGCGTCCCGTTACCAAAAATATATCTAAAAGTGGGAATGAATCTCTATGAAAGGAGTTTACTTTTAATCAAATTAAAATTCGCTTTATGAAGAAACGTCATTTAAATAAATTTCACTAGACGATTATTGTTTCAAATCTTTAAGCCTCCAAACCTTCAGTGGCGATATTTTCTATAAGATCTATAGAATATGTGAGTATTTAAAATGAGTATTAGCGTTTTATTCTTGGACTTATATTTCAAACAGAAATGTCTATCCGCATGAGTGTTTGGAGGTTTTTCTCCTGTTTAATGCACGTATGGCATAATTTCTTTTACCCCTTTAGAAAAACGTGTAATCTGAGAGATACAGCTCTGATGTATTTTACCACAGTTGAACACTGAATCTGATGCTAATGACAAAGAATGCGTGTACTTAGGAGCGCAGTGATGCAAAATTTTGTAACAATATAAGAAATTTTTCATTACTTTTGCATGCGTAATTGTTATATATCAAAAGTATATAATTTCACTAGAATAAAATAAAACTTCAAAAATAATTGAAAGCATTTAAAATATTTGTAAACCAAAATTAAAGAATCCGGAGAAAGAGTAAGTGAAGATATCAAATTCTTTCGCAATACCAAGATATCAGAAAGCTTCTAAGGATAACACCAATTTTTTTTATTTATTTCAGAGATAAACGAGACTTGTGCACGCAGAAAACTCATTACTGTACGTTTAAAATAAGAAAAGCTGAATTCAAAGCTTTTTTTTTTTAATAAACAAAACCTCTCTAAGCAAAACTTTAGCCAACAATGCTTTGTGGGGATTTGTTTTTATTATATTAGTTAAGGAATTTATCAGATGAAATAGCCATCTAATAAAACTGTGATGGATGAAATGTTAGCAAACTTTAAAATTAAAGAACATTTAATCCTAATCTATAATTAGTTTTATAGTAAATCTGTATTCGGTTTTTGGTGTTCTGACACAAGTCATCTTCTTTATGTGCAAAAATGTTCTGCCTAACTTCCTAAGCAAAGTTTCCACCATTTTATTCCATTTTTTGCTTCCTTGAATAAAAAGGACCTGAGGCATATTCTCTTGAAACGCATTGAACTTTTCTATAAAATTAACACCAATAAAAATTAAATTTTGCCTAATTTTGAAATACACCTAGTCATCGCAATCAGTCGCAAATAAAAGTTCAGTGACTGGAATTTAGAATTTGCGACTTTTTCTGAGTCATTCGCTTGCGATATCTCAAGACGTTCCCATTTTTGTGAAGAATATCTAAATGATTTAACTACCTAGGTTTCATCCAGTAATAAGAGTAACATTACAAGTATTAAAACTCAGATCCCACTAGGAAAATAACATTAGAAATGTTTAGCCACAAGAAGGACTTAAGAGGCAAAGAACGAATATAAGCAGAAAATGAATATATATATATATATATATATATATATATGTGTGTGTGTGTGTGTGTGTGTGTTATATATATAACACACACACACATATGTATTGTATTTCAAAACACAGTTTCTCAAATCTTTTGAAAGTGTATAAGGCAGTATAATTCTTCATTAGGGAATTAAATTTGAGGAGGGAAAATGATTAAGCCGTCATCAATCAAATGCAAATTTCAGTGACACACCTTTGTGGAATAACTTTTGATACGCAAAATATACACTGTTTAAGACAATTAAGGAGTGTAATGATTCTGCGTGTAAACTGCGGATAAGGAAATGTTTTGCTGACTTATATGTGATGTACAGGTGTTGTAGGATATGAAAAAAGAAGAAAAAGCAAGGAACAAGGAATAAATAAATTTTATTGACGAGATTTGTCGGTAAACAAAAAGGCACAATTTGTGCAAATTATACGAACAAACAAAAAATTTTATTTCTCAGGTACAAATGAGTTTAAATAAGGAGTAGGGTTTACCCTGACCGAAACCAATGTCTCACACCTAGAAGGCATGGAATCAATGAGTTAGGTTATCAATGAGTGACAGGCGTTTTCTTACCTACTCCTGTTAGAAGAGAGTTTTTCAGCTGTTGAATTGTTTCTGGAAATGATAAGCGACTAGCAACCATTTTCCGTAGAATGTCCTAAACATGTTTTATCGGGTTCAAATCTGGAACATTATAATTTTCTTTTTTAACATCTTCTATTTAATTCTGGTTAAAAGAGTCGTCGATTATATGGTTATTTCATACCAAAATCACAATAGTCTTTAATTGTTTTGAGTAGTGTATCTTACGTTTGCTTTACAGCGCCGCAGCGTTTGGTATATATTGGTTTATTTCTTAAACAACAGCCCTTTAAATATCCTCGAAGCTGCGAAAAAGATGTCTGAAAGCAACAGTACATTAACTGATGAATTGTCCTAAAAATCTGTCCATCTGAGTTCATGGAGATGACACAACGTGTTGGATTTCATGGCATATAAGATCTACGTGTGAACGCAGCCCAATATTATCCTCGTCTGTGCACTTTACAATCTGCTTGCCATTGTTGTCCCTGTCCGTGATCTTTACTGTATCATAACAAATTTTCATCAAATGTTTCGTATAACTGGCAGACATGGAAATCGAGAAATTCATTCCGATAGCACAGAGCAATCAAATTTGGTGAAAATGTGTAGAAGCTTATGAGCCATCTAGTTAAACCTGCCTAAGCAAGAACTCAACCACTATTAAGTTTTCCTGTTGCAATGTTTTTGGGCTTGCATTAAATACTAGATGTTATTCTACCTAGTAACCATTATTCTTAGATTTCTGAGAAAATATCGATTCATTCGAAAGTAAGATTCTGTTTACATGGTCAGGACATCACTTTAAGCGATTGTAAACAGCGCGGAATGACTAATCTAGGTTACATCCTCCAACGTTATGCATGCTTAAACTAATATGTAGGTACCCCCCTTTGGTGAGCTGTACTCCAGTGAATCGCGAATCGTTGTGTGGAGAGTCTCGAGAGCACGTAGAGTTCCAAGAACGACCGAGCAGAGTCGGGAGCTGTACTCTGGCGCTTTGCCGTGAAGCTATCTTCACCGTTATAACCTGACAGCCTGAAGGCTGTGTCGCTGTTTATTTCAGCGTGTTTACAGTAGATCTTCGACGACTGTAAAACGTGATTTTAGAGCTGTCTCTAATAATACTGGTTAATAAAGTGTGTTTTCGAAACTTCATCAAGTGTCGTCGTTATTCACTCCAAATCCACGAACCCTTAACGCTACGTGAAGAAATACGTAACAATATGCTTTCTTTGAAAGCACTACATAGCACTTAAGTACTAAAACATAGTTGGGTGCCGTCATTTGGCATTCCCAAGAGAAAACCACCTAGTAAAGAAGCAGATGAAGTGGACGTCGTGCCCATGTCCCGGAGGCCAGAAATGAGTCAGTTTTCACCATTCACCTCACACTCCTTTTCTTCTATTGACCCTTGTCCACTCCCTTATTAAAATGGGATGCCATGGGCGTTATCGAAATATTTTCGGTGTTTTTAAAATTTAAAGTGATACAATAGGTTTTCATTCTCCTGTTGGATATTTAAAAAAAAAAAAAAAAAAAAAAAAAAAAAGAAGAAGAAGAAGAAATTTAAAAAAAAAATAAAAAACCTGAAAGGTTTCAGATTTTAAATTGCGTCCAAAGGGGCTTTTTTTAATATTTTGTGTGCTACCTTTATTTATTAAATATCATGTTCTTCGCACTTAAACCATAAAATTCAGTTCAACAGCAATATCTCAAAATAATTTCAAAATGAGCATTTCTTTAGAATTTCCGATACAGTCTCGCGCGCTGGAGATAATTTTTTTTTATTTTTTTTTTATTTTTCTTTTTTCGCGAGGGTTGCCATTGCTCGCTTTGAAATCGTTTAGTTTTTTTAATCAAAAAATTCGTTGAAGTGCTACAAAATGTGAAATCGATAATAAAACAAATTTTAAATTCAAATTAGGGCTTTCACATGCCCATATTCTATGGAAGATTACGTTATTCAAATTTTGATGGATTTAGGTACCGTTGTTTTATCACAGTGCAAGAAACATATATAGTACATTCATACAGATTCTTCATTAATTAATTTCTTTAAATAAAATACAGGGCGATAATATTTGGCCGCAACAATTAGAAAAGTGAAATAACGCTTATCGTGAATCAACGCAAAATGCCAAAACGAAATTAATAGCCCTTCTGGGTAAATTGCCCCTTTGGACTAAAAATCATGATGCATTAAAAAATAAAAACTTATTTTTCCAGAGGCCGAATTTATATTTTCCTTTCCATTCGCATTGCTTCTGCTTTTCCTAGGCCTGATCTTTTCTGTATTGAAAGTGTTTGTTTATAATTTACCCTGGAGATAAGATAATACTAAGTTAAACGAATCTGATGCTATTTATCTTTTTAATGCAAAATAATTTCTTAACCTTTTTAACGTAAAATAACATCATATAACGATTGGGTCCTCTAATATCCCAGTCCCCATTTAAAAGGGGAGTATATAAGGTATTTTCTACCTCCTTCCAGCATGCCTTCGTGATGCAACGGTAGTACATTCGGCGTATATTCGAAAGGTCCAGGTTCGAGTTCCAGCAAGGTCATAGCTCATTTTTCATGTATTCCTGCTTCAAAATAAATTTTATTTTTGTTTCCGTTTAATTTAGCAGCTGCAGGACCCCGAAAATCCATATTATATTTATCGTAATTTTTAATTAATAAAATATTAATTGTTAATATTATATTTTCATACAGTTCCTATTTTACTTCTGCTACTCAAATTATCCATTGTTATTTAAAACAGTACAGGAGATCTAATTGCTTTGAAATTACATCTCCGTACCTATCTTTATGCTATTTCAAGGCATTTATTAATAGCGTATTTTATGCTTATTGCAAACTGTTAATGTTTTTAAAATTTAAGTGTGATAAGTTAAAAAAAGTATTTTAATAGTACGACAAAAAAAATTATTTTGCCTGCGAGAGATGCTTTTATTACCATGTTTAAAACAGTGAAAAACGCATAGAACTACTGTAAACAGCAATCTAACTAGCAGATAAAAACGAACAAGGCAGGTAAGCTTATCAGAGAAGGGGCTATTTACTTCGTACTTCCACGGGAAAATACCCTGGGCTTTAGAAAGGGTATTAAATAACGATAATCTTCTTTTGTCTGAAAGAATGCTGAACTTTTACCTTTCATTAGTTGCTTGCAAAATGTTTTTGGATTGTAAATGACTGGAAGCTACTGTGAGTTGATAATTTTGCTTTGACATTAAAATCATATGCAGTTTAATCTTTCCATTCTTCACCATCACATTAAGATACACTATCAGAGTATTCTTCATCTATGCAGTTACCATTCTATGCCATTAAAGACCAAAGCAACTTGGCAAATTGCTGTTGCAATTCGATATGCATAAAATATTTTATTTATCTTTTTCATTAAAATGATTTTTGTTTACAAAACTGAGTTAATTAAACGAAATGCACATTCTTCTCATTACATTTTATTGCGTTTTTAACATCTTTAATACAAGCAATTCATAAAGCATCAGATTTCATAAAATTTAGAGTACATCTAATTGATGATTTTTATAAACGTCTGTACCATTATTTCCTTTTTTTTAATAATTAAAGGTGCACCGGTGTGAACTAGTCGTTTGAGTGCCACCTAATAAACAGGTCTTTTGTTGCAGTTTTTAAGAAATTTAAGGAGGTATTTGTTCACGACTTTAATAATTAGCTACGCCTCTTAACTATTAATGTAACACCTTTTTTATGATAAATGAAAATGATATTTGATAAAATGAATTGTTTCCACTGTAAGTTTTCTTTCCTTGTAATAACCAATAATAAAAATATGAATGATGATGATAATGACGATGCCAGCAGTGATGATGATGAAGATAATCAGGAAAATCTGAACAATTTTTTTAGATTGATTTAATGCTGGTATTTTTTTATTACTATTGTTAAAGACCATTCTCTAACACAAGGGGTCTTAGATCAAAAATCAGATAAAAATTTTCAAGTGAACAATATTAATTTATTTTTGAAAAGAATGAGAATTTCTCAAAATACCGAAATACCCGTTGCTTACAATCGCCCATTGTTTACAACGCATTGCTGAGAAACACCCGTTGCTTACAGAATTTTACTATAAATGCTATTTTTTCTCTAATACTCTATAAACTAATTCCTTTTTCTCCATATTTTTTCACTACTGTCACATCTTTTACTTTCGTTGCAGAAAACAGTGGATGCTTTCAATAGATTCTGCACTCTCTTTGTCTTAACTCATTTCTCATACGTCAATCCATTCAAACCATTAATACACATATACATATACTCATTCTAAAGAAAAGCGACGAATACTTATCAATCTACATTACAATGAAAGGATCTCGCTTGTCCTACTTTATTTTCATTCACAAATAAATTGAGGAAGCTACTTTCACTTCGATGTACTTTTATTGATATTTTTCTTTCCATTAAAAGACAGGACAGAGAGCCATGAAGCCAGGCATTTACAAAAGATCCTGTAATTAACTGATTGTGCGGAGGGTATGAATTTACGCACTGCTCCTAAATCAATGCTTATTCATTCTTACAAACAAATTCAATTTCTCTTTATTTTTTCAAATAATAGAAAAATATAGAATTATGAAATTTTCCCTGAAATATTTTAACTTTACTTTTTACTTTTACACATATATGTATATATATATTCTCTGTATTTTGACAACAAAAGATATTTTTATTCCTGTCCTATCAGAATTTTGGGGTTATTGTCTTAAATTAAGCTGTCAGTAGAGCAAGACACTATCATTGTTGTCCTCCTTCGATGTCATTTCTTGTACTTGTTAAGATCTGCACTTAAAGATCTCCGCTTTGGGTGGGGTATCATGCCGAGTTCCTAATTAAGATTCCTCCTGGCGGGTGCAGTGAATCGGATGGCCAGAGTTTGAATAGTTCTTCCAATTATGTGTAGGGCAGATGAGAAGGTCTGTTCCCTGTGACTGGTTGGAAATTGGCAAGGATTTGGGGATAAGTGTTTCCCTCCTATCCCCTATCCTAAGATATAATATGTTCTCTAACTCATTCGCAGTTTTATCAAGGAATGAAACTGAAATGTTGGCTTAAAGATGTTTCTGGAAAGTGATGTCATTTTCAAATAAGAAACAAAACATGGGCACTATAAAAGCATTTTTTTTCGAGCGGCAAAGTCGCTGAACGCTGGTAGTTCGGTCCGAGGTTCGAATCCCGCGAACGGGCTAGCTGCATGGGCGTTTTGTGATTTTTCCCACGTGTAATGTGTATACGAGCCAGTTTTCCTTAGAAAATCTTCCGCGAAAACATCCCTTCCCTTAGGCAGATAGCCCTAGAGTGCTTTGCCTGTAATCAAATAAATCAAACCTTTAATTGCAACTCTTAATAAATAACACTGATAGAGCTAAAATTTGCAAAACATGTAGAAGTAAATTAATGCACGTATTTGAACTATTGAGCAAAACAAATTTATAAACTAGAGTATACTGAAATTGTCCTTTCTTGAAATTAATAGTAATGCAAGAATGAAACGAAAAAATCTCAGAAAGTTTAAGTGAAACAAATTTACAGATGTAATGATCTTTCGGTAATTTTACGTTTGATTGACGCGCATTAAAACTATATTGTAAAGCCCTATCAAAGCATGTGTTTCTTTTACTTTGTACATCATACAGTTATTTCAGTTTGCTTCTTCAAAGACTAGGGATCATATTTGAAAATTTACACAATTTTCCTTTTTCACTCTCCGTTTTTTAACAGTTATCGTTTTAGGAAGGGGATATAATAGAACACTGAATAATAATCTTTTCGTTTTTTATTTCAGGGCCATGGTTGCAATTTCAAAGAAAGATAGGTAGCTTTGCGATTATAGCTAATTAATAATTATGCTTGTTTTACAAGGTTCATTCAAGGGGAATTAGATAATTTACTTCGCATCAACATATGCGTATATGAAAACTCCGAAACTTCCTCTAGACACAGTTTATTATGGCAATAATTGAATACGTGATGAAATTGGCATTCACTTAAAAGATAAAATCATTCAACCACGGTTGTTTCCGGCCTACATTTTAGAGAAAAGTTTAACTAACCAAAAGGAAAATTATGAAATCATGGTGAGGCATAAAAATTGTTTTAACATCTTATACACTGACTACCAATAAGTATGTGGACACCTGTGATAGAAAAGAAAAACTAACTTTATTCAAAATCAATAGCTGGTAGAGCCTCCAAGAGAGGTAATTACAGCGTGGACCCTCCGGGGCATACTTTCCACAAGTTTTTGTGTGACAGTTAGTGGTATTTTCTTCCACTCGGCTTGAAGAAGATATAGAAGTTCCTTCACCGATTTTGCAAGGGTAGTGCACCCCTGAATTCGACGATGAAACTCGTCCCAGAGGTTCTCGATAGGATTCAGGTCTGGGCTCTCGGCAGGCCAGTCCATTCGATGAACTCCATTGGCACCATACCCAGCCTTGGTTAACGTCGAAACATGACAACTGGCATTGTCGTCTGAAAGTAACAGGGGTCCAACCCGTTAAACTGCCACAACGTAGGAAGCACATTGTCATCCAAAATAGTGCAGTAGGCATTGGAGTTGAGCTTACCATGAATGGGGACCAAGGGTCCCAGCCCATACCAGGAGAAACACCCCCAGACCATAATTCCACCACCGCCGAAGTTGACTCTTGGCACAATGCATTCTGGCAGGAGACGTTCTCCAGGTAAACGCCAGACCCAGACCCTGCCATCCGAACGGTAAAGGGTGAACCTTGATTAGTCACTCCAAAGAACCCGTTTCCATTGATCTACGGTCAAATTTCGATGTGCTTTGCACCCCATTAACCGAGCAGCGCGGTTAGACTTTGTGTTCAAAGGCTTATAGGCAGCAGCACGACCATGAAAACCAAGCAGATGTGCTTCCTTACGAATGGTATTCATTGAAACAATACTCCTGGATGCCTGTTAAAACTCCTCGCGGATGAGGGCCATCGGTTGGGTGCCGTTCTTCCGAATTTCTTTGGACAGCACTCGTCGGTCTCTGTCTCCCAGTTTCGTTGGTCTGCCGACTCGGGGCACATTCCGACAATCACCGCTCACCTTCCACTTCTTAATCACATAGGCCACTGTCGATTTTGGGTACTTCAGATCGCTAGATATGTCCCTTAAGGATCGGCCACATTTGTGATACCCGATAATTATACCTTTCTCGAAATCAGAGAGCTCCGAACTGCGAGGCATCTTGCATACGACTAAAGCCGATGCTGTTTCCTACACGATATATACCGGCGGAGTCCTTGACGTACTTAGGACCGCAGATATCGTCATTTTCATAGGTGTCCAAATACTTATTGGTAGTCAGTGTGTGGTGTTGCGTGGCCCCAACTTGCCCGCAACAATAGTAGTGACTGCTATGAACTGGAAAGTACACAAACTCTTAAGAAGGGTTTAACTCCCTTTCTATTCCACTTTAGAAGTTACAGATGCGTTCACTTGACGCTCACAAACTACGCCGACCCGGCGGTTAAATAAAAATAAGAAAGTACAACTAAAAATGAATAATAACAAGTCACTACCTACGAGGCTCTCTAAACGTGACTAACTTAACCGCGTTCTAAGATACAGCTGAGATTTCAGCAAACTTTCTGAATAAAACGTTGAAAGATTCAACTAACTGCCGAAGCAAGCACACATGCCGAAACGCGCGGTTCTTAAATTTCTACCTAGCAACCTTCACGCTCGTGAATCAAGAAAGCACACCTACAAACTCGTTTCCCTTCTATTTAACTTAAATTACTTCCGCTGAAAATTTGAATACTTTGCGCGTTCTACTAAAATTTATATACTCTGGCATTGGTAATTCCAGAGGAAAGTAAGGCTTGACAGGAAAGATAGCTTAAAATAAATGTTAGTTAAAATAAATATAAACCCTACAAGTGTATAAACGCATGTAAGAATTTCTTCAAAAAACAGTTGTTCCAATTGTCACTAAATTCAGCACTTTAGCATAGATCTAGAAAGAGAACAATATCGAATCGGTCTCTTTCTTAGTAGCGAACAAAATAGGTGAAAAATTTAGCTGTGTCAAATACAGATTTTATGTAAATTTATACTGAAACGACTGCTTTATAAATTTTATAACTGACGATTTTATAAGTAGGTATGAATTTTTTCACTTTTTATTTATTTATATTTAACTATAACTAAAAACGAAGAAACTGAAAAACAGAATTTGTTTAAATGCATATTGAATGAAGAAAAGCAAATTTATACCAGTAAAAAAAGGATAAACTATAAACAGAACTCCGTATACCAAATATGGATAATGTATTCACAGTTCGTATTTACCTAATATCACAGTTCGCATTTTCCTGCGTAATATTAAAGTAATAGTTCCCTTGTTCAATTGCTTGAAAAATGTGAAATATTGTAAGGTATTTTATGTTAATTAACAAATTATTACGATTTAAACCTTTAGTATAAACTTTCCTTTTCCATAGTCCTCACCAGAATGCAAATTAGTTGTTTGAGTATTTAAGTCGAGAGTTTTGAATGTTTTAACGTTAGAACATTTGGAAGCCTTACCTATCGCCAGCTCTGCCAGAGATTATTCCGGCCTTAGCGATTTTGCTAGCCGACGTTAAAAACTAGCTGTTAAAATATTTGAGGCAGCGTAAGTCGACCATTCTGTATAGTCACCCGACTACGTTACCAAGAATTTCAGTTTCAACTTGAGTTATTTTAAATACCCGCAAGTGGCTAACTTTTGTTTGTAAGCCAAAATGGCGCTTTTATGTTAAATTTAAAAATTTAATAAAAAGGTTATTTTAATCTTCTCAGGACTTAGTCATCTTAATTGAAACTGGATCGATAACACTCTTGTCAGTCTAGTAGGATCTGAAGGGCACTAATTTAAACTTCTATGCAATTGGAAAAACCTGTTTCCATTGTAAAGCATCTTTGACACAAATAGTTTTCTTTGATAATTAATAAATTAAACACGAGCTTCATTTATTTATTCATCTACTTGTTTTTATGGCTGAATACTACTACTGGATATCTACTTGTTTTTATGGTGCTTCTAAAGCATTACGTCGAAGCGGCCGAAACCTTTGGTTATTTTATCGTCTCATATCATAGAACTTTTGCCAAGGGTGCACCGATTTTGCATTCCGAGAAGGGAGGCCAGATAGCAACAAGTATCAATGTCTTCTCGAGGATATGAAACCGCTAAACGCCATACAGAATAGGGTGGCATTAAAAAAAAAGGTTGGAAATGTTATCCTTGAGACTTATCTGAATTTGATTCAGCCCCCAAATTCCTCATGGCTAGGAAAGAAAAAGCTGCGCTTATCGTTGGCGAAAGCCTAGACGTCTTATAAGCGCAAGAAGAAATTTACTCTGTTCTATCCCACTTTTGACTTTTGATAAATAACACGCTGGGGAACAGTTTCAAGGGTGCCCTTTTCCCCTACCATCAGCCTCTGGAGGGAACTTCCATGCCGCAAAGACATTATACATTTACAAACATCCATGCCTCTTCGGGATTCGAACCCAAGTCGAACGTTACGGCAACCAGCTTCCTTACCACCATATTTAATAGGGCGTGTATAAAAATATAAAATCGAATAAATTGGTTAATGATTCTAACTAAAGAAATTTAATACTGTTATAATTTGAGTTTGAATAAAATGTAAGGTGCTTACATATAATCCAGTCGACCGTGAAAGTTGGCTATCATCGAACCAGAATAAGTGGTGGTGATCCTGCCAAAATTGCGCCAATAGTTGCTGTGAAATTCTGAAGGAATTTATGCCTCTTTATTTAATCAACAATCGATATTCTAACCGCTTCTTTTTGCACTTTTTAAAAAGGCTTCCCTCGATATCTACTATTTTGTTAGTTTCTCAGATTTTACCGCAAGCTCTGTTTAGAACCTTATGATCACAAGCTTCTAGCAAGTAATTGTTCTAATTTATGACTGTTTTGTCAGCCATATTCAGCAAACATATCGTATCCATTAATACGCACTTGTTTGATCGTAGGATCCCAGAACTTTGAAAATAATCCACTGCTTTGTAGAAAGTAGATCTCAAATTTTAATCCTTTTTTTTTTTTTTTTTTTCAAAATTCAGAAAATGAGTACAGCAATAACAGTTAAATTATATCCTTATTCATTAAAAAAAAGTAGTTTATCGGGAATCAATCGAAGTTACATCAAACGATAGAGCAAATATTATGGGTGTATTGTATATGACGCTTATCCTTAATTGTCGCTAAATCATGCTGCTTGGCGACAGCTTCATGGTCGATGGGATAATACACAAGTACCAAATGCCAAATGTAGTACCAAAAGTACCAAAGTATGAGTGACATGAAATTACTCAGAGAGCAAGGAATTTATCTATAAAATAGAGGAATTTTATAGTAGCTGTTTCAAAAATAAATGCTCTTCCTCAAATGGCCAATGCAGTTATTTGCTCAAATTAGGAACTGTATTATAATTTTTCAGCAGCAGCAACATTTAACTTGTGTTAAGATACGAAATTCAGGAGCGTTAGTTAAAGGAACCTATCACAATTTATTGAGTAATAAATGTTATTTATGTCTTTATTAACGTAACTCAAGCTTTCTAAAAAGTTCGAGACTGAAAAAACTGACTGATGGTAGTATACACATTAGTCCTAATAATCAGATTAGAGAATGACATACATACTCATTGAAACACAGCTTGCTGTTCTTTCGCCTTCCCACACACAACTGGTATTCCGCAACAGAATCCAAAAGTTATTCTCATTGGAGTATGTGTATAGCTGAATTAATTTAATTTTATGCAAATGCATGGCTGTAAATTTAGAAACAATTTGATTCATCATAAACACCTTGCAGACCGTAAAACGTGTCATGTAAAATAACATGTCGATATTCAAGTCTGAACAAAACCTGCAAAAATTCACATGAATCTTGGAGAAGTACCATTGAAAAATTTCCAAAAAATACTGAATAGCTAAACAATAACAAATAAAGAATGAAAAGCAATTGTCAGACAGCTGTACAGACTTATAAGCCGAAGTTATTTGCCCAACTAATATTTCATGAGGCAATTTGATAATACTAGTGAAAGTGGAGCTAGGTTAAAAAGACAAATACCAAATTAATTGCTTGTTGACAAAGATGAGGAAATTATCACGAACTTTCTTCCGTTCTTTTTCTTATCTCCCATATTTTTTTCTTCCAATGTCTCGCCTATCTAGCGATAATTAATCATGCGAACAGTAAATTTTTCGTAACTTTTCTAATTGCAGTATAGTGTGTTTTAGTTTTGATCAGCACAGGAAATTATGATGAATCAGTACATCGGTGCCATTGAGTGCTATTCCAGGCGAGTTGTGTATTATTAATCCCTTTGTTCTTCGTATTCGTAAATGCTCAGGGCCCTTAATCCCGTTTAATTCATATAGTCGATTGTTTGAAAGTGCATCCTAATTTTAGTAGCACATAAAAAAATGACACTTTACTTGGATCTTTGTTATCCAAACAGCCAAACACCACATGATGGATGAACTCCAAATTTTGCATTTAGGTCGGCAATGATTTGGATTAACATACAGGCCATCAAACATCCTAAATGTCAGCATTATTTCCAAAGAATGGCTGAAAATGCTTATGGACCATATTATTATAAATATCCACCAATTTTAAATAATAAAAATCCACCAATTTTAAATAATAAAAAGCAAATATCGCACGTGTTTCACTTTTCGAATTTACAAATACTGTTCAGCTACGGTTTGCGTTACCCTCTTTTTCACCCTGTCAAAATACTTAAAGACTCGTCTAGCAGGCGTGAAGTTATTGAACCTTTCAGGTGTGAAAACTCTATTGGCTCTATTAAACTCTATTTTCTATTTTTCTAAATTTCAACTCTATTTTTCGGCGGATGCGCATGCTTTCTGGCATATCTAGGGTTCTCCACTTATATTGATAGCTAATATAGTCATGCGTATGTAGCATTGAAGAATTCAAGAAAACTTTCTTTTGTAAGTTGATTTACTTAAAATTGGAGTTTAAAGATATTGTTATTGTGATATTTTATTAAGAAATATTTTCTGTTGCAGTTATCAAGGTATATGAGTCAAAGAGGTAAATAAAATAATGAAACCCTTTATCCATACATCTTATTTGTTCAGGCTAGCGGTTGCCGTGTTAAAATAATGTTGTGCGTTGTTTGTAATAGCTTGATTCACTTGGAAAACGAACTTAAGACCTCTTTATCTATAAAGGAGGGCGATAGCTGCCCTTATGTCATGTTGTTGAGGAATTTAGCTTCCATATCCGTGGACCTGACTTCGAATCCCGATTTGTAAGTGTATATCTTCTCTGTGGCAAGGTGGTACTTAAAATTCTGTCCAGCCGAAATTCCTTTCGAGAGGCCGATAAAAGGGGAACCAGGAGGTTAGATCCATTTCCCAGGAATTCTGCTTCAAAACTGAGATGAGCAAATTCATACTGTCAACCTATAATTTGGCCAAAGTCTAGCCAACGACAAGTACAGCTCTTGCCTCTTGACCAGGATAAATTTCGTGGACTGAATCCGATGTTACTATCAGACAAGTGAGATAACTCGCAACAAACCAGAAGTGCGCTGTGCCATCGAAATTATGCTTTGTCCTAATATCTGCTTGAAAATTTCCAGAACCATATCTTGTCTCTTTCAGGGCAAAGCAAAAAATTTAGGGATTAAAAATATGAGTTTTTATACAGTTTTATATATCCACTTGAAATTCATAATGAGCTTTATTTACTATTCAGCAGGGGTGGACAAATAGTTTTAAACACGGGCCAATATGTTTTTTTAATGCATTATGCGGGCAGAGTCGTGACGATGCTTCGCGATACTCCTTATTTGTAACACGCGATGGGGGGAGAGAAACACCCCCGGTAGATATTTTAATAATTCATAACGAGCTAAGCAATTAGAAGGGGCGCATTCAGCCCACGAGCCGGCTTTTGTCCATCCCAGCTATACAATACAGTATACTTTAATACTGAAGTTATTGCACAGAAAACGAATTTTGTTTGGTAAAAAGAATTTGGTCGTAACGCACTAAACACTGCCTTAGAACATGTTTAAAAGCATCAGAATACTAAATCTTACTCACTAAAAGGTCATTGGTTCCTTTCCCCAGCTTAATGGCTTGGAAGGAATCTGGAGAAACCCAACTCTATGCAATTTGGATTAATTTCCGTTTATTTCTGCATTAGATCTCTGGTTGCCAAAATGGAGCTTTATGAGAATACTGAGGCTCTGTGTCTTAGCATCACTCATGTACTCTTTGGATTTGGTCCAGAATTTCTCTTGCATTTCTTTTCTTAACTGCTCAGTGGAGAATATTAAGAACTTATCCGTATAAATGCCAAGCGATGCATAAAGATTATGCATATGTTTAATATGAAATTTATTTTAAAATGCAGTAAAAAAACTGCTTTCTTTTAATAAGCCAAAAATGAATTACTATTCTAAAAAAGGATGTATTATTACAAAAAGAATTTTATGTCACCAACATGTGATTTTCAGGAGTTTTCATTTTATCTTAGTGATGATTTCTGAAGCGTAAATACGTATTTTTTACAGTTTTTGCATATAGCCATTAGAATTATCTAGCGTAGGTTTTTCACTTTTTTGGGTAACATGATACTATCGAATCGATGTTCACTCTCACTGCCTTATAGGTGTTGCAATTTAATATCGCATAAGATCTTTAACCTACCTTTTAAATTATGACAGCGCACTGCTTATTAACATAGCAAACTTAGAGATTAAAAATTTCTTAATAATATTATTACTGTTTATGCCATTAATGTAATTAATAAAAGGCATTTCTAATAATATTTTGTACTTTCCTTGCACTGTTTCTTGATATATTTTTTCTTTTAATTGTTATCGAAAACCGTTTTCAGCATGAAAAAGCTTTAAAGGTTTCATTTTGATAAAATAAAAGCTTAAATTTCTTGAGATTGCGATTAAATATGTAAACTCAGAGGGAACATTAACTTAAAAGGGCAAAAGCTCTTCAATAAAAATGTATAACTTACTGCAGTGGATTTCAAACTATAGGTCGCGACCCCAGTTTACAGTATGTGTGGATAAAAACCATAAAAAATCTGAATTGATGGTATATTAAGAGTCGCACTGCCCCAGTGCTTTAATACCACTGACTTATTGCATTTTATTCTGCTTATTATCTATGTACACAAATTATATGTGAATACAAATATGCAAACGTAAGACCTTTGAATGGGACTCAAAGCAATGACAATTTCTCTGAACGAAAAGGTAAACTGAACTACCGAAGCCAGAATGAAGTTTTTGCTTGAAAAGTTGATTGGTATAAGAATAATCCATTGATGTTACTATAAGTTAGAATAAGAGTCTATGACTGAGACTTGAAACATTAAGGTTTTAAGCACGTAATCTGACTAGATGCTTCATATAAAAAATTATGGCAAAACAAATTTCTTTAAATTCGAAATGACTTTTACATTATTATACGAAGCACCAGCATTTTCCCTGTATTTTCTGCTTAACGATGAGATTCTGATATCATGTCTTAAGTGACTGAGTGGTTTGACTTCAACCATACTGGGCGCGCCTTCCCCAATTTCTTACTATTTAAATACAAATTAAGGGGAAGAATTAACATTTTAAGCTCATTTTTTCCTTAATCCAAATGCATCTTTAAGAAATACTTCCCCTCCCCCTTTCAGAGTTCATAAGCATCTTTGTATGCATTAATATCATGAGCTCTACTACAATGTTGAAATTCTTCATTTTAAAACCCCGTGCCTTCGTAATAAGTAACCTTGAAATGGTGGAAGGACTGAAAATAATTGAAATATTATTTGAGGACAAAGCAGTGTTTAAAATGACCTTTTGCGGAGCTTCATTAGCAGCTAATAATCCAGATAATCACCTTTTTCCTTTTTTATTCACTTTTTCATTCCCTTCTTGTGCGTTGAAATGAGGTGATTTTTGTTGCTTGCACCATTTTTTTTAAAATTTTTAAATTAGTGTTATTAGCGAATTTTGAGAATTTAATCTGGGAAACGGGACAAACAATCCCGATGTGATGAACCCAGGAGTGTACACCCCTTCTTCTCGCTGTAAGCTGAAACTTCTAAGTGATTTTTACTTAAATCACCACCTGGCGCTAAGACTTATAGAGAATGATGCATGCTCACTTATAGAGAATGATGCATGTCAGTAATAAGGATTTAACGCCAAGACAGCGCCAAATATAGAGAATGAAAAAATAAGACATAAAAATATTTTGAACCTTAACAGGCATTGCTCGGAAGTCCGATAAGTATAAGGTTACATGTTTTGATAAATTATTTTTATTCTTGACAGAAATGGTGTAACTGGGAATCCTAGAGCACAATTAAAGCTCGATTAAGACAGTCCTGATGTGGATAACATAAAATTAAAAAAATCATAAACTTCTTTCGTCGAGCTCATACCATTCATATGTTGAGTTTGCAGGGTCACTGGTTTTTATCGATGCAGGAACAGGAAGAAATCCACAACATCCTCGCCGAGATTCCAACACTGAACCTCCCGATTGCTAGCCAGTTACACCCCGAAAGCAAGCGGTAAGGAGCGAGAAAATACCTTATAAGTTCAGAGCAATAAATTTCTCTTACATTAAACGCCACAAAATGTTAGCGAAACTCAATGGATAACTAAATACGAAAAAATTTAAATATAGTCGGTACAAGTCAGCGTTTCCCAAACTTTTCTCATCGCGGGACACTTTTTAAGTTCCGAAATTTTGAAGAAACACTAAGGTAAATTTGGGTTTTTAGTTATAATAGATGATAACATAGGTACATTAGATAAACGAAATAAATATTTTCCGATTTTTTATATCATACGTAGATACATTAGACAAACGAAATAAACGTTTTCCGATTTTTTATATCATACGTAGATACATTAGACAAACGAAATAAACATTTTCCGATTTTTTATATCATATGTGTAAAAGAAATGCTTTCCAGTTTTTAATTTCACAAAAAATAACACATAAAACTAATTAGATCAAAAAATAATATAAAAAAATTCAACGCTTTTAGTTTTCAATGACTTTTATGTGTTTCAGTTTTCGAATTACGAATTTATTTAATGGCGACACAATGTTAGAAAGCTGAATTCTTATATCAGATGTAGCATCAAGTCAATTTCTTATAGCTGGATTTTGTTGCAGCATAATGTGAAAAACATTCCTCTCACTATGTTGTCCCAAAAAGAAGTAAAATATAATAAAAATTGAATAAAATATAAGTAAAGTAAAATAACATAAAGGAAGATGGCAAAATTTACAGTCAGTATTGGTAAGTATTTTAATAATACTAATGGTTGAACTACTTTTCATCCTAGCTAACAAAAAAGTGAGCCAAATTTCAGGTAAAATTTAAAGGCTTTCTACAGGTAGAACACTGATTGCGAAATAATAAATGAAGTTTGACTTTTCTGAAATTTTTTGGAATTCTGTTTTTAAAAACGACAATACTTTAAACGTTAAAAAGTATTCTATTGGGCTTATTAGTTAGCATCAGTAAAAATTTTATTTTTACTTACCGATTTCTGAAAGAAGGTTTGATAAAAACAAGTGAAAATCCCAAAGGAAATTAACTTTTAAAATATTAACGTGAGACTGAAACACTTCTTTAGTTCTGAGGCAAGAAGAGAAATTCTAATTAAAATGCATTCTGCACGTGTTTCATTGGGAACGTAAGCCATTTGGTATCATACTACATTCAAAAATTTATTTCACATGGGATTTAAACGATTTTATTTTCTGTTTTCTCTTGATATTTCTTTAAATTATTTAATTTTATAAAAATCTCTTGATATTTCTTCAGTTTAGGATACGCTAGTATAGGCAATGCTTTTATTATTTTTTTTTCGTTGATTTCGTCGTCACTATAAATGAAAACTTGATTCCTTGACTGAACAATTTCCATCCCTTGCTTGATGAATGTTAGGCCCTCTGAGACGAATTCTCTGAGAATAATTTAACATAATTTCTGTCATCATTAGCTTTTTGAATTTTTATCTAGTAAATGAATTCCTTAAAAATCTGAAAAAACGGAAATCAGATGAAGATATGCCTAGGAAATATAGAGGGTGTGGTACAATCTCCCAAACTTTTCCTTCATCCGCACTTTAGGTCTTTTCCCATTTAATAATCAGAACCATGAAATTGACGCATAATAAGCTTTTTCGGCATATTTCATCACGATTCACAAATTTAAAAGTTAGATCTTTTTCCTTTGATTGCAGTTTTGTACATATAAAGTATGAGACTTAACTTTCGCCTGGCTTCGCAAGTGATGCATAATACCTTATTTGTGTTTTTCAGTGACCAAAATGTATTTAAAAAGAAAAAAATATATCTATGTTTTTTAATGATATCTTGTTTCTAGTTATGCTCTAATTTCTGACTGAACAAGAAAGGATATCTATATTAGCATTAGACATTCTCGAGTTCGTATCAATTGTTCTATAGAATTAAATTCAGAGTAACAGTTGCGTTAAGTTACAATTTTACTTATATCTTTGCCTTGTTATCTTCAGATTGTGCATTATGCATCATTACTTTTCGTCAGTAGAAGAGATTTCATGTGGAACCGAATCTATTATCTATGAAACTTTGCTACTTGGTGAGAATACTTTTTCACGGTTGATCATGGAAACGAACTTTGTAAAATCTAGCTAAATTTCACCCTAATCTGGCGATTACATAATTAAATCTGCATTGTTTCTGGGGAATCTTTGCTGTTAACTAAAATGAACTTCAAAAACTGGAGAAAGGTAAAATGTCAATGAAACTTACTGAAAAATAAAAAAGATATATATATATATATCCTAAACGTCTTGAAAAACTTTGCTTACTGGAACAAAAAAAAAAAAAAAAAAAAATCACAAATCGTCAGTTAGCAAGCTGATTCACTAATTTTACTCCAAAGCATGTTAGTCTCAAGGCATCATATATATCCTTAATAGTAAAAGTACGTTAAGATGAAGTAATGTGAAGCATGCGAGGATGAAAACAAAAGAAAAAAAGCTCTCCCTTATTTTTTAAGCCTAGAAAGCTTTTATTCTGTTATTCTTTCTTCTATTTGCCAGAAAATAACGGATAAAAAAACAGCACTGCCATTCCGATTAAAAATGCCAGAGATTTCATAACCTTAGCCATTTTAATCCAACGAGAACTTTTACTTATACTTGTGGAAAGCGTTACATGCTTGAATGAAATGTTGTTGAAATTCAAAGATTTCTCAGTAAAATAATGAAACTAAGCACTGCAGAATTTTTTTTACCCTGTTTAGTTATGTCACACATAACATATCATACATTCGATAAATAATGCAATTCAAAAGAAAGCATTGTCAAAAAATGTTCTAAGTGACATTCAGAAACACACACACACAAAAGTTTTGAAGTCGCTAAAACACAGTTTCCATTTTCTCGAGGAATCCTTCTGCTCTTCCAAAGATTGATAAATCGTGTGTTTGGAGTTGCATTTCTCTGACTCCTTGAGCAAATTTCGAATTCAAATAAAGTAGAAAAACCAGTTCAGACAATATGGTTGATAACCTGCTAAAATAAAGATACATTCCGAACTCCTTGCTCAGCCTGTGTGCTGGAGGGCTTCAAAAGAATTGCTCATGACAGGTTGATAAATTTGTTATTGATTATGACACTTTACTTTGGCAAGGAAGACCGGGTGTGGCAACCGATAAACTTAACCGTGACATTCTGAAGGTATGATTTTTTCAGAGGAAAGGAGGGTGTGTGATGACCGAATGTCCGGTTTTCTGTCAAGTTCAAAACTGTGGTAATATGGCTTAATGATTTTGACATCAGCCAGACAAATTAGTTGCTGATATTTCTCCTCCTATGCTACGTATTTACTAATTTTATGAAAAAAAAAACTGAACACTGGTGTGAATTATTAAAGGGTTAGGGTATTAGAGATGGAACTGTCGCGTAAATGATAGTAATAAAGATTCAATAAAAATTAAAAAGCATTTAACTCAGTGGTCTCAAACTGCGGCCCGTGGACAGCATGCTACCTCGAAGCAATTTTACATGGCTCACGAACATATTTCCCGTAAATTAATTAGCATTATTGTTACTAGAATTTAAAGAAAAAGTTTTTAAGAGTCCAATTGTATATTATTTCCATTACCATTTAAAAAAATGGGTAATGTTCCAGAAAAGAAGTAAATTAATTTACACATATAAATCTCATTCAAAGATCTGAAGATGGAAATTTGACTAAGGAATAATCGTTTTGAATGGAGGTTCATTTATTTGTGAACAGTTTATCTCTACAATTAAAAATTACTGAGTTTAAGAAAAGACTCAGACTGACTGATGACCATCCACATTTCGTGATGAAGGTAGTTTCTAGTATTTTTCTCCAGTAGTTATAAACATAATTCAAATCGAAACGCATGAGGTATTGTAGCTGAAAGTTGTAGTAAAAAATTTAGAAGTTTATAATTATTTACATAAAAATAAATGTATTTTTTCTTTATGCGTCAAATAAATATTTAGTAAATAAAAGAATGGGAATAGGTTATCATTATTTATTCTCAAGTTTTACTTAACTTAAAAAGTTTCAGTAATTTGTTTATTTTTAGTTTCAAGTTTAATGTGAATTATTTAGTTCAGCATATTAGAATTATTTGAAATAAATATCCGTAAATATCTCAGAAACTTTATTTTTAGCAATCAATACGTTTGAATTACAAAATGTCATTAACAGAAAATTCTTGCAGGTAACAACCTTTTTATTTCAGTACAGAAATTAAGCATAAAATGGAATTTTTTCCTTTGCGCCATTACTATTACTGTTTATATACGTTCTGATAAATATTTAGTGAATAAAATTTTTAATTTAGTTAAAAAATCGCTTTGTTAGAAAAAACTTTTCCTTTTGTTAAAAAAAATTCGGCTTGTCGGCTGCTTTCAGATCATGCTTTCGGTTCGATGGAATCTGAGTTTGAGACCAATAGTTTAACGAATGTGACCAGTCAGCAATTTAATATTTCATTTCACGGACGGATTGTACGAGAATTTACATTTGCATGTTAATAACATAATAAGGAAAATGTATTGAGAAATAAGTGAGAAAAATTCTGCATAAGTAATATTATCTTTGTAAATTAACATAGTTATGAAAGTTAATAAGATAAAGCTGAGAAAAATTAATTGATATTAGAGAATCAAATAGTAAAAGATATATTGTCTTTTAATTAGAGAGTTTTCTAGCATTATTTTACTAACTTTCGTAAATTGCTCATATTATTGATGAATCAGCATTTTTTTTTTTTGAATAAATCTGTAGCTTTGTATAAAAGACCTCAGTGCCTATTTTGTAATTTCTGAGAAATAGCGCATGCCATTAAAAATATTATCATAATAATTCTGTTTACTTAAATTCACTCATATTAGTCGCTCGAAAACGATCGTTCTTTAGAGCGTAGCAACGGAAGGCCATCAGACCTTTTAACTTATGATGAAACTCTTGATTTTGATGCAACTGATGCAAAAATCTCAAATTCGGACATTCTGAGTATTGAATCCTTTTTTTTTTTCAATAAGGTTGAATGATAATATTGTAGAATGTATAAAGAAAACACATAAACCAATATTATAAAGCGTAAATACCTTTACAAAGAAAGGCATATCATAGTTAGATAAATTTTTAGCCTCATTTCAAAGATAAAAAGAGAATTTTAATACTTTATAAGGTTTATCTTAATTTATCTTATCTAACAGTTAATTTTTAGCTAAAAGTTACTTTCCTGTCCTCTCTGATTTTCAGATTACAACTTCCGGCCAGAACGTATTTTCAGAATCGCGGTCAAATGCAAATGAGGAGAAGAAGTATTTAACTGTGAAGTTCTACTGACTTCGTTAGAGCCAGAGATTCTATGCAGCGCGCGTTAGCCTTTTGGCTATACTCTCTCTAAAGCTAATTTTACGATCGGCCGATCGGCCCTTGATAGCTTCGCCGTTAGTTAGCGTTAAGGGGCCAACTCTGTTAGAATTTTGCTAGCTTAGGCTATATCTTTTAGCTAAGCTTTATTTCTCAGTTTCCCGAGTTCAAGCCTGAGTGGAGACTTTATTGTAAACTCCAAGAAGGAGTCTTCTGTGAACTTTATTTGAAACAATAAAGGGTATTTAACCCTTCTCGAGTATCCGTTCTCTGTCTACTGAAATAAAGAAATTATTCGCTTACCTGTTCTTAAGGTACTTTAGCTGTAACATAAAAGATAGGAATCTTACAACTTGTTACGAAAAGATTTTTAATCTTTGATTTTTTTTTTTTTTAATTTTGTAAACGAAAATGATAAAACAAAGGATAGAATCCAATAGCGTTCATGATTTTATCGATTTCAAAATAAGCTGTATCATAAAATTGCGCAAAAGCTGTTATTAATCACAAACAAATTATGAAAAGAATAAAGCTAATTTTTTTTCTGTCGATGCCAAATTATTGGAAACAAATAAATGAAAATAGTTATCCTAACTCGGCAAAGTTTTCTATAACAAACCCTTACTTCCTTTCATTGTTTACACACTTCTATTTCCAAAAGAAAAGCCTTCATTTAAAAGCCTGTAGGGAAACATAAAGGACTTATTAATCTTATTCTTCAGATTTCAACTTCACACTTATGTCTTCTTTTACCGAAACATGTCTAGTAGAATGCCTAAGGGAAGTTATGAGTGACTTGCACTGGCGTGGTACTCTAAACAAAAGCATTGGAAAGGATTTTTTTACTTTTTACTTCTACTTTTGTTTATTTATTTATTTTTCTGATAAGGCAATTCTTATTATGGAATATATCGTCTGAAGTTACAGAATTGGGAGAGTCTGAATGCCTGTCACGAAAACGGCGTAATGATTGCCAGCATGAGCATTTGCAGTGGTTATAAAAATGTAACGAAAGACAGAAAAATCATACTGATATTAATAATAATGTTGGGAATTTTGCATAATGTAACATGAAAAGTCTGAAGAGAACGAAACTCTGCCGGAAAAATAAGATTACAGGGGCAAGTCTATTTAACATTGAGGTAAATAGCTGTATCACTAATTTGGCGAGATATTGCCAAGGTGGTGATGGTTTTGGAAGCAAATTTTTGTCGCTAAATTTAGTGAGAAATCGGCAAACGTCGCCAAACTTGGTGACTGTTTGGCGACATTTTGTACGTCTCTCTATAACTGTAATGGGTGCTGTAATTGAATAACCGTAATTAGTCCCTATATGTAGCTGCAACAATATCCGGCTCTTAGATGTAACTTTAACCGTATATGCTTTCCAGTAATTTCGAGAAATAGAGAGTATTGGAAACTCCTCAGAGGCTTGGGAGAAACTATATAGAAGAGAGCATTAGTTCTCAGTTTTAGGTCAGAGTCAACTTCGAAGTATAGCAATATCTCCTCGCGAGTTTGAGGCACTTTGCATTTGCGTTGTGTTTAACGTTCTTAGTAGTTTAAAGGGGTAACTACTGGTTGCGCTTTGTTATACTGAGAAGAGTTGTACGAGTATTTTTGTGTAAAATTCCAGAACTGTAAAGTGTTTCGTTTGACAAAATAAATTTAAGAAGCTATCATCTGTTCTGTGTGCATTAAGCAAAACCATACGCACGTAGCAATAACAATGAAACATACTGTTAGGTTACGGTTGCGTGAAAACGAATTTTCTGTACATTATATTAAAAACGTCTTTTATTAATTACAACAACCTTATAGATATTTTTTTAATTTATCATTTAGATATGTTGTAAATCACAATATAATACGATATCAGTTAAAACTCGAGCGATCTTAATCTTCCTTGACTCATTAATGGAGTTCAAATTATTAGCTGAGAAAAAAGAAGTTATAGTGAAGATTTAAAACATAATAACTGGTTAATTAACACAAGATACCTTACAGCAACTCATATTACTTCTACGAGAAATATGGATTAAGAATTGGTTTATAATTTAAAAACTGGATACTTTTACATTTTGCTAAAATTATTATCAAAAATACATAATGAAAACCAAAAAGACTGTCTATTAATACTATAAATAACTTGCTAACCTTTGAATATCGGATATCTATGTTGACATCGGTTCATAGAGAAAAAGCCTACACTACCTCCGTACATTGGGTTACCTTAAGTATCGCCCTCTCTTGGTGGTTCGGAAAAACTTTCAGCCTGTTTTTCTGTAAACAATAAGATTGTAGACTGTTGCAAAATAGCCTGCCTCTGCACCTAAGAATTGTGTTATTTAGAGCGAGAAAAAGCATAGCATCATTATTCTCTGACCAGTAAAAGGTGTCATGATATCACAAACAAAAAACATCTTGTATCTCTGAAATCGTGAATAGAAGCTATGACTAATCTGTAAAAGGATTTACTGCTTCTAGGATGCTTGGACTGTTTTTTGACTGATTATCTTTAAAAGGTTTTCCTTAAGAACAGTTCAAACGCATTTAATAAAGGAGAAGCTTACACGAAAACATTTCATTAAGCATTATCATCTTAACGGTTCGGTAACATATGAAAAGAAAACTCATTCTTTGTAACTCTAATAGTAAAAGAAAATTATGATAAAAAAAGGACCATCTATTTTGTGTGTAGTTTTCTAGCAATGCCTTATATTTTAATAGGAAATACATTCATAAGTAAAAAAAGGAGCTACAGCAGTATGTACGAAAATGTTTTAGCAATAGTTCTCAAATGAATGCTAAATGTAATTCATGCTGATTTTCTACAAAGTGGCTTCTTCCATCTCAACAGGAAACGTCGAGAACAATATGCAATTTACGAATAAAAACAACATGTTTCACTAAACCTAGCATAATATATCAACATTTCTTTAAGAAGGTCTTATTACTCTTTTACGGTATTATGCTCGAAAATTCCTTGCTACGCAATTGCGATTATTATGGACACAATGCTTTAGCTCGAAGTATTTAACTGAGTTATAAAGATCACATCGCAATAATTGCTGTAGCTGTAATCTTAAGATTTTGTATGTAAAATTATAAAGTATAAACATTAATGGGATAGCAACATATGTTAGATACGAAATTTATCATTGCTGCTTATATTACATGCGAAAAGATATAGCCAATCATTACAAGGGTTTATACCAATTAAATAACCAATATTTCTGTCATTTCTTGCCGATCTCCTTTGTGGGGAAAAAAGGGGGAGGCAAAAACCACAAGGATCATAACATTTGGAAACAAGAGCTACTTTACCTGAGCAGTTAAGAATCACTTAACGTCATCGCAGCTCATGATTTTGACCGTAACAGTACATTCTTTTAAGCTTTTCAAACTTTCATGATGAGAAGAGTTGAGCTTATGGGCTGAAAATTGTTTTCCAATAGGCAGTTTTGCGAGCACACGTTTCACTTAATCTAATTCTGCTCTCGTTCAAAATCGAGCTAACGACATACCGTATAACAGCAGTAGTAACCATAGCAACCTCCCATCTGCGAGCCCGCCTTGCTCAAGGAACTTTTGTGTCCACCTAGCGGCGTAAAGTATTTAATGGATTTCTCAAGCGTAGGGCTGAAAGCGGTCCCCAGCTTTTTTGATATCGAATAGTAAGAAGTAATGAGATCTACGAGACTGGATAATTAAACTTCATAATGCGATTAATGCAATCACTAATTTGTTAGAGAAAAACACTTCCTCTATTAAATTAGTTTGGAATTTAGTTCTTTATTCGTATGGTGATGAGTGCATCCAATCCATAGGCAATGAGTATGTAATCAACATTAAAAAGGGTTGAAAAATCCCATAAACATTCCTAAGATTATTGTAAAACTGTAAATGTTAGTTACATGAATATTTAATTATTTTTTATATCTAAATTTGCCCAGCTGGAGACGATTATATGAATGTTGATGTAAATAAAGAAATTGAACTCAGATAAATAAAGAATTTGAAAACCTTGATCCTTTTGAAGCATCTAAATATTTTTCGAAATCAAAAGCTCCAAAGAAAGATTATAACAAATAGTTGCTATAATTCTAACTTATAATTACCAAAATGCCTAGATCAAACAGTAAAAGGCAAGTTTAAGAATTAATGAACTGAATTTGGTTTTGATCTAGGGAAAGGTTTCTATCGATGGGCCACTTTCACAAAATGATCCTTAAAATCGTCAAATTTGGTAAATATTACTTTCCAAACTATACATATCTAGAAATAGACGCTACAGTTATGAAATGTTCAGTAAATATTAGAAAAATAAAAGTAGATGCCACTGGCCCAGTGAAGAAAACCGGTCGCCTTCACTGAGCCGGAGGGTTTTTTAGAATGAGCTGGTAGCTATTTTCTTATTAATACCGTATAATCTTAATGTAAGTCAATAAAATTATTAAAATTATTTTGAGCATGATTCGTAAATATAAAATGCTAGTTAGAAACTAACACAGACCACTGAAATACATTGAAACATATTAATAGCTTCGCATTATTTACAAGGAATCAGGAGTTGCATTTTTTACGTAGTTTAGTCTTTATAATCATAAAATAGGCCTGATGTGAGAATCTACGAAATAACATTGAATTTCGTTTATTAGAAATAATTTAAAATGAAAATGAGAATTTGAGGGTAGTTTACAGTTAGGCTTGTATAAGAAGAACAATAACCATAACTTGAAAATTTTCAAATAGCATAAAATAATTATTAAACCTACTATTAATATTAGACCATAAATCGTACACAAATTACTGCATCAAATATTCGTTTTTGATAAGTTCAGTTGCATTTTTCGCAAAATTTATTTTGATCCCTTTTCTGACCCCAGGACAAGCTGGAAGCGGTTTTGATTCTGTTCCACTGGTAGTTGCAACAGATTTTCTCCCTGGAGTCTGCATGTCATGTGACAGTCCACTAGTAGAAACAGTTAGACTTGTGTCAGGAACTTCTAAACAAGAACATCATTCGTTTCAGTTTTCACTGCTGCAACAAAATGAGATCTTGAAATACCTCACTCGCCAAACCCCTCTTTTAGCAAAACCATTCATTGCCGTCCCTACTGTTGCTGCTTGTCCATTAGGTAGATTAAAATTAGAGTAATAGCTTATAACAAAGTAAATTAGATAATTATCTAATTATAGATTTAATTACTCCTGATAGCGTTTTGTTAAATCAGATACAGAGACATTTTATTCTTCAGCTTGAAAAAGTTACAAAATATTAGCCTCGATATGGTTTCTATGGTTAGGCCATCAGCCCATTCATAGCAACGCAGGCTGGCTCATTGAAGGCAACTAGCAGTCTGTATGTAATACGTCCGTGATTTCGGTTATAACAAAGTAAACAATCATTGTTAATATAGCCAAATAACGCTGAATTAACACAGTTTTAAATGTTATCAGTAACAATTAAAAGACTATTAACGTCTCATTCATATCTATATTTTCTTTATATTGATAAATTAGAAAATCACAAAAATCTCACCTTCTTGTAAAGCAACCTTATTTGAGCATGAATCAAACCTCAGTCAATATGGTGGTTTTCAAGCTTCATGTACTAAACAGTCAACAAGTAGTGCCTAGTGTAAATAACTGGGAAATGTTGTAGGTGGCTCAAAGGAGCCAGCCCTTTCCTTTAACTGCAGAGAATATCTTCACATTAATACCTTCCAGCTTGTTGTAACTACACTTTATTCATCATCACTTTTAAATGTCTCATCTTGTAAAAGTTATTACTTCCAGTTTATGAACTGCATCGAGCTTTGCTAACTTGGCCTTTTTACATTTCTTTTCGCTAAATGTATTTTTTGCTCAAATTAAAATTGAAAATCTAAGGCTTGATTGTAGTTATACTTATTGCTTTATTTCCCGTTCCGTTGCCTGTCGTTTAAACAATCACAATAAACAATTTTACAGATTTAAAATAAACATTTTTTCAGCTGCCAGTCTAATTACAATGGCAATATTTCTGTCGCTAAAATGGCCTAACAAAAGATAATGCGACGATTGGCCTAAAGCTTTTATTAACTGACATAAATCTTCCAAACTCTAAACGTTGTTGGAATGACTCTTCTTCTATAGAAGCGTATAATAACCATTTTCCTTCTTCGGAAGTAAATAATGGATACTAGGCAGAAATAAAGGGCTCCTGACATCGAGCTCCTGACAAAAGAAAGATGCAGTCTGTCCGACGTCCACAAAGACTATAAGATGTTTACTTAGGCATTATCGTTAGTAATAGGTCATTAAGAGCACAAGTGAATTTTTCTAAACAGGATTCTACATTCGGATTCAACGATGGCTAAAATGCATCGCTTAAAATGGTAACTATGCTGAGTAGTACTTTAGTATAGAAGAAAAACCAGTCTGTCAACAGGTAATACATAGATATTTGACGATGTTTGTTAGTTTGTAAAAATATTATATGTAAACTTACATAATATTAGGCAGATTTATTTTCATTTCTTTTGAAACAGCTTTCATATATACAATAGCAAAAGAAATTTAACCATGAAGAAAGCCTACTTGTCATTTTATTTCATTCTAAGCCGTAAAAATTATTTAATCTTAAGTCAGCTTTATTCTCCATACATTTTAAATCTTCTGAAAAAATTGCAGCAGGCATAGTTTAATATTTGGAAGCTGACAAGGATTAGTAGCAACACAAGAAAGTAGCTTTTCATGCAAAACCAATAGTTAAGTTCATAAACCAGTCAGTCATATTTGTGCCTCTACATAAATATTTTTTATTCTTTCTTCATTAATATACTTCTCAAGCGAATGGACAAAAATGAACTAAAGCAGATAGGAAAACCAACTATAAAGTTAACTAGTTAGATAAAAATTAAATAAAAATAACATTTACAAGCAATTCAGGGATGAGTCATTTTTTGCCATCAATCGCTTCGCCCCTTTGAAGCTGACCACGCGGTGTTCGTATATCTTTTTAAGTATTATTAATGTTGGTCATTGTTGCTTTCCAAACTGTAAATCCAATTAAATTGGGAAAAAAGATGCTTTGGTGTTCAGAAGTTTCCGAAAAATGACTGAAAATGTGCTATTACAATGTCAAAAAATTTCTTAGCCAGTTTCATTTCATTAAAAGACGCGTTGTTTGCGAAAAACATTTTCGCAAAGATGTTGTTACAAGCAGATGTTTTATACATGGATATCAACAAGTAAATTTTAAGCCGATTATTTAGAAACTTGATATAATATGCACCCTCAGATACCAGGGATTGCATTTCATGAGACTGCACATACGTTTTGAAAAAAGAGCGAACGCTTCGAGTGAAGAGTGTATTACTACAACATTCAAACATGTTGCAAAAAGTTAAAAAACAAAAACAAAAACAAAAAAAAAAAAAAAAAAAAAAAATATGTTTGATAAATTAGGATTTGCAATAAATTTAGCAACCAGGTGATTCTTTATTTGATTATTTTCTATGTGGATTTAAATATATCGATAATAAACAGCAAATTTGGATATAGTACGTAGCGGGTTACTATTATGCACATTACTTGAAACGTGGTTTGCAAAGAAATGTGTTTGAATTTAAATAACTTACTGATTTCGTCGAAAAATATGAAATGCTTTTTAAAACATGAAAAATTCAGCATTTAATTTTCTAACTTGTTAAAATTAATAATAATTGTTATGAAATACTGAGTAAAGAAATCTGTCAGTCTTGCAACTGAGATTTTTTAAAAGTACGTATCATGAAAATACCGAATACATTTACAGGTATTTTAGAAAACTTTTAACAGATATAAGTTTTCTACTTCCAATGATATTAAACAAACTTAAAAAAATTTAATCATTAAGTAATTTTATTGTACTGATTGCAGCTTTTATTATCTTTCTTACACTTCCAAACATGACATGATTAATGTCTTTTAAAAATTACTGTCTTTCTGTCTTTTTACTTTTTACTAATTTCTTTGCTGGGTTACTATCCAATTAGGTTGTAGATTCATTAAGTTACTTAAGAAGTTAAGTTAAGAAGCAGGAGATGTGAAAAATGTGCAGCGCCGTCGCCGGGACTCGAACATGGACCTCTCGTATACCTCTCGTACCTAATGTGCTATTTCGAAGGCACGAAGACGGACCGGAAAGAAGGAGAAAATACCTTATGAGGAATGTGAGTATTTGAATTTAGGTTTTTTTTATTACTATATTCATATATATTTCTATTTTCATTGCTCAGTTTTTATTTATGTTTTTAATAATGAAGAAATTCATCACTAATGAAAAAAAGGATTTTCTTTTTGTGATGTTCAATTAACAGAAGATTTAATATGCATAACAAGTTACCGTGCATATTATTCAAAACTTCTATGTGCAATATGCAACGGAAGGCTATTGATTTTAGATAATGCGCTGACTGAATGAACGGATAATGTTCTCCTATAATCAGAAACAACAGAAATTATAGATTGGTGCATGTTTTTAGAAATAAGAGCTGCAGTTCATAATTAATGTATTTTCAAAGGGCTAATATCCAGAAAATATGAAATGCATTTTCCAATAGTGTCAAAATCAGAATTTCATTCATTTTCAGTTTTAAACTGGGCACTAATAATCGAGGATTATGTGGTAACAATTTCTTTCAAATCTCCCCGTTGTTATTTTTTTAATAGTGTCAGGAAAATACTGAGTACATTTGTAAATATTTCTTTAAACAATTATATAAAAGATTGAACAGAAGACTGTTTTGTTTCCAATAATTGTAAGCTAGATAATATGTTTAAAAACAATAAATATATTATTTGCAAATTGCAAGTTTGTAAAAAAATTTTCTTTTTCTTTCGGTATTTATAATTTCAAACATCACATAATTTGTGCCTTTTTGCTTTCTTTTTTGCACGTGGTGTGGCCGCCATTTTGTGATTGTAGGAGTTTCGGTGAGTACATTTTTGAAATTTTCAAGTTATGTTTATGTTTTGTACATTTGGATATTGTGCTTTGCTTGTCTGATTTCATGCATTTTGCTTACTAACGGTTTGTTTTCTATTCATTTCAGTGACGGATTTTTCTGCTGTTTTGTGTGTACTTTATTATTGCTCAGTTAATTTAGTTTGATTTTCTGCATTGTTTATCATGCCTTCATCCGTTAATCGTTTCACTAAATTACGCCTGAAACGGCAAAAATTCCTGAATCATCTTGACTTTTTACTTAAATGTAAATGTAAAAAATTGATCCCCAATTTTATTCAAATCAAATCTAATCAAAAACCTTCGAGTCGCGTTTCAAGAATTCTGTTAAATTGCAAGCTTGCCTTACTTCGGTCCGTGATAAGGGATACACGTCAACAATTGTCCAAAATTGAACATGAACTCTATAAGCTTCATCTGGAACTCGCTAAATCATATCCAAAATTCACTGCCCTTGAACAAAAGTCTTGGTCTAGAACGGAGAATGCAGTTAACCGTCATAAAAACACCCTTGCAGTTAAATTCGAAAAACTTCTTTTACAGTCTTCCAGTTCAAGTAGTTCAAAAAATCTTCCCATTGTAAACATCAAGCCAATAGTTAATATTTCTAATGTTAGTCTTTCAGAAGAACAAGAGAGAATTCTAAAATATAATTTTAACTTCTCACAAACCTGTAAACCCTCGATTCCAAAGATTTTGGCTCCTATCGAAAAAGCTTTCAAGTTCAGTAAAGTTTCAGATTCACAGAAAGAAATGATTAGGCATCTTATCGCTCATAATGTGAAATTCAATAATAAACCTTTGAAACCAAATCTAACTGCGAGAGAAAGAGCTACAATGCGCGAGATTCATTCTAACCCGGATATTGTCATTTCAAAGGCCGACAAAGGTGGCCAGATAGTCGTCATGGATAAGAACACTTACATCGATGGTGTCACTAAACTCTTAAACGAAGGACCATATAATCCGATCCCTAAAGATCCTTCACCTTCGGACTTATCCAAAATAAAAACTGCGATCAAATCTTCGCAAATCATTTCAAGCAACTTAAAACATTCGCTTATCCCATCTGTTGCGAATCGTGCCAGATTATATGCTCTTCCCAAAATTCATAAAATTGGTATTCCTTTCCGCCCTATTGTATCAAATTTAGGTACTGCCTCGTATCCATTAGCTAAATATTTAGTTTCTAGATTTTCCACTCTATTAGACAATAACATTTACACCATAAAAAATTCAATAGAGTTTGTAAAAAAGGTTAAAAACATTTCTCCTAGTAATTTACTCATGGTTTCTTTTGATGTAAAATCATTATTCACCAATGTCCCAGTGGAGGGTGCATTAAGATGTCTAGAAACCAGACTTCGCGAATTTCATTTCTCTTGCATCGAAATTGATGAGCTAATTTCTCTCACTCAACTCTGTTTGAAACAAACACATTTTGTTTTCCAAAATAAATATTACAAGCAAACTGAGGGATTAGCCATGGGAAGCCCCCTCAGTCCCATCCTGGCTGATATCTACATGCATTATTATGAATCAAAATTGTTTGAAACTTTAAACTTCCCGGCATGGTTCCGCTACGTAGACGATACTTTTACCCTGTTTGAAGGTAATAAAGATGATTTAAATAAAGTTCTCTCAACAATGAATTCTATTGATCCTGCTATTCAGTTCACTTTTGAACTTGAGACTTGCAATTCTCTTCCGTTTCTCGACATTCTGGTCACACGTAACACATCCAACTTCAGTACTACAGTTTACCGTAAACCTTCATCGGTTTGCCTTCCACCACACTTTAAATCATGTCATCCGACTAAACAAAAGTTAGCTTCATTTTATTCCTATGTTTTCCGTGCTCTTCAAGTTTGCTCCTCCAAACTAGCCCTTGATGAAGAACTAAATTATTTAAAAGCAATAGCTATTGACAGGGGCTTTTCACCCAACATTATTAATCAAGCAGTTAAAAAATTCTCATCTCAACACACTAAAAGCCACACTCTTATTTTAGGAGATTATAAAAATTCTGTTGTCATTCCCTTCTTTCCATCAATTAGCTATAAAGTTGCACATATTTTGCAGAAATTTAACTTTCGGGTTGTTTACTCTCCCATCAATAAAATTCCAACTTCTATACTCAAGGACCCCATTCCGGATATGAATTCCTGGGGTATTTATAGGATTCCTTGCCAGTGTGGTTTAATTTACATTGGCCAAACTAAGAGAGCCTTAAAATTTCGCGTCAAAGAACATGAGGCATATGTTAGAAAAAAGGAAAGACAGAAGTCTTCTGTTGCTCAACATTGTTGGTCCGAAAATCACACTTTCAAGTTTTCTGCTGCCAAAATTATTCAAAAAACATCTTCCATTGGAGAACTGGATTTTCTAGAGGCATTTCACATTCATAAAAATCTTTCTGTTCTAGTTAACGATCCTAATTCCAATCCAAATTTGCCTTCAGCTTTTAGGGAAATTATGTTTTAGTTCTGGTTTCGCCAACAGATGGCGCCACTTGCTTATTCTTGTCCAGGCTTTCTTATCTTATCTAAACATTATTTCCTATCTTGTTCATTTGCGGTTTTGCAGCTGAAGATGATGGTTCGGTAAAACCATCGAAACTAGTCCTGTGAAAATTTTGTGAATATAACGCTGATTTTTGTTGTTTGACTTCTGATTTAGTATTTATTAGGCGTGTTATTGTGTCTTAATTAACTTTAGGTTGTTATATAATCATGGAAGGATCTCGAATTTGTTAGAACAGATGAATTTAGAAGGAGAGCACCAAATCTAGAATCGTTAATTTTGAGGTCGCCAGTTATTTTTAAAGCAGCTATCATATTTTGTTATATCTTACATATGTATATATTTAAAAAACACATACATGCTACCGTTAATTGCGGAAAGAAAGCCAGGTAACTCAAAGAATTTAAATTAAAATAAAATTATTTCAATATTCTACTGGAAACAACGATCTCATCAAAACAAATTATCTCTTAATATTAATTTACATGCAAAACTGAACTTATCAACCGGGCTCTAGCTTAGCTCAGTAACTAATGTGAGTAAGCGCAGAGACACTTGCTTGTTTTTAAATAAACAGTAAAGTATAGCCAATGCAAACAAATTAAAATATACTTTACTTATGCCTTTATAGTTAAACTAATTTAAATTCTAACGGAGACTTAAAAACATACAGCTAAATGTTGGCGATGCAAGCTAACTATGACATACTTTACTTGTGCATCTGTAGTTGAATTAATTTACATTTTAATGAAGACTGTTGAAAGAAAATATAATAATGAAAAGAATTAACATAAAAATAGTTGACTAATTTAAAATTAAACCTTACACCACCACAACTAAAATATCAAATCATATAAATTTTATTATATATATATATTAAAGAATTGATCTGCTGCATGATAGCATTAAAACTATTAACATAATAAAGAAAGAGAAAATAATCTGATGTTGCTAGTCGAGGAAGTATTTATAAATACTAAAATAAAATTCAAATAGCGTGAAATTTCATCTGTGACAGTTTTCAAGGGTTATTAGCAAAAAAGGAGTTTCTATTTGTCCACTTAGTTAAAGCTCACTAATTAAAGTATTTAAGTAAAACTAAACCAAAATTAAACACTAAAGTTATGCATGGAAAAATTGCTAATGAGCTACGAGTTCTCTCCAAACATCAATACGTAATATGATAAGAAACGTTTTATTAAGACTTTATGAAGAAAAGCACAAAATAATATTCTAGAATTATGAAATGTCAGTATTAATAATTAAACATGGTCGCTGTGAACATCAGCAGCAACAATACACTTCTATATTCAAAGTAGAAACTCCTGTTGAAAATTCTGCAGCATTTTCAGGCGCTGTATGCTTGGCTAATAAGCTTGCTTGCTTGGCTAATAAGGGTTCATACAACGTTAACATCACGGGATAATAAGGTGCATACCTGATTTTTCATATAATCCCATAAGAAGTCTTCAGTATGATTATATAGAGTCATTAGGTTATTTTGAAGCAGGAGATATGAAAAATGACCTATGCCCTCTCTGGGACTCGAACCAAGGCCATCTTGATGGGAGAAGGCCAAATCCAAAGAGGTTCTTCCCTGATGTAATGTCACGAGCGAAGGCAATAGTACTAAGGCCATCTTCAGACACTATGAGCGTAAACAGAGCGTACGATTAAGCTAGAAGTTAAATAGCATTAAATATTCCTTAAATATAATAAATTTAACTTTTAGCAAGATGTATCGAAAGTTAAGTTTATTTACTATCTCACTTTATGTTTGCTTGATGTTTTCCTTTAATTAATTCTGTTTGATCTTCACTTCTTAAAAGTTAGTTCGCGTTACAAAACACACACTTTTTTGATAAAGAGATTCCCTCCCCCCCCATTTTTATTCATGTTCTAATAATATTTATTACATATGCCGTAACACTCATGTTAAAATCATAACAATCCAATAAATTTCTCTTGTATTTTTTCATTTTCAAACTATGTATCACACACGAATCTCGTAATTTTTATTAGAATAATTTTTTCTTCTAAATTAGACAGTAATAATAATAATTTTATTAGAATAATTTATTCTTCTAAATTAGACAATAATAATAATAATAAAGTTAAAAAATATTGAGCTCGAGCTTGTTCTTATATTTTGTACATTCACTAAGCTTAAATAGGGGCGTATTAATAATTATAATCTACAGCGCATTAGTTATATACCATTAAATAATTCACTGTAATTCCTTTTCTAGTTATTATTTAATTAAGGTGCATAATACAGTGTTAATTGAACTTTTACAGATGCCGCGAAAATGTAACTTTCCGAGATAAGTTAAATTATTTAGCCAAATGAACAGCATATTACAACTTTTAAGTTCCTCAAAGATGAACTACTGTGTAAAACATGAATTAGTAAAATTAATAGGAAAGACTTTGTACCAGGATCATGTGCTTATGTGTGCATTTTGTATTTTGATGAACGTTTCATCATAAGAGACGATAAAGCAACACGACCTAATGAGACAGTATTAACACTTTAAAGAAAAGTGCCAGTTTTATCAAAAGATGCATATCTGACTATTTTTTACGGTCAATCTAAATAGTCATCTTGTCCTTTACCACAAAAGCGAAAGACACTAGAAGACAGGACAAGAGAAATAAAGGAACGGTGTGAAATTAATTTAAAAAGAAACTGTGTGCTGCAGACAATACTGCCTTCTTTTCAGAATTTTTGAAACTTAATAGCAGTAAATTATCATATACATAGAAAATAATGAAAGCATCTGATTCTATACTTTTTTGCGTATTGAGATGAAATGTTGCCCAGCAGTGACTGTGTCATTTAAAGTCGAGCATGATTTAACTGTTTCAGTTCTTCGTGAAAGTTTAAATATAACAAATATGTTTTAATGGCTTTTGAGAAAAGATATACTATGTAATAAGTGGTCAAAATTTGAAAACCTTTCAAATCAATTGAACAGTTATAAGAAAAACCTCAAAAATAGTCGAAGAAATGCTGGATTTGGTAACTGAAACTCTTCAGAAGTGTTCTGAAAATTCATCAGAACAGATTATGATATACAGATTAAGTTTTTTAGGGAAAAGATTTCATTATTTAAAGCTAAATGCCCAACCTACACAGCTGAAATGATGACATGAACTTGCACATTATTTTATAGCAGTCCTACGTGTTATTCTCCGATACGAGAAAGCTAGCCCTTGATTTTACGGCATTCTTCCTACATAAAAATGTTAACATTAAATGTTGGGTACTTAAGAGATCAATACTTTTCATTTAACCCCCGACACAAGGTTAAATGCAAAGTATTTATCTCATAAATCTTCATGACTACAAAATCATGAAGAGGTTGGGAATCTTTTACTGGATAAGATTTGTATTAAACTTATTACTGCACATAAGAATGGTAAAACTGAAGGTTTGTCTCGTACAGATGTTCCTCAAAAAGCTCTTACAGTTTAAACCATTGTGATTTCTTCAATCATATTTTCAAATAAAGAAGTTGTTGCAGTGTTTCCTGTCCATAATCTCACGCCAAACGATTTAAAAATTCAGACATTACAGGTGTTAAAATTTGTTCATTATTGTGGCTTCGAGGTTGTTCCTATAATTTCCGACAACAGCTATGTTAACTCTAACTGCTATGCAATGGTCATATGGTGTCTGCTATTGAAAATGAATTTTATTTGGGAAAAAAGATTTTTTACTATTTGATTTAGTTTATTTACTGAAATGTATAAGGAATAATAGGTTGAACCAAACTGAAACCAATCAAACCATCTTTCAATGATACAGATAATAAGCTGTATTATGCAAGTCTATTCCATTTGAAAAAAATATTATGTATCATAGAGCAGCACCATTCTATACAAATAGCTCAAGCACTTTCGAAAAAAGTATTATATTCAACCTCTTTAAAAATGCAAAATGTTTCTACTGCAGTTAAACATTTTGATGTTGATGTTTAATTTTGATTTTGATTTTTGACTATTGTAGCACTGTAAGGTTTCCCTTAGTTCAATAAACCAATTATTCAAATTTTTGATGATAATTATCATTTTAAAAAACAAATAAAATCTCAGAAATTGAAAAATAAATCCATATTAATACATTAATTTAATATTAGTAATTTGGGGTATCTTGTTGAAGACATTTCGGTGGGTATTTAAATTTATGAAACAGATGTTTGGTTATGAAAATGAGTATTTTTTAATTGCTGCAAATTTTTACATTGAACATCTTTCGATATGTGTCTATGCATAACAAAGGCAAAAAGAATCAATATGTCAAAATCTATGTGTAAATCAAATAATGAAGAAATGGAATGCATTTATATCGCTATGTTCCCAGATTAATTTAAAAGTAATATATTTTTATCTTAAAATTATGCTATTAACAGTTAAATCTAAACATTGATAAATCTTATATCTAAGAAATGCATAACTCTCTCTTGAATGTCCTTTTGACGTAACGTGAAATATTAATATTTGCAGCTCCCGAATTTCTGAGTACGATTTTTTATATGAGACAGCAAAAACATAATTTCTTGTATTGCTTGGAAATAAGAGAAAATATTTAGTTTTAAATGCTAGTCACACCGTGGTTAAAAATTTGATATAATATTTCTTTTAAATTAGTTTAAAACTATTTGAGTTTGTAGTGTTTAATGCTATTAAACTGCATATAATGGTATGTAACAAAAGATATAGTATTGTAAAGCATGCTATTGATTAGCGAACAAAAATTAATATTATTTGAGAAACTCCCCTAAGATGCAGTACCGTCGCCTAAGTGTAAAAGATTAGTAATCCATTCTTCAGGTATTTGTTTTTAAATACTGCTTATAGGAAGAGAAGAATATATTTGTTTCTCATATACTACCGGGAAAAAGAAAGCGCCCTGACTCAAGATCAGTTTGGCTGATTGTCCTTAGCTGTGACGTCACCAAACGTTAGCTTGGACCTTCTCCCATCAAGATGGCATTGCTCGAACCTGGACCTGTCAAATACGCCCCGAGTGTGCTACTGTTACGCCACGAAAGCATGTTGTTCTTCGGAGGTTTCAAGAAAAGGTAGACTTAGTTTGGGATAAAAATGCACATCCAACCCGAATGAATTCACGCAATTCGGACTGTCATCTGTGGAATTTAAAAGCATCAAATGAATCGATTTTTTGTTCAGGAAAAAAAAAGTACTATTAACTTCTGGATTTCCAGCCCATTTAGCATTAAACGAAAACTCATCGAATTAGTAGATACACTAAGGTAATCTTCGAAATTTATCATTAAATAATTAGTCATAGAGAAATATATACACATTCATTCAAATAAACTTTGACATGACTCAAAAGTTTTAAACAATTTTTACTTGTCAGGAACGTAAAATTCATGACTCTAATACCTTTCATTAGAAATTTCTGTAAGGGAAAAAACAAGGATTCCTTGGGCGAAGAAAAAATATCTTTAGGGAAAAACGATGTATTCAAAAAATAAATAACCTACGTGTCTAAGGTATAAGGAACTTCTCGATCCCATGCATTTCAAACACGAAACATTTAAGAATATGTCCTTTTACATTTTCAATCAAGTTCTGAACTCTTTTTCTGATATCCCATTTAAAATCTAAACCGAGGGGAAGTAAAAATAAAAATATGAATCTTTTCAGTAGAATTTGACTATATTTTACTTCAAGGTTTACAGATATTACAATTCAGATAAAATATATTGTAGAAAATATGCATAAAACTCAGACTGAATTTTGAGTAGTTTTCCTTATATACGAACTTTAAGTTTGGAAAATTTCCATAAATACCAAGTACATACATACTTGACATCTAAGCTATACCAAAAAATTATTTTCAATAGTAACTTTCAATCAGAATTTAAATTTACTAAGATAACTTGGTGAAAACATCACTAGGCTATTTTTTTAGAAAACTGTAGAAATGTAGAAAATTGTAAAAAGAATTAAAATTATATTTCGATATGCTTTTGCATTATATTTTGAGTCCTTGAACTGAAACTGCTACTGATATAGTTTCAAGTAAGTACTAAAGTTCATAATTTTATCAATTCTAATCTAAAATCCAGTGATTTGAGCCTAACGATTTAGGAAAATTTGAGGAAAATAATCTAAAGTTAAATCTTTTATAATTATTGAAAATGGAGGGAATCGAAAAAAAAAAAAGAGAAGCGCCTTTATAAACCAAACATAAAAATATAAGAATTTTCACTACATAGGCGACCTGAAATTCTCTTCACCACTTTCTTATATTATTGAAAGACAACTTCGAAATATAGAAATTTTTGTGTTATTCCATTTTACAATGAAATATATTATTTTCCCCTTTTCATTCTTTTCTGTTTTAACCAATTTTATATGTTATTCCTTTTTTAGATATTCACATGCTTCAACCCAACTATTCAACCCATTCGTACTAAATAGTTTATCAACGTTAAATCAGATACATAAGGCCAGTTAAATCTTATAACAAACTGTGATAGAGTTCTTCCATTAAAAACAACCTTATAGGCTTTGGAATAAGATGTTTAGGAATGCCGTGGGTGGCTTGCCCTGTAACCATGGTAACATCTGCTGCGGAAGATGCCTGAGTCCCTTACTTTTGTTTTTTTTTTTTAATCCTCCCACGTTATTTCCGTTTTAGGTGTTTCGATTCTGCATTACGCATTCGAATCTGCATTACGCATGCCCAGTTCTGTATTTCGACTCTGAATTACTCTGGTATTAAAAATAATTTTTGTAAAGAATAATCCAAAATTTTAATTTAATAAAGAATAATCCAAAATTTTAATTTAATAAAGAATAATTCCAAAATTTTGTTTCTGTGATTGTATTGGAGTGTTTGTCAGTTAATATATGCAACGAAAACTGTAGATTACAGTCTAACATCTCAAGGAAGATTTTACCATCGATTTTTTTAAATAGTACAAGTGTCTCATGGCTGTTCTAAAATAAAAATTAATATGTACTGTTAACTAACTCTTAAAACATAAACATTAAAAAACATTTAAACTCAACTCAAAATAATTTTCGACTTTAAAAATTGCTTCGTTTATCTCTGCATTTCATTTTTATGTGTAATTCAAGATAAACTAAAAAATATCAAAATGTTACAAAAATGTATTATCGTTCAAGCAAATTTTTTGAAGGGAAAAGAAATATGTGAAAAGGTTTATAATATATGTAGCAATGCAAAATTTCATCATAACTATTCGATTTTAATAGATGAAGACAGTACGTATAATCGGATAATATATACGTTCGTATAATCGAATTTTAATCAATGAAGATAATATGTTCACAAGAAATAAAATGAGAAAATTTCCTATCAAGGTGTATCATTTTTATCACAGTTTGAACATAGAATAACATTTACTGAAAAATGTTTTCTAGTGAGTTTTAAATGAATTTTCAAATGATTAACATGCACTAATGAGAGAAGCACTTTTATAACATTGAAAGAAAATAAATGATCTTATACATTGCCAATTGACTTCGATGACGGTGTTTTTTTTTTTTTTTTTTTTTTTTTTTTTTTTTTTTTCTCCCGACGAAAACATTTTTATCGCAAATGGAAAACAACATCAAGTGTTAATAATCAGTTCAAAAAGTAAATAAATAAATAAATAAAACATAAATTATAATTTTATGGAATCCTTCTCCATTCTAAATTGAAATTATTATAATAACTATTGACAAACTTTTCATTTTCTAGATCATTTTTTTAATCTTAAATAAGTAAAGAAGATGTTCATTAAAAATAATGACTAACTCAGCTTTTCTTTCCTCTTGGCATGTTACATTTCATGCCAAATATATTTAATGCTTAAAAGCTGTACTGTAACTTGCATAAATCATGTGAAGTTAAAAAGACATTTTTCAATCCATAAGATAGTTTAAAATCTTTATGAACATTTGTGGTGACAAATTTCTGCACCTACGAGAGCTAATTTTATACAGGATTGGTGCCTCAAGACTCACTCAGTATTTCCAGAATTCTAAATAATTCGGTACACATCACATGTTGTCTAATCCACAGTCAGCTTTCAGCTTTTAAGTATAACTTCAGCGTATACCAGAAGACAAATTAATATGCAGATTTTAGCATATAATTGCCAAATGTGCGAGCCTACAAAGAAAATCCGATATTTATCAGCAAGCGTGGATACGGGCTAATTGAACTACAGTCTAAAATGAAATGTTGTAAATCTGCGCTGTGCGGTGATGGCAGCATATGTTTCAGTTCTAAAATGAGGGTCGCTACGACTTCGAAGCACTTATTTTAAAGCAACAAGCTGTTGATCTCTCGGCGTCATATCCTATGATGCTTTTCTTTGGTTATTCATAACGAGGGGTATACGACGCAAGTGACTAAAAAGCAAGACTCGCTGTTGTTTTCAACTGAGTTCATGTGAATAGGCTGCAAAGCACATGGCTGCATATGGAGCTTCTATCAAATGCAATATGAGTCGTTAATTATGCATATATAAAATGATCCTAACATAATGTTAGAAGCTTTCGCTGTATACATCATTAGTGATTAAGATCGTTAATAAAAAACACTTTTTTAAAAGCATATTCTAAGACAAATATTTAGTAATTGATCATATTAATGGTCACATTAATTTTATCAAAAGATGAAGTTATAAAGCAATTTTCTAATACTTGCATTTAACTTAAACATCACACAGAAGAACGAGATTGAAAAGGAGATAAATGGAAAGCATCGCATTTATATTCTTCTTGAAAAATCAGAAAAATGATCGGCCTTCAAATTTAAGACAGATATTATAGCTACATTTTGCCTTCCCTAAATCATTTTTCAATTTCAATTCGTCTAGATAAAATGAATGATCTCTTAGCTACTCAGTTTTTGAGGTAAGAAGAAGAGAATTTAAAGATGCATTTTATTATTCAAGGAAATCTTAGCTGTTGCATCACAAACAGGAAGAAATACCTATTTATTTTAAACACAGTCTTTTTATTGCATTCTTGAACAGTTATGGCTAGAGGACAATAGCAGCTTATTTATTAACAGCGAAAGACAGCATTTATCAATTGTCGCTATCTAAGCGATAGAATTTAATAGCGAAAATGAATTATTTATTTCTTCAAGCAAAAGTACAATTTGCATCACTCTAAAGAAATATTTCTGTTTTACTTTTGGGAAACGGAAACGCAGTGATACGCTTTTGGGTTCGCACCTGCCTTGCAAAGCATTTGTTTAGAACATAAGGAAGGGGAATGAAGAGAAAAGTAACGTAAAGATGCTTTTTTTTATTTTTATTTGTTTTTTAAGGATGGAATGTGGATCCTAAGATCGTAAACATGAGTGATTTTAAGGTTTAGTAAATGTTTTTGTTTAAATTTGCAGAAATTCTGGAAAATTTATGAAATTCACAAAAAATAAAAGAAAGATAGCTCTACAGTTCGTTATATTCAACTTTTATACTTCCGGAGGTTCGCTATAGCAGTATAAATTAATATTAAGTTATATAGTTTCGTTCTCATTGGGAACATAAACTAGCTAGCTCTAAGAGACTGTATAAAGAATTATTCCCAGGTCTACATGACAACAGAAAGGTCTGAGGAAGGATGCAAAGAACCCGTTATTAAATCAGTATAGTTGCACAGATGGCCCCAGTTGGGCTTACACAAAGCCAACACTTCTGGCTTAACTGAGAAACAGATAACGACGAACTTAAAATAGAATGTAATAAATCTAGCCTGAAGGCCCACAGGATCATTTAAAGCGCAAGAAGGCTCTGACTCCTGGAAGTCGACGGAAACAAACGCAATGGCTAGAAGAACTCGGAGCCGTAGAATCAAATGGCTAATAATTCAAAATAGCAACGTGGCCTTCAAGCAGCCATAACACGCTCTAAAAGCACCCTTCAAGTCCTTTTCTTAAATAGCACTTCTTTCTCTCTCATTTGAATACACGCGAGCTAGCCTATTAACATTCTGGCAAGAAAGCCTGCTTGAAAACGAGACTGAAAGGAAAGTTGCTTTAATTAAAAATTAACTGTTAATAAAATTAAATAAATCTCCACAAAGTGTATACGAAATTGGAGGTTCATTCGTTATATTCGGAGGGTTATGTTTCGTTAAAGAGCGATACGACTGTAGTAGTAATAAAACATATCACTAGATATGCTTAAAAAGCTCGCACACGTTAAATATTACTATTGCTACCATCTATGTATGCAATGGGAAAGTTAGATATACTATAGAACCCCGATTAACGGGGCTAATACCGGAGACGATGTCCACGGTAAACCATATCACGGTCTTAAAAATCACGATTAATCCGACAGAAGGTATGAAAAAAACCAGAAATGATAATAGTTTGTAATTAACCCGAAAAATACTATTAACCTACTGTAACTTTCTAGTTTACTTACTATTTACTATTAACCTGCTATTACCTGCATTTTTAAGCAGTTTAATTTGAAGAAAAATTTTACTTAGTTATGTAATTTAAAACATCATTTGAAACAAGAATACACTTCAAAACAAACGAATAATAAATAAATAAAAATTTTAAAAAATAATGTTTTTGCATAAAATTTGGCAAAACAATAACCTTGTGTTTGGTGTAGATTTTAGTCGTGACTCTATCGATTTTGAGAGCACACAGCTGCAGGTCCCTATTCATCAGAAGCAAAGAAATCTGCAATTAAGATAAAGCCACGATTGTATTTATGCCCAAAAGAACTAAAGCGAACGATAAAGTAGTGCTATCTATCGGCAGAACTGGAAAGAACTGATTGGAAGAACTGACTGGATTGTTAGCAAGGATATTTATCATGTTTAGTTAATGATTTTAATTCCAATCTAGTCCTTCCTAACGTTTTTAAAATTCCACCAACTTAATTTTTCAATTTTCATTACTATTTCTGCCGACAGATGGCGATATTTTCTGTTTCGCTTTACTCCTTTTAGATATAAATACAATCATGGCTTTCTCTTCGCTGCACATTTCATTGATCCTGATGAAGAGGGGCCTGTACCTCTTTGCTCTCGAAATCAATGGAGTCTTGATTAAAATCTACGCTAAACACAAGTTTATTACTTTGACTAATTTTATGCTTTACATTGTCGTGTTTCTCCTCTGTCTTAGTTTAAACTATTTTTTTTTAATATTACTTTTCTATTTCGATAGAAATTCATGGGAAACAAAACTAATGGTTGTACGCTTAATTTGTTTTTCCGATTTAGCATTTTATGTTAACGGATAATTTAAATATGTTTATATATTCTATCCAAGACAATTAAATTACGTACTATGTTGGATAAAAACAAGTCCTAATTTTGTTGTTATTGTTGTGACTTATCTCACTTGTGTGACAGACAGCAGCATCAGAACAAGCCCACAAAATTTATCATGGCAAGGTGTGCAAGTTTGCGCCTGTCGTTGGCAAGAGCCTTGAGCACCATGCAGGTGACAATACGACTTTGCTCAGTTCCGCCCCCAATTTTGATGGAGAGCACCCCGAAAGGAGGGTCCTAGGGTCTCCTACCCCTCTTCCCCTACCAGCAACCTCTCAAGTGGACTTTCCGCTCGCCGCATATTTAGAATGTCCCCGTGCTGCACAGACACTATGCATTTACAAACATCTATGCCTTCTCCAGGATTCAAACCCGGTCCTTCGGTGCGGTAGCCAAAGTGACTAGCCCTTATCTCGGCTGGGCGACTAGTCCTAAATATTGTTACATCATTTTTTGTCGCTGCTGTTATCCCCAAAATTTTCTCCTGTTTTTCATATTTCGCATAGAAATTTTGCTTAACTTTTGATGATTTGTAATAGTAATTTTTCAGTGAGGCTAGAATAAACAAACTTAACTTGTCGGGTACTTTATATTCCTCTTTTGTATACTTTTATATTCCTCTTTTGAAACTGAAAGCTTAAGTTGTGAAACCTTGTTTATAAACAATAATAAAAGTACTTTTTCGCCATTTTAAGATTTGTCTTGACTTTGATATTATAGCATTAAAAAAATATCTCCGATGTATAGTGGCCTATCTATTCAACCAATCGAAATGAAACTTCAGGAATTGTTATTTGAAGTATGAACTAGATATTCTGATGATTTAAAGCAACAGAGCTCTCACAATTACGGTTACAGTGAAAACAATTTCGAAATTTTCGAATGGCAACACCTACTGCGCAGATTGATTAGCGCTAATAAACTCGTTAATTCTCTTGATGAACAACGAATTCTGATGTATTGCTATTTTACAGAAAATACTTTATTTTGAGTAATAGAGTAATGAAATCTTTGTAGTGCCATATTAAAATTAATTTGAAATTTTTAAATATTTAAATTCTCCGAAACATAATTTTACTTATCGAAATAATGCGTATTTAAATTAAAAATACATTGTAAGATACTAAGAAGCAAATAGTAAATAAAAGTACTGACACACTAATTATAAAGTTAAACTGAAATGATATTATGGATTCGCATTGGGTTAAATTTTGAAAGAAACAATATAATTAAAATATGGAAATTCCATGCAAATGCCATAAATAATACACTTCCAACTAAAAGAGAAATAAACAGACGTAAGTAAAAGAGTAACAATCCTTGGCAATTTTTTAGTATGTAAATATAAAATTGTGTAATGAAAAGCAATGCAAAAACGTTGAACCATGAATTATTATCACATTAATGGCAAAATTTAACTAGTGAAAAACCTATTTTAAAACATGAATAATATATTATAAACTGCCAATTAATAACTGAAAACGATTGCATGGAAAGAAAAATGTGGAAATTTACTTGCATTTTAGGTAATTGTCGTGCAATAAAGCTACTTAGTCCTTCATTATTTTGAAGTGTATAGGTAACTGTATTTCCTGGAAAATAATTTGGCTGATTTTTTGCACATAGCCTACTTTTAGATAGTATGCAGTTCTAATGCACAGGTTTAACTGATTCTAATCTGGGATCAATAATGCAATAAAAAAAATTGGAAATCAAGGTATTAAATACTGGTACTTCAGTCGCTGGTTTATTTAATTTGAGGTTAAGTATTTATTTTTTATTATATCCAATGGAAGTTAATAAAACGAACATTATACAAACAGAACTCTGTGGTCATACAATTGTCCCTAGAACTCCAATATCTCTACAGTCTACGCAGCGAAGTCTCCATCTCTTGGTTGAGACACGCGTCATAAGTTCAACTGTCCACTTTTGTTTCAAAAATCTGCTGATGTATAGTTTGGCAGAATGGTAAGAACAATTTGTATATATCTTTTGAACAATTTCTGTACCTTTTTTGCAAGTGTTTCATTTTGATCATTATGCCACAATGACCGGGAATCCATTGTAGTACAATGTCCTTACCCTCTAGTCTCAGTTTCTCTAAAAGGTTCTGGCATTCAAGGATTTCCTCGGAGATTTGACAGGTCCCTGATCTAATAGTCTGTAGTGCCGCCCTGAAGTCCAAGAGGAGGACCATTTTGTCATAGCTGAAATCTGGGCCATTAATCTATCTTAGGATCATATAAATAGCCATTACCTCACCAACGCAAGCAGTTTTACGCGTATCCATGGGTATGTAGAAAGAAAACTAGGTGGAAAAAGTTCTCGCGCCAGTATTTAGTGAACCTTCAATAAATGAACCGTCCGTATAGAAGCGAAATCAGTCCGGTTCAGGATAAAATGTATTTATAGTCTCAAGGGCTAACATTTTTAAAGTATCTTGAGATATTTGATTTTTCAAACTACGATGAATAAGATCTAAGCTTATATTTCTGCAAATCAAGTTCAAAGATCTACGGGTTTTCAGAAAAGTCTGAGAAGTCTCATTTTCCACTTCAAGGTCTGATCTAACTTTCATCACCCCTGGAGGAATCCATCTTGGATTATACGATTTCTGTAACAATTCCAAAAAGAAATCCCAATTCTCATTTATTTCTCAAAACGCAGCAAGGCTTTCTCTTCGACAATAACTTTAATAGATCTGTTGCTTGTAAAAAGAAGCATTACAGCTGTATGGGTAATTTACCACCTCAATAAATAGTCTTAAGACCTGGTTTTATAAGGTTCCCATTTTTTTTATTAAGTTTCCTGGAGCTGTGGTCAAAACCTCATAGCAGTAGCAAAAAATAAATAAATGCTTTATACATTTTTAATACTGACCGGGAGCAACCCCAGAGACATCCCGCCAAACGTTTTAAAATGTTCATTGTTTTAAATGTTGTAAAACGAGATCGTTCGCAAACAGTAGGCACTTAACTCGAACTGTCTTCAGCAACGGAATCAGATCATTAATGTAGATATTAAAAAGGGAGCAGCTATTAACTGCATCCAGCGGCAATCCAATTTGGAGTATAAAACATTTGATATATCGTTTCCATAGTATATCTACCTTTCTCTGGGCCAAGACTCACGAAATCAACTCAGCATGTTGAAACCTTTTAGATTTTTAAGCTTAGAAACCATATTTTTCCTAAAAGCAGTTGTTGGTTTATTTGATTTGAGATTAAGTATTTCTTTTTCATTATATCCAGTGGCAGAGAATAAAACAAACATTATACAAACAGAACTTTGTGATCATACAATGTAAAAAGTAAATATCTCATCATTTTGCCTCTATAGCTCAAAAAAGGATTTGAAATCCACGTACACAGCTTTCATCATGTTTCTTCTGTCTAAAGAATCCTTAATAGTTTAACTCGGTCGAACAACTTGATCAGTAGTTGGCCGGTTTCTGTTGAACCCAACCTGATCTTCATAGAGGATATTCTCGGTTTACAAGAGCAAATTTAATCTCGTGATTATCCATGCTCCATCAAGTTTGTCGGTATTCAGTCAAGAAAAATTTGTCTATAACTGTCAATTCTCTTAGGAAACTTTATCTTTTTTAAGGGAAATAATAGTGGTTTGAGAGTGAAATTGAAGGTAAATATTGCACTCTTCAATATAATTAAAGCTGTTACTGTCATTTATATCGTTAACATAAATGTAAAATATAAATTTAAAATATTGAGAGGTTTTTAATAAAATTCTATTCTTTGAACAACAGGAATAGATTAAATATGCATGACAAGTAATAAACGTAATAAATATCTCACTGGTTTGTAGATGAATATTAATAGGAAATCTTAAGGAACAATGATAACGGGCTAGAATATATTTCTTTGAAAAGGAGAACACTATGAAGAGTTTCAATTTTCTATTTTATGCTTCCAAATAGTTCTAACCACGATTTTAGGAACTTTTGTAACTAGCAACGTTATTATCACAACTTGATTGTGACCTTATGTTTAATTTTTTGTGAAAGGGTTTTAGTTTTTTTTTTTTTTTAATAATATACATTTGTTAACACTTTTTTTATAAATGATACTATTTGAGTTTCCCCTGCCATTATTTTCCTTATAGTAATATGTTTCACAGTTTAAGCTTACGTCAGTGTTGTTTTAACAACTGTAATAACGATAAAATTATTTTTAACGAATTTGATGCGGTGGGTTTGTAACAAATAATGCAATAAACAGCCATTAATTAGGTTTTTAAAGAACAGTTAAACAACAACTAATCAGCCTTAAAATCACAAACTAAAACGAAAAACTATTCAATAATTAAAATAAAAAAATTTAAAAAAATTATAATATTCATCTAAAAAATTCATTTCAGCCTGTTATAATTACATAATTTTTTTAATCGTTCTTACAACATTTATCTATAAACTAATAGGTTACTGTGTAAGGATTATGTTAATTTTATTAACAGCTAAATTTTAAAGTTCCTTTCCTGTCAAATTCTTAACTTCAACTTACTACTTCCGGCCAGAACGTAGTTTTGGAATCTTGCTGAATATTTAATGAGGAGGAGCGGTATTTAAACCACGAAGTTACTTACAGAGGAAGAGAGAATCAGTTTCTGATTTACGCGCGTCTGCTTTTTTGGCCACTCTCTCTCTCAAAGCTGTCATTACGCTCGGCCGTACTCAGGCCCTTGCTAAGCTTCGTAGTCAAATAAGTTAAGGGGCCAACTCGATTTGAATCTTGATAGCTTCGGCTATATTTCTTTAGTTAATCTTAGTTTTAGTTTAATTCTTAGTCTCTTAAGTTCAAGCCCAAGTGAGGGCTTTGTTTGTACACTCCCAGGCTGAATCTTGTTAAATCTTATTGGAATAATAAAGGGTTATTTACCCTTCTATCTTGTTGTTTCTTGTCACCCGAACTTCAGCGATTATTCGCTTATCAGTTCTTAAGATTCTTCACTTCCAACATTAACTTAGAATTACAAAGTGAGGAACTCTACAACCTATGGGCATAATTATTTATAATTTGCATGTAATATTTTCTTAAATGTCAAAAAACATTTTGTTAAGTTTTATTAAAAACATCTAAACTATTACAATTTATTAAAATTTAATTTAAGTTCAGTTTGGGAAATATGCGTTTGCCCTCTAATTACTATTAATAGCTTTAGCCATAATGAAAACATAATAGTTTCCCAAATGCATCACATTATACGAAATCAACAGATGCAGTAACAGCTTTGGTTACCCTGATCTCGAAATTATTAATTTAAAACATATTGCACTTTTTATTTAGAAAAGGCTCAGGAGTTCCAAGGCTCAAGTTTATTTGTTTAGTGGAGAATTAATGAAATAATTCTTAGCATAGTTTTGATGATTAATGATTCCAGCGTATTTTTTCATTAATTTACTTTCAAACAAGTAAACCTAAGACTTGGAATTCTGTCTTATCTAAAAAACCATATCTAACGCTACTAGATATCAAGCCTAAAATTATAAACATTTATATCAACGTTAAATAAAAACATTTATATCAACCAAAGTAACGTTCATCAACGACCAAACGTACTCGTTGTCACACATCTTAATAAAGGAAGCAACCATATCATGGTTTTCATACCAATTACATAGAAAACTGTCTCATTTTTATGAGCCTGTTTACCGTTTCGGAAGCAATAAAATACATGGTTAGTATTATTTTAACCCTTTTGCTGATGATTATTAGGTGTTACTCCATTACATGTATTATATACAATATATTTTTTGTTTTAATGTAGGGATCTCTTCCTTTTAAAATTCTATGCAAACCTCATAGATGAAATCTTTTCTCCGCTAAGCTTTTACACTGGCTTTCTTGATTTCTAGGGCCGGAGCTATGCATTTTGACGTCAGTCTGCGAATTAAAAAAGGCGTTTTTAAGAATTTTTTTTTAATTTCCTTTTTTATTACAAGTAATTTTAGAGAGAGGGAATCAAGCAGCAAACTGTATTTAAAAATTCTAGACACCATATGACTTTCTTGTATGGCTTATTAAATATTCTTTTTAGAACAGCAACAAACGGATACTAAATGTTGTTAGATATTTATTGTTAGACTATCAACATCTATAAAATGTATATATGTAGTTAGATTTTATTATTTGTCCGATTTTTTTAAAAATTCGATATTGCCAAAACTTGAATGTATTTGTCATTGAAAACACTTCTGTAACTGGAAATATATGACTAGTACCAACGATTACGAAAATAAAGGCCGGGTAAAGAGGTGAGTATATATTTGTTTGGTGTTGCCGAATGCAATAAAAAAATAAAGGTCTCTTTTAAATCCATTTTAAATCCATTTCACAATCCGTTTTGGAAAAAAAATCGTCCTTTATTCTGTTCCTATGTATAGACGTCACGAAAAGTAAAATTGTCAAAATGGATATTTCTGTTGAAATATGATTACCGAAAGTTTTCGCCATTATGGTGCTGAAGAAATTATTTTTATTTCCTTAACGCAAAGCATAAGTTTTACTAAAATTAAACATTAAGAAATTATTTTTATTAGCATAAATGATAGAATATTACATTTTTTCACTTACAGATTATAATATATTTATAATTTTAATGAAAATGCCAGAAAGTATCGTTTATTTTATGCAAATATGTGCAATTTTTTAGGCGAATCTATAGTGTTTTTGAATTAAAATGAAAACGTCTTTAAAATATGCAATGCACCACATTGTCTTTTTATGATTCTTATATCAATGAAATCTTATATTATTGTCTTTTTATGTTTCTTATATCAATGAAATATTTTAAAAATTAAATAATATAATAATAAACTCAAGGCCTGATTAAATCAGTCTGAGATTCGAGGAACAATGTTCATTTATGGCACACATGATCCACCTTTCTTGCTTTTACGAAAGGAAAACAGGATGATTAGAAACTGGGATAATTTGGGGGTGCTCTAAAATCTGGGGCTCTAAGCTTCGAACCTGTGAGCCTTTGCAATAATCAGTTCCAAAGCAAGTTTAGTTTTACTCACTTGGTTTACAAAGAAGAGCAAGCAACTCAATAACTGGAGTTCTGAGATCCTGGAGCTTGGATAAATAGCGTTTCAAAGACTTGAAGTTCGGGTAACTGGAGTTCAATGGCACTTACCATATTAATTTCTCTGTTTGTTTTCTTCTCATTGTGCTAATTATTTTATACAAGTCTAATTTATTAATTTGTCTCTTTTATTGGTATACCATCATTTCCTTTTCCACTATTTTTGCGGCTTTCCTCATTGTTTATATAAGTTTCGTTAATTATTTCAGCAAATAAAGTGTTGCGTTTCAAACTGTTTTCTGTTGGTTTTCGAATCTCAGATTTGTAACATCTCATTTTTTATTTAGCACACCTGCTAATTTTTCATTCTTAAACTTAGATTTTCTCTTTGAGCTCGTTTCTTTATTTTAATGTTTCTTCTCATTTTTCGTATATTATTCAGTTGTGAATAATATACGTGATTTATTGCAGACCTATTAGGTATTTATTTGTAGCAAGGAATAGGAAAAATCAGCTATATCCTTTCCGAGATTCGAACTTCGGATCTTTCGATTTTTCCCGTAAGTGCTACCAATTATACCTTAAGAGTAAATAGTGGGGAAAGCTTAAATTCCTCATATTCTCTCTCCTTAAAGAGTGAGTGGGAAGAGAGAAGACCCAATCGCCAAATCCAGGTCATGACGAATCATTATCCAATATATTTTAGTCGGCCCCACCGTTGAGCTAGTAGGTACTTATCTGAAGCAAGAAACGTGAAATATCAACTATGACCTCACTAGGATTCGCATTTGGAATCTTCCGATATTAGCCGGACGTGCAAAAATGACACTACGAGAACGCGCGGCAAGGAAGGTGAAAATTCCCTTTAACATCTTGGCATACAATGGCGTCTGGGAGACGTCATTCATTTTATATGTCATTGTAGACTTTGACGTCTCCGAGACGGCAAGAACTTTTGTATGTTTTCCCCCTCTTCAACAGACAAATATCCTGTTTTGTATGTTCACGCCCCTCTCTTTCACCCTCTCTTATTTGTATGTTAAGGGGCTGATTTCTTGTTACTTATTGAAGTTTTTGCACTTGAGATGTTCTTTCAAGAACCAATATGTTGTATAAAATATTTTTCAGCTGTCAGTTGACAAGGCATAATATATTATTCATTTTTATAATTATTTTCCTCCTTTTTGTATAGATTTTATGCTACGCTATTTTCAGAGCTTGTGGGCGGCATCGTAAATCATGATTAGTTGTTTATCATTTAAAACTTTAATTATTATTAGTTCCCTCTAACAAAGTTTTAAATTTCACATTATGACTATAAATTTATGATAAAACCAGAATGTTAGTCTTCAATTTATGTCTGACTTTAGTCATGCAATTATTCATTTATATATTATACTTGCACAATCTATTCTTACTGTGATTTTATGGCCGTCTTTTTCACAGTCAGATTTTTTAATTTTAATTACTTAGGTTTACAATGTATATATTTATATATGCTTTTACACCTTTTACTTTTCAGATTCTGAAGTTTCTTTCCTTCATCTTTAATCTTCATCGATTCCTAGCAACATCACACTTTTAATTTTTTTAATAATCTTTCAAGCTATCACTTATTCCTGATCAGGCAACGCACAATCATGAATGCACTAATTTTGTTGAAACTTTGCACAAATATGAAGGACCTTAAAGTGAATATCTTTGCACTCCCAATTAATATACTGCTCGAAAATGAGCAAAAAATTCAAGTCTAAATTTTTAAGCAACATTGATGTTATTTAAATCCTTTCTTTTGCTGTAAGTATTGACAGATTTGTTGGAAACGCGCAACACTTCGAACTCGAATCTAGGCAAAAGCCCGCCAGCGGCCGACCGGTAAAGTCGCTGAACGCTGGTTGTTCGGTCTGAGGTACGAATCCCGCGAACGGGCTGGCTGCATAGGCGTTTTCGTGTTTTTTTCCCATGTGTAACGTGTATACGAACCTGTTTCTCTTCGAAAGTCTTCCACGAAGGCATCCCTTCCCTTAGGCAGATAGCTCTCGATGTTGTGTCGTAATTACATAAACTAAATCAAACCAACGAATCTAGGTAATGCTGCTTTTTATCGGTGTTATTACTTCTGCTGATGTTATCTTATTTAAAAGATATATACTTCATGAAAAATTCTTTTAAGAGAATAACACAAAAAACAAAAAACAAAATTTTTTTTTTTTAAATCTGAAAGGTTTCGGATTCTAAATTACGTCAAAAGGGGCTTTTTTTTTTTTTTTCTTTTTTCTTTTTTTTTTTTTTTTAACATTTTGTGTGTTACATTTATTTATTAAATATCCCATTCTTCGCACTTAAATCATATAATTCAGTTCAACATCAATATCGCAAAATAGTTTTAAGTTGAGCATATCTTTAGAGTTTCTGATACAAAGACTCACGCGCTGGCGATAAAAGTTTTTTTTCTGTACAACGTTGCCATTGCTCGCTTTGAAATCCATCAAAAATTCGTTAAAGTTTTACAGAATAGGAAATCGATAATAAAACAAATTCCAGATTCCAAATTAGAGCTTCCACATGCCCATATTCGCAGTAGGATTACGTCATTCAAACTTCGATGGCTCTATGTACCGTTGTTTTATCACAATGCGAGAAATATACATATATTTATGCAGATTTTTTTATTATTTAATTTCTTCAAATATAATTTACATTATATTATACATTTACGAAATTTACATTATATTAGTGGCAACAGTTTGAAAAGTGAAATGGACATTTATAGTGATTCAAAGCAAAATCACAAAACTAAAACAATTGTCCTTCAGGAACAAACCCCCTTTGGACTAAAAATGATGTCATACAAAAATTTCGTAAAAATAAATAAGTAAATAAAAGCAGTTTTATGTTCACTTTGATTTAATTTTAGCACAAATTTATTTGTAAATAATAGATGATATATTTATCATAAACGTTCAAATGATAAAAATATCGCATCGTGTACATAGAATAAATGATGGTTTAGCCAGAATCAACCTATGTTTTAATATAAAATTCAAACAACAGAACACCTTTTCCATAAGCACACGTCTTCATTATTCATAAATATCTCCATATATGTCATCGAGTGATTAAGATGTCCTTCATTTTCTTCTGTTGTTTTTCATTTATTAAAAGCATACATAAAAAATGGCACATTTCTGTGTTTTTTCTTCAAAAATATTTTTCATGAATAAATTTTAAGGATCAAAATAAAATAGAGCTACAAACAAAACCGAAAGAAAACAAAACCTTCAGCTGGAGTCGAATAAGAAAGTTCGTGTATAGAGCGTTCTACAGTGCCAACAGATTTGTAAGCGCTTACAGTAAACGAAGAATCTTTAATATAATTAATGTTATTTAAAATTTTAAGCCCTACTTTTGTGTTTATATTTCGTAATGAGAGCACTAAGCGTTGGTGATGATATTTGTTTTAAGGTTCCTTAAATTTTTGCAAAATTTTAGCGAAATCAGTGAATCCAAGGTCTTGAACTTCCCTTTTAAATTATACTCGTACTATACCTTCTACAGCAATTAACTATACAGTATTACATTTATTTTTAAATTATATTTATTCACTTGATATAAGATGATCAAAACAGTTGGTTACTGGCTTTGTGGTCTCAAATATTTTTTCTAGATATGTACTTCCGTTTGTTTAGTTTTTCGAAATAAGGTAGAAAATTACGAAAACATTCTCATAAAAAAGGAATGGAATGGGGAGGGAGAAAAATTCCCTAACTTCAAAATCTTAAGTGCCGGATATGCCATTAACATTGCAAAGTCATTTTCATTACACATACCCATATATATGTATATATATGTATATATATATATGTATGTAATGTATATATATATATGTAATGTACATGTATATATTCATTACATATACATACATATGCATATATATCAATAGCAATTATTTTTACTTTTATTTACTGTATTTTTATAAAAGTGGGTTAAATTTTGCCCAAATATTACTTTTAGTGAATTTTTTTCCATTCAATAGACAGTTCTTAAATTTTAATGAAGCTTTTCATAAAAATGGGCATTTATTAATTTTATTTAACTATTTTACTAATATTCACTATTTTACTAATTTTCACAGTTTCTTTTCCTAGGAGATAATCCAAAAACTTTCATTAGGTAGGTCAACAATACATAAACAAAAATACTTCTCAAAAACTTATGCTATAAATACCTTGTTTGGGAAGGCAGATTTGGCGGAATCTAGAAGCTATTGAAAAGTCAAACTTTGTTTCAGTTTCGGGAGATCTTTGACCAAAAGCAAAGTTTAATTAATCGCGATCTAAATACTGTCAAAACAATAAACAAATAACTGATATTATTTGAAATTAGCAGGAACCTATATACTGCTGAAATATCAAAATATGATTAACATTGGAAGATCTTTGACTAATAGAAAGTTTAGTGACTCATGTTTTGCTAAGACAAAAAGAAATATTAATATTTTAGCTTTGAAATTACATACATAACTAAGGTTTCAGGATTCATGATTCTAGCAAAGATTGGAAGGTAATAAAGTCACTTAGAAGGAATGAATTTAAGTAACCTAAAATGCTTCCTTAAGTATTAAAATATCCATTGGTAACCAGTAGTAATTTTAGAGATATGTACATTGCTTGCTGCAGGCTTCATAGTAAGAGCGAATATAAATTTTTCATAGAAGTCACCATATTATAGATACAATAATATATGCATATAGCCATTAGAAGACTCTCATAAATTTTTTTTATTAAAATCATAATTTAATATATAATGGTTCCCTAACCTACCGAAAGAAATCTAGGGAGGCGTTGCAAGACAGCAGAAGAAAAAGCCTAGAAAATTTGGTCGCCTAAACATTTTTGAGACAAGCATTTAAGCATACAAATATTAAAGTCAGGCATCTTTACAAAAATCCTATTAACATATCCTTCGAAAATGTTGGTTCAAGTTGTATGTGGGTCCATTTCTGCAGTCAAATGGAACAGAAATTCTAGTATGTATAAGTACTGTGTCTGTTATGCAATCAAAAAGAGACAAGAATTTGTGAATGTCTTGTCAGGTTCCTTGTCACGAATACTTTCAGAAGTCTAATCATTACCATTCTGTTTCCATTATGTGGACAGGCATCTTTACAAAAATCCTATTAACATATCCTTCGAAAATGTTGGTTCAAGTTGTATGTGGGTCCATTTCTGCAGTCAAATGGAACAGAAATTCTAGTATGTATAAGTACTGTGTCTGTTATGCAATCAAAAAGAGACAAGAATTTGTGAATGTCTTGTCAGGTTCCTTGTCACGAATACTTTCAGAAGTCTAATCATTACCATTCTGTTTCCATTATGTGGACAGGGATTTAGCTATTACTTTGATGCAATAGAGATGCAATAAATGCCCCAAAATTCCTAATACATTATCGCTCAGTGTCTACATATTACATATAAATGACATTATTGCTGCAAGGGTAAGAAGCGGTGAACCACAAACAGTTGAGAAATATAATTTAATGTAATTCTACAAAAGCTTCAGTGGTATTAATATTACCACAAATCACAAACAGCAAGAGAATTTCGTAAATCATTTTGGCATATGTATGCCTTGTCAACGTTTTAATTTTATTTTGCACTTTATGGATAATTTTATTTTACAGGTGGTCATTTCCAGTGATGAATGGGTATTCAGCTGGAAACAACTGTCAAAATATTTCAGTAACATGAGGCAAATTTTATTTTATAAACCATTTTCCAATAATTCTTCGTACGCTGTCAGCGTTTATTGTTGAAGTGCGTCAGAAAAATTCTTATAAATCTGTTCTTTGGAATTTCTTTGATCTGATAATTTTATTAAAAAATAAAATTATTATGAATGTCATTTAAAAATAATTTATCAAAATAATGTATTTAAAAAATGCACATTACATTTACATTTTACAGTATTTATGAATCTATTTATTTTTTTTCAAATATGTTTATTTAATTTACATATATATATATATATATATATATATATAGTATTTGTTTCTTAAATATATTAATTTACAGCATTTTTCTGCCTCTTTCGTACGAAGTAATCAACTGTAGCTGATCAGGCAAGCTGGAGATTTTAATAACACATTTCAACAGCTTCGTTGCATGACATATTAGTCCGTAATGTTTGAAAGTTAAGTATTTAAATACCACACATTAGTGCACCAATAATACACTAAAAAAATTGTATATACACACAACTTGTTGAAAACGTACTTTGAAAGGATTTTATTTACAGTTGAAACATGACAGATCTCAAGTGCAAGCGATAGTGCCCTTTGCAGCAATTCAACAACCACTTGGTATTTATCGTCAACAACAAGCACCGAATGATCTATTTTTAGATTTTCATCTTCTCCTTTAAAGCGTGTTTTGAACAAATTTCTTCCGAATTCTATGGATCACTAGATTATTATAATTTAACTAATGAAACCAAAAAAATTAAACTGAGAAAATATAATTGAATAATTATTTTAAGTAACATAACTCAATGACAATCACAGCGATGCAGAGGAGGATGAGCATGAAGCTACATATGAATTTAGAAAAATTACAGTTGTATTTACAATATCTTACCTTTTACCGGTTTGTTTGGGAACTATGAACTCCAGTTGCAGAGGATCGTCATCAAAAGAAGGCATCCTACTTATATTACTACTACTAAGAAGCGTGAGATTAGAGATGGTTTCCGAGGTATTGCGAGTGGGATGATGTCGTTTAACATCGTAGTTTCAAGAGCGGAGGAGTAACACCGTTAGCGCAAGCGCAACCGAGGATCAATACATCTAGAACTGCACATTCGTTCCCAGACGAAGTGAGAAATATAAAAAAGGATGGAAAAAAAGACAGGAATAGAACTGAATTTTTATTATAAACCTCAGTTCTATTAAAATTCTGAACGTGAACTTGTTCTGCTAGGCTTTATGCTCTTCGAAAATCTCCGAAGCTATCTTTCTTTCTTTTTCTTTTAATAATATCTGTCGTATCGGTGTAAGCTCCATGTATTTTGGTTAAGGATTTTAAATTTGTCCTATTATTTGGCTCAGATGAGTTACAGAATTGTAATTTGTACAGATATCAGCTTTATTAACATTTCCATTAGATACGACAATTTCTATTTACTTTCTACTGATTTTCTCTTAAGAGCGTAAGAGTGTTAAATTTTTTTAATTTCCATAATTTTCTTTTCCAGTTATTCCATAAGGCATCCCTAAAATACAAACTTAAAACAGTTTAGTTTCTTTACTCATGCAAAGCTGTTCGTAACTCGCATGATGCTTGTAATAATTATTCTGTCATGGTTTTAAAAAGATAAGGAAAATTTTAGAGCTTTACATCGTGGTAATTAAGTTCGTTTTAAGTTTAGAAGCTATGTCAACGTGCTGAAATGAATTCAAAGGATAACATTCGAAGTCCCTGATAGAATGATGTTAGATGTTATTATCCTAGTTTATTTTAAACCCATATAAAATGCCAGTGGGGCTTTTCTGAAACTCATTATTTATTTGTGACAGCTAGGTTTCGAAATCTCACTTCTAACCCCCTTACACGAACAATGGGTTTGTGATGACACAGCAGTGAGGTGTTCATGATAACGAAAAATGAGGTGTTTATGGAATTTTCCACGTATAGTATAAATACGAGCCTGTTTTCTGTATAAAATTTACCGTATAAAATTACCTGTTCTCTACACAATAGACCTCGTGGGCTTTGCCTCTATTAACCAACCAATCAATAAATTAATTTACAAACATTTATGCACAAATCTACTTAAAGGAAACATAAAAACAAGTAAGCGAAAGAGTAAGATTTAAAAATGGTAAAGAAAATAACGTTTTATAAAATTTACAGTTGCTAAAAACAGAAATTTTATACTTTATGCTGCAATTAATCTAAAAACACCCGATTTTTTTCAAATGTGTGAGCCACTACAGTTGATTTAATTTGACATATGCTGAAGCTATTCTTGAAAGCCTTGTCTCCGCATGTTGGAAGGTATATTATATGTGCACTGGAGTAAGAAGAAACTGTTGTAACAGGGTAAGAAATTACATTCCACTGTACTGTTCCTTGATTTCAGAAAACTGAAAACAGTCACAAGAAACAAGGTCAGAATTGTAAGCAGGATGAACAATTTTTTGTTTGCTGCTTTTTATGGGGTGCACAACTACGCTGCCTGTGGAGAGTTGACGTGGAAAATGATTTGACTGCGTAGCTACTTTCTCCAGTAAATAATAGTATCAGCCACCCTGATCGACACAGTGGTTAGCAAACGTGGTTGCCGTTCCGTTGGGTATGGGATCGAATCCAGGAGAAGGCGGGGATGTTTGTAAGTATATAGCGTCTGTGCGGCATGGGGGCACTCAAAGTACTGCCCAGCCGAAAGTTCTCTCGAATGACTTAGTGTTAGAGGAAGACGGGTGGAAAACCTTCGTAGCGTCTCCCGGGAGTGTTCTCTATGAAAACTGGGGCGGGGCTACACAATTCGTGTAGTGTTACTATAGCCTGTATAATTATTGGTGAAATTCTTGTGTCCCGCCCACCTTTACTTGTACCTGTATCTGTAATTGTGTATCATTTGTTAGTAATGATACTATACTGGTCTAGCAATACTGTCAGAATATAGCTTGTCTGAATGAAGAACATTTGTTTTCCCAAGTTGCTTACCAGCCTGACTTATGTTATGGAGAAAGACCATCCGTGCCGACTACCATTTGCGCTGGAAAAAATTTCATCATTAGTTGTGATTTCATACGCTGCACTAAACTACCCTTGAGGACATCTTTCTAGAATTTTCATACAATTGTCGACACGTGCATGCTTTCGCGCAGTTCTTGGGCATCCGTTTTCAACAAAGCTTCAGAACAACCAAATGGGTATTATGCAGGATCGTATGAATTTGTCTCTTACCAATGCTCGGATATTCTTGAATTTCCACGTACATCATCCGTTTTCCTACTGTACATATGCGACACTCTTTATCTACGTTTTCCTTTGTTATCACAGTCACAAGATGACCGTCATATTGTTGGTCACTCAGCTTCTGCCGACCATGGCGGAACACATTAAATCAACTAAAAACCGTAGCATAGCATGTAGCGTAGCTTGAAATGCAAATGTTGTTGTTCATCTGCGAGAATTAATTAAACCTTATACTCCTATCTTGCAAGTAAACTGCCAGATACATCAAATAAAAACTAAGGTTTCAAATCTAGCTGAAGACAGTTAGATAATTGTTAAGAGAAGAAGGGCAGTTCATGACGGATTCCTCTCTCCATGGCCTCTTAGACGTTAAAGGGAATGGAAAAGCTGTAAGTTTCGGACTGTAAGGCTGCAGAAGTTTTCGCTGCTGTGCTTCAGATGCTCATGTTTTCTGAGTGTTACATGCCTCAGCAAGTTTTTATATAGGGACATTTTTGGGAGAAATGTGTCAAAGAAAATCTATGTTACAGCAAAGAAGAATGCATCTTCCGTTCACAAAACCATGAAGAGCCAAACAGTGGCCGAAAGGTAAACTCGCTTAACATTGGTAGTTCTGACCTGGGTTCGATTCCAGGCCAAACAGCGGCCGACTGCATGGACGTTTTCATGGTTTTCCTCATGTGCAACGTGTATACGAGCCAGTTTCCATTAGAAAGTCCTCCACGAAGGCCTCCCTCCCCTTAGGCAGATAGCCCTAGTGGGCTTTGCCATAATCTATCAAACTAAATCAAAACCACAAGACCATGAAAGACAGTTTCATCCGGTTGAATGTTATGCGGAAGTATAACAGCAAGATTTTGGTCTCTCATAACTTGTTCGTTATTGGATCAATGAGGTTCTTTGGTCCTGCAATGAACAGATAGACAGGAATATCCCAAAGTCTTTCTGGTTATGGATAACACTCTTGCTTATCCTCCAGGCCTCGAGGACGACTTAATGAGGAATTTGAAATGATTGGTCTAGCTTGTACTTACCAGCACTACTTCACTGCTGTATCCAACCGATCAGCAGATCATTTCGAACTTTAAAAGATTTGCGTTAAAGCACTGTTTCAACAATGCTTTGAGATGACCGAAGGATTAAACCTTACGTTTCGAGAGTTTTGGAAAAATCGTTCCCATATCGTGTGCAACTTCGAGATCGATACAGCCTGAGAAAAGGCTACTAAAAGAATACTCAATTCTACTTGAAGAATTGTCACTGTGGCCCTGATTATATTCTTCCACATCATTGAGAGGTTTGATCGTAAACAGGTCCTGCCAGATGTCAAGGAAATCTTGTCTCTGTAAAACAGCATAGAAACGAAACAAGATTGCACAAGGCGGCAAAATGTCTACCACAGGCTATGCATACATACAATTTGAAAAGAATTATTGCTGGTTTGGCATTATTTTAACGTCTTTTAAAAATGTAAAACTGTTTAAAATTAATTTGAGAATTTGAAGCACCTGAGAAGTTTTCCAAAGATATATGAATAATACAATTGCTGACTTCTACTATTAATCATACATCGTATTCATCAAACAAACCATCTTCAGTTAATTCATTTTTCACATACTAGGCTTATTTGAACAACACTGCAGCTCTTGTTCAAATGATGTGCAGTAAGTTTTGCTTTATATTCGAATAGACCAACATCAAAGGAAACTGTAAGTTATAAAATGTTCCAAGCTTTAGTAATCATATGAGCACAAAAGATTCGTTTTATTAAAAAAAAGCATTTGCTTTGATAATGTTTTACAAACAGGCTCTCAAAAGAAATTCTATAAAGAATTATTATGAACATCCAACGTTAAATTAAAGGTCAATTCAAGTATTGTTCAAACCATAATAGTCAGAAGTTCAGAAATCAGCAACTTATAATCTAATTTTATATTTTTTACAAAATCTGGAGCTAAATTTAACGAAGAGGACAAAAAAATTCCTCCTAAATATTTTTAAATTTCTTAAATCATTATTTTATATAGATTTGTTTCATTATTATTTAATAATGCTCGTGGTTATCATCTATTAAGGCTGAGGAACTTAACTTTGAAAATTACGTCCTGACGCTAAGATTAAAAAAAAAAGTACTTATATTAGTCAAACTAATCTACTTCGATTTTTAGTGACTAAAGTAGCAGTGCAAGCCATTTTTTTTAATTAATTTATCTTAAAAGATATATGAACATACTACCATTATGAAGATATTTTTATGTTCAAAATATGTCTTTCATTGTACAGAATGGATGAAAACGGTAGCTACAAGCTTTATTTGCTTATATTTTAATTCTACATATGTACTTATATTTCACATTTTTTTTTAAAAAATTAAATAGAGAATCATACGGAAACTGTTTCAACACTGTGTGAAGACTATGTAGAAACTTTTAACATTGTGAAGGATTCTCTTAAATATAAATTTTAATCTTAATATGGTCCTCAAGCAGCAAACATTCCAATTAGTAAAGATTTCATTATAGTTTAATAAGATATATACAAGTTCATTACCTTTACATGATAAATTCGCAGAGATATGCTTAAATAATATTTGCAAGGAGTAAGCTACAAATCGAAAGCTTTTTTTAATCCAGCACGTAAATACTAATTGCTATAACTAGCAGTTTTTGTTTTGTAGTTCTTCCCTCAATTGGCCGAAAGGTATTGAATCTCGGTCAGTAACAATCACGGTAAAAATTATAGTCTATACAAATTTACAGTCTAAGTAGGTAAATTTGTTTTCGAATATCACTGTGAATTTTGCCCGTGTAGAGATATGACAGTTTAAATAATAGTGTTGTTAACTATTCTATCATACATGAATTTCAATGCATAATGCAAATTAATTGCAATATATGCTCCATTTCATAGATATAAAACGAGTATTTTGATTTCAAACCTTCAAGAAACCACATAATGGGTATATGCCAATAGATGGGTAACAATGAAGGCTCTCACAAAACAATCATACAAAGACCAGACTTCTTGGTAGGATTTGAATCCGGTGAATAAAGCTAAGCTGACTCGCAGAAGCCAGCAACCAGGTTCGGATAATGTCTATTGCTTTATCATGAGATATTCTGACCTTGGATTTGATCGTCATCGAGTCGAATGAAACTTTCTTCTGTCAGTTATTGCGACAACAAAAATTATGAAAATTCAATTAATTGGGATATATCAATTAACTGCGAAAATACTAACATAAGGCATTTCAACTGCTCGTAATGTTAGATTTGTAATGAATGGATGTAACATTCTAATGAGCTGTGTTTACTGGGTAAATTTTTCGTTATTCCAAAATCATAATGTGGCCTCATTATAATTCATTTTCTAAATAATCTTAATGATAATCAAAATAAGCAATAAGCCATGAATTATTAATTAAGTTATTTTCTGAAGAACTTGATGGAAAATAAATATAATATTCTTTTCTTTTCTTTTAGTAATAATACCGACAGAAAAAGCCGTTTTTCTGAAGCAGATTGAATCCGTATTAAACGAATAAATAAAAAGAAGGGAATGTTAGTATTTGAAAGTATTCGTTTTGTACGGCTATCTTTCAAGAGATCAAGTTGTTAAGCTCAAAAGATAAATTCATTTTGTGAAAGAAAAGAAATCTCTCTGTATGTATTTTGTAAAACTAATAAATATAATCTATCTTATTCACTTGTAAGACTGAATTTATTATATGAAGAAAGAATAAACCAGCTTCAGAAATGATTTACTCGATAAAGCAACGGGAGCCCGTACGAATAAATTATGTATTTATAAAGGCCAAGCATTTAATGGAATGGAAGTTATTTATAAGTTCATTAGATATCATTTCACTTTTGAGGACCTATAAAAGGATTCAAGGAAAAAAACGTGGTTTCAGTAACGAAGAAAATTACAAATGTGAAAACAATGAACTCCGGATTATCTGTATTCGGACTATCTGTGTAATATCTCCTGAATCGTCTAAGATTAATATTTGAAGAAGAAAAACATTAATAATAATAATGCTCGTGGTTTCAAAAGAAGAGTTATAGGTATTTGCAAAGAAATTCTGTCTTTTTTGGTACCATTAATAGAACTTGCAAGGATAAGGATATTTTAAATTTATAGAAGGAAAGATGGATTTGCAGAAAAAAACATAACAGCATCGGATCTCACTGAAATCAATCCGGTATTCACAGTTTCCAAAATGAAAGCAAAGAAAATATAAAAAATGGCTCTAAAAAACGAAAGATATGGCAGCTATAGGATTTTATCAAATCAAGACATTCTGGCTACTGAGGCTTAAAAATAAAGAGTGGTATGGTAGGAAAATGGTAGGAAAAAATGGTAAGAAAATGGTAGGAAGACAGCGAGGATAGAGATAGAAGTATAGGCTACTGAAATTTGTAGACAAGCTATCTTAGACTATAAAACTAGTCACAGACTGAGGAATAAGCAAAGTGAGTTCAAGTGAGTTTAATAGCGACCTTGTTTTCGCAATATTCTATGTATCATCGGGAAAACTGTCAACATTGCTCGCATATGAAGAGGAGGGAACGTTTTCCAGAGAAAGAGCTTAAAACCCTATAAAATTTTACTGTTTTTTTAGTTAAAGCTTGTTTTAAACAATGTACTGCCGATCGCTCCTTCAAATCCTGGATAGTTTTCTGAATTAATTTTGATAATCTAAAGGACTTGTTTTTGTATTTATGAAAAAAGGAAAAGTACTAAGCAATTTGTTCAATGAATTTAAACCCCTAAATGTTAAGTGTAAATTTTCTTTAAACTTTAATCTTTGTTTGTTCATAGCTTTTCCTAGGACTCGTATTTTAAAGGTAATTTTCTACGTTCGTATGTCGGCTTCTCGTTCGTTGACTTCCCAACAATCGTCGCTTAGACTCCGTTGGTCGCCACATATGAGAAGTCTTTATACTTTTCTTTTCTAGATAATTTCTTTTTTCTTTTTTCTTGGCCTCCCGTTCTCCGTAGCCCTTTGAAGACTCGTCGAACTTCGGCTTTTTCTTTTCCTTTACACAATTTATGGCATATTTCCTTTTTCTTTGCAGATTTTGTACTCTCGACGTCAAAGCAGTATCCACCGCATTCCTAGATGGTTCTTCATTGCTCACATTAGGTGATTCCCGCAAAGTGTCTTTTAACTGTGGCATATCAGCTTGTTTAAAATAGCGCTTGATCTGGTCTACATTTGCTTTCGTACATTCATCATTTTGACCTTTCAAAAATACCGCTGTTCCCCTTAAAATTCAAAATATCTATTTTTGTTATTTTCACTATGTGGGTAGGGATCTAATAGGTCAATTCCTATTATTTCATGAAGGAAATTACATTTTATGCTATTTAAATACCCGGCCGGACTATAATTAATATCGTTAACTGACAAATGTTAAAGGACTTGACATATTGAGTCACAAATTTTTGTAATTATGGAAAATAAACAGCTTAGTCTCTGAACTGTTTTTTTTTCCGAGATGGATGAAACTGGCGCATCATGCAATTCCTGCAAAACACTTAATCTTAAACTCGTTGGGGTAACCGGTCATAATTTATTATTATTATTTGTTACTTTGGAGTGGAACAAGGGATTGTCAATGATTTCGTAATTTGCAGCTTTGTTCCTAATACCCGTTGTATCACGGTGTTCAGAATGATCGGGATCTTTCAAATAGGTATAAATATTTTTAAATTCAAGGTCTGTTTGTAGTTCTGAGATAACTGTTTCTCATGAGTCTAAAATTTTAGCAGTTAACACGGCACCTTTCACTTCTTTTCCCTCATCATTCAATTTAATTCGTGATACAGCGTCCGCTACAACATTTTCTTTCCCGAAAGTATTTTTAATTATTTAATTGTATTTTTTAAATTAAAGAGCCCTTCTAGTCTGGGTGATAAATATTTCCCAGAACACAAACGTACAATAGACGCTTGATCCGTGTACATGGTAACAGCTCTTTTCCGAAATAAACTCGAAATTTCTGTGACGCCAACAGGACTGTTAAAATTTCTCTCTCAGTAGTGGTATAATTTCTTTAAGTTGAACTACGTGTTTTGCAAGGTTGAGAAAACCAGATAAAAAATTTCATACACTTCACAAATTATAATAAGTAAAATTAGCTTCGAGTAAAAAAACAGGCGAAAGAGATCATAATATCACACTTAAAATATCCTCAAGGGCTATTCAAACAATAGTTGCACTAACAAAATCAGAAGAACATTTGTATTTTAGATCCTTTCAATGAAGATTACTTTGAAGCAGCATCAAATTTATAATTCTCTGGGAAGGGGGAGAAAGTTATATTTTTCTGAATTATTGATTGAATTTCATTAATTTTATAGTACTAAAATAATACAATTGTTAGGCATATTGCAAGAATATTGGAGGCAAGTAAGAGGGTCACAGGTTCTGATGGAAGACGTTAGGGATACCTGTAATTACAAAGTATCGTTAAGAGGCGCGCGAAAGAAAAAAAGTTTAAGAACCGCTATTTTTTAAATCTTTGACTGTGTAACTACTTCCCCGCCTATTCACTCACATAGCTAGTAGCCAACTTTACAGGGACATCGTGAAATGCAAGTCTAAATGAATTTCAAATGTGTTTGTAAGCTTTTGTTTCCTAGTTAAGTAATTTCTCCACTTAAACTGTCTAATTTTACGCAACAGGGGTGTCATGTTAGTACTAGCAATGCCTTACTTCAGTATTTAATACTTGTATTAGAAATCTTATTATTATCCGTCGTTGTTATTGCTATTATTATTTTGTGTTTGTGTATTTTGATTGTCTTGCATATGCCTTTCAAGACCACATGCAGTTTCTTACTTTTTTCTTACATTCAGCCCTACTTCTTTAAACCTGAACATAAATATGATATATTTGGTATTATTCTTACATTTGGTCACTCGAAAATTCCCCGGCACGCTCGTCAGTCATGCTAGCTAGCTCCATGGTAATCCTTTGTAAGCTTTCCTGACCATGTCAACTTTGAACCTGCTTTAAGTTTTTCACACAACACTTGTGTAGAGATTTTTCTTCAAAAATGTATGTATTGCGTGTGTTTACAACGTTTTCTCATATAAAGCTAGTCTCAGCAGAGAATAAAGCAGTGGCGAGAGACTGTGGATTATTCCTGGTGGGGGTGCAGTGTACGCATTCTACAAGACGGCAAGACGGGGGGGTGAGGTGTGGGCAACGCATTATCGTATATTGGTATTGGTACATTAACAGGAATAAGCGTCCATTTCCATCTGCTCGACTGTAAAATTAAGTGCATATCAGCGCATTCCTCATTCTATAGAAAACCATGTCGTTTCCGAATAAAATAGACAAGTGACTACCACCGTAAGCTTGCCTTGCCAGAAACCCAAACTCCTAACCCAGTGCATATGTTTCGAAATGCTGCTTAGGCATAAATTATAACCAAACAGTGATCAACTGACTGCTACCTTCCCTCTCCTTTCGACTTCAGACCCTGCCTTATTTTCTTGATTTTCACCAACTAAATATGATTTGCGACAGCGTACTCCCTGGCAATTGATGTTTGTGTTGATGCCTAGTACTACCACTCTCAATTTGTATCTGTATTAACAGAATCCGCCATCAATTAATTTCATGAAATAAAAGCAAAATGTGATACACCTTTGTATGTGAAACAATTGTGGATACGATTTTGCTACTTTAATTAAACTTAAAAAACAATACGATTTCATAGCACATGTCTTTTTATGCTGAAATACTTTTAATGTCATTGTATTTGCCATTACTAGTGTTAATTACAGTTGCTCTAAAATTTGGTTAATTCACAGAAAATATTCGACCGCTTTGAGTGGTATGTCATTGTGATTCATGCAGGATTTAAAGGGAAAATTCTTTACATTTTAAATGCTGATATCCTGATAAACGTTCACGGACATAGACCATTTCACCGAAACCAAGCTCAGAAAGAAAATATCAGGAGGATTTTATGAACTTCAGACACTTGGCAATTAATCGGTATATAATTCCTCTGATTTATATGAAATTACACATTTATAATGTTCAATGAAATTAACTTTTCGTGTTTGAAACCTTCTTTTTGAATTCTTTCAATTCTTATTGTAGTATATTTAGAAATCACAGTATCTAGCTATCGCACTTGTATGTGAATAATGAATAAATGTTAAAACATTATGAGCTAAGTAATTTTCCCATAATGTTTTAATCTTTTTTGTATATGTACATATGATATTTAAGCAGTCGTGGTGAAGCTTGGCATCAAAGTTCAGGCATGGCTTTTTGCAGAGTGGTAAGAAGAATATCCAATGAGGACACACACAGGAAGTTCACTTTTAATTGCACATATTTATTTAATTTAAATAGAAGATCAATTTCCTTTTCCGACCAAGTTCTCCAAATTAAATATTCAATAATGAGTTACTAAGTACGATTAAATTTTGACTTTTTGCATCATGACATTCCAACAAAGAAATAAAGATGAGAAACGTAGCAGCATAGGTCCTAGCAGCACAGGGAAAGAGAAGCTTCTGACGCAAAATGGCGCGCACTCAGTATTTATAGCAGCGGTTATGTAATAGGCGCGAATGTTCTGGAAGGTACTGGTCTAGGAGGAAGATCCTGAATTGCAAAAAGTTAATTAAAGGTTGCGTGTTCGCGAAGAGCAAAGCCATCGTATTTTTTTATATTTTACATCTCCCCTCCCCCCTTCAAAACAAGAGGCCGGGTGAGCAAAGTATTAGTAGATTAGTGAAGCAGGAAGTATGAGGAAAGACATGAAGAAACATGCAGGACATAGCTTACAGGCGTTAACTATGTCCTATCATAAATCATGAACTTTTCTCATATAATTATAAATTTTTTGAAGTATACTATTTTACAATGATTTATAAATAAACATCGAACTAAATTTTATATGGAAATAAATAAATTAAAAGCATAAAAGTCCTGAATTTTTCTCAAAATGTCCATTAAACAGTCCTTTCTTAAAAATAGTTGAAATCGAACGAAATACTTTTTTAAAGTTTCTTGATGCGAGTAAGTCCAGCTTATTTTTATCTTGTGGACTAATAAGTTCCCAAATATTATGCACTTTTTCCAATAAATATGATTCAATAATAATTTTTGAATAGAAGATATTTAAAATTTTCTTTTCATATAAAACCCGGAAGATATACAATTTATGAATAATGTATTATGTGCATTCATTCTTCTCATCGTAGGTAATTAACAATATATTGACATATTTTAAAATAATTTTAAAATTCAGTACAAAACATTACGATACAATTCAATATAAATAATGATATGATACAATAAGACATTAAAACTTTGAATCAAAATTTTGGCATGTCCTCGTCAACAGATCAGTGTGACTAGCTTGCTGATGGTTGGGGGGTGCTAGGTACAAAATATCAAAAACCCTCCGTTGCCTAATAAAAGGTAACTAGTTTCTGGCACTGTACATTGTATCAAAGTGTTTTTATGCAAATACAAAATTCTACAAAATTAAAATTTAAGACGAATAACTTGTATGATCAAGTTAAAGTAATTTTTAGAATTTTTGAAACTAGAAATAAATATTACTTTACAACGTGAAGAAAGAAAAAAATTGTTACAAAATAATCTAAAATTATGTGAAAAATATGTGTTTATGTGTTGTGTGTGGTAGCACTTCTGTGCTAAACTATGGTGAGAGGATCGTGGCTGGTATGAAAAAGTATACAAAAATCCAAGCCAGTTTCATGACCATAGCTGACTCTCCTAACAAAATTAAAATAAATGCACAAAGTGTATTAGTGCAATGCAAAAGTAGTTAGAGTTTTCCCTCAAGGGGACTCAAAATTTTGAACGGAAAAACTCTAGGGACAGAAGGAAAGGCAGGATGGGAAAGGAGCCAGACTGGGAAAAGGTCAAGATCGGGAAAATAATTTGTCATAGTAAGGTTTCAAGTCTAAATCAGGTATTAAAAGTCATAATCAGGAAAAAATTTTAATAGAGAATTTTTAAAATTTAAAATTAAATTAATTTTGAACAGAGATAGGAATTCTACTATTTCTAAAAGTTAATTTAAATTCACTTGCTGGATTAAAAGGTCTTAGTCTAGTTAAATGAACAATTTCTGATTTCTTTTTAGTTAGAGGATTAGGTTTATCAATTTCGTAAGCAACTTTAAAATATTGTTTTAGAATTTTGTAAGGTCCTGAAAATGGAGGAGAAAGTTTACGTTGAAATTCTTCATATATATTCAGTTATATTGAAATTCTTCATACAATACAAAATCACCTATTTTAAAATTACTAGGTTTAAAATGAGTATCATAGCTTTCTTTATTAACATTATGATAATCATCAGATCTTTTTTGAGCTATTTTTCTAGCTTCTTCTATTGGTGGATATAATTCTTGATTTTGAATTAAAGAATCATAAGGTAATTTTCCATACATTAAGTACGATGGTGGGAATTTTATTACAGAATGAGGGGTGTTATTATATTCTTCAGTTACTTGAGGTAATAAATTGTCCACGCAATATTACCTTGATAAGAATTTAGTTTACATTTTAATCTAGTTATAATCGTTTGATTAACACGTTCAATTTTACCATTAGTTTGGGCTATATTTGCTGTAGTCAATAATTGTTTTACATTATGATTCCTTAAAAAGTGCTTAAATTTTGAAGACGTGAAAGCAGCATTCCTATCACTTAAAATTTTCTTCGGTACCTGAATTTGAAAAATTTTTCTTAAGCAATTTATATAAGTATCAGTAGATACACTTTTAGAAGTAAAAGTCGAGATGTACCTGGTTGCATGATCAATAATTATGTGAATATACTTCTTAGTAGAATTATAATAATTTAAACCACCTACAGTATCAATATATAATATTTCAAAAGGTTCACTAACTGATGGTAAATTTTGCATTAAACCAAATTTCTTTTCTTTTCTTATTGAACTGGCATACTTCACAATGCTTGCAATAATTTCAAATGTCTTGAACAATTCCTGGCCAATAATACTGAGGTGATAATAAATTTCGCATTGAGGACACGCCAATATGATCAAATTCTAGATGTGCTTTTTCAAGTAATTTAGTACGAAGAGACATGGGAATCACAATTTTATACAGTGCTTGTTTTTTAATAGTTAAAACATCCTTCATTTTCTTATATTTAGGACTACAAACATTGTCTAAATTTTGATATTCTTTTATTTCTTCCAATGATAATAAATTAACTTGTAATCTTAAATGCTGACAAATAGGATTTCTAGATAACATGTCAGCTTCAGCAATAGTGGATCCTTTGTTATACTTTATATCAAAATCATACATAGATAATTTTAGACCATCTAAATAGACGACCTGTAGGATGTTTTATATTTTTAAGCCAAACTAAAGCAGCATGATTAGTATGTACAGTAAAATGGTTACCATGTAAATAATAATAAAATTTATCACTGTATCTATGATAGATAAGCATTCCAGCTCAGTAATTGCGTAATTTTGTTCATAAGATATTAATTTTCTAGAATGAAAAGCAATCGGATGTAAACTACCATCAGGGTATTCTTGTTTTAAAATAGCACCAATAGCGTCTTTAGAGGCATCAACAAATACATGACAAGGATATTTAGGATTAAACAAAGTTAAAATAGGTCTAGAAATTAATGCATCTTTTAATTTTTGAAAAGCTATTTGACATTCATTAGTCCATTTATCTTTCTTAAGTAAATTAGTTAAAGGAGCTCTAATTTTAGCATAATTTTGAATAAATATATGAGGAACATTAATACTTCTTAAAATCTTTGCAACTCTTTGACATTTTTAGGAGGATGCAATTTCTTAATGAACTCTATATTTGCATTACTGGGCTGGTATTTACCTGCTTGAATTTCATATCCTAGAAAATTTATTTTTTCTTTAGCAAAATTACATTTAGATTATTTAAATTTTATATTTTCTTTTTCACATGTATCAAATATTATTTTAAGATGGTTTAAATGTTCATCAAAATTTGGAGAAAATACATTAACCCATTAACTGTCAAATTTTTATTCCATCAATTTTTATTTTATTTCTGTTAGTTTACATCTAAATAATAAGAACAACATGTTTTTTTCATAAATGCGTCAATTTTTTTTTTCAGAAATTTTAAATTTAATTCCGATCCCCAAATGGGTATCATGGTTGATACTATCTACTTTTAATGCCAGCGTTCAAAACAGTCTGCGTGTAATCCAGCATTACATTTTCCACATTGTTTTCTTGCATTTGTTTTGCACACTGCACATTTTCTTTGTTTACCATTTTCGGTCCGTTCATTATAATGATTACCAGATGTTCTGATAACAGTAGGAAAACGATTAATTGATGCTTTAGTGAAAGAATTCCTTCCACCCTTTTTTGCATCTGAGAGTTCTGAAGATAAAGCAAGATATCCTCTAACAACCATCCTCCTAAAATCTAGCAATGGAATTTTATCATTTGAAATACAATACAGTGCGTGGGCGTTAACCAGTGTTAGGTCGATGGCATTAATAAGCAAAGGAAAATACCATTTTTCCCCTTATTCGATTCTGTATTTTTGAACATTCCAATCCATCTTGTCTACTCCATCCATGTATTTGTTATATTCTGATATCAGTTTGGGTTGTGGTACTTCAATATCTTTCTTCTCTGTTCTACTCCATCGCTTCACCTCTGATATTGGTTCGATAGTTTCATGATTAGACAGAAGCCTTACACAACTGTTGTCATTCCACGTGACAGCTAAAATTTCATTACGGGAATCAAATCTGTACTCATATGCCCCGCGTTCTTTTTTCCTTACCTCTTTGTCTGTTGCAGTAGAGCATTTGTTTATTCTGTTGAATCGAACAGTTCCTGTTGCTCTAACGTCAGTGTCCTTCAAATGTTTCATCAGAGAAAATTCTGTAAAAAAATTGTCGAAGTAAACTTTATGAGCATTTGGTGTCTGAAGAATAGATACCATCTGAAGGACAACAGATGTCCCAAGCCCACTGATGCTTTCATCATCTCCTAATTTCTTTGATTTGCTTTCATAAACTTGAGTCTGATAACAGTATCCAGTCTGTGAACAACAGATAGCCCATTGTTTGAACCCAAACTACACTGGCTTACCACGTATAAATTGTTTGAGGTAGTGATGTTCATAGTAACGAAACATTTGTTCGTCAATGCTCAAACTTTCAGAAAACACCCAAAATTCTTGAAATTTGTCATTCAGCTTGTCAATCTGTAATGTTGCGCGGCCCCAACCTGCACGCAACAATAGTGGTGACTGCTATGAACTGGATAATACACAAAGTCTTGAGAAGGGTTTAAATCCCTTTTTATTCAACTTTAGAAATTACAGATGCGTGCTCTTGACGCTCACAAACTACGCCGACCCGACGGTAAAATAAAAATAAGAAACTAAAAATGAATAATAACAAGTGACTACCTACGAGGCTCTCTAAACGTAACTAACCTAACCACGTTCTAAGATACCGCTGACAATTCAGCAAACTTCTGAATATTACGTTGAAAGATTTAACTATCTGCCGAGGCAAGCACACAGGCCGAAACGCGCGGTTCTTCAATTTCTACCTAGCCACCTCCACGCTCGTGAAGCAAGAAAGCACACTTTCGAACTCGTTTCCCTTCTATTTTACTCAGATTACTTCCGCTGACAATTTTGAATACTTTGCGCGTTCTACTAAAATTTACATACTCTGGCATTGGCAATTCCAGGGGAAAGTAAGGCTTGACAGGAAAGATAGTTTAAACTTAAAATAAATGTTAGTTAAAATAAATATAAACCCTACAAATCAATGGGCGAATCTTGAAGAGGTTATCACGTTCACCTAGTGGAGTCCTTTCTAAATCGGAGTTGTCACTGATATGTAGGTTTTTTTTTTTTTTTTTTTTTTTTTTTTTTTTTTTTACAATCTTAGTCCAGCCATGATCCCCAAAAGGGGATCGATATATCTATGTTCATTGTACCCATCCAAATTACAGTATGAGGATAAATAATATATAAATACATTAATTACTTACCAATGATCAAGGGAAATTCAGTACAACAAAAATAATTGTTCCTAAGTAATTTTTTGTGCTTTGAAAATAACCGTATTATTTTTCTCGTGAAAAGTAATGAGAGAGTAAGAAAAATAAACTCGTGAGCTCAACTAACTGAGTCCACGTGTTTGTTTAAGATTTCTACCCTTAGTTGCAAACTTCAGGAAAGCATGACCACCAGTAAGGGATCACCCAGGTGCAGCATGACGTCACAGTGTATACAAATGTAGGCGATCCCCATATGGGGATCATGGCAGGGAATGGGTTAATATCATCAAAATAATTTAAAGCTAATTGAATCTGATATTTCTTTAAAATTTGTCGAAGAGATCTTTAAAAAACAGCTGGGGAAATTTTCCAACCAAAAGGTAGTCTAGTAAACTCATAAAGTCCAAAATTCGTAGTAAATGCTAATTTTTCAGTATCTTTTTCATTTAATTTTATATGCCAATAGCCTCAGGCTAAATCCAATGTAGAGAAATTTTTTCATTTGTTAATTGATCTAATACAGCATCAATTCTGGGAATGGGCTCAGAATCAGTTTTTGTAATTTGATTAAGCTTTCTATAATCAATACACAATCTAGTTCATTACGCTTATGAGCTAAAGTTACAGGACCAGCATAAGGACTATAAGAGGGTTTGATGATTCCAGCATTTAACAACTCATCTACCTGTTTTTTAATTTCACTATTATCTTTAGGAGATGCTCTATATGGTCTATAGGCTATTGGTAATTCAGAAGTTAATACTACTCTGGGGGGTTCAATCTTTATACAACCAACATCATATTTAGTTTTAGCAAATTTATGATTATAACTACAGTCGAATCCGGTTAATTGGACCACTGGATAATCGGACCAGCCGCTTTTTCGGACCAAATCCTAAAGAACCGAAACAAATCCTATGTACATAAGCCTAATATTATTCGCTTATTTGGACCAAATTCCCATTTAATCGGACCAATAAACGAGAGAGAGAGAATAAGAAACAGAAGCCACAAGTCGGCCGCCTACAGCGGATGTACAGGTGGTCTGCGACATATGGGAGGATCTGTAGTTGCGGTTCCCCAGGAAAATACTTTATCAAAGGTCAGGAACTCCTTAAAGTGCATGACAAAAGCAAAACCAGTGGGAGGTGAACACGCGCACCATTTTCTTTGACCTGTGCCTTCGAGTTTCGAGGAAATGAAAAATAGAGTGTCTGGCTCCACCTGAAAGGAATTCCCTCCTGTCAATCATGATTAAAGTTTACACTAGAAAGCTATCATTTCATCACCTTTTTGGCATGACTGTAGTGCCAAAGCTTTGAATGGCGAGCATTTTATCTCCTTCTTGACCTCAACATCTTGAACCCGAGACACCAAGGTTTCTTCAGACCGCTTTAGTCAGTAAAATGTGCGCGTGTCTTGTCTTCCCTGCCAAAATGCCACGACGGGACTTGACGTTCGCTGAAAAAATTAGTTTCCTGGATCAAGATCAAGCAACAACCATGAAACACTAGTCAGCGTCGGTTGGTGGAAATAACCGGATTAGCAAAGACTACAATGTCGCACTTGATAAAACAAGAGTATGAGCTTCGAGAAGAATGGGCACAATGTGAAGGACGAGGAGGAACTTCCAGAAAAAACGGAAGCGTGAAGGCAAGAACCCAGATGTCGATGAGGCCCTTAATGAATGGTTTGCCATTGTTACTGGACGATCTGTGCGAGTAAGCGGCCCAATGTTAAAATGCAAAAAAAGCTGGGCCACGATGACTTTAAAGCTACGGACGGTTGGTTGTCTGGATGGAAATCTAGACATAACATAAAATTCAAGAAAGCACATGGGGAGAAAAAAAATGCTGATAGTGTAATTGCGGAAGAATGGAAATCAATAAAACTGTCCGACCTTCTTGAAAATTTTTCAGCAGATGACATTTACAATGCTGATGAGACTGGGCTGCATTATCGTGCTATACCGGACGGCTCGTTAAGTTACAAATATGTTGCACTTAACGAACATGTTGCAAACATGTTGCACTGGCTTTAAAAAAGCGATGGATCGCGTAACCGTTTTGTGCTGCTCAAACATGTCAGGAACGGAGAAGAGGAAGCTGTTGGTTATAGGAAAAAGCACTAAGCCTCGCTGCTTTAAAGGACTTAGGATGGAGAGTTTAACAGTTGTGTATCGTGCGAACAGAAATGCGTGGATGACCTCTGAACTTTTTAAACAATGTTTAAAGGATTCGGACAGAGAGCTACAACGCCAGTCGAGAAAAGTGCTGCTTCTTCTTGACAACTGTGCAGCACATCCTCATTTAGATTGCTTGATGAACGTCCAACTGGAATTTCTACCTCCCAGGACCACAGCTTTGGTCCAGCCAATGGACATGGGCATCATAAAAAATTTGAAGACCCTTTATCGTGCAAGGTTGGTTAATCACATACTTGAAGCAATTGAAGAAAGTTTTCTGACCTCATCGTCAAAAGCCAGCGAAGTCAGTGCATAGGTCAACATCTTACAAGCAGTTACATTTGTGGCCGACAGCTGGCGAAAAGTGAGCAGTGAGACAATCTAGAACTATTTTTCTCACTGTAGCTTTAAGCACTTGGTTTTGGAGATGGATGTGGACATATTCATTGAAAGTGAAAATGATGATTTACATGTGGAACTTCAACAGGTACAAAATTGCGAAGAATTTTTATCCATTGACAACGAGCTTCAATGCTACGATGAAAATGAAGATTACGATGCTGCAATCGTTGCTCGAGTTGCAGCAAAACACACGACAGCATCGGAAGAAAGTGATGATGATGATGATGCTAATAAGTTAATGCAAGTGACAACACAGGATGCGAGGAAATGCATTGAAACTTTGCGTCGGCATTTCATGCAGGAGGGAAATGAAGGCAGTCCCATTGCTACGTTAGATGTTTGTGGTGATTTCGTTCACGTGAAATCCCGCAAGAGAACGCGTCAGATGACATTGGATAAGTTCTTCAAATGTTGACTGGAGTTTGGTAAGAAATTGTTTTTATTGTGCTTCGCATGTTGAGTATCGTAGAGATTGTTTCTTAGAATTTGTTTCTAAATTAATTTTCTCAATGAAAAAAAGTTCGACTGTGTTTCTTGTTTGTACATGTACGTTCGCCATACGTGTGTACCGCACAATAAAGGTCATAATTACATTTTAGTACATGATTTACATGTACATTTACTGTTTGCTACATATAGCACATCCCGTCTTACAACATAGGACATGTTAGTGTAATCGGACCAGCCGGTTATTAGGACCAAAATGATCGCTTCCCGACGTCGTCCGATTAACCGGAATCGACTATATTTTAATCTTCGTGTGATTTATGATATTAAGATCAAAGTAAACAATGTCAGTTTGTTGAGTGGTAGTCTTGTTGAGCTTAAGGCTTGAAGGATAGATATTAGTAAGCTCGGTTAGATTGAAATTATTGAAGGTAATAATGTCATCTATATACCTGTAAACGTTGTTAAAAAATTTTTCTGTTGATTATTCAGTGAAATCTGAAAGTTGTACTCCTGCGTAAAAAGGAAAAGATTTCACAACGCGGTTGAGAAACTCGCGCCCATCGGGATTCCCTTAACTTACTTGAAGAACTTGTCATTAAAATAAATATAATTGTTAAAGATAGTAACTTGTAAGTAAAGCTTCCATTTTTCTCTGGAGATGCTGTTTAAGATTTGTGGAACAAGATCTTGGAGGGAGGCAAGACTAACGTAAATTTTTTTCGAGAGGCAGAGATGTGTATAAATTCTCAAAATCGTATGCATTATTCTCTTCTATTTTGATTGTTTGAAGAGTATTTATTATCTTCTCGTCATTAGTAATCCAATTATAATTGTGGTCTTCAAAATTTATGTTATGTACAACTTCGAGAATTTGCTTGAGTATTTTGGCAAAGAGAAAATCAGTTTTTTAAAATAATTTCTGGTACTATTTGCGACGAAACGTAATTTAATAGGGTGTTTGTGAAATTTGGGCAGAGTGTAGAGGTTTACAAATCTATTAAAGTAGTTGTTAGATCGTATTTGAAGTTTTTTTATGCAGCGCTCTGAACTTTTTTAAAAGAATATTTTTATTGGTTCTAATGAGTTGATAGGTGTTGGTGCTATGGAGCTCTTCTAAAATCAAATCGTAGTAGAACTTTTTACAAATGACACTAAAGTTATTACTTGCTTTATCAATTTTTGTTATGATTAAATTTATTTTTTATGATAATTTTCCTTCTTTCTTTTTGAATAATTAACTTTTCCATGAGTTCACAGGCTTTTTCAATTTTTATTTAATTTATTATTAAAGTTCAATTTTTTACTTGTTTTTGTAAAATGTAAAAATTATTATTATGTTTTTATTATTATTTTTGTGTTGGAGAGTTAAGACAAATAGGGAAGAGACAGTTCAATGAGACTCTTGATACTACTAATTCGTTGATTAATTGATTAAGAACTACGTTTTCGAGTCTCAGTGAATTAGTCGGAACGAAATTTGTCTTGGCTATCTAATAAATCGACCAGGTATGGAGTTTCAAAACTCTTTTCCCATGACAAGTTCTGTTATGAAACTACAAAGGAGATTAATCTTTGGAAATTTATTATTTCTTAATTTCTTTTAAATTAAACATTCAGATCAATGTCTTAGTATATTAGATTTTTACTTGGTTGTTTTTCATGTGTTACATTAATTGGTAGAATTCATGTCTTCTTGCTGATGAGTTGGATCACACATTACCTTTATACTATGATAGAACATAAGTTAGTAGTACCACTATTGTCCAACATACAAGATATGTAATATACGTTTTAAGTATCGCATACCAAGCCAAAATGTATAATCATGCAGGTGTAATACTAATAGTACAGATGTATATGCTGGATACAGGCACTAAGTAACACACACTGTTATTCATGTTTTGGGTATGTTTCATTTCATACAAATCTCTACGCAAGGTGAGGGTATAACCTTAAACATTAGTATACACGTACTATGTGTTTTTATGTTTTATCTATTACGTTCTTCATGCAAGGTTACAGCGAAACTGTAAGTATGATCAAATCATGCGTTTTCTTTTGTTACCTATTATGTATCTTTACGTAAGGCGATAATCTTATGTTTTATTTACTAAAATTATGTCAAGTGATAGCATAACCCTAAGTATTAGCATCACCTTCGTGTAATATGGTGTGTAGTGCATGCGAATTACATACCATGTTTATGTATGATCCAGTTGCGTAATAGTAATAGAATATAGGAAGTAAGTAATAACAATAGTATAAAGGCATTAAGTAATATATATTGTTATGGCGACCAAACAGCATCCGGAGGGCGACCAAACAAAAGATCGCAAGGCAGACGAAGGTCACGACCGAAGAACATCTGTGATGGGGAATAGCCGGTAGTCTCGTGAACAGCACTGTGGTAAGCCAGTAAAAACAGTGGTAATTTCTTGTGCCAGTCCTGTTGGTTTCTGGAAACCACTAATGAGAGGTTGTTAAGGATGGTTCGATTGAACCCCTCTACCATGCCGTCTGACTGGGGATGTAATGGCGTCGTTTGGGTTTTGTCAATGCCGAGTAGTTTGCAGAGTTCTTTGATTACTGCCGACGTAAAATTCCTTCCCTGATAGGAATGTAACTGAAGAGGCACTCCAAACCTGAAAATCCAGTGCTGTATCATCACCTCAGTTACTGTGACAGCCTCTTGATCAGGAATAGAATGCGCTTCGGGCCACTTGGTGAAGTAATCAATGACAACGAGTATGTATTTGTTGCCCTCAGTAGTTTGTGGCAGAGGTTCCAAGATGTCAAAGGCGATACGCTCAAAAGGTGCTCCTACACTGTGACGTTACAGCTTGCCTCGGCTACGTTTCTTCGTTCCTTTCCGACCTCCACAGGCATCGCAAGATCGGCACCACTTTCGCACGTCATCCTTTGTATTATTCCAGTAAAAGCGCTCACGAACTCTCTGCAAGGTCTTCATTCTTTGCATTATTCCAGTAAAAGCGCTCACGAACTCTCTGCAAGGTCTTCATTATTTCAAAGTGACCTCCTGTAGGGCTGTTATGCAGTTCTTTAAGGACATCAGGAATCCGGGATCTTGGAAGTATCAGTTGCCATCGGAAAGTTTTCCCATCGTACGATTCGAATTTCCGGTATAAGACGCCGTTTCGAATGTGAAGTGAATCCCAGAGTGCCCAGTATTGTTTTGTTGTAGGACTACAGATAGAAATGTCCTGCCAGGTAGGTTTTCTGTTTGATGACTCCATTAAATCAATTACGGGTTTTATGTCACGATCTTCCTGCTGGTCTTTCCTTACTTCGTCATTACTCCACGGGTCTCGATCAGCCAATGTTGATGTAATTTGTTTTGCGACCGGACTCAGCAGCTCGTATTTCGCTTCGACCTTGGAACAATATCGGCAGCTTTCTGGTAAGGTTTTCTAGACAGGGCGTCGGCGTTTCCGTGTGATGATTCCCTTCGATAACGGATAAAGTGATGTCATATTCTTGTAGTCTCTGTATCTACCTGGCTATTTGACCCCCGGGATTCTTGAAATTTAAAAGCCAGGCCAATGAATGATTCATGATCAGTGCGGAGCAGGAATTTCTGCCGTATAGATAGTGATGGAAATGTTCTACGTCTTTGACTATGGCGAGCAACTCTTTAGTGGTGACACAGTAATTCCTCTCCGGTTTAGCCAGGCATTTGCTCCAGTACGCCACTACATGTTCTTTGCCGTTTATTTCTTGGGACAGAACAGCATCGACACTTTCATTGCTTGCGACCGTGTCGAGAATAAATGGTCTGTCGAGCTGAGGATACGTTAGGATCGGAGCAGATATTAATTCTTCCTTTAAAGTTGTTAAATGCATCCTCGCATTCTTTTGTCCACAAGAACTTTTGCTTGCTCACTGTCAGTTTGTGAAGAGGTCTTGCGATGGATGAAACGTCCTTCACGAATCTCCTATAGTAGGTGCAAAGCCCTAAGAAGCTTCTTAGCTGATGGTCATTTTCGGGACGCTTCCAGGATTTAACGGCTGACACCTTTTCAGGATCCGTGCACATACCTTCTGCAGAGATGACATGTCCCAGGTAAGTCACTTCTTTTCTGAACAATTTGCATTTAGCGGGACTCAGCTTCAGATTGGCTTCTTTCAGTTTCTGAAGCCCCTTTCTAAGATTTTCTAGACGTTCTTAAAATCTTTCTAGATGTTCTTTCTGACGATGATGATGTCATCCAGGTATATCAGACAGGCTTCGTAGGAAAGACCTTTCAAAACAGTCTCCATGGAGGCGTTCGAATGTTGCCGGCGCATTACACAGTCCAAACGGCATCACCTTGAATTGCCAAAGCCCTTGTCCCGTAGTAAATGCCGCCTTTTCTCGGTCATCAAGATGTATTTCTACCTGCCAATACCCACTATTTAAATCAAGTGTTGAAAACCACTTGCTTCCAGAAAGAGTGTCTAGAATGTCGTCAATTCTAGGAAGAGGGTAACTGTCTTTCTTCGCAATCTCATTCAACCGGCGATAGTGAACGCAAAATCTTGTTGAGCCGTCTTTCATTCTGACGAGGACGATGGGAGATGCCCATGGACTTGCTGAAGACTCGATGACATCGCCTTCTTCGATATCCTTTAAAATGTCCGTACCTCTTCCTGTTTAGCAATCGGTAGACGTATTGGGTGTTGCTTGATTGGTGGATGATCGCCAGTTAAGATTCTATGTCGCTTCAAATTGGTTCGACTCACGTCAGAAAACGAGCGGGAGAAAACAACTTGAAGATCTTTAATGACGAGATCAGCAGCATTCCTCTCTTCATCGTTTAATTGCGCATTCTGCAATAACTCCGATGTAATGCTCTCTGAGGACACGGATTCTGTGATGTTACTCTTTCTTTCAACGCTGGTTACTGGAGTACATGCTGCAACAACTTCACCTTTCTTAATAACTCTAGCCTTTTCAGTTACATTGGCAAGTCTCACGGGGATAAACGTTCTCGATAGGTCGAGGAGTGTTGAGGCTACTAGTACTTCTTTCGGGCTATTACAGTTATTGGGATATTCTACGATACCGTAACGGAAATTTCTATTTTAGGCTATGGATCCATGAAGTAAAAACTCGGTTCTGGCGGGTATTGTGATATAGTCTTGAGCTATGATTTTGTGGATAGATTTCACACCTTCATCATTAATTCGGAATAGGGCTATGTCTTCAGATGTAGAATGCAATTCGTTATATTTAAAGTCTAAGGAAAAATTGTATTTCCTTATGAAGTCCAATCCGAGTATGGAAGGATTTGCAATCTCTGCTACATATGCCGTGTGATGGTAGGCGGCACTTCCAAACGTGATGTTAACGTTTAATTTTCCATCAATGTCGATTTTATCTCCGGACACGGTCTGGAGGGTAACGCAGCGCGGCGTCCAGATTTGTGTGTGTGATTATTGCAAAGCCTCGAGAGCTATTTGCCTATGGGAGGAATGCCTTCGTGGAGAACTTTCTGAGGGAAACTGGCTTGTATACACGTTATACATGGGGGAAAACACAAAAACGCCCATGCAGCCAGCCCATTCGCGGGATTCGAAACTCGGACCGAACTACCAGTGTTCAGCGACGTTACCGCTCGGTCGCTGATGGGCCTTCGGCGTCCAGATGAGATTACCTTTTAGTTGTTGAAATCTTTTCGAATGATGGTAACATTGGCTCCTGTGTCAATGGTCACATTACAAGGAACTCCATTGATATGTCCCATTATAAAAAGTCCGTTACTGCTTCTACTTACTGCAGAAATCTGAAGCGCTTTCAACAGGGGCTTTTCATTATCCGGCAACCTCCGCCCCGCGAGATGGCCATTAATTAGTTTCCCTCCTTCTTGCTAGGAATGGTCTTAACATCTGTAACCTGGGGTGTTCTGCAGTTTGTTCGTATGTGTCCTTCAGCTCCATAGTTCAAGCATTTTACGGTCGGTTTCTTTTCCCTGGTATTTCTTCTCAAGACACTGAGTTTGTCTGGTTATATCGTCTAGACGAACAGTGACTTGATCCCTTGGCTCCTGAGCAGCTCTGATTGGGTGGCGGTCTCTACGAGTTGCTTACTGGGCTGCCTCGAATTTCATGGCGTACACTAGAGCGCTTTTTTAAATTTTTAACATCCGCCATTCGTAGAGCTTTCTGTATTTCAGGATCCCGGATGCCGTCGATAAAGTATTGCAGGGACAGCATTTCCCTTGTTTCTGTGTGGCACTCCGAAAAGGAACAGCCTTTCAACATCTGTGGCGAGCTTCTGAAGTGTTTCGGTAGGCTTCTGTTGACGAGATTTTAATTGGAGCCTGCTGTAGTCTTTTAAACACTTATCCTTTTGTTTTCGGGAAGAGTTTGAAGGATATCCACTGCGTCTGCTCTTAAAGAAGGGGCGAGATGACAGGCCTTAGCTTGGGAATCCCATCCATTCGCATCCGCCACGACAGAAAATTGTGTCTTATACACTTGCCAGGAGGTCTTCCCATCATATGTAGATAGTTTCAGAACGGGACGAGCAGGCATCGGTAAAAATTTAAAACCCTCAGAATTGCTTCCTTCTGTCGCTATGCTCTTCTGTAAAGTGTCAACTACTTTGGCAACAGCAGCAGAAACCCTTTCCTCGATTTGTTGTTTGACGGCAGAAACTCTTTGTTTAATTTGTTGTTCCACCGCAAAAACTCTTTCCTTGAATTTCTCCAACTTTGTCTTCAACTGTATCTAGTCTTCCTTCCATAGCCTCGAACTTGTTTCTATTATGCAAGTAATTTCTCTCTTCGTTTCCTCTTGACCTACTTTCATTTCCTCTTTAACAGCTTTCATCTCGCTTTTAACGGATTCTTCTATCTTTTCCTGATTAGACATCATTTCCTCTTTAACGGATTTTATCTTTTCTTTAACAGTATCTTTCATCTCTACTTTAAATACAACAAAGGCTGCCATGAATTGCCTTAACTGTTCTTCCATCGCTCTTGTGATTGGCATTCAATATCCCACTTCTGACACCAAAAATTGTTGCGTGCGTACGGGTTCGTTATGAATTGAATGCACAAGTCCGGTGAAAAATGAACAAAATTTATTATTATCACAACAAATAAAACAAAATGCTTCAATTTCCTCAGATATTCGTACAGTATTACAATATCTCACAGTAGTTACCTTTTAACTACTCAAACGTTCAACAGAACTTAATTTTAAAAAAAGCTAGAGAAAGCTAATCCGCGAATTCGCTACAGTCAACAAAAGCAGTTTTCTCAACAAACTCTTAAAACAACAACTAACTAAAATAATGAATTAAAGGGTTTTCATGCCGCTTATATAAGCTTTTCAAATGCGAGAGAATTTTCTGGTATTTCACGAAATCAAAAAGAGTTATTTATTTATTAAATGCTCGTGCTCTTGTTTGAATTTTGCGGCTTAGCTTTCTTTTAATATTCGTCACGCGCTGCACTGCACGGGGAATAAAACAATTTTATTTATAATTCTACAAAGATTAAATAATTAAATACCAAATCCGTAGCAATATATATATAGAATAGTAGTAGGTAGGAACATTCCAGCAACCTTTATAAAAAGTTACCAGGAGCTGTAGCTCCACGAAATATTGTAACATAGTACTACATAAACAATAAGAAATTTGCCTAGTAAAACTGGAAAAATTGTACAAGCGTGATAAAACTGCCAAATTTTAGTGCTGGAAGACTTGCTATTGCACGAAAAAAAATTAATTAATCTGACCTTTGTGAAATGTGAAAAGTTAACTCACATGAAAAATAGATAGACGGAAAAAATATATATATATATAAGTTACAAAAAACATGGATTATAAATGTCAATATATAAAATGCCTATATATAAAAAATTAAAATTAAAAATTGCCAATATATAATATGCCAATACATAAAAATTAAAATCAAAATTAAAAAAATGTATAATAAAGACACAAAAAGCATAAAAAACTAGCTACAAAAACAATAATTAAATAAAATAGCGGTAAAATAGTATATTAGCCCACTCGTACTCTCAGTTGGCTTTTCAAGGGAAAAAAACTGTTCTACGAAATAGGCTAACTACCATTACGCGTTTCGCCGAAACAGATCATTGAAGCTCTTGTTTAATGCGAAAAAATTTTTTTTACAAAAGTAAATTAGTATTTCCGAAAAAATTCTTTTGGAATAAATCCTTTTTAGTAGCTTCACTGCTCTGTCTCTTTTTCCCGACGCGTCCGCTGAAAAACACATTAAGGTGTCAAAGGCTATTATGATTCCGAGCTAGGTAAAATAAAAATCAAAATCAAAGTAGAAAAAATAATAAAATAAATAGCGGTCTGCTATTAGTCAAAATACACATCAACGTACGGGCTGGTCCTTTAGACCTTTTAAAGACATAGTAACTTTTATTAGAAGAAAGGTGCTGTAAACAGATAAAAATGTAATCAACATTGTAAGTAAAAAATGTATTCAATTTAGTAAGTAAAAACGTCGCAGGGTCTTATTAGGACCGAAAAACTTATACAAAAAATGAAAAAACTGACCTGAAAGGTTCCGTCCTCAGCTTTCGAAAAAATTTTGGAAAAGGGCGCAAAATCCCTTCTAGTTCAAACCAACCTTCCTTATCGTACAATGACGTCATCGTGCGAAGCTATTAAAACTGAAGAGGCCAATGGGCTGAGAGAGTAAGTTGGCGGGAAGTCTTGTCTCCCTCTTTTTTACAGAAGGGGGTGACAGATGAGAAAAGTCACGGAAAGAACTCAAAATGGCGTCAGTCAAGTTGTAGGAAGAACAAAACTGTTAAAAATAAGTGAAAATGGCTAATTCAGCTAATATTATTATAATTAATATTAATTATTATAATTTATATATAATTTAATATTATTATCATATTAATTATATTAATTACTAATATTAATTATTATAATTTAATATTACTTATTTTTAGGCACAAAAGAAAGTGTAAATTGGAAAATAATCATCTGTTAATAAAAGTCGTCATTCTTCAAGCTAGAGGGCTGTCAAGCTACTATGAAAAATGAAAAGGCCCGATTTTGTTAATAAAAGCAGAGTCTGGCCTTCTAAGTAATTTAAAACTATTACATAATAGTATTAAAGTAGAGTGCCAAAAATTTTGGAGGAAAGAAAATGTTTGTAGAAGAATTAACTGTACATTTACATTTATACAATTTTTACATTAGATAATCTGAATTAGCCATCCATCATCTGCCCTCCAATAGCCTTTAAGCAGAAAATTTCATTATCCAAAACTAATTATTTAAAAATTGGTAAGGCTAATGCCAGCTTTTTTTAAAGTATTTTTAATTATTTTCTTAGGAATTTGGTTATTTTTCAAAATTGTGACGAAGTAAAGTATTTCTTCTTGTAAGTGTTCTGTTGTATTACAAATCCTTTTTATTCTAAGAAGCTGTGAAAAACTTGTGTTAATGATGATTCTTTTGGAAATATTAGAATTCCAGTTTGTTAACTTTAGTGTAGAAAAAGTGAATTCTCTCCTCTTGTCGTAGACTTTAATAAAATTGTAATTAATGATATTAAGGTCGAATGACGACTTTTATTAACAGATGATTATTTTCCAATTTACACTTTCTTTTGTGGCCAAAAATAAGTAATGTTAGCTGAATTAGCCATTTTCACTTATTTTTAACAGTTTTGTTCTTCCTACAACTTGACTAACGCCATTTTGAGTTCTTTCCGTGACTTTTCTCATCTGTCACCCCCTTCTGTAAAAAGAGGGGGACAAGACTTCCCGCCAACTTACTCTCTCAGCCCATTGGCCTCTTTAGTTTTAATAGCTTCGCACGATGACGTCATTGTACGATAAGGAAGGTTGGTTTGAACTAGAAGGGATTTTGCGCCCTTTTCCAAAATTTTTTCGAAAGCTGAGGACGGAACCTCTCAGGTCAGTTTTTTCGTTTTTTGTATAAGTTTTTCGGTTCTAATAAGACCCTGCGACGTTTTTACTTACTAAATTGAATACACTTTTTTACTTACAATGTTGATTACATTTTTATCTGTTTACAGCACCTTTCTTCTAATAAAAGTTACGATGTCTTTAAGGTCTAAAGGACCAGCCCGTACGTTGATGTGTATTTTGACTAATAGCAGACCGCTATTTTAATTTATTATTTTTCTACTTTGATTTTGCTTTTTATTTTACCTAGCTCGGAATCATAATAGCCTTTGACACCTTAATGTGTTTTTCAGCGGACGCGTCGGGAAAAAGAGACAGAGCAGTGGAGCTACTAAAAAGGATTTATTCCAAAAGAATTTTTTCGGAAATACTAATTTACTTTTGTAAAAAAATTTTTTTCGCATTAAACAAGAGCTTCAATGGTCTGTTTCGGCGAAACGCGTAATGGTAGTTAGCCTATTTCGTAGAACAGTTTTTTTCCCTTGAAAAGCCAACTGAGAATACGAGTGGGCTAATATACCATTTTTCCGCTATTTTATTTAATTATTGTTTTTGTAGCTAGTTTTTGATGCTTTTTATGTCTTTATTATATATTTTTTTTAATTTTGATTTTAATTTTTATGTATTGGCATATTATAGATTGGCAATTTTTAATATTTTATGTATAGGCATTTTATATATTGACATTTATAATCCATGTTTTTTGTAACTTATATATATATATATTTTTTTTTCGTCTATCTATTTTTCATGTGAGTTAACTTTTCACATTTCACAAAGGTCAGATTAATTAATTTTTTTTCGTGCAATAACAAGTCTTCCAGCACTAAAATTTGGCAGTTTTATCGCGCTTGTACAGTTTTTCCAGTTTTACCAGGCAAATTTCTTATTGTTTATGTAGTACTATGTTATAACATTTCGTGGAGCTACAGCTCCTGGTAACTTTTTAGCAAGGTTGCTGCAATGTTCCTACCTACTACTATTCTTTCAAATGTTTTTGCAGCATTATGCGCAAAAGTTTTTGAGACCAGATAGGTCTTACGTCTAACTACCAGTTCGCTTTACATTTTCTTTTTCAATATATATATATATGTACACAAAATCAATACATAATAATTTTATCAAAATTAGATCTTGAAAAGTGGACAACCCTCTAACAGGAAATACACATATCGAAATTAAAACTGAAACAAAATTAATTCAATAAAACTGATATAACTTTTAGAAAATTCCTTAGTCTCTTTCAAGGAGCTGTGGAAGAAAAAGGCCAAGGATTTTACAATTTTTTACATTTTATGTCACTTTATTAATTTTAGTGAATTTTTGTGTTTCAATTTTGAAATCTTTATGCTTCGATATGTGTATTTCCTGTTAGAAGGTTGCCCACATTTCAACTAATTTTGATTTAATAATTATCTCTTGATTTATTAATTAATTTCATAGCAAACTGCATGACTTTTATAACATAATATCAACTTGATTTGAAATTTCTCCACTTTATATATAGTATATGTATCATTAAAAGAGAAATTCAAACACATTTGTTCCATTAACATTAATTTAAAAAAAAAAAAAAATTAGATCTCGTGAAAACTGGAGCATATAAAATTAGAACATACTTTACAACAAAGCAAACAAAAATTAAGGGCATATGCTATAAAATAAAAGGGCAGCGAAAGGGTTCAGCTGGACAAACTGCTATAAGTTTATATAAGCTATAAGTTAAGTACATAGCACAGCCATGGTGAACAGGCACATCAGAAAGAAAGATCTCTCACAAACTTTTTAATTCTGCGCAATCTCTCTCCTCTGTCTGCGCAAATACGAAACCTTGAATATCCTATATTAAAATTGTATCTCCTGGCAATTCAAATGACTATACTAGCCTGGATCCTTTACCCTAAGTAATGAATACTAGCGAGATAAATGCGTAAAACGCATTTTATTAGATTTGCGTACACGTATGCGTAAAACAAATTTTATTAGATTTAATCTTTATTTAGACTCTGCTAGTGGTGATTACAAAACCAAATATTTAACCACCGCTTCTTGCTGAGACAAAAAGTAAAGTAAATTAAATTACCTGACAAATTATTTGATTGAAGATGAAACAAGTCAAGGAATAGATCTCACCTAAATCTAAACTGAATCTTACTGAATCATAGCACTGAATTCAATTTACTTAATATTTAGCTTTCAAACAATCTTGATTCAATAAAGCAAATTTCGAGAATCGAACTGCCTTGGATCAGAAACGAAACGTATCAGCTAACGTCTTATACTTTAGCTCACTCACGTATCATTTAAATAACGTTCAGGTAATTTGCGACTACTAAAAGAGCTCAGCTTAGAAGAGAGCGAAATGTGAAGAAACAAAGAAAACTGTTTAATTACCATGAACTCTGACAAGTTATTTTCATATAGTCATTCTTAAATATGAGAAAATCACAGATACGTTTAGGGTAGCTCACAATTTGCTTATGATTTTTCAGCAGGGAACTGCACATTTTGGTAATCAAATTGATAAATCATAAAATTAAGTACATCATTATGTCATAATAATAGGCTATAAAAATAACTACTACAAATTTCACTTCATAAAACATCAATTTATTAATAAAATTTTCAAATAGCTGAACAAGATAATCACAGCAGTAACATACAGAAATTAGCAATGTATACCTTTAGGTGTGGAACTGTTTTCCACGTGAACATTTTTCTTTTAGTTGATAAACTGGCGTCAAATTTCAACGATGGTAAGTTGATACAATGGTCAATAAAACCGCGTTACATTTTCATGCACAACACATCTTTTCTTTAACCAGAGATGTTATTTTAAGATGTTTCATTTAAAAAAAATCAGTGCACTAAGTTTCGAAACACTCCTTTGCATGTGAAAATCTTACTGAAAAAGATATTGTCACAAGGCCACTGACGTTGACAACGGTAAATACTACTTTTATTATTTCCAGCATACAGAGCTTCAGGTTATACTACTTTACAATTATTTGATGCAAAAATGCTAATATCTTTTTCAGAGCATTCCTGGTTTTATAATATAATTCACAATCAGAAACCATACAAATATATCACTTCTTTAACACATAATTCGATAGTTTAAAATTTTTAATCAGTAATATAAATTAGTCAAAAAGGAAGAATATTACAATTGCCTAAATAAATAAAAATAATACTTAAAGTAAAATAGTTTAGAGTGCTGCTTATTTTGATAACTGGATATGTGTGATTTAAAATTAAAACGTAAATTCAATGTAGATGAAACTAACGTATGTTTTTGGATGATTATAATTGAATTTTCAAGAACACTATTATTCCTTTTGCATCTTAACATGTTAGTAATATGTCTTATGAAAATCACTGATTAAAATACTTCCAAAGAATTAAAATAGTAAATTTCAAATTTAGATGTTAAAACTTAACTGCCTTCTTGCTTTACATTTCCTTCACTTATTTCTCGCCTTTAATTGTTTACTAAATACTACACCTTACTTATAAATATATATTATATAATAAATACCCAGGGAATTTACTTCTAAATAAATTCCTTGATGATTATAGCTCAGCATGAAAATTTACTAACAAAATACAGGGTTGCCTTGCTCTACGAACATCCATTTTACATCATTTTGCTTTTACAAAAGATCTAAATATACCGTTTCTACAAAAGACCTAAAAATACCCTTCGGTTTCTGCTTTAACAAAAAAGTTATGATACAGACTTACAGTAGAAGAACTTACAAAATTTTGTGAAAGGAAGGAAAATACCATATGCCTTTGTTTAAGTGGTAAATCAGGGAGAAAAATTCTTTGAAACAGTTGTTTGTCCAAAACAAACGGATGTGTGATAGCTGCCTAATAGGTTATTCTCGAGATATTTAAATTCGCTTTTTTGAAAATTTTTAACCCGCTTATGTATTGTGAAAGTAAGATATGTTAAGAAATTTTAAATTAGCAAGTTTAAAATTAACATTTTAATCAAGAAAAGATTAATTAATTTTTAAATATTTATATGCATTTCTAGAATCCTTAGATATTTTTGAAATAACATATGATTAAAACTAGCATATACTGTTAATATAAAACAAACAAAAAAAAGTTAGTCATAACTTTAAAAATATAAATTAACTGTAATACTTGCACAATATTTGCTATGTTTTTCAATAAATATAACTGACTGACAGTGAGATTGTATATTAAAAAAAAACCTGCTAAAATTTTGGAAAAAAGAATATGTAATATCAGAATTGAGAGTTAAGTTTTTAAGTCTCAAATTTATGCCATAAATATGAAATAAAACGGAGAATAATGTAAAATTTTAGCATAAATTTTGTTCAGTGTCATAGGTGGATATTTTATAGAAGTTTCTTTTATGTTTTAAAATAAACTTTGCACAGTCATATTTTATCCATAATTCCTAAAATGTTTTTTAATATACAACACCTTTTACAGAAAAAGTTATAAAAATAAGCTAAAAAATTAAAATTTTTTTAAAAAGTGGAACATTTGTTCCCAAGAAAATTTTACTAGTGGTTTTGAAGAGGTTTTACTAGTACTTTTAAACTTCCCTTCTCTAGGATATAAATAAAACATCCCATAACACATACATGCATATTCATATAAAAGTAAAATGAAAACGATAGGCAGTAAGCTATAAATTCCTGTTAAGAGAATATTTAAAAAGCTATACAACTTCTAAAGCATGTTATTAGCTTTTTACTTGTTTAAAAAATATGCTAATGTTTTATCTCACATTCTATAGCAGTTTGAAATCATCAGAAGTCCCCTCTTTTTAAAATAAAGATGTATGCAAAATTAGGACTGTCAGTCAAAATTTGGCTAACTTCTGGACTTTAATTTTTTATACTGTTTTTTATGCTCTGTTTCTTAATGCATGCTATTACTCTATGTGAACTGGCACTGTAAATGCAATTATCTTCTTTTAATTAAATTAAATTGATCAAAGTCATTTAGTCATTTCGTTAGCTCACTGGAGAACCACTGCACAATACATTTGGACAGCACTAATGGAAACAGGACTTCAGCAACATTTAATGAGGAGGACTAAGATTACTTAATTTTTAGTCCACAGCTGACAGAAATCCAATGACACTAGAACAAATCTCTAAAAGATTTATTATTCTCATTTAAAATTCTGAGACTTTAAAACTGCATGTTATTTAAATAAAGTTCAAAACACATTACTTACATTTCACCATACTATGATTAATATAATACTATACAGTTGCTACATACGAATTTTCTTTTAACACAGTCACGCATGATGAACATACAATCTAAGATGGTAATGAAATTCATGAATATAGTTAGACATTACGGAAAAATTACTCTACATTAACTAAAGCACTCTATAGTTTGATGATTTTTCTAAATTTTATACATTTTCAAAAACCTATCTAAAACACAATTCTGAACTACAGAAAGGCATAAGATAATTAAACTTACTTAACCTTTAACTAACAAAAAAATTAATTTGATTTTATCAGTTCCATTAAAAACTAAATTATAATTACTTTTTGCCAACCAGTAACTGTAACCACACCTCTAACAGTAAAAAATTTTAATGATGGCACTAATTTAAAAACTAACAAATTAGAATTAATCCCTGCCATTCCACCATGCATTTACACTTTTTACTAACTTCACTGCATTACCTAATTAAATATTTTACATTTGTTTAATCTGCCTTACAAAATTTTAATTATCAGTCTTCATGAATTTGATGCTTCGTAGTTACTACAGCACAAAATGAAGCAACTAGCTATTCTTAAAATATCCTGATTTATATGAGAAATAGAATACTGAATCGCTTCACATGGCTCTGGCATTCTAATTATTAGGAACATGCAGCTTCTACTACTGCTTATAAGGTTATAACAAATATGATAAGGAAAATTTCTTGTTTTTTCAAGAGTTTAAAGAATATTATTCACAGTACCGGAGTATTATACACTTTAGGAAGAAATTAACAGGCAGTTCATTTGCTATAAAAATATATGAACAAAATGCAGTTATATCCTGTTTTGTTATTTTATAATGAAATAACAATACAAAAACGAATTTGGTAAAAGTAAATGAAAAAAATATTAGGTAACAGATTAAAAAAAATTAAAACCAGAAATGCTCCTATAGACACTTGTGAATTCTAACACAAATTGCTAATAACAAATATGTTTTGGTAACTGTAACTACAGATACAGAAAATAGTATTTGTATCATATTTGAATAATACACAGCACTGTATATCTACATGCATACGTGCAATAAATATACGTACAAAGTTTAGCAACTAAAGCTGAATGAAAGAAACAGGGGTTTCTACCATGTATTTTCATGATATGTTATTTGTTTTAAACCACAGCTGTTCACAGCTAGTAATTAAATTACAGTATTTAACGTCAAAATACATAACATCTATAAAGCAAGTACAATTTTATTTTTAGAGACATGGAAAAAAAAAAACTATAAAATAATATGAAAACTAATAAATACCAACAAATACAGAATATTTTATAATAAAATATGGAAAGATGAGCAACCATGAATCACAAATTAGGCACATAGCAACAGTTTGTGCATGCATTATACATTAAATACAAGCATGATGCATTAATGATGATGATATCATCACATAAAGTTGAACAAGCATTATTAAGAGAAAAATACATCAGGTATCATGAAACGTAAATCCTAACATTTAATTTCAGTTAGAATCTTCAAGAAATGAGTTTAAATAGTTTTCTCACCCACTTCAATGTTCAAAATCATTAAAAGAAAGAAAAAATAAATAAAAGAAGGGTGGTATTATAGATTGACTGTTTTATTTTAGTACAAAATCAGTCATAATACTGATAGAGAGACAGAAAGGAGGTTAAAAAAATACACGGCATAATAAATAAGTTCGGATTTACTTTAATCTTAATCCTTTTATTTCTGATTAAAAATAAAAAAACAATTTCTACTTAGGATTTATTAATAAACTATGAATACCATAATTATTTTTATAAATTTAATGCATGATTAATGACAATGATCCTATCATTCATATATATATATATATACATTAGTAAAGACATAAAATAGTTTCGATTGTGTTCTTAATGAAAGTGCTCGATGTTTTTAATTACTTCTTGTGAGTTAAGTCTTTTCACTAAAATTTTATAATTTCACTTATGTTTTAATTCTTTGGATTATGTGCTATTTGCTTAAAGGTAAAAATTTGATTCGAATTTATTACTAAAGTATTTTATTATTTCACTTACATTTTCAATTTTTTAAAAAGAATTCTCTTTATTTAAGGTACATGATTCTAATTAGAATTTACTTTGTTTTTACCTTTCTTTGGGGAGAAGTCAGAATGTCCGGATGAACTATTATAATTAAAATACATTGAAATGGTTATCAGCTAATTCTGGATACAGAAAAGCAAGGATTTTTGCAGAAGAGATTTCAATATTCCTCATCTTGGATGAAGTGACATTAAAATTGATTGAATTCCTCTTTTATTATGTTTTTCTTTAAATTTCATTGATTTTTTTTAAATGGGGTATTGCTTGTTTGAAGAGTTTTGGTTTTAACATTTTTTAAATTCTTTTTTGCATTTATAGGATTATTTGATATTTATAACTTATGAATTTCAATTTTTTGTCTTTGTGAAAAATTAGTTCTAAATTTCTTACTTTATGTCTTTACTGATAAGTTTTCAGCAGCATAATATGCGAAAATTCTAGGCATGATTATATTTTGCTTTTAAAAAACTTTTGTAATTATACATATATACTATATATTATAATTTAACAAACATTCTTTATTCGTAAAAAGCAAATTAAATTTTAAATGAAATTGAATTTCACATTATGAAATTTCACATTTTTCCACATTATGTTTCAGTTAGCATTTTTACAATTTTTTACACATTTTGACAATACTTCACAGTTAGCAAAAAATTTTTTCAACAGTACACACATTTTACATTATTCAAAAATTTAATTTAATTTTACATTACTTAAAGTTTTTAAAATAGATCTAACAGATAGCAGCTTAACACTCAACTTTACCTTATATTAGCGCCCTCTATTTATAAAGTTATAAGAAACACACTATTTAACATCACTTAGTTTGGCATGCTCTGCTGTGTTATTATTCCTATATATTTTTACTTTCTCATATTTAACCGCATTTAACCAAGATTTATTTAGTATTCCTCAAGCATTGTGTTTTCAAGTTGTATTTATTAATTACAAATATTGTGCTATTATAAATTTTAATTAGTATTGTGTTATTCTAAAAGTGTATCTGCAAAGTGTTTAACTCGCTACGTTCCCACCTGACCAACTCATCCAATCCGGATGTTTCTCTAGCAACAAACGCGACTGGCTCACAGCCTTCACGTGCCTCACAACTCTAGGTTCAAAACGCCCTAATGCTCATTCTGAGCTTCGTGGGCAGCCACTGCAAAAACCAATAGACTAATTCTTCAGAAACAAGAAAATATCCATCTCAGAATCATGTCAAACTCCCCCTGGTACGTGAGAAATTCTGTCATACGGAGAAGTCTCAAAATTAATTTACTCAACGAAGAAATTCTTAAAATTTCAAAAAACTTCCATCATAAATGCGACCACCACGACAACCAAGTAATTCGGAATTTAGGAAATTATGATAGCAAAGTTATTCAATCCTTCAAAAGACCACGCACCATTTTCCACAATAATAACTGGATTTAACTACTTCCTTTTCATCAAACTTCATATTCATTATGTATATATGTAGATATTTTTCCTGAGCAAGCAGGAATAGACTTTCCGCCTAATCAGCGGGTTTTGGACTTGTTGTGAACCAAATTTTTACTTATCTTCAAAAATTTACTCATCTTTTTTTACTCTTCAAAATGTATTTATGAAATCGTGAAATTCCAAGCCAAAGTGATCATGTGATCAACTAACGAACTTCTGATTGTCTTTCATGAATTCGAAAAAGAGACTTGTATATATTTATTTTACTTATACTTTATTTTACTAATGTTGCACCCTACAAATGTTTTATTACTGTATTTCAAGTATTATGAATCATCTCATCATCATCCATATTATGCCTACAATAATTGCTTATCAAAAATTACTACGAAATAAAACAACTGCTTCATTCTACCAACATCTCCCTTTACAACTACTTACAGCATTGCCAAAAGATGGAGCCACCGGAACGGTACTTAGTTTCCTCTGAAAAAATTTCCACTTAAATTCTAAAGTGGAGTGTCTTTTCATCACTATGATGCACCCCGTAGGGTCAATAATTGCTGAGTCAAAGTCCCAGGACTAAATACCCATCTTTACCGCAATTCATGCCAATTCATTCATGCCTGAGCTTCGACTCCATAGGAGTAGAACTGTGACAGACTGGCTGTCACACTAAGATTATGCTTCACCATCATCTACATAGACCGCATGTTATTCTTTACCACCAAGATCACACATCTTCCTGAACTATTGCTTATCCTTAATCGGCCTTACAAGATTATATGGACTATTACCAGTGCCGATAGCCAGATTGATATGCTAAAATTGCACTTCATGATATGCCTTTTTACTCACTCATAACTGCTACCAAATAGTTTTATGCCTCCCTATGCCACCAGTAAAATGCCTGCTTATGGCATGTTTAGAATTCATGATCGCGCAAATTGCATAGTGCATAATTTGATGCTTATTTTCTAGTATCGCCTGAAGATGTTGACACTAAGGGGTGCCATTTCTTGATCACAACCCCTATTGGCCTAGTGCATAGTTTGATCTTCTAAAAACGACTCTACGTAGTCAATGCTAGTATTGACAGATTTCAAAAGTCAAAAATGCTGCTCCACTCTCCAAATACAAATATAGTTGGTAAGTTAAATTAAAACTTACTATTTACCTGCCTTTTTACCTGCAATTATTTATATATTTTTTATAAATAGTATCTAGTTTCTTTTTTATTTATTTGCATAATTCGTGTCAGGGAAGTTTTCTGTAGGCAAGAGTTTCTAAATTACTTTGGTTTTCTACTCTTAATTGACTTTAATTTTAATTCTAGTCTTTACTTGCTAATTTCTCTAAATTCCACTTGTTTAAATTTCTTTTTAGTAATTCACAACATTTGGTTTTGAATTTTCCTTTTACCCTTGACTACATAGATGACGAAACACGAATTGAATAATTTAAGAGTTAGGTTTGGAGGTAATCCCTTGACAAGTTTGTCTCCTGCCTGCTCAACAATTATGCACTGATGCATTTTTATGAATTTTTAGGATTAAAAAATTTATTGGAATTATATATTTATTCATAGATTTTGATACTTGCACTTGATTTACATATGCTCTCAGAATTTAAATGATATTGTAGATTAGTTCGCAGGAATAATTAATCATTTACTTGTAATTCAATTTCATTTAAAATTTAATTAACTTTAAATTTGCTTTTTATGAATAAAGAATGTTTGCTAAATTCAAATTTCATTCCTTGCAGCAATGGCGCAAGATAATTATTTAAATTTAATTTAACTTAACTATATTCTTTTGAAACAATTACTATATATTACATAATCTATATATATATATATATATATTATTACAATGAACATGAATGTATAAGGCAAAATATGCCATTCAAGTGGAAATAACTTGAAGAATTTTCTCTTAATAATTAACATATGGCAAGTACAGTAATAAAATATAGTAAAAATATAGAATTTTTAAAACTTTTCAAATAATCAGCTCACATCTGATGCTAAAAGAATACAGCAATTATATAAAAGGAATAATAAAACAATATTTTACTAGGTGACAATAAAATATTCATATAAAAAAACTCGTAAATTCATTCAGTATACAAAATGAATTACTATACAGAACATGAAATACAGTAAAAAGTAAAAAGCTTCAACTGTTTTAATCATCATTTCACAAAATCCGTTAAAAAAAAAGGCAAATCTAAAAAACACACAAAGAAATTCATACACAAAATACAAGTGTTTCTAAATGTTAAGCAATAAATTGAAAAATCGGTTAAAAGTAGTTTAAGATTCTTGAAATCTTGATATGTTACAAATAAAAGCAATCTGCAATCAGTAGCATTATGCAGATGCGTGGTGCTGCCATCGCTTTGTGTAAATATGATACAGCTTAAAACCATATATTTAGGAGGAACTTGCTATTCAAATATTAACATATAGTAAACAATTTTGAGATAGCCGAAAGTGTAAAAATGAGTTCAAAGCAACATTTCCCAGCAGAATTACATTACAGAGCTATAGGCCGATTAGAAGTAGGTTAGTCTGAAGTTGCAAGATGGCTAAATATTGATCATTTCATGGTAAGACTGTTGTGGAACTAATTTCTAACTACTGGTAGAGCCTCTTGAAGACCTGCCGAAGGTAACCCAAGAATTACTACTTCTCCAGATGACTGGTATTTGCAAAGCAATAGGCCTGCAACTCCATTCCAGTTTAGATCAGCACTCATATCTCTTACAAGAAGGACAGTATGCAGAAAGCTGCATGAAAGAGGTCTGTATGCTAGACGACCGTCATTATGCAGCCTGCTTATGAGTCCCACTTTGCTTTATGAAACGGTTCCCAAAGTGTTTCAATATAGGGAAAGAAAACGCTCAATATCTTCAGTCTAAAGTATGGGAAAGGATACCACTGCAGGAGGTAGCATTCTCAGATTGGGGACAAGTATTTTTAGGTGTATGCACAGAGCTGTATGTGTTGCCACATGAAATTCTCAATGCTCAGAGGTACAGATATGATATCCTATTGTTTGTCAGTGTTCTGCCACAATCGGCGATACCATCATTCCGCAAGCAGATAATCCCCACCCTCACACTGCTTGTCTCGTGCACCAATTTCTTAAAGAAGAAATTATGGTTCAAATGGAATGGCCAGAACGAGCTTCTGACTTTAATCCCATTGAGCATGTGTGGGATGCTCTCCGGTGGCATATTGCTGGCCTTCAATGCCCTCCCCCAAAACCTTAGGTGAGCTCTTAGAACTGCTTTACATCACCAGTGGGTACTTGCTACCCATGCAGTTCAATAATAATATCATGAACAGCATGAGACTTTGCAGTACTGCAGTTCAATAATAACATCATGAACAGAATGACACATTGCAGTACTGCAGACTGTACTGCTGTTCAGAATGATCATGCTCACTACTGAGATTTCAATTTTATTTCATTTGCATATCCAAATTTAGAGATTTTATGTATCTGTTGATATTACAAATATAAATATTCTGTATCTAATCTTCTTGTACTTTTAAGTTTATAAGTGGTATAAAAAATATTACCAAGTTTCGTCCAATTTGCTTGCATACTTTTTGAGATATCGTCAGTTTTCCATTTGTTGCTCAACTTTTGGAAACCAATATGTTTTGTAAAATTAAGAATTATAACAAAACAAAGAAAAAATAAATTAAATGATGGAAATTTTACTATACTGCTTGAAATTATCATCATAATTAATCATTATCCATATTTTCTGGTTATTTTATAATAGGATTAAGAATTTAAACTTTATTGCTTGACCATGAATATTAACAAAAATGGTTATAAAATTAGACAAATATTCTAATATTAAAAGTAAAACCCATTAATAACAACAGAGATATTATTTCCACATTAAGAAACAAAAAGAAAGTTTGAGAGATTGATTTATGCATTTATCAGTATATATCTTTAACTTTTATTTTTAGATAAAGACTTACAAAAATTTAAATAATCCGATAGCAAAGTCCAAACAGTATTGAAATCTGCTTGTAGTTAATGCAATTCAGGATCTCACAACAAGAATCATTACATCAATAATAAAATATACATAACCAACACAGGATGTTGTATGTGGCGTTGTGTGTGTGTTGCTACAACATTAGACTATGTACATAAACAACTTAAGATGTAATGAAAATAGTTCAATGACTGAAATAAAAGAAAGTAAATTTTCTCAGAAATATAGTTCTAAATATAAAATTTTGTGCGTCGTAAGGAAACAATCAACCTCTTTCCTTCCAAATGTATTTGACACAGTGTGGGATCGTATTGAATACAGGTAACAAACAGTATGAAATAAAGGAATATTTTAAATTATTCTTAAAGTGGCATGTTAATAGGCCCCTCCATAAAATATTTATCCTCTTCGAATACCAAAGACTCCAAAAAGTAATTAGAAAAACTAATCAAATTTAACAATTGAAAATGTTTATGACCTTTTAATGCACCAAAATTAAATAAGAATATCAGCAAATACATAAAAAAAAATTAAAGATGCTATATAAATATTAACTAAATAATGTTTTCCAGTAATTGCTTTACAACAATGTAAATTTATCTGTAAATATGAGATTTTTATACTTACCAAAACTTACTTCAAACAATGATGGTAGTTGACATGCATAACATATGGTAAAATGACTACAATATATTTGAGCATGTTTATATATAGTTGACATTAAATGGATGAATTACAATGCAGCAGCAAATATGCAGAACTATCTGACCCAGTATCTGGTAGAATGATGTCTAATATAAGTACATAATTTTCTTGAATTTCTATGTCATACTAAATCTAGAAAAATCAAACTAAGAACTTTTATACAGATGATCATATTTATTGCAGGTCTTTCTTTCCAAATTTAGGAATAACTACTATTTAATACTAACCTTAACAGTTATCATAATTTAATACTGTTTCATTCTACTTAATTACTCAAACACAGAGCTCATAATGAAATTCTCCAAAGGCTTTGTTTTTTTTTTTTTTTTTTCAAACAATTTTTGATTAACTGATGAAACTTGCAGTTTTTATGTTGATAAAACTGAACTTTTTGAAGTAGCAGATAGCTGAAAAGCGCTAGCTCTAATTTAAATTTACATTTTAATAAAAAATTTTAGATTAGCAAATAGGTGGAAAAAGAAATTGTTTCATTTTATGCAGAAATCAAAATCACGCCCTAGTATGATCAAATGATTTATTACAATAAATTTCATCCCTTTTTTAAAAAAAAACGTGTCTTACACATCCAAAGCATCTAGACTGAAGGATTTAGCAATCCGCTATTAATTCCAGTTCAGTGGTTTTAAACCTTTTTTTTGGTTCACCCCTTCACCACTGCACAAAAAATCATTCATCCCCTCTCCTTTCTAAAACATGAAAAATATATACATACATTTATTTAGATTACTTTCTAATGTGTTAATTTTTTTTTTTTTTTTTTTTTTTTTTTTTTTATGTTCTACAACTAAATACTTAACAGCTAAATAAAAGACTGACCGCATTCCTTCCCGAAACTACAAAATTTCCCCTTCTGGTTGGGAGACTTTCTTTTAGTTATTCAATAGTTCTCTCAAATGCTGAAATTGGGGCTTCGGATTTAAAACAATTTTTAATCTTTAAAACAAAAAGTAACAGAAAATGAAAATAAGTCACTGGTTTTAACTAATTACAAATGAGATGAAATATTATTTTAAAATATAATGCATATATTAAGCTGAATTTAAACATTTTAAATTTTATAAGAGCTCAATTTTAAAAAAAAAAATGCCTTCTTTTTCCGCTGATGATGATAGACGTATAAACATAGAAAATAATGAAGCCAAATGTAACATAAAAATTAGATCTGTCTAAAAACCTTTGTCTCAAATTTGCACAAAAAAATAATCACACTTTGAGCGATTATTCTGAAGAATTTTAAAAGAATTTTTCCAGCATCATGCTCAAAACTAGATGTAAAACGAGAACTGAATCAGCAATCATATTGCATATTTTCCTCGAGCTAGAATTAATTATGAATCTATGAAAAATTAATTCGCAATTCAACATGCTGAATATTTTATTGCAACTAATTTTTCTTAATTTTTACTCTATATTGGAAGAGGAAGAGCAACAGAATTTTCATATGCCTAACACATTACTGGTGGAAGATGTTAATAAGCACTTTTCATTTGCCAAATATATTAAAGACGGGGCACACAAATAAGTGTTTTACATTTCTCAAGTGCAAAAAAAATGGCAAATAAGAACTGGCATTACTCAGTTAATATCAAATCAATGAGTTACAATATAGCAGCAAAGATGCAAAACAACCTAACCTGGTGCCTTATTGAACAACTTCCAAAGGAATTACATATATTTCTTCAATTTGTATCCCACACCACATTCAGAAACAAATTTAGAACAAAGAAAAATCAAATTTAGAACTTTTATATAGATTATGATATTTATTATGGGTCTTTCTTTAAAAATTCAGGAATGAATACTATTTAATACTAAGCTTAACAGCTCTCAATTAACACATTCTACATATGAAATTTTCTATTAGAACGTTTTTTTTTTTTCAAACAGTTTTTGACCAAATTATGAAACTCGCACTTTTAACTTGATAAAACTCAATTTTTTTAAGCAGCATTATAAAAAATTTTACCATTAAGGAAAAAAAAATTACCATGGGTATCCAAAGACCCTAGACTGCAAGACTACTGTAGTTACTCAGTAGTTCTATCAAATATTGAAACCAAGCCTGTGGATAATCAGAAATTACCATAAAAGTTTAAAAATAACTCACAGCATAAGTGAGATAAGAAATCAAATCTTGCGCTTGAAAAACTATTTTGTTTAAGAATCATTACATGTAACTGAATTTGTGTTTCTAATGCAATAAGCTTTAGAGACAATCAATTTGGTTTTGAATAATAATTGAAAATGGAGTATCAGTCTGAAGAACATATGATAATTTTTTTTTTTTTTTTTTTTTGCACATTTGTTTTCAGGTGTGCCACGTGATGTTGAGACAGCTAATAATAATGACTGACAGTAGTTCTGATTTTGATATTTACTTTTACACTTCAGTGTCTTAATAATTACTTCAGTATTTCTTGCTTTTCGCTTAAAATTGTCTTTCGAATTGAACACCAAATAAAATGAGCTCTATTATTTTACTATTTGCCATTAATTTAATTATTTTCACTTATTTTTTTTTTTTCATTTTGCTTAATTTACATTATTATTATTATATATTTTGGCTCACATTTCCTGCAGCCTTCAATAGGATTCCAGCACTTTTACAATCAGAAATAAAGACCTTCCGTCAACAATGCATTAGGTCTCTACAACTATTATATTATGCTTTTGTGCCAAATACTTCAAATATAAGCTCTGAACAAGTAGATGCCAAAGGTAAATAACAGATTAATTCCAATTTTCTTTTCATTACAAGAAGCACATTACATGTATATTCCACGGAACTTTTGATAACTGCAGGCTTGGTTTCACCAAAATGCTCATCTTGTTTAATTATAATGAAAATAAAATTTAAAAAAAAAAATGTTATTTACCTGTGTATTCCCCCCCCCTAGCATATTAGCACATACTTCAGAAAATTTTTCTAATAGTAATGTAAATTTTCCTTTCCACAGGGCATTCAGAAAGGGAGCTCCTCTAAATTTTAAAGTGGATTTATCCACATAGTGATTGGTTTTGTCTTACTAATTGATTTGTTCATGGATTTTGGGTGTATGGGCTATGACTAATAGATCAATAATAATGAAAAGCTTAAAAAAATGGGGATATCTAATGTTCTTGATGGTTCTAAAGATCATCGCATGTAAAAGGACAGACTGAATGATGACGACAATGACTTGCGAGCTATAGTAGATGGTCTAGATTACAGCAGGTCTAAATGAATGGAGGCCCTGGGGATTGACAGAGGTGAACAATAAGAACCAGCAAGATTCAAGACACAGAGAAAAAGAAATGAATTTATTAGTACTTTTAATATTACTATGTATTCTTGTTACAGTGTGGGTTTCTTTTAAACAAATAATATTGTGGTATTTAACAATAGTTTTCTTTTCATTAGTTAAATTCTTACTGAAATTGTGTCCTTCAGAAATGAAATCATTTGCAAAATTTCCTCCTCTCGATTTTTGTACTATAAAATTAGCAATAAAAAGGGGAACATGCATGTTAATACAGTATTTCAGTGCTGCTAAAAACTTAGGTTGGAAATGTGGTATTATATTATCAAATTCACCTTAAGCTATGATTCGTGAAGATACCTTTTGAGATTATATATTTCTTAAAGCATAAAGGAGATACTTGCTTAGCATTGTTTAACAGCCCATTTTATGATGTTATAAAGACAAATAATCTGGCACTTTAGCTGGACACATGTGATAAAGCATGGGTCACCATCATTGACACACTAATCATTTCCAATCATTCTCCAGATTTCTAACAACCAACCTAACTTGATTATTTTACCAGGATTCTAATATACTAAATTATGATGAAAAATTGGGGCTCGACTACAATGAAGAAACAAGCCACATCATTTAATAAAAAAAGAGGGGAAGAAAGAAAAATTTTGGATGCTAACACAACTTTTGTAAAAAATCATGATATGAAACTGTATTTTACAGAAGGCATTTGATGCAAAAAACATCGAGGAACAGCATCATCAATAATAGTAATACTACATGGAATCTTACTTGGCTGAATTCATGTGAAGAAGGGAAAGAGATTCAAAATCATTTTAAAAAAATTTTTTTAACTGATATTAAAGTTGGTTTACTCCCAAATGAAGAAAGGAAAACAGTAATATTTTTGTTTAAATTAAATGTTTTTGGTTTACGATATAATTTCTCATTAAAATAACCATTTCTTTTTTTTTTTTTTAATTAAATGAGTCAAAATGGATTTTGTTCTTCAATTACTTTTGTGTTTGCCTAACTGATGGAGGCATTTCAATTCTTCAACCAACGATGAAAAATTCTGCTGTTAGGAATGTTTGTGTCAAGGTAAAGGACCAACATCTTAATCAAATGATATTGTGAAAATGAAGAAGTGTTTTCTGAAGCTATAAAAATGTATATGATGACACTTTAATAGGAGCAGTTCAATCGTAATTGCCGATAAAAATTATAGAACATCACAAAAACAAAAACAACATATCTTCAATTAACTTAAGATTTTTAAAAAAATAAATAAGCAGTCAACCATAGAAATTTGCATTTAATAAAATATCTATTAGCATGGAATTGTTACATTAAGTCACTTATTGATTAAACTGATATTATATTTATTATATGACTGCTGAGGGCCCACCAGTGGCCAACCAGCAAAGTCTTTAACACTGGTAGTTCAAGCTGGGTTTAACTCCAGGTGAATGGGCTGATTGCATGGGGCGTTTTTGTGATTTTCCCCATGTGTAACATGCACACGAGCCAGTTTTCCTTAGAAAGTCCTCCACGAAGACATCCCCCTCTTAGGCAGACAAACCAAATACGACTGCTGAATAAATGGACCGTCCAATAAAATGTCTGCCTTTTCATAATAACAGTATATATTAAGATTAAAAAATTACTCCATGTTACAGCAGATGAATTCAAACACTTTTAACAAATTTCCTTCAAATGATACTTGGAAAATACAATCAAATCACCATCAATTATTGAGGAAAAAAAAAAAAAAAAAGCATTTTCCTATCATTTTGCTTAAAACTTGCAGGGAAACAATCAGCTGTTACATCATATTTATAAATTATATATATATATATTTGATTGAAAATTCTTTAAAAAGTAGGTAGATATAAAGATTGCAGCATAACTTACTTGAATTTCTGTCTGCAATGTATCATGCTTGAATGATTTTGAAAAATAATCTCTCACGATACAATATGCCTCTGCTACCATACAAGAGCATGATTTGCATTTTTATAAAGTAATGATTTTAATCATACCGAAAGGATTCTGCAAAAACATTCAACATCAAAAATACAGACCTAGGTTTCAACCAAGGTCTATATTTCTGATAAATTAACTATTACAATAGCTAAAATATGAATGTATCAATATCCAAAACTATATACAATTTAATGCATAATAATTTACAAAAATTACCAAGAAACATTTAAAAAGAAAGTCGTATTGCTTTCTTTTTGTACTTCCTTCCTGCAACTTATAAAACTTCTGGCAAAGCTAAGACTTCAACATCAAAAGATTTTTTGTATGCCCTTGTGCTGAGAGCTGTTCACTTTTAAAATATGCACCGCATTTAATATTTGACTAAAAGAAATAACTTCTAGTGAATTAGCAATAGAGTATCACAATATTAAATGAATGACTACAATCAAAACTAAAATATATCTGCAAAATAAGAACACTATAACATCATCAGTATTATCAACTGACATATTTTCTACAGAATTGTATCTTTTGTGCAGATAATTTTTTAAATATTTATCACAGTATACATATCCAGACATTGCTTATACAAAGCACTTGTATAAAAAAGTAACTACAAGAACTACTACAATACACAAAATAAATAACACTCTTCACCATTCTTATTAATATTACACTTAAGCACACTCACTGGCTTATCAAGATGGATGCAAATTACAACATAAAGTGAAATTTACCCTTGTATTTGATAATAATTAAAGAATTTGTTTATGATTCACCATTCTTATTAATACTACACTTAAGCACACTCACTGGCTTATCAAGATGGATGCAAATTACAACATAAAGTGAAATTTACCCTTGTATTTGACAATAATTAAAGAATTTGTTTATGAGTGCTAATGTCTAATGGTCTGAAAGGAAAAATAAATAAATTAAAAAAATTAAGTATCAAAATAAATAAGTTCACATATAAAAAGTCAAAGTGAAACAGAAACATAGATACCTTTAAAACTGTACATTTCAGATGCATTTTCCCCCCCCCATTTTGAATTCACAGATGCAGCATTTAATTGTTTCACTACTTTGTTTTTGGTACAATTCTCGGAATATTAACTATGTCTGATAAAATAAATCCCGAAATGAGAGCCAAGTTAGAATAAAACATTACATTATTCTTATTTAAAAAATAATTTTTAAATATTTACAAATAACTTTGTATATATATATATTTTTAAAAATAAATGAAAAATTTATTGCATAACTGAACATTTAAATACCAACTTCAGAACTGTATCAGTTATGAGTAAAATTAATAAATATAAAATATATAAAGACATATATATGTATAACATAATGATACACAATGCAAAATAAATTAATATTACGAAATTGTATAAATAACACAATAAAAAAGTTAAAATTAAGTAAATATATTACATACTAATGAAGTATAAAATGATTAGTAATTCAAAATGCTGTTTAGAAACTTTTCATAACATGCAACTGCTTTAAAAATGCACATATGTAATTTTTTTCTGCTGCATTAAATGTCATACAATTCAAATTATGCTTACTACTTTGTTTTAGGTACAAATGAAATAATCATACATAGTGTATTCAAAAATAATTACAGGCTTTTATTTGATGAAATACTGATAATCAAACATACATATCCAACAGATGAGTTTTCTTAAATATGAAAAAGAATTTTATGAAATTAGCATCGACATGTGATTGGAAGCTTCTTGAAGATATAAAATCTGGTTTTTCATTATAGCCTCCATACAGCAAAAATTCCGTTTAGTAAAGTATTTGTTATGCTAGGTTTTATTATTCCTTACAAAAAGTTTCATATCTTCACATGTAAAATTTGAAAAGATATGTTAACTTTATATTTTTACTAAGCAACTATAAATCTGATACAAATGTTTACATAGCGGAGAGAGGTTAATTAACAAAACAAGTAATTGTGTTACAGCTCCAGCTACAATTTGGGGGCAGGGGGTATTAATTTTCAGTCAGAAATAAGCACAGGAATCTAACTTTTGTTTTCCAGTTCTCCCTAAATAGGAAAATCTTCTTGAAATCACTAGGCAATGAAGAACAGTGTGAAACATTTTGTAATTTGTAAGCATAATGAATATTTTACAACAAGACTTTTTGCTCTAGGGAACTACATGAAAAATCAAATTTTATACTTTCAGAACCTTATCATCCAAAGCATTTAAATTATTTTAACAAAACACCTACTGTATTTTACGAAGTTTTCTAACTGGAAATATATGGTCATGATCAAAAGGAAATAAATCCTGCAGCCACTTTCGTGAACAACAGTATAAATAACAGATACTGATTTCTCTCTCCTCCCCCTTCCCAAAAAAAGAGCTGTAATGGCAGTAAATCTTAATGAAACAGAAAACATGTTCTAAAACTTATGCTTCATGCAAAATGAAATAATAAAAATTTTTACTTTCTTTTTAAAAATGAAATAAAAGTAACATAGCAACTTTTATTTTAGAAACTCTGTAATAAGGATTTCTGAGCCAACAAGTACAAATATATTATACAATTTTTTGAAATATTATGATAGAAGAAATCACAATTTAGCTGCTCAAGAAACTGCACTTTAATAGAAGTAAGTAAATACCAATACAAATTTCTATAAAATTACATATTATTAGCTCTGTATGATACATTACAGATTTATGAACAAAAGCATATGCGACCTTATGCTATCAAAACCTTTTTAGCATTCTAAACAATTCATTTAAACAATTGTTAGCTAATTTATAAAACAGCACAAAAAAGTAAAGAGAGTAATTACTACACCATATAGTATTATGTATGCAATGTGCAATTATTGCTTTTTATAGGAATTCAACTCTTCTATAAACCATAGACATACGAGTTACTTTTATTTTATGATTAATAAAATGTTGCACATTATTTTAGAAATAAAATAAGACTCGTACAACTAGCATTGCATTCACATAATTGCATAGAAAAAGGTGGAGGAAATGCATAGTTTTGCTTCTGTATTCCAATTTAAAAAATATCTCTGAGTATTATGCACTTTATCAACTTATTAATATTGTTATGAAAATCCTTATACGTTATTCAAAACTATTTCAACATGGTTGGTTGGACATTAAAAATGACTGGAATTGGTCCCATGTTTTTGAAGCAAAGCAGTTCAAAGATAAATATGGCTGCAATACAATATTCAAGGTCATAAATTCCATCTCATTCAAAATAGTAAAAGGAAACACAGCTCATTAGAAAAACCATAATACTGTTAAAAGATGTGTTTCAAAGAAATTCCACAGTTTGCTCATAATGTAGCCAATACAATTTTTCAGATGTTATTGAAAATAATAATATAATAGTAACCAAGACAATTATCATTTAATGATTGATTACAACAACAAAACACTACTCCCAAAATATAATCCGACTAAGAAATTAACATTTTAGTGCAAATACGAAAGACAATACTTTTCATCACCAAATATCATGCGAAATGAAGTAATCTTAAACGTAGTTTGAATTTTATAGATTCAAAAAGAAAGATGCTAGCAGTCTAAAAAATTAACATTTTAATCGTATTATGACATCCCATAGTTATAAAAGTTTTATTATTATTAAATATAATAAAATACCACCCTTTCTTAAATAAATGAAAAATTCATGACCAACTAGAAATAGGGGAAAATTAATAAAAATTATCATAAATATGCATATTATTAACATGAAACACAGATAGTAATAAACATCTCATAACAAGAATAATGCCATTTTTAGTTAAAATCATAGATGTGCATAAATTATAAGCTATACTATTTTTAAAGTATTTGACAAAAATACTAATGAGTATACACAAACATATTGTATATTAACTGTATTTTTAGAGCTGAACAAGAAAGACAACAGTTTTACAAGAACAAGCAATGATTTTTTTTAAAAAACTACCACCAAAGTTCTACATCAGCTAATTAAAAACACTCAGAAGTTAGTCAAATCAACACACATGTATATATGCAAGTAATATGCATACATACATATATGTATAGGTATAAAATGTATTATTTCCGAGTAAACTAGAGAATAAACTACAGAAATTACCTACAACTGTTTGTTTTATTTATTTTTTTTTTAAATAGATAAACTCTATTGAAAAAATGTAAATACAGTAAAACATTTTCGAAGTAGAATCCTTTTCATATAATGAGTTTAAATTGCATAGAATCATTTAAGAAAGAGAAAAGTTCATTAAGTAAATGAAGGGATGCCTATGAACAGCTACACAGTTAAGATATGTTGAGCTACATTTTTTTTATCAAAATGACATTCACAATACTGTAAAACATGTGAAAAAGATTAGGGGAAAAAATATACACATAAATAAATACATTAGAGGTTTGAAAAAAATTTTTTTTTTAAAAAAGGGGACAAAAATTCTTTTTTTTTTTTATATATATATAAAAAAAGGGAAGAAAATCAGTCTTCGGAATAGAAAGAGAAAGGTATTCATGAGTAATAGCCTAACATACACCAGGTTTGTAGTACCAAGTATACCTACATACATGTATTACAAAGCTTCCTAAAAATTATTTCACAGCATAACACATCATTACATATGTATAGTTGAAATGTTTATGGAATCATTCTAGCATCTACCTGAACTTCAATAAGTACTGCAGTAAAAAATAGGTTCACTTTGTGCATTAAGTTTTCACTCTTTATGACCTTTGGGAAGTGAACATCCAAAGCTGCACCCTTAATTACTAAACTAGTCCATTTAGAGGTACGAAAATAGATTTTACCAGACTAATTTATATTATTAAGGGAACTTGGCAGGCGTGAGGAAAATGGAACTGTGCTACATACACATGTAAAACATGGATGGCATTCACCTACCACTTACACTAGAGACACCATAAAAATGGTAAGTACTTCATACTACCATTCACAATTGAAGTCAGAGATATTAATAAAATATTTACCATAGCAAAAAGGTTCAATTCAGTCACCTGAGAACAATTGCAATGAAAAAAAGAAATCTATGCCAGAGTTGTAAAGGCTCTTTCCAGTAATGTATTCAGCTTCTACAGATAATAAAACATTAAATCTTAGGTAAAAGGTGCAAAGTCCAATGAAATAAGGAAATTTTATACCATTTTACAAATAGCTTCACAGAAAGATAGTGCTTTTAATATAGTCAACATCAGTTTTATTTTAATTTCAGTTTAATCTATGTGCCTTTCTTTATACATCTCTATCTGAAAAAGGTGAATATATCATAATTAGTTATTTTATACCATTGAATTTTAACACCTTTCACTAAGAACTATAAAATCTCCTTTGTCAGTTAGGCATTTGATATATAATGCTAAAACATTTCTAGAGTACAATAATTTAAAGCATTTAATTATGCTGTCATGCTAATACCAATGCTCAAAAAACAGTTCCCTAAAAGCACAGCAACATACATGCTTTCAGCAAATACTGTAGAAATGCAGTGAGACTAGAAAATATTATGAAGGTACAATATGTACAAGGAATTTTAATTTGAAACAAGTGTCACTTCCCACATACACCATAAAACAAAGTAAAACTGAAAAATAATATAAATAAATAAATAAAAATTCTTTACAAACAATTAATATTTTTAATTAAAATAATATTAAAACCTTCACATACACAATATAAAGAACAATACACTAATTAATTTCATAACATCAAGTATAATTAAACAACATAAAAATAACATCAAGGATATGAAAAGTGCATAGAATCGTATTGCATCATTAAATATATTAAAAAATATACATGCATACATTATAACCACATTCGTAATAATGCAATTCACATTTGGATGAGCACTTGTGAATCCACCTATTCTTCTTTTCAGAAGTATGTCAGTGGTATGCATATAAAGATGTACAACACCCTATTATCACTAATCATTACACAACAGCTCCATTAACATGGAGTAATACACAATAGGAATCATAAGCTCACGTATACAATATCGAATACAACAAACATTTGAGTTTAAAGGGCACCTGCTAATTGTTTTGTACTATCTAACCATCACTATGAAATGGACAGACTAGTGTTAGTATTCAGCAAGAACACTGTGGATGCATTATAAAGTGTACAAGTAAAAGTTGGGAAGATAATTTAAATATAAACACTCCAATAAGCTTGCATCAGCTGGTAATATAAAACAGATTAGTGATTATAGTGCTATTTAGGTAAATAACTATTCCTATCTAAACAATTAATACATTTCATTTTTAAAAATTAAATCCCCAACATTTTCATGTACACTAATATACATGTAAAAATACACTTCACGATAAGCACAGACTTTGTTCTATATTTTTTGTGCGAATGACTAGAAAAAACAAATTACAAAATAAATTTCAATGGAGAAGAACAGCAAAATGTACACATGGTGTTTTACTTTACTGCAAAGATAAATGTGAAAGCTCTATCAGTTAGTCACACTTTTTATAAAACATGAAGCACTATTTATGACTAAGAAATTGCATGAATCTGTATTCATTCACAATAAGAACAATAAATAAAGAATGCATTGTTTTCAATGCACCTAAGAGTCACATACTGAATTAAAAAAAAAAAAAATCAAAGATATATATTTGTATATCACTGAGATATAACTTTTACTAGAAAGCATAGAACAGAGATATTATATTGTTCCTGGCAAAGCAGAGAACAAACATACTAATAAATATGAAGAGCATATTTTTAAACACTGATTAATAACTGTTAATAGGAAAACCCATTCTAATTTTGCTCTTCATCACAGCTTAATTCCTACATGTGACACTATACTTCTCACATGCAAGATTAACACGAAATCTAAAATGTGGTATCAACATGCAGAACAAGTACTGTCATTAAAACATCAAAGCATTTATAAAGAAAGATCACAACCAACTGTATCTGATAAAAGTAACTATTAGCAGCAGATGTTTTACATAGTACACATAAGTTTTACAAATTTTATGCTCAGAATCATGCTATTATGATAATTTTATATCGTGCCTATTTGCAACTACAACCATTATAGTTTATGTGCATCTTTGAGCAATGAACACCGAAAATGTAATAAAAATTATGCATTATGAAATAATGATATGGGAATGTGTGCTAGAGGCATTGCACATTATTGTACTAAAGAAAGAAAAGCAGTATCACCAACAAACACAAAAGGCTTGAGCATAAAAAAATGCCTAAAAATATATGAGCATGCATGAAAATTTTTCAATACCGATTTCATGCCATTATCATAATTATATATGAACTATCACTAAGATATTCTTTTTCATGTTAAAACCGGAAAATTTAACCCATTCTTAAATGGCTTAAAAGATGACACAGCCTTTTATCATGATTAAAATTTTTAAAACTGCAGCATAATTAAAAATAAATATCTATACAATTCTCTACAGAAAAAATATAACTACATCAATAAAATCCATAAAAGAAGTTCAACAAACTTATACAAAAGCAAACAACATTTGCACCTTGAGGCTCATATATTTTTAAGAAAATAAAAAAAGGCAACATAAAATGACTTATTTAGTAGAAATTTATCAGTTAATCACTTTTTTACATTAAATATCACAGATAAAATAAAAATATAAAAAAGAAATATAAACATTAAATAAAAATTGCACTGGTGGTCCCAGATATAGAGAACTCATAAATCCTTGCTGCCTTCTCCAAAAACGTATGACACAGAATTACTTACAAAATAAAAATCTCAACAAACTATTCACTTTGTGAAACACAATATATGAATTAAAATTAAGAAAAGGATGAAAAAGAATTTTTAGAAGCAGCACAAAAAGATATACATTATGCTCAGTTTAAATGTAAAACTGAGTAACGGTAAAATCATGTATGGTACACATATACACACATACAAATTCTCTTATACTTTATTTTTTCTTACATGAATTTGAAAGCATAGAAACCCTACAAATTGGCAAACTGCTAAAGTGCACAGATATTGTTTCTCTTTTTACCAATAATGTGGGGACAAATAAAAATTTCTGACTAAAATATACAGATGATATTTTGATGAATAATATTTTACCTATTTAGAAAAGCAGATAGACCTAGAGTGCTTTGCCATAATCAAATAATGAATAATAACCTATTAAGTTAAAAACTATATCTTTAATCAGTTATGATTTCCCTATATTATCACAGAAAGAACAATATAAAGACAAAAGTTTGTTGAAAGAAATACTGCTTTGTGGTCCCTGAAATACAAAATTTATAAATATTTTAAAATTAACTATCCCCCCCCCAAAAAATTACACATGCTTAATGGGCTGAAAATTCTTTTATCCATTATATTTTGTGCAGAGGATAAAATTCTTGATTTATCAATACCAATAATGTGCACTTTTTACAGCAAGTATTTTTTGTTAGTATGCTTACAATTATAGGAATAACATATAGAAGGCAATCATTCACAAATTAACAGAAAATTATGAAAAATAAATGTCAGATGAATATAAAAAAACATTAAAATGCTGGGGAAGAAGACTGCATGTCCTACATTAGCACAGCAAATGCAGGAATATTTTTTAAACATTTTAGAAATGTTATTGTAACACTTTTCCAATGAAAGAGAACAAGTTTCAAATGATAATTAATAAAATTGAAAGTTCACAAATACAATCACAGCATTATGATTGATAAAACTTCACAAAACAGCTGTGCCTTTCATTATATTCATATTAAAAGGAAACAGCATATCTTTGCAATTCACATCCCCTTCCAGCTCAAAAGAAATAAAAATTTGCATATACATTTGCAGGTCTTGAACTGTGAATCATCTGACATTTCATGACCTCACTAATTAATTAGGCACTTAAGTACACCAAAATTAAGATATCTTCTTTAAAGAAAAAAAAAGGAATATATACATATATATATATCTATATGACAATACTTTAATCCAAGTGAAATTAAAATTCCATCACATAAACAAGTATAATTATTTAAGGCTAATTTCTACTTATCACAAGACTTCCATTCATTATTGCAAGAAGTCAAATACCATATTCAATTGTTGCCAAACATGCAGTTCTCCCACCCTGCCATATGACAGAGGCTAACAGCCAAGAAAAAGGGAGATATTGGAAATGTGTTTATGATATCAATATACAGGAACTTCAAAGGCAAGTAGAACAACATATGTCTAATAAAGTGTCATGTTATCAAGAAATTCTTAACAATTTACAATTTTAAAGGGTGCTAAGCTATATACATTTTTTAACTATTTCAAATGGTAATTAATAATAGAAAATATTTGTGCTAAGAGAATCATTTGTTGCTTTCAATTACTTATTAGAAGAATTGCATAATTTAGCATTATTTTTCTTTACACATACATAACAAACAACAATACATAGTGGACACTCCAGTAAAGGATATCAAACATGTTTACATTTGCATTGCCCATAAATAAAATGAAGATATTTTAAAACAGAATCAAATAAAAATAATCAGCATTAATATTCATCCTATTAATGAATGCATTAAAATACTGAATAAAATCACTACCAGTGCAAGTACATCCTAATGAAAAATGCATTGTGAATAAACAAAATTTTAAAGCATGTTGAATACAGTAAAAAGTCCGTAATCCGGACCTCAAAGCCACAAACTTTTTTTGGGGGGTATGCTTTACGCATGCGCGTTTAGTGTATAACGGACGGTATAAGCTAGGCTAAAATTATCTTTACGGATTCTAAGGCATTTCAGTTAATGTTGCGGATTGCGCTGTTCCTTAATCTTCTAATTGGATCCGGCTTATTATTTTTTGCAGACTGTTAGAACAATTTTATAAAAATGAAGCTTGAACTTTCAATTATGTCAAAAAGAGTTTCCAATTCTGGAGCTGCCAAAGGATCTACAGAGCGAAAGTATGTGTCGATGTCCATCAAACAAAAAGTGGAATTGCTGCAAAAGATGGATAAAGGCATATCTGTCTCAAAATTATGCGAGGAGTATGACATTGAAAAGTCAACTGTATACGACATAAGCAAAAAGAAAAATGAACTTTTTGGATATTTTGTGGATTCAGACACCCCACTTGCAATGAATAACAGAAAAAGGGTTCGTTATGCTAAAAGTGATGATTGAATGGGTCAGACAGTGTTGCAGCGAGGGCGTGCCATTGACGGGTCCAATGCTAATGCCTCAAGCCAATATATTTCATGAAGAAAGGAACTTAAACACTGAGTGCACATATTCGATAGTTTGGTTAACCAAATTTAAAAATCGCCATGGTATAAGACAAAAATTTCAGATGATAAAGCTTTAGCTGATACTGAAGCTGCTGAACAATTTGCAGATGAATTCATTGAACTCATTACTAGTGAACAATTATCTCCAGAACAAATTTACAACACTGATGAAACTGGTCTTTTCTGGCAATATGTACTGCGAAATACCTTGACAACCTCTACAGAAAAGGCTCCAACTGGTGTCAAAGAATCCAAAGTGAGACTAACAAATTTAGCATACGCAAATGCTGCATGAACGCACAAGTGCAAACTTTTCGTAATTGGAAAACATGCACGACCTCGAGCATTTAAAGGAGTAACAATTTTCCCCGTTATGTATTGCGCAAATAAAAGAGCAGGATGACGCAAGCATTGATGGATGATTGGCTTGAAAATCATTTTATACCTGAGGCTCAGCGACATTTGAATTCAGTCGGTTTACCTACGAGTCAAAATTAGTCCTGATTGTTGACAAAAGTTTGGCGCATACTTCACTTAAAGTTTTAGTGAAAGATAATGTAGCTGTATTATTCTTCCCTCCAAATTGTAAGTCTACCATTCAGCCTATGGATATGGGAATAGTGCACGAGTTAAAATGCATATATAAAGTAGCATTTTAAAAATCTATGTTAAATTTCTTGAACAATGACAAGACTATTCAAGACTTTTTGAAAATTTTTAGCATAAAATCTGCTGTGTGGAGCATCGCAAGATCGTGGGAGGATGTGTCTGCAGATACGTTAAAAAATGCCTGGCATAATTTATGGCCAGCGACCATATTTCACGGTGAGGACATGAAGATGATAGCTGTGAATTTGAAGGTTTTTGGACATCGCAAACTAAAGGTGAAATTTTCCAGTTATTGGATTTTGTAAAGAAATGTGGAGAAGCAATAATAAATGAAGATGATATAATAGAAGTTTTTCATTATGTCGACAATGCTATAATCATCAATCAATTAACGGACGGCGAAATCCGGACGTCCATTATCCGGAATCTAGTATGGTATCCAGAAAATACTGCTTCTGATATTGAAGAAAGTGACAGAAAGGTTATTGAAAATGAAAAAATTTCGAGTGACAAGTCAGTCAGTATTCTCAACACAGCAATTACAGCACTTGAACAGTGGAACTTTGTAACTGAACAAGAAATTATGTCTGTTTATAGAATTAAAGAGAAAGTATTAGCACAAAAAATGAAGCAACTTAAATAACTTACATTAAAAGAAATGTTTAATAAAGTAAACAAATAAATATTAAGCTTTTTTTTTTTTTTTTTTTTTTTTTTTTGTAAATTTTGATACTCTTTAGATCATAATTGCTTTTTATTTTAAAAATTACAATTTCATATTTTTAATTGTATAATTTCTGCATGCCATCTTACGAGATTTAAATCAATGATCTATAATCTGGAAAAGCCCCTAATCCAGAACTGCCGAAGTCCCCACAAGTCCGGATTACGGACTTTGTACTTTACTAATTAATGTTTTGGAATTGATATGCGCTAGAAAAAATTTCCAGAAATTCTGTTGAAATCAAATTTTTGCAGCAAATATTCCAGGAAAATAATTTTAGGTTCAGCTGACTAAAAATGATTATTATTGAGTACTGCTAGAGTATTGTTGTTAAGTATTGTATCAATATTGCTAATGGACTTAGATTTACACCAGTCACTTACAATAACATTGAAACAATTTAAGAAAATATACTTTGATTTAATATGTATTGAAAAAAATATATACTTTGGTTTAATATGTATTGAAAAAAAATATGCATAACTTTAGCATAATTTAGCTCACAAAAACATACTTGAACATGATATTTTTGGAAGAAAGAAAGAGAAAAAAAAAAAAAAAAAAAACTACATAAGCATATTAAAATAGGCAATATGAACATTTTGACGTGCATAAAAATAAATGTGTTTTTCTTTTTCTCCCCATCTTTTTTAGGGTGGGGACAAAATGAAAATGCAAGCTTATTACATTTTTATAAAGTAATCAGAGTTTAATGTGATCTTTTGCAAGCTATTTCTAAGAATATGCAGAAGTTCATGCCTTATATGAATAATACAAAATTTTTACATGGGTAACATAAGATTTACATACATATACAGTTACTATATTTTAATTACTAAATTCTGAACAATAAATTAACTCATATGGTAATTTTAATGTCTGGAATACTTTAAGCATATTCAATTGCCTGCCCGGACTAATAATAGCAAATGCATTTAAAAATTCATTTTTTTAGTATGCTGGTTAGCTTGCAGCAATAAAAGAGGATGCCACAAACTATAAATTTAACTAAAGACTTGCATTTATTTAGAAAACTACAGCCACTTTTATGTGTAGCAATCAATATCAATGAATTAAGCTTGTAAATAAACACCTCTGCATAAAATAATGAAGTTAGACTGCCTAATTATAAAATATTCAGAAAACAATATGAGGCAATGATTGTTGAAGTTCCATTTCACATAAAAAAATTTCTCTCCAAATTTTGTAAGCTGTGATTCGGTAGTTTAGAAAATAATGTTACGGTAAGAACTGAATTTTAAAAACTGTATCTTGTAAAAGGATACCTGTCTTATTGTTTTTTTCTTTTATACTACTGACAGAGAATGATTACAGAATATGAATTTAAACATATAAAGAAGCAGAATTTTGTTTAAATAAAAATAAATAATTTGAGATATTTAATATGGGCTGATTCTAAAGATAATCCTTTACTTTTGTGCCCCACGTTTTATTTAAATAAATACATAATAATTCATTAGTATCACTCAAGACAGATGCATAGTACCAATGGAACTCTAATAGAGCAATCTTTTAGTGCCAACACAGTCCAATTCTGTATGCTAAGACACATAGTAAAATATGACTAGTTGGTTACATCAGCAGAAAAAAGATCTTTTTATGATAAAAATTCAGTGACAAAAGATCTTCTGTATTTATTGCTCAAAATCTCACATTTTGTACTTAATGGCACTTGGGACAATATATGTCCCATGTTTGCATTTTTTTTTAAAAATAGCTATTTCGTGCATTCTAGGTTAATGAAACCTTCACAGAGATTTAACAGGAGGTTTGATTTCTCCAGATTTCTTATCTTATACACAGGCACAGTATTATGCAGAGAGCTTTTATTTTTAACTTCAGTTTGAAAAGTAATATGCATGTATGTAAGCATATGCCTTGATTCATACTTAAAAATCTATTCTAATTTCCATAGTGAGAATAGCATCTTTTAGTCAAATTTCATGTTGAAAGCTCCTCTTGTTCTGGTAACAAGATATAGACATTGATTATAATACTGTGGTTTCTAAACCATAAAATACATACTACATTTGTATTTCGTAAATAAAAGTTTCATTACATGATGATGATTAAATAGCATTCCTCAGAGGGAAAAATCATATAAGGCTTCATTTGAAATAACTAGAGGAAAAAATCATTCATAAAAAACTGAAGTTAAATCATTTTTATCATTCAACTATCTTTAAATTGTCCTAAAACATCATTTTACCCAAACTAGAAACATAATTATGAAACATATACATAAATGGAAAAATAATAATTATAAAAAACTGAATGCACATTATTACTGCAAAGTTTGCAGAATTTTGATATGAACAATTATAATTGTAAAGGAAGTTTCATTATTTAATACATATAATTAAAAAAATTACAAAAAAAGTTCTTTAAAAGTTTGGAGGAAATGCTGATTTATTTTGTACACAACTGAAACTGTAATTTACATACACAAACCAATTAAATCAATTTCAAGATATTAATATTGGCCACAGATATTCAACACGCCTTAAGCTTTAAATAAAATAAAGAATTTAAAAATTTACAATTCAGTAAATCACTTAAAATGCAGAAAATTGCCATCAGATATTTAGAAAATACTACATCAAAAGGGAGGAATAATAACATCTTTAAAAGGCAAAACTGTACATCATTCGTGTTAAGCAACATGAATAGTTAAAAATCATCAAACTACTCTAACTGCAATGAAAATTTTCATTAAACACATTTTCTGAGGATTGACAACTATTTGCTATATAGCTGCCACTATCTTCACGTATGAAGCATTCACACATAACACTTGTACTATGATTCTTAAAATTTCTGTTCTTAAAACATGGAAGGGGGTATTTAATGGAACAAGGCAATATTAAAGATATTGCATCATAATTCTCACTCTATTACGAAATACTTGCAAAGCAGGTGTAAATCACATCAAAATTCTATATTATTCCAAGAGCTAAAACAACATACATTTCTTATTCTATAACAGCAGTTAATTTTAACACTTGTTGGAAAACACAGCTAATTATGAAGCAGCATTTTCCACATTATCGACAAGAGAATTTGGCGTACCCTCTAACACCAAAGAAGGCTGACATATCTTATTAACGACAACAACACTGGGAGTGGTTCTGTTTTCTTTTGCAGGACTTGCAATCGTTGCTGTATGCGGCTGATCTGAATTAGATTCTCCACTTCCTTTGCTGACAGAACAGTCAACTTTAGTACCTGCCAAATCAGAGTTTGAAACTGGATCATCACCAGTTGCTGAAGCACCATTTTCTTCACTTTCTTGAATATCTGGAGGCAATAACTGAGCAGTAGCAACATCAGGATCAACATCAAAAAGCACAGTTGTGATTAATGCACACCACATTGATGTCCGTGCCTGTCGAGAAGCTTTTGTCAGCTCCATGATACTTGCAGCCAAAGCTACAACATCTAAACATGAACATAAAATGTATAAATAATATTAAAATAACAAAAATGACAATAACTTCTCAAATTATTGTTAGAATATGCAATACATATGCTAATACTTCTAGAACAATGATCCATTTTCATAACACGTAAATCAGATGACTTTCCAAGATTTAAAAAAAAAGAGGCCTAAAATCTGCATTCTTTCTTAAGTGTAAAACATTAAACATTCATTAAGTATAAAACATTAAAAAGGCCTCAAACTGGTTTCATAAGAGGTTGCATTAGATCAGCAGTCACAAAACTGTCCTAACATAAAATTTTAAAATAGCCCACCATACTTATAGAACATGATCATCACTATTCTCAACTGACTTAACCAATAAAACATTTATCTTGCCTCTGATCTCTTTCCAATGAGAATCTCTTGTGACTTCCAAGTCAAGTTTTCAATCCCTTATAAAGTTCAAAATTTGATTCTTGAGTGCAATGGAAGTAACAACAATTGATGCAGTTCTGATATGTGAAGACAGCAGACTTATTAGACCTATTTTTGAAAGAAAGCATCTCTTTTCTGAGAAAAAGAAAGACAGCAAATAGATATGCATTTTGAAACTGAGTATCAATAACGTGATCATGGTTTTCCCCCAAAAGTTTAGCTAGATAAAGGAAAATGGTAATACAGATTCTAACAAAAAGTAATGGCTCAGAACCACACTTGTGAAAAATGTAAATGGTTTTCAGTCTTATCCTGTGTGTGTGCAAGAAGGTCTTTAAAGAACCAAATGAGATGGTATTAACTCTTTAACTATTTGGCCCAGATCACATTGTTCCTTTATGCAGGCTCTTTATGGGTTTGTTATGGAAAATTTTAATTTTAAATGTACCCTCGAAAACAGACCTGCCCATGTTTTTGTTACAATGAAAAGATATACCACGAATGGCTCGCCCATATTTCTATCTCTCTTCCACCCCCAATGTCTAAGTGAACAAGAGTCCATGCAAACCTGATCATGAAGGGTAACGACTGTCATTCGCATGAAGAGAATCTTCTTGATGAAAGGCCTTTCACTAACTCTAAAGAAACAAATTTATTATCCATTACAAAGTGAAAGTATGTATGAAAGGAACTAAGAAATAGGGATGAAGAGAAAGTTCTTAGTTCCCTTAAAATTCTTAAAATGGATTTTAGAGCAGTTTATTGCATAAAAAAGAGGTTTTTATAAAATAAACTTTTATTTATATCTCATAAATTCATTAATGAATTAAAACGAGAAAAATAATGTATCATATAATTTAATGGGAACAGGAGATTAAACAAATTCATCTACAAATTCATATAACAAATAATAAAAACATGAGACACTCTTGACAAATTTATAAATCTTATACTTTTGACAATGCGATTCGATTATTTGATTTTGTTATTTAATAACCTATACATCTATTATTAGTGTTATAAAATTGTACAGGAATTTTGCAATGGGGCTTATCAGTCTTTTACTTCCAAGAATCTTATCTCAAATAATAGAAAAAAATCTATAAATTTTCAAAAATTCGCCAAAAAATCAGAAATTATGTTAAACATTTCATGAAAATTTTATTTAAAAGGCTCTTTCTGCAAAATGATGCAAACTATAAATTTTTTAGATTTATTTTAGTTTGTTCTTTAAATGAAATATGCAAAAAAAAAAAAAAAAAAAAAAAAACAACATCCAATTTTAAAAACTAAGTAAAATTTTATAAAACTTGCTTTACCATGCAGTATTATCATCCATAAACATGTGTGTACAAAATTTGAACTCAATAGCTTATTGAGCAGTAATTTAAAAATCAATGTCGTTTACAGCAACAAACACTATGAGTAAAACTGAATAAAATTTTTCAAAACAAACTTGCCAACTCTTAAATATTATATTTTTAACCACTTTGAAAAGATCAGAAAATTGCTGATATTGCATAACTGTTATTTTTATTACATTATTTGCATTATGAAATCCGTATGTGACATTCCTATGCGATTTCTGACAATCCTGTTCATTCGTAAAACTGGCTGTCTTTGACAATATTGTGATGCTTATTCTACTCGTATATGCTCCATTATCTATGATAATCATTACCGATATTTAATTATGTTCTATTTCTATACAGAAATACTGGTAACACTGAGAGAAGTCAACAAAATTTTAGCAAATATTTAATTATTTGAGTTATATAACTATGTATACTAGCTCAAGAAATTTTGTGTCATTTTGTAAAAATAATCTTTTTTAAAATTCCTTTTCGCTCCCTACTTAATGACTTTATCACTATTTTGATGAATGGAAGGTTATGAAAACCAACAGCTGAGTAGATAATTACAAATCTAACTAACAAATGCTCTATAAATACAACTTTTCATATTTTAGCAGAATTTTTTCAGCTCCTGAAGGAAACCTATTTATACAGATTGCTCTAGAAATTGACACAGCTTTATGCCAATTTAAGGTTGCTCTTTTGTCTACTTTTCAGTTGCTTATGAGCGTATTAAAAAAGGTTTGCCACTCAAAAATATCAATTGCTTAAAAATATTCGTAATCACACTTGATTAGATGTTCACAGATTTTTTCCCTCAGATTTCTTTAAAAAGAAAGAATTGTAATTGTATTCAATGCAAAATTTAATGTATTTGGAATCTGTGCAAGAGGACGGAAGACATCATGGAGGACTTTCTAAGGGAAGCTAGATCACATTTACATAAAACGTTGGAAAACGGCCAAGAAATTTTTCATGGAACAAGCACATTTGTCAGGATGCAAACCCATGTCAAATTACCAATGCTCAGCGGTTTTAGCACTTGGCCACTGGGGAGCCTGCAGACTAATTTAAAATCTTGTTTAGAAACCTTTCATCTTGATTTATTATGACAAGTGCCATAGTTTGAGAGTTAGGATTATTTGAATACAGAAAAGCACAAGAGGTCTATCTGCTTTTAAGGAGAGAGATGCCTTCATGGAGGATTTTCAAAGGAAAAATGGCTCATATTAATGTTACACATGGGAAAAGCCAAATAACATGCAGCTATTACATTTGTTCGTCCGGGTTTTAATCTACCAGCATTTAATGGTCTCATTGGCTAGGCTGTAGTATAATAGGGGAAAATAAATAGTACCAGACTGTATGACATCTAAATTAAGAAATAGGAAAAAAATTCACTTCCGAAATAATTTTAAACCCAAGTTTTTTTGTTTTTTTTTTAAATGGTTAGGTTAGGTTAGGTTATTTAATTACGGCAAAGCCTCGAGGGCTATCTGCCTTTTTAAAAAATGCTAATGCTTAATATAAGTATGAAACAGTTCACGTCATTTGTGTCAGTTTCAGATTGTTAAAATTAGTGTGGCTTTAATGAATGGTTATTTATACCTGCTACAGGAAAAAAAATACACTGAAATTTTCCTTTAAAATATCAGGAATTCAAAATCTTAAAAACAACCTTGTATTTAGCGTAGGTATTTTTCTACTATACATATGCTAAATACAAGGTTGTTTTTAGATTTTGATTGCCACATTAGCGTGTTTCTCTTCTAGTCTATATCAGGAATTATTAAAAAAAAAACTTCTGCAGTTTTGTAAATGAGGAAACGTATTTAGCCAGATTTTATGTGTAAAAAAAAATAATGAATTATCACCTCCTCTAGTGGAGATCTTTGTAATTACATTTCTAGTTCCAAATGTGGGGAAAGTTGAGAAAACTAGTTGCTGAAGCCACAGAACACCATCAATTCTTGTAGGCTTCTATTTTCAGCAATGGAATAGTTTAGCTGCATGGAATTTTCATGGCATAGCTCTCGCTATATGTAAACTAAATGTGAGCAAGTTTTTCTTAGAAAGTTCTCCAGAAGTGTAATATCTCTATCACGGAAGACAGATATCACGTGCTTTAGTTAAAATTAGCAAATCTAAATCCATGGCCGACTGAAATATGTTTGGGGAACTACCCTAAAAATTAAAAGAAGTGAAGGCAGAACATTTTTCAAAAGATGCTAATTCATGATCTCAAAACATCTTGATTATTAGTACAGCACATTTCCGCATTCAGCATCCTGGCCAGTCACCCTACATTGCTCCCTTTTACTTACATTTATACTTTTATCTTAGAATTATTTATTACATTCATAAAAATTTCTCTTAATTATGCTAAAATAAATCTTTCCAGATGGTCATCTTTTACTCACTGGGAATCACTGCTTCTTTCAGACCGCCGATTCATGAATGAAAAGTATCTTTCTTTACTGGTTCCCCCTGATAATTCACACAAAGACCAAAACTTTGAGCAAAAATAGCCTTCCTATGGTGTTAATTCCTCAGTAAAGAAAGATAGCACTGAACAAGGGAAAGTACGTCTGTTTATTTGTAGACATCTTGACTTTCCTTTTCCCTCAAAATTCAAGTATTACGAAACTCTGCTATAAACAATATACTCTTTAAGGCAGGGATACCCCAACTGTTTTGTCCCTAAGAGCATATTATAGAAATCTGTTGGACAGAGGGAACCATTTACTTTTCCAAGATGAATTTATGGTTGGATATAGTTACACAGAGTTGAATAGAGATACATGCCCAAAAAAAAAAAAAAAAAAAGAGAGAGAGAGAGAGATTGGTCACATTTTGTTTTGTGCTGGTATCTGTGTTGGATGCAATTTCCATTTCATTAAAAATGAGAAAACTTTCACATAGAATTTTATTGAAAACTAAAACATTTTTATTGTGATCACATAGCACTGGGCGCATGTTAAATGATCGGCAGGCACTATCATTGGGTTGGGAACCCCTGCTCTAAGATAGAAAATTTTTGTATATTGAAATTATAAAATGAGGTATATACAGTCAAAAGTCCTTAATCCGGACTCAACGGGACTTCGGCGATTCCGGATTATTGGTTTTTCCAGATTATAGATCATTAGTTTAAATCTGGTAAGATGGCATGCAGAAATTATAAAATTAAAAATATGAAACCGTAATTTATGAACTAACGAGCTATTATGACATAAAGGGTATCAAAATTTAAAAAAAAAAAAAAAAAAACTTAATATTTACTTGTTTACTTTATTAAACATTTCTTTCAACGCGCGCACGCGTAAAGCATACATTATGCATAGTTTAAATTAGAAAATTGCAACCAGAAAACTATTTGATCTGTATTCGTGATATTTATAATGACGAGGAATTTGATTTAAATCATATCAAAAAGAGTACATCGAGATGAAATACTACATTTAGTAAGGAATTATAAGCAGAGTAAAATAAAAACATCTGCCCCTGAAGATAAGGATAGTGCTGACAGATCAACTTCTAGTTCATTGCGCGCCGCGTCGCAGAATTTGTTTTGCACCTTTTAGAAGATGTGCCTTGATCAGCAGTGCTGAAATTGATAGAATGTAACATAAAATCTACATGAATTTGAGTTTTTTTTTTTTTAAGAGCCCCTTTATTTTACATTTTAGAGAGATTTATACTGCATCCCTGTATGATTAAAAACACCTTAAATGCATGAAAAGCTGGGCTCTAGGTATCCTATGTATAGAATGTTTTCCTTATACACTTACTCTGAAAAGTATTCAAAGGTAGTGTTTAATGAGCATAATGGGAAGAACGCTGCAGGTTTGCACTTAGTATTAGAAAAATTGAAATACTACTGTCACAAATTTTTTAATTTATCTTCAAATTTAAATGTCTTCAATCAAAAATTCAAATCTAAATACACACATTGCAGTCTTATACTAATTTAGCAGCATGTCAAGAAATTAAAACATTTTTACAAGGCATTTTGTTTTGTCAGCATCATGCTAAATATAATTACGCATAAAATTTTAATTCCTTTAATATATTTGTACACACATGTAAGAATGGAGACCAGCAGAACCCAAATGAATAAAAATTATTTAGATTATTTCATTCAACATTGTAATACTGAAATATTTATAAAACATTATTAAAACTGCTTGTTAAGATTAAGAGTTGTAAAAAGATACGACATTTTAGCCTGCAACAAAAATGACTGCTTCCAAATGAGTAATTATAATTTTACAGAAAAATCTTAAATTTGTAATTAAAATAAAAATTTCATGGATTAAAAATACGATAATTATCAAAATATTTGTAAATAAGCAAATCAGCAATTCTTCTGAAAGTTGAAATATTATGGTTATATAGAATTTAGAAACTGAAAGGAAATATTAATAATTTTGATTTTTGTGAAATTTGAACTGATTACTTGACTTAAATGACAATATTATACATTTCATTTAAAGCAATTACACAAGATCAATGATTTTAAGGTGGATGAAACATTGTTATTCACAACCAACAAATGAAACAAAAATGTGTTTATAATTAGCCGCAACTGATTTCAAACATCATTGCTAACATTTTATTTCTGTCTGCTAGGGGTGTACGTCTACAATATCACTATTAGATGCTACTGATCTTGCAATAAATGAAGTATTTCTTATTATTTGATAAATTAAATAGGTATATAATAGTGACAAATATAGAAGTTTTAACCTTAACAGAAATAAATGTCTTTAATGTTTATTTCTTACTAACATTTAGCTGTTCAATTTACAGGAAATATTCTTAGTTAACTATTTTTCTTTCAATAGATATCAGCGAAGAAATCAATTTTAAAATATAATTGATATTTTATTTTGTTCGAGAATTACTGCACAAAACATTTTCTATGTATGAATGTAATCATGAAACAAAAAATGAAAATCCAATATCAGAATGAATGAAATAACAAATGTAAACAGATGATAAGAAAACAATATTTTAGGAGGCATGGAAACTGTAATCAGTAATTTCTGGTTTTTAGTATACATCAATTCAGATGAATAAGAAAACTCAGTCATAAGAAGATTTCCTACCTAACACAACATGAATGCTTTTCTATTCAACTTCTGCCATAAACGAGAAGGAGAAAGGGGTGTCAGCTCTTTACACATTCGGCACTAAGCAATAAATCAATGAGGAGATGAGAAAATGAATGTGTGAAGGGGTAAGGAAATTACTTCTGCTGCATCCAAAATCATCTTGGGACATACTCAGAGTTGGAACCAAAGCCTTCTTACAGAATAAAGGTTAGAAATTTCCTTCTACATTTGGTCCAGTTTCTTACTCAGGATGTAAAACCAGGAATAGGTTAAGAAGTTTGGTCAACAAAACAACTTACGCTATATTTCATCTCGAATGGACATATGTGTACACTGACTGTTATATGACTCCAATACATCAAACTCATGTATTTTGAATCGTATGACAAAAAATGAGTAAACATTTTTAATGTTTCAGATCATGGTTCAAAAAAATTCAGGGGTTATACAAGAATTATGAAGAGAAATATATTTAAATTTGTAAACTAAAAATAAAATATCAGTCTTAAAGTTCTCATATTAACAGATTGAGCACTGATATACAGACTATCATGAAAAGTTTCAATACGTGCAGATTTTTTCAAAAAGGAGATGTTAATCACAGAATCTTATAAAATTTGTATTCTAAAAAACAGTGAGAGACTTCAAGTAATAACACACTGCCAACTCATAACACCCCTTGCATAAATTAAAAATAAAAAAAATTTCTAACCCAATGACATTTTTTGTATGATTACATTACAGCCTTAAAGTAATATACTGCAACTAAATATCATTAACACATTTTTAGCACTTGAAAACTCATAAATTGTGTAAAAAAGGTTTAAAAAATCAAATATAATTTTTAAATTAAAGACGTAATCACAAAGGAATATCACTGAATTATATTAAGTGGGGCAGGGAAATTAATGTTAAATTATTCTAATTTATTTAACAGACACATTATAAGGAGTGCAATGGAGAAACGTTTATTAAATGTAACCATACACACTTGGAGACAACATAGAAAGTAGATTTTTAACTTAAAAGAATACTTGCCCTATTTAAAACATTTCTGTAACTGAAAGTATATGTCTGCAACCAATATTTGCAAAAATAAAGGCTGTGTGAAGCTTTTATAGACACATTGTACAATTACCTATCTACTAGCAGCTACTATATTTATGCTAAAATGAAGGTAAACTATTAGAAGGCTCCATACAGCATAATCATAAATGCACCGTATACATATACAACAGCATCACAAATATATATGTCATAATAAAAGCAAAGGGAAAAGACGGAGCACTGTAGATGCGTGCTTAGATCCATATTGAAGAAGAATTTTGATTGCGTAGTATTTAAAGAACTTGGCAGTCAAGGCAGTTTTAATTCCATTTTTATTCCAATTGATATTTGTGGCCACAATCACTTGGCACTAGTCGTGCCTTTCCACACAAGATTTACATTTTTATATATTGTTAAGATAGAAAGCAAGCCAGCGAAATTACATCTCAGCAGAGTAGAGGGCAAAAGCTGAAGTGCGTAGTTATGAAAGATGGAAGCACGCGAAGAGAAAAGTTTTGGTTTACAATTCGGTGATTGGTCGAGAGGGATCTGCATTATGGGTTAAGTAAGATCGCATGATTAATTTGAATGACGCAGTTTAGACTTAAGCGCTATTTTTAGGACAGATAGAGGAAGTTCTCAAATGAAATAGAAAATAATGGAAGTTATAGTGAATTAAGTTTAGAAGTTTGCTTTCATATTTTTTATCTTACATATATATATATATATATATATATATACCAGATTTAAATAGGTGAATGAAAGGATTTGAAGAGAAGAAATGAACTAAAAAGAATTTGACTAGTGGTTTCTTCAAGATTATGTCAGGTAAATAACATGCAAAAAATTGACTTCATACTGATTCACGGTGATTTTAGTAACTATAAGAAATATAATTCACTGGTGTAAAGGCATGAGGTAAGATTCTTGTATTTATGCAAACCTGAAGATTACTTTTCTTATGGAAATTGCATTTCTGTTTAAAATACTGAAGACAGATGAATTTCTTAACTAAACATACATTTCTGATTTCTATCTAGACCAAAAAAGGTGAATTTTCATTGAGCAGTGAAAGTGTAAATAGGATAATTATCATCAAGTTAAAGATGCCATAAAACAATTTGTATATTTTATCATACTGATCTCAGCACATAAGCTCAAGGAGAACAAAATTAGAAAGATACTAATGCATACATTACTAAAACAGGCATAACTATTTTGATTATAGTTAAAGAGATGATATCAAAAATTCTGAGGCTAAAACTTACATCAAATTAAATAACGTATTAAAATATGTATAACATTTAAATAAGCAATTCACAATGTAAATTTCATTTACTCAAATATGCATAAACATCCACTACTCACATATGCATATCTGTTATTCATATATGCAAATACATAATTAAGATTATCATATGTATAATTATTTTTTTGCGACTGTTTAAAGAAGTAACAAAACAACTGAAAATAAAATTCATAAGAAAACAAATTAAGTAAACAAAATAAACATAACATACTTAAATAAAAGATTCACACAACTTTTAAAATCCTTCATATGAAGTAACCTTTGTGCATTGAAAGTAAAATTATTATCAATAAAAACACCTTTATCTTCCTGAATTCTAGTTGCTGAGCTTCGCTGACGATTTGCAACATTAATTATTTCATCTCTCCTACGTGCCTGAACATTCCTAATAGCTTCTAACCACTTCTCCATTGTCAAATGAATATTAGGATGAACTCCTACTTTTCTTAGCTGTTCCATTTTTGCCACTAATGTTATCACCTGAAACAAAAAATGTGTAATAATTTTAATGATGCAATCAGTAACAAATAAGTAAACTCCAATTGGCCAATAAGAAAATTTAGTCACTGAACAAGAAGTTTCATGCAGCAGGCTTCAAGACAACATAAAAAAGTGGAAGTAAAGTGAACTCTCACTATGTAGATTCTTAATGTTTACAGCTCTAATCACCTGAAAATAATTTTCTATCTATGTGAATTTGCTGTAATTAATTTTATGTTTAAATTTTTCTTAGATCATATAAAAAGAAAATACTATAATGTATACATATTTTTTAGAAGCTATAAAATTAATTTAGATGATATGAATATTGGCCTGCAATTCTAAGCAAGTCTAAAAAACAAACAATCCAGTTTTCAGGATGGTTGTGGATTCAATTATTCCGGATATTTGGCGTTTTCTTAACAATTTAAATTATTTGCCATGTCAGCACTTGGAAGCTTTTTACTTATTGTTTATTCCCCGTAAAGAGCTTGCTAATTAATTTTCTAGCAAAATTCATCACCTTCCTAGCTTTGAAACCTTCTCAGTGATGAGTTTGAAATTAATTTTGGCAATAAATCTTCATAGTATTTTCTTTGCTCTAATCTATACAGATCTTCAGATACTGCAAACTGTTTCTTTTTTTTTTAATTTACCAAAACTATAAATTAAATATTAATTACTAATAAGTTATTGCTTGTAAGACTTTTCAGTTAATGGGGTAGCAGTCAAAAACGTGAGCCTAAATGCCAGATATTGAAACCTGTTTATTTAACTTCATGAGTAAATCTATAATGAGAACACTGTGAATAAAAACAAAGAATAAACATTGATCCAGTAATTTTCTTTACATGACTTTCAGTTGCATTTTTCTGTACATACTGAACAGAAAGAATCGATATGGATTAAACAATGTGGCATTTGCTAAATGTTGAACACTCACAATTAAATTCTTCCTTGACAAAGTTATCCTCCATATGAGAGATTTCATTTGAAAAACCACACAATGAAATTGTATTTCACTTCTACCAGAGGAATGAAATCAAAATTAAATGAAAGGTCATGTTCTGTGACGGAAGTTTTACAGAATGATTTGAAGATTCGAGTGTTCCTTTCCAGAAATCTATTCTATTTATTTGCTTCTGGTATCAAGAGCCTGCACTGGTAAATTCTGTCAAAAGCAACTAGGAATGAATCACTGCATATCTGTGGAATAATGCTTTTACAGCTAATAATGCACAGACACATGACATTGGTGCTATCACCTAATATTCAAGCATGTACCAGTGTGTGGTATGGTATATCTACACGCTTTATTCTGCTAAATTTTCACACACAAAATGTAGCAGCTAATGTGTTAAAATAATTATATAGTAAAAGTCTCAAAATCTAGCATTCAAGTAACTGGAATAATTAAGAATTTCAGAAAAAAATTTTCCTCCGAAAATTTAGTATATGAAAGATTTGTAAAGCCATTTATAGTGCTCTTAATACTATTAACATGCACGCACTATTGCCAAACAAGATGATTTAGTGCCAATAATGGATAAGCACATCATAACACAATCACAAGAAATACATTTTTGCTTAATGTAAATTTCATTAATTTTGCTAGTCAGTTTAACTTTTGTAAAGACAGATACAAGTTTTATACTTGCATTTTGAAAAAGTGATTAATATTTGGGACTGCTTGAAATGCAGTTATTTTCAAACTCACATAATATGGGCATTAAAAAAAAGGCCATGATACACAATTTTGAAAATGGATAAACAATTGTGATGCAATGTGAAAAATTATGATATACGACTCCACTTGCTTTTCATGTGCTATATCTGTATATCTTTATTGCCTAACTAAATAAAGAACAAGCTTTTAATTTAAGCTTCTGCTGGAATGATTGGAGACATCCTCGCCAAATGATATGTTCAGCGGGATTTCACAATTGGATCAGATGTTTTACTTTCATATTTAAGACCTATGAAATATGTCGGCTTTTAAAAGGCTGAAATAGATTTCTCTTCAAAATCCTGCATAATTTTAAATGTAGGTTTTTGATATTCAAGTTGCTAACATATTAGATAATTGTTTTTATAATTTTAAAAGTGGAAATTTTTCAAATTAATTTGGCTTTTCCTAACATCAATTACATTTTTTAAGTGCTCAACTATCTGCAAATTAGCTAAATCTAGCTGTCTGGCCAAGCAGATGTACTTTTCAGAAAACTGATTCAAATTTCTGATTCATACAGATGCACACAAATAGAGCATAAAACATTTTCTTGAGAAATGTTTCTGTGACAGAATTGTGTAGAAAACATTTTAGTATGAATTAAAGCAAAACATGTTCATTGTAATGTACTGCAAAACAAGGCATACATTTTTGCTTTTAATTAAAAATAAAATTACAGAGGAGCAAAGCACACCATGCTTTGTTAATGGGGAAAATAACAAAACAGAAAAGAAGTTCTATGGAAGACTTTTAACATGTATACTTCCACTTTCAAAAGTAATATATGACTAAACATTCATAGCACAACTTTTAATACAACTACCCAGAGATGTTAATGCAGCTTTAACATTCCAATTTTAACACTACAACCATATCCTTTTAGGAATTCAGTATGAGACTGTGTTCTGCAATATACTTCTTAAGAAACTATGTTCTGTAATGTGCATGCTCTATGAGAGGAAAATCTGAAGAATATGCTGGCAAGCTTATGATTTTGCTTGCAGCAGGTCATCAAAACAACATGAATGATGGCAACTATTGTTGTCATCCAATAAATTAAAATGAATCAGTTTCCAGTATGCATATGACAATAATTTAAATGAAGTAAAATAATGTGACAATAACAGTGAATAATCAAGGTTCCTGTTTTAGATAACAGCAGATCCCTGCATCGATTAACTCCAGCTCATTTGACTATTCCACTCTGTTACAGTAAACTACTGCAAATATGTGTTTGAAGAAATAATCACAGTAAGGTTCATGCCAGATTTAGCATTACGTAAAACCAGAATACAATAACATTTCCTTTCATTTCTCAACAAAATGTTGGCTCTTTACTCATCTATACATATAGAGTATTCACAGTAACAATTTGCTTATCATGAGCCAATGGAACCTATTGTACCAGTCTGCAGGCTCCCAAACTAACATGAGTAAAATGCAGATACAGTGAAGCAAGATATTCTGCTGTGTGTATTTCAGCTGCTCTGCTAAGAAAACATCCTCCTGCATCTATAGCAATCTTCTGCCAAGTTTGTACTGCATGTTACACCACATCAGTTGCTTCTATCATTCACATTTTCTAAAAATTATTTCTATCAAGCAACTACAGTTCAGTCAGTGAGAAATTCATTTACTGCATCTTGCACTGATTACTTTTATTCACAATTTTACTACAGGTAAAAGTAGTCAGATATCTTTATGTTTATCAGCACACAACAAAAGTACGCAGTTTAACACACACATACAAAGTCTGTCAACACATTCACTCCTACTAGTATCACCATTCAGAAATTTCCTGTTGTAAAGGAAGTGCAAATATTTGTACTTTAATATATAAAACTTCCAATTGACTATATCTGCCTCACACATTACCGATGACATCAGCAAAATTTCATATGACCACCTTCCACTCTGAAATTTATATTTTGTTTGTTTGACTCTTAATTTATGGGCATGTTAAAACACTGTAAAATAAATCATGCTTTAAACTGAAAGGGAAGTAATGTGTCATTGTAACCATACAATGATCTGCTGAAGTTGCTTTTCATACCAGACTGCCACTGTTATCTCTGCTCAACACTAGGTCACACTACTTGAGTCACTTCCTTGTCCTTGTATCCAAGCAGTTATTTGATCACAAACAGCCCAGCTATGAGCAAAAATATGCATGGATGATGTAACTATGCAAGAGGGACTTTTTTATGTTTCTTCTACACATTGAAGAAACTAGATAGCAGTAGTCAGTCCATACAATAACTTGATGAAAAGACAAAAGTTGCAAAAAATTTCTAACTTTCAGTACATTCTCAGGCTACCCCCTTCAAGACTTATTTTTTTTTTTTCTACCTAGCATCCCAGCTGAATAGATACAAATATCTGGGCAGGCAACTGCTCAAAACACACTATTCAGGGTCAGATCAATATTATTTTATCAATTTGAAACATATCACTGTATCCAACACTAATGATCCTCCCTTTAATTGGCAGAATGCCAACCAAAGCTCTGATATACATAGTCAGACTATTTCTCTTTTATTTACTCAGAATACATGTGCTACATCTTGCACTGGCTACCTTCTTTTACTTTACTCAGAATTCTGCCATAGGTGAAATATTTGGATGTTTAATTCATATCACATCACTTGTCAGTACAATATAAAATAAAAACCTTTGATCTCATGTACCTGTAGTGCACACACTCTAACTTTATCTGAAATTACCAGCTATGGTAATTCCACAGATTTGCATAATTACCAACAACTTGGTCATATTTGCCTTGTGTGTCATTTTACGCCACCAGCATTTTTCAGCTACTAATAATCCTTTTCATCTCCCTAAAAGTTGAAATTTATCTAACTCTGATGAATGAATGAGAACACACACAAAATTAAGGTTTTATTACACAAAACAACATTTAAAACTGCATAAAACAGAATATTAAAGGTTTCTGGAAAATTTACATCTGAAAATATAGAATAATGTATACCTTAGCATGCTCACGTAATTCATCAATTATGAGACGATCAACACGAGATGGATTAGCTGCCAAGCGTGGAATTGGTATAGTATTTGTACTAGAGACTTTTTTACCTGGATTTTGTCTAGCAAGCTCAGCTTCAGTCTGTAAAAATAAAAAAATTCATACAAAATCTTAAAGCAACATTTTACTAATTTGCCTAAACTAAAATTAATTGCACATATTTGTTTACATTATAAAATTAATATAAAATGATAGAATTTACACAATTAACCTTTTTCCTTTCTTTTTCAAGATGCCTAAACTGCTCATAGCATTCTTCAAGACGAAGATGCAATTCATTGGATGGACCACTACGCCTGAAAAATAATTACAAAAATCTAACATATACAAAGACACATACATACATACATAATTAAAGATAGAAATGCTACGTAAAAAGTGTTACATAAAAACTACAATTTACAAAAAAAACTTCACATAAAAATCTAAAACACTGGTTTCTACCACAAAATTAATAGCATTTTTCACAAAAACATTTACAATGAAATTGCACATTAAATAGTATTAGCCCCTTTTATTGATTATATTAATTATTAATGGTAGAAACCAGAGGTGCCTAACATTTTTGTGAACATAAGCTACTTCTTATTGTGTGGACATGCCACAACTTATGAAAATGCAAGACAATGTAAAGTAATATTTTAACAATATGATAGATAAATAGCTTGTATCTGACTTAGAAGCACAAAACAAGTGACAGGTTAGCCAGCCATATTCCAAATGTTTATAAATTCACTACATGGAAGTAGTTATTTGAAGAGAAATATTCTATTAATAATCTTACTGTCTGAAATATATTTAAATATTATTAAAAATATTTTATATTTAAAGGATCACTTTATTACAATAATAAGCAGCAAACTGTCTTAGACTGAGAGATAAAGATATTATGCCATGTGGATTGGCAACCATGTGGTATAAGATCTCTAATTGGATTGGAAAAAGAACAAAATTAGTTCATTTAAGAAGTTTCAAAGTGCAAAATAACCTTTTTGGCAATAAATTTAATTGCTGTATAAAATAACAATGAACACAAAAATATCTAACAAAATAGCAATAATGATAAATCTTACCGAAGAGGCCGCATTCCAATAAAAGTAGGGGGTACAGAAAAAAATGCTGAAGAAGTTGGATCAAAAAATACATCATTTGCTCCATACACAGATGATGGTCCTCGACGATGCACAAAATCATATGGATGATAAACTTCAAAAATGGAATCTGATACAGATGATGAATTTAACAAATGTGAAGGATATTTCACTCCAGGTGATAAAGCAACAGATCCTGAATCACAGCTATTCAAATCAGCATGCAGCATATCGTGGTACAAACCAAAAGCATATAACCCAGCAATAGTACGAGCTGATAAATGTTGAAGAACTTCAGGTGATACTGGCAATCTACTGGAATTGATTGCACTTACCAAAGGTTTTTCATACTCAGAAAGACCCGGATTTTTATCTAAGCATGACATGTCATTCCCACGCACACAATGTTTTATAAAGTCTGGTTGTTTCATACAGCAGAAAGCAGCAGAGTTCGATTGCGACTGATGTGATCTCGGACACTGCAATTTATTCAAAGTATTTCCATTTCGTACAGGAGATACACTATCATAATTAGAATTGCTTGTGGGTACATTTTCATATATTGGACAGATGCAATCACCATCTGATGCTGTCTGTGATGACAACATGGGCTTTTGTAGAGAATGGTAGCGTGAACTAAGATTCCTGGGAAAGTTTTGATAGGCTTGTGCAATTCGGCTTATATGGCCATTTCGATTCACTGTAGGTACTGAACTTTTAACGGAAGAACATGAATTCATACCAGAATTAACATGAGAAGATGTAGGATAAGACTCGTGAGCTTCGGAAATATTTGCTATGTTTAAAACGTTTTGATTAAGAGCTGATGCAATAACATCTTGAGACTCTGAACTTAAATTGGAACTAGATGAAGATATGGGATGAAACATTCTGTTACTTTGGCGCCCACTGTCTTTATAATTTGAACCATTGGGCATCATCATAGATATCTCTCCATTAGTAGATTTCTCTCTTTCCTGTAAAATGTTATATTTTAGTCATGTATCATCATAAAAATAAGGGTACTCTTCTCGTATCAGAACCAGATTCAGAAATCTATCTATGTATGTACGTGTGCATGCGTGTGTGTGTATATACACAGACATACATAACATACACATACATAAATGCATACACACATACATTTCTGAATCTGGTCCGATAACAGAAGAGTACCAAAATAAGTTATAAAAGTGTTAAACAATGCAATACAATTTAAAATAATAGAAATATTAACCCCAAAATTCAGGTTTTTAATTTGAGATGGAGAATAATTTCAAATGAAAATTACAGTTTAAATCTGGGAAACATGTCTATAATAAGTTTAATCAAAACACTTCTCTTATAAAAATTAAAATATACAAGAATATAAAAAGTTCAGAAAAGTATTCATTTTATATCACTTCCTTTCTTCCAAATGCACCAAGTTAAAGCAAGTTAAATTCAATGCATACAATTTACCTATCATTTGCAGATCCAGATTTCTTTTTCCTTAATTACAACAGCCATAATTTTAAAATGTCAACACATAACACTAATAGTAATGCAGAATATAAAAGCTGTACTTTCAAATCAAAATCTCATCCAGGTACAGATTAGGCAAATTTAATCTATTTATCAGTTTTGTGAACCTCATGCACTGGTCCAAAAACAAGTGTTTCATGTAGCTTTTAAAATTACTACTGTTACTAATTTCCAATAAAGCATTCAGAATCACATACTTTAATGCTTACATTTCTTTTAAATGATTTTTCAAACATTTTGATTTTCAGACACAGAAAATAAGTTCCTCCACAAAAATCACCGATAATTCATTACAAATAGAAAATTATTGAATTAAATACGAGAAATTTTCAGTATACAAATAATGGAAGACACTAAGCACTGAGCAGTTGATTATCATCATATAAAGTAGCAATCCATATGAAAATTTGAATTTACCGTATTTTGCAAATGCAAATATATAGAGTAACCGTAGTTATATCTAGGATCCCTACATAAAAGAAAAGGATGCAAATGAATACTTGTAGCATCCTACACTGTTTCAGATTCAGAAAAGATATGCAACTCCAAATCCAAACCTTGAGTTTTACTCACTACTTCATCTTAATATGTGATTTCATCTGCCAAATACATTGCACAGAATCATCCTACTTGAAAACAACATGAAATGTAATTTGCCATTCTAACGTTTTCAAATTATACACCTTTAATAAGCATTAAAATCAGAACGGTAAATTCAATGATAATTGAAACAATCATGTGATAAGAAAAGATGATTCTAACACACAAATTGACATCAACAATGATTGTGAACATAGCTTGTCATTCAACAGCTCTTTAGTGTTTACTATCACTTGTACAATGGCTTAACCTTTATCTAGTCGGTGTGATAAAAGGATCTAACTTTGCATTCAATGAATTTTTCAGACTAGATTCCAAGATTTCACACCTACTTCATTATTTTGCTTGCATTTCTTTCCAACAAGAATGGAAATTTGTGAAAAGAAATGTTCCTTTTTATAGTCCAATAATTCTTTGCTTATACTCGTTTACATATTTTCAAGCAACAGACACTGAGAACTTTGCATTTTTTAAATGACTTTAATACTAAAACCACAAACCACAATTTAAAGGATTTTATACTAATGAATTCCTATTGACAATTAAAAGTTTTGATTCAGCAGTTAACAGGTTGGTAAAAGGTATGATCTGAATATAATATATTCATTTTCTAAAAATGGATATGGCTTGGTTACATGTCAAAAAAGGCAAATTTGCAGGACGGTGAAAGTTTGGTTTATTTAACCGCTTCCCTTACAAATTTTTTTGAAAAAAATTGCAAAAAATCATTACTTTTTTTATTTTATTATTAAATACAACAAAACGAAACAAATCAAAATATGTAGGTTTTAAGTTGAATTTTTAATTTTTTGAAGGTGTAAAAGCATTTATTTTTAATATTAGTTTACTATCCCGAGTTATCTCGGGCAAACAGAAAAAAGTTAAATATTAATCTTTGATGATAGTTTTTGAAACAAGGGACAACACAGAGTGATGCCCGACATTCTACACTGGTATCTGGTCTCTTTTCTTACTGGCTTACCGCTGGAATCTCTTTTACGGGAGCACAGAGTACACTGTCTTGTTGGATTTGAATTTTTTTTTCACCTCTTCATAATTATTATCTGAAAAATCATCGCTTTCGCTATCTTGCATCATCGCCATAATTTTATTTTTTTTTCAATGCATGCATCCTTCTTTATACATTACTAATCCACAAGCCAACATATACAATACAACAGGGAAACACGTGACCAGTTCCTCCAAAAGAATCGCGCAACCAACAAAATTTGGCAAATTGCCAATCAAAGCTGAATATTTCCTTTCATTTCTCCAGACCGAATAAAACCATGATAAAAGAAATCATACTAACAAATTCTGCTTCGCCCGAGTTTTCTCGGAATAATAATTAACTGCAATATATATACGAACCTGAGATAACTCGGGATAATCAGGCAAGCAGTTAATTATGACAAAGCACTCAAGGGCTATTAACCTAAGGAGAGGGATGTCTTCATGGAGGACTTTTTAAGAGAACTGGCTTATATACATGTTACACATAGGAAAAACCACAAAATAGTCTATGCAGTTCACGAGGATTTGAACCCTGCACTGCACTACTAGTGATTAGAGACTTTACTACTCGACCACTGGTGGAAAGCAGAATAGACAAAAACAGAATTGGTATATACACGTTATTGCTGTATAACGGATAACACTGCCTCTCTTCTATCTTTTCTGACTCATATGATATTTTGTAAAAGGCTGCATGCAGTTATTTTCTGTTGCACAAAAATAGTACTCTTTTAAATATATGACGTATCGCATAAGCAATGTCTTTCTTGTGTTTGCAAATAATAGTGTATAAAAGCAATTTCAAATTAGATGAAAATAAACTAGTAACTAGTGATGAGTCGGTACTATCGAACCGGGTATTTTGTAACGGGTTCTTAGTTGTAACGGGTACTGAAAATCGGTACATCCAAGTACCCATTACTTCAGTACCGAAATCGGTACTTTTCGGTACTCGTTACTTCTGTACCGAAACGGGTACTTTTCGGTATTCGTTACTTCTGTACCGAAACGGGTACTTTTCAGTATTCGTTACTTCTGTACCGAAACGGGTGCTTTTTGGTATTCGCTACTTTGTAACGAAAATATGCGTCTCTTCTCAGTATTTCGGTATTCGTTACTGGAGGATCGATGAGGGTTCAGCTCACTTCGGTTTTGGTACGAGGACAGTAGTATCTGGTTGTATTTGCGAAATTGTGATATGTGCTCCTTGTGTCCATGAATGACCTTGAAATAGGGCATGGAATGGCAAACGTAAAAAGGGGGAACTTCCGTTGTCGCAAAAGGAAGGAAAGTGTAGGGAAAAGTGACCAGACTTCAAGATGCTTTACGTCACTGAGGGAAAATTTCAAATTACAGTTGTTCCAGATTGAGACTACTGGGAAATGTGTAAACCTCTGTTGAAGAAAATGCCATTCTTTATATTATAGGACATTACATTCGTTGTTATAAAATTTTAGTTTGAATTTTAAATTACACTGCAAAACTGTGTGTCTTTACTAAGTGCTTGCAATAATTATTTCTATCGTATCTTTATATTAATATTATGTCAAAAAATAGTTCAACTATTTGATTATTTCTTTGAATACACGTTATTGCTATATAACAGATAACAATATGGACAATTTAAAATTTAACCAGTCTTCATCTCAGTCTTTTTTTTTTTTTTTAACTGTTAAATGTCCTTATAATTTGAAATTTGTTTTGGTATATATTATCAAATATAGCTATATCTTTGAACTTTCTTCCATACAGGAAATAATTAAAAAAATAAATGCTTAAAGCTATAGAAATGATTAAAAATTAAAGTTCAGTGGAACTGTTAAAATTATGCTCTATAGGCGTAATGAAATTTTAATTTTACATAATTGTTCAAAATCTGCTTGATAACATACTATTTAAGGAGAAAATTTTTTAGCAAATTAGAATATAACTGGTTTAATTTAAAATAATTTTATTCTAGACTGGCAATGTCCAACTACATAAGTGCTACTAATTAAAATTCAGTTCTTTTCCAAAATTAATGCATAATAAAACAGACGCTCAAAAACTGTTTTTTAAAATATTTTAGTTTTAAAAATTAGGAAAAAAAAAAAAGATTATTTAACCATGTACCGTTTAAAACTGTTTATTAAAAATTAGTAAGTGATATATTTCAAATATTAATAATAGAATGAATTTAAGTCATTAAAAATGTCAAATTATTTAGTATGCAAACCCATAATTCAAAACGTAAATTCCATTTGTCTTTTTTTTCTATTTGACTAAAACTAAATTCCCAGCCTCACTAAGGGAACATGTTCACTCAGGTATCAAAATTTAGGTAATTTCTTAGTGCAGAGTTTTTCAAATTGAAGGGAAAATTGTTTGTTATGCATAGTGTCTGCAAAAACTGTGGGACAAAAGTTATACGATGATTACCGTATTTGACGGCATATAAGACGCACTTTTTTTCCTAAATTTGGTCTCAAAAAAAAGTTACCTGCGTCTTATACATGAAGGACACAGTCTTATATGTGAAGGTAATTGCATTCAATAATTGCTTATTTGGCTTTTACGAAACGTGAGAACTAAAAGAAACCACACTATTGAAACTTTTTTTCCTTGTGTGTGGCTGTCTAAATAAGGGTGCGTCTTATATGCCGTCAAATACGATAGTTGTTGTCTTCAATACTGTATTATGTTATTCTGTATTATGCTCCATAATTTAGCATATTAAGAGAAATGTCCAGATAATTTCAGGTGCCTGGTCAGCAAAATTCTCTCCTGTTTGAAATCGTTGTCCCATGTGAATTTTTCTATTTCCTCTATTGTTTACACCAGTTCGTTTTAACTCCAGACTGTCTTTGTAGCAGCTTTGACATCAACCATGGCAGCATATTTTATATGGTGGAATTTAAATTCTATGATATATTAGCGAGTATCTTTACTTGCAGTAACTCAAAAAATCTTCATTGTCAGGTCATATGAAATCTATACTGACACAGTTGAATTAATTGTTTTTCTCTTTCATATTGAAAATTTGCCAGCTATTCACTGGTTTCATTAACACCTTGGTCATTATGCTGTAGTGCCGAAACTATTTCAGAACTGAGTGCCCAAGGTATGCCCCCAGGAATTTATCATTGAACGTAGTTGCTGAGATATATGTCTAATGAATGACAAAGGCATTCAATCACTTAAAAGGTCAAGGTTCAGAAATTCAGATGGGGAACATGTGTTGTCTTAGAACAATGATTTGTACATTATTTGAGAGCTTTTACATCCTGTGTGTATTCTCGGAGCTCAACGGACAGTGAAATTTCATATGCTCCTCTAATCCATTCTGAACATCTTACTTCAAAATTATTTGAACGTGAAATCGAGACACTGATACGGAGGTACCTTTTAAAATAACAGTATATCAGTACATCTGGAATCTAATGTCTACAGATGACCTTTCAAACTGATTGACTAGTTTTAGTGTATTTACGATTTCCAGGTTTCAGACTGAAATTGTAAAACTACTGTTGTTTCTTTAAGAATGAACTGATAAGAAAGTAAGAAAAAGTGCTTGTACATGTATACAAGTATGTGGGAATTTATATTTGTTTATGGAAATGTATATCTACATATCCATATAGTATCCATGTCTGCACTGATATAATATGGTATAAGTGCAGATATGCACACAAAGCAGAAAGCATGCATACCCTTAAATGGGAATAATGTATATACAGACACCTACATGTACACACACAGGCACACATATGCACTTATATATATGTGTTTGCATGTGGATTTATGCATATGTGTATTAAACATACAGATATACGTACAGTGGTGGCCAAAATTGTGGACACTTTTGGAAATTTTTATGTTTTTGAACTTTGTATGCTTAAAGAGAATATTACGTTTCGCAAAATGCAAACTTGTATATATCATTTTAAAGAGAATTTATTACTGAATTCAATACAAAACACAAAATTCAATTATTTACAATACAAAAAAAGTTATATGTACTTTAATATAAATAAAAAAACACAGTTATGAAGTGGTTTGTAATGTCTAGCTTTCCTAGCCAATCACTGTTCTTCTGAGAACCAACCAAATGTTAGTAACTGCCAGTAGAAGCTGACATCATGTTTACACTTGAAACAATTCATTATTTTGCTTTGTTTTGTAGAAGGAGGACCTGTTTTCTATACACTACAATTACAAGTAGGAATTTTTGTAAAAATTTTTAATATTTAGTCAAGAAGCAATGACATCAAATAAAAGAGTAGATTGGATAATTAGAGATGTAATATTATTGTGTTATGAGAAAGTGGTCTTTCCTATGCTGACATTGCAAGACAGGTGGGTGGTTCAGTGACTACATCTGAAGTCCGAAAGTTTTGTTTACGATATCAGGAGACAAATTCAATAAAAAACAAAGAAGGAAAAGGCCGAAAAAGGTGCACCACATCTATTGATGACAGAAGAATAAAAAGACTGTGTCTCCAAGATAGAAAAATGTCATCAGCACCCATCAGAAGTGATCTGAATGATGCTGGTGTTTCTGTCAGTTCAAGAACAATCAGGAGAAAATTAACAGATGTTGGACTGAGAGGTAGAATTCCACAAAAAAAGCTTTACCTTAATTTTCAGCAGCAACAACAATAAAAGACTACAGTGGGCAAAGGAACACATTAATTGGACAGATGATCAGTGGTCACATGTTATATGGAGTGATGAAACTAAGATATCATTATTCGGTAGTGATGGGCTAAAATATGTAAGACGTAGAATAGGAGAAGAGCTACATCGTGACTGCATTCAAGCAACTGTGAAGAACCCAGTTATTGTTATGATTTGGTCATGCATGTCAGCAGATGGTATTGGTCGCCTTCATGTCATCGATGGGACACTGAATGCCAGAAAATACATTGACACTATTCTAGAACCAAAACTTCTACCTTCCATCAGAGATCTCTTTCCCAACAATGCTTCGTTTATTTTTCAGCAGGATTCTGCTCCTTGCCACATGGCCAAAATATCAAAAGAGTGGTTTCGTACAAAGAGCATTAAATTGTTGTCATGGCCAGGAAACAGTCCTGACCTCAATCCTATCGAAAATTTGTGGCACTGTTTGAAAACTTTTGTCCGAATGAGGCGCCCATAAAAAAAAAAGGGAACTGATTGAGGTTATAATTGTTTCCTGGCATCATGTAATAACGAAAGAAGAGCTAAAAACTCTTGTCAGCTCAATGAAACGTCGATGTGAAGCTGTAATCAAAAATAAAGGGTACCCTACTAAGTACTGATAACTCACTGCAATCATCACTATCTAATGTATATCGATAACTATTATCATTTAACTTTTTTTGTATTGCAAATAATTGAATTTTGTGTTTTGTATTGAATTCAGTAATAAATTCTCTTTAAAATGATATATACAAGTTTGCATTTTGTGAAACGTAATGTTTTCTGTAAGCATACAAAGTTCAAAAACATAAAAATTTCCAAAAGTGTCCACAATTTTGGCCACCACTGTATATATTTCATCATCAAGCTCTTGAAGAAGTTTTCGTATTTCTTCTTCAGTCAGACCTCTTTTCCTTTTTGGCATATTGCTAGAAAAATGTCAAAATAATTCCTAAAAAACTTACGAAAATATGCAATATTCTAAAGCAACACAAGGCTCTGTTTACAATTTACAAACGCGGTTATCACGAATTCTGTAGCTATGTAGCTACAAGAACTAAAAGGGAAAAATTGGGAAAAACCAGATTCTTAACACAAAGACCTTTGAAAGAGATAAGTAGTTAAAACCCCCAAGGATGCCAAATTTGACATTTCACCCCACTCTTTCAGCCTGGAAAATGGGGGGGGGGGGAGACAAGGCCACTAAAGTGGACAATCCCCGTATTTTCAAACAGAGGACTCAATGGCCACTATAATGGCCCTCCTGTCTTCAAAAGGTTAATTTGTAAGTAAATATACACTGAATTCCCAACTTTTAGACAGGCAATGAAATCAATAATTATGAGGTATGTGGTGTGTATGCACTTAATTGCTGCTTTCTTGTTACATTAATTTACATACTCTCTAATCATCTAGGATGTTAGATTTGCTTACAAACTGATGACTGTAACAACACATGATGAACAGAGCTAAGCGAGTTCGCATTTATAATCTTAATGAAGACTGAAAGCATCAGTTTCGCTCTATAAATCATAGAGAGAAATATATGCTCACTATGTAACAAAAGTGTAGCAATTGCAAAGAGAAGTTATCTTGAGAGAGATATTTCAAAACAGTGTAGGTGGCAACAATCATATCGATTAAAGTTTTGCTTACACTCACTAAGAAATAAAACAATACCTGGATGGAGCAATAATAAAAGAAGCAATGTTGGAATCTGTAAACATATTTTTTGCAGATTTTAAAAATAAAAAAGAAATAGTTTTACCCATAAATGCCAAGGAATTGTTAACTAGAACTGTTACAAAAACCGAAACAATCACAGGCCACTTAGAAACGAAACTGATAAAAGATATGAACAAATGAGAAATTTTTTCTTTACAACTGGATAAATAAAAAAATATAACAGATACAACACAATAGACAATAAGTGTCAAAATGGCCTTTATGATTTTGATGCTACAATACTGACTGAGAAATTATCTTTAATAACAACTGACGATGCACATGCCATAACAGGGAAGAATACTGGATTCATTGCTTTATGACAAGAAGATACTCTTTTCCAAAATTTATTGCATATAACTCATTTTATATCAATCATTGCATGCAAAAGTCACTGTATTCCAGGATGTACTCACTGTTGCTACAAAAATAATCAATTCAATAATGATGATAAAGCAAGAGTAATGGAACATAAATTATTTAAACTGCTCTTAGAAAATGACAAAGGTATACAATTTGCCAATCTTCTTTTGCACACTAAGGTTCGTTGGCTGAGCAAGGGAAACATGCTTGAACAATTTATCAATTCGTTACCAAAAATAAAAAAAGTTTCTAACATTCCAAGGAAAAAGCTATGAACGGCTGGAAGACAAAAACCTGTTAAAAAATCTGGATTTTTTTTACCAATTTCACATTGAAACTTAATGAGCTAAATTTAAATTAAAGGGCATGAACAATCCCGTTGCTGATATGAATCAGAGCTATCAATATCTTCAAGTCAATGTTAGAATCAAATAGGTATCATTGTTTGAGAAAATCGCTAACACATTTCCCCCACACCAAAAAATGGCAAAAAGTCTGAAAGAACATAATATTACTAGAGATTTATATCTTCAAATTGTGTCTGCATTACAAACTGAATTTGATTCTAGATTTGTTGACTTTGTGAATTTACAGCCTATTTTAAAATTCTCTATAAAATCCCTTTAATATTACTGATGAAGAAAACATGACTACAGCAATTTTCACTACTTTCGTCTTAACAACATGGGAAAACTTAGAACTAGTAAACATGCAAAATGATGTTATTATTGTAGGGTTTATATTTATTTCAACTAACATTTATTTTAAGTTTAAACTATCTTCCTGTCAAGCCTTACTTTCCCCTGGAACTGCCAATGCCAGAATATGTAAATTTTAGTAGAACGCGCAAGGATTCAAATTATCAGCGGAAGTATTCTGATTTAAATAGAAGGAAACGAGTTCGGTGTGATATTCTTACTTCACGAGCACGGAGGTAGTTAGCGAGAAATTGAAGAACCCCGCGTTTCGGCCTATGTGCTTGGCGGGAAGTAGTGTTAATCGTTCAAGTGAGCTTCAAGTCTGCTGATTTAGCAGCGGTGTTGTAAAACGCGGTGAGTTAGTTATTTTAGAGAGCCTCGTAGTTAGTCTTGTCTTTAGTTTCTTTTCAGGTTATTATTTTTATTTGACTGCCGAGTTGGCACAGTCTGTGAGCGTCAAGAGCACGCAATTGTAATTTATTACATTGAATAAAAAGGGACTTAAACCCTTCACAAGACTCTATCTTTTATACAGTTTTCACAGTCACCCCTTGGTTGCGTGCAAGTTGGAGGCGCGCAACGTTACATTGGCGCCTGAACAATTATCGAACTGAAATGGCCGAAAACTGGATGGAAGCCGCTGGACAACACCAAGAAATGACAAGCCAGTTAGAAGGATTTGGATACCTGGTCCAGACTTTGAGAGCGTCAATCAAGCCAAACGTCCATTTCAACGGAAAAAATTCGGTGGCGGTATTTCTAGAAGGTCTAGAAAACCACTTTCAGCTCTACCCTGTTCCCGAAAGACAAAAAGTTGCCATCGCCACATCAGCACTAAGAGGACAGGCCGCGCTATGGTGGAAAAACATAGGCAAATTTTTATTAGGGGAATTTGGAAGCCAGACGTATACATTTAAAAATTTCAAAAAATCGTTAGTAAAGGCCTTCCCCATAGTGAAAGATCGCGCACGGCTGGAAGCCGAACTATATAGTTTCTATCAACGGGATATAGCAGAATTGACGGACTTTATTCTACGAAAAATCAAGCTAACAGATATGCTGTATGGGAAGAAACCCGATGCGGAGATAATTGAAATAATATTACCAAGATTGTTACTCGCTGTTCAAGACTACTTTGAAATTAGAAACCCAAGCACATTGCAGGAACTCTTCGAATTGGCGGTGAAGTTTCAAAATCGCAGAATAGCGGAAAAAGCAAGAGGGGAAACATATTCTCAAAGTACCCGAAGGAAATCTTCAAAGGAGGAAACCAAAAATGGAAATCGCTCTTATGGGGGAAAAAGCTATCAAGCTAACGCATCGAAACTCGAAGGTCAAGGCCCAAAAAGAAAATTTGAAAATAAACATCCGCGTACCCAGAAGACACAGATTGAAAGGAAAGCTTTAAACGACTAGAGGGGCCTGTGAAAGGGAGGGTCCAGACCCCAGGAGTTTAAAAAAAACTCTCAAATAGACATCTAAATACGGTCATCGTAAAAAACTCACAGCTACCAATTATACAAGTCCTGGTTGGCGATGTACCAGTAGAAGCCCTCATCGATACAGGAGCAGAAGGAAATTTTATGAGTGAAAATTTCTTCAAAAAGAATTTTTATAGGGTACGATTATTTAAAACCAAAAATACGGAAATTATAGCGGCGCAAGGAAAAACGTGTCACTGCATCAGGAAATTATCATTAAACTTACAGGTAAAAGAGGAAAGTCTAAAAGTATTAATTTTTGTGGTGAAAGATCTGCAACATTCTCTTATTTTAGGTATGGAGTTTTTAAGGGCCGCGAGGGCCAAATTAAATTTTCAAGATAGTTCCGTGGTGTTGGAGATGGACCAGAGGGTGGTGGAACCTGTGGAGACACCGCAATTGGACCTTAGCCATCTGAATGACCATGAAAGTAAAGCAATACAGCAAGTGGTGAGTAATTTTTCTCATTTGTTTTCAGAAAAACCAGGAAACTGCCAAATAGTAACGCATAAGATTCAATTAAATGCCGAAAAACCTTGTAGGACTAAACCTTATCGCTATGACAAACAAAAGGACGTAATCATCGAGAAACATATTCAGGAGATGTTAAAGAATAAAATAATAACGCCCATAAATAGTGAGTACGCGAGTCCAGTCGTACAATGTAGGAAAAAGAACGAGTTTCCTCCTTCGGATAAAAGGGCTTGGAGGTTTGCTGTTGATTACAGAAAACTAAATAGTATTACCAAATTTCCAGTTTACCCTTTGCCGGTTATAGACGAGATCATTAGACAGATCAAATCGACAAGATATATGTCTACTTTGGACTTAACGTCTGGCTACTATCAAATAGCTATGAGACCCGAAGATATACATAAAACTGCGTTTATAACAAAATCGGGCACTTATGCATTTTTACGCATGCCTTTTGGGTTGTGTGGGGCCCCATCAACATTCCAGAGAGCTATGAACATTGTTCTAAAGCCTGTCCTAGGAAAATCAACTTTAATTTATCTAGATGATATAATTATAATGAGTAGTACGTTGGAACAACATATTAATGATCTAGAACAAGTTTTTAAATTATTAAAAGAGGCCGGTCTTACAATTAACGCCTCAAAATGCAAGTTCGCAACTAAGGAACTTAAATATCTCGGTTATAAAATTTCGCAAAAGGGTATAGAAACGCAAGATTCAAAAATAAAAGCTATTAAGAATTTCCCACCGCCCAACACCGCCAAGAAACTTTCGTCTTTCCTTGGACTATGTTCTTACTATCGATCTTTCATAAAAGATTTCGCTAATATTGTTGAACCACTCTTAGTAATCAAAAGAAAAAAGAGTAAATTTACGTGGACAGCGGAAGCTAACACGGCTTTTGAAAGATTAAAAGAAGCGCTTATTAATGCCCCTGTTTTAAAATTCCCTGAGGGGGACGAAAACCTGGAAATTGCGGCAGATGCATCAGACTATGCGGTGGGTGCGGTTCTTATGCAAAATAACCATCCTCTGGCATTTTTTAGTAAAACATTGAATCAGACACAAAGGAATTATACAGCTACAAAAAGAGAAACATTAGCCGTATTAATGGCTGTACACAAATTTCGAGTTTATTTCGGCAAATCGCCAGTAACAGTCTTTTCGGATCATGCGGCTGTTGGTAGACTTTACTCGGGAAAAAACCTAACGCCCAGGTTAATAAGATGGGCTTTAAAACTCCAAGAATATAATATCACAATAAAATATAAACCGGGTAAGGAAAACAATGTAGCTGACGCACTTTCTCGTATAAAACTGGACGAGGAAGGTAATGAACTTAAATGCGCTGTGTTGACTTCAAAAATTTTAGATTTTAGAGATACGGTTATTACTGAACTGAAAGCTGATCCTGAATTTGGAAATATCTATGCTTATTTGAAAGACTCCGAAAGCTTTGAGCATACAGATATCGATGCGATAAGAAATAGAGCAAAAAACTATGAAATAATAGATAACTTATTATTCTATACGCAAACAACAAACGAAAATCTTGAGTATAAGCCAGTCATCCCAGCCTCGCTTCGATTAAGCATTTTGAAGGAGTTGCACGAAGCAAAAACAGCGGGCCACCTTGGGGTCAGAAAGACTATAAAAAGGGTACGCGAGGCGGTATATTTCCCGCAATTATACAAAATAGTAACGGCATATGTCAGGTCCTGCAATCAATGTCAGTTAATAAATGATATTAATTACAGCCCGGCCGGGTACTTAAATAGCATTCGCGCTACATTTCCGAATGAAATTTTAGGCGTAGATCTTCTTGGTCCCTTCCCCCAGAGCGAGTTAAATAAAAATCGTTTTCTTTTAGTAATAGTAGATCAGTTTTCAAAATGGACAGAAATTGTTCCACTTAAACGCGGGTCAGCCAAAACAGTCGCAGATGCATTCTTACACAGATACATTTTAAAATACGGTGCACCAATAAAAGTCATTAGCGATAACGGAAAACAATTCATTAGTCAAATATTTGAAAACATATGCAATGGACTTGGCATACACCATATCAAAATGGTTCCGTATAGACCACAAGCTAACATAGCAGAAAGAGTTAATAAAAATATAGTAAAAATAATTCGCAGTTACGTGAGCACACATCACAAGCGCTGGGATGGCTACATAAATTAATTAGCTTATGCTTTAAGAACGGCACATCATGATACTACGGAAAAAACTCCAGCAGAATTATTCTTAGGCCGAAAATTAACTACGCCTTTAGATAAATTATTCTTTGTGCAACAAAGAGAGCAGGAGTTTAAACAAAAAGATGTGCAAAAGCTAATTGATCAGGTGCTTAAAACCTCGGATACGGCAAGAAATAGACAGAAAATATATTATGATAGAAAACGCAGTGAAGCAGATTTTAAAGTTGGGGATAAAGTATTGAAGCGGAAATTTTCTTTATCAAGTGCCCCAGACAATTTTATGGCAAAGCTAGCTCCAAAGTTTGAAGGCCCCTATGTAATTCAGGAAATCAAAGGAGTAGTCTTATATCTTAAGAACGAGAGAGGGGAAATCTGTAAAGCAAGTCCCGACCAGGTGAAAAAATACTATAATCCAAATGATTTTGAAATCCTTAAAAGTTTCTTGCAGGACTCAAGTCTAAACGAAATAGAAGGTCCAGAGACAACAACTATTCCACCACCCAAGAAACAGAGAACTGAAGAGAGATCTAGCCCTTCTACAACCCGGACGTCGGTATCAAAAAGAAAAAATAATTTTCAAATGCCGGCGTTTAAGAAAAACAAAAATACAGATGCACCGGGTAAAGAAACCGTGGTAAAGAGAAAAACACCACCTACAAAGGATTGCAGGAAAAATTATACATCAAGGAGAACGCGCACACGGCCACAGAGTCAGGTGCCAGCAAGGCCGCCGTTCCGGAAACTGAAACGGCAACAGGAGGCACAAAAATACGAGGAACAGAAGAAATTCAAGAAGGACTCCAGACCGGAGGACGTCAAGACCAGCCGTCCCAGGGAAAAACGGAAATGCCAACAACCAGACGATTACTCCGCCAAGAGGCCAGCATGTAGAGGACACAAAAGAAAAAGTGTGGACGATACTCGGAGGGCAATAAGAAGAAGATTGACATCCATGAAACCTCTAACTTGGGAACAATTTTGCCAAAAACGAATGACGGAGTTTCAAGCATCGAAAACTCAAAGATTAGTTAAAACCTTCTATAATTTTTTTTCTCTTTTGTTCCGAAATGTTATGCATAAGTACGAAGTTCTATGTTTTGATGAAAGTCAATATGTCTCGGTTGAGACTTAGTTTTGTTTTACTTTATTTAGCTAAGGCAAAAGTATTATTTTCTTTAAGTGTAAAAGCTAAAAAAAAGCATTTTCTGTTGGTCGAAAGACTAATTCTGTTATGTTAAAGCCAAAATTTGGCCGAAGATAAAAATAACTTCGTATTCTTGTACTAATAAGAATTTTAGTTTCAGTGCCGCCAGCTTGGCGAAGATTGAGTAAAGTAAAAATTTATTTTCTCTTATTCATTTTATGGTAAATTGTAAAAATCATATGTATTAAAATTTTGTAAATATACGTAAATACTTGAATGTTATGTAAAAGTAGAATTTAGTCTAGAAGCATAAAATTGTAGATGCTAAAAGTGAATGCTTAAAAGCAATGAAGTCAAAATTTAAGTATTAAACTGTAAAGTCATGCTTTAGAGCGAAAGCCTGCATGTTTAAAGATGAATGAGGGGGAAGTTAGAATGAATGTGTTTTGTAGGGTTCTCCACCTACATTTGAATTTTTAAGAATATTAAAGTAGCTCATTGAGTTGTAGAATGTCGAGTAAGGTGTGTCTATTTGGTCGTTGAATTCTAACAAATCATGGTGGTTAGGGGAAGTGTTGTAAGACTAAAACACGAATATTCCCGTTTGACACCACACACAGTGGAGAGCCAGGGTAAAGTTAAATTAATGCTTGAAAAATTGAATGAATGTGAAGTAAGCAATAACTAAGAAAAACGAATCGTTTAAAAACAAAAATTTATTGTGTCAAGAAAGTGTAAATTATAATGTATGTAGAAAGATACTGATACTTATTCCTTCCAGATGCTGGAAGGAAAGACCAAGATTGATTGATGAAGTCCAGGAAAAGTTGCTGTAAGAAGAGAGCTTTATAACGATCAACAGAATTTTAGTATACAAATTGTTACATAAGATTTTTTTATGTAAACGAGGTTCTCGCCAGTTAGTTCAGAATTAGAGAAACTTACAACACGTCGTTTGTAGGACCTGCTTCCAAGTTTTCCAAATTCTGGCAGCGGCAAATGTAGGGTTTATATTTATTTCAACTAACATTTATTTTAAGTTTAAACTATCTTTCCTGTCAAGCCTTACTTTCCCCTGGAACTGCCAATGCCAGAATATGTAAATTTTAGTAGAACGTGCAAGGATTCAAATTATCAGCGGAAGTATTCTGATTTAAATAGAAGGAAACGAGTTCGGTGTGATATTCTTACTTCACGAGCGCGGAGGTAGTTAGCGAGAAATTGAAGAACCCCGCGTTTCGGCCTATGTGCTTGGCGGGAAGTAGTGTTAATCATTCAAGTGAGCTTCAAGTCTGCTGAATTAGCAGCGGTGTTGTAAAACGCGGTGAGTTAGTTATTTTAGAGAGCCTCGTAGTTAGAGTCTTGTTTTTTAGTTTCTTTTCAGGTTATTATTTTTATTTGACTGCCGAGTTGGCACAGTCTGTGAGCGTCAAGAGCACGCAATTGTAATTTATTACGTTGAATAAAAAGGGACTTAAACCCTTCACAAGACTCTATCTTTTATACAGTTTTCACAGTCACCCCTTGGTTGCGTGCAAGTTGGAGGTGCGCAACGTTACATTATAAAATCTTATGAAACTAATAAGATATTTGGAGCTTGGTAAACAGAAGTCAGTATCCTATTTTGAAGTCGTGTGGTAAAGATTAATTCTTAATGCTCAAGTACATATAATTGTAAGACGTTATTTTCGAGTATGGACTTATTTGAAGTTTTGTTCAAAACTTACCAACCAATTTGCATTTAGATAATTGTTTAAGAGCATGCAACTCAAATGATATTGTTGATTATAATAAATTAGAAGATGAATTACAAACACAAATTTTACATTGACATATCAAAAAAATTTATTTAAAGAGTATAAATTAAAAATACTTGTTTATTTAGTTCAATAAAGTTTTATCTCTTAAACAAAACTAGTTTGCAGTAACATTTGTTATTTGATTATGAAACTTGAATAGGTAGCACCCACTAAGAATTTTAAATTTTATTGTGTGTCCTCGATGACCGGAAGATTGCTGACCCTTTCTAAAATAATAATCAGAAAAACTAGAATTTTTTTAATTACCTGTTTCCTTGCTAATTCATTAAAATGTGCTGGCGTAGAAATACACGAATTTATTTGACTAGATGTTTGCTGAGGAAATGACAATGAAATGGAAAATGGGGGCCATGAAGCAACACTTGTGGCCATATTTAAGGCTTCTGATACTTGTTTCCCAAAGTCCTGGGTCCAAAAACACTTTAAACAAAAGTTTTAAAACAGTAACATGTTAGATTTTTTTAAAACTTTTTATGATAATGAACATAAAAAATTGACAGCAACGAAGCAATTTAATTTTCAAGATACAGGCAAAAGAAATATAAACTTATATGTATTGAAAGGTAAGTTTTTTAATCATTCTTACTTGCTGGTCCTCAGAATCGCACATTGTATTAGCATCCAAGTCTGAAAATCTAAAATCAGGTTCATTGAATAAATCATTATCTGGATTTTGAGGTTTTTGTAAAGTGCTGAAATTTTCTAAATCTTCATAACTGCAAATATTCCCTTCAGGCTGCAAAAACATTTGTCGAGGATGCCTTGAAACCTAATCCAGTGAACAAAGTTTTATGTAAAATACATAACCAATTAAAACGGAATGGATAAAATGTAAAATAAATACCTAACACATGGGATAGCAATTCAAGACATTTTCAAAAGACAAGCTCTCTAAAGAAGAAATGAAACGATAAACTAAGTTATATTAATTGCAGTAAGATGCAGGTTTCATTGCAAAGGGCAATTCTGTTGTTCAGATGATTCATATGAGAGAAGATTTGTTTCTAAACTAAACGGACAGAACAGAAGGTCAAAATACACTCCAAATGAGTAGTTTCATTTAACAGCCATTGGTCATGATGCTCATTGCTGTGTGGCATGATGTATAATTTCCTAAGAATTCAATATATTCAGAATGACATTTTTTTAAACAATTATATATAATTACCAAAAACAATGATTTAGATTAGTCAATGAAAATTCATTGGAGGGTCATAAAACCATTTCAATTACCTCACAGGGTCAGACATTTTTTATGAGTGCCTTTTAAAATTTAGTGTTACAAAAAAAAATATAATGAAATTATTGCAATCTTATTTGGATGTTAATGATTACACCTTTATGTAAAAGTCGCAATTACATAATCTGTTATAGGTGAGGTGAGTTTAACACAAATGCTGATGAAATTTCTGGAACAAATTAACAATAAATGGCTATCACTACAATCACAATATTATGCATTGATAGATACTCATTATAACTAATGGTTTCATATAAGCCAAGAGCAAGGTTCTTTAAACAGGCACACTGGAATTCTCTTGAATGCTCTGCTTCAAATAACTGCAAATATTTAAGTTTTTTAACTATACTCAGTCAAGGAGCACACAAAGTTAAACCAAATATAATAACCACTTTACAAGCGAGTTCAAGTGCACATGCAAATGCTGTTTCTACAGCAGTTTTAAAAATAAAATTACTACCTAAATAAAAGGTTGACTAGATTAATTGATGATTGGTTTAAAAATTTGATTACATATTTGCCATCACTCCAGTCCCATCAATCTAGAAACTGTTAAGATCAAATACATCAGGCGTAGCCATAATATATACTTCAGGTGTATATATTATCCTGATAAGCAATGACAATACAAGCACAGAAACTCGATATATCTGCTCAATATCCAGAAAATTATCAATAAGAGCTGCTGAAAATAAGAAATATAGCTCCAAGATCTCTGCCAAACAGTTCATAAATGAATATAGCACATTGTTGGTCATATACTTCGCCAAGCATGCCACTCCATAACTGAATGGAACAAGGGTCAAATTAATTGGGCTAAAAACAGCCTCAAAACTAGAGAAACACCCCAAACTATGCCATCATCACCAAATAGTGTTGTAACACAGACATTCACTTCAAACTTCCATGCATCTGGATATCATTACAGGGCTGGTGCTGAGGTTTTTGCTGCCAGGTGCAATCCTCGCAGGTCCTAGATTATGCTGCCCAATGTCCTTAAATTCTAAAATTTTTTCTGACCCTACATACTGCCTTTCCTAAATTCTAAAAATTTCACCATCTGTAAATTTTGCTGCCCTTAAGTTCTACTACCCAGTACAGCCACACCATTTGCACCAGCTCTGGTGCTGGCCCTATATTGATTCTAAGCACATCAACCCTCCGAAAACCAATAAAACATGGCAAGCATGATCAAACCACCCATTCCAGCTCCAGCTGATGAAGCAGATGGGTTCTCTGCAAAGGGCCTCAGTTTTAATTTATATTTAAGCATAGTTCCAGTGTACCATCCTATACTATTTTATCTCATTTTAAATTGAAAAAGATAAGAGGAGGCTAATATGCTTTACTTAAACAAGAAATATAAATGCATATTTAACATTTAGATAAAGTATAAAATCAAAAGAACATAAATTTGAAACAGCGATCAATCCAATAATGGGGAAAAAAATGTGATATCTCTAAAGCATAAAAATACAACTCCAGACACTAAATCAGGCCCCTTTCTTCTGACAGCCAAGTTTAATAAATCATAATGCCTAATACAGGTTAGAGACCACTCCTATTCAGAGGTCCCTGAATCCTAAAATATACCTGTCATTCTTACACTAGCCAAAGAATCTGTGATGAATAAATCTTGTCATGGTAAGACTATGACGAACAGTCTTCCTTTGATTGGCTATGCAACTGTGTATGTGTACTTTATCTTTAAAAAAATACTGAGTCCAGAGTGCCTAAAAAAAACAAAAATGCACACAAAAACTAATTTGTAATCACACTATTCTTATTTGTACCATTAAATGCATTAAAATACATATGAACAATAAAATAACAGCATTAACTGAAAAGACACTAAATAAAAAATGATCACACTAAAATCTCAAAGACCCCTGTGCAGATGATGTAGAGCGCAGACTAACCATACACAATTTCAGAAAGAAAAAAAAGATTTGACAGACTAATTATTTTTAAGAAAAGCATGATTATGATCAACTGAATTTCACAATTTAAAGTCTGGAACAAAATTAAGAGCTTTAGGATGAAAGTTTTGCTTAAGAAGAAATATCAGCTTAAGAGCACACTGAAACCATTGTCTGCATTTGATGATTTCAAAATGGAAAGCGGGGAATAAAGGACAAGAACAATTCAGGCTACAGAGTTTTACAGACAAAAACATTCTGGATGTATGACTCATTAGGAACCAATATTACAGTGATAAGAACGTGAAAAGTGAAACAAAAGGTAACTTAAGCCATTGAAATGACTACAAAGATATTAGAGAGATTATTAAATTACAAAACCAGCCAAAAATTTAGAAGATAATGAACCGAATTGGAATTTTATAACATAACTGTACATAATTCTTTATGGTGTCCTAAAGCAATAGCAATGTGGCTTTGATAAAAATATCATACTTTCTGATTATCCACAGCCCCATCAAAAAGTCGAAATTCATTTGTCAAATTTCGAAAGCATTCGTGAACTTATTAGTAACTAATTTTTTGACAAGCTAATGTAAGAAAGGCAAAAGCCATTTTTAAAATGGCAGTGCACTAAGAATTTTATAAAAAAGTAGTTTGTCAATAAAAGCAAAAATCAACAATAATAAAATGAGAAACCTATAAATCTTTTTTTTTTTTTTTTTTCCTTTAAAGAAAAAAAAACAGAATTGCACAAAATCAAGCACAACTTTGGCACAGCACATCAGCCAACAATAAATAAAGCAAATAGTTATTGTAAACATGATATGGCCCATCATCAAAATAATTTCTGACCAACGTTCTAACACTTTGCTTGCATTTTTCTCTCATTGTATTTCCATGAAATTTGGTCGTTTAAGAAGTCAAATTTCATAGAATGTGAATTTTTGCATTCTACATTATTAGGCAAAATAGCATAATTCTGTAGAAATGCAACACTTTTTCATCTGTCAGCACACACCACAGACCTAATATGATTCATTACAAGAAAAAGAAGTATACTCAATTACAAAACAAAACACTAATTAGAGAAATGATGATTGAATTTCAAAAGTACAAATCCACATATACTTAAACAGATGTTCCCATATACTTAAACAGGTACTCGCATACCTGGGTTGCCACATAACTATTTTCGCAACATAATGCATTGCCTCGTTAATACTTCCAGCAACTTTTCTATGAGGGAGCAGATTATCAGAAAATACAAGAAATGTACATTTACATTAAGCATATAAGTTTTACTATTTTCAACTAGACTCCATTTAATTAATACACTGCCTTAAAACTAAATAGGACTATTTTCTTACGTTCAGCCATTTTTTATTATGTGTGCTTTAATCAATCTAGTTAATTGGAAATAAATACACATGCAAATGAACATTTCACCTATTTACAGTTAAATATACACTGACGAGCTAAAACATTATGACCATCCCCACATTTTCCAAAAAACTCATCTGGATGATGTGGAGAGCATGTCATTAAGTGGAAATCATATTTAACTCCTACTCGAGAAGGTAAGAATCATTCTTGCACTTACTTCTGAGAGTGATGGGAAAGGCTGCTGATCTAAGCGAATTTGATAGAGCGCAGATTGTAATTGCCCGAAGACTCAGAACAAGTATCTCCAAAACCGTACAATCAGTAGGTTGTTCATGATCAGCCATTGTTGTATTTATGCAAAGTGGATAAAATGATAGTGAAACTAGCAACAGACATCAGGATGTTGGACGTCCACAAGTCAAAGAAAAAAGATGCTGGAGACTGTCCCACTTGGTACAGCAAACTCAGTGCCAGACAGTGGCTCAGAAGACAGCAAAATACAGTGCAGGTCCAAGTGTAAGTGTTTCAGAACACACAGTTCAGCGGACACTGTTAGATATGGGACTGTGCAGCAGATGTCCCATTTGCATGCCTCTGTTGACCAAGCATGATCACTGTCAACTACACCTACGGTGGGCCTGGGAACATCAAGACTGAACCATGGCCAATTGGAAGACAGTTGCCTGGTTGTAAGAATCGTGATTTCTCATTCATCACATTGATGGTCATCTCAGGGTTCGCCATCTGCCATGTATACAGCTGTTCTCCCAGTACAGCAAGTCATTCACAGGTAGTGGCAGTAATATGCTTTGGGACACGTTCTCAAGGGAGGCTACGGGACCCTTAGTTGTGGTGGAATAGACCATGAAAGCTGCGGACTATCTGAACATAACTATGGAACAGTTGTACCCTTAAATTACCCCTATTACATGGCATCTGTCTTTCCAATTGGAAATGGAATCTTTCAGCAAAACAATGCCCCATGTCATAAGGCTCAAATTATGTTGGAATGGTTCAGGGAGCATAAGAATGAATTCCAATTAATGTCCTGGCTTCCTGACTCATGAAATCTCAACCCAACAGAGCATATTTAGGATGTTATGAAGCGGCAGCTCAGAGCTCAGACACCACCATGTCAGAATATCTCGCCTTTGCATGACCGCTGCTAACATATTTGGTACAACCTGTCTCCAGTCATCTACCAAGAACTTATGACTTCAATGACAAAGTTAGCTGCAGTGGTTTTGCAGGCCAAAGTTTGTGCAATGCATTATTGAGTACGTGGTCATAATGTTTCAGCTTTTCAGTTAGTTTTATGACAATCTAAAGAACTAGCCCATAAACAAGTCAAATGTGAATGTCATATGGGAATTTTGTCATTGTTAATGAAACTCAGCATTCAACTTCACTCTTATAAATGACATTTGAATTTCTCTCTTCAGTAAGTGTTTTGACAATCTAAAGAACTAACCCATAAAGGAGTCAAATGCGAATGCCATATGGGAATTTTGCCATTGTAAATGAAACTCAGCATTCAACTTCATTCTTATAAATGACAAACAACATGCACCCCACATTAGCTACCTACTAATGGCTTTCTACTTCATAATTTTGCAATGTCAATCTGATAAAACTGCATTACTTGGTACCTCATTTTCATAATAACATTACAGCCAATATAAACTAATAACATTGTGGCAACAAACTGTTCATGCTTTTGGTTAAATTACAAAAATGATTTATATGTCCTATATAAGTAAAATTAAGTGATAATATTGGTTTTTCCTTATCTTTTAATGCATAATTTAATTGCACAGTAACACATCATTTAATGTATTTACAGCAAACATTTTTGTTACATACAAGAGATAATTTGCTTTGCAGCATAAATTGCTAACTGCTACTTATAACAAAGCACTCCAAATACTATCAGCTGTTTATGTTAAATGAAGAGAAAACCATGAAGTCAACCAGTTTCACTACTAGAAACTAAGCCTGAAACAAACTGCTATTGTTCCACGGGCCAACAACTACCTCACACACATCTACTAAAAAAGAAAAAAAAAAAAAAAAAAAAAGAAATTCCTTTCTGGACAGTAAACAAAATGATCATTTGTTCTATGTAAAAATACATAAAATCTATTTTATTCTCATTTGCCAATCTTTGTCTTAACAAACTATTAATAATAAAATAATACTTTTCATTTAAAATAGCTGCATTTTAAACAATGTACAAGTATATAATCATTCAAATAAAACAAACAATTCAAAATATTCATTCTGCATAAAGTTATGAACAACAGATTAATTTATACTTATAAGAAAAACAAAAACACAGAATTTTTTTAGCCACTTCATACAGAACAGCTAGGCTTTCTACAGAAAATAACTAATTTTATTTTTATTTAAGAATTCATACCTGATGAATTTTGTTATGATAATTCAATGACGGCATATCACTATTTTCATGCTCAAAAGAGTTAAAACAAAAATTTGGACCCAAGTGCTGAGATTGGCTTGCTTTCTCTGTGAAACCCACACTGTCACTATCAACTACAGTGGAATGTGACATATACTCCTGATTATTCTTTTTCTCACTGTTATATCGCATCTGAGACCACATGTTATTCTGAGTTGAAGTTGGATTACTGCAACTGAAAAAAAAAAAAATTATTTAAATCTTTATAAAAAAATATTTAAAATTATTTAAATAGTAATAGAAATTTCTCAGCCATTTTGATGCCAAAAAGCATCAAAATTTCAAATAAAAAAATGCATGTTTTTCTACTTTCTTTAACTTCTGAAACTTCTCTGAAGTTCTGAATGCATGATATAATGTGCTATTTTAAGAGATGGTAGGAGCAAAAATAATTTTTTCAGCACATTATTGAGAAAAGGTAAAATGTTTAAAGCACCCCTAATGAGAAAAGAGAGAATACTAGAAATGTTATGAGAGCATGGAAGAAAATTTTATTGGAGAAAGTAGGCACGAAAAAAAAAGATGATTCAAACATTTTCTACTCATGATCCCCTGCCAAAGAAATTATAGTTATCAAACAGAAAATATAACAAAGCTAAAATATGCCCCTGAATCCAAGGTTTGTCTGTAAGCTGAGAATAAAAGTAAGATTCTGTATAAGTAATCACTTTCATATTTGGTTGCATCATTCTGAAAGAATGTAGGTTGGCTCATGTAGATTATAGCAAAGCACACTGGGGCTATCTGCCTAACGGAAGGGATCCCTTCGTGGAGGACCTTTCTAAGGGTAACTGGCTCATATACACATTTGGAAAACCATGAAAATGTCCATGCAGCCAGCCCATTGATGGGATTCAAACCTCAGACCAAACTACCAGTGTTTAGCAACATTACCGATCAGCTACTGGTTGGCCTGAAAGAATGTAGGAACTCCTTACCATGGGAAGTCTTTGGGTTAGGAATGTCCGAGCCATTTACCCTAGTATTTTGTTACATTAGGTCTACTATTATTTGGAGCATATTTAGGAATGCAAACAGTGATTCCCCTCCCTTATCCTACAGTAAATTGCACATTAAATGATTGATCTCAAATCAGTGGACTACTAGTATTTTCAGAAATGAAAGTTCCCAAATATGCTCTAGTAAATATATTGCTTTTCTTTGGGGGTAAGGTTTTGGCTGCTGGATAAGACCTTTTCTTCATTTGAATGTCTAAATTTCCTTCCAGGGAAAGATAGGAATCTGGTTATAATGAAAGTTTTCCATCAAAAAAGGTTCTTAATACAGTTGGGGGGAACATGAAAGCAGTACATTTAGTATGGGTAGTAATCACATTCCAAATCTATGACTTGCTCCAATGTTTTTGCAGTTTTTTTAAAACTTTGGCCAAGAAACTTGGTGGCCACGAGTCCAAAAACAGATCAACCTCAATTTTGGAAGTCCTGAGCAGAATGGAAGATAACACCAGCAAGATGTAGCTACAGATGTGAAAAAGTGTAAGAAGTCCAAAGAAGAGATGTCAGACTATATGGTGGGTGTGGCAAAAGATCACATTTGAGTCCATAGACAGTCCAGCTGGTGAATGAAGACACATGTTATCTTGCAATATCTTGATGGAACATTACCTTTTTGCACTGGAACTCAGTTCAATGTTTCTGTTTGATAGCAGCATCAACACGAACTAGCATCTTACTATACCCCTTACTGTTCATAGTTTTACCTTTTTCCAGATACTCTTTGCCGATAATACCATGTCAATCCCACCAGATTCAAAGCATGATTTTTTTTTTTTTTTTTTTTGGTTAGTCAAATTGCACTTTGCTACGCTGCCAATGGGCTCACCGGGCACAGAACAACAATCTTTTTGGCCTGTCTTGTTGAAGTAAATCCACTTTTCATCACAAGTGACAATCCAGTCCAGAATTTTGTTCTTGTGTGTATATTTGAGCAGATTAGGGCAGGTCTGAACACATCTGCCCTTATCTGCTAAAGTCAGCTCATGCGAACCCAACAATTGAACTTGTACATCGAGTTTATATGATGCATAGCACGACTAATGAACATGGCAGTAACATCTAACTCCTTTGCAAGCTCTTGAGAGGTTGCATACTTATTTCCTTCCCCAAGTTCTCACATATAGGCCTCATCAACATCAGTAAGGAGACCAGAGCACCGTGTTTCTTGAATGTCGTAGTCCTTGTTTTTGAACTTTCAGTACCAAACCTTGATAGTGTCATATGATATAACATTAGTACCTAAAGCTGTACACACGATTTGGTAACATTTCGTAGCAGACATTTTGCAACATAACTGAAAGTAAATGATGGTTCTAATCTGGTAACATGATAGTTTGATTTCAGACACGTTGTACTTAATGATACCAATATTTGTTTACTAATTTCACAACACGGTGTCCTAAAGTAAGTCTCTTTCTTTCAAATGCCAAAAATCATTTGACAAAACATGAATAAATATAACAATGGGAATTGTTTGTGCAGATGATATTTGTGGTGGTGGGAAACTTTTATTAAATCTCCATATTATTTCTTAGCATACATTTCCAATTCTTAATTACCTTTAAAATAAAATGTTACAAGATCAAAAAGAATTTTTTGCTAAAACTTTAGTTTCATAAAATATGCACTGGAACTTATCTTATTAATGACTCCAATAATGCACTCTGGTTAGAGCTTAATTTATCTCAAAAACTTAAATGTACCCGAGCAGTACTCTGGTGAGCTATACCACTATTTAACATGTTGACTGCCACTACGAGATAACTTGTAGATTGCATTCTTTACTAGGAAGCCAAATACGAGTTATCCCGTACTGTGTTTACTTGCCATTTTTGTGCAGCTACGAATAACCTCGGAATATATCAGTGCTAATATCGATAGATGGCTTCTGGGAAAAGAACAAAAAATCAATGCTGGCTTGCATGAACAGAAAATTTATTAAAAAAATTAACAAAAATATAATTATAAAAATTAAAAACATAATATGTTAGATCGATTTGGCTTCTTGAACTGGAATCCGAAAAGTGCCACGGCAGTCAACGTGTTAACACTGGTTATTTATTACTAAGGTAAATTAAACATGCATGTTAAAGGACAGTCCTTTTGAACTTTTGCAGTTTTTTTTAAAATACAAACTCCATAACAAAGTTTCAAATACTGCAATACTCCAGTGAACATTCCTCACAATTGCTGTTCAAATTGCTAGTTGTAAGAAGAGGATTGGAATGGATTATTTAATTATGGCAATGCACATAAAGGCTATCTGCCTAAAAGGAGGGATGCCTTCGTGGAGGACTTTCTAAGGGAAACTGGCTCATATACATGTTACACGTGGGGAAAACCACGAAAACGTCTGTGCTGCCAGCCTGTTCACGGGACTTGAACCTCGAACCGAACTACCAGTGTTCAGCGTCTTTACCACTCAGCCGCTGGTGGGCTGTAAGAAGAGTTTTCTAAATAAAAAATCACTTAGGACCTATACATGCATATTTTGCAACTAAGAAATTTTTCTACATTGTCTGAGTTACAGCAACTGGAGCAATAAAATAGATCTCCACATTGGCATTGATGATTTTATGAACAGAAAACAAGCAAAATAATAATACAATTTTAAAATGTTGGAACTGAAGTTTTACTTTAAAGTCAATGCTTTATATTTATTTCTCCATGTTTAATTTTGACATTATTTGGAAATTTGCTAGTGCACCAAGAGCAGCCACAAATTTGAGACTGCCCTAGGAGGCAAGAGTTCTGGCTATGCCACTGCCCCCAATCCCATTTTTCAATTAATGAAAAAATTAAAGCCTGTATCTGTACCAAAATCTACTGACAACAGATGCAGTAATTCCTAAAAAACAATCTCTGAAGTTTAAACCATGCATTTTTATTAAAAGGGGGAATGAAAATTAAATAAGAGAAGCATTCATGTAATTCATTTACTAAAAAAGAAGATGGGAACCTATTTGTTACAAACACTTTGAGTGTTTCAGTTTATAGTTTAATAGAATAATAAATTATTTTAACCTAATCAGTAATAAAGTAGAAAAAATATCAATTAATAATTATTTGGAAAGAGTTATTGTATTAATTTCAAAGAGCTTGAAAAACACATAAAACATAAAAATGCAAAAAAGTATTTTAAAATATCACTTTGCACTTTTATATTTCATGTAAAAATAAATTGCAACTGTTTACAATGTTGCATTTAATTTTTCAAACTATTTGTTACATTTAAATGTTCCAATTAATATTGAATAAATACGGACTAATAATTGTGCAAGCACAAAGCTCTGGAGCTAAATTACATGGCAGTACCTTTCAGGCATTATAGCCAATAAATACCACAAAAAAAAAGTAATATACGCTCTGATTGAAAACATATCACTAGAATATCTCATGCATTCAGGAAAACATTTAATTACGAAAATTCACAAAAGTCATTTCAGAAGTCATTTCATATCTGCATATTTTATATTCCTGCATGTCTTAAACTTTGCATATGAGATTCTGCATATTTTATACTCCTGTGTATTCTTAATTTCACACATGAGATATTTAGAATTAACCTTACCCATTAGAGGCAAACATCCCACCATTTAAGGTTAAACCTAAAAGCTCTGCATGCTCTTGAAGAAAAGCAGAATTCAGATGATCATCATCTACAATTTTTGATACCAAGTCATCAAGACCACATCCATCACTTCCTACATGAGGTGTTGTGAATCCTTCAGTCACACCACATGATGCATTTGTACGAAGAGCCATGATATCAGGGTCTTTGCAGGAATCAATGACCTAATATTCAGATAAATAAGAGAAATGTAAAAAATCTACATTTTTTTTAGTTTGAACTATATACTGGTTCTATAATGCTTTTATAGAAAACTAAACATTTAAACAAAAACATTTTTATACTGAACAAAAATATGAATTAAAGACTTAATACTGCACTTTTTCTCTCTTGATAATTTTGTAAAGACCTTGTGATTTGAATTTACTTTGCCCTATTTCTGTTTTCTGTTAACTTACGGCCTGTGTTACACTTACTCAATGTTCAAGAACATAGGTATTTGTCTCTAGAAAGAAGTAGTACACATTTTCTAAACTTTAGAAAGTTTTCCTTCCAAAATTTTTTAATTAATGTTATCTCAGCATTTTGCTTGTTATAAATATAAACGCTTTTCTCAAAAGCATCTCACATGAGAATATTTTCAAGCAATGACTATGGAATTCAATACAAATTTTGCAAGCATTTGCTTTATACTAGTAATATATCAGACTGATATTTTTAATGAATAAATGTGCCATTACTGCAACCCACAAAAGATCTTCTTAATGCCATGTATTATATGCCTCAATACACAATCCTTTTGTTTCTCGTTTGTGCATACATCTTGCTTGTGTGAAATTGGTCAGCTTCATTCCTTAAACACTGCATCCCACTAAAATTAAACTTTTAATTTTCTAGGCTTTTTCTTGTTTTCCATACCAAATAGAACAATTTTCGTGATCTAACAAAGTGAACTAAATATTAAATTAAGTATGAATGAATAATTTCAAGCATTTTATACCAAAGACATTGCAAATTATATAAAATTTAATTAGTTATTATTGTAAAGCAAATGTAAGAAAAATATAGATACATTCTGCAAACCAAACTTACATCAGTATATTATTCAGTAGTATATATAGTATATTATTCATATTTCAAAATAAAAATGAAGAGCTAAAAATTACACTGAATTGAAAAAGGGTTTAATTACCCGCTGAGTGGCTTGGCTTTTCAGAACTGCACATTAAAATTTATTTAAATTGATTTGTAGTTAAATTTGAACAATTACTTATCTGAGTCTTTGTTTTCATAAACTCCCATTCATTTATATTTACATCATTACAGTAAGAAACAAAATATTTAAAATTATAAGCTACTGCAAAATAAATGAAAAAAAATTGCATGACCGGATAAAGACAGTCATGCCACTCAGAGGGTTAATAAAGTTATTTACTATACAATTACACAGAATAGAGTCTTTTTAACAATTTATTTTTGAAAGGCATCTAAAGAGATGGTAATAGAACAAACATAATTTTGAAGAGAAGCATGAACAATAGCTCACTAAGAGGTGAAGGAAAGAACTATGGTTCAATAAAATTTATCAGATACAAGGCGGGTAAAGTATTTTCTGCAACAAAATGTTATAGTAGCTTTTAACTTCTTTTCATTTTGAGAACAAACCTAATAAACTATTTATCAAATTAAGTATAAATAACTGATTTTTATGCATTACCCTCAAAAAATAAGAACTTAGACTTTTATAAAAAGTTAACCCACCTTATTATTACTAAACAAATGAAAGAAATACACATAGAAAATATGCATCTAAACCATTCAAAAAAGTGACTATTTTTTAAATGAAAAATTAAACTCGGGGGGAATGGGGGAGAAACCTGTTCATTTTGCAAAAGAGCTTTATAATAGCACATTATTACTAATGAATATTACAACTTTCAAAATAAAACAGAGGAAATAATTATATAGGATTGAAAAAGTATTTAATATACTTATGGATTACAAAATAGAATAATACAGTGTAATGATCTCTAAATTACATCACTTATTTTTGAAAGCAATTATATTTCTAAGCAAAGACACAGTTACATTCCTAACGAGGATATTGAATACCAGCTCACTAACTTATGAACAATGAACAGGAAAGCGACAGATGGATGAAAATGTGTCAAACATAAGCTCCACTAAATACTTTTGCTTTCTTTTTAAGATAGACAATTTTTGTTTATTGGTTACCATTTGAAATAGTATTTTTAGTGCTATTAGTTACTATTTGAAATAGTATTTTTAGTGCTGATAATTACTATTTGAAATAGTATTTTTAATGCTATTAATTACTATTGAAATACAGTCAACGGTCGTTAATCCAGATTCATCGGGACTTCGGCGATTCCGGATTATCGATTTTTCCGGATTATAGATCATCAGTTTAAATCTGGTAAGATGGCATGCAGAAATTATAAAATTAAAAATATGAAACCATAATTTATGAAATAAAGAACAACTATGATCTAAAGGGTATCAAAATTTACAGAAAAAAAAGCTTAATATTTATTTGTTTACTTTATTAAACATTTCTTTCAATGTAAGTTGTTTAAATTGCTTCATTTTTTGTGCTAATACTTTCTCTTTAATTCTATCACAATTTCTTGTTCAGTTACAAAGTTCCGCTGTTCAAGTCCTAAAATTTCTGTGTCAAGAATACCGACTAATTTGTCAATCGAAATTTTTTCGTTTTCAATAACCTCTGTGTCACTTTCTTCACTATTGGAAGTGAATATAATGACAAGGAATTTGATTTAAATGATATGAAAAACGGAGTACAACAAGATGAAATACTACATTTAGCAAGGAATTATAAGCCAAATAAAATTAAAACATCTGCCCTGAAGATAAGGATAGTGCTGACAGATCAACTTCCAATTCATTGCGCACCGTGGCGTTCCCCCTCCCCTGCCGCAGAGCAGCGTGAAATTGATAAACAAATTTCGGAATGGTTAGAGAAACAAAGGATATGCCTTTATTCAATTTTTGCAGCAATTCTACTTTTTGTTTGATGGACATAGAAACATACTTTCGCTTTGTAGATCCTTTGGGAGCTCCAGCATTGGAAATTCTATTTGACATAATTGAAAGTTCATATTTTGCTCTAACTTTTATAAAATTGCTCTAACAGTCTGCAAAAAAATAATAAGCCGGATCCAATTCGAAGATTAAGGAACAACGCAATCTGCAACATTAACTGAAATAGATAATTAGATAATTTTAGCTTATACCATCCGTTATACATTAAATGCGCATGCGTAAACGTATTATGCGCACATGCATATGCGCAGCCGTAAAGGTGTTATGCGCATGCATCGGGTCTTATGCGCATGCGTCAAGCTTTGAGGTCCGGATTATGGGTGTCTGAATTAACGACTTTTGACTGTAGTATATTTTAGTGCTTGAAATGGTTGAACAGTCCCCCTCCCCCTCCCCTTAACTTCAAGAACTTTATGGATAATGCTTCAATTTTCCCTGACTTTTTTATAATTTTTTTTTATGTTTTCAATACTTTCAATGACCATTTTGCATTTCTTTAACTCTAGAATATTTTCCATGTGAATCTTGCACTGAATTTTTGATAAGGTATCAAAACAGTGTTAAATATACAGACCTATTGCAACATTTCACCCTGAAAATAATTTGTTTCAAAAATAAGATTCCTAAACTTATATAGATATTAAATGAAAACAATTTAATAAGCACATCATAGCATTAAAAAATTAAGATACAGAATTTTAGCTGCAGGTTAATTTTTTTTTTTCATTTTCATACAAATTAATAACAAAAAAAGGTATGATAAAAAGTAATAACTAATTCATTCAAACTCAAATTTAAAATGCTTTTAATAATGCAATAAAATAATAATATATCTTAAGGAAAAGCATTCAACTTTCATTGAATACTTATAAAAGTCTTTGTGTTTGTAATATTATACCAATGCCTCATTTAACATTCCTGAAGTCTGTTTTTTTTCCCTTTCTTATTCCCTCCCTTTTATCGCTTGGGAGGATTCCAGGATTTCATTTGCTTTTGAAAAGTTTTTACTTTTTATAGTATTCATTTGGATACCAGCTCATTTTTCCATTATGCATAATTTCATATACTGCAATAATTTTTGACTAAATTTAAAATTATCACTTGAAAATATTTCTTTGTCTGATGAAATTTTAGACAAATATTGGCTTTGACATATGTTATCAATTATGTTAATAACTGAGTTATAAGCCTGATATAAATAATCTTTGAAGCACATAAAAAATACCGCAAACTACCTGCATAATATTCTTGGGAAATGAATGCATAGTGGCATTTATAATTAATTATATTTAATATAAGCTAGGGATCTACAGCACTTCAGATGAAATATTCTTTGTTCAAAAAAAAAAAAAAAAAAAAAACTACAATTTAGGAAGCAGTAATTCCTGTCAAATATATCTAAATGATTTTCCAAAAATTAAGCTTGCATAGCAAATTAGTACATGATTTAGCTTTGTGAAAATAAACTAGTGTGGCTGCTAAATCATATGATGAGATCAATTACGATTTAGTTTCAAATATGAAAATTACGATATGCAAATCATGTCTGGCTGAAGACAATACCTTTCTAAAGCCTTTGAGTAGATGAATTTAACTGCTGATGGAGAATTTTTGAAATGAAAGTGAATTATAAGATTCAATGAAAAATAAATTCAATTACGACTTATAAAGATAAATACAGTACAAAGCCCACAACCTGAAATGATCTAATATCTGGACCTTTGGGCAACCACACAAAAATAAATAAATAAAGCCAGAAAGAGAGAAAATCTGAAAGAATTCAGATTTTAATGTCACACCAGAAGGGTTGTGTTAAGACCTTTTAGCCCTCACTGAGCATTACATCTTACCAATCTGCTCTTGGACCCACTCCCGCTAACACAAATTTTGTCTTTTAAGCTTATTTACTAAGCACTGCTTCCTTCGCACTTACACCTCATACAATTCAACAGCAAAATCACAAAATTTTTAAAACCAGCATAGCAGCATATGTTTAGAATTCCCTATACAGTATTAAGTGTTAGCATACATTTTCCTTTCAGTCCATTATCAGGTCTTCATATCAATGTTCAGTCTTTTTTTATTAAGATGACTAATAAAACTTTTTTTTGGGTCTTTTTATTAACTTTTTATGCATTGAACAATATTTATTAATTATCACATTCTTCACACTTACATCACATAAAATTCAGCAGCAAAATCACAAAATATTTAAAAACAGGATATCTTTAGAATTCCCAATACAGTATTCTATATACATTGTTTTATATCCTCTAATCTATTTCTTTAAAAACTGGCTGCGAGAGTGGCCAGCCACCTAAAACAGTTATCACAAAAAGTATATAGTGGTTTCAGTTAGTACAGCAAGAGTTAATTTCATAAAAAATATTTGGACATTTTATTTATTTGAATGCATTTCCGTTTAAATCAATCATATTGAAAAATAGAAAATATATTCTAAAAAACTGTGTTTATTGCTTTTAAATCATCTAGTTTGCTATTCAGTAACTGTCCAGAGCAAATTTGAAAGTTAAATCTTATGCTTTAATGAATGGCAACATCCTGGCTATGGAAGATATCAGTATTGTTTTATTTCCAGTACTGGCGATATGTTGCTTTTAAACTGCAGAGTTTGTTAATAAAGTGAAAGACAAATATCTTACATTTCTGAGAATGGCAACACGCTTGCACCCTAGAGATAAAAATATTTTATTTTGAACAGTGCAGCCATTCTTCACTGTCCCATTGCTGACTTTGTTAATCAAAAATTAATTAAATGTGTACTAAATATGAAGTAAATAAAACAAATTAAAAATTAAAAATGCAGGCTTCCAAAGTTCACGTTTCTGTGGAGAACTATTAGAAGTCAAAATCTGGCAGCTCAAGGTGCCATCGTTTTTCAACAATGTAAGGAACATAAATACATACAGATTTTTCATTATTTAATTTCTTTAAAAATAACACATGGCAATTACATTTGATGGTAACAATTTGAAAACTGATTTGGGCAATGTGCTTCGAGACTAATAATACTTCTGGTGCTAAAAATCTCCCCTTAAATGTCTAGAAAATGAGAAAATAATACCAAAATGAGGCAGGGCTGCCATAAATGTCATTATCCTCCAGACTAGCTGAGATTTCTGCACATCAGTTTTAAACACTTTTTATTAACTAATTACAAATCAACTCTAAAAAAGCAAAGTTTAAGGATAAAATCTGGAAGATATATCCCTGACTCCTTAACAATGAAGACAACATATGAAAGGTATATACTGGGATATCACGAGTTTGTGTCCCTTTAAGCATTAATTCTTTTGAGACGGTGTGGCTTTGTTTAAGACGTTCTCTCAGGATGGATAGAAGTCGAAAGGAATCATCCCACAGGATGGGAGTTTTGCATCCACAAAGCCTAACTTTTGAAAAAAAAATTACAAAAAATTTTACGTCCTAATGTCATAATTTCTGGTACTATTTTAGATTATTACTTAAGCTATCATATATGTTAAAATTAGCATTCAATAATCTTCCTTTACATGAAAATTCATAAAATATTACTTACTACTTTGAAAAATAATTTTCAGAAGTGCTTCTCCAATTATTACCATGTTTTAATTGATAAAATGCATAAATAAATTTTTAAATTAATAAAAAATACAAGAAAGACTATTTACACGAAGAAGTAAAATCTTTCACATGAACTGGAAGGCAAATACTCAGTGAGCTCAGTCTTTGACAAAATGTCCATATCAGAATCATGACAAATATCGCTCTCTAACTCTTTAGAAAATGAATCATCACTCTTATTCAATTCACTAATTGGCTCATCTACCATGCGAGTATATCCTCCGATTGATAAATTATGCTTGCTCGCCATAATGAACTGAAGTCAAGGCTTTCCGAAATAAAAAGGGAAGTATGCAATAGAAGCAATGCAAAGCATAATAGAACCCCACAGAGTAAGGATGAAAAATCCTACATAGTAGCAAAAAAAGAATAAAAATGGATTCGAAGTCATATCAGAAACATGAATATTTACATCGTGTGGTAAGTTAAAGAGCCAAGTTGTTTATATTATGCTTTCCCTTCTCCTCCGCAACAGCTGACACCTACATTAGGCAGAATGTGACAAAATTTACGGTCAAGATCCTAAAACTATATCCAGTTTAAAAGAAATGGACACGGGATGCCATCTAGTGGTACTTAAATCGTTTCGTTTCTGGTCACTATCAAAAACATGGCAGCCAAGAGTGAAAAAGAAAATGCTCTGGCACGTCAGCATGCTGGCCAGAAAATGAGTGTGTTTCTTATTGGCCCATATGCATGACAGTCGCCGCAAAGGGGGTTAAAGCCAGAGGAGGACAGCTGAAGGTGGCATCCCTAACATGCAAATAAAAAATAGCCAAATAGTCCAATGCACTGTTCACAGATAAGTCAAGATTTGAGTAGAATCTGATAATAGGCATATGAGTATCTGAAAAGATGAAAAAACATATAAGTTCACTAAGATCACTGAACACAATTCCTGCAAAGCTAAGAGTATAATGATAATGGGTTACAATTCTTTAGAGCTATTGCACTGACCTGATTATCTTAAAAGGAGATACTGTGATGGTTCAAAGGTATTACCAAGATGTTCTTGACCCTACTACAAACTGTGTACTGAAATCAGATGGTCCAGTTTTTATTCTTACAGATGATGATGCACACTCACAGAGAATATAACTAGTAAATGAATACTTCAAGAATGAAAGTATCACTCTCTAAGTCTTTAGAAAATGAATCATCACTCTCATCTGTTTCAGTAAATTGTTCATTTACCATATGAGTGTATTCTTCCTATGATAAATAATGTCTTTGTGCCATAATAGACTGGAGTTGAGGCTTTCCAAAATAAAAATGGAATGACCCAAAATATATCTGAAAGCAACGCAAAATATAACAAAGCTCCACATAATAACCCTAAAAGACCGTACATAGAGAAAAAAAAATAAGGAAGCGGATATAAATTAGACATGCAAAATATTAGCACGTGGCGATTTAAAGAGCCCAGCTCTGTTTACATTACGCTTTCCCCCCACCCTCGCAACAGCTGATGAGTAAAATACCGAAGTCGGGCAGAATATATACAAACTGAAGGGCAGGAACCTAAAACTGTATTCATTTCAAAAGTAATGGACATAGGGTTCCATCTAGTAGTTTTCAAAAACATATTCCAGGTTAAAATCTGTACATGCATCGACTGTCTTCTGAAATCAATATCTAGTGAGGCGTAGATGGGACGCCCGGCTGTGATAGATGTTGTTAGGGAATGCATATACGGGACGCTCGTGCGGAAAGGGTTAGAATAAAATTTATCTTTTGAACTAACTTACATAAAAGTGACAAAGTCCTTTTATTTAAGGCTTTGGTGCACTTTCGCTAAAATTATGATTTATCTCAAACACTGAGAAGCATCAGAGCTAGGCTTTGATAGGCTCTGGTGCAATTCAAGCTATGTCACATACCTTATTATAAAAAGTTGCATTTGTTTAAACAGTTTGCACTTACTTTTTCTTAATGTATAAAGCCTTATGTATAAATGAGTACAAACATATGCATATTTATTATAATTTTTAGTCACAAATATGTAACTGAATTGCTTAACTTTATGTGAAATTTTGAGTCAATCAAAGTATAACTTTTTCAGTTATTTCAAATTTACTCTTGCATGCTTAACTTTTAAATAGTAGTGTAAATTGCAGGTATTTCCTGCACATAGAACAATTAACTGAAAGGTTTTAAAACTTCTGCAAACGCAAAATGAATTACTACCAGTAAAAATCAACAGAAACATGTTTTTAAATGCATTGCTTAAAGATATTCACAAGGTGGAGGATTAATCAATATTTTACTCCAGTCCTTGAATATCTGCTCAGCTATACAGCAATACCACTTCTTTCTTCTCTTTGTAAGTCAACAGCTTTGAATAATATTATAACACACTGAGGTACTTTTATTTAAAAAATTAATTCCTGATTTAGGAAAAGATGTTACAATTTAACTCTTACCTCTTTATCAAAGTATGCAGATGGCAGTCTTTGACTAAATGGTGAATGAGCCCAGGATATACAGGTGCTCCTTTCATGGCTACCAGAAGTTGAATTATTTATGTATTTTAAAGTAGGCTGTATTTGTTCATTGGTAGCAAGACATTCTGGCATGTTATGATCATTGTGAACCAGATTAGAACCACAATCTTCCTTCACCAAATGACTGTTCATGCATACATTGCGAGAAAGAAATGAAAAATCTTCATTACTGCTGCAAGTTCTGAGTTTTAGAGACGATTCCGCTGAAGGAAGAAAATTAATTGTGGAGGGCTGAGTAATAGAACCGCTGGTAACATGCTGACGACTTGCTGAGCTGTTGTTCCTTTCAGAAACCTTGTAAAATGGAATAGTATGTGTAAAATAATGAAACAGGTAACAACATATACATAAATAATAAAAACCTACATACAGTATTGTTATTTGAAAATAAAATTTAAATGCAAAATGTTTACAAATTACACTCAGATTAATAAGTTTAAAAGAAACTAACACCAGATCTGTCCTCCCCAGAAGTAAAGAGACAAAATGAAAATTTCCGGAAACTAGACCACATAACAATGAAATTCAATATAATAAACACGATGTACAACAATAAAAGAAAATGCTCTTCGGCCAAGTATTATCAATAGACATACAAATATCACAAATATCAAGAGACAAATATCTAGAAATAAGACATACAAATATCACATTAGCCCAAACACTAGATTGTTTCATCTCCTATTAAAATGCAATTTCGTGACCCACCCACTTTTCTTTATCCAGCAGTCTAAGTTACAAAATATATTAAGATAACTTACCATTTGAAAACTAAAGAAAACTATTAAAATACCCACACAGTTCACACATTAAACCAAAATTAGAAACAGGATCAAACTACCAGCATTCAATTGCCTTACACATTCACCCACTGCTGGGTTTTACTTTAAATTGAAAGAAAACATATTAGCTTTAACACATGGTAAGGTTACACTATCTTAATTTTTATAGCAATTTCAATATACTGAGTTTATATCTGCAAGATTATCACACATTCAGGCCAATACAGCATATTGTGTGTACATACCATCATCCACATAACGCAAGGCTGTAACGTATGTTAAGCATAATACAGATGACTAGGCATTTTCTTTAATTTAAAAATACCTTATATGAGGATCACCACACCATCAACAGACACAAATTTAAGAATTATGGAACATGACAGCATACAAAAAAAAAAAAAAAAAAAAAAAAATCAGAAAACGGTCAAAACTCAGTAACATTCATTTTGCTGTGAAATTTTACTGAAGTAAGCATAATTATATAATCAATAACACTCATTACAATGCTTATGGAAACTAATAACTATAACGTCCACAGCCACATATATAAAATATTCTCAGCAGCAGCTTGGAGGCACAGTAATGAATATTTTGATTTGCAAATAAAAATACTTGTGTGATAACACTAATGCCTCTAGACCAGAGGTTTTCAAACAAGGAGGAAATTACTTCAAAGAAGAATGCAATCAGCATGGTGCAAGTACCAAAGTACTTGCACCAAAAGGCACACTCTTGTTTTAGAAGATTATAAGAATTCTGATGTCATTCCTTTCTTTCCATCAATTAGCTATAAATCTGCACATATTTTACAGAAATTTTACTTTCGGTTCATTTATTCTCCCATCAATAAAATTCCGAGTTCCATACACAATGACCTCATTCCAGATATGAATTACTGGGATATTTACAGGATTACTTGCCAGTGTGGTTTAATTTACATTGATCAAACTTAGGAGAGCCTTAAAATTTCACGGTGAAGAACATAAGGTACATGTTAGAAAAAAGGAAACATAGAAGTCCTCTTTTGCCCAGCATTGTTGGTCCAAAAACATCTTCCATTGGTGAATTAGATTTTCTAGAGGTGTTTCACATTCAAAGAAATCCTTCTGTTCTAGTTAACGACCCTAATTCGAATCCATCTTTGCCTTCAGCCATTAAAGAAATTATGTGTTAGTTCTCGTTTCATCAACAGATGGCGCCAATAGCTTAACTTTTGTCCAGCTATTCTTGTCTTACCTTACCTAATCACTACGTTGTATTTCATTCATTTGCGCCTTGGCAGCTGAGGATGATGGTTCAATAAAACCATCAAAACTAGTCCTGTGAAAATTTGCAAATATAATGCTGATTTTTGTTGTTTGACTTATAAATTAATACTTGTTTGGCATGTTATTTTATCTTATTAAAAAAAATCATACTTTGTATCTGGTCAGATTGTCATGGTATTGTCCACAAAGAATATCTGGGAAAAGGTAAAACCCTCGAAAGTAAGGTGATGCCCCTGGATACATAGGTTCTAGTCCATTATTAAGGAAAAACATTGAACTGGATTCTGCTGCAAAAAGGTAATGTTCCATCAAGATAATGCAAGACCACAAGTGTCCGCATTCATGGGACTCTGTAAGGACTCAAATGGGATCATTTGCCACACCCAACATACAGCCCTGACATTGCTCCTTCGGACTTCTACCTTTTTTCACAACTGAAGCTACATCTTGTTCGTGCTATCTTCCATTCTGCACAGGACATTCGAAATGAGGTTGATCTGTTTCTATACTTGTGGCCATCAAGTTTCTGGGCCGAAGGCTTTGAAAAACTACCAAAACATTGGTAGAAAATCAATAGATTTGGGTAGTGATTACTACTCACACTAAAGGTACTGCTTTCATGTTTTTTTTTTTTTTTTTTTTTTTTTTTTTTTCCCCTAACTTTATTAAGAATTTTTTTTGGTGGAAAACTTTCATTACAACAAGATATAAAGGTTGATTACTAGTTATAAGTATTTTTTGTTATACCAGAAACTTTTATTATGCAATTGTATTGTATTTCTGCTTGCATTCTCTATTATTAATAAATATTTTAAATGAAATCATTTAAGATTTTATTAGAAACAACTGACATGTATCATAGCTTACACTGACTTGGATTACATGTGAGCACTTCCAGGCTAAATAGGATACAATAAATGTGAGATGACTTTAAAAAATTTGCTTAATTAATAACTGAGATGTCATTCAGTAGCTTTCATTAGAATAGCGATTACTCAGCATTCCTGCACATATGTGAATAGCAGTTTTGAACTAAACCCCTTAACTGCCATGGGTGTATATATACGCCTTGTTCAGCCAATGCGTTAACTGCTCCAGGCATATATATATATATATACAGAAAATTAAAGCGACGAACAGGGGCATAGCTAGAGGGGGGCAAGGGAGGGGCATCTGACCCCGGGCGCAGAATCCAAGTATATATATATATATATATATATATATATACGCCCTTCCAAAATACTATCATTTGCTTTACGCTGCTGCCTGTAAAATTATTCGCGAAGCTTTGGAATGCAACATCACAATCACCTTGACAAAGTATGCGAAGGAAGATATTATTTCAGAGAAGTGTGGGGAGAAAGTGGAGAGAGGGATGTGTCTAAAGCAGTGAAAGTAATGACTGCGCGGTATTGGCTGGTGTTGTTTGAGTAATTTTTTTTTTTTTTTTTTTTATTCTGTGTCCTCTGTTTTCATTTACTTATTGTAGTAGGTTCCAGGAATAAAGAAAGATATAACAGATGTTTCAAACCCATTTTATCTTTTCTGAATTATTTTTTGATGAACTACTCATGTTTTATATTGTTATTGAAACTAACTATTTTGTAGACGAGTATATGAACCAACACCTTGCAAACGAAAAATCAAGAACAAAATCGTGGCATTCAACCAGTTCAGAAGAAATATATGTTTTTTTAGGCATACTGATTTCACAAGGTTTACACTGAAACCTGATATTACACTTTACGGGTCTAAAAATAAATTGAACAAAACTCCATTTTAGGGATCTTTTTTATTATAAAAACATCATTTTTATTATACTTTCATCTTTTCATTATACTTTTACACAAAACATTAAATTTTGTGCATTCATTTTTTTTTTTTTTTCTTTTATTCTTTATTTTGTGAAAATAAACAGTTTTTGGAAAGTAAAACTTGCACTTATTTTTCTCCTAATACATCACATAACTACGCGTGCCTGTGTGAAAAACCGTGGAACTGGGAAACGAATCTTGTACGTTTTCCGCGGCAGTTAAGGGGTTAAGGAATACGAAAGAGAGAGGAATCTTAGAAAGCTTTAAATTTCCTTCTACAAGGGTTATATCCAAAAAAAAAAAAACAAAAAAAAATGCCTGTTACAAGTGCAGAATCATTCAAAAATATTCAGGTTAACTTATATTTTCTCTGTTACACTGCAGAATCATACAACAGAATACTTACAACATACTTATCAGTACTTTAGGCTATTAAACCCTTTGATGTGCAGCGGTCGCGCCCTGAAACCACCAATTTTCGAATTTTTTTCTCCTCTTTTTCCGAAATTTTTTAGTGAAAATCAATTGATTACTGGTCTTTTACCTCTAAATAACACAAAATGACTGCATAATCATACATGTTTTAAGTCTTAGTACTTCAAATCAGCTGCCTTTTAAAATTCGTTTTCAATGAGACCAAATAACTTCCTTTTATTAATATAAACAACTTTAAATTTCAAAGGTTACTCATTGCACACCATGATTTCTATCATGAACAATAAAAAAAATTGCAATAATTAAACTGCATATATATAAAAAAAAACTTACCTATATTTATGGCATTTGCTTTGCGGTTTCAGGGCGCGACCACTGCGCCACTAGAGCATTGTCTCACAATGCTCACAATCTTCTAGAGACTCGGTGGTCGCACCTTGAAACCACTGCTCTTCACAATGGCGTTTGCTTGCTTTTCAAATAGGAATGTTTATTTCTGCCCGGATATAGATAAGGAGCTTTGAAATCACAGAGTTATTTTATTACTAAACAATACATGCACCTGCTCAGTGAAAAGGTCTTTCTTTTCCAGTGATTTTTCTCTGACCTAAACACACTTGCTTCCCAAGCTAGTATTGTGATTTTATAAATTATTTGGTGTGGTTTAAATTTAATATAAATATACTTTGCTATAATTAAAAATAGAAATCGTGTAAAAGTTTTATTTTAATTTAAAATATTTTGGGACGAAATACAAATAAAATAAATATGAATGGGAAACAAATGATCCGTACCAAAGCTAAAAAGACTAAGCCCCCCTTAACATAAAAAACCACAAATTTCATTTGCCAAATAAAAAGAAACTAAATAACACTGGACACATACCAGTGAAATTTAGAAGATCCAGGCAGTGTACATTTTGTAGCACAAGGAAGAAACGTCTTAGAACAAGATACATATGCGAAATGTGCAATGTGGGTCTACGCATGCACCGAAAAGACAAAACATGCTTTGAACAGTGTCACAAAAAAAAAAAAAAAATGTGTTCTTTGAAATTTAAAAAAAAAAACATAGTTTTTTTTTTTTTTTTTTTTTTTTTAATCCTTACTTTTTTTTTTAATCCTTTATATATACGCCTTGCTCAGCCAATGCGTTAACTGCTCCGAGCATATATATATATATACACGCCCTTCCAAAATACTATAATTTGCTTTGCGCTGCTACCCGTAAAATTATTTGCTAAGCTTTGGAATGCAACATCACAATCACCTTGACAAAGTATGCGAAAGAGGATACTATTTCAGAGAAGTGTGGGGAGAAAGTGGAGAGAGGGATGTATCTAAAGCAGTGAAAGTAACGACTGCGCGGTATTGGCTGGTGTTGTTTGAGTAAAACGTATTTTTTTTTATTCTGTGTCCTTCGTTTTCGTTTACTTACCGAGTTTCTTATCCATTTATCCAAACGTCCTTATTATGTAGGTACTTATATTTTCACTGCTATAGAAAAATTACATAAAAGTTTATGTTTTAATTTTTTCTGACAATTTACTTTGTAAAATAATGTAAAACATTTACATGTAATGCAATTCTTACATACATTTTTCTTTAAATTCGTAAATTTCGTGATTTGTTGGGAATGCGCACAGAAAAAGAATTCTTACATACATTTTTTTTTAAATTCGTAAATTTCTTGATTTATTGGGAATGCGCACAGAAAAAGGTAAAGTTTTTTTTTCCTACTACCCCAGTAAGTTTCAAAGTCCTAGACGTTCGCTGGTTTCACAGTGCGACCACCACTCACAGAACAATGGGCAAGAGCAGATTTTTTTTAATTGATATATTACTTGTTTCTAGGATCACAATATTCAATTTCTAGAGTTTTTAGTTTAAATATAATAAAAATAATATAGCGTGCATCAAAGGGTTAAAATTACAGCCTTGGGAAGAAGCAATCATCAAAAGATTTATTAATGATAAGACTGTATGCCACTACTTTCCTCTCTTCCAACGAAGTTAATGTTTCTATGCAAAATTCAAAAGTTTAATAATTCAGTTCATGAGCATTAAATTACACAGACAAATTAGATGAATATTAGTTACATTAAGTTACAAAATTATGTAAATTCCTGTCAACAAGTGGCTGAAGGTTAAGATCACTGAACAACAGTTATTTGACTCCAAAAAAAAAAAAAAAAAACTTGGCTGCATGGGTATTTTTGAGGTTTTTCTATGTGTAACATGAACATGAGTGAATTTCCCTTAGAAAATTTTTCACAAAGGCTTCGCTTCCTTTACATAGATAGCCCTTGGAGTTAATTATTACAAATTACTTAGTTCCAGCCCATATATAATCAACCATTTTTTTAGATCACTTTTGTCTTCCTGCAACAGATGTCTAAGCCAATCTGATTTTGTCATTTTATAAGTGTTTTCTATATTCAGAACACAATTATTATAATAAAGGGTGACCAAAAAAGGGGTGGAAGAAAAGAAAATATGAGCACTCTGATGCTGTAAAAAGTACAATAACAGCAGATCATTATCATGTGCAATAGTATCATGACTACAACAAACAGTGATAGCAACAGAAAGTAACAGAAAAAGTGAGGAAATTTTGAGTGAGCAAACAGAAATAGTGGGAAGTTCATTCTATACTCTAAATTAGGTTAGACATGGAAGGAGGGAAAACTTTTCCTTAGGGCAACAGCATACACTGCAAAAGATCAAAGATTCTGTGTCATATCATTAAAATACCTGGATAAGCTCACTTTGATACATAAGGTATTAGTTTACAAATCATTGCTCTGAATAATTTCTGTGTTTTCTCATATTAAAAAAAATTAATAAAATTTCCTTAAAATAGCACCAATTTCATTTTTATTTTTATTAATAATTAAACATAAGTTTTTTCTTTTTTTTTTTTGGTCAAAAATGTTCATACTCATCTTTGGTATGAATTGGCCTTTGTTTCAATCATTACTTCAATAAAATTTACATTTAATCAAACACAAAAAAGATAATTTAATGACTTCTAGCCATTTAAGTGCAGATCTGGGAGAAAATAAATAAGGAAATAAAATCACTCTAATAAGTTAATCCTTTTTGACACTATGTGGCAAGAATTGCTTGACAGCTAAGAGAATTTCACAGTCCTCCGAAATCATACTTTTCTTCCCAATTATCATTCTGCGAAATACATGCTTTAAAGAAAAAAACTTGTACATAATGGAACAAATGTAAACATTTTTTCTACCTAAATCAATAAGAAACGCATATATATCGATCTAATTCTAATTTAAAGGATACATATCTTATCACTATCCTAAAGTGAAATCACTCGAATTTCTTTATATCCCTATACATAAATTAAGTACATATTGCAACTAAACAAAATTAGATAAATACATATCATGAAACTCACAACAGCACAATCATCAATACATTTAATTTATTACTCATTTCCCATAAAAGCTAATAAATAAGAAGTAACAATATACATAAAACATATGTTAAATTAAAAACAAATGTCACTTATAAGCTTTAAAAACTACTACAAAGTATTATAGATAACATTACCCCACTCTTTCTAAAATGTTGCAACAATCTTAATTTTTAAGTTCAGTCTATAATTAACTGTCTGTTAACCAACTAAAAAAATCAGTATTTATCTGCAAAATAAACTATAGTTAAACAAGGTAAAGCTAGAGAATGATGTTTGGACAAGAAACATATTATCACAATTGTGCAACACAATAATGCAAAAAGACTACTACTTATATTCTGATATAATATGATAAATGGATTTAATCTAACACCTATGATAATTCATAATTATAACCAACAACCCAAAATGCAATCACTATTTGTCTTTCACTTTAAACTTGCGATATTAATAAATGCTAACATGTCTCAACATCAATTCTCAAGCTATGGACTACAGAATTTCATCACCAAGACTGAAAAACTAGTTCTTACTGACAGAAAGAACGTTTTTAGTGTACTTAATACATTTCGCTACGAAACCAAGAAATCTAGTTCAATACAAAAATACATAAACCACAACAAAGTAAAAAATCTCCCTCTCAAGTTCACAAATGTATCAACACATCATGCTTTTATTTGTGATTCGTGTGTACGGCAATGATTTTATTGACGTCTTTCAAAATAACATAAATGCATTCTACTACATAATAGGACACATATAAATACCATGCGGTAAAACCGCGTTAAAAAAAACACTATATACATAATTTATATGTACTGTTTCCTCAGTTCAATGGATTTATGACACAAACACTTTTTAATTTTAACACAAACATACAAGAATTGTTATTGGGTTTTCCTACATGTACCAATCTTAATATACCTACAATCGTAGACAAAGAAAACCGAAACCAGGTATCACCGTTTCTTGTTTTAATACATGACAGATCATGGCGGCGCGTTTGACAGAAGCTATGCAACACAACAATGTATTTAAAATACCGCCATATGTTGCAAGGTTCGAAAACAACAAACATCTACTTCGAAGATTTCAATTACCGATTTTTCCAACCTTGTTTCGTCAAAATTACATCGGTCTTCATTATAATAGATGCACTTTTCGCCAATTACAGATGGCGAAAGAGCCATAGAAATTCATTATGCGCCAGCCCTTAGACGGCAGCAAGATGACGGCTTCTGTAACATACATACATAACAATGTTGCTAGTTATTCAGCCGTCACGATACAAATACGCATGCGTAAAATTGCAGCTCGCTCAATGTCTTACATAACCGTTGGAGAAAATGCAAAAAATAGAAATGTGGTTGTGTTACTAAGGTTATGTGGTTTCGTACTTTAAAGTTTAATGTCACACGATTACAAAAATTTTGGATTATTTTTTTCTACTATATTAAAGACTTGGTAGTGACATAAATTACTATTATATAATCGTTAAAATTAGGCAAAATCTAATCTACCTTATTTTGGCGCAGATTTTAAATAGTGCTCTAGCTCTTGCGAGAGCGATCAGACATAAGTGCCTCTTCTCCAAGAACAACAAAATTCTGCAAACCGGCGGAATTTTTATGTTTTGAAGAGGCGTGTTTGTGTTCTTATTTGTAAATTTTGTTCCGGCGTGTTTGCCAAATTTTGTAAATAATTTGTCAAAAATTACAGACAGTAAAACTCTGAGAAATAAAAGTAATATAAGGAAACAAACTGAATAATACAAAAGTTGGAGTACATAAATTGTAATTATTTCTTTAGATTCATTCATTTTCTTTTATCCGCCTGTTTGAAGAGGGAAAATTATCTTTTCTCTTTGTCATGATCTGCAGAAAATTTTACACTTTTTACGCTACTATTTGACATCTTTATTAGATACCAAAGCTGGCTCGCCAGCGGCTGACTTTGACGAGTGATTAATACCAGCGGCTGTGTGTATATGAGTTTCATGATTTTCGCCATACGTTACGTGCATATTCACAAAGCCTACAGACCATTTCATTTCTCTAAGGTCTGCTCTCGTTGGATGAAACATCTGCTTGGCGGTCATATTTGGAATGGCGAGTTATCGCCCTGTAGGCGTGGTAATCAACGCCAAACAAACGGAAACAGCGTTTATTTCATTCGATATTTTTTAGTTCATGAATGAAAGCTTGGAGAAATTGCGTGGAATATATTTTATATAACTTACTGATCTTATTAATATTTTATTTGTATTTGAATTTAAACTTTTAAAAGTACGTAATTGTTTTACAAGAAAAAGGTGTTTACATGGAGATAGCATATGCACTTTTTCGTCATTTCTGTTAGAAAGAGCCTGTTGTGTAAATTTCCATAGCGCATTAATTTATACAAATAAAGGAATATTAAAAAATAAACCAAATGAAAACATTCAGTAAACATTTAAGGGCGTCGGATACCTATTCTTTTTTACCTAAATTATGAAAAGTAAGTATATCTGAAATTATATTTTATGCCATTATGCGCTATTTTTATTGAAACGCTTTTCAGGATCTTGGATCGTAATCTTGCTACTGGTACATTCTACAAAGAGTACACACCAGTAAATAAAAATAAGAAAAATTAACAAAAATAGAGAAAATAAAGGCGTTTAATTTTTAACACCGCACACAAATAAATAATGACGAAGTCATTCAATATAGTTAAAATAAAAATAAATTCTTATGCAGAGCAGAGTTTATGAAAGCTACGAGCGGGGATAGAACCGGCGATCTAGAAGTCTCAGAACTTTTTCCCCGCTCATTACCCCTGAGCTGCGGTTTCTCTGGTGAGTTTTACACAATTTTTGATACAGGACGCTTAAATACAAATTCTAAAGGTAATGAACCAAAAGTCACCAAGCACCAGGTTCTGTAACCCTACGTCTCCTGTTTTAACCAATCGGAGCAAACAACAGTAGAAACGGTCTGTAGGCTTTGTGAATAAGCACGTTACGTGAACACGAGTCAGGTTTCCTATGAAATCCTCCTCTAAAGCATCCCTTCTCTACTGTTGAATTTGCACAGAAAATAATAGGAAATAGTAAGTAATGAATACAAAAAAATAATCTTTAAAATTTCATTTTAACTATGCATTCAAATCCTTTATGTGCAAATTTAAACTTTTAATGCGTTTAGTACAGTTTTTATTAGACTCTTTTTGTCACTAGGATACAGCGTAAAGACGAATACAGCAAAAACTAAGCATTTATACTACTCACTTTGCAGTTAGACACGTGGGTTTTCAGTTCAAAATTGTGATGAGAATCCAAGTTAGCGAACTGCTGTGTATTTATGCCTGGAAAGCGGAGGCAACACATACACCGTCATCTGTGAAAAGCAGTTGATTCTTCGTTAGCTTTTGGTTCTTACTGCACTAAACGGTCATCTTTTTCTCTACTAAAATACAGTGCAATTCAAATGTTTTCAAACTCCGATGTAAAAAATCACACTTATATTTTACTGTTGTTTTCTTTTGTTTAGGCTAATTTTAACTCATTGGATTATTAAATTGCAAGAAGAATGAACTAAAGATAATCTTTTACAGAAACTGCTAGAAATAAACACCATGTACTTCAGTACAAAATCGCCATGACAGCCTATGATTATTAAACTTTTTCAAAGTGCTGAGATGGAGATCAAAAGTAACTATATTGTTTCGCATTGTAACTATATTGACTATTGTAACTATATACTAACTCGATTAACTATATTGTTTCGCAGATCATTCAATTTCTAGCACATTTCTAAAAGAAAAAACTTCTGTTTTTGTATGACATTCATAGCACACTGACTGCCATTTCTTCCCAGCCTTTTTCTTATGTGTTTGGTATTGAGTAGGGAAAATATGTCACTTTGGGGTCATAAAGCTCTGAGCCTCACGGGGGAGGATCTGCCGAGTAGCACATGACGTTACATGTGGCTCAAGCGTCACCACCGGATGCGTTGCATCCTGTTCCTGACATCATTACGCCGTATCATTCTGGATTATCTTGCTGTTGCTACCTCAGCCACATCAAAGAATGTTACAGATTCTTTGGCCACATGTTTCACCGTGTTTGTGTCGTAATCATGTTCGTGCTTATCTCTTCTTTTCTGTGTTACGGTGTTTGGTACACCAGGTTACCTGAGCGACAAGGCTCCACCACTTGTAGAACACTTTGCAAATTGCGAATGGTACGATGAAATAACCTAAAAGATATCTAAGGTAATTTGTTTTTTATAATAAAGTTGTTAAAAGGAATAATTAATAATTTAGAATTTATATTTAAGCCAGAAGTTAGGAATTGCTAATTAAAGTGTAAAGCGATGTCAAATGAATGCGGCAAGGTTAGGCGAACACTGGTAATTTGAATCCGATAAGTAAGACATACATTCTATGAACGTAAGATTAAAGGATACAATAAACATAGCAGATACAATAAGAGAAGATTAACATAAACCGTAAAGACATTATAATAAATATTACATAATATATACATTCACTTGGGTCATGGGCCAGTCCATATTTGCTAGGTCATTGTAGTCATAATTGCAAATCTAAATGGCCGGGTTGTTAATTGTTTTTTATCTTTCATGAAAGCTTTTAGCAAGTTTATAATAATGTGAGCGTAGCTGCTCCATACCCAGTTCTTCATGAATTCTATTTTTCCGGATATACCACTCCGCTTTAACTATTTGCTTATGAACAGAATTTTGGCAAATCTGTAAATGGTTTTCCTATTACATTTTTTGGTATAAGCCCAAACTGAACTAGCATAACATAGTAATGGACGGAGAACGGACTTATAAATGTTGTCAATAGATTAAACACTGTTTCGAGAATTAAAGGGTATAGTTTGGCTTTACGAACTCGAAACTTTTGGATAATAGGTGTAATGTGTAAGGCCCATGTAAGAGTTTTGCTAAGGATCACCCCAAGATAACAGACCTGCTTGGCCCAGGGAATAGGGGTGCCATTAAAAATGAGATTTTTCTTGAATTTGCTTTCTTTGGTGAACATAATGGCCAGTGTTTTATCCACGTTTACTTGAATTTTAAATTTTATAAGCCAAGTCTCTAATGTATGGATGTAGTTTTGTAATCGTTGAATGACTGGACCTACGAATGCCCTTTGTGCTAGAATTGCAGTGTCGTCTGCATACATAGCTAATGCTGTGTCGTATGTGGATGGTATGTCCTTCACGTAAATATTAAAAAGTATGGGTCCAAGTAAGGACCTTTGTGGAACGCCAGCCTGGATGGCATAGCTTGTGGAATTTGTGCCAGAAATGTGAACGACAAAGTATCTACCGGTTAGGTAGGAATTAATAATGTTGATGATGTAGCCTAGGAAGCATCCAGAATGATACGGCGTGTAATTTGTAGGTGAGAGCATCCAGCCAAATTCGATCAAAAACCTTAGCAATGTCTAAAAATAGACCTCCAGTGATCTTGCTTGTTGCCATTCCCTCGGAGAGGGTTTCTAATACTCGGCAGAGCTGGTTGGTTGTTGACAGTTGCTTCATAAAACCAAACTGGTGTGGTCTGCTGATGTTGTTGCTTTCTATGTAGTCGTTGATTCTCTTGAGTAGGATAGCTTCACAGAATCGTGCTTATCTATTGGCGCAGAATGGCTGCTCTGACGTCATGGCAACGTGATTGCAACATGCAGATACATGCTACATCTTGACACTCGAGAATAAAATGCGATCTTCGTAGTAGAAGTTTCTAGTGCCTTCTTTTTAATTCAGCAACGGCCGCTAAAGGGCAATAGTCTCACTCACAACGCCGCTTTCTGATTGGTTCTCGTGAGTCCTGGCCAAGTTATTATTCATTACTTTTAATTGATTGTATTATTTGACTTAATGTAGTAGTATTTAATGAAAACATTTCATGTATTTGCACGAGTTTTAAAAATAACCCCACGGTTGGGATTCGAACCCTCCATCTGTGCCTTGCGAAACGCGGACGATAACACAAAGCCATGCTTTTACTTTATGAATCCTGTTATTTGACCGTGTCCACCCTGTTTATGAATCTAGCCTTGTGCAGCAGAAACCACCATGCGGCACGTCCTGTTCTGACTTTCCCCCAATACACAGGGTATTTGATTGCTGCTCTGGCCTCCAGATCTGTTACCATTGAACCCATGGGTTGCTGAGAGACTGGCCCTCCACGCCTTTTCAGCTTGGTTGAGAAGTGGGGCATAGACATGAAGCAGCACGGAATGAGATGCCCGTTTCTGTCATCCAAGCCCAGTTCGACTCCATGCCTAACCCGGTAAGGGCCGTTTTAGATACCAAGGGTGGCAGCTGTTTGTACTAATTTCACCCCTCTGGTAAACCCCCAAACTGCTTACAAATTTAATCCTTTTATCTTACTGCCATAATCTTTACGTACAATAAATATCTTTTTTGTATTCGCTTTCTTTCATGGTGTTGCAATTTTAATGGTAAGCAGTGTATTTAAATACAATTCGTATTTTCTCAAAATTTCTAAAGTGTATTAAAAATCTGAGTTGTTATTATAGCTTATTAAAAACTTAACTATATTTCTTAATTTAACAGCTGTTTTTTTCCTTCTTTCTAATTAAAAATATTTTTTTTAAAAAGTATATTTGCAATATTTTTTTCAATTGTTTGGCTTTTAATACTATTTTGTCTTCTCCATTTCTCTCTTTATTAATTATCTTTTCTTTCAGAAAAAGGATGGAACTATTAGATTTGACAACTGGATGAAAGAAAAACTATTTAAGGACTATATTTATAGTCCATTTACCTATTTGAATATTTTTGTAACGAAATATTTCGTTTTGAACAAAAATCTTTTGTAAATCAACACAATCTTTCATTACAATCTTATTTTTCAAATTAGTCATTTGTTGCTTAATATATAATGCTGAATGAATATTTATTAATATAAAAAATCAGTGAATCGAAAATTTGGCTCTGGAAGCTGAATTGCAGAATTTTTTTATTTAGTTATATAAAACGTGTATTCTCTTTCACTATTATTTCTCCACTGACAAATTACAATTTTATGCGATATTTAAATCATAAATTTACAACAAGTTTTTAGGCTGCAGAGTTTCAGTATATTTAAATAATTTTGTAACTATAATTCGTTTCATTAGCTTGTAAGAATTATGTTAATTTTATTAACAGTTAAATTTTAAGTTAAAGTTCCTTTCCTGTCAACTTCTTAACTTCAACTTACTACCTCCGGCCAGAACGTAGTTTTGGAATTTGCTGAATATTTAATGAGAAGGAGCGGTATTTAAACCACGAAGTTATTGAGAGAGAGAGAGAGAATCAGAGTTTCTGAACTACGCGCGTCTGCCTTTCTGGCCGCTCTCTCTCTCAAAGCTGTTTTTACGCTCGGCCGTACTCAGGGCCTTGCTAAGCTTCGTAGTAAAATAAGTTAAGGAGCCAACTCTAATTGAACCTTGATAGCTTTGGCTATACTTATTTAGTTTAATTCTTAGTCTTTTAAGTTCAAGTCCAAAGTGCGGACTTTACTTGTATACTCCCAGGCGGAGTTTTGTTAAATCTTATCGAAATAATAAAGGGTTAGTTACCCTTCTCTCTTGTTGTTTCCTGTCATCGAACTCTAGCGATTATTCGCTTATCAGTTCTTAGGTTCCTCACTTCCAACATTAACTTAGAATTCCAAAGTGAGGTACCTTACAATTGGCGCCCGAAAAGAATTCTAAACGGACCATGTCGTTAGAATCCGGGAAGTTTACGTTGACTCCTCCGACCTTTCAGGTCCCTACAACATCCACGAATCCAGTAGAAGGGTTTGGATTCCTCGTGGAAACGCTGCATGCAGCCATGAAACCAACAGCCACTTTTGATGGCAAGGGCTCAGTCCTGACATTTTTGGAGCAACTAGACCTACATTTCACCTTACACCCTGTGAATCAGTTACAAAAAGTGATCATCGCTACGACAGCCTTAAAAGGTCAAGCCCTTAGCTGGCAGAAGATTATAGGAAAGTTCTTGTTGGGGGACCCAGGATCTGAATCATATAACTGGGAAAATTTCAAATCTGCATTAATAAAAGCATTTCCAGTTGTTAAAGATCGTGCGAAGCTTGAATCAGAATTATATAGCAAATACCAAGGCGGTTTCGAAGATTTGACGGAATTCATTTTAAGAAAAGTTCATATTTTTAATCTATTATACGGAAAAAAGCCCAATAAAGAAATTATTGAAATAATTCTGCCACGTCTTCTACCGTCAGCGCAAGATTTTCTCGAAGTGCGTAATCCGCAAACATTGGAAATTCTATTCCAGCTTGCAATGAAATTTCAAAGTAGAAGAAACTCAGAGAAAGCGCAAGTCCGTTTAGCCAGTACTCAAGATTTACTCCCCAAAAGAAACCACAAGTTCAGTACAAGGCGTATCGGCAGACGAGAAAAAGTGAAAAGTTTAATAAAAAGAGCGCAGATAAAGCTAAGGGCGGTGGATATAAAAATCAGCGAAAAGAGGCGGCAGGTAACCAGAATTTAAACGCAAACCGGTGATCGAGATGGGGCAACGGTCACCGAGTGGGACAGAAGACCCCTCAGAAATTTGTTTAAAAACAGTCGTAGTACAAAATCTTGCTATGCCGGAGGTACAGATTTTGGTAAATAATATACCAACCACTGCACTCCTGGACACAGGGGCATAGTGTTCATTCCTATCGGAAAATTTTTTCAAAAAACACTTTCGTCGTTACAGACTGTTTAAAGCCACGGGACTAAAAGTAATTGCCGCCCAAGGCAAACAGTGCGTATGTTTGGGGAAAACCGCACTGCATGTTCAGATTAAAAACGAGGTCCTAAAAATTAATTTTTTAGTCGTGAAAAATTTACTCACGTCAGTGATATTGGGGGTTGATTTTTTACGCGCATCCGGCGCAAATCTTAATTTTCAGAATTCTACGTTTCAGGTACATATGGACCCGGTAGAAGAAGATGAAGTTTCCATGCCGGAATTGCATTTAGAACATCTGAACCTGGAAGAGAAAAAGAAGATTGAAGGATTGGTAAAGAAATTTAATTCTTTGTTTAACGACAAACCTGGGTTTTGTCAGGTAGTTAGTCATTCCATAGACACTAGGAATGTCCGGTCGAAACCATACAGATATGACAAAGCTAAAGAAAAAATTATACAGAAGCATATTGAAAAAATGCTACAAAACAAAATAATCGTGCCTAGCACGAGTTCGTACGCAAGTCCGGTGGTCCTTTGTAGAAAAAAGAACGGACTACCGCCTGAACACCCGGACGCGTATAGGTTTGCAGATGATTATCGTAAGTTGAACAGTATAACAAAATATCCCACATATCCCCTACCAACAATTGACGAAATCATTAGAAACATTCGCTCGACTAAATTCATGACAACCCTAGACCTCACGTCGGGTTACTTTCAAATCGCCGTTAAGCCGGAGGATGTCCAGAAGACCGCGTTTATAACAAAGTCAGGCGTCTATGTGCCTTTTTAAGAATGCCCTTTGGTTTGAGCGGAGCGCCAGCTACGTTCCAAAAAGCTGTGGACATAGTCTTAAAGCCAGTTTTAGGTAAAAGTACAATTATTTATCTTGACGATATCATAGTTACTAGCGAAACATTAGAGGAACATTTGAAACATTTGGAAGAAGTTTTTGCCTTACTTAACGAGGCCGGTTTCAAAATAAATGCAAGAAAATGCAAGTTCGCGGCGAAGGAATTACGATACCTCGGGTACAAAATCTCTGATAAGGGAATAGAGACTGATGATTCAAAAATTAAGTCAATTAAAAGTTATCCTCACCCAAATACGGCTAAGAAATTGTCTTCATTTTTGGGCTTATGTTCCTATTATAGAATGCTCATAAAAGACTTTGCGAAAATAGTTGAACCTCTTCTAGTGCTAAAAAGAAAGAAAAGTAGATTTTCTTGGACAGCCGAAGCGAACACCGCGTTTGAACAACTAAAGAATGCCCTAATCAATGCCCCAGTCCTTAAATTCCCAGAAGGCGAGCAAGGTCTAGAAATTTCAGCGGATGCATCCGATTATGCAGTTGGAGCGGTGCTCTCCCCAAATGGGCAACCTATAGCTTTCTTTTCGAAATCCTTGAATGCTACTCAAAGGAACTATTCCACCACTGAGAGAGAAACGCTCGCTGTGTTATTAGCAGTTCAGAAGTTTCGTGTCTACTTCGGAAGTTCACCGATAACGGTCTACTCAGATCATGCGGCAGTGGGTCGCTTGTATTCAGGAAAAAATTTATCGCCTCGCTTGATACGTTGGACTTTAAAATTACAAGAGTTCAACTTAATTATAAAACACACTCCGGGAAAGGAAAACTTGGTCGCCGATGCCCTTTCGCGAATAAAAATTGATGAAGAGGGAAACACAATCAAGTGTGCCATGCTCACCTCAAGAGTTATTGAGTCCCGTGAAACAATAATCGAAGAATTAAAAAAGGACCCAGAGTTTAAATATATTTACGCATACCTGGAAGACCCTGAAAAATTTGAACATATAGATTTAACGGCTATTCGCAATAGGGCACAGCATTACGAAATAATCGACAAATTGTTATTTTATACAAAGGTAACTAATGAAAATCAGGAATACCGACCAGTAATCCCAGCGAGTTTTTAAGTATCTTAGAGGAGTTGCACAATCTACCTTCTGCCGCACATTTCGGGATACGAAAAACACTAAAGAGGGTACGCGAAGCGATTTATTTTCCGCAGTTACAGAAAGTTGTTACGGCGTATGTTAAGTCGTGTCATATGTACCAATTAATAAACGATGTTAATTACAGCTCGGCCGGGTATTTAAAAAACATAAAGACCACTTTTCCAAACGAAATAGTTGGAATAGATTTGCTAGGACCCTACCCTAGGACAAAAATAAATAAAAACAGATATCTTTTAACAATCGTTGACCATTTTTCAAAACGGGTAGAAATAGTCCCTCTTAAACGAGCTTCAGCTAAAATAGTCGCAGATTCGTTCTTAAATAAATATATATTAAAATACGGGGCCCCACTAAAAGTAATATCAGATAACGGAAAACAATTTGTTAGTAGTATATTTAAAAATTTGTGCACAGGACTTGGCATACGCCATCTAAAAATGGTACCATATAGACCGCAGTCGAATATAGCGGAACGCGTAAATAAGAATATTGTAAAAATTATCAGGGGATATGTGAAAAATTTTCATGACCGCTGGGACAGCTGTGTCAGTGAGTTAGGTTTTGCCTTGAGAACCGCAAAGCACGATACTACGCAGAAAACCCCCCGCGGAGTTATTTTTAGGAAGAAAAAAAAATCATAACGCCGTTGGATAAGCTATTCTTTGTACAACAGCGAAAAGAAGAATTCAAGTTAAAAGACGTTCAAAAAATTATTGACGAAGCAATTAAAAGTTCTGATATAGCAAGACAAAAACAAAAAGTTTATTACGATAGAAATAGAAGGGAATTGGAATATAAAGTGGGACAAAAAGTTCTTAAGTTGAAATATTCGTTATCGTCGGCACCAGAAAACAGAGTTGCGAAGTTTGAGCACGGGTTTGAAGGGCCGTACATAGTGGAAAGAATAAGAGAAACCACGTTTTATTTAAAGGCCGAAAATGGCCAACAATTGGTGGCAAATATCGATCAGTTAAAACCTTATTACAGCCGCACTGACTTTAAAATATTGCAGGATTTATTACAGGATCCTGGACGTAAGGAGAGAAGCCCGCCAGCTCAGGAGTACAGCTCGAGGTCCCCCAACACAAAAAAGAAAGCAGAGCCAGCAAACTTCGGCCAGGGAAACCCATACCAGTAATGCTTCAAGCGCACAAAAAAGGAGAAAGTTAGCACCGACAGATCAACGGGTCAGAACCGATGATGCTGCAAAAACTCAAGTGCCATCGACCACAAGAGGGAGGCCTGCTGACAAGGTTCCAGGAAAGGAGAAAATTCAACGACGAATTAAAACTAGGCGTAAAGCACAGTTTCTAGCATCAACAACTACAAGGCAGACCCAAGGAGGACCAGCATGGAGATCGAAAAGCCAGAAAAGACCAGTAGACACAACCGTGCCGGAGCAACAAGTTAGAAGGGTCAAAAGAAGATTCAAAGACCCTGAAAGACGGATAGCCCCACCGAAGCCAAAAAGGAAATTGGCATTCCAGAATCCACAACCTGCCCGCAAGAGTCCCAGATTCCTACATAAGGGGAAAAAAGGAAAGCACTGGAACTAAACGGAACAGAACATCAAACATCGAGAAGAAGATTGGAGGTCATCAGGTTTTCTACATTTGAACAGTTCTGTAATGACAGGATGCAGGAATACAGAAAAAGATAAGTGAAAATTTCTTTTCTAAATTTTCTTTGAAGTTCAAATTATATCATCTTGTTATAAGTTGCTAAATATGTTTAGAAAACTTAAATCGCAGATAGTTATTTAAAGTTGTTTTTTGATTAATTTTAAATAGCTGTTATTATAGTTATCTTAGAAGCAGTAGTACAGTTTTCTTAGTTAACATGCAGATAAAGAAATGATTAGAAACAAACAGGCATTTAAAGAAAAGAAAAAAAAATCCCTACAAATAAAAAAAGGGAACTTTATGCTAAGAGTAGCGCATTTTATCTATTATTTTAAAATTGAGTAAGTACTATTAAATTTTTTAATGTTCAGTATAAAATGCATACTGCAGTAACATTGACTCTTCCAAATTATAGCTATCTTTCACACACAGCTCATTTTAAAAGCTGGTTCTTCAAATTTAAAACGCTAATATCTATGTTGTCAATTGCATCTCCGCGCTCAGTGGCATCATTGCTACGTCATCACTACCCACTGCGAGGCCTACGTGTGTGATATACACGTAGGCCTCGTCCCCACTGCCTGTGTCGGGGGGAAACGCTCTATGAGCTAGCCCTTTTCTTATAAGTCCTGTCTCAAACTGACAGCCGGCGGGCTGAATGAGGATCCAAGGCCAACTTATACTTAAGGCCTGCCAGACTGAACGAAATTCCGGTTCCCAGTTTTCAGTGGCTTTCGCGAAATTCATCACTAGGTGGCGCTCGCATTCTGCTACAATTTTGCTATACGCTCATTATTTGTAACGTGGCTCGTTATTAACAAAAAGTGTATTTTATGTCTAGCTGCTGTATATTTAAGGGATATACTTATCAAACTTGGTTTTTTTGCGTAACTTTATATGCATATAGGTTTAAAATTGTGTATATACCTCACTGAACTCAGTTCTGAAATTCTTCATTCTGCTTATTTACTTCTGAAATCTTTGTGCATCTAATGCTGTTACTTTCAAAACTTTGTGTGGAACTTTCTTCTGATTAATCTGGAATAGGAATGCTACATATGGATTTATGTCATGTAGGTAATGTATCAAGATGGCACTCATGTGTATGTGTGCTTAATAGTGATAATATTGTTTTGTGAAATTCAGTAATTTTATTTCATGTATACATTATTCTTGATAATGAACTATATCAGTATCTCACGCTGCCAGCCACAAAATTTTGTACACATGTCATTCTGATAAATGTTGTATGTGTGTAAAAGTGTATACCTGCTGTATATTTAAGTGATGCATTTAATAAGCTTGTTTTTTTTGCCTAACTTTAAATGCATATATATCTAAAATTGCGTATATACCTCATTCTACTTAGCATTGTGGGCATGGATATATTATTTATATTCAGCCATTGCAAGTATTCAAATTTTATCCTTGCTATACAGAACTGAACGTTTTCTTAAGTATATATTGTGATTATGAGAGTTATTATTTTTTGTGTGCTGTTAAAATATATTTTATGATGTCTGTGTCTCTTTTATTTATAACAAACAGATTTATTTGATCAAAAGCTTTATAAAAAATTTCATTATTTTCATTTGAAATATTGAAGTTTCTCTAACACTGAAAATGTAAATTGCTGCAATGCACTTAATTCATATACTAGTTTCTTAATGTTAACATCAATGAAATTTAGAATACAAATGAGAGTGAAGAGAAACACACCTGTGTAATATTAAAATTAGTCAAAAAAGCAACTTTGGGTTTGAGTTTCATTCAAAATCTATGCCACAGTAAGACTTTTTTTTTTTTTTTTTTTTTGCTTAATAATTTTAAAATGTCTTTGAATATCTGCAATGCAAATACTGCACAGAGATCAAAATCTGCATTATTTAAACTTTTATTGTTTAAGATTTCCTAAAAACAGTTATTTAATAATTAAAAAAATTCTTCAGTATGTAAAATTTAATCTCTTTAAGTAATATTTTTTCTCCAATGCCGTGGAAACAGATATACAAATTTTAGATCACGGTGTATTAATATGTTAATTACATCATTGATAGGGGATACTAAATTATTTTTTGGCCCAGTACAGCCGATAGAAATATTTTGAAAAATTTTCACTGAAATAGTACATGATCTGAAGCTATCTGTTAACTTCTTACTATATAAATAATTAAAAAATAACGTGTATACTTTGAATTACCTTTAAATTAGAATAAATAGTTGTAATGCGTACAATTCAGAATAGCGCACGTCTAGATGAAAGCAGGAATTAAAATCGAGATCAAATGGCTGGTGTTTATGTGTGAAAAAAAAAAAAAAAAAAGGTGAGATAGCTTAAAATTCCATGCTTTCCTTCTAATTAAAATATTTTTACTAATAAGAAATCAACAATTTTTGACTACTATGGATTAATCGTTTTTAAACTTTGCATATAACAAGACAGAATTCGTTTTTGGTACTTTTCCGATTTTTGTAAACATCGCAAAGTGTAGCAGAATCGTAGCGCCATTTTGCGGTCAGTAGGAATATCACGCAGGCAACCGAAAACACAAAAGAATATTTTCACACTGGCAGGCGAGTATAAGTTGGCCTTGGAGGATCCGAAGTAGTTTTATTATCAGCCGATAGATGGCATTGTAAAAAAGCCGCCGATAGGGGGCGCACGACGGCAATCGAGAATCGGGAAGCGAGAGAATGTGATTAAGGCTAAGAATGCTCCGTAATGATATGTATATATGTATATACTGTAATAATAAAGAATTTATAAAATGCAAGAATTATCCCGATTTCGAAAATGATCCGAAAATGAAAGCCCAACTTACCCCTAGCCATCCGGCGATTAATAACGGAGATTAAAGTTAACATTTCAGAAGCGGGATGACTGATGTAAGCACGCATTGAATGACTCGCGTTTAAGAGCGTGGAAGAAGTGGTAAGTTTCGTTTTTAAAAATTTGAATGCATGCGAACTGTATTAGAATAATTCTAACAGAATATAAAATTTAGAAGTATAGAATTATATTATTAGTTAATATTAGGGATGAGAATACAAAGATAGCTTTAGATAAAGCAAAAACGAAACGTAAAACTTTAAGGTTAACAGCACAAGTAATTAACAGAATACCTGAATTATTGGAACAGGATATTGTACATACAAAATCATTAGAAGAATGTGAGATGAATCTACAAGAAAAAGCAGATCAGATATTTAAGTTAGATCTAGAAATTGAGAATTTAATTCCTGAAGTAGCTGATCTCGAAACAGAAGTCGAGAATAATCAGGAATACAGAGAAAGTATTATCTACGCAAAATCGAAAGTTAAGAATTATCTCCAGAATTCAGATAGAAATAAGGCAGATTAATTGTTGAAGAATAATTCTTCACTTATTTCGAAGAGTGAACCAGACAAACCGAGAATAAATTTACCGAAACTTCATGTAGAACCGTTTGAGGGTAATTTAGAGAAGTTTCAGGAATTTTGGTCACTGTTTGATAATGCGATTCACAGTAACGAACGCTTATCTAAAGTAGATAAATATAATTATCCTAAAGCTTTCTTGAAAGGACCAACCTTAATTAGTATTTAAGGACTATTGGTATCGGAAAATAATTATGATTTAGCAGTTAAATTGCTTAAAGAAAGGTACGGGAAAAAAGAAATTATTGTAAGATCTCATAGTAACCATTTGTTAAATTTAAAGGCAGTAAAATCGGCTTCGTATTTGAAACAGTTAAGGGAGTTATACGATACGATAGAAATCCAAGTGCGGGGTTTACAAACTCTTGGTGTCGAACTTAATTCATATGGTAGTTTGTTGTTTCCACAACTAACCAAACTTATTCCAGATTCCATTGTGCTAGATTATAGACAGCATGAAAAAGACGATTCTTAGAATGTAACAGAATTATTAAAACTTCTTAGAAAAGGAATAGAAACGCGAGAACGAACATTTTTGTTTCGACAAACAAGAGAAAATAATGAATCAGTTAAAAGCATAGACTATAACCTGTCACTTAATAAATTTTCGGGAAAGGGGAATGCATTCCAGAAACTTAAAGGGAATCAGCAAGATTCGATTCCTAACGTAACTGCACTGAGCACATTTCAGAAACTTTGTATTTTTTGCAATAATTCTGAGCACAGCTCCGAAAATTTTGATAAGGAACGCGAACAGAAATTAGAAAGTTTAAAACGAAACAGAAGATGTTTTTTATGTCTGGAAAAAAAATCATATGGTCCGTTTATGTAAATTAAAGAGAGCTGCTTGACATGTAAGCGTAAACATTCTAGCTTGATTTGTGAATGCCTCACGCGTCAGACAGAGAGTCGCGAAGAAATGATGAATGACAAAATGAAAGATCAAAATAGTGTTGCGATGAATCATGATGGATTATCTGACGTTTCAACGTATTTGAAGAAAGCAATAATTAACGACAGTGAACCGATTGAATGTTTGATAGATACTGGAAGCGCTGTCAGTCTATTAAGATTTTCGGTATTTTCGAAATTACGATTGCCAGTACAACCAGAAACAAACAAAAAAAAAAAAAAAAGGTTGTAATTGGGAGCGTAAATCACGCATGTACAACAACCTTGGGAAAAGTTCATGTTTCACTTCGAATCGACGAATTCCAAACAACCGCGAATTTGTTTATAGTAAATGATGAGGTACAGCCGTATGACCTAATTATTGGGAGAGTATTTTAAACGATCAAATGTTGGCCTATGGGAAAATAGGAGATTCGAGATTCGTTTAACATATGGTATGCTAATAAAATTCCATTCGCGCAATTGATAAACGAAACGGAGCGTAAACACATTAAGTTATATTCTGAGAAACCAATAGAAATAAAAAGTGACAAGATAAACTTTGTGCATTCTCTAACCCCAGATAATAGACTAATCTTATTTCTAAACAAGCGTGGAAGTCCGGATTCAGTAATGGAGGTTACAAATGGTAGGGTAACAGTTATGAGCATAGGACACAATAACATTAGATTAAAAGGAAATCAGTGTATCAGCAGGGTAACAGATATAACAGAAGATTGGGAATTAAAGGAAATAGGCACTCCCAATATAAACAAAGATGAAGAAAAACCATGTGTTTTCCATTTCTCAAAATATTCACCAAATAAAGATAGATGATATAAAATTTGATGAGGCAACTACAGATAATGAAAGAATTGATATCTTAAAATTAGTAAAGGAATCTAGGGATTGCTTTGCACTTAATTTAAATGAATTAGGTTGCACGGATGTAATAAAAATGGACATGAAAGAAATTGACGGGTGTAAGCCTGTGTCTTCTCGCCTACACAAAACGAATGCAGCTGAACGTAATGCAATAAAAGAAATTGTTAAGGAATGGAAAGATAATGGAATAGTTTCCGAAACTAGATCGCCTTACGCTAGTCCAGTGTTACTAGTAAAGAAAAAAAAACAGGGGTATACAGACTGGTAATTGATTACCGCAGACTTAATAATCAGATGATAAAGGATAAGTTCCCTTTGCCTCGAATAGATGATCTTTTAGAATGTTTAGGAGGATGTAAAATTTTTACTACTCTGGATTTAGCTCTTGGCTATTTGCAAATACCTTTAAGTGAAGAAGCTAAATTAGTTGAATACTAAGGTGTTGTGTTATATGGATGATAAACATATTCCTGGAAAATCTTGGGAAGAGATGATTTTCAAATTAAAAGAGGTATTAGATTGCCTAAGAAAAGCAAATTTAACCTTGAAATTATCTAAATGTGAATTTGGGAAAAGAGAAGTAGATTTCTTGTGTTTTATTATAAACGAAGATGGTATCAGATCGGGCTCTAGAAAAATAAAAGCCATAACAGAATTTACAGAACCAAAGAATGTGCCTTTTTTTTAATTTTTGGCCTGACTGGATTTTTCAGACGATTTGTGCCGATGTATGCGTTAAAAAGTAAACCATTGACCAGACTGACAAAGAAGAATCGAGACTTCGAGTGAAAGAAAGAACAAAAGAAGTCGTTCGAACCATTGAAGAAACAACTGACTGATAAGCCCATATTATGTCACTATCAACCGCATGCAGATACTGAAGTCCATTGTGATGCAAGGGCGGAAGGTTTGAGTGGAATGCTAATGCAACGTTATGAAGATGGAAAATGGCATCTTGTTTATTGCGTTAGCAAGAAAACAACAGAAGCAGAGAGAAAGTATCATTTCAGCAAACTGGAGTTAATGGCCATCGTATGGACGTTGGACAGGTTAAGACAGTTCTTAATCGGCATAAGATTTACAATTATTACTGACTGTCAAGCTCTAATATATATGAATGCGAAGAAGACTACAAATCCTCAAATAGCCAGTTGGTGTAGTTTGATACAAGAATACGGTTTTGAGATAAAGCATAGGTCAGGAAAATGGCTGTCTCATATTGATGCTTTGAGCAGAGGTCCTGATATCGGAAGCTGACGACACGATGACGAGATTAGCTGAAAATTTTGAATTTTGCCAGTCCCTAACCGAAGAAGAGCAAATACTAATGATACAACATGCTGACCAAGACCTGAAAATAATTATCGAAATTTTCAAAAAGAAACAAGAGGAACGAACTGCTGAGGAGAAAAAAATAATTAGGAATTACGTGTTTAAAAAAAAAGACTGTTTTGGAAAACCATAGAGAATGGAAAGACCATGTGATTCCTAAAAGCATGAGGAAGAGTGTAGTGGTGAAACTCCATAATTTATTTGCTCCCCTTTCTGTGGATAAAACAGTTAGCAAAATTAAGGAATTATATTGGTTCCCAAGCATGAAACGATACGTACGAAGACACATATCAGCATGTATTGAGTGCCTTATGAATAAAGCGACAGGTGGCAAGCAACAAGGCAGTTACATCCCATAAAATCTGGTAAAAGACCTTTTGCTATTGTTCACATGGATCACTTGGGTCCTTTCGTAAAGAGTTCGAGAGGTAATCAAGAACTGTTAGTGATAATTGATAACATGACTAGGTTCGTGAAAATTTTTGCAGTTAAGAATACTAGTGCTAAAAATGTTTTACAGTCCTTGAAGAATTTTGTTAATGATTTTGGACTAACGGAAAGAATAATAAGTGATAAAGGATCTTGTTTTACTTCTCACCAATTTAAGCAATATTGTACAGATAACGGATTACATCATACTTTGAATTCTACCAAAAACACCCTCAAGCCAATGGTATGGTTGAGCGCGTCAACAGAACAATTTTAGAAACGATAATTACAAGTTTGACGGATAAACAACATAGAGATTGGGATTCAAAAATAAAAGAGACGGAAAGAAGTCTTAACAACATGGTAAACAAAACTTCAAATAAGACTCTATTTGAAATGCTATGTGAGTATTCGGCCCAGATTTAATGATGGCATACTTAGGAAGTTAGCAGATGAAGATTCAGATACATGGATAGACCCGCGAGAAATACAAGAGCAAGCGCGAGGAAGAATTGAGGAACAGCAAGTGAAAATGAAAGAGAGATTCGATGGGAAGAGGTTTCGTACACTAATATTTGAGCAAGGAGAAATCGTTGTGATGAGACGTGCTCCTAAGGCTACAGGTCAACCTACCAAAACACAGCCGAAATATCGAGGACCATTTATAATAACCGAAATATTACCTAGCGATACCTACAGAATAACTCAACTAGAAGCGAGGTTGCTACTTTACTACCACTGCTCATGTGAGCCAGCTGAAGCCATGGAGGTGCTATCCCAGCTCCGACGATGATGATGACGACGGCGACGATCAACATACTGACCAGTTATCAAGCTTGATTCCTCGACGGAATCTAATCAGATCTGTCCGTAAGGACTGATGGAAGTGCTCTACCCTGTGATTAAGGTGAGATCTTTCCTTTTTGTGTGTGTGAGTTTATCTACGTACGTTTGCTGATAGAAAACTTTAGAAACTTTGAAACTTTTGAACATTAAATGACTTTGAACTTTTGAACATTAGCTGAAAAACTTTAGTGTATTGTTTTGAACTGATCATTTTAGGACTGATAACAAATGAGTTATTTCATGTATATCACGTATTTAGTAATGATTTACAGAAAAGTTCGATTATTATGCTAATGTATAAAAACTATGTGAATTTATGTATGTGAAAATATTTGAGTAAGTTTATTATCATATCAAATTTTAGTATAATGTGTATTCTTCTTAGTGTATTAGTAATATGTATGTTAAGTAATGTGTATAAGAGTTGGAGTAGAAAATTGTATTAATTATAAAATTGATCTGTACTCAGAACAATCGGGACGATTGTCAGATCAGAATGACCTAGTGTTATGAATGTCAGAATGACCGATAGATGGCATTGTAAAAAAGCCGCCGATAGGGGTCGCACGACGGCAATCGAGAATCGGGAAGCGAGAGAATGTGATTAAGATTAAGAATGTTCCGTAATGATATGTATATATGTATATATTCACTGTAATGATAAAGAATTTATAAAATGCAAGAGTTATCCCGATTGAATGAAAGCCCAACTTACCCCTAGCCGTCTTGCGATTAATAACGGAGATTAAAGTTAACAGTTTTATGCGGCCTGCGAATGCATTTGAATTACGTATTTCTTGCAAATACGGTATTGCAAATATGTCAAGATTTTAGCTATCTGAAGTCCTAGTTTACATTATATTCATTACCGTTAAAAGTGAATATGAATAACGCATTAGAAAATTTATAAATGGTGCTAAACAATTTACAGTGAGATGCAAATCTTTATTCAAAGAGTTCAAAATACGGATTTTAACTTTTATTTCATTTTGTTGACAGTTTTACGTACTACTGTAACAAAAAAAATTACCTCAGTTACAAAATTTTGCACTAAGAGTAACTGCTTTATTGGAGAATACATTTATTTATACGTAAACAGCTTTTTGCCACAGCTGAAAACTAACAAGAAAAGAACCCGATTGACCGATGAACATCTACAATCCGTGATGAAGATAATTTCTGGAAATTTCTCTTCGAGGCTACAAATATTATCACTATCGAAACACCATCAAATATCAAGCTTAAGGTATCTTGTGTTAATTAACCAGTGATTATGATCTAAATCTTCGCTATAACTTCTCCTCTTCCTATTCTTCTCCAGAAGGTAAATTAGGTTTGTGTGTATTTCAGTTGAGAGTTTGTGATTTTTAGATGAGAACTTCTGGCAACTGTGTCTTCTTGTTAGCACTACCCCAGCCCTGTTTAAAAGTTTTATTCCGTCTTCAGCACCTTGCTAGGCTATGTTTCAAAATACTGCAGATAAACTATCTGAGCCGGCTTACTTTAGTCTTAGACTTACTATGTACAGTCTTAGACTGCGTTATCAATGTTAATCTACTCTATGGATAGTCTTAGATTACGTTATCAACGCTTGAATTTAACTTTCTGTCATGTTAATTTAAACATCCAAAAGTAGCGCAAGTTTTGTCTGTAGCCCAAGTCGTGACTCTTCTGTTACATTAACACTAAGTAAAAAGGTTATTTTAACCTTCTTTAGTACACTCGAGTGCAAAATTAAGAAAATTGGCACATTATGTAGAATTTCTGAAAATTTTAATGAAATTTGATAGGAATTTATATTTATAAGAAAGAAACATATGTATGATTCAAATGCCATTTTATGTACACATGATTATCAGTAAAGCTCATAGTGCAGGGATGTTGTGATAGCGAACTGAGAATGAGTCTAATATGAGATACGGTCTCCTCTCACAGCCAGACACGTCGCTTAGCATGACAGCATACTGGATAGGAGACAGTTGAGGAGTCCCTGTGGCAGTCGATCTCACTCTTGCAGCAAGGCAATTTTCAACTCCGAAATAGTTCTCGAAGGGAAATGGCGTGATGAAATTGCTCTTTCAAGAGCGTCCCAGACATGCTGTATAGGGTTAAGGTCAGGATATCTAACTGCCGAATCCATGCGGCGAATATCGTCACTTTCCAGGTACTCGTCGAGCAACTGAGCCGTATGTGGATCACAGTTGTCCGTTAATTGGAATCCAGGAACAGCTGCGCCCCTGAAAAGTCGAATATAGGGCTTTTGGATCTCTGTATACCTCACAGCAATCAGGGAGCTTTTGTCAAACACATGCAGGGGTGTGCGGACGTCCATAATGCCTGCCGAAACCATTACACCTCCATCACCGTAATGATCCTTTTCCCTAACGAAGGAGGGATGGCATCATGTTCCAGGCTCTCTCCAGACACAGGTAAGACGAGAATCAGTGCCCAGGCTAAAATCTCGACTCATCTGCAAAAAAAAGGCTCTCCACTCGAGTCTGGTACAGAGCGCGTGTTATGTACACCATGCTAAACGTGTTCTGTTGTGTGTTGCAGTGACTGGGATGCAAACAGCGGATTTTTGGAGTACAACCCTATTTCATGAAGCCTTCAAGGTACTATAGACCCTGAAGCTCGGGTTCCACTAGCAACATACAGCTCATGTGAGAAAGGTGAAGTTGTAGCACTCTTGTGTCGCCGTTCTGAAAGAGCCTCATTCGTCATTGTGGATCTTGGTCGACCGTGTCCAGGTCTTCTCGATATAGATCTCGTATGCTGAAACTGTTCCCACAAGTTGCAAACGAACATTGGGTGTTATACTATACTGAGCCTCCCTTGTCACCTGTGCTTGTGACTGGCCTGCCGCCAGATTACCGATAATTCTCCACCTCATTTCGTCATCAGTACTTTCGTAGCTATTCTATTTAGCCGTTACCTTATAAATTTAGCAACTCTTGCGAGAAACACTGCGAATGTCGTGAAAAATTACGAGCAAATAAATCGAAAACTCCTCGTACGCTTATATCTCCTCTACAGTCACAACTTCACAGACACGCGCGTGTAATTCGACTTTGAATAACTGCATTATTCTTTGAAGGACATAATTCGTATCTTTGGTTCAATATCTTTCGTAAAAATAGACATAATTTGCAAATTCTTTTAATTTTACGCAGGAGTGTATTTTATGAGTTTTTTAAAACGTTGCGATAAACTCGCTGTTTGTCTAGTAGGTTCTGAAAGACTTTATCCTTAGCTTGAAGTTACATCAGAAACACCGAAGAAAGTAACCCTCATCAAGGCTGCCGGTGCACTCAAGCAAAGGTGTTAATCTTGGCGAACAGTTGCATCCTTGCGAAAAGGTGCCAGCATCTTTATAACATTTTATGAAATCCTTCTGACAAGGAAATTCCTTGCTTTTTATGTAATGGAGTGAAGAATTAGATACAACAGTTATGAATATGCGACTAGCTAACGACAACAAGTTAAGATATTGAATTTAATACGATTAGTTTATCTTTCGATTTTTTAAATGATTTTAAATGTTTTTCTTCATGTGAGTTTATCGTTCTTCGCATAAATTTTACAATTATGATTAATATTTCGTCTTTTTTAAATCATCGATATGAGATAACAAAGCAGCGTCACAGGCGCCAGCACCTCCGAATTCCCGCCCCTGAAGAGCAAAGAATTCAAAGAAGAAATAGAGTGTTTCATTCCTGTACTAGAGGATAGATGGCGCCAGCAGGTAAGTATCTGCAGAGATTCGCTTCTTGAAACATTAATTATGTGTACAATGAGTGTCAGCATTAAATTTTGGCGCCTCCTGCGAATTCAAAAACGGCGCCTTTCAGAAATTTTTTAATTTTTACTTTCTTTGTGTAACGATTGTTCTTCTATTACAGCATCAACAAGTAAAATAAAAAATATCATCCTCGAGAACAAAACAAAATCTAGAAAATATCAAATTATTAGATAAATTAACAAGGAGGACGCGTTTTTAATTTTTTCTTGTTGTAAGCATATCTTTAACCACAAATTTCGTCAAAGACTTCATTATACTATCAATAATGCTTTCATAAATCTCCATGTTTAGGTTCTGTCAAAAATACAAACATTATCACTCTCCATTTTCCATTTTGTCTTGCTCAAAACTTTTAGTTTAAGAGTATGCAGTATCCAAAAGCGCATGTAATATATTAATTCTAAATTTGACTATAGGATTTGTGGCGATTTGTCGTTACGTCTGTTTGAACTGAGATTTTCATCGAATTTCAGCAGCAGATTTAAGCTTTAATCTTTTGCCTATTAGCTTTATAATTATATTTTTACTTCTCCTTTCAAGCATATTTCCGTATTTTATTAAAATATAAAATAGTATGGATCTATTTTATATTTTAATAAAATGAAAATGTTTTTACCTTCCAGTCACTTATAAAACAAGTTTAATTAATACTTTATAAACAAGTTTAATTAATACTTTATAAACAAGTTTAATTAATACTTAATTACAAGCTTAATTAATACTTAATAAACAAGTTTAATTTTGAAACCGTTTGCTGGTGGATCAAGGAAAAAATTACCAAACAAAATATAAATTTAAAAATTTTTATTGTATTGCAAATTTTTTTTCTTTATGCTGCACTTTTAGTTAAAGTTATAATTTCATAAAGTGCATCAGACATTTCTCGTAGATGATACGCGAGAAGTCGAAACGCTTTAATTTTACGTTTCCATAGAGTATAAATTTGATATATATACTTCAAAAGGATTGCATAAAGTCACCGTAAACGTAAAGAGGCTTATATCTCATTTTGATTTTTGAAGCATCATTTATTATTAAATTTAGAGCATGAGTAGGTAATTAATATCCAGAATGAGAACGCCCTAGGACTTTCAATGCAAACCTTGGGGTTAATTTTTTCTTCTTTTATATTCGTACCATTATCGTGACTCCTCGTGTCATGAGAGTTAATATCACATTTTCTAGAAATATTTAATTTCTGATTCATATAAATGACGGCTTCACCAGCTTAAAGAAATTCAGAAGTCTTCTACTGATTCCGATTACTCCATTAAAACATTCAGGACAAAAAAAGGTCTGTTTCCCAGTAATTTTTTATGAAAACATTAAAAGCGGTATTACTACACAGGACTTCACGGTTTTTTTTTTTTTTTTTTTAACTGATAATCTTACGTTAAATTCGGTTTGGTTTATTCGATTATCGTACAGCACGCGAGGGCTATCTGCCAAAGAGGAAGGAACATTTTCTAACGGAAAGTGGCTCGTACATGTTACACATGGGAAAAACCATAAAAAGCTCATGCAACCTTCTTCCTGTTCGCATCAATGGCCTGTTCGCTCACGTCCAAAGTTCAGCGACTTTACTTATCGGCCGCAGGTCGGTCTTGCATTATTTAGGTTTTTTGGTTTGGTTTATGTAATCACGGCAATGCCTCGAGGCTTATCTGCCTAAGGGAAGTGATGCCTTTGTGGAGGACTTTCTAAGCGAAATTGGCTCGAATACACGTTACACGCGGGGAAACCCATGAAAACGCTCATGCAGCCATCCCGTTCGCGAAATTCGAACCTCGGACTGAACTACCAGTGTTCAACGACTTTACCGCACTGCCGCTAATGGGCCTTTGTGTTGTTTAGAAATAGTTACAACAGCAATTAAAGGGTAAACAGTTTTCATATGATTGCTGAAAATGAAACTATAAGGAAACAGACTTTTGTAGCTTTTGCTGTGCGAAAATATATATTCAGCACAAAAGTAATATATGTAATAAGGACGAATGAAGAATATTTTCGTCATGCATGATTCTCAAAAGTATCAGATTCTTTGGCGTTAAAAGAAATGGAGAAGGAGGATACTGAAACTGAGCCGACACTTAATGAAATGTTTAAGAAAGTTTCTGTATTAGTGGACTGTTCTACTGTATTTCGGAAGAAATTCGTTGCAGTAGTTCATGATGATGTGTGTACAGCCCCAATTATGGCAGATAAAGACATTCTGGAGTTTGTTCAAAGCTCAAAAAATATCATTGATGCAGATTCCGAAGACGAAAATGAAATGAATAATGCAGCTCCTCTTCCCACGTCATCCGAAATGAGGAACATAATAAAAAGTATGCGCAGTTATTTAGACGCACATTTCCAGTGGTGAAATGAATAACAGTTAACAATTTGATGCTAAAAAAGACGTTTAAAAAAATATCAGATTATTTTCCAAAAAATAAATGTTTTGTTTTTCAAAAAACTTGAAACTTTTGTATTAAATTTCATTAAGTTCTTGTAGATTTTTTAGTTTCATTGATTTTTATTAAATACATGCATATATATACACATCTGTGTAAATAAAACGTACTCTAACAAACTTAATTTTGTTGAATATACGTTATACTAGTTTTTTTTTTTTTTTTTTTTTTTCCCGATATCCTTTAACACGAAATTCTTTTAACACGAAAAAATATTTCAGTCCCCTCAGTTTCGTGTTAAACTAATTTTACTGTGTGTGCGTGTGTGTATATATCTTTTAAATAAATAAATAAAGTTTCAAATCTTTTTTTTTTAATAAAGTTTCAAACCTCTCTTCCACTTAGAAATACAAAAATTTTGCGAAATTATTTTCTAAATACATAGGAAATTAAAAAATTAGCTTGGCTAAACATCTCTGTTTTACAACTTCACAAAATTTCAAAATGCTTCCAAATTTTTAAAAAAAAATTTGCGTAGGTTTTTTTTTAATTATCTATAATAGCTGTTAAATTTTTAACCGATTTTAATTGGTATTGCTGTTTTTGATTGCATAGAACGAGTTCTCTTCTTTTTCCAAAAATAAAACTAAAGGACCTTTAAAAAAAAGTACGTAATTTTAGAGAAGCCTTAAAATTTTATCCCTTAAAATATTTTGGAGACTACATTTAAATGACTAACGTTTGAAATAATCGACATCCTACTGTATAATACGTAAATAAATATTTAGTTTTTGAAAAATATCGAATATTTATCGAATTTTGTCTTTTTATTGCAAAACAAAACAGTGAACACTACAACTAACATAAATTATTAAAATTATACCCTGTGACCATTAACGAGTTAATTGTTAATTTTTCACCCACTGTAAGCTGTTTATTGAAAATAGGATTATGCGGCATACAGTGATAAAATTAACGAGTAAAGTTGCCAGCGTAGTTCGGTACAGAGAGTATGATGCAAAAAATTACAGAGAATTTTTAGCTTTCGATTTCTAATTACAGTTGATTCACAATAAAGCTCAGTCTCTTAAATATATTTATGTTAAATAACATAGTTACGCTATGTATGCTTTCTGACATACGCTTTATGTTAAATACGCTTGTAATCATATTTATGTTAAATGCGCTTTGTGAAATTGAACCTTTTCTGTATTAAGTTTTTCCAAGTTATTTCTTTATAGACTCATTATTATTAATAAAAATTAATTAAAAGTTTTAATAAGTTCGAATCTTTTATATACGGAGGTATTCATACATTTTTGTAACGATTTTGCAAAGATTTTGTATATAAACAAATCTCAGAATTTTATTTTCTAATATGTTCAGTGTGATAGCCCTCTTATTGAACTATCATATTACATTTTGATTTTGAAGATAAATGTCCTTTTCTTAAAATATCAAGGTTTTCTTTTATTCCACTCCTCCTTCTCAATCTTCCAGAGTCCATCCAATGTTTTGGAATGCCTCTCATAAAGAGCTTGTTTTAAAAGCCCAAATGCATAATAATCCACAGAAGATACACCAGGGGACTTGGGAGGATACATTTAAAGGGAATAGCTTCAATTTCAGCTTCATTTCTCTTTTTTTTTTTTTTTTCAAAAACACAGCAGTAAATTTATAGGTATGGCTTAGAGTCTTATCCTGATGGAACTTAACCCAGTGATGATTGTTTTGATAAAGAGGTGGAATTTCTTCTTTAAAAATAGGTGTTAAAATATATTTCTGATAGTAATTTAAATTAATTTTGACATTTTTTTCAAATGTCCTTATTTTAAGTTTTCCGTTATAAGAAAATCCAGTAATAACCATAAAACTTTTAGAAAAGCTTTACTTGTTTTCTTTTTCTCCTCTTTTTTAGTTAATCGATCTTTTTCTATTGCAGTCAGATAAGTATATCCAAGCCTCATCCATCATAATTATACATTTTCATATTTCACCTGCCAAATAATTTTCATACAGCAGTCTGCACATAGTCTTACGCTGAGGAACATGTTTCGGCGTTAGGTGATGAACATCATGTTCTTTTGTTTTGATTAGCTCTAAATCAGATTTTATAATTTTGTTCACAGTTTCTACAAGGATATTTAAAGATTTTGTAATAGCTCTTTGTGGGGATGGATTTTCCTTTAAAGCATGAGATGAGACTTTAGATTTAATAAGAGCTATACGTACCTTTGTTGGGTATGCATTTTTTTGCCTTCTGCCAGAGTTAGATGTAAACTGTAACGTTTCTTTCCTTTCATATTAATTATGTCACTCATTTTACATGTAGAAATATTAAAACAATGCTTTTCACATCTTTTTTAATAATGGAATAAGAATATTTCTCTTCGGACAGCGCAAAAATATAGCCTTCAATCAATTGTTTACTTTTCGGCAACATTTTAAAGAAAAGAAAATTTTTAATGTCGCAGACGGTATTTAAATCTTATTGCAGTTGGATGCCAGACAAGTTTGTATTTTAAAATTAATATTTAAATTCAGGGAGAAAATCAAAATCGTTACAAAAATGTGTGAACACCCTCTGTAGCTGCGTTCCTTTTATGTCGTACCTGCCTTTAATCAATAAGGCTCATTGCTTAAAAGAATAAAAAATTATCAATAGTTGGAGATAGAAATTGCCATCCATCTGCAATGCAATCGCATAAAATTTCCTCTACAAGTGTACCCGGTAAATAACAAAATAATAAATAAAAAATAATAAAATATTAAAAGAAATAAGAATTCAAATTCAGAATACTTCCCTTAAGACGGTAATTTCGCTGGAAAGTTGATTGAATAAAAAGCATAACATATTATAAATAACTGATGCACGATTTTTCTTTCAATGATGAAGAGAGTGGAGATGACGAAATTAATGCTCGTACTGTTAATTTCGTAAGCCCAGCACCCTTTAATAAAAAGTACACTTTAATCAAGTACCTTCTAATTAAAGTATAATTTTTATAACTCTAAAACTGCACAAGAGTTCATTTAACATTGGTAATATTCTGTATTTAATGCCGTCAGTGCCGAAAGATAATACGTGGGTCCTTAACTATGACACAACAAAATAAAAAAAATCATCTTAATGTAATATTAAAAAGTAATGGATATTTGCTTAAAGTAGAAAAAAATTGCCATTTTAGCAAATAATAGAACAAAAATAAAATAAAATAAAATTGAAATGAAAACCCCGCAACGGCTAAAATTTCCATAACTATGCAATATTTCACTTTAAAAGCAAATTTTATAGTGCAAAAAATTTCTTGCAAAATAATTTTTCCATTTATTTTAACTCGGTTTTCTAGTTCTTTTATTTTTTAGTTATTTTAACTTGTGAATATAAGAATTAGAACCCAAGTCAACTTTCTTTCTTGAGATTTTATTTCAAAAAAGAGAAGCCATAGCTGGTACTTTAATAGAGCCTCTTCCCCGTCCCCAACCTACTGTGTACTTGATGCGTCAGATTCACCCCCTCCCGAGATATCATTTAGGAGAATTATAATAAAACGTTGCTCTGTTTTTAAGCATTAAATAGTTAATTTTGCAAAATTAGCCTCTTCACCCCCCCCCCGCAAAAAAAAAAAAAAAAAAAAGATTGGCATATATTTTATCTAAGTTTTGCAGAAAATCCAAGTCAATTTAATGTTTTAGTCTAATTTTACCATATGGAGCGTCTGATGCGTCGCGCTCAGGCGAACAATTAACTTCTCTATTCGCTAACGAATTGCAAGGTATGATATTCGCCCAATGCAATTTGCAAAGGGCGGGAGCAGCCACATAGTCAGTGTGATGTATAACTGCAGGCTTGAAATTCCATTGTTAGTCTTAAATTTTACTGTTTTTGTTTTACCCTTACCAGTTTTGTATCAATGCAGCTTTGTACTTCTAAGTACAAAGTAAAAAAAAAACTTACTATTTTTTTTAATCTATGCAATCAAGAATGTCATATGTATTCAAGGTAGTCCTTTGTATTCCCTATCTAGATGTGAGTCTGTAGTCTTTTTTTTTTTTTTTTTTTTTTTAATTTAGACTTAATAAATGCCGTTATGGCTTCTGAAAGGCGGACATCATACTGCAAAGGCTTGTTCCCAGTCAGTAGTCCTCCTTAGCAGTGTAAAAGTAAAAAAAAAAAAAAAAAAAAAAAAAAAAAAAAAAGTCTAATTTTACATTATTGTCCGCGCTCGTCCCACAAAGCCCGAGTCCAGAACCCGTAGTTTTAAGATGCTCCCAAATCGTCCTTTAGATCTATCTCCATATAAAAGTGCTCCCCATCAATGGCCGAATGAATACGAAAAGGCCGCTGAATGTTTGTAGTTCGACCTGGTTTGGGTTCGATCCCATATGAACGGGCAGGCTGCATGTTTGGTTTTCGTAGATTATCCCATGTGTAAAGTGAGTACGAGCCAGTACCCCTCAGATATTCCTCCACGAATGTACCCCCATCTTAAGCAGATAAGCGTTATGGCTTTGCCATATTCAAATAATCTAACCTAACCACAAAAAAGTGAGGAAAGTGGGCACTAAGGGCTCCTAAAATACAACTTATAAGGTATTTCTCCCGCTTTCTTAGCATGCCTTTGTAGTGTAGTGGTCTGCACGCTGGGCGCGTATTCGAGAGGTCAGTGGTTCGAGGCCCGGCGAGGGCATTGTTCATTTTTCACATCTCCTGCTTTCCAAAAGTACCTAATGTCTCTACAAACTATGCCTAGGTCCTTAGACTGGTCTAATCGAGATTTGAGTGGGGTGCTTGTTTTGTAATGATAGTTTAGTTTGCTTTACTACAAATAAAATGAGCTCCTAAACTACACGAGATTTCATACTATATGGCTCTTACGTAATGTAGTTATCCATAGTGCTTTTGGATTTATCTATAATTACATCATATTAACGCTGTATTTCACCCAGAACCATAACATAGATGTTATGCTTATTCTGGGTAATATTATTCTGGGTGATATAATTAATATCACCCAGAACCATAACATCCAATTTAGATCCATACGTATCTAAATTGGAAGTTTCCAGCATCTGCTTTGAAAACGTTTCCCGGATACAAAAGCAGGTATCACGCTTTCCTTTTTTTCGGTCGTAATTCTAGAGATGTAATTTAGGTAAATGAAAATGAGGCTTCCTAAAAGCTCCAGAAAATATGGCTTTACAGAATTTTATAGAAACCATAATACGATCATGTAAAAATTAGAGGTAGCGTAAAAATTGTAAGATAAAAGTTTATCAAGATCAGCATTTCCGAGACATTTAGCCTCGCGTCCGTCATACATTAGTAAAACTGCTCTGATAAATGAAGTAGGAAATAAGAAAAAATATTATAATGAACTAAAGTAATATGAAGCAATAAAAAATAGGCATATCCGTAACTATGAACAGTTCACTGGTAATTTTTATTAAGTTCGTAATTACTAGTAGAAATATACAATTATACAATTTTGTTTATATCTGTGTGCGTGTGTATAAGTGTAATAGATTCTGTAGTAGAATGCAAGCGGTTGAATCCCTAATGAACAGCCAGAATTTTGATGGCTTAGAGATGCTGAAACTCCAATCCACAATGAATAAGAAATTTGGAAGTCAAGGTATATTTAATTCAACTTTTATTTCAGCAAACATGTTGCGGCCACAAACAGGTTGGCACATTATTTATCCCTATTCAAAAGTTTACATTTTTGATAAATTTGCAATAAGAAAGCAGGAGCAGACAGACTGCAGTCCAGCAAGGCCAAAGTGTAGAATGCAAGTGCGCAATGCTGAGGGTGAAATCTTAATTCAGACTGAGTTAGTTTTAGTTCTCAATGCATTTTGATTGGATAATTAATACCGCTGTAAAATTACTATTGGCTGTTTGAGTGTTAGTTCCATTTACATTATAAGGTATTTCTCCCACTTTCCTAGCGTACCTTCGTGGTGTAGTGGTTCTGCACGCTGAGCCAGGTATTCCAAAGGTTCGTGGTTCGGTTCCCGGCGAAGGCGTTTGCTACTTTTTCATCTTGCTTGCCTCCAAAAAAATCCTAATGTCTCTACAGTGGCGCCCGAACTAAAAGGGTTGTGGATGATGATTCTCCATACGCAGGATTTGGCTATTGGGTCCCCTAAAAACCCCAGTCGCCCTTTAAAAGGGAGAGTATATAAGGTATTTCTCCCACTTTCCTTTCGTGCCTTCGTGGTGTAGAGGTTCTGCGCGCTGGGCCGGTATTCCAGAATTCCGTGGTTCGATTCCCGGTGAAGGCGTTGCTAATTTTTCATTTTGCCTGCTTTAAAAAAAAAAAAAAAAAACCTTTATGTCTCTACAACATTATCAGAATTATGTAAGAGTCATATGACACGGATTAATCTTGAAATGACACAGTACAGAGAGATTACTATTTTTAGAATAGAGAAAGGAAAATTAATTTACGCTGCTAATTTAATCTTTTACATATTCTTTGTTTTCCTTACATATATGTTTATTTATTTACTGATTATTGTTTTATTTTTATATTAAATAACTTTTATTTCAGTTCCATTTTTCAAATTTTTGGTTCAAACAGTTTTTTAATTTGTGCCTTCCTATTAGGTAGTTTACTACTCTTGGGTGATATTAATTCCATATATTTTACTTCTTTCTTATGTATAAACGCTGTTGTAGATAAAATAAAAACGCAAAAGAATATCAATATTCTATTTTTCTATTTTATTTGCATTTTAGAAATTATATATATGTATATTTCAAGCAACACGTTCATGAAAATTTCGTTTGATCTAAAATAGTGAGAATCGAAAAATGTTTTGAAAAACCCTGTTTTCAAAGCTATGCTGAAGATGGAGCTATTGAAGCTGTGGGTAAAAAATGAGAGAGGGTGGAAAGTTAAAGTATAATGAACTAAGCATTAATATCTTTTGGGGAAGGCTATTTTTGAAATCTGATTTAAGTGTTAAAATCTGTTGCCCCATCTCTGCTTGATATATTCTGGAACAACAAATTATTAGATTCAGAATACAGGAACTTCTGTTACAAATTACAAAGCTTTCTAAAAGTCGTACTGTCTGGCTACACCAAAGGCTATCTAGTCATACTGTTTATCAGTTTATTCCTCTCCTTTATAATTTAGAAACTGAACATCGGATATCATTAACAGAGAATACCTAACTTTTTAAGCATTAGAAAACTAAATAATGATAATTGAAGAGCCTTTCTACATGAAATTGATGATAATTCTGTCGAGGTACATGACTAAAATTTAATAATTAAATTTCTTTTTCACATACCATAGGCAGTGACAATAGACGATACTAAAAGAACAATTATTTTTCATTGCTATTATAACAAAATAAACATACACCGTCTTTTTATTAAAACGGTTACGAATGTGCATGAAACAAATTTTGACTGGACCATGCTACATGATTTACAAAGAAAGGATAAAATCATTGCACCTACTGTATCAATGGAGACGTCAAGCTTTTCAGATTTATTTTGCGGAGAAAGCGAGTTCTAGTTTCTCCCCTCCACTCTATAGTAAGATACTCAGGCACTACATCAAGTGGACAATGGCATTCAGTTCATCATTTTGACATTACTATACTCTGTGCATGTACGAGCGTAAGGGATTACTCAATTTTTACTTTTCCAGCACTCTCTTGGCGACTTAAAATTTGGCGCAGTATCTTTCGTTGGCGACAAGAAATTGCTTCTCACAAGCAATTGGATAAATTTTTCCATAATTGCTTTAGTGTTTGTACCAATTTCGTATTTTAAAACATGTATGAAATTATTTAACGGGTTCCCAGAACAAATGGAGTAGTTCCCTCAACGTTACATCTAAAAACTGGTTATTAGTCAAAAATGCATCAGCTGAGCTAACTGTAAATGCATCTAAGGTGACCCGGTTCGCATGCGGCTACTGTTGGGAAAGGCGTTAAAATTAATAGCGAATTTTCTTCGGCATTTCTTCATATAGGTATTTTTCTTACAGGATTTAATAAATATGAGGTATCGTAATATTTCGTTTTTTTTCTCATTACCTTTTTTTATTTTTAAGGAAAGGAAAGTGCTGTGCCGCTTGCTCCCCCCCCGGATGGGATACTGTTTGGTGACGCTGGCAAGGTTCGATCCCTGAAGAAGGCATGAATAGTGTCTGCGCGGCAAGGGGCATTTAAAATATACGGCGAGCCGAAAGTACCACCTCTTGAGGGGTTTGATGGTAGTACAAGAAGGGTGGAAAATCCAAGCACCAGACCTTTTGGGGATGGCTTCAAAAGTGGGGGGAATAGGGCAGTTTTATTGCTACCCATATGGTGTTCAAGGCTTACTTACTGCAACAACAGATGCAATCTTACACTCCTTGCTACAATAATATTTGTGGGCTTGTTCTGATTAAGCTTAAAAAGTCCTCCACGAAGGCATCCCTCCCTTAAGGCAGATAGCCCTCGAGTGCTTTGCCGTATTCTAATAAACCAAACCAAACCAAACCAAAACCTTGTTCTGATTAAGTCATATAAGTGAGATTAACCGCAACAACAAGATCGCGCGGTTCTCTTAAAGTTTTCGAAGTGGAGCTAACTGCGCTCTGAACCTTCACATTATTAAGCCTGTATGTCATACATAAATTATTATAATATAAGGCTATATTTAAAAAACAAATGTATTGGAGGCTGTAAACCTAAAACAATGGTCTAGAATTTTAGCTTCAGTTTTATAAGTCAGGATATTTATTATAAATGATTCTTCTCATTTTGCAATGGTTTTTTTTCTCGTTTGAATTCAAGACGGAAAATGTTAAAAGGTAAATATAACAGTTGCAAGATTTATGTACCTTCTAGGACTATGATTACTAATATAAATTATCCACAGTAATAGTATTTTATAAAAGTTTTCATTTAAACTTTTCACATTCATCGGATTTCGTGATAAGATTTTGTAAATGAAATAAAATTTAAAAAAAAAAAAAAAAAAAATTGAAGCTTTTCTATTAATATTTAAAGCCTTTCTCTTTCACTGCTCCATAACTTTGCATAAGTATTTTGATTCTGTATTTTGATTTCACTTGAATTATAGAAAGATTTCCTTCATATCACAAAACAAATTAAGATACTTCAAACATGTTACAAAATCCATTGAACATTTACAGAACAAGTTCACTTGTAAAAAATGTGTATGCGCCATAGTCAACCAAGAAAAGTTCAAATTTCTGGACTAACCTACCCTATACTTTTGTTTACTAATGTTTCAACCAACTTGTCAGAATATCGATGCAGTTTCGCGCATTCTTCTCTAGAAGCTGATTGCAAAGGCGTTTTCGTGGTTTCTTCATTTACGCAACATGAATACGAGCCAGTTTCTGTTGAAAATACTACGCTAGGAAGGCATCGATGCCCTTGGGCAGAGAGTCCTAGTATGCTTTGCCATAATCTAAAAATTCCAGTTCGTTTGCAGCGGAGATAAGTACTAGAAATTAAGCCTATATGCCAGATGCACCGACGGCAAAATTATTAAGATTTTGAAGCATTTCTGACTTAATGATTATCTACATCAGTCTTGCATAATAAAACCGTCTATTATACAAACTGATCTATAGTCATTTGAATTATTTCGCATAGCGCATGTGAAAGTTGTAGAAGGAGGTGTCTGTTCTTTATATTATTGTTTTATATATGAATCAAATGAAAAGACAATGAAAGGAATCATTGCTTAAAATTAACAAAGGAAGTAATATATTATGGCATAGCTCCATAACAGCCATGATCGTTTGCCTTTGGAGGGACACACTTATAGCTAACAGATGGTACGATGCTCACATCTAAGTGGTGAGTGTCCTCTAGCAGAATTTTATAAGAGAAACTGGCTCATATTTATACTGTCTCATACGAAAAGCTAATTCTGTCACCTGACACTGGACTTGTAAACAAAGTTGTGGACGAACTTATTCAGCTAGATTCTGGGTCTCATTAGCTGTTCAGTGTAATGTAAATTTCTTTTATCATTAGTAGGCTAAAGAGCTCTGGAGGTGCAAAATAAGGTTTTTAAATTCACAACAAACGCGTAACAGTTCGGCATTTTTAATCGGCTGGAGTTTTAACTAGGTATGCCTTTTAGCGGCGGGTTAAAGTTTGCAGTTTTTTGCGTTCTTGGTGAGTAGCTGTTCTTCGACCTGTTGATTATAATTTCGGGAAAGAAAAAATAAAATAAATAAATAAAATAAAATAAAATTAATAAAAATATATGTTTACTTAATTTCAAGATCAATTTTCCTTTTAGCTCAAACACTTTGGTGCAGTTTGGTGATTTTTTTTACAGAAGAAAAGGTAATTCGGTGAATTTTCGGATTCCAATTTACACTGGGCATGGTTACCTCAAGAACTGCTATGAGAATGGTTTCAAAGTTTGGCGACTTCTGAAAATTTCGCAACTTCTACTAGGGTGGTCGCGATAATACGTAAGTAGCAATTTCAAATGTCTTTTTATTAATCTGCTGAGTTTCTTCAGCAATATATAAGCCACTGTATGAAGAAGAGACACTAGTGCTTGAGTGCATAACAACGCTTAAAGGCCCGTCCACACGAGGACGCTCACGACGTAGTTGACGCAACTTTTTTGACGCCGGCGTAAATTCGCGTGACGCAGAAGACGTAAAACTGAGTACGCTCCTGTTCAGCTTTTTCGCCCGCGACGCGCGCGTATAGCCAATAGCCGACCGAGTTCTTATCACGTGTCATAATCAGAAAACCTTCTTGCTTACCCGTTTCAATATGGCGTCAGAACCACACAGAGATGAGTTTTTGCTTAGAAATATCATAACTGTATACAGCAATAAAATTATCAGCATTGTTCACGCCATCTTCAGATTTCTCAAACCGTATATATTGGTATAAATTTAAAATTCTTAATAAAGGGGAAAACTGTATATTTATAAAGCAATGATCCGACCAGTATATCCATATGCTTCACCTATTTATAACACTGTAAGTAATAGGAACTTAAATAAATTACAGTTTCTACAAAATCAAAGTTTCTACCTTACAAAATTCTCCTTAATTAATATAAATATTGGCTACATCATGTGTAATAAAAAGCTTTATAAATATCCAAATATTAAATACACCAAAAACTAACTTCAGCAATATAACAATTTCTAAAATAAAGCAGTTGACTGTGAAAGAGTATTCAATAAAATACAACTACGAAATACGAAATTTTGGAGGAAAGTTACAAGTTGTGTCATACAGCAATCATTTATTGAAGTTTAATTAAATTACCTTTGCAGCGACTTCTACTTGTTACATTATTTTTCACAAACAATACTATCATAGGCAGCCGAGTGGTCAGCGCGCTGCTTTGCAAATGGAGAGGTGGCGAGTTCGAACCTCCCCCGTACGTAGACAGTATAAAATTTAGTTAGCTTTTCTAATTTTGAAACGTGTTTCTTATATTTAATCAAGAATCATTATATTCTTATTTTACCTATTATTATTGTTTTCATTTCTTATTTTATTCATTATTATTGTTTTTAATTTAGTTTAAAAATGTGCATTGCAAATAGAAATCCTTATGTAATAAAATATCTGCAACTCTTTATCGTATATCATCTATAAATTCTCTCTTTATTTTAACTTTATTGCATATTTTATCATGCACATAATTTCTCATAAACTGTACAAAGTTTGAACCTCATTCTAAGTTCAAAAATAAATAAAAAGAAAAACAAAAGACCAAGGAAGGGGGAGTTAAAAAAATATGAAGTTGGTTTTATTAAATTGTGGATGGTGTATATAAAGAGAATTAAGTAATTTAATTCTCTTTATATACTGTATTCCAAACCAATTTTATAAATCCTAGTTTTCATACAATATAGAATCTGCAAGTCTGTCAAACTGGTCGATACTGATCCTGAAGTAATTAAAAAACAAGTAATATAAAAAAAATTAAGTCAATTCCTACTTAGGTCCACAAAGAAAAATTAAAAAAATACAAATAAATAAATAAATAAATAAATAAAAATACAAACAGAATTTCTTAAAATTAAAAATTTTAATATGTGAAATAGCTCTATTAACATCAAGTGTCTTTCACTACAAGTTTAAAAAATTGCATTTGAACTTGAGTGGATGAATAAAAAGCATTTTATGTACTGAAAATTTGAACAAGATATAGGGAGAGTGTGAGCTAATGGTAGGAATTTAATAATTCCGGATATTCATTTCGCAAACGGGGCAGTTAAAAAAATAAATCTCTTTGAACAGGTCGCTCTAAATAAATCTTTCGGACCCATTCCTGCCATTTTTTGCGTTTTTGTCTCTGCTTAATAATTGCACTTAATAGTAAAGTTTCAGTTATAAAAAAAAAAAAAAAAAAAATCATCTGATTCGGACAACTTGCCGCAAAAACATACAGAAGCACAGCGAAGTAATAAGATACAGCTCTGTTGGCGCTATATTACAGCGTCACGATTTTTGCGCAAAATTATCCAATTGGTTAAACGCACTCTTCGCAAGCGTACTCGTTTGGACGCTTTTACGCTGGTAACGTAAAAGCGCGTTCGTCAGCTACGTTTCGAGCGTACTCGTGTGGATGGGCCTTAACTCTTGTTATACACCAAGTCTACAAAACTCCTTACCCAGCCTTTCTTTCCGCTAGCTGGTCTTAGACATTTACTTCCAATTAGAAAAATGAGCGGACTTGTGTTAAACCGGCCCCCGAGATTAAATCGCCAATCAACCGAGATATCTCGCCAAAATCTGACTGCGTGTTCTTATACCTCGCATATGATGTGATCGCGTATTAGCGCCGGCTGCGTGTTCTTATTACCTTGCCATGTAATCTCATATTAGCAAACTTTTAGTGCATGTGACGTTAACAATCTTTAATTTACCAAGTAATGAGGTGGTTGCCATATAATTTTTTCAAGGAAGAGGTCTTCTACTTGACAAACGAGTATGCGAAAATGACCACTACATGAAACTTTGTTTTAACGGCGAAACCATTTGGAGGTGCAATGTTAAAAACTGTAAAAAGAAGGGCTTCCTTGTTGGAAATTAGTTCTGCGGTTCCATAATATCGTTCGTCACTCTATTAGATTTATGCATTCATGGGTAGAGGAGATTATATCTATAAAATGGTACAACAAAGACCTTAATATGTGCGAAAGTGCTACAGTAGACAGGAACAATTGCATGTGATAAAATAAGGATAGGGATTCTTAAAAATATCCTTAAGAAATGACGTGCGAGTATTATTGTTATTATTATATATTTTGTTGTTTATTTTTACATTCGCGCTTCACGAGCTTGGCGAAATTATGGCTGAGATCGTAGCGCAAATCTAAAATCACTAAATATGAGCGCCACTGTAACAAAGATGTATCGAAAACTGTTTTAAATGACGCAAATATTCATGTTTTGGAGTTTTAAAACTAAGAGAAATTAGTTTTGTAAAAATTACGAAATCTAACTTTTTATGCGTTCCTCCTGACTGTATAGTTAAATTTAGGAAAAATCTTATATTCGTTATAAAAAAATAAAGTGCAAATTTTTAGACTTCCCGTACGACTTAAACTGACATAATTTTTGGTGTTAAAAACCGGAGATTATATTCAGGGGCTGTAGGCAAATTGAAGAGCGAAAGGTTTGCATTTATATCTATATCAGTTTAGAAAAAGTTTCTTATATTAAGTGCTGAGCATTTCTTATGTAGATTATTGCGAAAAGTATTGATCAATAAAATTAATTTTCTTCAAAATGGATATCTTGTTCGCAGAATTTTACAGAATTAGTATTCTAGAAAACAGTGGCAAACTTCGGGTATTGGTATACAGCCAACTGGTAATATTATTTGTATTAATTAAAAATTAAAAATATATGTAGTTTGTTGAATTTTTCGTAGCATTACAAGATTATGATTTTAAAGTGATGAAACTTCACGAGAATATTAATAGCATATTTTTATACTTTGAAAACTTATAAATTACTCGTGTGAATATTCTTTCTCCGTACCAAATGTAGCAAAAGTATAAAGACACTTAGTAAGTGGCGAATGAATATATAAGGTTTCCTTCTTTTCTTTTTTCCTAAAGCAGGAGTTGTCAATACAAGATTATTTAGTAATGCGTAAAAACTCATACCAAAAATACCGTGTGTACGCACGCGGTAACTAGTACAAGTTCTTTTTTGTGAATTTCGTTTCGTTAAAGTAAAATTTAAGTTAAAAATTTAAGTTTCGTTAAAGTTGGTGCGTGGAAACGATTTCATTTGCTTTCCACGCACCAACGGCCGAGTGGTCAAGATCACCTGAATACTCGTTTTTCGAACCCGGGCGAATGGGCTGGATCCATGGTTGGCTTTGATGCTTTTCCCTTCCCATGTGTAACGTGAACATGAGCCAGATTCTCATTGAAAGTCCTTCACGAGGTGGCACCACTTTTCTTAGGCTAATAATCCTCTTTTTCACATTTAGATAAACATTCTAATTAACATTATAGTTTTAATAAATAATTCTTTGATATCACTGTTTGGCCTTCCCCATTATGTGCCGGGTATAAATGGCTCCGAATGAAGGTACTCTTTTTCCTTTTCCGCATTCAAAAAAGCATTATTCATTTAACACCGATATAAAAAAATCTGAATATTCGAAATCGCGCAATTTTAACAGAAAACTATAAGAAATTTGGTAAGACGAAAGTATTTATTATTGTCATTCTACTGTTAATTTAAAAATCTTTGTACCTTAAACTTTTGTTTACTTAAAAGGTAGTGCAATTTGCATCTATGCCTTTTCATAATAATAAATATTAGTTAAAAAATAAATGACTTTTTTAAAAGATTATCCTATCTGAGGGAAAAAGCGTGGGGCTAGATGGTGTTTGTATATTAAAAATGAAAAAAAATATTGTAAGCCTAAAATGTAAACCAGACTTCTAACAGGAAAGCGAAAAACGTGTAAGTGGTACAAACTATTAATTAAAGTATAATTTCGGATTCGTAATCTTTTGGCACTAAATGGGTAAAATAATTATTGCATGCATTGAAAGATTTGGAGACAATCAAGTACACATGTGTCATTCTCGCCAAAGGAAATACATAGCAAATTATATATACTATATTACTTAAGCATTACATATTTAATTTGAATAAATATATTACGTATCTAATTATATATAATATAACAGCACAGTAGCAACCGTAAATATTTGTCGGAACATTTACAAGTAAATGTTTTAAGCTATTCACTTCTGTATTAAAAATTTGCAAAATTACTAAGTTTATTAATTAAAGTGAAAAAAATTATCCTGAAAATTATCAGTAATTCGCATAATGTTTTTTAAAAACTTTTTTAAGGTTTCGTCTTAATGTATCAATTTCATCAAAACTGGTATTTCTTCATTTAGGAACAAACAGGAATCCCATTAGAATTGATAATTAGAAATTCGTGTTTAAAGTCTTCATCGCTAGTTGTAAACTTACTTTTAACTGACCAAACTTCTTTAATATCACCATAAAGCTTCATAGAGACATATATGAAAACTAGAAACGTTGCTCATTCTGTAACCCTGGATGATAACGTCGCCACTCGAGTGTATTGATGACAGTGTCAAAGTTAACAATACTTCAAGAGTGAGGTTTTGTATTGCAACAAAATCGCCCATAAATTGCCAGCGCAAGTCAATGGATATGATAGTATGCCAAGGCAATGGAGTATGGCTCTATACATCACTGATAAACGATCAAATCTCTATTAAACGGAAGAATTGAAGCAGATAAAATCTGTCGCTGTTTAGGAAGTTAGTTTTTTTATTACACCCGTCTTGATCATGCTTCAAAATCTGTTTCATTTTTGAATAGAAATTCCATTAACAGGGCGGTGCCAAAGGAAACTGCTTTATTCAGTCTTTTCTTCCTACATAAAGACTTATTCAGGTAAATTGAGTGTGACTGAGAACCGTTACTTGTAAAATATAGCATTAAGAATGTACAAAGAGTAATAGTCTTTTAATACATATCTTTACAATGGTTGAGAGCAGAGGACGGCTGGCGTTTACTGAATGTAAATTGTGTTATAAAAATAAATATCCTTTACTTTTGTTGCCCCTCTTTTTATTATTTGTAAGAAGTAAAAAGGTTTTAAAGTGCGAAGAAAAGCAGTTTACATTTCGAATTTAAGAAAGTATGTGCGTTTTCTCTGAAATTTCAAAACTTTCAGTTTGATGAAACAGGCTAGTATTTATTCGTTCTAAATATCCTACTTTGATAAACTTAAAAATAATTTAGATGAGGAATAAAACCGATATTTCATTTGTATGTTTATCAATTGGAGAGAGCATAATTTATTTAAAAACTTGTAATTATGTGTAGATTTTACCAAAGATCGAGTAAAATACCAAAATATTTATTTAATGCTTTGAATGACTGTAACTCAATCCAATATATATGAAAAAATATTTATACACGAGATTTCACAACAAATGTAACACTATTCTTTTTTTTTTTTTTTTTCACAATTAGCAAAAAGTAAATAAAGGCACACAAGCGGCCTAGCGGTAAAGTCCCTGAACACTGGTAGTTCGGCCCGAGGTTCGATTTCTGTGACCGGGCTAGCTGCATGGTCGTTTTCGTGGTTTGTCCGCATGTGTAATGTGTTAATACGAGCCAGTTTCCCTTAGAGAAAGTCTCCCATGAATGTATCCATTCCTTCCGTGCAGTGCCTTAGGGCGGAACATGTAAATAATAATAATAGCAGTAGGTAAAACAGTTGATGCTCGTTATAACGACTCTCCGCGTGCTACAGAAAAAAAGAAGCATTATAACGAAGGGTCACAATAGCGGGGGGGGGCAAGATTTGAGCATTTGGCACTATGGAAATATTTCTTTTCATATTGAATACTCTGTAGTTGATTATGTTGTTTATAAAGCTAAAAAAATAGCATGCTCACAATAAAATTTTTATTCTGAGCAAAAATGGTATTTTTTTTATGTTGAAACAATCGTATAAAGGATTGTACTATATACGTAAATATAGCCAGTTAAATAAAATTACTCTTTTTTAGAGATGCTATTGAATATTTTTGGACACGTTTTATATGCGTTGAGAATTTTAACTCTGCAGTGTCGGCTTTTCAAAATATATGTAAAGTGTATTTTGATTTAGAAAAAAGATACGCAGATATTGCAGAGTTTATTGAAAATATTCGCTTGAAATATTTAAAAATAACGTATTTTATAAGCTGCCACCAAAATGCAAACCTGTTTTTACAAAAATGTCTTCTAAAGGAAAAGCGAGTAATTTAGACAGATATGAATACCAGACCTTACTTATAATTAATAAAAACTCATGAATGCAATTTATTTTCAATTTTCTTCCTTGTTTTTCTACGGAAACAAATTATGCATTTCTTGTGTTAGAAATGATAAGCTTTATTTATTAATATTAGCATTTTTTATGAAAACCTTTTTAGATGAATAGTGGAAAAATCATTTATTAGAATATGGAGTATGAACAGTCATGTAATTAAGAGAAAAGGAAAAATTCTGTTAGTAATTGCGGTGATTATTCATTTGCATTCGTATTTCTAATGTTGTATAGCACTGTATCATTTATTACGACTATATGACACATTCTGCTTTCGCATAATTTAGTTATATCTTCACTTAGTGTATACCGGTTCTAAGAGGTTGGGCTAATATAAATTAAGTCATGAATTATGAACATGTTTATGTCTGTCAGATTTATAAATGGCATGAAGTGGGGAGTTTTTTTTTTTTTTTTTTTTTTACATTTCTCTTTTAGGTAACAGATGAATAATTACTCAACTACAGTGAACAAGGAAATTACTATATTCTATATCTCTGCACTTTCCAAGCCTTAGGAGCGTACCACTCGAGAAAATTTTTATATCATTTGGATTAACATTGGTAAATTAGTGGAGTTCTAATGTTCTGCAAGGTAAGTGCTCGTGCTACCATTCGAAGTAACCAAAAGGGTTTACATTTATAAACATACTCATTTCACATTACGAAAGTCAGTTCGAATTTTGCTGGAAAACTACTCAATTTTCATCTCTAATAAATTTCCTAATGAGTCCTGCAAATTAATATATAAGTAAAAATGCAAGAAACACATTTGAACTTGAATTTTAAAATGGGCAAAAGTCAGCCGCAAATTATTGCTTGTTTGAATAAAAATCTATGTGCATTCTGAGAACTCCAGAGACACGTTTCTAGTTTTCAAACACCGACAATCATTTTCTGACAAACTTACAGTTTTTTTAAATATTTTTTCTCCCTGAAGGACTGGATTGAATTCGATTACTTTATTATTGCAGAGCACTAACGCTGTTTTTTTAAGAGGAGGGGTACCTTCGCAGAGGACTTTCAAAAGATAACTGGACCTCATTTACGTTACAAAAGGGGAAAACGCTTTAGTGCAATTTAAGCCAATTTCTTTCACAGCCTTTACAGTTAGTTCCAAATCCTCTTCCAATGGTTTGATGCTTATTTTATTATGATAAAGGACACAAGCGCTATCTACATAACGGGATGGATGCTTTCGAGAAGGGCCTCGTACACACGTTACACAAGGGGAAAAACACGAAAACACCCATGCAGCCGTCACTCCATAAGTCTAACCACAAGTATTTAGCGAATCGGCCACTGAATACCGAGATCGCTGAGCCGCTGGTGGTAGGAGAATGGGTTGCGTGCGTAGGTGTATAAGGTATTTTCCCCGCCTTCCTAGCATGCCTTCGTGATGTAGTGGCCAAGCACACTGAGCCGGTATTTCAGAGGTCCGTGGTTCGTTTCCAGCCAAGGCGTTTGCTCATTTTTCATCTTGCCTGCTTTCAAAAATATCCTAATGTCTCTACAGGTGTTTTAATGTTTTTTCCCTATGTGTGTGGATACTAGCCCTTAGAAAATCCTCTATACCTCTGCTTAGGCATATAGTCTTCACGTGGTTTGCCATAATCAAATAAAGCAAACCAAACTGCCACAAAAGGAAGGATTCAGTAATTTACTTCCCAAATCAGCCCGATGTGAAAATATCCCCCGAATTTATTTATAATACAGTCTGCATTTTTATACTCTTTCTCTGTTACACATAAAAGGCATTTTTAAGATGTTTTTCTTTTTAGTCTATCATTGTTTATGAAAATAATATTATGTAATTTCTTTCGGTTTAGTTTTTTTTTTTTTTATATTATTAGTTTAATAAATCTTTTAACCACATTTTACGCGTTTCCAAAATGTATCATGAGAAGGTAGCCTGTTATCATCTCTCAAAAAATTTTATCTATAAATATTATTTCGTGTCTTACATATTACAATCATAAAATTCACGTTTAAAGCAAATTCGCAAATTAGAAATCCCCATTGGAATCTTTAAAGATTACTTATAAAAAAAGTTCTAATAACTGCACTTCCCATTATATAAGTCTTGCTAGTGACCGAGAGGTTAAAGATTGCTGAATACCGACACTTCGTTGTGGGTTCGAATCGAAGCGAAAGGGCTGACTGCACAATTGGTTTTTATGATTTTCCCCGCGTGTAACTTGAATGCGAACGAGTTTCCCTTGGATAGTCTTCCACGAAGGCATTCCTCCTTAAGAAGATAGCCCTTCTGTGAATTGCCATATCCAAATAACCTGGAACCCAAAGCTCATCAGCAGCTAAGCGGGAAATTTGTTAAATAATGACAGTTCGACGCGGGCGAATGCGTTGGTTGCATAGGCATTTTTCTGGTTTTTCCCATGTGTAGCATAGATACGACTCAATTTCTCCTAGAAAGTTCTCCGCGAAGGCATCCCTCCTCATAGGCAAATAGCCTTCTAGCTGCTTTGTCTCAATTGATTAACATGGAACCTGATGTACTTTTTTTTAAATCTAACTACTATAAATTAATCAAGCATAAAATATGAAACAATTTTAAATGAGACACTGTTAGGTCTAAGACAAAATAAACACATAAACTAATTAAAATTTTTATTCTGTTGAATCTTCTTTTACTCTTTGCACTTAAATAAAAATAGTAAAAGACGAGTAAACGTATGACACTTTCTCATTATGTACATCCTCCCCCGAAAAAGCCCCACCTCAATTGACGACTTTGTTGAACTGGCAAAAAAAAATTGGTTCTCGCTACCACTCGTACATACTGTTCTGTTTATATTGTAGGGTAATTAGGTTTTTTGATGTGGAAGACTTAAAATGGCAATACCCTCGCCAAGACTCGAACTCTCGAATACGCGCTCTTTGTAATATCTTCTCTACATATAATAAAAGAAAGAGTCTGTCTGTGTGTGTGTGTCTTTCGTTTGCGCAGCGCGTAAGCTAATATACCCACGGCTACGAAATTTGGTGCATAGGTGCATCTAGACAAGAGCCAGTGCACCTCGAAGCGATTTTTTCGAAATTCGAATTAGAATTTTTTTTATTTTATGTTTTGTGACGAAATCGCGTCATTTTGAGACGTAATGGGCTATAGGAAGGCGAGATTTTACTCTACACACTCCATTTTCACATCGTCATAAAATGTAGGTACTTAGCTATTTTACGAACTTAAAATAAATTTCGTGTTTCAATAAATCGATTAAATACGGATTTATTTAACAAAGCGAGCTTAACACCTTTTCAAAGGGGATTTTTTCTAAAAAAGTTTATTTTTAAAAAGGTACAGTTTATTTTTCTTTGATTTTTGGACACGTTAAACTTTCATCCTTGCGACTGCTTTTACAAAGACTTTTGGAAAAATGATAATATTTTGTATTTAAAAAAAAATTTTAAATGAAGCTTCCGAGTATACTTCGTACATCTTTAAAAATGTGATTTTGGCAACAATTTTCCTTTCTTATTGTTGTTGATAGATTTTTGGTGAAATCGCGTCATTTTGAATAGTTTCATTCTTTTAGCAATATGGGTTTGGCAACAATTTTTCATCGTATTTCTTATGTCACTGTTTTTAAGAGATTGGTATATTTCATTGTCATATTTTTTATATATATCTTATATACATTTTTATTGATTTTTTTTTTGATAAAGTTGTTCTGCAGAGTATAATTTTGCACGGAAGTTTTTGTTTTTGAGTTTCATTCATGTTATTTTTTGCTTATTTCACTGTCTGTAAGATATTGAAAAGTTCTGATTTTTTTTCTTCAACGGAAAGTTGGTTAATTTTTTATTAGAATAATTAATATTTATATTAAGGGATATAGCTTATTTCATTGTAATTTTTTTTCTCTTGAAAATATAAGATAAAATATCATTAATTTGCTTTTCAGAATTTTTATTTATTTATTTTTTTTTTGTATTCTTTTATATTATTTATTGCTCATTTCACTGTTTTTAAGATATTGAAAAGTTTTGAGTGATTTTTTTTAGGAAACAAAGTTTTTAACCTCCTTTATACCCTTTGAGTTCTTAAGATTTTGCAAAGGGAAGTTGATTAATTTATTTATTAGGATAATTAATATTTGTATTAAGAGATATTGCTTATTTCCTTGTAATTTTGTTATACATAATAACTTTTTATTATGAAGTTGTTCTGCAGAGTAAAATTCTACGCAGTTTTTAAATTGAACGTTTGGTGTTCCCTTCAGCCATTTTTCCGGTACATTTAAAAGCCAGACGAAGGCTGGCAGCGAAGCTGCTAGTATGATAATAATTGGCGCCATTTGTAGCGAATCGTTGAAACTGTTTAGTGCGGGATCCCAGGCGAAACTTTCTTTAGAAATCAATTTCCAGAAATTTTCAGGGATATCACACTTTTTAGTGCGGTAAAATGGGTCTTCCTGAAGATCACAAACTTCCCTTTGGAAGTGGCAGAGCACATCACTCACTCCAGTCTCCTTGGGGGTGTTTACTTGAATTAAGTTCAAAACTCAATCTAAATGTGAAAGCATTTGCAATTTCCAACTTAAATCCCTTTTGCCCATGTTTATAAGATACACCCCCTTTGATTTCTGTCAGTTTTGAGCGGAATATTTCCAAATACAACTATTTACTTTTCAAATTATACAAATGGTGAGAGTTTTTCAATGCAACAGATTTGTTTAAAGTCCTCTAAATGCCAGATTTACTGTCTTATTTATCAGTTATACTATTTAATTTAGTGTGAAATTATTACTCATTCAAGAATAACTATATTATCTTAATGTTTTAGAAGGGAGTAAAGCCATTTTATCTGCACATTTTTGTATGCATTTTCAGAAACATTTTCGACAATAATTTCGCACGTGAATATCCTGTTTTAGTGACAAGAGTTGGTAAAGGACTGCAGACAGATGTAGTTGACTTCATTAAAACTGTATCAACAATATCTTACTTACACGTAGAAAGGAAATGTACGATATGTAAGATAACGTCTCACACAAGATGCGCTTCTAGATACAAAGAAAGTAAGTTGGTGCGTCTCTGTACCAAAATGAAGAATATTATGGCAAAGGGCTCACTTTGAACTGAATTAACATTATGAGAGATCGCAAGTTGAGTCTCGTCTGAATTAGAGATATAGCAATCAATCAAATTTAATAGTTCTGTATGTTGTCATGCCTATTAAATTTCAAAGTTGTAAAATATAATTGAAAGTTATTTTGAGAATGTAATCGGCCTTCGAAAAAAAAAAGGTATTAAGTGCATTTATTTTGCACTAAGAATGGCCATTTAAAGTTCTTTGGTAGCAATTTATCCTTTTATATCCCTCTAAAACCAAAGCATAATTTTGTCATAAATTTGCCCAAAGCAGATACATTAAATTTCATATTATGTAAGAATGATTTTAATGAAATTTAATTTACTTAAAAAATATTACTTTCAGTGAAGCTCCTAATTTTCACATAAACGCCCCCAACTGATGACAGGAGGATGGAAAACTAACAAATGAAAATAGTTTTGAAGGTTGCTTACGCTTAATTTTTCTAATACATTTTCTATATGTTTTTTTATTCCATCTGAATATTTTTGATAATTTGTTGAATTTAAGCTATATTTTAGTAACGTAAATATTTGGTACTTTTCATTTCTATTATTTTATTTATCACAGCAATTTGCTTTTTGTTTGCATTATACTGAACCCCTGTGTTCACTTAGATTTCAGAATTTATTTTTGAAATAATGCTACTCACACTTTAGTCGGGTTTAATCCGGACAGCTTTTTACTTCGAATAATTTACCAATAGCCTATTTAATCACTGATTAGCCGGTTTTTAAAGATACAGAGATTTCAAAGATTTACAGATATAGAAAAAGAGAAATATATTAATTCAAAGCAGAGCTGTTGATTTGAAGCAACTTGAAAATTGCTTGCAAAGATATAATCATACAATAGGAAAAAGAAGTGAATCTGAAAGAAGCAGTTAAAAAATTAAATAATTCTAAATAAGAACAACTGTTGTATTTCTGTATATCTATAGTTTAAAATTTTCTTAATTATTTTTCTGCATACCTAATTTACTATTATCAGATAATTTACTATTTATTACATGCAATGTGTGACTGCTAACGAATCGGTGATATATAGGATTTTATTAGCTATTTGTACACACATGCTATATGCTGTGTATATTCAGATTACATGGTACAGTACGCACATATATTGTGCTTCTGAATTTTATAACATAGAACGAAAGAAAAACAACTAATGGTTTTTGAAAAGAAATAGAACATTAATAAAATGGGGAAAATATATAGATACTTGTATACATTTATTTCAGAAGCTATGGATTTTACTGTGGAACCATCATGTTCTGAACAACACGAAGTGCCAGCGCCTGCCTTTCTGTTGAATATTGTTTTATTTTCAAAGACGTAGTGGTGGAATGATGTCAAATTTCCCTTCTTGAAAGTTTCATTCCATATTGTAAGCTCAGCAGAGAGAGCGTTGATGCAGTTCTGTGGATTCCTTGTAGTTCAGAATTGGTAATTCTGCTTATTGGCATTAATAATACTACCATATCAATGAAATGTTGCATGGACTAAACCTAGAATTCCCGACTGTACATTTGACATCGTGACATTTTGCTGTAACAATGTCATGTAGTGGACATTAAAAGGAATCTCATTTAAAAACAAATATTTGTGACGCACAGTATACTGCCATATGGTTGAAGGTGGCTAGTTCTTTTAGTAAAACGTTGTCTGTCTTGTAATTGTTTGTTTTGATTATTCAATGAAAAGGATTTAGATACTTTTCTGAAAAATGCATAAAGTTGAATGCGCTTATAATAACTGAATTTCCAGTTCTTGGTTTTCAGCCCATTGATTTCACATAACTAATAGACGGAGTAATGAAATTGAAAGTTTTCTATTAAAATGTGTAGGAAGATAAACCTTCGGTAAAGCTGCTTTTAAAAGAACAGAAAATTTAATCTAGATTCTTGCTTTATGTTTTAATACTGTCTTTATCATTTTATTTTAAAAAAATGCTTAAAACTTAATTATAAAAAATAATCTTGATGTACAGATTCATCTTTTATCGAAAGTTTTCATAACGTTGAGAAGCCTTCAGATTATTGCTACTCATCTTCAAAATTTAAAAAATTTGTGAATAAAATATTTTCAATTTTCAGAAATATTCCTTGATATCTGCACAAAGTGACAAGAATAATAAAGGAGATATAAATATATTACATTTAGAATAATATTTTTATTTCTATATATGCACAAATATATTCACAGCACATGTAGTTTTATACAACACATTAATTATATTACAATATTTACATATTTTAAGACTATTTATACAACATCGTAATTAAAAAAATGAATTCTTATTTATAAAGATACTCAATTTGATTGAGCGAGTGACATATGTGATGCATAATATTGATTCTTAGATAGTCTGCAAACTACTATTAAAGAATCATTATTACTTATTATATATGAGAAAAATATCCGTTGATGCGAAAGACTGTTTTAGATCAACATTTATTGGCCAATCGTTTAATACCCAATCTGGTACGAATATAGTTTAATAACTGAATCATGCAATTTTAAAATTTTTTAGTGATAACTTCATTCTTTTGAAAAATGTTTACCTGGTTCATTCCTTTTAGAATAAAAAACATTGAACATTAAAAATTTACTCCAAAGAGTTGTGATAGTTAATTAAGCTTAAATATGGGCACAGGCTAGCCCACCCAGCAAAGGCAAGCCTCGCCATAGGGCCAAAAATAGGCTACCCAAGTTCAACAGCAAATGAAGGCTTCCAGTGATCCAGTCGTATGACATTACTAATATTTAGCCTAAGCTAATGTATATGATAAAAAGCTAATCATTTATCCTAACTACTAAAATAAGTAACATATCATTGAGTAAGTAATATATTTTTGGCGTGATACTAAAGGAAAAAAGTAACGTAACAATACAGAACAGGAAAATGTACGCATGATATCAGCATTTTACCAGATGATGAAACCGGTATTGTCCCAGAATAATTAACTAGGTAATAATAGTTTGAGTAGAAGCCGGGTTTAACCCTTGTGATAACTTGCAGTGAGCTCAGATTATTGTTGACTACAGGCACTTTGTTTTAAAATTTTCGCTAGATAAATGTAATTGTAGAAGCTGTACACGTGTTTGTTATAAGACGTTGAGACATTTGATGAAGCGTATTATACATATAGCGTTAGCAATGGGAATCTGAAAATTCGGTTGATCAATGCATATGAAAATTATATTTAATGTTCCTTTCCGTCGCTGCTATTTTCATCACAACTGTCATCATCTTCGTATAAGCTAACATTTCCATTTCTTAGACAAGGAGATAAATTAAGGTTTGATCCTGATGAATGTGTACTTGAGGCATCTATCTGCTTGTTTATTGACAGGGAGTGATTTTTCTCATTCCTTTCTCTATCTTCTAAATCTTGCCTTTTTTGTTTCGTCCTCCTGTTTTGAAACCAAACTTTAACCTAAAATAAATAAAATAAAATGAATGAAATGAAGTGCTTTGGATGGCTTTTAAAATGAAACTTCGTTAAACACCAGTTCATACAAGAAAATTATTAAAATTTAAAGCAAACGGCTTTTCATTGTGCAGCTCTCTATATTAAAATATTTAGCTTGCTAAATGCGAAATTTCTTACCAAACGGTTTCAAACTTCCATTAGCTTAAAATACCTGCGTTGGTAAGTTATATCAGGTGAAGTCCTTAATTATATGAAAAGTAAACAACAGTATCATAAACAAAAGATTGCCTATGGTAGTATGAAAACTTAGTTACGAGGACAATAATAATAATAATAAATTACTCTATCTAATTGGATCTCATCAAAAGATGTTACAAAATAAAACAGAACACTTACTGCCAACTTCCGCTAAAAGCCGGATTAAGACTTTTAGAAGATTTAAGCATTTAAAAGATTTTAATTCTCTTAAACGACATTTACATCAGTTTTTTTCCCCCTATTCCTTCTGTCGATTTTGGTTTATTTTATTATGGCAAAGCATTCGAGGGTTATCTGCCCAAGGAAAGGGATGCCTTCGTGGAGGACTTTTTAAGGGAAACTGGCTCTTATACACGTTGCACACGGGGAAAACTACGAAAACGCCCATGCAGCCAGTCCATTCGCCGGGATTTGAGCCACGGACCGAATTTAGTAATTCGGTCCGGGTGTTCAGCTGCTTTACCGCTCGTCCGCTGGTGGGCCCGATCTTGATTTAACTGCAGCATATATTTTATGGTAAAACTATAGAGTATTAGGTTAATTGGAAGCAGAAAAGATGAAAAATATGCAACCGCCTTCGCCGGGAATCGAACCACGAACCTCTGGAATACCGGCCCAGCGTGCTACCACACCACGAAGGCACGCTAGGGAAGTGGGAGAAATACCTTATAAAACCGGCAATGGGAAATTTTGTTATGCCCATTTCCTGAGTCCCTAAGCACCTTTTTGTCGTGTCCCCTATCCTTGATTCCTCAAGCACGCACTTATTTTGCTCAATGGTTGACCTGCTCTGCTTCCATTGTAAACTGACAGAATCAAAGTATTCTAAATTGCCCGAGTCACACTTCAGATTTCTGAAGCAAGTTCGGTGGAATTTTAATTCAGAAAAGGCAGAATATTTTGTCACGAAGTATATCTAAAATCTCTAAGTATCTTAGTCATGTTTTAATAAATTCTGAAAGATGCTTGGGAACAAAGAATAAATCTGAGTCTCTTTTCCTCTTATTCGCGTAATAAAAACAAGAAGTTCATCGTTATACAATATTTAACGTGTTCAACTACTTCTTTACTCAACTAGAAGACAAGTCTAAACCTAAAAACTAGAAAGGAATTATTGCCTTCTGTCGTTCATTATTCGCAGAATGCAAACACGTTTTCATAAGATAAGTTAGAAATTTGTTCACTCATTTGTTATCAGTTTCGACGAAAGTGAAAACAAACAATAAAACTTCCCGACCCGGATGTACAAAATGCATATTATTATTCCGTTTAACAACGAATACAAATGCATCTTAACCAAAGAAATAGTGATTGTTTATGCTGCTCAAAGAATTTATGTTCTCAAGCGAATAAATTCTCTTTAAGAGAAATTTAGTGCCGTCGTGCAAGCTTAAGTAATTATTGAGTGGTTAAATCCACTTGACTTGCTTGTGTTCTCGCTTTTTTAACAGCTTTAGTTTTGCGTACTTGTGCATTACTTCGCACCTGCTCACTAAGTAATTCTGCTAAAGCTGAAGGAGAATAGGAATAAATAACGATGTTTCGCGCTGTCAAACAGCTTGCCTACAATCGTTCTCGTAAACAGGAATGCGTTATTGTCGGATCCATAAACATGCTTGGCGTCACATTCTTTAGTAGCTTGCCGCCGGAAGAAAGGAAATTCCCGACTTTTCATCTCTGAAGAGTTATGCTGGAACTTAAGTTGTCCAACTCCTGGTAATCGGAATGTTGAAAATAATAATAATAAATCTCGGTAAACCTTGGTAAAAGCAGATTAATGTTCTTATATCTTCTGTTAAGTGTAAATATGTGGAATACTCAAGTTAAAAAACAATAGAGTTAATGCAAAACCTGTGCGCAAAAATTCGTAAATCAATATTTAACAGTTTAAAACTAATTTTGAAAAATTTTTTCTGTAACTAATCCTTCCTTATGAGAAGGATCAACACCGTGAGCAACTGGGAAAATCTTGCTCTGCTTTCGTTTGTCTTGGCTATATAAATACTACACTAACACCAAGAAGTATATATCTGATATTCAAAGATAGATGAATCCCCGAATTTCTTTCAAGAACGTTTCAATTTTAACAATCTCTACAATATAATTTCTACAGTATAAACGGCTTAAACTCTGAATAAAAAAAGTCTTATTGTAGACACTAAATTTCTGCCGATAAATTTGTATCCTGAATCATCATCAGTTAAGCCAGAATGATATTTTTTTCCAGGTGAAGACTTTTATTTATTGCAAGCGAAATGTTTGGTAACTTTTCTCTGCTATGCAACTATGCAACTTTCTTCAACTTTCGTATAATTGGTAATGTTAAGTTGCCGAACGAAAACCAAAAACATGTCCATGCATCGAACGGGGTTTAAACCCGAGTCGATCTCCCATTGTTCAACAGTTTTATCCACCCGATCATTAGAGGGTCTTGAATATGGAAGAATAAACATTTTCTTTTGCACATAAACGCTCTCAGTTGTGGTCAGATTTTATAAATCTAACATCAGATCTCCAAGTTTCTTGAACTAATAATGTCTCTGATTATTTGTAAGTAAATATCATTTCATATAAGCAAAATATGCTATTAATGTTAGGCATTTTCCTTATAAGAAATAGCCCCACCCAATGGCCGAATGGCTAAGACTACTGAGTACAGGTAATTCGACTTGGTTAAGTTCGAACCCAGAAAACGGGCTGGCTGCATGGTTGGTTTCGTAGCTTTCCACATGTATAATGTCAATACGAGAAAAATTTCCCTCAAAACGTCTTCCACGAAGGCATTCTTTCTCTTCTGCAGACAGCCTTGTGAATTTGATAAATTCGAATAATCTAACACATATGCTACAAATCTGCTTAAATTGGATACAAAGTTTTTGTTATGTGTTTTATTCAGAATGTACGAGGGGGGGGGGAACTCTTTACGTGGACAACTTCGTATTAAGATCAGTTAGTGCGGGCTTAGAAAATGCAAAAGATCTTAGAAGGGGTATTAAAGAACGACAATCACAAGCAACCAAAGGAACTTGCATGACAATCAGTTGGCTTTCGTACTCGCACACGACAAACATAAATAACTGAGCGTTAATAATATTAAATATTGAGGGGATAAAGGGAAACAATGGTATTCTAAATAAAACTGAGTATGAGAAAAAAAGTGTTGATTAACGGTAAATAAAATCTGTTCCAGTTGACATTGTTTTTTGTTTTTATCTTTACACCGCATTTCGAGTCATTTGTAAGTAAGCGAGAAATATTCATACTTTTGCAAGTTAGTAATTTTTACGATATGCTATCAATATTTTGCTAAAAGTAACGATAAATGATTGCATAAATACAACATTTTTTGTGCCGTAAGGCTTTACATTTTTTTATTTATTACATGCTCCGTCTTTAGGAACTACAAGGAAAGGAAGCGATGGCCCGTTAAGGATTTTTTAAGAGAAACTGGATCGCATCTATGTTACACATGGGGAAAACCACGAAAACAATGAAGCTAGTCCCGACTCGAAACCTAGATCGAACTACTAGTGTTCAGGGGCTTTTACCGCTCGGCCGTTGGAGGGATTTGAATTTACACTGAAATCAAGCCTCCCAGAAAGGAAAGTGTTTAGTGATTATGACTGCTGCACCAAAGGGCCCAGGTTTGAATCCCGAAGAAGGCATGGATGTCAATTGTCTGTTCCTTCACAGGAGGTAACGGTGGCTGCCTGTTAGATGCCTCCATAATAAAATGACCACCGTTTCTGGCCTTAGTAGTGGCAGAAGCCTAAAATAGCTAGTGCATGCCATTAAAAATTAAAATTTAAAATCCCCATTGAAATTAAAATTTAAATAAATAGCAAACAGAGACAAAACTAAACTATTACCTATAACAGTACACAATATTTCACTTTATCATTTTTTCAGTTGTGCTGTTATTTACATGGACTAACAATGGAAGCATCATCTTAAATGGCGTTGAAATATGCATTTGAATAGCAGATTCGAATCTGAAATTATTATAACATATGACTCCCTCGTATTTTATCTCACCTTTTGTTGGAAAAGGGTTTAGGACTTAATAAAAACATAGGTATACTTTTAACTTAATTGGCATTTGATAAATCAACTAAGAAGTACTTCTTATTGTCTTATGTAACTCTCCAGGCTCTGGCTAATTTCAGTGTAAAAAGTAACTGAAGAAATTTTCCTTATTAACATTTACTCAATTTTTTCCCTTCCCCTTCGCTCAATGAACTATTCTGTATTTTTTTTGGGGGGAGGGAGGATGGGGTAAGAAAGAAAGAAATAAATGAATTATTTCTAATACTGAATGCAGCGATTATATATATATAAAGAGAGAGAGAGAGAAAGAGATCAGGAATAAAATTAAAATTTTGCCAAGTTGGCAAAATTAAAGATAGTATATCGTAAATACAATAAATAAATAGTATATCGTAAATACAATAAAGGATCTATAAGTCTAAATCAACAAAATAATATTTTGTTGATTTAGACTTATAGATCCTTTATTGAGGAATATTTAGTATCGTAAATAATAAATATTCCTCAATAAAGGATCTATAAGTCTAAATCAACAAAAACCGTATAATATAAACTTCTCACGGTAATATGCATAATGTGGTGTTTCGAATGAAATAAATATTTCATGTGAGTGTTTATATTAAGTACTTCCTAATAAAAGAATTAACGAAAGTTTAAACAAAATTCTAATTAAACATAATTTTACTGTAATTTACTTGTACATAAGTTTATTCTTTTGTCATTATTAAGAAGCCAGTTGAGAATTGCAGCAATTCAGTAAAATTGTAAGTTTTTATTTGTGTAGAAACATAAATCATTGGCCTTAAGACCCTACTGCCTTAAGACTTAAGACTGATCTGCGAATTATCACTCCAGTCTGAATTAAGATGACAAAATAGCAAAGTCCTGAAAAGGTTCTTAAAAGTTATAAAATCTTTAAAATTTAACAAAAGGCATCACTTGTGCTTGCAAAACAGAAATCCGCCACTTGTGGATAATTAAAGTAACATAAGTTGTTATTTAGATTTGAATAAAGTAGTCCGAGACTACACAAAATGGCCTACTTAAGCTGATTTATATATTTAACGGCGCATCTTTTTTAACGTCAGTTAGCTAAATGGTTAAAGCCGGAGTAAGCTATACGACATCAACTACAAGCGAGGTTGCCAAAATTCGTCAATGGGCCCAGTAGAACGAGAGATATAGAACTGTTCCCCCCCTTTTTTCTGTGCAAGGTGTATATCTGCAAGATTTATAAGTAAAGAAAACGACATTAGTAAAAGAAATTCAGCTAGTTTTTATTTCGTCATAACATCCGATATGTTTATTTCCCTCGAACTGTATTTTTCTCTTCTAAATTTCTTTCGTTTAAGAATAATTTTCATCCAATAATCATTTTGAATGAATAAATGTAATAAATAGGAAATAAAATAAAATATATGTATGTGTGTGTAAAATATTTTGTTTGTTTTATTTAGTCAATATCCTCACACTCCCGTTAGTAATCCTACGCATTAAACGCCAGCGGCTCTTTAAACTAAAAGAGAGAGCCAATTGTCAATTTTTTTAATGTGCTAAAGCATTTTAGAGCTTTCATTCTGAAACATTCGCCACTTCCCTGTACTGATTTAAGAATAGCCGTTATATTAACACAAGCCACATTCATGCACATCCGCTGGCAAACACTGAGAAGTTTTTCTTTACTTGTAAAGCTAAAGAACCAGCTGTGCTTGAATGCTTCCCTTATGCCTCCCCCGCGAAGAATAAAAGCTAGGGGAAGAAAACCCAACTCCGGCACGCGCTTGTTTAATTACTTTAATTGAATCCAACTCAGCAGGAGTGAGAAGCTGAACGCTTGAAATCCTAACGCCATATTCTTTATCACCTTGTTACAGGATATCGCCAGAATATATTATGGCGGGAGCTTGGAGGAAAATTTTATTTCTCTTGAATATATCACATCGTTTTTCTTGTCAAAGGAAACGGAAGAGAAGTATTATTTAATTACTGAAGACACAAGTTTTTAGAATGATATTTTCTGATTTAGGCTCACATAACATGCATAGTTATTCTTTGAGAAAATTATGCTGTAAGCATTGGCAGAAATTCCAGTTGACAGACATGTTCATTTCTTGATAAATTTAATCCACCGTAGTTTAGAAACAAAATAAGACATGATGTAGACAATATGAAAATTGTTATATCAGGGAGACTGACAGAATTGCGAAGCAGAACAAGAAAGTTACATTTATTCTTTTAACAAATTAAATTATTAAGTCATTTACATATCTTATGCAAATCCTATGTTACATCTTTTCATCTTATATCACGAATAAGCCCTAAACTTTTATTCGGAAAAGGAAAGATACACCAAAGGTCGAGCGGGAATGTCGTTTCAACTGGGTTCGGATCCTGGCGAACGAGCCGGCTGCATAGTTGTTTTCGTGGTTTTCCCCATGTGAAATGTGCGTACCAGCCAGTTCCCCTTATAAGTCCTCCACGAAGGTATCCCTTCCCTTAGGCAGACAGCCTCAGGGTGCTTTGTTGTAATCATATAAACTAAACCAATTATTCGAAACCGGAATGTCTTTAATTAAGAAGCGTATATTAATTAAGAAGCGTATGAGTTATATACAGTAAAATTATTATTACTAAGAAAGAAGATATCTTCTCTTCTTCACTGATGTTTCTACATTCGAATTGCTTTTATTACAGTGAACTTTTGCGTGATCAAGGTTAAATGATTTTTGTTGTAAATCTTCGTGGTGATAGACAGGCAATTCACATAAAACTATGCAAAGTTAGACAGTCAAACGAAGCTTTGTAATTAGTAAGGTAAATGGAAATAAATTAAAATCTTACATATCAATATTTTTTTTTTTTTTTTCAAAAAAGTCATTTTATCTTTACGAATATTTCTTTAATCCGGTTTATTATCTCCCGTTTTCTTCCATAACAGTTTGAAAGAATCTCTTAAATCTTGGAAGCTTTTAAAACCACCAAATTGTCTATCATTGAACAATACTCTTAATGCTGAAGAAATTTTCGACAGAAAAAGCCATAGATATATATAAAATCTGTTCCTAGAAAAGTCCAAAAATCAGTGTTTCCAAATAAAAAATCCATAAATTTCTATGCTGTTTAAAATTCGGTGGAAGGATAATTCATAAGCGCCATGAGTAAAAACATTCAGCACTTTTGCAACAATATTAAAACGGGCTATATGATGTTATAATATGTATATAATATCTCTTCGTTTGCAAATGCTATTTACGCACGGCAGAATGAACAACAGTTAACAAGCTATTTCATTTGTAGTTACGTATTTGATTTTCAGAGATATTGTCTTAGCAAGGAAATGAACCCTTAGCAACCGTTTAAATTGGAAGCTTTTACTTAGCTATGAGAGTATCATTTCGGAAAACCGGTTTTCGCGGCATACACTTTCGTGTGAATGAAACAGATGTAGCAGTCTATCAACGGTATTGAAGGGATGCACGTTCACAATTTAATGAGGGAAGTTGTCTTTTGTAGTCTTCCTTTCGGTCAATAATGATGCTCACTTTCGGACGGAAAACCAAAGCAGGAGGTCATGGGAAAAGGACGTGCAAAATCCCTTGTCGGCAGCACAAGAACATTAGAAATTATCTGTGCCAATTATAAGTGCATATGTTATCTTTCATTCAACAAATGTACATGAGATAACGGAAATGGTACTGGATAAATTCCAAATACTTTTACACTTGATTTCAAAACGAACTCAATGGAACGAAGTGCTAAGCGAGTTATTATTATTCATACAGTACCTTTTAAAATAATTTCGTTTTTAATGAAAACTAATTATTTGTAGAAGTATAAACAAAAAGATGACATAAATGTTTTAGCCAACTTTGCAGTATTTTTCATTGGAGTATCACAAAAAGTAAAATTCTTTCGAGAAGTGAATCAATCTGGATATGAAAATATTTTGGGCAATTATCTTACAGCTATAAGAAACGAAACGTATTTGAAGCGAATTCAACGGTCAACATTAGCACACAGTTTATAATATATATTATACTACTCTGCAAGACATTAAAATAATTGACAAGATCTGCCATTAACAGATGTATCAAAATTAGTCCTTTTGATATGAAATCTAAAGATAATTGTAGAGTTGTTATTGATGATGTCCTGCGTTCAGAAGGATTTAGTTAAATATTCTGTAAGTCTTTATGTACTCACTAACTTGTCTTTATGTGCTAATGAGTCCCATTAAGTCTTCATGTGCTCCTTTTGAGTACTCGGAAGTCTTTATGATTCAAAAGTTCAGACCGAAGACAGAAGCTTTGTTGTTAAAAATATTACTGTATATAGTTTGTGAAGATAAAACATTAAAAACGAGTAGAGTCATTAGGATTTTTTTATGCTGGAGACGTGCAAAATACGCAGTGCCCTCACCGGAATTCGAACTCCGAACCTCTAATGTGCTCCCAATTACATCAAGAAGGCACGCGAAAAGAAGAGAGAAAATACCATATATATTCCCGCTTTTAAAGGGCGACTGAGGATTAGGGGACCTAGTCTCCAAATTCCGGTGGTGACGAATTATCGTCCATCACCCTTTAGTTTGGGCACTGTTGTAGTCATTTTTTTTTAATGCTGGAGACATGAAAAATGTGCAGTGCCCTCGCTGGGAGTGGAACTCTGGATCTCTCGAGTAGGCGTCGAGTATGATTCCAATTACATCACTAAGTACTATGCGAATTACATCACTATGCGAAAAGCAGGGAGAAAATACTACCTTATAGCCGTAAATTAACAGCGTAAACAAAAAGGATGGTGTTATTTTACACCATTGATAACTTTTTTTCGAAATTCTAAGAAGTTACGTTAGTTAATACTTTAGCAGTTAATTTTACACACATTTAACAGAACTCTCCTTTGCGCAAATACCCAATAGCACTCTTATTTACACATGAAAATTTAATTAACTTTAATTATATGATAATAATAAATTTATAGACACAATTAAATAATTTCAAATAATAATTATACAGGCATTAAAAAATAGCTGAAGATTTTTTACGCTATTTTTAGTACTAAAGCCTTAGATCAACAAAGTTAAGAAAATGAGCGAAATCGCTGGAAATTTTTTTTAAAATTTGCTTTTAGAAATATTTTAATATATACTAGCCGAAATAAAACCTTTCGAGGAATAGCACTTTTATATAATGTAACGAAGAATTATTAGGCTCACTATTTCCTTCCAATTAATTTAACAATGTTCCAAATATCTTTGTTAAATAAATATTTTTAACAAAAATCTTGAAAAAAAGAAAAAGAAAAATGCAACATTACGTGGAAATTTTAAAAATAAAACCACGTGCTTCAACCTTCAACATCTATACCTGGTTGATTGTTACGACTATTTAAAGAGTTTTTTTAATGTACTTATTTTTCGTGTTTATCTAATGGAATTTCAGAGATTGTAAAAATGTAAGGATAAAGGTTTATAATTGGAATTAAAATAAGAATAAATCTTATTCCAGACTTTTTAATATTGATTTTATTACCAAATTAAATAACCAAACTATTGCGTTAAGCAAAAGATGTTATCATTTCTGAAAACATGTTTTGCTAGAAATTTAATAGCGTGCACAGTAATAATTTCTCTCAATCATATATCAATATTGGCCTATTGTTACTTTTTTAAGTTTGGGAATCAAAATTGCGTAAAAAACACTCCTCCTTCTTTCCTTCTGTCCTATAAAGGACCTTATTGTTAGGAATTTTGCTGCTACGTGAAGCAACAAACTTTTCAAAATCAAGAGTGAAACTGAATACTTTTCAGAACTCTCTCTCTCTGTTAAAATACGAAATCCTTACTTTAAAAACATTTTAAATGTTTTGAACATTACTTACGAATTTTATTCATTCTTTCATTTATTAAAAACTTTTTTAAAATTATATTATTTATTGCAAAACGTTTCCTTTTGTCCTCTGAAAATGAAGAATTTTTTAAGGCACATATGATTTGTTTTTACTTAAGTCTTTGTTTACTAAGCTAAATCTAACAGCATCCTTTGTTTACTTAAGCTAAATCTAACAGCATCCTTTGTTTACTTCCTTTGTTTACTTAAGCTAAATCTAACAGCATCCAATTCGAATTTACTTGGATTATACTAATGGAAACATTTTACTAATTGGAACTAAATAAAATTCTGTTTGAGTTTTAAAATTAAAAAGGAGGCAAACTTTATATATTTTTCACTTCGATAGCTGTAAACAATAACATCATCGGTAGCTGTACACAATAACATATATTCCTTACAACTTCGCACAATATTCGTAAAAACACTTTATAGCTGCCGAACCATCGATTATAGAAAAACTGGTTAAAATTATTCAAATAATTTTTGCTGAATGTGAGGTGCATAATTCAACACTGTAATTTATTTTGCTCATAAAAACCCCCAAACGGTTAATGTTTGCAGAAACTTTTCTGAAACAGGAAAAGAAAGCTTTTAAGAAGTGTCCAGACCCCACACAATGCTTTCTTTCACTGAACAGGAAACGTACATAAAAATTTGCAATACAAAGAACGTTTATATTAATGAGGAACGACTTATTCCAACTGTAAAAGACAACATAGCATCCTTATACTATACATCAAGCAAGACAGCTCACGACAGGGTATCAACCATAACGTCATTCATTGCCATGGAGATGTGTTGTAAACTCCGTTGATAATGACTAATAAGACAGATAACAGGTCATTTAATGGAAATATTCCATTTATTATTTTCCCGCTATAGCCTGTAATTATAGGTCCAATATCATTCAGTAATGACGTCTATTAACCAGGGTATTTACAGCGTAACAGCGAAAACACGTTTTTTAATAGCAGCACTTTGATAGAAACACAATTACGTTACTAAAAGGTGGAACATCACTTAATTAGGATATTTACAATTCAACCGGTCTAAAGTTTTCTGCTCTTACGTGATGTAGGAACAGGTTGTACGTGAAAGGATTTCTAAGAATAAATAACAGGAAACAGATAAAATAAAAAAATTCATAAAGTATAATCCGAGTAGTTATTTTTGCGCTGTTAACATTTGTTAATTAAAGCAATGTACTCATAAACACGATGACTTACATAAGTTTTCTTAGAGGAATTCGAAATGATAATCTGTTCGACAGTACTTAAGTATGTGATTAAGAAAGTCTTAGACAACAGGCTCTAGAATGGCCCAACCCCCATTTTTGTTGTTTTTATGAAGACAAAACAAGATTATAAGAACTTATAGAACGATCGGGTAATCCTCTAATAAGGCTGTGAATGTGCTAAATCTTTATTCTCTATCTTCTAGCAGAAAGATTAAAAAGGATCTAATCTTTCATGTATCAATTTAATGCTTGAAAGTTGTCATTAAAACTGATATTCTCGTAATATAAAACTTGTCAATCCGTCAATAACGCCAAGTTTAATACATATGTGATATGTAAGGTAAAACAGAATGAGAATTCTAGGTAACGAAAAGGCATTTTATCAATTATACTATTGTTATAAATGTTAAGAAACCTCGTTGTTGAAAAGTATCAAACTTTTTAAGAAATGCATATTATTTTCTAGATGTTTCATTTCGTTGCATTTTTAAGAAAAACACTTAATAATACGGGAGATAAATGAAAGATATTATGTTCCGAGGACTGGTAACATCTTCCTATTTCGATGGCAAGTACATAAAAACTGTCTGACTGAGCTCCATTTTAATTTAGACCGAGGAGTTTTTTTGGTACGCTGGTAGGACAGAATACCAGCGTAAGACCACATATCCAACGTACGCCAATAAGTAAAATCTGCTAACTGGAAAATTCCGGCCAAGGGCACAGACAATCAGTTATTGGGTTGGTTTGGTTTATTTGATTATGACAAAGCTCTCGAGGGCTATCTGCCTAAAGGAGGGATGCCTTTGTGGAGGACTTTATAAAGGAAACTAGCTCGTATATGCTCGTACATATGGGGAAAACCGCAAAAACGCCCAAGCAGCCAGCCCATTCGAGGGATTTGAACAAGTGTTCACCGATTTTACCACTCGGCCGCTGGTGAGCCTCATGCAATTATTGACAGAATAATGTGTTACAGAGCGATTAAATATGCACGAGTTCAGGGTATGGTACTGTGCTAAGGCACAAAACAAGTTTAAAAAATATTATTAGACAACAGATACATAAAAACATTATAATATGCGTAGAAGTATAATTAATACTCAGGTATAATATTGTAAATGACAACTTTTCACAAAAAAAGGGGGGAATTAACAGAGTATGAAAAAATTAACGTTTAAAAAAATATTAACTGAGTTATGACGACATTTTAGGACTGCGCGGCGAACCATTTTAAAAATTAAAATTAATTTAAAATGGCTTTATAACAAAGGATTCGCCGCCCACACGGTATAGTAGTTAAGGAAGCCTACTGCGGTACCCAAAGGCCCGGGTTCGAATCCCGGAAAAGGCGTGGATATTTGTAAATGTCCCCTTGGTATGGTGAACACTCTAAATATATAGCGAACCGAAAGTCTTCTCGTGTAGTTTGGTGGTAGGGAAGATGTAGTTTGGTGGTAGGGAAGATGGGTGGGAGATCCTTGAGTGCTCTTCTTCAAAACTGGGGTGGAAAGTAGGAGGTCCAACCTCCTCGAGGCTCTGGAAACCATTCTTCCATTAAATACATAGACAAGACAATAACAACACATGATTCAGTTTATTCAAGATTTATACTATGATTCTGACGTAAAATATATCAATATTTAATTTCATGTTGTTCTTAGGCAAATTTCATTTTGTAATTTTCATACGCTTTTATACTGAAAAATTCTGAGCATTTAAGAACAGCTTTAATTTATCAAAGTACTTTTAAATATGAAGAAAATATTATTATTTGTATTGCATATTTTTCACGTTTCCTGTTCGGAATTAGGCCTAATGACTCTACTTATTGATGTAAAACAAAATTAAATAGAAATACTAAATGAATATACATTTGGCTGAATCTTCATATTTTGTTTCACAAATATGAACGATGTGATTAAGACAATTCAAATAAAATAAAATTCAATGAGAACAATTATGCTCAGTATCACTAAAGATGGAGGAATGAAATTTGCACAATTAAACTTCATTAATTCAATAATGAAACTTAAACTGTGTAAATTTTATTCACACAATTTAATTCTATTGCTGTAAAATACTTTCATGAGTAAAGGTTAAAAAGTGAAACTCATAAGATTCGGTGATCTACTGGAAGACGTGTCGAAAAACCGGAAGAGTTGATAATTATATAAAATTAACAACGAAAATTACACTGAAAATCACAAGGGATAGGGGGACAAAAATTGCACATTCCATATTTCTTTAATTCAATGCGCTTTATTTATTGCTAAGAAGCATCCTCCATTGTATTTCCTTTAGAAAAAGGTTAAAAATTAAAAACCGGAAGATTCCTTGATCTGCCGGAAAACCGGAAGATGTGATGAAAAACTGGAAGTCTCTCGGTTTTACCGATTTGGCAGTTGTCAGTTTAAAAGCAGTCGCGATTAAATTCCTCCAAGATAAAGGTATTACCCAGGCTAAAATCTTCGTTCGAAAAACTACAGAATGAAATCATATTTTATAACTACGGAAGCACCAAAATGGCGCTGTAACAATCTTACCAGGAGAAGAAAGGTTTACAAATCGGGACGCTGGCTCGAAACGTTCACTCATTTCTTTTGTCACAGTTATTCTGTTTATTTACTTTCTGCAACCAGAGTCCATGTTGGAAGAATTATGTAGCGTTCTTATTGTGAATTTCTGTATTTTTCTCTTTTTAATTCATTTTACATTTATACTTGTCTTTTAATGAAGCTGTATATGTCTTTAGGGTTGCCATTCGTCTCTCTAGTTAGATTTCGCACCAACATTTACGTTTGACGTCAAGTGCTGCCCCAATGTATTCTACGTTACTGAGGTATCTCTGGGGAACAGAATCTAAGCGTCTTATGATCCCCCTTCCTCTCGCCACAAGGTTCTCGAAGGACTTTTAGCTCAACAGATTTTAAATGCCTCTATACCACAAAGACACTACAAACACAAACGTTCCTGCATCATCCGCTTCCATCGAGGGGAGTATTCATGAGCATGAGTTTATTACCATAAATGTCCAGGGCAGCTATTTTAGTGGAATGAGATTTTCTTTGCAGATTGGAAACTGTGACAGTTAAAGCAGTTCCAAGTGTTAAAAAAAAACTGTTATATTATACGATATACCATTGAAACAGTTTGATCTGTTGTTCGTGAAAATAGATTTTGGAAACACTGTAGACTCATTTTAAAAAGATGCTGTATTTTTAAACGCAGTTATTTGTTTATATCAAACATTATAAGCTTGGACATTTTTCCTGCTATCGTAGATAAAATTTCAAATTCTCTCGTCTTCTACTTGGAGCAGTTTTCTGTTTCGTTATGGGTGAAGCATTTCATTCCCGCGTTAAAATATGTCATTTAATACTGACTAAACTGGAAGGTACGACGGCGTATTGTAAATATCATTCTATACTACTTGAATGAACTCTGACACAACAGTATGGAATAGTTATGATGAAAGATTTAATGCATGCGAGTGATCCTGACCGCCGTGCTTACCAATTTTGAATCTGTTTTGGAAAGCCGTACATAAATAAACAGCATGGTTTGATTTGCATTGAAAATGGTTGTTACAGTTGCTGTATGAAGCATCTTTGAAAAAACATTAGCGATATAACTGGCCATTTTATTCTACATTGGTAAAGAATAGTGGATGCAGGAGGATTACATGCTGGAAAATCCGAGATTTCATCTATGATTTCGATTTGAACATAAAACTGCCCTCTTTGAAGTTAATGTTGTTCATGCACGTGGAATTTGTGAAAAAAGGCCGCAACCTTTTTGCAGTACCCTGCACATGTGCTTCATTTATTTTAAGAAATGAATTACTTTAATCGCTATATTGGTCATTGTCATGTCCTAAGCTGCAAGATTAGAATTATTAGAAGAAAAGTGCGAAATTATTCATGAGGAAATTTCGAGCTTATATGATGATAAAATCTTCAGCTAAGAAAACCCATTTCTAAAAATAAAGACCGTAAAATAGTACGCAGTCTCTTCGACAGCCTTCTCATTAACGTTTACTGTTTTATTGCTCTCCGTTTCCTGAGAATCCTGCTGTTATATTCCTTAAGAGTGCCAACCTTCAATGCCTATTATGATAATGACGATATCTGACCGAAAAATGCTCTACAATTAGCAACCTAAAGCTACTTCTCTTCAGGGGGCATGTTTCACACTGATTGGTGGTTGTTAACATATTCACGCTTTTCTCACGTACAGGCATTTTGTTTTGATGGCATAAATAAAATGAAAACTCAATGACCAATGATTGCACCCAGCTGGGTGAAGTAAAATTTAAATCTTTTTAATATTAATTTCATGATCATCAGGATCACATGAGAAAAATTAGCTGTATCGATAGCAACGAATTCCCCTCCCCCTTTTTTTAAGCCCAAGAGGGATTTTATGGGACCCCCCGAATGGAATATTAGTCTCGAAACGGCATTTTCCGTGGAATCACAATAAACGGCGTATCATTTTTCGAATTGTTGCCACCAAATATTAACGCTCTGTATTATATTTAAAAAAATTAAATAACGAAGAATCTGCATGGTATAAATAAAGAAATAAGGAAAATGTGTGTAATAAATAAATAAGGAAATGTGTAAAAATAAATAAGGAAATGTGTAAAAATAAATAAAGAAGATCATATGGAAAATAAGGAAGATGTGTGTATGTTTCTCGAATAGCATTGTAAAGAAACAACGGTACCTAAAGCTATCAAATTTTGAATAATGTAGGCCTCCACCGGAACATGGGCAGTTCGAAGCCCGAATTTTGAATTTAGAATGTTTTATTATCTATTTCATATTTTGGAGAACTTTAACGTATTTTTGATTAACAAAACGATTTCAAAGCGGTCAGTGGCAACACTGTACGGAATAAAACATTTTTATGTCCAGTAGAAATTCTAAACAGATGCTGTTTTTAGATATTTTGTGATTTTGCTGTTGAATGGAATTTATATGGCGTAAGCGCCAAGAACGCGATATTTAATAGATAAAATAAACGCATAAAATGTTAATAATAAAAGAGATTTTTAAAAAAATTGTGAAGCCCTCTTAGTAAGAAAACTGGCATTGATACGATGGACTGAGAAAAGCTTGAAAAAAAAAAAAAAAAAAAAAGCGGAGAAATATATATCAACACTTAAGGCTATATCGAAAATTCTAAACATACGCTGTTTTGCCACTTTTAATTTTTTTCTGTAATTTTGTTGTTGAATCGTATATGGCGTAAGTGTAAAAAAATGCTGCTTAATAATAAAGCTAGCAGTGGTGAGTATAACAGAAGACTGGTTAACTGCAAGTTCAGCGAGAGCGTAAAAACCTTAACAAATCTTTTTGGGCGACAGTTAAAATCTAAAACCTTTCAGATTTTTTATTTCTTTATTTTTTTAAAACTCAGCAAGCTGTATTTAAAATTTAGATAGTTCCGAGATTTAATTTGCAGCCTTCCCTCAAACAGGTGGCGCTCGAGTGCTTTACCCTTCTAGGCTAAACAAATATTTTTGCGGTGTACTAATGAACGCTGATTCTTTGGCATTATATTATAATGATTATGATTATACGCATACATAATGATTTTCCCTTCCACAGTTGCGTTCTATGGATTGAATGTGCATTAAGTCTTCTGCATTGCTCCTCTCCCATAAGCAGTTATCCCAAAATATTTGCTTCTGTTTATTTAAATAATAAAACAGTCAAGTCAAATATTAGTTAATGAAACTATTAACGAGATAAAACAAATATAATGTAAAAATCTACTTAATATTTTTATGTTCAGTAACTGATTAACAGTAATCTGCCATTTATAGTTACTAAATTAAAAAACAGCATATTTATCAAAAATCTTTCCTTCCTGCTTTCAGAAATTTAATTTAATAATTTTAAAATACTTTTTTCAGATGACTTGATAAAGTTTTCCAACTTAGTAAGGTTTTCCAATTTCTTGATAAAGTTTATCAATTTCTTTTTTCCTTTCTTAAAAAACAAGAAAATATTTGGTAATAAAATTTTCAAGATAAAAAATAAAAAGTAACAGTTTTCCATTAACTATAAGAGCCCTAATTTGGTATTGTCGTAACTGGAGCTATATCAAATTTCGATAATTAGTTACTTAGTTTTACAACAGATGGCGCCACCTCTTTTTTCAGCCATTTCATCGCATAGTTCGGTGTGTTGTCAGCCAAAGAGTTAGCGAGATAGAGGGTGAATGCGTGAGCAACTATACACAGCCGAAGAACGTCTGTGAATGTCGTCTATACATATTCTTTGGCACAACTACCTCAACAGTTTTCCGTCATTTCAACGCACGCAGAAAAATGAATGTTTGTAAATTTCATCGAGCGATAGCCACTAATGAATCAAGCATTCAATTTCTTCGCCAAAATCAATTACTTCCATCGCAGATTAATTAGCCTTCCTGCTTGTCTAGTTGTGAGTAAACTCATGGAATCATAAGATAAGAAAGGAATACAAAAGCCTGAGATGTTCCCGCAAAAAAAACGTATCATTCAATCGAAAAACGAAACACCTTTTTTACCTTCGAGCATGTGAATAGTAGCTGCAAACTGTCTTTATCAGAGATTATGAAGTTACAACCGTTCCCAAGTGACCACTCAGATATTTACAGGCAAAGCAACGGTACTGTGAGAAACTGGTTCACCCTTTGTCGGGATGTATGCGTAGAAACGTACCAAAAGCGACAATCCTTGGCACCATGGGCACGTGGTCGCAACCGACGAGTCCCTTTTACGGGAAAAGAGAAAAAACAGCAAAGCCTGCATGCTCTTCGGCAATGAAAAAGGTAAAGAGTTGTCATCAAGCGATTCCGAGGCAGAAAACGATAATCATCCAAAGAAAACACGGGAAAGGATTAGACGGACAGTGAGTGGGTACTTGGTTAATATGTCGAGCCGGAAGAGATTCTGAAACATTACTTCCAGTAATCCAGAGCGAAGTTATACCAGGGTCAATCATTATGATTGATGAATGGCCTGCTGATAAGGTTACGATCATAGGACTCTCAACCATTAGGAAAAATTTGTAAATCTTACAAACGACGCCAGCACTCAAACTCTGTCGAATGGTCCTGGGGTATTTTGAAGCTAAAAATTCTCCGCAACATGCGAGGTACGAAAGCAGAAATGCTACCACATTATTTTGCTGAAGCATGGTGGCGATCTCTTAATAAAAGCGACGACTCTTTTCTAGCTACGCTGCGCGACATTCGGGATGTATACAGACTGACAAAAACCTTTTGTTTTGTAGCATTGAAAGGAAATAAAATTTATTAAACAATTACTACGCTATTAATTTATTTTATTAAATTTACAAAAACTAATTAACTAACGAAATTCGGTAGATCGCCAGTTGCGACATTACCCTTAATTTGTTGTTTTATTGGCGAGACCACATTATTAAAAATTTACGTGCAATTCCGTTCAGTTATAAAACTAGTTGGTAATTTATCGTACTTAAATATTGGGGCTGGGTATAAACGTGTTGGAATACGCAAATATATATTGTTACGAATTTTATACATGTGTAAATAATTTTAGTGAAAGTATATGTGAAATTGCAGTATTTTTTTAAAATTTTCTTTTCTTTTCTTTTTTTTTTTTTTTTTTTTTGGATAATGTAACCTGAAAATTTAAAGAAGCAAAGCTTTGCCGAGAAAGTAAGAATACAGGGAGAAATCTATTTAAATGTCAAGTCTGTTTGAGTAAATGGCTATCTCACTAAATTGGCGAGATATCGCCAAGCTGGCGATGGTTTTAGCGACTAATACTTGACGACGTTTTGGTCTGGTCCCTGCATAACTGTATTGTAATTGATGTTATATGTAGATGTAACCGTATCCGGGATTCATATGCCTTTCAGTAATTTCGAGAAGTGGAAGTCACTAGAAATCTCTCTGCGGCTGAGAGAAAACTATATAAGCCCAGGGAGAGCATCAGTTTTTCAGTTGTTGTTTAGTTCAGCGTGGTTCGGAGTACTGAGATATCTCCCTGCGAGCTTCGCTCTCCAGATGAGCTTTGCATTGCGTTTTGTTTAACATTCTTAGTAGTTTGAGGTGCAACTACTGATTGCACTCTGTGATACTGTGAAAAGCTGTACGAGTATTTTTAAGGAAAGTTCCAGAACTGAAGTGAAGTGTTTCTTTTGGTAAAATAAATTTTATCAAGCGGCAATCGGTTCCATGTGCTTTCAATCCATTACGAACTCCTACGCACGCATCAATATTTTATCTTCGCTATCCAACTTCTCTTTACTGAAGCCAGGTGTGAAAATACTTCTTCCGCAAATTCGACGGTTATTTATTTATCACATGTTTAGCACATCACATGGACTTAATTACGGGTTTGTTCTAACTTAGTAATAAAATGACAGTATTTGGACATTTGTATCGTAAATATTTCTACGTAATCGTGTAACATTAATTTTAATGGGAAACAATAACAATTTCCCCCTCCCCTGTTACTTTCTGTTTAACAGTGAAGCTCCGCGATTAGGGTGGGGCTTGTAAAAACTGAACAAGCAGTAATCGTTGAACTGTGAGTTAGGAATGACAGATGGTAAAAGGAAGTTGTGGGCTGGAAGTAATTGGGGGTAGCCGTCGACCTTTAAATGGGACGAGTCAACCAATTAATTTCTTTACTGTTTTTATAAAGCGCTTTGTTTTTCCCCCATTGACAGCAACCGGCAATAATTATTGATGCCTGCGTTTCTGTATAGTTCCACGCGCCACTGATCCATCAACAATTAACTGCAGTCGCAGAAGCAAGACGGTTACAGAAATCTTATCTAACTTCTGATAATGGACATGAATTATTAGAATTTGGTATCGTAATTCCACCCAAGTGATGGAATTAAAGGGAACAAAAAAAAATTCTGATGGACTAGCGCTTGCTTTCGTTTCCCTTTAGAGTTAAACTTGCTTTTAGTTAAAGTTTTGATCAGCCAATGATTTTTTTTTTTTTTTTTTTTTTATTTTCTTCTTTTTTAAATCTTGTTTTACTGCTGTGGCCTCGTTTAGGTCCATTAAATGATAACGATAGAAATCTCGAAGGAGTAGGTGGCAAAACTCTTTTCATGAATCCTGCGTTATCATAACGGCCAATGGCCACTCAGTGACTGCCTTTATTATCGCCATATAACATTGAATACCGATGATTCTTGAAATAAAAGAAGAGCTTTTGAGTAGGCTAATGATAAACTCAAAAGCATTTGTTTCTGCTAATAAATGCTTCGATAATCAACATTTGTTATGAATGACACTAGAACACTAGTTTCTAAAAAGCGTAAGAAATATATGGCTCGAATAAAACATGAGATTTACTTGGAGACGTAATACTGCATCTTGTTCCAAAGACAAAACACTCTCTCTTTTCCATTTTACTGAAAAAAAAAAAAAAAAAAAAAAACTTCTAGCTATTGCTTATTAGCTAATCACCTTTGTGGGCATGCGAGTGAAGTTAGGTTATATGAGTATGGCAAGGCTACAAGGACTATTAGCCTAAGATGCTTTTGTGAAGGACTTTCTCAAGGGAACTGGTTTGCCTTCACGTTCCACATTGGAAAAACTACGAAAACCAACCATGCAGCCAACCTGTTTGCCAGGGTTCGAAATCAAAGCAAGTCGAATTACCAGTATTCAGCGGCCTTATACACACGGCCTCTGATGGGGGCCATTCGAGCCCGGGATCTCTTTGATTAGAATCTATACGCTAATAAATCGAATCGCAAAATGGAAATATTTCTGCATTTTTAATTAGGTATCTTAATTATTAATTAAAGTCCTCACGTGCTTTGCCCTAGTCAAACAAATCAGTAAAAAGTGTATATTTTTTAAGAAATTAAACTTCTTCAATTTGCGATATAGCCAGCTTTTATTTTTACCAATAACATCATTTCAAGCAAAAATGTATATCATCTGCCTAAGACTTAGAAAAGGGCAGCAGTCTAAAATTTTAAATTAAATTTTTTTTTAAAAGTACAGAAGTATTTTAAATGAAGAAAATGTTCTTATTTTGGCAATATGAAATCTTAAAAATAAATTTTCGACAAATAACAAAATCTAATTTTTAATGCGATCTCCCGGTTTCTAATACACTTATTTGGGAAAGTTTTATTCTCGTTATGAAAAAATAAAATTATAAGAAGTTTGATTCTCATACAACAAAACTTGACCGGAATATTAAATTAAAAAATTTGCATTTTTTGATGTCAATTTGAACTTGCCTTGAGGAGTCGATTAATTATTATTCGAATATTTCGAGAAAATAATTTTAAATGAAGTGCAGCAAAAAATGTGCATAATTTAATATGTCGTACAAGGAAGTCATGTGATGGCCACGCCAGATTTTTTAATTATGAAATAAATTATGTTAATGATACTTTATTTTTAGATTCTGCTACTCAGTTTGGTTATCACTTCACTTTTGATATAATACGAATTACTGCGCTGTAAGCGTCATTGGAAACGATGTCATTGGAAACGTAGGCAAATGTCATTGGAAACGATGGATACACTGAGGGCTATCTAAGAGAAAACAACTCCTATGTAAGTGTCTTTCCTCTGACTTATAGACCTCCTCTTTCATCTGACTTATAGAGTCAGGAACGAAACTATCAGCATACAGTGGTCTTATCCACTCGGTCGCTGATAAGTAATTTGATATCATTTATTGAATACTTTTTATTAACTTTGATTTAAAATCAAATTTTTATAAGTTTCTTCATTTATTGACCTATTACACAAATTTGATTTTACATAATAGTTTACAAATGTTACTGCTATACATTTTTGACTTTAGTATGCGTCAGCTATACAATTACAAAATTAGCTATACAAATCTTGTGCTATTTTAATCTCCTCATGTGTGATAAATTTCAATTTTTAATGACAATCGACTGCGATCTTGCTTCACTAATATATCACTGAAAAATTTAAAGTTTAAAATTTGTTATGTATTAACTTTAACAAAACTTTTAAACTTGAAATTAAATTTTGTTTAACACCTTTATAAAAATCGATTTCCAACACTCAATCAAACTATTTTTTTAACTGTTTAATTATTATACCCTGTTGAGGGGATAAGTACACAGGATTCCCTTTTTACACGGTGGATACATTCCACGCAATACCGCCTAAGAAATTGTTTGGTTTTATTTGTCTGCTGGCTGTCTACCTAAGGAAAGGGAATCCCTTCGTGGCAGGATTTTATAAGGGAAACTAGCTCGTATCCACGTTACACACTGGAAAAACCACGAACACGCCCAGTCAGCCCGTTCACAAGGAAACGAAACCCAGGTCGAATTACCAGTGTGTAACGATTTTACCGCTCGGCCGTTGATGGGCAAACGTGCGCCAAAAGTATACCAAAATAAAGAATAATGGTGGATAGGTTTCACTGCATAAAATAAATCCAGGATATCAAAAAGCAAATTTCGTTGATTTATTGTATCTTAATTTTATTAAAAAAATAACATTGTAAAAATAATACTTTAAAAAGTCTTAACAAAGATCACTGTCAGACAATAAACGTACTCTTTCATGCACATTTGGTATAAAATATCATTTTCATCACGTGACAGCAAGCGATTTTCGGCCCTTCCACATATACCTCACTGCGCACGCCAAATATTAGATACATCCAGCAAGTAAAGAAAATTTAAAAAAAAAGAAAAAAAAGAATAGTATTACAGTTCTGCATTGTTAAATAATGTTCGACTTTTTTTTTTTTTTTTTTGGAAGGGGAGTATTTTTTGCACCGTGTTATTTCGAAACAGCGTTAAAAGAAAGAAAACCCAGTGTATACGGGCTATGCACTTCTCTTTCATTCTGGCGTAATTTTATTTTAAAATACTCGTATTAAAAACTGCACAGTGGCTAAACGAACGAGGATTTCAAAATTTTCCGGCGCGAAGTGTCATTGCGTCTTCGTTAAACGGTGGTCAAATTCAAGGTTATAAGGAAACGAGCTCATAAGTTTGCCATTCAAGGTCTTTAGTGTCTTTCTGCAGAGAGATTAACGACCATTCCTTCTCAACGGTTTCCAGGGAGCGTAAAACACTCCTGTCTCTTTGTTAAGCGAACAGTTGCTTTTCTGTAAATAACTCGCAGGATTTAGCACCACGAAAGTGTGACTCTAAACTCAGCATGCTCCGCGAAACTGCAGGCTTACAATTTCACCTGGTCAGAAACCCAACTGTGACAACTATGAGAAGAGATAAGACGCCTAGGTACAGAAAATATATACCTCATGTTATCTATAAGAGGAGAAAATGCAAAAAACGAACACTAGTGGTGAGGGTGTGGGCCGCCATTTAATCGCCCTTTACCTTTATGGAAGCTACTTGGCTCGGCAGTTAAGGGGGAACACCTCGCGTTACAAAATGATCGTATGTCAAAGATAGCATCGAGATTTAGCCTCACCTATGAGTTACTTTAAGTAAACAATGGCACTGAAGCTGAATTTTATCTTGTTCTTAGGTTAAGGGCGATTGGAGAAGACGCTTTTTACGGGATCTTTATTCGTTTGGACATAGCCCTCGATAACTGGATAAAATCACCTTACTTCAGAGTATCCTTCTTTACCGAGACTTTCAAGAAATTATGCCATGGCCCATTATCATTAATAGTTAAAATTAAAAAAAAATAAAAGTGGTGATAAGTATTACTCAAATTTAAGCTATCAGAATTTTTCTGTTTAGATGGTATAATTCTGAGTTTCTCCAGATACAAATGCTATTTGTTCCTAATTTTTAAAACTTAATTTTGGTATATGATATATAGGCAGAAAACTGATAGGATATCATTTATAATATCCGAGTGATTAAATGCATTATACGAAATGCCTAGAGTATACGGACAGGGTTAAACATTTCGGTAATGTAGCACTTTGAACGCATTATGTATAATACTTCATACTGTCACAGAAATATTTTCAAATCCTTCTTATAATAATTTATTTACATATAAAATCGATTTAATTAATGTTTGATATTTAATTAACTAGAATTAAAAGTAAACAAAAATAATAATTCTGAAGTACATAATTTAACCCCTCCTTTGAGAATACATGCTCCCTCAATAAAACTGAATCGTACGTGTTCCATCGAAGAAATAAAGCGTTCAGCTCAACAATAATTAACATTTAGGCATTCAACATTAAATTAGGCAAATCAACATTAAATTAGGTGTAATTATAAGAAACATTCTAAATTCAAAATCATCTCGTTCTGCTTAATTTCTTTTATAATCAATTTTTTTTTTTTTTTTTTTTTTTTTTTTTTTAATTTCGATAGTTGAGACTTGTGTGATATTTGGAATTTTACCTTATTTTCTCTTCCAGATTTGCATCTATCAGAGTTTCAACTAACTTTGCAACCACATTCGTCGTAAATTTGTCTTCCAAAAATTAGATAACATTCTTCCGCACAGTCTTAGTAAAACTATATCTGGTAGTTCTTCAGCAGCAGCATTTTCAATAAAGAAATTATTATAAGAATAAATGAAAGCCCATTGCTCAGCTCGTATGAAGCATCATCCAAAATGCTTTATTGATTCCTCTATTTGTAACATAAGTATACTGTCATATTATCCGTAACATATATATACTGGGCGTCCCCTAAGTACTGCATAAACTTGCCATAACGGTATTAATGTACTTGAGTAGATACAAGATGACCAAGAATTACATTGCCAAGACAAATTGTGTTTGAGGAAAGGGAAAATTAAAAATATATCGCCACATATCCTGAAAGAAAAATAAACTTTAAGAATGACAAACACCAGAGTTGACTGAAATAAGCTATTTGTTTATCACTGAAAATAAGTTTGCAGTACAATTATCGGGCGTTTTATCTATTTACAAAAGGAATTTATTTCAACAAATAAAGCTTCTGGTAGGATCTTTGTGTAAATAACGTGTACCCACCGTACATCGCGCATATTATGTTCAACATTAATATTTTAATAAGCATATTATCATCAGTAAATTAGCAGCTTAGTTTACGTTTACTCTAATCATCTGTCATGTTTATAACAGTTGAAGTAAAGTTTGTCTTCCTTGCATTGAAATAAGACGTTATAAATTTTCATTCATATGGTAAAGGTATGGCCAGTATTCATCCACTTAGAGCGAAGAACATGCGGTATTAATGGAACATCATATCCGTATATATACGTGTTGGTGTATATGTTACCGTGAAAGACCGAAATTGGAGAATGTCGACTTTCACCGGAGAATATCAACATTCACCAAATACCGAATATTTCACTACATTCTTGTATATTCGGACCCTCACCGGTGTATGTCGACAATCACAGATATGCTCTGGTGAAAGTCGAAAAGAGAGGTCATAAAGTGCCATAATAGTTTAAGTTGTTGCAATAAATAAGTTTTTAATCACATAATTTAGTAAGTTTTTTATTACTGTTATTTTATTTTCTCATTTAGAACGTACTATATAATTAAGTAAGTTTTTAACTTCTCTTATTTTCCTTTCTCATTTCGAATGTATTGTGTGTTTTAGGTTCTCATGTTCTTAAGTTCTTATTTCAAATTTCAAGTGCGTTTATTCGCGACTGAATTACGGAGAAGAAAATATAATATTGTTATATGTTCAACATTCACCATTAGTACATGGTGAATGTCGACATTGACCGGTGTAAGTCAGAAATAAGAGTATTTGGAAAATATTTCGGACATACACCAAGAGACTATGTGAATGTTGACATTCACCGGTGAAAGTCGACATTCTCCAGATTTCGGTGTTTCACCGTAACATATATACTAAGTATATACAGGGTGTATCAGTGAAGATGCTCGCAACTTTAAGGAGTGATAGGATTGAAGTAACCATTTTTCAAACACAGTGCGTGGTCGGAGGCCAAATCCAAATAGAAATACGTACTAAGTGCGAAATTTTTTAAAGTGTCATTGAGATGTGTGTATTTCAGTTGATAATAGTTCATTACAAAATTTTCTTAAATATCACTGCTTGTAAAGATCCGTAATTAAAACTTTTCGTTCCACTGGATCTTCGTACTTACTGTGTTTCCATGCTCATATTCCATTTCCCATTGTATTACGAAAACTTACTTTTAACATTATGTTACCCCTTAAAGTAGTGATCATCAATGAATAAAGATATTAACACATTTAATACACTTAATACATACATGTATTGCACGTATTGTTATTGATATTATTGGTGTTCTGCTTTCGTAACATATAACTGATTGTTTAATTGTTAAAAATTGCCTACAAATATGCGAAGGGTGTTTAAAATGTCACAAAACTGAATATCTTTTGAATAAGTGTCGAAGATTTAAATGGTTCGAGTTAAGAAATGAATCAAATAAGGTCCTTTCTTGTATATTGATATCTTTGAATAAACAAATGCAAAAATTATTTTTTTTAATATAGGATCCGTTTAAAATATACTTATGTATTACTAACATATGTCACTCAAAACTGTGGATAACAAAAATATGTGAGCATTTCTGAAACTGACATACGCGAACACGAAGAAAATCGTTGAACCTATTGTTGTTTCACCCATACTTAGCTTACACAGAAAGTTTTTCCTCCAAGTGCAGAGAAGTTCGTATCTGCGGAAAATTAACTCATGATTAAAAGGAAAAACAAAACGCATGTACATACCTCTTATGCTCCGAAAGTTCAAAATGACAAGGGGCAATTATTTTCTTTCTCTATACAAGGTTTATTTTGGCTGATATATTATTTTTATGTTAATTCTCTTCTATACCTTCCGTCAGCCTAGACCAAAATGCAAATTAATTGGAGCTTACAGAGTAAGCAACGTATGATTTTAGAGGAGTACTGCGGCACCCACTAAATACAGCAATTTGGCCTAAGACGAAGAGCCTACCACCTGTGAATTCGTTAGAAAGTTGCATCTGTTAGAACACAGGGTTAAAATTCCCATTCTGGAGTCGAAGTAGTAGGCTTAACTTTAAATTGTGTATTTCACTGATTTAAATACTTGAGCTCCTGAAACCCTGCAAGTAGTAATGATTATTGTTTGTTAATTTGACGTAGTCCACTAGTAAAATGAGTAGTTTAATAAACCGGTTATTTAAGTTTTACTTCTTGGCTGTATTACATAAGTTTACTTAGATATCTGAGTAGTTGTAAAAGCTAGTTAATCAGAGCAGGACAAATTGCAAATTAGCTTGTTAATTAAGCTTAATTGGAAATTAGATAGTTAATTAGGGTTAATTTTACAGCAACCTACATATTGAATTAAAGGAGAAACAAAGGGTGTTTACACATATTTAGAACGATTTCGGTAAAGAATTTTAAAAAAGGGAATGCCTTCGAATAAAAATTTTTAGCAACAGCTTATTAGTTGAAATGAGAAATATAATATGCTACTTTTAAAAATTTCTTCTTCTTTCAGAATGTCGCATGTAATTAAGCTGTGGATTGAAAGATATATTTTTGCGCTGTCCAAAGAGAAATATTAATATTTCATAATTCAAAAACATTCTGAAATGCATGGTATTAAAATTTATTATGTGCAAAATAGGAAATATTATTAATTGTGAAGGTAAAAAACACCATTTCTTACGATTCCATTCTAATACCCGAAAAAGATACGTACTGTTTCTAATGTTCCTGAAGTTAAATTGTTGGTAACAAGAGAAAATGCACTGGCTCAGAAATCAGGTGCAAAGTCTTTAAATACATCTGTAGCAACAATAAATAAAATAATAAACGAAGATCTACATCTTAAAAAAGCTAAAAATACAATGTTTACCAGCTTTTGGTGAGACGTGTGGCTCAACGCAGAACGATTAGTAAAACCTTGTATAAAAATTATTTAGCAAGATATAAATAGAAATATATTTTGACCCTAGATGAAGTATGCTAAATGACTGCAATAAGAAAAGGCCTGCTTAATACTGAAAACGAAAAGAAAAGAATTTACAGACCCTATCCTGTCAATACAAAGATAGTTTCAGTAAAGGTTTTATGATTGTCACAAGATTCCCCCTTACAGTGAAAAATTAAGACGAGTAGAAACAAATGTTGAAACAAGAGAAAGTTTTACGTCTGACATTTCTAGAAGAAATTCCATTTCTTAATCCCAACGATTGTCAAAGAGGGAAACTTCATCAATACACAGCAACAAATCATACTTCAAAAAGTACTCCTGCATTCCTTGAAAAAAAAAATGAAGACTGATACAGATACTGCATATATACCTTTTCAACATATTTCTGCAAAGTCCTCTGAAGTTTTACTTATGGAGTATTGTGCGTTTGGTCTCTTGAAAAGAGCTCTTTCTAAGCGCAAACCCACCACGATGGACGGATTCTGGAAAGTCGTGGAAAAGAAATGAAATTCAATACTCCTGGAAATTTTATGAGAAACTCTCCTGTCGTAGAAATTACGATGCAGAGGTAGAGTCCAGAAAAAAGATTATCAGATAGACCATCGGAAAAAAAAAAAAAAAAAAAATACTGTTTGTAATTTAAACACTAAATAAACTTTAAAGAAATCTTTCTAAAGTTGTAACACCCTCTATAAAATATACTTAAAGTTGGAAATGAAAGTAAAATAACTTACCTGTGTTTCGGAAAGACCCAAATTATCTGCTAGTTGTTTCCTTTCGTTACCCGTAACGTAATGATTCTTATCAAATGCACTTTCTAATTTCATTAGCTGAGAAGCGGTAAATGCTGTTCGTATTCTCTTCGCTTTACGGAACGGAGGTAAAAGAAAAGCTGGTATATCTGGACCTACAACAGAAATAACATTGAAGAATTTTTTGTAAATACGATCTTTTTTTAATTCATAAAAATTCGCGTAATTTTCACATACCTTTGAAATAGTGAATGTTTTCAACATATGCATGCAAAGAACGGAATGTGCTTTGTAAAATAACGTCCTTTCGTAGTTTTGATTTTTCATTACTTAAATTGCCTATCACTAATGGTACTTACGTATTATCGCAACCACCTTGGCGAATTTGAAGGAAGAAAAAGAACAATTACTTTGTAATAATTCGAAGCATTGTTGCTTTAGTGATTTTGCGACAAAATAATGTCCTCCAGCAAATATTTAACCTCTTGTTCTTCTATTATAGAACTACAAACAAAAAATTTTAAAATAGAGTGAAAAAAAAAAAAAACGTGATTTGCTATAAAAGCTGTTGGAACTTGGAACATAACAAAAGAAGGCATACGAAAATGGCGAAGTATGACGCTGAATATTTGTCATGAGCTTGATTGCCTAAATAATTGTTATACGCGTGGGTGTAGAGACATTAGATAAATTGGAAAAACCCGACAGATGAAAAATTAGCAACCGCCTTCGCCGGGAATCTAACCACGAACCTCTGGAATACCGGCCCAACATGCAGAACCACTACACCACGAAGGTACGCTAGGAAAGTGGGAGAAATACCTTACATACTCCCCTTTTTAAAGGGCGACTGGGGATTTAAGGGGATCCAATCGCCAAATCCTAGTTGCGGAGAATCATCATCCACAATACCATTTTAGTTCGAGCACCACTATAGAGACATTAGGTATATTTTTGGAAGCAGAAAAGATGAAAAATAGCGAACGCCTTTGCCGGGAATCGAACTACGGAACTCTGGAATATCGGTCCAGCGTGCAGAACCACTACACCAAGAAGGCGAGAGAAATACCTTACATGGTTATCAGAGTTTGGTGTATTCTGTAACTTTGGCGATTTTTACAAAAGTGATTGCGACGATACGTAAGTATCTAAATAATAACTGACTTGATAACTACACGTAGAACGTAATAATTTACTCCGTTATCAAGTGTAATGATTTGGCATTATGCTGTAATTCATTTTCAGAATAACGAAAGACTAAAATCCGTCCGATTTCTTAAAGCAAATTATTCTTTTACCTACTCATATTGTTAAAAGGATGTTTGCTTTTAAAAACATAGGTCAATTTATTTTTATGGCAAAGCACTTAATGGCAGTTTGCCTAAGAGAAGGACATGCTACGTGGAGCTGGTTTGTATCTGCACATTAAGTATAAGGGAAAAAAACATCAAATTTCTATACATCTAGGTCATTTTTCTATTAGGAATCAAAGCCGGTACAAACTATCACTGCCCCTTTCAGCCACTGGTTGGCATTTTCAAGGCACATTGGGGGGGGGGGGGGGGGTAACTCATATTTCTGCAGTTAAACAAAAAAAAAAGTACTTTATAAATGTTTAAAATATTGACAAGATAACAGTAATAAAATTCATGAACTCTAATGAAAATATAATTATGATTGATAAATTCCAATAGAAATTTTTAAAAGCGTAAAATTTTACTACTAATCGGTAGATTTTAAACATCGAATAGTATACTTGTTGTACGCACAATGCGCAGATTTCGCGTATATGTTTTCATTCTTTTAAGATAATCCTACTATCATTAAACTTAGGAGATAATATAATCAATTAATCAATATTATTTAGTAAATAAATTATTATTAACTTACTTTGCAGCAATTGCGCAAGTAGTAGTAACTTGTTTTCGCACTAAATGAATTTAAGATCATACAACATATATATGTAAGATAAAATTATATGAATCAGAATTACAATATAACTATAAACATTAATTCTTCCTCTCTATTCTAAAATCGTAATAACTTCTCTGCATTGCATCATTTCTAGATCCCTCTATGGCCCGCGCAGCTCATGGACCTTATAAGAGATAGACTAACCCAGTGGACAGGGCGTGCGTCACCCACATGTCGGCAAGAAAGAGTAGGGACGATCAGGTTACACTGAAACCTATGGCGTTTGTATTACATAACTCTTTTTAATTATTAAAAGTGATACTTTGTATAGTGATGAGATTATGAAAGCCGCGTTTTTTTTTTCAAATAGGATTTATTATATCTCATTAAAGCACTTTTTACTGCATTTCGCGTATTTTTTTCACTCGAAATTTTTGTACAAACACCTTTACTTTGGCAAAACGGTAAAAACTCTAAGCACAAAATTTATGAACTTAATTTTGGGTGCAAATAACGTAAAATTAAATAAGATTGATAGTACGTGATGCTTTGAAATAAATAAGGTAAAATTTAACAAGATCTGATAATTTTTGCTTTAATTTAATGACCATTTTCAAAACTATAATAACATTACAAAACAACCATTTATTTGATTATATCATCATTAACTTATTAAAGTGAATATTTATTTTAGCAATTTATAAAATTCGCAGCATAAAATTTTCTGAGTGTAATGAACGGGAAAAAAAGGTAAAATAAAATCTAGAAGCACTCAGATTTTATATTACGCCAAAAAGGAACCTTTTTTAAACGTTTTATGTGTTACCTATATTATTGAATATCATGTCCTTCGCCCGTAAACCGCATACATTTGAAAACAGTATATCTTTCGAATTTCGGCACTGAAGATAAAAATATTTTACTTACAGTGTTACAATTGCTCGCTTTGGATTCTTTGAGTTTGTTAATCACAAATTTGTTAAAGTTTTACAAAATATGGTATAGATTAAAACAAATTCGAAATTCGGCCGTCCAGATTCCCATGTTCGGGTGGAGTATTACATTATTCAAAATTTGATGGCTCTAGATACTACCATCGTTTTTGTCACAGTGCGAGAAACATACATGTATCCATGTAATTTAATATTTGCAAGGAGTCACGGACATTTATAGTGAAACAGTGCAAAATGCCGCTTCGAGCTAATAAATTAAATTAACAGTAAATAAAAGAAATCTTATGCAGAACTAAAAATAAATTTAAAAAATAATCACTATAAAATACAAGCAAAATTAATTATTACGGTTAAATACAATTTTAATATTAGAATTAAATGTATAAAAATTATTAAGGAGTCAAAAGTGTTTATCACTATGATGTATTATGAAATATAATTGAAATAAAATTCCTTTATAGAAATTGTGCTATAATAGTCATCTATAATTTTTAAAAAGTAGCACAGTTTAGAATATTAAACAAAACGTTCAAAAATTCGTTTTTAAATATTTTATTATTTTTTACTCATTTACACCAATAAAAAGCATAAAAATTGCAAGAGAAAATTGCTTGTTTGAAATTTTCTATTAGTTCAGATTTAAAAGATTATTTTCTAAAAGTAGTAGTTACAAATTTCCTTACAGCATAGGAAAAGCTAAAAAAATATCCAGCCCTGAAAGCATGCAATAGCTTTATAATTATTTGGAACGTTAATTATGCTTGATAAATATGCTAAATTTTTAAAAATCAATCTCAATTTCAAAAATAAAAATATGGAGAAATTCTAATTTGTGAAATGAGGCGCTACAACCAGCTTTTTCTTGACAATTATACACGCTGCAATAGGCAACCACTGTTAAATTTCTGCAAGTCGTCCCTACTCCTCCGGATGTGGTCAAGGTGACAGCCGGGAACGACTCGGACGAGGGAGAAATCCCATTTGGGTTAGTCTATTTCTTATAAGGTCCATGGCGCAGCTCTGATGACGTAATAATTAGGAAGTGAAACTGCCTTTATAAACCAAAACTTTTCTCTTCGCCGTGCTTCCATCCTTCATAACTACGCACTTCAGCTTTTGCTCTCAACTGTGCTAAGATGTAATTTCGCTGGCTTGCTTTCTATCTCAACAATATCAAAAATGTAAATCTTCTGTGGAAAGGCACGACTAGAGTGCCAAGTGATTGTGGCCACAAATATCAGTTGCAAATAAAAATGGAATTAAAACTGCCTCGACTGCCAAGTTCTTTAGATATTACCAAGTTAGCATTACTAGCATACTACGCAATCAAAATCTTCTTCAGTATGGGTCTAATCACGCATTTACAGTGTTCCGTCTTTTCTTTTGCTTTTATTATGACATATATATATATACATATATTTTATTTAAGCATTAATAAACTTTTGCATAACATAAAACCCAAGGTCTTTACTTGTGTATTGGATGTAAATATTAACTTTTATGACGTCAAAAAATCAAGACAAATACACTACCTAAAACTAAAGTTAATTGTTATGTTGAAGGTCCAAATGGTCGAATACAAATTCCCCTTTGATGCATATGTTCGAAAGAACTATTTTCAGCTAGTTCAAAGGTTTTATTTAGACTACAGCAAAACATCTAAGGATTATCTACCTAGGAGCTGGAATGCCATCGTGGCGGACTTTAAGGAAAACAGGCTTTTATATTCACGTTACACATTGGAAGACAAGCATGCGAAGTCTATACCGTTTGAATGAGAAGTCATATGTGGATTCTCTGCTCGCTTGGTAAAATATTCACGATTAGCTTTCATGAATTACAAAAAAGTATTGTATTATGCTTAAAGTTTTGCTTGGGTAACGCAGAATTTGGTTAATCACAGTTCGGTTATAGTTGGACCGCCGCAACCGCGACCATGAGCGAAAACACGCATGCGCCATTCGGACCGATTTGTTCATGAAATAGGCAGGATGGACATGAATCATGTAGTAGCGATTCTTTCTCTGTTTATTTTCGCAAAGTTCAAAGAGAACAGAAATAAGGCTAAAAATACTTTTAAGTAATCTAAACTGAAATATGATCATCATTTTTAATTGTTTCATTACATTGTGTTCCATTTTATGCATTTATTTATTTATTTATAAATTGGGAAAATCCGAGTGTTTTCAAACCTTAATTTTGCTATATCGACAAAATGTAATGATAAGTTATAATAAAATTTAATTGTTATTGTAAAACAATTTTTTTATAATTACTTATTTGCTAAATTCTATCGTATAATTTTCATTACATTATCAGTATAATGAATTCTAATATTAATATTATAATTAATAATTTTATGTATTTTTGTACCTTTGAAATGTGTATACATTATTATACATTGAAATTTTTAATAATTAACTTTAATAATTATACAATACCAAATGATTATCATAGGTATTTAATTAATTCTAATAATTATATTGTAATAAATAACCATAACATTTCTTTTTGATTTTTGTAATAAAATCTATTTGTATTATTATTAACATTGTCTTTGGGAGGGGGGAATTACGAAATTCATTTCAGAAAAATAAAAAAGAAAAACATTCTTGTAATAGTGACAAATGCCACTTTAAAATACTAGTAAATATTACGATTACGATATTGGAAAATGTCACGTTAAATCAACTACGATCTGAATATATCCCGCTAAAATAAGGTGAAAATTTGTTGACCATTCCTTTCTGTGCTTCAAAAAGTACACGTCTGCTAAAAAATATAATTTCATGATTTTTATTGATCTTATTTTTTAAAGTAAGAGATGGAACATGCAGCGTTCTTATAAAATTCATAAATTATGGAAAAAAATCAACATGCTTAGTTTCCAGGTTTCAAGTGAGTACGAATCTTAATTTCTGCTCATATGAAGCAAATGTGTGAAAAGCATGTGATAACAGGATCCTCCAATGACACGGGTACTTTCACTCCTTCGCTAGTTAATTCATTCTTTCAGGCCAAACGAGGACCCCTCGTCTCGCACGTGATTAACATTCCTTCTGGACGATTCTATGTATTTTGGCAAAGAATGTCAACTAGGGTTGGGTCTGCGACGGTCGAACTATAATCGGGTTTCTATTGTGGATTTACCTTACTATGCATCTCCTATACCTTCTAAATGTTATTTCACTTAACAGGTCCCGCTCAGACCAATTTAGATCTGCCCCTGCACAGACCAGAACACTAAAAACACTATCATATGAAAATAAAAATGGAAAATATAATTATTCTTTTCTCAGTTTATATAGATTATATGAAAGAACGAAAATAGCGAAAGGGAAGCAATTCAGAATTTTGAAAGAACAAGTTATATATTTTACTCAAAATTATGATTTTTCCAATCTTTTTATGAAATATTTTCGTCGAAAAGGAAAGTTTGCGAACTATAGCAATTTTCAAAACAAAATTCTTCTATATTTGTTTCGAAAACACAAAGTTATTACCCGAATACATTCCTACAAGAACAGATTTTCATACAGATCTAGGAAAAATTTTATTTCATAAACTTGAAACAAATTTGGCTTGCTTAAATTTTTAAATTTTTGCTGTATCGTTAGAAACATCAGCATATGCGAAAGTATTTACTTAGTATTTGTTTCCCATCGTGAATTCTAAAAAGGATAATATTATTTTACCATTTACATAATTTTTCCTGCACATACCACAAAAGGAGCAGGAAAGCTACTCCTGGTTTCCAAGGCTTTATACAGATAATTAGCACATTAATTTTCTGACGTTTGGAGAAAAATATAGTTCTTACAAGTAGATTAAAATTAGAATTTATAATACTTCAAATAACAAAGCTGCAGTGGCGGATATAAGTTTTTTACTCTTGTTATTATTGTGTTCTCTTTTATTAGACTCACGCCAGACCCTCCAGTACCGCTGAAACATATCTTGACAAAATCCGCAATGGAGTGGAGGAATGTGCCAACGGAACTCACAAGTTCTCCTAAGCTTTTTTTTTTCTTCAGCCGTTTATAGCTCATTAAATTGGATTGTGAGCAACATTTTGGCACTAGAGCTTAAGTATCCCAGTTGACGTTCGATCCGAGTCATGAATTATGCATCTGCCATTTGCCACACTTCAGCGTCCGTAAAGCCAAAGCTTGCATCTTCGGGATCACGATGAGGTCACGTTTTATACAAGCCGTAAACCAACACTTAGTTCGTGTTTGTCTTGTTTGTTGATACAGGGACCTGCCAGATTAACCGCTAGTCCCATAAACCTATCTCCTTGTGCCTAAGTGTTATTAATACACCATAGTCAACCTTGGATTAGTATGCTGTCTCCAGATTCTAAGCTCTCCTCCCTTTTCCAACATTTTTATGTTTCATATATTTTACAGGAGACTTATCTTCTGAGAAGCCGAAGGTTGGGGGACGGGATTTTACTTTTGTGCAAGAGTTCAAGGATTTGTTGGGGGTCATTATTTTATGATTAGAATTTAAGTTTGGGGGCATTTTTATATTCATAACTTAGTAAGTCCCTATCTCGTCATTTAATTCTTGTTACGCTTAAAAGAATAATTAAATTTCATCTCTTAAAAACACATTTTTTTTTTCTTTCAGAAAACTGTTTTTTCGGCTGATACAACTGAATATTCATTTACATCACTAGAATTATTTATTAAACTTATATTTGAGAAAGCAGTTAAATACATGTAGGTACCGTGTTTACTCGCGTTATATTCAACCCCCTTCCTCCGTTTTGAAGCAGAAAAAATCGTCAAAAGTGTATTTTGTAGCAGATTTCCCCGCATAATAGTCGCACGTAGACTTTCACAATGAAAAAACTAGCAAAAAAAAGTGCGACTATTACGCGAGTAAAGACTGTACTACTTACAAGAAGTACAATTACAGTGCGTTCAAAATTTGGGTAATTTTATTTCTCGAAAAATAAACTGATAAGATGAATTGCTGGGAAGTCGACGATTCATAAATATACGAATAACTGCGACAGCTATTTTTCAACAAGAAATAAAAAAAGAAAATCATTCAACATTTAAAATATGCAATAGTATGAGTGTCATAATAAAATTACAATATAAAATGTGTTTATGAAGAGATTTTTATTTTAAACACAATGTTTTGAATATTATCGTAAATAATCTGTCCTGCCATGACGAAAAGAACAAAATTTTGAAAGCTGTAGAAAATTATATTCTGCAAGTTTATTAGATCTAAATATCCAAATTTGTTTAAATTTATGAAATAGAAACTTTCTCAGATCTATATGGATATCTCTCCTTGTATTTATATATGTGAGCAATATCATTTTGGACAGTTAATATATATTCTAAAATATAGTGGAAGAAATTACTGCATTTAATAGTTGACTATTTTGAAAATCCACACCAAGAGAACAATATGTTGCGAAGGGCTAAATAAATATAACACAGTCTACGATACTTTAATACTACTCAGCGAGACTTAGTTTTTTTTTTTTTTTTTTTTTTTTTTAACCAATAAATAGACAAAAGAATTTTTTCCACTACTGCTAAATTTAACGTTTTCTCAAGACGCTCCGTTTACTGAAGTATATGCCCTGCCCAAAAATTTTTAATTTCCAATTTCTGAAGTTTTCATAGTTTTAATTGAGATGTTTGTATATCAAAGTAAGTTTTAAAACATGAAAGCAGAAAATAGGCAAAGAAAGACGTATGATAAAAGTCGTATGATAAAGAGTTTGAAGTGATGTATCTTGATGGTTAATTCTCAGAATAAGAAAATAATGAAATATTAATAAAATTTCAGCAATTTATCGCTTTTGAATTAATGCCCACTTTAGAATTTTGCAGCATAATTTTAAGCCCTGAACCTTATTAAAGCACAACAATCCAGCAATACTCTGACAGAGCACCAAGAGGGTCACACAATTTCGTGACAATGGCGAGGACCAAATCTCTTTACTATCACTGTGTTCATAGTCGCTTCATAGAACGGCTACTATTCGGAAGCTAGGCAGATGTCAGTTCACCAGTTCACGTACAGCTAACCTCTGATCAGTCTTGATAGAGAATTACTGTTTTAATTTTTTTTTAAAAATTATCTAATCTTAGACAAATTTGATTTGATTTCAGATTTATTCATTCGCATAGTAAATAAATAAAAACAGGACAACTAAAAAACTATGATTTAAAATATATCAAAATTAGTAACATTTTGTTGGTTACTAAAACCGAAATCTGTTTTTCAAACGACTTTCTTTAAATATGATCCCAGTTTTACTTTCTCTTAAAATTTTCCTGTGAAGGCAGACGTATTCTTGGACGAGCGTTTCTTCGTTATAATAGGACAACTGATCTGCATGAATGTGATAATGTTTAATTCATCCTTTACTTTAGTTTCTTTAACTGTACTGCGTATGACCTTCACATTTAATTTATATAATACATCTGAATGTGACGGTGCAAAATTAATTCGCTTAATTTATCAAAATATTAATACATGTTCATATTACGATTTCTTCATTTGAATAACAATAGATATAATGAATAGAAAACAAAGAATATAATTACGAACGATGCAAAGGTCCACATATGTGGACCTTTGCATCGAGTCAAGAGGGTATGCATTTTATTATGCTAATTTATGCGCATGTAAATTAATGAGTAGTAAATTAATATAGGTTGTTTATTATTAATTCAACATCTAATATTCATACAAACAAAGCATAATGCATCATTAACTGATGTAAGCTACGTGATATGTGTACATGAATTAATGAAAGGTATCAGTTTTTCCCTTAAACGTTTAACCAGAAATGCTACACAGTTCTTTTATACTCGGTGTTGAATTCTTTAACAAAATAAACAAATTTAGTTTCAGTTTCATAGACTAAATTCAAAATTTTGTACATATCAGATGTTTCTGAAAGAACAATAACAATAAAAATCATACATTCAGATAGCATTTTCTAACTGGATTTTAAAAATTTATTCAGGTTTTATAATTTTGGGAAATGATACGACACGACACAAGATGAAAATAAACAGGTTTTTTTTTTTTTTTTTCCTTTGCCACTGAAATCTCGTTTCAGTTTATGCGTTAAAAATTGGATTGTCAACAAAGAGGTCAACTATTTCACTTAAGAACCCTTATTATTTGCAATAAAAAATTACAATGGACTATATCTCTGACGTGGTTTATGTAAAAGTATCATATTTTGAATAAATGCGCTTAAGTAAAACTAATACATTTATCATTTCTTAGATGGACTGGATTATTTGGCTATGGTAAGACAAAGTAGCACTATCTGTCTAAGGTAAGGAATGTCTTCGTGGTGAATTTTCTGAAGGGTGTGTGTGTGTGTGTGATAATGGCAAAAACTCGAGGGCTATCTGCCTAAGGAGAGGGATGCCTTCGCGGATGACTTTCTAAGGCAAAACTGGCTCGTATACACGTTACACATGGGGTGTGTATATGTATGTATGTGTGATTATGGCAAAGCCTCGAGGGCTATCTGCCTAAGGGGAGGGATGCCTTCGTGGAGGACTTTCTAAGGGGAACTGGCTCGTATACACGTTACACATGGGGAAAACCACGAAAACGCCCATGCAGCCAGCCCGTTCGCGGGATTCGAACCTCGGACCGAACTGCCACCAGTGTTCAGCGTCTTTACCGCTCGGCCGCTGGTTGGCTCGTTACACATGGGGAAAACCACGAAAACGCCCATGCAGCCAGCCCGTTCGCGGGATTCGAACCTCGGACCGAACTACCAGTGTTCAGCGACTTTACCGCTCGGCCGTTGGTGGGCCAAATTGTTTGAAGGAAACCTGTTCGTATTCGCGTTGCACATGGGAAAAGGATGCCAATGCAACTAACCTTATTCACCATGATTTAAACTCGAGTCGAACTGCAAGTGATCAGTAGTCTTATCCACTCGACTTCACTTCTTTGATTAAACTGTATTTTAAAATTTGATTTAATGTAATGCAAGGCTGTAAGAATAATTAAACAAGTGACCATTTTAGATATGAATATGATAATAAGCACGAATAAGTATCTACGGAATATATTGAAGGCCTGCGTCAGTGAAAAATAGTTGGTCTAGCTTTCAAACTTTGAAACATGGTAGTCTATTCCGAGTTTTATTTTTGACCTTCGAACGGGGTATTTGCATTAGAGTTTCATTGTTTCCCTCAAAAGTAAGTACAGGCAAGTTTCTTTTAGAAAATTTCCACGAAGGCTGGTATATTCTGCAATAATCAGCTAATCCACTCTAAAATGTTTTATTGACTACATTATAATGATCGAAATATGCCTGTCAACCTAGTTAGAGAGAAATGTATTTCTGTTTCATGTTTCTGAATTGTCATAATCGCAGAAGCAGTATTATCTTGATCAAATCATTAAAACAACTATTTCATATTTATGGTATATAAGAAAATTTTATTTAATTATAAAATATTCAAAATTTCTATTTTTTAACTTCATGCAAATTAACCGCACAAAAGAACTTCGAACAAGAAATGGAATATTTAGAAGAAATTTTGTTTTAGTTAAAACTTTGCCGAATAATTGTTATAATACTATAATACTAGCGGTGATAATTTTAATCTTTCAAAATTTAACGGTATAAACCAGTCATAGACTAAGCACAGCAAGAATTAGTAATCATCCACAAATTTTCAACAGGATTGGTATGAAAACGTAAGTAATATTTAAATGTTAACACCACCAAAAGCTTTTCTGCAAAGATCTGGTTGAATAAATCATTACAGGTATATGTAATAGTATTATCTTAATTTTAAATCCTTCTCTTCTTTTCTAAATAAGTTCAACTATTCTAAAAGAATGCTCAACTATTTTGTATTTGATATCTTAAGAAGTAATAAATAGTTAGAGGATTAAGAAAATTTAGAGTGAAATTTAGTTTTGGTGAATATAGCTAAATTTCTTCCGTTTATCATCAACCATAAATTCTGAGTGGGGGGGGGGGATCTCTCAGTCTTAAACTCAAGCCTTTCCCCTTCCCCAACCTGTTCTCTTTTACGGTATTATTAAAGCTTCTGTACTGAGAATCATTCATAGAGAACGGAAAGGAATGTAAACTGCTTGTCCGATAACTAAGATACAATAACACGCCGATATTTGGATCCTTTTTAAAGTGAATGTCAGAAAGAAAATGAATAAGGAATTTTAATTCTTTGCAACAGACTAAAATCTAGATGTTAACTTTGGAGTTCTTAAAAAATAAAGTATCTAAAATCTAGATGTTAACTCTGTGATTCTTAAAGAATGAAGTAATTAAAATCTAAATGCCATTAAAATCTAAATCTGTGGTTCTTAAAGAATGAGCTAATATCTATCTGGGTAAGTATCTTACTGTATTTTGCCCTGTAAAATATATAATCTTCTGATCAAAATCTAAAAAAGTACGAATAATATAAATCATGTGCAATCTGAAATATAAAAACAAAATGCATAAAAAGCAGTCTTATGAAGTCTATGTTGAACAATCATTAGTTATGAATATCTTTTAGGCAGAATATCTCAATTTTTCTAAATGCCTAAAAAATCCAGCTAACACTAAGAAAAGTACCTGAAAAAAAAAAAAAAAAAAATCTCAGGACTATGTAAAATCTAATTCAGCACCACGAGGTGAAACAGGCATAGCCATGCAAAAAAGAATATTTAATAACCAGGATCACTTTAGTGAGAAGCTGAAGCCTGCAGAAAATAAATATATTCCTAGGGAAAAAGCATATAAAATTCTGTATATGAGAGGCCGAAAGCCTCGATGAAGATGAATTGTAACAGTTCGGATAGTGTCCATGACTACCTTTATTGATATCTTCCAGATGTTAAATGAAATCAAAAATATATTTGCAGAATTTTGTATATTAGACATTTCGAAAACCATTACTGGAAGAATAAATGAAGTAGCTCCAACACCCACTGATAAGCTGTTTGTTTCTATTCAATATTATAGAAGAAATTTTCAACGTTGGTACTCCGCGTAGTTTTAACGTCTTTTCGTATGTTTTAGTATTTTGTATGTATCTGGAAATTAATGTAATTGGTTATTTTATTTTTTATTTGTTATGATGTCCTTTAAGGCTTCACACTAGTGTTTAATTCTGAGCATCTTTACTCAGCAGTTCGACAGCTTTGCCTTCATTTCCTTCGTTGAGAATACTTATTGTGAGCTGTCGCTTTCTTCAACTATTATGACTTTTTCTTAAACTTAGTGACTATTATGTTATTTAGTACCGTATTTATTCGCGTAATAGTCGCCCTCGCGTAATAATCGCACCCTGGTTTTGAAGCAGAAAAAATCGTCAAAAGTGTACAATATTGTGCAGTAGATTTCCCCGCATAATAATCGCACCTAGACTTTCACAATGATAAACTGGCAGAAAAAAAAAAGTGCGACTATTACGCGTGTAAATATGGTATGTCCATATTTACTTCGCTGAGATATATTCGCAAGGAATTATTTCTCGATGGAGGTAGGTCACCATAGACCAGGTACTCGCGTGTTTGCACTACTCGAAGACAAGAGAACGTAATATCTGTTGATAGTATGTATGAAAATGTACTACTAAATGAAGAGTTCTTTTTAAGTCTGTATAGTATGCTATCTAGGACTTAATATAAAGCATACTCATTGGAAATTACAGGCATATTAATCAAAAATAAAAAGATATTAATTGTTATAACGCAACAAAAGATTATATGTACGATTACCTTTCAAAGATGAAAAGAAATGTTAATTTTTGAATATTAAAAGTATTTAACTAAAAATTTTAAATGTAACGTATAAATATTTTAAATGTAACGTTTTAAGTACGTTTCGAAGACTTTTCCCTTATAAATAATCAGTTTTACAGATTTTCTTTAATGCGAAAGAATATGTATCACTCAGATCCCCCAAAAGCGATTTTTTGATTATAGAATTCGAATATAATTATAATTAAGTGCCACACTGGTAATCGAATTGTCCAATGAGTTCCCTGCTTTGTTCATAAAATGTATTTTGCGGCATGCTAACATTAAATATGGAAGAACTAGTAACTAAGAAAAAGAAATATCTATAATTGCCGCTATAGCGTAGAAAATTATATTACTTTTTCCTGCGTTTTGGAAAGAAGAGAATGCTAGAGGAAAGCTTGTTATAAAATTTGCGTATGTTAAAATAATCAGTTAAGAACCGAAGATGTAAGCAAATTAAATTCCGTAAATAAAGTACTCAAGGATATCGTAAGATTTGCAAATATTTTTTTGACTAATACGTTCTTCTCTTCTTTTTCAGAGTCTAGACGTTTTCTAGAAATATTTTAGCCAATTATTCTCTTCTCTCCCGTTACAGATAAACAACTTCCCTTGAAAATTGGATTTTATAATCAAATTCTTCCATCTGGCATTTAAAGAATAGCACTTTGGAGGATGAAAGTAAAATGGCATCTGTAAATTTCTGAATGTTAATGGATACCTAAAAGATTCAAATTTCTTTTAGATTTTATTCTATATGCTTTCCTGGTCTGCTATTGCAGCGTTAAAATAACAAATTCCGAGCCAGCAAAGAATAACTTGTCACTTTCAGAAGCGGCAACTCGATTTAAGTTTTCAACTAAAAGTTTCAGAGTTTTTAGTTCGTAAACAGTATGGAAATTATGTAAGATTTCAAACCGTTACCTTTAATTTGTTAGCAGCATATTGATATCCTTCTATATTTTCATACCTTAACATATTTCAGGCGACAACATTTGCTAATCGATAACTGTTTAATGAAATTTAATGTTAAGTAAGTACAGAAAATATGTTTCCAGTTGCTTTAATTTAAACAAAATGAGAAACTTCGAACAGCATCCTACAGGTAAAGTATGATCATATATCACATTGTTTATATCACATATCAAATATCATATTGTTTATAAAACTCACAGTACATTTCAAAAATAATGAACAAGTACGCTAAAATTGATTTGCTTGAAGATGAAGTATTAATTTAATTTTTTAAAATTTAATTTCGTTAATAAAATACATTACTTACCTAAATTGCAGTGTATTTATGTTTCAACTTTTTACTGCTATTTATCACTTTTAACGAATATGTTTTAGCCCCTTTAATTAAAAATTTGTTTTAGGTCATACAGCCTTTGTTTGTCTGATCGTTATTATAGTTATAAGGATTTTGTAGGATGCATACTGAAAATTAATTCAAATGATGTTTTACTCATTTCTTTGAATTAAAATTTTATCATGAAAATTTGCAAATATTTCCGACTGAAAATATTCTGAATTCTAATCTGGTGAATTCCTAGGTACTTCTTTTCAGATTTGTTGATGAAGCTATGACTTAATCGGCCTGACTAAATGCTGCAGAAATAATAAGACCTATAACAAAAAGAAAAGAAAAATGGAAAATGATGGTTTTTTTTCCTACACTAACTAAAAATTTCAAACCATATGTTACAGTAATAAAAAAAAAAAAAAAAAAAAAAAAAAAAAATACGCGACTCGAACAGTGTATTTTATTACTCTACATTTCGTATTATGATGTTTCTTACTGCACATCTTTGTCAGTTATTATGCATTTCAGCTACAATGTATTGTTCAGTTATTACAGAAGTAAGAAACTATTATTCTCTTAAAATTGTTTATTGTAATATAATAGTTAAAATAATAAGCATAAAGCATCATAATAACTTTAATAACTTAATTTTCCTGTGAGTAGACAGTATAGCCTTTGGAATTTTTTTAATAATTGCCAGTTTTGATTGGCTTAATCAGTTTTGATTGGTTAAATTGATTACTTTTTAAAAATTACTACCGAGTTTAAAGTTAGTGTCGGGCATAAATACTTTCGTAGTCCGGGCAAAAGTTATAAGATTATATCCTTTTAGATTATATCCATCAGAAAAAAAGTCTACTTATTCGTTATGCTTATTTTTATTTAATGGGTCACTCAGATACCATTGCGGTTGAGCCCAGAAAACAAAAATGTTAAAAATAAATTTTTTTATACATTAATTTTTAAAATTTGTGATTTATTAATTTGATCAGAAATGTATATAAAGTCTTTTTTTCTAGGGTAGTCTCTGCAGCAAAACAATATATGTACAGGATGTTTAAATAAAAACGTAAGTATTTATTGGGGCAATGGTAGTATCTTAAAAACATTTAGGACTTAACCTTGTGGCAGCTGAAAAAGATATCTATACAAAATTAATACAATAACATTTGGTATCATAAGTTTTATGACCTAGAAAAAACGAAACAACGAATAAATTACTTAGAAACTAAGAATATTATTTATTCCATTAAAATTTACAAAATCAGAAAATATTAAAAAAAAATGGACTTAGAGCTACTCAGTTAAGAGAGCAGAATAATAAAACTGTAATTACTTCATTCATTAATATATTATTTATTACGTTATTGGTTATATATTATTAAAATTGTAAAAGCAAAGGGTAAAAAAGAAATTAATTACAACAAAACTTTTATAGCTTACCTGCTCCGTATCTGTTATGGATGTATCTTTGTTGATACCACGGATATACTTGATAAGGTTCACGGAAGAACATACCAGCCAGAGTGGCATCCATTGATGGTAGGCACCGTGGAAGAGATTGTGGAAACAAACCCGATGAACTCGGGAAATATGTCCTATGCCTTGAGTTCGTCGCCGTCGTCAACGTAGCTGCGGGTGATACACCGGCGGGAAACGTGGGAATAGGGATCAACACTGCTGGGGATGCCGGCTGAGGAGATCTCGTAGAATTTTCAAATAAGCGCGCTTGCGGAACTTCCTCAGGGATTTTAGGAATGCTATAGTCTTTCACTGCTAATGGAGATGATGAATCATCTGGGTAAGAGGCAGAGTCACTGGACTCACTTTTTTTGCCCATAAGAGCATCAATTGAAAAACGAAGTTGTTTCGTTTTATTGGTCTCTAATAAATGTGTATTAGATACCTCCATCATATTAATAACATTTGATCAATGAAGCACTAATATTAGCAATTCTCTTACATATATTGCAAGTTCTGTATAACTTCGAATTTTTTTTTTTTTTTTTTTGAAATTCTCTATAATCCAAACTATATTACTTTAGAACTGGGACTCTTCCGGAAAACTTTGAAATAATTGATTTTCATATAAAAATAGCACATACCTTCTGAAAATTTACAATCATACACTCGATTAAATCTTCTGATAAACCAAAACAAATACACATATAAAATATCAGTTTTCCATTATATATATATTACATATGATATCGCAGAATTCCACTCCATTTTTTTTTTTTTTTTTTTTCCCTTCTCAAATACTTCCAGTGGTGCTTAACTACCTTCTTCGATCAGCACAAAACTTCAACTAAACGATGCATGTCGCCTGCCGGGAGAATTCCGAAGCATTAATTGTGTTAGATAAAGCAAACTTTTTGTCGCAATTCTATTGGATGCGAAGAAACACGTGGACGCAAAAGGTGTCTGTTATGGGTGTGGATACGCTAGGAAGCTTATTGGTTAAAAGTTCAGGCAATAGATGGCGCTGTGTGATTTGATGTTGTGACTGAAATGTAAGTGGTCTCATGAAGTGGAAACTGCATAGTTTCACTACCTTTAAAAACTTCTTTAATTATAATCCATCTTTAGAATATAAATTCAGTTTGAAAACTAATAAAAAAATTTTAATTTAAAATCATTTTATTAAATCTAAAGAATAAAATTTAGTCTCTAATAATTATTTACTGTCTTTACATTACGTAGATTAGATCCGTAAGCTAGCTGCTATAGATTACAAAGAAAATACATTCTAAAATGCAAAAGAAGAAAGGAGAGATACATTGGGATAAAACATTATTTTAACGTTAAATCATCTTAGATCTTAACATTGGGAGAAGCTAACATATTCTCTATAAAGGCATCCAAAGTTTTAACTATTTGTATGGCAAGATCTCAATCTTCCTGCGAATAAACAGGAAATTTAAATACTATGAATTTTTTAATAATTACTTTGATTTAATAATTTAATAATTATTGAGATTTAATTATTAAAATCTTTTTAATAATTACCAGGATATTTTAATTGAAATAATGTTATTAAATTATTGATTAGATTCATTAGTAAAATAATTTTGCTAAATTTTAATTATTAAGCCCATCAGTTATCTAATAATTTTTAATAAATGTGAAAATAATTATATAATAATTTGAAATTTTAATAATTACTAAGATTTTTACCAATTGCTTAGATTAATTTGCAATTTTTTGAATAATTATTGAGATTATTAAATTATTCTTGGAATTTTCTTTAATGCTAACTAAGTTTGAAGTTAGCGTCGAGCATAAATATTTTCGCATCCAGAACAAAAGGTATTAGGATTGGTTTGGTTTGGTTTATTGAGATTATGGCAAAGCACACTAGGGCTATCTGCCTAAGGGGAGGGATGCCTTCGTGGAAGACTTTCTGAGGGAAACTGGCTCGTATACATGTTACACATGGGGAAAACCACGAAAACGCCCATGCAGCCAGTCAGAAAATTTTCAGCTATTCGTTCGCTTTTTTTTTTTTTTTTTTTTTTTTTTCAAATAGCAAGAGAAACAGTGTAAAATAATGCGGTAAAAATAAGTACTAAAATACAATATTTTTGTTAAATTATTATCATTTTATTTTTTGACACATGGCTAATTTGGGATCGACTAAGCTCCTTGCCTGCGTATTCCACTTTTTTGATACGCAGATAACCTATTATGCTTTGTTATAATTAAATAAATAAATAAATGCTCTTTGATATGATACTAGTTGAGGTTGTTATTGTTCCCGCCCCGGATACACCTCATAAATACTTCCGTATTTTAGTATAAGATAGTTCCTATGTATTTCCTGAATTAAGTTTTAGTAAATTTTAATATCTTGATGAGTTTTTTGGGAAGGGAGCGTAAAAAAATGTGCACGCTTTTAGGCGTATGCATATTTCTCTTAAAAATGTGTACTAACAATTTTTACAGCTTTTTTGCCACGTCCATGCCACTTTTATATTAGTATGGATAATAAAATTTTGTTAGGAAATATACATGCATATTTTTTAAAATCCAGTTTTAATGTAACAATTACAAGCTAAGAAGGAATTTTTGACTAAACTTTCTTTAACTTACAAGCGGCTGAGCAGTAAATCCGCTGATCACAGGTTTTTCGAATGGAGTTGAAGTTGAAACTGCCTGGCTGCATGAGAATTTCGTGGCTTTTCCCGTGTGTAATGTGAATACGAGTTTTCCTTTAAAATTCCTGTACGAAAACATCCTTCTCTTAGGCACATTTACATAAATCTGGATAATCCAGTCCTAAACTATTTTTAAATGTACTTTTCATTAACTTAAAGCTTTACCTGTTGAACAAAGCATTAAGGTAAAATTTACAATGAGGAGGTTTTAATGCCTTACAAGTTGCACAGAACATAAAAGAACATAAAATTTTCGATAGTTAATTAAAGGAAATTAAGATTCGTTTTAAATTGTTATGGCTCTTATCTTTATTATCGCTCGTGGTATACGAGCCAGTTTTCCTTAAAAAGTCCTCCCCTTAGGCAGATAATCCTTGAGTGATTTGCTATGATGTAAATTAGCAAAATCTTTTTTTTTAAATCGTTCTCAGTTGTGTTTTTAAATCTTTTGACATTTTTTCAAAAAATATCATATCATTAAAACCTTTTATATAGGCTTATTAATAATAAACTTTATTTAATCGAGTAGTATTACATCTGACACCTCGCTTTAGATTTATAATACATATATAACATCTCTGTGCATATAACACATGCACGTAACTTTTATTCATGCATAATGCGCATAGAAATGCGTTTTCGAAATTTTAAGTTTGAATTTAAACTGTATTTTTCAAAATTTGTTATATTTTCAGTAACGAAGTATAAGAAGCCAGTATTAATAGTGCAGTTAAATTCATATCAGCTGAGATTAAGAATATAGTTTTGTAATTCAAAATTTCATTCAACAGTAGTAGAAAGGATTTCAATACTGTGCGTTGTTGACGTAAATGCACGTTTATACCTAATAAATAAAAAAGTCAAACATAAACAGAACTAATATTCTTCTTTTCCCTATTTACAAAAATTTTAAGTAAGACATAATTAAATTATTTTTTGAGCGTGCGGGGTTTAGTTTCATTTCTTTTCTATGACATTCATCAAAATATAAAAACTTTGTTATACCTGTCAAATTACACTGAAATAATCTTAAAATTTATTTTAATGAAAGATTAAAAATGATTTTGGATAAAATTTACACTTCATGAAACAACATTTGTAGTGAAATATGCGGTAGATTCAAGTTAACTGGGCCTTTCCGTAACCGTAAACTTTGGTTATTTGGCCAAACTTAGATCAAAATAAGTGACTGCCCGATCTGATTTTAAAATTTAAGAAAACACAAGTCATACTAACATTTCAGAACATTTCAAATTCCTTATTTTGAATGAATAGGGTAACAAAAATGAGTTAAATTGCCGTTTAATTGTGATTTTTTTTTATTAAAGTATTTGCGCATTTCATTCCCTCAGTTTCAACATATATATATATATATATATGTAATTCGCTTTTCGAGTACGTCCGTACGATTGCTGTGTATACATTTTCAAGTACGTTTGTTACTTATTAAAGTTAACGTTTTTTTTTTTTTTTTTTTTTTTTTTAGTCTCCATACTACTCAGTTTTTGAGCGAAATAGTAATTCTAGACTGAGCCGGCTTGAGTCCTAAATGAGATGAAGTCTGAGATACTTTTTTGTACAACTCAATCACAATACTAACAGAAAACTGTGTTATTAATGCAGCATTTATTTCAACAATTAGTAAAACTAATGTCAGCCACTGATTTGGTGCCTCAGTTTCAGGGGAAAAGGCCATATACGTAGAAAAACTTGAGTACGTTGTTGTTGACTAATGTTCACTTTAAATACGTAATATAAGTGAAAGAACCTTAGGAAACAGCTCCCCGTTGCTATTTCTTAAAAAAAAAAAAAAAAAAAAAAAAAAGATTTATAGACTCTGTTTGTTCGGTCAAATATTCAAGAAGGCATTTAAATAAATAAGGAGCGATAATAAGGACATCTGATCATCAACAGGATCACATGAACCTGATAACAGGTTCATCTGATCTCAAAGAATATTGTTCAAAACTTCCTCTTATTGTCAATGTACAAATCCTTGTAATTATTAATTTAGTCGCCTTTCAATTGTTTTTTAATTCCATTTTTAAAATTCATTAGTTAAATTTAATATATAATTCCCCTCTTTATAATTCATTTACATTATTTATATTCATTCATTAATGTTTTTGTTTACTTTTTTTTACCTAATATTTAATTTCAATTATCAATTATTTTTTATTTTATTTATTATTAACTTATTTATTTACTTTTCTTTGACGCTTCTGAGAACTTTTTATTACGGCTCCGACAATTATACTTTTTAAAATTAATTCCTGGTATAAATAAACACAATCAGGAAAAAAATGCTATTGTACAGAGCTCCTTGATATATGTCTGAAGCTCTTAAATTTCATTTGTATGGGATAAAACTAAAAGTATTGTATTTTCATTCACTTAAAGATGGAGGATTATTAGTAACATTTGAAACTTCATTATTAGTATTAAATATAGATTATATAAGCAATCGTATTAAGTGAATCATTAATCTTTCCGGCATTTCCAAAATTTATTCTACTAATGACTATAGCAAATTAAGCAAAAATTTGCATTTCAGTACATAAAGAATCTCTCCAAATTTGTCACGTATCATACATGTGCTCGGTATGTGACACGAGAGACTTCGGCTTCAAGTTGGCTGTCCCGCTTGCCCTTTTCTTTTCCATCGTCTCGGTCAGCTAGTTTCCTAGGACTTATTATAGCACGCACAAATAGTTTTGCTTTTTGGTACTTCTCTTTGCTATTTTGTAAGAAATCTTTGTTATACCTTCATATTGTCATATATTCACATTCAAAGATGCAATAAACATTAGTCACTAATGAATATTATTATTATGACAATAATAATAATATTCATTAGTGACTGCCATGATATACTATGCGTTATACTGCAGCTTAGCGTTATGATTGCCATGCAATAGCTAAATCTGCAGCTGAGTGACATAACCTGTTACGATATAAGGATCCAATTTAGAATTTACAGCTAAGTGTGTGGAATCTTGAGAACTGGTAAGCGAATAATCGCTTTAGCTCAGGATACAGAAAAGGGTTAATTACCCTTTATTGCTCAAAATAAGGTTTTACAGATGGTTCTTTCTCGGAACGTACAGAAAAGCATCTACTTGGGCTTGAACTCAAGAATACTAAGAAATAAAACTTAACTAATGCTTAGTTAAAAATATATAGCCGAAGCTATCAAAATTCTACAGGAGTTGGCCCCTTAAATGCTAACTAAACGGCGAAGCTATCAAGGGCCTGAAATACGGCCGAGCTTAGTAATAGCTTAAGAGAGTAGCCAAAAGGCGAACGCGCGCTAGTCAGAATATCTGGCTCTCTCAAGAAGTCAGTGGAACTTCGACTTAAGTACTGCTCTTTCTTCATTTGCATTTAATCGCGGTTCTAAAAACACACTCTGGCAGGAAATTTGTCAGCTGAAATTAGAAGCGACAGGAAAGTAGCTTTAACTTAGAAAACTATTAAAAAGTTTGAAAACCTCACAACGAGTATAAATTTTGAGAGATTCTTTACGTACTGCCATATATTTTTTTGCTGCATTTGTTATACTATTGTACAAAAAATATAATATGTACTATTTCGAAACCTTAGAGAAAAATATGAATTAAGGCGTACATTAAGCTTTGATTATCAGAATTACAGGATTTAACTGATTTACTTATGCAGTTGTTTCAGAGACCTAAGCTTCGAGGTGTCGCGGTTGTCCAAAACGTTCCTGTTTCCGCGAAATATCAATCTTCATTGGCCCCCTTTCCAAAGTGGTTACATAGTGGGGGACTGACTAGACACTGGGCTCTCCCAAAATGTAGGAAAGAAAAAAAAAATTAGATTAAAAAAAAAAAAAAAAAAAAAAAGAATTTTTAAAAGAAATAATCGAAAAATATCTACGATCTCGGATATTTGCATAAATGAAACTAATACTGAATAAATACAGAGTAAACAGTCGTTCTAAAATGACGTTCTTTTTTCTCAAACGACTTCTGTTTTGGTCTTAATTGAGCCTTTGCAAAATATGCAAATCCAATAAACTGCATTTTCTTTATTTCTATTCAGAATTCGATATTGATAACCTTTATAAAGGGCTAAATGCTTTTTTTTCCCCTTTTATTTCGATAATGTCTAAAACATCCATATTGATTAACATAAGATGTGAAAATAACAGCTAACATTGTGGCAGAATTACTAATAGAATGAAACTAAAGATTTCGAGAGGAGCCTAAACTAAGACACGTCTTCCATCTAACAAAGACTAACTTATTCACAAAGAAACTACCCAGCTCTTCTTAATGACTCATCGTGACATCTTCTGAGGAGCTGCGGGAGGGGGACTGTACTGTCCGATTTCGAGGGAACAGGAAGAATTTTAAAAAAGGTGGAAAGAGGAATCGCGAAAACAGAACTTGTAGAGACATTAGGTTACTTCGAATTAGGAGAGATGGAAAATTAGCAAAGCCTTCGCCGGGACTCGAACCACGGACCTCTCGAATACGCGCCGAGCGTGCTGACCACTACACCACGAAAGCATGCTAAGAAGGCGGGAGAAATACCTTATATACTCCCCCTTTTAAAGGGCGACTGGGGATTAGGGAACCCATTCCCCAACTCCCGGTGGTGGAGAATCCTCATCCACCACCTTTTTTAGTTCGGGAGCCACTGTAGAGACATTAGGTTATTTCGAAGCAGGAGTTATGAAAAATGAGCAATGCCCTCGCCGGGACTCGAACCACGGACCTCTCGAATACGCGCCGAGCGTGCTCACCACTACACTACGAAGGCATGCTGAAAAGGCTGGAGAAATACCTTATAAACTAATTCAAGCTTTGACCTTAGAAGCCCAAGCTGTAATAAAGTTTTGCTCGTGCAGTCAAGGGCGTCCTTTCCTCTACTTTCATTAACTGCTATCAGACACAATGTTCGGTTGACACAATCGCAAACAATGTTCGGTTCAATATGCGCCCCCTTTCTATGGCCGGAGATTTCCTAATTTTATAATGCATTAACGTTACTTATTTAGCATTTCTACAAGAAAGGTACCTTTCCCTTATAGTGAATAAATTTTGCTATATTTATTGTAATTTAACAATAATATATACTGTATCGAAATCTTAGAAGGAATAATGAATTAACTCGTACATTAAGGTTTGATTATTAGAATAACAAGATTTAATTATGCATTTGCTTTAGAGACCTGTATTATAGTATGAGCATTAATCTGCAGGCTACACAATGGATTTAGAGTTAATATAATACGATTCAGGTTAATATAAAATGATACAGGAGTATGATTACATTACTTGGATTATCGGGTACAAGTTTAAACCACCCTTAAATTCTGATACTCTACTGATAACGGGAACAGTTTCTCGTACCTTAAAGTATATGAGGACTATTTTTTTAAGAGACGTGATGCATTCATGTTGACTTTGTGAAAGGAGTTGGCTTGAATTTATGGCACATGTGGAGAAAGTCAAGAAGACACTCATGTAACCAGCTGGTCACGGGAGCTTGAACTCGCCTTCGTATAGAACTTTCTACGAAGGAAATTGAATTACATAGTTGCTCACATGGCTCACATGGAACACATGAGACAAACTATATTTGCCACATGGCGCAAACCATGAGAAAGGTCATGAAATCAATCCGTTTGCTAAGAATCAAACCCAGGCAAACTGAGGAGGTTCATAATATTGTCTTTATAAGTTTGTAAACTAAGAAAGGTATAAAAATGTGTTTTATTAGTTTGTAAAACAAGAAATGTATAAAATGGGCTTATTAATTTATAAAATGAGAAATGCATAAAATGTATTTAAATGAGAAATACATAAAAATTGTAAAAATATTTAATTACAGATCTTGATGTGATTAGATTATTATTACATACTAATTGTTCAAGATTTCTACTTGTTAGTATGGAACTTCCTTTTTCAATCATGATGACTATTACTTTTTACAAAGTATGATCTGTATTTTTAGTCCAAACAGGCTTTGTCCCTGTCTATTGTTTTCGTTTTGTGATTTTGCGTTGGTTCATTATAAATGTCCGTTTCACTTTTCAAACTGTTGCCACCAAATGTTAGAGTCCTGCATTATATTTGAAGAAACTAAATAATGAAAAATCTGCATAAATGTATGTATATTCTCGCATTGTGATAAAACAACGGTACATAGAGCCATCGAAGTTTGAATGACGTAATCCTACTGCGAATATGGGCATGTGGAAGCTCTAATTTGGAATTTGTTTTATTATCGATTTCCTATTTTGTAAAACTTTAACGAATTTTTGATGGATTTCAAAGCGAGCAATGGCAACGTTGTACAGAAAAAAACATTTTTATCTCCAGCGCGCTCGTCTGTGTATCGGAAATTCTAAAGATGTGCTCATTTTAAAACTATTTTGCGATATTGCTGTTGAACTGAATGTTTTGGTTTAAGTGTGAAGAACGTTATATTTAATAAATACATGTAACACACAAAATGTTAAAAAAAACGCCCCTTTGGACCTTTAAAATGTGAAACCTTTCAGATATTTTTTTTCTTCTTTTCTCTGGGGGTAAGCCATTCTACTGAGTGATAACATAACTGAGCATATATTTATTTGGATATTCTATATTACCACGTTTGCATTAGGATATAATTCAGGATAAAATTAAATTCAGTATTGCACGCAAACGTTACAACAGATGCACACCATGAACATAATATTTGAATATATGTTCATGGTGTGCATCTGTTGTAACGTTTGCGTGCAATACTGAATTTAATTTTATCCTGAATTATATCCTAGCTTGTTGTTATAAACATAGCTGGTTAAATACTTGGAGCAAATAGTTATTAAATAGAGCTGAAGAAGCAAAACAGGCAAATAAAATCTGATTGAATTTAGTTATAAAAGCAGCTCATTACTTAAAATTGGTCTAGTCTAATACCCCTTCCATTCAAATTCTGGTGAAAATGCTCTTTTCTGTTTGCAAAAAGAATTCTCACGCTTTTAACAACCATACTGTTCACTTATAGCAATTTGTATAGCAAAGCGACACCTGTATTGTATTTCTGTTTCTGTATTGTCCGAGATAAAACCCGAGTTATTTAGCTTTGTGTTGAATCTACACGTTTCACCTTCAACTGGTAACTCGTTCCCAGTCCCCCGTAGGGATTGTGGTTAATAATTGACATCTCTAAACAGGTGCTTATCATGGCAATAGAGGGTAAATCCAACTGACAACACAAATGGACTGCCTGAGTGGAACCCTTAAGTTCTATACTAATTCCCCATTTAGTTACAAAATAAGGTTCCTGATCTCTCACTCTAATTTCCGGACCCCAAGGTGAAAAGAAAGAGCTGTCCAAGGAATTTCCCCCCCCCTGTGTGAATGAAAGAAAATGTACATTAGATGATTTCACGCTAATTATGCGACCCATTCAACAAATGGGCCGTGAACAAATGCCTTCACTCTTCAGCTTTTGCTCAAATGACGTAGAAGGTTAGATTTGAGCAAGGGAGGATTCAAGGCGAGTGATTTTCAAAGTGTGAATCACTGAGTTTAGTGCCTTTTCAGTCAGTGGCTGGTCATCTGAAAGGAAAAATAGTCTCACTTGAACTGAAAATTCTTCATCCGCAGAGGACAAGAAGCGAGGCAGGTGTAAGTAAATAAACATTCACTATTTCAGCCAAGACTTCTCCGTTTTCCCGGCCTTTAAGTTATTCATAAGTTAACTTTTTTAAAACCCAAGTTCTTCAATTTGCTTAAATTTGGTGACAGTTTGTCAAACTTAGCATATCAATTAACAACACTAATTTCTACGGAGCAAATTAACTGCCTTTTCCCTTGCAATGTATTTTAAACAAAATTACTCACACATACAATAAATTTTACATAGATTTGTTTGTGTGAAAAACTAAATAGTGAACTAAAACTGAAAAGACTAAAAGCGTGATTCTTTGTCATTTTGATTTTTTAAAAAATTAAGTTGGCGAAAACTAAAATATACAGATATTTCCTTAATAAGTAACCCTACAAAAGGCCGAGTGGTTAAGACTGCTGAATACTGAGAATATGACCGCGCTCTATTCCAGGCAAACGGGCTAGCTGCATGTTTAATTTTCGTGGTAACACTAATTTCTACGGAGGTAATTAACTGCCTTTTCCCTTGCAATGTATTTTAAACAAAATTACTCACACATACAATAAATTTTACATAGATTTGTTTGTGTGAAAAACTAAATAGTGAACTAAAATTGAAAAGACTAAAACCTGATTCTTTGTCATTTTGATTTTTTTAAAAATTAAGTTGGCGAAAACTAAAATATACAGATATTTCCTTAATAAGTAACCCCACAAAAGGCCGAGTGGTTAAGACTGCTGAATACTGAGAATATGACCGCGCTCTATTCCAGGCGAACGGGCTAGCTGCATGTTTAATTTTCGTGGTTATTCCTATGTGTAACGTGAGTATGACCCAGTTTTCCTTAGTAAGTCCTCCATGACAGCATCCCTGTCCTTAGGCAGACAGCACTTGTGTGCTTTACCATATTCATATGACCTAAGTAATGGGTATTAAAAGTAGTCAGTTTATTTAGCTAGCTTGACATATCCGTCTCCGACATGTTATTTTAAAAAAAGAGTAAGACAATGGCAAAGCTTTCAGATTTTACTTTCAGAAGATAGTAGTTCCATTTTAATTTATGGTTATTTAATTAAACTAAATGTTTAACAAATTATTTTAGGGATATATGTTATTACTTCTAATTATTATTTTAAAATGAAATGAAATAACAATGTAAAATAAATGGCAAATGACTATATTTTGAACTTTAGTTCAATCTCATATTTTATTTGAAGTTTCGACGTTAAATTCAAAAACTGCATTAAATAATAAGGAATCATTAAAGCTTTAAAAATATTTTTAAAAAAAGTAAAGAAAATCTTAACCTCAATATGTGAGACAATACAGTTTGGAAGACTGAAATTGACCCGAACTTTTATTTTTGTTTTACAGAAAAAGAAAAAAAATATATAAAAGTTTAATGTACACTAAAAATGTCTTTTAATTATGCAAAGCATTCTACTAGAATGAGAAAGCCACTCAAAAGTTGAGTAGTAAATTCAATAAAAATGTGTATCTAAGGGATAGGACTTGCTTATCTTTCTTCATATTTAGCTACAGCGAGGCAGTTTTGGTTTATTAAAATTTTAATTATTTTAGAAAATGCAGTGCCCGCCGAACTGGTTGGCTGCATGAGCGTTTTCATAATTTTTATAATGTAACATGAATAATTTTTATAACGTTCATAATGTAACATGAATACGAGCCAGTAAGATGAATGGGAGCTTCCTTTGAGATAAGCTGTTAAACAAGCAACCTGAAAATACGAGTCATATAAGTTTTGATGGAATATAAGTATTTGTTCTGAAAATAAGTTTTGATCATAATTTGCTGCGATGCAAATCGTAAATTTTATAATTCATTAAAATTTGCTCCAGTAAATCGGAGAGCCGCGTGTGACACTTCGCCTTCTTTGATGCGGATCTCTTCGTAATAAGCTCTTGTTCTATTTTGAAAACATATAGCTAAAATTCGAAGGGAATATTTACGAGCTAAGACGCTTATTTTACATGGATAACCAAGATTTTTGTTTTTCTTTCTTTTTTTCCCCTAAATAACATTTTGCATTTAATAGTTTCAAAATTCGCAGAATGCATTAAATCTTCGAAGTAATAAACGAAAGGCAAAAATTTACGTTACTGGGCTTACTACTCAAGGATATCGGCTACCGAAATCAGCATAAAAGACATAAACGTGGGGAATACGCTACCTTACTGGATAGCGTCATGAAAGTGTATAGTTATAGCTTACAGTGAGAAAAGCAAAATGTTTCTGATAATCAAGTTTTTGTGTGTTATAAATAAGTTAAATGATTTAGGGTTAGATGGGTTTCTATTTATTGGTCACTACGCAGTTTTCTTTGGGGGGGGGAATATTGGTTTCCATGCAAAACGGTGGTAAGCTGATAGAATTTTTAGATGATAATTTTTTAAGTAATTTGCATTTTCTCTTCATCATATGCGCTCCATCTCAGACATATTCTTATTTTTTCCTTAGAAGTGCGCGTGGATTTAAAGTAAAGAATATCTCCGATACTATTTTTTTAAAATACAACAAAAAAAAAAAAAATTCATTACTCGAATCTAAAGCTTTTTTTATGTTATTCTAAAGATTACAGCATCTTTTTTTCGTATTCAGTTTACACTTTTTAATATTCAGTTTTTTTTCTTCGGAGTTTACTTTTTATTATAATGTACTGTATCTTATTTCTTTACGTGTATCATTTTCTAAAAATGATTTTACATTAAGAACGTCTGATTTTCTTTTATAACGATTAAGTAATTATTAATTTCAATAGAATCTCATGAATATGTAATAGAAATATTTTGATCACCAAGACTTAGTTTTTATGAAAGACTCAAATTACACGAAAATTTTATATTGTGATATTCAAGCAAAAAAAGACATGAACAGTACATTTTCAATTATTTCATGAAAAACCCAGGACTCCAAATCTAGAACATTTTTGTCATAATATTTGCTCAGAACATTTCAAGAACTTTAAAAATATTTTTTAAAGAATTAGCAATTGGACTTAAAATCTTATCAAAACTTATATTTTGTAATTAGTTAAATAATTATTTTGGCCAAAATTTTGTGATTATTATTTTTCGAATCATGTTTAACTTAATTTGCTACTACTTAACAACACTTTTCCTCTAAAAAGACTTTTCTATCGCCAATCAATTTTCTCTTTGAAGGGGGAATATTTACGATAAAAAAATATAAACTATAAATTATACTTTTAATTGGCAATAGCCCCTGGGTTCCTTTTTTAGTTTGGGCACTTCCCTCTTTATTCTAAAAATAGAAATAACTTTTTCTGAAGTGCGTCTTTCAAAATTAATCCATTTATGTATTCATGCCTGCAATGCTATGAAATGCTAGCCAATCAGCTTAAAGAAAGTTTTTACTCTAAATACCACTGCAACTAACTGAGCATCCTTTCTTCCTCTTTGCCTAGAGCTTTTAAAGATGGAAGGACTTGATCAACTCCTCATGAGATGGATGCAAAAATCAAGAGAAAAGGAAAAGAAAGAAGAAAACTGTTTACCGAAAAAGCTCCAAGCAGACGATGAAAGTATGCCCTCCTAAAAAGGAAAAGAAAATAAATGGAAAATTCCCCGAAATCCTTCTTAAGTTCCCCAAATTTCCGAACCCTTGGAAATTGCACAAGAAAATCGTTTTCACAGCTTCGACAGCTTAAATGATAATAAAGAAGAAGATGATATTGTTTCGATGGAAAAGCCCACACCTATTGTGTTTCAACAAAATTCAACCGATTGGTTGAAAATTGACCAAATATTTCGCGAAATTAGTTTGGAAGAACATGTAGCTAAAATGAAATCACAATCCGTATTTATCCAAGTTAATGCAACGGACTTTAGAATGATGACCAGAACTCTTAAAGATAGAAGCATCGAGTTTCATACTTATCATCTTAAGTATGAAACTCGATGCTTCGTATTAAAGTACTTCGTATTCAACGGTACAGCAGCCGGCATCGCTAACATATCGTTCGGTCCCGATTTGAATCCCGGAGTAGGTTTCAATGTTTGTAAGTGCCTGTACAACCCATGGTGACACTTAAATTATTGGTGAGCCTTTTTTCAAATTCGCACACTAGCCGTTGTCTGTTAGCGAAGGAGTGGGTTTAATGGAAACCTCGATAAAAAAAAAAAAACAATATTTTATTTCTGCTTTCTATTCGTATTTAATTATTAAATAAGTAACTTAATTGCTTTAAAAAGAGTTTTATCCCAGTAATTTAGTTAAAATTTGTGAAAAAAAAAAAAAAAAGGAGCAGCGAGAATCGTTAAGTTCCCTTTTTCCAGTTTCTTCCAGAAAAAATAAAATTCTGCCTCAAAATTTATAAGCTCTTTTTTTTTTTTTTTTTTTTTTTTTTAATGCAGCATATAATAAACTGAAAGAACGAAAATTGCCACTACACTTTTTTTTTTTTTTTTTTTTTTAATGCAGCATATAATAAACTGAAAGAACGAAAAAAAAAAAAAAAAAAAAAAAGTGTAGTGGCAATTTTATGTATCTGACACCAAGAAACCACACATAAGAACTTACGAAGTAGCCCCCGATACAATAATATAAATCATTTCAAATCTTTCAGGTGTGCACAGATAATGCCCCCGCTGTGTGAGGCTGGCGATGCTATTTACATAAATATTCCGTTATATACCCCCCACTTATGAAGAAATCCATTACAAATATAGGCATATAGGCCTGGAGTGCTTTGCCATAAGCATATAAACCAAACCAATCATCAGATATAAAAAGTTAAGTTAATCATCAGATATAAAAAGTTAATTTAAGCTAATATACCTTTACAAACTTTTAAAATACCAAGTAATGTGGGGTGTAGTATGGTGCTTTAACGTTCCTGTTAAAGTATTCAATGGAACCAAGTATCTTAGCACCTCATACTACGTGTACTACAATGCTACCAAGTTTTCATTTATGGAAAGGTGATATATCATCTTGCATTAACACGGCATAGTCATTAGTGGTGTCACATCAATACATTTTAATTATAGTAAATATTCCTTGCGCCATCTATGCCAGAAATCATTCATCAATCTTCGGAAATAATGGCATTCTTATAAGCCTGATGTTTTTACTGGAGATACTTACTGGCTTAAGGACCTTTTACTGGTTTTAGAGTAGAGATGACTTCGTGAAGAACTTCCTAAGGTAAACAGGCTCGTATTCACGTTACACATGAGGAAAACCGTCCACCAGCGGGAAAGCTGTCAAATCAATGAACACTGGTAGTTCAAAAGCACACGAATCTAGGTCTTAGGCGCTTCTTAATCGATTTGTATGTACTTACAGTAATTGTAAGAAAAATTCCCAGTAGTATTACAGCATTCAGAACTAAGTTGTGGAAACTTTATTTTAGAATAAGTTGCAAATGTTCGAAGCCACCATCATCCTACCACCTCTTTATTTCTTCTTCCCAAGTGGTAACGTAAATAAAACTTAATAATATTTCTCTCTCAACAGGGCTCAACAGCCACCGAGAGCTAAAATCGCTGAACACTGGTAGTTTGGTCTGGGTTTCAAATAGGAGAATGAGCTGCTGCATAGATGCTTCCGTGATTTTCCCCATGTGTAATATTTATGCGAGCCAGTTCCCGTTAGGAAAATCTCCACGAAGACATCCCTTTCCTTAGGCAGATAGCTCTCGAATGCTTTGAAGTAATTAAATAAATCAAGCAAAACCAAACCACTCTCTCAATAAGGAAAGCATAACAGTGTCCTAACGGTACAGTCGTTGAACATTGGTAGTTCGACCTGGGTTCTAATTTCGGCAAACGGGCTTGATGCATAAGCTTTCTCAATCTGTAACGTGGATACATCAATACCTTTCTAAAATTTCTAAATTAAATCCATAGGATTAGGAGTCCTATGGAAGACCGTCAGCAAAGACAAACAAAAGTAAATAAATAAATAAAATGACTATTAAAATCATTAATAGTTTTTAAATTAAAGTTAATTATTACGAAATTAATTATTATTTAAATAATATTTTTAATTATTATTTAAATAAATAAAGTTAATTAATTATTAAAATAGTTAAATAATTAAAGTAATTAAATTTAAATAAATGTAAAGAGATAAATTAAAACTAAATAAACGATTTGTAATATAATTTTATTGCAAAAAATAAAATTTTCGAGATCAAATTTCTACTGAAATTGTTGTTCAGTTACATTAGAGGCGGAGGCTTCGGTGCGCTCCGGCTAGAATTATGATTATCTCAAAAACTGAGAAATACCGGAGCAATTTAAGCTTTGCTCCATGTGTAACGTGAAGTCACCTTTAGAAAGTCCTTAACGAAATGCTCCTTCCTTTTAGACAGATAGCCTTTGTGTGCTTTGCCATATCTGAATAACCAACCATTATTATGGATTGCCACAGTTTAACCATATTTCTAATGCACATTTCATTTTGATTCACCGAATGACTAATATTTGAAATATCGGAAATTACAATTTAGAAAGTATTAAGCTTCCATTGAGTATTAGAATATACTTTTATATACCGTTTCTAATCTGCCAAGCCATCCTGTGGTTTCGTTCGGATCATCTGGTTTACCAACAACTTCCTGTTCCAGTTCATTTAAATATATCTGATTTTCAATTTTATTGTTCAAAACTTTTGATGAAGTGACTTTTTCTTTTAACCTGTGAGTAAGATCATATAATTCCTCAACTTTTACGCTTTGAATGAATATAAGCATAAGTAATTTCTATTTTTTTTTTTTTTTTTTTGAAATTAACTTAGCCCTAAATTGTCTAGTAAATGCCATTTTCCGTTTTACTCTTGTGATAGCAAGAGCCCACCAGCGGCCGAGCGGTAAAGTCTCTGAACACTGGTAACTCGACGCGAGATCGAATCCTAGCGAACAGCCTGGCTGTATGGGTGGTTTTTGTGGCTTTCCCATGTGCACCGTGAATGCGAACAAGTTTTCCTTAAAAAGTTCTCCACGAAGACATCCCTCTCCATAGGCGGATAGCCGTCGAGTTGCTGTGCTTTAATTTATTAACCTAACCTAAGCTAAGCTCTTGGTAGCAAGAGGTTTTTCATCCGGTACTTCTGCAATTTTTAGTATCTCATTCTAACCAAACAATTTTCAAAAAATATTCTTAAGAAGTGCGAAGCATGCGAATCAAATGCCTCTGCGTGCAGAGAGGAAAATAAATGAAAGTAGTTGGACACTCATCCACTTCCTAATTTATATCACGTCCCAAGGAGAACATCTCGTCCTTCCGGTCAATAGAGCTGTAGTGATGATTCAAATATTACATTGAAAAAAAGAGGATTTCGAGATTTTCAAGGAAACCACACCTTGGTAAAACTAGAAAAAACTTTTGTTTTCAACGACTAGCTTATTTCTCATACAGCGGCATCGCCTACTTGGTAATATCGGTTAATACAAATAAAGGCACTCACTCACAAAAGTAATACATAACGAAGGAGAGCCTGAGAAGATGCAACTTAAAGAAATACTTCTGGTGCAAGTACATGAATCATTTTAACTCTTCAAGGTGGGCATACTCCCGCTGTGTTAAATTGGCGGTGCTATTTACATAATTACATAAATATTCATTTTCAAAAACACTGCGGCAAAATTTTTAAGCTTGTTTTTGTACAACATGTAATAAACTGAAAATAAATTCTAAAAAAAGCGTAAAACAACAAAAAAGGATGAATTCTAACATCATTTCACGAAAGACTTTATCTTTAAAAAAAAATCTTCAAAAAAGGAAAAACACATTCTTTTTAAAAAAAAAAAAAAAAAAAACGCAGTATTTTTTTGGGTTATTTTGAAGAAATCACTCACTTATTGCAGTGAAGGAAATGAGAGGGATATTTTCATAGAAAATTTTGCCTGTGGTTCTCAGTATTCGCTATATCAAAATCAGTTACTGTATTACTGTAATTCTGAAAACTGAATTCATTTTTAATTTGATGTTGTTTAAAAACATAATCATTGTTTAAAGATATATTTTAATAACTAAATGGTGACTAACGGAAATGAAGTGGAGGGAAAAAATTAAGCAACTCGATCTTTCTTCCACAGATGTCGTTTCCATGGTTACCGGTCAAATCGGGAAGCGGAAAATAACCTTGAAGTTCTCAATTTAAAGTAATAAACTACAGTGTAGTCCACTTCTGAGCAAGCTTTCATTATGAAAGTTACGTGTTAGGCACGAGTTACGTGTTAGTTAGGTGTTGCGACGTGTTAGGCAGTTTCTGTCAGAAACATATCCGTATCTGAAAACTCTAGAGATAATTCACCTAACTGAAATAAGTCAAAATTTTTTTAAATATAGGGATGATATGATGTTATGTCATCATTTGGAGTGTCTTTTCTCTTTGCAAATAATGTCTAAAGTTATAATATCAATTAAATCTTCTTTCTATAACTGGATTTATTAATATTTCTCAAAGAAGAGGAATTGGAAACAATTTTCATGTTTTTATGAGCAATAATGTAGTATCTGGTTGTCATTACAGTAGAAAGTGTTTTATTCAAATGTTTCAGTGAGGTAAAATATGATTCTGAAATGAAGTTTCCTGAAAATAATCAATATATTTCTCAATAATATAAATTAAAATAGTCAAAACTAGAAGTCTTTTACAGTATATGAATATAAAAGCCATTGAAATATCTGTGACAGACGTATAAAATTTAAACAGGGATAAAAATCGGTGCATACAATGATTAAAAAATATCGAAGTTTGTTTTGAAACTGAACTATTGAGTGACAAATATGTACCTGATAGTGATTGTTTCAAGGTATCCTGTTTTTAAGTAAAATCATTATCTTTTTCCAATTAAAGTACATTGAAACTTAAATCTATGGAGGAGTGAAATATTCCGATTTTTGTCTTTTAGGGGAAATGCGGAAGCATTCATGGGAACAATGAGAATTTCACTGAATTTTCCCTTTTATAAAAAAGTGCAGGTTTAGAAAACGAAGGAAAATTTCTAAAAACACTGGTTCATTACCTTGCTTTTACTTGTTATGCGCTGATAAGTTATCATAAGAATACTCTTTTTTACAGTATACTGCTTATAGGAAATGATTTGTTACTCAGGTTTTACTAATATAGTATTACAAGATTTTACATTTCATAGGCAAAGTTTTACTTATCCTTGTAGAGACATTAAGTTAATTGGAAAAGCCGAAGAGATGAAAAATTAGCAACCGCCTTCGCCGGGAATCGAAAAACGGACCTCTGGAATACCGGCCCAACATGCAGAACCACTACACCACGAAGGCACGCTAGGAACGTGGGAGAAATACCTTATATACTCCCCTTTTTAAAGGGCGACTGGAGTTTTTTTTTAGGGTATCCAATCGCCAAATCCTGGGTGTGGAGAATCCTCATCCAACACCCTTTTAGTTCGGGCGCCACTGTAGAGACATTAGGATTTTGGGAAGCATGCAAGATGAAAAATTAGCAAACGCTTTTGCCGGGAATCGAACCACGGACCTCTGAAATAAAGGCCCAGCGTGTAGAACCACTACACCACTAAGGCATGCTAAGAAGGTAGGAGAAATACCGTAATTTCTGGAAGAAAGGCCGCATCAGCGTAAACGCCGCACTCGAGAAAAATGGCGGGAAAAAAATTAAAATTACACAGAAACGCCGCATCAGCGTAAACGCCGCAATAGATTAAATTGCGCGTGACATCGTCGTGGGCCGTATAGATGCAAAAACTCAACCTAAGTCCTGATATATGACATACCAGTTAAGAAAAATGCATGAAATGAAACCATAACTCAAAAATAAATTAAAGGTAAGAAATGTATAGCTTCTGTGCCGTTTAGAGACATTTTCAAAAATTTTCCGCTCCCTAATTAAAAACTATTCAACAAGTACTTGTACTCTAACTGATGGGATCTGTGTTTGGCAGAATGCCAAGAAAAATCCATTCATGCTGAAGGGGAAATACGTCAGAGTTCGTTATTGCGAGGCAGGTGGAGTCGTGTCCGCCTTTGAAAAAAATTGCAGAAAAGGCAGGGGTGGAAAGAGGATGGGTCCTGGAAGATTCATCGAATGGCAGAGGAGAGAGACTATTCAAACTGATGAGAATGTTGATTTGAAAGGGGGGAAGAATGTTATTGTTCTGAGATCTCGTTTAGGGTGAATAAGGCATGTAGATCCGTTCAAGGGAAAGAATGTAAACAAAATAACGTTCGCAAAAAGCAACTGAGTGGTCTTTTGTGTGGGAACAGCACCAGTCTATGCACAATGACAAGGCCATCCAAACTATGTACAATGACCATCATAGGAAATATTTTATTTTTAGTGTACCTAAACGCCGCATGGGTAGAAACGCCGCACCCGCTGAAAATTTAAGTTTTAAACACGTAAACGCCGCAGCGTTTCTTCCGGAAATTACGGTACCTTATATCCTAATGAGTGGGATTTTCGTAGTGTGTATGTGGGTTTTGCATACTTAATTGCCTTTTCCCCAAATAATGGTTGGACTAATATAACAAAATGTAGCATAAATATGCTTATCTTTCAAAAGTCCTAATTGAAAGTTAATTAAAGTTAGTTGAATCTGTATTAAATGTATCTAAAGTGCTGATTATACTACAAAATGATACATGACGTTTGTGTGTATGATAAGGTTAGTTAAAGTGAAGTTCAGGTTTTCAATGATATTAATTTGAAACTAATAAGATTCTGTTAAGATTTCTTTTTAGGTAAATAAATTGCTTTCTACAGCACATTTTCTAAAACTTGTTGGAAATTCTGGATAAATAACTTAAATTCGGTAAACATTCTATCCTCATTTGGGTAAAACATTAAATATTCTACAGTGGAACATGCTTATTTCGTATTTAGTTTTTAATATTGTGCTAAGTTTGGTTTGGTTTATTAGATTACGGCAAAGCACTCGAGGGCTATCTGCTTTAAGAAAGAGATGCCTTCGTGGAGGACTTTCTAAGGGAACTGGCTCGTATACACGTTACACATGGGGAAAACGACGAAAACGCGCATGCAGCCAGTCCGTTCGCGGGATTCGAACCTCAGACCGAACTACTAGTGTTCAACGACGTTACCGTTCGTCCGCTGGTGGGCCTAATATTGTGTTAAGAAAATAGTTCTAAGATAGGTATTCTGTACTGAAAAAATAATGCGGGAAGTGTTAATGGTTTAGATAGTCTCTGGAGTTTTCGTCTTGGAAAAAAGTAATATTTAGCAACATTATTTCAATTACAGTTCTCGAAAATGCATAATAAGTTCCTATAATGCAAATTTATGTGTACTATTATAAGAATATGGAACAACTGTTTGGGTGTAATTTTATATTGAAACCGGATTACTCCTCATTAAATGGGTATCAGCAAGGAACATTTAATTGATATAATGAGAATTTTCTGAATTTCTGTATTCGGGATGAATGAAAGTTAAAATAATTCGAAAACATAAACTCAGTTCGTAAAAATATCTCTTACTGTTTCTTTCTTTGGTTCCTTTCCTAAATATGTGTATAATGGTAATAGTATATTGTGTAATGTTTGTGTAGTGTTTAACAAGATTTCGTTCTTAAGAAAATGAATCGGTAAATAAATTAATGAAAACTGACAATTACGAAAGAAAAACCCTACTATAAGAAATTATGAAATAGACTATATGGGAAGTTGGCTAGTGAATTAAGTTGGGAAAACAACATTTTTAAGAGATAAAATAGCAACAATGGATAAAATCATTGAAAGTCGGCTAATCTGATTTGATACTGGAATTGTTTATCTAAGGAATTTCTTTCTACATGTAACGTAAATAATTGTTAATTTCTCTTGAAACTTCTCCATGAAAGCAGAAATATCCGTACTTAGTGCAAGAAAAAGTAATAAACTGAAAATTTGCATAGTCGGGATATTTAAAGCGCAAAAGTAATGGTATGGGTGCAATCAATTAGTAAAAAATACTGAATGAAAATATGAAATAATGAAAAATGTACCTCTAAAATTAAGGTTTTGCGAATCAGTCATTAAATTCGAAAATAAGAGGTACTAAAGGTACATAGGAAACAATCATTACCTACGTAGTAAAACAGCTGAAATGCCAAGAAAGATACAAAGGCTAGAAATTGTTTAACAAAATTACCACCAGGAAATCAACAAAAGATAATCTCTTATGAAATTAGAAGGCTTAAATTTAAGCCTCTGGTAAATCAATAAAAGGTAACTTCTTATCAAAAAGTACATCTTATCCCGGTTCTTCTCTTATCAGACAGCTGTCCGTAATCATCCTATTTCGTTTCGCGTTTCCGTAATCAGCGTTTCACCTGAGGGATTCCACCTCGCACCACCTTCTGTTGGTGAACGCCCCGTTTCATACTACTTACAGATCTTCCAATTTTCAGTTGAATGTGTTAACCACATACATCACAAGAGAACGCATGGAGGAATGCGCTAATTCCTTACATATTCGACACTAAATGTTTGTATGTTTTCTGCTGCTGGTTCTCCTTGCGCTATATTCATTTTTAATACAAGGGGAAATAATCGTAAGTTTTTTCCCATCTCGTACCCTTCGTGTAATAATAAAAACAACGAGATATCAAAACAAATTTATTTAATGCTCAAGTTTATTAATCAAAGTAATATTTGAAGTCCGCGCTTATTGAAAATCAATTTAAAAATAATATTTTCAAAAATATATTTATATTGTTAAGAAGATGCAGATAAAATTTAGTGAAAGTAGTTCATAATAAAAAATTCCTCAACACTTTTTCTCAGTATTATTTGAGAAGATATTTTTGAGTAAAAGTTCAATTTTTAATATTTTTCCGAAACCTTTTAAAATCAAAACAAGTGTAAAATGGAGAAGAATTATTTTAAACGTTAACTGAACTAACACACTAATCATGGAATGCTAAAAGCCCCATTTGTAGCCGAGCGGTTAAAGAACGATGAATATTGGTAGTTCGATCCGCTAAGCCAAGCGAACAGGCTGGCTGCATGGTTGGTTTTCTCCGTAAGTATGCCAGCTTCTTTTAGAAAGCTCTCCACGAAGACATCCCTTTCTTTAGACAGATGGTCCGTGCCATACGCGTATGCTGTTAACTCAGCAGTCTTCAAATAACGAGAAATACACTCAGTGGGACCACGAGATAACATTTGTCAACTGGAATTGTAATAATCAGTGCTATATTTTTAATGAACTTTTAATTGTTTTTTTATTGATATGTATAAAATTCATCTTTGGATTAAAAATAATGAAAGAAGAAATTCATCTGAGTTAAAATACTTACTCTTAGATTAAGATTCGAAAGATCCGAGTGACGAAAAATATCACTAAGATTTAGTTTTCGAATCTAAAATTAAAACGTAAAACACAAAAATTAAAACGCAATGCTTTTGTGAACATTCAAATTAAACTGAGAAGAAAGAGCCCATGTTAATTTAAATCTTTTTATATCGTAGAGAAGTAGTACCACAGTATCATTTAAATTAATACCAACAGAGAGCATATGCTTAAAAAAAAAACGAACAATACCCACTAAAGAATCGGCTTAACATGAGTAAATTTGTGTTCTGCAGTTTCCGAAGTTAAACAGAACCTTTTCATCTGCTAGAAGCGGAGTGAATATGACGAAAAAGAATCGTGGGCGTATGAGAAAAATAACGCAAAGAAATTCAAGAATGTTCCGCTAAATCACAAAAAATGAAGCTCTTAGCGCCCTCTGTTGATCGAAAGGTGGGCGAAAAATAAATAAGATATAAATTCTTGAAAAGCTAATGATAAAGGATTAGAAACAGGGCTTAATTTCTAAGATTAGAAGTGCCGGAGCCCTATAGAAGACCGTTAGCAGAGAGGAACAAGAGAAAATAAATAAATAAAATTACTATTAAAACTCGTTAATAATTTTGAAATTAAATAATTAATTATTATCAAATTAATTAATAGATATTTAATTTATGTCTATAAGTTGTTATTTAACCAATTATTATATAATTAATTAATTATAATTTAATTGATAATTATTGGATAATTAATTATTATTTATTGAAATAATTAAAGATTGAAGTAATTAACTAATTAAAATTAAATAAAATGTAAAGAGATAAACTAAAATTTAATACGCGATTTTTAATATAATTCTATTGTTAAAATAAAATTTTCGAGATAAAATTTCTACTGAAATTGTTTTCAATTACATAAAAGGAGTGCCGCAGCCTTCTTATTCAGGGCTCCGGTGCGCTCCGGCTAAAATTGTAATTTATCTTAAAAATTGAGAAGCACCAGGAGCCGGGCTCCGGTGGGCTCCGGCGCAGTTTAAGCACTGATTAGAAATAAGATAATTAAAATGAAATCGGCATAATATGAATGCGAAACGCCTCCAGAAAATTCAATTGAAGCCGCTTTTTGAATAATTTTTTATCTCAGTGAAAAGGGAAATACAATTTTTTTTACCAGCAATGATGGGTGATGGATGATTAAGAACTGCTTTTTTCCGCATATAAACCTTTCCTATGCACTTTATCAATAATTATTAAAATATAAGTTATATTTTTAAGTAACTGTAATAGTAGCATTTTTATAATGCTTTTATAAATTATCATTTTGGAATAATAAACTTCTATCATATATTCTAATCACAGCCTAACGGCGCAGCATTCAGTCAGCCTCCACTAACCAACGGGGACATTAGGTGAAGAGTCTTCTCTTCATTCCTTTATCAGAAATCCTGTTATTTGAGTTTGATAAACGAAAAATTCCGCGAAAAACAATTTAATTTAAAGGTTCGGGATTTATTAAAGGTTCTTCTACATAAGCTAATGCAGTGTTTTACTGTGGGATTCAAAGAAGCATTTTCTTCTCTTTTTCTCGAAACTGTTAACATTAGCTACCTCATTAAACAACGTCTTTGTAAGTCCACCATAGTCGCAACTTTATCGATCAACAGGAAATTCCGTTTCGTCAAACTGAAATTTGCCGTGTAATTCTGTATGGTTGGTTTGGTTTGTTTAATTATGTAAAGCACGCAAGGGCTATTTGCCTAATGAGAGAGATATGTGGAGATATCCGTGGAGGGCTCTATGGGAAACTCGCTCGTTTACGCCTTACACATGGAACAAACTACAAAAACGCCCATGCTGTGTAATGATTTAGTGTAATGATTTTTTTCCACATTTCGATTCTGCTACTCCAATTATATCTAAATATCAAATTTTGTAAAATTTGGTAAGAAACTCCCCGAGAAATTTAAAAATTTATTTGGCGCACCTTTTTCAGTTTGCGTCAAGAATAATTCACTTAGCGAAATTCTTAATTTTTATGGTAACTTACTTTCGTTTCCCTTTCATTGTGCTTCAGGGAAAAAAAAAAAAAAAATTATTATCGCTTATAACAAATATGCCAAATTTTAAAAAGCGCCATTATATAAATTCACGTATAGCTTAGAAATTTTGAATTAAAAACCTCTACTTTTTTGCAGGTGTGCCTAGAAATATATCTATTTTAAGGTGATGGTAAAAATTTTATAATTTATAATTAAATTTTTTTCGAAAAATTTATTAAAGTACTAAAAATACAAATTTAAAAAAATAATAAATCAGAAACTATGGCTCACGTTTGAAAAATGTTTGCAAAAACTGTACTTTTGTAAGGAATTTTCTTCTTCCTTGCTGTGTTCCTTCGTTGTTTTACTGGAAGCACGCTCGGTTAGCAATCGGGTGGGCCGGAGTTCAAACCCCATCGAGATTTAGCTAGTTTTTCGTGTTTTGTGCCTTGGCAAGCCTAACAGACTTTACGATTTTATTTAGATGCACCGATTCTAATAATTAGATTGAATATTTTTACTATAAAAGATGCTAAAATTTAATATATCACTTTTAATTTTTATGCTTCGGTATTCTAAAAATTTATACTCAACTATTTTATACAAATCATGAAGTTTTAACAAAACTCAAGCCTTAACTTTCAGTAGACAAATTTTTACTCTTTCATTTGTTTGCTCTAATACCGTGTTTACTCGCGTAATAGTCGCACATCTTTTGCCAATTTTTCATTGTTTTCATTTCATTTTTTCATTCTTTGCCAATTTTTCATTTTAGGTGCGGCTATTGTGCGAGAAAATCTACTACACAATATTATACACTTTTGACAACGTTTTCTGCTTCAAAACAAAGGTGCGACTACTGTGCGAAGGCGACTATTACGCTAGTAAATACGGTAAAAGATGTAAAATATCAACATTTTCGTAGCCCAATTTGAAGATTCCGATCGAAACAATTATATGGAATTTTTTTTTTAACTTAGCTGCTAAAAAGTAATAACTGAAAATAAAAGTAAACACTAAATATAATGGCGCAATAAAAAATAAATATATAGTGAAGTAAATAAATAAATATATAGTGCGATATATAAATATAGTGCAATAAATAAATATATAATGCAATACAAAATAAAAATAAATTTATAATAGTGAAATAAAAATAATGTAGTACACTTAATTATTATGTTTCCTCATTCTAAAGAAAGATTCACTTCAATATTATATACAAATTATGAAGTTTTTAACATAACAAAATTAACATAAAGTCCTAACGTTTAGTAGACATATTTTTGCCCTTTTATTTGTTTGCTCTAATATCTTTAAAGAGGTAAATTGCATCATTTTTATTAAAAAAATATGCTTTTAAACTTTGAAATTAGCCTTAAATAAATATACGATATTCTTGTCCTCAGTCAGACTCTCGCTTCTTTTAATCTTTCAGAAGATTAAATCAGAATCTTGCTTCTTTTAATTTCTTAAAGGCCAGTGGAACAGCGGGTAAGCAGACACTCGTAAATTTTGGTGTTTTTCCTGCTGTTTTCCTAACTACAATAGAACAAAACAGCAATTAAAGCAAGAAATTAAGCGAAATCGATTACAGTACTTTCTGTGCGCGTGGTATCAAATAAAGACTGAATTTCGATGCCGAAGTCATAAAACTCACATTATGCACACATTTAAGGTTAACGTTGCGGTTAAATTCCGAGGGAAAAGGGAACACCCAGTGCGATGTAAAGCAGCCCGAAAATGCAGTAAAGAAGTTAACCGCCCAAATGCTAAATTCGCAAACCCTATTTTCTACAGAAATTTCTTTTACATTGCCTATTATCCAGGGCTTAAGAGAAGCAAGTGGAAAGAAAAAAGTTAGACACCGGTTTCTACCATTGATCGGGGATCGAGTCTCCTGCGGAGTAAAGAAGTTTGAAGTTTGATAGGTAAGGAATCAAGTTCTGCTTTCGAGGTGTGTGGCCCCAGGAGAGAATGGTTCGGGCTTCTAGCACACTGAGCTATTAAGAAGGCGTCTTGCAGTTTTGATTGCCTTTTGTGCAATGTCAGTGGGTTCCCTTTGTGGGAGAGATAAACCGTAGGGTACTTTAACCGACCTGGTAATAGATAGCTTTAAGACCCATTAGAAAGTGCTTGTAATTGTTACGCGTGGTTGATCTTTGACAAGAAAAGCCAAAACAATAAAGATCATTGAAGGAGTTCAAAAGAATAAAGAAGTGTAGTCGATTAAATCCGAAGGATTATTAGGAAGTAAGAGAAATCGTCAAAAGGATTCCTTAACCGGCATTTGGAATAACCAGTGTGGATGGCTTTAGTTTGAACAAAGCTTATGCAAATCCTACAGGAATGCGAAACATTAGTTCACACGTATAATATCAGATTTATCGAGGATGCCAAATCCACTGTCATTCAAAGGCGTTCGAAAGTACTTAAAAACATAGAATTTGCAGGTGCAGCCATCTCTAATACTCAAGCATTACTGATTCTGATGTTAAGTTGTATTTTAACTTCATAACATGTTCTTTCTTTGTTTAAACTATTTTGCAGATGTTTTCCAAAGCAAGACACTATACTTGTGGCATACAAAGTATAAATAAAAAAAAAAAAGACAGAATTTGGGAAGACGAGAAGAACAAAAGCTGCCTCTTCATCAATTTCAGATATCTCATTTCCTTGCGTATTCCCTCCTTTCTTTTACTAATTTTACTGTTCGAAAATGGAGAGGGGAAAATTTTGCGAATTTAATTTCCGGAGGACGCAGTTACAATAAGAATATAACAAGTGAAAAGTAGTTATAGATAAACTACAGTTAACTATCGCAATATTATTTCTTTAAAATAAACCTACATTTCGGAAATAATACACAGTATTATTAATATTACAATATTTAGTATGATACCTTCATTTCTATTCTCTTATAACTTGAATCTCGCTCTTTCTTATTGTTATCTTTGCTAATTTTTAGGCCTTAAATCATCATAAATAACTAGAGAAGGTGAATGTGTTGCTGACTCTGCGAAATCATAGACTAAATGTTAGGTCGTGTTTGCTTCGCCGTGATGAGGTGGTTCTTGTATTAAGCTCGCATAAATTTCAACAGATAGAAGGGAAATTTTCGGAATCACCTTCTCAGGTAGTTTTTGGATATTTAACTTTGTCAGTGGGGCGAAAACAATCATGACGTAGACTTATCCATTCCAGTTTATAGGAGCTCGTTCTCTAAATGCACTGATGATGGGGGAAATTACACGAATATTTTAAAAATTTTCAGAATCTAGCTTTAAAAGCTAGGAAGAAAAATGCACGAGGAAATACGGTAATCTTAATAAAGGATTTTAACTCTAATACTCAGCATCCTGTCTTCACTCATAAAAGTTATAAGGTACTTCTCCCGCCTTCTTAGCATGCCTTCGTGGTGTAGTGGTCAGCACGCTCGATGCGTATTCGAGAGGTCCGTGGTCTGGCGAGGGCATTGCTCATTTTTCATAACTCCTGCTTCGAAATAACCTAATGTCTCTACAATGGCTCCCGAACTAAAAGAAGCGGTGGATGATGATTTTCCACCACCGGTATTTGACGACTGGGTTCCCTAATTCCCAGTCGCCTTTTAAACGCGGGAGTATGTAAGGTATTTCTCCTGCCTTCTTAGTACGCCTTTGTGGTGTAGTGGTCAGCACGCTCGAGGCGTATTTCAGAGGTCCGTGGTTCGAGTCCCGGCGAGTGCATTGCTCATTTTTCATCTCTCTTGCTTCGAAATTACCTAATGTCTCTACAAAGTAACCCCATTAATTGTGGGAACAGAACACTTCTCGCAGATTTTTCGCAGACTCGAACTATTTCTGAAGTTTTTTACACTCGGTTTCAGTAAAAAGCAAATGATTGCTCTTCATATCTTCCATGATTGCAGAAGTGTGAAACAAAAATGTGCCTGCGTCAGTCAAACATCTGAATCGCACTAAACAATACTGCACGTGATTGCTGCATAAACATATCAAGACTTGTCTGTGGACGATAGAGTTCCCTATAGGTTCTAGGAATTGAACTAGAACTGAGTTACTAGTACTGTGGAAACACCGTATGTTCATCGATAGCTTTTTTTGGTTTATATGTTTATATTACATTTTTCAAAGTAGTCTGTGATGAATAAAATGTACTTCTAATATGTCTATAACTTTTGGAAATACCTTACATACAATCAACTCCTAGTTATTCGGGGCGATTTAACCAACGTGTGGATTAACCGGACCCTATCTAAAAAAGTTAAATGTGTTTGTTGGGAAGCAACAAGGAAATGCTATCGCAAACAGCTTGAAAGAAATCTGTATAAATAAGCATGGCTAACAGCAGTGATAAATGATTATGCCATGGTATTTGGAAGATAATTTTATCCACAACACTACGTAATTTACTTGTATGCATTGTTAATTTATTTGTTGGAAATAAATCTCTTAATTTAAAAAATAAATCAAGTTTACAGCCATTAATCTTCTGTTTCATGTTTATTCCCAATAAAATGCAATAGTAATGTAAACAAAAACAAACAGCATGTGCACTATGAAGTGAGGATGAAACATAGAAAGGAACGGGAAGAAACAGAAAAAGAGAGCGTAGGCGCATTCGAGAAAAAAATTTGAATACTGTTCTAATATGCGTAACCAGATGAATGAATTCTCTAAATAGAAAAGAAAGTAAGTTGTTAATAGTATTTTTCTGTATTTATAATATAGGTCATTCCTTTCTACTTCCCGCCAACATATACACTGACTACCAATAAGTATTTGGATACCTATGCAAATGACGATATCTGAGGTCCTAAGGTACATCACGGACTCCACCGGTATATATCGTGTAGGAAACAGCATCGGCTTTAGTCGCGTGCAAGATGTTTCGCAGTTCGGAGCTGTCTGATTTCGAGAAAGGTATAATTATCGGGTATCATAAATGTGGCCGATCCTTAAGGGACATATCTAGCGATCTGAAGTACCCAAAATCGACAGTGGCCTATGTGATTAAGAACTGGAAGGTGAGCGGTGATTGTCGGAATGTGCCCCGAGTCGGCAGACCAACGAAACTGGGAGACAGAGACCGACGAGTGCTGTCCAGAGAAATTCGGAAGAACCGCACCCAACTGATGGCCCTCATCCGCGAGGAGTTTCAACATGCATCCGGGAGTATTGTTTCAATGAATACCATCCGTAAGGAAGCACTTCTGCTTGGTTTTCATGGTCGTGCTGCTGCCCATAAGCCTCTGATCACAAAGTCCAACTGCTCTGCTCGGTTAATGTGGTGCAAAGCACATCGAAATTGGACCGTAGATCAGTGGAAACGGGTTCTTTGGAGTGGCGAATCAAGGTTCACCCTTTACCGTTCGGATGGCAGGGTCTGGGTCTGGCGTCTACCTGGAGAACGTCTCCTGCCAGAATGCATTGTGCCAACAGTTAATTTCGGCGGAGGTGGAATTATGGTCTGGGGGTGTTTCTCCTGGTATGGGCTGGGACCCTTGGTCCCCATTCATGGTAAGCTCAACTCCGATGCCTATTGCACTATTTTGGATGACAATGTGCTTCTACGTTGTGGCAGTTTTACGGGTTGGAGCCCTGTTACTTTCAGGACGACAATGCCGGTTGTCATGTTTCGACGTTAACCAAGGCTTGGTATGGTGCCAATGGAGTTCATCGAATGAACTGGCCTGCCAGAGTCCATACCTGAACCCTATCGAGAACCTCAGGGACGAGTTGCATTGCCAAATTCAGGGGTGCACTACCCGTGCAAAATTGGTGAAGGAACTTCTATCTCTTCTCCAAGCCGAGTGGAACAAAATACCACTAGCTGTCATACAAAGACTTGTGGAAAATATGCCCCGGAGGGTCCACACTGTAATTACCTCTCGTGGAGGCTCCACCAACTATTGATTTTGAATAAAGTTAGTTTTTCTTTTCTATCACAGGTGTCCAAATACTTATTGGTAGTCAGTGTATATATAGGTAAGAGAGGTAATGTTTTCGGTCTAAGAATTCGATAGTGAGATTTCAGTGTGTAAGTCCAAATTGTCATATCGACCGATTTGGAATCTACATGTCGACAGATTTGGAATACTTTGATATATTAGATAGTCTATAAAATCTTCTGCTATATTTATGAACTGTAATATAATAAAATATTCAAAATAGGCAAAAAAAAAAAAAAAATCATTTATCGATGATATTTGAATCTGAACCACTTACTGGGATGAAACCCTGCCATAAAGGACTGCTCAGAAATAATTGGTCTATACTGAAAATGCACCACCGTTACGAGTCAGGAGATCTCATCAGCACCCACCAGAGGCCGAGCGGTAAAATCGCTAACACTGATAGTTTCAATCTGAGTTCGAAGCTATGTGAACGGGCTGGCTGCATGTGCGTTTCGTGGTTTTCCTCATGTGTAACGTGTATACGAGACAGTTTCCTTTAGAATGTTCTCCAGGAAGGCATCCTTTCCCTTACGCAGATAGCCCTAGTTTGCTTTGCCGTAATCTAAACCAAACCAAAGCAAACCAAGGTCTCATTAGCCAATATGATTGAAGTCAACCGATCAGTTGCTCAAACTATTTCTAAAACAAATGCTGTGGGTGACAAAGGTGATATGCAACAAATAAATTACAAAAGGAGACATGATAACAGAGGGATAACGAAATGATGAGGATAACGAAATAGTGAGAGTTACTATTCACCCAGAAGTAATGAGATCGTTCAGATATTTAACAGAGATCCATATCCTATCGGTTGAAGTTCTATGCATAATATGATATGTTCGACGAAGAGTATAAGAGATATTTAAGTAGCTCCACTGCGGTTAGAATACAGTGTTCAAAATAAATATTTATTTGGACTGGCATATGCAGAAGAAAAGGAAATTTACAACTATCAATCAAAGAAAGATTTCTTTTAGCAGTTTCATTCTTGAAATGCACTTCAGCTATTATAAAATTTCACTGAGTCCTTCGAGGTTAGGTTGGTTTAATTAGTTATGGCAAAGCACACGAGGGCTATCTGCCTAAAAGGAGAGATGCCTTCGTGGAGGACTTTCTGAGGAAAACTGAAACATTTGAAAAATGTTTGAAAAAGTAAAGACTCGGACATGAATGTATCTGAAAAAGCATTAAGTATTAAAAGGCCTTGCTAACTCTTCAGCTCTGCCCCAATTTTGATGGAAAACACCACGAGAGCGGTCGGAGGGTCTTCAACTATTTTTCTCTACAATAACTGGAGAAGACTTCAGGCTCGAAGTTTCTTCTGAGTGTTCCCTTGCTGCAGAGACAATGCACACTTACAAACATGAACACCTTCTTCGGTATTCCAACTCCAGCCCATCAGTACGGCAGCTAGCATCACTAACCATTATGCCGACTGGGCGCATACATAATACTATAACAGAATACAAACTTCTAATAAGTTTTACCGAATCACTGCTCTCTGATAGCTGAGACATACATGTCTTTATTACAAAGAGTGGCCCCTCTTGTCCGTGAATAGCTGCTTTATGAACTAAACTATCCAGAGCTGTTAACTAACTAGTGATAATTTCTATTTAAAAATGAAATTGCTGCAATTTCTTCTCCAGTAATTGCTATAATTAGGGAATCACTTCCTTTAACTTCCATTGCGATATATGTAAATGTTTATACAATTCTCTGTGTAGCGTAAAGAATCTTAATCATTTAGCGGTTGTACTTCAAAAATGGTTTTGGTAGTTCTGTGCTATCCGACATTCGCGGTTATCCAGCTACCATTCAGTCTTGTTCATTTCGGACAGTAAGAACTTTACTGTATTTAAATTAATCATTTTACTCTGAAGTAGCCTCTTTCTGTTACGTAACTGATGAAAAACCTGAATGAATTTGAGAAAAGTAGGAGCAGAAATGAACTTAGAAAATATTTAAAAAGCAAGTAAAATACTGAAAACTTTAAAACACAGAACTTTTATTAATTAATTTATTCAATTTAGTTTGTTAATATTGATGCCATGTGAAGAACTTAGATCTAAGAAAATTGTCATAAAATTGGACTGTTTGGAAAAAATGGAGAGATGCTGAGAAAAGTTCTAAAACTTGCCAAGAAAAGTTTAGTAAAGAACGTAGACGTCATGAACCCGTTTTCGGTTTTTCAGTGTTCTTTCACATAAGTTCCGAAAACAAGCTAGTCGAAGAATATTTAAATTGAATTATCCAGGACGTGTTAGGCATCAAGATGGGTTCAAAAAGGACACATATTTAAAAAACGATAGCGGTACTAGCAACAGCTTTCCAAAACGTTAGAAGATTAGATATGTATTGTTAAGTTAAATATTGCATAATGAACAGCATCACTCCCTATATCACTATATATGCCACTCCCTATATCATTGCCAATATTAAATTCAATAGAATAAGGTTTTAATGCTGTTGGGCAACTTCTGACACAACGAAGAAATTGCCAACAAAACAACTGAACTTGATAAGTATAACTGTGGTGATGTAATGGAATTGAATTCTTATTATGAGTGCTATAGTATAATTGTCGGTATTACAGCTTTTGTTGTTAAAGGGGAAAATATTATATTCCTTACTATTCTTATTGGCATTTTTTTTGCAAAAAATCACTGTTGTTACATAAAATAATCTTCTTTGACCATGATTAATTAATAAAATTAATTAAATAGTAATTGAATGTAATTACATAGTATTAATGAACTATGAAACATAATTTTCTCTTTTCTCTCTATAGATATATGTGCACATGAATGCAAAAAAGGGAGATGGTATTACAAAAACATAATTAAAATAAGGAAGCGATTCCCCCCAAAATGTTCGAGAAACACTACTTTACGTCAATAAAATATTCTGCGACTACTGGGCCAATGGCAGAGTTGTTAAAACGCCTGAATATTGGTAGTTCGATCTCGCTTGGTTTCGAATCTAAACGAATGAAGTGGTTGCATGGTTAGTTTTCGCTTTTTTGCTCCCTGCGTAAGATGGATACGAGCCAGTTTCCATCAGAAAGTCCTCCACGACGGCATCCATCCTCTTAGGTGAATACCCTCCCCATAGTTTTGCCGTGTTGAAACAACCTAATTTAATCTTCGAATATTTTCAACAAGGTATGTTCGAATTCTAGCTCAAGAGGTCACCAAATTAATATTAATATTTTGGAATTTTGAGATCAGGTTATCTATGTATTTCATAAATTAAGTAATTACGCAAAGCGCTTAGGTCTGTTTGCTTAGGAAGCGTTCGTAGATGATTTCCTAACAGAAGCTGTCCACTTTGATAAATACTACTATTACATGGTATTCAGATACTGCAGGGCAATTTGCAAATTTCGTTCATGCACTTGTTATGAAGTTACGAATGTACGGGTGGAAAGGTTGACTTAATGGAATGACATTAACCGTATGGAAGTGTTTCCAACTCAGTTTCGTAAACATTTTTCATCAGTCCGTCGAATGCGTCAGTTTTCATCAGTTCAGTCTCAGTTGATTGTAAACAAAGGAAGCATAGCTGGCTCAGTTTAAAAACTTTACACCGAAAGATGATTAGATCTTGAATGCTGCAATTGAAAGGACTGATATATTTGCTCAAGACGTGACATGAGGGGAGTTTCCGATTGACATCGATTCTCCACCCCTTCTCTTTGTCGGGTGATTCCAAGACCTCTTATTGACCTCTTGGGCACCAGCTGCGCAACGGATATGGATCGGACAACAACGACAGGAGATTAACTGTAAACTGACCTCTTAGCTTTTCCTATGCTCGAAGAAAAGGAAGTTTCCACTTTTAAAAATGTGTAGTTTCTTTCCTCACTTTTCTTCTTTAAGGGCTCTTATTTATGGACAAACTATTATGTGAGTTAGGTCATTAGATTATCTTCGTTCCTCAAAGCTTTGCCAAATGTGTTGAGCGGTATTATGATTTAATTGGTGTGCGGAAAAAATGTCACCCGGAAAAAAGGGAAACGGAAAGAATGTCCCTGGAAAATAAGGAACGGAAAAAATGTCACTCGGAAAATAAGGAACGGAAAAAAAGGAACTCTAAAATCTCGCCAAATAATGTCGCCGATTGGAGATGGGGAAACCTGCCAAACGGGCAGGGTTATAGCGGGCTCTCTTGAGGGAGGTTTTAAGGGTAAGATGTTGAGCTGGCTGCAGCTGAGCAAGGTCATTTCGATAGCAGGTTTTTCCAACTTGCCTGCGGGAAAATCATATGTTCTCCCCCGTGGTTTGCTTCACCCGTTTCCTTAAAGAAACGGACCCACCTCACCCGGAAGGAAAGAATTCACGGGGAGCAAATGTTTCTCCTCTGTTAAATAATGATTGCCGGTCTTTAAACTAAATTTCATCCATCCCTAACTGGAAGCTAACAGCTTGTTCACATTAAAGTGTTGATAAATGACGAATTGTCAGTAAAGACGGCACACGAAAGCTGCTAAACAGAACTATTGGCGTAGTATAGTTTGTTATTTTTTATTACGGTTTAACGAATCTAGCAATAATATTATATTATGCATTCCGTTATTATTTAATCTATCCGTAATATGAAATATAATTTTCTAAACACTAACGGTTTATCATCAGTTAATTTATAAAACGACAGATATTTTATAGTGTAATTTTTTTTCCCCATTTTAACGGTTTATCATTAGGTGTAAGAGACTTTGATCCTGGAGGACCATTCTTTTCGTTTTGCGATTTTGCGTTGAATCACTATAAACGGCGAATCACTTTTCAAACTGTTGCCACCAAATGTTAGAGTCCTGCATTATATTCGAAGAAATTAAATAATGAAAAATGTGCATAAATATATGCATATTTCTCGCACTGTGATAAAACAACGGTACATAGAGCTATCGAATTTTGAATGACGTAATCCTCCTGCGAATATGGGCATCTGGAAGCCCAAATTTGAAATTTGTTTTATTATCTATTTCATATTTTGTAAAACTTTAACGAATTTTTGATTAACAGACTCAACGATTTAAAAGCGAGGAATGGCAACACTATACGAAAAAAAAATTATCTCCAGCGCGCGGAACTGTGTATCGGAAATTCTTCTAAAGATATGCTTTTTTAAAATTCTTTTGCGACATTGCTATTTAAATGAATTTTATGGTTTAAGTGCAAAGAATATGATATTTAATAAATAAAGGTAGCACACAAAACGTTAAAAAAAAAAACGCCCTCTTTGGACGTAGTTTAAAACCTGAAACCTTTGAGATTTTTTTTTTTTTTTTTTTTTTTTTTGTTTGTTTGTTATTAAGTTTTTTTTTTTTTTTTTTTTTTTTTTAATATGAATGATGGTCCCTCAGCCGACTTCGACTTGACCAGAAGCAGTTGTCACTTTATTATGCAGTCACCTAATAGGTGGGCCACCTTTGCCTCCTATGAAGGGACGGACCATTAGAACTATGCATTCCCCTGGATTCGAACCCAAGCCGTTAGGTATCGAAGTTGGCTCCCCTAACCACTACACCGTCTGAGCGACATTTATTATTAGTTAGTTTATAGAATATTATATTCTATACTAATTAATATAGTTATTTTAAAATAATTAGCTAAACCGGCTTGGCTAGTTCCCCCCCCCCGCCAAATACTTACTTATTCGAGGAAATAACTTAATTATACGCTTTAACGGTAACATATATTTTACACTATATTTATTTTATATTAAAATTTTTCCTATATATAAATAGATACGGCCATACACGCAATCGAATCGGCTTAATGTACTTTCATTTATAGAATAATGCACTTCCGAATGTGAATAGTGAACTTTCTTCTGGTGATTATCTTCCTATGATGATCAGTATTTCTGAGAACTTGGACATCGGTGCTGAGAGCTATTTCTCTAATTCGCAAAAACCCAAAATCTTATGAACCTGTGGTCATCTTAGAAAGGGTTTACTGTACTTTCTGTCTCTAACTGTGGCAATTTATTGGTATGAAAAAATTTCTTATAGTAGAATATAATCCATTCATGCAAGCCCTGTTATAAGAATAATTTAATAAAGAAGCAAAATTATTATTTTATTCAAAATTGCATTTTTCGAGCGAGATAGTAAAGAGTTCTGATTTTCTTATCGGTTAAATGTTGTTATTTCTGACTTTTAACTTGCTAATCTAACATTTATTTATTTATTTATTTAAGCCCAAAGGGCTATTAGTCTCAAAACGACATTTTGCGTGGTTTCACTTTCTGCGTCGATTCACTTTTCAAACTGTTGCTACAAAATATTATTGCCATGCATTATATTTAAAGAAACTAAATAATGAAGATTCTGCATGAATGCATGAATGTTTCCGCATTTTCAAAAAACAACAGTACCTAGAGCCATCCAATTTTGAATAACGCAGTACTCCAACCAAACATGAGCACTTGAAATTCCGAATTTGGAATTTGTTTTATTAGCTATTCCCAATTTTGCAACACATTAACGAATTTTTTAATTAACAAACTCATCGATTTAAAAGCGTGCAACAGGAACACTGTACGAAAAAGAAATGTATCTCCAGCGCCCGAAACTGTGTATTGGAAATTCTTAAATTTTGCGCTTTTTAAATATTTTGTGATATTGCTGTGGAATTGAATTTTATGGTAAAGCGCGAAGAACATTATATTTAATAAATAAAGGTACCACACAAAACGTTAAAAAAAAATCCTTAAGGGCGCAATATGAAATATGAAAGCTTTCAGATTTTCCTTTAAATAATGAAAAATCTGCATAAATGTATGTATATTTCTCGCATTGTGATAAAACAACGGTACATAGAGCCATCGAATTTTGAATGACGTAATCCTCCTACGAATATGGGCATGTGGAAGACCAAATTTGAAATTTGGAATTTGATTTATTATCGATTTTATATTTTGCAAAACTTAACGAATATTTGAGTAACAAACTCAGCGATTTAAAAGGGAGCAATGGCCACACTCTACGGCTGGGAAAAACCTTTTTGTCTCCAGCGCGCGGAAGTGTGCATGGCAAATTCTAAAGATATGCTGCGGCATTGCTATTGAATTGAATTTTATGGTTTAAGTGCAAAGAACATGATATTTAATAAATAAAGGTAATACACAAAATGTTAAAAAAACGCCCTTCGGACGTAATTGAAAATCTGAAAACTCAGATATTTTTTTTTTTTTTTTTTTTTTTCCCAGTGGCGTGGTAAAATGAATCATTAAAAACGAAGCTGAGCTTCTTAATTACATTTTGCAGCTTTAGAATGATACCGCTAATTTGATTATCCAGAACTCGAAATATTGAATAAATTAGAGTTAAATAAAATTCAAAATTAATGTGAAAGAATTTGTTTTAGCAAATTTCATGAGATAGAAGATTATGTTCTGCTGTTCTGTAATTTTTAATTAGGACCGTAAAAGAAATGCATCTTGACGAAGAGGTGAAAACTGTTGAAAACAGTCAATTTCCTATTTATGAGAAAACTTTATTATGACTTTGGAGATTAAAAAGTACATATAAATATTATAGTTCTCATTTTTCATGTTTAAATAATTAGTAAGAAATATGGATTCTAATGCAGCAATTGTAGTGTAATTCTAAATGAACTATTTATAACATTGTTATCAATGAAGCAACAATCGTATAATTAAAAAAATGAATGCAAAATTCTATTCTTATTGTTTTGAGCTCAAGTTCTATGTTTCAAGAGCTTTCAAGTCTGAATTAATTACTTTTCAGACTTAAAATTGCAGTATAACTTTTGTATTTAAAATTTTGTTAGCAGTTTGTTAGCAGTTCTAAAACAAATATCATGCAGAATTTTAGCAGTATTAGAAAAGGCCTCAAAAAGAGCTGACAAGGAAACTTCCTATCTTTTGGATTTTTTAATTGTTGAAGTGTATGGAGTCAAAATTAAAGCTACTAACAACCAGTTTTTAAGGTTGTTATTAATTAAAACATCTGTAATTTTTAATAAGCATCATGTTTATGAGGAAATGACAATTCAGATAATAAGTATTATCTGAAATATCGTTTCCTAGTCATTCCTAGTATCATCAGGGCCGGTGCCAGAGCATATGCAATCGGTGCGGCCGCACCGGCCGGCAGAATTGAGAGAACGCAAAATTTTTAGAACTTTGGAAAGAGCTGGGCGGCAGAATTTTGAAGTTGTAAAGCAGGCACCGTGCGGCAAAACGTCTAGCGCCGGCCTTGAGCATCATTCCAAGTCTTAGTAAATCAGCTTAGAATAATTAGAACTGATTTATAGGAATTTAGCAAAACTGCGCTACAGTAACATATCATTGATAAAATTATATCCCAGGAGAAAATATTCTTATTATTATACTATAATGTTCCCTTAAAAAGAATGTAATATTTAGCAATCATACTTAGTATTGCCGATTTTTCAAGAACAACAAAATTCACAAGGTTTTGCAAGCGAGTACACCATTCAATACTTTACAAATGAGTCGCACTTGATCAAACAAACCATAGGTTTATACACAACCGTCCAGGAGTAATTTAGTCAGGTATTTTTAAAATGTTAATATGCAAAATATAGAATTAATACTAAATATGCATAAATTTTAGACTTGAGCCTTCTTGACGTGCTTTCGTGGTGTAGTGGTCTGCACGCTGGGGGCGTATTCCAGAGATCCGCGGTTCGATTCCCGGAGAGGGGGTTGCTCATTTTTCAAGTCTCCCGCTTCCATAAAATATCGAATGTCTCTGCAATCTAAGTGAAGAAATATTCGACATAACAGACATTTAACTTTTTCTTATAATATAAATTTTGCGTGGGAACAGTTTTACATTGAGCTGAAAATAAGTTTATGTATTCCGCAGTAAAAATTTACATTCATTCAATTAATTATTTATATATACTGAAAATTGTTTTTTCATCTTATGTAAAATTTATCTGGCGAAATTGAATTTAGAAATTTTCTGCATTGGCTATAATTTTCTTCCTTCTGCAAAGAATATATACGTATATATATATATATATACGTAAACGAGACATATTTTGTCGAATGCCGTAACAGCATTGCCGTATCCTTTTGTGTTAATATATTCAAAAATTTTAAGTGCTATTACGTAAACTGCATTATATGTTACATGAAGGGGATTAAATTGAATCCAAATTCAAAATATTTACATGTCTTTTCACTCATATTTCTAACAATTTTATTTTCATAGGGAAAGTTACCAAACACTGATGATATAATAAAATTGACAGTCATTTGTGTTCTATATTCTTAAGCAGAATACATAATGCAGCTCATCAGCGCTCCAGCGGTCGCCAGGGCCGTAGCTAGAAGGGGGCAAAGGGGGCATCTGTCTCCGGGCGCAGAATCCAAGGGGCGCCAAACTGATATTACGACATTGTAGAATTAATCTTCAGTTGTCCCTGGGCGCTGAAAACCCTAGCTACGACTCTGGCGGTCGCTTAACACTGACAGTTCGACAGGGGCTCAAATCCCAGCAAACAAGCTGGTTGCAAGATAATTTAGTTATTTCTTCCTGTGCAAGGTAAATACAATCAAGTTTCCCATTCTCATACTTCGTTAAGTCCTCCACGAAGGCATCCCTTTTCTTAGACAGACAGTTCCCGTGCTTTGCCATGATTCAAATAACCACCAAAGAAGAAATGAGGAGAAAATGCAGTAGATACTAGCTATTCAAGGGATAGAACAATTATTAATAGATGTAGAAGAGCATTTTTGAAATCATTTCTTGAGTACCAATTCCGGGGAATTCTAAATCACCGAGAGTTCTTAAATGTTAAATAACTTCAGTACCTTTAATTGAGTCTGAAAACTGGATTGATGGAGTTGAATTTTTTGAATTTTAAAATTTGCAATTTGCTAGAAAAGACGAATTTTCTGCTCAAGTGCATGCAACAATATTGAAAATTCAAAATTTGCGATCTATGGGCGACGTACGTCATTAATTACATCAAATGCTTCTAATAATTATTCTAATAACTATTTTAGAGTTTAACATAAAACCTCTAAAATTGCAGGGACCGTAAATAATCTAAAGATATTTAGAAATACAACAAGATTTGACAGTTGAGGAAACTTGAAAAATACACTAATTATCATAAAAGATGAACTGAAAATAATTATAATGTAAGAAAGAAAAATGTTCTCCTTTCTTTTTGTTTATTTTCACAATTTAAAAAAAAAAATGATATAAATCTAAAATTTGGTTACTTAGGGAAATTGCTATAAATTAAGCATAAAACAAATCAGTGCGAGAATGGTTTTGCATACGAACTGCGACTGCAACACATTTCAACCAGTTTTAACCAGCTCCAGATGTTAAAAAGTTCCATAATTAAGATCTTCTCATTGTAAATGCACAATGTTTAAATCTTGGCATAAAATTAAATAACTTGGGCATTTAAAGCCCGAATATTGGAAAATATCATAATTAAGAATTTTTAAATTTTTGCAATAGCATACGTACAAAATAATGATCAACAATTGATTCAAGGCTTTCATACGAATACAATAATCCGAATGGAATGTAAAAGATTATTACTATTCTAATTTATATTGAAAGTTGTTACACGACCTTGAAAAATCAATATTATAGTTTATAAGGCAGACATGTAACTGAAATTATTAAATGCCACAAAAATGCAAATATAATGAGACTTTTCTAATGCGACCACTAACGGAGGCTTCAAGCGATTTTTAGGCCACTTATATAGTAGATGGTTGCATTAGAGAGGCAAATGTATAAAAGCCTGTTTATTTATGTTGTAGAAAACACTTTTAGAGTTCGCCGTCATGAGATTCTCTGTACTTATATGTAAAACAGTTACAAATAATACGTCTTACTAAAACGATCTGACATATTTAGGCTTCTAAAATGATGTGAAAAATTTCAAAAAGGAAATCTAACAGAAAAAAATCCTGATTTGGTTAATTTAAAGCAATTAACACAGTTTATGATAAATAAAACATTAATTAAAGCATCACAGGATTCAGTATGAGAAAAAATTAGCATAATCATCAATTCAGATTATTTAGGTTATGGCAAAGTACCATAAGATTATCTGCCGAAGTGAATATGGATGCCTTCATGGAGGACTGTTTATAGCGAGTAGTTGACAAAAATTATTTCATACGTCTGATAGAAACTGCCTCGTATTTATGTTACACATGGAGAAAAACACGAAAATTTCCTGGTAAGCAGCACATCCGCCATGGTTTGAACGCCATGGCGGATGTGCTGCTTACCAGGAAATTATCGTGGCGTGGCAGTCGAACTACCAATATTCAACTATTTTTACCTCTCGGCTGCTAGTGGTCAAAGGTCATTTAAGTTATTCTCTGAATTTCAAAGTTATCTGTCTATGCTTTATTACACATTTATTCATACACAGGTTTTTGGAAACAAGTGATAAATTAAAAACTGGAATTCTAGATAACCAAGTTAAATAATTAAATTTATTTAATTTCCCCATTTTGATACGTTTTACGTTATGAATACGAAAAGCTCCCACGTAATACTTATTTGGATCTCAATTTGGAGAGTAGAATAAATAAGCTTCTTTAATTTGGTTTGGTTTACTTGACTATAACAAAGCGCACGAAAGGTATCTGCCTAAGAGAATGGTTGCCTTCGTGGAGGGCTTCCTAAGGAAAACTAGCTCGTAACCACGTTATATAGGGGAAAAACCACGAAAAGCTGCTTTGCTAGGAATCGTACCCAGATATAACAAACAGGGTATTCAGCAACTTAACCGCTCGGCCGCTTTTAAGTTTCCATAAACTCTACACGTAATTGTAATTAATATAACTACTATAAGTAAAAATCCTTTCTAAGATATCCATCAGCCATCCATCAGATTTCAGCCTATCAGCGGCCGAGCGGTAAAGACGCTGAGCACTGGTAGTTCGGTCCGAGATTCCAATCCCGCGAACGGGCTGGCTGCATGGGCACTTTCGTGGTTTTCCCCATGTGTAATATGTATACGAGCCAGTTTCCCTTAGAAAGTTTTCCACGAAGGCATCCCTCCCTTTAGGTAGATAGCCCTCGTGCGCTTTTCCATAATTGAATAATCCTAATCCATCCATGTTTCTAGTTGATTTTTGATATCTGTGAAGATCACCACCCTAGAAAGATGATATTCAGTGCAAGTGTTTGTTTATACCTATAGAAATGCCGGTCACTTTTGGAAGTGATCGTCTTAAGGAGATGGTCGCCAATCGTTTATGGGCTACTAGATGGTCCGGTTCTGAGTAGGTTACGCATTGGTGCATTGTAAAATGCATTAAATCCTCTCTAATACGATCATCTACGTTTCTAATTATTTTGGTCTTTGGTGGAAGTGGTCATCTTAAAGAGATAATGCTCGGTACAAGTGTTAATTTCTACTCTGAGAAATTATTTTGGAAGAGGTCGCTATAAGAGGGTTCATTGCATATTAAATGTTTAAATCCAGATCGCGTGGTTATGGGATCCATTTTAATTAGATTTTAAAATTTTAGTAAAATAAAAAATCTGAAAGGTTTCAGATTTTAAATTACGTCCAAAGGGGCCTTTTTTTAACATTTTGTGTGTTACCTTTATTTATTAAATATCATATTCTTCGTACTTAAACCATAAAATTCAGTTCAAGAGCAGTATCGCAAAATAATTTTAAATTGAGCACATTTTTAGAATTTCCGATTCACAGTCTCACGCGCTGGAGATAAAAATGTTTTTTCTGTACAACATTGCCATGGCTCGCTTTGAAATTCTTGAGTTTGTTAATTAAAAATTCGTTACAAAATATAAAATCGATAATAAAACGAATTCCAAATTTCAAATTTGGGCTTCCAGTTGCCCATATTCGCAGTAGGATTACGTCATTCGAAACTCGATGGCTGTAGGTACGGTTGCTTTATCACAATATTTGGTGGCAACAGTTTGAAAAGTGAAACGGACATTCAGAGTGATTCGACGCAAAATGAAAACATTAGTCCCTCAGAGACTAATAATTTTGGACTAATAATTTTGAAATAAACCTCTTAATTTTAATAACTGTGGTATTCTTGTTTTCAAACTTAAGTGCAAATTTAAACAAATGTTTTCTGTGCAGATGCGTTACTTTTAATTAAAATCAAATGAGAAAAAAAAAAAGAAAAAAAAAATTATGCGAAAATTAATTAGGTAAAAAATTTAGTCCTATTCTTATCGCAAACCGTAACTTGAAATTGCATCTACAACTGTTTCTTATACCAAAGCTCAGGATGAATTAGTTTTCTGTTGTACGTCAATAAATGTTTCACTAAACCGCAGCTTAAGGCTATAACTACATGCAGTGCGAGGAAAGTAATTACTAAAGACCTGACAATGACCGACGCTGGACAACCCGCCTTTCCCCCCTGGCGTCCATCGCGAAAGCTTCCTTCTCTAAACAACTCTCTATTTTTAACCTTAGAGAAGAAACTATGGAGGTAGGCTCCATGGAAGAAATAAGCAGCCAACACATCTTCTTGCTTCTACTCGCACATGTTTCCGGTCATCCGAAGTTACGGTTGTTGAGATAAAACTTTTATCGCCCAGCTTGGCGATCTTTCTAAACATGCCTTATATTTCCCATTGCAAACGAAGGGGGACATTTTTTCCGTTCCTTATTTTCCGGGGATATTCTTTCCGTTTCCCTTTTTTCCGGGTGACATTTTTTCCTACAACCGATTTAATTCAGTGATTATAGTAAAAGAAAAATTTAGTTAAATTTCAAATTGTAATTTTCCTCGACAATGCAGGAAAGATCAAAGGAAAGTACTTTAAATGAAAGGCACGAGCAGACAATCCGAGAAAGATCAAGGAAAAATAATTTAGTTCAAACACACGACAACGACCAAAGTTAGCAAAATTGTTAGCAGTTTAAAGAAAATTCTGATTGCGACAATGGGTATAACAAGAGTATTTGAACTAGCAAGGAGGGAAATAAGAAAGAAAGAAAGAAAAAGAAGAGGGGGGAAGATAATTTAAGTTTGAAAGTGCGAGAAATTAGAATTTGGGGGGGGGGAATATTTGGAAATCCAGTGATATTTACCCTCCTATTAAAAGCTGCATCAATGCTCCTCGTATTCAGTAAGCATGTTAAAAATAATAATTAAATAGGTATCCCTAATAAACTCTGCCAAATTCCAAATAATCCTTTCTTTTAAAAGAGGCTGTAGAAATGCAAACTGTGTTGTTAATGAAATAAGGGCATATTTCCAGATCAGTCTCATTTGGGAATAAAATTACTGAATCTTTTCCTCTAAGGCTGAGTTAGGAATAAAAATGTCAAGGATGAGTTGGGAGCGTACAGCATTGGCCTAAGCCATAATATCGATAAATAGGAAGCATTTACAATCGATGAGTTGTAATATTTATAAATAAAATATGTTGTAAATCTTTTTAATTTTTTTTTTAAATCTCAAGTTTTATATTTCATAGAAGCTTATGTCAATATTCTGGTATTAAATCAGAAATTTGCGAAATCTGATTGCAGGTTCCAACATTTTCTTGTTTAAGCTGGATTTTAAATATTAAATATTGTTTCATTTAAACTTCATAAGGTTCTGTTTTTTTGGGGGGGGGCACATTACAATTAAAAAAACTTTTGTAATATTTTATGGCAGAAGAAAGAGCCATTAAGTAATTAAAAGTGAGAAACATTGACAATTCCGTCCGAATATAAAAGAAGTCAACTGCATTACTCATATTTTATACTATTTTTTCATCTCAAAGTGGAAGGAAACGGTGAAGGTCGTTCAAATAAAGTTCCATTATATGCAATATATATATATGAGTTTCTCGTTTCGGTTTGGCAGCAAATGAAACTAAATATCCACTGTTACTGAAGAATCGACTAGCGTTGCTCCTTTTGTTTTGTAAACAAGCTTTCGTCTACTTCAACGATGGTTTCAGAACCACCATTTTTTTCCCTCACGTTTCGCTAATATTTCTACACAAACTTCTCACAAGTAATTGTTCCAAACTACAATCGTCGAATGATTCATCTGCAGTTGTTTCTTATTCCATTTGATTAATGTCATTTCTTCATTCCAAGCGTAAATAAATCTTAAAGATGAGTTCTCGTTTGCAATAATAATTAACATTGAAATTTCGTTACTGGGCTTCGACAGGAGAGGTGTGCGACCAACCATAACCGTTTGTGATCAACATAAATTATTAAATAATTGGAAAAAAAAATTTTTTTCGTTCTCAGCAAGATATCGTAACTTTTTAAAGCTTTTTTTTTTTTTTTTTTTTCCCCAAAAATTTTATACCGTCCACTTGAGACATTGCATTAAGTTTCAGCAATAAAAGATGACTACTGAAGTATTGGTTTTCACGAAAATAAAAAAGTCGATCGAAATATGTTAAATGAAATGTTTAGAAAAAAACGCCTTTGTAATGTAACAGATATGCAGAACGTTCTCTGCGTTGTTAAAGCCCTATATTTTCCCAGCTCCAAACGCACTTACGTGTTGTATTTATCATCAACTCTTGTTTGTTATTTATATTCTTTCACAGGAAAAGCACTCCTGAAACTTGATATGAGGGCTAGAGGTCGCTACAGCTTATTAAAAAGGAATGAACTCGCCGTTTTGATTTACTTTTTTAGAAGAAGATGTTAAAGCAAAACCTTACATTATCACGTTTCTTTTCGCTTAGTCCAAACAAATCATGTACTGAAATATAAAAAAGGCATCCCTTAGCAACATGTAAGCATAAGGATTACCATTTTAACTCCTCGATGGGATAACTGCTTTGAAGGGTAAATTGCAGTGAACATATGGCGTCAGAATTCTAGATGTGCAGGCGGAGAACTGCGATCATTCACTTGAAAACCCCACCATTCAGAGACTTTTCGAAAGTGCAGTAATTGACAGGTTCCCCTTACCGGGCGGTTAACCATGAAATGTGACGAGGGCAATGAGGTTTAGCACTAATCACTGGGACACCCGCGGATCTGAGGGAGTTGAAGTGTCAAATTCGCCAAGGTTCGGAGAAAGTTAGAAAATGTCGTGTTGCCGCATCTGAGGGGAGAGAAGTAGTGAGTTATTTTTATGGGTGTAAAGATTGGTGTTATGTCGTCAGTTCAAGCACGTAGTAAGGTCGAGCACTAACTGCAGTTCGCTACGGTCTGCATCTTGTGAAGAATTTCTTACGCCTTGTTTTTTTTTTTATCCTATGTTACAAACTTTTACTACAGTAGAACTGTGCTACCGAGCAGTAATATTTGCAATAGGCGTTTAAGATTAATTTCTCCTGCGTGCAAAGGAACGATGATTGTACAGAAATTCACAACGGGGAGGTTTTCTGTGGAAGCAAGAGGGAACAGCATTCAGGCACGAATGACTTGGGGAAAGCACTGTACTATACTTCGCTCGTTTTCTTGAATCACCGAAGAAGGCAGAAGTTGCAATTGAAAAATTCAGATTACAATCTGAAACTCTAGCAATTTTATTGCTAGAGCCTTTTTTTTTTTTTTTTAAATTTGAAACCGTAAAAAGTATAAAAAATTATACATTTTTTTTTTTTTCTTCTTCTTCTTCTTCTCAAATAAAACTATCTACTTCTGTCATCTAATAAAACTAAATCTTCACTGTTAAAAAAATTAAAGATTTCAGTTTCAAAGTTCTGGAGTTTATTCCCCTCCTTTTTTGGAATGAAAAAGGGTATAAGCAGAAAATATCAAAATATTAAAAAAGTATTAACGTAGTTACTGGCATACCCCCCCCCCAGCGTTTTAACAGAACGTTCTGAAAATTTTTCAAGTATTTGTGGAATTTTCCTCTACCTCAAAATGTTCATAAGACGAGATACACTAAATTTTAAAATGGATTTGTCCACTTAGTGCTTGTTTTATTAATTTTGCTCGTGGATTTTGGATGCATGAGTTCTTACAAATTAAGCAATAATAGTGAAGACCTTTAAGAAAACTGGGATATGTGATACTATTGATAGTTCTAAAGATCATTGCACGTGGAAAGACAAACTGAATGGTTACGAAGACGATGACAACGACTTGCAAGCCGTAGCAGGAGAGAGAAGCTGCAGGTAAAACAGCATTAAATGATCTGACTGCTAAGGAATGGCGTTGGGTAATAAAAGCAAGCGAGATTCAAGATACTGGGAAGTAGAAATAGGAATATCTTGTTCGATATTGCTATTACTATTAACATTTTTGCAAAATTTATATTGCCATTTGAATTAATGCTACCAAAACTGATGCTTACCAATATTACTATTTCTGCAAAATTTATATATATATATATATATATATATATATATATATGAACAATCTATTACAAGCTGCACATTGCTAGCTGCACGTTGTCGTTACAACTACTAGATTTTATTTTGCTGCCTAACCGGGATAGCGGTTAAGGATTCTCACTGCCGTACAGAAGGGCCCATGTTCCAATCCCAGAGAAGGCATGGATGTTTGTAAATCTATAGTGTCTGCTCGGCATAACGGCACTCAAAATACTCAGCGAGCCGAAAGTTTTCTCGAGAGGTTGTTGGTAAGCGAAGAGAAGTGGAAGATTCCTGGAGCTGTCCCCTCCCGGGGTGCTCTCCTTCAAAATTGAGGGTGGAACTGAGCAAAGTTATACTGTCACCTGTATGGTGCCCAAGGATCTTGCCAACGACAGGTTCAATCTTACCCCTTTGCCACGATGAATTTTGTGGGCTTAGTCTGATACCAGATAAGCGAGATTAGAGTTTATTTTGGTGCAGATGGGGATTTATACTAGAAGTAGGGCGAGAAATTTTTCGATCGATATATCATAAGGTATTAGAAGAGTGTCATATTTACCAGACTGATGGTATAAAATAACACTGCTGAAGATCAAACTGGAAAATAAGCACTCCAATGTAAAATTAAAAAATAAATAAATAAATAAATAAATAAAATAAAATAAAATAAAAATAATAATAATAATAATAATAAAATAAATAAAAAAAATTCATTGAAACAGCTATATCTTGAACAATTAAATATTTAAAAAATGATATTAAGAATATTTGAAACAAAATCTGAAACGTTTCAGATTTTAAATTACGTCCAAAGGGGCAATTTTTTAGCATTTTGTCTGTTACCTTTATTTATTAAATATCATGTTCTTCGCGCTTAAACCATAAAATTCAGTTCAAGAGCAATATCGCAAAATAGTTTTAAATTGAGCATATCTTTAGAATTTCCGATACGCAGTCTCACGCGCTGGAGATAAAAATGTTTTTTCTGTACACCATTGTCATTGCTCGCTTTGAAATCTTTGAGTTGGTTAATCAGAAATTCGTTGAAGTTTTACAAAATGTGAAATCGATAATAAAACAAATTCCAAATTTCAAATTTGGTCTTCCACACGCCCATATTCGTAGGAGGATTACGTCATTCAAATTCCGTTGGCTTTATGTTCTGTTGTTTTATCACAATGCGAGAAATATACATACATTTATGCAGATTTTTCATTATTTAATTTCTTCAAATATAATGCAGGACTCTAACATTTGGTGGCAACAGTTGGAAAAGTGAAACGGACCTTTATTGTGATTCAACGCAAAATCGCAAAACGAAAACAATAGTCCTTCAGGGACAAAGTCCCTTTGGTCTAAAAAAAAAAAAAACAGTCTTGGTTGCCTTAGATTTTGAATAAATTTATTTTTGTTTCTGAAGAAGAAAGACTTGCGTCCGATCAATATATCTTTATTCAAAACTTCGTCAAGCCAAGGTTGCTTTTTTTTGCCTAATTTTAAACTTCTTGAAGATGTTCAAATCTAGAGCTGAAACAGCTTTTTAAAATCATCCACTTTTTTTACTCTCACGAGCAAACGGACTTGTATGATACAGACAATAAATAAAAGACCTTACGCATCACCATTAGCAATGCTCTGGTATATCTGATCTTTATTTACAAAGCACAAGATATTATCCCTAACAGAGAACAATAATAACTCTTCTAGGCGTTAAAATAAATAACTAATAGATAAGAGCAAAATTATAAGTATAGAAATGTAAATGTGAGATTTCGAATGCCTTTTGAATCAAACTTTCGTTAAACTGTGATTTCAACTAATTTTTTGGGAGCGCGTGTGTGTCTTAGGCTGTTATTATATAATGATATATCTGTGTTTTTGTGTGTCAAAAATCAATGTGTGTGAATAATTTGTGTTTTTGAAACATGATCAGAAGCAGATTATGAACAATATGAAAAGACAAAGTTTCTAAGACTTTCTGAAACTGTCTAACATTGATTATACAGTTTGTGTCGAAAAGAATCATTTCATTTAGAAAAATTATGGGAAATTCTGTGATGCCTTATGTGCTTTAAATTTGGTTAGTATGCAATTTTGTAATGCAAGAAATGTGAGAACTTGTATCATTTTAAAATCTGAGAGATGGTATTATCAGTTTTCAGCATAAAAAGAAAATTAGGCAACTTTTAGAATGATAATTATGACAAAATGAAAAATCTAATAGATAAATATTTTTGTCTGGCACGAAATATAAAAATAGTACTTCCTTTTTAAAGTGGTTCATTGCTAGAAAAACTTAATCTCAATCTGTAATCTGAAAATTTCAGGTGTCACAAAGTACTTACGTAGTGGCTCTGTAGCAAGTATCTGAAAATGAGATGGATAATTTTTTTTTTTTTTTTTTTATTCCATGAAGAACTGAATTTTTTAAATTTTATTTTACATGTTTGTCGTCCACTATAACCTGATAACAAAAATATTATTTAACCATTAATGGAAACGCCTGCAAATTAAAATTAACTTAAGTGATTATCAAAGAGGCAGAAAATTTGAAGAAGCCTTATTTAACTATGTTTATAAAATTAAAAGCATTGAAATTCGACATACACTTATATGCATAAAATGTCATGAAAAAAAGAATTTTTTTTAAAGTTTATAATTATGGAATGCATATGTAAATATGTAAACAGCCAGCTAGTAACCAGTGTACATGCTTTTAAAATGCTGTTTTATTTTTACCAGTTATAGATTAGTTTAGTGGGCCTTTATTTTTTTAACTTATTTTTTTCTTAATTTGATAATTTGCTGTTTATAATTAATTTTTTAACTTAATAAATTTAGACTTTAATAGGTATAATGTTATCAAATAATTATGGATACTGAAATTCACTATTCAAAACTGTAGTGAATACTGACTTCAGATTTTTGCACTAAATATAATTTAATAAATTAGATATGAGTTGAATTGTATTTTTACAGGTCTTACATTTGAAAACTTTCCTGCAACTTGAATGTGATAAAATTTTAGTACTTTTTTCCTAATTCCGCCTCCCACGGAGGTATATTTACTTCTAATTTTTCTTACATGTCGTATTAGCTTTCATTGCTGCCAAACGATTGACCGCAGTAAAATTATTAATTTGGTCAAATTACTTATTTCCTGGTAATTCTTTAATATAGCACATATTTTTTTTAAAATTAGTAATAGCAGCTATTAATCATCACAAACTCACTAAGTGATTTCCTGCTACAAAAGCTGCAGAATGTAACATTAAAATTTATATTAAGGTAAACATGTGCTATGATATTAATACTAGGCCACTTCAAGGTGACGACAGCTCTCTTTTTTCCCAAGCAGTGATGCTCGATTTCCTGTTTAGGTTTTAATTCAATACCTAAATCGAAGTGGCATTCCATTTATCTCGTATAACACTCGGATTTGTAACCCAAGCCTCAAAGCCACGCCCTTCACGAAACCCGCCTACAGAGGATCCTGCTGCCATTGGTCAAAAGAGATTTGACGACAAGAGGCAGAAACGGGATTTAACAGAGCACGCAAGATAGCAAATTAAACTGCGCGCAGCAGACCTTTAACTAATGGGAAATTTCTGAAGCATGGAGTTTATGATTTCCAAAACTTGCACATTCCAAAACTTACATTTTTTTCCTGGGGTAGGACTGCATAAAAGTTTTAATTTATTAAATTAAATTTAATTGTACCGTAGATACAAAGATTTAGAGATTACTAAATTACATACGTGTATGAGGTAAATTCTCATACACGTAGGTAATTTAGTCGTTGCACATTTTGCATATTTAGCAAGAATTATTATAACATACGGCGAAAAAAGGTGGGATATGATAACAATTAAAAATTACCCAAAATGTACTTTAATTCGGGAGGCGGGAGGTTAGGATGTCCTTCAGAAAGGCTTCCGACCCCAAGGCAAGGCAACAAACTCATTGATTTAACGATTACGTTTTCTACGAAACCTTTTAAAGCTACAAAGGAACTGAAAAGCTTATAAGAAATTAATTGTTATTAACTATTCCACTACATGGTGCTAAAAGTTTATTACATAAAAAAAATGAACTTTTGAAATATACTGAAGATACCTTAATCCTTCTCTCAAACTGCTGTGCATTTTTGAACAGCAGAATTTTTTTAAATAATATGAACTTAAGTAAAGGTTAATTTTTTATACTTAAAATAGTACATTGCAAGAGTTTTATTAACTTTCCAATGTAAGCCAATGTTTAAATTAATAACACAAACTGCTACTAATATTCAAGCATAAATCTTACCCCTTCCCGAATCCCTGAAAACAAGAATTACTGTTTGAATTTGGCTGTTTAATAGTATTTGATATTTTCACAGGAACTGTAGCATTATTTTATGTCGTTTGCATTATTCGGGAAAGCTATGCTATTTAACTAAATAATAAAGGGGTGCACATCGATTATTAATTAGCATAAATAATAAATGTGTTATTAGTTTTCCCCTGGCTGCAATATTTGTCTGACAACATGTGAAACATATACTAGTGTGACTACTGAAACTGGGATGATCCAAAATTTATCAGGACAAGGTTGATATATCGTATTACCGTGTTTACTCGTGTAATAGTCGCACTTTTTTTTTGCCAATTTTTTATTTTGAAAATCTAGGTGCGACTATTATGAGAGGAAATTTACTACACAATATTGCCCATTTTTGACGATTTTTTCCGCTTCAAAATGGGAGGTGCGACTATCACGAAAGAGCGATTATTAGACGAGTAAACACGGTACTTTAAGTCGTAAGATTTTAAAATTCGAAAATAATAATAACAAATAGCTGCACTTGAATTTAATCCACGTAGGATTTTAAAATTGTAAACATGGAAAAAATAATATAAAAATTTTAAAATGAGACACATTTTTATTTTCTAAAATAGGTATTAATTTAAACATAATAAGTTACTTACCTTCTCATCTGTAATAAATATAGTAAAAATTGGAGAGTAAAAGAAAAGTATAAAACTGCATTTGGTTGAAGCAATTAATAAGGAAATATTAAGGAATAAAAGGTACTTTATGAGTTACCATTATGGAAGCCACAAGTAAAATGTCTAACATTTCTTTTTCATCTTTGGGATTATGTGCAAATTTCTCGGATTTCTTCTATGTCTGTCTGGCTTCTTCTTTAACTTTGCTTTTCACCCAGGAATTTTTATCATTTATGTGAATTTTTACATATGTATGTTATATGATGCAGACGTATCGTAATAAATTTATCTCTACATCACCTTCAGATTTATTGCATGTGGAAAATTGATGCATAGCATTACAAGTGATCCTGAATTTTTGTGACTAGAATTAATGATTTTACAAGTATATTATGGTTTTATATTTAGTATTCACTTGTAGATATTTTAGGAACCATACTTCGAATTTTAAATATGCTTCTAATTGCGGTTTTTAGATATCCCATTAGTGCAAAAACATTGCGTTTTCAGTAACTAATTAAAATTTTGATATTTTGTGTTTTCCTTGGTTAGCACCATATGCTAGATGGTGATGTGACATTTCTGCACAAATGACATTTCCGCGCATTCCTCTTGGCGAAACATAAAAATTTTTAACAAGCTTTCAAAAACAATCAATCGGCTTATGATCATCGGCATATTTTTTAAGATGTGACCATTCGTGTTCTGATGGTTGTTCTGAAAGTTTCTCATGTATTAGTCTTTTTTTTTTTTTTTTTTTTTTTTGACGTCTTTTTTCAGAACATTAGGGTAAAATGAATTTTACCCTTACTGAAATATATAAAAGGAAACCATGCGCAAATTTAGGCACTATCAGTATCGAAGCTTTCCCTGTTAATGAAAATTCTAAAGCAACAACGTGGAAATGCTGAGGGTGTTCACACATTTTTAGAACGATTTCGATGAAAAATTTTAAAAAGCAAGTGCTTTAGAATAAAAATTTCTGGCAACAGCTCGTTATTTGAAATGACAAATACAATCTGCTACTTTTAAATTTATGCCGCCCAGACAGTATAGTGGTTATACCAAAGGGCCCGGGCTCGGAGAAGGTATGGTTGTAACTGTCCGTCCCTTCATACGAGGCAAAGGTGGCCCACTTATTAGGTGCCTCCATAATAAAGTGACCACCACTTCTGGCCTTTATTGTGGCCAAGCCGAAATCGCCTGAGGGCCAATTTTTATTTTTTTCAAAAAATAAAAATTTGTTTTATTTTTTCTTCTTTCAAAATGTCGCATGTTAACAAGCTGTGGACTGAAGGATATATTTTTGCTCTTTCTGAAGAGAAATATTCCCATTTCAAAATTCAAACACGTTGTGCTATGCATGGTATTAAAATTTCGAAGTATAAAATAAGCAGCATTCTTAATTGAAAAAGGGGAAGACCGCCAATCGTTACTTCTACATGGAAAGAAGACTCCAGAGGAATACCCGAGAAAGGTACGTATTGTTTCAAATGTTTCTAAAGTTAAATAGTTGGTCATAAAAGAAAATCCGCCGAAGCAGAAATGAATTGAAGAGTCTTTAAATACATCTGTAACAAACAAAGAAAATAATGTACCAAGATTTACAACTTAAAAATGCTAAAAAACATAAGATTCACCAGCTTTTGCCGAGGCATGTGGCTCAACGCAGAGCAGTTTGTAGAACCCTGTATGAAAACTGCTTAGCAGGAGATAAATGAAATGTATTGTGACCCTTGAGGAAGCATGGATTTACTTAAATGACTGCAACAAAAAAGGATTATTTATTATGAAAAATGAAAAGGAAAAAGGGTACAATCTTTGTTTCGTCAACGCAAAGAAGGTTTTAGTAAGGGATTCATAACTGTCATAGGATTCTGTTAGAATGGGAAATTAAAATTGAGAAGAGTGGGAAAAAATGTTAAAATCAACTTAACGTACTATATGAAGAGAAAGTTTTACTTCTATATTTACAGAAGAAATCCTTTTTGTTCATCCCAAAGACTTTCAAAGATAGGAATTTCATCACATCAAACCAACAAGTCAAACTTCAAAAAGTACCATTGTATGTCTTGAAAAATTGAAAAGTGAGACAGCTACTGAATATACTCTTTTTCAATGTATTCTTGCGAAGTGCCGTGATGTTTCACCTATAGACTGTTGTGCCTTTGGTCTCTTCAAAAGATCTCTTTCTAAGTGAAAACCCACCACGATTAATGGACTCTGTAAAATTGTTGAAGAAGAAGAATAGAAATAAATACCTCTGGAAACTTTACGGAAATTTCTTCTATCATCGAAATTGAAATCATGATCGAACATTTAAAAAATTCTCTTTACATTTTAAACATTTAACTAAACGGCCCAAAATCGTTCTAAAAATGCGTAAACATTCTCTGTATATTAAGAGCAAAACTGAAAGGTGCAAAAGGACGATGAAAGTTTTGAAAGTTACCGGATATACTTGTAAATTCTGACGAAGGCGAAGCAGAAGTTAAAGCTCAGTAGTCGAATGCATATAAACGAGCTATAGAAGATGATATAAAAAAAATTTTAACGATGAAATCAACGGATTCTTTGATAAAGATTATGACTTTGTAGTTAATATACAATTGCCTCAAAATTATCTCTTTATAGAATAAGAAAGAAAACTAAAGGTTCCATGCTAGAATCAGATAGCGCTGTTGATTTAATTGATCCTGCCGATTTTAACATTCGTATGAGTTCTGCAACTAAATGGAAATTCACGATGGCAGTCCAGACCAAGCGTGTAATATGACCTAACACTTTCCTAAGGGTCATAGGTCAACCGACTCTACTTCCAGCTGCAAGGAATATTCTCTTTTTTCCGCTCCCCCTAGCGTATGGTCCAGCCTGGTAATGTATTTACGATTTTAAGGAGTTTTCAGCATTTTGGCTACTCTTGCAACGTACCATGGACCTCATAAGAAATAGACTAATTCAAATGGGTATTCTCCCTCGTCTGACGCATTCCCAGCTGTCCCCTTGCCCATATCCGGAGAAGAAAGGACGACTTGCAGACACTTAACAATGATTGACTATTGCAGAGCGTATTATTGTCAAGAAAAAGCTGGTCGTAGCGTCTCATTTCCCAATTTAGAATTTTTAAATATTTTTATTTTTGAAACAGATTGATTTTCAAAAATGTAGCATGTTTATCAAGTATAATTAACGTTTCGAATAATTATAGAGTTGTTGCATGTTTTCAGGCCTGGATATTTTTTTAGCTTTTCCTATGCTGTAAGGAAATTTGTAACTAATCTTTTTAGAAAATAATATTTTAAATCTGAACTAATAGAAAAATTCAAACAAACAATTTTCTGTTACAATTTTTATGCTTTTTATTGGTATAAATAAGTAAAAATTACTAAAATGCTTAAAAATGAATATGTGAAAGTTTTTGTTTAAAATTACAGGTGAATATTATAGCATAATATTCTACAAGGGAGTTTTATTTCAATTACATTTCATAATACATCACAGTGATAAACACTTTAAAAATTTTTTGTACTTTTATTCTAATGTTAAAAATAGTATTTAACCGTAATAATTAATAGCGTATTACGTTTTAAATTGTTCCACCAATATTGTAGCCCTGTATTATATTTAAAGAAATTAAATAATGTAGAATCTGCGTGAGTATATATATGTTTTTCACATTGTGAGAAAACGACAGTTTCTAGAGCCATCAAATATTGAATAACGTAATCCTCCACCCGAACATGGGCACCGGGACGCCGGAATTTCTAATCTATTTTATTATCCTTTCTTATTTTGTAAAGCGTTGACTAATGTTTACTAATGTTTAATTATTAATGTTAATTAATGACTAATGTTTAATTAACAAACTCAACGAGTTCAAAGCCAGCAATGGCAACACTGTACGGAAAATAACATTTTTATCTCCAGCGGGTGAGACTGTCTATCGGAAATTCTAAAGATATGCTGTTTTTAAGTATTTTGTGGTATTATTTTTAAATTTAACTTTATGTGATTTAAATGCGAAGAACATGATATGTAATAAGTAAAGGTAACGCACAAAACGTTAAAAAAACGCCCCTTTGGGCGTAATATAAAATCTGAGAGCTTTCAGATTTTATTTTAGCCTTTTTTCTTTTTTTTTCCTCCCCATTACACTGAGAAAAGTTTATGCTAGGAATTTTACGAATTATTAAAATAAATAATCATCTTTTAATGTTAATAATTAATGATCATATGATCGTCTTGTAATGTTATAACAATTTTAAAAACCACTGCCTGAAAATGCTCATAAAATTTTTAAAAAAATCAGATCTTGTTTAATTTTACTTTATTTGTTTCAAAGCATCATGTATTATCAGTTTTATTTAATTTTACTTTATTTGTACACAAAATTAAGTTTATAAATTTTGTGTTTAGAGTTTTTACCAAAGTAAAGATACAAGAATTACGCGTGAAAACAAATGTGCAGAATGCAGTAAAAAGTGCTTTAATAAGATATATTAAATCGTATTTGCAAAAACTGTGATTTTCATAATCTCATACAGCGTAGGAAATTTAATAATTAAAAACAGTTATGCGATACAAATGCCAAAGGTTTCAATGTTAAAGTAAACCAGATCGTCCCTACTTCTTCATGCGGACATGTGCATGACGCGCCTCAGCCCATTGGGTTAGTCTATCTCTTATAAAGTCCATGTATTATACAGCGTGACGACAGGCACATTATTAAAAAATTAAAACAAAACTACTGCTATAGAACTGTCGAATCTTAGTTTTCGTTAAGCTTTTCTGAGTTATCTTCAGAGACAAAAAGAACAGAATTTTCAAGTGTTCTGAAAATTTGTGGCATGTAAGAAGTAAAATATTTACTCTAAAAATTGTCAGAAGCTTCAGGCCAATGTAGTTGTTGAAGAGTTAAAAAGAGCTCAAACAAAAATTATTGAGTAACTAAAGAAAATGATGCAGTCAATTCAATAAACTCAAAATAGATAATAATCAGGGAATGTTTAATTAAAGTTATTCTCTCAACTTAACATCATTTGTCCCAAAAATGTTTTTGTCTTTCTTGGCAATCAAAGGCAAATTGCATGTATTCGTTTGTATTGAACACTAAAATGAACTCATGTATGGACGATTAATTCTTTTGTATAGTACAGAGGACACTGCTATCTCAGGAATCCTATAAAACTATAGCTTTATTATTATTTATTTATTATTATGTAGAGCAGAAAAGTAAATGTTAAAAAAGCGCTGCAAATATTTCAGTGTTGCATACACTTTACATGAGAAACGAAAAGAAAGTCATTATTTCGTTACAATTTTTTTTTTTTGAAATATTTCACAGATTGTCTATTAATTTGTTAATCAATAGAATAATTTATTAATACAACAGAAAAAGAAATATTATTTGGTTAATTATGTTTGTGTTTTGCCCTATAGTCCATATGGTATTCAAAAATTGTTTAGAGTATTAAATTTAATTTGCGGAACGTCTAAATCGGTTAACAGATAATTATTTTAGATTTTCTGAATTTTTTGTAGTCTTCATATAACGAGATTTGAAAGAAATAAGTAATGCGCCTAAACTGCTGCACGATGACAACTGGATTTCATAACAATTTGACAGCAAGATAATCTTTCGTTATGGAGTGCTATGATTTTAACACCTTTGAATATTTTGTTTGTAAAAGACGTTTTGCAAACTAACATAAAAAAAAAAAATTCACGATAAAATCACCGAGTTCTCAACGCAAAAAGCAATTAATAATCATAATTTTATAATCAGCAATCGGAAGTCAGAGGGAGAGCTATAGTGGATTAAAATGGAGTTTTAATTTTTTATTGTTTAGTGTGTTTTCTACAAGCCATTTTCTTTATTATAAATTTTCAAATAATGCCGTTATTTTAAAAAAGGCAAAAGTTTTTTAATTCTACATAAAACTGTCTCTAAACAATGTGTATTTTATTATTTCGAACTGATTTTAGTTTTGAAAATATGATTTTGTGCTTAGAGTGCATGGTTTCGAAAGCTGTTGCAGAATTTTTATACCAAGCCATATATAAGTTAATAAACCCACTGGTATATTAAAATTTTCTGTATTAAACAGTTCTGTTTACACGACTCTTTTTCACCTTATATTTTACTTAAAGCACACAAGTGAATACTTCTGTCATACTATTATACCACTTAAATTTATAAGCGAAACACTTGAGGTTTTAAGAAATGCCCACAATATCTCAAAACCATGCATCAGATATTTTCTTTTCAAGACAGTGTATGCTTATCTTTTGCACGTTTGATGTGTCATCGTTTAAGCATAAGCAACGCTGTCCAACTGGTATAGTGGTTAACACCGCTGACTGCCGTGCTGAAGGTCCCGGGTTCGAATCCCGGAGAAGGCATGGATGTTTGTAAATGTATAGCGTCCGTGCGGCATGGGGCACTCTAAATTTTTCGGCGAGCCGAAAGTCCTCTCGAGAGGTAGTGGTAGAGGAAGCGAGGTGGAAAACCCTCGGACCCATCCCCCCTCCGAGGTGCTCGCCATCAAAATTGGGGGGGGGCAGAACCGAACTAAATAGCACTGTCACCTGTGAGGTGCTCAAGATTGTTGCCAACGACAGGCATAAACTTACGCTCCTTGCCACGAGGAATTTCGTGCACTTTGGCTGACTGGTCAGACAAGTATCAGCAACAGTCTCTTACTTAGAACACTGTGGTATTTCCCCCTTTTCTTGTGTAACCGGTTTCCTTTTAACCCTCTGAGCGGTACGGGTTTTTGGATCTGTTATGAAGACCTGTATACAAAGGCACTTTATCAGCTAAATTTGTATATTTACTTACTTTAGGCTCTATTTTCATAAACTTACATTTATTAAGATGATATTTATGTTATTAAAAAAAGCAAAATATCATAAATTATAAGCTAATATATAACAAATGACAAAAAACTCATGACTGGATAAAGCCGGCCATAACGCACAGAGGATTAAATAAGATAAATGTGCAAAAGTGAAATGCAGACGATCTGGTTTCACACAGCAAGGTAAAATATGATACCTTCAACAATAAATTCAAAATAAAGAGGAATAATTGCACCTTTGGGAAAATGTTAAAAGCGTAAGTTTTTTCCGAATTAATAAAAAAGTATTAGCAGAAATATATATAAAACTGTCTAATCTAGAATATTTGTTTCTTATTCAGACGCTAATGAAATCTGTTTATATTTTTTAATTATAAATACATGGTTCTGAATATTCAACAAAAGATTTACTATGGCAGTTAAAGTAGCGACTTTCAACATCAAAATAGCACACATATTTACTTACTAAAAATACACGAATTCGATAAAGAACCGAGGGGGAGGAAAAAAACAAAATTAGGGCATTAAAGAAAACTTTTCGTCTCATCAACTAAAACCATCCTCTCAAACGTGTAACAGCTATACTTTTGTCTAACTTTATTAATCTTATTAAAGTAATTCCCTGCAAAGCACATCGCTTGGTCAAATGAAAGGAGATTTAAAGGACGAGCCAGCAGTGCTTTCCTTCGAATAAAAAGATAAAAGTAAACTAATTTGCCTCAAGTAAAAGAATCATGAGCGAAGATCTAACAAATTTGAGAAGAACAAGAAAAATCATTCTTTTTCTGTTGTAATATCCTAGCTGAATTAGAATTTCTTAAGAGAATTGATTAATATTGAAGAACTGTGTAGCGACTATTCCTTGAGTTCTTGTAAGTGAGAAGTCCAAAGAAGGGTTAAATTACCCTTTATACGAAATCAAAATAAATGAACAGGTGGCCCCTTCTCAGGCTTACAATAAGCCTCCGCTTGGTCTTTAACTCAAAATAAAAAATATAAAACTAATGTAATGCTAACTAAACCAAACCAGCCGAAGCTGCTTAGAATTAACTAATAGAGTTGATCCTTATTTAAGATCACCGGCGTAAACTAGCAGGCACGTAACAGTGCGGCCGTATAACAGTAAGCTTAGACTAAAAGCAACAACGGGGCCTCCTACGTGTTTATACTGAAATGACCCAGACTTAAGCCTAAATCCTCGTTTCTACTTCATTTATATAAATCGAGATCCCGAAAACTCGTTCTGGTAATGAAACGTACGTTGGAAACGAGAAGCTAAAGGGAAGGCTTGTTCCAAGATAAAACGATTAGGAAAGTAAAGTATAAAAAAATATAGTTGGAATAAACTGTGCCTATCTTGCCCCTCTGACAGTACATTTAGGCTGCATTGCTTGCCCTCGACTGTATATTAAATACACATCATGCACGTACTGACCCTTACTTTTAAAAATGAACGGGACACTGCTTGCTGTCATAAATATTATTTTAATGTATGTTGATTATACTCCGCATCATATTCAGTTAAAAAATTAGTCATATGATTGATCTCTCGGGTTAGTACCAAGTACTGAGCTCGATGCTGACACATGCTTAAATATAAATCTGCCTTCAACATTAAATAAAATGCTCGGAGCAACACGACTGTGAAACTTTTGCAGTAATACTACTTACTCAGAGATCTGTATGCAACATTACTGAATGCAAGAATATTAAATTAAAATGCCTAAATACTTGCGCCCTATTTTCTTCTTTATTTAAGCATACTAAGTCGTCTAACTTAATTAACTTCCTCAATGGAGCAGAAGCTTTGAATCTTTGAGCTTTGAGCACGTGTATACCAGCATTAAACTCTGTACATAGAATGAACTAAAGAAAATTGCCCGTTTCGACAGAGCGATGTTGGAAAGAGTGAATGCCAACTTCCCACAGCGTCTTCAGATATACATCAGTAAAGGATACCACATGGAAGGTGTTTTCCACACTTGGTTTTGTCAAATGCTATTTCAATACGAAATCAAAATTTGTCAATAAATTTCTTTTTAAGAAAATTTAAGGATTTTGTAATTAAAAAAAATTTTTTCGTCCTTCCTGCATCACCTTATATAAAGAACTTGAATGCGCTTAAGAAGAGCCTTTCTAAATCTTATAGGAAAACATTGTTGTGGTTTTCGCTTCTGGAAACTTCAGATTTACTCGTGAATCCGCCCTTCACCGTCGGCGAAAGGGCAGGAACCAAGAGGAGAATCGCATCTCGTTTATATCACCGCTTCAACTAAACTACATCATCTCAAAGCATAATCTGCCGTGTTTGTTTTCAGCTGGATTCGATAACGACTGTTAGAAAACTTCTGATACAACTCGGTTCTATCTCCTAAATAGCCTGCTTTCTCAATGGCTTGTCTCTCTCTCAGCTTTTTGACATCGGCGTCACTGAAAGGGAGATTTGTTGAGGGGTGCTTTCAAATAAGGCTTTTAATCTGTTTTAAAGCGAAGTTCCGAAATTATCTGCTCCCTATCACCCGTAGAGGGTGAGTCTCTGACGTAACGCATATACCCTGCCCATCGTGTGGGTGTATAAGATAAGCCACAAAGAGTGAAAATGGACCCCACAGGAAAGCTTAAGGGGAGGCCTCAGGGAAGGATCTGTCCTTTCATCGTTTTGACTATACACTAAAAAAAAATATTGTTTCCGTGTTTGTATTTTTTTTTTTTTTTTGTTAGTTCCCTCAACATTTAAACACACATTTAAACACTACTGAGAAATTTTAATCCAAAATTAAGTCATACAAATTTTCTCCTCTACTAAACTTATATTTAAAACCGCAGTCACTCTCAATTCAGTCAAGTGAATTTAAAATTAAACAAAGACTTATCTGAATGGTTTTGTTTAAGATCTTGAAAAAGTGTTTTCAAATACGAGCTTCTCGGTAGATTTGCACAACATATATCTAAACGGACATCATTTCATGTGTCTCAGCAAGTTTCAGGAATTGAGCTAAGTACTAGAAAAAATGTTCAATTTAAGAACCGTAAACACTATTTGGATCACATCATTATTAGAATTTTTTCCAGGCTTATAACGTGCTCTTGACTTTAATGTCAGAAATATAACACAGTTATTCATATTCATATGGCAACATGCAGGTATCAGAAAAATAATTTCAAAAGAAGAGAAGAATTTAAAAAGTATCTTGAACCGAAAAGTTTGATCTCAGAAATTCTAGTTTGATTGTTACTTGAAAAGGGTTAAGCTATAAAAGTAAAATATTTTGAAATTTGTCACAAAATATTCTAAATCATTTATAATAACGAATACGAATAACTCAATGTTAAGGGGAAACCAATTAATGCGTTATACTAATTGGTAATACCATTCCTCTGCAAATTAAGGTTCCAGGTTCCATTCCCGATTGCAAAACTTTACAAAAGTCTTTGAACTGAATTAAAACTTCGGAAGAGTAATAAGTTATTCCCTTTATACTATCATTTCACATGAACTCAAATATACCTTAGTGAAATTAGAAAGAGTGCGAGGACACGGGATATTTCTCAAATCCCAAGAATCTTGGAAAAAGATCCGACCACTTGAATCTTCAACTTTTTCTTTTTCATTTGAATTTTAACATAAACAATCTTTACGCGCCTTGATTAAAAAATATGGAAGAAATTTTTTTGACGTCCATTTGAAGTTCAATTTAAGAGTTCATTAAAAAAGTACGTTCATTAAAAATCGAAGATTATTGCATTTTAGGATCTTGAAAAAGTGTTTTCAAATCCGAGCTTCTCGGCAGATTTGCACAACATATATCTAAACGGACATACTTTTTATTTTGTCTCAGCAAGTTTCAGGAATTGAGCTAAATACTAGAAAAAAAGTGCATTTTAAGAACCGTAAACACTATCTGGATCACCATATCACCATATCACCATGAAGTCATGGATGACCATATCACCACATGGCAAACCTAAGTGCTACACATTTCACACTGTGGTTTGGATTTATTATTCCATGTTTAACGTACCCGAGGTATTAAACCCTTGAAATAATTCATTTTCCCATCCTCCTCTTCATTACTTGTTTTGATTTAAAATCGTTCTGGAAAATGTAAAAAGCTCGAACGATTCTTCAAATATTTTTGTCAAATTGTATTGAGAAAATAAACCTCAAGATTCTAAAGTTTCAATTATTAATTTCAATTATTACATTTACTTCATTTGTACTTTTTTACTAAATATACAGACGAGTTATAAAGATATATATTCTTAAATTTGTTTTATGATAAAAACATTTCAAGTTTGCTTAAATTAAAAAAAAAATTAATGTTAAGATTTTTTTTTTTTTTGTTATTATCTTTCATATATGCAGAATTCGAGAATCTTTTAGGATTCAGATTCGAGAGAATTCAGGATTCGTCCAGCCTCTGGTAGAAGTTAAATATGTCTAATTGATTAAGAATAAATTTTTCATAACAATTCTTTATTTTCATTCAAAGTGCTTGTAAACCCACCAGCCGCCATGTTGTAAAATCGCTGAACACTAGTTGTTCCAAACTGGGTTTGATTCCAGGCGAACGGTCTTGCTTGGTAGGTGCTTTCGTGGTTTTTCCCATGTGGATCGTGGATACGAGCCAATGTCCCTTAGAATGTGCTCCACAAAGGCCTCTCTTCTCTTAGGCAGATAGCCCTAGTATGTTTTGCAATAATCAGCTAAACCATCAAAGTGTTCATAATATCAATGGCCCAACAACGGTAAAGCGGTAAAGTTACTGAACACTGGTAATTCGTCCTGAGTTTGATTCTATGTAAGCGGGCTGGCTGCATGGCCATTTTTGTGATTTTTCCCATGTGGGACGTGGATATGAGGCAGCTTCCCTTAGAAAGTCCTCCACAAAGGTATCCTTTTCCTTAGGTAGATAACCCGTGTGTGCTTTATCTTACTCAGTTAAACCAAACCAAACCTTAACATAAATAACAAGCATTAAAATTATATTTTAATGTTGCGAATAGATGATTTAAATACATTTTAATTTAGAAAGTAGAGAAGATACTGTCTCTGATTTCGATAGCCTGGTGATCACAGCATTCGTATACAAGTCCGAGTTAAAGATCTCTATATCAAGCGAAGTTTTAAAAAGAATAAATATTTAAATATCCAGATGATACTAGTGATGAAGTTTGATTTTTAAATATGCTTCCCCCTCTCTATTCTACATCCAGCAACAAAATTTAAAACCTGCACTTCAAAACAGCAGAAAATTTAACTATTTTTTTTTGTGATGGTAAGGCATACGTTCTGCTTAAATGATGCTTTCCAGGAGAACATTCTAAAAGAAACTGGCTTGTTTTCATGTGACACATGAGGAAAATCACGAAATTGTCCATTCAAGCAGCCCGCTCAGATCTGGGACGAACTATTAGTGTTAAGCGTTTATCCGTTTCGCCACTGTTGGGACCTTTATAGCTGCATTACTTGATTATTACATTAAAAAAAATTAGACTGGTAGTTGTAAATAAAGAACATACAGTTTGCAGCGTTTAACGCAAAATTAGGCAAAAGATCAAGTTTAGACTGGTTATATTTCACATAAAGCTATTAATTTTGAGGGCAGCTGAGACAGATCCTTTTTCTTCAACAGCAAAAGAAATTTTGCAATGGCGAACGGCAGAGCGGGGACCCGAATAAATAAGAGAAATGAAATGAATAGGTGAGGCCAGAGAAGAAAACAACTGGCGCCATCCATCTAACTTAAAAACAAAAGTCAAAAGGGGAACTAAAAAGTATAATACAAGTATTTGAATACAGAAAGCTTTTGGAAGAAATGCAATGGAATCAATATTATTAAGCGTAGTAGGTAGATTTTTGTGACTGTAGAAACATTCAGGGATACCTCATTTACCAACTGAAAATATTTCATGGATAATTTTAATGGAACTAACGTCAAAATTGTGATTAAGAGACCAACTATGATTAGATATTGAAGATTTATTACTTCTCCTTTTCTAAATATAGGATTTAGGCTCTTTTTTTCCGTATAGTATCCGAAACTTTTGTCATCTTTAATAACGTTTAATTATAAGATACGTTTCTGCACTAATCTGATTTCAAATACCTTATGCCATTTTAAAAAAAAATTAAGCAGAAAAAAAAACTTAAAAACTTAGTTTGATTGAGATTTTGAATAAAACTCTTGATCAGACATAGGTTGCTCTCTTTCACAAGCAAAAAAAAGTTGCTTTTTTCTTAAATTTAAACTTTACGTTACCATATTTCTCTCTTCCACTTTGATTTTTTACCGATCCACGTGAAATAATGTGAAAGTGTCTATAAGTATTTTCTGCTTAAAATTAGGCAAAATTTAGTCTTAGTTTTGTGTTGATCAGACACTGAAGCTGTATGCAATCTTCTCTCCTTCATCAGGAGAACAGTTTTCCCTTTTTTCAAGAAACATGAATTTAGCTAATTTAAAACTTGATATTAACTTTAATTTTATCTCCTTTATTTAGTCGAATATGGCAAAGCATGTCATGGCTACCTTCCTAGAAGAAGGGATACCATCGTGGAGGCCTTTCAGTGGAAATTATAGTTCAGTTTCATGTTGCAAGTGGGCAAAACTACGAAATTACCTATACAATCTAACCGTTTGCTAAAATCAAAATCCGCACCGAATTAGAATTCAGAAGTCTTGTCTATTTGGGCAAGAGTAACCCTAGCTTAATTTTAAATTTGATATTGGCATGCGTCCCTTCTATACAGTTTGGAAAAATCTACGTATTCTGTGCTATTTGTCGTATTTGACACAGCATTGAAACAGGAATTTAGTTAATTTAAAACTTGATATTAACTTTAATTTTATCTCCTTTATTTAGTCGAATATGGCAAAGCATGTCATGGCTACCTTCCTAGAAGAAGGGATAAATTTGAGTTTCATATAATGTCAGTAACAAATATTATTTCCGCTTGCTTCGCCCACCAGCAGCCGGATGGTTAAATCTCTGAACACTGGTAGTTCGACTCGGGTTCGAATCCAGGTAAACGGGCTGATTGTACGGGAGTTTTTCCCCCTGTTATAAATGTCAGTAGGAGGCACCTAATTTCCCTTTCCTTGTTCGTAAAGTTGGCCCACTGTAATCTTTTTAAGGTTTTTGCGCAATAAAATGGTGTTGGTGTATTTAATTATGGCAAAGCACACTAGGGCTATCTGCCTAAAGGGAGGGATGCCTTCGTGGAGGACTTTCTAACGGAAACTGGCTCGTGTACACGTTACACATGGGGAAAACCACGAAAACACCCATGCAGCCAGCCCGTTCACGGGATTCGAACCTCAGACGAACTACCAGTGTTCAGCGACTTTACCGCTCGGCCGCTGCACGCAGGCATCCCGTAAAGGGAGGGATGCCTTCGTGGAGGACTTTCTAACGGAAACTGGCTCGTGTACACGTTACACATGGGGAAAACCACGAAAACACCCATGCAGCCAGCCCGTTCGCGGGATTCGAACCTCAGACGAACTACCAGTGTTCAGCGACTTTACCGCTCGGCCGCTGGTAAGCCGCAATAAAATGAGTTAATATCAACCAACTTCTTCAAAGTAAATTATCTTAAAAGAATAAATATGCTTTCCGGTAAGTTTTAAAAAAAGTAAGAAGTCAAATAGAGATCAAATACACATACATGTAACATGTAACATTTGCGTGAACTCTAGCTGCACTGATCTGATTGCCCTATTGTAGTGAAATAAATAAATGTTTCACAATTACTCCCCCTTAAAATATTCATTAGGTTGAAAGATTTCCCTAGTGGGTAAATTATTTGATTATGACAAAACAACTAGAGCTATCTGCTTATAAAATGGGATGCCTTTGTGGAAGTCTTTCTAAGGGATACAAACCCTTATTTACATTTCACAGAGTAAAATAACGAAATTTCAGACATCCAGCTCGTTCAACCGCCCGAGAAGAAAACGGTGGAAGAATTGACATTATTATAATAAATAAGCCACTTAGTAACCTTAAGCCACTTAGTAACTGATCGGCTACTCTAGAGGATGATCTCTTAAATTTAGGTTGGTACATGGGTTGATATGCCTTTTCGTCCAAATGACGTTTCGTCCAATTTTCCTTCTCCCCTATCTGTGGAGGAGTATCTTTTCCCCAGCCCCCCTCTTCTCGAAACTCTGCCCCACGTGCCAGTTGGGGGGAAATACATATATCACTTAATTTTCATTCAATTATCATTAAAGCTAATTTAGTACACTTAACAAAATTCTCGACCCCCCCCCCTCATATATTTCTCTCTCTGTACAGTGTGTTTCAGAAAGATTGTGCTATTAAGAATTTATATTTGAAGAAAATATGTTACTATTGAAGCGTAATTTTATTTCTAAGTTTTAACTATTTTCTTTTGCAGAAATATTTGGAATCACTTCTCAAATTATGGAGCCAGAACTAATATTCACATTGAAGATTGGTATTCCAAGTTAAAATGCTGCCGATCCCCATTTAAACGTTTTTTATTTATACAACTTCTAAGGCAAGAACGCCCATCGGCGGCAGAGCGGTAAAGTCGCTGAACACTGGTAGTCCGAGGCTCGAAATCAGGGAAAAGTTTGGCTGCATAGGCGTTTTCGTGGATTTTGCCATGTGTAACGTGTATACGAACCAGTTTCCCTCAAAAAGTCCTCCACAAAGGCATCCCTTTCCTTAGGTAGGTAGCCCTCGACGCTTTGCAGTAATCGCATATATCAAATCAAACCAAATCTAAGGCAAGTAAAGCAGGCAGAAAATGAATCAAACATGCTGATGCTTAGTTGCGGTTATAAACCACGGACATCCAAACTGAAATATTGTAAAGAATTAAAGGAAAAAGGAAAAAATCTTAAAAGCCGCCCAACCGGGATAGTAATAAGCGACGCTGACTGCCGTAGCGAAGATCACGGGTTTGAATCTCGGAGAAGACATGAATGTTTGTAAATTATTTGGGAACAATTTGAAATGTATGTTATTTTTGAATTACAGGATCTTTACTTTTGCTTGATTTATATTCTGGTGCTCCCGAAGCGGGATAATGATTCGCGATTCTGACTTCCGAGCCGAAGGGCCCGGGTTCGAATCCCGGATAAAGCATGGATGTTTGTAAATGTATACTCTCTATGCAGCATGGGGGTCACTCTAAATGTGCAGCGAACCGAAAGTCTCCTCTCGAACCGAAAGTCTCCTCTACCATCAACCTCGAGAGGTTGATGGTAGTGGAAGAGAGGTTGGAAGTGCCTTGGACCCTCCCCGGCTCCCCGGGGTGATCGCTTTCGAAATTGGGGGCGAAACTGAGCTAAAGTCGGGCTGTCACCTAAATGTTGCTCAAGGCTCTTGCCAGTGTCGAGGGCTTGTGCTGACCTTTGTCAGACAGGTGAGAGTAGTAACAAAATTTTAAAAGAAAGAGTATTAAGGAACGAAATTTCGTTTAGAACCCCAGGTTGCTATTAAGTTTGGTTTATTTGATTATGGCAAAGTACTCGAGGGCTATTTGCCTAAGGGGATGCCTTCGTTGAAGAATTTTTAAGGGAAATTGGCTCGTATACACAATACACAGGGGGAAAACCACAAAAAGGCTCCTACAGCCAGTTCGTTCAACGGGATTTCGAACGCCGGACCGACTTACCAGTGTTCAGCGACTTTATGGTAGCAATTAGGTGTTGAAACGTTAATTAATTTTTTTAAAAAACGTTTCTATCTCTTAGCTTTGTATCCGCAATTTTCAAAATGTACTGGATTTTGTTCAACTTATTATGAGTGAAAAGTACTTTTTTAGCATAAATAGTTTAATATTTTTGTAGAGACATTAGGTTGCTGGAATCATGAGAAATAAGCAATGCCCTCGCCGGGACTCCGAAACTCGCTAATACGCGCCGAGTGTGCCGACCACTACACCACGAAGGCATGCTAAGAAGGCGGAAGAAATACCTTATACTTTTAGCATAACACTTTTAATCTTAATTTAAACGTTATAGCATTATTAGTTTCCCAAATTTCACATGCATAAAATAATGCTTAGTTTCATGTAGTAATAGAACATTACTTTTCGCTCGCATTATCCCCATAATGTCAAATGGAATTAATGTAGACCAGGGATAGCCAACCGGCGGCACGCATGCCACAATTTGGCACGAAGGAATTTTAACAGTGACACGCGAAGACTTATTGAAAAATTAAGAGATTTGAGAAAATAATAATGTCATCTCTATCATCTACGTCGATATATACACATATAAGCAGTAGAAAGATTATAATAATTCAGTTTCTCTGCAAGACGTCAATTGTTTACCAACTGAAATCCAAATCGAAATTATTGACCTACTATGCTGGAAAGCTAATATAAGGAACTTATTTCAACTGTAAGTGATCCAAATTATATTGAATTTTGGAAGTTTGTACCAACAAGCAATTTTCCAAATTTTTACAATTTGGCTGTCACATATCGTTGTAGGTTTGGATCAACATTGGATTGTAAACAGATATTTTCTATTACGAACATAATAAAATCTAAATACCTCTCAAGATTAACTATTATGCACCTAAAACACCTAATTTTGTTAGCGTCAAGAACTAATCCTAATATAGATGACGTCGTAAAAAACTACATATTCAAAAAAATACTGATTGTTTAATAGTTAATAAGAATTAAATGTTTTAAATCATTCAGTTTTATTTTATACATAACCTAACTGACTGCACCTTTAGAAATGTTTATTAACAATAAAACCCTAGGTTGTACGTTTGTTTTTTTATTATATTATTTTTTTATTGCTCGCTACTCAGACTTACATAAAAAATGTGCTATTTGTGTAAAAATCCCATATCAGCTTATAAATAATTTTCGTCTTTTTACATTTTTTAATATGATGGAAAAGTTTGAAGTGCCAAGCGTAACTTTTCTTTTCCCCAGATAGTGGCACTCTTTCCAAAAAGGTTGGCCACCCCTGGTGTAGAGTAAGATTTCGAGAATGAGTATTTTAAATAATTTTGAGGGGGAAAAGTGAAATATTTGATTAATAAAAAGCAATATTTTTTAATGACGCAATTTAGTCACTCATCAAGGGGGGAGGGAAATATTTTTTACTAGATTAATACTTTGATTTTCTTTAAAACTCTTGATAATCAATTAGGGAGCTAAAATGGTTTTTCAACTGCCAGAGTTTAGAGCAACAATATCTTAAAAATCCTTGTCTAAGAAAAATTTATATATACCATGGAAAGTAACTTAAAAAAAAAAAAAAAAAAAAAAAAAAAAAAAAAAAAAAAAAAAAACCCTCTCTTCTTGAAATTTTCCGTATACATATGACAACTTTGATATGACAGCGAGGTTTACTGCGAAATTTTTTGTTTTGCCCTATTAGCGGACACTTAGCCGACTTAGGTTTGGTCACTTTACTGTGGAAGCACCTAATAGGTAATCCACTATTACCTCCTATGAAGGGACGGAGAATTACAGCCATGCCTTCTCCAGGATTCGAATCCGCGTCCTTCGGTATAGCAGGGGGCTGCCCTAACCACCTAACCGTCTGAGCGGCTTATTGCGTAAATAGAATGATGAAATTTGGGGACAAATGTAGTTCTAAACTCGCACATTTTATTTCCGGAAACAATAATTTTTTATGCTTATATTCTAATTCACATATCATTATGGGCGCAATCTGCACCTCACACTTTTGGAAGCGTAACACATCTTAAGACAAAGATGATACGGATGAGTGAGCCGCAGCGTGTTAGTTTGAAGTAAGCGAGAGGGAAAGTGCGACGCATTCAGACAAAAGTCTGCGAGAGTGTCAATAGGTTTTGGTTCCGAAATTTAGACTTTAAGTTCCCAATTAAGTACGTCATCATCGTTATGTAAAGGATGGAAAGGAGAAATATCCAGACTTAAACGAAGAATTAAAGAGCTATTGCCAAAAATCAGGAGTTTGCTTTAAATATTTTTATCTTGCGTCTATAACCTAAAGACGAGTCTCAAATTCTGGTAAAAAGTATTCCATGAAGACAAACTTCCTGTTAGGCTGGTAGTTTTAGTATTTGAGCATTTAATCAAAACCCACTCTTCTTCAAAGTAAGACAGCCTATTAAAAAATTTGATACTTTAACTAAAATTCAGTTTTAAATTATATATAGAATAAAATCTTCATTCAACTTTTCAATTATTATGGTAATACTTCTTTTTATCCCTGAAATATGTATGGTAAATTCTTGTCTCTTCAGCCTATGATAAGTAATATTCAAGTGTGGCCAAAGTTTTCGTGAACTACTAGTACATCACTGAAGGGTTTTTGGCAGCTCATGTAAAAATATTTTCGTTTTAAGGTAATATTAAAACCCATTATTTTGATTTGAATTTATTATAAACCCAAATGGGAATATAATAAATTCAAATCATAATTCAGGAGTCCCATAATGAATAATGTTATTAGAAGTGAATTGAAACTGAAACTATTTAGCTGCATTCGGAATTATGCAGAACTGAATTGAAAAAGCTGTATCATGAAATATTTATCAGAAACAGAAATGGTTTATTTCTAAGAACACCATTTAAACACAGAAGTGGTTTATTTCTAATTTCTATTTATATTTTCTATTTCTATTTATCAGAAACAGAAGTGGTTTATTTCTAATTTCTATTTATCAGAAATAGAAGTGGTTTATTTCTAAGAACACTTTTAATCTTAATTTAAAATTTATAGCATTATTAGTTTCCCAAATTTCACATGCATAAAATAATGCTTAGTTTCATGTAGTAATAGAATATTACTTTACGCTCGCATCATCCCTGTTTTTAATGTCAAATGGAATTAATGTAGAGCAGGGATAGCCAACCCGCGGCACGCGTGCCACAGTTTGGCACGGCGGAATTTTAACAGTAGCACGCGAAGACTTATTGAAAAATTAAGAGATTTGGGAAAATAATGATGTTATCTCTGTCAACTACGTCGATATATACACACATAAACACATTAGAATAATTATAAACACACACAGCTGTGAAAATTTTGTAAATATAACGCTGATTTTTGTTGTTTGACTTCTTAATTAGTATTTATTCGGCGTGTTATTGTGTCTTAATTATAGAAGCCCCAAACAGGCTTACATTTTGCTTTCTTTTTTGCACGTGGTGTGGCCGCCATTTTGTGATTGTATGAGTTTCGGTGAGTACATTTTTGCAATTTTCAAGTTATTTTTATGTTTTGTACATTTGGATATTGTGCTTTGCTTGTCTGATTTCATGCATTTTGCTTACAAACGTTTTGTTTTCTATTCATTTCAGTGAGGGATTTTTCTGCTGTTTTCTGTGTACTTTATTATTGCTCAGTTAATTTAATTTGATTTTCTGCATTGTTTATCATGCCTTCATCCGTTAATCGTTTCACTAAATTACGCCTGAAACGGCAAAAATTCCTGAATAATCTTGACTTTTTACTTAAATGTAAATGTAAAAAATTGATCTCCAATTTTATTCAAATCAAATCTAATCAAAAATCTTCGAGTCGCGTTTCAAGAATTCTGTTAAATTGCAAGCTTGCCTTACTTCGGTCCGTGATAAGGGATACACGTCAACAATTGTCCAAAATTGAACATGAACTCTATAAGCTTCATCTGGAACTCGCTAAATCATATCCAAAATTCACTGCCCTTGAACAAAAGTCTTGGTCTAGAACGGAGAATGCAGTTAACCGTCATAAAAACACCCTTGCAGTTAAATTCGAAAAACTTCTTTTACAGTCTTCCAGTTCAAGTAGTTCAAAAAATCTTCCCATTGTAAACATCAAGCCAATAGTTAATATTTCTAATGTTAGTCTTTCAGAAGAACAAGAGAGAATTCTAAAATATAACTTTAACTTCTCACAAACCTGTAAACCCTCGATTCCAAAGATTTTGGCTCCTATCGAAAAAGCTTTCAAGTTCAGTAAAGTTTCAGATTCACAGAAAGAAATGATTAGGCATCTTATCGCTCATAATGTGAAATTCAATAATAAACCTTTGAAACCAAATCTAACTGCGAGAGAAAGAGCTACAATGCGCGAGATTCATTCTAACCCGGATATTGTCATTTCAAAGGCCGACAAAGGTGGCCAGATAGTCGTCATGGATAAGAACACTTACATCGATGGTGTCACTAAACTCTTAAACGAAGGACCATATAATCCGATCCCTAAAGATCCTTCACCTTCGGACTTATCCAAAATAAAAACTGCGATCAAATCTTCGCAAATCATTTCAAGCAACTTAAAACATTCGCTTATCCCATCTGTTGCGAATCGTGCCAGATTATATGCTCTTCCCAAAATTCATAAAATTGGTATTCCTTTCCGCCCTATTGTATCAAATTTAGGTACTGCCTCGTATCCATTAGCTAAATATTTAGTTTCTAGATTTTCCACTCTATTAGACAATAACATTTACACCATAAAAAATTCAATAGAGTTTGTAAAAAAGGTTAAAAACATTTCTCCTAGTAATTTACTCATGGTTTCTTTTGATGTAAAATCATTATTCACCAATGTCCCAGTGGAGGGTGCATTAGGATGTCTAGAAACCAGACTTCGCGAATTTCATTTCTCTTGCATCGAAATTGATGAGCTAATTTCTCTCACTCAACTCTGTTTGAAACAAACACATTTTGTTTTCCAAAATAAATATTACAAGCAAACTGAGGGATTAGCCATGGGAAGCCCCCTCAGTCCCATCCTGGCTGATATCTACATGCATTATTATGAATCAAAATTGTTTGAAACTTTAAACTTCCCGGCATGGTTCCGCTACGTAGACGATACTTTTACCCTGTTTGAAGGTAATAAAGATGATTTAAATAAAGTTCTTTCAACAATGAATTCTATTGATCCTGCTATTCAGTTCACTTTTGAACTTGAGACTTGCAATTCTCTTCCGTTTCTCGACATTCTGGTCACACGTAACACATCCAACTTCAGTACTACAGTTTACCGTAAACCTTCATCGGTTTGCCTTCCACCACACTTTAAATCATGTCATCCGACTAAACAAAAGTTAGCTTCATTTTATTCCTATGTTTTCCGTGCTCTTCAAGTTTGCTCCTCCAAACTAGCCCTTGATGAAGAACTAAATTATTTAAAAGCAATAGCTATTGACAGGGGCTTTTCACCGAACATTATTAATCAAGCAGTTAAAAAATTTTCATCTCAACACACTAAAAGCCACACTCTTATTTTAGGAGATTATAAAAATTCTGTTGTCATTCCCTTCTTTCCATCAATTAGCTATAAAGTTGCACATATTTTGCAGAAATTTAACTTTCGGGTTGTTTATTCTCCCATCAATAAAATGCCAACTTCTATACTCAAGGACCCCATTCCGGATATGAATTCCTGGGGTATTTATAGGATTCCTTGCCAGTGTGGTTTAATTTACATTGGCCAAACTAAGAGAGCCTTAAAATTTCGCGTCAAAGAACATGAGGCATATGTTAGAAAAAAGGAAACACAGAAGTCTTCTGTTGCTCAACATTGTTGGTCCGAAAATCACACTTTCAATTTTTCTGCTGCCAAAATTATTCAAAAAACATCTTCCATTGGAGAACTGGATTTTCTAGAGGCATTTCACATTCATAAAAATCTTTCTGTTCTAGTTAACGATCCTAATTCCAATCCAAATTTGCCTTCGGCTTTTAGAGAAATTATGTTTTAGTTCTGGTTTCGCCAACAGATGGCGCCACTTGCTTATTCTTGTCCAGGCTTTCTTATCTTATCTAATCATTATTTCCTATCTTGTTCATTTGCGGTTTTGCAGCTGAAGATGATGGTTCGGTAAAACCATCGAAACTAGTCCTGTGAAAATTTTGTAAATATAACTGTGAAAATTTTGTAAATATAACGCTGATTTTTGTTGTTTGACTTCTGAATTAACACCTAATTTTGTTAGCATCAAGAACTTTAAGTTGCGTTTAAGTTGCGGAACTTTCAATTTTTACCTAAATAGAAAATTACGGCTTCGATATTTTCAAAGCATTCATCATTATAACAGTGTTGCGTGCGTACGGGTTCGTATACATTGAATGTACACAGAACCGATGATAGCTTGATTTTTACCCCCCCCCCAAAAAAAAATCCAAAATACTTGTACAGCTCTTCACAGCATCACAGAGTACAATCAGTAGTTACACTTCAAATTACTAAAAACGTTAAACACAGTGCAACGCAAAACGCATCAAGAAGGCGAAGCTCTCGCGGATATCTCAATACTCCGACTAACAAAAACTAAACTAGATACTAAGGTGGGTTATAATGCGTTTCTACTGCATAATAGCAGTACTTCCCAGTAACTGGAGAGACTTCTCGAAAGACTTTGAGGAAAAATCAGGTGGATCCTGTGGCAGGAGATCGTCAAGAGGAAGTACAACCAAACTTCTTCTTTTTCTTCTGTCTTATATAGTTCCCCTCGGCTGCCGAGAAATCTGTAATATTTCTCTAAATTATTGGAAAGCATATGAGGGCCGGATACTGTTACAGTTACACAGAGCATCAGTTACAGTCATTCGATTGGAATGCCCATTACAGTTTGATAAGGACCTGACCAAAATGTCGCTAAATGGTCCCCAAATTTAGCGACTTTTGCCAATACTCGCCAAATTTGGTGAAAAAAATTAGTAGCCAAAACAGTCGCCAGCTTGGCGATATCTTGCTAGTTTAGCGAGAGATCCATTTCTCTATATTCTTATTTTTCCGGCAAGTTTCGCTTCTTTAGATTTCCATGTTACACTACGCACACAAAGAAAATATATATATATATATATATTATTTCATTAAAACTATATTTTGGTTGTTGTGACTTATCTCACTTGTCTGACAATATCATCAGAACAAGCCCACGAAATTCATCGCAGCCAGGAATGCACGATTGCGCCTGAGCACTATGCAGATGACAGTAAAACTTTGCTCAGTTCCGTCCCCAATTTTGATGGAGAGCACCCTGTGGAGCGGACGAGTCCGAGTGTCTCCCATCCCTTTTCCCTCTATCCCCTCGAAAGGACTTTCGGCTTCCCTCATATTTAGAGTCCACCTATGCCGCACTGACACTATACATTTACAAACATCCATGCCTTCTGCGGGATTCGAGCCCAGGCCTTTCGATACGGCAGTCAGCCAATATTAGTAACCGCTATCCCGGTTGGGGGACTCTACAATTATTTATATATGTACATAATTCGTAACAATAGAATGAGTAATAATTTTTTTACAAAGGAGTTAAACAAGTATCATATAATCCTGAATTATTTCGTAAAAAATGCTTTAAACAAGTGGGTAATTATGAAATAAATTTAAATTTTGGAAAATCGCACATGCTATTGAATTTATTATTAATGTTATAAATACATAATAAGACGATATAAAATACTGTTACTTACGATGCATTGCCACGTAGAATATTTTATGCAACTAAGATGTAGGAAAAATTTAACACACAGTAACTTAAAACTTAACGAGCAGAGCAGAGCAGAGCAAATCTTGGTTTTTGGGGCTAACGAGGGACATGCGAGTATCATCGGAAAGAAAACTCGGCGGAGAGAGGGGCAGAAGTGATTTGGGCGAAAGAGTATCAGATGGGGGAGAGTACCATCACAGAGAGGTTGAATTTTTACCTGTCGATAACAGACAGAATTTTGGACGAAATGTAATTGAGCGAAGAAACATAGACACGAATGCATGAAGAATTCCAGAAATTATTGTCTAGCATTTCTCAAACTTTTTTTGAGGTAGGGAACAGTTTTATAAATAAGGATATTCTGCGGACCACTTTACTTGTCGCCTTCGAAAGCAATTTTTTTAGTAATGCGCTATTGTCAGTACCCTTACATTTTAAAATATAGATAATTAAAATCATTTAAATTTTATTTTGGTATTATGTAGTTAAGTTAACAGAAGAAAATTTATATTTGCTTTTAGTAATTCAAGGCTATTAGTGTTTGGATAATTTTTACCTAAGTAACCAAAAACTAAATAAATACTGCTACTCACATTGTGGATGTGCCATTCTTGCATAGCTGTTTCATGTCTGGATGTATGCCAATAAGTAGCATCACAGTCATAGTGTGCTTTAAATCCCACTTTTGTTGCTAACAATTATTTTATGCAAATAGGAAGACCGTAAAGTAGAGTAACTGGTAATAAATTTTATAAAATGTCAGTCTTAGGAGAAAAAGGGATAGACGATTGCCATGTGTAATTTCCAAACTCTGAGATTTTCAGCTATGGTGTGGTATACACAATTAATTTATATTTCATGTTTTTTCTTTTTTTGGAAATCTGGGAGGACTACAACTTATGGTCAGTGGGACTGGGAAAGACTGATGAAATTGGGAAATGCTGGTGGCTAGTGAAATCATATTAACTACTCGTATGAATAATAATTGCAAAAATCCCGAGTTCAACCCTTCTAAACATAAGAGGTAATTAAAACTATTAATACATATAGAATTATTTTGATTAAGGTGGACTCAAGTGCATGTTTAAAGAGTTTAATTTCATTATTTATAACTCATTCCTCTTGCTGCAGAATTATTAGAAGTTATTTTTCCCTTCTATATTTGTAACTTAAAAACTGTCTGTCTTACAGAACTAAAATATTTTGGCTTTCTTGCAGCATCAGTCACAAATGTTTGGAAAAGAGTGGACAGTTCTAGGAAGGAACGAAATGAAAGAGATTGTTAACTTCGAGAAGACGCTTCAAAAGAAGTACAAAGGTCTAAATTACAGGGTGGCCGTTCAACCAACAACGCTGGCATAACTAATCCCATGCTTGCTGTCACAATAAATAGTTCTTAGGAACTACTACACACAATTCTGTGATTTTACAGTTAATAGTGGGGTTGGCTTTGCAACTTGACAGAAAAGAAATCCTTTCAACTCCAACTTGAAAGGCTTCCGTGGAAGCAGTTTAGTCGAAAGTGAGTTTAAGTTGGCGAGTTATCGCTTTTCAAGATTCTGTAGGATTTTAAAATTGGTCTTCATTGGTGGCAGAGTGATAATTTCAGGATTTAACAAGTAGTGCGATCAATAAATAAAACTCTTTCTTACGCGGAAAACTTCTAAATTGTATAATCATTTACTCGTAGAAATGATAAGCGAAATTTTATTTTAAGATAAAATATTCTCAATATTTTTTCTGCAAATAGTTAAGAAATCGAATTATGTACGATATTTTCTAAGTACGAGTAATTATAAATGTGATGTGACCAGAAGCTTACACAGCTTCGAGTCGGCAAACTTTGCCTCAGATGCGTCTTTCACTTTACATAACTGAGAAAATTCTCTAAAACAAATGAGTGTTACAAATACTCATTTAATAATTGAATACTTTTAAGTAATGTTATCATTAATCATGAAAGTAATATTTTAATCCCAAGGAAGAAAAAGACGACATTATTTCAGATTTCTTGAAGCGTTTTAGGACTGGAGTAGTTGTAAAGGGAGGTTTTCGACCACCAGCAGCCGAGCGGCAAAGTCGCTGAACATTGGTAGTTGGTCCTGGGTTCGAATTCCGGCGAACGGGTTGGCTGCATAGGCGTTTTCGGGGTTTTCCCCTTGCGTAACGTGCATACAAGCCAGTTTCTCTCAGGATGTTCTCCACGAAGGCATCCCTCCCCTTAGGCAGATAGCCTCGACCGCTTTGCCGTAATTAAATAAAACAAACCAAAGGGGTGCTTTCGTGAAGCGACTTTCTGTAAAAAGCTGGTTCGTTCTCACGAGGTTGGATTAGACTGGATTAGTTTATGGAAACTTGTATTACGGCCTAACTTCGTACCTTCCCTTAGGCATCACTTCATCCCATTTCATAGGCAAACAGCTCTGACGTACCTAAGGAATTAAGGGTTGAGTTATTTGGATTATAGCAAAGTTCTCTATGGCTATCTGCCTAAGTGTGTCTATGGCTATCACGAGGATTTTCTACCTAAAACCCCGAAAACTTCCATTCAGCCAATCTGTTCGCCGGCACTTGAACAGAGTCGAACTGCCAGTGTTCAGCGATCTTAATGCTAAGCTGCTGGTGGGGCCCAAATTTCTGAGGGAAAATGGTTTGTATTCACGTTACCTATAAAGCTACCCCCTACAAATCCGATATAGTCAGCTATTTTGCGGGGATTTGAATCCAAGTCGAACTAACATAGTTTAGCCGGCTAGCGTTTAGACCACTAGTTGGCCATTACATAGAGGGAACCAAAAAAGCATCGATTCAGCGACAGTATAACCTACAGTAACATATAGTACGACACAACAATATCTTATCCACTCGGCCCATTGGTGAGCTGACATTTTTCGTTTCTCGAGAAAAATATTATTACTGTACATTTCTTCAGAAATTTATAAGTAACATTATATGCAATTAAATTTAAGGCAATTTTGTTGGAAGTGGGCATTTATAGATTGTATCTATTCGAAAATAAGATCACCTGAAATATCAAATAAAGTTTTTGTAATTGTGAATGGAAATTTTGTGGGTGCAAAGAATTTTATTTTGTACTACTGGAATGGAAATGGATATCATTTTTGGATAGAAACTGTAGTTAAAGTTTTATGTGCATGTACTGTATGGCTTTATTTTATTTGAATTATTAATCTGCTTCGTCTGTTCGGAGTGTGGCGGAATAAATTTTGTAGTCATACCTGGGAGGCCGAATCCGGAAGAAGGCATGGATGTTTGTAAATGTATAGTGTTGGTGTGACATGGCGGCACTTCAAGTATGCGGCGAGCCGAAAGTCCTTTCGTGTGGTTTGGTGGAAGGGGAGAGGGATGGGATACAGAATTAAAAAACAAGGGCTATCAATGCTTCACGACTCTGGGCACACTGCCAGTGCATTTCTTTTTAATTATTTACTTAGAGAAAGAAAAATGCAATTTCAAGAAGAGACTGACGTAATTTGTAATTTTAAAAATACAAAAACATTCATCAAAGATTTCATTTCTTTCTGTATAATTGAAATATTTCAACTATACAATTTCCTTAGGGATTAAAATCAAACTGGTAAATGTGATAGAATCGCAAAATAATAATACACCTTCAAACAGTTAAAATAAAATTGATTCACAAAGTGTGATAATCGGTTCCTAATTGCTTCGATATGCAGTGTTTCTCTATTTATTTATTTTAATATTCTGTTTATTTTAACAAGAACTTGTGAAACTTTCCTTTTCTCAAATGGCTTGGTTGCCGATGGACTGTTTTAGTTTTTAATTTCGATCCGTAACAATGATGCAATTGTACAATGTTTTTATTAGCCTGATTAATTCATAAGTTGGTTATCAGCCATGAATCAACTTTTGCCAGCTTTTCTTCAATAATCTTCAAATGTTTTTCTGAGAGCTGTAAGTAAAGAGTAAAAAATTTCACTAAACAGGTTTGTTTGGTATTTATGAATGAACATACATCATAACTATTATATCTTAATCCTTTGATTGATATGCTATGTGAATAGTTATTTCAATTTGCAATACATCATGTACTGCAAACTGGTCCAGGAGAACATACTTTCATTTCTTTTGCTTTTTTGTGAAAATTTTTATTTAATTAGTTTTATGAGAAAAAGGTGTTTCCATGTTTCCATCATGCCTGATTAATAGTCTGAATAAAAATAAATGATTATTTCATTAATCATCTGCCGGAATAACTATCTACAAAATTAACTCACAAAAATACTACTAAAATATATATTCGTTATGTAATAGTTGTGAAAACATAGAAATATCCTCCCCTGATTTTATTGTAGCTGAATGGTTAAAGTTATTCAACGTTTATAATTAGTTCTGTAGGCATCGCCTTTGGATGCATACGGTTAATTTTTTTTACTCAATTATTTAAATTCGAGTAAGTTTCCCTAGGAAATTTTTCTACGAATGTGCTCTACATTCGTAGAATAACTCTCTGCAGCATAATTAATTGACATGATGCTTTGTCAGTGATGATTTCTATGGATTCTGGAATCAAACCTGTCTAACTGAATACAAAAACTTTCTGCTCATTGTTAATAAAAACATTTTTATCGCATAAATAGCTTTTAATCACTCTTAGCAATTAGGAGGGTAGTGATCTCTGTAAATAAAGTTAAGTATATCCCTTCCGTATAATTTAGAGTTCTGAAAGTTCTTAAGAGCAATTATACCTCTCCGATCCATATATATGCAGCCACAGACAGATTTCTTTGAAGTTGCCCAGATAATTTTATTTCCTATATATGTACACATCTACACATGCGTCTATACAAAGCATTTACAACGAATCATATAAAACACATTTAAACTTGTTTGCTAATATTTGGCAGAAAGAAGTTTCTGCACGGTGCAGCTAGAGGAAGAATCAGTAAGAACATTAATCATGAACTAATTCTTTATTGATAATTCGGTAATAATTTTGGAAGTGAAGAATTGCCCATAGACTTTAGTCTGAGATTTATTAATAAACAGTGTGACCCGATGAATTTTAGCCTATGGTATTACATGGTCTTAATCTTGAAGAAAGGTACTACATGTAAACTAATGTGGAAGCATTTCAACGCATTTTGAATCGACGAGAATTTTTTAAATCCTCCTGAATGTTAAGAAAAAGAAAATAAATAATAAGAGCCAAAAGATACTTCACCAAGATCGTATGGATTATATACACGAGATTAGGAATACATTTTGCTAGTTGCAAAATTGCGAAATATTTGTTAAAATAACCAATTGACTATTATTCTATGAGCTGAACGTATTTTAAATTGCGTCAGTTAATTATGTTATATACAGAGTGTCCTGTACCAGCCCTCAAAGTTTATACCATGAATTACCAGTCGCCCTGTATATAGTAAAAGATTTAACTTATTAAAAAGTACATTTATTCCATTTGATCGCTTAGTTTGTTATACAACGAATTTGAAATTTGAAGATAAATTAATGATCTCATGTCACGAGCGTTCTGGAAACTGGCTATCGTGTGGCCGCAAGAAAGATCAGTTAAAGTTCTAAAATTCACATAACATGTGCAATGTCGAAAGAAAATTGCATGCTAGCATTACGCTGTCCAGCATAATTGTCAAAAAAATTTTTGAAAACTTTGTTCAGGACGTTTCTAACTGCATACATTCCAGCAAAGGCCGCCCAGACGGGGAAGTGGTTAGTGACTCTGATTGCTGTACCGAAGAGCCCGTGTTCGAACCCCGGATAAGGCATGTAATTTGCCCGTTCCTTCACTGGAGGAAACGGTGGCTCACCTATTAGGTGCCTCCATAATGAAGAGACACCGCTCCGCTCTTCCGGTCTTAGTAGTGGCCAACGCCTATAAACACGTAGAAACATGTAGAGACATTTAAACATATCCCATTGGCGGAGGATGAAAATTCCATCAAGAAAATGGCAAAATAATAATAATAATAATAATTACAGAATCTAAATACTAAATAAAGTTTTCCTTACCTACGATACTGCTTACTTAAAAGAAAGCTATCCAATATGGCTCCTAATCCGACTTTGGCGAAATTCGAATTCTTGGCAACCCTTGGCAATCCATTTCTGAATAACGCTTTAGCTTTGAAGTACCAATTCTAAAGGAGGGTAAGTGGACATATACCTTGCGGGCAAAAGTGGGAGGATTCGCTTCCCGCTCCCATTCCCTGGTCTTTTCTCCTTAAAAGCTGGCAATTTCAAAGGGAGGATACTAATTAATCAACACTCGTAATTACATGCTTTTGATCTGTTCATTGCTCGTCGGTGACTACCTAGAAAAAATGGTGGTTTTTACCTCGGTTATTACGGTGATTAAGCTTCCCTTTTAGAATGTTAATAGGTTGTAAATCGCTAAATAATTTTAGGTTTTAGAAAGTTGTTTCAGTAAAAGCTGGTATTTGTGCACAAAAGGGGGTAAAAGTGAAAGTTTTATCTGTTTAGTCAGGAATTTTTTTTTTTCCCCATCCTTGATCTCGATTGCGAAGTGGAACAAATGAGAAACTTTAAAGCTACTGGGGCAGTAACATACTTTTCTTAGTGACAACTGTATATTAAGTGAAGCGTTCGAATTTTATAAGACTCACAATTTTCAGCTCTTTCCACGAAAAGAGTTTCCAAAACTGCCTTAAGGAAGTGGCGCTTTTATTTTTAAAAGGAGTAGCAAAAGAGAAAAAGTTGGTAAATTAAACTACTCGCAAGATTTTAACTTCTTGCTGTTTGTTAGAATATTTGCGACATTTGTGTGGTTGTTTTGAGTGGGTTATTTTGCGGTTGTGTTAATCACTGCTCAAATTGTTGCATCTTAACTATAACAATATGAATGGATTAAACTGATTAGGGGGAGCACATGAAACTAATCACTTCAATGCTAATAAATTTTTCGACTAATCCTAGTAAATTTATTAAAGCAGAGGACTTGAGAGCCACCTGCTGAATTGACTCGCAATTGCGTTACACATAGTGAAATTTTTTCATCCATATATAATGTAAACTCCACGCAACCACTCCGCTTGACCATCAAACGAGCGGTAAAGTCGCCTAACACTGATAGTTCGGTCCGAATTTTGAATCCCGGCGAAAGGACTGGCTGCATGGGCGTTTTCGTGGTTTTCCCCATTTGTAAAGAGTGTACGAGTCAGTTTTCTTTAGAAAATCCTCCACGAAGGCATCTCTTCCCTAAACTAGATAGCCCTCAAATGCTTTGCCATGATAAACCAAACCAAACCGCTTGGCCATCAAAACAGAAAATGAGACGAATTATTGCTGATTCGAAACCTTAACTGCACAGATGTTGGTTGGTACATTTTAATGTATTCCGCACTCAAAATAATAGCCATTATAGAACCGCTGATAAATATTTACATTTTCTGGGTAATGAAAAGTGAAACATCGGCATCCAGAGCATAATAATTCATTAATACGGTGTAGACTATCTGTTGGACTCTGATGCTTCAGTGAAATCAAATCATGGTAATAGTCTTATTCAATCATTAAAAGTATTTTTAGTCAATTCTCTTGCAAAACAATGGCCAAATCACTTCATTGTGGAAGAGGAAATTTTTTTTTTTTTTTTTTTTTTTTTTCGGTTCTCTCCTCTAACACACACAAGACAGGCTCATTCGTGTTGAGATAGGGATTGTTCATGATGTAGAAGATGTTCAAGTTCTGTTGCAGCCTCTGTGATAGCAGCCTTAGACAAATAGCCCTTTCGTGCTTTGCCGTATTAAATAACATATCCTATTTTGGAAAAAATGAAGTACGATTTTTTTTGCATAAGAAATTTCTCATATGCTTTCTTCGTTTTTGGCATATAATAAAATATCGAAATACAGTTTTTCTAAATTATAAGGCAAAGTTAAACCATATAATATCTAGCATTAGAAATACTTTTCATTAATTGCAATATTGCTGTAAATATTCATAAAACTTATAAGTAGAATAATTTTTTAATTAAATAAACTTTAAATTACATTAATTAAATATATTATTAAAAAATAAAGATTTAAATTACTAAGAATTGAGTTTATTGCTTTTAAATCTTTGAGTTTAAGTAATACAGTTGTAATTTAAAATATGAATTACTAAAGATATTATGTTACGTCGAATGGCAGCAGTCTTATTTGCCAAACTGCAGAGTCGAGCAATCACAGCACTTGTAAAAATCGCATGGAAAAGCATGATAATGCAAAGTAATTTAACTGGCTAAAAGAGTCTGAAACGTGTCTTTGTTTGTTTTCTTTGCCGATTAAGGCAAAGTACGCTAGAACCATCGACCTAAGGAAAGGGATGTCTTCATAAAAGAAGGGTAACTGGGGAAAAAAAATTAGAACTCCGTTACGGACGTTTCTAGCATCAAAACAGGACAAAAAGTGACCTTAGAGGAAAAGAGCAAAAATATGAAAATTCACAGTTTTGCGTGAGGCTAACGATATCGTACGAAACACAAGCGTCGTTTTACACTGGCAAAACTTTAACTTGATGCAAATAACTCTTATTTTTAAACTACATTTTCTCAAAAAATTTGTGTTTTCGCAAAATTTCTCGGACAGTTATTCCCAGTTTCAGGGTTAAGTGGATATGGGTCAGCAGTTAATCAGATCCTGCTTGAAAAGTAATCATGCTAACTGGTACCAAGAGTGCGGAAACATGAATCCTTACAATAATATTTCAGTCCTCTTCGGGTACTTCGAAGAGGGGCTGAATTGCAATTAATCACCCGTCCTTTCAGCTAAACAATCCCTCGTTTGTGAAGGTCGCTTCCATTAGGCGTGGCCGCGGTGACCACTCGACCGTCCGCGACCTCTATTTTCGCCGCTAAATGATTCTCATTGTCACTTTCGAGAATCCCAACGGGGATCGTGCACAATGCGCGCCTGACAGTTGTTTGCTTAATGTGGCATGAAAGTCCTTTTCACTTTTTTTTTTTTCATGTAATATAGCAGACTTAAAACAAATACATTTCTCATAGTCATTGTAGTTTAAATATTTTTCTCTCTGAATGTAATTGTTCGCCATTGTTTAGTTATTTTTCATGATATTTCATGATTTCTTTTAATGGCCCATCAGTCTCCAAGCAGTGAGACGCTGTAGCTGTACCCGGGTCCTAATCCCTGCTGGCGGGCTAGCTGCATGCGAGTTTTTGTGTTTTACCTATGTGTAAGCCAGTAATAGTCCGTTTCCTTTAAAAAGTTCGGTCCGAGGTTCGAATCCCGCGAACGGGCTGGCTGCATGGGCGTTTTCGTAGTTTTCCCCATGTAAAGTATATACGAGCCAGTTTCCCTTAGAAAGTCCTCCACGAAGGCATCCCTCCCTTTAGGCAGACAGCCCTCGTGTGCTTTGCCATAATTGAATAATCCCAATCCCAATCCCTTTAGAAAGTCCTCCATGAAACCCTCCTCTTCCTTTTAATATGCTTTGCTATAACACAAATAATCCAATCCAATCCAAATTTGTAATGTATAAATGTTTATTTGAAACAACTGTAACTGAATGCTTTTTAACATAAAATAATATAATAACATATAATAGTGATTTAACATAAAATAACATAAATATATTTATAATAAATAGATGTTATGATCTCAAATACGGATCTTTAACAATGACATGTATTCACTGTAAATAATTTTGATTCAATGGAATAGTAATAAGTATTAGCGCTAAATTTTACTTTATTGCGAAGGTTAATAAATTTCAGTTACTTAGCTAAGTCTAAAATTATTTTATTATAATTACGTAACGTAACTTTACCAGCGTAAATGTAACTGTGATTTTTTTCAGTAAAAATAATGTTACCTTCAATGCATATCTTCCAACATAAATAAATGCCTATAATTCAAAATTAAAAAAAAAAAAAAAAAAAAAAAAAAGTGTCATCATTAAGTTTCGTAGCCTTAATATATGTTTTTTTTCACTTAACACTTCTGCAGTGATACGTGAATACATATTGCCAATGTTCGATTAAATATCAAACAAAATAATTTGCTACGGAGATTATGAGTGCAGATTTCGGATGTTTCCGTATGATAAATAGTGAGCTACTGAGCTTCGTATAACTTTGTTTTCAAACTCTTTCTTTTTCTTAAAATTATTTGCATTACTTTTCCATGATTTATATCTGCATTATAATTAAACAGAGAATATCCCACAGGAGATAAAGTGCAATGTTTCATTCATCAAGTCTCTGAATATTAGACTTTTTTTTTTTTTTTCCTTTTTATTTCCTGAAAGTAACCATACAAAAGGCAAAAGGCAACGTTTTTCTTTTCTGTGCATTTTATCACGTTAAGGAGAAGTTGCGTTCGCCAGTTTTATCAATAGCCGTACTGATTCTTTTTTCCATTTTATATTTATATTCATAGTGCTTCATTTTGAACGGGTCAAAAGTTTTACAATTGCCGGAGCTATTTCTTAACGCATTTGCTTTAAAAAAGCAAGTTTTGCTACTTTGCTAATATTAATGTTTTTGACTTCTAATTATTAATACTTTCTGTAGAAAGTATTCGGATGCAGAGCCCAAAATCAAAGACAAAATGGTAAAAATCGCTTAATATTTCGTGTGTATTTGATACATATCAGAGATTCCCACCATTTTTCCTTGCACCGGCTTCTTTCAAAAGAATGGTTTTCTTCATCGACCCCCCCTTACATTTGTCTCTTAAATATAAAGCATACAACTTAATCGTAATGGTGGGGGAGGGAGGCAGCAGTTAGCTTGTAGTGTTCTTCTCAAATATAAAGACTACACTTATATATTTATGAAGTAATTGCAATTTGAGCATAAACTTCTATTAACAAGTTTGAACGGCCGGCATTAGGTGAATGACCCCCCCCAGGAGCAGATTTTGCTGTGGTCCACTAGTTTTGTTTTCTTCGTGGTTTTTAATTGTGCGCATCTTGTATTCCTGAGTTTTACTCTTTTATACTGCACTTATTGATTAAAAAATTTATGCGTTTAAAAATATCATTGATTTTAAAAATATGTTAAATTATTTTTGTGTATTTTTCCCCTTATACTGCCAATACATGTTCGGCTATCGACCCTCAATCTAACCCTTGGTCATCATCGACCCCTGGGAATCTATGCCCACCTCATTGAGAGTCCTTGGTCAATTAATTAAGGGAGCTTCTGCACATTCTTTTTCCTTTAAAAAGTATTTAAGGGGTAATTACGTTGAAAAACCTACTCTTCTTTTTTTCTTTGTTTAAAAATAAGAGAAATGTAAAAAGGTTTGGTAACATTTCATCTTTTGCTATTTTACTGCTCTGCCGAAAAAAAAATCATACTGTTTCATGCTCTGATATTCCCTCTTCTGTTATAAGTAGTTCCTAAGACGACCTCGAATTCATTTTTCCCATTTCATCCTTTCATCCTTTGTCCCACCCGTGGCAGAGTGGTTAAGACTGATAAATTTTCGGAGGTCGAATCTCAAGCGAACGGAGTATGTTTAGTCTTTTTTTTTTTTTTTTTTTTTTTTTTTTTTTTTAAAGATTTAGTTTACAGAGTTATTGTTTTTACAGAGTTTTTTTTTTTAATTTGTGTATTTCATAGTTTCATTTCATAGTTTATAGGTTTTTTTTTTTTTGTTATCTTCTATAGAAGGTCCTCCACGAAGGATTCCCTTCTTTTAAATAGATAACCTTTGTGTGCTTTGCCATATTGCAATAACCTAATCTAATACTTTATCCTTTACACAAAAATTCACTACCTGAGACAGAGAACATTGGCTTTCTATTATGAATTATCTAATAAAGCACCTTCGATTTTTCACCATATAAAATATATGAAAGCACTAAGAATCACTTCGCATAATTCAAATATTTACAATCTTAGCGATAAGTAAAAAAAATATATATATATATATAAGTACTTTTATTGTCCAGACAGCAAGCTTTGATATGCAGTTGTTAACAGAAAAGCAAATGAAACTAGATGATCCTCATTGTTTTCAGTTAGCTTAGTCATAATTGGCTAAGCGTTATGTTTTATCGTTTATTATCACAGCCGAAATGATTTTTTTCCCTCCATTTTCTAGGGAATAACTCTGCCAACAGGTATCCCAGCTATGTTTTCTGTCAAATTAGGATTTCTACCAAATGGCTGGAGGTTGGAGAATTGCCATTAACAGAGTAATCGTTAATCTTTTGTATTGTTTCATCTATGATAAAATTGAATCTGTATTACCTATAAAATTTTGTTATTTATGAAGCCTGAAGTAAGGTAAGTTTACATGGCTATCAGTTTTCAAAATCGAAAAATAATCTTCGTGATCATACTTAGAAGATAATAGAGTACTAACTGATTGATTGACATAATCATCTTACAGAAATCCACTTTCGAAAGTCAGTTTATGGAAGCGAGTTTCACAGATATGGTCACACGCAGGAAATTTTTGGCTTATTCTTACTGCTTTCTTTAAGAGATATATACTTTTAATGAATAAATACTGAATAAAGATTTATCATTTTATACTGAAGAGTCCTGCTTCTATTTAACAGTGTTCTTAATATTTTGTATATTGTACTTAAACGGGATAATATATATATATTATTAATTCCGAGAAGAGGCTTACTTCTGATTATTGTTTCTCAAACTGTTCTGTAAGTGGGCCATGGGGTTAATTTGAAATGTATGTTATTTTTGAATTACAGGATCTTTCCTTTTGCGCCGAATCGGGATAATGGTTAGTGAATCTGATTGCCGTACCGAAGGGCTCGGGCTTGAATCCAGCAGAAAAGCATTGATGTTTGTTGAATGTACAGCGTGTATGCTCCATGGGATCAAGGCTTTTGCCAACTACAAACGCTTCTGAATCCTTGCACGATGAATGTCGTCGCCATTGTCAGAAAAGTGAGACTGGTAAAAACAACATGTTCTAGTAAACCTTATACAATTCATTCAGCTGTATCACAATCAAAATTAGAAATGAGCCACATGGCCGTACTACCGGAATACCAGTGGGTCAGTACTAGGACAGCCAAGATTTAGCTCTTGCTGATATATTCATTAGGACAATGGATGAAAGAAAGGAGAAAAATTATTTATTTATTTATTTTTGCTCTTTTAAGCCAGTGGTTTTCAAACTGGGTTACGCAGAAACCTGGGGGTTCCGCAAGACAAAATAAAAATTTGACACATGCCAAAGATATTGAGGTGAAATGCTTTTGCAAAACTAAAGAGTTTTCTGATGGAAAATGAATTACATTTAGATAATAGTGGGAAAAATTATATAACTGGACACCTTTATCAGTTGAAGAAACTTTTTAAGAGAATATTTCCCAGAAGAGAAAACTAAGTATGACTGGATAAAAAATCCGTACCAGTACTGCGATAGGCCCACCAACGACCTAGCGGTAAGAGCCGCTAACACTGGTTGTTCGGTCCGGGTTCGTGTCTCAGTGAACGGACTGATTTCATGGGCGGTTTTCCCTATGTGCAACGTGGATACGAGCCAGTTTCCCTTAAAATGTCCTCCACGGGGCATACCTTCTCTTCCATGCTGGGCAAAATGGTGGAGCCTGTAATAAATTTAAAAAAAAAAGAAGACTGCGATAAATTAGAAGATTTGCCAATAAAGGAACGGGAACAACTTATCGCCATATCGACAGATTTCATGCTAAAATCTAAATTTAGAAATATAAACTTAAAGCGCATCTCCTAAATTTTCAAGTTTCTCACACAGCTATAAACATTTTAATGTTATTCGGAATAACGTATTTAAGTTATAAGGTATTTTTCCCGCCTTCTTAGCGTACCTTTGTCGTGTAGTGGTCTGCACGCTGGGCGCGTACTCCAGAGGTCCGCGGTTCGATTCCCGGCGAAGGCCTTGCTCATTTTTCACATCTCTACCTAATGTCTCTACAAAGTGAAAAATCTTTCTTAACCTATATGATAACAAAAACAGTATATAGAGGCAAATTAAATGCAGAATATGAAATTCGATTGCAAGATTGCAGATAACATCAATAAAGCCAGCCTTTGACAGTTTACGTAAAACAATGAAAGTATAACCCAGTCACTAAATGTAATGCAGTCACTAAATGTAACACTATTAATGCTATTAATGAGTAAATTACATTAATTTAATGTTAAATTATTTTTAATAAAAATACATACTTTTTTGTGTTTACATAAAGTATCTATAACATATTGATCTACTTTAAACATTATTTTCAGATATATATTCCTAAGGCCATGATAGGGTTCCCCGAAAAAAATCATACGGTTCTAAGGGTACCGTGTTTCGACAAAGTTTGGAGACCACACTCTAAACTAATCAGTAAGCTTAAATAAGTGAGTTATTTTACGCTAATCAGTGCAGGTTCAAAGGCGATAGAATTAGTGAATTTGGAACAAATATGCACTCTTAAAAAAATTCTGTTGGATTCTCTTGATATCAGTTGCAAAAGTCAGAAATAACTTTTAGTTTTACATAACTTTTTTTAGCTGAAGCAGTTTTTTTATATGTAAAATGCTCATGTTTTCGCTATTACTGTTGTTAATCACCCGGAGGAATACAATAGCAGCGTTTATTTATTTATTTATTTATTTTTAGCTCAGAGAAACATTGGATGCCCCCTCTTTTTTTTTGGACTAATCGAAAAACAGATTTGCGTTTTCATTATTGTAGCGGTAATATCTCTCCACAGGAATGTGACAATAAAGTTGTAGCTACTCTTCCATAGGTTATTTCAGCTGTGTTTGTTTTGACCTGCGCAAGTAAAGAATCTGGATAATCTCAAGCAGTACCGCCGGGAGTGGAAGTGTTTAGGGAACATGTAGTAGACTGGAGGTGATACCCTTCAAGTAGATAATTTCCTCTTCACCAAGCCGGCAGCTCAAACCATTACGATGAACCCACCGTAGCTGACAACAGTCCATTAACACATCCCACTATACTTTATATTAAGTACCCCGCGGAGAAGTTTCCCAACAGGAGATGAGACAAAAGAGCTGGTTCCCAAGTCTTCTGGCAAATTACAAAGATAGAAAAAATTCTTATATGTCATGTGGCCAATGTCAAAAAAGGAGAGGCCATCCACTCGTAAAGGAATATGGCAGCATGCATAGCGCAGACAGGAGATAAGATGAGTTCTAGATTTACTGCTGAGCAGTAGGAAGTATTTACTGATAACGTTTTATTAAAAGAGCTGGAAAGATGTATTAGATCGCTTTTATCTCCGGTTATTTGAATGTCATAAATAAGATTCTTGAATGAAGGGAAACTCTTTTTATCCATTGTGCGTCTATGAAAAAATATCTAAAAGAATTCGAAACTTGATCCTTAGTGATATAAGCTGACTCCTAAATACAGGATTTTATAATACGCCCTTAACTCATATAATAAAATGTTTTTCTCTGATTTTGCTTTCTTGATAAAAAGTCCTTTAACTCTTAATAAATATACTTATGAATGCAGAATACTTTTTTTTTTTTTTTTTTTTTTTTGGTAGCCAGAAACTAGTTACAACTCGAACACTACCCATACTTTGTATTTCCATACCAGAAAAAAAAAAAAAAAAAAAAAAAAAAGGAAGTGCTGAATCTAAATCAGTTTATTTCCTTCAGTGAATTATAGTGTGAGCTCTTGTAAGCCTTGCTGTTTTAAATTAAAAAATAAAGAATTTTACTTCCTTCCTTCTTTCTTTCTTAACTGACACGAGTTGATATTTTCTTCCAAAAATTCGAATAGAGATTTTTCCTCCCCAGAAATTTTTGCCATTTAATTTTCACTATATATTCTGTAGCTATTATTTTACCGATCAGATCAATTATTCCTGCATGGCTATTAAAAGACCTTTTAGCCACATCGCATACCCTGAATTAAGAAATCGGATGTGTTGTCCAGCACCAAGTACCCACACATGCGTGTAATGAAGTCTACAACCTCATGGACTGTCAGAAAGGTGACCATTGCTTCAGCTTCCTTTGAGGTTACAATACAGGAATCAGCCCTGGCAATGGTGCATTTAACAAACCACATAGGCTCGCAATGCTGTGACGTCGTCATTTCCCAGTAATCTTTTTTCGTTCCCAAAACCATGAGAGCCATATCCATTACGTGGAAGGACGAAAGGGAAATAACCTTGCAATCTTCATCATCATATCTACCCATCATCTAGATTCATGGTATGGGGTGCCATTAGCAAAGCATCTCGTTCACTTGTAGTCCGACTATCTGTTATTTTGACAAAACACCATTGCCTCTCTGAGATTTAATACCTACGACTGTGCCATATCTATATCTTCTGCGCCTCCGTCTTCTCACCTTTCAACAGAATAATGCGAGACTGCTTGTTACCCACCTTATCTTACGTTTCCTCAATGTACAGAGCGTTTAATTTCTTGCTTGACTGGTGCGTTATTCAGATCTCTCGCCGAATAAAAATGTTAGGTCAATAGTTTTAGAAAGTTTGGTAAGACAAGACCAGGCAACTTTTACTGCAACCGGTGAGCTCAGGCATTAAAATGCAGTAGCACGGACTGCGATATCCCAGAATTCCATCCAAAACCTCTTCGACTCCATATCTAACCGCATAACAGCTGCTATTGTTGCAGAAGCGGATATTCGGAGTACTGTTCTCTGCATGTTCTATACTAAAAAATTAAATGAAGTTTTGATATTTTTATCTTTGCTTTATAATGTGTATGTAAAATAATTATGATTCTGCTAACTGCTTTCCTTCATGGATCAGCAACTTTATTGGCCAACCGTGGGTTCATTATTTTTTAAATTTGAAAATACACTTTTAAGACCCCCCCCCCAAAAAAAAAGACACCCCGAACGCCCCGAGAAGATATAAAGCAAATTGGACACAAATTGATATGCATAAAGTTTTCGACAGAAAATGCAAAATTTTACATTTTGACTGCCAATTAATGAACGTTTGCGCTACAGCGCATCTGATCTGCGCAACTGACAGGATATTTAAGAGGAGAAATTACGATTCCAGGTCATAAATTCTTCATAAATTTCATTCCGTGTACATTGGTAGACAGTAACTATGCCTCGCATACAGGTGCGCGAACGATATACGCAGATACCAGAATTTGAGAGAGGTGGTGTAGTTGGGTTCAAAGAAGCCGGTTTGGTCTTATCGGCGAATACATTTGAGCAGGAGCGATGCCACTGTTAGACGATGTTGGCAGGAATGGGTGAACCATGGTCGCACACAGCGTCAAGAAGGAAGCGGTAGGCCTAGAAAAACGACAGAAAGTGAAGACCTATCAATTGTCAGAGCGGCACTCACAGCCCTAGATGCACCATTGTCATCGATTGTACTTGCAATTAGTGCTTCAGTGACCGCAAGGACCATTCATAGACGGCTCACAGAATGGGGGCTAAGGTCACGGCGCCCCTTGCGCCGACTACCATTGACCTCTGTACAACGTCAAGCGCGTTTGCAATGGTGTCGGGCTCATTCACACTGGAATATCATTGACTGGAGTAGAATAGTCTTCAATGATGAGTCCCTCTTTGAACTGAGCCCTGATGACCAGCGAAGGCAAGTCTGGAGACGCCCCGGACAGCGGTGTGATACCAACCTGACTGTCTTCCAGCAGACAGGCCGACAACCAGGAGTGATGGTCTAGGGTGCCATTTCATTTCATAGTAGGACCCCTTTGGTTGTCATCCGTCGCAACCTTACAGCACAGCGGTACGTCGACGAAGTTCTAAGGCCCGTTGTGTTGCCCTTCATGTCACGCCACCCTGAGCTTACATTCCAGCAAGATAATGCCCGCCCCCCATTGCACATGTTTATACTGCTTGCCTTAGTGCTTGTCGAATATTACCTTGGCCAGCCAGGTCGCCGGATCTCTCTCCAATTGAACACGTTTGGAGCATTACCGGCAGGGCCCTCCAACCAGTTCGGAATGTTGACGATCTAACGCGCCAGTTGGACAGACTTTGGCACGATATCCCTCAGGAGGAGATTCGAAACCTCTATCAATCGATGCCAAACCGAATAACTTCTTGCATAAGGGCCAAAGGTGAACAAACGCGTTGCTGACTTTTTCACTTTGTGAAGCTCTATCACTTCAATAAATCATCCGATTTTTCTCAAACTGTAATCATTTGTTTTTCTGTACATGTAAAAAGGGACCGGAAAGTAATGTCGTTTCTGCGCATGTCGACAACAACATGCTAAGGGCAGAAGTGGAAGCAAATCCATGTCAAATACTCTTAACCAACCTTAGTCGACCATCCAAGAACATTTAAAGCAGAATGGAAAAATAAGCAAAGCAGGTGTTTGAGTCCCACATAATCTGTCCGAAGAGAACAAAGCCAACCGATCCATCACATGCAACGTATTGTTTCAACGGCACCATACAGAACCGTTTTTCGAACATTTGATTACTGGAGACGAAAAATGGGTCCTATTTGATAATCCAAAACGCAAAAGGCATTTTAATAGGGGTTACAAAGTGTTTACATCCCCAAAAGGCGCTTCTGTGTGTTTGGTGGAGTATTCACGGAATTGTTCATTTTGAATTGCTGAAACCTGGACAAACTGTTAATACAGATCTTTATTGTGAACAATTGGATCGAGTGAACCAATCTTTAATAGAAAAATATTGATTGTCAATAGAAAAGGCATCATTCTGCAACACGACAATGCAAGACCGCACTGTGCAAGACGGACACTGGAAAAAATGAATGAATTGGGATGGGAGGTGCTGCATGACCCACCATACTCGCCCGATATCGTACACTCGGATTTCCATTTATTCCGATCCCTACAATATTTTCTTAGTGCCAAACAATTTGAAAATTTGAATGATGTCCAAAATGCCATCTTGAGATATTTTACTCAAAATCCAGTTGATTTATATCGGTGCGGGGATTGAAAATCTGCACACTAGATGGCAAAAGGTTGTTGATAAGGAGGGTGATTACATTATTGATTAAAAATAAAAACGTGTTAAAAATTTATTTCATGTGAATTTAATGTAAGAAAGCGACATTACTTTCCGGTCCCCCTATTACATCACTTCTACCGGGTTTCGTCTCATTCGGATAACTCCTTTTTGGTGCGTCTTTTTTATTTTATTTTATTTTTTTTATCATAGTTTCAGTAAGTAGTTCACTTTTTTATAATACGAGTAGTTCATAGACCTAAAATTACTTTCTCAAGCAGTGAAATTTAATTTACATTTTTTTTTCTTTTCTTTTTTTTTTTTTTTTTTCTTTTTAGCTAACTTTTCTTTAACTCGTTTTCATTTCTCTCTCTCTTTCTTTCATTTTCTATCTTTTATGATAATATCATGGTAGCAAAGAAAGATTTTGTTGCTAATCATTTTAGCGCTTTTATTTATATATTTTGGTTAAATGATTAGCAACAAAATCTTTCTTTGCTACCATGATATATAATATCGTTATAAAAGAGCTAAAAATTAGAAAAAGCATTCCCAGATATAGCTCGACTATGTTGCTGAACCTTATACTATTTCATAATTTCACAGTGTCAGTTATCTCAGGGCAGTTTCATAATTCGCTTTGTTCCAAGTGTCAGTTATATCAGTGCATATTTTATATAACAAATGTACAAAAGTTGTAAATTTGGTTTTATTGAAGTTAGATTGTAAGTGCTAGACTGAAAGATCAGATGATCGTCATTAAAAAAAAGATGATACTATGAACAGATAAAATCGCTGAAACAGGACACATTAAAGTATTAAAAACCAAAAAATAGGTTTAAGTTTTCCTACATTTTGTATTTATGTTAAGAAAGATGATGTACATCTCAGTTTCACGCTTTTGGTATTTTAAATGTCAAATTTCGAACGCTACTTTGATGTATGTGGGATACAGTTATTTCAAGTACTTACCTTAGTTTTTATTCGCCTTATATTTTTCACGTGTATTATCTTGTTGCAAATAATTTATGAATCACCTATTATCATTTTTATCGCTTCTTTTACTTTAGTCTATGTTATTGGGAGATCTGTGTTTTACTCTGTTATTCTATATTATGTTCTTGAGTTATTATTTTATTTTTATGTTTCTCTTTAAATTTTATTCTTATGCTATTCTACGTTATTAGGAGATTTGATTCGACGCACTTTAAGTTATATCATCACATTATGCTATCAAATATCTTATACTTATCATTTAAAAGCATTATTTTCATATTTAAACGTTTAATTCTATTAATTTTGTACTATCTTTTAATTCTGCATTCTTCGGACACATGGCTGCGTTTGTAAAGCTTTCAGTGCGGCTGCGCATATCTGTATACAAATACCTAACAGCAAAATGACGTTAGCACGAATCGTATCTCCATAATAGTAAATAAGTGCAAAATAATCCATTAGTTAGCAAATATATATTAAATATAGGTGTTGTAAAATTTACCGAATCCACTTGCGATTTCGTGAGGATTAAATCGAAAAATGAACTTACTATCCGAGTTTGTGCAGTGATGATGTGGAAAAATTAACAAAGTAATGCTTAGGAAACAAAAATTTGCTTTGAACCCTACCTAAAGAATGTACAGATAACGCCTCTGTGAATAAGTTATGTGTAACTAAGTGGATACGCAAGTACATAGGAAGACAAATACGAAACTCATTTGCAGGCTTTCATGTTGTAGACAGCTTAAAGTTTTTTAATTGCAGTGATGTGAATTGAGCTTTCTCAGGCCAAAACCGACACACAAAATGTGCAATTCGAAATAATTAATAAAATGAATTGGATTGAACACAATACTAGTTACAAGAATAAAGTGTGTGATAGAGTATGAATACATACATCGAAATGCGGATAAATGTTAGAATACTAAGGCTATTGCATCAATTCATATCCCGCAATCCGTTGCAGGATAACTCATCGCAATTTTTATTCTTCTTTGGGGTTTATTCCTAGCCAGCACAATTCATTATGTCATAATTTTCATTTTGGCATCATTGTTATAAAATCAGCGATACTGTGTCAGGGAGAATACCTCTGTCGGTCAAAGGGTAGTCCTCCGTGGAACTTGGGTAATAAAAATATAACCTCAAAGCGGAAGATTGCGATATAATAGATAAAAGCTCCATTTTATTAATAGTGCCATCAATACTACTAATAGAAATATCTATGAAGCACAAAAACTATATAACAGAAATATCTACTCTGCACACGCAATGAAATGAAATAATTCGCGGGCAAGTAAATGGATGCATTTTTTACTTTCTTTCAAGATGTAAAGGATGTATTATAATCTCGAAATATTTCAAAGGAATCTAGCCATTTTGATAATTCCCGAATCCATTTGGATCATTTTTTGGCATGACATTATAAGGTATTTCTCCCGATTTCTTTGCATGCCTTCGTGGTGTAGTGGTCAGCACGCTCGGCGCGTGTTTGATAGGTTCGTGGTTCGACTCCCGGTGAGGGCTTTGCTCATTTTTCATCTCTCCTGCTTCGAAATAGCTTAATGTCTCTACAACGTCTGTACATACGAGCAGAATAAAGGATTTTTTTTTTTTTTTTTTTTCCAAAATGGATGGTAAAATGAATTTAAAAGGAATTCGAAAGCGATTTTTTAGTGATGTTTGTACGTGTGTATGTATGCATCTGGTATAGCTCAAAAATGATTAGCCATAGAACGTTGAAATTTTGTATATGGGACTGCTATAACATCTAGTTGTGCATCTGGCACTACCAAACACACACACACACACAGAGATATATATTAATTTATAAGTGTTGTATGATCTTAAATTCATTTAGTGCGAAATTAAGTTATTCTACTACTTGCGCAATTGCTGCAAAGTAAGTTAATAATAATTTATTTACTAAATAATATTGATTATATTATCTCCTAAGATTAATTATAGTAGAATGATCTGAAAAGAGTGAATCCATATTTAGTAAGTTCTATATACAGTACAAAGTCCGAAATCGGTACGTCCACTATCCGGAATGATCTAAAATCCGGATCTCAAAACCCCCAACAACGTTTTCTCACAGGCTTTACGCATGCGCATTTGATTCCCTCCTCCGTGCATAATAAAACATCTGGAGGGTCCCGATTCTTAATTTCAATTCCACACTAAACAAAGTACCTTGTTATTGAAGAAACAATTATTTTAGCATAAATTTGTACGATCAGTAATTCGGCTCCATTGCTGCGTATCTGCTTGGCACACATCGCAAACCGAAACATTCACCATAGATACATCGTTGATCTGACGGCAACCTGACGAATCATTATTTATTATAGTTTCCTTCATCACCGCATGTTTATTACAACATGACAACATCATGTAGCGATGCCTAAACAATTTTTTTATGTTAGTAATTGAATAATAAAGGAGTATGGTAACCTTATTATGCTTGGCGATGATTACAGATTTAAGTTAAATGCGCTAAAAATATTCACGAGGAAAAATTTACCAATAATTCCTTTCGCATATGCTAAAAATAGATTTTGGTGATGATACTCATAGATTACATTTAGAGCTATTTAAATTAAGAATAACTGATTTGCTATTCACATAAACCTAGCGCCAGGGCTCGTATGGCCGCACCGAGTCGCAGAATTTCTGACTCAGAGAGACTGCATCAGGCGGTAAGATATCTAGTGCCGGCCCTCAGGATTAAATATATGTGACAATTTATTTATTCATAACTCTGATAAGCCTTAAGCATGTGCAAGAAATAGACATAAGTATAAAGAATAACCAAACTCATACAGTTCAGGCTTAATTGTCTCAGTGCGCGATAGTAGTAAGATAAAATTTAACGGAACAATTTGTCATTAGTCGCCAAGCTCATGATGTATAGTCAAATATGTATAGTGAAGGATACTTAAATTTGATGATGACAGCCGCCAATTTTAAAGGTTTTTTTTTTTTTTTTTTTTTTTTTTTTTTTTTTTTTTTTTAATATATATATATATATATATATATATATCGCAAAACAAAGGTGAAATTTTCCAATTAACGGATTTTTTAAAGAAATGTGGAGAAGTGGTAATAAATGAAGATGTTATAAAAGAAGTTTTTCATTGTGATGACAATGCTTCTCAATCATCAATCAATTAATGAATGGCGAAATCTGTAGTATGGTTACAGATATAGAAAACACTGCTATCGATAGTGAAGAAAGTGACAGAAAATTTGCTGAAAACGAGAAAATTTAGGTCGACAAGTTAGTCCGAATTCTCGAAACAGCAGTTATAGGACTTCAACAATGTAACTAAACAAGAGATTATAGCTGTCTACAGAATTAAAGAGAAAGTATTAACACAAAAAACGAAGCAACTTAAACAACTTACATTGAAAGAAATGTTTAATAAGGTAAACAAATAAATGTCAAGCTTTTTTTTTGTAAATTTTGATACCCTTTAGATCATAAATACTTCATTATTTCATAAATCACGATTTCATATTTTTAATTTTATAATTTCTGCATGCCATCTTACTAGATTTAAACTGATGATCTAATATCCGAAAAAATCCCAAATCCGGAATTGCCGAAGTCCCGACGAGTCCGGATTTCGGACTTTGTACTGTATAACTTTTAAGCCGGGTACGGTGTAAGGAGGTGGATATACTATGTATATATATATATCCACCTCCTTACCCGGCTTAAAAGTTCTTACCCGGCCTATATTTTCGCAATCATTGGTCGCAGTCGTATACTTCCGATTACATGTGTTTTAAATAACGAATGACCGGTCTGTTAATTTTTGTCAACATTTGTGAAATCGGTTAATTTAGAATAATTCGAGGAAATAAGTTTAAATGAAGTGAAGAAATCTATGTATAATTTAATAGGACGTACAAAAATTGTGGTGTCCACATCAGATTTTATATATGATTTTGCATTTTAAGAAAATACTTAAAGTTGTATTTATATATTTGTTCTATTTATATATTTTTATTTGCTCATTTTTTGTATTTCATTTACTTTTTTAAAATTTATTTTTTGGTACAGAGATTTTAACATACTGATTTCAAATTATGCACTAATAATGAATAATATGATATCATGAATACAAATTACAAGAAAATAAACACAAAAAGATTATAGCTTATTTAACCATTTTATTTTGATTTTAACGCTTTTGTGAAACTGCTTATAATCACATGATTTATTTATTTTATTTCATTTTTTGTTTGTTTGTTTGTTTGTTTGTTTGTTTCATTATACTACGGATATGTTTAACTGTGCATTAATGGTAAAATGTAGTTTTTTAAAAACTGTTTTACTGTAAACAAATATAGCTTTCATCGTCAAATAATATCAGCCTCTTAAAAAAAAAAATCATTAGAAGGGAATTGAAGGTTATTTTCTAACTTTAGCCAATTTCTCAGGGCCGGTCTTAGAACTCTCGAACTATTTCACTTAAACGCACACCAGAAACTTGACCACAATACTATCACCAGAAACTAGGTAAAACGCAAATTAGGATGCCGCAAATTGTTGTGACGAATACATGTCCCATATTCCGATATTTTATTCTTTGAGATATTACCTGATGAAATCTTTTGGCATTAGGCGTCTGTTGGTCTCCTTAGATGTCATTTCTTTATAATATATTAGACCGAGATAAATTACTTATTTAAATTAACTTTTGAAATATTTGGCTTCCCATGGAACATAGCGCTTAAGGCGGAAAAGCTCATCCATTAATCCGAGGTCAATTTGACCAGATCTTTGAGTTGATCATTAGCGATGGTTTGTGACGATACATTGAAATCACTGCAATATTCTTATACCAAGACGGCCCAAGTTGTCATAAATATGTGTATTTCAGTTATTAGCTCTTAATTAAGAAATGGTTTCCCCCCCTTTTCGTTCAGAGTTTTTCTTCCTTCTGAATTGAGAGGGGTCAGAGATCGCATTGTTGATGGACAAACAATATGACACGATTTTCTGGTTTGACCTTCGAACAACAAAATGCTGGGAAACTAGTAAGGCATTGAGAAATGCTTGTTCTTAATGGCGTAGAATAGGTTACTCACCTATCCTGTGTTTAATACAGAATTTCTGGCACGTTTTCTTGGCAGACGCCAAATAAAGATGTCTGTCAACGCTCCAACTTCGCAAAAGGGGACTTTGATTAATTACATCTTTATTTCTTCAATTATCTCATCTCGTTTCCCATTGGCTGGCAGCCGAATACTACCATTTGTCATACCTTCATTTAATCATGCGAAACGTTCTCTTTTTAATTTCTTTTTATTTCTCGGTGATCACGTTCCGGGAAGTGTATGTAAAGATGGAGGAGGTGTCGAAGAATAATCTGTCTCACATTTAAGCTGTCCTTTTCTTCTTAATTGACGCCTCGTTTGTTGAAAAGGAAAGAAGAATCAAATTGAAGATTCAATCAGCCAATTCAATTGTGCGCAAATTTTACTACAGCCAATAAAAATTTTATTGTTTTCAAAGGCTCTTTGATTAACGATTCTGCTTTACCTACGTTATTTAAGCTTTTTGGTGGAATTGAGTGTATTTTGCAAGGGCTTCTTAATTTTAAAGCACAGACATTCAGAAATCTGAGTTAGTGTCTATTAAGCATTTGTTGTAATATTACATCGCATTAAAAAAATAAATTTGTATTAATTTTTATTATAACTTATATGTTCGAAATAATTTTCAAAAATGCATACAACAGACTCCCGATAAACCAACTTGCATGGGACTAGACCGCATGCCAGGTAAATGATTGGTTTGGTTTATTTGATTATGGCAAAGCACTCGAGGTTTATCTGGCTAAGGGGAGGGATGACTTCGTAGAAGATTTTCTAAGGAAAACTGGCTGGTATGCACGTTACACAGGCGGAAAACTATGAAAACGCCTATGCAGCCAGCCCCTTCGTGGCGTTCGAAACTCGGACCGGACTACCAGTGTTTAGAGAGTTTACCTCTCGGTCGCTGGTGGGCCTGCCAGATAAATTAATTGCCAGTTGAATACAAAAACATCAAGAAACGCTTTTACAGACTACTTTTCAGAACGCCTTTTTTATAAATTTTATTGGACTTAAGTTTTAAATTGGATTTAAAATGGGTATTCATTTCGTATTGTGAATTCATAAATTATTAACCATTTATTTAGTTAAAATGATAATAATCATTATTTTTAAATTTTAGCTGTTGTTTTGAACCAAAATCACCCATTTTTTCATAAAAATAATATCAAAAGGAATTGTTTTGTTGCCCGATGTATCTCCTCGTTCATTTCAATAGTTGCTATAATCCATTTCCGTTTATTCGAATACATTATTTCGAAATAGATATTAAAGAAACAGCAAGAACTAATGAAAACATACATGAGCAGAGGACTTTCGAATCGCCGCATATTTAGAGTGTCCCCATACCGCACGGACACTATACATTTAGAAACATTTATGCATCCTTCTCCGGGATTCGAACCCGGCCTCTTCGGCACGGCAGTCAGCGATGCTAACCACTATACTATGCTGGTTGGGCTACATAATTTTTCATAGGAATGGCAATGGAAATTTCATTAGCAGTAAACAATCTTGATAAAAATATATCTAAGTGAAATGAGACAGAAAAATTTGTATCTATTGTATTTAAAAAAAAGCTTTTTCTTAAATGTTTGTATTTAAAAATAATAACGAAATTTATCGGGTACACTGCTTAAATGCTTAGCACACAAAACGGTATCTAATAGAAACTGTGTAAAATATATTTGGTTTGAGATATTTAGTAAAGAGAATCAATTAAACAAAGCTTTCTTAATCAGTTGCTATGAAAAAGCGTTTGAAATAATTATTTACCTTAAATGGAACTCTTTTGCTGAGGATTTACTAAGTTTTACAGGGTAAGGTTACACATGTCGTACCTCCGCTTAAATCGTACTTTTTAGATATTAGGCGTAATATCATGCCAACTGCGCCACTTTTGGCAAAAAGAATTACCTCTTAGTCAACCATTATTGTTTCAGATAGTGTTCTTCTCCCTGTAATATTTGTGAGGGAGACTGCGAAGAGAATATGATTCGGTGCCTAAAATGTAAAGAATGGGTACACGACTTATGGGCTGAAATTGGCAAGAAAATGAAAATAATACATATATCTTTATGATCATTGTAATAAACTGTATAAATAAATTAATTGAGAAAGAGAAAGTTTTATAATTGTCCGGTCTTAAACGTAGTACGACATAAGATATATGTGGTACGACTTAGAATACTGATTTCCTAAGTCGTATTTAGTTCATAAATTTTTATTGGTTTTATCCAATAGAGTAGACTGTATGGAATTTTATTGTAATAAACATCATTAACGACAACACTAGATATTATTACTACATATAATTTTTATTTTTTTCATAGATCCTAAAATTTATACCTATTTTTTCTTAGGGAATAGGACTTAAGCAAACTTACCCTAAAGTTCTACATTAATGTTACCCATGAGGAAACCACGGAAGCATCTTGTACCCGCCCATATATTAGGAACCGAAACCAGAACGAACTACCAGTAATCAGCGTTCGGTAGCATACTTTATTCGAAAGAAATCAATGCAGTTATTGAATCACTTTTAAAAGTACTATAATTATCAATTTATATTAATTAGGATTATTTAAAACTATGCTATCGATCCTGAATTTTTAGTTTTACGCTCCTGCTTGTTGTTACTCAACTGCTAAAATATATGCTGCAAAGAGTACTATTATGTATTTCAGCGGCCACAAAATATATTATTTCTCTATGTCTAACACATATCTTCTTCCCCTTCCCCAACGAAAAGAAGAAAAATAAGATTTAGGCTTAAAAAAAAAAAATAAAAAAAAAAAAAAAAAATAAATAAGAAAAAAAAAAAAGGGCCTAATCTATAATGAAAAATTTTGATGCTAATTGAAGAAGAGGAATTTTTTTAAAAAGCAAATTATATTCACCATAGTGCTAAAAGGGAGCTTTTGAGTTAACCTTCATTGCGCGATATCGCAATATTACGGCCAATCAGTTTTGTTTATTGTTAACTCAAGAATATTTCGGCAATTTTTCTCTCTCTCAATATTCGCAGTTTTCAAGAGGATTTAGCTTTTCTTCTTTCCCCCACGCCTCTTTTTAATTCTTTTCTAAAATCCCGAGTATGTCTCGGCAAGCACAATTTTTTATGCCAATACGTCAATATATCCTGACACAGCATCTAAAAAAAAACTCTACTTTAACTAAATCATGTGCTGGCTTATAGCTTTGATATTAAGCATTAAGTTTGATAGGCTTTGATATTTATTATTAAATTTCAAGCGCTATTAAATAACATATCTCTAAAAACATGGTTCATTGATTAGTAACCCAGTTTAAAAAAGAAAACCTAGGTAAACTTACCGAAAGTGAAACTGAAATGTTAGCTGCAATGCATATATAATGTAAGTATCTCATTAATAATTTTACACGACCTTCTCATAAAGTTTAGGATTGTTTGAAATAAGTTGAAATATAATTACTGAATTATACGTACGTGACATTTCTCGGTCTGTTGTATGACATTAACGAAATATTTCTGATAGGCTTATAACGTAACTCCTGCGTCATGCTCTCTTGTCTTTTTTGAAGTAAAAGACAAATTTCAAGTTCTAATTTCTAAGAATAATTTGTATAATCTTGTAATTCTACTAATTACAAGATTACATATTAGAATATTAGAATATTTATTTTGCTTCCGTCAAAAAACTATGTAGTGACTTAAAGCGATTTTTCTCTCTGTGTAAGTTTGAGTAGGGCCCTAAGTTGCTTTTGGGCCAGTATTGGGAAAGTACATAGCGTAATCAAACTACCCTACAGAAAAAGGGAGAGTTACTATGACTTTAATAAATGGAACAAGTGAATATTAATTACTAGTTAACAGATAATATATACGCGATGTACATTAGACAGTTTGTAGGGTTTATATTTATTTTAACTAACATTTATTTTAAGTTTAAACTATCTTTCCTGTCAAGCCTTACTTTTCCCCGGAATTGCCAATGCCAGAGTATGTAAATTTTAGTAGAACACGCAAAGTATTCAAATAGTCAGCGGAAGTATTCTGAGAAGGGAAACGAGTTCGAAATTGTGTTTTCTTGCTTCACGAGCGTGGAGGTGGCTAGTTAGAAATTGAAGAACCAAGCGTTTCGGCCTGTGTGCTTGCCTCGGCAAATAGTTAAATCTTCCAACGTAATATTCAGAAGTTTGCTGAATTATCAGCGGTATCTTAGAACGCGGTTAGGTTAGTTACGTTTAGAGAGCCTCGTAGGTAGTCACTTGTTATTATTCATTTTTAGTTTCTTATTTTTATTTTACCGCCGGGTCGGCGTAGTTTGTGAGCGTCAAGAGCACGCATCTGTAATTTCTAAAGTTGAATAAAAAGGGATTTAAACCCTTCTCAAGACTTTGTATACTTTCCAGTTCATAGCAATCACCACTATTGTTGCGTGCAAGTTGGGAGCGCGCAACATTACAAGTTAAACAATTCCCTTCTTAAAGTCGACATTAACAGATATGACCTTATTTTAATTAAACAAAATTAATATTTTACTAAAATCAGTTACTAAAATCTGTGTTTTCCACATACAGTAACAGAGACTGTTCTGTCGCACGTTACCTTATTGTTAAGCTTGAATTTCTATATGCTTAATGGTAACACAGTGACTTTAATCGAATTGGGCCAGAAGGAGATGGAAACACATTTGGAGTCTTCTTTTTTTCATGGAAGAGAAACGCGCGAACGTAAATTACAAATAGGAAACTAAACTGAACTAAGCTAAACTAAAATATCACTTCCAGTAAAACTAATATAGATCTCTCTTCATTACGTGATTTTTTCCCTTTTAAAAAAGATGGACACAAGTTTAAGGTTGGTTTCTTGTTTAAATTCAAGTGCTTATTATTATTAGTTTTTATTAATTATTATTATTACATAATTTTTATTAGCTGTTAAGTTAAAACATAAATCTTTGTCACATCATTTGAAATCCTACTGTGATCATTTTTGAAAATGGATTATCAGAAACTAGTTATTGTATTTGATTTTTTTTTTTTAATTTTTCCGCTATGGACGTACTTCAGATTTAAAATAAAGCATTTATATGAAAGAATACAGATGGCTCTAGAAATCCGTAATTAGTCATTCCATTTTTCATGCAAGAGGAAGAAACGTTTGCTCTGTGACAATCCTCTCAGGTAAAAGACCATTTTCCGTATGTTACCACATGGTTTTGTAAATATTTTAATTGGTCACTGTTCTATAGATTTTGTTTTTACGGGATTATGCTTTGATACTGATTTTTTATTTATTTTTGTTTTAATTATATTTCACTTCTTGTCAGTATCATACAATTATTTGCAAATCATATATCGTGTCTCTATTTTGTATTTCAATGCTTTATAGAAAATGAAAGAAAAGAGCATTAGCTATTTCCTCGAGCCTGATATGTTCTTTTTCATAACGATCTTTGTTAAATAAAATAGTAAGTAAAATATTGAGATATCAAATTTTAAGCTGTCAAAATGCTTGAAGTCATTTTTATGCTATTTATTACTGTTAGATCTTTTTAAAATGTCTTCTCATTGTAGTAAAGGCATTAAAGCATATTTTCAGAAAAATATTGATGGGTTATTTAATAAATAAATGAGACAATTAAAAAATAAAATAAAAAAAGCACTTAGGTGTGTGTGTGTGGTATTTGAGGAGCTGTCAAAAAGTTAAAAATCTTTTTTATGAAATTTATTATCGGCTGAGCGTTTCAAAATTTCTTCTCATTGCAATAAAAGCATTAGAGCATATTTTTAGTAAATAATGAGGAAATCAGTATTTTCATCATTTTTCACTATTCGATGAATGTCAAATACCCTGCACAAAAGTGCATTAGTTTCATCAAATATCGAAATTTTTTTAAAATCTGTCTCAGTGTTTTAGTTGAAATTCTTCATTTACCCTAACGAAGAAAGAGCAGAAAAATATAACGAACACCTTCCTTGCTAGTGTAATCTTTACCACACGAAACACTGGGTTAGTAGTAGTTTGTGTAAACCTACAGATCCCATTAAATGGAAGTAGGCGAGAGAAATTACCTATAATTAGGGAGTTTCTGTTATCCTAAACTAATACTTTTTCTAAGACAGGTAGGGAGAGAGAAATTTATCATCTTGAGTTGCTGCTTTCAAACTGACCGCTAGTAAGCAACCTTTTACCTGTCAGAACCAGACCATTATTGGCAATTCCTCTCATTTTACTAAATACTTGGCGCTTTTATTTGTCACGAATGTTTTTTAACATGTATTGAAAATTTTTTTTAGTTTACCACGCACAGAAATAATTAATTTAGATATGGAAAGATTTTCCTCTTTTGGCAGTACGTTTTTTTAAATACTACGTAACTTAAGTTTGGTAATAGGGTGTACCTGAAATAATAAAAAGGGAGTATGGTAAAGTCAGAAAACTAACTTTTTATTACATAACGCAATCAAAAAAGAAAAAAAAATGAAACCAGATCTTCCTGAGTGCACTGCTGAGTTGCTGCGCCATGAAGGAAAGCAGATAGCTGAATCATATTTACTTTACAAATACAATATCATGCAAGAATAAAATTTTTAAGTTTGAGATAATTTACAAGCACAGATCAGAACATGTAGAAATCACTATCTAAGCATCCGCCTCCGGCAAAATTAGCAGCTGGTATGCCGCTTAGTATGGAGTCGCAGAGACTTTGGATGGCAGATATGAATAACACAGCTCACAGTCCATGTGACTTCAATACTACGCCAAATTTATACGTTATACTGGAGGGCGGATGATGTCTTGCCAGTATCTCTGCAAGCATTGAGCAGATATTTCTATCTGGTGAGAGATCTGGAAAGCACACTAACCGAGGTAGAACACGAACTCTCTGTGCATTCAGAAATATAGGTCAGTATAAGCAGCATACGGCTTTTCAAGATGGGGTTATGGAGGCCCTGTAGAAGAGGCATAGCCATTAACATTAAAACCTAAGAAATGTAACTCTGGCTGTTCAAAATACCATATATTTGAAGTAGAGATAAATGTATTTATTCTCTGTGGCAATAGTATGACGATGAAGAATGTTAAGCTTCCAATTTTTTCCCTCCTCAGTGCCTTCACCCACAGATATGGTTATCATGATGCTGTGAGGAAAACCGACATTCTTCAGAAAAGATGTTGATGGGCTCAAGTCGTCGTTGATGGGTCATGCCGTCGATACGTCCAAGTCCTTGAATTATTGCAAATACTGAATCTTGAAAGCGTCAAGCGAAGCCGAAGCGATTGTCACCTTCCTGAATATCCATGGCGCTACAGACGTCGTTGCAAAGTACTGAGAATACTTGGTGCTGTGCAGCATACCTAGTTTGCTGATCTAAGGGCCATGATGTCACTCTAAGATCTGTATTAGCCATATGAAATGATGCCTATCCTCTCAGATATTGGTGAGTATAGGTGTGCTGCTAAGATCTCGTACATCTCTGTGTGCCCCCTTCCATATCCATCAACTGCAAATTCTTCGTGACAATCATCAGATATTGATTAGCTCGAGCAGTAGTTACACGATACAATAATCTACAGCGGGTAAAATAAAATTATTCCACTATCGGATTCTGAGATTCTTGGAACGAGTTCTTACACAAAGCAAAACATGACCTCAAAAACAAAAGTAACAAATTATAGTAATTTCCGAACCAAAAAGTGGAATTTCAATCAATCTTATTACATTGTTTCGCGGTATCATTCCTCTGAGCCATAAATTAAATGCTAATTATTTGCATATCCTATAATGAAAATTCATGCAAATTTCAGGCGTGTCGTGCACATTCTTCAGGATGTAGCAGTTTTAATGGCTAGCAGTGTAGCTAAATGCATAAAAACGAAGGTCTTGATTCCTCAGGGAAGAAAGCCCAGAGAGTCTACCTGAACAAAGCTTCTAAATACTCATATTACATTTAAAGTATCTAAAATGTTGTTTCTTTTTATTATTTCTTAACTTTAAAAATATAAAATTAGAAGCAAGACTAAAATGCGGAGCTTCATATTTTATTTTTTATGCTCTTCCTTTAAAAAATCAGACATTGGGCAATTACTTCAGTTACTAAGAAAAATAGCTTAAAAAAGAACTGCATTTTTTTTTACTTAAAACTGTTATTATAAATTATAATTTATAATATGGAGTTTTAATTATAATTTATAATATGTTTATATAATTTATAATTTATAATAAACGAGGTAAATAATAATTTATAATACGCTAAATGACAAGATTGTTTAAGCATTTTCAAAATTAATTTTATTGACAGTCAAGTCATAAATACCATAGAATAACCTTTCAGAAGAAATTTTTCCATGTCGGAATCTACATTTTATTTCTATACATGATTATCGAATAGATAAACGACTTAACTGCATTATTTTGGTCACCTCTCTTTGATTGAATGAAGATTTGTAGTATAATAAAAAAGAATTCTTTAGATTTTCCCATTTTTCAGGCTTTTTCTAGAAAAAACAAGATTCTATTTTAACCGTGTAAGCTTTTATTTTGCATAACACATACTAAACTAAAATTTTTGGGAAAAAATGCACAAATAGGTGAAATATGCTTCTTTTATAAAATAATTTTAAATGAAAGATATTGAATTATAATGCTATTTCAACAAACATTTTTTGCGAAATATATTTTGTATGAAACATATTTGCTTCAATGGTAGCTATACTGTACGTTGAAATAACTGTAGAAGAAAGGGCTTTTCGTAACAGGTTTTGCTCTGAGCTTTTATTTTGTAAATCAGAAATTAGTTCCAGAGAAAATGTTTTCCATTTATTGTACTACAGAAGTATGATAATTTGATAATTCATTTCTTAACACGTCGTAATTCTTAACACATATTAAGCAAAATTTTAAGCCTTTTTTTAGATGAAAAACGTTGACCATATATTTTTTGCAAAACGGTACAGCAGCAATGAACTTAGCGTTCAGGTAAATTTGACAAATAAATGCATAGTAATTTCACCTGTATTGATTACTCATAAATGCTTTCGTGCTACATTGAAATCCATTTCTCGTGTTAATTTTTCTCTTGAATTCTAGAAATATTTTAAAATATGAATATCTTTACGACGACTCGAAAAGAAACACGTAGATGTAAAATTTAAAACTAGGCCCAAAGAAAGGAAAAAAAAAATATCCCTGTAGCAAAAGAACAGGCGTAGCCCTTTCTTTATGTTCCCAAATATACATTTTATAATTTTTTTTCGTGGATTTGAAATAGAAAATGCTATAGATTTTGTTTCATTTATGTTACCTATTTATTAACTTAATAGCCCCTTGGAAATTCCTTTTTATTATGCCTAATCATTTAATTAGTTACAATTAATGCTAAAAAATTCCCTTGAATATGATGCTCCATAACATGTCCTTGCCGTTTTTGCAAATAAATTTGATTTTGCCTCATTTATTTATTTATTTTGGTCCCACCAGTTATTTAGAATTATTATTATTACAGTTATTTAGTATTGATTATTTATTATTTATTTAGAATTTGTCTCCACTTTCAATGACAGTGATAACAGTATATATCATAGCTAAGGCCGGGAAACTTGTAAAAACTAAGCTATTTTTAGCTCAAATTTTCGTTAACTACTTCGAATTTTCTTTATTTTTACGAACTAGAATCGCAGCTTCTTAGGACTTGCATGTTATTACAGCTTAAGTAACACTTCGTAATAATATCTCCCAGAAATTATTAGACTTTATAAAAGCCAACTGACTGGCTGGAAATTTCTAAACATTTGTCTTTTAATTTTTTTTCTTAATTTCCATATACTATATATTTTGTAGTTCTGCATGTAAATTCATGGAAAGATTTTAGAGATACGCGTTGGAAAACAAATATGTGGTACTTTCAAGCACCTTGAAAACAGTGTAATGTCTTTTTCAATATTCGCTGCGCAGCAAAATTAATGATGCTTTTGCAAGTAGCAATTGGCAACTTATAAGAAAACATATGTAATAAATTCTTTGCTTGGCCGTGAGAAAATGTGCATATTGACTCTCTGCCTATACATGTAATGGCGTTAAAAGCATCTTTTATTATATAATAATGATACAAATATAAAACAAATTACAGCAGCATAAATTATTAACCACATATATTATTAACAAAATATTATAAACCACATAAATTAGATGCATTATAAATTATTTTGGTTAGTAATATTATTAAAAAATACAAGTATTCAGTGTTAAGAATCACATAAGAAGTTTTTGGCAACTAAATTAACTAATCAATGTGATGTTTTAATTCTAAAGGTAACTTAAAGATCATGTCCACGTCGAATAGTAACAAATCTGAAAATCAGCAATTTTCTTAGCAGCAAGAAGGATAAATGCACGATTTTATGCATTGTAGAAAAGCAATACTTAACAGGTGCGTGGGTGATAAATGCCACAATAGAGTAATGTACTATCATAAATGTAGCGTGACCAAAAAAAAAAAAAAAAAAAAAAAAAAAAAAAAAAAAATTGAAAGCTTCGACTGCTGATATTTCTAATGTCATGACTATAGACAGTATGTAATTTATTTTTGACTACATAATCTGTTACGCAAGAATTTTACTCAGCACTTTACGACAGAAACTGGGTTGAACTGCAGGCAAGAAACCTTAATAACTGAATTCAATAAACATTTACGGGCATCACATGGAAGAGAAAAAAGTAGAGAAAATGCAACATTGCTTGAAGGACTGTCTTTCGCAGTAAATCTTTCAAGCAGTGTAGAACGACGGGAAATCTTGGACGTAAACAAGATTGATTGATTTGCAGGTTGAAACTGAAAGGCTAGAGGTGATCTGTGAAGCCTCTTCTAGACAGTATATTGTTAGGCGATGGCAGTAATACAATATTTGTCTAATTTCGTGCATTTAAAGTTCAGAAAAGATTGTCAGTTGTCTGACTGAAAGTCAAACAATCTAGCTTTCTTTAAAATTCAACGTCATTATAAAATTTATACACATTAAATAAATATTTGTTTTCTTCTGAATTAATAAAAACTAAGTTAGATGAATGTTTCTCTGCTTTTTAACGAAATGCCATCTCTCGCTTTCTAACAGTTGCAGTTACCACTAACATTTCAATAAAGAGATAGCCCTCGTGCTTTACCGTCATCAATTAACCAATTAATACCTCAAATACGAAACCAATTAATACCTCAAATTACAAAGGAAGAGAAAATAAATAACTGAAGCAATAGCGAAAAGCAATTTAACCATGTTTAAGTATGCTCTACGGTTTAGTGCCGATTGAGCCCTTTCCCAAAATAGCCTTCACACTTCTGTTCCCGTTTGAGCCTTTGAGAGGAAGATTCAGCAATTGTATTCCTAATTGAATCGGAGTCCAATCGGAAAATAATTAATTTCATTTGAAATGAAATCTGTGTTTTTAACGTCTCTTTCTATAGATAAGAGAGCATTAAGTAAGTGTTTTCAATGGCATAACACTTCTTTATTTTGTATTATTTTAGGAGAACCTTTTAATCTCGTTTTACACTTTTCCAAGATATGCTGCAAGGCAGCTTGTTATCTTCTCTCAAAAATCTTAGCCGTTAATAATATTTTATCATAATTTTGAAACTATAATATAACTTTGTTTAATTTGTTTTCAAAATTAAAATATTGAGTTTCGAAAGCATCTCTATATTAGTTTAGAACATCAGAAGAACATTAGAAGTTCAAAAAAAAAAAAAAAATGCTCCTAAAAATTTGTAAATTTGCCTGAACGATCAAATTTGAATATAGATCTGAAAGATCAAGCGCCTGCTGAAAGATCAAATCCGATAATAATCCAAACCACATAATTGTTTTGGTAATACATAGAGGTTAAGTATCATAAACTCATCCTCCTTTATAATTTTATGTGGGGCTGAGCGAATATGTGAAGGCTAATATAGGAAGGATGGTCAGCAGCTATTCCCGTTTCAGACTAAATCGGGAATAAAATCGTCAATGCTCTTTTGGGACAAGGGTGCTTTGGCCCATCACTTTGTTATACATATCATAATACATTAAGTTAAAAAGTCAAAACTGACAAAGGACAATATATACTATTAATAGAATGCTTGAGCTTGCGAATTTGAAAATAATTCTTTCATATAATAAGGTTGCGTTTTACTTAGTTTAAGATCGGATCCACATGCAATTAATTTGCCATTACATATTTTCTAATTACTTTTTAATTTCCATTCATTTTACTGGAAAAATTTCAGTATTCTTTGTCGAGGAATTGCAACATTTTTTTTTTTTTTTTTTTTTTTTTTTTTTGAAATTAGACGATTTCGTAGTCATTGGGTAATGGTTCAGAATAAATGACGCATTTTTGTTATTTCCTAACAATTCACAGCGTCTCGTAACGTCGCCAAAATGTCGCATAGTATCTTTTCACACCTCCAACGACATTAAATGACCTCTGTACATCTGTGACTTCATCTACCCCATACTTACAAAATTGTAGCATTTCAGTCAGAAGCTGAGAGTAAGGGACAATCAAGTCGATGGTGCTGCTTTATCAAGCATCATTGTCACAAAAATCGAATGCTTACATTTCTTCCAGGTTGCGAGTAATTTTGTTTCGTAGAAGATCAATTCAAATAATGCTTATTTTTGATGTAATACAAAAACAGAGACCTCATAATATAAATTCTAATGTGTGCGCCCTCCTGTGGACATATTCGCAGTGTTAATTGCTATAGCATATGCCCTAAATTCACTGCAATGTACATTTTTTAAAAGTCTACTGGCTTTTGCATCACCTGTATTTCAATAATGATAAAACCAGTAAAATTTCTATCTTTACATGAGGAAAGTACGAATTTTTAGATTTTCTAACTGCACAGAATTTCATAAATTTTCCTCTAAGTTACGTGCGAAAAATATCACAAATAAAAAGTTCATTTCAGTTCTTTATCTTTAATACGAAACAACACATTTTTTAAAAATTTAAAATGAAACATGAAAAATAAAAATTTCAATTGGGCATAAAGACGAACAAATTGAATTCAAAATAAACATTTGCTTTTGAAAAAAAAAATAATAATCATAGAATGTGATTCTTACACTGAAGACACAGAAAAAAACTAAATGTAAAATATTCGTTTAACTTAAATCTAGTTAGTGCTCATAAATAAATAAATAAATAAACAATGAAAAACGTAAAATGAGATTTAAAAAAAAAACCTTTGATTTGATATCATTTTATTATTGCCATTCCTCTTTAGGTATTGACTTTTTATGACTTTCTTCTCCTTATCTTATGTGTATTACTCGTTCAGCTAACCAGAAAAACAACATTTCTGAAACAGGGGCAGGGGGATCTTAGCTAAGGAATTCAAAAAATATTTTTTTTAACTGCTTCCCTTGTCTACTTTCGAAGCCGTGAGTTCAGTTGTGATTGGTTTAAACCTCAATAACTGTCGAGTGGAAATGAAGCCATGCACATTGTAAGAGGGGAATAAGCCAACAGATTAGGCGTCACACTGTGTGGACATCATAGCCTAATCACAGTCAACTTCTAGCCACAGATGGATACGAAGCCCCGCAGCGCTGTGCCGTGTCATATACTTGTTTAAAGGCGAATACACTTCTAGTTTCCTACACATTTAGGATACCAATGAGACTAACAGAATATGCGTAGCTTTGCTGAGCAGTTGTGCCAGACGTAATGTAGCCGTATATAAGAGTGATGATGCTGTAAAGTTTGTTTTCGGTTAGAGGGAATTAAAAAGTGGAAAATAAAAAGTGAAGAGGAAAAACAAAAACAAAATGTGTACAATTAATGTCTTTTCCTGTTTGGCGGGAGGTATACAAGTGATTTATTGCTGAAAAAATATTTTTATTTCTGCGTCACCTTTCATGATGAGGTCTTAAAGGTACGGACGGTTAAAGTAGTTGAGTGTTTAACTATGTTTCTTTTGCCGCTAATTCTAAGTGCTTTTTTTTTTTTTTTTTTTTTTTTTTTTTTCTTTTATGCGGCTAGTTTCAAAGATATTACTTCATTATTCTTCTCGACTTGCAGCTGATCTATTATACTAAGTCTGAATAAAACTGTTCAGCATCATTTATTTGCGGAAGTAATTGAATAAAGTCTTTGCGTAGTTAATTTAATAAATTATTTATTATTAGACTCATATTGATTAACAAGTTTAAACATGGGAATCTATAAAGCAACTATTTTTTTTCTTAGTAATTTTCACATTATGACATTTATTACAGACATACAGCATACAAATTTGTTAGGTAATCATAAGATATAAAGCACTGAATTGCTAAAAATATTATATTCACAGATTAAACGATAACTTCGCAACACACAAATTAGGAATTTTCAAAAAGGAATTTTTCCTAACAATGTAAATAACGCAAGTATCATGTTTAAGTTTTACAGAATGTGTTAACGAAATGCTAGTAGTGTACCAAAAATAAATTATAAAAGCTTACCGGTATGTAGTTGACGTCATGAGCTGCCCTGATCAGTATAGTGAGATGCTGGCTGAAATATCATTGGGCCAGGGCTCGAATCTCGGAGAAGATATGGATGTATGTAAGTGTATAATGTCTGTGCGGCATGGGGGACACTTAAAAAAAGTGGTGAGCCGAAAATACTCTCGATTAGTTTGGTGAAAACTAGGCTGGAGAGCCTCGAATCCGTTTCCCGCTCTCCATCAAAATTGGGGTGGAATTTCACAGTTAATGAGGCAGGACGATATATGTGCCAGCAATGGGGATTCTGGAATTTCCCCATTTTTGCCGGTACCTGCCATTGTCGTAAAGCTCGCAGATTTACAAGAGATGTTCGGCCTTAATGACTATTTTTTTTCATGTTTTCTACGCTACTTTCATTCATTATTCCATCTACTCACGCAGTAACAAATCAACAGACACACAGTTTTATAGTTAACTATTAATTATTATTTATTTTATTAATTATTAATTGTTTATTTTCAACATTATTTCGTTCTTTATATTTTCGTAAATGGAGGTCTTCATCAATAATCTTTGAATGGAATCAGGATATCTGCAGAAACACAGACATCCCATATTTTCGGATATCAAGATATCTGCAGAAACACAGAAATATATATATCTTCATAAATCATTAAAAATGGTGGTCTTATCAATGGTCTTTGGGTGGAATCAGGATATCTGCAGAAACACAGAAGTCTCATATTTTAAAAGAGAAAATAAAATGTGCATATTTAAATTAAGGGGTGAATATTTTTAAAGGCTGCGACTGCACTGCCTTCAAGAAGTAATGTCTTACACATTGTGATGCATAAATAAATTAAGCTATATACTGTTAGCATTGGATCTATGTCATCTGTAGCATATTTCGATATACTTTTAAAATCATAAAAATATTATTTCATATTTGTAAATAATCACTAAAAAATTCCTTAAATTTAAAATAAAGAAGCATAAACTATATGCAAGACAATTATTAAACATCATGGAATGAAATAAGCATATGTAACATATATCTGAAAAATAATGAAGTCTGCGATTTTATCCTAACAGGAAAGCACAATTTCCTAAAAAGGACCCGTTTCTTCAATTAATAACGATGTTTTTCGGTTTCTATAAACGTAAAAACGCCATGAGCTGGAATGCTCATTGCTTGTTAATCTCTAGGCTGTTGACAGAAATAAATAGTTTGCTGTTTTATTATGATGGTGGATTTAAAAATATCATCTACCCGAAACTTAGCTTAATATTGAGGATGCAGTATTCTAAAATTAGTCGAAACAAACTCTGAACTTCTGTTACGAATGAACAGAAGTTGAAAATGGGCCTATTTGTGTAATTAATATTTTAAATTAGAAGCCTAAATTTTTTCCACAGGAAAAATGGGCATTCAGCTTGTAACCTAATGTGGAGTATGTTTTTCATGCAAAGACGGAATGTAAAAAAATTATATTTTATTATATGGTTGTTGTCATATATCATTATTATATTTTTAAATATATGTTACGGTGAAACACCGAAATCTGGAGAATGTCGACTTTCACCGGTGAATGTCAACATTCACATAGTCTCTTGGTGTATGTCCGAAATATTTTCCAAATACTCTTATTTTTGACTTACACCGGTCAATGTCGACATTCACCATGTACTAATGGTGAATGTTGAACATATAACAATATTATATTTTCTTCTCCGTAATTCAGTCGCGAATAAACGCACTTGAGACTTGAAATAAGAACTTAAGAACATGAGAACCTAAAACACACAATACATTCAAAATGAGAAAGGAAAATAAGAGAAGTTAAAAACTTACTTAATTATACAGTACGTTCTAAATGAGAAAATAAAATAACAGTAATAAAAACTTAACTAAATTATGTGATTCAAATCTTATTTATTGCAACAACTTAAACTATTATGGCACTTTATGACCTCTCTTTTCGACTTTCACCAGAGCATAGCTGTGATTTTCGACATACACCGGTGAGGGTCCGAATATACAAGAATGTAGTGAAATATTAGATCTTTCACCGACGTATTTGGTGAATGTTGATATTCTCCGGTGAAAGTCGACATTCTCCAATTTCGGTCTTTCGCGGTAACATATACAGTACACAACCAAATGTCACCGGACACATTGGAGTTTAGAAATTTTTCGAATTTCTTAAGAAATCCTTGACGAATTGTTTCGTAACTACGGTCAGGTTAATAACACACTTGAATTCGCACTTTTTAAGGAAATTTCAATCATGAATGCATTTAGGTTGTCCAACAATAAAATGATTTAAGAAAAAAAAACTTTTTTTGATAACTCTGTATTATAAAAAAAATTTATTGCAAACTCTCTCTTTTACTTTAAAGAGCCGTTGGTGTTTTATGCATAAGATTACCAACAGAAGTGTGAGGATGTTACAGAACAAATAAGACAGACGAAATATTTTACACACAAATATATTTTATTTATAACATTTATTCATTCAAAATGATCCTATGTATTGGTCATTGTGAAACTGGCCGATGATATGAGAAATAAGATACACAATTTAAGAAGTCTGCAGTTATATTCCTACTAAACGTTATATCTATAAAGGAACCGCTGAGTGTAGTTGGATAGTACTTGGAACCCTATTCAGATTAAAATGATGTTTCATAAATTCAAATGCCTTTTCATTTCGTTTGACGTCTACATTGAAATCTCCCATCATAATAATAAGTTCTGCATTTACGTCAAAACGTACTGTTCGTTACGTCAAAACGTACTGTTTGTTACGTAGTAAACTGTTCATCTATTAATAAAGTAGTCCCAGAATATTTCATCAATGCACTACGCTAAACAAGAACATCTTCAAATCTCCTGAATTAACAGTTGGATTAATATTTATATAGGAACTAACGTTTTTTAATTTAATTTTTTGCTTTATTTTTAGAAGGGCAGCGTATATAAACATACAATGACTATCATGTAAGTTCAGAAAGATAATAGTCAGATGGATTGCAGTTATTTCTGGAATTAAATGAAAAATAAGTGCTTTTCTTCATTTTTTTAATTTAATTATTTTTATAAACTAGATCAGTATTATGCGAATAATCAAATACGTATTTGATACCGTATAAGCGACGGGGTAAAAGAGCTTGAGCATAAAATATGTATTTGATGACAAAATAAACAAACGTAAAGAGAGTTTAATTTCATTTTATTGTTTCTCTTGAACGTTGCCACATTTTCTGTAATATTGCATAATGTAAACATAAAACGGGTTGTAACCAAAACTACCATAAACAAAAGATTCACTTGGCCTTTTTAAATAATTTTAATTAAAAAAACACAATTAAGATAAAACATTACAATTAAGGGCGTTATAATTATACATTTAAGTCACAAAGTAAATCTCGGGGAACAACATCTCGGGGAAACAGCATGCTTAGTTAATGACTTCCGTACATCGACTGAAGGCTAGATAGAGTCTTTTTTGGGGGGGGGCTGGTGTTTATTCCGGCAGCCGCTAGGTGGCGCTCATTGAGCCGTAGGGTTAAAAAAATTGGAATTTTGATAAGAAAATCTTTATATCGTAGATAATGTACGTATTACTTTTACAAAAATGCATATAAATATTGCACGTGGCATATAACATATTTCATGAAATTTACAAGCTTTTTCCTGGTTTTAATGATACACGATTATCAAAACTAGAATTTTTTTATTAACATTTTGTTGTTGATCCTCTTACCGCACTCACAACTGAATTTTCACTGGAAGATGTCAGTTCAAGCACGTGATTTATTGAGCCGTGGTTAAGAATTCTGCAAACATTTCTCTACATATTCTAAAAAATGTCTAAAACCAAAAGTGCATGGTAATTTTTGGTCATATAATGTATGTTCATTGTTTAAATGAATCCTTTGATAATTTGTATTTTTAATTCATAGAAATTTATATTTATTAAATTGAAAAGTAGGAGATTAAAAGGAGGAATTCAAAATAAATATTCAAAATGTGATAAATTAGTATGAATGGACAGAAACCCATTATTTTAAATATTCTCTGAAAGCTTGGGAAATTCTTTGTTAGAGTTTAGATTATCAGCATGTAAAACCAAAAATTTAGACTTAATTTAGTATTGTGAAAAATAGACTTCTAAAAAGTAGAACAAAAATGCCCTTTCTGAGAGAAACACTTTATGGTATTGAAGATACTTAAATATGTAACTATTGTAATGGAAAAGCTCAAAACGCATCCTTTCTATATTAAAATTAAAAGATGACTAGTTTGCTGTCCGGACATTCTCCATTGACCATATTTCATAATATACTTTATATGCTTTTACTAAGGATCACAAAGCTAATTTTTTTTTTTTTTTTTTTTTTTTTTTTTTTTTTTTTTTTTCTCATTTAAAGAACACAGAGCGTGTGATAAGATTTCTTAATTTTTCACAAAAAGCTCTTAAAGGCCAAGTGCATCCAAAGTTAAGGTTTTTCTTCACTTGTTGTATAGTTTTAAATTTCATATATCTTGTGCATTATTCTTTTAAATTTTGATGCAATTACATATGCATATATATTCTTTTAAATTTTCATCTAATTGTCTGCGTTAGGCATAAAAAACGTAACACACACAAAAATATGTGCACATCTCTATTATAGGCATTGTTTATAACATTTCTTGGTATTAAAGTTTAATGAATTATACATCCGAAAAAGATTTTAAGCAAAGAAAATTTCTATTATCATAATAACGGCTAAATTTACGTATTTTTACGCAACAGGTTTTACTGTTAAATAAATAGTTAATTTATAAATCGAAATCTAAGATTCTTACTAAATTATATAAAAACTTTAAATTACCTATTACACTTTTACGAAATCAAATGCCCCCAAACAAAATCAGGATAATTTTACTTATTATTTTTACATATAAAAGGCGTAACCGATTAGAGTACATTCACTGACCAATGATATTCATTTATGGATAGATCGGAAGCAATCATCGTCTTTATTAGGAATAAACCGAAGCTTGTTTTCACCTTTTGCAACTTAATGTTAGCTTCATTTTGTGAGAAGAGAAAGCCCATTGCTCGGATCTCAATCAAAGCTGAAGTTAATTCACACAGCAGTTAAAATAGTCATTTTATAAAGTGACTATTGCTCTTGATAAATGATAGGAGAACCTATGGTTCAGCACGAAAAGAGGACCTATTTTTGATGCACAATTTCTGAAATGTATATCTATTTTCCAAAGTTTCACTGTTAACTTCACACTTTCATTTTCATTTGTAAATATATATTTGAGGATAGACAATGCGATAATTATGTATAATTTTATGATGTATTACACAACAGATTGTTTTGATAACTCATAATTCAAAACGAAATAAGTAAATGAATAAGCATTTTTTTATCTATTAAGAAACGAATGAAGATATTACGTTTCTTTCCAACATCAGTTAAAGTGAGAATATAAATAAATTTCGCAAAATAAGGTTGTTTTACATAATCATAGACATCTTTAACTAAGCTGAGAAAACTAGACACTTGAAAATATTACAATATGCGCAATAATAAATATTATTGCTCTTATTAACAGTATGAAAATATAGTGTAGAGCCATGGGAGCATAATTCTGTAGAGTAAAATTCAAACCTATAAAATATACAAGCAAATCTAGTATATTACGTTTAAGGAAGATTATGCCACAAATTTTAACGATAGTTTGATCATCATTAGGTTAAGAATTTAATATAAAACTTTATATTTAAAAATTCTAATCCCTGTAACCTGACACTTGTTCTTTAGAAATGTTTACACATACGAATTTACGTACTAAATGCTAAGGCAGAAAATGATAACAACTTTATTTCAAACAGTATTATACCTAGAGCGAATTCAGAATCGAAAGCGATTATTCTGGTTGTGTTAGTGTAAAATTATCAGTTTCAATAAATAATTAGCAAATTATACTGCTTATACTTAATTGTCCAAATTATAAACATCTTAATTTGCTCAAAGATAAAAATAATCATTTTTTTGCCATTCGAAATACACAAAGACATTTTAATTTGAAGTCAATGCCTAAAACTGTTGAATTTAGATGCTTAAAATATTGCTATTAACATTCAAATTTTTAGAATAATGTAATTTTTAAGAATATGTATTTTTACTGTTTTACAAAAATAAGGATGTTTATATCGAAACAAGTATTAAACGTGAATAAAAGCACAAATAAAATAAAAAAGTATTTTATGAGATATACTTATGTTATTTACAAAAGCTACGAATTTCATACTTCCATCATTCATGAAAGATCTGATTTTAAAACTTTAAAATAAATAAAAAAAATATGTGATGCAAATGCCATGGATTTTCCAACACCTCTCTCTTCTCACGCCTTCGCCTAAAATCCAAAACTATTCCGCCTTTTTCTGCTCGTTAAGATGCTCTTGGCTGCCTAAAAGATTCTACATAACAATGTAACGTAAGTAACAGTCTTTTATATCGTATTATTATATTTTTATAAGAATACTACTAAATTAAATAAACATGTGCAATATTCTAAAATTTTAATTTATTTGAGAACTCCCCATCTATTTAAAGCATTTTGAAGACTTCGCGAAATAATTTGGGATTATATAATGCTTGTTTAACTCCTTTGTTAAAAATTTACAATTTCTATCATAATGATAAACGCTTTGAAAATGACAACGACATAATTTTCTATTGAAACTGAAATTCAAATGGTATTCTCACAGACAAGCCACTTCTGATTCTGATGAATTTTCACTGCTAAATATTAACATAATTCAATGCTAATTATTGACAAATTAACATGTTTAATGCTAAATATTAATATATTAACATAAATATTAACCTAATTTATATTTAACAGCTAAATGATTAGTTTTCCAGTTCTGTTTTGGCTTACTCCGGACGCAGATGAATAGTTTGTTTTATGGCAATTTATTGCTGCAGCATTATTCGTCATGCGACTCTCGAATTATGATTTGATTTTATCATATTACCATGTATTTATTATATTGGCTTCTAATGTTAGCTTAAGACGAAAATATGTTTATGTGAGCTATCAGAAACTCTCCAGTAACTTACTGATTGTTCACAATTGAAATGAAAAAAAATTTAAGCATACAAGACAGAGCTGAAACTTTATAAAAATAGAATCACTGAAGAAAAACAAATTTTGCCCAGATGATCAAATTATGAAAACATACACTTCTTTCAAAATGATTCGACAGGGACAATAAAATTATTAATATGTAATTCGTCAGAAAATAATCCAATTTGAGTAGCAGATTTTTATTCGAACTCAGTAAGTTAGATATTTCACCGCTTTAATGAAAAAATACATGACTGAAATTAAATATTAAATTAAGGAAGAAACAAACAAGATAAATTGTAAAAGTATCTGTGAAGATGAAACGGCAAGTGAAGATGGGAATACCGAAGTAATTCAATAATTACTGATGTAAAATTAAAAATGGAAAATTTATGAAATTAAAGTATTTTATATCGTAGCTAAAATTATAAATATTTCGTAAACACATATTGCGTATTGTTTCCCTCAAGCATGGAGACTTCTTCAAATCGTTCAAGAAAGTACGAAAATTCCGCTTTCTTTGTGTATTGAACCATGTTATTAGTCCAAAGGGGCAATTTGCCCTGAAGGACTATTAATTTCGTTTTGGGATTTTGAGTTGGAAACTTTAAAAGCCTGCATCACTTTTCAAATCCTTGATACCGTATATTATCGCCCTGTCTTACATTTATTTAAAGAAATTAAATAATGAAGAATCTGCATAAATGTATGTTTCTCGCATTGTGATAAAACAACGCTACCTAGAGCCATCCAATTTTGAATGACGTAATCCTACTGCGAATATGGTCATCTGTAACCCCAAATTTGGAATTTGTTTTATTAGCTATTTCATATTTTGTAAAACTTTAACGAATTTTTGATTAACAAGCTCACCGATTTAAAAGCAAGCAATGGCAACACTGTACGGGGGGGGGGAGAAGGGGAAACCTTTTTATCTCCAGCGCACGAGACTGTGTATCGAAAATTCTAAAGTCATGCTCATTTTAAAATTGTTTTGCGATATTGAAGTGAATTTTATGGTTTAAGTGCGAAAAACGTGATATTTAATAAATAAAGGTAACACACAAAACGTTAAAAAAACGCCCCTTTGGACGTAATTTAAAATCTGAAACCTTTCAGATTTTTTTATTTATGTGGTATTTTTTTAGATTTGAACAAAATTTTTGAAAACTATAAATCCGATACTGCAAGAGAAATGGAGAAGATTAATCATGTAGAGATAGAAAGTGGATGGTTTAAAAAGTACTTAATGTAAGATACTTTTCCTAAAAACGTAAGGAATATTTACACGTTAATCAAGATGCATTACCTGGTGCTAGCGTCCCATGTACCTCAATCTTACAATACTGATATACGTGTTAAAGAAATAAGTATACAACTTTTACAGCTTTCTATGGAAAATAATACGCTATTGTTACAATGCGTGGTATTGTTCTTTTAAAAGTGTCTGTTAAGAACAGGAGCCTTGAACTACAGCGAACCCGGACCTAATAATAAAAAACCCAGTAAGTTATAATTATACTTTTAAAATGTTTCAGATCTTTATTATCCAATTCCAGTAATAAAATCAATTCTCGCCTAGCTTCCCAATTTCGGGAGCGGAGACAGACTTAATTTATCATACCACCTCTCAGCGGGATAAATTTTAATAGAGCTTTTAATTCAAATCGCGATGAAACAGATCTTGCTATCTCTGCGACAGCTTTACACGCTTGCACCCAACAGGGGTTCCAGGGGGAAAAGACAATAACAAATGTTCTTGAAGAGCACGAGTTTCTAAAAGCAAAAGCAGGAACTGCAGCAATATAGCTCCTGGTGCTTTATTGTAATGACATTGTTGTTCCGTTACGTGTTCCGCCTACATTATCAACGTGCATTTAGCATCGTAGGATCCTAATCTGAAGGATAATATCTTTATTCACTGAACAAGAGAAGTAGTGCTAGTGATATTTATTGCGGCGTAAGAGAGCAATAATTATCAGAAATGAAATACGAATGCATTTCTTAAAAACCTTTTATATTTGGAAAAGCATCATGAATGACAAATGGTAAGAACTTTTTCTTTAACTCATAAATAAAAATTATTTAAATGTTTTTATGTTTTTTGAAACTGATACACTAATTATTCTTGCGCTAGTATGCATTTGTGATGCTATTATTATTATTATTATTATTATCATTCAATCAGTGTATCACTCTTGTGTTCATATTTTCTCTAATAAATTTGTCCATCAATGTTGTGTATCTTTTTCTCTCAAATAAGTATTTTTTGGATTTAAAATGAAATTTATCAGAGATAATAATAATGCAGATTGTATTACGTAATAAATATTAAATTTTGTAAGCGCTTCTTGGCTTATTTTTGTTGAGCTGTTAGTCAGTAATAATAGTTACACAGTCCTTGGCAGTGTAACTATTATTAGGCCTTCCATACTGGATTCATCATAAAACGTTAACGTTTCAGGACGTTTAAAAATGTATCTTCTTTCCTTTGGAATGATGTCCGTAACACGAAAATTAGTTACACGAATTCCTACTTTATCTTAAATGCAGCAAAAGATAGTACTGGATAAGCCAAATCAGTTTTAACCACAGAACAAAATAACTTAATTAAGACATATTTTCTCGTCTTAACATTCATTTCTCCAACAGCAGTAAATCTAGATTAATTTACAAACCAAAAACATCGCGTCTTCTAATTTCATTAGAAGACAAAATGAAACTGATCTTGACATATTTAATGAAAACCTGATACATTATAAATGCACAAACTGGAAAAGCAAATCCAGCTGTGCTCAGGTTTTAGACATAAGACATAATTTTTTTTTTCTTTTCAAAAATATCTCTCATTAGGACCTCTAGCACACCAGCTTACTTCCCCTTCTTAATTAACATCATTCTCTCTTTCTTGACCGCATCCGAGACGACACCAAAATAGACTAAGGAAGAAAGTGTAAGGCCTTCTGAAGTGAGTTTAGATAAGAATGAAGTTCTGGAAACAAACGTTAGATACTTTAAGATGAAGTATTGCTTTGTATGCTAAGTTCTGTAGAATTCTCGGGTTCTAAAAAGTTTTCGGAAGATTTATAAGGTATTTCTCCCTCCCTTTATAGCATGCCTTCGTGGTGTAATGGTCAGAAAGCTCGGCGTGTATTTGAGAGGTCCGAGGTTCGAGTCCCGGCGAGGGCATTGCACATTGTTCATGTCTCCTGCTTCGAAATAATCTAATGTCTCTACAAATTAAATTTCACTGTACTGAAAAGGTTTAGCAATACTGGATCCTGAAATATGCAAATCAGAATGTTTCTGGGTTAAAATGAATTACAGGATTAATGGAAGTTAATGTATAATAAAAGTCCGAAAACGTGACTATTAAACAAGTTTATTTTTCCCATTCTGTAAAAAAAATAATTTATTATGTTTCTTTAATTATAGCGATTTTTTTGTTGTTATTAAAAAAAATTAAATAATTTATTTTTGCAATAATGGTGTCATTTTTCGTGTAAGTAGATCTGCGTCAGCATTACGAAATTTCAAATTACGAATTTGAAGTAAAAAATTGCATTATTCATCTTACACGAGTCTTCTTAGCAATCGTTAAAGACAAAGCTTTTGGGATTTTTGCCTAGTCAAAGATGCAATTAATTTGAATATCAAAATATAGTCAGAATATGCATGCAGGCATGAATATCTCAATACTCACAGAAGACTTAGAAACAAGGAGATTATATTGCAAGGAACTTATTGTCAGAAACACTGAACAGTCACAAAGAAGTCTGAAGAATTATATTAAAGCTTAATTTATATTAACTCTGATGATAATTTTGCTTTGACTGTTAATTAATATTACGACGGAAGAATCTGCGCAGTGTTACTGAAAGTTTATATGACGTTTTTTCCTATGACTGCGCTGTAAAAATTTTACATTGTAATATTTTCTCAATTTCCCAGCAAATGAAGCCATTCGACACCCGTTTCTTTGCAGCCATAAGCAAATTTTCTACCCTTAAACATAAAAGTAGAGAATTTGACTTCAATAACACATAAAAAGGAACCACGCACTCGTAAGAAAGTACTGAACTAACTTCCCTGTGGTGGAGCTTGACATACACCAGAAAGGAAGAATATTTAAAGTACCAAATTGACTGTGGAAATTGGTAATCCATCGTTTCAAATAAAGCCATCGCACCGTCCATAACTTTTTTATTGAGTTCATTTCTTTATGCAATGGAATCATAAAAACCAAACATAAAAGACTTTCCAGAAGAGGCACATAAATTTGCTGGCAATTTCTGAATTCGATTCCCCACCAAAACCCCTATTTCTCTCGTTGACACGGTGCAAAAAGCATGGATGGGGATCATATGAAGGAAAAGAGCAATGAATATCTGAATAAGTGCATTTCTACCAACAACAACTTGAAGAAGAACGATACGTGTCAGATCATACATCGTCGCAACAATGGACTTTGCTGTAACCTATTCAAGTCAAAGCGAGGTACGCATTGTGGAAAATGGTGGTTTTAGGGGCTATGAGCTTTTGGTGAGACAGAGGGGCAGCATAAAGCCATGAAGCGATGCTGACGGAATCATACTCCGTGTCAATATCAACAACGTCCTGACACGATATATAACTAACGCCATTGACGCAACCATAATGGAACTTGATTAAGAGCTCAACTAGTCCCTAATGCGGAGAATTACGCGTACGGTTTTGGATGATCGGTTACAACCAGCGGTTGAGGTGGGTCGGTGAGCGACCGGCTGTCGCCAAAAGCCCATGTTTACGCCGTGGGGCCCTTACCAACATTGCGAATATGCAAACGATGGTATCTTTTATCCTCGGCCGCAATAAAAAAATCTTTCCTTTATTTTAGAAGCATTCACAAAATATTAATTTAGACCGAGCTATTTAAGCCATTAATTTTTAGAAAATATATCTTTATATGACGAGAAAAAGGAATATTCTAATGTACAAGTTAGGAGGGAAAAGAAGAGAAAATTAAATACAAAACATAAATAAGAGGACTGAAAATGTCAAGTTAAATAAATATAAAATTTCGAGTCAGTTTGAAGAATTTTACACTGCTTATAAAAATAATTAAGCATTCTCTGGCCAGAGCGCTCGGCAAATTTAAAATACGCGAAAGCTATATTTAAAATATGCTGTAACTAAGCAGGATTTTTGCATTTAGTTTTCTTATTCAACAAATGTGAGGACCAAATCACAGAGATAAAAACTAACCTTAAACCATGTAATTAATTTATAAATGCAAACTGGATGATCAAACATGCTTTGTTTTCTTTCAATGCAAGATACTTCTAAACATACATATAACATAGTGCCATTCACTAAGATATATCATTAGCGTAGCACATTGCGCTTATGTATACGTCTTTTCTGCTGTTCTAATAGCCCGTACCTATTCTATAAGTAATACCTCCCATACGTCTATTCAGAATTTAAGCGCAGTTTGACACTGTTTTGAAATTACTATGAATATAACTCATTTAAAAAAATTGAAATTATTGAACGCTAAAATAGCATTCCATTACACGATTTCTGTTTCAAATTGGAAACCTATTTCAAAAATAAAACTATAGTTTTATTTTTGAAATAGAAAATAGTATACTATTTGTTACACGCGATTTGGCCTTGCGTGTACTACCATTATTATAATTAATAACTGAGATGCTTAAACACATTCGCTTCGGCTGCAAAACATTTTCATGCCATTAAATTTATTAAGTTATGAAATAAATAGGAGCAATTTTTGTGACAGTATCCTTTAATCTGAAATAACTGTTGTCCACCAGCGACTGAAGAGGTAAAGTGGCTGAATACAGGTAGTTCCACCCTGGGCTCGATTCCAGGCGAAAGGGAAAGATCAAAAAAGGAAGACAGCCACATTAAAATGGGAATAAAAAGGACAATTACCAAATTAAAACTAAAATTTCTTTCATATTTTGTACCTTACACACAAACACACACAGATATATATATTTATATAATGAAGAACTGGTGCCAATTCATAATGCCCATATACGAACTAATAGGCTTTCATATATATATATATTTACTAAAGAAATATTGATTATATTATCTCCTAATATAAATTTAGTAGAAGTATCTAAAAAGAGTGAACCCATATGTAGGAAGTTTAATTCCGAAAATTGTGTTTTAAAGTAACTTGAATGTAAATTGTTAAAAATGTTTTACGGGGACTTGAATTATATATATATATATATATAAGTGGCAAGACAACAGGAATTAGAGAGACCATCATGGTCAAGAATTTTGCATTTTGAGCTGAAAAATAAAAAAAAAAAAAAAAAAAAAAAAATTTAGAAGTAAGAGGAACATTTAAAAGCTTATGCTAAAAAGTTCATTTGACTCTACAGTTCTTTTGCAAAAATGTGAAATCGTTCAACATCTAGACACAATAAAGTAGTAAAAGCAATCTCGTAAAAAACTAAATGTTAAAATTACAAGTCAAAATGACTTCAAAATCAAAAAGGGGTAGGAAAAATTAATAAATTTTAACGCACAAAATATTATCAAAGGACTGTTGTAAAAATTAAACAAATTACAAAAATACATGATATGCACAAAAAAAAAAAAAAAAAAAAAAAAAAAAAATGCAACAAATGGTAAACAGCTCAACTCGAGGTTTGCGCCGGATTTATCAAGGGAAAAGCAACTGAAAACTCGAATCAAGTTGATACCTATAGCACGTTTCATCAAACGATAATAACTGAGACTATAAACGAAATTTCACTATTAGAAAAGTCCAACTACTAAAAACTACAATGATCCAACTACAATGATCTAAAAAGTTTGGTAAGTCTCAATCATATCGCTCTTTTCCCGACGCGCCGTAATTTAAATTGAAAATGTAAAATTTACTATTAAACAAGAAAAAGCTACACAAGTAAGCTCAGTTATGCAAAGGTACAATAAAAGTAAAATAGCTAAAGGCTATTGCCGAGCTATAATTTAAATTGTAAATACAAAACATACTATTAAACAACAACAACTACAAAAAATTAAACACGAACGCCTAATTAGACAAATGTACATTAAAATAAATAGCTTAAAAAGCTATTAGTCTAAAAATTACACAGTTTTAAGGGATAACAATTTTAAGCGATAGATGTTGAATGATTTTACATTTTTGCTAAGGAACTATAGAGTAAAATGAATTTTTTAGCATAAGCTTTTAAATGTTCCTCTTACTTCTAAAAATTTATCTATCGATTTCGTGAGTGAACAGATATAGGTCCTTCTTAGGAGCAAAATATGTTTGCCAAGAAAAGATTCTTAGACTTCGTTTCTCACCCCCTCGTATAAACGCAAAGAAAAGGGGTTATGATTAAGTCATACATTTTCTAGCCTATTTTTGCATTTGACTTTTCCTAACGACCAAATTTTGCAGCAGCTTTTTTCTACTTTTCTAGCTGATAGCCTGTTGCTGATAGCCTTTTCTACTTTTCTAGCTGATATGTGTGTGTGTGTATGTATGTAACATCGGTATGGCCATTAGCTCTTCTCGATATCTAGTCAAAACTACTCCTTTTGTGCTTCTTTATGTCAGTTTTTGCATCATTCCTTATACATGCCTGACTTTTCTGTTGAATAATTTCTTGTACATGTCTTGTCAGTCGAACATATAAGAACATTTCCATTGCAACTGTAAATCGGCAGACTTATTGTTCACTTCACACTGAAAGACCTTGCTATAACAAATAAGGGATTTTCATCTTTATGGATACCAATATATTACGAAGTTTCTAAACTATTTTCAAAAGATTTCACACCATAAACCAAAGTAGTATAACGCAACAGGCTATTATCTAGAAAAGTAGAAAAAAGCTGCTGCAAAATTTGGTCGTTAGGAAAAGTCAAATGCAAAAATAGGCTAGAAAATGTATAACTTAATCATAACCTTTTTTCTTTGCATTTATACGAGGGGGTGAGAAACGAAGTCTGAGAATTTTTGCTTGGCAAACATGTTTTGCTCCTAAGAAGGACCTATATCTGTTTACTCACGAAATCGATAGAAGTTTTTTTCAAAATAGGGCCAAATTATGATTGCTTCTTATCAAATCTAAAATTAAGAAATATGGTTAACATATAAGACTTAAATTAGAAAATATGGATATTTCCGATTGAAATGGGAATGAAATTGTCGTAGCTCAGTTAGAAAGAGGCTGAAATTAGACATCACCATATTACTAGAACTTGTATGTTATAATACTCCATAATCTGATTGTTGTTTCGCATTCTACCCACTTATAACTATCTGTAATCGGATTGTTTTTATAGATTCCTCTTACTAGCGTTTGTAAATTCGTTATATTTCGATGGTTACTATAACTGCCTCTCGTTATAGCGACCATCCCATTATAACGAGCGGTGCAAAAAGTCTCCAGCTGATCAGAGCCCGTTAAACAAATTTTCGCTATAGTGACTACTCGTTATAGCGTCCTTTTTGTGTAAGATGCAAGAGGTCATTCATTATAAGAAGCTTTGATTGTAGTTTCTTTCAATTCGACTGTTTTTACATATCCTTCTTCCTAGATGGCGCTAAGTGTCATTTGTGCCGTCTTATAGTGTCCGATAAAATGCGTTTACGTCGACAGAATTCTCGCCCGAGGATTCCGCTTCTCAAAATGTAGTGATTCACTTTTCTTGTTCTACTTGTTTTTGTTCTCTCTTTCTCTTCCTTTTCCCCCGAATCAGCATCAAGTAAGAGTAAATTTTGACGCTTATTAAATTTTCAGTCGATTCTCCTCGCTTGCGAGATTGGTGTTTTTAATATTTATTTAGTCAGTTATAAAACATTTTTAATATTCATTTATTTCAATTTCTACTGAAAATAATTTTATTATTTTAGCTGTTCCTCTACATCTTTTTTACTTCTGTCTTACAAATGCGAATAAGATATATACTGAAATAAATGTTTAAAATCGAGTTTTTTTAAAGCGATTATAGTAGTAAAAAGGCCTTATGCAAAATTCCTGCTGTAGGAGCATGGAGGTAGGAAAGGGAGGAGGGGCCATTCCGCGCTGGAAGTGAAGCATTGCTTTGAAGCTTGGGTCACCAGACGGGGTGTTTTTTGTTTACATTCAGAAGCTCGCTTGACAAAATTCTGATAGTATTTCGACACACGACAGTTCCATAGAAATCGAAAAAAGGGACACTCTCGCATGAAAGAAACATTCATAGTGTGATGGATAATAGCAATTTGTATAGTTTACTGACATTTACGCAAAAATCACATCTTGGTTATTTTTCGATAACTAACAACAGCGATTTTGATTATGAATTTGTTTTATAAAATTCTAAGCTGTTGCACTACAAAAATATAGATTTTAAGAAAATTGCTAAAAAGAGATCGGCCAAAATTTATTTTCTAGAAGATTTGAAAAGTTTGAAACTTGATGGCTAAATGTAAATATAAAATTATGTATGTTAAAATATTTGTAATTAGGCACATAGGTCAGATTAAGTTTTTATTAAATAGAGTAACGCATGCAAGGGCTATCTGCCTAAAGAGAGAGATGCCATCGTGGAGGAATTTTGAAGAAAAACTGACCTTTGAGTGGGTATTAAAAATAATACTTATAATTTTCATTCAAATTATATTCATATATATTTTTTATGTAAAACTTTCGGGTGTATGCTAAATTAGTGTAAATTACTTTACACGAAAAATATAGTGAATGCACAAAAATTAAAGATTTGTACATGCCGGAAATGATAAATAGCAAATATGTATGGGTATTTATGCATGTGCTTGCAAAAAGCATGTATCTGCCTTTGACAAAATACTTAAATATTCATTAAATTATTTATAAATGTATTTGAAATGAAGAATTTATTCACTTATAAACAACTGTGATAGTACTGTGAAGAAATCTAATGATTAAATGTATCTAATTTATAATGATTATAAATGTTATCTAAATATATAATAACCTTAATATTGAATTGTAAACATAAATTGAAATCCTGTTGACAAATACGTTATAAAACTATTTAAGCAAGAATTGTTCGTATTGGAAAGCAATCTGTTAAAAGGTATTGTAAAGCAAATGCTATGAGATGCGCACTTAAGAACGTAATAAAGAGTTTTGGAATATGTATTGTTGAAATGAAGGGTAAAAAAAAAAAAAAAAAATCTGATAAGTATAATTAAAAGAATTATTCCCTTTACATTTTATAATAACTCAGTTACAAGTTTTAAATAATACTTTAAAAAAAAAAAAAAAAAAAAAAAAAAAAAAAAAAAAAAAACTTATTTTATTTCCTTTCAGAAATGTTCAGAGAAAGTCAAATACTATTTTCCTAATAGTTCTCTAATTTAAAATGAACCGAATAGAGCATTAATTATAAATTGACTTACATTTTTCGATTTAAAAGAAGCCAAAAAATCATGTCATATTTAAGAAAGTATTTTAGGAAATAGCTCTATAAATAGAAAAGAAGTAATGCATAATTTTAATATTAATAATACAATAAACTTTGATCTTAATTTTTGTACCTTAACCGAATAAAATCGAATTACCTTAATTTTTTTTTCTAATGTAATTAACGAAAACTTGTGAAAATATTTCATTCAAATTAAACCATTCTGAGAAAACTGTCCTGTGAAAAGTATAGCATTTAATTCCGTTCAGAATGAAATGTTGTTTAAAAATATGTTGTTTTCACATACTTAGGACTCTGAAGTGTTGTAGAAAAAGAAAATATATACATTTATATGTATATTTGCGACGTAATTATAAAATATTTACACCCGAACGCGTCAAATCCCATAGAACTCAATGGTAAATGACCCAATGTTTTGGTCACCACGTAGGGATCGCCGGTGCTTCAGAGCAGGGTACGGAGAAACTTGTTTAGGGCGACTCCTTCTTACTTCCTACCTCCATGTGTAGGAGAGAGGGTAAGCAGTGATGCGGAAAGCTTGGGAAAGGGGGCGCAGAATAATACCCTCTTGGTTAGTCCCGCCCCTTGTGCACTTCATCTTTCGATCGTTAGCAATTGACACTAAAGTCACATATTCGACACTGTCCCCTTTACGCTCCCCGGGAGTATGATCCCCGTAAAAGAGCGGAAACGGAAACAAAACTGTTCCTCAGTCCTTTATGTACGCGTGTCTAAGGGAGCGTCTTCGCAGTAAATTGAAGTTTTTCTAGAGTCAGTACCACCATTCTAGAAATTTAATTTACACTCGCTGCTTAAAAGGAAATTAAAAAAAAAAAAAAAAAAAAAAAAAAAAAAATGAATGACTTTCTGAAAACAAACCGATAGGGATAGAATGGTTGCGGATTGCACGAAAACAATACACCTCTTCAGGGAGTAAAATAAAATACAATTATAACTGAAATGCTTTCAGTGATTAACTTTTACTGAATACGGCAAGACCCACGAGAGTTATCAACCTAAGGGTAAGAATGCCTTTGTGGAGGACGTTCTAAGGAAATGTCTCATCTTTACGTTTTGCAGTGGGAAAGCCTCGAGAACTAAACATGCGACCATCCTGGATCGAACCCCGGTCGAATTCCCAATATTCAGCGATTGGCCACTGATGGGACTAAATCTATGTAAGAAACTATACGAGAGTTTATTTAAAGCCATTTATTCTACTTATCTTGAAGATGGCATAAATAATTTAACTATTTCATCAGCGTAATGAATACCAGGTAGAAGAAATAAGGCTGTTTCTGTTGCTATATGATAACAGTAAGTAGAAGATACATGGTATTGAAATGTCCTTTGGTGTCGTACGAATTTATGATAGTTCACAGTTTTTACGACTTATTGTTATAAAAGTGTGAAGCTTTATTTATTTCGCATATTGAGGTTATTGTTTTATATCAGTAGCAGTGTGGATAAGATCAGAAAGTTATTTCTGTATTTATTTTGTTAGCTATAGAAATTTAGCTTTTTATAATATTTGTAAGTTCTTATGTTAAACTAAACAGTTATTATGATTTTGATCTTTACTTTAACGTCACCTTTCCGTATTCCTCACCAGAATGTAAATTACTAGCTTGTAGAGTATTTAAGCTGAGGGCTTTCGGAGGATCTAGAGAGGCAAAGAGTGCCTAGAACTCGCGTTTTTAGAATTCTGCCAGCTCTAGCTAGATGAAATTATACCTGCTTCGCAGATCTCTCGCAGCCGATTGATACTTTAAACTCGTACACCAGTAACATTAGATTGAGCCAGCCTGTAGCTTAAGCTATTGTCGTTATTTAGTCTCAGACTACTTATCAATGTTGAAATTTTACTGGATTGTTATCGTTTAATTTACAGAACTTTGAACATAGTCGTAACCATTATGTTCAAATTTCTGTTTTATAAAATGGTAGTTTGAAACTTTTGTAAGTCTCTGTCCTATAGCTTATGTTGTTGTTTCTTTGTAGTCTTCGACTATTTATAAACGCTTAAATTTTATTCCATTTTTATCGTTTAATATACCTTCCCATAAGTAATGATTATTTGCAACACAAAGTCGTGACTCTTATATTCAAAGTTCTGTTTAATAAAAAGGTTGTTTGAAACATTTGTAAGTCTCTGTCCTATAGTTTAAGTTATTGTTACTGTGTAGTCTTTGTGAGTCTCCATCCTATAGCTTAGTTTATTATCTTTGCGCAGTCTTTGACTACCTATCAACGTTTAAATTTTATTCGACTGTTATAGTTTAATTTACCTTGCCACAAATAGTGGTTATTTGTAGCACAAAGTGGCCACCAGCTGCCGAGCGATAAAGTCGCTGAACACTGGTAGTTCGGTCCGAGGTTCGAATCCCGCGAACGGGCTGGCTGCATGGGCGTGTTCGTGGTTTTGCCCATGTGTAAAGTGTATACGAGCCAGTTTCCCTTAGAAAGTCCTCCCCGAAGGCATTCCTCCCCTTAGACAGATAGCCCTCGAGGCTTTGCCATAATCACACACACACACACATGTAGCACAAAGTCGTGACCCTTATGTTCAAAGTTCTATTTAATAAAAAGGTTGATTAAAACCTTTGTAAGGTTCTGTCGTACTATTTTTAGACATAGATATAACTCACTACCTGGTAAGATTATAGGACTAGAGTTCCACTTCAGACCAAGTATAGCATTGTATATTTCAATGGTATATAATAAATGCAGTCATTAATTTTTGACTCATTAAATACAGTAGCATCGCATATAACCAGATCACTCGCATGTAACCAAAACATTCGACGAATTCTGAAACAAGTTATGTTGGAATTCTTTTTTCAAAAACGTATTCTAAGAATTCTTTTACACACATTTGAAAAAAATTCTGTATTTATATCTGTTAGGTTTTCTATTCATACACTCTAAATTTTTCAAACGAATAAATGCTTTAACATTTTGAATTGCCAGATAAACTGAATCCGTGATATTCAAGAACAGTGTTCTTCATATAGAAGGAAAATTTAATTTCCCTTTTCGTTTCAAAAAAGGGGCTAAATATAGTCAATAATGTAAATAACAAAATGTCAACTAACGAGAAGCTGATTATAAATAACTAAGAGAAGAGAAATAGTAATAGGTATCTGATGAAGAATAGTTGGCTAAAAGTCGTTTCGAAGACATTTCCTAACTTTCATTACAAAAAAGGTTGATTAAAAATCTGTAACCTTACGACATAGATTTTAGGGTTCCATAAATCACTGAAAACATTTTGACTCAGGAAAACGCTGAAATGCATTAAGCTGATATTTTGTTAATGCATTAAATTTTTCCCACATTTAAGCCAATATTTTCCTATAATAACTAACTGGAAAATATTTTGTGTCGGAATCAAATTTAGTCACATTAAATAACGAATAAATGCCGATATTAGTTATTCATGTATATATTGCATATAAAATACTGCTGAAGCAACTCAAAGCAATACTTCTTCATGAGCAACTCAAAGTTCAGATTTCGTTAATAGCTATAACTTAATGTAAACCGCCTAGACAAGATTGAAAATGACAGATACTTTGCACAAAAAATAAACTATGTACCTACTAAAACTGTACTAAAGTAAACTAATTTTACGAGTACCACAAGTAGAGCTAATAATTTTTTCTCGTTATTATGAACAAATCATTTAGTTTCAGTTTTCATAAAGTAGTACAGCAAGTTAAAACACGACCATCAGTAGAACTGTTGAAATCGTTATTGTTGACCGTGCTTAAAAGCCGTCTTCCTATTCTTTCCGTCTATTACTGCTTTCCGTCTTCCATTCCAACCACAATATCTTACTCCTACTCTTTAACAGACTAGTAAAATAAACAAATAAATCAACATAATAATAATCGAATAAATAAATAAACATAAAATAAAAAATATAGTTAAATTCTAGGCTTAAAAATTTTACACTGGAGACTTTTTCAAACTTTTTTTTTTTTTTTTTTTTAAAGTTATTTAACTTTTTTTCAGGACTGTCAGGTTCTCGTAAATATTGTACTAAACACAATAATATATACTTTTAAGGAAGTCTGTCTTACTTAAAAAAACACAGTGTCTTAAACAAATTAAATTTAACATCTAGTAACTCGGCTTTTAGAACCATAAATATTATATTTTAAATAGTATAAATGGGTTTGTTACTTGTATCAAAAATACAAAAACTAAATAGCTAAGCTTCGAAAACTTTATAAGGAAATATATAATATAAAAAATAATGGAACACACACGTATATACGTACATAATTCTGAATATAACTACGTATTAAGTAAATATTAATAATTCATTATGACTTAGAAAAACATCTACAGGTTTAAAATGGCACCTAAAATAAAAATGCTACACATACTTTTTATACCACTGATGATAAATATGGCTTTCTATCTTCCTAAAAAGCACATCTGTGTATTGACTGTAGAAACATTATGCTTAACAACTTTGCTACAGAAAGATAATTTTTCTGAAATACTGATTTTTTGTTAAAATTTTTTATTCCTCAAAATTCTCTGCTTCTGCATCTCATTCGCTCACAAGTGGCCGAGCGGTTAAGTAACTGAGTACTGGTAGTTCGTTCCGAGGGTGCGAATTTCGGCGAACGGCCTGGCTGCATGGGCGTTTTCGTGGTTTTCCGTATGTGTAATGAGTATTCGAGACAGTTTGCCTTAGAAAATCACCGACGAAGACATCCCTCGAGTGCTTTGCCAAAAACCAGTTATCCAAATCAAACCATCTTTACCCCAGAAAATGACTGCCCATTCAGGCCGACAGTTTCGATGATGTATAGCTGCATGGTTGGTTTGATATAAAAACATGTCAGGCTTGTAAAATCTAAATTTTGATTAAGATTCGAATCTAGGTCTTCTCTTATGCAGACGATCATGCAGCTATTACGCTATTACGAGAGTCGACAGCTACCTTCTAATAATTCCTCTATGAAATGATATTTTAATGAACATTGCTCAACGTTTAGCCTAGTATGACCGGATGTCCCCCCCCCCTTCACATTATAACGAATGACTTTGAGACCGATGTTCCGTAGTCCCATGAGGTGCTGGTAAGAAGCTAGCCTATCTATAAAGATTTTAAGTAAGTCGAGAACCAAAGTAAGTCTAATTTTTCATTGGGTCTTGAAACAGGACAACCCTTGGAAGACGAGGAAGGTATCCTTGCACTGTTGAAGCCAGTAGCCAAACTTCCAATAATTTGGAAATGTAAGCCACACATGAAAGACTAATTTAGTTTAGGCTAGTTTGGTTTATTTCATTACGGCAAAGCACTCGAGGTCTATCTGCCTAAGAGGAGGGATGTCTTCGTGGAGGACTTTCTAATGAAATCTGGCTAGTATTCTCGTTACACATGCGGAAAAACCTCGAAAACGCTCACGCAGCCAGCCCGTTCGTGAGATTCGAACCTCAGTATGAAACACTGGAGTTTATTTAAAAATCGGACTCCAAGCGTTTAATAGTTTTTGGGATTTAAACTAATATATGAGACTCATCATAGCTATAAATCTGTAAAATAATGCTACTAGAATGCTAAAGGTTTATTTTCATATCACAGATATAAAGAATTTTCTTGATAAATATAGCGGATCTTGTGCCATTTCAGAAAAGGAATACCGGTGAAATACTGAATATTACGTAGAAAAAAAAAATTATTAAGCATGAATGACATTGTTTCCATACCTTTTGCAATTAAAAACAAAAACAAATAAAAAAAAAAAAAGTGGAAGGAAAAAAGAAGAAGAAAAAGAAGGGGAAGGAAAGAGGTCAGTAGTAATACTCCGAGGTGGAATTTCCGCTATCATGGGTGTAGAATGGAAATGCATTGGGGCTGCAGAAATGAAACGAAACCGAAAGGAAAAGCTTATATGAATATTGTATGAACATGCATGCATTTCGCATTCTTTGTCTTCGAGCAGTTCTTATTCCTACGTACGTAAAAACGGGTTGATAAAATGATGTTATTAAAATTCGTGCAGTGCATACTTAACAGTATGCCAGCTTTTCTGAGTTTCAGTACTTGTTTCGAAGAGCAGACAAAAAATATCAAATTCCAGTCCTTCTTTTGAACCCCAAAATCTTTAATATTCTTATAGCAAATGCCTTAATACTAAAGTCGTCTAAAAGGAAACTAATTAAGAAAACCTAGTTATCCTGATATAGTGAATTCGTGAGATAACTAATCCTGTTACACTTTGCAACTCAAAGTATTAAATTAATTGCACGAATATCTTGTAATTCGTGATATCAAAAGGCCACTCTGTCTATTAAATTTATTGCACGAATGTCTTGTAATTCAGGGTATCAAAAGGGAAGTGCTATAGTTATTAATCTCCTGGCATTTGAGAGTAATTCATAGCATTATTTTCCACTTATTTTATCTTAGGCTGTGTAGGCATTATAAACAACTGATAAAAAATTTTTTATACATAAATAGCACATTTTATTTTGAAGGCATAGCATTGATTCAGCAATCAAGAACAATTTTTGGTTATATATTTGTTAATTTATGTTGTTCTTATTTCGTACGCTTTACAATCATGATTCAGGTATAATTTAATTGCCTGAAAGGATTTTAAAAGATGCAATATTTATATGCATTATCTTTCGTTTTCTAAACAGTTCCTTTTTCAAGTAAAAAATGTTGATAGCGCATATTTTTTAATAATTATTCTTTGAAAAATTGAATAATTTGCTTAAAAATTGCTTTAGTGACGCATTAAAAAATTCGTGCAGTGCAAACGAATAAATATTCCTCTTCTTAAAAAAGCGAATGAAAATTAAAATAGTAAAAAACATAAAATAATAGTTAATAAAATCTTTCTTCTAAGTAAACCCGTTTATTATTATCATTAATAAATGAATGTACAGGATTTTGGATAATTTTCTATAATAAAAATTAAGTGTAAATTCTGTATTAATTTAAAATTACTTTTACTTATATTGCAAAAACATATCGCGTTTGATTATAATATTTGCCCCTTTATTATTATGAATTGGAAATAACTTAGAGGTTTTATTATATCTAATATCATTTTTTGAGTATTTAATAACACAGATAAATGAATAAGTTAAAAAGAAAAACAAAACAAAACAAAAAAGTGTTATTCAGATTAACTGTAAAATGATGGGAGTTTAAAAAACGTAATACGTCAGCGTTTCAATATTTGCAGGTCGTTTTTGTTAGAAGTTAATCAGATTTTAAATCTGTAAGCTTGATGAATAATACCAGAATGATGAGACTGCTTTAACTGACGTCTAAATGGATGAAATTTTTAAGATTAGTTACGTTAATTTCTTAGCTTTTGAGTTCAAGCCCGAGTGGCGGCTTTATTGTAAAACTCCAAGACGGAGTTCTGTTAAACTTTATTGGAATAATAAAGGGGAATTTCACCCTTCTTACGTGTTGTCTCTATATCACGAACTCAAGCGATTAGTGGCTTAACAGTTCTTAAGATTCTTCAACTTTAACTGTAACTTAAAAGTACACAGAATCTTACATTACTTCTGCAGAAATGTATTTTTATAGGAAGATAATAATTTGGAATACAAATTAAAAATTCCAGGCTGCCTGTTAAGAAATGGAAGCAAGTTTTATTAATAAATACATTAATTTAAATGGTGAGCTGGGTATTTTGACGTCAACAAACATTTCAGTCCTCTATTGATATCAATATATATAGAAAATTGTTACCAAAATTCCTTCATTTTAAAATATTTTCGCTTTTGATAAAGCGTACAAATGGAAACATAAAACTTTACGATAAACTTTACGATTTTATCTGTTACGAATTCAACTGATTCGTTCGTCCAGTTCACTTTTAAAGCTGATCAGTTAGTTTTTAAGCTTTAACAGTCTTTTTATGTGTGTGAGTGTGTTAGATCTAATTATTCGCAATAAATCTGAAATTAGTATTACTATATCATTAAAAACTTTTTTATTTGCTTACAAAATGTTTATGATACAGTAATAGGGAGAATGAGTGCGAAATCATGTCACTGCAAAAGTACAAAATGGCTTCAATTTGCACTCAAAGTGCGTTTCTCAGGAACTCAATGATCTGAAGTCGTTTTGCATTATCAAAGGATCATCTTATAAGGTATTTCTCCCGCCTTCTTAGCATGCCTTTGTGGTGTAGTGGTCAGCATGCTCGACGCGTATTCGAGAAGTTCGTGGTTCTAGTCTCAGCCAAAGCATCGCTCATTTTTCATGTCTCCTGCTTCGAAATAACCTAATGTCTCTACAGTGGCGCCCGAACTAAAAGGTGGTGAATGTTCTTCACCACCAGGATTTGGCGATCGGGTTGCCTAAAACTCCAGTCGCCCTTTAAGAGCGGGAGTATATAAGGTATTTCTCCCGCCTTCTTAACATGCCTTCGTAGTGTAGAGGTCAGCACGCTCGACACGTATTCGAGAGGTCCGTGGTTAGAGTCCCGGCGAGGGCATTGCTCATTTTTTATGTCTCCTGCATCGAAATAACCTAATGTCTCTACAATCTCCTACGATTAAGCTCCTTAAGAAATTTTCTTCTTGCCATCATCAAAAACATTCTGCTATTAGAAATTTCCGCAAATAACCTTGTTATTAATAAGTAGTTGCATTTATTTATATATAAATATTTTAATCAAGAACTCTTTTTTTCCTCTCTGTCTCGATTTTTTTCGAGAGCAACTGCACGCAAGTGGGTCGCGATGTGTTGTCGGTTTTTAATATTAAGTCGCCTACCAGACAGTTTGTGAAGACTAGATCTACATATTTATCTGCTACACTAATAACTTATATCAGTAGCTGGGACTATGAAGACTCTCATCTTTTGATAGTTTAAATAAAAAACTGAATATAGCTGTGTATTTTCTTTTAAAATTTGGTACTTATGTATTATCACAACCACCTTGGTAGAAATCCTCAAACTTGGACAACCATGCTCATAACAGTTGTTTATGTAACCATATACATTCTACAAGGTGCAATCAGAAAATTCACCGAATCACCTTTTTCTTCGGCAAAAAACACGCCAAATTGTGCCAAGGTGGTTGCGCGCTAATACGTAAGTACCTAAAATTTAATTTGTAAAAGCCTTTTCAACCAGAACCAACGCAGAGCTGGTACAATCAGTTTGGCAGCATTTAAGAGGACTAAAGTTTTCAGAATTTAGAGAAATATCCAGCAGCAAAATTTAGGAATGTCGAAACATTTAGAATTTATGGGAATGAACTGAGAAGTAGAATTCAGGAGGGACGCAAAATTTTTAGACTTTAAGAAGGCACTGGGCAGAAGGACCGGCAGAGACTGCAGTAGGCGACAAAATGGCTGGCACTGTAGGCAACATATGCAATCAAAAGTTCTTTCCTAGCTTTCGAAACAGAAATTGTCGATGCAAATAATATCCGCGGATAATCTAAGATTTTTAAAAATTGTTCTTTGATTGTTTGATGTTCACAGTTGTGCTTGTAGATAAGAAGGAATCTCTTAACAATAAAGTGTAAAGGAAAGAAACCCAAGTCCTGGCTCTAGATAGCCTGCCTAATGAGAGCAACAGCAGGGGACTTAACATGGCATGTCCTTAAAGCTCTAAACTTGAACTTTTGTCTCAACTTTAGCTCAGCTTGCCATAAAATGAGCGCTAAATCTGTCGCCTGTTGAGTGTATTCATGAAAAAATTTGCGGTGTCATTTTATGCGATTACCCGACGAACGAAACGCTCAGAATACTAAGTGCCTAGAGTACTTGCTCACAGTGTGGTATCTTACCTAAATCCCAACTTTATAAATCACAGGAATGAAAGCTTTACTGTTCTGCTGTCTGGTTTTCGATAAATATAAAGGATCTCTTAAATTAAAGAATCAGCATATTTTTAAGAAACATTTCGGGCTCGTATGTTTTTAGTGAAGAGCTTCTTGGTATAAATAGTCCTCCATTTATAGATGGTTGTGTCAACAAGAAAAGGAGAAGCTTTCTGAGTTTATAGAGGGGATGAAGGGGAAGCAGGCGAACTGACATACTACTTGGCAGTATCTTTTTCTTTTGGCAGTGATAAAATTATTGCATATGTTTATTTATCTTATACAGCTTGCAGTTCTCGGCTTTATTTGCATCAATTTTTTTAAAATGAATTCTTTAACTATATTAAATTTAAATATTTTCAGACTCGTAGCATTTTATTGAAGAATATATATATATATATACTTCCCTTGACAATGACTTATATTATTAGACAGTTTCCACCGTATTTTATAGTTTGATAATTTAAAATTTATAAGGTATTTCTCCCGCCTACTTAGCATGCCTTCCTAGTGCAGTGGTCAGCACGCTGGATTCCAGAGGTCCGTGATTCGATTCCCGGCGAAGGCGTTGCTCCTTTTTCATCACTCCTGCTTTAAAAAAAATAATTTAATGTCTCTACAGTGGCGCCCGAACTAAAGGGGTGGTAGATGATGATTCTCTCCACCCAGGATTTGACGATTGGGGCCCCTAAAAACCCCAGTCGCCCTTTAAAGGGAGTAGTATATAAGGTATTTCTCCCGCCTTCTTAGCCTGCGCGTATTCCAGAGGTCCGTGGTTCGATTTCCGACGAGGCTGTTGCTCATTTTTCATCTATCCTGCTTCCAATTAATCTAATGTCTCTACAACCTTTTCTTAATGATGTCTTGTTACTAGCCTGTGATGGTATTCTGTCTTGCCAATGATAAATTTGTTTAGGCATTTGAATTAATTTTACTTTGAAGATTAAAATTTGTAAAGTGATACTTAATTGATTATTTTAGATTTGTCAACATTCTTGTCGTAATTTTATTGTTTGCTTTATAATTCACTCTTTCACTTAATTTCTCTTTCAGAAAGCAAGAGAAGGAAATTTCCACACATTTTTTTAAGATTTTATTTCAACCACCATAGCAAATTTAAGCAAGCAATGTACATCCTCAAACCGCATGTAATTGCAAAAAATGGAGTACAACACCAGTTCGTCCAAAGCAAGACACTAAAAAACAATGAAAAATAAAATTAGAAACAAATGTAAAAATGAATGAAGGTACTGAATAACGATTGGAATAGTATGTCTTCTCGGAGGGGAGTATATATATTTCAATAAATTTGTTGCAATTTTGATTAATTTATTCCTTACAGCAGAATAATCTGGCCAAATTTAAATAAAGGAAAGGTTGGTTTAGTTTATTTAATTATGGCAAAGCATACTAGGACTATCTGCCTAAAGGGAGGGATGCCTTCGTGGAGGACTTCCTAAGGGAAACTGACTCGTATACACGTTACACATGGGGAAAACCACGAAAATGTCCATGCAGCCAGCCTTCTCGGGATTCGAACCTCGCACCGAACTACCAGTGTTCAGCGAATTGCGCCCACCAGCGGCCGAGCCGCTGGTGGGCGCAATAAACAAAAAGAATTTAAGATAATATCCAAGCTGGTAAGGTAACTATAACCTGACATAACTTCAGAATGAATGGAGTCTTTGAATTCATTGTTTTATCAAGACTAATGATATTTTGGCTTTGCGTAGCGACGATTTTAACGTGAAAAATCGCCGCTACACAAAGACAAAATAACAACTCAAAGAATTGCACAAACTCGGTGTCCATGTACCACCAAAAATCCCCAATTTTCGCCAAGGGCTACCCATAAATATTCTTATACCCGATTGGCGTTTGGCGACCATTGCCGAAATTTCGCCAGACGTCGATGGGATAATACTTAAGTACCTTCTTTTATTAAAGTGGAATAATGATAAAATTTTTAATGCTGATATGTAGATAATTCAGATTATTATGACAAGAGATAAAATTTAAAAATTTTTGAACACTTTTGATAAGCTTGTGGCTCCATTTGGTTAAAATTATATGTTAGTGCGGTGGGATCAATATATTGTTATCTGTTGGCAAACTGGAATAATTTTAGGCTTAAATTGGGTTGTTTAAAGCTGTGTAACTACTATTGGCTATTTTTTAATATACGCACTTTTATTACTAATTTTTACAGTACATTTCAAAAATTTAATATTATACTCTGTTTTTAATAAAAATTTGAGTAATTTATAGAGGCTTAGAGTTTACGTTTTGTATTTAGATTTTAATAATATATTTTTCCCTCCAAACCTGTTAATTTCTATTTAAAAATGTTACGAGTATTTTTGCTGCCTAAACTTTTCCCCGAAAATAAAGGCAAAGTTTCGTTAAAATCAAAGGAGGGAAGGGGGGGAGAAAGAAAGAAAAATAATGTTTTTAACCTATTTAATTTTGATGGAGAGGATTCTAAAGCATGTGCAATAAATACATACAACATTTATAGCTATACAAATACTGGACCCCTTGCTAGAAGATAGTCACCAGTGGATGCGAAACCATTGTAAATAGGTCTGTCTTAATGCTTTAACTCGAGGAGGCACATTAATCTTTCATGTGCTATTAGGCTGGCATTTAATCACATGAGAAACAAAAGACACATTAAAATGCCTTTGAAAGCGAATGTTTTCATGTACATAATGCAGTTACTCACGAAAGCAGAAGCTTCTGAAACAGGATGCAGAAGAATTTCTGCGCTTCAAGTAACTCCTCTTATGTTGACTTCTATTTTCTTATAATAACCGTTGATATTTAACAGCAAGTTTTGGGTCGAAAGAATTTTTTCATCCGACATTCATCTCCCAAGAAGCATCATCACATTCCCCCCAAGTGCTTCTTTTCCCCTCCTAATTGCAGCTGTCATCGCTCGAACGACAGTATCACGTGTGAAGCGTAACAGAATTCATCCCTTGAAAGTGCAGTAAATATTTCGCCTTATAGTGCTTGAAAATATAAACAAAACTTTCATTCACTGTGTTCACGATACTTGAAAAAGTAAACGGATTTACCCCCATCTCCTTTCGTTAAAAGAATATTGATATAACGAATGCTTAACAAATGGTTGCTGAATATGCAAGGTCTTACTATGTATGTATCAGACTTTTTTTTTTTTTTTTTTTTTTCTTTCTTTCTTTCCACGCCGTAAGCTAAATTACAACTTTCAAATTAAGCAGTTTAGTTCGCGTAGACTAAACACGAAATTATAATATCAGCAACAGAATGTAACAGAATTTTTATTCACTGTCGCTTGAAAATGCAAACAGAAATTTATTCACTATCTTCACGGTACTTAAAAAGGTAAACGACTTTTATCTTTCATTATTCATTCTAGCTGAAAATGTTAACAAAAATGTAGTTAGTTAGAGCTGTAGTTAATTTCCCAATCCAATCACATTAAAAATTTCTGTAATTGTAGCTTCTCTGCTTCTTAATTTGATTTTTTAATGTTTGAAAATATATTCCAATTTTTAGTAATTCCCTCCCCCCAACATTTCAGTCCTTTTGCTAATGCGATTGTGTATTCAAACTTTTTGAAAAGAAAACATTAGTTTTTTATGATTTTAATTTTAGTTATATTAATTAATATATGCTCATAATTTTTGTGCAGATATGCAAGATCGTGTTCCTGTAAATAAGGTTTTTTACAGATTTGCTTCTAATCATAACTAATATATAAAAATTGAATTGTGAAGTTATCTAAAATACTAATTATAAATTATAACAGGTATGTTATGAAATTACGAAGCCTAATTTATTAAAATTTTTGAGTGAGCACGAAAAATATCTCCAATTAAAGGATCGGTATACTATGGTACGGGGAGCATATTTCACAAGTGCACAGCAACATAGCCACTGAGGGAGGAGTTTCGAAAATGGACCAATGAGCTTCTATTGCTCTTGTGACACTAAATCATCGTGCATGTGAGCGTATGTTGTTTACGTTTTAATTTGCATTTGTTTCGCAGTTATAAATGTATGTCTTAATAGTAGAAAATCTCGTAGTGCTTTCGTTTTATGAGATTAATTAATTGCTGACATTTCACATTCGCGATTTTTATCACGCATTGATATTTGGATTGATGTTCATGGTATATTATAGCTCTTTACATCGAGAAAATGGCTAAAGCTACAATTAGCTTCGAATACTATGCATTTACTAACACCTGTGAATTAAAAGAGAATTAAAGTGTATAGTTTTTTTTTATTTTTTATTATTATTACTGAGCTGAGGAGGACTGGAAGTGTTACAATGAATCTAGTGTTTCCTTATTTCTGTGCTCGCATTCTTTTGATTTTGAAAGTGTAAGATTCAGAATACATATTGTGTATGATCTAATTATATCCATTGTTAACATCAAAAGTTATATGTGAATAAATTGAATATATTCGTTGTGCATAAGATAAATTCATTATGTTTAATGATTATTTCTTGTGTAGACAGTACATTTAAGAGTGAGCAGTTATTAAATGGGAAATTTAACACACTAAATGTATATAAATGCAGATTGGTAAATTTCACTCTGGATAAAATTCTGCATTGGCTATTATTATAGAACATCTTTCATCTTTTTCATATAGATTGCAATAAAAATTGCTGACCTCTATTTACATATATGATTGGTGTAAATATTTTCTCATATGCATAGTGTTATGCAAAGGTAGCATCTGGGCTCAGATGTTTATCATTCTTTATCTTATTTACCACTTACTAAGTAATAGTTCACATTGATTATTTTTGCGAAGTATCCAACATGTGTTTGTATTTATTTCAAATTTTTTTTAACCAAGAAGTGAAATCTTCACAATTGGTTATATCTGATCTAACTTCGCAATGAAAATTTTCAGAATAAATCTTAGATCCTTTAATTATTTTGTACAAAAATTGCGGGGCAAAATATTTTCAACCATCTTGCCTAAATCTTATTGTGCGCGAAAAGTCATGTGACATGACAGAAATATTACTGGATGCCCATTGATCCATCCTAGAAGCCACTCCATCGGTGGCTATACAGATGCGCACTTGTGAAATACGCATACGCGGATACATAGTACTTTTTTTAAGAAACTTGAACTTCATTGAAACATTATTTACTTATTTCCGATTAAAAAATATCATGCTTTGTCAGGGAAAGGTTCATAAGAATTTTGCCGAGAATTTCTTAATGTTTATCTGCAGCAGAGAAAAAATAAAAAATTGTGAAAAGGGAAAAAGCATCTTTAATGTCTTTAATTTGGAAGTTTAATTATACTACATAAATTGCTGTATGTTGTGCTATAGTTCTATAAGAAATATTCGCAGTAAAGTTTGTTAGCAGTCTTTAACTCATGTTAAAATTAAACTAAGTACTCACTAAAGTTTGAATCGAATCTGACTAGTCTCCAATGACTTAGCTAGAGGGGGTGGAAGTAGCGCTCCGCGCGTGGCGGCATATTTTTGGGGGGACATTTTTCATGTGAAACATATTTTAGGGACTAGACATATAGATCTTTGGAGCAAAACGACTAACTGAGATTTATTACCTTGCAGAAAATTTCGCTACGGTTATCTCTATCAGGGGGGATATCTTCGTGGTGGACTAAAATTCTCCGCGAAGGGTTTACAAAAATAAGAACTGGCTCATATTATTCACATTATGAAAGCGGCCAGTATTCACCTCAATTTGCATACGTGAATACAATGTTACATACCCTGCCCTATACGTATGGTAATCCACATAAGGTAGCCAGCCCGTTGTCTGCGAGTTGACCCCTGCTCCAACTACCAATATTCAGCTATCTTATTTGCTCGACCATTGGCAAGGTAAAAAATCACCAGATGCCGAATTTGATACGAAACTGAATTGAAAAGAGAATTTTTTTTTTTTTTTTTTTACACAGTACAGAGTATTCAGAGAAACTACTGCAATGAGATTTCGGGTCTTCACTTACATTCTATTATTTCTTTACTCTATCAAAACTTTTAAATGGAGAATGACGGTTGACCGATTATGATCTTAATGACACAAATAAGGAAGAGATCCTCACTGAGAGAAAAATACTTCAAAATTTTATTTCTGCTACAGCTTAAGAAGACGAAACCAAGACGCAGAGTTCAGAACTTTTAATTTTAATCTAAAATACAATCACCGAAACAAAATTCAAAATATTGTTATTCTGCTCCGTGTTTTCTTCACAATGACTGTTAAGTATATAAAAATAAGATAAGAAGCGTTTAAGACCTAAAAATGAGTACTTTGTATTCAATAAATACTGTATTGTCTGAAGAAGAGCAACTGGAGTGATGAAAAAACTTCTGCAGTATCATTGACGATTGTGCTAACAGAAAAACACGCAAAATAGCACTTTAAAATATAGAATTAAAGTTTTATTTCAAAAATTAAAACACAGCTTTTATTTATGTACCTATATGTCGTTTTGACATATTATTAATCTGGTGGTAAATTAATAAATATAAATGGTAATTGATCAATTTTGATGATCCGAAATGATTGACCCATTCTGGTGTGCATTGAGAGAGACAGTAATAATAGACCACCCCAGGCAAACAATCTCTTTGCCACAGGCGACAAAAGCTCTAGCTAGATTACTGCTGATCTCAGTTTATTTAACATGTATTTATAACTGTGACTGAGAGTTTTGAAAATTTAATTTTTCAAGTATTTTATTATTCATTTGCAGTTTTTGTTCAACGTTTATATTTTGATCTGTATTACAACTAGATCTGTACAACAACTTTTTTATTATTTATTTATTTATTTATTAGCATACACATTTTACCGTAATGTTAAAATGCATTTCAACCTCTCGTCTGTGTGTTTTTGAACGTTGTATAGTAATATTCGAGACTTATTTATCATTTTCATATGCTGATTTTTACCGAATGCAGTGTGCGAGTTAGTATATTTTTTACTTCTGTTAGAAAGATAATAATGAATTTTTTTTTTAGTATGATATCCGTAAACGAGAGCTTTTTTTACACCCTCTACAAATCGATTTATGTGACGTCTATTGATGGCTGAATATGTGCATGTTACTCATATTTGTGGAAAATTTTATCAGAAACATGAGTATCGTCCATTCTCGAATCATATTTATTCACTTTTATTATGATATCAATGTGTAACATATAAATGAAGCACCCAAACCCGAGAAACGGAAATCATGAAATTGTAATTGTAAGATACGAATAATATTATTTCTGAAAAATCAATATTTATCAGCCGAAATGCTTTCCAAACCCTATCATTTTCCCCTGAATCAGAAACTGAAATTGTCTTTCGGAGAACTATTAAATTCAAAGGGCTTTTAACTTCAAACAAACACAACTCTTAAACCAGAAATAAGCAAAGGTAGCTCTAGAACCAAATTGTGGTCCTTTCGTTCAGTCACGAGAGGATCATCATTTGGCCCTAGAACTACTTAAAGAAACTACTAAGAATATTTTTAGAATGCAAAGCAATGACACAATATTATTGATGAAATTTAATAGGAAAATAAATAATTTAGTTATAAATTAAATTATCATTTAAAACAATTCATTTAAATTATGTTAAGTTATTATTATTATTTAATTCATCAAATTAATACATTAAATAATAATTTAATGTATTAATTAATTAATACATAACAAAATCAATAAAATCGAGAAAGAATTAAATTAAACTTCACGCCATTTTCAAATTATGTACGGCTTTGCTCTAAGGTAATTGCAAGCCAAGTCATCATACTTCGCTGTCCGCATGCTATCCACGATTGTCCATGCATGCCATAAATCTGGCTTTTACACCACTGTCTATAGAAACAGGACCATTTTGTTCTTTTCCTTTTTTAGAGAGCGAGGTTAATGCTAATGCAGCTGTTTTCCAAATTAGTTCTTATAACTGATTCTATTTTAAAACTACTTGTTTATTTAATGTATTATCAAAGCAAAGAAAGAAAAAAATAAAGGTGACAAAGCATAAAAAATCGCGATATTATGATCAATGACAGAGAGTGGCACAAAGTATGACCTTTGACTTCCTCCCCCCTTACCTTCATAAGTCACGTTAGTGAGTTGCTCCCTGATAAATAGCGACCCCTGCCGTCAACCTGATGAAACCGTCACCGGGGCGACAGCATGCCTTCTAACCGAAACGGCCCCTCACGGCAACATGCGCAATTACTAGAGTAATCTCAATACAAGTCTTGTCATCTGAGCTGACGTCTTGACACAGGCAACCCCACGGTCGTAGAATGTTGGACAAACATACTTGCCGCATGATATTCACCAAGATTTCTGAAACTGATCCGGGAGATCGAATCTTGACTTCTTAAAGAGACTTTGCGTTTCCGATAACATTTTGGTACGCCTGTCTAGATGTTAAAATGGCAGTTTTGGGGTATTTTTTTAGGAAAATCGATTTTGAAGAAAAAATTTCTGGAGGACGTTTTACTGGAAAGAATTATCTTTGTAGAAGAAAACAATATATGTTTTTTTTTTTTTTTTTTTTTTTTTTTTTTAATTTGTGACACTTTTTTTTTTTCCTTACAATGTTACTAATAAAAATCGTAGAACCAGTTTAGACACTATAAGTGAATCAAATGTGCAAACCTTCAGATACTAGTTTTTGACGCATTTAAACTTTGCCTTCTATTTACTAAGCTTGTAAAGTTAGTTATAAAGATGCCCATTACAATCAATTGAAACAGCCTATGCAATTGAATTAAGTTCTTTCCAGTACATTTTGAGCATCTTTCACTTCGAAACATTTCTCGAATACCAATCATCCAAGCTAATTTACGAGCAATTGCGTTAAAAAAGTAAGCCTGAAGAGTATTTTTTGTTAATTAACCAATTATTATGATTTAAACCTTCACCATAACTTCTCCTTTTTCATAGTCCTCATCAGGAGGCAAGTTATTGATTATTTAATTCAAGGATATGTTTTAGAGTTTTCGCAGCGTCGCCTGCATTTATGTTATACACCAAGCTTTGCCAATGAATATTTAGCTAGCCGACGTTAAAACGCGCCATTAAAATATTCGAAACGGGATAAATATATAATTTTTTATATACTCCGACTATTTTATCTTTAATTTCAAACTTCAACTAATGTTATTTTAAATATCCGCAAGTGACGGTGTTTTGATTTTAAGCAGGAGTTGTGCCATCTGTTTAAGTTCAAGATTAAATAAAAAGATTATTTAAATCCTTCTCAAATTTGTCATAATATTTTAGACGGAGCGACAACTCACTTTCTAGTCTCATAGGGTCAGAAGTATTTTAATTTAATTCTTATACCCTGTGGCCTTATAAGCTTTTCCCTTATTAGATTTTATACTCAATGACATATTTCTACATTAAAATCTAAGTAACTGTTCTCTTTCTTAAGTCTTAATTGTTTCATTCCATTAAACCAAACAGCGTCTAATTATCAGACAGCTTCATCCAACTTTGAATTCCTAGTATTAAAAGAATTTCTGTCGGAGGAATGGAAGAAACTGGATATTTATTTTTTGTCTCCCTCTCGCCATATTTTGAAATTAGTGTTGAATGCTAATAAAATAATTTTTACTAATGCCTCAATAAATAATTAGTTATTAATTATATAGATTTGTTTTATTAAGTAAGGTAAGAGTTTAACACCAAATAAGAACAATTACATATAAAATACACTTTCTTAAATACCAGAGTTGACTTTTAATGAAATTCCAAAGAACATAGAAAGCGAAGTACCAAAGAGGGAAAAATTTCACGTATACATTTGTGATAGCATGTTATAGCATATGTCTTTTAACTTATGTCTAACGTATAAGACATATAGTATGTCTTACGTTCGTTTCACACACGTTCGTTCCTGTTTGTGCTCGTAGCGCGCTTGTATAAGAAATCTAGCAACAGAGCCGGTTTAGAGGCCACGCAACATTCCTGTCATTCAAATATTGATAAAAATAGACTAAATTTCCCTCTAAAAAAGTATTTCTCTACTAATACTCTCTAACTCTCTAAATTTTTGAAATATTACTTGCACTGAAATTCTACTTCAGCAGTCGATCGATCAAGGGGGTGCTAAAATCTGGAAATACAGTCACACATTACGACTATTGCCGACATTGTTATAAAAATAAACAACGCAAAAATCACGGCTGTCTTTTCTTTGGCAAAATGTTAGAATTTTACTATTACATCTCTATTGCGCCCTTGTCTTCAGACCCAATAATGCGAGACCAATATCACCAGAAAAGACTTTCATTAATGCATATTACATACGTATATTACGTACATATGTACAATACGTATGTTCATTAATTTATATGCATATTAATATATTACACACGTTAATAATACATATTTTCTAACCTGACCTTTAAAAATATAGCAACATTTTATTCTTTGACGATCTTTCCTTCGTAATTTTACCTTAGCGTAACTGTATGTGTTAGATTAGTAAACAACTCAATGATGTTATTAATGGAATGGTCACCTAGAAGGTATTATAAAACAGGAAATTGAGAAGAGAAAGAGGAAAACCTTGTCTATTCCCTTTATATCAAATAAAATTAGACATATTAATTTCTACATATATTTTTTAATATGAGTACATTTTTAATTGAAATAGAAATCGGTTGTGTGTTTAGAAATATTAAATACATTGTTCAGTTAATCTAAAACAGTGTTTGTGCTTTTCATTTATTTTTTTTTTTTTAATGAAAAGGGGAGCAAATTTGTGGCAAAATATTTTTTGCTGAAAGATTTGATAAACGAAAAAGGGAATTTTGTCATTTGCGATAAAGCGATTGTTTGATTTAATTATTATTACCCATTCTTCGATAGTTTTACTGGTTTGTGCTCACTTATGCATCATTACTTATTTTTATTCATTTACATTATTATTTACCAATTTTTTTTTCACTAAGGACATTCTGTGACGCTTAGAGGCAGTGCAGTATAACATCGGCCAAAAACATACTAAAATACACAAAGACATCATAAATATAATGTGAACATATTAAACAGAAAAGTGAAGTCTTTTTGAAGTGTAAAAAAAGAAAGTTTTTGGTTAAGTAACATAACATATCGCTTGAAAAATCAAAAGAAAAAAAAAAAAAAAAAGAAAAGAAAAGGTGTGTGAAAAATTTTCTATATTACCATTCTCCACTGGTAGAATTTGGCTATGAGAAAGTAGAACCTAACAGTTACCATTCAATTGTTTTTTAGAAGAGAACTTCGGTGTCATCGCTGAAAGGTGTGAAGACCCTTATCATGTCTAAGGGGAAAAGAAAACATTTTTTTTGCAGATGGCTTAAGGAAGCTGTAAAATCCCTTGTGCAGTTGGCATGCTTTTCCCTCCTTTCTTGTGTAGGTGGATGATGCCGGCGACCACCGAAGTGCTTAATTTTACCATAAGATTAAATTACTAACGTGGTATATAACTCAAAATGTTATATTTTCCGTTTATATCAGTAAAATTACTTTTGGGGGGAAAAGTAGCTAATCCTTAACGCAATATGGTGTGCTTGCTTGTTTGTTTCATTTGATACTGTAAACCTCACAAGGATTATCGTCAGCATCATATAACGTACGGGCTTCCTTTGAATTACAGAACATGAATCAGTTTAAATGATTTATCACATTTTCCATGCTGTTTATACTAACATTTTCCGTTCTTGTATGAATAGGTGATGCTAATAAATCAACGCTGAAACAGCGCCGAAGCAGTTAATATTGTTTTTTAATGGTACTGTAATCAGTTATGTTAATTTCAAATGTCACAGTAGAATGTATATGCGCATGTTAATTTTTTAAAGAAGAATTTTTAATTTTTTACGAATCTTATATTTTTAACTTGAGTTAAAATATTTGCAAATCAAAAAATAAAAGTTTGAAATTTAAAAACATGACTGAAGTTACAGAAATTACTGTTAGCGGTCTGTTACAGAAGTTAGTGTCTGAAAGGGTATGTGGCACACGTCAATGAATCAGTTTTAGTAAGTAGTGGTTTGGTTTCATTTCAGTATGGCAAAGCACTCGAGGGCTATGTGCATAAGGGGAGGGATGCCTTGGTGGAGGACTTTATGACTTCGTGACCAACTTTGTGCAAACATATACACCTAGCGACGTACGATTACTTTTGCAGTCATGGATTATTGTGTAATTCATAATCTCTTTGAAATATTCTATCTGCCATTGAAGTTTATACCAATACTTAGGGGACACCCTGTAAATTTTTTAGCATATTCTTAAGAGCCATGAACAAAATAAATACGTTATACTCCAAATTAGACCGCCCAACCTGAATAGTTGTTAGTGACTCTGACTGCCGTAACAAAGGCCCCGGATTCAAATCCTGGAGAAGGCATGGGCGTTTGTAAATGCATAGTTTCTGTGAGATATGGGGGTACTCTAAATATGCGACGAGCCGAAAATTTCCTCGAGAGGTTGGGGGTAAGGGAAGAGCGGGTGGGAAACCCTCAGAACCTTCCTCCCAAGGTGCTCTGTCTCAAAATTGGGATAGAATAAGCTAAAGTCGGTCTGTCCCCTATATGGTGCTCAAGGCTCTTGCCAACTACAGGGGCATATGACTCCTTGCCACGATGAATGTCGAGGGCATGTGTTGATTTTTGTCAGACAAGTGAATCTGGGAACACCAACAAAGTGATAATCACAATCACTTCAGGTTCTCTAATATGATCATTTCCGTAAAAGAAAAAAAAGTGTCCGAGATTGTGGGTGTACGTCTTAGAGAGAATTCCTGCATGTAGATTTATTTATTTCCTTAAAAATTAAAAACAATAAACATATCACCCATTTTTAGTTTCGGACCATCATGCAGAATTTTTTTTAAAGACTTTAAGTAATTCTATTCATTATTATTTATATCTGAATTCAGTTTTATACCCGATTTATGAAAAATTATTTCGATAAAATGTGTCATGATTGTTAATTGTCATTAAATATGAAACATGGTAGATTTAAATTCAATCTTTTATTTGGTATTTCGCTTTAAACCTGATCTTCAACCATTATTAATTTATAATTACAGAGATAAATGCGCCAGAAGCTAGAAAGAATGATAAAATTTGATTAAAATAGTTATGTGATTTGACGACGAATCCGAAATTTCTCATAAGAACAGATGCATATAATTAGTGCAATGAAAACACTGATTCATTAATTACGGTAAAGAAATCAAAAGTAAAAGGCCTTTCAATCCTCAATGACCGATAATATAAGAAAATACTGTTAGAAATATAAAAACGCGCAAAAAAAACTCTACTAGATTCATGCTAGATTTTTTAAATACTGTTATGAAATGTCCAGCAGCGGTAAGATAGCTTCTTCGCAAAGCGGGTTTAGGGCTGCCAGAAAACGGCAAGGGAAGACAGTGTTGCCATATTTGGAGTGAAATCGCCCACTTGGTGACATTTGCCGACAAAATTGGCGATATGCTATAGACGGATGGAGAACCATCTGAAACGAATTCTTACCGGTTTGGACCAGAATGTTCTCGAACACAAGCCAAAAGCTATACAAACCCTGCCGGTACGCAGTCAGTCAGTGCCTAATCTAGCGAATTGATCGTCTGTCTGTCTAGAGTGTCTTGTAGTCTATCGAGAGTGTCTCGTAGTCTAGTGTCGAGTTGATTGTCGACTGTATCGCGAGTTGGTGCAACAAGAGTGTGCATGGTTGAGGCTATCGAGTGTATCGTTGACTGCATCGGCGAGCTGGAGCGGGGAGAGTCCCGAGAGTACGTAGAGTTCCGAGAACGACCGAGGAGAGTCGGGAGCTGTACACTGATGCTTTGAAGTGAAGCTGTCCTCACCGTTATATAGCCTGATAGCTGTGATTGCTGATTGTTTCAGCGTGCTTGCAGTTGTTCTTCGACGATTGCAAATGCGGTTTTTGAGTTGTCTTGATTAATACTGGCTAAAAATCATGTTTCTGTTCTTCATCAAGTGCTGTTTTCGTTATTCACTCAACCCGTACGTACTTAAGGAACAAAGTAACAGTATATTTGCAGAACAGAAGAATCTTCAGGCGGCATATTTCCTGAAGCAGAAGTTTCACAGCAGTTATATGAATTTTCTTTATTAAAACTACTGTAATAATTTAGATGTTTTTGATACGTAGATTCGTAAAGAATTAGTTGCAGTCGCGTAAAGAATTAGTTGCAATCTTCAGGCGGCATATTTCCTGAAGCAGAAGTTTCACAGCAGTTATATGAATTTTCTTTATTAAAACTACTGTAATAATTTAGATGTTTTTGATACGTAGATTCGTAAAGAATTAGTTGCAGTCGCGGCCGATTAAACACATTTTATTCTTTAGAAGCACATTCTTTAACATGAATTTCACAATGCAATTGACTTAGTCTGGGCTTCCGTTCTTGAAGTTCCTATTTGCGCATTTACAGTATCTTTGTAACAATTAATTTCGACAGCAGACAAAACAGGGAGCAGCAAGCGGATTAACAGCAGAGAAGCCAGAAAGAGAGAATGCGACGAATCCAAGAGGGAAGTTACGTATAGAATTACTTAGTTTTAGTTTTGTCCCTACTGGCTAAATTTAACTTTCGTGCTTAAGTTGGAAATTATAACTGGCTGAAGCGTTATGTAAGTGTGCTTCATTAGTGCTATGTAAGTCTCATGTGAGAGAGATTAATTTTGAAATGGCGTAATTTAGAACGATTTATTATAAGCAATTCCTGTTTTTAGGAAGGAAAGGGGAAATAACCAATTTAAAACAAAGAGCACGAATAACAAAATTTCAATTGTAAAAGGAATACCTAAATTCATTTAGTGCAAAAACAAGTTACTACTACTTGCGCAATTGCTGCAAAGTAAGTTAATAGTAATTTATTTATTAAATAATATTGATGAATTGATTATATTATCTCCTAAGTTTAATTATAGTAGGAATATCTTAAAAGATTGAATCCATATTAGTAAGTTGTATTTTGAAAGATGTTTTGAAGTAACTTGAAAGTTAATTGTTAAAAAGGTTTTAACGGGGACTGGAATTAAATCATGAATAACAAAATTTCAATTGTAAAATGAATAAATTAAAGGCAAGAATTAAATTAAATGCATGTAATCATTGTCATTGATCGGAAATTAGTTGACTTTTCAAGGGGAACAAACCAACTCCCGTTCAATGAACAATAATTAATAAATAAATACGAAGGTGTTTCGTTTTTACTCGAGCAATTAGGCTAAGCCAAACCGGCAATTCAAGTCATTACATGCATTTAATTTAATTCTTGCCTTTAATTTATTCCTTTTACAATTGAAATTTTGTTATTCATGATCAGGTCGACTTACCAGTATTAAGCGTTCTTAACCACTCGACCACACATTTATTTTTTGAATTTTTCTTTCCTTTTCTAACTTTGATATACCGAGTTCTAGATGTTCTGGAAGGATTATGATTTTTATTTCCGTTTGTGTTATTTGCTTACTATATGTCATAATCAAAAAAATTTCGAGAGAGGCCTAGACTGTCCAATTCCCAGGTATGGAGAGAAAAGGGGGAAAAACTCACTTTTCATATAAGAAACGAAAAGCATTGATTTGATAAAGTAAGTTACTTCTTTCATTTTTTTTGAAATCAAATATTACTTCTTATTTGAATGCTGCAGTAAACGAAGTTTCAAGATTTAAGTTTGTAGAGACATTAGGATTTTTTGAAAGCCGGAGAGATGAAAGATTAGCAACTGCCTTCGCCAGGAATCAAACCACGAACCTCTAGAATACCGGCACAGCGTGCAGAAGCACTATTCCACGAAGGCACGCTAGGAAAGCGGGAGAAATACCTTATAAGTTAATTTTCATTAATTAAATAGCGAATCATTTTTAAAATACTCATTGCTGTGCTGCTCGCAAATGACTTTTATCTACCAGGGTATCTAGTAAGCGGCGTTAAAAACATTTCTTATTCCCACAGCAATGATGCCAATGTTTAAAAAAATCAGATTTCTTAAAAACTGACATAAATGAAATGGATTAGGAATTTTTATTACGTACACATATTATTAAAAATAAACAAAATGTAAATTATTAAGAAATACGTACATAAGTTGTAAAGAAAATGCTAAGAGAATTTTTTTTTTAATTGGTTAAGTCCATTAGACGGGCCAAACGATAGTTGGCGAACATTACAACAACATCTTACCTTACTTTTCCTAAGATATCATGTGTTTACGGACAGAATTTTAGTTGCAATTAATTATTTCCTTTGATCCAGTTACGATTCGAAACTTGAGCAATGAAGTGTTGTTGCAAAGCACACACACACACACACACACACACACACACAAATAATAATAATAATAATAATAATAATAATAATAAATAAATTTAAAAAAATAAAGCAGTAAAGGAGACTTCTGAAATGTTGAATGTTGTGGAAAGCATACGGGAGCACACATTAACACGATTCAATGTTTTTTATTGATATGGATTATTTCTTGAAGGTCACCGAGATCCTCACAATGAACCCAAGAAGGATCACCTTTCGCAATTTGGAACTGATAACATTGAAAACATTCGAGGCCTGTCTCTTCGAGTAATAACTGATGAGTTTATTATCTGTAAAGGTGCAATTTATAAAATTATAGTGAAGGATCTTGAAAAACAAAAATTTGTTTCTCTTTTATCCTTCCAGCATAAACTGCAGAACAGAAAGATCGAATTTCTGCATATTATGATCTGTAGATATTAATGTTGACTTTTTCAAAAAATTACCATTTGGTTTGTCAAAGCAAATAAGAGCAAGATTTTAATTTGCTATTCCTATAAGCAAAGCAAATGAAAATACTATTGGCATACTGGTGCTTTAATATAAAGATGCCCACATTTTTATCTAGAAAATTTTTTAACAAGGCCAAAACTAATTTGCATAAAGGTATCGGTAGCTTTATCCCGAGGCATCTATCCGAGGTTTCTGTCTTTCCGAACAGTAGCCGACTTGCATGAAGGCGTTGACACCTAATTATGATAAATAGCGAACACATTTTTAAACGCGGCAGCGAAATTTTTGCAGTTGAATCTGTGCCGCTATGTTAACACGAAGAGACCTTAGTTTCACATTTAACAAAAATTCCTCAAAAGTTTTACGTTTGCAAAAATATTCTTGTCCCAGCATGTTAGAGATTTCTTCGGGTTGCAATGTAATTTTATTTTTAAATAGATTTACTTCCTCATTGTAACAATTTATCAGCGCATTTTGTTTACAATTTGATAAGGCGCAAATTTTCACTCACAGGGATTTCATATTACGGGAAAGTTTTGCGTGGAAAAAAAATCGCCAAAATTAAAATAAATTACAAATTACGTATACAGAACAAAAATTAAGATTTCAATAAAAACACTGTTAAATATTTTTATGAACAAACCTAGAATACTATTATGAAAGTAGGTAAAGGTAACAGACGAAACCTTTATTCTCGTGAAAAGTACAATGACAGATTTTTTTGAAATTTGCTACGGTATTTCATGCATTGTAAATTTGAAAACGGTTGTATAACGTTTATAATATGCTTTAAAAAGAACGTACATGGCATGCAATGTATTTATAGATTGATTGTCATACAAAATAGTTAATGTATATGTTATTTTGCTTATTTTAAATTCCATGAAAATATTTTAAAAAAAAAAAAAACTTTGGAGGGCCGGATTGATAGTGCTCGAGGACCGTAGTTTGAAGACCTCTGTGTTAACTCATTTAAAGATAGGTATAAATACTGAGAAAATGGAAAGATAAGAATCCAAAGACTAACTCCTCTATATCCTGTACCATGTTTAATGTCTCTTACGTCACGCTGCAGGTCATGCCATTGTTTATTTTAAAATAAAATATGACTTTTGTGGGAATATTACATTGGAGTACATATTTATTAATTCCATAATTGTGTTCTTTTAACCCATAATGTTTTTATCATAAAATAAAATCTTTTTAATTTCGACAGCTACTTATTTTGCTCCCTAAGCAATTTTTTTGGAGGTTGGGGTCTTGGTTTTTGACCTCTATATCTTTCTCTTTTTGCTTTTTCTTTTCTTTTTAGATTTATTCAACGGTGATTTCTTTGCTTTTTTTTTTTTTTTTTTTTGTTGGGGGGGGACGGATATTTATGTTTTCCCTTCATTAACTCAATGCTATTTGTTTATTTTCTTTTAGTGAAATATTATACTATGCAGAAGGTCAAAGTTGTTACATATGAGGTCATACTTTGCGCTTTCTGTATTTTATTAATTTTTAGTCTTTAAGAAAAGGGAGGCTTAAATAGAAGTTCATTAAAGTGCTTGTGTACATTATTAACTGCTTTATGTATTGGCTTTTGCATGTGATGCTGGATGCGAACTAAACTAACTGCTCAAATTTTGTCAGGCTTTCGATTGCGTGTTCTGCGTAGTTAATATTCTCTTATCGTGTTCTATGTACTTCCAGCTGCAGGTGTTTATTACAGATTCTTCAAACCAATCTGACTTTGACGATTTGCTTAACTTATTCCACCCATTTTCTAACAAATTTTTTCTCCTGAAAATTGAGAGAGTAAATTAATGCATCGTTCATAAGTTTTATGGAAAGTTAAAGGAAGAACTCAAAAGAAGTTTTTAAACCACGTGCTGAAAAAGTAGGAGAGAGAGAAATATGCGAGTAAATACTGCATTTCATTGTGAAACTTGCTGTTAATTATTTTTATGCTCTTAAGAACTATTTTGAGCAAAATACTGCTAAATGTAAAGTTTAATAACCTGCTTCAAATGCAGCAGCCGATTCAAATTGTTGCTGGCTTATAATTAATCGTGATGTTTTTTCAATCAAAATTCCTTCATTGAAACGGAGAGTAATGAATAAAGTTGTTAATTATTTTTATGCTCTTAAGAACTATTTTGAGCAAAATACTGCTGAATGTAAAGTTTAATAACCTGCTTCAAATGCAGCAGGCGATTCAAATTGTTGCTGGCTTATAATTAATCGTGATGTTTTTTCAATCAAAATTCCTTCATTGAAACGGAGAGCAATGAATAAAGTTCTGCTAGGTGAAATCTTAATCACTGAGTCTATTGGAACTGCATTTGTTGCTACCGAACTGTTTAAGGACGTAATATCTGCTGACAGACAATCTAAATAAAAACAGAATCAAGCCGATATTGCCTTTCTTATTCTTCTTGCTATGAAACATAAAATTCAATAAAAGACTCTGTAAAACTCGATTAAACCTAAACATACTTCTATAACGCAAATTCCTCAAGTCTTTCTATTTCAGTTAAATTTTAAGCTGAAGATGAAAAGATTAATATGAAAATTAATATATTAAAATTTAAGAGAAAAACCTCTTTTTGCACTGTTGAGTAACAAAAGGTTTTCTCGAGTTAAAAAAATGCAAATACGCAGATTGTTATAATTTTTTTAAAAGGTCCTTCTTCATTATATATTTTAATTAGAAAACTATTTATATGAAGAAATTTAGTTTGTGAATACAGATGTTACTCAAATGATTTCTTAAAAGCATTTCCAAATTACTCAGGAGCTATTTAATTGGAGGATGCGCAATTAAACATGCGTAACCTCCAATTAAATAGCTCCTGAGCAACCTGTAAACTGCACGGTTTGCTGTGGCATTCTCTTCATCCATATTAAAAGAGAATGACATAAAAAAGATACTATCAAATGATTTTTTTTACATTGATATTCAGTCTGGTGACAGCGAACTCTTAGTTATAAAATCACCGGACATCAAAATCGAAGATACGTTCGACGTCCTTCTACTACAGAATAAATCAGTGTCAGTGCTCAACGTGTATGCTCACTTAACGTGGGGTGATAATGCCTAATTCTGACACCAATATGTGCGAGTCCAATTTTGATTACGATGCCCGAAGCCGATTAACTGATATGCAGCTCCTTGTCAGCAACTTTCACTTAAGGACTTCGACACGAGGATGCACCATGCAATTAGTAACCACTTACCTGGTTCCCCTCTTGCAGCTGTTATCATCCAATCAGGTGGCGTGGCCATTAAGGTCAGCTATCGCAGGTTATCCGGCTGAAGCTTCGGGCAATAAAACGATTACACGCTCTCTATTCGTCATTATAACTGACGGTATGTTTGTTATTTTCCTGGTGGTCTGAGCAGCGGAAGTGAGCAGCTGTCAGTTTCTATTCGCCAGTCTTTCATCTTTCAGATTTTGGTGTTGACGTTCATTGAGAAAAGCTTGACGATGTGGTGGCAGCACATTTTATGGGTTAATGTCCGGCAAACCCAGGCCCGTGGCGTGGGTTAGAAGCAATCAGTAATGCAGATTTGAGTAATCAACAGGTTTCAAGTATCCCGGCAGTAGTCCTAATTATAGAGAAGAGAGGTTGAAAGGTTCTTAAAGATGTATGCTGTAACTTGTCTTCCTTGAATTTAAACAAATTTATAATATTTATGAAGGCAGAAGCTTACAATGTTTTTCAACCCACGTTCCTCTAAGATGAACACCTAAAGTTTTATGGCTCCCCTGCTAAGCTCCATACGTTTTCTGTATTCACGTAGGTGTTAACGTAGTTTAGAAAAAAAATACGTTTTTTTTTTTTTTTTTTTTTTTTTTTTTGTTGTTGTTGTTGTTGTTGTTCATTTTAAAGTATCATTTTAAACCTTTCATCTAAACTGGTTTTGTCTTCGTTTCTTTAAAACAGATTTAAGACCAGATAAATAGCCAATTTTTGCGAGTTATTAGACACAATGTATAAAATTACTGCCGTATTCAAATTTTTCTGCATTTTGAGCAAAAATTTACCAAAAACCTGAGAAAATTGTTTTTAATTTAGAAAAGCAGAATGCAGAAAATTTGGCCTCATAATAAACAATCTTTAGTTATTCTTTCCTGTAATGCAATACTTATTACCTGAATTTAGTAGCCCTGCATTCAAGATTTGTCGCCATGAAAATCTGTAGATATTCTTCCTCAGAAGGATAACTAAGAATAATAAATGCACTGATGTATATATTAATAAAAATTTAATGTGTAAATGTAATATTATATTTCTTTTAATTCTAAAATTACTGCTATGACCTTGGTACCGAGAAAACAAAAATTCCTCTCATGGACGATCTAAAAGTAATTGAAAAAGCTCTGCTACAGAATAGCAGAGAGACTTCAACTAGTAGCATCAAGCAACTACAGAAAAGGCTGCCGTAAAGAAGCGGTAGTCAGCTGTGAAATACATGGTAAAAGCTAATAAACGTAATTTTTTTTCATTTCATTTTATTTATGTTTATCATGAAATTTATTAAATTTTATGTACCTGTAAAATGAATTAATTAATTGTAAAATTAATTAATTAATTTTATTATAAAATTAATTTTCCTAAATTAATTTTTTTTTATTATCTTTTCTCGCTTCTTTTCAGATTTAATGTCAGACGAACCATTAACACTGTTGAACTGTTACAAAGCCTATTACAATTTTTAAATCTGTTATTTGTATTGTCTGTATAATTAAATTATACCGTAAAAATCAGTATGAATATCTACTTTTTTTTTTTTTTTTTTTTTTTTTTTTGTTCCTGTTTTCTGTATAGCATTAAATTCTCATTCTTACGAAAGCAGGCTTAAATATGATAATATAAAAATCGAATTTTTTATATAACTAGATTTTTATATGAAATGGATTGCATTAATGGCAAAATGCAGTAGGGCTACCTGTCTAAAAGGAAGGATGCCATACTAAGGAACACGGGTTAATAGCTCGTATCCACGTTCAGTATTTATCCAAGATGGTTGCCTCTTAGTTTTAGCCAAGTTTTTTTAAATCCGAAGTCGTATGGGTCCACATTATATTTTCTAATAGTCGTTCTACTGTGCTTTGCAATATATAGCATGCTTCGCAATAATCAACTCTAATTTGTAAAATAAGTATGCATGGTATTACAATTCACAATAAATCTGCTCTTAGAAATCAAATTAAATAGCAAAGGGACCAATTGTTTTGTTTAGGATTTAATATTGTACAGGATTTAATATTGGAAAAATGTATTAAACAATGCATATCTGATAAAAGATTAAGAAATTATAAAAGAAATTATAAATTCTGTTAAATATTAAGAGAATTTATAAAAGAAACGTTTTGCCGAATAGAAGCGACAATTTATCTCTTTATAAGCAATTAATAGAATTTAATATTGTACAGGATTTAATATTGGAAAAATGCATTAAGCAATGCATATCTGATAAAAGATTAAGTAGCTCAATTTATAAAAGAAACGTTTTGCCAAATAGACGTGACAAGTTATCTCTTTATAAGCAATTAATACAGTTCTGTCTCAGGTTCATTAGAGTGAACCTGACAAGTCGTTTTTTTGCTTTTTGACACAGCAAATTGAGAAAAATTTACATGATATTTCATACCCATAAAAAGGAGTTAATACTTAGAAATTTTATTTTACTCCTTTCCCTAAAGACGAATTTTTTTTCCCTTTTTAAACGATAAAAAAGGAGAGAAAGAAAATCAGTTTTACATAAAATTCAACTATAATATGATACGCGATAGCTTTATTTAGACTATAATGTAATACATACAGTCTGTTACAATTTATACGGACAAGGAATGTTTCAATTGCATTTTTACTGCAACGTGTTTGGGTTATCTGAATAATAAGATAAAAAATTGGGTAAATACTTACTCGACTGTACTCTCAAGAGTTTGGATATTATTTCTCCTAAGAAATACCGATTTCTCATAAATCCTAGTTCAGATTCATCTGTTTTATTACACTGACTGTTCAAGAAATGAGCATATATGCCAGAATGTCCCACACATTTTCTAGATGATAAAATCTGGGCTTATAGTAAGCTATTCTATAATTCAACGCATTTTCTCTAAAATCAAGCAGCAAATTTCGATTTGAAGATTCAATGTGTAGACCTAACGAAATTAAAAGGTATCAAAGAAATTTTTGTTGTTTGAAGAAGTTTATACCATCCAAAATAACCTTTTAATCTCTTTACTTACTAATTCCTATTTCGAAACTGAAACTTCTTGTTTCGACATTTCAACATTTTATATTATTTTTCGTCCTTTGACGCACGCACACACACACACAAAAGAAGACCATTTGTGACCATCTAAATTCCATCTTCGTTATCAGAGAAAATACAATTTTATTCCTTCTTTCGTCTAGTTCAAGACATGTTTGTCCATACTTATCGAATTTTCTGAAGCCATAACTTCTGGTTTGGCCTTCACTTTTTTCGTTATTTGGCTTCAAGCGTCTTCCGAACTGTTCACAGAATGCTCTTTTTCTGTAATAGTTTCTGTACTGTCTTTATAAACATTTACTTCTTTGCAAGCAATTTGACAAATGGACTCCATTCTTTTGGAGTTATCCATCTTTCCGCCGCAGTAGTTCCTCCGAATCTCATCTGATTTTAGTGAGCAACGTTTGTGACTTACTTAAATATTTGACTATTTATTCCTAATACATTCGCTGATTATACTATAATAGAAACTTTCAACATACCACCGTCTCCTTAAAACTTCTTTGTTCGAAGCTCTTGATAACATACGCCAAGGCTGATCATCTGGTCAACAGAGAGTTATTGACGGATCGAAACATGCTTTTTTCAGTTGAACCAAAGTTTTTTCAGTTTATTACTTTATCAGATTACAACTTTGTTATTCTTTTCATACAGCTCATTACTTTATCAGATTACAACTTTGTTATTCTTTTCATACAGCTCATTAATAGATCCCGACATGGCCCACAGGGTAGTAGTAAATAGCTACATATTCGAATGTCCTTTTACTCGGATCCATCATCTCAAATTTCCGGTTCCTGAATATGGACGGCTTGGGCAGACACTACACATTCTAATAAAGTTCTTTTTCCGCCTTACAATAATTTTGACTTAATTACAATAAATTTAATACAATTAATTTTCAATAAAGTTGACTTAATATTTAATTAATAATTTTTACTACAATAGAAATCTAAATAACTTTAAATAGTGACTTAAAATACTACTTAAAATACTAAATTTTTTCTTTTAAGTCATAGCGTTAATTAAATATCTATTTCATGAAGATGATAATATATTCCATGAAGATGATAAAACCTTTTCTAACATAGTAAAAAACAATCCTTAGAATTAAAATAAACTGTACATATAAAATAATGAAGAATTAATAATTTAATGAATTAACTATAATTTAATGAAGACTTTAAAAAAGTTACAGAGTAAAAGGAAAGTGCTCTAAACTAATAAAGAATGAAAATGCGGACATGAATTATTTAAAATAAAACTAAGCAGACATAGTTTAATGCTCTCTTTTAATTGTAAAATTTTGCGTAAAACGAAATGAAAGGCAAGTTTTTGAATATTTGGCTAGTCTTTGATACTTCGGCGAGTATACTGGCACTCCAGCAGGAAAAAAGGTCCTGCTCTTCCCAGTTCATAATTGAGTCCCGAACAGGCCCTGATTCGTCTAAAAATCAGCAGATAGATTTCTCCAGATGAGACAAATATCAGGGGAGAAAAATACAGATGCGCCTTCATACCTTGTATGAAGTTACTTCTAGTTAATTTTAACATGCCTGAAGAAGTTCTTCCTTATATTACAATGCACCTCACTTGGACAATAAAATGACAATCAGCTCGCTTTTCTCAATTTTTTTCCACTTTTCTCCCTACACATACTCCAAAATATTATCTACATTTCTCCGGAGCTATCATTACAAATTTAGATTTTTAAAAGACGTTTTTAACATTTAGACTAGCCGACATGGACCTTAATTTTGTGACCATTTTAGGGCTTCATAGTGCATATTCAATGCCAATGCATACAAATATCAGGGGAGAAAAATACAGATGTAAAAACATACAGTAGACTCCTACATGCATAATCTCCCATCTTCAGATAACAATAGCTGAGCGGTAAAATCGCTGAACACTGGTAGTTCGACCTGAGTTCGATTGCTAGCTGCAATGGGCGTTTTCATTGTTTTCCCATGCATTACATGTATACGAGCCAGTTTCCATTAGAAAGTCCTCCATGAAGGCATCCATCCTCTCAAGGAGATAGCCGTAGTATGATTTGCCATAATCAACTAAACCATTTTCAGATTTCATATTTGAATTATGTAAAATAAAATGTGAATCTTCAAAAGCTGCAGATAACTTCGAAGTTAGAATTTTGTTTCAATTTATAATGCTAATAATAGCAATATTTGTTTTCTCTCATTATTTGCATGTACCTGAAAGTCGATTATTCAGTTTCTCGGCTAATGGAATAAAAAATAGAATAAAATAAATGATATTTTTTGCACTGCAACATTTTTCAGTCTGCTTTTCTACATCAAGATAAGAGGAGAACATTTCTTACGACTGATGAATTGCGAAGACAATTTTTTTTTTTTTTTTTTTTTTTACACAGTAGAGTTAAATACGCTGTAAGGGGAAAGAAATGGTAATAAGCAAAAGTCATACCCAGCTACTTCACTAAATTTATCGCCCCTATGAAATAAATAGGGTTTTCCTGTGACATTTCAGCGAAAGTCGGGTGGCCTTCATATGTTACTTCGTTGATATCTACAGTTCCGAGTCGACAAAACCATCAAAATGTCATCAACCATTAAGTGAATACGAGAGCTAGGCACTTTCAAGCGGCAAAGGAGTATCTCAACGAATACAGAGAAAAGATTGAAAATAAAATCTTAGATAGACGTGTTAAGTGCATGAATATCGAGGAATGATTCGCTGGGTGATGATACAAGGCACGCGCCTGGTGTGCTTTCCGCTGTATTTATTTCAACAGATGCTTGACGGGGGAAATAAAGAAACCACAGTGTTTATTTAAATCGCTGTGACTTCGGGCAGCAACGACTTCGTGATTGACGGAGTAATTCATCGATGTTCTTCCTTTAAATGCATTTCCACTTCAGTATTATCCAGAAATCTAGAGACGGGGACTTTGTTGGAAAATTCCGACAACAACATACACCAAATAGTTTTTGCTTTGAAGAGAGGTAAAAAAGAGGGGTAAAAAGCGGAAATAGATGCCACGAGACTTTGTCCAAACAAAAGATAAAGTAGTGACACACGAGCCTTAACACTTGAATGGTTTACTTAACGAAAAAATGAAGATGCAGACTACATAGACGTCTGAATGTAAATGAAAAATTTTTCTAAACTGTTTTGTTAAGCTCCTCATGTTTCTTAGCACTAAACTAACTTCCCATTAACTATTTTTATCTTCTAGTCTTATAGCTCCCATTGCCTATTTGTGTCTTATAGCTCCCATTGACTATTTGTCGTTTTTAAATATTTTATATGTATGGCGTCTGATGGGACAAGTACTATATTATTATAATGTCTTTCGGAAATGTTCTTTTCTCATATTCTGCTCCTCAACATTGTAAAACAACTTTATAATTTCAACATATTTTTTACCTCCGTGCATTTGAGAAGTTAGACAAATTTATCAAAATATGTAACAATATTCCTACACATATCACTTAATTTGTGGATAATATAAAATGTTTAGTGATAAGAGAGATGAATAAGGCATACTGAAACGAACGGATAAGGCTAAGCTTGCATTTGCGTATCTAAGTCTGTAGCGACATCAGGTATTTTTGGAACAGACAAGATGAAAAAATAAGCAACGCCTTTGCCGGGAATCGATCCACGGACCTCTGGAATACGCGCCCAGCGTGCAGACCAGCACAACACGAAGGCATGCCAAGAAGGCGGTAGAAATACCTTATAAGTCTACGTCCATAATTCTGAAATTATGCATAATGAAGGACTACTTGATATCAATTTCGAAACGTTTAAAAAAGTAATTGAGGTTTCGGAAGTACTGAATTTAACTATTCCTGCAAAAAGCTCTCATAAACATAAGCCTAAAATTCCTGTTGAACTGTAAATTAAGCCTGAAAGTCCTGTTGCGCTGTTAGTTATAGTTTTACAGTGTTGAATTAAACTATTTCTGGAAAAAGCTCCTATAAACATCAGCTTGAATGTCCTGTTGAACTTTATCTGCATCCAATGAGTAAGTTTTAAGTTATGAATAATAAAGAGGCAAACAAGCAACAGAAATAGAATATTAAGTTTCTAAATTCTCAGGTCTAATACTGAAAACGTAAAATTCACAGAATTGTAGAACATTGAATTTGGAACTTTTACTTATACGAGTAGTTTATATAAGTATATAATATGAGCTGCCAATTTGTTCGGAAACCCAAAACTTACTAAACTAAACTCTGTTTTCGTAGATACTATCAGGCGACGCCCTGGCTTCGCACAACATCTATACTCAGACGAAGGTTTAAACAAACCTTTTTATTTACACTTAATAAAATGCACAGATTGTGCATTACAATTTTAATCTCCGCTGCTTACTGATCTAAGCTAACATAAAATGGTTAAAGTAGAATTTAAAGTAAATAAAACCGGAAAATTACAAAAGCAAAGTCCTATGAAGCTTTAGCTCAGACTTTTAAATGCTAGAGGAACACGGTTAACAAAAGGCTTAATTTAAGTAATTGTAAGAGCTGATTTAAATAATATTCTCTAACTAAGATACAGATAAGGATTATGGAGCCAGGTACCCTAATAAGCTAGATAAGAAAATTAAGCCTCTGAGGGCACATGGGGGACAAGCTAGAAAGTGAAAATCCAAGAATGATCAAGAAAGTGAGGTAAAGGTAGGGAGACCATTATCCCCTTTTGTAGTACATGTGTAGCAACCAGATCAAAAGCGACGAAAGGTAAAAGTCGCGCAGAGCAAGAAAACTCGTAAACATCAGCAGTCAAAGCTAGGTAACGAATTTGTGGTCTTTAATCGTGTGAGAAGCAAATGGCCTAAACAAATTATCTTCTGTAATGATGTGGTAACTAAGAACTTCTGAAAATTTTGAAGCATCACAACTAAGTCTGGTTTTGGAGAAACGATTAGTTAGAAATGTGGTGCACAATAGGGTCCATTTTCAAATTATCATGGATCAGTTTGTGTCTAACCATGTAATGAGCATTCTCAGAATCTTATTCTGTACTACCTGAACTTTGTGGAAGTCTGCCTTCGAGATTGAATTCCAGGCTGCAGATACGTAGGCATAGAATTGGCTTTATAATTGCATAGGTATATCCTTCTCTTTTTGTTGACAGACAGTGCAGAGTAATTTCCTAGGATATTCCCTAACTTCATAAACTCTGTTCGTATATATTCGTTAACTAATTCGCATCCTGGTGGCAGCCGACGGAAGTAGAAATAGTAGTACAGGTGAAATAAAAAGATTGATTAACATAAAACCTTAAAAATTCAGATCTATAAAAATATGTTAAGTCTAACTCTGATAATAATAATAGGAATTAAAAAAAAACTTCCAGTAATTAAAATTCTGAAATAACGAAACTTTAGGCAAATCGCGTATGAAAATTATAATGATCATTCTACTTCAATAATGAAAATTATTTTAATACATAAAAGATTTAAAACATAGTTAAAATCAAGAAACCCAGTTTTTTTTTAAATCTCATATTCGCATTAGACAGATCCTCTATTAAGTGGTAGTATCGTAAAATAACACGGTTCTGATGGAAATATAGAATGAATACGTTCAGTTGGAAGAGATTAAAAAAATATTTATTTTCATTTATTAATGCTTCTTTTCCTCTCAACAGTATAATTAAAAGAAAGCATTAAAAGTAAAAGTAATTAAAATATAAAGTTGTGCGTGCGTACGGGTCGTTATAAATTGAATGCACAAGTCCGATGAAAAGTAAATAAAATTTATTCTTATCACAACAAATAAAACAAAATGATGAAATTTCTTCAGAGATATTTGTACAATATCGTAATATCTTACAGTAGTTATATTTTAAACTGCTAAAACGTTTTACAGAACTCAATTCAAAACAGAGAAACGTAGAGAAAGCTAATCCAACCTCGCCGCGAATTCGTACAGTAAACTACAACAGCTTTCTAAACAACTACTGAATTGAGATATTTTCCTCCAGCTTTTATAAGCTTTTTAATTATGCACCAGCTCATTCTCGTATTTTCTCGATTTTTTTGGATAGCAAAAGCAATTACGAGATATCTATTTATTAAATGCGCGTGCTCCTGTATTGTAACTTTTCCGCATAGCTTTCTCTTCAAATAAGTCTCGTGTTGCATTGCACGAGTATATAAAGCAATTTTTACTACAAATTCTACTAAAAATAGCTAAATAAATACAAAATCCATAACAATAAACAATCGTACAAACTTTAAAGACGCGATCATTTGATTTCTTAAAAAGATATATACTAAATGTTTTAAAAGAGAAGGATAAAATTGTAGAGTATGTAACAATTCAATTTTGCTCTATTCTAAATAAAAATTCAGATTATGTTCTCAAAAGAAATTCTAATTTTTATAAGTATATTTTGAAGTACTTATAAGACAATGCATGTTTTGCTTTTGCGAGGATTTAAAATATGTATGTGTTTGCTTGTAGAGATAATTAAATGACCCAGAAAATCAGGCATTTGAGGATTCTATAAGGCAGTTTTCGGGCATGATTACCCTAATTTTATGGATAACACGCATGATTTCGGCTTATCGAGAAAGAAATCTAAGAACATAATATTAAAACAATATTTGAAAGAATATTGTTCATACTGACAGATGGAATACTTCAAATTAAAAAAAAATAAATATATCTTTTAAAAGTTAACAGTAATAATAACACAGTAACAGTAAGTTAACACTTTGTAAGTGGGAAACGCTCATTTCGATTCATTGAAAATTTTGATGGAGATCCAATAACCGAAGCTTTATTGTGTTGGGTAACTTACGAAACTGTATTTACTGAATTCAGAAATAACGTATGTATTGTCAAATAAAATGTTAATGGAAGCTTCAGGTGTTTGAGAAAAACCGAAGAATAGGGGAAAAATATTCCATTAACTTAAAGCATCAATTAAAGCTGAAGTTCCTTAACCTTCTGAACGCGGAACCCGAGAATAATGCGTTCAGATTTGATGCTGAATTTTTGCGGGAAACGTTCTTACCGCATCAGCAGAAATTGGGATTTTAATTTCGATCAGTTGTGCAAGAAGAAAAGGTACGATGTTTTTTTTCTCCGTTTTATGCTTTTATGAATTTTGTACCCGCAGTCGAAATTCTAATGATCTGGGAATTGCTTATAGTGCATAGTGCCTCTGAAATACTCAAATAGTTTTGCTTCAGAAATAGTCAAACATTTCTAAGATAAAATGTCGAAGAAAACACAATAACACTGCACTATAGTACAACTATAAAATTGTTCTTTCTAGGCATAAATTTTTGTACCACATTGTAAAGGTTACACGTATTATTGACAATCTATGAAGCGCTTGTACAACTGCAGATTGCAACCAATTTATATAAACTGAGGATAATTATTTCCCGTATTTCGAAGAATATCAACTTTTTAAAATTTAATATGTTTAAATAAACGTAAGTATCTTAAAATTTAACTTCTCAAGTGTGGATTTTCAGATTTCAATGCAATAATTATCAAAATATATAATGGTTTGGTTTATTTGATTACGGCAAAGGGCACGAGGTTTGCCTTCGTTGAAGACATTCCAAGGGGAATTAGCTGGTATCACGTTACACATGGAGAAAACCACTAAAATGTTCATGCAGCCATCCCATTTGCCTGGAATCGAACCCAGGTCGAACTATCAGTGTTCAGCGATTTTACCGCCTTACTGGTGAGCCAAAACATCTAATGTAATATATAATGTATCAAAATTTATGTAGCCTCAAAGTACACCTTCAAACTGAAACGGTCAAAATGCATGCTATTATTATTAAAATTTAAGTAATCAAAAAGTATACATTAAAATTTAAAACTATTAAAAAATTCAAAATGTAACGTGTTTCAGCACATTACATTTTGAACTAAGCGGGAAACAATTCCTTTTTACAAAATAAAATATTGTATGTAGCAATTAATTTTATACAGGATGTAATTATACAGAATGTATAGTAATTTTCTTTTGTTTAATAATGTAGTTTTCTCCGTGACGTAAATAACTTAAGCTACTTTGAATCAAGGAGAGGGGGGGGGATAAAAGCATGGAAATATATAAACGGAAGAATCTAATAGGACATCGTAGGTAAATGAGAATACTTTAAATTCCTTCTGATGGTGTCTTTTTAGCACGTATCACTTATGTCTTGCGTTCTAGAGGAAGAAAAACGCTTACAAAACATATCACAAATTTCAGAGATAAAACACAAGCTTAAATAAGAAACAAAATACACACCTGTCATTTGTTTTGGAAACTACAGCACTGATCTGCGTTACACTTTACCTAATATGACATAAAACTAAGATAGAGAACTTGCAAAATTTTTTCTTTTCACAAAATCATATCCTAAGCAAAATGGCGTAAGATACTCTATATTACAATGGGAGAATAATTTCGTTGGCAGCTGGTTGGAGCAGGGAAAGAGGGCAACCAAAAGCCGTTTGGGGATTCTTATCACAGGAACAAGATACGATTCAATTACAAAGCTATGTTTTTATCAATTATATAGCTTCCTAAAGCTATATCCCCAAATATAAAAACCACTCCTGCAATCCTAAGGAGGGGATACGAGCTTCAAATTTAAGCATAAAACTTCAGTTCCTTTTAAAGGTATTCCGAATTTAGCGCTATAACGCGAAGTAATGTGACGCCGAATTTTTTTGTTTCTGTTTTTTTATACAGCACTTTTAAGGGACAGAGTTTTGTCGTTGACTGCTTTACGCTGAGTGACAAGAATCGTAAAATGTCTAAAGTACTGTATCTTATTTTTCCAGAGATTACATTTTGAAGCGGAGCTTTCCCCTAATGGGAGCCTAGGCGAAGCACGTGCGTTGCTTTTTAATAATTTTTTTAGCAGTATGACATCAGTTTAAATATCTGGACTTATGTAACCAGATTAGCCAAGGCGATTTCTTTGAGAATCTATTTTCTTATAAAATAGATTCTCAAGGGGGGAGGGGGCTCTTCAGCTTGTTAAAAAGGACTCAACTTAACATTAAACGGCTCATAGTCAATCTGTTCTTCCATTTCAAGCATTAATCGACAGAATTACCTTACCATCAAATGAATGATTCGGAGCTAATTAAATGAATAAATGAAAATTAGAAATACATTAAAAATACATCATGAAGAATTGAAAATAAGTTGTTCATAATTTAGATTATAAATAGAAACCGTGTGAGAAGCATAGCATTTAAGATAGCTTCTGTTATTTTCTTTTTAGAATATATATGGAAAATGAAGTTATTTTCCACACATAAATGGTATTTGATACATTTTCATAAATATATAGAGCATATAGTACGTACTTATCTTACATTCATAAAAGACTTTCCAATTGTACACGAATTCTATACATGCTTGTTTTCTAAACGCAATCTTCATAAAAATATTTGCAAACACTTTTGAAACCTTTAACAGCTGAGTATAAATTTCTTCCTTGTAGCTCTGCATTTATTGGTGCTGTATATTTCATCCTGTGCTTCAGCTTGTTAAAAAGGACTCCAACTTTACATTAAAAGGTTCATAGTCAATCTATTCTTCCATTTCAAGCATTAATCGACAGAATTATCTTAACATCAAATGACGGATTCGGAGCTAATTAAATGAATAAATGAAAATTAGAAATACATTAAAAATACATTATAAAGAATTGAAAATAAGTTGTTTCAGGGGAATACATTTCAGGGGAATTCAAACAGCTTCTTAAATTATTGTAGTTTGAAGAAAAGCAAGAGTCATTACTGTAGTCGTATTATTTTTCATTTACTTACATACTTATTTTTGGCAAATTTTTGCAGTACAGAAACCCATGTAAAATACCTAAAAATTATAGTAATACATAATTAAACCGAAAATTCATTTGAATCATGATATTGTCAGTAAGCAATACCCCGAACTAAAAATAAAAAGAATCGTCTTTTCTATTCTTAAAAGCTATTTAGGGTTATGAATTAATTAGGAATATATATCGTTTTTGTTTAATTTTTACTTTGAAGCTTTCCGACTTTTAAATTTTATACATTTGAAATTCTGTTATAGCGTTTGTCCTAGTAATACTTTCTGCTAATTTTAATCATCTTATTTAATTACTAATTATAATTCTTAATTTATCCTCGCATTGTACTAGTTTCAAAAGCAAATAGAATCAACAGGCCTATTTGCAGTGTTAAGCCTAATTATTTATTAACTGCTTCCGCCTATTTTTTAACTCTCCTATGCTTCGAACGACTTCTCATTTTCACTCTCAACTAAAATTCTAGAACTCTGTTAACACAGACAAGAGGTAAAACTCAATTAATAGTCAATTAACACTGCTTCTGGTAAATGTAACTAAGATTTAACAAAATTAATACACCGCTGCTTGCAAGTCTTAGAAATATAAATAAATATAATGTATGTAATATTAAATATGTACAACACAAGCAATAGGTTCAATTGTTAAAGAATCCGGCTCTAACCATTCGCGAATTCTAGAGATACGGTCTAGCAGATGCAAGAAACCACTCACCAAACCCAGATCGTCATATAGATAAGCTGCTCATGAAATGAATGACTTCCTAATGCGTTGCCAAATCTCTCTTTCTAAACTGCCCATTCACCTCGCTATTTAAAACTCCACCTAATTTGAATTCTAGTAAGGCAGACGAAATAACGAGATATTACAGGAAAGAATTATTATAAAAATAACGAGGCATCTAAAATAAACCTTTTACATTCATCTTCTTTATGAGACAATGTTGTCATTCTTTTCGTCAATGAAAAAGAAAAGAAAGGGGAAAATAAACTATATTTTAGAAAATTATGAATTCACCCAGAGCTCAGAATTGTAAACGTACAATATTTAACTCACCGTAATAATCGTACTATGTAATTTATAAATAGCGTTTCAAATCATCATATAACATCGTTTGCTTGTTATGCACTTTTATGTAACATATAAAGTCCATAATTGTTTTTCGTGCATAAACTTAATTTTAAGACGTTTCATTTCAAAATTGCCTCAGCTGTCAAAAATGTGAAAGAACGTAAAAAAAAACGTCAAAATCTGTTGCAAATTATGCTTTTTTAGTACGGTATGCAAATATAAATTATTTTTACTAATGCCAGCATGATATTGTGTTCTAAAAATCGCAATTTTTTGTTTACCTTTACATGTGTTCTTTTAGATTTATTTATTTCATTATTCAAAGCAAACTCATTGAGCAAAATTATTGTTGACTATAACAGTATAGCCAAGATAATTTCATTCTGTTGCATAATTTCGAACTTTTATTAACCGATGTTCAGGTGAAACGTACACATCACCAGCACGCAAAACAAAAGGTCAACTCGTTGGGCAATAGAAAGGGTCTAAAGGTTTGAAACAAGTCGTAAATTTAGCATCTTATTTGCATACAGAAAGTAAAAAATGACACAAAACTTCCTTGTACTTCAGTAATTGAAACAATTTAAAGTAATAAATCCTTAAGCTTCTCCATCATCAATATAACGTTGATTTGAATTAGGAAACTGAATAAATTATATTCTACGGATGCTATTTATTTATACTCAGCATTCAGCTTTAGTTAGCAATCGAGAAGATAATTACTGAAAACAATATTTGTTTACTTTAAAATTATTTGGCAAATCTGTAGTTTGTAGTATTCGATTGAGACCGAGAAAAAAATTTTGATGAATTGCAGTTTAAAGAAATATAAAGTTTAGTAATTCCAATAAGCTTCTCATTGAATAAAATGTTTGTTAGTAATATTTTTTTGCATTGAATGGCAGGCATTTACATTTTTCCAGCATTGGCTACTCCTAGGGCCAGAGGTGGTAGCCATTTTATTGTGGAGGTGCCTACTAGGCCGAACCCAGGTCCTTCGCTATCGCAGTCGGCGACCCAAACCACTATACCGTCTGAGCGGCATTTATTAAGAATATGATGAGCTTTCCTTGAGATGAACGTCCATGTTTCCAGATGATTTATCTATTCACTGTGTAGTAATAATTTAGAACAGATGCTGACTCTGAAGTATTTTCACTTAATAATTCTCTGTTATTATTATTATTATTATTATTATCCAAGTGTGTATTTGGATGTGTGCAAGCAATGTTACATAAAAAATACAACTATTACCATTCTATATTTAGAACTTCCATAATGTGTTATTTCCATTTCGAAGTGTTACAAACCAAATGCATTTATTTTTATGAGTATAGGCATTATAAATTAATAATTGCTCCAAATTCAGTGCTTGCAGAAATCAGCTATAAAGACTAAGGCTAAGACAAAAGGAAGGGATACCACTTTTCAGAAGAGGATTCTGAAAGCGGAAAAATTTTACTTCTTTCTCCATCCAAATGCACTTTGCTCCTACAAAGATTCCAATGCCAAACAAAGGGTGAATTTTATCAGTTATTAGTGCAGCGTTTGTTGTGCAACTGTTACAAATGCACTGTTTCTTCGATTCGTCTAGCATTTCTCAAACATTTCTGGTTTACTGCTCATTGCTGAACGCTCACTGCTCCCATAGGAACCCACATGTATATTTTTAATAAAAATATGTATAAGAGATAAAACAGTTAGGCTATTTGTATATTAATGAAATTAGCAGTAATGTCGCGGTTATAAACTAAAGTATACCATAAAAGACGGGAATTTAAAAGGTTTGGCTTAGTTGATTATGGCAAAGCCCACTAGAGCTATCTACCTAGGGTAAAATGTGCCTTGGTGGAAGACTTTCTAAGGGAAACTGGCTCATATACATGTTACACATGGGAAAAAACCACGAAAACGCCCATGCAGCCAGCCCGTTGGCTTGGAATCGAACCCAGGTTGGAACTACCGGTGTTCAACGATGTTACTCCTCGGTCGCTGGTGGGCTGTAAAAGACGGTAATAGTTCTAACATTATTAGAGTTGCTGCTACATTGAACCAGTGTTTCATTAAATGAAATGAAAGGTATACTGTGATAATTATTTTACAATATTCCATAAACCAAGATTAAGGATATCTGCTTCTTCAGCCAAAACTCTTGATATCCAGACCTAAATTTAAATTTCAGCTCTTGATTCAACAGATTCTTCTAATATCGGAGGTGCTTCTGAAAAATAGCTTACAATAGTTTCTTGAAGCTCAATTCCAGAGCTTCCAAATACTGTCAATTTTCAGCTAAATTTTTGTCATTTTTCTCGCTATTGACAAGTTTGAAAATGGGATAAATTATCCACGTCCCAAGTTTCTTTTATATATTTCTGAACTTTGCCATAAAGTAGAAATTACATTTTAGGTTTTTGTTAGTTTCAAGTCATTACCTTTGAGCTGAAGGTTCGATTCTTTAAATTTATTAGAAAAAATTCTCAAATGCCTGTTTAGAATTTATCATGCCTGCTCTCAAAGCAGCATCTGTCTTTCATAACTCTAGCATTGAATTGAAAAGTTTGAAAAATCGTCTCAAACGGGCTCTTTTTGAAAGCTCACGAACTTCCGTATGAAGAAGAAGACGACTGAAATCTTTATTATTTTCAATACAGAATTGTCCAAACAACCTGTCACTCAAAATTTGCCTTTTATTTTAGTTGCTCTTCTGATGACGAGATGAAGTGAGTTATTTAAGATAACACTTAAATTCTTTGCTGCTAAATGTTGCCGTATAATAAATCATGTATGGCCAATATATTTGATGCCTCCGCTTTCAGATGTGACATAAAAACGTTGCAGGTCCAGATACTGTTGGAGCACTATCAAAAACAACTGATAATATTTTATTCGGAGGAATTTCATAACAGTCATAAATTTTCATAACATGAAATAATGATTCATCTTTAGTATTAGTTTCTAAAGTTACCCATTATTCAAAGCCATAACAAAGCCTCATTATTCAAAGCCTCCATTATTCAAGCCTCATTATTTATTTGTCGCAAATAATAACTCTCGGCAGAGATTTGCTGAACCTTAAGAAACGCACATAAACGAGACGTAAGACTTCATTCCTTGGGATGGTTGTCTTAACAAGTTGTATTGGAAAAGAGATGTTTTTAAAAAGTTAAATAAAGAGTTCAATATTGTTAGCTACCTGTGTGGTTCTTCTTCAAATATCAAGGCAGATTTCAGATATCATGAAACCATAAAACCTGAAGTATTTTGAGATATTAAGCCTATTGATAATGTATTATTTAAAGGAGACTGAACGAAATCACATTTTAAATAATTACCACTATTACCACTACACTGTCTGCACTTTTTTCTTAGGCTCAAGCATAGTAATAACTGAATTAAAAAAAAATGTTTTTAAAGGGAAAATTGAAATTACTTTGGCCATTATTAAGGCCAGAAGTGGTGGCTATTTTATTGTGGAGGAACCTAACAGGCGGCCACCGTTACCTCCTTCGAAGAAACAGACAATTTTACATACACGCCTTCGAACCCGAGCTCTTCGGTATTGCAGTTAGGCTTATATCTGGGCGGTAATCTCAGAATATTCAAACTAAAGTATTTTCAGAAGTTAGCTTTCGTAATTGATTTTTTATTATTCGAATACACATCATAAATTTCTCCAACAAAGAACTCATACCAAAACTTTTGGTGTTGTTAAAACGTCAAAATGTCAGTTTATGTCAAAATCCAAAAAAATAAATAAATAAATAAATAAATAAAATAAAATAAATAAAATAAAATAAAATTATTATCTATTATTACTTTTATTAAACAAATTCATGTTTTTAGTTAAAATATTAAGAAATATTTTAACTGCTTATATAACAAAATGTGTATAAATTGTCTGCTGTATTGTCTTCTTTCGTTCATAATATTGCAAACTTCCCTGTGTAGAGAGGCCGAGGAAGATAATCTTTAGCTTTGGGAGGAAAACGAATTTCGATCAAGTTTGTTTTGGAGGCTGACTTCGGTAAGGAGAAATTAGCTTTCAGACCTTCAGCTTAGCGGCCTTTCAGTTATAGATACCACTTTTAGTATTTAGTCAAATATAATTTATCCTTGCAAAGAGCAACTGAGTTCATGTAACTTAAGTGAAGCTCTTAATGACTAATTTATTTAAAACTGATGTCTATACTGTGTTAGTTTGAAATTCGTATTAATTCGTATTGCTTTGACAACTTGTCTAGGCAGGCTAAAGACTAGACTCATGTCAAAGGGAGAGTAGAGATTAAAGCTTCTCATACAATCAGTAGTATAGAGAACATCCGATGACGAAATTTTTTAAACAGCCACCTGTTCTTTTGTTTTTGCTTAACTGTGAGGATTAAACTTCATTCATTATATTGCTTTGTTTATGCCCCTTTGTTTTATTGCTTTAGAGGAGCTAGATTCAAAGTATTTTGATTTGAGTATCCAACAAAAGGAGGATATGCTAGCTCCTTCTAGTCAGAACCCAATTCTGTTTTATCTATGACTTTAAATCAGCATCAGGCTTTACGAAAAATGAATGACCACACAGGCTGATAGAGCCTATTACTAAAAGAGAAAAAACTGACACCGTATAACATAAGGTACTTTATGAGGTCATCACGCCACCGAGTCGGAGATAAAGCAAGAACTCATATTCTTTCCCTCCGATAATATCACAGAAGGAAAATTCGCAACCGAAAATGTTGCTTGACCAGCTATTGAATAAAGAATCATTGTAATCTTTGCGTATCTCAGTTGTTGTATATTTTTCGTGACTTCTAGTTTTATGAAAAGTGAATGTTACCTGGAACATAACTCACGGAATATAATAATTTTATTTTATTTTGAGTAATTGCTTTCTTCTAATCTTAATGAACTTCAAGCGCAAGACAGTTTGCGATTACATGTTGCAAATGCAGTTCTTGGTTACGAAATATGTTATTTTTTTAGTAAAACAAAAAGGTAAATTTTCTTCCAATTAGCCTGAGCCTCGTTTTCGTTTTTGGCCTTTATCAAGTTCATTTGAATACATCATCGACCAATGGTGATGTTGATTTGCAAGCTGTCATTAACTCGGAAGGGAGAATCCAGGGTAACCAAGGGCTGGGTAAAGTAGTCGATCAATGTCACGATGTACATCACTTATATTGAAATTAAAATTGTCTTAACCTGATTTGAGAATTAATAGAGCAGGTTCAAATAGAGTAATGGGAAAAGAATTCCATTAATACTGAATGAAGAAAATTGATTTATGCGATTCATATCTGTTAAGATAATGTCCTCCCAGATACATTTTTAAATCTCGAGTACTTGAAAACCAATGGCATTTCTCGCTATTTCGAAGAGGAGTTTCATTTTAAAGAACCTTCTACGCACGATTGGTGAAAATGCAAATCATTACCATAGCCGAGAATGTGGTATCAATGACCTGAAACAAGTACGTATAAATGAAACGATACGACATCTAGAGAAATGTTAAGTAAATTGCATTACGTGACTTTAATATAAATAGGTAGGTAGTAAACCCGTTTCAGGTTAATTTAGTAATGTCCCTTCTTTAATAATTAAGTATGAAACGACAATCACTTAAAAAATATTTATTTTTTTAAAAATCTATGACGAAAGAAGTAAATTAACGAGATTTTTAGGAAATAAACACTGTATTAAAGGTAGAACGGCAAATCTGAAAGGATAGTAATTTTTCCCATAGTTCATGAAAGGTAAGCAACGTAATATTTTTAATGTTAATTTATTCTTCTTTGCTTTCTGCTAATTTACCTTTCATAAAGTTCAGGGGGTGAACTAAGAGACAAAATGCTATGAGAATCTTTAATCTTAGTAGTAGAACTAATTGTTTAGTCTTGTAAGTTATCTCTAAATAAGACAAACTGATTAACTGCAAAATAAGACCAAACGAAAGTTAACATGAACTTCATCTTGAAGTCTGAGCACCAGTTATCTGGAAGATAAGACGATTAGAAGTTGGTCATTAGTTCTGTATTCAGCTCCCACTGAAAGGGCCATCTATAGGGATTTTTGTGATTTATCATACGTTTAATGTTAATGCGAGCCAATTTCTTTTGGAAATTCCTCCACAAAAGAAACCCTCCTAATACAGATAACCCTCAAATGCTTTGCTAAAATAAATTAATCAACCAAACAACACTCTTCAGATTTATAATACGGACTGTAATAAATTCGCAATCATGGTAAGACTAGGAAATACGTTTAGCATATATATAAGCAAATCAATCCCCGGGGTCGTTTATTGTACTGGCAAGAGGTGTGTACTCTGGCATTCTCGGCACTGGGGTTATATGCAGACACGAGGCTGGCAATCCCACATAAGCTATGGGTGTAACGGGATGTCCCTGATTTCTGTAGCTCGATTGGCCCATAGGCCAAGCTGGCTGTGTCCTCTGTAAAACGGAAGGTCACTTCAGGCAACCCGTCTAGTACTGGAAGGAGCAAGACGGCCAGACCTCCATATACATAGTCTCACCCCACCGTGGTCTCTGATCACCGGGAGTTCACCCTGTCTATCATTTTAGTTGGTCCAGGGCTTCAGAAAAAAAAAAAAAAAAAAGTCTACATCATCAAGGTGGCTTTTACCTGGATCCCGCCTCCACCTTACACAGCCATCCATTATTGGGATTTGGGGCATGTAGAGACTCATTAAGTTGAAGCACGCCAACAAACTTTTATCATTAAGTATATCCAATGGAGTATGTCAGGTTAGGTTATTTGAATACAACAAAGCACACGAAGGCTAATTGCCCAGGACGGACGTCTTCGTGGAGGACTTTCTAAGGAGAATCGGTCTTATTAATGCTACACAGGGAGAAAACCATGAAAACAAACCACGCAGCCGACCCGTTAGCCTGGGATTGAATCTGGGTACAATTCCCATTCGGGTCTTATATCCAGACAAAAACCACCTTGATGATGTAGAATTTTTTTTGCTGAAGCCTTGGACCAACTAAAATGATAGATGGGGTCCACTTCCAGTGATCAGAGACCACGGTGGTGTGATACTTTGTATACGGAGGTCTTAAACACTCGGCCACTAGTGCAGCACCAAAGAATCGAAGGTAGGAGAGGATATATACTCACTCAGTGAATAGCTCTGTTGCGCAAAAATTACTTCTGCTGTTTAAAATTTAATATATTACCATAAGTATACCTCGTAATGACCTGGTTAAGTCTTTTAATAACAGTCAAATTATTACAATATTTTCAGTTAAGTATAAATGTATACAAATCTTTAAAATCTACAACTTATAGACAATATGATTTCAAACTAACATATTTTAAAATTTATTAGATTTATTAAATTTATTAGATTATAAATTCATAAATTTACTACAGCTTACAGGTTCACACCACCATAAACAGGGCACCAACCATTATTTACAGTAATATCTCCACCAGAGATAGCACCAGAAGATTTCTATGTATCTTTACTTAACTGGCAGCTAAATTCAGTAGTCAATCAATTAAACTTGCACCTCTTTTCAAGTCTTTCCATTTTATCCTTCATTTGTACACTTCTGTGAAGTAAATGATGGATACGGGTAACAGCAGACAGAAGCGAAAAAACAAAAAAATTTTAACTGGTTGGCCAACATAACAAAACCTTACAACTATTTTGCATACGAATCTTTCTTTCCATCGACAAGTACGAATCGAAACAAGGAAGCTAGCAGAATCAATCCAAAAATAGTAATTTTGAATTAACAGAAAACTAATGAACCTTCGCAAGTTGTTACGTGAAAAGGCTGTAACAAGTTAATCCGAGAAGTTAATGAAAATAATGAAAGAAAGAATTGAAGAACTGAAAGATTTTAAATAAAATGTTTCATATTTCAAAGAGGGATAAGCAAAAGTGAATATTATTTTTATGATGCCTGAAAATTTGAAATGTTTTAGCACGTGGATATAATTTCAATGTAGTGGTTAAAAAAAAAACTTCACTTTCAAATAACTTTTTGAAAAACGACAAGCATTCACGCACGCTTCCCGTGTAAACCCAATAATATTTAAAACATAATTCAGAAATTTAAGAGCGCCGGCATTTTTGCTATAATTATTGACTGTGAGTCTAATTTGAAATTCTGATTAAATAGGACTTTATCAATGCGCCCGAAACCGCATTTATTAAATATGAATGTAAATATAAAGTAAATATCCTGAAAATGTATTTTCAGTGCAATCCAGTCATTGATGGCGTTGTCAGTGTACTGTAATCTTTATCATTATATATTAGATCATTATATTAATATAATATACAGGGGGTTTTCTAGATCATGGGACAAACTTGGAGGGGTAGTGGAGCGTACTAAAACATGCATTTTTTTTATAGGAATGTAGGGTCTAAAGTGACGGGTTAAGGCAAAAAGGAAAAAAAAAAAGACACGAGAGGAAAATGTGTTTATGTACAAAATCAACGCAAAGTGCTTCTTTGCAGCAATACAGTATTCACAATAAATGTTCAAAATTGCGACCACCAGCAGTAATACATGCTTGGTAACGTCGCAGAAGGGATTGACGAACATTTTGAAAACGACAGGCATTTCACGCACGCTTTTCAGATGGCCCCATAAAAGAAATCCAAGCTGGATAAATCTGACGAACGGGGTGGCCATCGAACGGGTCCACCACGGCCAATCCATCGGCCCGGAAATGTCTCATCCAAGTAATTTCGGACTTGCACGTGGTTATGGGCTGGTGCACCATCATGCTGGAGCCACATGCGATCACGAACGACAGCCGGAACATCCTGCAACAATTCTGGTAACACCTCTTGCAGAAAAATATGATAACATACGTAATTTGTACGCGCAGGTAAGAGGTATGGGCCTATGAGGTAGTCGTTATCAATACCCGCCCACATATTCACGGAGAAGCGGGTTTGGAATGCATGTGGACGTGTGCCGTGTGGATTATGAGTTGCCGACACGTGCATGTTGTGGCTATTGAAGATGCCGTCCTGTGAGAAAGTTGCCTCATCCGTGAATAGCACATCCGATGGGAAATCCGCCTGCGCCGTACTCTGCTGCAAGAACTAATGACAGAAATGAACTCGAAGAGGGTAATCTGTCTCTTGCAAGGCTTGGACTCTCTGCAAATGGTATAGGTGCAAACCATTTTCATGCAATACTCTCCAAACGATGGAATAACTCAGCTGCAGACGACGTGCAGTAGCTCTTATACTTGTCTGAGGTGATTCATGCGCAATGTTCAAGATGGATTCTTCAATGCGAGGTTTTCGTACACCACTTCTTCCAGTCCTAGTGTCAGAGGTAGATCGATGCAACCTCTCGAACATTGCGTGCTTCGGCATACGCCTGTTAGAAAACCGTTCCTGGTACAACCGTAGCGCTGCTCTGCCGTTCGCATTAGCAGCACCATACATGAGATGCTTTTTCCCTGTGCGTAAACTCACCCATCATGCTCGACATCAGAGTTGCGAATGATCCTCTGATGCATCGGATCGTGGTTTGTCCGGCTCAATACCGCCCTCTACCGCTGCATTGCCAGCCAATCACAACTGTAGTTCCTATTACTGTTAGTGCTCCCTTTTTTGAACCTTTATTGTGAATACTGTATTGCTGCAAAGAAGCACTTTGCGTTAATTTTGTACATAAAACACATTTTCCTCTCGTGTCGTTTTTGTTTCGTTCCTGCCTTAACCCGTCACTTTAGACCCTACATTCCTATACAAAAAATGCCTGTTTTAGTACGCTCTACCACCCCTCCAAGTTTGTCCCATAATCTATGAAACACCCTGTATAATAACAATATCATTATATAATTTTATTATTTAAAGTATTGTAATCTTCATCATATATTTTTAAAGAGACAGAAATTAGTTTATTTTTATTAATATTTATTAGTATAAGAAGATTATATTCATAATGTTTAGAAATGGGTTACATAGGAACCATATAGGAATGGCTGTTAAAAAATTTGGTTGTTATATGTATACATAATACATTTTATTTATATATATATATGTAATAATAAAATTCCATAGTCAAGAATAGACTTAAATTTCTAACTGTATGTCCTTTTCATTTTTAATGGCGACGTTCTCTTATTTGAAAGTACGTGGAATTAAAATCCACAGCCCCGTAGTCAAGTTGTTTTTCCCGCCTTTTCTACACATACAGTTATAGAATGTTCCGGAAATATTTAAAGCGAACTGGATTGGCTGACGAGGCTGACGTCATTCTTGGAAGCTCCGCCTTTCCAGAGGCTATAAAAGAACTCGCAAAGGAATATCGGGGGATTTTTCTTTAATGTAACGATGCAGTAAACTTCATTCAAAAAGTTATTAGTAATTCCTTTTTATTTACTCCGAAAATATGATTTTGCAACTGCTATTTCTCCTGACCAATAATAAATGGATCCTGTTTTTTAAACTTATCGTCTGATAATTTAAGCTACGACTACATCTATATTTCTTCACCAATCTATTTATTCCGAAAAAAAGCTGGTACGTCACACATATATATACTTAATTAACTTTGCTTTTTACGAATAGAGAATGTTTGTTAAATTCAAATATATATATATATATATATATATATATACGTATGATTACGTGCAGGGAAATTTCTTTTAAATGAACGTAATTGATTTCGTTTGGTATTTAACTAAGGCAAAGCACTCGAGGGCTATCTGCCTATGGGGAGGGATACCTTCGTGGATAACTTTCTAAGAGAAACTGGCTCGTATCCACGTTAGACATTAGGAAAACCACGAAAACGCCCATGCAGCTAACCCGTTCGCCGGGATTTGAGCCCCGGATCGAACTCCTAGTGTTTAGCGACTTTACCGCTCGGCCGCTGGTGGACCTTAAGTGAAGGTAAAGGTACAGCGATTGCGAATAAGGGATCCATAAAAACTACAACTTAGCATCAATAAAAACATAAATTTTTCGATGTTGTTGAGTAATGAGATATTCTGAAAGAAATAAATACTTGAAATTCTAATACTTTATGAAATTCTATGGTTGATATTATAGCTTTCATACTTGAATAACCAATAGACTGAAGGAAGCAAAGAATCTTACATGATTTTACGAAGTCCTCGAAAATGGTTTTGCTGTGCTTATTCTGTTGTCGTAGCACCAAATAATATAAGAAAATTTCATCATTGTTGAATCAGTGTAAAGTGTAAGCTTCGCACATGTGTGGTCATCTAGAAAAACCTTTGCAAAATCAGTTTTCTCAGTAGGAACTGCACATAATGTAGAGCAAGCCTCTGAAGATAAATAAAAGAAACCAAATCAAAGAAGTAATCGAATCTTTGATCAAATATCTGAAGAAATGAAATGAAATTTCTGAGTAATCAAATCGAAGCTTTGACAATCTACTTCTAAAACTCAGTTAACAAAGATACAATAAATTAGCCCACGATACTGTATTTTGAAAATGGATTCTGATGTTAAAAATCTTCTACAGTGAAGAGTTATATCAATAGTTTTAAAAATGAATTATAGAGCATTTTCTGCTTATAGCAGTTAGGAATGCTAACTTTTGGAAAACATTCTCCCGCAAAAAGTAATGCAAAAGTAAACAGACAGTAAAGTTTCACCTCAAACGAAAAACTTTTATTGTTTGTAAATGCTGTAGAGTTGCATAAGATCTATTCAGTTGTACTTGAATTTGCTTTAATACAGTCATAATATTTATTAATAGTAACTTGAGCTCTTGGTTATTTCATAAATTCTTATTTTAAAATATCTAATATTCATTTTTTTTATTTATTACGCACTCCACTCTTAGGCACTACACGGAAATGGTATGCCTTCGTGGAGGAAGATTTCAAGGGAAACTGACTCGTATCCACATTACACATGGGAAAACCACGAAAACTCCCATGCAGCCAGCCCGTTCGCTGGGATTCGAGGCCCGGACCGAACTACCAACCAGTGTTCAATGGCTGTTACCGTTCGGCCGCTTGTTGGGCCATATTCACTTTATTGGAATAGAGATTTGATTCGATATCTTGATAAAAAATCGTTTGCGACTCGTTCCTTTCCTGTTGCGTCTGTTTTCAAGTCTCAATTAGAAAGGGATGAAGAGAAAAATCCATAACTGCAGCTATATAACTACTTCAGTTCAATATCTGTATAACTTATATATTGTTAACCCATAATTCGATAATTGTCTCAGACCAAACGTTTATGTTAGAATAACTTATACTAACATAAATTTTTGGTCTGAGACAATTATGGGACCGAAGCAAGAAAAAATAGGACAGTATGGAGTTTAAAGCTTAACTATGAATATAATTAAAAAAAAAAAAATGCAACAGACGTTCTTATTTACTATGGTGATACCATTTTTTCACACTTTAAATAGTAAATTAAGGATGAAATAAAGACACTTTAGAAAGACGCTGATTCCAATGATCGATTATTAAATTTTACTGTGCCCTTGGAAATGAGAGCTACCTTTTGCTGTTACCGCCCTCAAAAAATGAGTACCTAATTTGTCGCTGCTGCCACTCATCCAAAGAGCATCGTAAAATCTACGAGCGTAAATCTGAGGTAAAAAATGTAAGACTGATTAAAAGTAGAAGGTAAAAGTAAAAGGGTAAGAAAGTAAATCTGAGGTAAAGGGTAAGTATCAAGATCACTTTAGTGGATCAGAATAGGGCAAAAGCCAAGAGAAGCCACTCGTATTAAACAACGAAAGAAAATGATTAATTTTTTTTTAACTCACGTATATATTTTACGATAAATTTAGTTGCATATATATCAATAAAAAGAAAGGAAGCATACAACAGTTTTTTTTTTTTTTATTTCTGAATCTGAATTTAGCATAACATTTTTTGTATGTACAACACTGCATATTTCACACTCAGTGCAAAGCAAACGCCCAATACAAAACTGAACTGTTTATCATTCCAAACGGTTATTTTTGTCAAAACTTGTAAATGAGCAATGAATGTCAGTTTAACTATTGAAATCTGCTGACACTTTACCTGTTTAAGTTTATTTCAACGACTCAAGAATATGTATACAAACACTATGAAATCCTCTCATGCATAACACAGTTATTTCTTTGTAACTATGGATGCTCGTCAATTCATTACTGTCAGTCTAGTTTTTGGAGTTATCGCGACGTAGAGATACATAGTTGAGACCAGTGTTTAAAGATAATGAACTCAAAAGTACAAGCTTTAGAGCATCCTAGCATCCCTAAACCTGGCCTTATCGGGCTTTTGATCGCTGATGCATGAAGCAATTGTCTCCTTGTTAATGCTTGTTTATGAGCATCTTCCCCACATTGAATCAATGTGTTCCGTGCCAAATGTTACGCTTGTCAACACATGCTCTAAGCTGTATTTAGAGCTAAGTCAATAACATGGTATATAATTGAATATTTTCATTTAGAAGGAATAAGCACAAAATGACTCTTTCAGGAAATCTTAGATTTCTTTCTACACAATGACTGACTCAGCCAAAACTTATTTTTAATTGTAGTAATAACAGTAATCAACTGCAGTTTTAGCAGATGATGAATATTGGAATCCAACGGATGAAACAGGACGCATCTACCTGAAATATGTGCTTCCGTGATATCATTTCGAGATTTTTCGTAGAATGTTCATGTGGATTTATAAAAACTTAGTTATTTTCTGTGGTTGTCTTAAGCAGTTCATCTTTTTTCCGCGAGTCGCCTCTTTTGGCTATTGCCATATTCTGGTGCACAACAGTGACTTGATCTTAAATCAAATTTACTCCCAACGTTTTGGGTCATTTAGATGATTGTCTGCAACTACAGTTTAATTACTTGCATCAACGGCGGAAGAAAGTAGCTCTCAGTTCTAAGGACACAACAAAATTTCCTAATCGCATTCACATCTTTTCTAAAGTCTTTATTTCATCCCTAATTTTTGTGCTTGAAGTGGGATGAAATGGTATCAGCAAAGAAACAAGAAAGTCCTCTTGAATTGCCTTATTAATAGTTAAGCTTTAAGTTGCATACTGGCCTATTTTTTCTTACTTAGATCACATATAGAGCTAGGAATGATCACAATCCACATACGTATAGTTGCTCTGAAAGGAAAAAAAAAGAGAGATAAAGGAAAATATTTGAAGAAAATAATTAAATACATGCATTTATTACTATTACTTTATATTTTGAAAATTAAAAATAAATAATCATAATTATATAATTAAACAGAAATTTTGAAATGTTTCGCTACCCACCGAAAAGTTTCAGGGCTCACCAGCGGAGGAGCGGTAAAGCCGCTGAACACTGGTAGTTCTGTCCGAAGCTCGAATCCCCGCTAACGGGGTGGCTGCATGGGTGTTTTCGTGTTTTTCCCCATGTGTAACGTGTATACGAGCCAGTTTCCCTTAGATAGTCCTCCACGAAGACATCCTTACCCTTGGGCAGATAGCCCTTGAGTGCTTTGCCATAACTAAATAACCCTAAACCCAAACTTTTCCGTCAACCCATGCTTTGGAAACTACTAAAGTAAGTTACGAGTAAGAGAAGAGAAACATGCGAAAATAAAGCATAAAATTAGGCAAAGCAACGACCTTGTGTTTGGCGTAGCTCTTAGAGAAGACTCAAAGTTTTGACTAAATTCTACTCCAAACTCAAGGTTTTTGCTTTACCTAATTTTATAAGTTACAATTTATTCTTCTTCCTTCCTTTTTGTCATCAGTTAAGTAAAATGACTGTAATTACGGAGTTAAATACCCTCATCCTCTTATTGACGCGTTCATATCTGCAGAAACTGGCAACTTTTTTATCAGGTTAGCTGAAGTTCTTGCGATAAACAGCAAAAATATTTGAAATACAACCAAAGCCATTAAAATTCTCACAAACTTAAAAGAGAAATTCTTATTCTAGACTGTCGTCGTAAAATACATATATAATATTTATTTAATTTTCTGCACTAAATTCAGTTACAGGATTTGAGGCAGCCTTTTTCGGCATAGTGATTAACCTTGCTGGCTGTTGTATCGTCATGCCTGGGTTCGAATCCCGGAAAAGGCTTAGATGTTTGGTTAGGTTCGATTAGGTTAAAATGAATATGGCAAAGCACATGAGGGCTATCTGCTTAGGAAAATGAGGTTTTCGTGGAGCCCTTTCTAAAGGAAAGTGGCTCATATTCACGTTACAAGTGGGAAAACGATATTTAATCCCAAGCCAGCCCGTTTTCCTGGGATCGAACTCCGGTTAACTCTCGTATTTAACGGTCTTAATCACTCTGCCACTGGTGGAGTGCTTGGATATTTATAAGTATCGTGCTTTTGAAACATGGAGTGAGACCAATATACAGCGATACTAACTCGAGTGGTCTGGTAATAAGCAAAGAGGGATGAAAGACTATTGGACCTGTCTTCCGGTGACGTTTTCCTTCAAAATTGGGACGGAAATGGGCAAATACGTGATGTCACCTATAATGTGCCCAAGGCCGATGCCAACAAGACTCAATTCTGCTCTTCTAGCCACGATAAAATTCGCGGACTTGATCTGATCTTATAGTCGGACAGGATTTGGTAAGTCTCAACAGCAGGAAGTGAGGGGATCATTCAGAAGTAATGCTCCATTTTACACAAAAAAAGAAACTTTGATATACTTTTTAAAAATTATTTTGAAAGTTGTAGCAGCGTAAGCAGTCTGCCAAATTTTTTAAAAATAAATTGTATAATATTCGTTGTGAAAATTATATATTAAAAAAATATTAGGTAATGTTCTATAATTTGTTTATACTATAAATATGTAAAATCATTATCCGTTGAAAAAAATAATTTATTTACTTTTTTTTTTTTTTTTTTTTTTTCGGATGATGATTTTTGTCGCAAGGTTAGCATTCATAGATGATTGATTCAAAAATTAACCTTAGTAAGAAAAGGAATAATAAATTGAAAGATAATAAAAAATAAAGAAATAACAATTGACAGCATTCAGATTCGAAACAAGGTTCGTATTACTACTTTTCAGAAAGTTTATATTATCGTTCTTCAGTTGCTTCTTTCTAGTAAAAATTAATATATCAGCTATTATTCTTTCTTTTTGAAAAAACAATTTAACATTATTTTGTTCCCTGTGATAAATATTTTTAATCAACATTTTGAAGATAATTATTGTTCGTGAGATAGCCACACGTACAAACCATACATAGCAACGTTATGCGATTTTGTTTGCATGTTGATACTGCGTTAATAACAGGCTATCTACGATATTAATTAATAACCCTACAGAAGCTAAGAAATTTAAATGCCGTACATTTGCCACAGTTTATCAAAAAGTAGACCTAATTGCTGATATCATAACAATGTATTTTTATTTAGAGTTTGCTCCAGGCACAATTTAAGTAGAAGAATATTAAAGACGTTTGCCTTGATATGTAATTAAATCTTTCTAGGCGGTTTTCTTTCCTTATTTTTATTCAATGCAGAATAATTTACAAGCGTTTTACATCTCTAATATATGTAGTTGTCATACCCCATTCAGAAGATTAATACTATTCAGAATCATCACTTTCCAGTATGATATGATGGACAGTTTATTTCTTAACGTCGTTAAAACTTATTTAGTGCGATTAAAATAATAATGAATTGCTCATAAACTCGTCATGTCCCTGCTCTCTCTGGAGTTTAATCTCATACGAAATAAGAAGACACTGAATGCAGTTAAGTTAGTTATTACATTTTCTAATTATATAGTATAATTTAAATGAGAAGTTATTGTTTGACAGGTCATAATGGTATTATAAGATTGAAACTTTTATTAAACATGATAGCCAACAAAATCAAGCTTATACGAAGAATGTTTTGAAGAATAACAAGAAGGAAATTTATGCTGAGAAACACACACTAAAGAAAAGATTTCTTATTATTTTTGCAAACTTAAAAAAATCTTGTTTGAGCTTACTTTTACTTGGTAGCTCAAAAATAAATAAAAACGCGTTAGCACGGTCTCCAGGAGGAATTTTTCAGCAAAATTCATTTATTGTCAGGCAGAATAAGTAAAACAGTTTAACGCTATGAGTTCCATTCCAGATTATCTTTAGCCAAATATTAAACCCCATACGAATCCATATTCATCCTTTCCATCCATGAGTTATTTTCTTCAGGTTTGAAAACCTACCTGAGAATCATATTAGAAAGTCTTCCTCGAAAATACTTCCCCATTTACTTCATTTTTATTTACTTGGTTAAATATTACAGTACTTTAACAGAAACATTAGTGGGAATACATGGGCTGCTAAACACTAGCTGTCGTTCAACGGGGATAGTGGTTAGGGAATCTGACTGCGGTATCGAAGGGCCCGGGTTCGAATCCCAGAGAAGTCATGAATGTTTGTAAATGCATAGTGTCTGTGCTGCAAGGGGCGTTCTAAATATGCGCAGAGTCAAAAGTCCTTTCGAGAGGTTGATGGTAGGCTAAGAAGGGTAGAAGACCCCCGGATCCGTTCCCCCGAGGTGCTATCCCTCAAAATAGGGGGAGGAACTGAGCTAAAGCCGGGCTGTCATTATAATGGTGCTGAAGGCGTCGTGGCAATTACAGGCGCATATGACCCCCTGGCACGTTGAATGTCGTGGGTTTGTGCTGACCATTGTCAAGCAAGTTAGATTGGTATCAATAACAGTTAAGAGTTTCTTATTCCCCTGATCACCTTTATTTTAGTCTTATAAAGCTTTGTCAGAGATCAAGGAAGACCAAGTTATGTTCTCCAGAAACGTGTTAAAAACCGCTTTGCTATGACTTGTGTAGGAAAAACAACATTAAAATAATAAATATTTCCCGTACAGTAATAGATTTAGACTACTGCTCTATTATAGCGTTGAAAATATTTCGTTGGCGTGAATGATTATGTTATGCTTCATTGCTGAAGTAGAAAAATAGAATCGGCAAATTAGCCTTCATTTTCCACTTGTGAGTGCAAATTTTCCAATTATGCAGAACTTCAAATAACTAGTGTTGTATTATTAGAGTAATTACCGACGCCACGCTTTGTTTTATTAAGCTTCACTACAATTTGTAAGAATTTTTTTTTTCATTTCGAGTGATGCATGACTGAACAAGCAGGCATATAGTCGACGTGAAACCATCAAGTAAAGTTTCCAGATTAAGGCTTTCTGTCAAAACATTTTGAACTGCATAAATAATTATGAAACTCTCCTTTGTACTATTTTAGTCACATCAATACATCATTAACTCAATATTTATTTACTAATGTTAAATGTAACTCTTGAACTGGAGAATGAATTTTACAATTAAAAAGAAACCTGTGTACATATTTAAAAATCAAAACTGTATTCAATATTATTCTAACAAAGGAAAAAAATTTCGCCTAAAATCCATCTTTAAAAGTTTCATGTATTTAGTCTTCGGCAATCTGTTATATTTCTATTATCTTTTGCAATTTATTGTAACATAAAAGGAATACTTCGGGAAAATTTTTGCTATATGTGCTAGAAACAAATACTGAAAATTTACTAGAACTATTACAGACAAATTTCTGCCTTAGAAGGGATGTTCTAAAAGAAGACTAGAAGAGAAAAATATTTGAATTCAAAGTTTAAATAGAGAAAACTGCAAAATCTCCTGCAACCAGCCTATTCAATAGCCGAGATTCGAACCCGAAATAGTAGATTACTGATGCTCAGATCTAAGCGCTACTTGAAAATGAGAATACGACATTTACGATGGAAGAAAAGGAAATGGCAGAATATCTCTGAAAAACTATGTTATGAAATGAACGTACTTCTATCATAACACCCTCAAAAGAGTATCGTTTATTAAGGAACTTGTGGACATTTTTAAAGGCTTTTCACTTGCCAATATTATTAGAAAAATTGCAGATAAGATGCCTGAGCTTCAAGCGGCAGAGCACATTATTGATAAGATGTTTATTTTGTTTGAAATATTCGAAAATCTTTTCGGTTCTGAATGTGATGCTTAATATATAGTATTGTAAACAATTGTATTAACATCATTACATGGAACGCAAACGGTTTATCTCGTAAAATTAATGAATTGCGAGATTTTATAAATGAGCACAGCCCAGATCTATTCTTCCTACAGAAAAACAGACTTGGCCCTTCAAACCCAATTTATGTTGCAAATTACTGTGTATACAGACCCAACAGAGATATAACTGCTGACAGGAGGAGAGGAGGTGGAACAGCTCTCCTTGTTAAACGCTGCATTCCTCACTATCAAATAACAATTCCACAGCTTTCAGCCATTGAGGCTACAGCTATTTCTATCACAACAAACCCAACATACACGTTTGTCTCCGCTTACATACCACCATCAAAACTCCGTACAGCTGTTGAGGCTGATCTCAACACATTACTCACACTTGTCACACACATCATCGAGGATGGAGACCTGAACGCTAGACACCGCACGTGGAACTGCTGTAATTCTAACACAATTGGCAATATTATATTCAATTTGGCCCATAGGGTCCCTTTCCAGATAGCAGCTCCAACTACTCCAACACAGTATACTACTAGATCCACCGGTATCTTAGACTTCTTACTCCTCAGAAACAGTGTTCCGCTAGATGTTTCCGTGTTGGACGAACTATCTTCCGACCACAATCCGGTCCGTTTGGTACTAGATATCAGTAGCTATACTACACCAAAAGAACCTTTAAAACTGATTGGCAATATTATGCCAAAGCTCTAAACAACATCTAGTACACTATCCCAACGATACACTCAAGCAATGACATTAATAGTTTAATCAAAGAGATTACCTGTTCAGTGCAAAATAGATTACAAAATGCTCAGAGAGAAGTGAGACAGCCTAAATTTGTTAGATCCAAGGAACTTAACCAGCTCATCAAAAAATGCAAAGCTGCCAGGAGGCAATTTCAGAGAACCAGATACAAGCAGGAAAAAATCATCTTCAATAGGCTGTGTGACGCAGTCAAGTCTCTCACTAATTATTATTCACAACTCCGCTGGGCTAACTACCTGGAATCCCTCTCTGCAGATAATAACTTTATATGGTTAGAGGTCAAAAGGTACAAAAAATGCGACAACAACACTCCGCCCCTTAAAGGCCCTCAAAAGATCCATTACACAGAAACTGAGAAAGCAGAACTTTTAGCACAGCATCTGGAATCTCAGTTTTGCACAAACAACATTTATGATCCCACAACAGAGCAATTTATTACTGACTACTTTTATTACTGATTTATTACAACAACTATACGACCAGCCCACACGCGGACAACACGATCTTAGTTACGCCGTCGGAGGTCTGCTCGTATGTAAAGAAGTTGAAAAATAACAAGAGTTCTGGGTACGATGCTATTAGCAGCAGAATGATCAAAAGGTTCCCATTCAAGATCTTTCTTTACTTCACAACGATTATCAACCTCTTACTCAGATGGCAGCACTTCCCGGAAAATTGGAAGTTGGCTCAAATTACGCCGTTTCTGAAACCCGAGAAGTCGACAAGCTTACCAGAATCATACCGTCCGATAAGCCTATTGTCTTCACTTAACAAAAGTATGGAGGCGGTACTACTCAACAGGATCAACCAACATCTGGAACAAAATAGTATAATCATACCTCACCATTTTGAGTTCCGAAGCAGACATTCGACGTCAACCCACTATATCGGATTAGGGAATTCATCAGCGAAAGGCTGCAGAATAAGAAAGTTACAGGAGGTCGGTTCCTGGATATAGCAAAGGCCTTCGACCGTGTATGGCTGGACGCACTCATTTACAAACTACACAACCTGGGCTTTCCAAGCTACATCACAAACATAGTTAAATCCTACCTAACCGGTAGACACTTTGTTGTTCGCGCCTCAAATGCATTATCAACACGTAGGGCAATCCTTGCTGGGGTCCCCCAGGAGAGTCTGCTTGGACCCACTTTATTCAATATTTACATGAACGACATTCCCACCACACAGAGCACAACACTTGCAATGTATGCAGACGACACTGCAATCCTTTCACAAAGTGCATTCATTAGCCTAGCAATGCAACGATTACAAGACTACGTAAACATACTCGAGACTTGGCTGACAAAATGGAAGATCAAAGTTAATGTAGATAAGACTCAAACAATCCTTTTTACCAAGAAGAAAAATTCAATAAACACCTGCAACTTTTCGAAGATATCCCATGGGCCAAGCAAGTCCTTTATTTTGGGGTGATCCTCAGTAAAACTCTCTCATGGTACCTCCCCCCATAACATCTATCCTTAAAAAGTTTCAAGTTAGTAAAGCTACATTTCACCCCTTACTTTCTTGAAACAGTGTACTTTCAATAGATAAAATGTTGCTTATTTATAAAACTGTATTGCGTCCCATATTATGTTATGCCTGCCCGGTTTGAGCATATTCATGCAAATCGCATAGGAAAACGTTATAGCAGGCACAAAATTCTGTCCTAAGACAGATCACGCCCTGGTACGTTCGAAATCAAAAACTTCATGATGAATTAGGCATTGAAGAACTGAAATATTTTTATTGCCGGCTTGCCCGGAATTTTTATGCTAATCTCGTAAGTATCAAAAACCCTGTTATAAGGGTCTACGATTATGATGTAAATGACACAAATAATTGTAAACGGCCTATGGCCATACTTAGTGTGCATATTGTTTAATTTGACTTACTTTACCTGTAGGTATTATATGTATCTCTAGACTCAGGTTAAAGCCAGCTCTTTTCCCCTTTCTCAGCTTTCCCAGATGGCATATTCAGGTCTTTATTGGAACTCGGCACACACTTTATTTATGCTAGAATATCTTATTATCCAATTACTCAATATTATCATAATTTATAAAAAAAGTTATTATATCTCTGTTAGTAACTCATGACAGCATTCGAAACAACCTACATGTTCGACAAGGGAAACAGCCTGAGTCTTAGACCCAGGCACCTTAGTGTTACACTGCTTCAAATTGCGACTTTAAAAGAGTATCGCATTATATCAACTAAAAGTATGTGGCAGGACTTCTGGGTTTTAAAGCAAGCAATTGTTAAACGAAATCTTTAACAGCTTGAAAGAAACCACACAATATTTGCAAATTTTTTTACAAGAAGATAACTTTATTTATAATCCTGAAGTGTATTGCTCTGCTCTTTACTACTCCATGAAATAAGAAGTTTTGCCGAAAAGGTGTAACATTAATATCATTTTTTTATTTCTAAAAATAAAGTTCATGAAGTTTACTTCGTGAAAATTTTTGCTATAAGTGCTAGAAACAAATACTGAAAATTTACTAGAACTGCCTTAGAAGGGATGTGTTTAAAAAAGACTGGAAGAAAAAAGGATGGAACTTCATGGAGTTCACAAAGTTCGATCAAACATTTATAAAAATCGATCATATAAATGATCAAAATGTCTTAATTAAGTCTTTACATCTTGTTTTCATAAAATAAAAGTTATTGGACACTTCAGGTTTAAAACGGCCACTTCGGTCAACCGCCAAACTCGAAAGATTAGTCGCAAAGCTTAATAAATTTCCCTGATTTTTAAACTGCAACTTATTTGATTTTCAAACTCTTTTAATTGCGATGTTGTCAGGTTGATACCATCGATTCAGTACTAGACTTTTCATCTAAAATATTTAGCATTTTAACTTAAAATCAGTTAGAAAAGAAGCAGTAATTTTTTGTGATATTCACAAATATGCCATATTTGTTTTTTTTTTTTTTTTTTTTTTTTTTTTTTTTTTTTTTTTTTTTTTTCACGCACTTTTTTGACCGCGTGATATCGTTCAATCATGAATTATTTTCATTTTAAATCTGACCAACTTTCCGTCAGTTGGAGAATAAGAATTAAGTCCTCGTAATGTCATTTATTCTTTCGTATTCTTCATTATTATTTTTTCCTCTAAAATGTTGATGACCGTATTTAACTTGGTATCAGCTGAAAAAGAAGCAATGGTTTTCGTACAAGAGCACGGAATTTTATATACTGAGCAAAATCAGAAAAAAGGCCACCAAATGAAATTATTCATAGGGAAGCTGGGGCCAAATTCTAAAACAATGAAATGTAAATAAAAGTGTGATGGAAGTTATACGTTTTAAGCCAGGTGTTCTTAATCAGGGAAATATTCCCCCTGAAGCTATGAAATTTGACCTCAGGGAAATTCCCCCTGGGGGGGGGAAATTTCCCAGCTTCGGGGGATGATGTCAGCCTTTTATTTAGTTGTTAAATATTTAGTTTCAGTTTATAAGTAAACAAAAGTAGTTTTATCAAATTTTGGTATTTATCAGCTTTGCTGTACTTTTGCAGCTCAATTTGTACTTTTTGCTGCTCAATCTAAAAACCTCGTTAAAAATAATATATATCTAAATAAATGGTATGCATGCATTTTCGTAGTTTTGGAAAGGAGACTGTTATGAACTTTTAGTAGCGGTGAAAAAGATGCATGAGGCGAAGAAAGGTTGAGAACCATTGTTTTAAGCTTTAATTTACATTACAACGTTTTGAATTTCGTAAGCATCGATCTTCCCTAATGAAAAGATAGTTTGACACTTTCGAAATTCGAAAGCACTGTCATAAATTTAAAATGATGAAATAAAATGAGATGGAAGTTATGCATTTTAAGCAGTAATTAATGAAAAGACGGTTTGATGCTTCCAAAATTCAAAGTACTGTTATAACAGTTTTAAAATGATGAAATAAAAAAAAAGTGTTTTGGAAGTAATGATGATAGGTTGTTTGGCCTTCAGATTCTGACATTTACGCTCTTTTCATACTCGAAGATAATTATTCTGTTTTCGTCTCAAGCGCCAAGTGTTTCGTGTTCTATAGCTCCACTTTGATGTCAAAACGTGACATGCAACAGTATAGCTGAATTAAGTGTAATCCTTTTTCGTTTTATTTTTCGGTGCTCTTAAGCGGAAGATTCTTTCAACAATTCAATTGTCACTCGTGTCAGCCTTCCTTATCAGGACCTGAGGCAAAAAATGGTACTTTTAAAAACAATTCTCGTTTTCACTCTTATCCTTTTTTAAATAACTGTTTCTGTTACAAAGGAAATGATGTTGGAGCAGGTACAATATCTCATCTTCATTCTCCTGCCAAAATTATTTCGAGTAGTGCGTTTAAGTAAATATGAGCCGTAACGGTAAAAAGTTTGAGGATTTTCCTTCTGCAAACTTGTTCCGCACTTCATAAAGAATAAGATTTATTTTGTTAATGCGAATGTTTTGAAATCATTTTTCTCTTAATTTACTAAAGGGTAAAATTAGAGAACCACAGAAATAAGAATTTATATCACTATAAACCAAACATCAGAGATCAGCAGAACGTAAGGAGAGGTAAATATATACCTCATTAGCAAGGGAGATTTCTGTGCTGAAACTTTGACAATTTATGATAATCATTTAAAGGAAGTAAATCAAAAGAAAAAATTTCTCAAATACACAAAAGTTTCGTTGCTTAGGCTTTTCAGTTGCACCTGTCATCAAAGTGAGATTTATCTGGAATCTGATGATGAACACACACACACACACGAAAAGATTAAATGTAACGAATTTTTAATTTTTTGACCAAATTTATTAATAGTCTATAGTTAAAGTTATGTTTCAGAAATTAGGATGCTCACCACAGACACAGCCCTCCAGTAGCCGAGTGGATATGAATGTTAAACATAGATAATTCCTCCTAGGATCAAATTCCATTGAGCGCGCCTGATTGCACGAAAGTTTTTATGGCTTATACATAACGTAAAATAGAGCCAGTTTTCCCGAGAAAAGTCACCATGAAGGCATTCCTATGCCTAGGCAGATAGCTTTGCGTGCCTTGCCATATTCGACTAAACCATATTTAACCAAACACCAGTGACAAACCTAATACTTTCCTTCTCCCCCCCCCTGAAATGTATGTTTACTTTTATTTTAAAAGCCGAAACTGATAGGTAATTTTTTTCAATTGAACGACTAAGTTTGGGGGTACGCTTATTTAATCGTAAAATATTAAATAAATCACGAATTTCAACAGGAGGTGTCATTTAATTTATCTTAATGATGCATTAAATCCTAACTATACATGTTAAAAATTAAACTGGATATTTAGCAAACTTTTTATCTTTTATTTTATTCAGTATAAAACTTTAAGTAGTGCAGAGACCGGAGGAACGTTAAAAAAGTTATATTTTATATTAAATTAATTTTTTTAATTGAAAAATAGTTGAAACATGAATATTTACGTCATTTGAAACATTTTTGTAAGCGGAAGTACACGTCTACGATAAACGGTTGCGAAAATATGGGTCGGATAAGGATTTTTGGGAATACAGTTGTGTATAGTAACTTCTTATAGTTACGTTTCTCATCTATACGTCCTATATATCAGTGCTCCGCAACCTTTTCTCACCTGCGACGCACAAAAAATCTTTCTGGAATTTCGTGGCACACCAAAGAGTTCCGAGTTATCAAGGAAATGCCGAAAAAATTCAAATGCTGACACACTTACAATCACACAATTTACTACACAACAGTGAAATATATAAAAACATTTAAAATAGACATTATTAAGGAAAAAAATGTCATTGTGTATTAAATACATGATAAAAATTGCAAAATGTCAAATACATGTATTTGATTGCGGCACACCTATATCCTACTCATGGCACACCAGTGTGCCGCGGCACACCGGTTGCGGAGCACTGCTATATATAACCATAGTTTTATCTCTATTCCGGTTCATTTCTGTTCATATTACTAGTAAAATAATCCATTGATACAACGGATAACTTCAGTTGTAAGTACTTTTTTCCCTTCGATAATTTCATCGACGTTTCTTTTCGTAGTTCAAATGATACCTCCAAAAATAATTTCTTTCATTCTGTAGAATTTGGAAGCTGCACATAGAGATTTGAAAACGAAGAAACGAAAACATGGGATATCTAATATTGGTACATGAGCTGAAATCCAGTTAATAGATGGAAGAAAGGTTGCTTGGATAGACAGAACAGAAAATGGAATTTGCTGATTAGACGGAATTGCTAATTGGAGAAGCTTCATTTCTATGTCATTTGGAAAACACGCCTTCAAGCCACTGTTTCTTAGCTTTTGCTGCACATTTTTTTTAAACTTAATTTGCTGCTAAAATGTTTATAATAGGAACGGTATCTTCAAAGACAATAATGAACATTTAAGTAACGGCGAATGGAATAAAAAATGTATTCAACTTTTCTTTTAATTCAATAGGTTATTTTGACCTACTTGTATAATATCGTGGCAAATAAACAGAAATTTGTTGACCGCAATACTTTTAAAACTTTTTAAGAAATTAATTACTTCGTTAAGTATGAAGAATTTGTATTTATTTTTAATCTTACCAAGTAGTAAACTGAATGAAATTAGAAGGAATTTTTTTTCCCTTTAAAATAAAAGTAAAATCTTCTCGGGGAGGGGTGAGTGTTATTTATTCAAGATGGGCGACTGAAAAAAAGCAGGGTCATTCTTATTTTCAGATGACTGCAAAAATTTGCATTCTTAATATTTTAACTTTTAAAAAAATAGCTTCTAAGCAAAGTAGTGCGTTAAATTAAATTTGTGCAATGGCATCAGGACAATGATATCATTAAAACTCTACAAATAAAATATACTAAACTGAAATTGCAGCTACACGTTTTTCTCATTTATACATTTTTTTCTACGGTTTCTTGAATGATGTTGGTCGACCAGCGGCTGAGCCGTAAAGAAGCTGAACGGCGCATCTTTTACTACCCATTAAATTATATGCATTTTTTGCTGCACTCCATTTAAACTAATTTTTTCTGATAATTCTAACTTAATTAACCGCTCCCTCATGGAAGATTGAAAAATGAATTCAAAAATTGATTTTGAAATTAAACATCCCGCTTAATTTTTGTTATACGAGAGTCAAGCTTATTCTAATTTTATTTTTTTCATAACGAGTATAAACATTTCCCGAACATAAGTATAAGAACCGGGAGACCACATTTAAAGTTAGATTTCGTTATTTGTCCAAAATTAATCTTTTTTTTTTTAAATTTCTTTTACCGAAACACGAATATTTTCTTAATTTAAAGTACTTCTGAATTTTCTGAATTTAGAAATATATGACTACCATCAACGACTGCGAAAACAACAGCCGAGTAAGGGGTGGGTGGGTACATATGTATATATAATTTTGGTACTGCCGATTGTAATTAAAAGAACTATACAACTATAGGTGCACAACTATAGGTTACAGCAGTCCCATTTTTTTATTTATTATACAAAATTTTAACGCTCTATGGCTAATCGATTTTTAGTTATGCGAGATACATACCTACGTACAGACGTCATAAAAATACTTTTGAATTTATTTTAAATCCATTTTGCACTCCGTTTTTTTAAAAAAGAGTCCTTTATTCTGTTCTTACGTACAGATGCCAAGCAAAGAAATCGTCCAAATGGATTCGAAAACGGTCAGAATGGATACTTCCGTTGAAATTTGGTACCTGAAATTTTTCGCGATTACAATACTTCCTTTACCAGTACAAGGACGTAAACAAACTCTTAATTTTCTTTAACAAAAGAAAAAAATAGTGTTTCAAATATCGTTGATATCAATGATTTCAAATATCACCGAGATAATCATATATTGTATGAAGAGTCTCTTCACTAATGAATATCTCTTTTATATTGAGAAATTTATTCCACAGAAATTTCAGTAATAATTTTATGCTTTGAAATAATTAACTCTACATGTTTAAACATGAGCATTACAATATGATATAATTAGCATCTGAAATTAGCCTAAAATAAGCTACATACTTTAAGATTCAGTATATTTATAAAAATAAAGCCTAATAATAATTACCTAATAATAATATCCTGCAAAAAATTTTAAATTTACTCAAATAATTATTCTAATAATAATTTTCTGCAAATTATCTATAATAGTATTAAATTATTAATGATTAAATAAGCAGTTTTACATTAGTAAGTATTCAGAAATATAGGATTTAATTAAACATTCGTGGAATGATTTTGATAAATCCAGTGCTCTCGGCCAGGATTAGTTTATGATCAGGGTCTGAATATGAGGAAAATATCTTCGTCTACGTTCATGAACAAGGAGCAGACTATGGCTCCTTGTAGATTATTCCATGCTTCTTACTTCGCTTGCCCATTATAGTCCGTATACAAGTTCAAAATAAGAATGTGACTAAAAGTATTGAATAAATACTAAAGTTTCTAAAAATGCCAGCAGCTACACCGGAATTGAAGCTTGAAACTGCATTTGAAAAGAAAAATTTTAAAAGTTACATACCTCAGCTTCTTGTAATCATGTCAGGTCAGCAATAATATTTTATAACGATTCGGAATTAGATGTGTGGTATTCATATAGGCCTCGATTCTTACGTATTAAGTATTATACAGTGTACATTGCATGCATAAAAAAATATCACAGTAGAAATTATTAAGTTGAATAAAATTGTTGTCAATAAGAGTCAATCGTTGAGCATGTGAAAATCTCAACTTAAAAATGCTTTGTGTTCGCTTTATTTATTTACTGCTAAAGGAAGAGTAATATAATATAAATTTCTCTTACTGTGCAAAATTACATCCAAAAAAGTAGTCAAGTGTTTACAATTTGATATTTATTTTAAAAACTGGCAATATAAAACTGTTTATTTATTTATTTTTTTTTTTTTTTTCAAATTTTCAAACTGAAACTATAAATTGCCATCTATTGATTGATGCGGGTGGGGAGAAGTCAGCTTGAAATGAACATCCAAATTTACTTTTTTGAAAATAGTGATAATTTTTATAACAACAAATTATAAAATTTGGCGAAATATAATTGAGAATAATTAATTGCATTGTTTTTAAATATGACTGATATGTATCATGTCATAAAATCACTTACAGTTATTTAACGACAGGTGATTTTTTTTACATTTATTATTACTGTTTTTAATATTTATTATTAGTGTAACAACTCTCATACTTTGAACTTTATTTCATTATTAAATTTGAAAGCAATTACTTATACCGAAATGGATATTGTCTGTTCAATTTAGAAGAAAATAAAATGCTCATTATGGCATTTTTTCATGATAGTACTCCTTAATTTTCATAGATGTACTAGATTTAATGATATATATAATAATATATATGAAATGTAATATTAATATTTCTTACTCACTTTAACCAACTAGCGACAGAGCGGTAAAGTCGACCTGGATTCGATTCCAGACGAATGGGCTGGAGAATAGCGTTTTCTTGGTTTTCGCCATACATAATGTGTATACGAGCTAGTTTTCCTTAGAATGTCCTCCACGAAGACATCTTTCCCTTAAGCAGATAGCCCTTACGTGCTTTGCCATAATTAAATAAACTAAACCAAAGCAATTGCAATGTATAACGTGGATAGGATCCAGTGTCCCTTAGAAAGTCTTCCACGAAGGCATTCCTCCCTTAGGGATAAACTAAACTAAAGCACTCGCCATGTATAACGTGGAGAGGAACCAGTTACCCTTAGAAAGGCATCCCTCCTTTAGGCAGATAGCCTTAGTGTGTATAGTTGTAATTAAATAAACGAAACGAAACCGAACTTGCTCATTTTAAATTACGGAACAATTCGCTGCTTAAATTGTAACAAAAATTTATACAAAATTATTTATTGAAAATATTTGTACAATGCTAAAGCATTTATACATTCAACAGTGAAACAAACATATATATATTTATTTATTTACAGTACCATGCATTGTATTAAACAACGAATGAGATCATTGATTGCATCGGGGATTTGGCATTGCGTACATTATATAATGACCAGTCTTTATGATGTACCGCATTTAAGCATATAAGATGGCACTGAAGACGAGAAAGAATTTTTTAAATTAGATTCGAGAGGTTTCCATATAGGTTCTTTCTCTCGAATTGGCGAACCACAATCTTCATCTGATGACGATGACTGCTCATTGGAAGGATAGTAATCCTTGCTTTTCGTATCGCAGTTTGAGTCATCCTCTTGTTTCTGGCGTTTATGCTTTGTCCTTCTATTCTGGAACCACACTTTAACCTGCAGAAAATTAAAAGTTCTTCGTTTTCACAAAAAACTTGGCTTCAATTCAAATTCGTATTACATACATGAGAAAAATTAAAGGATTACATACACGAGAAAAATTAATAGATTACATACATAAGAAAAATTAGTAGAAACAAATGTAAAACTAATCACAGATCAACAATTAAACTTTAAAATAAAACATCCAAAAAGTAATTTTTATTTTTAAATGGCTCAACATGTTGAGAATACCGTATTTCCTCACATATTCCCCCCCTTTTTTTTTAATAATTTTATCGTCTGAAAATCGAGAGGGGAAAATCATCTGAATAATTTAATTTCCGTAGGCCTCGGTTACAGTAAGAGCACAACGAGTGAAAGTAAACATGAATCGCAAAACTATATCTTTAAAAGAAACCTACATTACAATAAGAATACATAGCGATATTAACATTACAATAGCTAGCAAAGTATCTTCACTTCTACTTCCCCCCTGTAACTTGAATCTCGCCCATTGTTAATGTTGTCTCTATTATTTATTAGAAATCAAACCATTCATAAATAATTAAAGAAGGTGAATGTGCAGCTGAGTCAGCGCAATCATAGACTGAGTATCAGTTCGTGTTTATTTCGCTGTGATTAGTTGGTTCTTGTATTAGGCTGACATAAAATTGAGCATTTAGAAGGAAAAGGTTCATCGTGACCTTCGCGAAGGTTTTTCTTTGTTAGTAACACGAAAACGATCAATACGTCGACGAACGCCTTTTAAAATTTAGCGGCTCGTTCTCTAAGTGCAACGAGAAAGGAAAAAACTACCCGAATATTTTAAAAGTTTTACGAATCTGGTGCTAAAAAGCTAGAGGAAAAATACGAGAGGAAATAACGGTAATCTTGGTTGAGCGCACTTGATTGCACTTTCAACCTACTTTGCAAGTAAAGTGGGTTTTAGCAAAACTACTCTCAGAATCCTTCCTAAATAATAGAAACTAAAACGTTTAATAATTTAAAAACAGTGTGAAAATCTATTTATAAAATTCTGTTTCTGTTACATATGATCTAAAATACAAGCATATAACATAAAATAGGTCAAAAGAAATTAGCGACTGCTTACATGCAAGAAATTCTTGTTTCAAATCAAGAACATTGTTGTTCGACTAATACGTGAAGTAACTTCCGTAGAAAATGAATGCAGAATAAATTCTATTTGCAAGTATATATAAAGTTTTACTTTAATACGGGTAAATGAATATATTATGGAAATCAATGACTCGCAACACTAAATTCTAGTTCCATACTGATTGTCAGGCGACTGTCTTACTGAAACATATCTAACTCAGAGGAAAGTTTTAAATAAACCTTTTAATTAAAACGTCAATTTAACAAATGCACACACAATTCGTACTTTACGAAATAACTCACCACTGTTTGCCGCATTTAACCTAATTTACAAAGCACAGTCCTATTAAACTTTGGCTCAGGATTTAAACAATGCGAGCAAAGCGGCTAACAAACGGCTAAACCGACCACACAAGTTTTAAGAACTGGGCGAGCAATATCACCAAAGTCAGTGTCACTGCCTAAATATAAAATAACATCGCTTCCTAAACTCTGCTTTTGTATATAGGTTAGCCCATATACAGGGTGCGGCAGCGTTCATAGTAGGATATTATAAACACAACATAAGGCAGTAACTGTAATTTATTTATTACCTTTCTTATGTCAATTAATAGTTAAAGGTATGCCATTTACTAATGTGTAAGTCATTGTCCATTGTGAGGATTACTTTTTGAATATGATGCCTGTCAAATGATGACCCCTCTGCACAACACATTCATCTAGGCGCCATTGGAAGCTTTGCCATAACTCGGCGTAACGTATTCCCTGGGACACTGCCGACGGCAGTTCTGATGCGATCCTTCAACTCAGGAATGGTGACAAAACGTGTTCAGAAAACTTGTGAAATGTTGTCGAAATAGACGCTGGGTAGCAATAACAGAGTAGTTATTCTTGAAATAACTTTCAACAGCAAAGGCACGATGTTGTGCACTCCATCGATCCATATCACTGTCACACTCGAAATGACAGCTGATTAGTACACGAATGCGGCAGGAGCTGGCTCGCATTCATGTAGTACGTCATTGTACTACGCGAGTCAGATTACGCTATGAAAGCTGCCGCACCCTGTACATTCTGGTAAGAGCTGACGAAAGTAGAAATAATATTATTTTTATTATTTATTATGTGCTTCGCCATTAGGCACTACACGGCAAAGGAGGAAATGCCCCGTGGAGGACTTTTTCAGGGAAAACTGGTTCGTATCCTCATTATACATAAGGAGAACAACGAAAATACCCATGCAAAATACCATGCAGGTTAACAACCCCGGCAAACGAAAATACCGTTTGCCGGGGTTGTTAACCTGGACTGAACTACCAGTATTCAGGAGCTTTTACCACTCTGCCGCTTGTGGGCCAAGTAGAAGTGATACAGATCACAGATCATCAATTTACTGCTAGCTTCAACTACTGTGAGTTTTTACTAGTGGATTTAGTTTATTGCCCTAAGGTAAGGCCAATCACGGTAATTTTTTTAATTGCGCTGCAATCGCACATTACACGCGGAGGCGATGCTGTTATTTTGGCAAAGTCAAGACTTCAAAGCTAAGTTCCTAAATTCACAAACCTCTTATCTGGGAGTGATTCGATCACTGCGCTCTTAAAATTCAGTCTCTAATTCATATATACACTATCTACACAGTCTTTTAGATATGCAGAATGTTGAAACTTGCGATTTCTTGGTCACGTAATGTGAACCAGTTAATGGGAAAGTTTCCGAAATTGGGATTAAATTAATCTTCAAGGCAAAATTTTGTAGAAATTTAACTGTAAGTATTTGAGTCATTTAAATAAATTCATTTTATATTGAAATTTTACTTTCATACTTTGCGTAAATGGAGAAATAATCCTGAAAATTCATTTTTAGGATTGAATTCAGACGTTGGAGGCCGACGAATGGGAAATTAATGTAAGTGAGGTCGCGTGGTGTGATTTGGCTAATAGCGGACTTTCACGCTCAAATTTTGGTAGTAAAATTTTTACAAATACACTAAAATATTGTATAATAATGATAACTAAATAAATGAGGTAAATAATAGTTGATAAGTAACGTTCTTAACCCGCTTTACCAGGTAACTCAAAGTCCATTTTCTGCTTTGTCAGAAGAAATAGAAGTAGAAGAACAAAAAATTTCTATTTATATGTGTACAGATTTACCATCATCAGCGTGAGTTGTGGTGAATCGTTCTAAAGGTAAAAATAATAATAAAATAATTGATTAATTAACGTAAAATCCTTATAACTTTAGATTACATTATTTTCTTATGATCATTTTTTAAGTATTGTCTGCTTAAAAGAAAAAGGACGCATTCGTGGAGGGCTTTCTAAGAGAAACTGGATTATTATTGTAATGGATTTGTATTAAGTGCTGCGAAACTGCGACTAAAGCTGAATTCTCGAAGAGTTTAGCCTACTTATCCTCCACATCATTCAGAAATCTCCTTCCATAATTAGAATGCGAAAGTGCAAGGATGTTATAATCATAAAATAAGATAAAAACCTGAAGATGAGTGATTAACAGTTAGAATAGCTTAGTCGTTATATCATTCAACTGTCGATTGAGAAGCCACAGAGCTTTTAACAAGTAGGTAAAAAAATTCTAGAAAACGCACATTAAGTCAACTCATAGTGGTCTAATGTCGGATCTGAGACAAGCTGTGAGTAAGTTTCACGGATTTTATCCGCCTGATTACTTAATGAGTCAGAAACATTAAGAAAAATGATCCAAACTAGTTTCAAGGAGAAAAAAAAAAAACACGGAGAATGCTACAAGCCTTAAAATGCTGTTTGCTGCTTGTTTGTTTTAAAGGGGTCTTCAGGTGTGCAAGTGTATATATATGTACACATGTGTTATACGTATTCACGTAGAGAGATAAGTAGATAAGAGAGGCTGATAGATAAAAATAATAAGTGAATACTTCAGAAAAGAAGTATAAATAAACCATCACAAGTCTACGCAACGAATCGAAAGGAATATTCTTCCAAGAAAATGTAATTGTAAAATATGCCTATAAAATTGAAATAATGTTATTAATAACAACTAAAAAGGTAATAATAATGCAGCTTAAAGCGTCCAATGAAAGAAAATGAAGCTGCATAGTCAAAATAAAGCTATAGAGCAGAAATAGTTAATATACACTTTATAGTAAGATATTCTCATAAATTTTAGTTGTCTTAAGATGAGGTATACCAGTTTTCTTATTTTTCTCACATTTCATCAATTAATGTATATTTTCATGTAAATGGCATTTGTAGAAATAATAATTACCCTCATACAATTTATTCTACTTATAAGAAGCATAAAAGTATCAATGCAAACCAAGAATCTGTAAAAATAAACAATGATTTGCCTATATATAATGTGTTTTAAAATGTACTTGTGCAAAATCAACATTTTGCGAAAGTACCGATTATTGCGCAAATACCGTTTGCGCAATTTCTCGATACAATCTCACTTATATCGCAAACGCGCGCAACAGCCAGATTTTAAGCTCTGCATTACTTTGCCATTAATGCTTAACTTAAGCATTATTTAGGTAGGACTTTCCTTTGCACTTTGAAAAGGAAATAGGCAGGTTTTGAAAAGAAATTGATATTGAAATAATTCATGCACAGCAAACGAGTTGCCTACTGAAAACTGAATAACCTTTCGATTCACTCAACACAGGTAGAAAATTTCATCTTCCCTGTATATAATTTAAAAAATAAATTATTACATTATATCTGAACGGTTTTATTAATCGATATGATCTGCTTTCATTATTCCACAAGGTTAATACATTTTACTTTATATTAAGCCGGAAACAAAAGCTACGAATACTTGGAGGGGGGGAATTCTTTCTTGCACAGTTAACAATAAAAAAGGAAAGGAAAGAAAACGTGACCTACGTTCAAAACACTCCTACGTTTCCAGACTTATCATCCATATCTCAGTACTTTAATATGTGAGTCATTCTACAAGTTATTCTTGAATTAATTGTAATAAGATTGCATGAATGGGAGCTGCAACGCATATGGTAATAAATACACACGATGTAATTTAATTGACTGAAAATCCGGCATAGACAACTTATTAATAGTAATTAACTAAAAAACATACAGCACAAAATATTCGTATGCTAAACATCATTCGACCGATAACTTTCAAATTAGATTAATTTAAACGTATGTTAATTTAAAAGCTTAACCTTAATTTTCATATTAAATTAAGAACATCTGGAATTCTTTTTTTCATATTTTCATTATGTATGGTAAATTTATATTAATTTATTGAAAAGCAAATGAAGCTTGATTAATGATCTTCGTTTCCGATTTCCATATATGATAAAAGCCTTCTAAGTGGCTGATATCCACCACAAGGCAATTTCAGATAATTTCTCATGGCTAAAAATTTTATTCAAGGAGGAATTTCTGACAGTCAAAAGCAATTTAAGGCTTCATTAAGACTTAAATGAATGTAGCTACATCTTTCACTTTTTGTAGCCGCATAAAACAAATGAGGTAATATAAAGCAAATGAACAGCATTTCAAAGCAATGCATCGCATTATGTAATCCGATACAGTTTAGTATTCTGTGTGATTATCTCTGGTTTGTACTTTTTGCTCTTACATGCACAGGTAATGAATTAAGTTTTAATGGTGTATTGCACAACAGCCATTCAAGCTGCATTAACCTGCATCAAAATTTTACCAATATTTGCTGGAGGACTATCGTAACCCATCACATTTCCGATGGGAGATAAGCCAAAGGAAGAAGAAGGACAATCCTAATTTTGAAGACTCGCATTATTGCTTCAGTAAGAGGAGAAGCATTCTTCTGTTGGGAAATTACCACAAGGAGCGACCAGTCGTAAAATGTCAATGATTAATCGAACACTCGTTGGGGTGGTTTGAATTAATACTAGAGATGATCTGCTGTTACATCCAATAGCATCCTTTATAAATACACTGTTGGATAGTATGCCGGGAACGCATATAGTCTCCTCGGTGTCTTTCACTCCATCGACGACGGACATATATGTGACCATTATTTTGACAATAATTCATCATAGAAGACGATACCTTACCATTCAGTTAACCATGCACGATGCTCGATCCATCATTTCAGCCGGCCTAAATGGTCAAAATTGACACAAGAAGATGCTAACGCACCCGTAATCCAGGCGCTGAGTAATAAATGTCTGATTTTATTACTCATCATCTAACGGAGTGGTTAACACCAAGAATAACTGCCTAATACTGTCATTACTGTTTGCCACTGCTGCACTAACACTATCGACGATGCATCATTGTCAAAGAACTTCTATCTAGCCACGATTTATTTATGAAAGAATCGAGGCTGATTACATATGGGTATGTTTTGAGCTCTCTTTTGCATAGCTTCGGAATTTATGGGTCGATAAAGCTGAAATGCTCATTTGTTCAACACTGCTTACTTTAAACATACCGAAAAAAGAAAATAAAATAAAAATTTTAACTGTATTCTTTCTAGATCCAGATTTTGAGAATGGTAATTCATCTTTTGCTGTTCCTTTGAGCATGGAATTCTGGGACTTGAAAAGGAATAGAAAGAACAGTTGCATTAGCTGCTGCACAAATATGCACGAGTAATTTAAGAATTTGAAAAAGAAACTTTTTATAGGATGGATTTTTCCAACCCTTTTCTTGCATTTACATCCTTACATTTTTTTTTTTTTTTTTTTTTTTTTTTTTTTGTCCATAACAGACAGCCTAGAACATAATCATAATACAAATACTTGCATATAAATAACTTGAAGGTAAATACCAGCCTAATAACAGGAACAAAAGTTTTGAGGAAAGTAATCTATTAGATTTTTTTAATTGTTATTTTTTTTTTTTTTTTTTTTTTTTCAATTGTAATTATATTTCGAAGCAGAAGACATGAAAAATGAGCAATGACCTTCCCGGGACTTGAACCACGGGCTTCTTGAACTGGTCATTACACCAAGAAGGCATGCTAAGAAGGTGGGAGAAATACCTTATAACTGTATTAAAAATGTCTATAACATTCTGCAAAAGCTACCCTTGAGGAGTCAGCGTTACTTCTGTAAATTAATAATCTGTCTTAAGCAAATTGTGTATGATTTTGTCCTTTCTATATGATATAGCTTTATATCTATAAACAACTAGTTTTTCTAGTAAATGGTATCTTGCTTGTGATAATCAACTACCGGGATAAAATCGACCATCGAACTCCAATCGACCCTTTATTATCTCTGAACCACTATAAAATTTCATCGACCCCCAAGGGGTAAATGCCGACACCTTCGAGAACTCTTGGTACTGTTTCAGCAATGTTATGATTTTACTAAGATCTGAATTAAACTCTATCCTGTCCTTTTTATCTCTTGTCACAATATTTGTTCAGATCGTAAAGTTATGCAAATTTAAAAACAGCAGGAGTAGTTTAAATTTGGAAGGTTAATTTTAAACGTAATTTTCGCCACGTCTCCTCAGTATCTGACTTAGCATTATTTCCTGCAGTATTTGCGAGCAATTAATAATTAATTAATAATTTTGTTATAAATATATCATGAATTTAGCGAATGTGCAGCCGCTCAGGGTTTAGTTTTACAATTTTGGATCTTCGTGTATGTAATTCGAATATTAGCGACCAAGGCAAAATGCCTTATCTTGTAAATAATTATTTCACGATATGTCAGTCGTTTTCGTTGTAAATCCGCACAGGTAAGCAAAAAATTATGATAATTCTGCGTACCATCAGGTTGAATTGTTGGTTCAGTTTCACACTACAGAAGTTGTAATAAATTTGTTCAAGTTTGAATAAAGGAAAAAATTTGTGCGTAGGGGAAGATATGGTAAGAGTAATTTGAAATCAGATATTAGAGTTTAGGTCAGGCATCATCAATCATACTCTTCCGTAAACGTTGTCAGATGAGTAATAGAGTGGAGCAAGTTCATTTAATGTTTAAATATCTTTTACATACTTGCCATTTAAACAATCATAAAATATACAAGGAGATAAAAAAAAAAAAGGTCACCGTACATCGGGTAATAATGATGTATTATTTTTGCAAGTGAATATAATTGCATTAACAAATCATTGGTTCGTCTTATGCCTGGAGGTTTATGAATTGAACATAAGAGAACGAATGGAATTGTTACATACAATGTTTGCTCACTTGCAACAAAAAAAGCACAATCATTGTTACCTATAATATGGCAACTTTTTTGCCTTCCTGTAGAATTTTATAAACTAAAAGAATTGAATAAACGATCAACGTTTGCTTGAAGAGGTTGACAGTAAAATATATTAGGAGATTGCTTTAGGATATGATTTGACGTTCTGCATACAAAGACAAATATTAAACGTTGGTGCTCAGCCTTATTCGTATTTTCTCCCTCCTTTAAGCATGTCTTCGTGGAATAACGGTTAGCCCACTCGGAGCGTATTCGAGAGGTTCAGGTTCGAGTCCCAGCCAGGGCATTGCTAATTTTTCACGTCTCCTGTTTCAAAATTACCTAATGTCTTTACAGTGGCGCCGGAACTAAAAAAGGTGGTGAATGATGCTTCTTCACCACGACTGAGTCCCCTAATTCCCAGTCGCACTTTAAAAAGGGGTGTTTTCTCCCTCCTTCAAGCATGCCTTCGTGGTGTAATGGTTAGCACACTCGAAGCGTATTCGAGAGGTCCAGGTTCGAGTCTTAGCAAGAGCATTGCTCATTTTTCCTTTCTCCTGCTCCAAAATACCTTAAAGTCTCTACAACGTATTTGATTATATAGAAAAAAGAGCCAGCTTGTTTCAACAAATGTTCTTTTGTAATTCGATGAAAGTTAATAAAAGTAATTTTAATATCGTGGTGAAATTACCCGGAATTAATTACAAAAATGACACGTAGTTTCTCATATGGTTCCTTAAATACATCTGCCATTATAGCGGAAGTAAAAGAGTTTCCAAAGCAAAAACATGGACTGAAGATGAGAAAAGAGATGTGAATGCAAAGAAAAGATTAAATCAGCGTGAGTAATCAAATAGCTTCCTACCTTAATAGACGATAAAAAACAAATGCGCGAGTAATAAAATACAACTAGAAATGCAAATGAGCATGTTAAATAGACTTGAATATTCGTTTCAGAAGATATACGAAGTCGTTAAATAATCTACCATGATAATCTGATACCATTTAAAAAAGAACATGGCAATAGATTACATCTTTGAGATCGTGATAAGTCTCTTAAAAACCTCATTTGCGCTTTAAAAAATTTTGAAAAGTTTCTAAGGCATTCTTAGAAGCTGAGTAATTGTGAATAATTATGCTCTCTTTGGCGGAAAGTTCGCCAAATTTAGACATGTATAAACAAGGAAATATGAAAAATGCATTTATATAAAAACAAAAATTGAGGTTTCAAATATTTTCATATTTTTATTTATGATTCAGGTTTAATAGCATTTAAATTAGGATGATTCTCATCGGCCAGAGGTAGGCAGATTAACAGTAAACAGTATAAAATAACAGATGATTTTTAGGGCGGTATTTGTTAAATATAGAGATATATAATATATACTTCATTTTATCTTTCGGAAGTGCATCTTCTTAAAGAGATAAAGTGTGACTAAAAAAAATTTTTTTTTAATATCCGAAAGATTTTTAAGTGTTGTTATTTCATTTTGTGGGAAAATATTAACTTGGCAAAATAAGATGGCTTTGCTAATTCGTGTATAAGGCTTAGGTGTGTGCTCCCCTCTTCCCTCTTCGTGAGTGTAATATCGGTTGCCACTTGTGTCGCATCTTGGGTAATATTCTGGGTTATGAGAAGGCAAAATGATAGATGCATTCCGCCATTTGAATGTTTAAGAAGCAAGTGCCCGACCACTAAATTAAAAAAGGGGTAACGACATTTTTATTAGTGAAATATCACAAATATTATTATATTTCACTTCACGAAATCTCGCTTTAAAAAAATCTCGCATATACGAATTCACCTTTTAAAAATAAAAATTAAATATTAAAAAAAAATTTAATTTTTTCGCATTTTCCCAACTTATTGCAAACAGATACTCTGGTTGCGTTCCACCGCCATGACAAGAACATATCAGTAGAAAACTAGGATTTATAATGATACTTAATTTTGCAAAATCCTGCTTTATGAAAAACTATTAAGAAAGAATTAGTTCATAAAGTCAAAGTAATTTTGTAAGAAAGCTTCATCCGTTTACATCAGAATTTTGATTCAGAGGGTGGAACTGAAACTTTCGAAATTACCATCTCACTAAGCTTCAGATTCAACAAAACTATCATTTTTCATCCTCCGCCATGTTTGCTGCCATCTACTAAAAAGTGGAATTTGTTTTTCTGCCCCCCCTCACGCTTAGTAGACCCACGACTACTTTTCAATCCTACAAAAAATTAAAAGCTATCTACGAGCATCAACATTTCAGGAAAGGCTAAACCACCATCAAAGAAGGCTGTAGTTGAAGCCATTAATTCTGATTTACTATCCGCAAACTTTGAACTATGGAGGTATAATTGATGATTTTGAAAGAAGAAAATCAAGACATAAAATTTTAAGAAAAATAGTTCTGCCTTTTCGCTGAACTTTTCTTTTGACGTATGACCTAATAATTCTTATATTAATTTGTGTATATATATAAAATCTAAGATATATGTTATTTACTCAAATGTAATATATATTTTAAAATATCATCAAAATAAAACCGCGCTTTTTACAACTTTTTTAAAAGTTTCCATTTTTTACGGACATCAAATGATAGCTTAATTTATCCCAATAAGTAAGAAATAAAAATTGAACTTTCCAGGAATCCGATATTCAATTCTTCTTTATAAAATATTAAAATTCTTAGATGTCACAGTTCTTTTAAATACGATCAGTTCTTCGTTTACTTACATATGAAACATTTAACCATTGAGAAAATATTAAATACTGGAACTGTGATTACTTAATTATCTAGAGCATAAAATACTTAAACACGTCACCACTTGCATAATAAAATTTTCACGAAGTTTTTTGCCTTTGAATTTCATAATTTTAATAATGTCTTAAGAAATTCGCCCTTTTTGAGGACACAACTTTTTTATTTAAAATAAATAGAGATATCAAAGACAATTTTAACAGATTCTACATATTAAATTAATTCCAATAACTCTAGCTAAAAAACAAAAAAAGGAAATAAAAAAGTTCTGAAGCTTTCAAATTTTATATTACGCTCAAACGGGCGGTTTTTTTTTTTTTTTTTTTTTTTATTTACAGACACATACATGTTTCGAGAGCATTTGGGATATCGCCACACTGGGCTAAAAATATTTAAAAACAGCATATCTTTAAAATTTCTGATAAACAATCTCGCGCGCTGGAGATACTGGATGTTTTTTTAACTACAGTGTTGCCACTTCTCTCTTTGAAACTGTTGAGTTTTTTAATCAACAGTTTCAAAGTTTTAAAAGATATGAAATAGACAATAAAACAAATTCCAAATTCGAGAGTCAAGGTGCCCATGTTCGGGTGGAGGACTATGTTATTCGAAATCTGATGACTCTAAGTACCGTTGTTTTTTCATAATGCGAGAAACATGCACACATTCATGTAGATTCTTCATTATTTAGTTTCTTTAAATGTAGTACAGGGCGATAATATTTGGTGGCAACAATATGAAAAGCGATACAGCCGTTTATAGAGATTCGACGCAAAATGTCGCTTCGAGACTAATAGCCCCTCTGGACTAACGCCTATTTGGGTTAAAAATGACACATCAAAAGTGCTTCTAATAATACAATACGTCCTGAAAAACATTTTTTGAGCCCTCAGCATTTGATGAACTTGATCTCAAATATTTTATATTTTTTACACTAACTTATTTTTTTATATTTTCCATTTCCCTAGAAACATATCCATCACTTAAATCAAATAAAATAGAAAGACTTTTAGGATAAACCAGCCAGTCATTCATTCGAAGCTAAGTAAGTGTAGCTAGTCTATATTTTATTCGTGACCACTTTTGATATGATGAAATTTTAGCGAATCTGTTCACATTTTGTTATAAAAGCAATAATTCTGTTACCAAAGCATGTTTCATATTGTTTGGAAAGTAATATAATAATTATATATTTTTATATTATGTGTAATAAAACTACATATAGCAATTAGTTTTTAAAGATTACCTAACAGACAATAACGATCAAATAACACTTTAATAAAAAAAACTTAAAACTAAAATGGTAAACAAAAAAATTAGAAAAAATTAAGATCACTTTTTAATGGAAAAAGATAGATGACATCAACAAAGTAAGGAAAGAACACGATTGACTGATCGATGAGCATCTAAAATCCGGGTTGAAGATAATTTCTAGTAATTTTTTTCCAGTGCACGGACATTATATAAATAAGTTTTGTATTTACATAGAAAATTTATAATTCTTTATATATGTATTATGCAGTCATATGTATTTTAATTCATGTGTCGGAAAAAATATAATTTATGAGAGAAAGAGACTAGGTTGTTGATAATTATTCTCAAATTTTGTACCACTTATTTTCTCTGCGAACTTAAAAAATGCTTCATAATTTGCTTGTTTTTAGTTTAAATTAAAATAAGTTATTTAAAGATTAGTTAAGAATACTATAATTATTTGAAATAAATATCAGTCTCAAATATTAATATATTTAGCTGTCAATATACTTGAATTAAAAAGTATAACCAACAAAAGTATCTTGTAGTTGCCAAAGTTTAGATTTCAGATAGAAAATAAATGTAAATTTGACTTTTCTTCTTTGCATTTTTATTAGTGATTCTAGGAAAAAAGCCCACAGGAATAATGATCTCAGGAAAAAAGCCCACGCGGAAATATGGCCACACAGAAAAAAGCTTATGGGGAAAAGTTCTCACTCACACTGCGTAGGTTTAGTTCTAGAAACAATAAGAATGAGAGGGTGCTTTTAGACACATAAAAAAACCACCATCTCATTGTACAAAATTTATGAAATATAAATTTTATTTATTGTATAGTACAAGCTTGCTTAACAGAATTTCGCTCAGCCAAAACGACAACATAAAATCAAACTGAACCGTTAAATCCCAAACAACTCGTTTCCAATTTTTCTAAAATAAACTTTTTCATTTTTTTAAAATGTAAATACGTATTTTATGATATAGACAAGCGATCGCCGTAATTTGTATACAAAAATAATGGACTGTGAAATTTACTGGGATGTACTTTGCACTGAAGAGGACATTACTCTGCACGGAGAATGATATTTAGGTACTTACTTTCATTGATGAATTATGCCATTTAAAATCTTCTATGTACTAAATTGTTCTAGTGTAAATGAATGAAATTACCCGAAAGTGAAGCATTAAATATTTAAATAAATTGTCAAAAAAAATTGCTGTTCATCCCAAGTGAAATTTCGCTATTTTACGAAGCATGGCGCTTTTTTTACCGGTCAAGATGGTTGGAGAACTGTAAACAGTTGTCTCTTGTCTGTATCTTGTAATAAAATTTTAACTTTTTTTCTTTTTTAAGATTAAAGATGCATATTGTTTTCATATAATTTATGCAAAAAGGGGGAATATGAAAATTCTGAAATTTTCCCTCATTATTCTGAACATTATGGTTGAATATGTGTGTATTTTCTACGAAAACAAACCTGAGCATGCGTTATTCGAAGAAACGTGCAACACAAAATTGCTCCGCCCCATTTGGTAGGTATAAACAGACTTCTGATGTAATTACTTAAACAGCCTGATGAATAATTCCGTTTTTGAAATTGAAATCATAGTAAATTTGTGCAGAATGTTTATTACCGATATCAACAAGCCCATGTTACGCATTTTTAATGCTTTCGTATCATCTATGCTGCTATTTAGGGTTAACTTGCACAATATGAGGATTCTTACATAGCTAATGGTCCGAATTGTATTACTATTTGGAAGAATTTCTTGTAAAATAGAATTATGAATTATGAAGGAGACCCTAGATGGCTTAAATGGAAAAAAAAAAAAAGCAGGATTTAAATATAATTGTATGTATTAGGCTTTGACTTCTTTTTATTTGCTTTCGCCTCGTGCCTATCCTTCGTTTCGGATTAAACTGGAATTATACTCAATAGATACTGCAACCTCATGTATCCACTGTGACTGAATCCAATGAACTACGCGATATTCTTAGCAAAAATTGTTCCTATATGTCTCATACTTCGTTTCATATCTTTGTTTCGGATTTAGTTGCTGAAATTTGTTGAATTTGCTTTGGATAGCAGCTGAAATTATGTCTCATACTTCGTTTCATTTCTGCGCTTTTGATAGCTAGTGAAATTTAAGCTATGCAATCACTTTTTTTCCCCCCCTTTTAATTTTTTTTCTTTTTCTTTTTTCTTTTTTGAAAGGGGATACAGGTTGGGAAAATCAGATTAAAAGAGTACTAATACTTAACTTACTTATGTTTGTGACTTAATAGCTATTTAGAGTAAATATATAAAATTAGAAACATTTAGTTATTTATTATTGTTATTCGTTTAATAACGCCAAATCATTTTGAGGTTAAAGAAAAGAAACTAAGCTTTACTGGGAAAAGTGCCTCAGCTACTATTTAAAAGAGAAAGCTTCAAGTAGCTTTATTCGAGCTATAAACCCAGGGAAAATTGAAAAGAAAAAAGAAAAGTTGACAAGTAGCAAGTCAGTAGGAAGTCGAGAGCAAAAAGAAATAAAAAGTTTATGACAAGTCAGATGAAGATGATACGGAAAATGCCTCTTACAGACCGCAGTAGCTCTATTGAAGAAATTCGCTGAGATCGGGAAAGAAGTTAAGCCAACTAAGGAAATATATTTCAGGATGAAATTAGCTTTTCCTATGATTATCGTAGAGCAGGAGGAAAACGAAAATATCATTCATTTTCCTGCGAAAGCCGCCTAGACAGTATAGTAGTTAGGGAAGCCTAATGCGGTACCGGGCCGGGGTTCGAATCCCGGAGAAGGCACAGCTGTAGTTGTCAAATCATTCATAGGAGGTAACAGTGGCCACCTGTTAGGTGCTTCCACAATAAATTGACCACCACTTCTGGCCTTAGTAGTGGCCAAGCCTAAGTCGGCTAAGTGCCAGCCGATTGGGGTTAAAAAAAAGTCCTGCGACAAATCTGCGACCAGTTTAATTTAGTCACAGTGGATACACGAGGTTACAGTATCTATTGAGTATAATTCCAGTTTTATCCTGAAAAAATAGTCAAAATCAGATGGTGCTAATGCGATGCTAGTGATAAAGACCATAGAAAATTGCAAAAATTCATCTAAAAGTCTGAAAAGACGTATAGCTGAATTACGTTATGAGTAGAAAAAATACTAGCTCATATCAGTCATCCAAAACTGCTAGATAATCTTTCAAGTTATGATACTGTTCAAATGAAATTTTACTAATAAGCTCGTAAACACTGTTTACTAGTAATTTTTGAAATAATCGCGATCGTTTAACTCTCCGATTTTTACTTGTGTTTTTCATAGGCGCATTCTAGTATAGAGAAGTGGAGAATTAAAATAATAATAATAATGCATGGCTTGTATATCTGATAGGAGAAATGTTGGTTTAAGAAATTTTTTAAGATATCTAAACCCAAATTAAACGATATCTTTAATTTAAAAACTGTTTTCCTTGCTCCGTTCCGAAACGTACAAAATCAATAAAAACATTTTAAGCAAAATAAAGAAAAAAAAAAAAAAGGATTTTCATGGCCAGAATTAGGTTTTCAGAATCCTAAGTAACATTCGAAAAGATTTTAAAATTTAAATTCAAATACAGAACAAATTCAGAATCATTTTAATCAAAAATACTATTAAATTTTGTGGAAAGGAAACCCAGATGATGCGTAACATGATGTATATCTAATTTTTATATAAGATGCTGATCCATTTATGCGCTTTTTATAATTTTTCGTCTATCTAAGCCAATATCTATCAGAATATCTCCAGTAAAGCATCTTAACTTAATAATAATAATAAACATACCTTAGTTTATCTGTTGCTCACCTATCATTACATCTCATAATGTTTAATTCCTTCTCAAAATTCCATTTAAAATTCCATCGTGCATTAGAGGTACATAATAAATTCCTTAGGTTATTGCAAGGTATTATCTTTTTATATGAAAGGAATGTAAAAGGGTTTTAACGAACCTGACCAAAGTCGGCTAGAATTTCTTTACATCTATTCAAGGCCAGAGGTAATGGCAATGCCATTTTTTTGCAAAAGTCTGTAGAAAAGATGAGAAAAAGGGAGGAATAAAAAGTATATATATATAGATATATAATATATAGCATACCTGCGTTTCTGTAAGATTAAGATTCTGAGCCAGTTGCCTCCTTTCACTTCCAACTACGTAATGGTTTTTCTCAAATGCGTGTTCAAGTTGTAAAAGCTGTGATGGTGAAAAAGCCGTGCGGATCCGTTTTGGCTTGCGGAAAGGGTGAAAAAGGAATGCTGGAGCGTCCGCACCTGTAATGGGGGGAAAACATCATCTTATCATTGAGGCATAAATTGTTTCTACTCGTTTCCTTGCGGCATAAAAATCTTCAAGATATTTCAAGGAAAAGTGAACTAAGAATATAAATGTTTCTCTCCGCAAGATATGTCGATAAAGCCTTAATGGATGAAGTAATACTGCTGGATTTCTGAAGATAAGAATGCGTAAGCAATATGCTATCCTTCCCGTGAAAATAAAAAGAATATGTAATAAATTACTTTATTTTATAGTCACTACTCATTTTCCCTTCTTTAGGTAGCACCCACTCATTCCACTTTTACTTTTAACTAATGACAAAAATCTAAAAGTCGACTTAAACATTTAGTCTTTTGATTACTAATTGGTCACAGTAAAAGTAGATCTCAAAGGGTAAATGAAATGAATGCAATATTAATTTAAAATAAAAGAAGTGATAGAAATTTGATTTTGTTGTTAAATTATTGGACTTTAATAACAATAAAGATCTCTATGATTTTGCTTATGGCTGCGGTGGATTGACTTTGGTAGCAGTGAATGTCACTGAAAATAATTTTTTGCGGCTTATGAGATATTACATAACGAAATGCGAAACAATATGAGAAACTGAACCAGAATCTCATTAACGAAGTTTGTGCAGTTTGGTAAAAATCACGTTTTAGAAACGGTAGATTGCTATACCTGCCTATAGTACGGAGGGCCTTGTGATGGACGTTTAAGGAAACTGGGCCTATTTAGGTATGGAAGAGGAAAACCTTAAGCAGAAACCCATTCAGTTAAAGGGAATAGAACCTGGGCAAAGCTACCATGTTTCGCGTTCTTCATAATCATAAGGCCATAAGCAGTTTACTTTAAAGTTGCCGATCTTTTTAAGTACTAAGCTTAAAGTTGAAAAATTGCCTATCTTTTAGCTATCAAAATAAGGTCAAAAGTACTCACACTTAAATAATATTAGATATAATACACTTGGGTAATATCAGATTTCATTATTTGTGTGAATTTGGTGTTCCAGTTCAGAAGTACAAAAACGGAAATTAAGAATTTCTGTGGACATTTTTTTTTTTTTTTTTTTTTTTTTGAAAAGAAAGTTTTTTAATAATATAAAACATGAACAGAGGGTTTTCCGCATAAACACTCAAGAGCAAACATGTTTCGATAACAGCTGTCCGTTTAGCGATTTAATATGCAACATCTCTTTTCCTTTACATACACGACTATAAAATGCATTAAGAAAAGAAGTAGAATAGCTTGCTGTGGCATGCCCACTGCAGTGGGTTTAAGCTAAAATACAAGAAACGTAATAACGGCATTCGCTGAAGTTACACCAAGTTTACTACTACTGTATGTCCAGATACTTACCTGTGTCAGTCAGTACAACTTATTATGAATAAATTTGTAATTAACATTTCTCAAGCTCAACTGAAAGTATTTAAGTTGTAAGCAGACTTCGAAATTTGATGTCATACTGGGGTCAGTAACTTGCTGCCAAGTATGAAGAATTTCCTACCTTTAAGGGCTGTTGTTGCAAATGGCATTTGCAACTTAATGCAATCTTGAAAGATTAATTGTGCTAATTTATACTTACGTGTAAAATGAGACCCATAATTTCTGCAAGTAACTTACCAAATAACGGCATATTTGCACTTTCGTTGCAGATAACTACCCAATAAATACCTGCCTCGCAGTTGTAACCATGTACAATAAAGTTGTCCTCTCTTAATCATGCATTTAATCTTATTTATTTGATTCAATTCAGACTCACATCTTCATACTTATGTGTCTCTTATCTTTCAGACCATGGAAACAGAAATTATTCGTCTGTTTTTTAACATTGCGGTACACTGCTAATCGATCTGCTGCTAATAAAAAGTACCCTTGTAGGATTCCCCACTGTGTAATTCTAAGTTACAGTTAAAAGTAAAGAATCTTAACCAGTAAACGAATAATCGCTTGAGTGAATTAGACAGTGAATAAACTTGGAAAGGGCTAAAAGACACTTTATTATTCAAATAAGATTTAACAGAACTCCGTCTTGGAGTTGTACAATAAAGCCGACACTTGGGCTTTATCTTAAGACACTAAGAATTAAACTAAACTAATCTTAACTAAAGAGATATAGCCGAAGCTATCAAAATTCTAACAAAGTTGGCCCCTTAACGCTAACTGACTGCAAAGCTATCAAGGGCCTAAAGTACGGCCGAGCGTAATAATAGCTTACGAGAGAGTAGCCTAAGAAGGCGGACGCGTGCAGCCAGAATATCTGTTATATCTCAAGACAGTATAAGACAGTATAACTTCACGATTAAATATCGCACATCCTCATTAGCATTCAGACGTGATTCTAAAACTACGTTCTGGCCGGAAGTGGTAAGTTGAAATTAAGAAGCGGTAGGAAAGGAAGTTTAACTCAAAATTTAACTGTTAATAAAATTAACATAATCCTTACACCCTAATTTCCCTATAATGAAAACTGTACATCATTCGTAAGCACTGAAAGCATTTCGTAAGCAGTCGAAAGCCTATTGAGAAAGTGAAACATCAATATGTGAAAATAGATCATAGGAAGGAAAAAAGAAAATTCATTAGAAGGAAGCGGATCGTATTTATGATTCTCTCGTGATTAATATATTGATCATGCCTGTGTAGTTACAAGTTGTTGCAACAGCAAGGCAAATATTTACTGGCAAGTTATTATCAAAGTCGCCATGGAAATGATGGGTAAAACGTAGTTAAAATGTATAAATAACTATTCACTTTTTATTATTTTTGTTAATCAAGTAGGGCTTATTTCCTTATTACAGCTACTAATGCAGTTGTTTAGCATTGAATATAACTAAATTTCTGTTTCGTGTCGAGGAATGTAATTGTCAATTGTCAAAGATCAGGAATTTTTTCAATGTTAATTACAGCAACATAGTCTATCATTCTTAATGTAAGTTCATTTTATAAACAAAACAAAATGTTTTTATTATCACTTCGCTGATGAAATCCTAGCTTAGTAAATAACAAAACTGAGACTACTATCACTAAATGAAATATTTAGTTTCCTCAACGGTGACTTCCAGGTAAACTAAAATATAGACTTCTTTACCCTTTACCTGGTAGAAAATTTTAGGGTGAAAGAAAAAAGAAAATGCACTGCGTAGTAGCGTGATACCAGTTACTAGAGCCAAAATTAAAGTAAAACATTGGTTTAATCTTGCAAAAATCCACTCATCATAGACAGTAGTAAATAAATATTCAAAGAGCACTTTTAACTAAATAAATCTTACATAACCTCTGTTTACAGATTTCTAAGTTAAAGGGTCTAAGGTAACCTGATTAAGATTCCAAAATGTTTGAAAAATACTTTATCATTCGCCGACTTTTAAATTTAATGATAAAGGATGTTTGAAAATAATATCTAAAATTATTTTATCATTACATGTCATATTTCATTATCTTTCAAAGAAAGGACTTGAATGACAATTACTTTTGAAAAAGGAATTAGTTTTGTTCAAACAAAAGAGCGTATAGAATTCATTGAAGCATTGCTAGAAGAGAGCTTCAAGACAAAGAGAAATCCAATTTACTTACCTGTCAGATAATGCCCTTCAATATGCAAACCAAATGCAAATAAGCAGAAAGAACCCTAGGTTCCCTAACGTGCAGGAATCTTACTGTATTACGATATAATTTGTGGGTTTACTTAGATAATTAATCACTTTTTTTATATCTTTCCTGCCTCAGACGTAATTTAAGTCAAAATAAGAATACATATACACTTAAACATAAATTTCGTTTCTGGAAAGAAATAAGCCATTCACAACGCTTAAAAATTCTTTTGATATATGTGAACTTTTCTAAATTACTGCAGCTTGGACAAGAACAAATAAAAATGCTTTATAACTTTATTGTTCTTGCAAAGACGTATTTAGATAATAATGCTGAAGGTACCACGATAAATATGAGGGTTAGTTAAACCATTGGAACTGTAACTTTCTTTTTACTATTATACGTGCACTTGTATGTAAAAAGACTGTAACTAACAGCTGTAGGTTCCCCAGAATGGATCTTTATGATGTCGCCCTGGACAGTCTAATGGTTCACGGACTGAGTGCTTCTCCGAACTCCAGGCTGTAGGTTCGAAATCCGCGTAAAGCTTGCTTGTTTGTGTACGTCCTTTCCCCTTTCTTGTGAGTGTAATATCGATGTATCCAAGCACCCAGGGTAACGCTGTCGTAGATAAGAGAGCTAACTGACCAATAGATTCGGCAATTCCTGCCATAAACTTAAGAAATAATTATCTTGCTATTTGAGGGGTGATAATAATTCTCAAAATTTCACAAACCTTTTATGAATTTCCGTTCAAAATGGCTCATGAACTGGGGAATATAGACATATATATATATATATATATATATACATAAACCTCCTTCTTCATATTCTGTCGTGTTGTTTGCCTCATTTCCATATTTGCAAATAGCACTGATTATAACAATCTGTGCCCTTAATGGATAGATAGGAAAATCTACAGTGATTACAAAAAACAGCTATAACGCCCTGTGAATCAGTGTCAGTGATAGGATAATCATTTACATTTTCCTATTAACTGGGTTGCTGTTTTATAATCATTCGTTGATAATAGCCTTAATAATTTCGTAGCGTAAAGTAATAAAAAGATGATTAGTGTTATTAAAATATTCTCCATCACAATAGCCCTGGCCGAAGAAAATGAAAGAACACGAGACAGTAAGTATCGAACTAAACATATATATTAGATAGGTAGATAGATAGACATAGAAACATAACTATAATATTATAATTCGTTCCACGTTTCAAATTATTAGCTTAAGTCCTTCCTGTTGTAGTTACTACATCTCCTTTTGAATTTTTTAAAAATTACAATAATTTTCTGTTATTCTCCCTAGACTTTTACATGCACACCTGGTAAATGGAATGTATTAAAAAGTTAAAGTAATTTTATATTAATTTCTGTACATTTATTTACAGGGAAAATTATCAGTGTATAAATAAAAAACAATACACAGCCATTACATATTAAAAAGTTTTAATTAACGCTTTTTTAAATACATTACTTTTCTATTAATGTATATGAGCTACATATTTGCCAATTGATATGTGATAAAATGTTATATTGATATACGATGATGTGTTTTTAAATTAAATATATGTAAAACGTTATTGAATGAAATGTATGTATATATATTAAATATGTGTACATCCTTACTAGTTTAGAACTATTTTTTTTTTTTTTTTTGGTAAGCTAATTAAATTTCCATGCAACTTTCTTTCAATTAATATATGCTTCTTAAAATTATATACCCTAGTCCATTGTTCTATTTTTTTCATTATTTAAATAAGCGAAGAACTTAAAAACGCTTAAATAAATTGACAGCAAGCTTAATTTTCTGATTTGAAAATACGAAAAACGATTCCTATATCTGTAGTACTATGTAACCTCTTTTATGACTGATATATCATCTTCTATGATATTTACATTATTGAAACTAAAAGGGAAGTCTGTAATAAATTTTTCTGTATTTTCATATCTTCTCGATTTACTCTTGAATTTCTGAAACCGTTTTTACTGTTTACTTGGTTAGAACGAACCAATATTAATGGTAATTTTTCAATTTCTGAATTTTGTTTCTGTAATTAATCCTATATTTCCCAACGGGGCTTTTAAGCCTCAATTTTAAATTTAAACAAAAGGGGGGGAACTTATATCATTTTTGTAAGTTTAATATGAGATGTTTCTCATGCATAAAGAAATATAATAAAAAATTACAAACTCTTTTACAAAAAAAATAAAGCAGTTTGAGACATCAAGGATTTAAAGAAAAAGGTTATTTCTATTTTTTACCTATGTTTGACATTTAAAAAAAAAAAGTTTATATGAGCATTGATGCATTATTTTATGTTAAAAATTTCATAATAATATACGTATTGTACTGTCCTGCTTTATATTAAAATTGTTATTCTGTTTAACAAATGTAATTTTCTTTCTGTACCTATGAAGAGGAGATTTTTAAAAAGTACTTGCAATAGTATGCTTATATTTGGTGCTGATCAGCAACTGTGAAGTTATTTAGATTTACTTGAGAGAATTTCAATGATACTTTTTTCAACGAATTGTTAAGATAAAATTTAACATTTGAAAAGTTTTTCCCGTAAAACATATTTCTGATTCAATTAGATTACTTTATTTCAGGCAACACACACTTTGGTTACTTCCCAAAGATCTATCTTAGATTTGAACGAGAGTTCTTGATGATGAGGAATATATAGGGAGAACGCGTGTTCAGTTCGCTCGTTTGAAATCAGCAAGCAAAAATGGTTTTCAAGCATTGCTTAAGAACTTACTAATTTTATTAGTAATTGAGATCGTACATCATAATCGTAAATGACATCGTGCATCGTAATTGACATTGTACATCGTAAGTGATATTGCATATCGTAATTCTACATCGTAGTCATCATATATTTTACATCAATTTTTAAGAGCAATAGTCTAATAAAAATTACTGTAAGGAGAAATTTATCACATGAATAACAATTTTACTTGAAAAAGATTCGAACTGACCACAAAATGCTGAAGATTTTCTTTTTTGTAAAAATAAAGCAGAAATTTAAAACATGTTGCCGCATCCATTACAAATAAATTAAAGATTAAATCAATGTTAGTTTCCTTTTCAAAATCCATTCTGTAAATTTTTATCCACATAAATTTATTTTATTTTCTAGTAAATGTGAAAGGCATTGGATGCTAGCACAGTAGCACGTTGAGACGTATTTTCCGAGTAGTAGTTTTATGTACATGTAAGCAGATAATATATGAATATAACTACAGTTTAGTGTTGACTGTAGCTTTTGCAACATAATAATTACTCCACCAATAACTATACGTCTTTCCTATTCATCATTATTATCAGCATAACAGCATTAATTAATTTTATCGTTTTGATTTCAGGAATTGAAGCTCATCCGCTACGTACAACAGCAATGGAAGGACTTTAATTTTAATAGATATTACTTATTAATGACCCTGTTATTTGAAAAGTATCATCTGAAATAAGTTTGAATAAAAATAACATTTTGTTGTGAATAGTGAATAATCATCAGTGCCCCAAAAATGGACAACTTACTTAAAAATGAATTTGGAACTGTTTCATATTTTACTTCATCACTAGTCTCAGGACAAGTTAAATGATCCTACGACTCTGTACTAAGTTTCTGTATTTACGACAATCTAGCGTTACCATATTATCGGTTTATAACTCTGACAGTCAATTTTTCGAAGCTACCAATTGCCGATTCGATTCCCTTACTGTCGGGTTTCCAAAGCTTTCGGCTAAAGTTTCAAATAAAATAAATTAACAAACTGAAAAATTCAGTTTGATAAAATTTTTTTGTAAGGGGAGGTACAGCTGTTTTTTGTACGTTTCAGATGTGCTTGCTAAGCATGTTGATTATTAGTGACTGATTTCAATAATTAAGTAACATATTTATCTTTCGTTGATTTTATATATATGGTAATATATGCATTGCAAATGTTACATATATGCACATATACAGTATTTTTGCTTTTTATTGTATTAAAACACTAAAGCTGACTAGTTTTCATTATAAGCTATGTTTTCTAATGCAATTTTTTTATTTAAGCAACAGTCTACAGTCCAAGAAAAAATACTGAAAAACATTTTCTTGACTTCCCAGCAGTTCAACATCTTCATATGGCCGGTTAAATTATATTAGAAGGCTTAGTGACGATTCAGCACATTCCATTCACTTTCCCAATTCCCTCCCAGAGAAACAATTTAGTAATTTTACTCTAACTGAACTGCTCTGGACACAACTACCCTCTCAGTTCATTCATACCACAGTCTGAGTTTTTAAAACCCCTTTTTATTTTTCTGAAATAAAAGAAGATAAAATCAATGTTGTCAGCAATGCAACATTTTTTAATATGATTTCTTATTTAGGATATTATTGCATATGAAAGCAACAGTACGCAACTTTTTTGGTTTTAGATTTACTTTGTGATATTTTAGTAGAAGATTTTAACCTTATTTTATGTCAAAGAAATATACCATGAGTGGCCAGTCCATCCTCATCGTTTAAAAATTTTTACAATGACTATTATTTTTTTACAGTTTTAAAGCTGTAAAATGGTTTGGTTTAATTTTATGTTTTTTTCAGAATTAAAATGTCACGTTTAAAGAATATTTCCATGTTAGAAGACCTACATTTTGAGAACTACTGGTTTAGAAGGTTAAATGTATACTTAACAATCGAATTCTTTTCTTCGTTTTTAACTTTAGAATCTCGCTGCTATCTAGATATCGGGTTGTGGTAAGCGGACGGAATTGCTGTTTATTAAATAAAAAAGTAGTCTCGCTAAATTCAAATTTCAGAAACTATACAGAACTCTTTGTAGTAAGAATACAGTTAATAGGAAAATACCAGAAAACATTTGTACTGCACAAAATATGATGTAGTTTAATTAATACTGCATTCGCTAAGTAGGGTATTTTTTAATATTTGCTATTTAAGTAAAAAAGGGCCAAAAAGCACTACTAAACATAAATCTGATATTTGAAGTCCTTCAGTACGTTATATCAAATAATAAAAATAGTAATTATCAAAGTAAGCTTTTATGTCATGCTGATTTCAAGCAAAAGACGCACTGCATTTCAAGAGAGAAAGGAAATGGTATTTTTTTTTATCCAAAATTGCAGGGGAAAAAAAATCTGCATCATTTGCCTTTCAAAATGTATTGAAAGGCAAATGATGCAGATTTTTTTGATGCAAGATAAACTCCTTGGATCATTAATCACTAAAAAAATGGGTAGTTGAAATGCAGTACGTATAAATTAATTGCACAGTTTTATTTTTTTTAAAATTTACATTTAATTTAATTATTTTAAAATAAACTGTACAATTAAATAATTACATTTAATTTAATTATTTAAAAATAATTTAATTTAATTATTTTTTAAATAAAATGTATAATTAATTTTTTTAAATAACAGTTTAATGAACGGTTTTTTAACACTTATAATACACTTATAAATATTATCTGAATTAAAGACAGCATCAAACATTTACTTTCGATATTATAAACGATGCGTTTCTTTAAATTAACTGCATCAGTGTTTGTAACTTGACTGTCATGGAATAAGTTACATAAATTTTAAAAAAAAAAAAAATCTAAGGCATAACTATTGTAAGAAATTTAGAATTTAAGGTCAAAAAATTATATGGATTATTGAAAACGAATTATGATTCTAGTCTCTAACAACAGCTAGTTGAAAAATATGAGAAAAAATAGAAAAAAAAATGATGTTAAGAGATTTCTTACCTTGCAGTCTGTGAGGAAAAAACCTTATATTTCGATTTAGTAGCCAGGGGTAGACATGCTGAGGTTCTCTTCCAATTAAATAAGGTAGTGGGGTTTGTATTTGGGGTTGAGCAACAGGTTCGCGATTCCCAATAAGAGAAAAACGCGAGCGTCTGAGAGGCAAACAGTCCATGCCGTCCTCGTGTGGATTAAGGCCGGGAAAAGCAGGCGATAAGTAGCTGTCAAATATGCTGGACGTGGAGTCGTATAAGTCTACAGCTCTTCCATAAGGTATATACGATAAATTTGGAACTTGCGTATCGGTCCTCAGCACATTTGGAATAGGACTACACATCCGAATTCCTTCAGTACTAGAAGAAGGAGTCTTCTCTTTCGTGCCTACTAATTCATCAATGGAAAATCCATGTTTTGGCTTAGTAGGTATAGGTTTCGTTAACGAAGGAGTTTCTTGAATCACAGACACACGCCTCATTATATCTGCAAAATTTGTACTCAGAAACTCACATCAAATGGAAATCTCAAACGTAAATGTGAACTACATCAGATTTTAAACTGCACAGTTATTAATAAATTCTAGCTTCCTTGTAAATGTTTTAAAGAATCTACTAAAAGATGTACTTATCAAAAGTTCTTTATCTCATGATAAATTCTTAAAAAACAAAACTCGAAGAATCAGAATGGATAATATCAGTTATCAATGACTATTTGAATTTTTATAAATAATAAAGAATATTCTGTTCTTTACGGAAGCACAGTTTAAAATAACTGAACTGTATTTTCTGTTCTACACGGGAGAGAAGCAGTAACAAGGTACTCCCAAGTCAAACAATTTCAACTTCCTCAAAAAATTTGTCGATAGCTTTGCTGCCGGAGCGGAGAAACAAATCGCCCGTTTTTCGAAACTAGTGTTTAGCCACCCTATCGTGTGAAGTTAACTGGATCCCCCCCCCCCCCCCGCCCTGGGTGAAGTGCAGTAACTTCGTTTTTCATTGGCTGCGGAGGGTTGAAACCCAGGAACCGCCTCGAACTATTTCAGAAGTTTGTCCGAACTCATAGATTAACAACTAGCGCCATCTAGAGTCGTCGCAGAAAGTTTTCTTTTCAGGGACAACATGAATAAGAAACTGTCACGATGATCAGAGTGCAAAACTTCCTGCGAATTCTTAAAATTCTCAAGAAAATCTTCACGTTCAACCGATTCAAGTCAGCTTTATTCACTGGACGGAGGGAAAAGAATCGGTCAAATACCAGTTTAAAAAATTAGCTTGAATTCAGTATTAGATTAACTGGGGGGGAAGGGGTCATAAAAAATTCTATGCATTTCGAGAGAATTTCATACGGCTTCTTCAGGCAGCAAAATTATTCTATAACACATAATTGCTTCAAATTATATATTTTTGGTATATGAGACTTCAGAATATGTTTAACGTTTTGAAACATATTAGTCAGAAGCGGACCGCCCCGGGCCTGTGTTCAGGAAAGGGGGGTTCCGAAAATTTTTTATTTAAAATTTTAAACTATTTTATCAATAACTTGTAGAGTCATTAGGGTATTTGGAAGCAGGAGATGTGAAAAATGATCATTGCCCTCGCCGGGACTCGAACCAGGACCTTTCGTATACGCACCGAGCAGAAGCGTAGCTAGGGTTTAGAGCGCCCGGGGGACAAATGAAGATTTTGCGCCCCCTTTCTGTGTGCCAAGAATGGAAAACATTTCATTCTAAAATTTCATAACATCAATTTGGCGCCCTCCTGGAAGTTGCGCCCAGGGACAGCTGTCCCTCCTTGCCCCACCCTAGCTACGCCACTCGCGCCGAATGTACTACCATCACACCACGAAGGCATGAGGAAAGGAGGGAGAAAATGCCTTATATACTTCCTTATTTCATATTATGGACTTCTAAAATGTAATTTTTTCTTTTGGACCCGGTCTAAACTTTTATGGATCGCCAGGTGTTCATGTGGTACCCGGTCGGGAAATGCTGCTTTTCCTTAAGCCCTCACCTGTGTTAATTAGACCCTGGGCTTTTTTTATGAAAGACTCGATCTACGTTTAGATGTCACTTCATTTTAATTAAAGTTACTGGAACCAGATTAATTCCTCGAGTAAATTTTTATTAAAAACGTGTTTTATGCATTTTTGGGTATTCTGTGGCTATAAGTTTTAGATTCAAGTGGAAACTACCAGGCACCGATTGCAATGTCTCTCAATTTTTGAGCGAAATTGTAATTTTAAGCAGATCGCTTCGGAAACTCAAGTAAGATGAGCTTAGGTATTTTGTTGTGTAATTGAATCGCAGTATTAGCAGAAAACGCTCTTGTCAATGCAACATTTTACTCAGTGAAATTGACATTCATCCTAGCTACTGAATGTATGCCTCCTTTCTCCAATGAATAGCAAAATATGTTAAGCTCAAGCAGTTCGGGAAGAATCCTGTGTGTCAAAATGTGATCCTTTCAGGAAGAAAAAATACGCTCATTTGATCTGGGGGCTTTGAATTGACTAGAGCGAAGAAACGATTTTATCTGACTGGGAAGACTGTTTTTCAAATATTTACTTTTCTTTTATCAGATCTTTAGATTCTACTATGGTCATGTTATCCATAATTTATTCACCATTCAATTATTTTATTATTTCATTTAATTTTTTGATGTGTTTATTTTAATTTAATTTACCAATCATCCATTTATTATTAATTTAATATTATGAAGCGTAGTTTAAATTTCTAACCAGTTATTTTATATTAATTTTCTTTTCGTTCAATGTAAATTTCTAGCGCGCGAGTTTTTTAAATTAAGTAGAAAGAAAGAAGTATTTAAAGGACGTGCTCTGCTTGCTTGAAGGCCACGTTGCTAATTTTGATTCTCTAACGATCAGTATTCTGCGGCGTTGCTTGCTATTAAGCTTGTTACGCGAATTTCGGTCAGAGACAGCTTAAGTGCTAGTTATACTGTGAAGCTGTTAGGTTATATTTAAATTTCATTAGTTTTAGTTCATCCATTATCTTAAATTTAAAGCCAAAGCTATTGGCTTCTGTAAGCACGAATTGGATTAATAAAGAGTCCTTTACACCCTTTCCCTGTCTCTCTAGTACTCATAAGACCCAGTGAAAATTCACTACTTGTCTTTTAGAGTTCTGGACTAATGCTACCTAAGAAGGCCATATCTTATGGTGTATTAATATGTTTTATTTGTCTCTTTATGTTTTATTTAACTTTAATTACTTACTAGCTATTGTTTTATTTATTATTATTTTATTTATTTGTTTCCATTCACTGCTGCCGACAGCCTTCCATAGAGCCGAAAGCTTTGGAAAACTAGAAATGCAAAGAAAAACTCTTATTTGCTTGTCATAAACTAATAAGGACGTTTTGCAAAAAAATAATGAATATTTAGAAAGTTTATTAAAAAGTGATAAAAGATGGAATTTTGTGAAGAGATATCTAGTTAAGAAAATATTTACAGCGAAGATAAAAGTGAGTATACTCCACTAAATTGTACTTAATAATATTTATTTTTAAGGTATATATTCTATTCAGGTTGTTACTGACTTTACACTGATGATTCTATTAAGTTTTGCTGCTCTCTCGCCGAGATACGAACTAAGGATCTTCCATATGCCATCTGATGTAATAGCAATTTGAATTACGAATGCACGCACGCGAGGATGCTATAAATTTCTTTGCAACATGTTGGTGTTCCAGGCAGTAATCAACCTTCTTCGAAATTAAAGTTAATTAAGACCTAATTAGTACTACATTGCAGGGAAGCGTATCTCGCCAGTGGCCAAACGATAAAGTTGCTGAAATCTGCTAGTTCGACCCGGGTTCGATTCCAGGCGAGGCGGAAAGGCTGTCTGCGTGGGCGTTTTCCCCCTATGTAACGTGCATACGAGCCAATTCTCCATGAAGGCGTCCCTCCTCTTCGGCAGATAGCCTTTGCGTGTTTTGCATTACCCAAAGAAACTAAACCAAGCCATGTTACAAGAAATTTTTTAAATCTTGCATTAATAGAAAATAAAAATTACGCATGTGAATTTATGAATAAAATTGTTTCTCTCTCTAATTATAATTTTTTGAAACTAAACTAACTAAAAGAGACTAAACCAAGCCATGTTACAAGAAATTTTTTAAATCTTGCATTAATAGAAAATAAAAATTACGCATGTGAATTTATGAATAAAATTGTTTCTCTCTCTAATTATAATTTTTTGAAACTAAACTAACTAAAAGAGACTAAACCAAGCCATGTTACAAGAAATTTTTTAAATCTTGCATTAATAGAAAATAAAAATTACGCATGTGAATTTATGAATAAAATTGTTTCTCTCTCTAATTATAATTTTTTGAAACTAAACTAACTAAAAGAAACTAAACCAAGCCATGTTACAAGAAATTTTTTAAATCTTGCATTAATAGAAAATAAAAATTACGCATGTGAATTTATGAATAAAATTGTTTCTCTCTCTAATTATAATTTTTTGAAACTAAACTAACTAAAAGAAACTAAACCAAGCCATGTTACAAGAAATTTTTTAAATCTTGCATTAATAGAAAATAAAAATTACGCATGTGAATTTATGAATAAAATTGTTTCTCTCTCTAATTATAATTTTTTTTCTATTTTTAGAGTGTTGGAAAGTAAAAAGTTAAGTATTGAAGTTCTATTTATTTTAACAGCACACAGAAATGTCACTCAATATTTCTGGAATTACTCTGAAATCTCAATTTTCTGCGCTAATGAATGCACAGTCTAACTGAAAAATAAAGTTAATAGAAAAATTACAGTATTTGCAGCGGCACATCTAAATTGAATTCTTCAAAGGCTGTAAACGAAATATGTACAATGTATTATTTAATATATTATTTAATGTAAATAACTGTGAAATTCGCTTAGATATTAAGTTTCTTTCCCAATAGTCTATCGGTAATTTAAGTTATATGAAAATGGCAAAGCATACGAGGGCTATCCTAAGATCAGGGATGCTTCGTGAACTACTTTCTAAGGAAAACTAGCTCGTATTCACGTTACACATGGGGAAAAACACGAAACTTAAACATGCAGCCAGCCCGTTCGCCTGGGGTCGAACTCCCAGTATCTTAGAGACTTGGTTACGTTGTTTCATCTACATCTTCATTTTCTTCTTCATGGTTTTCTGTTGGCTCTTCTTAAATTAAATTCTGTTAACTTTATGGATCCTTCATCGCCTGTCTTTCGCCATCCTTTACTTTTGCATTTTCTTCAAGTTTAATACAAATTCTCCATTATTAATTTCAACGAAGCTGAATGCTGTTACCTCTTTATTGGTAGAACCTTCCTACATTACGCTAAAAGAAACCTTTTTCTCAGATATGAATTAGCGTTAAGCTTTTAACTTAATCCAAGCATTAATAATGAGATCAGTTGCGTCAAAAATAGCGAAATTCTTCTTAAAAGTTACAAATATTTTACCTTCTTCAAACATCAATTTAGAAACATTTTAAAGAATATGTACGGATAATACGCAGAAGAAAAAAATCATTGCATTATTATGAAAATCGTAATAAAATTCGCCTTCATTTGCTTCAGAATACTCTAAGTGGTTTTTACTTTTACGCATACTTCTCAACGAGTTTACATGTTTTAGTGATTTATGAATTTTTTAAAACATTTATACAGATTTATACTTTGAAGGTTAAACTTTAACTTTTTGAGAAAATGCGATATCTTGAATTAGACCATATTAATCTTAATCTCTAAAAATATGTAATCCCTAATGCCTAATCCTTAATATGGTATTAACGAAGGAAAGGTATTAAGTACTTTGTAACTAAGGGTTTTGTTACAAATCAAATTAATTATTCCACTTCTGCTAATTAAATTTCCAATACAGCCTACTTGCGTATCTCAAATTTTTGCGGAAAAATATAAAAGTTCGAGAAAAAGCAGCTTCTACAGCTGTACTTTTAGAAAAACCATCCAATGTAAATAACTTAGAGTGGCGCCAGAACTAAAAGGTTGTGGACAATAATTCGTCACCACCAGGATTTGGCGATTAGGTACCCGAATCCCTAGTCGCCCTATAAAAGGGGGTATATAAGGTATTTTCTCCATGCTTCCAGCGTGCTTTCGTGGTGTAACAGTAGCGTACTCGGCGCGTATTCGAGAGGTTCAGACTCGAGTCCCGGGAGAGGTATTGCTCATTTTTCATGTATCCTGGTTCAAAATAACCTAATGACTCTACAAATTACTTGTACATGTAACTGAATATATATTTGCACATGTTGTATAGTAATTAGGTTATTTTAAAGCAGGAGATGTTAAAACTGTGCAATACCCTCATCGGGACTCCCGGCGTGCTACCGTTACACCACGAAGGCATGTCGGTAGGAGTGAGAAAATACCTTAAAATGTAACTGAATTTTGAAAAGTGTAAAGTTTTACGTACTAAATATTTTTAATTAGAAAATTACTGCCTGTCTGCTTAATCAGAATTCTAGAAAGCAATGTTTAGTATTTCATTCAACAGAAAGCATGTATATTATTTCATTAGGCAGCTGGATTGATTTAAGCTGTTTTACTGTTTTCTGTTTTCCATATTATTTCGGCTTCATGCCATTAAATTATTATGAACAAACTAGTATCTTTTTAAATCATTGCTTGTACAATTTATTTCCATTAGCATTCCTGAATCCTCTTATCCAGTCAACAAGAATTCAGGTTAAATATCCATCACTAGAAAGTTATGCTGAAGGAAAGATATGCTGATCACATAAGCTATTACACTATCACAAGCAATAAAGGTACTTCATTGGAGCCTCTGACTTCCTTGATCACTTTCAGAGGATATAAAGTGTTAATAAATCAGAGATTAAAAAGATAAGTAGAAAAGGTGATACACTAATCACACGAGATTTAGTAGAACCGCAAGCTATACGCCATTCAAGTAAAATGATCGAACGGTAAAGTTTAGGGAGAAGGAAAATAATGAGTTACCAAGAAATTGATACTTTAAATAAATAATTCCAATTTTTCGCAGCTGTTAAAAATGTCAGAAGTTTTATGTCCATTTTTGTAGATGAGAAAATTTCAAGAGATTTATTTCCTTTTTGTAGCTAAAAAAAGATCCAAGAGTTTTAGTTACATTTAAAATTGATTTTGTTTTACCCTGTCAAATTCTGTTGATTATATGGATAATGTCCTTATAGCAGACTGGGAATGAGACTTCAGAGAAAAAAGCTTTCTTAATTTTTTTTTTTTTTTTTTTTTTTTTTTTTAACTTTGAAGAGTCAGACACTTGTTAATCAAGCACTTTTTGGGAATGGCTAAATCCATCAATCATTTAACTCTCTTATCCCACAGGATGTCGGTCAAGTTCACTGGAATGAGCGACCGATATTGTACCCGCAAGAAACGAGGATAGTCAACAACAAACTTTCACGCTTTCTCCAGGATTCGAATCCAGTAATTTTGTTATTATTTAATTTATGCGTCATTTTAAGATGTGGGATATAATTACTGTTTAGAAATATATACTTACAAAATCCGCAAGATATATTAGCCCTGGGGGGGGCGGAGTTTCTGTAAATCGTTTTTCAAGATGCCTATAAGAAAAACTACAGCTTTAATATTTTGTATATAGTTTTAATTTAAATTAAGAAGCATGCTTCCAGAGCTTAACTTTAATTCATAATTATTATAAATAATAATATGATAAAGAATTTCAGTTAAACGTGGCTACCATTTACCACTTGTTAACAAATCAGTATATTAATCATTTATGATATGAATGTTAATTCAAAAATTTGTATATGCATAAATTATTAAAGTACAATATTTCAGATAAAATAGAAATAATTGATTACTTGATTTTTAATGAAATGACACATTTATTGTTCCAAAATTTTATTTGGATTTTATTGCTTGGCCTTTTTTTAATGTATGTCAGATAATCGCAGTTAAAAATGGCTAATATATAACATTATTTATCAATAAATGAACATATTTTTATTTCTAAAATTCGAACTCGTATATATAGTATTATTATGATTATTATTACGCAGCGCAAAGTATAAATTTGATATTATATCTCGTTATTGATATTTATAATGAAATCTGTTGGACATTTATCGTTCCTTTGCTGCCAGATTAATTGATCGATTGATTGGTTTTTTACAGCGCAAAATGGAGTTCTAGTTATACGGCACAAGTGATAGTGTCATGCAATTAGAAATTAACGATGTTAAAACGGGATACAAATGGGAATAAAAGTTCCATCTATATCTAAAAGCCAATAAAGAAACACATACATAGTTAATACCACATAAAACAAAGGAAATGGCATTTTCAAGTTTTAAAAAAACTACGAACAGACATAAAATGTGAGTCCAGAATGCTAACTGCAAAGAATGAACCATATGAAACAATGGAACAGAAATAAAATTGATTACATCATTTACAAAAAATATGTTAATAGCTTTTAAAAATCTAAAAAATTATTATAGAGCTCACCTCCAAGTAAAACACAGAGAGAAATTTTTGAGCTTTAAACACACAGATGGCAAAAATAATTTTAAAAAATACAGCAGTCAATTAAATTATGTTTTGCTGTTAAAACTACTTGACGTGTGGTACAAATCGGTTCACTGCCTCCATAGATGAGTTAGCCTACAATGAATGATCCGCAAGTGAGTCAAAAGGACTTCCTCTTTGCGACTTTTCAACTCTAAATTTTCTACTTAAGGTTTATTTCTTAGTTTATTGTTAAACTTTGGTTCTTATATATGTTAACATTTTATGAGCATTTAAAATCTGCAATATTTTTTATGTCTTATGTAGGAACTGCTCAGTTGAACAATTCATCGGGTGATTTCGCTGCGATGTCGGCAAGTTCATTACCTCTAATGCAGCAACAAAGGATAGAAAAACCTCTCTGCTGTAGCTTCTGATTCAGTTTCATTACTGAGATCTGACTCAGTTTCATCGCAAGTAATGGATGGTTATTATCAAAGAATGATTCTAGTAATCTTAAAGGTGCTCACTAAGTCAGTGTATATATATTTCCTTCCACTGACCTGACAACCGAGAGGGCAAGAAAGACAGCAGCTATTTCTAAAGTCAAAACTACGGAGCTTGTGTAGTTCCAAACCTCAATTTTCCAATCCCAAACAAAAGTTTCCTATTAATGGTCAAGAGATTTTGACACACCTAAATAAACTGGGCAATAGTTAATGCATTCATGCCAATGTTGTTCATGGGACAGAATAACACGACAAGGATACAGGGCATCGCCACGACACGATACATGACATCGCTAGTGCTACTCTTATCAGAGTTTCCAGAAATACTCAGAAGAATGAATTCTTGCATAATTCCATAAGCAAATTTGTACTTGTTTTACCGCTAGAGCTGTAAAACCAGGGAGACAATATCCTTCCATCAAGAATCGCTCCCGCAAGCCAGATATAGGTATCAGAAAAAGTTGTGCTTTGTGTTATACAATCAAACTGATAACTAAGCATAGAGGCCCGTATTGGATGTTCTTATTGTGACAATGCATTAAACTAATAAAAAAGAAACAGCTGCTTACATCTAAAATGGATAGATGGCTCGAAAAATTCTATATTCAGCTTCTGAACAAAGAAGATTCTGTACTTTTACGTACATGTTAAAATGGGACATGGCTAGGAAGCAGAGCTTGATTAGAAGCAGGGTCAAGTTTAGACACAAGAAAAACCCGGGCAGATTCATAAATAACTGACTTGTAACCAAAATTAGAATAAACAAGAGCTCTATAAGTCCTAAACAGAGAACATCAATCGGCTTCCCAACAAGTATTTGAGAGGACTTTCAAACGGTTTAGGATCTTCAAGTGCCTGTTTTTAAGGTTTAAAATATAAGCTATGAAAGTAAGTGTCTTGTCTCATAATATATCCAGTAATTTTGCCTCTGCCTCTTCCATAAAAAAAAAAAAAAAAAAAAGTGTACGGGGTCAGGAGTGATACTGCGCTTACAGCAGAAGTACCCTAAGTCTTTTGATTTCAGCACTTAAATCAGTTTACCTTCCACGATTTAACAGTCTTATCAAGGGCAAATTGCAGCTATCTCTCAATAAAAAAATATTAATACCTTGGAAATTTACTCATCAACATGTAAAGCTCCGAAAACAGTTGTAAGAACTTCTGTAAAATATTATACATTATAAGACTAAAAAAAGTTACTCTCGCACGGTTTTCTGCACAACCTCTTCTCATTAGAAAAACTTTGGCATCAAAGAGCTTATTTGCTCTTGAAAATGTCCACCTTTCGAAATCCGAGTATTATATATCACAGAGAATTCCATATTTCCATGTTTTGTCACACGCCTTTTCCATGCCAAAGACGACGAATATTAAATGGTTCCTCATACGAAAGGCATCAGGTACCACAGTCATTATCAGAATTTGATCTGCCTCTCCGAAAACCACTTTGGTAGGATAAAATGCGACCATTTTTCTCTAAATAATAAAACAAAAGTCACCGTTTTTTAGAAAATTTTGCGTAGGCAATTGGCATGAGAGCTTGATAGATTCTTGTGATCCTTTTTATGTTTCGCTGTTGGAATCACTGTCAGTATTTCGCAGGCGGCTAATAAAAGCATGTTTTTCCATTTTTTATTAAAAAGGTGAGAACGGCAGCTTAAGCCAAATGCTTGACGTGATATAACTGACGCTATTAGGACCAGGATTAAAACTAAAGGTCTGACTTGGAAGATCTCGAGCATCAATGAAATCTTTGTCATATGCGTCAGAGCTGTCCGAGGGTTAAACCAATATGGTTCTTTTCTAGCCACTGTTTAGAGAAACACATGGACGTAATTGTTGTTACAAGGTATTGCAGCAAATGTCACTTCGAGAACATTAGGATCTTTTGTATTGTAGATTATTTGCCTATATTTTTCCAAAATGGAGAGAAAATGCTTATTATAGGTACCTGAAACCTTACATACATACTCTTAGATTCTTTTCTTCGGAGTTGATGGTCTAGCCAAACTTTAGATATTCAGTAATATCTCACGAGTGAGGTCTTCCGTCTTGAACTTTCTTTTTTCTCAAATAATAGATGTTCATCTGGCTCACTTAGAAGTACATAATAAAGAAAAAAATAGCTGCTGATATTCTATGGGTAATTCCAAAAAATTATTACATTTAAAGTTTTTGATCATCGATGAGGAAATTTGACAAAATTTGGCCGGTTTAAAAAGTTTTTAAAATATCCAAAACAACACTGAGTAGCTAACTATAGTACTTTTTCAATTTCCTGCTTATATCGATTTATCAGTCAATATTTTTAATGTCATACGCTACTAAATAAGAAAAAACATTTTCAGTTTTCTGTGTATTGCTTTATTTTCAATGATTTTAGTGTTTTGTCGAAAATACTTCCTTAGTATTCCAACAAAACTATAATATGCACATACCTGAACTTTAAAATGGTTCAGAGTTAGGTTAGGTTAACTGATTAAGGCAAAGGAACTCGAGGGCTAATTGGCTATACAGAGGATTCAGTTAGGTTATTTGAATATGGCAAAGCAAACTGAAGGCTGTCGTGCCTATAGCCAGGGTTAGGTTAGGTTATTTGATTATGGTAAAGCACACGAGGGCTATCTGCCTAAGGGGAGGTTTGCCTTTGTGGAGAACATTCTAAAGGAAAAAACTCGTATTCACGTTACACATGCAACCAACCCGTTCGTCTGATATTAAATATGAGTCGAACTCCCAGCATTCAGATGTCTAAATCACTCGGCCTCTAGTGGAGCCTTATAGGAAGAGATGCTTTCGTGAACGATATTTTAAGGGTATTCTCGTTATACATGTAAGATTTACAGGGTTTGTATTACCGTTATACATGAGAAAAACCTCTAAAAGTCCCATGCAGCTACTCTGTTTGCCGAGATTAGAGCCCGGGTCGAAGTACGAGTGTTCAGTGTTTTTCTGCTCTGATACTGGTGGACAAAATGATTCAGGGAAAATTGTAGTGAATTGTACATATTTCAAAAAGTCTGATATGACCACATGACTTCCTTGTACAGCCTATTAAATTACAAGTATTTTTGCTGCACTTTATTTAAACTTGCTTCCCAACTGAATTAATCGATCCCGGCAAGTTGAAAACGGCACCAAAAATTGCATATTTTGAAATTAAATATCCCGCTCACTCTTGTCGGACAGGAGTCAAACTCCTGGTATTCTTTTATGACGATTATAAAACTTTCTCAGATATAAATATAGGAACCGGGAGCCAGTATTAAAAGTTAGATTTCGGTATTTGTGTAAAATTATTATTTTTTTTAATCTGACACTTCTGTAATTGGAAGTATACGACTACGTCGAGCACGGTTGATCTTTTTTGAGTTATGCGAGTATATGCATACATACATACATATGCACGTACTTACAGACGTCACAAAAATACCTTTTGAATCTATTTTACAGTCAGTTTTGAGAAAAAAAGTCTTTTATTCTGTCCGTACGTACAGACGTTCCGCAAAATAATTAAAAAAAATCGCCCAAATCGATTTCGAAACGATCAAAATGGGTATTTCCGTTAATATATAATACCGGAAATTTTTCGCTATTTCAATACTTCCTTTACTTCATGAAAAGGAAGTAAAAATAAAAGCCATTGAGTTAAAATTAATTGCTAAATCCTATATATTAGACAAAATAAAGGAATAAAATGCTTAGTAAACGAAGGCAAGCTTCCTTTCAGTGTGGTCTGAATGACGTTTCAGGATTATACAGCCATAATTTGAGTTTAATAGACTTTACGCAAAGGAAATCAAACTGAAAAAAAGTCCGATTTCTGAGATTTAAATAAGTCAAAGGGGAATTATGGTTGGCCAAGTTGTAGGGTTTATATTTATTTTAACTAACATTTATTTTAAGTTTAAACTATCTTTCCTGTTAAGCCTTACTTTCCCCTGGAATTGCCAATGCCAGAGTATGTAAATTTTAGTAGAACGCGCAAGGATTCAAATTATCAGCGGAAGTATTCTGAGTTAAATAGAAGGGAAACGAGTTCGAAAAGGTGCTTTCTTGCTTCACGAGTGTGGAGGTGGCTAGTTAGAAATTGAAGAACCACTCGTTTCAGCTTGTGTGCTTGCCTCGGCAAATTGTTAATCTTTCAACGTAATATTCAGAGTTTGCTGAATTATCAGCGGTATTTTAGAACGCGGTGAGGTTAGTTACGTTTAGAGAGCCTCGTAGTTAGTCACTTGTTATTATCTCTTTTCAGTTTCTTATTTTTATTTTACCGCCGGGTCGGCGTAGTTTGTGAGCGTCAAGAGCACGCATTTGTAATTTCTAAAGTTGAATAAAAAGGGATTTAAACCCTTCTCAAGACTTTGGTCTATTTCCAGTTCTCAGCAGTCACCACTTTGTTGCGTGCAGGTTGGAAGCGCGCAACTTTACAAAGTAATAGACGAAACCCTCATATATTACTTGGCCAACAACAGACAAGTAATAGATGTTACTTGGCCGTGATAACTGTTTCATCAACTGAAGATACTGACTTTGAAAACGATGCAGGTAACATATTTGAAAATAAATCACAGACGTTTAGTCAAGCAATAAATCCGAAAGGAAAAAACAGAAGTTGAAGTCTCCATCGTATATTAAGGATTATGAGGAAAGGGTGTTAAAATAATGGCGTGGTGTAAGACGAAGGGAAAACAATATGTTGGCTTTCAAAGTAAATTGAAGTGGGTGTTATCATTGCAACGCTTTTATTATTGCGGGAATGGGCTCTAAATATCTGGCCATCGGAGGGATGAGGAAGTAAAAGAAACAAAGAATTGTTTAAGAAAAACTGGGCGGTATATTTGCTTTGTACGTGGGGGAAAACTCCACGTGGACAGCCCGCTCGCCGAAATTTTAGCTCAAGTAGAAATATCAGTATTTTGAATATAACCCTAGTATATTTTAATAACCCGCTCGCCGAAATTTTAGCTCAAGTAGAAATATCAGTATTTTGAATATAACCCTAGTATATTTGAATAACCCTAGTATATTTGAATTAATCGTAAATATTTGAATCTATAGGATTTCAAGCATCTTTTAATTTCATTCAGTTCCTACACAGCAGTTTTTATTTTTAACTGTATCTCATCTGTGCTACATTATTCAAATCGTAGTCAGCGCATTTATTATTAAGTAAGGTGTGTACTTTTTATATTGCGCTAAAATGACTGCAATATGAAAGCTTCTTTCTTACAGTAAGATGCATAATTTTCAAATTTTCTTGCATGCTTGTCCAGTTTTTCAAAGATTAAACTTTCTACCAGTTTTCGTTATACTTTAAGTTATTATATATAAAGAGCAAAAGTATACATCTTTTGTTTTTTATGTTATGGTTTATCATTTTATTGTATTTTCTTTGTATGAGCCAATGAACTTGGGGACTGAACATTGCATTTTGAAAAACTGAAAAAGTCGCTAATAGCGCTGCATCTCTAATTCTCATTAACTTTACACTTTTTTGATTGCCTGTCTATACAACATTGGCCCCTTGTTACAATTATATTAATTATTGTAACATTAATATTATTATTAATTTATGTATTTCTCTTTGAGCAGATTCACATTTCATTTTTTTCAAAAAATTCGAATTTTAGGTTGCAATAGCTTGTATAACAAGCACTTCTGTACAAAAATAGTACTTCAACCAAAATCTCTTAAGACGTTAATAATAGAGATGAAAGAAGAGCTTCTTCGACAGCTATGGTAGATAGATAAGAACAGGGAAGTTCCTGTCATCCTTTAGAATTCACGAGTTCCTTCTATTAAGGGAACTTCGCTTTTCTACTTCTCTCTAACTCATATACATAGGTAAGGGAGGTAATATTTTCAGTTCGAAAATTCCTTAATAATTCACTAGCGGCAGAGCGGTAAAGTCGCTGAAAACCGGTAGTTCGATTCCAGGTGAACCGGATGGCTGTATGCGTGTTTTCGTCATTTTCTCCATGTATAATATGGTATCCCCTAGAAAATCTTCCACGAAGGCATCATTCCCCTCGGGCAGATAGCCGCGGAGTGCTTTGCCATTATCAAATAAACCAAACCAAATCGATAATAAGTTTCAGAGAATAAGGCCGATTAGGATCCCTACAAGGTATTTTTACTATTTGTACAATGATGTACGAGTGTGGAGATTTTTTCGTTCGTGATAACTCTGATCTCAAACTTCCCAAAATTTCTATTTTCCGTATTAAAGATAAGCATTCATATAAAAAATTTTTATTGAATTTTTGGGTAAGACTGTACAACCGGAAGAGGTACATGAAGCTATAACAGTTTCTAATGGACAACAGGAAGCAGTACTTTACTTAAAAATTTGAACAGATTTTTTTTGAAAAATTATGTTATGATGTAATCCAAAATTTGAAGATCATTGTTGAAGCAGTAGAGAACAATAACGAGCATTGTTTATGAATACCTAAATATTTAGAGGATTTACGTGCAGATAAAAATAAATTTAAATTTGTTGATCTTATGCAAAAAAATGTTGAAGAAAATTAAATTACGCATTTGTTTAAATATAACACTAAATTTTCTTTAATTAAAATCCAATTAAATTATATATCACTCAACTGACAATTTTTAATAAAAAAATAAAGGAGAGTAAATATTCGATTATGCTGGTATAAATTTAGGGGAAAAAAAGCCATGTTTTACTCATGGGCAATTATAGCTAATAAAAATAGAATGTAAAATTTCGTATTCCAGACCTTTCTATTCATTGGAACAAGAAAGTAGATTACGTGCAGTTTAAAACATGGAATTGGCGGGAAGTCGTGGGCTGGCCACAACATATTCTATTTTTCAAATATTTTCCTATATATTTTTACATTATAAAACCGATAAGCCTTTTCAAAAAGAAAGAATCACACAGGGAGAGGGAGGAAAATCTACCGGTTTTAAAACTAAGTAACACTGTAAATGCAAAGAACTCATTTATATTTATGCTGCAGCTTTACAATTTAATGCACGCCATTACTGAAAATTAAATAAATAAATAATAACTACAAAATTTTAATTCCGCTAACATTAAGTACTAAAAATATTTCAAAAGTCATTTTCCTCGGTCTATACACTATTGCAATCGATCAAACATATTTAATGCTTGATCAAACATATCTTTGCTGTAAGTTGCAACTTTGCTGCAAATGACGGCCTTTAGTTTAAATTGTAGAGTCATTAAGTATTTTTTGGAAGCCAGAGAGATGAAAAATATGCAACCGCCTTCGCCGGGAATCGAACCACGGACCTCGGGAATACCGGCCCAGCGTGGAATACCACTACACCACGAAGGACGCTAGGCAAGTGGAAGAAATACCTTATATACTCCCCTTTTTAAAGGGCGACTAGGGTTTTAGGGGACCTAGTCGCCAAATCCTTTGTGCGGAGAATCATCATCCACAATCCTTGTAATTCGGGCGCCACTTTTAGAGTCATTAGGTATTTTTTGGAAGCCAGAGAGATGAAAAATATGCAACCGCCTTCGCCGGGAATCGAACCACGGACCTCTGGAATACCGGCCCAGCGTGAAATACCACTACACCACGAAGGATGCTAGGGAAGTGGGAGAAGTACCTTATAAAATAAGGAACCTTGTTTGTCTACGTATTAGTTTTAAATAACGCTACATGAAGAAGTCGCAAATCGAAAGATCAGCTGATGGGGATAAACGCATGATACTTCCACGTCGGGGAAATTCAGTATTCCGGAAATATCTTCCTCAATACTTCTGTCGAATGCCTAACAGCGTCGGCAGTTGCTTCATCCCGTTGTAACCATATACTTCAATTTGTGTACCTTCTGCGAAGTTCTGTAGCATTTGCAATGCGCAGTTCTACATCACTCTTGCTATCTTTTCGCTTTACTCATCGAATGTGGGTCAATCATCGCAAACTTTGACTCTCCACACCACGCTCTGACCTTCCAGGGTTGTCAAACTTCATGTCAGTAAAGACCCGTCTACACGAAGAGAGAGATCTCCGAACAAATAAGTCATCCTTGCAGACATGTTTCTTGACAGCATTTCTTCTGTACAGGGAGATTTTGTATCTGAGATTCTCTCAGTCAGTCAGAAGACAAAGCAGATGATGTGATTTGATCCAATAGTAGGCCTCCGGCAATCTCACAACAAACATATTAATTTACAAAGTTTTCAATGATTTTATTTTTCACAGCTGATTAAAAAAATAATTTGTAATAATAAGTAGAAGGGTTAATAGCAGACAGAAAGTGACAGTAATTAAAAATGACAATAAAAGTGCAAAATACGAAAAATAAATAAAAATTATAAACTTAAAAAATAATTAAGCGTAAAAAGAAAGCAATTAATTATGAAATATAATACATATATACATATTTGCATGTATAATCAATCATGATATAAAAGAAGAAAATAAATCAATTATTTCATAAAGAACATTAGATATAACATACATTGCTAATTCATACAGGTAATACATATAGATTCATAATAAAGCATAGTTTTAAAGCACATAAAGAGGAAAAGTAAATTTTATTTTTTTATAAATAACATAAAAATCTAATAATTATATTTATAGAATTAATATAAAATTATTACATAACTAATTAATGGGCATAAAATCTTACTTATAATAATAAAATAAAGCAAATGATAAAATTTTAATGTATAGTAATAAAATAACGTAAAATTAATAATAATTTTTACATTAACTGAGGTCTGTTAATTACAGAAGAAGTAACTCATTTATTTTCAAAAGAAAAAATCGGAAAACAACTCTGTATTCGAACACATAATCTGCAAATCCACAGAAAATTTAAACACTTTGGTAAATGCCTCAAGCGATCGAGCTACTTAATCCAAAAGTTGAAAAATGATTAATAATAGAAAATCGGAAATATAATCAAATACATACAGACAATAAACTGAGCTTTCCCTGTTTGTCAGATTTCTCGGAACATAAGAATATAGGAATCTCCTAAAAACAGGAAAAAAAGATTTTAGCAGATTTAGTTAATGCTAAAAAGCGTCAAAAAAGGGAGCGTCAAAGGGTTTTATCCTTTAGTTGTAGAGACATTAGATATTTCTGAAAGCAGACGATATGAAAAATGAGCAATGCCCTCCTCTAGTCAAATAGATACTAGTCAAATGAGGTTAAAAGTTTCTATTAAAGTAATAAAACACTGAAGAGTCATTTAGGTTATTTCGAAGCAGAAGAGATGAAAAATGTGCAATGCCCTCGCCGGGACTCGATCCACAGCCTCTCGAATTCGCGTCGAGTGTGCTGACCACTACACCACGAAGACATGCTAAGAAGGCGGGAGAAATACCTTATATACAGCCCTTTTTAAAGGAAGACTGGGGTTTTAGGAGACTAAATCGTCAAATCCTGGTGGTGAAGAATCATCATTCACCACCTTTTAATTCGGGCGCCACTGTAGAGACATTAGGTATTTTTGAAAGCAGGAGATATGAAAAATTAGAAATGTTCTCGCCGGGACTCGAACCACGAATCTTTCGATTCGCGTCGAGCGTGCTGACCACTACACCACAAAGGCATGCTAAGAAGGCAGGAGAAATACCTTTTATAGTTATTAAGTATTCCTTTCTAAACTTTGTACATTCTGAAGAGTAAACGTCGTTATATATATTACATAATATATATACGATAATTCAAAACCGGAAACGCTGTAGAAAAAACATATTATATCTTTAAAGAATTCACGTTACATTTTAGTAGAAATAAAAGAAATTTTAATTTTTATACGAAATCTGTAAGGGGAGGGTGATCTATGAGAAAGATCGTTTTCATAATAGAATTATTGAAGCGAAGAAAGGTCCATATCCTCATAGTACTACATCGGCAAATTTACTGCATGGGCTGGCTTGTAATACAGTTATGTATTCCAAAACTGCAGCAGCGAATTGTCATTAATCACATTGTATGCATGCAAGATGGTGCTCCTCCACACGTCGCTACATGTATTCGGCAAGTACTTTAACAACATTAGTCGCCCGTAACTTTACAGTTTCGTGGCCACCGCGATTCTCCGACCTCAATTCTGATGTATTTATGGTTCTGGGGTCATTTAAAATTTAAAGTATCTGTCGCGTTTGCTTACTAGAACTCAGCCTCCACGAACGCCCTCTGGCGAAAGAGACTAAAAGTAGATAGTTGAACGGCTGACGCGTCTAACAGATGTCGAAACGATAGACCGTGTCCGTATACATAATGCTTGTATTCATTATAACTTGTAAATATTTTGTAGATAGCTTTCATATTAATTAAAATTTCTTAAAAAAAGTTTATAGCCGTGTTCCGCAGTGAATCGAATTTCATCATAGAGACGGATACCGGCAGGAAAGAAGGCAGTTCAGGGCAGCCCTATTTAGAAGGTAAGTGAATTTTCACTTATCTATTTAATGATAAAAAAAATTTTAATAGTACAAAGTTGATAAAATTTTTAACAGTATCCATATCAAACCAACGAGATTTGTCAGAATTGAAAGATGTCGCAAGCCGTGAAGTTATAAAGATAGCTCCTGCAATGTTGCGTTCGTCATTGTTGTCAACAAGCTTCCGCATATAATGCATTATCGTTCACGAAGGTAAGCCCAATGAAAACTTGTAATTCTAAGATAAGTTTCTTCCCTGCTCCCTTTGCTCTCATTGGTCCTTCGCAATGCTCTTCTTTGCAAAAGTTTTACGCCGAGAATTTTTGTCCGACATGTATCCTTCCAACTTCAGTTACAGTTTATTAATGTGAAGATCAATTTGCGCAGGAAAAATATGGTTGTTGGCATTCGAAAATTTCGCAGTTTTTCACTGTCAGCGTAATCATAGAAGTTCTACTGTTTTAAATCATCACATTCTCGAGCGTATACCCTCAAATAACAATATCTGAAAACTCGTTTCGAGTCATTGAGCAGATAGGCTGTTAGGGTTCATATCGGGAAAGCTTTTTTTTTTACGGCCACCCTGTATGTTCTACCTATCAGACAGTACAGGAGTGATCTCCTGTAACTTCATGCTCAATCTACGCTTAAGAAATCACAGTTCTATTCTATTCTTAATAAAATGGTTATCCTAAGGTTCCACTAGAATAATGGTTTAATTCAAGTTTTGATTCTAGAATGTAGGTAAAGCTTTCACACTGTGTAAAATGATACTAAAGTGAGGAATCTTATCATGTAAATTATCCCCTCGACCCCCCCCCAAAAAAAAAAGAACCGTATGAAAATGTTAAGTTGCCCATGATGTGCACATATCAGATTTTCGAGTTCATAAGACTGTAGTGGCAATTTTACGTATATACGTTTAGTAGGTAATGTATTGGAAATAAGTTTATAGGCGATAATGTGAAATTTTAATGAATTTATGTGACTTGTTCCGTCCGCATAAATGATGAATGGTTAACAGAAAAAGAAAAGGGAAAAAATAACTATAAATAAAGTTGGACCAGATGACAATTTTGTTGTTGTTGTTGTTATTTTAAACCTCTGTAACTATATTAGCATTGCTTCACGTACGCCAATAAAACTCAAATTTTTTACGAAACAGATTTCCTTGCTTTTATTTTTATCCGATGTGAAATAATTAATAACTTAGATACCTCATACATAAGCAGTTTCAAGCCCTAACAATTAATCTGAAATTTTATTTGAGCCTCAGACCATTAAAGGATTTTCGAGATTCATAAGCACTGAACAAAATGAAGACCAACGAAGTCTTTAGCGTCAATATAGTGCGGTTGCCAAGCTTGCGTTTAGTGGTATCATCACTCATTCTTCAGGATACTTTTTAATTTCGTTCACGCAATGACAGGCCAATCGCCTATCTTCATTAATCTCTATACAGAGAACCGGATTCGCTTAATTGCTGCCTCGTTCTTATTACAAAATATTAATCTGTCGTTTATTACTTTGAATCTCGCCTCCCAATGCAATCTCTCACGGCCTTTGCTGGCCATGTATAAATAAATATTCATACAGGAACGTGACTCGACGAGCTTTGAAGCGTGTTTTATCATTATTTAGAGGGGGGAGGGAAAAAGGATGATGATCAACCTTTCACATCTCTGCTCTTGAACTAATTATTAGATTGCTTGGTGAGTACATTTAATGTGTGTTCGTGCAATAAAAAGTAAGCATGTTTTCACTCGTAATTATTCACATTTAAATAGCTTCATAATCATTTCTATGACAAGTGTTCCTCACTTGCAGCAGTATTCTTTTTGAGTGGTACGTGTATGAGTCAATATACGTTTCGCGTAAGCATCCTTATGATGGATACCAAATAGTGGGGTTTTGTCGTTGCTACAGAATAGTGGATGTTACTACGATATGCAGCATACAGTCGAGGCTCACAAATGGAAAGAACGACTAAACCGCGAAAATAGGATTGTTTTTCTAATATAATAATAGGTATCTTGGGAATAATATGTAGCCATTCCATTCATTAGGACTGAATGGGAATGGCTACATATTATTTTGTGACTTCTTCATCTGTGTTATGAGCCAGTTTTCCTGAGGAAGTCTGTATGAAGGCACCTTTACCCTCAAGAACAGCCTTAGAAAGATTTGTCACAATCAATTAATCAAATACCTAAGTCTACAACAAGGCTTCTTAAATAAATTTTGCATTATAATGTAATATATTGCTTAACGGGGAAAACGTTCGAAAAGACTACCGGATCTCATACATATATTTATTTAATATATCCTTTATCTGTATATTTCCCTGTGTGGATGAGTTGTTTTTCAGATCTTTAGAAGGCAAGCATAATTTTCCCAATGTAATTTTAACGTAGTACTTGTTATGATACACCATTACAGTAACAAAAGACGAAAACTAAAAACTGTATCAAATATATTATCGATGCATATTTATGCTGTTGAACAGGCATTTTATCAAAATGAGTGCGTCATAAGTTATTATCACAGCTGAGACTGTCAGTTGTGAGAGTTCTTCAAATCTGTGAGGGAAATACGCAATTCTCTTCAGTCTAAAATTGCGATTATAAGATACCCATTAAATAGTAATTGTTATTTTAAAAAACTGTAACCTTTAATATCTATACTTTATTAGTTTTGCATTAATTTTGAATAGCTGCTGGTTCAAACTATGAACGGAGTGTCATTTTTATTTACAAGAAAGCCAATAATTTTTACACATCCTATGAATTTTAGCTTCATTTTGCATATTGCCTGTTTTATGATTTTTTATTAGTTATTTTTTCTAAATAATTTCTTTGATGAAGAATAATTTCATTAATAAACAACTTAACCTTATTTTACTTTTGCTAAATTTGATTAATATTTCAGAAAATAAAAATACTGCATCCCTTAAAACTTCATATTTATATCGAGAATGCAGTATTTATTTATATATCGTGAATGCAATGTACACTTATGTAGTGAGTGCAAATGAAACTGGTATCGGGTTTCAAAAAAATTAAAAAACTGCAAGCATGGAAAATATGAAATAATTGTCTAAAGTTATATTAAACTCTTGAACTGAAATGCTGTATGTTTAATTTAAAATATATTGTACTGATACTCATGAAAATAATGAAGAAAACATGTGTAAGATTGCTATTGTTTTAGAGCTAGAGTTAACTTCCTGCAGACCCTATTAGACAGATAGTGAGTTATCGTTACGTCTTAAACAACTCACAAAATCTAAAGAAATCTTAAATAACCTTTTTATTTTAGTCTCAACTGAGCATAAAGTCACAAATTGTGCTACAGACGAAATTTCCACCACTTTTGGATATTCAGCTTAGCGTAACAGATAATTAAATTCAAATGTCGACTCACCTTAAATACACACAAAACTAATTTACATTCTGATAAGGAAAACGGAAAAGAGAAGTTATAGCAAAGATTTAAATCATAATTAATATAAAATACTTCCCACATGTAGCCACATTGCAAGTAAATTAGCAAAAAATGCTAAGTTTTTGTTGATCAAACACGCCAGGAATTTTAAAAAAGGTAATTAAGAACGGAAAGAAGTGTTTGTTGCTCCTAGGAGGTTTTTGAGTTTCTTAGCTCTAATGATATTCATCTTTGTCTTTTCTTCGCATTTAACAATGAACTTTAATAAGTGTATACGCTTTAAAAGTCTAGTAATAAACTTAATTAACTTATAAGTTCTTGATATCTAGTAAGAAATCTACTTGCAGAATACGAACACTTATGAAGCAGACATTATATTTCCGACGCTTTCATTAATGCGGGTTTCTGGAGTCAACCATAATAAAAAAACATATTATTGGTTTATTACATTCTTATTTTGCGTTTATTACATTCTAAATGCCAAGATCAAATGATTATACAAAAATGAATATTCTAAAAATCTGAATGTTTAAAGAAATTACTCCAGTAAAACCATGATATTAATTATTCGAGAATTAAACGATTTAACGTCTTTTGAATATATATGAGATCTATCTTAAAATTCTATCAAAATTAAAAAAGGCAATGAGGTTCGTGATATGATTTCATGACACAAGAAGGCACACTGAGTTCCTGTAATTAAAGAACAGTAATTAAGGAACGTGTGCTATCTTCACTACATTCGGTCATGTAACTATTAATTGAATGTCACAGCAATATATCATATGAAATTTAGTTTGATTAATCAATTTTGGTAATTCACATCTGGATTAAAAATAAGTGCTTCTTAAAATAAGTTGGTATTTTATATCTAAAACTATTTTATTTCTGTCTGATTGAGTTTTATTTACTTAAAAAATACTATTATTGTTATATATTTATAATAATCTCTTTCATAATTACTCTCACTTACATACTAAAGGATTAAGGGAAAAAAATGATGAAATCTAAAATAATCGTAACTTAGAATTTAAGTTATTTAAAAAATATAGTTTAAAATACTGAAAATAATTAAAGCTATTATTAATTATGCTTATTTAGTCTAAAGAGAAAAAATTGTATTATCTTCTGGTTTTCAGGTAATGATAAAATATTTAAACTTTAGAAAAATACAAGAAATACGAAATTTTAAAAAAGAAGGAAAATACATTAATTATTAAGCTTATTTTTTTGCATAAATCAATATGTAACACAAGGACGTCATAACGACGTTTTCACAACTGTTGCAAAAAGTTTTAATTCTGAGAACATTTAGGCGTCGTTAAGATGTCGTGATATGATGCTTTTACAACCAAAATATAACGTGAGAAGGCCACAATAACGACGTCTATTCAACATAAACCTTAACACGTCTTTGCAACGGTTGCAAAACAGGTGGAGTTTCGCGGACATCTGGGCGTCTTAAAGACGACATATTGCAACGTTTTTGCAACGACATCCGGGGCCAGTTTGCAACGTCTGAACGACGTTGCCGTGCTACTTGGGATATAATGTATTTTCTCCCTCCTTCCAGCATGCCTTCGTTGTGTAACGGTAGCGCACTCGGAGAGGTCCAGGAGAGAACATTGGTCATTTTTCAAGTCTGCTGCTTAAACGAAACTTAATGACTCCACAACTTCTAATTATGAATCCTTTGAAATCATTGCCAGTAATGAAACCATAACTTCTGACTGTCATAATTATTCAAAAAATATCTTCCTTTAGCGAACGGAGTTTCTAGACGGTTTCGTATCCACAAAATTATCTCTGTTCTAGTTAATGATTCATATTAAAATTCCTATTTACAGTTAGCCAATAAATAACTTGATAATATTTGTCTTTCTTTCCCTTTTACATCAATCGACCATGTTAAGAATTTCGATTCTCATCATTTAGACAGAAAATAATCAGATTACCATAACCATCCCAGTACCATTATCCAAAGAGGCAATAATGAAAGATTAACATGTGTATTCGGAGTAGCATTCATATCTTCAAGAAGAGACAGTATACGCATAATTTACTAGTTCGAATTCTTCACTTAAATCCTATTGAGTGCACAAAGAATTCTCTAGGAACATATGCTACTGCCAGCCATTAGCATCTGAAAGCTTATATATGCTTCTGATTTTTCCTTGTTGTGCTGATTGTAAACGTGAACAGTAAGGATCACCTTTATTATTCAATCAATTATCAATCATGCATTGGTGTAACAGGTGACTGTATTCCATATTAAAGCATCTACTTCGCCCACAGCACTGTCACACTTCATTTTTGAGCAAATTCATTTATAACCTAAATTTTATGAAAAATGTTTCTCATATAAAGTATTTTCACGACATTTTAAAACTTATTTTCTTCATATTACACCCTTAATGCACATTCTTAAGTCCTTAATGCACATTTGTCAGCACATGTATTTTGCTTGCTTTGATTTTTTAATTGTTCTATAATTTAAGAAAACAATGTGAAATTATATTTTCATTTATAAAATTATGATTTCGTTTTATGTGTTTCTAAGATTAATTATTGCTAAATAATTCAGCTAATGTTTTTTTCGCTGAGAGAAGAAACTTTTGATTGGTTTAATTTATTTTATTGCAATATTTTTTTTCAATTAGTACTGTAGTAAAATGCTGTATATAGAAATTTTATCCTTTCGATTCGTCTTTTTATACTTTATCTCAAATACAGCCTTAAAATACTGGTGTTTTTTACTTTAAGTGAAGAGGAAATCATGGGCTAAGTACCCGCTCTTAAATAATTATTCAGAGACATTTATTTTGAATTAAAATATAAAGTTTTTATGTTGTTCCATATCATCCTTATGGCTAGGAACATAACTTCTCGCTTGAAGCAGAACAATTTAAAAATAACAAAAGATTTACGAGTCTTGAGAACGCACTTAATTTTTTATAAATATTGCCTTGCAATTTAATAAGAAGAATTCTTCTCGACAGATAAATATCAGAAATCCTCCTCTAATATTGAGTCAGATTGAAAAATAGTTAAAATATAAATGTAAGGATTAAAATTATTTGTTAATAACTATCATTTATATTCGATTAAGTTTTGAATCATCTTAGAATACCATCTTTAAATTTATTTATTATTGAGTATATGATATAAAAAGAGAGAAAAAATCTATTGAAAATAATAAAACCGTCACACTATTGCAGTGTGACGGTGCTGTGGGCGAAGTAGATGTTTTAATACGGAATACGGTACCTGTTAATCAGTGCATGCATTGATAATTGATTGAATAATAACGGTGATCCTTTACTGTTCACGTTTCCAATCAGCCCAATAAGGAAAAACCAGAGGCATATGTAAGCTGTTCAGCTGCTATTGGTTGGCGTTTTAAAGATTAGTAGCATATTAATTATTAGTGCTCTTCTAATATGAAGCACCTTGCAAGGTATTTTAGGTTAATTAAGCAATTATTAATTTTACTTAAACCTTTACTATAACTTATTCCCGTAGTCTTAACCAGAATGCCAATTAGTTGTTTTGTGTGCTTAAGCTGATGGTTTTGAATGTTTAGATTCGAGCTTCTGGCAGACGTGTTTTGCTGTTACTTACCATCACCAGCTTTGCCTAAGTTGTATCTCGGCTTTAACGTCTCGTTAGATGGTGTTTTAAAATACGCGCTCTTAAATATCTGAGCCAGCTAAGTAGTCTATTTTATTTGTGGTCTCAGATTACTTTATCTAGTACATTTGAAATTCAACTTTCTGTTATGTTAATTTTAATACCCCAAAGTCGCGGAGGTTAGCCTGTAGCATAAGCTGTGCCTTTCTGTTCATTTAATAGTTAAACATCAAAAAGGTTATTTTAAACATCTGATGACTTTGCGATTGTTTCAGACAAAGCGATAACTCGCAATCAGTAGTAGGGGCTACAAGACTTAGACGCAAGCATCTAGATACAGTAGAATCTTTACAAAAATCATGAAATAGGAAAAAAAGCACCAGCACTGGACCTTTCAAGGGCATTTAATCAATTTTCATCAAAGTTTTCATGATAAGGCATTAAAGTAATTTTTTATCACATTCTAAAGCTATCATGTCAAATAGCAAATAAAATGCTCAAAGTTTTATAAGAAAATCAAAAATTTTTAATTTCTTTATAATACACTATAGGATACATAAAATTTCTGATGTAGCTATCGTGCGCTACTTGATATGGACGACTTAAATGTATAAAAGTTTGAATAAAAATTATACACTATTTGTAGATGTTTTACTATTGATGATTTATTATTTATGATTGCACTATGATCGTAGTTGCAATACCACTCCAACAACTTCTGGAACATTTATATAAAAAGCACTTTTTTTTAACAACTAAAGACGTTACTTTTTTGTTGATGTCAGTTCTTCACCACTTATTACGGTATCTTCTGAATCACAGATTACATTTTTTCCCCAATAAATTGTAGCACAATGGAAGTTAACCCTTCTACACTTCTGAATTGTATTTCAAATAACTTCCAACAATCAAATGTTTTTATTTTTTGTGACATTCGTTGCCTGGTTGTAGTTAAATTTTGCCTTGTCTGCATTCTGATTCCAAATTGACCTTTTAAAAAAGGGCGTCAGATTACTTTATTCGAGAAATATTATCTTCCCTTGAGAAAGTAACTTAATTTTCTTTTGCCAGTTTTGATATATAGCGTATTTCTTTCATAACAGGAACCCCAACACTTGATATAGCTTGATCCACGGAAGAATTTTACTTTCTTTATTCGTTGAAAACAAGGTACAAAAAATTTTACATAGCTAATTTTGCTTCTATTGTAAAACTAGTCTTGTGATATTTTGTTTCTTAGCTACTGACCGGATAGTTTTTTTCTTTCTTAGCTTCCTAATAGAGATAAACTCATGTACTTTAATTATTCCATAACATTTTTCTCTTTTCTTTCAGCCATTGTCCTACAAAAAATGAAAGTAAACATATGGCTTATATAAGACAATTTGTTAAAACATAAGTTAAATAAAAGACCGTATAATCAGAAAATAGCTCGAGTTTCAGATTGCTCCATTGGCTCTCTTTTAGAGCCATCTAAAAAATAATGATTCAGAAGACGGCCTCATTCCAAAATTAATCAAATGTAAATTTTATGCTTTTAAGCATAATATACAAAGTATTTAAATTGTAATTGAATAGAAATGTTGAGTTATAATATAAACGATTTATACACTTAGAGGGGGGGAAAAGAATGGAACGAGCCAAAAATCCACTTCTAGAAAACACGCTTCTACCTCGTAAGCTGGCATGTTATTGTGATTGTGCTTTTATGAGATAGTAGATAAAGGTGTATCATTTGGCTATTCTGGTTTTTCCTAAATACAAAGGTGAAGGTAATTCTTTAACTTTGAAAATGGTCGGTACGTCGCCCTACTGTAGGTGTATTTACACTATCAACTTCAGGGTAAAATATTTCGAATATTACCAATTTTTTCTAAATACCTTATTGTGAATTTAACAGCTAAGAAATCAAATAATTTCTAATTGTTTGAATTTTTACTTAATAAACTTTAAGTTTATCTGATAAACTAAACTTTTATCTCATAAACTTTAAACTAAACACTTTAATTTTAATGTTCAGTATAAAATTTTTTTACAGTTGATTCCTTTTATATTATCAGCTGTTTAGATTGTCCTTTATTATACACTGCTGGCCAAGCAAATTGCAACACCAAGAAAGACAAGAGATATCACAACAAAATTTATTTAGTAGATAACATGTTGACCAAGTATCAAATGATTAAATTTATAGACTTCTGTGAAGTGTGGTTCCTTCCAGAATCAGTAGCCAGAGTAGCCGCCATTGTTGGAGATCACAATTGCCACACGCCTCGGCATTCATTCAAAGAGACAGCAGACCAAGCAGACCTGGTCTTGGGGTACAGCAGAGCAAGCAGCTTCCACACGTTGCCAAAGTTGATCTGGTGTGGCAGCTTGGGACGTAATCTGGGTCAATCGTTCAGCAACCGTGGACCACATGGTTTCTATCGGCGAAAGATACGGAGAGCGAGCCGGCCAGGGAAGCAATTCAATCTGGCGATTGACGAAGAACCCTTGGACAATGCGTGCCACGTGTGGTCGCACATTATCCTGTTGAAATATGGCTGTGGGCAAGCCCTGAAGGTAAGGAAGGACAACTGGCTCCAACACCTCGGAGATGTTGCGCTGGCTGTTTAAAATACCGGCAATGCGTACTAGAGGAATGCGAAAGTGATATCCAATACCGCCCCATACCATAATACACGGTGCAGGACCAGTGTAGCGGTGCATAACGCAGCTGTTCAGCATCCTCTCTCCACGGTGTCTCCAGACACGAATCCGACCATCGTGGTGTTGCAGACAGAAGCGCGACTCGTCAGTAAAGATAATTTCATTCCATTCTGCCGTCCACATCCTTCTTTCATCGCACCATTGGCGGCGGAGACGTCTGTGGTTCTGCGTCAAGGGTAGACGAAGCAATGGACGTCTTGCGGACAGACCACTCTGCTGTAAACGACGTCAAATGGTACGCGCAGACACTGGATGATGTGTTACAGACTGAATGTGCTGTGCTATGGTTCTTGATGTGACTGAGCCATCCGTCACTGCCATGCGCACAATGTTCCTGACATCACGTGAAGTGGTGCATTGAGGTGGATGCGATCGAACACGTCGTGCCCTCCTGCATCCAACGGTCATATATCCGCATTACAGTTGTGTTTGGTTTCGTCCACCATGACTGCCGATTTGCCTGAAAGATAATCCACACTCTCGGTAGGCCACTATCCTTCCTCTGTCGAACTTGGATACTTGATCAAACGATGATCGCTGTTTACTACGAGGCATAATTGAGTGTTTTTTTTTTTTTTTTTTTTTTTTTTTTTTTTTTTTTTTGAAAAAACCACCCACAAGAAAAACACGATTGCTGAACTTGAACTCGTCGAAAACTCCAAGCTTTAAATAGCGCTTTGAAGTGGCGCCACAATCGAGCGTGATTTTTAAAAAGAAAAATTCTTACCTTACTAAAATGTTAAGCTTATACGCAAATACATTTGCTTTTGAACATTTTTAGAATTTGGTTATCAAAACATGTAGAAGTTAATCCCAGGACGTAGCTGTGTTGCTTCATTTCGAATTTTTGTTAACAGTTAAGTGTCATTTCAATCATATATGGAAAGTAATGTAATATTTTCACCGCCTTGGGATCCTAAATTCATATCCACAGCTGTACTTAGCTGAATGCCTAAAATTTCCAATAACGCAAAAACATCCTAGAGGCGACCAAGATTTCATTACATGCGTTGTTATCAGTTCAGCTTAACGCATAAATGAGACGCATTCATTTCAGAGCTTTCATAAATTGATCGATATGGGACTAATGACTGATGAAAACGAACCACCACACCTTTGTTCGTTCTTAACACACCCGTACACCTTTCTTTTATAAAACGTTTGATTGACTGAAGAATGCAGTTTCATAAGATTTTTTTTAATTGAACAAGATTTATGTTCTCGGTGTTATAATTGATATAATCATTTTTGATCATTGCAATTACACCAAGTGTAACAAATATTTAAAAAATTTCAATTTTATACAGATGAAAAATAGAGTGCCGAATCTTTAATTATATCTTCTTTCACATATATTTATACAAAATAATTATCCTAAAGGCAAATAAAGTCGGAAGTAAAATATTTTAAGAAAAGATAATAATGATAACTAGGAAATTGACAGTTAATCATTTATTAACAGGACAGTAGTTTTAGAAATGGGCTTTTAATGCTTTGTTGTCAGTTTTTCAAACTTTATTACTATGACAGCTTTTACTGGTCAATTTATATAAAACATTAATTAGATAATACTTTTGACTTCCCATCTTAATTGAACTTCAGAATGCCTCTTTAAGTTTTATTCATTTTATATAGCTAATATTGGTCATCCAGCAGTTTAATCTTTTTAACCTTTCCAAAATAATAATAGCAAAAAAATCTCAGCAACAATTTTTTAAGTACGTTATTTACTTCATGTAGCGTTCAGTTGCAAAATGGACACGCGCAACTTTTTCAGTACCGAAAACTTTAAATTTGAATATTTCAATCATTATAATATTTTACAAAATAAATTACTTTTTTAATGTCTGTATGTTCTATAACGCATATATCTGAGATAAAAGCAATTTCCCCAAATCTCGGGTTAAAAAAAAAATTAAAAGTGTCACTTTGTAAGGTATTTTGAGATTTTGCTAATTATGTTATTCTTTGCATTTTATCCTTTCTATAACGCCTCCTCCGAGCCAGTGGTCGAGTGGTTAAAGATAGCTGAATGCTGGTAGCTTGACTTAGTTTGAATTCGATCTTCGTAGAAAGAGTTAGCTGCGTGGTTGGTTTTTGTGGTCTTTCCCCAACATGTAACGTGAATAGGAGCTAATTTCCATCTGGGAAAGTCCTCAACGAAGGCATCCTTTCTCTAAGGCAGATAGTTCTTATTGCTTTCCCATATTCAAATAGCATAGAATAAAGGACTGTTTTCTTCCAAAACGGATTGCAAAATGGATTCAGAAGAGATTTTTTCTGACATCTTTACTTATGCATGTATGTATCTCGCATAACTCAAAAACAACCATAAAACGTTGAAATTTTCCATATGCACGTTGAAATTTTCTGTAAAATATCTAGTTGTGCGCCTTTCTTTTTTATCGCAATCGGCAGAACCAAACGTATATTATATATATATGTGATGTATCAGCTTTAGTCGTTGCTTAAATAATCAGACGATTATTTAAGCAACGACTAAAGCTGAGTTTTAAAAAAGTTTTAAAAAAAACAGGATCCATTTATTGTTATTCAGGAGAAATAGCAGTTACAAAAATCAGATATCCGGAGTAAATAAAAAGAATTACTAATAACTTTTTGTATGAAGTTTACTGCATCGTGACATTTAAAAAAAAAGCCCCGATATTCCTTCGCGAGTCCTTTTATAGCCTCTGGAAAGGCGGAGCTTCCAAGAAATGACGTCAGCCAATCCAGTTCGCTTTAAATACTTCCAGAACATTCTATAACTGTACGTGTAGAAAAAGGCGGGAAAACCAACTTGACTACGGGGCTGTGCATTTAATTTCACGTACTTTCAAATAAGAGAACGTCGCCATTATAAAATGAAAAGAACATATAGTTAGAATTTTAAGTGTATTCTTGACTATGGAATTTTATTATTACAAATATATATATATACACCTCTTAAATATATATGCTTCTTACCCGGCTTAAATGCCGTTACCAGGCCTTTATTTACGGAAGCACTGGTCGATGCTTCCATTTACGGAAGTGTTCTTAGTACGAAAATATTCCTGTTTTGTCAACACCAAATTCAAAAAGAAATTGATTTTTTGCAAGTAATGAAATTTAACATTTAATGCGATTTCCAGGTTCCCATACTTATATTTGGGAAAGTTTCATACTCGTTATGAAAAACTAAAATTATAACAAGTTTGACTCCGGTACGACAAAAATTGACCGGGATATTTAATTTCAAAATTTGCAATTTTTTATGTCATTTTTAAATTGCTATTCGAGATGGGTTAATTAACCCTCTCATTACATACTATTTTTATCAAAATAGGTTCAAAAATTTAGATCATAGAAAAAGGTTGTCAGAATACTGAAATTGAAGAATAATGATATAAAAGGAAAATTTTGAAAATTAATATTGTTTAAATTATGATTTATTTTATAAAATACAAAGTTAAAACATATATATACTAATGAAAATATTTGCATAATGTAATATTTTGCATATCAATTTTGTACCACTGTCGAACGTTTTCTATAGAAACTGAATTTTCAGATTCATCACTATCTGCAGAGGAATCCGAGAAATTCTCATCAGTTTTGCTATAACTATCTTCAATATACTTGAAATCAGAGTCAGAACTACTATCAGTGTCGGAAATATTGTCAAGAATATAGGTTATATCCCTCGAGAAACGCTTCCTGCCAGACATCTTTGAGCTCTGAAAAGCGCTCGCAAAATGCTGCATTAGGTATTCTTGTATATTTGGCAGAAGTGTAGACAACTAACAGAATCTGTTAGCCCACATCTAAATAAACAATTAAACATCACAGAAAAGCCGAAATGAAAACTTGAACGGGGAAAGAGCGGGTTGCACAGTTAAATAAACGGCAAAAGTTCATCCCCGCGGAAATCGCGGTTTGCGCAAATTTTGCTACTTTTACGTTGCCCGTGGAAAGGGTTAAGTTAGAATAATTTAAGTAATAAGTTTAAATGAAGTGCAGCAAAAAATGTATATAATTTAATAGGTCGTACCAGAAAGTCATGTGATGTCCACAACGATTTTTTTTTAAAAATAAATTAAGCTTATAAATTACAGTTTCTAAATACTTTTTACTTAATCACAACAAAAACAAAATGCGAATTAAAACACTATTTTACTTTTAATTAGTGTTAAAAGAAGCACTCTTCTTATGCTACTCCACCTTTAGCACAAAAGTTGCACGCCCTTTATTTTCCTTTGTTTTGTTTGAGGAAATGTTGCAAATTAGCTTTCCAATCTATCAGCTGTCAGGACTTCGTCAACTCCTTCAATCCTGATAATTTCTAGGAAAGTGTTGTAACACTTTTCCTGCATTCTTTTTTCATTTCTGCTACCGCGTCACACTGCTGGTATAGTCTGATAGATTTATTAGTTGATGATGGCTTAATAATAACTGGCTCATATTTACATTACGCTACAATTACGCAACAAATTGCAAATTTTTCACGGTTTTTTGGGTCTATTTCTCGTATATATATATATATATGGCGAAATTGTTTTGCAGGTTAAATCTAGAAATTAGAGAATATATTAGCAACTGCAGTAAAATTTTGCTTTTGCGATCGGGATAATTTTATTTGCAAATTTACGGTCTTTTAGTAAGAAGTCAAGTAACTTTTAGTGGATATGTTGATATGAAGACTAAGAAACGTGGTATGAAAGTTACGTATGTATATCGACTGCAGTTAATGTGGATCAAATAATACAAGAAAGAATCTCCCTAAAACTTTTCCCTTAAGTCCCTATCCCATATGCTTCCCATATATGGGAATGGACGTCGAAAGGGACATTTCTCAGAACCCGCACATTTCCAGGAAGCCCACGTAGTTAGGTTACCATTTTCACTTACTACAAAGGCTTGAACACCAAACAATAATCGATTATCGCTCAGACTGGGATCGCGTGATCCTTCAAAAGCAGAACTTTTGTCTGATTGGTTGATGTCTACTCGGGACAGAGCTGCAGACGGTACATTTTCGGCGAAGTTTCAAAATATCCCGCGTAGCCGGGACATGGTTTCCGTAGCTAGGCGGGATTTTTTTTTTTTCTTCTAGGAATCCTCCCCTTTAAATCAATGCTTTAAATCAATGAATCTCGTTTCTCAGGAAAGTCCCGTCTAGCAGGGACTGTAGTTAGATGTGATAGTCCCTTTAGTAAGTCTTTCTATGAAAGGAGAATTTCGTTAGATAAATTTCGATCTTTACTGTTGTAAATCGCGTACGCATAGCACAGCCGAGACGAGTGCGGCACTTTCCTAAGATGAACAACAGCAAGTCGAGTCAAACTGGCACGAAGCGTTAGAAACTTATTTTCAAAAGAGGAATTATTATCTTTGAAACACACGATGAAGTATAGTTTCAAAATCTACTTAAAGTAACAAAACTTTGTTGACTCTGTTTTTGATAATTTAGAAGTATTACATGCTTGACATTGCTCTTGATCTTGGTGCTATAAAGTTGACTATCTGATTCCCCTTAATCCTCGTTCGCATCTAAACTCATATGCAAAATTAACAGAATTTGCAAATTATGTCTAATTTTACGAAAAGTATCAAATCAAAGATACTAATCATCTGCCAAGGAAGTATGCAAATATTCAGCGTTGAATACGTAAGTGTCTGCGAAGCTGTGACTGTGGAGAGGATAGAAGCGCATGAGGGGTTTTTGGTGATTTGTGTGCTTGTACCCCTTCACGACATTATCCATGTTTCTCTCAAGAACTGGGTAATTTTATCAGGTATTAGGTAAAGTGAGTAGCCACGAACGTATGAATAACGAAAGGAGATGCAGAACTGTTGGTAGATTGGAGGCAGGCTAATCACAAAAGCAAGTAAAGCTAAAGAGCTCAGAGTAATGCCCAGTGTCGTTTACAGTGTATGGAAACAGTTTTAGGACACTGGTTTGTTTCGTATCGAGAAGACCTGTACAACGACGAATGATGATCGGTATTAGGTAATTTCAGTGCAGAGACACAGGACTTCTGCAGCTTCATAGCTCTCACATGAGCTGTATGCTGCCACTGGAAGCTGAGTTACAAGCTCTACAGTTACCCGAAGGCTTCATGAGATAAAGCTGTATAACAGAAGACACACTGTTTGCGTCCCGCTTATTGCTGCACGCAAGAATCACAAGAGTTCGCTTTTAGCATAATGCAGACAATATGCGCCTTCAACCAGACTTCAGTGGGGCACCGTACGTTTTACAAATGAGTAAAGCTTAGCCTGGAAACTGATTCTCGGTGTACCTGTATCTGGAGAGAACCTGAAACCTGATACCATATGTCTCTCGTCAGAGAAAAGCATCAATTACGATGGTGTAGGTGTAATGGTTTTGGCAGGCATTTTGCTGGAAGGCCCCACACCCTTTCATATATTTGGCAAAGGTTCCTTCACTGCTATGCGGTACAGAGAGGAGATCTTATAGATTTTACGTTCGACTTTTCAGGAACGTAGTCGGTTGTGGATTCCCGTTAATGTGTGACAACACGGGTCCACATAGGACTCAGCTAGTCGACGATTACCTGGAAAATGAAGATACTTGCCGCATGATTTGGCCAACCAGATCTGCTGACCTTAACCCTACAGAGCATTATTTGGACACTCTTGGGAGGGCAATTTTATCTCCCCATCCTTCCTCCGAGAACCAAGCCAGAGTTGAAAACTGCCTTGCTGCCGGAGTAGGATCGATTGCCACAGGGACTTCTCAACTGCCTCCAGTCCAATATGCCATCAAGCAGTGAAACCAGTCTGGCTGTGAGAGAGGACAATACTCCATATTATGCTCATTTTCAGTTCGATATGACAACGTGGATTTTGGGTTCTCCTGCCCTATGAGCTTTGCTGATAATTATGCGTATATAAAAGGACTTTTGAAAGGAACACCTCTTTCTCTCTTATAAATACATATTCATACAAATTTCATTGAAACCTGTTCATTAGCTTTCCAGAAATTCGACATAATATGCTAATTTAATTAATTTTGCACACGAGTATATCTTGTAGATGAGGATGGCTTCTCTCGAGTTACGATTGATACAGCTTAATACTTTTCGATACTATTGGATAAAATACTTCTGTTTCCGTTTTGTAATTTAGAAGTACACGCGTCAAAAGCGTTATGTAAGAATACAATTTCAAAGTTTAATTTTTAAATGACACACTTCAGGAACATTTATTATAAACATATTACTATTTTTAAGAAAGAAATTGGAAGTAATCAAATTTTAAAAAAAGGAATTTTTTACACTAACTATCATTAAAAATTAGAGTTTTATTTTACACATACATGAAACGCACACGCACACATACACATAAGGTGAAAAGGCTAAAAAGAGAATTTCCAATTTATTTGCTGTTATAATGCTGTTGCTGTGTAACAGGGCAGAAAACGCGAACTTCATATGCTGAACGTTACAGGATTTGACAGGAAATATGCACCTCGCGATCGCAGTAAGGTTATATGATATTTGATTCGAATACTCTAAATCAAAGATGACATGTTTGAGTTATTTTTCTGGAAAACGGGTAGAAATTCATGATTTAAGAAAAATTCTATTCTATGGTAACTGACTATTGGAAGTATGAGATATAAAGTGTAAAATCTTCGAAAAAATCTTAATTTTAAACGAACACGCAATATGCAAGTGTACATCTTAATCATGCTGCGAAATAAAGAATAATTTTTTCCCTCCTCCGCCAGAAAAGAATATCTTCAGAATTACGTTCGTTCGAATATATAGTGATTACAGAAACGTCAGAATACAAACCAAGGACATGGAAAAGATAGTTTTTTTAGTAAGTTAATCCTATTATGTTGGTACCTCAAAATCAAAATTTAAAAATCCATCAAAAATCTAGGACAAATTTTTTATGAATATAGTGTAATCCGTTATATTGTTCTAATTCGCAGCATGGGATATTTAGGCAGTAATTCGTATAAAATGGTAAGTAAAATGACAGAAACTAATGCAAGTCGGTAAATGAGGAAAAAATCAAACATTTTGACAAGTTTCATTTAATAACGTGGGATTAAATTCAGATAAACGCAATGCAAAATATGCATCTGGTCCCTCAAAAACCAAATAACTTTGCAAGATCTGATAGGGAATCTATGTAAACAGGCACCTCCTTCTCATTACAGCATCTGAGCTGCGGTGCTGAAGACTCATTACTTCGCAATAAATAAATGTTCTGGCCAACAAATTATAGGGTTTCGCCCCCATACTTCCTCGCCCGGTAATAGATCATTTGACCTGGCAACGCTTGCACGATAATGGACTCTCATCTCCTCATTCGGATGAAATAGGGGCCAGAAATAAATTGAATGAACTTATGGTACTAAGAAATGATAACATAAAATAGACTTCCGAATTCTGAATAGAGAAAGAATTTATTTCAGTAAGGAGCTTGAACAAATTCAGAAAATCTGCTTCTTTTATAATTGATAACTTTTGTGAAGTAATTCTTTTTCAGTGTACTGTAAAAAGAACAGAGATATTTAGCAATTACAGCAGAGATAATATTTGTCACTGTAGCTGTGTAAATCTGTTAGTCTGAAGAACTAATAAAACGGTTTGATAGTATGTTGTTCCTTTTAAATTAGCCTCAATATAAATACAGTTCACGATTAGATCGAGAATGTTACGAAATCAATTAGATATAGGGGATTTGCATTGTGTCACTGTTCGGCTGCACCTGGTTAAAATTTTCACCCTGTTTGTCTCCCGGGATTTTAGACCATCCATAGCCCAGATTCCTCGGACTTAAGTTTCCATTCAGATCAAATGTCGAATATAAAATCTTTCGAATCCCGAAGACAAGTGTTCTGGAGTTAGCTCAGAGGTCATCTTTTTCGCAAAATTTCTTGTTCTTTTTTAATGAAAAAATTTCATTTTTCTTTTCATTTTTTCAAATGAAGAGGCTATCTTCAAATAATTTCCAGAAGTAATATTTCCATGAGTTTCTCATAAATTAAATGTAACAGGTACTTAAACATATAAGTATTAAAGCAGTTACATTGGCGCAATCTGAGGATTTTTTGTAGATGAAAAAGTAAAAGTTAACTTATTAGGTGCAAGTTGGTGGTTTTCGTGCTTTTTTAAGAAAGATTCTCAAACTATCGATATACATTATCAACATATGAAAAGAAAGCATACTTTAGCAATTTAATATACAAATTTGAATGACTAAATAAGGAATATGCCCCACTTTAAAAAATGAAACAGCTAGGAAAAACATTTCCTCTTTGTTCCCTTTAGAAAATTTTCAGCAAAATTCTGAATTCTTGCAGAAATTTTAATGTAGTTTTTTCTATGGCTGGTAAATTAAAAAATAAATAAATAAATAAATAAATAACGATTTATTTACAAAAAAAGTTTACAACAAAAAAGAATACGTGTGAAAATGGGGGCGTAACTTGAGTGAGAACTATTAGGAGCATGATTGCCAGAAAAATGGTCATGTGCATGGATGGCCTATTCTAAAAATTCGGCGACTTCTGATTGTGGTTGCGTTAATACGTAAGTACCAAATAAAGAACATAATTTGACATTTTCTTAACTGAATTTCAGACTGCAATTAATAAAATAATAATAATTACAAAACATTTTATTGATACGCAATAGTCAAATGTAAATGCATCGAATAGCTCCGTATCAGCTTATTATAGTTGCGCTTAAAAAGGTAATAAAATAATACCTAATCATGAAAATAATCCTGAAATCTTAATATAGTTTAACCTTTACATATAAAGCTACGGCCCGCAAGATTTTATTCTGTAATCTGTACGTACTTTAATAAAGTATTAAGACAGTTTTCAAACCTCTTTTCACGTACTATATAACTAAATATACAGTGTAAAGTCATTTTGAATGTATCAGCACTATCATCAGTTCATAGAAGGTGCGGTGAAACTCACAAGAAAGTTTTCTTAATTTCCTAATTATTTTACATTTTCACTTATCACAGTTCAGTTGCAAAAGGACAATTACTTCCCGTATTCACTGTTACTCAAACGTCGCGTGCGTTGAAGACCCTTGTATAAAAGTTAAGTTCCTGTGCACACAGCTTATTTTTTCAGTAGTTGTCATGTTCTGTTGCTTGCAAAAAGATGACAATTACTTATAAGGGATAAATATTTGAGATGGAAACAGCTATCGTAAGCTTTATAAAGTAAATAAAGTATACAGGAGATAGTAACAGAGTATTAGCATTGTTTTCCTCTTCAAACATTACATTGAATGATTTACTGCTGATATTATGTGTCACGAGATTCTGAGAAGTGCAAAGAATGCAATTAACAAATTTACAAAATTTATAAAAAATGTTTCCAAAATTTTAGTGCTGCTTACTGATATCTAAGGTTTTGGTTCCATGCCAGTGGGATTCAAATAGTGCAGGATGTTTGTGTTATGTGGTTTCTCTGGCAGCATCTGGATTTTAAAAATCTCATACCCAGCATATTTATCAATCTGTTGAGTTGATGCGCGAAACTACTAGGCATGTTTAAATTTTGTTTTCAAAAGAATTGCTTTGTAATTATAAAATACAATAAGCAGCTACTAGCGCTTATACTATTTTAATAGTTTTACAAATTTAGGAATTAGAACTAACACCACAAAGATAAGAGTTAAAGTTTTCCGCCATAAATTTTACTGTAATTTAGGCTAGCACCCTAATTACTTTTAATTGTTGCTCGTAAAAAGAATATTGAAGTTTTGGTTTTAAGTTTTTAAAATTTCTTGTTGCATTTATAAGATTGTATGAAATTTATTAATCATCAATTTCAATGTTTGGTCTTTGTGAAAAATTAGTTCTATATGTATATAAAAGTAGCAAGACAACATGAATTAGAGAGATCTTAGTGGTCAAGAATTTTGCGCATTGAGCTGCAATTTTTTTTTTTTTTTTAAATATTAGAAGTAAGAGGAGCGTTTAAAAGTTTATGCTAAAAAATACATATATATAAAGTATATAAAAATATATACATACATACATATATATATTTAAACTTAACAAATATTCTCTATTCGTATAAAGCTAATATAAAATTTTAATTTAATTAAGAAATTTTAATTGCAAAAATAAAAAATAAAAATTAATTATTATTGCGAACTAATTTACAATATCAATTAACTGCTATGACTTTGAAAACCTTTATACTTCTCTACCAGTAGATGAAATTTATACTAGTTTAATGCAACTACCACAACCTTTTTCCTGACATGCTAAGCATCCTCTGAATTGAAAATGGAAAACTTACCTGCATTGGGCATTATGTAATAACTACATTAAATTCAATAATATGATCTTTTAGCAGGTGAAAGGAAATCCAATGAGAGAGAACAGTTCTACACAAATATGTAACCTATTTCTTTTTGCGAATGAATATAAATTCCAAGTTAGTTTGAATAAGAATGAATTAAAGTTATTTGTAAATACATTCAGATACATTCATGATATTATAACTTTCAATAATAATTCTGCTTTTGAAAAATTCAAAATTTACCCAGATAATTTAACACTTAACTAATACGAATCAAGATAATATTGAATACCTAGACCTGCTCATAATTAAACACAACAAAATTAAATTATATGATAAAAGGAAGACATTCCAGTTTGAAACTATTAAACTAATTAATTGGAACTCTAATATCTCTAAAAAAGTAATAGGTAACACTTTTTATAGCCAAATAATTAGAATTAAAAATATATGTACTGAAATAGAAGAATTAAAGGAAGAAATAATGAAACGAATTAATGTTCTAGTTAATAACCAGGTCCCAAAACAATTTATTAATTTTCTATATTAAAAAGGCAGGCATTAACTTTTCTTTTTAATTTTTTAACTCTTTATGGTATGATAATATTCACATTAATTCACATTAACTGGAGGGTAATGGAGGATTTTGAAGAGTTAAGGGATTACCTTGTAAATATTAATTAATTATTAATTAATTTTGTAAAAATGTATATTTTATCAACACTGGATACTTTCCTTTTACTAATGAAAGGCCAACTCTTTTCAGAAGTCTCAATTATAGCCCGAACTGAGTGAAAATTTTATCTAATTTTCCTTACCATTGGCCAGTAATTAGTTAAAGTTTTGATTAAACTTGTAACTTCAGTTTTAAATAATGCAGTTCAATTCAAAAAATTTCTTACAATAATTCTTTTTTTCAATTTGCAATTTTCTAATTCAAATTCAAATTCAATTAATTCAATTAAAATGTTTATTCGAACTTTTAATTTTAATTTTGCGAAATTTTTTTTCAAAACTTTTACATCTTTAGTAGTTTGCAACAACTTTTTTCACAAACAAAAGCAGTTCACAATTTTTACTTTTTTACACATTTTAACAATGCCTCAAAGTTACCAACATTTTTGCGCACAAAACGAGCATTTTACATTTTTCATTATTAAAGTTTACAGCATGGGTTTTTACAATAGCTCTCACAGGTAGCAGCTTTACACTTAACTTTACATTGCATTAGCGCCCTCTATTTATACAGTTAGCAGTAACAAATTACTCAACTTCACCTAGTTTAGCAAATGTTAGTCCAACTTAGGAATTCAAATATATAGTTCTGATAAGTTTAATTAAAACTTGTTATTTACTAGCCTTTTTATTATTATTATTATTTTATATTTTGATAAATTGTATATACTTTATGTTTACATGCATAATTCGTGTAGGGATAGTTTTCAGTACGCAAGAGTTTCTAAATTACTTTGGTTTTCTAAAAAAATTTTTTTCTAATCTTAATTGGCATTTAATTAATTTTAATTCTACTCATTTACTTCCTAATTTCTTAAAATTCCTACTAGTTTTAAATTTTTAGGTAATTCACAACATTTGGTTTTACTTTTGGTTTTGAATTTTACTTTTACCCTTGCCTATATGGATGAAGAAACACGAATTTAGTAATTGAAGAGTTAGGTTTGGAGGCAACTTCCCCTTGATAAGTCTGTCTTCTGCCTGCTCAACAATTATTCACTTATGCAATTTAATTTAAATTTTAGGAATAATATATTTTTTCATGGTTTTAGATACGTGCACTTAACTTACATATGCTCTTAGAATTTAAATGACATTGTAAATTAGTTCGCAGCAATAATTAATTTTTATTTTTATTTTTTATTTTTGCAATTAAAATTTGTCAATTAAATTTTAATTTTATATTAGCTTTATACGAATAAAGAATATTTGTTAAATTCAAATTTCATTTCTTGCAGCAATGGCGCAAGAAAATTATTTAAATTTAATTTAACTTTACTATATTCTTGTGAAACAATGTATATTTATTTATATACTTTTGGTTTCCTCGATTGCAACCAAAAAGGGAGGTGCATAACTGCATGCTATATCAGTCTTATATACAAGATTTCAACGTGAATCCATTTTAAATCAGTTTTATAATTCGTCTGGCGAAAAAGAGTACTTTAGTCTGTCCTTACGTACAGATGTCGCTCAAAAACATCGTTAAATTGCATTCGATAGCGGTCAAAACGGATATTTTCGTTGAAATATGGTACCCGGAATTTTTCGTGATTACAATACTTCCTTTATTTCATACAAGGATGTAAAAAAAAAAAAGGAGTGGAAAACTTATAACATTTTTGCAAGCTTAATGCGAGATATTTGAAACATTAAAAAAAAAAAAAAAAAAAAAAAAAAAAAAAAAACCACGGGATACAAAACTCTATTCACTGAGGTATATAAGGTAATGAAATTTCTGACATGCCGATTAAGAGTTCTTTTGGATTAATTTTTAACCCTATTCTAAAGTTATTTATCTCGAGAGCATGTAAAAATTTAATAGCTTCAGCTAAATTTAATAGCTAAATAATTTTAATATTCCTGATTTTCTATTGAGTTATCAAAAATACAAATATAAATTATCCCTTATGACAATATAGGGATGAAGTATGAAAACATCTGTCAATAATCAACGGCTCATAGTAAAACCAATAGAAGAATGCTTAAGCCTCGCATTTTCCCCAAAATATCGAAATTTTTCATTCGTCTATTCTAAGTTTAGGAAGAAAGAAACAAATTATAATTTATGGGGATGTTCCCTTAAACAAATTATAATTTGTATGATGTACCTTAAATAAATTATAATTCACATGAAGTACCTAACTCAGCTCCGCATTTGAAACAATAACTACATTCTTTATTTACATTTACATGGGATAGGCTGCATAGTCCCTTGACTAGCACAGGCTTAAAACTTGAAGAAAAAAACTCGATCAAATGCCAAAATCGCATCTCTCGATCTTGAGGAAGTCACGATCTTTAAGAGTCCGGGCGTTGAAAGCTCCCGTTAAGCTGTTTTCTCAACTAATCACGATTCAAAGCGATAAAGATATGGACTTTTTTATTAACCTTTAGCAGTCACTTAAATAGATAATTAAATCGTGATGTGGAACCTGCTTTGTTTTCTGCTGCTTTTTTTCTCCCTCCTTCCCTAAAGTTTAGTTCTAATTGCGTGACGTCAGATTCTTAGCAAAATTTTCTAGTCTCGTGTCTTGTATAAAGAGTGTTTTCGTTCGAAAATTCGTTTAAATCCTAAACGGTAAATTTAGGATTCTCATGACATAAGAAAATTATTAAATACAATTAGTGAGTTTGTAAGTACTATGCTCGTATGGTTGAATTGTTAAGATTACCAGGCTTATTAGTCCTTCTTTTGCCCGTTGTCTGTTGGTTGCAGCTTTCATGAAACAAAAACTATATATTTTGCTAAGCATTAAGGCCATTGTCAACAAACCTAATGATTTTCAAATCAGCTATATTTTTTACTATATTTTTTTGGATAATTTAATAGCAAATTTTTGGTTTCAAAAGAATTTTTAGCATCTAAAAAGAGGTTTTGTTGACCTTTTGGTGAAAGTAGAGTTTTAATAAAGCAAGAAGCTCTTTCCAATTCAAAGTTTCCTTTAACCTTAAGATCAGTGGTCTTCGGCTCACCAGCGGCTGAGTGGTAATTTCGCTGAACACTCAGAATCCGTGACACACTTCAGTCCGTGATTCGAATCCCGCGGACAAGCTGGCTGCATGGACGTGACGTGAATACGAGCTAGTTCCCAGTAGAAAGACCTCCACGAAGGCATCCCTCCCCTTAGGTAGGTACTCCTCGAGGCTTTGCGTAATCACATAAACCATCGGTGGTCTTCAAACTGTGTTCCGCGAAACCGCAGGATTCCGCGAATCAAGTCTCAGGGTTCCATGAGTCAAGTCCAAGGGTTCCACGAGTCAAGTCCAAGGGTTCTACGAGTCAAAATAAAAAATCAAAACACTTACAAATTACTCAGACTAGTTGACTAGTGTTTATTAACTAAAAAAGTATAAAGATACATTTAGTTATGGATTGACGTGAGAATTGAATTTAGACGACAGTGTTAAAAATTGTGCCTTTTTCAATTGAAGAAAACTATAAAAGTACATTTTCCAGCAAAAACTAAGTATAACTGTAGAAAAAATACGTTCGAGTACTACTATAAGGAAACAACTTATCGGCATCTCAATAGATTCGAAATTAAAATATAAATTTAAGCAAGAGTAGCTCCTAAATTTTTGGTTGTAGATTGATAAAGAATACCTAGAAGTTTCTCACACAGCTACAAACATTTCAATGTCATTTATAGCAACGTATTTAAGTGCAAAATCTTTTTCAACGTATGTGGCTATAAAAATAAAATATAGAAACAAATTACAAGCAGAATATGAAATGAGACTGTAGATAACATCAGTACAGCTTTGACAGTTTATGCAAAAAAATGCAAGCACACTCTTTGTCACTAAATATAATGCAAGGGTAGGTGACACCTGAAGCCCGTGTTATAGCTATTGATGAGTAAATTACACTAGTTTTATGTTAAAATATTTTAATAAAAATACAATGCTTTTATTTAATTATCTTTATATAAATTACGAGGATCTCTAGAACGCTACCTCTTCTCATGCCCATTAATACAAGCACACCACAGCGTTAGACCAACTACAAACGAACTCGAGTTTCGAAGATGTATAATAAATAATCCAAAATTTCATCACAAAATCAAAATTATTGTAAGATACATTTCGGAATAAGAGCAAGATAAGCAACAGGTGTTATGAAAAAGTATTTATATTAGTATACAAATGATTCAAAATAATCACTCCATGAAAACATTTTGAAAAGTTTGCACGGAGCTTCTGCAGGATGCTTTAGTGAATCAGTAGCATCACGGGACTATACCTGTATCCCCATATCGTTAAAGTTCTGGTGTCTTGTATGCTTATTGCTATCCTGTCCTGTTTATTCGAATCCTGTGAAGCACACAGAACTACCTAAAGTAGCAAAGAGAATTATCTACCTAAAGTGTGTGAAGCCTTTGTGGAGAATTTTCTGAAAGACATTTGTTTGTATTCACTTTAAATATAAGGAAAATCCGAAAACACCCAATGCAACCACCCATTCATTAGGATTTTAACTCTGGTTGAACTGCGGTGTTGAGAGGTTTTATCCTTTTATAATGGTGGGATAAATAGTCTCTAAAAACAGCTGTGTAAAAATTGTCACATTATTATTACGATAACCATTATTTTACCATTGAATAGCTTAATCATACATATCAGTTCTAAGGAAAACACAACACTAAGCATCTATTCTTACTCTCGGTATTTTGCTTCCTGACTATAAAAGTTGTTCCTAGCTACGAGTTGTACATATCAAGATTGACAAAAGAAGTTATATCCCATTCATTCTACTATAGTACAGATAGTATCAAGCAAATAAATTCTTAGATACAAAAGTTGCCTATAATATATAAATGGGAAGGTTAGGTTATACGGATTACTACTAGATATATCGATGGGATTTTCAAGCTATTTCTATCTTTTAGAAAGGAAAGCTCAATACCCTAATTACTTTACTTGTTCTTTTCGCTTCTGTGATTAAACTGGGCATTTAAAAATATCGGTGCTTAAGTTATATACTACAAAATAATATATTCCCACTTGGTACGCTTTCAGAGAATATAAATATAGGACCTAAATGACTGAGCTTTTGGATGTTACTACACTAGTTGGCTATGCTGTTTCATTCTGAGTCTGAATTAGTAGCCCAATAATATTTAAAATTGGCCTTTAGCAAGTAGACAGTTTACTTGTGCCATGAACAAAAATGTCAAAACGTTTCTTTATATTACATAATAAATTCAAAATAGTGGAGTATATCGTCGGCAACACGCCAAAAATATGGGACTGCCATTTTTATTATTATTATTTTCAATAAAATGGGATGTTTATGTTGTTTTGGTTCTGTTATTAGGACCGGATTTAGAAATGTATGTATGGATGTATGTGTGCATGTATGTGTGAATGTATGTGTCCATGCATGCATTTATATATCCGTACGAATGTATGTTCGTGTACATATACACGTATACGCACATACATACATATATACATTTCTGAACCCGGTCCTGATAACAGTATAGTACCATTGTTTTCAATGTTTTGCCCTTTACAAAAAGAAAGAAATGTATACTTCATGACAATGCTTCTAATATAATTATTATTTCAAAGTTATATCTCCATTTTTATCCAAAATTTTCAATAACTTTAATGTGACGTGTTTCTCTCGATACGGCAGACTTACAGATTCCTACGTTTGGTGTGGTGTTGGAAATTTTTTATTATTTTAAGCTATTCCAAAAGAGGGAGGTATATATTCTCTGAGATGCATGTAAAAGAATTGTTACTTCGAAGACAAAACTAGATTCTTACTCTTATGCCGAATTTTTAAATGCTAGTTCCCCTGTGTCAACCATACATTTAATGGAAACTTTTTTAATTACGGCTAAAGTATATAATAGTAAGTATGATTTCAACTTAATTTAAAAGGTTAATAAATTGTTATTACTGCCGAATTACTCTTTCAATTAATATTAAATTTGATTCCAATAAAAAATTCCCTTTAGCACACAATTTCGGTGTAACTATCTAAAAGAGTATATAGAATAACCACATACAAAAAAGTACCTTAATTTTAAAATGAAATGAAACGGAATTACGCCATGACATGTTTAAATATGTATATATAATTTCATAGCATATTCAGCTAATCTCATCTGTAATTTAAAATTTATTTTACATAACTACACATTTATCATGCATTTAAATCTATTAAAACATTCGCCTGTTCAGACTGTGAATCAAAATAATAACCCCTTTTCATTGAATACTGAAACGAAAGGTAGACTTGAATCAACGTCAAATGTCATTCGAATGACATCATTTTCCCGTAGGGGAATACTTCCGCCGCTTGAGTGACATGTTGAGTTCAGAATAAAGATAGTGTCACAGCTTTGAAGTATATACAAAGCATAGTCTACGGAAAGGGTTTCGTGAATGGAATATTACGTCACAGTACATATCGCAGATAAATTAAAATGATCCGCAAATGTGCATCGTAATACTTGTACTACTGAATTCTTTCACGATCCGCATATGCTTTTTGCTGCTAATTATTGCAGCACAGTCATTAGCATCAGTTATTAGTGCATTAATTAATATTCGTTAATTTCATTTATATTTTGAACGACTGTAGTATTGGCTGATAGTTCTTGTTTTATTTTTTTATTTTATTTTTATTTTTTTTTTTTATTTTTTTTTTTTTTTTATGACTGAGGTTTATTTGCCGTTAGAAATCTTGTGTTATCATGTATATACCGTATTTACTCATATATTTCTCCTCGTGTATTTTCACGTATAGTGGTTTCAGCATATGATTTAGAAACTTCTGATTTATGATAACAATGTAAAATGTATGTACAAACTGGAAATTATTTTGTGGACATAAAAAGAATATTACTGAAATTGATAAGTCCTTTGAAATACGTAATGTAATAATATTAGTACGTCTTTCATGTGTGCTTTTTAATATGCTATGTTCAACTTTTAAGCCGTTCTTTAGGAACAGTATACTCCGAGTATTTTTCCCATCCTAGTTTTTGAGTGGTGAAATTAATAGGAAAAGGAGGAAAATACATGAAACTACGGCATATGTAATATATGTTATGGAGCGCATTAAAGGTGTTCTTTAAAAGGAAGCCATAATTATACAGATTATGTAGTGCTCGTTTGTAAGTTCTGTAAAAGAAGGCCATAATAATACAGATTATAAAGCGCTCACATGTCAATATAAAATTCTGCATGCTGTCACTGGCATATTTTCATTCACGTTGTGCGTCCTCGACACATGCTGCCTAGATGCTACAAAAGTATATTTATCCATACTTATAATATCCTTAACATTTTTCTTATCATTCCCATTACTTTTACCGTGTAAATATTGTACTAAAGCGCATGGAATCCAAAGTTTCTCACAGAAGTTATCTAAAACCACTGATCCAGCATTTTTGGATTTTGATCAGCAGGAATGTCAATCTGTATTTAGAGGACAAGGAAACTGCAAAACAGTGAAAAAGCATGGAACTGTAAAAAAAGTCATGTGACAGGTATTTTTGAAAATGTTTAAAACAACAAATAACATTTATTACAGAATGTTTTTATATTTCATTTTTTATATTTCATTTTTCATCTTAACTTCTATACTAAGCAAATCAGTCATATTAAAATAAACATATAACAATACACAGTTTTATTCTTAACATGGTTGCACATATTAGATGAGTAATAAATGATGTATCATAAAAATAAGAAAATTGATGCTTGTGCTTAATTTTCATACGGCATTGAATTATCAAATGTATAAAATAAAATTGAAAGAGATATTGCCTACAATAAGTGAAACTTTTCGTACCTGTAATTTTTTAATCCAAAATTACTCGTCCTCCATTTTATCACAGCTTCATACTGGAAGTAGCACCAATACGTAATTCACTGTGTCAGCGTAACAACAAAATCTTTATAAATAAAGGAAGTTTTAATCTTGATGAGGGTAATTTAGATGTGTCAAGATTAATTCTGCAGTAAAAAACAGTAATTTCTTTTATGGGATTTGCCTTATACAGCAACACACTTGGCTTTGTCACATTTTTTTCCAATAGCTTAAACTTCTCGATACCTTCTAACAAAATAAAATCATTAAATTTGCACACATTTTAAGGTTACATTGAGGAATAATTTCATTTGGTATAATAATTCTAAGAAATACAGAGGCTGTTCACAGACTTTTTTGACGATGTATATTGTATTCACAAAACTAAATTACATAAAATTCTTGTGTTTTAAATGTTCTATTTGACATCTCTTATTCTGAACTACCTTTTGACACCGCAATTTCCAGGATAATAATGCCTTTTGAAGTGGCAGAAGAGATATTCTATCCCATTCCTCCCGAACAGCTTTCCAGAGTCCTGTTAGGATTTTGGGACAACGTTTGGATAATGCAGTTTTTAAAAGTCCGAAAGCACAAAAGTCCATAGGTGACACATCGGGAGATTTAGTAGGGATATCAGTGAAGGGTATGGCCTTGATACCAGTTTTTTGTTCCATTTCTTTTAGGAAATTTACAGTGGAATTTGATGTGTGACTGCTAGCTTTGACCGGATGGAGTCTCACGGATTGATGGCACTGTGGGTAAAGCGATGGTATTTCATTCAGAAAAATGGGCGATAAAATATGTTCTTGATAGTATTTGGAATTAACCTTGACATTGTTTTGCACTCTCTTTATTTTTAACTTGTCATTATAAGAAAAACCAGCAACAATCATGAATCCCTTAGAAAAACTTTCTTTCGATTCTTTGAACCATGTACTTAAATTTTTTTCTCCCCTTATATGATAATAAATGGCTCTTTTTTCTGTTACAACCATTTAAATACACCCATGCTTCATCTATTGTGATAATTGTTTTCCATTTTTCTTTGGATAAGTGTTTCTCATATAGAATTCTGCAGCGTGTCCTGCGTTGAGTGATATGCTTTGGAAGAAGACGATGCACATTGCATTAAAATTACATTAAGATTTAAATCAGTGTTTATCATTTTGTTTACAGTGGGCACCGAGCATTTTAATGATTTTGCAACTGTCCTTTGACTAGGGAGATTTTCTTTTAACATTAACCAACGTACCTTTGCAATAGTCGAAAATGTCCGTTTTTTCCTTGGATACTTGTTTGGAATTTTTGTCCCACTTGAGGCTCCAATTTGACGTTTTTTTCCTTTCTTGTTGATGATATTACCTATCGACGCTTTAGATATCACAAAACCATGACTCTCACATCGTTTTTGGATAACGGAGTATGCATATTTCTCTTCGTAAAGAGCGTAAATGTAGCCTTCGAACCACTGCTTTGTTAAATTCGCCATTTTGAATCAAAACAAAACTTTCAAGCCACAGACGATAATTTTGACTTTTAAAAACATAGTACAATTGCAATTACTACTTTTTCAGCAAACAATTTTTTATTACCGCTTACCAAAAAAAATGTGCAAACAGACTCTGTATAATAACTAGTTAAATGGTTTTCATTCTTCAATGAACACATCCACTGAAAAAAACGTAAGCATTGAAAAAAAACCTCCCACTGAAGGAAGACAAACTTGAATTAAACCCTCAAAACGCATTTCTTATTTGAAATCAACTTTTCCGTTTAAATCAAAGCCTTCCCAAGATGAATTTTGCCTATTTCTAAAGTTCAAGTTGGCGCGTTTCTCTTAGATTCACTTCTGCATGTCTTAAATCTCTACAACAATACCTTTTACCTTCACTCTATTATACTTTCAAAGTTGTTAACAAATCTTCGAAAAATATATTTAAAAACAATCAAAGAAAAGGCAGAATTGGTGATAAAGATTAATTATCCCTAGAAGATAATTAAATCTGCACGTGTTTCATTAGCAACGGAATGAAGTTAAAGGAGAAAAGACGACAGCAGCTTGTTTACCGGAATATATTTGGACGAGAAAGTATCATCAGCCGTTCTGGATGTTAAACAATTCATTCTAAATATATAAACGATGTTAGCTGTCACTTTGTTTTGAATCTATTGTCACAGTTATGCATCCGGTTTCTCTCAATGCATTCTTTGCTTTCTTTTTTAAAGGCAGTAGATTCAAAACTCGAAACTTAAGTTATTTTTACCGAGAACTGTATTCTTATTCAATCTTATCTCTTTCTTGTTACCTTGAAATAGCACACTAATATAGTATGTCACTTCTAGCTACCAACACCTTTCCCTGTAAATAACAGCGTTATCGATATAATTATTACTTCACAACAACAAGTAAAAGAGGTAGGTCTTAATTTGAAAATGTCACCTTTCAAACAACTGTAAGAGCTTGCGTATCTAAACTGAAAGAATCTGACGCTAATTCTCCTAATTTCCGGAAACGTAAAGACCGGAAACTTCAAGCTAAGGAACATCTATCTGCCAAGACATGGAAAATCTTACGCCTTGTGTGAGACTTATCCGTACAATACTGCGAGCTTGTTGCGCGTCATCAAATAATTGCATAACACCTGTTTAATTAATAAAGTGGAAGTGACATTCAGTGATTCAAGCCGATTTAATTGTTCATTTACTTGGACTGCGTTTCCGCTTTTGTGAAATGAATTTCCTAACTAAAATGGGTCGCTTTTGGTGGCGCTTTGTTCTGAGTTTGGAAAACAGGAAGGAAACATCAGTTATTCGCTAATTAAAGCGTGTTTGGTTTGTAATGGGTGTTGATTAATTTCGTCAACGCGTTCAAGGTATTGAGAAGCAACGCAGTTTCATATTCTTTTCATGCACTTACGTGAAATTTTGAATATAATGATGTCAGGCTTGCATTTACTTCGTATTAAATAATACTTAATAAAAAAATGAATTATTCCGACAGTTTTTTAGTTCGAATCAAACAATAATGCATAAATCAAGTTATGCATTACTGAAAAATAATAATTAATTAATCAATTAATTAAAAAACATACTTATGCATTTTGTTACCTCAAAAATATGTGCAGCTATTTAAAATCAATCATAATTCATCTAAAATTTAAATTAAACAATTTACATGTTGCAGCATAGGTAAATATCTGCTTCATTTATAATAATTTTCATGTTTTATCAGTCTTAAACGCCTATTCAGGTATAATAAATAGGCCTTAAACGCCTATTTATCAGTCTTAAACGCCTATTCTTAAACGCCTAGTCTTAACGCCTATTCAGTCTTAAAACTGTACAAAAACGTGTTCCCCTGCATTAGTTCTTAAAGAAAATTTTACATATTTCGGTATAGCTCAAGCGATAAAAACTTTCTTTTACCTGTTGTTTTTGATAACATTTGAAACAAAACTAAAATAGGTAAAAATTAAAAATGAGAAGTAAAAAGAAATTCACAAAAGATAATAGAAAATTATAGGTATGAAACAAGAGGAAAATTTACCAAATGTCTAACAAGCAAAGCTTCTTTTACAAAATCAAGTTAATTTTGCCGAACATTAAATTTCAAACTCTAGTGCTTCTCCTCTGTATTTTATTGTTATTGCAATTAATCGGGAGTCTTGACTATTCCGTTGCTGTAAAATTATTTCACTCCTTGAAGTACAAAATCGTGTCAATCCCCCTCGAAATATCTATATATATTTAGAAATTTTCTTTAAAACCAACATTATTATAATATTTAGAAATTTTCTTTAAAACCAACATAAATTTTAGGCTGAACTTCAGCCATTTTCAGCTTTTCCTGCTTTTCTTCAACACATAATGTAAAGATATCAAAGTTGATCAAAAAATAGTGGCAACATAGTGATAGATCTGAAAAGACTTTGATACCATAGGTATAATACAATACCCTTAATACAAACAGTCCCTTAATACAAACAGTCTTACAGTCCCTTAATACAATCGCTTGCTATGTCTACCACCTTCTGCCAAACTACTGGATGGTGTCGTCATGTCCACTTTTGTTGATGCTCCGCAGTGACCGTCCTAAAGCATGAATAATCTCTTCTCCGTTTGTTGAAATGGATCCTTTGTAGTGATTCTTTTACTTTGGCGAAGAGATAGTCATATAGCCTTCTATCCACCCAGTATGATGGATGTTTCAGCCTCTCCCATCGCCGCTGGCGCAGTAGATCCGCCACCAACATTCATATTATGACACCGCTGTACTACGTTGGTTTGTTTGGGGATTTTGGAACAGTTATTGTACGTTATTTATTGTTCTTTTTTTACAATTTTAGAGACATTAGGTATTTTGGAAGCAGGAGAGATGAAAAAGGAGCAATGCTCTCGCCGGGACTCGAACCACGGACCTCTCGAATACTCGCGTCAAATCAGAGCGTGTTGTATCTACTTCAAGGCCACGTTGCTAACTCTGATTCTGTAGCGATTAGAATTCTGAGGCGTTGAGTTAGTCTTGTTCACGTTACGTTTCAGGTTTGTTTACGTCGACTTCAAGTCAGAGCCAGCTTGCGCGACAGTTAAACTTTAACTGTCGCGCAAGCAAAGAGAAGCCCTTACGCTATACTTAATTTCATCAATTTTAAGTTTAATCATTACCTTTTGATTTAAGCCAAAAGTGTTGGCTTCTTTAATCACGAGTTGGTGCAGACTGTTAAACTTTGAGGTAATAAAGCATTTTATACATCATTCTCTTGACTTTGTAGTGCTTTAAAAGACTTACTAGAATCCACTAAAGAGTCTTTCGGTATGTCGCGTACATTTTATGATAGCTAAGACTACACGTCGTTACAAACTGTCATAATATTAGAGGGCATGTGATATATGATTGAGCTTATGTCTTGCACAAAAGTATTATTAAATAAAATTCTGCTTGTCTGTCTATTCATTTCTATAGACTAACTCGAATGAATCTTTATTCCAAATATTTAAACATACGTATGTTTTTCTTCATGTTTTCCTCATAAGCTTTCCGTAAATTCTGAATCTGAAACTTTCTTAAAGAATAAGTTAGTTAATTTCATGGAAAAGAACTCGGTTTTAAATTTAAGATCATGATGCTTAGCTGAAATCACGATTTTGTTTCTTTTTTTAACAAACTGTGCTAGGGGATATAAGTTCTTTCATTTTTCCTACGACTTACATTACTGAGTTTCTTAGTAATGTAGCAAAGGAAGCTATTTGAAGGTTGCATTTATATTTTGATGCTTTTTGAAAGCAATAATTAATAATCGCACTATAATTATTACTAGCGTTATAATAATTATTAATAATAATTACTATTAACGTTATAACTTTAATAGTATTGTAGAGACATTAGGTATTTTTTGGAAACAAGCAAGATGAAAAAAGAGCAATCGCCCTCGACGGGAATCGAACCACGGACCTCTAAAATACCATCCCAGTGTGCAGACCACCACACCACGAAGGCACGCTAGGAAGGTGGGAGAAATACCTTATAGTATAACGGCAATAATTATTATTAACGTTTACATTATTCTGATTATTAATAAAAGTTTATAAAAATTTTCTTTAGTTCTATCTTTTTACATGTACACTAAGTCTAGTTCTGTAACAAAGAGAAATCTAACAAGAATATTGCTCCCCCCTTTTTTTTAGTTTTTTTAAACGGCAATGACTTTGTTTCACTATATGTGAAACAAATGTATGGATGTAGAAAATGGCCATGCAACTAGACCATGCAGCAATAAAAAAGGAATCCTGTAGCTGAAATGATGGTGTATTATCTTCTCATTCTTTTTATATTCCTCCACTTGCACTCTGAAGACTGGATTACACCTTGCGAAACAGGTTGATTAGGACTGTCTCTAAGATGATCACTTCGAATTCCTTCAAAAATTAGATAAATACGAATTCCGCAGACTTGCAGCTCTTCACTCCCATCTTTTCCGTCATGACTATTGAACATTTTTACGGATAGTTCTTCCCCACATTTTTTATTGCATTAAGAGGATAATTATTTCTCAATATAGAAAGATTATGTCATTTCTTAATTCTTTTTAAAATAGCTACTATTGCCAAATGCATAGCGGCAATATGATGTTACTGTAATAACGTCAAGATCCTGAAATCCAATTTATGTTGGAGCCAAAAAATTTCTGTTTGCGTTGATAAATTAATTTTTAAAAAAATCCTTAAAAACCATATAATACCATCCTTCAGCAAACGGAACTTTTATACCACTTAAGACCTTCTATTATTAAGTTCTTAAAACTACTCTGAAGTGCAGTGAAAGGGTTTCCATCTGGGGGGAGCTGCTTTCCGCTATTCTTTATCAAGACTGTTGAAACCATTCTTTAACCCTAGCTCAGCATCAGATTCGTCTTTAATGACTTTATCATAGCCCTTGACTGTCTTGTAAGATGAGCATAAATTGTAGAAGTTTATTCAACGTTTCTCAGCTAAGTGCGATTTGAGTGGATTCTAGAAATATAATATTTAATTCTTATCGGATGGACAACATTTGACACTTCCACTCGAATATTAAATACCTCTTCAAGAGTAACTTCCGCGTGAAGAGAGTAATAAAGATGTAAGTATTTCGACAGTTTTATGATTATAGCCGAAACGGATCCATTGTCAGCAGCTGAATTTCATGTCCTCAGAAACTTAATTTCTATTTATATTTTACCTCCAAGAACCTACTTTATTTATTTAAAGAAGCGATTCTGTAATTATGTTTCAGGGAGCTGCAGGTTTTCAGGAAGCTAATTTAAACGTACTTTTCCTGTATTTGTTAATTTGAGTTATTTGTAAATGTTTTCAAATTGCTGGGCATGAGCTGTAACGATGATGTACAAAGTGCTGTTCCTTTAAAGCAAGCTAGAAATGTTTAAAGCCGAAATTAGATATGAATGCAAAGATTGGAAACAGATCACTTATTACTTTGAGACTTAAGATTCCTAACACATTTCCACAATGCCTCGCGAGTATTCTGCATAAGAAGATTAAAGATACCTCTTGAATCAATGTAGCTATTACATGGTGATGCAAATTACTGGGTATCTGAAATCTCAGTTAACTAAACGCCACAAACTGAGACTCAGTTAGCTAAACGCCACCAAAATTTTTGGCTAAATACCAAAATTTGTATGAATATTTTAAGACTAAGTATGACTTTTAAAAACATAGTATGATTTTTTTACGAGATTTAGTATGAATGTTTTAAGACTAAGTATAAAATGTTCATGCTAAGTTCCTCATTACGCCAAGAAGCTTAAAGATATTAAAAAAAACTTCTGTTATTATCTCACTGCATATATCTGTATAACATTCTGTATTTTAGTGCATCTAAAACATTTTAGCATTCCAACCACTGGGAAAGTATGACAATTTTACCAAATGTTCGAGCTTTATTTCATAAAAACAAAATACCATATTCTAATGGATGTTTTACTTTTCACAAAAGCAGTAAATATAAATAACCGTGCATGAAGAAGAATACGTCTTAAAATGTATAAAAAAAACTTTAAAATTTAAAAGATTAAAAAAAATGCAAAACAGCTGAGAAATTATATAAAATAATGCTTATATTTTAAATGAGTATTCAACGACCTCAATACAAATTTTAGAACTATTTTGTAATAACTTATTTATTGACATCTTCTAATGGAAAACTAAACAACCAGATTTCGTCACATCATCTTGATGTATAACAATCTGATATCTAACAGTAAATTTGTTGAAAACGGATCGTATTTTCGAGCACCTCCTGAGATTTTAGGTTATCTATAATGCACTTCATAAGGTTGAAATGAAACCAGACTAGACCTTAATTTGCAGGATAAGGAAAATTACCGTGAGTGAAAAAAGGATCATGACACGGAAGGCATGTATTTTCTTGGAAATAATAAACAAGGAAACAAAATCTGATTCTATATTTTATTCTTTATATCGAATTATCTTCAGTTTTTAATAAATAAAATCTATAACATACAAGTATCCATAAAATACCTATTTCTCAATAAAAAAAAAAGGCTTAATTATCAACACTTGTGTCATAAAAACTTCGATTTTAGTGAAAAGGTATGAATAGAGTCACACTCACGAAAAAGTAGTTATAAGTAATTATTAAAAAAAACTGACTTAGCAGGACTAAATCTTTTTGAGGAAAAATATAAAAATACCACTTAAAACGTTCTGAGTGTTGCCTTGTATTTACACCATAAAGATGAAATTTATATAGTTCAGTATTATGAAGCATAAATAAATCTTCCACACAGCCCCTATTTTAAAATGAGTTTCAATCCATTCTAAAACACTCATCCAAATTGAGTATGAGCGCACATATTCATATTTGTGTACAAACAGTTTTATCTGATTTATAATTACCAATGTCTGCACAAACAAATCAATTTAATATAGAAAATTGTAACTGCTATAACTGGTTAATTAATATAAGATACTCTACACTGTATATATAGAGAGAGACAGAGAAAAGATTGTAAAAGATAAACAGACGGAAACGGCCATATAAAATGATCTTTCTCTAAGACGACTGCTTATGTAATCAAGTAACTTTCAGGGACGAACGGATGAGAGGTGCCATTGTATGTTTTTTTAACCTTAAACGGTTCTATTTTACAAAACTGAAATAACCTTAATATCAGTATAAAAAATAAATAAATAAGGAAATTTTAAAAAAATAATTAAAAAAAATCTGGATGGTTTCAGATTTTAAATTACGTCTAAAGGGGCGTTTTTTAACATTATGTGTGTGTTACCTTTATTTATTAAATATCATGTTCTTCGCACTTAAAACATCAAATTCAGTTCAAGACCAATATCCCAAAACAATTTTAAAATGAGCATATCTTTAGAATTTCCGATACTCAGTCGCACGCGCTGGAGACAAAAATGTTTTTTATGTACAACGTTGCCATTGCTCGCTTTGAAATCCTCGAGTTTTTTAATAAAAAATTCGTTAAAGTTTTACAAAATATGAAATCGATAATAAAACAAATTTGGGCTTCCAGATGCCCATATTCGCAGAAGCATTACGTTATTCAAAATTTGATGGCTCTAGGTACCGTTGTTTTATCACAATGCGAGAAACATAACCTACATTTATGCAGATTCTTCATTATTAAATTTCTTTAAATATAATATAGGGCGATAATATTTGGTGGCAAGAACTTGAAATGGGAAACAACGCTTGTAGTGAATCAAGGCAAAATGCCCAAACGAAATTAATAGTCCTTCTGCGCAAACTGCCCCTTTGGACTAATAATATAAATAAATAAGATAAAAAATTATAAATTAATATTAATACCAATGAACCAATACATGAATACTATTTAATTTTTTTTTACTGATACCTATATTATTTTTCTTTGTTTATAAGAGATCTACTGATGTCAGTTCTGATAGAAATCAATAGAACTGGAATCCTTGTAAACAAAGCTTATAAATTTCAAAATAAACCAGTACAAACCAACAGCAACTTCTACTCACACTTATGTTAGTTGTAGGGATATCAGTAGAACACTGTTGATACCAATAAGAAAAACCAGTAAAGATCAGAAAAAGTCAAATAGAAACCAGTAGAATGTTTCTGATTTTTATGAGAAATTTTAGCGCCGTGTATCATACATAATTAAGTTTACATATAATTGAAAATTTTGCACGTAAGACATTGCTAGCACTTAATAATGCAATAAAACGGTATTCTCCATACAGCAATACATTATAGTATACTATATTCCCGGATATACTGTAGATATTCTAGATAATGTAGATACTATACTGTAGATATTATAAAATATATTGTTCGTTAGTAGACTTTTTCTCACATTTATGAAATTAAGGCAGTCTGACATTTTAACTTAATCTATAGTTAAGAATACTTACGATGAGTGGAAAAAGGAGAAACGGAGCTCTTAATACTAGATTTCATAACATAACTATTTCAAGCAAGGTCAGAATTAAGAATTACTGATTTTCATAACACTTTAGCACGCTAGCAGTTTTCAAGTGTTTTTAGAATCACTAGTTTTTCATTCTGGACTACTTATTACGATAAATAGAACTTGAAAGAACAAGAAAGCTAAAGTGACAGTTTACTTATGATCATAATGCGAATGTTAGGGCTAACACTGGGAAAAAGAATAGGCATGAAAAAAAAAAAAGAGATAACTTAAATATTTTATGACCATTAATAGCCGAGATTTCCTGCCAACATATTCAAGCTCATCAAGATTATGTGTGAGCTCAGAGTTTGAAGAGATTCCTGTAAGCTGAAAATTCGCGTAAGATCCAATTCGCAGAGAGCCGTTCCATACTTTATATTTAATTCCATTTGTCCCAAACGATCATGCAGTTGCGTGGGAATATAAGTATTGGGTGCGTTTGAACTGCTATATTTCGATTATCTTACGGACAGTTGATGCTTCACTTGTATTTCGAAACTTGTGGTAATTTTTCCTTCTTTGTCCCTCTGAACCGCGGATACGAGTGGACGACTGCAAGTAGATAGTTTATTATTCAATAAATTTCGGTGTGAATTTCATAAACTTCACATTAAATTCATTGCCATAATGTTTGTTATTTCTCGGATATGCAGTAATACTTAGAAGTAAATCCGCAGATTATTGTCAGCGGGAATTGAAGCTTTATATTGTTGCGTTCTACGGGTTCGTGGATTTAGAGTGACTGATGGCAACACTTGATGAAGAATCAAATCCACAATTTATTCGTCAGCATTGTACAGGGCGGTTCCCAAGATGCGCTACAGCCGTCGAAAAACTACGACAAACACGCTGAAACAATCAGCAACACAGCCTTCATACTATCAGGCTATAACGGTGAAGACACCTTCAAAGTACTAAATTACAGCTCCCGACTTGGTCGATAGCTATCGAGCTAATCTTTGAGCTCAAGACACTACTAGTAAACTCACCATACTCAAGATACTCTCGATACTCTGCGTACAGACAGGGGTGTATATAGCTTTCGACCTGCCTTAATTGGGCGACTTCGTACCAAATCTAGCAACCCTAATCTCGCTCTGCGGAGAAGCTGTCTTACCGCAACTGGATATTTCACAACATTTTGCGCATCTAACTCAAAAATTCATATCGGGTTCGGAAACTCTGATTGGATGGGGCTTAAAATCAAAGATCACTTAAATTACTGCGGACAAATGTGCTACTAATAAGCTACTCAGCCATTTTCCTAACTCTAATTTGTTTCCGTTTTCTGTTTAAGTCTTTATCTAATAAGCTACTCAGTCATTTTCCTAACTTTAATTTGTTTCCGTATTCTGTTTAAATCTTGCCATTACCCTTAATGTTTGGATTTAGAAATTTATCTTCGTAATTTCCTTTTTATTCATAAGGGTCAAGAGGATTTTATAATTCCACCATTTATTTCCATCTTAAGACTCCATTATATTAAAAATATATAGATATTCATAATAGCTGTTTTCATTTATTATTTCTGTATTATCATTATTATATATTTCATTTAGAACAGTGATGTGAAACTGATGGCCGCATGTGCCCCAGAATCAATTTTATGCTGCTCAAAAATACATTTCAGTTCTGTATTTGTTGCAAATACAGTATTGCAAAGATTTCAAGATTTTAGTTACTGGAATTCCGAGTATACATTATTTTCACTACCATTAAAAACGAACATGAGCATCGAAAGTCTATAACTGGCGCTAATTAATTTACAACGGGCTCTAAATCTTATTCAGAGATTTGAGAACAGATTTCATTAACATTTATGCGCAAATTTCTAGTCAAAAATTAAGTAAACTCAGATAAAAATGTTTGCACTGAGTAAATTACTTCGTGAGTGTAATATTTATAGGTGAACAGCTTTTTTTTCACAGTTGAAAATTAATAAGAAAATAACCCGATTGACCGATGAGCACCTACAATCCACGATGTAGATTGTTTCTGGTAATTTCTGTCCACAAACTTAACCAGAACCGAAACACAATCAAGTGTCAAGCTGTAGTAATAAAGAAACTCATATGTATTTATATTTTGGTTATATTTCGGTAAAAATACACAAATATGTGTATTTTTATTTATGCGACGAAGGAAATTTCCCATTAGAGGCCATTAGCGGTAAAGTTCCTGAACGCTGGTAGCTCGGTCCGAGGTTCGAATCCTGGCGAATGGGCTGGCCGCATGGGCGTTTTCGTGGTTTTCCTCATATGTAGCGTGTATATGAGCCAGTCCTCCACGAAGGCATCCCTTCCCTTAAGCTGATAACCCTCAATGGCTTTGCCATAATTAAATAAAACCAACCCGAAACCAAAAATCCAATTAAATTTAACTGGGGGACTGGGCCATCAGGTGTTTTCAATTCTTTCATTATGCCCGCATGTAATTTAAGTTTGATACCACTGATTTAGAAAATCTGTTTCAATCCAATTCAAATTTCGTTCTTTCTTTAAAGATGTAGATCTGGCTGGGAGAAATTCCAAGAAGTGCTAAATATGTGCAAGAAAAGACAAAGAAGTATTTGTAAAGACCTTAGAATGAAACGGCACTAGTAATTTATTTTCCGTGACTTAACCTCTAACTTTTTCCAACTTTGAGTATCCCGTGGCGCTTTCATATCCAATTCCGAATGATAATATGCAAGAGCATGAGTAATTCAGGATATTATCGAAAACAATGAATCTTTTTGCGACCAGAACGAAAGGGCAAGTGTGGAGTTTGCCGCCTTTTTTAAAGCTTCCTTAAAAAAGGCGAGTGCCAATAGCGACCGCTGTCCATTCAAACACCGCGAGGTGTCCAGGTATTTGTTCTTTGATAAATGGCAACCGCTCTCCTCCAATCACGGACTAGATAGCTTTCGTGTTCACGCTGTTCATTCTCAGGGGGGGTTTAAAGATGCATTCGGTGAACTTTTTGCTTCTTCTAAACGTGTTCTTAGTCTCATCATTACGGAACGTTTCGACAGTTCCAATTAGCTAGCCAAACCATGAGGTCAGGTAGGTTAAAAGTTAAAAAAACGCACGCGCGCCCATCCCCTGTACAAAGGAATGAGAATGTATGGGGGGTACCTGTAGGGATTGGGTAATTCATCTTGTTTCCCTATCCCTTGTTCCAGACGTGTAGGTTTCTTGAACAAATACTGGGATTTAATTATCTAGCTAGCACACTCCGCGCATCTGAGATCATCAGTCATCTATCTCTAAGTAGTGAATTGCAGCGCTTTGTTGCAAAACCTCTCTTCATTTTCATTTATTTTCTTCCCCCATTGGAAATTCTGTGCAATAATGGGTGAGAGTAACACCTACAGGTAAATGCATTGGCGATGATAACAAATAAGGCTGGAAGTTGTGAGTAATGAGATAATTTTGCCACATTTTACTCATTAAGTTGGCTTATTTTCGAGCCTGAAAATAAGAATACGTAAGTTTCAGTCCAGTTGCGCGATAACCTAAGGCGTTTTCCTAAATCATTATAAGTAATAAAATTAGTTCCGCAAGAATTAAAGTAAAAATTATGCCACAAGAACCATTACACTGAACATTTTAAAAATATTTAGTAACTGTACCATTTCAGCGAATTTTTGTCTGATACTTATATTACTGTGTAGCTAGAGTTTCTTAATAAATAAGTTACAAAGTTGCTTTGGTTTCATGGATTGCATTTATCAGATGAACAAAGGACTTAATTTTTGAAACTGCAGACACTATATGATGAAATACTGTAATCTGATTAATTAATTAAGAAAGAGAGGAGATAATTAACTTTAAAGCAGGTTTTGCCTACAGTCAATATGTTTTGCTCATAACTGAAATGTATATCCTGAATTAAACCAAGATCTTATATGCTAATTAAATTTTTTTTAAAGCTCATTTTTGAGTTATTGCATATACCTCCTTATTGACTCATATATTTACTTGTATGACAAAAATGACTGGTTTATTTCTAAGTATAATCAAAACATCATTTCCTTCCAAATCTGAAATTGTTTTTAACAATCAATATAATTACCTCTTATGGCAGAAAAATATAAACAATATACAAAATAAATATATTCAGGAAAAGATAACTGATCAACGCAACCATCTTAGCGTAATTTGGCGATATTTTACAGATTAAAAGGTAAAAGTTAATTATTGGGAGCAAGTTGGTAGTTTTCGAGCCGTTTTTTAGAAAGATTCCTAAATTATCGATATTTATCATAAGTCAGTAAACGTTATCAACATATGAAAAGAAAATATACTTTGGAAACTTAAAATGCAAATTTAAATTGTTGTTTAAATAATTATGTGATACACTAAAAAAATAAAACACTTACATTCTTCTTCAAATCTTTCTATAATTTTTTCGCTCTGTTCTTCTCCCAAAGTACACAGCGATCTATTTTCGCTTTAAAAAAAATCAAAGAACTGCGAAGACTCAGCTTCGTGCAATCCACGATAACGGCGGCTATCTAAGGAATGCATTTCCTCGTTGTTCCCCTTAGAAAATTTTCATCAAAATTCTGTATTCCTGCAGAAATTTTACTCCAGTTTCATCCATTGCTGGCAAATTTTCCAAGCTCATATTTTAAAACTTAAGGCAAAATATATCGCGATTTCTTCATAAAAACCATTTGAACTTAAAATGCAACAAAAAAGAACGCAGACCAAAATGGCGGCGTTCCATGACTAAAGGATTATTATGAGCATGGTTGTCGGAAGAATGGTTATGCGAATGGCTGACAGAGTTTAGTGCATTCTGAAAATTTGGCGACTTCTATTAAAGTAGTTGCGTTAATACGTAAGTACCCAGAAAAATGTATATTATAAATAATAAGTTTATTGACGAAGGTAACATGCAATATTATACTATGCTTCATACAACGTTTTTGATGTAGTAAATTCAGTATTGTATAGTTAATATTATTTTAATTACGTAATTATGTTTTGTTTTTGAAATTTTACCACAATCAAGAGAAAGAGTTGCATTCAGTTTTTAATTTTGAAAATCATGTGAAAAATACCGAGTTTGAAAATTCGCATGTACGCACATGAGTTGTTGTTTTATAGAATTTTTCTTTCTATTAAATTTCATGAAAAAATTCTTAAAATTAATTCTTCTGTCAACAGTTGATTGCCATCTAACTCTGAATAGATACAGTAGGAAAAATTTAGTGTTTTTTTGTGTGATTTTTTTTAAATTATCATGTAAGCACAATTGTAATGAATCCTCTTTTTTAGGCAGTTTCCCTTAGAAAGTCCTCCACGAAGATATCCCTCCCCTTAGGCATTAAACCCTCGAGTGTTTTCCCTTAGTTAAAATAAACAAACCTCTTTAAAATGATAACCCATGGCTCCAGATTCTTTTGATCTTCTGTAGAGGGCTGTCTGAAAAGTCGTATTCAATACTTATGTTTATTTTCTCAGAAATACTAGGCAACTTTAGACAAGAACACCACGAGATTTTTTTCTTGCGTTATTAACACATGCCGTCACCATTATTCTGAAAATATCTAGTATTCAGCAGTGACAAATTACTGTTATTCGCAATCAAATTGTGTTTTCTAAATTTTAGATTTTTTAAAAATTCAAAACTAAAATCACTGGAACGTTAAGGGTTTGCTTTGACTTATTTTATTACGGCAAAACTTGCAAGGGCTATCTGCCTAAAGGAAGTAATGTCTTCATACAGGACCTTCTAAGAGAACCTGGGGTCTATCCACATTACACGGGGAGAAAACCACGAAAGGACTGTTAAGAAATATTTGAAATTCAAGCAAAGTATTATAGTGATCGTTTTCGAAATACTAGTAATGAATAAATATATAAATGATAAAAAATTGACCCTTTTCCATAACCAATTCTTACGAATTTTGTGTATATAATAATTTTAGTGAAATTATATGAAACTCTAGTATTCTTTTGTATAATGGAACTCGAAATGCTTGAAGACACGAAGCTCTGCAGGAAAAGTAAGATTTGAGGGGCAAGTCTATTTAACATTGAGGTACATGCCTATCTCGCTAATTTGGAAAGATATTGCCAAGCGGTAAAATCACTGAACAATGGTAGTCTGACCCGGGATCGAAGCCCGATAAACGGGCTGGCTGTATGAAAGTTTTCGTGGTTTACTCCATGTGTAACATGCATGCAAACCAGTTTCCTTTGAAAGATTCCCCACGAAAACATCTCCCTTCATAAGCAGAAAACCCTCGAGGGGCTTTGCCTTAAACAAATAACCTAACCTAATCTTTTAAGGTATCTATGTATGCATATTAATTCATAATCCCACTAATAAATTCCAGTGTATTCCACCAGCTTCCCAGTCACCAGTTATTTAGTGTTCCAATCAATAAATCCAGTATATTTCAGTGTACTGCTAACATACCTCTCCAAACTTTTACCGAAATCCTTTCATAACTTAACAGCAACACAAGGATTGCGTTGATGAAATTCTGATCTCCAAGACATAAAACAATTTAATTTTTCGTCTTGCGTGAGGAAAGTAACAGAATCGCAGAAAGTCTTATTTTTATTAAGGCATTTTTTTGCCAAATGTAGCTTCACTAAGCCATAGCTTTCTTCTGAAAATCCCTATATCAATACTTCAACCCTCTATATTAATATTTCATATTTTTTATGATGCACTGTTTGAGTACTTAAATTGAAATCAGAAAATGCAGATATCTTTAGAAAGTATCCCTTGGCTGGTCCAGCACGATTTCTTTTGGCACATTCAGCGACTTGCCTTTCTTCTCACCTAGTCAGAATTTTTGGTCTCCCGGTTCTGACTTTTATGCTCATATCTTTTCAATACACATTGCACGACAAAATTTAAAATTATTGTTACTTTCGAAATTTGTCTTTATTCATGCTGATAATTACTTCCATTTCAACTAACATAAGCTCTCATGTAGTTCGTCCTTTTAAAACATAAAAGAAACAACTTTTCAAAATTTAATACTTTGATACTTTCAAAGAATGCGCATACAATTACTTTGATACTTTTCGTCGGTATACTGGCTTGCAGCAGGAGATATTTTCCTTGCTCTTCTTTAACAGTACCTTAGACAGAGATTCCCGTTTAGGGCCTGACCTTTGTGAAATCCGCAGCTAAGTGTATCCTCTAGATGAGGTGAATTTGTCGGGAAAGAAGTTTTGAGCACTTTGTCTCTCGAAAGCAAACCGGAGGCTTGGAAGCTAGCCAGGTGAGTTCCTGCGACGAAATCCTGAGATGTGGGTTTATTTGCAAATTATGTACAACGATCACTCAAAATGCACAGAAAATTACGTTCCATGCGATGGGAACGAGAAAGAGTCTTTCATGAGTCATAAAATTGAAGAATTCTTCAATTTCTTCAGTTCTATCAGCGCACAGAAGTAATGTGTTGTCATTGGTTATCGTGGTCACATGGGTTTGAGTGAAGCAAATGAGCAGCATAAAGTCTAATAAGTATATCCTCCTCCAGAAATCAATCTCATAGGTCAAGGCTGTCAGCGAAGTTTGCGGGGTTGTTCCTTATTGATCTATTAAGGAACTTTTCATTTATCCTGGTGATAAATTTTGCAATGGATTCCATCTTCAGATCTGAATGCAGGCTTCTATTGTGAATGAAATAGGGAGCGTTTGCGATGATCCTTAGAGCTTTGCTCTGGAGAACCTGAAGTTTCTTAACCTCCTTATCGCTGGCGTTGGCCCAGGCGGGGGAAGCATATGTAACAATACGTCTTATGATCGATAGGTATAGTCTCCTCTTCAGATTTAATGTGAGTCTATCACTTTTGAGCAGCATAAATGTTAAGTTATTTATTTAGTACAATTCAAATTTAAATTTTGAAAGGTCCAACCACATGACTAATGTGTGTGGGTAAGGCTTATAACATGATGATCAGGCGAAAAGCCTTTCAAAATTTAAATTTGAATTGTACTAAATAAATAACTTAACTAAACATTTATGAAACTTGGGAGTTTGCGTACTGCATGTGCTCATTAAATCTAGAATTCTGCAGTTTGTTCGGCAGCCGAATACTTTCATGTGGGAAATTTAGTTTTTTCTATTACTTATCGGTATAATCTTCTTGAATTTTTTATTAATTTATTTTTATTTTTGCATGTAATATTAAAGCACAAAAAAGAAAATTTCAGCTAATATGTGTATTTTTTATTTTTACTACATTTAGTGTTTTAAATCATTTAAAGTTCCAATTCGTGTAAGGTGGCAAAATACTTTTGAGACTCACTGTATACCTTTCTACTGAAAATTATTTAGCGCGTGTTGTCCAAAAACGCAAAACGTTATTTGAATATTTGAATACGGCAAAGTATCCGAGGGCTGTCTGCCTAAGGGGGGGGGAATACCTTCGTTAAGGAAAACTGGACTGTATTTAGGTAACCCTGAAGGAATTCACGTAAAACAGCCATGCATCCACCATGTTCGACTGAGCTCGAACACGGTTCCGTACGCATCAGCAGCCGAAAAGTCGCCGAATACTGGTAGTTCGGTCCAGGGTTCGAATTCTAACGAACGGGCTGGTTGCATGCGCATTTTGTGGTTTTTCCTATGTGTAACGTGTATACGAGCCAGTTTTCCTTAAGAAAGTTCTCCACGAAGGCATCCCTCCCCTTAGGCAGAGAGCCCTCGAGTGCTTTTGCCATAATTAAGTAAACCAAACCAAACCAAATGGAGCCCGAGTCCAACTACCAATATTTAGAGCTCTTTAACTACTCGACCACATGTGGAACTCTATAACGGAAAGATCTTGTTCTTTAAATATTTATGGATTTAGCTGACAAAAGTAATTAAAAGCTAATGAAATCTCATCTTTAAGCGATGAAGTATCAGAATGGCCTTGAAAGAAAATGACAGGTAATAAACTAATTTCCCCTCAATTTATTTCGTTTTAAGATAAAACTGCTATAGTGTTGCAAGCTAATTTTGTCAATCTTCGTTAATCTTATCCATAGAAACGTTAATATAGAGATAGAACTGATAAGTTTCCACAATTTCCATCGCTGTCAACAGCATTCTATTCATTCACTCAAACCTCGATCCCAATCAGCAGAAGCTCAATTTTAAGCAAACAGGCAGTAACGATGATCACTTGGTAAAGTGTCGATAAAAAATAAAAACTCTCAGAACACGTAGGCTTGGAAGCAGTCAAAAGATACGGGTGGGTCTACGCTATGTATCACACAGCTCCGCCCATTCATATTCAAGTTAATGATGCAATAATTGGCGAGTTATCTGTCTTTGGCGTATTTGACACTCGTTTAAATTAGCATTTTAGCGATAGTTTGGCTATACAGAACGAGGCGAAGAAATTGCTTTCACTTAGTGTTGAATTTCTGCATGTTATTATTTTGTTAAAATCTATGTGAACTAGGCTTGAACACTTAGAATTTATTTTTAAGTATTTTATTTAAAGCTTAAATTTGAATATCATTTTTTTACTTTTAATAACAAGAATAAAACAGCATTGTTTACTTGCAATTAAAATGTAGGGTTATTTTCACGCTCGAATATTACAATAATACGAAAGTGCGTTGCATTTTACAGGCAAATCGGTATAAACTTGAACTTATAATCTGAAAATACATTTTTAGTAAGTTTTTAGTCTCCTGATTTTTCATCTATAATTATATATATACTAGCAATACAAGTTTTCCGCCGTGCGAATTTTAGGGGATTTTCTGAGATTTCCAGAATGTTCAACAAATCTGGGAATTCCAATTTTTACCTCTTAATGCTTTTTTAATTTATTTTTCGAATTATTTTTCATATTTGTATGACTTTGATATTACCTTCCATGATAATTTAAGAAAAGCGTGCACTGCAAAAACAGCCCTTTTCCAAAATCTAAGCCAGAACTTTGAACTATCCCTTGATTTTGGTTAGACTTCCGGCATACTGGAAAAGTTATTTTTGTAAGTGATATTAACATTGCATTTGAATAATAATAAATAGTTTTGACACTTAAGGCTCCCTTCTATTATTATTTTTTCTTATTATCATTATTTCAAAATATACTATTTAATCATGAAACTTGTGAGTATTTTATATCAGAATGGGGTTCTTTCGAATGGAAATTTGATCACATGTGAATATACATATACAACTTCGTGACTAGTTTATTAATTGTTGGCATCACGTCAAAATCGAAGACCTACACCTTTGTTTACGTTTACCTTTATTTTATGTATTATTTTTCGATATTTTACACTATGATATAAGAAACAGATTTAATATTTTATAAGACTAATGAACCAGATTTACTTTGCAAAAGGAGAGAAACCATACTTCGATTTTTCTGACAACCAAAAACTTTCTCCTAGAAACAAAGATTTCTGCAGAACGTGGTAACGAGGAAATAGAAGTTTCAATTTTAACAATGAATGACACAATTTTCGATTTGTTACGTTACGTTTTCGTTGACAGAATTATTTTTTTCATTGAAATCTTACAGTAAATCCTCAACCCGCAGAGTTTTTCCAGAAAATATTAGTGTAAATCTCAACCCGCAAAAATTTCATGAAACTTGGCGATTTCTTCCACGATCGCCTCCACTTCGAAACGTTAAAGGCATTCCTTAATAGTAACTGACAAACATATTCTGTAGAAGTGACGTTCTTCGAATTCCCGCAAATTTTCACCGCCGAGTTTCCATTTTGAAGTTGTGTCAATATTATTTTCCTACCATTCTAGATAAATAGCCTTGGAATGTTTCACAGTCAAACAATTTAATGTATTAGAATACGGTTGACATGAAGTCAGCTAAGGCACTCTTGGAGGGAAAATGTATTAACTAACTTTTCCCTATGTAATTGCTTTTAATTGTATCGCCGAAATGTCTAACCAAGGAAGCATGATTTTTTTTTCTTAGACATTTGCCTTATAATACATACTTCAAATACTCTGTATATAGAAAGCTTAGCTACATCAGTCTTTCTTAATATAAACAATGGCTAGCAAATAGCAAATCTTAGACTCGAAAAAGTTTAATAATTACTTGAGTATGAATATTAGAGGTCCTCAACATAAAACATGGAATTTATATCTGAGAAAATGTTAAATAAAATTATTGAATGATAAATATATTTTAGTTGTGTATGTGTCTCCTAATGTAGGTATTTAAATACAACAATCTGCCAGAATATGAAAAAGATGTTGGTTAGAACTTACATGTTTAGTGAAAATGAAATAGTTTTCGACTAAAAGGGTTAAAGATGTTTTTATCCAGCAGCTGCTTTTTATTGAGTTATTTTCCTTTTACAAGCAATATCTTTCTTGGATGCATACGTAATGTTACACAATTAATGTTTTGTTAGTTACAACTTTTTAAATAATACTTCCTTTCTTTCTTTTATTATTAAACATAGCATATATTTATGACAATTTTGAAATCTCTCGGAAGAAAATCCATTATCCACCTTTAGTCTTCTATTAATTACAGCATCTCAAATAAAATTTTTCCGTAACCTTATAGGGTTCCTCACTTTTATCTTGTTAAATGTAATGTCGAGGAACCTAGTGAACTGCTAAGCGAATAATCACTTAAGTCCAAGAACAGACACGTAAACTTCAAGAAGGGTTAATTAACCTTCATTTGAATAAAATAAATGATTTAACAGCCGGCCTTAGGTATTAACCTTAGGTAATACAGGAAAGCCTCCACTTGGGCTTAAACTCAAAAAGTAAGAAATAAGAACTAACTAATTAATGACTGACTAAAGAGATTTAGCCGAAGCTAACACAATTCTAAACTAGTTGGCCCATAATATTAAATTAGCCAGCGAAGCTATCAAAAGGCACGTAATACGGCCGAGTGTAGTAACAGTTTAGGGAGACGTATCCCAAAGGCAACCGCGCGATATTCAAGAATCGTAAGTCTCTCTTTTGAAATTCCGTTCCGTTCCGTTCCGTTTGCTCTTGCCGCCGCATCTAGCTTGCAAAGCTGCAAGCTGTATAATCTTTGTCAAAGATAGTGGAACTTGATTTAAATACTATTCTACTTCAAATTTGCATTTAATGCTATTCTGAAAACTCATTCTGGTAGGGAATTGTAAGCTGAAGCTAGGAAAGAGAGGAAATAAGCATAAGTATAAAATAGCTGTTATAAAATTAAAATATACCTTACAACCTGTTACTTTTAGTAATTCGTTATAAATTCTATATCTTGCATAAAGACTCCAATTTTCCATTAATTGGCCCCATAAAATTTAAAATAAAGTAACTTACCCAAACATATATTAAGGCGATAAAAATATGCAACTTTTATATGATGAAGAAAAGAGAGAGAGAGAAAGCTGAGATAAAATATGCAAATATAACGGTGATAAGGCAACGATAATAAAATATGCAAAGTTGCAAGCGGTGCAAACCAAAGTAAATAGAAAGCTGACTATATCAAAGAAAGGGAGACTACAGTAAGGCAAAGAACTGATATAAATAGCATTTGGCACTCAGTAGATAAATTTTTTCAACCTCATTTCGTTGACTGAAAGATATGACTTAGAACAGTTTTCGTTAGTAAAGAACCGCTAAGAAGTAAAGATGACATCAGTGGAAAGACCAAGTAAACTCGCTGGAATTAATATTGAGCTATTTAGAAAGAAAATGGTATTTCTAGGTTCCGACTACAACTCAAAGTCTATATTCGGAATCATACAGTACTGTGATTCCAGTAGTCCAAATACTTGGCTTTCTACTCCGCTTCGATAACTCTAACTAATCAATAAAATTCATTTTTTAATATCAGTTCCTTGTGGTAATGGTGTTCCCTCTAATATCAGTCGTTTCTTTTCATGGTAGCTCCATGTGGTTAATTCAAAGTCTCCCAAATTAAAAGCTAAAAAACCTTAGTAGCATTATTTAACCTTAGCATCAAATTTTGAAGATTTTCGAAGCAACTTTCATGGCAGAGGTAAAATCTTTTGTACCAAGCTACCATTCTCCGTCTGCTATTAGAAGTTATTCAGAATTGCAGGTTTAAGACGCTATTTATGGAAATGAATTTTAAAGTTTACGGAGCTGTGAAGATCTAACATTTAAGACAGGCGAGATTTCTGGTTCCACTTTTCACAAATTTAGGCAAATTTACAAAAAGATGAAAATATGTAAATATTAACTCCTCATGATGAATCATGACGAAAGGAGCATCACGATGAAATGATCACCATGATAAATATGACAATATGTAAATATTAACTCATGATGATGAATCATGACGAAAGGAGCATCATGATGAAATGATCATCCATACGAAAGGATGAAATGAGCATCATGACGAAATGAATGAAATGATCATTTTGCTTAAATTTCTCCCTTTTTAGTTAGTAATGCAATTAACAAACGAGATGTGAAGGAAGAGCATAATATAATAATCGAAATATAATAATCGAATATGTAATACTAGAATATATAATAATCGAAATGAAATAAAGTAGAAAAAAAAATTAAACCAAATAAAATAAAAGAAAGAAATTTACTTTTGAAAATGCCTTTCATTTGTTTAAATGTCTCCTTAACAACTACGTTTTTTACTTGAATATAAAAACGTAACCAGATACGAGTCTAGAGATTCTTACTGCGAATTTCTTAGAGCTCAAGCATATCTTTTACTTTGCAATTTTGTTTAATTCTGGGTTGACTTTTATTCTTGATTGTATCTCATTGATATGCATTTTAAAATTTCACAGGAAATTCAATTATCTTAGAAGTTTTGTTTCTGGTTAAGTAAATAAGTACGGAAAGCTTACGCAGTTTCCATTTGCCTTAGGAGAAGTGCTTTGAAAGACGGTTTTGTGCGCCAAACTGTTTCAATTTCGTTTTGAACTAGGAAATAAAATTCTTGAACGCCAAAAAAGGTCTCTCAAAATGAGTGCCTATACATCAGAAAGGACAAGATTCCTTATTTAAAAAAAAACCTTTCTTATCTTCTACAGATCGTTTCATATTCGTACATACAAAGAAGCTTGTAAACTTTCAATTTGAAAATAGAATTTAATATACCTAAATCATAGCACATAAAAATGTGCTATGATTTAAATTAAAATTTTATTTAAATTTTAGTTTTTTATTTTAGTAAGAGCATGATGATTTTACTTTAGTTATCATGTTGTAATAATTGACGAGAATCCAATTATTACAACCATTTCCACTATGTGTACATTTTAATGGCCCGCTAACTGCTTGATGAAAAATTCATTGACTATCTTAAAATAATTTGTTTGCCAGCAATATACATATTCCGAATACGAATGTTAAAAGCAACGCTTTTAAAATCAAATACATTCAAATATAACTAATGAAAACGAAATACTAATCTAATGAAATTAATAATAATCTAATGAAAATTTGCGATAAAATATTACAAATTAAAAAAGGCAAGATATGAAAGTTTTGAAAGAGATGATGTTCTCCAAATTAAATTTATAAAGAAAAGCGCGAAGTTAAAAAAAAAGTCTGCCATGAAAAGCACTAGCGATTAAAACGGCAGGAGGAGAACTGACGTTTCATGATGCATTATAAATTAAATCCGTAAAAAAGGTCTTTATTTTACAACATATTAAAACTTCTATTCACAAACTTCTTTAAACAGAAATCGAACCTCTCGCGGACTTATAAATTCTCATTCGTCTAACCGATAATAAAGTAATATTCTAATGCAATTATTTTCCCGTTTTGTCCAATCAAGGATGCATTTTAAATGAAAGGTTAGAGTAGGTTAATTTATAACGCAAAGCACACTGAGGTTATCTGCCTAAGAGTAGAGGTGCTTTGACTTTATTGTGAACATTCTAAGAGAAACTGACCCTTATTCACACCACATATGCAACTAAGCACAATCACCTAAACCCTGGATCCATTTACCAGCGTGAACTTTTCAAATAAAGACCACCAGCAGCTGAATGATAAAGTCACCGAACACTGGTAGTTCGATATGGCTTCGATTCCAGGCGAACGGTCTAGCTGCTTGAGAGTTTTCGTTGTTTCCCCATGTGTAATGTAGATCCCTCCTCAAAAGCACCCCTCTCCTTAGGCAAATAGCCCTTCGCGTGCTTTGTCGTAATCAAATACCATATTTTCCTTCCTAGCTTTTTAGCGTTAGGCTCCGATTTTTTTTTTTTTTTTTCCCGCTTCCTTTACCCTTACTCTGTTGTACATAGTTTCTCCCTCTGAGGGCTAGTTTACTGGCAAATTGTATTTTCTTGATTCATTTTATTTTTATTCAGTGTTTTCAAATTTGTATTTGCATTTTCGTATTATCATTTTCTTCCATTTTATTTTCCCTTGCATTTGTTATTTGAAATGTATTTTGTGCAGATTCTTCGTTAAACTGCTCGTACACAGCAGGTTTTTCTCACACTAAAAAAAAACTCTCCAAACATGTGATTACACTTTAGTTCTATTATTTACGTTCCAGTTTATCTACTGCTGACGTGTTCAATGTTCCGAAATCCGTTCTTTGTTCGCCCCTCTTCGCCTTCGTTCTCCGGACGTCCTTGCTGAGAATTCTGCTTAAGACTCATTTATCTGAGATGTCCTTGGGGCTTTACATGGCAACTGAGACGGACCCGTCAGATATTGTAATGCTAATATTACTAGATAGGTATTATTATTATTGGAATTCAGGTTTCTTTTAAAAATTATATTGAGATAGTTATCGGTAGTTTACACATGACTACTTTTCATTTTGTATATTCTTAGTGGAACGGTCTTCTTCGGAAGTTAAATTACTCTTATAATTTTTCTCTCTCGATTTTCGAACACTAAAATTAGTTAAGATAGGGGAAAAAATATTCGAAAAATTGCGGTAAACCAAACCAAGCGTTTTAAATAACAGAATGAATTGAAAAATGGCAAATGGCCCAAATATAATGTACCATACACATACGTAAGTAATGATGTTTGAAAGAATGAACATTCTCATGAACAAAAATGATAAATACTCCGTAAGGAAACGTTTGGCGATTTTTAGCTTTCATGGTAACCTTCGGATACATGTTACTTCAATACTTGGAGGAGTGAGTTCCAAATGCTTTCTCTCCTCATCAGCTGTAGCATCTGTTTGGCGTGTATCCTATTTTGTAGCTGGGTTCATTGCATTCCCACCTCCCTCGTTAATATTGTAGACAGGAGCAAAGCCTCCTCATTTGTCTTGTTCCTCCGTCTTGCCTACATCCCATCGCAACAGGTGGTCAGGAGCAATGGGATTGTCTCACATTTTCTCATTTCTGTGAATGGCTCTCGTACATGACGAATTAATTTTAAGGTTCGCTTAGACAGTCTCCAATAAATTCGGTTTTACAATTTTAATAATATAATAATTAGTATATTATAATATTAATACTGTAATAATTATACTACAAGAAGAACATAGTAGTACCAAGGCTTTTCTTCCTGAAACTGTAAAATAATTCTAGCAGCGAAGGAGGAAATATGCATTTAAGATAAATTATAGGAAAAGCAATTTTTTCTCAACTGTTTCAACAACTGGTAGCTTATTAGATAAGTTATCGAAACTTTAGTAGCTCGTTCTGTGTTTGATTTCCGGTACATAAAACAGCCGATTTCAATGGTTTTTTAATGTTTTTTCCTCTGAAGTAAATATGCGATTTAATTTTAGGAAATTCATCTTGAAGGTTATAGGTTCCTTAGGTAGATAAACTTCACTGTCGTAATTAATTAATCAAATAATAAAATTGACTTAAAATAGACAGAAACAGTTGTCAGATAGATCTGAAGAACTTAACCACATTCGTAAAACACACTTATTATGAATTGCTTGATTAATTAATTACGGCAATGAAGTTTATCTGCCTAAAGAGCCTAATGTCCTATTTTAATAATAATCAACAAATAAGAATATCTTCGTTTAATAATCAGCAGCAAATAAATAAACGTATATTTAACACTCACAGAAGATCAAAATCTTATCCGATAATTAATTTCCATGAATTTTTCTCTGCCTAGATAGCTTTATTTAAGAGAAAGATGGCAATGGAAAGAAAGAGAAAATGTAATATAATCTTTTTTTCTAGCTCATGAACGTCAGTTACTGTAGTATTTTTCATTTATAATAGTTTGTTTTAAAGTAGTCTTATATTAGATATTATAAAAATTTTATTACTGCAATAAGGCACGTTAATTATTAGAAATAAGTTATTCAGCTCAAATGGTAGAAAATATTTTCTATAAAAACGTGTCACACGGCTTAAGTAACTCCGTTTTCAGAAGTGTTTGATGTACGGCGTGTTATGACAAATTATCCTGACATCAGCTTTGAAATTATCAGCGAGATGCCCATATTATCTTTTTATTGGCTCATACTAGATAATGCAATTTTCCTTCCTTTCTAACACGGATGAGATTTGGCTCAAATAGATTTCACATGGTTTAGAGTTTTTCTTCTTCAGACTACTATTTGAAGATCTACAGAGGTTGATCATAAGCATCCTCGAGTATTAATGTCTCGAGAGAACTCCGAACGAATCTGATCATCAAAGTTTGGTCTTTGTCAGTTTAGCTTAAATCCTGTTGAAAAAAGAGCCCACCAGCGGCCGAGCGGTAAAGATGCTGAGCACTGGTAGTTCGGTCCGAGGTTCGAACCCCGCGAACGGGCTGGCTGCATGGGCGTTTTCGTGGGTTTTCCCATGTATAACGTGTATAGAGCCAGTTTCCCTTATTGAGGCCCACCAACGGCCGAGCAGTAAAGTCGCTGAACACTGGTAGTTCTGTCCGAGGTTCGAATCCCGCGAACGGGCTGGCTGCATGGGCGTTTTCGAGGTTTTCCCCATGTGTAACGTGTATACGAGTCAGTTTCCCTTAGAAAGTCCTCCACGAAGGCATTCCTTCCCTTAGGCAGATAGCCCTCGTGTGCTTTGCCGAAACTGAATTGAATAATCCAATCCTGTTAAAAAGGAAAAAAAGAAAAGGAAAAAAAAAAAATATTCGCCTATGCTTTCGAGCACAAAAGAGAATTAGTCGAACACATATTTAAACTATAGCCTAAGAACAAATATTATATTTTTAAAGGGTTATATTTTTACTGAAACATTTTTAAGTACTTACAATGATATAAATATTTTATAATGATAGCTTCATGTCATGAATAAAAGCAATGCATTTTTTATAATTACAGCTGAAGACTTTAACCTCCGAGTTTCATCACTGATATTTTTCGTTTCTTCCTTAATATCAGACCCCTAGCGGCTGAGCGGTGAAGTAGCTGGACACTGGTAGTTCGATCCAAGTCTCAAATCCTGGCGAACGGGCTGGCTGCATGGGCGTTTTCGTAATTTTTCCATGTGTAACAGGTATACGAGCCAGTTCCCCTTAGAAAGTCCTCCACGAAGGCATCCCTCCCCTTAGGCAGATAGCCCTCGATTACTTTGCCATAATTAAGCAAACTAAACCAAACTTTAATGTGAACGAGCAAACATTTAATTTTGATTTAGGTTAAAATAGCACCCCGAATAACGACTATTGGAGAAGTTAAAAAATAAGAATCAGCGTACTGTATGTAAATTTTTGCAGGACTAGTTTCGATGGTTTAAATACAAAACCAACTTCTTCAGCTGCCTAAGTGAAAATAAACGAGATGTCTTATTCATTTGTACTTCTTTTGGAACAAATTCTTTTTTATAAAAAAGAACTTGTATAATAAAATTTTACAATAAACAATAATGATATTGCATAAACTTTTCTTAGAAAATATATTATAAACCATGCATGATAAAAAATATATGACATGAATTACCTAGTCTTTACTATTTTTATTAAAAGAATTAATCGTTTATGAAAATTACTTACTGATTTTTTGTTGATTGTTGCTAAGTTCATATGAATGATGTAAAGTTTATTTTACTCGTCCTCGTAAAAAATTCCCTTTTTCATATGGAAACGTTAATCAAATGCAACTAATTATAGCACTAAGAATATTTTGCTTTTTTTTTTTTTTTTTTTTTTTTTTTAAACTATAATGAGTATTAAAGTTAAATTGTTTATTAGACTGATAAAGTTAACAAAAGAGAGTCTTCTAAACTCTTTACTTTTATTTTCATTTTAATTATATTTCCGGAATAAATCAAAGTAACCCATTTTCTGCTTGGGGGAAAAATTAGGTATATGTGTTATACTGGAACTGATAATTTCCTTAATTTAAGGCAAAATTTCTTATGTTGTAATTTTTATGTTTTCGAGAATGTGTTAGAAGATGTGAACAGTTATTAATGTAAATTAAAGGGTCACAAAAATTTATCGAAATAAATTAATTAAAATTTCTGTTCTTGATTCTAGTTTACTGAGCCTACTTGATTACTTACTAAGTTAGTTCTTATTAAGTTAGTACTTATTTTTAGTTACTTATTAAGTTTTAATAAGTGATACAGAGTGTATCATTTATTAAAAAATGGATCCGAAATCTTTTTTGAGTTTGTAAGTTCTTTTTCATGCTGCTTACAGTTATAAAGCATATTCATTATTATTAATCAAATCCGCCACTTCAATAAATATCAATTTTATTGAGCGCACTGATTACATAAACAAATAAAAGTTCATGATTATGAAGTACTATTATGTGATTTCTAGCACTGAGAAAACTTGAAAATTTATTGACGCACTTTAATAGCAGACATTTCTCTTCTGATGCACATATTTTAAATTTATGTGCGTGAGGTTAGTAGTTCAGATTATTTTGGGCAAGTTTTTAAGACTAGACTAGGACCTTTTTTTTCTTATTATTAAAATACCTAATCTATCATTCAATATTTTTTGTCAAATATTGTAAGCATAATTTTTTTAACTATCCCATGCAAATAAAATCTTAAGATTCTAGAAGATAAAGTGAAAATTTGTTCACGAATACCTTGGATCACGGACAAATTTTCCAAAATTAAATGTCTTGAATAATGAACAATGTCTCGAGGTACAAACAGGTAAGCCTTCAAGAAATCATTTTCTAAAATGCATTTAATGCAGGGAAGAAAACATCTTCAGGAGAAGAAAACAGAAAGGAATACGTTCCTAGTTATTTGATCAGACAAATTTGTGCAAAATGGGGTAAGGTTCAAAGATTCACAGAACATCATTACTCTGATAAAATAGTAGTAAGCCATAGCATAAATATTTACAATGGGTAAAGCCATATCTTGGTTCAGGAACATTTAAAACAAAAGCAAATAACACTGTAGTGGACAAATTTTTATTGTGACGCAGTGGATAAACTTTTCACACAGTGTACAAATTTTTCACGTCAAAAATCAGAGCGTGTACAAATTTTTACTGCGACAAAGGATCAGAGATTCTGAAGTGGATGTGAGTGGTATTTAAGAGAAATAGAAAAGAAAAAAGAAATCACTGAAAGGTAGCAACTACCTGATATTTTTGTGGAATAAGATTTCGCCTTTAAACAATAGCATTTTGCCGCTTTGGTATCGCCAGTTTCTACTTACGTCGTTAACTTTTCTTCATAGAGTTACGGTAAAATTTAATTCAAGTTTTTCTCATTTTATATGTTTAGTATTGTGTTAAAAATTTGTGTATGTGTTAGATTTAGGCATTACATTCGTTTGCTTTTCTAAACAATCGTTTGAGATTCGGAAACTCATTATTTCACTTTATAGCAATTCCTAGGGAGAAAATTGCTTCGGTTTGTAGAGACATTAGGATTTTTGAAACAGCAAATACGATGCCCTCCTCGGGACTCAAACCTGGATCTCTCAAATACGCGCCAAGTGTCCTAATCGTTACACCACGAAGGCATGCAGCAATGAGGAAGAAAATACCTTATATACTCCCCCTTTAAAAGGCGAATGGGGATTAGTGGACTCAGTTGCCAAATCCTGGTGGGGAAGAATCATCATCCACCACCTTTTAATTCAGGCACCACTGTAGAGATATTCGGTTTTTTTGAAGCAGAAGAAGTGAAAACTGAGCAATGCCCTCACCAGGACTCGAACCTGGACCTCTTGAATATGCGCCGAGTGTGCTAACCAGAAAGGCATGCTGGAAGAAGGGAGAAAATACGTTATAGGTTTACGAATAGTTCGGATGATGATGTAAACGTTCAGAAACGAGTTGAAGTTTGTGAATCGAGGTTTCATTTCACCAAAAAGCAGTCACTCGCCAGCATAGCAAATGATCAGGACATTCATTATCAATATAATTCAAATGCTTTATGATAATATAATATGCATATGTAATAATAAAATGTACTATAAAAAATATCTGTGTAAGATTAAACACTTCTAACGCAGCATTTTTGCACACTGCGAATCCATGCGTAAATTTTGTAAAGTCCTTGAAATTAGAAAAGCAAACTGTTTGATTTTCTGATTTATATTACAGGAATTTTACCTTAACTAAGCTGTAATTTGTAAAGGAGAACTCAATTAAGGTAAAATTTTAATTATTTAAATCAGAAAAGCAAACATACATTCCATACATATATTACACAAAAATATATGTATGGAATTCAAAATTCATCTTTCGAATGAAACAGGAATTTAGCTGCCATGGATCCTAGGACTCCAGTTTTTTCCTTCTTTCTGGAGAACAGAGAACATAACTTACTGGTGACGGTTTTGTTATTTCTATTTCCTATTTCTGCGAGAGAAAGCAATTCACATTTATTCTCATTGTCCCGGTAAAGATCAGGTACAGTAGACAAACCTAAATGTAAGAAAACTTAAAAATTTTGAAACAGTTATAATCTTATATGAAACTTTTCACTTAAGAGTTTTCTTTTAGCAGAAATTCCTCGCTGACAAATGGTAAAAGTCTGAATAAAAAAAACAGAAAAGCAGGGGGCGATAAATCCCTCTGTGTTGAACAAGTTTATGCCACCCAGTTGTTTCATCAACGCGATTCTGTGCTATAAGGGGAGGGGGAGGAATGCTTATCATTGCTTCTATCTGGATTCTCAAAATGGGATCATCTACAAATTTTCCGCACATGGTGCTTTCTTCCTGCGGATTTCTCCCATTAAGCACAGGAAGGAATTGCAAACGCTTGCAAGCTCCACTTGAATGATTATCTCGTCTATTGAAGTTAGAGAACTGAGTCTTTATCTCTAATAAAGAACACAAACATAAATACACTTCAACGCAATATTAAATGGGTAGTAAATCAAAGCACGTCTGCAGTTAGGCTACTGCACTTTCTTTGTCAATGCCTACTCATGCGTTTTGAATCATTTTCAAAGCTAATAGAATTTGAATAGTCTTGGTTTTTCACAACTGACAAAATTCAGTTTTTCTTAGGAGCTAATTTACATGAAACAATTCTTTTCTGTTTAAGTAAACGCTCTCCAGAGGTTAAATTTTTCGTATTACCAGCATTTACGTTTGCGGAATATTCTTGCATTTGTTACCTTTTCTCATAGCATCTATATATATCTGCAATGTTTATTTATCAACGTTATAATACCGGGCATTGCTCTATTTATTATTTATTCGGTATTCCGTATTTATCAAAAGAGACTTACATCAAATTCTAGCATTTTATACGCAATTTGAAATTGCGTATAAAATGCTAGAATTTGATGTTTCTCTGTTGTAAATAGTAAGCAGAACTACAAACGCATAAGCAATTTATCTCAAATGAAACCTCAGACCTTATAACTACATAGCTTCATTGCCATGTGAGGATAATATTAAACTTTAAGTATGACACAAGTGATTATTCCTTTTTCTGTTTTCTTCTGATAGTTTTATACGTAAATTATTCCAAAGCACTTAAGGCAGCTGGCTAAGCTGTTAAAAAGAAATCACCGATGATTATATATATATATATATATATATAAACTCCTTCAGCTTCAAACTTTGAAATTAGAAGAAATTTGGGAAACAATAAAACTACATTAAAAAAAGGAAAGAAAGGCAAATAAAATCTGATTCAACGCTATCATGAGGAGGTAGATCAGTTTTTAATTGAACTTTTTTTTGTTGTAAAACAATTTCTATAATACTGTATATTATATACTGTATATAATACTGTATATGTGTATATATAATACTGTATATGTATGTATACACACACGCGCGCGCACTTATAGGTTAATAAATTTGTAGTACGCACTTCAAGAAGTTAGACAATGGAATTAAAAATGATGTCATTCTTATTATGCATAATAAGTGTTGTTAAATGTCAACTCTAATTACCCTGTCTCCTTCATACAGTTTACAGTTAACAGCCTCAATACAATATGGAAATTACCTTTTTCTAGACTTTTAATAATTAAAGGTTGAAAACGAAACCATTTGAATGAGCTGGCTCTACAGGCATGTTGTGACTTCTCCCATGTGTAATGCGAATGCATTCCAATTTCCCTTAAAAATGTCATTCCCGACAGCATTTCTCTCTTTAAGTAGATATCCGTCGCGTTATTTGCTGTAATTTTATTAAGCAAAAAAGCAATAAGGCTGACTAAAACTCAAAATCATTAAATTTCAGAACTAATGCATTTGTTTCACATTTTGTAGTATTGTTAATGTGAGAATCATGATTAATGTTACCGAAAGGTTGGAAACTTTCTACATTGTTATAGGTAAGCAAGGGTAAAGCTTATATCCTCGATTTTTCCACATCTTAGTATAGCAGTATACAATGCAATGAAATTTTGCTTTACTATTTCAGTGCATTATTTACTCTAAAATATTTTTAATACCTTTCGTAATATAAAAAAAAGTTGTTTCAGTATAGCAGCACCAGTTATGCATGCATTACACATTTTATTAAGAGCACTTAAAATTTTCAGTCTATGTTAGGGAATAAGAGGTATCTTTTGTAACACGACTCCGTGGGTGAAATTAAACTGAATGAAGTAATTTAAGACAATACCTGACTTTCTTTCCGATAAGCCATGGATACAATTTTTGACAATTAAATATAGAAATAAATAATAATGCCATTTTTATGAAAACCATGCGTTATACTATAATTTACATATTTGTGATAAATAATCTGACCATCAGTAGTACTAACAGTCTTATGTGAACTATTTGAATAACGAATTTTCTTTCCAGCCCTTTCTCTCAAAGCTTACGAACCTCTATCTACATAGAGCCGTTTATTCAAGACAAATAAATGCGAAATAAATTTACTGAAGTTGGAATCTGTAGCTTACTGTTTTTACATACAATATGATGCAATGCACACAAAACAACTAAGGCGTCCTGCTCGGTATGGTGGTTAACGTTGCTGGATGTCGGATCATTGAGTCCGATTTGGAATCCCGAAGAAAGCCTGGATGTTTGTAAATGTACAGTGTCTTTTCCTCAAGCGGACATTTAAAATACACGTTAATTTTTGAAAACACGTTTTTGAAAGTTCTCTCGAGTGGCCTTTGGTGGTAAGGGAGAGAGGTAGGAGACTCTTCGACCTGTTCCCGGGGATTCTTTTACAAAATTGGGCAAAATCGTACTGTCATCCATAAGGTGCCCATGCGAACGACAGAGGCAATCTTGCGCTCTTAGCTATGATAAAATTCGTGGACTTATGATAAAATTCTCATGAGATAAATCACAGCTCACAATCACTTATTTTCATTAAAATATGTATTTTTCTTTAAAGCATAGAATAAGGAAGAGAGTGTGATTAAAAATGATTGGACATGATTTCTTCAAATTGAGTCAACTTTTCATATTTTGAAGTCACCATTTTCATTACGCCGAGTTTTGGTTCCGTGAAGTTCTATTAAGTGATATACTATTAAACCCATGTACGATTTTAATCACACTGGATTATAAACTATGTGAAAGCGTGTGACATTCTAACTGGCTGATGCTTAGGGCTTTCAAGAGACATTTTCCCTGCAGTTTTTAATTCCTTTTCCGAAGGGAAAAAAATGTCATTAATAATGTTAATTATTAGCCAGAGCTTATGTTAATCTGAAAATGTTTGTTTTTCAAAAGCTGCTACACGAAAAAACGTTCTGAGTTGGATTCCCGTTTTGAAAGTTAATCCCCGAATTGCCAGTTCCTTCCCCTGTAATTTACAAATTTGGGGATAGAGGGAATCTTATGTAGATAATAGAAACTTCAAACGGAAATCAATTTTTAACTAGCCCTAATGTTTTAAAATAAAGCCAGTCTTGATTATAAAAACTCGTTAAATATCCTCTCCAAATGGAGACGAAAATATAATATGAAACTAGAGTTATTAGCTTTAGATATAAAATATTTAATGCCGTATTTCCTCAAGCACTTTTCCCCCTAGCTTTTTAGCGCCAGATTTTAGCGCTTCCAGAGAACGGAACTTCCCTAAATTTTAAAAATGCATTCGTCTACGTGGTGATAGTTTTCATCTTACTAACAGAGATAAATCCTCGCTAACTACCTACGAAGGTCACGCTGAACCTTTTACTTCTAACTGTTGAACTTTATGCAAGCCTAATGCAAGAATCGGTCAGTCACAGCGAAGCAAATATGAACTGACAGTCAGTCTACTATTTTGCCCATTCACCTTATTATTATTATCCCTTATTCTAAACATTTATAAATAATATGAAGCCTAAGCTGTAGCAGAGACAGCAGCAAGAGCGGGCAAGTTTCAAGTTACAGGAAAGTAAAAATAAAGATATCTTATTAGATATTATAATGTTAATATTACTATGCATTCTTATTGGAGTGTAGGTTTTTTTTTAAAAAAAAATAATATTGTGTTAGCTTTTTGTCGTTTATCAATGACTTCTTTTCATTTATTATGTTCTTACTATAATTGCGTCCTTCAGAGATTAATTTATTTGCATAATTTTCCCTTCTCGATTTTCAGACATTCAAATTAGTAGAAAAAGAAATGTGAAGAAAAGCTGTAACAGTTTTTACCCTTCTTCGAAAATCCTGAGATTTTTCCACGCAAAGCTTACATTGCATCTCATACTTGAAAAGAAAATAAAGTTTAAAGCCTCAGACGCACAAAACTAAGCAAGGTCTGGATAACGGTGTCAAAAACTGAAAACTATTATGCCAGACTAAAGACAGTATCAAACTTCCCCCCCCAACACACACACACATAAAAAATTCTTACTTAAAGAACTAGGCAGTTAAGGAGTTAATGTGAAGGTAATTTATACCAAGACAAAGAAGGCTAGCTACCTGCATATTAGAATTTTGAGTTTGCTCCCCAGAGGGACAAATGGTTAGTGGCTTTGACTGTCGTATCAAAGGGCTCGGGTTGGAATCCCCGACAAGCCATGGATGTAATTTATCCGTCCCATCATAGGAGGCAATACTGTCCACTCGTTCGTTGCTTACATAATAAAGACACCGCCTCTTTCGGCCTTAGTAGTGGCCAACGCCTATAAACGGTTAGAACGTGCCAATGGAAAAAAAATTGAGCTTTTAAAACTTTATTTTTTTAATACTTTTTTTATCTTGTCATTTATATGTTGCTTCAAAAATAATATTCGCAATAAGTTACATTTTATTATAGGTTCTATTATATCAATAATAACTAATCCCTCAATATTTTAACAAAAGTTTGGGATCATATAATATTCGTTATTAAATATTAAATTATCTCACTTATGCGCAGTTACTTTAATTTTTCAACAGCAAAGAAATTGCATGCGAGCGCTATAAGTTTTCTCTTCAGAACTCTATAGTATTTATTTTGGTATTAAAATCCAACTAAAGATGGTGGTATACTTTTTCTTTCACTGAAAGTGCAATACTGTTTGAAGCAAAATATACAGCCTCTGAAACAAGATTGAACCCACTGATAATCAGTTTAGAGTTTTCTTTCCCACTTCACCTGTCTCAGCTACAATTTAATAATCTGCAGCATAGAAAATAGGTAGAGAGAACAAGTTCTTTCATTTTATTGCATTTAGTTAATGCAACTGTCAAATATAATTTTTTCTCAAAATCGCAAAATGTCTTCCTAGAAAAGACTGTATTATTATTTTGCAGACTAAAACTATATAAATCACAACATAAACTAAGACAAAGTTATTTTTTACAATATGTTTTCAATGAAATCTGTGATCCTTATTCTTTTCACATTTTTACTGCTGTAGATTGAAATATTTGACTTCCGATTACTAAAGCTTCTAGTGTCATTTTTGTAATTACTTGTAAAGTAATAATATCAGCTACTGAATAGCTTCTCCTGTAACCAATTCATTGATCTGAATCGCAGGAACAATGTAATAATTTTTTGAATACTGTTTTTGTTAAAATCGAAAAACACTTTCTTCCTTCTCAATGATTTCAAAGCGAAACGTGATTTTGAGAACATCAAGAACTACATATTACTTTTTATGCAAAATAATGCATCAACAAATTTTTAGCTGAAATGATATATATCTCAAAGCGCCGAAATTCTAATTTAAGAATTTTTGTAAGCAAACCGGTGAATTAGGCGTGAAAAGCTAATACTACTTGAATTATTGTAATACATCTGTTTCAAAATAATAGCAGCAAGTGAGTATTTAAACTAGATTTATTGGCAAATGCAGCTGGAAGTTTTGTTGTACCGCAAAATTGCGAAGCTTTGAAACAAATTCAATATTTCATGATATCTGTCATTTGTTTTAACACATCTTCCATTTTTTAACTTAACCTATTTATTTCAGTTAAATATCAACCCATTGTAAAAGTAAGATGAAAAAAAGAGAATTTTCAAGCAAAGATCAAGTTGCGATTGTTGTTTGGTGCATCAAAAGAAAAACAGAAAGGTGCAGTTACGTTAGGCTACAAAACAATTTAAGTGAAACAGAATAAATGACCATATCAAGAATTTGGAAATGTGCCTCCGAAAATAATTGTCGAAATGAATCTTATGCTCATGTTGATTCTTTGAAAAAACAAAACTGTGGACGTAAATGCAAAGACTACGGAGAAAGACTTAAAAATTGTATATATATTGTATACATTGTATATATATATATTACATCACAGAACCAGTAAACATGACCTTTGACAATATTTCTCCCGAAATTCTGGATAATATGTTGCCGTCCTGAAAGCAATGAAGAAAGATGGCACCAATAACTTTAGGGAAAGTCGCAGCCAAGAAATCCTATCTACAAGTTTAAAATCCATTAACGAAATTTTTTTAAAACCCCAGAAACTATCTGAACACTAAAGAAAGCAAATTTAGAAGCAATATTTATTGTTTAACCTAGTTTCTCGGTAATAAATGTTGCGGTCTATATGTATTTTCTTTTGTTATTATTATTATGGGACGAACTAAATTCATCAACTGCTACTATTATTGTGAGATGTAAGGAGTATCAATATTAAATGGGATTCACGACTTCATATGCTTCTGCATATAAATGTTTTTTTTTTAATACAGCAGCTACTACAGGCAGAAAAGCAGGCAGTACCTTATATCACTTCGTTCTCACTTATGCAAATATAACCCCAATTTTTATATGTTATATTTACTTGTAGGAAATTGCATGCAATAGTGGAACATAACCTGTGCATAGCTTCCACAAAAACTACGAACGTCCCCTTTAGGGCGTAACCAACCGTACTTCGAAGAACAAATTGCATTGGGCTGGAAGCAATGTTTGTTTAAGTTGCTGATAAAGTTATTAAATATGTTATTTGATGAAGAGTCACCTTAACATTAATATCCGGGTTACGACACTGCATTAACTCGGTAATTCATGAAGCCTAATTTCGCTTCTCTCATTTTCTGCCCAGGGGCACTATGAATCAGAAAACGATTCACAAATTAGCACTATATTATTATGGCTAAGCTTCAGCACTACGTTAACACAGGTCGAGCCTTCATTCATTTGATGAGGTGTTTGAATTATGGGTCACGAAAATGACGATCTAATCTCCGTTTTGATATTTTTAGTGCGCAAATTGAGAAGCTAGAAAGCAATTTTCCTAAATGAACGCTAATCTTCGTAGAGTGTTGAAAAAGTGCTTTTGAAAGAGCAATTTATTGAGCAAATTAATCGGGACGTAGAGCAATGCAAGTTGTAGTATTTGTTATTAATTCTTCTGAACTAATATGCAATAAATATTCTTGCAATTTTGAAGGTTAAAATAAATAAATTGCATTTACGCTTTATAAAATAAAATATGTAAAATAATAAAGAATATAAGCAAAGTACAGTCTGTAAAGAAAGCACAATAAAATTCCAGACTTCCTGGACTAACTGGAACCACAGCACATCTGGATAATAATAAATTCTTGATAACTAAAACTACCTTTTTTCCTTACGCTAAGTGCGTTTTTGCTCTAATGAAAGTTAGGGAGCTTTATTTTTTAGTTTGTAGGGTTTATATTTATTTTAACTAACATTTATTTTAAGTTTAAACTATCTTTCCTGTCAATCCTTACTTTCCCCTGGAACTGCCAATGCCAGAATATGTAAATTTGAGTAGAACGCGCAAGCATTCAAATTATCAGCGGAAGTAGTATGATTTAAATAGAAGGAAACAAGTTCGGTGAGAGAGAGTTATTCTTACTTAGCGAGCGCGGAGGTAGTTATAGAGATTTGAAAAACCCCGCGTTGCGGCCTATGTGCTTGGCGGGAAGTAGTTGCAATTGTTCCAGTGAGCTTCAAGTCTGCTGAATTAGCAGCCGTATTGTAAAACGCGGTGAGTTAGTTATTTGAGAGAGCCTCGTAGTTAGAATATTGTCTTTAATTTCTTTTCAGGTTTTTATTTTTATTTTGACTGCCGAGTTGGCACCGTTGTAAGCGTCAAGAGAACGCAATTGTAAATTAGTACGTTGAATAAAAAGGGACTTAAACCCTTTATAAGACTCTGTGGTTTATACAAGCTTTCACAGTCACCTCTTGGTTGCGTGCTAGTTAGAGGCGCGCAACGTTATATTGGCGCCCGAACACTTATCGAACTGAAATGGCCGAAAACTGGATGGAAGCCGCTGGACAACACCAAGAAATGACAACGCAGTTAGAAGGATTTGGATACCTGGTCCAGACTTTGAGAGCATCAATCAAGCCAAACGTCTATTTCGACGGAAAAAATTCGGTGTCCGTATTTTTAGAAGGTATAGAAAACCACTTTCAGCTCTATCCTGTGCCCGAAAGACAAAACGTTGCTATCGCCACATCAGCACTAAGAGGACAGGCCGCGGTATGGTGGAAAAATATAGGCAAATTTCTTCTAGGTCAATTTGGAAGCCCGACGTATACTTTTGAAAATTTCAAAAAATCGTTAGTAAAGGCCTTCCCCATAGTGAAAGATCGCGCACGGCTGGAAGCCGAGCTATATAGTTTCTATCAACGGGATACAGCACAACTGACGGACTTTATTTTACGAAAAATCAAGCTAACGGATATGTTGTATGGGAAAAAACCCGATGCGGAGATTATTGAAATAATATTACCAAGATTGTTACCCGCTGTCCAAGACTACTTTGAAATTAGAAACCCAACCACATTGCAGGAACTTTTCGAATTGGCGGTGAAGTTTCAAAATCGCAGAATCGCGGAAAGAGCGAGAGGGGAAACATATTCTCAAAGTACCAGAAGGAAGGAGGAAACAAGAAATGGAAATCGCTCATATGGGGGAAAGAACTATCAAGCTAACGCATCGAAACTTGAAGGGCAAGGCCCAAAAAGAAAATTTGAAAATAAGCATCCGCGTACCCAGAAGACACAGATTGAAAGGAAAGCTTTAAACGACTAGAGGGGCCTGTGAAAGGGAGGGTCCAGACCCCGGAAGTTTTAGAAAAACCCTCAAATAGACATCTAAATACAGTCATCGTAAAAAACTCACAGCTACCAATTATACAAGTCCTGGTTGGCGATGTACCAGTAGAAGCCCTCATCGATACAGGGGCAGAAGGCAATTTCATGAGTGAAAAGTTCTTCAAAAAGAATTTTTATAGGATACGACTCTTTAAAACCAGAAATACGGAAATTATAGCGGCGCAAGGAAAAACATGTCACTGCATCGGGAAAGTAGCATTAAACGTACAGGTAAAAGAGGAAAATCTCAAAGTATTAATTTTTGTGGTGAAACACCTCCAACACTCTCTTATTTTAGGTATGGACTTTTTAAGGGCCGCGAGGGCCAAATTAAATTTTCAAGATAGTTCCGTGGTGCTGGAGATGGACCAGAGGGTGGTGGAACCGGTGGAGACACCTGAATTGGACCTTAGCCATTTGAATGACCAGGAAAGTAAAGCAATACAGCAAGTGGTGAGTAATTTTTCTCATTTGTTTTCAGAAAAGCCGGGAAACTGTCAGATTGTAACTCACAAGATTCAATTAAATGCCGAAAAACCTTGTAGGACTAAACCTTACCGCTATGACAAACAAAAAGACGTAATCATCGAAGAACATATTCAGGAGATGTTAAAGAATAAAATAATAACGCCCATAAATGAATACGCGAGTCCAGTCGTACTATGTAGGAAAAAGAACGAGTTTCCTCCTTCGGATAAAAGGGCTTGGAGGTTTGCTATCGATTATAGAAAACTAAATAGCATAACTAAATTCCCAGTTTACCCTTTGCCGGTTATAGACGAGATCATTAGACAGATCAAATCGACGAGATATATGTCTACTTTGGACTTAACGTCTGGCTACTATCAAATAGCTATGAGACCCGAAGATATACATAAAACCGCGTTTATAACAAAATCGGGCACTTATGCATTTTTACGCATGCCTTTTGGGTTGTGTGGGGCCCCGTCAACATTCCAGAGAGCTATGGACATTGTTCTAAAGCCTGTCCTAGGAAAATCAACTTTAATTTATCTAGATGATATAATTATAACGAGTAGTACGTTGGAACAACACATTAGTGATCTCGAACAAGTTTTTAAATTATTAAAAGAGGCCGGTCTTACAATTAACGCCTCAAAATGCAAGTTCGCAACTAAAGAACTTAAATATCTCGGTTATAAAATTTCGCAAAAGGGTATAGAAACGCAAGATTCAAAAATAAAAGCTATTAAGAATTTCCCACCGCCCAACACCGCCAAGAAACTTTCGTCTTTCCTTGGACTATGTTCTTACTATCGATCTTTCATAAAAGATTTCGCTAATATTGTTGAACCACTCTTAGTAATCAAAAGAAAAAAGAGTAAATTTACGTGGACAGCGGAAGCTAACACGGCTTTTGAAAGATTAAAAGAAGCGCTTATTAATGCCCCTGTTTTAAAATTCCCTGAGGGGGACGAAAACCTGGAAATTGCGGCAGATGCATCAGACTATGCGGTGGGTGCGGTTCTTATGCAAAATAACCATCCGCTGGCATTTTTTAGTAAAACATTGAATCAAACACAAAGGAATTATACAGCTACAGAAAGAGAAACATTAGCCGTATTAATGGCTGTACACAAATTTCGAGTTTATTTCGGCAAATCGCCAGTAACTGTCTTTTCGGATCATGCGGCTGTTGGTAGACTTTACTCGGGAAAAAACCTAACGCCCAGGTTAATAAGATGGGCTTTAAAACTCCAAGAATATAATATCACAATAAAATATAAACCGGGTAAGGAAAACAATGTAGCTGACGCACTTTCTCGTATAAAACTGGACGAGGAAGGTAATGAACTTAAATGCGCTGTGTTGACTTCAAAAATTTTAGATTCTAGAGATACGGTTATTACTGAACTGAAAGCTGATCCTGAATTTGGAAATATCTATGCTTATTTGAAAGACCCCGAAGGCTTTGAGCATACAGATATCGATGCGATAAGAAATAGAGCAAAAAACTATGAAATAATAGATAATTTATTATTCTATACGAAAACAACGAACGAAAATCTTGGGTATAAGCCAGTCATCCCAGCCTCGCTTCGATTAAGCATTTTGAGGGAGTTGCACGAAAAAAAAACAGCGGGCCACCTCGGGGTCAGAAAGACTTTAAAAAGGGTACGCGAGGCGGTATATTTCCCGCAATTATACAAAATAGTAACGGCGTATGTCAGGTCCTGCAATCAATGTCAGTTAATAAATGATATTAATTACAGCCCGGCCGGGTACTTAAATAGCATTCGCGCTACATTTCCGAATGAAATTTTAGGCATAGATCTCCTTGGTCCCTTCCCCCAGAGCGAGTTAAATAAAAATCGTTTTCTTTTAGTAATAGTAGATCATTTTTCAAAATGGATAGAAATTGTTCCACTTAAACGCGCGTCAGCCAAAACAGTCGCAGTTGCATTCTTACACAGATACATTTTAAAATACGGTGCACCGATAAAAGTCATTAGCGATAACGGAAAACAATTCATTAGTCAAATATTTGAAAACATATGCAATGGACTTGATATACGCCATATCAAAATGGTTCCGTATAGACCACAGGCTAACATAGCAGAAAGAGTTAATAAAAACATTGTAAAAATAATTTGCAGTTACGTTAGCACACATCACAAGCGCTGGGATGGCTACATAAATGAATTAGCTTATGCTTTAAGAACGGCACATCATGATACTACGGGAAAAACTCCAGCAGAATTATTTTTAGGCAGAAAGTTAATTACGCCCTTAGATAAATTATTCTTTGTGCAACAAAGAGAGCAGGAATTAAAACAAAAGGACGTGCAAAAACTAATTGATCAGGCGCTTAAAACCTCGGATACGGCAAGAAATAGGCAGAAAATTTATTACGATAAAAAACGCCGTGAAGCAGATTTTAAAGTTGGTGATAAAGTATTGAAACGGAAATTTTCTTTATCAATTGCCCCAGACAATTTTATGGCAAAGCTAGCTCCAAAGTTTGAAGGCCCCTATGTAATTCAGGAAATCAAAGGAGTAGTTTTATATCTTAAAAACGAGAGAGGGGAAATCTGTAAAGCAAGTCCCGACCAGGTGAAAAAATACTATAATCCCAATGATTTTGAAATCCTTAAAAGTTTCTTGCAGGACTCAAGTCTAAACGAAATAGAAGGGCCAGAGACTGCAACAACTATTCCACCACCCAAGAAACGGAGAACTGAAGAGAGACCTAGCACTTCTACAACCCGGACGTCGGTATCAAAAAGAAAAAATGATTATCAAACTCCGGCGTTTAAGAAAAACAAAAGTACAGATGAACCGGGTAAAGAAACCGTGGTAAAAAGAAAAACACCACCTACAAAGGATGGCAGGAGGAATTACACATCAAGCAGAACGCGCACACGGCCACAGAGTCAGGTGCCAGCAAGGCCGCCGTTCCGGAAACTGAAACGCCAACAGGAAGCACAGAAGTACGAGGAACAGAAGAAATTCAAGGACTCCAGACCGGAGGACGTCAAGACCAGCCGTCCCAGGCAGAAACGCAAAAGCCAACAACCAGACGATTACTCCGTCAAGAGGCCAGCATGTAGAGGACGCAAAAGAAAGATCAACGGGGACGACAATTGGAGATCAACAAGGAGAAGATTGACATCCATGACACCTCTAACTTGGGATCAATTTTGTCAAAAACGGATGACGGAGTTTCAAGCATCGAAAACTCAAAGATAAGTTAAAACCTTCTATAAATATTTTTCTCTTTTGTTCCGAAATGTTATGCATAAGTACGAAGTTCTATGTTTTGACGAAAGTCAATATGTCTCGGTTGAGACTTAGTTTTGTTTTACTTTATTTAGCTAAGGCAAAAGTATTATTTTCTTTAAGTGTAAAAGCTAAAAACAAGCATTTTCTGTTGGTCGAAAGACTAATTCTGTTATGTTAAAGCCAAAATTTGGCCGGAGATAAAAATAACTTCGTATTCTTGTATGTACTAATAAGAATTTTAGTTTCAGTGCCGCCAGCTTGGCGAAGGATGAGTAAAGTAAAAATTTATTTTCTCTTATTCATTTTATGGTAAATTGTAAAAAGCATATGTATTAAACTTTTGTAAATGTATGTAAATACTTGCATGTTATGTAAAAGTAGAATTTAGTCTAGAAGCATAAAATTGTAGATGCTAAAAGTGAATGCTTAAAAGCAATGAAGTCAAAATTTAAGTATTAAACTGTAAAGTCATGCTTTAGAGCGAAAGCCTGCATGTTTAAAAGATGAATGAGGGGGAAGTTAGAATGAATGTGTTTTGTAGGGTTCTCCACCTACATTTGAATTTTTAAGAATATTAAAGTAGCTCATTGAGTTGTAGAATGTCGAGTAAGGTGTGTCTATTTGGTTGTTGAATTCTAACAAATCATGGTGGTTAGGGGAAGTGTTGTAAGACTAAAACACGAATATTCCCGTTTGACACCACACACGGTGGAGAGCCAGGGTAAAGTTAAATTAATGCTTGAAAAATTGAATGAATGTGAAGTAAGCAATAACTAACAAAAACTAAACGTTAAAAACAAAAATTTATTGTGTCAAGAAAGTGTAAATTATAATGTATGTAGAAAGATACTGATACTTATTCCTTCCAGATGCTGGAAGGAAAGACCAAGATTGATGGATGAAGTCCAGGAAAAGTTGCTGTAAGAAGAAACCTTTGTAAAGAGTAACAGAATTTTAATTGTTACATAAGATTATTTTTGTGTAAACGAGGCTTTCGCCAGTTAGTTCAGAATTAGATAAACTTACAACAGGTCGTTTGTAGGACCTGCTTCCAAGTTTTCCAAATTCTGGCAGCGGCAAATGTAGGGTTTATATTTATTTTAACTAACATTTATTTTAAGTTTAAACTATCTTTCCTGTCAATCCTTACTTTCCCCTGGAACTGCCAATGCCAGAATATGTAAATTTGAGTAGAACGCGCAAGCATTCAAATTATCAGCGGAAGTAGTATGATTTAAAAAGAAGGAAACAAGTTCGGTGAGAGAGAGTTATTCTTACTTAGCGAGCGCGGAGGTAGTTATAGAGATTTGAAAAACCCCGCGTTGCGGCCTATGTGCTTGGCGGGAAGTAGTTGCAATTGTTCCAGTGAGCTTCAAGTCTGCTGAATTAGCAGCCGTATTGTAAAACGCGGTGAGTTAGTTATTTGAGAGAGCCTCGTAGTTAGAATATTGTCTTTAATTTCTTTTCAGGTTTTTATTTTTATTTTGACTGCCGAGTTGGCACCGTTTGTAAGCGTCAAGAGAACGCAATTGTAAATTAGTACGTTGAATAAAAAGGGACTTAAACCCTTTATAAGACTCTGTGGTTTATACAAGCTTTCAAAGTCACCTCTTGGTTGCGTGCTAGTTAGAGGCGCGCAACGTTATAAGTTAAATAACGTTTGTTTTATTTCAACAAAGATTGTGCATAAAAATAGAATTCTTTATTTCTATAAAACTAAACAATATTGAACAATGAAGGCCATATTGTTTATATATCGTGCACATTTATTGAAATCAATTTATGGCAAAAAGTACATAATTAGCTTTATGAACTCAGGATAATTAACTATGAATTTAATTTACTTGGCTTGGAAAGAAGGGAAAAAATATCCGGATAACTTGAATTCTAACGTTCTAAAAGTTTCTGTCATTTTCCGTTTAGCGGGACATATTGACCAGCCTACAAAATAAGCTTGTTGTGCTTAAATTTTAAAATCATTTGCCGTAATAAATATGCAGTTTGCCAAATGACGTAATAAATTAATTTATTAGACATACACTGGTGTGCAAAAATTAAGGACGAGACGGTTTTTTTCAATATAACTTTGTACAAAAGCTTTCCAAATCAACACATTTAATACGGTAAGATCCCCAATACGTAAGGACATGAGTAATGTAAGCAACATTTACTAAAAGAGAAATCAGAGGGATAAAAAGAAGCTTTATTGAAAAAGTAGCATGAAGCGCAATGCGACTGAAGGCCGAAACATACCTGTGATGGGTGTCCAGCAAGAAACATCCGGTCTTTAATAGGGGATATGATCTCCCCTGACTGCTAGGCAGGTTTCACAGCGTCTGCCCATGCTGAGAATGAGGGTGTCAATGAGTTGTTGAGGTATTGCTGCCCATTCGTCTTGCAGCGCCAATCGAAGCTCCGGGATCGTTACTGGTGGTAAGGTACGAGCTGTCAAGCGTCTGCCTAGAAAATCCCATACATGCTCGATGGGATTGAGATCCGGAGATCGTGCCGGCCAATCCATACGTTCAATATCCTCACTTTCTAAGAGCTGTTCGGCAGCTACTGTGCGATGACATGGTGCATTGTCGTCCATGAAAAGGAACTGCGGACCCATAGCGCCTCTAAAAAGACGCACATATGGGAGAAGAATCTCGTTACAATAACGGGTCCCGTTGACTGAATCTGCGTCGAAGATGTGAAGGTCTGTACGACTACCAAGCATGATGCCTCCCCAAACAAGAACACCGCCACCTCCATACCTGTCCCTTTCAATGATGTTCGAGGGATGATTACGGCTTCCCCGTTCTCTCCAGATGAGTATGCGATGAGAATCGCTACTCAGACTGAATCTGCTCTCATCTGTAAAGAGTACTCGTCCCCATTCATTGTCTCTCCAATTCCGGTGTTCCCGGCACCACAGAGAACGCCTTCTCCGATGGGCAGGCGTTAGAGGTACACACCGTACAGGGCGTCGTGCAAACAGACCACCACCGTGCAGTCTTCTGGCCACGGTAAAACGCGATATCGGTCGTCCAGTCGCCTGTGTCGTGTGTCTAGCGATTTCTCCCGCTGTCTGCCGCCTGTTTTTTCTGGCCTGTAAGGCAATATACCGGTCATCTGCGGGTGTGGTTCCTCGTGGACGACCACTACTAAACCCCCGGAAAGCTGTTCCTGTAGTTTGAAATTGTCTCCAAAGTCGTGAAACGATGCTGTGAGCAATTCCGAACTCTGCAGCCCCACTTGTCACACTGCGGCTTTCCTCCAACTTCCCAATGAGTCGACCTCGGGTAAAAGCATCCAGATGTCGTCTAACAGATTGATTATTCGCCATTTCTCGCTGAGGCAGCAACTCGGTGTGATTTTAACTGCTATACGGCGTACAATCTCTTTGCCAGAAACACTGATCTTACACCGACAACATGCTTTATACTACTCAGACACTCCCCCATTACGTCTACCTGCATATCTGCGCATGTGCTACCGTACATCACCTTACTTAATCTCCTGATTGGTCTTTCTGTCCGCTCTGCCTCTTCGTTCAGCTGATATGCTAATTTTTCGACTTCGTCCTTAATTTTTGCACACCAGTGTATTAATAGATTGATAACTGTGTTAATAATTCTAAAATGATTCACAGTACGCAGTTTTATCTAAGTCGCAGATTTTTTAACTTTCATAATCTAGATGAGTTTTTTTTTTTTTTTTTTTTTTTTTTTTAATTTAACTTGCTTTTTAAATTCCTACTATTAGCTCACACTCTCCCTATACCTTGTTCAAATTTTCAGTCGTTAATAAAATACTTTTTATTCATCCACTCAAGTTCAAATACATTTTTTAAACTTGTAGTGGATGACACTTGATGTTAATACAGTTTTTTCACATATTAAAGTCTACTCCTGCTTATTTATTCCTGTTTATCGGAACTAAAAATATGCTGTTTTTTTAAATATATTATAAGACTCACAAATAATGATCGTTTATTAGGCATTCTCACGTGCTGTAAAAATTAATTTTATAACAACTTATAAATAATAGGACATGACAGTGATAAATGGGATTATAATATTTAACAAAAATAAGTGGCAACAGTAAAACAGAGTTCTAAAGATTTTTAAAGTGTATGGAATTAAAGAATTGTAGTTTTATAGAGTAGGATGAAGCGAATGTAATGTCCCATTTATGTAGAGAAAATTCTCCCCATATTTCTACGTTAACGGGATAATAATATATGTTTAAAATATGACCCTTTAAAATGTCCCTTGCTTCACAAACGGAAAATGTGAAAAGAAACTATAACACAACGCAAGCGATGATTAGAGAAATAAAAACATAAGCGCCAAGAAAAGCTTGCAAATGTAAAAAAAAAAAAAAAAAAAAAAGAAGAAAGCGCCAACGCTTAAATAAACGAAATCAAAGATTACAGGATGCGTCTCAAGAGCAGCGCGAAACTCGATTATTAGCTGACTGTCAAAGACATGCACTATCAATAAAAAATGAAACTCAAGAACAACGCAAATCAGATTACAAGGTTCAGGATTACTAGTTAATATTTAGATGAATATCAGATTTAGTGTTTTAAGATATATTTTACAAATTAACATACTCTTTTTATTTGTTTGTTTTTGTTTTAAAAAAGAATAGTTTTATTTGAGGCTTCTTCTGTGCAAGCATCATTTCGGGGAGGGGGGAAGGGCCAAATAAATAGAAAAAAATCTTGTAAATGAATAAACTGAAGGAATGAAACACTCTCTTTTCACATTTTATTGCAAATGGGAAGACGTTGTTATATAAATCAGGACGACAAAACCCATTGCTAGCAATAAAATTGGCTCCGAATGATACTCTGCGGCTTGAAGTATGGGTATAAAAACTCTACAAATACTACAAATACTATTCTACAAATGCTTAATCGATTAGGGCAAAGTATATGAAGTATGCCTGTATAAGGAAACGATGCTTCGTGAGAAACTGTTTCTCTTCATAATTAAGACACAATAACACACCGAACAAATACCAATTCAGAAGTCAAACAACAAAAATCAGCGTTATATTTTCAAATTTTCACAGGACTAGTTTCGATGGTTTTACTGAACCACCATCCTCAGCTGCAAAAGCGATTTTTGTTGTTTGATTTCTAAATTAGTGTTTCTCTTCATGTTACATATGGGGAAAACCCCACGGAGGCAGCTCTTTTGCTAGAAACTGAAACTAGGATATATATTACCAAAGTGGCCTTATCTATTGACCACTCTCAGGCGTTGAATCTCAAACGAAGAACAAGCGCTCCATAGCCTAATTCATTTGGACTTCTAATAAGCATTTGAAAAAATCGAATTGTGATTCTTGATTTTGTATCTCTACTCGCTTTAATATCACACTTTTAGAATCATTTATGGAACAATACGGGTACATTTACATAAAGAAAATTATCAGTTTGAAAGATAATGTTTTCACTCTTATTTTCATTATCAGCCTGTCATGAGGATGATGTCCCAATTCAATTTTTTTTTCAATTGAGCAATAGCAATTTTATTCCCAATCAGTTCGAAACAGGCCGCCCAGACGGAAAAGTGGCTAGCGACTTTGAGAGCCATACCGAAGGGCAGGCAAGGCTCGAATCCCAGAGAAGGCATGGATGTAATTTTTCCGTCCTTCATAGGAGGCAACGGTGGCCCACTTATTAGGTGCCTCCATAATGAAGAGACCACAGTTTCCGGCCTTAATAGTGGCCAATGCGTATAAGCGGCTAGAACCCGCCATTGGAACAACAAAAAAATGTTCGAAACAGAAATATCCTGTCTCAATTATTCTCTACTCAGCCTTCGTTTTCCACCCCCTCATATAAAGGAAAACGAGTTTAAGGCTAAATTTTTTTATACCAAAACTGTCACAGGAATTTTATTAACCATCTTCGCATCTGATCTTTCTGAAGGATCCAATTCTAGTCGTAGGGTCCCCGTCTTCATATTCTTTTTGTTTTGTTAACTTGTTACACTACGGTGTACCAGTCACGAAAGGAGTTCTTTAGAAATACTCTTAGGCGGAAAAGGTGATCGAACGTGCTGAAATGCAAAAGGGATCCGAAAATTCTAATTTATGTTTAATGTCTGATCTTTTAGATTGAAACATGTCTACCAGAATGGAAATAAGCAATAAGGTGTGCCGATCTGTCGCTTATAAAGAAAATATTCGTATATCTTTTGAACACTGATTTTAAAACGCAGACAATGATTTAAAAACTCAAGCAATGCTATAAATGATATGAGGAGGTATTTCCTGATCGAGTTGAGTAGGGAGTAAAATAACTGAATGATTTCAACAAAGACTCAATTGAGAACACAACTGTCAAGTTTGAGATGAATCGATGCTAAGTCATCGGGGAAATGATATCTTTATCATCTCCGAGCTGTGGTCAACATAAATATAGTGCAGAGGTTTAACCAAAATTTATATATATATATATTAAAAAAATAGGTTATGCAACGAAATGTAAGCAAACATCATAACCGAATGAAAGCGGAGGATTTCACGTAAAGGATAAGGAAAACAAGGAAAATTGTCCTCTATTTTTGCAAGACTGAGAGAACTAGTAACGGACGTAAAACTAAAACGTGTCCAGGAAGTCCAGCATTATATTTGGTAGCCTTTATTGAAACACTCCAATTCAGTCGTTCATAATTCTAGATAGGAAAATGCACATAGGTATTTAAACGATAAGTTTATTTATTCGTATGATGCTTGACTTATACAGTGTATCAAATATTACGGCTTATGCATTACGGCTAGACTTCATAACATCATCTGTGGTCAGATAAGAGACATGTAACCATTTCAAATTTTAAAAGTTTGTATTACATTCCTGTTTTAAAAAATTGTAGCACCATAAAGGAGTCATAGAAAATGTATGAAATTTATTCCACGACTGTGATGATACGAAAGAAAACAAAAAGCAATTAAATATTCAGAGCACTTTCTGCTCTGAATCAATCAAGTTTCGAATTCATATCTGAAGAATATCAATCGATATTGCTTTTATCCGATTCGGAGGTTCATCTGTATTGTCTGCAAGATGAGTGTTAAAGTGAATTGTAGACTCATGAAAACCCAGAAGCGGTATCTGACATGCTGAGAAGAAGGCTTGAATATCTCTAACCATTACATGGACGGTTATTGTCTTGTTGAAACTACACCTCTAAAAGCTTTTAAATGAAGGCTATTACTGTGGGCTTCACAGTTTCCCAGATGTAGCAGTTGCTGATGAGAATACCTTCATTTCTTAACAGATTAGATTATCCATCATATACAGCGACTCCTCAAACCATCACGCTTGGAGATCACTTTATATGAAGTTAAATAATAGTGTTTGGGAGATGACGCAGTTGCTGATGAGAATACCTTCATTTCTTAACAGATTAGATTATCCATCATATACAGCGACTCCTCAAACCATCACGCTTGGAGATCACTTTATATGAAGTTAAATAATAGTGTTTGGGAGATGACGTTCGCTCTCATAACCTTTAATGTCTAGCATCAGTAGCAGGATCTACTTCAGAAGCCAGATTCAAAATTCGGAAAAGCCGATCTGTTGCCAATCGCCACGCTAGTAGCTGTGTTGATGAATCCGTTGTAGTCACAGGCGTCGATGCTTTTGCCTCAGGAGATTTCTGCTCAAAGAAATGCATGCACACAATACACTTGCATGCACGCCATATAGCAGACATTAGCAAACGGTTGAAGCCGACAAAGGTATATTTGCAGAAGTGCTCCATCGTTGTGACAAGCGTCAAGAGGAAGCTGCATACTCCATCACCATCACGTAGATGAGGTGTCTGTCATCTCGTGTTGACGTAACGTGGACCATTGCGAAGTCTGCTACTTGTACTTTTCTCTTCAGTCCATTGTTTGCACACGTACATCACTAACGAGGCATTATGTCCCATACAAGCTGCTATTTTACAATAGAAAAATTGTCATTCTCATAGGGAGTTTTAATAGTTACGCACTTTGAAGTGTGGTAAATGATTTCATTTACCACTGTTCAAACGGTCTAACTTACTCAAACTGGTCTCTTTGTAGTTGCAAATCACAGTGACTTCTTATGAAATGTTTACTGTTGGTAGACCACGAAACATTGCTTTTAAACGTTCCACTACAGTCCTCTATTTATGTGTCTAAAACAACAGATCAGAGGGAGCTGCTCATCCAACGCGTGTGCTATCATTCTGAAATTCCAATCATTTGCACATTTTACATTTCCTGTAAGTTTCAGTTTATTAGAAGAATTCTTTCATGGTACAGCTGTTTTCACAAACAAGAACATATTTCAACAGATTTGTTTTTTTATTTGGTTCCATTGTCTCTATTATTATAACAGGTCGTATGCCAAGTGCAGTAGTATATCAGGGCACGCAATAAACAGAAATAAGTTTACGGGGGTTTCAACCACACGGGAGATACTTGAGCGTCATCATATTCATATGTAATAATCAAACATTTGTAGAAATGAGCATTAGTATTTTCACATTTCTAAATATGCTGCTTATTGTTAAAATGGAGTGAAACGTTTTCGAAAGTAAGTGTTACGATAAAGCGCGTTGTAAATACAGCAATATTATTAAACATATTATTTTAAATATTCACAACTAAAAATGCTCTGACTAAATTGGGTATTCATTAATTTACATCATAGTTTCTCAACCTGTGGTACGCGTACCCGTAGTGGCACGTGAAATGGTCTCAGGGAGTACGCGAAAAAAATGTAAAGGTGGACATTGATTGTGCGATTGAATATAAGAGAAAATATAAAAGGCTGTTGTAACAACTAACATTTCCAATCCAAATTATATTTCATTATGAAAAATATAAATCATTAAACTGAATATGAAATAATTTTTACGTTAGAAAGACATGAATGTTTTAAATTCAGATTAGTACACAATTTATCTGCAAGACCAGTACCTGTCTACAGGGATAGAACCGACACCGGACAGTAATTGGTATACTTCAATAATCCTTATACTAAGCGGTAGGGCAGTAGGGTTTTCTGTAATAAAATTTTATTACTGAGAAGAATCTGGGATAATCCCATTGTTAGTCGTCGAATTGGTTGTAGTTTGTCTTTTTGTTTGTCAAGATGTTACAAACCGTACTACAAATACGATATTTATACGATAAAACTTTCTGTAGTGTTAAATTGGATCGGATATAGTACGTACATTGTACTATAATTTTAATGCAAACTGTGTCTTGTATTTACAAATTATAATAGCATATAGAATGCTCTAAAATATTGCCATCAAATTATAGTTCGAGAAACTACTTGCACAGGCATCTAACAATCAGTAGTCGAAATGATCTACAATACATCTCAATAAGTTTGGTAATACTGCTTTATCTGTCTCTCTATTTTTATCAGCATAATTTTTTTGTAATCAGTTAGTGCTATAGTTTTATAGTTATTGTGACTTGAATTTTTTCAGCATGGGTCAATGTTTAAAATTTGGTATTATTAAGAAAAGGAAAATTATTGAAATAGTAAAGGATCCCATTACATCATCAGGTACCAGTTCTTGCGAGTGGCAACCTAAGGAGAAGTTGTAGCATATTAGTGAAATAAAGCTTCAGTTTCGAAGCCGGGAAAAGTGAGAAAGTATTGCGAAGAATATTTGCCACATGGATATTGATTCTTAATTTATAAGGTATTTCATCCGCCTTCTTAGCGTGCCTTCATGGTGTGGTGGTCTACACGCTAGAAGCATATTCAAGAGGTCCGTGGTTCGATTCCCGGCGAAAGCGTTGCCCATTTTTCATCATTCCTGCTTCCAAAATACCTAATGGCTCTACAGTGGCACCCGAACTAAAAGGGTGGTGATGATGATTCTCCCCACCCAGGATTTGGCGACTGAGTCCCCTAAAAACCCCAGTCGCCCTTCAAAAGGGGGAGTATATAAGGTATTTCTGCCGCGTTCTTAGCGTGCCTTCATGGTGTAGTGTTCTACAAGCTGGGCGCGTATTCCAGAGGTCCGTGGTTCGATTCCCGGCGGAGTCCTTGCTCATTTTTCATTTCTCCGGCTCGAAATAATCTAATGTCTCTACAAATTATTGAAAATATCTCCAGATTTGAATGCTGCTTGTGAAATAATGTTTAACAGAAATACAAAGCCTTCAATACTTACTCGTCATTTGCAAACTAAACATCAGATTTCAAAGACAAATATGTGACATTTTTTAAATGTTTGCTCCAAAATAAAAATATTTACAATATAGAATTACACAATTATAAATATTTACTATAGAGTTATATATATACAATTATAAATATTTACAATATAGAATTATGTGTATATATATATATATATACAATTATAATATTTACAATAAAGAATTATATACATACAATTATAAATATTTACAATATAGAATTATATGTATACAATTATAAATTAATTATATATATATATACAATTATAAATATTTACAATAAAGAATTATATACATACAATTATAAATATTTACAATATAGAATTATATGTATACAATTATAAATATTTACAATATAGAATTTGCAATTGAAAAATATTTACAATATAGGATATACAATTGCAGGTGTCTTCTGGTTGTACTTCGCCAGAAACAGTAAATATATCAAGATTGGTGAAAATTTCAATCTTGCCCAGCATTAAGGATGCAATTTTTGTATATTCAGTAATGAATATGTTCACAAAATTAATGCTATCCCTCTCTCCAATGGCACGATCTCTCATAGAAAAGCAAAAAATTAGGATAATATGGAGGAGACGATGATAAAAGAAATCAATAATATTAAATATTTTTCAATTCAAGTTAATGAGAGTACTGATGTAACACAATTGGCTGTTTTGATGGTTATTGTAAGGAAATAAATTTGCAAAATGAGTTTTGCTTACTCATCGCATTTCTGAAAATAAGGCAGATGGAGATATTTTTTTGCATGATTCTGTATTTAAGTGTTATTTTTGCTCTTGTACAAGTAGATGTTAGTAATTATACATAAAGGGGTGGAGTTGGGATACGTAGAATAGTGATGATAGGTCAACGAAAGGTTGGGAAATGCTGAATTATTACATCCTAAATTTTTTTGCTTATATTTTCTTGGAAAGCTAGGTTATTAAATAAAATTAAGCTACTAAGAAATAGAAAGCTTTCTGCCCTGAAAGATGAGTGTCATCTTACTAAAATATTTAGGAAGAAAGTTTCCCTTATCTTTGCCTTTCAGCTAAATTTAGTTACATGCAGAAATAATCCATTCTTCCTAGCGTGTTTTAATGTGATCAATTCAAGATGAAATGCAAATACAAATTTAATACATAAGTATACTACTTTTTAATAACTTTATGTAGTAAATAAAATTCAGATTCTCAACTCTTCACAGAAAGACAATAAAGATATAAATAAGTCAGTGTAAACCAATCACATTATTATAACTTTTCTTTTACCCCAGCTCCTTCAAAGGCTTGAGAAAAATATATGATTGCAGATGTTGATGACGATGTCTATAAATGCTGATATTACAGGTAGAGATATGCGTGCACAATCGCATTCTGTAAAGAATTCAATCTGCTGTATAATGAAAAACACTATTTTTTCAATGTTCACAGATTTCTTCGCTATATTAAAAATAGTTATAACTTTGTGACGATGAATTTTAAGCATATAGTTCTGTCTCTTCAAAAATGTGGTTCCTTATGTTATACATTTTAATTCAGATACAAAATTATGAAGATTAAAATTGACATTTCATTGTAAACATATGATAGTTGTATATGTTAAGCATATGTTAACAAAATGTGGTAATATTTCTGAAGTCTCTCAAGGAAGCCATGTGCTTTCACTTTACAATAAATTGGTCTGAAACGTATTATTCGTTTAAAAGAATATGTGTTTATCGTTATTTCTAAAGCAAAGTTAGTACAGCACTTCCTGACATATAAGTTACTGACATATACTTTCTGAATGTAACAGTCTTGATAAATGAAAAAAAGGGCAATGTGAATTTTCTTTCGAAGTAAATAATATGTTAAGCAAGAGCACAAAATTCTTGAGAAGAATAATGTAGATGACAGCAAAATAACAGTTGCAATGGAGCAAACTATTAGTCGATGATTATTTGAAGCATGTGCTGAGAATATTATGCATTTTAAATAAAAGCAAATGTTGATAATTTCACTGACAGCCATAAACAAATTTCAGACTAAGAATAGATAATTTACTTTTAACTTCAAAGAAACATTTTCGTATTAGCAGACATCCTTAGTGACAAGTGGAGTATAATGCTTTCTCTTTCTAGATAAACACAGTGACGGATACCTTCGGAGACAGTGCATGAAAAATTTGTTTGTAGGAATTAAATTAGCGCTAAGATTTTCCTTATTTTACTTTGCTGATATTGAGCATATTTTAAAACCAAAAGCTTTGCACCTAAGTTTGCTACAGATATAAGTATAATATATACAAATTTTAAAATATGCCATTGGACAAATTTGCTCTCACCGTTTTATATTCAAATGTAATCTTGTAAACATAATATTACCTGCATCATAAAGCTTAATCACTGATGTCTGATTAAAAGGCTTTTGAGGTTTCATTTTTGAGTAAACATTTGTTATGGCATATAAGTTTCTCTGTTATGTTAAGACAGTTGTATCATAAGCCTTCCTATCATTTAAAAAAGGTAGTTAAGCAAGTGAAAAGTTAATGTCAGATTCAATATAATATAATCACTAAAATTTCATTTGCGGATTACAAATTATTAATAAGCATTTTATACATACTAATTACTGAAAATGTAAAATTGATTCTTGGAAAATCTCTTGCTCTTGCTTCAGATATAGACATGTCCTTAATAATTGTCGAAATAAAAGATTTATACAAAAATTATAATATTATATTTTCTCCAGTTATTTTTAATCTGATATAAAATATATATCGAAATACGAATGCACTATCATATGCATATGTCTTGCTCGGACGGCCTAGGGTAATACCTTATAAATTGAGCTATGCGATGTTATATTGCTTCATAAGATGAGATGAAATCTTGCTCCTTGTCTATATCGTTTAAAAATGATTGCTGTATTTCTCTGATAGGCTTTTTCTTGGTTTCAGGAAGACATAGCCAGCAAAATAAACAGCCTAAAAGAGAGAAAAATCCATATACCCAATATACTCCATAATCAGAGACGAAAGTTCTCAAGTCATCAAAAGTTTTTGTCACAATAAACAAAAATGCTGATGAAAATATACCGGCTATTGCCAAAACTGCACTTCGACTGTGAACTGGTACAAATTCTGGAGTCATTAAATATGGTATAGGTCCAAATCCTAATGAAAAGGAAGCTACGAAAATGATAAAGCCAGCTAAAGGTATCCAACCAAAAACTGTTTGGTTTAAAACATATTTCTTATAAATGATGCCATAAACTCCAAGTATTAACAAACCAACTGTTACAAAAACCCCAGATACGAGATATAACTTTCTGCGCCCAGCTTTATCCATAAGAGTGCTACCTATTAATGTCGCAATTACTTGCACAGCAGCTATTACTGCTGCTGCTATTGAAGGATCTAAAGAACTTTCGGCATGTTCAAATATCTCGACAGTATAAGCCATTAATGCACTTACACCTGAAAATTGCTGGAAGAACATTAAAGCAATAGCCAGTACTACAGGCTTATACAATTGAGGTTCTTGAAATTCTTGAATGGAGATAGTTTTCTGCATTTCTTCAGCTATATGATCCACAGTGGCGCTGTATTCTCGAATTGAGTCGAAATCTCTTCCTTTTAAGAATCGAATGCTTTCAAAAGCTTCCGAGTCTCTGCCTTTTGCTAATAACCACGCAGGTGACTCCGGCATGAAGTACATCAGTAAGGAAGCAACTGCTGTGATTAAAGCTCCTGTAATGGCTAACCACGACCACCTAAGAATGATACCGAAAGACATCATTACTAAAACTCCTATTGCATAATACAGTTGGAAACAAGAACCTAGTAATCCCCGTATTTCAAGTGTTGCAATCTCTATAACGTAAGCTGGAACTGCAACTGAGCAAGCTCCTATACATAGTCCAGACAAAAGTCGTCCAACATAAATCCAGTGCATAGATGGGGCGTATGCAATAATTAACCAGCTTGCTAAATATGGCCCAGATACATACATCAGCACAGCTTTCCGTCCTAGCTTAAATGAAAAATAACCTGTGAAAGAAAATAAAGTTGTAGTAAATTGTAATGTAAGCAGATAATATCATTTTAAAAATAAGGAATTTTAATTTTTCTGCTTGGTGGTCTACAATATATATGATACTATTTTTCGCTATATGTTACATTTGTAACTATGTTTAGCCCAACAACGGCCAATGACCGTTGTGCATTGCTCATTCTGAAGTTAAATTCTCGGTGGCTAAATGGGCTGGCTGCAGGCTCGTCGTTTGCTTTCCATGTGTAAAGGGAATAGAAGACAGTAAGTACTGTGTAGGAAGTCTACTAAGTAGGATCTCTCACTCGATAAATATCCTTTGACGTTTTCCCTAAATCATTAAATTATTACCTACCGAAAGCTATTCTGTACCTGATATGAGCTTCGGTTTTTTACGCATTGCCGACATAAGCAAGTGTGACGGTTGTTTTCTTTTCCTTAACTTTCGGTTAGGCTAACCTTTCCCTTATTCGTAGTGTTCATCGTTTTCAATTCGCACTTAATAAATAATCTATTTTAATTTTTTATCATCATAACCACAAATTTATATCAGTGTTAATAATGGACAAATATCAGATTTAATCTAAAACTCATCCCGAATTAAAATTATACGAAGATTTAACCGGAACTAAATTTCTGTCGAATTTAGATCTATTCCTTTCCTTTCCCCAAATTGAGACACTGTGGAAAATAGAATATGGTATTTTGAAACAATCCGCACATTTACTCAACTCCGTCCACTGTTGGAAAAATAGCTAAATTCGTGGGGCACGTAATGTTTCATGTCTCGAAGTAGAACCATGGGTTCGTTTTTATACACGGAACACTCTAGCTTGACGGATGTTTTTCTTATTGTTTTCTTACAGATAATAATTGAAATAAAATTTTTATAATTTTATTTTGGTAAATAACACTCTTCGCTATACTGTTTTATATACGCAAGTGTGCATGTGGTCGAAAATGAAGAGTGACAAAACTGAATAAATTTTGGATAACGCTTGCTTACCTGAAGAATACAAATCACGAAAGGTAATAAGGCATTCGAGTTTTTTATAAGGGGGCGGGATGAGAGTGAATCTTGAAATACAATCGCCTTTCCACCGATAATCGATTCCGTGATCTTTTATTTGCTAGCTGGGTTTTCTGACTATAGTACTTCAAGGAAGAATGGCTTCAGAGGCTATAGCCAGAGCACCATTCAGGCAATCCTTGAATTTTCACCCTTGATACGATGCACCAAAAATGCTACAGAACGTCGGAACAAGACATAGAGGAATAAAGTAGTACACTATGTATATTTTTGAAATAAAAGTTTTAATTTCAGTACCCTAAAAGGGTATCAAAATTCCTTGCCGTTATCAAAATTATCGATGATGTTATCGAAATCTGTTTCATGACGCAATTGCTCTTTTACCCACAGTGTGATAAAACAACATAATTGCAAGGTTTTATGCGTAGAACTTTGGCGGTTCTTGATCAACGTTTACTTAAAAACCTCCTTTCAGAGAAAGGCCCCTTACAATGATTAAAATCGCTAAATACTGAGAGCTCGGCCTGGGTTCGATCCCAAGCGAACGGACCAGCTACGTAATTGATTTTCGTGGCTTTCGCCATGTGTACCATGAATACGAACTAGTTGCCTTTAGAACGTCATCCACGAAGACACCCCTTCCCTTAGATAGATAGCCCTCGTGTGCTTTGACCATATGCAAATAACCTAACATAACCTAACCTTTTGCGACTAAATACACTCGCAAACCTGTGAGGAAATGGTGGCCATGCTGACATTCTAATGGAGTTTATTGTCGCACTGCCTGTGCACGCACTTGTCCTCTAACACACGAGTCAAATTCCTCACTTAAGGTACGTGACGTCGCTGTGAGATCCCTGACCGAGAAGACATGAGGTCTGTCCTCTAGGACGTCAGCAGTCAAGGGCCGTGACAGTTTGCATGGCGTTCAGTATGACCCTTCTGGACCGTCGATTCCGTAATTACCTGAAAGTCATGGGATCCAAACCAACATGAGCAGCAATGTCGTGGAACGATAAACCACAAAGTAAAGGGGAATACGTAAAGAGGAAACGTAAAGGGGCGGACATAAAGGGAAAACATAAGGATGTTGGCCGTGGTGACAGTCTATGGTGCTTGTTGTTGCCCTACCTGTGCACACACTTGTCTTCTAACACACGAGTCAAATTCCTGACTCAGGGTACTTGGCGTGACTGTGAGATCCCGCAAGGCCGAGATGACATGAGGTCTGTCCTCCAGAGCCGTGAGAGTTTGCATGGCGTTTAATATGGCCCTTCTGGACCATCGATTCCGTAATCACCTGAAAGTCATGGGATTCAAACCAACACGAGCAGCAATGTCGTGGAACGATAAACCACAATCCCGATATTCGATAATCTTGGCCGCGGTCGAATTTTGCAGCAGTTTCTCCTTCTTACCCGAGACACAGCATGATCTTTACAAAAACTACCAACGTTCAAACACGATTTCCAGATGAAAACTCCGTTGTGTAGTCATCCTATTTATGAACAATGTAGGTGGCATTATTTATATCTGCTTTTTGCGCATGAGCTGGAAAGCTAATCGTTTGCATAGCCCAACCTGTAGTAGCTTTCATAAAAATTTGACGTTTGTTGTATGCCGCCTTCATGACGTAAAAATTTTAATAGCCAGTAGTATAAGCGCTTTATAATCCTTGAGTCTATTGTATATGATATGCCTTTCGAATGCGAGCGTTTTGCTGAGAATATCGTTTAAACACTTAGTATAACAACAGTAAGGTATTGGGTTTCCATTTATAAAAATATCTTCAGTTTGATTTTAATTGTTTCGCGGTTTAGAAAAATTACCACAGTACCTTTTGTGGCATTTACTGAAGATTTCTATATTTTGCATCAGTTCATGGTACGAGAAAAACTATTCTTATGTATTAACACTGTTCTACTGGGCTTTAACGATTTGGCAGCCGTATCGTCAGCATTAGTAAGTAGTGATGAGACTATTTCGAATCGGAAAATAATCTATATAAAAACCATTTATAAAATGCCATCTATATAAAATAGGTCCAAGATAAAGCCTTGTGAAGCTCTAAACCTTGTGTATCTTAATATTAGAATAATTGGTAGAAATTATAGCCAAAAAATTTCTTTCTTTGTAAATAGATACATAGAATTTTGATGGCAGCCACTATGAAGAATTTGGAAAATAGTCATACAATATTAGCTTATAGCTCATGATGCTCAAATGAATCATCTTTTTTTGAAACACAGCATTTTTTCTGTACACGATGCCAGCACCTTTGCAATGGGAAAGTTCTATGAAGGCGTTTCAACTGCTTTATTTTTGCGATGAGTATGTACTATGTATGTATGTATATCAAATTCTATAATTTCGCGGAGAGTATCTTTTCTTTCAATACCTCTTAAAATACTCTAGATCTTATAGTTTTCGGATATTAATAGTACATTTTTTTCTTTGCAGGTAGGGGCAAATAATGTCAAAAATTTTTATTAAACGATGAAAAGAAGTGATTAAAAAGATATCCATTTGAGAATACATACATTTCAAAATGAATATATTGATTGATTTCAACTTCTCCTCTTTAACTGCATTTGATATAAGTATTTATTTATTTATAATTTTTGATTACTTATTTTTTATTTATTTTTCTATTATTTGAATTACTTATTTTCACACTTTTCTTGCTTGATTTCAAATTGAGAAACAGGGCATAGAAGTCTCTTTTTCTAAACTCTCATCTTTTGCAAATTGTCCTACACGTCAAATACAGTGCAGTTGTGGTTTGACTTCTTTCCTCTCCTTATGAAATCCCCATTCGTTAACTTTCCATAAACTACATATCCGATGATTTTTTTTTTCCTCGTGTTCATCTGGAATGACTGCATGTACTCAGCTTTATGGATCCAGAATTTGAAAGGAAGGCTAAAGCCTCTTGGTTTTTACCTCTCGTTGTTTAAAATACAGAGTTATTTCAAAAATGTTTATATATCTGATAGCAGTACCTTAGTAAGAGCAACAATAATCTAAGCTATAAAATATGTAGCAATAAAAACCCAAATAGGACATTTATATGTAATAAAAAACTCAATAGTTGAAAGTGGGAATGTAAAAAGGAGACCGAAATGACTTATCTTCCGGACAAACATAAAAATCTAATAAACTATAGATCCCTCATTTCGATCCAAACATTATTTCTCTTTGATCAGAATGGTGTCCAGGGCAACAGAAAGAACTCCCAAATGTGTCGCTGTATGTTTTTAGGTCAATGGTTCGATTCCAGGATTCGGAAGTGTATTTTTCTAGAATAGTAGCTAGAATAGAAGATTATCTTGTATAGCATACTATCATCTATATTTAGCTGGAAAGCTAATCATTTGTATCCATTGTTCCAGTACTCGTAAGAAATTACGCAAACAAGCTTAAAAGTAGCTCTGCTTTTTATAATGAAATTAGTTATTCATATATACCACTTGTTTATGCTTCACATATGAAGGTATGGGCTTACTTGGATTACTGCAAAGCACGCGAAGGCATCTCCTTATCTCCTTTAGGAAAGAGATGCCTTCGAGGAGGTCTTTTGTAGGGAAAACTGGCTCGCGCTCACGTCACACCTAAGAAAAACCACGAAAACTTCCATGCAGTCAGCATGTTCTCCGATATTTCAACCCAAATTGAACTACCAGTGTTCAACTGTTTTACTGGTTTGCGCCTGGAAGGCCTGTACTCTTGAAAGAATTGTAGAATACAAATAAGAGTTATTCATTGTCAATAATGAAAACAGAATATTAGTAGTTTCCAAGTATTTATTACGTCATTGGTTGTATGTTTTAGGGGCCGAACTGTGATAAATTAAAACTTGCGATAATGAGTTTCTAATGAGAACAAGATGAATGCTAGAAGCAAGAGAGAAGAAAGCTAAAGAGAAGTATAGTATTGAAAAATATAATGTCCTCTTGGACCTACATACGAGTATATAAAACTTACATACGAGTATATAAAACTTTGGAACTATATACAAAACCTCTTGGACCACTATTAGCCGAAATCTCTTACCAACAAATTTGTGACTGTCAAACTGATTTGTGTACCCAGAGTACAGCGTTTTCTTATTATGAGAATATTCGAAAGATACTAAAGGAGCCATATTTAATTGCATCAGTTCAAAATTAGAGTGCAAATACGCCAAGAAGCTGTACTGGCCGTGTTTTAGTTGGTGTTATGTTTCATCTTCGCTACAGATTCTTATTATTCTGCTTGCATTTCGAAACTTATGAAACTTAAGGCAAATTCAAGTGATTTCCACCGCCGATACTGAATCATCAGACACACAGGTGCGATTATATAGAAGGATCAAAGAGACTATGACTAATTAAAACGTACTGACATGAAAAGAGGAAATTATTTTTAACATTTAAAGTACGTAGTTTTTGAAACTTTAGAAAGACCTCTAATGATGCACCTGCTTTATTTCCATATTAACTAGTTTTTATGGCAAACTTTCTGAAAGCAAGGGATAGAAAAAGAGAAGCCTTTTTTTTTCTAAAATCAAAGCTATCCAAAATTAGAAACATGAAAATCAGGAAGGATATCTTGCAGATTTCTGAGAGGCCCATGATCCCTATTAGTGTCCGAATTGTTAAGATCGCTAAATATTATTAGTTCGACTTAGACTCGAAACCATGTGAATGGGTAGGCTGTATAGATGGTTTTTCCCATATGTAATAGCGTGAATATGAACTTATTCTTATTAGTCTTATTAGTCTTTCTTAGAAAGTTCTCCACAAAGGCATTCCTCCATTTAAGCAGATAGCTGTCGAATACTTTGCCATATTCAAGTAATTTGCCCTCTAATGATCAATTAAATTCTTATCATAATATTTCATGAGAATGATCGTTTTCTGAAATTAAGCAACTGACAGGTAAAGCTTCATTTAAAGCTGCATTAAATAAGTCTGAATCTGGTTATATGGTAATGCTTTCAAAAGCGTAATGTCGAACTTACTTTCTACGCTTCAGCCTAACTGGACTGCTACTTGCTGCTCTCTTCTAACTGAAAATCTATCAAAATGTAAACGGTTTGACATAAGTACGAGTAGTGTGCCATGTTGTTTGGGAAACGCAAAATGTCTACTGAAAAAAAAAATGAATATTTAATCTGTCTTGGCTGCCAGTTTCCTATTCATTATGAATCATCAACATTCTACGCAATCAAAATTCTTGCCTCTCATTATGGATGAACATTCGACATTCTACGAAATCCAATATCTTCAATATCAGTTATCATGTTATCAGTGTTTCTACAACATCATTACATCTAAGTCTGCTTCATTGCATATATATAAACGAAAAGTATATTTGGAAAATTATTTACTTTTCGAAATATTATATGCAAGATAAAAACTATCTGAATCAAAATTATAATTTAAACTAACGGTAACTCTTTAATTCTCCCCCTCTGTTCTAAAACTCGTAATAACTTCCCTGGATTGCGCCATTTCTAGATCATTCCATTTTGCATAGCCTGCGCAGCGCTGATGACGTTGGGAATTGAAACTTCAACTAAAACCAAAACCATATTCAAGTAATTTGCCCTCTAATGATCAATTAAATTCTTATCATAATATTTCATGAGAATGATCGTTTTCTGAAATTAAGCAACTGACAGGTAAAGCTTCATTTAAAGCTGCACTAAATAAGTCTGAATCTGGTTATATGGTAATGCTTTCAAAAGCGTAATGTCGAACTTACTTTCTACGCTTCAGCCTAACTGGACTGCTACTTGCTGCTCTCTTCTAACTGAAAATCTATCAAAATGTAAACGGTTTGACATAAGTACGAGTAGTGTGCCATGTTGTTTGGGAAACGCAAAATGTCTACTGAAAAAAAAAATGAATATTTAATCTGTCTCGGCTGCCAGTTTCCTATTCATTATGAATCATCAACATTCTACGCAATCAAAATTCTTGCCTCTCATTATGGATGAACATTCGACATTCTACGAAATCCAATATCTTCAATATCAGTTATCATGTTATCAGTGTTTCTACAACATCATTACATCTAAGTCTGCTTCATTGCATATATATAAACGAAAAGTATATTTGGAAAATTATTTACTTTTCGAGATATTATATGCAAGATAAAAACTATCTGAATCAAAATTATAATTTAAACTAACGGTAACTCTTTAATTCTCTCCCTCTGTTCTAAAACTCGTAATAACTTCCCTGGATTGTGCCATTTCTAGATCATTCCATTTTGCATAGCCTGCGCAGCGCTGATGACGTTGGGAATTGAAACTTCAACTAAAACCAAAACCTCTCTTCGTGTGCTTCCACCATTGCATAACTACGCACTTCAGCTTCGCTCTCTGCTCTGTTTGGACGTAATTTCGCTATGCTGCTTCCTATTGTGACAACATCAAAAATATAAATATTCTTGAATAGGCACAACTAGAGTACCAAGTGAACTGTGGCTACAAACGTTAACTGGATTTTAAAAATGGAATTAAAACCGCTTCGACCGCCAAGTTTTTTAGATATTGCCAGGTCAACATATTAGTATACTACGCAATCAGAATTCTTCCTCTTCAATATGGATCTACGTACGCATCAACACTGCTCGGTCTTTACCTTGTTGTTATGTCATATATATACATATAACCACTTTTTTTCTTTTTCTCTTCTTGTAATTGCAGTGGTTCTAATTTCTGTTGCTCCATTTTAATCATGCGTCACTTTATGATTAATTGTTTGCGCTTGCTTAGTTACATAATGCTGAGTTATGAAACAAAAATATTAGTCACAGAACAAAAATGATCTAATCCTAATTTTGCAAAGCTGTACAGTTTTGTAACTATCTTCCCCTCATCTCCAGTTCTCTTTATCTATCTTCTTATCTCTCTAATTATCTAAAATGTCGTAGAATCTGCCACATTATCTAGCCATACTATTACGCAAGTCCATCACAGATGATAAAATAAATACCAGAAATTCACATACCTGTTTAATGTTAAAATATTAACTGATTTACATTGTTAACTATTCGGCAACCGTTATCAAACTGTGTCATGGCAAAGTTCGTCCCCCTACCTCTTTCGGGAGGGATGGGGTAGAGAAAGAGGCAAACTTTCGTGTCTGCAAAGCTTTCAACATTTGCACTGGGTTAGGGCCATTCCCAGGCACCCACATCTGAACGGACGTTCAATCGAAACATTCTTCCAGTAAAATTGAATAACCCTAGATTATTCCAGCTTTTAGGAAATATACAAGCGAAATGATAACTGACAAATCTACGCTGCTAAAAATTTATATAGACGACTGTTTTTCGGAATTTATGAAGAAAATTAGAGAAACTGTAAAAGCTAAAAAATATTTGTTTCAGTTGATAAAGCGAATGATGCTGATGCTCGGCACATGTGTAATATGGTCCTAGGTACTCTAGATCCAGATTTGCCCACCAGCGGCTGAGCGGTAAAGTCGCTGAACACTGGTAGTTCGGTCCGAGGTTCGAATCCTGCGAATGGGCTGGATGCAAGGACGTTTTTGTAGTTTTCTCTCTGTGTAACGTGTATACGAGCCAGTTTCCCTTAGAAAGTCCTCCACGAAGGCATCCCTCCCCTTAGGCAGATAGCCCTAGTGTGCTTTGCCGTAATCTCAATAAACCAAACCAAACTAGATTCAGATTTAGTTAACAAGATATTTTCGGAATAAGTGAACCGCTCTGCAATTTGTAAATCGTTTGAAAAATCATTACACATTTTATGGCGAAATCGCATACAAAACCATGACGTGTTGTTCTTTTTAAGCGATGCTACAACACGCATGGTTAAAGCGGGAAATCAACAGACTTTATTCCAAGCTAGTGCATGTAACATGTCTGGCTCATGCGTTGCATTGTCTCGCTGAAGGAATCCGTGCAAATTACCCCGATATTGACAAACTCGTATCTAACATAAAGAAAATCAGAAACTGCAAACAACTTAAATTTAAAGCTATCCGCGATACGCCGGGAAACAAATGGCAGTTTACACTCCAAAGTGCATTTGTTGTTTTAAGGTCCTTGCAATGAAAATTGCACTTATGAGTACGTTTTTGCTCTGAATGGAATTTATTTTTTTCATTAACCTTCAAATGAAGAATATATTTTGTGCATAAGAAAGGAAAAGGTTCAAAACCAAAATTAATATTTAATTAGGTAAAAATCCGACCTTAGGTTGGCATTAATGTTACGGAGGGGGGCAACTATGTCATTTTCGAAAGGGAGAGAAAATAGGTCCCTCTTTTGCAAGGTGCTTGCTTTCGCTAGACCGATAACATACTGTATAAAAATAATACCAATCTAAAGTTGTATGTTAGCCTAATTTTATAGTTGAAAATTATTTCCATTTAACCCTGTCTGAAGTTGCTTATTAGTTGCACTACCTAAAAAATATTAATTTCTTTGAAAAATGTCTTATTTTATGTATCAGTTTATTAAAAAACTTTATTTAATATTTAAGTGAAATCTCTTTTGTAGTAAGCCATTTAAAGATAATACCTTACATTTCATCTATTTGATAATGATAGTTTTGTTTCAAATAATCCGATGACTAGTAATAGCAGTTAAGCGTTAAATAGGAATAAAGAATGCAATTAAAACCATTAAAATTCAAGAAAATAATTTATAAAATCTACAACACTTACCGGAGAAAAGATTGCCAAGGATTGCAGTTATACTTGGAAGACTAGCAATCCAAGTAATTTGGCTGTTAGTTATATCTGTAAACCTGCTTCCTGGCCTCTTCATGTCTGCAGTTCCTGGAGCAGAAAATCCAGATACCATTCCTAATCCAACAATATTGAGAAGAGCTGCCATAGCTGCTAAGTGGGTTTTCCCCAGTTTCAAAGTTTTCACTAAGGGAATGCTTTCTACATTGCTGCGATTTTTATCTAAAGTATAAAGTTTTTCCTCTTGCACAGACATTTTACAGTACAATCAGTTAGAACCTTTTCTAGAAAAAAAGTTTAAGAAAGTTTTCTAGTAACATAGTTTCATATTATCAAAATAGTCCACCCGTTAATCACACGCAGAATTCATAATAGCGAATGTAGAACTGCACATTCAAAACGATGGGCTAATCTCAAATAATAAAAATTTCAATAATATTTATCTCCACTTATTCTGAAACGCCATCTACTGTTACTCTTTCGGAGTAATACAGATAATTTCGGAGTAATACAGATAACGAATAAAGTATAAAATTAAAATGATGTGTTTTTATCTCTTTTTATCGATCCTAAAATGATTATAAGGGTAATGAGTCACTTTCTTCATAGTATTGGATTCGAGTGCGTGTAAATGTACGCACCAAACACTAGTTTCAGATTACTTAGTTCGATTCAAAAGCGTTTGGTTTTACTTCATCGCTCAGTTTATTAGTAGTTCAAAAAGTTTTTCGCCGTTTTAAAGTAGCAGATATTTTCAAACGTTTTTTGATACTGAATTTTAAAATTAATTTCACATACTTATATGGTGTCAGACTGTTTTTCAAATTTTGAAGCAAACAATAAAAAATACATACCGTTACCCTGATAAATAAATTATGCAATTTTATAAAAACATATACTGAGATAAAGAGATTGTATGATGAAGATATTATTACTGTTTTTACATTTCCAAAAAATGTTGTAAATACGCAAAAAAACTGAACGCATATGTATTAAATTTAGTTGAAAACTTCTGTGTTATGAGTGTGTATCAAATAAATTTTGTATTTATTTCTTTTCCCCCCTTTTTTGTATTTCTTTCTTTTTTTATTTCTTTTACATCATAATAGTTTACAAAAGCAAAAGCAAAAAAGAAAATTATTTTTCCATATAGATTTAGCCAGAAATAAGGATTATTTTTTAGTTTTTCTATGGTAGATTTAGAGTTAAATTATCTAGATCTTACTTTCTATGAAAAATAAAACGTGTGGTAATCTGTGAATTATTCGAAAGGACCGTGATTAAAAGAATTGTAACTAATTTTTAAATTAATAATTAAAATTCTCCTTTTTTTTCTGTACTACATTATGAAAGTAACGTCATAATTTGCATGTACATCTTGCAGAAAACAAAAAAAAAAGAGGAGCAGTTCTATATCTCCCATTCTACTAGGTCAATAGACGGAATTTAATCTGAGTTTTTCGTGTCTTAAAAGTGCGACTTGGGATATGCATTAGATTTATTTATAGCATTATTCTAACATAGGTATTCTGACGCAATATCAAAATTTTTCTGAAATGGCATACCATTTTTTTTTACATATTTGGAGTTTAAGATTCAAATTATACCAAAAGGCCAAGTTTTGCAAAAATATCAAGGGTAGTTTTTAAAAAATTAGCTCTCAAAATTTTAGCTCCTCAGTGTTAGTTGAATTTGGTATATATTTATTAATATATCTTGTTTTGTTAAACTCATTAATTGATTTCTTCTTTTTAAATTCGAAATTTATGTTCAGTCCAAATAAATTTCGCAGCTATTTTCTAACTTTTTTTTTAAATTTATATTTTTTAGTAGTTTTTATAAATTTTTTAAAAACATTTTTTAATCATAATTTATCTTCATAAAGCAGATATATTTCTAGGCATACCTGCAAAAAATTAGAGTTTTTTTATTCAAAATTTCCAAAGATATGTGTGAATTTATATATTGGCGCATTTTGAAATTTGGCATATTTGCTATAAGCGATAATAACGTCAAATGTATTTTACTTTCATTGTTAAAATTATTTGAAAGAATGAACGATACACCTTTTTTTCCCGTTCTTGCACAGTGAAAAAAGGAAAAGGAAAATAGGTTCCTATAAAATTAAGAGCCCACCAGCGGCCGAGCGGTAAAGTCGCTGAACACTGGTAGTTCGGTCCGAGGTTCGAATCCCGCGAACGGGTTGGCTGCATGGGTGTTTCCGTGGTTTTCCCCATGTGTAACGTGTATACGAGTCAGTTTCCCTTAGAAAGTCCTCCACGAAGGCATCCCTCCCCTTAGGCAGATAGCCCTAGTGTGCTTTGCCATAATTAAATACACCACACCATACACACCTATAAAATTAAGAATTTCGCAAGGTAAATTATCCTTGGCGCAAACTTGGAAAAGTGCGCCAAGATAAATTTTTAAATTTCGCGGCAAGTTTCTCACCACATTTTACAAAATTTAATATTAAGGCATTTTTGAGTTGTTGAATTGAAATAAGGGTAAAAAGTCGGTATGTCATTTCAGAAAACTCCAATTTTTAGTCAAAATACCTCTGTTAGAAAAATGCTGTATATAAATCTAATATATATCTTATTTGGCGCTCTCGAGACTAGAACTATCTCCTTTTGGGGGGGGGTGCAAGGTGTACGTGCCTTTTACCTTTATTTAAAAAAATCAAATGTATAATTCGCAAAATATTAACCACCTCTTTAGATAATTGATCTGTCACTGCATCTTACTAGACTTTAAGGAAATTTTAAATTGCGCAAATTTAACATACCTCATAAAAGTACTTGTTTTATTTGGCATCCTGAATTTGAATAAAAATTGTTGGTTAATTTAGATACTACTTTTTCCCTTTTATTATGACTCTTTTTGCTCTCTGTTGTTTCAGTAATGACCAGTATAAGAAGAATAAACTGCGATCTTAAATGAATAACACATATAATTTTAATCTTGAGAGAAGATTAGTCGCAACTTCTTCTGACGCAGAGTCAGCTCACCAGCGCCCTAGTAGTAAAGTCACTGAATATCGGTGGTTCGATCCGAGATTCGACTCCCGCGATCGGGCTGACTGCATAGGCGTTTTCGTGGTTTTCCCCATGTATAACGTGAATATGAGCCAGTTTCCCTTTGAAAGTCCTCCGCGAAGGCATCTCTCTCCTTAGGCAGATAGCCCTCGAGTACTTTGACGTAATCAACTAAACCAATCTTCTGAGACAGAAGAGATGCAGGAACTGATTAGGGAATTCAGACCCTTTGGAGGCCCACTAGGGACCGAGCAGTAAAGATCGCTGAAAGAGGGTAGTTAGACCCGGATTCAAATCCCGGTGAAGCCCGGGTTCAAATCCCGGAGCTGCATGACATTTTTCGCTATGTGTAACCTGAATAGGAGCCAATTTACTTTAAAATGTCTGACACGAAGGCATCCGTTCCTTTAGATAGACAGCTCTCCTTGTGCTTTGCCATAATGAGAAATAATTCAGAGCCCTTTCTAAAGTAGTCCATATTTTCAAATGTAAGTATTGACATCATATTAACATTGATCTTTCATTTAATAGTGGAAGGTATGAAAATGCTAAATAACGTATTTTAATTTAATTTATGAAGTTCTGAAAGGAAAAGCTGTAATAAACTTAGAAAACATATCATAAACCGTAAGAAATGCGTAAAAGTAATAAATTCTGTATTAAACGAATTCGTTTAATGCATGGCCAGCATGCGTTATTCAAATAATAAACATTAATTTCTTTAATTTTTAAGTAGTAAATTTCACAAGAAAAATCCTCTTATATAAGTTCCCATTTTGGTACTATTCCGTTTTGAGGACCGTAAAAAAATTGCAGTGAAAATGTATGCGCAAAAGCGCCAAATCTAGCAAACGCGCCCATTTAACAGCGCGTTAAATCTATCGTACTCGCTGATTTCAAATTGCGTAAGTTTATATAGTTCTATATTTCTTAAGACGCCATTGAAATGCTAGTTTAATTTTTAAATCCTTTTGTGATTTTAAATCCTTTTTTGGTATCCTATGGATTTAACAATTTGGGAATTGCCCATGGCGAAAAGTCTGCAATAGAATTTTGGGTAAAGCGCAGAATCACCCACTACTTGACGCGTTTTTAAGAATTGCACATACTCGGTTTCCATGTACACATCGACCTATTTTCACTTTAAAAAAAAATAATCCCGGAATTGCACAAAAATGGCACTGTGCACACCCTTGATTTTATCTATGTACACATCGACCTATTTTCACTTAAAAAGTAAAAGAAAATTGACAAAAATCCAATTGTGTTTACCCTTGTAAAAAGCGGCAAACAAATAAGTGGGCGATTCTGCACTTTGCCAAGAATTTCGTCAAAGAAAGGCATCATTCATGATAGAAAATTATGTTTGAACAAACAACGAGATGAAATTATGCTTTAGCGATAACTCGGTAGCGAAATAGCGATGCAGGCATCCATTCAGTTATGTTTAGCAATTTTTATATAAATTATAATAATGGTCTGAAATAGTTATTTACTCTTATGCTTTCATTCAGTCATGTTTAGCCTTTTTTATATAAATTATAATAATAAAAAAGTATTATATGAAATTAACCTTTCACCTAAATTAAAACATCAATCTTGGATAGTTATTTACTATCATACTTCCTTTCTTGCATTAGGGTTGCGGCAATTATTTTTGGCAGCACTGGCATCAACAATAGTTTGGCGATTTTTTACGGCCCTCAAAACCGAATAGTACCTAAATTTTTAATATGTTTAACACGTCAAAAATTTTTATTAATAAGGAATATTTTACCAAAGAAATTAATTGAAATAATAACTGCATAGTTAACACATTAATATTTTAAGTATAACTGATATCATACTTAATTATTCAACATTGTCGCATCGACATAGAAAGAGCAGATAAAGAAAAATTGATAAAGATCTATGCAGGATTTTGCTTCCTGGAAGGCCGATATATTATTGGAAAACTCCCTAATGATAACACTTAATTTTTAGTAAATATTTACTGAACCATTAGTTATTATATAATTTTCAGATAATAAAAATTAGTCTTTAAATGCTTACAAGAAATCTGTATAGCAATTATGTAACTGAAATAGTCACAAAAATTTGAATTTGAATAAATTTTATTAAACTATGAATTAATTTAATTTTCTGCGTTATTGAAATCATTAAAATATCAAAATTTTTTAAACAGTAGTACTGAACTAAGATCAAAAACTACAAATATATTACAAGAAGTTTATTTGTTTTTTTTTTTTTTTTCAAACTATTTTTTAATTACTAACATTTCTCTAAGTAAATTGGTTATCTGCAAAACAAAATCGAGGACAATTTACCGAGACTTTCATCATTGTTCCGTTGTCTGGATATTAAAAGAAATCTATTTTATCGCGATTCAGATTTTGTATTTCTTGAATACGACTTTAGATATCTAAATCTTGAAACCTTCATTTTTGCAATGACAGCAAAAGCAAGTAAAGCAGCTAATAGTTTAAAAAAGTTCGTTAAAGTGTTCTGGATGTAAACTTAACCTGACGATGCGCATTAGAAGCAGTTTTATGGACATCTATGTCATGAATCCATTTTCCTTTCCACGAAGAATACTCACTGTGAACCATCATTATGCAGCACAATTACTTTAAAAATATGGCAGCTAATTCCAGTGATGGAAAACTATTTTATTTATAGAATTCTAGAGGAGCTTAAAGACACAATTTTAATTATTTTCTTATTTATATATTTCTTATATTATTTATTTCACAACAATAAAATTCTTAAACAAAAGCTTTTTTCTTCATTATTCTTTTTTTGTCCAATGGGGCAATTTTCCCAGAAGGACTATTCATTTCGCGTTTTGGCATTTTGCGTCGATTCACGATAAGCGTTGTTTCACTTTTCAGATTGTTGCCACCAAATATTATCGCCCTATATTTTATTTAAAGGAATTAAATAATGAAGAATCTGCATGAATGTATGTATGTTTCTACCATTCTTATAAAACAATGTATTATTCATTTAGATGAATTGTTAGGAGTTCATTAGATTGGGAGAACAGATGAATTTAAGGGGAGAGCACCAAATCTAGAATGTTAATTTTGAGATCGCCAATTATATTTCAAGCAGCTATCGTATTTTCTTATACTCGTATTTTGCATATAATGGATTCGAACCTGTGCGGAGAAACTCCAATGAACTCCCAACAATTTCCAGTGACTAGCCTGCGAAAGAAAAAAATTAGAAAAGACTGATTTCCTTGTAATGCCGTGTGTTCAATGTCATCTGTCGTCTAACGTGTGGGTGAAAACATTTGAAAAATCGTGTAACGGCATCTGGATACTTGTAATGCTGTGTGTGCTTTTTTTCGACAGTTACGCGACGCGATGTTGACAGAGCAGCAGTGAGGGAACGGAAGAAGAAATGACGTAATTAGCTCGCCAGAGATATTTATACCAGAGTAGGTGGGATTCTAGAGACTTATGATTGATTAATATTAGTTTTAATTGCCTTTTTCCAGTAGTGTTATATAACGTAGAAAGATCTCGAATTTGGGAGAACAAATGAATTTAGAGGGGAGAACACCAAATCTAGAATGTTAATTTTGAGATCGCCAATTATTTTTAAAGCAGCTATCGTATTTTCTTATATTTTACATATGTATGTATGATTTAAGTAAATATATTAATTAATCGTAATAATTGCCTAATACTTGCGCAAAAGCTGCAAAGTAATAAAATGATAATTTATTTACTAATGGATTATTCAGTATATTATCTCCTTTGAGAAAGTTAGTAGAATTTTAGTTGAATGAAGTAACTTATAAGCATTTAAATGAATCCTGAAAAAATTTTGTTTAAATGAAACAACTCCACTTATCCTACTTAAAAGTCCTTACCCAACGTTTATTTCCGCAATCGTTGGTCGTAGCATGTATGTCCAGTAATAGAAGTGCTTTAAATGACGAAGATATTCATGTTTCGGCCATGAAAAATTTTAAGGAAAAAATATATATATATATTTTCTACAAATAACGAAATCTAACTTGCAGGCTTCCGGTTCCCATATTTATATCTGGAAACGTTTTATACTCTTAAATGAAAAACAAGTTACAACAAGTTTGACTCTCGTACGACAAATATTAACTGACATATTTACTTTCAAAATTTGCAATTTTTTTATGTCACTTTCAGCTTGCCTTTAGAGATTGGTTACTTAAATTAGAATAATTCAAGGTTTCATTGAAGTGTAGCAAAAGATATATTTAATTTAATAGGCCGTACAAGGAATTCATGTGGTGTGCACACCAGATTTTTTAGTACAGTGTTAATAATGTGATTTTAGTTATTGCACGTAAAGTTCTTTATGGTCAAAATATTTGTATATGAAGACGGAATTGTATAAACCGTAGCCTTACATTGTTAAGTTTAGGATTGTGTATCCATAGATCGCCAATAGATGGCGGTAGTGTTTGTTTGTAAAAGGAAACTGTGATGTCAATTATGTATATGTATCAGTTCGTCTTTGGTGTTCGTGAATAAACGTTGTGTGGAAGAACGCTCCTCTGTTTATTACTTTAACTGCGATCCAGTCTGTTTATTAGAGATTTACACATATTTTGTTTATACATATACATATAAAATACGCAAAGTAAGATAGAAATGCGAAATTCCTTTCGCTAAATGTAATTGAGAATCATTTAATATTTAATATGCTTTCATAACTTTACTCCTTTGTTTAGTTATATTTATTTTAAAATTTATATTCCATGATATATATTGGAATATAGGAATATATTGCAAGATATCAATACCGTGTAACAGGCGTGGCCAAACTGCGGATCGTAATTCTCACGTGACTTATATATCACTTGTCCCTCATGCGCGTCTCACGTTGTAACAAAAACATTAGTTCCAATTTTTAAACACAGAAAGCGTGCTTTTTAACAATAAGTAATTTAACTTTTCACTAAACCGGTTGGGCGGCTCCAACCGGTTTAGGGGCCCAACCGGTATAGGGGTTAGCGTCACTGACTGCGTGCGGAAAGGGCCCGGGTTCGAATCCCGGAGAAGGCATGGATGTTTGTGAATGTGTAGTGTCGGTGCGGCATGGCGGCACTCTAAACATGTAGCAAGCCGAAAGCCCTTTCATGTGGTTAGCGGAAGAGGAGAGGGGTGGGAGACCCTCGGACCCATCCCCCCCCGGAGCGCTCTCCGTCAAAACTGGGGGCGGAACAGAGCTAAATCGCACTGTCACCTGTTAAGTGCTCAAGGCTGCTGCAGACATTATCTTGCGTTCCTTGCCATGAGGAATTTCGTGGGCTTGGGCTGATGTTACTGTCAGACAAGTGAGCATAACTAACAACAACTGCATAATGGGCACGGTAATTTTAAACAATTCCAAGTCAATCGTCGTTTGTTAATTGACAAAATAAAAAACAAAAAGATAAATAATTCCGTTTCTGTGATTTTCTAACCTCGTAATGTTTTTTAAGAAGAGAATTGTTATCTTGACGGTAGGAAATACGCTGTAGAAATTAATATTGCATGCAAAATCGTTATTAATATACTTCAAATTTTGTTTTTAACTATTTAAAAGTGTTTTATACTTTGGTAAAGATATAAAAGTGTAGTGGCGATTGCTAGAAAATCTAGTTGCGGCTCTTGACATTCTGTCATATGACTCCAACTGATGCCATTCGTGATATATAAAAACTTCTAAAAGGTAGATAATCCTTGTATTCTTCGTCATAATCGATTAATCACATAAAAATGTTGATTTTTTATAATAGAATAATATATATCCATTTATTCTTTTGACATAAATACGCAGATATAAATTAGAAGATAATATCTAAATACCTCTATAGGACTGCATATTTATTGAAATTACCTGTGAATAAATGGCTACTGTAAAAAGGAGTTTTACATTATTGCAATTAATGAAAAATTATTTGAAATTAAAAGTGTCAGAAGAACGTCTTTCTGATATCAATGCTATCAGTTGAAAATAATATTATGCATGCTTCAGATATAAAACAACAGATTAAAAATATTTTGATTAGTCAGTGCTATCAATAGAAAATGATATTACGGATACTTCATATATAAAAGATCTAATTAAAACTTTTGAAGCAGTTAAAATCAGAAGCATAAAAGTGTAATGAATGGCATACCATATAAACTAACTTAAAGCATTTCCTTATTTTTTTAAGATGGTTGAGAAAATTTGTTTATGTAGATGATTAATTTTTAAGCATACGTAAGTGTTTATAGTAAGTGCAAATTTCTTGAATTTAATTGAATTTTAATTTCAAGATCATTATGTTTTATACTGGAGCGGAAATAGAACCTTTCATACAAATTGAGTGGCCCTGGCTAGGTTATACCTTCTCATCTACTTGCTGCCTTTGTTTCAAAAAAAATAATAATAATAATAATAATAACCCTTCTGTTGTCAGTAGGAATTTAGTCATTTTAATACAATAAAATTTTCTGCATGTCCAAATTTACACTGAAATAGCAGCTTTAGTGGGAAAACATAGGGCAGATCTGGAGGTGGGCTAATTAGATTTTCTTCTGCCTCTGAAAGTAAAATTAACTTCAAAAGAAGGAACTATATCAGTAAACCCTCAATTATCCAAGCTAATTGGAACGTTAATTACCTAGGATTATCGAAAACTTGGTTAATAGAAAATAAATTTCAATTCCCGTCAATTTATCTTTCCGCAAAAGTTTTATGAAACTGTTAATTTGAAATTCTGAAAGTAAGTGCACAGTTACAAATGTTAATATTTTAACAAATTCTTTTATTACTAGATAAAATTTGTTTCTGGCAATGAACAGATAATCCATGCAAGACTTTAATCTGTGACAAAAATGAGCATAAAAAACTGGAATAAATAAATTTCATCAAAATTTACGTAAATTGTGAAATTTCGTCAAATTTCTTACCTGTATTTTTATGAAACAATTTTCTTTTAATTTTTTTTTATCTTTTTTATGATTGTGCTGTAATTATCTTGGCTTCATGCCAGTTTTTGATCAGCAAAAGATCCATAGGAGTATCATTAGGGCTTGCTTTAACTATTAAAGAGCTTTCCTGAAGGCTTTAGGACTATTAGAGGCCGAGAGGTAAAATACGAATAATTTGATGTCAGTTCAAATCCCTGCAAACCAGCTGGCTTCATGGTAGCGTTAATAGATTTCTTTCATATGTAACGCATATATGAGCCATTTTTTCTCGAAAAGTCTTCCATTGTAGCATCATTTCCTTTAGGCAGAGAACACTCTTGTGTACATTGCCCTAGTCAAAATAAACCCAAACAAGACTTCAGCATAGCTAATTTTTACACATTTAGTTTCATCATCCTCCGCAGCGTCACTACAATTTTTATTGTTCTCCAGATTTCTTCGTCACTCACAACTTGAAAATTTGGTTCAATGCTTTCTGAATTCTTCCATTCCGTAACAGAGTCCTATCCTGTGAAACATATCTAAAAATTAATTGTTAATAGCCGTTCCTTTATTGTATTTTTAGTACGTGTAAGCCATGTTGTTTACTGTAATGCGCAATATGAAGGCTATTAAATAACCCATTGCTGATAAGGAAAGCCAATATATCAGTCGCTGATAAAATTCGCGAATGTTGCTGATTTTCTACATTTCTACATTACATGATACTACATTTCTCAGTTATTTCTTTGAAGTAGCAGCCAGCTTAGATAGCAGAGACTCCGACAGATAAAGGTTCTGCTGTAGTTAAAACTTAACGTAAACTGGGAACACATAACTGTAAAGCAAATAAATGTTAAGATTCAATTCATTGCTCCACGATACCAAGCAAACAATATTTACATTTTATGCTCCATAGATGGAGCCACTTGAAAGTTAAACCTAGAAACGAACATTCAGTTTACGTCAAGTCTAAAAGAATGTAAATAAAGAAGCTAAGAATATAAATACTTTCTCTTAACATCTAAGATTAACATGACTTGCGTCAACAAATGAAAGGAAGATTATTGCTCAGTTCAAACTCATAAAGTAGTATTCGAGGAGGATTGGATTTGAAAAACGCAAATTTGAATGTCTAACTTAAAAACAGAGAAACTTTATAAAACTAGAATTTCCATTAAAAATAAAAGACTTTATAAAATAGAAATTATAACAAAATAAAATATTTGATAACATAGAAGAATTAGTAAAAACAAGAAAATTCCTTCCATGTGTTCCAACACTGGCTCCAGCATTTTCGGCGTCCAGAACAGTTAACCTCCCTTATAAAATAAAATGTATTAAAAAGTCAAGTCAAAATAAGTGGATGGAGAGTTGACTTTTATTACGCCTATTTCACGGATAAAGATAAAATTATATCATAATGACTGAAAAGCTCTCCGGTGCCTTCCTAAATTCTACAAATTTTGTTGCGCGGCGTTTCTCTAAATTCAAAAGATTTTGATTCCCCGCAGTGCTGTCGCACAGGTCGAACCAACTCTGCCGATGGCCCTGTTCCTCTCAGTACACACGAAAAAAATGTTTGAAATATTAAAATTACTAATAGGGAAATAAATTAAAGCTGTGAGTTTAGTTTTGAAATAACACATTAATTTCAATATTCTAAAATGCTAATTTGCTTGTTTTCCTGTTAACATAATTACCGATAAAATTCTAGAAGTTTGTTTCACTACTCTTGTGGCTGTTGCAAACAATAGAGTACGATTTCTTAACCGCAATTTAATCATTTTTAAATTTTAAGTCCTTCTTAATCGAACTGCATTTAGAAAAATTCCTTTCACAACAATTAATATTTACAGAAATTCGCAGAAAATTTAGCAATAGTATTACAATGTTGAAGATACTACTAAGCAACAAAAATCAATGCAATGAGCAGAAATTTGCAATACGAAGGTTAAACAAAATCTTCTTCGGATATAGGAGCAGTAGCGTAGCTAGGGCGGGGCAAGGGGGGAATCTGTCCCCGGGCGCAGCATTCAGGGGGCGGCAAATTGATGTTACAAAATTTTAGAATAAAATGTTTTTCATTCTTGGCCCACAGAAAGGGGGCGCAAAATCTTCAGTTGTCCCCGGGCGCTAAAAACACTAGCTACGCCTCTGTATAGGAGTCAAAATAATGAGAGAAATGTATGCCATCTCGATAATAGCAGTGTCTCTGTCATCATTTTGACTCCTGCAGCTGAAGAAGTACGTTCAGTTAATCTTCGAAACTACAGGACTGCAAATTTCTGCACGTTGCTCTCATTTTTATGTTAATTAATATCTTTAATATTTGTTTTTCAGCTTAAATACGTTTTAGACATTATATTTTAGAATACGTTGCAAAAGTTAAACGCGACCGTGCTTCCATCTCTCTATTTCGTCTTTCCAAGCAATAATAGAAATAAAAATCTGGATTTATGTCTCTGTCAATGAGAAATTCTTCGTTATTGCGATCATAATTTAATCTCTATTCGTACTTTTCATTCAAAAGTTTCTACACAGTAAAAAGGACATATCAAAAACTTGAAACTGTTGAAATATTGTTATGAATTCTTTGAATACGCTGTCCAGTTTTAAAAAAATTCTTTCTCAATTCAGTTTCGTATGACAATTCCAGCATGTCGTGACTGATGCTTACTTTGATGCGAGCTTGACGTGAATATGAACTAGTTCCTCCGAGTGCAAAAAACTTATCTTCAGTTTGTTCAAACTGAAGATATGATTTTAGTTCAAAATGAATCACTATTATCAAGCTCACTTAGTTTATACAGCTTTTAAGTGTGCTTTATTAAAAGTGTACGAAGTTTCTGTCTCGAGGTGGAGAGGCAAGATGCCATTTAGATGGCGCTCTAGGATACAGAGAATAATTCTTTAATTTTTCGAAACTGTGCACCTATAAGAATTCAAATTATATAACTTTTCTTCCTATTTCTCACGGTAATTTACTCTGCTTAAGAACTCTCTTTTTGTTACCTCTCGAATGTATGGCCAAGCAATCATGGCAATGTTTTCGCTCTCAGTGTTACTCTTTTACAAGCATGAATAAAAACGTTCAATGAAAAAAATTTCAGCAAAGTAGAAATGTGTTTATAGCGTTTATTTTAATTAACATGCGTAACCAATCCTTTAATATAAACTTTGCTGCAAATATAAACAATGGTGGACTTACTCTAATAACGAAGATGCCCTCTGGTGACTTAAGACTTCAGTAATGGCCAGGGGATGAACCTGTTGGGTTGTATCAGACTCTTGCTCTATAATATTCTTAAAATTATACGTGATGTCCTGCGTAACTTAAACCTGTTAATAAATTATTGTTACACTATAAAAGAGTCATTTATGAACCCATCCTACACAACCCCCCATCACTGACGATTCAACGTTAATGTTTAATTTTAAGAATTTTCACTTGGCCTTTGCTCGGTTTCTCTTTCAGAACCGGAACATGCATCCACACCAGTTGGAAAATCCAGTTCCTACAAATGAATAAAACTTTGAATAAAGTAATCCTCGTTCGTCAATGACATTCTTCCGTACAATGACTTTTCCGGATGCAGATTTTACATATCTTTCCTGGTAAGGTGGCCTTATTACTACCTTCTATTTAGTACCATAATAAAGTGTCCCCCCCTCGAAAAATTTATCGTAAGTGAAACTCGTCACGATGTCGTTTTTTGCTAAAGGGCGGAAACAAGATATGTGTATTCTAACACACGAATTTCGTGTGAAGGTTACTAAACAAATGACAGTAGTTGATATTAAGGATAGTTCACAAAAGACCTATTTTTTAGCATCGTTGCGGACTGAAAAGAAATAGAGGAACGCGAATATAACGAAAGGAAAAAGATAGAAGAACGCAAGCACGAGCTTGAAAAATTGAAAGTGCAAGAAGCTAGTTCAGGTGCTAATCATAATTCTGTACCTGCTTTAAAATTCACCCATACGGATATCACTAAGTTACAACTACAAACTTTAATTCCTCACTTTAATCCCAAAACTGATGACATAAGTTTTCTCCTTTTTCTCAATTTATTTGAAAGGCAACTAAAACTTTTGAAACATACCTCAAGGGAAATCGGTAGTGTATCTCTTAGGTGTTACCTAATGGCGTTGCAAAACTAATTGCAAAGGAATCTGCTGGTGATGCACAAGATTTTGACAACATCAAAAAATTCTCTTAAAGCATTTTAAATTAAGTGCTGAAAAGTTCCGACAGTTATTTTCACAGCACCGCAAAAGTCCTGATAGCACATGGCGAGATTTTTTTACTTCAATTTGAGAAATTTCTTTGATGGCTAAATCGGCGAATTAAAAGTCAACACTTTTGAGAAGTTAAAGGATTTGAGGGTATCGGACCAAATTACTAAACGGTTCCCTCTTGATTATACAGAACATTTTATGGATCACTGGTCAGAATGAACTGATCCTATTTAATTCGCTGATAATATGAAGAAGCTAAAAGTATGGGAAGTAGAAACGTCAGTTAGGAGACTCCAAAACCTTCTCAAAGTAGTGGTCCCAAAAATTATAAAAATAACCCTCACATTTTTTAAAACTCAGAGACAAAGAATTCTGGCGTGAGAGAAAATCGACCAATTGTTATTTGTTATGATTGTGGAAAATCAGGCGTCGTTAAGGCTAAGTTTCCAACCTGCTCTCCTTCTTTAAGAAAAAATTATTAACTGACTTCAGAGCTATAACCTTACATACACTGTCTGTGGAGACACCTCACACGACACTTTTAAGGGTAAAAAATCAACGGTTTACTGGAACTGTCAGCACTGACACTGGCGCTAGTCACATTATAGGAAAGGAACATCATATAATCTTTTGAAAGAGCAAGGAACATAATTTAAGAAAACTACTATGAAGGTCCCTCTTGCCGACGGAATTTAAAGGGACAAAGAGGTCCACATGATCCAGGTAGACGGTCACACTGAAGGAAGATCATTCTGCATAACTTTATTTGCGCTTCTTCACAGCAAAGGGTTACAAGACACTTTTAGGATCGGATTTTCTTAGAAGCGCTGGAATTGTTTTAGACCTACTAAATCATTGGCGGTTTTACCTCGATAACGCGAAATAGAAGTTTAAGTTTATTGGTGATGATTTTGAACCCAATGAGTGAACCGAATGTGCGGCGGAAGTTGACACTGTACTGTTAAGAGAAGGTGAGGAACAACATCTATCGTCTCATCAAAGGACAGTGGCGTAGCGAGGGGGCGGGCAAAGGGGGTATGATGCCCCGGGCGCCGCTCGCAGAGGGGCGACAAATGGTCTCCAAACAAGATTTTCATCATATCACTGTGTTTTTTTCGGGGAAGGGGCGCCAAAAAGGTATTTTGACCCGGGCGCCAGTTATGCTCGCTACTCCACTGTCAAAGGATCATAATTCAATGAATTATTGAGTCAATAACTATCTTTCCAACCAGGGGTAAAAGCAGCACCTTTCATAAAACACCGAATTTAAACTGGAATTCATTCCCCAGTAGATGTACCACCATATAAGATGAATCCTGCCAAGAAAGAAATCTTAAAGTAAGAAATTGAGTAGCTCTTGTCCAAAGGAATAATTGAAGAATGCTAATCACCTTATGCATACCAAGTTCTTTTAATACAGAAACCTAATAGAACAGTACGCCTCTGCATAGATTACAGGAAATTGAACGCGATCACAATTCAGCACTCCTACCCAATCCCGAGTATGGATAATCTGTTACATGACGCAAAACCTACTGGTCATGTCGACCCTTAATGTTCGGGCAAGTTATCACCAAGTCAAGGTCCATACTGATGATTAAGACAAGCCAGCATTTGTGTGTCCCTTCGGAACATATCGATTCTTACGAATGCCCTTTGTTCTTCGGAATGCCCCAGCAACATTTAAGAGATTGATAGACAGTTTTCCCAATGGACTTGAGGACATCCTACCCTCACCTGTCTGGAAGACATAATCGTTTTGTCAGAATCATTGGAGAAATACGTTTCTAATCTCCAAGCTATTTTCGAAAGACTTTTGCTCTTCAAACGTCACGCAAACAGAGAGAAGGCCCACTTTGCAACATCTCGTGTCAAATATTTGGGATTTTGGATCGCACAAAAAAAGAATGATCCAGGAAAAGTTTCCTCTCTCCACAGAATTCCACCTCTCAAAAACGTCAAAGAACTGCAATCCTTCCTTCAAATATGTTCTTAGATGAGACGGAATATACAAAACTTCATAGAAATATCACGACCCGTTAGTGATCTAATGAAGAAGAAAGTTCTATGGAAATGGGGTTTCACTCAGCAAAAAGCACTTGAAACTCTAAAATACCGCCTCTTACCACCTTCCGTGTTGAAACAAGCAAGTGGAACTCAACCTTATACTCTTCGAACCGATGCAAGCAATTATGCTTTTAGAGCCGTTTTACTTCAAAGTCAAAAGAGCACCCTATAGAATATTCCAGCCGATTGCTTTCCTCCAGCTGAGCTACACTATTCGACGACTAAACAAGAAGCTCTCGCTGTCGTCTAGGCCCTGAAGAAATTCAGTGGTTACGTCGAAGGATCAGAATTAATTGTAGCATCTGATCGTAAACCATTAAAATGGCTTTTGAACCTTAAGTCTGCAACCTGACGATTTGCTAGATGGGCACCTGAAATTCAGTCTTTCAGCCTGAAAATACAATACATCACTGGAAAGGCAAACGTCATCGCTGAGATGCTGTTCCCCCCCCAAGCTCTGAACATAAAGTTTCACCTTTCGAGATTTCAAATATATCTGTAGTGTACATGCCCACAAGAGAACCAAAAGTCATGCGCGAATCCCAACTTAAAGATGAAAATTTCAAAAAGATTATACAAAGGTTTTAATCCACTCAGAAAACTGAAGAATGTACTAACTGGACTGAACGGGGATTTTTAATGAATCAAGGTGTTCTCTACTGATACGACTCTGATTCAGAAGAGGCCCAGTTAGTCATTCTAACTGCCGAGCGTGAATCCATCATGCGAAAGCACCATTATGACCCGATGGCTGGACATTATTGAGAGGAAGGAACATTCCAAAAATTGCCAGACATTACTATCGGACTTGTATGAAAAAGTGCATGTCTGATTATGTGAAAAGCTGTCTTGAGGGCAACCACTACAAGGCTACCAATCAAAAGCCAACTGGACTGCTAAGAACCAGTGTCTATTCTCAGCCTTTTGAGATCATCTTCCAGCCAGGAGGAGAAGCAACACCTTTCATAAAACATCGAATTTAAACTTGTTTGGACTACTGCCACAGACTGACACTGGAAAAAAATGGATCTCCATTGTCGAAGACTGTGCTACGCGATGGGTTGAATAATTTCCTCTTACTCAAACTACAGCACGTGAGGGCGCTATAACCCTCATTGAAGAAATATTCATGCGGCATGGTATACCACGAAGAATTGACTCATTCAAACACTAACTTCCTGAACTGATTTCTTTCAGCTGCAGATTTCAGATTCCCTAATACCTCCTTCGAGGCCCTGTGGCGCATTGGCTAGTGTGTCGCGCAATAACACCACAAGTCCGGAGTTCAATTCCCGGGCTGGGCAAGGGGACTCACCCTTTCGTCCATTGAATGGGTCTATAAAATACGTACCAAGCTCGCTTGGGGACACAGGGGGTCCTGCGACAAGCTGACCACTTGTCCAGGGTCAAGAAAGCAGACATCACGGTACTGCAGTCCATGGATAATTAATTGCTGTTGCGCTATTGAAGTTTTAGTTTAATACCGCCTTTCTTCGCGGAATTAAAAATAAAAGTCTACAATAAAAATTTTTAAAAACGTTTGGAAATGATAACAATTAAACATGGGAGGATAAGCATTCTTTTCTCACCTAAAGCTGAAATCGAAATTTTCTGTCACTCTTTCAAATCCCGTTCTTTTTTCGCCTATCAGGCATAAACGTACACAGTAATGTGAATCATTTCGTGAATGAATGCCAGATCTCTGTTCCTCGCTCGCTTCCAACAAGATCCCGTCGTGAACTGTTAAGAGTTAGAACTTCCCTTTCAGGAACTGGAGTAAAGTGATTCACTGCCGGATTTGATCATCCAAATCTAATGCACTCACGCAAAATGGCAGTAGCTCAGTAACTTACCTAAAAATTGTTATACCTTATCGTGTGGGCTGCTTTATTAAACTACTTTAATTTGCCCACTCTGAAACTTAGTAATATGATTCAGAAACGAGAAATAAAGGTTTCATAATTGATTTCAGTTTATTTTATAGTAATAAGTGATAAATAGACTAGTCCATTCATACATTTTGGGTATTCATGATATACTTAGGTACTTAACTGAGGCTCAAACTGTTACATTTGTTTAACTAATCCAGCTATTATTAAGCAAATTTTAAGGACATGACTATAGTATCAAATAAGAATCATAATAATAAGTAAAGCAATGTATAGCAATAAGTAAAGCAACCATTCAAAATTAACTAATAACTATTACTACTATAAAATCATTTCATTTTACAAATAATAACACTAAAAATTTAAATAAATAATAAAAATTTTAGTTTCATTATTTTTCACTAAATATTTAAATAAATAATAATAATAACCACTAACATTTTTTTCCTATCAAGAAGATCAATTACTCTTTTGCATATGTTTTAAACTGCATTTTAATATTTGTTTCTGTCCCGAACTGGTGCTTGTTTCTGGGCAAAATAATGTATCCATCTCCACTAAAAGGAAGTCCATTTGAAGGCTGTAATATAACAAGCTGATCCCTATCTGCACATACTGCAAAATTATTTTCGGCGTATCCAAAATCTCAGAGTCCAACAGGAGTTCTACCAAACTCTACATCCTCTATGCATCCATCAAAGTGAAAGTGCTTGACCCTATCTGGTAGCTGTTAAAAAAATACAGAAATTACAAATTCATGCACTATTTTATGCATATTAAATTAAAAGAACATCGTAACAGAATTACTGCAATCCAAGCATTATAAATATAAAAAATTTGCTTCATTTTATTCACACAATTCACATGAAAACTAAATTTTATCACCATTTTAATGTAATTAAATTTATCTTTAAGCTGTTGTATGTGAGTAAGATACGGCAATTATTTACTTAAAAAAAAAAAAAAAAAAAAAAAAAAAAAAAAAAAAACATAATTAGGTAGTCAAATTCTAATATTCAATGTCCATTAATTTGAATTAACTTTAAACAGAATATAATTACCTATTCTTCCATACGCCTCTTCTTAATATTTTAAATAGTGAACCTGTGAATGAACGGCGGAGTGAAGCAACTTTTTATAAGCTTTTATTTAACTCATGGTGTTTGCAGCTATGGTCAAAAACTTTATCATCAGTTTTAAAATTATTTCCTGGTAAGCTAATCGAGCTCAAATTTTGCTGTTTGTGGGTGTCAATATGTACAGACATCATTTTTTCAAAATTAGGTAAGTTTTTTTTTTTTTTTTTTAATTTAAAATTGAAACGATTTACTCCACATATCTTCGTTTAACTTACTAACTAAAAATCTCATAATTTTACCTTTTGCTCCAACGAACAAAGGGGGGGGGGGAAGTCTTATAAATTAAATTTCTAAGAAATTTTTAACATCATTTCTAATTTTTTGGCGATTGGATTTTTGTTCAACAATTTGGCATCTATTTTAAACTTTCAACTTCTAAAAAATGCATTTTATAAAGTTTCGAAATGTTCACAGATTAAAAAAAGTTCTTTACTTTTTTTTTTTTTTTTTTTTTTAATAAGAGTGATAAAAAAGATGTTAATTAGACGATTTTCTACATCTTTTTAAAATTCTACCGCAGCGTGACTTTTAAAAACCAAAGACAGAAATTCGATTCTTCCTCGGGAGTCACGTCATTCTCTTAGAAGCATATTTCCAGTTATTATGTCAGTATGCTTCACACTGTTGTTCTTGCTTCCATACAGATTTCTGTGATATTGATTTTATTTATTTATTTATTTAGAAATGTTTATCTAACGTTAGAAATAATATATTTCATTCTAAGGTAGTAAATTGAACTATTTATCAATTAAATAATTTGATTGACAACATGAAACTGGAACTAAAAAGAAGGAAAAAAATAAAAAAGTGTTTATGAAATAAATTTTCATTTAAAATTTATAAAATAGTTAGTAAACTAAGAGAAGACAAATTCATCATATAGTGTAATGAGAGAGAGAGATTAAATAAGTATAAGCAATTACCTAGCTACGCTGAAAACACTAGCCACGGCTCTGCTTAGATGCAGCTAATAATTTTGCATATAGACACATTTTTTATTTAATTATCATAGTTAGAAATGAAGGCTTCATTGTTGCTGATTGCTGTTTTTCCCGAATTATGTGAAATTAACGCAGACAAACTGTAATCCTCTTAAAGCTCAACTTTTGGACCTAAATTTGAAATTATTAAAAATAATTTTACGTATGAAATGAAAAAGATATCTTTAGTTTGCACGTCATTAGAATTCTACCTCACACATTTCTATATTAAAATATTACTCTGAATTTAAACACTCAGTTAATAATTTAAAAGATAGTATTATTAAAAAATTTCTAAATTGAAAAAATTATGCACCAAACTTATTAATATTGAATATGTCTGTCTATTTCATTCGCGTATACCTTAAAAAGACTTTATTTTGCACTCTTCACATTGTTATTGCATCTACAGTCATAAAATACGACACAAACTAGATAACAAAAGGCTGCATATTATCAGTTACGTAGTGAAATTATACTTCATTTATTTAGCTCACATAAATATTTTCGCTATTTCAATAATAAGTATGTTTATTTTTTAATTTAATTTAATGTAACCTACTGATTTAAATATCCTCTAGTTAGTTGATCTCTTTGACAATAGATGGCAGCACTATATTGAGTATAAATTGTGATTTCCTTCTTTCTTTTACTTTTCATGTATTTTTAATTTTATTATAGTTTAACAGTAACTTTACGGTTTTTCATTTGCTTGGGCATTCATTCTCTGGGTTATATGAGCACTTAATTTTCACAGCATACATTGAGTTACTTCATTTGTATTTTTGCCAGGTTTTTTTCAATTTGTTTTTCTGTTTCTAAATTTACAGGTTCGGTGCAACCCGTGCGACCACACCTGGCGGCAGAATTTAGGGGCCGCAAAAATTTTAGAATTAAGTGAAGCATAGAGCAAAAGAATGTACAGATGACAAAATTTTTAGAATTTAACGCACACATCGGCCAGCAGAATTTAGGAGCTGCAAATGTTTTAGAATTTATGGAAGCATCGAGCAGCAGAAGATTGCGCCGTGAGACCCTAGCGTCGGTCCTGACGCCATGAAGTGTTAAGACACTACACGAGAATAAATATGTGACAGGCTTTTATGCATAATCGTATCACTAACCATTTTCTTTCTTTATTTTCCTATCCTAAAAGGATAATTCAATTAGACAGATAGGTTGGAAACTTCTGAAATCTCACAACTTGAAGAACTCAGTCCAACGTCATTTTGCAATAGGGCATCATACCACCACGGCTATCTTAACGCATGGACCGCTGGGCACTGGTCCTGGATCCCATGTTGATCCATTTACATTTCATTTCTGTGAGTGGTTGTTGTATCAGCACACTGGTTTGCCCTGTGCATAACATAATGTCCAAGGGCCAAAAATGTTGTAAAGACCCCCCCCCCCACACTGTACATCACCTCACTGGAGCATCATTGTTTCGGTTTTTGATCGTTTTTCAGGGAAGATAGATTGGAAGACATAGATTAATTCCTTCCTTCGCCAAGATCATTCAGTGACCCTTTTCGATCTTTCCTATGAGGATATGTGAAAGATATTATTTGTATGAAGAGACTGAGAGATGCTGTCCTACGCAAGCCAGAATAGAAAATTCTGCATCTGACAAGAAATTGTATGTTTGAAATCGTTATTCAGCGTGTGACAAATGAAGTACAAGTGCATGCTAATGAATTACTTAAATGTTTTGAGTGTGTCTCTCCGCCTATGCTGTAAATTAAATTGTATCTCCATTATTAGGCAATCTGTATGCTATGAATTAAAATTCCTATTTTAGTCCTAAGACAAATATTTTTGAGTGATGAATTTCAAATTTTTTATTAGCTTTTGTAAAATTTTCTTTTTTTTTTCCCCTCTTTTTTTTTTTTTTTTTTTTTTTTTTTTTTTTTTTTTTTTTTTTTTTTTTTTAATTTGCTTAACTGTTCTAGAAATTTTCGATTGTACATACGTAGAAAAGTGAACCTGCTAAGTATCACTTCTAGTTTAAGAGGCAGAGTCATTATTCGGATCATTTTCTCCTTTTGCTCTGCATGATAACTGAACCTCATTCAGAGCAAAAGGATAAAAACAATGCAATTGGGTCGATAAACAATTGCTACAGACATAAAAGGACAGACCTAAAAGGAAAATTCAGACTATTTCAAGACAAGCAAAACTCATATTTCGAATATATATTTCCAATATAACTGCCCATAAAAGAATTTAATTTGTAGAGACATTAAATTATTTCGAAGTAGGAGATATGAAAAAGTAGCAACGCCTTCGCCAGGAATCGAACTGCGGACCTCTGGAATACCACCACACCAAGAAGGCGGGAGAAATACCTTATATACATCCTTTTTTAAATGGTGACTGGAGTTTTTAGGGGGCCTAGTCGCCAAATCCTGCGCGTGGAGAATCATCATCCAACACCCTTTTTAGTTCAGGCGCCACTGTAGAGACATTAGGTTATTTTTTGGAAGCAAGAAAGATTGAAAAATATGCAACGCCTTTGCCGGGAATCGAAACACGGACCTCTGGAATACGCGCCCAGCGTGCAGACCACCACACCACGAAGACATGCCAAGAAGGCAGGAGAAATACCTTTTGTTATGCCATGGAGACAACTTAAAACATGTTACTGCGAAATCTGCAGAAATCACCAAGATAAAGAAACAAAATCATTTGAAAAGTATTTTTTAATTTTAGAAAATTCTTAATGTTTCCCTAATATATAGTTTATTAGTATTACAGGAATTAAACTTCAACCTTTTCAAACACGAAGTAACAAATTTTTTAAACATGCTTCTTCTGAGTGAGCTCTGTTTTTGAAACTAATAATTATAAATTTTGTCATTCTATCAACTCTTCCTTTCATGCATTTATAAAGTTTGAAATTTTTCTTTCTATAGCATAATAATTTTTTTCGCTTCAGTTTTATTCATTTCGGAAGTATAACTGCTTGGTTGCTTATTAATTTTAAAGAAAATATCATATTTCATGTTTCTTTATTTCAAACTAAGCAATTTAGTTATTATTTTTAGTCAGCATCTTTAATCTATCACAAGGTTATTATTATTTTGTTTTACTGTCTTATTATTATTTTACTGCACGGTTCTCCATAGATATAATTACTGGGCAAATCTCAATAATTTCTTTCCATAAATCGTGACGTTTATAGCTTTTTTTGCAGACAAAACTACATCGGAAACTGGAAACTTTAACAGAAGTCCCCATAATTTACATTCATAGATTACCCAACTTATTTCAGTACATATAGCAGTTACATGAAGTATTAATTGCAGTAAAATATTATTATATTTGTATGATATTATAAATATTAATATTATAAGTTATAAAGAATGAAGCATTATTGCAAAAGTAGTGTTTCACTTATTCATAATATATTAATTATACTTGTAAAACATTATTTTGCCTGTTCAAAGCAGAAATTGACAGAGAGAGTAGAAAATAAAATAACATAATAATAGTGATTTATATTACCGAAAGTTTTTCTGAAATTCTCCATATGAAGAATTTTGAAACTTTCTTATCTAAGTTGAAAACACTGTATGTGCCTGGTAAAAATCCTTCCACAACTGCATCCTTCTCACCTTCAGTTCTAACAGTGAGAGAACATGTTTTTCGAGTTCTAAAAAAAAGGTTAACTTAGAATTTTGTATATCTGCTGTATAAAATACAATATAATCAATATCAAAACTGATTTCTAAAGACTTCATAAAAATTAACACAGAGTACATAAACAAGGGTTTTACAAAAAACTCAGATTATAGCTTCAGTTCATTTTATTTTATCAAAATTAAATTAAATAATTAATTAAACTAACTAACTAAATAAATTAAAAGTAGCTTTAACAGTTCTCGTACACATGGTATAACACAGGACGATTATCATGGAAAATAAAATCGCTCACTGATCGAAGGTTAAATTACTATGTACTTAATAATTCAATTTACAGAATGACGGAACTAAATTGCAACTTCCAACTTGGGTGAGCTCAAAGGAGGTAAATTGGGAAGAATGACATTCTGGAAATGCCAGTCCTGGATCCTCGAAAATGTGTTTTCCAAAAATTTCCAAAATGTTACCAAGGCTTGATAGACTTACATAGCCAGTCACCAGATCTCATCAAATTATTTACACAGATTAAAAAATATTATTGGATAAAAAACCAATTAAACAAATAAAATAAAATAGATGTTCACAAATTAAAAATTAAACACAATATATAATAAAATAAACAAAATAATCGAAAAAGAATGATATAAAATAAATAATAAAGCAATGTAAACTAATAGGCAACGCAATACAAACAAAAATAAACATAAAAACGTACAGAAAAATTTTCAACCATATTTACTCTATTTTACGTACAAAAAAAAATATTTAATTTTTTTGATTTAAATTCAATAGGAATATTAAACAATTCAACAGGAATATTAAATGAATTTTAAATTTTAGCATAGAAACTGATTATTATATCAATAATTTTATTTATTTATGAATTATGCTTATGACATCGTAGATATCAACATAAGGAAACTTTGGAATGATACAGAAAACTTTGGAATGATGCATTAAAAACAATTTACTAGTAAGTAAAAATATAATAAATTTTTAACAAAAGCAATAGAAAGAAAAATAAAAATATTATATAACTATAGTTTAAATCACAAAACATATCACCTTGCATATATATGCACACACACAGATTCCAAGTAGCACATGACGTAGCAAAAACGTTGCAAACTGGTCCGAGAGGTTGCAAAGTGGTCGTGGTAACTTTTACCACGTCTTTACAACATAGCGAAGACGAAAAATATTTGCCGTTGCATCCTGGCAATTTGTCCACGTTGCTGAAACGGTCGCGTGTTAGTCGTCTAGTGTGAAGGTGCGTGTTTTCTGAGCTGCTGCCTGTGCGATGGATTTTGATTCAGACGCGGCGGACTGGGATGATCTCCCCGCGTTACCCCGTGTCGATCTCGCTACCTCTGCTCAAGTGAATTTGGTTATGAATTTTTTAACGGGTTCTCCGACTGCTAATAACAGTGGATCTAGTTCAAATTATGAATGCGTAATTGCAGACTGGAGTTCTGCTTGTGTTTAGAGAATTTTGACTATGATGTTGCACAAGCAAAAATCGTTTAACTAAAGCATCAACGCGATATTGTGAAAAGTACTCTGCATGAAAGGTGGGCTAAAAGGGAATGTACTGAACCGGACAATTTCACGATGGGATTTCTTGATGGAATAAAGCTGTTCAACAGACAAATCTCCGAATTAGATGTAAGTGCAATTTATACCTAGCAGGTCGTTCCAAATTAACCTCTGATAGCTCTAATGATGGTACCGTAAGTGTTAAGCCTAATTCTGTTGCACGTGGTCCTGGACCGTGCAACACATCTGAGAGAAAAAATAATGTAAGTGACTCTGATCTTTCTGAAAATGATAATATGTTTAAGAAACCTAATAAAACTGCTAGAGCTCCTAAAGCTAAGTCGAAATTTTGTGCAACTATATGTAATAAATTTGAAGTATTAAGTCATGCAAACATTGTTGATAACAGTATAAGTCTGTAAGGATCTTAAGTTTTACTAACGTTTATTTTATTTTAAATCTTTACTATCACTTCTTATTTTCTACTTCCGGCCAGAATTATAAGCGTGAAGGATTTTATGCAAAGTTTGTCTGGCGAACGCCAAGTATTTAAGTGTGGCCTTTTTGCCAAGCGAAAGAGAGGAAGCAGTGAGTTCGAAGCAGGCCGCTTACCTTAGAAGTTACGCAGTTGCTATTTGCCATCCAGGCCAGAGGTTTTAATCCTCTTGATAAATTAAACGTATTGTAGTGTTCACAGTCTCTGTGCTACATACGCTTCCTGTTATTATAAGGCCAATCTTACACGTGTATTATTCTAAAGTTAAATTAGAGTTTAGTTTTATTTTGATATCTTTTACGTTAGACCCCGAGTGGAGGGTCATTGTATTCCGAAGTACGGAAGTCATTGTATATAAAGAAAAATAAAGGGTTTTGTATACCCTTCGTCTGTATCCTGTCTACTTACTACAATTAGTGAACATAGCTTTAGTAAGCTCTCTGTTCTTAGTCAGGTCCTTGTATGTTTCCGAAGAAGGTTAGAAGAAACATTGAACCTGATAGTGGCGCCCAACGAAGAAGAATAACCATGGCCGAGTTTCAAGAAGAACCTGTGCTGCCTGCAGAAACGGCTCAGAATCCAGAAATGCCAGTTAATATACGGCCAATCTTCCATGTAGGCCCTTGTTTATTATTCAAAAGTTAAGTTAGAGTTTAGTTACATATTTTTATATTCTTACGTTCAGACCACAAGTGGTTGGTCTCTGTATTCCGAAGTACGGAAATTATTGTAAAGAGTGAAATATAAAGGGTTTCGTATACCCTTCCTGTCTATCTTGTTTACTTCCCACATTTATTGAACATAGTTTTAGTAAGCTCCCTGTTCCGAGTCAGGGTCTTTGCATGTTCCCAAAGAAAGTAAGGCGGAACATTGAACCTGATAGTGGCGCCCAACGAAGAAGAATAACCCTGCCAGAGTTTCAAGAAGAACCTGTGCTGCCTGCAGAAGCGGCTCAGAATCCAGAAATGCCAGCTGCCGCCCTGGAAGGATTTGGGTACATCGTCCAGACCATGCGCGCTTCGATGAAACCAGAAGCAACATTTAATGGAAACTCACCGGTAACCAGTTTTTTGGAAAAATTGGATGACCACTTCATGCTCTACCCCGTGCACGAGTTTCAAAAAGTTACCTTAGCTACCAGCGCTTTGAGGGGCCAAGCGCTTAACTGGTTCAAATGTATCGGCAGAAGTCTCTTGGATCAAGCAGGAAGTCCCACCTATACTTATGAAAATTTCAAGACTGCCCTACTAAAAGCCTTCCCTGTTGTAAGGGATCGTGCGAAATTACAAACGGAACTTTTTAGCATATATCAACAAAGAATCGAAAACCTCTCGAGCTTTATTTTAAGAAAAATTCACGTTTTCAAGCTCTTGTATGGAAACCGTCCGGATCCTGAAATAATTCAAGTGATTTTGCCGAGGTTACTACCCCAAGTGCAAGACTTTATTGAATTGAGAAATCCGACTACACTGGAAAAATTATTTGAGCTAGCAATCCAGTTTGAAAGTAGAAGAACGGCGGACGTCGAAAGAAGACGCCAATATCAACAGCGAAACCAATTTGGTACGCCAAGACTACAGCAAACTCAAGCATACGGCTACGGAGAAAAAGCGAATCAGTGGGCAAGGAAACCCGAGCATTCAAAAACAGCCGGCGAACGTCGACAGTTCAATAGCAACCCAGGAAAAAAGTCTCAAGGCCAGTGGAAAAAGAAGGAAAGCACGGAAAGGAAAAATAATTTAAACTAAAACGGATTTCTGCTGACGAGAGGGTGCGGAAATCCGAAGGCCACGAAAACCCCTCTTCCTACAAGTTAAATACAATAATGGTGAAAAATTTAACTCTTCCGAAGATTGAAGTCTTGGTAAATAATATCCCGGCCACCGCACTCCTGGATACCGGCGCGCAGTGTTCCTGTGTGGCAGAAGTCTTTTTTAGAAAGTATTTTCGCAAATACCGCATATATAATGCGGATAATACAACAGTATTAGCGGCGCAAGGAGAACAATGTAAGTGCGTAGGTAAAGTACCTTTGTACATCCGTATCAAGGACGAACAAGTAAAGGTGATGTTTTTTATAGTAAAGAATTTGCAAGCACACTTAATACTAGGAATAGACTTTCTTTCAGACGTACAAGCTACACTGGATTTTAATGAAGCGTCTCTTAAGCTGACGATGAAACCAGTGCGTGTAGAAAAGGTTGAACCGCCAAGGTTAAATCTCGACCACCTGCCTAATGACGAGCAAGATAGAATCCGACAAGTGGTAAGTGAATTTGCTTCCTTATTTAGTGATATTCCAGGATTTACTCAGGTTACTAACCATAGTATTGACACCGGAGATGCATTGCCAGTTCGTCAAAAACCATACCGGTATGATAAGAATAAGGAAAAAATTATAGAATGGCATATTACCGATATGCTACGTAAAAAGATCATAACGCCCATCTCAAGTAGTTATGCTAGCCCGGTGGTTTTATGTAAGAAAAATAATGATTATCCTTTGGAGCATCCAAAAAGGTGGAGATTCGCTATTGATTACCGTAAATTAAATTCCATAACGAAATATCCGGTATATCCGTTACCGATCATAGAAGAAATTTTAAGGAACATAAAATCAACCAAATTTATGACGACTTTAGACTTAACAAATGGTTATTTTCAAATAGGGGTCAGGCCTGAGGACGTGCCTAAGACTGCTTTTATAACCAAGTCTGGCACTTATGCATTTTTGCGTATGCCGTTTGGCCTTTCTGGGGCCCCAGCAACATTTCAGCGATGCATGGACATTGTGTTAAGACCTGTTCTTGGAAAGTCCACATTTATCTATTTAGACGATATCATTATTACTAGTGATAATCTAGACCAACATGTACAGGATTGAAGACAGGTGTTTTCTTTATTAAATGAGGCCGGTCTAAAAGTTAATGTCGAAAAGTGCAAATTTGCAGCCCCTGAATTAAAATATTTAGGTTACAAAATATCGCAAAAAGGGATCGAGACAGATGAATCAAAAATAATCGCTGTACAAAAGTATCCGACTCCAAACACGGCAAAGAAGCTCTCTTCTTTTCTAGGACTTTGTTCATATTATAGGTCCTTTATAAAAGATTTTGCGGCTATCGCTGAGCCATTGTTAAAATTAAAAAGGAAAAAGGCAAGATTCTCGTGGACGGCCGAAGCCAATAGTGCTTTCGAAAAATTAAAACAAGCATTAACGCAAGCCCCTGTGTTGAAATTTCCTGAAAAGGATGAAAATTTAGAAATTTCAGCGGATGCTTCGGATTATGCGGTAGGAGCGGTACTTTCGCAAAATCAGCAGCCCGTGGCATTTTTTAGCCGAACTTTAAATCAAACACAAAGAAACTATTCCGCGACCGAGAGAGAGGCACTTGCAGTTCTGTTAGCAGTGCAAAAGTTCCGAGTCTATTTTGGAAAGGCGCCGATAACAGTATATTCTGAGCATGCGGCGGTAACTAGATTGTACTCAGGGAAAAATTTATCCCCAAGGTTAATAAGATGGGCACTCAAGCTGCAAGAATATAATCTGGTAATCAAGCATACCCCCGGAAAGGAAAATATCGTAGCAGATGCCCTATCACGAATTAAATTAGACGAACAGGGTAATACGGTAAAAGTTGCAATGCTTACAGCGTGTACAATAAATTCCCGAGAAACTGTAATAACCGAAATGGGTAAGTATCCTGAGTTTGGAAGTATTTATGAGTATTTGAAGGATCCTGAAAATTTTAGCCACCAAGATATTGTGGCGATAAGAAATAGGGCGGCCCATTACGAACTAATAGATGGTCTATTATTTTATACAAAAACTACGAATTCCAACAACGAATTTCGACCTGTTATCCCAGCTAGTCTTAGATTAAATATCCTGCATGAGCTCCATGACAGCCCTTTAGCTTCTCATGCTGGTATTCGAAAAACTATCCAACGCGTACGCGAGGCAGTCTACTTTCCTGAACTGCAAAAGTTAACAAGGGCGTATGTCCAGTCCTGCCCAACATGTCAAGCCGTTAATTATATTAATTTCCGCCCGGCCGGGTTTCTAAATAGTATTAAATCCGAGTTTCCAAATGAAATAATTGGCATCGATTTATTGGGCCCTTTCCCAAAAAGTCAGTTAAATAAAAGTCGCTATCTCCTTGTTATGGTTGATCATTTTAGTAAATGGACCGAAATTGTTCCCTTAAAACGAGCCTCCGCGAAATTAGTTACTGATTCTATTTTAAATAAATATATTTTAAAATACGGGGCGCCCCTAAAAGTCGGATAATGGTCCTCAATTTGTAAGTAATATATTTGAAGACATGTGCCAAAAACTGGGCATACGTCATTTAAAAATGGTCCCGTATCGGCCGCAATCAAATATAGCGGAACGGGTCAACAGAAATATAGTAAAAATTATCCGTAGTTATGTTAAAAATTTTCATAAAAGCTAGGATAACTATGTCAATGAATTTGCTTTCGCCCTTAGGACCGCAAAACATAATACAACGGGCAAAACTCCTGCTGAGTTATTTCTAGGCAGAAAGATTATAACACCGTTAGATAAATTATTTTATGTGCAACAAAGAGCCACAGAATTTAAAATGGGCGATATAGAAAAACTAATTAAGGAAGCAAAGAAGAATACTGAAGTAGCACAAAGAAAACAAAAACTGTATTATGACTTGAAACGACGGGGAGTAACTTATAAAGTAGGGGATGAAGTTTTAAAAATTAAGCATTCACTTTCTTTAGCACCAGAAGATAAAACTGCCAAATTTTTTCCACGATTTGAAGGACCATATGTTATAGAAAAAATAACTCACGCTGTTGTAGTGTTAAAGGCCAGAAATGGTGAAACCTGTTCCGCAAATATTGATCAAATTAAGCCCTACTTCGATCGTAATAAAATGCAAATCTTTTCAGATCTTTTGCAGGATCCGGCACGGCAGACACCGCAGGTACAAGTTCCAGAGGTGGGAAAACGACAAGTACAAGGGCAAGCCAATGAGAGACAGAAGCAAGTGAAAAGAAAATTGCCCCGCGGAAAAATTGAAGGTAAAAAGAAAAAGAAGCCGTTCCACCGTCCAGCAAACAGAGTTCACGAACACCCCCAGAATGAAGAAGGGAGAAGGACGACGTATGTGAAGAGGACCAGGAGAAATGACGGCAACTATAACCCGGCTTTAAAACGGAAGATCGACTCATCCGACAGAACTCTCCGCAGCAAAAGTCGCCGAACTGCGGAAGGGCCATCAGCGGCGGAGGAAAAAGTACAAGAAAAATTTGAACGGCCAACAACGAGGTCCAAGCAGGATCACGACAGAAGTTTCCCGGTTCCGCCAAGACCAGCTGCCTTCAAACGGCCAAGACCACAAGCAGAGGAGAAAAGGAAGGTGTTCAAGGGTGGCCGTACTGGTGAAAAACGGAAGCTTCCAGAGGAAAGCACTGAAGGGCGAGCCCGTACAAGAAGGAGGATAAACCAGGCTAATATCTGCAGTACCTTTAAAGACTGGGCCCAGAAAAGGATGTCCGAATATTACAAAGATAAGTAAAATTTTATGTTACTTTGCAAACTTAAGTTAATCTTTCATTCTTACTGCAAGTGGCAGATTTCAAGAAGTTTTACCTCATGCGAGGTCTACCTTTATCGCCAAAAGGGCGAGAAATGAGTTGTGACCGATTTTCTTATTATGTTTTCAATTACTCGCGCGTAAAACTAAAGTTGATGTATAATAGCGTTGTGTAAACTTAAATTTTTGTAAAAAGCTATTGTATAAATTTTATTTAAAACATTCTAGCAAGAGAGAAGTTTTAGTCTGAAAGACTTTTTGAAATGTAGTATTATTTCAATGTAGAAAGAATTGGCACTTGCTTTGAAAAGAATAGAAGTTAACAATGTACTACTAATGTATGTTTTCAAATGTGTAAAATTAACGGCATGTTGATATGTTCTTATATACATGTGAACTGTTATTTTAAATGTTAAGAAATACCGTGATATGGTAAAAGTGAAAGTAATGTTAAAAATTTGTTATTCGTGTGACTGTAAAGATTAAATCATGGCGAATATGTGGTAAAGGTTGAATGATGTAGTTAGGCTCTCTGACGCTACACTTTAGAGTTAGCCACTTTTAGAATAGTACCTCAGGGTTAGAGTTGAAAGTAGGGTGTGTTAAGAGGTCTCGTTATGTTGAATTTTAACACGTTAGTGTTTTGATTGTAGGAGGAAGTGTGGCACACGTAGACAGAAACACATTCGTGTTTGGTGTTCTTTTACAACACATGTCAGAGAGCACGGGGAGAGATAATTAAAATAGTCACGAATGAAATAAGAATGTTAAGAGAAGTATATTCTATATGTTATTTGCAATGTCATTGTGTAACATTTCATTAAACTAGTTTTCCTTCCAGATCTCTGGAAGGAACCAGAATTGAATAAAGCTCATGGTTAGATGCAGTACAGATGGAAAAAAAAAGATTGTTGTATATCCTGGGAGCTGCTATTGTAACAAATTTCTTTCTTTTAAATTTTCTAGTTTCTAGCGAAGTTATAATTGTAAAAGGTTGGCCTCGCGTTAGATTCTAGAGCTAAAAGTTTTCAACAAGGTCGTTTTAGACCTCAGTTTCAAACTAATTAACTCTGGCGGGAAGTATGTAAGGATCTTAAGTTTTACTAACGTTTATTTTATTTTAAATCTTTACTATCACTTCTTATTTTCTACTTCCGGCCAGAATTATAAGCGTGAAGGATTTTATGCAAAGTTTGTCTGGCGAACGCCAAGTATTTAAGTGTGGCCTTTTTGCCAAGCGAAAGAGAGGAAGCAGTGAGTTCGAAGCAGGCCGCTTACCTTAGAAGTTACGCAGTTGCTATTTGCCTTCCAGGCCAGAGGTTTTAATCCTCTTGATAAATTAAACGTATTGTAGTGTTCACAGTCTCTGTGCTACATACGCTTTCTGTTATTATAAGGCCAATCTTATTCTAAAGTTAAATTAGAGTTTAGTTTTATTTTGATATCTTTTAAGTTAGACCCCGAGTGGAGGGTCAGTGTATTCCGAAGTACGGAAGTCATTGTATATAAAGAAAAATAAAGGGTTTTGTATACCCTTCGTCTGTATCGTGTCTACTTACTACAATTAGTGAACATAGCTTTAGTAAGCTCTCTGTTCTTAGTCAGGTCCTTGTATGTTTCCGAAGAAGGTTAGAAGAAACATTGAACCTGATAAGTCCAGCAATACCAATTCTCAGCCTGAAAATAATGATGTAGCTAATTCAAACTCAAATATATCTGCAAATATTTCATCTAATAATATTTGTAATATAAATGTAAATGCAAGTGGTTCTCAACAGCACGCTTGTTCAACGTGTAATTCCCCCTCCCCCATAATGGTTAGGCCTGAAGCAAACTTTAAGTTTAATGATTTTTGTAAGGACTCAGCCGCTAAACTACCTGATGTCAAGTTTTTATTCCGTCTGAATGGTGAATTTCTAAGTGTTTTACCCCGCACTGATAATGATCATAGGACTCTGAGTAAATACTGTCTCGAAAAAGGTATCGGTCATCTTCTAGTCAATTTTAGGCATGAAAAGTCTATTAAGCTTCTACAGAGAGGGCTACCTTCTGATATGGAGGTCTCCGAAATCAAAGATGAGTTAGTTAACCAAGGATTCAAGGTTCACAATGTAGTGCAGCTGACAAAAAATAGGACTCGGGCCCCCATGCCCTTATTTCAAGTACAGTTATTTAAAAATGAAGTAATCGATCGAATCCATAAACTGACTGACCTGTGTCTATTTTCAATTACGGTGGAAAAAATATGTTTTGAAATTCCTAGTTCCGCAGTGCTTTAACTGCCAGAAATAGCACCACTCCTCGGAGAATTGTCATGTTTCCCCACGATGCGTGAAATGCGCTGGACGTCATAAGACTCAGGCCTGCGATAAAGGACGCTTAGACGTCCCTAAGTGCTGCAACTGCAGAAAAGACGGTCACCTAGCCTCGTATGGGGGCTGTGAAAATTTTCCTAGCCTTAAGAGACCTAAGAAGCCCTCTTCTGTTCGCCGCAATGGTGTGGGTTATGCTCAGACTTTAAAATCAGGTAATGAAGAACAAAATGCCAATTCCTCTTCGGAACCTCCTGCTATGGGCTTAAATTTTTCTACAAATTTCACCAACGGTAGAAACGGCATGAACTCCAGTAGTTTGCCAAATGGCAGTAATCTGATGGAATTATTGGAACTAATGAAAATTCTATCTGAATTTCAAAGAGCATTTGAAACCAACCTACACAAGGTCATGCAAATTTTTAAAAGTAAACTGCCTATTATGCAGGCTGCAAATGACTTAGGTACTAAATCTAACATCCTCTACTCTGTTATGGAGGAAATAAACGCTTTAAATTAACTTTACTTCCTATGTAGCTTATTTTGTGCTAATCTTAGTAAATCTCTCAAAAATTAACTCTATAATACATTTATAAAAATATGTAATTGAATGTTTAAAAAATATGTAATTGTCTGTATTTAATTGTTTATATTTAACTGTTTAACTTTTGGTACCATCTCTTGCTTTGGTTAAGACTGCTGGGTATTTTTGCACTCCTTAATTTTTGCTTCCTCATCTTACTTGCATTTCCCAGCCTAATTTGAGATTTCATTGAGAACTTTTTCCACTTCCTACACTGTTCCTGATCGACGTGATATCACAAGCGCCTGGCCCCAGCCCCCACCCCTGTTTTTATTGGTTGCCGTTTATGACGTCATACTGAAAAGATACCATTATCTGTTTCGTTTGAGTTATGTCAAGGGGAACTTACAACTACTTTGGATTTGGTTATGTCCTGTGTTAATGTGAATTTGTGCGATGTAACAGAATATTTGCAATTAAAACGAACCTAACAATATAAGAAAATATGTTGGCACTTTTTATATAAATTGTTAATGCTATTTCTTGACATTGCTTCGTCAGCAATGTCAAGAAATAGCATTTAACTCTTACTGTCATATCTATAATTCATAGTTCTATTTGGGAGAGCTTTCGATTTCTATATTCGATTCAAATCACTACTTCAATTAAGTCTTAATGACTTTTATTTACACACATCTTTTATATAACAATATATACATATTCGAGATTAATTTCAAATCAAAAGATGGGGATTATCCCCCCTTCGTATCAAATTCTATCGAGAGAAAACCAAGTGAGCGACCGCTCTCTTCCAAGTTCTTTTTTCGACTCCCCGTTGCCCCTGGCTGAAGAGAAACTTTCGCTCATTTCACGTTCGAGTTGTAACATTTCTCCCACCTTTTGATTTTTGACAAAGTATGAAAAAATCAAAACAATTCTGAAATGAAAATTGAAATACGAATATAAGATGAGTAATTTAAATCTTACCAAAATCAACAATTTCATCTAGGCGTAACAAATACCTTGAATATTTTAAACTTACTTAATATTCTGCAAACTTACATTCTTAAAACAACAGGCAAAAAATTCTTTTCTGAAAAATACTAGCAAAGAGATTAATTCACTAAACTGGAAAATCAAATTGTATACAAAATTTAAATTCAAAGAAAGAAATAAAGAAAACAAATAATAGTTGTATTGAAAACAAAATTAAACTAATTAAAGTTGTTTGGTTTCCCAATTTTTCTGCCATATCTACTAAACTGAATGTTTTTATCAGAATTTTCAAGTTCACAGTCTTCGGTATCAATTACTTCACTAGTTGGCCACTCTTCCTCGTTCTTCATAAGCCATTCTGGCCCTTGCCACCAGCGAGATTTCACAAAACTCTTAATTGAACACCCTCGTGATGGTATATCTGCTGGATTCGAATTTCCTGGAATGTGACGCCATTCAGATTCCGATGACAATTTTCGTATCTCTTTTACTCTATTTGCGACAAATGGCGTCCAATGGTCGTCTCTTTGGATCCAAGAAAGAGCAGTACTCGAATCTGTCCAATAGTCCCTTAGAACGTTGTCTAATTTGAGTGTTTGTATAGCAAGAGCTGCGAGTCTGATTCCTATACAGCAGGATATTAATTTTAGACGATTTATGGTCATTTTTCTTAATGAACTCCCTCTGCTTTTAGCTAGAAGAAAATACACCGATACATTTTCACTTGTTTCTTTTCTTAAATAACTCACACATCCATAGGCTTGTTTACTTGCGTCACAGAACGTATGAAGACTAAGACTTTCATTTCCGTTTATATCTAAAGCCCTTGGAATTCTAATACTGGATAAAAGTGACAAATCGTCAATCCACGAATAGAACTCTTTTCCTAAGTCTTCGGGTATATTTGTATCCCAACCAATTTTTAATAACCACGTCTTTTGTATGAGTAGTTTGGGTGTTAGCTTTATAGGGCAGAGAAAACCCATGGGGTCGAAAATGCAATGTACCGCAGACAATATATTTCTTCTAGTAAGATTCACTGGTTTGTAAGTAGCAGTCTTCATCTCACAGAAAAGGCTATCATCTTCCTTATCTCATAAAATTCCCAATACAGGAGTAGGTTCTATACTGTCTTCAGATTTCAAAAGAGAAGTGTGCTCCCACCCTCTCAATCGAATGACTCAGAATCTAATATCTGTTTCGATTCCTCGATGAATCGCGTAAGTGTTTCTTCATCAGGAACAGATGTGATGCAATTATCTACGTAGAATGATTCTTTTAAATTTTTCGCTGTTTCAGGGTATTTAGACGATTTTAGATCAATGTGATGGCTTAATACAGCAGCCAATAAAAAGGGACTGCAATTCAATCCAAAAACAACGCGTTTATGTCTAAAAACTCTAAGTTCCTTCTTGTCAAAGTCTTTCCATCATAAAAATCGTAAGAAATCTCGATCACTCTTATTCACTGACATTTGCAAAAAAGCCTTTCTTATGTCTGAAGTAACTCCTATTCTATTCTTGCGAAATCTTAAAATTCTAGGAATAATTTGTTCCATCAAATTTGGACCCTTTTCTAGGCAATCATTAAGTGAGCGCGAATTTTTGTCTTTACAGGAAGCATCAAATACTGGTCGCAATTTCGTGGTCGAAGTTTCTTTGAATACCCCTTTATGTGGTAAATAGTGACACTGATTATTCATTTCGTGTTCAGGGACTTCTTCTATAATTCCTTCATTTAACCAATCTGTGAAAACATTTTCGTAATCCTCGAATTTGCCTTTTTGTATCAACCGGTGTGTCGTACTGTTTAAACGCTGTCTAGCAATATCGAAATTTTGACTTAAACAGTCCTTTTCTGTTACCCAAGGCAACTGAACCTCATACCTTCGCCCTTTAAAGGTAACAGTTTCGTTAAAATGATTCAATGCGGCAATTTCCATTTCCTTTCTACATTTTGTTTCAACAGGGTCTTAAATCCCCAATAAATCTAATTTCCACAAATTTTCAATCTTCGATGTGTGAATTAATAAAGAAGTCACTGCGAAGGCATTAGTTACATTTTCACCATTTTCAATACGATCAAATAGTTTTCCCATTAAAATCCAACCCATTTTGGTTTCCATTGTAACTAATGATGAGTTCAAACGTTCAATTTTGTCTTTTACTAATTTCCAATAATTATCAGCTCCAACGAGTAAAGATACGTTGTTGTTATCTAAAGATTCGTGATCAACATCCGCTAAAATTATTCCCCTATCTTTTAAAAACTCCTTAATATTTTGCGGAGGATAGTCTAGCTCAGCACTCGATATTTCATCAGTCTCTAAAACCTGAATAATTAATTCCTAATTATCGAAAATGTTTTTTATTTTTACTTCTACTCGCGCACAGTTCTGTTTGGTAGGCACTTGAGATCCGAAAGTATGAATCATTATTTCTTCCCTTCCCACGACTTTTAATCCTAGTTCTTTAGACAGACGTTTCTGAATATACGAGCGTTGACTAGCGCTGTCATATAAATTTACTTTTTATCGTGTGTCTGAATTCTAGCCAGTCCACCTGGGAGAGTTTCATTTTAGGATTTAAGTTATGCTCTTCTTCTATATTTGTTATTTCGTAGGTTATATAATTATGATCACTTAGGTTTGCTTCTTCTATAACTTTCCAATTTATGATTGCTAATTGATTATGTCTTTTGAGAAGTGTCAGGTCGATCCAGGAAGTCCCTCTGGCTCCTGAGAATGTTGGGGGCTTTCCGGATCGTTTAAGATACTCATGTCCGTGGTAGCCAAGAAATCACATACCTTGAGTCCTCTTGGATCTGGGTGATTTGGGCTCCATATTGGATGTTTAGAATTAAAGTCCCCGCTGATGATGATGGGGATGTCTTTTTGATTCGCTATTTGACTTTCTAATGTGCTGAGAATTGGATCTATGTCTTGTGAAGGCGGACAATAGACCGATATCATAATGAATGGGGTACTCCCCTCTATCCTAATTACACATATTGACTCGTTGCTGTACAGTTCTAATGCTGGGATTTTGCTATCTGTTAAGATAATTGCTGCTTTTGCCCTATTTTTTGCGTAATACTTCCTATAGTGTAGTGGTGTAGTGGAAAACCACGTATTTGGCCGTCTTTTGTGTAGAATGCATGCTATTTTTATATAACTATTTGTTTCTAAGTAGTCTCTTAAGTATGTAGTCGCATCCCTTGACTGCTGAAGATTTATCTGAATTACTGTGAAACTACTCATAATTTATTCTTTGCTTATACCTTTGTAATTCCTTAATGAAGCATGCGCAATGTTTACTTCTACTATTGTGGTTTGTTTCCAGTCCTGTCACAAAACACCCAAGAATACGTCACGATAGTTTATCGCAAATCTGACATGACATCAGAAGAGGTACGTGAAAAAGTAGTTAGTAAATAAACCCAGCACGCCTTAAAGTCGGGGTCAAAGCAGTTAGAAAAGTAAGAAAAGGAGGGATTCTGATAAAAGTAGACAAGAAAAAGGAACTAGACATTCTAGAAGATGCGATAAAAGAAAACTCTAAGTTAATAGAGATTGTAGAGACTAAAAGACCAATTAAAGTCAATCCTAGATAGTAATATACAACGTAGACAAAGACCTTGATAAGGACTTAATAAAAGAGAAAATCTTAACTCAAAATCCAGGGATAGAAAACGCTGAGATAGCAATACTTTTCCATATGAAAGGCAGATTCGGTAATAACTGGGTAGCCTCTATAGACCCGACCAGCTACAAAGCAATAATGGTGACTAAGAAAATTAATATACAGTGGACTAGGAATAGTGTCAGGGAATTCATTCAAGATTCTCAATGCACAAAATGCTTAGGCTATAACCATTCAGCAAAAAACTGTACAGCACATCCTCGGTGCACAAGATGCGGAACAGAAGAGCACTTCAAAAATGAGTGTAACAGACAAACTCGTAGATGCATTAACTGCCACAATGTTAATACAAAATTCGAAACAGGACTGGAAACAAACCACAACAGTAGAAGTAAACATTGCGCATGCTTCATTAAGGAATTACAAAGGTATAAGCAAAGAATAAATTATGAATAATTTCACAGTAATTCAGATAAATCTTCAGCACTCAAGGGGTGCGACTACATACTTAAGAGACTACTTAGAAACAAATAGTTATATAAAAATAGCATGCATTCAAGAGCCCTACACAAAAGACGACCAAATACGTGGTTTTCCACTACACTATAGGAAGTATTACGCAAAAAATAGGGCAAAAGCAGCAATTATCTTAACAGATAGCAAAATCCCAGCATTAGTACAGCAACGAGTCAATATGTGTAATTAGGATAGAGGGGAGTACCCCATTCATTATGATATCGGTCTATTGTCCGCCTTCACAAGACATAGATCCAATTCTCAGCACATTAGAAAGTCAAATAGCGAATCAAAAAGACATCCCCATCATCATCAGCGAGGACTTTAATTCTAAACATCCAATATGGAGCCCAAATCACCCAGATCCAAGAGGACTCAAGGTATGTGATTTCTTGGCTACCACGGACATGAGTATCATAAACGATCCGGAAAGCCCCCAACATTCTCAGGAGCCAGAGGGACTTCCTGGATCGACCTGACACTTCTCAAAAGACATAATCAATTAGCAATCATAAATTGGAAAGTTATAGAAGAAGGAAACCTAAGTGATCATAATTATATAACCTACGAAATAACAAATATAGAAGAAGAGCATAACTTAAATCTTAAAATGAAACTCTCCCAGGTGGACTGGCTAGAATTCAGACACACGATAAAAAGTAAATTTCAAAATAACAGCCACAGCAGATTAAGAAATATAAAAGACATAGACAAACAAATAGAAGACACCACCGTCCTCATTCAGGAGACATGCGACGCAACAAAGAAATCGCAAGTAGGCCAAATCCGACACCACAGAAGCAATCCATGGTGGACAAAAGAATTAAACATCCAGAGAAAGAAGTTACGAGCCCTAAAGCGCCGTTACCACCGGGCTCCTGATTCAATAAGGAAAGATTTCCGTCTTAAATATAAGATTGAACAAGCTAAATATAAGAAAATAATTTTCAAAGCAAAAAGAGCTTCATGGGACGCATTTTGGCAAAGCCTACAGATCACATCCCCCTTTGGCACTTATTATGATATTGCCAAGGGCAAAAGATTAGGTCCCCTCCAACTAAGTGCCATCCAAAAGGGTGACGGCACCCTAACTTCCACCATCGAAGATACATTAAAAGAAATTCTAAGTTTCCACTTTCCCGACGATCCAAGCGTCAATGACACGGATGAGCAGAGACTAATAAGACAGAAAGCAACGAGTCCCATAGACACTCCACATGATGTAGACTTTACGAACATAGAGATAAGAAAAGCAATAGAAAGCACAAAGAGAGGCAAAGCGCCAGGTTTGGACAGGCTTAACATAGACTTCGTAGATGAATTGCGACTAACCAATCAGGATCTTTTAACCCAAGTATTCAACGCCTGCCTTCATACAGGATATTTTCCACGTGCATGGAAAAATGCAGAGTTAGTTCTCTTCAAAAAGGAAGGAAAGAACCCCAAAGACCCCAGCGCCTATAGGCCGATCTGCCTCCTCTCGGCTTGGGGCAAAGTTCTTGATAAGCTTCTGACACAGCGTCTAGTACATCACTTAGACTCAAATAACCTACTGCACAAAGCACAATACGGATTTAGAAAACGTCAAAACACGATAGATGCCCTTGAGAACCTACAAAAGATCATCAACGAGAACAAAACAAATGGGCTACACACATGCGTCATAGCTCTCGACGTCACCTCGGCCTATAACAGGCTCTGGTGGTCAGGTCTAAAGGAACAATTAATAAGACTCAGATGCCCCAAGAATATCTACAGGCTACTAAGCAGCTATCTTCACGATAGAGTTATAACTTACCAAAGAGACGGTGTTCACATCACACACACTTACCAAAGAGGAGCGCCACAGGGGTCTAACATCGGCCCGACCCTGTGGAATATCATGGCTAATACAGCTTTAGAATTAGATTTGGAAGACACAGCAAGTCTTCAAGCTTATGCTGACGACTTCATCTTAGTAATTAATGGGGGTAACAGACTTATTATAGAAAGGAAAGCAGAGAAAGCTCTCTCCATCATTTCTGCGTGGAGCTCAAAGTATAAACTAGATTTTAGCATAAATAAAACTAAGATGATAATCTTTCCAAAGGGCAACAAGATAATTAACAGTCCCCTCAGGATAAAATGGCACGGCCAAACATTAAAGAACCAGGGCACTCTCAGATACCTCGGTTTCCTATTGGATAGCAAACTAACGTGGGTTCCTCACCTATCAGATATAAGGAACAAGACTTGCAAGATAATAAATACTTTAAACCGAATAATAGAGTCCAAATGGAACTTAAAAGGTAGACTAATTAAAGACCTGTACCTAAGGGGAGTCGAAAGAATGATTCTCTACGGCTGCCCCGTATGGATGCAGGGCGCAGTAAGACAAAGACAAAAACTACAACAAATCCAGAGGATCGCCCTGTTAAAGATTACAAAAGCTTTTACTACCACCTCCCCTGCCGCCCTCCAGATCCTAGCCGACACACTCCCATTAGATCTCAAAGCGGAATTCGAGCGAGTAACATACAGACTTCTGCCCTTCAAAGAATCAGCGAGATTAGAGGGTTCCATTCTCCTCGAGGAAGCACTTTTAGAACCATGCTTCAGTACAACATCCCTACATCCAGCCTCCCTCAGAGATTTCCGATGGGACAAACATCCCCCGTCCGATCAGGGTTTAGAGATCTTTACCGACGGGTCTAAAGACGACACAAGAGTAGGCGCTGCTTTCGCAGTTTTCCACAATAGTCAAGAAATTTTTCAAGATCACTTCAGATTCAGCGATCATGCCACAGTTTTTCAAGCGGAATCCCTAGCACTTAGGAAAGCAGCCCTCTGGGCAAGCAGTTCAGATTTTAACAAGATCTCTATCTACACAGACAGTATGAGCGTCCTACAGAGTATGAATAAGACAGGCAAGATTCCAGCGCATATTCAATCTCTAAAAGAGCTTGTCTCTACTCTGAGTAATACAAAGCAAGTCACCCTTCACTGGGTAAGAGGTCATCAAGGGACAAGAGGGAACGAACGGACAGACACTCTCGCAAAGGCAGCCACATCTCGCCAAGACTTAGATATCTCCCCTCCGATCTCCACGAGAGCAGCCAAGCATCACATCGAAGAGGCTTTCATGTCACAATGGCAAGAAAGGTGGGAACAAGGGGACATCGGAAGATACACCTTCGCAATCTTCCCGATCGTCAGGCTGTCAAGAGTTTACTCGAACCACTACACGGTTCAGGCCCTTTCCAATCATGGAAGGTTCCCCCAATATTTAGAGAGGTTTCTACATTTACACGTCAAGTGCAGTTGTGGATCACCCGCCAGCACAGCAGATGCCGTCCATTACATCACTTCATTCCCACTCACCAAGTCGCTTAGATCTCCAGCCAACACCGCCCTACTCCAAAGTAAAGGTCTCAGAGGTTACCTAACGGATTTCTATGGTCTCCAGGAAGTAAGACAGATTGTCAGCTTCGTCAAAGACAACAAGACCATGTAACAGCTTTAAATAGTATTAAAATCTTGCAGTTTAAATAATTTAAATAGATGAACATTAAGGTATTTGTGAATGGCAATATTTGAAACCAGATTCGAGTGCCACGTGCGACTCTCGCACGAAGAATGTAATTTATTTTTAAATGTTAGAATATGTTTTCTCTTCTTGTTTGTATGTCGCCATTTTTTTAGTGTTAAATAAAAGTTATTGCTGTGTTCCATCATTGGAGTTGCTTCATTTCGCCAAAGAAGTATCACAGTCTTAATTATTTTGGAGGCACCGGCGAGATCGAATAATCGTGCGTATTTTTATTTTATTAGTTAATCACTGAACGTAATATTAGTGATACCAGATTATTACTTCCTGTTGATATTAAATTGCCTTATTTTATTAGTTCATCACTGAACGTAACTTCCTGTTGATATTGAATTGCTTTATTTTATTAGTTCATCATTGAACGCAATATTAGTGATACCAGATTATTACTTCCTGTTAATTTTGAATTGCTTTATGTTATTAGTTCATCACTGAACGCAATATTAGCGATACCAGATTATAACTTCCTGTGGATATTGAATTGCCTTATTTTATTAGTTCATCACTGAACGTAACTTCCTGTTGATATTGAATTGTCTTATTTTATTAGTTCATCACTGAACATAATATTAGTGATATCAGGTTATTACTTCCTGTTAACACTGAACTGACTTATTTTATTAGTTTATCATTTGAACGTAAACTTAGTGATACCATTTTAATGCCGTCTCTAGTAGAGCTCAAAGGAAAAGAAAAATAGCTGAAGAGAAGATCTTGGAACCGACGAAGGAAGCAAATAAAGCATCCAAAGATATCTTTGAAGAAGAAGTTAAATCACCGGAATTAAACGTGGAAGATTTTCACGAAAATTTGAAAAACGATAAAGAAATTAATATTGAGAATCATTTTGCAATGCAACATTATCATCATCTTTCGGCTTTCGATTTAATAGCATAGCCGCTACTAATATACGAAGAAAACAATTGTTGAAAACAAAAGAAAATTGAATATTATCCGAAAGGCACAAATGAACTGAGGAAAGGCTTTGTTGTGAATTATAGCCGAGGAACTGATCCAACATGCACCGCCTGCGATCTAGGCACCGCCAAAAAAAAAAAAAAGGAAGACTAATTTGAACACTGTCCATTTTTTTCCTATTTAAATGTGGTGTAAAATTATTTGTTTAAACTGAAAAATTTTGGCCTGAAGTTTGGAAACTTATCAGAGAAGTTACCTTTTCTCTTTAAGCAAATGAGCAAGCCGAGCTTATTAAACTGTCAAATTTTACAGAACTTTTCCCTTCGGAAAAAGTCTCTCCGTTGGGGAAGAGGTTGTAACAGCTTTAAATAGTATTAAAATCTTGCAGTTTAAATAATTTAAATAGATGAACATTAAGGTATTTGTGAATGGCAATATTTGAAACCAGACTCGAGTGCCACGTGCGACTCTCGCACGAAGAATGTAATTTATTTTCAAATGTTAGAATATGTTTTCTCTTCTTGTTTGTATGTCGCCATTTTTTTAGTGTTAAATAAAAGTTATTGCTGTGTTCCATCATTGGAGTTGCTTCATTTCGCCAAAGAAGTATCACAACCATCATACAAGTCATACCAGGTTAAAACCTGACGATATGTAAAAGGCAGCATGTCTTATATAAATATGTAATTAACTCACTTTTTCATATATATATTCAAATTCCTATTCAAACTTGTTTTCACTAATATAACTATTCAATGTAAGTTGGAAAAACCAACATCAAATTGTATTTATAAATTTAATTTGCTTTGTAATTAATTAATTAATAACGAATGACCTGTAGTGCCCAATGAGAGGCGAGGCAGGCTAAGAATAAATATTATTATTATTATTACACCTTTTGATTGCGATGCTTTGGGTTTTTTCTCATTTTTGTAACAAAGGGTTGCATTATGTTTTTTGTGGCGGTATACACAAGAGTTTTTCTCAGAACAATCAGAAAATCGATGACCTTGAGACAGACAAACATAACATCGAGCTTCTAATCGCAATACATTTCGTTTTTCATTTACACTCATATTACACTTTTCACTATTATGTGTGTTATTTTTGCAAAAAATACAGTTTTCTTCTTTTACGGGAGCTAATAATTCTGCCGTCGACGAGGGATTAACTTTAGAGTTAAACTTATTGTTTGTGTATTTATAATTACTTTTGTGCTTGTCGAAGTGTTTATTCTTTCCGTTCAATGGAACGAATTTCGGTTCCGGTTTGTTAACTGCGTACGTTTGTTCGCGGCATTCAATTTCGTTTTTCAAAAAAGCAATTAAACCTGTAACATCAGATTCCTCTTTTGGATCACGCTTTCGGTGATATTCGAGAATCAAATCATGAGGCAATAATTTCAATAATATCGGATTTAACAAGTGTCCGTACGAACCTGAAGTTACTCCTAAATTACTTAAGCTTCGAATGTTTATTTCACAAGCGTCGTGTAATCTTCTTAGTGCATTTAAGTTAGAAAAATTTTTAACTGGTTCTATGTCCAAAAGATTATTCATATGTGATTTTATAATTTTCTCTGGTTTTCCAAAGCGTTCTTTTAAAAGTTCTAAGCACGAATCGTAATTGTGTTCGGTTAATTGAAATCCTTCAATGACATTATATGCTTGCCCTATCAATAATGATTTCAAGTATACGAATTTTTCAATCTTGCTTAATGCTTTTAAACTGTTAAAAAATTCTAACAATTTTCCTGCATCTCCTAAGAATTTTGGAATATTTAACTTTGGCAATTTCATAGCCGATGACGATACATTTATTTCAGAAACGGAAGTGTTCAAAGAATTTGCATCTGATGCATTTTTCACAGACAAATTTTCATTACATTTATTTAATCTTATTTTAATTCTAAACTTTGTAGACATAATTTGTTCATTGTATTTATCACTTGCAGTAATATCTTTTTCAAATTCTTTGGCATCTTTTAACTGAGTTTCGATTTGTGAATTCAACATTTTCAACGTGTTTTCTCTTTCGAGAATTGTTTCATTCATCTCCTGCAATTCCTCAATGTTTGTGTTTTCGATATTTTCTGATAACAAAGCTTCTATTTTTGTAATTAATTTCGTAACGCTACTCTGTTCATTCGTACGTTTCTGCTTCAGTTTGTCTAAAGCTTCCATGTTTAAAATTTACTAATCACAATATTGAAACTCAGTTTTTTCCAAATTTTCAAAGAAAAAGGAATTGCTTACCTGTTTACAGGTAATCCATCTGCTAATCTTCGAAATTCTAATCCAAAAGTCCCTTGGTGAAGGCACCACTAAAATATGTCATATCTATAATCCATAGTTCTATTTGGGAGAGCTTTCGATTTCTATATTCGATTCAAATCACTACTTCAATTAAGTCTTAATGACTTTTATTTACACACATCTTTTATATTACAATATATACATATTCGAGATTAATTTCAAATCAAAAGATGGGGATTATCCCCCTTCGTATCAAATTCTATCGAGAGAAAACCGAGTGAGCGACCGTTCTCTTCCAAGTTCGTTTTTCGACTCCCCGTTGCCACTGGCTGAAGAGAAACTTTCGCTCATTTCGCGTTCGAGTTGTAACACTTACTGTGTAAATAATGTCTGCCGCAGTTTTCATGAATTAGCGGTTTATTTTGCAGAAAAGTGTTTTTAAAAGTGATATAAATGTAAAAGCTAGTTATTGCTTTATAAAAATTAATTGTTTGTTAACTAAATAACCTTCCTTTCATTTATTGTTTGTTATATAGAGATTGTTTGGTATTAAAATTGCTCGTAGTCAGATTAATTTTTTTCTTTCTAATTCTAGGCATTAATTTCTCTTCATTTATGGTTAAAAATAAGATAAAGTGATAAGATATTTTTAAAGCACTAATAATATCGTTTATTTGACTTTGTCAATTGGAATTATCATGCTGTTTTCTTATGCATTATTGTTTTGTTTCTTAACTTTTATATCTTATAAAAAGTGTTATTGTAAAAGTGTTTTATACTTATAAAAAGTGATCACTTTTTATTTTAATTCAATTTTTATCTTATAAAAAATGTTTATTGTCAAACGATATTCATCCAATGACAAAAATACTGCTAAACGGTTATCGCCTGCACATCGATTTGCACGTTTTTTCTAATACTATGTATATTAACAATATATTTCTGAAGCTGCTTTTTATTTTTGTAATTTTTTCCCAAATATGGCAAATTATTCTATCGTCGGCCAGCGCTTCGCCTGTTTCAGCGCTAAAATGACCTTGAGCTAAAGCTTTTGGCGCAAAATAATGCCGCGGAGAATTTTTTTCGTCACTGTGTGGCATCAGAAGTCGTGTCCAATAAGAGCTTGGGGTGGTGGCTGGGGCCAGGCGCTTGTCGTGATATCTACTTCGGAAACTCTATAATTGCTTTTCCCTACGAGTTTTCAACCTAATGTTCTCCCTCTTCTATTCTCGGATTGAAAATCGTCAACATAGTTAGCCCGGAATACCGCTGCCGCGCAGGTGCCTGACGTTTGCGAACTACGTTCGCCCAAGGCCAACTAGATATCTACAGGCCTGCTGCACCGATTTGTGACGTCACAATCGAAGGCGATCGTTCCTCGGTAGACGCAGCCGACTGATTCATTTATGTAGTACGCAGCGTTTTATTTCAAACTCAAGTCAAGTTAAATTAATTTTTACAACTAATATTTCGAATTTTAGGAATAATAACGTACTATGTTACATCGTAATGATGGATATTTAAATACTAAATACTGTTCTACCGATTTATCAAACAGAAAATAAAAATAAGATTCGAGTGATATTGTAAATATAGCAGAGCTGATTTAAATAAACTGAAACATATCTGAACTTTTATACAGAAATAAAATGGACACAAAGTTATTTATAAAAATTATACGGTATGTTAATATCAATGAAAATATAACATATGTAATGAACTAAACATGAGATGTTTTCATTTTGTAATAAAATGAAAAAATATGTTAAGGCTCTCAGATGATTTTATATTGCTTAAATTATGAAGACTGATTTATACTGCTTGAATACTAAACAAACATATATAGTATTTCATAATAAAATTAATATCAATTCATTAATTCTAATATAATAAAATATTGCTTTATAATTATTTTTCGGTGCAATAATATTGAAGCAAAATGAACTCTCTTTTCTTCATTCCCATAAAGATTTTTCAAGATTCAATCAGAGATCCTAAGATGCTTTTTAATAATAAATACACATGTGGACATTAAGTGAAATACATAAATCTTATTAATACATTAATATATTAAAAGTATATCTGAAGTTTAGTCTACATATTGGAAAAAAGGTTCATTCTAAAGATGTTTTATGGCAAAAACATTACACAGAATATTCAAAAATATATTTCAAATTCTCTTAAAAAAAGCAAGATCATAACTATGCAATCAATCCCAATGAGCATCATATCATGCTCCAAAAAATTCGTATGAAAGAAAATCTGATTAAAAATACACTCTTAATACATCTCATTAAAAATCACAATATTAAGCAATGAAAAATCCTGAGAGTCATTACGATAGTATTAAGATACTGATTAGCCAGTTGAAATTATCATTTCACATCTGCAATAAGTTGTCATTTGAATTTTTTAAATATTAATAATGGAACATTATTATTGTAGACTCTGATGCGAGGTCCACAAAAATAAACTTCAAACTTGAATAAGTTTCTACGACTCACTGATATTACAATATATCATCTATATCATTCTATATGCCAACATGGATATTTTTTACAGATGCTTAGTATTCAATTAATTTAGACACTCTTCTTTTTTTTTTCTTTTAAAAATATTTAAACTCTTTGTACACCACATACTACTACATTAATTTGTATTGCTTAAATTAATTAGATTGATTTATACTGCTTAAATATTAAAAAGATATGTGAGATTTCATAACAAAATTCATAAACATATTAATTTTAATACAATTTTGATTTACATTTATGATTTTACATGCAATCCTATTGAAGCAAAAGCCAATTTTTTTTCTTTCTCATAATGACGTTTCAACATTCAATCTAATATCTTAAGGTACTTTGGTACTTACGTATTATCGCAACCAGGTTGACGCTATTTGTAAGTTTGAGTAAAAAAGTATGAATAGAAAGAAAATGTACATTTATTAATTACAGATAATTTTTAATACAGTTTTTTTATATTATTTTCTTTTAAAATATAAAATAGCAATTAAACCCTTCCGGTTTCGAATTTGAATAAGTTGCAGAATTATTTTTTCGGCGGAAATCTTTTGGCTATTGCTTTTAGCACTGATTAAAAACCGTATTCGCCATAACCATGTACACGTCGACTTATTTTTACTTAAAAAAAATCCCAGAATTGCACAAAAATGGCATTACGCACACTGTTCACTTTATCCATGTACACTGCTATTTTCTCATAAATTACAAAAATTTGCACGAAAATGCAGGAAAATTTTGTGAATCTCCACATGCTCTTTTTACAAAACTACGTATAACATGTAGGGTTACCGTAAGTAGGGTAGCCAAATTTCGCAATTTATGCGAATTTTGACCTGGTTGCGATAATACGTAAGTACCGGTACTTTTTAATTATAAACGTACAAGTGAACATTTTGGGAAAGTCGTTAATTTGGACACCCATAATCCAGAATGATCTATAATCCGGACCTCAAAGCTAAAAACTTTCTGCGCATGCGCCGCGTTGACACATGCGCATAGGCGTTTACGCGTGCACGTAAGACCTTTTACCACTATGCATATGCGTGTGCGCAAGCACAGTGTATATTTAATCAGATAATCAGACATCTGATTAAAATTTAATCAGATAATCAGACATCTGATTAAATATACACTTTTGCGTGCACGTTTTATGTATAACGGACGGCATAATCTAAAATTATCTAATTATCTATTTCAGTTAATGTTGATGATTGCGTTGTTCCTTAATCTTCGAATTGGATCCGGATTATTATTTTTTGCAGACTGTAAGAGCAATTTTATAAAAGTAAACTTGAACTTTCGATTATGTCAAATAGAATTTCCGATTCTGGAGCTCCCAAAGGATCGTACAAAACGAAAATATGTTTCGATGTCCATCAAACAAAAAGTGAAATTGCTGCAAAAAATGGATAAAGATATGAAGAATGTGACAGAGAGGTTAGTGAAAACGAAAAAATTTCGATTGACAAGTTAGTCAGTGTTCTCGACACAACAATTAACGGGACTTGAACAGCGGAACTTTGAACAAGAAATTGTGTCTGTTTATAGAATTAAAGAGAAAGTATTATCACATAAAACGAAGCAACTTAAAACAACTTACATTGAAAGAAATGTTTAATAAAGTAAACAAATAAATATAAAGCTTTTTTTTGTAAATTTTGATACCCTTTAGATTATAATTGTTCTTTATTTCATAAATTAAGGTTTCATATTTTTAATTTTAGAATTCCTGCATGCCATCTTTTGAGATTTAAACTGATGATCTATAATCCGTAAAAATCGATAATCCGGAATCGCCGAAGTCCCGACGAGTCCGGATTAACGACTTTTGACTGTATATGAGAAAAAAAGTTTTATTTTAAAGATGTTTTAAAGCATGAACATTATACGAGAAATCAGTTAATCTTTGGATTATGGTAACTTAACGAAACTTTGGCGACCAACCCCGCTACAGCAACCTACTAGTTTTGTTTTGGATGCCATTTTGTTTTCTCAAAGTAAAGGCATTTTTTTTATTCAACATTTAATTACGCTTATATTAGAACTTTTATGGAACACAAGTGCTTAATCATGACGAAGATTAGGTGCGAAATTGGGAGAAAGTGCAGAATCGCCCACTGCTTGCTGCGTTTTTAAGAATTGCACATGTGCGGTATCCATGTACACGTCGGCCTATTTTCACTTAAAAAAACATCCCAGAATTGCACAAAAATGTCATGGCGCACACTCTTGACTTTATCCACGTACACTGCTAGCTAGTAACCTTTATCGCCTTACCAAAATGTCGCCAAACTACCTGTTACCATATTCCAAAGATTAGCCGAGAAATCTTGTAGCATATCCAAAAATATATTATAAAATTCCCTGAAAATAAAGTGTGATCATAACTATGTAATCTACCCCAATGAGCACCATATCATGCTATAAAAAATTCTTATGAAAGAACATCCGATTAAATATACACTGTAAATTTATTTAATAATAGACAAATAGTAAAAGATGCATGCAGTATTAAGCAATGAAAAATCCAGCAAATCATTACGTTATAAGATATTAATTATTAAGTTAAACATCATTAATTCACATCAACAAGAAGTTTGCCATTCAAATTTTTGAAATATGAATGCCAAAACAGGCTTATCATTGTAGCCCCTGATTTGAGGTCTACAAAAATAAACATGATTTAGCCAGTTGTTTTGGCTTACGGCAAAGGATTTCGATAAATGTGTCTTGAGTTACTACTTTGTTTTGGTTTTTTATCCAATCTATTAATGCTTGGCAGTCTGAATCTGATTTAAATCCAGGTGGTTGTTCCATGTAAATTGGTTTATTCAAGTATCCATTTAAATATGCAGTTTTTACATCAAAAATCTTATTTTGTAGTTTTTGTAAACATCGTAATTTTCTTATTGATGGATCTTTCAACTAATTTCCAGACTTCATGAGCCTCCATTGAACTTAGTTCTTCTATCATTTCATACATCATACTACATAATCTTTTTTCATTGTTCTCGCTCGTCTTTTCTTCTGCTTTAGTTTTGGTAAAAATTACTTTTAAATCATGATCTACAATTTGTTTATCTTAAAGCTTATCTAATTGAAGCCATATCTTTCTCTTTATTGGATATTTTATTTATTTTATACGTGGAAATGTTCATCTTTGGAAAGGGTATATACTTTTTCGCGATCAGGTAATTTCATATATATATCCATGGCTCAATTATGCACAGTTTACAAATACTAATTATTTAACTTTAAAATTACGTAAAAATTTCACCTAAATTCCAGAATTATTTAATTTACTCATTTTTCTTTTTTGGTCATTGGTTTCCTTTAAATTGTTATTTTTAACCTTACAGTAATTATTCAGCAATATATTGGAAATGCATGTGGCACAACTTTTCAACAAATCATGCAATGATTTGCTACACTCACAAATACTATCATCCCAAATATGTGATGAGACTTATTAATATAGAACGTTGATTTTTTGATGAAATATATAATTTCTCATACATTTCAGATATTAGGATTGAAAATATTTTAAATGCAGAGGTATTAATGAAAAGCACAAATTCTGTTGGCCAAAATAAACCACCTCGATCAATAGCAGCTAAGTATGCAAAATCTTCACAATATTCAACTATTAATTCTTTGTCAAGAATTAATTTTTTCCTGCAAAGATTACAATTTATATGCTTCAATACAGATCTATAAACATATCCAGAAATGTAAATTAGACACATTATATCTTTTTCTGTAACATTAACATCATTGGATTGATGCAAAACATCAACAAATTCCTTATCAATAAGTTGATAATTATTAAAATCTTCAATATCATTATAAGAAAAATGTTGTAAAATAAATGAACCTTTCTCAGAAGACTGCATTTTAAGCAAACTAATTAATTTTAGTTTTCTTTCCGACTCTATAATCTGCTGTAAGGATACATTATAATTACAGCCACTCATTTGTCGAAATTGACCGAAACGTCCCTCAAAGTTATCTGTCTGAAATTTTCCTAAAAGAATAAAAGGTAATTTAAATTCTTTTAACAAATACTTTGAAAGTTCAATCAATGTTGCTGTTGTATGGAGAAGAGCAACTTGGGTTTCTTTTGACAGTTTCCCAATTTGTGACTTACAGTTTTTTGTTGTTGGGCAAAAATCGTTCCATGATATAAGCCACGAACAAAACTGTGATAAATATTCTAAGCTTTTATCTTCTGGTGTCCTTAAAGGCTGCATAAATACATCTCGAAACTGTACGGCCTTTTTAGAGTGTTTAACATTCACAATTTTCCACCACTTTAAAATTATATCAATAAAATGTTTAGTTCCTAAGACATCTTTTCCATACCCAGTTCTATTATTCTGTGATTCAATTTGCAGAGCAGCTAAAGTCTTTTCATCAAAAAGTTTAATAGCAGTACTTACATTCTGCTTCTCTATAGAAGACGGAAATAAAACTTTTCTTGATAAAGTTGGAGCCATTTTAATATTATAATTTTTTTCTATTTCATACAATTTTTTTAAATGTAGAACACTGGAATTGTAAACAATATTTGAGTTTTCAAATGACGGTATAAAAAATGTTTGGTTTGAATCTTTCTGATTGAACCAGTTGTTTCGTATAGATTTCAATAAATGAACTGTATCAAATAATATAAATATAGGAAGATTATGCATGGTAGGGCTTATAAATGAGGATTTTAATGCACCACCACAAAGCATTTCGAACATATTTCTGTTAATTCTATTATTGTCTGATATTAGAGTTATAATTCGATAGCTACAAGACTGTACATGGTCAATTACTTGTTTTGTAAATATTAATAATTGATGTGATGATAAGTTTTTTACGGGAAACATTGCTACAATATCTCTGTTTTTTGATAATATAGAGCTTATGATAAATGTTTGCAGAGTTGTGGCCTCCATCTGTGAATTATCCGAAAAACCTAAAACACGACCACTTTTATACGAAACTTGTGGTTTTATATATATCTCATCTAATAATAAATTGACAATTTTTTCAGAATCATTTAAAATTTCACATTTTTTTTTTTCAAATACATCCAGTGACTTGTCTGCAATCCAGAATCTGCTCGGCCAATTTTCAGAGATAACTTCCTTAAGTATGACGGATGAGGCAATATAAAATACTTACTGTTACGTATAATATTGTAGCTGTTTGGATTACAATAAAATATATAACAAGACCAGGCAAGGAATTCTGCACTATACGAAGGCTGTTTCATTTGCATTAATTGAATCTGTTCATACAAAAACTTAAATTTCTCAGAATGTGGGTTATTTTCTGTTTCTGCACATTTCAACAGTAGTTTTGATATTTTATCTAAATTTAAATTGCAGTCATCATGAATATCAGAAGCAGAAAAACCATCCAAATGGCTAATCATTGTCTCAAGTTTAGACCATTTATCACATAGCTGTTCTTCTCCAAATATCCATTTGAACTTTTCAATGAGAATTTCATTTTCATTGAAAAAAACTCTTACATTTAAATCTTCCAATATTTTTAAAGATACAAGCACTTTTGGACAGTTTAAAAATTCTAATTTCGATAGCCAAAAGATCTTACCTTTGGTAATGAATATCCATGAAGAGGGAAGATCTATTTTTTTTTTTTTTTTTGCAAAACCATTTATTAGGTTTTCAAAATCGCTAATAATATCATTCTTTTTCCACTGTTCAAATTGTTTATCACAACGAATATCAACTTCTGCTTCTCTTTCTTCCGGTGTTTTTCTTTTTGTGGGAAGTTTCTTCGATAAATAAGATGGCTGGTTTTGAAAAATCGTTGGATAAGCATCTTTTTTTAAAGCTGGAATAGTTCTAGGAACTACTAATACCGTCCCATCATCACGAACAGCTTTATCTTCTCGAACGATAAATTCTTCTTCGAAATGCTTAATGCATACACTACTGTGTTTGCCAGCTACAAAATCTTTGCGATTAATATTTTTTATCCATTTCTGAGAGAGTACAGGATCCGAAGGAAATTTGAAAGTGGACACATGTTCAGTAGTGCTATCGTAATTTGATCGGCATTTAGGTACACTACACTTTCTTGGCATTCTAAAACACACTTTTTCTTATAAATTCGAATTCACAATATAATATTTTACTTTCCGGTAAAATACAAAATTTTTCAGAAGAAAAAACACATGTAAACAATTATCTCACTAGCAATAGTGATACGGCGAAGCAAGCTCAACTTACAAAATTGAAAGCCTAAGATTAGGACGTCAGATCATGTGATCATCAGCTTGGAGCAGGCCTGTAGATATCTAGTTGGCCTTGGTTCGCCTTAGTCGACGTCACTGAAACGCCATGATATGAGTGCTTTTAGACGTGGTCGTTTTAGCATCTGTTTCATAGTTCATCAGCATTACTTTTAGAATGAAAAGAGACTAAATCTGCCCTTTCAAGAATCTGAAGTCCGCATAAGATTTATTTTGCAATGTTTCATTACTTTATTTAATCTAAATATCATCTTTCATCTAAGTTAGATTCATCTAATGAAATATAAATTTAATATAAATACTTGAATTATTAAATTTAATTAGTACTAAAATACGTGCTAAATTATTGTTTAAAATTTTGTTAAAATAATTAATACTTAAAATATTTTTTATAAATATTATAGCAAAATATTAAAAAATGAAACTAATCTATAAAGTAAGTTATTAAGTTATGCATTTTATATACTTTAAAAAATCATATTTCCGAAATCAATGTAAATCACATGTTAGCAATTATTTCACTGCTGAAATATGACTTTATTATTATGTTTGAAGTAAGGACGAATTTATTTGAATTAATGTGGTGACATAATATGAAACATTTTACCACATACAGTTCAAAAAGTACAATTTTCGCGAAGATATGATTGTGTGTGAAGATGTATTCACGGATAAAAATGGGGCGATTTTAAGAATTCCGAGAAAACGTCCAATGTTAAAAAACGATGCATATCCATGCATATTTAACGGCTGTCCAATATATATGACTGAAAACTCACCGACAGTCAGGAGAAGCAGAACGGAGAAATTAATGGAAGAGGAGAAAGAAATATTAACACTTTTAATGGAAAAAGACAAAATTGCTTGGCTTTTTGTCGTTTTCCATGTCGTTCAAAAAATGGGGCTTTGATAAATTAATAATAAATGTTGACATCAAAATTAGAGAAACTGTGAACAAAAATACGAAATTCATTACCTATAAAAATTTTGATGAACTGTTTGTTATGTTTTTACGTTTTTGTCCATCTCCATGCATTCAAAAATGCTTGGTTTAATCCTAGTTTACGGTACGCTTGGGATTTGGCGACATTGACATCACAAAGGTTTTAGCGAGCCCGATAAATATTTTTTTGTAAATATAATCCTGTGAACATTGTTCGTAATTCTATTCAGTTGAAATAAATCTTCTAGGCCATTTAAAAAAGATTCTGTTAAATTAGCAGAAGAACCGTCGAAAGTTTTAATATAAAGGTATAAATCGCTGAAAGTTACACTGCATTGTTCTTCAACCGAGGACATTCCATGTACATTATTTACTGGTTGCTTATATAAACGAATATTTCGAGGTTTGCGCGCATTGGCTAGCTGCCAAATTCGAACAAGTTCCTAACTGCGCAATTTAGTTCAGACTCCATTTTTTTTTCGTAAATGTTTTCTTCCCGGTTTTGTAATTCACCGTCGGAATTAAGTACTGGAGAGCTTCAATACAGATAGAGAACCATGTACAGGGATATAATGATAGCAGTTTATTTTGAATTGAGGAGAAATTATCGTTGTAATCCCGAATTTGTTCTTAATTTGTTTGTAAATATCTGATCTACAAGACGACACCAAAATTTTGAATTTTGGATACATCGTTTAAAGAAAATATCAGATGCAGCGTGCTACAATCGTCCGTTCAGTGAAATAGTGTTCTTTTTAGGTGCTTTATGTGTTTCCGGTGATTGAAATTATATGGTGGTGTTCTCCAATCTTCAGTGCTTCCAGCGGTGCAATATTTGGACACACGGATTAGCGTTGTGCTTCAATTATAACGTTCTAAGTGCTATATCGTATATCATTCCTATTAATCAATTACTGTATTCTAGTGAAAGGTTGGTGCTCCGAATTATTGTATAAAAATGTGTATATATATCCGTATATGATCAAAAAATAGTGTTAAGGAAACATTAGCATTACTATGAAATATTGTAATCTATAGTTATGTGATATTTAATTGTGTAATATTAAAAAACACAAAATATTTTTTATTCATTGCAAATTGCACTTTTACTACTTTTCGTTTGGTATCTATTCTTCCAAACACTGGGTAATTCGCGTTTTTTTTTTTTTAAATATTGCCGTTATGTATGTTTATTAGATTATCTCAATAAATGAATGTTGGAAATCAGTTTTTATTTTTTATTAAGTTTAAGTGCATTCAATTTTCTTTGCTTACTTTTTATGTGCTTGTGATAACAAAGAAATTCATAATAAATAGAAATAAAATGTTTCATCGTGTGCTATTTAACGAAGAGCTTACTCTAGCGTACTTAGCTTACTATCGTATACTATATTATTTAAATTATTTCTGTACGGTATCAAAAGGGAAGTTATTGATTATAAAAAGGGCATGAAATGATCATTGTAATCGACCACTATTCTAAAATGTAGAAACTAAAAATAAGTAAATACATTTACATATGATTGAAAGAAATGGTGTTAAGAAACATCAGCATTACTAGTAAATACTGCAATCCATAATTGTTGCGCTTTTAATTGCTTACTATTTAAAAAACACAAATATTTTTAATTAATTGGAAATTTTAGTCTTACAAGTTGGCTTTAACTGAAATTGCAAGTTTAGTATCATACTTCTTACTTGATTAAAAGATGAAAACACCTTCGCATTTATTAATAACTGTTAACTAAACGAGGGTTGCTTTGCCCCCCTTGAAAAGTCAACCAATTTCCGATCAATGACGATAATTACTTAGTTTGTTAATTTTAAACGTTTACATTTCTATTATTCACAATTGAAGTTCCTTTAAAAATACTGTTTTCGGGATTAAATTTCAATGCTTCCGGATTACTTCATTCAGATACATTTTACGAACTTTATATTAGGAGATAATATAATCAATGTTAATTTAATATATATATATATATATATATATATATATATATATATATATATATAACTGCATTATAAATATATTAACATATGCAGTTAAAGAAATGGCAGTACATATGCCTATTTATACCCTTTTCAAAACGATCCCACTAGCGGTCAAGCGGTAAAATCGCTGAATACTGGTAGTTCGGTTCGAATCCCACGAACGGGCTGTCTGCATGGGCGTCTTCGTAGTTTTTCCCATGTGTAACGTGTATACGAGCTATTTTCCCTTAGAAAGTACTGTATGAAGGCAAACCTTCCCTCAGGCAGATAGTCCTCAAGGCTTTGGCCCTCGAGGGCTCGAGGTAATCACATAAAACCAAACACTTTTTTAATCTGAATAAAAAATACACAAAACTGATGATTACACATAAAAAATCTGAGGACTAATTATAACTCATGTATTGAAACATTTACAAGAATTTAATTTAACTGAAAATTATACAGGAATTTAACTTGAATTATGCAGGAGATTCTGAAAACTACTGGAAATTGAAATTCATATCGGTACAATTAAAACTACCTAAATAAATTTTTTAACTCAAAACAATTTTATATGAATGTTGAATTTTAGATATGCATAATTTGAATATATACTGCATATTCTTTAATTAATATTTGCTAATGTATTACATTTTTATACACTATAAATTAGAATAAAAGTAGAGGGAATACATTATAATTTTAAAAATAAAATACACAAATTATAATTTTAAAAATAAAATAAACATTTAAATTTTAAAAATAATTAGGTTTATAAATTTATAAATTACCCCTTCAAAACATGAAATTAAGTACATTAGTATAGACATTAGTTCAAAAATTATAATTTTAAATTAAAAGTACGTACTCTTTCTTTATATGGGAAACAGAAAAACACCAAATATGTTATTTTCACAAAACTTAAATTAAGGAATTGCTTATCTAATAGATCAGAAGCCTATATCATACAGATATGAAAACAAGCGAGTTATTCCTTACTTTTAATACAGGAGTTATTTCTCTCTTTGATCTACATGCTCCGGTGAGGTATGGCATTAATTTATTGATAAGGGTCCATGCTATGGGTTTGGTAAGTCGAAATAATCCAATAAGAGTAGAATCGTTAGCATCAAATGCGTTATTTCTATCGCGAAACACTAGAGTTTCTCGCAAATCTTAAGAAATTAAAATATCCAGTGTAGCTCTAAAACGACAGTCGGAAAGTTAAACCGCAGCTACACAACTGACGAAAAATTTTCTAATGCCTTGATCTCTGTAATGATCGAGACGATGACACAAGACTGGCGCTGTGTCGAGTAGATCGCAAAAAACCACCCATTCTTCCGTCTGAACGGTGTACAGACTAGGGCCGTAGGTCTGAAGGCGCTTATAATGGTAAAACTGTTGGCAGATTTATAAGCTCATGAAATCATGTGTTATAAAGGGGCCTTTATTTAACATATAATGAAATAATGCCTTTGTCATTCATATGAAACATCTCATATAAAAACATCACCTATCTATCATTGGAACACGAACTGAGTAGTTAAGGGCTTTTTCATATTGATATCTACGTTGCTGAATGGCAACACCAACCTTGGATACAGTTTTTGACTGTTTGTAATCACCGGTTGTTATGCATGTGTTTATATTTGTTGCTCTGAAAAGGAAGATGCGTTGTTTTTAAGATTTTTTTATAGAATTTGATCTGAAAATATTTAACGAAAGCTCATGAAATGGCAGATGTGACTGTGGAAGTAGAAGTCAGTTCAAACTGTATAATAACATTTATTTAATTGTGCACTCATATATGATATGATATAAATGAAAAATGCACATTATCTTAGATTTATTTTTAATTTAGGCTGAATTAATTCTGAATTTCCAACCATCTGAATTCGAGAACTAAGCGTTTTTTCTTATAACGAATGAAAACTATTAAATTTGTTTCTTGAGTGTAGTTTATAATTTCCTCATGTGTTCTTTGTTGCTTTATATGCATATTTTCTAACGTGTTAAATCTGTACCTATAACAAGACATTTGATGCAAAATTAACGCTATAAACTCAATATTAAAAATGAGGTCATAATACCGAAAAAAATATATATTATAAATAATGAAAAGTCGAGTTATTTAGGAAGTTGAGGCAATTATTTTTATTTTGTATCAGGAATTTAGTGCATAGTAATAATATCTACCTAAAATACTAATCAATCAGAATGGCTTATAATAAGAAACACGAAAGTTCATTTAAGTTTATCTAATAATGTTAAATAAAATAGTTAATGGTATATAACTATAGGTATATAAAATAGTCATTTTAAATATTGATGGCTAATCTTTGGAATATGGTAACAGGTAATTTGGCGACATTTTGGTAAGGCGATAAAGGTTAGTACATGGATAAAGTCAAGAGCGTGTGCAATGCCATTTTTGTGCAATTCTGGGATTTTTTTTTAAGTGAAAATAGGTCAATGTGTACATGGATACCGTGTATGTGCAAATCTTAAAAATGTGGCAAGCAATGGGCGATTCTGCACTTTCTCCCAATTTCGCATCTAATCTTTGTCATGATTAAGCACTTTTGTTCCATAAAAGTTCTAGCATAAACGTAATTCGGCTAGCAGATTGTTGGAAAAAAAATGTTGAGTTAAAAAAAAAAAAAAAAAATGCCTTTACTTCGTGAAAACAAAATGGCATCCAAAACAAAACTAGCAAGTTGCTGTAGCAGGGTTGGTCGCCAGATTTTAGCCAAAAAATCGTCAAGTTACCATAATCCAAAGATTAACCAAATATTGCTTATCAATTACTGTAATCTGTGATACTGACGTGTCAAAATTTTTCATCAAAAGTATTTTTGTTAATAGATGAACTATTGCATGGGCATTTGCATAAAATCAGGAACAAAAAATTCACGTGTGTAATCTGCATTTGACTTTAATAATTCTTGTGAGATTTTAAATTCATACATGTGATCATCTGATATTTACTTGTGTACTGAAATAATATCTGTAATTTTTTGGTTGATCAAATCTTTGTATATTTGCTCACTATCAAATGAAGGTAAAAGTATATTTCAGGGTACCCCTTAGGGATTTTTGGTGGTACATGGATACCAAGTTTGTGCAATTCTTTGACTTGTTATTTTGGCTTGTGTAGTGGCAATTTTTGGCTCAAAAATTGTGACACAAAGCCAAAATAACAAGACAAAGAATTGCACAAACTTGGTATTCATGTACACATCGACTTATTTTCACTCAAAACAAAATCCCAGAATTGCACGAAAATGGCATCGGGCATTCCCTTGACTTTATCTATGTACAGATGAACCTATTTTCACTTAAAAAACACATCAGAGAATTGCACAAACTAGGCTAAATCGCCGCTACACAAAGACAAAATAACCCGACAAAGAATTACACAAACTCTGTATCCATGTACACATCAACTTATTTTCACTTAAAAAAAATTCCAGAATTACACAAAAATGGCATTACGCACTCCCTTGACTTTATCCATGTACACATCAACCTATTTTCACTTAAAAAAACATCAGAGAATTGTATAAACTATGCCTTACGCTCTCCCTTGAGTTCATCCTTGTACACATCGATATATTTTAACTTAAAAAGGTCAAAGGAGCACCCAATTCTACAGTAGAGGCAAACAAGAAATACATAATCTCAGTAAACAGCATTTTAAACCAAACAACAAAATAACATAAAAAAGGAAAAACTTTTTATGCATTTAAGCACTACACAAAGCAAATATCCACTTATCTTATTTAGAAATTCGTTCATCTTCAGTCTGTGCCACACAAAATTCCTTAACAGCATCCAAAAACTTCCTAAAATTATCTGAACTCGAATCAGTATATCAGTGTCGCCACATAAATTCACAAAAATAAGAGTAAAAAATATACTACGTAGTTCTGGACTGTCCGGAAAATGGCTATTAAATAAACCTTCATTTTCACACCAGTCAATTAATGCACTTTCCCCCTTTTGTTCCAAATCATACAGAAACTTCATATTAATCTTACTATATTCAGCCATTGTACCGTCTAAACAATGAAACAAGCAATGTACTTCCTAAGCAACACACACCACAAAAGCCCTTGCAAAACATCCCATGACTCAAAATTTTGCGGAATAAATCAAACGGTTATGCTATAATAGGGTTTCCATAACATTCAACTACTCAGGTTACCATAAATGATACAACAACTTGCGATAAATGAAACAACAACATCGTGATAATACAAGAGGTACCCTAAAGTAAACTCTAACCTCAAATGAATTTTCAGTGCCATATGAGAGAGTGGAATTTTCATTCTACTTAACATTTTATAATTTTTTGGTGCACAAATAAAGCATAATGTACATAACAGGGTATTTCGTTAACTATATTGACACAACTTAGTGGCAAACTTCTATTCCTCCTGTATAACATTTTAATCATAGATTAATCAATATGCATGTAAAACGGCAATCTGTCTGCTAGGATAAGTAAAATATATGCTGTATACCATGTGATTATTCTGAAGATCAAGGTATAAATGATTTTAACTGTTTGATACAAAATTACATTTGCTTTGTTTGATTGTACTGCGAATGAGGCATTGTTATTTTTGGTGCTTTTCTGTTAACAAGCTGTTACTTAGTGCCAAACATAAACATTGGCAGGAAGCTGAATTAGATGGTGGCAACTCTAATAATGTATAAAGTGTATAAAAGAATGGCTGTTTTATATATGATGCTTAATGTGAACAAAGTTTCAGAATTTGCAGATGCCTTTTCAAGCAAAAACAGATAGACGTGTACATATCAAAAATAACTGTGTAGTATACCAAGTTTATACAATTCTATGTTTTTTCTTGGTGAAAACAGATTACTGTGTATATAAGAAGAGCAACAGTTTTGTTATTTCCATGTACATAGCTATATACTTTCACTTAAACTTCAGAGAATTGCACAAACTCAGTATTGCACACAGTTTTGGCACTGCATGCATGAAACGTTATATATATGAGTATATTATTATTGACAACCTTCAAAAATTGCAAAATAATTTTATAACATACATATGCCTATTGTTCATGACACAATTTTATTAGGCCACCACATTTGCAATTTATGATATATTTGATTTTGTTTGTAAGAAACTCCTTCCATCCTTTGTATTTCTAATATAAAAACATTTTTTCAGGATTCAGTAATTTACTATTGTCGTGAAAAGTTGTTCAGAACCATGCAAATTGCTGCAGTTCAAGGCATGAACAGACATTCTGGGGATCCTATATATAAACTTTATTATTATATTTCTCTAATTCACGAAGGTAATTGTTTTTTTCCCTTCAGTTCTTCCTCTTTTTTTATGCTTTGAATGATATGTCAATGACATTTTATTTGACATTTTTTTAATAATAATGTGATCTAATCAGTTATCAACACATCAGTAGATTTGATTTCAAAAGTATTTTATTTTAATATTATAACTAAGTATTGCAATGTATTTCAAATTATGATGTATTAATATTATAGCTCGAGACTCTGAAGCTACAGATGGCCTAGCGGAGATAGCAAATTTTCCTAGTGTGTCTTTGGCATGTACAATTCTGTTATACCATTTACGAAATGGTTTCATAAATTTTGGTAAGTAATATTAATATGTATTTTTCATTCTTAATTTATATTTGGGAAATTACTGCTCTATTAAATCGCTAATCTGTTATTGTTAACTGCTTAATGACCGTGCCCAAGATATCTCGGGAATAGATGCTGTTTGGATTTTCCTATGAACAAGTTAACTCGGGCGCTGAAAACTTTACAGATATTTAACGCCATCACCCATAATATCACGTGGCAATTAACAATCTTCCATGCACCTGTTTTCTTAGATGTGGGAGGGATCCAAGCGGCTTTTATGTTCGGTTCATCGACACTCTGGCATGCACATGTTTTCTTAGCTGTGGGAAACGTCCAAGTGGCTTTTGTGATTGGTTCATCGACACTCTGGCATGCACATGTTTTCTTAGCTGTGGGAAACATCCAAGTGGCTTTTGTGATTGGTTCCTCCATGATCCTGAGCTGCAGTCGGTGATGTGGCTGCATTATAAATGAACTATGAATTCAGATTGTTTGTTAGTTGATTCAGATTACCAGATTATCACACTGTTACAGACTGTGATGTGCCGCTATGTGTTACATGTTTCAGACTCTGGCATACTGTCAATGACATTTATGGATCGTAAAATATATTTACTTAATTTTTACTTTAGCTCATATTACCTATTATTGCCTTGACTACAGTTTTGTATTACTTTTGGCTAAATTTTTTTTTTTTTCCTGCTTCATTGAAGGAGTTAATGTGGATAATATCATGAACCATAATAAACATATTTTTTTTTTACACCTTACAAAGCTACATCTAGCGAGCTACATCTGTAGATAATAAAAATGTCATAAAACATTCACAGATTTTCAGCCTAATTTTTAATATAAATTCGGTCATTAAGCAGTTAAAAATGATTTTTTTTTCGCAAGTTAAAAGTAAGTTTGTGTAGAAGAGTGTTTTTTTCCACTATCGTTAAATATGTATTGCAAAATCTGTATTATAGCTTTCATAATTATGTTTATTTCTTTTGGAGGAGGTAAGAAGAATTAATAGTAATTTTAAAGATGATAATTTATAAAATCCATATACAGTCAAAAGTCGTTAATTCGGACGCCCATAATCCGGAATGATCTATAATCCGGACCTCAAAGCTACAAACTTTCTGCGCATGCGTCGCCGCGTAAGACCTTTACCGCGGCGAATTTGCGTGTGCGCGTGCGCAAAATACATTTACGAAAGCGCGTTTAATGTATAACGGACGGAATAAGCTAAGCTAAAATTATCTAATTATCTATTTCAGTTAATGTTGCAGATTGCGTTGTTCCTTAATCTTCGAATTGGATCCGAATTATTATTTTTTGCAGACTGTTAGAGCAATTTTATAAAAGTAAGCTTGAACTTTCGATTATGTCAAATAGAATTTCCGATATATATTTACTAATATGTAAAGGATATACAAAGCGAAAGTATCTTTCGGAGTCCATTAAACAAAAAGTGGAATTGCTGCAAAAAATGGATAAAGACATATCCTTTGTTTATCTTAACTTTAACGTTTGTTTATCTAAACTTTGTTTATCTTTAACGCCGCGTGGCGTGCAATGAATTGGAAGTTGATCCGTCAGCACTATCCTTATCTTAAGGGCAGATGTTTTTATTTGATTTGGCTTATAATTGCTTACTCAATGTAGTATTTCATCTCGATGTACTCCGTCTTTGATATGATTTAAATCAAATTCCTCGTCATTATAATTCGCTTCCGATAGCGAAGAAAGTGACAGAGGTTATTGAAAACAAAAAATTTCGATTGACAAATTAGTCGGTATTCTCGACACAGCAATTATACGACGTGAACAGCGGAACTTTGTAACTGAACAAGAAATTATGTCTGTTTATAGAATTAAAGAGAATGTATTATCACATAAAAAACGAAGCAACTTAAACAACTTACATTGAAAGAAATGTTTAATAAAGTAAACAAATAAATATTAAGCTTTTTTTTGTAAATTTTGATACCCTTTAGATCATAATTGTTCTTTATTTCATAAATTACGGTTTCATATTTTTAATTTTATAATTTCTGCATGCCATTTCACCAGATTTAAACTGATGATCTATAATCCGGAAAAATCGATAATCCGGAATCGCCGAAGTCCCGACGAGTCCAGATTAACGACTTTTGACTGTATATTTGGAATGCTTTTTAAAAGATAGTGTAGAATGATTTCAAGCTATACATAAAGGAACTGGCTGAAATACTTGCAGTTTTCATCTGTTGACTTCAAATATTTAAAAATGAATATAATTTGCTGTTGAGCTAAAATGCATCATTATGGATAAAATTTAATAATATGGAAGAAATAAAAATGATTTTGAAATTACATCATTTAAACTGTATACATTATACATATCCTCCTATGTATGTATGTATGTATATATATATATATATATATTAAAATTATTATAATATATATTGTCAAATTGTTTTATATCTATATTCAGCCTACCAGAAAGTTCTGTTCATTTTTGGAATAAAACAAAATACAAATTTTTCTTCCCGTCAATAAACTTTATTGGTTAGAAGAGACTGAAGGGTACCCCTTGTATTATCGTGAAGTTGTTGTTTCATTTATGGTAATCTGAGTAGTTGAATGTTATGGAAACCCTATTATGCCATAATTGGTTGCAGTAAATTTTGAACTATGGGATGTTTTGTAAGGGCTTTTGATGTGTGTTGGTTAGGAAGTACATTGCTTGTTTTGTTTTTTAGATGGTAGAATGTCTGAATGTAGTTAGATTAATTTGAAATTTCTATACAATTTGGAATGAAAGGGGGAAGGAGCATTAATTGGTGTGTAAATGAAAGTTTACTTAGTAGCCGTTTTCCGGACAGTCCAGAACTACGGAGGATATTTTTTAGTCTTATTTTTGTGAATTTATGTGGTGATGCCGATATACGGATTCGAGTTCAGATAATTTTAGGAAGTTTTTGGATGCTGTTAAGGAATTTTGTGTGCCACAGACTGAAGACAAAGAAATTTCTATGTAAAGTAAGTGGATATTTGCTTTTTGTAGTGCTTAGATGCATAAGAGGTTTTTCCTTTTTTATGTTATTTTATTTTTTGACTTAAAATGTAGTTTATTAAGATTATTGAAACCATTTTGCTAAAATTTTTCATTCAGTGTCATGCACGACGTGTTCCGGTAACTGGCTGCTGTTAACTGAGAGAGTAAAAGAAATAGCAATTCCACTAAATGTGAAGGGAGCTTACTTTTCAACTGTGGGTGGCTGCATAAATTTAAATTGCAGCATGGAATCTCATGTCATATAATAAATGGAGAACCTAAAATATTCCTGCTGAGTCAGTTGGCTCAAGAATTTATATTCTTTTCTCTAATTTTATGCCTGCAAGAATTCCAGTTTTCAAAAGTGACCAGTGTCATGGTGCTAAGGAAAGTAAAGAATGGTTCACTGTTTTACTTTGTACAAATACTGATGGCACGGCAAAAATGATTCATTTAGTCATAAGAAAGTCACAAAAATGAAATTGCCTCTAACATGTTAAAATTCTGTCATTAAAATATAAAGCCAATAAGAAAGCACGGATGACCACAGATATTTGTACACAAATGCTCGAAAAAATAGAGGAAACTATTAGGAGATGAATCCGCAAAATTTTACTCTTTATGGATCATTGTACTGCTGATACTCAAATGACAGATTTTGTGCAAATTGCAAAAGCTGTTTTCTTCCCGTCAAATTGCGCCAGTGTTGTTCAACCTTTAGATCTGGGTGTCATTAAGAATTTGAAAATGTTCTATGGGCAAAGGTTGATTCAAATAGCCCTTCAAAATATACAGAAAATGCACAGAAAAATTTTAATATTCTAGAGGCTATGAATGTGATTTCATTTGCCTGGACTCAAATCATAAACAATTAAACATTGCTTCATTAAAGCGGAATTTTGAAACCCAGAGTCAGATGGAAGTGCCAAAGATAAAAATGATTATGAAACTGTGATTTTGGATGAAGACGATTGGAAATTACTAGGATTACACATTAGTTGAGGAATATATAAATTATGGTGCCATTGTAATGATGTCAGTCTTAGGTACAGTTGAGGAAATGATTGAAAATATTTTACCATATGAACATTGAAGTAATGGGAATGAAGGAACAAAGTGAAGAAATTATCCCACCTTCTTTTTAAGATGCTATCTACTGCATTGACACCCTCAGAAATTTCGGTACTTCTTTATTATGGCAGTTTCTGAGACTGAACTACCAATCAAGATATCTATCTCACCAAAATCTGGCTGTGTGTTCTTATACCTTGCCACATAATCCTATATTAGTATCGTGTTTGCATTTTTGCTCTCACTGGGTATTCTTATATTACTCATTTTTATGAGGTTTTCTAATTTGCATTGTTTATTTAAAAATATGTGTTCGTTTTTTTTTCTGAATATGACATTAATAGTCTTTAATTTAATTAAGTAATGAGGTGGATGCCATACATTGACTGATGTTAACCACAGTTATAGTTACACTGCAAAAAGAGGATTGCTGGCCCTGTAACTATAATTAGCCTTACAGCATTATCATTCTCTCTGCAGTTACCATCTATTACTGTTGTACCACAGAAAAAACAGCACTGAAGCTTTGAAAATGAAAAAAAGAGCAAAGGCGTAAAAATAACGTCATAACTAAAGAAATCACCGTCTTGTGAGTATTACAGATGCTAAATGTGAAATTGAATTTAAAAAGGTAATTAAAAACAAAATTGGGGAGAGAAATGTACAAATTGCTTAAAAAAAGTAAAAAGAGAGAAAAGGAATGGAAGTCTGGAGAGGCTATGGAAACCAAGTCAATTTTGCAGAATGTGGTCTGGGTATAGCTAGATGCCCGATGATGTAATGAACCATGCAGCTATTGCTATCAAAATACATTGACATATCAAATACATAAACATATCTTACCTACATGCAAATAACTACTGTTACTTACATTGTTAATAGGTAGCACTTACTATGACTGCAGATTTAGTTACATTAATACGAGGGCTATCCAGAAAGTAGATTACGTTTTGGAATAAAAAAATAAACAAAGTATAGGAAACAAATTTTATTATATACAGATGAAAGCCACACTCAAATACTACTTTTCTACATAGTCACCATACAAATTAAGGCATTTATCGTAGCGATGTACGAGCTTGGAAATTCCTTCGTCGAAAAATTCGGCCGCCTGCGCCTTCAACCACTTCGTTACCTCTTCTTGCCTTCCATCTTGCACAAAACTTGTGGTAACCAAGCTTTTCGCTGATGATTTCGTGCAACAAACTTCGCGAAATTTGTGGAAAACTCAAAGAAAGTTCCGTTATTGTGAAATTTCGATTTTCACGGACTTTAGCATCGACTTTTTCGAGAAGTTCGGCGGTCACTATGCTGGGTCTCCCACTTCGATCTTCGTCGTGAACATTGGTTCGGCCATTTTGAAATCTTATGACCCACTGACGCACTCCACCTTCAGTGATAATGTTGTCCCCATACACTTCACAAAGCTGCCGATAGATTTCTATCGGTTTACAGTTTTTTGCAGTCAGAAACCTTATTACTGAGCGCACCTCGCAGCTTGCGGGATTTTCAATTAACGCAGACATTTCAAACCGTCACAGTATCTGAACGGAGCACAGCACGAACCTCTCACTAGCACGGCTAGATGCAGACTGAGCTGCGCAACGCTCTGACCCCAAGATGGCCGCGCTAGCCCCGCCCCTAGCGGACACAGATGGAAACGTAATCTACTTCCTGGATGGCCCTCGTACATACAAAATATTACCACATATTTTAAACATGCAGCTTTGTTACAGTTCACAAGCACAATTCCAGGTTATGTAAAAAGACAGTTACATGCACTTTACTGTGGCCTAAGTATGATCCACAAGACTTATGCCAAAAATAGCCATCTAGAAACTATTCAATGAAACTGTGAGCTCTAGTTCAGAATTGTGCTACCTACAGTTAACAACCATAACAATATACATTAACAAAAAAAATTACATACAATTATCCTACCTAAATAAATATAACTACGCTTACTTACAATGTTAAAAAATAGCACCTACTAATTTGCAGACTTGGTTACATAAGGACATACTAAGAATGTACTACTTATTTTAGTTACAACTTAGTTACAGTTCACATTATAGAATATGCAAAGGAACAGTTGCATAAAATCACTAATATTAGCACCTAACATTATGCAATACTGAATACAGAAAAATGCAAACTAGATAATAAGAATACTGTGCAAGTGTAGCACCCGTCTCCCTAGGTGACACTTGCATAACGTTGATTGCAAAACTTTACAATCACACTACCAAAAACATACAATAAAGCTTACATTGACAATTACATTAGAAGCCTATCCATTCCATAGAAAATGTGATAGCCGGTACATTCAAACGGTGGGCATTGAGAATGTCTATGCTACACCTAAGTGCAATTATGACACATACACCATTATATTCTTGTTGACTATGTTGAGCATGATGTATAGTTTACAGTGTACAGTGGCCAACTTAAAAATCACTGGCAAGGAATTTAAATGGAATATAGTACAACTATATATTTTGCTAAGACGTTGTAGAGTTCAATAGATGAATTTCTGTCTGCAACTGGAGTAGCAGGAAACTACACAAGAGAAGAGTTAAAGTACCCTTTATTAAATCTTTGAAAATTTACAATGCATCAACGCGATGCTAACATACTTCGCCTCTGCTTGGGTGGTAACTGAAAATCAAGTAACTAAACTAAAAATTTTAAGATATTAACAGACGATAGAACTAGACTACAGGGCTCAGCAATATCGCATAAGATAACTTAAACCCTCTTTGAAGCTAGTGGCAGCAAATAAATGCAATTAAGCCACTTGAACCAGCAATAAGCAAATGTACCTACGGTAGATGTTGCGGCTAGATCCTAACTTTCTCTTTCTCCTCCTGAAACTCTGCTTTTAAATACTTTCTACAAAGTAGAAATTTGCATTCCTTTATGCATGCTACAAGATTTAACTATTCTGGCACTGACAATTAGGAGAATGAAGGCTTATAGGAAAGTTTGAACTTAAACTTTAAATTGTTAGTTAAAATAAATATAAATCCCTACAATGTAGCACGTGGGGTGTTGCATTCTCAGAAAAATTTGATGCAATCCAGAAATAATTATTACAGTATACGTATGTTACACCAACTATTTACAACAGACATACCCAAGAATGTATACACCTTAGTGCTTTCTGGATGCCTAAATTATACTGAGAATACACACATAAATACATAAAACCTACATAAGTACATACATAAATACACACTGAGAATATACATAATGAAATACCTAATTTAACTATGTACATAATTCCAGACTACAAAAAGCAACCAAAACATTCAATTACTAAATAGTAACTCGATCAATTATACACTTCTAAAAATAAATTGGCTCTTACACCCCTTTGTCATACAGTCATGAACAGGTGCGTTTATTATTTTTGCAGAAGCACATACCATACCGCAACAAAAAGAGAAAGTATATATCAGGATACGGTGCCTAGTTAATACCAGTATAAATAGGACTGCAATTAGCATGATTTCTTAATGGATATCAAAATAATATTGAACATAATGCCAAACTGACAGAAGATAACAAGACAGCACATTGATCCATATCCTAGTGATACTATTAATGAATTCAGTACAATAGTAATTAAAATCATAAAAAAAAAGAATTTCTAATTGCTATTGCAGGTGTTTCATTGCTTTAAGTATGGTGCATGGTAAAGTCTCTAATGCCATTTTTGCAATCTAACAATGCAAGCTATAAGAGTACAATTACTATGTCTTATTACATCTCTAACTTATTGCTGGTTAATTAACCATAAACCTGCACAAGGCCAGCTGTACTGCTAATTGCATACTGCTTGTTAACAAAGTGAAAAATTACTAAAACCTAGAAAACATGTAGTTGCATAGTACTATGAGGAATTTAATTTGTAAAGCACTATGCCATTACTAGTAGGGTTGTACACTGATACCCTAGTTGTCCATTCATTAAACTCTCAGTTATTGATTCCTGTTGGGTGTTTGTTATCTTATTCTTCCATTACTGATAGCAGAGTTCACAACTGCACAATGTTTAACTAATTCCCTCAGCTTTGCTTTGGTTATTTTATTTTTCAATATATTATCTGCCCATTCTGACCAATACTGTGGGCTTGGCTGCTTATGATGTAGAGAACTTGTATCAGTGCAGTTGAAAACATAATGGTCAGTGTTCCACACCTCTCCACATCTACAGTTTTCTGTTCCACTTAGACCAAACCTACATAGATATGTCAGAAACATGCCATGTCCTGTGAAGAAGTGGGTAAGCTCTCCATTTGTTGCTAGCAGGCTTTTCCCAACTTTCGGAAAGAAAAGGAATGTCCTTCTGCCGGTTGGAGCCGACCTCCATCTACTTTGCCATTGTTCCAGCAGGTGAATACATGTCACTTTTTTGATGAGAGTGGGAGTTTGAGTGGACATTCTAGTAGAGCCGCATCATTTGCTGCAGATTTTGCCAGTCTATCTGCTTCTTCATTACCTTGTATCCCAGTATAGGCTGGGACCTATTAAAGAGTGGGTGAGCTGACTGCAGTAGTTGCAGTAGTCTACTCCAGTGCAGTCCTGTAGTTCTTAACATCGTGTTTGTTAGGTGTGCTTTACACTGTTTCATTGTTTTCAAGTGAGGAATCGAAGAAAGATTGTTGCTAAGTATGATTCCTAAGTACTTTAGGGTTGGTACACATTTTATTGAGTTCCCATTTATTTTTACTGTTGATTTATGCTTTAGAACACCTTTGCATCTAATGCAAAGCAGCTTTGTCTTGGCAGTTGAGATTTCCAATTTATGTTGTCTATAATATGAATTTATCAACTGCCACTTGCACTCTGGGTTCTATGTGTTTCCTTCCTTTGACTATAATGACAAAGCCATCATCAAATGCTTGCACTTGCACGTGAGTCTGGTTTCGAAACATTCCAAAAGCCGTATTTGCAATTATATTCCAGAGAGTTGGCACTAGACATGATCCTTGAGAACTGCCTCTTTCTATTTTCATTGTAGTGGGACCAGCATGGGTAGTTATAATGACATAGCAATCCTCCAGGTAGCTTCTAAGGATACAAATAATTTCTTTAGGTCAATTCATGTCAACTAGGCATTCGATCACATCAGGCCACCATAGTGTGCCGAATGCTTCTTTAATGTCAATTGAGATGATGAGCATATGAAAACCAGCCTCTCTGTCTGACTGGATGGTCTTTAAGAGTTGATTTATCACATTGGTCTATGGATAATCCCTCTCTAAAACCGTACTGGAAGTCATTTGTCCTTAGGGGATAGTTTAGATGATTCAAGACTATTCTCTCTAGTATCTTACTTATGGCAAAAGGCTTACTGGCCTATAGACCTTTGGATCCTCAGCATCTTGTACTGTTTTTAGAAAGAGTGCCACCTCCGCAGTCTTCATTTGTGAAGGAAACACTTCTAGGTTACTCGTCTGGGAGAGTAACCTAGAACGTAAGACGTCTGGGACCTGGGATGTACTTGTTTGGGAGAGTAATCTGGACATAACCTGGGATGAAGAGAGTAACTTTATTCATGGGCAGACAAGTTGATGTCAACCACAGCCACACTTTCAGAGTGGATAAGTAAGATAATATCATTTTTTTTAAGAAAGAGGTCTTTTACTTGACAAAGGACTATGTGAAAATGGCCACAACATGAAACTCTATGTTAATGACAACACTATTTGGAGATGTAATGTTAAAAAATGGGGGGGGGGGAAGAAGGCATCTGTGTTGGAAATTGGTTCAATGGTTGCAGAATATCATTCATCACTGCTATTAGATGTATGTATTCATGGGCAAACGAGTTGACATTCATGAAATGGTGTAACAAACAGCTTAAAATGTGTGAAACTGCCACAGTAGTCTGTATCAATTACATGCAATAAAATATTAAGAAGAAGGATAAGGATTCGCAAAAGTATTCTTAGAAAATGATATGTGAGTATTATTGTTATTATTATATACTGTGTTGTTTATTTTTACATTTGCACTTCACGAGCTTGGCGAAATTATAGCCGAGATCTTGGTGCAAATCCTAAAATAGCCATATATAGTTGTGGGGACTATAACAAATAAGTACCAAAATTTCTTTGTGTGTTAATAGTACAGGCAAGAAAACATTTCAAGAAATAAATTTGGTTCATAGTGCTTTGCTTAAGATTTAGAATCAAAAGACATGTCAAAAGACAAAGATTTTTTTTTTTTTTAAATAAAGTTAACTATTTTGCTTTAAAATGTTCTTGGAAAAGAAGTGTTAATATTTAAGATCGTAATTTAGATAAAGGTATGAGCTTTTTTTTTTTTTTTTTTCCAGTTTTATGTACAGAAATTTGCATTCTTATGCTTTTAACAATATTAAATTTGTACTGATATAATTTTTAAAATATTAATTGTAAAAAACTTGTTTAAATTGTTTATTTAAAATACTATTATTAATTAAATATTTATTTAAAATATTAATTAAAAATTTTTTGAACATAATTAATATTTTAACCAAATTGAAACTATGATAATAAAATTCTGTGATATCAGAAGTAGGTTAGTAGTATTAATATTGTGTAGCTAATATGTATGTTTCACACTGTAAATTAAAATTTCATTTTTATGTTTTTCTCATTCATATGTCATTCATGAATGGTCCCTTGAAAACATATAAATGGGACTTCACTGTATTAAAAAAGATGAACTTCTGGGCTGATGAGAATTTTCATATTTCTTGTGAACTAATTTCTCTAATTTTTCTGTTTCTCTAATTTTTCTGTGCTGTTTTCTTATTTTTCAGAGCTTGTTTTCAATGCTTTATCTCTGAACGTTAAATTTATTATGTAGCTTTATTCCCGATTAATTATTTAGGTAGTTTATAAATAAAAATATTGTACATACTAACTACTTGGTTTTCTCTTATATAGATCAAGTATTTAGTTCACAAGTTGTTAAAGATAAACGTTCTAATGCAGGAGACATAGTAAGTAACTCATAGATAATTGAAATTTTTTGCGTTATTTGTTTTGCAAATGAAAATTTATTCCATTGAATTTAAATTGAGAAAATACTCTGTCAGTTGTTTAATATTTTTATGGCTTAGTGCATTATGTGATTAATATTATTTATAAGCTGAGTAATTTAATGCATGAAAATGGTTTTTCATTTCATAACTTACTAATTTTCTAGTAATTTTTGGGGAAAAGTGTAATCCATTGAAATCAGTTAAGAGATGATCCAACTGCTAACATATTATAAATTGTTAGTGATAATTTTTATGGCACGGTTTTTATATTATCATTTTAATAATGAAGAATTTTTCTGATAATTTAAATTCAAAATGTTCAACCTGAAAACAAATATTTTGTTGTTAAAAAAATCTTCAGAAATTCATTACTGAATTGCTTAAATAGCAGACTTGAATTTTTAATAAGTTCTGTTACTGGCACCTGCATATTAATCAGTATCTGCTGATACACATATCTAAGCCCTTCGAGATGGAGTGTCTTTATTTAAGACATCCCTTTGGTAAGGAATCATCTCACAGGATGGGGATTTTGCATCACTAAGCCTAACTTTGTCATAATTTTTTGTACTATTTTAGATTATTACTTAAGCTATCATGTATGTTAAAATTACCATTAAAGAAATTGTTTACTTTAAGAAATAATTTTTTGAAGCAGCACTGTTCATATTATTCCAAAATTTCAATTGGCCAAATGCATTAATAAACTTTTAAATTAATAAGAAAATACAAGAAAGTCTATATACTATAAGCAAAATCTTTCCCAGAAAGTGGAAGGCAGGCGGTGAGTGCAGTCTCTGATAAAATGTCCATATGAGAATTGCGAGAAATATAACTCTTAATTCTTTAGAAAATGAATCATAACTCTCATCCATGTCACTAATTCGCTCATTTACCATGCAAGTATATATATCCTTCCTCTGATAAATAAGGTTTGCTAGCCATAATAAATTGAATTCAAGGCTTTTTGAAATAAAGAGGGAAGTACACACAATATAAATGATAACAGCAATGTAATGCATAATAAGAAACCCACATAGTAACCCTAAGACCCTACATGGTAGGGGGGGAAAGGATTCAAAGAGAAATCAGAATTGCAAAAGTTTATATCATGTGGCGAGTCAAACAGCCGAGCTCTGTTAACATTATGCTTTCCCTTCTTCCCTGCAACAGTTAATACCAACATTATGCAAAATGTGACCAAACTGAAATTCAGGATACTAAAACTGTATTCAGTTGAAAAGTAATAGACACAGGACACCTTCTAGTGGTCTTTAAAACATGTTTCAATTTAAAAATGCATATATATATATATATATAAATATATATATATATTTGTAATAATAAAATTCCATAGTCAATATTACACTTAAATTTCTAACTGTATGTTCTTTTAATTTTTTTTGGTGACGTTCGCTTATTTGAAAGTACATGGAATTAAATCCACAGCCCCGTAGTCAAGTTGTTTTCCCCGCCTTTTCTACACGTATTATTTTAGAATGTTCTGGAAATATTTAAAGCAAACTGGATTGGCTGACGTCATTTCTTGGAAGCTCTGCCTTTCCAGAGGCTATAAAAGGACTCGCAAAAGAATATCGGGGCTTTTTCTTAAATGTCACGATGCAGTAAACTTCATACAAAAAGTTATTAGTAATTATTTTTATTTACTCTGGATATCTGATTTTGTAACTGCTATTTCTCCTGAATAATAATAAATGGATCCTGTTTTTTTTTAAAACTTATCGTCTGATAATTTAAGCTACGACTAAAGCTGGTACATCACATATATTTATCACTCGGCCTTTACATTGACTCTCCAGTGATGCATGGGTGGGATGCTCAGCTGTGAGAGATGTTCGTAGAGAACTAACGTATGAGACATCCATTCAGAATGGGCTAATTATTGCCCTTTTGAATCAGTGACGATCAACTTACAAGTGATATTTAAGTCAGTAATAACTTTTTGGTGATAAAATATATTTCCTGTGTCAGCAGATCTATAAAAGAAGTTTCCTGGCAGATATTGTTTGGCAAAAATTACACTGGTTTGTTTTTCTCCACAGGTTATCCTTGCTTGCATATAAACTCTGCTGAACAAGAAAGCAAGTTACTTCTGTGAAACTGATTCCCAGTTCTAAATGTTTTGTTGCCTGTTATTATTAATGTTTTCATTATAAGTCTTCCATCATGTATAGTTTCATTGCATAAGAGTTGGAATGCTTGTGTGTTTTGGAAAAGTACTACATACTTGAAAATAATAATTGAAACTTCTTCTTCTACTTCATTTCTCAGCAAATGTAGTAAAATCATGATGCAAAATGCATTCAAAATTAACACAAGATGAACAAACATTGTCTCAAGAGTTTTTCATGATTATCAAAACAATGACATAATCCAGATGTATTCTTGATGTAATTGGTTTGAAGTTAATGTTGAAATAAAAAAGAACTCATCCCCACTCTCATTTAACCTCCTAGGAAAGAAAGAACCATTATAAAAAAGAAAAACAACCTAAAATCTTACCTTTAATGAAAAATTCAGAAAACCACCTAAAATTCCTGAACACATGCAGATATCAGAATCAGTAGTGTGTTAGTGACAGCATGTTGGTGCGTACTGGCTGATACCAAACTACCCTCTGACTTTCTGCAAGCTCCAGTGGCATCATGCTGTACCCTTTCACTTTCTAGCAAGCTTGGCAGAAGGTGCTATAAATATAGATTCTGTATTCTGATATACACCAAACTACTAATTTTATCCTGGAATGCAATTTCCTCAGCTATTGCTTCAGTATCAGCTTTTCTCTCTGAGATTTTCAGTTGTTTTAGTAGACCATTATTGGTCCATAAATACCTTTTCAAGTCCTTATACAGGTATAACAACCAGGCAGAATGAACTCGATGAGAGAAGAAAGAAACCATTATTCCAGTTTTGAAACTTTGCTGTTTGAGAAATGATAAGAAATCTCAAATGTAGTGCAGCATTTGTGTATTAACTGCAGATAGGAAGCTAAGGAAAATTAATCTACCAGAAGTGTTAAGATATCCCAAATGACTGTAATCATCTCATGTTACATGCACCTTTTCATAACTGTAAATCTCATTTCTATTTTGTGATATTTACCATTCTTATATGTAAACAATGTGATCAGAATGTCACACATATTAAGGCTTTCAGAAGTCTTGGAAATTTCAAAATGGCTATTAATTACAAATTATATTTCAAGTGGAATTCTAATACTATTACAAGTAATATAATACTTGAAGTTTCAATTGCAGTTTAAGATGAAGACCTTAATCCTTTTGGGACAAAAGGTGCAAATGCCCGTGTGCTGCTAAGGTTATCTGTTTCTTTTGCGAGCATTTCTCCAGAGCTGGAGCATTTTTCATTACTAAGCCTAAATCCTCGATATTTTGGGAAGATTAATGTGTTGTTTAATAATACTTTGTAGGGTATATATGCTTCAGTAAGTTTCAAAGTCAGTCCTAGACGCACACTGGATTTTGTGTATATTTTTTATTTATATACTTTATATACGAGGGCTATCCAGAAAGTAGATTACGTTTTGGAATAAAAAAATAAACAAAGTATAGGAAACAAATTTTATTATATACAGATGAAAGCCACACTCAAATACTACTTTTCTACATAGTCACCATACAAATTAAGGCATTTATCGTAGCGATGTACGAGCTTGGAAATTCCTTCGTCGAAAAATTCGGCCGCCTGCGCCTTCAACCACTTCGTTACCTCTTCTTGCCTTCCATCTTGCACAAAACTTGTGGTAACCAAGCTTTTCGCTGATGATTTCGTGCAACAAACTTCGCGAAATTTGTGGAAAACTCAAAGAAAGTTCCGTTATTGTGAAATTTCGATTTTCACGGACTTTAGCATCGACTTTTTCGAGAAGTTCGGCGGTCACTATGCTGGGTCTCCCACTTCGATCTTCGTCGTGAACATTGGTTCGGCCATTTTGAAATCTTATGACCCACTGACGCAGTCCACCTTCAGTGATAATGTTGTACCCATACACTTCACGAAGCTGCCGATAGATTTCTATCGGTTTACAGTTTTTTGCAGTCAGAAACCTTATTACTGAGCGCACCTCGCAGCTCGCGGGATTTTCAATTAACGCAGACATTTCAAACCGTCACAGTATCTGAACGGAGCACAGCACGAACCTCTCACTAGCACGGCTAGATGCAGACTGAGCTGCGCAACGCTCTGACCCCAAGATGGCCGCGCTAGCCCCGCCCCTAGCGGACACAGACGGAAACGTAATCTACTTCCTGGATGGCCCTCGTACTTAAGTTTTTTTAAAAAAAAACTTTTTTTTTTTTTTTTTGTGCGTTAATTTTTTCCAGTATTTGCTTCCCTGTTACTGACTTTTAAAATTATACAATTGACAACAAACATTTTGCCTAAGATTCGTATTTACTGTGATAAATTTTAAAGCATGGACACACAGTCCTATGTTATAATTTTTGTGTTCATAATAGCTCATTTGTCTTTTTGCAGGTTTTTTGTTCGAGCATGAACAAAGCATCCCAGTCGCAGCTATAATTAATAAGTTAGAGATATAACTTGATTTAGATTCACATAATCTGTTAAAGATTTTTGATGCCTTGACGTTGTAAAGCTCAAAGCACATTTCACATACACAAGGCATAATTCTGGACTGCAAACCTAAACACCAAATGTTCTAGCCAAAAAAAATAAACAAAATAAAACTTTATAAATATCACATCTGTATTTAAAGAAACACCCCAACACTCTAGCCAAGAAAGTCTCCCTAACATTCATTAATAAATACCATGTGGGCATTTAAAGAGCCATTAGGAAGCCAGCAAGTCAAGAACATGCCTTTCACTTTATGTTTATATAATCAAAGCCCAAATGCATATATGAGTCATGTTTGTCTCATTTCGAGTAGAAGATACACATAGAAGGCCAAATCTACATGTATCTCAAATCCTATAGACACATAATGCCATCTTGTACCAAAGATACTAGTTTCCAAAATGTTCCGAAACTCTGACATGAATGTGTGACGGGCAAGGGGGAACAAGAAAAATGCTCTGCCATGTCGCCGTGCAGACTTCATGTTGTCATGTCTGTGTGACAGTTGGTGTGAAAGGGTTAAAAACTGTTGGTTTGGTATAAGATGGAGATGAGTTCCTTTCCAGTAGAATAAATTTTATTACTATGCATTACTTCACAATGCTTAACCCTTTGACATGTGCAATATCATGTTCATAATTTTTAACTAAAAAACTCTAGAAATTGAATATTATGATCCCAGAGACAAATATCTGAATTAAAAAAAAATCTGTGCTTACCCCCATTGATCTGTGGGTAGTTTGTTGCACTGTGAATCCAGTGTGCGTCTAGGACTGACTTTGAAACTTATTGATGTAGTAGGGGGGAACACGTACCTTTTTCTCTGTGTGTTTCCAATAAAGGAATGAAATTTGTGAATTTTTTAAAAAAATTTATGTAAGAAATGCATTATATAAAATCTTTTTTACATTATTTTACAAAGTAAATTGTCAGAAAAAATTAAAACAGAAACATTTATCGAATTTTTCTGTAGCAATGAAAACATAAGAACCTACATAATAAGGATGTTTGGATAAATGAATAAAAAAAACTCAGTAAAGTAAGGATAAAAAAACTAGTGTTTTTTTTAAACGTCAAAGAAAAATTTTTCTGTGACACTGTTCAAAGCATAGTTTGTCTTTTTGGACAAAAGCAGAGAGCCACATCGCACGTTTTGCACATGTTTTATGAGGTTTCTCCCTTGTGCTACAAAATACTATATACAGCCTGGATTTGCATTTTACTGCTATACGTCCAGCATTATTTAGTCTTTTCATCTGGTACCTGAAAATTGTGATATTTTATGTTAATGGGGGGGGGGGCTTGGTTTTTTCGGCTTTGGTATGGATTCTTCATTTCCCATTCGTATTTTGTCCCAAAATATTTATAATTTTTAAAAGTTTAAATAAAACTTTTATGCAATTTCTACTTTTAATTATAGCAAAGTATACTTACATTATATTTAAACCACACCAAATAATTTATAAAATCATAATACTGGCATAGGAAGTGTGTTGAGGTCAGAGAAAAATCTCTGGAAAAGAAAGACCTTTTCACTGGGCAGGTGCATGTATTGTTTAGTAATAAAATACAGTGGATGGACAAAAATATGGACACACTTTGTGAAATGCATGTTTGAAAAGAACGATTGATTTTAATGAAATATGTAGGTGCCGCTGGCATTTTTGACTACTGACGCCCCTTATACAACTTCGTAAATGTGCTAAACAGTTCAGTTGTTGTCGGAGTACTGTTATGTGAGGTTGTCATTGCATTATGTCAGAGTTAACAGACTTCAAACGTGGGCAAATTGTTGGAGCACGTATGGTAGGTGCTTCCGTAAGCAAGGTAGCCGAGGTGTTTAGTGTTTCAAGAGGTACTGTATCGAAGATTTATTCCGCATATTTGAAAAGCGGAAAAACATCATCTGCTAAATCACAGCGTGGACGTCCTGAGTGATCGTGACAGACGATCATTAAGGGCAATTGTGATGAAAAATAAGAAGACCGCAGCTGCAAAAGTTACTGCTGAAATGAATGTTGCGTTACCGAACCCTGTGAGTACCAAAACAATTAGAAGGGAGCTTCATAAACAGGGAATTGCTGGCCGTGCTGCAATTGAGAAGCCACTCATCAGTGATGCTAATGCCCGTAACAGGAAAAGGTGGTGTTTAAGTCATAAAGCCTGGACTATAGAGCAGTGGAAGCGAGTAATATGGTCTGATGAGTCTTCTTTCACATTGTTTCCCACTTCTGGCCGAGTTTACGTCTCGAGAACGCCATCTCAAGCCTATAATACAGACTGCTTGTTGCCAAGAGTGAAACATGGCGGGGGTTCTGTTATGGTTTGGGCAGACATATCGTGGTTCTCTGCTAGCCCCATGATAACTGTGTCAGGGCACATGACTGCCAAGACTTATGTGAACATTTTGGCCGATCAAGTTCATTTCATGGTACAAACTTTGTTCCCCGATGGTGATGGTGTCTTCCAAGACGACAAAGCCCCTGTTCACACAGCTCACATTGTCCAGGACTGGTTTTCTGAGCACGAGGATGAGTTGTCCCATCTCCCCTGGCCACCACAGTCATCAGACCTGAATATTATCGAACCTTTGTGGTCTACATTGGAACGGAAAGTGCGTTCTCGTTATCCACCGCCAACATCGTTATCTGAACTTGCCACCGTTTTGCAGGAAGAATGGTATAATATTATTCCCTTGGCAAACATACAGGAACTGTATTTATCCATTCCGAGAAGATTGCAAGCTGTTTTGGATGCCAACGGGTTTCCTACACCATATTAAGAAAAGAAACATGTTTTTTTAAAGGTGTTTCCATATTTTTGTCCAACCCCTGTATTTCACGAAGGTATCTTTCTCTTTCGGCAAATAGCCCTCATGTACTTTTCTTTATTCATTTAACTTAATCTAACTTATAGAATTCAACATCCTCATGAACTTATGGCTTCTTTGAATTCTGTAAGTCTAGTAAATATAAATGTAATTCAATTACGAACGTAATAAAATTATCCATCCCTCATAATTTTATACACAGGGTCCACAAAAGTTATTATCCCGCTTTCATTTTCCCAACCGTTGGTCGTAGACACGTACTTTAATTACAAAAATGTTTTAAGTGATGCAAAGATCCTTTTCTTCGTATTTTTAAATTAAAAAAAATGTATAATGTACAAAATCTAACTTCCCACATTCCTCCCTTTCCTACATTTATATTAAAAAAGAATTGTACTCCTTATAAAAAGAATTAAACGCAAAAAATATGACAAAGAAAGCACAAAAAGTATAACAAAAGTTGATCAAGATATTTAATTTCAAAATTTGCGATATTTGACGCCATTTTGAATTTGCCTTACGGTTAATAAATGAATTAGGTTAATTGAAGTTGTTTTTTTCCCTTTAAATGCCATGCAACAATACTTTTTTGTGATTCACTAGTATCTTTACTTATAATTTTAATACATTTGATATACCGAAAGAATTTTGAAAGTTTTCAAATTCTAAAAATCCGCTAATGGTATTCTAGTGACGTTTTATTACTATCTTAACCTGTTTGGTAGTAGTAAAAAATTCATTTAAGTACAGATATGGTTTCATTTGAAATTAATGCAAATAATCTTACAACTTGGGTTGCGTGTCAATACTCAAGTCCTGCCAATGTTTTCTAGAAAACATTTCTATATGATTCTGTGAATAAGATCTTCTTTTTGAAAAAACAAATTATATTGATCAATATTTTTCACAATAATCTGAATAGAAATTCTCATCAGGTAATTTGTTAACATCAGAAACCTTTTTTTTAATGATATTTTATCTTCAGGTTGTAAGGATCTTAAGTTTTACTAGCGTTTATTTTATTTTAAATCTTTACTATCACTTCTTATTTTCTACTTCCGGTCAGAATTATAAGCGTGAAGGAGTTTATGCAAAATTGTCTGGCGAACGCCAAGTATTTAAGTGTGGCCTTTTTGCCAAGCAGAAGAGAGGAAGCCGTGAGTTCGAAGCAGGCCGCTTACCTTAGAAGTTACGCAGTTGCTACTTTGCCTTCCAGGCCAGAGGTTTTAATCCTCTTGATAAATTAAACGTATTGTAGTGTTCACAGTCTCTGTGCTACATACGCTTTCTGTTATTATAAGGCCAATCTTATTCTAAAGTTAAATTAGAGTTTAGTTTTATTTTGATATCTTTTAAGTTAGACCCCGAGTGGAGGGTCATTGTATTCCGAAGTACGGAAGTCATTGTATATAAAGAAAAAATAAAGGGTTTTGTATACCCTTCGTCTGTATCTTGTCTACTTACTACAATTAGTGAACATAGCTTTAGTAAGCTCTCTGTTCTAGTCAGGTCATTGTATGTTTCCGAAGAAGGTTAGAAGAAACATTGAACCTGATAGTGGCGCCCGACGAAGAATAACCATGGCCGAGTTTCAAGAAGAACCTGTGCTGCCTGCAGAAACAGCTCAGAATCCAGAAATGCCAGCTGCCGCCCTGGAAGGATTTGGGTATATTGTCCAGACCATGCGCGCTTCGATGAAACCAGAAGCAACGTTTAATGGAAACTCACAGGTAACCAGTTTTTTGGAAAAATTGGATGACCACTTCATGCTCTACCCCGTGCACGAGTTTCAAAAAGTTACCTTAGCTACCAGCGCTTTGAGGGGCCAAGCGCTTAACTGGTTCAAATGTATCGGCAGAAGTCTCTTGGGTCAAGCAGGAAGTCCCACCTATACCTACGAAAATTTCAAGACTGCCCTACTAAAAGCCTTCCCTGTTGTAAGGGATCGTGCGAAATTAGAAACAGAACTTTTCAGTATATATCAACAAAGAATGGAAAACATCTCGAGTTTTATTTTAAGAAAAATTCACGTTTTCAAGCTCTTGTATGGAAACCGTCCGGATCCTGAAATAATTCAAGTGATTTTGCCGAGGTTACTACCCCAAGTGCAAGACTTTATTGAATTGAGAAATCCGACTACACTGGAAAAATTATTTGAGCTAGCAATCCAGTTTGAAAGTAGAAGAACGGCGGACGTCGAAAGAAGACGCCAATATCAATAGCGAAACCAATTTGGTACGCCAAGACTACAGCAAACTCAAGCACATGGCTACGGAGAAAAAGCGAATCAGTGGGCAAGGAAACCCGAGCATTCAAAAACAGCCGGCGAACGTCGACAGTTCAATAGCAACCCAGGAAAAAAGTCTCAAGGCCAGTGGAGAAAGAAGGAAAGCACCGAAAGGAAAAATAATTTAAACTAAAACGGATTTCTGCTGACGAGAGGGTGCGGAAATCCGAAGGCCACGAAAACCCCTCTTCCTACAAGTTAAATACAGTAATGGTGAAAAATTTAACTCTTCCGAAGATTGAAGTCTTGGTAAATAATATCCCGGCCACCGCACTCCTGGATACCGGCGCGCAGTGTTCCTGTGTGGCAGAAGTCTTTTTTAGAAAGTATTTTCGCAAATACCGCATATATAATGCGGATAATACAACAGTATTAGCGGCGCAAGGAGAACAATGTAAGTGCGTAGGTAAAGTACCTTTGTACATCCGTATCAAGGACGAACAAGTAAAGGTGATGTTTTTTATAGTAAAGAATTTGCAAGCACACTTAATACTAGGAATAGACTTTCTTTCAGACGCACAAGCTACACTGGATTTTAATGAAGCGTCTCTTAAGCTGACGATGAAACCAGTGCGTGTAGAAAAGGTTGAACCGCCAAGGTTAAATCTCGACCACCTGCCTAATGACGAGCAAGATAGAATCCGACAAGTGGTAAGTGAATTTGCTTCCTTATTTAGTGATATTCCAGGATTTACCCAGGTTACTAACCATAGTATTGACACCGGAGATGCATTGCCGGTTCGTCAAAAACCATACCGGTATGATAAGAATAAGGAAAAAATTATAGAATGGCATATTACCGATATGCTACGTAAAAAGATCGTAACGCCTATCTCAAGTAGTTATGCTAGTCCGGTGGTTTTATGTAAGAAAAATAATGATTATCCTTTGGAGCATCCAAAAAGGTGGAGATTCGCTATTGATTACCGTAAATTAAATTCCATAACGAAATATCCGGTATATCCGTTACCGATTATAGAAGAAATTTTAAGGAACATAAAATCAACCAAATTTATGACAACTTTAGACTTAACGAATGGTTATTTGCAAATAGGGATCAGGCCTGAGGACGTGCCTAAGACTGCTTTTATAACCAAGTCTGGCACTTATGCATTTTTGCGAATGCCGTTTGGCCTTTCAGGCGCCCCAGCAACATTTCAGCGATGCATGGACATTGTGTTAAGACCTGTTCTCGGAAAGTCCACATTTATCTATTTAGACGATATCATTATTACTAGTGATAATCTAGACCAACATGTACATGATTTAAGACAGGTGTTTTCTTTATTAAATGAGGCCGGTCTAAAAGTTAATGTCGAAAAATGCAAATTTGCAGCCCCTGAATTTAAATATTTAGGTTACAAAATATCGCAAAAAGGGATCGAGACAGATGAATCAAAAATAATCGCTGTACAAAAGTATCCGACTCCAAACACGGCAAAGAAGCTCTCTTCTTTTCTAGGACTTTGTTCATATTATAGGTCCTTTATAAAAGATTTTGCGGCTATCGCTGAGCCATTGTTAAAATTAAAAAGGAAAAAGGCAAGATTCTCGTGGACGGCCGAAGCCAATAGTGCTTTCGAAAAATTAAAACAAGCATTAACGCAAGCCCCTGTGTTGAAATTTCCTGAAAAGGATAAAAATTTAGAAATTTCAGCGGATGCTTCGGATTATGCGGTAGGAGCGGTACTTTCGCAAAATCAGCAGCCAGTAGCATTTTTTAGCCGAACTTTAAATCAAACACAAAGAAACTATTCCGCGACCGAGAGAGAGGCACTTGCAGTTCTGTTAGCAGTGCAAAAGTTCCGAGTCTATTTTGGAAAGGCGCCGATAACAGTATATTCTGATCATGCGGCGGTAACTAGATTGTACTCTGGAAAAAATTTATCCCCAAGGTTAATAAGATGGGCACTCAAGCTGCAAGAATATAATCTGGTAATCAAGCATACCCCCGGAAAGGAAAATATCGTAGCAGATGCCCTGTCACGAATTAAATTAGACGAACAGGGTAATACCGTAAAAGTTGCAATGCTGACAGCGTGTACAATAAATTCCCGAGAAACTGTAATAACCGAACTGGGTAAGGATCCTGAGTTTGGAAGTATTTATGAGTATTTGAAGGATCCTGAAAATTTTAGCCACCAAGATATTGTGGCGATAAGAAATAGGGCGGCCCATTACGAACTAATAGATGGTCTATTATCTTATACAAAAACTACGAATTCCAACAACGAATTTCGACCTGTTATCCCAGCTAGTCTTAGATTAAATATCCTGCAAGAGCTCCATGACAGCCCTTTAGCTTCTCATGCTGGTATTCGAAAAACTACTCAACGCGTACGCGAGGCAGTCTACTTTCCTGAACTGCAAAAGTTAACAAGGGCGTATGTCCAGTCCTGCCCAACATGTCAAGCCGTTAATTATATTAATTTCCGCCCGGCCGGGTTTCTAAATAGTATTAAATCCGAATTTCCAAATGAAATAATCGGCATCGATTTACTGGGCCCTTTCCCAAAAAGTCAGTTAAACAAAAGTCGCTATCTCCTTGTTATAGTTGATCATTTTAGTAAATGGACCGAAATTGTTCCCTTAAAACGAGCCTCCGCGAAATTAGTTACCGATTCTATTTTAAATAAATATATTTTAAAATACGGGGCGCCCCTAAAAGTTATATCGGATAATGGTCCTCAATTTGTAAGTAATATATTTGAAGACATGTGCCAAAAACTGGGCATACGTCATTTAAAAATGGTCCCGTATCGGCCGCAATCAAATATAGCGGAACGGGTCAACAGAAATATAGTGAAAATTATCCGTAGTTATGTTAAAAATTTTCATAAAAGCTGGGATAACTATGTCAATGAATTTGCTTTCGCCCTTAGGACCGCAAAACATGATACAACGGGCAAAACTCCTGCTGAGTTATTTCTAGGCAGAAAGGTTATAACACCGTTAGATAAACTATTTTATGTGCAACAAAGAGCCCCAGAATTTAAAATGGGTGATATAGAAAAACTAATAAAAGAAGCAAAAAAGAATACGGAAGTAGCACAAAGAAAACAAAAATTGTATTATGACTTGAAACGACGGGGAGTAACTTATAAAGTAGGGGATGAAGTACTAAAAATTAAGCATTCACTTTCTTCAGCACCAGAAGATAAAACTGCCAAATTTTTTCCACGCTTTGAAGGACCATATGTTATAGAAAAAATAACTCACGCTGTTGTAGTGTTAAAGGCAAGAAATGGTGAAACCTGTTCCGCAAACATTGACCAGATAAAACCATTCTATGACCGTAATAAAATGCAAATCTTTTCAGATCTTTTGCAGGATCCGGTATGGCAGACACCGCAGGTACAAGTTCCAGAGGTGGGAAAACGACAAGTACAAGGGCAAGCCAATGAGAGACAGAAGCAAGTGAAAAGAAAATTGCCCCGCGGAAAAATTGAAGGTACAAAGAAAAAGAAGCCGTTCCACCGTCCAAAAAACAGAGTTCACGAACACCCCCAGAATGAAGAAGGGAGAAGGACGACGTATGTGGAAAAGACCGGGAGAAAGGACGGCAACTATAACCCGGCTGTGAAACGGAAGATTGACTCATCCGACAGAACTCTCCGCAGCAAAAGTCGCCGAACTGCGGAAGGGCCATCAGCGGCGGAGGAAAAAGTACAAGAAAAATTTGAACGGCCAACAACGAGGTCCAAGCAGGATCACGACAGAAGTTTCCCGGTTCCACCAAGACCAGCTGCCTTCAAACGGCCAAGACCACAAGCAGAGGACAGAAGGAAGATGTTCAAGGGTGGCCGTAGTGGTGAAAAACGGAAGCTTCCAGAGGAAAGCACTGAAGGGCGAGCCCGTACAAGAAGGAGGATCAACCAAGCTACGGTCTGCAGCACCTTTAAAGACTGGGCCCAGAAAAGGATGTCTGAATATTACAAAGATAAGTAAAATTTTATGTTACTTTGCAAACTTAAGTTAATCTTTCATTCTTACTGCAAGTGGCAGATTTCAAGAAGTTTTACCTCATGCGAGGTCTACCTTTATCGCCAAAAGGGCGAGAAATGAGTTGTGACCGATTTTCTTATTATGTTTTTCAATTACTCGCGCGTAAAACTAAAGTTGATGTATAATAGCGTTGTATAAAGACTTAAATATTGTAAAAAGTTATTGTATAAATTTTATTTAAAACATTCTAACAAGAAAGAAGTTTTAGTCTGAAAGACTTTTTGAAATGTAGTATTATTTCAATGTAGAAAGAATTGGCACTTGCTTTGAAAAGAATAGAAGTTAACAATGTACTACTAATGTATGTTTTCAAATGTGTAAAATTAACGGCATCTTGATATGTTGTTGTATACATGTGAACTGTTATTTTGAATGTTTAGAAATAACGTGATATGGTAAAAGTGAAAGTAATGTTAAAAAATTTGTTATTCGTGTGACTGTAAAGATTAAATCATGGTGAATATGTGTTAAAGGTTGAATGATGTAGTTAGGCTCTCTGACGCTACACTTTAGAGTTAGCCACTTTCAGAATAGTACCTCAGGGTCTAGAGTTGAAATTAGGGTGTGTTAAGAGGTCTCGTATGTTGAATTTTAACACGTTAGTGTTTTGATTGTAGGAGGAAGTGTTGAACACATAGACAGAAACACATTCGTGTTTGGTGTTTTTACAACACATGTCAGAGAGCACGGGGAGAGATAATTAAAATAGTCATGAATGAAATAAGAATGTTAAGAAAAGTATATTCTATATGTTATTTGCAATGTCATTCTGTAACATTTCATTAAACTAGTTTTCCTTCCAGATCTCTGGAAGGAACCAGAATTGAATAAAGCTCCTGTTTTGATGCAGTACAGATGAAAAAGAAAAAAGATTGTTGTATATTCCGGGAGCTGCTATTGTAACAAATTTCTTTCTTTTAAAATTTTCTAGTTTCTAGCTAAGTTATGATTGTAAAAGTTTGGCCTCGCGTTAGTTTCTAGAGCTAAAAGTTTTCAACAAGGTCGTTTTAGACCTCAGTTTCAAACTAATTAACTCTGGCGGGAAGTATGTAAGGATCTTAAGTTTTACTAGCGTTTATTTTATTTTAAATCTTTACTATCACTTCTTATTTTCTACTTCCGGCCAGAATTATAAGCGTGAAGGAGTTTATGCAAAATTGTCTGGCGAACGCCAAGTATTTAAGTGTGGCCTTTTTGCCAAGCAGAAGAGAGGAAGCCGTGAGTTCGAAGCAGGCCGCTTACCTTAGAAGTTACGCAGTTGCTACTTTGCCTTCCAGGCCAGAGGTTTTAATCCTCTTGATAAATTAAACGTATTGTAGTGTTCACAGTCTCTGTGCTACATACGCTTTCTGTTATTATAAGGCCAATTTTATTCTAAAGTTAAATTAGAGTTTAGTTTTATTTTGATATCTTTTAAGTTAGACCCCGAGTGGAGGGTCATTGTATTCCCTCCACTCGGAAGTCATTGTATATAAAGAAAAAATAAAGGGTTTTGTATACCCTTCGTCTGTATCTTGTCTACTTACTCAATTAGTGAACATAGCTTTAGTAAGCTCTCTGTTCTAGTCAGGTCATTGTATGTTTCCGAAGAAGGTTAGAAGAAACATTGAACCTGATAAGGTTACGTATCAATGTAAACATGTGGGTCTTCAATTTTGTGTACGGCCCCCGAATATGGTTCCCGAATTTTATATCAAATATGTTTGTCAACTTTTATAACAAGTATAAAATTTTTATAAAACTAAGTAAAATAAATAAAATTTCCTAAATAAAGGAAATTTTCCTAAATATAAATATAGAGACCGGAGGAACACGTTAAAAGTTAGCTATTGAAAACTAAATTCTTTAAATTGTAAAATGCCAAAGCATGAATCTTTACATCATTTAAAACATTTTTATTACTGGAGGTATATGTCTGTGACCAATGATTGAGGAAATAAAAGCAGAGCAAGGAGCTTTGTGGATACTGTGTTAATGTCTGTGCTGATTTCGTTGTAATGCAGTGGAAAATCTGAAATACAATTTTGTAAATATCTGAATTTTCTGTCACCTAGTAAAGAAGTGAACTTATGTCAAAATATTTAACAGACATATTAAAAAATCCTCTTTCGGAACGCGGGAAAAAAATAAATGAAATATGAAAGGTAAAAAAATTTAAGATATTTTTTAATAATATAAAATTTTGTGATATTTTTAATAACTAGCTGGTAATTGAATGACTCATACGAAACAACTATCGTTAAACTTTTACGAACACTTAGTGGAAACACGGAAAAGGTGCTGTCACTTTTATATGTGAGTATATATAGTCACATAATTTATCAAAAAAAAAAAAAAAAAAAAAAAAATTATTCAATCAGGATGAAATAAAATATTTTTGTACAAAATACTCATTAAATTAACCTAAGATTTTATTGTGTTTAACAGTGTTAACTTTGGGTTCTTCATGTGACTTAGTTACGCTAAAAAAAAAGGTTGCAAATTATCCATTTATTTTTGTCCAACCCCTGTAATTCTGTTGTTTCAAAGCCCTTTATCTATAACCAGGTAAAAATAAACATTCCTATTTCAAAAGCTTCAAACACCATTGTGATGAGCAGTGGTTTCAAGGCATGACCACTGAGCTTCTAGAGCAGCAGTGCCCAACCACGTGTTCGCTGATCGTTTTGTAAGTCCTCGCCAACCCGATTAGGTACTACGAACAAAAAATATTTTAAAAATAACCATTCATTTATATTTCATATATTATATTTTAAATATAGTAAGCATTTATAATCATAAGAGATATCTATCAAGGCATTATAATATAATTGATTGCTGACTTATGAACTTTATAGCAAACATGGAATCTTATTGCTACATTCCAATGTTTAGATGGCTCAGCAGGGGAAAAGTACTTCAATGGTTTGTAGAATTTCTTTTGCCAATAAAGCAGTTTTTGGAATCTGGAAACAAAAGTTATAAAGAATTGGACAATAATAATTGAGTTTCCGATCTATATTTTCTCATGTATATAACAGCTAAACTGAACAAACTGAATGAAGATCTCCAGGGAAAAGGAAAAAAAAAAAAAAAAAAAAAAAAACCTTTTTCAATTGACTGGGACTGTAACTGCTTTTCAGATAAAGTTAAATTTGTGGATAAATCAGATGAAAGAAAAAAATTTCACCAATTTTTCAGAATTGATCAAGCCATATTAATAACCACAAGGCAATTGAAACAGAGAAATACTCGGAAAACCTAAATGCACTGAAAATAATTTCGAACTCCGCTTCTCTGATTTCCATAAAGTTCAACCAATATTATTATTAATCTCAAACTCACTTGTCAAAATTAATATTTCAGATCTATCACATGAGATTGGAAATATGGTTAACAAAAATGTTGATGTTTTGGAAATGTGCTTGCCATAGGCCAAAATGTGCTCGTGAGAGACCAAAGGTTGGGCATTACTGCTCTAAAGGATTGTGAGTGTTGTGACACAATGCTCTAGTGGTTTAGTGGTCGTGCCCTGAAACCACAAAGAAAATGCCATAAATATACATAGGTTTTTATATATGCAGTTTAATTATCGCTATTTTTTATTGTTTATGATAGAAATAATGGTGTGCGATGAATATGTAAAAATGAAGACCTAAAAATGTATGATTCTGCAGTCATTTTGTGTTATTTAGAAGTAAAAGATCAGTAATCGATCGGTTTTTCACTCAAAAATTTCGGAAAGAAAAGAAAACATTCGAAAATTGGTGTTTTCAGGGTGCGACCACCGTATATCAAAGGGTTAAGTGGGTATTTTTCCATTAACAAGGAGCCTAGTTGCCAAAGTGGCAGCCTGTTTCTATCATGTCATGAATAGGTCTGCAGTGATGTCTTTGGGAAAAAAGGGAATGCAACAATGCAATGGGTGGGTGAATTGGCAACAGCCAGATCTGAACACTACTAAGTTAACTGAAAATATAATGTTACTCGTCCTGGCATGTAATACCATGTGCAAAATAAACATGAACGTGACAGTGGCTTCCAGCATGTATATTGTCTACCTTATCAAATTCATGTGGCAGCGATTCTATGAAAAGACACAAGGGTTTTCTGTAATGTTAAATGAAAATGGCAGTTTCATACTTCCTGTTTAATTTGAAATTAATCTACTAAAACCTATTTTGTATTTATTCTAGATTTAATAAAATAGTGAATCTTTTCATGAAGTAGTACTTCATTGTTAAAGTGGCCATTTTGGTCAGTCGCCAAAATTGCAATTTGTAATACCAGTTGGCAAACTTTAAGTACCAGTAATAACAGTAACAGTAAACTGGTAATAAAAGTAATATATCATGTAAATTAGTGCCAATTCAATCAGCACGATTCATGTGTGTTTATGCACAGTGCTGAGTTTCTGCAATTTTCTGAATTTTTTTTTGAATGAAAACAGATTGCTATATGCATAGGAAGTACAGCAGTTTTGTTTTTATGTACACATCAATCCATTTTTGTTCAAATCAACATCAGGAGATTGTAAAAATTCAACACTGCACATAGGCTTGGCATTGAATGCATTAATCATTATGTATATTAGTAAAGCTCAACCATAAAAATTTATTCTGTTCAGGAAGAACTCATCTCCTTGCTCTAAATGAGCGATTTTTAAAGTTAACAGCAAAAACTGTAACTTAAATTTGAAGTGATGTATTACTTGTAAAGGGTATCAAAATTTACAAAAAAAAAAAAAAAAAAAAAAAAAAAAAAAAAAGGTTAATATTTATTTGTTTACTTTATTAAACATTTCTTTCAACGTGCGCACGCGTAAAGCATACATTACGCAAAGTCGAAGTTAAAAAATTGCAACCAGAAAACTATTTGATGTGTATTAATGATATTTATAATGACGAGGAATTTGATTTAAATCATATCAAAGACGGAGTACATCAAGATGAAATACTACATTTAGTAAGGAATTATAAGCCGAATAAAATAAAAACATCTGCCCTGAAGATAAGGATAGGACTGACAGATCAACTTCCAGTTCATTGCGCGCCGCAACGTCCCCCTCCCCCGCAGAGCAACGTGAAATTGATAAACAGATTTCGGAATGGTTAGAGAAACAAAGGATATGCCTTTATTCATTTTTTGCAGCAATTCCACTTTTTCTTTGATGGACATCGAAACATTCTTTCGTTTTGTAGATCCTTTGGCAGCTCCAGAATTGGAAATTCTTTTTGACATAGTTGAAAGTTCCAGCTTACTTTTATAAAATTGCTCTAATAGTCTGCAAAAAATAATAAACTGGATCCAATTCGAAGATTAAGGAACAATGCAATCTGCAACATTAACTGAAATAGATAATTAGATAATTTTAGCTTAGCTTATACCGTCCGTTATACATTAAACGCGCATGCGTAAACGTATTATGCGCATGCGTTAACGTATTATGCGTTGACGCATGCGCAGAAAGTTTGTAGCTTTGAGGTCCGGATTATAGATCATTCCGGATATGGACATCCGGATTAAAGACGTTTGACTGTAATATTTATCATATAAAACTCAAGCTGAATATGTTTTACAAAGTACTTTTTCTAGCTTTTTCATTTGCAAATACATCTACTATATCATTGTAATTAAATGTTTGTCAAGTTTTTTCAGTTGCTATTTTAAACACATTTTTCAATTGCACTTGCCCAATAGAATCTAGGAACCATATTACAGTCTTCAATTTACTAAATGAACATTTGCAGAAAGCTTTACAGGCGTTGTTGAGAAAATCCTCAGTGCAGTGTCAAGGTGCATACTTATTATGCAATAAGAGTTCATAATTTTTTGCAATATTTGAAGAGCATCTATATTGCCTAAATTTTCTAATACTTCCATTCCCTGATATTGATAAACTCTGTATTTCACAGACAAACTCAGACGCATCTAAGTTAGTATTATATTTTAGAGCCAAGTGAGCTGTTCCAGGCCAAATAGTGGCAAAAATTTTAATGCATATTCATTTAAACATTGATACCTTTGGTGACCTCTCATAAAGCTGTCTTTGAGTTGTATGAGTCTAATACTCCACAAATACCTTTTTTAGCAATACATTTTTAGTAATACCATTTTCAGCAATAATATTTTTCTCCTGTGTTAAAGTACATTTACTTTTCTTAATATCGTATCACAGAATATTATTAATAAAACGAAAGCATTTGATTTCGTAGCACTTTTACCGTGCCAGCTTTTGTAGACCACCTTGTTTTACTAAAACTTAAGACAGATTTTTCCTTTAAAAGCTCCCATCTACTATTGGAATTTAAAATAAATAAATAAATAAATAAATAAATAAAAAAATAAAAATTGTTTAATTGTTCTAAAACATGACTTCATCTGTACAGATGTTTGTGCAGCATAGACATCTACTAAATTAAGGCTGTGAGTAGTGCATGGAACAGATTTCACCGTTTCATTTAAACATTAAAATCCTGGCCCGTGCCTTTTTATTTACCTGCCATATTTGCTCCATTATCATATGACTGTCCTCTTATACTTCTAATATTTAGTCATTCTCATATTAACCTTTTTTTGATGTTATTAGCAAGTGCTTCATCAGATATTGCATGCTTCAAATAAAATTTATAAAGCTTTCTTCAATGCTACATTTATTTGTGTAAGAATCAATGTTAAATAGTATACAATTTGAGTTATCTGTTCCTGTTGAGAAGTGTTGAGTATGCAATCAAATATAATAGAAAAATATTTTGCATTTTGAAAATTCGTAATAATATGCTGTCTAATTTTGGAAGCAGCTATATTAATCATATGATTCTGCATTATAGGAGTGAAATAATTAATTTTATTTTTCTTATGATTTTCAATATGTTGTGCTATAATTAAGACACAATAACACGCCGAATAAATACTAATTCAGAAGTCAAACAACAAAAATCAGCGTTAATTTACAAAATTTTCACAGGACTAGTTTCGATGGTTTTACCGAACCATCATCTTCAGCTGCAAAACCGCAAATGAACAAGATAGGAAATAATGTTTAGATAAGATAAGAAAGCCTGGACAAGAATAAGCAAGTGGCGCCATCTGTTGGAACCGCAAATGAACAAGATAGGAAATAATGTTTAGATAAGATAAGAAAGCCTGGACAAGAATAAGCAAGTGGCGCCATCTGTTGTTCGCCAACAGATGGCGCCACTTGCTTATTCTTGTCCAGGCTTTCTTATCTTATCTAAACATTATTTCCTATCTTGTTCATTTGCATTCTTGTCCAGGCTTTCTTATCTTATCTAAACATTATTTCCTATCTTGTTCATTTGCGGTTTTGCAGCTGAAGATGATGGTTCGGTAAAACCATCGAAACTAGTCCTGTGAAAATTTTGTAAATTAACGCTGATTTTTGTTGTTTGACTTCTGAATGTTGTGCTATATTAGGATCATAATGGCTCATTAGTTCTGTAGTATTTAAATTTTTTCCACATTAGGATGACATAGTTTTCTCACAATTTCATCTCCAAACGTCATTACTTTTTAATTGTATTCAAACAAACTTTCAAAATATGCCTCCAATATTCCTTTTCCTTTAAAATCGGTTCTTTTAATTGATTACCTGTAAAATCACCTTTGCTGATTTTTGATTTGTGTGTTTTCTATTGGATTTTATTGTTTTCATAATGCGACAAAGTTTCATATCGTTGTAAGACTGGATTTCTAATACTGCCCATCTCTAAATCCAGCAGCAGTTCACATATTCTGATTTTTGCTGAACAGAATAGCACGTCATTTTGCTTGGAATAAAGCAACCAATTTTTAAGGGGCTTCTTTCTATTAGGCAAGGTTTTCCAAAGCCATTTATTTATCAAAATACCTATTTTCTGTAACAGGATAAAAAATGTTTTTATCAGGGTATTCAGGTCCGTGTTTAACAAATATTTGAATGTTACTATTTGTTACATATTTTGTTGTGGGATCATTAAAATCCATTAATTTTGATATATTATTCATGGATTCTATTTTAACATAAACCATATTATTAGTAGTATTATCACACTGCATTTTGCTTTTGTGGCTTTGGGTTCTATTTTGTCTTCGTTATCATTTTAGATTTCATATGAAACTTGTAGACGTACTACTTGTAGAAGGCAGATTTAATTCGGCTGCTAATGTTACATGCTAGTTAGTTTTTTTAAAAGGAATATTGATATTACATTTTTCTTTACATTTTCAATTTTCATTTCTCTTTTTTTTTTTTTTTTTTTTTAAACTGTGCACTGGAGATTTTTCTTTGGTGGTATATTTTCCTACAAAAATTATTTAAATATAATATTGTAATTGCATTAATTATGTGTTAAATTTTATGTAAACTGCACTTTTTGTTTGTGTTATATTAGAAATGGATAAATAATATCAAAAAGGTCGAAGGTTACTGTATGAAATAAATACTAGTTTATATTGAATAATTAAAAAAGTATGAGTTTATTTACAGTTATTTGTCAATAAAATAGTTCATTTACTGGCATCAATGTAGGAAATATAACTTTATTTGCCAGCAATAATTTCCAATAAATATATTTAAAATTCATTTTACTCACCCCTATGCAAAGACATTTTTCTCTCTGAAGTTCCACCGCAGTTAATGTACCATTTTTTTAACTAGTTAAACAAATATCTATTTTTAAATGTAATATAGAAATTTATGTACCTACAGATTTTAATGTATAAATTCTGAGAAATAAGTTTTCAAGAACAAGAGTTTGAAACCTAAACAAATTGTTCAATTTTCGGTATATTCAGTATTTCAAGTATATTGTTATAATATAGTAAATAAAGATGGAAATTTTTTCCCATACCAAACATATATACAAGCTCTACTAAGAAGGACTCTTGAGATGATCTCTTTACAAAAATATTTTATTTGCTGATGTTTAGAAAGTGCCAGCTGTTTTACTGATGTTACTAACAGAAATTCAGCAAGACTGAACTGCAAATCGAAAATATAGTAAAGTGGGTATCTCCAAATTTTACAAATATCTGCTTGCATGGTTTTGAGAGAGCCATGCATTTCGTATGTGATTTCCATGTTTGGTAGCATATATCAGTGTGAATAACTTTTCTCATTTATGAAAGGAGACAAATCTCAAACGAGATCAAAGTTAACAGGGAATCATTTGATGTTTGAGAATGCGTAGAGTGAGCAGCATGTCTTCAGAAATCTGAAAGCTAGTTGCAGCAAAAAAGATGCCAAGTATCAAAAGAAAAATTTGCCACCAGGATTTTATGTTCGTTCTATTTTTTAAAGAACTTAAGTATTAAATAAGATTATATGTATTTACCCGCTTTTTAAATACACCACTAAGTATGAAAAATGGCTTTTTTCCCCTTGTGGCTTGCACTGATGTAAAATGATGCCTATATGGTCCACTTGAAGTACTGATTTTGGCATGCATAGTCTAGTGCATCATTTTCCTGATATACTTGTACAGGGGTTGGACAAAAATATGGACACACCAAAATGAAAACATATTGCTGTGACCATTGGCATTCAAAACAGCATGCAGTCTTCTCGGAATGGATAAATAGAGGTTTTGTATGCTTTGCAAGGGAATCTTGTATCATTCTTCCTGTAAAGAGTTGGCAAGTTCAGTTAACGATGATGGTGGTCAATAGTGCTAACACATATTTATCTCCAAAATAGCCCACAAAGGCTTAACAATTTTGATATCTATGACTGTAGTGCATGATAAATATGAAAATTCACCCTCATGCTCAGAAAACCAGTCCTGGGCGATATGAGCTGAGTGAACAGGAGCTCTGTCATCTTGGAATATGGCATCACCATTGGAGAACAAAATTTATACCATGGGATGGACGTAACCAGCCATTCCTTGGCAGCAATGTGACTTTGCACAGTAATAATGGGTCCCATGGAATACCACAATATGGCTGCCCAGACCATGATCGATCCCCTGCCTTGTTTTCCTATCAGCAGCAAACAGTCTCTATCCTATGCTTGAGATGGTATTCACCAGATATAAACTAGCCCAGAAGTCAGAAACAGTGTGATGCAGGACTCATCTTACTAAATGACAGTCTTCCATTGCTCTACAATCCATGTTCTATGAATTTGGTACCATTTTCTCCTCTTACAGGCATTTAGATCACTGGCGAATGGCTTTTGAATTGAAGCTCGCCCAAAAATATCTCGCTGTAGAGCTCCTTTCATATTGTTTTGGTGCTGGTAGGGTTTACGAGTGCAACATTCAGTTCAGGTGTCACTTTTGTGCCTATAGTTTTCTTATTTTAGCTGTATCCTCTCTTCACTGATCGTCTATCATGATCTTTCAACATGCATTTTTTACTGCCCTGGGATTTATCAGTTTTTCCGTATGAGTTAAAAATCTTGCCTTTTTAAACTCCAAACACTTCAGCTGCTTTGGTTATGGAAACACTCATAATATGAATTCATTTAGCTCCGACATGATGCACTCACAACTGTGCAGAACGTTGTCTGGCTAACGAATGACACTTGCAACATATTGAGGATGTTGTATAGATTGCATAGTGAGAAAACACATCAGTGCCACAAACAGCTTTTGCGAGAATAAACATTTCAGTTCAAACATTCATTTTACAATGTGTTTCCATATTTTTTGTCCAACCCCTATTCATTGGATTTAGAAAAGGAAAGTTGACAATTTAATCTTCAGACAAGTCTGGAGGGATCATGTGGATTAATGTTTGTGTATTTGAATATGGCAAAATACATGTTGTCAAAGATGGGGTTATTTGCCTTCACATGTGTTGCTTCCCTAAGTATATCAAAACTAGGATGCAATGTGAAATATGAAATTAATTGAAAAGACATTTTTTCTTTTAGATATTATGCTCTTCTGTCCACAGCACTGATTTTTAGAAATTTTTATCAATAGATTTGTGCTGGTCTTTTTTAAAGCAGTTGTTCTTATCTTGTTGATTTTCATATCTTTTATGTTTTATAAAAATTATAAAAACAAAAAATTTTTCCTAGGCAATGTATATTGCTGGTGTTGTTATGATTCTACTTAATAAACCAGAAAAGGCTCGGCCCTTATTTATACAGCCTTCACTAACAGGTTCTGATTCATTACGTAAAAGGGTAAGTTAACTTTAAAACTTTAGAACTTATATACTAATCCATACTTATATACAATGTATATGTATATACATTGCATAAAGCAAGGTCTTTTGGGGTAAGTGTTTTAATTGATATATTTGCAGTAAATAAGCATTTTATATTTTTAGTTTTAAAACATTGTGATGCTTTTTTAGTAACTAGTAAATAGTAATTTACTGTCTAGTAAATATCTAGTGAAGATTAGTAGTAAATAAACAAGCCATTCTTAAGATATACCAGACTTCAGCATATAATGTAATAACAAAGGTTTTAAATTCTGTAAAAAATACTTTTACCTGTGCATCCAAAATCAGATTTTACATTTGTAGTAGGTTAGAAGGATTTTTTTAATATGGAACTCCAACAAAGCAAAATGACATAAATATATTCTGTAATGAACCAACTATTGAAATACAGCTAATTGCAAAACAGTATTTAGTGAATGCATGTACTGAAGTTGAGAAGGAAAGATGTATTCTCATGAATGCATTAATGAAAATCTGTACTGTGTATCAAGCTAACCTGAGAACACATACAAGGCTACAGCAAAAGAATCACAGCTTTTACTCCTGTTCTTCAAGTTATCCACATGCAGTGGCTACTCGTGAATGTCTGATTTCTTCATTGTGTTTATACATTTAGCTGCCATTTGCCAAACCTTTTGTGTTTATCTAGAAGTTTCTTCTGCCAAGTGTACGATGAATCTTGAATTGAAGCTGTCATTCTAGGGTAGGCAACCTGTGTTTCCTTATTCCCTGTAAAGTGAATCATTTAAAATTTTTAAAATTCGTTTGATCAGTTTGCAATATGGAATGTTGAATTGTTATTTAAAATTCAGAACAATATTATTTTTGGCACTCTGGTTTTAAAAACTACTTAAATCACATTCACTTATTTAATAGCAAAATATTAATTTGCTTGGTTCTTCAAATGTAAACACATAGCATATCTAAAGTATATTTCTTAATTTCAGTACAACCATCAGAAAAATATTTTTGATTCAGAGCAAATAAAATAATTTAAATAAAAGCTACATTATATCTAGCAAATATTTTTAGTAATTGGCTTTATTAATAGTAATATATATTAATTAAAATTGTTTACGTAAAAAAAATCAGTGAATTCATACAAATTCTTGAATTTTAACATTTAGAGTTACTATTATTTAAAAAATTGAAAAAAGTTTGCAGAGGATTTATAAAAATTATTTTGTTAATATGTAAAATGATTGTGAATTATTATTTAAAAATTAATGCATACAATAAATCTTTAAATTTTAATTATTTAATTCAATATTTTATTTGTAATTCAAACTTAGGTTGTAGTTATTCTTAATTCGTAACAGAAGGTATAATGTTATCAGAAGAGAAGCATTAATATTAAAATTTGATTTTACGAATTTGAAAACAAGTATGTAGATGGTTTAGAAGGTAAATCCAAGCTTATTTTTGATCAGAAGAGGTAAAACTGGTAGCAAAGAAAACACTGGGTAATTAATTTTGGCAAAGCACTCGGAAAAAAGACTATTCAGAATTGGGAAATAAAAAAAGTGTTATTAGCAATAGATTTTTTAAGGATAAAATTGATTATTTATTTTCAGTTGCATTTTATTGTTACATGTTAGTCAGTTACATGTTAGTTGTTACATGTTATTTTATCAGGTTCAATGTTCCGTCTTACTTTCTTCGGGAACATGCAAGGACCTGACTCGGAACAGAGAGCTTACTAAAGCTATGTTCAATAACTGTGGGAAGTAGACAGGATACACAAGAAGGGTATACAAAACCCTTTATTTTTCTCTATTTACAATAATTTCCGTACTTCGGAATACAAAGACCCACTACTTGTGGTCTAAACGTAAGAATATAAAAATATAACTAAACGCTAACTTAACTTTGAAATAATAAACGTGGAAGATTGGCCTTATATTAACAGGAAGCCATATGTAGTACAGAGAACTGTTAACACTACAATACGTTTAAAATTATCAAGAGGATTAAACCTCTGGCCTGGAAGGCAACCAGCAACTGAGTAAAACTTCTAAGGTAAGCGGCCTGCTTTGACTAACTGCTTCCTCTCTCTCGCTTGGCAAAAAGCACAACTTAAATACTTGGCGTTCGCCAGACAAACTTTGCATAAATATGTTAACGCTTATAATTCTGGCCGGAAGTAGAAAATAAGAAGTGATAGTAAAGATTTAAAATAAAATAAACGTTAGTAAAACTTAAGATCCTTACAATTTTATTACTTTCATTCTTTGGAAGAACCCAAAGCACTGATAAGTGTGGATCACTTTTCAATATCAGATTTAATTATGTGTATAACTTAATCAGCACATTTGTAATTGCTATTTCTTAATAGGACATAGAAACTAAATACACTTGCTAAACACAAAGTGAACAGAAATTTCTTATGTCTTCAGGGACATGAAAATTTAGCTGCTGCTGAATAGACTGCCCCATAATAACTTCTTTTTCTGCTTCAGGTTAGGGATAATTGATTATTTTATTACTCTAAGCATGATTTTGTGTATATGTTGTATGACTAAGATTGTTATTTTTTTTGACTGACTAACCGGGACGCTGTCTGATTATTGTTTCATATATACGCTTGTGAGAAAATAAATTATGCTTTATTCTCAAAATTCATGTTAGTAAAATTTATGAAAATTATTGCATAGCAATATTTAGTAGTCTTTATAAAGACAAGGAAATAATTTCCCTAATTGCAATTTTTATGCTTTTTCATATCATAGCACAGGATTATTCCATTTGTATTTCTTATCATTTCTAGAACATTTGCAATATTTCAGACATATTACCAGAAAATATTCTTTGATTTTTAACAAGGTTTGAAACATATTCAGATTAGGAATATTCCTCTAATCTGCTGGAAGGAATATGCATGAAGTTGATAATGTTGCTTGTTAAAACTGAATGATTGTTATATGCGGGATTTCCAAAGTTTATTTTATTACTTTTCTTTGAGAGAGGAGTAAGGTTAAATTACTACAATTTAAAAATTTCATAAAATATGCCAAAAACAAAATCTAGTCTTATTGGTCATTATATTATCGATATGTACACTGTTTAATTTTTAAATGATAATTTAAGGATGAAACATTCTTTCCCTAAGCTTCCTGTTCTGATCAGTGTTTTTATCTCAACAATATTCATATTTTATTGTTTAATTTCGCCCACCAGTGGCCGAGCGGTAAAGTTGCTGAACACTGGTAGTTTGGTCCGAGGTTCGAATCCTGCAAACAGGCTGGCTGCATGGGCGTTTTCGTGGTTTTCCTCATGTGTAACATGTATACGAGCCAGTTTCCCTTAGAAAGTCCTGCATGAAGGCATCTCTCCCCTTAGGCAGATAGCCCTCGTGTGCTTTGCCATAATTAAATACACATATACATTGTTTAATTTCTAAACTACTAGAAATAATGGAATTTTATTCTTGAGTTTACACAGATGTTTTCTAGTATATTCTGTTCATAGCTCAAATTGACTGTAGTATGACAACTTAGCTCATGCTAAGGAATGAATGCATACTTATTAAAAATTTTAATCTACCAATCAAAATAATTTATGCATATTTACAATACTTTTATTAAATTTATTGCAATTTGATCATTTTAGAGGACAATAGAGAAGCAAGTAGCTTCTCTTATGATTTTCAATCGGCAATTTTTAAAATACTCCATGACAAGAATTCAGAATTGTTTCTTATCATTTTTCTGTGAAGAATCAATTTATATTAATTATATTAATTATTTATATTAATCATGTTGAAAAGTGGGTAGAAATTTTGATTCAATCATTTAATAGATGTTGCTGCTGAAAATGTTTGATTGATTGAAAGCTGAAAGCACTTAAATGGATTGCTGTATGAAAAATGGATTTAAATTACTGAAATAGGAGAACAACTGAATATTTCTCCTAGGAACAGTACCTGATTGAACAAATTATAGTTGCACAGACAGCGTAATTTCCCTATTCCACCAGATAAAGTCCTACTAAATTGGGCATTTGAAGTGATCAGTTTTTTTAGCGACCTTATATATATTTCTTAAAACCATGTAAAGTTTGTTTTGACCCATAAAAAAGCATCTGGAGATCCGTTGCAGATTAGCCTTATGTACAGGGCAAAAAATATCTTCCTTCCTGCTTGATGACTTGAAATAAACAAGAGTAAAGCAACATACTAGAGTATATCCCACATTTGCTTGTGTATTCCTCCCCTTTTTTACTAATTGTATCATGTGCGAATCAAGAAAGGAAAATTATATGAGCACGACATGTGCTCACATAATTTTACAAGGTCCAGTTAGACTAAGAACGTAACAAATAAAAAGTATTCAGGAATTCAAAAGTTATTTATACCCATAACTATGGCAATATAATTTATTTAAAACCAATCTGCATTTCAATAAGAATACACTGTAATATTAACATTACAATATCTAATAAAATATTATCATTTATACTTTGCATCTTAAATCTTGTTTGCTCCTATTGTTATCCACAGGTACGTCCCAGGTTTCAAATCATTCAGAGCCCTGGTACTGTGTTATTTGCTATAGTTTGCAAGTCATTTTATCATCACTATTGTTATTGTCTTTGTTCAATCTCTTTTTTATCATGCAGTGATTTTCAAAACCACCAAGAGCGTTAGATGTATGTCCGTGTGAAGCGTTTTGTTATAACTGCTTTATCAGTTAGAGCCCGTGCATCCAAAATCTATGAGCAAATCAATTAGTAAGATGAAAACAGCTAATAAGTAGACAAATTCATTTTAAAATTTTGGGAAATTCACTTTCTGAAAATCTTAAGGATGGAGAAAATTATGTCAGTATTTAAAAAACTTTGCACTAAAGGCTAGGGGAAAAGATATGCAAGTAAATATAGCATATGTAAAGTAAAACATATGTAAAATAAAATTCAAACTTTAATTTTCAATAGTTCCTTAACTTACTATTTTGATTTGGGTATTGTCCCTTTTTGTCCTAGAAATAGTAACTGCTTATAATTAATCTCTGTAAGCTGCATTATTTCAAAATTAATCCATGTCATGCAGACCTTAGATAGCATTAATAATGCAGATACTTATGTAAGGGTTCAGTCAATAATAATTTTAGATGCTTAAAATTAACCAATTAAAATACGTCTAAACCAAAACTTATTCTGAACCAAGATTTCATTTTGAACACGTTATAGTGTCTTTTTAGCTACTGTGTTGTCAACTCATTAGCATTATATCTGCAACTACTTCTTTATGCCATCCACACAAGTCTTTAGTATTTAATCATTATATATATATATATATATATATATATATATATATATGAAATATGAAGTTTAAAGTTATCTGCAAATTGAAAACAATTGGCTTTTTTTTTTTTTTTTTTTTTTAACCTTTTAGACTTCAATTCTCTTAGGATGGATTGAACTTCTGGCATATTATGAACCATCATCAAAGGAAACATTAAAATATTTTGAAAATGCTGATAAGTAAGTTGTGTATATCATTCACTAATTTTCTGCTGAACAATTTTTAACTTTTTATGCATGTTTTGGAGACTTGTAATTTGGAAAATTATTTGTGTAAATGTGTTGCATTGGTTAACAAAGGGTAATCTTTAAATGAATGTAATGAATTTTTTAGCTCAAATTTTTGTTTAAAGCATGTTACATATAAATTTATTTTGTGAAGCTTTTCTTAAATTGCAAAGGAATAATATTGTTATTATTTCTGAATATGTTAATGTATCAAATAAAGTTTGTAAAATTATTCATCAAAATTATTGCTTTTCCTTATGTATTTTGATAATTTTTATATGAAGATATGATAATTGAAGGAATGGATTGGTAAGGATGATAAAAATTTGCATCCATGAATAAAATACATAAACTGCTGTGCAACATCATATTGATAAATGGAAATGTCATACTATATGAGTAAAAAATTCTGGTTTGTTAATATGTTTCTTCCTGGATAAGTTTTTTATTAAGTGCCTCAGAACTAGCTGCCTTAGAAAACCAAACTTTGTCAAACATTTTTCATGGGAAATTGGCTTATGTTATATTTGGTGAAAACTCCAGGCAATTAACCATTTCTGATAATCAAACTTAGGGTGAACTGACAGTGCTTAATAATCTTGTGCTGTTGGCCAATTAATAGGATCAGGCTTATTCTTGGTATGAAAGAGAGATGAAGCTAGCTCTGAAGATTGTGGTTTAATTTTCCCCTGAAAATCATATTAATCTATGTATTATTTATCTTTACCAGTAATACGAAAAGTTTAATCTCTTTTTTTTTTCTACTTTTCATAAATACTCTATCTGGAGTCTATTTAATTCTTCTTCTAGGATATTAATGAAGTTTACATATGTGATTTTAAAGCAGGAGTTGTCTATCTTTTCTGTTTATTTATTGTTCTTTGTAGATATAGTTCAACTGTCTCAAATGCAACTTTGGCTGGCATTTTGCCAAAACACATAGATTCATCCAAAAGGGGCGTTATTACTTCCTGCGACGTGAAAGGTCACGTGAAAGTTTTCTCTTCTCCAGAGAAGAGAGAATTTATATGCTCGGGGAAAAGAAAGTCCCCATCCTTCCACCCTATTTTGAGAATAATTTGGTCCAAATGGTGCATGCGTGTTTGCGCTCATGGTCGCAGATGATGTGGTCGAACTATACCTCAGCTTTTAACTGAATTCTGTGTTCCTTTAATTGATAAATATTATGTGCGCACATCGTTATCAAAGGTTATTTATCTTCTATAATCACGTAAAATAACAGTATACTTTGATAAATAAACTACCAACATGTTTATGGCTCTCCTGACATTAATGGTAGGGATGATGTAGATGATTTTTGAAAAAAAAACTTTTTTTTGGCATGTTGATAAGAATGAGATTAAATTCCTCACATTTTGCTAATGTTTAATTTGTTCTTGTCTTTGGTTAGAACTTGGGTAAAACACCATGACCTTTCATGTCAACTCTGGCCTAACACAATAAAACTACAATGGTGAGGAATTGTCACAGTTTCTTTACATGTAGATCATCCTTCCATTCTCCACTGACACATGCTAAGTTATTCATGTATTTTAATAATTTAAAGTATATTCCCCATTTTTCTGGTGCAAGTTATGCTTATTGGGTGGTTTTTAGGGGAATGGTGCAGTGGAGCTTCAGCTTAAACTGTTTCCGGTTGAACCTTTAGAAATTTTTGACAATTAGAGAATATTCATCAAATTATTTTGGGGACCTTTGCCTTGAAAATAAATTATATGTAATATTTTACTTTTTATTAATTATTCTTTTCTTTAATTATTTATTTTACTTTCTATCGGCCATTTCAATATCTGTAATATTTTACTTTCATCATTTGAGAATGAACAGTAGATCTAATGAATTTTGTATTTCCCACATATTCCTTATAACAGAACTTCATGGTAAAATCGCAAAAAATGTAATAAATGTTATTTTAAAATGAATTAAACTGAATTCCAAACACACATGCTGTAAGACAGATGCTTAGAATTAAAAAAAAAATTAAATGTTAGTTGAGTAATTTAATATAAATTTTTATGTATAATTAATTCACCTCTTATATAGTATTCTTTTTTTTTTTTTTTTTTTTTTCAAATTTTTTGTTTCAGGCATATAGAGACAGGCGAATTCAGTACAATATAAATAAAGAAGTGAAATAGCTTCCAATATAAATATCCTATATTGTAAAAAATTGATGGGAACTTTTTCATTTGTTATTTGAGAGGTAAAACTCATGCCTTCTGGTCATTAAATGAAATAGTCTATTTTTTGCAGAAAGAAGCTGCAACAACAGCATGAAAATTGACTTTAAAGCTGTACCACAAAATAATTTGTGCTATTGCAGTGAAATTTGTGACTTGATTTATGTTGTATGCATTGTGCTGTATGTTTATAAGAGATGCATTTTAAATTATAAGTGTAATTTGTTAGTTAATTTTCTAATATAAATAATGCTTTTTGTGTATACCATATTATTATAGTTTAATAATAGATATTATATTTAACAAATTACATGTATTATGTTTTACATCTCTTCTATGTTTTTGCATATGTAGACTGATAAAACTTTTTTTTTTTTTTTTTCTTTTTTTTTTTTCAGTTCATCACCGGAAGTTGTATTTGGTCATGCAAAGTACTTTGAGAAAGAAGGAAATTTTATTAAAGCTTTAGAGCACTTAAGTCAGGGTAGTGTTTTGTTTCCTAATTATCCACCAGTTTTTATTGAAAAGATGAAAATTCATGTAACCTTAAAAGATTGGGATGAGGCAATGCTTGCTGCAGATAGGTGAGCATATCTGTGTAATAAAACAGAATCAAATATTAATTTTTAAGCATTTCTTCCCTTTGTTTAATGCTTATTTATTCAGAGTACAAATGTGCTTTTATCTTAACTATCATTTTGCTAACATTATGATTATTAAATAATAGTAACCTTTTGTAAATGTTTATTTTCTGTGGAAAAGAAGGTGAAAAGGACAGACAAAACTGCATTTACTTTGTAGCACAGTTATATTTTGTAGTTGATATTCTGCTCCATATTTTTGCAGTAGAATGTTTTGTCATTTCAATACCAAGAAGGTAAATCATGAAAATAAAATAACATGATTTTAATGTTATTTTTACATATCTTTTCAAAAATTTTAATTTAATTTGTTTAATATTTGGATTAAACAATTATTGTCAATTTACAGAGATAAAATAAAATAAAAATTTAACTATAAGTTTACTTATTATATATGCAGTTTGCTTGACATATATTTACTGTTGTACTCTCACTGTTAAATTTTATGGTTTACAGGGCTTTATTTTTAGATGAGAATTGTATAGAAGCTTTGAGATTTACTGTCATTCATATGTTAACTCAGGGGGCTGAATCTGAAGAGGTATGTTGATATTTAAAAATTTTTTTATTAGCTTTGCATTAAGATCAAGTTTGACAAAAATTATTTTGCAGATTTCTATATGGTGCTTTAAAATATGTTACATGCACTTTATAAGGAATTGATGCTAAAAATGAGTAAAAGTTTTTTTGAATTCATTTTACTGTGTAAAATATTTAATTAATTCATAGAATGAAATTTGTATAATTTACGCTGTATGAAATGAGAAATTGCTTTTCACTAACTTATAGAATTTTTAATAATTAAGAACTATAGAATATTTGTTAATCTTTTGAAAATCTGATTCGAAATTTCCTGTGCTTTGTTATGGTATGTTTGCTTTGTTCATGTACATGAAAATATTTTTAATTATATGATATATAAAAAGCCTTTGCAATAGGCAAAATTATATTGAAATCTAAAGAAGGTCTTGTTTGCTTTGCTTCCTTATTAGATTGAAGAAAAACTTAAAACATTGTTCTTTACAATGTCAAAAGGTGAACCAAGGAATTCAGACCTGTTTTGTGAAACAGCTCAACTTATTTCAGGGTTGGTAAGTGCACAAATTTTATTACCGGTGTGTTGTTTAAAGTTATTTATTCATTTATTATAGCTTTAATGTTTGAGAGTATCTTAAGAATAATTATTTTCTCTGAAGATTTTGGACAGTGGTAACAATATATTGTAATGACTTAAATTGTTGTGTATGTTTACAAAGCTGAAATTGATTAAATTGATATTAACATTGTGCTTATTTGTATGATGTAATGCAGTATCATTATTAATCATTGAATTCCAGAGTGGCCAACTTTACCGATTTTCGACCGCCCTCCCGCCAACCCGATTTACAATAAAATTCTCCCGACTTTTTCTTATTCTTAAAATTTCTCACGATTTTTATGGAACTTGGCTTAATACTATGTTATATGAACAAAAAACAAAAAAAAAAAAAAAAAAAAAAAAAAAAAAAAAGTGATTTTGCACGTTTGAAAACAATTGAATTTTCACTAGATTATATCTAAAACAAAACTTTGCAAATTAGATAACTTTTGCTTTGTGAGTGAAAGTATATATGTATCCAGAAACGTCGTTCTCCAGTTCTCCAATGGGCATCATGCTCCACTGCTTGTCATCTGGCATATATTAACCAATGAGGACAAAGCAAGCTGTTATTTGGATGTTCTTTAGTTATTTCGGTCATTTTGTCCCGAGTTGTGTGAGTACACATGCACTTCGGAAAATAGTTTTAGAAATTATCATCTTTTGCTATGTCTTCGAGAAAGGTAAAATACTCGTGTATGTTTCAAAAATTGTACACAGCTGACTTTCCTTCCATTATTTCCTCAAGGAAATGTAATAAATTTGTGATGTGTACCACCTGTTGGTGCGATTTTTCGCACACGAGGACACATGAGTTGTTTTGAAAAAAAACAAAAAATTAAATTTTTCTTCAGAAACAAAGGATCGAAAAGTTATTAATGCAGAATGTCTGTTCTCTGCCTTTTCACTGGAGCACAACCTGCCACTGAATGCATCGAATCACGCTGCAGCTTTATTTAGAAAAATGTTTCCTGATAGTGAAATCGCTAAGAAATACTCAAGTACAAGAACCAAAACGGGTGCAATTGTTAAAGAAATGGATTTGAAAAATAAATCTTCAGTTATTGATTGCATTAAAACAGCTCCGTTCTGCCTCTCTATGGATGGAAGCAATAATACCGATTCAAAACTGTATCCAATTGTTGTTTGTTTTTTTAATCCAGAGTCTTCAGAAAATGAGTGCAGTTTACTTTCTGTCCCCACTTTAGAAGAACATTTGATGGGCTTTAATATAGCACAGCTAATTATTAAAACTTTAAAGAAAATGTAGTCCCTCTGGATAATTGCTTAGCACTTGGTGCCGATAATGCACCAGTATTGGTAGGCTTGAAGTTGGTATTACCAGTATTGGTGTTGCAGGCATCTTAGGAAAATTCAGATTTGCAGATTATGAGGTGCACCTGTCCCCTCTTAAATTTAGCAGCTGAAAAAGGGACAGCTTCTTTACCAATAAATGTGGATAACCACATTGTTGATATTTATTATTATCTTGAAAGGAGTTCTAAAAGGAAGGAAAAATTGAAACAGTTGCAACAGCTGCATAACAGCAGTTTACAATTAGAAAACTTGGATGAAGTTTTAAAATCAGCTGGGATTGACACCCAGTGGAGTTTAATTAGAAAACTGAAAGATGCTGATGGAATTTTAAAATATAGTGAACTGTCTAGAATTATGTTGGCATCTTGACAGTTCCCCATAGTAATGCAGAGTGTGAGAGGATTTTCAGTATTGTTGCAAAAACGAGGACTAAATTTAGATCTAATATTAGTGATGACACATTAGAAAAACTTTTATTAGCAAAAGCAGGCCTGTGTGGCAATTGCTATGAACAAAATTATGAAGTTTCTTTCTTAAAGAAAGCAAAATCTGCCACTGTTTATAACATTTGTTCGAAAACTGATTAAAGTTTTTTCTTTGTTTGTTTGTTTACTTAAACGATGCAAGTAATAAAAATGTTTTTTATGTTCAAAGTATTTTTATGTTGCTTGCATTTAAGAATTAGTTACTACGAGGGCCATCCAGGAAGTAGATTACGTTTCCGTCTGTGTCCGCTAGGGGCGGGGCTAGCGCGGCCATCTTGGGGTCAGAGCGTTGCGCAGCTCAGTCTGCATCTAGCCATGCTAGTGAGAGGTTCGTGCTGTGCTCCGTTCAGATACTGTGACGGTTTGAAATGTCTGCGTTAATTGAAAATCCCGCGAGCTGCGAGGTGCGCTCAGTAATAAGGTTTCTGACTGCAAAAAACTGTAAACCGATAGAAATCTATCGGCAGCTTCGTGAAGTGTATGGGGACAACATTATCACTGAAGGTGGAGTGCGTCAGTGGGTCATAAGATTTCAAAATGGCCGAACCAATGTTCACGACGAAGATCAAAGTGGGAGACCCAGCATAGTGACCGCCGAACTTCTCGAAAAAGTCGATGCTAAAGTCCGTGAAAATCGAAATTTCACAATAACGGAACTTTCTTTGAGTTTTCCACAAATTTCGCGAAGTTTGTTGCACGAAACCATCAGCGAAAAGCTTGGTTACCACAAGTTTTGTGCAAGATGGAAGGCAAGAAGAGGTAACGAAGTGGTTGAAGGCGCAGGCGGCCGAATTTTTCGACGAAGGAATTTCCAAGCTCGTACATCGCTACGATAAATGCCTTAATTTGTATGGTGACTATGTAGAAAAGTAGTATTTGAGTGTGGCTTTCATCTGTATATAATAAAATTTGTTTCCTATACTTTGTTTATTTTTTTATTCCAAAACGTAATCTACTTTCTGGATAGCCCTCGTATTTAAAGTTAATTCATTATTCAAAACTATATTTTCATCATTTAAAAAGTCTTTCTAACATTGTGAAAAATCTCCCGATTTCTTAAAAAATGTACATGTTCATGAGGTTTTTCAATTGTACTTACATTACAGCATTTCCTTTCTGCTGGTCCCCAGAACAGCTGTAATGTGGTTTTGAAATTCCTCTAATGTTCACAACAGTATAATCATGAGCACTCTCTTTAACATACACCCAAAGGGAAAAAAAATCATTGAATATAAGGAAAGGAGATCTTTGTAAGGCATCTGAATAATGTCTTCCCATGTCTGCCAGTTTAACGACATGGGATTGATCATTAAGATAATAACATACCTTGCCATGCTTTTTCAGTCCAATATGATGCCCATCTCTCCTTTATAAGCTTACTGACCTAGGAATTCTAGGAAATATTTTTGAGCTTATTGTGGATTAATTTAGAAATAGAAAAATTGTTTTTGTTTCGTATAATATTAACCAGGCCCTTACTGTAAATACTTACAGGGGTTGCCTTCAGGGGTCTTCCAGTGCTTCTCTGTACTGGAACCTCATTGCTAATGAACTTTTGAAAAGACAACTGGATGATCATATTAATTTATTTACTTATGACAGTGGCCTCTTGGCTGTTATTAAAGGAACATTTTGGATAATATTGAAAAAAAATTAAAGAATTAGCAATATATTTAGAAGATTGGGAGATAAAAGAAAATTTGAAGTTTGACATTAGTAAGACAAATACAATTTATTTTCCCCTTGGAGGTAAGTAGACATGTAGATCCAACTTAAAATATTGACATGAAAAAAGTTAGATTTAAAGAAGAATTTAAATGGCTTGGCATTGTAATTGATAATTATTTTAATTTTGTCTCCCATTTTAAAGCTGTTCAAAGGAAAACTGATTATATTTCAAATTATTATAAGAAAAATTTTCCAAGCGATGTACTTTCTGCTAAAAATACTATTCTGAGAGCTATCTATGAAAATATTGTGGTTCCTCAGCTCATGTATGGTATAGGAACATAATGTAGCTGGGCAGGAGAGCTTGTTCAATTGCTTTCTAAACTTAATTCGATCCAGAAAGCTTGGATTTTAGTATTTACTAGATGCTTCCAAACTGCTTCTATGGAGCTTGCCTCTGTTTTAGCTGGTGCACTTTCACTCTTCGAATTGTTTGTTTATTATTATGATAAATTTCTTCTTAGAACTGCAAATGTGGAATTAAAGGTTTATAGGGACTGTATAGTTACCCGATGTGCCTTTGAAAAATTTAATATCAATCATATTTACCCAGCTAAGGAATTTTTATTCGCTATCAGAGGAGTATCCCACAAGTTAGTAAAATAGCTATTTATACTCGTGAGTTGCGGGATGGGAGATAATATTGCTTTTGTATTTGTTATTTTCTACTGTGGAATAGAAATTAAGGCTGCTATAAATTAAATTTTTATAATAATGTATATCAGGCAGAAGCCGCAGCATTGTTTTATTCCCTAAAATTGATTAAAATAAATTTAAGGAAAGGATATAATATTCGTATTTATTCTGATTGTCTGCTTTTCAGACTCTGCCCCATCCAGACCAGACGAACCTACTGGTTTTTGAAATAATAGAATTATATAAAGAATTTAAGAATGAGCATAATATTATTTTTAATCGGGTCAAGCAACACATGGGAGATTCCGGGAATGAGAGAACACATGCGCTAGCAAAAGATGTAGTGATTGATTCTCAGGCTCAGCAAATTGAACTATAGGGTCTAAAACGAAAGCTTTGACTGTCATGAAAACATATGTGTATGGGAATTGGAAGGCATGGGAGAATGCAGATTGCAATGTAGATTACCTGAAATGTGTGCAAATTTGAAAAGGTTTTTCTTATACTGATATTGATTTAAACCGAATTTTGACTGGACATGGCTGCATTGCTATTTATTTTAAGAGATTTAATTTACTAGATTACAACAGCTGCAGTTTTTTAACGGATTGGGTACTGCTAGGCACTTGTGGAGTCTTGCACTTATTTTGCTGATATTTGCAGGGATTTATTTATATTGAAGATCGAATAGTCAGTAATTACGATTTGGCAAGAAAAGTGGTACAGAGGATCATGGAGAGAATATATAATAACAACAGAGCAGTTGAAACATTTGTCTAGTTTTTTTTTTTTTTTTTTTTTTTTTTTTTTTTTTTTTGTGTGTGTGTGTGTGAATAGTTATATGTTTTGTGTGTTTGTTTCATTTTTATTAGCATATTATGATTTTTAAGTTGTTTTAAGCGGTTTTCTTTTAAGTTGATTTTGTTCTCTGTTTTTTTCCCCCTCTCTTTTAGAAGGCCAATTTTTCTCTTTTAGAGAGCCAATATTTCTATTATCAATATGTATTTGCTTATAAGATTGTATACAGTACATTGATGTTCGCCCACCAGCGGCTGAGCGGTAAAGTCACTGAACACTGGTAGTTCGGTCCGAGGTTCGAATCCCGCGAACAGGCTGGCTGCATGGGTGTTTTCGTGGTTTTCCCCATGTGTAACGTGTATACGAGCCAGTTTCCCTTAGAAAGTCCTCCACGAAAGGCATCCCTCCTCTTAGGCAGATAGCCCTAGTGTGCTTTGCCATAATTAAATACACCACACACCATACATTGATGTTCTGTTTTGGCCCTGTGTTTATTATTTTGTTTTGTTTCCTTATTTTAACTTTTTTGTTACTCTAGCTCAGAGCTTTGTTTTTATTTGCAGCTAGCTTTCTCATTTTACTTCTGTTGTTAGGGGCACTGCTGGCTTCCTGGTTTCCATCATTTTTGGTTTTTACTTGGAACAACCCTTTTTGCCATGGAGTTTTTGGCCAGATGGGCGGGTTGTTCCTGTAGCATATCTTGCTATGCTAGTGAGCGGAAGCCCCATCTTGTTACAATATAAATTTTTTGTCATCTTTTGTTTAAGAAAAAAAACTTAATTTAATCATACTGGGATATAATATACCTATCCTACTGTTCTCAAATAACAAGGGGCCCATACACTTTTATCTGTGAAATGGCACAAGTACATTTATTGTGGAATCTCACCTCTGTTCAGTGAGAACATGGTAATTTTCCATCACACATCTGGATATTTTGACAATTTACCAGTGCATACAAATGAAATGTCACTTTATCACAAAATGGTAGGTGGTTTTTCACACATGAGATTTCAAAACTCATATCACTTGATATATATCTAGCTCTAAATATTGTAATATTGGCAAATGATGTGTTTGCATCTGCAATTGATTTGCACCGAATGGTTGACTGCCAAATACCAAGCTGTTGGCTAACAAGATGTGTTGATTTTTATGATACTGCAACTGTCTTCTGTGTTTCATTAGAAATGCTTGGTTTGGTTGTCCAAGGCTGTTTCTTTTACACAGGTAATAAGTGTTCTTGAAATATTGATACTATCGCAGAATACTCTGATAGCTTAGTGGACTTATATCATTCTGCCTTCAAAATCCTCATTGTCTAATAAAAAATGGATAAACAATTTGCATATTCTAAAATCCAAAATGGTTTCTCCTGTAAACTTACAATTCTGAAAACTGAAATAAACTGACAGATGTGAAAACCATTACCATTTAGCACTATCTACTGGCATTTTAAAATTAAAAAAAAAAAAAAAAATCATTGCATGGCGTACATGACACTGGACTGAAGAGACTAATCGGACCTCTTTGCTTATAAGCAATGCTGAGCTGGTAAGAGTGGAATCATTATGCCGTACCTATGCAACATTGGTCCTGAACGGACAAAGGGCTTAGTACTGTTATTACTACATGATTAGAAATCTCAATGAAGATTTTTCAACATTTCAAAAATAAAATAATGTAAATTAAAATTGTAAACAAATAAATGTATAGAAATTAACAGATTAAAGTGAGTTTCACAAAGGTTTGAAAATTTGTGTAAAACAAATAAGTTAACAGTGATCTAATTTTTTTCAATTACTTTTGCTTGTTTGTTTTGGCAAAATGATATATTGTATGTATACATTTTCATCATATAACTCTTAAATGCAACATTTTATTACAGAATTGCCACACGACCAGGAAACCTGGAAAAAGTCGGGGAATTCAAAAATGCTCAGGGAAAAGTTAAGGAATTTAATTAATTTAGTCAAAATCTTGAAATGTCGGGATTTCATATGACGATCCCCCCCCAAAAAAGCAAGTTTTGCGGTAATGTTGGAAGCAGTCACTTTTTCGGGGAATTATGTATCACGTGAGCGTCATTCAGGCAGCTAGCATTGAGTCAATTTTTGCAGCTCCAATCAGATTATCTTTTAGAAGGGCAAAGCAAGTTTCCAGCAAATTTGGTTTCCAGTAACATCGAGAATCTAGAGACTTGCATGCACAACTGCAGTGTATGTTGAACTAAAGAAAATGTCTTCCTATTCTCATACAAAACAAAATTGGTAAAACTCGTATAAAACTAGTCGCCCAGACTGTATAGTGGTTAGGGGAGTCTATTACGGTACCGAAGGGCCCGGGTAAGACATGGATGTATGTAAATGTATAGTGTGGGTGTGGAGCATTCTAAATATGCCGTGAACCGAAAGTCCTCTCTCATGTAAACTGGTGGGAGACCCCCGAATACCCCCCCTCGAAATTGGGGGTGGAAAATAGAAGTCCAGCCTCTCTTTGGAGTAGGCTCTGGCAACCATTGTTCCATGTAATATGGACAAGACAACAACAACAAAATCAGTTTAATCTAAGTATAGGGTACTATGGAGGTTAGAATAGCCTCCATGTACTACTCTGTTCTAACCTCCATGTACACAGGAGTTGGCAACATTATGATGATTGGTGATAATTTTCAAAATCATGCCAAGGCCATAGTGTATACTAGGATTTTGCCACAAAATCTTTTAAACCTTTCTTTTTTTCTTTTTAATAAATGCCTTATTTGTCATTTTGCGGTAAAATAATAATAATAAAAAATTAGTCATCTAGGCTAACCATTTAATATAACTGCATTTGCCAAAATTTCATTGATTATTGTAATTCAGTTTTTAAGTTATTAACTTTATTTTAATGTTATTCATATAATTTAATTTTGCTTCTTCCCTCTAAATTTAATTGTTATTAGTTAATAATAATTTCAAATTTCAGACAATTTTTTCTCTGGCATAATTCTGAAACTAATTCTAGCAGTACGATGACATACTGTCGTGAAATTTAATGCACATACTTTTAGCTTATCTATGCTGCTAAATAAATACAGTACAAAGTCCGAAATGTGGACATCCAATATCCGGAATGATCTAAATTCCGGACCTTAAAACCACTACCAACGTTTTTCTTGTAGACTTACGCATGCACATTTGTTCCCCCCTCCGCGTTTAATAAAATATCTATGGAGTCCCAATTTTTTATTTCATTTTGACACTAAAGAAACATCTTGTTATTGAAGAAATAATCATTTTAGCATAAGTTTGTATGATCAGTAATTTGGCTCCCTTGCTGTGTATCTGCTTGGCACACATCTCAAACGAAAACATTCCAAATAGATGCATCGTTGATCTGACGCCAACCTGGCGAATCATTATTTATTATACTGTCCTTTCATCACCACATGTTTATCAAAACATGACAAATTCAGTAATGACTCACATAGCGATGCCTAAATAATTTTGTTATGTCAGTAATTGAATAATAAAGGAGTATGGTAAACTTTTATGTTGACATTACGCTTGACAATGATTACAGATTCATGTTAAATGCGCTAAAAAATATTGACAAGGAAAAATTTACCAAAAATTTCTTTCCATATGCTAAAAATAGATTTTGTTGATGATACTTATAGAGCCAAAGATTACATTTAAGGCTATTTGAAAATTCACATAAAGCCAGAACCAGCACCAGGGCTCATATGTCCGCAACGAGTCACAGAATTTAGGACCCATACAGATAGCATCAGGTGGTAAGATATATAGCGCCCGCCCTCAATACGGCTTAAGTATATGTGGGAATTTATTTATTCAGAATATAAGCCTTAAGCATGTGCAAGAAATAGACATAAGTATAATAAATAACTAAACTAATACAATTTAGGCTTAATTGTCTCAGTGCGCTATAGAAGCAACATAAAATATAACGGAACAACTTGTCATTAGTCGCCAAGCTCATAATGAATAGCCAAATATATATAGTGAACGATAGCTAAATTTGATGATGATAGCCGGGAATTTAAAAGGTTTTTGGATATCGCAAAACAAAAGGGAAATTTTCCAATTAAAAGCTTTTTAAAGAAATGTAGAGAGGCGATAATAAATGAAGATGATATTAAAAGAAGTTTTTCATTGGGATGACAATGGTTTTCAATCATCAATCAATGTCATGGAGATCTGCAATCATCAATCAATGGCGAAATCTGCAGTATGGTTCTAGATCGAGAAAATACCGCTACTGATAGTGAAGAAAGTGACAGAGAAGTTACTGGAAACAAAACAAAACAAAAAAAAAAAAAATTCTATTGATAAATTAGTCAGAATTCTTGACACAGCAGTTACAGGACATCAAAAAAGTAACTGAACAAGAGATTATGTCTGTCTACAGAATTAAAGAGAAAGAATTAGTACAAAAATTGAAGCAACTTAAACAACTTACATTGAAAGAAATGTTTAATAAGGTAAACAGATAAATATTAAGCGTCCCTTTTTTTTTTTTTTTGTAAATTTTGATGCCCTTTAGATCATAAATACTTCGTTATTTCATAAATCATGATTTCATATTTTTTATTTTATAATTCTTGCATGCCATCTTACTAGATTTAAATTGATGATCTAATATCTGGAAAAATCTCAAATCCGCACTCATCGAAGTTCCGACGAGTCCGGATTTTAGACTTTGTACTGTATAAAATACCTTGAATGTATTTTAAAGTTTCATTAGATTTCTTTCTTTCGTTTAGCTGCAAAAAAGCGATTTTTTAATCCAGATTGGGCAGATTCTAATCTTAGTTTTCAGTGGAGAAAACAACTCCTATTATAATTATAGTTGTAATGCTTTGTGGATTATATATAATTACAAAATAGTTTTTTAAAAACAAAATATGAACATGCCTAATATTTTTGCACATCAAACTGCTAAAAAATTATCAGTAAAGACATAAAGTAAAAAATTTAAAACTAATTTTTTGACAAAGACCCAAAGTTGAAATTCGTAATTTATAAATTTTCAAATAATCCTATAAATGTAAAAAAGAATTAAAAAAATTTTAAAACAAAAATTTTTCAAATAAGCAACATCCCAATTAAAGAAATTTAAAGAGAAAGTGAAATAATAAAATACTTTAGTGGAAATTTAAAATCAAAATTTTCACTAAAGTTTTATCATTTCACTTATGTTTTGAATTCTTTGGATTGTATACTATTTGTTTAAAGGTAAAATTTTGATTTGAATTTTTCACTGAAGTATTTTATTATTTCACTTACATTTTCAATTTTTTAAATAGAATTCTCTTTATTTAAGGTACCTGATTCTATTTAGATTTTACTTTGCTTTTCCCCCTTGCTTTGGGGAGAGGCCAGAATTTTCATGTGAACTATTATAATTAAAATACATTGAAATGGTTCATTGGCTAATTCTGGATACAGAAATCAAGGATTTTTGTGGAAGAGAGATTTCTGTTCATTTCAGTGTTCCTCCTCCTGTCAAAATGGCATTGAAGTTGATTGAATTCCTCTTCTGTTATGTTAATTTTTCTTTAAATTTTTTAAGTTTTTGAATTGGGATATTGCTTGTTTGAAAAGTTTTGGTGTTTAACATTTTTTAAATTCTTTTTTACATTTATAGGATTATTTGAAATTTATTAATTATGAATTTCCATTTTTGGGCTTTGTGAAAAATTAGTTCTAAATTTCTTGCTTCATGTCTTTATGTATATTACATATTTAATGTAATTGGCAAATTTTTGTGTTTTCAAGTGGTACTATAATTAATTTACCTCTTACCTCTCAGCACAGCCAACGTGGACACGGATAAAGTAGAATTTTCTTAGAACACACCTGGAAAACCTGGAAAAGTCAGGGAATTTTAATCTCCAGTTTGAGTGGCAACCCTGTTATTATCAATACCATCATTATTATCATTAGTGCATAATTAGAAATGTTTGTGAAGATGTCTCTGTGCTACAAATATATAAGTAAAACTTGTAATCTTAAATGTTTTCTCAAAATTGTAAAAAGCACATTGTTCACCTCTCATAATTACATGTTAAAAGTGTATATTATTACACAGTAAAAGCTTGGTTATCCAGAAAGCTCAGGAAATGCAAAATGCCTGATGAGGGAAAATTCCGTATAGTTGAATATATAAAAGTGTAGTTTATGGAAGAAAAGCCAAATGAATGGGAGAAGAAATTTCTAGTCTAATATTCTAAAGTCATCTTTTATGGTTATCAATTTGAATATCAAAGGCATAATGTAAAATTATATAACATGCCATACACATAACATTGCCTTGAGAAGGAAATGTGCAATCTCAATATATGATGTGTAACATTCAAAGAATTTTTAAATTAATTTTATGCAGATATTTTGTAAAAATTTTCTTTTTACATTGCTTTTTATATCCAAATCCTTTGTAGTACACAGCAGCTGTTATATACCGTATTTGACGGCATATAAGACGCACCCTTATTTAGACGGCCACACACAAGGGAAAAAAGTTTCAATAGCGTGGTTTCTTTTAGTTCTCACTTTTCGTAAAAGCCAAATAAACAATTATTGAATGCAATTACCTTCACATATAAGACTGTGTCCTTCACATATCAGGTAACTTTTTTGAGACCAAATTTAGGAAAAAAAGTGCATCTTATATGCCATCAAATACGGTACTAAAAAAGAATATAATTTTTTTTAAAAAATGTATCTATATCTAAATAAAGAAATTTTAAATCCTAGAAAAGGTCATTTAAAACACCTGAAGTTACCTATCTTAATTCCAGAAACACTGTAAAATAAGTTACTAAGTAAATTACAAATTATGAACTAAGAAACCTTTTAAAATAACAGAAAAAATTTAGAAATATTTGAAAAATCGAGCACAAAAATATTTTGTTGATCTTCTGTGTCCAAAGCTTCAAGCAGAACTTGTCAAGGGAAAAGCGCTTGAAGCTTCTAACCAAGTTGATTAACTAGACTATGCAAACATGTTTCACCTGACAGATCCATTGAGACTTATGGTATCAAGTGATCTCAAATTTCTTTATATAAACTGCTGGCCATTAAAATTGCAACACCAGGAAGGAATGATCTGACAAACGCCAACATCTCATGAAAGGAAGATAAGGTTGGGCTATGCAAATGATTAGTATTCAGTGCATTTAGATGATGCAAAAAGGAGAAACGACATCTGAACACTGCATAAAAGGAAAGTTGTGTAGTGGATTTCTCATTTGGAAAGTACTTTGTAAGGTCGGAGTTTGCTCAGAATATCACGTTATGCCTCAAGTAAGAAGAAATGATTTCCAGCAAGTGTTGGAATTGCATAGAGGCAGGGTCATTGCCTATTGAGAGTATGGATTACGGTTCTGTGATATTGCGCATTGCACTGATTAACATTCAACCATTGTCATGTGACTATGAAATCAAAGGGTCTCTGAGGGTCATACTGAACAGCATGCAGGATCTCAATGCCCTCCCGTGACTAATGCCCGAGTAGACAGACATAGTGTCATGTCAGCCCTGCAAAATCATATAACCATATCACAGACCATTAGTCAGGAAATGGACATGTTTGCAGCAGGCCGAGTATCTGCTCGTATGGTGCGTCAGCATCTGCAGCATCGTGTACTATCAGCACGGTGACCATTACTTCAGGTTCCCTCAACAGTGCAGTATAGAGAGAGACAGCAACCCTGGTGCACCAAATGACAAAGCTGGATACAAGAGTGGCACTGTGTCATCTTTTCAGATAAGTCCCAGTTCTGTATGCAGTATTCTGATGGCTGTATACGATCTGTGGCTCCGAGGGGACCGCACATCATCTGCTTCCATTTGATATCGTCATAAGGAGCCCTGCACCTGACATGCATATCCTGACGACATGCATATCTCTAGTTCAGATCGACAGTAATTTAAATGCAGATCGGTACATTTCTGGCATCTTACGACCAGTTGTTGTGCCCATCTTCAAGGCCTGCCAAATGCAATCCTCCAACAAGGTAATGCGAGACCACATGTTGAACATCATATTCCGACCTTCCTTGATGCACAGTATATACGATTGCTGCCTTGGCCTGCACAGCCTCCAGATCTGTCACCCACTGACTGGCCAGCCACCTCTTCCCAGCTAATACAGTTGATGAAGTGTGGCATAGACTTGAAACAGTGTGGAATGAGTTACCCTTTTCTGGAAATGGTGCAGGACTGGAACGATGTGGAGGACAGAATGGCACAGGGTTGTGTTCTCAGATGAGTCACACTTCTGTTTCTCCAATGATAGTTGTTGCGTATGAGTGTGACATCAATGTGGAGACAGGTCCAATCCGACAGTAATTGTGGAATACCCCACCATGCAACAACACGGCATCATGGTTTGGGGCACAATTATGTATGATTCCAGGTCACCTCTAGTTCGTATTCAGGATACTACAGCCCTATGATATGTGGATGATGTGCTCTGGAAGGGGACACACCCCTACCTTTGGGAAGTCTCAATGCCCTTTATCAGCAAGATAATGCCCAACCACGTATCACTCACATCAGTCAACGTGCTCTGTAAGGTGTAGAGATACTTCCCTGGCCAACACTCTCTCCTGATCTCTCACCAAACACATTTAGGATGTGATTGAACAAATTTGCAGACCTTGCCACTGCCATGTTCAAAAAACGAACTGTGGCAAATGGTTGTCGGGGAAAGGAGAGCCATTCCTCAGGACACCATCCATAGTCTCATTGACTCTTTAACTAGACGTGTTGCTTCATGTATCGCCGTTCAAGGTGGTCCTACAACCTACTGAGCCGATGTTGTTCTCGCTCTGTATTGTGTATATAATTTCAAAATAAAGATTACTTATTGTTCGTTGCTGTCTTTCTCTGTTTGCCAAGTTTCATCACTTTCTGGCCTCTTATTCTTGGTGTTGCATTTTCAATGTTGGTAGTGTATATATTAAAAAATGTATATCATTCTTTTTTAGTATATGTAGTTGTTTAGCTTAAAATTCATGAGATATGCTAGCTCCCTTGGCGATAGTGTCATAAATATACTTTTTGCTAGTTCTGTCTTTTTTTGCTATTTTTTTTTGGGGGGGGGGAGTTAAAATTTTAAAATATTTCTGTTACTTGAGTTTTCCAATGAGTTGAATGCTGTGCAATTGGGTCTTCTACTGTATGCTGTATCTATACATCTTTGAAAAAGTGCATATCATTACTTTTAATAAGTGTTGATTTGTTTTCACAGCACAAGGGAATCTTCATGAATATTTCTAATTATATACTAAAGATAATTAATGATAGTGCTTGTGTTAAGATGTAGCTTTTATCACTTGTATCATGAAATATTAAACTTTCATTAACTTTTCTTCTGTTATGAGTAAGTAAAAGAAAATTAGAGGGGGGGGCTTAGTGATAAAATTAAAGCTAAAATGTTATTTCACTTGTATATGCTTTTTAAGAATTTAATAATAATGTTTTATTGATGCATATGTATATTATATGGATTATATGCAATTTCTTTGTTGTAATATTTATATTACTTTTTAGTCTGGATTGCATAAGCCTATTCTGGAATATACTTATTCTATGGCAAGAAATGCATGTGACTTCAATCCAACTGAACCTGATACAAATGCTGAATTTGGTTACCAGTGTCTGCATTTACGCAAATTTAAGAAAGCTCAAGCTATTTTTGAAAACCATGCATGTGAAAGATCTATATCAGGCAAGCTGTTATTTTGAATGATGAGATTAATGGCTTAGGAGATTTTTGAAAAATATCAAATGTGGCTTTATACATGTATTACAAATTTTTATGTTTTTAATGCAATAAGGGTCTAGATAATACTATTTAAATTACTAAGGGGAAAAAAAAAAGGCTGAATAAAATTTTATAATAATTCATGGTTTTAATTGAATTTCTATTTCTTGCAGATGGTATATAAAAAAAAGTTTTCTAATTATAAATTATTGGTTATATATGTATATATATGTAATATAAAATGTTATTTATAATTGATGCACTTATTTAATTTCACATAAAGAATGGTATCAATCACATTTTCTGCTTTACTTAGAAATATATTTTTTTCCCACAGATTCAAAGAAAGTTTAATAGAGATATGAAATAAGATGTGTGATGTTTCTTTTGTTCCTATATTCATAAAGTTCAGTGCAAATGCTTGTAAGGCAATTCTATTTGAAATGAAAGGCTTTTTTTTTAGCTATCCATTTTTTAGACTGGTTGTTGAATCGCAGATAGCATGAATTTTTGATAAATGTCAATCCCATAGAACTCTCTTGATAAGAGAGACTAGTGGGATCAGAGGGTAAGAAATTTGGCAATTAATAACAGATTCCTGTTATGTCACAATAATGACATGATAAGGATGTATTTTGGATCTAAGAATCTCAAACATCTTTACTGCAGTAACCTTTGTTCAAAATGTGCCATCTGATCCAGTGGTCGAAGGATGCGTTATCTTCATTTGCTCTACAACACTAATTATCTTACCTCAGGTAATACTGCTTTATGCATTTCTTCTGCAGAGAATTGGCCAAATTTGGCCTTGTAACACCCAAATTCATATACTGTAGGTTTTGCACTTGTGACATACATTTTCCAAGAACTTTTTCAGAAGAGTATTCTATTCCGTGTCTAAAATACTTTTGCTGTTAATTAATTCTATTTTTTTTTTAAAATTACAAAACCAGTGTCTGTTATTTAAAATAGTGCATGGTAGTATCTATAGCTCTGAAAATGAGTTTAACAGGTTTAGTTTGGAAAGTCCAAACCATTTCTCCATATCTGTTTCCTTATCACTGTATGACCATGAGAGAATGACCTGAATAATTAAAATATATCATACGTTTCTATATATAAGCTGAGAAGTTTTGGAAAATTTCCTAAACCTAAATTACAGGTGTCGGCTAATATACGGATCTGCTAAACTTGCAAAAACTTAGGTATTTTTCCATTAGCAGGGCACAAGCGATAGATCACCAAATATCGCCCTTTAATTTTTCTTCAGTTAAAATAATTTTAAATGAAATGAGTTACTTATTTATGCAAATAAGTTGCTTTATTGTCAGGATTATTTATTATGCTGGTTTATTTTATTTTCACTAAAATGAAAAATTTGATGTTGGCAACATTTGTGCCCAGCTTTCCCTACTTTTGAACTTGTTTTACCATTTCTGAAGAAATGTCAAGTAGGCATAGTGTTGTTAGAATTTTCTGCAAATGCCATTTGAAATTAGCCATATAAAAATTTGTCTTCTCGCTCATCTTCCAGATAAAAAATAGAATGGCACAAAAAAAAAAAAAAAAAAAAGAGAGACTAGCACAGGTACTGCACATCAAATACAAGACAAAAAAAGTGGATGGAAAAAATATGCTTGCTTCTGACAGGGTTCCCAGAGTTAAAATTATTGCCACTGGCATCTGGTATTTTACTTTACTAAAATTTGACTGGGAAATATTACATCTATTTCATTAGCTTAGCAACATTTTCATCATCACGGTGATCTGTTTGAACACTGTAGAATTTTTCTTTTTCCATATTAATTTATGAGCAGTTTAATTTTGGAAAAATTTTCAAAGGAAAGAAACACCTCCGACTTATAAATGGATTGGCTTACATTCAGAAATATATGGTAGTAGGCAGGCACTAGAAGTGAAGCTCAATTTTTTTTTTTTTTGCACTGTTAAAATTCTGTAATAGCAATATTAGAAACTTCTATTTTATTGTGAAAAAGTAATGAAGCAGCTTATTTTCTTGAATATTTTTATAGATTTCCTATGGTTAGTACTAATCTAAAAAATATACAAATTGATTCCTAATTAAATTAAAAGAATTTTCAACTTAGGTTTCAAAAATTTAAATAAAAGTAACACTGAGTTAACTGCCAATTCATTAAGATTTAATTCTGAATGAAAGTTTGGAATTCTTTTCAGTTATATGTATTTTATGTTTATAGTGAAACAAATGCATTCCTTTTATTTGAGATTTTGTAAAATAGTTATAGGATTTCAGAGATTTGCAAGAACTGAAATTGAAGTAATTTCAATGTATTTTAACTGTAAGTAAATCATACAGCAAATGATTTTTTTTTCTGAAGTTCTTGGTTGTTTTAGGTTTCTTGCTGTGCTTAGTTTATCAAGAGGAAATAGAGAAAGCAGTTGAACACATTAAAATATACCAGCAACTTCAGACTGAAATGAAACCTGTAAGTGTGCTTTTTAAATGCTGATTTTTTAAAAAAATATTTTAGGCTTTCAAAAATAGTAATTTTGACTTGTAGATCTGGTGAATCCAAAAGATCTGAGTTCAGCTTCTACTAGAAAGAGATAGATACTGGAATGTTTTCTTTTCATTGTTTCCTTAGTAAAACAAGCATTATTTTCTTTACAAAATTTCTCACAAAAGTACCCCTCAGAGCTAGGTAATGCGTACATGTTTTATCATGCCAAAAAGTATCTTTTTTGTGATTAATTTTCAACAAAATATACTTAAATATAAATTTTGAAATACAGTGGTACCTCGGTATATGCTATTAATCCATCTCAAATCCTTGGACATACATGTAATGAAATTTTCTAGTAAGAAGGAAAATAATTTGTTTTTATAAAACATTCATATTGTTATAACACTACTAAAATTTAAATGCTGTGGGTTAAATATGCAGGGTGATTCTAAATTGTTTTTACAAATTAAGAGGGGGGTGATAGTACCTATCCAGATGAGCAATAACTATTGTAGAACACAGGGTTGCATTCCACTATGAGAGGCAGATATGAGGAAAGTAGACAAGCATTGAGGAAGAACATGAAGACTATCTGCTACCGTTTTCAAGAAATTAACTGTATGCAAACTTGCATCAAGAAGAAGCAGCATTTTGCTTTTGTACATGTTTTATCATGCCAAAAAGTATCTTTTTTGTGATTAATTTTCAACAAAATATACTTAAATATAAATTTTGAAATACAGTGGTACCTCGGTATATGCTATTAATCCATCTCAAATCCTTGGACATACACGTAATGAAATTTTCTAGTAAGAAGGAAAATAATTTGTTTTTATAAAACATTCATATTGTTATAACACTACTAAAATTCAAATGCTGTGGGTTAAATATGCAGGGTGATTCTAAATTGTTTTTACAAATTAAGAGGGGGGTGATAGTACCTATCCAGATGAGCAATAACTATTGTAGAACACAGGGTTGCATTCCACTATGAGAGGCAGATATGAAGAAAGTAGACAAGCATTGAGGAAGAACATGAAGACTATCTGCTACCACTTTCAAGAAATTAACTGTATGCAAACTTGCATCAAGAAGAAGCAGCATTTTGCTTTTAGTCGGTACCAAAGAAAGCCAATCAGAGCAAATGGTGTCCTTGACAATGACACATCATCGCTTCAACCTTGCTAACATTGTCCAAAACTTTTCGTAAATGCTATGGCAGAGTATGCGTATGAGAATTGGCAGATATTCAGCTCATGTTATGGTGACGCAAAAGGGGATGGACGCAAAGCACAATGGTTGTGCGAACAGTGGTTTCCAACTCATCGGATTTCAAGTCATCCAACCTTTTAAAGGGTTGATCGAAGCATGTGAGAAACCAGTTCTTTTGCCATCACAAAAAGCAATACAGGACATTCACGAAATGCATGAACGCCAGAAATGGAAGAGTGAGTTGTTGGCATTTTGAGCAATTTCTGTGAGTTTTTCACGAAACAATAAATGTGATTCTGCAACTTTTGATCTCATTCCATACTTACACTTACATATTTGGATAGGTTGGATCTCACAGACCCAAGATAATTTGCACAATGAAATAACTCCCATCTGAAAGACCCTGCTTTGTTGACAATGCACATGTTAAATGATGTACTAAAGATAGGAGGTAGATTAAACAGCAGTAGTACAGATGCTGCCATCTGTCTGAAATAATAAAAAACGAATTTGTCATGTGCAGTGGTGGGTTGAGTGACATATCAGCATTTGCCTTCATGAAAAAAGATGTAGAAAAATTTCTGAAAGAGATGCAGAACAATGATGTTATTAAACTTTCCTCTAGTCCATGGATATCATCTACAGTACTGGTTCGCAAGAAAGATGATGCCATTTGAGTTTCTGTCGACTATGCACGTTTAAATACCATTAATCCTTTAAGGGCTATGGACGTAAAATTCCATATTGGAGGATGGCTTTCCCATTCGTTACACAAGAAGCCTCCAGGTCAATCTGATTTCTGTTGGATGTATATTGGAAGAAAAGAAGTCAGTTACAGAGTGAGAGGAGCATTTTGTAGCTATAATTAAGAAAATAGCACTTATTCGTGACATTTTGGGAAACATAATCAAGAAAATAGCAATTATTCATGATATTTTGGAAAACTTTCAAATTTCGGGGCGAAACCCATAATGCAGAGTGGTTTGAAGAGAAAGCTTTTGATATGACTTGATGATGCCTCAGATGTTCTTGCAAGAAACAAAGAGTTTTCCACTCTTTATTTGAAGAGTTGCTTCTGGCAAGGGGAAACTGATACCAAAAGTCATGAGAAGACTACATTTAGTACTAGTGAAGGTACATTTAGTACCTTGGCTGTTTAAAGTTAGGCTTTTTGGACTCTGCACCCTTCCGTCCACATTTGAATACCTAATAGAGAGAGTTTGTAATGTACTGCCATATGAAGCTTTGTCTTGTATATCTGGATGACATTATTGTAGCAGGACACACTTTTGATGAACCCTTGGAAGTACAGGTTGATTATAAGTTGCGATTTTAAAATGCTCTAACTTTAATACTACCAGTCATAATGTCTTGATATTTTACCAGAACAATCATAAGGCAATGGAATTTTGTTTGGTGCAGGAAAAAAAAAATAGGTCCCAAATGTGCCAGTAGATTGCACTATCAGGGGTTAAGGCCTAATCGTTAAACACAGAAATGTTATTAGCCGAAAGGAAATGATAGACTCCAAGGGTTTATGAAGGCGAAAAGATGTGTTCTCAGCGAACAGTTTAAAGGATATGTGTGTCCAGCAAAAACAGTGATAGTGACAAGAGGAAAAGAGGAGCTTTATTAAACAAACACTTTAGAGATAATTAATGCATAAGTTGTTCAATATGGCCTCTGCCTTGTTCCGCTACTAGTTGGGAGTGCAAAATGGCGTATTCTACAATAGTTTGGAGGGTATCTGTGCTGATGCTATGAATGTGGTACATGGTGCTTGCCTTTAAGTTGGCCAGATTCCCAATCTACCTAATGTAAGAGACATTCTTCAGGTATCCCCAAAGCCAAAAATCACACAGGTTTAATTGGGCGAACGTGGTGGCCACCCTATTGGAAAATGGCGGCTTATGATTTTATGAGCGATGAGCAGCTGCTTCACACAAGTCTGGAGGAGCACCATCTTGCATGAATTTTGTGTGATCCACACACTGATGCTGCTGAATTGCTGGAAGGACATGGTTAAGAAAAACTGTTTCATACTGCTTGACAAAAAGGGTGCAGTTAACGGGACCTGCAAGTGTGATCTTGAAGAATGGTCTGATGACAAATGCTGCCAGTATTCTACACAGTGACCTTTTTAGACTGAAGAGGTAATGGCTGTAACGGGAATGGATTCTCGATCACCAATTTTATCCTGCAATTTTGTGTGTTTACAGAACCTTGCAAATGGAAATAGGTGTAACCAGACCATGGAATGTTCGCTGGCCATCCATTGTCCACTTCCATTCGGGCAAGAAATTCTTGTGCAAACGATTCACGTGTCAGCAAGTAGCAACATATGCACATGTGTTTATCTTGCATGGATAACAGCGCAAGATGTTCCAGAGGACATGCACCGTGCTCATAAGCATATCCAACATTTTTGCAGTTCCCTGTACACTGCTGATTCCTGCATCACTGTTCATCTATTCTTAAAGCATTGTGGTCATATTTTGCACTGCCACTGCCATAACTGGTTTTCATCCTCTACCTCATTTCACATCAAATAAACCGGTCCCTTCAAATTCATCTATCATTTTTTGCAGACTGCAAGTGGTCATGTGTGGCTGGATTTTATGCCTTCTAATGTCCAGAACTTCCTTACAGCTGTTAGCGCAGAATCACCGTTCTGATAGAAAAGCTTCACGAGCAGAGAGCGATCCTTATTTGCCAGTCATGATGAAGCATTCAGGCAAAGTATTACGTACTCTGCATTTTTATCACAGCTATGTCTGTCATGAGCATGTCAAGTTTTAGGAATGTGCATACCTCCACAACCAGCCATGTGAACTCTGACAAACGCCATCTGTTGGCACATTTTGAAACTATTTTTTTCTTCTTGACCAAACAAAATCCCATTGGCTCACAATTGTTCTGGTAAAATATTAAGTCATTCTGACCAGTAGTTTTAAAGTTAGAGCGTTTTGAAACTGCAACTTTAATTATAATCAACCCATATCAGGAAAGTGATACAGAAACTCGGACACACAAACTGAAAGTACATTCATTTCACTCAGAAGGTATATTATCTCTTCCAAGCTTGGTTATATTCTCTTCCAAAGACATAGGCAAAGATCACGAAAAAAATTAAGTAATGAAATTTAAGAAATATATAAATTAAAAAAATTGATTAACCCAGTATTCATGCTAAGTTTTTATGGTATTGTATTAAGAGTACAATATAGGTAGGCTTTGATAACAGAATGTAAAATGACTCATTTGATTAGACTGAGAGTTAGATATGAACAGACAGTTTTTTATATTTGCTTAAAATTATCTAGTATTATTTTGCAGTCAAACCTTTAATTTATATGTTTAATGGTGCAAGCACATTTAGCTTGGACACATTTTAATTGTAGATTTGTTCATTTAACATTCATGAAGTTATTTAACTTTATGGAAAATTTGATTACCCTGCACGTACAATAATTAATTATTCTGAAAAACACTCTTTCTATTAGTATAATTTAAAATTTGTTGAGTTGTATATATTAACCTTTAAATGCTGTGACTGTTTTTTTTTCCATAATTACTGTGAGCGGTCTCACAGAACGAAACGCATAAAAATACATACTGTTATGCCTTTTTAAGGAATGTTATAGATGCTTTATGCATATTTATGGAATTCTAATTCATTTAAATCAATATATTTTAAACATAAGTCATTAATTTTATGCAGTTAAATTCATCTAAAAATGACTATCTTCTTCGTTTTAAGGAATAAAGTTTTTAAAGAACAATGATTTTATTAAAACATGCATGGAAATATGTGGCTTTATTAAGTATTACTGTCAATTAAACAATAATTCTGTAACAATGAATTTAATTATTAATAAATAATAAATTAGTATATCATCTTTTACAAGGATGAATCATAAGATGATACACAGTCAAAACACATTTTTTGACTGGTTCCTTTCATTTGTATGCTGTTTTTCTCTTCTTACAAGGTGGACACAGACAACATGTTACTTCTTGATTTGATAAATCCAATCTCTTAATTTCCTTCTGTCCAAGGATTCTTTTAATTATTCCCTTGGCAAAAAAGTGGAAGTTATCCCAATTTTCAGATGCAATTTAATAAGTTGATTAGCTAATAAAAGCATAAAATGTTTTCCTTCCAGTTTTGTAGCATCAAGATATGACTGGAACACTATGTATAAACATAAATTCCAAGTATCTTCGGGCTCTGCTCTAGAGTCTATTTTTGCAGTATGTTTCAGACCAGGAAGCTGAAATTTTATGTTATGCTTTGGTGTTCGTACGGTCCGATTTGGTTCTTTTTTTGCTCCATTTGAAGTGTTTTTTCCATAAAAATTATTTTGTTCACAGACATTAGAAAAATTATGATATTCATCTGCAGAAAGCTGAGATTCACTTTTGCTTTTGCTGTGAATACTACATGATTCTTGAGAATCAGAGTAATCTACATAAAAAATATTGTTGACAAGATATTCAATTTCTTTTTGAGTGAGATATACAGGACATTTTCTTGTAAAATTTGGAGCCATATTTATCACTATTAGAAAAAACAAGCATCCGATAAATAACGTGTATTGTGTACTGAAACTGGTACGCATCTACTGTGAGTGGTCTCCCAGACCACTTAAAAAGTAAAAAACATGATAACTGAAACCATAATAAAGCTAGAATTGCAAAACTGGATATGTGACCTTGTGGGATGGGTTTGGGAAGGTAGGAGGAAGGACAGGGACCATTCTCCATTTTTAGGGGTGGAAGCGACAGTTAGAATATCCTCAGCAGTCTCTCAGACCACTCACAGTAGTTAAAAGTTAAGCTCTATTGTATTAGCTAAATGCAAAATGTTACTATAATTATTTTTTAAAATGATGCACCCATTTTTATGAACAAATATGAAGTTGTATTTTTATTTCTGAAATTTGTAGGATGTATTGTACTTGCATGCTTTTGTGGAGGACAAAGTAAAGGGTTCTTCAGACACAATAGTGGATTATTTAGCTAAATCTCTGAAATTGTATTTAGAATCTCTCAAGGTAAAATAAACTTGTGCTTCTGCTTTCTCATTAATTGATTCAAAGTATTTTCTTTCCATGTCTGCCTAAATTTACTGTTGTTTCAGAAATCTAAATCTTTTTTTTTTTTTTTTTTTTTTCTATATTTAATGTTGCTATTAAGAGAATAATGTTATTAAATAAACTAATATGATAGTTTTAAGTAAAAATATTATATAAAAGATTGCAATTATAGCTTACATTTGTTGTTTAGATTATAGTGTTCTAGCTAAATTAATGTTATTTGAATGCTAGAACCTACTAGAACTGTGCAGTGACTATTTGCTAAGTTCTTCTGGGGCAGTAACAACAACAGAAGGGTTAAAATAACCTTTTATTTTAACTCAAATATATTCATAGATAGCCCCACCTAGACGTATAAATAGCGAGCACTTACGGCTTTATCTTAAAAGTAAAATTCTAAGTTGAATAATCAGCCAAAGCTGCACAGATATTTAACTCGTAGTTGGCTCTTGGCTAAAATCGCCAGCGTAGATTAATAGGCAGATAATATGTGCGGCCATAAAATAAAAACTTTATCTAGCAACAAACAATGAGACCAAAAGGCAGAACACATTGTCTGAATGAAGTAGCTCAAACCTCAACTTGAATGATAGTTTCTACCCTACTTCGCATAGAGCATGAAACTGAAAACTCGTTCTGGCAGGAAAGTGTAGGTAATAAAATGAGGGTGTTTTCAAAATAAAACTTAATAAGAAGATAAAATAAAACCCTACAAAGGCTCATTCATGAAGATTTTTCATGGAGTTCAATGCTCCATTTTCGTTTCCAAAATCTTTGTTCTTCAAAGTTACGCTTTTTAAAATTTTGCAAGTCCATTTTATAATCTCATGCTCATATAAATAAACACAATCTGTATCTTTATTGCAGTTTAAAATGTGTTAATACTTTTAAGAAATTTATAGTAAATAAACCTGCGCATTATGCATCTGCAAAGTGTTAGTACTGAATTTTTTTGTCATTTCTAGCAAACTTACTTTATTATAACTAATGACAACTTTATAGTGAAGCACGTCTTTAATAGTCACAATTTACTTGCATGTGTCTGCACTTTTTTCTTTAAAATTTCATATCTTTTTAGAAAGGAATTTAAGTGTAATATTTTGCTTGAATATATGCAGCTGATGTATGCTAGTATGAGTTCAAAGGCTGAAAAACAAGAAGCAACTTGCTCTGGATTGAAATGGCAGACAGTGATTTGGAAATAAGTCATTCCTACTTACAGATGTTATTTTAGATTTTTAGGCGTGACAAAGCACATGTGGGCTATCTGCCTAGGAGGAAAGATGCATTTGTGGAGTACTTTATGAGGCAAATTGGCTTGCAGTCATGTTATACATGAGGAAAACCAAGAAATGAACTATGTAGCCAGCCCTTTTGTCTGGGATTGAACTTGGTTCAAACTCCCAGCATTCAGCAGTCTTAAGCACTCGGCCACTTGTAGGCTAATAAAGCTAGTGCTTTATGTCGAACTCGGTCAGAGGCAAACTGACAGCTGTCTACATAGGTAATAATAATACTAATAATAGTTGTCTGTCATGCTCTGCCAATCAGCACTACATAAACCTGTCCCAACTGAGAGACCCCCATATCAGGCAGGTTGCCAATCAAAGTTTTCCCAAGAGGTTAATATATGCTAATTTTCTTACCGCCCTAGAGCCCCAGTCCCAGATGGCAGACTTAGAAGTTCTGTATGACCTCTGCTACCTCCTGGGCATGCGAGGTCACCACTCCCAGTTTCCAGGTTTCACGATGGGGGAACTTGCATGCCTGGAGATCTGATAGGTTGTCAAAATTGCTCCCTCCAGTACTACACAGGCTGCCTTGTTCTATGGCAAGGACTTATGCCAATCCATCTAGACTAGGCCAATGAAGTTTCGTCTCAAGGTGTCTCCCAGCTAGGCAAGTGAAACCACGAGGCTTGTGATTTTATATCCCTGTGGCCGAGTTTGCCCAGTTACAGATCCTAACAAATAGCTTCACAGGTTTTCCTTCATCGACCCCCTTGGAATCTACATAGACAAAGAAAATTTGATTAGAGAATCTCACTTCTAGAAGTTTTGAGTAAAGAGATGGTGTTTTTTCTTTCTATAATAGGAAGTATGCCTTGGAAGGATTTTTTTTTTTTTTTTGCTTTAAGAAGAAAACAGTTAACTCTGTGTTTTATAAAAATGCAACAGACCAAATTTTTGAAAAACATTCATTGCATTTGGCTAGAAAAGACTTGGCGAGGTATTGGATTTTTTGTGCCATGTTAAAGGTGCCTTCTACGCTGTACCTACTGTGACATGTCTCTTTACTTTCTAGTTATGACACCTTGCAGACCATGTTATGTTCATTAAAGTGAAATCTTAAATTTAAAGACACAGTTAAAGAGCAATGCAAACATTTAGCAAAACATAAGAGAATAAATGTATATTTCAAATATTTACATCTTATGAAGTATCAAGAAATTCGGTGAACATCCCACAAGATATAGTGTTAGATGATTGTATATTAAAAGAAGCGTTTTAAGTGTTGATATTCATGAGATCATCCAAATATTCTCTGAGCATGTCAAGAGATATGCAGTGTTAGATAATTGTAAATTAAAATATAAATCTAATGAAATTGTTTTCTTTTAACATTTTTAATTCATTCCTAGAACTTTATAGATTTATTGTGTACTTAGAGAAATCCCTAAAGTGTGTTGTGTGTTGATGATATCAGACATCTGCTGTGTCCTTAAGTATGCTAGTAATACCAAAAAACATACAATATTTTCTTCATAAATGCATTTTACAAATGAAATAAAAAAAATCCTTCTTTAAATTATTTTTTGTTCTTGTTCTTTAATAATATTGTGATAGACATTTAAAACTTTATTGTTATAACAATGTGGTGTATCATATATCTCACATACTGTGATACATCCAGTACATACAAAGAGGGAGAATTATTATCAGTATCTATCAGAAATATTGTTGCAAATCAATTACAAATTAAATTTTTAAATAGAAAAATTACAAGAATAAGATAAATAAGCAAATAAAACTTTAAAAGTAAGCAATAATTTCTGGATATTGAAAAGAAAAGGACTTTCAAAAACTTAAAAATGAGTGACCATGTTTCATTTGTGATCTTGTTTTACTTTTCAAATATAAAATATTTCAAATATTGTTAGCTTTTTAAGTCTTCTTTGACCTACACATCTTATTTATGGTTACAGTTTATATTAAATTAATTTTACTTTTTAATGTTTAATAATCTGTTGATTTCTAACAATACCAAAGGTGTATTTTTAATCACTCTCTTACTTGCCAAGGCAGCAGATTTAGTATTCCTTGGGTTAAGATTATTTTTTATTGCTTTTTCTTGTTTAATCTTTTGTTTGGTTATGTATACTGTGCATTTATAAAAGTCCATACATAGCCATCGTTTTTGCATGAGTGTAAACTTTTACTAAACTATAACTGTATGAGCTGGTCAACTGACCTTATAAAGAATAAGATTTTGTAATTTTTACATAACTTTTTTTTTAAAATTTAAATATTTGCATCATTTGAAACATTTTTTTTGTAAGTGTAGGTACTATGTACAACCTGTGCATGCAAAAATAAAGGAAACATTTGTGGACAAGCTGTATAATAATTATTGTTATTTTCTTCCAAGCATATTAAATTAAATAGCTGAAAAATAATGCATACTGATTATTTAAATAGCTGAATAATAATATACAGTGATTTTTCTTTCTTTGCTTCCCACCTGTTTTTACACTCAGTTCAATTTCAATTCAGAATATATTAATATATTTTTGAGTTTAAATTGCTTCTGTTTTTAAGAGTTTGTGATATGGAAATACAAATGTAACATGTTAAGATTTCTTAGCATAAATTAAATAATATGCTTTCTAGTGCTGTTTGGAGTTTAATTGTTTTTCCACACAGAGTGGTTATTTGCAGTTTAATGCTGGTATGTTAAAATGTACTTTATAATCATAATCTATACTTCCTCCGCTTCTGAAGTTTTAACAAATTATTTTGCAGAAACAAAAAATACCAAAGCGGAATGTAAAAGTTTCTGAATTATGTTGTTAGTCAATTCTTATAAAAAATAGTTTGGTTAAGTATTGCATATCTGTATAAAGAAAATATTTGCTAATTAGTCTAAGGCTCACCCAGCATGATTTTGACCAATTTTTCATTCTAAGAAATAATTAAAAATTTTAGTGAGACTTTCAAAGTTTCCACTTTGATCTATTTTTTTAAATTGGTGAAATAATGTAATATAAGTTGTTTGCATTATTAAATTACAGGCAAGTAAGTGTCTGTAAATACAATTTCCTTATTAAATGTTACAAATATCTTACAAAACAGTATATTTTTTCATCTTGTAATATTTAAACATTCATTTTACTTTTGGTATCATTAAGCTAGCTTGTCTTACTTATAATTTGAAACAAGCAGAAGTGGGAGGAATAATAAATTTTTGCGAATATGAAAACTCTCGAATCTCCTGAATCCTTTGAATAAAAGTAAGAATAAAAAAGAATGGAAAGATTTAATATCTTTTTTTAACTGAAGTAAAATCTGAGATCTGCATTCAATGGAAAAAATAATTTTGGGATATATTTTTTAAAATTCCTCTATTAAGAAGATGTAATAAAATTCAGTAAGTGAAATACCCAAATAAAATTCTTGAATCTTTATGTTCTCAGTATAATTTGTTTGACAGTTCAAATTGTGTTTCATTTTTTAAATCAAAGCAAGTGTGTGGCGGAGATTATTTCTCTAAACACTAAACTTGGAACACTAAATTTTCTCCAGAAAACTAAAGATTATTGCTTAGGTTCGCCATGAGATGACATTGGTAATAATATTTCACTGAAACTTAAATGTATAAATAATTGCGTAGCTTTCTTAATAAATGCCTCTATTCAGCATTGATAAAATTATTGCTTCCAAGGTTTTAAAGTAAGACATTAATGATTTATTATGTTAGGATTCAAATGATGAAAAAAGCATGATTTCAGTTTTAGAATCTCAAACTGGAACATTTTATGAGGTTCATGGGATTCAAAAACTTCATCCCCACATTCTTTGCAAAAGAAACGTTAAAATTTTTGCCAGCCTTTTTCTCCGACTCTTTTATATTGCAATAAAATTACTATTACTCAAAGTTTCTATATGCCTAGACATTGTTTTGTTGTTGACATAAAAAAAGGCTTTACTTGATTAATATTTAGTATGTTTCTTATCAAATGTGGCATGATTTTATAATTATTTTGTGCATGAGATTATAATACAAATTTGTTGCATTTTTTTTTTTTCGGTCCAGGATATTCCGTGGAGTATATCTTTTTATCGTCTACTGCAACCTAAGTTTGTTCATGATGTCTTTAAATTATTTATTATGCATATCCCCCACAAGGTAATATACTTTATATTTTACTTTTTTTGTATATGCCATTGTTAGAATAAAGCAAGAACAGTAGCATGCAACACAGTTTCCGTATTTCATGAATAGTAACACTCATTTGTAAGATAAATGTGATGGGGAGATACAGTACAAAGTCCAAAATCCGTACCCATCTTGACTTCGTCTATTCCACATTTGGGATTTTTTGGGATATTAAATCATCAATTTAAATCTGGTAAGATGGTATGTAGAAATTATAAAATTAAGAATATGAAATCGAGATTTATGAAATAATGAAGTATTTATGATCTAAAGGGCATCAGAATTTACAAAAAAAAAAAAAAAAAGGCTTAATATTTATTTGTTTATCTTATTAAACATTTCTTTCAGTGTAAATTGTTTAACTTGCTTCGTTTTTTGTGCTATACTTTTTTTTTTAATTCTGTAGACAGACATAATCTTTTGTTTAGTTACATTGTTGAAGTCCTATAACTGCTGTGTCGAGAATTCCGACTAACATGTCAGTCTAAATTTTTTCATTTTCAGTAACTTCTTTGTTGCTTTCTTCACTCTTGGTAGCGGTATTTTCTGGATCTAGAAACATACTGCAGTTTTTGCCATTCATTAATTGATTGATGATTGAGAAGCATTGTCATCACAATCAAAAACTTCTTTTATATCATCTTCATTTATTACCGCTTCTCCACATTTCTTTACAAAATCCGTTAATTGGAAAATTTCACCTTTGTTTTGCGATATCCGAAAACCTTTGAAATTTGAGGCTATCATCATCAAATTTAGCTGTCGTTCACTATACATATTTGGCTATGCATCATGAGCTTGGCCACTAACGACAAGTTGTTCCATTAAATTTTATCTTGCTTCTATCACGCACTGAGACAATTAAACCTGAATTGTGTTAGTTTAGTTATTTATTATACTTATGTCTGTTTCTTGCACATGCTTAAGGCTTATCAGAATTCTGAATAAATAAATTCCCACATATACTTAAGCCGTATTGAGGGCGGGCGCTATATATCTTATCTCCTGATGCTATCTGTATGGGTCCTAAATTCTGCGACTTGTTGCGGCCATTACTGGTTCTGGCTGCTGGTTCTGGCTTTATGTGAATAAAAAATCAGTTATTTTTAATTCAAATAGCCTTAAATGTAATTTTTGGCTCTATAAGTATCATCAACAAAATCTATTTTTAGCATATAGAAAGAAATTTTTGGTAAATTTTTCCTCGTCAATATTTTTTAGCGCATTTAACATGAATCTGTAATCACCGCCAAGTGTAATGTCAACATAAAAGGTTACCATACTCCTTTATTATTCAATTACTAACATAAAATTATTTAGCCATCGCTATGTGAGTCATTACTGAATTTGCCATGTTTTGATAAACATGCGGTGAGGAAAGGAAAGTATAATAAATAATGATTCGCCAGACTGGCGTGAGATCAACAATTTATCTATGTGGAATGCTTCGGTTTGAGATGTGTGCCAAGCACGCATGCGGCAATGGAGCCAAATTACTGATGATAAAAATTTATGCTAAAATCATGGTTTCTTCAATAACGAGGTATTTTATTTAGCGTCAAAGTGAAATTAAGGATCGGGACTCTCTATATGTTTTATTATGCGCGGAGGGGGGATTAAATGAGCAAGTATAAAACCTACGAGAAAAACTTTGTTGATGGTTTTGAGGTCCGGATTTTAGATAATTCCGGATAATGGATGTCCGTATTTTCGATTTTGTACTGTATTATGTACTCATTTGTATTGTGTGTTGCAATATAGTATAGTATGGTATTGACATACTGAATACTGTATTTGCATGTAAATAAGACTCCATTTATTTGCAATATTTTTGCTCAAAAATCTAGTAGTATCAAGTATTTTGATGAATGAAATTGCAGAATAAGAGGGTTAATTTTCATACTATATAGAATAATTACACTATAAATTCTATATAAAACACTATATAGAATAATAGTTCTTAATAAATCACACAGGTTTTTATATATATATATAGTTTATATATATAAACTGCATATATATATAAACTGCATATCTACTGCTAATTATAACAGCCACATTTAGTGATTTCGCTAGATGTGCATCCATTATCTGGTCACTGATATATCTGAAAACAAACAAATAGCAATGTATCCCTAACAATGTCTTTCGTTCACGGCTAATGGTAATGTTATCTTAAGGAAATTTAGAATGAAGACAGATAAACTAGAAACTAGAATTCCCTCTCTTAGAATTAATGCAAGACAAAGCAAATATTCCCCTCCATTTTTATTTCTTAGAATTTATCCTAAAAAGTAAAGAATCATTAGGTAGTAATCCTAAAAGTAAACATATTGTAAAGTCTTATATTCGTGGAGGGCCTTACTTTCAGTTTTAAATACTGTAATTAGTGAAGTAAATGACCTTTTTCTGATGCATTAATTTCTATGAAGCATAAGAAAATATTTCTTATATATATAATTTATTCAGCTTCTTTTTTAAACTGCTGCTTCTAATATGTTAGACCAGTTTTATTAACCTCTTCCTTTGATACTAATTCGGTTTATATATTTTTTGGGATAGATTTCTAAAAAGTATGCACAAGACTTTTTATGCATAATTAGCGTTCTCATTCTTTCTCCCAAATTTTACTAGGTGTGTACTAGTTTTTTTTTTGTTTGTTTGTTTTTTGTTTTGTTAAATAAAGGGAATGGAAAAAATTGTGTCTAGGGGAAATTAGTTCTTTTTCTTAAATTATATTTGGCATTTACTATGCTTAAAATTAAATAAATGGATTTCTTTTGTTGTTTCCGAGAACTTAATTATCAAAATGGGATCAGCCTTGAGAATAGGATCAAACTTTGATTCTGTTTTGCTGCAGTTATCAAGGGATTAACAAAGATTATCGTTAAATGTCTTCATGCAGCTGCTAATCACCTGGTATATAAGTGCCTAGCATTTTTTTTTATGGTAGCTGTATTTTACTGTTTTTTCTCCGTTATTTGTAATGTTTTGTAAATTTATTTCCTTTTCCAGCATTACATTATATAGATACGCTGCTCTTAATAAATCAATTTATGTTATCCAGGATATCCAGGATGTTCATTTGTTGCATGTGCAATCCATCTCAAATTTGGGACATACATAATTTAAAGATTCAACTATGTGTAGCTTTGTGAAAGAAATTAATTTTCTTATTTCTTAATTCATCTTTTTAGTTTGTCAATGCATCTATGATTGCTATTGTTTATGTGTAAAATAAATCAAAATCATAATCTTCAGATAAAAATGTTTTTTTTATAGATAAAGTGAATCATTATCATAATCTTCACAGAAAAATATTTTAAGAATTATATGTACACTGCAAAAAAAAAAAAAAAATTTAAAAAAAAGGGACAGTGCTATATCTCCCGTTCTACTGGGCCTATTGACAAAATTCAAACTGCGTTTTTCATGTCTCGAAAGCGTGACTTAAGATATATATTAGATTTATACATAGCACTATTTCTACATAGGTATTTTGACACAAAAGCGGACTTTTTCTGAAATAACATACCAATATTTTTCCATATTTCGATTCTGCAACTCAAATTATGCCAGAATGCCAAGTTTTGTAAAAATCGTACGAGTAGTTTTTAAAATATTAGCTCTCAAAATTTTAGCTCCTCAGCGTTAATTGAATTAGGCAAATTTTTATTAATATATCTTTTTTTGTTAAACTTTTGTTATCTTTCCTTTCACATTTCAAAATTTAGGTTCTTTCCAAATAAAATTTACCCATTTTTTGTGTTTTATTTTTTAAATTTCTATTTTTAAATAATTTTTAGAAATTTTTTGAAAACAATTTTGAATTACAACCTATAAAATTTTTACCATCATCTTAAAGTAGGTGTATTTCTAAGCATACCTGCAAAAAATTAGACTTTTTTTTTTATTCAAAATTTTCTAAGATATACACGAATTTACATATTTTTTCGTGTTTTGCAATTTGGCATCTTTTTTTTGAGCGATAATAACGCCAAATGTGGTTTATGGATTTTTGTTATATTGAATTGCCACAGCTATTTTCAACCTTAAATTTCAAATAAAATTTTACGGAGAATGAATTATATGAAATTTTTTCCCTCAATGATGCGTAATAAACAGTGCTTAAATTGCGCTGGAGCCCGGCTTCGGTGCTTCTCAATTTTTAAGATAAATTACAATTTTAGCCGGAGCGCACCGGAGCCCTTAATAAGATGAGCTCCGGTACTTCTTTTTATAAAGCTGAACCACAATTTAAAGGGAAAAAATTTAGAATTCCTAACGTTTTAGTTTAAAAATAAGCAGACCTTGCAATACTCTATTTCCCTAGAAATACGAACTCATGAGAACATGAGACGTTCAAGTAAAGTCCCCTCACTCACATGCGGAAACCTTTTCCTTTAAGAAAAGCAATAAATTTGGGGGAGTTTGTTTAGGAACGCCTAAATTTCTTGCCATGTCATTGTATCTAGTGTATTGTTACCGATGCTTACAGTTAGTTATCCTCGCAGGAATTAAAATTTGTGTTCTTAAATGTGCGTTAAGTGACAGCGAGTACAATAAGAGTGAAATACTGAGATAAACTGCTCAAGCACGTCCAATATACACCGTCTTCCCACAGTATCCACTAATGGGGGGGGGAAGCGTAACCAGCAACTTTACATTTAGGAGTCCGATTCATTTACCTCTGACACCCATCTGCTTGATGGCTACAATTATATCAAGAGAGAGCCGCGGTCAAAGAGAACATTCTCTCTCACCAAGATTCCCTTCATTTTTTGTTTCCACCCACTCATACCCTCATTCTGTTTCACCCTGGAATTTTCATCATTGATACTTAAGTATATTTAATTTTTTTTTTATGATAAAAGAATCCCCCCCCTACGATCAGAACTTAAATTGGGCCGGAACCCACCAGATCTCGGCTCCGGTGCTTCTTAGTTTTTGTAATAAATCATAATTCTAGTCAGAACGCACTGGAGCCCTGAATAAGAAGGCTGCGGTACTTCTTTTATATAATTGAATAAAAATTTCAGTAGAAATTTTGTCTTGAAAATTTTATTTTAACAATAAAATTATATTAAAAATTGCGTATTAAATTTCAATTTATCTCTTTACATTTTATTTAATTTTAATTACTTCAATCTTTAATTATTTCAATAAATAATAATTAATTATCTAATAATTATCAATTAAATTAAAATTAATTATATAACAATAATTGATTAAATAACAATTTATAAACATTAATTAGATATCTATTAATTAATTTGATAATAATTAACTATTTAATTTTAAATTTATTAATGAGTTTAATAGTCATTTTATTTATTTATGTACTCTTGTTCCTGTCTGCTGACGGTCTTCCATAGGGCTCCGGCACTTCTAATCTTAGAAATTAAGCCCTGGTAATAAATGTTTATTAATATTATGAAAAGTATTTTTTTAAATTATAGATGATATTATTCAAATTTTTAACTATTTTTTTAAATTTCTCTCTTTCTTCTTTTTTTAAAAAAAAATATTTGTAAGAGTAAATTTTTATCTTCAATGTTTTATTGTCTGCTACTTTACTTTAACTTCATTTAAATCGAATTGTCTAAAACTGAGAACTTTCGTTTGATGTTTATTTGAATATTATGAAAATATTTTATGACATTAACTGCATAATTTATTTCTAAACAAGCTGTTGCTTATGAAGTGGCTGAAAGAGCGGCTGATACTATCATCCATATTTTTAAAGCACAGTATATTTTTATAGAAACATAAGATTTAGAATAATCATTTTTCTAAAAGTCAAATTATGATATAAACATACAACCCTCTAGAGACCAAATTAATGGAAGTTCAATGGTTATGTAGAAATGATCTGCAGCTACTTAATGGCTGGATAAGTCAGCAGGTTCTGTGGACAAGTAAGAATAATTACATATAAACGACACCCAACATTCTGGATTCAATTAACAATGAGAGTACGATGTTTATTAAATGAATTTAAGAAGTTTTTAAACATAAAAAATCAACTCATTTTTTATCCTAAAATGTACTCGTATTTTTACGCCTAGCGTATTTTCATTATATCCTTATAATTCTAATTTAGAATGTAATGGTCAAGAACTGAATTCTAATCATCACTAATATAATAAGTAATTATTATGGTTATTAATAAATCCTTCTTATAAAGTAATTGCAAATATTTCAAAAAACTTTGTCTGAATGCAAATATTTTTCTATTATTATTCTATGCAAATATTTCTAATTTTATATTAATCAAGATTGCACACGATATTATTTATTTGCACTTCAATTCTTACCATCAGCTCTAGTAGAAGTTAAAAATCAATTATATTTAATTAAGAAATGACCATTTAATTAGAATTAAGTTTAGAAAGAGCGTACCGTAACAGCAATTCAATTATTGGCGCCGTATCTTTCACGTTACTCCCGATTGGCAAGCTACATGATTTTTAATGAGTATTCAGGTTTTCTTAGTAACTTCACTTGGAAATCGCGCTTAAACTAGGTTAGTTGGTTATTTGAACATAGAAAGAACATGGGAGCTATTTGGTTAAGATGCTTTCATAGAGAATCTTTGTAAAGAGAACCTAGGAAACTACGGAAACCAACCATGCAGCCTGGGTTAGCCTTTGCAACAAATAATTAGTATTTAACAATCTTCAAATGCTAGGCAACTGGTGAGGCTCCAATTAAATCTCCAATTTAATATTTTATTTGTAAATATTTAAAATATTGTTGTATTATTAGACACAAAAAGCTGAATTTAAGTTTTTTTTAATTGGTTAGTAAACTACCAAGCCATAGTGCAAATGAATATTCAATTTCTTTTGCAATAATTGTATTCAATTAATATTCTTGGAATATGAGTTAAAGAAGGAATGTTCTCGGAAGTTTAAAGAAGTGTTTAAATCCAGTGATATTAGGTTTGTCTTACAAGCTCAGGTATCTAAACGATTCTGCAATTGCCCGAGTAGTTAACTTGAAAATGGCTGTGAATTGAGAAGATGACTTTTAATCTTACGTTATTCAGTGAGAAAACGTATTCCAAATGTTTTGTATTGCATGATAATGCATCTTTTCATTATTCAATAACCAGTCGGAGAACCGCTTGTGTTCCGAAAATAAGTATGTGTACTCAATCGTCCTGCATGTTCTTAAAAATTTTCTTCTTGTGATTTTTTTTCTTTCCCAAAAACTAAAGTTGCCTCTCAAAGGAAAGTTTTTTGACATTGAAGAGATAAAAGGAGTATGTCATCTACTTTTAGAGGCATGTCAAAAACAGAACTCTGCAAGCCTGCTCTTCCATTACATGCTGTGCATTCAGACAAAATTTGCATCAGCATAAATTCTATAATCTATTTTTATTACACTCTGATTACGTTATTAACATACAGTGAATATATACTAAACCTTTTACTTTAGCTTCAGTAATTCGGAATTTTTGACGGAATTGTTGTCGGAACTAGGACTTAGAAGATAAGTCAAATTAAATATTTCGATAATCCAATAAATTCAAGGTCGAAGTTTCAATAGTTTATTTTCGGAGGGAGGGGAAATTTTTTCAGTTTTGGTCCATTATCCTAAGTATATATGCTTTGATTCTTTATTTTTTCCATAAAAGTGAAATTCTTACGCATGGTATACATATAACGCATAGCTTCAAATTAAAATTTAGTAATATACAGGGTGGTTATAATTAAAGTTCCACTTTGAAGCGGTCATAAAAGGAAAACTACTGGATCAAATATTATCAAACTTGGTAAGCGTGTAAAGGAGGTCATGGGAATTTTTTTTCCTCGAAAAAAAGGAAGTTTGAAACCTCACCACCAGGGGCAAAATGGCGCTGTATGCAATATTGTTAAACGAAATATGGGTTGGAATCTAATTTAACCTTTCGTTACACGGGTTTAATATGTTGTATACCCTTAAGAAACTTTGAAGTAAGCAAATTACCATTTAAAGGCGTTAAATTCGATAAAAGTCGAGTGTGCCATCCGTGTAAGTGAGAAATTGGTCCGTGAAAACCACGAATTAGCGATTAGAAAATGTGAGATCGCAAATCACTCACACGAGAGCGTACAATCTGGAAATCGTTTTCTTACAGATCGTTAATTTGTAATTTTTGAAGCCTGAATTCGGCCCTAAAACATGAAGATACTAATTCAAAATGCTTTTAATCGATTTGGGCCAAAGAAATCCCTCATGTTATCTATTTAGTTCCATCGCATTCTCCTATTGCATTCGATTGCATAACAGTCATTCCACACCGTTTGGTGTGGAATGACAGCTATTTTCATAACTGAACCATTTTTCTCTGAAGAGCAGTTGACAGCTGGACCACTGTGATTGCAGCTCGCTTGGAGTCAATGTTAAAATGTTTCGTGATACATGAACTGCAGTAACGTGGCATTTTAGATACTACAATTTTTATGCAGGGCTGGGCCCCACCTCATGTGTGTCGCACAGTTACTTAGGCAGCATTTCACAAATGAATGTCTTATAGGCTGACACTTCTCCTCTTCCCATCAGACCTACCTCAACCTCTGTGGCTTTTGGCTATGGGGTTATCTCAAAAGCACTGTTTATGGAAATAATCTAAACAATTTGGCAGAAATGGAAAATGTGATACACCGACATGTCCGTAACATTCCTCCTGATATGCTAAGAGCTGCTGTTGAGAATGCATGCAGTAACAGGATTTAACTTGCTATCGGAAAATGCTGGATGCTACACTGAACATGCTTTGTAACACATTTTGGAAATGATTAAACACATTTTAAACAGATGTTTTCATGTCTTATTTTATTTAACGGTATTGCATACAGCGCCATTTTTCCTCTGGTGGTGAGTTTTTTTAACACTTTTTTTTTTCCCTCGGAAAATAAAATTCCCATAACCTCCTTTACACGATTCCCAAGTCTGATAACATTTGGTCCAATAGTTTTTCTTTTATGACCATTTCAAAGAGGAACTTTAATTATAACCACCATGTAAATTAAACTTTAAAAGTTTGACAGTTTGGTTCAAATCCCACCTTTAAAAATATGTATATCAATATAAATTTTCATATTAATCCTCTTAGAAAGCTAATTTTTCTCTCACATTATAGGTTGTATAAAGAAACATGATCTTTAATATGATTTAGATAGTTTCAGCTGATATAAGAATCGGGTCACTCGGCGATACAGAATAAACACGGCGTGACTGTTTTATTTCTTTGTCATCTTTGCTTTAAACTTTATTTATAGTTAAAATGACTAGAAAATGAAAAGCTGTCTTCAGCTAAAATGCAATTCATGTAATTGATATTTTAAAAATTTGACAAGAATGCAAAATTTATGGAAGTCTAGCAAACAAAAAATCTTAATTTTCTTGTGTGAGCACTGAAAATAACTGTAGACGGAAAGAAGAAAATTAGAGAGAAAATTAAGCAAAAATTTGCAGACCAAGATGTTTCAAAACCAAGATGATACCAAGATGTTTAAAAAAGTTGGAGGCTTTTGAATATACTTTCAGGATACTTTAGGTGTTCAAAGAGAAAACACTTGGATGTGTACACCAGCAAATAACATCAATTGAGCTTGTGTTAACGAAAAGACAAAAACAATATCATTGCAGATTAAAGTGAAGAGCAACTGGTTTTAGACTATATGGTTGTAAAAATTTAAATTATAGAACATCATATCATATCATAAACGGAGAATGCCATGATTTCTCAGTCGAATTATTTGAAGATTCAGGAGTTTATCCAGTGATGTATGTGGATGTCACCTAAAGGCGTATTTTTTTCCTCCTGATGAAACAGCGGCCGAGCGGTAAAGCCGCTGAAGACTGGTAGTTCGGTACGAGGTTCAAATCCCTCAAACGGACTGGCTGCATGGGCGTTTTCGTGGGTTTCCCCATGTGTAACGTGTATACGAGGGCAGTTTTCCTTAGAAAGTCCTCCACGAAGGCATCCCTCCCCTTAGGCAGATAGCCCTAGTGTGCTTTGTCATAATTAAATAAACCAAAATCTCTTCATGAAACCAGTCTTTCCTTTCATCTCATACCTTCAAAATATTTAGCCTCTAAAGACTGATAAAGCCTCTGATCAAATACTGATGAAATGGATTGAAAAGGATTATTAAGTTGCAGCAAAGCAGGGCTATCTGCCTAAAAAGAAGGATGCCTTCGTGAAGAACTTTCTAAGGGAAACCAGCTAGCATACATGTTACACATGAGAAAGTCCTCGAAAACGCCCATGCAACCAGCCCGTTTACCGGGATTCGAATCCCGGAGTGAACTACCAGTGTTCAGCGACTTTACCGCTCGGCCACTTGTGTGCCTTTATAAAATGGAAGGCGATAACTTTATTTAAAATGATTGTTAGAAATACCAAAATATTTCGAAAAGTTGGATGCTTTTTAATATACTTGCAGAATGCCTAAAGAAAAAGAGCAAGAATGAAGCAGAATGCCTGAAGAAAAAGAGAAGAACAAATAAATTTTTGTGTAAAATTTAGTGTTTGTATTTTTTTTAAATTTGAAACTTTTTAATCTTATGATATTTGATTCTTGCGGTTTCAAAAATAAAATATTTGACTAAAATATGAATAACATTTTAAGAAACCAAATGTAGGATAAAATTGTGTAAAGCAATGGGCACAATGATAAAACTGTTTAAAGCAGTGTATGCAAGTCATCCTAAGTTAAAATGTCGGTTATACATCTCTCTTATTTATATATATCTTTTCTGAACGAAACATTGAAAGGCATGTTAACTGTGCTTTACTGTATTTTCTCTTTTAATATATGCAGTTTTCAAACGCATCGTAGTCTGGGTTACAAAGTATTCTTCTGAAAGAAATTCAATTCAAATAAATAAAATCAAATTCTGGAAAATTTATATTAATAAATATATTTAAAATGCTCTTTGAATGAATAAATGAATAGAAAATTTTAAAATAATTATCTGAAGAGACAATGCAACATTAACAATTAAAATAAAAGTCTAAAAATTTAAAAATTACCTAAAATAGTAACTATGGCTAAAAATATAGTATAAAGAAAACTATTTGGAAAAAAAATAAAATAAATGATGCACCTTTGATTTAAACTACGCAGTTCGAATGAGTAAATAGAAATTTTTAAAACAGTTATTCGAATGAAACCATGGAACTTAAACAATTAAAATGAAATTCGAAAAAGAAAACAATTCTTAAAATTAATAACAAATATAATTAAAAATGTAACATAAAGAACATTATTTGAAAGAAGGAATGATTGGGTCCTTTTTTTCTCTCACGCACTATGTAAAAATGGAAATGAAAATAGGTTGCCACATATTAAGAAGTTCGCCAAGTGAACTAATTTTGGCGCAAACTGAATAAAAAGCGCCAACATAAATTGTTAAATTTCTCCATAAATTTCGCACTAAATTTTATAAAATTTAATTTTTAGGCATAATTTGAGTCTTAGAATCGAAATATGGGAAAAAATTGGTATGTTATTTCAAAAAAAGTCCGATTTTGTGTCAAAATACCTATGTGAGAATAGTGCTATGTATAAATCTAATATATATCCTAAGTCCCGCTTTCGAGACATGAAGAACGCAATTTGAATTTTGTTAATCGGCCCAGTAGAACGGGAGATATAGAACTGTCCCATTTTTTTTTGGAGCAGTGTACATCAGAAATCATATAATAATAATGTGCTGGCAAGTCATCTGATTCATGCAACAAAAGAAGTAGAGATGAACCTCCTCTTTTTCAGTCAGCATTGAAGCCTGAAAATATGGGAAAGGTAATTTGGTGTAACAGTAATACAGTGTAAGAAATATTTTGCTTCCATGGCCAAAAAAGGTAGAAGAGTTGGTCAACATACTGTAAAAAAATAGTCAGCATGTTTTAAAATGTCATAAAGCTTAATATTCTACTGATCATTTTTATTTTTAAAGCCATTTAAAATAAAGATGATTTTTTATAGTCATTAACCAATAGAAAAATGGAATTGTATATTTTTATATAGTACCTTTTGCCTTTTCAAAAAAACTTTTAGATACAAATATTGTAGGGTACCATCATTAATTTTCTACTTTTTTTATATACATTTTATTAACATTTAATTCATTTTTAGTTTTTAAATTAAAATAAAATAAAGCAGCCACCAGCATATGTAATGTAAGAAAGATTGAATGCATTAAAAGACATTTTTGTGTTCATGTTTCTATGAAAGTCTTGCTTCATATTTTCCATCACTACCTCTACACTAAATAATATGTGATATCCTTTTTTGAGATATTCAGAGAATTATATTTTTCCAGGGTAAAATTTGTTTTCCTTTGACTTGAAGTAAATTATGAGAATGAAATTCTGTTTGTGAGAAAAATAACTATGAAATTTTGTTGATGACTAAGTAAATTATGAAAACTATGAAATTCTGTTGGTGAGAAAAATAACATTAGGTTTTCTTGGATACTTGGCTTTCCAATAATATGATAGTAATTATTCTTTTCTATTTTTTCCTGAGCAAAACCTATTTACAAATTAGAATGAATATGTGTTTCTCACACCTAAAGAAGTTTTATTATAAACTTATAACATAATTGTGAACTTAATTATAGCAAAAGATTTTTTGACATTTTTTACAAGCATTTGATGCAAATGTTTTTTTCATAAGTATTCATTGTATGTCATTTAAATATGTATATTTTATACTGATTTTAATTTTTGCTTCCTGTCTTTTTTAATAATGAAGCTTCCAAAAACTCAGTCTTCATACAGGGAGGCTATAAAACTGTGTCTTACTGCTGTTCAAAATCTCCATTCATCATGTCCTGGATATCTTGGATTTTCAACAACTGTAATGCTTGCAAATCTCAAATTGCTTGAAGGTATTATCACGCTAAAATATTTTCTCGAATCAGATCGAACCTTTAGTAATGTCAATTCAGCATTATTTTTATGAGTGTATAAAATAAAAGAACAGTTGTTGCTGTTATTAGGTACATTATACTTTTGTATGTTTTGAAATGTTTTTTTAACTATCAAGGTAAACAACATTTTTGAATAGATTTGAAAACACGGGAAACTTATTGTATTAGTATTCTGATTTTATTTCTTTGTAACTAGGTTAAATTCTTTTCATTAATTAAATATCTGTCATTTTTGATGAGTTTGATTTAGAAATTGTTTATATTATAAATATCACTAGGATTGTAAGATTTACAAAATAGCTTAGTAATGTTTTGGATGAATCAAGTTCCCTTTGTTTATTAGAAATTAAAGAAATCATGATACCTATAAAAGTAAAATTTTGAAGATAAAAACATTAATTATGTTTTCCTAGTTTCATAATGTCTGAGTAATAATTTATGATTGCAATATTTATGTTTTGTTGTTACTAATCTCGCTTGTCTGAATCAGATAATGCCCATGAAATTCATCGTGACAAGACATAAGAATTGCATCTATCATTGGCAAGAATCTTGGGCACCATGCAGGTGACAGTACAAAATTGCTCTGTTCCACCCCCAATTTTGAAGGATAGAACCCTGGGGGACAGGTCCGAGGGTCTCACACCTCTCTTTCCGTACCACAACCTCTGAAGGGAACTTTCGGCTCGCCACATATTTAGAGTGCTCGCATTGTGCACAGACACTACACGTTTACAAACATCCATGCCTTTTGGCTTCAAACTCAGGTGTTTCAGTATGGCAGTCAGCATCGCTAACCACTATCCTAGTTGGGCAGCATGTAATGTTTATTGCTAAGATTTTGAACAAGTTCAAAATTGTAAAAGAAATTAAGTATTTAATGTAGAAATAATTTATACCACTTCATTTTTAGTCATTTAGAAAATTAAAAACAAGAAGGGAAACTAAAACTGATGCCTTAGTAAGTGCGAATTTAGCATTTTTTAAAGCATTTAAACACAGTGTTATGATATATATATGTAAAATATAAAAAATACGATGGCTTTGCTCTAGGCGAACAGGCAATCTCTAATTAACTTTCTGCAATTTCAGGATCTTCCCTCTAGACCAGTACTTTCGAGAACATTCTGGCATGTTATGTAACTGCTATTATAAATGAAAAGTTTGCGTCATATTTAGTCAGATTGCTTTTCTCCTCTTGCCGCTTAAGACCTTTGCTGCCGCTCTTCCTGTCTCTCTTTCTTTGTTTCAATAGTATGACCCAGTAAATTTAAAGTTAATCCTATTTAGTCTAAATTACTATCACATATGTAATCTTGGAGAACCTAAAAGAATAATGATTTGCCATTTGAATTGAATAAAGATGTGGAATCAAAACAGCTAACTTTAGTTTAGCTGTTTTGAGAAGCTTGGCATGAAAAATTTGTCATCATTTCATGCCAAGCTTCATGTGTGTGCCCAACTGCCAAAATATGACACACGCACACACACACACACACACATATATATATATATATCATAGCCCGTGCTTGCTAAAATTTAAAAAAAGAAAGGTTTGTGTAAAATACAAAATCTAACTTTTTACACTGCCTTCCCTATACTTACATGTAGGAAAATTTTTTTCTGAGGTCTAAAAAAATATGTTATTAGTACTTTCTTGAAGTTTTATTACTTTAGAACCATAATCTGGTAATCATAAATAATTCATTGAAGAACAAATATTTTTTATTTTTAATTAATGCAAATATGAGTTGGCTATGATCCAATACTAAAGCCTGCCAATGTTTTTAGAACATGAGTTCTACAAGATTCTGTAAACAAGATCACCTTCTTGAAAACAAAAATTATATTGATAAATATTTTCCACAATAATCTGAATAAAAATAACATTATAAAACCCTTTTCTGAACATTATTTTATTGTTAGTTATGTTCAAATGCAAACATTTTGCTCTTCAATTTGTGTATGCACTGTCCAACTACTATAAATATTTTTCTACTTTCTTGCTGGTGGTGAGACACCACAGTACCTGGCTTGAAAAGCCTACCTCTTTGGAAAAGCGTCAGCTTTTAAACTTAGCCCCAAAGTAGCAGTGTCGATGTTGTGTGTAAATAGTCCAAACTAATTAAAAATAGCACACAGTCCTAAACTGATTATAAGGAAAGAAAGTAAGATTTGTAGATAGAAGAGACTGCAACACTGTCAAGCTGGTTAATAGAGTACATACAATCAAGGTATTACAATTAAAGACAAGTATGAGTCAATAGGGCATCATAATGAATTATAAAAAATTTAATCCTACTTAAACCACAAATGCTAAAATACAAATAAAAATACAGAAAATGATTAAATATCAAATGCAAACTAGAAACACCACAAGTAAAATACCTTGAATATACATCACAAAGTACTTAAATTAAATTACTAGTGTTCCCTTCACTAAATATTTCTTCAAAAATATTTAGCAACACAAAGATTTTGTTTATTGGAGTTCGGGCTCCCTTTATTTCCCTGTCTTCTTGAAATAATTTTAATGATGTCAATGATGGAATATTCTGTAAAATTTCTTAATTTCAGCAAGCACCTTAATTTTAGCAAACACCTTAAATATGTAAGCAAGGGTAGCAGCAATGCTGTTCGAGCTGTTTTCATTTTTCCTTCTTTGATGTTTTTTCCTTCTTTGTTTTTTCCTTCTTTGATGTATGAACTTTAGGTATAATTTGCTAGAACTTCTTCCACAACATTCTTTACCTGTTTTACCACAGTGTCACGACATGGTCCTGAGTTATGAGGTTTACTGGAAAGTTTTTTCCCTGATGTTGAAAGGTTTTTGGGGATTTCTAAATGTTGGCTGCATGTTCGCTTCCACAGTTGCAATTAATGAGCCTTTGAATCCATTTAACCTGGCAGACAGAACTTTTGTTCAGCAGTGCACATTTTATGCACCTTGGAGCAAGTTTGCACCCATCCATAGAATGGTTCATAGAGTTCTACTGGTACAATAAAATACATTAATTTTACATCATAATTTTTTCAGAACCTAGCTCATTTACTGCATTTGAAACAGTGGCATAAGAACTCAGGCCCTAAATTTAATTATTTGTGCAACCTTTAGCATGTTAAATCCTTCCTTGAGAAGTTCCTTTTTGATCTCATCAACTAAATAATCAGAGTGGGCAACCCCTTGATACCTACTTTCAAGGGATTAAATTTCTTCTGGTACACTACGTAATGCTGAACATTATTTTGAGTTAAGTAAGAAGTTATGTTCTAATGATTGTCAATGCTGACGGGGTTAACTTTAAGAAACTCTCCAGAGATGCGTGTGGTAAATTGAAAGGAGGTATCAGATGACAATGTGTTGAAAAAGTCACTGAATTTTATTAGGGGAATAACCATAATCGATTTCATTCTGATAATTGGGGCTCTGCACTTTGTGGGGCTAAAATCTTCTCTGACTTTTTATTATCAATATTTATACTAACATTGTCAGTATCACAAATAACCGTGTCATTACATATAGTAGTAACATTGTTGGAATGACTAAGTACATTAAATTAATTACTAACGTCCAGGTCAAGAAAATTTTTGCTTAATTTGATGGGACATGCAGTATTCCTCGGGAAGGGAAAATTATCCTGGGTACGTTTTTAATAATCAAATTATTTTTCTTTTCAATAGAACCACTTCCAAACATCGTTTGCATGCCCACATCTGCATTTTTAGTAATAAGAACATCTGCATTTTTAGTACCATTGTCTGAAGTCTTAGAAACCTTATTTAAACTAGGGAGGAGGACTTCATTACTGGGGCCAGCAACATTTTCAGCATTTACATGAGCAGCGGATAAACCAACACATTCTGAAACATCAAAATCAATGCGATTAGCTAAATCAAACTTGTTATGAACCTTAAAAAACTCACACTTTCCTCTTATATTTTGAATTTGCGAGTCCATAATTTCCATAATGTGTGTTCATATCATATCCGGATGTAGGTCTTATTCTTGGCTGCATTATCCTTAAAATTTTGGTCCATGGCAAGCATTAAGTTGTCTTCTAATCCAAGCGAATTTTGAAGAAAATCCACTGCATTGATGAAGTCTATTTTATTGTACACATTTTTTCATAAGTAAAACCTTTAACAGATCAGCCTTATTCGTTTCTGTAAGTGGCATCCTTGTAGAATCAAAGGCTATATCTGAATTGTCCGATTCCCATTCAGATATACATTCACAGTCTGAATCGCTAACCACGTCTTTAATAATGAATTCAAAAATCCATGTAATTCAAGAGCACAAGGACTCCCTCAGTGCATTGACTGACTTTAATACAAATTAAATAAATAAAATAAAATAATAATGAATAAATACAAAGTCAAAAAGTTCAAAACCTAATCCACTTGTATACTGAAAGAAGCAACAAGTGATGGTGGATGTGTGCATGTATATGTGTAATAAGACTGCAGTTCGATGATATACGAATGATTTGATTATGAAATGTGGCACAAACTTGCATTAAAATTTTTGGTGAAATGGGACTTCTCCCATGATTCACTCTGAACACAGAATGACAGAGCCTTGCAGATTTCTTCATAATTAGAACTGGCCGAATAAATTTTTCCATTGGAGTCTTGAAACACAGGTATACGTCCTGATCGACTTTGTTTACAATTTTTTGTTTACAATACTTTTGTTTTACAATTATTTAACTGTAATAAATTACTGCGTAGTCATGATGACTGAGTGGAAAAGGAGGAAGAAGACATTGACAAAACTAAGTAAATCACTATCTTTATTTTTAGGCATATCAAAATCACTTCTTTATAGGCAATATACTTTTTGATCATAAGCAAAAAGCATAGCAGCATATAGATGATTGCTATCCTGCCAGAATGAAAGCGTAAGCGAAAAGTGTCGCAGCACTTCAGAGTCAAAAGTTTCAGTTTGGGTTAAAAAAAGTTTTGTTTTACAATTATTTGATTGGGCAAGAGGCATCTGCTTTAAGCGTTACGTAAGATTACATGATTAATTTTAATGATACAGTTTAAACTTATAGCACTGTTTTTAAGATAGATAGAGGAAGTCCCCAAATTAAATGAAAATAAAAGTGGTTATAGCCAATTAAAATTAGAAGTTTGCTTTTATATTTTTTATCTTACACATACATACATACATACATATATATATATATTGTTGCATACATACATATATATATATATATATATGTTGTATGATCTTAAATTCATTTAGTGCGAAATCAAGTTACTACTACTTGCGCAATTGCTGCAAAGTAATTTAATAATAATTTATTTCCTAAACAATATTATATATATATATATATATATAAAATTAAAAAGCTAGTAAGTACTGTTCAGTAAGACCTATTTGTTCTTAAAAATTTTTTGCGCAATATGCTGCAAAATTAAGGAAATAATAATAAGAAAAATTGTAGTGAGCTCGCCAAAAAGTTACCAGGAGCTGTGGCTCCAAGAAATAGTTCAACACAGTATTTAAAAAAAAAAAAAAATGACATTGAAGGGTGAAAAATTAGGCTACACGCGAAATAAAATGTAGAATATAAAATACAGTTAAAATCAGTCGTTGGAAACAGGTGAATGGCAAAAAATACAGTAAAAACCTTCGATGTGATAAGTGAAAAGTTAACACATATAAAAAAAACCGATCGATGGAACAAGTTAAAACAAATAAAAACATATAAAAAATATAAAATTATAAAACGGTAAATGGTAAATTAGCTCAATTCGACTTCCAACCTGGCTTTTCGAGGGAAATTTCAGTTAAACGTCGAACCAAGCTAACTCCATTACGCGTTTTCACCGAAACAGACAATTAAAACTCTTGTGTTACGAAAATTTTTTTAAATTATATGAATTGTCCCAAAAATTTTTTTTGAGTCTCAATTCTCTGTTCCAATTTCCCGACGTGATACATATATATATATATATTGTTGCATCGTTATGAATTGAATGCACAAGTCAAATGAAGAATGAATAAAAAAATTGCTTAAATTTCCTCAGATATTCATACAGTATCTCAATATCTCACAGTAGTTGTCTTTTGTCTTTTAAACTAAAAAAAAAAAAAAGTTTACAGTAAACAACTGCAATTTTCTAAACAAAACTGATTAAAAAGAAACTAGTACTAAGGAATTGAGAGGTTTTCATGCTGCTTATATAAGCTTTTTAAATCCATGAGAATTTTCTGGTATTTTCTCGAAATCAAAAAGATATGTTTTTTTTATTAAATGTTAAATGCACATGCTCTTGTATTTTGAATTTTCCGGCTTAACTTTCTCTGTCACACGCTGCACTGCACAGGGAATAAAACAATTAAATTTATAATTCTACTAATAATAGCTATTTAAATACCAAATCCGTAACAATATACAGTCAAAAGTCTTTAATTCAGACTCGTCGAGACTTCGGCGATTCCGTATTATCGGTTTTTCCGGATTATAGATCATCAGTTTAAATCTGGTAAGATGGCAAGCAGAAATTTTAAAATTAAAAATATGAAACTGTAATTTATGAAATAAAGAGCAGTTATGATCTAAAGGGTATAAAAATTTACCAAAAAAAAAAGCTTTATATTTATTTGTTTACTTTATTAAACATTTCTTTCAACACGGGCATGCATAAAGCATACATTACGCATAGTCGAAATTAGAAAATTGCAACCAGAAAACTATTTGATGTGTATTCGTGATATTTATAATGACGAGGAATTTGATTTAAATCAGATCAAAGACTGAATACATAGAGATGAAATACTACATTTAGTAAGGAATTATAAGCCAAATAAAATAAAAACATCTGCCCTGAAGATAAGGATAGTGCTGACAGATCAACTTCCAGTTCATTGCGTGCCACGTCGTTCCCCCCGCAGAGCAGCGTGAAATTGATAAACATATTTCGGAATGATTAGAGAATCAAAGGATATGCCTTTATCCATTTTTTGCAGCAATACCACTTTTTGTTTGATGGACATCGGAACATGCTTTCACTTTGTAGCTCGAGAATTTTGGTAGCTCCAGAATCGGAAATTCTTTTCGGACATAATCGAAAGTTCAAGCTTACTTTTATAAAATTGCTCTAACAGTCTGCAAAAAATAATAAGCCGGATCCAATTAGAAGATTAAGGAACAATGTAATCTGCAACATTAACTGAAATAGATAATTAGATAATTTTAGCTTAGCTTATACTGTCTGTTATACATGAAACCCTCATGCGTGAACGTATTATGCACATGCGTAAAAGTATTATGCGCAATGCGTTGACGCATGTGCAAAAATTTTGTAGCTTTGAGGTCCGGATTATGGATGTCCGGATTAAAGACTTTTGACTGTACATACATACATACATATATATATATTAATTGAAAAAGAAAATGTAAAGCTAACAATTAATTAGACGTAAGACCTATTTGGTCTCAAAAACTTTTGCGCATAATGCTGCAAAAAGATATGAAATAATAGTAGTAGGTAGAAACATTGCTGCGATCTTGCTAAAAAGTTACCAGGAGCTGTAGCTCCACGAAATATTTTAACGCAGTATTACAAAAATAAAAACTAAGAAGAAATTTGTCTGGAAAAACTGGAAAAAATGTAAACACGCGGAAAAACTGCCAAAATTAATGCTGGAAGACTTGCTAATGCACGAAAAAATTAATCTGACCATTGTGACATGTGAAAAGTTAACTCACATGAAAAATAGATCGACGGAAAAAAATATATAAGGAAAGTACAAATAAAAAACATAGATTGAAAAATGCCAATACATAAAAAGTAAAACTTAAAAATTAAAATGAAGACACAAATTGCAACAATACAAAATACAATAATTAAAATAATTAATAGCGGAAAATGGTAAATTAACCCACTTATACTCTCAATTGGCTTTTCAAGGGAAAAAAACTGATTGTCGAACTAGGTTAAATACCATTACGCGTTTCGCCGAAACAGACCATTGAAGCTCTTGTTTAACGCGAAAATTTTTTTTTAAAGAACATTATTTCCGAATAAATCCTTTTTTGGAGTTTCACTGCTCTGTTCCTTTTTCCAAACGCGTCCGCTGAAATACACATTAGGGTGTCAAAAGCACTTGCAACTCCGAGCAATGTAAAATTAAAATCAAAATCAAAATAGAATAAAATAAATAGCGGTCTGCTATTAGTCAAAAATTACAACAACGTATGGGCTGGTCCTTTAAACCTTAAAGAAGATGGAACTTTTATAAAGAGAATGGTGCTGTAAGCAAATAAAAATGCAATGATAATACAATTAAAATGCAATTAAATCTGTAAGAAAACAAACGTTGCAGGGTCTTATTAGGACCAAAAAACATAGGCAATAGAAACGAAAAAACAGACCTGAGAGGTTCCGTCCTTTGCATCCGAAAAATTATTTTGGAGAAGGGTGCAAAACCCCTCCGTGCCCAAACCAACCTTCCTTATCGTCTAGTGACGTCGTTGGGCGAAACAATAAAATCTGTAGAGGCCAATGGGCTGAGATTGTAGGTTGGCGGGAATTCTTGTCCCCCCTTTTTTTTACAGAGGGTGTGACAGATGAGAAAAGACATGGAAAGAACTCAAAATGGCGTCAGTCAAGTTGTTAGAAGAACAAAACTGTTAAAAATAAGTGAAAATGGCTAATTCAGCTAAAATTACTTATTTTTGGCCACAAAAGAAAGGGTAAATTGGAAAAAAAGTCATTTGTTAATAAAAGTCGTCATTCATCAAGCTAGAGGCCGGTCAAGCTACTATGAAAAATGAAAAGGCCCGATTTTGTTAATAAAAGCAGAGTCTGGCCTTCTAAGTAATTTAAAACTATTACATAATAGTATTAAAGTAGAGTGCCAAAAACTTTGGAGGAAAGAAAATGTTTGTAGAAGAATTAACTGTACATTTACATTTATACACTTTTTACATTAGATAATCTGAATTAGCCATCCATCATCTGCCCTCCAATAGGCTTTAAGCAGAAAATTTCATTATCCAAAACTAATTATTTAAAAATTGGTAAGGCTAATGCCAGCTTTTTTTAAAGTATTTTTAATTATTTTCTTTGGAATTTGGTTATTTTTCAAAATTGTGACGAAGTAAAGTATTTCTTCTTGTAAGTGTTCTGTAGTATTACATATTCTTTTTATTCTATAATTGTGCCTAGTATTTTCGTGCATTAAGCTGCTGAAAAATTATCGGTAAAGACAAAGTGAGAAATTTAGAACGAATTTTTCACAAAGACCAAAAACTGAAATTCATAATAAATTTCATAAAATCTATAAATGTAAAAAATAATTTAATAAATGATAGAACTAAAATACTTCAAACAAGTGAAACCCTAATTAAAAAAATCAATGAAATTTAAAGAATAAAGAATATAAAAGAAGAGGAATTCAGTCAACTTCAATGCCACTTCGTCAGGAGGAGAAACAGTGAAATCAATTAAAATCTCTCTTCCATAAAAATATATAAATATACGTGTATATGTGTGTGTATGTATATATATAGATATATATGTGAGATAAAAGTATTTAATTCAAATTTCTAACTTATCTCTTTAATTATTTCCCCTTTATGTCTTAGAAATAATAAGTGCTTATAATGAACCTCTTTCAAAATTTAAACTTTAATTTGCTATAGCACTTGATTTCTGTATTTTAATGTAGCTATTTCTCCTTTTTGTCCAAAAAGTAATGACTAGTTATAATAAATCTTTTTAAACTGCATCATTTCAAAATTATTCCATGTTGTATGATTTCTGCATTATGCTAATGATGCAGACACTTACATAAAGGCTTGAGTGCATAATAATTTCAGTTTGGAAACTTTCTCTTTACCAGTGGGGATTAAATGTCAACCAAAACTGCATAATTTTTAACCAAGCTTCAACAGCAGATGGGCTTACTGTATCTATTTATCTTTGGCATAAAATAAAGTGTTTGTTGATGAGAATAAAGGAATATTAGATTAGTCCATGCCTTGAAACTATGCATTTACATGCCACCAGCATCCAGATTCTTTCATACATAAGTGAAATAAGGAATGAATTTTTTTGGAGGGGGGTAGAGAGAAAGAATTTTGTTCTGCAAAGTAAATAAAAGATGATCCAAAGGAAAATAAATCAAAGGAAAAATGAAGTGTTACATATCTTGTAATATTCCGTCATAGAACTGGTATAGTAGGATTGCCATTTTTCTGAAATACTCAAAGTGTAATGTAATAATGAAAAGTAATTTTTATTTAAATGAACAAATTAATTAAAATAAACAAAGTATTATTGCCTAATACATGGTTATTATTATATATTCCAGCCTCTATGTAAGCCTTATTATAGTAGTCCAACCCCCTACATGGCTATGATGAGCTTCATCATAGCAGGTATGGACTTGGGTTGAATTACTTGAATAAACAATTTAACAACTTCTTGTAATCAATTTTTTTATTAAATAAAAAATTTCTAAAATTACTTTTGGTGCTATTAAAGTTTTCTTTGTGTACTGCAGAAACATGGCTATCTTGCTACACTTCATATGACACCAAGCTCGTATAAGATGTGACTAGAAATGTGACACTTCATTTATCTTTTATGATTGTTGATTTTATTTCTGTTTTTATTCTGCAGGGTTAATATTTGTCTTTTTTTAATCTTTCAGTATGAATTTCTTGGCTGTTCAGAATATGAACTTAGGAAAGAATATGTATTTACTGCAGCTTACAAAATATCTCTTATTATTTCTAGGAAGTTTACTGCAGCTTTTAGCGTTTTTCCAGTTCAAGTTTTATATGGCCTTATTACCTCTCCAGTATTATTCTGACACATGCACACAAGTCCACAGGAGCCTTTATTTTTCTAACTTTATAAGGTATTTCTCCTACCTTCTTAGTATGCCTTCTTGGTGTAGTGGTCAACGCGTATTCAAGAGGTCCATGGTTCGAGTCCCTGCGAGGGCATTGCTTATTTTTCATCTCTCTTGTTTTGAAATAACCTAATGTCTCTACGGTGGTGCCCAAACTAAAAAGGTGGTGAATGATGATTCTTCACCACCAGGATTTGGGCAATTGGGTACCCTAATCCCCAGTCGCCCTTTAAAAGGAGAAGTATGTAAAATATTTCTCTTGCCTTCTTAGCATGCCTTTGGGGTGTAGTGGTCAGAATGCTCGACGCATATTCGAGAGGTCTGTGGTTTGAGTCCTGGCATTACTTATTTTTCATCTCTCCTGTTTCGAAATAACCTAATGTCTCTACAACTTTGGGTTGTAAACATATCTTCCCCATTATAAAAATGTTTTAAATGATGCAAATGTTCATACATTTTCATTTTTAAATTAGAAAAATCATAGTTTCTAAAATTATAAAATCTAACACTTAATGATCCTCCATTCCCTATACTTATATTTAGGAGAATTTCTGCTCATTATAAAAAATATAGCATGTAGCACAAATATTTAGGCTCTTGTTCAACAAAAATTTATCAAAATATTTAATTTCAAAATTTGGGATTTTTGACATCATTTTCAACTTTATTGTGGAGTTGGTTAAGAAGAAAAGTATCTTGAGGTTAATTCTTTGACTTTTTCTTAATGACTTAGTCGTGTGTAGCATTCTGTAATTTATAATTTTGTCACAATTGTTTTATTGAAGACATTTTCATGTAATTTATAAAATTTCAGATGCTAAAAATTCATTATTAATATTCACATGAAGTTTTATTATTTTAGGATTATCATATAATAAACAAAAATTCATTAAAATAGAAGTACTTTTAATTTATGCGGGTAATGTTATGAGTTGGCTATGGACTGACTCTGAAACCTGCCAGTGTTTTCTAGAATATGAATTTTATAAGACCTTTTTGAAAAAAATATATATTGATCAACAATTTTAATGACATTCTACACATGAATGCCTGTCATTTAATCTATTAACATAAGAAATATTCTTTAGTGATTTATTTTATTTTTTCAAGTTTCAAACAAATGCAAACATTTCACGCTTCAGTTTATGGTCCTTAAATATTGTCTCCGACTTTAAAAATTAAATACTTTGGTCAATTTTTGTAGAATTTCATGTTAAAGGAAATAAAATTTAAAAGTTTTTAGCCTAATATACTTCTAAAAGAAACAGAGATAAAATAAAAAATCTGAAAGGTTTCAGATTTTAAATTGTGTCCAAAGGAGCATTTTTTTAACATTTTGTATGTTACCTTTATTTATTAAATATCATGTTCTTTGCACTTAAACCATAAAATTCAGTTCAAGAGCAATATCGCAGAATAATTTTAAAATGAGCATATCTTTAGAATTTCCGATATGCAGTCTCATGCACTGGAGATAAATTTTTTATTTTTCTGTACAACATTGCTATTGCTTGCTTTGAAATCCTTGAGATTGTTAATAAAAAATTCGTTGGAAGATTTACAAAATATGAAATCAATAATAAAATAAATTCCAAATTTCAAATTTGGGCTTCCAGATGCCCATATTGGCAACAGGATTACGTCATTCAAAATTGGAGGGCTCTATTTAACGTTTTTTAATCACAATGCGAGAATCTTACATACATTTATGCAGATTCTTCATTATTTAATTTCTTCAAATAAAATGCAGGGAGAGAGTATGTGGGGCAACGATTTGAAAAGTTATACAGCCTTTTAAAGTTTTCAATGCAAAATCGCAAAACAAAACAATAGTTGTTCAGGGACAAAGCTTCTTCGGACTAAAGAAAAAAAAATATTCGCCTAGGCTTTCGAGCACAAAAGAGAACTATATGAAGAATAATTCCAGTAGAACAAATATTTAAACTATAGCTTAAGAACAAATATTATATTTTTAAAGAGTTATATTTTTACTGGAACATTTTAAAGTATTTACAAAACAAGGATATAAATATTTTATAATGATACCTTCATGTCATAAATAAAAGTGTGCAATGCATTTTTTACAATTACAGCTGAAGACTGTAATCTCTGAGTTTCATCACTGACATTTTTTGTTTCATCTTTAAAGTGAAGCCCACCAGTGAAGTCGCTGGACAGTGGTAGTTCGATCCAGGGCTTAAATCCTGGCTAATGGGCTGGTTGCATGAGCATTTTCATAGTCTTCCCATGTGTAACATGTATACAAGCCAATTTGCCTTAGAAAGTCCTCCACAAAGTCATCCCTTCCCTTAAGCAGATAGCCCTTGATTGCTTTGATATAATTAAATAAACTAAAACCAAACTTAGGACAAAAATGTTTTTTCTGTACAACGTTGCTATTGCTCGCTTTGAAATCCTTGAGCTTGTTAATCAAAAATTCGTTAAAGTTTTACAGAATAGGAAATCCAAATAAAATAAATTCCAAATTTTGGCTTCCAGATGTCCATATTTTCAGGAAGATTACGTTATTCAACACTTGATGGCTCTAGGTACCATTGTTTTATCACAATGCGAGAAACATACGTACATTTATGCAGATTCTTCATTATTTAATTTCTTTAAATATAATAAAGGGTGATAATATTTGGTGGTAGCAATTCGAAAAGTGAAACAACACTTATAGTGAATCAACGCAAAATGCCAAAAAGAAATTAATAGGTCTTCTGGGCAAATTGCCCCTTTGGACTAAAAACTGAGTTGTATTTTTTGTTTCAGTATAATCCGTTTAACACGCTCTACATATTTTCTAGCTAACAGTTCTATACCCTTAAAAGTGTGATCTGAAAATCTGTTAGCAAAAGGTTCCATAACTGCTATTTTCATTTCTTGATCAGCGGTTAAAACATCATTTACAAAACTCTGATTTGAGTTTAAGAGCAGAGATATTGGAGCTAGGCATGGGCTGAAGAGTGTGGTTAGTCTCTTGAAACCTACATTTCTATATTACTTCTTTGGCAACGACAACTGTATGAGTTGGAGTATTATGACGGAGATGATGATAACCTTGACTGAACATTGTGTGCTTTTAAATTTAGAATTAATTTCAACCACTTTAACCTAATATTTAATAACTCATGATACTCAGTTTTAAACATTTTGGAAAAACTTGGAAAATATTTTATTCACTTAAGAATCACAAAAGAATTAAAATGATTAACTACACTTTCAAATTTACTCAAATTTGGCACTGCATGCATACATGAGAAATTTATAGATGATGTTTTAAATGGGAGGGCAGAAACGCTTGGATACAAGATACTACATACAAAGATTAACTCTTTCGCATCGAGAGACTACCAGATCTGTTTTAATCAAACATCGAAAACGCCCGTGTTTACGAATTTGTCATGGAATGGTTTTCCTCCCCCCCCCGTCTAGTAGCTACAGCATTAACAATAACCTACTTAAGTGAAAAGACTGCTTCTCTCTTGGGGGTTTTTCTGCGGTTTCATCCATTGTGTGCAGTTTCACCTTAGGGTTGGATTGCACCTGCGAACGTCAATAGCTTTCCATACGTCTCCTTTAGTTGCTTCAAAAGAATGATTGACATGTCTCTTAACAACTCGCGAAACCAATCAGCCATACACGGATGTGGAGGGGGAAAGCTCTAGGTAGAAAATAAACAAGGCGCTGGGGCGGTTTGCCGTTGCCTGAATGAACGGGCGTTGCGGGCGACTTCGATGCGAAAGAGTTAAGATACAATAACACGCCGAACAAATATTAATTTAGAAGTCAAACAACAAAAATCAGGGTTATATTTTCAAATTTTCACAGGGCTAATTTCGATAGTTTTACCGAACCATCATCCTCAGCTGCAAAAGTGCAAATGAACGAGATAAGATATAATGATTAGATAAGATAAGAAAGCCTGGACAGGAGATAAGCTACTGCTGCCATCTGTTGATAAAACCAGAACTAAAACGTACTTGGCAAAGGTAGGCTGAAGGCAAAGATGGATTGGAATTAGGTTCGTTAACTAGAACAGAAAGATTTTTTTGAATATGAAATGTCTCTAGAAAATCCAGTTCACCAATGGAAGATGTTTTTTGAATAATTTTGGCAGCAGAAAAATTGAACATGTGATTTTCGCACCAACAATGCTGGGCAACAGAAGACTTCTGTGTTTCCTTTATTCTAACATATGCCTTATGTTCCTTAACGCGAAATTTTAAGGCTCTCTTAGTTTGGCCAATGTAAATTGAACCACACTGGCAAGGAATCCTGTAAATACCCCAGGAATTCATATCTGGAATGGGGTCCTTGAGTATGGAACTCGGAATTTTATTGATGGAAGAATAAACGATCCGAAAGTTAAATTTCTGCAAAATACGCGCAACTTTATAGCTAATTGATGGAAAGAAGGGAATGACAACAGAATTTTTATAATCTCCTAAAACAAGAGTGTGCCTTTTGGTATGTTGAGATGAGAATTTTTTAACTCCTTGATTAATAATGTTATGTGAAAAGCCCCTGTCAATAGCTATTGCTTTTAAATAATTTAGTTCTTCATCAAGGGATAGTTTGGAGGAGCAAACTTGAAGAGCACGGAAAACATAGGAATGAAATGAAGCTAATTTTAGTTTTGTCAGATGATATGATTTGAAGTGTGGTGGGAGGCAAATCGATGAAGGTTTACGTTAAACCGTAGTACTGAAGTTGCATGTGTTACGTGTGACCAGAATGTCGAGAAACGGAAGAAAATTGCAAGTCTCAAGTTCAAAAGTGAACTGAATAGCAGGATCAATGGAATTCATTGTTTAGAGAACTTTATTTAAATCATCTTTATTACCTTCAAACACGGTAAAAGTATCATCTATTTAGTAGAACCATACCGGGAAATTTAAAGTTTCAAACAATTTTGATTTAATATGCAGAATAATGCATGTAGATACCAGTCGGGATGGGACTGAGGGGGCTTCTAATGGCTAATCTGTCAGTTTGCTTGTAATATTTATTTTGGAAAACAAAATGTGTTTGTTTCAAACACAGTTTGAGTGAGAGAAATTAGCTCATCAATTTCGATGCAAGAGAAATGAAATTCGCGAAGTCTGGTTTCTAGACATCTTAATGCACCCTCCACTGGAACATTGGTGAATAATGAATTTTTTAGTTCTGGTTTCATCAACAGATGGTGCCAGTAGCTTATCTCCTGTCCAGGCTTTCTTATCTTATCTTATCTAATCATTATATCTTATCTCGTTGATTTGTGCTTTTGCAGCTGAGGATGATGGTTCGGTAAAACCATCGGAACTAGTCCTGTGAAAATTTGAAAATATAACGCTGATTTTTTTTGTTTGACTTCTAAATTACTACATACAAGGATCTTAAAATTAAAAAAAAAATATATATATATATATTCCTCAATGTATGAACCCCTAACATCTTATCTACTCAGTCAATCGAAATGAAATTTCAGATGTTGTTGTTTGAATGTATGTGCTTGAGATTGTGATAATTTAAAACAACAGAGCTCTCATGGTTATATTTGCAGTGAAAAAATTTTTAAATTTTTGAATGACAGCAGTCACTTTTTTCCTGCGCAAATTGATTAACGTTTTGAAAAACCATAAATGGCATTTAAACTATCCACGTCTGGTGAAAATTGCTAGCATAAAACATTTGCAAAGAAGAGGATTATAAAGCACCAATGACAACACTGAATGGCATGTTGAACGTCTATCTAATATTACCTTTGTTTAATGTAATTTAGAAAAATTACGTACGGCAACAGTGAATGTTTTTTATATTTACTTTTTGAGCTTCTTTTTGTGAGAAAAGGGGGGAAAAAATGGCTTCGCGTTTCATTTCATGTGTATTTGATAATTAATGGGTATTTATCTTATGCCATTTATATTTTTTAGTATTGTTTTGAGATGCTGAAGCTAGAGTTGTCACTTATTAGATTTGTAAATAAACTAGTTGTGTTGTAACGAGATGTTTCATGTAATAATTGATTACACTCATTTCTATTACTAATTCTTCTGATGCTCAAAGGCAAAACAAGACACTGAGAGAAGGTGCATTGATGCACTTTGCGTAATTCACAGGGATACTACAAAAACTGCTGCCCATCTTTTGTATGTACTGAACACCAAAGTTCTTCAGCTTCTGTGCTGTGTTCTGTAGCTATTTCCTTATCGATTCCAGAGTGTCCAGTTGTTGCAACCTGGAGACAAGCAGCAGTGATTTTATGTAGGAATGAGGATTTCACCTTAATGGGGAACATGAAATCCCAAAAACTGTGTTCACTGGGCTTACGAAAATTGCCACAATGTGGCCTTTACATGAAAATAAAGTAATTATATGGTGCAGCAGTGCAGGCACATTCGTTTTTCATTGTAAGTGCTGGGTGTACAACAATGTTGCAGAATTCCAGACTTGCAGCAGTGAAATGGCATTTAATGACATTGTATGATTGCAGGATAGTGCTCCTCCTCACTTAGGCACATGTGTTCGACAAGTACTGCAGCAGCACTTCAGAGACACAGTCATCTCTCTTAACTTTCCAGTTTTATGGCCACTGTGATTCTCTGACCTCACTCTGATGGATTTCTGGTTCTGTGTTTATCTGAAATGCAAGGCATCAAATGCATGGGATTTGTCAGAACTGAAAGATGCCATAAAACGTGAAGGTATAGAAATGCCTCGTGCGATGTTACATTCATCATTGTCATCAACAATCTCTCTCATGTAGTGTGTTATCATGTGTGAATGTGGACACATCAAAAACTTGTAATTCCAATAAAAGTTTTCTTCCCTCTCTTCTCTTGTCCTCTCATTGCTCCTTAGCAATGCTGTTCTTTGCAAATGTTTTTGCGCCGGCAGTTTTCGTCATATGTAAATCATTCCAATGCCACTTAGGGAATTTCATTGCACTGGCAGTTTGGACAGGAAAATAATGGGCTTGCTGGTAAAAAATATTGAAACTTTTTCACTGTAACTGTAACTGTGAGAGATCTATTGTTTTAAATCATCACAATCTTGAGTGCATACATTCAAATAACAATGTCTGGAATTTCATTTAGATTGGTGGAGTGGGTAGGCACCTAGGGATTCAAATATTGGGCATATGTTTTTATGATCATCTTATATTTTACATGTATGTACACTATAATTTTGTTTCATTTATTTGAGATCTTTTACATCAAAGAAATTCTTATCTAGAATTTGTATTTTCCTTTAATTAGGATTAATTTTAAATTATTTTTAAAAATAACTGCTTTATTTTATCAGAATTTAAGAATTTTGTTTTCAGAACTTACAAAGGTATTGTTTAAAATAAAAATTTTAATATTTGTTCAAAGTTTGAATCTGTTTTCTTGTCCTAGGAGATTTTACTGCTGCCAAAGCACTTTTATACGAATATGTGGATAAAGAAGGTAAGGATCCCGAAGGAAGATTGCTAATGGCCCAAATTCATCTGCAGGAAGGAGACTTGTATGCTGCTAGTCATTGTCTTGAAGTTGCCTTAAGTTTGAATTTCGAGGTACATTTATGTAACTTGTTTGATGGTATTAAAGTACACCTTGGGGAAAAAAAAAAAAAAAAAAAAAAAAAGATGGGGGGACAGTTCTGTATTTTGTATTTTCTGTTTTACTGTACCAATTGACAAAATTTAGCTTGCGTTTTTCATGTCTTGAAAGCGCGGCTTGGGATGTATATTAGATTTATATTTAGCTTTGTTCTAATGTAGGTAATGTAACACAAAATCAAACTTTTTTCTGAAATGACATGCTGATTTTTTTTTCCATATTTCGATTCTGCGACTCAAATTATGCCAAAGTGCCAAGTTTTGTAAAATTCGCAAGAGTGATTTTTAAACAATTCGCTCTCAAAATTTTAGCTCCTCTATATTAATTGAATTTGGTATGCATTTAGTAGTATCCCTCTCTCTCTCTCTCTCTCTTTTTTTTTTTTTTTTAATTAAACTTATTGGATTCCTTCCATCACAGTTCAAAAGTTAGGTTCAATCTTCAATCCAAATAAAACTCGCACATATTTTAAAATTTACTTTTAAATTCATAATTTTTATAAATCTTTCGAAAAAAATTTTGAATTATAAAATTTTACCATTACCTTAAAGTAGATGTATTTCTAGGCAAACCTGCAAAAAATTACACTTTTTTAATTCAAAACTCATTGTGATATATTTGAATTTATGTATTGCCGCGTTTTTGAAATTTGGTATATTTGTTGTAAGCAATAATAATGTCCAATGTGCTTTATGCACTTTGTTAAAATTATTTAAAAGAATGAGCAATGCACCTTTTTTTATTCCCACTGGTGCACAATGAAAAAAGGGCAAAGGAAACTGTTGTTATAAATAAGAATTCACGAAGTGAATTATTCTTGGTGCAAACTGAAAAAAGTGCTCCAAGATAAAATTTCTCAGTAAGTTTCTCACCAAATTTGACAAAATTTAATATTCGGGAATCATTTAAATCGTAGAATCGAAATATGAGGGAGAACTAAGTATTCAGAAGAAGGCTGATTTTGTGTCAAAGCACCTATATTAGAACAATGCTATATATAAATCTAATATATATCCTAAGTCGCACTTTCTAGACATGAAAAAAACAAATTAGATTTCGCCAATCGGCTCAGTAGAACGGGATATAAAAACTGACCTTTTTTGTGCAGAGTATGTATTGTACATATGTTTGTTAATATTAATGCACAAGCATTAAAACTATCTCTGTTTTCTGCATATTTGTCCGCTGTGTGCTAAGATTGCGAATGATAGATTTAATACCTGTATTGAAGGTCTCTCTGTCCTATTTCATTTGAGTATAAAAGAGCAAAGAATTTATCTGACTTCAATGATGCTGTGGCAATGCCTTAGTAACAGTATTTCCGAAATGGTAATGGACTATCAAAATCGCAATAACAACCTTGTATTTAGCGTACAAATATTAAAATGTACGCTAAATACAAGGTTGTTATTGCTGTTTTGATTGTCACATTGGCGTGTTTCTCTTCTATTCTGATAATGGAGTGTTTACATAATTGATTAGTTAGTACCTGTCAAAGATAATCTGAAGCCAAGTGACGCATTTGAGCTGCTGGTGTAACATTAACCAGCCATAGCACTTCGTGCCAAAGTCAGCATGGCTCGTCTTGTCTGTAGCACATAGAAGATATATTGCGGCTGTTATTACCCATTAATTTCAAATGTAGTGACAGGCCGACTAAGTTGGAACTTGCAGTTCATTGAATGCTCTTAGAGACATATCTTTGCAACTGCTAGCTCATTCATACACCTATTGCTCCCAGTTATTTATTGTTCCAAGCACCTACAGCTACTTGATATTTATTGAAATTGGACTACCAATACCTGGGAAAAGTTCAGACAAATTCCATTTTTTGTTACAGCATATAGATGGTTGAATTCACATGTATAATGTTTACTTATGGGTTTCTCTCTCTTCAGTACTCTTAAGTGGCCAGTATTTTCTAGGATAGCACCTAGATCCATTGCACTAGATCCAATGTATGAATTGAAGATTTAAATACAAAAAATTAACTTTGTAGAGTTCCTCATTGGTTAATTCTAAGTTACTTTTGAAAGTGAAGAATCTTAAGAACTTGTAACCGAATAATCGCTTGAGTTCATGTGACAGGAAACAAGATGGAAGGGTAAAATAATCCTTTATTATTCAAAATAAGATTTGACAGAACTCCATCTTGGCCAACACTTTGGCATGAACTTAAGAGATTAAGAATTTAACTAAACTAATCTAAACTAAAGAGGTATAGCTGAAGCTATCAAAATTCTAACAGAGTTGGCCCCTTAATGTTAACAGACTGCGAAGCTATGAAGGGCCTAAAGTACGGCTGAGCGTAATAATAGCTTACGAGAGAGTAGCCTAAAAATGTGGACGTGTGCAGCCAGAATACCTCGTATATCTCTCTCTAAGACCGAAGAACTTCATGGTTAAATACTGCTCTTCCTCATTATGTATTCAGACGTGATTCTAAAACTATGTTCTGGCCCGAAGTGGTAAGTTGAAGTTAAGAAGTCAATTTCTAATTACTTTCACTCTAAATCTCGCAGAGTGGGATTTGGAGGGTGACAGCAGTTTTCGCTCCGTTTCGTGTCAAACAACGCAAATTTACTGTCTTGGTAGCAGAACATGTTTCCCACTTGCAATAATAACCTTGGGGAAGGGAGTGAATTGAAGGAGCAGGACGACCCCCTGTCTTGTCATCGTCCACCCAGACTGACCAAACAAGTTTGCTAAGCCAAAGAACATTCTTTGGCTAAGCGCCATTTCAAGCGAGGACAGTCGTAACAATGGATACAGCTCCTTTGCCAAAAGTAAGTTTGCTTTTAAAATATATATACAATTATTTCTTAATATAAATATCTTAATTATTATAAATTATAGTTAGTTTGCTCTTTTTTTTTTAGGTGTCTGTAAATTTGCTTTAAGAGTGTAATGCTGTAACGTAGTTTTATTTATTACGTACTGCTAACACAATGAAAGCTGTACGTATGGATGGTACTTTTTGTAAATAATTCTTAACACTATTTTTATTTTTGAACAATTTACACAAAGCTATCGAATTTAATTATTTAAATTTAGTTTTGCATGCATTCCTATTTCAAATAAGAAGAACAGCGGTGGAAAAAAAAAAAAAATGCATACTAAAGTTTTGATTTTTTTTATAACACAAGTGTGTAAATTATTTGGTAGTATTGGAAGAAATAAAAACCATATACTTTACTGAATTTCCTATTGAACGCATATCGTTTTCAGCTTCTAGTAGTTTTTAATAGATTTTTAACTTTCATTTTTTATAAATTCTGCTTATAGTTTGTGACAATAAAATTCACTTACTGTTGCAAAGTTGAATTTTTCCAAAATATAAATACTAGCACTACCTGGGTCATATCAGCATTCTAAAACTTATATTTTTGCAAATATGTTGTTATTCTCGAGAGTGTAGGTGTAACTAAGGCCTCTTGAACATTCAAAAGTCCGGGAGGCCAATAAAGCTGCTAAGACGGCTTTCCGTTTACGATTTAAAAAAAATCTTGCATTCTTTAAAAAAGACTGAAAGCTTCAGATTTTAAATTACGTCCAAAGGAGCATTTTTTTAACATTTTGTGTGTTACCTTTATTTATTAAATATCACATTCTTCGCACTTAAACCATAAAAACATTCAACAGCAATCTCGCAAAATAATTTTAAAATGAACATATCTTTAGAATTTCCAATACAGTCTCGCGAGCTGGAGATATATATATTTTTTTTTTACTCGTACAGTCTTGCCATTGCTCGCTTTGAAATCGTTTACTTGTTTACTTTGTTAATCAAAAATTCGTTGAAGTATTACAAAATATTAAATAATAAAGCAAATAATAAAACCAATTTCAAATTCAAATTAGGGCTTCCACATGCCCATATTCTATGGAAGATTACCTTATTCAAATTTTGTTGGCTCTAGGTACCGTTGTTTTATTACAATGCGAGAAACATACATACATTCATGCAGATTCTTCATTATTTAATTTCTTTAAATATAATGTTTGGTGGCAGCAATTTGAAATGAAACATATCGGGAATATGCAAAATGCAAAATATATGCAAAATGCCAAAACGAAATTAACAGTCCTTCTGGGAGAATTGCCCCTTTGGACTAAAAAAAAACCAGCTATTTAAAAAAAATAATAAGTTTTGATTTTCTGATGACAAACTGAAAACTTGTATTATTAAATATTCCAGGTAATTCATGCAGATAACTATTTAATGAGAATTCATTTTCAATCAAAGACCAAGCATAAAATTTTAGTACCTTGTCCCATTCTACATAGGTTCTATATTCCTAATACTTGTGCCACAGCAAATTGTCAAATTTATCTGCCCCTTGTCTTTTTTTAAACTGTAGCACAATAAAATACTTTTTTTTCAGGAGGCGTTACATGATAGTTCAAAATTATCAGATTTTTATAACTGCAAGAAGTTTCCAAAGATGCTGTTAATGTCCTAAAAGGTAATTTTATTTTCTACTCTGTTTTAAATTAAAAACTATACCTAGTCCGGATTTTTGAAAATTCCAGATATTCAGTTGACTTTACATGCTATATACATGTATTTATTTTATGCTAAATATGTATTTACTGACAAATATATGTATATGCCAATATATAATATGTACACCAAATGTTTATTTCTTTTAATGCAAATAAGAAAATTAAAAAAAAAAAAAACTATTTATTTCTAAAAAATGTAAGGCATGTTTTTTTCAGACTTAATTAAATAGTAAAATTTGTTTATGTCTAAACATTTTTATTTCAACTGAAACAAAACGACTTTTCAACGACAATAAAAAGTCTATAAAATGTCAAAATTATATATATAAAAACAAAATATCTGGGTTTATTTTTGAAATAAAACATTAATTCTAATACCGTAAAGTACTATTTTGTTTGTTTTCCTTATACACAAAATCATTAATAGTATTCTAAAAGTTTGATTTACTACTCTATCAGCTGATTTGTAGACAGTATGGTACAATTTCTCAGTCTTAGGTGTTTTTTAATCCATTTGTACTTTGCAAAATTCTTCTCGCAACAGTCATGAAAAAAATGTACATATGTATATCAGTATTTGGAACTGCATTCTGAAATTTTATGAACTGCAGAAGTTCAAAGTTACCATCCTTCCACCTGCCTTCGAAAACACTACCGCAAAGAATCCAGTAAATGTAAACGCTGCAAAAGCACAAAGCTGGTAGAATTCTCTTGCGGCCTCCTCGCTTTCTTTCGCTGCTGTTCAAAATTTATTTGCATATGCCATTTTTTCTCAATTTATTATTATTTTGTCTGATTTCCGTGCTATGTTTCCTAAAAGTGATTTTAAAATGTTTGCAAAGAAAATTTACAAAACTGCATACTCGAGTACTTGTCTCGGCATGAAATGAAGCATAATGGTTGAGGTACAGTCAAAGAACTATTAAATTGCGTTTAAAGAATGTTTCCTTCTAAGATAATATGTTGCCGAAAATTTTCTTAACGGAACAGTTTTTGGAACAATTTTGAGAAAATGGGGGAAGGCCAAATTGATTTCAGTAACTAATATTTACTTTATGTAAATTTTACTTACGTATGCTTAATATTATATTTCTTGCTGCTCATTCAGAGTCGTACCTAGGGTTTTCAGCGCCCAGGGACAACTGAAGATTTCGCGCCCCCTACTGCTTCCCAAGGATGGAAAACATTTAATTCTAAAATGCCGTAACATCAGTTTGGCGCCCTTTGGATCCTGCGCCCGGGGACAGATGCCCCTTGCCCCCCTCTAGCTACGCCCCTGCGCTCATTTTAATTTATATGCCCTAAATACCATGTTTAACAGGCTGTTTACTTACAAATGCTTAATATCATGCTTTTTCTCCGAACATTAATGCACATCCCCTAAATATTACCCACCAGCGGCAAAGTCGCTGAGCACTGGTAGTTCGGACCAGAGTTTGAATCGCATGAAGGAGCTGGCTGCATGGACTTTTTTGTGGTTTTCTCCATGTGTAACGTGTATACGAACCAGTTTGCCTTACAAAGACCTCCACGGAGGCATCCTTCCCATTAGGCAGATTTTTGATGGCATGTCAGCAACTAAAGGACAAATAAAGGCTTTGAAAAGCTGTCAGAATTTTATCGAAGCTGTCGAAATTATGCTTGGCAGTAGATTGGATCAAGCTCTGAATACAAAAACAGGTCAATTTGAAACCAAAATTGTAAAAGAAACATTTCAGTATGTTTCAGTCATAAAAACAATTGAAATGGTTTTGTCTAATAGCCATGTAAGAAATTGTATAGAAACTGAAACAATTTCTAATGATAGACATTTAAAAAACAGTTTTCATCTTTTTATGTCCCAAGAATTTTGAAATATGTGGAAACAAAACGCCCTGATCTTCTGGTACCAAGTATTGCTGATTTCAGTGGTAAAAATCTTTAAAAATTCAACGAGGATTATAAATGATAGAATTTAATTAGGATTATAAATGATAGATTTTAATTAGGATTATAAATGATAGAATACTTTAAAACTTTTCTTTGTTTACTTCTTAATTACCTAGAGTAAAGTAATTTTGCATCTATTACTCACATTGGTCTTTATTCTTAAATGGCTTATAGTTTTTTCCTTCTGGCTCTTAAAGATAAGCGGTAAATGCATGTGCCTCTAGTGCCAAAGGCCTTTTTAATGATATTTTTGTAATCATTATGTGATAAACGTGTGTATTTATATATATATAGATGACCTAAAAGCATTAGTTTTGCTCACAGAACTTTTGCTCAGCTAAAATTATTGGAAAGAAAGAGGGAAAAAGGTTTTATTAATTATTAATGAGTAAATATTTGGCATAAGTCTATGCATAAAAAATAATTTCATAAGCTTAGCTATAAAATTCTTTTCATAGGATAATATTTTTAGTTTGCAGTGTATGTATATGTAAATAAGCTATTGATACTATATGTAAGTGAGCTGAGCTGCATATACTTTGAAATTTGCTACATATTCTATCTTGAAAGGTTCATGTGTGATATTTATATCGTTTCAATTAATTATTACATTTCACATGCAATTTTTATCCAGTATATGTCTTTTATATATACTTTTATTTTTATTTTTGTAGGGTAAAGGCAAAGCAAGTATTTTAGCATCAGGTTGTTATTTGAAAAAAAAAAAAAAAAAAAAAAAAAAAAAATCCAAATTCTGCACTTCTAATATTTGCTAAATGTAAGTATTGAGGAATTTTGATATGCTTTGCACTAACTTTCATTTTAAGAGGGCAGATTATATTAAAATGAGCCATTTTACAGCAGTGAATGTATTTGGCCTCATGTGGCTAAAATTCATCTTCTCAGGCTGCTTTCGACTATTGTACCCACAGATGATGCATGGTCATTTAGCTAATTTCTGTAGAATTGGAATTGCATTGATTTGAATGTCACCTACATACTAGCAAATATTTCGAGAGAATAAGATGGTTTGTAATATGTGTGATGCCTTTATATGATCTAAATCTAAAGCATGACACTAATCATATATATGCATGTATATACAGTGAACATAGATTTTTTTTTTTTTTAACGTGTAAGGTGATGGAAAAATTGCTTCAAGGTGAAATTCAAAAGCTACACTTCCAGCCAGACTATAGCGATCATGAAATCAAGAACAAACATCTTTACAATAACAATAGTTTATTATGAACAACAATAGTTTATTATGAAGGGATGATACTTGTTTTCATAAGGAAAAGACAGACTAATTCTCCATATAGTTTGTTCTTTTTACATTTTTATGTACATTATTTATTACATTTTTCATTAAGAAGCAACGCACAGATAGACTATCCTATTTTATATTTGCATCAATATAATATTTACATATTCCTATATGTATTTATACTGCATTTTTACAGAAACTAAAAGCAAAAGACCTCTATGTGAATAAAATTACTAGGAATTACTTATTTTTGAAAGAAGAAAAACTTTTCTGGCGATATTTTTTAATTGGAAAGATAAACTTTCTAGTATGGCTCATTGGTATTTGACTTGTCCTAATAGATAGGTAATGGATGTATTCTTAATAAAGAAATTTATTTTCAGGGAATAGAAGACATGGAATCTCTTGGACCAGCTCAGAATAAACAGCCCATTATAGTGTGTATTACAAGTTCATTCTATATTAAAGCAGTAAATCACTTAAAAGCATGCCCAAATCATGCCATGAAGGCATTTGACATTCTATTTAAAACTAATTTTGTATTTAGCGTTCAATATGCACATACATCAACAAATTTTTATAATTTTGTGGCAAGCCTTTTGTATAATGTCAGCACTCCTAGAGCTTGTGTGGACTCTTTAAATACATGTTCGAGTCTGAATTTATTGCATTTTGTACATGCATTACATTTCATATTTTTAATGTCATTTTAGTGTCATATTTTCCATTTTTATATATGTATATATATATGTACATATATTTCCTAATATATATGTACATATATTTCCTAATAAAGAGTTTTTCATGCAATGCTTGTTTTCACTTATATTTAAAATACTTTGTTCATTGAAATTATTATAATTCTGCAGTTATGGTGATGATTCCTATTCGGATTTAATCAATAAATGAAATACATAATAATTTTCAGCAGAATTATGAAAAATGAATTTTTAGCTTACACATGTGAGCTATAATCCATATTATTTCACTTTAAAATTTATTTTTCCCAAATGAGACTTGGAATTAGCATATATAAAAATAAGTTATAGTCTAAAAGTATATGTAAGCATTTATTCACCTGTAATGATTAATGTATAGGAATTTGTATGCATATAACTTCTCAAAAATAGAAAGCGTAACAAGCTAACTGAAGATTTTAGACTTTATTCGTAATTTGGGGTAATAATTAATTTTAAGCTCTTCATAATTATGTAATAAGAAATAGAAACATTTCTTTTGCAATATTTTGTGCAATATATGAAGCTAAAAACAATAGCATGAGAGTATTTTATGGTTACTTATTTTCTGAATCTCATACATTAAAAATAAAGCTGAATAGTTTTCATGTAAGGGAAATTAAATTCGCATTTGTTTCTTACTTCAATGTATATTAAAATTTATTATTCGATTTTTTATGCATATTATGCTCAAGTAGACAAACTACTAGTAACATCAATTCACAAATTGTATTAATATAGTCACTTATAAGTAGCATTTTAAGAAGTTAAATCTATCAGATTATGATACAGGTTTACTGACACATACATATATGATCAGCTGTTCTAACACATTCAAAATTTCATTATAAAATTTGTCAAGAACTATTTTTAATAAATTACTTTTCCAACTAGAATGATTATTTAATGGAAAATTTAGCTTACAATTTACATGATTACGTGCCCAAATCTTGTGAATAAGCATAATTTGCTTTTTTAAATTAAAATATGTATACAAAATTTAGAATGTATATCACTATATATATATATATATATATATATATATGATTCATCTAAAATGATTTTTTTTTAATTTCTTTTATGAAACTAATCATTTTTTGATTTCTCAAATCAAATTTTGAAAATATCTGAAATATTTATTCAAAGTTTTAAGTACCTGAAAAATCTTATTTTTTATTCAAAAGTTTTTATTCAAAAGTTAAGTTTTTCATTGCGAATATCTTGCTATTCCAGTTTTTATATATAAGTTGCATTGACGTTCTTATTTTTATTGCTTACTACACATAAAGGTAAAATCCATGTTTCTGTAAAATAAAATATATTCTGTGAGTTCAAAGTAATTTCACATCAGAAGTACTGTGAGGAAGTGATAGTGTTAAGTATTTCAGAATGTTAACTACACCGAATTTCCAATATTTTAATATGGATGTAATTTTTTTATATGTATATTTCGTTAGATTTGGAAAGAAAAACTATATGTCTAAACAATGAAGATATGATTGTCTTTAAACTGTGTTTTTTTATTTCAGTGATGGTCTACTTTGATTCATAATCCAGTTTTTATATATAAGTTGCATTGACGTTCTTATTTTTATTGCTTACATAAAGGCAAAAGCCATGTTTCTGTAAAATAAAATATATTCTGTGAGAAAGTGATAGTGTTAAGTATTTCAGAATGTTAACTACACCGAATTTCCAATATTTTAATATGGGTGTAATTTTTTTATATGTATATTTCGTTAGATCTGGAAAGAAATCTCATCGCCAATAAATGTTTAAGTACGTACATAGGTAGCAAATCTAAAACAGATGTATATATCAGATAATTAAAATCACAATAGCATGTTAAAAAGTAGTGTAAAATATTTTTTTCAAGAGATAATATTAACCAGATATCTAAAACAATACATCAGCTATAAAGTTTACATAGCAAATACCAATTTTCAGTTTGCCTATAAAATAATTATATAAAAATCGCACCATCAAGGAGTGAGCAGACTATTATTATAACTCCTTGTAATGTGTGTGGTTTCACCCGAATATCGGGCGATATCTGACTATCGAAGAAGAGCGAACGAAGAAAGGGTCACTCCTGTTTTTGTGTGAAAAGGGACCGCTTTTTACTAGAGTGAAATATAGCTCCTTCGAAGTTGGTGCCATTTTGGCATTAGAGGGAGGTGGGATATCACTCCTTTAGAGTCGGATAGGACTCTTTCGAATTTAGAGTGTTATTGTTATAAGTATAAAGTCCGACATCCGGACTCGTTGGGACTTCGGTGATTCCGGATTTGGAATTTTTCCGGATATTAGATCATCAGTTTAAATCTAGTAAGATGGCATGCAGAAATTATGAAATTAAAAATATGAAATCGTGATTTGTAAACTAATGAAGTATTTATGATCTAAAGAGTATCAAAATTTACAAAAAAAGCTTAATATTTATTTGTTTACATTATTACAGTAACTTCTCTCTGTCACTTTCTGCACTATCAGTAGCGGCATTTTCTGGATCTAGAACCATACTACAGATTTCACCTTTCATTAATTGATTGGTGAGGGAGAACCTTTGTCGTCACAATGAAAAACTTCTTTTATATCATCTTCATTTATTACCGCTTCTCCACATTTCTTTATATAATCTGTCAGTTGGAAAATTTCACCTTTGTTTTGCGATATCCGAAAACCTTTGAAATTCGCGGCTATCATCATCAAATTTAGCTATCGTTCACTATACATATTTGGCTATGCATCATGAGCTTGCCGACTAACGACAAGTTGTTCCATTAAATTTTATTTTTTTCTATTACGCACTGAGACAATTAAGCCGGAATTGTGTTAGTTTAGTTATTTATTATACTTATGTCTATTTCTTACACATGCTTAAGGCTTATCAGAATTCTGAATAAATAAGTTCCCACATATACTTAAGTCGTATTGAGGGCGGGCGCTAGATATCTTACCGCCTGATGCAGTCTTTGTGGTCCTAAATTCTGCGACTCATTGCGGCCATACGAGCCCTGGTGCTGGTTCTGGGTTTATGTGAACAACAAATCAGTTATTCTTAATTCAAATAGCCCTAAATGTAATATTTGGGTCTATGAGTATCATCAGCAAAGTCTATTTTTAGCATATGGAAATACATTTTTGTTAAATTTTTCCTTCTCAACATTTTTTAGCGCATTTAACTTAAAGCTGTGATCATCGCCAAACGTGTCAACATGTAAGGTCATCATACTCCTTATTATTAAATTATTAACATAAAAAAATTGTTTAGGCATCGCTACACGAGTCATTACTCAAGTTGTCATGTGTTGATAAACATGCAGTGATGAAAGGAAGGTATAATAAATAATGTTTCGCCAGGTTGGCGTCAGATCAACGATGTATCTATGTGGAATGTTTCGGTTTGAGATGTGTGCCAAGTAGGTATGCTGCAACAGAGCCAAATTACTGATCATACACGTTTATGCTAATATGATTGTTTCTTCAGTAACAAGGTATTTTATTTAGTGTTGAAGTGAAATAAAGAATCTGGACTCTTCAGATGTTTTATTATGCACAGAGGGGGTAATCAAATGCGCATGCGTAAAACCTGCAAGAAAAACGTTGTTGGGGGTTTTGAGCTCCGTATTTTAGATCATTCCGGATATTGGACGTCCGGATTTCGGACTTTGCACTGTAAATCATTTTGTATAAGACTTTATTTCAGGAAGTGGATTCTTTTATTTTGCTTCTGTATTTTAGATGCTAAAAATATAAAATAAAAGAATTTATTGTGCCTTTTCCAGGTTTCATGAATTTTTAAAGTTATGAGTAGTTTTCTGGGTATATAAATATAAAATATATTTACTTTAAAGTTTCAAATACTTGTTTTTTCCCCCCTACATATGTAATTTACAAGGAGTGTACTTCCCTGTTCAAACTATTTTATAGTTTTAGATCATTTCTTCCATTCATTTTTCATACAAAACTCACGCTAAATGTCAGTATAAAATTTATGTGCTTGCATTACCTTTTTTCAAGATGCATGATTTAATTTTCTCATTCTGTATAATGAAGTATTTGGAGTGTTTGGTTGATCTTTAGATTATAGTAACTTGGCGATTTTTTGGCGAAAATTTGGCGACCAACTCTGCTACAGCAACCCTCTATTTTTTTTTTTTTTTTCGCCGCGATTTTGTCTTTACAAAGTAAAGACATGTTTCTTTTCTTTTTATTTACTGAACACTTTTTACAACAATCTACTAGCCGAATTACACTTATGCTAGAAATTTTATGTAACAAAACTGCTTAATCATGACAAATATTAACTGCAAAATTTGGAAAAAGTGCACAATCGCAAACTCCTTGCGAGTTTTTCAGAATAGCACATACACATAAACCATTTACACGTCGACTTATTTTTACTTAAAAAACATCCCAAAATTGCACAAAAATGGCATTGCACACACTCTTAACTTTATCCATCTACACTGCTATTTTCTCATAAATTACAAAAATTTGCACGAAAATGCAAAAAAATTCTGTGAATCTTTAAACTCGGTAAAAAGCACATATATGAAATTACCTGATCGCGAAAAAGTATATACCCTTTCCAAGGATGAACATTTCCACATATAAAATAAATAAAATATCGAAAAACTTTTACCTCTAAATTATCTATTATATTATAAACGTCACTAACGAATTCATAACGCAAACATTACAAATGGTTACAAATACTTAGTGTCAAATATTTAAATTCTTTCCATGCACGTTTACTTCAACTGAAACGTATACCAAATTCCTACAAACATAAAATTCACAAAATAACTATCATTTAATTAAAATATCACTAAACCATGTACACGTTGACTTATTTTTACTTAAAAAAAAAATCCCAGAATTGCACAAAAATGGCATTGCGCACACTCTTAACTTTATCCATCTACACTGCTATTTTCTCATAAATTAGAAAAATTTCACAAAAATGCATGAAAATTTTGTGAATCTTTAAATCCGGTAAAAAGAACATATATGAAATTACCTGATCGCGAAAAAGTATATACCCTTTCCAAAGATGAACATTTCCACGTATAAAATAAATAAAATATCCAAAAACTTTTACCTCTAAATTATCTATTATATTATAAACGTCACCAACAAATTCATACCTCAAACATTACAAATGGTTACAAATACTTAGTGTCAAATATTTAAATTATTTCCATGCACGTTTACTTCCACTGAAACCTATACCAAATTCATACAGACATATAATTCACAAAATAACTATCATTTAATTAAAATATGATTAAATTCAAAAACACTACTTAAAATATAAATAAGCACGTACATTAAATTAATAAAAATTAGCTTACAATCCTAATTACTTTAAACTAAATCATTGCTAATAACAATTTTCCAATAATACCATATTACTTTATTTACCCCTTACATTTAGAACAATGCATAAAAATAATATCCTCAAATAATTAAAAATACTAACTTACCTAATCTTCTTCAGAATCTTGACTACGTGGCCGATAAACTTTTCGTATTTCCTCCGCTAAATAAAAAGCAAGCGTATGTGCGCCTGTTTCAGGATCTTTAAAATCATACTTATAGTTCACAGCAAGGTACCAGGTAAAATAAATAACTTAATAAAACATCTTTACTTCTATCTCGCACAACCTTAAAAAAACACTTATTACTACCCCTTTCAATCCCACTAAATACCCATTTCGAATTCACTTTAGTTAGGGCCATTGGATCCAAAAATTAACCAACACTGTTTCACACAACACAGAATAAAGCTAAATACAAAATTTCCAGATTTCCCCCCTTTTCCGATTAAAGAACTGTAATTCGTCCATTAATGTCACGTGACATATCTCATGATCTCTCATTTCCCTCACACAAAATAATGCGTAATCGGAACTGAGTACTTCTCACATTGTTACCAAAGTCCTAGGTAGTAACCTTTATCGCCTCCAAAATGTCGCCAAACTACCAGTTACCATATTCCAAAGATCAGCCGAATGTTTCTTAGAATTAAAAAAAATAATAATAACTCAAAGTAAATACTTGTTTAAATTGAAGTCTTAGATATCATGCATTGTGTTACGATATGCTACTGTGATAAATGAAATTTTAAGGTATGTATATGCATGAAAATTAATTTCAAATCTTTTTTATTTTATTTATTTATTTTTTGTAAAATGGGGTTCTTTAGATAATTTTATGGATTAATGATTATTTTTCAAGTATTGTACTTTATAATGATAATGTTTAAATAATGATGCAATAAGTGCTTTTCTAAATCAGTAATGGATTGTTTGTTGATTTTGAAATGTTTCTAGTCATTTAGCTTATAGAAATGTGGTATATTTCTGATTTAGTAGTTTATAATTTATTTCTGAATTGCAGAATTAATATTTTACTTCCCAAATTAATTTTCAAAATCTATTTTATTTCATAACCCTTTCTGATTATTGTGCTCTTCTATATTTTGAATGTTTACTGTGTTTTGCATTTCATGTCTGTTCCATTAAACTGATTTAAATTAAATTTTATAAAGATTAATACTTGTTTAGATATTTTTAGTAATTCTTTTAGATATCCCCCCTTCGGTAAAATAAGCATGAGCCGTTTTATGAGAGAGGCCATCTTAACATGCATGCCTTAGAGTGAAATATTGGAAGGCATTTTTTTAATTAATATGATTTTAGAGATTTATTATCCTAATTGCTTTCAAACCACTAGAATTTTATACAATTATGTTAGTATGATTGCTACCACCAAAAGGCATGTGAAGAACTCAAAATGTTTGACATTGGGCTATTATTAAATGCATCAAGGAATCGCAACATGTCCAAAATTTGTTTTTGATTAACCTTATTGCTTAAACTTGATTAGAAAACATGCTATACTGCAAAGCCCAAAATCTGGGCATCCAACATCTAGACTATCAGCAATTAATTTTTCTTTTCTTTTTCTTATTTTTTAGGAGAGAATTTGCTTTTCTTTACAAAGACTAAGAGTGGATAATTAAACAGGGTTCATAGCAGTCCTTACTAGTGCTTTAAGTCCTTATATTTGAAAATAAAATATAAAGGCCCCTATAGGTGCTTACTTTTTCTTTAAAGCCCTTATTTTTTTGTTTTTAGTGCTTATTTTTTGCTTTTAGTGCTTTTTAATGAATGCACATTTTTCCCCTGTACCAAAGCCAAAACTAAATAAACAACTTTTCTTCCTTATATGCAACGTCAGGGGGTGAATCATACTCCTGGAAATTGCTTCCTCCCTTTCTCTGCATTAACGTAACCTATGGTACGCATGAGAGTACAGACAGGTGCAAATTCCGGTACATTCAATATTCTTTTCCTCCCACCCAAATACTACACACGTTTGAATTTCTATCAAGATTTTAATAAATTGCATTCTCGTTCCACGTGGTCAGTTCATATTCGTGTTTATTATGATCGTTATGCTTATATTATGAGCATATGCATGAATATTTATAATAATATAGTTGCAGTAACTGCTGAAGTATAGATAAACTTCCAAAAATGGGTGTGTTTTTACACAGATTAGCTTTCTAAAGAATACTATTCGGAATGGCTTAAATAAAAGGAAAGTAATCGAATAGTCAAAATAATTTCTTTTTTTTTTTTCTAATACATTATACAGTACGGAGGTTGGGAGGTTCTCCCCTTTCTCCGCAAAATCTCTAATACAGTCAAAAGTCGTTAATTCGGACACCCATAATCCAGAATGATCTATAATCCGGACCTCAAAGCTAAAAACTTTCTGCGCATGCGCCGCGTTGGCACATGCGCACAGACGTTTTACGCGTGCGCGTAAGACCTTGACTACTGCGCATATGCGTGTGCGCAAAGTGCAGAATATGTTTTCGCCTGCGTGTTTAATGTATAACTGACGGTGTAAGCTAAAATTATCTAATTATCTATTTCAGTTAATGATTGCATTGTTCCTTAATCTTCGAATTGGATCCCGCTTATTATTTTTTGCAGACTGTAAGAGCAATTTTATAAAAGTAAACTTGAACTTTCGATTATGTCAAATAGAATTTCCGATGCTGGAACTTCCAAAGGATCTACAAAACGAAAGTATGTTTCGATGTCCAACAAACAAAAAGTGGAATTGCTTCAAAAAATGGATAAAGACATGAAGAATGTGACAGAGAGGTTAGTGAAAACGAAAAAATTTCGATTGACAAGTTAGTCGGTATTCTCGGCACAGCAATTAACGGGACTTGAACAGCGGAACTTTGTAACTGAACAAGAAATTATGTCTTGTTATAGAATTAAAGAGAAAGTATGATCACATAAAACGAAGCAACTTAAACAACTTACATTGAAAGAAATGTTTAATAAATTAAACAAATAAATATTAAGCTTTTTTTTTTTTTTTTTTTTTTTGTAAATTTTGATACCCTTTAGATCATAATTGTTCTTTATTTCATAAATTACGGTTTCATATTTTTAATTTTAGAATTTCTGCATGCCATATTACCAGATTTAAACTGATGATCTATAATCCGGAAAAATTGATAATCCGGAATCGCCGAAGTTCCGACGAGTCCGGATTAACGACTTTTGACTGTATTGAAGCAGCGGACTTCTTTTTTTGTCACTGTCCAATCTGGATTGAATAGGACTAAAAGTTTTTGCGGTCTACCCAACCTAAGCGAAGATTTATTCTATTCTGGAAATTTAAGGCAGTCTGTTGAAAATTAGAATCAGAAACACCTCAGATTAGTAAGTCTCTCTCTTTTCCTTTATTAGTTCTTTATTCTCTGAATATCGGCAGCTGTTGATTCCGACTGCGTAATATCACATGTGGAAGAACTACGCCGCACGTATTGCGCAATAACGTTTGCAGTATTTTGCAGCGATAATTAATTTTGATGTTCACTCTGAGATTTGTTTATGAACACTTAAATGAGTTTTACTGTGCTTTCTAAGCAGAATATTTCTCAGATCCGTTGGTCTATTTTTATATGATGCACATATCGAAATGTCAAAATCATTTATTTAGCCGAGAAATCTAAAGAACGGTTACAATTTCCACACTCCTCTTTTTCCAGTTACTATACGGAATATTCGGCAATTTCTGAGTATGCGGGTTAGCTAAGCTTTTATTGTGAAGGGATGACTGCATGAAGCAATTTCCCATCTTCTGATTTCAGAAATGTGCCTCTTTTTTACTTAAATTACTTTGCTTGGAATATATGTTAAGGGAAAACTTTTATGCAATGAAAATTTAGAAAATGTTCCAAATTTTGATTTAAGTTAAATTATTTAAATATTAATATAAGAGGAAAAAAAAATTGTATTTATTATTAGGTCTCAAATGAATACAAATAATATGGCTTATTATTATTTATTTTCTATATTTTGAACTGAAATTTCATCATTAAATCTCGTAATATAGTTTAGTTCTGCATAGTTTTTTTTTGTCTCATTGTAAACTAATTCTGTAAATTGAACTGTCATTTAAAATTATAAAAAAAAAAAAAAGTTAATTGTTTTCCATGGTTGAGGTAATGCTCATTCTCTTAATAAATATTGCATTGCTCATATTTTAAATTACAAGTCTTAATTTTTATTTTAAGGTTATGCAGTTGTGTGTAGTGTAATTAGACAGGTGCTTATTTTTTCATTAAAATGTCCTTGAAAAGTGCTTATAGGTGCTTATTCTTTTAACTAAACTGTGGCTATGAACCCTGTTAAATACTCAAGAAAAAAAAGTGTGGTATAAGAGTGATTTTTCTCATGATGAATAGATTCCTGCGTGTCATTGGAATTGCACCATGGCCCCTGACAATACATTGTTTTACATACTAATGTTGATGATGACCCCACTTTCAATTCTTGAGTGGTTGTGGGAGGGTTAGAATTTTACAACCTGACTTAATAAGTGAACCCCAAAGACATATTTGGATTGGGTTGTTGCTTGTTTTTGTTAGCATAGCAGTGGAGATGGGAGAAAGATTCTGACGAACATAAATTCAGTTAACATAGCAAATTGAACTCTTCTTTTACTTTCTAATTCTATCCAGCTTTTTTTTTCTTTCTGGTTATTATTAGTAGAGCTATTTTGTCAAAATGCAAATCTGAATTTTTGAATTTGTTTTAAAAGTTTCTAACTCTGGAACTGCAGTGGGATTTGCATGTTTCAATATCAAGCAAGTAAAATGTAGAATTGCTACAAAAAATAGATAAAGGCATATCTTGCTCAAAATTATGTGAGGAGTATGTCCTTGGAATCTCGTAAAAGACAGGAAAAGGAACTGTGTTTGAATTTTGAATTGAATGTTTTGTGGATTCTGACAAGTGACTCATTATGAATAACAAGACAATCTTTCATTATCCTAAAAGTGACGATTATGATAATTTAATGAATTAATTGAGATAGTGGCACAGTGAGGGCATGACATATGCAATTCAAATGCTAATGGCTGAAGTAAAAATGTTTCACAAAAATCACTTAAAAATCTGGGTGCACATATTCAACATGCTAACTAAATTTTAAAATCACCATAGTAAAGGCTGTTGAAATCTTCAGGCAAAAAAGCTTCAGCTGATACCGAAGCACCTGAGCAGTTTGCAGATAAATTCATCTAACTCCTTAATGGTAAAAAATATCTTCAGAATAAATTTATAATGTCAGTGAAACTGGCCTTTTCTAGCAATATATAATACAAAATATTTAAGTACCTCTGTGGAAAGGCTCCAACTGGTATCAGAGGTTCCAAAGCGAAACTAGTGATTTTGGCGTATGCAAGTATAAATGAAGAAATACTCGACTTCAGGCATTTGAAGGAGAAAAGGTGTTCTCCGTTATCTTGAATTCCTAAAAGAGCATGAATGACATAAATATTAATGAATGACTGTGTGAAAATCATTCCATATATGGAATGAGGCTTAGCAGCACTTGAAATTAGTTTATTTACTGTGATAATGCAAAATTTGCCCTTATTATACACCACTGTTTGGCACAAAGTTCATTTCAGTTTTTAGTAAACATAATATCTCGTCATATTCTTTCCTCCAAATTGTACATCAATCATTTAGCCAAGAGATATCCAAGTACTGAATAGCAGATGTAAATTTTTATAATCTACTAAATTTTCTCAACAGTGACAGGACTTTTGAAGAATTTTTGAACTATTTGAACATAAAATCTGCTGCATGGAGCATGGCTGTATGTATAAGTCATGGGAGTTTTTGTTTGCAGATGTTTTTTAAAATGCTTGGTATAATTTACAGCCAGCTACCATATTTTATGGTGATAATAATGGTAATGATGATCAATGTGAATTTGAAGGTTTTCAAATATCACAAACAAAGGCAAAATTTACCAATTAATGGAATTTGTGAAAAAATTTGGAGAGGTAATAAGGATCGAAGGTGATATAACAGAAGCTTTCCATTGTGATGACGTGCCCTAATCATCATTCATCTAATACAAGGCAAAATCTGTAATATGGGTTTAAATTTGGAAAATATCACTATGGGGAGTTAAGCAAGTGACAAAGTGGATTCTGAAAACTAAAGTTTGTAAATTGAATAAGAAATTATGTCTGTCTATAAAATTAAAGAAAACGTATTTGAGCAAGAAAATGAAACAGCTTAACCCTTTGACGCGCACAATATTATTTTTATAATTTTTTTAACTAAAAACTCTAGAAATTGAATATTATGATCCTAGAGACAAATAATATATGAATTAAAAATATCTACTCTTGCCCATTGTTCTGTGGGTGGTGGTCGCACTGTGAAACCACCGCGCGTCTAGGACTTTGAAACTTACTGATGTAGTAGAAAAAAAAAACTTACCATTTTCCTTGCGCATTTCCAATAATGACGAAATTTACGGATTTAAAAAAAAATGTATGCAAGAATTGCATTATATATAATGTTTTTACATTATTTTACTAAGTAAATCGTCAGAAAAAATTAAAAAATAAACATTTATGTAATTTTTCTATAGCAGTGAAAATATAAGTACCTACATAATAAGGACATTTAGATAAATGGATTAAAAAACTAAATAAAAATAAGGATATATATATATATATTAAATTTCAAAGAACAATTTTTTTTTTTTTTTTTTTTTTTTTTTTTTTTTTTTTGTGACACTGTTCAAAGCATGTTTTGTCTCTTTGGTACATGCATAGACCCACATTGCACATTTCGCTAATACATCTTGTTCTATGAGGTTTCTTCCTTGTGCAACAAAATGTACACTGCCTTTTATTTAAATTTCACTGGTATATGTCCAGCGTTATTTAGTTTCTTTTCATCTGGCACATGAAATTTATGGTTTTTTATGTTACTGGGGGGGGGGGGCTTGGTCTTTTTGGCTTTGCACGGATCGTTCGTTTCCCATTCGTACTTATTTTATTCGTATTTCATCCCAAAATATTCAGAAAATATTTTTAATTTAAATAAAACTTTTACTCAATTTCTATTTTAAATTATAGTAAGTATATTTACATTAAATTTAAACCACAGAAAATAATTTATAAAATCACAATACTAGCTTGGGGAGCATGTGTGTTGATGTCAGAGAAAAGTATTTGGAAAAGAAAGACCTTTTTACTGGGCAGGTGCATGTATTGTTTAGTAATAAAATAACTCTGTGGTTTCAAAGCCCTTTATCTATATCCGGGTAAAAATAAACATTCCTATTTGAAAAGCAAGCGAATGCCATTGAGAAGCAAACGCCAGTGGTTTCAAGGCGCGACCACCAAGCCTCTAGAGGATTGTAAGCATTGTGACATAATGCTCTAGTGGCGCACTGGTCGCGCCCTGAAACCACATAGCAAATGCCATACATATAGAGGTTTTTTTTTTATATATGCAGTTTAATTACTGCAATTTTTTATTGTTTATGATAGAAATCATGATGTGCGATGACTAACTTTTGAAATTTAAAGTTGTTTATATTAATAAAAGGAAGTTATTTTGTCTCATCGAAAACGAATTTTAAAAGGAATCCGATCTGAAGTATTAATACCTAAAACATATATGATTCTACAGTCATTTTGTGTTATTTGGATGTAAAAGATCAGTAATCAATCCATTTGTACTCAAAAGTTTCGAAAAAAAGAGGAGAAAAAAAATTCGGAAAATGGTGGTTTCAGGGCGCGACCATCGCGCGTCAAAGGGTTAAACAACGTACTTTGAAAGAAATACTTAATAAAAAATTTTGAGCTTTTTAAAATTTCTTTTAAATTTTGATTCTCTCAAAGTAAAAAATGCTTCAATCTTTTATTTCATATTTTTAATTAAGTAATTTCTACTCATCCATATGGATTTAAATTGATGATCTAAATCTAGAATCGTTGATGTTCTGACAAATCCTGATCTCTAACTTTGTATTGTATTTACTTAATATTAAATGAATAATAAAAATAATTGTGCCTTTCTTTTTTATAATAGATACGAGAGAATTTTGATTACCTGCAAATCAAGGCTGACATTCAAAAGCAAAAAGGACTGCTTACAGATGCAGCTGAAACACTAAATTTTGCTAAATCAATTGCTTTTCCTAAGTCCACTGGGAATGGTAATGCATTGTGTCTTATAATAAATTTTAAGTATTACAAATGACCCTATTGGGATGCTGTAGTATTTTTTCATGTAGTGTGTAGTATTATAAGTCTTTTTTTTTTTAATAAATTGTTTACAATTTTTGTACTTTATAATGTGTATTATCAAAATATAATTTTTTAATGTGTACTTTATATATATAGTATATATAAGGTAGTTCTCCCACCTTCTTGGTGTGCCTTCATGGTGTAGGGGCTGTACGTTGAGTCGGTATTCCAGAGGTCCGTGGTTCGATTCCCCGTGAAGGCGATTGCTCATTTTTTATCTTAGCTGCTTTCAAAAAATCCTAATGTCTCTACAGTGGCACCCGAACTAAAAGGGTTGTGGATGATGACTCTCCACACCCAGGATTTGGCGATTGGGCCCCTTAAAAACCCCAGTTGCCCTTTAAAAGGGGGAGTATATAAGGTATTTCTCCCACCTTCTTGGCGTGCTTTCGTGGTGTAGTGTTTCTGCACGCTGGGCTGGTATTCCAGACGTCCGTAGTTCGATTCCCGGCGAAGGCGTTTGCTAATTTTTCATCTCTTGTGTTTCCAAAAAATACCTAATGTCTCCACGTATATATTAATTTAAAGTTTAAAGTATGAAATTACCTTATCAAGCTTCATGTTAAGAGGATCATAAGGTATGTTTTCTTTTAATGCTTGTCACCTGAATGCTGTATCATTTGTTAGAATATTTTAACCTTAAATGTGTGATAGATATTTTCTTTCTCTTTTCCCTTTCTTATTGTTGTTAGAAAGAAAATGGTAATCACCTCAAAATATGGTGATGAATAGTTAAGGAAAGAAAGACTGGATAGCCAGGTACATTGGATACAAAATTCTCTAGTTCTGACTTATCTGTAATCTCAGATGTATGGCTCCAGATTTGGTGTATCCAAATAATTATCATTAAGAATGTACATGGGCTATGTGTATTCCCTTATGTATCATCTGCCAAGTATGTACATTTAAGGGGTCAAATGAATATCTGACAGGTTATGGAAGAATGGAATAATAGCTCGCATTTGTGTAAACTTAGATTTTCCTGAAAATCTTATGATGTATGCATACTTTTCTGGAGAGAAGAAATATTTCAAGTGTAATACTCTATGACAAGGGTTCTCAACCGATGGTTAGTGTACCACTGGTGGTACGCAAGAGAAAAATATGTGGTACGCAAAGAAGCAAAATATTTTTAACTATTAAATTCAAAAATTAAAATTCTGACATCCTGATTGGGGTTTTTCTCCAACACTCCTAAATTTATGCGATCTGAGCTTTATTCAAAGTCAATAGCTGCTTATAGACTTTAGCAAGAGGCGAAAGATTTGTCTGCATGGCAGTTTTCATGGTTCTTCCTTGTTGTACATTTCACAAATATTCTTATAACCCTAGACATAATTTTCCATAAATGATGTTTTTAAAAGGTGTGGTAGAAATGGATGCTGTGTTTAATAGAAAATAAAAATAAGTTCCTATGAAAAAGATAATAGTATCTCATTACTTCTGTTAGAGTTTATCAATTTATTAGCATGTCAGCACTTTATATGTTGTCATTTCCTAGCTCATATTACTCTATTTTTAATGAGAATAATTTTTTGTGTCAATTTGCTGTCTCCAACAGTAGGTATTTTGTCTTCTTGTTGCTTTGTATTTCTTATTTTTCTATGCGATTTGAGAATATCATCGTCTGTTTTTGAAGAACTCCTACATTTAAATATTTGTGAAAAAATGATAAAACAAACCTAGATTTTCACAATGGAAAAATGATTAGGATTGACTAAGCAGAAAAGTAATGATTGATAGATGTTGGATCCAGGACAGTCTACTAGCGCTAAGAATATTCAAAAGAAAAGAAAAATGTTTCTAGAAAATATAATGAACGTCATATTTCCTTTAGATTTACTTGAAATGGAGATGAAATTAGCCCTCAACCTCAATGTGTTGTTTTCAGTGACTATTACCCAATTAAAGTATGAAACCATCGTTTCTTAAAAGATATCTTGAATCTAAGCATGCCAATTTCGAGAATAAATACGAAGAGTATTTTAAGAGGAAATTATCAGAGTTAAAAAATAGTAGACAAGTAATGAAAGGTTTTGTTACTTCAAGTGAAAAAGCTTTGGAAGTTAGTTACCTGGTAAGCCTAAGAATTGCTAAGACTGGGCAGGCTCACACTATTGGAGAAACTCTTGTATTACCAGAAACTTAAGATACCGTTTTTATATTATTCAACGAAAAAGCGGCTAATGAACTAAAAATATTCCTTTATCTAATGATACAGTAAGTCGACGAATTCATGAAATGACAAATTCCATAAAAGAGATACTTATTCAAAAAATAAAACACAGTGAGTATTTCGCATTTCAATTGAATGAAAGTATTGATATTATCAACTTTGTTCGTGATACTACGATGAACAAACTTCATGATAGAGCAACTGCAAGTGAAATTTTCAAAGTAATTGACATTATGTCTGAGAATGATATTCCTTGGAATAAGTGGATTGTTGTATGCAGTGACGGAGCTCGGGCTTTTGGGAAAACATTCCGGAGAGATTTTTCAAATAAAGAAAGTCACACCTGATACTAAATTTACAACGAATTTTTGATTAACAAACTCAAAGATTTCAAAGAGAGCAATGGCAAAATAGTACAGAAAAAATCAAGATTTTTATCTCCAGCGTGTGAGACTGTGTATCGGAAATTATAAGGATATGCTCATTGTAAAATTATTCTGCGATATTGCTGTTGAATTGAATTTTATGGTTTAAGTGCTAAGAACATGATATTTAATTAATAAAGGTAACACACAAAAGGTTAGAAAAGCTTCCCTTTGGTTGTAATGTAAAATCTGAAAGCTTTCAGATTTTATTGTTATTATTATTTAATATTTCTATTCAGAAATTGAAAAATAATCATTGTAAAATGTAGTGGTGATACTAAATATTTTCAGTTTTTGTTTAGATGGTATGCACTAATGATAAGGTTGAGAACTGCTGCTGTATGATGATTATTTAATTATTTGAGGTGGATTATCATTAGGTATAGCATGTCTTTCTTCGTATGTATGATTTTATGTGTGTGAGATAGGTTCATTCATATCTTTTGCTGTGCCATGTCAAGGCAACATATAATCATGCCCTTGTTCTTTGAAACATCTGTGGATGTTAAGACCTATTCAAGGTATTGACTAAAAGCTCATTGCCCTACTGCAGAAAAATGAACTTCTTATGTACAGAAAGATGGTGTAGCATTGCAACATCTTATAAACAGTTTCCATCTTGAAGATGCTAGAGAAATTGTTTTGTGGAAGAATCACTTCAAAAGTGGCTATCAGGACATCTGTATCTATTTTCTGAGAACATTCAAAACAAACTATGTACATAAAAAGTACAGCTTTTGAAAGAGTTAAAAATGAACATTATTATTGCCATCCAGAGTATGGATTAAAAAAAAAAAACTTTGTAAGTTTGTTAGAAACATTGTAAAAGACGTAAACAGATGAATTGAATTGAAGAAACATAATTTCCAACATATGTTGAAGGGGGTGTCTCATAAATAATGTGCACTTATTTTTTGTTGCTATTATTGTACAGTTATTTGTACAAAGGTTGTCTGTTATATAAGTAAAATCTTGTTTATCTCAACTGATTGGGGCAGAGCTATTTCAGGTAACACATTTTAGAGTAAGCTATGAAAACTACTTTTGACAGGTAAACTTAGGAATAAATATGTCACAATTTTTAAACAAAAGATGTATTACAGTGCGTTTACAGATCTGTGTTACTTAAAATAATGAGTGATCTTTTGAGTTGCTGTTTTACAATGCTTACCAACAGCTATATAGCTACGATGTTTCACAAATGGTAAATTGATAAATCATCTCTTTTATAGCAAATATTACACAATTCATTATTTTTGCATGTAATATTCTGAAATCATTGTTTTCATCTGTTATTTATAGATTTACCTCTAAAAAAGAAGGATGGTTTTTTGAATCTTGTAATTCAGTATAACTTTCTTGCAACCTTTTGGTTAAGTGGGGCTTGTATTAAGCAAAATTTGGTTAAGCAGGATTTTACTGTATTTTACACACATGATGATAAACAATGAGAAGAAAGTTAAGAGCAAATTAAGAAAAAAAGTACTGATCATGAGTCAAATGGCAAAGTGAATCAGTATACAACAGTATTTTGAAAAAGGGAAATAAAATAAACCAAGAATTCTTTCATAAAGAGTAGCTATGTATATGGCTTATCACATGTAATTTAAATAGAAGTTGCCTTGATGACAAGGTACAGAAATAAACAGTAAATTAAATCTTATATTTTACAGTAATAAGCAGAAAAGTACATAGCAACATGAGATAGAAAAACAAAAACTTTCAAAGGAAAAATGTAACATAAAGATAACCATCAATTGCAAAATACTTTGTGCAGATAGGAATAACAATCTGTTTATGTATATAATTATGTACATAAATAAATCTATCAAAGTATAAAACTAAAAATAAAAATAAAAAAATAAATTTGAGGACAAAGAAATTTTCATCAGGCAATTTATTCTTCCTTTTGTGCAATATCCCTCCTCCCCCCCCCCAAAAAGTTTAAAAAAAATTCTGAATTACAACCAGAAAGTTTTTCTGGAAGGCCATTTTTAATCAATAATATATGCTACTATACTAGCAAAAGCAAAGAAGAGTAATATGTTTTACAAAATAATGACACACTTACCTCATTCAAAGAGTAGAAGCAGATATTTAATAATTAAAGATTAATCAGTTATAATGGCTGTTAGTTCAGTTTTCTATTACTTAATGCAACTTCTGTAATTTTTGGTACCTATTTTGTGAGGCATCCTGGCCCCCCAAAATACATAGAAGCATAAAATTGTGTATTTCTGTGCTGTGTCGGAAAATAGTATGTTGATATTTGATATGAATCCATTATTGCCATAAATCTACACTGGTCATCAAAATTAAAGGATAATGACAGAAATAAAACATAACTAATACTTAATGAAAATTCATTAATAGAAATTTTTACAAAAGCATTAATTACGATAAATTACAATGTTTGGTATTTGATTATTTGCAAAATATTGAAATTCAAACCAAATTTATGCAAATTTGAAAATGAGGGAAAAATTAATCACCTCTTTTAGACAAAGTTTTTTTTTAATATGGTGTATGGTCAACTTGGACAGATATCCATACCTCATATCTTGATTTCATAGACTTTACCAAAGTGTTGATCAAGTCTTGTGGAATTGTCTGCCACTCTCCAAAAATTTTACCTTTCAGCTCCTAGAGGGTCCAGGGAGGAATTTGGTGTGCTGGGAAATTCGGCATCCTAAGGCATCCTACACATGCTCAATCAGGTTCAACTCGAGTGAGTGAGGTCGCCAATCCATTCAAGTGATATGTTCTAATTGCAAGTTTCTGACACCACATATGCTAAGGCTGAGCATTGTTATCGATTAGCAAAATCTTTGGGCCAACAGCACACCTAAATAGTCTGACTTAGGTTTCCAATACCTCATTCACATATCTCCGAGCAGTTAAGGAAGCTCCTTGAAAGATGTGCAGCTCGATGCAGCCATTTGTCATGATCAACCCAAACCATTAAACTGCAGTCGCAGAAGTAGGATATTTCACCGACAAAGGAAGGCAAGTTGCATGTTCGTTCCTCTCTCCAGATCAAAACAGATCTAGAATTACTTTTCAGTAAACAATACTTGGGCCCATTTATCTTGGCTCTATTGAATTTGACGATGGCATCAATTTAAATTGGCCTTTCTGGAAGCTGGAGTGTGTGGAATACAAATGATGCATTTTCTCGCATTAAGCCTCCGTGCAGCAGTAGAATGGCTAATTTGTGTTTTCTATGGCAGCCTGAAGGTCTGAAACCAAATTTCTTCTAATAGCTTCACTGTTTCTTCGAGCCGTGAATGACAGAAAATGGTCTTCTGATGCTGTTGCTGCTCTTGGTCGCCCTTGACCAGGTTGTCAATCTACTTATCCATTGCTTAATAAGTGGCTCCAAATTCTTGATGTAACACTTTGAGGAGTATTAAAATCTTGGGCTACTTCCATTTATGTTTGACCTCTCTCGATTCTATCAATAATTCACCACATTTGACCTTCACTTAAACGATACCTTTGAGCCATAACTACTGAATACTGAACACTATGAGAAACCACATTCACTTTAAACAACATTACAGACTGGAAATTCAACCTGCATTCATTGCCGACCACATTGTCAATCACCAAATTTGCACATTCCCGGGGGATAACTTATACACGGAAGTGCAATTTTGTTTTCAATTGTATTTTTATACAAATAATTACAGCATTGGGCATTGGTTGCGACATCAACTTAGTGAGCATATTTTTTCTCATTATCTTTTAATTTTGATGACTAGTGTAATAGTCCACTTCATTTGCACTGCCCGTAGTAAAGTGTGCAACTTTGTCTGAGTTTTTACCAGTTATCTGCATGTGCAAATGAATTAACTATGACCCATTTATAGAGTACAATAGCTAAACTTAATGTCTTTCAACTAATAACAATGAATGCTATGGCAAGTGAAGAATAACATTATCAGTGCTTAAGCTTTTTTATGTGGATAATGAAAGCAGTTACTTAATTTTGCATGTTTTCTTTCTAATATTCTATCCATTAGAAGTATGAAATAAGATTGGTTGAGTGAACAGCAGCATCAGTATATATGCTAGTTGGCCTTGACATAAAGGATCATGTTATAATTTTTTGGAACTTAATGTAAATTGCCAAATAAACAGACAAAGAAATTAACAGTAAAATATTTATTGATGTGTACCTACTAGGTACAAACTGAAAATAATTGCATATTATGCATTCTACAGCTTTCAGGTAGAATGTTGTGTGAAGACTTGATAACAAAAATATTTATTTAGAAATAGTTCTTACAGATCTAATTAGGTAATCTATTAATTTGTTCCAATTCTACTCTTTAACCGCTTCCCTTACAAATTTGTTTGAAAAAAATCATCAAATTTTTTAATTTTATTATTAAATACAACGAAATGAAACAAATCAAAATATGTAGGTTTTAAGTTGAATTTTTAATTTTTTGAAGGTGTAAAAGCATTTTGTTTTAATATTAATTTACTAACCCAAATTATCTTGGGCAAACGAAAAAAAGTTAAATATTAGTCTTTGTATGATAGTTTTTCAAACAAGGGACAACACAAAGTGATACCTGACATTCTACACTCTGCTATGTGGTTTCTTTTCTTACTGGTATACCGCTGTAATCTCTTTCAAGGGTGCCCAAAGTACACTGTCTCGTTGGATTTGATTTTTGTTTTTTGATTTTGTTCCCCCTCTTCATAATCACTATCTGAAAAATCATCGCTTTTGCTATCTTGCATCATTGCCATTATTATTATTATTTTTAATGCATGTATCCTTCTTTATGCATCCGACATATACTATACAATAGGGAAACAGGTTACCAGTCCCTCCGAAAGAACCACGCAACCAACAAAATTTGGCAAACTCCCAATCATGCTGAATATTTCCTTTCATTTCCTTGAGGCCGAGTAAAACAAACCGTGGTAAAACAAATCGTAGTAACAAATTCTATTTCTCCTGAGTTTTCACGGGTTAATAATTAACTGCAATATATACGAACCCGAGATAACTCGGGATAATCAGGCAAGCAGTTAAGATTAAATCTCGCTCTTACCAGATTAAATCTCACTGGCTAGAACTGTTCAGCAGTTTACTTATATACTAGAGCTGAAGTCTAAATTTGGTTTTTAAAGCTGAGCAAAGTACCAGTGTTAACCAGTGGTAGTCACTGAGCTATTCATTTCTAAATGGATTTATTTTGATAGTATTGTAACCACACATCTTCTGTGCATACTGAAATAATTTGAGAAGTAAGTGACATGTTTCAGAAAAATAAGTGCAAAAAAGGTAGAATTGCATAAAAATTTAATTATTCAATAAATATCATATGTAATATTTTACAAATGTATCAAAATATACTTTTTTAATGAAGTCGCTGTTAACCTATTTTTATAGTAACAATCATGTCTATTTTTATTGTAACAGTCATGTCTATTTTTATTGTAACAGTCATGTCTATTTTTATAGTAACAATGACAGTTCAAATGTATCATTTGTAGATATTCATACGCTAAATTTAAGGTCTTTGGATTTTGGAATACTTTATTTTGTGTACTTTCATACTGCAGAAAGTATATATAAAAATAATTTCTACTGATCTAATTTTTAAAGAGGGATTTTTATGCTGTAATGGATTAGTATTAAAATTGTAAGTTGTGTTTGCTGATGTGATTTTTCTTGGAATAACTGTATTTGCGTTTAATGTAACGTTTATTGATCATTTTTTGCTTTATATTGTATATTTATCTTGTTTTGCAGATAGTCTGAGATTTGTTAAAAGGATACCTGTTTCCAAAAAAATTAATTTATTTGTGGAGCTTATAAAAATTTACTGTGATTTGAATAAACAGGTATACTATTAAATTAAATTCATTTATTGTTGATGATTTGTTCTGGAAATTGCTGATATTTATCTTAAAGGCAAAGTAGATTGTAAATTGTAGTTTACTACCAAAAGAGGATACTTATATCTATGCTTGTAATATAGATAGGAAGCCATTATTGGTTGACAGTTAATAAGTAGTATCAGTAATGAAGGAAGAAGTAATCAGTTTATTAGAAATTAAGAGACATCTAGCTTCAGTTAGAAGGTAAATACTTTAAAAAACAGCCACCAGCTAACAGAATTTTGGGGGAATAAGTAAAAAATGCATTTTTAATGTGGCTGAAGAAATATTTCTTCCTTTTAAAGTGTATTAAAGTCGTTTCAGTTGGAAAGTTATTAAAACCATTTATGTACTTTGTTATATGTCTTGAATTTATTTCGAATTTTGTATCAATGATAATCATTTTAAGAATATATAACAATTTTATATATATATTTTTTTGTTTTTTCTTTCTTTTTACTTTTGTAGTAATGCCATTTCAACATTCCTATCACAACTCTTGTAATTTAATGAAATGATACATGAAAGTGGGAATGTAGTGATACTAAATAATATATTCACATTTATGTTCCTATATTTGTTACATACTGATTCTGGATTTATAATTCTGTTTCAGTAAATTCAAAATGAAGGTTCTTCATTTCACAAAACTTTAGGCACTTTCTTTGACTTCCATTATGATTTATGATTGCATTTAGATTTCTGAACTGAATAGTTGATTAACTAGGAGGAAGTTTCCAGAACTGATAGGATTAATTGGGTGTTAATTAATATTGTAAGCATTGTACTTAGCATTTCATGATGTAAACAGACAAAAGTATTGAATGGAATAAATTAAATTGTACAGGAGCCTAGCTTAGTTTTTGAGATAAGTCATGATTTTAGCTGGAGTGCACTGGATCCCTAAATGAAAGGACTGTAGCACTTCTTTTATGTAAGTGAACCATGCTTTCAATGGATAGTTTTTATTTTGATAACAAACAAGCCGTAAAAATCCGATTTAACTTCTGAATGCATGCCTGTCTTTCTTTGGGGAAGAAACACTTTGATGGAGGTTGAAACTTTTAGGGAAAGAAAATCTGCCACCCATATGTCAAAAGTTTATTCTCCAGGAAGTGCAATGGTTTTATGACAGTAGGTAAATTTGTCACTTCTGAAAGTAATAAAAATGATCAGCATGTTATGTCCAGTGCCAATAACTTCTCACTGGAGAATTCTTGCAGACTATTTGAATAATGTAACCAAATATGAGAGGTCAAAATTGTCACTTGCAGAGAGCCTTATGTTTGTTTTCACATTGTTATTGGGTCAGATTCGGGAGAAATTCTTTCCTGCGTCATAGTTTTCTTGGGAGCTAGAGTTATATCAGTCAGGCATCAGGGTCAGAAAGTGTTGGACTCTTCTCTCTTTGTTTTCATACCTATAACACCCTCTTCATACTCTGCAGTGTTTCTATCGTTCTCTCTATTTTCATTGGTGACGCTTTAATTGTTTTACTTTTTTCCATCAGTGTGCTGAAAAAGAATTAAAAAAAAATCATCCTTGGAAATAGTACATTATACCGCATATTTAGGGCTTAAATTCAGCAGGAGACCAGCTGAGTTATATCTTAGATTTTGAATGAAACTGTAATTCCAACCTGAGCCCCAAATAAGATGAGTTTTTATTTTTTTATTTAACTGTTTATCGTCAAGAATTCATGAAATTTTTATCTATCTCTTTATATTTTATTGAATTTAAATTGAATTATTTCATTATTGTATTTATTTATTTATTATTTACCTTGGCAGCCTTTTACTGGGCTCCAGCACTTCTAATTTTAGAAATTATGTCCTGCAAAAGGTAATGCCTAAAACCTACCCAGCAAATTACTAGATTATTAACTTATGCAGTTGGGAAGATATATTGTGTTTCCACACCATGCTGTCATTTTGGGTCATAGTGTTGAAGCCATGTTTCATCTCCTGTTACTAGTCATGAATACAAACTTTTATTAGAGTTTGTAATGGAGAGCATTTCTTGAGAATATTCTACATGATGTTTTTTCATCTCTGATGACAACATTCTGAGAATTCATCTGATGCAAAAGAACATCCCCAGCTTTTCATGCAGGACTTTTTTCCATTGATACAGCATTGATGCTCTTTTGCATAGCAATCTGAGGAGCTGCCTCTTGTCTGCTTTCCATCACATATCATTGCAAGCTTTCTTTAGTGGGTATATCCACACTTCAATCTAATTTGAGATCATCTTCAAACATTACTTTTCCCTATTTAAACATTCATCCCACCTTCTGACATTGGCATAAAAATATACTGTATTACCACACACTGCAACCACACATTTATGAATATTTATGTTTGTTGTAAAGAGCTTAATCATTGAACTTTGTTTCGTATTTCCAGCATTGAGAGACATAATTGACTGACAGCATTCAGTCGCCTCTAAAAAAATCAAGAAACTTATTTTTTGGTGAATTCATTTTATATTTTCAAAGGATAGTTCAATCATTTTACCTTATTTTGTTATATGAATACTCCTTGTGTGGGTAGTTGATGTACTGTTATAGGGTTCTTTGATAAAATAATAGTAATAAGAATAAACTTTTGATTTAAATATAGTTCAAGTGGAGTTTTCCATTTCATGTACTTGTGCATCATTTCATAGTTTTATTGTACTTGTGCATCAGATCTTGGTTTTATTCTACTTGTGCTTCGATTCTTAGATTTATTAGTATATATATATATATTTATTATTTATGAGACAGAAATAAAAGAAAATTAAATTGGCAAAATTGCCTTCATTTATATATTGTTGATTTTAGTAACTGATATAATTTACATATAGTATTATTTCTGTGCAATGTATTCTGTTTTGATTATATGCTGCATTTAAATATATCATTTTTTAATGGAATCTTTTTTATAGTTTTTATTTTATTTATGTGAAAGAATTATCAAAACAATGTATTATGAATTGTCAATGCAATTATATATGCATGTTTTATTACATTTTAGGCTCTAGCTAATGAGGCTATACGTGAAGCAACTGCATTATTTCGGGAAACAATGGAGTTTGATCGTCTTCGATTTGCAATTTCATATTTTGCAGTATCTGGAAATGATATTGAAGGTGCTTTAAAAATACTAGAGGAGATTAAACCTGGTAAACCCTACTATTTTGAAGCTTTGCAACAAAGAGCTGAGATATATCTAAATCAAAAAAAGAACAGGATTAAATTTGTCAATTGTTACAGGTACTCATATTTTACAACTTACCAAATAATTTACATTGAATAGTAATACTGGTTTCTAAGCATAAAAAAAAGCTGGAAGTCATGTTTAATCTAAATTTAACAATTTGATAGATATAAAATATTTGGTAAATTTATGTGAGTTTCTATTACATTAGGGAAGCTGTGAAAGAAAGTACTACTATCGAGACTTTAAATTTATTAGGAGATGCATATATGAGAATAATGGAGGTACAGATTTTTTCTGTTTAAAAATTAATGAGGCTAAATTTGATAATGTATATTATATTTAAAAGTCTATAAAATATTTTATTAACATGAGCTTTCATTTTTTTTTAGCCTGAGAAAGCAGTTGAAGCCTATGAACAGGCTTTGAAGCAAAATCCGAAAGATGTTGAATTAGCAAGTAAAATTGGAACAGCTCTTGTTAAAACTCATAACTATGAGAAAGTGAGTAAAGTTTTATTAATTAAATTGCTAGACTATGTTATTTAACTACTTTATCTAATTAAAAAAAAATTAACTTATTTGGTTTAGCAAAGTATGTTTGGGAGATTAGATACCAGAAATAATGTGTTTATTATGTGAATAATTTTAAAAGAAAGTTCATAGAATAAGTAAAACATATTTTGAAAAATGAAGAACAGTAATATAATAATTTGTCACTTTTATATCAGTGCAGTGGACCAACAAAAAACGATACATAAACTTTGTGCATAAGTGATGCATAAATGAGACTCATAAGTGGAAGCTAGAGTAACATTAGGCAAACTTAGTTTGAAGTCCTTAATAAGGCAAGAATAGCAAGAGGGAATGGGACTATTCGCCGTCGGGCCAGTTCGCCATCAAGACATATTTTTCTTTACACGACTGTATTATATCTTGCCGTATTGTAATAAGTTGATTTAAATTAATAACTGTTTAGTTTAAAAACTGAATTGAACTTAATAAACATTTTATATAAAATAATATATAAAATGTTTTTGTGTACAGTTTTATTCAAATACACCATTACACATGATATATTAATTTTAAGAGAGTAAGGTGCTGACAAGCTTCCAAAGTAATTCCATTTTCCATTCAGATTTCATAAAAATGTGAGTTTTCTGCTTGTATGAGTGATTTTTCTGAACTAGACAATTTAAATTTTAAGAAATTTTTACGAATCATGTAAATATTGTATCTGCATAATTTTAAAATTGATAATATAACTTCTGTTATATCAGAAGTTTAATCTCAGTTTTCTTTGACTGACATAACTTTCCAACTAACTATGTGTAATTTCTTTATATCTCATGCTTGTAAATAACTAAATATATTAAAAGTAAACTTTGTTAGGTATACAAAAGGTAAACAGAATTATTAAACTAAATAAATTTAATACGAGTATAATACGGCAAGATAAAATACAATCATGTAAAGATAAATATGTCTTGATGGCGAAACGTCTACAGTGAAATGGCAACGGCAAAAAGTCCTAGACCCTAACACGAAGAGTGAGAAAAATATCAATGATGAAGTTTTACTAAGTGAAATTTAACATGAAAGCTTAAATAACTAAATAATCCAAAATTTTAAATTACATTATACCACTTTTAAATATTATATTTTTTCAAAATAGGGTCAAGTTGAAACCAGTTGCTGTTTTTGCCTGTTTTTGAAAGCAGACTTTTTAATTTTATTGAAATGAGAATATGCATCATCAGATGCATCACTTACAAGGTAGATCTTCAACCTTAAACTTCAAATTGGTTTGAAAAAAAATACAGTTGATTCTTTACATTTTAGAAGAAATATATCAGTTAATATTAAATACTAAATCCTTATGAATAATGCAGAAAAAAGATTAAAATTGAAATATTTTATCATTGAAGTTTTGATAAAATTTTGAAACATAGCAAAACAGCTTTGCATTGCCAAATGTGTAAATATTTTTAACTGTCTATTTTATCGCTTTAGCAGCTAATTTTTAATGTTATCCTGAAAGTACAATATAATTTAAGAATAGTGAATTTATTTCATGAAGTCAAATGCAACCAGCTAAAGATAATGAATTAAATTTCTTAGTAATATGTGTTTCACCAACTTTGTACGGAATCTGATCCAGTTATTGCATCAGACTGAAGTTTGCTTCACTTCATTTTGTCTCTTATGATAATGGAATTCTTTTATTGTTTTACTTACTTCTCAAAATTTTTCATTGGCCAAAACATTTAACTAGGAGAAAATAACTGTCATGAATTCGGTCCCAAATTTTAGAAAAGAGAGTTCCTTCCTTGTATATGTGGGAATTTTGACTTCATTGATTTGTTTCTTACATTATGATACTTAGGGTCTAGCATGAGCTTAGTGTCACCATGTCAGTATATTCACTCTTCTGTGCTGTAGAATATCCAGCAGTTGGGGATCAAGAGTTAAAAACCAGGTAATAACAAGTCTCTTTATGGAAAATATTTTAGATGGACTCCTCCCAAGTAGCAGTCAGAAATGGAGCAGCTTCATCTTTCGTTTAAAATAACATTTAAGTTCTTTTTAGGAAGTATTGTTTTTGATACTTTTGTATGATCACAGGCCATTTCTGGTTTGTAAATTAGGAGTAGTACAAAATGGCTGGTTCTTGGTCAGGATCTTAAACTCACAGGTGCAGTGTGCAGGCATAACTAGCTGATGACAGGGCATTACCAGTGAATTAAGAGAGACAGTTTGGTATCTGGATAGTAAATTTATTTGCCTTTAGTGTGTGTTTCCCTGGTGATTGACACAATGGCTCAAATTTATGCTATTTTTTATTCCCCCCCCCAAACATGGAAAGTTTAATAAAAAAAAAAGTTGTTGACCAGGAGTGAAATATCAAGATATATGATTGTTCTAGTGAAAATGTGGTAGGATGAGAACTTTCGAATGAATGAAGCCAATGAATGAATTATGAATAGAAACCATTGAAGGTAAATAATTATCCAAGATAATTGAAAGAAGTGTTGAAGTATTTTATTGCAGAAAAAAGTATTAATAACATTATCCATGCTTATTTATAGCTTTAGATATTGTTTCACTTGATCTGGGATCCCTCAGTTTTATAGGTTTACAGTAGTGGAGTAGTTTGTGGTGTAATACATTGTCTTGATATAAACCTTATACATTAATCATTTTCTTTTTGATAAAGAACATCTGGATGCTTATGAAAATACTAGAGGTTGTAAATTTTTATTAATGTCATGTATAATTTTTGAAAATATAAAGTCTTTGAGCGGTCTCATTCATGATCCTATACTTTTTCTCCTACTAGGCCGTAACATTTTACAAAGCTGCTATCAAAACTGGTGGACCTGAAGAACTACGGTAACATTTTTTTTCTATATTTAGTGCATGTAATTTCTAAACATTTTCAGCAAAAGTATATTTGAAAGTATAAAATATGTTTGGTTTTAGATATGATTTATGTTCCCTCCTTTGTGTAATTAAACGATATAAAGAAGCTGAAGAAATGATTAGTTCAGCCCTAGAAAATGGTCGTGGGGGTAAGTTCATTATTTAATATAATTCAATTATAAAATTGCTTGATTTAGGTAATACAGTGAAACCTCGAGATATGAACACCTCTATATATGAGAAAAATATGACTGTAAAATTTGTCTCTAAATACGAGCATTGACTCAAGTAACGAGCAACCAGCCAGGCTGTTGACATGCATGGTGCATTTCCTAATGCGGCTTGGCTAGGGGAATCCCTTCAGATACTCAGTGTTCTTTGATCTGTGTGTTTGTGCGTTTGTGATTTTTTTTTTTTTTTTTTTTTTGCATTTGGCATGAAAATAATTATTTCATGATGCCTCATAAGAAGATTGTTACCTCAGATATTGCTGCAAAGAAAAAGAAGGAAGCCATTGCCATTGAAATTAAGAAAGAGATCATAGATAAACATAAGCATGGTGTAAAATTGACAGAATTGGCGAAGACTTACGGCTGTTCGACATCGATGTTCTGCACTATTCTGAAGAAGAAGGAATAAATTAAGAAACTTAATGTGACCTAAGGAGTTACCATTACTTCCAAGCACTGTCTAAAACTTCTTTAAGATCTTGAGAAGCTGTTGTTGGTGTAGATTAAAGAGAAACAGTTAAAAGGCTATTCGGTGTTGGAAGCTATCATTTGCGCTAAGGCTAAGAATCTGTACTTGGACTTTCTCCGAAAAACACCAGGTACGTTGCCTGAAGATGAGATGGCATTTAAGGCAATCCATGAATGGTTTGAAAAATTTAAAAAGGAAGCCAGTGTTCACAGGGTTGTACGACAAGGGGACACTGCGAGCTGCTGATAAAATTTGGCCAGAGTTCCTACAGTTTATTACTAGTGAGGGGTTTCTTCCACTCAGAAAATCCATGAGTATTCAAGAGGGGGAAAGTGCACTAAAACCAGCTAATTGTGATGTGGCGAGCCAACAGCAAAGCTGGGTGACACAGCAATTATTCATCGAGTAGGTCAATGAAGTTTTTGATCCCTCGGTGAAGAAATTCCTTTCCCGAAAATAAGTTGCCACTCAAGTCTTTGATTGTCCTTGATAATGCTCCTTGCACATCCTCCAGGGCATGAAGATGATTTGCTGGAGCAATTTCAATTCATAAATTCGTTTCTTTCTCACAACACCACTCCACTTCTCCAGCCTAAGGACCAGCAAGTTATTTCCAATTTTAGGAAGCTATAGGCCTTGTTTCAAAGGTATTTTGAAAATACAAGACTGAGCCTCAGATAATTTTGGAAGGATCACTCCAACATCTTAAATTGTTTAAATCTCATTGATAAAGGTTTACTGATGCAGAACCTACTTCCAGTGGGGTAAAGTCTCAGTGAGGACCCTGAATTCAGTATGGAAAAAACTATGGCCTCAGAGTATTTCTGACTTAAATTTCAATCTTCAGTCTGTGGACAACACAGTGCAGTTAATCAAAGAAATTGTATCTCTGGGGAAAAGTATGGATCTGGATGTGGGTAGTGCTGATCGAGTTAGTGGAGGAGCATAGTGAAGAACTTACAATGGACGAACTTAAAGAACTTCACAAGGAGCAGCAGCAAGAGGTAGTAGAAGAGCTTTCGTTAGCGGAGGAGGGAACAGGAGCTAAGGCCCTCTGTTACAGTAAGATTAAAGAAGTCTTGGCAAAGTGGAAAGAAGTGAAAACTTTCTTTGAAGAAAAATCACTCTAATAAGTAGTGTGTAAGTGCACCATGAACTTGTGCAATGACAATATAGTGTTGCATTTTAGAGGCATCTTAAAAAGGAGACAGAAGCAAGTGTTACTAGATAAGTTTTTTGTAAAGCAACCTGCAGCCGAAAGTGAGTTAAGTGTTACTGATGCAGAACCTACTTCCAGTGGGGTAAAGTTCTTAAGAATAGAGAGTCTTCCTGAATCAGAGGGGGACTCTCCTTTTCCACAGTAACATGTTTTGTCATCCCCACATCCCTATTGCCAGTCAGGACTCTTCATAAATATAAACTGCTGTTATATTATTTACCGGTGTTATTTGTTAGGAAAATTGATTTTTATGTTACTATTTTTGGGAGTGTGGAACAGATTAATTGGATTTCCGTTATTTTCAATGGGGAAGTTTATTTCTAGATACCAGAAATTTGCTATATGAGCTCATTGCTGGAACAACGTAAACTTGTTTCTCGATTTTCACTGTATTTGTTTAGGAAAATTTAAATAAATGTATTATTTTTAATTGTTGGCAAATGGTGTAATGAAATCCTGGAATTAGAGATAAACAGTTACCACAATTAGTGTCTAACATGAATATTTGAAGTAAACTGCTGGCCATTTAAAATGCAGTCCCGTACAGAACAAGGTCATATTTTCAGGGCAAATAATACAATGTACTAGGGTAAATTTTTTCAAATTATAGCCCCATTCAATTTGTGAAGCTCTAACAAATCAGCAGTTTATATAGATGCCACGCTATTTTAGCACACAGCCAAATTTCATTTGACCTAGCTATTTGTGATATATGCTGAGCCACTCATTTCCATATCTTCAGCTTGATGTGCTTAATGGATGGCATATCAGGAGAACAAGTGTGCCAAGACAGCAGTCAAATCTGATGCACAATGAAGAATTGTTGACCATTAAATGCTATGCGCACTGTACTGCATTGTCCTATTGAAATTTTGCTATGGGCAAGCCTTGTAGGTAAGGGAGAGCAACCTCCAACTCATTAGATATCTCCAAAATTTCAGATTTAGCAGTGGCTGCTGAATGTGTCAACAGTGCATGTTTGGTGGGTGTCAGAGTAAAGTCTGATGACAACCCCAAACAATAACTTCAGTTAACGGATTTGCGTAGTAATGCGTAATGTATCATTATTATGTCTCTCACCACCATTCCACCAGATTCAGATATGACCACCATGTTGTTACAGGCAGATTTGATATTCCTCTGAAGAGACAGAATTGGACCATTCATTTACCCATGTTCAGCTTTTAACTCACCATTTCAACTACATATGACAGGGTTCGTAGCGGTCCTTATAAGTGTTTATAAGTCCTTATATTTCAAAATAAAATATAAAGGCCCTTATAGGTGCTTACTTTTTCTTTAAAGCCCTTATTTTTTTGTTATTAGTACTTATTTTTTGCTTTTAGTGCTTTTATTTAAATGAACGCGCAATTTTCCCCCGTTTCAAAGCCGAAACTAAATAAACAACTTTTCTTCCTAATATGGAATGTCAGATGGTGAATCATACTCCTGGAAATAGCTTTTCCCCCCCTTTCTCTGCATTAACATAACCTTTGGTGTGCGCGGAGAGTATAGACAGGTGCCCGTCGTTCTGTTGGTCAAAGAATTGCGAAAGCAGTAGAAAATTCCGGTACATTAGGCATTCTTTTCCTCCCACCCAAATACTACACACGTTTGAATTTCTATCAATATCTTAATAATTTGCATTCTCGTTCCACTTGGTCAGTTCATATTCGTGTTTATTATGATCGTTATGCTTATATTATGAGCATAGGTATGAATGTTTATAATAACATAGTTGCAGTAACTGCTGAAGTATAGAAAACTTCCAAAAATGGTTGTGTTTTAACACAGATTAGCTTTCTAATTAATAATATTCGGAATGGCTTAAATAAAGGGAAAGTAATCGAATAGTCAAAATAATTTCATTTTTTTGGCCAATACATTATACAGTACGAAGGCTGGGAGGTTCTCCCCTTTTTCCGCAAAATCTGGAATATTGAAACTGTTACAGTTCACTGCAAAACAAGCAATGGCCCCCCCTTTTTTTTTGTTTTTTGACACTTTCAATCTGGATTGAATAGGACTAAAAGTTCTGCGGTCTACCAACCCAAGTGAAGAAGGATTCTATTCCGGAAATTTAACGCAGTCTGGTTAAAATTAGAATGAAAAACACCCCAGATTGGTAAGTCTCTTTCTTTTTCATTTATTTAGTTTTTTATTCTCCCAATACAGCCAGCTGTTGAATCTGATTGCATAATATCATGTAGGGAAGAATTACGGTGCATGTATTGCACAATAACTTTTGTGATATTTTGCAGAGATAATTAATTTTGATGTTCGGTGCGAGATTTGTTTATGAACACTTACAAGAGTTTTACTGTGCTTGCTAAGCAGAATATTTTTCTGTTCCGTTGGTTTGTTTTTATATGATGCACATATCAAAATGTCAAAAGCATTTATTTAGCTGAAAAATCTAAAGAACGGCTACAGTCTATCCCCCCCTTCCGCTGCTCTTTTTCAAGTTACACTCTACTGTCCGAATATTCACCCATTTTCAAGTATGCAGGTAGTTAAGCTTTTACTGTTAAAGGATGACTGCATGAAGCAAATTTCTGTCTTCTGATTTCAGAAATGTTCCTCTTTTTTACTTGAATTACTTTGCTTGCAATATCTCTTAAGGGAAAACTGATGTACGATGAAAATTTAGAAAATGTTCAGAATTTAGATGTAAATGAGTTAATTATCAATATGAGTGGAAAAATAAATTGTATTTATTATTAAGTTCCAAGCGAATAGAATAAATATGCCTTATTATTATATATTTCCTCTATTTTGAACTGAAATTTCATCATTAAATCTTGTAATATAGTTTAGTTCTGCATAGTTTTTTTTTTCTCTCATCGTAAGCTAGTTCTGTAAATTGAACTGTTATTTAAAATTTAAAAAAAAAGTAATTATTTTCCATGGTTGAGGTAATGCTTATTCTCTCTTAATAAATACTGCATTTCTCATATTTTAAATTACGAATCTAATTTTTGAAGTTATGCAGATGTGTATAATGTAATTAGACACGTGCTTATTTTTTTTCTTAAAATATGCTTGAAAAGTGCTTATAGGTGCTTATTCTTTTAACTAAAATGTGGCTATGAACCCTGTATGAATATGACAGAGAACCAATAAGAATTTTAGCACTGGACACCCTGAAAGGTTTCATTCCTCTGTAGGTAATGTCAATGGTATATGCTGATCCTAATTCTTACACTAGTGTTCTACATGTTGCTGTGCAGTCTATCATTGCCATGCATATAGTACAATTTGGCAGCGTTATGAGGTTGGTGCAATCATTCCCATCAGTCTGTTCATCCTTCTTGTATCCACTGCCTCCACATCCACATCCTGTAACTTGCTTATGTCCAACAAGAGCACCAGTTTCTTGTAAAGATAATCCACAATAAGATATCTTGTAAAGATAATCCACAATAAGATATCTTGTAAAGATAATCCACAAGGAACAACGGGAAACTGCATAATTCCAGTGCTTAAAGCAATCTCTTTTTTCCTCTTAGTGCTTCTATGTTGCATTACTAGCATTCATGATTTGCATATGCCTTGCAATCCTAATCATTTGCCTATTTGCATGTCTTATTGAGCTCAAAGTGGGGTTTAGTTTTAGAGCCCATTGGATGCTTCCTTCATGGTGTTGTGTTTTAGATAGCCTGCAGTGTATAATAGTATTTCAGTACTTAGACTCATTAGATATCTATAATTGAAAACCTTTGTTATTTGAAGTGTAGGCTGTTATTAATTAAATTATTTGGAGCGATGTTCAGTAAATTTAATCAGTTTAACTAGGGAAGGAACTTGGGCAAAGCATGTGTGAAAAATTGTTTACTCTAGAAATTCTCAGAAATTAGTAAATTGTTAAAAAGCATGCATGATTCTTATCTCCAAGTTCTTTTTAAAGAATTTCTATAAATGTAAGTTTTTTTTTTAATTGTCATCCTGGGCATGTATACTATTTTTATAGCTTTGATGACAGTATAATAATAATGTTTTTAGTTAGCAAATTTCGACTAGTCTGCTATCTGTGCTTATTGAGAACTGTCATTGGCTAGACAGAATGAAGCCTTATGGCATACCATATTCAATTCCTGATCAAATAAACTATTTATATTGGGTCACTTAAAGTTGTAAATAATTATGCAAGTTCCATAAATAAATATGTTTATTCCCCCACCATTCTTATTTCTTCCACTCGTGTATTTCCATTTAGCTTTTTCAACATAAGATAAAAAACTTCCGAATGTATGATAACTTGTGAAGTAGGGATGGATAGCAAAGTGTAATATGCAAGTGAAGATACTGTTAAAATTTTATATATATATAAATAGTTTTAGTCAAATGATGTGTGAAATTTTATTATCTTTTGTATAATGTAACAAGAAATGCTTAAAAAATTGAAGCTCTGCCAGAAAACAAAGTTAGAGGGGCAAGTCTATTTAACATTGAGATAAATGGCTATCCTGCTAAATTGATGAGCTAGTTATGGTTTGGGCGACTAAATTTGGCAAGAAATCGCCAAAAGTCTCCAAACATGGCAACATTTGGGTGCGATCCCTGTTATCACTATAACTGGTACTGGAATTGATCTCTTTACTTAATTGTAACCGTATCCAACCTTATATGTAACTTTAACCGTATATGCCTAAATAAAGTTTTAGTAATAAAAAAAACGCATTCTGCCTCAGAGGGCATAATTCTTGAATTAAAGTTGAAGGACTTAAATCTATCCTCCATATCATAGCTCAAGATGATATCGCAGTACCAGCAAGAATAGAATTTTTATTTCTTGGATCCATAGCTGAAAATAGAAGTTTTTGGCATAACAGAATATCCTAAGATTTGTAACAGCCTGAAAGGAGTACTAATAACCTGGGCACTCTTCGACCTATTCAAGATCGTCATCCTGATCAGAGTTGCTAATGGATATAATAAGGCAAAAGTCATTAAGAAGGACGAAGTGGTCACAGCATGTACTTTAATAACTTTCATTAAATGAACCAGTAGCCTACAGTGCCTGTCATCAAAGAGCCTAATTTATCGCAGAATGCACATCTAAGCGATGAAGAGAGGAGTGCTGCTGAATGCGTCGCACAAGTATTTGAAGATGTTTTCTCCCACACATCTTCTGAAGTAAGTTGAACTAGTTTGGCTCAGCATACAATTGATACAGAAGACTGTCCACCGATCAAGCAATATCATAAGTGTTTACCGATTGCTAAACTAAAAGAGGTAGGAAAATTTGTAAAGGACATGCAAGAAAGCAACATTTTTGAGCCGCTCACATCCTCGTCAGAAAGAAAGATGGTTAAACTAGATTTTCATTGACTATCTCTGGTTAAACGACATCGCAAAGAAAGATAGCTTCACTCTTCTTAGAACTGGCATCATCCTGGACATTCCATGCAATCTTATTTTTTAAAAAATAAAGTCTAGTTGCTACACAAATTTGATGCCTTTTCCATTAATTTAACAGTCTCTGCAATTATCCGGTCCCAACATGCATCAGTATGCCGTATCTCCTACTTGTAAAACTCTCTCAAAGCTATCAGGACAAGATGACACTATTACGAGCACTGCTGAGCTAAAGCAGCATACCCACTACTAAGTAAATCCTTGTGAGGGTGATGTTTAGATGTACTACCAAGATCTGCCCAAGCCACCTGTATTAGGAAGAACCCACAGCTTGATGGCGGGTCCGTTTGCCACGCCTTATCTGAGAAATGTTGCCCGTCCACCACACTGAGGGGCCATTAACGCATTTAAATTGATCTTTGTGATCAATTACAAGAGCCTGAGTCTTTTCTGAGGAGATTACAAGGTTTTTGAAGAGTATCCAGTCTACGAATTTGTGCAGATTGCTAACCTCTGATACCCTGCAGAAAATCAGTGTAAGTTATGAGTCAAGTGTGGTCACTATCATAATAGAAAGATACTGCTGTATTAGCAACTTATATTCCACAGCATTGGCAAAAGGCATGACACTTGGGGAATGTGCTTTCGTTATCTTATATCTCATCATGAGTTATTTGAAGTCACCTGGGTACTTCTTGTTTGAGATAGTTTTTCTGTAAAGCACTTACTGTCCCTGGGCTCACAGCCAGATTTACGTGTAAGCTACACAAGCTATAGTTGAGGATCTTTCAAAATTTAAAATATAGTATAAATAGTATTAAAATATAACAGACTTATAAAGGGCCCCATATCCCAAATAGCTTAGGGCCTTATCAAGTCTAAATCTGGCTCTGGCTTAGCTACTGGTTATTACTAGACTACTAATTATACCTGACCATCACAGTGAATTGAATATACCCTGAAATTCTGCCTACCAACTATAATACTGAGTAAACATGTTGTATAAGAATTCTTTGAAAATTGTGATGAGATTCTTAGGTGAGTGTCAAGCTGTCGCTGCTTAGTCTGGCTACCATCATTGAATCAGCACTAAATTTTATTTAAAGTGCTGTTATTATTAATAACTGTTACAGACAAATATTAGTCATCTTATTATATGTTTGCAAATAAATTTACCCCATTCTTAGCTTTTGTTCATATTTTCTACCACTTGAAATAAAAATTACTCAAATGTTAGAATTTTTGTATCAAAAAGCTGAAGTTTTCTATAAAAGTCAGCACTAAAAAAAAAAAAAAAAAAAAAAAAAAAAAAAATAATAATAATAATAATAATAATAATAATTACAAATGCCTTAGTGAGACTTTTTTTTTTTTAAGTTATACGGGCACAACAATACTTTGAGCTTACTTTTCAGTTAATTTATATAATTGCCACTATAAAGTGACATGATATGACATAAAACTTTTGTGCACATACAAATATTCTGAAAACTGTTTAATTTAGTTTTATATTTCATTGCTTTTCTTTTATATATACTTTAAAATTTATTCTACTAGAACATGTAAAATTGTCTATTCTTTACTCATTAAGTTACAAGAATCTCATTTAATGTAATGTTATTTGAATTATATTAATTATATTAATGTAATTTAAATAAATATTTGATGAAGTTTTTTTTTTTTTTTTTTTTTTTTTTGTTTGTTTGTTTGTTACAACAAATTTTCATACGCCTGTTGAAATTTTCAGCTGATGATCTGAATTGGTTGACCATGGAATCAAAATATCTGTGCCTTTTATCTGAAGTTTATTCCAAAATTGAAATGGAAGATCAAGCAACGAGTGCTCTCCAAAAGGCATGGAGTGTTCAAACTCGGTACAAATTCAATTAAATAATTTTTGTAATGAATAATTTTATGTGAACATAATATCCTGATCTGATAATGCAGTGGTGTCATACCTTTTAGCTATCCTTAGCCACATTGAGTGAAAATAGATTGTCTTGAGCCTGCACATAAAATGTATAATATATTTACGGCACATAAGTAAAGAAAATTTATTTTTTAATTAAAGAATCTTTTTATTTTTTATGTATGTTTTCATTAAATTAAAGGAAAAGTGGCAATATAAAATAGTGAGTATTTGTTTTTGTTTTTCAAAACTAAGTCCTCAGTGTCTGATTTGATTGAGGTAATTGCAATCCTAAGCAAATTCTCAAAGTTCTTGTCAGAAATTTTGGTCTATTACTTGAATGATGATATGAATAAGGTACGACTGTATAATGAGGAATATTTTATTCTGCACTGTTAAGTCTTCTAAAAAACTAGTTAAAGGCCATTATGAAATTTTTCTTTCACTTGAGCATTTGATTTTCATTGCATACACTCCATTTGAATGTTTGTTAACAATTTGTGCTGATCAAAAATAAAACTGCTAATTCTAAAATTTGATTGTTTTACTGGAAATTCTGAAAACTTATTCTCAGATTTCTGTATCAAAACAGAAATGAATTTTCCTTTTTCATGAGAATGTGTTTAACTGGGTTAAAAATGATTGATACCAAGGTGCAGAAATTTGTTTAAAGTTATGAATCAAAAGTGTTTGATTTATCCTTTTAATAGGTAGAATGGATAGCTGTGATGAATAAACAAGTTTATCAGCACCTTTACCTGGTGTAAACGGGACTGCAATCACCTCAAATAATAAAAAACTGAGTAAAAACACATCAGATTTTAGATCATGCCACTGTTTCTATTGATAGCTTTTCCTGAAAATATTTATTTGAAATTCTAGAAATAAGGGAACAAGTATTACAATCAGCAGTTTAAGTCTCAATCAGCAGTCTTTTATTAGTAAATAAAATTTATTTCCCATCATTAAACAATAATCCATCATTGTCGTAGCTAGGATTTTCAGCACTGTATCTGGGCTGTCTTATTCCCAGGCATAACTGAAGATTTTTGCACACTTAATAGTTCCACTGCACTTGAAGGTATGCATTAAAAATTTTAGAATTAGGCAAATATGATAATGATTTAAATAATACATTTTGAATGATAGAATATATAATCTCTGAGCACTTCAATGTAAACTGTACTTCTGTGAGTGTTATTTGCACCCGTTATTTTGTTTCATTTTTAAGAAGAAGTAATATCAGAGTCTTTTTTCCCAATGGAAAAGGCAAGACTAGGTAACGGACTGAGTTATGTAAGTGGGGAAGTAAATAAGGTTATTCAAGGAGGACAGTTGGCTTCAGCAATGATTCATATAGGCTTAATTTCAATTTTGCAACTGCTTGATGTCTCTATTAATAAACCTGTCAAAGACAGAATTCATAGGTCTTGCACCAAATGAATGGCTGGTAGGTCTTGATGCACAGGATTGAAATATAAAGGCCAAGTTTTAAAAACTAAAAGGATAAATAAATGGATCGTACAGACATGAAAACGACTTTTGTTGATAATGGTTGATTAATGTCTTAACCAGTATTTGCAGTGTCACGGATGGTTCTGATTATGAATTAATGAGAAAAGATGCTACAAAAGTAATGAGTGTCTACAGCAATAATGTTATATCTTTCACAACGTCTAATGAGTAATCACCAGGAGGGGGATGCATCAATCTGTGAAAATTAGAAATTCATTAACAATTTGAGATAATTTAAGAACAACCAGTTGATTCTCCAGTACAAGGTTTTCTGATTGATTTTTACAGGTGGTATTAATAGTAAATCATAATTTTTGCATAAAAAATTTTGATTCATTTAATTTGTAATAAACACAATGAAGAATAAATTAATAGCATGATTTTATTGATGGAATGATTAATAGATTAATTGATAGATAATAGCTGAATTGAATTGATTAATAGCTGAGAAAATTTCAAATAGCTTCGAATATATATACTAAATTTTAAAATATTAATTTTGACTTGTAAAAACAGGACATTGTCTCCTAATCAAGTTATCTGGAAACTAAACCCCGTGCAGTCCTATATCGAAAAATTTGCAATGAGTTATACACAAGCTGCCTGAGGGGAAGGATGCATTTGCGGAGAACTTTTTAAGAGAAACTGACTTTTACACACGTCACACTTGGGGAAAACCACAAAAACACTGATAAAGCCAACCTGTTCTCAGGATTCGAACCTCGGACCGAACTACCAGTGTTCAGTGACTTGAACTGCTCGGCCCCTGGTGAGCTAGATTACTTAAGTCATTTAAGCTATTTTATGAAGGATATCATGAATCTCTCAGTTATCTGTGCACGCAAAAATGAACAAACAAAAGTTTTAAAAAATTGGGTAAAGTCTGCATCCTTTTAAACTGCCGAAGCTTTAAAAGTGCCCCTAAAAATGACTAGTTCAGTCCCAAGACTCTGTTAAAAGTGAAAAGTGTCATGGTATAGGTTTGCTATATCTTATGCTTAATAGTTGACATTAGAAAGCCCTTCTTTAAAAATGAATAAATAGTTGAGTTTATTTTCAAACATATAAAACATCTTGAGCAGTGTGTTGACTATGTAGTGCAGTATAGTAACAGTGTGAAACCTACGCATGAAGCAGTATAGTAACAGTTTGAAACCTACGCATGGAAAATTCTTGTGTGCAGGTCTCCCATGACATAGGTTTATGAACATTTCATTCCCCATATGCTCAACACTTTGTGCCTTTGGGAAAGTGATATATATGTGTACTAGCTGGTATCAGTATCAGAGTTGGTTTCAACTTTTTAGAAAATTAAAAGTTTTTTCCCCCCCCCTTCACATACATTTTCAGAAGTTTTTTTCCCCTTGTTTTCTCTCACTTTGTCTGTGTCTTGACGGAAAATTTTTGTGGTGCCCACTTTCCTTGATTATCTAACTGTGCCCTTATTTTGCTTAATAGTTAATCCAGCTATGTGTGTCTTGCTGGTTGCTCAGCGAAATTCTATCCACACAATCAGACTTTTTAATGATTTTGTAATTCAATTTTGACGCAACAAAAGTGCTGGAGTTTATCTCTGTTAGAATTCTTGTAGAATTTACTATTTCTATCAAATTGGAAAAGTATATAATTTGGGTTAACTCAGGCTGAATTTGAAGTCAGTATTATAATCTACATCATCACTGAGAGCATCAGTGTCATTGCTATCATATGAAATGTATGCAAACTCTGAGTTTTGTTTTTATATGCCTTAATTTAAAATACAAGACCAGATGCTGAATGTGCATTAAAATTATAATTTTGCTTCACTTCAGTGTTTGTTAATTTTTGGATTTAAATTTATGCACTAATAACGTATAAGCCTGGCCTTTTTTTTTTTTTTTTTCCATTTCTTAAAGCTTTTTTATTCACTAAATATGAGGGCAATATCAAAAATGCTGTACTAGTAAATTAAAAAAAAGTGTATGCATTTATGTATGATTGCAGAATTAGTCTGTGTATATTTTCTGTAATGATATAATTTTCTAATATGCTTGCCTTATTTATTTTTCAGAATACTAAGAAAAGTACATATGGAGCAGTCTAATGGTGAGGTACACCGCAAGAAAGCAAAAGAGTTCGTATTTTTAACATGTTGCTAATTTGATATGGTAAATGATGTGCTATTTTAAGTGTTGAACTTATTTGCAGTTTTTCATCTTTACATACAGGATATGCTGTCAATTAGCTATACATGCATCCAGGAAAAAAGATTATGGAAGTGCTGTTCAGTTCTATAGAGAAGCTCTTACCTTTGATGAAAGTGATACTGAAGTAAATTATGTTTTATTTGTTTTTCTTCTTATTCTTTTTTTCTAAACCTCAAAGGTAACAAATTTGAAAGTGTTTGTGATAATTTTTTTTAAAGTTGTTACTGCATTGGTAGTCTTTCTTTTTGTCTACAATAGGATGGCCGATCTACTTGGGTGTTAGCATATCGGCTAAAAAGCACCACTGTTGTGAACATTGTTCTGAAACAATACCCAGGATGTGTATGCTTAGAACAGTATCTTTAATGAATACAACTGTTAAAGGTAGAGAAGGTGACTGAGTAAGATTGTAATAAATTTCTAACAATTAATGATCAAAAAGAGCCAATAAATAAACTCAAAAGAAATAAATAAAAATAAAATAATAAATAAATAAAATAATAAATAAACAATGCAGAAAATGAACCGATGCAAAATGCCAAAATGAAATAATAGTCCTTCTGGGCAAATTTCTGCTTTGGATAATAAATATAAATAAAATAATAAATAAATGAAGCAGTACATAAAATAAATTAGTTTGTTCATACAGCAATACGGCCACATAAATACACACTGGTGAGGTTGTGACATATTCCTAGCAATGAAGCAAACTGAAATAAAGCAGAAGGTCTCTGTGAATAAAGCTAGTGCAATGATCACATTATAAGCCTGGGCAAGAGATAAATTCTCACTGAAGACACTATATTTTTGCCAAGACACAAACATATGAATTAAATGTGGACCTTAATGTATAAATGAAGAAAGAGTAAATTTAGGCATGCTGTGTATATATTACTGGCAAATTATGAAACACCAGTATTCTATAGAATACCTAGGCATTTTATAGAATGCCTGCTGTTTTTAGGAAAAGTATGAAATATGAGAATTATTATATACTTTACCTAGGCATTCTAGAGAATGACAAGTGCTCGTGCTCTTGGGCAAAGTCTGAAAAAAAAAAGGGTGATGATAAGGCCTGTTATTTAAAAAGTGTTCATTCCTCAAAAATGAAATATTCTTTTGAAAAAATAATGAAAGGCTGCCATTAAAAACTGTTATTCAAAACATGTAAAAAAATTAAAGTTGAAATAATTTTATTTTGAATTTCACTTAATTATATTTTTTTATAAAAAGTAAAACATTAAGAAGGAATATACAAGGTGGTTACAATTAAAGTTCCACTTTGAAATGGTCACGAAAGGAAAAATTACTGGATCAAATATTATCAAACTTGGTAATCGTATAAAGAAGGTCATGGGAAATTATTTTCTACGAAAAATTTTTTTAAAAAACTCACCGCCAGGTGGGAAATGGTGCTGTATGCAATAGTATTGAACAAAATAAGGGTTGCAATAGTGTTGAACAAAAGGTTAAGGTTACAGGTTTTAACATGTTGTGTACCCTTAAGAAACATTGACCTAAACAAAATTACCATTTAAAGGCATTAAATGTGATAAAAGTTGAGTGTGCCATCCGTGTAAATGAAAAATCTGTCATAAAACCACAATTTAACGATTAGAAAATGTCAAGTTGCTCGCAGAAGTGTGCACATTTTTGTAATTGTTATCTCACAGATCACTAATTTGTGATTTTTGAAGCCTGAATTCAACCCTAAACCATGAAGATAACAGTTTCCATTCATTTCTACAACGAAACTGTTTGTGGCGTTATGCAAAAGACTCAAAAGCATTCTTTATGATGATAATTTAAAAAATGTGGTGGTATTGAAAGATATGATACGCCAACATGTCCGTGATATTCCTCCTGATATGCTAAGAGGTACTGTTGAGAATACAATTTAACTTGCTTTCGGAAAATGATGGATGCCACATTGAACATGCTTTGTAACATGTTTAGAAGTGATTAAACAAATTTTAAACCAATTTCTTCATGTCTTATTTCGTTTAACAATATTGCATACATTGCCATTTCCCACCTGGTATTTGAAAATTTTTTTGCAGAAAATAAATTCCATGACCTCCTTTAAACAATTACCAAGTTTGGTAACATTTGGTCCAGTAGTTTTCCTTTTAAGACCATTTCAAAGTGGAACTTTAATTATAACCACCCTGTATATAATATGTCAGTTTTTCATAAAAAAAAATTAAAAATTAAACTTCATTTACTTGTTACAACAGGGTAGGCTTGAATGACATTTTGAATTACACTTTATCACTTTTTTCATGCAAATATGTTTCATATTTTGGCACTTTGTTTTACACATATACTTCATTAATCTTTGGCCGCTTCTATTAGACTGAGAATTAACTGACCAGAGAGGAATTTCATGGTCAGGAATATTTTCAGTTCTGAGCAAGTTCTTAAAGTATAAAATGAATTGTGATCTCGCATATAGTTCTTTTAAAATTCCATCTGAAATTCCAAGTTGGTAGAAACTGTCCTCTGTCACACTCATTACCTCATTACAACTGACAAAATGTTACACGAATCACCTCGGCCCTGTTTGATGTCAGGAATAGGAATTCGCCCAGTAGTTGCCAAAGAAGCAGTGGAATCGTTCTTCTCCAAATTCATTTTATTTTTTTGGCTTCCATTTTCAGACTGATTTTTGAATTTTGCCTTCGGTATCATTTTCAGTTTTGAAACAAAGAGTGCACAAAATATCCAATTTATCATCTTTACTAGCATGTCCACAGAAATTATGAATTTTTTATGACACTTTGTGCCTGTGTGTGCATTATTAGTTACCTTGAAGCACACACAACAGCAGGCATGGAAATATTTTCAGTAAGTATGTCATCATCATGTTGGTTTAATCTATCATCAACTATAATCTCATCCATGTTTTTGAAATAGGCTCTTTTTCTTACATAAGCTAATTTGTTTCATTTTTTTTTGCATCATTTGGACACTTTCTATTATTTCCCCCTAGCTGCTTATTGTATTTATATCCTTTAAAGCATCTTAGAAATTGGGAGAGCTACTTTAGGTTTGCAGCCAAAAAGGAGAATCCAGAATGGTAAGCTCTATTTTTCATAAATTGTTCTTCACTGCTCAGATTTGTTGTCCTGCATCCATGTGTTGAGCATATTTTCAGTGTCTTGATTAGCTCTTTCGACACTACCCTGGCTTTGGTCAAAACTTCAGACTGGTCACCACATTATTGGCAAATTCTCTACCATTGTCAGACTGTAATTTAGATGGCACCCCAAACAATGAGAATATGTCCATTAGTTTGTAGGCTACATCTACTGCTGTTTTTGACATCAGAGCCTTCAGAATCACAAATTTTGTAAGATGATCTTGGTCTGACTGCATAAATTCTAATTTAAAAAATGAAGCAGCATTCACCAGAGCCAGGACTTGGGAGGGTGGCCTCCCACTCGATCTGTGCCTTAGGACTTGCTACTAATTTCTCCAGATTATAATGCTTTCCTGAGACTTGTACATAAGTAAATGGTCATTATCTAATCAAGAACTTTATGTTTTATTATTTTGCATTTTATCTTATATCCTCTCTTTTATTTTGTATTGTATCGTATTTACAAGATAATGAACTGCACCATTCAGATGTCATCTCATGTTCACGTGACGTTGGTCACACCCCCTTCTACACTTTAACTATCCTGCACCGCCCAGCTCACGCATTTCTTTACTTTCAGTGCTCCTTGTAGCAACTACATTATGACTTCCGGAACACAGCACGTAATTCTACATGCTAATTGCAGCATAAAGTGGAACATGGAGCAAGCAACCGTCAAACGAGAGCTGAATAATTTCAGCGATCGGTGCTGGCACCATCTGTCAGATATACGGACACCCTACTGATATTATCCAGAGCATGTGCAAGTTTTAGCGTGTGTAAAGTGTCATACTGTAATTCGGAACGTAGATCGTTATGTTATTTCTTTTTTGTTTGTTGTTGTAAGTTTTTCAGTATGGATATCTTAAATCCGCATCATGAGCGCAAAGGAGCGAGAATCTAAAAAAAGCAATTAAACATTGCAGAAAATAAAAAAGTATCAATGAATTGTATAAAAGCTGCTGAAAAGAAATTGAGACTATCTCAAAAACGGAAATTAGAAAAGTTGGCTGCAAAAGTAGCAAAAAAGAAAAAGCTTTTTCCCTAAAAATTTTTAATCGGGATCGAGTGAGACTGAGACAAAATAGTTATTTTTTATATTCCTCCTTTAACTATATGTTTTTTTTGTAACTATATTATCTCACATGACTACTTTTCTGGTGTTATATAAAGTACTGTTTATTGAACTAAAAGTGAAAATAATTAAAAGCTATAGTAACAGTTATATATATACATATATATATATAAATTATCTCTAAAACTTGTCATTGCCTGAAAATGGGCAGTAATATATAACATAAATATGTATATTAGTGTGTTGTAATATTGTGTACAGTATTTATGTATCAACTGTTAAATTAAGTTACATAAAGAGCATCTTAAAGAAGATTAATTCATTACAATTTCTTGATGATTTACCAATTTTTTTTTTTTACAAGTGAAGATAAAATTAATAGCCAAATAGTAAGTACAAGTATTATTTTAGCTTAATTATATGTATATGTTTAATGCTTTTTATATTAAAAGGTTTATAGTTTATTAAAATGTGTTTTTTTTTAGGTCACGTGTGCGCATTTAGTTTTTTCTGTAATTTTGTGTCTGCGCGTTGTTCAGCTTTTTTTTGCCAACTTGCACTTTCATGCCTGAATCAATGAGGCTCCTGGTGTGTTTGAACATGTCCGGCAATAAATGATCCGGTCGGTGTTAGGCATGCTTGATGTCTGATGGTGCAAACTTCGAGCATCTGTTGTAACATTCAAGCTGTCATACACCATTTGTATTTATGTCCAATAAATGTTTAAAATTAATCACTCTTGTTTCTTTTCCCATCTTCTACCTTTGCTACCACTTATCCCTGGCATTTTTGGGCATGGGTTCCTGTGCAATTCTTAATCCTTATGATGTGCCCTACCTCCCCTAAAAGTTTGCCACAACATTTACAGTAATCCCTGTATATATATATATATAAAGAAATCTAGAACTAATATTCCACAAAGACCAGAAATTTAAATTCATAATTAATAAATTTCAAATAAACATATAAATGCAACAATGAATTTAAAAATGTTAAAACCAAAACATTTCAAACAAGACAAACCCTTCTTCAAAAATCATGAAATTTAAAGAAAAATGAACAAAAACAGAAGAGGAATTCAATCAATCTCAATGTCACTTCATCAGGGGGGGGAGGAACTTTAAAACTAATTGAAATCTCTCTTCCACAAAAATCCTTGCTTTTCTGTATCCAGAATCAGCCGATGAACCATTTCAGTGTATTTCAATTATAATAGTTCACCCGAAAATTCTGGCCCTTCCGCAAAGCAAGGAGAAAAGTATGTTGTTGTTTATTCTATTTGAAAAAGCATTTTAAAAACATCCTACTAATTTAACCCCTAGACAAACAAACAAAAAGCTGAGATGGCAGCACATGATTACAGAGTACAAATTTCTCTTCTAAGATTCTCATAAAGCAAGGGCAGTCAGTTGTCGAATGATCAGGGATACGCACGTGTGTAGCTTGGAAGTGCAGATGAAATAAATGTTGTTAAGTTTGAAATTTTGCATCTGATTTCATCTTCATAATTAATTATTGTCGATTATTAAAAATGATGACCCGGCCTTGCAGCAACCAAGCATTATTGTTTTAAACTAGTATTCGCACGAAAAAACATTTTTTAGCCACGTGACTGAAAATGTTTGAAGGAACATCAGTAATTGGTGCAGTAAAGGTACCTGTTTACAACTTTGCTGATCCTGCACTATGGTTTACCATGTGCGAATCAACATTTGAACTGGGAACACCAAAACTGATATCAGAGTCTCGCACGAAGTATAATTGTATTGTTTTGCACCTGCCCGCCGAAGTCGTATCAATTGTGAGAGATGTGATCAAGGCCGCCAACTCCACGCATACTTACAATCACATTAAAACTGAGCTAATCAAGCAAAGTGGAGAATCAAAACATCAAAAAACTCCTTGGCGGCGAACAGTTGGGAGATTGCCGACCAAGTGAACTCCTCCGTATAATGCAACGATGCGCTGAGTCATACAGCATTTCCGATGAACTAATGCTCGAACTGTTTTTACAGCGTTTTCCGAGTTCCATATAGTCGATATCGCGGCGATCACACCTTTAACCTTGTATAAAGCCGCGGAAGTTGCAGATCATGTCATCGATGTATCACCGTCTCCTGTAGCGGGAAGTGCCACAAATATTTGTTCTGCTAATACCGCAGACTCCATTGAAGAACGTTTACTTGCAGAAATAAAAAAAATGCATGTACGAATTGATAATATCTTGTGTAATTGTAGCTGCATTCGTAGTCAGAATAAATATCACGGCCAAAGAGAATGAAGCCCATATCAAAATAAAAAAAATGTTTGATACCTGCTGGTACCACTTTAAATTTGGCGAAAGAGCTCAAAAGTGCGCCCCACTGTGTAAATTTTCAAAAAATGGCCCAGGCGAGACATAGCGATTACAGCCTTGCCCTCCAATTCTCGTTGCCTTTTTGTTAGAGATGCATGCACAAATGACAACTTTCTCATAGACATGGGTTCTGATGTATCTATAATTCCAGCAACAGCATTGCAGAGGCAGAAACGCATCCAAATGACCCTTTCAGCAGCAAACACTACACCAATTTCAGTCTACACTAGCCAAAATCTCTCTTTAGACTTAGGTTTAAGACACATCTTCAAATGGACCTTTCTTGTCGGTAGTGTTTCAACCCCTATTATTGGTGCAGATTTTTTTATAATTTCAACTTAATGCCTAACCTTCACACAAAATGATTAATCAATGCTAACACTAATCTTGGCTCTAAATGCAGTTTACGAGTAAGTGCAATACATTCAATAAAGACAGTATCTGGTGACAGTATGTACCAAAAATTCTTACTAGAATTTCCAGAAATCACAAAACCACCCCATGCTGACCAAGAAATTAAGCTCACAGTAGTGCATCATATCGAAACCACAGGACCTCCCGTCGCTGCTAAAGCACGACATCTTGCCCCAGACCGCCTACGAATTGCCAAAGGAGAAGTCCAAAATATGATTGAATTAGGCCACATTCGTCCCTCAAAAAGTAACTATGCATCACCTTTGCATATGGTTCCTAAAAAATATAGCAAAGAATGGTGTCCTGTAGGAGATCAAAGCGTCCTTAATGCACAAACGATAAAAGATAATTATAACATTCCTAATATTTTAGATTTCACTTCTGAACTCCATGGCTGCAAAATTTTCTCCCTCATTGATTTAATTAAAGCTTGTCATCAAATCCCTATACACTTGGATGATATTCACAAAAGTGCTATAATTACCCCCTTTGGATTATTTAAAAGCTGTCGTGACCTTGCAGTTGGTGGTTCCTTGATGCAACTCAACACAACCAAATGGGAACCAATTGCCTTCTCTGTCGAGCTCACCAACAGTCAACAAAGATTCTCCACCTATGATCGGGAACTATTTTCCATTTACACTACTGTGAAGAGATTCCGGCACATGCTTGAAGGTCGAGACTTTATCATTTTCACTGATCAAAAGCCTCTTATATATGCATTCAAGCAAAATCTGGAGAAGTGCAGCTCATGCCAGTGGCGCCAACTTAATTTCATTTCTCAGTTCAGCACAGACATTCGTCATACCAGTGGTGTAAATAATACAGTTTCAGATGCATTATCCAGAATTGAGATAAACAACATCTCAAATTTCTCATTTCTTGACTTTGAAGCCTTTAGTCATGCTCAAAAAGCTGATGATTTACAAAATCTGTGAAACACCAATCATTCACTGGAAATAAAGTCCATACCCAGCCCAGTGTCAACAACAGAACTCATCTGTGATGTATCAACCGGAATTCCAAGACCTCTTGTGCCAGCATCTTTTCGTAAAATAGTGTTTGACCATTTTCACAACCTCTCTCATCCAGGAATAACAGGATCCTGCAAGTTAATTTCTGCTCGCTATATATGGCCCAATATGAAAAAGATTATTAAAGATCGGGTAAAAAGTTGTGATGCATGCCAGCGATCCAAAGTTCACAGGCATACAAAAACACCTCTGAGTACATTTGTTACACCAGATGAAAGGTTTTCCCATCTGCATGTGGATTTAATAGGACCCTTGCCTTTTTCTGAGGGCAAAATGTACTACCTCACCATCATCGATAGGTTTACCAGATGGCCAGAAGTGATACCCATTGCTGATATGTCAGCAGCAACAGTATGTAGAGCCTTGTTCAAAGGATGGATATCCCGCTTTGGATGCCCTTCTACCATCACCGCAGATCGAGGTCACCAATTTAAGTCCTCTCTGTTCAGTGAGCTCACACAAATTATGGGAACAACAAGAGTTCACACTAGAGCCTTTCATCTCCAAGCAAATGGCTTGGTGGAATGTCTTCACAGAATCTTGAAAAATTCTTTAAAAGCCTGTGAAAACCCAAGATGAACTAAATCATTACCAACAGTTCTCTTTGACATTCAAGCTGGTGTTAAAACTGACATACAAGCATCAAGTGCTAGTCTTGTGTATGGAACTTCACTAAAACTTCTGGCAGATTTATTTTCCCAAAGTGTCCAAAACACAACTCCATCATATGTGCAGAAACTCCAGGCACAAATGCAGCAGTTAAAGCCATTTCCTAACCAAAATCACTAAACAAAAATATTTGTGCACCCGGAATTGAAAAAGTGTACATATGTCTTCCTTCGTGTGGACAAAATAACGCCACCCCTCACTCAACCATATACAGGTCCCCACAAAGTCATAAGTCGAAGCAACAAAGTAATAAAAATATCCATAAATGGCAGACAAAGCAGTGTTTTCATAGATAGAGTGAAACCTGCATTCATATATAATGATGAAGTACTTCAAATTCCTCATGAGCATGAATCTAAAGTCCCAGAAAACAATAATGGGAACTCTGTGAACCATTCAAAAAACACAAAATCTGGACGAGTTGTGAAATTTTGCAAGAGACTCATCACAGAAATTGGTTAACTTGCTCATAATTACTCATGAGTTATTTCCTTTTCAATATTCATCACATCATGTTTAACCTCAACACAGTTTCAGAACCGAAAAGCTCTTATTTTCATTTATTTATGTCAATTATATTCAGCCTGTATTACTTTATTTTGTTTTCTATTTTTATTTAATTTCATGTATGTAAATGATTTCAGCAACTGACAAGCCAGCATTCAAATTCCCTCTTGTTTATGCTAGTTTTGTATAAATACTGTTCTCTCACTTCGCTTGTTCACTGGGGGGATACTCTTGTTGTGGTTTATTCTATTAGAAAAAGCCTTTAAAAAAACTTCCTACCAATTTAACCCCATTTAACCCAGCTGAGAGATGGCAGCACGTGATTACAGAGTACAAATTTCTCTTCTAAGATTCTCATAAAGCAAAGGCAGTCAGTTGTCAAACGCTCGGGGATACGCACATGTGTAGCTTGGAAGTGCAGATGAAATAAATGTTGTTAAGTTTGAAATTTTGTATCTAATTTGATGTTCATAATTTATTATCGTCAATTCTTAAGAAGTAAACTTTATTAGAGACATTAGAAAAATCTCCAAAAAAAGTAGAGAGAATTCCTTTGCTTTAAAAGAATTAAAAACAAAATTGAATAAACAAAATACTTCAGTGAAAATTGTTTTAATTTAAATGTTAACTTTTAAACAAATAATACATTAAATTAAGAAGTAGATGATAAACCTATTTAGAACCTACAAAAGGAAATTAAGAACTCCTTCCACTGTCATTAGTCTAAAGTCTAAATTTGAGATGCAAAATAGAATGATACGTAGATTTTTGCCATTTTGGTATCATTGGCAAAACTAAAAAATGTATGCTTCTCTCATGGCAGAGCATTTTATATGGTTGTATTCATTTGCACATCAGTAGTTTTTTTTAACCGAGTATATAAATATCTTTGTAGTTATGCATTCATATTTTTCTGCCTGTACCTGTGTTATCTCATTCAACAAAATATTTTGTATGTGTTTCATTATGATAATACATTAAAAAAAATTTTAGATACTTTTGGCATTGGCAAAGCTTCATATTGAGTCCCATGATATCGATGCTGCTCGACAGTACTGTGCAACTGTTTTAAGTAAGGACAGTGAAAATATTCCTGCTGCTGTGGTAAGTGAAATTTTTGCAATTTAATTTTTTCTCTTTTTAAACATGATTCTATCTTGTGTGCATTAATCACATCATAATGCAAAGATCAAGAATCCAGTATGTTTTCTGTCTAACCTGGATTCACATAATGACATTGCATAATACAAATCACTAAGATAATTGGAAAAATGATTTATTTAATGGTCAGATGTAATGCAAGTGATTTTTAAAAACTGCAAGTGAAACATTAAATACAGAGAGTGTTTATACATTTTTAGAACAGTTTCAGGGCCATTTATTTAAGGTTTCAAATGTAAAGAGTTATTTTTTAAAATGTTCAATCTGATAGCCTTTCTCCTAGATTCTAAATCTTCATCATGGTTCCCATGACAGAAGGGGTATTGATTTCCGTTCCTCTTTCCCTACTTTCCAAAAATCCATCAATTGTTAAGGGTTTGAGCGTAGAAAGAGCTCTTTCCAAGAGAACAGATGCACGATAGTCCATTGGTGAAACGTCAGGGAACTTCGCAGGAATGCATTGAAATGGTGTGTGTGTATGCAATACCTATATCAGTCTTCATTTTTTCAAGGAATACAATGGTACCTTTTTTAAGTATGACATGTTGCTTTTCCTTGATGAAGTTTCATTCTTTTAAAATCATTGGAATAAAGAAATGGAATTTCTTCTTTAACTATCAGACTTAAAACTTTCTTTTGAAAGTAGGAGTTGATTTAACATTTTTTACCACAGTTCTTTTTTTAAATTTCTCGTTGTAAAAGAAGCCTGTGACAATCATAAACCCCTTACTGAAACTTTCTTTGCATTGACAAACCAAGTTTTTACATTTTTTCCTTTCGTTTTCAGAAATAAATGCACCTCTTTTGTTGGAGTCATTTAGGTAAACCCATGCTTCATCAAGGGTCACAATGTATTTCCATTATTTCCTGCTAAATAGTTTTCATGCAGGGTTCTACAAATTGTTCTGCATTGAACCACATGCCTCAACAAAGGCTAGTGAACATTATGTTTTTAGTTTTTTTTAAGTTGTAAAACTTAGTTTATTATTTTTTTATTGTTTGTGCAGAAGTATTTAAAGACTGCAGTTGATTTCTACATTGGTGAATTTTCTGTAGTTACCAATGATTTAACTTTAGAAACATTAGAGGCAGTACATACATTTTTCTGGTATTTATTTCCATGTAGAAGTAATGACTGATGGTTTTTCCCTTTTGATTAATAATGTTGCTTATTTTACACTTCGAAATTTTAATACCATTTCACAACTTTTTGCAGTATTTAATAGGAATATTTATTTCTATCTTTGGAAAGCACAAAAACATATATTTCGATCCACAGTTTATTTGCATTTGACATTTTGAAAGTAGAATAAATTTAAAAGTAGCAGATGATATTTTTCATTTCAAATAATTAGCTGTTGCCAGAAATTTTTATTTCAAAATATTTGCTTTTTTAAAATTCTTTGTTGAAATCTTTCTAAAAATGTGTAACCCTCTGTTTAAAACCTCTGTATGTTTAAACCTCTCCTTTAGTCTATTATCACCTTACATCAAAATGCCTTAAAGGAAGGGGGAAAAGGAATTATTTTAACTTTAAATCTTTAAACACTCTAGTTTATCATTCTTCCCTTTCTACTTGTTATAGTTGGTGAGCAAAAGGAAAATGAAGTGATTGTGTGAAACTTTAATGCTGTTACTGCTTGAAGATAAGCAGCTTGATTACTGCTTGAAGATGCAAGGGTGATTGTGGTTAAGATATAGCCAGAATTCTGGATTTTTGAATCTCCCAAATCCGAAATTTCCGGATTTGGAATTTTTGTAGATTCTGTACTTGGTAAATCTGTAAAATAATTAAAAAATTAAATAAATAAAAAAAACTCCCTTTTTAAAATTTGTTTTAGAGCAAATATATTTCTCAGTGATTATATAAATGTAAAGCTTTTAGACTATATAAAACTCATTAAGTGGTTGAACTTTTTGCCTGAGTAAACTAAATTTGTCTTAAAAAAATATTTTCATTGTTTGTCTTTATCAGAAACAGAAAAAAACTGATATTGTAAAGTTTTGGGCTGAAATATTCTGACTATTATACATTCCAGTATTGATAAGACTGATTAAATCTATTTAAACTTGTTTCTGTGGAACCATTGTTTGAATGTCTGAAGATTAAATTCTGTGCACATAGAAACTAATTGTTATTTTACAAAGTTACGAATGAAGCTTTTGGATTAAAAATTTCCTGTGATGACTATTGGTAAGCGTTTTAAGAATGATTTATTGCATAACTGGACAGCTTATCAAATTTCTTTACAGTCCTTGAACACATTTTCTTCTTTCTTGCTGTTCCTCATTTCCAAAACCTGTTATTATGCATACTGCAAGTTCTAATTTAATATTTAAAGAGTGCACTTAAAAGCAGCAGTCTGCATCCAAATATTTTGTTGATCTTACTGAATTTTCAGTTATTAGCAAAGAAAAATATAAACACAGTAGTTCCCAGAAAGTACCCCCCCCCCAAAAAAAAAGGCAAGTGCAGCTTAGCAATTATTTAAAAAAAAAAAAAAATTGAGAAACCAAATAGATAGAACTGTGTGACTTGATGTAGTGAAACATTAGTTAATTTGTAATTAATCAAACAAAGTTATACTCTTTGCTTTACTAGTGAATATATGTGTTTCACTGCAGTATTCACAATTATTTAAAATTATGTTGAATTTTTACTGCACAGTATTCTTCAGGATTTTTTAAATAGGATTGCATTCACCCTTGTTGTTAGCAAGAATGATTATTCATTTTCCTATGCTCATCTGTAATTCCATGCAGTTTTCTTTAATCTTGAAAAGAGCAAATGGAACATCTTTCGGGTGAGCTGATGCTGTAACTCCTTTGTGCCTCACAATAATGGTTGTTAACAATACTTTTGTATATTTCATAGCATATGAAAAAATATACTAATTTTAGCTGCAGCCATGGGTTATGAGGGTTTTTTTTTTTTTTTTTTTGTAATAATAATGATTCCAAGTATGTACAATAAGCTATTCCATATTATTTCAGACTTAAAATTTTATGCTTCAGATGAAAATTTTTGTATTCAACCGAATCATTAAAATTTAAAATTATTGAAATTAAAGTTAAAATTTTACTTTATTTACTTCATGTGCTGCACTATCATATGTTATTCATGTCATATATTGCATGATATAACTATCATGTGTGCACATATATTTATGTGAGCTATAGCTCTGATGTATTGAGTATGGAATACATTTCTGTGATTTGAATATGGATTTTGAAAATTATTGAATTGCTATTTCATGCTGAATAATTTGTACTCAAATTTTTGTAGTTATTGGCTGATATGATGTTTGAAGCTGGTGATCTACAGTCTGCAAAATTTCAATTTCAAAAGCTTCTTGATATAAAACCAGGTATAGAGTTTGTTTTCTCAAAAACTTACATTAAAGTTTCAGTTTAACTTATTTAATTACTCTTGAAAGTGTATTTTAAACTTTAAGTTTGTCCCTATAGTAATTTTAAAGCCTTTATAAAATTATTCATGATTATGAAAAGTTAGTTTTAAGTGTACATATTCATTTATTTATTTTATTTGAATTTATATGCTTATTGTTGGAAAGTTTTCACATTCATACTGGATCTCAATTAAAACATTGCTGTCTGGTATCAGCAAAATAAATTGTACATGTTATTAAATCTTCATATTTATTTCATTGCTGTAATATTTATAATGCCCTACTTTTGTAGTAAGTATGGTTACATGCCAGGAATAATACATGCACTGGTAGAGTTTTGTGAAATATACTGTTAGTGTTAAAAGTCAGATATATTTCCAAGTAAACAGACCAGATGAAGGAAAAAATATTCTTCAAATGTTAACAATTTGTGAATGATAGCAGCTAAAGATGATTCATTCTCCTTATTGTCATTCTCATTTTCATTTATTCAGGAATAGTTAGTATACAAGGTGTTCCCACAATGTAACTGGACAAATTAGAAGACCAAATGCTAAATAAAAAAGTGTAAAAATAAATGTATGCTTAGAAAGAGTGATATCTCAATTCTTGTTAAAGTCAGTTTAAACTGGTTATTTTATTGTTTACATATCAAAACGCAGCAGTCTTTTTCAGTTACCTTTTTTCCTGCCAATGCCAGACACTTGCCTATAAAGCCATTGGGTGCTCCTAAGGCCAAAAGTGGTGGCCATTTTATTGTGGAGGTACCTAATGGACTGCCACGTCTTATGAAGGGACAGATAGTTTTACACCCATGCCTTCTCCGGGATTTGAACCCAGGCCCTTTGGTGTCGCAAGGCTCCCCTAACCACTATATCATCTGGGCAGTGGCGTAGCGAGCAGGGCAAGGGGGTGCATGATGCCCCGGGTGCCGCTCGTAGAGGGGCGCCAAGTGGTCTACAAACAAGATTTTCCGGAAAATTTCAGTTTTTATTTTGATCGATTTCTGGATAATATATTTAAAATTAATAACTATTGTAATATAATTAATTATTTATTTTTCTTGATTTGTCTGATAAAATGTGTAATAAAATGTTTGCAGTACATCAGCCAAAACATTCTTTCTGACCACTTTATTTCTCCAAAGTAGAGATATATTTTTATTTTTTTAAATGAAATTCACGTATATCTCCCACTTTTTATTTTAAAATGATAACACGACCTTGTCTCGAATTTCTCAAACATATCCAGTTTTCAAAATCCGATTCCATAATCTGGAAATGACATTTTGGGAAAATCGTAATGCTTCCACTACAATTGATTGCGTTTGACTCTTCTGTAAACGCCTGATGGCCTTCCTGGCTACCGATTCAACTAAGTCATCTTGCTGAGACATCGCATATTCACTGCTATGAAGCATTCAACGCATGTCAATTGTTTTTAATCTCCTATTACAAAAGGAATACTGCAGGTCGCTCCTTACTCCTTATCTAAAAGGCATAGTTTTCGACATCACAGACTAAATTTGCATATTCCCAACTTTGTAAATGTTATAATTTTCCTTTATAATCTCTTATATTTCCTTTTGTTCAAAAAGGTTGTCGATTATATGGTTATTTCATACCGTACCCACAATATCCTCTAATTGTTTTGAGCAGTGAATGTGACTGCATGACGTTACTCCCCAGTAGAAAAGAAATGGAACCTAAAACTCCACTACAGATCTATAGAGAAAATGTTTTTCCAAACCTAAGAGTCGCACTTCAAATACTACTTACTATTTCATTATCAAATGCTAACTATGAACACTCACTCAGCAAATTAAAATAAATTTTCACATATTTACAACCAACGATGGGAAAAGATCCCCTAAGTCATCTAGCATTTTTAAGTGTGGAAAGAGAAAAATTTAAAAGGGTCGACTTTCATGAAGTAAATAATAAATTTGCTTCATCCAAGGTAAGAAAACTGTATACATAGCAATTAAGTGTACTCATGTATTATATTATTATTAATAAAAATAAGTGCCCGACCAAGTCGAGGTGTACGTGATTGAAGTGAGATGAGGGCAAATTAAAATTTTTAAGTTGGCTGGTGGTGTGTCTGACAATTTTAGATCTTTGGCACTCCAAGCAGGATCGTGTCCAGTTGGCTATGCCCTTTTGTGTGCTTGGCCATACGAAACATTGCTGTATCAGTTTCCTCGAAGCCTTGATGCCAGGATGTGACAGATGATGTAACTGACTAAAAATGGCATGGCGAAATCCGGAGGGAACATAAGGTTGAAATCTTGAATCCTGAGCATCACAATAAAGTGATTTTCCAGGTGACAGCTGCATAGGCTGCAAGTTGAGATTGGTGAAAGATTTGCTTTTCAAGAGGGTTTGTAGTTCTGATTTTTTTGCTGACACAGATAGATGCATTTCCGAATCCAAGGCTAGTGTAGTTAGGTAGTGACTATTCTTAATATATTTTTGAGTATTTTATGGCAAATTCAGCATTTTATTATTATTTGCATTATTTTCTTATTACAAATACATTATATACTAAAAGTTTTTTGGGGGGGGGCGTCAAAAAGGTATTTTCCCCCGGACGTCAGTTATGCTTGCTACGCCACTGCATCTGGGCAGCCTTTTTCATTTACTCAGAAGGCCATGAACAAAAAATTTGCTTTGAGGAGGAACAGCATTATAACATTAAAGTTTATTACAATTTAGGTAAATCTGCTACCGAAATGTTAAAGATGATTCGTACAGTATATGGTCATGCATCATTTTCAAGAACGCGAGTGTTTGGTACAACTGCTTTAAGTGTGGTCACGAAAGCACTGAAAATGAGCCAAAGATAGGCCATCCATCAACTTCAAAGAATGAGGAAAACGAGAAAAATTCTTTGATAAGCTAATGCAGGTGTAATAACTCGGCAACTTCCAGACATGCTTGGAATAAGAAAACAAAGCTGCCATTTAATTTTAATTGAAAATCTGAAAATGAGGAAAGTTTGTACTCAAATTTTGCCTCCAATTCGGACAGAACAGTGAGAAGACAGGAAAGGTTTTTCTGAAGATTTGCTGACAACTGCGAGATTGGACAATAATTTCGTAAAAGTGTATATAGTGGCAGATGAGACCTGGTATCTACAATATAACCCAGAAACAAAAATTTTAAGTCCACAGTGGAAAAACTTTCTTCTTCTGTACAAAAAAAAAAAAAAAAAAAAAAAAAAAAAAGGTCAAAATTAAAGACTAAGGTGATGCTAATTGCATTTTTTGTTTACAAAGGATTTATTCACCATGTATTTGTCCCTTAATATTTATCAATCAATCAGCATTTTTACGAGGATGTGTTTTAGCGATTAAGAAACAGGTAAGGCGCATTAAGAATGAACTTTTATATTCTGGGCAATGATTTCCTTTGCATGACAATGCTAGGCCCCATGCAGCATTATCTGTGCAACATCTTGCTAAGCAGAGATAAATCACACACTGTATTCCTTGTCATTCTTTTCTTCATTCCAAAGGTTTCCTTGTCATTCTTTTCTTCATCAAATAATTCTTGAAGAATGCGAGCAAAATCAGCTGGTTGCATGTATTTTTTTGCCATGAAAACTGATATAAAATTTACAGAGCCAAATGTATTCAAATTAAAATAATACATGGCAGTTAATAACACAAAATTGCAAAATATTTGAGAAAAAAAATATTTTTCAAATTTTCACCCACGAACATGCGCATGTCGTAACTTTAACAAAAAAGCTGCCATGTTAGCACAAATGCCCAGTAAAAAAAAATCAAATGACTTCCTGTTGGCACATTCCATGATGTGGGGAAAGGTAGAAAAGAGGAATAGAAATGACATTCAGACGTCTCAGCTTCAATATGCGAAAAATGTGCATTAAAAACTGAATTTGTCTTAACTTTTGCACACCTTACTTTGCAAATTAATTGTGTATGTATGAAAATACTGGAATAGCTATTGGAGATCTTTTAGGCAAAGTATCAACCTTATGTTTGGCATAGATTTTAATTAAAGTTCCACTGATTTCGAAGGCAAACAGGTACAGGTCTCTCTTCATCAGGAGCAAAGAATTCTGCAAAGAAGAAAAGAGCCAATGGTTATATTAATACTGAAAGCAAAGAAGTAAAACAAAAGAGAAGGTAGCACCATCTATCTGTCCACAGAAATAGTAAATAAACTAAGTTAATAGAATTTTGAAACTGTTGGAAAGGACTATATTGGAGTTAAAGTCATTAACTAAGCAAGATAAATTAAATGTGTTAACGTGAAAACCTACAAGAAAATCCAATCGCATTCGCAAAACATTATCTTGCTTAGTGACAAGATAATTTTTTTGTGAATGAACTTGACTAGAGGATCTGTTAACCACTAATCTTTCTATTTATTTTTCCTTTTTTGTACTATTAGACGAATCAGGCCAAAGAATTTCTTCATGCCTTTTTGTGTAACAGGAGACCTTAAATGTTTTAGGCGTTGTTATGCAAGTCACTGAGGTTTGACCATTGTACATAATTCTTTGCAAAACAATTCAAACAAGTCATCTACAAACATCAGGCTACAAAGTCACATCGATATGGAAGTGCAGTGACCCGACGATGATCTTCAAACATTTGTAGGCATGGTTGGAGTATCAGTCTGATATCAATAATTGTCATCATTATGAAAAACAAGTAATTCACTAGAACATAATCACCATTGTCAACTTTAGAATTACTTGAAAAACTGCCACCTTATACATCTTTTCATCTATCAATAGAGTAAAGTCATTATCACTAATATAAACACAAAGTAAATTCAGTATGTGGCATCTAAGGGCAGTGTGTAAAAAACACGAGTTGTCTTTGCATCGGTCCATAACAGATGGTATGCAAAATACAAGTAAATTAGTGATCCATTCATAATGTCTTAATATAAGCAATAACCTCTTACACTGGTTTTGCTCTAAGTGTCCTAAATGTTATTGTAGATTCAGTTTTATTTGGTTCGTTGCTTCTTAACAGCTGTTCTATTAGTCTGCTAAATCTTCTATTGGAAGTGTTTTACAATTTTCAAGGGCACTGATTAACACCTTGATGGGTATTACTTCTAGGTTTTATCTCTATTGATGCATGCACGTGAGAATTTTGAAATTTATTCATGGCAAAGCTTACACCAGCTGTGATTCAGCATTCATTCATATTTTGATAATTCTATCCTGTATATTGTTCACCTAACTTAGTTCCATGATTAATTTGTCTTTCCTTGACGCATTTTGCATACCTTTTCCTTTATTCAAATTTTAAAACCTAGTTTGATCATGTGACATTAATCTTATTTCAACATGGAAATTATCTAAAATGTTGGATAGAGTTATAAAGCCTCACCTGCTGCATTCATGATATATGAGAGGTTAAGACTGAAGCAAAGTCGACCAAACTGTGTATGTCATAGTAAATCTAGAATAAAAGAAATTTACTGTTTACATTTGATCTTTTTTTTTTTTTTTTCCGTTTTTTTTTTTTTTCCTTTTCTTTTCTTTCTTATTTTTTCCTTTTCTCTCTCTCTCTCTCTCTTTTTTTTTTTTTTTTTTTGTGTGTGTGTGTGTGTGTGTGTATCCTTGAATGTTAAAATTTTCAATATATTTGTGCTTAATGTTTATTGTATGATTTAATTCAGGTATTTTATTGATATTTAAATGCCTGCCTTTCGTGTTATCTCATCATATATTGTTACTGAAAATAATACATCTTGACTGCAGAAGAGTTATTTTATGTATCTTTTAAATTCTTTGTAGACTTTTTTGAAGCTATAGCTAGATACATTGAGGTGGTGCGGAGGCTTGGAAAACTCGATAATGCAGAAATGTGCTTAAAAAAAGCAGAAGCAGCAACATCAAATGTGTCAATTGATCATGGCTATTATTATTGCAAAGGACTTTATGAATGGTGCGTGTAATTTTTAAAAATATAATTAGGTAATAAAAAAGGACTTGAATTATTATTAAGGATTTTAATAAATTAGTCAGTAGGAAACTGAATGAAAATAATTTTGATATTCAGATCTCCATTCTCAATATTTAAGTTTGTGATATTCATTTAAAATATTTCCCACATAAAGTTAGCTGAAATAATTTTGCTAAAGCATTGCATCTAAGAAATTCCATATTATCTAAAATAATAAAAGTAATTTGTAAAATAATAAAAGTAATTTGTAAAACATATATGTGGTGTGTGTTTAGTATTAATATTAGAGTGATTCTGAGGCCTTTTCATTGTCTGTGCTTGTGATAAACATTTCTGACAGTGGTCAGGAATAATCACAGAGGCAACTACATTAGTTGTTATGTATAATTAAAATAACTTCCTTGGCCATTTTCAACAAAACTGTTGAATTATGCATGTTTTCTGCATGTACACTTGCTGAATTTTTACTTTTGCTCTGTTTAGATTTATAAATCAAAATGTGATTATTTATTTTAAACAGGCTGCTTAAAACTTTTTTAAAGATCAGTATACTATGAATACCTTAATAATTGTGTCATACTGTGGCATGATTTACTAACAAATATAAAAAAAAAAAAAAAAAAAAATTGGGAATAGTTTACAGCATTTGATTTGACTTTTTGCTGTGTCTTCTGCACTAAGATATGCCAAGAACTAGCTGATTTTAAAGCTACAGTTTGAGAGTGAAAATTAGTATGGCTTGGTATATGAGACAGTTCTTTTAATTGATAAAATGTATAATTATGATTTTGTTTATGTGAGTGATATAAATGCATTTTATGAAAATGGCTCAAAAAGTATTTTGTACACCTTCCTTTTTTTAATCCAAATTTAAAAAAAAGAAAACACTTCTTCATGCTTCTGTTTTTAAGAATGAAAAGGTCTTATTTCTTATGCATTTTATTTGTGATATGTGTTATATCTGTGAAGAACAAAAAACTAAATTTGTGCCACAATTTATTCAGGCTGCATTGCATGCACATGCGGGGGGGGGACTAATAGAATTCAATATTATTAATTCATTACGTGTATGTGTGGTTGCATTGTTATGAATATTTAGAATTTTTATATACTGCTTCATTATCTTCATTTAATTTTATTATGTAATGTATTTTAAAAAACTAAAAAGGCGATATAAAAGGCGATGTAATTAAAGTTAATAATAGCAGGAAAATACAGAGCTGTTACATGTTACTCTAACTTGGTTTTAGGAAAATGACTATTTTAAATAATGGAGTCAACTGAGAAATCAGTGTCAAAATCAGAACAAAACTGTTAGATATTTTACCAGTATTTTGAAATGTGAGTTTAATTGGTGGTTTAATTACTGACACTTGGTGAATAGTAATCTTGGAATGCCATGTTATTTCTTTCAGTCCTTAAGCATATATGAAAGTCTCATTCTGGTTAGAGTACTATAAAAAGATAAGCTCACAGAGATTAGGGTCAAGAAGCTTAACAGATATAAGGGATGGAAGTTTCAGCATTTTAAGTAATTACTGTAATAGCTCTGCACTTACATTTTATGTTAACGAATGTTAAATACTAATGTTTAATGTTAGTAAGAAATGGAGTCGCATTTATTCCATAATGGAAACTTAACCAAGTCATACAAATTTTAGTGACTTTTCCAACTTTGCTTTTAGGATTAATTAAAATTGATTAATTATCTTAAAAGAGTTGAATTAGGTAGAAATTCATGTTTTAGCAAAAATTGGCTTTGGAGATACTAGCTGATGATCGTCCCATGCAAATGGAAACTTTGCTTATGTCTATAGCCAGAAAGCTTTGGTGCAATAAATGAGCTTAGTGTGAGTTCCAACCCTTCTGGTAAAACTGAGAAACTATTGATTTTTCACCAAATTTTCCTGGTACATCTTTAAACCTTCCAGTTTTTAATTTGCCTGCATTTAGCTAATCTATCTGGAATGTAAACTGAGAAGAAATGTTTATATCAACTAAGTGTCATATAAAAGGGAAATGCTGTGACAAAAACTTGGCAACGAATTTTTAAAGGTGTAAAGAAACCATGCTGTCATCTCTTTATGTAACTCAAACTTTAAAAAGTTCATTACTTTTTAAGCAATTTATGAAGTAATTTTTCTGATTGATTTTCATTTCATATAGAGGAATTTAATATATTAAAAGATTTGCAGAGCATTTTATGCAGACTTATGTTTAGTTGATGAATATTTGCCTTCAGTTTTGCTTTACATTTATAATTGGTCCATTATGAATTTTATCCACACGATTAAATGCATATTAATTATCAATTTTATCATGTTTAAAAGCATTTTGATGTATAAAATTTTTTCTTCCTTTCTTAAGTTCTCATTAGTATTAAAAAATTAAATAAAATTAACACCATATAACTTAGTTTTAATTCCATATATTTTACATTAAGATAATATAAATAGCTTAGCTCAAATTATTAATTTAATTTTAAATAAAAATTTTCACCTTGAATATCCTTTGAAGTTGTGCTGCATGAAAACCTTTTGGTTTTTCTTGTTTCAAAATTGTCAGCTTTGCAAGGAATTTCCAGGCCTCTAATTTAAGATGGCAAAGTGACACAGAAACCTGTACCTAGAATTGCTACAAATCTTCAGAAATATAAACTCTAGAGACTTAATAGCCCACCTCAGAATACAATAAAATTCTTGAAACAGCAGAACATAATTTCTGGATATAATGTTCACATTGACAAACATAGAATGCTCTGCAGTTGTGTTTTGATAAAAAAATTTCAAATGTATGTTGTTATCGCAAAATGTCCCTTTAGTTAAAAAAAAGTCTCTGAAGCTTGGCAACAAAAGTTATTTGGGTACCTTTGTAATAAAAAACTACCTTTTGTAGTTGATGCAGGTTTTTCACTGTCAATATTTCCTTTGTATCTAGACAAATTTTTACAGGTGAAAGGGAAATAATTTCTGCAGATTTATATGCAACAGACACAAGGGAAAACCACCTTAGACCAGATCTGTGATGTTCATTGACAGACTGGAGTGGTGCATGCGTTTATTTTGTAATGCGCTGTTCAGAAAAATTTGTCTTAAATTATCCTAGGATTACTTTAATGTTCCCTATTTAAATTAGTTATTTGTTATACGAATTTCCATATGAAGCAAAATGAAGACATTAAATACTGAAAGTGAAAATATTTCTTATCAACCTCATTTCATTTTGCTACTATGAAGAATAATAAAAGTAATTATGGTTGCAATCAAGCCTTTTCTAAGATTTCTGAGAAAATGTATAGTTTCTATCAGACTGTCAGAAGAAAGCAGAGCAATTTCTGAGAACTGATAAATCAATATCCATGCAAAAAGCTTGTTACCAATGCATTTTATGTATTATTTAGTATAACATTCCTCTGCAGATATATTTTAATATATCGTGAAATGTTTTGTAGTTTTCCTTTGATATTATTACTAAAGCAAAATAATTCTTATCGTACTTACTAGAAAGATGGTGTTTAATATGATGTATGTACTAGTTTGCACATATTTCAAAACATAATGATTGTGTGATATTTGATTCGCTTATACTTAGATAGTGTATGTACACTTATGTATTATGGGTATATGCTTCTTAAAATGTCATTACCTGTGACCATATTTCATTAATCTTCACATATTCTTATAAGATAATACATGTATTTTTAAAAATTTGAATTCTGTTTTTGTTTCAGAAAATACATAATGTTGTAACCTATTTTGACAGGGAGCACAAAATATAAATGTCCATCATATGCAACAGTCTCTTTGAAATCTGTGTGATATGTTATACTTTCAAATTCTAACAATAATTAATCAAAATAAAATTATCTTGAATTTCTGTGGTAGCTTTAATCAGTACTATGACAGAATGATTTAATAATTGTGTGCAAAATAAGAGAATTTGCAAATTATGTCTTTTTTATGAGAAGTATTGAACCAGAAGTACTAATTATGCTGCCAAAGAATTATGCAAATATTCAAAGTAAAATACACAAGTCTACACATGCAGGTCTGTGGAGCTGTGATTGTGGAGAGATTTTCAATGTTTTATTTGCTTGTATTCGTTCATAACATTCCCCATGTTTATCGCAGGAGTTGGGTAAATTTTATAAGGTGTAGGGTAAAATGAGTAGCCCCGAACGTATGGATGATGCCATGAAATGGAGAATTGTCAGTAGCTTGGAGGTAGGCCAATCACCAGCACAGGTGGCTACAGAGCTTACTGTCATTTGCAGTTTATGGGAAATGTTTTCAGAACACCAGATTCACATCAAGAAGACCTGGACAACATTGGCGAAGATCCACAACAAGGAATGAGGATCATTATTTGGCAATTTTGGTAAAGTGACACAGGACTGCTACAGCTTCACAGCTCTCACATGTGCTGTACGAGCCCAAGTTTCATGGTCTACAATTGTCTGAAGGCTTTGTGAGATAGGATGTATGCCAGAAGATCCGCTGCTTGCATCTTCTGCTCAATGCAGCACAAAAGAGAGTGCATTTAAAGCATGGTCCAGACAACATGCACATTGCACCAGACTTCAGTGGAGCACCATGCTTTTTACAGATGATTTGAGATTCAGCCTGGACACTGCTTCTCAGCATACCTGTATCTAGAGAAAGCCTGGAACAGGATACCATTCCTTCCTCGTCAGGGAAAAGAATTATTACAATGGTGTGGGTGTAATGGTGTGTGTAGGCATTATGCTGGATGACCACATACCCCTGTATGTGCTTGAAAGAGGCTTCCTAAATGCTATGAAGTATAGAGAGATCTTAGAACCCTATGCTCAACTTTTCAGGGGCACAGTTAATCCTGGACTCCTATTCTATGCTCCAAGAGTCAGCTGCAGTTTGTGGGCCAGTGTCACTGCTAGTGAAAAACAGGTCTGCCCAATATCTCATATTCTGTGAGTATAGAATTTGTGGAAAGCACAGAAAAAAAGGTTGCCACATCTTCAATCAGGCTTGTGCAGTTGACGTTCCAAGCAGATGATGTTTTTGTATGTGTTTTCACTGTTAATTTTTTCATATTTAAATGAAGAATATGGTCGCAGATCGGTGGCAAATTTATATAAAACATGACATCACCTTTGCTCTTCCAGAAGATGTTCTCATAGCCAATTTAGACTGCCAAAATTTATAGATATTTTAATTTGCGATGAACTAAGAGAGTATTTGGAGCCACATTCAGAAAACAAGAATGCAATTTCTGCTGAAAGAAAGGTTATTTATTTTCCTGAAATTATATGTATATTGTAATTATGTAGTTTAAAAATGTAGAAGATAATAAGTATTTATCTAGCATATAATCTTTCATCAGTTAATAATAATATAGACATCCAAGAAAAGTGTATTCGATTTATGTACAACAAGAATTAAGTATATTTTAAAATATAACAGTGGAATACCTTATAAACAACATTGTGAACACAATAAGGAATGTCGTTCATTATAATGCAAAATTCACAGTACTGTAAAATAAAAATGTTATAAAACTATAAAGTAGTTTTGTAATATTTTTTAGTACTACTACTACTACTACTAGTAGTAGTGTGAAACTTTTATAAAGTATTTTTATTTGTGTAATTTTATTACGATTTAAAACTAGTTGTTAATAATAAATATATTTTATTCAAAATAAAAAAACCATCACAAATTTAAATTAAAACCCTTCATATTCTTTTTTACTTATTACATGCTCCAGCCTTAGGCACAACATGAGAAAGGAGGGATGCCCCATGGAGGTTTTTTTAAGGGAAACATGGCTCATATCCATGTTACACATGAGGAAAATGAGCCAGCCCATTCGCCGGGGTTCAAATCTCAGACTGAACTACCAATGTTTAGCGGCCTTTACCACTCGGCTGCTGATGGGCCAGCCCTTCATAATTGTTCTGAGGAATGATGCATATTGAATTACCATATGAAAATAAATGGTCACTCTGTTTTGAAATTAAATTCTTTATTTTTACAAAGGGAAAAAATGAAATTATTAATAATTTTAACACTGAGAAAGGCATGACTTAAAAATTCATTGTGATTATTTCACGTATAATAAAAATAATCTAACAATAATGATAGAAGTATCAGTAAATTTTAAATGTTTTACTTGTATTATTTAATTTTTTTAAATCAAATCTGGCTACTAAATGTTTTTATACATAATTTATAACTATGTAACTTATTGTTAGGTACTAAAATGTATTAGCTGAATTGTACTGCATTATTATTGTATTATGTTATAGAGTAACAGTGCTAGTATAAGACTGAGGGTTATTTATGAAATAGTACTTTTTTAATACTTATTAGTATTAAAAATAACTGTTTTTTTTTTTTTTGCAAACTTTAAAAAAAAAAAAAAAAAAAAAAAAAAACTGTTTATAGCAGAGTTCTCAATTTTATATTGTAAAAGAGATATTAATTATTATTACAGTTTTCTATTTAATGTGTCATAGTGTTAAAATGCTGGTTTGACAAGGAACTTCTTCAGCTGTAGGAGGCCTATATTGATTATTGTTACTTTAGTACTTCCATTGTGAAAATAGTATTACTACCTATTAATTACTTTCACAGAAAAAAATCTCCTGAGAAGGAAGACTATTTAAAACAAGCAGTTTTTATATATATAAGAAATTAAAATAACAGTAAAGTAATGTTAAAAAAAGTGTTACTAATATATGTATGACAAAAACTTCAATACGAATTAATCATGCATACAGACTAGATGATTTTAATTTTGGTTACATATTTTATATTGAAAAATTATTTTCTATCATGTTAATTATAGGATAAATTATTTAAAATAAAATATTTGGATGCATATGCGATAGTTGAATGCAGGAGGAATCACTCGTACTGTAATGAACAAATGAATTTGATTTCTTTTCCTTAAAGAAATAATTTTCATAGAAGAAAAAATAAAATAAAAGAAATACTTTCTTTCTAATTTCATCAAAAATAAAGTTTTAATGTGAGGGGGGGGGAAAGACTTTGTTTGCAATTAGATTGCAGTGCAAATTAATCAAATTATAAATTTAAATATTTAAAATTGTTTATTTCTAAAAATATTTTAAGTAAGCTTAATTCATTTACTCTTATCTATTTTTCTGTTGCTTTCGTACATTCTCCTTGTGCATTTAAGTTGTAGGCAATTGTATCCCTCATCTCTTTTTTTCTTCTTAGCCGTAAATTCCTGCGTTAAGTTTCTCTTAAGAAAAATCAGAATTTTCTTCCACCTAACAAAGCACCATATTCTGCTGTGTTAGAGGCTGTGTATGCTGACATCCAAAAAAAGAATAGATAACTTTGCATGAAGCATGATTGGATAAATAAACTTCTAAGAATAGTTTAATAGGAGAGTTATAACTTCATTTTTATTTCACCTAAATGTGCAGTTAGGTAGTTTTACAATTATTTCATTTTTTTAAATTTAAACATGCAGTTAGGTAGTTTTACAATTACTTCATTTTTTCCAACCTAAATATGCAGTTAGGTAGTTTTACAATTTTTCTGAAAGAAAATGTAATAAGGTTTCTTTTTTGTTCTCTTTCTCGTTCTTTTCTCCCCCCCCCCTTAAAAAACTTTAATGGAACTCTGTACCTGTCTTAAGAAAATTGACAATTTATGCTAAAAAGCTAAAATATTAGTAATATAACATTATTATTTTCTCCAGCACTTGCATCTATTTTTAAATATTTTGTTTTGTTTATTTTAGGTATACTGGGAATACCTCTGATGCTTTAAAATGCTTCAATAAAGCACGTACTGTACCTTTGTGGGGCCAGATATCTTTGTGTCACATGATTGAAATTTGCATTAATCCTTTTGATAATGAACATTTTTCTGGTGAAAATGTTGATGTAACAGATGTCATGTATGTAATTTCTAACATGTATTTTTTTAATTCTTTGTACTTTAATTTTTGTATTATCTTTTTATATTTCATTTATAGAGTTCCATGTATTTGATGTAAACGTAAAGTAGTCAACGTTATTTGAACTAAGGTGTATATGCAACGTAGATAATCACTATCAGATTCCCAACAAATAAGCAGCAAAGGCAAAACATGGAATAAAACAAAAACTATTTAATAGATATGTGTGAAATTCTCCCAAGAGTTGTGGCAATACTAGACCACGTAGCAAAGACTTACAAAAACCTTATCTATTATGACCATCACATCGAGAAATACCAAATGTGTTGGAAGAATGTGCAGTGCTGATAGGTGTGATAATCTCTAGCTGAAATACAAGCTTGACAATGGTGAGGCAAGCTGGCAATAATGTCGTTGATCTCTTATTGTAGTAGTAGTACCGTTCCTGTAGTGATGAATGTTAGAGCTCATGGAGGGTGCCTGGTGGCACACTGGGACCTGCTATTGGTTGTCCCAACGTATCGCAAACATGCTCTATGGGATTCAGGTTTGTGATCTATCAGGCCATAGCAGATATGGAATGTTATCTCTCTCCTTATAACTCTGCACCACTCAATATCATGTTGTTACCCATTGCAGCAATTAAGGACACATGAGAAGGTGTAGAATTTCGTCATGATATACAACAGTGTCTGAAGTCCCAGAAATCACGTAGAGGTCAGTGTAGCTGCTAATTGCTATCCCAGCTCATACAAGTGAGCCTCCTTGTCTGTAATGGTCTCTCGACGATGTTTGGAGCCCAATAACATATCTCTGGCTCTCACCATATCATTGGCCTTCGAGAATCTTTCTGGTTGTTAAACAGAGACTCATCTGTAAAGAGTACATGGCCCCACTGGCTCTGTTGTCTGTCTGTGATCTTCACCAGCCCAACTTAACCATGCAATCGGAACACTGTGGGATTGCATTAATTTTGGTTACCTATGTGCAGTCGGCAGTGCAACCTGTTACTTCATATGTAAATTATATGTTTTTATTCCTCTTTTTACATTTGTACCTTTTCTTTTAGTATTTGTTGTATATTTTTTTAGCATGAGTGTGTATGATAAACTATGTAGTATTTGCAATTGCTGCTGTAGAAACTGGCAACAGTTGCTGTGTGAGTTTTGCTACTCAGAGTAAATGACATGTTGCTTTTGTGTGGCGTATATATGATGTGCATACATTCATTCTGCCGGAAGAAGTTAATTTGGGTGATCAATCATAATGCTGTCAGTGCCAGTGTTGAGTCACAAGTGTCTTAATCAGGAACAATAAGTTGACCATTTTCTAATTTTATTGTTTCCAAGGTTTCAAACTAGTGAAATTATTATCTCAGACTCTGTTAAAGATGTTTTAAAAAAAAAAAAAAAAAAAAAGGGGAAATATAGGAACTTAATTCCTATTTTCATCAAAATCTCTGAAGACTAACTATCAGTGCATAACATTATTGATTAAAGAAAAGAATGCAATACGAATTGCAAAATAGCTGGTGTTTCTGATGAGGTCTAAAAGCACAGAATTCTTGCTTACTGCTTATATATACAATATTACCCCCTGTATTCATGGATAATTTATTCCAGGATAGTGCAGTTGATATAAATTGCTATTGGATACTTATCCTTCACTGTCTGAGCATTTAACCTTCAAAAATCTCCCACAAGTCTCCATTCATTTGTACATTTCTTTGACACCATGTGAAGAGGAGAGGAGTAATTACTTTTGGAGGGTCACATGTGACCTAAATTGATCATCTTTTTAATTTCATGCTTAGCAATTTTTAATCTATCTGGAGCTAGTCTCCTGGGCTTACATGAAACAGGAGAACGAATAGTTTCAATGAAATGCATAGTATTTATGCTTAACAGTCTCATTAAGATCAGGAAGCTTCGACAGTGAAGGATAGTTAGACAATAATTTATCATAAACACAATTTGTAATAATTGTTTTAACAGAACACAAATGTGTGTAAATTACACTGCAATTAATTTTTAAATGCATTTTTAAATCAACAAGCTTTTTGTTATCTAAATCAGGTATTAAATCAAAATAAATCAAAAATCAGATTCAATGATATTTGTTGATATTTAACACACATAAAAAGTAAAATAAAAACTGCAATGAAGTACAAGGTCAATACTTAGAGATTTTTGTCAGTAAACTGGAATAGGAGTACCGTTGGGCTGCAGAATATGCCATAATAGCTGTTTGACGTGCTTCATGCTTGGTTGGTGAAAGAAGACTGACATCTGAGCCCGTGTTGCACAGAAATATTTTATTTGATTTTCTATCTCATAAAAACGCAATGAGACTCAGAGGGTAAAGCGCAACTCACCATTACACTTTCCCTGGTTCATTTCCCTGGAACGTACATGGTAGAACACACTTTTTAGCTTTCTCATTAAATTTTCAATGATGCCAGCAATAGGAACAATTCAAAGCAGCTTTAGCTGAAGGGCTTCACTTCCTGTTATAGCGATTTTTGGAAAAACTGCATGGTCGTCGTAGAGACAAAACCTCACTACACAATTTGCAGACCTCATCGAGAGGGAATCCAATTTCAAATTATTAGACACATTGACAGATACAGGTGAAGAAACTATGCTTACCTGAGCGGGTGTAACTTCCAATACTCTATCAGCAATGCTGGCAGCTTTTGATGAGTCAAGAAGCTCAAACAACGCTTGGATAGATTGGACATTTGATGGCATTTGTTGCATGAATAACTCCAGTAACAATGAGTTTGACACATTGTGTTTTTCAGCATGCTTTGTCATGACACAAAGCAATTCTGAGGGCTTTTTGTCTCCAAGTTGCTCACTGGTGAGTAATTTCTGGATTTCATTGGTACCGCTTTCCCCACATCGTTCATTAATGGCAGCTTTGAGGTCTTCGTAAGAAAAATCTGTGTGTTTTTAAAGTATGATATCTCAAACCAACAAAGCAATCTCCGACAGCAAATGAGCGATCCAGAAGCTGAATTTCGCATTTGGATCCATAACAGACTAGGGTGTGGCTAAAGTTGATTCTTACATAACAAACCACAATGCCGGGTCAATAGGATTGTAAATTGGTATCTTAATGGCAGCTATCTCCTCCATGGCAGTGGCTGAAGGGAAAAACATGAAAGTCCTGGAACCAAGCTCCTGAATGAACAACTAGTATGCAGCTTCATGTGAGTAGCCAGGTTGCCAATTTATGGTGGGTGAGGATTATTGTTCGGTGTATATCTTCAAAGACATGACTCCGCATCGCTAAACATAACTTTATTCACACACTTCATATTTTTAACACAACTATCATAACATAACAGAAAACTTCTACACAATAATTCATACATCCTATGCTCAAGCTAAAGACGAAGTGGGCGGGTTCGCCATCATGCTGGCAGTTTTTACATACAACATGACATGGTATGGCAGCGCACGCAGCCAAGCATCAGACTGCCGTGCTATATATTATTCTTTCTAATGGATACCCAAGTAGCACAGCAACGTTGTAACGACGTTGCAAACTCGTCGCGGATGTCGTTGCAAAACTGTTGCAATATGTCGTCTTTAAGATGCCCAGATGTCCGCAAACATCCACTGTTTTGCAATCGTTGCAAAGACATCTTTATTATGTCTTTGCAGATGAGGTTTTTGTCGCCTAGATGTCATTATTGTGTCTTTCGCAGGTGATATTTTGGTTGTGAAAGCATCGTATCATGACATCTTAAAGATGCCTAAATGTTCACAAAATTCCACCTTTTTTGCAACAATTGTGAAAATATCGTTATTATGTCCTTGTGTTACATATTGATTTATGCAGAAAAATAAGCTATATAAGCTAAGTAAAATATATTAATTAATAATTAATATATTTTTTTCTTTATTAAAATTTTGTATTTATCTAAAGTTTAAATATTTTATCATTTCCTGAAAACCAGAAGATAATACAATTTTTCCTCTTTAGACTAAATATGTGTAATTAATAATAGTCTTAATTATTTTCAGTACTTTAAACTATATTTTTTAAATAACTTATATACTTACGATTATTTAAGATTTCATCATTTTTTTCCCTTAAGTAATTATGAAAGTGGTTATTAAAAATATATAACATTAATAGTAGGTTTTAAGTAAATAAAACTCATTTAGACATAAATAAAAGTAAAGATGTATATGTGGGTAAAAAAAGAGTGTTTCTGATTCCTTTACTGCATGTCATATTGCTGTTTCCTTTTGGCAAAATACAGAAGATACGCACTCAAGCATTCCATAACTTTGGGGTGGGAGATTTGAAGGAGCAGTTTCCTGTACTGAAGAATTAGCATGATCTACATGCTTAGTTCATTCAATATGATTTTTTAATATCTTTCACTGAAGTATGACTAACCCTGTATATTTTAATGTTCAAAGTAAGTAACAATATAGAATGTGCGACTTAAATTTTGTAATTATGTTTGTTTTTATATGCTATGGATATTTCTTTTCAAAACTGATGTCAAATTTTAAAATTGTGTGTTTTCTTTAATTTAAATCCATGTACATTAATTTTAATTTTTGTGATCTAATTGAGCCATTTTCTTTGAAAGTGGTGCAAGTCCATTTTTGACAAAAAGTTAGTTTATGATAACAGTGAATGCAATATGCTATGGGCTTTTTATCTATAACCAGTTCTCTGAAAACAAACAAAAGGAAAAAAAATTAATTTCAATTGTTTTGTCAATGTAAATTTATGCAGTTAATGAAATTACAAATATAATTACTTTGAAAATAATCAAGACCACTTTACTCAAAGACATAATATGTAGTTAAAAAATTATCCCACATAACTTCCCTACTTCACTTTTATATGTCTGTCAGCACTGTTGATGACATAAAAATTTTTGTTCATTTGCTGGAATTTTTGTACTGCGTCCATTTATTGTAGAGTATAAAACTTAATAATGTGTTCTGTTTTGTTCACTTAACTTGAAATAAATAAGTACAATTACATCTAAAATTACTAATAGTTAATTTTATAACAAGCATTAATATTTGAAGTGGAGGGTGTCGCCTTAGAATCAGACAGTGATTCAGGTAGGTATTTATAAAATAAACTCTTTTTTTTGATACATTTCCTTCTAAATTTTAATTAATTTAATTATTTTATTTTTATTATTTTGTAGAAATCATCCCTATGAATTGGAAACAAATAATGAATCTGATTAAAACAATACATATTTAAATAAAAATTTTAAAAGAAAGAATTATACAACCAATTTTGTGTTCAGATGAGAATGCTATTTCATATGACAATGAGTCAGATTCTACAAAATAGAACAATAATATAAATGCGCAACAGGTCAGAAAAATGAACTGCAGTAGTGGACAAAAGTATTACTCAGATACAGATAAAATTGTTCCAGGCAAGAAAATTTCAAAATATAAAATGCAAATGCTAAAACAATTGCTGAAGTGTTGTTAGTAGAGCTGATTGCAAAGTAAATTTTGACACATTTTGGAACCTGACAGATTTTAATTAACAGAATATATTTCTCTTCAGAGCTATTCAATGGTGTAACTTAGAAAGAAAATGCCAAAGGAATTATAAGGGAACACAAAGAAAATTTGCATCTAAATATCATTTAACTGTTCCAGCTATGAAAATTTTTGTCTGCAAAAACTTTTTTCTGAATACTTTTCAAGTAATAATAAATAAGCCACCAACAATGTGTAGCAGCCTATAGCGATATGTGCATTGGACAAAATAGGAATTTAAAATTTTCTTTTAATGTGGCTTAAAGTAGTGTAGTCCTCCCAAAATACCATAGAAATTATCGATTGTAAATTTCTATATTCTGAACATTCTTATCTACCAAATGATGCCGATTTTGGAACTATCGAGACGTCCATAAGAAAAAAAAAAAAGTTACAGTATATTCCTACAGATTATTATACCAACAATGCCGAAAATATAAAAAGTTTTATTTTACATGAAATGAAACAAAATGATTTTCTTTTGACAAAACCACCAGAAAGTGCAATTCTAAGAAGACAAAAAAATACTAATAGTGAAGAGGTAAATTGGCTGAAAATATGTTGGATAACAGTTTTTGAAAATAACCATATATAGTGTTGAATAAAACTTCATTTGATGAAAGTACAGGTTTAAAACACTAGATTTATGCTTCACATGAAGAAGACCATGAAAATTTGAAAATATAATTCTACTACCTTCATATCATCAGAAAAGTTAATTGATATGATGGATATTCCTCCAATATATCATGACTATTTTCAAAACCTTTCTCATAATGATAAAAATTAAAAATGGCACATATTAATGTAAATTTGTAATTAAAGTAATTTAAATGGCATTACCTGAAGAAATATTGAGGTAACGCCTTTTTATTAATTTTTTGCCATATTTAATAAAATATTCATAAAAATATTGGTTTGATTCAATTAAAATGTCATATTTAATGTTTCATAAATGTGTAATCTTTACATTTTGTTGAATTTGAAAGTGGGGTAAATCCATTTGAGGTCATCAAAAGTATAAATTTCTTTTAACTAATACTTTTAAAACAATCACATTAAAAATTTAAAACAATTTAATATTTAAAAACAAACCATTGAAATACAAACCCTTAATCATCTCCATATAATATAATATAGACTTGCACGACTTTCAGAGAAAATGGTTCAGTTAAGAAAGAAAATGATGAAAGCATTTCAGCTTTGTTCTTAAAATAGCTTTTGTAAATTTACAGAAGGAAATAGTTCTGTAATTTGGCTGACTTTGTTACCATTGAAATGTATCATGAAATTGTTATCATACTTGAAATATGTAATTTTAAATGTTTAACTGTAAAACTAATACACAAATCATCTGTAGCCTCATTACAGTCTTCTGTAATCTTGCATCTTATCAGAAATATTGTTCAGATGATTTTGTGTAGAAACAGAACTTAAACATTGAAGACTTGTGAATATATGTAGATCTTTTCAAAAATAATGCTGAAATTGGCAGCACTGCAAGAATGATATAATGATGAAAAGATAAATAAAAGTGAATGTTAATTATCAGTAGCTGAAAGCTTGGGGTAGCAGCATGTGTGCTCATGAATTGCTTAGTATATTTCGTTTTGAAATAACAAGTGTTTTAAAGTGCCTGCAGGTGTCTGGGAGGTTAAGATTGTACTAGATCTATGACTGCACAAAACAATTTTGACTGATTAAGAAAATAATTATCTATGTTGTCACCAGAAAATTATCATCAGGAAACTCCATATTAAATAAGAATGTGCAGCATATTATTGTGAGTAGAGGGGGAAATTGCATAGAAAAATGTGCAAATTGTGTCCTTATTTTGTTAGAGATGGGCTATGCATTTTGCAGAACAGTGTCCTAGGGAAATTTGTGGTGCAAAAACTGAAGAAAAGGGGCACATTAGAAGGGTTAATATGTTTTCTGAGATGTTAAGTCATGATTACTGAGAAGCCTATTAGAGGTCTGTAAAAAGAAATTGACTGAAAGAAAATTAATTTGCAAGAAAAAGAATATTGTTCATGAATTTTAAAATGATTATCATATGTATATTTGCTTGCAGCATGTATTTCTTACATTTAACTTCTATTTTTTCTAATTACTAGGGGACTGAAAGAAAAATCTGCTAATTCTGAGGAAGGTAACATTCGTACTGCAGAAAAATTGCTTTTGGTAAGTGATATTATTTTGATTAATTGTTAAGCAACACAAGCAACCATATTTATATGTGCAACAGTTTAATGATTGCCAGAGATAAAGTGAAAAATGAAACCAGTCATTTAAAATTAAAGATGTTGCTACTATTTTGAAAATTCATCTTGGTGGCTTTATGTGGGTGATTAATTGAGTGATTCATTCTTGCTGTAATTCATTTAGGCCTTGTTTTGTATTTTTTTTTCCCTAAACATATGAAAGTAATTTTTTTTTTTGGTAACACGAAGTTCCATCTTAGCACTATTTTAACAAATATTTAAAATGTGCATTCTTAGCAGAAGCACACTTCAGTCATCTATTTACAATTAAAAACTACAGTCTATTTCAAGTACAATTAAAAACTGCACACTTCTGTTTCATGCACAAATTGCACTTAGTAAATATTTTTTCTTTGCCTTAGGAACTAAAATCAAAATATGGGGCTAGTTTAAATACAAGGATTTTTCACAATTTAATCCGCTTAGCCAAACACTCAAAATCTGATGCAGAAGCTGCCTTGAATGATTTCTTGGAAATTTTAGCGGATGAAAGATACGTAAGTATTTTTTAAATTATGAATTATTGCTGTTATTGCATTAAATCTAAGAGAAAAAATGTCTATTTTTAGAGTAAAGGCCCTGTTCAGGAGAAATGATAACTGTAATATTGCCGTACATGTCAGAAAAGTTACAGAGTAAACAGAGGTTGCTCCAGTATATCTCATATGTGGTTCCAAACTTTGTCTTTATACTTTTATTATTTGAAAATTTCTCTTTATTGACATGTGATTTATTGTAACAACAGTAATGATGTATTAGTCAGATTTGTTAATTTTTAATTCAGATTTGAAACAAAATGTAGAATTATTGGAATATGATAAATGCAATTTGGTGTTGTTAGCGATTTTGCATTTAAATTCTGAACTAATAATTGAAGACCTTGGGGGGGGGGGAACCATTCAAATCCATTGACAGGAATTTTGAGAAAATTTTTAGTTTGTGTAACTTCATTAATAAAGAAAATATTGTTATAAAATCATACATTAATATTAATTACAAACATTCAGCTTTTATTTTAAAAAATGTGCATTAAAAGTTTATCTATACAAAATTGGTGAAAAATGTATTTTAAATTTTTTGGAGTGACTACAATTCTTTTTCACTGTTTCTTCTCTGAATCTTGGGAACACAAATCTTCTTCACTGTCATAATTGGCTTTTCCTGAGATGAAGTCTTTTTTCACCATTTTATTTTTCCGGTCTTGAATGAGTTTCACTTTTTCTTCTCCTTCGGCAAATTTTTCCGACTTTTTGGCAAGCATATGAATCTTTACTTTGAATGTATCACAAAGACTACAGGTACCCATTTTTGGGTAACCAAATCTAATGCTAAACTTAAAATTAAAAATATCTCTGAATTTATTATATGTCACTGGATTGTTCGTTTTGTATATGTTGTCTAATTTTTTTATATTTAACTGTTTTGGCATGTGTATTTTCTTATTTTTCTAAGGAATAATGAGACTTTCTCCTCTTGGGGGGGAACTGATAAATTTAATTATTTTAGAAAAAATTTCTTTAGGAATTGCATGTTTTCATCTGCTATCTGCTGGTCTTTTTTCATCAACGACCAGAGCTTCTGTTATTTTTTAACCCAATTTTTTGTGTAATATAATGCTGTGGAAGGAAACAGAGGCATTTATAGAAACTTGCACATCACACATTGCCCTTCTTGGAAACAATGTCCTTGATAAGATGCATTGTGTGAAGATCCCTCATTTCGCAAACGAAAATTCTGGTGCATCACATGCAAAAATCTTTTAAGTCTAGTAACAATGATTTTGGGTATTGTAATTCCCAAATTCATTAAAAGCTTTGAGAATTCATTGTTTTTCACTATCATAAATAAAAAGAGGGGGCAAGAAAAATAAAACGTTTGCAGTTTCGGTCAGGTTCTAGCTCGTGTGGTTGCTCATAAAACTTTCATAACATTGTGGATTCTGCCGGTTTTCTTCCTCTTCTTGGCAGAAAATTCATCGTTGTTACAAGACAAGAACAAACATTAATGAACCTGATAAAGGAAGTTGGACATAACTATTACTTCTCTCTTGGGGTGTGAATAGAAAAGATTTTTCTCCAGTATGCAGCATTTTCCCTTAGTTATAGTTACAGACCTGAACAGTTTTTTTTAATGAAGTGATTCATAATGTGTAGAAGCTATTCCTCTTGCCTGCTAGATGATATTATTACATTCTAGATGATATTATTCCAGTTTTCACAAAATATGGGCATAGGTGCATCCCCTTTGGTCTTCAATTATTAATGCAATAAAACGTATAGAAATTTTATAAGTGATGGAAAAGTAGTTTTTATGTTCTAACCTAAGAGAGTATGAGATGAAGTCATGGGTTTGCCCTATATGTACCAGTAAACCGATATGCCCTGAAACATAGTCGAAAAATCATACAAAAGCAGTTTCTGTGCTTTTAATGATTTGTTTGGTATATTGCTTTCAGTTATTGAAAATCAATAAACTTTAAATACATGAAAAGTTTATGCGAGGACAAGCTATATACAGTACAAAGCCCAAGATCCAGACTCGTTGGGAGTTCCGCGTTTCCGGATATTAGATCATTAGTTTAAATCTAGTAAGATGACATGAAGAAATTAAAAATGTGAAATGAAAATTAAAGATGTGATTTATGAAATAATGAAGCATTTATGCTCTCAAAGGTGTTAAAATTTACACACCAAAAAAAAAAAAAAAAAAAAAGGAGGCTTAATATTTATTTGTTTACTTTACTAAACATTTCTCTCAATGTAAGTTGCTTTGTTTTTTGTGCTAATACTTTCTCTTTAATTCTGTAGACGGATATAATTTCTTGTTTAGTTACATTGTTGAAGTCCTGTAATTGCTGCGTCGAGAATTCAGACTAACTTGTCAATCGGAATTCTTTCATTTTCGGTAACTTCTGTGTCACTTTCTTCACTATCAGTAGCAGTATTTTCTAGATCTAGAACTGTACTACAGATTTCGCTATCCATTAATTGATTGGTCATTGAGGAGCAGCATCATCACAATAAAAAACTTCTTTTATATCATCTTCATTTATTCCCACTTCTCCACATTTCTTTAGAAAATCCATTAATTGGAAAATTTCACCTTTGGTTTGCAATATCCGAAAACCTTTAAAATTCGCGGCTATCATGAGATTGTATCATGTATCATGAGATTGGCGAGTAACAACAAGTTGTTCTCCTAAATTTTATCTTGCTTCTATCGCGCACTGAGACAATTAAGCATGAATTGTATTAGTTATTTATTATACTTATGTCTATTTCTTGCACACGTGTAAGGCTTATTTGAATAGATGAATTTCCACATATACTGAAGGCTTATTGAGGGCCGGCACTAGGTATCTTACCACTTGATGCATTCTCTGTGGGCCCTAAATTCTGCAACCAAGTGCCTCCCTTTGTCTTTCCTAAATTTTGCAATCCGGTGCAGCCATATGAGCCCTGGCGCTGTTTCTTTGTTTATGTGAATAACAAATCAGTTATTCTTAATTCAAATAGCACTAAATGTAATCTCTCAGGCTATGAGTATCATTAACAAAATCTATTTTTAGCACATGGAAAGAAATTTTGTTTAAATTTTTTATCATCAACATTTCTTAGAGCATTTAACTTAAATTTGTAATCATCACCAAGCTTAATGTCAACATAAAAGGTTATGATACTCTTTATTATTCAATCACTAACTTAAAAAATATTGTTTAGGCATCTCTACATGAGTCATTACTGTGTTGATGAAAGCAAAATATAGTAAATAATGATTTGCTAGGTTGGCATCAGGGATATAAAATATTAGTTAAGTGTAAAATCAACGATGTATGTATGTAGAATGTGTCTGTTTGAGATGTATGCAAAGCAGATAGTCAGCAATGGAGCCAAATTATTGATCATACAAATTTATGGTAAAACGATTTTTTCTTCAGTAACAAGATATTTTATTTAGTGTTGAAGTGAAATTAAGAAACGGGACTCTTCACATGTTTTATTATACGTGATGAGGGGGAAATCAAAATGCACATACATAAGGCATACAAGAAAAAAAGGCCATTGTACGAAGGTGTGAAAGGTGGCTTAATGGCATCATTGTGAACAAATACATGAGAGGATGTCTCAAGCGCAAAATGTACAAAATAGCTTGGCTTGTTATGCGAGGATGCGGGGATTGGCAAGATATTACTTATAGTATCACGTAAACGTTGAAGGAATATTGGAGGATGGATGGCTGGAGTGGATTCTGGATGAAAGAATTCACCTGGCAGATGGAGGGTTGCACCATGTAGCATTTCAGCACAAGTACTACCAATGTCTTCTTTGAATGCTGTATGAAGACCGAGCAAGACTAGGGGTAAAACTTCTGTCCAGTATGTGCTATTGTGACACTTCAGAGCTTGTTTTAGAGATCAGTGAAATCGTTCCACCTTCCCATTTCCAGGTGGATGATATGGTGTTGTTCGGATATAGCAAATGCCAAGAAGAGATGTGAGGTGTGAAAACAAGTGAGATTAAAATTGTTGGCCTTGATGGTAGTAGGCATGCCAAATCTTGAAATACACAGGGATATGAAGGCTCAAGCTACAGTTTCAGCAGAGATATTTTCAATAGCTTCAGGCCATCTTGTGTAATGATCAATACAAGTGAGGATGTAAGTGTAACCATTTGAAGGGGGCAATGGGCCTTACAAATCTAAGTGAAAGGGATCAAAACATCTTGCTGGAAGGTTAAATTATTGAATGGGACTGTGAGTGTGATGGGATACTTTATACAGTTGGATATCTAATACATGAACAAGTCCATTCTGTGACATCTTGGTTCACTGCTGGCAGACAAATCTGTCTGTAATCAGCTTTTTGGCAATCAGCTTTTTGGTGGTACGGATTCCAGGATGTGCCAAATTGTGCAAGGCATTAAATACTTCACGTCTAAAATTGACAGGAATGTAGGGATGTATTCTATTGTTCTGTATGTCACAGTAAATTTTGAGCGTTGGATCAATGTGCAGTAGTTGTAACTGAAGGAGGTTTGTGGATTTGAGATTAGGTTCTTTAGTTCCTCGTCAGGCAAATGAGCTTTTGCAATTTCAGAAAAATCTGGAGTGGTGAGGTCGATATTATTTATCCAAAATAAAGCATCGGTGGCATAATTATCAGTACCAGAGACATATCTGATGTCCGTACTAAATTGGGCAATAAAATTCAACTGTCGAAGCTGAAGAGGAGAGCATGAGTCAGAGGTTTTTCTAAAAGCGAAGATTAATGGTCGATGATTGCTGAAAATGATAAAGTCAGGTCCTTCCAAATTGTGCCGGAACTATTTAACAGCATAGTACACAGCTAGCAACTCCCTATCATATGTGCTGTGTTTCTGCGGTGGTAAGTTTTCCGGAGAAGAATGCCACTGTAGAAAGTCCTTTAATGGTATAGGTTTGAAGCACAGCTCCTATGGCTGTGTCAGACGCATCTACCATTATAGAGAGGCTTATCACTGGGTGAGTGATAAGAAAGTGTGGCTGCATTTGCCAGATCGTTTTTGCATTGCACAAATGCTGCAGATGCAAATTCCGTCCAAAGGACAGCTCTTTGATTGCTTTTTTTTGCTATTCTTCAGAAACTTATGCATCAGGCCTGTGTTTATGCAGCATTTGGTAGAAAACTTCGGTAGCAATTTAACATTGCTAGGAAATGCTTCAGTTCAGAGATGATTTTTTGGCTCAGGTAGGTCGTTAATTGCTTTGACTCTTTCAGGTAAAGGTTTTACTCCATTCTGGGTGATAAGACATTTAAGAAAGGAAACAGGGCTGACCAAGTACACATTTGGATGGATTTAGTTTTAATCCATGCTCTTTAAGGCGAGTAAAAGTCTGGCGCAGATGTTGGAAATGTTTTTCTGCATCTCTAGATGCAACTAGGATATCATCAAAATATGGGATGCAGAAATCAAGACCAGATAGTACTTGGTATGTGAATTGTTGAAATGTTTGGCCAGCATTGCGAAAACCAAATGGCATGTACAAGTAATCAAAGAGACCAATTGGTGTAGTCACTGCGGTCTTGGGCACATCTTCAGCATACGCTGGGATCTGATGTTCAGCTCTTGCAAAGTCAAGGGTAGAAAATATATGTTTTTGATGAAAGAGTTGGGTACAGTCTTGGATATATGGCACTGGATATCTGTCGGGGACTGTGACGGCATTAACTCGACAGTAGTCTAAACAAGGCCGCCAGTCGCCATTAGACTTTTTAACCATGTGAAGTAGACTAGCCCAGGGGCTTTTAGATGAATGAATGATTCCCTGTGCTAGCATGAATTTGAATTCTTTGCGGGCAGCCTTTAGCATCTCTGGAGAAAAGCGACAAGGCTTGGAGAATACAGGTGGGCCATGTGTTTCAATGTGATGATACACCTGTAGTTGATGAGTGTGCTGCCCTGGTTGAGATGGATTTGAAATGTCAGAGAATTCTGCTAATAATTGATGAAACTGTGTGTTGCGCAATACAACAGTTATGTTCATAGGTACGTTCGATATGTGAGAATAATGGCCCTTTGATGTCAGCTGAGTTGTAGCATGATTTAAGCAATTATTCTTGACATCCACTAGAAGGTGAAAATGTGTCAAGAAATCAACACCGATAATTGCTTGTGTGACATCTGCATTAATGAAAGGCCAGTTGAAAGTCCGGCGTAAGTTCAAATCAAGTGTTAAACCCTTTGCAGCACAGTGTGTCCAGTCTGGACACACCTAAAAATTTCCTTCTGTACACACAGAAAAATTGAATGAAAAGGGATTTATAGGTTACTCTGAACATTCTTTATTTATTATAGTAGATTATTTTTTATTAATTTATAGTAGATCGCAGCTCAACACAAACCAGTCTATATATTTTAGCCATGTTTAGTTTTTTAAGACCCTCATTTTTCAGATCAGAAATCTTCCAGATTTTTTTAGGGTATAAAAGGAATTGTTTGAAAAGAAATTTCTATGTTATTTTTTTGGCTGTATGTTAATCTCCTAATTCTATATTAGTTTTAAATTTTTACCTTGAAATCTTGCCTAAAATCAAATGGCGAACCCTAGGTGTGCCCAGACCGGGCTCTGTATTCTTTTTTTCTCCGCATCTCATCGGTCAGTTCATTGACAACAATGCTCGTTTCAGCACTCTTTTCGAAGCTCTATTCAATCAGTGTGCCTACTTTGGATATACTCACAGAATTAAACGATAAGTGCTATCTTCACAAAATTTTACTTGTGTACTCCTCTAGGCCTAATTAGACTGCCTACCTTTTTTTTTAAATCAAAACTCCATCTTTAAAAGGTAGTGTGCCGGAAAGGGTTAATAGTTTGGTGCCGTAAATTGCAATCTGGGTACCATTTGCTGTATGCAGTACAAGTTTATTAAGTTGGTAAGCATTTGTTTTAGTTCTAGATCATTTGCGCTGATATGTCTGCTCCAGTATCCACCAGAAAACATAACTGAGTTGAACGGTCGATCTGTACAATTCTGTCAATGTGGCGAACATTCTGTTGGCCAGCAGAAGACCGCCCACTTAGTTTCCCAGTTGTTTAAAAGTACATAGAGGAGCACACTTGCGTGCCTGAGCACCAAGATTCATATGGTAAAAACATATGCCACTTGCAGGCTCTTTGTATTGCATTCAAGCATTGTGATGAGATCGACTTTGGCTTTGAAATTTATTGCATGGGCCCTGATTCGATCGACTGTATTGCCGTGAAGCATCAAGACTTGTCGAGAGTTCAGACACTTTCTTTGTCAATTCGGCCACTTTTTGTTCCAGGGATGAACTTGAAGGTGCAGCATTAGCAGCCCTGACATAAGCTGGAGTAATAAGTTCATTAATTTTGTCAGCCATTGCTGCTAAACGGGTTTGATCTTCATTGAAAGCAGCATGAATTATTTGTATGTTATTAGAGTTATTATTTGTATGAAAGCCATAGTGACTTCAACAAGTCATCACTGAAATGGTTTCCTGCCAGATCACACATTCATGTAAGCAAGTATGAGGGTCGCTGATCACCATGTTCAAGTCCTTACAGTAAAGTAAGTATTTTTGAAGATTCACTTTCTGATTATATTTCAATGAGCTGCTGTTTCAGTTTGGAATATTTGTCCTAGTCAGGTGGTTTAAGTATTAAGTCATGCACTGAATTCAGAATATCGGACTCGATTACTGCAACTACGTGGTTGAATTTTGTAGAATCCTCACTAATGCGAGTGATAGAAAATTGTGCTTCTATCTGAGCAAACCACAATGAGGGATTATTTTTCCAGAATGGTGCTGGCTTCACCGCAACGCGTGTGATTTGTGGCTCTGGTTGAATATCTTCGGGCATATTGATAAATAATTTTCTCTTTGAATGATTATCACTTACCTGCACAAATATTTTAGCATGGGGATACGCTATTAATATTTTGCGATGAAAAATTAATCTTTTAAGTCACGATACACACAAATAATATAGGGCCGGCAATTACACATACAAATAATATTTTATCGAAATGCATTTGAAAAGGAAAATCCTATTTGAGAAAAAAGATACGTTCACTTTTTATTGCACACACACACAAAAATCAACACTATTCACTGTTGAGGCATATTACCGAAGAAAAAAATCACTTCTGTAAAACATGGGAAAGAAATTCATTACTGTCAAACACTGAGGAAAGATCATTGCCATAGCACGTTTCAAAAATATCACTGATGTAGAACATTTAGCGAAAATCACTGTTGTAGCACATGTCACAAAAGTTGAATGATCGAAGAATGATTCCACTACTGGCGAAGTCCACGGAATGGAACAAATCACATTGACGTTTTGCTAAAGCTCACTAAGATGATATGCACGACTTTAAAAAAACACAAGAAATATGTACACAATTTTTGTAAAAATAATTGAATGGATACGTTGTAGCATACTTTTAATGTCCATCTTCGTCGTTATTTTGAGTTAGTTCTTCAAAACGCTGCAGATGCATGTGGCTTACAGCCCATGAAAATTCATTGTTGGCAGCGTGCTCAGTCAAAAAGGTCACCACTTTTGGTGGTTGTGTGCTTATTGCATAATAAATTTTAAGGAAACAAGAGTAGACATTTCAACTGTAACAAAAGAATATATTAAGTACTACAGAGGCTGTTCACACATTTTTTAGACGATATATATTGTATTCACAAAACTAAATTACATAAAATTCTTGTGTTTTAAATGTTCTATTTGACATCCCTTATTATGAACTATCTTTCAACACTGCAATTTCTAGGATAATAGTGCCTTTTGAAGTGGCAGAAGAGATATTCTATCCCATTCCTCCCGAACAGCTTTGGAGAGTCCTGTTAGGGTTTTGGGACAATGTTTGGATAATGCAGTTTTTAAAAGTCCAAAAGCACAAAAATCCATAGGTGACACATCGGGAGATTTAGTAGGGGTATCGGTGAAGGGTATGGCCTTGATACCAGTTTTTTGTTCCATTTCTTTTAGGAAATTTACAGTGGATTTTGATGTGTGACTGCTAGCTTTGTCCTGTTGGAGTCTCACAGATTGATGGCAACTGTGGGTAAAGCGATGGTATTTCATTCAGAAAAATTGGCGATAAAATATATTCCTCATAGTATTTGGAGTTAATCTTGACATTTTTTTGCACTCTTTTTATTATTAACTTGCCATTATAAGAAAAACCAGCAACAATCATGAATCCCTTAGAAAAACTTTCTTTCGATTCTTTGAACCATGTACTTAAATTTTTTCCTCTCCTTTTATGATAATAAATGGCTCTTTTTTTGTTACAATCATTTAAATACACCCATGCTTCATCTATTGTGACAATTGTTTTCCATTTTTCTTTGGATAAGTGTTTCTCATATAGAATTCGGCAGCGTGTCCTGCGTTGAGCGATATGCTTTGGAAGAAGACAATGCACATTGCGTTTTTTCACTTTCTTAAGATTTAAATCAATGTTTATCGTTTTGTTTACAGTGGACACCAAGCATTTTAATGATTTTGCAACTGTCCTTTGACTAGGGGGATTTTCTTTTAACATTAAACAATGTACCTTTGCAATAGCCGAAAATGTCCGTTTTTTCCTTGGATACTTGTTTGGAATTTTTGTCCCACTTGAGGCTCCAATTTGACGTTTTTTTCCTTTCTTGTTGATGATATTACCTATCGATGTTTTAGATATTACAAAACCATGACTTTCACATTGTTTTTGGATAACGGAGTGTGCATATTTCTCTTCGTAAAGAGCATAAATGTAGCCTTCGAACCACTGCTTTGTTAAATTCGCCATTTTGAATAAATACAAAACTTTCAAGCCACAGACGATAATTTTGACTTTTAAAAACATAGTATAATTGCAATTACTTCTTTTGCAGCAAACGATTTTTTATTACCGCTTACCAAAATCGTCTAAAAAATGTACGAACAGCCTCTGTAAAATTACAATCAAAAATACATTATGATGATTGAAGTAGAGCTCGGAACACAGTTCATGCCATCGTTGTGTACAGTTTCCTTAGGAGAAGTCCCGATTGATCACTGACATCACTTCATTGCTCAGATTAAGAACTGGATTTGATAGGTGTCGCCATCTCTTGAATAGAAGTTAAAGTATCTGTGAGAACGCCACATATTCATACACTAGACATTTATATTTTCCCTCTGTAAGTAATATTTTTACATTGTAATTTCATGAAAAGTTCTGTTTTACTGCATATATAAAAACTGCATGTATTCATAAAGCAAATTAGATGAATGGCATTTTTAATACACATTTTAATGAAGTATAGTTATGCATAAATCTTTTCAATTTCATATTTTATTGTGTCTTTATATCCCTAAGTTGTGTATTAATTCATTCTATGAGGGAGAAATCTTTATCTTTATCAAGATGAAATCTTGGGGATCCTCCACAAATAGTCAAAAACTTGCTTGAAAAAATTCTTCGTCCTAGATTTCCAAAAGAAACAAAAAACAAAATTGAGACTAACTGCATTTATCAAATTATAGCTGAAAATCTCAGTGTTTAAGAATTACACATAGTGATTGTTTATCACTTTTTCTCTTGATATTTTATGAAATTTATTCTTGGTAATTTATACTATGGACCTTTTACTCTAGTCTTAGTAGCAAAAGAGGAATTTAAAGCACTATGATTTTGGTTGTGAAAGTGGTGAACACCAAAAGTGGTGAATGTTCTTATCATCATTTCGTTGCACATCTGATACCACTTTTCTCGTTACTATGGAAAACAGAATGTAGTAAACTGTACAGTTGCATTTTAAAAATTATAATTCAGTTTACTTCTATGTATCTGCGTAAGAAAGAGTTTTTATCACCAACTCGTGTAAAAACAAAGTATTAAAATTGACTTCATGTGTGTGCTGATTTCAGACTTAAGTTAACCAGCATACATACACACATAGAAGAGCTGTGCGAAAATCAGCATGCTCATCTATGTTATTAATGTGAATGCCAATATTTATTTAAATTTTAGTAAAGATTGTCCAAGCTTTAATATCCTTAAATTGTTAAAAGGGATATGAATTTTCTTCTATTTACTGGGGGAGAAGAAAATGATTGCCTATAAAATATTCGAATTTATAAAAGAGGTCTTCATTTGAGGAAGGCTTGAGAAATTCTGGCCTAACTCATTGTCCATTTAGCAATTTCTTCATTGAGAACAACATCTTGGGAAATTGAGTTTTATTATGTGTTCTGCCACATCGATTAAGGCACTATGCAGACACACATCCTGTCCTCCATATTAGGGAGGTTCAGGAGATAGAATCACTTCAAAGAGAGGGATAAACGAATTATCTTACTTCAGACTGGGGGCCTCAATCCCAGAATGCAGACTTTAAGGAGATCTCTCTCTTAAGTCCCAGTGCATGTTCTAGATTATATGTAATTTAATTATGTAGTGTTGGAGCAACTCCTATGACATCATTGTTGTCACTGCTGGTAATGTATGCATTTTTCATTTCCTTTTAATATTTTCTGATACTAATGGTTTAGGATAGTAATATTCCCATTATTCTGAAATTGACAGAACCCAGTTGATCCCAGCAATTGACAGAAGCAGTTAATCTATCCCCAGTAATTTGGGAGTTGATTGTACAGTGTGATTGATGTTATATGATGTATAAATGTTATATGCTAGAATTATGTATTAATTACTGATTACTTTTTGGTGAAATTAAATAAATTAGGGTTGTATTGTATACTAAAAATGGTATTATATGATATTATGTACTAAAAGTTAGGTTTGTAATGTAAAATTGCGGTATTCATTACTGTAAAATGCAAGGAAAATTACAGAATTTGAAAAACAAACTGACTGCTTTTCTTTTTTTTTTTTCTTCAGGCAATAAAAAATCAAGAATTGTGAATAAAAGCAAACAGTTTACTCTTCTGTATAATATGAAGAGTTGATAGAAAAGCCAAAAATCTTAATAAGAATAATACAATTTAGATCATTAGACTATGCACACACACATTCTCACACACTCCCCCTCGATATATATATGTGTATATATATATATATATATATTTATATATATGTGATAATTTTTTTAATGCGTAGATGAAGACACTGGAACTTTAACAGCTTACGATATTGTGTAGATGGCTGAAAAGATTGTAGTGGCTTGAAGATGGCTGAGTGGAAAAGCATGATGACACATTTAGCACTACGGATCTTCAAGAATCACAATATTTATTTTTTTATGTATATTAAAGCATCCTTTGCAAACAAGATGTTTTCTAATTATATTTGAAAACAATAAGTTCCATTTTGAAGTACGACATCATCTTAAGCAAGTAAGCGCCAGCAGCATGAATGAAAAGCATCTTGCCAGCAGGAAAGCTTACGCAAAAAAAGGGAAGAGTGTCGCAGTACTTCAAAGGAAGAAGGTGGAGTCAGAAAAGTTTCAGTTCAGAGTTTTGATTTACAATTAATTCGACTGTACAAGAGGTATCTGCATTGAAACGTTACGTAACATAGAAAAATCTGGAACCTGGTAGAAAAGATGAACCCAGGGAGAAATCACCAAATTTAGAATGTTAATTTCGAGTTCACCAATTACTTTTTTTAGAACAGCTATTATATTTTGTTATATCTTACATACATATATATATATTTTTTTTACTAGAAGGATCATGCTGGTGCTATTCTAGGCTCTGCAATTGCTTACTTAATCTTGAAGCAAACACCCCGAGCTCGTAATCAGCTGAAGAGAATTTCGAAAACTGCTTGGAATTTCAGTGTAAGTAATTTTAACATTACATGTGAAAATGTAATGAATGAAAGCTTTTCGGTTTATTTGAACAGATTTTTTTAAAATTGAAAGCCATTTTTTGTTTGCTGAAATAATTATTCACATTACTCAGCTGTTTAATTTCAATTTTCTGTGTCTAGGATGCAGAATACTTAGAAAAAGCATGGCTACTGCTTGCTGACATTTACATAAAAGTAAGGTTAATTTGTGTCTGTTATTTTAAATGATTTTCTTTTCTTTTTCATAAGAATTTTCTTTTTTGTGCAAGTGTTTCTGAGTATTGTTTACTCATTGCATAAGCTATTAAGGAGGAAATAATTATTAGGTCATGAAATTTATTAGGTCTAACTGAGTCAGATTTTGTTTAACATTTATTTTCAATTTTTCTGCCATATTGAAAGAACTAAATGGTACTTTCACTGGCCACTTGCTTAAGCAAAGACCACTTTCTTATTATGTATCGAAACTCATTATTTAGAATTTCTTTGTCTGTTCTTTTATGAACCCCTTTTTTCTGAACTTGCTACAATAACTCAAAGTTCTCGAATGAAAAGCTAATTTGCAGTAAGTTTTTCATTCAAAGAGTTCATGGAAGAAATGCTTTTATTATTATTTTTTCTCTGCAGTTATATTTTTTGAATTAAAAAAAAGCTTCATAATTCCTTGCATATCAATCTAGATTATGTGTATAAACATTTATGTCATGTTGTGTTCATCGTAAAAGTTGTAATATTTACTCTGTGTCTGCCTGAACAGTAGGAGAGTGGTTAAAATGATTTATTACTGGTAGTTCAACCTGAGTTTAGTCCTAGGTGAATGGGCTGGTTTCATTGTTGGTTTTTCCCAAGTGTAATGTGAATATTAGTTAGCTTTTTGGAAGAATCCTCCAGAAAGGAATCTGCTCTAGACAAATAGCCCTCATCTGCTTTGCCATATTCAAATATCCTAACGATAGTTTCTATTGTATGTTTGTAAGTTTATATATGTGGGAGGGGAATATTTAGCCTTCTTAAAGGCAAGCTCCCATGTTGTTTGCCATAATTATGTAATTCTGCTCTGTATTTTTGTATTTATTCTTTGTAAGGCTCTATATTCAGTCAACCCGATTTATCAGGTACAGATTAACTAGGTTGTGGATTTACTAGTCCTTGTCTGGAAAAAAAAAGGGGGGAAAGCTAAAGTATGTTTTTTGCAGAAAAATGGTAATCACAAACCATCAGAAATAAAGCAAAATTTCTGCAAAAAAGTACGAAAAGGAGAAGGAATGTGAAGAATCACAGCAATGATAGCAGATGGTGTCACTGTACTGAAGAATTCTTTGTATCCAGAATGGTATGCAGTTTAACTGCATACAGTCTGGAATATTATAAATATTTGTTAAAACTTTTGTTAAAATTAAGTTGCTGAATTGCAAAAAATAAATTAAGTGTGCAACTGTCTTCTGTTTCCCGTTGATTGTTATTGAAATACAAAAGTAGTATAAACATTATTTTTTCTTTTTGAATGCTGATTTAATTTGCTTATAATTTGCTTAATCAAATGAAATTATTTTCTGAACTAAATTAATTAAAAATTCAGGCAAATTGATAATAGTGTTTTTATTAATTATGGGTTATTCTTATAAATTTTAATTGCTGTCAGATCATGATTTTGATTATGATATGAGGTATTTCTCCCGCCTTCTTGGCATGCCTTCGTAGTGTAATGGTTAGCACGCTGGGTGCATATTCGAGTGGTCCGTGGTTTGATTCCTGGTGAGGGTGTTGCTCATTTTTCATCACTCCTGCTTTAAAAATAACCTAATGTCTCTACAGTGGCACCCATACTAAAAGGGTGATGGATGGTGATTCTCCATACCCAGGATTTGGCGATTGAGTCCCCTAAAAACCCCGCTCACCCTTTAAAAGGGGGAGTATATGAAGTATTTCTCCCACCTTCTTAGCATGCTTTCGTAGGTTAGCACACTGGGCACGTATTCCAGAGGTCCATGGTTCGATTCCCGGCGAGGGCATTGCTCATTTTTCATCACTCCTGCTTTAAAAATAATGTAATGTCTCTACAATGATTTTCACCTGGCCCTGCACCTCATCCCCAGTGTTTACTATGATTAATTGGTAGTTAAATGTATATTTAAGTAAAAGCCCAAAATAAATGAGGAGTTTTATTAGAATTTTTTAATATTATTTTAATTTCAAGTCAAACATAATATTATTTCAGAAAGTGTCAATTTGCATTTAATAATAAATGTATCATCTTTCAGTTGCATTCAGTTGATATTATTACAAAATATCAAGTATGTTTGAGTTTGGTTATCTATATTTAGCATTAATGAATGTTGCCACAATTTAAAGTAACATGAGTAGCCAAAAACCAGAACATCACCACATTTGAATAAGAATTTCAACTGAGATTTATTGTCTTTCTGATTTTTCCTTATACATGAATTCATACCATGATGAGATTTTTTTGGTCTGCATATAACGTGAATTATGTCTGCAGTAATAAATATAGAAAGCTTATTAGACTTTAGGACACAAGATGTAACAGGGACGTTTTTTGTGAATTGAATCATAGAATCCCAGAGTCACTTCGAAAGATAGACTCCAATATAAACGTTTTTGCTCTGAGAATCAATATTATAAGTACACCTATTATGAATCCTCAGTTGATACAATGTAATAAGATGGAGACAAAATTTTACTATTCCAAGATGTTGAATGAACTTAAAAAAAAAAAAAAAAAAAAAAAGATTACCATAGCAATACCAAATATAATTTTTATTCACCAACTCAGTGGTCAAAAACTCATCTTCTGTTATTTTACAAAGGTAAAATTCGTTGCCAAAAACAATAATACAATAATAGGCAAAGTAAACATTTATAATTACTAAAATATTTGTGAGTTACTTTCAAGCTAATTATTTACATTTTATTAGTTACATTCATTCCCCTTCCAGTTACGAACGTTACGTTAGAAAGATTGGGAGAAGTAATGGTGCTTATCATCAAAATAATAATAGAATTAATGTATAAATAAAATATCCTTTTTTAAATCGCAACGGTGTCTTAAAGAGTTCTACCAGTTTTGGATTGTCTTAAAGCTGATTTGATTTTAGGTTGAGCCACAGTTATTTTGTTTTGAATTTCAATCTGCGTAGGCGCATTGGTTACACAATTTGGAATCGTAGGTTCTCTTGTTCAGGGATTTGTTGTGGTAGAATATATGCTGACTTCAATGTGTCTATCAATACATTTACTTCTTTATTCTTTATCCTGAGAGTAAAATATTTTGGTGAATGATTGATAACTAAATACAGACTTTCATATGGGGTTCCGGTTGCTTCCGAACTCAATGCGAAGAAAATCATGAGAAGGTGACTCTAAATCTCTATGTACAAATAATTTAGGGATACTTTTCTGTTGTATTTCCTTTAGCCGAATTAATTCCATATGCTTTTGTAATTTATATATAAAAGCTTCAGGTGGTGTATGATTATTTTCTTTTGAAAAAATTCTCCAGGAAGTTTAATATTTTCTTCATATACCATTTACGCTATAGTATAGTTAGTATCATTTTGGACTGCCGTTCGTAGGTGTAATGAACTGTTGATAATGTTTCACTCCAAATTTTATTATTATGGGCTTTTACAGCAGCCTTTATTGATCTGTGGAGCATTCTACCTTGCCATTGCACTGCAAGTGATAGGCTGTAGTGTGTGAAAGCTTAATGCCACAGGTTCTTGACAGGATTTGAAATATTTCAGATGAAAATTGAGTTCTTCGATCAATTGTTAAATGCAAAGATATTCCAGATCCTGCTATTCAATTGCTATAGAAAGTTTTTGCTGAAGTTTCTGCCGAGATGTTTTTGAGCGGAATAGTGTCCATCCATTGGCCTCAACTTTATGTGTGTTTGAAAGGAATCAGTTGAAATACACTCTGGAGTAAGTTTTAGATTTTGTAAAGATTCTTTTTCATTTAGGGAATTATTAGCAACCGCATACATCAGTTGTTCAGAATTTTCACCCTAGGTTACACTTTGTTCCAGTACCACATGTACTTCGAAAATATTTCTTAAAGCATTATCTGAAATAGGTGTTAAGTTCTTTTGTAGAATTTCATTTGTAACTAAGTTGTCATTTGTAACTGTGTGTATTATTGGTGTTAAATTTTTATCACAGATATCAGTTTGTTCCATCTTTACTTGTACTTCCAAAGCATTTGCTAAAGCAGGTTCTATGCTTTTCTGTATGAGCCCATCTCCAATAAAGTTATCAGTTAAATTCGTCAGAGAATCGGTAGTCGGCCATCATGGCCAATTATTATGTTGTATCAACAGAAGATTCATAACAGATGTACTTATATTTGGTGACCTAGACCTGATATTATTTATTTGAAATTGGCTTCCACTTGGAAAAACCAAATGTCGGGTTTTTACTGCCATACTGGTGGAATTTTAATGCTTACTTTATTTGCTTCGGCATCTATTAACGTAGTTGCTTCTGTTACGTTTTCCATAGTCATATTAAATAAACAAGTCGAAAGCTCTCTCACCATACATAAGTACACCAGTTATAAATCCTCAGTTAATACAACATTATAAGATGCAGACAAAATTTTACTATTCCAAGGATGTTTGACTGAACTACAAAAAAGTAAAAAGATTACCGTACCAACACCAAATTAATTTTCATTCACCAACTCAGTAGTCAAAAACTCATCTACTGTTGCCAAAATACCATAATATGTTAAGTAAACATTTATGACATTTATAATTATTGTAACATTCATAATAATAATTTTTATAATTATTGTAACAATTATAATTATTGTGAATTAATTCCAAACTAATTATTTACATTTTATGCCACAAGCAAAATACTGCTCATTACAGCTAACTTAGCCAATCAAAAGCAAGGTAGAGGGTTACCATAAATCATCTTATGCCATTAGAACAATAAACTTCTGCTTGGTGTCTGACTTGAGCTATTTCTTGATGAAAGACAATAATCTGGCAATATGAATAAAATTCCTGGACAGGTTTTTTTCATCTGGATTGTATAGAAATTCATCATACTGTCTGACACTGGGAGAAAGGTACAAAAATTCTGAGCAATTGTTCACCGAGAATCAAGTGGGGGATGAACTGTCAGTCTTCAGCTATCTTAGCCACTTGAACTGTAATGCCTGCTTTGTGTGGAAATTTTTGGTTTTACCTGATGTGATACTGGAAGTATCTCTTGTTCTTACACATTGGGTGTAGTGACTATCATTGAAGAGTTTCAGTAGTAAAGTGTTTGCCACTCTTACTGTATTTATTCAGATCATACTTGAGCCTTGAGAATGCAGTAATTGTGGTAAGATAGGATAGACATGACTGCCAGTTATTGTAAGTATGAAGGAATAAGTAAAAGTGATTATGTATGTATCCACACCACCTAAGAGTCAGTTACTTAAGTTACCATTGATGTGAAGATGGAAATGAGTCTCAGTACCTAATCAACTGCTGCTACTTGCTGATTGCTCTCGGAGATGGAAGAATCTTTGGCAGTGAGCACTGAACTGCTTCTTTCAGTGTCTCAAATCCACCCTGGATTGTATTTTGGAGATGAAAATTCACATTGTGACTGTGAATAAGAAAATTTAAACTATTAAAGGGAATTTGATCAAACAAGTGAATTTTAATTTCTTACAATTGTAGGAATCATATGTTCTAGGAATTTTATGTATGAAATGGTGTATATTAATCTCATATAATGATATATTAAATTAGATTTATTGATGCTTCTTTGTAGGAACTGAATTTCTAGAATTTTTTAATCTAGAAAATAAATAATGTATTGGAATAATGCCTTAGGAAATATTAATGCTCATTCCTTTAATTAAGATTTTGTTGTATTGATACTCTTTTAATACCTTTTTAGGCTGGAAAATTTCCATCAGCATCAGAAATGCTTGATAAAGTTTTAATGTATAATAAGGTTAGTCTCAGGAATTTTATCCCTCTTTTTATATTTTAAAATTAGAATGTACATTTTGAATGCTTTCTTTACTTTTCTTTCAGTCATGTACTAAAGCATATGATTTATATGGTTACATTGCTGAAAAAGAGGGGAACTATAAAGATGCTGTTAAAAACTATGAAAAAGCTTGGTTATTGAGCAGTAAACTGAATCCTGTAATTGGTGAGTAATTGTTGTTTTGAAATTTATCATGTACTAAAACTAATGAATTTACATGGTAGGCTACATGAATGTTTTAAAAAATGTGCAGAAAAAGATGTAGATTCCATTTTATTCATATTTTTCTTTCATAGAATTAATGAATTTTAGGTATGTTTTAAAATACAACTGTTGTCAAAAATACATATGTAATCCCTCCTTAAAAAAAGAAATGAACGGCTAAAATTGCGCATTCAAAAGTGGTTAAAATTTATGTTATGTTTAATTATCTGATGATACGTAGATCCGAATTTTGATGGTTAGACAAAACTTGAAAATAGTAATTTGTGTTTGTAATTGACTAAAATCACATCTGTTTTGTGCAGTTGTCCGGCTAATTATTCATGCAATGTACAATATCCATACAAATGATATTATTAATAAGATATAAAGTTTAGAATGATGAGGAATAGTTCCATTAAAACTACCCGATGCCAATGTGTAACATGATAATCTTGGAAGTCATGGGAAGTTACTGAATTACTTAGGCCATTAGTATAAATATGAATAGTGTGTTGAAGCTTATTAGTGCACTGGTATTTGCTGGAACAATGCTTTGTGATAGAATTACTAAGAAACAGGATTTTGACTTTTCTTAGCAGTTCTGGCAGAAATTATACAAGTGACAGCTAGTTAAGTATAGGTTCTTCATGCTTGTGAATGGCTTGTTCACATAAAAAGAGCTTCTCAGATAAATTGAAAGAGAAGCACGGCAATGAAACTTAAAAAATGAGGTGAAAATAAAATAAAATAAAAACATAGTTTAGCAAAGATGTTGAATAAAACTGTCAGTTTCAAGGCAATCAGACTCAAGACTGACAGAGGTCCATCTTCTTCGGGATAAAAACATTTTGTGAAATGCATTAGCTCCCTTTCCAATTTTTTTTTCTCTGGAAGAATAGGAACTTGTGTCTGATCGCTTTAAAAATCAATAGAATTTTATTCAAAATCTGTGCCAAACTAGTTCCTTTTTTGGATTAGTTTTTAAAAACAATGTTTGCTGATAGCTTGTAGAGAGAAAGTCAACAGAGTTTTATTCAAACTAGAGTGTCAAACTAGTTCCTTTTTTGACTAGTTTTAAAAAATGATTCAAGTGCTTTGCAGAATTGTACTCGAGAATTCTATAGTAGAAATCTTGAGATTTACTATGAGACAGTATTGAGATGCATTTGTTGAGAATTGTTTACATTTTGGGAATCCTGATTTTCGAGAAAAATGCCTGCAAAGCATAGGGATTAGAAGAAATTATTTCCACTCTTCTGATGTGGATCTTAAATCTGAAGGTTTAATTTCTAGATTGGGAAACACGATTGATGACGAATTTGGCTCTTTTAATACTTTCAAAAACAGTAGGTTGAAAATATGTCCTCAAAATTGTATGTGAATAAAATATGAACATGGATACTTTATTCATAAGACTACATACATTTCAGGTAATAACAGACTTTTTTTTTAAAACTGAGTTATTTTCTTAAATACCTAATCTCAAACATTCATGACCATTAGTGGTGTATTTAAAAATTTCTCCAGTTATTAACTCAAATTATTAATCTCAGTAAGAACTACTCATCTGCTTTTTAAATCAACTACAAAGCTCTAATGTTGCTAAATACAAGATACAAAACTTGTGTTTTAAAATAGTTTACAAAGAGTATGGAGAAAGTATAATAGTTTTTAATATCCTCCCACCTAAGTTAGCATTTGTCTTGACTACTTAGAGATTTCAAATAATTAGTTACACTAATGCTAAGAAAAACTAATACATATTGCCCTAAATATAAAAACTATACACTGGTGTGCAAAAATTAAAGACGAGACGGTTTTTTCACTATAACTTTGTACAAAAGCTTTCCCAATCAACACATTTAATACCGTAAGATCACCAATACGTAAGGACATGAGTAATGTAAGCAACACTTACTAAAAGAGAAATCAGAGGGATAAAAAGAAGCTTTATTGAAAAAGTAGCATGGAGCGCAATGCGACTGAAGGCCAGAACATCCCTGTGATGGGTGTCCAGCAAGAAACATCCGGTCTTTAATAGGGGATATGACCTCCCCTGACTGCTAGGCAGGTTTCACAGCGTCTGCCCATGCTGAGAATGAGGGTGTCAATGAGTTGTTGAGGCATTGCTGCCCATTCGTCTTGCAGCGCCAATTGAAGCTCCAGAATCGTTACTGGTGGTAAGGTATGAGCTGCCAAGCGTCTGCCTAGAAAATCCCATACATGCTCAATGGGATTGAGATCCGGAGATCGTGCCGGCAAATCCATACGTTCAATATCCTCACTCTCTAAGAGCTGTTCGGCAGCTACTGTGCGATGACATGGTGCATTGTCGTCCATGAAAAGGAACTGCGGACCCATAGCGCCTCTAAAAAGACGCACATATGGAAGAAGAATCTCGTTACAGTAATGGGTCCCGTTGACTGAACCTGCCTCGAAGATGTGAAAGTCTGTACGACTACCAAGCATGATGCCTCCCCAAACAAGAACACCGCCACCTCCATACCTGTCCCTTTCAATGATGTTTGAGGGATGATTGCGGCTTCCCCGCTCTCTCCAGATGAGTATGCGATGAGAATCGCTACTCAGACTGATTCTGCTCTCATCTGTAAAGAGTACTCGTCCCCATTCATTGTCTCTCCAATTTCAGTGTTCCCGGCACCACAGAGAACGCCTTCTCCTATGGGCAGGCATTAGAGGTACACACCGTACAGGGCGCCGTGCAAACAGACCACCACCGTGCAGTCTTCTGGCCATGGTAAAACGCGATATCAATCGTCCAGTCGCCTGTGTCGTGTGTCTAGCGATTTCTCCCGCTGTCTGCCGCCTGTTTCTTCTGGCCTGTAAGGCAATATACCGGTCATCTGCGGGTGTGGTTCCTCGTGGACGACCACTACTAAACCCCTGGATAGCTGTTCCTGTAGTTTGAAATTGTCTCCAAAGTCGTGAAATGATGCTGTGAGCAATTCCGAACTCTGCAGCCACACTTGTCACACTGCGGCCTTCCTCCAACTTCCCAATGATTCGACCTCGGGTAAAAGCATCCAGATGTCGTCTAACAGATTGATTATTCACCATTTCTCGCTGAGGCAGCAACTCGGTCTGATTTTAACTGCTATACGGCGTGCAATCTCTTTGCCAGAAATACTGATCTTATACCGACAATATGCTTTATACTACTCAGACACTCCCCCATTACGTCTACCTGCATATCTGCGCATGTGCTACCGTACATCACCTTACTTAATCTCCTGATTGGTCTTTCTGTCCGCTCTGCCTCTTCGTTCAGCAGATATGCTAATTTTTCGACTTCGTCCTTAATTTTTGCACACCAGTGTACATAAAAATTAAACAATACATGCCACATAGAATATATAATTTCCTATAAAATACATCCTTGATAAAAAAATGAGCAACAAAGTAAAAGAAAAGGTAGAAATGTAAAAAGGGAAATTAAAATATACAATTTACATATGAGGTGAGCTTGCATCAGCAAGTGCAAATAGGCTGTGATGTCGTAAATGTCCCACCAGTAAGGAAGCACTGGTGATGCATCAATTTCTTTATTCACAGCTCATGAAGCCACACATACAATATTCAATTAATGCATTTAGAAAAACTGAATAGATATCCGAGCTGATGACATGATCAGAGACGTTAAACAAGATAGCACTCGTCATTCACTGGATGAATAAAAAGTCTTCACACCTTCGCTCGCTGGCGGAGCTTCTCAACTCTCCCTCCGACAGGCATCCTAACCACATCGGTTATACTTGCGCATGCACATTACTCTGTAACGTCGCTGCCATCCCGAATTCTTTATAGACTGACTCCTTCCGCCTCCAGATTTTGCTTTCCTTTAGCACAGGGGAAACCAAAGTCTATTTCTTTTTCAATTCTTACAGGATAAAACAAAATAATCAGGAGTTCGCTACAAACAAACACCTTTTGCCTCCAGATTTTGCTTTCTCTGGACACAGGAAAAACAAAAATCTTTTTAAGTTCAGTTTCTATTTTCAATATAGATTGTTCAACATTTTACAAGTTAATTTTAAACAACACTGTTGCAAATGTTCTACACTCATGACCAGGCCATAGAAAGAAATACATATAACGAACAGTAACTTCTAAAATATATGGAATACCAAAACAATTTTTTTTTTGAATAAAGCTTGTAGGGTTTATATTTATTTTAACTAACATTTATTTTAAGCTATCTTTCCTGTCAAGCCTTTACTTTCCCCTGAAATTGCCAATGCCAGAGTATGTAAATTTTAGTAGAACACGCAAAGTATTCAGATTTTCAGCGGAAGTAATTTTGAGTTAAATAGAAGGGAAACGAGTTTGTAGGTGTACTTTCTTGATTCACAAGGGTGAAGGTTGCTAGGTAGAAATTTAAGAACCGTGCCTTTCGGCCTGTGTGCTTGCTTCGGCAGATAGTTGAATCTTTCAACTTTTTATTCAGAAAGTTTGCTGAAATCTCAGCTGTATCTTAGAACGCGATTAGGTTAGTTACGTTTAGAGAGCCTCGTAGGTAGTTACCTGTTATTATTCATTTTTAGTTGTACTTTCTTATTTTTATTTTACCGCCGGGTCGGCGTAGTTTGTGAGCATCAAGTGCATGCATCTGTAACTTCTAAAGTGGAATAAAAAGGGAGTTAAACTCTTCTTAAGAGTTTGTGTACTTTCCAGTTCATAGCAGTCACTACTATTGTTGCGTGCAGGTTGGGGCCGCGCAACACCACAAGCTAACAATTAACTATATAGTATGAATTTAAAAAGAAAGAAAAATACAATATATATAAACAAATGACAAGACAATTTAAAAGAAATGATAACTGTTCTATTTAACTGGTATGTACAAAGTTTCTACTTAAGCAATCTACATTTAAGTTGTCTCTTCTTTTTTTATGCTGTATCGTAAAATTATAAGATTGTGATGCTAAGGCCCAGCGTAATACTCGACCATTACTACCTGCATTAATTTTTATTCATACCAGGGGATTATGGTCTGTCTGAATGAAAAATTTAGTCTGCCCATCTATATACACTTTCAGTTTTTTTATTCCATACAGAATTGCAGCACACTCTTTTTCAGTGATGGAACATTTCTGCTCACTATATGTAAATTTTTTACTGAGATACAATATGGAATGCTCTTTCCCTTTATCATCCTTCTGGGCTAAAACAACATCATATTCCTGATCTGATGTGTCTGTCTGTAGTATAAATGGTTTAAAAAAAATTGGATGCATGTAACACAGGCTTATTAGGTAGCTTTTCTTTTAACAATTTGAATGATTCATTACATTCATCATTCCACACAATTTTACTCCTTTTTTTTTATTCCCTTTTAACAAATCTGTCAATGGTGTGACTATAGCAGGAGACATAAGTATATATTGTCTGTAGTACCCAGCTAACCCTAAGAAAGCTCTAATCTCGGTTTTAGTTGTGGGAACAGAAAAGTTTTGAATCGAATCTTCTTTCTGCTGGAGAACATTTTCCTCGACCTGTTATGTGACCAAGATATTGCCCTTCTGCTTGTGCAAACTTGCACTTAGAGGGTTTAATAGTTAAATTGGCTTTTTTTATTCTTTCTAAAATTTCATGTAAATATACCTCCCACATTTCAGAAAAAATAGCAATATCATGTAAATAAGGGGTAACATATTTCTCACATCCACACAATATTTCGCTCATCATTTTACTGAAATAATAAGGAGCATTTTTAAGCCCAAATGGCATGTGCAATGGCATACATCAAAATTTGTAGCAAATGCAGCAATTTTTCTGCGCCCTATGGGTCAGCGGGATTTGCCAGTAACTCTTAGCCAAGTCTATCAAAGTGATAAATTTGGCTGCTGCAACAGTTTCAACATGTTGCTCTATATTGAGAATTGGATAGAACTCAGTACACGTTATTTTGTTTAGCTTTCTGTAATCAATACATGGCCTCTAGGATCCATACCCGGTGCTTCAACAAGGATCATGGGGTGAAGTATACTCAGAGGGTCCTGGTTTAATAATTTTGTATTTTAATATTTTTTCAATCTTGACTTTAAAAATTGTATTCTGTCAATTTGTCATTCTATAAGGCTCATGCTGTATGCCTTTGTCAGTGATTAGTTCGATATCCTGTTCAACTAAATTTGTTTTCTCTGAAATATTCGAAAATATAGCAGAAAACTTTACCAACAACTTTCCTAACTGCAGGATTTGTTCATCATTAAGTCTTTCTTTAATATTATCTTTTGCTATTATTTCCCTGAAATCAAACACATTGGGGGTCAGTTAACATATCAGGAAAATCCTCCTCTAATTCTGAGGGTTCATCTATCTCCTCATTGCCAAGGAACACCATATTTAAGAGTTCAGGTCTCTTATAATAAGGTTTTAACATATTGATGTGATACACTTTATTCCCTTCCTGATTCTCCTTAAAACTAACCCATAGTTTGTTTCTGATAATCTTTTCTCTATTTTTCCTGGCCCTTTCCATTGAGGAGCGAGTTTATGGGGTTAGTTCACTGCTAATACTAATATGGCATCTCCTTGCTGAAATTCCATTTTTACGGCATTTTTTGTCATACCGTTTCTTCCTTTTGTCTCTCACCTCTTCCATTTTCTCTGTAGCTAATTCTCGTCTAACTTTATCCTATTGATTGATTCAAAAACATATTCTATTACAGTATCTTGTTTTCCTGTGGATCTAACCATTTCTCATACAATAATGCGACAGTTGTCCTGAGGCAGTTGTTCTGTTGTTCCCTTACACTAATTCAGCTGGACTAAATCCTGTGCTATCATGAGTTACTGTCCGCAGAGTAAAGAGAGCGGCAGGTACTTGTATTTCCCAATTTGGAGCAGCTTCAATACATAATACCTTTAAGACCCTTTTTATTGACCTATGGAACTGTTCCACAGGATTGCTCTGGGGGTGGTATACTGAAATTCTGGAAATTTTTATACCAAACCTCTTAAAAAATTCAACGATTAAGCGACTTATAAAAGATTTTGCTTGATCAGTTTGAACCTCCCTTGGAAAGCCCATCTGACTAAATGCCTGCAAGAGTGCATTTACAACAGATTTCGACATTATATTCGATGCCGGGATGGCGTCAGGATATTTAGAGGCTAAGCACATAACTGTAATAAGATATTGTTACGAAATGTCAGGCGTGGTAAGATAGCTTCCCCTCAAAGCAGTTTTAGGGTTGCCATAAAATGTAAAGGGAAGGCAGGGTTGCAACATTTGGCGAGAAATGACCCATTTGGCGATATTTAGCAACAAAATTGGCGCTATGCCATGGACGGATGGAGAAACTTCTGGAACGAATTCTTACCGGTTTAGCCCAGAATGTTCTCAAACACAAGCCAAAAGCTATATAAACCCTGCTGGTCTGCAGTCAGTTAGAGTGTGCCTTGTCGAGAGTGTGAGATAGTCAGTATTGAGTTGGTGTCTCGTCTAGCGAGTTAATCCCTGCAGAGTATATCGAGTTGACAGCCGGGCAGCGAGGGCCCAGTGGGCCGTCGAGTGCACCAAAAGAGTCAAGTAGTGTATTGCAGTTAGTGCATTGTTGAGAGAGCATGTTGAGCTGTGGGAGCGACTGAACCGAAGAGTCGGGAGCCATGCTCTGTGTGTCGTCGAGTCATCGCGAGTTGTAGCTTAGAGAGTCTTGAGAGTACGTGGAGTTCCGAGAACGACCGAGCAGAGTGGGGAGCTGTACTCTGGTGCTTTGCAGTGAAGCTGTCTCTACCGTGATAGCCTGATAACCTGAAGGCTGTGTCGCTGATTGTGTCAGCGTGTTTATAGTAGTTCATCGACGACTGTAAAACATATTTTGGAGCTGTCCTGACAATACTGGCCAATAAAATGTGTTTCGATACTTCATCAAGTGTCGTAGTTATTCACTCAAAATCTACGAACCCTGTACGAACGTGAAAGAAAAAGTAACATAACAACTGGTGTCAGAAGAATAAAAAAATGCAACAACTGGTGTCAGGAGTGAGGTTTGTGAGTGAATGCCAGTGACCTGCCTACAGAGGAAAGCCATGGCGGAAGAAATGAAGACTTTGATGGACATTTCAGCCGAGATAAAAGCCAGATATGTTACGATGAGGGCTGAGATGAAAGCTGGATATGAAGAGATGAAAGCTAAAATGAAAGCCAGACTGGCTGAGATAAAAGCTGGATATGATGAGATAAAAGCTGGATATGAAGAGATGACAGCTGAGATCAAAGCTGGACTGAAAGAGATGAAAGCTGGACTGGAAGAGAAGAAAGCCTGACGAGAAGAAGTAAATGGTGACCAAGAAAAGGTGCGAAAGCAACTCCAACAAGTGAAAGTGGAGCTTACAGAAGAAACTGGAGACATAAAAGACGATGTGGAAATGAGACAAGTGGCATAAATTTCAAGAATTGAAATTTTATAATTAACAGCATATATTTAATCTTTTAATTAATACTATGATTTCAATTGATTTTTTTACAATATTTCATTTTTATATTACAAATGCATAACTGTATAAAAAATTACGCATAATGTTACATAAATTTAGAAGCTGAAAAACATTAAGCTATTGGAGAAAAGGCAAATATTTCCACTCAAAAGTGATTTAGCACATATAAATAAAGAATATTTACGTTTCAGCTTTTCTATCCCGTATAGTACATCAGATACTGACAATTTGGTTTGATTAGTTTCAAAACATTGCAAATTTCTACACAAACCCATTTTGTAAATTTCTGTATGATTTTGCAAAGCATTATTTCTGTAGAATTCTGTTCTGTGAAAGCTTTATAAAATTTCTGTAGAATTTTGTAGAGAAGTATTATGGCAAAAATTTCCATACAAAAGTTATTTAACACTTATGAATAAAAGTATATATTTTTGAACTTCCCTCCCCCCATGAATTTTTTCCATCAGATACTGACAATTTGCTTTGATCAGTTGCAGAATTCTATAGAAAGCCATTCTATAGAAGTATTGCAGATTTCTATAGAAAACAATTTTATAAAAAGGCATTTACATATAAGCTGTATAGGGATTTCTATAGAGCTCTATCAATCTCTATTATAAATTTTCATAAATGTCTTCTCCTCTTGAACTCTGACAGCTGAACATATTATCTTCAGTCGCTGTGTAATGAATCCCTTGTGAAAAAGCGGCTTTGCAACAGATTAATTGTGGGAAAATACATTTGGTTTTTAACATTATAAGAGCTTTTTTTGTTTACTCCAAACTCATCTCAGAGATGAAATGCAAGACATTAAAAAATGTTGATGAGAAAAATTTGTGAAACACTTTGAAGAAAAATCTCTAAGGGATCTATCATTTTCCTTTTGCAATAAAATTTTATCTGTGCTAAATAGACACTGTAGCCAATGACAATGCTTAAAATAACATTAACTTCTATATTGTAAATGTGCATTGCTGTCTGCCGAGATGCCATCTTTAGAGCTATGAGTAATACGTAACTGAAATAATTAGTAACACTTATCTGAAATATTTAATAGAATCAGTAATAATGGTAATCAATCAGTAGCAATTCTTATCACAGAAGTAATTCCGTAATAAAGAGTGGATATCAGTAATAATTATGGGAAACCTGTCATAGTTAGCATCTCTGTGATTGCTGTTGAAGCTAATCATTTAAAAAATAATTTTACCTGACCTTCTTAGCAGTTTGCATTAAGTATTACTTTATTCCATGATTGTAGTATGTAAAATAGGTTTCTAGCACCCTGTGGCTGGCCAAAAGCAAAATTTCTAACTCTACTTCTTGTGTATGATATGGTTTGTATCCAGAATAAACACTAATAGTTATGATGAAATTTTTGTAGTAATATATAGGTCAAAAACCTGTCTGTATATATTTCTGTCTTTAATTTTTCAAATCATACTCTTCTTTTTAGGGCCCACCAGCGGCCGAGTGGTAAAGACGCTGAACACTGGTAGTTCGGTCCGAGGCTCGAATCCAGCGAACGGGCTGGCTGCATGGGCGATTTCGTGGTTTTCCCCATGTGTAATGTATATACGAGCCAGTTTCCCTTAGAAAGTCCTTCACAAAGGCATCCCTCCCTTTAGGCAGATAGCCCTCATGTGCTTTGCCATAACTGAATAATCCCTAATCCCTATGTTCTTTTTTAATATTTTAATATTTTTATAGCGTTATACATTCCTGCTTCCCTCCAAAAATATGGCAGAAGTAACTAGAACTTTAAAAATTGAAATTCTTTTTGAAATCAATTTTAATTTTTTTCAAAAGGAAAGATTTAGTTTCATGTGTTGGCAACAATAGATACTGCTTTTATTTTAAGAAAAGAAATAGAATTTTTGTGTTTCATTGACCTTTTTGAAATCATTTGGATTTTTCAGAAGTTTTTAAAAATTTTTTAATGGAAATACTTCTTTGAGGTTTTAGACCCAACTAGAGATTTTTGAGTAGAAGCACTTCTTTGAGGTGTTAGATTGAAATCCACAGTTTTTAGGTTATTGTTTTTTAATATCTTCTCTTTTGGATAAAGAGACATAGTTTAAGAAAGAAATTTAAGAAGCAGTAAATCGCATAATTTAAATTTCCATGCCTGTAACTGAAGTTAAATACTTATTCATATGCTTAGCTGAAAAATGATTTAACATTTTTAGCACTTTGTGATGTTCTAGATACTATAACTCAGAAAGTGTTAGATGATTATGAAGAGAAATTCATAGTCAAATTTGGAGTTTTGCATTTTAGATTATCTGTAGATTCATTTGAAAAAGTTAGTTAATTTTTTTGTGTTGTGTGTTTAATGAAGCTTAATATTTTAATGAAAACAGTTGCCTGTTTGTTTGTTTGTTTGCCTGTTTGCATGCTGGCCTGTCAATTTATATTTTAATCCAAACTTAAAATTTCAGAGAGAATATTCTTATAGTGTTTCTGAATTAGAAGGCTGTGTGAAATATAAATGGAATATCTCTAAAGAATGGTCAAATCTTTTAGTACAATAATTAACTCTTTGATCTGTACTAATAATTAACTGTATTATTTGATTAACTGTATTATTTGTGATGTATAGCATTATAATAATTTTACAGTATATATTAAAATAATGAAACTACTTATTATAATGTTATGACTTTTAGTCAATATTATTGCCATAGCTGTATATTTTAATGGTTATCGTACATTTCTGTAATTTTTCAGAGTAATGGCATTGCTTGATTTTTTACGAGACAAATAAAAATTACATTAGTAAGAAAACAGAATGTCTGGGGACAATTCATTTTACATAAAATATTTATAATTTGGTTTTTGTAATTTATATCTTTCTGATAAGTATCAGTTGCAGTGTGTACATTAAAAACCTGTATGCTTTAATAGTTCTTAATGTTATTATTTAAAAACTTTGCAAAGTTTTGTTTTCATTAATTTTGAACATGTAAATATTATTCAATATTAATAGTTCTTTTTTTGCTTATAGGTTATAGATTGGCATTTAATAATATGAAAGCAAAGCGTTATGCCGATGCAATTGATGTTTGCCAAATGGTGTGTATTGCTGTCTAGTAACGAATATTTCTTTTACCATTCTTCAGATAAATCTGTATTTTATAATTGCATTTTTATTTTCTTAGGTTTTGAGTAGATATCCAAATTATCCAAAGATCAGGAAGGAAATTCTGGATAGGAGTCGAACGTGTTTAAGAACATAAGGATAAAATATGTTCATTTGTAAAGTTGGAATAAAACTCATTGTTCATTTTTTATTGACATTTAATTCACCTTTATTGTACAGATGTTAAAATGAAATTTCCTTCATATCTGTAAAAAAATATTGTATTTTGAAAAAAAAATTTTGAATTTTGAAAAATAAAATTTTGAATTTTGAATTAGGAGGCACTAATTCCTTCTATTGTCTGTTTTAAGATTGGTGATCAGTGTTATAGTCAGAAAAGATTTTGAAATACTGTTGTTCCAGAACATTATTCTTGCATATAAAAAGAGTGTCGAATTTTAAATATTTTAGTGTGTCAGCTTAAATTAATTTATTGGCATACATACTTGAATTTATTATTGCTATTTGCAAGTTCTAAAATCGTGATAAAGAAATTAATTTTCATTATTTGAAATTGTTTCCATTGAAGCACTTTAACTGAGAACAGATTTTGTTGCAGACTGAAGATGAAAATGATAGTAATTTAACATCTAAGTGCATACATTTTTTTCTATGCATTTTTGCAGTTGTATGTATTTAGCAAACCAGATGGTGATTTTCTTATCTGTTTTATTCACAATCAGGCCTTTTTAAGATGAAACAAATGCACTAACCTTCCTAAGAGAATCACCCATTGTTCCAAACTATTCTTGTCTTCTCTTAAGGTGAACATCTTAAATGTGACTGTCAGTGATGTTTGATATAATTTTTTAATTGTGATCTCAGAAATAATATCCTTTAGAGGTGGTTGTTATCAGAAGTTTCATTGCATGTATTTCAGTGTATTTTTATTTTAATGCCCATTGTAAATGAAAATTATGCATAAAATAATAGGCTACTCCTTTTAGCCTTGTAGTGGGTAGATACAAATTTACCTTTCTTTGTTTTCATATGTATGTATATGTATGATAAAAAATATGACAGCAAATTATTAAAAAATTTAATTGGAACAAATTTCTAACTTAATTAGCAGTAACCCTCTAAATTTCTAATCTCAGTTTATATACATCCCCTGTTCAAGTATTTGACTGCACCATTTTGTGTCATAATTTCTGTGTAATGTAAAAGCTCTTGTCCAATCGCTGTGCAGAGTTCAAACAAAACGTTTCAAGATCATAAATAACTTGTACATCTTTTTTTTTTACATCTTCATCTAATCATCACACCTTTTCCAAATCCTGTTAACTAAAAGATGTGATTATTTAGAGTGCGCATTGAGAGAACAATTCAGTTAATTCAGCAGTCATATGTGGAATGGTGATGGTGTTACAATGTATCATGATGCAACTGCAATCAACTGTAATCATCATGAAGATTAAATATCCATTTTTATGTTCAGGACATAAACAGCTGTTTGCAGATATAAACAATTCTGCAGACATCATGTAGCACACTAGTTGCAATCTGCATCCCACAATTTGATATATTGCATATCACATTATAAACAATAAAAGATATCATGGAACAATGAATAGTGGTTAGTTAGGTGAAAGCAGGTGAGAAAGTGATGCATATTAAGCAGCTGGAGTTATTTTTAATCTCAGAACGTTTTATGTGACTTCTGCACAGTGATTATGCAAGAACTTTTGTATTGCAGAAAAATGATGACAAAATAATGCAGTACAGATCCTTGAAAGTAGAAATTTATAAGGCTATTGTGAATTAAGTTATAATTTTTTCCACTTTGTTAATATTTTCCTTCATATTTTTTTTGTCTTACACATACATGTTATTGTGAAAGACATATGAGAATGTCGACTTTCATTGGAGAATGTCAACATTCACCAAATACGTTGGTGAAAGATCAAATATTGCATTACATTCTTGTACATTCGGACCCTCTTCGGTGTATGTCGACAATCACAGATATGCTCTGATGTAGGTCAAAAAGAGAGCAGTATATGTACACGCTGTCATTGCAAAAGAAAGTGTTCCACAAATAAATGCAGTTGTAAAAGCAAAGGCCTCTTGTACAATTCAAAGTGTCATAATTGTTTAAGTTGTTGCAATAAATAAGGCTTAAATCACGTAATTTAGTAAGTTTTTAACTTCTATTATTTCCCTTTCTCATTTTGAATGTACTGTGTGTTTTAAGTTCTTATTTTAAGTCTCAAGTGCATTCTTTTATGACAGAATTACGGAGAAGAAAATATAATATTCTTATATGTTCAACATTCACCATTAGTACATGGTGAATGTCGACATTTACCGGTGAAATAAGAAAATTTGGAAAATATTTCGGACATACACCGAGCGACTATGTGAATATTGACATTCATAGGTGAAAGTCGACATTCTCCAGATTTCAGTGTTTCACAGTAACATATACATATATGAAATATCCCAAAGTAATAATCCAAATAGTAATACCTCAAAGTTGCATGAGAGGTTCAACCAACAAAAAGTATGTTAGTCAGATTTGCTTAAGTTGCAAGCTAACTTTGCATATGAACATGTGAATCTTAGTTAATTTTACAGCAAAATATGTGAAAACATGCGAATTTTAGTTAAATATGATGAAGGACTAAAAAAATAGGTTACAGCCGAAAACATCGCGGACGAAAACGTCGCGGAGAAAACAACGCAAGGCAAAAACGTCGTGCTACAAAACATCGTGGGAGAAAACATCGCAACGAGAAAACATCGTGGTACAAAACATCGTCGTCGAAAATAAAGCGGTTCAAAAACTTCGCAGTTTAAAAACATCGTCGTTAAAATATTGTGGTAAAAAATAAAGTATCACCAAATCATCGCATGACGATAACATCGCAGACATGCTTCTTTCAGGCTTTAATAACTGTAAATGGATATTCCCATATTGATTTGTGATTGCAAGATGGAAAGAAGGATAATTTTTACTTTCATACTTTTTATTAACTAATAAAGTTTTGCTGAGAAAATAAGAATGAAACTTAAGCATAGAAAATTAATGCAACTTATAGCACTTAATAGAATTTTAAACCGACATAGTTAACTAACAAAGGCCATTAATAAATCATTTTTATAAAGTTTTTATTGGTAATTTTTCATGAAAAGTATAATCTATAATTTGCATTTAATTTTTTATGCTTAAGTTTCCTTCTTACTTTTTCAGCAAACATTTATTAGTTAATAAAATATGTGAAAATAAAAATTATCCTTCTTTACATACTGCGCTCACAAATCATTATGGGAATATCCATTTACAATAATTAAAACCTGAAAAAAGCATGTCTGCGAAGTTATCGTCATGCGATGATTTGTAGATACTTTATTTTTTACCACGATATTTTCTATGACGATGTTTTTAAACTGCGAAGTTTTTGAACAGCTTTATTTTCGACGACGATGTTTTCTAGCATGATGTTTTAGAACTGCAATGTTTTCTCTTTGCGATGTTTTCTCCCACGATGTTTTGTAGCACGACGTTTTCGCCTTGCGTTGTTTTCTCCGCGACGTTTTCGTCCGCGATGTTATCGGCGGACACCAAAAAATACATGATTAGAAAGGAGTATGTAATAAAGAATGGCATTTTCATATAAATCATTACAAAATAGTATATGTATTACAAAATAGTAAATCATTACAAAAAAGTATATGTTCTACACAAAAACAAAGTTATTTTGATACCACTGGCTTCACAAAATTTAGCAAAATCACCTGACAATTGAATGACTTCTTTTTTTTTTTTTTTTTAATCATCTAATGTTTCTCCATATGAAGCTAATAATTTTTTTTATTTCTTTCCTTGTAGTCAGAAGTTCCTCATTAGTACAGTCTTTAAAATGTTTAATCCATTTTCAGTTGGCTGAGACCTGTCAAATTTGCAAGTGTTTTTCAAGTCTGTAAGTGTATGCTTTTCTGGTGGACCTGTTTCTGTGGTACCAGCTTTTTCAGTAGCAGTTTGCTCCCACATCTCTGTAAGCTCATTGATTATCAACTCTCTGTTATGAGCCCAACAGCTTGTTGATATCACCGTCTAACTGATTGCCTAACAAGGTTGATAACTTTTGTGACATGAGTGACTTGATCAATTTCTGGTATTTTTCTCATTTTCGAAAAATAACAGACACATTTGGGAGAAATTTCATTTCAAGTTTCTACAGCAAAAATAAACAATCACATGACTTTGTTTTTGCTCATTTATGCATGCACACCATATCCGTAAAGTCCTTATGTGTCCTTTTTTGTGACTGCTGGTCATAGACATGCACTTCCAATTGCAAAAATGTTTTAAATGATGTAAATATTTATCTTTCAGCATTTTGAAACCGAATAAATTCAGTTTTCTAAAAATTATGAAATCTAACATAGGTTTTTATAGATATATTTAGAAAGGTTTTATATATCTTGTAAAAAAATAAAAACAAAGAAAGTTTGACTTCCGTATGAAAAAATGACTGAGATATTTATTTCAAATTTAGAACATCTTTTTCTGTTTTTTTTTTTTTGTAGAATCAGTTAAAAAAATAAATGAGAATCATTCAGGGCTTTCTATGGCTAACATCATTCAGTGATATATATGCCTTTGTGGCTTAGTGGTGTGAAACGTTTAAATTTACAATTTTATTGCATTTGTTGCACCAAAAGTATTTTCGTGCAAGTAGCTTATAAGTTTTTCAATGCTAAAAACGCATTAAATGATATTCACATGGAGTTTCAGTACTTCAGGATAATAATCTAACATTAATAATAATAAAAAAAATCATTTGATTATAAATAGTCTTCACTTTTGATTTATGCAAATGATCTCATGCGTTGTCTATATACCAACACTGAAGCCTAATACTATTTACTGGAAAAAAAATTATATCTTACTTTAAGTTATATACAGGTTTAAATATTTAACTTTTCAATTTATGTATAACCCCTGATCTCAGACAGACGTTCTGTTTCTTTTATTATCTCACACTTTGAACATCTTGGTTTAATTTTTGTAATACGGGAGTCAAACATTTTGTGTTTTATTTTTTAGAAATAGTAGAACTTTTACTAAATGTAAAGACTGGGGGACCATATAAAAAGTTAACTTTGGTAATTTCTGCAAAACTGATTTTTGAAATTTAAAATTGCGTAACATGAATATTTTCCTAATTTAAAGCACATGCATATAATCACAAGTATGATTACAGTTTCGGAGATAAAAATTGCATGGCTTTTATGGTCTCTGTATACATATATATTGTATTAAAACTTTATTAAAAAACCAGAATGTATTTATTTTAACACAGGGAAAATCAATAGATAACAAAAACATCATTAATTATGAATGTAGCACTTGTTTTTGTCACAAAATGGCATATCCAAAAACTTGTAGAGGCATTAGGTATTTTTTAGAAGCAGGAAAGATGAAAAACTAGCAACCGCCTTCGCCGGGAATTGAACCACGGACCCCTGGAATACCAGCCCAGCATGCAGAACCACTACACCACGAAGGCATGCTAGGAAAGCGGGAGGGATAGCTTATATACCCCCCTTTTAAAGGGTGACTGGGGATTTTAGGGGACCCAATCGCCAAATCCTCATTTACAACCCTTTTAGTTCGGGCACCACTGTAGACACATTAGGTATTTTTTTGGAAGCAGGAAAGATGAAAAACTAGCAACCGCTTTCGCCGGGAATCGAACCACGGACCCCTGGAATACCGGCCCAGCATGCAGAACCACTATACCACAAAGGCACGCTAGGAAAGCGGGAGAGATACCTTATAAACATATTGGCAACTTCATATAATTTAAATTTAGGGCTATAAAACTGCCATCCTATGTTGAATTTTTTTAAAAATAAAGTGCATGTTATTTTTTATAGTAGACTGCAACAGAAAGATAGAAGGAGATATAGATCAGCGATTCTCAATCGGTGGTACGCTTACCACTAGTGGTACGCAAGAGAAAAATAGGTGGTACACCAAACATTCAAGAATCAAATACCCCAACATCCTGTTTAAGTTTTTTCTCTAACACTCGTAAATTTATGCAATCTGAGTTTTGTTCAGAGTCAATAGCCGCTCATAGACTTATAAAGTCTATAGATAAATAATGTGTCATAGATAAATAATGTGTTTTTATTTTCACAAACATTCTTTTAGCCATCGACATAATAAAATTTGTCATAAATGATGTTTTCAAAAGGAGTAATAGAAATGGATGTTGTATTTAATAGGAAATAAAAATAATTGCTATTAAAAGATAATAGTATCTCATTAAATCTTTTACAGTTGATCGATTTATTAACATGTCTGCACTTTATGTCGCCACCGTTTCCGGGCTCATATTGCTCTATTTTCAATTGGAATATTTTTTTTTACATCGATTTACTGTCTCTAACAGCACATATTTTGTCTTCCTGTTGCTTTGTATACCTTACGCCAATGAACTGAATAATATTCCCAAGTGAAACAAAACGCCAATGAATTGAATAATATTCCATTATCAAAATGACACAATAAGTCGACGAATTCGTGAAATGGCAACTTCCATAAAAGAGACATTTATTCAAAAAATAAAACACAGTGAGTATTTCCCATTGCAATTGGATGAAAATACTCATATAACGAGTTTTGTTCAATTATTTAGATACGTTTCGGAGAAGATAAACGAACTGCCGAAGAGTATTTATTTTGTGAATCCCTTAATGATAGAGCAACTAACTGCAAATGAAATTTTTCAAAGTGATTGACAATTTTATATCTGAGAATGCTGTTCCTTGGAATAAGTGCATTGAGGTACGCAGTGACGGAGTCGCGCTTTTACAGGAAAATACGTCCACCAGGAGCAAAGTCGCTGAACACCGGTAGTTCGAATTCCACGAATGGGCTGGCTGCATGGGGCGTTTCTGTGGTTTTCGCTATGTGTAAGGTGTATACGAGCCAGTTTCCCTTAGAAAGTTCACCACGAAAGCATCCCTCCGCTTAGGCGAGATAGTGCGAAATTTGCCATAATCATATAAACCATAAGCCAAATTTAACTGGAAAACTTACCGGTGTTATTTCTCAAGTAAAGAAATTCGCACTTAAAATTAAATTTACTCACTGCTTCATTCATTGTGAAGTTTTACTAGCCAAAATAATCCCCGAAAACCTGAAAATCGTTTTGAATCAAGCTGTGAAAATTGTTAATTTTATTAAAAGCCGGGCTTTAAATTCAAGAATATTCGCGATTTTATGCCAAGAGATGGGCAGTGAACATGAAACGCTGTTGTTATATTCCTAAGTAAGGTTGTTATCAGAGGCAAAGTTTTAAATCGTCTTTTTAAAATAGTAAACTTGAATCAGACAGAATTCACTTGTATCAGAAATTCCAATTTTCCTATGTGATTCAAAATTTGATATGCAAAAATGTTTATTTAGTGAATTCAGTTTGCGAGTTTAGTTTATTTAGCTGATATTTTTGGAAAGTTATATGAATTAAATTTAGGATTACAAGAACAAAGTGTTTATTTGTTTACTATTAGAGATAAAATAAATGCAACGATTTAAAAAAAAAAAAAAAAAAAAAAAAAAACTCTATCGCTTTTAGAAAGTTTTCTAACCGAAAATAATTTGAAATTAGAAGAATTAAGACATTGAAAATCTTTGTTTTTCATTGACAGGCATTTTCCATGTATTTTCCGGAAGATTTTGAAAAAGAAAATTGGATTAAAAACCCATTTTGTTCAAATCTACCTGAAATTTTACCTTGTGAAGAAAAAGAGCAATGGATAGAAATTTCCTGCGTTAGAACTCTAACTGAAGATTTCAAAAATAACGCATTTTTTAGCTTTGGCTGAGCCGAAAAAAAGAAGTTAAAGACATTTCAAATAAAGCTATTAAATTTTTACTGCCATTTTGCACAATCTATTGTGTAAACAAGGATTTTCTTCCATGTTATATTTGAAAAATAAATACAGAACAAAATTAAAAGTGGATTCTGAAACTAAATGAAATAAGACGAGACATGAAGCAATTGATCTCTTTTATACAGGACCAAATTTCACACTCAATTTTAGAATTAAAGTGTTATAACTAAAATTTTGATAATTGAAATGGTAACCAAATTTTTATCTAATATTTTTTATGTATGCATATTTAAAAAAATAGGCAATAGGTTGTGCAAATGGCAATTATATATATAATATATATATTAAATGTTGTATGATCTTAAATTCACTTAGTGCGAAAGCGAGTTATTCTACAACTTGCGCAATTGCTGCAAAGTAAGTTAATAATAATTTATTTACTAAATAATATTGATTATATTATCTCCTGAGATTAATTTTAGTATATATAATTGCCATTTGCACAATATATATCTGTTGAGAAATTGGAAAATAATCATTGTAAAATGTAGCGGTGGTACTAAAATTTTTCAGTTTTTGTATAGATGGTACGCGTTAATCAAAAGGTTGAGAACCGCGGTAATAGATACACTCATGTCCATAAATTAAAAATAATTCGGAGTCACACGGAAATCGAACTCTAAAATAAATATATCACCTTTAAAATCACTACACACATCTTCAAGAATCATATGCAAATTTCAGGAAGTAACCAGATGACACCGATGGTACGTCACAATGACGAGAGTGTAAGAGAGTGATATATATGGAATACAGGCAAAGAAGTAAAATTGTCCGCAGGCGCTTTATAAGCATTTCAGTGCAATAACCGAATAGTTATGACACAAAGGACGCACTTGGATGATTTTTTACGTGGTAGAATTATCGGCCGTTTGGAATGTGGGCGTACCCAACTGGAAGTATCAGACGAACTTGGAATTGCCCACTGTGTCATCTCCAGGCTTTGGCAACGATTCCAAGATGATGGTAATGTCAGTAAACGTTACAGCACAGGTCGCCCCAGAGTTACAACGGCGAATGAGGACCGGTATTTGGCAGTTACTGCCAAAAGAAACAGGCGGAGCACAGCCTCAGACCTGTCTCGTCAGCTCTCTTCAGCCACTGGTACGACAATTTCAAGGCAGACGTGTACAGACGCTTAGGGCAGATTGGTCTATATGCTCGTAGACCTGTTAGATGCGTTCCACTTACTGCAACTCACTGTCGCCTGCGGTTAGCCTGGAGTAGAGAGCATGCATTGTGGACACCGCAACATTGGGCTTGTGTGATGTTTTCCGACGAGTCTAGGTTTAGCTTGCAGTCTGATTCTCGCCGGACTTTCATATGGAGAGTTCCAGGTACCCGTTACCAACAAGAAAACATCATTGAACGACACCGTTACGGTCGTGCAGGAGTGCTCGTTTGGGGTGGAATTATTCTGGGCTCCAGAACTGACTTGCATGTTCAAATTGGAAGCATGACAAGCCAAATCTATCGGGACTTCATTCTGGAACAACATGTGCGTTAGTTTCGAGGAGCCATGGGCGCACAATTTGTGTTTATGGATGACAACGCCCGTCCTCACAGTGCAAACATCGTAAGCGAATGCCTTCAATCGGAGGATATCACCCGTATGGTCTGGCCAGCATTCTCACCGGACTTGAATCCAGTAGAGCAGGTGTGGGACATGCTTAGCCGACGAGTTGCAGCCCGTCAACCTCCTCCTACATGTCTACCGGAACTTCGGAGAGCATTGCGTTTTGAGTGGTGTAATATCCCCCAAGATCAGATCGATAATTTGATACTCAGCATGCCTAGGTGTTGTACGGACTGTATTGCATCGTCTGGGAGACATACATTGTATTAACAATCATACCAACCATGCAATATTGGTTTTTTGTAAATAGGTTCTTTTTGTAATTTGCTCCAGCGAGAAAAAATCGCAAATTTTTTTAATAATATCCAACGTATAGCATCTTTTTTTGCTCTTTACCTTTAGTTTAATAAATAAGCTTTACAAATAAGTCAAATTTGTTTTGCTTCTAACTCATCCTTTGCCTGATTTTGCATTATCCTTAATTTATGGACATGAGTGTATTTATTAATCGAATGTATTGGTAACATGATGTAATATTTAATTAGTAATAATAAAACTGTTTCTCTTTTGGTCAAGTATACTAAAAGAATATCACTATTTAAACGTATGTCCTAATTATTAGAAAAAGTATTAAGATATTGCTGAAAAATTCGTTTTCAGTTATTATTAAAATAAAAAATAAAGCATATTCTTAAATTCCAAAGCGAAAGTTAAAGGAGCAAATAATTTTTTCTATATAGCATTGTGTAAGACAAGCACGCTAAATGTGGTTTGGAAACGAAATAACGGCGCTCTTATGAATGGTATAGAAGTTAATGTTCTTTGGTTCCTGAATGGTATATAAGTAAGTTCCTGAATGTATATACTATTCAGGAACCATTCATTCTGTAAAGCTGTATTTCACTCTTTCAACCGCATTTCATCCGTAATATTACGAAAAATGGGCAAGTAAGTCTTTCCCCCCCAAAAAAAAAATGTAGCAGGGGCAGTTTTCTAACTCCCGCTTTAGTTGGTCTGTTGACAAAGTTTAAACTGCATTTTTCATGTCTCGTAAATACGTGTTAATATATACATCTTATCCGCAAAAGTCCATAGCCACCTTTTATTTTCGGAACCGTTGATCATAGACATATACTTCCAGTTACAAAACTGTTTTACATGACAGAAAGATGCATGTTTTCGTTTTTTTTTTAAGTAAAAAAAGAAATTAATTTTGTGTAAATACGAAATCTAAACCACAGTATCTAAGTGCTTTTTAGCGTAAGCACTAAGACTATTTTTTTTAACTTGTTTTTTAAATTTTGCAGCTCAATGCGCAAATATCTTGACCAGAAAGGTCTTTTTTAGTTTGTTCTCTTTTCTTCAATTATATATATATATAGAATGATCTAAAATTCATTGAGTTCGAAAATAAGTTTTTCTAATACTTGCGCAAAAGCTGCAAAGTAAGATAATAGTAATTTATTTACTAAAGAAATATTGATTATATTATGTCCTAATATAAATTTAGTAGAATGTGTCAAAAAAGAGTGAACCCATATGTAAGAAGTTTAATTCCGAAAATTGTGTTTTAAAGTAACTTGAATGTAAATCATGAAATTATGAATGAATGTAAATCATGAAATTATGAATTATTCATGATTTAAATTCAAGTCTCTTTAAAACATTTTTTTCGTGATTTACATTCGAGTTACTTTAAAACACAATTTTCGGAATTAAACTTCCTACATATGGGTTCACTCTTTTTTGATACATTCTACTAAATTTATATTAGGAGATAATATAATCAATATTTCTTTGGTGAATATATATATATATATATAAACCATAAAATTCAACCGTATTATTAACCGAAATATTTAATTTTAAAATTTGTCGTCATTCTGCATTTGTACTAAGAAGTCGATTAGTAAATAATTAGGATAATTCGAAGAATCTCAAGGAATGTAGCGAGGTCAGAGGGTCATCTAAAATCCTACGCTAGTTTCATTCAAAAGTTAGAGTATCTTTGTTCAATTATTGAGTCCTCGCAGAAGACGAATTCGCACAAGCGGTCTTCCAGACACCGCACCAGACTTTAATGGATCACCGCGCATAATGTCTGACGACTTGGTCACATAAAGGATTGTCCAAATTTCAATAATGACTTTTGTTTCCGTTTTAGGAACCTGTCATAAAATATCGCGGAATATTTAGGAACCTGCTGAAATATCGCATAATCTGGCCAAAGCATTCTGGAGAAAAAGTGTGCATCCATCTAAAATCCTACGCTAGTTTCATTCAAAAGTATTTTCGTTCAATTATTAAGTCCTCGCAGAACACGGATCCGATTAAGCGGTCTTCCAAACACCACACCAGACTTTAATAGACCAGCGTGCATAATGTCTGACAACTTGTCCCACGAGGGATTGTACAAATTTCAATAATGATTTTTGTTTCCGATTTAGGAGCCTGTTATGTTGGAATATCGTCTCATCTGTCCAAAGCATTCTGGAGAAAAAGTCTGCGTCATCTTCGACTTTATTCATGACCCAGTTGCAGCCACGAAATCGTTGTTTTACAGCAATAATTCATGGTTTGGTAAGGGTGGGCATAGCTCGTGCATTACCAAACATGCCTTTGTGATAGGCTACCTGCCCTGGAGATATCTCTCGTACTGCTTTAAGGATGCGCTAATGCATATTGTAAACTATCTCCAGGGCGGCTTGTAAGTGCTTCCTGTTTCCTGAGTCATCAAACTCTTTCAGTGATTCTTGGATGAAGATTTGTTGGAAATCTGGCATATTTTCGTACAATCTGGATGGCGCTTCATGGGCATTCACCTTATAGGAGCACCATTTCACAAAATATTATTGCTCATTCATTGGGTGAAAGCTGCGGTTTCAATTCACAGGTCTGCCTCTAATTCCAAGTGGATGAGCTTTTTCATCGGCAAAGAAAGGTACATAGGCTTATTACGTCTGACGACAGTGCATTTGATTTCTTTGTATTTGTTTTCTGTTTGAAATATGACATCCAAGTTTGCGCGTCGTATTTGTATACGGTCAAATTTTCATTTGAAATAGTTACATAGGCATGGCTTTAAGGGGGAGATTCTTTTTCATTTTTGGAAGAAATTCACACTTCGCGTAAACAAAACGTCGCACTTCCATTTCGGACATTTTAGGCTGTACAGGTGACTATTTATCATGTCCAAGTGCACGACATGTCTTTGTATACTAAGCCAATCATATTATACAGCTATGTAATTGATTTTTTTTATTGTTATTGTTTGTTTCTTTCACAGTTTTTGAGATAGGATTGCGAAGTTGTGAATTTCGCTGGTATGGGAGCTGCAAGGTGTCTCCTTTTATAGAGCATGGTCTTTTTTACTATAATCAGACTTTACGTTCATAGCTGTAGCTAACTGTGTTCGCCAGTCACTTATAGATAAAAGGAAATTCCTGTTCACCTAGCATATATGGTTGTATATATTTATAAATATGTTTTTATGCTTTTCTTGTAGTATGTATCAGTTTTCGAATTTAGTTTGATGCAATTAATTCTGAATCTTAAAGTTATTTTATTATAAATTTTTATATATATGTACAATGTTTGGAAAAGGTGGCTACAATTTTTTTTTTTTTTTTTTTTTTTATCTTAAATGTTGGTTTTGGACATTTGGACATTTGCATTCCATCACAAAGGTTTTAAATATAAGGTAGGGAGTTTTATGAAAACAGTCGTAGTGTGATTGGGGAAGGCTTTTCTAAGCATGAAATATAACTTTTTAGATGACCACAGTAGAGAAAAATTCTAATTAGGGAAATACTCATTATACTTAATACAGTGGTGATCAAACACAGGTCTCCGAACCGCGCGTGACCATGTGAAATCATTTTTCGCAGCGAAAGCCCAAGTTAACGAAAATTGTAATTGTTTTTATTTCTGACCCCAGACCTCCTGATAGTTTCATACCCCCTTCTTTTTATGATTTTTAGTGCAGAGAGGTTTAGAGCGTAAAGTCGAAAATTAATTTTGCTGAGTTGTTGCATCCCAATGTTATCCTTAATTTATATTATATTTTAAGCCCAGGAATGAACATTTTACTGAAAAATACTATATTTAAAACGGCATTTTGAATTTCTTATATTTGTATCTTTCATTTGGTTTCAATGTGGTTTTATCTACGAACATACTATTTACAAAGATAATTTGAAGTACCAGTACCTTGAAGTACTCCAATACCTTGAAGTTTTCATTACCATTGTTTTTATTGTTCTGGAACGTAATGCTAAGTATTAAGCAAAATGTAGGATCACTGAATAATTTCTTTGGTAATTTTGAAAGTTTATAGCAAAATAGCTCTAAGAGATAGAGCTAAAATGTGCATAGCAGTACACAAAGAATCTTTCCAAGTGTGCATTCGCTATAGTTCTATCACGTAAGTGTAGATTTAGCCACTAGATGACAGTTAAAGCTAGGAGGAGAATCAGGAGGTATGTGTCAGTCCTATCATGTAATTGTAGATTTAGCCGCTGAATGGCAGTTATAATGCGAGATGAGAATCACTCAAATATGATATTCCCTGTTAAAAATTTTACGTGCTGTCATCCTTTATTGGTTCCTTTCTGCCCTTTCATTTTCACCTATACACTTGTTTGACCTTGAGTGCTTCGAGGGGTCATGTAGTTGGCTGCATGCCACGTGGTTTGATTTTTTCGTCTGCGGTTCATTTGTCTCGTTACATGAGCTAGAGCTCAGACGTGAATTTTACGTGTCGCTAGTAATACTCGAAATTTTGAACACGTAAATTTTTCGTGTCACTAGTAATACACGACTTTTTAAATACGTAATTTTAACGTAGTCCTAGTGATAGCGTCTGTTATTTTTAAATTTGTGAGCGGCATATATAAATGTGTTTCAAATCTTATTTCATACTGTGTTGAAAAAATGGCGAAACGCCGCAAATATTTAACGAATGAAGAAATTCAAGCAATGCTTTTGGAATCTGATGAAAGTGAAAGTGGTGATAATGTTGAATTTGATGAAGATATTGATGACAGTGATGCTGATCCGGATTATATTCCTGATGATAGAATAGAGATTGATCCTGATTTAGTAATTGATTCCCCGATACAAGATATTGAGTGCAGTAGTGATATGGACAAAAGTAAGAAAAAGAAAGTTGAATTAAATGTTGAAAAGAAAAATAGAAAGACTACAAATATTGAAGATACAAATGAACAAGGACATATTATATTTCTGGATGCTGACTTAGTAAAAGGAATAAATGGTTATGAGTGGTGTACGAAAATTAATGACACCACTAAACAGAAAACCAGCGCAAAAAATATAGTTCATATTAGACCAGGTCAAGTTGCTGAGGCTCGATTTGCTAAGGAACCAATTGATTGTTTTAATTTGTTTATTTCCGATGTAGTAAAGGAAGAAATACTTACTCACACAAACGCAGAGATAAACAGAAAGAAGATAGGTTATGCCAATGCTACGGATGGTTCCCTAAATAATTTAAATTATGATGAACTGAATGCCTTGTTTGGAATATTAATACTTTCTGCAGCTTTAAAAGATAACCATTTGTCAACAAAAATTATGTTTGATGTAACTTTTTCTGGTGGAAGGTATAGAGCAACATTTTCTGAGAGACGCTTTTCATTTCTTTTGGATTGCTTAAGATTTGATGAAAAAGACACAAGGGAAGAGCGTAAAAAAAACTGATAAATTAGCTGCTATTCGCCAAATATGGGAAATTCTTATTGAAAATTGTAAAAAATATTACAAACCCAGTTCACACACGACTATAGACGAGCAGTTGATTGGATTTCGGGGAAGATGTCCTTTTCGCATGTACATTCCGTCAAAACCCAACAAGTACGGGATAAAAGTGATAATGATATGCGACAACAGCACTAAATACATGATGAATGCGGTCCCATATTTAGGAAGCGGAAGTGTACCTAGAGGAATGGTTGCAGCAGACTATTTTGTAAACAAACTGACCGAAACTATCAAGAACAGTAACAGAAACGTAACAATGGACAATTGGTTCTCGAACGTGCCTCTTGCTGAAAAGATGCTAAAAGAAGACAAACTAACAGTGGTTGGCACGATAAAGAAAAATAAAAGGGAGTTTCCTCCGGAATTTACTGATGTAAAGTATCAAGAGCGAAAGAATGGTTCTAGTTTGTTTTTATTTCACGATGAAGTCACTGCAGTATCTTACAAAGCAAAGAAAAAACTTGTGACTTTAATATCAACGATGCATTCTAACTCAGAAGTTAACCAGTCAACCGGAAAACCAGAAATAGTTATCACATACAATTCTACAAAAGGTGGAGTTGACTGTTTTGATCAATTGTGTAATCATATGAACTGTGGCAGAAAAACCAAAAGATGGCCAATGGCTTTTTTCTATAATATTATAAATATAGCAGGAATAAATGCATACGTAATTTATCTGCATAATTTTTACAGAGATCGAACTGGAAATGGAATGCCATTATCAAGATTGAACTTCATGTTGAAACTTCATCAACAATTATGTGAAAAATGGCAACTTCAACGTCTAAATGTTCCAAATCTGTCAAGAGAATTGAAAGATATAATCACAAAAGCGTTAGGACAGGAACCACAGATTTTAGAACTTCCCCAAAATCAGCAAGGTCTTCGAACCTATTGCAGCTTTTGTGACTATAAAAAAAAAAAGAGAATGACAACCACCTACTGCAAATGTGGAAAAGCTATATGTGGAGAGTACCAGATGAAGTCATGTCCTTCTTGTGTATAGACATAATTGTATTGGTAACTAATTATTATGTAAATTTATTTTTTAATTGTGTCAATTATATTAAATTTAAAAGGCGAACAACTTTTATTATAGTTTTTTTTTGTTTTCGTGGTTTTTGTCTATTATTAATTGATATTTTAATATGTGTTATTTAAAATAAAATGTGCTAAACTATATTTTATTTATATTTTATCTATCAGTATACATTTTTATAGTTTTCAATTATATTTTTAAATACAATTAATTATCAAGTTAATGAAAATTTAGTAATATTGGGTAAAACAGCAAATAAAAACATATTTAGAAACATCGAATATAAGAAACATATAAGTAAAAAAATGAATTTTAAACGAGCACGTAAATTTTACGTATCGCTAGTGATAGCGGCATATATAAACACGCTAGTGTTCTAGGGTTAAATACAAAGTTTACTGCGTCTTACATTTCACTAAACGTGAGTCGTGTGTGACATTACATCAAAGATTTCGTGTGAAACTTGAAATAAAAACATCTACACACAAGACAGTTGTCCTTGTTTCAAAAGTTTCAAGAAGACTGGCTGCCTATGCAGTGCAAAAAGTACCGGTTGGCTGAGACAGTCGACAGAGACTGAAGTGTGCTGTAGCACCAGAAGTGCACATTTTGAACAATTCTGGGGATTCAAAGGAACATATAAAATTTGGGAAGATTCTTTATATACTGATATGCAGTTTTGCTGTACTTGTTATGTTTACTTCAGTTAACATTTTCGAAATCCCAGAAAACGTCGCCATGAATATTGTGCTAAGACACACTTGAAACTTGCTGTGATATGTTCAGAAACTGGTAACGCCAACTCTAATAATTTAATTATAGAAAATTACATAAATGTAAAATCGCATAGATATTCTAGAACGAATTTACAATTTATATGGTTTTTCTCTGTCTGTCACTGATTTAAATTTAAGATTTTTGTATCAAATGTGAAAAACAAACTGTGAAATAAAAAGTTGCTCATTTTGTCGATTCATTTTTCTGTCTTAAGGCTTGTGTCTGATTAATGAAGTCTGTAACCTTTTATGGCATCGCCTATGCATGGATGGTGCGTTAGAAACAACTGGTGGTTTTTTAAAAGAAATAGAACGCCAATGGAAAGTGAAAATAACTATTTTTCACGTATATTTATTGCAGAAGGAATAGATTTTTCTATGGTATCATCTTATTTTGAATAAGACGTAAGGTAAATGAACATCCTGCACGTCGAAGCATCGCTTGAGGTACTGACTGCTCATATACACTCCTGAATTCAGTCCTTAACTCAAAAATGGTACAAGAATTTGTTTCTTACATTTTGAGGTAACACCAAAAGAACAGTCAGGTAAGGCTAAATCAGGTGTCCGAAGGGATCATTCTCACGAATCGCCATTATTGTCAGGTTTAAGGCGTAAAAGTCTGTTCACACGTTCTCAACAGGGTTTAAGCCAGTCAAGAAAAGTAAAGTTATGCATGCATAAATGTGCAGTTGATTCAGTGAAACCATCGACCGAATGTCAGTTCGTATTGATTTGCTGTAATTAGTCGGTTTTTATACCTAGTTGGCATAAAGTCGAAAAGTTGGAAAATTTAGACAAAATCCTTGTACCAATTTTTGTGACGTAGCAAGTTTTGGCTGCTTAGCGATGAAACTCGGCTTATGACCGCAAAGTTCTCGTCTGAACGAAGCCTAATGCTGCAGTGGAGGCCCTGGAAACAGCAAGAAACGTGGTTATTTTTGACCGCGAAAAACTAAGCCATGGTCCGTCGACAACTATACGCAGCTAGTATTGGCAATTACTGCAACCACCACTCACGGTAATGAAGTCCTGTAGCATCATGAAACGTTTGGAACATTACCGTGCACCGTTAGAGAATTTTATAACTGCACACTGGTATCGCAGTCGTGGGAGTAGTTTCTAAAATGGATCAATGGGCTTCAACTGCAAATTTGGCTCACATGATGTTAGTATTCTGCTTCAAGTTACTGCTTGTGAACTCTGCCGTACGTTTCGCAGTTTGCTTATGAACTGATAGTGTTTCATTAATTACGTCGATGATATCATTGAATAATGATAAGAAAGGCCAGTCGTACGTACGCTTGGCTAAACTAAAATAGGTTTTTAGTGCAGGAATGGAAAATTTGATGAGAAACAGTATGTCAGTATTACAAGACTTGCTCAATAATACAATCTTATTACAAAAAAAAAAAAAAAAAAAAAAAAAAAATTGGCGTACCAAGAAGGAGTTGTCCGATGGAGACAAAAATTCGTGGATAGGAAGATTATGTACGGAATAGAAAATTATTAACATTTCAGAACAATTGAATGATTTATTTCATAGTTACATAGTAACGAGTTCAATAAGGTGCTGACCCATCTCTAGCCTGTATGCAATCTGTCACACGGCGTGGCACAGATTGATAAAGCTCCCAGATGGTCTGCGTCATTCAGATTCTTGCCAAATTTGCATCAATTTTCGAGCTAGGTCATCAACATTCTCTGGTAGATGCAGTCACCTTCCCATCGTATCCCACACATAGACGATGGGAGAGAGATCTGGCTGGCCAAGGATGTGTTTGCCAAACTGTAGGGGTCTGGCATTATCTTGCTGAAAAATAAGGCCAGGGTACTGCAAAAGGAACGGTAGCAAAACGGGTCTCAGAATGTTATCGATGTATCGCTGTGCTGTAAGTGTATCTCTAATGATGTTTGCCAAACTGTAGGGGGTCTGGTATTATCTTGCTGAAAAATAAGGCCAGGGTACTGCAAAAGGAACGGTAGCAAAACGGGTCTCAGAATGTTATCGACGTATCGCTGTGCTGTAAGTGTATCTCTAATGACGATCAAAGGGATCCGGTTATCATATGTTATATTGAGACGTGCCGTGAGAGGGTCGAATAAACACAAAAAAAATATACACTTATCTGTTAAGACATCTTGACCAATGTTATATCTTAAATTCATATTATGTTAAATGTTAAATATGAAACTACTTGCCGTGAAAGGTAGTGATCGTATAGTGAAACGTGTACAGCATTTTTGCGTTGTGAAAAAAAATGCATCCCGGGACCGCGCCGTGAGAGGATCGAAACATAAGAAAAACGTATACAAGATATAAAGGAAAAGTTCATATTAAATATATAAAGAAAACATACTGTAAGAGGTTCCAGATTAACTATCAGTTTATTCAATTACATCACAATAAGAAAAATCTTAACCTCATCTGAGAGTCTTTACATTTAAATTCACAAAAAAACTTAAGGTTTGTCTGGTAATTTAAAAAAAAGGAAAGGGAAACAATTTAAGCCTGAGAGCTAAATTTTAGATTCGACGTTGTTTTTACGGCTAAGGACGTTTTTGAAAAACTTGCCTAAAGTTCAAACACACCAAAAAAATAAAACTTATCTTGAGTGGACATCTTGAAGGTCGACCGGGCTCATCGTTACACTGGTATGTTATTTTTCCACTGTAGAACAGAAACAGGAGCACTGCTGCCCAGGACGGCTATCCGCTTGGTCCTGAAAGTCCTAATTTCGCCTCTTTACCAGCACGCCGCACGGAAGAGTGTTTTCAACTTCAGGCCAGAAACGTTTTTTCTAGGCAATTACGGCTCGCCTGTTCTTACTCATCCCAAGAGCAAGCTTCACGAGTAACGTCCCAAGTAAGTTCCACCCGCCAGTCAGTAAGAGAGAGAATCCAACTCGAATTTCCTTCAAGCCAGTTTTCAAGAGCAACGTCCACTAGTGGAGCTGGCCCGAAAATCAGCGAGTCCAAGAGTGAGTGAGTCCAGAGTCAGTGAGTCCAGAGTAAGTGTGTCTCGCCTCTTAACCAAACGCGGCCGGGGAGCATATTTGCCGCTCCCCGCCGGAAAACATCTCGCTTCGTAATTACATTTTTTCCAGCAAGCCCGTAAGTCCAGCAAGCCCGAAAATCAGCGAGTCAGTCAGAGAGTCAGCCAAAAAGTAAGTGTGTCTCGCCTCTTAACCAAACGCGGCCGGGGAGCATATTTGCCGCTCCCCGCCGGAAAACATTTTTCTTCGTACTTCTTCACAAAACGGGCTCCCACTATGGCTTCACTTATCGCCCCCTTAATTTTGGCAAAATTTTCGTTTTCAACTCCAGAATGCGGAAATAAGGGTGATCGCGCATGCGCGCCCTTCTTCACTTAGCCAACAACCGGACCCTCAATCGCCAAAAACCTGAATGACTTACATTGAAAGACAAGTAGCAACCTTTGACCTTTCTGTCACGTACTTTCCTCTCTTAAGGTCAACTAACAATGAAAATTCTTTCTCGAACATTCTAAAGGACAAAGCACGCGAAATCATGACTTGGCAAAAATTGCCTCCCTTTCCCTGCTTCTTTCACAATGAATAAAAGTTTGTACAAGATTTGCAAATAAAAGAAAATAAATAATATTCATTTAAACTAAATAATATTTCCAGAAGCATCTGTTTTTCCCCAAAATTAAGGCCTTAAAATAAATAATTCATAATCAAATAAAAATTAAGATTTCCATAAATCATAAAATCATTCACCTAATTTTTATAACGCTATCAGATAATTTCTCTACATAACACATATAAAAAGGCACCCCAGACCATAACTGCTGGTTGAGGGCCTGTGTGGCGAGCAATAGTGAAAGCAGGATCGGCACGCTGTTCTGGGTGTCTCCAGATACGTCTTCGATAATGGTCACGACACAGTTGGAAACGGAATTCGTCGCTAAAGACTATATGTCCCCAGTCAACATCATTCCAACTTGATCGATCCAGGCACCACTGTAATCTGGCTCGACAGTGTACAGGCGTGAGTGGCAGGTGGAACGGTCGGAACAAATGTAGATTTGCGTACCTCTTTCAAACTCTGACAGTTGCTCGTAATGAGCTCGAATCCTGCTGCGAGGCATTTTTTCAGTCGTTGAAAGGTATCCTAAATCGCAATGCAATAGAAATTTTTAACAATAGTTCAAGAACAGCTCCTTATATACATCTGCTGATGCGCAGTTGCGATGTGCTGGAGATCGCACTATTCATTCATTGGACACCAAATTCTAATCATTTGAATATTAGGTCAAAACATTTATGCATACGAAATTTCAAAGCAATCAGATGATAACTTCTTGGTGCGTCGATTTTTTTTGTTATAGAGTGTATTTTGTGAAACACTTATAACATAATAATTACAGAACACATGCAATCTACATAAAAAAGATTTGTTATCGGCTTTTCGTGGGCATGGAGGAATTTTTTAACACCTAAAATTGAGTGTTATTATTTCCACCACTGGAATTCGTGTTATAGAAAAACAAAACTTGTGTGCAGTTTACCTGCGGAAAATATTTGTTGCAAACCTCGTTAGCAAACTAACCAGCGATAAAAATGCACAATTAAGTCTTAAATAATTTAGTGTTTTCTTTATAAAATATGTGCAAAGGTCTCCGTGAGGTGTTCATTTATAATGGAATAAAATTACAGGATCCCCTCCTCCTACTATTTGGCATTGCTGTTTTGTACATCTCATTTTAATTATATGATTTTATGTTTATTATCTTGAATTTCTGGGGATTAATCCTTAAACAAGTAGATCTTTCGCAAATGGTCAGATGAAAGTTGTTTCATGTGTTGAACTGAATTCTAAATACAAAGATTAGATATTGCAGTTTTTTTAAAGAATACTGTAAATAACATTCGTTTATTAAACAAATTCATAAAAGCATCGTTTTTCTCTTTAGATGGTCTGAGAAGCTTTTTTCTCTTAATTCTGATGCTTAAAGAAGAAGCGTATTTCTTAACTATACAGTCTACTTGTTTAAAAATAATAAATCGATAAATTAAAAAAAATAATATAATTTTAGAGCTATCTGAACAGGTCGAAAATTTCAATGCAAAATATTTTAAATATCCTAATAAAACTTGAAATGTTTAGTTTGAAACCATTTAACTAACATACAAAGAAAATTTTAAATGTAATATTAAATTTATAATTATACATTCATTCTACTTAGTAAGGTTAAATTATATGAATAATTATTTTTGAATTATATGAAATTATATGAATAATTTAACCTCATTAAACAATATCGCATAGGATAAAATTCAAAGTTCCAAATAAGATAAACTAAATGGTGTGTGTTTTAAGTTTAATGTATGTTGTATAAAATCTATCTATACAATGAATTTTAAAATAACAAAGTCATTACTTTTTTTAATATCTAAATTTCATTGTTGTATATTTATGATATAATTTTTGCAAGTAAAAATGCTCATCCATTGACTAAATTTATGTTGATGAGATATTTTGGCTTGTTTATTTGAGTATGGCAAAATATATGACTGTTATTTCCTAAGGAAATCTGGGCCCAGCAGGGGCTGAGCTGTAATGTCGCTGAATACTGGTAGTTCAGTCCGTGGTTCGAATCCCTGCGAACGGTGCTGGCTGCACAGGCGTTTTCGTTAATTTTCCTATATGTAACATGTAGACAAGGCCAGTTTTCCTTAAAAAGTCTTCCATGAAGGCATTCCTTATCTTAGACAGATGGCCTTCGAGCGCTTTGTCGTAATCAAATATATCAAACCAATCAACGTTAACGGAAGTTATGTTTTCGTGACGGACATAATAAGGAAAACTGGCTAGTAATTACATTACTCACGAGGAAAACCATGAAAACAACCATACAGTCAGCACATTTGTTGAAATTTTAACTCAAGTGGAACTACCAGTGTTCAGCTGTCTTAACTCCTGGGCCGCTGGTGAAATGAAAAGAATATTGATACACATTTAATGAGTTTCTGAGTTATTTGCAAATGCATCAGAGATTATTAAATATTTGAACTTTTGCTTAAAATGTTAATACCCAAGACTACAAATACAGTAAAACCTCGATATACGAGTGCCCTAGTATACGAGTGTTTTGAGGTACGAACCGCCGAGTGAGCGATAATTTGCTTTGAGATGAGAGCAAGATTTGAGATACGAAGAATCGCATACTACACCGCTGCACACGACCGCAACATGCGCGCGCATGTTGGTGTCGTGTGCAGCGTCTAACACTTTCTCCCATCTCAGACTAGACTTGTTTCTCTGGGAAAATCCATGGGTCTGGAGGTGGATGAGAGAGATGAGGAAGCGAAAATTAATTTTCTCAAGATTTGTGGAATATCCAGCATGTGTACACGTTCTTTATAATTTCTTTTAAACAAGCACCAAAATCTTCTCAGGTTCTTAAATTGGACCGAATTTCATGTTGAAATTTTTCCACAGATAAAGGCAGCTTTAATTTCACTTTGAAAAGAAATTTAGGCAGCAAAAGTTTCTTTATGGTTATAAATTGGCGGTACAGGTTTCGTGACAAAAGAGAGGATGCTGTTGCAAGTCTATTGATCTGATGCAGAAGGTCCTTCCCCATATACTATTGCGCAGTTATGAAAGTCGTGTACCGTTGAGCTTCTGCAATAACTGTTTTACCTGTCTCATTAAAAATAGTGAGAGAGAGGGAGAAAGAATGTGAATGAGTCAAACTTAGCGCTATAGAAATTTCATAACATACTTTTTTTTTCTTTGGCATTGTGGAGATAGCATTGATTTATTTCTTGCGGATTATTTGGAGCCCAGTATCGGTTATTCTGCTATTGATATTAATAACTCTATCGCGGAAATGGAGTGTTGTGTGGACCAAAGTTCCGTCTCAACTAAAATCTCGACTATACATAATCGCTATGATAAGAATAGCATAGAGCTGGCATTGTATCAAAACGCGTCGGAAAAGAGTCAACTGATTTTGACGCACCCTATATATGTGTGTAGTCACCCTGTTGCGAGTTCGAATCCTGGAGAAAGTATGCACGTTTGTAAGTGTACCTTTGCGACATGAGGGCACTTACAGTACCTAAGAGCCGAAAGTTCTCTACAGAGGCTGATAGGAGGAAAAGAGGGATGGGAGACCATTGGCTTCGTCTCTTAAGGTGCTTTGAGCTTTATCTCGGCTTAAGGTGCTTTTGGGCTTTTCACCATTAGATTTGGTAATACAAAGGGAGGCTTCTATTCCGAGAGGATCCCAGTTATCACAGACAGTCACGCTATCGAATCATATACGTATTCATACTGAATATGAACAAAGGCTCACCTAATAGCCCTGTCATCCTGCTTATTTTAACATAGCCAACTATATCACGCTGACACTTCTGGAGCCTGACTCTGAATTTTTAAGGATAAGGCAAACAGAGGTACTGATTTTGTCACGTAGTAACTGGAGAGCTTATATAAGAATGGACGGGCACATTGAGTTAGTTCAACTCGGTCTTTTAGGCAGAGCTCACGGTCCTGAAGACAGCTGTTAAATATTCCCCCTCGTTACCACAGCCGGTTTCAATCTATTCCAGCCTAGCAGCGATGGCTTAGCTCCAGCTTAGCAGCAATGGCTGGCAACTATTGAGCGAGCCCATTAGCTCAACAGGTCCAAAAGTTACTGCTAGCAGTTCTAGAGCACATGCATCGACGTGTATACTGGGTTACAGACCGTATAGGTATCATGGCCAATGAGTAGGCCAATATTCTTTTCAAACAACTTGCCAATGCCTAAAGTGAAAGCGTCACAGCAATACTTTTTTATTTCTTGGCTAAAGCTAATTACGGTGCGCAAGCTACTGTGTTTTCCCAAAAATAAGGCCTAATAAAAATATACCTTAGCATGACCTTTCAGGGAACTCCTAACATAAGGCCTGTCCCTAAAATAATTCCTAGTTAAGGCAGCTAGTCAGGGCGCTTTATTCCCGAATGATCAAGTGCGGATGCAACACACATGCATATTTGAAACAAACGGATGTGATTGCGACAAATTAGAATCTTCAGTGTTCAATACGTTGCATCAGCAACGGAATTTTAGCATTTTATTTAATAATTAATTTAAAGGATAATAAATTTTGGGTACTTTTCCGTTTTCCCGGCGCAGGCGATAAAGTCGCCAGTAATGGTACAGCTGATGCCAAACAGAATATCCTCGCTGGTAACCTTTTACGCCTCATTTTCAAACCAAGTCGCAGACATTTCATATCAGATTGATTGTTTCTTTCAATCCTGGCAATAATTACATAGAATTTTTACCAGATAGTTCAATTTTATGCCCTAAGGCCATTCGTGGTAATAAGTCAATTAGGATGCAATCACACCTCTCACCCGAACGCGAAAATATAAAAAAGGCAAAGTCAGGAGTTAAATGCATCAATTCTAATGAGAATGCACTAGCGAATTAAAGCACGGCCGTTTTACATAATTTCTGAGTAAGCTATTCGTACAAATTGAAATAATTCTTGCATTTAAACTTATATTCCAAATTAAGATTTAACTTGAAATTAATGTAGATAATTAGTGAGAGAATTAGATTTTTGTACTGTAGTTTACGTGAGATGAGATCACTTGGAGTCACGTGATATGAACCGGCGAATCAGGATTTTGAACCATGAAAGCGTAGTAAATTCTTAAATTAATGTCTTTTTACAAATTTATTGGCTTTTTACAAAATTTTCAACAATATTAAAATGTTTATGCCTTCAAAATAAGAAATTTTTAGAACTACCATTTGTTAACATGTTTTATGTGTATACTGTATGTTGACGCCAAGAAAGTCCGCTTGGCGATATTTGCGCCGGCGAAACAGAAAAGTACCAAATTTTGATGCTCAAGTAATGAGCGCAAGAAGAAAGAGCTGTTCCGTCGAGTGCAAGATAGGAATTTTGGAAGACACCGGGGATAAAATCTAACAGATTTCTGCAAACAGAAGAAGCTGGATCTACAAATGGTCCAAAATGGAGATCAGAATGCAACAACCTCAATCAACAGATCGAGGAGGGAAATGCCAAGTAAAAACTTTCGAAAATGATTGCTATGATGAAATTGCAGCGTTTATTGGTCAAGGATCTCAAGCTACCATTGATCACAGAGGTGTCTCTGCAATATTCATACCCTCTACTTGTTACGAAAGTGCACGTATTACATTACATGTATTTTAAGAAAGAACCACCCTCTAATCATATCTAAGGGCAAGAAAGAGGAAATCGAATGTGTTCAAGGTATTTATATTCCTTAGACTGATCGGATTCATGCACTCAAGTAGTAAGATGAAAGTGGGTCGATTTATTCCTCTTGCTTTGTAAGGTAGCCAAAAGTGTACACTAATGAGGAATTCTGCCAGTATTCACCATGAGCAACTTTCTTGCAGAAAGAACTGATCAAATAATGATTCCCGCAGAAATAACTACATATCTCCAAACTCCTTAAACAAGCTATTTAAAGACCAACTGAGCACGAAAATCAATGACTATACTGAAAATAGAATGCAGAGAAATCAAACAGGGAACTTTGTGACGCCTAAGTTGCAAGAAGTCGTTACTTGGGTGAAAAATGCATGGGAATGCCTTACGAGCAGGCTACACAGACAAGAAGAGCTCACTTGAGGAAAGTTTCATTGCTCAACATGAGCGGCTAGGGCCAATGGTTTTAGAGAAAATGAAGTAGCAAAAAATTTAGCCCGGCAATCCGCGGTTTGGAGCTTTAAGATGATGTTCCAGTGAAGACGATACGCATGTATTAGAATAAATGATTTTGTTCATTTTTGAATATTTTTTTAACGTAAATGAATGTATTTCTTAAACCTGAATAAATGTATTTCTTGTACCTGAAGTAATATATGTATTTCTTGAGCATGAACAAATGTAAACTATTTTGCCTGAAAAATAAGACATCCTCTGAAAATGAGGCGTAGCGTGTCTTTTGCAGCAACAATTAATGCAAGACCGGTCTTATATTTGAGGAAACACGGTATTAGATAAATGACAGGAACACTGGGCTACAGAGGATACAGGAAGGAACGTTTCATCACCATCTCGCTTACTAAGTGATGACGGACAACAAATCTGCGCAATTTCAAAAACATGGCAGAGTGTGAAAAGGCATAGGAAGCGTATACCTATGTTTTTGAATGCCCCTTGGATGAAAGGTGGAATCTGAACAATCCAGTGGATGTTAACTAGCCAGCGTAGTCCATCAATACATTATGCAACATAAGAGCAAAAACTGCATATGGAAAATTTTTACCGCAGATTCTTCTTCTTAGACTGAATTGCATTAATTTCAAGACCTCACTCCGTTTAATGTGTATTCACTCTCATTCATAACTAATCTATACCTGTATAATACAATTATTGTTGTTCAATCAGCATACAAGTTTGTTTATTGATTGATTTCTTATATCAAAATTATGACAGTAGATAATTTATTTTTTATTATATTTATTTTTTCTGTTCCTGTATTTTATTTGTAATTGCATAGTATATAGCAACAACTATAATACTTATCGAACTATCGTTAACTTCAGTATCAACAAGATACAGTATTGCTTCTGCTTTTTTTTTTTTTACTGGTATCATCATTATTATCATTTACTTTTACACATTGTACATTTAATCAGTTTTCTGCATATTCCAGTAACGTTACCTGATTCAAGTCCTATTGTTCGCTAATCTTTCTTACTGTACATTTTACACTGACTACCAATAAGTATTTGGACACCTGTGATAGAAAAGAAAAACTAACTTTATTCAAAATCAATAGTTGGTAGAGCCTCCACGAGAGGTAATTACAGCGTGGACCCTCCGGGGCATACTTTCCACAAGTCTTTGTATGACAGCTAGTGGTATTTTCTTCCACTCGGCTTGGAGAAGACATAGAAGTTCCTTCACCGATTTTGCACGGGTAGTGCACCCCTGAATTCGGCGATGCAACTCGTTCCAGAGGTTCTCCATAGGGTTCAGGTCTGGACTCTGGGCAGGCCAGTCCATTCGATGAACTCCATTGGCACCATACCAAGCCTTGGTTAACGTCGAAACATGACAACTGGCATTGTCGTCCTGAAAGTAACAGGGGTCCAACCCGGAAAACTGCCACAACGTAGGAAGCACATTGCCATCCAAAATAATGCAGTAGGCATCGGAGTTGAGCTTACCATGAATGGGGACGAAGGGTCCCAGCCCATACCAGGAGAAACACACCCAGAAAATAATTCCACCTCCGCCGAACTTGACTGTTGGCACAATGCATTCTGGCAGGAGACGTTCTCCAGGTAGACGCCAGACCCAGACCCTGCCATCTGAACGGTAAAGGGTGAACATTGATTCGTCACTTCAAAGAACCCGTTTCCACTGATCTACGGTCCAATTTCGATGTGCTTTGCACCACATTAACCGAGCAGCGTGGTTGGACTTTGTGATCAAAGGCTTATGGGCAGCAGCACGACCATGAAAACCAAGCAGATGTGCTTCCTTACGGATGGCATTCATTGAAACAATACTCCCGGATGCCTGTTGAAACTCCTCGCGGATGAGGGCCATCGGTTGGGTGCGGTTCTTCCGAATTTCTCTGGACAGCACTCGTCGGTCTCTATCTCCCAGTTTCGTTGGTTTGCCTACTCGGGGCACATTCCGACAATCACCGCTCACCTTCCACTTCTTAATCACATAGGCCACTGTCAATTTTGGGTACTTCAGATCGCTAGATATGTCCCTTAAGGATCGGCCACATTTGTGATACCGAATGATTATACCTTTCTCGAAATCAGACAGCTGCGAACTGCGAGGCATCTTGCATGCGACTAAAGCCGATGCTGTTTCCTACAGGATTTATACCGGCGGAGTCCGTGACGTACCTTAGGACCGCAGATATCGTCATTTGCATAGGTGTCCAAATACTTATTGGTATTCAGTGTATTTTATTTTGCCTGCATTGTACTATCACTGGTAGTTGTTAAATTGTTTTGTACCTTAGGACAGTATTATGTCTTGATATGGTCACTATACTTTTTAATGTACATTTTATTTTATTTTGCCTGCATTGTACTATCACTGGTAGTTGTTAAATTGTTTTGTACCTTAGGACAGTATTATGTCTTGATATGGTCACTATACTTTTTAATGTACATTTTATTTTATTTTGCCTGCATTATACATTCATTGTTAGTTGTTGTTCTGAACTTTAGGACAGTATTTGTCTTGACATGTTCACATGTATTTACTGTGCGATAGTAGTTGTCGGCCACATACTTTGGTACCTTTTATACTTGCCCGAGCTGTCATTTGGCCCTTGGGCGAGGTTTTGTATTTAGAAGAATCTACTGTTGGTTGGCTATATTGGCTGTACGCTCAGACGCTGCTAATTGGGGAGGAGTTCTGCCCTTTCTTACATGCGTAATTCTGCAACTACCTGTGGCAACTTTCTCGGTGATGAGATGGCTAAATGAACGCTGGATTTGGGCCATTCCCTATGAAAGCATTAAGATGCAGGTGTCCGGCCATTTGAAACAACAATATACGAATAACTAAAGGGAATTAAATAAATGGCAGAACTTTGGTTTCTCTATGAGGTCTTGTTCAGATTTATGGTAGGTAATAAACTGAATGTAAGCTCAAGGTAAAGAATAGAATGAATGATATGGAATTTAAATAATATTTATGGTAATTAGAAAGTATTTCACTTGAAAAATTTTAAAGACAAAAGCTCGATTCAATTTAAATCTATGCTTAAGAACAGTAGTTATGGAAGTAATATCTGTAACCTCCTAACTGTGAAGCCTATAGCCTGCTTTCACAACTAATCAATGTATAGATCTTTTTCTATTCTTTTCCTTAGAGAAAGCACAGTCTGAAAACGGGGGGCGAGGGGACTGCTGCTTCAGTTTGACGTAGATTTTTACAATTTTGTCAATTGATTTGTCGTAAACCATGACTTAATTTGTCCTTCACAATTTTGTCAAGGACGATCATACCCAAGTCCCTCTTCTCCAAAAGGGGGAAAAATCGATTTTTTATTCAAAAAGAATTCAATTTTCATTCAAAATTACAAGTTTTATTCAAAAAAACTACGCCAAATTAAGGTTTTGGTTTTTGCTTTATTTAAAAGTCTACATTGATATATTTCCCTACCAATCTGGCAGTCTAATACCTTGGAAAACTCCACGTCTTTTTATGTTTCAGTCAGTGTCATGCGTGTTTGGTTGCTGAAATGTTAGTGTATTATGCTTTTCGTAAAATACATTTTACAGTACTAAAAGTTTAGTTTGATGAATAGCATAATGCTGGTGAATTAAACATACGGAATATTTTTTTATCATTGTTTATCATTGTTCATGAAAGTTTGATAAAAGAAAGGAGTATCTTTATAACATGCGATATTTTATTAAACGGTTGTTACATCTGTTGGAGGGAATACATTCTGTTCCATTCACAGAAGTATTTAAGTGTCATAATAGTGCAAAGCTCTTTTTACGCTTCTGAATTATGTGAAAGCATACATTATTAATGAAACATTTATTAAATGTATTCTACCACAGTTACAGATGGACAAAAAATTATTTCTTTCGATATAATATGATAATTTATTCTTTAATGGCAATGCATAAAAGGTTCACAACACCACTTTGTCACGATATTGAGAGGGGAACTGAACTAACTTCTTGACGTTAAACTTCTGTGTCATTCTAAATTTTGGCCGGTTCACTTTCAGGATTTTCCGTCTGCACTTCTGAATGCTCTTCATCTTTTGTACTTGTTTCAAAATTTGCGCGAACAAGGCTGTCAGATAATACAATAATTTTTCCATCTCTCAGTTGTCTCTTCATGTCATCACTCAGCTCTGCATCAATTTTATGACTTGAATTAGATTTATATGGAATGGATGTCATCAAGTGCGATTGAAGGAATGTGGCATTCTTATGATCCCATTGTTTCAAATAAGGATAAGGAGCATAACTGCCCCTAGCAATATACTCTGAGTAATGTGGAAGTGGGGTTAGAACATTACTTTGTTTTTGTTGTCGCTGAGGTTTCAGAGTTCCCTTAGGGACCTCTACATAGGGATATGAGATAAAATGCGGATAATTGGGTCCCAGATTGTTAGGGGGTTGCATTACATGACTTCTTATTGCATAAGTGGGTTGATCTTGCTTCTGGAGATACGCGATTGAGTCTTGAATAGCGTCATGATGCTCATGGGCAGCATTACCTGGTATGTTCTGGGGCTCACGAATTTCTTGAACTTTGGAATCAGCCGTTGGTCCATTCAAAAGCATATGCTGGTAAGTGTTATTTATGTATGTTACTTTTGGCTGCGGAGGTTTAGAATAAATTTGAATTTCTTCTGAGTTTGACATGTCTGGTTTAATTCCAACAATGACTTTTTCGTCTTGTTTTAAATCATTTACCCCTTGTATAGCTTTATTAGCTTGGTTAGGTTCCGCAGCTTCAAAGTTATTTATATCTCTTCTGTTCGACTCTTGAGTATTCAGACTTGGATTTATAATACCTGAAAAAGCAAAATATCAATATGAAGTAGCTATTAAACAGTGTTTTAGAAATAAACTAATAAGAAATTGCAAATGAGTTTATTTTTCATATTTCATCACGTGAGTGGTTTTCATTTTTCTTATAAACACGAATTCTTAATTATTATAAGTGCAAATGAAGATGAACAGCAAAAGAAAAATTAAAACAGTTACAAAAATACACATGCGGGAAATTTTGGACGTGTATATAATTAATTCTAAAAAGTACTTCTACGACACCTTATTGTAGTTTATAAAAGTAATTAATAATTAAAATTATCTGTAAGGATAATTAATACTTATAAAATCTAGGAAACTTCACAAATTATTTGTGATTTATTAAGACTGTAAATATAGATGCTTTATTTCATATGAAATAAAATTTAGTAGTATTGCCCAAAACATTTTTAACAGAACCCAAATCATAAGTATTTGTCCTTTATGGAAAACAGTGAAATAGTTTTTTTATAATACTACAGCAGAGTCCTGGAAACTCGACTGTCAATATCTCAACATTCCGTATAACTCGAAAATTTTTAGGAACTTTTTTAAGATATCTCTAGGCCGAACATAGAATATGTTACATACCGTTACATATAATTATTATTTATGCGTATGTCTTTCCTGTTGTGTTCAAAGATTTGAACACAACAGGAAAGGAAGTTTTCTGTAAATTCTTTTTTGTCGTTTTCGCACTGTACCATCTATTCTTGGAACTTCTTGGGTTCTTGAAATTTCAAGATAGTTTGTAACACGTTGCAACGCTGTTTGCTTCTATCTAGGATACGAAGAAAGTCAGGTAGCAGCTGATCCCTGGCTCACATTCTTTTCTATTGTTGTGAAACGTTAGGACATTTGCCTGAAGTTCTGTGACTGCAGCTTACTGAAACTGAACTCACATCAGTTCATTGCGGGTATCGTTCCTTAGTTCACATCCAGGCGTATAAGTGTTAACTTATTTTTGAGAAGTTTTAATATTCTATGAAGTGAAAATGTCGTTCGAAAAGAAAACTCACTAACGTGATAATGTAAATGAAACTAGATGCCTTAAAGAGATTGGCTAAAGGGGAAAGTGTAAACAAAATTACCATGGATTTAGGTGTTGGACGGACTACTTTGATAGAGTGGAAAAAGAAGAGGTTCGAAATCGAATCTTGGTGTGTAAAAAGAGCATGTACAGTTATTTTAAAGGAAAGAAAAGTATAAAAAGGTGGTGAATATGAAAAGTGAGCGAGGCGATTTATTTGTGGTTCAGGCAGCAAGGGGAACAAAGAACGCCTATTTCAGGGAAAATTTTTAAAAGAGAAAGCCCTAAAATTTGCCAATGCTACCTTCAAAAACGCTGGCATCATGGTAAGAAAAATCGGCACTTGGCTACAAAAGAATCAAGGAGAGAGCCCCAATCTTTTCATGCTGCAATGCACAGGCAGCCGAAAGCTCAAACTAGCGCTTATAGGCAAATCAAAAAATCCCCTAGCATTTAAAAACGTAAAAATGTACACTAATGGAACCGAAACCAACTATGATCTTCCTGTTTGGTACTGGAATAGGTCAAACGCATGGAAGATAGGAGCAATATTTAAGGATTGGTTTCATCAGCAGTTCGTTCGATCGGCGGAAAATTTTTTTAAATTAAAAAAAAAAAAAAATCTACCAAAGAAGGAGATTCTCATTCTCGTTCGTTCCTGGAGAAAGTTGCTGGACCATTCGGAAAACGAATTTCACAGAAGCAGAGAAAAGACGAAACTTGTGAAATAGTTGACTTGAGAAAATTCCAGGCTGCAAAGAAGTTACTGATCGTGATGCTGAAGAATGGATGGGATAAGATGAAAATTAGGACATGCAGAAATAGTTGCAGTGTTGAAAGACAATGTGGATAAAATGAAGATGAATCAGAAAACGAAGAGATTGAAGACAACAGAAATGCTAAAATGATAACCCACAGTGAAGGACTGAAGGCCGCTGAAGGAATGCTTCTTTACATGGAGGAGCAAGGTGCATCTGGTATGGATATTTTGCTCCTCCTTCACCTACGGGATGAAGCTGCACGACGACTGAATGAATGTGAGAAGACAATCTACCATCACACGATATTTTTATACCAAGAACTGCTAATAATGTTTATTCATTTTTGTATGTACGTTTTTTTACTCAATTATATTAGGGTAGTTGTTCTTTTTATGATCCTATTGTGCTAGAACTTGACACAGAAAAATCAGCATTAATTTAATTGTATGCTGTACTTTTCTGTGTCCAATATTATGCTACAAATTTCTAGAGTAATTTGCAGTTAAATACTAAGTGTTCTGAATCCACCCTTTATTCCGGAAAACTAGACAGTCTCCCAGTCTACATTATGTCGAGTTTGCCGGACTCTGTATTATTGTATTATTTTTTACATAATTGGCATCGCAGCTAAACCTAAGAGGAATTTTCTTCAATTTAAGTAAAATATAATTATATTTTATAGTATTATTTTAAAAGTAATCACTATACAATTGTAGAAATATTTTTTTTTTGTTTGATATTAATCACACAGCCAGTTTGCAGCATATTTTGCAGCATCTGAAAAGTCTCATGTTCGATTACTGGTGAGGGAACGGTCGATTTTTCAGATTCTTCCTACATAACTTAATCATTCTTCTAAGGATGATGCTTACCAGTATTAATAATGTTTTCATTAAGAATATTAAGTGTGTATCAGTTAAATGAAAACTATTTCTGAGACCTTGAATAACGTTTTCCAAACTTTTGAATGTAAGTGTAATGATAGTATATTCATAGTTCATGAAGTTGTTCTAAATTACTGAAAGAGCCGAATTCGTGAAAGACCTGTTTATCTGCAAGACCTTAAATACAAAGCCAATTTTTTCTTATTAATATTAATAGTGTCATAGAATATTTTGTACAGTTAAAATTTTATTAATTTAATCAGGATATGCTTTAATATTTTAGCTGTTGTAATCGATTTTAATGAATACACATAAACGTCGGAATGTTAATTTTTTTAATACCTTCCATTGTAAATATTATATTAAGGATACCGACAGCTGTAATATTAGAAGCATCAGTAAAACTGAAACATTTTAATATAAAAGGATGCTTTTATAAGAATTTACACTTAGTTCTAAATTTTCATGGGAGATTGCTGAGTTTTTTAGTTTAAATATTAAATCAGCATGTACATTTAGTCCTTGAAAATCAGTGGTTGTGTCAGTCCATAGTTTGCAATAACATGTGCGTTAGGTATACGCATTAGGATTGGATTATTAAATTATGGCAAAGCACACGAGGGCTATCTGCCTAAAGGGAGGGATGCCTTTGTGGAGGACTTTCTAAGGGAAACTGGATCGTATACACGTTACACATGGGGAAAACCACGAAAACGTCCATGCAGCCAGCCCGTTCGCGGGTTTCGAACCTCGGACCGAACTACCCGTGTTCAGCGGCTTTACCGCTCGGCCGCTTTTGAGCAGGTATACGCATTAGAATTACACTAGTTTATTTCCTATGATAGATTTTTTGAATAAATACACTTCAAAATCTTTTTGAGCTACATAATTTTAAAATAAAAACTCTGCGCATAAATTATGTAACTTACAAGATTAAAAATAACTTCAAATTTATTTTTTGAATATTTAAAATGTATACAGATAGTACTTTTTTATTATTTAAGATTATAAAATGAACAAAAATGTATTATGAAAAATTATTAGTTTCACAGCTAGTACTGCAGTGAACTCAGTAGCACAAATCTCTATATTTTTCTTTTTGACATTTATATTATAGTATACAAAATGTGTTAATTTGCAGTTTATACTATCAATACGATAATAGTCAGTCTAAAAATCAAATTTTAAGATGTTAAAATTATATATTAATTTTGGACTGCGCAGAACATTGGCATCGTTATCCTTACATGATTTAATTAAGGACCAACTGCATTTGCCCTCTCCGGAAATTTGCCTATTACGATTTTCAGAAACAAACTATTTATATTTACTGTTCTGCTTGTTAAGCTGATAAAATTATGACTTAAATATTTATAGTAACTTTCTTTTCAGTGTAGAAGAGCAATATATGTAAACATGATTTTATGTATTCATTTTTACATTTTTTACAAATGAATTAATTATCAGATCAAGGAAAGAATTCATAAATAAATATTAACAATCAAAACATGGTAAAGCAGCGAACAAAAGAGTATCATGAAGATAACAATAACATATAAGAGTTACCAAAATTATACTAACCAAATGAATGAACAGTTAATTAATGGATGAAATTATAATTAAAGATGATATGCAAATGTCATAACTAATTAAAAATAAACAAAGTTTTCGAATTTTCACCACATCTACCACAAGCTTGTTTGTTTACATTAGCAGTTCTTACATCACGTGACCCCTAAGTCACCGGAATGTATCTCATTAGAGGAATGAAGGCTTGTAGGAAAATTAAAAATTTTCTAATTTTCTATGTAGGGATTTATATTTACTTTAACTTGTTAGTTAAAATAAATATAAATCCCTACAAACCTCATATTAAATAATTTAGTATTTAGTAAATTAAATAACTGGACACAATGCATCTAAAACACAGCTTGAACTGAACTGTATATAAAATAAAAAATATAATCATACTTGCGTAATGCGGATTGTCAAGATGCAAAGTTTTCGTTATTTCAGCTTGGGATTTTCCCTTACTCTGAAGTTGTGCCACCTAAAGGAATAATCATACATCCATGTTAACAATTTTTCAAGCTATTTTGTATGTTACGGGAAACTGAAATTCATTACAACAAAACTAAAAGATAATAAAAGGTAATTATTAAAATCAAACAAAAATTTTGTTACAGGAGAAAAACACTTGGATTTTGTACATACGCATTTATAAAGGCATATTAAGTGAATCATTCTAAAATATAATTGCGATTGCCAACTATATACAAAATTTTTAAAAAAAAAAAAAAAAAAAAAAAAAAAAAAAACAGAAAATTGCATCATCTTTATTCTCGATGCTATGATTATTTAATAAAATGTATAATCAGGCATTATTATTTAAAATGTCATTTAAGGGTATGGAATCAAAAGTTATTTTTCTAAAAGAGCGCAACAAAGTCCAGGAGTCTTCGAGGAGTTAGTTGGTGAGCCGCAGTTCTTCGACCTAGGGCATTCCAGACGTTTTCAGTATGGCTGAGGTGAAGCCAGTATGGTGGTTAATGTATTTGAGCAATATCCTCAACCTGAAAGTGTTCACTCACTCCTAGTTAGTAGTTCTATAAGTTCATGCATTTTCAGCCGTGAACAAAAAAAAATCTGAGCTCAAAAGCGCCCATAAACAACCTTATTTGGGGACGCAAATCCATGATGCTTATTTCCTACCAAGTAAGCCTGAAACGTGGAAATAGTCTTTCATGAACATGCCACTGAAGATTGCGTATTTGAGGCTCTTTTCAGGAGAAAGTACATTTAGAATCATAGCTTAAACTTGAATCACTTGATCGTCTAAAATCACTGAACTTGTACTGATCCGTAAACAGTACTCACGCGCAATCATCTTAGCTGCTCTGATCACTGGAGGTGTTTTTGCTGTGGTTTGTTTCACTTGCCTGACAGTAACTTCAGAACAAGCCAACGAAACTCATCGTACAAGATCATTGAGCACCATACAGCACGACTTCACTCAGTTTCGATCCCAATTTTGATGGATAGCACCCCAAAGGGATGGGGTCGAGTGTCTCCCATCCCCTCTTCCCCTACCACCAACCTCTCGAGAAGATTTTCAGCTCGCTGCATATTTAGAGTTCCCCCATGCCGCACGGACACTACATTTACAAACATCCATGCCTTCTCTGGGGCTCAAATAAGGGGCCCTTCGGTACCGCAGTAGGCTCCCTTAACCATTGTGCCGTCTGGGCGGCTGCTCATTGGAGTAGCAGTTGCTACTGAGATGTCCCAAGTGATTGCGTAATGGTCTAGCGATGGCGCAATGATTTTTTCCTGCCCAAAACGACAGATAATGATCTTCAGATGCTGCAGTTACCCTCAGACGCCTTTGGCCAGCGAGATAACTATTTTTTTTCAGGCTGTTCTAGATTCTTAAGAGAATGGTTTGAAGGATATTCAGCTCTTTGTGGTTATTCAACTCGGTTCGATTCATCTAGAGCAGCAGTTCTCAATCTTTTGACTAACGCGTACCATCTAAACGAAAATTGGAAACCTTTAGTACCACCACTACAAAGTAGTACTACTACCACCACCACTCTTGAACAAAGCTCAGAACGCATAAATTTACGAGTGCTAGAGAAGGAACTCAATCAGGATGTTGGAATTTTAATTTTTGAATTTAATACCTAAAAATAATTTGCTTCTTTGCGTACCACCTATTTTTCTCTTGCGTACCACCGGTTGAGGACCCCTGGTCTAGAGTCTAGCGACCATTCGGCACTTCTGGCTTTCAACCAAATCATATCTGACAGACATGGTTAACCATCTGACTATTTTCAGATCTATAGCTTTACGTTTACCTGAGCTATACTCGATGCTGAGCCTTTTGCTTTTATGATTTGCTGACATTCGCATTATTTCCATACATTGTGGCCATACCAGCGCAAAAGTAGGTCTTCGAGTTCTTATGTTATTGCTATAATAATTACATTCAGTGCAATTTTAACCGTATTTGTAGATTTAGCATAACGTTTAAAAGAAAATTAAACGCGAATGCACAATTGAATAATTAGTTCCTGGTGCATTTTTACGTATATGAATCAAAATATATGGTTTTATTAATTTCTTTCTTCTTCCATTCTTTATTAATTTTTTTTAATTTTCCATCATTCGAAATAATTCAACTGATAATGTTTAATATATTAATGTTTTGCTTGAGATTATTTAATTCGGTTTTATACATCTTATTATACATGCATTTGTAAGAAATTGTCTCCTTCCTTACCGGGTTTCTTCGTGGTGTAATTGCAAATGCATCCGGCTAGAGTTGGAATTTCAGGAGCCTGGCGAGGGCACTGCTGATTTTTGACATTTCGTGTTTCGAAATAAACCTAGTGACTCTTCACATTTTCTGACTAAGGTTAAACACACTTCGACGTAATATAAGAAGTTAAGCTCTGTGGACTCAATTCACAAAAAAGTAGCGAGTGCCTAGTTATTTATTACAAAGTATACTAATAAAATTAAAGAAAATATATTCAGGTACATTTTTAATTCTTAAGTGATTACTTCACAACAAGTATATCTATTAAAACGTTTTGTATGTTAATACAAACAAAATAAAGAACCACAATAAATTTCAATATAAACTTCGCACCGATATTCCTCCCTTTAATAAAGTGCACAGAGTCTCATTCGTTTTAGTAACATAAACTATGAGAACTCTACCCAAGACTTAGGCAACTTATCACTATGTCTTTGGAACTATAACCGAAACTTCGAAAGGGTGTAAAATACCCTTCTATTTAACTCAGATAAAAGTTTAACAGTAGGCACTGGTCGTGCTTATAGAAACAGCCTTAATTTTTCGCTTAACTCAAAATATAAGAGAATTTAAATTAGACTAAATTAATCGTAAGCTAGCCAGAAGGCTACACAGACACAAAACGCGCAAGTTGGCTTAGACCTAATATCGGAGTGTTAAGCTTAATGGTCACAATAACGCAATGCCGCAGATAAGCTCTCAAGAGAATCAAGTAGCAAACGTGGCCTTCAGCAGGCGGAACATGCTCTTATTCTACTCTCTAAAACCTTCCTTAAAATCCTATCACTTTTCTATTACAAACGTTATTTGAATCACTAGAAATCTGCATTCTGGCAGGCAAATAGAAAGCGAGAAAGACAGTAAAGGTAATTAGCATAAAATAACTGGTTAGAAAAACTAAATGTATACTCTACAAGTGTAACAGTGCACTAAAGAGTAATAATTGCCATACTTGTATAGTTCGTAGCTTCTGGAGAGAAGCTGGAGGGACAGAGATACTAGTTTTTCAAAGAGTGTCGCAAAGTTTTTTTTTTGTGGAACTAAGGTCCAGAAAATACGCAAATCATCCACCTTGCTGAAGAAGGTAATCATCCATCAAACGAAAATATAAACACACAGTTGCTGCGTAGAGTTTCTTGATGATCTCATCCTAACACCTTTGGGCCGGCATAATAATATGTCTGTGAACACGTACATTAAGGTGCAATATGCCAAAGAATATACTAATAAAATAATGCAGGACAAATTACCAGTGTATCATGACTTTAGTAAATCTTTGTGCTCGGAATTTTAATTTTGAGTATAGGGTTAAGTTCTTTCACTGTGTAAACTGTTGTGTACTTTTTTATGCACTGTAAAATGCTAACAAAGAATGTCTTGCTGCTTGTAGTTATCACATTTAATGCGCTGTATTTGTGTAGTCTTATGCAACGATGTTAAATGTTACATTATGTTGAATACATACACCCATTATATTTTTTTTGACTGGTCCGATGACATTGGAAAATGTGTAAGTAGTATAGTAATATGTTGCTATGCATATATACGCATAGCATTCACGTCTAAATCTCTAAAAATACTTCACATGCTTAATAGAATGATGGCGCAAGGGTTATACTTAGTTTCTAAATTGGGCGAGAAAGATGAGAAATGGAATCCACAGATATGTTGTGATTTGAGTGCTACTAGTTAAGGCACTTACTTAAGGGTTCACGATCATCTTTACCATACGGGTAATGTACACATTGCTGATTATTACTGCATATCGTACCAATTTGTGAAATCTGTTCACTCCATCAACTATACAAATCTATCATTAGCTTTGCGCCTATACAATCGAAACAGTCTTATTTCCTATCCCTAAAGCAATGAGGTCGTTCAGTCAAGATGATGACATCCTTCAGCGAACGAATGAGCCACTATATTGCTCGCAGTATCATTGCCTAACTATTAAAAAGAAGTTAAATAATAAGGTAATAGATTTCGCAAAAAAGCACATAAAGTTGTTAGGTTTTTAAGCTTTCAACAAAACGACACATTGTACATAAAAATGAAAGGATTTTACGAAACGTTTTCATGAGTTGTGTTGCGCAGATTTTGTCAATTCATTAAACTTTTAGAGATGTAACAACAAAGCGAAGATTCGTTAAAAAGGACATCGCTTTTTTTGTAAATGGCAATACTTATCTTTTTATAATTTTAGTTCATCTTGTGAAGGCGACGAGCGGCGAAGTCGCTGAACACTGGCAGTTCGACCCGGGTTCGAGAGCTAACGAAAGGGCTGGCTGAATCGGCTTTTTAAAATTCGAATCGTAGTTTTCACCATGTGTAACACAGATAGAGCCTCCACGAAGGCATCGCTTCCCTTAGATACATAGCCCTTGTGTGCTTTGATGTAATCAAATAAGCCAAACGAAACCAAACCGTCCTATGTACATGACAGAATGTTATGAAAATATACTTCGAGAGCTAAAATGTGATTACCTGTAGCAAATATAAAGTGATAGTTATCGGCAAACTTTCTGAAAGTAAAATATTTTTTGCAATAAATTTGTAACACATATGATGGCTTTTGATTTGGAAATCCAATAATTATGATAAAACTAGGTGCAGTAAAATTTCGATTATTCGAATTTTGAAAAGCGAAATATTTGAGAAGTCGAATATAGAGTTACAGAAATCGAAATCAATGTAAAAGTTTTCCATCATGCTGAATTTTGGAGCACTCGAAAATTTTTTCATCTTCATTCAGTTTCAATTTATCGAAGTTCGACTATATTAACTTCGTAAAAATTAAGCTTAAAAAATAAAAAAAAAAAAAAAAAAAAGATCACACCAAATTTATTGGATTTGGATATATTAGATTACGGCCAAGCTTACTGGTTATATTCTTAAGCAAAGATTTGAATTCGTGGAGGATTTTCTAAGCTAATTTATTTCATATTCACGTTATACAGGAAGAAAACCATGAATGTACTGGACTGGATTATTTTAGATTACTTCTTGAATCAGTTTTCGTGCTCTTCCAAGCGCAGCAAGTATGCATTAAATTTTTTCATGACTGAAAAGTATATGCATATTGAAATTTAATTCACTTTGGCATTCATGTAATTCAGCATATAAAGGATTAAATGTAAATCCCTTTAGATCTTAGATTATAACTTTTTTATTTGCATGTAGATCACGATAAAAAAATAATTTTTAAAATTGTAAAAAATTAACTATTTAATAGGCCATTCTTATCTATTAATTACGAAGAGTTAACTGATAAGATCAGGTGGTCATAGTAGAAAAGTCTTAAAAAGTAAAAATACTATCATTTTCAGACTTGCAAATGAAAAGAGTACGGTAGCTTACCTCATGCTGAAGCATTGTGCTTAGTATTCCCTTTTCCAACTTCTGAAACAAAAGAAAAAATAGTTTAACTATTAGGCATTAAAATTTTGAAATGAATATTTTGAATTTCTGAATTCTGCACAGAACAGAATAGAATAGAAGAATAGATTTTTTTTTTTCATTTTTTCGTTTTTTTTTAACTTGATGTCACGGAAGCTGTATAAATATTTTATGTTAAAATGACAAATAACTAGAAATATAACTTACATCTTCGCTTATCCTTGATTTGAAACCTTCTTTCTCCGTTTCCTAAAACAGGGAAATAGTAGAAAAAGTATCTCTTAAGTTACACTGAAGTACAAGAATTAATTTGTTACTTGTTTTACAGAAGTAATTATACATCAAAGTATAGAAACATTATTTTAAGTTACCAAATTCGATGTTTAACCAAGTGAATAAGGAAGTGAAATATACAGGGTGATTCAAAACTAGAGGAACAACTTCTAGGAGGGGTAGGGTACACCTAGACGACCTGGAATCCTATAGCATTACAGGGTCGGAAGTGCAATCTAACCAGATAGGGGGAATTAAACCAGAAAGCCCCGTCTTCTTGCTTAATACTGCATAAATTCACATACTTCTCCAATTGATCTCTACAGCCCTAAGTTAAAACGTTCAGTAACAACTGAGAAAGGCGCCTAATTAGCCAAGTAATAGCGAGTCAGCTATCTTTGTTATTTGCATAAGTCAGCAAGCCACGTCTTCTTTCTTGCATAAACCCAGTAGTAATTTGTAGGGAACGATGTACCTTAGAAAATGAGATGAAGAAAGATCAGAGTTACCCAAATTAAATCTGGCTTAAATGAACCTGAACTTAAAAGTAGTAGCTTACATATTTCACAAAACATTGCTGAGTAATTGATATTTTAATTCTATGACATAAAAGTTGCATGGTAACTTGGAAATGTGATTAAATGAAGCTTTCGACTAAACTTCCCATTTAGTTTGCATCCCTTTATTCTTGGCAATATTATTATCAACAAATTTTAATATTTGCTATGTGTTACACGAATTTTTGCATTAAATAAATTAAATCTCATATTCAACTAAAAACTCTAAAACTTTTGAACGCATTTTTCCCATGAAAGCACTGTATTATTATATTTCTCAATTTAGCCACAGTTCTTATTATGTCATTTACTGAATACGATTTTCTAATTGTTAAATGCATGTTAACATCAATACTGAAATTAAAAGATTTTTTTTCCGTTTCTTCCAAGATTGAACTAATTAAGGCCAATATTCCTTCTAATTATTATCATAACTGTGCGATATTGGAAGTTGCACAGAAGAAAAAATATTGTTAAACTGAAAAAATATTGAGTGCTATATTGTTAAACTGATAAGTTACTGAACAACTTCCATTCAGTGACGTAATAATAAAATATACTGCGCATTCATAATGCGCTTTCTCTCTATTTCTAGGAAATTAAAGATCTATGAAAGTACAAGATCTTAGTGTTTAAGTAATGATAAAGTAACAGAAAAATATTGTGCTGAAATACATAGCGTCATGTAGAGTTTCATTGTATGAGGAACAAATAAAAATTTTGCTTTTCCATGAGAGCTCTGTATAAACCATAAACAATGAATTGTTTTCACTCATTGCCATTGTCTGTTTCTTTAATTTCCAAAAATCCATCTTTTCTGCCTCTATAAAACAAGGATCCGCGAGTAGATAGTATCAGTTTTTCTTGCTGTCTCTTACTTATTCTTCTTATATGAATCTTATAAACTAATGGAATATATTAACTTTTGCCCTAAATGTCTTTTTTCGAAAGTTTTATCATGGTTACGTCTTAATTAAAGTTCTTTCGGAACAGCAATAGTTGGAAATAGGGTTTTTATAACCGCAGATGTCAGAAGAATTACAATAAGGTATTTTCGCGACTTTTGCTGTGGGTGATTCTACGAATTCAGAATCCTTCGTTAAAACGTTTTGTACTTCCTGTCCAAAAGGCAATATGATGCAGAGCTGTTACTTAAAGAGAGACAACAAAAACTGCAATAGAGTTTTGGGAGACATTCGTGAATTTTGGTTTCCTTTCCGATTACGTTTGGTCAATAATGTGGCTGAACTCTAATTAATTTGTAGGAAATTACTGCATTCCCTGAGCATGTTTTTGGGGTGTAAGTATTTAGCACATTCATTTAGCAGTTTGGGAGATCCGTGATTTAAATCCTGGTGATAACAAAATTCATTTTTGACGTTTCTCACTCCGGAAAACGTTTAATAGTAGCCACAAAATACAGAACGTTTAAAAACAGGCGGAAACTAATTTCAAAAATTGTGTAAATTCCAATATGGATATTATTGGCAAGTTGTTTCAGTGGACGACAGCCCTATACTGTAACAAATTATACGTCACCTTGAAATTTAAGTTGCAGTTTACGGTGTGAATTCTAAAATCCGATTATTTAGTGCAATTTTGAGATGAGTTGTTCCTATGTAAAACAAATTTTTGTGACTGAACATTGCTTCGTAACGGATAATGATTTCTTCTATCTCTCACGGTTTGTTAGCGAGTGCAGCATTTTATTCCAGATTTCGTCCATTTTGTCCGAGCTCAGAAGTCCGAGCTTACAGTTCCTCGAAATCAGGTCACTAAGCGGAAAATCATTGTCTTGTTAAGTTTACAAACAAGAAGGTATCTTTAAACTTTTCAACTACTCTCTCGTAAGAATACGTTGCGAAGTTATGCTCAGTCATAGAGATTTGTTCTGTGGGAGAAAAACTCATCTTGATCTTCCACAAGAAAATATATTTTAAAACAAAGAGCATAAACTGCAAAAAAAATTTCAAGTGATATTTTTTAAGTGACACATTAACCTTTTAACCTTTTAATGTGTAAACCCACTGAGACTATTTACCATTAATATCAATTTTGGAATTTCCACAATTTTTGGAAATTTAATCTGCATGACTCTTGGATCAGCTAGTAGTATCTGCAAACTATTTAGAAAGTTTTGTATCTCTAAAGGTAAGGAAACTTCGCTCGTTTCCCACTAGTAAAATATCATCGGAAATGGGAGAGATTAACACGGTGAAAGATTAAATATCAATATAACTGCTTTGAAAGACATACAAAGAGGAAACGTTACATTCGCGTATTTTTTTTTAAGTTATGCCTTAATGGCACAAAAACAGATTTTGCAACGTTAGGTCTCGTTTCTTTAAAACCCGAAATACTGAAAATTCTAAATTAACCCTCTGACTGCTCAATTTGTGGATCGCAATCGCTTCCAGAATTGCGTTTTTTTTCTTTTTTCATATTTTAAATCTATATACTATATAAGAGAATTGGAAAATGCACTTTTTCTTTCTAGAAAATATTTTTTATATAGATTTTCATCATGAGAAACTAATTTGCCAGAAAAACCAATTTCAGATGTTATCACAAAAAAAAAAAAAAAAAATTTTTTAAAATAAATTTCAATCGAATTACAGTTAATTTCTATTTATTGCATAATATAAAAAAGTAAACTGTATAAAATTTAAGAAAATATAAAGCGCTGAAGGGAAAATACCTTAAAAATGCAGTTTAATACGATAGAGTTCAAACTTCAGAGTCTTTGCACCAGATTCAATAAATCTAATTAATAAGCAATCTAATTATTAATCTAATCAATAATTTAATAATTTAATTAAAAAATCAAGATAATCGCTGAACGTTTTCTAGCAGCCATTTCTGTAAGAAAAAAGCGGCAAAAAGTGAAGTTTGAGCGCTAATATCACGTGCCTTCAAATGCCACAATTTAGTGGACAACTTACGATATCTGTTGGCCAAAACGCAAACTAAACACCTAATACTGTATATAATTTATTTCAATGGTTAAAAGGGGAAAAAATAAATTTTCGTAGAGAAATGAAAGGCTTCTTTTTGCATCAAATGTTGGAAATTCCGGTTTTTTTTACTAGCGAAACACATTAAAGTAAAAATATTGATGCTAACTGCACACTGTTGAAAAATAAATAAATCTATATAATTCTCCTTCATATATGAACAGTAATGCGTTGCTTTTTATAATACCAAGAAATGTAGTGCTTAAGATCATGGCATTTAGCCCTCTTTACTGTAAATTGAGGGAAAAAAAGTTTCTTCAGTTATAAGTAACAGCTTCCGAAATATATGAAAAAAATCCATAATTCTTTTCTGAGAAAGATTTTCAAGGGTCCGTTGATGCAAGTTTCGGGGATCGATAGTTGAAAGTAAAACTCAGCTACTTTTTGCTTGATAGTGAGTCCGAGACTTGATGTACATATGCTTCCACGAAGAGTCTCTAGTTTTTAACTCACGATAAGCCAAAAATCAAGTGCAGAAAACTTCATAAACTAACTTTTTCTGTTTCATTATTGTACATCAAAATAATATTTATGTACCACTGGCTGTTACATCACATATAAAGAATATCTTCAGGTCCCGTTCGCTTCTGCAATACTGGAAACTTCTATTTTATAAAAGCTGGAAAAATCAAAAATATGAAATATATAAATGTAGTGAAATTTAAAGGCAATCAGCCAATGAATGTCTAATAAAAACAAGAACTGAAAATGTTTATTTAAGTTTTGATCGAAAAATATCTTTTTTTATTTCCCTTCCGAAACTAATGATTATTATATTTCCGTTTTAACTTAATTTCCATCTTTTGCCCATACAATAAAACATTATGTCACGATTCAATAAACTGCATTGTTTAGAGTCAAGAGTATTTTTATTTTTTAAATTGCTGGTAGTCGTTGGTTTATACGTAATCTCTCGGTATTTTTAAGAATAGAAGTTCATTTAATCTCAGTACCACTACATTGACTTTCAAAATTATTTTTATGGACATAAAAACAATTATATTTAGTGAAGTAAAGAATCTGAATTTTTTTTTCCATGAGCAAGCGTATGGCGAACCTAATTGCCATAAGAATTATCTTGCCATATATTTCTTTTTTTGGCACAGGTTTTTTTTTTAAATTTTGCATACTAATATTTCTCTCATTTCTTCCACTTTGGTCTATCTGCTGAGCACTTGGGATGCGATGTTTTCATATTTATATAACATGGCTTGCTTTATTTTTTAACTCTTTTACTCAGGTTTTTACGCCATGATTTTGATTTAGCCTTGAAGTAAAACAAAAAGAGTTCGAATCTAGAGATAACTTAAAAGATCTTCGGTAGCACGATTTGTTAAAAGAAGAGCTTTCAAAAAAGGAAAAGAAAGCCAGAAATGGTATGCAGTGGCATACCATTTCTGGCTTTTATCCTAATGTAAATGTTCACTTCTCTAAATATTCTTTGCCTAAGACACAATATAAAAGTTTTAAATGACATGCATTTATTTTCATTGTTATTATAATTAATACAATAGAATTAATAACATCAATTATATTATTAACTAGCTCTGCGTTTGTTTCAATGCAAATGTTCGATTCCTGAACAGTCTTTGCCTAAGGACGTCATATGAAAGTTCTATGACCCACTTGCATGAAATGTATTTATTTCATCATTATTATAAGTAATATAACACAAATAATGTAATACAAGTTAATAATATATATTATATTGCTAATTAATTTAGAGGTATTACTAGATTCATCATTTATACGAACTTGAATATATTTTCTAGGTTCTTCAGGAGTTTTCATGCTAGGTGAGTGTGCTTCTGTGCTTTGATCAGGATTACTTGGAGATTCAACTTTGTTCTTATGTAAGCTTTGTAACTCTCGAACTAACTGATCATCTTCCATTCCTTTTAGTTGCGATTCATCCTCATCTAGATTATTAGAAGGATAATCATTTCCTAGGACCGTTTGTTTCAATGCTGGTGATGCTACTGGGTATTCAAATGCCAACTTCTGGACTTTCACTTCAGATGCATTTATGGCTGGGGCTGGCGCATTTAGGGCTGGGGCTGGTGCATTTATGGCTGGGGCTGGTGCATTTATGGCTGGGACTTTCACTTCAGATGCATTTATGGCTGGGATAGCGAATTCTGGGCGTAGCATTGCCATTTGCCTCCAATTCTGCATAGAACAAACAATTGTTATTCGAACATAATATTTACTTAGAAAATTATGTAGCTTAATAATATTGCTGTAGGCCCACCAGCGGCAGAGCGGTAAAATGCCACTGAACACCGATAGTTCGGTTAGGGGTTCCAGTCTCGGCGAACGGGCTGATTGCATGCAGGTATAAATAGAAGGGCTAGGTCATTCCTAAGTTCGACTCCTCGCCGACGCGAGCCTCATGGAGGGGGTTAACTGGAAGTAATCTGACGTGTCTGTGTTGCACCTGCTCTGATTTCGCACGTTTAAAACTGTAGTTTCATTCAGTTGCGAGACGATTTTCTGGAGGTCGCATATCCCAAATTAATTTTAATCATACATATTTGTTTTCTAATAATGCAAATATTTAATAATTTGTGTGTATATATATATATATAGTTTTAGTCAGTTTTCCTTTTAAATTCTATATTTAAAGTATCCTTTATGTAATATGGCTTTTTGTGCTGTACCAACGTGCCGTAACACTTATAGAAATACGAAAGGAAGAAATATTGTATCTCATGCTTTCCCAAAGGACAATTTGCGTTTGTCGAAAGAATGGATACATGAATGTCGAAGACAGTATTCTATTAATGTGAAAAACGCAAGAATTTGCGGCGAACATTTTCTGTGCAGTGATTATGAAGATGACATGAGAAATCACTTGCTTGAAACAGTTGAAATGCAATATTGTGCTGAAAGTAAATTTATCGTGTGCAGTAAACGAAACAACACCAAGAAATCGGAGACATTTGAAAAGAAAACTAATGCAGAGTGCTTTTGAAAGACTACACGAATTAAGCCCAAAGAAAATTTATTTTGAGGCCGAGAACGAAATTGAAGCTGACAATAATAAATCAAATGTGAATGATTTTGAAATAAAACTCACAAGTGACAATGACCTAAGTGTAAAGATAAACAAGAATGTATTGATAATTTGAAGAACAAAATAATATCCTTAGAATATTGTGGTAAAATATTGAAAAATAGAGAAAAGGAAAATTTTAAAATGTTTACTCAGCGACAAAGAAGGTGGACGACATCTAGAAAGAAATTTGTATCGGAAATTCAGAAATTAAAATTCCAAACAACGAAATTTAGGAAAAAACAGAACAGATCGGAGAATTTGGAAAAACGTCTAAAGCATATTTTTACAAAACGCAGATTAATGCATTCCTAGAAAAGAAGGAAAAAATCAGGTGGACTAGTGAAGATATTTCACGTTGCATTGTCATAAGAGCTCTGTAGAATACGATTCTTAAATAGAAAAGCATATGTTTTTTCTAAAGAAAAGCAACCCAAAAGGCAAAAAAGTAGATTGCTTCGTATGTGGTAGCCAATAAATAATATTTCAACAAATTGTAGTTGCATTGTGACTGTACAAGTAAGCATATATAATATGTTTTGATTTGAAATATTTCTAGATGACATTTTAGAAGTTAATAGCGTAAAGCATATTTCAAATGAGAACTAATTTTGTTAAGTTATTGTTAAAGTTATTTTTATTGTATGTGTTATTATTGATTCGATTTTGTGCTAGATTAGCATTCTAGATAAAATATAATAGTATAACATTTAAGTAACTGGCATAAGAAAACCTGCCTTCTTAACCCCCACTTTTGAAAAATTAAATAATTTTTTTAGGTACTGTGAGTAAAGTTGTTTTGTCTAAATTAAGATAACAATCTTAATGCATTTATTTAAATGTAATATTGATGTAAGGCTAAGTTACAAAATTATTTTAAAATATATGTTATTATATTGAATCGAGAGAAAAATATGCCAATGTAAAATTTACAATTAGGCTGAAATTCAAACTTAGATTAGCAGAAATTTTGAAAACTATGCCAATTTAAGGTTGTTTTTTTTTGATTAATTTTAAATAGCTGTTATTATAGTTATCTGAGAAGCAGTAGTACAGTTCTCTTAGTTAACATGCAGATAAAGAAATGATTAGAAATAAACAGGCATTTAAAAAAAAAAAAAAAAAAAAAAAGAATCCCTGAAAATTAAAAAAAAAGGAACTTTATGCTAAGAGTAGCGCATTTTATCTGTTATTTTAAAATTGAGTAAGTACTATTTCATTTTTTAATGTTCAGTGTAAAATGCATACTGCAGTAACATTGTCTCTTCTAAATTACAGCTATCTTTCACACACAGCTCATTTTAAACGCTGGTTCTTCAGATTTAAAACGCTAATTTCTATGTTGTCAGTTGCATTTCCGCGCTCAGTGTCATCATGGCTACGTCATCACTCCCCACTGCCTGTTTCAGGGGGAAAAGCTCTATGAGCTAGCCCTTCTCTTTTAAGTCCTGGACTGCATGGATCTTTACGTGGTTTTCCCCATGCGTAACGTGAATACGAGCCAGTTTCCATTAAATAGTCCTCCACGAGCATCCCTCTGTTTCCGTGTAGTGTAAAAATGGCGGAGCACGAAATAAATAAAAAATAGTAATATTTATGTATCTTAAAATACTGTAATGATATTTTTCTCATTTACTAAACAAATTCGGCTTAAAAACTTAATGCTTTTTCTGCTACGTAAGATCAGTCACCTCATGTTCATATTTTCGACCTTATTCTAGTCGCTTAAGCAGAAAACGGACGCAAACCAAACAATCATTAAGTATGGAGTATGCATCTCACCTAGATTTAGAGTTTTAGACGAATATTGTTTAACCTGTCGATTACTTAGCAGTTCTGTTTTAGTACGTATAGCATGCTGCTGTACATGATTAAATGAAAATAATCTCTACTGAGGAATTAATTCGTAATTAATTTAATTATTATCATTACAAAATAGATTAATTAACTGATGCTAAATAATGCACGAAAGAGTTGTCCGCCTAGAGCTGCTTGTTTAAATTAATACGATAAAGAACTCAAGGACTGTCTACTTGAGGGAAGGGATGCCTTCGTAGAGGACTTGTAAACTGTGCCGGCAATTACATTATATACGAGAAAGACTAAGAAAATACTCATATAGCCAGAAAATTCATCAGTATTCGAATTCTGAGTCGAATTGTCAGTGTTCTGTGGTCTTATTCACTCAGCCACTGATGGTGTTTCTACTTAGAACGTTTGAAATATATGCTCAGGTTTTAAGATCATGCTTTATATTTCTGCTACATATGATATAAAACACCTAGTTTACCAGCAGCCAAGTTAATGAAAATCAGTGGTAGTTTAAAGATGCAATCTGGCTATGTATGTTTCTTCATCTATTTTGTCATGTGTAACTTAACTATAAATCATTTTCTCTTGGAAAATGGTCATAAATTTTTTATTCCAAATCTGTTTTTCCGTAACTGAGAACTTCCTCCCTTGTTAAAGACGTCCATGCAGACCGATCATTTAGCGTTGGTTCAGATGTCGCAAATAGTAAAACACTACTTGTATGAGATCTAATCCCAAAATTACATCATGAAGTTATATATTAACCTTCTCGTTCTCTTTACGGCTGTAGGGTATAAACATGACCATAGCACCCGCTACTTTCCAGTCTTGAAGATTTCTTTGCTCGTGATGAAGAAGGACATGTACCTGTCCGCCCTCGAAATTGATTGAGTTCTTAACTAAATTTAGGCCCACAAGGTTTCTGCTTTGCTGATTTTATGATGCATTGAAATTCGTAAATCTTTCCAGATCTTATTTAAATAAGAGTATAACTTGAGCTTTATTAAAAAATTGCCCTTTGCATCTAGGTCGTTTTACTGGGAATCTAGTCAGCTAGATCAAAAGCTTCATCCCTTTGATCACTGATGAGCTGATCATAATGCTAAAATGATATCACTGCAACTAGCGCGTCAACGACAGTAGAGACAAAAGAAAAAAAAATATCGATTTTATGCAAAACAGTAGTGAAGTGCATACGCTTGGGAGGGCAAATGCAACTCAGCTTTCTCCTCCCAGAACCCTCCAGGACCTGAAAACAGCGTTGCTGCAGGAGATGGACCAACTGCCACAGGGACTCATAAACTGCCTCATTTCCAGTATGAAATCACGCTGTAAGATCTGTATGACTGTTAGAAGGACACCGTACCTCTATTGCCTCCTTTTGTTCGTTCTTGCAACCTTTGCCACAGACCTTCCTGCGCCGATAAACCTTGCGCAGAGTCTTGCTTGTCTACCATGACTGCTGTTCGGTATATATTTTGTACTACATTAGCCTACGACCATATCAGATTTCATTTAAATCTGTCAAACAGTTCTGGAGATAATCGACTACATGTGAAAATTAATTTTGAATATCAGTGTAAAAGAGCATATGAGCACATTGTTCGCTGTAATTCAATAATATGCATGCATATAATTCCTAAAAAATTATTAAGAAATTATATGTTTGACAAATCAAAATGCACGCTTTTACTTCCTTTTACTAGTTATGTTTGTGGACTTTGTTAATTATAATGGGATACTGCATTTATGTTCATTGTAACATAGGAAGGAAAATGCTGTCCTCTGTTCCTTAATTTACAGCAAAAAATTCTTAAACACCCTTTTTAAACATTATAGATGCCGTTCAGACGGGAAAGTGGTTAGTGACTCTGACTGCCGTACTGAAGGGCCAGGTTCGAATCCCGGAGAAGGCGTGTATGTACTAAATTGTCCCTCCCTTCATAGGAAGTAACAAGGGCCACCTATGAAGTGCCTCTAATAAAATGACCAGCACTTCTGGCCTTAGCAGCAGCCTAGTCCTTTTTTAATTATTATTATTTCCAATGATGGGCACTAGTCGTTATTGGCATTGGTCACTTAATAAAGTGGAGGTAACTAATAGGGTAATAATAACTAAAATAATAATGGAGGCAACTAATAGGTGGATCACCGTTGCCTCCTGTGAACAAACAGATAATTTACGTCCATACTTTCTACGGGATTCAAACCCGGGCTCTTCGGTATGGCAGTAAGAGTCACTAACCATTTTCCAGTGTGGGCGGCCTAGTCTTAGCGGTGACTAAAGCCTAAATTAGTTAGTGCTTGTCACTAAAAACTATTGGTTTAAAGCTTAATATACTGTTTTCAATTTTCGGCTTGCAGCTGCTGTCATATTTTTTTGCGATTAGATTTATGTTGCATTATCTTTGCTTCAAAGCTTGTAACATGAATATTTGTTAAATATGAATACTAGGAATAAATAGGTATTGATAGTTTACTCACCTTACCAAAATGGCTATTAATAAAATCATTATAATCATTATACGTTTCTGCATTGTACAGGTATTCGGTTTGTTCTAGCGCTCTCTCCAGAGATTTCAGTCGATAGAGGAATGTTTGAAGCCATATTCGTTCCTTAAAAATCTTGACTCTGTTTAACATAGTTTCTGCTTCCTGGAGGAGATCTGAAGTTTTGCGTTTGAACAAAGCGGGATATCCTTGGTTTAGTAGGTAGCCACTAGTGAGTGGGGCCTGCCTTTTCCTAGAGGGGTCCTCAGGTTGTCTATTGTCCATGGCCTAGAGTTCAGAGAGAAAAAAGAAAAGAAAGTGATGAAATGAGAAATGCATCAAATAAATACATTAATCTGCTAGTTTCTTCAAGCTATCTCAAAAGATTTGTTTTTTATTACCCATATGGAGAAACTATGTGCACTATGGGATGCAGATGTTTTGATTCTAAAAATCGTATTATAATACAAGACTATAATAAAGTTTAAGAAATGAATATCACAGTTTTTTAATATTTCTTCGAAGAACTGTGGCTGATAGCGTTACTACTACTTCACCGATAAAACTGATTTTTGGAGATATATATCTGTACTGCTTGTGTATATACAAATTCAGAACTTGCAAATGGGGTGTCGATAATGAAGAAAAAAGCTTATTTGTAAACTTATCTAAAAGTTTAATTATTTATAAACTCATACAGTTATGTTACTCACTGCTTGAAAATTAATTTGCATTTGAGTATAGATGTCTTTAAAAGTCAGGTGGTACTGAAGGAAGAATTTAAGAAATTAGGGTTGGATGAAACTGTGATGGAATAACCCTTTGCACTTGTAACCCTACATTAAATTTTTACTTTTAGTAAATTTTTATCTAAAATTTAAATTTAGATTAGCTCACTCTATGGCAACCTTTAAGTAGTTTAAATTCTATGGTTTTGTGTTATTTACTAAAATAAAGAAAATTTCTTCAAATGGAATTTATTGTCGACAAGATTATATTGAGCAGCTCATTTATGTGTTACGTCTACGTGTTAGTGGAACTTCTTCCAATCAAAAGTATTGTTGATGAAATTATTATGCAACACATTATAATATCTACGCGTTAAATATAATGGAACTTGGGTTATCCAACAGTCTGGGGACTTTTGTCGTGACGGTTAAGACAACAGACAAATAACAGAAGCTCCTTTCACAATCTCCGCTACCAATCCAGATTGGTTGTGTAATTTAATTGCATAATAGCTACTCAGTTCGCTATTATTTAGAAATTTATTGTTTATTATTTAGAAATTTAATATTTATTAATCTTATATTTTTAATATTTATTAATTTATTTTATTAAGCTCAAAATAGTTCCTAGGTAAAGAACGATAAATATCAAATATCTTTTTATTGTTCTAGAGCGCTTTAATTTTTCATTTAATTTATTATTTTCCTAGACTGCTTTTAATTTCAGCTCAGTTTAAAATAAAACGTAATACTGCGTTTTTTGTCCCGCGCAATAACTGAAAAGTATGTACAAAATCTGGAGTACAAACAAAGCTAATTCGTTATTGTTTCAGGTGCAAGTAAGACTACGTAGATAAAACAGAAAGTGGTGTCTGAATGTTATTATTAAACACATGAATGTAGGTGTAGGCGGTTAACTGTCATTCCGACTGTAAATTGCATTTTTCTTGATTAACCGTAAGAAAGGTGAAAATAAATTTTGTATACAGTACTGTACTGCGCCTATGCCATTAAACGCAGCCATTTTATTGCTTTAATACATCTTGCAATTTTTTGAAGTTAATCTACCCATCGGATTATTTTAGTCACTAGTGGATAATAGAAACTGACGGTTAAAATTTTCTGTTGCAACTGTTCCAGTGATGTTAGTTATAAGTAGGAATAGGAACTTGAGAACTGGAACGTCTTAATATTTTTTTTTTTTTTTTGTATTTTCTCTATTCTTAATTTTATTTCTTTATTACTACTTTATTATTTAATCTTTCTTGTTTTATTACCTTATCATATTTTCCCCCTCTCCCCCAAATGCTGAATGTCGAAATACGCTAAATGCACATAGCAACATAAAAATCACTGTAAATAATGTAAGAGTTCAACGAAGCACGAACTCTTGTACATCGTACATAACTGTGTGTAGTCTGCAGTGCTTGAAGTCGTATCACTGTGAATAATACAGGGTGTTCCGAAACTCATGGGCAAAAATTTAAGAAGTGATAAAGATGCGTATTAGAAATGCTTTCATGGGGAAAGGTGTATTCATCCGTGAGTAACACATACGCAGTGAAAATCAGGCTGCGCTGCTAGCTGTTGCAAAACCAACGTGCAAACTCGACACGTGGCGCATAATCTGCAGGTATCCAGGCTTGCACTTTGTGTACATGGTAGAGGTGTAATGCTTCGTCCCGTAATACTCGCCAAACAATAGAGTGGGACACATTTACGGCACGGGAAACTCAGGCGTGCTAATATCCGCACGATCTTCCACTCTTTCAGAATGTCTTCTAGAACTTGCGTCCGCACACTCCTGCCACGCCCTTATATCATGCATGACGGTGACAAAGGATCCCGTTTCGCACAGGCACCGATGCACAATCGCTCGAACATTTTTCGGTTTGCCACGTGTCTTCTCGAGAAACGCCGTCTGTACAGTTTTTCGGCTTCCAGAGCATTCCCATTCGCAAGACCGTACATAAAATATATTTCTGCCTTTTCCTGATTAATGTACGTCCACATCTTTTCTGAAATCTACGCTAGAAATGACGATGTGTAAGAAAACTCGCGTTTTATGCTTTTCATTACAGCGCAGTCTAGCGGATCACCACTTGGCACTCCGCCCATGCATTGTATGGTGAACATTGCTAGTTTGGATGTTTTCTACCAGCCTTTAAATTTTTTGCTCATGAATTTCGAAACAACACCCTGTATAAGAGCATAACGAAGCACGAACTTGTGTACCATGTAATATTTTATGTAACATAAAAGTGCGTAACCTGTAATGCTTGAAGTTGTTTCAATAAATATGTGTCCGCTAATTGTTTTCTTTTCGTTGGAATGACATTAACCCGTTAGGTACCCCAGCTTAGGTCGGATGTCAACTCGACGACGAGAATTAACGAGAAGTACGGTGAAAGCGAGCCACACAGACATTCATATACTTTTTTAGATTCATATTCGTAACCTTAAAAAAGATGCAAAAATGATAGTAGTTAAGCTAAGCTACTTATTATTTAATGACAAAAATGTTCCGCCAATCCCCAAAAGGAAATTGCGTTTTCGTTTATTTGACAGTGTAGAATAAAAAAGGAATGCTTTATTTAGTAAGGTTTATTAAGTTTAAAAGTAAAGCAAAAAACGAATTTTTTTGCACAAACTTTTAAAAAACTGTATAAAGTCCAAAATTTGGCATAACTGTAATTAATATGATATCGTTTCCAGATTTTATTTATTATATATGGTTCACTTGCAATGTGTTTAAAATATCTCATAAATGAGAATAAAATGAACACATTCATAAAAATAATTTTAAAATGGCTTAAGTAATAAACTATATCCTTCCCTAACTTAAACATGCTTCTTCATACTGAAAAGATAAATCAGCAGACACTTCAGAAGAAACAATGACCGTATGAGGGGTTAGAACCCCAATGAGAATTAACTCCACCTTAAACAGTTTTCAAAAAAAAGTGCATTAATTAAAAATGGAACAAAACTAATGAGAAAGACAAATCCTGTTTTTTTTATGAACCATATACATGACAACATTTGTAAGGTATTTTCTCCCTTCTTACTGCGTGCCTGTGTGGTGTAATCGTGAGAAAGCACGTCCACCTAGCAGTCGGGAAATCTGGAGCTCGAATCCCGGTAAGAGCATTGCACATTTTCAGGTCTTCCGTTCCGAAATGAAACGCCCAATGGTCTCTAAAAGTACAACTTTACAAACATTAGGTATTTAGGCGCGAAAATACTTTACGCTGAATTTAAAGCCTATTAAATCCGATTAGAAAAATACCTATAGAATAAGAATTGAGTAGAAAAATACAATATTAGCACGAAAATAGATAATCGCTTATTTTACGTACTGAAAATATTGATCAAATACAACAAAAATAGCCAAACGCTTAAACCAATCTCTTTTAATCATTTTATTCACCAGATACCCGAGTGTATTTTATAAGAGAAGAAATGAACAAATGCCTAGTTTTTAAGTACGAATGGTACAAAGAAGATCATATTTAAGAGTGTCAAACACATGCAACTTTCCTCTAACGACTGTCAAATTACCTTAGAGTCCGTGGGACTTCGTTCCTACGTCCGTGGGACTTCGTTCGTATCCTACGTCCGTGGGATTTCGTTCTCGCGGGCGCAACCCCGCTGTCCCGCCCGGTTTTTACGAAGCATTGGGCAGTACATTAACGTTGCAAAAGAATTACGTTGTCACCTTGACGCCGGGCACCAATCCATTGGCATTTCAGTTTTGTTAAAATTTAAAGGGAAAAATATTTAAAGAAATCTGTTATGTGGACTATAACTATTCTTAAATTTCATACTGTGTTTACAGTAGGCATCCAACTAATTTTCAGACCTTATAACTGACATTCGTCTGTAGCTAGTTTTCTAACTAACTGACTGTTTTTACTTATAACCAGATTTGGGTTATGAACGAATAGAGTTTACACGTCATCTGTGAGCAAAATCAGTAAATTTTGGAATCACCTGGTTTGAGCTCTAAACGTTTGTAACTTCATACTTTACCTGTGTCTCACAAAAAGTGGAGTTACACCATTTGCGTTCTGAATTCTCCAGACATTTCTCAACCCTTACTCTACATCATTTACACAGACACACCGGACGAAGACACAGACCTCCGTCCCAGGTCCTCATTATGTGGGACCCATTCAGAGTTTGGAGTATCCTACGTCCGTGGGACTTCGTTCTCACGGGCGCAACCCCGCTGTCCCCGCCCGGTTTTTACGAAGCATTGGGCAGTACATTAACGTTGCAAAAGAATTACGTTGTCACCTTGACGCCGGGCACCACTCCATTGGCAAACACATCATTTAAAACAGTCGGATGACAAGGGGTAACCTCCATATTTTTTTTGGAAAGGGATTAATGGATGGGAATGCATGATTGGACTAGCCGCCATCAGCCAGTACTAAAAATAAAGTTACTAGAATTTGTCAACGAGGACAGGTACGCTGAAAGAAGAGACTTCGGCAGCATACTCCTGATAAACTAATGAAGAGTTTGAACATTTACTTACTTTGCTCTGAGCATTTACTTAGAGAATCATGACTGAACAGATGCAGGTGAACAAGGATGTTCAAAGACATTACTGTCCAAATCATGATACTATATGAATTCGATGAATTTAGCTTTTGTTTACTCCGGGCTATGACGTTACACAAGACAGGTTACAACGAACTTAGATTCACCGGAGAGTAGAAATGACCTTTATTTCTTTCACCCGGCAAGTTTGAAAATTATCTGAGAGTAAAAACGATTTTCAGAGCATGATTTCATTTAGCAATTTTTGGTTCGACAGCTAACTGCTAAATTCTACTTATTTCACAATCATTCGGCGTCGACAGATTACATGCGTCCGCAGCTATTGATAAAATATTTTGAAAAATATACTTATTTATGCAATATTGGAACTTATTTATGCAATATAAATAATATATTGGAATTATATTGGAACTTATTTATGCAATATAAATAATATATTGGAATTATATTGGAACTTATTTAGGCAATATAAATAAGTTCTGCAACTGGCAACCATCTTGCTTTCACTGCTGCAACTACTATTCATATCCATGAAGATCAGTTCATTCTAAAGTGTTAACGCAGACTGAGGATATTTTTATAGTTGAAGGAGTGTAATTATCTTCAGCGGTTGTAAAGCTAAAGTTAATCCGACTGTTGCACGTGATCGGATAAACAAAACATGAATAGGTGATCTCGTTGTGCTATACTTATGCTTTTCACAGTAGTAGTAGATATTCTTCTTCTTACTACAGAATGGTCATTTGTGAGCTCATGTTTTGTTGCGTTCATACTTTGACGCGCGGAAAGACTGAAAATGATTTGGAAAGGGCTGTAATGCAGGAAGGCCTCAACTGCTTTAGCTATAAATCAATTCCACAATGCGTGGGAGACACTAGGATGAAGAGTTGGTAATTTTTTGCCTCAATATGTAACGAATCCATTTACATCCATCTAGCTGCTCAGTATTTTAGTAAGTCAGTTAAAGGATTTTTGCTTGATATAATTAACAGTAGCTTTGGAATAATGCATCTGAAAGATAGTGTAATTAAAGATTTAGAACAGGACACATTTATAAAGATGCAGTATATAGAGCTATTCTTTTGCTTTGAGCTTAAGTACTTCATTTAGAAACTAATGTATTTGTCTAAAATCTGTATTTAAAATGTTAAATATTTTTAATACTGCATATAAAGTTTTTTTAATGTTTGTAAGGAAATTTATGGTTAGCGATCATTTTTAAGCCTCAAGGTACATGCATTTCTCGTAAAGAAGTAACCTGCTGTAAGTACTAAATTCGTAAATTGGGCAATTGTTATGCATTGTAGTACATGGTGTTAACACAATGGCATTAAAAAAGAAGCATATAGCTAATAAACGAGTGGAACAGTTTCGCTTAACAGTATGATAATACAAACTTCTGTTATTCTAAGAAAAGAATTCTTAAGGAATAAAAGCTTCCTGAAAGCAGAATTTTTAATAAGATAAGATATATTTTTATACTTTAATGGGAAACACATTAGTTTTCTAAAAAAAGAAACTGAGTATGCTCTTTACATTTCCGCGCTTACGTTTTAATATTTTCCAAACGAAAAATCTTACTTTTCTTCTGTTATGTTGCCAAGGCGATATCTTGTTTTAAGCATCCTGAAATTGTAATGCACACCACCTTTTAGATTTTCATAGCATGCATACAACGTTTGTTTTTATAATTTTCGCCTGTTGTGAGCAGAAATTATGCCATTGTTAATGACCAGTTGCGTGACTAAGAATTCCTTCCCTTCAAATCGACACTCGAGTAATTCGATAGGTGTGTCCATACTTGGTAATATTATTATATTTTTGTTTCTAAGCTTCAAAGATTTCGGTTTTCAGCTTAATTTTTTTTTTTCTACAATTATTTGTGGATCATTATTTCAACTCAAACATAAATAGGTGATCTCGTTTCAAACATAAATAGGTGATCTTGTTGTTGCACAAGAATCATATACAATAAAGATCGCATAAATAGGTGATCTTTATTGTATATGATTCTTGTGCAAGTTTATCTAAATAGGCCATTATGAGATTGTACCTATCTAAAAAAAAATGAAGTTTTGGATTTTAAACCGAGGAAACAGCCGTAGGAACTTCCTGTTTGCTTACTTCAAAAGCAAAGCTGGAAATCGTGACCTAATATTCAAACTGATGACCAGATCTTTACGAGTGACTATGTATTACTGTGCCGCTTATGGCCTCATTATTCGTGAAATATTCATTTTCACTCAGAATGATCTGATTCAATGCATATCTAAAATTCTTCTGAATGCTATTAGATAGAAAGAAAAATATTTTTTGCCTTTTATTGCATTGTTCAATGACATAATAATTATTGCTAAATCTCAGCTGTCTATCTATTTATGATATATCGCAACAAAAGGAGGAAGAAAATCATTTTATTGACGATGATAAATATCATCGAGATAAATTTCGTTGTTTTTTGGTTGCAAATGCGGATAGCTGAGTTAAAACGTCATGATATCATATTATTAATTTTGCAGAAGAATTTGATTTGAAAATAAATTAGTTGATGAAGCGTATGATGGCACCGTGATTTTGGGATGAAATACAGTGATGTAGAACATTATTATGAATAATGGACATGTTTTGAATGAATGCCTACACGCTTACGCATCGACTCATATTTCATTGTACATAGCGATTTTTCGCTAACGAGATATTGCTTGAAAGTTTCATTCATAAACCTTCCAACGCAATACAGGCGTCCTAAATATTGAAATTTCATCCTCTGATGAATTTTTTTCTAGCTTCTCATTGTTTATGTATTATAGCTGAAACAACTGTAGAGACATTAGGTTTCTTCGAAGCAGAAGACATGAAAAATAAGCAATGCCCTCGCCGGGACTCGAACCTCGAACCTCTCGAGTACGGGCCGAGTGTGCTGGCCATTACACCACGAAGGCATGCTAAGAAGGCGGGAGAAATACCTTACACAATCCCTTTTAAAGGGCGACTGGGGATTAGGGGACTCAATCGCTAAATCCTGGTGGTGGAGAATCATCCTCCTCCATCTTTTATTTAGTTCAGGCGCCACTGTAGATTTATTAGGTTATTTCAAAGCAGAAGACATCAAAAATGAGCATTGCTCTCGCCGGACCTCTCGAATGCGCTTCGAGTGTGCTGGCCATTACACTACGAAGGTGAGAGAAATATCAAATACCTGCACCTTTGTTGCATTCTGTAGTTCAGAAGCACTCACCTGCCATGATGAACTTCAAGGGATGGAAGTTTGTTTTCATTTCGCTATATCCGATCCGATAAGAAAATGATTATCTCCTCCAAATACGTAAAACTTTAATGGTGCATTGTCACGTCTACCCAAAGAAGTGAATAATAAATCTAATTAAAAATTCATATGAAAATTTAATTGCACTGTAGAGTCATTAGTAGTTTTGATACTGGAGATTTGAAAAATGAGTAGTGCCCTCGCCGGTATTCGAACTTCAGGCCTGCCGAATACGCATCGAGAGGGCTTTCAGTTAATCACGAAGGCATGCGGAAAGGAGGGAGAAAATACCTTATAGCACTTATTGTTACGCAAAGTTATTAATTTTATTTTTCTTTGTTCTTGAGTCTTTCCATTGTTCTGACAAATTCATTGGCCTTTGCATTTGTCCAGATATTGGAAAATTGAGACTTATTTGAGCGGTGAATCATTATAGCAATTCTTCTTCAGCATCCCTGTTGGTCCACCTTTCTCAAATTTTTCAACGTATCCAAATTTTTTCACGAACAGAAATTATTTTCGATTTTTTTTTATGTAGTAACTACTGTAGATTTAGATAAATTGTGTTTCTGGCAGATATCAGTTTGCTTAGATCCGTTTTGTATTTCTAGAATAAAGTTCACCTCATCGTCAATGCAGAAGCTATATGCTATCACGAAGCTATAGTGATCTCGCTATCAGGAGGAATTTTTTGGCGCAGAGCGCAGAGATAATGTCATATTTGGCCAAAAGAATATGGGAGAGTTTGCGCTGTTCTGGGAAATATGAAAACGAAGGTAATTTCGTCACCCGTTCGTCTTATCCAATGTCCAGTGATAACACAATCCTTTTTCGCAAGATATGTAATGGTTGAAACACAAAATTTAATAACCTTTATAAATTATCTTTTGTTCCCTTATAGCCTTTGTTCAGAAAAGTGTATACATCGGGAGTAAAGATGAAACAAAATAATATATGTGTTCATTTTTACGTATGGAATTTGAAAGGAATTTAGGTCCTAGTATTCAAAACGTTTAGGAATTTAACGATTAGTAATTTTTTGTTAAAGCTGCCAGAAATTCTAGGAAAAATAATGAAAAATACGACCAAAAAAGGGAGGAATGGTTCAGTCGAAAATTATAGTATTTATTGTTCAGTTATCATTCAGTTCCTTATATCTGATATTTATTCTCTTGTGGTTCGCTATAACAGCGGAAAATAACTCCAAATGTACAGAGAACTGCCGAAAAATTCGTTCGTTACATCCGAGGAGTAGTTATAAGTAATTTATAACGAGGTTCGACTATGTAATTAATTTTGCAGCAATATATCAACTATATCAGCATATCTTTAAAATGTTTTTTGCTGTTTCTTCACTGCTTTTTCAATGCAAAAAAGTACAGCATTTGCTATACGATGAAGTTTCACTTAGAGGCTGATGCATATCAATCATAAAAAGAATTCTTTCTGACATATTGAAAAAGGAAAGGCTCAAAATATGGAACTGTGTTAGAAGAATAACAAATTAAAAAGTTTGAAGTGAACACTACATGACTTTTTTGTACGGCCTATTAAATTATACACATTTTTTGCTGCACTTCATTTAAACGTACTTCCTCGAATTCTTCTAACTTAATTAACGGATTTCTCCAGGCAAGTTGAAAATAAAATAAAAAATTTCAAATTTTTGAAATTAAATATCCCGGTCAATTTTTGTTAATTCTTTTTACAAATTAACGTTGTTAAAACATGAATATTTTCGTCGTTTAAAACATTTCTGTAACTGGAAGTATATGATTACCACCAAAGATTGCGAAAATAAGGACGAGTAAGGACTTTTAAGCCGGGCTAGGGGCTGGGACGTTTGGTAATGCCAACTATAATGTAAAAACGGGAAGCACAACTAGATGTTACAGCGGTAGACAAAGCAGGTATAGCATATACAAATTTCAACGTTCTATATTTTCAACGTTCTTCTATTTCAACGTCTAGTTTTTGACTTATACGAGATACATATAGATGTACCTACGTGCGTATAGACGTCACAAAAAAGGCCTTTTTGAAGCCCTTTTAGATCCATTCTACTATCGGTTTTGGAAAGAGAGTCCTTTATTCTATCCGTACGTACACACGTCAAATAAAAATATCGCCCAAATGAATTCGGAAACGGTCAAAATGAATATTTCCATTGAAACATGATACCCTACATCTTTCACGATTACAGTACTTCTTTTACTTCGTACAAGAAAGTGAAAAAAAATTCCAAAACAAAGTGTAAATTTTCTGCTACTATTGAAAAAAATAAAAAACCAGTTTTTGAAAAATAAGAAACCATTATCGTTGGAGCGTCCAGATTAACTTGACATTAGTAAGAGACATGCTTCCATTTAATAAATGCATAATCTTTTAGAGTCTAAAAACAGGGAAACAAGAGAAATCTTGCACTGTCCTCTCCATGATTCATTCTCGAATCCCCCGATTGGCAGCGAGACGTGCTTCCAACCGCACCACAAATTCATACAGTAAGGAGAGAGAAAATACTTCACATTCTCCCCTATTTAAAGGGAGACTAAGAAGGTGGGACCAAATCCTGGTTAGGATGAATTATCGTCCAGCATAATTTAGTTCAGGCGCCACTTATAAAGTGTATTTTCATTTTTTAGATCCTGGAAACATGAGAGAACATGAAATGCTGAGATTCGAAATCCGAACCTCCCGATCATCAGCCGGACGAGCTTCCAATACATCACGATGGCACACGATAAAGAGGAAGAAAATATCTTACAAGCTTCATTTTCAAAAATCTTTGCAACTTTTAACAATGTCGCATTAGTCGGTCACATATAACTATTTAACACATTTCTAACTAAGCCATAATTCATCTCTACGTCATACAATACAATTGGCGACACGTTTTTCGATTTTTTTATTATCAAGACGTGATTATCAATTTCTGGCAGCTTGAGATCGGCTCACGTGGTGATGCCACAAGCAATTTTCTCAACATTGCTAAATGAGCACCAAACAAAGCTCGTTTAAATAATTTGAAACTTTTCGAGTATTTTATTGTGAAACCAAACGAAATGTTATCTGGTTATTAACGAGATGTTGAAGAACTTCGATACAGTTCATCTCCGCAGTTCATCTTTACTATTCTTCCTCCTGGAAAGGTTTGAATAAGCTCAACATCAAAAAACAGTCTGATACCTAAATCTTTGATTTCAGTAAATGAGAATGATATATATATATATATATATATATATATATATATATATATACCGAAGAGCCATTATATTATGACCACCTTTCATCTATTAACAATGGGCTTGCCCAGGAAAAACAGCACTGCGCGTGCGAGGCTGATGTTGGAATACATAAAGCGGCTGTGCATTGTCTCAGCCGCTGAAAAACCTGTATCCAGCCGACTAAATCGAAAATCTTGGTCATCAGGAAACACCGAAGACGAGGTCTTCTCAAATCAAAAGTTATTTTAATTGGATCTCCTGTCCCGCTTGTTAAGAAAACCAGTTACTTAGGTGTCACGCTAAATAACAACCTCACCTGGAAAGGTAACGTGACCCAGGCCTGCTTGAAAGCCTACAGGATCAAGTTCAACAGTTTTCCACTTTTTAAGAGTGATAATCTATCACTGAACCTAAAGAAAAAAGTTTTTATCTTTCGGTTATCCCACCGATTCTGACCTATGCCTCCCCTACCTACGCCAATGCCACAGATAAGGATATTAAGAAAATTCAGGTAGTGCAAAATAAGTTTCTTCGCACAATCACTGGTGCGCCATATTACGTCCGAAATAAAAGTCTTCATTTCGACCTGAAAATTGAACTAGTTCAGAATTTCATCAATAGGATTAATGAGAATTTCTTCGCAAGAGCTTTGATAAACAACCCAGCGAAATTCGCTGAAGTGCTTTCCTACGAAATTCTGAGCGAAGACAAACTTCTACGCCCATTCGCCGCCCACCTACTACAAACAAATCAGGCCAGCCAAGTGAAAGTGCAGATAATCTCCTATGGTCGTCGGATTTAATTAACACATTTTTTCGTTAATTCATGCACCGCAACTGACCCAACAGTGTTTTAGATGAACTGTTTGTATTTTACGAATATTTTACGGGGGTCATTCTCTCGACTTCGGACATACCAAGAAATTTTAAGACTTTTTATTCCTTTACTGTGATTTTCGACATACTGGACTTTATATGCTACCGCTCAGCCAGGCAATCTCCGGCCCCCAGTAGCTTGAAAAGTAGCAGCCATTTCAGTGCTGTTCTTAAAAGTACATTTCTTCACCATGTAAATAGTGTACATAGCAATTTCTGAATATTTCATGTAATTGTTTTGAATTGTGTGCATATATCTTTTCAATTAGAGCAGTAGTTGGCAAGCCACGCCCCTCATTGACATTAGATTCACTGCTTTTGGCCACGTGACCAGCTAAACGGTGCCTGACAACAGCCCCTTCTATAGCTCCATCCAGTCTTGATATTTTCTCCCAGGAAACAATGAACTTCAAAGTTTTTCCCACCTCAGCGTATACATCATCTGGAGAATACTATTTACGGACTTTCTCAGACGTCAGGCCCGATTCGGGATTCACTCAGGAATCTGGAAAGAGCAGGGATAGGAATTCCACGCTGCATGCCAGAATAATAACAATAGTATCAAAGTATCAAGTTCCAAACATAGCGCGATTATCGACATAATGGAAAAAGCAGCTGATTTAGCAGACTTCTATAAAGGTCAAATCGTTATGGCTCGGCGACTGGGAACATCAATATCCGAAAAGGCGCGTTTAGTGGGCTGTTCACGTACAGTTGTTGTGAGCACATATCGAAAGTGATATATGGATGGTGAAACGACAAGTCACAGGCCAGCAATGTCACGTCGAAGGGGAAATGATTTCAGAGGAGAGCGGAGATTAGTAAGCATCGTTCGCCGTGACCGAACAGCTACAACAGCCGAAATCACCACCAGTTACAACAATGGTGACCCAGACAGTGTTTCTCAACACACTGTCTGGGTCACAACATACACTGCTGCGTATGGGCCTACGTAGCCGGAGGCCGAAGCATGTTTCTGCCCTGACGACACGTCATCGCCAGCTGCGCCTGCAATGGGCCAAGAAAAATTGGAATCGGACATTAGAAGAATGGAAGAAAGTTGCATGGTCCGACGAATCACGTTTTCTGGTCCATCACATCGACAGGCGTATGCCAATACGCCGATTTCCAAACGAAACCCTGGTTCTCAGATGCACAGTTCGACGGCGACAAGCTGGTGGCGAGGGTATTATGATGTGCGCAATGTTTTCATGAAGCATATTAGGACCAATAATTCCCATAGAAGCATATTAGGACCAATAATTCCTTCTCTACCGAAGCTATCTGGTTAAGAATTTACCTAAAAGTATAGGCTGAATTTAAATATAAATAAGGTTTATGTTAAATTTTTAAAGTAGCATTTCACAAACTTTTTAGCATCGCGACCCACATTTATAGCAGCGACTTACGCGATACGCATGCACATAGTTGCTTTTGTGAAACGATTGAGAGAAAGAAGAGATATAAAGGAAATAATGTGCTAATATGAACGAGAAATAAATATGATTAATTATTAACAATTCCTTGATAATTAAAAATGAATTAATATTTTAATTGAATATGTATAACTTGGGGGGGTGTGTGCTTTTAGCGTCGCTGACTGCCGTGCAGAGATTGCTCGGATTCGTATCCCGGAGAAGGCATGGATATTTGAAAATGTATACTATCTGTGCAGCATGGGGCACTCTAAATATGCAAGGAGCCGAAAGTCCTCTCAAGAAATTTGTGGCAGGTGAAGAGGAGAGGGAGACCCTCGAACCCGTACCCCGGGGTGCACTCCATCAAAACTGGGGGTGGAATTGAGCAAAGTCATACTGTCACCTGTATGATGCTCTAGGCTCTTGCCAACGACAAGCGCAATCTTGCACTCCTTGCCTCGATAAGTTTCGTGGCCTGGTTCTGATGTTATTATCAGATAAGTGAGCTACGGTCATAATAACAAACTACACCTAGGTATTTAATTACTAGTAGCAATGTTAATACATTGTTTTTACAGTCCATTCAGTATAAATTATATGCATCTAATTTTCGTGCAGATATATTTAATACTCGAAGGAAGTGATATAAGTTAAATCATTTAACCATACTTCAGATGTTATATTTGATTAACTACATTGTTCACTAATTTTTGTTTCAAAATATATACCCAGATGTATCAAAATCCAAAATATGCACTAGCGGCCGAGCGGTAAAATCGTTAAACAGTGGTAGTTCCAACCTGGATTCGAATTCAGGCGAAGGAGCTGGATGTATGGGGGTTTTCGTGGTCTTTCTCGTGTGTAACGTGTACACGAGCAAGTTTTCTTTAGAAGGTCCTCCACGAAGGCATCTTTCCCCTTAGGCAGATAGCCTTACTGTGCTTTGCCATAATAAACTAAACCAAAGCCAAAACAAGATAAGCAGTTGATATCAGTGTATTATTTTAAAATTTTGCTTCTTCATAATATGCGAGTAAATATTGGGAAATATTAAATAAATATAATTTAAAATCATGCTTAAGAGTAACAGTAGATGTAAAAGTAAGAAAGATTTTCTTAATTAATGATAATGCTTAGTAGTTAATATATTATTGGAGAAGTTAAAGCAACGAGAATCTGCTTAATATTCATGAATTTACAGAATTAGTTTCGAATATTTAAATACAGAATCTTCTTCTTCAATTACAGAAGTGCAAATGACGAAAGAGAAGCCAGTGATAAGATCTTTATGTACCCAAAATTACTCAAAAAACATCTCTCGTTGGCGAATTAAGATTTTCTAGTGGCATTTCACATTCATAAATGTCTTTCAGTTTTCGTTACGATTTCGTTACGATTCGAATTCCAATCCGCCTTTATCCTCAAGGTTTTAAGAATATCATTTCATAGTTGTTTTCATTTTCCATCAATAGAGGGCGCCAGCAGCTTGCCTTCTTTCCTGTCATTCTTATCGCCTTATTTTGACACTTGTTTCTTTTTCGTCATTTACACTTCTGCAGCTGAAGTAGATTTGTTCTGTATTTAAACCTCCGAAATGAGTCCTCCAAATTTATGAATGTCATATTGATATATTTTTATTCGGCGTGTTATTTTAACTCAAATTTAATTAATATATATCAGAAAATTATTGTGACTTTAACAAACATTTTGTGAAATTAATCAGCTTAATTATCTTATTTACAACTTGAGCAAAATGTTGTCTTTATTCGCGTATTTTCTCCCTTTTTCTATTAATTTTACCGCTTGAAAACCGCGTTGGAAATATACGCAGTGTATACTGCTTCTGAAGTAATGGCTTAAATGATAATGATAAATCTAGCACATTTAAAGGCATAAATAAGGACATAAGACACTAATGTTATAATATGTATTTCAAAGAACTTCATCAATTTCAATAATATTATTTTTACTTAGGCAGATTACTTTACTATTTGTGCACACATTTTACATTGTTAGCATGAATCAGAATTTCTAAATTAAATGCTGAAAATATAATGGATAAAGTACCCGAGGGAGGAAATATGCGAGTAAATATTGTATTTTTGCAACTGGATGACTTCAGTTTTTTATTATTTATTTTTGTACGTAATATTCAAGCGAAACCAATACATTAACATTTTTGTTTGAGTAAGATTAACTGCAGTTCACTTGATTTTCGACAGAACTTATAATTACATGTATTTAGTAAATAATCCTTTCAATTTTAAATGCCAATCAGAAATAAAATCTAATTTACCTGTTGAAGCTCAGGCTGCCCTTGAACAAAGCCACCTAAAAAAAAAGAAAAGTTTTAGTACATTCAAAAAAACTACATTACTGCATTAATAAGTACTACATGTTAGAAACTACGTAATTCATATTAAATGTAATTGAATATAACTAAAAAAAATATACTGTATCTATATATATAAGTAATATTCATGTCAAAGAAGCATGAAAACAGTACAAAAATTAAGACATATATTCAATGGACAATTATATTCATGTCAAAGATGCATGAGAACAGTACAAAAAGCATAATATATATTCAACGGAAAAAAAATTCGTATCAATGAAGCATGAAAATAGTACACAAATTATAGCATATATTCAATGGAAAATAATATTCACATCACAGAAGCATGAAAACAGTACAAAAATTATAACATATGATCAGTAGATATAATATTTATATCAATGAAGCATGAAAATAGTACACAATTTATAATATATATTCAGTGTAAAATACTATTCATATCAAAGCATGAAAACTACAAAAGTTATAACATATATTAAGTGAAACATAATATTCATTCATTCATTCAGTGAAACATAATATAAAAGAAGCATGAAAACAGTATGCAAATTATAATACATTTTCATTGACCTCCTTATCTGGTTTCACTTTAACCAGACTCACTTTTAGAAATCGTATTTTAGCAAGATTCACATTCGCTTCAGGAACATTCTTTTACGATAGTTCTGTTTTGAATTTGCTTTAATTTGAAATTCTGAATTCCAGCAAGCGGAAATAGAGCATGCTAAATTTTCAAATGTAATTTAGTGTTAGAATGCTTTGCTAATGGAGATCTTGTGAAATGATTGGATTATTCAATTATGGCAAAGCACACGAGGGCTATCTGCCTAAAGGGAGGGATGCCTTCGTGGAGGACTTTCTAAGAGAAACTGGCTCGTGTACACGTTACACATGAGGAAAACCACGAAAACGCCCATGCAGCCAGCCCGTTAGCCGGATTCGAACTTCGGACCGAACTACCAGTGTTCAGCGTCTTTACCGCTCGGCCGCTGGTGGGCTCTTGTGAAATGAATGCATAGTGAACCAAATGTCAGAAAAATTGTAGGGGTGACTTGAGAAGAAAACCATCTACCAATGATATTACCTTCAAATGCCTTCATCATGGCCACTGGTGCGGTAAAGTTGCTGAATTGTGATAGTTCGGTCGGGAATTCGAAACCGGCGAACGGGCTGGCTGCACAGACGTTTTCGTGGTCCCCCCCCTGTGTAACGTGGATAATTGCGAGTTTCCTTTGAAAGTGTTCCAAGAAACATTCCTTTCTTTAGCGGATACCATTGCGTAGTAATTAGAGTAATTATATTTTTGAATCAAGAAATGGGGAAAGTGACAATTTATATTTTACAAATAAATAAAAATAGTTTTAAGAAGGGTTCATAGAATACAGATACCTTATGTACTGTACTTACGTACTATCCCATCGACCGTTGGCGGAAATTTCGTACTACTAAATCGTACTACTTGGCCAGTCGACGAGATAATACGTAAGTACCCATACTGTTTAAATCAGATTTACAACTTGCAATTTTCTATCCTTTTAATAATAATTTCTATCCTTTAAATCGGCGCAGTCTAAAGATTTGATTCCATATAGGCCGGTTCATCGGGAATCTCCTGTATATATTCATACATACATACGTGCATGCGTTACATTATTAAAAAATATTTATTAAACTTGTTAAACCGAAAATAAACATGCAAACTTCACGGTAATTTTTTCTTATTCAAAACCCAAACAGGTTTGGTTTATTTAATTATGGCGAAGCACTTTTGGAGCTATCTGCCTAAGAGGAGGGATACTTTCGTGGAGGATGTCTTAAGAGAAACTGGCTCGTATACACGTTACACATGGGGAAAAACCTGAAAACGTCCATGCAGCCAACCATTTGCCGTGACTCGAAACCCGGACCAAACTACCAGTATTCAGCGATTTTATCGCTCGGCCGCTGGTTGGCCTCAAAAACCGAACAGATAAGACCAACTCTATAAAAACTCTTAATTTGGATAAAAACACAAAATGAACGACAAAGGAGAATAAAAAGTGGCAAATAGAAGCACATAAAAAAAAAGATGATTCTCATATTTGTCATAGTGTAACAGAGATAAATCGCGGTTTATGATAAATTTGTAGACAATACTTAAATTGCGCATGATTAACTATAAACCAAACTTGACATGACAGCTACTCTGCGTATAGGATGATTAGTTTCTCTTTAAACGAAAATAAATTTTGGCGCTTTGCCAGCCATTTAAACTTTAACAAATGAAGATAAGAAGAGTACAATAGAAAAAATATGCTCACGCTATAAGCAGTAATTTGTAACTGTCTTTTTTATACGTGTGCGTTGTGGAGCGTGATACGAATCATAAGACAAAATAAGCAAAATCTATTATCATACATTTTGCAAGAGCAGGAGGTTCTGCCAGCAAGAAAGTTTGAGCATGATTTGATTTTGCAATATACTTTATTCATCATCTAAGTCAATAGTTTCGCTCCTATTTTTCTTCCCGTGCGACAGTTAAATGGCTTCTTAGTTAAAGTCATTTAATTAAATTCACATTAGATAAGGCTTCATAACATATTAATTTACTTGTTTGGTATAAATGAATTTTATTCATCTTTTGTACATAATTAACCTTTCCTGGAAGCTAGGACTATATGTCCCATGCATTCGCCATATTAAAAAAATTACTTTACTATGGAGATTTAAAATTTACTACATAATGCGAAGCTACTGCTTCGCATTATGACAGACCATGCTGATTTGTTTTCTGTTCCTTGCTGATTTTTAATAGTTAACTATATGGCTTCAGTGCATAAAGAATTAGCCCTCCGCAGTCAACGTGAAAAGGTTAAATTAAAAGATTCCCTAAAATACTCAGAAGTGTTTAAAAATCTTGCATCGATATTATCCAGTTAAACTAAAAACTGCGAGAGCTTTATTGAAACAATCCTCATACGTTTGTATTCAAAATTAAATCTTTTAGGAAAACAGAAGTTTATATAAACAAACAAGAAGCAACAGAGTAATAACTAACCTTTTCCTGGAAACTGGGACTAAATGTACCACGCATTCTCTACATTAAATAAGGTTAGAAAATTTTAGTTTACTATGGAGATTTAAAATTTACTACATAATACGAAACAGTAAATGACAGACCATGTTGATTTGTTTTTCTGATCCTTGCTTAAACTAAATGGCTTTAATGTATAAAGAATTAGCCCCCGCAGTCCACGTGAAAAGGTTAAATTAAGAGATTCACTAAAATATTTAGAAGTGTTTAAAAATCTTGCATCAATATTATCCAGTTAAACTAAAAACAAGGTGAGCTTTATTGAAACATTTCTCCTACATTCCTATTCAAAATCAAATAAATCACTTACGAAAATAGAATTTACGTAAACAAACTAGAAGCAACAGAATAATAACTAAAATTATTAAAATTATTCATTTGCTTATAGAACTGCTAAGATTTATCTTACAACTCTCACAGTCGGCAGCTTTATCGTTTGGTTTGGTTTAGTTTGGTTTAGTTGATTATGGCAAAGCACTCGAAGGCTATCTGCCTAAGGAGAGGGAGGCCTTCGTGGAGGACTTTCTAAGGGAAGCTGGCTAGTATAGCTGTTACACACGAAGAAAAACACGAAAGCGCCCATGCAGCCAGCCCGTTCGCGAGATTCGTTCCTCGGCCCGAGCTCCTAGTGTTCATCAACTTTTACCGCTCGTGGTTCCCAAGAGCTTTATGATTATATTTTTAAAGACTTATATGAAACTGCTCCTTCTGCGATTTTCTTATGTATTTTTTATGTTAGTATCCTTTTAATGCTTTGCTGATGTAAGCAAAGCTGGTAAATAACATTTTATAGTGTCAGATTAATCTCTGTATTTTTGAACTCCTTACATCTAATTTTGTTTTAACAATAAATAATAATTTTTTAAAAATATTTTTTATAGTGTGTGATGAGTAAAACTCTGAGAGCTTTTCTAATTAATTTCATGGCTTACGAGAGACATATAAATAATATATTTGAAGTGTTTACATTTCACGACGCATCTATATTAAAATTCGTCCATACTTTGATTTGGCAAAAGAGCTCTGCGTCTGAAAAAACACTTTCTTTTCCTGTCAGTTTGATTCCCCATTCTTCACGAAGTGTAACTTAAGAAAATGTTATTTCTAGCACTCAGATAAAATTTGACTTCTTTCTGCCACAAATGTCTACCTTTGTTCCTGACATCTAAAGAAAGAATCCATTTTGCATTTTTTCCCTAGGCATTTGGAAGGCATATTATACTTCAGATTACATTTTCCATTTCTGTTTCTCTTTTCGAGAAAAAAAGGCCTGAAGATTTACATACATGAAGGAGACTTTTACGCAGAATATCTTTTAAGCCAGCTGAAAGTTATTGTTTGGAGAAATATATTGGATTTCGTAAGATACTTTAACAGACATGAGCCCAGTCTGAAGGTTTTTACTTATCAGTTTTAAAGATGTATGAGTGAAGATTTGGGTAACTGTAAAAGTTGACCTTGACTTTTTTTCACAATTCTTTAGACTAAGAATATTGAATTACACAACTACTAAGGAATTATTTATGGAATATTTATATGCAAGTTGAGCTCCAGTTTTTATTCCATCTGGAAACAAAATTATTGGGCTCAGACTAGAAAATGTTTCTTTTCTACTTCAGTTTTTGAAATGAAAGCAAAACTGTGCAACAAGTGATCTACGTAACTTCATTAACATGAATAGCACTGAACTGATAGAGAAATTCTTAAATGGTTTTTGAAATTGATTGGTTTCTTTGTTAAGGTTGCACCAACCTAACATGTTTAATGTTTCCCCAAAGGAAAAACTCCAGAGGCGTCAGATCTGGAATATAAAATCACCAGATGTGCTACTTCATACAGATTCACCAGACCTGCTACTGCATACAAAATCACTAGACCTGCTACTGCATACAAAATCACCGTGTTTAATGAGTAACACAAATTCATAAAGCCGAGAAACAGTTAATTAGGAAAACATGACATTCTACATGAACATTTTGTTGATATCCTAAAAGTTAGAGATTTTTTTTCAGCATATGGCATATCTACTTAATGTTATGGTTACGACTGTTTCTTGTTTGAATGATTATGGGAAAACACACGAAGATTATGTTCCTAACGGAAGGAAGGCATTCGAGGAGGACTTTAAGGAAAACTGGCTCGTATTTAAATTGTGCGCAGGGAAAACTGTGCAATTATCTGTTTCTGGGATTGAAAATGGGACGAACCACTTTATCAACTTAACCACTGATGGGCGGATACATGATTAGTAGCAACTGAACTATGCTCATTAGAGCTAGGATTAATCATTTTTAATATCTTGCACATATTTAAGAATTACTTCTAACTTAACGTAATTTCTTTATTAATTGTCACACCACTTTTACTTAAATGTTGGTTATTTATCAAGAATTTCTATACTTTTTGTTGCTTATTTTATAAAAACACATTACAAAATATTCAAAATCTAAATGTATGTATATGTATTTTTTCTAGTTTTGGAAAGGAGAGTGATGATCTAGCAGTGGTGAAAGTAGTGCACAGGGTAAAAAAAACCACTGCATTATTGTATGCAAGCAAGCAGTGATGTTAGCGAATATTGTGATAAGAACTAAATACCCCCCTCGTATAAACGCAGCTAAGAATAAACTATGTGTGGTGTGGTGGTGGTGTATTTAATTATGGCAAAGCACACTAGGGCTATCTGCCTAAGGGGAGGGATGCCTTCGTGGAGGACTTTCTAAGGGAAACTCGCTCGTATACACGTTACACATGGGGAAAACCATGAAAACGCCCATGCAGCCAGCCCGTTCGCGGGATTAGAACCTCGGACCGAACTACCAGTGTTCAGCGACTTTACCGCTCGGCCGCTGGTCGGCCAACTATGTGTGAAAGATTGTCTTTAGTACTGACACACTGTATGTCGAGTTTGTCATCATCCAGCGGTCGAGCGGTAGAGTCGTTGAACACTGGTAGTTCGACATTAGTATCCATTCCAGGCGAACAGGCTGACTGCATGGTTGCTTTCTTGGATTTTCCCATGGACAAGAGACAGCTTTACAGTAAAAGTTCTCCACGAAGGCGTCCCTCCGCTTAGGCAAGAAAAGCCTAGCGTGCTTTGCCATAATGGCGAGTTTGTATATTATAATTTACGTTTTCGCATCGATTACAGTACATTAAAAATTTATTGTAGTTAAAGAAACATATACATGCGATAAATATTTTACTACGTAAGTTTTAATTATTTTATCTCAGTTCTGGGTGAATGGCTCAAAGGAAATTTTAACTCGCTTTAAATTAAAAAAAAGAATAATCAAAATTATTGTAGAGTTTATCATTAAACGCGCATAATATATCCTTGCAACGAGTGACTGGACCTAGGAGGAAATACACAGAAGTTTGTCGGTCTCAAGTTCAAGAATGAATAAATAAATTTCAGCTTCTTTCATTCCACTTCTATCTACTTCTTACCTTTATAAACACACGTTGTCTTTAACACAGAGTTTAAAGTGAAAATAATTAAAAGAACAATGAGAAGTTTCACCTTTTTTCAGCAATGTTTTAATGGAACTTTACGGTGCTATGCTACTTTATGTTAATTATTACGGCAAAGCACATGAAGGGTAGCCTGAGGAATGCTGCTTAATAGAGGATATTTTTAAGGGAAACTAACTTGTTCACATTATGCGCGAGAAAAATCTTATACAGACAGTGAAGGGAATGGAAAAGTAAAATTGCCAAGGGTTACATAAGCTGATCAGATTTTTTTTCGAAACTAGAAATTAAATTATGCAGTATACTCCATAAATTTTAATGCAAGATTTTTTAAATTACACTAGCTGATATATAAGTTACTAATTAGATAGTGTTATGTATAAGAAATGGACATAATTAAATATAAGTACACCAGCGACCAAGCTATAAAATCACTGAACGTTGGTAGTTCAACCGAAGCCCACCAGACTCTGAGCGGTAAAGTAGCTGAATGCTTGTAGTTCGACTTTAGTTCGATCCCGGCGAACGGGCTGGCTGCATAGGAGTTTTCGTAGTTCCTGACGTATAATGTTGATATAAGCCAAAGTTTCCCTTAAAAAGTTCTCCATGAAGGCATTCCTTCCCTTAGGTAGATAGCCATCGCCTGCTTTGACACAATCAGATAAGCCAACCAGTTCGATCCATGTTCAAATCCTGCCTGAATGGGCTCACTACGTGAGAGGTTTTGTGGTTTTCCCCATGTGTGAAGTGAATACGAGACAGTTTTCCGTAAAACGTCATCCGCGAAGTCATTTGTCCTCTTAGGAAGATAGTTACTGCCTGATCTTCATAGTACAGATCATAATTAAAACCTCTGATAACATACTAGCGGTAGAGAGGTAAAATCTCTGAGCGCTGGCAGTTTGACCCAGATTCAAATCCCGGAAGAATGGGCTAGCTGGATTGGAGGTTTTGTGCTTTTCCCAATGTGTAATGTAAATACTATCCAGTTTCTCTCACAATATCACACGAAGTCATTCATCCTCTTAAACAGATAGCCCTCGCATGTTTTGCCATAATCCAGCTAACAATTAAGTGTCCAAAAGGTAACTTTGAATTTCCCCGGCAACCGAGCGGGTAAAGACAAACAACGGTAGTTTTGATTCGGGTCCAAATGCTTTTTCCCGTGTTTAAGTATGACTATGATCCAGTTTCCTTTAGAAAGGTCTTGCGTGAAAGATCCCTCCCGTTTAGTTGATAGACACAGAAAGCTTTGCCATAATCTAAATCCAAGTTGAGGAAGTAAGACCGGGTGTCTGTACTCTTAGGGAACAATGATAAGAATATTTTAATAATCCTTAGCCTTATTAACCTTCTCCTTACTATTTCTTCCGGAAAAAGTTGACCCCTCAATGGCATAAATCACAGCGTTTAGTAATTACTAGAACGCCTTTACTGTGATGGATAGGCAAGGCGTTATAAAGATTCTGAGTCCTTGTCCTTGCTCTTTTTGCCTCTCTCGCAGCCAAATCCTATCTATGCTATCGGGAATGAAACCTGCAAAAAAGCTATCGAGTTCAGTGATCTTATCTATTCGGCCACTTCTAGATATCTTACAATGTGAATATGAAACAAATGAAAAGTTAATAAACATGGCTACCTAATAACAATCTTGCATTTTATTTGTCGGAATATACCTTGACTTTTATAAATGAAGTACTAAAAACATTAATTAATTACTCACATTTAAGTAAATAAACTGATATTAATCGTGAAATTCACTAACCAAAGAATTTTTAGAAATATTTTATGGAAAGAATTTTTAGAAATGTTTAATTTTAGAAATTTCTATATTAATTCATTCTTTAAAGCAAGAGATCAAAAGAATTTAACTTAAAATATCCCGCGCTTTAACTTAAATTTATTTTTATTTATATTTTTAATGTATGATGTTGAAAAAAATAATTATCGCGTTTAATATAAATGAGTGAGGATATTTAATAGGAAAAATTCCTATCACGTTTTACAACATACAAAGTGCTACATGCACGAAACTGACCGAATGTTTCTTTTAAGTTCCAGAAACGTTTGTGAATCGCGTCAAATCGAGACTAGTTAAATGGATGGTTTGGAGGTTTGCCAAAGGCCTTCTAATCCGTCCTTGCGGACGTACCACTAGCAGGGAAGATTTCAGTTGGCTAAAAGCTGCCTCACAGCTGATTTTATCGATCACAAAACTGATAATGCTTTGTGCGACAAAATGCAGTGTTATGCCAGCTTAGAAAACATGCTATCGTAAGAGCAAATCATTCAGTTTCCTCAGATGGAATTCAACTTGTTTGAAGAATAAATCAATGATTCCTTTTCGAGATAACTTTCCTCTAATTCAGTTTTGCGCTGCTTTTACACGAATTTTAGAAAGCCAATAATGAACTCATTTTAAATAAGACAGGTCTCTTTTAAAACTCAACTATATAAACCTGAAAAATAAAGAGCGTCTGGAAGATATTTAATAAGCTGAAGAATTAAATTGGGGATGCTTTAATCAACCCTTAGGCTGCTTTGAACCATTAGTAAATTAAATTTTCTTTATTTGGGAAAATGAAATACAGAAGTTTTCTGCGTTGAAAACTTGCGTGGTTGTAGAACTATTGTTTGTGGATCTTTAACAAACCTTCGCCTTGACGATTTGGGGAACATATGCATATATTTGCATATATACTTATAAGTTTAAAGTTGTTGAACTTTCTTTCTTCCACATCTGTGTGTTCAGGCTAATTTTGCGTATTGAGCCTATATATACTGGTTGTGAATAATTTCAATTCAAGAATGAAACTCGGTAGTTCGATGACATGACTGCGGAACATTTCCGGGGGAGAAATTATAATCGCATTCGTGCTCCGCAAACTAAATAATATACTGACCACTCACCCTTCTGGATCGACTGCCTATGAAGCGAAAGAAGCAGGCTCGCAAAAAATGTTTCCGACGGAACTGAAAAATTCCCTTTCCATCTTTAACACATTTTAGGGGAGGCGGATCTTTAAAATTTCAGACGTACCGTGAAGGATGCGGAGCTTATACAAACCGACGTCTAACTGACTGGCCGCTAAACTAAATGCCTGGATGGTGTAAATTAGGAATCCAATTCCTGTATTTTACACTCCTGGAGCCGAGACTGTACGAGAACATATCTCTGCCAATACAATCAACGACCCCGGGAAGAGGAGATGAGAAAGAAGAGAGAGAGGGAGAGAACCACAAAAGGGACAAATCCTTTAAAACATTTTTAAGGAGACTAAAATAAATTTAAAGAAATGTCTTGCAAAATAATAGCATTTTGAAAGGTTAAATTAAAAATTCAACTAACTGCATTTCGTTTTGTACTTCTGCAGCTGAAGAAGAAGTTCTATATTTAACTTAAAAAAATAGTTCTGTACATTTATGACTATTACATTGATTCTTGTTGCTTTAGCTCCTGAAATAATCGTCATTTACCGCGTTATTTTAATTCAAATATGTGTAACTGTATTTAATGTTTACTTAAGTATTTCTGTTATTAATGGTATATCAAAACAAATTATAAAATCAAAGCACTAAAGGAGTAATGTCACGTCGGTTAGGTCGAAGCACAGAGTTTCATTCGTAAAAGAAAATTATTCACAGCCAGTATGACACAATAGAAAAACGCATCATAAGCGTTTAGAAGTCAAGTATTCGAACTTCCACCGAGGTTAGATTATTTGATTACGGCAAAGCACACGAAGGCTATATGTTATAAGAAGAGGGATGCCTTCGTGAAGAACTTTTTGAGGAAAACTGGTTAGTATTCAGGTTACAGATGGAGAAACCACGAAAACGCACAAAACACCCTGCAGCCAGCCCGTTTGCGGGATTCGAGCCTCGTACCGAACTACCAGTGATCAGCGATGTTACCGCTCGGTCTATTTTGGGACTACTTTTCAAGTAAAAGCTTGGTTAAGACGGATTCAGCTGTGATTTCCCTTCGTTTTCATTGCTTGTTTAAATTCAGTTCGCAAATTTTAAAATTATTTTGCTTAAAGCGTTATTTAAGTGCCCATGTTATTAGCATTATATAAGAATCCTGTGGAAAGAATTAATTTTGAAATGATGCAGTTTAAAGAGGTTTATTTTAAGCAGTTCTTACTTTTAAGAAGGTTTGGTTTATTTTTAATGGCTAAGCACACAAGGCTATCTGCTTTAGGTTGGGTTTGGTTGGTTTGGTTTACTAGATTACGGCAAAGCACTCGAGGGCTATCTGCCTTAAGGGAGGGCTGCCTTCGTGGAGGACTTTTTAAGGGAAGCTGGCTCGTATATACGTTACACATGGGGAAAACCACGAAAACACCCATGCAGCCAGCCTGTTCGCGGGATTTGAACCTCGGACCGAACTACCAGTGTTCAGCGACGCTACCGCTCGGCCGCTGGTGGGCCCCTATCTGCTTTAGGAGGGATGCCTTAGTGACGGATTTTATTTTTAGGGAGGAAAAGGAGAAATAACTAAATTAGGAAAGAGATTAAGGGATATTGGAATTAAGGGATATTGATAATTAAGGGATATATTAAGGATAATTGGATTAAATTAAGGGATATTGGAATTTAAAGTTAACATTTTCTTTCTTTTTTTTTTTATCTTTCATACACACACACACATATAATTTATATAAAAAAATGCTTAATTGTATACTGCGCAAAATAAATGAGCAGAATCTTACGCAACCCGTATTTTTTTTCCGAAATCATTTCGGCTTACTGCTTTATTCATGTTTCAGTTATCCGGACTTTTAATTTCAATTATCCACGGTTAATATCTCGAAGATTACAAACAGCACTATAAAGTCAGATTATACAGATATACATTTTGGGGGAACTTTACGGTTTCTAAATTCCTCTAAGATTTCATTATTCCGGTATAAATTTAGAGCTCATTCTTAATTTGAAAGTAACTATTAATAAATTAATTTAATATTAAAAAAATTGAAGCGGGTATCAATGTAAAATTATGAGCTTATGAAACATTAGGTAAAGACAGAATAGGCGAACGAAATATTGATCTTTCTCGAAAAATCAAGTGTGAAATTACTGAATATCAGAAAGTTGGATACATTATGTATAAGAAGAGCTGACGATGAAAAAAAGTGCGGAAGCAACTGCAAGTCAAATACGTTAAGTTATCAATTTTAATCAGACTGGCTGTATGTACCATCTCTTTTGAGTAGCTGACACTTTTTCTTTCTTTTAGTCGCTCTCGTTTTCTTTTCTTTCTCTTATCTCATTTTCCCTTTTTCTTCTCTTCTATCTTGTCGCTTTTATTCTCTTCATTAATATTCCATATTCATAATAAAGGATGTCACAATCTGTAAATGTTTCCTGATTGGTGCAACCGAAAGTTTTAGAAAAGACTGATTGCTTTCAACACTTTCGATATCTTCAGCGAGTTCGCTTTATTTACTAACTCACCGACTGTTGAATCTTGCGTCCAATGCGGGTGATAATTTGTTACCTGTAAGCCACGGAATAAGCATTAGCTTACCAATTTGTACATCCTAAAATTTTGCTCCTTTTACTTAACTTCAGTTATTATTTTCATTACTCTATTTACTGCATTATTGAATAAAATTCAATTCATTTGCTCAAATTCCTCTCAAAACGAACAGAACTTTCTTTGAATAGTGCATTAGGGCGCGACTTTATGTTCTTTTTATTTTTGTTTAATAAGAATTTATTCCCACCAGAGGCCGACAGGTAATTCCCTGAATACTAGTAGCTTTACGCAAGTTCAAATCCTTACAAACGGGCTGGCAGAATGGAAGTGTTTTTGGTTTTTCTCATATGTAACGTGAATATGAGTCAGTTTCGTGTACACGTTTCGCAGTCGTGCACCGAAATACGCAATTACTTTCGAAGAGCAGTACTATAAAAGCCCAGGAGTTATGCATTAAAATAATCCCATATATGGAGTTAGGTACACTTTTTATTAATTACAATGTTGCTACAAATGTTAATAAAATTATCATTTGGTTATATTATAAAGTAAATGCATTTTAAATTATATCAGTGTCGTTCAGACGGGAAAGTGAATAGTGACTCTGAATGTCGTACCGAAGTGCCCGGGCTCGAATCCCGGAAAAGGCGTTGATGTAATCTGTCTGTCCCTTTATAGGAAGCAACGGTGGCCCACCTGTTAGATGCCTCCATAATAAAGAGACCACCGCTTCCGGCTTTAGTAGTGGCCAATGCCTATAAACGGCTAGAGCCCGCCATTGGAAATATATATATATATATATATATATCAGTTAGATATATTATTAAAAGGCAACACATTCAAATAATTAAATTTTTGTTGCTCTTCAGTACGTCAGCTTGCTAAACTGGTAATTTGAAAGCTAAAGACCTTACTACATCACGTCAAACGGCACCTGGCCGTTTGCCAGGCCCGTGTAGCAGATAAATTATAGTTCGTATGTTTCTGCTCATTGATAACATTTACCAAATCGTGAGCATGATAAATGCTTAGCAGTGGGATATAATGTATGGAATGTAATTTAACGTGAAGCAACGGTCTAAAAATATTAGAAGTTCTCTGCTAAAGGTGTTGGAGGGCAGAAGAAATAGCTATTAAATAAATCCTGAATTGCAGCATAAAATCCAACTTTCAGTTTCAACAAGTATTCAAAGGTGTTTTAATAGCAGTCATTTCCCTTACGATAACACAAAGTTTAATTCATTTTATTGTGATTTAATGCAAACACGCTACATACGAATGTAAGGTGTACATTACATTTGCGCAGGTTATGTGATAGATGCACCAGCTCAGACTCATCTATAAACACAAATTGTGCGTCCATGGCGCCCCGAAACAAACGTACATGTTGTTCCAGAATGACGTCACGATAGATTTGGCTTGTCATGGTTCCAATTTGAACATGCAGGTCAGTTCTGGAATCCAGAATAATTCCATCCCAAACGAGCACTCCTGCCCCACCGTAACGGTGTCGTTCAATGATATTTTCTTGGTGGTAACGGGTCCCTGGAGCTCTCCATATGAAAGTCCGGCGAGAATAAGACTGCAAGCTAAACCTGGACTCGTCGGAAAACATCACACAAGCCCACTGTTTCGGTGTCCACAATGCATGCTCTCTACTCCAGGCTAACCGCAGGCGACAGTTAGTTGCAGTAAGTGGAATGCATCTGACTGGTCTACAAGCATATATAGCAATCTGCCCTAAACGTCTGTACACGGTCTGCCTTGAAATTGTCGTACCAGTGGCTGAAGAGAGCTGACGAGACAGGTCTGAGGCTGTGCTCCGCCTGTTTCTTTTGGCAGTAACTGCCAAATACCGGTCCTCAGTCGGCGTTGTAACTCTGGGGCGACCTGTACTGTAACGTCTTCTCACATTACCATCATCTTGGAATCGTTGCCAAACCCTGGAGATTACACTCTGGGCAATTCCAAGTTCGTCTGATACTTCCAGTTGGGTACACCCACATTCCAAACGGCCGATAATTCTACCACGTAAAAAATCATCCAAATGCATCCTTTGTGTCATAACTATTCGGTTATTGCACTGAAATGCTTATAAAGCGCCTGCGAACAATTTTACTTCTTTGCCTGTATTCCTTATATATCACTCTCTTACACTCTCGTCATTGTGACGTACCATCGGTGTCATCTGGTTACTTCCTGAAATTTGCATATGATTCTTGAAGATGTGTGTAGTGATTTTACAGGTGATATATTTATTTTAGAGATCGATTTCCGCGTGACTCCGAATTATCCTTAATTTATGGACATGAGTGTATTTATGCTTTTGAACATCAGTGATGAAAACCGTAGGAAGAATTTTAGAATTGAGAATTCGGAAACTCCACCTATTTTGACAAAGTTCGTTTTCAGAATGCATGCTATATTTGAAGCTTTTTTTTAAAATGTATACTTGGGATTGAGTTATAGTTTCATTTATTGAATATGTTTCAGCAGGAAGGAACAATCAGTCACGTATCTGAAAATCGAGTTAATTACATAAATCTGACTTCTGCTATCCAGCAGTTACTTATGTTGGTTATACAGCAATTACTTATATTGCTATCCAGCTAATGCTTCTTCATTAGCTGTCTACGGATGAACAACCAAAGAAACCTTCGCAGAAACAGCGAAAGAAAATTTATTCCTAACCGAAACATGACTTCATTAACTCGTCAAGGAGAATTTGGGAAATTCGTTTCAATTATGCGTTTCTTTTTTCTCGCTAAAAGTAATTGCATGCTTAATTTCTCGTAATGAAAGATTTCTCATTTCGATATTTTTTAAATTTGAGCGAATATTTTGTTGCAGGGAATTTGTATCTTAATTCCTTACTCAGTTCTAACTGCATCTACATTCTAAAGGATAAAAAAAATGCGATTTCTGCCTTTCCAGCCTCTAGCCCTGAGACAGTTTAACGCCCTACGATACCTAATAACTGTCCAAAAAATAATTTTATGAAAAGGATCAACAGTAGCTTGAAATCTGTGATTTTCAAAATTGAGATGCTTGCGAAGATTATTTTCTTTCTTTTTCAGTGACGGGCACTAGCTATTTTAGTGCTTTGGCTATTATTAAAGACTGAAGCAGTAGTCATTTTATTATGTAGACACCTAATAGGTGGCCACCGTTGCCTGTTCTGAAGGAACACACAATTTACATCCATGCCTTCTCTGGGATTCGAACTCGGAGAATCCCAGAACCTCTCGGGTACTTCGGTATGGCAGTTGGAGGCACTCACTTTCCCATCTAGGCGGCGTGCTTGCGCAGATAGAAAGATAATATATACCTTTTTTCAATATATATATTTCAATAATAAGTATAAAAAATGATACTATATGCTTTTTTTCCCATTTTAGGCTTTGGCCACTACTAAGGCTAGAAGCGGTAGTCATTGGCGGCCTATGAAGAGGCAGACAATTTATCCATGCCTTCACCGGGATTTGAACCCGAGACCTTCGTTACGGCAGTCCGAGTCCCTAACCATTTTCCCGTCTGGGCGGCGTACTTGGACAAATAGAAAGATAAATATAAAAAATTGTAATATATGGTTACGATGACGTTTCATTAGTTTAGGTTAGGTTAGGTTAATGTAAAACATACGAGTGTTACCTGCCTAGGAAAGGAATGCTTTTGTGAAGGACGTTTTGAGCGAAACTAAGTCGCATTCATGTCACACACCAGAAAAACCATGAAAGTTCCCATGCAGCCTGCTCGTTCATCGGGCTTTGAAATGGGGTCAAAATACCAGTGTTCCGCAATCGTACCGCTCTGCTGATGGTGGGCATATGTTGCCTTCCATTGTCATATATAATATATTTGCATGTATATTAAACACAGAATTAATAAATTTAGTTTTTATAAAGTACTCTTTTCTTGAGAAAAGGGGCACATTCATAGACCACAAATCCAATTCTAAATTTTTATTCAATAACTGGATTATAATGCTTGTTTGGAAACTTTAGAGAATAGAAAACTTATTTTAAAATTCTTCTCATAAAAATTCTATTTTTGAATGTAAAATATCCTCTAAATTCAGACTCGAATATTAAAACGAAAATCAAAGAACTTTGACATTTTAAAGCAAAATATTTGTTTAAATTTCAGACTTTAGAAGTTAAAGGCAGAAAAGTGCTGGCAGTAAGTCTCTCTAAGCATTCCGAAAATCATTTGATGTACAATTAAGAGTATAATATTTATTATGCTCAAAATGTATTTCAGTAGAACTTAATACTTAAAGGATTTGTAAAGCATATCTGATAGTATGCTTCCTAATTTTTTATGCTTGAAAGCCTTTAACCTTTTCATGCTGAACTAGTTGCCATCTTTGGAGACTAAGAATGGGTGGAATTGGTTTACAGACGTGACAAATTAACGCCACGAATAAAGTCGACATTCTCTTTGCCCCCAAGCAATTTCATGGTGTATATTTTAGGCTTCAGTCTTTTGACGACCCATCATAGAACACTTAAAATTCCTGTTTCCGCAGAAATTATCTTGGAAGACTTTGTACGAAAAAATAAACGAGCGATAAAATATGAATTGAAGTAGATGAAAGCTCGTCCACGTCATAAAGTATTTATGGAGTTAACTTGTGACACTTTCAAACCAGAGATATCTTTTAACAAGAAGCAACAGTGCGTTTAATTGTATTATGTACTTCACATTTTTATGAGAAATGCAAGATATACATAATATTTACTTTATCTTTCTTGTAGGATGCTAGTTAAAACTTTCGTATTTACGCAGTTGAATCTGTCAACATATGTTGGGATATCTCATTTATGCCATTGTAAAATCAGTATTCTAAGTATCATCTTTCATGACCGGCAGGATGTTTCGTTGTTAGTTGAGGTTGATTACTAATTCATGATCTGCTATTCAAATACGTTCACCAGCGGTCGAGCGATAATGTCGCCGAACACTAGTACTCAAGACATAGGTTGAGTTCCAGGCGAACGGGATGGCTGTATGAGCGTTTCCGAGGTTTTCCTCTTGCCTAACGTGTATACGAACCACTTTCCATCAGAAAGTCCTCCACGAAGGCATCCAATTCCTCAGGCAGATAGCCCTGATCGTCGATTCAAATACCTAGTAATACATGAATTAGCTGTAACTACATTTTTTTTGCTCTTACAAGTCTTATTGCCATAGGCTGATGGTTAAGGAGACCGGGCTACTAAAACTTCAAAATTTTTTTTCGGAATTATTTCAATCGGAACTGTGATGAAGCAGATGTTGTGAGTATGAAAAAGGACATTTTGTGAGCATATTCAAGTATGGAAAGCGCACAACTTTAATAATCCAAGCCAATCCAAATTCTTTTAAATTGTTTACATATTTTGCTTTTTTTAGACCTGAGGTTAATGATAATCCTCTGATATATCATCATTATCTTTGTATGTACGACAGTGGTGCAAAATTGATATGCAAAGTATTACACTATGCAAATATTTTCATTAGTATATATGTTTTACCTTTGTACTGGTATAAAATAAATCATAATTTAACCAATATTAAATTTTAAAATTTTCCTTTTATATAATTATTGTTCAATTTCAGTATTCTGACAACCTTTTTCTATGATCTAATTCTATATTGAAAAAAAAAAACTCTTTTACAAAAACTTTTTGTATATTTTAACTCTAAAATATATGTAGATTTAAAATATGTAATAAAAAAATACGCAATTTTTGAACCTATTTTGTTAAAAAAAGTACGTAGTGAGAGGGTTAAGCAACACTCCCGTAAGAATGCATTGGGAAGTAATGCTTAATCATAAAAATTCTTTCTTCTTTGGGAAAACTCTTTTCCATGTTGCACAAGACAAACGGTTTTTAAAGGTAGCAGAATAATCTGCAATTGAAATTTCCATACGAGTAACACTATAGAGGTATAGGATCCATTGAAAAACTTAGCCATTTAAAACCCCCATTTTGAAGTTTCCTCAGATTTTGAAATTTTGATGTGCATGATGTCCTCCGGTAGTATTACGATTAAGTATGACAAGACACCTAGGACACCTAGGATATTGGGATTATTTTGATAATGATAAAGCACTCGATGGCTAGCTGTCTAACGGGAGAGATGCTTCCGTAGAGACTTCTAAGAGATACTCGCTCGTATTCACATTTCACATGGGGAAAGCTATGCAAACCTTATGTAGCCAGACTTTCTCAATGATCTCTTTTCTCTGAAAGACTTCTCTCAAACTACTAGTGTTCGTTCAGCGAATTTACAGCTTGGCCGGTGATGCAGCAAGGGGGAGGATGCTTTCGTGGAAGAATCTGTAAAGGAAATTGGTTCGTATTTAACCTAGACATGGCATATATAACGTGGATACGAATTACATTAACTTAAAACTATCTCCATGAAGGCATTCCTTCTTTGTCGCTTTCTTTAAAAATTCTTTATCTTTCTCCTCAAATTAACTGCGAAACTGCTATCTTATTTCTGTACAATCTGTTACCTGTAATAGTCAATCTGATTATTAATTGATAAATTTATCATCGTAGTGCTTACCTGAGCAATCCTGCGCTTACAAAGCCACAAAAATATTTTGTTTATGTTTTTATTTATTTGCCTTGCTGTTAAAATCTTTACCTTATACAAGCCCTTTCCCTCCAGAGGTCGTGCTGTAAATCTGCTACACACTGAAATCTTGGGGTTTTGCCTGCCTAGATAGGAATTTTCATTGTTTTCCCCATTTGTATGACGAACCACATTTCCTTAATAGGTCCTTTGCGAATGTTTCCCTCTCTTTAAGAAGATAGCCCTCATGTATTTTCCCGGAACTTAAATATTCCTTATCTTATGCTATACACGTGAAAGGCCTTGAAATTGCATATGCAGCAAACCAATAACCGGGATTTAAAATCTGGCCGAACTACTAGTGTTCAGCTGTCTTTATTTTACCACTGATGAGACATATCTAGTATTAAAACGCGAGAAAATGTTCTGTCTTGCTAAAAGAAAGCACTGCACAATTTAATTAATAATAAATTCTCTCATTCAAAATTAATTATATTCTTTCAGAATATTTAAGACTTTATTGTCACAGTTTAGAATGGGAAACTGTATGTTCCATTCTCACTGTTCATCTGTATAGCAAAGTCTAACAAAAGCCAATAATATTTTAATCTTGAAGAGATTTTTTGCAGCGAAACACAATTCGTAAGCGAAAATGCAATGACTACGATACCATAAAGAAATCAACTAACATAATGATTACTAGCGAGGAAAATAAATAAAAAAAAAATTAGAAAGACTTGTTTGTCATCGTGATATAATAAAAGAAATTGTAGAGTCAATATTTAGAAAACGAAAGTTTGATACTAGTTTTACCTCAACAATAAAGGAAAAATTTAAACTTTTAAATAATTTCTATCCCAGTATGCCACAGAGAATAAAATATTGCATAAACTTACCCGGGATTACAAAAGGAATTTCTCTTTATTGAAACTCTACTATTATAGAGATTTTGAAAATTTTGAAAGTATCGACGTGTAAAACTCAGTTTAATAGAAATGAAATACCTTAATTGGCGGAATAGCTTTCAAATGGCAAGAAATGAAAATCCCTTTGAGAGCGTCAATTCAATTCGAAGGTTTCACAAATGGGATTAAATTTCTTACTTCAATTTCTCGTTGTTTAAGGGAAAGAATTATCGATCTTTTCTCAAACATAACCCGAGCGGCTTCTTACTATCCCACAGTGGGATAGTGCATTAACATTTAGCATATTTGCCCTGAAAAGTTAAAAAAAAAATAATATTTTTGGAATTTTGACTTGAACAAAACAAACTGAATATTCATTTATATTAAAGCTAGTTTTATTTTCCATTCTCTTTTTATAACTAGGAAAAGGAGAAAAAACTCTACTGTATAATTTTTCCGTACATAGCTTAAGCGGTCTTTTGAGATGCAAGCACAATTTGCTAAATGAGTTTTATTTTGAATAATTCCCTAGAAACATAAAATGAACGATTTTTCAGTAATGTGACAAATAATAATTGAATTGCTAGAGTTTGAAAAATGATTCTATTGCTTATGAAATGTTTTGACAGAAACATTTTGTTAAAATACATTTTGAAATGACATTTTTAATGGTAGCTACAAAAGTTAAAGTGACCGTTACGAAATAACAGCAGAGGTGAATAGGTAAAACCGAAGAAAGGAAACAACTCATTCATTATTTCATATAGTTTAATGTATTTCCGCTTAAAAATTATAATGTGCCAAAGGTGGGATTTAATTGGTTAGTTTCCTTTTCATCTTAGTTTGTTTATTCGAATAAGCAAAAGTACACAGGGTACATTTAATTAAGAGAAAAGATATTTTAAGAAGTTACCAATGAGAAATTAGCGAGTATTTTTGCTTTACGGCTTAGAGTGTTACGTTAGGAATATACTGTTAACTTAGATTATTTTGAATCATTAAGAGCACATTAAGTGACCAGAAATTCTAATTCAATTAACTTAAAAAATTCATATCTTTTTTCAGTATAACGTGAGTACAAGCCAGGTTTCTTTAATAAAAAAACCCTCCATGAAGTCATTCTTTCTCATAGGCAGATAGTCCTCCCGTGTTTTATCATAATCTAAAATAATTCTAACAATTCGCCGATCTTGCTATTTACATGCCGGATAGTCCATCATCTCTTAAAGGTCAGTTTGATCCAGAACGGTATTCTGTCCATGAAAATACAATTTCCCAGCTTTCATATTCTCAAAGCACTTGGTGATATTTCCATACAACTCTTGTAGCAATACAAAGGTGGTTCCATAACTACAAACAGCCTTTGCATTTGCCACCAAAGTGGTATGGCATAGCATTTGCTGGTGGGAATGGATTACTTAGATTACGGTAAAGCACTCAAGGGCTTCATGCTTAAAGGTAGCGAAGATTTCGTGGAAGATTAATTTAAGTAAAAATGGCTCGTAATCACGTTACACATGTCGAAAACCATAAAAATTCCTAAGCAGACAGCCCGTGTGTCGGAATTTCAGCTCGGAACTACCGGTATTTAACGGTTTACTGCTCGACAACTAGTGCGTCGTGTTTGCTGATAAATACAGGAATTGACATGATGTCCCGGCACAGCAGCAAATAAAATCATAAACATAATATCGTCACGGTGTGGAAAGAAAAATGGCTTATTCTCACGTTACACAGGGATAAAACCATCGAAATTCTCAAGCACCAGGCACGTTTACAGAGCTTTCAGCCGGGGTCGAACTACCAGTGTTTAGCGGTTTACCAATCGAAAGGTAAATGCGCCATGCGTGCTGGTAAAAAATAAGAATTTTCGCTGGAAGTACCCATCCAGCGGCAAATAAAACTTTAAATGGTGTTGTCATGGTAATCGAAGCGTATGATTGAAGAGGAATCGCATTGCATTTATAAATTTCTCAAGAGTAACTAAACTGACTGTTCTAGATGAAGTTTATACGAGATCGTATAGAAACAACGTAACAGTTTTACAGATGATTCGGGGAGTGAGATGGAGACTTTTAAAAAATTCTTCACCTTAGTTTCGTTTGGAAGATAAATATGTCAGTGTAAATTTGATAAAAGATGGCTTTTGAAATACTAATGCACTCTTGCAAATTGGCATATTTGTTGGATACGTTAAATTTATGATTATATTAGCATTTCAGGTATTATTCTGATAACTATATACGATAGTTAATAGCCTCTATAATGGTATTATTAGCTATGCAGATTAGTACAGTACACCATCTTATCACATAAGACGCAGAAAATTTCCCATATACTAAAACCGAATTCGGTTTTAGGTATTGTATATATTTATTTATGGAAGCATATAGCAAGTAAGAGCGATCAGGTGATGACTATACTGCGTAGAAAAAGACCATGATAAAATTTAGTTAGTATTTAAAGTGGTACCATGACTACAAATCTGTAAGATAATTCCAAAAATGTGGACCTACATCTCAAGATCGCAAGATTTAAGGATACAATGAGTAAAAAAATATTGGCAATTACCTATAATAGATCATATTAGCTAACAAAGGAAATGCTCTTAATGCACAGTCCAAAAGGGCTTTATCCTTGAGGGGCTATTGTTTTCGTTTTCCGAATTTGCGTTGGTTCACTATAAATATCCGTTTCACTTTTCAAATCGTTGCCACCAAATACTATCGCCTTGTATTATATTTGAAGAAATTAAATAAATAAAATATGTGCATATATGTATGTATGTTTCTCGCATTGTGATGAAACAACGGTACTTAGAGCCATCCGATTTTTGAATGACGTAATCCTACTGCGAATATGGGCATCTGAAAGCCCAAATTTGAAATTTGGAATTTGTTTTATTATCGATTTCATATTTTGTAAAACTTTAACGTATTTTTGATTAACAAACTCAATTATTTAAAAGCGAGAAATGGCAACACTTTACGGAGGAAAAAACTTCTTGTCTCCAGCTCGTGGAACTGCGTATCGGAAATTCTAAAGATATGCTGATTTAAAAATTATTTTGCGACATTGCTGTTGAACTGAATTTTACGGTTTAAGGGCAAAGAACAAGGATGTTTAATAAATAAAGGTAACACACAAAAAGTTAAAAAAAACGCTCCTTTGGACGTTATTTTAAATCTGAAACCTTTCAGTTTTTTTTTTTTGTTTTTTTTGTTGTTGTTGTTGTTTTTTTGTAAGAGCTGAGCAAAATGCACTCAATAATTTATAATATTACATCATTAAATTTTTCTAGTTAAAACTCTAATAAATATTGCTACTGAAATTAAGGAGCTGCTTAATTTCATATGTCAATTTATCATTGTTAACCGGAAGCTTAATTACAAGGCCCAAAAAAAAAAAATCTTTCACTGTGTTATGAAGATTTTCTTATACTTCGTATATAATAATAATTCTTTATATATATATTAAATCAATTTGTTTAAGCTTTATGTAAAATGTTTCGCCATTTTTGACCCAAATACCGCTTGGCTACTTGAGAAATGGCCTAGAAACGGCCGAGGTTTAAAATCGCTGAATGATGATAATTTTGCCTGGATTCGAATCCCAGCTAATGGGTTGGCTGCATGAGAGTCTTCGTGGATTTTCTCATGTTAACCAGACTTTGGAAAACTGGTTAAAAGACTGCGAAAGTATCCCTTCTCAGAGCGAGACAGCACTTGCGTGCTTTACCGGAATCAATAATAACCCTAATGGTACTTGAGCTATCTTAGTATGCACATTTCCGATAATCCAGCTTTTCGTTAAGCTCAGCGTGATTCACATTGGTATTCTCGGCTACAGCGCACGAGTTTGCAGCTTCCATACCTAGAAAACAATTGGTGAATTTTTCTTTACAACTCGACATAAAACATGGGGATTCTATGGAAATAATAAACACAGATAGTCCCCATGGTTCGTGACGAGTAATATGACATAAGGCTTTTGGGATACCTAACGGGGATCGTAGTTAGCGACTGCGACTGATGAGCTCGGTTTCGAATCCCAGAAAAGGCATAAATGTTTGTAAAAATGCATAGTTCTTGTGCGGCACGCAGCGAGCCTAAAGTCCTCTCGAGAAGCTGATGGAAGAGGAAGAGGGGTGGGAGATCCTCGGAACCGTCCCTCTCCCAGGATGCTCCGCCTCAAAATTGGGGAAGAACTGACCTAAAGTCGGGCTGTCACCTATATGGTGCTCGACTCATGCCAACCAAAGCTCTCGATGGCTATTTTCCATAGAAATAGGAAACCGTCATGAAGGTCTTAAAGAAAATTGGCTCGATTAGCCGTTACATATGAGGAAAACTACGAAATTTCCAATGCAACTAACCCGTCAGCCGGGATTTGAGCCCGCGTTGAATTATTAGTCTTCGGCAGTTTCATCAGTTGCTTGAAGGCTTCTGGTTACGAGAAATGAGTGAATACAATTAATAATTTATTTAATATTAGTTATGGGTATATCGTTTTTCAAAACTCGAATAGATAATGAGGTGCAGTCTAAGAAAATGTTCAGTTTTATATACTGCTTTATCATTAATGTTAGGACACGTCGTCATCAAGGGGGGGTGGGAAACTTTTCATTGTGTTGTTAAGTTTTATTGAGCACGATGTAGTATATTAAAATAATAATTCTTGGTTAAAACATTACGTAAATATTCCCCGCTCGGCACTTATGCAGCCATTAGTTCAGCCTTATTACTTAGACTCTTGCCCCTAGAGTGCCGAATCACTGAATTTCGGGTAACCTGACCCAGTTTCAAATCCCAGCAAACGAGCTGGCTGCATTGGAATTTTTGTGGTTCTGCTTGTAAGTCACATGAATACAATCCAGTTTCTGGAGAAATGTTCTCCACTAAAGCATCCCTTCCTATAGGTTTATGGCACTCCTGGTGCTTCACCAGAAACTAGAAATATATTAATCCCATTTCTGGGATCTTGCTTAAACCTATCCAAAAAGCCATCTCCTCTTAAAAGTCAGTATGATTCAGATCAGTATTCTGGACTGGAAAATGCGAATTTGCAGTTTCCGTATCTTCAAGATATTTAGAGACATTTCCTTATGACCCTTCGAGTAAAACGGAGGTGGTTCGGAGATCATGAACACAAACCAGTTCTTCAAAACATCTTCAGTAGTATATCATAAGGCTTGCTGGTTGTTTTGAGTAATTTAGATTATGGCAAAGCAGTACAAAGCTATCTAATTTAGAGGAAAAAGGACTACACGGAGGACATTTTAAGGGAAACTTGCTTGAACTGATGTTATACATGTTCCTTTTGGATATCAGAAACAGGGCTCGTGTATTTTATGCCCCCAGAACTGATACTGTCAGAGTAGAATAATAAGCCAGTACATAAGATCCCAGGGGTAGTACAGAAGGGTTGGTTCCTTTGATTATTGCAAAGCACTCCAGGGGTATATGCCTAAGGGGAGGGATGCCTTCGTGGAGGACATTTTAAAGGGAAACGGCCTCGTATCCACGTTGCACATGGGGGAAAACCACGAAAATGCTCATGCAGCCAGCCTGTTCGCGGGATTTGAACCTCGGACCGAATTACCAGTGTTCAACTATTTTTACCGCTAAGCCGCTAGTCGGCCTAGTAGGAGAGGGAAGACACCGTTAAAGACATTTATTTGAAATTTTCTAGATTTCACGTTACATTAGGGATAAATGAGGCAAATACCCATGCAGATAGACAGTTCGTTGTGGTTTAAATTAAACCCTTGTCCAACTACTACCATTCAGGTGACTCACCCCTCACTCGCTGGTGGGCTTTTAACTGCAAGCATTTCTAGAAAAGCATTTACAACTTTTTAAAAAAATATTATTTAAATCGGGTTTTCTTCAAAACTCGGAGAAATTCTGCGACGCAGTCAAAGAAAATGTTCAATTACCATTAATCTCAATACACCTCGTCGACAACGGAGAGAAAATTCCATTGTTTTGGTAATTTTTTCTGACACTAATATAAAATATAAAACTAATTCCTGGCATAGATTCGACCAAATTATATTCTATATTATGTGTAATATATTTTTGGATCCTAATGCAAGAATTAATTTAATTTTATTAGGAAGCTGTTAGAGAGGTAAACACTGGATGTCTGTCCACAAGGTCACACTCTAGAGTACTGAGAGGCCGCATGGCAATCTTCATCATTTCCCGGATGTACAGCTTGAGCAAAAGACAGGTTTACTTGAAAAATCCTTCACGAAGTCATTCTTTCTTTATGCAAATAGCCCTTCCGTGCTTTACCATAATCTAGAATAATCCTTACTCTTCTTTTTCCATCTTGCTAACCCGATAATCCACCTCCTCTTAAAGGCCAGCATGACATTGCGGAATAAGCTTTCCATATTCCACATCCTGAAGACACTGGGGATTTTACCTTGCAGCTCTCGGAGCAATACATCCGCGGTTTCGTATTCACAATGCAAACCGCCTTTGCATTGCATCCCGAGAGTGGTACGGGATAGCATTTGCTGATACGATTGGAATATTCAAAATATGATAAAGCATTCAAGGGCTTAGTGCTTAAAGGAAGAGAAGTTTTCATGGTAGACTTTTTAATTAAAAACCGTCTCGTATTTACGTTACACATTGGGAAAACCACGAAAATGCTAATGCAACTGATCATTTGAGGGAAATTCAGTCCAGCTCTAATTATCATTATTTATCGGTGTATGGCTCGACTGCTGGTGCACCGAAGTTGCCGGTAAATATAGAGCAGCCTACCTGGTATAGTTGGTAATAATGCTGATTGCAACACCGATTGGCCTGGATTCGAATGTCGGAGATAGCATGGATGTGAGTATATAGTGTTTGTGAGGTAAGGCGGAACTCAAAATATACGGCAAGTCGAATGTCCTGTTGAGAGGTTATGGTAGGGAAGAGGGGTGGGAGACCTCGGACCGTCCCTAGGGGTAGTTTTCTCAAAATTGGGGATGCACAGTTAGAGCGGAGGGACCTTTTCCCTGTACGACCAACGATTAAATTTGTGTTTCTCGCTCACTTCTACCTCTAACCTGGTAAATATAAGCATTTTGCCAGGAAGTTCCCGCGCAGAAACAAATAAAATCATACACATGGGTTATCGTCACGGTGCATGAAGCGCTGGATTGCCCTGGTAAAAGCACTGCATTTATAAATTTTTTTAAATATTAATTAAATTTACTATTCTAAATAACTTTTTAAGAAGATCTTATGGAAATAAAGTAGCAGTTTTACAGATAACACGGGAGTAAGATGGGTAATTTAAGTTGTATGTGAAAGAGAAACAGACCAATGCAATATCTGATAAAGATGGCTTTTCTGAAAGTCAACTAGCTGTCACAAAATGGCCTAAAATTCTTACAGCAAAGTAATAGCAGCTGTGTTACTTGGCCGTTAGATTGGTAATATCACTGAGGACTGGTTTTCTGATCAGAGGCCGAAAGTTCCTCAGAACAGACTGCTAATAATAATTTTCATCATAGCTGTCATGTGTAATGTAAAAACAAGCAAAGTTTCCTTAAAATATACTCCACGAACGCATCCATTCGATACAGAGATAAGTCTCGCGTGCTTTACAATATTCTAAAATAACCGTATTCATATATATTTTCGATCTTCTTTTATGCGAGCAGCTGAAAATCCTTCTCTTCTTTAAAGTCAGCATGTATCATATCGGTATTCTTCGTGGATAACTTCAACTTCGTATCTACCAAATCTTCAAAATGCTGGATGAGTTTTCCTTACAACTCTTTACGTAAGACCGAGGTAGTTTCATAGCTACAAACACGAACTACGTCGGGTTTACGTACTAGAGAGGTATGGCATGGCATTTGGTAGTGGGATTAGATTACTTAGGTCAAGATAAAGCTCTCGAGGTATTAAAGAGACGGAAGTCTTCACGTAAGAAAATGGGCTAGTACTCATGTTTGATGTACGGCAAACTATGAAAACTCCCAATCAGCCGGCGCGTTTGTCAGGATTTCAGCCCGGGTCAAGCTAGCAGTGTTTAGAAGTCTATCACTCGAAAGCCAGTGCACGGAACTTGCTGGTAAAGGTAAAGAATTTGCGAGGAGGTTCCAACCAGCAGCAAATAAAGCTTTCATCCTTGTTGGAAGGGCATGATAGCCCACGAACAGAATTAAATTTATAAAATTGTCAATAGCAATGTAACTGATCATTCTAGAAAAGTTTTATACTATATAAGAATAATATAGCATTTTTACAGATGATTCGTGGAGTGAGATGGAGGCATTTCAAATTTCTTTAACTTCGGAAGAGAAACGCACCAATGTAAAATCTGATAAAAAGATTGCTTTCGCGAAAGCCAAAAGTAACTGTCGCAAATTAACAAATAAGATGCATCCATTAAATTTATTATTACATTTACATCTCAAGTATTGTTTTGATAACTATGTTTGTTAGTTAATAAGATCTATAATGGTATTATTTGCAACACAGTTGAATACAAAATAATATCTCAACACATAACAGAGAGAAAGTCACAGTGGAATTTCGCCATAGTTCTGCTTTGAAATACTCTCAACTTGATATCCGTCAGGACATTTCGTCGACGACAACAGACAAAGACCTTTCATTATTTTGCTAATTTTTTCTGAGCCTGATATTTATAACAATAATAATCCATGGTATAGATTCAACCAAATTATATTAAGTATTCTGTGGAATATTTCTTTCTCTGCTTGGCCTTAATTAATGCAAGAATTAGTTAATCTTTCTTAGTTTTGCTTTATTATGTGCTCCGCCATTAGGCATTACACGGAAAGGGAGGGATGCCCCGAGGAGGTCTTTTTTAAGGGAAATTGGCTCGTATCCACGTTACACATCGGGAAAACCACGAAAACGTCCACGCAGCCAGCCCGTTTGCCGGGACTCGAACCTCGGATCGAACTACCAGTATTCAACGATTTTATCGCTCGGCCACTGGTGGGCCAACCTTTCTTAGTTGGCTTTTAAAATTGTAATATCAATGAGATCTGACCAGAGGCCGCAAACTCCAGCGAACACACTGGTGGTATTAAATTTCGCCTTTGTCGCCAAATATAACGGGAATGCAAGTAATCTTAAAATGTCTTCAAGAAGGGATCAGTTTCAAAGACAGATAGATCTTGCGTGCTGTACCATACTCTAAAGTAATCGCATCTGTACACTGTCGATCTTCTTATTCAAGTAAGCTAAAATCCATCTACTCTACGTCTCAGAACGGCATTCTTGGTGAGAAACTCCAACTTTGCAGCTTCCAAATCTTCAAAATACATGATGAGTTTTCCATACAACTCTTTATGTAAAACAGAGATGATTCTGTAAATACAAACAGGAACCAGCTCGGTCTTACGTAATAGAGTAGTATGGATGGCACTTCGTGGTGGGATTAGATTGCATACGTTAACACAAAGCACTTCAGTTCTTTAAAGAGAGATAAGCCTTCGTATAAGAAGACGGGGTGGTACTCGTGTTACACATACGAAAAACTATGAAAATTCCCAATCAATCAACCGGTTTGCCGAGATTTCAGCTCAGGTCGAGTTACCACTGTTTTGGGGCTTACCATTCGAAAGTCAGTGCATGGGCTAGCTGGTAAACGTAAGAATTTTAATAGAAGATCCCCATCCAGCGACAAATAAAACCTTAAATGGTGTTGGAAGAGCATGATTGCTGAGGGGCATGAGTGAATTTACAAAATTGTTAACAGTATTGTAAATGAGTATTCTAGAACACTTTTATACCAGACGGTATAGAAATAAAGTAGCAGTACAGATGACTCCGTGAAAAAAGATGAGGAATTTAAAGAATTCTTTACCATATTTCTATATAAAAGAGTAACATACCAATGTAAAATCTCGTAAAGATGGCTTTTCTGAAAGTTACTAACTGCCTCAAAACGAAGTATACGATGGATTCACGTTTTAGGCATTGTTCTGATAACCGATCTGTTTTTCGTTAGTTAATAACATTTATAATGATATTATAGGTTAATGCAAAGCATCGACTCAGCCTATAACACGGAGAAAATTCAAAGTACAGCAGTACCTACGTATAGGTCTGCACTGAAGTACGCCAGACCTGATATACGTCCTGTTTGGATGTGAAAGGTTTTGTTCATTATACGACATTTACTTGGAATACGACTCGAGCTGAGTCTGGATTGTGAGCACTACCCTTGTTTACGTCTTTCAAGACGCAGGCTAAAATACCGGTTATCAGGGGCTTCACTGCTCGGTCACGGTTGGACGTTTCGTTGCAAGCATTGATCGGAAAGCTTTTAATTTTTTATGGTAGTTAAATCTATTTTTCTTTCAAACCTCGAAGAGGTTCTGAGGGGTAATCTAAGGAATTGCTTAATTTCTATTAATTTAAGAAGCTGCTTAATTACCATTTGTCTCAGAACATTTCGTTAACAACGGGAGGAAAAGACGTTCATTGCTCTGTTAATTTGTTTTGAGCCCGATATATAACACAATAATAATTTCTGGTACAGATTCAACCAAACTGTTTTCAAAACCCAGCGAACAGGTTAGATACATGGGATTCTTTCTGGGTTTTCTCAGGTGAATATTAGCCAGTTTCCCTAAAACGTCCATCACGATGGTGACATAGTAGTACATGCCTTAGTCAGGCAGCACACCTCTGCTTGTCTGGAACCTAACCTAATCGTTATCCTATTAAGATCATCTTGATATGCATTTATCTGATAATCCAGATCTTCGTTAATGTCAACATCATTCATATTCTGGATTTTACAACTTCCGTATCCTCAAAACACGTCGGTGATTTTGTCTTACAACTTTTGGTGTAATACGAGAGAAGTTCTGTAACTATAAACACGAACTCCCTTTGTATTGCACACGAAGAGTGGTATGGCATGGCACATGTTGTTGAACCGAATTACTTAAACTACGACAAAAACCTTCGAGGTCTATGCATTTAAGGAAAGGTGAAACTTCATTTAAGAATACTGGCTCTTACTCACGTTATACGCCGGCAAAACCATCAAAATTCCCAAGCAGTTCGCCAGGATTTGTGCCGGGGGTCGAACTACCAATGTTTAGCGATTTATCAATTGAAAGGTAGTGGGCCTGCTTTCTGGTTAAAAGTACGAATTTTACCAATAAGTATCCAACCAACAACAAACAAGACTTTAAATGGTGCTGTCATGATGATGGAAGCGCATGTTTGGCCAAGAGGAAAACTGCATTTATAAACTTTGTCAATAGCAATTAAATTGACTATTATAGGTAACTTTCATTCGAGAGCGTATAGAAAAAAAACGTTGCAGTTTTATAGATGATTGATTCTATTAGTAAAACTGATAATTTTTTCAATTCTTTACCTAAGTTCTAACTGGAAGGACATGCATATTTAAAATTTGATAAAAAATGACTTTTTTAAAAGCTCACTTTCTGTGTCAAATTGCCATATACGATGGATGCATTAAATTTAATTTTGTATACAGTGGGTACAAAAAGTATTTGCACACATACATTTTTGTTCGCAATTTATAAGAAAATGCATTAATAAATACAAAAATTGGCATTTAAAAAATAGAATAAGCCTATTCATTTAAATTAATTACAAAAAATACAATAATATTAATAATAAACATTTTTTGCAACAATATTAAAATAGCTTATGTCAAAAAAAGTATTTGCACACTCAACTCAACTCTAGCAAATTTGCATTTTATGCTATTATTTGACAATCATCCCGCAGTAAATAATATATGTAAGACGACTATAAAAGGAGGTGTTTTCGAAATGTTATCAGTTGATTGCCGATTCAAATTGTAATGGCACCTAAGAAATCTGAATTGTCGATTTCATTGCGAGAAAATTTTTTTTTCTCTACGTGAAAATGGCCTAAGTTATCAAGAAATAGGTAAAAAAGTAAATGTTTGCTTCTCTACTATTTGGTATGTTATAAAGAAAGAGGATCTACATCAAATAACTTGCGCTCTGGACGCCCAAAGAAACTTTCACTGCGAATGAAGCGAAAAATCATAAGAGAAGCATAAAAAAATCCATTTGTTAGTGCAATTACTTTAGCCAATGATGTCGCTTCAACATCTGGAGTTCAAATCTGTGCCCAAAGTGTTTGAAATGTCCTGCACGATGCACACATTTATAGGAGATCACCAAGGAAAAAACCTCTCCTAACTGAACGAAACAGACTGAAGAGACTTGAATTCGCTAAGGAATATATCAATAAGCCAATCGATTTCTGGAAAAATGTCATATTCTCCGAGAGTGAGTTCAATATTTTTAAATCAGATGGCAGAAAATTAGTTTGGAGAAAACCTTGTGCTGCTTTTCATACCAAAAATGTGTTACCTACAGTTAAACATGGAGGAGGTTCTGTTATGATTTGGGGGTGCATGGCTAGCAAAGGAATTGGTAGTTTGTGTTTCATTGATGGGAATATGACAGCTCGAACCTATATTGATGTGTTGAGAGATAACTTGCCACAAAGTGCAATAAAATTTGGTATCAGTAATTCGTACTATTTTCAGCAAGACCATGATCCCAAGCACACTGCCGGTATAACTCGTATGTGGTTGCTTTATAATGTACCCAGAAAACTTGCCGCTCCACCACAATCCCCAGACTTAAATCCTTTGGAAAATCTGTGGAATTCTTTGGATTTAAAAATAAGAAAAAGGAAGATTTCAAGCAAATCTGCCCTTAAACAAGCCCTTATTGAAGGGTGACCGAATACTGAGCCTACTGTTACAGAAAATTTAATTAAATCAATGCCAGCAAGATTACAAGCAGTAATAGATGCTAAAGGCATGCATACTAAATATTAGTTATTTGAAATTTGCTTATATATTTTATTTCTTTTGTATTCATGCAGGTGTGCAAATACTTTTTTGATACGAGATATTTTAATTTTGTTACAAAAAAGCATTGTTATTTATATTATTGTAATTTTTCTGTTTGTTTTGGATGATTAAACTTATTCTGACTTGCCAATACCAATTTTTTAATTTCTTAATGCTTCTTTTTATGAATTGCAAACAAAAATGTAGGTGTGCAAATACTTTTTTTACCCACTGTAAATGTATAAGGTATTATTCTGCTAACTATATACGTTAGTTAATAAAGTCTATAATGGTATTATTGGCGACGTTGATTAATGCAAAACATCATGTGATCACATAACAACGAGAAACTTCCAACTAATTGCAGGCAACATATACAAAAAACACAATAGGTTTAGGCATTGTATTTATATTTATGGAAATGCAGAGTGAGTACGAGGGATTAGGATATGGCTGAAGATCATTAAACAAAGTAGTACTACATAGTCATAAACAACGATAAAATTTAGTAAGCTTTTCAAGTAGTCCCATGATTGAAAATCTGGAATTACATTCGAAGAATTAAAGATATGTTTTGATTTTCACTTTCTTTGCTATTTTTTGGTTGTAAGAATTGAGCAAAATTCATTTAACACATTTTTTATATTAGATCACACAATGTTTCTCCTTAAATTCTAATAAACACAGCCATGCATCGTAAGGAAGTGCTTAATTTAATCCTCCTTTTTTACCATAAATAACAGGCTTTTTCATTATCAGCCCCCCCCAAAAAAACCATTTTGCTGAGTTGCAAAGATTACTTAATATATAACATGAATCTTTATATATAAAAATTAAATCATTTCAAGTTTTATGTGAAATGTATCTTTACTTGGAATCTAATGCAGCTTTGTTACTTCGCCACAAACAGTCCTTAAACTGGTGGTCCACAAACTTAGTGGTCCACAAACAGTCGACGACTAAATCTGCTCAATATAGGTATTACTACCAAATGCCAACGAATAGACTAGCTACATGGCATTCTTTCTGGATTTTCTCAAGAATAATATGAATAGTAGCAGTTTCTGTTGTTCTTTTACGAACGTATACTCCCACATAGTCAGACAATACATTCGCACTTTGCTGGAATCTATAATAATGCCACTCATGCGATCTTGTTATGACGGTACTCGACAATCCAGCTCCTCGTTAAGCTCAGAATGATTCAGCTTAGTAGTCTGGACTTTCAGGTCTCCAAATCCTCAAAACAGTTGGCGACGTTTTTCCTTACAACTTGTGGAGTAACACGACGATATTCCGCTTTCCTAAACACGGATAGTCCTCGTGGTACCGCACGAGAAGTACGGCATGGGTCTTGTTGGTTCTTTGGAATTATTTAGATTATGGTAAAGCACTCGATGGCTATACTCCTTACGGAAAGAAAGCCGTTTTGAAGGGAAACTGGCTTGTATTTATGTTACGCATACGAAAATTTACATGCAGGCAAGCCCGGTCTCTGAGATTTCAGCGCAGGTCAAACTACCAGTATTAGGTGGTTTCATCGCTCAGTCGCTGATGGGCTTGGTTGCAAGTATTGAGTGGAATGCGTTCCATAACGTTTTTAATATTTGTCAAGTGCATTTTTCTTTCAAAATACGTATAGATACTGCGGTCCAGTCTAAAAACACTGATTTATCGTTAACCTTAGGGTACGTCATAATCAAGCGGGAGAGTGATTGTCTGACTGTGTAGCTAACCTTTTTCGTAGCTCGAAATATATTACAATAATTATTCCTTGTATATCTTTGGCAACTTCATTTAAAATATTAAGTGAAATATTCCGCCACTCATCTCGTAATGGAGCCATTAACCTTCTGACCGCAGGTATAAAATTAATAAAAGTGTAAAAAAAGAATTAAAAAAAAACTTTCCATCTTATGAAACTGACGGCAGTTGTAATACTAGTTTCTGTCGACGCAATAAGGAAGTTCCCAGAGTATATTCAGTATGAAAGGTCAATGCGTAATTTACGGACTCCGCGTTTTCGGAGGGTTAGTTCAGCTTTGTTATTTAGGTGATGTCCCGCCAGCTGCCGAATCGTTGCTCACTGGTAAACCGACTCGGGTTCAAACTGCAGCAAACAGCGGGGGCTGCATGGGAATATTCGTAGTTTTCCTTATATGCAAAGTGAATACGTTACAAATTTTCGTATAATATCCTCTGTGAAGGTATCCTTCCTCATAAGCATATAGCATTCCTGGGTGCTTCATAAGGATTTAAAATAATCCTAATTATAATATGGTTATCTTGTCACGCACCGATAAACAGGCTTTTCTATAATCTCAAGCATGCTTCAGATCGATACTCTGTGCTAAAAAAAAATTTACAGTTTCTATGTCCTAAAAAATGTTGGGAATTTTTCCTTACGAGTTTTGGAGTAACGGAGAAGCTGTTCTGAAGTTACAAACACAACGCAGTAGTACACTCCGAGAGTGGTATATATTTTCCGAGAGTGGTACATACTTTCTGGTGGATCTGTGTTATTTAGATTACGGTAATGTACACAAGGGCTTTGTGCTTTAGCATACTTTAGCATAGTCTGGGTTATGAATGAAGCCTTTTCATGGAAGAAAAGGAGAGTTCCTTCCTTCCATGAAGGCTTCACTCTTTGAACTTCATGGAGTTAAAAAAGGTAACCATCGTGGAAGTTTCTTTAACGAGAACTGGCTGCTTATTGTCGTTACACATGGTGAAAAACACGAAAATGTCCTTGCAAGTATCCAGAACTTCAGCCGGGTAGAGCTACCAGTGCTCAGCTGTTTCACCGCTGAGTCGTTGGTATTCTTTTGATTGAGGAAGCGCAGTCGAATGAATTTAATAATTTTGTTCATATCAGGTAAATCACTTTTTCTTGGAGACTCGATACTGCTGCGGAATCTAAGAAACTGCTTAATTTTCATAAATTTAAAGAAACTGCTTTATTACCTTTAATCTTAGGACACTTCGCCAACAGGAGGGGTAAAAACGTCTCCTTAATACTTTTCTTGTGCTGCTAATTTTTTTTCTAAGCCTTATGTACAGTATAATAATAATTCCTGGTACACATTTGATTTTGTTTTTATGTGAAATATTTCCCCATTTGGATATTAATGCGACATTTAGTTCAGCTTTGTTAGGAGGCTGTTACAGCGGTAAACACTGGATGTCTGCCCACAACGTCCCATTTTAGCGTACAGACCGGCCATACGACAATTTTCATCATTTTGCGCATGTGTAGCTTGAGCAAAAGAAAGCTTTCCTTTAGAAGCTCCCCCCCCCCATATCGAGTCGGTTATGCAAATAGCCCTCACGTGCTTTATCATACTTTAGAATAATCCTGACTCTTCTTTGGAGATCTTGCTAATCCGATAATCCACCTCCTCTTAAAGGCCAGTATGACTCACTGCGGGACCAGCTTTCCATATTCCACATCCTGAAGACACTGGTGATTTTACCTTACAGCTCTCGGAACAATACATCCGCGGTTTAATATCTAAAACACAAATCGCTTCTGCATTGCATCCCGAGAGTGTTGCGGCATAGCATTTGTTGATGCGATTGGATTACTTAAAATGTGATAAACACACGAGGGCTTAGTGCTTGAAAAAAGAAGTTTTCGTGGTAAGTTGTTTTAATTAAATCTGTCTTGTACTCATCTTACACATGGGATGGATAGATCCCACCTTACACACGGGATCCCGCAAATGCTTTAGATGCTTTTGCATCCATTGAATGCTAAAGTAGCTAATCCATTTGCGGGCAATTCAGTTCGGGCCGAACTACCAGTGTTTACCGAAGTAGGCTTGAGTGATAATGCATTGGACTTGCTGGTAAATATAGAACCGCTCAGCTGGTATAGTGGCTAGTGACGCTCATTGCCTTACCGATGATCCCGGGCTCGAATCTCAAAAAGCATGGATGTAAGCATGCAGTGTCTACGCAGCAAGTGGGTACTCAAAATATACGTCAAGCCAAAAACCCTCTAAAGAGGTTGGTGGTCGAGAAAGAGGGTTGGGAGACCTTGGACCGCCCGCGGGTTGTTTTACCTCAAAATTGGGGGTAAAAGTTAGAGCGGCGGGACTATACCTGTACCACTGATGGTGAAATTTTGGTTTCCCGCCCACTTCTACCTGTAGCTGGTAAATATAGGAATTTTGACTGGACGTCCCTGCGTAGTAACAAATGAAATAATACACAAATCTTCGTCACGTTCCTGGGTGTGCACAATAGTCCAAGAAAAGAACTGCGTTTATAAATTTTTGAATATTAATTAAATTTACTGTTCTAGATAACTTTTTTAGAAGATCGTATCGAAACAAAGTAACAGTTTCACAGATGACACGGGGAGTAAGATGGAAAAATTTAAAAATTCCCTACCTTAATTTGAATTGGAAGAGAAAAATGCGAAAGTTTAATTTTAAATTAGGTAAGAAACAAGCAAAGATTTTAAATAAAAGTCTGTCAATTTTGGAGGTTATTTTAGGATCAAAATATTTTTGCATAGCTTGGGAGAGGGTTTTGTTCTTGATTGCATTTTCAGATGACCGCCAAAATCTGTAGAGTTTTATTTCAAATCTACGTCAGAATAAGACAGTGTTTTTGCCTAATTTTAAATTCAGTTTGTAAGTTAGATAAGAATTTTGAGATATAAATCTCTAGAAAGTATTATTTTTAAGAATGTATTACCTAATTTACAGTCGAAGGATATACAGAATTTAATTTTCCATTACATTTACAAGAACTGAAGTCGAGCATAGAATTCGCCAAAATCGTTTTTTTATTTAATAGATTAAGTCATTTTTCTTTACTTCAGTTGGGGCTTTTTTCCGCACCCTAGTTTTGGCGTTTTTTTCGCACCGTACCTAGTTAGGGCGCTTATTTCGCACCCTAGTTGGGAAAATTTTTTTCTCTACCCCAGTTGAGATTTTTTTCGCACCATAGTTGGAGCTTTTTATCGCACCCCAGTTATGGAATAAATATGAATTAAACGTTCATAGCTATATGTTGAGTAATATACTAAGTCCACAACTTGTTCAAAGGCTTACCCGCCTTGGCATTGATTCCTCTCAGTTTGTTTATTTGTGGAGAGCAGCTGACCTACCTACCTGCCCACATATGGCCCTGTGACTTAATTAGGCTGTATAGACATTAACACAGCACAGACAATAAAGTAGAATTCCCACAATTGATCGACTATTATTGATATAATTCATAATCTTTCTTGACAGATTTATCGGATATTGTCAGACGTTGTCTGACACAGTGTCATCAAAGTAAGGTAAAATCCATTCCCCGTTAAAATTTAAATTGTTTTGCAGATTGTCTGACAGATTATCGAAATCTATTCCATGTTAAAATTTAAATTTATGACAAAATCTTTCCTTACATCTTTTAAGAGGGTTCGGTCTCCATGACGTGTTCACCATCTCCAATTTCATTGCAGCTGCCGCAGAGGCCGGAGTTTTGAAGATTCAATCATTTAAAATATGCAGGAAAATGGGCACGACTCGTCGAAATTTGATTTCAGTCTATATCACTGTATGTTTGTTCCTTTTTTATTGTTACCAAAAATATTCATCTGATTTATCTAGGTGCTGAAATGTACTTAGTGGGACCTGTAACCATTCCTTTTGAAAGGAGATATACAAGAGAGAAAAAAAGTTCAATGTACTGTCGCTTCGTCTCAGGCGGCATTCCAAAGCATTCCGTAAGTATTTGACAAGAATAAGAACGTCTGAGAGGCCACTTCATACGTGTCCTGCTATTGGAATGTTCCTGTAGCCCAAGGTCCTTAAAGTAGGAATCATGAGTTGATTTTACTAAACTACTCTGTAGCCATTTACTCAGGAGAGTTTCATTACTGACTTGGAATGTACAACTTTCAGCGGAAGAAATGCACGTGTTCTCCACTGCAGTGATATGTCTGTTTTGTGATATCAGGGGTGCAAGAAAAATACCAGCGAAATTCTCCATACAATCGTCGCCACTGGCCGAGACAACGATTATTGTGTTTGTAGAATCTTCATATTATTGATGTGACAGATTACAGTTCATTTATGAAATACCAGCTGTTATCATGGCAGCTGCCGAGATCTTTTTCGTCATTCATTGCCACATTTACAAAATTTATCTTGAGCAAGATTTGCCGCAGACTTCTCAAAATTTATTTTTATATATCTTCATATATGCGTTTGAAGACTAGATGAATTGCGACAATTCTGAACAGCAAGATATTCAAATGAAATTGGTGAGCGAAAGTTCCTTTTCTTTCACTTCAAAATCAGACACGTTGGGTGAGGTTACATGAACATGGGTATGCACACGAGATCCATCTGCTTAAAGGGAGGAATGCATTCGTAGAAGGAAAATGGCTTTTATCGAAATTACACACGGGGAAAACTACGGAAACACCCATGCAGCCAATCTGTTCACTCGGGTTCGAACCTGAGGTGGACTACAGGAGTTATACGATCTTAATCACTCAGCCAGTAGTTAGTGACAATTACTTTCAGTCAGGCAGTAACAAATACTTTCAGAAATTATTCCTACGATAAAAAAAACCCTATTGCGTGGCTTCAGAAAAATAATTATAAACATGTCTAGAAGTCAATACATAGGAATGGAACTAGCCGATATGAAGACGTTAAATCATCTTATAACTGATATGTCAAATTCACTCCTAACTGCCCACCATGACGACACCATTACGGACATTGTCAAGTCGTGCAGCGTACCTACCATCGAATTCGATTTTGTGAGGCAAGACGTTAAATATATCATTAAGACCTGCTCAAGCCCCACCTCCATATCGGAAAGCCACCCGGATTTTGATGGCGTCTAGAGGTCAATACCGAAAGCTTTCCTCTTGTAAAGGTAGCGAAATTCCCAATTCACTAAGCATAGAAGGAAGATATACGAACTGAAGTCTGGTCCGCCATGGAATTTACCTGAAGGACAATATTTAGGAGTTTGGTTCATATATATTATATACACCCAGAGCCAAGACTGTCCGAGTACAGATCTCAGCCAGTGTAATAATCGGCCCTAGGGGATAATGTGAAGAAGGGCTGAATATGGTATTGAGAGTAGAAGGGCTGAATAATATATCATTAAAAGCTGAGTTTATATATACAGTGAAAGCGTGTTTAAGCTTTATAAACCTAATCCGTAAAAGTGTTTTCTTCATTATATTTATTTTACTGATATAACAGAAATACAGAGAGTGAGCAAGACCTCAGTCTTTAAATTTTCTTTCGGGTTTTCTTAACTGTACATACATCACCATAATTTGACTATTATTCCATGATTTTACTATTATTATTTTCAGATTATATTCAATAAAAATGATAAACTTGAATAAAAAAGATAAAGATTCAATAAAAAAGATGTATCTTTAACAAAAAAGCATGGAAGACGTATACTTTATTTTTTGTACGTGTTTCCGTGTAATTTAAGAAAACGCGTTACAGGTGTTTATATCCAGCTCTGAATACTTATATAGAGAGATTTATTTCATATCCTTAATGAAGATTTATCCCATTACTATGGAAATGACATTGCTTTCAGAGTCAAGTTCCTTTCAATTGCTTTGCTTTAAGTACTCCGTGGCTGACATCTTTATTTCACATAATTGCCTGAATTAGACGCCCTATTACGAAAGCTTTGTTGTTGATAGCTTGCGCTTTAGACAAGATATTCCAACCGAATAAACTTCAGTTCACTCACTTGGCATTTTGCAAGTGTAGACGTCATACACACCATGGCGTGCCTATGAAATTGACTGTCAGTATGAGAGCGCATATAAGAATGAAAATTGATTATTCAAATATTATTTTAGAATTATTCTTTACGCTCAATTTAATACTCAGATACGGATCCAGGAAGGGAATTTTGACGTGAAAAATTAATGTTTTGTTTAGCGATGTCGTAAATGCAGAGTCAAATGAAAGCATCCATAGAATTTCTGCTGCGTTTAAAAGTGAAATCAGTTTACGATATGAAAACTCCAAAGCGTTTCTCGAGTATTTGATTGTTCAGAATCTTCTTTCCTGCATTTTTTTTCATGCTTAAAGTTCCCCAGTCGATACCATTAACAAGATTAGGAAATAACAGCTTCAATTTTGATGCATGCGCGGGTGAACTATGTTTACCCAAAACGACACCCTTTAATGTTCCCCCAAAGACATATCAGAGAAGACAGTGAGCGATTTGCTTAAGTACTTTCCCTTACTTTGGCACTTAGTCTGTTGGAATTTCTTAGACCTTTAAATATGTCGTTTCAATACCGTAGGGTTTAATAAGATAGTAGACAGTTGATATACAGGAAGAATTCTATTTCGGTATTTTTTTTCTTCTCTCTATTTGCTTTAATTATTTAGATATGAGGATATATTTATTACATTGTTTTAATTCTATTATATAAGATGATGTTTCTTAATGTTTATAATACGTTATTTCAAGAAAGAAGTAAATTAAATTCCAGCTATGAAAATAATCATTGTTCTCAAATGCAGTAATATTATTGATTCTAAGATACAATAATAATATGAAAATCGTATTTTTTATAATACAAGAAAGAAACATGTACTAATATTCAAAGATGATTTAATTATTAGTTTCTTAAATTATGCTTTAATTTGAAAGTCTCTTTGTTGTCAGGCGACTGCCTCTGTCTTTGGCTGGGGGTGGAATCCTGAAGAAGGCATGGATGCTTGTAAGTGTATATAGTGTGGCATGGGGGAACTTAAAGTAATGCTGAGCCTAAAGTTCACTAGATAGGTTGATAGTACGGGTAAAAAGGGTGACTGGTGACGGAGGGCGAGGTTACCTGATGTCTAACAAAGATAACCATGTGTAAGACGGTAGAAGAAACTTGGATCGGTCCCTTGTTTTATTATCCCTTAAAACTGGAATGGTGCTTGCCCTTTCTCATATGTGTAATCCAGTCGTCTCTTTGGTGCATTCAAAGTAAGGTTCTCGTTAATGAAAAACTAAATGATCGAATAGGTTCGATCATTCCCGAGGAATGCTTAGCTAGAAAAGTGTCCGGCTGTTGAAGGAACGAAACACTTTAATTTGTAACTAAGAAACATTTACTTGAAAATACAAGTCAAGGACAAATATTTTAAGTTCGTAAAAACATGAATATTTGCAGTCTCAAACGATTGAATCCTCCATACTTTATTTATTACTTTATTTAGTTTTGGATTATTTATTATTACTTTATTTAAGTTGAAAGTTGTCAGTCTAAAAGAAGGAATGTCTTTGTGGGGGACGTTTTAAGAAAATTGGCTCATGTTCACTTTACTAAGAGAGAAAGCAGATAATAGCAGATAAGCAGATTTAAGATTACCGTTCGGTCGCTAATGGACTCATCCAAACTGAAAATTTCAGAATTTTCAGACTGTATGAGATTTAAGGTTAAGTCTACTAATGTTAGATGAATGTTCTTCTTTAATCAACCAAGGAGGGTACCAGATGAAAGACGGGAGGATAAGATAACACTAATAGTTTCAATCCTGTATGAATCTGATCCAGTTACATGTCTCTTTTCATGGTTTTCTCCATGTGTAACTCAAACAACAGCCGGTTTTATTCCTTCGTAATAAACGACTTGCTATTTTTCTTGTAACGGGGGGTATCATTCATGTAGCGGGCCACACATATAACGGAGCGTATCATCCTAGTCTCGTCAGCAATAAAATCAGAAAGCTCCATCCTGACTCAGCTGTATACTGAACACTGTCCTACACCGGCTTATCTACATGAGTGCGGCCCTTAGAGACTCGGACCACTTCTCCTGTGTCAAAGTAGGCAATTTGAGACATTACTTACATAAATGTACCCTAACACGGGACATGTATCTCTCAGAAATGGAGAGCTCGACAAGTGGAAAATGAGAAAGGGCTAAAGGAAGCTCTCAAGGTAATTGCATATATTAATACTAATGCTAATAATATTTAGACCTTTTACACAGCACTTTACACTTAACTCAGAGCTGTCTATTGCGAAGTACGTTGCTCAGTCTCGGATGACGTTTAATCTGTAACAAGCATATTTGCTTCACATTCTCTAAACCGTTATTTTATAAATATTTGTATGAATTTTTATTTTGACACTTACATATATTCTGTAAAAAGTTCCTGTAATATCTAACACAATATGTGATTATATGAAACTGATGTAAATAATCATATAAATTGTGCAGTGAGACTTTTAAACTTATGATATTCTGTTCACTGATAGCAACACAGGATTCCAATATATTTTCTTCCAGAGCCTTGCATGCCCATGTAACTCAACAACAATTGTTTAAATTATATCGTAGTTCCCCCCATGTGTAGCGTTTACAAGTCAGTTCACCTTAGAAAAGGGATGGGCAAACGTTTTCGGTTGCGGGCCAAAAATCGAAAGAAAAAAGTTTGGCGGACCAAGATAAGTTTTTCTAAAATTTTAAAAACAATATACAAGCATTACAAGTTAAATGTATTAATGAGATGAATGAAATTCCAATTTCATTTTTAAAAGTTCCTTATATTGAGGTTCGAAGTGATATGTACTGATTCTCAGGAACGAGGCTAAATGCTCATTTGTCAGTATACTTTTGAAATAATTCTTTCTAAGGTTTATAGTTGAAAACACTTGTTCACATATATAAGATGAAGCAAATATAGCACTGATTTTCTGGGCGTGAGATGCTAAATTGAGAAACTTACTTTCGATAATGATTCGTAAAACTCAAACTTTGGCATATTTAGAAACAACTGCTTGAGATGATTGTTAGATTGCAAATCAATTAATTCAAGCTGCAAACGTGACCTCACTGCTTCACAATTTATGTTGAAAGCCATAGTAAAATATCAGTTCTGTTTGAATAGCACTGCGTTCGAACCCAAAATGCAGTTTTTTCAAGCCATCTTTATAATTCTTAAGCTTCTTTTCATTTACTGTATTTCAAATTCATTTGTGTTGAATTTAACCTTAATATTTCTATTCATTTGTATTGAACTTAACCACGGGAAATGAGACCAGTCGTTCTTGCTAGATTAAGAGTTTTATTAAGAGTTTTATTAAGTTTTAAGTTAAGATAATTAAGTTAAGATTAAGTTTTTCTAAGAGGTCTAATTCACCTATATTGGATTCTCATATATCTTCTCGAGAAAGAGATAACTCTTGCTGGCGCCAATATACAGCTATAACTAACAAAGAACTTCCGCTTTTAACACTTTGCCGATTGAAAGCTGTCTGTGCTTGCAATTTACGTCGATTTATGTTTTGTAGAAAAAAGTAGAGAAAGTAAAAAGATCATCAGTCCTTTGAAAAAAGGGAAGGAAAATATATTTAAACAAAGTACAAAAGGAAATGGATATATAATATATAAATATATATTTCTTTTAATTTTGCCTCGGAGCGGCAAATTAAAATTCTATCCGCGGGCCGGATGGAAACTTCCGGTGGGCCGGAGTTGGCCCATCCCTGCCTTAGAAAGTCCTGTACGAAGGCATCCCTCTCCTTAGGCAGATAGCCCTAGTGTGCTTTACCATAATCTACTAAACCAAATCAAACCATTCCCCAGACCCTCCAGGATCTAAAAAATGCACTTTCAGAAAAGTAGCGTACAGTTCTACAAGATCAAAAAGTCTATGAATTCTATGAAATTAAGATGCGAGGCGTACTTTTCTGTCAGAGGTGACCACACACCATATTAAAGAAAGATTACTTTATAATAGTTTTTAAATGTCCATAAATTTGACTTAAAACTCAGAATTTTGACATTAACCAGCTATCAAAGACGGTATTTTGTACTAACTAATGCTTTTGTACGAATTGTGTCAACCATTTTTCGATAAGCGTGAGGTATTTTTTCTCTCTCATTATATTTAATATTGACGAGCAAAGTAATTATAAATGCACTAAGGAAATTCATGTTTTGTGTTAAACGTATACTGTGAAGAAATTGAAATAATAGGAAAGTATAGATTCTGATAGTTAGCAGACCGTTCAGTTTTTGAAAAACAGAAGTTTTTACGGAAAACGTGCATTCAAATGCAAGCAAAATTTAATGCTTCTAAATCCTGAAAATCCTTTAGATTCTTGAAGATCCAGAATACAATATAATTTAAACTCGAAATAATATTACCTCAATTCACAGATTCAAATAATGTTAGATTGTCGCTAAAGGATGTAACGGTTTAGGTGGTCAGTAGAAATTCGATATCGAACTCATTTATAAAGAAGCCAGGTGTCTTGGATCCCAACGTAACGAGTTAGCTGCGAAGCTGAAAACATATTTCAAGCTCTTTGCGCATTTTCTGAAATCTGCCTGTCAGTGCTTCCTGCAAATCGAAGCAAATATAACTTACGTTTTTATCTCCTTCCGCATACAAACTCATGTACATGGATAGTGAAAATGAGCATATTTTATAAAAAAATATATAATTCAAATGAGTTACTGTTATTCCCTTGTCTGGGCAGTTGTCATACTGGAGCAGTATTTGATAATGATGATGAATGAAGTATTTATGAACGAATTAGATGAAATATTACTCTAACGCTGGCTATCGTATAGTTGTTAAGCAGTACAGAGAATAATGAAAGAAAACTATTAGACTAGCCGGGCTTTTGAATTTAACTTTCAGAAAAATGAGCAGCAAACACATAACGAAATAATGATAAAAATAACATAGAAATTTCTATTGATAGAAGCATGTGCTCTTCATGGAATAATATGCTATTTATCTAATTTATTAATGCATTATAGCATATTAAACACCGGCACTTAAATAAATCTTGTAAATTACGTTTCTTATTTAAATTAATAACTATAATAAATAAATCGCTTATGCTCCGGATAGTTATCATATTCATCCATTAAAAATTGATCAAGTTATTTATTACATACTTTGTATGCAGAAAGGATATTAGGAAACAGTAAAATCTTAATTAGCTTAGCTGTTTTTTATTATCATCGTGTATTCATTACAATAAACACATTTGTTTACTTTTATACATTTGTTTGAAACTTACCATTGCAGCGATTTTTCTGCGAGCTAAGCTACCAGAGCCTATCTGTTAGCTTTCGTACTTTTTCCGTACTTTTTTTTTTGTACTGGTCTTTCTTAATACTTTTTTCTTTACAGGTTCCGGATATTTCATTCAACAGCCGAAAAACTAATTCGAATTCTTTTAGATTTCCTCAAAATTAGAGTAGTCGTTGTTAAAGCAATTTGAATAAAATTTCAGAACACACTTGGTTTTCTTTGTGATTAATAATTTAGCATTTTTGATGTAGAGTTATATTAATTTCATTTTGTGATCATTTTAATAAGCTTTAAAGCATCTTTAATTAAGTGGCAAAGTGGCAAAAGTTCAAGAGTTTCTGTTGACGTACTGGGGTCATGATAAGGGGACATTCTTAACACAAACGTTTCTGTAGTGCAAAAGAATGCCTTACGCTAGGTTTCACTGTTTAGTTTTAATTGTATAATTAGCAGCAGTTTTTTTAACTTTCTAACTTCTAAGCTCTAATTTTTTAAATCTCTCTAATTGTTATTTTAATTGTCTTTCGAAGGCTAAAGCCGACTTCTGCAAACAGAATAGTAATTTGTGCACTTACTGTAAAGAGAGAAAGGTTTTTCTAATGAAACTGGATCATCTTGCGAATTAAAATCGGAATAAAAGGACATGTTTACTTTACTTTAGAGCTAATTTCCTCATCGATTTAAAGTTTCATTTCCTATCACTGCTTATTAGTGAAATCCTTCTTATCCTTAATAGGTTAAATTAGATTATTTGAATTCGGGAAAACACACAAAAGTTATTTGCCCAATGGATGTCCTGCCTTATCGGAGGGCTAACCATGAAAACCAACAATCTAGCCAGCACGTTCGCTTGGGATTGAACCTGGGATTGAACTCCCAGTATTCAACAGTCTTTAACCTCCCTCTCAGATACTTTTTTTGCTTCTTAATTTTTAACTGTATTTATCTACTATTTTTGTAAGATTATTTTCTTTAGCATTAAATTATTGTACAAATGCTGCTATTTTTTTTTGCATTATCTTTCTGAGAAAAATGTCGGGAGTTTCTCAAAGTAAAAACTGTGACTTAATTCTTTCGAAATTTAAAAATTTGAGTAATTTGAAAAATATACGTTTTTATAAAAATCGAAAACCTGCCGAAGAGGAAATAATATTTAAGCAAATAATAATGTGTAACAAGAATCGTCATAACAATGAGTAAATTTGACAGACTACGGTTCTGAAGGTTAATTAGACATTATAGTCTTGCTACATTTCTAAATATTTTTAGCCCAAAGGGGCAGTTTGCCCAGAAGGACTATTAATTTCGTTTTGGCATTTTGCGTTGGTTCACTATAAAACGGCGTTCCACTTTCCAAATTGTTGCCACCAAATACTAGAGACCTACCTTATATTTAAAGAAATTAAATAATGAAGAATCTGCATGAACGTATGTGTGTTTCTCGCACTGCGAAAAAACAATGGTACCTGGAGACATCAAATTTTGAATAACATAGTCCTCCACTCGAATATGGGCATGTGGAATCCGAAATTTGGAATTTGGTTTACTATCTATTTCATATTTTGTAAAACGTGAATGAATTTATGATTAACAAACTCAACGATTTCAAAGCGAGGAACGGCAAAACTGTAGGAAAAAAAAAATATTTTATCTCCAACGCGCGAGACTGTGTATCGGAAATTCTATAGATATGCTCTTTTAAAATTAATTTGCGACATTGCTGTTGAATTGAATTTGATGGTTTAAGTGCGAAGAACATGATATTTAATAAATAAGAATAACACACAAAACGTTAAAAAAACGCCCCTTTGAGTGCAACATAAAATCTGAAAGCTTTTAGAATTTTTTTAAAAATTTTATTTCCAGTGTCAGAGAATAAGACAAACATTATACAAATAAAACAAAATTCTGAATGCATATAATTTAAAAAGTCAATATCTCATCATTTGACTTCTAGGCGTTCCAATACCTCTCCACCTCAGAGGCTCCACGCTGCGCCCGGCATCAACTGATGTGGGTCCTGTCCAATTTTCTGCAATTAAGCCGCAAAGTAGTCAGTTTGGTTGGTAAGAATACCAACACAACAGAGATGGCTCTCCAAGCAATCGTGACCGGTTTCAAGCCTAAAAATGGTCACAGCTATTCCTCGTGGTTTGTCTGGTAATTTCCTTTCCAAGATGTTCCTCCAGCTCTTGGCTGAGGATACGCTTCATAAGTGCACCGTTCCATTTCTGCTTCAGGAATTGACGAATGTATAATTTTGCAGAATGGTAAGAACTATTAAAACTGCAAATTGCTGTCGCAAGATTTATGTGAATTACTGCCACATAGGACTAAACGAAATGCTTATTTTACGTTCATGTGCTCTTCCCAGAGTTTATTTACTTAGTATAGGTTCTACCGTATCGAACGGAACTTAAGTCATTACATATGATAGCCTAGGGGACAAGTCATAGATGAAGTAAAGATTGCACCAAGTCGAAAACTTCTTGATCTCCGATCTCCGATGGTAAGAACAATTTGTAGATATCTTTTGAACAATTTCTGTACCTTTTTTTGCAAGTTTGTCTGCCTGATCGTTACCATAAAGGCCACAATGACTGGAAATCAATTGTAGTACCATTTCTTTTATCCCTAGTCTCAGTTTCCCTAAAAGAATTCGGCATTCAAGGATTTTCTTGGAGATTGGACAGGCCCCCTGATTCAATCACCTATAGTGCCTCCCTGAGTCCGAGAAGATGACTGCTTTGTCACAACTGAAATTTGGGGCATTATTAATCTGTCTTAGAGTCACACAAACAGCCATTACCTCGCCATCAAAAGCCAGTGTCCGTGCGCCCGTGGGTATGTAAAACGAAAACTGGGCGGAAAAAATTCTCCGGCCGGCATTTAGCGAACCTTCAATAAATGAACCATCCGTATAGATGTGAAATTAGTCCGGTTACGATGCTATGGTAAATACCTGATATAATTGCTTACCTTGAGACGAGTAGCCGACGTCCCGACCTGTGTATTTGGCAGTTAAGCTTTCTAATGGTGTGAATATAGCATCTGAATTCTCCTGTTGGAGCCAAACTAACAAGTGGAAGGTGGATATTGTTGTTTTCTGTATTAAATACTCGAGATACTGAAACCCCGCAAACAGAGGTTGGTAGAAATTGTTAACTCTTAGGTTGTACTACAAGAGATAGCTCTAATAATCCTCTCAATTAAGTTTTAACTCTTATCTTTGTTGTTGACATTTCTGTAGATTTTTATTTAGTGCAAAGGCAAAAATCCGCCAGCGAAAGGCAAGGTTGAACAAATGAAAATAATTAGATAATTACGAAGTTTAGTTGTAGGGGTAAAGCACTCTAAACAGTTCTTGCAAGTAACGAAACAACAGTTAATTGGTTAATGAAAAACGTAAAAGATCTATTTGCCTAAGCTAAGGAATACTTTCGTGGAGGAATTTAAGAGAAAAACCTGGCTTGTATTTGCATTACACTTCGGGAAAACTAAGAAAGCACCTATTTAGTCAAACCATATATGGCGAGATTCGCATCCGGAACAAACTGCCAGTCTCAGTGGTCCCATACCACTCGGCCATTCTGGCCAGGTGCAGCATGGGAAATGAAACGCGATAAATCAGGAGGGGATATTTTACTTTTCAGTTTTATTATATATTCCAATTTCTAATTTAATTTAGTATTTCTGTAAAAAATAAAATAATTACTTAATATTTGAGACAGCCAATATCTACTTACATAATATTTTGAGGTATATTTTCTATTTCTGTATTTTATAAATTTCCTTCAACAATTATTTTCTGAATTAATTTTATTATAATAAGTTATTAAATGACTATAATTTCCGATTTTTAATTTCTAAATGGTGAAAAAAAATATACCTTTGGATTTATATGATTTAAAAGAAACAGCTAGTAATTCAACATTTAAATAATCAAATAATATTTAAATTCTACAAACAGTTCATCAGAAATATATCATTTTAAAAATAACATAATCGTAGTAATTCTAGACTCTAAAACAGCTGTTTAAATTATACTTTCATAATTAAATCTTTTACTTCCTGTTATACTACAACTCATCTTCTGAATTTTATGCATCTCTTTACCGCATCCTTGATTTGTATCTTTCAGTGCATTATTTTAGCTCGTTGTTTACTTTTTTCATTAAATATTTTCCCTCACAACCTAATAAAATTCTATAAACATTTTCTTTTAGTTGCTCTTATGCTCTTACAATTTTATGCCCACTAGCACGAGGCCCACTAGTGGCCGAGTGGTAAGGTTGCTGATTACTGGTAGTTGGCCCGAGGTTCGAATCCCGTGAACGAGGTGGCTGCATGGACGTTATCGTGGTTTTTCCCATGTGTAACGTGTATACTAGCCAGATTCCATTAGCAAGTCCTCCACGAAGGCATACTTCTCCATAGGTAGATAACCCTGGAGTGCTTTCCCAAAATCAAATAAAATAAACCAAAACAATGTTAAGCAAGAGCGAATATTTTTCCTATGCGTTTGGCGCATCCCATCTTTTACGTTATGCTCTAGAAATTAGCCACCGCTAAATCAGCTACAAGCTTAGATTTTGAAATATAATTAACGAAAAACATTCAGCTTAGTCTCATTCAGATTTCGAAAGATCGAAGAATATTTTTAGCACTCCGGTAATTGTTGCTAGTAATGAAAGAAGTTTCAGCAATCTTAAAATAATAAAAATTTAATTAGGCTTTCACATTGAGAAAAAGTACGAATGTGGATATTTTTCTTCACAACTGATACATTTTCTTGATTCTCTAGAGAACAAAAATAAAGTAATCAATTAAATTTTGAAAAGAAAATGTTGGGGACTTTTCTTCCTTAAAAACAAGAAAAACTAAATTATGAATTAAATGCTTGAAGATTTTAACGCAATACTTTTTTATGTTTGTTGCATTATTATTTAATTAATTTAACTGGATTATCAAAAATTTCTCTTTTAATATTCTTCATTTAAATTCTACAAATCTTTTTATGATTATATTTCTGTATATAAAAAGCTGTGATCAAACGTTACGATCAAAAGTTACAACATTATGATTCAAAAGAGCTGCATTTGTCTGATTGCAAAAATGTACTGGTATAGTTCAATTTCATCTGTACAATAAAGGCGTGCATTTACCCTCTTGCCTCAGATGAAGAAATATCCTAGCACTGCTCTTCTGGATTTCTGAACTAGCTAAGACAAAATTCTTATAGTTTTGGAATAAAAGTGCTATTCTTAAGTGTAAATACGAACATATAAAGAATTATAATAATAAAAGAGTTGTTCAAAATTCGAATCAATAATGCTTATCGGCGTAGTGTATTTATGGAAGGAATTCTCTTTTAAACTTTCGTATGACTGAATAAAGTCATTTAATTTTTAAGCTATGTAAGTTCAATAAAATATCTTGGATAATATTATTGGAGAGTCTCATAATTAATTATAGCAAAACACTGGAGTTTTGTTTGCTTAGATCACTTCATCGAGGAACATTATTAAAGAGAGTATGTCTATTATAGTATGGCACCGAATGAGTACTTGACATTTTAGAGACAAAACAGCTTACTTGGAATGTCAATTGATATATAACCATTTAAAGCTAAGAATCTAAATTAAGACCAGTTTTATGTAACAGGCACTGAAACAACCAAAACGATTTCAAGAAGTTAAGCGACTGAAATTCCAAAATTATAAATATTCGCGCTCTTAATCGCGGAAATGCTAATGAGAAACATTTATGTTTTTTAATACGGAGGTTATGAAAACTGCCTGAATTTTGATCAAAAAGAAAGATTAAGATGTTTCGATTTTCTAATTTAATGAGAAATATTTACGTTATTAGCATATTTTTCAAGATTATGAAAACGTTTTGTAATTTCTGTTTTAATAAAAGTAACATTATAACATGATGTTTCTAATAAAGCTCTAATTAAAATAAGTAACAGAGTTTTTTGACTTTAACTTAGAGGGATTTACGTTAATTAACCAGTTACTTTATTATTTTTACTATACGTTTATTTCTTTTTTCGTCGGCTCTCACCACGATGCCAATTAGTTTATGTATTTAGGCACAATTCAAAAGAGAGCTTTTACAGAGCTTTAGCCATAATTGCTCGTAAACGTTTGTGGGCCTGAGCCAAAGCTTGTATGCCAAGTTTACATTGCTTAACATTTAAATCTGTGTAAGAGTCAAGCTGTCGATTCAATAAAGAATCTTCTCGGGTTGGGGTTATTTTACTTCTTAAGTTGAGGTTATTTTACTTAGAAATTTAAGACTAGAAGAATTTTACTGGCAAACTCAACCTCTCTCTCTGCAAAACTAAAAAGACGCTTTTCTCATCTTTCACAAGTGCCCACCAGCGGCCGATCGGTAAAGTCACTGAACACTGGTAGTTCGGTCCGAGGCTCGAATACCGCAAACGGGCTGGCTGCATGGGCCTTTTCATGGTTTTCCTCATGTGTAACGTGTATACGAACCAGTTTTCCTCAGAAAGTCCTCCACGAGGCAATTCCTTCCCTTAGGCAGAAAGCCCTCGAGGCTTTGCCGTAATCACGTAAACCAAACTGAAAAGTCAGTGACTAGATAGAAGGTAGGTGATGAAAACCAAATGATACATCTCTTCAATTTTAATTTTAGTAAAAATTTACCAAATAATTCAAAAATTTGAAATATATAGCATTTTGAAATACTGCGTTTAGATTTCCGTCTGAAATCTCAGTTTATAAATTACAAATTATTCAACGGTTTGCGGAAGGAAGAACATGCATCACTGAAAACAATCCAGTGGGAAAAGGTTATATTAGCATTTGTTAAAGGAACCTGTAATTTATAAATAATCAATCAATTCAATGAAAACGAACCCCGTAATGATTTTTATCATTTTTTTAATTCTCAGCTTTGATGAGAAATAGAAAATTCCTAGCTACGGGACGGTAAAGTTCTTTCCTTAAACATTTTAATTTTTAAATTAACTAATGTATCCGAGAACTGATTAACTAATAAAATATCTCTGAAATTTGCAGCCCAGTAACAGCCTAACGGTAAAACAGTTGAACATTAGTAGTTCAAGCTAGGTTATAATCGCAGCTAATAGGCCTGTTGAACGGGAGATTTCGAATAAATACGAGCCAGTTTGCTTTGGAAAGTCCATCACAAAGGCATTCACCTTCTTTGGAATATGGCCGTCGTGCGCTTTCCCATAACTCAAACTTCCGAAGATTTCCTTTCTATTGGTTCACATTTTTATGCAGGAAATGATAGCGGCTTATCAGATTTCACATTCGAGAATATGTCATATAAGTAAAACTGTGAAAATTCCATGCCTGGATTCGGATTTCGAAGTACTAGCTACTTTTAAATTAGGTTAACTGAATATAGTAAAGCGACAAGTGCTGTATGCCTAAGAGAATATGTGTGTATTTATTTATGGCAAAGCACACGAGGGCTATCTGCCTAAGGGGAGGGATGCCTTCGTGGAGGACTTTCTAAGGGAAACTGGCTCGTATACACGTTACACATGGGGAAAACCACGAAAACGCCCATGCAGCCAGCCCGTTCGCGGGATTCGAACCTCGGACCGAACTACCAGTGTTCAGCGGCTTTACCACTCGGCCGTTGGTGGGCGCCTAAGAGAAGGAATGGCTTTATGGAGGACTTATAGGAGCTGGCTCGTATTCATGTTAAACATTGGGAAAAAAACCAATCATGCAGCTAGCTCGTCCGTTTGGGATGGAGCTCGCAGTATTCAGTTTCTTAACTACTCGGCCACTAGTGGGACTACAGAGATCAATGCGCGATCTTTTTGCAGTTTTCCTTAAGTATAGTTACTATATAAGCCAGTTTTCCTCAGATAGTCTTCTACGAAAGCTTTCATTCTCTCAAGCAGACAGCATTCGCGTGTTTAGATATAATAATTACATAAATAAGCAAATAAACCGAATGACTAATGTAAGGTAAGGTAATTTATTCACTACAGAAAGGCAAGTGAGGGGGTATCTATTTTAAAAGGATTTATTGTGTAGAGAATTTACTGAAGAAAATTAACTTGTATATAGTATATTAGTTTTGAGAAATTAAGGAAAATACCGCATTCAGTCTGATGTTTTCATTTATAATCGAGTCTGCAATGAAAATATTAGCACTTCGGTGATTTTTATCTACAAGGCTTTGGGCGAATAATGTAGTTGGCTCAACTGTGAACTTGAGAACATACACGTTGCGTTGGGTTCCATAACTTTTCGGACAAAGTGAAATTTTCAAGATGACTTTGAATCACTTTCGCATGTAAATTAAACGAAGAATATATTTACCACTAAACTAGATTTACCGAAGCACAAATAGATCTGTGTATTCGTATATCACTGCCCTTTGGTTTTATCAGTTAAGCAAACCAATGTGTTTGAATTATTTTAAGTGACAAGAAGAAGTCTAATGTGGCAGAATATCTGATGTCGTGCTGGTACGATGTGAGGAGCAAACCCAACTTGAGATAAAAGGGTTCCTTCAGTATATTTTCGGAGTTGATTTAGGGTGATTTAGTTTTTAATGACAGATACAAATAAATCAGAAATTCAATGCAGAGAAATAACAATGGGTATTAAGTATTTCCTAGAGGAAGGATCCAAAGGATGCTGACTGATCTGGGTATTTCTAACAAGATAATGATTATCTATATTTTACTTCTATATTCACTTATAACATAAGACTGCTAACTGGTTTTAGTCTGGCAATGTTTCTGTGATAACGTGCTCATTATGAAGCCAATATACACTGAAGTGACAAAAGCCATGGGATAGCAATATGCAAATATACAGATGGCAGTAGTATCGCGTAGAAAATGTATAAATGCGAAGTGCTTTGGCAGGGCTTTCATTGACGGGTTGTGAGAGAGAATCAGAGTTTCTGATTTAAGCGCGTCTGCCTTTTTAGCCACTTTCTTGTCGGTGAGTCGAACGTTTTTCCTCGCTCTTGATTGCCGTTACTCTGCTAACTACTCGCATATTTCTGCACTTGTTGGCACATACAGAAGGTTTGTTCCCGTTGAACCTTGTGTTCTGGGGACTGTAAAAGGTCCTTGCGTGCCCTATTTCTTGCCTAGCTCTAATTTTCTTGACTTGGACTTGATCTGGAAAATGTCAATTATTCAGCAAATTGTGGATCGCTTTCATGCACTGACTTCCAGGAATGATAGCCTGACCCCCTATGAGCAAGTTGAATTGGCATTCCTGAACAGATTTATGGATATAATAAATAACACGGAAAGAGATTTGGCCTCTCAATCTGAGTCTAACCATTCTAACGATGTGGATTCAAGCATGGAATGGATTACCCCCAGTCACAGTGTTAAACGGCCGCTCAGCCCTGAAAAGTCAGCCGAATTGGATTTGAAAAACAAATACCATGTGCTAACTCAGCTTCCTCCCGAAAAAGCTCATACCCATGGTACTGAACGGAGTACTCACTCAACTACCCAAGGCGATGTTGCAGTAAAACGCAGGATGAAACCGAAGGCTGCAAAAGCTGATGATTCATCCAAAAAGCCGAATGAAATCTCCTCCACAAACCCATCTAAAGTAGCGACCAGTAGCCACGCTAAAGTGGCGCCATCTAGTGAATCCTCCGAGAAGCCGGCTGCAAGTACGTCCCTGACGGAAAGCATGTTGCGGCCTATTGGAAATACAGATGAGGTCACGTGCCCGGCTGGGCAAATAAGTGATGCTCATGTATCTGAAGAATTTAAGTTTCCGAAAAGAAGTTCGAAGCTTCCGCCGATTGTCATTAAGGATTCAAACTGGAAATGGAAGGATATTACTGATCTATTGGATAACTCCGGCTACAGTGAATTTAATGCAAAGATGAAAGCCGTAGATGAATTTGAAATCAAAGTCAATTCCAGTGAGACTTATCGTAACATCACGAACCTCCTTGACGACAAAAAGATTAAATTTCATTCATATCAGCTTGCTGAAGACAAAAACATCAAAGTCGTCATTCGTAGCCTTCCGATTGACACCCCAGTTACGGATATCCAAGATGCTCTCATTGCAGAAGGATACGCTGTAAAAAAGGTTGTACAAATGTCTCGCCGAAAAGGTCCTGAAATTGCCCCCATGCCTCTATTTCTGATCTTGCTAGAAAGGAATGAGAAAACCAAGGACATTTTTAATAATCTAAAGTATCTTATGAGGCTAAAGATAACAGTTGAAAGATACAGAGGTAGACGCGGTATCACGCAGTGCTTCCGTTGCCAAGACTTTTACCACGCTCAAAGTCAATGCCGTCACGCACCACGGTGTGTCAAATGTGGTCAGGGGCATGAGTCTCGTGACTGCACCAAGCCCAAGGATGTGCCACCAAAGTGCTGTCATTGCGGACTTCCTCATACTGCCAGTTTTAAAGGTTGTTCGTTCTACCCCAAGCCTCGCTCATCCTTTGTGCAAAAAGGCATATCATATGCAGATAGAGTAGTCAACAATAGTAATGCTACTCCCCCACAGATGGCGCCACAAGCAATCTTCCCACAACTCAGTGAGCTTCAAGCAAAGCTCGACGAAGCTAATGCGGTAATTCAAAAGCTCACAACAGCCATCTCTATGTTTGCTGATGTAGCGAAGGCACTTCCTACCGCCTCTATGATAGAGGACACAGTCAGGCCAGCTTCTCCCAACCATGGATAATCCCACCTCCCGGCAAAGTTCTCCTGTTAAGATCCTGCTCTGGAACGCGCAGAACGTTACCTCCAAGATACCGGAACTTCATGAATTTATCCAGCAAAATAACGTAGACATCTGCTTAATTACAGAAACCCATGCTAACCCTTCGCACTCCTTAAGGATAGCCAATTATTTCAGCTACCGTAGTGACAGACTCCACCACCGTGGTGGCGGAGTGCTCATTTATGTTAAAAGGACATTTGATTCATATCTGAAAAGTGCAGAAAATTGTGATGGAATGGAAAGTGTTAAAGTGATGGTGAATCTACCCAACATTGGGGATGTCACTTTCCGTGCGATGTATAACCGCCCTGTGAACAAGCTCAGTGCTGAAATTCTGGATAGACTTATTAACTCAGACTTCCCCACCTTTCTAGGTGGCGATTTAAACGCCAAGCATCTCGACTGGGGATGCCGCAACTCGAATTATAATGGACACATAGTGCATGATTTTGTGTGTAATTACCCTGTCTTTCTGCATGTGCCGGATGAGCCTACCTATAGGCCAAATATACTCAACCATCGGCCTGACATTCTGGATATTTTTATTACGACGTTCAATATTCCTATGGCTATTACGGTAACATGTGACATGTCTTCTGATCATGTACCTGTACTTGCTTACCTTGTAGTGGAAAATGCTAAGAACCTACCGCCAATTAAGCATACTGATTGGAATCTTTATCATAATACTTTGATGACCACTGATTTTAATTGTGACTCGTTACAAAGCACTACGGATATTGAACGTGCTATAACAGACTTTACTTCGTACCTGCATTCTGCTAAGTCCCTAGCTACGACTGAGGTTGACCGTGTCAGACATGAGCACACGCTTCCTGCCAATATTCGTGAAATAATCTGCTTTCGAAATCATCCCCGAAAGGAATTTAATCTCACCTGGGATCCTGCTATCAAAACTCAAATTAACAGGCTTAATAGGAAGATCAAGCAAAAGATTCAGGACCATCGTTCTAGCTTATGGCAGGATAAGATGGAAAAGATCAACGACGAACCTGGCGCCATACAAGGACACTAAAACGCCCCTGCTCTGCCAGAAAACCGCTTAAATGCGATAACGGATTTGCTTACTCCGATCAAGACAAAGCGGAACTTTTTGCGGAACACCTTTCTAAACAGTTCATTCCAAATTCCTTCCCCTCAGATCATAGTTCGGACATTCAAGTTCATTACCTTAACGATCAATGGCTGCACTCCCCTTCTACGGAACCTTCTATCAAACTAACCACGCCGCACGAAGTGCAGAACATTATTAAGGGACTTAAATTAAAGAAAGCTCCAGGAAAGGACAAGATCACGAACCAGATGCTGAAAAACATGCCTTTTAAGACCGTATGCAAATTAACAGGCATTCTCAATGCATGTTTGTATCAAAATTATTTCCCGCTTTTCTGGAAGCAAGCAAGCATCCTAATGATTCCTAAGCCAGGGAAAACACAGGATTACCCGGCAAACTTTAGACCCATCAGCCTGCTGTCCTCCATAAGCAAGATCCTGGAACGTATTATTTATCTCAGAATGCAAGGAAACTTGGACTTTCTCGTTGATCACCAGCACGGTTTCCGGAAAGGACTTTCGACCACAACGCAGTTAGTCAGGCTCACGGAGTTCATCGGCGCGGCTATGCACAACAGAATGAGTGTTGCTATCCTGATGCTAGACGTGGCAAAGGCTTTTGACCGCGTCTGGCATCCAGGGCTAATCTATAAGCTAATTAATCTCGGTTTCCCCAGAAATCTGATACTCATTATCAAGTCCTTCCTTGAAAATAGAACTTACACCGTTGGAGTTGGAAATGCAACTTCATGTGTCAAAAATATTTACGCAGGTATTCCTCAAGGGTCAATTTTAGGCCCGGTTTTTTACATCATCTATACCAACGATTTCCCTTGCTTTTCCGAGGATACAAATGTTCTCGCAGCCAGCTACGCTGATGATACAGCGATAGCCACCAAGTCTCTAAACCCAGAGTATGCCTTGTCAAGAATTCAGGCCAAAATCCCTGCTATTGAGGGGTGGTGCAGTCGCTGGAAAACGTGCATTCAGCCAGAAAAGTCCAAGATTCTACTCATTCGAAATCGCAGACAGAGGAAAAGGGTCAGAACTGAGGTTAAACGTTTTGGCAAAATCATCCCTACAGTTGATAAAGCTAATTACCTGGGAGTTACCCTTAACAAGAACTACAATTGCTTAGAGTAAGCGGAAAAGCACACGGGATCATTTTCAGGCTTTTTCCTCTCCTAAAGAATGAAAACCTCACCATCAGACTGAAAAAGAGGATTTATGAAACTGTAATCCGACCCATTCTCACGTATGCTTCCCCAGCCTGGGCAAACTACAAAGCAAACGAAATTAGCAAACTCCAAGTGCTTCAAAATAAGGTGCTAAGAATCATCACAAAAGCTCCTTACTATGTTCGGAATAGGACTCTCCACTCCGACTTGAAAATAGATACTATTCAGGACTACCTCAGCAGAATAAACAACAACTTTTTTAATAATATTATCAATGTGAATCCCGCTAATTTCACGGACATTCTTATCTACGAAATCCTGGCTGAAGACAAAAACCTCCGCCCATTTGCCGCCCACCTCTTGAGTTCAGAATTCTAAGTTCCAGTTTTCTGGTTTTCAAGCAGCATCGATCGGGGTCAGTTTCTGGGAGGGTGACCTCCCACGTGACTGGCTCCGACGAATGAACAGTTAGTATTCGGGCTATCTTACACAGGTCATCCGAAGTTTCTTTCTTCGGCCCCTGCTAGGCGGATTCCATCCAAGATGTAGCAGTACAGGAGCAAAGTGCTTCTTTTTCTCTCTCCAGCACACTTCTACCTCCACGAGAGAAAATTTCTTTCAGGTTTCTACTCTGTCAGGCCCCACATGGGATCACATCAGGAACTGGCAAGAGAAGGACTTTAATTTCCTGCTGAAAGCCAGTATAACCGCAAAGTTCCAAAGTTCCAAAGGGCTTTCATTTGTATTTAAGTTATTCACGTGAAGAGGCTTTGACGTGATTATGGCCGCACGACGAGAATTAACAGACTTTGAACGCGGAATGGTAGTTGGAGCTAGACGCATGGGTCATTCCATTTCGGATATCGTTAGGGAATTCAACATTCCAAGATCCACAGTGTCAAGAGTGTGCCGAGAGTATCTAATTTCAGGCATAACATCCCACCACGGACAACGCAGTGGCCGACCACCTGCACTTAACGACCGAGACCAGCGACGTCTGCGTAGAGTTGTCAGTGTTCACAGACAAGCAACACTGCGTCAAATAACGGCAGAAATCAATGCGGGACGTACGAGGGACTCCGATAGGACAGTGCGGCGAAATTTGTCTTCCTTGGGCTATGCCAGCAGAAGACCTCTACTGACAGCACGACATCGCCTGCAGCGACTCTCGCGGGCTCGTGAGCATATCGGTTGGTCCCTAAACGAATGGAAAACCGTTGCTTGGTCAGATGAGTCACGATTTCAGTTGGTAAGAGCTGATGGTAGGGTTCGAGTGTGGCGTAGACTTCACGAAGCCATGGACCCAAGTTGTCAAAAAGGCACTGTTCAAGCTGGTGGTGGTTCCATAATGGTCTGGGCTGTTTTTACATGGCATGGACTCGGTCCTCTGGTGCAACTGAACCGATCATTGACTGGAAATGGATACCTTCAGCTGCTTGGAGATCACATACAGCCATTCATGGACTTCACGTACTCAAACAACGATGGGATTTTTATGGATAACAATGCGCCATGTCACAGGGCCACAATTGTTCGCGATTGGTTAGAAGAACATTCTGGAGAATTCCAGCGAATGATCTGGCCACCAAGATCGCCCGACATGAATCCCATCGAACATTTATGGGACATTATCGAGAGGTCAGTTCGTGCCCAAAACCCTGCACCGTCAACACTTTCACAATTATGGGCGTCTATAGAGGCAATAGAGGCAGCATGGCTCAATATTCCTGCAGGGGACTTCCAACGATTTGTTGAGTTTATGCCACGTCGAGTTGCTGCACTTCGCCGGGCAAAAGGAGGACCGACAAAATATTAGCAGGTATCCCATGACTTTTGTCACTTCAGTGTATATGCCCTGTGGAAAACTTAAGGAAAATATGGGTCAAAAGGTGTTCGATCAAAATGAGCAGTACAATTACGCCAATATATAAGCTGATGTTTCAGATGGTTCGTAGAAATTATACCTTGTTCTTTTAAAAGACTCATCGATTCTTTGCTTAATAGAACGTTCGAGATAATTCAGTGATATGCATGACTCATAGGACTTTGGATTCAAAATGAACCAACTAGAATTTTGAACTTTTACAATAAATGTGAAACTACGAATCAGTGAAAAGATAAGTTTCTGAGGATCATTTCAGAATACACTCAGTACTTTTCTTTTCTTTGTTTTCATACTGTTTATTTAACAGCAAATATAGTCCCGCAAATTTTGTTTCATATGTAAATAAAATTAAAATACTTGAAGTATTCGTGAAAATCTGTAATGCACTATGCGTATATGCAGAGGTTAGTCGAAACGTAACGCACAATACGCTGTAGTTCGGTAGTGACAGATACTAGATAAATGAAATTTTATAGATAGGAGCATTTGTTCATCTATCTACAAACCTGACGTATACCTAATCCCACCTAGTGATACCTATTTCCACTTACCCTACACCTAATTCTTACAGTTATGGCAAGAAAGCTATTTTAGTTGATCAATTACAGGTATTAGTGGACAGAACATCGAAATTTCACCACATGTTTAGACCCACCGTGCTAACTGCGCAGCTCTGCCCCAATTTTGAATAACACCCCAAGCAGCAATAGGAAAGGCTACCACAAACTGAGACACTATTACGTCGACATGCAGTGATCAAATGCCTCTAAAGATACAGGAATAACTCACCAATATCTGTTCACTGTAAGCTGTTGTCAGTCTATGAAGACAATGTTACGAATCGAAATCATGTATATCGAGGGTTTCAGTGATTCCGAGGTGATGAGTGCAATACACAAAACTAGCCAGGATCAGGTAGGACACCAATTGTCACAACCGAAGAAAACGCATCAGCCATTGAGGGAACTCATGCAGAACGAAAGATGTATCCCCACAAGACTGATATTGGAACACACAGGTATGGCAATAGGATCTGTGTTAAGGCTAATGCAACGACTAATACTCAGAAAGAATTGTGCTCACTGAGTTCCACGGCTCTTGAGAAGGGAGAGGCAATAAGGAAGAACGTGTATGATGATTTTATGCAAAGGAACTTATGCTCATGGAACTTTGCAGAATGTTTTTTGGAGTCATCACATTTTGATGAAACCTGGTAGTTTTATTTCGATCCTGAGGCCAAATACTGTCAACGGAATGGGTGTCATTCGTTCCGTTGAATCAAAGATAATTGCATTTCAGTAAAACAAATGTATTATATATTCAGAGACATTTCTAAACGGTCATTATGACCACTACTATTATACACCTATAAAAGTTCATTCCTCTAGTGCTTACCATCACATAGCTGCAGTGGACTGTGCGTTGTCTTTTGACAACGCACAGTCCACTTTTTCTCTATGTAGATACATAGAGAAACATAAACGAACGGCATGAAATTGTGCATCAGGAATGATGTTACCATTTGCCTATTTATGATGCTTTGCAAGATGGAAACCTAATTTAGATATGTGCAAGGTAAATGAACCTTTTGAAGATGCTTTCGTTAAGATATTTTCTGAAGGGTGAAATTATATTTGATTTAATATTTTGGTTGTGTTTAAAAGCATTACTTAAAATTACATGAATATTTTGTAAGATGTAAAAGACCATACAAAAATGAAATGAACTGCAGTGGGGAGAGAAGTAGTTGAGCAGAATATTATTTAAAGTTATTGGGAGAGAAAGGAAAATACTCAAAAAACATATTTTAAATCTCACAAAAATCTTTAAATAAATAAATTTCCTTGGCAAATGATAAAAAATTCACTGAAATCGCAGATATTCTCGCAACGAAAGAAAAATCAAAACAATTCATCATGCTTTACATTGAAATATAAACGGTTTCTGGAGGGAAAAGTCTCGTTACTAAGCAATATATCTTTAGTAAAGTATCATATGAGCTACGATAATATGATAGGACTAGACAGGTATAGGTATGTGAGAAAAGATTTCGTATAGCTAGAACTTTAACGAAAGGATGCATAAATTGGTAGGGATAAAATTTCAAGCTCTATTTGATGGAAATTCGCGAATATATTAGAGGTGATCGAGTAGAAAATTGCCGATCTGAGACTAAAATATCGTATTTTAAGGAAGGGTTTATATTTTGCAATTAAGAAGCATTAAAACTATCCGATGTAGCGCTATTGCAATTCATCTATAGTTATTTTATAGAGAAGATGCTTGGAATAAACATTCTACAAAATGTTGGATATAAGAGGAGCATATCCAGCTTAAAAGTTAAAATTGGGCAGAATGCAAATTGATTTGGATTTGATTTTAAATTCAGAGAATATGACCCTGATTTCTCTTTAAGAAGAAATCACCCCGAGCCGCAATGCAAAGTTTTATTGTTTAAATATTACCCGCCCTCATTGGCTAGACACTTTGACTTCCATATCTAATGATATGACCCCATTGACTTCCACATCTAACGATTGCTGATTAAGCAATCGTTAGCTATGGCGAAATCCTTCAGTCATTTAGCAGTTTCACTACCGAGAACGCTGCCCACGTTGCATCAAATAGGTCCCGATTTTACACCAAAAGGCCATTTACATCAGATGACAATCTCGAGTTTACACCCGCGAGAAAGGGATACATCCTAATTTCGCTGGAGGAATACCCATGAGAATGGATCCGAGGATCTCTCAACCCTCTTCTTCGGCCACCAATCTCTCGAGAGGACTTTCGGCTTGACAGTATTTTAAATTCCTCCATGACGCAAGCACACTGTACACTCATAAACATACATGCCTTGTCTGGTATGCGAAGATTATAACACTTAGGAAATATCCGGCCGCAAGACTAGAGTAACGACTTACCTCCACCTTTTTGACTTATCACCAGCTTGTTGATTACTAGCTCACTAAGACTTGTTCAGTCGTAACGACGCCATTAAGGAACATCGCCGAGCCGAAGCAGAGTACTCACTACCAAGTACTTCTTTATGAGTTAGACGTTGAATGTACCACAAAGAGTTAAATGTACTTAGAGGGAACGCCAAATATATAACAGCCGGTTTTCTTACAACCATGTCAACAGGTGACATTCTTTAAATATGGAATTAAAATTAATAAAGAAAGAAAACACTTTAAAATCGTGACGTCATCTATCAAGCAAAACAAGAAATGTATTAGGATTAATGTTAAAGCCATTACTCAATTATATATCCTTTCCTTTTCATTTCGCTCAATAGTTGGCGTAGCGATTATTGTTTTCCTTATTTACTTATTTACCTTTATTACATTATCGAATAGTAAGATCTGAGATAGCTGCGTAGCTAACCTAAGATCGAGTTTTGACCAGTTTTAAAAGTTTGACTCTTACTTATGATGATAATTTTAAGCAAATTATCATTGACTTTTTAGCTAAAATTAAAGGATGAATTTGTTCCTTTTTTGAAATTAATGTCGACAGATATGTGAAAAACTTGTTTTAGCTTACCTCAAAAACCGAACCTTTCCCATGCTCTGCCAAAAAATTCATTGTTACAAAGTGGGGAAACGATTATTCTGCACAGGGGGGGGGGGTAATGTATAGCATTAAGAATATTTTCTAATGTCTAAAATAATGTTGCAAATGTTTATGAAAAATTGGAGCATTATAAATCACATGAATTAAATGCACATTATAAACTGTGTATATCAATTACAGATAGTATTAAAAATAACAGATGTAAATTATAAAGCCATATGCATACTGCTTTCAGTTTACTAAATCTGTTAAGCAATGTATTTTTTAACATGAAAGATAAATTAAGGATCCTATTGTTTCGTATCCTATTGTATCGAGCCGCTATACAATAGGATACAGATACGGGTACGCTATACAATAGCTCGGATCCTATTGTATCGAGCCGCTTCGAACGGAAATATCTCTGAGAATCAGGTAGTTTGTGAGACCCTTGGGTGACAAATGAAGTGTGTTATATCACTTTGAATGACAATAATTTTCAGAATGAATGGATGATAAATGCCCTGGTAGCGTAACGTAAGGGAATTTAAAAAATGGAAAGAATGCTTATAATATCAAAATTTAGTCTTCTGCTATTTATTCAATCCTTAAAATACGCCACTGACGGTGAAATTCGTTGAATATCAAGCTGCTGATTTGCAGTTTCAATTAAACCCGAAAATTAAAATTTCGAATTCCCGTGAAATCTTTATTTAAAAATGAAAAAACTAATTTAAAACCGCACACTCCCCTTCTCTAACTGTTTATGAATGATTTGAGGCCTAAGGAATAGCAGATACAACAATAAGCTCGGGTGAGATACAAGTTACAGAAAAGTAGAAATGAAGGTATTGTAATGTTAATGTTAATCTGTATTCTTATTAAAATGCAGGTTTCATTTAAAGAATAGTATTGTGATAGTTACCTGTTGTTTATCCATGACCACTTTTCATTTGCTATGTTCTTACTGTAACTGCGTCCTTCGGAAATTAAATTATTTGCATAATTTTCCCCTCTCGATTTTCGAACGATTTTTCTTATAATTCTTTCGTCTTATTTTATGTTACAAAACGAAAAGAAATATTCATCTGGATTTCACAAGAATCAGCATGGTGCAAACTTAATAAAAAAAAACATTCCTAGGAATGTCCTTTGGAAAAACCAGCACTGTTCCCTAAGGTAAAGAATCTGTCACAAACCAGTCGAGTGGAACACTTTCTTTATATCCATTTAAAATAAATATTGGGACATAACATTTGAATGCTACCATTTGTATAAACAGTTACTTGAAAGTTTCACTGACCAGGAGAGGTGGAAATAGCTGGAAATATACTCCTCTATTTTGCTTTATTTGAACATCATGATAATGGCTAAAAGTGGTTACGAAGTACATATCTTTCATTCATCCTAAATACCACACTTCAATTGTACTACCTTGGTTTGAAAGAACACAAACTAAATATGTTTATATGCTTAGCCAAAAAATATTGGGTATTTTACAAGTGTACCAAAAGTCATATATTATGTCAGATTTGACGGGAGCTGTAAGACTTTTCTTTTCCATTTGCTAAAAGGAATTTAAAAATTTTTATGCTTTCATTTTCATATCTAGAAAGAAAGTCTACCGCTTTTGCTAGAGTTTGCTTCCTCGAATGCACTTGTTTAGTGGTGATGTTAACAATGCAACATTTTTGCGGTATGATTTTCTGGAAGAAGGGTTTTAAGAAGTACCGAAAGTTTACGTAATATTTCCGTCTTAGATGAAGTAAAATTGGGGGTTAATAATGAATAAAAGTTCTTTGCTCAGGTAATATTTACGAATATTTTTTATCTAATGGATGAACCTGTTTTGATATAATGGTAATGATGATTGTAGAATGATATCGGGAATGGCATTCTATTTCGTCACAATATTTATTCTGCTTTAGAAATGACTTCGTAGCTGTAGCTGTTAGACAAATTAATATTACTTCCTACAAGGTATTTCTCCCGCCTTAGTAGCATGCTTTCGTGGTGTAGAGGCCAGCACAACAGAACAACCGGCGCGTATTGGAGAGGTCTAAGGTTCCAGTTCCGGAAAGAGATGTGCTCAAGTTTCATGTCTCCTGCTTCAATATAACCTATAAATTTTAATACTACATACCAATAAATTTTAATTCCAGAGTTTCCACTCATTCCAGAGAATTAAGATTTGAGTAGTAATCCGTTTAGTGTAAAGCTAAGGAAATAGCTCGTAATCGTACCAGTGTTTAGATCAAAATTTGGCTGATGCCCATCACACTTGCCTCTTAGAGATTGCCGCTGTCATAGAAGAAACTAGAATTCTCAAGAAAGTTTAGCTTGGTTCGTATGTTAAGATTTTAAGCCATCGTATAGCTCATAATTCGATCCGTAGCTTGTAGCCTTGCTTAGAAAGTATTTAAAATAGGAATGCCAACGATTGTTAAAGGACTGCCAAATCAAGGCGACTGGTAATTTTGTTTTGTAATATTTTACGTTACCCCTACAAGTGGTGAGGCAGAACAAACTTAAGTTAGATATTTGTGTTTGTATGGTTTAACCTGTAGGGATTATTTTAATTTTCCCACTCAGAATGAGATTTCAGGATCGCGTTTTATGTAAATGAAGTAGAACCAGTATTAGTTCAGTCCCTTCCGTAGAAAAGCTCAGAAGTTCTCAGTACAACGTGTTCTGCCTTCGGGGCTATGTCGTTGCCTTAAGTCTATCTTACTACGTTCTGCCGTAGTCTTACGTGCCTGTTAATATTCGCCGGTGAAGTTTAATTACGAGCCAACTCGGTTAGTTTTTTTCTGTACAGCTTCGACTAAAGTTTAGCTAGTAAGAATTAGTTTAGTTACTTATTTTCTATCTTAAGTTAAAGCTCGAGTGGAGGCCTTCCTGTAATCCCGAGAGGGGCCGTCTGTAGTATTTCTTGGAGTGAATAAAAGGGTATGTTTTAACCCTTATTTGAACTTATATTTTATAGTTATAAGAAGACGAGCGAATAGTCGCTAGACACTTCACTAAAGTCCTACTAGTCAAGAACACTAAAATTAACTAGAACTTTATAAACCATTTAGTTAAGGCACCGGTGGTAACTCATCTCTTAGCTTTTAAGTAACAGTTGAGGGGTGAGAGTTGAATTTGAAAGAGTTGATAATTAGAAATAACGACATAAAATTGTGTCAAGTTCTAAAAATCTGTTTTAAATTTATGAGAATTCAAGGATATTTTTGTCTGCAATTCAGTTATGGTCTTTTTTTATGTTTGCTACAATTTGTAAGGACGTCTAATGTTTGGTAAATTTATTAAAACATTTATATTAATCTGCTTGTAAAGTATGTTGCTTTAACTGCTATTACGCTTTCAAACATTTACTAAATTTTTTTCCTTTGATTTATCTGAGATCAAAGGTTTGGTTGAAATGCGAATTAAATGTTTTCTTGACGAAAACCGAGTGAAATAACTTTAGATCACAGTGGCTTCATTTTGTTTGCTATTTAAGTCATCCGACTAGATTATTATTTTCATATTGAAAAGGAAATAATTTTCAATACTCATTTTCATTTAATGTGCAATTGAGCACGAGAAAAATAAAGAGGAAAGAGTTCTCTTGATTTTCTTATTAATTATGAAGTTTTGAATTAAATCAAATAGCATTCTAAAAAGAGAGGAAGAACGCTTTAAAATGCTTATTTTACTAGCTAAGCTGAGGCGTTTTGTTAATAAACATTTGAAAAGCTAGTTAACATCAATATCCTGTAATCCTTCTAACAGAATCGCACGGGATTATTTTATTCTATTTGCCGAACTTTTTGGTGCGGGGTGTTCTCCCTCGGAATTTCATGCGGGCGGAAACTTAGTTAGCAAGACCCCGTGATACCTAGTATGCCGGGCAGTACAGTGTAGGCCTTGCTTCAAACTGTATTTCTTTTATTTACTTGCCATCCTAATCGGTATAATGGTTAGCAAGGCTATCTACCATGGCGATGAACCCTGGTTTGAGTGCCGGAAAGAAGAGAAATGCTTGTAAGTGTATAGTGTTTATGTGGCATAGGAACACTTAAAAATACTGGCGAGCTAAAATATTGATGACAACGTACAGATGATAGGTCACTAATTGAATTGAGATTGGTGGATAGGTAACTAATTGATGCCCGGATAATTAGCACTAAGTGATTATTATTAATTGTCACTAATTTAATTATTAGTCACACTAATTTTCACGAACTAACACTAATTATTTATCACTCATTTAATAATGGTTACTAATAGCTAATAGATGATAGATCATTAATTAAGACTGATTCTAGATCTCTAATTCATGATCTAGACAAGGGGATATAAACCCTCGGAAACTTCCGAGGAGAGTTCTCCGTCGAAATCTGTTCAGTCAGTGCGGTGGGACGCTATATCTGTAAAACCATTGATAAAAGTTTGGTATTCTGTCCACTTCTTCCTGTACTACTGCATACTTATAAAAGTAATTTAAAAAAATTAAAACTATGGAGGAAATAATTCGGTGATTTGTTTATAAAGCTAAAACTGCAATAACAAATTCATCTGTAAAAAAATATCTTACATCCTAATCCGATTTATGCAGACTGAATAAACAAACATACTAGGATTTCTTATGGAAGATTGAGAATATTAATAAAATTTGCTTCCCAATAACAAGGATAACCTAAGTGAAGATTAAAACTGAAACGGATTCAAACATACAGAAACGATATTCCACTAGACAGGGATTTGCTCTTACGAAATCGCAGCTTAAATATTCGTTGAAATCTATTGCGACACATTCAGTACAGAGAACTGATGTTCATTAAATTTATCCTTGAAAAGGAGCTTTTGTATCCCATTTGCATACCTTATGTGACACTCAGGATCAATATTTTATCGAAAGCATAGAGGATCAAACTGTCTTCGGATCAAATTGCATTTAAACTTCAGAATAACGTACTCAACGCATCTTTAAACCAACGACTTATATATAATCTGTTATGCTTGGGGTCTTCAAAAATTAGAGCAATGTATAATAAGCTAAAGAGCAAGTCAACGTTAAAGCGAGAGTATAAAAGTATAAAAGGATTTGTCTTTAAATTGTTTGTGTGTGGAGTTATCCTTAAATTAATTGCGGACAGATTTATCTTCAAATAATAGTTTTTTAAAGAACAAATGTTCCCTCATCTTGTCAGAATGGACACACGGGCTTATGAAGAATATGCGAGTTCCTAACTTTAATTTATTCCAACGATAAGAAATAGGTACTTTAGGTTAAAATAAACCTCGAATTATAATTATTGGAGAAGTCAAGCAACAAAAATCAGCGTTATATTTGTAAACTGTGCAGTAACAGATGCAAGTGTTCTTGTCCATGACGACTATCGGGCCACCTTTGTCTCCCTTTGAAATAATTATGTTCAGTTTAGAATGAATTTCGAACAACACTTACAAATATAACGTTGATTCTTGTTTCTTGACTTCTCCAATAATTAAATAGGTACTTGCTGTGCATTTACGGTAAGATCGAAAGGTATGATACTCTCTAGTTCAATTTTTCCGTCTTGCCAAAAGACAACTAAGCTTAAAAAATGAAATGTTTTTGCTTGATGTCCGTAATATAGGGCAATGCATGCACCGTTTACTAATTGAATAAGTGTGTTCATGGAAGTGTTCATAAAATTATTAGTTTCATGAATCAAAAAAATTGTTTTAAACTAAATCCTTTGGATTTATTATGAAAATCATAATAAAAATTTAAAATAATGGAGAAGCGTACTTGGTTCCTTTTATCGCTCGTGTTTTTTAAAAGATGATGTGCTTATTTTATGTTGAATGGTAATTCTCTGAAGGTCAATAAATTATCTATGAAACCGAGCGGGGAAAAATATTTTATCTTTCTAGCAATGGCAGTGTTTGCTGATTATTTGAATGATAAATGCATAGTAGAAAAGCGTGCTGTCCTGTTGGCATGTTAGGCCGCCCTTCCAGTATAGTGCTTAGTGACGCTGACTATGGAACTGACGCGCCCCGGTTCAAATCCTGCAGAAGGCGTGTGAATTGGTAAGGTTATTTGTGCTGAAAAGAGGTACTCACAACACACGGCGAGCTGAAAGTCCTCTCGAGAGGTTGCTGGTAGGGAAAGAATGGTTGGAGACGTCCCCCCCAAGGTGTTTTCCCTTAAAACTGGGGCGGAAACTTACGAGTTAGCTAGGTTCAGCAATAAATCAATCACCTGTGATACTACAGCGGTGCTGGCCTAGCTTCTAACTGTATCTGCTCTCATGTTAGTTGGAGAGCTAACTGCCACATTATTGGCTTCGGGCTCGAATCCCCCAGAACGCGTGGCTGCTTGTAACGATATAGTATCTTTGTGGTATAAAGGTACTTAAAATATTGTCGAATTGAAAGTCATCTCGGGAGGTTGATGTTAGATAAACAGGAGTAAGAGACGTTGGGTTCCGTCTTTTGAAGAAAGGGAGTTCTCCATCAAAACTGGGACCGATAAAATTCAGCAGCGGGACTCATCAGCCGATAAAGTACCCTAGTTGACAGGCCGTTCCGTCGTCGGTGGAAGAGTAAAGTAGCGTAATGTAACGTATCAAGAAGTAAAAATCCATAAATTTTGGAAAGACACCGCTAAAGACGTTTCTAATTTCAGGAACGCATTTATTCTATAGCAAGAACATCATAATATAAAGTGTTAGAAATATTTCCCATTCATTAAAATAATACTTCAGATCCTCTATATATAATAGCTTGGATTTTGTTATATATGAATCACAGACTAATATTCCTTGGATCTGGTTACCTTTTTATTATAATGAGCAATTACAAATTTAATTGCCCGTCAGCTTTACTGATGCTTTTATTGCATTTTATAGTTATTTTTATTGCAGATCTAGAAGGATAAATTTTGAATATAAATTGATTCTTCATACTATTTTCTTTTTTTTTTTCATCAGTAAACTGTCACCGTAAATTTTCCGTATACTGGCTTTCTATTGGGAACTTCTCGTGTTGAGAAAATTTCGTATAAATGTTTTTGCCAGTTAGAATGACAACAATATGAATATAAGAAAAAGATTTGTCGCCTACTATTAATTTTATTACGGTATATCTCAGAGGTATTTCTTGACTTTTCCAAGATGTAAATGTATTAAGTTTTTGAACCAAGAAAACACGAAAGTCAGTTATGCCTTCGTCGGGATTTGGATCACAAAACTTCCAAATGCTAGTCGGACATGCTACCACTCACATTCCAAGAGCACGCACGTGAAGTCACATGCTAAAGATATGCTTTATTTATTTTGAATTAAACTGGTAGCTTGAAGTCGCACACTTTTAGCTTCTTTTCTTTCTTTGGCATCAGACATTCTCTTTATTAAACAATAGTTGGATCGAATGCTAATTTTCTCAAATCCAAATTCAAATTTCGGAAGGTTATTGAATTTTTCACATGAGAATGACAAGAGCAAGAAGAAAATAATAAATAAAACTTCGATTTTATATTAAATCAAAATATTATATTAAAATTTTGGTTTTTATGTATTGTCCTGTCGAGCGTGAAGCTATCGCCAAGTAGATGATTTAGTACCGATTATGGATAATCGTGACGTCACAAATTTCGTTCTGATTGATTCTAGATGAGCCATCTTTGGTTTTTATGAAAAAAGATATAAATTAACTGTCATTACGGAATTTTGTTTCCTCGTGTTAAAAAAAAAAATAATCAGTTCAAGAGCTGTAGAATCACATTTGTGATAGAACTCCATTTATAGCTGGTCCAAAGAATTAACATCTGTTGAAAGGGGAGGAAAAACAGCAGGAAATGGCCAATCAAGTTTAATTGATTGGAGCAATCACCTTGCGGGATATTCGTACTCATAGCATTCTAAACAGAGTTGTGGGTAAAATCGGTGGGCCTAACAAAATAATAGAAATCAAAGCCTTTTTACGAAGCACAAAAGAGAAGTGAGTCTAATATTTCAGCATCGGTAGCTATCTGGTGGACTGGTGAAGAAAGACTGGATGTTTTATTGTAAGACTTGCAGACAGAAGTGAGATTCAGAATTCCGCATGAACGATTGGCTTAACTTTGGCGTGATCTCTGCGAACATTTAGATCGATTGTAGTCAATTTTCACGGTCAGCGGGATAATATATAAGTACCAAAATTGTTTCAGTCAAAAAAAATAAACTTTAAATCTCATTTTAACAGATGTGTGGTGTGGTGTGGTGTATTTAATTATGGCAAAGCACACTAGGGCTATCTGCCAAAGGGGAGGGATGCCTTTCGTGGAGGACTTTCTAAGGGAAACTGGCTCGTATACACGTTACACATGGGGAAAACCACGAAAACACCCATGCAGCCAGTCGGTTCGCGGGATTCGAACCTCGGACCGAACTACCACATTTTAACAGAAATTGTAGCAATGCAGTATTTAATTTTAATAATTGTAGCAATTAATTGTAGTAATGCACGTTTGAAGCTTACTATAATTATAGAAAAGTCAGTGTGCATTGCTGCTATCAAATAAACCAAACCAAACCTCAAAAAGCGCAACTGTTACTTAGTAAGCAGATAGAAATGAAGTTGCGTTCATGAAGTGCATCGTTATAACTTTTGAATGATGAGCTTCATTTTCTCAATATTATTTAACAAAAAGAATCCGAGTTATAGCTCAGATCTTTTTAAATAAAAAGGAAGTATATAGGGAAAGCATTTGAAAATTTGACACACATACACACTAAAAATGGAAATGGAACTCTAAAATTTCTTCAGATAGTTAAGAGTGTGGTTCACAGAACCAATACGAGATAATGTTGGTTTCAACACGAGGTTAATGTATACCATAAAATTAAAGCTAACCGGCTGGCTGCAAAGATGGTCTTGAGCCTTTTTCACATGTGTAACATGTATACGAGTAGGTTCCCTTAGAAAATTCTCCACGAAGGCCAAGTGCACTAAAACTGCAACATTGGCTTTTTTTTCTATGAAAGTTTCTAGTGGATCTCAGTAAAGCTAATCTTTCTGATATTTTGAGTTGAAAAAGCTTAAAAGATTTTTGGATAGGTTTCTAAAGCTTCGAATGACGAAAAGAGTGCTACCATTCCCAGATTTCGGATTTTAAATCTTGCTGAAGATTCAAGGGATTAAAGGATTTGATTGCCTCACAATTTAGTCACTAATTTTACAAAGAGATATTACATTTGATAATCATAAATTTACTGACAAATTCAAATTTGTTTTGTTTTATTTTTATATAATAGTATTACTTGAATTCTTTATTCCTGAATATATAATTTTTAAGTGATGCTTTCTATGTCTGAAAACGTAATTTTTTAAGTAATACCCTCTATGACAAAATTTAAAAGAAACTTAAAAATTAATCCATTTATATTAGCTCAATATTTAGTTGAATCATAAATATTTCATCATATATAGTTTTGAACTTCTTATTTTATAAAGATCTCACTGCAACTCGAAACGTACATGTAGATAGCAATTTAAATCTGTAAGACAAATGCAAATATCTTAAGAACATTTCTATCATAACATTAAGTAGTGTTTGCATTACAGGAAAACACTTAACGATGATAATGTAAGTGCAATAACAAAGGGAAATGCTGTATATTTTTTTCCCTTTTTCTTACATTTCATTAAACGAAGTAATGAATCCACACCATCAAAAAGGCATATATTTCTCATCAAAAGGTAGCGTGACTTAGTCGCTATAATTAAGCAATTTTGAAAATGACCTGTGCAGAAAACTGTTTTTCAAATGATGAAATCATTTAGAGCTTTCAGGTTTGCCCACTAACTGCTGTGCATTTCACCAAAATTTATTTTTAAACTATCATATGCGCTTCTGCTTATGCATAAAATACTCGGAAAAATTCATCAGTACTAAGTTCTTATTTGATCACACTGGCTTTAACAGTTGTAGATACATTAGGAATTCTTTTTTTTTTTTTTTTTTTTTTTTTTTTTTTTGGAAGCAGACAAGATGAAAAATGAGCAACAGCCTTCTCCGGGAACTGAACCACGGACCTCTGGAATACCGGCCCAGGGTGCAGAACCACTACACCACGCTAGGAAAGCGGGAGAAATACCTTACATACTCCCAGAAACTGAAACCCGTATGAGGGCAGCCTAACGATCACATTCATCTCATATTGGATCCCCAAACACTGACCTTACAACTTAAAAAGGGGAGTACCCTTTTTAAAGGGCGACTGGGGTTTTTAGGGGACCCAATCGCCAAATCCTGGGTGTGGAAAATCCTCATTCAACAGCCTTTTAGTTAGGGCGCCACTGTAGAGACATTTGTATTTTTTTTTTTTTTTTTTTTTGAGGCCGGAGAGATGAAAAATATGTAATAGCCTTCGCCGGGAATCGAACCACGGACCTCTGGAATACCGGCCCAGAGTGCAGAACCACTACACCACGAAGGCACGCTAGGAAAGAAGGGAGAAATACAGTAAGCAACCATTTTCAGTATGCTTATACAGTAAGCAACCATTTTCTTCATATAAATTCGACCCACAAGCAAATTCTTTTTTACCTAAGAAGTAGTAGATGAAGACTAGTTTTAAAAAGCATTATTTTAACATAGATAAATCTATAGTTATGCTTGATATACATATTTATGCTTGATAGGTTTACACGTACTGATTTTCACTTTTCAGAAATGGTTCATATGGGATACCTGAAAAACATGTTATCCGAAATAGTTCTTCCCACTTTTAATTCTTTAAAAGCGGAGGAACTATATGGATGGTATGAATTAAAGTCATATGAAAAAATACACTGAATTTAAGTATTGCATGGAAAAAATTAAATGGTACATTTGTCCAGAGACTTTATTTTACCGATGAATCTTGTGCCTTCTTTTCACACACAATTCACATTTTAATGCTATCAACATTTCATAGCATTAGAAATCTGCTTGCGCAATCTTTAGGAACGTGCCTAGGCCGTCACATTACGCTACGTACTGTTGTGCTAGTACGGCATTTCTCACCTACATGACCTACAAGTTTGGCCATTTCACGAGAAATATAAGACCTCTACCTTTCCACGCATCCTGTCAACTAGCTAGCTTCCAAAGTGTTCCCTTCGTCGTGACATTAAAGTCCTAATTTTTCATCCAAATTACATCTGCTTAGCAAACCAAGGATTTTAAATCGTAAACGCATTTATTGGTAACTTAAGTCTTTATTATATTTTTAAAAATTATCTATGTATAACTGATATAATTTTAAATATATTTAATTCATAATGCATCCTATTGATCATTATGCTCATTTGCAGCATTACTACACTGAATAAAAGGTGTTTGAAATGACATACGTTATGTATCTCAGTTTAGAATCTTTATTTTTTAACCTTATACCAAACCCTGAAAGAAGTGTATTGTTTCCAATTACTATGTGAAACGGCATCCTGCAAAACAAAATCCGTAGACACGAATGTCCACCAATGGCCGAGCGGAGGAACACTATAAGTTCGGTTCGGGAATCGAATCCTGGCTACGGGTAGGCTGCATTAGTGTTTTCGTGGTTTTCCGCATGTGTAACGTGAATTATGAGCATGTTCTCCACGAAGGCATCCCTCTCATTAGGCAATATAACCCTCAAGTGCTTTGCCATAAATCAAATAAACCAAAACAAACCAAACCGTAGACACGATCGAGTCTCGGAAGCTGGCTGACAAGATGACCCAAAAGAATCCGAAAGAAACCCTTGATAACCGTCACCATTATTCGAAATGTAATACCTTTAGTTTATCTTCTATGCACTCTCGTGAATAGCCGGTTCTTAATGTGAAAGTGAATACTTTTTAAGTTTATTAAGATTATTTGAAGAAGAGAGAAATAGCAAACTACGGCTTGAGATGGTGAAAATTAATATCTTTGTGAATTTTTAGACTTCTCGAAAACTAAGGACTGTTTCATATTGTTCAGAATTTTATTTGATGAAAGTAATACATTAAATACAGAAATGAGATTTATAGACAAATATGTTTTCAGGGGAAGCGTGACGAGCATATGACGATCACAACAAAATTACATTTTATTGCACTAATCTCAAGGGCCGAGAAATAAAGCTAAAAGGACTACACTATGTGGCAAACTTAACCATTGTTCTCCGCCAAAATGATATATTTTTTTTAATCTTAGGGGAAAATAAATAATTATGGGTTAAAAATGCAAGGAGTATCGGAACAAGTCTGCCGGACCAAACGCTCTTGAAATAAATATTACTATACTTAAGAATGATCTTCATTGAAAGTTATGTATCTTGATATGAGTAAATTTCCACTTATTCTTTCTTATAATTTTTAATTAAAGCAAAATGCTAAGGAATCAAAATAAAGCACATTTTTTAGTGAAAAAATAAACACGGTTATAATCATAGACAGTAGTCTATGAAAGTCTAACATTTGTTTCACTAGTAATGAATTCTTATGGACGACCGTGGTAAACAATATATAACAGAACAAGACTGAAGCAAATTTTAACTGATAATTCCTTTCTGTCTTCTGTTTATTCTAGCCCATCAGGGACTGAACACATGTATTTCAACCTGGTTTCGTATACTGAGTAAGCTTCCTAGATGTGAATACTCATCTTTCCTATGCGGAACATGAATACGAGTAGTATTCCGTAGAATGTTCTTCACTAAAAGCACTTCCATATTAGACATATAGTCCTCCTGCGCTTTGAAATAAGTTGATTACACAAATCAAATTTCTATTTCTTCAACTCGTAGGACGAAATCAAAAGTGTTCTCTAATGTGAAGTTGCAGACTCATCAGGTTTATTGGAATAATATGAGAAAATCAGCATTGCCCTCGCCGGAAATTGAACCCAATTTCTTCGGATTCCTCACTCGTTGTTCAGACCACTACACCACAAGGCCACTCGGGAGAAATGCATTTAAAGTTATACATTTCTTCGCAAAGGACCAAGTGGAGATCAAAGGCACTTCAGCTTGGGTTTAAATCCTGATCCGGCGAAAGGGCCCGTTGCTTGACATTAAGAATCTTCTGAGTACCATAAAGAAGTATCCAGGTAGCTATCGCTTCCTTTAGGCAAGCCTTGTTCAATTAAGAAACGAGCAAGCTTCCTTATATTCACTCTCATTTATCAGGCGACTGCGTGGAGGAGCAAGACTTGAGAACAGCCATATCAAGAAAATACGAGTTGTCGCCGTCTGGGGTTTTAGTTCAAGCGTCACTGTAGAATCATTAGGGTTTCTAGAGCATCAGTCAGGAAAAAAAACAGCAGTAGATATGCTGACCCTTATACTGCAGGGATACATACCTTGAATGATTCTAATTTTCTGGGATGCTAGTGAAAAATATTTGTTTATTTTGTTCTGCTTTATTTTTCTCATTAAGTCTACAGATAAACCACCACTTTACCAGGACATTAACATATCTTGATTTTACGAAAGGAAAACAACAATAAATTAAATTTCAACCTTTTTAATAATTTATAAAGTAGCAAAATCGTTAAACAACATCATATGTTATGATTCCTCATACCGTACTATTTAATGCAGGTAATCCGATTATTGACTTTTAAGTTTCTTTGGGTTGAACTTTCCTTTTTAAGTTTTTGAGTTGTCTTTTAACTTAAACATCAGTTTAAAGAAAGGTATAGGCATTGAAAATCTGTAACACTGTCATTTGGACATCTGTATCTGTACACTTGTCATTTGGACAACGTAGGCGAAAATCTGTTCCTCGAAAGTTCAAAGGAGTCTGAAATTTTTCGTTGAGTTTAATAATGAAAAGAATCCACTTTTTTTTTCCTTTTTCAAACTCACCACAATCCTAGTATATAGCAGTCATAAATCATGTTTAACTGTTAACAAAAGAAATGAAAACTCAAATATTAGTGATACGCTCCCATTTTCACTAGTCAATATATATTATCTCATTCACTCTGTTTTCGCATTACTGACCCTGCACAATAACTGATATAAATTAATTGAAATAAATATCGAGTTTGCCTTTTTTCACAAGCTGGCCTAAGTAATCGTACTTATCTCTACAACCAGGAAGAGTAGTCTTTACACAGACGGCGGGAAGGCCTATTAACTGGGTTATCAAATTATCGGATTTTGAACCCCGTCGTTGGCAACCCAGTCCCAGTTTTGAAAGAAAACCCTTTAGGGAAGAAATTCGAGGGTCTCTTACCCACTGTGCCATCTGGATAGCTAGTCTAAGGGACCTTTCCTTACTTACGCAAGGTATATAATAGATGGCCCCAACATTTATACCTTAAACTAGCCTAATATCTATATAGAATATTTAGCGTAACACTATTTTAAGTACCTCTTTGCCGCAATAACACTATACACTTATTATTCATGCCCTTTCCGCAATTAGAATGCAAGCTAAGGTTCAGGCAGCCAAATCGCATACTGCCATTCTAACAGGAGGATAGAGTGAGGTTCAATATAGAGAAGTAAAATAGATATGAAATCATATAGGTCTAATATATAAAATATTCTAATCTCCGAGTCAAAAATGTCTCTTGAAACACAGCTTTATGTTCGAAAATACCAGCAGCGGAGACTCTTGTTTATCAGCAGAATCGTCATGCCATAATAAGAATTGTAAAAATTCCAAGAAAATGCAAGACAAGAAAAGAACAAAAAGGCCTTATTCATTCGCGATGAAACAAACTATAATGAGGAAATCCTGACGGTACCTGGCACTTTCTGTATTGAAAGAACTGACTTTAAAAATGAACGTACATGTATGAGATACTTAATAAACTAATACGATATTTTTGTGTGACTATAATTTTCAGATTTTGAGAAATTTGTTTGACATTAATCGAATTTTTGCTTATATTATTCGAAAAAGCTTATTCATTATTCTTTCAGCATTAGGTTAATACAGGGAAGAAATCCATTATTTAATTTTGATAATACAGGGTGTCAGCAAAGTCCCTAAAGTCCTCTTATTGTGGGCATCCTGTAAGTGTGTGTATGTGTGTGTGTATTTAATTATGGCAAAGCGCACTAGGGCTATCTGCCTAAGAGGAGGGATGCCTTTCGTGGAGGACTTTCTAAGGGAAACTGGCTCGTATACACGTTACACATGGGGAAAACCACGAAAACACCCATGCAGCCAGCCCGTTCGCGGGATTCGAACCTCGGACCGAACTACCAGCGTTCAGCGACTTTACCGCTCGGCCGCTGGTGGGCGGGCATCCTGTAAGAGGATGCGCAGTAAATTCTTTTAGTGTTATTCTACATATATCAAGTTTTTTCCCAACAGATTGTTTTGGTTTAATATAAATGAATGGTATAATGTGAAGATTTGGGGATCCAAAATTTTTCATGTTAAAAGTTAGCTGAAGCAAGACAATCCAACAGTGAAGGTTTGGTGTGTTATGCTGCATGAAAGACTTTAAGACTTATTTCCTTTCATTAACGAAGAAGAACACACCGGAGAACCTTCCATGCATAGATTAATTTCATTTGCACATGGATGGAGGTCGTCAGCTAGAAGTAATTTTTCAGCAGGAAGAGAAGAACAAAAAGGCTTTATTCATGACAAAGTCCTAGTCATTTGCCATAAAGACTTTGAAATTTACTTGTAAAAGTGTGACTAGTACCAAAAATATAAGTTATTCCATTCCCAAACAACAAGCGTTGAAAATCGTTCAGGTACATTGTGGATTTTGTGTACATGAATTATTAACACTCTCATGTGGATAAAATATTTTGGTTTAAAGTTGCAAATATTCAATTCTTCACGAATTTTCGGATTTCTTAAAAAATCAGAACTCTGATACTGCCTCAGAATTTTATATGATATATATATTAACAGACGAATTAACGTAATTTTCGTGTTTCCGAGTAGGGTTTCCTTCACCCTATTGTGCATAAGGCGCCGCAACAAAATTTAAACTTTTTTGTATCTCACGGGCGGGGGACAAAAATGCAATAAAGACTTTACTTTATAAATGGCTAACTTAGCCTTTCTTTTCCGTTAACAAGATTTTTTTATTTTAGGGGAAGGGCAAGAACTATATGCTAAAATGCAAAGAATATCAGAACTGTTCTAAAGGACCAAATGATTTTTTTTACACTTAAATTGAATGGGCTTTATTGAAATTGACATAGAAATGCTCAGGAACCAATCGAAAACGAATTCTACAATTGAAACAGTAAATCTGTTTAGTCATAATAATGGCGTACTAAAGTTAGATCTTTCGTCTCATTACGAATGAAGTTTTGTAGCTTACTGTGAAGAAAACGTACAGCTGAACCAAACTGAAACTAATTTCACTAGCAATTTCCTCTTCTGTCTCTTCTAGCCCATCATGGGCTGAACACTGGTATAGTTCACACCGGTTTCGTAACACAACGAATTAGCTGGCTACACTCGAGCTCTCATGTTTTACCCCATACGGAACTTGAATATGAGCCATGTTTCCTTAGATAGACCTTCACGAAGTGAATTTCCTCTCTGAGATAAGAAGTCCTTGTGCGCTTTGTCATAACTGATTAAACAAACCAACTTTCTTCTCCCAGTATGACGTCATCAGATGTGTTTTGAATGTAAAGTTGTAGATTCATCAGGTTTTTTGGAAGATTAATAGAAAATCAACAATGCTGTCGCTGAAAATCGAACCCTAGTTCTTCCGATTCCTAGCTCGTTGTTATGACCATTACACCACAAGGCCATTTGGGAGGAATGCATTTTAAGTTATACATTTCCGTCACAGATGACCAAATGGATATAAAAGGCACTTCGACTTGGGTTCAAGTCCTGATCCAGTGAAAGGACTGGCTGCTTTAGAACAAGAATATTTGAAGTCCCTTAAAAGAAACAAGAAACATCCAAGTAGCAATCGCTTTCCTTGGGGAAGACTTCCAATAGCTACATTGCCTTGCTCAATTAGCCAACAAACCAAGCATCCTTATACAGACTCTTATTTAACAGATGATTGCGAGGAGGAGCAAGAGTCAGACAGCCAGATAGAAAAACAACCAGTTACTGCCCTCCACGTTTCTAGATTGGGCGCCACATCAGATCCCTAGAGTAGGAGAGAGGAAAAAATTAACGGCGGATAAGCTAACCACTACACCACAAGGATACATACGTGGAACAATTGTAATTTCCTAGAACATCAGTAAAATCTATTTGCATGCCTCTTTTTTGTTTCACCTTTCTTAAATCTACAGGTGAAATCCCCACTTTACCATGAATATAGTCGGGTTTAAAATATCGTGTTTCATTAAATAAAAAAAATAAAATATATTTCAGGCTTTTCAACAGTTTGTAAGGTAGAAAAATGTTGAAACAATATCATCGGTCAGGAGTCAGCGTACTGTAAGATACTCTCCATTTAATGCAGAGAAATCCGTTAATTAAATTCTAAATTTCGGTTTGGTATGCCTTTAAGTGAAACTAGAGTGTAAAGAAATGAAAAGGCAGTGAATTTCTGGCTTAAATACCCATCTCAGTTAGACAAAGCAGGTCTAATTCTGTTCTAAAGTTCTGCTAACCTAAATCTGTTCCTAAAAGTTCAAATGAATATGAAATTCTTCCTTAAAATTTTTTAAGGAAAACAATACAGTTATTTTCCTTCTTTAAACTCATCAATCTTAGTACGCAGCAGCAATCATTAATCATGTTTAACTGTTAGTAACGACGAAAACTCAATGAGTGATGTATATGGTTTTCTAGAGTCATTAAATGTTATTTCATTTACTCAGTTTTCACATTACTGAACGTGGACATTATATGTATAAATTAATTGATATAAATACATAAACTGATATAAATATCGAGTTTGAATTTTTTATAAACTTGTGTAAAGTAATCATGTTTACTTCTAAACTAGTGATAGCAGCATCTGCACAGGCCACGGTACGGCCTGTTAACTGGAGCTTCAGCACGTCGGCTATTGAGTCCCGCCGTTTGTTAGCCTGATTCAAATTTTGATAGAAAACCCTTCGAAGGACAGATTCAAACTGTGGATAAGGGTTTCTCACATACATATTATCTCCTATCCTCAATCTCTCCAAAGCACTTTTAGCTCGACACCCCCTATGACACACCAACACTAATCAGTTAACATTCATGCCTCGTACGAAAATCGAACCAGTTGCCAAGACTAAGGCAGGCAACTCCCCTATCACAGTCAAAACAGTGTGGCAGCTTGAGGTTTAATTCTGAGAAGGGAAATAATTAATCACATATGCCTAATGCATAAAATATTTGAAACTGCAGGTCACAAATGTGCTGTAAAACGTAGATTTTTGTTGAACAACAATTCTCATCTACCAGCAGAATCAGCTTGTTATGATAAGAACCATATAAATTACAAGAATGTGGAAGCCGTGAAAAGAAAAAAAAAGGCTTATTTATTCCCGATGAAAAAAAAACTGATATGAGGTATTTGTGACTGGACCAGCCACTTCTGTATTGAGAGTAGTGACTTTAAAGAAGAACAAGCATATACTGAGATAGCTAACAAAATAATTTTATATTTTTGTGTGACTGTTGAAAAAATTAATCTGTTGAAAAAAATTGATAAATTTTGAACTTTTATAATTTAAAATACTTTATTCGAAGAACTGTTTGATATTGCCTCTCAGAAATTTCTGTAATGAAATTGGTACATTAAACCCTGAAAGTAGATTAACAGACGAGTAATACTTCGCCATTTTTGGGGATAACTCCGAGCATAATAGCGCTCACATCAGTTTTTGAGTTACAATCCGCTGATATCAAAGGCAGTGGGGAGGCCAAAAGGACTGTGCTACACGGCAAATTTTGTTTTCCATCTGCCAGATATTTCTTTTAATCCTAAGGAAGACAGATAGCTCTGATTTAAAATATAAACAATACTGGAACTATTCTGTAGGGCCAAGAGCTCGTGAAATAGTTTTTATTAGCTTTAACATACTTGGGTTTCAGCGTACGTTCAACATACGTTTTACAGCACATTTGTGACCTGCAGTTTCAAATGTTTATATATTAGGCATATCTGATTAATTATTTCCCTTCTCAGAATTAAACCCCACGCTGCCACTCTGTTGTGACTGTGATAGGGGAGTTGCTTGCCAGGGCAACTGGTTCGATTTTCGTAAGAGGCATGAATTTTAACTGCATAGTGTTTTAGCTTATTGTTGTTTCATAAAATGAAAACAACAATAAGCTAAATTTCAGACTTCTCAAGAATTTGCAAAGAAACAAAAATGTTTAAGAAAATCATTGGTCACGATTTCACTTACTGTAAGCTACTTACCATTCAACTCAGAGATATACGTTTATTAGCTTTTAAATTTCTCTTTGAGTTGTCCTTATCTGAAATGGCAATTTAGAAAAAGGCATAGGCACTAAAAATCTAGCTTCAGTATACATGTTAATTGTACAACGTAGGCGAAAATCTGTTCCTTTAAAGTTCAAATGAGTCTCACTTTCTTCGTTAAGTTTGGTAATGAAAACAATTCACGTTTTTGTCTTTCTTCAAACTCACCAATACCCTAGTACGTAGCAGCAGTCGCTGATCACGTTTAACTGTTAACAACGACAAAAGGTCAGTCGCTGATATATACCGCTTTCGTTAGTTAATATATGCTATCACATTTACTTTGTTTTGATAATATTGACACTGGACATTAAATGATAGAAATTAATCTGGATAAATACACTAATTGATATAAATATCAACTTGACTTTTTTTACAAGCTTTTATAAAGTGATCGTGCTTAGCTCTACAACAAGCGATAGTAGCCTTTACACATTCGACGAGGTGGACTGTTAACTGACTCCTATTGAGCTCCGCGGTTAGTAGCCCCGTCCCAATTTTGATAGCAAACCTTTCAGTTATAGTAGATCCGAAGGTTTCTTACCCACTGTTCCCTTACTAAAACCTCTCAACAGAACTTTTAGCTCGACACTATTTTAATTGCCTTATGATTCAATACTCCTATGCACTTAAGATTAAAGTCTTTCCCGGAAATTGAACCCGCTGTAAGATATCAGCCAGTTCCTCCACCTCCACCCGGACAGGGTGGCAGTGTCTTACAAGTACTGAAAAGGTGAATAGAAATCAGATCCCATAGGCTTAATTTTCCGTGTTAGGGCAGATAGTCTTTGTGCTGTTTGCCACAATTGATCAAACGAACGAAACTTTTATCTCTTTACCAAGTGTGATGTATTCAAAAGTGTTCTTTAATGCAAAGTTACAGAGTCATGAGGTCTTTTGGAAGATTACAGAGAAAATCAGCATTTTCCTCGCCGCAAATCGAACCCTAGTTCTTCCGATTCCTAACTCGTTGTTCTGACCACTGTACCACAAGGCCATCTGGGAGGAATGCATTCAATTCCTTCGCAAAGTTCTCACTTCTTTCACAATGGACCAAGTGATATCAAAAGCACTTCAACTTGGGTTCAAATCCTGATCCGGCGAAAGGGATGGCTGCTTGAGACTAACAATATTCTGAGTTTCTTACAGAAACCTCCGAGAAGATATCGCTTCTCTTAGGCAACACTTCCTGAGCCTCACTGCCATGTTCAACTAAACAACGAAACAATCATCTTTACACTCGCTCTCATTTAAATGGTGATTACCAAGAAGAGGGAGAGTCAGACAACCATATCAAAAGAATAACGAGTTGTCGCCCACTACTCGTTATTCTTTTGATATGGTTGTCTGACTGGTTATTCTTTTGATATGGTTGTAGTTAGTGTGCCATTGCAGAATAATAAGGTTTTCAAAGCAGGGGTAAAGAAAAAAATCATCAGTGGGTATGTTGACCACTACATCAGAAAGATATATATGCGAAATGTTTTTAATGCCCTAGAATATTAGTGAAAATTATCTGTTTAACTTCCTTCTTCCCATTAAATCTACACGTACATTTACGCTTTTATTATGACTTTTGTCGGCTTTAACATAGTATGATTTCATAAAATGAAAGCAACAATAAGCCAAATTTTAGGCTTTTCAGCAACAACATTTACCTATGCTTTCATAATAGTGACACTGGGTATTAGTTGATAGAAAGTAATTGATGTAATTACATAAAATTAATATAAACATCGAGCTTGCCTTTCATTACAAACTTGTGTAACGATTAGTTCAACAGCTAGCGATAGCAGCCTGTGCACAGGTGACGGTGCGGCCTGTTAACTGGGTTTACAGCATGGAGGCTATTCAGCCACTGGTTATCTCCATCCCAATTCTGATAGAAAATCTTCATGGCTCAAATGCGAGGGTCTGTTAACCAGCATCCCCGTAGCACCAATCTCTCAAAAGAACGTTTATCTCGAAACTACTTTAAGTACTTCTATGCCCTTCACTTAACATTCATGCTTTATCCAGAATTAGAATCAACGCTAAGACTAAGGCAGCCAATAGGGGGCATCCCATAGGGGGCATTGGGTTCAGTGTTGAAAAGAAAAATAGAAATGAAATCACATTTCCCTAATGTATGAAAAATTTTTAATTCCTGTTTACGAATGGCTTGTGTAACAAAGATTTAAATTCCTGTTTACGAATGGCTTGCATTAACAAAGCTTTCTGTTAAAAAGTACTCGAAGATTCTCATCTACCAGCAGAAACAGCATGCTACGATAAGAATGATATAAATTCAAAAAAAGGTGCAAGACAGGAAACGAATAAAAAGGTTATTCATTCTCGATGAAAGAAAACTAGTATGGGGTTTTTCTGACGGGTCGGTCACATTTCTGTATTGAAAGCTCAGACTTTAAAAAAAGAATTCACATATACTAAGATATTTTACAAAGAAACGTAATATGTTTATTTATATGAGTCTATTTTTTCAACTCCTGAAAAATGTTTTTAAACTTTACTCAAGTTTTTGGCTTTAAAAAAAACCTTATTCATTTTTCTTCCAGCTTTAGTTTAATCAAGAGAACAAATCCATTATTTGTCTCTGATAATGCATTAATTATTGATACTCTTGGGTAAAATATTTCGCTTTTCAAGTTGCAAAAGTGCTACGAAAGTATCTGTTTAAATTATATTCTAGGGGAAGAAGTTACGAGTTTTCTCTTTTTTTTCCCTTAATAAATACAGTTTTGTATTCTTTCTCGTCTTCCACTTGATTTTAAAAGGTCCTCTAAGAAAGCATCTTTTGCTAAGGCATAGAGTCTGTAATTTTGTCGTAACGAGTAGAGTTAGAATAGGGCTGGGCGCTGAATTTTACCAATAAATATACAGGTTCTTATGCTGTCACATAGCACGAGGCACGAGATTTTGTGCCGGAGCTCTATCATAGTTAGGTCGTATATCTATAGACTCATCACAATAATTGTTTAGATCTGTACTCAGTTTTGATGAAAAACACCCCGATGGGTGGTTCCGAGTACCTCCTTCCCCTCTTTGCCTACCACAAAACCAATTTAGACTCGCCAGAAGACGTTAGGCTCGACAGTACTTTAGTGGCCCTATGCTGCTATACACTATACCAGGGATGGGCCAACTACGGCCCAATGGAAGACTCTATCCGGCCCTCGGATAGAATTTTAATTTGGCTGTCCGAGGCAAATTAAAAGAAATATATATTTATATATTTTAAGGTATTTCTCCCGCCTTCTTGGCATGCCTTCGTGGTGTGGTGGTCTGGCGCGTATTCCAGAGGTCTGTGGTTCGGTTCCCGGCGAAAGTGTTGCTCATTTTTCAAGGTCTCCTGCTTCCAAAAATACATAATGTCTCTACAGAGGCGCCCGAATTAAAAAGGGTGTTGGATGATGATTCTTCGCACCCAGGTTTTGGCGATTGGGTCCCCTAAAAAAATAAAAATACGCAAACGAAAAGGTCTATTCCGTTCCCGTTATAGAAGTACAGAATAAGCCAGAAGGAAAAAAAGGTGAATTCTTTATTTTTCAAATTATTCAAATATTATAGTAGATTCTAAGAAAGTTTTTCTTTTAATAAAGTTTGAAGAATGGCACAGATAATCAAACATAAACGGCCCAGAGGATGGACATAACTAGCACTTCCCCAGCTTTATTTTAAATTACAGTTTCAACAAACTTGCGTATTTAACGCAAGCAGGAGTCACACATTGTAAAGATCTCCATCTCTATAAAAAACTGCAATGGATTCATCTCCTTGAAAGAGCAAATACGACGCAATGAAATCCATGTTTAATTCACAAATGTTACAAACCCTAATTAAGAAGGGTCTTCTAGCAAATGATATCTTTTAACAAATATGCACTTCATTCCCGCATCCTCAGTCTCTGCGCGTAACTATGCTTTCTTTAAACACGGCCACGCAATTAACCGAATGATGAGGCGGAAATTATCCAACCCTCCGTGATAAGTAGCGCCTAATTACATTTCCTTCTGGTACAGAAAGACGGCGTTTCCTCGTTAAACTGCCCTTTTTATGTCATTCGAAATCTTTGTAACTGGGCATTCATGGAGAGATTTTTGCGAATTTAAATCGAGCATTCCTGGAATAAATCTCTAAAAATATCTGATAGTGAAGTAATTAAATAATCATTAATTTCTTCCGACGTGTGAAACAAAAATTGGATTTAGAAATATCTACGCATAGTTTACAAAAGTAGCAGCATAATTACAATGAATTTAAAGAATTTTATGAAATCTGCATCATTAAAGAAATGAAAAATAAATCTGTTAACAGAGACGTAAATTAGAAGCGAAAAACCGGGCGTACCAGATTCAGGTGTCATAGTTTCGAGAATTTTATTGTAGTTTTAGACATCTGTCATTTTCACTGTCAATTAGAGTATCTAAATTGCGGATGTAATGCAATGTCATTGTCACTTGTTATTAATAGTTTAGAGCCATTTAGTGAGTGGTTAGTTTAGAGGCATTTAGTGAGTATAATAGTTAAAACATTTATTGAGTATTACAGATAACCTAATAAGAAACGAAAGACAAAATTGATAACGAAGAAGTGAAGATGGAGCGTTGGAAAACACTTTATTTTACTGTTGATAGATAAACAGTTAAAAAAACGCAGTTTACCTATCACATACTGATTGAATTTTACGTTTTGATTAAAAAGTTCAACTACTGGCCAGTTACAGAAACAATACAGTTACCATGACGGAAACAAAGCTTAAAATTTTACGTTTTTTTTGGGGGGGGGTGCAAGTACCCATTCAGTAATTTTCCTCTCTGGTTCTACCTATTTGTAAATCAAATCTATAGGATAAGGTCAAGTAACACCAGGTAATTATTTTAAATGGCGTAAGGAATTATTTTAAATTTCTGTTGGTTTCAGCATCAAGAAATTTAAAGGAAATAAGTGCCTAAATATGACTGATTTACTAAACGCAAAATAATAATGATTTAATTTCTTCTGAAATCCTACAGATAGTAATTAAATAAATAGGTTTTTTTTATGTTAAGTTAGACGCCGGGGTTCTCAACTGGTGGTACGCAAGAGAAAAATGTGGTACGCAAAGAAGCAAAGTATTTTCAACTATTAAATTCAAAAATTAAAACCCCAACATCCTGATTGAGTTTCTTCTCCAACACTCGTAAATTTATGCAATCTGAGCTTTGTTTAAGAGTGGTGGTGATAATAGTACTTTGTAGTGGTGGTACTTAAGGTTTTCAATTTTTGTTTAGATGGTATGGGTTAGTTAAAAGGTTGAGAACCAATGAGTTAGAGAATTAATTAATATAGGTAGGATGGCATTTTTGGCGAATAAAAAGTTAAGACAGTGATTGAAAATTTCTAGTAATGACTAAATTACACACGGTACACATCTACAAAAGTTGATTATGACTAAATTCGTAAAAATCGAAAGTTGAAGAAAACCAGCATTCTTAATCCTAAGTTTATACAGTGCTTGGCATGGTCATAGAGCTGCTTGATCCCTTTGTAGTACTCATCTTTGGGATAATCATGGAGTCTTTTATTATGGTTTCCTGAATCCTTTCAGTATTATAAAGAGAATGACCTTCGAAATATGATTTGAATTTAAGGAAAATAATTAGTATGTAAGTGACAAATCTAGTGAATAGAGGAAGATGGCTGACAAATTTGACACTTTGTTTTGCTAGTAAATGCTTAAAAAGAATAAAAATATGTGGCAGCGCATTGTTTTACAACAGAAACCACTTATTCGATCGATTCTTTTCAGAAGAATTGAATTCTGTTGTCTTTATATAATATGCAATTCACAGTCTGTCCCTTGTTAACAAATGCCTTGTAAACTGTTCTTTTCCAGTACAAAAAATGATTACTGAGATCGTCTTCCTTTGAGATCTATGAAAAGGAAATTTCTGTTCCTTCTTCTACAGGAGTAAATATTTTTCGCTCCTGAAGAAGAGCGACCGGAGTTTTATTATCTTAAAAAATCGATGGAGATTTATTCAAAACTTATACCATACCTAAGGCTGTTTTTTTACCTAATTTAAAATTTGCTATTGAATTGTTTCTGTTAAAATATTATTAAGACATATGTTAGTGATTTAAAAAGAAATAATAATTTACGGAGAAGCTTACATTTTAAAATGACTATTCAAATACGGATCGAAGGATGATGATGCTAAGAACTGGTGAATTTCTTCCCTTTACTAGAAAAGGAACTGTTTATATAGCTGTAATTATACATAGCATATATCAGAAAACTAAGCAGTAAAAAAAAGAAGTAGAAAAAATGTAGAGTATAATTTTGTGTTAGAAAAGACTCTTCAAGTTAAGAGAAAGGATTTCAATTCTCTTTGCAACAGGCTACAAAGGATTGCATTTGAAAGACAGGTAAACCCTTTAAAGAATAGGAATCAGTGAGAGATTTAAAATACTTTTGACATAAAAGAGTTGAAGTTTTTTCGTGTAATTTGAATTCCGGAAGATCTTTTTCTTAAGAAATATGTTTCTTATTTTCTTTGCTAGCAAATGTACTGATGATCGATTCTTATTTGCAGCGTACTTGAAATCTTAGAACCGACATACTTATTTCTAATTTTGTCGCAGTTTAGAAGCATTCATCTAAACAGTCAAAAATTCATAGGAGATCTGAATAGTGATCATCGCTACTGCAAACTTATCGGGATTTGGAAAATTTATTGAAACAATAAATAACTTAGTTACTTGTAAGGTATTTTCTCCCTCCTATCTGCATGTCTCCGTGGTGTAACTGGAAGCACTAACGACGCGTATTCAGGAGGTCAGGAGTTCGAATCCCAGCGAGGGTAATTGAAGATTTCTTCGATTTCCTTGCTTCGAAAAAATTCTAAAAATTCGACAAGTGGTGCCTGAACTAAAATGTGGTGGACGATGATTTGTCACTATCAGGATTTGGCGATTGGGTCCCGTCATCCCCAGTCGCCCTTTAAAAAAGAAGTATATAAAATATTTGCTCCCTCCTTTCTGTATGTCTTCGTGGTGTAACGCTCGACGCGTATTTGGAAGGTCTGACATTCGAATCCTGGTGAGGGAATTGCGGATTTCTTCATCTTCCCGATATCGAAAAATTCTAAAATGTCTCCACAAACTAAGCCTACGTAAGCATAAAGTAAAACGTTAAGAATTACTTCGAAAGCTTTTAAATTACTAACTTTTGCGAGCGATTTTGCACTGCAATATAAAAAGAATATTTCTGTAGTTTTATTAAAGAATTTTACTTTAGGTTTGATATGTTTTGATTATTGCAAAGCAGGCGAACGCTATCTATCTAAAGGAAGATTACCTTCGTAGAGTACCTTTTTGAGGGAAATTGGCTCGTATCCACCTTATAAATGAGTTAAGCCACGAAAATCAAACACGCAGCACCGCTGGCTGGCTGTCTAGTGAACGGACGTTTATACTAAATACTCACTTAAGAAACTGAGATCACTACGTAGCGAAATAAATTAAGTAACTAGTTTGAATTTCACTATTTTTTGCTTACTGATTTCACATTAAACCTGTTCGGTAGTATATAAGTTTAATTAATATATATTTATGAAGAAGAAGTGTGCGTACTGGCAAATATTAGCGAAAGCTTTGAACTGCGCTAACTGAAATTCCTGCGATGCACTTCTTTAGACGTCGCGTATGCTTATTAGTGAAGTCAGTGGTTAGCCATGTACACTGTGCTAGTAAGTGATTTGGTTTATTTGATTGTATCAATGTTATCTATCTAGAACGAGGAACACCTTCATGGAGGAATTTATATGCGAAACTGGCTTGCATCCACGTTACACATGACAAAAAAAGCCACGAAAATGTTCATACAGCCAGACCGTTAGCTTGGACCTGAACCCAGGTCGAAATACCAGAGTTCAGCGATTTTACCGCTCGGCCGCTGGTAGGCCACGTAAGAGGTAATTTAGTTCCAAATTTAAGCTTTGCTAAACGGGATTGTGACTGAGTTTTAGATCATTAGTTAACAGTCTTTTTAATAACTCATAGGAAGTATTAAAGTTATTGAATATCCACTGTTGGAATTGCTATCGATGTTACTAAACATCGATAGCAATTCTATCGATCTCTGTAAGTTGAAAATTAGATCTGTATATCAACAAGGTCGGCGAACAATTACTCGGGAGTAATTCATCGGGTGTGACAAAACTCTTTGGTCCTTTTATGTCTTATCATATTCACCGAGAATGTGGTTCATAGTCCACCAGAGGGAACAGATAGTTATTGCATACGTGAATAGAGAGGGGGGGACGGACGCAAAACACGTAAATTCCCTATGGATATGAAACTCAATAAGAAAATTTTCGAAAAGCATGTTCCCCGTAGAACATAACTGAACCCTTTGGTCCTTTTCTGTCTTATCACATTCACCGAGAATGTGGTTAATAGTCTAGAATTTTAAAAGCTTTAGGAAGGATTGGATTAAAATCATTCACTTAACATGTGAAATCTTTGTGAATATAAAAAGGCCTCAAGAAAATCCAATTTAATCATATACTCTTATTTCCAAGTTGGAAATTTAATCATAATTATGACTTTGGATCTGCAAAAATTATCCAAAAGCTTCTTCCGTTTGTGAATTGGATTTTCTTGAGGCTTTTTATATTCACAAAGATTTAGCATGATTAGTGAATGATTTTAACTCCAATCCAGTCCTTCCTAACGCTTTTAAAATTCTATTAGCATAGTTCTTGGTGATTATTTTTGCCGATAGATGGCGTTGCCTCCTCGCGCATGGTACTACCGGAGGGTATAAAAAAAGCCCTTACAGAGGTTGCATTTCTAGTAATTTTGTTCTCCTGATGAGGAGGGACCTATAGCTGCCCTCGAAATCGATTGAGTATTTTAATAAATGTACGCAAAATACAAGGTTGTTATTGCGATATTGGCTCTCAGAAGTATATTATACCGGATTAGAAGCACCTTGCTCTTATTGGTTCCTCTAATTCCTTTCTAGAGGCAGAGTTGCCAGAGCAACTTTTCTCCAGCAATGTAAAATACTGCACCTGCGTAGGCGAAACAAATCGCTGAAAGAAACTATTGCCCAAAAGTTGCCGCTAGAAACCTTCCGTTCAAATCGACGCTGTAAGCAATGCGTTTCTCGGTGTCTAAGTGTCTTATTGCGTTGCGCAATGGCAGATTCGATAAAGCTATAAGCTTTACTCAGGAATCGAACCGCACCTTGAAGTGTGGACTAGCAGCAAACCTTTGAACATTATACCACTACACTCTTAAAGAATATTTTTAGTCCGACTTTACTTGTGTTTGCTGGTAACATTTGCAAGGACGATAAATCGTTAAGACGTGTAGATTCCAGCCTGTTAGCTTGGTGAATTGAATACAGTTTGGCGGCTTAGGATGAAAAAGATAAAACTTCATTGACCGTCTAAAACATGCAACCATATTTTAATAACGATCTCATACTTCTCATACTCTTCTTTCATTTTGTTTTGCGTTTTTTTTACATGTTTACAATGAAAGCGTCTGCTGCATCGATCGGAAGCTGTTGCTAAAACAGTTTTAAAATTGTATTCGTGCCTTCAAAACTAAATGAAAAAAAATATTTCTCAGGAAGCCTACTGTTAGTACAAAATACGGGATATTCGTGAAGTAGCCTCTGACTGAGACAAAATCGTTAAAGTGAGGATTTTAAGTTCAAATCGATAGCTTGGAGTCGTCAGGGGTTGAAACGTTCTTTTTCTGTTATCGTTTGCAATGCTTTCAGCTGAATACAAAAAAGAACCGGAGAAACTGAAATGTAACAAAGTATATACAGCAAAGAAATTCATAAATTTCTGCAAAGGACGTTTAAGTGGATTCTGTAGGTTCATATATAAATAAAAAGGTTTTATAAGTACATATGGTTATCAAAGGGTTTTTAAATACCTATAATAATAAAAATTACGCAGAGAAACAACTTAAGGTATTACTGTGAGAATATTTACGGAAGGAAAGCTTTTTATAACGATGTATTAATTATCATTTCTAATGAGAAAACATGACGCTACTTTAATTATCATTTCTAAAGCGTAAATATGATGATATTTTAATTATAATTTCTAAAGTGTAAAATGACGATATTTTCATTATCAGTTCTAAGAATTAAACGCGACAATATTTTAATTATTATTTCTAAAGAGTTAGTATATCAATATTTTAATTATCATTTATAAAGAGTAAAAAATAATCTTCTAAAAATTGTCTCACTGAGAATTGAAATTCTAATTCCGTTGTTTACTTTTACTACTCTTTTCGTTTTTAAGCGCTTGTGTGGACAGTACGTCTTTATGCAGCTATATATCAGTTTTGATTGACTGCAGCTAAGTGAATGAAATCCGGAATTCTTTTATTCCTTTTACTGTATGAAATTCGAATCCGAGCCAGGCAAGATAAGAAAAGGATGACTGGGAGACGCAGCTGTCTCATGATAAAGGAGAAAGGACTATCTGCCTAAGCTCTTTCTTAATTCTCACCGAAAACAGCTGGAGAATTCTCATACATACACTAAATTTTTCTTTTAGTTTTGGCAAGTTGCAGAAGATCCTTTTACATTGTTATTTAATCCTGTATCTTTGTTTTAGCACTGTAGCCGTACACGGGAAGTGAATCATCAACAGCAGCAAAGACAGTCTAATTAGCTCGATGAAGAAATGAGTTAAATAAGCAAAATATCACAGATTTTCCTCGTCTGTGGTTTATAAGCTAGGATCAAATGGAGCCTAAAACAGCAGAATTTAGCTGTGAGTGAAGATAATAATAGAGGATTTTCAAAATCAAACTTGCTAATAAGAAGTTTGTTAAGACACAATAACACGCCGAATAAATACTAATTCAGAAGTCAAACAACAAAAATCAGCGTTATATTTACAAAATTTTCACAGGACTAGTTTCGATGGTTTTACCGAACCACCATCTTCAGCTGCAAAACCGCAAATGAACAAGATAGGAAAAAATGATTAGATAAGATAAGAAAGCCTGGACAAGAATAAGCAAGTGGCGCCATCTGTTGGTGAAACCAGAACTAAAACATAATTTCTCTAAAAGCCGAAGGCAAATTTGGATTGGAATTAGGATCGTTAACTAGAACAGAAAGATTTTTATGAATGTGAAATGCCTCTAGAAAACCCAGTTCTCCAATGAAAGATGTTTTTTGAATAATTTTGGCAGCAGAAAAATTGAAAGTGTGATTTTCGGACCAACAATGTTGAGCAACAGAAGACTTCTGTGTTTCCTTTTTTCTAACATATGCCTCATGTTCTTTGACGCGAAATTTTAAGGCTCTCTTAGTTTGGCCAATGTAAATTAAACCACACTGGCAAGGAATCCTATAAATACCCCAGGAATTCATATCCGGAATGGGGTCCTTGAGTATAGAAGTCGGAATTTTATTGATGGGAGAATAAACAACCCGAAAGTTAAATTTCTGCAAAATGTGTGCAACTTTATAGCTAATTGATGGAAAGAAGGGAATGACAACAGAATTTTTATAATCTCCTAAAATAAGAGTGTGGCTTTTAGTGTGTTGAGATGAGAATTTTTTAACTGCTTGATTAATAATGTTGGGTGAAAAGCCCCTGTCAATAGCTATTGCTTTTAAATAATTTAGTTCTTCATCAAGGGCTAGTTTGGAGGAGCAAACTTGAAGAGCTCGGAAAACATAGGAATAAAATGAAGCTAACTTTTGTTTAGTCGGATGACATGATTTAAAGTGTGGTGGAAGGCAAACCGATGAAGGTTTACGGTAAACTGTAGTACTGAAGTTGGATGTGTTACGTGTGACCAAAATGTCGAGAAACGGAAGAGAATTGCAAGTCTCAAGTTCAAAAGTGAACTGAATAGCAGGATCAACAGAATTCATTGTTGAAAGAACTTTATTTAAATCATCTTTATTACCTTCAAACAGGGTAAAAGTATCGTCTACGTAGCGGAACCATGCCGGGAAGTTTAAAGTTTCAAACAATTTTGATTCATAATAATGCATGTAGATATCAGCCAGGATGGGACTGAGGGGGCTTCCCATGGCTAATCCCTCAGTTTGCTTGTAATATTTATTTTGGAAAACAAAATGTGTTTGTTTCAAACAAAGTTGAGTGAGAGAAATTAGCTCATCAATTTCGATGCAAGAGAAATGAAATTCGCAAAGTCTGGTTTCTAGACATCTTAATGCACCCTCCACTGGGACATTGGTGAATAATGATTTTAAATCAAAAGAAACCATGAGTAAATTACTAGGAGAAATGTTTTTAACCTTTTTTACAAACTCTATTGAATTTTTTATGGTGTAAATGTTATTGTCTAATAGAGTGGAAAATCTAGAAACTAAATATTTAGCTAATGGATACGAGGCAGTACCTAAATTTGATACAATAGGGCGGAAAGGAATACCACTTTTATGAATTTTGGGAAGAGCATATAATCTGGCACAATTCGCAACAGATGGGATAAGCGAATGTTTTAAGTTGCTTGAAATGATTTGCGAAGATTTGATCGCAGTTTTTATTTTGGACAAGTCCGAAGGTGAAGGATCTTTAGGGATCGTCACTAAACTCTTAAACGAAGGACCATATAATCCGATCCCTAAAGATCCTTCACCTTCGGACTTGTCCAAAATAAAAACTGCGATCAAATCTTCGCAAATCATTTCAAGCAACTTAAAACATTCGCTTATCCCATCTGTTGCGAATTGTGCCAGATTATATGCTCTTCCCAAAATTCATAAAAGTGGTATTCCTTTCCGCCCTATTGTATCAAATTTAGGTACTGCCTCGTATCCTTTAGCTAAATATTTAGTTTCTAGATTTTCCACTCTCTTAGACAATAACATTTACACCATAAAAAATTCAATAGAGTTTGTAAAAAAGGTTAAAAACATTTCTCCTAGTAATTTACTCATGGTTTCTTTTGATGTAAAATCATTATTCACCAATGTCCCAGTGGAGGGTGCATTAAGATGTCTAGAAACCAGACTTCGCGAATTTCATTTCTCTTGCATCGAAATTGATGAGCTAATTTCTCTCACTCAACTCTGTTTGAAACAAACACATTTTGTTTTCCAAAATAAATATTACAAGCAAACTGAGGGATTAGCCATGGGAAGCCCCCTCAGTCCCATCCTGGCTGATATCTACATGCATTATTATGAATCAAAATTGTTTGAAACTTTAAACTTCCCGGCATGGTTCCGCTACGTAGACGATACTTTTACCCTGTTTGAAGGTAATAAAGATGATTTAAATAAAGTTCTTTCAACAATGAATTCTGTTGATCCTGCTATTCAGTTCACTTTTGAACTTGAGACTTGCAATTCTCTTCCGTTTCTCGACATTTTGGTCACACGTAACACATCCAACTTCAGTACTACAGTTTACCGTAAACCTTCATCGGTTTGCCTTCCACCACACTTTAAATCATGTCATCCGACTAAACAAAAGTTAGCTTCATTTTATTCCTATGTTTTCCGAGCTCTTCAAGTTTGCTCCTCCAAACTAGCCCTTGATGAAGAACTAAATTATTTAAAAGCAATAGCTATTGACAGGGGCTTTTCACCCAACATTATTAATCAAGCAGTTAAAAAATTCTCATCTCAACACACTAAAAGCCACACTCTTATTTTAGGAGATTATAAAAATTCTGTTGTCATTCCCTTCTTTCCATCAATTAGCTATAAAGTTGCACACATTTTGCAGAAATTTAACTTTCGGGTTGTTTATTCTCCCATCAATAAAATTCCGACTTCTATACTCAAGGACCCCATTCCGGATATGAATTCCTGGGGTATTTATAGGATTCCTTGCCAGTGTGGTTTAATTTACATTGGCCAAACTAAGAGAGCCTTAAAATTTCGCGTCAAAGAACATGAGGCATATGTTAGAAAAAAGGAAACACAGAAGTCTTCTGTTGCTCAACATTGTTGGTCCGAAAATCACACTTTCAATTTTTCTGCTGCCAAAATTATTCAAAAAACATCTTTCATTGGAGAACTGGGTTTTCTAGAGGCATTTCACATTCATAAAAATCTTTCTGTTCTAGTTAACGATCCTAATTCCAATCCAAATTTGCCTTCGGCTTTTAGAGAAATTATGTTTTAGTTCTGGTTTCACCAACAGATGGCGCCACTTGCTTATTCTTGTCCAGGCTTTCTTATCTTATCTAATCATTTTTTCCTATCTTGTTCATTTGCGGTTTTGCAGCTGAAGATGGTGGTTCGGTAAAACCATCGAAACTAGTCCTGTGAAAATTTTGTAAATATAACGCTGATTTTTGTTGTTTGACTTCTGAATAAGAAGTTTGTTATTTGCAGCTTAAGACATCCTGTTTTTAACAAAAATTTCAAATCTATTTTCTAAGGATTAAGAAAGCACTTTAAAATGCGGTTTTAATGCCCTTAAAGCTAGTTGCAACACACTACAACAAACTGAAACGGATAAATCACCCAACTTAAATTGCCATTTTATTTACCACGGATCAAATGTCCTCTCTCTCTATTTTTGGAAAAAAAAAATCTCAAAATTTCTACGCTAGCAAATACCTTCAAAATGAATGCTTTTGTTCTAAATGTCCCCAGAGGGATAAAAAATATTTATCCTTTCTTCTGAAATAAAGAGTGTCATCGCTATCTCCCATCAAAAGCTCAGTGATTCTTTTCAACCACACATCTTGTACGTGCTTAGCCCAGGCGGTCTTCTATATCCTGTTTTTCGAAGCACTTAGTGATTTAAAACATTTTGTTATTTCTCACTGGTTTGTATGGGGATGATTATCCGCAAGTAGCATATCAGTAGTTGAAAATTAGAGCTTATTCCTTTGTAAAGAAAGACTGGACTAAATGAGCTCTTACATAGTTCACGTGTACTCAATAAAAGATCGTTAGCGATTTTCTTTTTATTTCCACAGTAACTTAATCTAGATTCATTTAAGTTTGTTTCATGTAAAAAGATATTTATGCTATCTTTCATTGAGAAATCTATACGCACGATGGCAATGAATGCAGATTGGCTCTGGCTTTAATTTTAGATTAAACTTGTGTTGGAGTTATAAAGCTTTAATTTATAATTGAGAGCAATCATCTTTAGAGAACAAGCACAATTCGTTGCAATTAAGGCACCCTTACTAAATAATTCAAATTAGTAATATCAGCCAAAATAAGCTTTGAAGTGTAGATAAAGATATAGTTAACAAGAAATAAAATCGATATTGCTCTCTTAGTCTAGCACAAAAGGAAACATTTTTAGGTTATAATGCTCCAAAATTAAAAAATGCGCTGATTTAGAAAAGCCTTAATTAATATTGCATATTCATGTAAAGCAGAAAGGAATGTGGTAAGTACAATTTGTAATTATCACATGTTTACCTCATAATAGGTATATATGATTTTTCTTCTCTTGTGGTTATTATTTTAGCAAGTTATAACAAGACTTTTAAAAATTTATAATTGAATTTAGGTTATGATTATTTAGTTATACCAAAGCACACGAGAGTTATCTGCCTAAACTTAATGTTGGGTAGTGTATAAATTAATTTACTGTTATTGGGGTAATCTGTACTTAAACTTCAGATGGAATTCGATATACTTCTGCTTCAGTTACGTAAATATATATATATATATATATATATTTCCAATGGCGGGTACTAGCCATTGTAGACCTTGGCCACTACAAAGGCCGGAATTGGTGGTCACTTTATTATGGAAGCAGCCTAATAGTGGGCCACCGTTGCCTCCTATGAAGGGACAGACAATTTACATCCCCACCTCCTCCGGGATTCGAACACAAGCCTTTCGGTACGGCATTCAAAGTCACTAACTACTTTCTCGTCTGGGCGGCAGTTATGTAAATATTATTTTGGTAATTGTTTCTCGTTTTCAGTATTCCATAAACTGAGTTTGTGAATATATTTGTTCTACTAAAAATGACTGCATCTAAGGAACGTGATAATGCTGAATCATTGAAAGTGCTTTTGCTAAATTAAAAGCTGGGTCATTAGCCTGTCATTCTCTTTCCCAAAATGAAATACCATATCCTGAAGTTATACAGGAAACTAAGTTATATCTTACTCTGGAATCAGAGAAGTTGTCCTTAAGATACAGCAGAATTTGTTACAATGACGCTCTTTTTAGCAATTTACTCTGAAATTAGCAAATGATACCAATTTTTATTTAAAACTCAATGAAGTGAGGAAATTTATTGTTTCAAAACATATTTGGCAAATGTATTTTTTAAAGTTAAAATAGCTAATGTTTAATAAATGGTAAATTAAAATACGCAAATACAGAATAAACTTTATAATTTGAGTTTACTCCGTGAGTTTGCTTAACTTCAGCTTAGATATAGCGTAGCTTTTTTATATCTCTCAATGGAAATTATGCAGTGGTTATTTAAATGAAATGTTTTGTTTAGGTTAAAGTAAAAATACCATTAAAAGAATCATCATACATTTATTACATTATTTAATTAAAAATTCTACTCAGATAAAACGTCTTCTCATAATTCTAAAATACCTTCAGCCACGCATCATTTCTAACTCCAAACTGCACGCGAAAACAAAGACAAGTCCGTGGCAGAAAGACAGTAAATACATATGACTGGTTTTGGTTGGACAAGGATTAAAAGTGCGAGTCACGGAACATTCAGAAGCACACTGAAATGGGTCCAACAAGGGAAAAGACCCAGAGTTAAGCCAGAACTGACTTGGATAAGAGTAGTAGACACTGAGAGATTTTGTTTTTATTTAGTTATGGCAAAGCACTCGAGGGCTATTTGCCTAAGTGAAGGGATACGCCTTCGTGGAGGACTTTCTAAGGGAAACAGGCTTGTATACACGTTACATATGGCGAAAACCACAAAAACATCCATGCAGCCAGCTTGTTCGCGGGATTCGAACTCCGGACCGAACTACCTCTGTTCGGCAACTTTACCCCTCGGGCGCTGGTAGACAGACGGTGAGAGAAAAAACGTCGGTATGGCATAGAGATTAAGAAAGCGATATTAGGCCGCAGCAGATGGAGAGAGAATCTGAAGGCCTTTGGTACCAGGCTGCTGTACAATTAATAAAGAATTATTTTAATACTATTGCAATTTTTCTAAGACTGTTTTTTAACACAGAACATGCCGTCTGGGACCCCTGAGAATTTCTCCTTATATTCTGGGTTAGATTATAAACTTTCTCTTCCTTTTAAGAAGTGTGGACGCTTATTTTTATGTAAAGCCCATTAGATAAAATATTATTTATTAAATTTTCTATTATTAATATTTTTTATTATGACACTTAATCGAAATCCGCATTTTCATCCTATATGCGAACATTTTGATCATCGGACAGCTGGATTAAAACGTGAGAAGGGTTATCTTTATAAATTACTAGTTAAATAAATTTTCTCCACGTTTTGTTTTCTCTAAAATAAGACATTTAGGAACTTAACGAAATCAATTTTTTTTTCAAGCTAATCTTTTCCTACTTAATTATTTTTGCCGATAGATGCATCTTAATTACTTTAAAGATGCCTTGAAAAAATTCTGGCATCAAACAAGTCTCCAAGATAAATGAAATACTCGCACAACGCAAGGAAAAAATATCCTCCTCTCCTAAATCACGCTAATGGAAGACTGTTTACTTTAAGAAAGCAAACCTGGCCACAAGAAGGCCAGAAAACGAGAAGAGGGAGCGTACATATAAGAAAATGACAGCAAAACATGTTTTCTGGTCGCTAACACTGAAGAAACGATAAAACAGTGTTCTACACAGAGAGAAATCACTTGGTTTATTTGACTAAGAAAAAGAAAGTCATATATATTTCTTTAACCGCTAAAGAAGGCGAAAGTACTGTGTGTATCCGGGTCATTGATCTTAAAATTTGTTTCCTTTTCTTGATCAAAATTTCATTCATGGAAAATATTGATAATTTCTATACATTGATAATCTACAGACAGCTAGCTTTTAGGATAATTTTTAAGCGCGAAATATAAAAGAAGACAACATGGATTAGTTTCAAGCTTGAAGATGAAACTAAAGCTTTCCTTATAACTTTTAAATGTTATTAACTGCATTATAGAGCAGATCTGAAATGAAGTAAATGGGAAACCGAGTCAAGCATTTTATGTTTTCTCCCGATTCATGATTTACCTGTTCATGAGCCGACAGTTGATATGGAGCTTTTACTTTGTAAAAGCTACTTCTAATTTTTCAAACGAAAAAGAGTTGGGTTTGGTTTATTTGATAATGACCCAGTACTACCCTACAGTTAAGGGTTATCTGCCTAAAAGGAGGGATGCCTTCGTGGAGGGCACGTTTTAAGGACAACTGGCTCGTATACAAGTTACACACGGGGAAAACCACGAAAATACCTATTCAGCCTGCCCGTTAGCCAGGATTTGAACCCCCGGACCGAATCACTGTCTAGCGCTTTATCGCTCCGTCACTGATGGCCTCAAACGAGAGAGGAATTTAAAAAAAATATGGTGCGTGGCATTTTCTGCTCATTAAACATTGCGATTTCTGTATAGCTTTATTCGATAATATATTTTAAGCAGTATTCGTGGACGTCAATGTAAAATATTTTGCTCATCAAGTAATGAATAAATTATGGGAAAAATACATAAATATTCTACTCTCATCTTAATTTTGACATCATCCAGGTCCTTGCTCATGAAATATCGAATATCTAAACCCCTAACTTTTATAGGTTAATTTCATGGAAATTAATCATAGACAGATGAAATGCATTGAAATTGTTAAATTTTCAAAATAAATAAAGATAAAAACTCTTCTTGAAGTTGGGAGTACAATAAATAATGAATTCAGTTCAATTAAAAGATTTAAGAAATTTTAAGCAAAGTAATTTCCAGTGATCGAGTGAAAGGACTTCAGAAAAGAACATTCGTATCTTACCTTCGTTTGATTTCTTCATTAGTACCTTTTTCGGTTTGCGAAAGAAATCTGAAAAAGGAGAAATATTTGCACATTTTCTAAAAGAAAAGAAGACGAAGTATATTGTTCAGCATAATGTTATTCAGTAACTGTGTACAGTCTTTATATTTGTGTTGGAGTAGGGAACATGAACAGCAGCAATGTCCTTGCCGGGATTCCAACTCGAAATCACCCGATTGCCAATCGGACGCAATTCTAATTACAACAGAAAAGCACTCGGTAAGGAAAGCAACGCTTCCTTACATTCTCTGCCATTTGAAGGGTAACTGGGGAGGAAGGGATCAAGTTGCTAAATCCAAGTGAGGATGCATTATCGTGCATCACATTTCAGTTCGGCCGCCCCTTGCAGAGACTTTATTTTTTATTAGAGTGGGAAATTTGAAAAATCAGCATTTCCCTCGCCGGGATTTGGATATAGATTCAAGATATTTTTTCAACGTTAGGAAATTTTGACTGCTTACAAAGAGTGTGTGTGTGATTATGGCAAAGCCTCGAGGGCTATCTGCCTAAGGGGAGGGATGCCTTCGTGGAGGACTTTCTAAGGGAAACTGGCTCGTATACACGTTACACATGAGGAAAACCACGAAAACGCCCATGCAGCCAGCCCGTTCGCGGGATTCGAACCTCGGACCGAACTACCAGTGTTCAGCGACTTTACCGCTCGGCCGCTGGTGGGCCTGACTGCTTACAAAGAACTGTTCGATACAAAACAAAAAAAAAGTATCAGTTTGACTATTTCAGACACACTACCATATTGCAGGCATTCCACACCAGCAACAAGAGACGACAAACTTCGACTTTCGACAAAGGAACAGCCAGGAAAAATAAGTGCAGACCGGTGGCCAGCCAGCGCCGTGTGGCAAAGTCGCTGCACGCTGGTAGTTCCGACCTGGGTTCAACTCCAGGCGAACGGGGTGACTGCATGAGCGTTTTCGCCATGTGTAATCTGTATACAAGCCAGTTTCCATTAGAAAGCTGTCCATGAAGGCATCCCTTCCCTTAGGCAGATTGCCCTCACGTGCTTTGCCGTATTTAAATAAAACAAACGAAACACAGATTGAACTGATTCACAAGGACAGCGATATTCTTTCCTTCTGTCCTAAATCTTCTATTACTGAGCAGATACTTTATCTCCTCTACACTTTCTGCTCCTTAATCTCTTCTCCTACTTCTTCTACTACGTAGACTCAGACTATCGAATAGTTGTCATCGCTTTCCCTCTACGTTTACAGTTGTGACAGGTGAAGCCATAACACATGATTTATATTTATTTGAGCTGTAAGTTTATACCATTGTTGTTTTTAATGTTATTTTAAGTTTTATGAGTTTTTTGATTTCATCAGAAAAGTCTTTTTTGGAAGATTTGAGAACCAGTGTATTTCTTTCTGCGATTACTGCTAGTATTTTTACTGTAAGAATTAATTGTAACTGTTCGCTTTAATATATTTCAGTTTATGAAGAACTTCACAGGAAATTTCTACTTTCATTAAGTAGATGGAATGCTAAGTTTTATCTTAATTTTAAAACAAAAGGTGTAAGCTCATAAAATCTTTCCTTTGGGGATTACCTATCACACCTTTAGTTTGATCTTTAGACTCGATAAACTTTAAAGATGTTACTTAAATTTTATAAACATGAACCTTGCTCCAATATACGAGTAGTTTATAAATTATTTAGCTAGACTTTTAAGATTCTAAAAATAAGTAATTGCGATTTTTATATACTAATGAATAAAAGAATTTTTTAAACATATTTCTGATTATTTTATTTGTGCAGAAACATTTTGCAGAGCGATTAGGAAGCACTAAAAAAATCGTACGCAAGAACTTCTTTAGTTAGGACAGAAAAAAAATCGGTGTTCCTAAATGTAGATTACATATGAGCGCTTTTTTGTTTTAAAACGTTTCCGAAAACTGTTTCTAAACATTGTAAATTTACAACAACTTTTAATATTTTCATGCTAAAGAAACTAATACATGAGTAATGAAATACTTAATATTTAAAATACGGAAAAAAGAAACAGTTTTTATTGATAATTCAATTATACCATTTATTAAGGATAAGTAATTCGAATAACTACTCGGTCATTAAATCATACAAATAGCGTTTAAAAAAATCAGATATATTTAAAGAAATTTTGATCAATAACTTTCGCAAAATCTACTTAATAGCTTAATTTGTGTCAGAAGACAGAATAGCAAACTTTGACAACTTAACAACAATTTGGCAACTTATTTGAAGGCTCAAATATAAACTTACTACTTTAAGTTTCCTGAAGCTAGTCTCAGTTTCAATAAAGGATAGAGGTGAAACATTTCCTCTTAACGTCATTTTTAGATTTATATGTGAAGAATTTACCCGAACTCCTGAATTATAATTAAAGGATCTAAACTTTTATAAATAGCGCTACCTTGCTTTCCCGTTATTTCTTTAGCAATCAAACCCTGTACCGACACTATTAGATGGTTGGGTTTCATTGTTATTTTATATCTTCCACAGATGTTGTCTTTTATAACCCGCTAGATTCACTGTTGTCTTCAATACTGTGTTGTGGAGAAGCAATAACATATTTTACAAGGTTCCTTCGTTGGTTTTATACGCTTGATAGTTCTTATCGGTCTACTGGCTCACAAACACATTGTTTCGCTTCCAGTTTTCTCGGGGCAGCAAATTATATACGCAATAGTCTTGTGTTTGACACTTTTGGTTCCTAAATTTTAGAGCGCATTTCTTCGCAGCTGTTCGAGTTTTTCAACGAAAGATACATTTAAAATATCTGATTTTAAAACATTATTCTATTGGATTTATAATATAATTTATTTTTTCAAAAGAAATATGCATTTAAAATATTTTGTTTTTAATTAATATGAACTATTTTACATAACATCTTTTCAAATAAGGATGCATTTAAAGCATTATGCTCTTATAAATTACACTTTTGTAAAGTTTTAATTTAAACCATTTTTAAGCATTATTCATTTTTTACTTATTAAGAAAAATACGTTTAAAATATATTTTCTCTTTTTTTTACACCTTTCTAAGTGTGCTTCACATGAATGAAAAATCCTTATGATAAATTAAGCAAGCAAAGAGTCTTAAAATTCTCAGAATTCAGTCCTTCGTAGCTGTAAGTTCTCTCTTTAGTTAATCTAGAGTCTTAAAATTGTCATTTGCAGTACAGTATCATAGATGCAATTGTTACCTAACAGCTATAAACTTTACATTAATTGTACTTTGACATTAAGTGAGATACAAATAAATTTAATTATCAGCGTCCATAAAAGTATTCTTATGCGGAGGAAAATCTCTTCTAAGTAACTATAATGGTTTACTAATACCCAAGAACTTTCCGATTCTTTCCAAGAACAAACCGATTCTTTCGCAATATCGTCTAGACTAGCAGAAGTGTCGGATCTAAGAACTCACAGAAACCTTCAAGTTAAAGTATTAAAATTTTATTCGCTAAGGTAGGGTGTGACGACTTTCGTTCCTAAATCAAGCTGCAAGTCGGAATTTAATACAAAGGTTTTATTAATGTTCTTAGAAGTTCTTGGAAACTGCTTTAATATAGTTATATGTTCAAAGTTTAATACTTCTTTCGTTTAATTCATCGCGAATATTCTCAAAATACTCAGGTTGTAGGGCATAAACAGAAACTGCAGCAGAAATTGTAACCGATAGTTGTAATACAGTTAGGATGAATATTAAAGGAGAAGCATTTATTTCTCCTCGCGACATACGCATGTTTCATTAAATGTAGAAAACTCATTTATTTGGCAAATATTTATCCTTCTAATATAATCACTGTTGAATTTTATAGACAGCTCTTTTGAGCTTTATAATAAAATTCATTAACGTCATACCATTACAGTAATTCTGATAATTTCTATTTCCCACTTTCGTTTTGAGAAATGATACATTAAATAATTTTATATTCTGTATCAACAGAAAATACTGCAATAATGTTCTCAAGGAAATTCATATATTTTCTTTTTTTTTTTCCTGGATATGATTTACAAACTTTATTTTTTAGAAGAATAACAGTTATGAATTTTATGCTTCAACAAATATATATTATTTCTTTTTCTTTGCTTTCAACCGAATATGCATTTTTCTTTCTTCTTGATCTTATAGAAAGTGCAAAATTTGCCTCAGGTAAAAACTGAATGTAGTCTTTGGTTTCTTTTTGCCATCATTTTAATCCCTTTACCGTAGAGATATATCTTTTGGTCCTTAGAGCTTTCAACAGTCTGTAGCTCAAGTATGTAAGGTTTACACTTTTCTGTATATAGTCGGAAGAAGAAGTGTTCCGTTTTAAACGCGAAGATGACACAGCGTCCTTTTCCGGTTGCTGATTTCCATAGTTCTTCGGAGAAAATATTTTACTGCAGTGAAGAATTCTAATTTATAATTTTTCATACCGGTGCTGAGATTCTTAACTATTGGAACTCCAAGAGTTTTTGGTTGTCTTTACATATATGCATTACGTATGGTAGCTCTTAAATTAATATAATAAATTAGTGTATGGCAAAACAATAAAATGCATTCGTTTGGGTGTAACTGCAAATTAGAAAAAATCACCTTTTCATGAATGAAAGAATGCCAGCTAAAATGTCAAGATACTTTAGCTTCCATAGAAAACGAAAGCTAAATGCCGAATAGATTACACAAATTTAGACTCTTAATTTGATGTTATTTGTAAAGCCGTAATTTCCGATCTCACTCATAAATATACGTCTGATTAACCCCGCTCTCTTTGCATGCTGGAATAGAGCTGGCTAGCCTAGAGCCCGGGTTTGAATTCCAGAGAAGAATTGGATGCTTATAAGCGTATAGTGTCTTTGCGGCCTGGGAACACATAAATGTTGTCGAGCCGAAAATACCCTCGAGAGGTTTGTGGTAGGTTAAGAAAGATGGGATTAGTGCGAAATTTCAAGAATCTCTTAGTTTAACCAACGTATATGAAGTCACTTTCTCAAGAAATAGTGTATACCCCGGGAGTTTGTATCCGGAATGGGATTCTTTAAGTATGGAAATGCGAATTTTATTTGCAAGAGGAAAGATGACACGAAGTTACACTTCTGTAAAATACATGCAATATATGCAATTTTATAGCTAATCGATGGAAAGAAATTAATCACTAAAGAATTCTTTTTATTATGTTGAAATGGAAACATTTAAATAATACTAGGTGAAAAGCCTCTATCAGTTGCAACTGCTCTTAAATATACGAGTTCTTGGCCAAGAGCCGACTTGAAGAAGGAAACTCGAAATGCGCGAAAAACAAAAGAATAATATGAAAAAAAAAAAAAAAAAGAATAATATGCAATACTTCTGTTAAGTTGAATGGCATGATTTGAAATGTAGTAGAAGGCAAACGGATGATGGTTTACATAAACTTATTGTACTTAAACATATTGTACTACATTTAGATGCATTTCGTGTGACCAAGATGACGACGAGGAACGTAGCTGGATGTCTCAAGTTCAAAGGTGAACTGAATATCAGGTGATAAAGTTCTTTCTATAATTAATTATTTCTATAATTTATTAATTACTATAATTAATTATTTCTATAATTAATCTTTTCTATAATTAACTAATTATTTAAATAATTAATTAATTAATTATATAATTAATTAATTATTTATATAATTAATTATTTATAGTTGTTTTTACTTTTTGTCGATAGATGGCGCTAGGAGCTCTGTCCAATCTATGATGAATACACCACGAAGTCATGCGATAAGGAAGAAAAATCTTTATATAGTTAACTTGTAGGTTTTCCCTTTTGAATCTTTAGAAGGTAATATTTCTGAGTTTACTTCTCACAAAAATAACGAAACAGGGCATCAGATGCATTGAACACACTCCTGCCGTGTATAGGGTTAAAAATGGGTTTAATCTTCTAAAAGTATGTTCCTGCTAAACATTCAGCAATTTTACAATAAAGCATATTTATAAAGTAAAAGCCGTAATTATAACACAGCAAAGAATTTGGTAGATTAAAACGAGCTTGCGATTAATAAACAACTTATTCATTGTTATGTGATGATTATTGGGATAAATTAATAACGCAATGTTTTATCCTTTTTACGTCACATTGTAATTTAGTCAATATCTGTGACGACGATCCGGAAAATTACTACTGCGGAACGGGCTTCTTACATGATTGTTTTCGTGGTTTTCACCATTACTAGGGATATCTATCGTTCAGCAGCGTCATTGTTGGTTCCATAATTCGAAAATTAAATAAATTTAAAGATAAAGCGATTAGAACGAGAACACAAAAAGCGATTACAACCACTTCTCAAAAAAGGTTCTCCAATCGCTGTTCTAAAATTTATATACCCTTGCAGGGACTTGAGCTGTCCACAGGATCGAAGCCAGAACGTCTCTTTTTTTTTTAGAAGCTTAGATTAAGTTAGGTTACTTAAATAAGGGAAAGCACACAAAGGCGAACTGCCTAAGAGAAAGAATGCCTTCGTGGAGGATTTTCTAATGCAAAGTGTCTCGTATTCACTTTACACTTGAGTTATACTTGCTGAAATACCAAAGGCGGCAGAAAGCATTGGATTGAATTGGTTATCTGAATACGGCAAAATGACTATTTCCCTTATTTAGTCTTTGCTTCCAACCGAATATGCATTTTTCGTTCTTCTTGATCTTATAGATATTGTAAAATTTGCCTCAGGTAAAAACTGAATGCAGTCTTTGGTTTCTTTTTGCCAGCATTTTAATCCCTTTACCGTAGAGATATATCTTTTGGTCTTAAGTGCTTTCAACAGTCTGTAGCTCAAGTATGTAAGGTTTACACTTTTCTGTATATAGTCGGAAGAAGAAGTGTTCCGTTTTAAACGCGAAGATGACAAAGCGTCCTTTTCCGGTTGCTGATTTCCATAGTTCTTCGGAGAAAATATTTTACTGCAGTGAAGAATTCTAATTTATAATTTTTCATACCGGTGCTGAGTTTCTTAACTATTGGAACTCCAAGAGTTTTTGGTTGTCTTTACATATATGCATTACGTATGGTAGCTCTTAAATTAATATAATAAATTAGTGTATGGAAAAGCAATAAAATGCATTCGTTTGGGTGTAACTGCAAATTAGAAAAAAATCACCTTTTTATGAATGAAAGAATGCCAGCTAAAATGTCAAGATACTTTAGCTTCCATAGAAAACGAAAGCTAAATGCCGAATAGATTACACAAACTTAGACTCTTAATTTGATGTTATTTGTAAAGCCGTAATTTCCGATCTCACTCATAAATATACGTCTGATTACCCCGCTCTCTTTGCATGCTGGAATAGAGCTGGCTAGCCTAGAGCCCGGGTTTGAATTCCAGAGAAGAATTGGATGCTTATAAGTGTATAGTGTCTTTGCGGCCTGGGAACACATAAATGCTGTCGAGCCGAAAATACCCTCGAGAGGTTTGTGGTAGGTTAAGAAAGATGGGATTAGTGCGAAATTTCAAGAATCTCTTAGTTTAACCAACGTATATGAAGTCACTTTCTCAAGAAAAAGTGTATACCCCGGGAGTTTGTATCCGGAATGGGATTCTTTAAGTATGGAAATGAGAATTTTATTTGCAAGAGGAAAGATGACACGAAGTTACACTTCTGTAAAATACATGCAATACATGCAATTTTATAGCTAATCGATGGAAAGAAATTAATCACTAAAGAATTCTTTTTATTATGTTGAAATGGAAACTTTTAAATAAAACTAGGTGAAAAGCCTCTAGCAGTTGCAACTGCTCTTAAATATACGAGTTCTTGGCGAAGAGTCGACTTGAAGAAGGAAACTCGAAATGCGCGAAAAACAAAAGAATAATATGAAAAAAAAAAAAAAGAATAATATGCACTACTTCTGTTTAGTTGAATGGCATGATTTGAAATGTAGTAGAAGGCAAACGGATGATGGTTTACATAAACTTATTGTACTTAAACATATTGTACTACATTTAGATGCATTTCGTGTGACCAAGATGACGACGATTAAAGTAGCTGGAGGTCTCAAGTTCAAAGGTGAACTGAATATCAGGTGATAAAGTTCTTTCTATAATTAACTATTTCTATAATTTATTAATTTCTATAATTAATTATTTCTATAATTAATCTTTTCTATAATTAACTAATTATTTATATAATTAATTAATTATTTATATAATTAATTATTTATAGTTGTTTTTACTTTTTGTCGATAGATGGCGCTAGGAGCTCTGTCCAATCTATGATGAATACACCACGAAGTCATGCGATAAGGAAGAAAAATCTTTATATAGTTAACTTGTAGGTTTTCCCTTTTGAATCTTTAGAAGGTAATATTTCTGAGTTTACTTCTCACAAAAATAACGAAACAGGGCATCAGATGCATTGAACACACTCCTGCCGTGTATAGGGTTAAAAATGGGTTTAATCTTCTAAAAGTATGTTCCTGCTAAACATTCAGCAATTTTACAATAAAGCATATTTATAAAGTAAAAGCCGTAATTATAACACAGCAAAGAATTTGGTAGATTAAAACGAGCTTGCGATTAATAAACAACTTATTCATTGTTATGTGATGATTATTGGGATAAATTAATAACGCAATGTTTTATCCTTTTTACGTCACATTGTAATTTAGTCAATATCTGTGACGACGATCCGGAAAATTACTACTGCGGAACGGGCTTCTTACATGATTGTTTTCGTGGTTTTCACCATTACTAGGGATATCTATCGTTCAGCAGCGTCATTGTTGGTTCCATAATTCGAAAATTAAATAAATTTAAAGATAAAGCGATTAGAACGAGAGCACAAAAAGCGATTACAACCACTTCTCAAAAAAGGTTCTCCAATCGCTGTTCTAAAATTTATATAACCTTGCAGGGACTTGAGCTGTCCACGGGATCGAAGCCAGAACGTCTCTTTTTTTTTTAGAAGCTTAGATTAAGTTAGGTTACTTAAATAAGGGAAAGCACACAAAGGCGAACTGCCTAAGAGAAAGAATGCCTTCGTGGAGGATTTTCTAATGCAAAGTGTCTCGTATTCACTTTACACTTAAGTTATACTTGCTGAAATACCAAAGGCGGCAGAAAGCTTTGGATTGAATTGGTTACCTGAATACGGCAAAATGACTATTTGCCTTATTTAGTCTTTGCTTCCAACCGAATATGCATTTTTCTTTCTTCTTGATCTTATAGATATTGTAAAATTTGCCTCAGGTAAAAACTGAATGCAGTCTTTGGTTTCTTTTTGCCAGCATTTTAATCCCTTTACCGTAGAGATATATCTTTTGGTCTTAAGTGCTTTCAACAGTCTGTAGCTCAAGTATGTAAGGTTTACACTTTTCTGTATATAGTCGGAAGAAGAAGTGTTCCGTTTTAAACGCGAAGATGACAAAGCGTCCTTTTCCGGTTGCTGATTTCCATAGTTCTTCGGAGAAAATATTTTACTGCAGTGAAGAATTCTAATTTATAATTTTTCATACCGGTGCTGAGTTTCTTAACTATTGGAACTCCAAGAGTTTTTGGTTGTCTTTACATATATGCATTACGTATGGTAGCTCTTAAATTAATATAATAAATTAGTGTATGGAAAAGCAATAAAATGCATTCGTTTGGGTGTAACTGCAAATTAGAAAAAAATCACCTTTTTATGAATGAAAGAATGCCAGCTAAAATGTCAAGATACTTTAGCTTCCATAGAAAACGAAAGCTAAATGCCGAATAGATTACACACACTTAGACTCTTAATTTGATGTTATTTGTAAAGCCGTAATTTCCGATCTCACTCATAAATATACGTCTGATTACCCCGCTCTCTTTGCATGCTGGAATAGAGCTGGCTAGCCTAGAGCCCGGGTTTGAATTCCAGAGAAGAATTGGATGCTTATAAGTGTATAGTGTCTTTGCGGCCTGGGAACACATAAATGCTGTCGAGCCGAAAATACCCTCGAGAGGTTTGTGGTAGGTTAAGAAAGATGGGATTAAGGCGAAATTTCAAGAATCTCTTAGTTTAACCAACGTATATGAAGTCACTTTCTCAAGAAAAAGTGTATACCCCGGGAGTTTGTATCCGGAATGGGATTCTTTAAGTATGGAAATGAGAATTTTATTTGCAAGAGGAAAGATGACACGAAGTTACACTTCTGTAAAATACATGCAATACATGCAATTTTATAGCTAATCGATGGAAAGAAATTAATCACTAAAGAATTCTTTTTATTATGTTGAAATGGAAACTTTTAAATAAAACTAGGTGAAAAGCCTCTAGCAGTTGCAACTGCTCTTAAATATACGAGTTCTTGGCGAAGAGTCGACTTGAAGAAGGAAACTCGAAATGCGCGAAAAACAAAAGAATAATATGAAAAAAAAAAAAAAAAGAATAATATGCACTACTTCTGTTTAGTTGAATGGCATGATTTGAAATGTAGTAGAAGGCAAACGGATGATGGTTTACATAAACTTATTGTACTTAAACATATTGTACTACATTTAGATGCATTTCGTGTGACCAAGATGACGACGAGGAAAGTAGCTGGATGTCTCAAGTTCAAAGGTGAACTGAATATCAGGTGATAAAGTTCTTTCTATAATTAACTATTTCTATAATTTATTAATTTCTATAATTAATTATTTCTATAATTAATCTTTTCTATAATTAACTAATTATTTATATAATTAATTAATTATTTATATAATTAATTATTTATAGTTGTTTTTACTTTTTGTCGATAGATGGCGCTAGGAGCTCTGTCCAATCTATGATGAATACACCACGAAGTCATGCGATAAGGAAGAAAAATCTTTATATAGTTAACTTGTAGGTTTTCCCTTTTGAATCTTTAGAAGGTAATATTTCTGAGTTTACTTCTCACAAAAATAACGAAACAGGGCATCAGATGCATTGAACACACTCCTGCCGTGTATAGGGTTAAAAATGGGTTTAATCTTCTAAAAGTATGTTCCTGCTAAACATTCAGCAATTTTACAATAAAGCATATTTATAAAGTAAAAGCCGTAATTATAACACAGCAAAGAATTTGGTAGATTAAAACGAGCTTGCGATTAATAAACAACTTATTCATTGTTATGTGATGATTATTGGGATAAATTAATAACGCAATGTTTTATCCTTTTTACGTCACATTGTAATTTAGTCAATATCTGTGACGACGATCCGGAAAATTACTACTGCGGAACGGGCTTCTTACATGATTGTTTTCGTGGTTTTCACCATTACTAGGGATATCTATCGTTCAGCAGCGTCATTGTTGGTTCCATAATTCGAAAATTAAATAAATTTAAAGATAAAGCGATTAGAACGAGAGCACAAAAAGCGATTACAACCACTTCTCAAAAAAGGTTCTCCAATCGCTGTTCTAAAATTTATATAACCTTGCAGGGACTTGAGCTGTCCACGGGATCGAAGCCAGAACGTCTCTTTTTTTTTTAGAAGCTTAGATTAAGTTAGGTTACTTAAATAAGGGAAAGCACACAAAGGCGAACTGCCTAAGAGAAAGAATGCCTTCGTGGAGGATTTTCTAATGCAAAGTGTCTCGTATTCACTTTACACTTAAGTTATACTTGCTGAAATACCAAAGGCGGCAGAAAGCTTTGGATTGAATTGGTTACCTGAATACGGCAAAATGACTATTTGCCTTATTTAGTCTTTGCTTCCAACCGAATATGCATTTTTCTTTCTTCTTGATCTTATAGATATTGTAAAATTTGCCTCAGGTAAAAACTGAATGCAGTCTTTGGTTTCTTTTTGCCAGCATTTTAATCCCTTTACCGTAGAGATATATCTTTTGGTCTTAAGTGCTTTCAACAGTCTGTAGCTCAAGTATGTAAGGTTTACACTTTTCTGTATATAGTCGGAAGAAGAAGTGTTCCGTTTTAAACGCGAAGATGACAAAGCGTCCTTTTCCGGTTGCTGATTTCCATAGTTCTTCGGAGAAAATATTTTACTGCAGTGAAGAATTCTAATTTATAATTTTTCATACCGGTGCTGAGTTTCTTAACTATTGGAACTCCAAGAGTTTTTGGTTGTCTTTACATATATGCATTACGTATGGTAGCTTTTAAATTAATATAATAAATTAGTGTATGGAAAAGCAATAAAATGCATTCGTTTGGGTGTAACTGCAAATTAGAAAAAAATCACCTTTTTATGAATGAAAGAATGCCAGCTAAAATGTCAAGATACTTTAGCTTCCATAGAAAACGAAAGCTAAATGCCGAATAGATTACACACACTTAGACTCTTAATTTGATGTTATTTGTAAAGCCGTAATTTCCGATCTCACTCATAAATATACGTCTGATTACCCCGCTCTCTTTGCATGCTGGAATAGAGCTGGCTAGCCTAGAGCCCGGGTTTGAATTCCAGAGAAGAATTGGATGCTTATAAGTGTATAGTGTCTTTGCGGCCTGGGAACACATAAATGCTGTCGAGCCGAAAATACCCTCGAGAGGTTTGTGGTAGGTTAAGAAAGATGGGATTAATGCGAAATTTCAAGAATCTCTTAGTTTAACCAACGTATATGAAGTCACTTTCTCAAGAAAAAGTGTATACCCCGGGAGTTTGTATCCGGAATGGGATTCTTTAAGTATGGAAATGAGAATTTTATTTGCAAGAGGAAAGATGACACGAAGTTACACTTCTGTAAAATACATGCAATACATGCAATTTTATAGCTAATCGATGGAAAGAAATTAATCACTAAAGAATTCTTTTTATTATGTTGAAATGGAAACTTTTAAATAAAACTAGGTGAAAAGCCTCTAGCAGTTGCAACTGCTCTTAAATATACGAGTTCTTGGCGAAGAGTCGACTTGAAGAAGGAAACTCGAAATGCGCGAAAAACAAAAGAATAATATGAAAAAAAAAAAAAAAAGAATAATATGCACTACTTCTGTTTAGTTGAATGGCATGATTTGAAATGTAGTAGAAGGCAAACGGATGATGGTTTACATAAACTTATTGTACTTAAACATATTGTACTACATTTAGATGCATTTCGTGTGACCAAGATGACGACGAGGAAAGTAGCTGGATGTCTCAAGTTCAAAGGTGAACTGAATATCAGGTGATAAAGTTCTTTCTATAATTAACTATTTCTATAATTTATTAATTTCTATAATTAATTATTTCTATAATTAATCTTTTCTATAATTAACTAATTATTTATATAATTAATTAATTATTTATATAATTAATTATTTATAGTTGTTTTTACTTTTTGTCGATAGATGGCGCTAGGAGCTCTGTCCAATCTATGATGAATACACCACGAAGTCATGCGATAAGGAAGAAAAATCTTTATATAGTTAACTTGTAGGTTTTCCCTTTTGAATCTTTAGAAGGTAATATTTCTGAGTTTACTTCTCACAAAAATAACGAAACAGGGCATCAGATGCATTGAACACACTCCTGCCGTGTATAGGGTTAAAAATGGGTTTAATCTTCTAAAAGTATGTTCCTGCTAAACATTCAGCAATTTTACAATAAAGCATATTTATAAAGTAAAAGCCGTAATTATAACACAGCAAAGAATTTGGTAGATTAAAACGAGCTTGCGATTAATAAACAACTTATTCATTGTTATGTGATGATTATTGGGATAAATTAATAACGCAATGTTTTATCCTTTTTACGTCACATTGTAATTTAGTCAATATCTGTGACGACGATCCGGAAAATTACTACTGCGGAACGGGCTTCTTACATGATTGTTTTCGTGGTTTTCACCATTACTAGGGATATCTATCGTTCAGCAGCGTCATTGTTGGTTCCATAATTCGAAAATTAAATAAATTTAAAGATAAAGCGATTAGAACGAGAGCACAAAAAGCGATTACAACCACTTCTCAAAAAAGGTTCTCCAATCGCTGTTCTAAAATTTATATAACCTTGCAGGGACTTGAGCTGTCCACGGGATCGAAGCCAGAACGTCTCTTTTTTTTTTAGAAGCTTAGATTAAGTTAGGTTACTTAAATAAGGGAAAGCACACAAAGGCGAACTGCCTAAGAGAAAGAATGCCTTCGTGGAGGATTTTCTAATGCAAAGTGTCTCGTATTCACTTTACACTTAAGTTATACTTGCTGAAATACCAAAGGCGGCAGAAAGCTTTGGATTGAATTGGTTACCTGAATACGGCAAAATGACTATTTGCCTTATTTAGTCTTTGCTTCCAACCGAATATGCATTTTTCTTTCTTCTTGATCTTATAGATATTGTAAAATTTGCCTCAGGTAAAAACTGAATGCAGTCTTTGGTTTCTTTTTGCCAGCATTTTAATCCCTTTACCGTAGAGATATATCTTTTGGTCTTAAGTGCTTTCAACAGTCTGTAGCTCAAGTATGTAAGGTTTACACTTTTCTGTATATAGTCGGAAGAAGAAGTGTTCCGTTTTAAACGCGAAGATGACAAAGCGTCCTTTTCCGGTTGCTGATTTCCATAGTTCTTCGGAGAAAATATTTTACTGCAGTGAAGAATTCTAATTTATAATTTTTCATACCGGTGCTGAGTTTCTTAACTATTGGAACTCCAAGAGTTTTTGGTTGTCTTTACATATATGCATTACGTATGGTAGCTCTTAAATTAATATAATAAATTAGTGTATGGAAAAGCAATAAAATGCATTCGTTTGGGTGTAACTGCAAATTAGAAAAAAATCACCTTTTTATGAATGAAAGAATGCCAGCTAAAATGTCAAGATACTTTAGCTTCCATAGAAAACGAAAGCTAAATGCCGAATAGATTACACACACTTAGACTCTTAATTTGATGTTATTTGTAAAGCCGTAATTTCCGATCTCACTCATAAATATACGTCTGATTACCCCGCTCTCTTTGCATGCTGGAATAGAGCTGGCTAGCCTAGAGCCCGGGTTTGAATTCCAGAGAAGAATTGGATGCTTATAAGTGTATAGTGTCTTTGCGGCCTGGGAACACATAAATGCTGTCGAGCCGAAAATACCCTCGAGAGGTTTGTGGTAGGTTAAGAAAGATGGGATTAATGCGAAATTTCAAGAATCTCTTAGTTTAACCAACGTATATGAAGTCACTTTCTCAAGAAAAAGTGTATACCCCGGGAGTTTGTATCCGGAATGGGATTCTTTAAGTATGGAAATGAGAATTTTATTTGCAAGAGGAAAGATGACACGAAGTTACACTTCTGTAAAATACATGCAATACATGCAATTTTATAGCTAATCGATGGAAAGAAATTAATCACTAAAGAATTCTTTTTATTATGTTGAAATGGAAACTTTTAAATAAAACTAGGTGAAAAGCCTCTAGCAGTTGCAACTGCTCTTAAATATACGAGTTCTTGGCGAAGAGTCGACTTGAAGAAGGAAACTCGAAATGCGCGAAAAACAAAAGAATAATATGAAAAAAAAAAAAAAAAAAGAATAATATGCACTACTTCTGTTTAGTTGAATGGCATGATTTGAAATGTAGTAGAAGGCAAACGGATGATGGTTTACATAAACTTATTGTACTTAAACATATTGTACTACATTTAGATGCATTTCGTGTGACCAAGATGACGACGAGGAAAGTAGCTGGATGTCTCAAGTTCAAAGGTGAACTGAATATCAGGTGATAAAGTTCTTTCTATAATTAACTATTTCTATAATTTATTAATTTCTATAATTAATTATTTCTATAATTAATCTTTTCTATAATTAACTAATTATTTATATAATTAATTAATTATTTATATAATTAATTATTTATAGTTGTTTTTACTTTTTGTCGATAGATGGCGCTAGGAGCTCTGTCCAATCTATGATGAATACACCACGAAGTCATGCGATAAGGAAGAAAAATCTTTATATAGTTAACTTGTAGGTTTTCCCTTTTGAATCTTTAGAAGGTAATATTTCTGAGTTTACTTCTCACAAAAATAACGAAACAGGGCATCAGATGCATTGAACACACTCCTGCCGTGTATAGGGTTAAAAATGGGTTTAATCTTCTAAAAGTATGTTCCTGCTAAACATTCAGCAATTTTACAATAAAGCATATTTATAAAGTAAAAGCCGTAATTATAACACAGCAAAGAATTTGGTAGATTAAAACGAGCTTGCGATTAATAAACAACTTATTCATTGTTATGTGATGATTATTGGGATAAATTAATAACGCAATGTTTTATCCTTTTTACGTCACATTGTAATTTAGTCAATATCTGTGACGACGATCCGGAAAATTACTACTGCGGAACGGGCTTCTTACATGATTGTTTTCGTGGTTTTCACCATTACTAGGGATATCTATCGTTCAGCAGCGTCATTGTTGGTTCCATAATTCGAAAATTAAATAAATTTAAAGATAAAGCGATTAGAACGAGAACACAAAAAGCGATTACAACCACTTCTCAAAAAAGGTTCTCCAATCGCTGTTCTAAAATTTATATAACCTTGCAGGGACTTGAGCTGTCCACGGGATCGAAGCCAGAACGTCTCTTTTTTTTTTAGAAGCTTAGATTAAGTTAGGTTACTTAAATAAGGGAAAGCACACAAAGGCGAACTGCCTAAGAGAAAGAATGCCTTCGTGGAGGATTTTCTAATGCAAAGTGTCTCGTATTCACTTTACACTTAAGTTATACTTGCTGAAATACCAAAGGCGGCAGAAAGCTTTGGATTGAATTGGTTACCTGAATATGGAAATGACTATTTGCCTTATTTAGTCTTTGCTTCCAACCGAATATGCATTTTTCGTTCTTCTTGATCTTATAGATATTGTAAAATTTGCCTCAGGTAAAAACTGAATGCAGTCTTTGGTTTCTTTTTGCCAGCATTTTAATCCCTTTACCGTAGAGATATATCTTTTGGTCTTAAGTGCTTTCAACAGTCTGTAGCTCAAGTATGTAAGGTTTACACTTTTCTGTATATAGTCGGAAGAAGAAGTGTTCCGTTTTAAACGCGAAGATGACAAAGCGTCCTTTTCCGGTTGCTGATTTCCATAGTTCTTCGGAGAAAATATTTTACTGCAGTGAAGAATTCTAATTTATAATTTTTCATACCGGTGCTGAGTTTCTTAACTATTGGAACTCCAAGAGTTTTTGGTTGTCTTTACATATATGCATTACGTATGGTAGCTCTTAAATTAATATAATAAATTAGTGTATGGAAAAGCAATAAAATGCATTCGTTTGGGTGTAACTGCAAATTAGAAAAAAATCACCTTTTTATGAATGAAAGAATGCCAGCTAAAATGTCAAGATACTTTAGCTTCCATAGAAAACGAAAGCTAAATGCCGAATAGATTACACAAACTTAGACTCTTAATTTGATGTTATTTGTAAAGCCGTAATTTCCGATCTCACTCATAAATATACGTCTGATTACCCCGCTCTCTTTGCATGCTGGAATAGAGCTGGCTAGCCTAGAGCCCGGGTTTGAATTCCAGAGAAGAATTGGATGCTTATAAGTGTATAGTGTCTTTGCGGCCTGGGAACACATAAATGCTGTCGAGCCGAAAATACCCTCGAGAGGTTTGTGGTAGGTTAAGAAAGATGGGATTAGTGCGAAATTTCAAGAATCTCTTAGTTTAACCAACGTATATGAAGTCACTTTCTCAAGAAAAAGTGTATACCCCGGGAGTTTGTATCCGGAATGGGATTCTTTAAGTATGGAAATGAGAATTTTATTTGCAAGAGGAAAGATGACACGAAGTTACACTTCTGTAAAATACATGCAATACATGCAATTTTATAGCTAATCGATGGAAAGAAATTAATCACTAAAGAATTCTTTTTATTATGTTGAAATGGAAACTTTTAAATAAAACTAGGTGAAAAGCCTCTAGCAGTTGCAACTGCTCTTAAATATACGAGTTCTTGGCGAAGAGTCGACTTGAAGAAGGAAACTCGAAATGCGCGAAAAACAAAAGAATAATATGAAAAAAAAAAAAAAAGAATAATATGCACTACTTCTGTTTAGTTGAATGGCATGATTTGAAATGTAGTAGAAGGCAAACGGATGATGGTTTACATAAACTTATTGTACTTAAACATATTGTACTACATTTAGATGCATTTCGTGTGACCAAGATGACGACGAGGAAAGTAGCTGGATGTCTCAAGTTCAAAGGTGAACTGAATATCAGGTGATAAAGTTCTTTCTATAATTAACTATTTCTATAATTTATTAATTTCTATAATTAATTATTTCTATAATTAACTAATTATTTATATAATTAATTAATTATTTATATAATTAATTATTTATAGTTGTTTTTACTTTTTGTCGATAGATGGCGCTAGGAGCTCTGTCCAATCTATGATGAATACACCACGAAGTCATGCGATAAGGAAGAAAAATCTTTATATAGTTAACTTGTAGGTTTTCCCTTTTGAATCTTTAGAAGGTAATATTTCTGAGTTTACTTCTCACAAAAATAACGAAACAGGGCATCAGATGCATTGAACACACTCCTGCCGTGTATAGGGTTAAAAATGGGTTTAATCTTCTAAAAGTATGTTCCTGCTAAACATTCAGCAATTTTACAATAAAGCATATTTATAAAGTAAAAGCCGTAATTATAACACAGCAAAGAATTTGGTAGATTAAAACGAGCTTGCGATTAATAAACAACTTATTCATTGTTATGTGATGATTATTGGGATAAATTAATAACGCAATGTTTTATCCTTTTTACGTCACATTGTAATTTAGTCAATATCTGTGACGACGATCCGGAAAATTACTACTGCGGAACGGGCTTCTTACATGATTGTTTTCGTGGTTTTCACCATTACTAGGGATATCTATCGTTCAGCAGCGTCATTGTTGTTTCCATAATTCGAAAATTAAATAAATTTAAAGATAAAGCGATTAGAACGAGAACACAAAAAGCGATTACAACCACTTCTCAAAAAAGGTTCTCCAATCGCTGTTCTAAAATTTATATACCCTTGCAGGGACTTGAGCTGTCCACAGGATCGAAGCCAGAACGTCTCTTTTTTTTTTAGAAGCTTAGATTAAGTTAGGTTACTTAAATAAGGGAAAGCACACAAAGGCGAACTGCCTAAGAGAAAGAATGCCTTTGTGGAGGATTTTCTAATGCAAAGTGTCTCGTATTCACTTTACACTTAAGTTATACTTGCTGAAATACCAAAGGCGGCAGAAAGCTTTGGATTGAATTGGTTATCTGAATACGGCAAAATGACTATTTGCCTTATTTAGTCTTAAGATTAAAAGTGATATTTAAATGATTCGAACATGATGACGTGACCTGAGTAATATTCTGATTACGTTTGCTCTGTATGCGTTAAGGTAACTAAGCATAGGAATGAAACTGAAAGTAAATGCTGGTGTGGATTATGGGCTAAATCGGTGATCATGATATTAATAAGATAGCGCTCTTATAGCCCGTGCCGTGGTAGATAGTGTTCTAACAGCTCACGCTAAAACCTTAATTTATTCTTCATGCAATTATTTTAAACGTATTTCAATAGAAATTAATAACATTTTTGATTTCCCTCTAGTCGTATTAACATCATCATGCCGTCTTAAAATTTCCCCATGACTGAATGTGTGTATCTACGTATCTATTTGAGTTTGATTCATCAGTTAAGGAAAAGTGACATGCGCTGATTCGCATATACATCTCTGTGCACGAGTATTTTGCAAACGGATCTTCCCGGAAATCGCTAGAAGTCAACAACAAACAGAAATTATAAGTTAAACATACGTAAATGTTTTAATTTCTTGTTCGTACTTTTGCGAACTCCCTTTGAGTTATTAACTATTATTAATCACCTAATTTAATAAAACTACCGTAATTTACATTTATTTATTTTGTAGATGTTCAGCATCATTAATAAAATTTTAAATTTTAAATTATTACACTAACACCATTATCTAGCTGAAAGAGAAACAAGCAAATGCAAAATTCAAAATAAGGCAAAAAAAAAAAAAAAAAAAAAAAAAAAGCTTTTAGATTTTGAATAAAACTTTATCCATTTCGAAAGTAATAAGACACAGAACCATTTTCATCAGTAGCAATAATTATTTGCCGTAAGTAAGAAGAGGAAACTGTGTCGTATTCTTTTCGAAATCGGCAGAGGTTTATTAAAAAAAATCTAAGCTATCCTGAAGTCGATTTTTTTCCTCTTAAACTTATTGTATTTATATACTTTAGACGTCACGATTAACTGCAGTTATTATTTTACGTGTTTACGAAAAAAAGTTAATTTTTCATGTAAATATAAACTTCCATATGGTGTCTCTTAAAAAGGTGGATTGACTTCTTTTCCTATTTTTCTCGTATTTTGAATAAATAGGAAAAAAACGTGAGTTATTTTTCGCTTAAACCATCTGCGACAGTAACTGCATTTCATAGTTCGTATGAAGTTTAATTTTTGAATAACAGTAATAATAGTAATCGTAATTGATAATTATTATTACACTGCTTAATTATTATTACACTTATAGGGTATGAATACGTTTCAAGAGCTCCACAAACGTAAAGAAGATGGATATGGTTGTTTATATTTAATTATGAAGAAACTTTGTCATGGTGAATTCGAGCTGAAGCAATGGATTTCAGAACTTATGGAAAAGTAAAATTCTCTTTCGATTTTCAGCTCCGCTATCTTATCGGAGAGATTCCTCTGGAAATCTTATAATCGTTACAAAAAATTTTGAATACTATATGCTTTATTAATATTTGCAACTAACATATGCATACATACCTTCAAAAGCTACTTAACTGCAATGAACATATGGATACTTACCTTCACTTGACGGCGTCCAACATGAGCGTACTTACCTTGAAAAATTGTTTTACTGCAACCAGCATAGCCATTGTGTCATTTTCATTTTAAGTGTGCTAAATTTTAATGCTAATGATCTCCATTCATTCGAACTGAAGTTTAGGCATTTTTAATGCCATTTTTTTAAAAAATGTTTTTCCAACTAGCCAAAGCTTTGGTATTTTAATGCCTCTTCTCATTTTTACCTAACTAAATGAATCATTGTCCTTTTGAATTTGTTAGTTATATATCGTAGGTGCTTAAATGCCTGTTCGATGTATTTAACGAATGAAGAACGCCAAATAAATGCCTATTCAAAAGTGAATGTTCAGTTTTTATTTTAACGCATTTATTTTTTGGGGTGGCGTAGCCTCATTAAGATGAAATAATTCTGCATTACGGTCACACAGAACTGTTCTAGATTTATAAAGATACTTCAGAAAAATCATTAAATAAAGAAGAAGGGTCCATATTTGTTTAAGAATCTGAACAACAATGAAAATTTTTATCTATTATTTTTTTGAAGTTGTTCCATCGGTACTTACCTTAGTCTTGGCTACCTGAAAAAGAACTTCGAAGATCTCAATACCTGAAAATTATCTAAAATAATTAACTTGTAAGAGTTTTTGTTAATTAATCCACTATCTTATTATATTTTATTTGTATCGTCGCTTCTGCTCTTGTAGGCTCCCACCAGTACGCAAATTAATTACGAGTATACAAATGCCTTGAAGTTAGAGATATAGCTGCTAGCAGCAATGCTGATCTACGTAGTTCTTTTCGCCTAATTCATTAGAATTAGCTAGTTTGGCCTTAGCCTATTGCTAGCCGTGTTGCTCACGCATTAAAAAGTCTGAGCCAAAGTTAGCTAGAATTTTGCCTTCTAAACTTCAGGCGTTAAATACTTTACTTTAATAGTTTTCTGTTAGTTTAGATCTTGCAAGTAGCTAGATAGTAAGATTACTTTAAATACGGTAAAGCACTGGAGTGCTAAGTGCCTGAGGGAAAAGTGCCTTCGCGGAGAACGTTTTAAAAGAAACTGGCTCGTATTCACATTCCGCATGGGGAAAAATACGAAAACCAACCATGTACTCTTTCACCTGGGTTTGAACCCGGGTATAATTAATTACTTGCATTTAGCGGAATTAACCATTCGGACACTTGGTGGGACGCGCAAGCAGAGGACGTCAAAATAATAATGTAGACTGATTTGGTAAGTTGCTTAAACCTTTTTCTGTGTTGCTTTACTAAGTCGCCTGATAGTTTGGAACATAACGTAGTTGGGAATTTAGTGAGTGAAACTGAGTTTAGTGAGTTGTACTATAAAAACTAATTAAGTGAAAAATATCAGACAGTAAGAAAGAAAAACTGAAGACATGTTTTCGTATTTTAAGTTATTTTGAAGTTTCTTAAACATCGAGTTCCTAAGATTGATTGATTATTTCATTATTAACTTATTACTGTAAAAATTATAATCGACTGAATATTCATTTCAAATACCTTTCAGACAGGTACAAGGAGCATTAATTGCTTCAGTCAGGCAGTAATTAATATATAAGAGAAGTTGTACTATAATAATTTTGAGCCAGCAGATTGCTTGGTAGCCTTCTTAGGAAAGAGGCGCAAACTGAGTAAAGATTTTACGTAAGCCGTAAAATAAACTGTTGTAATATTTATTTTATTGTCCGTCTGAATATTTGTGGGTTAATACTTGAAAATTAATCCATGATTTTAATATTATTAGATGAATAAATTATTCTTATGAGGAGCAAGAACTTCAGAAAATGTGCTTTGCGGTCAATCTTGAAGAAAATTACGTCTTAAAATTAATAAAAGACGAAATTCGACGGATTTTAATCATGGAAGTAATATTTTGAGTAAAAGAAAATCCTACTGCAAATTCCAGTCAGATGCTTTTAAAATTATTCTATTTTCCTTTCCAGCATACGCTGCGCTATAACTGGTGAAAATCACAAATTTATTTGGAAGCTATAAAATTCTGAACGTCTATATTTTTTAAAAAGAGACGCAGAACAGTGGTTTTTAAATATAAATTAAAACACTGGCGTCTTAGTGCATTGTAGTGCAAGTTTGTTTCGTTTAAACTCAATCTCAAATAAGTGACTACCTTAAACTGAGCATTTGTCAGCCTGCGCTTTTCTGAATTATAACGCTCCAAGAAGCTTCAGCTTCATTTTTAGTTACGTATGCAGCAGTTAATTTAAGTTTCACGCAATCACCTTTTAGTTTTTAAACTGCTGAACCGCTTTCAAACAAATACTGCAAAATAATAAAGGATCAATCAAGCGATTACGCAATAGAGCTCAGATCTGTGATTTTAGGCATTGTAAATTTAATAATTGCGTACTTACGCGAAGTTGGGGCGATGTTCGGAGCAACGGAGATGTCCATAGCCAGGCAAGTTAAGTACAGAAAGGTAAGATAACGGTGCCTTCCGTTATTCATGGCCGTGTTGATTTCAGCGGGTTCAGGTGCAGATCGATCTCTTCGGAGTTTTATCTTCGTAGAGATGAGAGCTCTGAATAAGACTCTGAAACTCCAGCACCGGCTTATATAGGCTGTGGATAGAGGTATGGATTGATGCATACCCTCCGTGTAAGCAATCGGGAGGCGGTCTGAGCATCGACGCAGACTCAGGAACCAGGATCTTATGTGACGTCAATAATGTACCCAACGACACAGATTTTCCCGGGAAAAATGGGAACCGGAGGCTACTGTTCGTTGCTTTGGAGCACGCGCGAAATGAATCACGAAAGGATCTAAAATTAGAAATTCGTATTTTTAATAAGTGCATTAGAATAATGCTCCAAACTTGCGGCTGTGAGATGCATTTCTTTTTGAAGAAAGATCGATCTAGAAACGAAACTAGATCGAACTGCAAAATACTAGAAATAAACTTAAAAACCATGAACTGTGCCATAGAACATAAAATATTATATTAAAAAAATAAAAGAGAAATCTTTCCATTTTGGAATTTTACATGCACTTTAAACAAAAAGGTTTTAAATAGTAAAAACGTCCATTTTACCATAAACCTACGACCATTTTAGACCAGTTCTAAAAAAACCTTCATATTGTACTGTGGCTATAAGCACATAAGAAGTGATCCAAAATCTGAAATTTAAATTTTAATGCGTTTTTGAAATTTTTATGTAAAAGAGCTTTGCAAAACAGAAATAATTTTAGGACAGTGTTCATTGTTCTCACACGGGGTATAATTTCATATCTGTTTAATTATTAATCAGTTTCCCGACTGGAAAAATTTCTAAAAACAGCTTTAATTATTTTATTAATTTATACAGGTTATAAATGTTATAAAATATATTTTTTATGTGTTTCTCAGCAGAAACAACTGTCACGTAAAGAGTTCAACAGGTTACTAATTTGGTTTTATAAATCAATTAAATTTCAGGTTTTATATCAGGACACTCATTTATTCAACTTGCATTTGAGTAGAACACACTTTTAAATAATTAGTTTTAGCAAATAAATGCTGTGTTATTTTTTATAATAAAGAAAAACTCTGATTTTGTTTTAAATTTTTATTATAGAAAACAGAGAAATGAAACGTTCAGTGTAATTACCTGGTAACTACTAAACGATATAATAGCTGTATTTGCACTATAGAGTATTTTCTCCCTCCTTTCCGCACGCCTTCGTGGTATAACGGTAGCACACTCGGCGCGTATTCGAGAGATCGAGTCCGGCGAGGGCATTGCCATTTTTCACAGCTTCTGCTTCAAAATGACCTAATGACTCTACATTGGCGCCAGAACTAAAAGGTGGTGGATGATGATTCTTCACCACCACGATTTGGCGATTGGGTCCCCTAATACCCAGCCGCCTTTAAAAGGGGATATTTTCTTCCTCCTTTCCGCATGCCTTCGTTGTGTAACGGTAGCACACTCGGCGCGTATTTGAGAGGTTCAGGTTCGAGTCTTGGCGAGGGCACTGCACATTTTCATGTGATCCTGCTTCAAAATAACCTAATGCCTCTAAATAGTTAATAGAAAATACCAAAGCAAATACTGATCCTCATATAAATGCTTAAACAAGCAGGGCAAAAATGTTTACATAATAAGTTAGCAATATACCATATTCATATTTCGTGTTTCTTCGACTCACGTAATTTTCCTCCTAGGGTTTTCAGCGTATGATTTAGAAACTTCTATTTTAGAGTAACAGTATAAAATGCTTACAAAAATAGAAAAGCACGTTGTGTAAATTAATTAAGTTATTGAAACTGATAAGTCCTTTGAAATACATAATAAATAATATTCGTATGTGTTTACGTGGGGCTTTTAATGTGCTATGTTTAGAATTTAAGTCGTCTCTTCAGAAGCATGTTACACCGCGTATTTCTTCTCTCCCGTTTTTCAAACGATGAAATTAGAAAGAAAAAGGTGAAAAATAACGTGAATAAATACGGTATTCAAAACCTAGAAACATACATGGTATTGTGAATTAGGTTTCCGACGAAAACATCGCGCCAAAAACGTCGCGGAGAAAACAACGCAAGGCAAAAACGTCGTGGTACAAAACGTCGTGGGAGAAAATATAGCAAAGAAAAAACATCGCAGTTCTAAAACATAGTGGTACAAAATATCGTCGTCGACAATAAAGCGGTTCAAATACTTCGCAGTTTAGAAACATCGTCTTCGAAAATATCGTGGTAAAAAATAAAGTACATACAACTCATTGCATGAAGATAACATCGTAGACATGCGTTTTTCAGGCTTTAGAAATTGTAAAAGGATACTCTCATAATGATTTGTGAGCGCAAGATGGAAAGAAAGATAATTTTTACTTACATATTGTTTTATTAACTAATAAATATTTGCTGAAAATGTAAAATGGAAACTTAAGCATAGAAAATTAATGCAACTTATAGCACTTAATAAAATTTTAAACTAACATAATTAACTAGCAAAGGTCATTAATAAATTATTTTGTTATAAAGTTTTACTGGTAATTTTTCATGAAAAGTATAATCTAAAAAAGAATAGAAGAAGAAAGATAAGTAACTGCATGACCTTATTTAAAAAAAAATGCTAAGTTAATTATGGAATTATTTTCTTGACTTTTGTTAATCTGATAGTCTTATAGCGAAACTTATTTCTTGTTTTGTTCAAGTTGCTTGTTCTGTTTTATAAAAAATATTATTAGTTAATTAAAAATATGTAAGTAAAAATTATCTTTCTTTCCATCTTGCGCTCACAAATCATTATGCGAATATCAATTTACAATTATTAAATCCTGAAAAACGCATGTCTGCGATGTTATCGTCATGCGATGATTTGTAGGTACTTTATTTTTTACCACGATATATTCGAAGACGATGTTTTTAAACTGCGAGGCTTTTGAACCGCTTTATTTATTTATTTATTTTTTTTGATGATATTTTGTACCACGATTTTTTAGAACTGCGATGTTTTCCCTTTGCTTTATTTTCTCCCACGACGTTTTCGCCTTGCGTTGTTTTCTCCGCGACGTTTTCGTCTGCGATGTTTATGCCTCCATGTTTTTGGCTGTAACCGTGAATTAACAAGCAAATAATTTTGCGGATTGCTTTCGAGGGCTCTAGTGCTCGCTTTCTTAGTATCATCTGTCTTATCACCTTAGTAGTATCTCCCTGTGTGAGTACTGGTGTCAGGGATTGAATAATATCCCAGATGTTACTTCGAAAAGGAAAAAATGTTTCCGAGTAATATCGAGTAATCATTTCAGCATAAATTCATAGAATTAAAAAACAACAGTATCTTAGCTAAATGTTTCTAAGAAATTTTATTAATGCGACATTCATAGATCAACTGTACAGTATACATGATATCAAAATCGGTCAATTATGTAGCAATTTCACAAACAAAAGACTTTGAATCTAGCACTCTAAAAGACGCACAAAGTGAACGCTTCCCGCACAGATGATTCTTCTATGATTCAATAATCAGAATAATTAATCCTCGCAGAGGAGGAAGATCAATTTATCTACAATATGATATCCTGAAAGAAAGTGTTAAAATAAAAAGCCTCACAGTCTGATAATGATAACACTACAGTTACAGGGGTTAACAATGGAAAAAGTGATACAAGATCATAAAATATTTTGGCTTCATGACTACAACATATTTTCTTTGAATTCTAAGTTAATTTTATTTCTAATTTTTCCAAATTAAATGTATGTTCATATCTAAATTAAAACGTTTTGTTTGTTACAGTTCGCGTCAAATATGGTTCCACCGCACCGAGACTATTAGAGATCGATCGCGATCGGTAAGACCACTGAACACTAGCTGTTCGACATGGGTTCGTAAGTGTATAGAAGGTTTTGTGGTTTTCTTTATGAGTAACATTATTACTAGCTAGTTTTCTTTAAGAAAACCCTCCATGACGACATCCTTTCTTTTAGACAGATGGCTTTCTCATTCTTTGACGTAATCCTCATAATCCAGTCCAATCCCTCTACTGGGCAGCCAAGTTAATGCAAACTGCCGAATGAGAGTTGTATAGTTTTGCACAGTATGCTTTAAACTTAAATGTAAACCGTTATACTTAAAAAAAACCCATTATTCTTTAAATCAATTAGAAACATTTCAGATGTTAAAGTTCTGCATAAACTGTATGAAGAAAGCAAAATCCAAATTCGAAACTTAGAATCGTTGAATATTACTGCATGATGGTACGGGAATTTCCTCTGTCCCATAATTTTGCAAAAATTTCCTAAGGAGTTAAATTCAGAACTTAAGCGAAGTTAGAAAACGGAAGTAGGATTTGATTTAACTTATACATTTCTCATTAAAAAAGGCGAGAAGCTGTGAGTTTGATGAATTGGGGAAAAATAACTAAGCCATAAGCTGCTGTTAAGCATGAACAACACTGGGAAGCAAGTTATAAGCTGGAAATCCGAGTACTTCAGTTTCATCAACGATTGATAGAAGCGTATTTCTGTGATAAAGAAGACCATGGCGAATGTATAGAATTGTTGCTACCAGTCTCACTTCCCAATGGTGACAGCTCGACACCACAGGTGCACCATACAGATGACGGCTTACAGGTGACCTTCAGCACCATACAGGTGACATCTCGACTTTAGGTCAGTTCCGCTCCCAATTTTGATGGACAGCACCCCGAGAGGACGAGGTCGAAGGGTCTCTGATTCCTCTTTCCCTACCACCAATCTTTCGAGAGGACGTTCGGCTGGTCGCATATTTAGAGTATCCCCATGCCTCACAGATACTGTGCATTTACAAAGAACCATGCCTTCTCGTGATTCGAACCCGGACCCTTCGCTACAGCAGTCACAGTCACTAGTCAGCATTCCGGCTGGGCGGCAACTTACAGAATTGAAACACAGAAGGAGAACTCAATTCTTCGCGAGTACTGGAAAGAAAGTTTTGTGTTTAAACGTATCTGTAAGAAAGAAAACCAATTTTCCTGTAGGCATAGCTGTGGTAAACATACTTAAAGTGTTTGTATAAATTCTACTCTAACTATTCCCATAGTAAAAAATTAGGAATTTGAAACAGTGTCGGAAATTTATAAAAACTCTTCTGCTAAAACTGGATTGAATATTATTCTTCAAACAGTACATGCTGTAGCAGAAGAGAAAAATAATAATTACAATACTTCTTAATGAAAGTAATTCGTCATTTCGTGATTAATATTTATCAAGAAAATTTAAATTACTAATGACAGAAGTCCTTTTAAATATCTAAATTTGAATGCTTGTTATTAATGCGGGTTCCGGAAACGCAGCGAATGAAAGTCGAATTTATTCTACTTCCAGCATGAATTAATGATCCTAAAAAGTGCATAAATCTCGACGTAATCCAAAATCAGTCATAATAAATGCGGACATACGGATACCAGATGTGCAAATCGAGTCCAAACTCCAGATACTCAACATTACTTATGATGGTGATGCTGATGCTGATGCATTGAGTCATAAGATTTCAGTGTATATGGCGCAGATAACATATGGAATTTAGAAAGCGAAGAACTAAAATGAATAAATATGAATATCACAGCTGTGCCAAGATAATTTGTCACATATATCATAGAGGAAAATGCACGTATCCGGCAAATTAATTAACACTGCTTACTTACATATTTATCAAAGACAACTATTTTGAGAATCGCAATTCTCTTATATAATATTTTAAATTGGAGCATAATCATTAAAATGATGCAAGTAATTTATAAATCTTAAATAAATTACGTTAAATAAAAAGCCGTTTCAATAAATAAGAAATGAATAATAATACAATTCGTGTAAAATGTGCTGCGCTCTTTCAGGAATTTTTTTTCATAACTCATACTTTTTACCTTTAACGAAGCAAAACCATCAATAATTACTTAAAAAATCTACTTGATTACTTAATTCAATACTTTGTGCACAGAACAGTTCTATCTTTGAAAATATGTTTAGTCAAGTGAGTGAAAACATCACATAGTTTCTTATCATTTTAAATCTCTGGAAGCTTTCATAAGCAATAATAACTAAAATATGAAAATAATCATAACAAAACTTGCAAATACCAACACGAAGTAAACGACATTTGTGAATTTAAACTTGAAGCTGCTTTCAGGCATAGAAATAATTTCAAATTTTTGCACGCTTTATATTTTTTGGATAATAAAACTCTAAGCTGCTTCTTTTAAACGAAATAAATCTGTCATTTTTCACGATCGAAATGAAAATCGAAAGTAATTTCGTTTAATTTTTCATATCTCTGTATTTTTGTGAGATGAAAATATCTGTCATATCTTTCGGTTCTAATAACGAAAAATATCGAAAAATATTTTTCTTAAAATTTATTCTGTTATCAATTGATTCTTGATAAAAAAAACAATTTTTAAAGAAAAATATTTTTTCATCCCGCAGTCTGATTTAATAAGCAGTCTTTTCGTTTCTCTTCAAATTCTGTTGATATATTCGTATTTGGTAAGCTAAATATTCACTCTTATCGGAAGTATTTTCAGATATATGTTTTGTTATGTGTCGTAAAACAAATTTTAATATCTCTACTGTTAGCGCAAAGGGCGTTAGCCCAGATCCCTGTATTATATTTAAAGAAATTAAATAAAAAAGAATCTGCATAAATGTATGTATGTTTCTCGCATTGTGATACAACAACGGTACCTAGAGCCGTCAAATTTTGAATAACGCAATACTCCAGGGAATATTGGCATTTGGAAGCCGGAATTTGGAATTTGTTTTATTATCTATTTCATATTTTGTAAAGCATCCATGAGTTTTTGATTAAGAATCTCAACGATTTGAAAGCAAGAAATGGCAACACTGTACGGAAAAAAAAAACAATATTATCTCCAGCGCGTGAGTCTGTGTATCGGAAATTCCAAAGATATTTAAAAATTATTTTGCGATATTGCTGTTGAATTGAATTTTATGGTTTAAGTGCGAAGAACATGATATTTAATAAATAAATGTAACACACAAAACGTTAAAAAAACGCCCCCTTGGACGTAATGTAAAATCTTAAAGTTAAGAGATTTTTTATTTAATTTTTTATTTGTTTGCTTTATTCATAACGGCAAAACATACGAGGGCTCTCTGCCTAAGGAAAGGCATACCGTCTTAGAGGATTCTCTAACGAGAGCTGGCTATTTCTTTTAAGCATACAGAAAAACCAATGAAAGCACCCACGCAGCCAGCCAGTTCACCGGGACACGAACCCCGGTTAATCATTTTGCTAAAAGAACACTTTTATATACAGTTGTACTAACTGCAAGGATTTGAGTATGGTGGTAGCTTGCATACAAATAATAAAACAATTTGCTTCGAGATACTATTACTTTCAGACCCAGTGAATGATTTAACATTTGATGCCTCAATATAAAGGCCAAGCAATAATAACGAATTCAAAATTATGCAAATAAAATAGTGTTGATTTTTCTATCTCACGTTAAGTATTAAATAATTTTAAGAGGTTATTAATTAAACGAACTTTCGATTTCGTTTGGTTAACTGATTAAGGCAAAACATGTATCTCTGGAGATCTGCTTAACAGGAGGGCGTTCGTGGAGAACTTCCTAAGGAGATAAAGAATTTTTGCATCCCCCTATGCGTGATTTCATGATGAAAGTAGCTGGCATATCCAGCTAGTAACTGGAAGATCCATGGTTTGAATCCCGGTCAGGTGATAGTTGAGTTTTCGCTTTTCTTGCTCGGGGAAAAAAACTAGTAGATTATAAAGCGAAATTGGCTTGTATTTATGTTGTAGAGACATTAAGTATTTTTTGAAAGCAGGAGAGATGAAAAATGAGCAATGCCCTCGTCAGGACTCGAACGATGGACCTCTCGAAAACACGTCGAGCGTGCTGACAACTACACCCCACGAAGACATGCTAAGAAGGCGAGAGAAATACCTTATATACTTCCCCTTTTAAAGGGCGCCTGGAGATTAGGGGACCCAATCGCCAAATCTTGGTGGCGAAGAATCATCATCCACCACCATTTTTAGTTCGGGCGGCACTGTAGAGACATTAGGATTTTTTCTGGAAGCAGAGGACGTGAAAAATGAGAAATGCCCTTGCCAGAATTCTAACCACGGACTTCTCGAATACGCGTGGAGCTTGCTGACCACTACACCACGACGGCATGCTAAGAAGGCGGGAGAAATACTTTATAATGTAACATTTGGGAAGTTTATGAAAGCGATCGTGTGCATTATTCCTCGTTTTCAAGGATCTGACTTTTGCTAAACTACCTGTGTTCGGTGAACCTGTTCATTCGACAACTGGTGGAAAAATAATTCTTTGATTACAATTATTCCAAAGAACCTTAATTGTTATTTAGTATTTCAGACTTTTTATTATCTTAGTTTTTATTTTAATAAAAATTTATTAAAAATGTTATTTTATTTTTATTATATTTATTTCAATAAAATATTTATTTGCTGTCATTATTACCAGATATTAGGATTCTCTTTTTTGGTATTACTAGTGTTGGTGAATATCAAAGTTTTTGCAGTCTTAGCAGCAGTTACGTTAGTATTAGTCCAAATGGTTTCTCCTAATTCTTCCATAACAAAATTCAGAATTTTAAATCTTCTTTTTCATTTCCTTTATATTAAACGTTTAATGTCGTTATTAGATTATAAACTCTAATTCATTTTTGTAACATAAACTACGAGAACTCTAACAGACTTAAGTGGCTTATCACTATGACTTTGAAATTACAACAGACACGGGGGAAGGTTATAAAAAATCCTTTAATGTGACTCGGATAAAAGTTTAACAGAAGACACTTCTCGTGCTTACAGAACCAACCAGCATTTATGCCTTAACTCAAAACGTAACAGAATTGAAATTGGATTAAGTTAATCATAAGTTAACCATAAGGCTATGAATACAAAATACGCATAAGTTGGCTCACTATCCTAATGTCGGCGTAACTGGCAGAGAGTAACGTTACGGCCGCTGATAACCAGCTGTTAATGGAATCAACTAGCAAACGGGACTTTCAGCAGGCGGAACACGGTCTGAAAGCAGCGTTGAAGCACTGAAAAAAAAACTGTCGCCAGTATAATTTTTCTTTTGTCTATAATTTTTCTATTCTTTAATGATGATACCGACCATTCGCAAGCTCAGCTTTCTGTCTAGACTTTACAAGCCCAAGCCCTACATTTCCAAAATTATTATTCCATAATCTCAGCTTTCTCTCTAGACTTTACAAGCCCAAGCCCTACATTACCAAAATTATTATTCCATCAAAAACGAATTCAAATTCAGAAAACTCCTTAAAACAAGTAAATAACCTGTCCCCTAATTGTTCATAATCCACTTCGAATTAACAGTAAATCGTTTAATTGCAAATATAATCCTAAAAAAAATTACCTAAAGGGAAAATCATTCTAATGACGCTTTAACTCAGAATCACATAAAGTCGTTGCAATAATTAAATAAATGAAATAAATGTTTAAAAATGTGCAAATAGTATGCACGGACGGAAACTCTTTGAAAGAAAGCCCACGCTATTCTTACGCGTTTCAACCTTTCGCATTTCAAGTCAAATTTATTTCTAAATGATCTGTTATTCTTCTTACTTGTAATCCACTAATTCCACCCACTGCTAATTTTAAGTTTTTGCCTTTCAACCGAACTTTTTTATGAAGAACTGCAAATCCATTAAACGAATTTTTTCTTAGACAATTAGAGTAGAGCACACGTAAGACTTCAAGCCATCAACGAATGACTGCTTATCTTCTTAATGAGTACTTGGCATTATGTTTTTGCAATAATAACATTTCGAACAAATAGAGAGGGTGTTTGCACATTTTTGTAACGATTTTGAGTTTCTCTGTGAATTTAAATATTAATCTTTAAATACAAACGTGACTTACATCAAACTGGAATAAGGTTTAATTATTGTCTGCAGCATTAAAAATATTCTTTTCTTTAAAATGTCGTTGAAAAATAAACAATGGATTGAAGGTCATATTTTTGCGTTGTCCGAAGAGAAATACTCTTATTCAATGATTAAAAAAGGAGGTGAAAAGCAGGGTTTTAATATTTTTAAAATTTACATCTGACTGGGAAAAAAGGCACAAATTGCGTGCTCAACAAAGGTACGCACAGCTCTTATTAAATCTAAATCGCATCACATGTTTTAAAGGAAAATTCAGTTCCCTAAAGAGCTATTGCAAAATCTTTAAATATTTTTGCAGAAACTGTGAACAAAATTATAAAATCCGATTTAAAGCTAATTAAAACATAAAGTTTCTCAGCGTAAGAGTATGTGCAGATTGCTGTATGGAAATTATTTGGCAAGTAAAAAATGGAAATATATTGTTACAATTGATGAAACTTAGATATAGTACTTATCTGACGGAATAGAAAAAGGCAGATTTACTATCGAAAAAAAGATGAAAAATACTTAATATGTTGATTCAGAGAAAACAAGGAATAGTTTTTCTAAAAGATTTATGGTTATCACTCGATTCACTCATAACGGAAAACTTAAACTGAGGAAAGTAGAAAAAAATGTCAAAATTAATTCGCATTACTATCAGAAATATGTTTTAACACCTATTTTTTTAAAGAAGAAATTTCATCTCTTTATCCAAACAATCTTCACTACCTTAAGTGCCATCAGGAGAAGGCTCCAAGCCATATCTTTAATTCTACTGCTCTATTTTTTGAAAAATTGAGAAATGAAATCGAAATTGAAGTTATTCCCTTTAAATTTATCCCACACAAGTCCCCTGATGTGTCTCCTATGGATTGCTGCGCATTTGGACTTTTAAAGCAAGCTCTTTATAAGCGGCATCCCAAAACATTGGATGGACCCTGGAAGATTGTGAAGGAGGAGTGGAAGAAAATCAACCTTGATGTTTTAAGATAAGGAATTTTACATTGAAAATTAAGATGTAATGGGACAGTTCAACAAAAGGGCTATCAGATTAAGCATATTAGAAAGTATAATTCGAAGATTTGTTTTATATAAATCTTTTCAAAATTGTTGCAAAAATGTGTAAACACCGTCTGTATTTGAAATCTTCTCAATTAATAAAAAGTAACCGAATGTAATTATTTGATTTGGTAAGCTCAATAGATGAAATTAGATGAAATTTAAGCATTGTAAAAATATATTTAATCCAATAATCCAATAATATTTGTGTCTAATATTTAATTATGTTCAGTTTTGATATTAAATCGCTGTTTATTAATTTCGTTTTTGAAACAAAATATAAAATGACTTGAAGCAAAATTTGGGGACTTCCATTTCAAATAGACTGAAGGCCCACCAGCGGCTGAGAGGTAAAATCGTTGAACACTGGTAGTTCCAACCTGGGTTCGAAACCAAGTGAACGCGCTGGCTACATGGACGTTTTCGTGGTTTTCGCTTTGTGTAACGTGTATACGATCCAGTTTCACTTAAAAAGTCCTAAACGAAGCCATCCCTCCACTTTAGGGAGATAGTCTAGCGTGCTTTGCCGTATTAAACTGAACCAACAAACAACAAAATATACTGAAACTAAAGGGTAAGTGTCCTTCAATGAACATTCTCTAAATCAAATATATTACTTTTCCCAAAATAATCACTGTCTCAGAGTAGAAGGATTTCCTTTGGGAAACCTCCTAAGTTTTGTTACTGCAGAGAGTTTTGTACACTATCTTGAAATTAATTTGCTTCTAGTAACGCCTCTCTTGCTAATGGCAAGAAAATGACTTAACAAGCGAATATATCAGCCACGAATTCCACTGATCCTTCCATTCATTTTATTCTTGAAAGTAAATTTCTAAATCTCCTTCTTTTCTGAATATGGTAACAGAACCCCATATATTTAAATGTAGATCTGAAATCTCTTGGAAAACGATTTCCTTAATCTTCCTCTGCACGCCATAGATAATCCTATGCTCTGCTAAGCAAAATATTGTTATTCTAATAAATTCTAGCTAACAGTAAATCAGTCTGTTGAATAAAAGCTGAGTTCGTTGCGCTAAAAGTTTCCATTTAGCACTCTGCTATTAATCAGGAGCACAATCAACTGTTATAATTAAAACGCGCTCGCTCCTGTCATTTCGGTAAGCTTAATTTTTTTTCTTGCCACAACAGAAACATTGCTGGATAAAAGCAATCACAGTAACCTTATTATTATTTCCTTTTCCGTTCAGTTATTAGATACAACTCAAACTGTCTATAAATACATTATTTTTTCTTCTATTAATAAACTACATCGTTTCATTCTTATAATCATTAGATTTATAACCTTATAACCTCAGTTTGGAAATTTGGGGAATTTATAATTCCCTAATCAACATCCTGCATCATGCATCAAACAATACCAGAGTTTGAAATTTCATCTTAAGAAAAACAAACCTTATGCTAAAAGAGAATAATTAATGTTCTAGCTGATGAATTTAGGTGTTGGTTATTTTTTGAAATTTCCTTTTAAATTATTCAAAAATTCCCCTCAGGTTAGGAATTATGCCTCCTTGAAGAGTCTAGCACTCATTAGAATACAGTAATTTTAATTAATGAGTTTGATCTTAAACTTCCATATCTAAGAGTAGTAACACACTTTATCTCATATATTTATAATTATATAACATTTATTTCTCTTTCCTCTCTTTCATGTTTCTAATAATTGGCATTGGATATCTATCTTGCAAGGCAGCAGAATGCTTGTTGCCAATGGAGAAAGAATATTATCCAGATAATATCTTAAAATGGCTTGAGTATTATCACAGAAAATCATCTTCAAACTAATCTTGAATTCTAATGTTGAAACTTAATTTAGAGTTTGAAAAGCATCAGTGTATGGTGCCTATATAATTGGAAATCATCTAGATCCGCGGTTCTCAACCTTTTGACTAACGCGTACCATCTAAACAAAAATTGAAAAACCTTAGTACCACAATCATATTTTACGGTGATTATATTTCAATGTCTCAATAAAATTATATTTTGCCATTTGCACAACCTATTGGCTATTCAAATTAAATATGCGCATACTATAAAATATATTAAATTGAAAATTGGTTACCATTTTAATTATCAAAATTTAAGTTATAATACTTAAAGTTATAATTTAAGTTATAATTCTAAAATTTAGTGTGAAATTTGGGCCTGTTTAATGGAGATCAATTTTTTTTATGTCTGGTCTTATTTCACTTTGTTTTAACCGTAAATTAGAATCCACTTTTAATTCTCTTCTGCACTTATTTTTCAAATATAACTTGGAGGAAAACCCTTGTTCACACAAATAGGTTTTGCAAAAGAGTGATAAAAATTTAATAGATTTATTTGAAATGTGTTTAATTTTTTTTTTCGGTCCAGCCAAAAGTTAACAAGTGTTTTATTTTTTTAAATCTTCAGTTAGAGTTCGATGACAAAAAATTTCTATCAACTGATCTTTTTTTTTCACGAGGTTTTTGAATTTAATAGTTAAAAATACTCTGTTTCTTTGGGTACCACCTGAGCCCACCAGCGGCCGAGCGGTAAAGCCGCTGAACACTGGTAGTTCGGTCCGAGGTTCGAATCCCGCGAACAGGCTGGCTGCATGGGTGTTTTCGTGGTTTTCCCCATGTGTAACGTGTATACGAGCCAGTTTCCCTTAGAAAGTCCTCCACGAAGGCATCCCTTCCCTTAGCCAGATAGCCCTCGAGGCTTTGCCGTAATTAAATAACCTAACCTTGCGTACCACCTATTTTGCTCTAGCGTACGCCGGTTGAGAATCGCTGATTTAGATAATGCGAAATCCAAAAACACATAGACCGACCGTGGAAAATCTAATGCTATTCAACATTAAATCGCAAAGTTCAGGAAAAGGCGGTTTGAGTCCCTTACTTCTCTAAGGGGAATCAAGCCATCCCTATCCCCTTTTATTTATCCGCCTCAGTTTCGAGCAATTTCAAAATAAATACCTGAAAGTTTTACTAAGTTACTATAAACTTAGCAGATTATTTCAAGCAAAAAACATTCACAAATCCGTCAATGTAAATTAAAACAAACTCTCGCAAGCTTACATAAGGATGACGTGCCCTGAAATTTTAAGGAAATTGGAATTTAAGGAAATGAAAGGGTTTCGCTTTCGGAAATTAAAATCAAACTTTGAACTTTTACGTTTTCTGTCGAGAGTTGTAGAAAAATCCTTAAACTATCTATAACAGTGACCAATGGCATCAAATCATATTGATCTTTTGTGAACTGAATACTGCCCAAAACCTTCATTGTGGAGTTACACATTTTTTTAATACAAAATTTGTTTCGCGTTTAACAATTTTTGTACAAATGGATATTTCTTATTGAACAAAATTACAAATTTTGCGGAAAGCTTTACTTTTTAGGAGGGAGAAAAAACTTTGAAAATTGTATCCTCGAAGTCTAACGGAGAATGTTTGAAAAAAGCTTGGTTTCTTAACCGTTGAGAGCATAGGTGGTAATGTTTTTAAATGCTTACGAGTTAAAGAAATGTTCAGGCGTTTTCTGTTAAATGTGGCTCGTGTGATAGGGATCAGTACAAAAAATGCTTTTGTACATTCTAGTGCTGTGTTTTTATTTGTAAATGTATCTGTACTTATTTGTTACTGTCACCCTTTTCTCAGGCTATAACCATCTTATCCTTTAATGAGCACAGAATTGAATTCCTTGGTTTTGAGGATATCCCTTAGATTTTTTAACAGTGCTGGCAACGTAAAACATACATGTAAAATAAATTATATCTCAAGATGAGAACAGAGGGAGACCACGTTGTTCTCAGATCTCTAGCACATGGATTTTTGATCAGGTGACGAGCTACTCCCATACGGATATCTCATTTAATATTAAACACCTTTTGATTACTTTGGGTGTTCAGCTTTCCGGCAATATGTACATGTTTACGATGTCTTAAATATTTTAGAAGTTTTTCACCGTATTACAATGGATCCACGGTGATTTTCTGAAATGCTGAGGGGGATTGCAGAAAAATCTTTAACTCATTTGTGCTTTTAAAATTTATACCAACAACACGCATTTCATTTCACCTTGTCTCAAGATGATTCCCAAGTCTTAAAATTTTTCATGAGCTTGTGAATATTCAGACAAGGATTCTGACATAGTAACAATGAATTTATCTGCAAAAGGTTTTTCCAAAAACTGTACTGAGAAAAAATTAATATAGTCGCGTTTCTTTTTTTAAAGTTAAATGCAGCTGTGGTTAGAAAACGAGAAGAATATCTGAGCTACGATATTCATCAAACGATTATTTCATATTAATTACATATTATTATTTTAAAAACTTATAAAACTTAATTTCACACTTTTTTACGAGTGGAATTTATCCGAGTATTTTATTAATCATAATTCCTGCCGACGTTTTTTTGGTATTTTTTGGATGAAAGAATCCAAATAAAGAAAACTCCCTGGATTATGACACCCAATTCTGCAATAGCAACTATTCAAAAGCAATTATTTGCGAAATTATTTTTAAAAAATTAGTAAAATTAAAACATCTTTAGCTCGAGGTATTAAATAGATTTGAAGCATTCCGGTAGCAAATCTGATCTCTTGAATCCTTAAAATACGCTTACAAACATTTGGACGGAGAAGACCGTCTTTATGTAAATTAATTCGTTGTAGAAACAGAACAATAAATCCCATTAATTACCAGCCATGTGGGGCTGCAGCAAAGAGACCATTGAAAACAGTACTCACGTTCCACACTATCACGTAATCCGACAATGATTAAATGTTGCTATCCAATGAATAAATGACTAGGTAATACACCTCAAGTAATCTTTTGCTGAAAACTACGAAGACCTAAACATGCTTCATAGAACATCAAGGCTAATGTGAAGTTTACACAGACTTGCTGTGTTTACTCGTAAATACTGTATTTAGTTTGACAGCTGATCAATCCACTTGCAAGTGAACTCAATACTCAGTAATAAAACATGAATTTTGATATTAAAATTACTGTTTCTAAATATAAGAGAAGAATAAAAATTTCTAAAGAAATCCATTGTTATTTAGAAAGCTAAAAAATATTTCTTATGCATAGGTTTCTCCTTCTTTACAAGAGAAAAGCGTTTATGTAAAATTTCGTAACTCAAAAGGAAGTAAAAGGAGAAAGAAATTGCTGCTAATTTGCAATAAGGAAGCTCCTCCCTTCACCTCCGAAAAAAACTTTGCGAATCATTTTAGATAACTCATAAAGAGCTTAAAAGATCACTAACATTAAGAACAATATTATAAGTATTCGTGATGTAACGGTGGTACACCCGGGGCGTATTCGAGAGGTACAGGTTCGAGTCCCGGCGAGGGCATTGCCTATTTTTAATATCCTCTGCTTCAAAATAACCTAATCACTTTACAGTGGCTCCCGAGCTTAAAAAGATAATTCGTCACCACCCGGATTTGGTGATTGGGCCACCTAACCCCAGTTGCCCTTCAAAGGGAGGAGTATATAAGGTATTTTCTCCCTCCTTTACAAGCATGCCTTCGGGGTGTAACGGTAGCGCACTCGGCGAGTATTCGAGAGGTCCATGTTCGAGCCGGAGAGGGCATTGCTTACTTTTCATGTTTCCTGCTTCGAAATAACCTAATGACTCTACAGTATAATAAACATATAGCCTGTATAAATAGATTTCTTTTTGTATAGGAATGCTTTGTGATAGTGGCAGTGACAATGATATCTTAAAGTGAGTTTTCGAAGATTTAGTAGTGAAAATACGCAACAAAAGTCTAGTGTGTAGAAGCCAAGCGAGGAAGATCGTGTACTATAATTTCAATACTATTTACATCCGTCAGAGCTACGAGTATAATGTATATGTCAACCATCCCTAATACCTGAAGCTGGGGGTTCGTCGTCTGAGTTGACTGATCATAAAGTCTTGAAATACGACGACACAGTCCCGCTAATCGCCGAACTGTTAAATGATGTCGGTACTTTCAGTATATCCCGAGCCCGAACCCGCGAAAACGGACTGGCATGAAAAGATGGTTTTTGTGTTTTTCCCATATGTAACGTGCAGCAAGTTTTCTCAGAGGGTCTTACACGAAAGCATTCCTCCCCTTAGACAGATTGCTTTGCCATTTTCCAATAACGTAACGACAGTACCCTTGACTAAAGTATTGACCATAGTGACCGATGAAGGAGAAATCCAAAGAGGATATTATCCTCTTTGGATTTCTTTCATAAATCAAGAATGCTACTGATGTTGTAGTATATTCATCAAAGTGGCATATTACAAACTTTCATAAATCTGCAATTCAGTATTTTTATTAAAGACACTTAAATAGAAATGACAGCTCAAATTAATAATAGCATTGCTTTTGACAAATATTTGCTTTGAAGAAAGGCTTTTAAATTGCTTTGAACTGTAACATTACATCTTTGGACATCACTATAAAATTGAATCACATTTAATAATTTCAATTTCAAATCGTCATATTTTACGAACCATAACGGAGATCTAATTTCTGAAGCACGTCATTTTCAAAGTTATCGGTATAATAGATTTCCTAGTGGCAATTAAGTATGTCTGGTTATCTCGTTGTTTACAGGCTTCTTTGCATTATCTATGCCAATTGCAGATACCATCAATCGAGTAGTTTATTTAATTGACGTGCATCGACGTAGTTTCAGAAGAAATAAACCTCAGCTAAGAGTCTTATAAGGATTCTCGGTCAGAGTTAGAATTGCTGTTGCTATGGTTACGAACCACTTCTCAATCACCTAAAACTTTGCCTTAAATTTACAATTGATTTGATAATGTTGAAGGGGACCTCTAGAGCGATTTTATGTTGAGTATTATTTGGAACTTAGTGGAGTGCCTCACTTGTCCCACAACAAATCCTCACGCTTAATTCGTAATAACTACTCAAGATGTTCTCAGTATATCGCATATGGAATGAACTGAATTGTTTTGTTAAAGCACAGAACACTGCCTAAATTCCACACTCGATTTGACCAAGTGAGCCTTTAAAGATGGAATTCAAAGACCTCTTAAACTTCTTTCACGATCATCAAACTTTAGAGAGTACGTCGAAATTTCTTAAGTGCTGTTATAGAGCATAGACACTACAATTAACACCCATTTCTTAACTACAGAACTAGAAATCATTAATATATTTAACCAGAAAACATTCATAGGTTTCCTGGGATTCGAATGCAAATTCAACACTGTCATAAAACAGCATCTACTCACCACAGAATTTTATATGTGTAGAGCATCTACATACAAACATGCAATAATAATTAGAATTTTAAAAGTTATTTTACTGGAATTTCAGACTCATTTATTTTTTTTATTATAGTTTGTGTTGTTGTGACCAGTCCCGCTTGTCTGATATCAGGTCAAGCCCCCGAAATTCATAATGGCAAGGAGGCAAGATTTCCTGGGATTCGAATGCAAATTCAACACTGTCATAAAACAGCATCTACTCACCACAGAATTTTATATGTGTAGAGCATCTACATACAAACATGCAATAATAATTAGAATTTTAAAAGTTATTTTACTGGAATTTCAGACTCATTTATTTTTTTTATTATAGTTTGTGTTGTTGTGACCAGTCCCGCTTGTCTGATATCAGGTCAAGCCCCCGAAATTCATAATGGCAAGGAGGCAAGATTGAGTCTCTCGTGAGTAAGAGTCTTTGCCACTGTAGGTGACAATGTGACTTTGCTTAAGTCCGACCCCAGTTTTGAAGGAGAGCCTCGGGAGGGGTATGAGTCCGAGGGTCTCCCATTCCTCTTTCCCGACCAATATCGCGGTTGGACACAATTATAGTAGCTTAAAATTATCTATAATTAATTTAATTTAAGGTTATTTGTTGTTGAAGGATCAACGTTTACGGAGTGAACTAGAGCAAAGATAGATATGAAGAAAGCAGCATAGAAACACTTATATACAATTTGGTGATTGAACTTATTAACTGGTTGATAGGAATACAGTAATTTTATCGTTATATAGTCATTCACACACACTCCATATGTTGTTAAACATGTCTTAGAGCTACTGCATTGCTTCTTTGAAATCAGTTCTGGGAACAATCTTTCATCTCTTTTCTAAGATTTTCTGAATTTTTAAAAAAATGTTTTGTTTCAGGATTAACGTTTAAGGAGTGAACTAGAGCAAAGATAGATTTGAAGAAAGCAGCATAGAAACACATATATACAATTTGGTAATTGAACTTATTAAATGGTTGATAGGAATACAGTAATTTTATCGCTATATAGTCATTCACACACACTCCCATCTGTTGCTAAACATGTCTTGATGTTACTGCATTGCTTCGTAGAACTCAGTTCTGGGAACAATCTTTCATGTCTTTTCTAAGATTTTCTGATTTTTTAAAAAAGGTTCTCAATATAGATTCAACTCATGATATTTCACTTTACATAACTAAAACCAGCCTGCAGAAAAAAAGTTTGGTAAGTAAAGAAGACGGTCAAGGACAGTTACATTGTTTGTGGTGGTAAGCTGCTTGACAACATTGCATTTACGCCAAGGAAATTTCTTATTCTTAACTATTCGATCAGTGAAATCATGAAGGAAGGAACTGATTGCGTAAAACGAAACAAATATTTAAACATCTTTTCGGTAATATGTGATATTTTAATAACCGTAATTTGAGATGTATTAGAAACTTTTGTCCCCCCCCCGTCTATAATTTGGGAGCTCCCCATGCTTTGGTTGATAAAATGTAGTCCTGAAACATTGTAGATTCACTATAGGTATATACATAAACGCACAGACTGACACCAAAAAGTCCCACTAATGGCTGAGCGGAGAAAATCGCTGAACAATGGTAGTTCGACCTGGATTCAAATCTCAGCCAGCGAGCTGTCTGAAAGGGCGTTCTTGTGGTTTCCCATGTGTAACGCGAATACGAACCAGTTTCCCTCATTAAGTCCTCAGGAAAGGTATCCCTTTCCCTTAGGTAGAATGCCGTCTTGTGCTTTACCCATGTCATTTAAACCGCTAATGAAACGGTAAGCAACAAACAAATAATAGTAAGTAAATAAATATTATTCGCTAGAATTTTTATGAAATTTACCTTTTTACAATGATTTTATATTTGTGTTTTCAGTGGAATTTAATATACATCGGCAAAGCAAAGAAAGCATTAAATTTGGTGTTATTTGTTTATATAAAGTATAAAAATCTAAGAGAATTTTGAAACTTTGTGTTATATTTTATATTAGCGTGTATCTCTTCCATATAAATAAAATCCCTCCAACGGCCGAGCGATAAGTCCGCTAAACACGGGTAGTTCGACCCAGCTGCGAATCCTGACGAACGGGCTGACTAGACGGGAACGTTTTTAGCTTTCTTCATGTTTTAAAACGAGCCAGTTTCCTTTAAAAATTCGCCCACTAGTGGCCGAGCGGAAAAGTCGCTGAAAACTGGTAGTTCGGTCCGAGGTTCGAATTCCGCGAATGGGACGGCTGGCATGGACGTTTTCGTGGTTTTCCCCATGTGTAACGTGTATACGAGCCAATTTCCATTAAAACGTCCTCCACGAAGACATCCCTCCTCTTAGACACATAGCCCTCGAGGCTTTGACATATATACATATATATATATATAATATAAGAATGATGGAAAGAATTGTATGTAACTAACATCAAGTTTAAAACTGTACAGTTAAAAGAAGACATTTGCTTCGATGTTATAATTTTTTTCTTTAATATTTTTTCAAAGAGGCAAAAATGTTTTTCAACTGAGTCTGAAATTTTACTTGCCCTTTCCTTTCCTACAAAGTTCTGAAAAAAAAAGCAGTATTTAGTTTATTTCTTAACGAAAGTACTCCTGTTTCTAGTTTCAAAATGCTACTTACAAGGCAAGAGTTTAATTTCTAATACTAAGATTGAAAAACGAGTGTTTTGTTTTAATTTCTAGACTTGTTGCAGTTTTTAATTATAGGTTAAAGAGGATCTAATGCTTAAATATGTCGGCAGTATAATACCTAAAATCCTACATCTAAATAAATCTAAAACTATAAAAAACAAACACAATTTTGTAATAAGTAGTTGTTTACTTGTCGAAACAAATCTAAAAGTGCACATTAATGAGCAGTGTTATTAGACTGAAATTCTATTTTAATGCCAAAAAATAGTACAAAAAAAAAATAAAAATAGCAAAACTAGATTCTGAACTTCTTGCTATCTGAATTTCTTACCATTTGCTTTTTTGCCGTTAATTAATGTTATAAAGACAAAAAAATAAAATGTTTTAATAACCGAAAAGTTACGAAGGTCCGATTGCTTACTTGAAAAAATGAGGCAGTTTTTGACATAAATTGACTAGAAAAATTGTTATTTGAGAAAGATTATAAAATAATTGCACATGGTTTTTTTCTTTAATCATTTTAGCATGCAAAAAAAAAAAAAAAAAAAAAAAAAAAAAGAGTGACTTCTTAGACACTGATCAGATTGGAAAAATGAAAAGGAAGGTACGTTTAATTTAGCTTAAAAATTGAAAGCATACCTGGGACCCTGTTATGCCAACATTTTTAGTGGCTAATCTATCATTAAATGTTATTATTTTTAAAAATAACGATATTAATTAAACTGGTAATTTAAAAACATTCTCTCTTTGATTTCATGGAAAGTTTAAATCTAGTTTACTTCTCGAAAATTGTGTCCTTTTTTAAAGAAATAATTACCTCCTACGCATATCACAAAATTCTTAAAATGCACGTTTTTATTACAATAACATGCTTTAGGCTTAATCTTCCTTAATTGCATATTTTTTTAATTACGCAATTAAACGCAGATTAATGGATAAGACATATTAATGTCAATGTTTTGCATCGTCATTGTACAGATTACATGCAAAGAAATTTGCATTTTAATTGGTTGTATATTGTAATTCTTACATTCCTCATTCACTCTCTTGGAAAGTTTTTGTTTTTTTTTCCTTCTCAGAAATTATTTTGAATGGAAACGCTATTTTTTGTACTACTGGCACACATTTCATTCCTATCTTATTACCCAAAGCAATCACATAATAATTATTTTACGATGTGCACGTTTCTCATATTATTTAAAAGCAATCCTAAAATCACTCTTTTGCGATTTGTGTGAATCACTGATCACTAAATCTACCTTACTGACAAAAAGTCATTTTATTCCAACATTTTTTAAAAGGAAAAAAGCGAAATTATTCTAATAATTTACTTCTTAATGAAAACTGATGTGGCATTATAATTTGTTTCAAGAACAAACTCAAATTACTCTGAAAATTTCGAATTAAGTTATAACTACAAATTATATAAATATGACCTTTAGATAGTTATATTCTACATTATTATCCTGTATTCTGTATTGTGAGGCGAAGTGGTTGTAGAGTTATTAAGTTATTTTGAAGCAGGAAAGGTGAAAAATGAGTAGTGCCCTCGCCGGGATTCGAACCCTAGACCTCTCGAATACACTTCGAGTATACTTCCATTTATACCATGAAGGCATGCGGAAAGGTGAGAGAAAATACCTTATACAATCCCCCTTTTAAAGGACGACTGAGAATTACGGAATCCAATCGCCAAATCCGATAATTTATCGTTTACCACCTTTTAGTTCTTTAGCCGCTTGTAGTCATTAGGTTTTTTTTTTTTTTTTTGAAGCAGCAGAGATGAAAAATGGGCAGTGCCCTAGTCGGGACTCGAACCTTGGACTTGTCGAATTTGCTTCCAATTACACCACGAACACATGTGGAGAGGAGAGAGAAAGTACCTTATATGGTAACGCAAGTATTTTGTTCTTTAGTCTGTAAGGAGCTCAGTTATTGCTCATTTGCATACTGGAACGTTTAACAGAGTCCATGTTACTCAATAAATACTTGAAGAAGCAAACACTGTGAAGTTTAAAATGAACAAAAGGTAGTTCAGCGTAACAAGTAAACTCATATATAGGTGACAATATTCCTGGGTTTCGTTGAAATTAATTCAACATTGTGGATGCGTTGGCGTTACAATACATACAGCAGAATTGTAATGTTTCATGTGCAGTTGGAAATATAAGATCGAACGAAGAAAGATGGGACTCAGATCAGGTTTATCACACATCCGACAAGAACGGAGCGGAAGCTACGTCATTGACCGGATTACTGTGTATTTTCTGGAAGCTTCGGAAATCTTTATTCAAGGCTCGTATCCCGGCCAGCGGCCTGGCAGCATGGGTGTCTTCGAGATTTTCCCTTTGAAAAACGTAAATACTAGCCAATTTCTCTTAGAGGGTTCTCCACGAAGGCATCATTTCTTTAAGCACAAAGCCCTCGTGTGCTTCGCTATTATCAAACAAACCAAACATATTTTCAAATAATTTATAAATGTGCGTAAAGGTTAGACGTCGCTTAAATCTATCGAATCATCCTTATACGTATTTATTTCCTTTTTAGATTTAAAGATTTCAGAAGTTCAGACGTTCTTTTATCATACGAAAACAATGAAAAATTGCGTTAAAAATCTGTGAACCTTGTAGAGTCATTAGGTTAATTGGAAGCAGAAAAGATGAAAAATATGCAACCGCCTTTGCCGAGAATCGAACCACGGACGTCTGGCATACCGGCCCAGCGTGCTACCGTTACACCACGAAGGCACCGCTAGGGAAGTGGGAGAAATACCTTATATACTCCCCTTTCTAAAGGGCGACTAGGGTTTTAGGGGACCTAGTCGCCAAATCCTGGGTGCGAAGAAGTGCGAAGAATCATCATCCACAACCCCTTTAGTTCGGGCGCCATTTGTAGAATCATTAGGTTTTTTTTGGAAGCCAGAAAATATGAAAAATATGCAACCTCCTTCGCCGGGAATCGAACCACTGACCTCTGGCATATCGGCCCAGGGTGCTACCGTTACACCACGAAGGCACCGCTAGGGAAGTGGGAGAAATACCTTATAACCTTATTAGGTCGCTTAATTATAATTTTGGGAAGTGATTTTTAAGGTTGGTGAATTATTTAACTAAGTCAAACAGAAGCCTAATTTAACCTTTTTTAATTGTAAATCCTTTTGGTTAGGTGATTCTTATCTGACAAAAACAATTCTGAAATTTATGGCACTTCGCGATTTATTGGTAGAGGTATGAAACATAGTGTGTGTTACTAATCTACCCGTGTAAGATCTTTCATTGGTTTTTCAGACTGCGGACTCTAACTGCTTATCACAGAAATAAAGTAATCCATTTAGAAATAATACCCTTCTGATAATATTTTGATATATAATTCCATGGCGAAAAGCTTATGAATAAAATATTTCTTGTCTTTTACGCGGGCGTCATGCAGTAATCTCTTTATAAACAGAAATTAATTTTGTTTGATTTCAGAAAAAATTTCAGCGAAGTATATTCGTAAAAAAATTATAAATATTATTATACTTTGCAGAGTAATTAGGATTTTTTTGAAACAGAAGATGTGAAAAATGTACAATGCCCTCACCGGGACTCGAACTGGACCTCTTGATTGCGCGCCGAGAGTGCTACCCGTTACACCACAAATGCATGCAGAAAGGAGGGAGAAAATATCTTATAATTTTTAATGTACAAATTCATGCGAAGTTGTATACCATGGGCTACTTAATAACGTAAATTATTCACTTACACTAAAAGAATTCAAGTAAGTTTACGGTGAATGTATAAGAAATGTTTTTATTCCTGGTAAAAAATGTCTCTGACATATCTTAACAATTAAATTTTTCTTTTTACGTAAGTAGCCTGCGGCGTTTTAGCTAAAACGGTCGATGACAGCTGTCAGTATGTCAAGAAAATAGGTCTTTCCTAACTTAACATGGCTGTAAATTGGGGAAAAATAACTTGATAATCAGATCCTTTAGATAGCAGCTTAACACATGAAAGGCTTTGAAAACGGGCACTCACACTGTTAGAAAAAAATGTAAAATCTATCAAAAAATTGAAACCGGTTTTATAAAAATGAGAAATTTTTATTCTTCTGCGTTTCTTTTAGACAATTTTGCCTTAAATTTTGCCAAAACGTTTGGCCGTAAGAGTAACAAAATTTTTTAATTAATTTAACATCATATAAAGTATGAAAAAGTATTTTGATTATTTTTTAAATATAAAAACATATTGTTTTTAATTTGTAGAAACCCAATAAACTCTAAAATAAAAATACTGAAATTAGCCGTTTTAATACCGCATTATTCCTATATTATCATTATAGGGCTCTTGGATAGAGATTTCATGCATTTATCAGTACATCAGTGTATGTCATCTTTGAAAGCTTACAGCGCTCAGACATCACTAAACATCAGTCTACTAATGAACACTCTCCCGTCTTACTCGATGTTAATGCGTACATTGACAGCCTTTCGGTAAACAAGTCTGGACAGACCTCTTTACCAGTTTAGTGCATTTGCAAAGCTATTAACGTTTAAGTACTGATCACGAAATTAAATATATTTCTAATTCGACCAATGACAAGTGAGTATATCTCTGATTCAACCAATAACAAGTTTATTTGACAAATATAAAAAAATGGAAGGAATTTGTGAAAAGTTCAACTTTCGATTCTACTACTTTAACTTCTTGCAAAACTCTTTTATTTTTATTTCTTTTCCAATTATTTATTCTTGCATATTAACTTTCAAAATTGCTCAAACATATCTTTAAAGGTGTAAAACTAGAGAAAAACTGCAAAAACGCAGTCTTAGATCAGCAAAGATTTTAAATAAAATTCTGTCGATATCATGTTGATCTGACATATGTCCTTCTTCTTAAGCAGGCCCACCAGCGGCCGAGCGGTAAAGTCGCTGAACGCTGGTATTTCGGTCCGAGGTTCGAATCCCGCGAACGGGCTGGCTGCATGGGTGCTTTCGTGGTTTTCGCCATATGTAAAGTGTATAAGAGCCTGTTTCCCTTAGAAAGTCCTCCACGAAGGCATCCCTCCCCTTAGTGTGCTTTGCTGTAATTAAATACATCAACATCTTCTTAAGCAGCAAAAATATTTGCAGGAGTGGGTGGAGCTAATATTCCTTTGCTGCCAAGTTTTACATTCTTGTACTTAATTTCCGGTTAGCTAGCTTACCATATTGCTTTATGACAAAGCAGTGGAAATGCATAATTTAACTAACTTTTTAATATCTGTATAAATATATATAATAAGTAGGCGAAAAATTATCTCGTATGAAATGTGAAGTGAAATTAGATAGTAAATATGTACTATTGGTTGAAATTTAAAAATTTTAGCGTTGCAGCAATAGCGCAGAATTTTTACTTTTCGAGTTCGTTTTAAATTAAATTTAAAATTCATCAATTTTAAAGTTTTCTCTTTGCTTTTCTTTACAACGTATATATATGTATAGATAGATAGATAGATAAGTAGATATTACAACATTATATATATATAGATATATAGATAAATAGATAGATAGATAGATAGATAGATAGATAGATAGATAGATAGATAGATAGATAGATAGATAGATAGATAGATAGAAAGAAGATGGAGCCCACCAGCGGCCGAACGGTAAAGTCGCTGAACACTGGTAGTTCGGTCCGAGGTTCGAGTCCCGCGAACGGGCTGGCTGCATGGGCGTTTTCGTGGTTTTCCCCATGTGTAACGTGTATAAGAGCCAGTTTCCCTTAGAAAGTCCTTCACGAAGGCATCCCTCCCTTTAGGCAGATAGCCCTCGAGGCTTTGCCATAATCACACACACACACACACACACACATATAGAAGATGAGCAGTCAAAACGTTGTTGGAATGCTTTGTTGTAACTTTTTATCACCACAAATAATTAGTTAATTTTTTTACTACCATTATATTTATTTAGTATCGGAATTCATAACAGCACGGCAGTGTAGCTGAAGGTAGGAGTGAGTAGTGATCAGTTGGCTTGATGTCGAATCTCAGCAAAGGGCAAAAATTATAGTCATATCTGATTGGGAAAATGTGCTTTAGAGATTATGTTAGCCTTACAAACACTTTTACGGTGACGATTCTTTAAAGAGAACAGCCGTTTGCTAGTGGTTTTCAAGATTTCAGGATGGACAGGAATCGCTAGAAGACGAGTGCCGCAGTGGGAGACCATCAACCTCCATAAACGTAGGAATGATCGAGCAAGTGAAAAGGTTAATCACACCAGACACAAGTAGAATTGAATAAGAAAATTCAGCAGTATTCATCATCAAATATTATGTATTGCAATTAGAGAAGATACAATTGCAGGCTTATATCTTCAGCTCTTTTTACAGAAGAATGAAACGAAAGAAACTGAATAGGCTGTTCATTTCTGTTTGTTCCTGCATACAAATTTGAAACTAACAAAGTGTGTAAATGTATATCCTACGTGCGTACAGGGTTTTGCGTGACCTGTTACTGTTAATTAGTCCAAAATCAAACAGACATGAAGCGAATTATCGCTATGTCTGAAGTAATTAAAAAGCTGTGAGGAGGTTTTAGTAATCTTTTTATTTAAGCAGAATTTATATCATAAACTCAGTCTCTTGTGCAACAATATCAGCCACAGCTCGTGGTGATACAACTAAATAGAATGGACAAATTTAAATTGAACATCGAATAGTAGACACAGACTTCATAATTAAACATTTACTAGAAGGTGGCTCTGTAACTTTACCGGTGCGTCAAAATCAAAATGTCGACAGGAATAGAATGCAAAGCCGAATAATTACAACTACCAGAGCTGTCATGAAACTAACACGTTGCGTGTACATTCTGTCTCAAGGCAGAAACACGCTCTGTTTCAAAATCCCAAAACCTAGGTTCAAATATTTGCTATCTCATCATCATTCTGGAATACGGAAGGGAGAAGTTACAGTAAAAACCAAAATCATAAAAACTGGCTAATTTAAAACTTAACATAAAAAATAATACTGATGATGCTTTTTAATAAAACGAAAGTATTTTGATGAGTAATTTGTCAGTTTAACTAATTATTTATAAGGGTATTAGTTTATTTTTTGTAAATTGGTACAGATGAGTTAGATTGGTACTGAGTCAGGTCAGTACTAATATAATCCATCTTTAAAAGTCCAGTAATCAAGAAAGCTTCAAGTGAGTGGTATCAAACCATAATAACCAATTAATTTCATAGTTTTATGGAAAAAGAATAAAGCTAATTATTTTTATTGAATTTTATTTCAGCTTCGGCTCTTAAAGAAGAAATAAGCATTTTATGGTTTCCAAATTTTTTTTGCCTGTATATATCTGTTAGATCTGTAGAGATAAAAAGGGAGTCAATAAAAACATACTGTAAAAGCAGCTCTGCATTAAATGCAGTAAACAGCAAAAGAAGAATAGACGTGATTTCGTGGAAATATTTTCTTGGTTGATTTCCGATTAGTTATTATTAGAGTCATTTCAGAGAAATTCCTCTTAGTAGTTAATGTTTATTTGTCTGTTTATTTTCTTTTCCTCCTAATGGGATATTTGATACAAGTTCTTTACAAAATCTATTTCGTTTTTTTTATTGATAATGACATTTTATCTGTGATGTCCTGATAAGTCACAATTATATATATTTATACCTAGGCTTCTTATTAAATTCTGTCCAATCATGTTTTACCACAGTGTGAGCTGATTATAATTCTTTACGCATTAAAATAATTTATTTTACGTCGAAAAAATGAAGCATTGCTTGAGGAGAAGGAAAATATGAAAAAAAAAGTTTGCTATGGACACCACATGATTTCCTTTTGCAGTCTGTTAAATTATGCACATTTTTTGCTGCTTTTCTTTTAAACTTATTTTCTCGAACTATTCCTACTTAGTTATCCCTCCAGGAAAGTTGAAATGACATCAAAAACTGCAAATTTTGAAATTAAATATGCCGACATATTTTTGCTCTGCGGGAGTCAAACTTTTTATAATTTTATTTTTTCATAAAAAGTATAAAATTTTCCCAAATATAAATAATATAAATATAAGAAACGGGAGATCGCATTAAAATTACGATTTCGCTATTTGTCGAAAATTATTTTTTTTTTAAATTTTATATCACGAAAATATCAGTATAATCGTTATTTAAAACAGTTCTGTAAATGGAAGTATATGACTTCTACCAACGATTGCGAAAATAAAGGCTGGGTAAGGGCTTGGCATAAATTATATATATATATATATATATGTATATATATAAAATCAATTTTCACAAATATCAAAAATTGAAATTCAAATGGAGGATTATAAATTTTCCTTTTAAAAATTATTTGTATATAAATATAAGATAAAAATTAAGCAAAAGATAAATTATAATTTAAATTAGCAACAGATTTTAATGATTAATTTCTGCTCTGTATTCTAGAAATAGTATTCTCCTTTTTTCAATGCGACATTTCGAGATTAATCCATCTTGTACGACTTTTGCATAACACTGATAATGTAAATGAAACTGAAACTCAAAGAGCCAATAATAATTTTAGAGCAGTTTTAATTATCCAATCAAAATGTATTGAGAACCAATACTAACTCGATTTGAATTAAAATTTGTCTCATTAGTAAAAAGATGTTTTTGTAAAGTTATTTTTTTTCTTGTTTTGTTTTTTAGAAGTTGTTTTTGAAAAGCTTTCGAGAAAATAGACTTAAGCCAAAACTAATAACTTCTTGGTGACCTTCTGATCTTCGATGTTATTTTGTTATTTTGAAATAGAATAATAGGACATAAAATCTTTTCTCTTCCAGTAACTGAAACAAAAATACAGTTTGTGTAGGTGGAGAGCCGTTGCTAGGTACTTTTTTACCTGAAGCAAAAAGATAAATGCGTGCCTCTCTATATACTTAAATTAATTATATTTGTATATTTTCATATTCAACATAGATTATTGTACTAAATTATAGCACAGTTCTTGTAATCAATCTTAATCGTAACTTAATGTATTCAGAAAATAATGCGTGTAATAATTTATAAATTTTAAATGATAATGTTAGAGTATCTTTCTGATAAGTAGCAACATACATTAAAAACATAAATAGTAATTCAATAAATATGCAAAGCATTGCACTAATATTAAAGACTTTTTTGTAGTTTAATGTTATTGTTTTTAAAGAAGTAACAATAATTCTTTTCAAAATCTATTTGATTATTTATGTTCTGTAAAGAATGATATTTAAAAACTTTGCTTTGAAAAAAGAACATTTCGCATAATTAGTTATTAGTATTACTTTCATTTTGAGTTTATGAAGTTTCTTTCGCTCAAACAATAATAATTGTATATTTATACAATTGTATATTTAAAAGTATATTTAATGGAGCTTCTGAATTCAGAAGTGATCGAACTAAACTGCATTTCTGAATTATCTTTAAACGAAATGATCATGCACTAGCGACTAAAATTAATTAAATAGCATGGTTTTAACCTTAATATTTCTGATGGAATTATCTGGAGCATTTATGCCATTTGGATGTTTAAGTTGCCCTTCTGAAATACCTATATTCAATGACATCAGTTTTCAGCAATTAGAAACTAGAAATCGGAAGCTGTCTCGTTTAATTTTTGGTATATCCATTTTAATTGTGAAATTAAAAATCTATAACTTCCTTCATTTCTAACGTAAAAAAATATTTTTTAGAGAAATTAGTTCTTTTAGCAACTGATTTTTGACAATTTGATATATTTTTTTTATTTCTCTCATCTTTAGTTAATTTTCACATTTCTCACAAACATTTCTTGTAAAAAAAAGATAGTCATATTTAATTGTATAGTTAATTCAGTAGGGCAAAGGATACGAGGGATACCTGTCTAAAGAAAGCGATGCTTTCGTACAGGACTTTCTGGAGAAAAGTAGATCATTGCACATAGTAAAGCATGGAAACTCCTTTGCAGCCATCGCATTTATTGGTATTTAGCGTTAGGTTAATCCATCTATTAAACTTGCCTCTTTATGCATAATTAAAGGTTTTGAATGAAGACTTTATTAAGCTTTCTGTTTCTTGCAGTAATAAATTTTGTGCATAAAATTATGAGGTTTGATTTAATTTACATAACAGTTATTTTATGTTTGAAAAAAATTCTATTGGCAAGTTAATTGGAATTCTCGACACAGCAATAGTAACTAAGCAAGAAATTATATCTGTCTATAAAGAGAAAGTATTAGCACAAAAAAAACAAAGAAAATTGAACAATTTACATTGAAAGAAATGTTTAATAAAGTAAACATATAAATAAGCTCTTTTTTTAATTTTGACACTCTTTAGATCGTAAATGCTTCATTATTTCATAAATCATGATTTCATATTTTTAATTTCATAATTTCTACATGCCATCTTATTAGATTTAAACTGATGATCTAATATCCGGAAAAATCTCAAATCCAGGATCGCCGAAGTGCCGCTGACTCCGGATCTTTGACTTTGTACTGTACATTCCAGCAGCCCTAAAAGTTCAAAGATGTAGACCGCTGGTTCATAACCTGTTTTGCCCCATACACCTCCTTCACCATTGTTAGAAGATCACTCCCGCCCCCTTTCCAGAATGCAAAAATTACATATGCATTTATTTAGATTTAGATTATTTTTAAACTTGTTTTACAAATTAAACAACTAAACGAATAGAAAATTAATATCAAAACTTTATTAGGTTTAATATATTTAACCAGTTTACGTTTTGAATCTTAACTGTCCCTTTCTCTTTCAGTTTTCCTGCTAGAATGAAAATTAGTTCGCATGTATTTTAGTAAGAGTTTGAGATTGTTAAGACAGAGAATGTTCTGCTGTTTGAAGGTCACGTTACTAGTTTAGCTATTCTGGATGAGACTTCCTGTATTCGGCATTGCTTTAATTTTTGCCGATAGTTTAAATTCCCACCAGTGAAATCCGAGGCATTTTCGTAATTAAATTGCACTCTGTAACCTTTAGCTATTAGATATTTAAATTTAGTTAAACCTTTGAATTTCTACTTTGAGTTTCTCGCCATAAATGCTGGAGGATTTGTAAACACCAGGTGTGTCTTCTCTTCATGTATTTGAGTTTAAAATGAGAGTCCTTTACGCCATTATTAGGTCTTGATACTTAATTTTTAGTCATAGTTATTATACGCTGTAAGTTTATAAAATTTTGGTCACAGTTTACAGAAGCAAAAGAAATTTTAACTTGAATAAAATTAGTTTTAATATTTATAAACTAAAAATTGTACAGGACAACTAAACAAAAGGCTTACCGTATTTTCTACTGAAACTGTAAAATCCTCTCCCAGGGAAGAATTCCCCCTCTGGTTGAGAATCTCTGATCTAGAAGTTGCTAGCACTTTGATCATAATGTCATAGCTTTAAGAATTTTTTTTTAAATTTGGAATACATACAATTTCCTGGTGCAGTACAAATGTACAACACGGGAAGAATGCCGTAGATTTAAAAAATAATTTATGTGCTATCTAAATAATAAGTAAAATCTTAACAATCATTTTATCTTAAACAGCTTAATTTTATCTTATCTTATCTTAAGTAGTTGAATTCATTTAAATGCTAATATTTTAATCTTTGTAAAAATCATTCTTTTTAATATGCATTTAGGAAAAAAAAATAGTCTTAATGATTTTTATGTTAATAGAATTTTATAATGTTTTTAATAATATGGGAAATAAGAAATTCGTTTTCAAATAACAATTGTAATTGCGTAAAAAATGAAATTGAAAATATGCTGAGAAATTTGTAATTCGAAGAATCGTTTCAATATTAGAATTAATTTATAAAAATATAAACTGAATTTCATTAGTCAAATGGAGAGAAGCTAGTAAAGGATTAGAAAGAAAAGAGGTAATATTTAAAGAAAAGAGATAAGATTAGCAATATTTTCTAAATTTGATGCATTTTAAAAAATAAAAAGTTATATTTTAATGAATAGAAACCAGCCTTATGTCTGGCTCTGGAACATATCTTGTGAAACTCTTAAAAGCATCCATTGGGAATTCAACGTAGAGTCTTCCTTTTCGGGGAAGGGGGCGCTATCGTAGCGTTAAGTTTACTAAAACCTGTTAACTCAAGAGAGTTTCTCTCAGAATTTATATTTGACTATGATTTGACTGGATGTGCTTTTCACACTAGAAATTTCATTTATCGATTTTCACTGCTTATGCTGGTGATAAGCACAATTTGCCTTGCCTACAATATTCCTAGGTGAGATAAGTTTTTATTTTTGTTTTAGTTTTCTATTATGCTTGGTAACTCTCTATTATAAGTTTCTTACAAACTTTATTTATCATGCATTATGCCTAAAATTTTAATAATTAATTATTAAAATTTTAGGTAGATCAAAGTAAATTAGGATTTAAAAATTCTAGTTTGTAAAAACTTTTAGGCTTATAAGCTATTTTTTTATGAAACAATAGTCTGAAAAATTCAGCACAATTTTGACTTTTGAAAACATTTAATGTTATCATCACTAATAAAAGGTAATCTGTCTGAATTATTCATTCAAATTAAAATAAAACCTTTGTACCTAACATTCGTATTTGTTCGTATGACTCCAAATGAAAGCACTATGGATTTAATTGTGTAATGTTTAGTCTATAAAATTAAATTTCATTGTAAAATTAGTTTAAATTACTCCTCGAGCTCAGGATTTCTTATTGTAAATTTTTCCTGTAGCATAAACCTTACAGCGTGGTTTTCCTATAGCAATCTATAGAAAAGAAACTCGTAAATTATACTTTAAAGTACCATTCGAACAATTTCCTGGTGTGAAAGCTTAGATAAGGCTAAATATATATCTAATATGTGTCTCTGTTAGGAAAAAATCAGGATTGACTTCATATAAAAACGAAACACCCAGGTAAAAAGTGCCAATAACTTAGCACAAAATCCGTGATTCCAGGCAACGATTAATCATCAAGTTATATTTAGTTTCAATAAAAAGAACGTACTGCGAAATTTAATGTAAATTTCCGCAGTTGCTGATGCTCCATCCAGGTTCCCTCATTCGATTCGCAGTGCTGAAAGAATACAGTATCCTTTTCCCATCACCTTTAAAAAGTAATGAGCTATAATGCCTACTAGTGTTACATAAAATCAAAGTTATAACTTGCAAAGCTAACAGGCTCTAGAGCTAAAGTATTGCCACTTTCTCTGCAATAGAAGGTTTGTGAGGTAATAGTTTCATTAGCTTGATCCACGGTGGAAGGCTTTGCAAATCTTTTCTCTGGCAGCAATTATTGAAAGTACCACAAGCAAAAAGACGCAGAACCATTTTACTGTTTCGAAAGCGCATATTTTTAGTTATTGAAACCTGCATATCATTTTATGTTAGAGGCAGTATAACTAACTGCCAGGCAAGGGAAAAGAAACTCAACACTTTCTCGGTTTTTTGAGGCGAATAAAAATTTTATCATTCATTATCTTGTAAGAATTTGATTAATTATATTTGCTGCAGAAATTATTTCAGAATTCTGTGTGTATTAAAAATAACATTGATTCCATTTATAACTAAACAAAACAATTTACTTTATAATTTCATCAGAAGCGGGTTAAGTATATTTTGAGAATAAAAATGACCCCATTGTTTAAATTTCATTTTTAAATCATATCTGAAATCAATAACTAATTGAATTGTCAAAGTATAGGGATTAACAAATGCAGTAGAGATAGTATTTCACAGTTTCTAGAATTGATGTTTTCAAATTACTATCCGCAAAAAGATAGCCGGATAATGAGAATAAATGTTAACATTCATTTATCATACCTAAATGAAAGATGTTACGAAATATAACATAGGAAACAGTAAATACTTTTTGCGATCTAGATGCTATCTCTATATATTTAAGAGACGTTGTATATTTAAATTATTTTATATATTATTGTACATTTGTATTTGGTTTAGTGCGATTCGCTTGTATGAATTCACGTCAACATGCTCCGGGGGATGTTAACGTCTCACAGGAATGATAAGTGGAACCAACTGTTCACCCTAAAGTCGGGCTTGGAGAGACAAGTTTCATAAGTATGAATTCCTCTTACAGATATGCAAGACGAGGGTGCAAAAGACGTGCCGTAATACAGAATACAGCTCTCCTTTTCATAATTTGCTATACAAGCGCAGCCGTATAATAATAGAGAATAATTTGCTTTTCATAATTTGCTATACAAGCGCAGCCGTATAATAATAGAGAATAATTTGCTTGTCATAATTTGCTATAGAAGCGCAGTCGCTTTGGTAGTGGTTTTCATTCTTCATTGAGCGCATTTTGTTGAGGAGGATAGTTACGAGAACGTTTTTAGAGTACTTTTGAGACTTTTGGCACAATACAGTGTTTTTCAGAACTTGAGATGTGTCCATATGGGGCGAAAGACTCCTCATGAGTTCACCTTAACATGGTATAGCTATAACCAAATGAAATAAAAGCCCGATTCCTCCTTCCATTCGCCTGTACTAAGAGTGCAGCAATCGTATGTAATCATATTACTTATAAAATAGGTAAGCATGTTTGCTTTTCTCATATTCTAGTCAAAGGTGAAATTAGATGTTTAGAGCTTAGTTTGCGATATTTTTCACCGCAGTACAATAAAATACTCGGATTACGTATAAAAGCTCTTCTTTCTTGCTAGAGCATTGTTTGTTTGTATTACGATAAAATATTCAGGGGTTATCTAATTACACGGATCGACGCCTTCGGGGAGATCTCTTTAAGGGAAACTGACTCTTACGTTATATATATGGAAATACAGAAAACTATCCAGCCCGTTCGTCTGGATTTGAACCGAGGCCGATCCACTAGCTTTCAGCTATTTTACCGCTCGGTCGTTGGTGGGCCTCTTTCGTGCGAGAATTGCAGAAATAAATGGCAGAAGTAAAGTGCATAAATATTTTGCGCGGTAATAAACTTCTGATACCTTGTAGGTATTTTATTGATGTAATATGTGCTCTAATATCTATTTACAGAAGATTTAGATGAAAGGAAGAATCTGCTGGAATGTTGGTTTCCAAATCATTTTGATGTCGTTCTTAAATGAAACTGGGAGAGCATTGTGCTGAAAATTTCTTCTTACTTACACAGGTAAGCATTAAAATACTTAACTACGTGAATTAAGCTTCATTAAACATGACACTTAATTTACGTATTTTCCCCATTTAATTGGGGAAAATACGTAAATTAAGTTAATTTAATTCCCCATTTAATTGGGGAAAATGTTTGCAAAATCTACTTATATTCATACGATTTCTATGAAGGCAATAGGAAAATCTATATATATAAAAGGAAGATTTTGTCTGTGTGTGTCTTTCGTTTATGCTCCTCCTGAGCTAATAGACCCAGGGCTACGAAATTTGGTACATAAGTACGCTTAGACAAGAGACACTGCATCTCGAAACGATGTTTTCAGAATTCAAATGATCTTTTCTTCTTTTATTTTTTTTAATGAAATCGCATCAAATCGATGGCACGCAGCAATTGTTGCTGATATATCAATGTTGCCAATGTTGCTGATATCAGTACTGTTGCCACTCGGAAAAATGAGGGCGATAATTCTGTGAAGTGTTTAAATGTAATGTTTCTCTTGAATACTGGACGTTTGTCGAGAGGTACTTGGATACGACATTTTTTGTCGAGTCTGTGGAGAGGACGTTTGTTTTCCGGTACATTTAAAAGCCAGCGAGGGCTGGCATAGCGGTTAGTTTTATATAAATTAAATCAAAATGTTGGACCCAAGACTTAGGTTTCAGCTCATATTTTGAAAGCTAACAATTGCTAATAGTTCTCGCTTATCTAGTAAAGCGAGATACTGCCAAAAACATTATTGTAAACTATAACAGTGAAAAAAAAGCAAGTGCTTCATAACCTCTAACAGTACGAATATTTCTGAAATTAATTTAAAAGGAGCATTCAGTCAATACAGATAAGTAGATGTGGATAACTTAGAATATCTTAAAATCAAAATGTTTAAAATTAAAGAGGGCTTTACAGATATATATAATCAAGTAATTGAAAGTCAAGTATTAGAAATTTGTATTAAACATTTTTAAAAATGAATTAGGTTACTTTGATTGAATTATTTTTAAAACGCATTAAGTGTTGTTGAGAAAAACTTAAGCTCACTTGCATTAAATGGCTAATAATTATAAATTTTGGGACTTTATTTATGACTATAGTGGGCTGTTTGTCCATATATGCTGAAAGGTTTTGATAACTATGAAGTTAGAAATTTATTCTGTTCAGTTAAAAATATTTTCTATTATAACTGAATTTTAAACTAATAATTTTCCCCTCCTTTATTAATTTCAAAACGTAGCTCTGTTTTTAATGAAAATATCAAATTAAACTTTTGTGGTATTAGAAATTTAATTTCAATAATTATATTGAATAAACATAGTAACGAATTAAAAAAAGTTCAAATTTTTCAATTAGAGGAAGTTATTAAATTTTAGAGTAATAATTATTATAATTTTGAATTATAGTGAAGAATTTCGAATTATTTTTAGAATGTCATAAATGTGGAAAGCGAATTAAATAATTTTGAATATTAGTGCACAGAATTACATAACAATTATTTTTCGAATTTTAATACAAAAATATTAAGGATAATGTCTTTAAGGATAATGTCATTTAAAAGTGAAATGTATAAAAAAGTAATTTGAATGTTATGTTAAGAATAAATGAATGAAAGAACACAATATGTTGTAGGGAGTACTGGTTCAGAATCAGAGGAGTACATTTTTGCCTCTAAGCGTTTCTTCCTTTAATCTCTCATACAAGAAAGGGTGAAGGCTACACTTTTTAAGAATGAATGTAATATTTTCTATATTATTATTATTATTATTATTGTTATTATTATTATTATTATTATTGTGGAGTGTTTTAATGCAACTCCTAAACTGCCAATAAGCTTATGCAAGGTGAAGAGGTATTTTCAAGTGATTGCTCAAACAAACCTTAGTCATTGGTGCAGTCAGTTTAAGAGGATTTAGCCTTTTTTAGATGGAAATGTTTGTTTTACAGACTGTGGAGCTTTCAGTTTGTATATAATTGGGAAGTGAAAGTGAAAAATAAATAAGAATGAAACCATAATTTCACTAAGGTTTTACAATATTTATAATGTTAAAAGATAAATTATAAATATGAAATTTAAAATACTGTAAATTTTATGGTTTGATCTAATGTAGCAAGATAGTGTATGATGGGTAAGTAAAAGTGTTTTATATGTGATAGTCTGTGAAAACTTCTGAAAACCTTCTCTGAAGAAATATTATCATTTGTACTCTGGAAAACAAGGACGTTTTGAAGCTGAACCAAATACAAACATTCTGATAACTTTAAAAAATTGAATTTATTTAATAAAATGTGATGTTCAAAGGTTATGTCCTACATTAGTTAAAATTATTATTTAATTCAAAATTTCATTGCTTTTATTTTTCATATTATATTTCTCTTCATTTTACTCTCTCGTTTATTCTAAGCAGGTTTTTCTGTCATTAAGACATTCTCTCTTTCAAGATAAAAAAATATGTAATTTAAAATTCTAACCCTAATTTGCAGTGATCCTTTAACTCTCTTTTTTGACTTGGTAATTTTCCCTTTCTATTCTAAAATAGTAAATGCTCACAAGTCTTAATTGCATCATTTTAAAATTAATCCATGTTTCATGCTTCTTGTATAACGCTCATGACGCAGATTCTTACATAATCCTTCATCAAATAATAATTTTAAATATGCTAACCGAAACTTAGAACTAACCAATGGGGAAAGTCTAACCTAAAACTAAAACATTATGAACTACATTTTCATCTTGGACGTGTCGCATTAGCTGTCTGCTTCTCTGTCTAGCTAGAGTGCTGTTGGTGCTTTTATTTAATAGCAACCTCTTGAAAATGTGAAATTCATTAAAGAATGGATGTGCTTATCCTCAGTTTATCAGTGATTCATCAAAAATGTTTGTTAATGAAAGTAAAGAAATACTAAATCGAAAAACCCAATGAATCTAAACTAAATCTAAATTAAGCCTAACCCGCTAAATCCAAACTAAAGTTAAACTACCAAATTTTAAGATATCACTCTAAATTAATGTGAAATTCATTAAAGAAAGGGTGTGCTTAGCCTCAGTTTATCAGTGATTCATACAAAATGTCTGTTATTGAAAATAAAGAAATACTGAAAATTGAAATCAAAAATTGTTACTGAAAATCAAAAAAGAATGCTGCAACAGTTTCCTCGCTACCACCAGCGATGCATTACCATTTTAAACCCAACTCACTGAATCTAAACTAAACTTTCAAACTTCAAGACATCAAACTAAATTAATGTGAATTAATTAGCTCGAATATCTTGCACCTTTTGTCTCTTTTAAGTCGAATAATTGAATTAGATATTTTCAGACAGAATAAATAGAACGCGAATCACCAGAATTTGACAAAAACAGAAATTCAAATGCTTTTTCAGACATCAGGAAAATTAATTTTATTAACCATCAGTTTCAATTCACTTTAAGTAATTTCTGAAAGAGAAACCAGACTTAAATTTACAAAAGTACTCCTAAAATAGCCAATAAAACATGTTTATTTACCTTTTTCATTTCATATTCAGTTTCACTGGAAAATACATTATTCCAGTTGCCAATAATGTTCTTTTGAAAAAGACTCTCTGAATAAGTACTATTTTGTCAGTCACCTTGGACTCCAGAAACACTGAAAATGCCATATTCATCTGAAAGGAAGAAATAGAAGATTGTGGTTTAAAAAGCAAAGACATTAATTCTAAATATTTTCAGTGCTATCCAGATAATATACAGGGCAATCCATAACTAGAGGAACAAACTTCTAGAAGGGGTAGGACACATCTATAGACGACTCGGAATCCCATAGCAATTCTAACGAGACAGGGACATATTAGCGGCTGCCGCAGGAAGGACTGCCGACAGCCAGCCGCGGAGTGTTAAGATGGAAAATATGAATTCATCGTGATCGCAAACTGACATTATAAAGACCATAAAAGTAAGTCCTGACTTTCCTGATAATGCAGGTCCCCAACATTTTGTAATGTTGCATAAGACATAGAATCTTGGAAGTTTTGAAGTGCATTGGGCATTTTGAAATGGCGCATCTTCATGGCTACCGCGAATTTCCGATGGATGCCCAGCGTACTTCAAAACACTCGAGTTTCCATGCGGTGCCCAAATTATGAAATTTGGTTATAAAACTTCGGCGTCATTACTTCATTATCAAAAAGTCATGACTTATTTTAAGCTTAAAATTATTAAATGTGAATTTGGGATCACGATATATTAATATTTTCTATCCTAATACTTTTGTGGTTGCCTGTCAACGGTTCTCTTACGACAGCCCCTAACAATCTCCCATCCCGTTAGGATTCTATTTCCGACCTGCATTGTTATGGGATTCTGGATCGTCAAGGCCTCCTACTCTTCCTAGAAGATTGTTCCTCTAGTTTTGAATCACCCTGTAGTGGTTAAGTGGGGCTGACTGCAGTACCGACTATCCCGGGTTCGAATCCCGGAGAAGGTATGGATGTTTGTAAATGTACAGTGCCTGGGCGGCATGGAGGCACTCAAAATATGCGGCCAGTTGAAAGTCCTGGTTTCGTGATAGAGGAAGAGGGATGGAAGTTCCCCGGACCCGTTCTCCGGTGTGGTTGCTCGCCTTTAAAAGTAGGACTGAACTGGGCAAAGTCGTTTAACCAGCTATATGGTGCTCAAGACTTATGCAAACGATAGACGCAGTCTTGCTCGCCATGCCATGGTAAAATTCTTGGCATGTTCTGATTAGGTCAGACAAGTGACATTAGCAACAAAAGTAAATAATTTATAGGAAGTTTGTACTATTTCGTTTTTTAGTTTGCAATAAATGGATGATATCCATCTAAAAATACAAGGCTAATTTTAGGTGTTATTTGTGCTTTATCAGGTTTTCAAACAGTACTATCAATTGAGTGCGTAGATTAACTTGAGAACAGTCAAACTTTTATAAGATGTAGACAAAGCAGTAGCTTGTGATGCAGAATGATCAGAAAGCTGGAGAATTTATTAAAATAAAAAATACATTTCACAAAGCGATAATGGAAAGCGGTCATTAAAAGAAAATGTCAACACTGATCCTGAAAACATGATATTTTTTATTCTGCTTTCAATTTTTGAGATACGAGCGATGACCGTTTGTTAAGTAGACATAAATATAGTATTCTATAGTTAAATAGCCATCAATATATAGAGAAGTGATACAGTATTCTGCTGGGTAAGCAATGCTTGCAAACTGCATATTCTTTTCCAAGTAAGGCCCATTAGTGGCCGAGCGATAAAATTGCTGAACACTGGTAGTTCGGTCTGAGGTTCGAATCCAGCGAACGGGCTGGCTGCATGAGCATTTTTCAATGTTTTCCTTATGTGTAACGTGTCTCGCGCCAGTTTTCCTTAGTAAGTCCTCCACGAAGACATTCCTTCCCTCAGGCAGATAGCCCTCGAGTGCTTTGCCATAATCAACTAAACCAAACCAAACCTTTCCAAGTCTTGAAATGCTATAATTCTTAACCTGTGGATGAAAACAAGACAATGTTTAGATGCAGTCTCAAATACAATGTGTGAATATTTTATGTTTCTAAAGGAAACAATGTTAACAGGGAAATATTTATGATAGCTTAGATGTTTTACCAACGGGGCAGTGCACGATATGTTACCCATAATATTGCGGCAATTAAGGTGGATGCCAGACACACAGGTGCTTTCATTAAAACGATGCCCATCATGAATGTCTTCAGTTATCACTGGTGAACTTTAGCTAACAGTACAAAGAAAAAGCTTACAAAAATTGGCATGACTTTAAATATGTCACATACCCAGTATATGTAGTTAACTGCCAAGTAATTTTTATAGCTGTAATTATTGATTTAATATGAAATGAATATTCACGTTATATTTTTCTTATAACTAAATAATATTACAGAAAATAACGCTTAATGTGATCTCGGTTAATATGATCGTTCGGATATTGTTATCGTTTTACCGAAATTTCGTCCATTTATATACCAAAACATATCTCTCATTATATTTAATAATTCTGTAAGTATGATCAAATTATTACAGAATGAATTTTTTTTACTCAATTAAAGCCGCCAAACCAAAGATAAAGATGCCAGACAAGGTCAAAATATAATATAAAATTGCCAAATAATACAGATATAACGCCAAGTAAAGGATTAAGTTGCCAAACTACTTCATTTTTATTTTAATAAACCATTTAAAATTAGGGAAATAGCAACAACCTTAATTTTGCGTAGATTTTGAAAAACTTTTTTTTTTAAATAGGCGGGCGCTTTATTTAATAGCCGTATGGACCGGAAGTGGTAGCCATTTCAATATGGAAGCACCTAATAGGTGGCCACCGTTGCGTCCTATGAAGGGACGAACAGTTTTACAACCATGCCTTCTCGAGGATTCGAACCCGGGTCCATTGCTAAGACAGTCAGGGTTACTAACCACTACACCGGCTGGACGGCGATTTTGAATAACTAACTCTATCTATTTCGAAGTTCATTAGAAGGAGGTTTCTTCAGGAGCAAATATATTTCTGCAGAATTCTTTTTGCTTTCGGGAGGGGGAATTCCTCAAAAAACCAATGCCAAACTAAAGTTGCTGTTTTTTTCCTTCATTTTAAGTTTGATATTGCCAAGTTCTATACCAATATAACTAAAAAACGACGCAGAAGAATCCTCTTTCCAACTTTTATGAAAATGTTATGGAACTAACCAGTTTAACAAAGTTCGAATTCCAGATAACCAAGCTTTTATGTGCCAAAAATTTCTTCGCTGTGTTTTGATTTATGCTCTTTTCTAAGAAGCTCTCATTTTTTATTCTATTTAATTAATTTTTTTATCATATGTAGTCACGTGTACTCCTTTTTGATCATTTAAAAACTATGGAGACTTGTAAAAAGACGTACTAAGTCGACTGATTAGACCGCTGTGACCTTCTCTGAAAAATAATTCAGCGGAATGCTTCTTTTAAGTTAAATGCTTCATTTAAGCAAGATTATAAAGAATCGTGAAGATATTACTTTCAAATCAAAGCAAAATAAAAATGAAAACACGGAAATAGTCGTGTAGTTGGAAAAGTGATGATACTGAGAAAGCCCAAAAGTTTTGGTTTACAAAAATTCATGAAAAAGGTGTGACAATAGCGACTCAGTGCTGCTGCAGAAAACTGAATACGATCGTTAGAAAGGTGAAACTTCATTTTGTAGCAATATTATGGCCGATTTAGCTAGTGGAAGAAAGCATGGTTCACAGAAGCATTTAGAATGAAGAAAAAGATGCTCAATTACCTGCTGCAGGAACATTGTTGTAAAATGAATGGCATAAAGTGTCTTGAGAACGTTATAATGCAGATGAGACAGATCTATAGTATCTTACATTACCTCAAATTTCATATTTGTTTAAATCTCAAAGCTCAAAAGTTTGTAAAATATAGAAAGATAATGTAATTACTTATGATACGTCAATATGTGTGAGAAAAAACGAAAACTGTTAGCAATAGGGAGGGATCCTCGATGCTTTAAAGTACTAAAGAGTTTAACAGTGGTTTATGGATATAACTAATGTCAGTAAGCTTTAATGAATGGCTTTTGAAATAAGATCACGAACTATAGTATGGCGCATGGCGCATTGCCCCAAAATATATATTTACATAGAATTAAAAGTTCAAAGGCTTGTAAAATATCAAAAGATCATGTAACTGTTTATGTTGCGTAAATATGCATGGTAAGAAAACCTATTAGTAATCGGGGGATACTTGATGCTTTAAAGAACTAAAGAGTTTAGCAGTAGCTTTTAGATATAATTAACGTCAGTAAGTTTTAATGAATGGCTTTTGAAATAGGAGAACGGACTGAAGAATGATCTTTCTCCTTACTATTGACAACTGCCTAGCGCAAAATGTAAATATCTCTCTTAGGCATATTGAAATCCTATATTTACCAGCAAATACCACAGCTCTAATTCAACGATGTGATTAATGGATTATTAGAGCGACGAATGACTATTTTTGCCGTAAGATGAGTATTAGAGTTTTCTATAACATGGCTGATATAAATGCAAATGAATCACCAAGGAAACCTCAGCTTACAGATGTGATGAACATTCTGAACATGTTTTGGAACAGCGTCTTAGAAAAGCTTCATATATGCCAATATCTTAATAAATGACGAAACGCAGGAAGTTTAACGAGAGAAAGCAGCTTTTCCAACTAACATAAATTATGAGAAATTTAACGCATGTGTGAAATATTGAAGAAAACATTCAAGTTACGAGACTGATATAGAAGAAAATATCTGCCAGAGCTGGTACAAGGGAGAGACAAGTGAGGCACTAGCCTCATAGCACCATATCAGCCACCACAGAACATTAGAAATGCGTTTAAAAATTATAAATCATATTATTCGACTATAGAAAACACATTGAGAAGCACAGACTTAAGATAAATTAAGTAAAAAATACTTTAATAAATAAGCTGAGACTTAAAAGGTAAAGGTTAAAACTTGAACTTTAAAAGTTCTTTTTTTATCTTACTTAGAAGACATTATATTCTTGATACTGCATTAAATTTCAGTGCTAAGGAGTCATATTTCTGATACTCATGTTTTGTAGCCATCTTCTTAGTCAGGATAGCGCCTCTCACTTTATTCGGTATAGCACAGTGCCACCGTAAGAGGCAACAAAGTTCTTTAAATATGAATTGACTTGTTTATTTTATTACCTTCCTGCAATCTGGTTTCTATAAATACATATTTTTATTGCATGGATTCCATTAATTCAGGACAAGAGATCAAGAAAATATTCACATTATAAATAACTCATTGAAGCTTTAACGAAGAATTAATGGTGTTAATTTATTCTCAAATATTCTGCTGGTCTTATAGAACTGTATGCCTTTTTTCTAATATTTAGATTTTTTACTGGAACCAGCGTATTGACATTGATTTATGGTTAATGAACTGCGCAGACTCAATTGCCTGAGAAAGCTTTTCCGCCCATTACAATGTTAAGTACTGTAGCTTTTACTGTAATTTTCAGTATAAGAAATCAAATTAAGCAGCGGTGCAACTTTGCCAACTCTCGTTTTCCTAAGTCCACGAAATGAACTTCGAATGAGTTCATTTCTGCGAGAATTAATGCACTAAAATCCATTCGAAGTGCATCCAGAAAATAAATAAGGTTAACAGTTACAATATCACTCTTTTGATCCATTTTTATGAACTTTGCCGTTGAACGAGCTTTATTTCACCCTGTTTTATTCATATTTAATTTCTCTCTATTATTCCTGCAATAGCTACATTTTTTGTTAGGTGGTTTAAGAGAATCGCCATCTCATTTTACGTTCTGTCAAAAATATCTAAACAGAGATCAGGTAAGGCATGAGTTTTCTTTTTTGAGCTTCCTATTGTTTACAGTGCGACAGTAAAAAATTGTATAATATCAAAGAAATAAAAAAGATAGTTTTAAGTTCTGAATTTTGCTGCAAAAGGATTAAAATAAACATTTTCTTCTAATTATAAGGTAACAAATATTAAAGATCACAAAATTTTTTGAACGATAATAAAAATAAATATTTTGTTTATTAAAAATGTTATTAAAATTGTAGAGACATAAGGAATTTTTTTGGAAGCAGGGAAGACGAAAAATTAGCAATCGCCTTGGTCGGAAATCGAACTACAGACCTCAGGAATACCGGCCCAGCGTGCAGAACCACTACACCACAAAAGCACGCTAGGAAGAAATACCTTTTAAAATAAAAAATGGCTTCGTCAGAGGCCAAGAGGTTAAGACCGCTGAATACTGGGAGTTCGACCTGGATTCGATTTTATGTGAAGTGACTGGTTGCACAGTTGATTTTCATGGTTTTTCCCATGTTTATTGCAAATATTAGTCAGTTCCTCTTGAAAGGACCTGCACGAAGGCCTCCCTTACCTGAGGTAGATAGCGCTAATGTGCTTTGCCATATTCAAATAAGCTAATCTAACCGAACTTAAAAGTCGTAGCACTTGGAAATATGTATGTATGTATGTATTTAATTATGGCAAAGCACACGAGGGCTATCTGCCTAAGGGGAGGGATGCCTTCGTGGAGGACTTTCTAAGGGAAACTGGTTCGTATACACGTTACACATGGGGAAAACCACGAAAACGCCCACGCAGCCAGCCCGTTCGCGGGATTCGAACCTCGGACCGAACTACCAGTGTTCAGTGCCTTTACCGCTCGGCCGCTGGTGGGCCACTTGAAAATAAGTAAAGCTTTAAGAAATAATTGTAATCAAAATACTTATTTACCTTCGATTACTTATTGCTCATTTACAATTACTTGTCTGCTAGCGGTCGAGTGGATAAGATTACTGAATGGTTGGACTTGGGTTGAAACCCTGTGGTTGGTTACATGGGAGGTTTAGTGACTTTCTCCATGTGGAATATGAAACAGTTTCTCCACGAAGACCTCCCTCCGTTCTCGCGGATACCCCTAAAGTGCTTTGTCGTGATTTAATAAAAAAATAAAATGATATGTAATGTAAAGAGGAACCAGTTCATCCTAGAAAGCTTTTTACTAAGACTTCCTCACTTAATCAGATCGATTTTGCTTGTTTTGCTTTTAATTAATTGATCAAGCCAAATCAAGAACTTTTTTAATTATTTGAGACAGAAAAATCAATGTTATACAATCTATATAATTTTCATTTTGCTTTTATTGCTTAATATGTAACAAATGCATAAAGTTTATATAAGTTTCAAATGATAAATCATTGCAGTTCGGTGAAAATAATAACATCCTAAAGCATATCAGTTTTAAGTTATTACGAACTGCGTGGAATTTAATACCGCAAGAAATGAAAGAGGTAAATTAAATCTTTCAATCAAGAACTGTAACTGCTACGTTTAATGGAAGGATTACCTCGGTTCCAGTCGCGGTTAATTGAGCAGCTGCATAGATGTCTTTGCGATTTTCTCGGTATGTAACGCGAATAAGAGCTTATTTCCTTTAGAAACTTCCCTGAAAATATTTTGCCTTTAAGCAAATATATTCCGTATTCTTTGTTGAGTTGAATTAAACAAAGTAGCAAACTCACTACCAGATAACGAAAATACAACGGCACAAAAATTTGGTTGCATAATATGCAAATGCAGTCAGCCTTTTATATAGCTGTTTAGTTTATGAATGTAAAAAATATTTTTATTCATGCTTTGGTAGTTATCAATATATTATTTGCCTTTTGTCGTTTTATTTATAAATTCGTTAAAAATAATGTAATTCAAATAAATGCATACGTATTTTTCGTGTTTTGGAACATAGAAGGGATATCTTCTAGCAACTGTCAAAGGAGAGCATGTTATAAAACAGATAGAGAACCAAGGTTATTAAGATATATATGCTCTTCCTTCTATTTAGTGAAATATTTCATATTCCGTTCTGTTAATTTCTTGTAATGACTATGTCACGGAAGGTGGGTATTAATTTATAGCATTGATTGGACGCTTGAGTTGACATACGCATTAGTGGAAAACCTGTCTAACCAAAGATGCAAACATGAACATGCATCCCATCAAATCCTCATGGATGGAGACTCAACTAAATGCACATTCGATGTCTTGTCTGTACCATGAGAGACCATGTAGATATGGTTATTAATGTCTATTATACCTATAGCAGTGGTTTTAATGCCAAACATATGTAAGTAACGAGGTAGTGGCTTTTAGGAGGCTCTAAACACAGTTATTCACTTCAAATATAATTGGATTCTGTAGTGGAGCAACATGCAGTCAGCCCTGTTTATGTGATCATATCTGTTCACGGGTGTTTTGAAAACATTAACGAATGATGACATTAAAATAGGAAAAAAATATTCTTCAAAATAGCAGTTTAACTAATTTAATATAAATATAACTAGAAACATATAAGAAGTCACTTTCACAGCATTTTCATTGGGAAAATGCAAAGGTTTTTGCTTTTCATAACATTTTTAATTCTAAAATTAATTTATGAACTGTTCATAACATTTCTGGAAATTATTCGACTGATTCTGTACCCATGATCTTAATAATCGAAAGGCATTTCTCATTGAAAGAGAACATGCCAATGTATGTAGAATTTAACATTAGGCAAAAATCAACTTTAGTTGGGCAGGGATGTTTTAAGGGGAAAACAAATTCTGCAGAAATTGTTTTGCTACTGAAGAAGCGGGACCTGTGCCTGAAAGCCTTCGAAACGGATAGAGCTGCTGAAATTCTACCCCGGTCCAAGGTTGTTTTTTTCCCCTAATTCTAAATGGTTGACTAAAATCGAAACCAAGTTGTTTGGTGACTTAATCACTTGGCGACATTTTCTTGTCCTTGGCAATTTTTATACTCTATTTTGAACTTATTTCTCGACTTTGTCTTTATTTGGCGACTTCTACTTAAAAAAATTATTTTCTGATATTTTGATCATATTAAACCAGTTATTGATCACAATATGCGATGTATTTTCTATGTTTCGAGTATACAAACGGTTAATTCGGGAATTCGATAAAAATATCCGAGTGATAACAGTAAGCGCGATCACATTAAGCGGCGGGCGTCTATTGATATTTTTGCATGTCGTAGCAGAACAGTAAAACATAAGATAGAAACAGCATAAAGCCGCTGCCCGTATCAAAATGTGGAGCCAAAATCTCTACATGCAACCTTAAAAATAAAAAACTACAGAATTATGTTACTTTTAAATAATTTTTGTTAGCTGCAGAAACATGATACTGCTTCATTTCGCTATGTATGAATCTAAGAATCATAAGTTTTTCGTTAATTTTGAAATGACGGATTTTAGAAAAAAATATCTGTAAATATACTACTTTGTAAATATACTACGTTTAGGGCAGGGAAAGGAAGAAATTAAATAAAAAAAATTAAAAGCTGTTACAAATTAAAAGCTATTACAAGATAGAACTTCGAAATACATATTTTTATCTTATATACACACATACACACACAAACACACATACACACACATATATATATATTTATATATATATAATTTCATTATTAACATTCTGCCCAGCGGTAAAGTCGCTGCACACTGGTAGTTCGGTTCGAGGTTTGAATCCCGCAAACGGGCTGGCTGCATGAGTGGTTTCGTAGTTTTCCCCATGTGTAACGTGTATACGAGCCAGTTTTCAGTAGAAAGTCCTCCACGAAAGCATCCCTCCCCTTAGGCAGATATCGCTCGAGGCTTTACCATCATCTTATAAACAAAAAAAATTACTAACATTTCAGTAGGATGGATGAACATATATATATGTATATATATATATATATACATATGCATGTTTGTATATGTGTCACGAATTCGTCACGAAAAATATCTTCTGGTATATTTACTGTCTTCAAACCGAAGAGTTATTTTTATAATACAGATACGATAATTATTCAATTTATGAAAGGCTTTGTACTTGTTTTGTGCGATTTTTAACGCCGTTTAAAATACCCTCATCACTTAGCCTTCTGGAGGTCATAAATCATAGATGACACTTCACAAATAAAAAAACTTGAAAATGAAGAAAAAAAAATCTTAATGTCTCATTAGTGCTAATTCGCCTGCGCTCTTTCAGCTGTAGCTGTATTCCATTCACGTCTTTTAGATTCGTACTTGTTCTTAAGTCAATTGGTCTGAAGCGGTCTCTAAGCAATTTTATGTATTTCCATTATGTATTTGTTGTTAATGCGGTGTCGGGAAGATTTCAAGATTTTAGTAGTTTAAAATTCAAGTTTACATTATTTTCGTTACCATTAAAAATGAACATAAATAATGCGCCGGAAAAGAAGATTAATCACTTGGTTTAAAAATATATATGTCAAAAGCTTTTTTAACAGCTGAAAATTAATAGGAAAGTAAACTGTGAACCTATAAACCTATGAACGTCTACAACCTATGAAGAAAATAATTTCTAGTAATTTCTCTTCAATGCTGCAAACTTTAGCAGAGTCGAAACACCATCGCGTGCCGTGCCGTTGTAAGAAATAAACAATTTTATTTACGTACAAACATACATATTTTGATTAATGCATCCTAGAAAATTTAATAAAATAAGAGAAAGAGAGGATGGTGGGATTATTTACTCTCAGCTTTAGTCCTTGGAAATTTTCTCTGAAAATTTAAAAAGTTTTCATAATTTATTTACTTCTAGTTTAAATAAAAACAAGTTGTTTAATGATAAACATAATTAAACTGCATTTCTACTGTTTGATAAAAACTGTAATCAGCGAAAATGTCATGCTATTTCAGATAGAAAATAGCTGTAAATTTGTTTTGTTTTTACCTTTGTGATATAATTACTGTTATGTATGTTTTGATAAATATTTAGTAAGTAAAATTTACTTAAAATATTTTTTTATTAATGAAAAATTTTCATTTTGTTTAAAAAGTTCCCGTAAGATGATGCATTCGCACTTAATATTGCTTAAGTTATTTTAAAAGGAAACATTACTAATATTATTTACAATTTTAGTGACAAAGGAAGATTTTGTGAAACAGTTCCTAATTGTTCTTTAGCTGGCATCGTAATTTATTTATAAGTTAATTACATTGAATTTCCTTTACTAGCTTCTCCAATAATATGTTGCTACACCTCATCTTCAAACTCTAAATTTTTGTACTTCTAATTTTTTTAAATAATCTGAAGGGTGAGCACGGTAATTATTAACAACCATAAAAATTTACGGTTTTATACAGCCACACATTTATCCCACTGTTATTCCTATCTTTAAAAAATTTCAGGCGACATTTACGATTTCTTATTAAAATCATAATCAACTACCTAGAATTTAATATCTCATAAACATCCTGACTTTATTGAACTTCCGGCATGTGAAAAGCTCATTTTTTTCATTCTACATTCGAACTTAGGAGTAGTGTTCGCTTATAATCTACTTAGCGTACCCCCAAAGGCCCACAGGCTTCTGAGCGGTAAAAGTCGCTAAACACTGGTAGCTCAATCTAAGGTTTGAATTCCGGCGGACGAGCTGGTTGCGTGAACGTTTACATGGTTTTTCTCCAAGTGAAACGTGCGTAGTACCCGGTTTCCCTTAGAACGCTCTCCACGAAGGTATTCCTCGCCTTAGACAGATAGCCCTTGAGTGATTTGCCATAATCAAATAAACTAACCCAACCCCTCCCTCGAAAAAAAAAATAATTTCTCATAAATGAATGACTTTCGCGATAAGCACTGATAAAAAAATCAACCAGCTTCATTTGCGTTAAAGATATTTCTTGATTCGTGCATTTCGGAAATTTGTTTCTATGTACTTGTTTTTTTTTATCTGAAATAGTTTTTTATGTTCATATCTTATATTAAAAAGGTTTTGGTAAAATATAATTTCTGTCTCTCAAGTGGATGCACAAATGCACTGTATATCCTCACAATGAATTTCAACAATAAACTTAAAATATACTTTTAGAAAGTGTGAAATATATCTAAACAATACGGCAAATACTGTTTTTTAAAAACGTCATCAAAAGAAAATCTACTTCTATGTTTAGAGATCACTTTCATGGAGAAACTCGTGAGTGGGTCAGCATCCAACCCAAACATTCTCTAAACAATAAAATGCGTAAAATTGAGGTTCGTTATTTCGAATTAACTAATGGGAAAGCGACTTTGTTTTCGTATAGCATATACATAAATAGATTTTATTTACAAAAAATTATATTTTTGTAAAAATAAAATTCATTTCATTTACAAATAATTGCAATTGACAAACAATTTGTGTTTTTCAATTTTAAACGTTTTGCGAATGAATGTAAGTGAAAATCTGAGAAAAAATAATGCAACCGTAATTCTCAAATTTTACTTTGGTATTCAAGCAGCCAAGGAAACTGAAACTGTAATCTGAAAATTTTTAATTCTTATTAAATATATATATATATATCCTGCGGAATATATATATCCTGCTTCCTTATTAAATATATATATATCCTGATTAGTGTCGCCCAACCGGGATAGTGGTTAGCGACGCTGATTGCCGTACCGAAGGGCCCGAATTCCAGTCCCGGTGAAGAAATATATAGTGGCGGTGCGGCATGGGGGCACTATAGATATGCGGCGAGCCAAACGTGCTCTTGAGAGGTTGCTGGTAGGGGATGGGAGGGCGGGAGACCCTCGGACCTGTTCCCCCGTGTGATTTTCATCAAAATTTGATACGTAATTGATCAAAGTGGTATTTTCACCTGTAAGGTGCTCAAGGTTCTTGCCAAAAGACGGGCACAATCTTGCACACCTTGCCACGATATATTTAGGGGGCTTGTTTTGATGTTACTGCCAGATAAGGGAGATAAGTCAATACAACAACAACAATATATCTTAATTAGCTGATATAAATCAGCAATTAATAGATATCTTGACGAGAATATTATGTAAATATCTCTTTAATTACCCGTTAGCGTAGTCTTAATCAGAATTCAAAGTTACTGTAAACTTTTATTCCCACGGATAATAGCTGGAACAAAAATATTAAATATAAATATTAAATTAAAATAAAGGTATTCCTCCCACCTTCCTAGCGTGACTTCGTGGTCTAGTGGTCAGCACACTGAGCTGGTATTTCAGAGGTCCGTGGTTCGATTCCCGGCGAAGGCGCTTGCTTATTTTTCATCTTGTCTGCTTCCAAAAAAAATCCTAGTGTCTCTACAAGTGGCGCCCGAACTAAAAGGGTTGTGGATGATAATTCTCCGCACCCAGGATTTGGCGAATAGGTCCCCTAAAACCCTAGTCGCCCTTTAAAAAAGGGAGTATATAAGGTATTTCTCCCACTTCCGTAGCGTGCCTTCGTGGTGTAATGGTAGCACGCTGGGCCGGTATTCCAGAGGTCCGTGGTTCGGTTCCCAGCGAAGGCGTTGCTAATTTTTCACCTTGTTTGCTTCCAATAAACCTAATGACGCTACAAAGTGAGATAATAACTTGCTTTGCTTAACTGAAAACAATGAATAAACTAACTCTGCGTCAGAAGATCCGAAACCCACTTATCTGTATGTATTTAAGTAGCCCTTTTCCATTTTCTCATTTTCGAAAATGATTACGAATTTTATAATATGAACAAGTAATCACAGTACACTGAGTGCAATAAGAGTAAATCGTGAAAAGATGATCAACAGGTAAACTTTAAGGACTTACTTTCATTTACGTTTTAAAATGCGATTTGTACTGATGAATTTCTCCGAAAATAAAAGAAACGTCCAAAACCAGGAGAATTAAATATTTCAATAAATTAAAAAGACCTTATCCTACAATACATTCAGTGTGAAAAATTAACATTCATCGAGGACATTTGGAAATGGACTATTATTGGTACTCGTATTATTCCAAAAGAAAATTTTCGAGATTAGAAACTTACGGTTAGCTATATATTAGTACATCACACGGTATTTGAATCACATTTTATTTATATAATTTAAATTAAAAAGCTTAAATGCAAATTTTGAAGTTTATTTAATTTCATTAAAACTTGTATCATTTTCGAAAATTATGTTTAGGAAAATAATCCATTCACATTTACGTTTAAAACGATCGTGACCCTGGTATAGTTAAAAAAGGTTTTCTCCGAAATTGTTCTGCTCCGATTATATTCTATTATTTAGCAATAAGCGCATGAAGATCACAGCAACCCTGCATCATTTTCGATCCAAGGCGTGTCGTCATGATTGCACAGAAGGATTTTGGAGATTTTAGCAAATTAGAGGATTCAAGGTTTCTTTCAGCAACAGTCAGACCGTAGGGTAAGAGGTATAGTTTGAGATGGCACAAACGGCCCTTTTTTTAAGTGCCTTATCTAATATAAGAGACTGTAGTTCGGGTAAAATGATTTCTTGTATAGAGAAGCTATATTCTAACACGTATAAAACAAAGATAAATATTTCAACGGTTACCATCGATAAACCATCGGCTTCTATTACAACTCGCAGCTTAATGAAATACGTCGAAAATAGGATTCACAGAGCAGTAAGTTGCTTTTTGTGCATTATATGCATCGACAGGATGAGGCAATGCTTTACTGAACAGACGTATTTAGAGAAGGTCCTTTTTAATCCTACTCTATTAGTGCAAAATCATGCCTCGACTTGAAATTGAAGGCAGGTATGCCCACAACCATGTATTCTAAACATTCTAGTGTTCTATTATTATTTTTTTTTTTTACTTTGCTTTTCAGAACACACACGTATATACGTATGAAATGTAGATTTTCATACATTATTGGTGTTGTGCAGCCGGGGCAACAGGAATGAGACACATTTTGGAATATAAAGTGATACATTTATTTTAGCATCCATCTCCCAAGCGTTCCTCCTGTACATCAAGGAGAAGACCTATTTATAGATATGTGTGCGCCATGGAGTTCATCCAATCAGCGGTATTAATTGAGATCACGAGGTGACACTATCTTCTCATCAGGAGTGTTCTTACGGACTTTATGTAATATGACAGATTTATGAGTTTGGCGATCTGGCGGGCGCCAAGAGGTGAATGTAATTTATAAGAAAGAAAGGACTTCGCCAAAAAATTAGGAAAAGGGATGCAATTTAGATGGAGAATTGCCAACACATTTTTAAGGAATATGATAAGAATTTAATTTAATTAATTGATTTAAAATATCATTATACATATATATATATATATATGTACATATGTAAGATAAAAAATATGTAAATAAAATTATAATTTAAACTAACTGTAACCCATTACTTCTCCCTATCCATCCTAACAATCATAATAACTCCTCTGGATTGCGTCATTTCTAGATCATTCTATCTTGCATGTCCTCAGCGTTGCCTCCTGTCATCATCACGTAACTCTTGGGAAATGAAACTTTTCTAACTTGAACCTAAATTTTTCTCTTAACAGACAGCCATATTGGATAAATGCGCAGTTAGCTTGCAGTTCTATTCCCTCAGACGTTATTTCATTTCGCTTGTGCTTTGTCGTACTGCTAACTGCGCCGCTATTTAAAATGTGATATTTTATATAAAATTGTGGTGTGCGTATTGCACCCATGATTATGTGTGATGAAAGATATATTTTTGATAACTAGTTCGTGTCCAGCAACAAAAAGTATGTTCAGTTCGGATATATCTGTCTATAACTATCTCCTTCGTGTGTAATCATTCTAATTATGCAGAAATCTCTCCGAGTCATAATGCTGAGAACCATCCTAAATCCGTTGCAGATTACTCCAAGTTTTTATCTCGATTGAGGCGGGTATGATGTTGCTGTCTATCAGTGCTTCATACAAGTGTTATCATAGAAGTTATGGCTACGATTGTCGAAAAGATTTAGTTAATGCTTTCATGTGTAATCTTCATGACATCTACGGCTATGTCATTCTCTGTGTGCAGCAAGGAATCAGCAAATCATCTGCACAAGCGTTACTCAACCTTTTGACTAACACGTACCATCTAACAAAAATTGAAAACCTGTAGTACCACACTAAAACATGCTACTACCACCACCACCACCACATTTGAACAAAGCTCAGATCGCATAAATTTACGATTGTTAGAAAAAAAACTCAATCAGGATGTTGGGGTTCAAAAATAAAAAAAATTTGAATTTAATAGTTAAAAATACTTTGATTCTTTGCGTACCACCTATTTTTCTCTTGCGTACCATCAGTGTACCACCGGTTGAGAACCCCTGCAGATCAAATCGTGCTAAAACAAATGTGTTGCAAGTTTTATATGTTTAAAGTGAAAATCCATTCTTCGAAATTTAATCCAGCGTATTCGGTGATTTAATAAGGACAACGTAATTCAACAGCAATATGAAAATAGGGAATAAACTTGACTTGTAGATAATACATTTGCTGCGAAAATTAAAGATTAGATTATATAATAGATAATAATACAGCGTTTAGATAATAAATAATAGATAATAATTAATAGATAAAACTAATCCAGCGTTTGTTTATAGTAAAATGACGAGTATTTTCAGAGTGCCAACGTTCCAAATCATTCCGATGCTTTGTAGGTCACCGACCTGCATGTGTTTATCCTACTCTTATAAATTAGGATCTTTTTTCACCAGTATAGAATTGGAATGAATGCTTGAACTGTGTTGATGCTGTGATGAATACTTGAAATTGATAAATTACTATTTATATTATGCTTTTTACATGTAAACGCGTTCTTTAAAAACAATGTCCTTGAGCAAACCCAAAACTACTTCCATAAACGTAGAGAAATTTCATTTTCCAAATTTTGATAGTCAAGATTCTGAATTTCCTGCTGATAAGTATTTTTGATTTTTTGAAAAAAAATGTGAAAGCAAAGATGCTACTGACAAGGAAAAACTGTTGTTATTCCCAGAATTTTTAAAGGGAGAAGTCCTAACTTTTTATATTAGAGAGTATATTGATAATTCGATTGAGATGAAAATTTGGAGTAAGCTGCAACGGATTGACGATGGTTCTCAGCGTTTAACTTGGAGAGACTGCTGCATAATTAGAAAGATGACACTCGAAGGATAGACTTATAGAGAGACGTAGCCGAACTGAACATAATCTTTATTGCTGGACGCGAACTAATTATCAAAAATATATTTTTCATTTCACATGATCATGGGTGCAATACGCCCACCCCAATTTTATATAGAATATCGCATTTTGAATAACGGCGTAGTTACCTTGCATGGCCTGCGCAACGCTGTTGACATAATCCAGAGGAGTTATTACTACTTTTAGAATAGAGAGGGAGAAGTAACGGGTTACAGTTAGTTTAAATTATAATTTTTATTTAAATATTTTTTATCTTACATATTTTATATGTGTATATACTTAAGTCCTCATTTTTAACTTGGGTATTTTTTTTCTGTACTCTCAAACTGCTATAACTTTCCTGGACTGCGTGATATCTAGATTAATCCATATCATATGACTCTTACATAACAATGGTGACGTAACTAATTCGGAACTTAAAATTTCGAGAACCGAAACTTTTCTCTTAATAAGCTTCCATACTGGATAACTACGTCCTTTCTCTTCTGCTTCTCTCCCTGTAACGACGCTGTTTCTCTGTTATCTCTTCTTATCGCAATAGTATTAAAATGCAAATGATCTTGCAGGTACGATTAGAGTGCCTGGTGAATTGTGGCCAAAAATGTCAAATGAAATAAAAGTAAATATTTAATCTTACTCGCCTGCCAAGTTTGCTAGTCATTATGAATTCAACATTTCAGCATTCTACGCAATCATAATTCTTCTTTATGATGGAGCTGCATTCAGTATGCTATCTATGTGTTACGTCATCAATATTTCTGCGTCTTTTTTATTACACACGCACACACACACACACACACACACACACACACACACACATATATATATATATATATATAATGCCTAGGTTGTTTACAACGATCTAGGAACTGAGATCTAATTCAATCCCTAAAACTTATAGGCAACGCTGTTGGCAAAAAACAGATCAATTTTTTTCACTGAAACTTGCATTTTTGTAGCGCTGCTTTTGCAACTATGGAAGATGCAAAGAGGAATAATTTTCATTAAAAATGAAAGTGATTGCCATTTTCCAATTGGAAAGTGGCTGTGAAATCTTCAGAAGTTGTAAAGGTCTACGAAGAGTATTCTGTTCCCACATTTGAGAAACAACCTTTACTAAGTATTCGATTAGAGAGTTTTACCATACCATAAGGAGAAAGAGAGGAAGAGACACCGACAGCGTTCCTTAAAAGGTCGGCTTAAAAAATAATTTTTCTTCGAGATAAATATATTTAATTAAACGAGGATAACTCTGAGGAACTGCATTGTAATACTGATTAAATGAAACGAAAAATTATGTCTAAATTCCTAGAACTTCCTTTATATAACCTTCCTTTACATTTCTATATATTACATACCAGTGATCCGAAATTTCATCCAATGTGTAATCGCAATTAATTTGTTTTCCTCAAATTCGCCTTAAAGTTTCCATGGAAAACAATAGCAATGTAATTAATTAACCGGCAGTCAAATATCCTTGGCAGAAAGGATAATGCAATTTGGAATGCAAAGTTAATCTTGATAAATTAGTTACCTGCTGAAAAGTCAAGGCCGCATCACAGACAAAAACATTTCCAGTAACGTGAAACGGGCTTCGTTCAGCACTTCTAATTAACAAAATTTTTTAAGGAGCTTTCTCTCGAATTTCTAATAATTGGAGCTTACATCAGTATTCTTTTAAGTAAGAGCTGATTTTAAGACACCGTCATATATAATTGCAGTTTAATGACTAAATAAGTGCATTTTGAAGAATCTGTCTCTCAACGCGTTGTAGTAAAAAAAGCGACTAGTTGCTAATATCAGATATAAAATTCTACCTCGTGTTTCCTTTTTTCGCCGCAGCTTGAAACACATAATGACTATTTGCGCATCAGGGAGAACGAAGTAAACAACGTTGTTTAAATTTAATAATACGATTTGTGTTTAAGGGTTTTCTGCATTATTTTTTTTATCTATTACATAGAATTTTCATCATGAATTAGACTAATTGTAATTAAATTAAATTAATATAATAAGCAAGCAGAGGGAACTGTTAGACCTTTTGGTAATGATTATATGTTCTTGTAAACAGATAATACTGGGTTTTTTACTTGACATTTTTCATTTAGAGTTTAGAAAAAAATATAGTGTTGCTTACATTAGAAAGATATGGGCTTGAAATTGCGTGAAAATGCAACCACAGAGGCTTGAACGTTCATTTACAAGTCACCCGCAAACATATAAGTCTTTATCTGATTGATTACACAATTTTGCAATAGAAAACTACGAGGTCTTACTTCTTCAGGAAAAATTAAAATTTCAGTGTTGCCTTAATCTCAGCAATGCGTATTAAAAGCACCATTGAATTAACACATTTTGTATCACAGAAAGTTGATATATCCTTCATCGTTAATCACCGTATGTCCTTTGACTATTATTTCATTTTTTGGCTACAATTACACTAGAAACCCCTCCAAAAGTAAAATGAGATTTCTATAAAGCTTATTTCAAGATATGTCAATGTTAGCTAATAATTTTAATACCACTCTTCGCTTTACAGTATTATTTACAAATCTTATTTCTAGCATATTTGCTGTTTCTTCTGTTTTCTTCTACCAATAAATTGCTCTTATTTCGTAAGGTATTTTCTCTCTCCTTATCGCATACATTCGTGGTGTAACTGAATAGCAGATCCGGCTAGTCTAGCAATCGGGAGTCCGATGTTCGAACCTCGACGAAAGTACTGCGCATCTTTCATGTTCCTGCCTTAGATATAAACGTAATGACGCTGCAATTTTCCCTCGTATTATTTACTTTTAGCAATGGAGCTTTTGCAGTTGATACAGTATTTCAGTCTGGATACGTGAAGCGGAGAAAAGTGAAAAATATAATGATGTATGACCCAGAAAGTTAAAGCTAGCAAGTGGTTACCTTATCCCAGGGGCACAGATAAAGCTCTTCTCTGCATTCCGAGAAAACTCCAGTCATTTTCATTGTGATCTATTTTCTATTTTGATACTCTAATTTTACCGTTATGATTATAATCTCTGGAACAGAAACAGTGACCAAATTCATGCTTTACTGATACGTTAATGAGATTAATTAGCCAAGAATCTCTTTAACTTTGCACATTTATGTAATATGCAAACTCTTATCATGAAAACTCTTATTATATGATAAGAGTTTCGCAAAATTCTTATAATGAAATGTTTAAGCGTTTAAATTTGGCTAGGTACTTTTCTTTCTTATTAGCCATTGTTAAGGTTAGGTTATTTGAATGAAACAAAGCACAGACACGAAGGTTATCTGCCTAAGGAAAGAAATGCATTCATGGGAGACTTTTCAAGACTTGCTAGCTCGTATTCACTTTAGACATGGGGAAAATCGCTTTAGACATGGGGAAAATCGCTGTAGACATGGGGAAAATCGCTAAATCCAATCCATGCCGGCAGATCGTTTATCTGCGCTCGAGCCTGAGACGAACTACCAATATTCAGATATCTTAATCATTCGGCCCCTGGTGAAATTATCCATTGTTAAAGAAGAATAGCCATTGCCTAGAAGAATATTACTGAGCTTTGGTCCCATATATTATTTTTGGATTTCCATAAAGTATGATCTTAGATTACCTTTTAACATTTTCGCAAAACTATTTAGCTAATCTAGTTGCTACTGTCAGTTTTTCTCTGTCTGTTTTCTTATATAAAAAATGTTCGAAAATCGAGCCGTCTTTATTTCCTTAAATTTTGGTCCTAGATATGAACCTGTAATAAAGCGAGAAATTAATGAAAATAATTTTATGACAAAGAATTAATTGTTTTAAGTTATATGCAAAAGGTTCGTTTTCTTTACTACTCACTAGTGGAGGAAAGGATAAGATACTTGAAAACTGGTATTTCGACCGGGTTCATATTCCGGTGGGCCTACTAGCGGCCGAGAGTTAAAGTCGCTGAACGCTGTAGTTCCGATTTGGGTTCGATTCCAGGCAAACAGGCTGGCTACACGTGTGCTTTCGTGGTTTCTCCTATGGGTAATGTATATACGAGTTAGTTTCTCTTAGAAAGTCCCCTTAGACAGATAGCCTTCGCGTGCTTTGCGATAATTAAATAAACCAAACTAAATCAAATCCCAACAAAAAGGACTGCTTTTATAAGCGATTTCGTGTTTTTCTCATATGCAACGTGAATGTATCCTTCCTCAGAAAGTTCTCGTTCAAGACGCTTGCCTTTTATGTTGATGGTTCTTGCGTGTTTTGCCGTAGTCAAATAACCAACCAAAAATCTGTAACATTTAAGTATCAGATTTGGAGATATCTGTAAAAGTAATATTTTAACAGGTCTAGCTTCAGTTTTAATAACGAGTGTTGTTTTTCTCAAGGTAAAGCCACAGTTGGCAAAAATAAGCAGTAGTTTTGCTGTTGCTTTCAAAATCTGGTAGAAAAATTTAAGATTGTTTCTAGCAATACGACTAAAACTGAATTTCCGTGTAAAGTTTGCATTTTTCAGGCTTAACGAATCAAAAGTATTTACCGATTACAATCATGGCTATGTAATATGTTAGGTTTTATATCTCTGTAACATTCTTATCCACAGTCCGAATATCTGCATTTACATATGTGTTTATATACACAAAATATTCATAGCTACTTGTATTCTACATCTTTATGTTTGAAAAATCTATCAAGATGCGTATATGATACTTTCTGGTCTTTTAAATTTATAATTTCAGTTATGGGATTTATTCCATACAATAGGTGCACATGGATTTATTTTAGAAATATATAACAGATAGTTTCTAGAAAATCAAACGAAACGTTAAAGCAGCAGAAACAAATTTATTACTAAAAATACGGTGGCTGTTAAGTAAGTCTATCATTTTTAAGACATATTATGTGAACTGCAAAACAAAATTTGTGGCTGAAATCGTCCATTAGTGGGCATCTTTCAGCTAACAAGATAGGATTCACTGGAAAAGACTTTTGCAATAACAGATCGATGAGAAAGTATCAGCTGAGGAACAGTATGCGATCTCAAAGCAAAAGTGGTTTGCTTATGTGATCAGAAGCTCCTTAGTCTTGGGAAATTCGATAATAATTCTTTACCAGGTACTTCCTTTAGAGTTTTAGTTTCGTGGTTATCGTTGCATGTCATAATAGTTTTTCTCAGTTTCTTATACCCAAATTGAACACCGGCCTATTTGGGCGAATTTTCAAACACTTGTACTGCAGATTTCTGGAGATAATTAATTACTTTTGTTTTGGGAGTTTAAAACATTTCGTAAAATATTAATATAGAATTAAGAATTTGATGATATTGTATACTATATTAAACAGCAACAACAAAATTCATCAAGGTTTTCACCTTTAAATGCAAAACAGGTGCATCCTTTTGCATAAAAATGAATTTATTCCATATGAAAATCGAAGATAATCATTGATACATATGAATCCAAAAGGCCGAATCACTCGGTTTTAATTCATTAGCTTCCCTCGAAACCAATTAATTGAAACATTTTAATCTAGTTAATTATTTTAATCTAGTTAGCGTTAAAGCAATAAGGGAAGCTATTCAGTTGCTCTAGCCAATGATTACTAAGCACACGTTTTTAATGAAACGTACAGGCTAAGACTATAGATACCAGTTATTATTTATATGTATTCGAATCAGTATTTTTCTTATGCTTTATGTTTCTAACGGTCTAGTTTAAATATCACTCAATTTCAAAACATATTACACGAAAAGAAAGAAATGAACAATTAACTGATAATTTCCATAACAGGTAAAAATAGTAATTTTTCCGATTAGGCGAGCATATCATTTGACTAATATGCTCTGTATGAGAGGCCGATTGATTAAGATCGGTGAATATTGATAGTACGACCTGGTATGGGTTCGTTCCCAGACTAACGATCCGGCTGCGTGGTTGTTTTTCGGGATTTCCCTCCATCTGTAGCTCGAATAAAAGCCAGTTTCCATCAGAAAGTTCTCCCTGAAGACATCTCTTCTCTTACATAGATAAAAAATTGTGACTTTGTCAAGTAACCTTATCTAACCTAATATTGAGGCTTACGAAATGCTAAAGTTGGTTAGGATTTACGTAAGACTTATGTACTGCATTGAAAGTGTAGGAATTTTTTCGACGTTTATGCTGCTTATAATACATAATTTAGCATGAAAAATTTAATATGTGTAAACGTGGCTTTCCTAATTTTCCAGCTAATAAAATTTTGTGTTGTATTGATATAAAAAAAAATGCATCACGTTTTGATCATTCTTGCTCGAAATTTCAGATTATTGAAATATTTGCTCCTCCAAGGATACGTGGCTTTTGGAGTTTTCTACTTCGTCTTTCTACCTTATATAATGTTTTGGTATGGTTTGTTTAATTTGATTATGGCAAAGCACTCGAGGGCTATCTGCCTAAAGGGAGGGATGCCTTCGCGGAGGCACTTTCCAAGGAAAACTGGGTCCCATACATGTTACGCATGGGGAAAATCACGAAAAGGCCTAGGTATCCAGCCCGTCCGAGATTCGAACTCGGACTGAACTACCAGTGTTTAGAGAGTTTACCGCTTGGTCGTTGGTGGGTGTATTGGTGTAGTGAAGTAAATGTTTTACTCACAATGTTTTGAATATTTTTGGTATTTATAAATGGTATTACTTCAGGTATAGATTATTTTGTCTATCTGAAAGGAATAATAATAAATAATTAATTCAGATATTTTGTAGTACGAACTAGAGCTAAGTTTACTTAATAATTGTTCGAAGACCAATATATAAAGTTTATCAAAAAAAAAAAAAATCGGGATAATTAGACTTGAAGAAAAAATTTTGTTTTCATTTACAAAATTTTTAATTTATTTGCTCACAAAATTTATTATTATTTATTTACGAATTCACATTTATTATAAGAAGCAGATCTTTTGCTTTTCTGCCCTTAGATGTATTAAAATTTCACAGTACTCGTACTTGACGTCACATTTTACAAAGCACATTCTATTTTTTTAAGGAAAAAAATTCTTTTTACTATTGTGTAAAAACTGACTATGCTATTTGTTTGAAATAAACTGCGAAATCGCGTTTTTGTTTCTAAGGTATTCATACAACTGTAGCTTCTGAACTTTAAAATGCAAGTTATACCATTTAGAACAAAAGAAAATATCCACGGACAAATCTGTTTAATTTTTTCACTTATTTAGCAATTTTGTGGAATTTTATCCGTTTGTGGTATCAGCAGACTGATCAAAATCTACCTGCAGCTTTTGCTACTGATCAAAATCTACCTGCAGCTTTTGCTACTGATCAAAATCCATCTGGAGCTTTTGCTTTTCGAAGAAAATTTTAAATTTGTTTAGTCTATTTAAAATTTTTATTTCTGTACCTTTAATTGGGTGATCCAAATAAAGATCTTTTCTAGATCATGGGTTCAAATCCCTATGGGAATGGGCTGGCTGCACGGGCATTTTCATAGTTTTTTCCATGTTTAATGTGTATACGAGCCATTTTCCCTTAAAACATCCTCCACGAAGCCGTCCCTTCCCTTAAGATAGCCCTCCATTGCTTTGTAATAAATTAATAAACCAAATTGAACTTTTCTAGATCGTTTATTTGTGGAAGCTCTACACTTATTCTAATATAACAGCGAGATTTTCGTATATTAAAGCAGATATTAATAGTGGAATAAAATTACTAAATTCATCCTTGGTCATTTATTATATTACTATAAAACAACCAAAAATATCAAAACAAAAACCTTTCTTTAACATCATAAATTGCTAATTGAAGGGCGAAAGTTTTTGTTGTATTATGTAGTTTGAGAATGCCTTCTGCCCTTATTTTTATATTTATTGCCCGTTAAAGAAGAACAAAATCTACCATTTTTAACATTTTCTTTCTTAATGGAAGTTTCAGAAACTATACATATGTTGTTCAATATTCTTTGAAAGTAGTTTCACTTATAGCCTCTCTACAGATTTCTTGAAAAGATACTTAATCCTACAGAAAGAATACTCTGTCATGTAAAACTTTGAAAGAATTAGCAAGAAATAAGAATTAGCAGAAATAAGAATGAACAAGCTTTAAATTAAATAAAAAGAACAGAATAAACCTCAGCGCAGAACAGTCAACTTTAGAGTACTAATGAAAAGTAATAAATTGAGCGAAATTCATTGGTAAACAATTAATATTCTATGCTTGGTAACTGTAATGCCACAGCATGCAATCTGCCTACTCTTTTACATTGAAGGAAGAAGAGGAAGACAGAGATATAGGGTGTCCACAAAGTCCCTGAAGAACTTCAACAGCTTATACCTTTGGTGCTGGTCACACTTTCCCAAGTAAGTTTCAAAGTTTTTATGAGAAGTGACACCAGGTACACAACCTCGACGTGCAACATAATGACCCCTGCTTGACTGTCCTTCAACTGTAGCCAAATGTAATTAATCAATATATCGAGGTAAAGTCCGGCTGTTATTGTTTGTTCATTGAAAAAAATACTCCTAAAATCTTGGCATGCAGCATTCCACACCAAACATTTCCTCTCAGGTTGTTCCGTTTCATGTTCTTTGTGCCATGAGGATTTTCGGATCCTCAAATCCTCAGATAGTGTTCATATCAAACCAAAGCAAGTTATTGAGAAAAATATTTAAGTACGTATAATGACAGCACACAAAGTTACTGTACTACATTTTACAGGGGGCTGACAATAATAGAGTAACGTTGCTCAGGGACTTCGTAGATACCCAAAAAATTCTTTGCCCGAGTTTCGTCGAGTGAATGTGGTACGTCCTTCAGCATTCACCGTCCTTTTACTGTGAGTAATGAACAGAGAGAGAAACGGGACATGATAGCGCACAGCTCATTTCGTTTTGAACTTCTTACTTGTTTAGGTTTAGTTGATTACCCCAAAACACACTAGGGTTATCTGCCTAAGGGAAATGATGCCTTCATTGAGGACTTTCTAAGGGAAACTGGCTTGTATAGTCGCTACACAAGGGAAAAACCACGAAAACGCCCATGAAGCCAACCCGTTCGCCTCGAATCGAACCCAAATCGGAACTACCAGTGTTCAGCGATTTTACCCCTGGGCCGCTTGGTGAGCCAAATTTCTTACTAGAACATTAGTTATTCAGTGCATAAGTACAGACGAAACCCAAGTCTGAAGGATTATACTACATGAATATGTTTAAAAATAATATTTCTTTTTAATTTTAAATTTATAGGCAGGCAGCGGCTTGAACTGAGATGATGCTCGTGCTTTTCATTACCGTATGAGTACTTTCTGCAAAAGCTAAAACATTAACGGTTTAGCCTGTTCTGTTAAAGGTTAATTGCCTATTAGTGGTTTGTGGTCTGAAGTTAATATTTTCTTTTGGAAGTTTTCAAGAAACACTCTTGGAATCATCTCATAGTACCCCAAAATTTCAAAAAGGCAATATATATCTTCCTCTCAAAAACAATAGAGTAAACAGCCGTAAAATGATTAAAAATATTCTAGGATATATTTTAAAATTCAAATTATTTCCATTTATAAAGAATCACAAAATATTATTATTTACTAATCAGATTTTCAAAGCGATTTTATCAGATTATATCCACTAGCAAGAAACGTAAGCTACCACATTCCCTTAAGACTAATAATACAGCAAACCTGTTCACTGGCTACAATAAGAAGCTCAATAAATAGAATGAATATAAGGACGACAAAAAGAAAAAAAAAAGGATCTAGAATGATACGAAGAGAATCATTGTACGACAAACATAAAAAGAAGGATTGGTCAACATCACATTCGGTGTTTCTCTACATCCTAAGTGGGCTTGTAGCAGGGAGCTTAGCAGGGATTTCCAGCAGCTGCACGTGATACATTGGCTAAAGCAGTCAGTGCGATGAGGATGCTGGTTCTGCGTATAGTGGAGATTTGGGGATATGTGTGGTTTGGATTTGGACAGCGCTGGAAATTAAAGATGGAAGGTAGTCACATCTAATACTTAATGATATACGCATTGGAAATTTTCTATTGCGTAGTACATTGTATTCTTACCCAAAGAGACGTTTGAATTTAAAAACGTTATGTTTTAATATCACGCATACATCTGAAAGCAGATGAGTATATAACGAAACTGAATTAAAATGTATTAAAGTAGGTGATTACCAAAATTTTTAATTCTGAAATGCTATTAATTAGCTTCAATTTTCTTTTTAAAATCGTAGATGGAAAACTTATAAAAAATAGTTTAAATTTTCATTCTGTATTAGGAAGTCTGTATCAGGAAACACGGCGCATTAGAAAGCTTGGAAATAATGGCGCATATCTGAGGGCTAATAAAATTATTACAATTTTCGAAGTAGTTAAAAGCTATTTTAATGTGGTTTTACCACATAGCCTTACGGTGAAAATTCTAAATGACTCGCTTCTTTTTTAAACGTAAAAATAACTTTAAACTTAGTAAATAGGTAATTTATATTTAATTAAGTTATAAGGTACTTCTCTCGCCTTCTTGGTATGCCTAGAGGTCAGCACGCTCCACGCGTATTCAAGAGGTCCGTGGTTCGCGTCCAGGCGAAGGCTGTGCTCATTTTTCATCTCTCCTGCTTTAAAAAATACCTAATGTCTCTACAATGGCGCCCGAACTAAAAGGTGGTTAATGATGATTCTTCACCACCAGGATTTGGCGACTGGGTTCCCTAAAAGCCCAGTCGTCCTTTAAAAGCGGGAGTATATAGGTATTTCTCCCGCCTTCTTGGCATGCCTTCGTGGTGTAGTGGTCAGCACGCTCGACGCATATTCGAGAGGTTCGAGTTTCGGCAAAAGCTGTGCTCATTTTTCATCTCTCCTGCTTTTAAAATATACCTAATGTCTCTACAATGTAACACTAAACCAACATTTACTTATTTAATTTACAAACATTATTTAATTAGATCTCCTTTAGTTTGTATGCGGGAAACCTTTACGCCTTCACGGAATATCGAAATTAAAAAAATAATTAATTATATCAAAAAATATTTGTAGAGAAATTCAATCTCATATCAGTAAAATGTAGCAGAAAAAAAATGAAGACTTGTTAAAATTTAAACTGTTAGCAAACTCAGCACTTTAATGTTATAAAACTTTTATTCTAATTAGATTATTACAAACCCAAATTACTTTTTAGTAAACGTGTTATAAATGAATTTACATATATGTACAATGGATCTATTTATATAAGTGTTTAATTAAAAATAAATGTAAGCAAAAATATAGCCTCGTCAGTGGCCGATTGGTTAAGACCATTGCATACTGTTAGTTTAACCTAGTTTAGGTTTGATCCCAGGCAAATGGGCTGACAGAATGATTGGTATTTGTAGTTTCTTCTTTTGTTACGTGAATATGATCCAGGTTTCTTCAGAAAGCCTTCTACGAAGACACCCATCCTTTTTTAGCCGACAGCGCTCATGGATTTGCCATATTTAAATAACCTAAGCTAATCTAACCTAACCTAAATAAAATATTAAATTTAAAGTGCTCAGTTTGTTTAGAATAAAATGCCACGAAGCATAAATTAAAACTCGGAGAACAATGAAATTCAGTATTAGAAACGAAACACTTTTCGAAAACAATAACATTTCTCTCTTCCGATTTAATGTTATTTTACGTAGGAAGAAAACGGACATAAAATAACATCAGTTGAGAGAAGGGGTAATTATGTTCTTACCGCTAAAAGGAAGATGAATTTGCGAAAGATATGATATATTTGGATAGCGGAAACTAAACGAATTACTAGAATAAATAAGCTGTTTTACACACTGCAAAGAGAAACAATTAGATTCTGAATAATATGTTTATCTAATTTTCGAATACAATCATTGCGTTTAAAATTACTGCATATTTACTCAAGGTAGCTGTTATTTTTAGAAGCTACAGTTATTAAAAATTCCGACTCGGGGAAAGTTTTAAGAGGTTTATTAAAATTTTACTTTTAAGTTGCTGGATTCTGTTTATTTTAATCGCTTCTAATTTACATACCTCAATCCAGAAAGTACGTAAATTTAGATAAATAAAAGAAGCGCAGCATCTACAATACTTGAACAGTAAGATTATGATTTTGCCACGAAAATGCGGTTCACGGTGGAAGCAATTTTATTTACTTATTTCTAAGTCGAACGTTCTGGAAATAAATTTTAACATTTCATTTGAGGGCTATGCGTAAGTTAGAACCACCTCCCAGCATTTTAAATTACCCTTATTTTGTCTTCCTTCTTAACTGGTAATCCATAACATGTTTTTATTAACAGTTAAAGTTTTAGCAAAGTAATTGTATATTTTTAGCAAAGTAATTGTATAATTGTAACTTTGAATAAATTAAAAAATAATGTTCAGACATTTGAAAAATTCTCAACAAGTACAGTTTTAAGCTTATGGAACATATGTGAGGTTTTCTAGAGTTCGAAGAAACTGCCCAACTACGGAAGGCCACCTCCGCATTACAAGCGTAAGTTTGGATTCAGAGATCATTCTAAACTCTCTTAGCTTTTAGAAATTTCTTTCTGATCATGGCCTCAATGATGGCCGAAAATTTTAATTAGGTAAGTGCTTGAGGCAATTTTTCCTTTTAATTTTAGGTAATTTCTGTGTTATATTGCTCTGAAAACTCTTAATGTTTTAAATATCTCTGTCAAATAACCCCAGACACTTTGAACTGCTAGCTATATTAACTAGATATAGCGTTCAAGCTGAAAACTAAATTCCTGTAGAGAAAAGCCATTGAAAGGATTCAGCGAAGTAAACTGACTATTACATCCTTCGTTTAAATGTAATGGCTCACAGTGTGTTTTGAATTTCTCGATGATCTAAGTTATTTCCAGAGCCTTGATATAGGATTTTTACGATATACTTCTCGGAAAGAATAGAACTTTCCTATTAATATGCTACTTGTATTTTTATTAAAACAGAGCTGAGAAATTTTTAAAAGAGTGAGCATACTATTCACCATTCATAAAATATCCTTAATTAATAATCTTAGTTATAGAATTAATAATCCCAATAAAATATTTGTTTCCCAACATAATGTATTCTTCGATGAACTAAGAGTCTCAGTAAGTTTATTATCTAATTAATATTCATAGATTACAGAAAATTCATGATCTTTAAAATTGCTGATAACGATGATGAACGTAGCTAGTAATTTAGGCATTTTTATATTTAATAACGATTATATAAATATTCGGAAAGTAATGAAGTGCGCATAGGAATTAAGCGCGTAAACAGTGACTTCGCTAATTAGACCGGATAAATAAACAAATGAAAACTGGATAAGTATGTTTCCGTCAAACTTAATAAATGAAGGATTATTGATTCGTGGCACAACATCCAAGGATGAAGTATTCTCTACGTTGAAATGCTGTCGTGAAACTTTTCTAAGAGTTAACTAGCACACACTTATGTTAAACTTAACAAACACTATGAAACTCCTATACATCCAATCCGTTAAATTCGCTAACCGTTTAAATGATCTGATAATAATTTTCGGAACAATTTGACTGCAAGCGGCCAAGTGAAAAATTCACTTATTGTTGACTTGCCGTTGAATTTCATGGAAGAATGGTTGCCAGAGCCTCAAGGAGGTTGGACTTCTACTTCCACCCTAATTTTGAGGGAGAGCACCTGGGGGGTCCAAGGTAAATCCCACTCTTCTTCCCTGCTATCACACTACACGAGAGGACTTTCGGCTCGCAATATATTTAAGTGCCCCCATGCCGCAAAGACACTATACATTTACAAACATCCATACTTTCTCCGGGATTCGAACTCGGGCCCTTCGATAGCGCAGTAGGCAGCCTAACCACTATACTGTCTGGGTGGCAAAAAATTCGAAGAGGCCTGGTAATTCTACACGTAAATGCCGAGTAGAGGGAATAGTGTTTAATGGCGATGACTGCACTACTGAAGGACTCGGATTCGAATCTCGAAGGAGGAATGAATACTTGTCGTACAGTGTTTGTGCGAAAAGAAACTCAAAATACACAGTTAGCCGAAACCCTGTCGAAATCTCAGTCGTGGGGCAAGAGGAGCGTGTAGCCCTCGAGCCTTATACCGGTTTGTTCACCCTCTGAATAATTCCATCCGGGGTGGAAATTTAGTATTTAGCAAGTCCTGGCTATACAAAATATGCCTAAATGGATGCAATGGTGTCGGCCGTGCTTCAGACGGTACCTGTATAACGTAAATATGAGGTAATTTCCATTAGAAAGTCTTCCACAAAGGTAACTCTTTCCTTATCAGATAACACTTTGTGATAATTCAAGTAATCAAGTCCTATCCACTTGCGTGGTAGTGGATCTTAGTATGGAAGATAGCATGTTACGTCAACTTCAAAGTCAGAATCGTTGCATTGAGGAATAAAATTCTTATTTGATTGATCATCAGAATATCTACATATATATAAAGCTGATTACTTTAAGTTTTTTCAGGGGAGAAAAAAAAAAGATTCCGGTTTTTCTAGGTTACCCAGCTTTCAAATATTATCAAATTACTTTAAATGTGTCAGAATCATTAGCAATGTAAATTAATTTGAAACATGATTTTGTGATTAAAATGAACATAATTGTTGTAACCCTTAACAAACCTCCCACGAAAATTTTCCCCTTTTAAGCAGATAGCTTTCACGGGTTTTTTTCCATAATTCAATCCATTATTCAAGTTAAATATAAACTATTTAATATTCGCTAATTGATAAATCTATGTGCTGTTTATGAGCCACTTGCACTCAAGTGTTTTTCTGTTGTGAACAATAATTAAATAGATAAAACATTTCCATTAACAGATATGGTCTGCCTTTTAACCTTGCAGAAATTTTGTAATATTGAGATGTATCGAATTATAATGAGTGCGACGCTTCTGTTAACAAAGTTAACTAATTTAGTCTTAATTCTTCTGTTAACAAAGTTAACTAAGTCATGGCTGTAGTACCGTACTTATTTTCAAAATCTGTATGTTGTAAAACATCTTGTATTTGAATTGGATTAAGATAGTATTTAATATTTTTCACTTTCTTCATATAGTTTATTAAATTTATTGAGTAGTTAGTTTGTTCAAACCGCTGTTTTACACAACACAACGGCTGACACACGGCTAAATAATATTAAATACAGTAAACCCTTGTCGAACGGGGGGGGGGTTATGTCATTAACACATTGCGCCTACGGTAAAATCGCGTTCTGGAAAGCTGACCTTCTATGGGAAAAATGGGTTGGGTATAGTACAGATAAAAAATAATATAGTATAATTTATTCACACTTAAATATTATTGGTAGCCCCACCAGCGGCCGAGCGGTAAAGTCGCTGAAAACTGGTAGTTCGGTCCAAGGTTCGAATTCCGCAAACGGGCCGACTGCATGGGAGGTTTTATGGCTTTCCCTCATGTGTAACGTGTATACGAGCCAGTTTACCTTAGAAAGTCCTCCACGAAGGCATCCCACCCCTTAGGCAGATAGCCTTCTGTGCTATCTGCCTAAGCCTTCTGTGCTATCTGCCTAAGGGGTGATAAATGAGATCTTTCCTGCATAACGTGTTGCCTCGTTGTTACTCGCCCACCAGCGGCCGAGCGGTAAAGACGCTGAACACTGGTAGTTCGGTCCCAGGTTCGAATCCCGCGAACGGGCTGGCTGCATGGGCGTTTTCGTGGTTTTCCCCATGTGTAACGTGTATACGAGTCAGTTTCCCTTAGAAAGTCCTCCACGAAGGCATCCCTCCCTTTAAGCAGATAGCCCTCGTGTGCTTTGCCACAATTGAATAATCCAATCCAATCGTTGCTACTGATAACATGAACTATCATATTTATATTCTTTTAAGTCGCTTCTCCTGTAGTCAAAATTAAACATCTAAGAATAAATACTAAACCTGTAGGATGAAGACTGACTGGTGATCACATAATGCCGAAAGATCGTGATAAATGAGCAACCTGCTTCAAATGGATATCTTGCGAGTAAAAAAAAATTAACACCATTTTATTAAAAGGTGGTGTTTTGTCTAACCAAAACAAAGAAAAACTTCATAAGTTGTTGCCAGAGTAAATATATTCAATAATGGTCGCTTTATGTAGAGATCAAGTTCAGAATCTTTGCGTGTATCGGCCTTTGTATCATGCATTTGCGTGACTAGAAGCAATTTACCATTTGGAAAAAAAAAATGTCGAGCATATTTTTCTTGTGATGCATTAGGAATGATATGCAATTTTTTTTTAAATTTTAGAACAGATGTTTTTCTTCAAAGTTTCGATTAGAAATTTTTATATTTTTGAATCTCGGTACATTGCCATAAGAAGCAAAATAATAGATAAAGAAATACTGTTTTCTTACGAAAGAAAGATTGAAAAAATATTTTGTTTTTCTGTCGAAAATAGAAACAGACAGGAAATATTTGGTCCATTAATCTTACATGGACAATGATGTATGACAGTTAAGATCTTCTGTTTGTGCGTTAGTAATGGAACGAGAAAGAAAAATGATTCCTTTATAAGGTTATATTAAGATATTTGCCTGTTACTTTAACAGGTATTTCTCCCGCCTTTTTAGCATGCCTTCGTGGTGTAGTGGTCAGCACGCTCGAAGCATATTCGAGAGGTCCGTGGCTCGACTCCCGTCGAGAGCATTGCACATCTTTAATCTCTCCTTCTTCGAAATAACCTAATGTCTCTACAACTTCTCATTTATCTTTTCTATTACAGTTAACACCATAGCACAATAGTATGTCTAGTAACACCATAGTAACGCAAGCACCATAGTATGTGTATTAAGCATTACAAACAATTTTCGGTACTTTTAAGTTCGACAAAGATGGTTCGTCCTTCATTTTGAAAATGTTTTGTCAGACATAACAGTAGGGTACCTAAGTAGTATTGAAACTATTATTTTCGATTCTGTGTCCTAGCTTTAAAACGTTTCATTGACTAAAGTCAGAACACTGAAGAATCCACTATAATAGTTTCATAACGAAACTAGGCTTGCATACTTTGTGGTCTGTTATACATATATTGCAAAAGAAAGAGATAAAAAAGCCCTTTTGGCTTTTTATTTTGTTAAGGTTAACAGATCGTGAATTTTTTCAAATTTTTGGCCTCATTATTTTAGCTAAATTATTCCGTTCTTATCTTTTACGAAATTGCTAATTTCGGGAAAAGCGTTTAAAATGTTTAGATATATGTTAGTAGAAATATGAAAAGTGTACTGTATGAAAAAAGGGAAAATAATCCTTTACAGTTATTTCAGTATTTCGTATTAACAGGATTTCGTTTAGTTTATTATGGCAAAGCATACTAGGGATATCTGCGTAAGGGAAGGGATGCCTTTGTGGAGGACGTTTTTTAAGGAAATTGAATCGTATACACGTTACAGTTGGCGAAAACTACGAAACCGCTTATGAAGCCAGCTTGTTTACCTGGAATTGAACTCAGGTCGGAATTGCCACTGTTCAGCAATGAGCCTATATTGGCAGAGAGTTGAATAAAAGGTCAGAAGACATTTCTGGAGAGTGCAGTGTGCTTAAAATTATGCAACTATTTTTTTAATGGAAATAAAGCTAGTTAATTGTCATGAACTAATGTAATATAACTTTAAATGTATATCCGATTTCTAAATGAAATAATTTGTATTATTGGCTTTTATTTTAATTTAAATATTCTACCAATATCTCTCAGTTTATTTACAAATGAAAACAAAATCACCTACCATATTTGCACGATTTTATACATATATATTAGTAAGAGAAAAGAATTGTGCAAATTACCATTTGTAAGTGAGAACTTTTGCCCATCTGTAGCTGTTCCTTAATCGCCAAATTATACTTAGGCCATCATACGTAGTAATAACATATACTTCAAAACGTATAGCACTAAATAATTTTAGTAATCCAGGCATAGTTAATTGGATTTATTAAAGTTCAAATGTAAATCCAGTAAGAATAACTTCACTTCAAAATACAATTTTAGGGACAAAAGTAATCACTTTGAATATAAATCTGAAATGCATATTACTCAGATTTTCGTATCTTCCTAGGCATCCCTTAATTGCTTTAAGATATGATATTTCAAAAAATGTTAAGAAGTCTGAAATTTTGAGTCAAAAGTTTACTCCAAAACATAAACAGTCGTTTCCTCGGTTTTGGATACGTTGAGACTAATCCATTTTGGCCCAATTAAGCTGACACCCCCAAATAAACTAACTAACAATGATTTGAAATAAAGCTAATAAATACGTAGGCAATAAATAACTAGGTGCCCGTTTAATGGTTTATTAAACCGCAATACAGAAAATATTTAAATATTTGTTCTATAAATTGTATTTAAAAAATAATACATATATGAAAATTTTCCCAACTTGAAATTTTAATTCTGTAATAATGCATCAAGTGTAGGCTGTTATTTGCATCAAGTGTAGGCTGTTATTTATTAAAGTTCTAACAAAATTAGCACAGAGCTTCCTTCCTTACCTTATAAGGTATTTCTCCCGCCTTCTTAGCGAGCCTTCGTGGTGTAGTGGTCTGCACGCTCAGCGCGTAATTGAGAGGTCCGCGGTTCGATTCCCGGCGAAGGCGTTGCATATTTTTCATCTCTCCGGCTTTTCCAATTACCCTAATGTCTCTACAGTGGCGCCCGAACTAAAGGGTGTTGTATGATGATTCTCCTCACCCAGGATTTGGAGACTAAGTCCACTATAAAACCCCAGTCGCCCTTTAAAAGGGGGAGTATATAAGGTATTTTCCCGCCTTCGTAGTGTAGTGGTCTGCACGCTCAGCGCGTAATTGAGAAGTCCGCGGTTCGGTTCCCGGCGAAGGCGTTGCATATTTTTCATCTCTCCGGATTTTCCAATTAGCCTAATATCTCTACAACCTTCTTGCATAGCATATCGCCTGTATCTCGACTATAATTTCTTTTGCCTCACGTTTAGTCAGAAGCATAACTGGCTTATTGTTTCCTCATCATACTACTCACGCACTGACGCTTGGATTTAATGACTTCAACAGTTTGGTCTTCAAAGTTTTTATTTTCATCATAACATGACAAATTTTCATCTATTGTTGAAATTTCTTCATTATTCATGACAGGAATTATCAGTACGTCTTCATTTATCTCACTTTTTTTCTATAATGCTCCTTCTGTCGCCTATAATTTTTTCGTTGTAGGAGAGTATCACGGTTAATTTTTGTCGTAAGGTAGTCGTTTCCAAATATAGAAACCGAAGACAACATTAGATATAAGTTAGATTTCGTTATTTGTCGAAAATTAGTTTTTTAAAGCTTAACACTACCAACACATGAATACGTTTGTCATTTAAAACACTTACGTAATTTCATGTGTATGACTACGACCAACGATTGCGAAAATAAAGCCTGTCTAAAGACTTTTCAACTGGGTAAGAGGATGTATATATATATATGTATATATATATGTGATGTACCAGCTTTTGTCAGGAATAAATAGCTTGTTGAGGAATCATAAATGTAGCCGTAGCTTAAATTAACAGACGATAAGTTTAAAAAACAGGATCCATTTATTATTATTCAGGAGAAATAGCAGTTACAAAATCAGATATCCGGAGTAAATAAAAAGAATTACTAATAACTTTTTGTATGAAGTTTACTGCATCGTGACATTTAAGAAAAAGCCCCGATATTCCTTTTGCGAGTCCTTTTATAGCCTCTGGAAAGGCAGAGCTTCAAAGAAATGACGTCAGCCTCGTCAGCCAATCCAGTTCGCTTTAAATATCTCGAGAACTTTCTATAACTGATACGTGTAGAAAAGGCGGGAAAAACAACTTGACTACGGGGCTGTGGACTTAATTCCACGTACTTTCAAATAAGAGAACATCGCCATTAAAAATGAAAAGAACATACAGTTAGAATTTTAAGTGTATTCTTGAATATGGAATTTTATTACATACATACATATATATATATATATATATATATATATATACATACGTACGTTTGGCACCGCCGATTGCAATAAGAAAAGGAAGGCGCACAACAACATGTTATAGCAATCCCATATACAAAATTTCAATCCTGTACGGCAGTCGTTTTTGCGTTATGCGAGATATATACGTACGTACCGCATCACGGAAAAAAGATCCCTTTTTAAATCCATTTTACAATCCCTTTCGGGAAAAAACAGTCCTTTATTCTGTTTGTACGTATAGACGTCATGCAAAAATATCTTCCAAATATTTTCGGGAACAGTAAAAATGAATATTTCTGTTGAAATACCAGAAATGTTTCGGGATTACAGTACTTTCTGTACTTCGTACAAGGAAATAAAAATTTCTACAATTTTCCAAGGCGAACTGTTTCTACTCGTAATTCTGCGAAGCTCGTACGAATTTACTTGTTCGCAAAACAATCTGAGCCAAAACTTCATTTTAGATTTCTAAGAGAATAGTTAGTCTTGCGAGAAAAAGTTGCCTTCAACATTGATTGAAATAAACCTAATCTAAAATTAACTAATTAATTAATGTAAATATATTTAAAAGTATATTGTAAAATTAATTAATCTAAATATATAACCCCTTTCAGGTCTTGATGAGAAATTTGGTTTTCTCCATGTGTAACATGCATACGAGCCAATTTCCCTTAGAAAGTCCTCCACGAAGTTAATGCCTCTCCTTGAGAAGATAGCCCTAGTGTGTTTTCCATAAGAAAATATACCAAAGCATAATGAGAAATCAGGAGCTCGATCTTTATTATTAGTTCTCGATATCAAAACCTGCACATACTTTGATGAATTGCCCATCAGATTTGTCGGTGTATTAAGTTCTGCTCCTAAAGTGTAAGTGTTGCAGCTATATCAGCTGAATGCTATGAAAATTTCAGCTCTGTGTTTTGTGTTAAATTGTATTCTGCAAATACTGTGTTCATTTTTATGTGATTTTTTTTATACCAAATTTCCTCTAAAACTGGAATGCTGTTTCGCAACTCCGAAAAATTTAAATTGCGTGATAAGAGCAGATATTTTAAATGAAGCTGCAGTCTTTCGAGAACTGCTGAGAAGCTCTCGTCTCTGTTTCTCTTCAGCAGACTCTTTTGGCGATGTTTTAAAAAGAACGCCTCTATGCCGGCTGCACTCTGCTTAACATTCTTTCTTGACTTTGGACAGTTTCTTTGGAAATTTGGAAATCGTAACTGATCCTTATGATGAATTATTCAATTGAAGATATTTTCGCTAAGGAAATATTCTGAGAACTGGGAAAGCTATGCTTTTAGCATATTGCTTGTGCCTGGTTGAATACACCTCAGATGCATTAAATGTTAGAAAGAGAAATTCGTTTTAAAAATGAGAAGTTATATCAGTATTTTGGTAGCAAAAATATATATTGAGAAAAGAATATTAAATTTATTTTGTCCGGGAAAATTTTCGCTTCTGACAGAACGTATGTCAGCCGTGTTTTAAATTCAATACACAAAGACGCTCATTTTTATTTAAAAGACAGAGAATACTGTTTTACCTGTTTTGCTATTTTGCACGGAAAAGAGCAAGAAAAATTCAGCTTTGAAATACTGATCTTAATTATGTTCTGAATGGAATGGTATGTGATGTTCAAAGGTTTTTCAAAATATTGTAATCAGTAATGAACAGAAAGTGAAATAAATATCACTAATCGCAAAAGAATTGAACTACTAAATCATACTCCGGAAATATCACTTTAAATACTTTCTTAGCATAATTTATTTTCTTAGTATATACCAAAATTAAAAATCTGCGAATCGTAGAAAACGGTATTGCAAAAAGCGTTTTAATATATTACCATTAATGAATGTACATCGTGTTACGGGAATAAATTTAGAATAAGAAGTTGCTTTTAATTTATTCCTTTAATTACTAGCCTATTTCATTAACCTTTAATTCAATTACTAAAGCAGGCCAGAGCTAGTTTGTCTGAGGGGAAGGGACGCTTTCTTAGAGGCCATTTTAAGGAGAACTAGCTGTATTAGTCTTCGATAAAAATGTCCTTATAACCAGTCCGTTTAAACTAAATGGGTAGATCTAAAAATTTTCTGCCTGATGTGCTTAAGGAAAGAAACGTAAGTAAAAGAGAAAATTTATTACTTTATTTTTCAGTATAATCTTTTTCTACCTCGATATTTTTTTACATCGTTTCATGAGCAAATATATGTGCTTGAAAACAAAATTCCGAGCATTTGTCCTCAATATGGCTTTACGCCATCGTCAGCATTAAATCTCTTTCTACAATGGTCTGATTGTAGTCCGAAGACCAGAAAATATTTACTTAAAACTAAATTAGGCTGTGAAGGGAAGGGATAAAAATTTTTATGCCCATAATAGCTATTTTTGAATTGCTGAAAGAAGTCTGGGTATCCATCTTGCAAAAACCTTGTTCATGAAAAGATGTGCATGCAGAATGTGCAAAATAAATTTTAAGAAAATATCTCATTCGAGGTGTAATTAGGAATATGTTTGGTTGGTAATCGGGAGCTTCGGAGTTCGAATCCTGGCTAGGGCGTCACTGATTTTTCATGTTTGCTGCTTGTTTAAATTCCTAATCGTTGCGCAACGCTACCGAACTAAACTTATTATGTTGAAACTGGACCAAATGGTGGTGGACGATAATTCGCCACCTCCTGGTTTGTGCGAATGGGTCTCCTCCTCCTTTGTCGCTTTTAAGTAAGGTATTTTCTCTCTTCTTACCGCGCGCCTTCGGGCTATAACTGGAAGCACGTCCTTTTAGCAATATGGATGTTCCAAATTCTAATCACGTGGGAGGGTATGCCTGAATTTTGTGTTTCCTACTTCCAAATAAAATTGATACCTACAAGTTTTTAGATAGATTAAAACTTAGATAGATCAAACTTATGTCTATCTCCTTGACGTTTCATCCATTATCGCTCAATATTTCCTCCTGCACGTAAGCAAAACATTCTTTTCTCAGTGCCTCTAACGGAGAAAACTTCGCGAGAAACATCGTTTACGGATTCTTGGTCCATGTCAAATTGTTTTACTCATTCTTTCACTGTAGAATAGAAAGGAAATGAATCTCAACGCACATGATCTAAGCGATGTTTTCTTTCTTTGGAATTAAGATATTGTTAATTAAAATTTTTTTATCAATCTGTTTTAAACATTTTTGTGGCAAATTAGTACATCACTTCATTCGGTAAACAATTAAAAAAGAATATTTCAGATTTCTGAAACGAAACTTTCGCGTATATTCATTTAATATTGCCGCTACATGCGTGCAAGAAGAATGAATTATGAAACAATTTTTTTTACCTTCGTGCCCGGAAACTTTTAGATTTATCTACGTGTCAGTGTTCAAGCGTCTTTGACGTTATTCGTAGGGAGAGCCACGAAAATCAACCCTATAAAGTCAGTCCGTTCACCTGGGTTCGAATCTGAGACAAACTATCAGTAATCAATAGTCTGTATCTTCTCAGCCACTGAGTGGATTCTTTTCCAGTAGACATTCGATTAAAACTCTCTGGATTTGTACTTTCTGGTTGCAAAGTGTCTGGCTTTGAATACAAAGTCTTTCGTTCAAATCCCAGTCACAACTTAAGATTCGCAGCATTAAATTCGCTCTCTGGATTAAAAACTCTCTGGATTTGTACTTTCTAGTTGCAAAGTGTCTGGCTGTGAATACAAAATCTTTGATTCAAATCCCAGTCACAACTTAAGATTCGCAACATTAAATTCGCTGGCCTAAAATTTAAAATCAAGTTAGCCAGTTCTGAATAAAAGTAATTTTAATAATCGCATAAAAATCGGTGCGAATTAGATTCCTTTACAGATAAAATTTATTAAATTTTCAAATATTACGTTCGTTTTTTAACTTAAGTTATGCGGTTTTTGATTTATTAATACTCAGGCTAAGCATTTTAAAAACTAAATACTCACAGTATGCGAATATTAGCTATATAAGTGCTTTAAAAACGCAGTTCTTTTCTGCAGACCCATCTGATATAATAAATTATTTTACAATGTACAGGAGGTGGTGTATATTTATATAACCACACATTTACGTATATAAAAATTTAATTCCTTTTTCAAACTTTAAGAACGTATGAGAAATCTTGTAAATTAGGTAATAACTATGGTCACTTTAGACCATAAACGACCACATGTATTTTCATACTTGTGTTACTAGTCAAAGCAAGTATAAAATTATGAATCAATGGTACTTAATGACGCGAAGTTACAAATAAAATGTGAATTACTTATTCGAGAAACAGGTTCCTGTTACTGGCATTGTATGAAACTCAGACATTACATAGATCACTTAACAATTACGAAATTTCAATTTAACTTTCTACCAAGTACCAATGCGCTTATTATATATTTACTTTATTTCACAATTTATATTTTACGCTGTCATTTTATTCAGTGTACATCTGGACTTAGGTGAGGTTTAGTACAATATGTACTATGGAATTGACGTTTAATCAACAAACTAACATCTGTGAAAGTAAGAAAAGAAATAATAAACAAGAAAACAGAAAATTTTATTAAAAATCTGGTGTCAATCAGAGCTTTGCAAAGCTCTGCGCAGCAATCTGATTGAAGCTGTTTATTGCAGCAATCTGAATTGAGCGGTATTTTGAATATTTAACTTATCTTATATTAATATAAAACTTTTCTTAGTTTGACTCTTGGTATTAATACGTGCACTTTAAATTCTTTTTTGATTGCCTAAGACCGTTGAGTTGCATTTGAACTGGATAAGACTTGTTTATTCTTCAAGATGTTTTCAAATGCTAATAGAGGTTTCTTGGATACAGAAGATTAAGTCTGGAATGAAGTTATTTTATCATCCCTTGTGTGGTGTCCAGTCCATTGCTATCATCTAGACATTCACGGTGGCAGCCAAAGTACTACAAAGGCCCCTGTATCTGTTGCTACGCTTATAAGGTATTTCTCCTGCCTTCTTAGCATGCCTTCACAGTGTAGTGGTCAGCATACTGGACGCGTATTCGAAAGGACCGTGGTTCGAGTCCTGGTGAGAGCATTCCTCATTTTTCACATCTCCTGCTTCGAAATAACCTAATATCTCTACAATGGCGCCCGAACTATAACAAATGGTGGATGACGATTCTAAACTACCAGAATTTGGCGATTGGGTTCTCTAATCCCCAGTCGCCCTTTAAAAGGGGGAGTATATAAGGTATTTCTCCCCCCTCTATAAGGTATTCCCGGCGAGGCATTGCTCATTTTTCATATCTCTTGCTTCAAAATGCCAAATGATGTGTAACGTGTATACGAGCCAGTTTCTCTTAAAAAGTCCTCCACGAAGGCATACCTCCCTTAAGGCAGATAGCCCTCGAGTGCTTTGCCATAATCTAATAAACCAAACCAAACCAAACCAAAATGCCAAATGTCTCTACACGCTCAGAAATGGAAATCCAAATCATACGACTGTGATCAAACTGGCAGGAAATTGTTGTCAGATACGTCCATTATTTTTAATTGCTCGTTTTCATGATTGTACTTGATAGTTTTTCGATAACTGAGTATGATTTTCTTTTTAAAAGCAGCAACACTTCTGTTATTTGTTGCTCCTCACAAACTGCTTAAAACGAATTCTGTGATCAAAAATCCCTAGGAAATTTGATCCGGAGCTTTTATTTTATGCCATGCTTTAACGTTCTAAAAAGTATATTTAAAGCCTAAGCATTCTAATCCATAACGGATATTCTATTTTTACTGCCAACGTATCAACTGTTCATGAAACACATGTTGCAGGAAATAACTTAGAAATTATTTCTCAACTTTAAGCTTTTGAAAATATATTATCTAGGAAGTTTCTAGAAATTATGTAATAAATACATTAATTTAGGAAAAAATAATTGTGCTATGTTGCCTTAGTATGAGTCAGAGTAACTTTATATCCCGTCAACAGTTAATTCCATGGAAAGAGAGTAGTATTTTAATCGGTCTCAGAGAAAATTACTACACCAGTAAATATATCCGTAGGAAAATTCGCGACTATGTTTCAATATTTTAATTTTCTGAGTAACTTCCTGGAAAACGTCGATGTGAATAGTTCATTGCGGAAAGAAAGTTTTCTCAAAATACTGTCTCTGTCGTTCATTTAATAAGGAGTAGTGTGGATGGTGGGATCCGTGATCGTCTTAAGAGAAGTTTGTTTCTCTGCTGTTTTAAAAGGAAAGATATAATCTTTCTGTATTCCCAGGAAGTAGCGGTTATGCAATACGTATTAAATATTGCGAAAGATTGTTCCTGAAAATTTTGCAAACAGATTAAATTTCACAATTCCAGCGACTGTTTTAGTATATTAAAGGTGTACTATTTGTGAAAGTTTGTACATATCCTTAAATAAAACGGAATATCTTTTTTATGCTGATGCTTACCTGTGGCTCTTGCGTTTTCTCGGAAAAGGTTCAGAATAAATTAATTAGATCCATAATAATAGGGGGACCGGAAAGTAATGTTGTTTCTGCGCATGTCGACAACAACATGCTAAGGGCAGAAGTGGAAGCAAATCCATGTCAAACATTCTTAACCAACCTTGGTCGACCATCCAAGAACATTTAAAGCAGAATGGAAAAATAAGCAATGCAGGTATTTGAGTCCCCCCCCCCCAAATCTGTCCGAAAAGAACAAAGCCAACCTATCCACCACATGCAACGTATTGCTTCAACGGCACCACACAGAACCGTTTTTTGATTGTTTGATTAGTGGTGACGAAAACATAAGTCCAAATGATAATCCAAAACTCAAAAGGCAATTTTAATAGGGGCTACAAAGGGTTTACATCCCGAAAAGGCGCTTCTGGATGTTTGCTGGAGTATTTGCAGAATTGTTCATTTTGAATAGCTGAAACCTGGAGAAACTGTTAATGCAGACCTCTATTGCGAAGAATTGGATGGAGTGAACCAATCTTTAATCGAAAAATATCAATTGTCAACAGAAAAGGCGTCATTCTGCAACACAACAATGCAAGACCGCACTGTGCAAGACGAACACTGGAAAAAATTAATGAATTGCAGTTGGAGGTACTGCTATACTCACCCACCATACTCGGCCGATATCGCAGCATTGGATTTCCATTTATTTGGATCCCTACAACATTTTCTAAGTGGCAAAAAATTTAAAAATTTGGATGATGTCCAAAATGTCCTTTCGAGATATTTTACTCAAAAACCAATTGATTTTTATCGGTCTGGGATTGAAAATCTGCACATTAGAAGGCAAAAGGTTGTTGATAACGAGGGTGATTATATTATTGATTATGAATAAAAACTTTTTAAAAATGTATTCGTTTGAATTTAATGTAAGCGACATTACGTTCCGGTCCCCCTATTATATAAGGATGAGTGATCGAGTAAAAATGGGAATATGTGAGTCATAAAGTGTTAACTTCCTTTCGAAAGACTAGGAAATATCTCATCTATCAGTACGATTTATGTATCTACTTTTCCTATGCAAGGTTTATTGATAAAGAGTTAGGTCTGTAATATATGGTAATGATTAATTTTTAAAACAGCATAGCTGTGAAGGGGTTTAATTCATGAAATATTAACTTCGAATGGTCATAAAAATTTTATCTTTTTATATTTTATCATGCTTCGAATGGTCATAAAAATTTTATCTTTTAGTTCGATTTTAAGAGGCAGCTTTACACTATGAAATATTTTTGAACAATATCATGCAATTAAGCTGTCTACAAAAATGCTAAATTTCCATTCAACATTTTATTGAAATGAATGCGTTCAGTTTTGGTTTTTTCCTCTATGTTAGGTTAGGTTATTTGAAAATGATAAAGCACACAAGAGCTGTCTGCCTAAGGGGAAGGCTATCATCGTGGGGACTTTCAAATGGAAACGGGCTCGTGTTCGCTTTACCCATGGGAAAAAACCTACTGAAACCAAACATGCAGCCAGTCTCTTTACATGGAATCGAACAGATGTCGAACTCCCAGTATTCAGCGGTCTTAACCACTCAACCACTGCTGCGTCGTATGTGTTTCAGTTGCTTACATGGTTGTCTTTAGACAAAAGTCGACATGATTGATAGTTCTGTAATTATATTCTGAAATAAACTTAGTCAGTGGAATTGATGACTTACTGTTTATACTCTAGGGAAAAAATCATTAGTTCCAAGAAATAATCCATTTGATCTAGTAAAGAATTTGTACCATTATGACTGCTTGTAATTCTAGAAATGAATTCGCTTGAGAATTATTTATATAGTCGAATAGATATGTGCACATCTTAATATAATTAAATAAAAAAGGCATGTCTCGAAACTCTTAAGAATATCTAAAGCTGCTAAATTTATTAACCTGAAAGTAAGAATTGCGTAGTTACAGCATAAGAATTGCACAATTTTGAGAGCATCCTTAATGTAAAAGTATTTAAACTTCTTCAAGTTTAATTATTTTCACTTACGTGGTTTCTTAAAATATCCTCTTGAAATCACCCCACAACGCAAACACACACACATAAAAATGTCTAAAGAAAACTAAATTAAAAAGGTTCAGTTTAAAAGAAAAATTTAAGTTGTTCCTCAAAGTATTAATCAAACATCTGCGTACATAAAAAGAGTAGTAGTAGAATAATATGTTGGAATCTGGTAATTTAGATTCCCATCTTGTGCAGAGGTTTTAATTCTCGAGATATAAGTTTACACGCGGATCAAATGACATAGGGCATTGCCATTTTGGGCTGGAATAAATATGAGAACTACACAATCATTTGCATTCCTTTAATATTTAGTTAAGGAGAGAAGTGCAGTTAAGGCATGCTTTCCCTTAATCTGGCAGCTCTCGAGGAATTAGTTAAACAGTTAATCAGCGACTCCTTTCGTTAATATATGTTCAGGCTTTATGTTATAATATTCTATGCTCTTATTCGACGAATTTATGATTTTATTTAAGATAACATTTGTGAGAAATATTGCATTTAGCTACACATGGGAAAACCTCAAAGAATCAGCCATTCTTCGGGAACAGAGCCTGGGGGTAAGCGTGATGTTAAAGATACCAAAATGGTACTGGCTAATACGCCACGAGAATATTTAGAACTGTATAGCTAGTGCTAAACAGGAAATGAAAGGAGAATAATATCTTAATTCTTCTCGAGCGATTGATGATAGAAGAAAAGAATTACAACATATACCCTCCGATATTTCCCTTGAGTCATGAAGATCTTGTCCTTGATCACTATAATTACATGTGAAACGTTTCATGACGACGACCTCTGAAACTTACTAATATTTCTGAAAACATTATAAGGTATTTCTCCCACCTTCTTGGCATGCCTTCGTAGTGTGGTGGTCCGCACACTGGGCGAGTATTCCAGAGGTCCGTGGTTCGATTCCCGGCGAAGGCGTTGGTCATTTTTCATCTCTCCTGCTTCGAAATAACCTAATGTCTCTACAGTGGCACCCGAACTAAAAGGGTGGTGGATGATGATTCTCCTCACCCATGATTTGGCGATGGGTCCGCTAAAACCCCCAGTCGCCCTTTAAAAGAGTTAGTATATATGGTATTTCTCCCAGCTTCTTGGTATACCTTCGTAGTGTAGTGGTAAGCACGCTGGGAGCGTATTCCAGAGGTACGTGGTTCAATTCACGGAAAAGACGTTGCTAATTTTTAATCTTTTCTGCATCCAAAAATTACCTAATGTCTCTACAACATGAACAAACACTAATATTGAGCATCTCCTCAAGACGACTATCTGCAAATAAGACCACATCATCTGTAACCTTTGATGGTCATCTTCGGAGACATGTTAAAATATTGTACAGCCGTATTTGTCTGCTGAATGCAAATTCTAGTAATTTCTGGTTATTTTACTTTGTAAAACCCAAGTTGATGTTTATAATAAATTGCTGTTTTTGTCTACCAGCTTCATTGATTACCTGTTTTTGTCTAATGTCTTCATTTTTCAAAGCAGGTTAAGGAAGCAAACAGGGTGTACAAAACATAAAATGCGTTGCAAAGATGTCATAAAGATGAACAGTTTTTAGCTAAATGGCTATTTCTCTGAAGTAGTATGTTTAATTTCATAAAAACCATTTGATCTCCAAACGCATTGTTCCTAATCTTTTAAAAAGTCTTTAAACGAATGACGATAAATATGCGCTCAGGCTCCGTTTTAGAAAGCTTCCGAGCTTGCGTCTTCCTGTTTTCACATCCGTTTAAATCACTTGGAAACGAGAATTAAGCTTCCTTCTCAGCTTATTGGAGTAGAAACCTCCCCCTACCCTCCGTTTTTCTCTCTTATTTTTCGTTTTATCTCCTTCCTGTGTGAAATAATCCTGATTCACGCAGCGCATTTTTTTTTTTTTTTTTAAAGAATTTGTCAAAATTTTGAGATTCTGCAGATTTTATTTTCTACATTGGCCTGGGAAGCCTGCAATGCAGGAACTTTTGTAACAAAGTTAATTCTATCGGTGGTGTTACCTGGCCGATATGCTAACTTCTCCAGTGGATTGTCTGCCAAGCCATCTGTGGAAAGAAATGTTCTATTTTCTGTTATTCGTTTCAAACGTTTTTCAAAGCGCTGAAGGTATTCTTATTTTAATGGTCAATGTTTCAAGTTTGATTAGTTTAGAAATAGAACTTCTTTATTATAACTCCAGGACAAGTATTAAACCTGTGCTAGAAGGAAAGTGAAAAATTGCCCAATGACACTAAGTAAATATTTCCATCTGATAAATGCATATGAAATGGAAAGGAAATATAATAAACTAAAATATAAATAAAAATATATGCACAAATATACTTAATAATGAACTTCAGAAACCATAGATTTCAGTCAACAAATTACGTGAGCAAAATATAGCAATGTAAGTCAAAATCTCATCACCGTAAATCAAAATCAATCCTAGATTTTACTCTCATAATTTGTTGACTGAAATGCATAAAAGTGAATTTGAAGTTCTTTATTAAACAACCATGTATATTTTTTCTCTTAGGCTTTGTAAGTATTCGTTTTCGTTTTGGTTGTTGTACGCATTTTATTTACTATGTAACATATATATGAAATGTTATAAGATTATATCTCATAAAGCATTCCAGCGATCTTTCGCAGTTATTATTTATCTTTGAAATTTACCTTTTTATTTCGTATTTTGAATAGTTTCTGATTTATTGGAAATGCACTACTACATGGAGAGATGTTTGCGTGATTTGGGTAAAGAAGCCTAAATACCTAGTCTATAACTAGGTTGTTGTTCCAGTGGCGAAGTATTTATCTGCTGCTTTAGGAAATGACTGCCTAATGTTCGACGTTCTGATACACGGAGTAATACTTTAAGACTAAAGTACTCTCTTTACGTCCTTATACTCACAGAAGATATTTTCAACAGCACGTAAACTATTCTAAGTCTGATTGACATAAGAAACAGGCGAGAGAGTATGAATTTTACCGACTTTCAAGTATTTTGTTTCTTAGAGAGCTTTCGAAGAATATTATTTTTGTCATTTCCATTATAATATTAATTTTGAATTTGTATGTAGTGTTGCAAAGAATTTTGGAACACTATAAGCACTTTGGCGTTACTAAAAATATCTGGTTATTACATACCAAATGGAAGTGATATTGAAATTGAAATTGCTTCGAATATTTCTCAAGTTCAATTTGATGTATATTTCATAATACAAAAAGCATTATGTGAAACGTTTATTCGGTATGAAAAATCAAATCAAAAGCAGTTTTATCTCTATTTCTTTTTAAAGTACCCATTTACATTTTGATTTTTCAAAACATGGTCGACTAATATATTAAAACAGGCGTCATAAGTCTCTGAGGCTTCGAGGTGGAGCATGATCCAAATAGACTTGGGAAACACTGCTTTACAATTTCAAGCTTTAAATTTTTGTGAAGGATTCGAAACTTTATTTAAGGGTTTAGCTTAACTCCAGGATTTTCTCAAATGTCTTCGTGGAAAGGAGAAAAGTTTGGAAGCAAAGTTACTTGAAATATTCTGTGGCTGGATTCGAACATCAGACATTTCTGTAACTGATTTGATGTGCATATTATTGCATCACAGAAGCGCACTAGAAGAATGCATTTGTTTTTCTACCGTCAGCGTTTTGTAGGTGACTAGAGAAAATGATATCAATAGCCCAGTCCAATTCTGGTTACGAATGGTCTTCATGAATTTATTTCAACTGATTTTTTTTACGTCAGCAGGAATTTGATATCAGAAAGCTGCGAAAAATGTACAGCGACTTATGAGGTTGAACTCCAGACTTTAAAACTACTGTGTCGATCCAAAAACCATTACATCCCAAGAGAGTATGTAAAAGAATGCTTTTCATGAACTATCTCGTTTCCCGTAAGTGCTCTTTAGTTAGCATATCCAGTTGGCCAAGTGGAAGATCCGTGGTTCGAATCTCGGCGAGAGCATAGCTGAGTTTTTGTGTTTTCATGCTCTGAAAAGCTTAAAGCGCCATTCGCACTTAATATTCAACGATTCCAGCGGAGCTAACCGGTGCATGGAGCACGGATCTATCTAATCTAGCTCGTTCACACTTACTGGAAGCGTCCACTATCGACAGCCAATAAGCGAGCAGAAAATCGCGCTCGCTTTCATTTGTTTACATTTCGTACCTGACGATATTTCGACTTGGATTTTTTGAACGGTACTGCGAATATTGAGCGACTTATTTTTAAAATGGTTCGGCCGAAACGTATTGTTTGCAAAAAACAACGAAAACGTATTTTGTTGGTAATTTTTTTCTTGCAGCATATATATTGTATGAGACATTAGTAAAAAAGCCACGAAACGAGCAGAAACCATTTATTTGCAGAGAGCTTTAAGTGGCATATTTCATTAACTAGAATGCAATTAATACAGATTTTGAAGCTTAGTTCAAAGCAATAAATTAAAAATATTAAGATAATTATCATTACTTGATAAAATGTTAATACAAAATATCAATATTAAATAATAACCATCAATAATTTTCTGGGTTGAGTAATTAAGCATGGCAAAGTGTATAAGAATTATCAATTTTTTTCCTTTCTAAATTTGGTAATTTAATATATATGTTTCATATCAATAAAAATTATTTAGAAAAATCATAGCAAAAATAAAAACATGTTTTATTATCAGTATTTTTATTCCAAAAGATTAGTGAGTGCTCTCGAGTTTATTATATAGTTTATATAATATTATACGAGTTTATTATAGAAATTTTATTATACAATTAAATATATTATGCGAGATCTTTGATATCAATAATTCAAAAAATTCTTTGGGACAATCATAGTAAAATAAGAACATGTTTTATTATCATGTTATACTATCAGTATTTTTATTCCAAACGATTAGCGATTTCTCTCCAGTTTATAAAGTTGATGTGATTTATTTTATTATATGAGTTAATAAACAGTATCATTCTTTTTATGAAGAAAAGTTCTTATTTAAGAGAAAGAAAATATTATGTTAATGCGGTTGTCTATGCTTTGCTTTTAATTCCATAGAAAATTTTATAATACAATTAAATATATTATTTGAGAACTCTGATGTCAGTAATTCAGTTAATTCCCCGGATTCAAAATCTAAACACAAGCTTTCATTGTTTGTTGCGTGTAATCTTTCATTTGTTTGTTGCGTGTAATTGCCGCTCATATTTTGTTTTCTCATGTTGATTAGTAGGTAATTAATCTAATGATGACCAAAACATTTTCCCGATTAATTTAAGAAACATTATTTGTATTTATGCATTTAAGGACAAACAAGTCTTTTCTTTTTATTAATGGATTTCAAATACGTTCTCTCGCTCAACCCTGAAAGATTATCATAATTAAAAAAGGTCATGCATAACCGAATGTCATGTAATTGGGATTCCAATCAGTTTCTTAAGGAGAGAAGAAGTAATTATAGTTATTTCACAACTAACAAACAGGATAAATTTTGCTGCAGTATCATTACACAGGAATGGAGCAGCATTATATCTTGGGATAAAAATAAAGTGAAGTAATTAAATGAAAGTATTAATTTATTCCTGCATATCTTGAAGATCTCTTCTCTTAAAACTAATGCAACCAAATTTCATAACGTGAAAAGTTAGTGACTAATGAGAAGAGAGAAACAATGCATTATATCAGGTTACAGCAACTGTATGTGGGCTATAGCTAGAAAAGAACAAAGAAGATCTGAACGGCTACGTTACAAGTTTCCATAGCACTATTTCATTCAGTAAAAATTGCAGATTTCTGAAGTTCATAGCCCGGATGAGGTGGCGCCTTTTTGGTCGGCAGGAAGAACGTTTAGGGTTCTAAATATTCTTTACCCCGCTTTTTCGAGGCCCCAAATACTCGTTTAGACTTATGTAAGCTTTATTTCTTCCTTTCGTATAAAAGGAAAACATTTTGTCTCTTTTAAGCAGTTGTCATGACATAAAGATGACTAACATTATCATGTATATTACGTATGAAAAAAAAACTGCTCCGAGAATCAAACAAATGTTCTTTTAAACCTTTAAAATGGTTTTATTTTCTGAAAGGAAAGTGATAAAATAGACTTTAAGTCCTTTTTTTAGCAGTACTGCACCTTGAAGAAGCATTCATTTTCATTGGAAAAGCATTAAACATTTATTGCAGAACTTCTCTAATGGAGCAAAAAATAATGAAGCTGTGCATGCAAAAGTTCAAATAATTGAACTAATCATTAACTGAACGTTTTGGTAATATCATAATGCAAGGTAACACAAAAATCCTTAGGGTTCTGGAAAAATGCATTAGTCGTGCTTTTATTAAAAGTTTTGATTTTATTTCGCACAAGCGGAGACAGAATTTAGGAGAAATTTAATTATATTATTAGTTTTTTCTTTTTTGACTTGTTGTTCGAATTTCAGCAACATATGCTTGACGCTTTCGGTCCTTTTTTTTGTTTTAAATTGTTTCTATATGAAGATAATTTTTCCAACTGTACTGCTCTAATTGCATTTCTCATGGAAGTATTTTCAAACGTTTCAAAACTATGTGCGATGACTCATTAAGCATATGATGCTGCGCTGCATATATTCGTCTTGGTTCCTCAAAGCGGTTATTGATTTATTAAATATTTCGGTTATTTGGAATTGCCCACTGTCTATCTGCTATAGAAAAATCAACTAACAGTTGATATTAAAAGCGTATGATTAATTGCTAAATCACTACTTCAGAAGGCGATACTCTGATGTTGTGATAACGATAATAAGCATACTGCAATCAAATAACTGACAGCTGATTTTGAAAGCAGAGTTCAGTACGTTTGGAATATTATACATTGCGTAATTTACCATAATTACATATTATATAGATAACCTGTTAATTTCAAAAAATAAAATATATTATTCTCGAAAAATGGGTAACCATTTTTAAAGCACTTTGCGATTACTTTCCCATCTTACATTTCTCTGTTAGATTAAAGAAATATGCAAAATTACTTCGATTAAATTCAGAAATGAATTCGCATTTTCTTTCAGGCTTCACACCATCCGCATCATAGACAAAACTCCGGTTTTCGGCATTAGAATATTTTTGAAAACTCACTCCATGCGTAAAGGTAAAAACGTACCTCATTCGTGCTCACATTTTACTAAATACCCAAAATTTGACCCTCTGAAAAATTCCAAAATGCTGCCAAGTCAGCCAGAAGCAGCAAAAGATCACCAATATGAATTCAGAATCCAACACCAAAGGCCATCAAGTCGCCACCACTGTCATCAAAGCAACTTCTATCTTTTCCAGATCCCCTTCAAAATTCCAGTCTTAACTTCTTAAAAATTGAAAGCATTACAAAATCATAAAACATTCCAACACATACAAATGCAACATGTGACCAAAAATTAAAAATCATGCAACAAGTATAACATCACTATAAATTTATACTATACAAGTAGTTAATAACATAAATATGGTGTACAATACAAGCAAGGAAAAATAAATATTTACGCAAATTACAACAGCATTAATTTTCCCCATCCTCCAGTATTTGTGCTGAAACTTTATTCAGAAATTCCTGCTATTCATCATTCTCAAATTCATCTTTTTTTTGCCGAATGGAATTTATCCTCAACACCAATTTCGCCGCTTTTATAAACCTTTTAAATCGCATCTCACAAATACTGGTGGATCCAACACTCTCCCTATCCAGATAATCCACTTTGTTTCCTCCGCAGTCCTTTTTATTTTTTATTTAAACCAGAGAAGAACACAGTGATGTAAATGCACCTTATCGGAGCTTGCATCGATACTGAAGATTTCACACATAAACTCACAGAGAATGTGAGCAAATCTTCCTTAAATGTGTATAATTTTTCGTAGAATGCCACCTTAAAACCTTCTGCTCACTTTCAATCTACCTAATTTTTATGAGCTCTAAATAATAACTTAATAGTGCATGTAAAATCGTACAATGTGTATGTTTATGGCAAAAATGAATGTAATCTAAAAGAGGGTTTCTTTTGCAGAGAGCTTTATTATATGATATCCATGAGAATAGCAACTGTAAATTATAACAATTGTAATTAAAACTAAGTGTAAATAAATTGTAATTAAAACAAAATTTAATTGTTTTTTAAAATTAATAATATAACTAATATTAAATTAAAATCATGAAGAATAAACAATCATTCGTCATACTTCTCCTGTTTTTGATTATACATTAAACTGGAACGAAAACAGGGTTTCGTAAATTAGTTTTTAAACATTTTCTTTTCTTATAAAACTGGAGAAAAACAATTTTTTAGAAGCATCTAAAAATACAGCTTAATGAACAAAAGAAAATGTTTCCGAAATCTGCTATTCGACAATTTAAGTACTAATTTAATTATCTCTTGTACAATTAATTGCCTTTTTTTTTTTGAAAGAAAGATCAATGTTCTTGCTCAGGTGCATCTAATCTGGGCATCAAGATTTAAAAATAAAGCGAAAAAATCCTATGCATTGTACCATCATTCTAAATATTCAGTTACACAGCTTACATTTATTTGAGCTGACACTTGACATTTAAAGCATTTAAATTGTTTTTTAACGGTTGATTATACCATGCATATCAGAAATCTAATACTACAACAGGAATATTTTTCTTCCTTTGAGATATACTATTTTAGATAAATCGTAAAGTATGTAGAAATTGAAACTCAAAATTTATTCCAGTTTGATTGGATCACGGTAAATGAAATGCTTGTTTCATTTTATGCTTTCAAAATTCTTTTGCCAGTTTTTTATTCTGACCTTTCGAGAATGTATATATTTTCAGCAAGTAACTTCAGAAGGTATGTTGTTATGCCTTTTCTTTACAAAACAATTTCTTTTCGCTACACAAAATTGTTGAACGAGTTAAAATCGGACACTAACTTTGCATACACCATTTACTCGTTTTGGAAATGTTGCCACTGCGCGAAACATAAGCTCTTTATTTTTTAATTTTTTATTTATTTATTTATTTATTATTTTTTTATTTGTGTACAGTCTTTTCTCAGATGCCAAAACTTCAGATCTTAAATTGATATTTGAAATTTGATTGAGAGATTTAAAAATTATAAACTCACTTTAAAATAAGTTAAATATTTATTTTTTTCCTTGATAATATATCTAATTATCGTATATTAAAATCCGCACAATGTATGCAGATACAACTTATAATATTATGATCACTTAACCAATTATTTTAATTAATAAGTATATATTAACGTCATAATTACCTACAATGTATAGAAACTATGTATGCGATTTTTAAGTTCGGGAGTTTTGTTCAAACAAAATACGATTATCAATACGATATTATACGAATCGATATTATACGAAATCGGTATTTATAATCATATAATCGATATTATACGATCATTAATACGATATTATGCGAAAATACAATACTTTTTTTATTATTTACTTTATTTATAAAATTTTTATACATTTTCGTGGAGGCTTAGTTCTTAATTTTACAGAAACTGAACAAAAATGAATGGGAAGCTCCATATACTATTAAACAAATTTATAAGAAAACCTGGACGTACTCAGATTTTGAAAGTTATAATAATACTATAACAAATATGTAAGTGAATGCAGAATTTTGTTGATGTGACAAGTACACCTTTGCAAAAATTTATTTATTTTTCCTCTTTCGCATTAAAATTTAATTCTTACTTTTCTTAATACGTTACATACATTTTTCAAATTCTACTTAGTAATTCGTATGATGCTTGAAATTTATTATGAGAAAATACTCAAGCTTATTTTCCTTAACGTTTTTAGTAGCCTAGTAGGGTTATTGTTTCGTACAGAAGCTTAAACCAAAATCCTTCAGACCCTACTAAACTGAAGAACGATTTATCACTATTGTCCGAATTAAGATGACAAAGTCTTTGTTATTAGAATTGAATAAGTAATGTTTTGTTTTTTAGTATACTTTCTTAATTGTTTTGCGCATTTTCTTTCACATACATATATGTTGCATAGCATTTCGGACAAATAATTAGACACAAATTCGGACAAATAATCGGCAAAATAAATTCGGATAAAATAATAATAAATGATTTCGGACAAATAATTGGACTCAAACACGCATTAACACTACTACTTTTTTCGAAGCGAAGAACACGAAAAATAATTACGAACTAAGCATTCTCTTGAAATCGAACCACGAATCTTCGATTGTCCTTTTAGTGTAACGGATTAATTAGGCATTCGACAGAAATGATTTGAATTCCTCACAAGCTAGTCGCGAATCGTAAATAATCAGATATGTTATTAAAAGACGGATTCTGATCTTCAGGCATTACTTTATGAACAGCGAGCACGCTTAATCAAAACACATTCTCTTCTTGATGCATTTTCATATTACAGCAACATTTGATGCAAGAGTCAAGGAAGCCTAATTATTTCCAATTAATAAGTAAAACCTTCTGAAGACTTCAGGTTGCGCGGATGTAGAAAACTTCGGAAATGAGATCCTGGGTCTAAACTGATATCTACGACAATTTTTAATAATACTTGTCAATTTCTGTTTCTCGAATAGTGTTGTTTTGTACTGATTCAAGATGAAATGAAGCATTAAGCTATAATATCATAAATAAATCGTCTTTTTGTACTATCGCTACCTGAGTTTATTTACTGCTTATTTAAAGGTTAGATTATTATTTTACTTACATTTAAATGAAGTTATTTTTAAGAATTTATTAGTATGTAACTGCAGCTCCTAGGATAACAGTTGTGAAATGAATGTCACGACATATTATTAACTGAAAAATGCGGCATTTGCAGTTTTGTGCATAATCCAAGTTTTGTCTAATATATACGTTTTGTCTCTGTGTTTCGCTTTTAGAAGAAATATTTACGCACTCATTTACAATACTAATTTTATTTCCTTGATTACGAAATTTTATTTTCGGCAAATAATTCATACTGCATTTCTCTAAGAGCAATTTTGTCCCTATGATTTCTCAAGTAGTTAATATTCTTTTTCTTTAAATTGTCCGAAACTTCCTTCTCAAATATTTATCGGGAATAGACAAATCCATCAGTTATTTAATCATCTCATTTCCGAGAATTCTGCCCAAGATGAATGGTAGGAGATAGACCGATATTGCACCCGCGAACAACCAAGCCTTAAGGTCGAAGTCGAATTCGCATCCTGGTATTCGGCCTAGCAATCAGCGGCTGCTGAACTCTGTATCTTTCAGGATGGCTCACCAGCGACCAAGCGGTAACGTTGCTGAACACTGGTAGTTCGACCTGGGTTCGATTCTAAGCGAATGAGTGGCTGCATGGGCATTTTCGTGGTATCCCCATGTGTAACGTTGGTACGAGGCTTTTTCCTTTCTTCCACGTAGGCATCTATCCTGTTAGTTAGGCAGATAGTCCTCGAGTGCTTTGCAGTATCATACAAACCAAAGAGGAGAAAAAAGTCTTTTTCTCTGTGATTCTCCACATAATTCGCTGCACACATTTAATTTTATTGTTTTCGTTTTATATCTTTATTACTTTAGTCCGAGTGAGTTTAAACTACGTATAATTAGCCTCAAAAGGTTTTTCCACCTTTAGAGTAAATGGAAAAGATTAAATTTTGAACAACAGTTTAATTTTTCCTAAAGTGAAAATATTATAGTGAAATTCCAAAACTGTGCCGGGGAATATGTATCCATTTGCATTTACGAAATTCGTAGTGTATTATGGAACTTGGAATTACAGTTGAACCTGAGACATTTACACACATTCTAATATTGCTCATTATCTTACCTTCGTTAAATATTTCTGCTACACAAAATTTAACAGCAGGATAACTCCCTCGTACGTAGACAAAGCACATGTAATTAAACCTTCTATGTAAGCTTCATTTATATATTATACAAAACTATATTATTTCATTTTTGAAGAGCATTAAGAAGAAATCCCGTGCATTGTGTAACAGGTTGGTTGAAAACATTTGAGCCAAAATGTTTTAAAGAATGACTTAACGAAAAATTCATTTTGAAGTGAATCGTGATTCAAGATTTCAAATGAATTTACAGTCCTAAACACGTTTCAACTAAATCACCTCCATGAAGCATACCACTAATCCTGCTCTAAGTACTGGGACCGCTGATGAATTGTTGACACTACGTTTAAGAGTATATATTTAGATCTATGAAAGACACATCTGTTAGGTTACTCAGTTAAACGCCTACATTAACGCCTGACATCATCAAAGGTCTCAGTTCTAAGCGTTTATCTTTAATAGACAACACTGAAAGCAGATACGTGCTCCCATAGTTCAATTTATAGCAGTGTACGTAATTAAAGACGTTTTCCTCATGCTTTGCGCGGTTATGTAATAGCGTATCCATACGGACACTGGGAAGACTTGGCCTCATTAGCCGGAGAAAGAACAGTTTATTTTTCAGGATATCTTCTGCCTAAGAACCTAATAATTCCTCTACGGACACCTTAAATTTGTGACAGTGGAAGTCTAGTTACCAGTTGTAAGGAAATTCCGCCTCCCTCGCTCTGTGCCTTCGGGGTGTGATTAGAAGGTCTGGAGATCGAATCCCAGTCATTGTTGATTTTTAATTATTCATGCTTTGAATAAGTTTTGCTCAGTAAAATCATTTTAGTTCTTTATATATTGCCTTTGATATATTTTCGATTCGTGGCACACTATTTTTTTTTTCTTGCATTTACCTATAGAACCTTTGTTTATCTCGCGGATAGGTAATAATTATTACGGAACTGATAACCACTATTAGTTTTTATAATAATAACCACTATTAGTTTTTATAATAATAACCACTATTAGTTTTTATAATAATAACCACTATTAGTTTATTAATTACTATTAGTTAATGTGTTACACGAGAATTATTTAAAGGACAGCTCTTGCCAAAATTCAAGCCAAGATAGACCTGTTTTCTAAATGGATGTGACCACCATTTACACCATGAGAATATTACCGGGAGAAAGCCATTATAAGGTATTTCTCCCGCTTTCTTAACGAGCCTTTGTGGTGTAGTGGTCTGCCCGCTCAGCGCGTAATTGAGAGGTCTGCGGTTCGATTTCCGGCGAAGGCGTTGCTAATTTTTCCTCTTGCCTGCTTCCAAAAAATACCAAATGTCTCTACACCATAATCCCTTACATTCTTTCCAATATAAAGGGAGAATGGGGACAAATAGAAGATACTGTCCACCAAATCCAAATGACAACAAATTATCGTTCAAACACCATTTTAGTGTCTATTACGTATTTTGGGGGCGGGAAACGTGAGAATCAATTGGGCCTTCGGACGGGATTCGAATCCTCGATCGTCTGATGTTAGCTAGAAGTGCTGAACATTTAAAAAGTATTACAGCACGACTACATGCAAGGAGAGGTACGATTATTTCGCAATAAATATAATAAACACGGAACATTTCAACGCATGCTGTAATATCCTGATAAAAATAACAGATCTAGACGTAGTCGTTTTTAGGCTTATTAAATGAATGCAATAATATCTAACGAACACTTAGCAGTCATTGCATGATTTTAATTTGGCCTTGTTATGTTACTCAAAAAGATAGAAGTATGGCATAAGTTACCGAAATGTGTGACAGACACAGACGCATGAAGCAAGCAAATAGGGTTGGAAAATTGAAGACTATCAATTTGTTTGAGATATAATTACCACAAATATTAGATTTGTAGCATATTAAAAAGCAATAAAGCGAGTTTTGCATGTTGCAATTTTTAATATCCTCTAGAACCACTTGTCATTTATGGGTCTAAACGAATCGCGAATCCAAGAATCTAAAAGTACTAGCCTCAAAATAACAAGTTTTTCCTTTTATGTATTACGAAAAACTCCGGTCTGAATCAGATAAAAATGCGAATGTAAGATTAAGTGTAATGCTTAGTTGTTAACGTCTGAAAACGCAATTCTAATGTTTTCCTGACTAAAAGTGCTTATAGCCGTTATTTCAGTTAAACTTCTACTTTAAAAGATATTTAGTTTATAAAATAAGCCAAATATCAGCCTTAGATCGATATAGATTAGTGCTATAGAGAGCTCTAATAATATTAAAGAAGTAAAGATACTAAGACCCTGTTTATCAAGAGGTAAAATTATAAGATATTTTCTCCCTCCTTTCTGCATGCCTTCGTGGTGTAACGTTTAGCTAGCACAATCGGCGCGTGTACGAAATGCCCAGGTTCGAGTCCCGGGAAGGGCATTGCACATTTTTCCTGTCTTCAGCAACAACAACCAAAAATTCTAATGTCTCTATAGTGGCGCCCGAATTAAAAGGTGGATGATGATGATTCTTCACCAGCAGGATTTAGCCATTGGGTCCCTTAATCCCCAGTCGCCCTTTAAAAGAGGAAGTATATAAGGTATTCTCTCCCTCATTTCTGCATGCCTTCGTGGTGTAACGGTAGCACACTCGGCGCATATTCGAGAGGTCCAGGTTCGAGTCCCGGCGGGAGCATTGCTCATTTTTCATGTTTCCTGCTTCAAAATAACCTAATGTCTCTACAAACTATTCTATAGAACGTGGCAAAGTTCTATTTATAAATATCAATTACTTATTTATCAAATTGTCATTAACTTAACAAATGGGAGGTAAATTTTCATTATGATTTTACATTGAATCGGGTTCTTGCAATGTGTAGAGTGAAACCAACGATTAAAAAAAATTACTTGTGAATTAACGGTAACTACAAAATTACAGGACGTTTTAATCATGAATACCAATGAGTATGCACATTTGCATGTTACAGCTATTGGATAAAATGTCCAGAAAAATTATTATTTCCTTTTAATATCCGGACGACATTATATTCTTGAGTTTATGGACAGCACGTTTTCAAATTCTCATTGTGATTATTTATGCTTCTTTCTGCTTTACAAATTATATCCATACTAGTGGTAATAAAATACATGAAATAATCTTTTAAAGGCAAGAAGGAAGAAAATGTAATGTACCTTAATGTAATCTACTTTATAAGAAAATGTAACCTACATTAAAATGGGGCATTTAAATCGTTTAATATCTTTTCTACAGCACACTTTTATTGTACCAAGTTTATAAAGTATTTCTCCCGCCTTCTTAGCATGTCTTCCTCGTGTAATGGTCAGCACGCTCGGCGCGTATTCGAGACGTCCTTGGTTCGAGTCCCGGCGAAGGCATTGCTCATTTTTCATGTCTTCTACTTCGACATAACCTAATAGCTCTACAGTGGGGCCCGAACTAAAAAAGTGGTGAATGATGATTCTTCACCACCAGGATTTGGCAAATGGGTCCCCTAATCCCCCAGTCGGACTTTAAAAGGGGAGTATATAAGGTATTTCTCCCGCCTTCGTGGTGTAATGGTTAGCACGCTCGGCGCGTATTCGAGAGGTCCGTGGTTTGAGCATTGCTCATTTTTGATCTCTCGTGCTAATAGTAACCTAATAACGTGCTAAGTAATAGCTGTATAAGCTCATTTATATGAGGTTGTCCCATACTCTGCACCGTATTTATGTTTTCTATTTACGGATAACCTCTGCTATCACTTATACTTTCGGTTAGCTCTCATTAGGTTATAAATGTGATACGTCTATGTAAATGAGAACATAGTTCTTGAAAGTTAGACAGAAAAATGTAGAAGCGATGCTGCTCTTTGTGATAGTTCCTCGCACGTTGCTTTATCTTATTCGCGAAGCTAGTTAGAATTAAGCTAACCCTTGTTAGGCATTTGCACTGCATCCAGAATTAATTTAATTAAAAATTTTTGTTCACATTTCATGTAACCTGAAATCTCGCAAACAGAGATTATTTTTAAGCATTAGCAGTGCATTATTCATTTAAAGTTTTAAATGAAAATATTTTGTAAAACTTCTTCAGTCTCTGTTGTCGTTTTCATAGACTGGGCGATAAGTCCCCTGACAGTCTTATTGGGGCCCAAGTCAAGTTAATTAACTGCAGTTCTACATCTTTAAGCTTCTTTTTAAAAGTACAGGGTCATCTTATATGTTAAGTCGCTTCGCATACGGTTGAATAGGATAATTGTAGAGGTGGCTAATAAACACTATTTAATCTATAAAACGAAATTGCGAAACTTTTTTTGTGAAAGGATTTGGGAATTTTATAATATTCTTTAATTAAAAAAAGATTCTTCTTACAAATTAAGCCGTCTGGTATTCGATGCAATAAGGTAATTATAGACGTAGAGAGTAAACACTAGTAAATCGATAATAATATAATAGTGAGTTTGAGAAAATTTTTGGACTATTTTTGATTTAGTTTTTTTTAGCTCTCATTCGAATAACTTTGCTGTATAATTAATTTTTCTTTGCGTAATGCCAAATTGAAGTAGTTCTGATTAATAATTTCTTGCTTATTTATTTTTTTAACTTCAATTTCTTAAGGATTTCAGTTTTCTCCAAGTCGCATTGAATTCGCCGTTTTTACTTTGGCAGAATCAAAAATTAGAAATGATTATTACTGCCTGTTTCATGAAATTTGACCTCGGTATTCTGTTTAGCTTTTGCCGTTCTCTGTTCTTATTCATATCATGTTTCCTTTTCCTTGGAATTCAACTAATGAATTCCTCAAGCAAGGAATAAAAAAACAAATGGAAATAACAAAAGATTCCCGGAACTCCAAAACAGGAGCTTATAGTTTTCTTAAGAATTTCAAGCTCGGCTATAAGTGGAATAAAAATATCAATGCTTACTGTTCTTTCCATAGGAAAAATCATCTTTTATTTCTCCCAGATTTCGAAAGTTGGAAAAACAACTCAGTAACCTAGGCGTTCAGAGATAATATTTCTCCTTGAGTGGGATTTTAAACATCATATTTCAATTTTATGAAGCAATTGAAATTTTAGATCTCGCTTTATTTTAGAAAATTATTTAGGAGTGTAAAAAAGATATGTAATTATCTAGAAGAAAACTCGTCATATTACAAAGTAGTGTATAGATTATTGAAGTCCGGATGGGTGCTTTTCTTTAGACAGTCAAGAAGCTAATTATGGGTCTCAGTTTGTTCAGCGCACTCTTTTAGAGACAGGGAGATAAAAAAAAAACTGAAATTTGTTTTTTATTAATTGAACTATCTTTGAGTGAGTTTTAGAGGTAATTTAAAAAGCATATTTTTGCGTAAGTATACTTAAGAACGTGATGTAAAATGTTATTTAAACCCTTCTTTTTGCATGCCTTCGTAGTGTAATGGTTAACACACTCGGCGCGTATTCGATAGGTCCAGGTTCAAGTCCCGGCTAGGGCAATGTTAATTTTTAAGTCTTCCGTATCAAAAACCCTAATGACTCTACAGTGGCGCCCGAACTAAGCGGTGATGGATGATGATTCTATACCACCAGGATTTGGCGATTGGGTCCCCTAATCCCCAGTCTCTCTTTAAAAGGGGGAGTATATAAGATGTTTTCTTCCTCTTTTCTGCATACCTTCGGGATGTAACGGTTAGTACACTCGGCGCGTATTCGAGAGGTACACGTTGGAACCCCGGCGAGGGCATTGCTCATTTTTCACGTCTCCCGTATCAAAAACTGTAATCACTCTGCAACCCTACCTATTAACTTCCCAGTCTAGTTTCAGTAATAAAAGAGAGATTTAAAGCACTGTGATTATGGTGCTTCTCGCTATTACTTCGGTGCGCATATGATGCCATTGGGCTCATTCTGAGAGAAAACTGAATTTTGCCGTCTACACAATTGAGCTTTAAGAATTATAATTCCGATTACGTATGTCATGAAGTGTTTTATCATCAACTCAAAGAAGAACAAAGTACAGAAATCCATTTGGTGTTTGGGTCGTTCTCTTATTTAAGCTCACTAGCGTAAACCCAAACATACAACAGCTGTGCAGAAACACTCGTCATGCTCATCCGTTTCAAAACTAAGACTCGCAACATTTATTTAACTTTTAATTAATAAGATAAAGATTATCCATACTCTAATATCCTGGAATTATAAAAAATTAATACGAATTTTGTTATATTAACTCTCTTAAATTAATCAGTTATTTTATGTTCAGAATCTATACTGTCTTTTCTACTTTCTCATTTTCCTGCCAGAATGCAAATTTTAGCTCGACAGTGCTTTTCAAGCCGGTGTAGGTTTGAGCCAAATTGCACGTTAAATATTTCTGCGTAGCCTTTTGCTAATGTAAGACTTAGACATAGTTTAAATTGAATTCTACTTTTTGAGTTTGCGTCATAAATGATGGCTGGTTTTGGAAGCACCAGGAGTACTTTCTCTTCAGTTTATTTCAGCTCTTAATAAAAGGTTCTTTTACACCCTTCTTAGGGTTTTGCTTGCTTAACGTCATTTATTTCTAATTAGATTCTTGACTTAGTGATGTTACTTAAGTGTGTGAGACTCTACAACTCAGTTATTTTATATTGATTAAAAATTAAGTCAATTTTAATTAATTGTATTTTAAAAATATAAGTATGGTAATAACATAAGCACATTAATGTTTTCTAAGGGATCAAGAATAAGGTGGTTCTCAGAGCAGTCTAATTCATAGAAGTGGCCCCACTTGAAAAAATGTTTAGAAACACTGGCCTAAAGGATGGGAAAGCGGGAAGAATTTCGATCCGAGTTCAAGTTAACAGGCTGATGGCGTGATCGATTTTGTGGCTTTCTTAACACTTGGCACGAATCAAGAGCCAGTTTCATTAGAAAGTTCTTCTTCTCTGTCTTTCATTCTTCTCTTTAGATAGATAGTCTTCAAGTGCATGTTTTATCTTAAAACACGGGAGAATATATTCTCATTATGGATAATCATATGATCTATATATTAAAAGGAATAGTCTGTCTGTCTGTATATGTCTTTCGTTCGTGCTGCACGTAAGGACCCAGGGCAACGAAATTTGGTACATAGGTGCATCTAGACAAGAGCCAGTGAGTGCACCTCGAAGCGAGTTTTTCAAAATTCGAATGCTATTTTTTGTTATTTTATGCTTTTTGATGAAATCGCATCAAATCGATGGTACGCAGCCATTGTTGCTGATATGAGCACTGTTGCCACTCGGAAGAATGAGGGCGATAATTCTGTGCAGTTTTAAATTTAATGTTTCTCTTGGATACTGTACGTTTATCGAGATGTTCTTGGATACGACGTTTGTTTTCTGGTACATTTAAAAGCCAGACGAAGGCTGGCCTCATAGCGGCTAGTAGATAATGTAATGTAAGTTTATGGTATCATTTTAGGACCATCAGTTCTGCAGTTGAGATCTGCTAGTATATACGTTTTTTGTTAAGGGTACCGAAATCATCTTGCGTTTATTAATGTATGAAAGATGACTTTCTTTTTAGATTTACAAGCACTGAAGATAATGTTTTTCCAAATTATATAAAAATTATTTAAGTTATAACTTTATAAACAAATGTGGTTTTGATACGTATTTTCGCCATAGACAGGGAGGCTGTGAGGAATTAATTCAATGGCTCATGGCTCAAAAGTACCTAAGTCAGCAAACTCCACTGAAACAATAGAGGCAATTATCAATAGTTCAACGATTGAAATCTCTTTTGAGAGCCACATTTTTTAAACATTAATTATATGGGTTTTATTCACCCATATAATTAAGATACTATTTATTGATAAAATAAAATTCTAAGGTATCCAAACAATTCACGATAATTACGAACAAACACTAATGCGAACAATGGCCTTACCTCGCCTTGGAAAGTTTGTGTAACTCGGGTTTGTATGTTGTTTTTAATTTTAAGCATGATTTTAAGTTCTCATCAATAAGGCATCAAGCATGAACCTTCTCAGTTTAGTCTTGATAATGTTCATGCTTGAAAATCATTATTCGCATGAATATGTAGACCCGAATGTAAGGAAAGAACAGCAAACGTTTATTTTCTCAGCTGATTATATGAGCCAGGAATATTATTCCATGTCTTAAAAATAAACATATCTTTCTTGTCCAGGTCTTTCAAAGCAGACTACTTGTTCCGTGAACTAAGCTCACATTTGTTTTTCTCCAGTGTTTCTATATCAGCGCTAAGACGTTCAAATTTCTAGCTCTATAATTCTTTGTCTTTTAAATCCAGCAACTGGATTTCAAAGTTGTCAATATTAAAGGGAGTAAAATTTAATTCTTTTACAGTAGTATTAAGAGGTGTTTTTTAACAAAGGCTAACTCTCTTTGTTGTTTCTGAATGCCTGAAACCTTCTGAGAAAAACTTCTCTTATATTTAAAATTGTTATTTTGAAACAGCAAATGTAAATTTCAGACTTATTTTCTTGGTGATGTTTCAGCAGGCTTGGAAAGTGAATCAAAATTTCTCTTTCAAAATTATGAGCAAAAAGAGATAATTTGTTTTAAAATGAAATAACTTCTTCTAATATCGAAAAAATTGTGTTGCCTTTCCCCGTAGTTTTTAATTAAGCTGATTTAGATGAAACGTAACGTCTACATTGAAATAAAATGTTTGGATCCACTGAACATGATCGTTCGTTAGTTCAGAATAATAAACACCCTCTGGAGGGATAAATGCTTTAATTTCTGTTAATAAGGATGCGAAACGTTTCCTCTTGATAACTCTCGTACTTTGCTATGCAGCAGAAAATTTGCGTACTCATACTCCATTTCAACTAAAAAATCTTTAAACTGGTGATGATTAAGAGCTTTAGCTATAGTGGAGTTGATGTAATAACCAATTTCAAAACTTTGCGAATTTTTTCTGGAAATGTCTGCGCACGAAGCGCTTCTTGATGACTGATGCAATGGTAAGTAATTATCTCGTGACTTATAAATGAGCCATTGTACTGAAATCAGTACAATGGCAATTTCAACTTGGTTTGGTTTTTATGTGGGAAAAAATCACGAAAACGCTCATGCAGCCAGCCCGTTCGTGGGATTCGAACCTCGGACCGAACTACCAGTCCTCAGCGACTTTACCGCTCAACCGCTGTTGGACCCCGTTTTAACGTGATACACCAGATAAAGTAAAAATGAAATTTCGTATCAAAATATCTAGTTTTTAGATTTTTAAGACATGGAATAGTTTTTAGTCATATCCAATTTCAAGTTGTTTTCATATTCTATGCAACCCACACATCGTCTATATATTTTAGGTTGCCTAAATTCAATTGCTATTATTGTTTCAGACACTGGAAAAAACTTAAAATTTGAAAGGTCTAAGAAGCTAAAAATCCTGATATTTTGGAACTTAACTTCATTTTTACATTATTTGGTTCCTCATTCAAGTTAAAATTGCCATTGAGTGCTATATTATTTCAAAGCATTTTATTAGTTAAAATTTGGCATATGACAATTACTGCGACAGCACAATTTGATGCATAATCTGTAGAATTAAAACGCTGAAATCGGTACCCCCCCCAAAAAAAAAACGATTTCCTAGGAATAACATTGGAGGATATGTTTTCAGTTGTTTCCATGCTTCTGTAAAATTTGACGGTCTTTGTGTTGTATTTTCAGGATTTTCCCGCTTTTAACCTGGGCGCGTCCGCCGGCATGTGCTATTTTGTAGAAGAGTCATACTCAAGTAGCCAAAGAGCCACATTTGGCTCGTGAGCCACTGTTTGCCGTCCGCTGAGCTAAGAGAATGAGACTGATGTCTACTGGTAGTTTTTTATTGGCTCAGGTTTTAGAGAACGAATTCGCTACATGGGATTTTGTCAAGCGCAGCATAGAGATATTTTCCCTTTAAAAGCATTCTCCGAAAGCATTTTCTCTAAGCCTGTTCGTCCTCGCGAACTTTGCTGTAATGAGTTATATTCACCATGCCATCTGTATCTATCAGTATATCATAGCTCTCAATATCAATGGTGGAAAGTTTTGAATATTACTAATTTCCTCTTGACTTTTATTCCTAGTGGAATAGAATGACATCATTTGTCTTTCTGTCCATGCACGAAAAGGCACATTTCGCGTTAATACTTAAATATGAAACTCATGTGACGCTTGTGCTAAAATACATTTCAGTGTATACATACTCCTGACGTTGTTTTCAAGCCCTGTTAGTTGATAAAATCTTCGAGAACAGTCTATATACCACAAAATTTGGCGTATTGAATTAAGATTAGGGATGAGGTGCATTTATCAAAAATAAAATTATCAAAAATAAAGCGTAATATAAAAATGCAACGATATTACGCTTTTAACACAGAAACCGCACTATTCTGAGTCAAGCTTTTAATGCCGTATTATGTTCAAAATTCAAAAATCCTGTTTCTGATTTGTGGGCTAATAATCACTTCTTTACATAACTCGATTTTATGAAAATAATTTTATCTATTACATTTTTCAAACAATTCCGTTTCGGATACGAAATAATATGTCCAATCAGGTGATATGCGAAATGTTTCCTTCCGTTAAATTATTTCTTTGTGAAAATGTTTTAAATCATTATCGATTGACTTGAATGCGCACTATTATGTAGTTAAGAATGGTTATTTTTTTATTTGGAAGCATTTCTAAGTTACCCTCCTTATAAAATCCCATTAAATTTCGGATATGATAATCTGACGAACCTTCTAGAAGTAGATCCCAATTCACAGTTATTCTCCAAATCAAATTTAAAGAAGTTTCCACTTGATTGCATATATATCTTGGATAGTTAGTATATTATCGTTAATTAGTAAAAGATGATACAAATCTGCTTATCGTCTGCACATGATCACGCTAACTTTCATCAGTTGAGGATTTTGGATGTAGTAGCCTTAATACGTCATCGTTAATCCAAACTTTCTTTGGAAGATATGCCAAAATTTTCACCTTCAAATATTCGTTTAGATGTCATGGCACAAGCCTTAAATTTATTTGGGCAATTGCGAAGTCTTGATTAAAATTTTGTTAAAACTAATCTAAATGATATGTGAATCAGTTGAAAACGTCGGATATAAAATTCATAAAAGCGTAAAAAATACTTATACGCACCTTTTCTTCCTGCGAAACTGATCGCAGTTGAAATCGCCCTTTCTGCAAAGCGATAAGAACGTTCTCCGCGTATATTCAGAATAAAAGTGAACGCCTTATTCACGTACCCCGCTTTCAAAGGGTTAAATTCATCTTCCTCTCTTTGAACAAGCCGTTTAAAGACACTGTGATGGAATTTTTCAATTAGTTTTAAGTAGTCTTTGTGAAACGATTAATTCTGCGACTAAGAAAAAGAAATTTATCTGTCCACTTTGTTTAAGGTCATTAATTTTGAATTCAGTTGAGAAAGAAGCCGTAATAATATAACTGGATATTTTTAAAAAGTCGTGGAGGAGTGTTCGTCTGATTTACAAAGCCTCTTGAATGAAATGGTCCGCTTCCAAATGAGCACTACGGTTTTAGGAAAGGATAATTGTACCATTAATCAAATTTTATATTTTTGCCAGAATATTAGAAATGTCCATAATTTGCTGCGTATAAATCAAATAGATGCTGTCTTCCTGGACTTGACCAAGGCCTATTGACAAGATATGGCTTAATAGACGTATTGTAAAACCTTTGATGTTTATGGTGCGAGGGATTTTAATTTTTAGAGCTAGAATTGTCAGGTTAAATTTAACAAGACCCTGTCTAAAGGCTTCAGGCTTAGTCGGAAAGTTTCTCAAAGTTCGGTTCAGGGCTTGTTGCTTTTTTCACTGTTCTTTGCTGGAATCGAAAGAGTGATATCTAAGACATGTAAAATTGTTATTTTCGCTAACGATGTTATCCTAAGGCACTTCGGCTCTGTAATCAAGACTATTGAAACTAACATTAACCTCTTTTAAGACATGAATGATTTCGCTGATGCGCACAGGTTGACTTTCCATACTTCTAAATCTATGACAAGTTTTTATAACAATAATAGAAACGTATCAACCTACAATTTTCATGAATGATCAAACCTTGCCTTTTGATAAGAATGCTAAGTACTTGGAATTTACTACGACCAAGAGATTCTCAGTAATAGGCGCGTCCGGAATTTAGAGGTGAGATGCAAGAAGAGACTAAATGTACTAAAATATATTTCTGGATAACATCGGGGAGCAGACGCCCGAACTCTTAAATTTACTTATACTTCCCTTACAATTTTGGAGTATGATTCCCTATTTATTTCTGCGCTGCAGATTGTAAACTCAATAGGCTGGAAAGAGTTCAAGTTAGTGCGGCGAAAATCATATCTGGCTTGAACATAGCGGCTTTAATGATCTTATTTTATTTGAATAAAACATCCAGCCAATTAGTATGAGAACGAACTCTTGTCTTGTGAAATATTATAAGCTTCTCAGTTATAGTGACCAGAATAGAATCGCTTTCTATCTAAAGAAGTGGGTCATAATAACCAAAGACTGAAGAAATCAGTCCCTTTTTTTCAATAAATTTTGCAAAATATTTTAAAATCGCCCCTCTTGTCGGATTCAACCTCACTCATTGAAGCCGTGCTTTAAAGCTGTCTATGACTGGAGTGACATCCACTTTCACACCGAGTTTTTGAACCAAGTTCATAAAAATACTGACAACCCTGAATTCATGAGACACTGAAGACCTTTGAAACTATCAATCATATTCCCAAAGATGCCCTTCAAATACATACAGATGACAGCAAGAGTGATAAAAGCCATTCTGTTACTGGTATCTTCAGCAGGTCTTCTAATTAAAAATAGAAATTTCTTTTTGCTGTGTGTTCAGATCTGAGCTCATTGTTATCAAAAGAGGCCTGAGCTATTTTGAGAATGTTGTTTAGTTTGATTTTGTAGATATATGGATTCTAACCGACAGCCGATCCGCAGTTCAGCATCTACGTGATTGGACAAACATTAGGGGACAGGTATGAAATATCTATTCTGAACTTACTTTCTAGGCTTTCAGTTAATTCTGAGATGCACAACAAATGGATTCCCTCCCATGTGGGCATTAGTGGCAACGAGATTGATTCTCCGGCAAAGGCTACTGCTTTAGAGAATCCTCAGTTAGATAGGCTTTGCGCTAATAGTGAGGTTTTCTCCGAGTGTAAGAAATCACTTAAGGATCTATGAAATACCCTCCAGTACATTGGTGCTCGAGAGTTCGCCTTGTTGGTGCCCTACATTTTGGGGGCCACAAAAGCCAACAGACTTGCATATCACATTTTGCCAGTGGACACTTTATGAGTCTCTCTTATAATCAAGGGCAGAAAGTTTTTAAAAACTGTACGAAATGTAGAGCTGCACCGGCATCACCTGATCATATTTCATTTTTTCTTGAGTTTATCTTGGATGGGTTTTTTTCAGTAACCCTAATCATTTTAGACTTTTTGGAGGTATTTGTACTCATGGATTTGGTCTAACCGGACTAAATTACTTCAAGGATTAGAAACAAAAACAATAACAGCAATTTAAATATAGAATTTAAATTTCATTTACCAACACTGTATATGTATCATTTACCTACTGTATACACAATAGTGAGCTTATAGCTGATCACGCACCAAAGCATTAAGCTGTTAGTTTTTTGAGCAGATGAATTCCTGTATTAATAGCTTACGAATTTATATATTTCTTATATAAAGCTTCTTCATTGCAGAGAAAGATTACTCAGTTTGTATAAACAAAATTCTTAAATGACAGACATTTCAGGTTTGAAATCCGTTGCAGTAGTGAATTCACATTCCTGGTGTTGCGTATTTTCAGTATTTTATCAGCATCAGAAAAATAATGTTTGATATCAACACATCCATTGCATCAAAAAGGGAAACGTTTGTTGTATTTTCCAAAATGATTAAAACAAGCTTTTTCTGAAATGCTCTCTAGTTTCGAACTCGTGAATACGCCTTAGTCCACAGATTGCAGGATCGAAGTTGTTATTTTGAAAGCAAGAATAAAAAGTCTTAATTTAGTCTATGATTTTCGACATCTGTGTAAGCAATTGTCAGTAAAGATCAGAATCTTTCACCGTTTGGGCAGAAAGCGTTTCATCTCATTTTTGTAGCTCTTCTCTTAATAGTTTACACAACCTTTATCCGATTACTTTTGTAAAAAACAAGGAGAATGTCAACTCGTTTTAAGCACACTGCCTTTTGAGATTTTCTAATCACCAAAAGCCTACAAAGCTCAGTGACTTTCGTGTTAGTTATGTTAGCACACCCAAGAACTGCGATTTGTACTTTTAACAACTTTCTGTCGCTACAACGCTATTAAAGTTTAACAGTTGTTTTTTCATTATCTTGTAGAAAGTACCAACTTCATCGGTGATGAAAATTTCGTTTTCTTTAAATTGTGAATAGGCCATCCCAAGTACTCTTTTTTTTACCATCTCTTGACATAAAATTTTGAAACACCTCTAATTGTCCGATAATTTTTTTCTGAGGAAATGACGTTCTATTTCTTCAGCCTAGTCAAACTCACTTTTGAGCTCAAAACGTGCCTTAAAATGCTTATAAAATTCACAGGACTTCGTTTGAAGCATTTTTCCAGATACTGACAAAGTATAGCTTTTGCGAATAATGAAGCATTTCGGAAATTCTTTCTCGAAATTCTTATGCGTGGCCTTCCTTAAATGTTTCCTCGTATTTAAATTTTTCCATGAGCAGAAATTATCAAATTTCGGATTTTCCATTTGTTACTAATCATTAATTTGGATAAACTGTATTCCTGATAGATATCGAACTCATTTATACCCATTCTACATTTCACGAATTATGTTCACTTCATCTTCAGTGCGACATGCATTGCGTTTACAGCGGTCCTTATCTGACTTAGGAAATGTTTAAGAATGCAGAGTGAAGAGATTTAAGTGAAAGCATATGCTAGTTTCACCCATATAGAAAAGCTATAAAAGTAATTTTGTCACTAATCTGTCCTATCCAATGACAACGAGAATGCAATGCATTTATTGTCCACAAAATATGTATGGCAACAAAGCAGAAGTGCAGTAAACCATATAAAGAATACTATAATCTTGTAAAAGACTTAAAGCATGGGAAATTTTCTATTCAGAGGGCAGAGGATGGAGAGTATTTTAAAAACCCTAATAAAATAAACTGATATGAATCAAAACTTTCCATTCTCTACGGGGTGAATCACTTCTACAGCTCCATGCTCATAAAAATCTATTTACATCTTCCCCTTTCTCTGAATAGCGAAAATTTCAAACTTTCCATTATAGCATCAGTTGTTGAACAGAGTTTTGTCTGACAACTCAATTAAAGGTTTTGAATAATGCTGAAAGCACCCATAGAAGTCCGTTTCCTCAATGGTCTCTAAGTGGTGCAATATGGTCTCCTAAGATATGCATATTGTGTATTCTGGTTTCCTTATAATTGGTATTAAACCTGACTTGCATAGCCTTTGTTTAAAGCACACAGGAAGGTAAAGGTGAAAGAGGAGTGTCTTAAGAGTGTTCATTATCCTAAAAACCTATACACAAATGTTTTGAAGATTAGTAATTTTTCAGTTAAACTTGCAGAGATTCTGCAAATAATTATGAAAAATACGAAAAAAAACATTATCAATAAAAGATATCAGTAACGTTCGTGACATACGATTTTCATGTGCTTGGAGGCACATTATATAGTCGTATAAAATCACATTAAGTCCATAGGAAAATTGGAAAAAGTTTGTTATATCCGAGGCTGCCTTATAAACCGGGTTCATTGTAGCAGGGTTTCTATTTTAATTTAAAAATATAAATATTACGGTTTTAGTCACAACAGTTAAACTTTTAATTTGCTGTTGTTTTACACGCTCAAGCTTTCACCTTCTGTCAATAGAAATAAGTTAAAAATACTAGTATAAACTTCGAAGTCATTAGCTAACTATCAGAGCAAATAATTCATGGACTAATTTAAAAGTGGTAATTGCTTAATGGAAACAACGCAGTAACTAATTAAATTTAAAAAGAAAGCGACAATCAATTACCGTGCGTAGATTGCTATGAAAGAATCATTTTCTAAACTAAGCATGCCACAAATATTCTGGAAGTGTGCAGATTCTATACGAGGTTTTTAAATTTGTGATTTCCATTGTGTCATAAGATTTTAATGTCTATGACAAGTTCATGAGTATAAAAGAAATACTTGTTGGAGGTTAATTGCTGAATTAAAGAATATGTTCTTCGATATATATCACATTTTTAGCTTGAAACGATCAATTTAAAATTTCATCTTTTGCAGAAAATAAAAGGATTTTTCTATTTTCTATTTCTATTTCTACAAATATTTATAAATCTGTTTTATAATTATTCTTCTCAGAGAAACAAAGAAAAAAGGTGGAGTCCTGCTTAAAATTAATATTTCGTTTTAATTTCACATTTTCAATTTGCGACTCTTCAAAATATCAGGTAATTAATCAACGAGTATTACGGTATAACAGAAATACTCATATTTTATTGTTTGTGGCTCTTCAACATGGACCTTTTAATTTTTAAAAGATCTTTCCTTGCTCTTTGAGCGTTCTTCCTGGAAATGTATGAACTCATACCCAGGACTTCAGTAAATTTTTGTGTTTTACCTACGCATTACGTTTGTTTAAAACTACTTTACAACTATGGCTTAGTTATTTGTGTCTTCGTTGTCACTAGGATAAGTGGAAGGTAAAAACTTACCATAAAACTAGTAGTTTTACGCCAGGTGGCTATGCGCGAGGTAAGTGGAGGTAAAAACGGTATCCATCGCCGCCGTTTTGCCATCGCCGCCGTTTCGCCATCACCGCTTCGCCGTCATCTATTTCTCCTATGGGTCATTTGGCCGCCGGGCCAATTCGCCCTCAAGATATATTTTTCTCTATATACCTATATTACATTTTGCCATATTACATTAAATTTATTTATTACTTATTTATTTATTTATTACTTATTATTTAATAATTTTGTTTACCTCTCTTATTCCTCTGTGTGTTAAAAGAAAAAATTATCTAAAATAATTATGTAAGCTAATTTTATGTAAATTATTGTTATTACATAAAATACATATTAATATTAAATGTTATTATTCTAATCAATATTACATTTTCTATTTTTATCGCTATAAATACTAATTTTTATTATTGCTTTTGTTTTATGTTATCTGTTAATATTTAATCCTGTAATTAGTAATACCAGTTTCTGTCTGCGCCTCATTCAGCTTAATAATTTCTTTCCCATTCTTAAATTATTACTGATTTCAAGGTGACCACTTGATTTGCAAGAGCTTTATACATTTGCTTATTTTATGCTTTCTAGACACAGTTTCTTATTTAATTTGAATTTTTATCCTTTTAAAATTTTCTGCGTAGCCAGATTTACATTTGTATTTTTATTTCATATACTTTCCTATGACAGGTTCTCCAGTTGCGGAAAGGTTAAAACCTGTGAGTACTGGAAGTTCGTCCTGGCTTCGATTCCAGTAAAACGGGTTGGCTGCATAATTAGCTTTTATAGTTTACCGAATGGGTATTGTTAATACGAGCCAGTTTTCCTTGAAAAATCCTCACAAAGACACCCCTTCTGGTAAGCCGATAACCCTCGCGTGCTTTGCCATATTCCAATAACCTATATTTTGGTATCATAATCATTCACATTTTTCTACGATTTTAATGTACTTATATCTATCTACCCTTATATTATTTTACTTAATTTTACACCGAGCTTTTATTATTTTTTATTTTACTCAATTTTATATAGAATTTGCAACTTCTTACTTATTATATCCTATTATTTATTTCTTAAATTATTTTCATTCCCCGTAAAGGAGTCTTATTATATTTTAAGTTATTTCCTTGGATATGCTTTGATGTTTTCGAGAAGTTCTTACATATTCTTAACCTTTCCAATTCCCTTTAAACCCTGACCTTTTCTCATAATTTACTTTTTTTATTTTTCAGTTCATACACACGATTTTGCTTATCGCAATAGTTACTTAAATTGCAAATGTAAGTTTTGTTTCACTTATTAACGACATAAGGAATTTTTGCCTTCCCCATTGTGTGCTCTCGGGGTGTAACTAGTATCACATCCGGTCAACAGGTGGAAGCTCCAGTATTCGAATCCGGCAAGGGTATAGTTGATTTCGTCCCATTTCTGGAGAAACCTAATAAATCTGCACAGTTCAACATCACTTGTACTATGATTTTCCGTATTTATTTCTCAATATCTCCTGCTTAAAGTATTTTCTATTTTCTAGAATAGTGTTTAGTTTGTACACTCAGGTTGCCTTTAATGGGGACACGAGCTTATGATTTCACCTAGTATTTGAGCTTATATTTTAGTACGTTTTCGCAACTTTCATCCGTAATTTTACGACTACACTCATTATCTTCTTCATTTGTATCACAATTTTTAGTTTAGATGAGAGCTATTAATATCAAAACAGATTTTGCTTTGATTTAATTGATTTTTCTTTGATTTAAATGTCATCCACTGTATATGCGTTGATTCGCTTTTATTCGAGTCTATTGGCATTCGGCAAAATGTAAGATATTTATCTTTCATATTTAATCTGTCTGTTATTGACTAACAAAGTAAGCTATTTAAAAGCAACACATACAGTTTTTATGAATATTATTTATTTTTACTTTTTAGTCCAACTGATTCAAATAAAAATGAATTTAATTCATCGATATATTTAATTAAAAGTATTAAATATTTCTGTAAAATTACGTTATATATATGTATAACGTAATTAGTGAAATGTGTATTAATTTAGTATCGTATAAAATGTTTCGCTATTCCACCTGGGCCATCTCTGTTGAAATATCTACTAACATATCATACTACACTTCAAAGAGACGTTTTAGGTGACTGTTAAAAATCTGACTCCTTTCAGAATTTTTTCTTTCTTTTCTTATTATTAATTTTATTTATCGTAATGTCTTAATTCATTAATTTTTTTTAAAAATTATTAAAAGGAGAAGCTAAACTGCTAGTACCTCTGTTGCCAAAAGTATTGTGAACTACATTTACAGTAAAGCTTAGAAGTAAAGTCAGGTACTACGTTAACATTTACGCCATCAGTTATTTGCGGAAGGTAATGTAATATCATCATTCAACATACGTGTAACTTCTTAAACTTGGATTTTGCATATTTTGAACCCTTAATTTCTAAGGATGAGTAATTTAGGGAAATTTACAATATCGAAAGACATTTAGTTCGCATTTGATAACTTTAGTTTGTACTAAGTTCAATAAACTCTTCTAAACTATATTTTAACTTTCAAAAGCCTTATCAATCTCTTTTTCCTAATTTCGTGTATTCAGTCTCCCAGTATCCTGCATTGTTACTCATTTTAGTAGTAATAGTTGCACATCATTTTAGATACCAATACGTAGGTACATTACAATTCAATTTCTTTCCATGTTGTTATCTCCAGTATTAAAAAAAAAAAAAAAAAAACACATTCAGATCTTGGTCGTTTTCTACGGAGAAAACTTATTCTCTTCAGAATATATTGTTGTTGCTGTTGTTGCTAATGCTCACTTTTCTGGCCTATAGTCAGCCTAAGCCCGCAAAATTCCTCGTGGTAAGGAGCGTAAAAGTACGCTCGCCATTGGCAACAGAATTGAGCAGCATACAGGTGACAGTGCAATTTAGCCCAATTTTGATAGAGAGCACCCAGGGGGGTGAGGGTCAGAGGGTTTTCCACCCCTCTTCCCCTACCGCCGATCTCTCGAGAGGACTTTCAGCTCGCCGCATACTTAAAGTGCCTCCATGCCGCACGGAGACTATACATTTACAGACATCTATGCCTTCTCCGGGATTCGAACTCGGGCCATTCGGCACGGCAGTCAGCGACGCTAACTGCTATACCGGTTAGGCGGCACTCGAGAACATATTCTAGAAGCTCGTGGTTTTAGCAGGTGTCTGTGCGACCGTTGAATCAGCATTGTTTCTTTGTCCAATATGTCCGTCAGGCCATGTTTAATAGAGGTGAAAAACCTTTTCTTCTTTTAGAAACTCGCGAATATTGAATACAGGCTCTACGAAGAAACTTTTTGCGTTGTTTCAATAAAGTATTAGCTACGTTTCTCTGACACAAAGTATCCTGCATCAGTCCGTCAGTCCGTGTCCGTCCGTCATCCGTCAGTCCATGTTTAATAGAGGTGAAAAACCTTTTCTTCTTTTAGAAACTCGCGAATATTGAATACAGGCTCTACGAAGAAACTTTTTGGCGTTGTTTCAATAAAGTATTAGCTACATTTCTCTGAAACAAAGTTTGTACGGCGCAGCATTCTTTGAAATCTTACTTGAGAGCACGGTACACAGTGCAGTGTTGCCAGGTTTACTTTCACTCTTAGAACACAGTCTGGAATAGAGTACATTCCGGGAGTGTGGGTTGTGACGACAGTGATCACGTGATTTTAAAACTTTGTCGATTCAGGGGAGGTTCATAGCGTGTTGTAGTATGAGAAGTTGAAATTGTGAGCTTGTGCATCGAAAATGCAATAGCGTGCGTAAAAGGAATCTGAGATGTGAAAAGTATCAAGAAATGCCATGCGAAGTTTCTGAAAACGGGATTTGTTGTGGATTTATATGTAAGGGGTTGCCTAAGAGCAAATGAAGACACTATTGACCGAAAAGGGAGACCTTTGCGATATGACCACAAATGGTGCGCAGTCATCACCTTGTAACGCTTCGAATGAATGCTGTTCCGGATGATCCTAATCAATCTTGAGGTCGGCGCATACAATTCTAACAATCTTCGCGGAATCGATTTCTGCTCACCTGGAGAACATTCTGTTCTTTTGTTTTTAGTCGGCCACTTTGAAGTAAATCTGCGGTAGATTCTGTCTCCAGAAACGCTGCATGCAATTTGTTGTTGCTTTTTACATTCGAGGAATTTCTAGATACACGTTAGTAAACTTTCGGCGCACGAGAACACGCAATTTCATCTTTGCATATGCCTGTGCTCTCGACGCCATTTTTGAATCAAATGATGCGTCGAAGTCATTTAATCCTCTCATCATGCAGTTTTTCCAATAAAAATGTACATATTTCTATGCAGTATAAATTTTATTTCATCGAAATATCTGTTCGTACGAAGTAATATTGAATTAAATTGTAGGAAAGATATTTAAAATCCTGTATTAAATGCACGTATCATTCCATAAAATATGCTAATTTTTCAACAATTAAAAGAGTTCTTTTCAACGGAATTTTCCAAAATTCCAATACGAGTTAATGCACGTATTGCCAGTTATTCGGGGATGATCCGTTTCAACAGTTTTCATATATGAAAACAACGTAAGTAATTTATCTAATCATGTAATAAATCTAGTTGGTCAATACTATGTATCTTCACTTTCGTATAAAATGACATAATTTTGAACTTAACAGGAAAATATTTTAGCATTTCTAAAGGAAATGAGATAAAGGAAATATTTCTGTGGGTTTGATTCTTCTTAGTAGCACATGAAGTTCTCAAATATTCGTGCCATATCGTAATGATTAATACACTTTCATGAAAGCTGAAAAATATTTGATTTCTTTTTGGTGGTTTAAACACCTTCTAAAATTCTAGCGCAGGAATCTCTAAATATTCTGAAGTTACATAAATGTTTTGGAAAATTAAAAATTTCTTTGAGTCAACAAGCTATTATAAACATGTTATGAAATGACTTGTTATATTTTCCCTCTTGTTAGTTTTAAAAAATAATTCCTGAAAAAATAAAAGTTTTTCACTTACAAATTAATATTACTTTAACAAATTTTCCCATCCTATAAGCAAATCAAGTGCAGAAATCTAATCAAATTTAAAATATGCTTTTTCAATATTCTTAAAGTTCACTGAAATTAATCTGAAGTCAGTTAAATGATTTACGAAGTGAAAAAGGTTTTCAACATATCCAAACTTGAGATGAATATGAAACCCTCAATAACCCAAGTAACTGAAATTGATTCAAAATGCGGAATAATATGATTTTACTTAAAGCATTCGGAGGGCATTTCATAGCAGAATATTTGGGATAGTTCTTAAAAATGCATTAAACTTAAATGGAGAAATAACTGAAATTTCTAGAACAGTGAATGCTTTTCATGCATCCTTAGTAAATTTCTACTAATTCTACTAAAATTAATTAAACTAATTTCTACTAAAATTATCTACTAATGTGGTAGAAAGCGGTTAAGTCAAATAGTTCAAAAAGGTAATATTTTTACTTTAATATACACTTTTTTGAAGTAATCAATCTTTTTCTTAATAATGTAAATAAAAGTACTATATGAAAGTGCTCCAAACACATAATATTTTGACACTAATATAAACGTTTTTGAAAATAATCAAATCTTTTCCTCATTACTATAAATGCTTTATGGAAAATGTATAAAACTAGAGTAAAGTATATTAATATTTTACTAGTTTTATACGTTTATAGTAAAATATTTATATATAAAGTACTTATTAGTATGTTTTGAAATACTGGAGAAAGGCAAAATAAGAACCTGTAATTTGCTTATTCATATCGTTATGTGATTGTCTCAAGTATTTGAATATCTCCTGAAATTCAGTGAAGTACCTTAAGTGTTTAATTATGACTTCTAGAACAGTACTAGTAAATCACACGAATAAATGCCTATTATCTTATGATAATGTAAGTATCATATCTATTTAACCTGCTTTGATATACGTAATTCAAAAACAAAAAAGTATGAAAGTCACTTTTATTCCGAAAACAAAGCAGAACAAAATAATAAAAAAAGATAAGGGATTATGATGCTCAGACAGACTTGACATCGTTTGATGATTAACATATCATCAAAATATTTGGTTAAATTCAATTTGGCTTAAGCTAAACACTAGACTAAGCTTCTTAGTCTGCCGGACGAATTATTATCCCTTCTTTAACTGTCAACATCACTAGAGAACTGAGTAATTACAAGAATAATAAAACAAGTGAAGATTTATATGACTTGCTCAAAGGATAGAAATAACGCAACTAACGAAATTAACTTCCACCTCTTGCGGAATTGACAGACAACGATGATTAAAATTATTTGCAAATCGAAAGGTTAAATTTGGATTCTAGTATTTTCCTTTGCTATTCCAACACTGACTAAAATTTCTAATAGAGAAGAACTTACTAACTAGTCTATATATGTGCATGTGTGTACATATACATGTAGATATATGCGCATAAAATACACACACGCAAATAAAATGCTGATAGCTCATTCATCATCTTTTATAAAAATGCCATTCCCATCTTTTTAATAAAATGGAACAATCACATGCATAAATGATATAGCAATGCCCAAATTTTTTTTTATTTGAGACAATTGCGTAGAGTCGAAGGAAAACGTTTAGTTGAAAATTGCAATTAATTATTGGTTCTCCAATAGTTTTTGACTTGAAGGCAAGGTAGCCTAATATTTTCCTTCCATTACTAATTTCATAACGATAATTAAAAATACTTAATAGACTTCATTAAAATTAAAATTTATGTTTATGTTAATTATAAAGCTGGTCATATATATATATATATGTGCAGTCAGCATATAAACATTTACTCACCATCTGTTTGCTCCAAGACGGCTGAATATTTGGAGTTCGAATCGGGTTCGAACTGGGCTGACTGCATGAGTGTTTTCATTGTTCTCCCAAGTCTAACATGAATACAAACCAGTTTCATTAACCATCAAATTTGATGATTTGTTTTAAATTGTATTTTCCTTGCTTCGCTAATTCTTTAATGCTTTATTCTAAAAAGGCTCGTCTGTCACCAAATAATTATTTCTTTTTGAAGGAGGGTGGAATAACTAAGATAAAAATATGTAAATCAGCTTTATAATTTAGTTTAGTAATAGCCTCTTAATCCCTTATTTTTAATTTGGGTGTTTCCTCACTCTGTTCTAAAAATAATAATAATAATTGTTTTTGGACTGCGCCATTTCTAGATTAATCTATGTCACATAGCTTGCGTAACGCTGATGACGTAGCTAATTTGGAACCGAAGCTCAAAATTTTGAGAAATGAAATCTTTCTAACCTAAACCAATACCTTCTCTTGGGGAGCTTCCATACTGAATATTTACTCTCACTTCCCTTCTAATTCCGTTGCTGCTTGGATGCTATTTCGCCATGGTCTCTACCTAGCGCAATAGTTTTAAAAATGTAAATATTCTGGAAATAGGCACGATTAGTGTGCCAAATAAAATGTGGCTGCAAATGTCAATTGAAATAAAGCTGAGTATTTAATCTTACTCAGCTGCCAAATGTCCTCTTCTGTATGGATTCAGGTTCTGCACCATCAACATTACTAGATCTTTTTTATTATATAGACGTGTCATGTCTTAATGCGTAGATGAAGGAATTCGGTACTTTAATTTCTGCCATCAAAAGACACTTTACTGTGTAGTTGAAAGGATGAATGCATAAACAATAAACTTCCAAGTATGTCCGTTTCGTTTATTGCGGGATAATTCACATCAGATCATCTTTCTGTACATAAGATATGTATAATTTCCATGTACACGGGTTTTAAAGTACGACGTCTTCTTAGGCAAGTAAGCAGCAGCGTTGATGAGGAGCATCTTGCCAGGAGGAAAGCGTAAGCATTTCAATGGAAGAAGTCTCAGCAATTCAATGGAAGAAGGGAGGGATTCAAAAGGTTCAGTTCGAGGTAAAAAGTTTTGATTTATGATTACTTTGACTGGACTAGAGGTATCTGCATTAAGCATTACGTAACATGGAAAGATCTTGAATTTGAGAGAACAGATGAATTTAGGGGAAGAGCAATAAAATCTAGAATCGTTAATTTTGAGGTCGCCAATTATTTCTTAAAGCAGCTATCGTATTTTGTTATATCTTACATATATATTCCAACGACACAAAGAAAAGGAATTGTTTCGCATTTATTTAAAAATTTCAAGCATTTTATAAAATTAATTAGCTAATTTAAAGTTTTAAAGAATTTTTGTTCAGAAATACGAAAAAAATGAAACGCGATCCTTATGAATTATTTATGTTTGTATAGAGGGTTTCCAATTCCCCTTTAAAAGTCGGCTTATTTTTCTATGAAATCAAGAACGATTTTAATTGTTTTAATTAATTTTTTATTAATTAACATTTATAAGAGAAAAATTATGGTTTTATTAGTTACAAATTCCCATTTTGATTTCCAGAGTAATGCACCTTTACTAACTAAGTTTTCCTTCACATTAGATAATCTAATCGTTTTTACATTCTATATTATATATAGATATATCTATATATACGTGTGTGTGTGTGTAATAAAAACAAACTTAGAAGTAATGACGAGGAGAATTTTGATGGCGCAGAAGTGTTGATCCATAATAAATAGGAAATTGTTGATCCATATTGAATAGGAAATTGGACACGAAGGCAGATTAAATCTTCGTTTTTTATTTCAGCAAACATGTTGCGGCCACAAACAAGTTGGCACGCACATTAAATGTGCCTGTTCCAAAAGGTTTACATTTTAGATAATCTTACAGTAAGAAAGGAGGAACAGACAGTCTGCAGTCCAAGCTAAGCCAAAGCGTAGGAAGCAAGTGCGTAATGTTCAGGATGAAATCTTAATTCAGACTGAGTTACTTTTGGTTCTGAATGCATTTTGATTGGTTAGTTAATATTGCTGTAAAATTACTATTGGCTGCTTGAGTTTTAGTTCCATTTACATCATCAGAATTACTTAAGAATCATATGACATAGAACAGTCTGGAAATGACGCAGTGCACAGAGAGGTTTTTAGAATAGAAAAGGGAAACTAATTTACGCTGCGAATTTAATCTTTTACATATTCTTTTCTTACATATTATGTAAGATAAAAAATATGTAAATCAAAATTATAATTTAAACTAACGGTAAACTCTTTAATTCTTCCTCTTGGTTCTAAAAATTGTAATAACTTCTCTCGATAGTGTCATTTCTAGATCTCTCTTTTTTGCATGGCCTGCGTAGCGTTGATGACGTAATAATTGTGAACTGAAACTTTTAACTGGAACCAAAACCTTTCTCTTCGTGTAGTTCCATCTTGCATAACTACACACTTTAGCTTCGCTTTCTATCCTACTAGGATGCAACTTCGCTGTCTTGCTTGCTATTGCAACACTATAAAAAATGTAAATGTTCTGTAAAAAGGCACTGCTAGAGTGCCACGTGAACTGTGGCCACAAATATCAATTGGAAAATAAAAATTAAATTAAAACTGCCTCGACTGCCAACTTTTCTTAGATAATACGAAGTCAACATATTAGCACAGAATTCTTCTATATGGATCTACGATCTATCTTATCTAGGAAAAAGACGGAGCATCGACGCTGCTCCGTCTTTTTCCTGGTGCTATTATTTATTTCATATATATATATATATATATATATATATATATATATATATATATATCTGTAAGATATAACAAAATATGATAGTTGTTTCAAAAAAATAATTGGCTACCTCAAAATTTTGTGTATATATATATTTAACTATATATTGAACCAGAAGTAAGAAATTTATTCTTAATTTTGTTTTTTAAAAATAATTTGTTCTTAAGCTTAGCTTGTATTCAAGAAACTAAATCATGCAATTATTATTAAAAAATTACAACGTCGAATTGCCAACACACGCTGGTAGCACTATTTTCAAAGGAAATATGAGAGAATTCATCACGAATGTTCAAAGTTTTTTATCATCGTAAAAGTCCGAACTGTTTAAAACAGTTGTTTATACATATCTTAGTAAAGCTGCATCATAATCGGTAATAGTTACCATTTTCAAATACAGATCAAAATCAAATAATTTAGCGCAGTTTGCGAATTTTTATTAAATTTCACTGCACATTAATCACTTTTATTTGTTCAGAGCTTCCAGCTAAAAGTATAGAGAAGGAAAAGTATCTCAGGAAAGAAATTTTGCATGAAAATATCTTTATTTTTTAAATATGTTACGTACTGAGATTTATGCAAGTTTCATTAATACAATTTTAAAAGTTTTAACATCTGTATAAAGGATTATTGCTTTTTCAATGCAGATACTTAGGTATCATATATTCTTTGAAATCGTATATTATAAGTAGCTGTAGTATTGCATGCTTTCCTTAATTATGCCAATTTATGTCGTTAATTTATGTTCTTTTTCAGTTTAGAGTTAGTGAAATTATTTTCTCTTATTTCGGTTTCTAGAGCTAGTACCTTTATATGTTTATGACTTTAAATAACGTTTTTAACACTTAAAATTTATCACTTCATTTAAAAGCAAAGACATTTTAGTGATAATGCTGTTAAAAATGGTCAGTGACACAGCTTCATGTTGCTTAAAAGAATACACTAATGTTTGTGAAAAATGCAAAACCATGCAGGAATTATCGGGAATAAGTTAAATTTATTCCACAAATTACTAATAGTGGTAGAAAGAAACGATCAAATTTACAAGACGATTAAAAATAATGAAAAAAAGTGGTCGGAAATCAGTACTTTACTTTGTCCGCTAAGCTGCGGCATGAGAGCTTGTACACATCGTGGCATAGAATCATAAATGTTCTGAATGTAATCTGGGAAATGTCATTCCATATGGCTTCGTCATGACGCCAAAGTTCAGTCTTAGCGTGTGCCATACCAACTGTATGAGCGAGTAGCCGAGCGATGAAATCCCAACGATGCTCAATGGGCGACACACTCAGGGAATAAGAAGGCCATGGAAGAAACGAAACCTATTGTGCCCTAAAGAAGGCTTGTGCAGTCTGAGAAACATGTGTAGATGCATTATTCTGCTGAAATACAGCTGCCGGAATGCATCGAAGAATGAAGAGGATCTCTAGCTCCACAACTTCCCTCATGTAGCGATCACTGTTGAGGTTGCCCGCAGTGCACTATATGGGATCAGTAGTTATACCCAACTGCTCCCCATATTATGATACTAGGTGTTTTTGCTGTATGACACTGGATAACACACTGTTGGAGCAGACGTTCCCTCTGCAACGTCTGACGCGTATCCTTCCATCATTGTACTCCAGATGGAGCTAAACAACACAACGCCTGTAGCCGTACTCCAACGTTGTGCTAACACACGACGCTGTACGATCCGTCACAGCCATGCGGATGAGATGTCTGTAGTCTTGTGCCGTAGTGCCCGTACCTCACTGCCAGGATTTCACCTTGTTTGGTTCTCCCTGTCCTGTTTTGCCAAACAGGTATCACTGTTGTCGCATTACGCTGCATGCGAGCTGCGATTGCTCGATACGAAAGTCCACCCTCTCGCATATCTGCAATGTGGCCTTGTTCAAACTCCGTTAATGTTGGTATGGCGCCCTCTGCTGTTGAGGAGGCATACTAACCACTAATTAAACGTTAACCGCAGACAAAAAACGATAAACAGAGTTTAAGGGAACTTTACAGTCCTTTATGTACATGGAACAAGTGGCCGGTTATCATTTCATGCATGCACAATTGCTTTGTAATTCTAATCATTTGCATGTCTTACCTCACTTTACATTTCCTGTAAGTTTAGTTTAATTTGCCTAATTCCTTCATAGTGTTACGATTTTCACAAAGATTAGTGTACAACAGAAAACACTTTGAAACAGACTTCTCCACTTTTGATTTGAAATGTTTATATAACTATATAAGAATACGAAATAAAATGTAATTTGGGAAATATTACACATGCTTATGGAGCAAGCAATTTAATTTAAATGTTATGTTTATATAAAATTTTCCATAAAAGAAGCTGTGCAATATGTGCAAAAATATTTTCCCCCGTATATCTTTCATCACTCACGCGCAATATAGAAATTCAGCAGTGATTAAAACTGTCCTATCGGTTTAAACGTTTCATTTACATCCGTAATGAAAAATGTTTTATTGGTCAGATGTTTCGTGCGTCTTTCATGTGTTGTCTGTTCTAACTGATGTCATTCTATAAGGTAAATTTAACCCATTTTAAATCCAGAATTTTCTAATATTATCTCAAACTCATTTCGAATATATTCAAATTATAATAAAGGAAAACGTTCACGAGCCATTCCATTATTGGTTTCTTTTACGCATATCGTGAATTAATTCAGCAATTCGAACATCTGTTTTTCATCTGAAATAATCGCCATATGAGCAGGTACAGCTGATGTCACATTTAAATACGGAATGAATTACGTTACGAATCTTGGATTTGAATATTTTAATTATTAATAAATTTTAATTGTGTCTGAAACTTTCGATTTACTTTGTTCCGCTGATTTGGAGTAGCATATATTTAAATTAAAAAGTTATTATAATTTGTTATTCTTTGTAAGTGGGTTTTAGGATTAGATAGTAAACGCTTTAATAGCATGTTTAAAGTTTAAATGCGCGCACATCCTTAAGGCTCCAGTTTTAGCAAAATTCCACAAGAATCAGAACCTATTACGAGAAACTTAAACATACATATATAAATAAGTAAATTTAAATATTTGTCTAAAACTTATAATGCTTTAAATTCATTATTTCCAGCTCGTTAATGAAACTTAATGCCCTTTTTAAAGTTCTTCATGAAATTTTTGTATTTTGTATCTTACAATGTTATGTTTTAACATTCACAGTTGTGTGGTAGTACTGGAACAGATAAATGGAATCTCTAGATTTCTTAATAAGGAAACATTATTCGAATTGTGGCTGAAAACTGATGTTAGAAGCCAATTCAACTATTAGATGTAAAACCGGCATTAAAGATTCAGCTTATTTAGGTGTTTAAAATAATATTTAACATACATAATTTGACATAATAATGACTTACATTTCATACGCATAATCACAAGAGTAAAATAAATTTGGCCATGAGGAGCTAGAAATAAATACTTATGTATGATTTAAAGTTTATTGACGCGGATAATGGACTGAAAGAGTTTGAATGCGTTGAGATGATGAGGCAGTCATAGTCGATTTAATATTTCTTTGTTTCCATTAACAAAAATTTCTAAACCAAGAGAAATTATTTGGCATAGATAAAGCGCCTGAGTTTGAACAATTACATCGGTATATTTTAGAATTTTGAAATGGTTTTGAAAACGAAGGAGCTTCAAGCAAGTTGGCAGACGAAGTTTGTGAAAGAGAACACCACGTGTCTTTAGCTTTTATATAAGAATAAATTGAGAAAGGTTAATTTTTAAATCTTGCATTTTAAGAGTGTTTTATCATAACCGAAGACAACTTTCAGGATGGATACGTATGTAACCTTCCTAGTTATGTGCCAAATACTCCACTATAACCATCACCACCACCATTTTCAGAATAGAAAAGCGAAATAACGCAAATTAAATGGAGAGCTAGGAGACTATTGCAAATTAAGATTCAAATTTTGATTTGCATATCTCTTTATACTTATACAAACGCATACAGAAGCATATACTCTTTTTCCCTATATATGTATATATATAAGACTATTATTTGAATTCAATGATCTTAACTATAACAATTTCGTTTATGTTAATTAAATAATGTACAATGTTTAGCTTTCTGACATTTCTAATTTATTTTCTAAGTTTCGTTCTAAACCCAATATTTTGAGCAGAATAGGTAAAAATAAGGATCTTAATTTTCGGCAATTATTGCGCCTCAGTCGGGGGCAGAACATGCGCTACTGTAATAAATTGGGCTAGCGTTAAACAGTTATCAGCTGCAAGTTATATTTCTATATAGTCGCAGTAAGGAACTGGAGAAATATATGAAACTCTCTATAGCAACCTTTCTTAAATGTTAGTAGTATTTCTTGGATCATAATTAAACGTTAGATATAAGCGTCACATTTTTAAGGTGATTCCCTGCACATAAAATCAAAACTGTTTTGGATCAGCAGGTTTCAAAATAAGAGAGGTTTACCTCAACATTACGATGTAAATATTTTTATATTAATGAACTTAGTTAACTTCTTTGTTTGCCTGTCCATTCAATTCTACTTTCCTCAATTCTCAACCAGAATAACCACGCATTATGACCTCTAATAGTTCAACCGGGTAATATTGAAATTTAGCTAATGGGCTGTTGCACGGCCATTTACGTAATTTCCCTAAGTGTTGAAATTCTCACTGACAACCACGTGATTTGCCCATGCGCGCAGCAAAAAACTTTGAGAACTCGTGATGGACGTTTGAGTGATGCATGTAATCTTTCTCTTCTGTGTTATATATATGTAAGATAAAAATGTATGAATCATAATTGTAATATAACTATAAACATTAATTCTTCCTCTCTATTCTAAAATCGTAATAACTTATCTGCATTGCGTCATTTAAATTAATCATGCGCTCTTACGTAACCGTTAATACCAGATGCCTCTTGACGACCAATCACCGAATTGTAAACCAAAACTTTTCTCTTCGCGTGCTTCCATCCTTCATAACTACGCACTTCAGCTTTTTCAACAGCTCAAAAATTGTTACATTCGTGTGAATCTAACTCAGGAACTAAATCATTTAATATGCTGAGGATTCTATAGTTTTCATTTCAACTTTGGTTAAAATTTCTGTAATTTGTTTTGAGAAAATCTGAAATTCTTGTTCATTAATTTTTCTAATTTTTCATAATTATGTGTGAGCAAATTAAGTAATTAATTTTAAGCTATTTAAATTATTCATAGGGAAGGATATTAAGATAAGTTTTTATGTTTTTTAAATTTTGTTGAGAATTTTGAATACGAATTTTATAATTATTCTAAAAATAAAGATGTTAAAAATAAGTGAAATTAGTACAGATAAGTAATATGAAATTATGGTAAATGCATGTTAAAATTTATGGGTTATTGTGTGTTAAGTATAGTATGCTGAGGGTGTACTGGTTCCTTCAACAGAGGCCTGTAATTACCTCTGTACAGTTGTTCCTTTTACCCTCTTCATGCAAGATAATGTTGGAGGCTCTCATTTTATGAATGCATGTAAAATTTTTATATTATTATTATTATTATTATATTTTTTTATTACGGAATGTATTAGTGCAGTTCTCAAAGGCCAGTTACCTTAATGCAAGGAACGGAGGCCTTTTCAAGTAACTGTCTAGGCACCCTGGGCCACCAGTGCAGAGAACACTCTGGTTATCTCAAGAGGACAGCCCTATTGATGGATATGTTTGTTTAGAAGTATTGTGAGCCTTCCAGTTTGGTAAAATCAGGAATTGTAAATGAAAGATGATAACGGTGAAACCATAAATTCCGAAAATCTTAATCCTATTATTTATGATGTTAAATTATAATTTATCAGTATAGAAATAAGTATCATAAATATTTATGTGCATTACATTTAATTATAAGTAATGATTATGTAAAAGTTTTTGTGATATTCTGTAATAACAAGAACCTTCCCTGAAGAAATATGATTATATGAATTCTCAAACAAAAAGACTTTTGGACTGAAATGCTGAAAAATTCAATAGGACTCTAAAAATTCAACTCTTTCTCTTTAAAAAGGCTTCTCTGTCGCTACGCCTTTTTCTTTTTGAAGGGGGGAAATATGTAAGATAAAAATGTATGAATCAGAATTATAATATAACTATAAACATTAATTCTTCCTCTCTATTCTAAAATCGTAATAACTTATCTGCATTGCGTCATTCAAATTAATCATGCGATCTTCCGTAACCGTTAATACCAGATGCCTCTTGGCGACCAATCACCGTATTCTAAACCAAAACTTTTCTCTTCGCGTGCTTCCATCCTTCATAACTATGCCCTTCAGCTTTTGCTCTCTACTGTGGTAAGATGTAATTTCGCTGGCTTGCTTTCTATCTCAACAATATCAAAAATGTAAATCTTCTGTGGAAAGGCACGACTAGAGTGTCAAGTCATCTGTGGCCACATAATGTCAATTGGAAATAAAAATGGAATTAAAACTGCCTCGACTGCCAAGTTCTTTAAATACTACGCAATCAAAATTCTTCTTCAATATGGATCTAATCACGCATCGACACTGCTCCGGCTTTTCCTTGTGCTTTTAATATTACATATATATTTTAGTTTAGTGATGTGATTTGTAAATTAAATAACATATTATCCTAAAAGCCTCTCTTTTTGCATAGGTTGTACCTTTGATGTGTGAAATTAATAAAAACATTCCTGGATACGCCTTTAAATCGAGAAAGAAGATGACTAAAAGGTAAGCCTTTTTACCTTTATTTTCTAAGAATGATTATGTTGTTAATCATAACATGAACATTACACTAAGTATAATTTGAATCCGATGCATGTTCTGGAAATAAAGCTACTGTTGGCTCTTCCTTACATTATACATGCTTGAACAAAATACCTTTTGTACAGCGCCATTGTTGATATTTGATTATGCAAATAATATCATGCTGGCGCTGTATATATAGGTGTTTCGTGACACATCAGTTCAGCTGAAATGCCTTATGTCTAGACCCACATTTGAAACTTAAGTATTGAAATAGTTTCGCTGTGGCTACTAGGCAGAAGACATTTTAGAAAAATCAACAATCAAGTACCCTGGATCGAGAGGACAGAAACTCGCTGGTATTTGTCACCAAACTTGTGTTGGACTTTTAAAGGTAAAATTTAGAGAGCTGCAAATTCCTAAATTTAGAGAGAGTATTTGATATCCTTTCTTGAAATCTGAAATTCTTGTTCATTAATTTTTCTAATTTTTCATAATTATGTGTGAGCAAATTAAGTAATTAATTTTAAGCTATTTAAATTATTCAAAGGGAAAGATATTAAGATAAGTTTTTATGTTTTTTAAATTTTGTTGAGAATTTTGAATACGAATTTTATAATTATTCTAAAAATAAAGATGTTAAAAATAAGTGAAATTAGTACAGATAAGTAATATGAAATTATGGTAAATGCATGTTAAAATTTATGGGTTATTGTGTGTTAAGTATAGTATGCTGAGGGTGTACTGGTTCCTTCAACAGAGGCCTGTAATTACCTCTGTACAGTTGTTCCTTTTACCCTCTTCATGACAGATAATGTTGGAGGCTCTCATTTTATGAATGCATGTAAAATTTTTATATTATTATTATTATTATATTTTTTTATTACGGAATATATTAGTGCAGTTCTCAAAGGCCAGTTACCTTAATGCAAGGAACGGAGGCCTTTTCAAGTAACTGTCTAGGCACCCTGGGCCACCAGTGCAGAGAACACACTGCTTATCTCAAGAGGACAGCCCTATTGATGGATATGTTAGTTTAGAAGTATTGTGAAGCTTCCAGTTTGGTAAAATCAGGAATTGTAAATGAAAGATGATAACGGTGAAACCATAAATTCCGAAAATCTTAATCCTATTATTTATGATGTTAAATTATAATTTATCAGTATAGAAATAAGTATCATAAATATTTATGTGCATTACATTTAATTATAAGTAATGATTATGTAAAAGTTTTTGTGATATTCTGTAATAACAAGAACCTTCCCTGAAGAAATATGATTATATGAATTCTCAAACAAAAAGACTTTTGGACTGAAATGCTGAAAAATTCAATAGGACTCTAAAAATTCAACTCTTTCTCTTTAAAAAGGCTTCTCTGTCGCTACGCCTTTTTCTTTTTGAAGGGGGGAAATATGTAAGATAAAAATGTATGAATCAGAATTATAATATAACTATAAACATTAATTCTTCCTCTCTATTCTAAAATCGTAATAACTTATCTGCATTGCGTCATTCAAATTAATCATGCGATCTTCCGTAACCGTTAATACCAGATGCCTCTTGGCGACCAATCACCGTATTCTAAACCAAAACTTTTCTCTTCGCGTGCTTCCATCCTTCATAACTATGCCCTTCAGCTTTTGCTCTCTACTGTGGTAAGATGTAATTTCGCTGGCTTGCTTTCTATCTCAACAATATCAAAAATGTAAATCTTCTGTGGAAAGGCACGACTAGAGTGTCAAGTCATCTGTGGCCACATAATGTCAATTGGAAATAAAAATGGAATTAAAACTGCCTCGACTGCCAAGTTCTTTAAATACTACGCAATCAAAATTCTTCTTCAATATGGATCTAATCACGCATCGACACTGCTCCGGCTTTTCCTTGTGCTTTTAATATTACATATATATTTTAGTTTAGTGATGTGATTTGTAAATTAAATAACATATTATCCTAAAAGCCTCTCTTTTTGCATAGGTTGTACCTTTGATGTGTGAAATTAATAAAAACATTCCTGGATACGCCTTTAAATCGAGAAAGAAGATGACTAAAAGGTAAGCCTTTTTACCTTTATTTTCTAAGAATGATTATGTTGTTAATCATAACATGAACATTACACTAAGTATAATTTGAATCCGATGCATGTTCTGGAAATAAAGCTACTGTTGGCTCTTCCTTACATTATACATGCTTGAACAAAATACCTTTTGTACAGCGCCATTGTTGATATTTGATTATGCAAATAATATCATGCTGGCGCTGTATATATAGGTGTTTCGTGACACATCAGTTCAGCTGAAATGCCTTATGTCTAGACCCACATTTGAAACTTAAGTATTGAAATAGTTTCGCTGTGGCTACTAGGCAGAAGACATTTTAGAAAAATCAACAATCAAGTACCCTGGATCGAGAGGACAGAAACTCGCTGGTATTTGTCACCAAACTTGTGTTGGACTTTTAAAGGTAAAATTTAGAGAGCTGCAAATTCCTAAATTTAGAGAGAGTATTTGATATCCTTTCTTGAAATCTGAAATTCTTGTTCATTAATTTTTCTAATTTTTCATAATTATGTGTGAGCAAATTAAGTAATTAATTTTAAGCTATTTAAATTATTCAAAGGGAAAGATATTAAGATAAGTTTTTATGTTTTTTAAATTTTGTTGAGAATTTTGAATACGAATTTTATAATTATTCTAAAAATAAAGATGTTAAAAATAAGTGAAATTAGTACAGATAAGTAATATGAAATTATGGTAAATGCATGTTAAAATTTATGGGTTATTGTGTGTTAAGTATAGTATGCTGAGGGTGTACTGGTTCCTTCAACAGAGGCCTGTAATTACCTCTGTACAGTTGTTCCTTTTACCCTCTTCATGACAGATAATGTTGGAGGCTCTCATTTTATGAATGCATGTAAAATTTTTATATTATTATTATTATTATATTTTTTTATTACGGAATATATTAGTGCAGTTCTCAAAGGCCAGTTACCTTAATGCAAGGAACGGAGGCCTTTTCAAGTAACTGTCTAGGCACCCTGGGCCACCAGTGCAGAGAACACACTGCTTATCTCAAGAGGACAGCCCTATTGATGGATATGTTAGTTTAGAAGTATTGTGAAGCTTCCAGTTTGGTAAAATCAGGAATTGTAAATGAAAGATGATAACGGTGAAACCATAAATTCCGAAAATCTTAATCCTATTATTTATGATGTTAAATTATAATTTATCAGTATAGAAATAAGTATCATAAATATTTATGTGCATTACATTTAATTATAAGTAATGATTATGTAAAAGTTTTTGTGATATTCTGTAATAACAAGAACCTTCCCTGAAGAAATATGATTATATGAATTCTCAAACAAAAAGACTTTTGGACTGAAATGCTGAAAAATTCAATAGGACTCTAAAAATTAAAAATTTATTTTAAAAAAATGGATATTTATAAATTATACTTTACAGGACAAAAATTTTATGATTTATTTATTTTTATTTATTTTTTTTTTTTTACATTTGCTAGTGTTTTAACTCTTTCTCTTTAAAAAGGCTTCTCTGTCGCTACGCCTTTTTCTTTTTGAAGGGGGGAAATATGTAAGATAAAAATGTATGAATCAGAATTATAATATAACTATAAACATTAATTCTTCCTCTCTATTCTAAAATCGTAATAACTTATCTGCATTGCGTCATTCAAATTAATCATGCGATCTTCCGTAACCGTTAATACCAGATGCCTCTTGGCGACCAATCACCGAATTCTAAACCAAAACTTTTCTCTTCGCGTGCTTAAATCCTTCATAACTTTCCCCTTCAGCTTTTGCTCTCTACTGTGGTAAGATGTAATTTCGCTGGCTTGCTTTCTGTCTCAACAATATCAAAAATGTAAATCTTCTGTGGAAAGGCACGACTAGAGTGCCAAGTCATCTGTGGCCACATAATGTCAATTGGAAATAAAAATGGAATTAAAACTGCCTCGACTGCCAAGTTCTTTAAATACTACGCAATCAAAATTCTTCTTCAATATGTATCTAATCACGCATCGACACTGCTCCGGCTTTTCCTTGTGCTTTTAGTATTACATATATATTTTAGTTTAGTGATGTGATTTGTAAATTAAATATCATATTATCCTAAAAGCCTCTCTTTTTGCATAGGTTGTACCTTTGATGTGTGAAATTAATAAAAACATTCCTGGATACGCCTTTAAATCGAGAAAGAAGATGACTAAAAGGTAAACCTTTTTACCTTTATTTTCTAAGAATGATTATGTTGTTAATCATAACATGAACATTACACTAAGTATAATTTGAATCCGATGCATGTTCTGGAAATAAAGCTACTGTTGGCTCTTCCTTACGTTATACATGCTTGAACAAAATACCTTTTGTACAGCGCCATTGTTGATATTTGATTATGCAAATAATATCATGCTGGCGCTGTATATATAGGTGTTTCGTGACACATCAGTTCAGCTGAAATGCCTTGTGTCTAGACCCACATTTGAAACTTAAGTATTGAAATAGTTTCGCTGTGGCTACTAGGCAGAAGACATTTTAGAAAAATCAACAATCAAGTACCCTGGATCGAGAGGACAGAAACTCGCTGGTATTTGTCACCAAACTTGTGTTGGACTTTTAAAGGTAAAATTTAGATATCTGCAAATTCCTAAATTTAGAGAGAGTATTTGATATCCTTTATTGAACGTTAGACAAGTTATCTTCTCTGCTGAAAGAAATGAAAAGTAATCGACTTCGGCCAAACTGCATCAGCTTTGCGAACACTTAGACCGGAGCGAAGGCTTAGTTAGGAGCGCATTCATTTCACCAGAGAATTGCAATTGAAAGACTTTTTTGCGTTAACCCCAAGCTGCGAAAATTATTACAGTTACATTTTTCAGTCAATTTATCTGTCTGGTTAATGTAATATGTTTATTTTTAAATTTCCCTTTGAGTGTGTGATTTACATTTTCAGAAGAAGGAATGATAAGTAGTCTGACTACCTTTACGGTTCTTGAAATTTTGAAGTAATGTAAAAGTGCATAATGTAATATAAATAAAGGTGTGTTTCTTTAATATACGCCAAATCTTTTTAGCTTAAACAGAAGATCATGAAACTTCTTTCATTAAAAATTTGAGTATGTCAAGCTTAAAAATTATTCCTTATAAAATTCAAAAATTGAATTCTAAAGTAAATTTATATGTTAATGAATCCAAGTAAATTCTTTACTTGCCTGACATTAACTTTTCTCAGTTCTTAACCAGAATAACTACGTAATTTAACCTATTAACTAGTAATAGTTTAACAGCGTAATATTCAAATCCAGCGAATGGGTTAGTTCCACGGCCATTTACGGGGTCTCCCTATGTATATTTGATCGATGCATGCTATGCATAAAGAACTATTGTTTTCTCTTCTTTATGTTATTGAATACCTTTTGCTCCGCATCATGTTTAATATTTGATTATACAAATAATACCCTACTGTCACGGTATAGCTAAAATGTTTATATCTAGACCTTATGACCCCTATGAATCTATCTAGACCCCTCTGAATTTGAAACTTCAATATTCAAATAATTTAGGTCTAGAAGATGTTTTAGAAATTCAACGATTAAGAAGGCATAAGCATACTGAGATTTGCCAGAAGATTGCCCTTACCTTGTGTTCGCATTTTAAAGGTACTGTTTTGCGTTACCCGCAAGCTGCAAAGATTATTTCAGTTACCTTTCTCAATTTGTTTAACTGTGAGCTTGATAAAATATGTTTATTTTTAGATTTGGCTTTGAGTTTGTTATGTACATTTTAAGAACAGAAGGAATGTTAAATGTTCTGATTGTCTTTCGAGTTCGAGTAATTTGATATTTTTAAGAAATTCAGAATGGTATAATGGAATTTAAATAAAGGTATGTTTTCTTAATATATGGTTTCACCAGTGGTCGAGAGGTAAAGTCGCTGAACAGTTGTAGTTCGGTCCGAGGTTCGAATCCCGCGAACGGGCTGGCTGCATGGATGTTTTCGTGGTTTTCCCCATATGTAACGTGTATACGAGCCAGTTTCCCTTAGAAAGGTCCTCCACGAAGGCATCCCGCCCTTAGGCAGATAGCCTTCGAGGCTTTGCCGTAATTAAATAACCTAACCTTAATGTACGTCAATCGTTTTTAATCTAAAAAGGAGATCATTAAAATTTATTCTTTCATTCAGAATTTGGGATACTTAAACAGAGAAGATAAGGTAGAAGAGAAGTAAGATATATAATCTATCAATGGATTAACATTATATCATAATTATAAGAAATATGTGTATATTATAAAGATATCTATGTTTATTAACTTGCACTTTTACATTTATAAGCATATTTAATTGTCTCGATATCTTGTGTACTTTATATAATATGTAAAATAAGATCTTTCTGTTACTAGCCCCTATGATTTTGGACAATTTCAGTCTTTCATGGAAGTGATCTTTGAGAACATGCATCATAGTTATACAAGCCCAAAAGCGTTGTTTAATTCTGATGTTTAAATATACGCAGAAAGTTCAGAGATGGTAGCTTATGAACATTGTGACAGGTTTCATTGCATCTTAAATGTAACTTATTAAATGAGAAACATACCTACTTTCTCGTTGAAAGGAAAAAAAATAAAATATTTCTCATATAGAAAAATGGAATAATTTTGGAATTATGAAGCTGGTTCATAAATTATATATAGTGTATATTTTTCTAGTACTTTAAAATGTTGCATATGAACTCAAACACAGTTTACACTAACATGAATTAGAAGACTCTGTTCATACGCATATTAAATGTTATTACAGATTGTATACTAAACTTTCTTTCAACTCAACGACGCGGATAGAGTAGAAAACGTGTTCTGTCATCGACGATCCTTAATCGTCCAGAAGTATTTGTGTGAAAAATGATTTCTGTGTAGTGACATTTCAACCTAAAATCCAGCGAACAGTCTGGCCTCGTGGCTATTTATGTGGCTTATATATGTTTGATATGGAAAACAGTTATAATCTCAGAATGGAATTGTTGTTCGCTCTTCGTTACGTTACGGATGCTTCAACAAATTATCATTTGTTCTTCATAATTTTTGGCAGTTTGAATACGGAAATGATGCCAGAATTTATTTCACAAACTATTTAGGTCTTTTTGGAACATCAGAAGTTAACTGGAATGCCTTTTATCTAGACCCATACTTGAAACCTGAGTATTCAAATAGTTTCAGTTTGGTTGTCTAGATAGAAGGTATTTTAGAAAAATCCTCAAGCCAGGATCAAGAATGGAGAAGACTGAAATCATCCAGGATCAGGAATGGAGAAGCGTGGTGGAATTTGTCAGCACAGATTCCATACTTTGTGCTTGCCTCTTTAAGTGTAAATAAGCGTAAAATTCTTCAGCTTAGGGAAATAGCTTTTGACAGCTCCTGCTGATCATTAAAGTGTTTCTCTTCCCTGCTGATTGAAATAAAATGTTATATGTTTGATATGGAAAACAGTTATAATCTCATAATGGAATTGTTGTTTGCTCTTCGTTACGTTACGGATGCTTCAAGAAATTATCATTTGTTCTTCATAATGTTTGGCAGTTTGAATGTGGAAATGATGCCAGAATTTATTTCACAAACTATTTAGGTCTTTTTGAAACATCAGAAGTTAACTGAAATGCCTTTTATCTAGACCCATACTTGAAACCTGAGTATTCAAATAGTTTCAGTTTGGTTGTCTAGATAGAAGGTATTTTAGAAAAATCCTCAAGCCAGGATCAAGAATGGAGAAGACTGAAATCATCCAGGATCAGGAATGGCCTCTTTAAGTGTAAATAAGCGTAAAATTCTTCAGCTTAGGGAAATAGCTTTTGACAGCTCCTGCTGATCATTAAAGTGTTTCTCTTCCCTGCTGATTGAAATAAAATGTTATATGTTTGATATGGAAAACAGTTATAATCTCATAATGGAATTGTTGTTTGCTCTTCGTTACGTTACGGATGCTTCAAGAAATTATCATTTGTTCTTCATAATGTTTGGCAGTTTGAATGTGGAAATGATGCCAGAATTTATTTCACAAACTATTTAGGTCTTTTTGAAACATCAGAAGTTAACTGAAATGCCTTTTATCTAGACCCATACTTGAAACTTGAGTTCTTAAATAGTTTCAGTTTGGCTGGCTAGATAGAAGGTGTTTTAGAAAACTCATCAAGCTGTAAAAGTTTTTGGCAGTCCGAATATGGAAATGATGCCAGAATTTCACAAAATATTTAGGTCTTTTTTTGGAATATCAGAAGTTAACTGAAATGTTTTTTTATCTAGACCCACACTTGAAGCCTGAGTATTCAAATAGTTTCAGTTTGGTTGTCTAGATAGAAGGTATTTTAGAAAAATCCTCAAGCTAGAATCAAGAATGGAGAAGACTGAAATCATCCAGGATCAGGAATGGAGAAGCGTGGTGGAATTTGTCAGCACAGCTGGCCTCTTTAAGTGTAAATAAGCGTAAAATTCTTCAGTTTAGGGAAATAGCTTTTGACAGCTCCTGCTGATCATTAAAGTGTTTCTTTTCCCTGCTGATTGAAATAAAATGTTATCGGCATAAACCTTGGCAAGCCGTATTTAGTTCTGGAATACTTTTGTTACGAGTCAAGGCACAGTCAGTCATATTTTCACTTGCTTGTTGCCATGCAGTTTAATTTCAAGAATTGATTTAAATTGTCTGCAAAATGGGATGGTATTTTCTATTATAACTGTAATGTTTTGGCCTCGTCGGTGATTGCGGTCATTTGTACCCAGAGGGCGCACCGCACAAAGAGTTAGATAGAAGGTGTTTTAGAAAACTCATCAAGCTGTAAAAGTTTTTGGCAGTCCGAATATGGAAATGATGCCAGAATTTCACAAAATATTTAGATCTTTTTTTGGAATATCAGAAGTTAACTGAAATGTTTTTTTTATCTAGACCCATACTTGCGTTATAGAACGTAAGGGGAGCCGACGCGCCAAAATGTCGGGCGGGTATTACTGCTAATTGAGGTAATTGCATCGTATCTGTCAGGTGGCAGAAAACTTGTATGATGCATCAATTTACATGCCAGGTGGCAGAATATGTGTATCATGTACATGCCAGGAGGCATAACACTTGTAAACATGCCAGGTGGCATACGACTTGTACATAAATTGTAAATAAATGTACAGTAAAATATCTTGGTGCAATAGATCAAGGAACACGCATCAACAACCTTCTGATCATTTGGATACGTACATGTGAGTTTGTGTAACTCTCAGGATGACGTAATAGGTTTAATTTAAACTTCATTTTCAGTTTATGATCTCCAGTTTTATAGGCAGATGGGACAATAGAGGACTGCTTTCACGGTTAGAAGAGCTTCAGTTTTTGACATAATATAGGATTTTATAATTTAATTAGCAATATGGTTATGTTTTCTTAGTATACCTTATATCCTGGTACTTTAAATAAGATATGTAAACTTTCCAACTAACTAACATTATGAAAAATAAAGGGGCCATTAGATTTAAATGTATTGTGATTTACTGTCACAATCTTTAGTGTATATTATGTGCAATGATAATTATCTTCCCAGTATTATCACACATGATTTTGGACAGTTATAGTCTTTCTCGGAACCTGGGTGAATGAAGCAGAAATACCATTATTAAAGTATGTTCTCAAAAGTATGCAAAACGTTTCCTTGGTGGTCGGTCGCCTTTGTAATATTGCGACAAGTGTCATTGTGCTTTATTTAAACAAAATTCATTTGCTGCATTGTTGTTGAAATTTTTAAAAAATAGAACACTTTCTGAGCATATAAACTCTTTGAATTTGCAAACAGTATTTTAAAGACTTAAATTTTTCAGTCAATTAAAATCTTATTTTTCATATAAAATAATTTAATAATGATGAAACTAAGACCTTGTATAAAATGTTTCATGTAATGTAATTTTACTACATTAAAATGTATCATATTTTACCACAGTTGTAACCTTAAACTCATTGTACACTGACATGATACATGGGATGCTGCTCATAACAACATTTATTGTAATTACATTTTGTCTCAAACTGCTATCAACTTTCTCATGCAAGAGTGAGAAAAGGATTTTCTCATGAATTTCCCTTAAACATCCAGAAGTGATTAAGTGGATACGATTTTAGTTCAACCAGATAATATTCAAATTTTCAATTCCGACCAACGGGCGGGCTGCATATCCATTTAAATGGCTTCCTTATGCATATTAGGGATCCGATGAATGTTCTGGAAACTGAAATGTGTTTTTCTCTTTGATACAGTATGTATGCTTGAACAAAATAACTTGCTCCGACCCACGTTTAGAATTTGACTCTACAAATAGCGATATAGTGACACAGATTAATGAGATGTTTTTGTAGAACATCAGCATATTATTTTTAACTTGTGTTGGTGTTTTCATGTTAAACCATAAATATGCGCAAAGATATAGACATTAGAGACTTTGTCCTGACCGTTACTCTATTTCATTTTCTTCTTTTTTGAATTTTTTCCCCTTTAACCATTGTCATCGGCATTTGCTTCGCAAATTCCTCAGCCCCGAGCCAAAGCTTAGTTTGTCGCTTTTTCATTTTTATTTCGAATTAAATTTGATTTAAGCTATGGTTATGAATTTTCAGCAAGCTACGAATATTATTTCTGTTATATTTTTGAGTTTGTGTAACTGTCGAGATTAAGTTATCTGTTCATTACAAATCTTTACTTTTAGTTTATGTAACTGTCGGGTTCAAGTTATTTGATCATTAATAGATCTTTACTTTGAGCATGTGATCACTTTAGTTAGAAGCAAACGGGGCGACAGTTTTTATATTATATTATAGTAGAACAAAATGTAACATGGTAGAAGCAGGTTTTTCGAATGTTGTTTTCAAATACTTATATACTAATGTGACAGTATATGATAAAATAAAATTTGTTTTTTTTTTACGGTATAGAAATTAAACAATTTAACTTAAATGTTATTACGTTTGACTATAATTTCACATTAACGTAAGTATGTGATATGTACAAAAAATCGATTTTCTATATCCACATATTTCATCATGCCTGGCACTCACTCATTATAGAAATGAAGAGTGATTAAAATTGTCTTATCCACTTAAGTGTTTGATTATATTCATATTGAAAATTGTGTAGCCATTTATACGTTGAGTAAACTTTTTATGTCCCTTCTATACACTCTCATTTCAGTTTATCATAAGTTAGTAACCGAACGTATATTTCGGATATTTAAATGATTTTTTTTTTCAAATTCAAGATAATAAAGGAAAATTTCATTTAGCATTCCATTTATTTTATGCAAATCTTATGTATAGTTTTGCTAATTGTTTCAAGAGTTAGAAGAATTTCGTATTTTTGTGTAATGAAAGTTAAAACTCCGATCAAACATGCACTAAGCCAGCGGTTTTGAACTTTTTCACTAACGCGTACCATCTAAACAAAAATTGAAAACCTGTAGTACCACCACTACGAAGTACTAATACCACCACCACTCTTGAACAAAGCTCAGATCACAAAAATTTACGATTGTTAGAGAAAAACCTCAATCAGAATGTTCAGGTTTCAGTTTTTGAATTTAATAGTTAAAAATACTTTGCTTCTTTGCGTACCACCTATTTTTCTCTTGCGTACCACCGGTTGAGAACCCCTGCTCTCAGCTATTAAATGGGTGCGATGAATGTAAATTGAGCCGTTCAGTTAGTTCAGTTAGTTTTAATCATCGGCTCTTCTCAGAAATATCGCATGTAAGCTGCAATTGCTGTCACGTTTTAAGAGGAATGAATTATTTTACGTAATAAATCTTTGAACATTTAAACTATTAATTAATTTTGATTGTTTCTGAAATTTTAAACTTATTTTGTTCTACTCAAGTGCAGTAATATTTTTAACCATTTGTCAAATTCTAGTTACATTGACCGTTAGGCCATTAAACTCCTTGCGCTTTGCAAATAGCGCTGAAATCTACAAGAAAAATTTGTCTGTGCTTCACACTCGTCCAAATGTTCCGCCAACATTGGCCGTCCACTATTACATAAAACCCACAACGGTGAATCAGCTAGTTTAGTGCGAAATAAATGAATGATATTTTTAAACATAAAATTCATGATGCATGATAATTTTGTAGAAAATTTAAACTCCTAAAATTCTTTACTTGAAGTATGTTCATGAATATCAGTACCAATTTTGAAGTTAAAATGTTTCATGGCATCTGTGAATTATAGAATATCTTAAAAAGCTTTTAAATTCACAACTGTGTTAATGCTGGAAGTCAATATTTAATGATTTTCGTAAAACGAAATCATATAATTAAATCGCATTTTCAGATATAATATGAAGGTCGCGGTAGTAAATAGATTTTAAGAAGGAAATTCTAATCGATATTTACGTTAGATATGATTGAGACCTTGTTTTAGAAGATAGTCCAAGAATTAGATATAAAACAGGGATCAAATACTGAACCTCTTAACCTGATTGAAGTAAATATTTAACGTACATTAATTTAATATAATAATGTCTTACGTTATATTCATACACATAATTATAGGAGTGAACGAATTTTGTCCATCAAGAGTTCTAAAATAAAATGAACACTTAATTATACATATGTATAATAATTTAAAAGATATTGACCCGGATTATGTAGAACACGATTGTATAGCTGGGTGCAATGAGAAGATTCTTGAATCATTGCCCTTTAATGTACCTTTATATTAATTTCAGAGCAGACACACATTATTTGGCTTATTAAGCGTGCCTTATTTAGAACAAATACATCGGTATATTTAAAAATTTTGAAATATATTTAAAGAAAGAAGAAGCATCAAGCAAGCTGCCAGATGAAACGCGTAAAAGATAATGCGACCAAACTAAGATAATAACTTCGTAGAAAATTATTTAGTTTTGTTTAAACGGTACTTCTTTATTATAGCGGAATCCGAGATTGAATCGCCAGTCAACAGAGATATTTCGGCAAAATCTGGCTGCGTGTTCTTATGCCTTGCTATGTAACTGCATATTAGAACCTGCTGCTTATTCTTATACCTCGCTACGTCGTCATATATTAGCACCGTGTTGCATTTTTGCTGTCGCCGTGTGCTGCGTGTTCTTATATTATTAATTTTTGATGAGTTTTTCGAATTCACGTTATTTATGTTATTTATTTAAAATATATTCATTGCTAGTTTTGTGAATATAACGTTAACAATCTTTAATTTACCAAGTAATGCGGTGGAAGCCATACCAGTTTTTTAAGAAAGAGGTCTTTTGCCTGACGAACGAGTATGCGAAAATGGCCACAACATGAAACTTTATTTTAACGACGAAATCATTTGGAGATTGCAACGTTAAAAACTGCAAAAAAATAGCCTCCGGGTTGGAGATTGGCTCAGCGGTTTCAGAATATCGTTCGTCACTGCTATTAGATTTATAAATTCTTGGACAGAGAAACTGACATCCATGAAATAGTTAACAAACAGCTTAATATGTATAAAAGTGCTGCAGTTAACTGGAAATATTACATGCGATAAAATAATAATAATAAGGATTCTTCAAAATATTCGTAGGAAACGATATACGAGTAATTTTGTTATCGTTATATATTCTGTTGTTTATTTTTACATTTCCAATTCACGAGTTTGTCGAAATTGTAGATGCGCAATTAAAAAATCACCAAATAAGTTTTAGGGCCGCTATAACAAAGGAGTACCGTTTAAACATTATTTAGGTTGTTTAACTTGAACTGCCCGTTCCCGAATTTGAAATTACACTCATGTCCATAAATTAAGGATAATTCGGAGTCACGAGGAAATCGAACTCTAAAATAAATATATCACCTGTGAAATCACTACACACATCTTCAAGAATCATATGCAAATTTCAGGAAGTAACCAGGTGACACCGACGGTACGTCACAATGACGAGAGTGTAAGAGAGTGATATATAAGAAATACAGGCAAAGAAGTAAAATTGTTAGCAGGCGCTTTATAAGCATTTCAGTACAATAACCGAATAGTTATGACACAAAGGACGCATTTGTATGATTTTGTACGTGGTAGAATTTTCGGCCGTCTGGATTGTGGGTGTACCCAACTGGAAGTATCAGACGAACTTGGAATTGCCTAGAGTGTCATCTCCAGGCTTTGGTAACGATTCCGAGATGATGGTAATGTGAGTAGACGTTACAGCACAGGTCGCCCCAGAGTTACAACGCTGAATGAGGACCGGTATTTGGCAGTTACTGCCAAAAGAAACAGGCGGAGAACAGCCTCAGACCTGTGTCGTCAGCTCTCTTCAGCCACTGGTACGACAATTTCAAGGCAGACCGTGTACAGACGCTTAGAGCAGATTGGTTTATATGCTCGTAGACCTGTCAGATGCGTTCCACTTACTGCAACTCACTGTCGCCTGCGGTTAGCCTGAAGTAGAGAGTATACATTGTGGACACCGCAACAGTGGGCTTGTGTGATGTTTTCCGACGAGTCTAGGTTTAGCTTGGAGTCTGATTCTCGTCGGACTTTCATATGGAGAGCTCCAGGTACCCGTTACCACAAAGTGAAAACATCATTGAACGACACCGTTACGGTGGTGCAGGAGTGCTCGTTTGGGGTGGAATTATTCTGGGTTCCAGAACTGACCTGCATGTTCAGATTGGAAGCATGACAAGCCAAATCTATCGGAATGTCATTCTAGAACAACATGTAAGTTTGTTTCGGGGCGCCATGGGCGCACAATTTGTGTTTATGCATGCCAACGCCCGTCCTCACCGTGCAAACATCATAAGCGAATGCCTTCAATCGGAGGATATCACCCGTATGGACTGGCTAGCATTCTCACCGGACTTGAATCCAGTAGAGCACGTGTGGGACATGCATGGCCGACGAGTTGCAGCCCATCAACTTCCTCCTACATGTCTACCGGAACTTCGGAGAGCATTGCTTTTTGAGTGGTGTAATATACCCCAAGATCAGATCGATAATTTGATACTCAGCATGCCTAGGCGTTGTACGGACTGTGTTGCATCGTCTGGGAGACATACAATGTATTGACAATCATACCAACCATGTAATATTGTTTTTTTAAATAGGTTTTTTTTTTTGTAATTTGCTCCAGGGAGAAAAATCGATAATTGTTTTAATAATATCAAACATATAGCATCGTTTTTTGCTGTTTACCTTTTGTTTAATAAATAAGCTTTACAAATAAGTCAAATTTGTTTTGCTTCTAACTCTTCCTTTGCCTGATTTTGCATTATCCTTAATTTATGGACATGAGTGTATTAGCTAATGCATTATGTAAATGATTAGCTTTACGTGAAATTTATGTGAGGAAGGATAATTTTGAAATGGTGCTGTTTTAGAAAGATTTATCATAAGCAATGACTGCTTTCAGGACGGAAAGCAGAAATAAATAATTTAAACTAAGAGTTAACAGGCTATTCACAATTATTGTTGAAATTTTGATTAACATATTTACTTACACAAACACATACAGAGACATAAACTGCTGTATTTATACACACACAGACATATATATATATATATATATATATATATATGATATGTAAATAATTTGATCATTTAAGTTCAATAATCTTAATTACAACAATTCCGTTTGTGTTAATTAAATACTTTACAATGTGTTTCTTTCTGATGTTCCTTATTCAGTCTCTGTATTTCATTCTAAACGCAGCATTTTGAGCAAATGGGTGAAAATATAACCTAATTTTCAGCAATTGTTGCGCTGCAGATTAGGTAAAGAATATGCGCTACTGCGATAAACTGGACTCGAGTTATACACTTATCATGTGCCAGTTACGTATGTATTAGTATATAAGTAAGGAATTACAGAAAAATACGTAATGTGAAATACTTCATAGCAACCTCTCTTAAATGTTAATAGCAGTGCTAGTTACATATCTATTAGTATAAGTAAGGAATTACAAAAAAATACGAAATATGAAACACTTCATAGAAACCTCTCTTTAATGTTAATAACATTTCTTGGATCATAACTAATCGTTAGATAAAAGCATCACATTTTTAAGGTATATTATGGAGAGAAAATCGTTCTCTGCAGAGAAAATCAAAATTGCTCTGAAACCATCAATTGCAAATATAGGGAGATTTAACTCAACATTACGATGTAAAATAAATTGCTTAAATTACGTACGTACGTTTCATTATTATATTTAAAAAATAATGAAGTAAGGCTTTTGTTTTAATAGATCCAGTTAAATTCTTTGCTTGCGTGTACATTTAGTTCTTTTTTCCTCAGTTCTCAGTCATACTGACCGCATCACTATTTAGAGGCAACCAGATGCTACCACTAAATAGGGTTAGTCCAACCGAGATGTAATAAAATCCAGCAAACGGCTGGTTACACGGCCACTTGAGTTGTCTCCCTATGTATAATTCTGATCCCACGCATGTTCTGGAAATAGAGCTATTGTTTTCTCCTTTTTTCGCTGTTGCTTACGTGAATAAAATACCTTTAGTACCGCGCCATTTTGGTATTTGATTACGCAAATAATACCACACTGACGCAGTGCAAATAGGTGTTTTGTACAACATCAGTTAGACAGCTGAAATGCCTTGTGTCTAGACCCACATGATTATTATTACATTATTTGAAAGTTGAAAATTCAAATATTTTAGGTGTGGCTGACTAGGTAGAAGATGTTTAGAAAAATCAACAATCAAGCATCCCGGAACAAGACGGTAGAAGCCTGAAGGTCAGTATAAATGTCTGCAAAATTCCTCAACTTAAAGATAAGTGTTAACATACTTTCATGACTGTTAAATTGTTCAGCAACTGTTTAAAAGAAAGAAATCATTATTGGCTTCAGCCAAGCTGTATTTGCTTCGCGAATACTTCGGATGCGACCTAATCCTTAGTTAGGATTGAGTTCATTTGTATTTCAAAATGCAATTTCAAATGAAAGATTGTTTTGCGTTGCTCTCATGCTGCAAAGATTATTTCAGTTACATTTTTCAGTTTGTTTAACTGTAAGGTTCATGCAATATATTTATCTTTAACCTTACGTTTGAATTTGTGATTTGTAATTTTAGAAGATGAAATGTGAAATAGTCTGACCTTCTTCGTAGTTCTAGTAATATGACAGTTTGAAGTAATGTAGAACTTCATAATGTAATTTAAATATAGGTATGTTTGCGTAATATATGTCAAATCGTTTTAGTTTAAAGAGGAAATCATTAAAATGTATTTCTTTTATTCAGAATTTTAGGGTATGTAAAGAGAGAAAATAAGGTAGAAGTGAAGTAAGATACTACATAACCAATCCGATTGATTCGCATTAAATATTAATTGTAAGAAATGTGTATATATTAGAAAGCTTTCTAGGTTTATTAGCTTTTTCTTCTACATTTGCAAGCATATTTAACTCTGGCGATATCTCGTTTGCTTAATATTATCCATAAAATAAGATATTTTCGTTATTAGCCCCAATGAGTTTAGACAATTTCAGTCTGCCACTGAAGTGATCTTCTAGAACATGAATCATACAGTCTAAAGCATTGTTTAATTATGCTTTGGACTAGGTACACAGGAATATACGCAGCTTGCTAATTGCGCTTTGGACTAGGTACATTAGGAAATATACGCAGGAAATTCATTGATGGTAGCTTGGGGACATTGGATTCATTGTATCTTAATTGTGATGTATTAAAATAGAACCATAGCTACATTGTTGTGGAAAGGAAAAAAGTATTTTTCTCAGATAGGAAAATGTAATAATTTTGAAATTAAGACGCTGGTTTAAGAAATATACGTGTTGTACGTCTTGCTACTTTAAAATTTTTCATACTTTAGAACAAGTATGACCTCAAACACAGTTTATGGAGACATGAATGAATAGATTCGGTTCATACGTACATTAAATATATTTACAGATTATTTACAAAAAAGTGGTTTCAACTCAACGACGCGGAAAGAGCAGAAAAGGTGTTTTTAATCGACGCCCCTTAACAGTCCAAAAATGGTTGTGTTGATATGATTTATACAGTGACTTTTCAACCAGGTAATGCTAAAATTAAGGAACAATCTAGCCTTGTAGCCATTTACGTGGCGTTTGTATGTTTCATATGGAAAAAAGGTCTGATCCCAACACTGAACTGTTACTTACTCTTCGTAACGTTACGGATGCTCGAAGATATTACTCTTTGTTCTTCGCCATTTTGGATATTTGAAAATAGAAATGATGGCAGAGTTTCTCAAAGCATTTATATATTTTGTGAAACATAAGAAGTTAATTGAAATGCCTTTTATCTGGACTCATATTTGAAACTTGAGTATTCAAATAGTTTCAATTTGGATGTCTAGATAGAAGTTGTTTTAAAAACTCCACAAGCTGTAATCCCGGATCAAGAATGCAGAAGCCCGGTTAAAGCCTTTTCCATCAGAGAATCCATACCTTTCGTTTGAATTTAAATTATGGTTAAGGAAACAATTCTTCAGATTAGAGAAAGAGATTTTGCTGATCATTATTCTGTTTTGCTTCCCTGCTGACTGAAATAAAATGTCATCGCCGTAAGCCCCAGCTAGCCTTATTTGCTTCTGGAATACGTGGGCTACGAGCCAAGCTACTGCTAGGCGCATTTTCCTTTGTATTTTAACGTTTAAGTTATTTTCAAGAATTGACATGAATTGTTCATGAAATGGATTGATAATTTCTATTATCACTTTGAGTTTGTGTGAGGGTGTCGCAATAGGTTTCATTTAAACTTCACTATGAGTTTATGATCTCCAGTTTTGTAGGCAGATGCGACAATAGATTCTGACTGCCTTCACGATTACAGTAGTTTGGCATTTGGAAATAGTATAGGACCTTATAATATAATTAACAGTACGGTTATGTTTCCTTAGTATACCTTAAATGCTAATATGCTTATAAATGTAAAAGTGCAAGTTAATAAACATAGATATCTTTCTAATATACACATATTTCTAATAATTATGATTTAATGTTAATCCTCTGATAGATTATATATCTTACTTTTCTTTTACCTTATCTTCTCTGTTTAAGTATCTCAAATTTTGAATGAAAGAATAAATTTTAATGATCTCCTTTTTAGACTAAAAACGATTGACGTACATTAAGGTTAGGTTATTTAATTACGGCAAAGCCTCGAGGGCTATCTGCCTAAGGAGAGGGATGCCTTCGTGGATGACGTTCTAAGGAAAACCGGCTCGTATACACGTTACACATGGGAAAAACCACGAAAACACCATGCAGCCGGCCCATTCGCGGGATTCGAACCTCGGACCGAACTATCAGTGTTCAGCTATATTACCGCTCGGCCGCTGGTGGGCCTAATTCTTCATATTGAATAATTTAATAATGTTGAAGTTAATACCTAGTATAAAGCAATCGTTCAAATAATTCTCTGACAAAAATTGAAAAATTCCAGTATTTCAGATTGCTTTTTTCAGGTCCTGCGTATGTTGCTGCTAATTGTGAGTTAAAGGAGAAATACTATGACTCATGTCTTGCACTTTTAACCTTTTAACTGTCATGCCCGAGATTATCTCGGGCACAGCACTGGTGTTCGAAAATGTCACATCCGAGTATTTCTCGGGGTAATTTTTTTTTTTTTGAGTGCATCGTATTGTCATACCCGAATAGATATCGGGAGATGTTTATTTCGGCTACATTTGGTTTTCCAATAAAAAATTTTGACAATTTGTGTACCCAAATCATCAAAATAACTTGACAGTTAAAGGGTTAAAAGAGAGATATGGTAGAGCTGTTTCTGTTATAAATTGTAGGCAGATTAAATTATAAAATTTTCATCCCGTGAATAGTTGTTCTAATGTTAAAGGTGTGCGCACACTATGCGACGAAATAGAAGTTAAAAGGTGAGAGGTCCAATTTCGTGTCCTGGCGAGGGAATTGCACATTTTTCACTCATCCTGCTTCAAAATTTTCTAATAACTCTACATTGGCGTCCGAACTAAAAAATAGTTGATAGATGAGGGTTTGATTTGGCGATTGGGTCCTCTAATCCCCAGTCGCCTTTTAAAAGGGTGGTAGTGGTATATAAGGTATTTTCTCCCTCCTTTCTGTATGCCTTCGTATCGTAACGGTAGCACACTTGGCGCATATTCGAGATGTCTAATTTCGAGTCCCGCCGATATTGCACATTTTTCATGATTCCTGCTTCAAAATTTCCTAATGACTCTACAAAATTAATATAACAAATTCACGTTCATTAAATGTAACAGAGGGTTCATATCGGCATTTGATTAGTAAGATTGAGTTTTAGATTTTCACCGGAAACGAAACAGTGAAGTTTCAGAAATTATTCCGCTTCTGAGAAATGAAATGGAATCTAGGGAGATTGTCGAAACTGTGATGAGTTCTTCCAAAAGTTGCGAAACGAAATATTCATTTTCTAAAATTTCTCAAATCAGTTAAACTTGCGAAAGTAATTTTCAAAGCCTAAAAATATATCAACCGCTTCAACGTTAGATACGCAAATAAAAAATGTTTGTTTATTCTGTGATTGTCATTACGCTTCCGTAAATTGCAAAAAGTAGGATGTAAAACAAAAAATAAATAAGTCAAAGATTGAAGGTAAGGGCTGATGCTGTTTTAATAACGTAAGTCTCACGAAAGTAAAGCAAGTATTGCGTGTAAAAAAGCGTTTTAGCAAATTACATCATGAGTCATTTCGCAGACAATGAGAGGTTCTGAGAAGCAAGTAGAAAGCAAACTTGTTTTGAATAACTCACAATCTAGTAAAAATGCCGAGAATATTTCTGTAATTTCATAGTAATATTTGCACCAAAAGTAAAACCTTCTTACAAACATGTGCAGTTTTAACCTGTTTGGATAAAAAGTCGGTTTTAACTAATCTTATTCTAGCATTTAATCTCGATCAGTTAAAGAATAAAAACCAGTACGCGATGAACGGATAACCATTTTTTGCTTTCAGTGATACTATTAGAATAGCTCGGGAGAAAGCACACGGTATCGTTGTATTGACGTTGCGCAATAAGGATCAAAGTTCGAAGTGACTCTCACAACGGCGTGCATTTGTAATTTGTCCTTGAAAATTCAGACGTATCTCTTCCCAATGCGTATAATGAAAAAGAGATTACATTTGGCTGATTTATGTTCGGGCGACTGTCAGACGGAAACACTCGTAGGACGCCAATAGCTTTGGGCTGTTGTTTATGATGAAAGAGTAAAGTTAAATGAAAGCATTATTTCGATAAATTCTTATTTTGGTTGGTTTCTGGTGTGAGTGGAAGGAAATATAATGAAAATAATTAGGATGCTTTTCAGTTGACCTCTACGGCAAGAGAGATATTGAAAACAGCATGATTTCGTTTGAAGAAATTAAAACCTGGTTGGCAAGAGCTGTTTGAAATTTCGAGTGAAAATGGGATGTGAGGAGACTACTGATTTCAGGTAAGAAATAGGTTCCTTGTTAATGAAGCGGGATCCGACTGAGGATAAAATTAAATTAGATTCGAGAGGTGTTAGGGATTCCATTGATGCTAGAATCGCCAAGTTTTGAGAGTTATTTCAAAGATATATAGTTGGTTTATGGTTCATTTGATTACGGGAAAGCACACGAGGGCTTTCCGCCTAAGGTGAGAGCCCTCGTGTGCTCGGTGAGGAATGCCTTCGTGGAAGACGCCCGTGCAGCCAGCCCGTTCGCGGAATTTAAACTTCGGACCGAACTACCAGTGTTAAGCGACTTTTATCGCTCGGCCGCTGGTGGGCCTTAAGATATGTGATGCTTGTGGAATTATTAATACCTTTGTAATTACAGTGAAAATTCTTTTGCAAGAGATGCGGGAACGTGGTCTTTGCCAAGTGACTTAGAAAATAAATCGAGAACATAGTGTTCTGAACTTTGTGAACTATAATCAGTCTGTTGAAAGAAAACATTTTGAATGGGTAGAAGTACATAAAGTTTCCCTTCATGTGTACTGTGACGCAAGTCCCAAGGCATATGGGGCTGCTGCGTTCCTGAGTTACGTGAACTGCTATGTCCAAATTAAAATGAGCTTTATTATATCAAAAAGTAATGTTGACCCTTTACAAAATCTTTTGACTCTTGCAAGATTACAATTAATACCAACTCTTCCCTGAGTATCACTCGTTTAGGAAGTTTTTTATAAGTTCTCTTCGCGAAACAAGTTTTCATATGGAGTTACTCTCAACTCGTCGTTTATTGGTTGAGATGATCATCTAAACAACGGAAATCATTTGGTGTCAACAGAGTCACTTGACTACCAGAGGTTTGAACCACTGTAGTGGCTCTGATAGTCCTTCGGACTTTACTACATCGGGTAGAAGGATCCTGACAAGTTCTCTGTGGTGGTCAGACCCTGCTTGGTTGTCTGGACCGTTTCACTTGTGGCCTAGTCAAGAATCCATACAGTTTTGATGACGTCTCTGACGAAAATATTATACTGAAAGATCGACTTACTGCGCCGGTTAATTTAATCTTTATTAGTTCAGGTGATGGAAATTAACTTCTGCCGTTAACTAGACGTAAATGACATAAGTGAGCTAAGTAGACTAATGCGTGTTACAGCGTGGATTGCAAGATTTGTACACAGCTGAAACTTTATTTTCTCCTTAATTCTACCATGCCTTCATGGTGTAATGGTAACACACTCGGCGCGTATTTCGAGAGCTCCATGTTCGATTCCCGGCGAGGGTATTGTACACTTTTCAAGATTTCTGCTTCCAAAAAAATCCTAATGACTCTACTTCGGCGCTCGAACTAAAAGGTGGTGGATGATGATTCTTCACCACTAGGATTCCCTAATTCCCAGTCTCCCTTTAAAAGGGGGAGTATATAATGTATTTTCTCCCTTTTTCTAGCATGCCTTTGTGGTGTAACGGTAGCGCACTCGTTGCGTCTTTCGAGAGCTCCAGGTTCGAATCCTGGCGAGGGTATTGCACATATTTCACGCTTCCTGCTTTAAAATAAAAAGAAAAACCTAATGACATTAGTGGCGCTCGAACTAAAAGGTGGCGGATGATGATTCTTCACCACCAGGATTTGGCGATTGGGTCCTCTGATCCTCAGTCACCTTTAAAAAGGGTAGCATATGAGATATTTTCTCCCTCTTTTCTGCATGCCTTCGTGGTGTAACGGTAGCACACTCGGCCCGTATTCGAGTCCTGTCCGGGGAATTGCACATTTTCCACGTCTCCAGTTGCAAGAAATCCTAATGACTTTATACCGAATTCCTCAAAAGTAAATAAAGGAACCTAATATGTGTTTCAGAACTCGAGAAAGCTTTGCGTTTTTGGATCATAACTACTCAGCTCAAGCATTACGGTACAGAGGTTTTTCTAAAGATAAGGTTTCAAGGATATTTAATTTGAATCCTGAACTTGATGACAGTAAATGAATATTTTGTTTGAAGGGACGTTTACAGTTCTCAACTAACGATGTGACAGACCAATATCCTTGGCTTCTTCTATCTAAAGATAATTTGTTTAGTTACTCATTTAAGGTTCTTATACTGCGTTCAGGTGTTGATGCAATTTTAGCGCATATATGATAACAATTTTGGACTATCAAAGGTTGTCACAGTTTGTAAAAAATGTGCTAAATAACTGATTTGCGGACGATTCGAAATGAGACTTGGACCGCAGGTGGTTGCCTTTTTACCGCCTGATAGAATTCAAGAACATCTACCATTTGGTATATGTTGTGTAGATTTATCCGAGCCCTTGTTTCTACGTGATTTTAATTCAATGCTATTTATTAAATTGTGCAACAAATTTATCTGTAGATAGAATAAGAGGTATCCACTTAGAGTAGTTCTCAACGTAAGTGCAGATTGTTTTCTGCTAGGATTATGAACGTTTCTTCTCATCGGCGATTATGTTCCACTATATATTTTGATAATGTTAAAGCTTTCAAAAAAAGCTTATTGTGAACTGAAAAAATAGTGGGATCAGACAGATAATGATCAATTTAAAAATGCGTTTGCAAAAGGCATAGTTTGGAATTTTAATAACTGCAAAAATCCATAGTGGGGAGGTTTCTAGGAGGGAAAGATACAAATGGTTAAAACTTGCTTAAGGAAAATTGTTGGATGATCTTCTCTTTCTCTGAAAGAACAAGGAATCTGGTTTCCTACAGATTGAAGCCAGTATAAATTCCAAGCCTATCACGTATCTGTAAACGATCCCTCAGCCCAACTCATTTTTTCACTGGTAAAAGATTAGTGCCTTTACCTGTAACAAAACATAAAATTGAGGATTTGAATGTTAATAGAAATTCTTTGCTAAGTAAATTTAAATATCCGCAAACTCTTTGAAATAACTTTTGGAAACGTTGGAAAAAAGTGTATTTACTTAATATGTGTTGCAACTCAACTCTTGCTGAGATCCGATGGCTGAGTGACGTCATCTCGAACTCTCGCTAGAGATCACGAGAACTCGGGACTGAGAAGTCGCACGCTGCGTCGTGCGAATATTTAAACCTTTCATTATGTAAAAATTATGTAACCGTTAACGTCTTCATTAAATATATTTGTGTTAAGAAAGATTATCATTTATGGATTATCCCTCTCAAGATTTTGCAGATGCACACCAGGTTTCAAGGTAAGCGAACAGGCTGGCTGCATGGGCTTTTACGTGGCTTCCCTACATATATCCGAAGATGTTCTTGAAACTGAAATGTAGTTTTTCTTCGATATAGTATGAATGCTTGAACAAATACCTCTTGTTCCGTGCCACTCCTGATATTTGACTATGCAAATATTGCCATACTGGCACTGAACAATAACCTGTTTTTGTGGAATATCAGAATGTGACTGAAATGCCTTTTGTCTTGTTCCATCTTTGAAATTTGAGTATTCAAATAATTTCGGAGTGGATGACTAGATGGAAGGCGCTTCAGAAAAATCAACAAACAAGAATTCCCGATCAAGTGGGTAGAACACCGTTGGAATTTGTCAGCAGTGTGTCATTTTCATGTTAAACTATAAGTACGGGTCACTGAGATTAGAGACAGTGTGCTTACAGCAAGCATATCATGATTTTATATTGTTTCGGTTTCTCGGTGAGTGAAATAAAAAATTATCGTCGTTAATCTTTTTATCCTCATTTGCTTCGTAAATCCTTAGGCTCCGAGCCAGGGATTATTTAGTCTTGTGTTCATTTGAATTTCGCCATTAAATTTGACTTCAACGAAGATTTTTGAACTGCTGGCAAGCGGAGATTACCTCTGTTATATTTGTAAGTTTGTGTAACTGTTGGATTTAAATTATATGTTCTTTATAAAAAATTACTTTCTTTGAGTTTTTGATGTCTGTAGTTAAAATCAAAATGAACGAAAAGTTTTCTGATTGCCTTTACGGTTTTATAAGCTTGGTATTTTTAAGTAATTCAGAATCGTATAATGTAATTTAAAATACGAGTACAGTTATGTTTTCTTAATATTCATTAAATCCGGTTAGTTCAAATGGAATATTACTAAAACTCCAATTTTATAACCAGAATTTGAGTTATTTAAGCCAAGATAACTAAGAGAAAAAGGGCATATAAGAAAACCTGCTGATTATCGTAATGAAAACCAAAGAAATATTGTCTAAAATTTCAGACGGTAATGATAGTGAGATATATACACAACAGAAGCAAACACAAGTTTTGCCGGCCTTCCGTGTCTGCTCCTTTTAATTGCTTAATCGTGCCCGTAATAAATTACTGCGAAGGATAATAAAATGTACAAACATTGAAACGCGCGACGAAATGATGAAAGAAGGAATAATCCAAGAAGTTGGCTGCGCGTTGTAAGCAACGTCACTTGTATCCACTATTTTTTTCTAAAAGCTCTTGTAAAGACCTTTTCCCTCTCAATTAAATCAAATGGATCCGACCGTTCGCAAAATAGTAACTACGGCATGGCTTTCCGAATAAAGTTGGAAACGGAGTAATATTTGTTTTTTTTTTCGTTCACAGTTGCTTGGACCCAATTTGATGAGATCCGCTAATCCTGGAATAAGGATCATTTATATTGATGATGCAGACTCCCCCGCTTCACTCTAAGATGGAACCCTCTCTTTGGCTCATATTTGGAAAGGAAAATATTCCTAAATATAAAAAATATTGCTGATTGAATTTTGAACAGATGATTTCCTTTCCAATTTATTGCGAAATCAGTGTTTTACAATCTGCGATTTGCACTTGTTGTTCTACGTTTATTGACTGAAATATAACTCTCGGTTTTGAGTCTGGATTACGTTTTTCCCTATTCTTTACGTAGTAATCTTGTGCTATACTATTATACATGAATCTGCATAGATCTGCAAGTTATTTAATTTGGAAAAAATGTTCGACAATGTTAATTTTAATCAATCTTTTATCTTTTATTAGTCAAAGAGAGAAAAAAGACACTGTTATCTGATATGCATTAGTTCATTGCGTTTTGATATTGTTTTTTTCTTCTTAATTGACAAAATTACATTAAGACATTTTAAATTTAGATAAGAATTCATATTTAGCATTTCAAATAATTGAAGTACTAATTTGTGTGCACTTGTTGTTCTAAATATTACTTTGAATATGTTTGAAATAATTTATTTTAGAGAAATTTGATTTAAATCGTTTATCCTTGCGTAATGAGTAGTAATGTGTGAGTAAACGCGACTTTGCCAAATCATTTGGAAAATGACTATAATATACAAAACAGCTAACAAATATGCAAAGATGAAATTTAACTCTATTACTGAATATCTTTTTATATTTGTTTTCCATATTGTGTAATTAAAATTAACTACTGGAACTTTCTTTTCATAAAACTGAGTATGAGAAGGATGAAATTCTTCATTCTCAAATAAAACATTTGTGTTAGCTTCAGAATTAACATTCAGGTACAAATTGTTGTGGATGGATCAATCAGTCATATATCAGCATATATGTATGCATAATGGTTAATAATGTATGTGTATGTAGATGTATATAGATATCTGTATATATACACACACACACATTGACTGATCCTTACACAGTAATTGTTATATTAATTATACTGTAAGGATCTTAAGTTTTACTAACGTTTATTTTATTTTAAATCTTTACTATCACTTCTTATTTTCTACTTCCGGCCAGAATTATAAGCGTGAAGGTTTTTATGCAAAGTTTGTCTGGCGAACGCCAAGTATTTAAGTGTGGCCTTTTTGCCAAGCGAAAGAGAGGAAGCAGTGAGTTTGAAGCAGGCCGCTTACCTTAGAAGTTACGCAGTTGCTGTTTGCCTTCCAGGCCAGAGGTTTTAATCCTCTTGATAAATAAACGTATTGTAGTGTTCACAGTCTCTGTGCTACATACGCTTCCTGTTATTACAAGGCCAATCTTCCACGTGTATTATTCTAAAGTTAAATTAGAGTTTAGTTTTATTTTTATACTTTTACGTTAGACCCCGAGTGGCGGGTCATTGTATTCCGAAGTACGGAAGTTATTGTATATAGAGAAAAATAAAGGGTTTTTTGTATACCCTTCGTCTGTATCCTGTCTACTTACTACAAATTAGTGAACATAGCTTTAGTAAGCCCTCTGTTCCTAGTCAGGTCCTTGTATGTTCCCGAAGAAGGTTAGAAGGAACATTGATCCTGATAGTGGCGCCCAACGAAGAAGAATAACCATGGCCGAGTTTCAAGAAGAACCTGTGCTGCTTGCAGAAACGGCTCAGAATCCAGAAATGCCAGCTGCCGCCCTGGAAGGATTCGGTTACATCGTCCAGACCATGCGCGCTTCGATGAAACCAGAAGCAACGTTTAATGGAAACTCACCGGTAACCAGTTTTTTGGAAAAATTGGATGACCACTTCATGCTCTACCCCGTGCACGAGTTTCAAAAAGTTACCTTAGCTACCAGCGCTTTGAGGGACCAAGCGCTTAACTGGTTCAAATGTATCGGCAGAAGTCTCTTGGGTCAAGCAGGAAGTCCCACCTATACTTACGAAAATTTCAAGACTGCCCTATTAAAAGCCTTCCCTGCTGTAAGGGATCGTGCGAAATTAGAAACGGAACTTTTTAGTATATATCAACAAAGAATCGAAAACCTCTCGAGCTTTATTTTAAGAAAAATTCACGTTTTCAAGCTCTTGTATGGAAACCGTCCGGATCCTGAAATAATTCAAGTGATTTTGCCGAGGTTACTGCCCCAAGTGCAAGACTTTATTGAATTAAGAAACCCGACTACACTGGAAAAGTTATTTGAGCTAGCAATCCAGTTTGAAAGTAGAAGAACGGCGGACGTCGAAAGAAGACGCCAATATCAACAGCGAAACCAATTTGGTACACCAAGACTACAGCAAACTCAAGCACATGGCTACGGAGAAAAAGCGAATCAGTGGGCAAGGAAACCCGAGCATTCAAAAACAGCCGGCGAACGTCGACAGTTCAATAGCAACCCAGGAAAAAAGTCTCAAGGCCAGGGGAAAAAGAAGGAAAGCACGGAAAGGAAAAATAATTTAAACTAAAACGGATTTCTGCTGACGAGAGGGTGCGGAAATCCGAAGGCCACGAAAACCCCTCTTCCTACAAGTTAAATACAGTAATGGTGAAAAATTTGACTCTTCCGAAGATTGAAGTCTTGGTGAATAATATCCCGGCCACCGCACTCCTGGATACCGGCGCGCAGTGTTCCTGTGTGGCAGAAGTCTTTTTTAGAAAGTATTTTCGGAAATACCGCATATATAATGCGGATAATACGACAGTATTAGCGGCGCAAGGAGAAAAATGTAAGTGCGTAGGTAAAGTACCTTTGTATATCCGTATCAAGGACGAACAAGTAAAGGTTATGTTTTTTATAGTAAAGAATCTGCAAGCACATATTATTTTAGGAATAGATTTTCTTTCAGACGCACAAGCTACACTGGATTTTAATGAAGCGTCCCTTAAGCTGACAATGAAACCAGTGCGTGTAGAAAAGGCTGAACCGCCAAGGTTAAATCTTGACCACCTGCCTAATGACGAGCAAGATAGAATCCGACAAGTGGTAAGTGAATTTGCTTCGTTATTTAATGATATTCCAGGATTTACTCAGGTTACTAACCATAGTATTGACACCGGAGATGCATTGCCAGTTCGTCAAAAACCATACCGGTATGATAAGAATAAGGAAAAAATTATAGAATGGCATATTACCGATATGCTACGTAAAAAGATCATAACGCCCATCTCAAGTAGTTATGCTAGCCCGGTGGTTTTATGTAAGAAAAATAATGACTATCCTTTGCAGCATCCAAAAAGGTGGAGATTCGCTATTGATTACCGTAAATTAAATTCCATAACGAAATATCCGGTATATCCGTTACCGATCATAGAAGAAATTTTAAGGAACATAATATCAACCAAATTTATGACGACTTTAGACTTAACGACTGGTTATTTTCAAATAGGGGTGAGGCCTGAGGACGTGCCTAAGACTGCTTTTATAACCAAGTCTGGCACTTATGCATTTTTGCGTATGCCGTTTGGCCTTTCAGGCGCCCCGGCAACATTTCAGCGATGCATGGACATTGTGTTAAGACCTTTTCTTGGAAATTCCACATTTATCTATTTAGACGATATCATTATTACTAGTGATAATCTAGACCAACATGTACAGGATTTAAGACAGGTGTTTTCTTTATTAAATGAGGCCGGTCTAAAAGTTAATGTCGAAAAGTGCAAATTTGCAGCCCCTGAATTAAAATATTTAGGTTACAAAATATCTCAAAAAGGGATCGAGACAGATGAATCAAAAATAATCGCTGTACAAAAGTATCCGACTCCAAACACGGCAAAGAAGCTCTCTTCTTTTCTAGGACTTTGTTCATATTATAGGTCCTTTATAAAAGATTTTGCGGCTATCGCTGAGCCATTGTTAAAATTAAAAAGGAAAAAGGCAAGATTCTCGTGGACGGCCGAAGCCAATAGTGCTTTCGAAAAATTAAAACAAGCATTAACGCAAGCCCCCTGTGTTGAAATTTCCTGAAAAGGATGAAAATTTAGAAATTTCAGCGGATGCTTCGGATTATGCGGTAGGAGAGGTACTTTCGCAAAATCAGCAGCCCGTTGCATTTTTTAGCCGAACTTTAAATCAAACACAAAGAAACTATTCCGCGACCGAGAGAGAGGCACTTGCAGTTCTGTTAGCAGTGCAAAAGTTCCGAGTCTATTTTGGAAAGGCGCCGATAACAGTATACTCTGATCATGCGGCGGTAACTAGATTGTACTCAGGGAAAAATTTATCCCCAAGGTTAATAAGATGGGCACTCAAGCTGCAAGAATATAATCTGGTAATCAAGCATACCCCTGGAAAGGAAAATATCGTAGCAGATGCCCTATCAAGGATTAAAATAGACGAACAAGGCAATGCCGTAAAGGTGGCAATGCTCACAGCGTGTACAATAAATTCCCGAGAAACTGTAATAACCGAACTGGGTAAGGATCCTGAGTTTGGAAGTATTTATGAGTATTTGAAGGATCCTGAAAATTTTAGCCACCAAGATATTGTGGCGATAAGAAATAGGGCGGCCCATTACGAACTAATAGATGGTCTATTATTCTATACAAAAACTACGAATTCCAACAACGAATTTCGACCTGTTATCCCAGCTAGTCTTAGATTAAATATCCTGCAGGAGCTCCATGACAGCCCTTTAGCTTCTCATGCTGGTATTCGAAAAACTATCCAACGCGTACGCGAGGCAGTCTACTTTCCTGAACTGCAAAAGTTAACAAGGGCGTATGTCCAGTCCTGCCCAACATGTCAAGCAGTTAATTATATTAATTTCCGCCCGGCCGGATTTCTAAATAGTATTAAATCCGAATTTCCAAATGAAATAATTGGCATCGATTTATTGGGCCCTTTTCCATAAAGTCAGTTATATAAAAGTCGCTATCTCCTTGTTATCGTTGATCATTTTAGTAAATGGACCGAAATTGTTCCCTTAAAACGAGCCTCCGCGAAATTAGTTACTGATTCTATTTTAAATAAATATATTTTAAAATACGGGGCGCCCCTAAAAGTTATATCGGATAATGGTCCTCAATTTGTAAGTAATATATTTGAAGACATGTGCCAAAAACTGGGCATACGTCATTTAAAAATGGTCCCGTATCGGCCGCAATCAAATATAGCGGAACGGGTCAATAGAAATATATTGTGAAAATTATCCGTAATTATGTTAAAAATTTTCATAAAAGCTGGGATAACTATGTCAATGAATTTGCTTTCGCCCTTAGGACCGCAAAACATGATACAACGGGCAAAACTCCTGCTGAGTTATTTCTAGGCAGAAAGATTATAACACCGTTAGATAAATTATTTTATGTGCAACAAAGAGCCCCAGAATTTAAAATGGGTGATATAGAAAAACTAATAAAAGAAGCAAAAAAGAATACGGAAGTAGCACAAAGAAAACAGAAGCTATATTATGATTTGAAACGACGGGGAGTAACTTATAAAGTAGGGGATGAAGTTTTAAAAATTAAGCATTCACTTTCTTCAGCACCAGAAGATAAAACTGCCAAATTTTTTCCACGATTTGAAGGACCATATGTTATAGAAAAAATAACTCACGCTGTTGTAGTGTTAAAAGCCAGAAATGGTGAAACCTGTTCCGCAAACATTGATCAAATCAAGCCCTACTTCGATCGTAATAAAATGCAAATCTTTTCAGATCTTTTGCAGGATCCGGCACGGCAGACACCGCAGGTACAAGTTCCAGGGGTGGAAAAACGACAAGTACAAAGGCAAGCCAATGAGAGACAGAAGCAAGTGAAAAGAAAATTGCCCCGCGGAAAAATTGAAGGTAACAAGAAAAGAAGCCGTTCCACCGTCCAGAAAACAGAGTTCACGAACACCCCCAGAATGAAGAAGGGAGAAGGACGACGTATGTGAAGAGGACCAGGAGAAATGACGGCAACTATAACCCGGCTTTAAAACGGAAGATCTACTCATCCGACAGAACTCTCCGCAGCAAAAGTCGCCGAACTGCGGAAGGGCCATCAGCGGCGGACGAAAAAGTACAAGGAAAGTTTGAACGGCCAGCAACGAGGTCCAAGCAAGAACACGGAAGAAATTTCCCGGTTCCGCCAAGACCAGCTGCCATCAAACGGCAAAGACCACAAGCAGAGGAGAAAAGGAAAGTATTCAAGGGTGGCCGTACTGGTGAAAAAAGGAAGCTTCCAGAGGAAAGCACTGAAGGGCGAGCCCGTACAAGAAGGAGGATAAACCAAACTACTATCTGCAGTACCTTTAAAGACTGGGCCCAGAAAAGGATGTCCGAATATTACAAAGATAAGTAAAATTTTATGTTACTTTGCAAACTTAAGTTAATCTTTCATTCTTACTGCAAGTGGCAGATTTCAAGAAGTTTTACCTCATGCGAGGTCTACCTTTATCGCCAAAAGGGCGAGAAATGAGTTTTGACCGATTTTCGTATTATGTTTTTCAATTACTCGTGCGTAAAACTAAAGTTGATGTATAATAGCGTTGTGTAAAAACTTAAATATTGTAAAAAGTTATTGTATAAATTTTATTTAAAACATTCTAGCAAGAGAGAAGTTTTAGTCTGAAAGACGTTTTGAAATTTATTATTTCAATGTAGAAAGAATTGGCACTTGCTTTGAAAAGAATAGAAGTTAACAATGTACTACTAATGTATGTTTTCAAATCTGTAAAATTAACGGCATGTTCATATGTTCTGTTATTTTAAATGTTAAGAAATACCGTGATATGGTAAAAGTGAAAGTAATGTTAAAAATTTGTTATTCGTGTGACTGTAAAGACTAAATCATGGCGAATATGTGTTAAAGGTTGAATGATGTAGTTAGGCTCTCTGACGCTACACTTTAGAGTTAGCCACTTTTAGAATAGTACCTCAAGGTTTAGAGTTGAAATTAGGGTGTGTTAAGAGGTCTCGTTATGTTGAATTTTAACACGTTAGTGTTTTGATTGTAGGAGGAAGTGTGGCACACGTAGACAGAAACACATTCGTGTTTGGTGTTCTTTTACAACACATGTCAGAGAGCACGGGGAGAGATAATTAAAATAGTCATGAATGAAATAAGAATGTTAAGAGCACTATAATTGTATATGTTACTTGCCATGTCATTGTGTAACATTTCATTAAACTAGTTTTCCTTCCAGATCTCTGGAAGGAACCAGAATTGAATAAAAGCTCCTGGTTAGATGCAGTACAGATGAAAAAAAGATTGTTGTCTATCCTGGGAGCTGCTATTGTAACAAATTTCTTTCTTTTAAATTTCTAGTTTCTAGCGAAGTTATGTTTGTAAAAGATTGGCCTCGCGTTAGATTCTAGAGCTAAAAGTTTTCAACAAGGTCGTTTTAGACCTCAGTTTCAAACTAATTAACTCTGGCGGGAAGTATGTAAGGATCTTAAGTTTTACTAACGTTTATTTTATTTTAAATCTTTACTATCACTTCTTATTTTCTACTTCCGGCCAGAATTATAAGCGTGAAGGTTTTTATGCAAAGTTTGTCTGGCGAACGCCAAGTATTTAAGTGTGGCCTTTTTGCCAAGCGAAAGAGAGGAAGCAGTGAGTTTGAAGCAGGCCGCTTACCTTAGAAGTTACGCAGTTGCTGTTTGCCTTCCAGGCCAGAGGTTTTAATCCTCTTGATAAATTAAACGTATTGTAGTGTTCACAGTCTCTGTGCTACATACGCTTCCTGTTATTACAAGGCCAATCTTCCACGTGTATTATTCTAAAGTTAAATTAGAGTTTAGTTTTATTTTTATACTTTTACGTTAGACCCCGAGTGGCGGGTCATTGTATTCCGAAGTACGGAAGTTATTGTATATAGAGAAAAATAAAGGGTTTTTTGTATACCCTTCGTCTGTATCCTGTCTACTTACTACAAATTAGTGAACATAGCTTTAGTAAGCTCTCTGTTCCTAGTCAGGTCCTTGTATGTTCCCGAAGAAGGTTAGAAGGAACATTGATCCTGATAATACAATATACCAAGGGTGGCCATAGCACGGCCTGTGAAGTTCGTGTCGTTCTCGCCTCATGCGGCGTACCACTTATGCAACTAAAATATAGGTATGAAATAAGCGAAATTAAACTATTTAATGTTCAAGAGAAAGTAAGTAATGTACTTCATTTCTTTTTGCAAAATTATCAAACATTTCTTTAAATTTGATCCTCTTTCGCTATTCCTCAAATGGTATAAATACGAACTTGTAACTTTTGTAAAATCTAGTCTCGGACGACACAGAAATGAGAAAATCGTGTGTGCGGTCCTCGCAAATTACTGTTTTGAAGCATTTTACGACGTGTGACACGACATGGTTTTGACATCGCAAACGCAATAAATTGTTCCAGTGGACACTACCGTCACCATAGAGATAGATAAGGCCTGCGCGCTGAGTTAATACATCACTGCTAGGGGAGTTTAGCTTCGCGCTAAACTCCCCTAGCAGTGACTTCGCGCAGTTTAGCTTGCTTGCTAAGCACCCGTTTTTCTTTCACCTATTCTATGAAATTGGTATCTCATACTATAAAATCAATCTAAAACGAAATTAAAAGCTGCAATATAATGTTTTAGAAAGCTTATACGAATATGAAATATTTTCATTTTCTTTTGTTGGTATTTATTTTCAAAACAAAATTATTTGAAAATGGTGTGGTGCTTTTAAAAGCAAATCATTTCTTTGAAGGAAATATTGGTTTTAAAATTCAAGTAGCAAAAATTTTTACTTTGATTTTTCTGTACTGTTTTTGTGTCTCTCGTTGATTCTCACCACCGCATCAAATTTTTTGTTTCACCCACTACTTTAACAAAATATTTGCCAGTGGGAACATATATTCTATAACTTTTGCATATTTTTATTTATATCTATCATATGAATGTAGCAGGATTATAAAACATCAAACGAATGCAAGAGACTACTTAATATTTAGAGTAACATTTAAATGCCTTATATCAGTCAGAAAATTTTTCTGAATGTAATAAATTACTAAATAGTCTATTCTTAAAATTATTTCTTACTTACATATTGTATGTTAATCTGTATTACAGTTAATGCTTTCCTCTTAATGCTACATAATTATTCGACAGAATCTGTAGTTTAATTGAGATAATGTTTATTACATAGCTCTGAAGACTATCAATATTAAAATTCCAAATAAGAGAGGAAAAAAGTTTTTTAAATAAACTTATACACAATTTTTTGAAAATATTTTTAAAATGTATGAAATACTTAAAAAAGTTTTAGAAACTGAAATTTCTTGCAAATATTTACATTATACCTATTTAAGCGTTACCTCTGTTCTGAAAGTATCTTTTCTATTAATATTCACATAAAAAGAAAATATAAATCTTAACATCATGTTTAAAACTTTTCTGTATAATGTAAGCATTTTTTTTAACTTACCTTACATAGCTTTTTGGTGGTGCCACGTACTCAAATTAAAGATTGTAATTTGAAAGATAATTAGAAAAAAATTGTTTTTAAAATTGCATTGAATTGAAATACAATGAAAACAAGTTAAATCTGTACATATGAATTCAATTACTACTGCTTCTTCAATAACTGTACATTTTTAAAATTTCAGTTTGCAATTTCGCAATTTAATTACCTTAATATGAATCTTACATACATTACTTTAGAAACTTTTCTATCATTCTCAGAGAGATTTATATTGCATAACAAATTTTAAACAAACTGATTGCATAATAATTACATATATAAAAGTGAACAGAAACTATATTTGCTAAACATATGCATTTAAGTTTCACCATGATAAAATGATATTTAATGATTTGCAAAAAATAATGATATTTAAATTTAAGAACACAGTACTCTGTCAAGAATCAAATTTACTCTGCATTTGATATTCTACATATTATGTAATGAAATAAGTGTTATGCTTTTAACCCTTTACGACAGTTATTTCATATAAATTAGTTTCCAATTAAAATAAATAATCATAAATTTTGCTGACAATTTTTATATTACTAGTGTTAGTAATTATTACAAGGTATGATGCTTCAGATGTCAAAAGTAAACATAAATTCATCCCTTAAATCATAATGAATAAAAAATTACAACTTATAAAAGCCAACAGAAAGTTTACAAATAAATATGCAATAAAATAACTGATATTTTTTTAAATGCAATGGAATGTTTTCTAAAATATAAATACCTTATTTTAGATATTTGCTTTCTGTAGTGTTTGTAGTTTTCTTTTTAAACAGGGTTTTCTTATAGTTATCATTTTTTTTACAACAGTAATTCTTAAGTAAAACGTTTACGCACACCCACAAAATTTGTTTCACACAATATTCAGCAGAATGACCTAACTCGCATATATCAATTGAATTAAATAATTCTAGCCTATTTATAAAAGAAAATGCAAGAGTCACTGCAAAATTTCGTTGATTTTGAACTTTTAAAAATTCACCTTCGCATTTCTCAGAGCCTGACCTCTCAGACCTCTAAGGGTCCCTTAACCGTGACGTCACAAGCCAGTTTCGATTCAGAGCGCAGGCCTTATCTATCTCGATGGTGACGACACTACACGAGATATAACGTCACGATCTCTGTCAAAAGATTTTAGCGTTCTGCACTATGTCTGTCGTCAAAGCCTCTCGATTTCAGGAGGACGGACGAACCAATGCTCTTCTTTTTCCTCTGATATCGTTCCAAATATAACACATCAGAGGATATAAAATAAATTTGATGATTTAAATTCAATAATCTTAACTATAACAGTTCTGTTTGTGTTAAATAATCTATATATTTTTTCAGTTTCTAAATTTAATTTTTAACGTAGTAGTTTGAGCAGATAGTTTAAACTACAAACCTGATTTTCATCAAATATGGCATCAAATATTGCTTGGGAGGGAACATGCGCCCCTGCAATAAACTGGGCTAGAGCTAAATACTTATCATCTGCCAGTTGTATTTCTGTTAATGTAAGTAAAGAATTGGAGACACATATGCCATATGATACTCTTCATAGCAACCTCTCTTAAATGTTAGTAGTATTTCTTGGATCATATCTAATCGTTAGATATAAGAATTACATTTTTAAGGTGATTCATGCAGAAAAAATCAAAACTATTCTCGAACTATAAGCTGCAAATATAGGGAGTTTCAACTCAAGATTACGATGTGAAATAAACTATGTAAAGCTTGAAATTTATTCCTTATAAAATTCAAAAATTTAATGCTAGAGTAAGGTTTTATGCTAATGAACCCAGATAAATTCTTCACTTGCCTGACATTCAGCTCTACTTTACTCAGTAATTAACTAGAATAACAAAGTATTTAATCTATTAAGTAGTGATATCCAACAGCATAATATTGAAATCCCGCCATGTGGGCTGGTTCCACGGTCATTTACGTGGTCTTCTTTCTGTATATTTGATTCTATGAATGTTCAGCATATAGAACTATTGTTTCACTCTTTGTTATGTTATGTGTGCGTGAATAAAATGGCTTTTGTATTACATAGTTTTTAGTATTTGATTATGCAAATAATATTCTACTGTCATAGTACAAATAGCTTGTTTTGTGGAACATCAGTTAGGCTTCGAATTGCTTCGTATTTAGACAGTCATTTGAACTTGAATATTCAAAAGGTTTAGATGTGGCTGACTATATAGAAGGTGTTTTAGAAAATTAAACAATAAAACATCCAGGATCAAGAAGGCATAAGCACGCTGGGATTTGTCAGCAGATTGCCCTTACTTTTTGTTCGTATTTTAAAAGTGAAGTAAATTATTATGCGAAGACTATTTCAAATACATTTTTCAATTTGATTAACTATGATGTTGATAAATATGTTTAGTTTTAGGCCTCGCTTTGAGTTTTTAATGTGCATTTTAAGAAAAAAAGAAATGTTAAATAGTCTGATCGCCTTCACAATTCCAGTAATTTGGTATTTTGAAGAAATGTAGAGCACTATATTGCAATTTAAATACAGGCATGCTTCCCTAATATACGTCACATCTTTTTAGTCTAACCAGGAGATCATTAAAATATGCAACCTGGATGATTAACATTCAATAGTAATTATAAGGAATATGTATATATTATAAAAGATTTCTACATTTATCAGATTGTGCGTCTGGATTTATAAGCTTGTTTAACTTTCTCTATATGTGTACTTTATATTATATACAAAATATGGTATATCCTTACTATCTCCGATGATTTTAGACAATTTCAGGTGTTCCAAGGTTAAGAACATGATTCATAGTTATACAGGTTCAAGCATTGTTTAATTATGCTCTTAAATATACGCAACAGTGTCAGAGATGGTAGCTTAAGGAACATTGTGACAGGTTTCACTCATCTTAATTGTGATTTATTAAAATGAGAATCGTAGCTACTTTCTTGTTGAAAGGAAAAGAGTTCTTTCAAATAGAAAAATGTAATAATTTTAAAATAAAGATGGTGGTTTAAAAATTATATACAATTTATATCTCGCTACTTTAAAATGTTTCACAATTTACTGCATGTATGAACTCACACTGACATGAATGAATAGGTTCTGTTCATATATACATTAAATGTAATTACAGATTGTTTAATGCTTTTAAGTCACCGACGCGGAAGGAGGAAAAATATTGTTTTCTCATCGATGGTCTTTAACCGTCCAGAAGTGGTCGTATGAATATAAAGTGGTCATATGGCTATATACATTTTAACCAGGAAATATTAAAATCCAGCAAACTGTCTCGTCTCGTGGCCACTTACGTGGCTTGTGTATGTTTGGCATGGGGAAAAAGTATGATCTCAAAAGGGAACTGTTGTTTCTCTTTGTTACCAGGGTTCGTAGCGGTCTTTACAAGTGCTTATAAGTCCTTATATTTGAAAATAAAATATAAAGGCCCTTATAGGTGCTTACTTTTTCTTTAAAACCCTTATTATTTTGTTTTTAGTGCTTATTTTTTTGCTTTTAGTGCTTTTTTTTAATGAACGCGCATTTCCCTCCTCCCGGTACCAAAGCCGAAACTAAATAAACAACTTTTCTTCCTTATATGGAACGTCAGATGGTGAATCATACTCCCGGAAATAGCTTTTCCCCCTTTCTCTGCATTAAGGTAACCTATGTTGCGTGCCAGAGTACAGACAGGTGCACGTCGTTCTATTGGTCAAAGAATTGCGAAAACCGTAGAAAAGTCCGGTACATTCGGTATTCTTTTCCTCCCACCCAAATACTACACACGTTTGGATTTCTATCAAGATTTTAATAATTTGCATTCTCGTTCCGCGTGGTCAGTTCATATTCGTGTTTAGTATGATCGTTATGCTTATATTATGAGCATATGTATGAATATTTATAATAATATAGTTGTAGTAGCTGCTGAAGTGTAGATAAACTTCCAAAAATGGTTGTACTTTTACACAGATTAGCTTTCTAAGGAATAATATTCGGAATGGCTTAAATAAAAGGAAAGTAATCGAATAGTCATTTTTTTTTCCCAATACATTATACAGTACGTAGGTTGGGAGGTTCTCCGCAAAATCTCTAATATTGAAGCAGCGGACTTCTTTTTTTTTTTTTTTTTTTTTTTTTCTGTCATTGTCCAATCTGGATTGAATAGGACTAAAAGTTTTGCGGTCTACCTAACCCAAGCAAGTCTCTTTCTTTTCCTGTATTTAGTTCTTTATTCTCCGAATACCGGCAGCTGTTGATTCCGATTGCGTAATATCACGTATGAAGAATTACGCCGCGCGTATTGCGCAATAACGTTTGCGGTATTTTGCAGAGATAATTAATTTTGATGTTTAGTCTGAGATTTATTTATGAACACTTAAGAGTTTTACTGTGCTTTCTAAGCAGAATATTTCTCAGTTCCGTTGGTCTATTTTTATATGATGCACATATCGAAATGTCAAAATCATTTATTTAGCCGAGAAATCTAAAGAACGGCTACAATCCCCCTCTCCTCTTTTTCCAGTTACGCTCGACTATACGGAATATTCGGCAATTTCCGAGTATGCGGGTTAGTTAAGCTTTTACTGTTAAAGGATGACTGCATGAAGCAATTTCCCGTCTCCTGATTTCAGAAATGTTCCTCTTTTTTACTTAAATTACTTTGCTTGGAATATATGTTAAGGGAAAATTGTTATGCAATGAAAATTTAGAAAATGTTCAGAATTTTGATTTAAATTATTTAAATATTATTATGAGCGGAAAAATAAATTGTATTTATTATTAGGTATAAAGTGAATACAACTAATATAGCTTATTATTATTTAATTTCTATATTTTGAACTGAAATTTCATCATTAGATCTTGTAATATAGTTTAGTTCTGCATAGTTTTTTTCTCTCTCATTGTAAACTAATTCTGTAAATTGAACTGTCATTTAAAATTTAAAAAAAAAAAAGTTAATTGTTTTCCATGGTTGAAGTAATGCTCATTCTCTTAATAAATATTGCATTAAGACACAATAACACGCCGAATAAATACTGATTCAGAAGTCAAACAACAAAAATCAGCGTTAATTCACAAAATTTTCACAGGACTAGTTTCGATGGTTTTACCGAACCATCATCTTCAGCTGCAAAACCGCAAATGAACAAGATAGGAAATAATGTTTAGATAAGATAAGAAAGCCTGGACAAAAATAAGCAAGTGGCGCCATCTGTTGGCGAAACCAGAACTAAAACATAATTTCTCTAAAAGCCGAAGGCAAATTTGGATTGGAATTAGGATCGTTAACTAGAACAGAAAGATTTTTATGAATGTGAAATGCCTCTAGAAAATCCAGTTCTCCAATGGAAGATGTTTCTTGAATAATTTTGGCAGCAGAAAAATTGAAAGTGTGATTTTCGGACCAACAATGTTGAGCAACAGAAGACTTCTGTGTTTCCTTTTTTCTAACATATGCCTCATGTTCTTTGACGCGAAATTTTAAGGCTCTCTTAGTTTGGCCAATGTAAATTAAACCGCAATGGCAAGGAATCCTATAAATACCCCAGGAATTCATATCCGGAATGGGGTCCTTGAGTATAGAAGTTGGAATTTTATTGATGGGAGAGTAAACAACCCGAAAGTTAAATTTCTGCAAAATATGTGCAACTTTATAGCTAATTGATGGAAAGAAGGGAATGACAACAGAATTTTTATAATCTCCTAAAATAAGAGTGTGGCTTTTAGTGTGTTGAGATGAGAATTTTTTAACTGCTTGATTAATAATGTTGGGTGAAAAGCCCCTGTCAATAGCTATTGCTTTTAAATAATTTAGTTCTTCATCAAGGGCTAGTTTGGAGGAGCAAACTTGAAGAGCACGGAAAACATAGGAATAAAATGAAGCTAACTTTTGTTTAGTCGGATGACATGATTTAAAGTGTGGTGGAAGGCAAACCGATGAAGGTTTACGGTAAACTGTAGTACTGAAGTTGGATGTGTTACGTGTGACCAGAATGTCGAGAAACGGAAGAGAATTGCAAGTGTCAAGTTCAAAAGTGAACTGAATAGCAGGTTCAATAGAATTCATTGTTGAAAGAACTCTATTTAAATCATCTTTATTACCTTCAAACAGGGTAAAAGTATCGTCTACGTAGCGGAACCATGCCGGGAAGTTTAAAGTTTCAAACAATTTTGATTCATAATAATGCATGTAGATATCAGCCAGGATGGGACTGAGGGGGCTTCCCATGGCTAATCCCTCAGTTTGCTTGTAATATTTATTTTGGAAAACAAAATGTGTTTGTTTCAAACAGAGTTGAGTGAGAGAAATTAGCTCATCAATTTCGATGCAAGAGAAATGAAATTCGCGAAGTCTGGTTTCTAGACATCTTAATGCACCCTCCACTGGGGCATTGGTGAATAATGATTTTACATCAAAAGAAACCATGAGTAAATTACGAGGAGAAATGTTTTTAACCTTTTTTACAAACTCTATTGAATTTTTTATGGTGTAAATGTTATTGTCTAATAGAGTGGAAAATCTAGAAACTAAATATTTAGCTAATGGATAATCAAATATTGCATTGCTGATATTTTAAATTGCAAGTCTAATTTTTCTTATGTACTTGTGTATAATGACAGGTGCTTATTTTTTTCTTAAAATGGGCTTGAAAAGTGCTTATAGGTGCTTATTTTTTTAACAAAAATGTGGCTACGAACCCTGGTTACGTTATGGATGCTTTGACAAATTACCATTTGTTCTTCGCCTTTTGGCATTTGACTATGGAAATAATGTCAGAGTTTCTCAAAACATTTACGTCCTTTTGTGGAACATCAGAAATTAACTGAAATGCCTTTTGTCTAGACCCATATATGAAACTTGAATATTTAGATAGATTCTGTTTGGATGTGTAGATAGAAGGTGTTTTAAAAAAATCTACAAGCTGTAATCCTGGATCAGAAATGCGAAAGCGTGGTGAAATTTGTCCTTATAGAATCCTTACCTCGCACTGGCGTTTTAATTTAAAGTGTAGTAAGTTATACGTAAAGCACGAATAAGCGTAAAATCATTTAGTTTAGAGAAAGAGAGCTTTTGACAGCTCTTGTTGATCACTAGATCACTACGCGGTTTCGCTTCCTTGCTAAGTGAAATAAAGTTTTATAGGCATAAGACACGGAAAACCGCGTTCTGTTCTGAGATACTTACGCAACGAAACAAACCACAGTTAGGCTCATTTTCATTTGTACTTTACCATTTAACGTCAAGAATGATTTGAATTGTTCGTGAAATGGGCTGATAATTTCTGTTATAACTGTGAGTTTGTGTAATAGTCAGGGTGACGTAATAGGTTTAATTTAAACTTCACTTTGAGTTTGTGATCAGCAGCTTTTGTAGTCAGATGCGATGATAGGTTCTGAATCCCTTCACGGTCCCCGCAATTAGGTAGTTTGAAGTAATGTAGGGTCTTAAAACATAATTAAGAATATGGTTATTTTTTAATATATACTTTAAATTCTTTTACTTAAAACAAGAGATAAATAAAAATCATTTATGTATTACATTACCATGCTGAGAATGATTTAATTTTAATTAAGCTTTATTTTTATCAGTTAATTTTAATTTTCGGTTCCCGAATTTGAAATTATCATTAGCTGATGCGTTATGTAAATGCTAGCATAATTATCTTTGTGTAAGAAATATGTGATAAAGCTTAATTTTGAAATGACGCAATTTAGAGAGATTTATCACAAACAGTGACTACTTTCAGAATGGAAAGGAGAAACAGCCAGTTTTAAATGCAGCGGTAAGATGCTAATGCAAATTAAAGTCCAAATTTTCATGTACATATCTTTTGATTTACACAAGCACGTAATTACAACTAGTTGATAGTGACTCACATTACCGACCGCTGAAAATTTTAATCCAAGTCTGTGTCGTGCCTATCGATTTTATTTTATGCTTTGATAAACAAATCCTCGTTCGTGTTCTGTGCAGTTTCTTAGAAGGAAAAAATAAATTTACTCATCTGTGATTTAAAAATAACGATTTAAAATAATGCGGTTAACCCCTAGTACTTCTAAACTTAATTGGAATCTTTCGAATAATCTTCAAAGCGTTTTAAAATCTTCAGTATTACGTGTTTACAAGAAATGTTTTCAACTCCTGTATGTGAGCTATTTTCGTACGCTTCACTTTTACTACCGAACACGAGGTGAGATTATCAATCAGGAATGTCATTTATTATATATGCGTGAACCGAAAGTGTAGAAAATTCATATACCTGTCCAGTGAAGCCCCAAATTGCTTGCTCAGTAAAATAAATATGTGGAAGGATTCTGCACCCGCGCTGCATAGTTCGCATGTTCCGTACAACTACCCAAAAACGCTATATCTCTGAGATTTTACAGCCTGTTCTCCTTCCTTATGTTTAGAGCTTTCCTGCGGCCCCAATTCATCAGCACAATGCGCGACCACACGTTGCACACAGTGTTTAAGGTTTCATCTTAGCGCAACATTTTGCATTGTTACTGTGCCCGATCTGCAGATCTATCTCCCATTGAACATATCTGGTGAATGACTGGAGAATTCTTCGCCTGCCATGCTGCACCCGCTGGTACATCAAAATGAACTTTGGCCACGTTGGGCGACAGCATGGTCTACTGTTCCCAAAAAAACACATCCAACGTCCCTTTCAATCAATTCCGTGGAGTGTAACAGCGTTTATTGACAAACGTGGATGCAATACTCACTACAAAGTTTTTGTCTTCTTCACCACAAAGAAGGCTGTATCTGAAATAAGTTAACATTCATACTGTGTGGAATCTCTGAAATAAATTTGTTTTTGATATCTCTTGTAATCCTTTGTGTTGCATTTTAGATGGCAAGCAGTGTAAATGCAATGTGGTAGAAAAATTGGATTGCGTTGTTGTTGATTCATAATGTATTGAAAACTTAGCAGTGGAGGCAAATGAAGTATTCGTTTTTATTTCAATTGAGATTTATGGCCTCAATTCTCTTGACACTCTAATTGGGCCTGATTCAACACATTTACATTTTTGATACTATTGCGGTAAAAATAAAGCAGCGGTCTACATTCGCTGAGAAGCAGAAGCAAAATTGCGCATTTATCCAACATGGCAGTTTATTAAGAGAGAGCTTTCGGTTCTAGAAAATTTGAGATAATTTCGAATTTGCTACTTCGTCATCATTTAAAAATTTATACGATATTAGTTAATCTATCATCTAGAAATAACGCAGTCCAGAAAAAGTTTTTACTATTTTTAAAATAGAGAAAATGATTGCTAATTTAAGTCATAAGTATGGTTTACATACTTTTATTTTAGATATAAAAGGTTTCTGCATATATTCCCTTATATTTCTACGTATTTGGGCATATTTAACGCTCTCGATATCTAATTGACTTAAGATTGTAAACAAAAATCTCTCTAATACTTGCCAAAATGATGTTAGACAATTTTATTCTCCTATGGATGTGGTCGTCGTTGAGAACAGGAATCTCAATTATAGTTCCAACAACATTGTTTAATTATGCTGTCAAATATAAGAAGAACTGTAAGAGATGGTCACCATTGCAACGTTGTGACTGATTGCATCACACCTTAATTGTGATTTATTAAAATGATAAAGATGATTCTGTTATTAAAAAGAAAAATAAAATAAAAACATTTTCACTAACGTATAAACTTATCACTTAAAACCATCAGTAGAACTACAAAGGTTCTGATTATTAAATAATGTAATTAAAAATGCTCTTCATCATGAAGAAAAACTTGTGTATATTGAAATTAAGAACTTGAATTAAAATGTATTTATAATTTATGTTTTTCTGCATTAAAATGTATCATAATTTACCACATTTATACTCCCAAAACTTATGCCCAAGTAACAAGTATGGGAATTAGTAGCTTGCTTTAACTAATCACAAGAAAGTTTGGCTGGAAGGCAGAACACGCTTTCCTACCTTAACTCAGAGCTCAGCTTAGATACTAATTTCTGCCTTATTTGCATAAAGCGTAATACTGAAAGCTCATCCTGGTTGGAAAGCAAATGTAAAAAATGAGAGCGTACAGAAAAGGCGTCTCTTAAAATAAAAATAACTGTTAGAAAAAAAAGCAAAACCCTACAAGCTGAAATGCCTTTTGTCTAGACCCACGTTTGGAACTTAAGTATTGAAATTGTTTCGACGTGAATGTCTAGACGTTTTACTAGATTCAACGAGCAAGGATTCCGTATCAAGATGTTAGAAGCTCACTGGAATTTGGGGCAGGTAGGACAGAAGCAAGTAGTAGGTAGAAGAGAAGTCTGCGTCCACCAGCGCTCGAACAGACAAGACGTATAAATAGTCATAGTTCAACCAGGTAATATTCAAATCCAGCATATGGGCCTGCTGCATTTGCATTTATGTTATTTCCTTATGTACAATAATTCGATGTACGTTCTCGAAATTTAATTGTAGTTCATTCTTCTTTATATTAGGTATGCTTGAATGAAACACCTTTTCTCCTGAGCCCCTTTTGGTATTTGAATATGCAATTAATACCATAGCGGCTCAGTGGAAGAAGGTGTTTTTTTGAAACACCAGGACAGCTGAAATGCCTTGTGCTTAGACCCATGTTTGAAACTTGAACATTGAAATAATATCAATGTGGATTACTAGACAGGAGGTGTTTTAGAAAAATCAACAATCAAGCATCCTGAATCAAGACGGCAGAATCCCGGAGGAATTCGTCAGCGCATTGGACTTACCTTGTTTTGGCTTTTTAAAGGTAAGGTATAAATAACTGCAACATTCCTGAGTTTAGGGAGTACTTTTGACAGTCTTTCCTAACCGTTACACTGTGCTACCTCTCCGCTGACAGAAATAAAACCTCACCGATTTTAGCTAAGCAGCATTTGCTTCGCGAATACTTGGCACCCGAGCCAGCCTCATTTAGTCGCCCTTTAAAAAGGGAAGTATATAAGGTATTTCTCCCACTTTCCTAGCGTGCCTTCGTGGTGTAGTGGTTCTGCATGCTGGGCCGGTATTCCAGAGGTCCGTGGTTCGATTCCCGGCGAAGGCGGTTGCTAATTGTTCATCTCTCTGGCTTCCAAAAATAATCCTACTGTCTTTACGAAGTAAATATGAAATTCGCCGATGCAGGAGTAAACGACTGACGGTCAGGAGCAACTGCAACCGCCGCTTCAATCACTCCATGTGAATACATTTTGGGCATGGCACTGATGGAGTGCACTGCCACATCCGCAACTGTATTACAACGAATGCAATCTGTAATACAACAATCGGTTGTCTGCACGAATAATTCGATTTCGTTTACAGTGCAATGAACTGTCCGCTATGCGTCCATTGCTTCGCTTAACTTTAAACCATAGGCGTTTGTGTTTGCAATGGTGCGCTGAACGACAGAGATGGTCTTCCGAATGGCATGCCATTGTGTTTTTGGACGAATAACGATAGTGCTTGCAGCACCACGATGTTTGAATTAGAGTTTAGATACACCGGGGGAGAAAGACTATTCCGCATACTGGCCCTACGCCCGGTTTTATGGTGTAGGGTGGTATTGGATTCTGCACCCGCGCTCCATAGTTCGCATGTTCCGTACAACTACCCAACAACGCTATATCTCTGAGATTTTACAGCCTGTTCTCCTTCCTTATGTTTAGAGCTTGCCTGAGGCCCCAATTCATCAGGACAATGCGCGACCACACGTTACACGCAGTGTTTAAGGTTTCATCTTAGCCCAACATTTTGCATTGTTACTGTGCCCGTTCTGCAGATCTATCTCCCATTGAACATATCTGGTGAATGACTGGAGAATTCTTCGCCTGCCATGTTGCACCCGCTGGTACATCAAAATGAAGTTTGGCCACGTTGGGCGACAGCATGGTCTACTGTTCCCAAAAAACATACCAACGTCCCTTTCAATCAATTCCGTGGAGTGTAACATCGTTTATTGACAAACGTGGATGCAACACTCACTACAAAGTTTTTGTCTTCTTTACCACAAAGACGGCTGTATCTGAAATCGGGTAACATTCATACTGTGTGGAATCTCTGAAATAAATTTGTTTTTGATATCTCTTGTACTCCTTCGTATTGCATTTTAGATGACCAGCTGTGTAAATGCAATGTGGTAGAAAAATTGGATTGCGTTGTTGTTGATTCATAATGTATTGAAAACTTAGCAGTGGAGGCAAATGAAGTATTCGTTTTTATTTCAATTGAGATTTATGGCCTCAATTCTCTTGACACTCTAATTGGGCCTGATTCAACACATTTACATTTTGATACTATTGCGGTAAAAATAAAGCAGCGGTCTACATTCGCTGAGAAGCAGAAGCAAAATTGCGCAGTTATCCAACATGGCAGTTTATTAAGAGAGAGCTTTCGGTTCTAGAAAATTTGAGATAATTTCGAATTTGCTACTTCGTCATCATTTAAAAATTTATACGATATTAGTTAATCTATCATCTAGAAATAACGCAGTCCAGAAAAAGTTTTTACTATTTTTAAAATAGAGAAAATGATTGCTAATTTAAGTCATAAGTATGGTTTACATACTTTTATTTTAGATATAAAAGGTTTCTGCATATATTCCCTTATATTTCTACGTATTTGGGCATATTTAACGCTCTCGATATCTAATTGACTTAAGATTGTAAACAAAAATGTCTCTAATACTTGCCAAAATGATTTTAGATAATTTTATTCTCCTATGGATGTGGTCGTCGTTGAGAACAGGAATCTCAATTATAGTTCCAACAACATTGTTTAATTATGCTGTCAAATATAAGAAGAACTGTAAGAGATGGTCACCACTGCAACGTTGTGACTGATTGCATCACACCTTAATTGTGATTTATTAAAATGATAAAGATGATTCTGTTATTAAAAAGAAAAATAAAATAAAAACATTTTCACTAACGTATAAACTTATCACTTAAAACCATCAGTAGTACTACAAAGGTTCTAATTATTAAATAATGTAATTAAAAATGCTCTTCATCATGAAGAAAAACTTGTGTATATAGAAATTAAGAACTTGAATTAAAATGTATTTATAATTTATGTTTTTCTGCATTAAAATGTATCATAATTTACCACATTTATACTCCCAAAACGTATGCCCAAGTAACAAGTATGGGAATTAGTAGCTTGCTTTAACTAATCACAAGAACGTTTGGCTGGAAGGCAGAACACGCTTTCCTACCTTAACTCAGAGCTCAGCTTAGATACTAATTTCTGCCTTATTTGCATAAAGCGTAATACTGAAAGCTCATCCTGGTTGGAAAGCAAATGTAAATAATGAGAGCGTACAGAAAAGGCGTCTCTTAAAATAAAAATAACTGTTAGAAAAAAAAGCAAAACCCTACAAGCTGAAATGCCTTTTGTCTAGACCCACGTTTGGAACTTAAGTATTGAAATTGTTTCGACGTGAATGTCTAGACGTTTTACTAGATTCAACGAGCAAGGATTCCGTATCAAGATGTTAGAAGCTCACTGGAATTTGGAGCAGGTAGGACAGAAGCAAGTAGTAGGTAGAAGAGAAGTCTGCGTCCACCAGCGCTCGAACAGACAAGACGTATAAATAGTCATAGTTCAACCAGGTAATATTCAAATCCAGCATATGGGCCTGCTGCATGTGCATTTATGTTATTTCCTTATGTACGATAATTCGTGTACGTTCTCGAAATTTAATTGTAGTTCATTCTTCTTTATATTAGGTATGCTTGAATGAAACACCTTTTCTCCTGAGCCCCTTTTGGTATTTGAATATGCAATTAATACCATAGCGGCTCAGTGGAAGAAGGTGTTTTTTTGAAACACCAGGACAGCTGAAATGCCTTGTGCTTAGACCCATGTTTGAAACTTGAACATTGAAATAATATCAATGTGGATTACTAGACAGGAGGTGTTTTAGAAAAATCAACAATCAAGCATCCTGAATCAAGACGGCAGAATCCCGGAGGAATTCGTCAGCGCATTGGACTTACCTTGTTTTGGCTTTTTAAAGGTAAGGTATAAATAACTGCAACATTCTGGAGTTTAGGGAGTACTTTTGACAGTCTTTTCTAACCGTTACACTGTGCTACCTCTCCGCTGACAGAAATAAAACCTCACCGATTTTAGCTAAGCAGCATTTGCTTCGCGAATAGTTGGCACCCGAGCCAGCCTCATTTAGGAACGCGTTCATTTGCATTTCACTACACAATTTGACTTTAGTTTAAACGCAAGCTGAGTGTTTAACTGTCAGCTTGATGTTATAGGTTTATTCTAAACCAGGTAAGTTTTAAGTTTGCGATCTGTATTTCTAGGAACGAAAGGAATGATCAACCGTCTGACCGCCTTCATGGTTCTAGTAGTTTGACATTGTGAAGTAATGAAGAATTGTGTCCTGCAATTAAAAATAGAGCTACGTTTCCTTAATAAAAGTCAAATCATGTTAATTTAAACATGATTAAAATTTACTTCTTTCCTTCAGAAGTTGAGATATGTAAATTCAGTAAATTACATAGAAAAGAAGTTAGATATATAAGAAATCAGGCTGATTAACATTACGAAGAATAATGGAATCACTATATTTAAAAGCATTCTGATTGTCTAAACCTTTAAACACTAATAATTGTAAGACATTATATATATTTCGTTTTATTAGCATGTAATTTTACATTTATAAGCATATTTAACTGTTTTTGTATTAAGTGTACTTTTTATTACCATATAGAAAGATAACGAATTTTTCATTACGCTCCTTTACGATGATTTTAAAGTTTTTACGCTTTAACGCTTTTATTTTCCTTTTTTTAGAGAATGTTAGTCTCCCATGGAAGTGATATTGGAGAGTATTACTTACAATTATGTACATCTAATGGGAATATTTTATAATGCCCTCAAATAAAGTTAGCACTTTGAGAGACAGTCGCTTTAGGATCTTTGTGACAGGTTTTAGTGCATCTTAATTTTGTTTAATTAAAACGCAAACCTTGCCTAATGTTTTTTTGAATCTAAAAAAAACACTATGTTTAAACTGAAAAATGTTTAAATAAATTAATTCATAATGTTGTTCTTTATATACAATTAGTAGAAAATGTTGAAATCAAGGCTCTGTGTATAATGTGTGTCTTACTATTTTAAATTGAATCATAGTTCACCATTGTTAAAATCTCGTACTAAAGTTACACTGACACTATTCCAAAGATTGTGTTCATTTTGCACAAAAAATGCGATTCTACAAAAAGGGATTGGCAAAAGTGTTTCTTCAGGAGCGTTCCTAAAGCGTGAAAGAGGCGCCAAGTGGACTGACTTTTAAATAGTGACAGTTCAACCAAGACATGTTCAAATACTGCGAAAGGGCTGGCTGCATGGCCATTTAGCTGGCTTCCACATGTACAATATTGATGTCTGTTCTCAAAATTAGTTGTTGTCTAATCTTTGTAAACTTATGTATATCGAATAAAATGTCTTTTATGCTGTACCATTTTTGGCATTTCATTATGAAACTAATTACCTAGAGAAATTAAATTGTGCAAATAATTTTCTAGTAGATTGTAAAGTTAATGGTTATTTCCCTAATGGGTCCGAGTACATTGTGCAAATAAGTTCCTAGCTGCAGATTACAATTATGTATTTTATGGAATATCAAGAGACAGCTGAAAGGCCCTTTATTTGAAATCACGTTTGAAACTTGAATTAGTTTCTACGTGGATGCTTGAACTGAAGGTGTTTCCTTATAAGGAAGGTTTCCCTAGTGGAAGTTTAGTCCGCTCGGTTAATTCCCTAGTGGATCCTAGTAGATTATGCAAATAATTTCTTAGTGGTATAGTTCAGTTAGTTTTTTTTTTGTGGAATACCAGGAGGCATCTGTAGGGCCTTTCATATCGAATCACGTTTTAAAAATAAATATTCAGTTAGCTTCCACGCGGATGTCTGAACGGAAGGTGATTTAAAAAACGTTAGAGTAATTTCCTAGTAGATCCTAGTATACGCAAAAGTTTTCCGTGGCACAGTTCAATAAATTATTTTTGTGGAATCTTAGCAGACATCTGAAGGGCCTTTTGCCTCCAATCAAGTTTTAAACACGAATGTTTAGTTAGATTCCATATGGATGCTTGAACAGAAGATGTTTAGAAAACACTAGAATAATTTTTTAGTGGATCCTGGTAGATTATGCGAATAATGTCTTTATACAATGTTTTTATAGAACATCAGGGGACAGCTGAAGGGCTATTTTATCTCGAATCAGGTTTTAAACTTGAATAATCATTCAGTTTCCATGTGAATGTCTTAACAGAAAGTGTTTTAGAAAAGTCGACAAACAAGTATCCCGTATCAAGAAATCAGGAGTCAAATGGAATTTTCTCTTAGCTTGCTGTTACCATGTGTTGGCATTTTAAAGTTAAAATATAAATAGCGCAAAGCTCTCTAGTATATAGAAAGAGGTTCTTCACAGCTTTTGCTGGCCGTTATTCTGCTTTGCATCCGCGTTGACTAAAATTAAATCTCGGCCTCAGGCTTAGCAAGCAACATTTGCTTGGCGAATACTTAGGTTAAGATCCAGGTCCAGGCAGGAGCACTTTCATTTGTATTTCATCCATCAGCTTGACTGCAATGATTAAAAGGAGTTGCACGCAAACGAGGAACATGATTTTGTTATACTGAGTTCGTGTAGATGTTACTTGTGACGTAATGGTGTTTGTTTTAAATGTATACTATGATTTGTTGTCTCAAGGTTTAAAGGCAGGTAGGAGGGCAAACAGTCTGACTGCCTTTACGGTTCTAGTAGTTTAAAATTTTGAAGTAATTTAGAAACCCGTAATATAATACAAAATGCAGTTATATTTCCGTATTGTACAATAAAACGTGTTAGTTTAAAGAGGAGATAATAAAAAATCCATTTTTCCATTCAAAAATTGACATAAGTAAACAAAGAAATTTGTCGGCGATAAATAAGTTATCTAAGCAATCCATCTGATTAGCATTATGAAAAATAATGAAAACTTTATATTTAAATGAGAGTTATTTTAATGAGATATAAAGAGTTCAATATTAATTAGAATATATTACTATATTTGTATTCTTTCTTTTATATGATAGCCCGATAGCTAGTGTGCATAATATTATATACAAAAATAATTATCTCGTTATTACTGTCCCCCAAAGATTAAGGATATTTTAAAACTCCGCGCAAATGATCATCTACAGCGCATGTCGGACCACTACATAGCTGAACTTGCGTTTTTAAATTACTCCGTAAAAATGCATATATCTTTAAGAGTTTGGTCACATTTGGAACATTGTAACAACAGGTCTCATCGCACCGTAATTGTGTTTATTAAAATGCTAACTTCAGCTAGTTTCTTATTGAGACGTTAAAGAAAATTCTGATTTTTTTCACTAATGTATAAATATACTTAAATTATCATCAATAGTTTAGTTTAAAATTTTTAAATAAATCATCTAAAAAGCTTATTTATAGAAAAAATTAATAACTTTGAAATAAAGACCCTTGTTTAAAAATTACTAGCGATGCACGTCTTAAAACTATTTTTTACTTTATTGTGGTTTACCAGAAGCCAAAATCAGTTAAAATTGATATGATTCAACATACTCTTCTGATATGTATATTAAATGTAATTACAGATAGTCTACAAAAGCTGCTTTCAAGCTACTTGCACAGAAAGAGAAGCAAGTGTTTGTTCCTTAAGAGTCTTCACGGGCGAATGATATGACTTCGAATTACTGATAGTTCAACAAGTTAGTATTCAAATCACGCGAACGGGCTGGCTGCATGTCCATTTAATTAGCTTCCCTGTGTATAATATGGATCCCATGCATGCTCTCGAAATTGAACTGTAGTTTACTCTTCTTTATATTAAGTATGTTTGAATGAGATACCTGTTGTCACTGCAGCATTTTGGCATTTGTATATGCAAGTAATGCCTTAGTGTCACAGTAATATAAGGTGTTTTTGTTGAACATCATAAGAGAGTAGAAATTAGTATTGTCTAAAACCATATTTAAATCTTAAGTATGTAAACAGTTCCGAAGTGGATGACTAGAAATATGTGTTCTAGAAAAATTAGCAAGCAAGAATACAGAAGTAAAATTACAGAATTCCAGTAGGAAGCGCAGAATACCGGTGGTATCATAAACTCAACTCTCAGGTAGGCAATCTTTATTTGTATTTCATAACTTCAGCGATTGATTTGAACTGTACACCACCAACATGACATCCGTCCTAGATCAAGCCATGCGGCATTGAATGTTATCTCAGATGGAAACTTTATTGGGGAAATCGAAGAAGAAAAATAATAAGCTACATAAACATCGTAAAAATTATGTTTTTATGTGTTTTACAACAACAATTACAAATCGATCATAATCATCGTTATCAGTATCGTGAATTTCAATTGTCTACATATGCAGTATCGGGTCACACCATTACGCATATTATTAAGTAGAGCATTATCATGCTTGTTATAGATGTTTACCTAGCATCACGATATATTCAAATGATCATTAGATATTAACATAAAAGAGTACTTATGAACAAATTTGAACGTGTATAGGAACTATGAGACAATAGACGTGAAATAAAGGAAAAAATAATTATACAAAATACGTAATAATAAATATACAAAATAATATACATAATAACATACGTAATAACATACGAACAGCTACACGGTAATACACATTACATACATAATAACATAAAATATGCAAATTGCATAAAGCATATAATATTGCATAAAGCAAAATGCGTAATGGTACTTAATAAAGATTATTGATACAAAATGCACAAAATTAAAAAAATATTAATACAAAATACATAAAATTAGATAAATGATGAGTGAAGATATATGCTTTTTCAAAGTTCACAGTTTTACTGACGATGAGAAAATTTGGCATATATGAGCGCTCTTATTAATAGCTTTTTCAAACCTAAGATGTGAAATTTTATTAGAGCGTCTATTCTCTGTCCAAGCCGCCAAATGTGTAGGAGCCGGTAATCTGAGATGATGGTACTAAGTAAAGGGACATTCAAATATGTAGTGGTCGGGGATTCTAAGCCCGCTACAGTCACCAGATGTCCATGTCACTATACCCAAATCGGTTTAAATAGGACAGAAAGGGGCCGTGACCTGTTAGAAACTAAGTAAGTTTTAATTTAGGAGGTTGCAGATCTGTCTTAACTTTTGGCATCAGCCGATGGTACGCCTGCCTGTCGAACTGAGTCCCAACGTTCTTGCAATTGCGCAAGATACTTGCGGGTGATCTGATTCAGAAATGTGAGTGGAAGTGAAATGTGATGCTCCAAAAGGGATGGATCATTGGCTGCATTCTTCGCAATGTTATCTGGGTGCTTATTTAAGCAACTTCGGCTTCTCTCTACTGAGGCTTCGGCAAGACCAGAATCCAAGACACTATACATGACTGTTGTATTCTGGGGACCTCGCTGCGAATAGGGTGTAGCCACTGTTATTGCTATTAATTCTGCTTGGTGAATTGATTTATTGCTTCCAAGAATGTTTAATTTGATCTCCATCCAGATGACAAAAACCGCAAAATATACCTGAATCTGTCTTAGAACCCACTCTTTACGGAGAGATAACTTGATGAAGATCTGTGGGTTGATCAAAGAAGACATTCTTCTGTAAACTGCGATGGATCGAATTGACTTGAACTGTCCGCAAACTTCGGAGATAATTTCTGTTATATTTTTGAGCTTGTGTTGTAAGGATCTTGAGTTTTACTAACGTTTATTTTATTTTAAAACTTTACTATATTCTCTTATTTTCCACTTCCGGCCAGAATTAAATGCATTGACGCCCAAGTATTTAAGTTGTGGCTTTTTGCCAAGAGTTAGATAGAGAGGGAAAATGAGCCGCCTTGCCCCTGCATTTCGCCCGAATTTTTAATCAGCTGCTGTCTGCCTTTAAGGCCAGAGATTTAGTCCTCTTGATATTTAAAACGTATCGTAGTTTCGGCAGTGTGCGTACTACATACGTAATAATTTAAAAGGCTAGTCTTAGTGTTAGTCAATTGTGTAAAGCACTCTTAAGTTAGTCAGAAAGTTAACCCTTCCTGCCTGTCTTCCATTCCACACATATTTGAACATAGCTTGAGTAAGCTCCTTTTTCCTATTCAGGATACGCAATATTCCTGAAACAAATTAAAAGACATACAAGTCCTGACAGAGTAACTAAAAGGATGGCGATAATTTTTAATTAATACCTTGACTTTTAAGTGTTTCATCTCCATTTTTAGAGGCAGAATTGGGGACCGGTATCTTACTTTCTTAACAGTTCTAGTAGTTTGGCTTTCTGAAGTAATGTGGAACCGTATAATGTTGTTAAAAGAAGAGTAATGTTTGCTTAATAGACATCAAATCCTGATAGTTTAAACAGGAGGTTATTAAAATCCATTTTTGCATCCACAATTTGACGTACTTAAACAAAGAAAATTAGGTCGAACAAAAGTTAGATATGTGAGCAAACTGGAATGAATTATGGTTCAGTATTAAAATCAGTTATGAAAATTATGGAATATGAAACATAAAGGAATCACTGTATTTAAATGCACTATGATAATCTAAAATTTCAAGGAATAATAACAGAGGAAAGAGTATTTATACATTAATTAGCATATATTTCTATATTTATAAATTTATTTAACTGTCTTGTGTACTCAATATGATATACAAAGATAATTATTTCCTCATTTCTATCAGCTATAATTTTAGGCATTTCTAATCTTTCGTACAAGTGGCTTCCTTTGAAAGCATGACTGAAAGTCATATAGCTGAAATACCATTGTTTACTTATGCCAACTGTATTGTGTTTCTTAAGATACTAACATTAGCTGATTTCTTGCTGAGACGAAAAAGTAATTCATATATTTTCACTAAGTATAAACATATCATTTAAATTATAATCAGTACTTAAAATTTTTAAACAAATTTATGTAAAAACCTTATTTCACTTAATGAAACATTTATTAATTTTGAACTTAAGACCCTCGTTTAAAAATTATTTGTGATGGATGTTTTACTATTATTTTTTAGTTTATCATAGTTTACTAAAGTTATAATCTCAAAATCAATTAACACTGACATGATTCAACATACTCTTCTGATATATGCATTAAATGTAATTACACATCGTCTACAAAAGCTGCTATTCAAGTCACTGGCGCAGAAGGAGAAGAAAATGTGTTTGTTCCTCAAGTACATCCCACAGGCCAAGTGAATATGACTTCAAAATAATGATAGTTCAACAAGGTTATGTTTAAATCCCATGAACGTGTTGGCTGCATGTTCATTTAATTGGTTTCTCTATGTAGAATATGGATCAAATACATGTTCTCGAAACTGAACTATAGTTTACTCTTCGTTATATTACGTAGACTGGAGAGAAACACCTTTTTTCACTGCGCCGCTTTTGCATTTGTATATGCAAATAATGCCTTAGTGGCTCAGTAATACAAGGTGTTTTTGTTGAACACCGGAAGAGAGCAGAAATTACTTTTATCTAGAATCGTATTTAAAGTTTGAATAAACAAAGTTCCGAAGAGGACGACTGGAAGAAATCTGTTTTAGAAAAATCGACTGTTTTAGAAAAATCAGGAAGCAAGTATGCAGGAGTAAAAGCACAGAATCCCGGTATGATTTGGCTGTAGATTGTCTTTATCTTGTGTTGCCTTTCTAATGTTAAATTATTAATATGCCGAAAGTCCTTGCTTTCAAAGAGGGAGCTTTCGAGAGCTTTTGCTGACCATTTTTCTGTTTTTCTTCTCTATTGATTGAAATAAAAACTTGTTTTCTTTAGCCTCAATAATCCGCATTTTCATTTCCAATACTTAAACCCCCTAACCAAAGCTTACACAGGCGTGTATTCATTTTTATTCATCATTAAATCTGACAACAAGAACTGTTTTGTACCGCCTGAAAGCTGGGAAGACTATTTCTGATATATATATGTTTTGTTATATTAAAAGGGTAACCATAGGTTCTTTGTCGTTAACACTAAAACGAAAGTGGTCAGGAGTATTTTTATGTTTCAAAATGTAAAAAAAAAAAAAAAAAAAAAAAAAAAAAAAAAAAAAAATAGAACTATTCTCAAATCTTGCTTTTCACATAGAAAAATATAAGAATATTGTTGAAATTATTATTGAATTTAAAGAGAGAGCCTTTGAAATATTTTGCTGACCGTTAATTTCAGTTAATTAATAAAGATTTCAGCATAATAATACTATTCTTGTTTTAGAATTTCTTTTGCTGTATGTCTTCTTTTGGAAAGAGGAGAAACATAGTGAATGTACGCAGTTCATTTATGCATAGTGGTAATTCGGTATGCTACCGCATTTAAATGAATCCAACCATGTATACTTCTTGTTTGCACGCAAAACATTTGGAATTTGTGGGCTTGGAATACAATAAAATAGGACTGTGAGGACTCTTCATGTTTACCTCTTTTTAGAAATACACTGCTGATGATCTGCATAACGCCTTTTATTACTTTTCAATAAACAACCCATGCCTCACCACTGGAATTTCAATTGATTTGTGTTTCTTCGCTTAAATATTTTGTAAATTCATTAAAATGACTTTTAGGGAGGATAAGGAGAAAATTCAAGCAAAGAAGAAAATTGTTAGGATCACCATAGAGGTGAAAAAAGGTATTGTTGAAAAGTCCGAAGATGGCACGTGTATCTGGGGCTTGACTATTACGTACCATATGCCGAGTAAAATGGTGTCTACGACTGTGAAAACGAAAACGCTATTAAATCGGCTAACGTTACAAAATGGGTGAAATTAATTCGTAAACGAAAATCAGAGACGTTAAGGCAGGATGAAAATTTTCCTTTGATCCGGATAACTGAAAAGCATTTATAGACAGTATCACGTACCGAAGCGACGTATGTAGAAAGAGTTATCCGAGTGGGACGAAATTGCATATGCCCATACGTTACTACAGTATATGCAAGTGTTTAAATTTTGGTCGCCGATGACTGACTAGCTGGAGCTCCAGCACATCTAACGAACATCCACTGTATAAAACAGAGCGCATTTTAATGCTAAGGCATAAATTACATGCGAATGTGGTTTCGCCAACCCGCAAGAATTGTGCCAGTGCCTCACAGACGAACAGTATGAGCAGGTATCGAGATTTGAGAGAGAAATGCAGTTGGACTGAAAAAAAAAACACGGTGATCAAATCGCTTGACATTTGGGTCGCAGCGATGCTATTATTCGAAGATGTGGGAAGGAATGGCCGAACCATGGCCGTACAGAGCCGGAAGAAGGTAGCTGTTGACTGAGACAGAACGCGAGGACAGAGTCGTAGTGCGATCGGCCCTCACAACCCCTGATACATTTTTATCAAAGATCCGATGTTAACCGGATCATCAATGATTGCACAATGTCTGCTGATGAACGACTCAGCAGCGCCGACTGCTGTTTACCATTGAAAGCTCTTTACTGCACCATTTTGGCATCTGAATATGCAGCAAATATCATATAGTGGCCCCAAAAAATAAGATGATTTTCTGGAACTTCAAAAGACAGCTCAAATGTCTTTTGTCTGGACCCATATCTGAAACCTCACTATTCAGGCAGTTTCAGATACGATGTTCAGGCAGAAGTCGTTTTAGAGAAATTAACAATCAAGAATTCTGGATGAAGAAAGCAGGATCTCGGTAGAACTGGTTAGTAAATTTTCTTTACATTGTATTGCTTTTTAATTAATGACTGTAATTTAATAACTGTAAATTTGAGTTTAGAAACAGATATTGTGACAGCTTTTGCTGACCGTTACTATATTTCGTTGCCCAATAATTGAAATAGAATTTTGTATACTTTAACCTCGGTACGCCGCGTTTTTCTGTCATATTTAAGCTCCGAAGCCAGTATCTAGTTAGGCGCGTGTTTATTTGTATTTTATATTTCGATTAGTCTTCATTGATTGCTTTGATATGCTCCCAAGCTGTAGGGATTAGTTTTTTGTGAGTTTGCGTAATTGCTAAATGGATGTAATAGATTCATTGTAAATTTTCACTCTGTGATATCTGTAGTTAGAAGCAGAGGGGACTACAGCCAGATTGACTGATTTTATGGTTTAGTAGTTGTACAATCTAAAGTAATACAGAAGCGCATAATGTCATTAAAAGTACAGTTATTTTTTTAATATATTTTAAATCCTAGTGGTATAAATCGGAATACCACCAGGAATGGATTTTAATGGTGCTATTATATAAATAGGAATACCACCATTAAAATCCATTTTTAAACCACAATTTGCGATATTAAAACAATGAAAATTAAGGGAAGCAGATTTATATAAGACATCCGACTAATTAATATAACAAAAATAATAGTATTCGCTACATTTTAATGCTTTGTGATTGTATTTTGCCAAATTTACATTTCTCAGTGTATTTAATGGTCAACTTGATGTAATTGGTTATTTTAAACCTTTTTGTGTTTGTGATGAGTATTTTTAGAAGCAAAAGGTGTGATAAATAGTCTGACTGCAATCCCTGTTTTATTAGTCTGACATTTTGATGCAACATAGAACTGTATAATGTAATTAAAATGCAACTATATTTTCTTAATACACGTGAAATCCTGTTCATTTAAACAGGAGGTCATTAAAAGTAATTTCTTTCGTTCAGAATTTTTGATGCTTATTTAAGGAAAATTAAGTTTGATAGAAATAACATATATATATATATATTGTTACGAAATGTACAGGCGCGGTGAGATAACTCCCCCGCAAAGCAGTTTTAGGGTTGCCATAAAATAGCAAGAGAAGGAAGGGTTGCCACATTTGGCGAGAAATTGCCCATTTGGCGACATTTTGCGACATGCCGTGGACGGATGGAGAACCTTTTGTAACGAATTCTTACCGGTTTAGCCCAGCATGTTCTCGAACACCAGCCAAAAGCTATATAAACCCTGCTGGTACGCGGAGAGTTAGTTATTATCGAGTTGGTGTCTCGTCGAGCGAGTCAATCCCTGCGGAGTCGATCACGTTGACAGCCGGGCAGCGAGTGCCGAGTGGGTCGTCGAGTGCACCGAGAGTCTTGTAGTGTATCGCGGTTAGTCCACGTCGAGAGAGCGTGTTGAGCTCCGGAAACGATTGAACCGAAGAGTCAGGAGCTCTGCTCTTCGTGTCGTCGAATGCATCGCGAGTTGTAGCATGGAGAGTCTCGAGAGTGCGTGGAGTTCCGAAAACGAGCGAGCAGAGTCGGGAGCTGTACTCTGGTGCTTCGCAGTGAAGCTGTCTCCACAGTTATTGCCTGACAGTGTGAAGGCTGTGTCGCTGATGGTTCCAATGAGTGTATAGTAGAACTTCGACGACTGTGAAACGTGACTTTGGAGCTGTCCTGATTAATATTGGCTAAATTCGATACTTCATAAAGTGTCGTCGTTATTCACTCCAAATCTACGAACCCCGTACGAACGTGAAGGAAGAAAATAATGTAACAACTGGTGTCAGAAAAGTAAAACGCAACAATATATAGATATATATACACTCTTAGACAACAACAACAACCAAAAAAAATGACGCACCACGACGTCCCTAGAAGATATAAAGCAAAATTGGACATAAATTGATATGAATACAGGTTCCGACGGAAAATGCAAAGTTTTACATTTTGGCTGCCAACGAATGAACGGTTATCGCTACAGCGCATCTGATCTGCGCAACTGGCAAGATATAGAGGAGAAATTACGATTCCAGGTCATAAATTGTTCACGAATTTCATTCCGTGTACTCTGGTAGACAGGAACTATGCCTCGCATACAGGTGCGCGAACGATATGCGCAGATGTCAGAATTTGAGAGAGGTCGTGTAGTGGGGCCCTAAGAAACCGGCTGGTCTTATCGGCGAATAGCTAGACATTTGAGCAGGAGCAATGCCACTATTAGACGATGTTGGCAGGAATGGATGAACCATGGCCGCACACAGCGTCAAGAAGGAAGCGGTAGGCCTAGAGAAACGACAGAACGTGAAGACCGAGCAATCGTCAGAGCGGTACTTACAGCCCCAGATGCATCATTATCATCGATCGTACGTGCAAGTAGTGCTTCAGTGACCGCAAGGACCATTCATAGACGGCTCACAGAAAGGGGGATGAGGTCACGGCGCCCCTTGCGTCGAATACCATTGACCTCTGCACAACGTCAAGCCCCTTTGCGGGGGTGTAGGGCTTATTCGCACTGGAATGTCACTGACTGGAGTAGAATAGTCTTCAGTGATGAGTCCCGCTTTGAACTGAGCTCTGATGACCAGCGAAGGCGAGTCTGGAGATGCCCCGGACAGCGGCGTGATACCAACCTGTCTTCCGGCAGAAAGACCGACAACCAGGAGTGATGGTCTGAGGTGCCATTTCATTTCATAGTGGGACTCCTTTGGTTGTCATCCGTCGCAACCTTACAGCATAGCGGTACGTCGACGAAATTCTAAGGTCCGTTGTGTTGCCCTTCATGTCACGCCATCCTGGGCTTACATTTCAGCAAGATAAGGCCCTCCCCCACACTGCACGTGTTTCTACTGCTTGCCTTAGTGCTTGCCAAACATTACTTTGACCAGCAAGGTCGCCGGATCCCTCTCCTATAGAGCACGTTTGGAGAATTATGGTCAGTGCCCTCCAACCAGCTCGGGATTTTGACGATCTAACGCGCCAGTTGGACAGAATTTGGCACAATGTCCCTCGGAGGACATCTGCAACATCTATCAATCGATGCCAAGCCGAATAACTGCTTGTATAAGGGCGAGAGGTGGACAAACGCGTTACTGACTTTTTCACTTTGTGAAGCTCTGTCACTTCAATGAATCATCCAATTTTTCTCAAACTGTAATCATTTGTTTTTCTGTACATGTACATCACTTCTACCGATTTTTATTTCATTCGGATAACTCCTTCTTGGTGCGTCGTTTTTTTTTTTCCGTCTAAGAGTGTACATACAGGCTGTTAAACATTAGGATACCATTACATTTAAGTGCATTGTGAGTGGCTAAAATTTCAAATAATAATAACAGTATTAATATATATATATATAAGAAAGATATCTACTTTTATATGCACATTAAATACCATATTTAATTGGCTTAACATTAATTTGTTTCTTCATTTTTTTAAGTCCATTTTAAAAACCAAATTTGAGATGTCTGAACAAAGATAATTAGCTTGAAGAGAAATGGGACATAGAAGCAATCCGGCTAATTAACATTGTGAAAAATAAAGGAATCACTGTTATTTAATGCTTAGCGAATGACAAAAATTTCAATGAATACGAATGATGAGAAATATTTATATCAGCGAAGGGTAATAGTTGGCTTGTGGTCCAAAAGCGTCTCTTTTAATTGCTTAGTCTATCCGTAAAGAAATCCTGCGAAGAAAAAGGAGCACCGGAAAAGATCGTATACTTTCCAACGACGCTATAAGCATGATCTGTAAAATATGCATTTTATGCCCGTGATATATATATGTTATGTAGAAAAATATCTGAATTTTTTTTGTTAAGAAAAGTATAAGCTTAATTCTATTCATTTAGGAAAATTAGAATTATTTTAATACATATTTGTTTCCTTACTCTTTGGGTTACCAGTTTAGTTTTATTGTTATTTTTTCACTAAATTATTATCTGAAAACCAGTGCAGGACATTATTTTTAAGATGTTGCGTCATTAGCTATACCTACGCACCACCGCCATTTGGTGGCATTTTTTTGTAAACTTGTAGGGTTTATATTTATTTTAACTAACATTTATTTTAAGTTTAAACTATCTTTCCTGTCAATCCTTACTTTCCCCTGGAACTGCCAATGCCAGAATATGTAAATTTGAGTAGAACGCGCAAGCATTCAAATTATCAGCGGAAGTAGTATGATTTAAATAGAAGGAAACGAGTTCGGTGAGAGAGTTATTCTTACTTAGCGAGCGCGGAGGTAGAAATCGAGAATTAAAGAACCCCGCGTTGCGGCCTATGTGCTTGGCGGGAAGTAGTTGCAATTGTTCCAGTGAGCTTCAAGTCTGCTGAATTAGCTGCGGCTTTTGTAAAACGCGGTGAGTTAGTTATTTTAGAGAGCCTCGTAGTTAGAATATTGTCTTTATTTTCTTTTCAGGTTATTATTTTTATTTTGACTGCCTAGTTGGCACAGTTTGTAAGCGTCAAGAGGACGCAATTATAATTTAGTACGTTGAATAAAAAGGGACTTAAACCCTTTATAAGACTCTGTGGTTTATACAAGCTTTCACAGTCACCTCTTGGTTGCGTGCTAGTTAGAGGCGCGCAACGTTATATTGGCGCCCGAACACTTATCTAACTGAAATGGCCGAAAACTGGATGGAAGCCGCTGGACAACACCAAGAAATGACAGCGCAGTTAGAAGGATTTGGATACCTGGTCCAGACTTTGAGAGCATCAATCAAGCCAAACGTCTATTTCGACGGAAAAAATTCGGTGGCGGTATTTTTAGAAGGTATAGAAAACCACTTTCAGCTCTACCCTGTGCCTGAAAGACAAAAAGTTGCCATCGCCACATCAGCACTAAGAGGACAGGCCGCGCTATGGTGGAAAAATATAGGAAAATTTCTACTAGGTGAATTTGGAAGCCCGACGTATACATTTGAAAATTTCAAAAAATCGTTAGTACAGGCCTTCCCCATAGTGAAAGATCGCGCACGGCTGGAAGCCGAGTTATATAGTTTCTATCAACGGGATACAGCACAATTGACGGACTTTATTTTACGAAAAATCAAGCTAACGGATATGCTGTATGGCAAGAAACCCGATGCGGAGATTATTGAAATAATATTACCAAGATTGTTACCCGCTGTCCAAGACTACTTTGAAATTAGAAACCCAACCACATTGCAGGAACTTTTCGAATTGGCGGTGAAGTTTCAAAATCGCAGAATCGCGGAAAGAGCGAGAGGGGAAACATATTCTCAAAGTACCAGAAGGAAGGAGGAAACAAGAAATGGGAATCGCTCATATGGGGGAAAGAACTATCAAGCTAACGCATCGAAACTTGAAGGGCAAGGCCCAAAAAGAAAATTTGAAAATAAGCATCCGCGTACCCAGAAGACACAAATTGAAAGGAAAGCTTTAAACGACTAGAGGGGCCTGTGAAAGGGAGGGTCCAGACCCCGGAAGTTTTAGAAAAACCCTCAAATAGACATCTAAATACAGTCATCGTAAAAAACTCACAGCTACCAATTATACAAGTCCTGGTTGGCGATGTACCAGTAGAAGCCCTCATCGATACAGGAGCAGAAGGAAATTTCATGAGTGAAAAGTTCTTCAAAAAGAATTTTTATAGGATACGACTCTTTAAAACCAGAAATACGGAAATTATAGCGGCGCAAGGAAAAACATGTCACTGCATCGGGAAAGTATCATTAAACATACAGGTAAAAGAGGAAAATCTCAAAGTATTAATTTTTGTGGTGAAACACCTCCAACACTCTCTTATTTTAGGTATGGACATTTTAAGGGCCGCGAGGGCCAAATTAAATTTTCAAGATAGTTCCGTGGTGCTGGAGATGGACCAGAGGGTGGTGGAACCGGTGGAGACACCTGAATTGGACCTTAGCCATTTGAATGACCAGGAAAGTAAAGCAATACAGCAAGTGGTGAGTAATTTTTCTCATTTGTTTTCAGAAAAACCGGGAAACTGTCAGATCGTGACTCACAAGATTCAATTAAATGCCGAAAAAACTTGTAGGACTAAACCTTACCGCTATGACAAACAAAAAGACGTAATCATCGAAGAACATATTCAAGAGATGTTAAAGAATAAAATAATAACGCCCATAAATAGTGAATACGCGAGTCCAGTCGTACTATGTAAGAAAAAGAACGAGTTTCCTCCTTCGGATAAAAGGGCTTGGAGGTTTGCTATCGATTATAGAAAACTAAATAGCATAACTAAATTCCCAGTTTACCCTTTGCCGGTTATAGACGAGATCATTAGACAGATCAAATCGACAAGATATATGTCTACTTTGGACTTAACGTCTGGCTACTATCAAATAGCTATGAGACCCGAAGATATACATAAAACCGCGTTTATAACAAAATCGGGCACTTATGCATTTTTACGCATGCCTTTTGGGTTGTGTGGGGCCCCATCAACATTCCAGAGAGCTATGGACATTGTTCTAAAGCCTGTCCTAGGAAAATCAACTTTAATTTATCTAGATGATATAATTATAACGAGTAGTACGTTGGAACAACACGTTAATGACCTCGAACAAGTTTTTAAATTATTAAAAGAGGCCGGTCTTACAATTAACGCCTCAAAATGCAAGTTCGCAACTAAAGAACTTAAATATCTCGGTTATAAAATTTCTCAAAAGGGTATAGAAACGCAAGATTCAAAAATAAAAGCTATTAAGAATTTCCCACCGCCCAACACCGCCAAGAAACTTTCGTCTTTTCTTGGACTATGTTCTTACTATCGATCTTTCATAAAAGATTTCGCTAATATTGTTGAACCACTCTTAGTAATCAAAAGAAAAAAGAGTAAATTTACGTGGACAGCGGAAGTTAACACGGCTTTTGAAAGATTAAAAAAAGCGCTTATTAATGCCCCTGTTTTAAAATTCCCTGAGGGGGACGAAAACCTGGAAATTGCGGCAGATGCATCAGACTATGCGGTGGGTGCGGTTCTTATGCAAAATAACCATCCGCTGGCATTTTTTAGTAAAACATTGAATCAAACACAAAGGAATTATACAGCTACAGAAAGAGAAACATTAGCCGTATTAATGGCTGTACACAAATTTCGAGTTTATTTCGGCAAATCGCCAGTAACAGTCTTTTCGGATCATGCGGCTGTTGGTAGACTTTACTCGGGAAAAAAACCTAACGCCCAGGTTAATAAGATGGGCTTTAAAACTCCAAGAATATAATATCACAATAAAATATAAACCGGGTAAGGAAAACAATGTAGCTGACGCACTTTCTCGTATAAAACTGGACGAGGAAGGTAATGAACTTAAATGCGCTGTGTTGACTTCAAAAATTTTAGATTCTAGAGATACGGTTATTACTGAACTGAAAGCTGATCCTGAATTTGGAAATATCTATGCTTATTTGAAAGACCCCGAAAGCTTTGAGCATACAGATATCGATGCGATAAGAAATAGAGCAAAAAACTATGAAATAATAGATAATTTATTATTCTATACGAAAACAACGAACGAAAATCTTGAGTATAAGCCAGTCATCCCAGCCTCGCTTCGATTAAGCATTTTGAAGGAGTTGCACGAAAAAAAAAAACAGCGGGCCACCTCGGGGTCAGAAAGACTTTAAAAAGGGTACGCGAGGCGGTATATTTCCCGCAATTATACAAAATAGTAACGGCGTATGTCAGGTCCTGCAATCAATGTCATTTAATAAATGATATTAATTACAGCCCGGCCGGGTACTTAAATAGCATTCGCGCTACATTTCCGAATGAAATTTTAGGCATAGATCTCCTTGGTCCCTTCCCCCAGAGCGAGTTAAATAAAAATCGTTTTCTTTTAGTAATAGTAGATCATTTTTCAAAATGGATAGAAATTGTTCCACTTAAACGCGCGTCAGCCAAAACAGTCGCAGATGCATTCTTACACAGATACATTTTAAAATACGGTGCACCGATAAAAGTCATTAGCGATAACGGAAAACAATTCATTAGTCAAATATTTGAAAACATATGCAATGGACTTGATATACGCCATATCAAAATGGTTCCGTATAGACCACAGGCTAACATAGCAGAAAGAGTTAATAAAAACATTGTAAAAATAATTCGCAGTTACGTTAGCACACATCACAAGCGCTGGGATGGCTACATAAATGAATTAGCTTATGCTTTAAGAACGGCACATCATGATACTACGGGAAAAACTCCAGCAGAATTATTTTTAGGCAGAAAGTTAATTACGCCTTTAGATAAATTATTCTTTGTGCAACAAAGAGAGCAGGAATTTAGACAAAAGGACGTGCAAAAACTAATTGATCAGGCGCTTAAAACCTCGGATACGGCAAGAAATAGACAAAAGTTATATTACGATAGAAAACGCCGTGAAGCAGATTTTAAAGTTGGGGATAAAGTATTGAAACGGAAATTTTCTTTATCAAGTGCCCCAGACAATTTTATGGCAAAGCTAGCTCCAAAGTTTGAAGGCCCCTATGTAATTCAGGAAATCAAAGGAGTAGTCTTATATCTTAAAAACGAGAGAGGGGAAATCTGTAAAGCAAGTCCCGACCAGGTGAAAAAATACTATAATCCAAATGATTTTGAAATCCTTAAAAGTTTCTTGCAGGACTCAAGTCTAAACGAAATAGAAGGGCCAGAGACTGCAACAACTATTCCACCACCCAAGAAACGGAGAACTGAAGAGAGACCTAGCACTTCTACAACCCGGACGTCGGTATCAAAGAGAAAAAAGGATTTTCAAACTCCGGCGTTTAAGAAAAACAAAAATACAGATGAACCGGGTAAAGAAACCGTGGTAAAGACGAAAACACCACCTATAAAAGATGGCAGGAAAAATTACACATCAAGGAGAACGCGCACACGGCCACAGAGTCAGGTGCCAGCAAGGCCGCCGTTCCGGAAACTGAAACGCCAACAGGAGGCACAAAAATACGACGAACAGAAGAAATTCAAGAAGGACTCCAGACCGGAGGACGTCAAGACCAGCCGTCCCAGGCAGAAACGCAAAGGACAACAACCAAACGATTACTCCGTCAAGAGGCCAGCATGTAGAGGACGCAAAAGAAAGATCAACGGGGACGACACGCGGAGATCAACAAGGAGAAGCTTGACATCCATGACACCTCTAACTTGGGATCAATTTTGTCAAAAACGGATGACGGAGTTTCAAGCATCGAAAACTCAAAGATAAGTTAAAACCTTCTATAAATTTTTTTTCTCTTTTGTTCCGAAATGTTATGCATAAGTACGAAGTTCTATGTTTTGACGAAAGTCAATATGTCTCGGTTGAGACTTAGTTTTGTTTTACTTTATTTAGCTAAGGCAAAAGTATTATTTTCTTTAAGTGTAAAAGCTAAAAACAAGCATTTTCTGTTGGTCGAAAGACTAATTCTGTTATGTTAAAGCCAAAATTTGGCCGGAGATAAAAATAACTTCGTATTCTTGTACTAATAAGAATTTTAGTTTCAGTGCCGCCAGCTTGGCGAAGAATGAGTAAAGTAAAAATTTATTTTCTCTTATTCATTTTATGGTAAATTGTAAAAAGCACATGTATTAAACTTTTGTAAATGTATGTAAATACTTGCATGTTATGTAAAAGTAGAATTTAGTCTAGAAGCATAAAATTGTAGATGCTAAAAGTGAATGCTTAAAAGCAATGAAGTCAAAATTTAAGTATTAAACTGTAAAGTCATGCTTTAGAGCGAAAGCCTGCATGTTTAAAGATGAATGAGGGGGAAGTTAGAATGAATGTGTTTCGTAGGGTTCTCCACCTACATTTGAATTTTTAAGAATATTAAAGTAGCTCATTGAGTTGTAGAATGTCGAGTAAGGTGTGTCTATTTGGTTGTTGAATTCTAACAAATCATGGTGGTTAGGGGAAGTGTTGTAAGACTAAAACACGAATATTCCCGTTTGACACCACACATGGTGGAGAGCCAGGGTAAAGTTAAATTAATGCTTGAAAAATTGAATGAATGTGAAGTAAGCAATAACTAAGAAAAACGAAACGTTAAAAACAAAAATTTATTGTGTCAAGAAAGTGTAAATTATAATGTATGTAGAAAGATACTGATACTTATTCCTTCCAGATGCTGGAAGGAAAGACCAAGATTGATTGATGAAGTCCAGGAAAAGTTGCTGTAAGAAGAAAGCTCTGTAACGACTAACAGAATTTTAATTGTTACATAAGATTTTTTTTGTGTAAACGAGGCTTTCGCCAGTTAGTTCAGAATTAGATAAACTTACAACAGGTCGTTTGTAGGACCTGCTTCCAAGTTTTCCAAATTCTGGCAGCGGCAAATGTAGGGTTTATATTTATTTTAACTAACATTTATTTTAAGTTTAAACTATCTTTCCTGTCAATCCTTACTTTCCCCTGGAACTGCCAATGCCAGAATATGTAAATTTGAGTAGAACGCGCAAGCATTCAAATTATCAGCGGAAGTAGTATGATTTAAATAGAAGGAAACGAGTTCGGTGAGAGAGTTATTCTTACTTAGCGAGCGCGGAGGTAGAAATCGAGAATTAAAGAACCCCGCGTTGCGGCCTATGTGCTTGGCGGGAAGTAGTTGCAATTGTTCCAGTGAGCTTCAAGTCTGCTGAATTAGCTGCGGCTTTTGTAAAACGCGGTGAGTTAGTTATTTTAGAGAGCCTCGTAGTTAGAATATTGTCTTTATTTTCTTTTCAGGTTATTATTTTTATTTTGACTGCCTAGTTGGCACAGTTTGTAAGCGTCAAGAGGACGCAATTATAATTTAGTACGTTGAATAAAAAGGGACTTAAACCCTTTATAAGACTCTGTGGTTTATACAAGCTTTCACAGTCACCTCTTGGTTGCGTGCTAGTTAGAGGCGCGCAACGTTATAAACTTGTGAGAATAAATTTGTCCATTAGCAGTACTAGTCCATAAAAAGGTGGCCCGTCCAGGAGGAGGACCAGGGCCCATTCAAAGCGGCAAAAATAAAATGGATAAATTAACGCAACTAAATTTACAAATAGGTATTATAAAAAGGAAATTAAAAAAAACATGGGGAAGATAATCAATAACTCCAGAGAATCCGAAGGAAGTTCAATTGTGTTAAAAGTGAAATTAGAAATCGTGAAGGAACTAAAGGTTGGCATGACACACCTCTACAGCGACTACTGCAGCGTTGAAGAAAAGCTAGATACAGATGAAGGTTTAAAAAATATGAAGAGCTGGATTCATCATTGGATAATGTGGAGGTGCGAATTAAAAACCTTCTTTCAACGCTTAAATTAAATAATGCTTCAGAAGTTAAAGACGGTGGGGTATCAGTGCATAATGAGAATGAAACTTTCTGTAATGTAAAATCGTAACATCTTCGTGTGTGTTTTGGAAGTATGAACTGTAGACACTATTGACGAAGTAGCGAATTCTTGAAAGGTCTTGGAAGAACAGATGACTGCAGACGAAGGTTATAACAACTTTTTTATTTTACCTAACAGATCAGAAAATGCACTCACTCGGTGCTCACAATTTACAATCACACTTGTGGCTAAGAAGCGTCAACACAAAATAGTAAGTATAATCACAATGAATTAAATTTTAGCTACACGACTGGCTCCTATTCAATCTAAACTGCTTAATCTAAACTGCTTAATCATGCATATTTTGCTTCAAAAAATTAATAAGGAAACGCATTAATAATTCGAGTTAACGTTAAAATCAAAAGAAGTTCCCGCTTTAGATGAATTCTTAAGTCTTCTGGAAAACAGAAATTTAGTATTAAAAAGTTTGCCTAAAAGCACTAACTCAAAATCAGTACTGCTCTATACTACTAATAAATATTAGCTCAAGTGAAGGTAAAATAAAACCTTAGATTTTAATTATCAGTGCACCGAAGAAAACAATATTAAGCCCTGTATTCTCCGTAACGCGGAACATTCTTTACACAAGTGTTTTAAAGTCCTTAATATGAGTGTCTCAAAACATAATCAAAGAATCGAAATTGTTCAAGTTATGCTTTTAATGCATAAGAAACGTGCAAGCTAACCTTTTACGTGTAGAATCTGTAAACATTCTAATCGTAACGTCTAATCGTTTCTCAGACTGTTTCAAATAAGTCATCCACGAGTGGTGCCGAGAGGAAAGACAAAACATTTGCCATCTGCAAATGCGCAATAGTCATGGAATTGGTAGGTGCCATATTAACCAACAAAGGTAAACAAACTGGGTTGCTGTGTACGGTATCATTATTTAATTAATACACATAGGGGAAAAAGTGAATTTAAAAGGAATATTGGACTCTGGAAGTAGCTGCAATATAATGAACTACTGAAGCTGCTGATGCACGGGAATTAAATAAGCAAAAAACAATTTAGCACAACTGAGCTTAAAGAACCACAATCTTTATTTTTTATGCATATCAAATAATTCTTTTGCAGATAAGATATTTCAAAATTATATTCGAATACAATAAGTTCCATTTGAAAGTACGACGTCATGTTAGGCAAATAAGCAGCAGCGTGGAACAGCAGCGTCTTGCCATCTGGGAAGCGTAAGTGAAAAAGAGCGCAGCAGTTCAAAGGAATCAATTCGAGTTAGAAAAAGTTTCGGTTTGCAATTATTTGATTTTGCAGGAGGTATCTACATCAAGCATTACGCAACGTGGAAAGATCTCGAATTTGAGAGAACAGATTAAATTTGGGGGAGTGCATTACATCTACAATGTTAATTTTGAGGTCGACAATTATTTTTTTTTAGAAACAACTATCGTATATTGCTATATTTTGCATATATAAATACACAGATAAAAGAAAGATTTCTAACTCTATTAGCACATGTATCCACATTTTTAAGTATATTTAATTGTGTTGAATGTATCATAATTCATGAGAATTGTAAATTCAAACTCTGTGTATAGTGACATGGTTCAACAAATTCTGCTCATATAAAGTAATCAAGATTAAAAAAAAAAGGTAATCAAGTAAAAAGTAATCAAGTAAATCCTTAAAAGTAATCAAGATTTTCTGCAAAAAATGTGTTGGCAAAATGAAGAAATCTGAAAAAGGTTTCTCTCCTGCGACAACGTGAAGCAGTGTTAGAGTAGATATAGTAGATATGGTATTTTAAAGGTCGCAGTTTAAATGGGCATTATTCAAATCTAAGCAAACGGGCTGGTTGCGTTGCCATTGAGATACAAAACTGTAACTTTCCATATATAAAATATGGTTCCATTGTATGCTCTCGGAAACTGAATTGTTGTTTACCCTTCCTTATACTACTCTTCATTATACTATGTTTGCTGGAAAAACTAGGTTTTGTGTTGCAACATTTTTGTCGTTTGAATATGCAAATCACGCCATAGTGGGCCAGAAAATAAAGATATTTTACGGAACTTCCAGAGGCAACTGAAACTGCCTTTTGTCTGGACCTATTTGTGAAACTTTGCGTTATTCAAATTGTTTCTGACTGGATGCTGAGTCAGAAGACGTTTTAGAGAAGTCCACGAGCCAGAATTCCTGATCAAGCAAACAGGAGCTCAGTATGAGTTGTTAATAAACTGGCTTGTGTTTGTTGTGAAAATTACGGTATAAATAGTTGTACATTCCCTTAAACAAAGGGCATTTGGCATTTTTTGGCCGCAGTTTGTTTCGTTGCCCACAGACTGAAATGAAGTCTTGTAGACTTTAGCCTCGGCAAGCCGCACTGCTTCGAGAATATTTAAGGTCAGAGCCAATGCTGTGGTATGCAGGTGTTAATTCGTATTTCACTGTTCAATTAATCTCCATCGATTCCTCTGATATGCTCCCAGGATGGGAGATATTATTTATGTTATTTTTGTGAGTTTCTGTAATTTACAAATGGACATAAAAATTCCTTATAAATATTCACTCTGTATTTATGATCTCTGAAGTTAGAAAAAGACGAACTATAGGCTATATGACTATATTATACTATATTCTTCATTCCCTGCGTTGCATTTTGAAGTGTCCTATGATTGTATAATGCTATTAAGAAATACAGTTGTCTTTTCTTAATATACTTTAAATCCTGGCAGCATACGGAAACATATCATTGGAATCAATTTTTAAAACCAAAACTTGAGATAATAAAAAGTGATAATTAGATTGAAAGGAAGCAGGCAATCTGACTAATTTACATAGAGAAAAATAAAGGGATCACTAATGTGATCGCTATTTGCCTAATCGCTAATTTTTACTTTATTATTGTGATTATCTAAAATTCCAAACGATAAGAGTTGTTTTTCATTATATAACATTTTAAAAGCTTACATATTATCTCTTCATGCAATTTAAAAAGCATTTTGTGGTCATTCAGTTCAAATTGTGCACTTATACATTCTCATGAAGTTTTACAAGCATGTTACATTATCATAGTGAACAGGAATCCCTTCGAAACAGATCTCTCTAATTTTATTTTCAAATATTTATATAACTATGGTGAAGTGTCAGATAAAATGTGATTTGGGAGTGTTTACAGCATAATAATAAAAGGAATCAATTTAAGTCTAATTAGGATTATCTAAGGTATCAGATAGTAATAGCTATAAAATATATGGATAAACCGATGATTTGTTTCCACATCTTTAATCGAAGTCAGCGCTCTCTCAATAAATAATGCCCATTATAAAAATTCTGCACTGATTAAAACTGTGGTATTTATTTAATATTCATTCCAAAACTATGCTATCAGCTATAAGCTAAAAGCACTTTTTCATGTCCGCACTATACTGACTCAATTCAGCGAAGAGGCCCACCAGGGGCCGAGCGGTAAAGTTGCTGAACACTGGTAGTTCGGTTCGAGGTTCGAATCCCGCGAACTGGCTGGTTGCATGGGCGTTTTCGTGGTTTTCCTCATGTGTAACGTATACACGAGCCAGAGTTCCTTAGAAAGTCCTCCACGAAGGCATCCCTCCCCTTAGGCAGATAGCCCTAGTGTGCTTTGCCGTAATTAAATAAACCAAACCAAAACAATTCAGCGTAGAATCAAAATTTAACTCCAAATAAATCCAGATATCTATTATTGCCTTAAATTCGGTATAATGAAGAAAATATTCATGTGGCATTTCATTAGTGACGTATTTTTATTCTAATTTTATAAATAAATTTCGAAGTTCCTTCAAGTGTAATAAGAAGTTTGCATTTTGGCTTCATGACAGTCGTATGTTGCAGAAGGCGATCGCCAAAAGCTAAAACGTTGGCGAGATACGACAAACTTTGAGCTATTCAGTTATTTCAGACGTTCTTATCGTTCGGTCTTCTTGCATGTGATGTTGTGGCAAGTTCCGGATTAAAAGGTAAGACTGAGGCTCCTATCTAAAAGGTCTGAATTAATTTAGGTAAGTGTGATTTGAATTGTTAATTCATTTAATTGTTAATATAAGAACAATACTGAACTCATACTGAGGAATATTTCTCTTTTCTATGACGAAGAAACCACGGTTATTGTAACTTTTGATTCTCTAACTGAAGTTGGCTCTAACTTTGTAATTACTAAACGTTTTAATAATATATTTAATGTTTCAATGTCCACATATTATTTAGTTCCCAAGTGTAGTAAATATTCATCAAGAATCTAAAGTCTATTATAGAAAACAATATACATTCTTATGCTCAGGGAAGTTAATGAAATAGTTTTCGAGAAACTTGTAATATTTTAAGTTCATTATTTGCAGTTTGACTATTAATTCTGTTTTTGAACTTAAAACTGTTTCTCAAAGCTTTGGATATTATAATATCGTAGAAATTCTAAAACTTCAATTGAGTATTAGGGCTGAATCTCTTTATTTAAGTTTGATTTAGAAAAATATCCTACGGTTAAAATGCCTTAACATGTTATATGAAAGCTATTTTGATAGCAGGCTTTTTAATTAGAAAAAAATTAGTTATTACGTATAACAAAATTACAATGAAATAAGCAATATCCCTTAATACAAATATTAATTATCCTAATAAATAAATTAATCAATTTCCCTTTGCAAAATCTTAAGAACTCAAATGGTATAAAAGAGGTTAAGAACTTTGTTTCCTAAAAAAATCACTCAAAACTTTTCAATATCTTAAAAACAGTGAAATGAGCAATAAATAACATAAAAGAATACAAAAAAAATCTGAAAAGCAAAGCATAATTAATGATATTTTATCTTATATTTTCAAGAGAAAAAAATTACAATGAAATAAGCTATACCCCTTAATACAAATATTAATTATCCTAATAAAAAATTAGCCAACTTTCAATTGAAGGAAAAAAAATCATGCAAAACTTTTCAATATCTTACAAACAGTGAAATAATCAAAAAATAACCTGAAAGCAACTCCAAAAACAAAAAATTCTGCGCAGAATTTTACTCTGCAGAACAACTTTATCAAAATAAAATAAAATAAAAATAAAAATGTGTTATATATTTAAAATTTTTTTAAAAATACAAAATATTATCATTTTTTCAAAATTCTTTTTGTAAAAGCAGTCGCACGGATGAAAGTTTAACGTGTCCAAAAATCAAAGAAAAATAAACTGTACATTTTTAAAAATAAACGTTTTTCGAAAAACTCCCGTTGAAAAGGTGTTAAGCTCGCTTTGTTAAATAAATTCGTATTTAATCGATTTATTGAAACACGAAATTTATTTTAAGTTCGTAAAATAGCTAAGTGCCTACGTTTCATGGCGATGTGAAAATGGAGTGTGCAGAGTAAAATCTAGCTTTCCTATAGCCCATTATGTCTCAAAATGACGCGATTTCGTTACAAAACATAAAATAAAAAAATTCTAATTCTGAAAAAATCGCTTCGAGGTGCACTGGCTCTTGTCTAGATGCACCTATGTACCAAATTTCGTAGACGTGGGTCTATTAGCTTACGCGCAGCGCGAACGAAAGACACACACACACACAGACACTTTCTTTTATTATATGTAGAGATTACCTATATTCAAGCAATTGCTATATATAAATCTAATAGATATCCTAAGTCGCGTTTTCGAGACATGAAAAACGCAAGTTGAATTTTGTCAATCGGACTAATAGAACGGAAAGAACTGTCCCCCTTTTTTTTTGCCCAGTGTACAATCTGGAATTAACAATAACATTTCTGCGTAATGGTCAGGTTGTATGCAATGCGTTGCATACTCCTATTAAACGGCGCTTGATAGACAATTTCTGTTATAAAGCAACATTTTCCATCTGTTGTTTACTCGTTTTTTTCCTTATGCGGTTTCATATCTGCACGTTTATCTCATTCCTATTCTAACTTGTTATAATAAATTTTTTGGACTGCGTCTCTTATTATATTATTGATAAATAATTGTATGTAAGGATAAGAGTATATTGATGGTAGAAAATAGCTGAGTAGATAACTTAATATGAGAGAACAGAGAAGAAAAGCTTTCAGAAGTAGTGGCCGTTGATTTCATCAAATAATTTTACTGTCTGGGATTAGTTCATTCATACTCGCTTTTGTAATCCTCGTTCATTGCGGATGGCTCTTCTAATCGCTGAGCTCAAAATTTAGAGAAATTAAATCCCCAGATGTATAGATACTACTACTACTGCTGTTGTCTAGCTCTTTTTCCCCCGATTCGCCTTTATTCTAGCCAAGCATCATAGCCGCTCCGCTTGGGCCATTGTTTAAAGGTACTCAAGATATACAGAATTGTAGGGTGAAGAGCCTACCCATGAATGATAGTGTGAATATTTTATGCGTATCAAAACTTGCTCTATTAAGAAGTAAAAGTAAAATTATTAGATGAAATCAATGGCCACTACTTCCGAAAGCTTTTCTTCTCTGTTCTCTCATATTAAGTATCTACTCAGATATTTTCTACCATCAACATACTCTTATCTTTACATACAATTATTTATCAATAATATGCTTTACAATTGTTAATTAATTATAGCATCTATTTACAATAACTCGAAGTTATGTTTTCCTAGAAATTTTATTTTTCAATGACATTACTCACACACATTTATTGCAGTTAGTCAATTTCTTAAATTTTTAGTATTTTTGTTCTCATTTTAATTAGATTTAATATCAGAACATTTCATATTTGTTGCATTATACTATAAGGTATTTCTTCCGCTTTCTTTGCATGCCTTCGTGGTGTAGTGGACAGCACGCTCGAAGCGAATTCGAGAGGTCTGTGGTTCGAGTCCCGGCGAGGGCATTGCTCATTTTTCGTATTTCCTGTTTCAAAAATACCTAACGTCTCTACAGTGGCGCCCAAACTAAAAGTGGTGAATGATGATTCTCCACCCACAGGATTTGGCGATTGGGTCCCCTAATCCCCAGCGGCTTTTTAAAAAAGGGAGTATATAAGGCCTTCTTATCATGCCTTCGTGGTGTCAGCACGCTCGACGCGTATTCGAGAGGTCCATAGTTCGAGTCCCGGGGTGGGTATTGCTCATTTTTCATGTATTCTGCTTCAAAAATAACCTGTGTCTCTACAGTGGCGCCCGAAAGAAAAAGGTGGTGGATCACCAGAATTTGGCGATTGGGTCAGCACACTCGACGCAACTTCCTGGTGTAGTGGTCAGCACGCTCGACGCGAATTCGAGAGGTCCGTGGTTCCAGTCTCGGCGAGGGAATTGCTCATTTTTCATCTCTCCTGCTTCCAAATAACTTAATGTCTGTACAATACTGAAAACACAAGTTTATGTCATTTTTTGTGTGCTAATATTCAAATTTTTATCACTTTTTGATACGAGTATTATTATCAAACTATTTGTTTACCATATTTGATTCCAATGTTTAATAAAAATTATTTAATTCATATTCAATATTCGTATCATTCTCAATATATAAAATTATTGGTAATAAATCAAAATTGTCACCATAAATTCAAAAATTTAATTACTTATCTTCATAACCGTCTCTAGAAATATTTAAAAAAATCTTAAAATTTATTACTTAATATTTTTGATAAAGTTATTAAAATTCAAAATGCCTTTAAAATTTTAGTTTCATATCTTCATAAAACAGTGCAGCATTTTAATAAAATTCAATAGAATAATAATAAATAGCAATATGAAATGTAAATGCGATTACGGAAAGCAAAAGTGACAATTTTGTCGTATCCACGCTTCGATAAACAATTTTCAATCCTGCACCAGTAAAAGAGAACGTGACTAACTTATTCGCTTAAGAGCCAAAGGAAGCCATATATTATACAGGCAGTTCAGTGACATTCGAAGCACTTTTGAACATCGTTAAATCACTTTATAAATACTGTTCTCGATTAATTTTTGAAGCACCGGTAGGAGTGAAGCACTATTTAAAAGCCGCGGCAGTACTTAAGATATAAATTTGTTTTTCACTTCTTTTTGCTTGATATTAAAACTTCTGATACTTGTTATATATGAACCGATGATCAGCAAAACATTTTTTAGGTATTCTATACATCCGATAAATAAATCCTGAATTAGCTGGTTAATAAACATTCCATTGGAATTGCCCACGCATTTGAGATATCTTGTGCAAATAAAATGTGATTATTTGGGAAAGAAGCAGAGCGATTTTTGAAGTACACATGGATTATTCGTACTGAAGAATCAGCTTGGGTATAAAATACAAGAAGACACAGTCGTAGAAGTTTTAAGTCGTGTCTCTTTAATTTCAGATAAAGATTTTGCGGCTATAAACATCTTGGTATATTACTCGCTAGTGATTCAAAATAGTTACAATTTTGATACTATTGTAGTAAGAAGAAAGCAGCGCGTCACCGTCCTATCTGCAATAGAAGAAGAAATAAAAGTGCCTAGTTATCCAGTTTAGAAGCTTATTAAGAGAAAGTTTTCGAAATTTGGAGTTCCGAATTACCTAAATCATCATCATTATGTTAAAGTTATATGATATAGGTTAATCAAGAAAGGACGCAGCCCAGAAAAAATTATTAAGCAATTACTGTTTTTAGAACAGAGGGGGGAAATACCCAAATTAAAATGAATAATCAAGGGGCTTATGCTAGTTGAAGTTAAAATTTTGACTGGCATTATTTTTATCTTATATATTCCCTCCTTTGAAAGAGAAAAAGGCTTTGCGACAGAAATGCCTTTTTAGAGTATTAGCGAATAAAGACATATATAATTTTGGAAAATACAAATCGTAAAATTTTAACCAATATATTTATTTAAATAATTGCGAATCTTTGATAAATAATACTTTGGAGTCCTATTTAAATTTTCGGTTCAGAAGTACTTATATTAAAGACTACATAATCGTATTTATTCAGGGAAGGTTTTTCGAACTTTTCCCACAATATCACAAATGTAAACATTTTATACAGCCATTACTTATTTACAATAATCGCAACAGTTTTCAGTTTTAAAAACTAATTTTTATTATAACTTGTAACAATATTATTTAAATTATGGTTTTTATTGTTATTATTACATTTCAAATCTTCTTATTTTACGTAAACTGTAAGACCGCACAGCTTTCTCCACATATCCATCTATTGGGCAAATCTATGGTGCATTAATTCACAATGATTAAGGTGTTGTTTGCGCATTTACATAAAAAGAAGGCCTTCTTCCATTGTATAAGGGCAATTGGCTTTTTTAAACTGTCCTAAACTTTTCGTTTATATTAAAATGTATTAAAAATTAACTTTTATTATATATATATATAATAAATAAAAATTATAATTACATATGAAAAATTAATATTTTTTCATATAGTGGGAGCCTTAAACAATATTTACAATATATAGGGTGTCCAAAATTATTGAGCGCATTTCATGTTTGAAAAAAAAAAAAAAAAAAAAAAAAAAAAAAGAGCAAAATGAGGTAAGTACATGTTTATGCTTTTCTTGGCAAGACAATTTAAAACAGTTCTACCCAACAAAATTTTAAACATTAAATAACTTCCACATGAGCTCCATCTGTGACATGCAAAATATTCAGTTTCACGCTTAGTATTTTGCAGCTTTTCTGCAGGTTATTCCTATTAACGGCTTAAAATGATTCATCATTTTAGGTCATCGATATTTGGGACTGGATAGTTACGTACACCCGGTCCTTAACATAACCCCAAAAGAAAGTCTAGAGGTTTAATGTCGGAGGAATGTTGGCGGTCATGGTATCGGCTTCCCACGATCATGAAATATATTGTCCAGCTTTCCCTTTCGAAATATGAAATCCCAATGTGGTTGAGCGCCGTCTTGTTGAAAGACAACACGAGGCTGATGGCGATCAAATTGAGGAAAAGCATAGCAATCTAGCATGTCCAGCTATGTAACGCTTGTGACTGACTGTACGATGGTCCGAAGATTTCGTCTGCAGCAAATGTGCACCAAATGTTCAGTTTCGGGCTATTGTGTGCTTTTTCTTTTACTGCATGAGTAGATTCAATTCCCCAGATAAACGACGGTGAACATATCCAGAAACATGGAATTTCGGGTCGGGTTTCTTTTTTTCAAACATGAAATGCCCTCAATAATTTTGGACCTTCCTGTACTTTGATATGGAAAATTCTATAAAAAAAGTAAAAGTTATTAGTTTTAATTTGAATGTGAACTTTTGTATATTTTTGTTTCAGTTACGTTATATGAAGAATTTTATAGACATAAATAATAATAACTTTCATATATATATATACAATGCTAAACGCCAGTTACCTTGCATAGGCAACGAAGAATTTTACTTGCTGTTGTAATAAAGCATCCAACGGCCATCAGCAAGAAGGTAGGCTGATTCGCTTTGTGAACATTTGCCTGTTCCTATCAACGCTTTTTTATTATTGTGTTGTATTTTATTAGTTTTCTATGTCATTAATTTCTGACGTTCATTTCACTTTGCTTTATGATAAAAAATATGGATTCTTAATAATGAGTAAATAATTAATTTTTGTAGAATTTCTCGATTATTTGAAGAAAAGTTTTGGTTTTATATTGAATGCCAGAGCCGTGCCCAAGATATCTTTTCACCTGAGGCAAAAAGGTAAATGCGCGCCCTTATATATATCTATATATATATATCAAGATAACGACATTTTATTAAACAAAAGTAAATGTATTAAAACAAAATATAATTCTTATTCAAATTATACCATAATTCTTAAAAGTATTTTTTAATCGTAGCTTTATAAAGCCAATTATTTATAACTTTTAAATGAAAATGTTAAAAAATTCTTTTTTGATAAATTAGAAATAACATCGAAATGTACACTGCATCATTTTTCAGGTTTTTCTTGCAGTTCTTCCTATTGTTTTATTAATTTAAATTTGACGAAGCTTATTTCCCCTAATAATAACTAACAAATTTAAAAACATAATTCAAGTAATTTTCGAATTCGTATAGCAGTTTCGCGCCTCTTCTAGTGATTCACCTGAGGCAAGTGACGCACTTGCCTCATCCTTGTCCCGGCTCTGTTGAATGCAACTGTTTTGCAAAGGTCTGTCGAGACAAGGACTGTTAAAATTACGTTACGTTATATAAGCAAAGATTTTTCGAGAACTGTGAACTTTTATAATTGTTTCTTGAAAACTTTGGACAGTCTACAAGATTCTCAGAGAAAAATGAACTTGGAAACTCTTAAAGGTGGACTGAAAATTTCAGTGGAACTCTAAATTTTACAGTTGTTTCTTGAAACGTTAGAGAAGTCTTCACAATATTCTCAGAGCAAAATGAGCTTGCAAACTTTAAACTTGGCCTGAAAATTTCAGTAGATCTTTAAATATTCCACACATTGGTCAGAAGTGTTATATTCAAAATTTAGATCAAAATTTTATGATTTTTCACCAAACTATATTTCTGTTGTTTTTATAACATTCTGATGCTTTCTTTTAAAAAGGTTTTCCTCTCTCCAGCCCTTTTTCCTTTCGAAGGAAGAATATTTAAGGTATAAATAATATATGAATGAAAAATACTAATTTTAATTCAGCATTAGTACTTCTAATCCCTTGTTTAAATTTGGCTGTCTCCCCTTTCTGTTCTAAATTGTTTACAATAATTTTTCTTAGCTGCGTCTTTCTAATTAATTCGTTCATGCTTGCTTATGTAATCCTTCTGCATTTCGGATGGTCCTCATCTAAATGCAAAGCTCAAAATTTAGTTAAAGAAATCAAGTCTATAAATACCACTGCTATTTTTACGCAGCTCCCATTTCGCTGCTTCGCCTTGCTTGGTTCTAGCCACTCATCGTTGCCATTCCGTTTTGCCCATTGTTGAAAGATATGTAAGATATAAAGAATTGTGGGGTGTATATGTAATATGAAAACATTTTCTAATAATATATATATATATATAATTTTATCCTTCATTTACAACCAAATTCTCACAACATTTTTCCAAAGCAAATCTAAGAAAAAAAATCATTGCAAATACTTTATGTTCAAACATTTTATATCGAAACTCTGAATGGTTTTAAAAAGAATATTATATATACCTTAGTAAAACTGCATCGTACGTAAGCTGCCATATTTATAATTTTCAAATACAGCTTACAGTCAAATAACTTATTTACAGCTTGCGAATTTACATTAAATTTTATTACAAATTACTCACACGTACTTGATTACAGCTTCCATCTTTGAATGTAATAAAGAAGGTAGGTCTACCGAGAAATACCTTTTGAACGAAAACGTCTTTATTTTTTAAATATGTTACGCGTTTACATTTATGCAAAATTCATTAATAAAATTTTAAATCCTGAAACTTTCATATATATATTAAAGTATTGCTTTGTCAATGCAGATACGTAGACTCCATTGAAAATCTTAAAGTATATATTCAATAGTGAGATTATTGCACGTTTTACTGAATTCTGCCAAATTACGTAGTTAATTTTGTCCTTTTTCAAATAAGAGTTAATAAATTTATTTTATCTCTTTCCGATTTCCATGTTTATATATGTTTATTGCATAATATAATATTTTTAAAACTTAAATATTATTACTTCATCTAAATTCAAAAAATTTTAGTGATAATGCATTTAAAAAAAGAGGAATAATAAATTCTTGGGAGGCTTAAAAGCGTATTACGATAGCTTATACGACAAGAAACGAAAAATAGTTTTCCAATTTTGCTTTCAAATATTGATATAACTACATGTTTAATTTTAATGTAATTATGATTACTTAACATTTCGCTTAGGAATAGCTGTACACTATGTGCAAAAATCGATTTTTTTTATTTCCACATTTTTCACCATGACTTAGCTTCACTGAATAACAAATGCACATTATAAAATCTCAGTAGTGATAAAAATTGTCCTAACTATTTATGCATGTTATTATATGCATAATAAAGGTAATTTATTATCTATAAACTTAACGCAGGTTTCGTGTCACGTCCATGTTCACTCAATTCAGCCTAGACTGTAAATTTAACTCCTCTTAAATCCAGATATTTGGAAAATTATCTCAAATTCAATATAAGAAAGGAAAAAGTCATGTAACATTTAATTAATGATTTATTTTATGCAATTGATTTATGTGATTCTCTTAACTATTTCAAATGTCAGAAAAATGTAGTAATTGTGCGTAATTAAAGTCGAAACATTGAACAGACGACCGCCAAAAGCTCTAAAATTGGCGAGAAAGGACAAACTTTGAGCTATTAGCAATTTCTCCCATTCTTATCAGTCGGTCTTCTCGCCGCCGATGCTGTGGCCAGCTCCGGCTTGAAAGGTGAAACTGAGGTTTCTTTTTGGAAGGTCTGAATTAGTTTAGGTAAGAGTCATTTGAATTATTAATTCAATTTAAATTTTTCTTAAATTTTCAACTTATTTTACTCAAGGAAAAGACTATTTTTCTTTTCTTTAACGAAAAATTCACTGTTCTTGTAACTTCTAATTTTTTGAAACGGCGCTAAAGGATTACTTAATAAACGCCTTAAGAATGTGTTTAATGTTTAAATGCAAACGCATCATTAAGTCTCCAAGCTTAGTAAATAATCCTCAAGAATCTGATGTCTATTATGGACAAAACTAAACATATTTATGTTCAGAAAAGTTAATAGAATAGTTTTCTGAAAAAAAAAATGAATATTTTGGTTCATTATTTTACAGTATGATAATTAAAATCATTTTTGAAGTTAAACCTGACGATGTATTTTACAATGTCATGGAAATTCTAAAATTTCCCTGTTCTTTGTTAGTGCTGGAACTCCTTACTTAAGTTTGATTTGGAAAAAATCATCAGATTAAATTGAATTTTCACGTGTTATATAAAAGCTGTTGTATTAGCAGATTTGTTAATAAGAAAAATAATATGCATTTACATTGGATAAATTTGAAACCTAAAGATAAATGTTCAGCTTGTTTTAGTGGCCTTAAGATAAAGTTTAACATACGTAATTCATTATAATAATATCTTCCATTGTATTCGTATAGAGAATAATGAGAGTAAACTATTTGTTTTACCAGTTGTTTGAGAATTCAATGAAAGTTTAATATACATATGTATAATAATTAAACTTTTTTACATGACTGGGCATGCTAGTGCAACGGAGCTTGGCAGAGTCATTGCCTGTTTAGTATTCCTTTATTTTCGTTGATAAACATTTTAAAGCAAATACAGATAAACTGGCTTAATAATAAGCGCGCCTTGTTTTGAATAACTACATCGATACCTTTCAGACTTTTGAAATATATTTGAAGAAATAAGAAGCAAGATAGCTAATGAAATTCGTAAAAGAGAGAAAGAATGCGACGTTTCTAAGATGAAACCCGGTTTAGAACGATTACGTTTTGCTTAAGCTTTATCTTGACGCGTTGAGTATTCATTTAGGTTTTCGAATTTGAAATTATTATTGGCTGATGCATTACATAAAAGTCTGCGTCTAAGTCTGCGATGCATTACATAAAAGTCTGCGAGTTATATAAGAAACATATGAGAGAGAATAATTTTAAAATGACGGAGTTTATAGTGATTTATCATAAGCAACTACTATTTTTTTATGCAAGGGAGAACTAAACAAATTATTATTATAAGAAACTATTGAAAATTAAAGTTCAAAATTTGATTTACGTATTTTCTGACTTACATACACACACACACACACACACACACACAAATGCGTACATTATGTATTTTGATTAAATGTTTATTCCAATTCAGTTATCTTAAACGTGATAGTTCCGATCTTCTTTGGGTAATTTACGATGTATAGATTTGTCATATTTCTTAATCAACTCCTAAATTTTGTTTTAAAAGCAGTATTTTGAGCAAAAAATGAAATATAAAGTCCTAATTTCGAACAATTAAGGACCAAAAGTCTGTGGATTTGATCTGTGTTAGTACGATAAATACGATAAAATAGCACTATCTTTAAGTAGTTATAATCTATTAGGTTACATGTCTTTTAGTATAACTAAGGAATATTATAAATGTATAAACTGGGAAACTTCTTATAGCTACCACTTATAAATGCGAGTAGAATTTCTTGGAACATAAGTAATCATTGGAACTTAGCAATCACCTTTATAAGATGATCCTTTGTGCAGAAGATGAAATCTGTTTTGAAAAACCATAAACAGCAAAGTTAAGGAGGTTTTACAATAGTGTAAAAGAACTTTCATAGACCTTGTAAGGTTTATCCGAAGTTGTTAACAGTTATCATTAGTTAAAGTTACTTTCCTATCCCTTCTAATTTCAGCTTACACATTTCCGGCGACAGTGTATTTTTAGAATCGCCGTTAAATGCAAGTGAAGGAAGAGCAGTATTTAAAGTAGAAGTTCTACTGACTTCGTGAGAGAGGCAGAGATTCTGACCAGAGCGCGGTTGCCTCTTGGCTACACTCTAACTCTGCCGTATTTCAAGCCCTTGATAGCTTCGCTGTTTAGTTAGCGTTTAAGGGGCTAACTCCTGTAGAATTTTGATATCTTCGGCTATATCCTTTTAGTTAAGTTTTAGTTTTTATTATTCTTGAGTTCAAGCCCAAGTGGAGGCTTTTCTGTACGTCCGGACAAAGGGCCAACTCTGAACTTTATTTTGAGCAGGAAAGGGTAATTAACCCTTTTCAAGTTTACGTTTTTGTCTACGGAAATAAAGCTATTATTCGCTCAAGGTTCCATACATTTAGCTGTAAATTTTAGATTGGAAAACTACAACCTTAATTTACAAAATTTAAAAATTTAATTTTAATACCTTAAGTATGTTTGTTAACTATCCCAGGTAATTTGTCCTTTCGTGCGCGCATTCTCTTCTATTTCCTTTAAGTTGAAACTATAGTAACCACGTAATATACTCTAAACTAGTGATAATTCAGTAGGGTAATATTCAGATCAGGGAACGGGATGGTCGCCCGGCCATTTACGTGGTTTCACAAGGTGTAATGTCTGTTCTCTACATGTTTTGAAAATTGAACTAGTGCTTACACTTCGTTATATTATGTATGTTTAAATGAAGTAACGTTTGTAGCACGCCATTTTTGGTATTTGATTTTGCCAATAATGGCACACTGGCGGAGTGCATGTAGGTGTTCTATTGACTATCAGAAACAGCAAAAGGTCTTTCCTTTAGACCTGTGTTTAAAACTTGAATTTTCAAATGGTTTCAAACAGGATGCTTCGAAGGAAGTTATTTTAGAAAAACAAACAAGCAAAGATGTCGGATCAAAAGGGCAGAAGCTTGGTGGAATTTGAAGCTTGGTGGATCAAAAGAGCAGAAGCTAGATACTCCATACCTGGTGTTGATTTTTTAAAGCATAAGTAGGATTGAAGTACTCGAATTTAGACAAAAACGTTTGAGATTTTTTCTTGACCATTGCTCTGTTTCGTTTCCTCTCTAAGAGAAATAAAATCTTATCTTTTCTTGCCTTTCTGTGTGAGGCAAATATTGTATATCTTCATATAGCTCTCGTAATTCTGTGTGAAGCAAATATTGTGTATCCTAAAATGATTTATCCAATAATAAAAGAATGTTGAATTAGACCACGTCTGTCTTCAAGTCCATCATTTCCATCTATACGTATACGGACACACTTTTATATTATGTATATCGAATCATTATATATATATATATGTGTGTGTGTGTGTAATGATTCAATGGTGCATATATATATATATATATATATACAGAGAGAGAGAGAGACTTATATATAAATATAGAAAGAAAAAATTCCTACCTTTATTAGCATATATGTTTACTTTTATAAGCATATTTAACTGTTTCGATATCTAGGGTACTTAATATTGCATACAAAAATATGAGTTTGCCAAATACTTACGCTAATGATTTTAAACAGTTTTAGTCTTCTCTGAAAGCGAATATGAATCACTATCATATATCCGAACAGCATTGTTAAATTATATTCTCAAAATACTATAAGTAGAACATTAAGAAATGATGGTTTGAGCAACCAAAAGGACAGGTTTCATGACATCTAAATTGTGATCTATTGAAACGCCAACCGTAGCTACTTTCTTGTTGAAAGTTAAAATTTGAAACATTTTCGCTAACGTATAAACTCATCATTTGAAATCAGCAGCAGTATTTAAAGATTCAAATTTGGAAAATGATTAATTTAAAGTACTGTATCCATACATAAAATTTAAAATATTGATATTAGGACATTTTATGAAAAATTATATATATATTTATTTTTATATTAAAAGTATTATAATTTCCAATAATCATAATCTCAAATTCAGTTTAGACCGACGTGATTCAACAAGCTGTGCTCATATAAACATCAAAAGTTATTACAGATTGTTTAAAAAAAAGTTTACTTTCAACTTACCGACGTTTTACGAATGGAAAAGTATTTCCTTATCGACGTTCCTAAGTGTCCACAAGTAGTCGTTAGGATACGATTTCTAAATGGTGACAGTTCAGCCAGGTAATATAAAAATTCGGCGAACGGGCTGATCACTTGGCTGTTTTCGTGTCTTGTGAATGTATGATATGGATTACATATATGATCACGAAACTGAACTGTTGTTTACTCTTCTGTTATATTATAAATGCTTGAACGAAATACCTTTTGTTCTTCCCCATTTTAGGTATTTGAATGTGGAAATAATGCCAAAGTGGCACGAAAAGTTTAGATCTTTTTGTAAAACGTCAGAAGTTAGTTTAAATGCCTTTTGTCTACACCCACATTTAAAATTTGATATTTAAATAGTTTTAATTTGGGTGTCGAGACAGAAGGTGTTTTAAGAAAATCAACGAGCGATAATCTGGGATCAAGTGGGCAGATCAGCTATGAGATTTGGCAGCAATGTATCCTTGTATTGAATGTTCTATCTTAAAGTACTAGACTCTGTACATACATAAATTAAATGCAGTTCCATATTGTCTAAAATACTTCTTTCAACTCAGCGAAGCAGAAGGAGTAGCATAAAAGTCTCCTCATGGGCATTCCTGAAGTGTCCAGCGGTGGTCTTACAGGTATGACTTCTAAATAGTGGTATATCAATCATTCAAATCCAGCCAACGTGCTTGCCCCACGTGGCCATTTACTTTGCTTCCTTTTCTAGGATATGGATCTGGTATATGATTTCAAAAACTGTAAAAATTTTAGAACTGTACATAGTAATTAAAAACGCAGCTGTGTGTCCTTAATATATGTCAAATCTTGTTAATTTAAAGAAGACATCATTAAAAATCATTTCTTTCCGTTCAGAATTTGAAATATTTAATCGAAGAAAATTAGGTTAATGATGAGTAAGATAAGTAAGAAATGCCTCTGATTTATGACAAGTAAAGGATCCCTGATTAAATAGTGATTATCTAAAATTTCATGAATATGTATAGATTAATATGTATAGATTAATATGTATAGATTAATATGTATAGATTAATATGTATAGATTAATGTGTATAGATAATGTAATATTATTAGAAATATGTATAGATTAGAAAGACTATAGTATCAGGGGCAGTAGACATTTATTAGCATATACTTCTACATTTTTAAGCATATTTAGTTATCTGGATGTCTTGTGTATTATATAGAAAATTTCATTAAATAGAAAATTGAAAATCTACGTATTGCTAGCATCAAAGATTTTAGATAATTTTTATTGTCCAATGGAAGTAATAACCATTAAGAACACGAATCACAGTCATAGCTACAACGGTAGTGTTTGGTTACGGTAAGCATATTTCACAAGTGCACATCTGTGTAGCCACCGAGGGAGTGGCTTCTAGGGTGGACCAATGAGCATCCAGTAATATTTCTGTCATGTCACATGACCTTTCGTGTGCTTTAAGATTTAAGCAAGATGGCTGAAAATATTCTGCCACGCAATTTTTTTTACAAAATAATTAAAGCATCGTCGATTGCTTCTAAAACTTTTCATTGCGAAGTTAGGTGAAATATAGGAATTTATGAAGATTTCACTATCTGGTTGAAATAAATACAAACACATGTTGGAAACTTCGCAAAAATATCGATGGGAAATATTATTTAATAAGTAGTAAATAAGATGAAGAAAGAAATATGTGATAAACATCTGAGCCCAAATGCAATCTTTACATAAAACTTTACTAATTTGCATTCGTATACATTTAGAGCATTAAATTTCCCATTTAATAAATGCTAACTCTTAAATGTACTGTCTACACAAGAAATACTCATCAAACAGAGGGAATTTATCATCGAGTATATTCAATTTATTCACATATAATTTTTAATGTTAAACAATGGATATAATCAGATCATATGTATTCTGAATCTTACATTTTAAAACTCAAAAGAATGAAAGCACTGAAATAAGAAAACACTAGATTCAACACTTTCAGTCATTCTCCGCTCAATTAAAAAAATATATATACTTGAATTCTCTTAATCCACATAATATGCCGTGAACATCAATCCTAATATTAATGCGTGATAAAAATCGCGAAAGCGAAATGTCAGCGATTAATCAAATTCAGAAAACGAAAGCACCACGAGATTTTCTACTATTACGTCATATATTTATAACTGCGAAACAAATGCAAATTAAAACGTAAACAACATATGCACGAAGATTTAGTAATAACGCCCATATGCACGAAGATTTAGTATCACAAGAGCAATAGCAGCTCATTGGTCCATTTTCGAAACCCCTCCCTCAGTGGCTGCGCTGATGTGCACTTGTGAAATATGCTTACTGTAAAAATATAAGTAGCGCATCCATAGATCCTCGTTTTTAGAACAAATTGACAGATTTCCTCAAACCTTGTGATTTCTTAGTACGTTAAACATAATTAAAAATTTTATTCTATAGATATTCTTCCCATAGAAATATTTGATAATCTGGAAATTGAGATTGTGTATTTAATGTATCTATAATGCATAATTTTTATTACATTAAAATGTATCGTAGTTTACCACAGTGATAATGTCAAAGTAAGTTTCACTAACATGATTCAGCTTACGTTGCTCTTAAGTACGTTAAATGTAATTACACATTCTATATGAAAACAACTCAAGTCGTCTGTGCAGAATTGCTTCCTCGAGGGCGTTCTTACAGCGTCGTCCAGGCGCTGAGTGCATGTGACATTTAAATAGTGATAGTTCTAATCAGAAAATATTTTAATCCAGCAAATGTCTTATCTTTATTGCCATTTACGTGTCTTCCTTATGTACGATATGGATCAGATGTCGGATCCCCAAATTAACTGTCCGTTATGTTACGTAGACTTGAATAAAATACCTTTTGTATTTTGACATTTTGTGAATTTGATTCTGAAAACAACTCGCATATGGTAAAGTACAGTTAGGTGTTTTAGTGGAACATCAGGAGATAGCTTAAGTGCCTTTTATTTCGCGCCACGTTTAAAATTGAATGTTCAAATAGTTTCGAAAAAAGTATCTAGACGGAAGGTAATTTAGAAAAATAAACCAGCAAGGATCCCAGATCAAGAAGGCGGAAAGCCGGTGAAATTTGTTAGTTGTTTGTTTTTTCCTTGCTTTCGCATTTTAAAGTAGTGAAAGTATAAATAACATCAAACCACATGAGTGCAGAGATAATATTTTACAGCTATTGCTGATCGCTATTCTGTTTTATATGCTCGCTGATTTAAATGAAATTATTATTTATTCACTTCAGCCTCTGCAAACCGCATTTGCTTTGAGGAAACTTAGCCTACGATCCTACGCTCAGTTAAGTGCATGTTCATTTGAATTTCTTCATTGAGTTTGATTTCAATGATTGATTTGAATTGCCCACTAACTGGGGATATTTGGAGTTTGTACAAAGCTAAATTTGACGTAAAACATTTATTTTGAAGCTTCATGTATTATCTCTATTTTTAGATGCAGACGTGAGGATAAACAGTCTGATGGCTTTAACGGTTCTAGTAATTGGACATTTTTAAATAAAGTCGAAAAGTATAAAATAATTATATATACAATTATGTTTCCATTACATACATTAAATCTTGTTAGTGTAAACAGGAAATTTTTAAAATTCAATTCTTCCATAGAAAATTTGAGATATTTAAACAAAGAAAATTTGGTCGAATAAACGTAAGATATCTAAGCAATCCGAATGATTAACAATATCAAAAGTAAAGGAATCACTGCTTTTAAATGCATTGTAATAATCTAAAATTTCGAATAATAAAAACAGTGCGATATAGCTACTCTAACAACATAACATGTAACATTAAAGAACTTCCTGTTCTCTTGGAAGCGAACTCCAAAGTCCGCCGTGGGCGAGTGAAAATGAAAAGGAAGATTCGCTAAGGGCACCTCCTTGGCGATATATCCGTTACTGATCTGGTAAGAGAAAAAAAAAACTTTGTTTTTTTCTTTTTGTTTTTTTCTGAGAAATACCGAGAGAGTAAGATGCATCTTGCGTCCTGAAAGCTGTTGTCTTTCCTCTTTTGTAATAATGCTGTAATGTTACTTTTTAACTAACAAAAAAAAAGTCCTACGTTTATTTTTAAATAGGTCTAAAAAAGAATCAAACCGGTCATAGTTTTTACACCTCGGAACCTCGGCGACTTTACATTACATGTATGAAATATTCCTATATTAATTAGCATATAGTTTGATATTTACATGCTTACTTAACTGTAAAGATAGCGAGTGTAGTTAATATTATATCTAACACCATTGATTTTAGAAATTTAACTTCCAAAGATTTCATGATTTTGATATTAAAATCCTGGTTTAAAAATTACGTATAATGCATATCTTACTATTTAAAAATACATCACAATATACCATAGTTATAATATCAAACCTTGTTACAGGAATGCGATTCAACAGACCCTGATCATCTATACATTAAATGTAACTATTGACTTCTACAAAAAGAACTTTCAGTTCACGGGTGCAGAGGGGCGGCAGACGGATTCCTTATGGGCGTTTCTTAGCCGTCCACCATTGCTTGTGGATATGAATTCTAAATAGTGAATTTTTTAAAATATAATTTGAATCCAGTGAACAGGCTCCCTGCATGTCTATTAACTTGGCTTCCTTATATCGTATGGATCTGGCGTATGACCTCGAAATTGTGCTGTTGTTCACTGTCGAAAAGAAGTATCATATGTGAGCAGTTGTGGTGATTAACATTATGAAAAATAAAGGAATCGCGATATTTAAGTGCATTGTTATAGCCTAAAATTTAAAAAAATAAAAATAGTGAGAAATGTGTATGTATAAGAAAAATATCTGCATCTATTAGAATACACTACTGCACTTGTGAGTGTATTCTGTACTTGTGAGTATAACTCTCCCGATAATTAATGTACTTAATATTATATCCAAAGATAATAATCTCTTTATTACTACCAGCAGTTGGTTTAGACAATTTTATCCTCCTGTTGAAGTGGTCACCTTAGAGAACATCACTGCTGATTATATAGCTCTAACAGCATTGTGTAATTATGCTCTAAAAATACAAAGCATTTTCAGAGATTGTCGCTTTAGTAACACTCTGACATTATTCATTACTCCTTAATTGTGATTTATGAAAACGGTGAGCATTTTAAAGATTCAAATTTTATAAGGGATTTAGATTTTTTGTATCTTTTAAACATTTATTCGTCATAGAAAAATTTAATAACGTGTAAATTATGACAGTGTATTAAAATTATATATAAAGGTTATCTTATAATAAAATGTGTCTTATATTACCAAAATTATAATTTCAAATTCAATGTACTCTGACGTCATTCAACATGTTCTGGTCACTTGTACTCAGATTCTGCTCACTGTAATTACGTTGATTTACATTATGAAAAATAAAGGAATCACTGTAGTTTAATGCTTTGTGAATGAAAAAACTTTCAGTCAGTAAGAATAATGGAAAATTATTAGCTTTGAGCAGTAGCTGACTGTTGGTTCAAATGCAGGCCATTAAATTGCTCAGTCTGTTCACAAAGAAATCATGTGAACAAAAAGGGCACAACACTATCTTACCTTGCAGTGGCGCTGTAAGCATGACCATCGCCTTCTAGGAGGCAATGGCATGACGCCCTGAATAAGACCGTTTCGGCCTGTGTTTAAAAGTATTTATTCACCACTTTATACACGTAAGTGAATAAATTCGAAAAAATAAATGCTCTTAAAAACCTAACCGAATTTTGCAGTGATAGCAGCAACAAGTGATGTGGTAATGATGCAGTGTAAATCAAATTAATGCGTTTAAAAGTGCATGCCATAGTCAGTTCAGAACAAGCCATATGGAATAATAAAAGAGAAGAAGCATAGCGGTAAATTACATGAAAGGGGCAAAAAAGGTTTAAAACCAAAACTAAAAAATCAAATGTAATTAATCTAAGTAATAAATCTAATAAAATAAATAATAAATCAAATTTAAATTACCTACATTTTTCTCTACATCGTCATCAGGGGGCTGATAAATACAAAGTAAAAAGCAGTTCAAAATCTAATCCAACTGCGAGCTAATAGCAGGAATATAAGAAAATATCGTAAAGAAAATATTGTACACTGCGCAAAAAAGAAAATGGGACAGTTCTATATCTGCCGTTCTACTGGGCCGATTGACAAAATTCAACTTACGTTTTTCATGTCTCGAAAGCGACTTAGGATATGTATTAGATTTATATATAGCATTGTTTTAATATAGGTATTTTGACACAAAATTTTACTTTCTCTGAAATTACATATCGATTTTTTTCCATATTTCAATTCTACGACTCAAATTATGCCAAACTGCCAAATTTTGTAAAAATCGCACGAGAACTTTTTTAAAAATTAGCTCTCAAAATTTTAGCTCCACAATGTTAATTGAATTTGATACATATTTATTAATCTCTTTTTTTTTATTAAATTTATTTGATTCCTTCTTCCAAAAATCGAAACTTAGGCTTAATCCGAATATAATTCGCACATTCTTTGTTATTTATTTAAAAATTTGTATTTTAAAATATTTTTTATAAATTTTTCGAGCCCACCAGCGGCCGAGCGGTAACGTCGCTGAACACTGGTAGTTCGGTCCGAGGTTCGAATCCCGCGAACGGGCTGGCTGCATGGGCGTTTTCGTGGTTTTCCCCGTGTGTAACGTGTATACTAGCCAGTTTCCCTTAAAAAGTCCTCCACGAAGGCATCCCTCCCTTAAGGCAGATAGCCCTAGTGTGCTTTTCCGTAATCTAATAAACCAAACCAATAAATTTTTCGAAACATATTTTGAATTATAACCTATAAAATTTTTATCATCTTAAAGTAGCTGTATTTCTAAGCATATTTGCAAAAAAATTGGAGCTTTTTAATTCAAAATTTCCTAACATATACGTGAGTTTACATTTTGGCGCGTTTTGAAATTTGGCGTATTTAATATAAGCGATAATAACGAAAATGTGGTTTACGCACTTTTTTGAAATTATTTGAAAGAATGAATGACGGACCTTTTTCCTTCTCGTGCATCAATGAAAAATAAGGAAAGTTACTATAAATTAAAGTAGGTTACTATAAATTAAGAATTCCACTAAGTGAATTATTCTTGGTGCAAACTGAAAAAAGAAATATCCACCAAGATAAATTTTAAAATTTCTCCAAAAATGTCTCACCAAAAATTACGGAATTTAACATTTAGCCATAATTTGAGTAGCAGAATCGAAATATGGAAAGCAATTGATATGTTATTTCAGAAAAAGTCCGATTTTGCATCAAAATACCTATATTACAATAATGCTGTATATAAATCTAATATATATCCCAAGTCGCGCTTTCGAGACATGAAAAACGCAATTTAAATTTCGTCAATTATCTTATTTGCGATAATCTTGGCTTTTATGATCTTCTGCGCTATTGAAGTAATACTGTTAATTCTCGAAGTCAGTAGAACTTCGACTTGAATACCACTCTTACTCATTGGCATTAAACGCGATTCTAAAAACACATTCTGGTAGGAGGTGAAGTTAGGAAGGACAGTAACGGTTAAAAACTTAGGATAAACCTTACACAAACTTTTAATCTTGAACTGCGATTAAAATACTCAAGGTATTACTTTCAAGAGAAATACATATGCGAAACTGATTACAAATATTTTGTCTTGAAGCATTTTATCACCACGAAAAAAGGAAAAGAAAAATAAATATTGGAAAGGTTTTTATATATATCTTAGTAAAACTATTTGATAATGTGCCATACTTGCCATTTTAAGCACGATTTGTAATCAAACAATTTCACAGAGATAGCGAATTGACAATAGACTTTATTACAAGTTACTCACATGTACTTGATTTCAGCATCAAGCTAGAAGTAGAAAAGAAAGCAAGTTTCTAGAGAAAGGATGTTTGAATGAAAATATATTTATTTCTTACACGTGTTACGTGCTCATCATGCAAGATATATTCACAAAATTTGTATATCTTAAAATCTACATTTAAATGCATATGTAACGTACTGCTTTTTTATTGCAGCTACTTAAGCGTCATCGAAACTCTAAAACTATGCATTCAATTGTGATAACATTGTATGCTTTACTGAATTCTGTCAGTTCACGATCTTAGTTTTTGTTCTTTTTATATTAGGGTCAATGAAATTTTTTTTTGTTCTGCGGTTTCTAGTTTTAATACCTGTATATGTTCGTTACCATGTATGACATTTTTAAAATTTAAGCATTATCATTTTACTTAATTTCAAAAGCTTTGTAGAGATATTCAGTTAAAAATGGGCAATAGTACGCTCTTATGAAGTCTACAAGCATTACATTAGCTTATAGAACATAAAATGTTTCGAAGCAGATTTCTGGAATTTTATTTTCAATAAATGTATATTATATATAAAGTATTTGAATTTCTATTGGTCTATAATTGCCGCCCAGCTGATATAGTGGTTAGTGATCTGACTGCCGTAGCGATAGGCCCAGGCTCGAATCCCGGAGAAGGCATGACTGTAACAGTCCGTTCCTTCATATAAGGGAACGGTGACCACCCACTTGGTGCTTCTATAGAAACATGGCCACCACTTCCGGCCCTTATAGTGAGGCAGGGCTAATGGCAATTAAATAAAGCCCCCGGCCGTTTTTGAAAAAAATTAAATAATTAAAATGTTTATATAAGTATGGTACTGTGTCAGATAAAATGTAGATTTTCAGAGTTTATAGTATAATAAAGCAATCACTTAAAATATGATACTTTCTCTTTTTAAATTTAAATATATTTATGTTTATATGAAATATTAGATAATAACAGCTATACAACACATGAAAAACCGATGTTTCAATTCCTCATTTTGATCGTAGCTAGCACTCGCTCAGTAACTGAAGCATATTATACAAATTCTGCAGAGATTAAAATTGTAATTTAATTAAAATGTTTGCTTATATGTATATTAAAAATTGTGTTATCAGCTATAAGCTTAACACGCTTTTCATGCCTGATCTATTATACTCGAGTTCATCCTAGAATGTAAGTTTAACCAAAACTAAATCCATATATTTGGAATATTGTCACAAGTTGAATATAATAAGAAAAAATTTCGTGTAAAATTTCTTTAGTGGCTTATTTTGTGCAATTCTTACGTATAATTTATTAACTGTTTAAAGTGTTGGAAGAATGCAGTATTTTGCAAAATAAAAGCCATATCTTGGAACAAACGAATGCCAAAAGTTGAATAATTGGCTAGAAAAGACAAACTTTAAACCACTCGGCGATTTCACCCATTCTTACCATTGGTCTTCTCGCATCCGACGATGCGGCAAGCATCAGCTATAAATGTAAAACTGAGGTTCCTTTTTAAATGATCGGAATGCGTTTAGGTAAGTGCCATTTGAATTAATTAATTTCAGATGTTTCTGAAATTTTTAAATTATTTTAGTTTATTCAAATACTAACTTATTTCACAGTAAAGTTTTACTACTATATTTTAATTTCAAAATTTTAATGTTGCCTGTTTAGAATTAACTTTAATTTTATATATATATATATATATATATATATATATGCATTTATAAGAAAGAATTTTACCTCTATTAGTACTTATTTTGAGTCTATTTTACTGTCTCGACGTCTAGTGCACTTAATATGATACACAAAATAATAATTCACAAATCTTGCAGACTGGCTTCTAATTTCTGTGCTCCTGACGGAGAGGGCCTGCACCTGTTACCCTCGAAATCGTTTGAGTTATTGACTAAATTAATGCTAAACACAAGCTTGTTGCTTTGCTACTTTTCTGTTTTGAGTATTTTAATGATTGAAATTTTTAAATAAATTAAAAAAAATAATTTTTATTATATAAAAAATCTTAATAATATGTAAATTAAGTCCCTGTATTAAACAATTGTGCATAATATATGTCTCTCTGTATTAAAATCTTCACTTACCAGATTTGTAATCTAAAGCTCAAATTACATTGTCATAATTCAACAAACTCGACTTTTATGTACACTGAAAGTAATCACAAATGTTATGCAAAAACTGCATCCAACTTACAAAAGCAGTTGAAGTGGAAAAAAAGGATTCTCTTTCAGGCCAGCTTAAACCAATAATAGTCGAAGTGTAAAAACGGGCAATATTCAAACCTAGCAAACGACCTGGTTGCATTGCCATTGCTATATTGCATTAATAACTTCCCTGTGTTTAATACGTTTCAAATGTATGCTCTCGAAATTGAACTATTGTTTACTATTCGTTACAGTGTGTATGCAGGAAAAACTAAATTTTGTGCTGCATTTTTTGGTATTTGAATATGCATATAACGCCATAATGGGCCAGAAAAATAAGTTGATTTTTATGGAACTTCAAGAGATAGCTGAAATGTCTTTTGTCTGGACCCATATCTGAAACTTGATTATTCAGATAGCTTCAGGTTGGATGTTCAGAGAGAAGACATTTTCCAGAAGTCAACAAGTAAGAATTCCGAATGAAGGAAGCAGGACCTCGGTACCATTGGTTAGTAAATTTTCTTTACCTTGTTTGAATTTTAAAAGTAAAGTATAAATATCTGTAAATTTGTTTAGAGACACGTGATCTTCTGACAGTTTTTACTGACCTTTACTTAGTTTCTTTGCCCGCAGACTGAAATAAAACTTTATCAGCTTAACCTCGATCAGCCCCATTTGCTTCGAGAATTGTCCCCGAGACACTGCTTAGGCACGTGTTCATTTGTAATACACCATTCAGTTAGCCTCCACGGTTTATTCTGATATGCTCCCTAGCTGGACAGATTAATTTTGTTATATCTGTGAGTTTGCGGAAATGCTAAATAGACGTAATATATTCATTATAAATCTTCACTTTGTGTTTGTGATCTCTGTAGTTAGAAGCAGACCGTCTACATGCAGTTTCACTGCTTTTACAGGTCCAATAATTGTGTATTCTATAGTACTCTGTAGTACTAATAAAAGTTAACTACTGGTAGTGTAAATAGGACATCAGTAAAATCCATTTTTGAAAACAAAATTTGGTTATTAAAAGAACGAAAATTTGGCTGAAAGGAAGCAAGTTATATAAGACATCGGTTGTTAACATAACGAAAAATAAAGGTATCGCCAGATTTGTAATGCATTCTTATTGTCTAAAATTCGAAACGATAATAATTGTGAGATATATGCGTATAGATTAGCATGCATATAAGTCATGGGCAAACGCTAATCCTCTGGCAGTATGCTACCTTTTATTTGCTTAATCCTGTCTGTAATGAAGTTAGGGAAACAATAGTGAGAGAAGTGGGAATCATCTAAATGCGTGTCAAGACGTTGAAAGAAAATAGAATCCAAGAATTCCACCTCTCGTTGTAAACTTCGTCATTTGTCTCTGCTATGGTTTCCTAAGAGCTTCTTGAAAGACTTTGGTCCTGTCAATGAAATCAAATGTCTCCGACTGTTCGCAGAACACTGACATACAACTTGACTTTTGAACCAAGGTTCAAAGTTCTTTATATTTCGTTTTTTTTTCATTCACACTTGCCCTCGTGAAATTTGAGATCCAGACATACTAGCATTAGGACCCTCAAAAAATGACTGGTTACTCCATCTGAAGACTATGCTCTTCCTCCACCCCGTGTTACGATGTGACACTTTCGTTTTCTCATTTCTTGAGTGCAAAATACCACACCGTCTTCATATGAATTGGCACACTTGAAAGTGTTAACATATTCTTATTTACTCTTTGAAGAAAGGATTTCCAATCGAACCTATGGCGAAATTGTATTGTATTGTAAACTATGATTTAGCAGATTTTGGTGTATGCGTATTTGCTGAAATATGCCTCTGCATTTACAGTTTACGTATTTTCTTCAAGAGATATTTCACACATATTTTTAAGCAGTATTTGAGTCGGTACATGTAAAAAAAGGGCTATATGACGAAAATCAAATATTACAGAAGCACCATAAAACTATCCCATTCTTCAGAAGAATATCAGAAGTCAACAACAAAAAATTATGAGATCAATTTAACTGGAATCCATGTAATTCTGCGTTTCCTAAATGGCTTCTGATATTCTTGTGAGGAATGGGATATCTTGTTGATGCTCCTGCAAATTTTGTCTTTTGTAACATAACCTGTTTATCTTCTTAAATCTGCACCTTATATAATTGGGACAACTTACATTATCGTCGTCAAATGCTGATTTGAACCAATGATATCATTTAACAGTCACTGGGGGAAAAACACTATTTTAATATATTTTTCAATTCATTCCTTTTTTATTATTGGGTTTGTTCCTCTTTATACTGAAATATATAAAAAAGTAACAATCATATTAAAATACTTCAAATTTAAGATAATGTTTTAAATTCAACATTTTCCCACACTAACTGTAGTAGTAGTTTTCCCATTTTTCATTCTATAACATTACTTTGACTAAGTAAGACGGGATTTATTTTGGTCAAATTTGATTTAAATCGTTTATCTCTCTGTAATATATAATTATATGTGTGTAAATGTGATTGACAAAAATACAGAAAATCAGCTTGATTTTGTAGTATGAAATTAAATTTTTTCGGTAAAAAAATAAGCTCATTTGATTTCCAGTTACTCAGGTATATTTAAATTAATTTTTACTTCTTTTATAGTTTCCAAATTCATTAGCAATGCACATAAAAAGGTTTAGGAATATGGAACGTAACTATAAAACATAATGTGACATCGTTTTACATTTTTATATTTATTTCACACTATGATAAACTTTCCTCTCATTGAATTAACTGAAAAACCTGAAATGCTTAACTCTCTAATAAAACATTTTACTTAGCTTAAAAATTAATATACATATAGAGATTACAACATTTGTATCAATCAGTCTTATCAATGTATACAAGGTGTTGATAAGAAATCTTTTCCGATGCAGGAACTCCTAACGGCCTTTCCGCTCAGCCAATCGAAATGAAATTTCAGATAATATTATTTGAAGGTATGCGCTCGGGACTGTGATGATTTGAAACAATAGATCTCTCACAGTTACGATTACAGTGAACATATTTTGAAAGGGAACACCCACGTATTTCCTGCTCAAATTGATTACAGCATTGAAAAAACGTAAGTGGTACTGTTAACGATATACGTATGATGATACTTGCCGATGTAGAACATTTGCAAAGAAGATCATTGTAAAGGAACGGTGACAATACAAGAGAGAAGGGGGGAATCTTATATTTGAATATTTGAATTATAAGTTTTTAACGTGTACATCGTAATTTGCACTTATGGGGTGAGTCATCGCAATTTCCCGACCTGACTGCGAAAGATTTCTGGTTGGGAAGTTACCTAAAATCTAAGAAAGTAATTCTGATCTAAGAGAGATAATAAAATCCACGAGCTTTCTGAGAATTAAAAGAGGCCTTAAAACGTTAAGTTGTATAAATTAATCTTGCAATTTTAGTTTCCCATTGTTGTCAACAATCCCCTGCATGCAATGCGTTATGGTCAGCGAAGGTGGGCAAGTTTGAAACTTGTAATTCCAATAGAAGTTTTTTCCTTGTGCTCGCTTGCATTGTCACTGGTCCTTAACAGTGCACTTTTTGCCATTTGTTTTACCACGGAAATTTTTGTCATACGTATATCGTTCTAACGATATTTATGTATGTATGATTTGTCAATGTCTTTAACAGTATGCGCAAGAAAAAGGTAGGTATTGCCTATCAAATTTTCGAATCGTTTTCACTGTAACCGTAACCGTGAGAGCTCTACTATTCAGCTTCAAGTAACAATATCTGAAATTTCTTTTTGATTAGTTCAGCGGATCCATCGCTGGGAAGTTTTTGTGATGAAGCTGTACATAGGTAGTAGTAATTTTGATAGTATATTCTTATATACTAAATTTATATTAATTATAGTATATATTGTTACATAACGATTTTAAATGCCTTTATGAATGCTAACATAATTGTTCACAAGTATCATGTCTTTGTGTTTCTGGAAGCATGCAAAGGTAAGTTTACGGTAAAATAAACATCCCAATAGGAAGCAAATGATAAAACTGGTGATATTAAAACAAAAAGGCAAACAAGGAAAAAAATACAAAAACGTAATCGAAAAAAAATTATGACATCAGAAATTCTATGAAACAGCGTTCCATTGGGAAGGGAGAGCAACGCGTTATGTACAATCCACAATTAACAGTCACATTTCTGAGTGACGGTGCATACCCCTAATAAACGGCACATGATGGAACAATTTTTATTGTCAAGCAATTTATCCCATCTATTTTTCACTCATTGGTTTTCTTTATGCAGTTTTATATTTAATAGTTTATTTCATGTGCTTATGATTAGAGGTATATCTTTCCAGCAACCAAAAAATTTATACAGTAAGAACTAGTTGCATTGTCATTTCTATACTACATTGTAACTTCTCTATGTATAATGTGGTTTCAATATATGCTCTCGAAACTGAACTGTTTTTACCGTTCGTTACAGTGTGTATGCTGTAAAAGCTACATTTTGTGCTGCATTATGTTTGGCATTAGGATAAGCAAATGATGCTATAGTGACCCAGGAATAAGAATATTTTCTGGAAATTCATAAGAAGCTGAAATGCCCTTTGTCCGGACCCATATCTGAAACTTGATTATACAAATAGCTTCAGATTGGATGTTCAGACACAAGACGTTTTAGAAAAGTCAACAAGCAAGAACTCCAGATCAAGAAAGCAGGGGTCGGTAGTATTAGTAAATTGTCTTTACCTTGTTTTATTTTTAAAATTAAAGTATAAATAACTGTAAATTTCTTGAAACAGATCTTTTGATAGCTTTTGCTGACCATTACTCTCTTTCGTTGCCCTCTAATTGAAATAAAATTTTGTATACTTTAATCTCCGTAAGCCTTGATTTTTCAGTCATATTTAGGCTCTGAGCCAGTACCTAATTATGTGTGCGAGTTCATTTGTATTTTGCATTTTACATTTGTATTTTACAGTCTTTAGTAATTGCTCTGATATAATTCCAAGCTGGGAAGATATTTTTTTTTGTATTTGTGAGTTTGCATAACTGCTAAATGAATGCAATATATTCACTGTAAACCTTCACTTTATGTTTGTGATCTCAGAAGTGGACGGGGCTACAAACAGTCTGACTGCTCTCGCGGTTCTAGTAATTGTGTACGCTGAAGTGATGTAAAACCGTGTAATGTCATTAAAATATTGTTGTTTGATTATGCAAAATATACCATACTGGTGAATTGCAAGTAAGTAGGTGCTTTTATTAGAGGGAGGCGAATATATTTCTTCTAAAATTATGTTTGAAACTTGAATATTAAAGTATTTCCTAAGTGTACAGATACGTCGAAGGGAATTATGTTAGAAAAATCAACGTGCAAAGAACCCTGTTCAAAAGGAAAGAAGCTCGGTAGAATTAAGTTCTAGATTTTTCTTATATCTTGTATTTATTTTTTAAAGTATAAATAGATGCAAACATTTTGAGTTTTAAGGGGGAATTTCTGATATATTTTCTTGACCAATGCTCTTTTTCGTTACCCCTCTGAAAGAGATAGTCTTCTCCGTCTTAGCTTGGGGAAGCTGCATTTACTTCGTGAATATTTAGGTCCCGAGAAAAGCTTAGATAAAAGAGTGCTGATTTGTATTTCACCACACAATTTGTTTTGAAATGCTATTTTGGTTTACCCACATGCTTCGGACAATATTTCTTTTGTAAGTTCCAGTTTGTTTCATAGTTATATGCTTAAGTACGTGTAATTAAGCCTTTTAATATTCGAGAAATCCCATTAGATTAAACAGGACATCATTAAGAATCATTTCATTCAATCAGAGTTTGAGGTACTTAAACAAAGAAAATTAGGTATTTTTTTGGAAGCAGGAGAAATGAGCAATGCCCTCTTCGGGAATCGAACCACGGACCTCTGGAATACGCGCCTACCGTGTTGACCACTACACTACGAAGACATGCTACGGAAGGCAGAAGAAACACATTATATACTCCCCCCTTTGAGGGAATACAGTCGCCAAATCCTGGGTGTGGAGAATAATCATTCACCATCCTTTTAGTTCGGGCGCCACTGTAGAGACATTAAGTATTTTTTGGAAGCAGGAGAAGTGAAAAATGAGCAACGCTCTCGCCGTTAATCGAACCACAGACCTCTGGAATACGTGTCCAGCGTGCAGACGACTACACTACGAAGGCATACTAAGAAGGTGGGAGAAATTCCTAATAAGGTAGAAGATAAGTAAGGTACATAATAAATCATTCGGATTAACTGTATGAAAAGTAAAGAATTACTACATTTAAATGCAATGTAATTATCTAAAATTTCAAACAATAATAATTCCGAAATGTGTATATATATATATATATATATATATATATATATATATATATATCACTATATATCTATATAAGAACCATTTCACAATTATTACGCATTAGAATTTTAAGTACATTTAACTGTCTAGATAGCTAGGGTACGTATGTACAAAAATAAGAATTTTTTAGTTATTAACACCGATGAGTTTAGAGAGTTTCAGTCTCCCATTGAAATGAATACGAATCACAATCATATGGCTCGAAGAGAATTGTTAAATGAAGGAATCAAATAATAAATAGTAAATTAAGAGGCGATCCCCGCAGGAACAAAAGGAGAGGTCTCATTACACATTGATAATTACTGAAGGGCAACTTTCTTGCCGTTAAAAAAATTAAAGGATTTTCACTAATGTATGAACTTATAACTGAAAATCAACAGCAGTATTTTGAAGATTCGTATGTTTAAATAGTATAAGTTAAAATTTTAAATTACAGTAACATGGTTTATGTTACAAATACCTGTTGTTCTTCGTCATGTTCCCTATTTGAATGTAATGATATTGCTGTAGTGGCACAATTTTAAAATTAGGTTTCTGGAACATCAGAAGTTAACAGAAATTTCTTTTGTTTGGACCCATACTTAAGACTTGAATATTCAAATAGTTTTAGTTTTGGTGTCCAAACAGAAGGTGTTTTTAGAAAATCAACAAGCAATAATTTCGGATCAAGTTTGCAAAGGACTGATTGAATAAGTAAGTAGTTTATCCGTACCTTGTGTTGGCCTTTCCATGTTAGGGTACTAGACTCTGTTCATGCGTACATTAAATATAATTACAGATCATCTAAAAACGCATTTTAAGTGACCACCTCAAAAGAGTAGCAAAATTGTCTCCTCATGGGCATTCCTTTATCATGCATCGGTGGTCTTAGGGATATTGCTTTTAAATAGTGCCAGTTGAATCGTTCAGGTCATTTAGCATGGCCGTTTACAGTTGCTTCATAAAATATGATATGAATATAATGCATGATATTAAAATTCTTGGTTAGCTTTAAAAGATGAAATTTTCTTTTACCACTTTTGACTTTTGAATATGCAAATTATGCCATAGCGGCACAGATAAATAGATGTTACTATGGAACGTAAGGAAGCAGATGAAATGCCTTTTCTTAGTCCCATGCTTGAAACTCAAATATTTAATAGTTTGAATGCAGCTGTCTAGATCGAAAATGTTACAAAAAATTAACAATCAAGAATCTGGGATCAAGAAGGAAGAAGGTGTTGGAATTTATCTGCTGGTAAAAGTATAAATAAAGTATTAAATTTTAGTAATTTAAAGTATAAATTTGTAAGTTAGTAATTTAAAGTGTAAATGAATGCAAACGTATTGTGCCTAGACAGTGGTCAGACTTTGATAACTGTTACTCTGCTTGCTTCTCTGAAAGGAATGAAACAATTTTGGCTTTATATCGGCAAGCAGCATTTGCTTCGCAGATACTTATACCAAGGCTTAGTTAGTGGAGTTTCAGTGTGTTGAACTGTCAGATTGATGTAACTGGTTATCTTAAACAGTCATTTTGAGTTTGTGAAGTGTTTTTGAGGCAAAAGGAATGATAAACTGTCTTCACGGTTTTATTAGTTTGACATTTTAATGCGAAGTAGAACTGTGTATTGTAATTCAAAATACAGCTATGTTTCCTTAACACATGTGAAATCCAGTTAACGTTAACAGGAGATCATTAAAAATCATTTCTTTCGTTGAAAATTATTCGTTGAAAGAAATTCGTTGAAAAATGAAAATTAGGAATAGAAATATTATATATATAAGTATTAACATTAGGATAAATAAAAAAATTACTACATTTAAATGTATTGCTAGTGTCTAAAATTTTAAAGAATACATATATATAAAGCTATTTATTAGTTTATTAGTATGTATTTGTACATTTTATACATAAATAATTGTCTTGATGTACAGTGTATTTAATATACAAAAGTAAAAATCTGCGTATTACTCCTACCAATGATATTAGACAATTCTAGTCTCCCATGGAAGTGTTCATCTTTGAGAATATGAAGACATATAGCTCTAACAGCAATGCATAATTATGCTCTCAAATATACTGAGGAGACAAAACATTATAACCATCTTCTGAATAATGCATTGCGCAAGCTTTGGCCTGCAAAACAGCTGCAACTCGTCTTGGCAAAGGTGTATCCTTATGGGCCGTCCTGAAGAATCACTATGGTTCGCTGAACGTAACTACTTTCTTGTTTAAACTAAATACAAAAAATGGTCACTAACATATGAAAACAGCATTTTAAAACAGCAGGAGTAATTTAAAGATTCAAATAATATATGAAGATTCAAATTTTATGTACTTTTTAAATAGCTGTTTGTCTTATAGGAAAATTTGGAAATGTTGCAATTACGACCTGTTTTTAAATTATATAGCATGTATATCTCACTATAATGAAAGGTGACACTTATGTGTATTACATAAAATACACTTAAGTGTAAGTAAATAAATACACTTAAGTGTATAAATATATTTATATATATATGCACTTACTGAGTATATATTCATAAATTATGTATCATGTATAATACTAAATTTATAATTTTAAGCTCAGTATACCCTGACATGATACAACATGCTCTTCTCATATAAACATTGAATGCAGCTACAGATAATTGACAAAAAATGTTTTAAAATCACCAATGTAGAAGTAAAAAATGTGTGTACTTATCGACGATCTGTAAGCGTCCACATATGGCCGTGAGGATAAAACTTCTAAAGAGCGAGAGTTCAACCAAGTGATATTAAAATGTATTGAATGGGATGGCAGCGTTGCCATTTATATTTCTTGTCAATATATGATATGGATTTCATGTGTGATCTCGAAACTAAATTTTTGTTTACTCATTGTTATGTTGCAAGTGCTTGAACAAAATATCTTTTATTCTTCGTCATTTTTTTCCATTACAGTATGATAATAATGCTGTATTGTTACAGTAAAATTAGAACTTCTAGTAGATGATCAGAAGTTAACTGAAATGCCTTTTCTCTGGACTCATACTTAAAACTTGAATTTTCAAATAGTTTTAGTTTGAGTGTCAGATAGAAGGTGTTTTAAGAAAATCAACAAGCTATAATCCCGGATCAAGTCTGCAGAGGACCGATAGAATTTGGAAGTAGTTTATCCTTACATTTTTGTTTTGGCTTTTGCATGATAAGGTACTAGACTCGGTTCATGCGTACATTAAATATAATTATAGGTCGTCTGAAAATTCCTTTCAACTCAACACCGAGAATGAATGGCAAAAGTGTTTTCTCATGAGCGTTTCTTAACCGTCCATCTGTGATCATCTGGATATGACTTCTAGTGATAGTTCAAAGTGTAAGTAAATAAATACACTTAAATGTGTAAATATATTTATATATATATACACTTACTGAGTATATATTCATAAATTATGTATCATGTATCTTAATAGTGACAGTTCAAAGTATTTTTCTTTGTCGTTTCGGCATTTGATTATGTAAATTATGCCATAGGGTTCGCTTTTTTTTGTGGAACATAAGGAAGCAGATGAAATGCCTTTTTTCTAGAACCATATTTGAAACTTCAATATGTAAATAGTTTCGATGCGACTGTCTAGATGGAAGGTGTTATGTAGTAAAAATCAACAAGGAGGAATCCCGGATTAAGAAGGAAGAATAGCGGTGAATTTTGTCCGCAGATTGTCTGTGCTTTGTGTTGGATTTTTAAGCGTTAATAAATACAACCTTATTGTTCCTTTAGAGAGATTTTGTAAGACTTTACTGACCGTTACTCTGTTTGCTTCTCCTTAGGGAGAAATAAAATTTAATCGGCTTTATCATGGGCAAGCTGCATTTTCTTCGAGAATACTTAGTGGCTTATCTTAGTAAGGAGCAAGGAGTAAGGAGGCAAATCTTAGTAAGAAGCGCTGTAGTGTGTTTAACTATCAGCTTGATGTAACTGGTTACTTTAAGCTTTCAGTTTGAATTCGCGAAATGTTTTTTAGAGGTACAAACCGACTGTCTTTACGCTTTTATTAGTTTGACATTGTAGAATTGTGTAATGCAGTTAAAAATACAGCTGTCTTTCCTTAATATATGTGAAATCCTGTTAACATAAGCAAGAGATCATTAAAAGATATTTTTCTTTCAGAATATGAGATACTTAAATAATAAAATTTAGGAATGGAAGTAATAAATACAAGCAGTAAGGCTGATTAACATTAAGATAAATAAAGAATCACTGCATTTAAATGCATTGTGAGTTACTAAAATTTCAAAGAAAAAATAATAGTATTAATAATAATATACATGAGAAGTATTTCTAAGTTTGTTAGTACATATTTGTACATTTTAGGCATATCAGATTGACTTGACGTATAGTATGCTTAATATACAAAAATAAAAATCTGAGTCTTACTCCTACCAGTAATAGTTGACAATTTTAGTCTCCAATGGAAATTATCACCTTTAAGATATGAATGCTAGTCATGTATCTCAAACTGCATTCTTTAATTATGCTTCCAAATCTAAGTAGCCCATTTATAGGTGGTTGTCTTTAGAAATAAACTTGTGATGTTGCGTGGTCCCAACTTTCCCGCAACAATAGTAGTGCCTGCTATGAACTGGAATTACACAAACTCTTGAGAAGGGTTTAACTCCCTTTTTATTCCACTTTAAAAGTTACAGATGCGTTCAGTTGACGCTCACAAGCTACGCCGACCCGGCGGTTAACTAGAAATAAGAAAGTACAACTAAAAATGTATAATAGCAAGTCACTACCTACGAGGCTCTCTAGACGTGACTAACTTAACCGCGTTCTAAGATACAGCTGAGATTTCAGCAAACTTTCTTAATAAAAAGTTGAAAGATTCAACTAACTGCCGAAGCAAGCACACAGGCCGAAACGCGCGGTTTTTAAATTTCTACCTAGCAACCTTCACGCTCGTGAAGCAAGAAAGCACACTTACGAACTCGTTTCCCTTCTATTTAACTCAAAAATACTTCTGCTAAAAATTTGAATACTTTGCGCGTTCTACTAAAATTTACATACTCTGGCATTGGCAATTCCAGTGGAAAGTAAGGCTTGACAGGAAAGATAACTTAAAATAAATGTTAGTTAAAATAAATATAAACCCTACAAACTGACAGATTTGATGACAAGGTAACTGTGATTTCTGAAAAAGCTAACTGTCCTTATTTTCTTGTTGAAACTAAAAAAAAAAAAAAAAAACTACTCGTCATTCTGAAATATTTGCTAATGTTAAAATAAAGATGCCGAATTATATATATATATATGTAAGATAAAAATATATGAATAAAAATTATAGATTAAACTATAATACATTAATTCCTCCTCTTTATTCTAAAATCGTAATAACTTCTCTGCATTGCGTCATTCAAATTAATCATGCGATCTTACGTAACCGCTAATGCAGATGCCTCTTGACCAATCACCAAATAACAAACAAGAACTTTCCTCTTCGCGTGCTTCCATCCTTCATAACTACGCACTTCAGCTTTTGCTCTCTACTGTGCTAAGATGTAATTTCGCTGGCTTGCTTTCTATCCCAACAATATCAAAAATGTAAATCTTCTGTGGAAAGGCACAACTAGAGTGCCAAGTGATTGTGTCCACAAATATCAATTGGAAATAAAAATGGAATTAAAATCGCTTCTACTGCCAAGTTTTATTTACGAAGTCAACACATTAGCTTACGACGCAATCAGATTATTTCCTCTTCAATATAGGATAACTACGCATCTACAGTGCTCCGTCATTTCCTTGTGCTTTTAATATTACATATATATAATGTGTCTTTCACTTTATTAAAAAATATTAGATAAAAATTATTAAAGAGCTTTGAAGTCACCGATGTAGAATAAGTGACAAAAATGGTTCCTTATGCGTATCTACATGTGGTCGTGAGGATATGATTTCGAATAGTGGCAGTTCATTCAGAAATAATCAGATCTAGCGAACCTACTGGCTATATATCCATTTAGGATGGGTGTCCGATGTCTATTCTCTAAATTAACTGTTGTTTACTCTTCGCTATGTTGCGTAGGCTTTAATAAAATACCTTTTGCACTTTGCCATTTTGTGAAGTTGATTTTGCAAATAATTCCCAAGTGGCAAAGTACTATTAGGTGTTTTAGTGGAACACCAGGAGACAGCCCAAGTGACTTTTATCTTGACCGTCGTTTGAAACTTGAATATTAAAATGGTTTCAACGTGGATGTCTAGACAGAAGGAGTTCAAAAATCAAGGGTTCAAAAATTAAGAAGCAAGGGTTCCGGATCAAGAGAACAAACAGAAAGCCGGTGGAATTTGTCAGTAGATTGTCCTTAGCTTGTTTTCGCAATTTCAAGTCGTTAAAGCATAAGTAATCAGGCAGTTAAAGTATAAATTAGTTTATAGGGAAAGCATTTGACTGCTTTTGCTGACGTTTATTCTTTTCATATTCATGGTGACTGAAATGAAACCTTATTGGCTTCAGTCTCGACAAGCCGCATTTGCTTCACGAATACTTAGTCTACGACATAAGGGCCCAGCTATCCGCATGTATATTTGTATTTCTACATTCCATTGACTTCAATGATTGATTTGAACTGCCCACAAACTGAAGAGATGGTTTCTGTCACATTTTTAGTTTGTGTAACTATGAACTTGAGCTAATATATTTATTCTAAGCCTTCATTTTATTCTGTGATATATAATTTTAGAGGCAGACCTAAAGGTAAATATTCTGACTTCTTTCGCGCTTCTAATAGGTTTCCGTTTAAAAATAAGCTTAAAATGTATAAATAATTTTATTATTATTATTGTTATATATTTGAGTTTGCATAATTGTATATTTTTAAAGTTTAAATCACCGACGCAAAAGGAGTGTAAAAAGTGTTTCTTATCGACGATCATTAAGAGTCTGGAAGTAGTCGTGTGAATAAGACTTCTAAATAGAGTTCAACCAGTTAATATTGAAATTTATTCAATGGGCTGGCAGCGTTGCCATATACATTTCTTGTTTATATATGACATGGATTTCATGTGCGATCTCGAAATTGACCTGTTGTTTATTCAACGTTATGTTACAAATGCTTGAACAAAATACCTTTTTTTATCACCATTTTTTTCATTTGAATATGAAAATAATACTACGGTGTCACAATAAAATTAAGTATTTTTGTAGAACATCAGAGGTGAACTGAAATGCCTTTTGTCTTGACCCGTACTTGAAACGTGAATATTCAAATAGTTTAAGTTCGCGTGTCAAGGCAGAAGGTGTTTTAAGAAAATCAACAAGCTATAATTCTGGATCAAGTTTACAAGAAGACCCATGGAATTAGGAAGTAGTTTATCTTGTAGTCTATTCTTAACTTTTGTTGTTTTGTTGTGTTCTCCATGTTAAGGAACTAGACTCTGCTCATGTTTACATTGAATGTAATTACAGGTTATCTAATGTATTTTCTCCAAATTTAAATGTTTCTTATTCTGTTTATAGTGTTATGCATGCCTAACTAAAATATCTCTTGTCAGTTCTCTTATTTCGGTCAGTATCATTCAAATCCAGCGAACTGGCTGTATGATAGTCTGTAAGTTGCTTTTTTGCGTATAATATATATCTGATGTACGTTGTCGAAACTGAAGTATAGTTTACTCTTCGTTATATTATGCAGGCTTGAATAATATACCTTTTACACTGGGCGACTGCTTTTACACTTGGCATTTGAATATGCAATTAATGCCACAGTGGAGCAGAACAAGAAGAGTTTTTTGCATAGCATTAGAAGAGAGCTGGTATTCCTTTTGATTTTACAGATATTAGAACTTGAATATTCAAATAGTTTCATCGTAGATGTATAGACAGAAGGTGTGTTAGAATGGATATAAAATTAAACATAAAGCATCCAAAGTTAAAATTAAATTGGAATCTAAACAAGGCAATTCCAAGCCGGCCAGAGGGCCAAATGCGGCCGATTAAACAGCTGAATCCTATTCGAAATGAAACCATGCAAAGAATACACACACACACACACACATATATATATATATCTGATATATATATATATATATATATATATATATTACATGATATACATATATATGTGTGTAAGATAAAAAATACGTGAATCAAAATTATACATTAGCAATAGTCTTTAAGTCCCGCTCTTTATTCTGAAGAAGAATAACTTTTCTAGGCTGCGACGATCAGTCCATGTTTTACGGCTTGCGTAAAGCTGATGACGTTATAATGTATTTCTTTCGACTTATTAACATGTCTTCGTGGTGTAGTGGTCAGCACGCTTGGCGAGTATTCCAGGGTCCGAGGTTCGAGTCACGGCAAAGGGATTGCTCATTTTTCATCTCTCCTGCTTTAAAAAAACATCCTAATGATTCTACAACGTATCTAATTCGGAGCCCGACGTCAAAATTTCAAGAACTGAAGCCTTTCTAATCTAAGCCCAAATCTTCTCTTGGTGAGCCTCCATTTTGGATAATTGTGCACCTTCTTTAGCTTTCGTGCAGCGAAGATGCTTTTGCTTTGCCGTGCTGTTAACTATGCCGTTACCTAAAATGTGAGACACTCTATATGCGCCTATGGCCATGTACGATGAAGAATATATTCCGGTAATTAGTTCGGGTCCAGCAATAAAAATTATGTTCGATTCGGCTACATCTGTCTACAAGTCTCTCCTTCGAGTGTCATCCTTCTAACTACGCAGTACAGGTATCTCCAAGTTATAAAGCCAAGAACTACCGCCAATCCAATGCAGCTTTCTTCAAGTCATCTTATTACAGTAAAATGTCGGGCAGGATCCATCTGCGAAAATTTGAGTCAATGTCAAGAAAGAAAAGGGGGAAAAATAGCGTTTTTCTGTGGCTTTCTAGTACTTAAATATCAACCTACCTCTGCTTTACATCTAGTGATTATTGAAGTTAAAAGAAATTTAACCATCTTAATAAATTAACAAGTAATTCAAGGTCGTTAGACTGATATTTCGTCTATTTCCTTTTTCATGTGCAGAAAATAAGTTCATTCATCTTCTTGTCAATTTTTATTACACTTCAGCTATTTTATTGGCTAAATTAAATCACGTTTTGTTTTAGAGGTGTAAAAATGAGAATTGTGCAACGGAATTTTAAATTTTGCATATAAATTTAGTGAAACATTCCAGAAATTTAATTGTATTATTTTACGAGTTTTTAAGTTTATTTAATGTTATTATGTTAAATAATGTACACTAAATGTTTTTTATTACAATCAAGTAAGTAATTTTTATATTCCATAACTTATTTATATTGTTTCAATGTTGTTTTCCGTGTTTAAGTAATTTATTACTTTTCACAAAATTTTCCATGGACCCAAGCTAGATATCTGTTGCAAGGTCTCAAGGAAAGAAATCTGATGAAATGGTGCCTGAAGTTGTTTCTATGGTAAAAATAAATTTACATGTCCCGTTCTTGATGGCTTCAAAAATTTATATTACCATATTCGCAAAATCAAACTTTACCAAAAAGTGACAATATTTCAGATTCAATATTCAGGTGGGGAGTTATACTTTCCTGCTATTATTGACCACTGGTAGCCAAGTTAACGTTATTTCTGAAACTAATTTTACGTTGTATTGATAATTTCAAAATTATTAAAAATGAAACTTCACAGAAATTATTGTTTTTATCTGGAGGTCAGTGACCTTCCTGTTGTTTTGAAGGTCGATTGTTGCAAGTTTCATAAAGATCGGAATTAAACTGTAGATTTGTATAAAAGACAAACAAACAAGAAAAGAAACATTAATTTTTATACATACATAGATGTATATCTTACTATAATAAAGTATGTCATACTTTACCAAAATTGTAATCTCAAACTCAGGTATACTGACGTAATTCAACAGATACAGCTCATATATATTTTAAATGTAATTACAAATTTTGTAGGATAACTGTTTTAAACTCACAGATGTTAAAAGAATTGCCATAAGTATTTCCTGATGGGCTACCCCCATCATCCATCAGTGGTAGGATCGATATGACATCCTGTGAAGAGTGATTCTTAGACCGGGAATCATTAAAACCGTGTGATCCGACTGGTTGCATGGACATTTATGTGGTTTCGCTGTGCATAATATGGGTCCTATGTATGTTCTTGAAATTAAAATTTTGTTTTTTATTAGTTATATTATGTATGATTTAATAAAATAACTTTTATTCTGTACCATGTTTGGCCTATGAATATTCAAATAATGGCATAGTGGCACCGGACCATTAGGTGTTTTTGTGAACCTTCAGGAGGCAGCTGAAATGCCTTTTGTCTAGACTCATATATGAAATCTGAGTATTTAAATAGTTCCAAAATGTATATTCAGACGGAAGGAAGGTAGAAGCCTGGTGCAAGTCGTCAGTAAAATTGTCCTTGCCTTGTGCTGGCATTTTACTGCCTTTGACCTCCAGCTACTGTGGTGAAAGAAAACTTTGACATGCACATTTAGCAATTTTGTGTCAAAATTCCTATGTTAGAACAATGCTATATATAAATCTAATATATATCCTAAGCGCGCTCACGAGACATGAAAAACGCGAGTTAAATTTCGTGAATCGGACCAGTAGAACGGGAGATAAAGAAATGTCCCATTTTTTTGTGCAAGGTGCACATCTTTCCAATACATTTCTGTTTTTATTTTAAATGGCTAAGAAACATATAAATATCAGGTGTAGACACAATTTAATAGTAGATATATTTGCAATAATTCTAGCGAATAACTAACATTGAGCTTCAGTTCATAAATTGTGATTAAGGAAAAACAATTATCTGCTTCTCTATATATTACTTTAAAAAGAAAATGAATTACTTTAAAATTTTCACGCGTTTTTAATTACACAGTGTTTAAGAATCCCTCCTTTATTTTAAAGGAAGCATTCTTAAATGTTGTACTATAAATGTGATTTGTTTTATTATTTTATGGTATATCTAAAAGAAACTGGTTTAAATTAAAATTATTTACTTAGTCTTTGGAAGGAAGATACTTTATACTGTATATTTAAGCAAAAGATAGATTACCGATTATTTTAATGTATTTCCATACTCATAAATTGTAACCTAATTATAATCTTATACCAGTTATAAATTATTTTGAAAAATATATTGCGATCATACTAAATTTGAGGTCTGGTCAAATTTGTTATGAATGTTACTTGCCGTGAGAGGTTTCTACTTCCTCTTAGGGAGGAAACTAAACTCTTAAGAATTTGCCAATTACCAAACTTTTAGTGATCGTATAGGTAAAACGGTAATGCATTGCGTAGTAAAAATTGCATCCCAGGACCGCGCCGTGAGAGGATCGTAAACATAAGAAAAACATATAGAAGATATATAGGAAAAACATATTAAATATATAAAGACACATACTGTAATAGGTTTCCAGATTAAATATCAGTTTATTCGAATTCATCACCAATAAAATAAAATCTTATCCTCATCAGAGAGTCTAAGGGGAATTCTTCAATTTGTCATTTACCTTTTTTTTTTTTTTACATTTAAATTCATATAAAAACCTTAAGGTTTGTCTTGGTAATTTAGAAGGGGAAAGGGAAACAATTGAAAGCCTGTGAATTAAATTAAGATTCGACGTTGTTATTTTACATTCCAAGGAAATCGTTGAAACCTTACTTAAAGTTCAAACACAAAAAAATGACTTATCTGGTAAGGACGTCTTGAAGTGGAGGACTCGTATCCTAATAAGCGTTGACGTCGGCGGGGCTCATTTTTACGGTCACAAATGGAAGTTTCAGAAGACATCGTCCTGTCCTGGCACTATTGGCGAAACACACTTGCAGGTAACTGGTTTTCATAACGACGAAGCTATTTTAACTCTGGAAAAACAGAAACAGGTGCACTACTGTCCAGCACGGCTATCCGCCTGGTCTTGAAAGTCTTCAGTCAACACGCAGGTAACTGGTTTTCATAACGACGAAGCTATTTTAACTCTGGAAAACAGAAACAGGAGCCCTGCTGCCCAGCACGGCTATCCGCCTGGTCTTGAAAGTCTTAAGTCGGTTTTCATAACGACGAAGCTATTTTAACCCTGGAAAACAGAAACAGGAGCACTACTGCCCAGCACGGCTATCCGCCTGGTCTTGAAAGTCTTAAGTCACTCGCCCGGTTCAATTTCGCCTTTTAACCAGAACGCGGCAGGGGAGCATCTCTCTTCGTAAATTACATCTTTTTCAAGCAAGTTTCAAGAGTAACCTCCAAAAGTAAGTTCAGCAAGCAAGTCAGTGATTCAACTCAAATTTTCTTCGTCTCCTTCACAAACGCGGGCTCCCACTATGGCTTCAATTATCGCCCCCTTAATTTTGGCAAAATTTGCGTTTTCAACCCCTGAATGCGGAAATAAGGGTGATCGCGCATGCGCGCCCTTCTTCACTTAGCCAACAACCGGACCCTCAATCGCCAAAACCTGAATGACTTACATCGAAAGTCAAGTAGCAACCTTTGACCTTTCTGTGACGTGCTTCCTCTCTTAAGGTCAACTACACAATGAAATTCCTTCTAGAACATTCTAAAGGACAAAGCGCGCGAAATCATGACTTAGCAAAAATTGCTTCCCTTTCCCTGCTTCTTTTCACAATGAATCAAAGCTTGTACAAAATTTGCAAGTAAAAGAAAATAAATAATATTCTTTTAAACTAAATAATATTCCCAGAAGCATCTGTTTTTCCCCAAAATTAAAGCCTTAAAATAAATAATTCAGAATCAAATAAAATTAAGATTTCCATAAATCAGAAAATCATTCACCTAGTTTTTATAACGCTATCAGACAAATTCTCTACACAAGAAATTTTTATAATATGAATTACTTTGAGATTTTAATACGAGTGAATCCTGATGAAGCTTGCGAAGGTATCTTCGTAAGATATTTTCCATAATATTTTGCAGGCGCTAATAGACAAATATTGGCACTATTTACTTGGAAATAGCTTGTTAAATGAATATTTTAGTTTCTCGTAATGAAAAAGAATTTTATATTTCTGATAAAATAAGGATTTAAAACTTCAGTATATGACCATGTTGCATAATCGTATGATATTAATCAGTTTTCTTGCAACATATGCTTTAGTTGCTTTGAACAGAACTCATATGTATAAATTTAAAAAAGATCCTACTATTCAGTTTATATTTTTTAACTCTTCAAATTATCTTCATCATACATATTTTCATATATTATAAATCTGAATATTCCATTTAAAAAAATAAGAAGTAATATTATTTTTGTTTCCAATATACAATTTCCTCCATTCTTAAGTAGAGATTATGTTCTTAAATAATCAAAACACATAATTTAGGAACTAAAATATACAATCTGAAATTAGTACTTTAATATGGATTTATTAATAAATATTTTATTCCATTTTATCCTATGTGATATAAATTATAATGACGTACAAGTGGTCAGAAAAGCAAAGTTGTGTTCTTATTTAGTATCAAAACAGTGTAGAAAAGTAGAAACACAAGAGTAAGTTGTTTATCAGGAAGTAAAGGATACGCGATCTGAAATTCTTATGCGCATTTATGCGCATCGTGTTATATATATATGCTTGTATAATGTATGTATATATCTGTAAGTTAAAAAATATGAAAGCAAACTTCTAAATTTAATTCACTATAACCCCTTTTATTTTTTACTTAATTTGGAAACTTCATCTCTTTCTGTCTTAAAAATAGTGCTATAAATCTAAACTGCGTCATTCAAATTAATCATGCGATCTTACGTAACCCTAATGCAGATATCTCTTGCCCAATCAAAGTAATTTGTAAATCAAAACCTTTTTTGACTCTCTTCCTTCTTCCTCTGAAGTACTGCGACACTATCTTCTCGCTTCTGCTTTCTTGTCGGCCAGACGCTTTCCGCCGATAACATCGCAGCAAAAACATCGCAGACGAAAACGTCGCAGAGAAAATAAAGCAAGGCGAAAACGTCGTGCTACAAAACATCGTGGGAGAAAACATAGCAAAGAGAAAACATCGCAGTTCTAAAACATCGTGGTACAAAATATCGTCGTCGAAAATAAAGCGATTCAAAATCTTCGCAGCTTAAAAACGTTGTCGAAAATATCCTGGTAAAAAAATAAAGTATCTACAAATCATCGCATGAAGATAACATCGCAGACATGCTTTTTACAGGCTTTAATAATTGTAAATGAATATTCCTATAATGATTGAGCGCAAGATGGAAAGAATGATAAATTGTACGTTCATATTTTTTATTAACTAATACATTTTTGCTGATAAAGTAAAAAGGAAATTTACGCATAGAAAATTATTGCAACTTATAGCACTTAACAGAATTTTAAACCGACATAGTTAACTAACAAAGGTCATTAATAAATTATTTTTTTTAAAAGTTTTTACTGGTAATTTTTCATGAAAATTATAATCTAAAAAAAGCCTGAAAAAAAGCATGTCTGGGATGTTATCGTCATGCGATGATTTGCAGATACCTTATTTTTTACCATGATATTTTCCACGACGATGTTTTTAAATTGCGAAGTTTTTGAACCGCTTTATTTTCGACGACGATATTTTGTACCAAAGATGTTTTAGACCTGCGATGTTTTCTCCCGTAGCACGACATTTTCGCCTTGCGTTGTTTTCTCCGCGACGTTTTCGTCCGCGATGTTTTTGCCGCGATGTTTTCGGCTGTAACCAATCATCTGTGTTCACATCAAACTTGTAAAATATTCTGGAAATAGGCACGATTGGTGTGCCAAGTGAATTGTGGCCACAAAATGTGAATTTAAATAAATATGGATTTAATCCGGCTCGACTGCTTCTTCATCAAAATGAATGGACGCTCTAAGCAAGAAGTATCTACTCTAAACAACATTGCTACGCATCTGCCTCTCAGGTTTCTTACATTCAATGCTTCCAAAATTGTGCTATTATTACAATTATTAGTTGACAGGTTCTGATTACGTGCTGCTAACTTCAATGGAACATTTATTCCTCAGTTGGATTTCTGAAAAATAGCATCTGCAAGTTTCATCATTCATATCTGAAACTATTTAATCGGCCAGTTTTAATTATGAAAAAATCTACACAGTTTTGTTATTCTATGTTCACGGTGAATCATGGGAAAGTCCTGTTTCACCGACAATTTTAATGCAACTTCGTGCCGCATTCATAATCAAATCATTCAGGTCGTGTCATCGAACCACAGTTTTATTAGAACGTTTCATCACTACCGGAATTCCGAATAAGGCCAAGGTCACTGTAAAATCAAAGTATACTGCGCGAAAATTTCTTTTAACAGCGTATAGGCAGTTTTTTTCCCAACAAGTATGAAAGTGATTTAACATACATCATTCTCAAAATATTAAGAAAATTCTTAAAATTCAAACTTTTAGACAATAATTCCAAAATTCTTATTTTGTTAACAAAAGAATTCCAGAATTCTTCACATGAATTCAAAATTTTTTAGAAAACTTATACTTACTAATAGCAATAAAATTTAATAATCTTCCCTGAATAAAATCTTAGAATGCATATTAATTTGATATTTCATAAAGCAGTGCTACTTTCTTTAATCCATAGAATCAAAATCAATATTCTAAGAAAGCATTATATTTTAAGATTTCAAGATATAACCAATTATTAAGTAAGTTATTTATAAGGATGCAGTTGGAGGGAAACGGGGGGGGGAATAGCACGTAACATCAAAAGACATTTTCTCACTATGTGACTTGATTTCCTCGAGGGGAACAACTTTGGACATTTAATTTGGAACCGAAGAAATTAATCACACTTCGATATAACTTTTGATGACATTTCACTTTCCAAATAAGATAAGCACTTTCATACTTGTTGAAAAACATATTGCCTATAACGCTGCGAAAAAAAAAAGTTCGCGCACTATACTTCGATATTACAGTGATCTTGGCCTGATTCGGAATTCAGGTAGTGACTTATACTTTCTTTTTATTTTATCCATTATATAAATGATGATAGATTTATTGAATAAACAATGTATTGGGAGTTCCACGCACTTTTTCTGAAGAATTTACACTAATCACTTTCAATTGAAACACACTTTTGAAAAAAATTTCAAGCACCATATTTGAATACTCGATGATATCTAACTTTTAGAATGACGAACTTGCAGATACTTTCCCACTGGAGTTGATGCAGCAGGTATACATCCTAGTCGACTCTATGACGCGATATGAATGATTAAAAACTTGGTAGTAGCTTAATAAATAGATGCCTAAGAAGTTTGGCAAGACAGAGGTGGCCGGATTCGATATAATTTTATTATTGAGGAAAATTCTGGATTTTCAATATTTTGTTCACATACGGACCGGCGTCTTTATGAGCTCTACATATTTGTTAGCTCGTCTTGCCAGGAGGAAGGCTTTAGTGAAAATGTCACAGCAATTCTGAGGAAGAAGAGAGGGAGTCAAAAGTTTCAGCTTAAGTAAAAAAGTTTTGGTTTACAATTTGGTGATTGAGCAAGAGGTATTATTGCGAATTCTCAGTGTTTAGTTTTCGGCAAAAAACTAAAAATTAATAATGGAAACTAGGTCTCAAGCAAATTCAACTGCAGAAAAAGCAGAAATGGCTTCAACAAGTATGGATAAATTTCAATGTGCCGTATTTTATGGTTCAAATAGTAATATTCCTATAGATAAATATTTTTTATTTTTTGAAAAGAAATGTCAAAATAAAAATATTAAAGAGAATAAGCCATTGGTATTTTCAGAGTGCCTTCGAGGAGAGGCCTTTTCATCTTATCTTCGTGAATATGTCGACTTAGATTGGAAAACCCTTAAAGATAAATTTCTTACTTAATTTGTAATGCGGAAACTGTTACCTTCAGTGATTTTGTGGCTATTACTTACTCTTAAGTTCAATGACATTGATAAATAGTTTCGTCAAAAGTTAAGATTTGCATCGAGTCTAAAGTTAAACGACAAAGTCGTAATTGACGCTTTGAATCAGGGACTATCAGAGCATCAGAAAATGTTGCTAACTGTGCAGAATTTCATTTTTTGCAAAACTGGATTACAACAGAGCGAAAACTTTTCCCTTCAAGTACACTGGAGGGGGGACGTTAACAACACACAAAAATTTTCAACTCCCAGAGTTTTTCCGTTCAAAATTTGTTGCATGCGTCCCCCAGAAGGAAGGAGATGAGGAGCAGAAGTCCCCAAATTAGATAAAAAGGAGATTATGGCTAATTAGAAGTTTGCTTTCATATTTTTTATCTTACATGCAGATACCTCTTCCCCAATCACCAAATTGTAAACAAAAACTTTTTTAACTTGAAGTGAAACTTTTGACTCCCTCCCTTCTTCCCCTGAATTGCTGCGACACTTTCGCTTAAGCTTTTCTTCTAGCAAGATGCTTTGCGGCTACTTTCTTTGTTCACTGAATATGTGCTGAGCTAATAAAAATGTAGGGCACATAAGATGCCTGTCCGTATGTGAACCTAATATTGCGAATCCAGAATTGCTTTCCTCAATAATAAAATTATCTTGAATCCGGACATGTCTGGTTTGCCAAGTTTCTTCGCTAGGCATCTATTAAACCACCTACAAGTTCCAAATCATTCATATCACGCTGCTTTCATAGCGCTGCATAGGATCGCATGATTAATTTGAATGACACAGTTTAGACTTATAGCGCTATTTTTAAGATAGAGAGAGAGGAAGCCCCCAAATTAAATAAAAATAAAATATGTTATAGCCAATTAAGATTAGAAGTTTGCTTTCATATTTTTTATCTTACATACAGGGTGTTTCATAGATCATGGAACAAACTTGGAGGGGTGGTAGAGCGTACAAAACATGCATTTTTTATATAGGAATGTAGGGTCTAAAGTGACGGGTTAAGACAGGAACTCAAAAAAAAAACGACACGAGAGAAAAATGTGTTTATGTACAAAATCAACGCAAAGCGCTTTTTTGAAGCACTACAGCATTCATAATAAATGTTCAAAAAAGGGGAAAAGAACAGTAATAGGAACTACAGCTGTGATTGGCTAGCAATACAGGGGTAGAGGGCGGTAGTGAGCCGGACAAGCCACGATCCGATGCATCAGAGGACCATTCGTAACTCTGATGTCGAGTTTACGTACAGGGAAAAAGCTGACATGCATCTCATTTATGGTGCTGCTAATGGGAACGGTAGAGGAGCCCTACGTCTGTACCAGGAACGGTTTCCGAACAGGTGTATGGCGAAGCACGCAATGTTCGAGAGGTTGCATCGGCCTCTGTGTGAAAACGGGTCATTTAAAGCCACCTCTGACACTAGGAGTGGAAGAAGAAGTGCACGACAACCTCGCATTGAAGAATCCATCTTGAACATTGTGCATAAATCACCTCAGATAAGTACAAGAGCTATTGCACGGCGTCTGCAGCTGAGTTATTCCACCTTTTGGAGAGTATTGCATGAAAATGGTTTGCACACATACCATTTGCAGAGAGTCCGAGCCTTGCAAGAGACAGATTACCCTCTTAGAGTTCATTTCTGCAGCAGTGTGCGGCGCAGGCGGATTTCTCGTTGGATGCCCAAGTAGCAAAGCAAGGTCGTAACGAAGTTGCAAACTCGTCGCGGATGTTGTTGCAGAAATGTTGCAATATATCTTCTTTCAGACGCCCAGATGTCCGCGAACATCCACTGTTTTGCAACCGTTGCAAAGACGTCTTATTATGTCTTTGCAGATGAAGTTTTTGTCGCATAGACGTCGTTATTGCATGTTTCGCAGGTGATATTTTGTTTGTGAAAGCATCGTATCACGTCTTAAAGACGCCTAAATGTTTGCCAAATTCCAACTTTTTGCAACAGTTGTGAAAATATTTTGACCTTGTGTCACATATTGATTTATGCAGAAAAATAAGCTTAATAATTAATATATTTTTGTTCCTCTTTTTTGGAAATTTTGCATTCCTTGTGTTTATCTAAAGTTTAAATATTTTATCATTTCCTGAAAACCAGAAGTAAATACAATTTTTTCTCTTTAGAATAAATATGCATAATTAATAATAGCTTTAATTATTGTCAGTGCTTTAAACTATATTTTTTAAATAACTTAAATTCAAAGTCACGATTATTTAAGATTTCATCATTTTCCCCCCTTGGTCCTTTAGTATGTAAGTGAGAAAAATTATGAAAGTGGTTGTTATAAATATATAACATCTATGGTAGATTTTAAGTAAATAAAACTCAATTAGACATAAATAAAAGTAAAGATATATGTGCGGCTAAAAAAAGAGCGTTTCTGATTATATAACAGCATTATCACAGTTATTTCTGTTAAATCTCGGAGACATTGAAAATTGCCGCCATCATGATAAATTAGGAAGCGGTTCTTAAGGTAGCAATAATCATTATTTTACCTGAATTCAAGTATAAATTTATTCGCGTTTTATAGTAAAAAATATAACCATTAACTTTTATATCTCCAAGATATCCAAATGAAACACTGTATAAAGTAGTTAATAAATGTGATCGAAAGTATTTCATGCACAAATATATCTAAATCTAATAACTAAAAAAAACTTCTCATATTCATATCTAAAATGAAATAATAACCTAACAAACAACATACATGGCAGCACTATTTAAGAAAAAACATAAACTAGCAGTGTTTGAAAGTATAAATAAGCAGAAGGAAGGTAACAGAACTAAAATTTCCAATTAATAAAAAATTTTTCGTGTTTTTTGAATAGTAAGCAATTAAAAGTGCAATAATTATGGATTGCAGTATTTACTAATAATGCTGATGGTTTTACATGCACTTTATATAATCAATAACTTGTACTTTTGTACTGTACAGCAATAATTTAAATAATATAGTATACGATAGTAAGCTAAGTACGTTAAAGTAAGCTCTTCGTTAAACAGCACACGATGAAACTTTTTGTTTCTATTTATTATGAATTTCTTTGTTATCACAAGCACATAAAAAGTAAGAGAAGAAAATAGAATATACTTAAATTTAAATAAAATCTAATTTCAAGCATTCATTTATTTAGATAATCTAATAAACATACATAACGGCAATATTTAAAAAAAAAAACGGGAATTAAGCGTGTTTGGAAGAATAGATACCAAACGAAAAGTAATAAAACTGCAATTTGCAATCAATGAAAAATATTTAGTGTTTTGTAATATTACACAATTAAATATCACATAATTATAAATTATAATATTTCATAGTAATGCTAATGTTTCCGTAACACTATTTTTTCGATCATACATTTCATACACTTTAAAATCATTAACCTTTTCTGCATACTATACAAAAGACAACATACTATAGATTGTCCATTATTATTAATTTTAATGTATTCCTTGTATTTTTCTAATATGTTATTACATATACCTAATTCATCTTCAGCAGTCATATTAAGTACCAGCCCGATAATTTCTTTCTGTTTTCAAACTCATGAACATACCATAGCAGCTTGAATTGTTGCTTCTGCATGGATTGCATTTTCAGCAAAATCAGAAAATGCCTTAACGTTGTATGTTGTTTTTGGTTTTAAATGAATTCATTCTGAGCACCAACACAATAATCGATTAATATGAATGATGTACGATACAGCACTTACGGCGTTATAACCGAATCGCTAATCCGTGTATCCAAATATTGCACCGCTGGGGTCACTGAAGATTGGAAAAAAACCACCATATAATTTTAATCACTGGTAACACATAAAACACCAAAACAGAACACTATTTATCTACATACGGACGATTTTAGCAAGCTGAATCCGATATATTCTTTAAACGATGCATCCAAATTTCAAAATTTTGGTGTGGTCTTGTAGAGCAGATATTCACAAACAAAATAAGCAGAAATTCGGCATTAGCACGAAGATTTCTCCTCAATTCAAAATAAACTGCCATCACTATATTCTTATGCATCGTTCTCTTTCTGTATTGAAGCTCTGCAGTATTTAATTTCGACGGTGAATTACAAAATCGTAAAGAAAACATTCCTGAAAATAAGATGGAGTCTGAAATTTATTGTGCAGTTAACTAACGTGTTCGAATTTGGCAGCCAAAGCGCGGAAGTCTCAAGCTCAGATGTTCGTTTATATAATCATCCAGTAAATTATATTCATGGAATGTCAATCGGTTGAATAGCGTTTCAGTGTAACTTTTCAGTGAGTTGTACGATTGCATTAAACCTTTCGACAGTACTTCTGATAATTTAATAGAATCTTTTTTAAATTGCTTAGAAGAATTATTTCAACTGAATAGAATTACGAACAATGTTCACAAGGTTATATTTACAAAAAATATTTATCGGGCTCGCTAAAACATTTGTAATGTCAATATCGCCAAATCCCGAGTGTACCGTATACTAGGATTAAACCAAGCATTTGTAAATGCATGGAGATGGGCAAAAACGCAACAAACAGTTCATCAGAACTTTTAGAGGTAATGAATTTCGTATTTTTGTTCGAAGTTTCTCTAATTTTGATGTGAACATTTATTAGTAATTTATGAAAGCCATTAATTTTGTCGTTTTCCATTAAAAGTGTTAATATTTCTTTCTCTTTTTCCATTATTTTTCAGTCAGATATTTTGGACAGCCGCTAAATATACATGGATATGCAACATCTTTTAACATTGGACGTTTTCTCGGAATTCTTAAAATCGCCCCATTTATAATCGTGAAAACATTTTCACGCACAATCATATCTTCGCGAAAATTGTACTTTTTGCTCCGTATACGGTAAAAATGTTTCATATTATGTCAGCATATTAATTAAGTAAATTCATCCTTACTTCAAAAATAATAAATAAAGTCATATTTCAGCAGTAAAATAATTGCTAACATGTGATTTGCATTGATTTCGGAAATATGATTTTTTAAAATATATAAAATGCATAATTTAATAACTTACTTAATAGATTAGTTTCCTTAAATATTTTGCTATAATATTTATAAAAAATATTTTAAGTATTAACTATTTTAACAAAATTTTAACAATAATTTAGCACGTATTTTTAGTACTAATTAAATTTAATAGTTCAAATATTTATATTAAATTGAAATTTCAATCAATTCTACCTTAGATTAATATATTTAGATGAAATAAAATAACGAAACATTGCAAAATAAATCTTATGCGGACTTCAGATTCTTGAAAGGGCAGATTTAGTCTCTTTTCATTGTAAAATAACGCTGATTAACTATGAAAAAGATGCTAAAACGACCACGTCTAAAAGCGGTCATATCATGACGTTTCAGCCACGTCGGCAAATTGCGAAGATGCAACGGCAAATCTTTTTCATCTTTGCAACGTTGTAAAGACGTCGTAAAAGTTACCACGACCACGGTGCAACCGCTCGGACCAGTTTAAAAAACAACGTCGTTACGACGTTGCCGTGCTACTTGGGTGTGCTATTCACGGACGAGGCAACTTTCTCACAGGACGGCATCTTCATAGCCACAACATGCACGTGTGGGCAACTCATAATCCACACGGCACACGTCCACATGCATTCCAAACCCGCTTCTCCGTGAATGTGTGGCCGGGTATTGTTAAAGCCTAATGGGCCCATACCATCTCTTATGATAACATAAACACTTAGAAATTGCTTATGTTATCATATTTTTCTGCAAGAGGTGCTACCGGAATTGCTGCAGAATGTTCCGGCTGTCGTTCGTGATCGCATGTGGTTCCAGCATGATGGCACAATTACAATAATTACTCATATATACAGGTTAAAGGAGGCGACATCAAGCAGAGCAGCGGGGAGATTTTAGGCAGTGGCGGAAGCTAGGAAAGAAAGATGACGTTGTTTACCACCTACGGGTATTTATACGGAGTTTATAACTAGCCCATAACCACGTGCGGGTCCGCAATTACTTGGATGGGACATTAGCCGTGGTTGACCCGTTCGATAGCCACCCCGTTCGCCAGATTTATCCAGCTTGGATTTTTTTATGGGGTCATCTGAAGAGCATCATTTACGAGACTCCCGTTGACTCACTGGTGGACCTCGTTGCACGACTATCCATTGCGGCTGCAAGCGTGCGCGAAATGCCTGTCGTTTTTCAAAATGTTCGTCAATCCCTTCTGCGACGTTACCAAGCGTGTATTACTGCTGGTGGTTGCAATTTTGAACATTTATTCTGAATACTGTATTGCTACAAAGAAGCACTTTGCGTTGATTTTGTACATAAACACATTTTGTTCTCGTGTCGTTTTTTTTGTGTTCCTGCCTTAACCCGTCACTTTAGACCCCACATTCCTATAAACGCTCCACCACCCCTCCAAGTTTGTCCCGTGATCTATGAAACACCCTGCATATTTGATATTTCAATGCACGCTGCTTAAGGAGTAGTTATGGCTGCGTGTAAAAGCATTAAGACGAAGCTGACAAAACTGAATTCGGATACTCACACTATTTATTTTTCTACACATTACATCATTTCTTTATAGACAAGATATTTGTAGATGATAGTTAACTATAATAAATTTTATGTACATGGGCTAAAACAATACTGCAAGAACAAAGGAGGAGAATAGCAGCGCAGACATGTTCTGCAGGGCAGGAGAACTTGTGACGTAACTGCTGGCGAAGCAATATTTATACTAGGGAGGTGCATATGTACAGCTATTCTGCGATTGATTAATTTTAGGTTTTAGTTCTCTTTGCAAGCAGCATTTAATAAGCGTCATGATTTCAGAAAGTCTCGAATTTGGGAGAAAAGATGAACTTGGGGGTTGAACATAAAATTTAGAACAGTAAATTTTGAGGTTGTCAATTATTTCTTAGCGTAGCCATCGTTTTTTGTTATATTTTACATATATATATAGAGAGAGATAATTTATTTACTAAAGAATATTGATTATATTATCTTCCAAGATTAATTTTAGTAGAATTATCTTAAAAGAGTGAATTCATACTTAGTAAGTTCAATTTCTTATATATATATATATATATATATATGTAATGTTTTATGTGCGTAGACACCACTGGGACTTTTAACAGTTTTCGGAGTTGAGTGGACACAATCCAAGTTCAGCTAATTACCATCTTTATTTCTAGGCACATTAGAATTATTCTTCCTAAATAATATACGTTTTTATCATGAACAATTACAATAATTTCTCATATGTACAGGTTAAAGGGGGCGACAATCAAGCAGAGCAGCGGGAAGATTTTCGGCAGTGGCGGAAGCTAGGAAAGGAAGATGACGTTGTTAACCACCTACCGGTATTTATACGGAGTTTATGCAGAAAGTACTCTAAGCTATGATTGGTTAATTTTAATTTTAGCTACATTTTTCAAGCCGCGTTATGTTATATGGAAAGGTCTCGAATTCGGGAGAACAGATGTATTTAGGGGGAAGAACACCAAATCTAGAATAGTAATTTCGAGGTCGCCAATCATGGAGAGCATGGTGGGAAAAAACATTAGTATTAGCGAAACAAAGGAAGTTTATCATATAAGGAAAGACATGAGGAAGCATTAAGGACATAGCCTGCAGGTTTCTCTATGCCCCGTCAATGTTCATACCTTTCTCATATATACAGGGTTTTCCAAATTAAACTTCCCCAACTCAGAGGCCTGTGCAGAGAGTTGTATGGGTCATAATGTGATGAAATTTTAAAAACAGACACTTCAGATCATGCGCTCGAGATTTATTAAACAAAAAAATTAGTACAAGAAGTTGCCGATAGGTGGCGCTGCAGATCAACAAGACATTCTACAGATGTTCTATATGTGTGCCGTAGTTCTCCACAATTCTTTCCATTCGCAAAGCAGTGTGTTCCACAGTGGAACGCAGTAAGTCAACATTAATTCCACGAACATGTCGAATAATTGCGTCTTTCAGGATGTGCCAAGGTTGCTGGGTGTTCTCGGTAGACCCGATCCTTTAAGATTCCCCATAACCAAAAGTCGCATGGCGTGAGATCAGGCGAGCAGGAAGGTCAAGCTGTAGGGAAACAGCGGCTGATCACACGTGCATCGGTAAAAGTTTCCCGTAACACCTGTTGAATATCGTTGTTGTAATCTTATGTTGTTGTAACACCAGAAGCTACGAAGAATATGGGGAGGTGCACCATCCTGCATAAATATCGTGTCCTGGAGGCGGCCACGTTGTTGCAGTTCAGGGATCACAAACGTTGTCAACATGCCCTGGTACCGTTTTCCTGTGACAGAGCAGGTTTTGAACCCTGGTGGAGTCACCTCTTCAAAAAAATAAGGCCCAATGACGAATGTTGCAGTGAAACCGCACCATACAATAACCTTTGGAGGTTTCAAGGGCACTTGATGGATTGCGCGCGGGTTTTCACTTGCCCAAATGCGGCAGTTGTGCGTATTCACTTGACCATTCAGGTGAAAATGGGCCTCATCCGTTCAAAGGATGTTCCACGGCCAAGCAGTATCGACTTCCATTCTGGCAAGGAACTGCAACGCAAATGTTTCCCGAACTACAGGATCCCCATCGGACAGCTGATGACGACTATGGATTTTGTAAGGAAAATAACCGAGGATTCGATGCATCACACGCCAGACGGTCGTATAGGACATATCAACAGCAGGAGAAACAGTTGGCATACTGACATGTGGCGATTGGCTAGTGGGGTCCACAACCGCCAAAGCAACGTCTTCTTAGCGTGCAGATTCCACAACCTGTCGTCCTCTACCTGGTAAAATTCCCAGCTGTCCCGTTCTTTCGAACTTCTTCATCATGTCTCGTAGAGCGCGTGGTGTCATTGGTACTCGGCGTATGATCTTCAGCCGACGGAATGCTGTTATCGCAGCACAGAAGTTCTCGTCATTCTGGCAGAAAAGTTTCACTAACAGAGCTTTGTCTTTCAAAGTCGCCATTGTGCAACAGCGAGCTGGAAACAACTGCTTGTGCAAGGCCTGTCTTCCACTTTTGTAGGGCTCGTCTTTTGGATACGTTGCGCAGAAGCTTTATTTCTGAAAATCACGTTGCTGCAATATGCGCATTACTAGTGTTACAGCGTCACCTATCGGCAACTTCTTGTACTATTTTTTTTTTTGTGTACTAAATCTCGAGCGCATGATCTGAAGTGTCTGTTTTTAAAATTTCATCACATTATGACCCATACAACACTCTGCACAGGCCTCTGAGTTGGGGAAGTTTAATTTGGATAACCCTGTAGATTATGAAATACTTAAACATATAATTTACAACTATTAAAAGAAAAATATAATCTCTAAATAAAACTAAATAATAAATTAACTTTTTAAAGTCCTCAAGTTCTTAGAATGTCCAGTATAAATTTTGACGTTTCTTGACGAAAATAGTTCCACAAGGTAAATGTTCAAATGTTTTCACAAAGTAAATGTTCAACAAAAGTCTTTCAAATTTTTGCTTATGAAAATATTTTCATTATAATACATATTGAATTGTCAACTTTCATGTGGAAATATAATACACAATTTATGATTAGTTAAATAAGTTCTTATTGTGGACACACGTATTTAATACAATGGAATACTAATTCAGAAGTCAAACAACAAAAAATCATATTTCGTTTCTTTTCACGATATCAGTGATTCTGGCTCAGAAAAAAATGAAAAATTTATTACGTTGTAAACAAAATACACGTAGGCAATAACATTATTTTAAACAAATACTAAGGTGATTTTAAAACACAAAATGATATATTTAATAACACTTTACAATGAGAAACAAAACAAACATTTATAAGATTTCTGTTTTTAAACAAAAGTATTTTGGAAAACAGAATAGTGCATTTCATTTTTTAACAAAGAAGTTGGAAAATTCTCAGGCAATACAAAATGGAAGTTTTCTGCAAAATTAAATTATATTTCAGTATGGAACGTTGACTGATGAAATTGCGTCTTGTGCTGGTGGAAGCCTTCTATCAAACTCTTTTATTACAAATGCTTAGTGGGTATCGTATAATAAAGAATCTCAGATTTGTGGGCGAGAGAGTTGATAGGTTTGGTTCCAAAAAGGATGCTGTAATGGCAAACACAGTTATGGCTGTGCTCAAATCGTCTAATGTTTTATTTTGGCAGTTTCGCGTGGCCATTCTGGGCTCTATATTTTGCAGACAACTGATAAACAAAAACAACCATCAGGCATCGAGTAGTGCATGCTATTCTACAGAATATGTTGAGGCATGTCATGGAAGATTTCTTGCATTGCTTTTGAACAATAAATGCAAGCAGAAGGAAGTAATTTCAAGTTCCACTGATGTCAGAATTACACTGCAATTAAATATCTACATGCATACAGTTATTTCTCTCTCAACCATATAAAGTTATCACAAAGGTTCACCATCTTTTCAATGTATTTTAAAGTTGGTAGATACAATATGAGTCACCCTGCATATTCAAGTAAATCTATGTAATGTTACTAAAAAGCATCTAGGATATAAAAAATGTTATTGAGCACAACATAAAAGTATTTAAGGCTGCTTTCAGAAGTGGATATCGTGGAATGAGGAAACTGATTAACACATTTATTCAGTTATTACAAATGAATATGGCGTGCTGTAGGATAGATGAATGAAGTAAATAGACTATAAAACACAACACAAAATATACCAACTTGAACATATGAAAAAAAAGTATGAAATGAATAACCTCTTTTCTGATTAAAATATAATGATAAACAATGAACGATATTTTTCCTTTCATAAAAAAACAAGAGAATTATGTGCTTTGGGAGGCTTGGAAAGAACGGAGTATCTCAGACTATCTTAATCGGTCCCTGTTAATGGTGTTAATGGTCCGTGTTTAGTGTCCATATTAATAGTCTGTATTAACTACTTTATGATCTGGTATATCACTTCAGAGCATATATTAGGTCCACTAATTTCTCCTTCACACAGGACACCTTTAAGGCAAATGAACATTTTCTAAATTATGCAGATTAGGCACTCTCATAAACAAATGATTATCTTACAGAAGACACATGTGTCTACTATGAGAGTTTCATGATGTCCTACGTTACTCCACTGGTTAGCTAATTTTTTGGATTGAAATTAAACGAACAATTCTAAAATTACGTCGATCACTAGTTTGTATGGACGAATCTTCCATCGAGAATGTTAGAGGATCTACATCATAAATTCAATCAGCTTATTCACAAACACCCGGTGCCAACTCTGCTGAACGACAAAGTACTTTTCACGATACTTGGCAGAATGTTTGCTGGAAACGAACAGGTGATTATCTTAACGTGCCTGAATTTTGCATAGCAATTTCATAATAATAACCCCAATGATTCAAATATATAAGTTTGTTTAGCATATTAATTTTAATATTTTTTGTGCCTAGGAGATATGAAAATGACATAGAAGTTTTGATTACTCTGTCACATGTAAGCTTTCAGTCTGTTTCAAAAATCATCACATAAAGGAAGAGAAAAATGTTTACTTACAGAAAAATCACTTACATCCTTAGAAGCCCAGTAGCTGCCGAGCGATAAAAGCCGCTGAACACTGTAGTTCTATCTAGTGTTCGAGTTCCGAAGAACAGGCTGGATGAATGAGCGTTTTTTTCCACGCCATGAATGGGCGTTGTAACACGGATATGAGCCAGTTTCCTCTAAAACGTCCTCCGTGAAGCATCACATTCTTTCCATGCAGTAACTGAATGGGGAGCACATAGTAAATAAATAAATTATTAGAAACACGTTTTGCAGAACCCTGCTCTACACCTCAATGTCACTCCAAAACTTCAATGCTTGTATATATATATATATATATATATATATCTGCAGCATTGGCACTTTTTATTAAATTGGTTATTTTAAATCCATGATTTAGCATTCTCAGACCTTACGAAACAACCATTTAGAATATGAATATCTGAAAATACAAACAATGTACGTGACAATAGTGCATGTTACAGATAATAAATAATTTTATTATTTTTTTTAAATCTTTCACATGTTTATTTTACCATAAATGTGGATATTGCATTCAAATTTAAGGTATGTTAAACAATAGTTCCTTAACTTTCAAGTGGTTCACAGCGGCTGAGAGGTAAAACTGCTAAACACTGGTCGTTCTACCCGGTACGAAATCCCGACGAACGGGGTCGCTGCGTTCGAGGTTTTTCCCATACCTGACGTAGGTATGAGATAGTTTTGCTTAAACGTTTTCCATAAAGGCATCCCTTCTCTGAGGCAGATAGACCTTGAGTATTTTGTCATAACCTAAATAATATATTTATATTTATTATGCAAGCCATAATCAATAATTTAAAAAATAATTATAAAAATAACAGAATAGCGTAATAAGAACGCATTTGTAGGCCACATCATGACGTCAAATACTGCGGTATAGAATAATTTCTTTAAAGTGCACATAGTTCTTAATTCCCTTCAAGGTGTGTATACATTTCATCTCCAAAAGTTAAGGAACAGCATGTTTTTTGTGTCTAATTTGAGAATGAAGCAACATAGAAACACAAAATTTACAGGACATCTTCACTAAACGGTTCTTTAATGAATGCAATATAGAATGTTTCTAAAATTCAACACAAACATGAATTACAACAAAAAATTGCAATGCTCTTGGCAAAGAAATCCAGTCTTGGAGAAACAGTATATCACAGTTTTTTGAGGAAACGTGGGGTGGTAACACTACAAAAATGTGTTTTAATACGGAATGTGTCCACCTCTAGCTGCAATACATTGGCGGCAGCGACGTTCCATGCTATCAATTAAGTTGTCGGTCTGTGAAATAGGAAAGAACGACCAGAGACGGAGTTGTCCTTGTTCAAGCTCATCTAACGATCTTAGGAAGACTTAAAGCAGCAACCATTCTCTTCCAAGGTAGTTTCAAAGATGCTCTATCGGATTCAGGTCTGGGAATTGAGCTGGCCACTCCATCTGCTCCATACCGTTACTCTCAAGATATTCTTCAGCAACCTGAGTTCTGTGCGGTCACGCATTGTCGTCCTTCAGAAGAAATACAGGATCAATAGCAGTGGCATATGGGCGGATATACTAATCAAGGATCTCGTCTCGATATCTCACACCGGTCAAAGTTCCTCTATGGAACACATGCAGGTCATTGGGTCATTGTGACCACCGAGAGAGATCCCAGCCCAAACCATTATTCCACCACCTCTGTACCTGTCTTTTTCCGCAATGTGGGACCGGTTGTATGTGGTGCGTCGTTCCTTCCAGATCAGCTTACGACCTGAGTCACTCTCCAGTGGGAACCTGGACTCGTCTGTGAAGAGAACAGACGCCCATTGTTGACTGGTCCAGGAGACGTGTTCTCTTGCCCAACATAAACGGGCACTTCTCTGTCCTCGGGTCAAGGGAACACAAAGAACTGGTCATCTTGCTTACTGACCTGTATTGTGCAGGCGTCAGCGCACTATCATAGCGGAGATTCTTGTTCCTGTTGCCACTAAATGATCTTCCATGAGCTGAGGCACACTAATGTTACTCCTCCTTCGAGCCTAAAGAGCTAAATAGCGGTCTACCTCAGGTGCTGTAAATCTAAGTCTGGCTGGAACATATCTTCTAGACACAGAGTCCTCGGATTCAAACTAATTCCATAGTGTGTGGACTACACTACTAGAGACATTAAGACGTTTAGAAGCATCAACGTGTGACATCCCCATTTTCATCCATCCGATCGCCCGGCGCCTCAACGAATCGGGCAAATGACTTCTCCTGGACAATGATAGACACCTCTTGGATATTGTCCACGAAACAGTAATATCAACTGAAGATCAACACTCGTGAAAAAAAAATTACAATGTTTGCATTTTTCCTCCAACTCTTATATAAGTATTCATTTATATAAAATAAAAGTGGTCGCTATTGTTTCTGCATATATTTTGTTACACTTCGTTATTGTCATGCACGTGAACTGTGAATTTAAACGTTACTGACATTTTTAATGGTGACCTTTGAAAAACATGCAGTTTCTTATTTTTTGGAGAGTAGTATATAATAACTATGATAAATGCAGCAAAATGTGTATAGCAATACATAAAGAGTTTCTCCAAACTTACCCTCGTAATAAGCCTTATCGCATAATGATGAATTGGTTAGTAACATAATGTTTTCTAGTTGGCAGTATAACACATGGGCGGCATTCAAAGGTCCCTGCACCTTGGAATTTGCAAAATGGGAATTGGTTATGAACGTATAATGGAGAGACAAGATAATTCATGCATGTTACGATACGTTTATCGAGATTGAATGGTTGTTTATGATTTATTCATACCTAAAAATAAAATTAACAGATAAATACGAAATCAAAATCAGTGATAGAAATAAAACTGGTGATAATAAAGATGAATTTAGTAAATAGAATAAAAAAGGCAGTTGAATTATTATTATTATATGTAGGAAAAATACATTCATGGCACTGCAAATATTAGTTCATAGTTTAGGGGTGCCTAAAATTTAATGTTTCGTTTATAAAAGTAAAACCTATGCAACTGATGCACATTATTTTGAATATTCTGAACTGAAACATTGAGTAAAGTGTGTCAATGATACTACTACTTAAGCAAAAGTCTACTGAGACATTTAGAGCCGCATGTAGAATTTGATTTCTCAATTTAACCCATATTATTAAAGTCCATAAAATTACAAAAACATTTTAAATTAAATAAATATTATTAGAAATGAATATGAGCATACAGTTTTAAATTTGAACAGTGAGTTGATTTTTGGAACTTCTGTAGGCCTAGATCTTGTTTAACAAATTGACAAATATGAAAACGATGCAAGCAGTCTGTTTGCAGTATCGTGTAAGTTTGTCTTTAATTTCATAATTATGTCTGTTCTACTATCAATTTAAGAGTAACTTCCATAGTTAATGGATCTTAAATACGCAAAGCAAATGGCAAGGCAAAATTAGGCAGAAGTGCGATCGTATTTTGAATAAAACTCTATCTAGTTCAAAAAGGACGATCAGAAACTGGTCCTATTTTTGAGGAGGAAAACAGTTTAGTTTCTGTTAGTGCTGATTTGCTTATACACAACTATGATAGTCAATCGACCTTAATTATATAGGATATGTAGCTGATGATCTTAAAATTGTCATCTCTATATTCGTCTGAAATATCATTTCAAGAGTTCTAACCTCTCTCGTAATAGAGTGGAAATTTCAGACTTCCAAACTTTGATCATGTTATTATTGACATAAATCTTTGTTGAGTAGGGGCTGCATTTGCACATGAAGGGATCAGTTACGATATCGGCATTTTTTTTCTTTTTAAATGAAAATCATCTTCTGTTTAAAATTTGTTGCAATATAACTCCAACTGTCATATGAAGATCAACATAATCCTGCAATCCTTTCTCTTTAGGACTCTCTCTGAAGTTCGATATATTTTTTACACGCACTTGATTGATTTTATGAACAGCTCAACAAACTCTATTCTCACAGTTGTCTTGTTTTAAGGAATTACTTCTGGAAAATTAGCATATTAGGTCTTTCCTCATTTTTTTCTGTTCTTGCTGCGAGCACAACCTTTTTATATCTTTTAAACCACACATTCGATAACCCAAAGTGTCATAAAACTAACACTGTCTGCGTGATAACAATCAGTTTTTGCACTGTGAATAAATTTCAGCAGATTTAGAGTGCTTTGTTTCGAAATCTCAGTGACCCTTCATTTTTTCCGTCCCCCGCTATGCTGTTACCTAAAGATCGTAAGGTATTCTAATGAAATCTACTGTGTATGGAAGGGACGGTTTTTATGTATACTTCCATCAAGCATGATGTGTTTTCTTTGGTACATTCTAGAAGTAAGCAACAGAAATAATTCCTTGGGGACGACTCTCTTATTTTAAGCTTCACGGAAAGGTTTAGTTTGCATATATTTGTTAATTGTTACGTAATTTAAATTAAGTTACATAAATATAAATAAAAACCAAAGTATGTAAAAATTATTAAAGATAAATACAAATAAGAAGAGATAAAACTTATTTTTAAATATTCTAAATTAAAGATAGATATAATAAATAAAATTTATGTGAGAAAAATAGACGAGACCATTGCTTCCCATTAATGATTCTGAATATTAATCTCGGGACACTAGCTTCTATCACAGATGTCCGAAAATAATGCTTAAAAAATATTTCTTTAATTTTAAATACTTTAGGATTATATTGAGACTCTTTTATGAATGCGGGAATTGGGTTAAGTTATTATGACAAAGCAGCCCATTTATATATTCGTTGGATACGCAAATCAAGTCCAGGCCTCTATTTCAAATGAACAAACAAATATTCATTCATTGGAACTAACAAATAAATATTCATCAGATTATATATTCGCTTAGGGAGATTTTGAGATATCCTTATTATTGCAATGTTTTATACATCAAATGTACAACTGAGACTCAAAATCGGGTCACATTGCAATCGATTTAATTAAGCAAAATTACATTAATCGAATCGGTTAAACAAAAACTCTTTTGAGGCAGTTAATGGATCAAGATAGTTCAGATGGTAAAGATGGTTCAGATGGTGTGAAGATTTGGAGGTTATGGATTATATTTCGAGTCTGGTCTCATGTTTTATCGAAGTATCTAAATAATGTAAAGACTTCGAAGGGTAGAAGACTACCATATTCGTTTTACTTTTTCAGAACACGCCCAACTTCAATTAGGAATAGGACGTTTGAATGGCCACAGTCTTCAATTTAAGGTCTAAGTATTGAGTCGAAATTATATTACAGTAGTGTAACCATTAATTAGAATTTATTCAGTGTTGGTTAATGACCATGAATACTCAGCTGGTACAGCCTCTTCTAGCAAAAAGAGGAATTCTGAGATTGATCCCTAACAGAAATTCAAGTCTTTGCAATTGCGCCCAACTAAAGACGAAACTTCTGAAGATTAGAGGCCCTTCAACGTCCTTTTCACTCAGCCGGGACATGGTTCCGCTACTATGTGATAATTAGGTGGGAGCGGGCACAGTTGACTACGTTGCTCCCAAATTATTTGAATGCAGTGGGTAAATAGACATTTTACAAAACTTGTTTATGACTACGGGGATCTCAGCGGGTAGAGTTCCAAACCGCCGGTTGTCTAGGAGAAAGAGAAATCCATTTCTAGCAAAATAAGATAGTGCTGCCATCTATTGAGAGTACATTTCTATCCAGAAGATGTACTCATTTAAATTAAAGATTCTAAATTCCGCTAATGTTATAGTGATGACATTAGTTTTATTAATGATTGTCCACTCATCAAGTGTTATATAGTCCTTAACTATTCCTGAAGGAAATAAACACATAACATTTGGATATCTTTTAATTAAAACCCTTTGTGGTGCACTACACTTTAAGTCGGTATTTCAACATGAAAAGTTGTATTCAATCTATCTAGGCCTAAAGGAGTATACAGATAAAATTTTGTAAAAATTGCACTTACCGTTTCAATTCTGTGGGGATTTGTTCCATGAGGTGGAACACTGCCCCACCACAGCTCTTAAAAGTGCGACTAAGCGAGCTTTGCAGTGAAGCATGGAAATAAGTGGAAGCTTATGTATAGTAATGATAAAACACTGTATTAATGCTATATACATGATTTTCTAGATATACACAACTTTCTTGAATATATGTGGATAAATGAGATAAATATATGTGTATACACAAGTCCTATATACAAAAATATTTACAAATTTTTCGATTTCATAGCTTCGTGAAATTTTCAAAGCATGTCACATCTTTTTGATAGAAGCACAAACCAACTTTGCAGGTTTTGAACAAAAAACTTGTTTTGCGCGATTTCTGTTTCGTGCAACAATATGTTTAGAATTCCAAGTAAAAAGAAAGAAAAAAGAGAAAAAGAAACTATTTCCTCTTCGAAAAGAGTTTTCCTGACATTTATGGAAAATTAATAATAAAAAATTAATATTAACAATAAAGAAAAATAAGCTATAAGATATACATACACAAAAATATCTATACAATTATTGTAAATAATAAACGGGAATGAGACTAAAAAGCGATAGCAAAATAATTCGCGGAGCTCTCCTAAGTAAAGATGACTCAAGCTACTGATAAAATTCCCGCCTGAAAACTACTCACAAAAATTTCAAGATACCCATATTAGGGCTTTAATAGCACAAACCACACCTCACCCATCAAGAATGCTTTGTTTTAATTCATTCCCCCAAAACAACGTAAATAGAAAACATATACAACAGATGTTTTCTCCTAAGACAGATGTTCAGATGCGTAATAGCATGAGATCGCTAAAGGCGCAGTGTTCCCGCTAATGCAACACCCCATTTAATTTAAAGATTCTGCGCATGCATTTTGCATGAAAAATGTAAAAATATATAACAAATAATATAGAGTACAGTCATCACAATTATATGGAATTTGTTTTTCAAACAATTTTTTTTTTTTTTTTTTTTTTTTTTTTCGTTTCGAAAAATATAGAAAATTACTAGAAAATAAGTGGATTTTAATAACACATCATAAATGAAAATTCTCGATATCCTCGTGATATGCTGCCATCTACTATTTAAAAAGAGAAGTTTGAAGCATATTATAAAGGCATTTTTATCCATTTACGGTTGAATTTAACGGTTTCAGAAGCGATTCAATTTGGGTGTTCCATGTTGTGGAACACTGAGCAACAAAGAGTTAATAAAGGGTAAATAAAATTTTATACCTTTCTTCTTCATTCAAAAACAATAGAATAAACTTTCATATGCTGAGCAGTGAATAGAAATACGCTTATATTCAGAACAAGAAAAGTTTCTTTTAGGATTAATTGTTTTGGCAATAACCCTGATCATTAATAATCATACAAAAAACAAAAGCTGCATGGTTTAAGAATGGAAACATAAATGGTTTATCTGTAAATATTAATGTTTGTCGTAAATTGTTACTGTAAGAATATGATTGGCATTGTATTTGCTCTGTTTATTCATGCATTTAACGGTGATAATCGTTATGCACGAGCACATTAAAGTTTTCGTACCAAATTAAGTCTTGATTAATGAAAATTTTAATAATGGCTGCCATTTATGTATTGGCAATGTTGACTGGTAGAAATTTTATCACTGTAAATTTGATGATGACCTGTTTCTCAATTTTGTACAATTATTATATTTTCTGCGAATATTGCTTTGGAATAAAATTTTGAATTCTGTTAACACCACACACTAAAAATACTGAAGAATCTAATTTGCTTTAATTTAATATGGTTATATACGTGCATGTAATATAGGTTCAAAATTATGAATAAATACAGACGGAATACATAATGCAGCTGTAAAGAATGATTATAACACGAAACACATGCTTCCCGACTATTAGTTCCATGAAGCCATGCCTCTTAATGTAGCTTTCCTTTGCCATTTCATAATCGTTTACAATTTGTCTGTTACTCTTCCGCTTAGGATTCCATTTATTCGTTAAAGGTGATTTTCTTCATTAAAGGTGAATGTTCCAAGTACATTCTATGCGTAATAGTGAAATAAAACTAAATTTGTTTCATTCCTAAGCATATTTTATTAGAAAATATAGCAAATATTATGTTAAAATAGAAATTTACAAAAGGAAGATTAAATTACCGCTTTGGTGATATCTTATGGATTTGTTAATTACATGATTTTACGCAAAGTTGAGGAAAATTTGGAAATTCGGAAGCCTTTTTAGTGCCCTCTCGGCCAGAGCAGGAAGGAAGATATGAACTATTACGCAGTAAAAATTTCTTTTACTTCAAGGAATTTCGTTAATGAGCATCAATATGTCAAAAAAGAAAATTATAATAGTCAACAAAATATTAATTAAAAATCATTTACGTACGTTACGGTAAGACTAACGGTGGTTAAATGTACTAACATGAGACTTTCTGAGTGAAAGTAATAAAATAATTAGCCCTGTAGGGCAAAACCTGCTAAGCAAGGACTGATTCTACATTCGTCGATGATGTGGGGCGGCATAATACTTGATCAATGTGCTGCCTACTGGTGCAGAACAACGATAGTATAACAGGTGATTGCTAATGTAAAAATGCTACTGTGTAAAGAATTCTTTCATTTTGTCGGGCGTTCTGTCTTAGTATAAGTGGTTAGCACATTATCTAGCAAACTGGAAGCTGTGAAATTCCTTTACCGGTTAGAACAGAGTTGATTTTGCATATTTCTTGGTTCGAAATATCCAGTAATCTGTAGTGTAGCGCCCTAATTAAAATACAGTGGATAATAACGTATCACAATCTGCATTCTGTCGACTGAGTGTTGTGCCTCTTACCAGTGGTCCTCTTAGAGTTTTACAGTGGTACTCCTTAATGTAAGTTCCCATTTACCTATGCATGCTTTAATGGCATAAAGTGTTAGAATATCTAGCTAGCAAATTGGAAGCTCTATGCTTCAAATCCCAGAGAGAGCACAGTTTATTTTTCATATTTTTTTGTCCAAAAGGTCTAACGGTTTCTGAAACAAAACACAACAGAACAACATAACAACATCCATGGCATCATATTTCACACATGATGCCATGGAAATATATATACTTTCACACATTATATCCTCTTACAGTTGAATATCCTCTTAAGGGGACTCATAAACCTTAAACCCCTCATGATCTTCGAATATGTGACTGTTGCAAGAATTGGGATATTTTATTTATTTTAAAAGCAATTACTTCCAACTTTTTAGAGCTAACTACATAATATAGCTGCTTTGGAAACTAGTAACCAAAAAGTTTATGTTGCCACAAATATTTTTGTAATTTAATCCTCTTTGTGACAAAATATTTCGCCGTGTTTCCACCTTGCGCGCACGATATTTTAAAAACGGCTAATGGTACATACTTGAAATTGGATGGAATTCTTTATATCGACACTATTATCTAACTGAACCAACAATCTGACGAATATTTTAATATTGAAAAATTTTATGGGCGAAAACATTAAAAATGTTTTTAATAAAATACATTTTATAAACTCAACTCAAAATAGAATAAAAATTTAACATGAAATTTTTAGTATTTTAGGTTCACAGTAGTTTCCAAATCTTATAAAAGCTATATATTAAATATGGAATTAAATTATGAAACAGAATGTTTTAAACTGTGCGCGCAAGTTCGAAACGCGACGAAAAATGTTGTCACAAAGTGGATTAAATTATAAAAATATTTGTGGCAACACAAACTTTGTGATTACTGTTTCAGAAAGCAGCTATATTATGTAGTCAGCTGTAAAAAGTTGGTAGTAATTGCTTGTAAAATAAATAAGTTATCCAAATTCTTGCAACAGTCACCTATTCGAACATTTTATGTGTTTTAAGGTGTATGAGTCCCCTTAATACAAGCAGCTGAGTTAAATAGGATACAGCAAACTACATTATTTCCGCGCATCCAAGTAAATAAGTTCAGGATTTTGTTTTCACATGTGAATGCAAGAGAGTATATCCGCTACAGTTTTGAGTTAAAACTAAGTGCTGCCCATAGCAATTACGATATAATACAAATCACGAATTACAGACTAACATAATTAGCGGACCCATTGGTTTCAGCGTAGATTAACCTCAAGCAGGAACGTTATTTTCTGAACGCTTTTAAATGATAGTTGTACATCTTCAACGATTACGAATGAGCGTAATCGTCGAAGGAGAATGTTGCGCAACCCTTAGTTTGTATTTTTTGTTCTTTGTGGGAATATTTTTCTTTTGCACTTCTGATTTGTTATAAAGAGAATCGTAATTACTATAGTCTCAAAATTACTTAGATTTCTCATTTCAAGTCTTTCATTGGACCTTGTATTTCTGATTTGAAAGTGTTATTTTAAAGAAAACTACCTAGGTGGCATCATGCTATAGTTATACAAAATTTAATACTCACAAAATAGCATCATACTATATTTCTAGTATTACAAAAATATATGTAATCTTTGCTATTAAACAATGCAACACATTTGTGTGACATCAGTCTTAACAACTTTCAGACGCATACGACTTTTTTAAAGAAAATGATTTGATATATATATATATATATACAGGGTGTGCCGTAAATGTTGCTACAAACTTCTGGGGGAGGTAGGGCTTATCATAAGGATTAAGAATTGCATAGGAACCCATGCCCGAAAATGTCAGGGGTATGTGGTAGCAGAGGTAGAAGATGGGAAAGGAAACAAGAGTGATTAATTTGAAACATTTATTGGGTATGAATACAAATGGTTTACGACAGCTTGAATGATACAACAGATGCTCGGAGTTTGCACCATCAGACTCCAAACATGCCTGACACCGTCGGACCATTGATTGCCGGACATGTTAAAATACACTGGGAGTTTCTTTGATTGTAGCAGCTGCGCAGACGATTCTTGCCACGAGATCCATTTCTGACACAACAGGATCAGGATACACGACACTTTTGATGGCTTCCCACAAAAATAAATCAAGGCTCAATAAATCCGGTCAGCGTGAGGGCCCGGGAACCGATTCACCACGCCCAATCCATTGATGCTGGAAGGATCTGTTCAAATGGCTACGAACATCCAGTCCAAAATGAGCAGGCGCTCTATCATGTTGGAATTAAATGTTCACAAGCTCTCCGTTCGTAAAGCGTTCCTTGCTCTTTATATGATTCCTACCGTTAGAATGAGATTATCTGACTTTCCATTAGCACTCTCCTGTACAACACCCCGTGGCGGCGTACTATGACGGTTCTGGGCACGGGTTTCTATGCATTTCTCAATCCTTATGATGTGCCCTACCTCTCCCAGAAGTTTGTCGCAACATTTACGGGACACCCTGTATACATATATATATATGTGTGTGTATCTGATAACATTAAGTGGATTAAAACAAAATTTGTAAACAAAATTAAGAGACGGAACACTTTTTCCCATATAGTATCTCGAGAAATACTAGATAGAAATAAATGAAATTAAGTACGGTATAGTTTATTGTATGACAATAGTGTGTACAAAACAAAAAGAAAAATGCCATTCAGTAGCATGAGTTATGGTCAAATGTCCAGTGTGGTACAAGCTTGAGGTTGAGTGATGGCAGTGAAAATGAGGCTAGTAGCAATCACAACTGCTGTTAGCCAATTTCTTAACAAGAGAGTTCTGAAGTTCCTTTGGAACTTGCACCCACTCCTCCACCAGAACAGTTTTTAACTCTTGAATGGTTCTAGATGGGAGCTGGCGTATTCCAATAAACCTCCCAAGCATTTTCAATAGGATTGTCAGAAGATTTGGCTAGCCAATCCATTTGGTGAATATCTTCGCTTTCCAGATATTCATCAACCAGGTGGACCCTATATGGTCGTGTATTGTCATCTATAAAATTTTAATCTTGGCCAACAGCAGCCCCGAAAAGTCGCACATAGTGTTTTAGGATCTCCTGCCTGTACCTCTGGGCATTTCCCGAAACAGAGGCAAACAAATGGATCGGCATGATCCTCCGTCTCATACCTTCTTCTAAGCGATAAAGTGTACTCATTTCACTTAAAAAACAGCAGAAAACAACAAAATTATTCAAGAAAGACGATAAAAATCACTTTTTTGTTGCAGAGCAGAATGAGCTGAGCAGCTGGACGCGGACGTTTCTACCTCCTGTGGCGTAGTGACACCAACACGAATACGTAAACTCATCTCAGTGACACCAGCGCAGCAGTACCATTGTATGGCAATTAACTGTCCTGGTTTTGTGTGGTGTTTTAGGAGAAATGTGGGAAAATGGTTTCTTAGTTTTGTCCACCAATTATATATGTGATGTACCAGATTTTGTCCGGAATAAATAGATTGGTGATGCATCATAGATCATAGTCGTAGCTCAAAGTATCAGACGATAAGTTTAAAAAACAGGATCCATTTATTATTATTCAGAAGAAATAGCAGTTATAAAAATCAGATCTCCGGAGTAAATAAAAAAGAACTACTAATAACTTTTTGTATGAAGTTTACTGCATCGTTACATTAAAGAAAAAGCCCCGATATTCCTTTGCGAGTCCTTTTACAGCCTCTGGAAAGGCGGAGCTTCCAAGAAATGACGTCAGCCTCGTCAGTTCGCTTTAAATATCTCCAGAACATTCTATAACTGTACGTGTAGAAAAGGCGGGAAAAACAACTTGACTACGGGGCTGTGGATTTAATTCCACGTACTTTCAAATAAGAGACCGTCGCCATTAAAAATGAAAAGAACATACAGTTAGAATTTTAAGTGTATTTTTGACTATGGAATTTTATTATTACATATATATATATATATATATACACACACAAATGTATATATATATTCCTAAAAGGTTAGAATTTTAATGTAGCTGCTCGACACTCTACTTTTACTCCTTCCTCTTTTAAGGTCTCTCCAAGAAGGAATTTTACTTCATAAAATTCAGCTATCATTCATCCACACTGAGTTTGAATAGCTTATTACCGCGCAAGATAGGGCCAGATAAGCACTATTATTAACGCACCAATAAAAACTAAAATACATTCTACAATGAGAAGATATTAAAATACCTGTAACTTATCTCTTAATAACCATACTATTTCTAAAAACATCTTCAGTTGATCAGTTCTGTTTTTCATAGTTATTTCACACTGTAGTTCTAATTCCTGTCCTTGAACTTAACTTTCTCAAAATGTGGCCTTTAAATTCAAATAAGTAGTCAATAGGTTTATTTGTCGCAACTATCTACTCAACTCTTTCGAACTGATTTATCATTCAGTTCCAGTGTCATTTTCTTTCAGTTTTTAAGTATTTTTGTTTGCCCTTCAGCATCTCTAAAAAGTTCAGCCGTAGAAGCACATCTCAACAGGTATTGGTATTTTCTATAAAGCAATTCATAAACTTGACAATCTCTGTTGTTGTTGTTGGGACTTTTGTCACTTGTCTGACAGTAACATCAGAATAAACCAACAAAATTCATTGTGGCTTAGAGTGCAAGATTCTGCTTGTCGTTGGCAAAAGCACTGAGCATCGTACTATACGACTTTGCTCTTTCCGCCCCCAATTTTAATGGAGATCACTCAGGAGCTCCACCCCTCTTTTCCTACCACCAGCCTTTGGAGAGGGTTTTCGACTCCGCACATATTTAGAATGCTCCTATGCCATACAGACATTATTCAAGCATCTGTGCAGTTCTGCGTGATTCGAACCCAGACCTTTCGTTACGGTATTCAGCTTCGCTAACCACTATCCCGGTTGGGCGGCTGACAATACAATATCTTATGTAGTTTTACATCCTGCTTTCTGATTGATTAGAGTAACAGAATCGATTAAACCGACTACTCGATCCTATATTTCAGATTGAGATGAACATTCTGTTAAGTCATTAAGATGCGGCCCTAAAATGCTCTCTAAATATCCATCACTCATTAATATATGAGCCGTGACTACAATATTGCATGTATGCCGTAAAGAAAATTGCGAAATTTTTAAGTTGCCTAGAAAATGAATTTATAATTTATAAAATACAGAATTTTTGCTGCAGCCAGTAGTTTTATGTAACATAAAAAAGATTAAAATAAATTTAATTGGGAGAAAAAATTAAATGGGAAATCTATCAAAAGAAAAGAATATCTTAAAATGAATGTTTTGTGCTGCCATCTGTCTTTAGAAAATAAAAACATTTGCCGATTCCAAACATTTTTAATCATGGTTTCATTTTAGGACATAATTTTTGTTTAAATTATATGAAAAACATGTTAAATTCATTATGGATAAAGAAGTTATCAGTTAACTGACCAGTTTTTTTACGAATAGTCATGTTGAGTAATACGATTTGCTCGCAGACAGATACATTCGTGTAGTGTTAAACGGAATTAATTGCATGTTTCGAATGACTATATAGCATTACAGCACACTTAACAAGTTAATGAAAGTTAAATTCGCATTGCATTCTGAGGAACTCTTATAGGTTTTATGTAAAATATATTTTTAATGTCCTCAGAAAATCTATTTTTAATAATAATAAAAATATAAATTGTTGTACCATTAATGTTACTAATTAAATCTTTATGAAGATCCTCTTTTAGTTAGAATTATTTGTGCAATTTTTAATACCTGAAATAAACTGACAGAAAACTGCGAATAATTTATTTCAGTAGTTAACTGCATATTTATGCTGCTGAGAGTAATTTTTCCCCCTATTACGGATGATCTCTTGATAGTTTTCTGGAGAAAGCTTCAAAAACCAAATAAAGCTTTGAAATCTATTCTTGCAGAGAGAGATATGAGGTAAGTTAAACATTACAAGAATTAGTAATCTAAAATTTATCATCAGATTAAATCTAACCTTGGTTCAAACTCACCGCCCAAGTAAGATTGCTTTCCAATCTAGTAATTTTAAAATAAGATGATCCGCACTCAACAGCAGATGAGTTTTGCCCGTAAAGCCACTTAGAACCCTGTCGTCCACTAAGAAGGTGACTGGTCTGCAGCATCTGAGATAAGCATATGTGTTATTATTATCTTCTAGATGAGTTTCCAGCCGTCGATCGTAGGTTAACACAGTGACAAAACCACATGGATTTGCGTATTGTTAACAAATGATACAATTTACCAAGATATGATGTAAAATTTTCCCGAAAGCTGAAATTAGAGATCTCCCTGTATACTTCTTTCATCTGTGAACCGATAAAGCAGGCAGCTGTCATTTCAATATTGGTTTCATGTTTAAACTTATGTGAGAGTTGTGTTTCATTATGCAACAATATATTTTAACGCACAGTAATTTTCATTTGCAATTTATACAGATGCTATCAATAAACCATTTGAGCAACTTTTATTATGGAAAAAATTACAGAAGTCCAAAATTAACTCGATATGACTATAAAACAAGCTGAAACAAAGCTTATTAACGTTTACTTCTAAATTTGCCAGAAAGGTAAATTTTGGTTATAAATATTTAAAAATATCTGGCAAGTTAAGCTAGTATAATGTTCATACTTTGCCGATTCCAAACATTTGAATTTTGGGAATCAAATTTACGGGTTTGGGGAATCAAAATAACGTCGAAACTAAAGTTTTGGTTGCTGATTAGTATCTCCAAATGCAATTTAAAATTCTACTTTAATGTGCAAATATTGAAATGAAGTGGGGACTTTAGAGAAAGCCGCAAGCTTTTCATTGCCAATAAACTGTACCCGTGAACAGTTTATTGGCATCACAAGATTGGTTTATCACAAGAAGTGTTGCTTAAGAGTCACCAATTGCACTTCCATTTCCATATGGTCACGTGCTGAAAAGTTATAGAACTGTAGGTCACTGATAGCAGTGAAAGTTTCCTCTTTTTCCTACTATCACACATAAAAAATAGCAGTCTACAAACAGCAAAATAATAAGAGTTGAAGTATTTAATTTTCCTGTAAAAAGTCTTGTAAATAAGTGAGATGAAACAGAATTATTCTGTATTAAATTTAAATTCTATGTTTCCTTTATAACGCACTTAATTTTTGCTTCCGTAGTAATGTTTTATATGTATCTATAAAGAAATAATTTTGCCAGATTAAAGACGTAAGTCCAAGTTTTTTCAGATTTCAGAATTTTAGAAGACTAGTAAAAATTAGTCTTTGCTTATCAGAATGGACAATATAATTCGAGAAGTATTTTAAAAATTAATAATGAAAGGCCAAGAAATAAAGATTGAATTCTTTTACGACTAATGACACTCAATGTATATGTACTGGATGAATAAAAATAATCGGAAATCAATAAGAACTGAGATCTCATATTTTCCGAAGTTAGCAGTGATAACTGTCAGGAATGGGAATGAATAAACTAAGAAAGACTTGTTTTCTATCATGAAAATGTTGTTATTTTCAACAACACGTAGTATATTCAAAAGCAAAGAATTACTCATCTTGTGAAATCAATACCTGTGTGTTGGCATCAGGGAGAAGATAATTCATGCATTATGGGTTCCAAAAACCACATATAAAGATTTAGTGGCACTTCCAGTGTCCCATACCAGAGTATTTAAGACCCCCCCCCATCTAAAACGCGCCTTCAGTGCGTCGTCATGGCAACCTGGTGAACGTTTCAGCAGTTCCCAGAAACAGCAAACCTTTCGAAGCGAGAGATACGAGCTCTCGTATTTAAGTCAAAGGGTCTGATCCTGGTATATAACCTCGTTAAGACAAGGATGATCTCTGGAATGTGAATGTAAACAAAAACATCGATCTTTATTTATCTGGGCAACAAACTGTAATAGGATCGTGTCAGCGAATATTGAAAATAAACTGCGTATAACTTTCTTTTGAAAAGTTTTATTTGCACTGGACTTCATTAAATTTCAGCCACTGTGTTTAAATGTTTGATAAACAAACAGAAGCAAAAACTTCTGCGTTACGTTACTTTTTTGTTTCTACAGCAATTTTCATTAGTTTGAGCAGCATTTATTTATTAAATGCAGGTTGGCAAAATTAGGAACAGAAAATGTTAAAACGAATTCTGAATAAAACCAGTATTTGTAAAATGTGAATTGAAAATTCAGCAGGTAACATTGTTCCATCATTAACAGTATCCTAATAAAACGTTATTACAGCAAAATAGTGCACATTTCGTACACCTTACTTGTGTAAGATATACTAAATCCATTGCTGCAGATAAATTTGATAAAAATCTAAAAAACGTATATAGTCGTTACGAGGAAAGATTATTTAAATCTAAAGCAATTGTAACGACTTCATCTGCATCTGGAACTCGAAACCCAAACCCTCCTATTTCGTACAGGCTATCTTTACCAACGGAGTTATCGGAAGCTATTAAATTCAGTTCCATTTGATAAGATTCGGGTGATTTGAACTCGACTACAGTTTCATCAGAAATTTTTTTGCAATGTTTTTGGGAACGATCTTCAGCATGCCGTATAAAATAGAGCTGAAATGTCGATCAAAAATGGTAAATCTTTAAGATACGAGATAACATTGAATATAAACATAAGCTCAGACCTGAACTAGAATGTGAGTATTAAGAGCTGTGTTTTAGAAATTTTCTAGGGCTAAACAAAGACTTTAATTAAATGTTTTAGTATTTGCCTCATATAAGCATTTTTCTACATATTGTGAGATAAAAGTCTGAAAGAAAAATATAAAGCTGATTTGGCGCCTTTTATGTTCCTTAAAAAAATTGTGAATTTTGTGAACTGCACCAAATGAAGTCACAGAAAATTAAAAAACAATAGCTAACTAAAAAAATTGCCATAAGCAAAAATGTATAAATAAATAAAAATGAGTCACAAAGAATAAAAATAAGATAACATAAAAACATAAACCCATTAAAATTTTTATACAGGCAATGGACGTTAAATACTGTTAAAGATATAAAGATGATGAGCTCGAAACTGAGATTATTTCGTATATAACCATTAAGACATTCCAATACAACTTTCAGGTTTTTCATACTCATCAGTTAAAATCTGAATAAAGCATCGAGCAGTTATAGCTTCAGTTACTTGAACTTTATTCGTTGATTTCTATGCACTTACCTTCGTGTCAATCTCAAAGTTGTGACTGGCTTAAGGTATAGTCACTCTACAGGAAACTATAACCCAATTATTTAACATTCGCGTTCAATGGTAGACTCACTTGCATCTTGAAAGACACAACTGCTAAGTTACAGCAGGGCCAATGCATGAAAGAAATTTCCCTTTTCAGTGCGTGGATAACAGCATTCAATTCTAAATCTATAGGATTTATTTACCTCATAAGTTTGTAAAGTCATTAGGTTTTTTTTTTTTAGAGGACAGAAAGATGAAAAATTAGCAACCGCCTTCGCCGGGAATCGAACCACGGACCTCTGAAATACCGGCTCAGTGTGCAGAACCACTACACCACGAAGGACGCTAGGAAAGTGGGAGAAATACCTTATAAGTTCATAACAGCAATAGAATGTTAATTCTTTGAACTAGGGATCATTCATACATTATAACATTTTATATGTTATACATAAATACAGCTTCTCTTTTATGTTAAAATGGAATCACTCTACGTGGTCTTAAACCTGATCTATAATGTACCATTTATGAGGGCAAGTTCGCTGTAGAGGATACAGCCTTCCTTTCCTTTGATCAATGTAAGAATTTCGTCTAATTTTTAGGCTTAAAAATCATATTGATAGCAGTCTGAGGCATAAATTTAACATCGGACAGTTACTGAAATGTATGGCTGCGTCTTGCTTTCTAGTGTATCGCATTATAGGAATGCCAATGCATCTGCTAACTGTGGAATGGTGACAGTATTGAATGGCAATATGGAAGAAGACTGTTTCTTCATTATGTAGTAAAATAATGTAATCTCCAAATAAGTAAGCACTTTGTATGCAAGAAAACACTTTAAATTGATTAAAAAAGAGGATTATAACCTATGTCAATTGTTCCCAAGTGTGAAATAACCATCATATATCACACGCACCACTAATTCTGCAAAAAGGGAGTTTCACACAGCGCTGTAGGGATAATAGTTGTGGGGATTATATTTAGTTTCACTAAAAGTTAATTTTTAGTTAAATCAACTTTAATTATAATAATATAATATTATATAATTTTCTTTTTCCTTCCAGCATGCCTTCCTGGTGTAACGGTAGCACATTTTGCGAGCATTCGAGAGGTCCAGGTTCGAGTCCCGGCAAGACACATTTTTCATGTCTTCCATTTTAGAATTACCTAATGACTCTTCAAATGGTGCCAGAACTAAAAGGCGGGGGACAATAATTCGTCACTACCAGGTTTTGGCCATTGTGTCCTCCCAATCCCCAGTCGCCCTTTAAAAGGGGAAATATATAAAGTATTTTCCCCCCGCCTTCCAGCATGCCTTCGTGGTATAACAGTACTACGCTCGGCGGGAATTCAAGTGGTCCAGGTTTGAGTTCTGAAGAGGGCACTGCTCCTTTTTCATGTTTACTGCTTCAAAATAACCTAATCACTCTGTATCCGTTCAGTCTCGTGTTCATCCACGCTTTCCTCCCAGAATGCTAATAAGCTAGCTGATGTATTCAAATGAGCTAGAAAGAAGTTTATTTAAGGGAAGTTCTTGGAAGGTTGTTTTAAGACGTGTTTTGCCTGCTTGAGAGCCACGTTGCTATTTTGAATTGCTAGTGCTTTGAATCTGTGCCGCTGAGTGCTTCTAGCCTTTACGCTTGTTTCTGCCGACTTCTACGAGTCAGAGCCTTCCTGCGCGTAACATTATTCCGTGAGACAAATAGCTGAATTTATAACATTATTTTAAGTTCAATATTACCTGTTTAAGTTAAGCTAGACGTGTTGGCTTTGTGTTAGCCCAAGTGTAGCCATATGTGCAACCTATTTGATTGAATAAAGGGTTCTTTGCTTCATTCTGACTTTCTGTTATCATTGAAACCTGGGGATAATTCCTCATACAGTCTTCTAGAGTTCGTTAGTTTATGTTACCGAAAAGGACGATACTCTGTATGGTGTACCTTTATTAAGCTATGAAATGTTTTAAATTTCTTGTAAAATTATTAAAAAAATTATGTATCATTTACTATATTTGAAATCAGCATCAGTTTTATATATCTCTCAAAAGACTTAAAATACATATTTATATACACGTACAGAATATGGATAGGATATCGAAGTTTTATTTTACAGTTTTCCATGAAAATAGAAATTATTATGTTTCTCTAAAGGCAAATAATTATGCATGAGGTAAAAAGTAGTTTAAGGGAAATTTTAACATCAAAACAGAATTAAAATTAAAGCAATTCGGGCACAAATCAAAGTCCAATAGCTAAACCGCATCACGTTTAAAAGTTGACATAGTTAGGTTTGCTCATATACAATTCGAAGCAAAATTATTTCCATTGTTCTCTTTTATGTTAACATGATATTTTGCCTAGTGTAATCTTCTTTGGTACTGTTGTACGAATAAAATTACAACCATTATTCCATCATCTTATAATTCGTCTATCAAAATGAAAGTGACATCAAACTGGGCCTCTGAAAAGACCTTTCTCTGCATTTTTGATCAGTCAGCGAGCCTCGACCAAATACAAGAAGCGGTATACGGTCAGCTCCTTTGTCAAAGGCTCCTAGGGTTCTTTCGCTGATGTCGGATTTAGGATCTGTGATGCCTGATATAGGATGTCTCTCATATAGGATTGCAAATCCTTTCCAGATGTGTATTTCGAGAAGCAGTGTTTAGGCTGAATCTTGACTGGTTACTGAAGAGAACTTGCACACACAAAAGTCAGGTTTGCGGTTGCAGTTCTTTTCACCAAATCAAACGCGTCATCATGTATGACAGAGTGAGAGGGATGCTAACAGCTGGGCTTCTAGAAACGCTCTCTTTTAGAAGAACTTCGGGAAAGAATAACTTTTGAAAATAAGGTTTTAGTGGGAGCAGAGAGTATTCGAGAGAGATGTGTGGTCCAGCAATCCTCTGGCATTTGTCTGAAAGTGCAATATACCGGTCTTCGTAAGATGTGATGTTTCTCAGATGTCCTTATCGATGTCGTTTTGATATGTATTCGGTCTCCTGAACCTGTTTCCACAAACCGTAAACGATGCTGCGCTTTATGTTGAGCTTTCTTGCAACCTGATCTTTGAGTTATCGCCCTCATTCTAACAAAAATTACCTACTATATTCCACCATTTAAATGTTGGTAGTTACTTATTCTACAAAAGGCCTTGAGAAAGGCAAAATTGCAATAAACCCTAATTATCAACAATGTGTAAGAATAAAACAAGAACAGAATAACAGATGACTACCACTTTTCATACTTACCGCTGTCGCAGACCGTCTACATATATGATTACTATTATGTATTTGACACCAATATCATTACATCATTATTTGACAACGTACGTTCCAGTTTCGTTTCAACGTTCCAGTACTTTCCAGTTTCGTTCGATGCGGAAATTGCATCAAGTGTAAGTAGAATCTACGGCTACCATTTCGAGCTAACGCTTAGTAAATGCAATTGAACTTCTATTACAACCATTCATTTGCTTTTAAATATTTTATAAAGCAACAATACTGAAGTTTTTAGCTTACACTTAATGATTCCTAATAACATCATTTTATGAATAATTAACAAGAGTTATTAAAATTGCATCATGATGCAACTATTTTATCCTTTTTAGTGCCTTGTTCAAATGCTAACTTACCCCTTTCACAGGCGAATCACTTCAGTGTCTTTTGAAATTGTTTGGTTACTAAGCATGAAAAGGTCACTATAATTCGTATCTAATTTTTGTTGTTTTTAATACCAGAAAGAAGTAAAGTGTGTTAAGGCTTGCTGCGTTCTATCAAGGCTAAATATATGTTCAAGGAGGATGTAAGAAATGTAAGATAGCTGTAAGCACAGATAGTGAAGTGATAGATATGTGCCCAGAGAAAATGTCTTAGACTGAGGTCTCATTCGAAATCCTGATTTTATATTCGTATTGGTCTGAAGTGGCTAGATGGCCTTCAATTTAAAAGGTCATTGAAAAGATACATCACATTCCAAATCGAAGGAAAAACCACTTGATCAGATCCGACTAAATTTAAGTTTAACGTAGTTATAAGGAATCTTCACCCTTGCTCATCATTTGTCTTTGTAGCGTAATTGGAAGAAGGTCCTGGTGGCAATCGGAAGACCTAGAGTTTGAATCTTGGTGAGGGTATTGCTTATTTTTCTTATTTCTTCTTCCAATAAAAGCCTAACAGACTTCACAGCGGCGCCAATCTAAAATGTAACAGACCATAAATTGTCCCCTCCTGGAATTGGAAACTGCATCTTTCTCATTCTAAACGCCTGTTAAGTAGGCAAAACATACCAAATTTTCTCCTTCTTCACCACATGTGTTACTGGTGTCAGCAGAAGCAGGTTGGCCTAGCAAACTTGAAGGTATGGAGTTCGAATCTCGGCGAAGACATCGTTGAGTTTCGTGATTCCTGCTCCGATAAATGCCTAATAGACTCTCTAAGGTAAAAGTAGATAAAAGTTTATTTTAATTAAGATAGATAGAATAAATAAAAATAGTTAGATAAAAGTTTATTTTAATTAGATAAAAGTTTATTTTAATTAGAAATTATCAAAAGCTGGTTATTGCCATCTTTGGGTGAATGCTCCCTTAAGGAAGGTAGATCCTAAGCTCGAGTCCCAATCAAAGCTCAGACTTCACAAATGTGGATCAAATGAAACTTTTGCAGATAAACTGCCCGTGGAAGATGATCACATTTGTTTGAAAACCTCAGAGTTTACGTATCCGTTTTACAAAGCTCCAGCTGCAGTCTTAGATAAGCTTATTTTCATTTCCATTCTAAACATAATAACCTAAATGTAATAGCAAAAGCATGGGGAGTAATTTTATGATCAAACACGGCGAGAAATTTATGAAACAAGAACAAGCAAAAACACAGTAATTTTGTGAAATAATATATTGTAAGAAACTGTGAATCAAATTTTGTTTTTGAAGATTCGCAGTTTATGAAAAAATTAAGTACCTAGTCCTGATGGAAAATTTATTTAGTTTCCTCCAAAGGGATTTAAAAAATATATCTTTTTGATAGAACCAGATTCCCACCAACAACCGAAAATATGCCAAGCTTAAACTGAGCTAAAGTGTCATTTGTAGTCATGACTGTTAAGAACTATTGCATTTGCAACCGTCCGTCGTTTAATAAATTGTAGCTCGTCACTTAGTATTTTCTAGCTTTATGGAACATGAGAAATCAGACGCCGACTCCAAATGTCTGCATAAAGTTACATTTTGTAGTAAGTTATGCTTCGAAGGGAAGGTATGAGTATTTATGACTGTTTAGCTTTTTCTCTCTTATCGCATCGCACACTCGATCGTAGCGAGGAAGGAATTCTGAATATGAAACGGTTCATTCACTTCGAATTTTCTTGAGTGGTTTTTTTTACCAATTGAAATATATAGTGTTTCCTTTCTTCTACTTGAAAACTGAAACTCTTCAGAAAACTGATTGAATTTTCAAAACTCTCCTTTTTTTTTCAATCTTACACTTCTTTAAGGATTGCGAAATGGAAAACAAAGTATAACTGAGACGTTACTGTGCTTTGTGGTGTCCATGCTATTTAATGTACGGATATACACGAGTAACCGTAAAACACGGATAATGAAAAATTGAATTCGTAAGAGCTAAATTCTTAGTGATTTTTTAAAGAACGTGTGCAGTATATTATTTAAAGTATCTTTAGTTTAAATAATAATAAAATTGATATGCAAATTTTCAATTTTATATCCAGAAAATGTCTTTTAAAGGCTTTTATATCGAAAGCATTTTGAAATTTTTCCTGTCAGTATGGAGAATATGTCAGAGCTATAATGTCATTTAAAGTGAATTCACTTCGTAACTAATATTCTAAGTATTTTATCTACACTTTTCACAGGCTTATACTTGCCTTTTTTGTCTCCCATCGTCGTTTTGTTTCTTGACATCCTGCCTGTGGGTTTCTTTAATTCACTACATTCAGAAAGTCTTGGCTTGGCACGATCAGAAAATACTGTAGCTTTATCATTCTTGTCTTTTTGCAGACGTTCTTTCGTATTTTTGTCTCTTTCATTTTAAAATCCCTAAACACAATAAATTACTTCAGTGATATCTAATGCTGCCATTTTATCTTTTACAGATATAACTTTCTTTCCAATGTGGGAGATGATATTCTTTTTCGTATAGGATGTAATGTATTACCGCTAGGTATTTAACTTTCTCCAAGGTTTAGCAATGTAATTAATTAACTCAAAACTCGCGAGTTTGTTATAAACTCTATTATTCAAGTACCAGTCACAGAAGACATTTCATAAGCAACGCACGAATAATATGTGCACATATAATCGAGTGTTCGGTATTTACGTTTGTAGAGTTATACATTTAGTTTTATTCACAAGTTATTTCATGTTAATTTGCTTCACTGTCTTTCTCGTTTGCCTCCTGCCCAAATGTAAATTTCTAGCTCGTATTCAAATGATGTAGAAAGGAGATAGTATTTAAATAAAAGGTTTTAGAGGGTAGAGTCAGAGCGTGTTCTGACTGCTGAAGGATTATAGTTTAATCCTCTTGAGATCTGTATTCTGCGGTGCTGTGTTATTCTCTCTATTAGACGTGTCACGCCTACTTCCGCAAGATCAGAGCCAACTTCCGCATTACTCTATTTATGCAGCCGTTAGGTTAATTTACATTTGCGACTTAACTAAGCAAATGTTAATTAATAACATTGTATTAAGTAATAGCAAATGTTAATTAATAACTTAGTTAAGTCGAATTCCTTATTTTGGATCCCTTTTTCATTCTGTGTCGTATTTTACAAGACATTGTGATAATTCACGTAAGTCTTTTATTTCCCAATGGTAGATTGTGAACAATTAAAAATGTAACCCAGTCCATTAATCTATACAAGGCCGGATGTGGTGGTCTCTTTATTATGGAGGCACCCTAATAGGTGGGCCACCTTCACCTTTCCTATGAAAGGACGGACAGTTACAACCATGCCTTCTACGGGATTCGAACCCAGGCCCTAATGCTTCGCAGTCAAATTCCCTGACCACTATAACGACTGGGCGGCTTCACGTAAATCTTAAGAAGTTTCATACATTTGATGTTACCTAAGAGTACGAGACTTTATAAGCTATAAACAGGCAATTTAGATTTTCATAGCCTGTTTAGTTACCTGATACAGAGTGTGATCAAGTGATAAAGCTTACGAATATTGCTGTATATTGTTGTTCACGATGCAATAAGTTTGTGAATTTCATTAGTCAGCCCATTCCATATATTTTACTTCTTCTGGAGCATAAAAGCGTTCACTAACTTTTCTAAAAGCAGGAAGGAGGAAAATTACTAACTGATATTTTAATATGATTGGAGAGAAAACAACTAGGTTCAAAATTTTATCTCCAAAAGCCAAAATAAACATATTCGCCTACGAAGCATTATCACTTTGATTGCTATCCTAAATGTCATTACCATTTTATCAAAGAGCTTGGAATCCAGCTTTGTCATTAAGTATCATTAAATCTTAAAAATAGAGAAGCGGACAAATGTCATGGGATTAATAATGAATAAAAGTAAAAGTAAATAAAGTAAAAAAGTAAATATCTAAAAGTGAAAAGTAAATAAAGTAAATATCTAAGAGTTTTTGAATCAACCATGCTGCATTACAAAAGCTAAAATGGTAAATAACTTGAAAAGGAACTTAATTATCAGATATTCCAAAATATTGAGGATAGAAGGAAAAAACAGCATTTACGTCATATATTATCAATTGAATTTTTTCTTATGCATATTTGTAATCACTAATACTTTTCATTCTATCAAGAAAATATTATTTATGTAAATAAAACCGTGCTTACATCGCAAAGTGAATTAAGAAAGTATTAAAAACAAAGTGAAAAGTATTTTAAGTAAAGGAATAAAATCTCAGCCTTCAATCTAGAATTTAAAACAACATATATTTTCATTAATTAAAACTGAGCTCAAAGCAAATCGATAGCTGAAAGTTTTAAAAGCTGCTGTGATAAAAGAAAACAAAACAAAATTGACGTGAATCGTATTTTTGGAATCGATAAGCTGTTAGAACATTTTTTGCTTGAAAAAGTAAACAATTAAACATACATGGTAAGACTTTTCAAAATTAAGATACAAATAAAAACTGGTACTCATCTTGTGATCACAGTTCAACGAAACTGAAGTTCTTGAAAGACAGGAGTTTCTTCATTTTCATCTAGCAACAGAATGGGACGTGATGTTCAGATTTTAATCCATGTAATGTATTTCTTTCACTTTAACTTACAGCAGCGTTTTCTTACATGCTTTGAAGAGATTGGAAAACGTACTTAAAAGGTTTCGGTGGAATAGGAGCTTGAAATGCAAATACGTATCTCTCTGTCTAGACTCACATTCTTCATCCTCAACATTGAAGAGTTTAAAAAAAAATTAAAAAATAAGTTCTTACTCTGAAAAGTCTTCGTCCTTTGCATGAGATGGCATTTTAAGAATTTGACTTTCTTTCCCTGCTAATTTATTTTTATAATCTTTCAACTTTAATTAATTAAGACACTTTAGATTCATGTTGTTATTTTCAGGGAAGTATGTAAACTTTATTTAAGCTCAGATGCAATGTATTAAAATTTGTGCACATTTTTTAATTTTGTTGGAAAACGATTTGTAAGATTTATCTTAAAAATGACTTATAAAACTGAATATATTGAAGCTTTAAGGCTTCAATTATTTTCTTAACTAAGAAAATTTTAACCGCATTCTCTTGAATTCAATACGGCTTCGCATGAAAGAAAACCCTGCTTTTCTAAAGCAATTTCATAACAGGAAAAGAGGACTTACTTAGAAGACGACCTCTTATTCGTATATGAACTAGAAATAATGAAAGTGTTCTGAAAGAAAAATATTCTAAGTGGCAAACATTAAAGTAAAACTGAGTACATATATTTCCTTTAAATATTAAAGTTAAAAAGTTAGGTGGCGAATTGTTTAAATATTTGTTTTTAATGTTATGACGACTAATCGAAACTAGGTATCGTTTACTACACAAGGGACTTAGTTTATTTGATTATGCCAAAGCATTCGAAGGATATCTGCCTAGGGGTAGTGATGCCTTCGTGCAAGACTTTCTAAGGGAAAATAGCTCGTATACACGTTGCACGTGAGGAAAATCACACAAACGCTCATACAGATAGCTTGTTCGCGGGATTCGAACTTCGCGCAGAATTACATTTGTTAAGCGATTTTACCACTCGGCCACAATTGGGACTTTACAAATGGGAATGGGTTTATAAGGATTACGATAGAGTTCACCATGGATGTCTTTATAAGAGGAGGTATGCCTTCGTGGAGAAATTTTCAAGAAAAATTGGCTAGTATTCTTATTACAGGTTTTTGTTCACTGGAGGAAACCATGAAAATTTCTATGTAGGTAGACCTTTTGCTTGTTTATGAATCCCGGTCAAACTATTAGTTTCAACAATGTTATACGTCGGTCGCTTGTTGGCCTGCATTTTAAGGGGGGATCCATTCCTTTATAATTGGTGCAATATGACTGTTCTATCCACTCTTTATTTTCAAGAATCTCACTCGCTCTGGATGTATTCAGATTAGCAGTTAAATAAAAGCAGTGAAGAGAAAGCTAAGTTTCATTTTAGTTTTGCTAGTGCTCAATCGCTGAACAATTTCGCGCTTGAAACTTAGATTTAATGCTCCTAGTGTCTTCTTATCTTTATATTGGACTAGTTGCAGTGGTTGGTCAAAATTGAAGTAACTGCTAAATGAATTTACATTTGGTTAAACTGATTAGAAATTGTTTTGGATGGCCACTTTTGGTTTGATATTTCTTTCCAGTGATTAGAATATTTACTTGAGCTGTAAAACATTTTTTTATTTTTAACAGTGGATATTTATATATTATATCGAAATATTTAAGAGAAATTTAAATAAAATTAAATTTTTTTTTCTTTGTATGCTATTTTGTAGTTCAGGAGTTCGATTTTAATTTTATTTTAAAGAGCTATGAAAAGTTAAAACTCTTTGAAGTCAAGAGAAATAAATCTGGCTAAGTAGTTACTTTAATTACAATGAATTTCTAGACTTAATCCCTGCAATAAAGTTAAATTTAAAAAGAAAAAGCCAAAGCTTACAACCTGAGAATTTACAACTACTTAACCTTGTATTTTACTTTAAATTTTCGTCTGAAAAATATTATTATAAGTTACTCTCATAACTAATTTGTTATACGCATTAACATGCATTCCAGAAATGCATTATATTTGAATTCTTTACATAGAGTACAAGCTATAAAAGTACTTTGCAGAGATTTATTAGATGTTTTGGACTATAAAACATGAGAAAGCATTAGTATCCTCCCCTAAATTTCAACCATTGACCCTCCAACTGGTAGCTGGACATATTAACTACCTAGATCACGAAGTATGCAAGGAAGAATGCGGTAATTTCTAACACTCTCCTCCATTTTCAGAGCCACTAGCAAAAAGCACGAGACCAAGTCAACCAAATCCAGGTGATAGCGATTACCTACCACATTTTAGTTCGGACTCCGCTGTTGAGAATATTAGGCATTTTCCAGAAATGCATTTTAGCCAGATTAGAATATCTTTTTTAAATAATAATAATAGTCAAAATTTAGTTCTAGCTTTAGTTTGAGTTCTTGACTAAATCTGCCTCAAATACGAAGTTGTTGCTTTTCTAATATTATATTTCATTTTCGCGTATTTCTCTTCTGTTTTGATTTTTGCTACCAACCGGCATTCTTGAGAAACCTTTTTTCAATTTGTGAGTTCTTTACTAAAGTTGTTGCTTTGTTAATTTTATGAAATAAGAGGCGTTTAGGTAGGTTTCTCGCATATTGCAGGAAATACTTGAAATCAGAACTACGTTTTGCATCCGCAGATATGAGATATGATACAGATACTGTTTTTGAACAGCGTTGCGTATGCGATAATGTTCTGTATGAAAATATTCCTAAAGTTCGTGTGTTGAGAAAAAATTTAAAATATAGGAATTTTTTAAAAAATTTTCTAACATAGGTACTAATTTGATTCTTTCATTCATAAGAACAAATGTATTTTCTACATTACTTTATGAGCTGATAAATGGCAGTTAAGTTTTTGGCATGGCATCAGTATGATCTTATTCATATTCATCATATGGGAGTTATCACATCTTTCTAACTAGTATTTTAATGCTAAGTAAAAGAGATGCAAAATTTATCAGTTCTAAAATTTCTGCTTTTTTGACTCCACTGTAGACGATTAAGGACTAATAATTTCAAGGCTGTCATATTATTAGAGGCTTAAAAAGACTTTTTATTTAATTTCACTGAATTTGTGAATCACTCTACACTGCATTTAATTACACTATATCTGTACTGGCTTTGAGAGCGAATACTTGAAATTCCTCTATGATTCGTCTGACCTAGTACATCTTATTATGTTTCTTAAAGGAGGAATCCCATCCATGTGCAACATTAGTAGAATAGAGCTAAAGATTTTATTGGAATGTACCAGAATGACATTTTAAAAATATTGACGCTGGCTGGGTTTTGAACCCAAGTCTATTTTATTCCGTGAGATCAGACTGCTGTACCAACAGAGTTACTGAAATTTGCAGCCAGATTAGAATATCATTTTTCTTTGAAATATACTCTTTATTACAAATAAATATAAAGATCATATTTTTAAAAACAAATAATAATGCTGTGAAGCGACTGCTTTACTCCACTTTCAAATGTTAAGAGAAATTCAAAAATAAATTAAATGATCTAAGAAGACAGAAAAGTGCAAACGACTTCCCATTTAAGAATTATACAATTGTTTGGATATGATACACAAAGTTAGGGGAAGTTATCTATCTGACTTCGGCTTATTGAGAAGTTATTGTACATAAAATAATTTCGCGCCTAATCGAAAAGAGTTCAAGGTTCAGGATATTTAGTGTTATATAATTTCAAATTCTCGAGAAGAGATAATATTAATATGTAACATATTTCACCAGTGAGAAACACTCAGTTATATTAATGATTTTGTGTTATATAATTTCCAGTTATCGAGAAAAGATAACATTAATTTTTAACATATTTCATCAGTTCTATTACTGGAAGTTTGAGATTTCGAATTTATACTTTACTATAAATAAACAAAAGAATAAATTATTTATTTCAGCTCAATTACTACTTCGTGATATTTTTTTTATCCTCTCGTGAACTTTCTAGATGGTATTTTGCTGCTAATTGGCATTATTGCAGATCATTGTATTTTGAATCTAAGTTAGTACTTGCGATATTTTCTTACTTTTATTATTTGTAAGTGTATTTAGCTTAAAATTCATTAATTGAATTTATATGCAAACTGGCAATTAATTAAATTTCTACGCTCAGAACATTCCGTAACTGTATCACCTGAATGAAGCCAAAAGTCAGCTATAGATGGCGCTGCATGTAGAGACGCAAAGAACACAGTGCACAAACTCTGTTTCCCTTTTGCAGTCAATATTTCTTTTAACAGTAATTATAAAAACGAATAGGTTCTTTAACAAATCGCTAATTAATTGTAAGGAAATTTTATCTGTCCCCAAAGCAGAGCTAATCTGAGAACACACGAAAATGTAAAGCAGTGTACATCAAACAAGCAATACATTTAGAAGAAAAAAGTAATTGAACAGAAAATTTTTTAGGCACTGAAGACTGTTTAATGAGCTGTTAATAATGACAATGGGTCTATAAATTGGTCATCAAATTATATATTTGTTGTAGTCTGCTCTCAGTCTTATCAGGTAATTATTTTGATGTTAAAATAGAGTCTATTAATAAAATTAATTGTTTTTGTTGGAATCATTTTTTACCTAATTAGTTACAGTAAATTTCCTGTTTTACTTTTCGCTACGAATTTGAATTCGTATCTATAGAGCGTTTTTACTGATAAACTCTGTTGCGAAAGAATCATTTGTCTAGTTTCATTTTTCAATCCCTCCTAAACTGAAATAAGTATAAAAATTTACGCTTTGTCATGTAAATTTAATACGATTTTCTTCTGGACATATCATCTGGAAAATGCGTGATGATTTAGAGGTTACTGTAAGTCAATGAATACAGAAAGCTTAGAATTTCGGACTTAGCCGAAAAGTAATAAATAATCAAATGCAGTATGTAGGTTTTCTAAAATAACGCATAGCTCAAAGAAATTCTGACATGCAAAGACTACTTGAACAGCACATACTATTGTTAACGTTTCCTTTTTCGGTAACGTTATGTGATGTCTTTTCTCTCTAGCGCCTCATGTGTATACTTATCCTTTTCCACAACGATCGTGATTGCTTCTATAGCAGTAAACGTTATAGCCCTTCCCTCAATAGACTTCGGAGTGTTTCCTATTGAGTGCCGCACATAAAAACAATAAGAGAACAAAATCAAAAATCAGTGTTTGCTAGCACGATAAATATGAGAAATAAGATAGATAACGAAACATATAAAATTATTGCCAAATGTATTTTAAAATAAAACTAAGATAAGTTCGAAAAAAGAAAAATTTCAAAAATGTATATCGCTTTTTACTTTATTTTCATTTTCAGTTACTTTAATGTGCCACTTCCCACGTGTGTATATTCCCTTGAGTTTACACTACATGTAATATTTATTTGTAAAACCACTCATTATTTTTCCCATCGACGTACAGTAATTAAATGTAGTTGACCTGTAAATGGATGGTAAATCCTTGCATGAGTGATTCGCTCCTTAAATTTATTACAGCATTTAAGGTGATTCACTCCTTAAATGCTGTAATAAAATAATTTAATCACAGGTATTAAAGTAAATATTTATTTAACGAAAGAATACATCTTCGACCATTAAATCAGAGAAGTACACTCATGTCCATAAATTAAGGATAATGCAAAATCAGGCAAAGGAAGAGTTAGAAGCAAAACAAATTTGACTTATTTGTAAAGCTTATTTATTAAACAAAAGGTAAAAGAGCAAAAAAAGATGCTATATGTTTGATATTATATGTTTGATATTGTTAAAAAAATTAGCGATTTGTTCTCCCTGAAGCAAATTACAAAAAAACCTATTTACAAAAAACCAATATTACATGGTTGGTATGATTGTTAATACATTGTATGTCTCCCAGACGATGCAATACAGTCCGTACAACACCTAGGCATGCTGAGTATCAAATTATTGATCTGATCTTGGGGGATATTACACCACTCAAAAAGCAATGCTCTCCGAAGTTCTGGTAGACATGTAGGAGGAGGTTGACGGGCTGCAACTCGTCGGCCAAGCATGTCCCACACGTGCTCTACTGGATTCAAGTCTGGTGAGAATGCTGGCCAGTCCATACGGGTGATATCCTCCGATTGAAGGCATTCGCTTACTATGTTTGCACGGTGAGGACGGGCGTTGTCATCCATAAACACAAATTGTGCGCCCATGGCGCCCCGAAACAAACGTACATGTTGTTCCAGAATGACGCCCCGATAGATTTGGCTTGTCATAGTTCCAATATGAACATGCAGGTCAGTTCTGGAACCCAGAATAATTCCACCCCAAACGAGTACTCCTGCACTACCGTAACGGTGTCGTTCAATGATGTTTTCTTGGTGGTAACGGGCACCTGGAGCTCTCCATATGAAAGTCCGGCGAGAATCAGACTGCAAGTTAAACCTGGGCTCGTAGGAAAACATCACACAAGGCCACTGTTGCGTTGTCCACAATGCATGCTCTCTACTCCAGGCTAACCGCAGGTGACAGTGAGTTGCAGTAAGTGGAACTCATCTGACAGGTCTACGAGCATTAGACCAATCTGCCCTAAGCGTCTGTACACGGTCTGCCTTGAAATTGTCGTACCAGTGGCTGAAGAGAGTTGACGAGACAGGTCTGAGGCTGTGCTCCGCCGGTTTTTTTTTTTTTTTTTTTTTGGTAGTAACTGCCAAATACCGGTCCTCATTCGGCGTTGTAACTCTGGGGCGACCTGTGCTGTAACGTCTACTCACATTACCATCATCTTGGAATCGTTGCCAAAGCCTGGAGATGACACAGTGGGCAATTCCAAGTTCGTCTGATACTTCCAGTTGGGTACGCCCACATTTCAGACGGCCGATAATTCTACCACGTAAAAAATCATTCAAATGCGTCCTTTGTGTCATAACTATTCGGTTATTGCACTGAAATGCTTATAAAGCGCCTGCGAAGAATTTTACTTCTTTGCCTGCATTCCTTATATATCACTCTCTTACACTCTCGTCATTGTGACGTACTATGTGTCATCTGGTTACTTCCTGAAATTTGCATATGATTCTTGAAGATGTGTGTAATGATTTTACAGGTGATCTATTTATTTTAGAGTTCGATTTCCGCGTGACTCCGAATTATCCTTAATTTATGGTCATGAGTGTATTTTAAAAATATGGTCTCTGAATAGTAAAATACCATACAATGATTTGTTAGTTAAAAATTCTACGAACTTTTTATTTATCCTTGATAAAGAATTCTGCGAAATTTATAAACTGTTATTTCAAAATTTTTATCTCCTTTTGATAAAGTAAACGTCTCTCAACAGTTTAAGCAGAATTAAAACACACATTGCAAATTCAGAACGAAAATGCAAACGGTAAATCAGAAAATTATTTTAGCAATAGCTTTGACTGAATTTTCGTTACGAATTCTGAAAAATTCCAGTTTATTAAATTACTCACAGAAGCTTAAAAAGGCGTGTGATTGATGAGTACTCATTAAAATAATCAAGCAACGAACTTTTCAGAATGATCGTTTGCTATATTTATGAATCATTAATCTTTATAGATGATAGATCTTCTCTATGATTATATTTATAGAAACAAATAACTAAGCTGACGTAACTGGCGGTATCTTTCCTGGAATCCTTGTTCCACAAATAGCACTCTTTTGTAACCCTGCGGAAGAAGTATGGAGTCATAGGCATAGTATAAGGTAAAAAGGAAACTCCAAAGTGTAAGAAAGTTTTGCGGAAACCTAGGACTGTGGTCTCAAATTGCATGGAGGCCGAATGCACAATTTGAAAACAGCCAACAAGCTTCACTTTTTTTGAACAAAATAAAAAGTTTTATTAAAATACACAAATATTTTTAATAAATTTAAAATTTCGCTTAGAAAACATTTATTAAAATATACATAAACAATAGTAATAATAATAATACCGCAAAGAAAAAATATAAAATTTTTATTTATTTTACATCTAAAATATAATTATTTGATATTTTCTTTCATAATATATATGTTTAGTACTTTTTGTCTGAAAATTTTGATACCTGTAAGACATTTTTGTTACTTACTACTAACTACTGAGAGCTAAATATTCACTTATTAGAATGACATGTCATTCAAATAATTCTAACATACTTAATTAATCATTAATTAATTTACTCTTTTTCTTGAGAATAAATAATAATAAAAGAATGTCTTTCTTTTATTTATTAAATTTTTCTTTGAGGCATAAATAAAAATACATTTATATTTGAACATAAATAAATATAAACTTCTTTGTTTCTTACTACACTCTATTCTGATAAAATTTGAAGTCTTGGAGGAAAATTATTCGGAATTATCTTTATAACAGATTATATATGGTCATCCGTCATGCATCATTTCTTTTCGTTTGAATTTTCAAATGTGCAAAAGCTGATCATATGTCAATATATTTACAAACAAAGCGATTATGTTTAGTATAAAGGAATCAAACTAATTTTAATTTTTAACTAATACGAAAAAGAGTTAGTAAAAGCTGTATCTTCAAATCTTCGTATAAGATTTATATCACAATGTAAATTAATTAACTCGATCTTGGATTTTCTGGTCCGTTATTCATGTTCATTTTCAATATGAAACGAAAATAATTTTCTTAATTCTTTTTTAATCCATTCACGTTTTTGCTTATAATATAAACATATGAAGAATTCTGTTAAGATAATGTATAAATGCAAAAGGCAAAAAGAATAATGCATTTTAAATATTTTTTCACTGAAACAGATTTATCTAGCATTTAGATATCTTAATTACTTACAAACAAAATGATTAAGAAAACACATTTACAGATATTAGTCACTTCCTTCAAAGTATTTCTTGTACTTCAAACTGTTACAGAACTGAACATACTTTGAGTTCTCAATCAATAAGATTTAATCCTTGCAAGTTTTGATTTGATTTTTTTCTCAAGCAGAATGCTCTTTTTTAATGAGGAAGAACTCAGAATTTCTTAAAGTTTCAGTTACTGAAACTCTTCTGTTTATAGCATTAGAATTAATTGAATTACTTTAATTTTACAAAATAAAAAGTATATTGCTATCCATTTAGAAATAATCTAAATAGTAATTGCTTCTCAAGACGAAATAATTTAATTCTTTGTTTACTATTCTTACTTGAAGTCGCTGTGAAGAATGAACTTATTTATATTAAATATTTAGAATGCTAATGAGAGTCAGATTATGTCATCAAGATCATAATATCCTATTATTATCCTAGTTATATATTATCTAAAACCTACTCAGTACAAAAAAAAAAAAAAAAAAAGAGAAAAAAAGGGTTCTAGAGTAAAAGAGAGCAATAGATCATAGATTCGTACATCAAGAGGTGTCTAGATATTTGGTTTGCTAGAAAGTTCATAAAAACGTAATAAATGAATTATATTCTGGAAAAAGAAGCATAAAATAAGTTAATATAAGTAAATATCAGATACATATTTTAGATGTTTATAGATATTAAGAGAGAAAAATAAATTTTAGTTTATTCTACATACTAGAAGAATGAAGGGAAAATATAAAAGTGATTATACCGTTAAGTCTGTTAACACTATCATATTAACGAAGGATAGGATATCTGTAAATGTTTAAGTAGGGAGAGTTTGTAATACAAAATTTTTATTGAAACACTTTTACAAAACTAACCAAATCATATGCGTGTCAAAACATTCAACCAAACCTCCTTTAGACCAAAAATAAAATACTTCTGATTCCAATACAATAAAAGCACCATGATGACTTCTGGAATATATTTATGAATTGAAATATTAAAGAAATAATTTTTCTTATTTTGCATGCAAATCAATTCGCATTAACCCTCTAAGTGGCCCGGCATTTTTTTATTTTTCTCATGAAGATCTGTATTTAGAGATCATTTATTAGCTAAAATTATAAAATTACTTATTGTAGACTCTGTTTTCAAAACCTTCTATTAATTAAAATCACATTCACATCCATATCATTAAAGAAAGTAAGAAAGGGCACCATTTTAAATTATAAGGTAGCAAACGTCAAATGACGTAAAACCTCAGGACCGGATAAAGTCGGGATGAAAAGGGAGTTCCTATGACTCATGAACGTCAGGAATCGTAAGTAATGGAAAAGAAGAAACGATTTAATTAGTATTAATTACAATAAGTTCATCTAAGCGGTAATACTATTCCGATGTCCATCCTATCTTGAGAATATCTGCATGCCACGAAACATAAGTATTCTGAATTTAGTTTATCTTATGAATCAACTCAGCTTGCAAACGTGATCATAAAATTATAGAGCGATGATATCTTAACATCCAACCAAATCTAAGAACGCTGAACTCATAATATTTTCTCCACGAGAAATATTATCATCTAATTGTCAAAAGTTCCAGCTTTGTTTGATTGAATGCCTAAAAAATCCTAGATATTAAATTCGACTTGATTCGTTAAATTTCGCATATTCGTAGAATTTTGAGTTTAATCCCTTGTGCAATATATATTCTCAACTGATTTATGCTTATTTCCTAAAAGCCTTATGTATTATGACAAATCTATTAAACGTTTTAAGCAATTACGTTCATTATGCTTACACCAAATGTGATAATATGGGGTATAATTAGTGAACTGCAATTAAGAATGCAAAATTTGCTTACTCTTAGCTTCGGATGTTTGATTACTTTCAAAACGTAATTATTCACCGAGAATGGACCTGACATAACTACAGCTGTAAACCTGAATAATGTAATTCATAAAGTCAGTAATGTAGCTCCTTAATTTAAATCAAGAGTTATTATCTACCCTTTAAATAAATGTGGGTAGTTTATACTTTTTAAGCTGTTTCCAAGTTTGGCAGATCAAATTCTAAGAAGAATAGGTAGAACTAGAAACGCATTTGTAAGTTAGCGAAACTTAAAAGCACACTGAGTAATTATAACTTTTTACATATAAATATTTCTCCTTCTGTTAAGAAAGCACTTTAACAGACGCAGTATGCAGGTAAGTATTTCGACTAGTAATATGAGATGTTTAGAAACGGTTTCATAACATCTACAACTAAATCTGGTGCATTTCTGGAAATGTGTTTTATAAATCTTGCGAATTAAATTTCCAGATGTTTCTTATTACTTCCATTTCCGTAGGCTACATAAGTAAACAGAATAAAAAAATCGATCTTTCACATAAAATAAATAGCAATGTTTGTATTTCAATATGCTATCACTCGTTTAAAGTGTTGGCCTATATTTTTTATACTCAAAACAGCATTTCAGAATGAAAGACATTTTCAAATATCTCTTTGCGTGGAAGTGCATGTCAGCACATAATATGACTTTGGAAGATTAAAGTATCTGAGAGCATTAAATAAGGAAAAAAAACAGTCCTTATCTTAATAACCGTCATCACTCATAACTTATGGAAGCAGAGGAAAAAAGTAAAATATCAGAGGAGCCAGATTGCTCAGCTTTTTATTGCTGCGCTGACTTTTATTTTAACTAAAAGGATTGAAGAAAAATAAATATGAAGGTTTCAGATGACTTTTCTAGTAGTTTATCTTGCATATTTTGTCAATGCTTTTTATCTGCGTATTCATACATGTCATGACTTGCGGTTTGCTTTCATCTAGTTTATGTTAAAGTATCATCCATGCGTTCCTCTTTCAAGCTCTTGAGTAAAGGGAGATTGAAAATTAACTAAGAAACCAAACATTACTTTGCTCTCCTTTCCTAATGAAATTCAGAGCTTGTTTTTCTGCTGATACACAGACTGCGGCATTAATCTGCATTAAAACTTTGTATCAAATTTTTGATGTTTTGAAAGGACTTGCCATTAAATCATAAAATAGTTTCTGCCCCTTTCTTCTTTCCTTCGTGGTGTAACTAGAAGCACACTCGCCGCGCGTATCAGAGGTCTGGAGTTCGAATCCCGACGAGGGCAATGCATATTTTCCCGTCTCCAACATCGATATAACCTAATTACTCTACAAGATATTTAATTTTTTCTTTGGACGGTTTTTTACATCTACATAGGTTTTGAGAAAAGTTTTAATCTGTTTTAAAACCAGTAAGTACACGATATTTAAATTATGAAAAATAAAATAAAATCTGAAATCTCTTTTCTGAAGGCAATGTGGCGTAATTTAAATCTGAAGCAGATTTTACATTACGCCCAAAGAACCTTTTTTTTAACGTTTTGTGTGTTACCTTTATTTATTGAATATCATGCTCTTCGCACTTAAACCATAAATTATTCAATTCAATAGGAATATCGCAAAATAATTTTAAAATAAGCATATTTCTAGAATTTCCAATACCCTGTATCGCGCGCTGGAGATATTTTTTTTCCGTTCAGTGTTGCCATTGCCCGCTTTCAAATCATTGAGTTTATTAATCAAAAATTCGTTGAAGTGTTACAAAATATAAAATCAATAATAAGACAAATTCCAAATTTCAAATTAGAGCTTCCAGATGCTAGTATTCGGTGGAAGATTTTCAAAATCTGATGTCTCTAGGTACTGTTGTTTTATCACAATGCGAAAAACATACATATATTTAATTTCTTTAAATGTAATACAGGGCGGCAACAATTTGAAAAGTGAACCGACATTTATAGTGAATCAATGCAAAATGCCAAAATGAAATTAATACACCTTCTAGGCAAATGCTTTTTGGGCTAAAAATAACTATTAAATGTTGATAAAATGTCATCTAGAGGGACATAGACCCAGACTACGTATTAGAATTAAAAACAAAAACGCTTACACTCTATAAAGTTAACAAATGACGCGTCGCAGCGCCTCGGAAGCAATTTGTACCCGTAGGAAAGAGGTGAAGAAACATTAATCGACATACATTAGTGTATTTAAGAGGGGGAAAAACTTTGAGAAATTAGTTCAGAAATCATTACAGAAACTTTTAATTTCCAACAGATAATGAACACAGAAATGAATGAAATGTACACAATGATTCTTAGTTTGACAGAAGTAAATACATAAAACCTTACCAAAAGATCAGTGGAAATCGGCAGTTAGTACATGACAGTAATAGAAAAATGGTTTTCGTTTGGAAAAAAAATTCGTTTGACTTTCTAAAAGAAAGCCACGTATTTTTGCTACAAATCGCATAATATATTAATGTCTTAAGGTTAAACCTAATTTTAGGCTTATGCTAAACACTTTTAACCATACTCGTTTTCAGAAAATATATCGTCCTCGCCTTTGGCTTAAACCCCAAATACTAATTGGATAAAATAAGAATAAATCAAACTAACGTTTACTCATGACAAATTCTAAATTGCAATTAAAAACTTAACAACTAAATCACAGCTACTTGCAGGTTGGGTATTCAACACATTTTAAATATGTACAAATAAAATAGTAAAATAGATACTTAGTAACCCCCACCTTTTAGCTCTTTACATACTACCAATAGCCAGATAGCGAACCGTAATCAATGTGCTTAATCAGATGTGTGGATTTTTGGGAGATAGTCCTTCACTGGCTGAATTGATAAACCCTTTTTTAACTTACACTTTCGCTTGCTATTGAAAATCCACCTAATTTACATTTCTGGTGAGGCGTACCGAAGAAACAAAAATGCAGAACAGAATTAACATAAGAATTAATGTGAGGATGCAAGCGCTTCTAAAATATACAGTAGAATGGACATTGGTTCAATAATAGTTTTCGTTGTTTTTTCTACTTAAGAAAAAATTTATATTAATTTTGCTTTCTTGTTGTTGTCTTGTCCATATTACATGGAACAATGGTTGCCAGAGCCTAAGAGAGAAGAGAGAGGAGGGCTGTACTTCTATTTTCCGCCTCCAATTTTGAGAAAGAGCACCTCGGGGGTGACGGGGGAACTTCTACCCCTCTCCTCACCCACCAATCAACAGGACAGGAAATTTTGCTTTCACCATAAATTAAGAGGTCTAAATGGAATTTATATAACAATTAATTTTGTACAATAAAATGCCGTTTGAAAAAACATATATGTTTCAGTATGATAATAAATGCATTGATGCTGTCTACTTCCGAGATAAAAAAAAACAAGTGCGAGCAAAATCTTTTTAACGCAAATTCTATTTGTATGTCTTTTAAGAAAGCACTTTGTTAAAAACGTAATAATAACACCATAAACAAAATTTACCAGAATTAATTAATGTACTTTTACGATGCCTTTGATAAACTATACGGAAATTAAAAAAATATGCTTAAAGTATTAAAGAAATTTTACTAAACCGTTGATGATAAAATACTGAAATATAAAGATACTGCTCATAAAATAATAAAGGTAGTGAGATCCTTTTTATGTTTCTTTTTAAACTGGAATATTTATACTAGTTATTAATGAACGTAGTTACAATGATTAATATGATAATAATCATTTAATGATTAAGCACCTCACGTTTTGGATTTCAAAAGAAGATGTTTATAGCGAGCTTTGTAAGTATGACAAGAGCATAATAGATTACTGGACTATTAATTTAAATGTTGGATGATAACCTATAGTAACGAGAAATCGCAAGCAAAAGGCATTAAAAACTATACGTCATTTAATGCTTTTTGACGTCAAAATTGTGTTAAGGAATTATTATAATTTCCCTTATAAGATATTTTCTGTGTGTTAGGAAACTTTCAAAAATTCTGTATCCTTTGTCAAAAATTATAAAGTATCAAAGTGATACCAAACTCTAAAAATAAGAGACATTTCAATCGTAAGCTTGAAAGGATCGTGAAAGCAATCCTAGAAAGTCTGAAAATTTTCACGAGTATACCATGTAGTTGGAAATAAACAGCTAAATGAATCTGATGAAAGAACAGCTAGAATTTCTCCATCTTAATTTGTAAGGCCTTTTTACCTTGCTTACCTAGTACCTTCGTAGCGTAATTGGAAGTACGCCCGGCTGGTAGTGGGGAAATTCAGAGTTCGAATCCTAGCGAGGGCAATGCACGTTTTACATGTTTCCTGCGTTGTCAGATCTAATGACTACGAAGGTTTATTTGAAAAAAAAAACCCGCGGAATGTTATGTAAATAAAATCCATGACAAACAGCGTAAGAAGACTGCTACACTGGCCTTCGCTCATACTTTCTTTCTTAAAGTAATGATCAAAAGAACTTAATAGTAAAACATCATATGCCATAAGTAATGACCCATTCACCGAATATCTGTACCTTCCAATTTCAACGATAATCTCTTCATCTATGAAGGTCTCAACAATCTTCGGACTTATGAAACAAGTCAGTTTTAAAGATAAAGTATTTTCGTCTACCTATTTCCTCACTTTTCTTGGCTTCATATTCACTACCTACTCAATGCAGGTACATAGGCTGTTCGCCTATTCACGCTTGGGAGAAAATTTTAATTTAGGCTACTTGGGTATGACAAAGCATAGCATATAAAGGCTATCTACCTAAGAAGAAGACGAGAGAGTCTTACGTGTACGTTTCATAAAATGTTTGTTATCAAAGTAATTAATTTGCTATCTTGTTATCTATTACTCTGTTATCTTGCTACCTGGCATGCAATACTCATCGAAAACACATGCTTTGTTTTTGAATATTGTGACTTCAGATGACAAATTATAAAACGTTAACACCTTTCCATCGTTCGTGCTCTGATTATGTAGTTGTTAGCATCTCCAGCTGGCAGTCGGAAGATCTGTGATTCCCGGAGAAGGAATAGTTGATTTCTCCATTTTTCTGCTCCTTAAAACTTACTAAAATGTTTAATAAAATGTTTGTTATCAAAGTAATTAATTTGCTATCTTGTTATCTATTACTCTGTTATCTTGCTACCTGGCATGCAATACTCATCGAAAACACATGCTTTGTTTTTGAATATTGTGACTTCAGATGACAAATTATAAAACGTTAACACCTTTCCATCGTTCGTGCTCTGATTATGTAGTTGTTAGCATCTCCAGCTGGCAGTCGGAAGATTTGTGATTCCCGGAGAAGGAATAGTTGATTTCTCCATTTTTCTGCTCCTTAAAACTTACTAAAAAGTCTCCTGATTAAATTGTTGAGGACGTTAATCCTTTACCACCCAGATTTGGCCGACATGGATAACTTTATTGTTTTCCCGATTCTTTAATTGGTAGAGAATATAATGAATATTCGCCATCCGCCATATGTGCTTTTGTGATAGAACTTCGCGATAATCAGAAGATCTATATTTTAAATCTCTGCGACAGCATGATTGATTTCTCCCATTTCCTTCTCCGTAAAATATAAAAGGCTCTGCACGATAACTAAAAGAGGTTTAATTTACGTCGTTTCACCTTTCAGACACTTTTCTTCACAAAGTAGCTTCAAAAGCTATAAATTCACCCATCGTAAAATAGAAACATGATCTTGCTTAATTTATATAAAGTAAAATCCAAATTTTTCTATCATATATCTTTAGTTAAAGACGACAAAGATCTTAACACTGTCACCTTTAACTAAAGTTGCATGTAAACTTACCGAAGAAACTTAGGTTAATGTAAACTGTTAAGATGAAATTATTTATGACACCCACAGCATTTAAGTAAACTAAATCAGCGGTTTCACGCGATAAAACTTTTATGTATCTTATAATTTAATTCTCTGTATGTATAAAAAGTGAAGACGTTAATCATATTTTTTGCTGAGAAATTTCCTAGTTATACAAATCTTTTATATTAAGAACAGTTTACGAGTACAGATGTTTATCTCCTCTCACACATTAAAGCCTCGAAAGTAAGTTTTTCAACCGTTTTTGCTACAAAATTAAAAACGAAAATATTTGCTCACTTGTGTAGAGATTTATAGGGCATAAAGGGAGTTTTATTTTATCTCTTTATTTACGAAAAGATGGCCACTTAGATGAAAAGTTAGATTTTTTTATATACTCGTTTTCATTTATCTTCAACATCGCAATCTACGGCAAAAGAAATCCAGTTTGGTACTTACATCAGAGGCTTTTTAACAAAATGACCAGTAAAACGAAATTATTTCTGGTGCTCTCCGGTTTGTTATCTTTATGTAAAAAACTTTCCATTTTAGAGATTACCATCGCTAAAATGGAATTTTTGAAGAAAGGTTCCAATTTTCCGATTTTTGAAGAAAGGTGTTTTTTTTTTTTGTTAATAGAAAGCTATAATTTTTTAAGTTACTTTATCATTTCTTCTGTGTCTCTAGTCATTACTTGTTCGCCAATGCAATAGTACGAAATTTAGAGACGCTATACTTTTAAAGATTGTAATCGTAGTATATGTAAATGGATTTTGCTTTTCGAGTTTTATTTGGCTGTTAGATTGAAATTTCTCAAAGAAACTTTGCGTAAGCTTCTACCTAAGGATTCTACAGTTTAAACCTAAAGAAAAACTTCATGTTTTTAGAGTGCTGTTGTCAGCTTGAATCGTAAATTCTCAAGTTTTCTTTTATTCTTTTATTTCTTATTTCTTTTATTCTCAAATTCTGCTTGAGCAGTGTATGAAACGCCTGTGTTTGACATATGATTTTCATAAGATATTTTTTGTATAGCATGTTGTCTGATATATTTCCTTACTGTAAAAGTGTAAATATTTCTACATCTTCTCTATTGATTATTTAAATATGTTTTATTGAAGTTCTTAAGAGTTCCAGTACTATTATAATTTTTCACAATCCAGCGTCTGTAAATTGGAATTTTACTATTTGAACGAACTAAACTTTTATTCTTTCATTAGTAAGGTTTTTCCTCCTTCTTTGGCTTTGGGTGTCTTCGTGTGGTTTGGTTGGAAAGCACATTCAACTGGCGATCTCAAGGTCGAAGTTCGAGAGCATGGCGAATTGTTTCATGTTTCCTGTTTCGATAAGCCTAACAGATTCTATATCAGTGGTGCTCAACTTATTTTTCCCATGCATCCCTTTCATCATTGCTAGAAGATTACTCCTCCCTCCTTCCAAAACTCGAAAAATACATATATACCATTTGTTTAGATTTATATTACTTTTTACTTGTTTTATAAATTAAAGAACAAAAAAGTATAGAAAATGGTGATAATTGTCCAAATTTGAATAAAAGAATTTTTTCTAGTCATAAACCATAGACAAATACTTAACAGCAAGTTAAAGCCTGACCTCACTCCCTCTCTGAAACTATGAAATTTCCCATGTTTGAAAATACCTGTTCTACATGTTATATAATTTAATGTTTTGTGGCAAAAAATAATGGCTTTAGGCAGCCATAGACATAATCTAGCCCAAAACGCTGTGCTATAAGATAAGAAAAAATTTATCAGTAAATTAGTTAATGAAAACAAATGATAAACTAATGTTGCATAATACTCCTATGGTATTGTGCAAATGAGCGCATCAGATCAAATTAAGTCGTAGAATGAAAGTGGTTATATCTACTATAAAAGTCTTCATCAAAATAGGAACCTCGGCCACAAATATTGACCCTCGAGATGAGAACAAATTATAATGCATTTTTAATTTTGTTAACTATTTATCTTTATCAGCTTGTTTCACTCTCTGATTTTGGTGATAGTTTTCGAATTTACTCCAGAAATACGTACATAAAATATGAAGTGAAAGACTTAAGAAGAGACTCAAATATGATTCGTTAAATAGACCTTAAGCACGCCTTGAGTTAAGTTACCTACATGACTGAAGAGGCATTCGTTTTTAATGTATTTGTCAGTCGGTCATCATAAGGTATGTAAAGTCTATTTTCCTAATAGATGGATGGATATTTTTCGTGATCGATTTCTGAGAGAAACTGGCTCGTATTCATGTTTTACATGGGATAATTACGGAACTCTCATGCAGTAAACATTTTCGGCAGGTGATAAACGAGAAGTATTCAGTGATTTTATCCATTCGGTTCATTATTGGGTTCTTTGGATTCTGGTTAGTTGTGAGAATTAAGACTAGATGCTGCGTATAAAATAAAATAAACTACTATGGAATGGTCTTCCGTAATTTTTGCTTTAAATCTTTATAACTAACAGATCGGTAGAATGAGAAAACCCTTTAAACCATTGTTTGACATGGTTAATTATATTAAAAGATTTTATTATTTTCAGCTTTATTATATGATTTCTGTTAACAAACAATAATCGCCCAGACGGTATAGTGGTTAGGAGAGCCTACTGTGGTACTAAAGAGCACGGGTTCGAATGCCGGAGAAGGGATGGATGTTTGTAAATGTATAGCTAATTTGCGGCATGGGGGTACTCTAAATATATGGCGAGCCGAAAGTCTCTCGTGTAGTTTGGTGGTAGAGTGAAGGGGTGGCAGACCCTCAGATAACCCCCGGGGTGCTGTCCCTGAAAACTGGGTGTAAATAGAAGTACAACCTTTTTGAGGCTCTGGCAAATCTTCCATAAAATACATTGACAAGACAGCAACACCAGCATTAACAAAATGTTATAAAATTAAAGTTTTTATAAATTTAAATCATTTGACACTAATTTATGTAAAATTAAGATTTAGTCAGCTAATGTGTGAAAATTAAGATTTATTCAATTAATGTGTGTAAGAAAGTCAACAATTACAATGTCTGTTATTGTCTTTGAAGCAATGCCAGTTATTGTATTGCGAAGAACCACGCAGAGGGTAGTGAAACCTATGAAGTCTTTATAAGCATCACCATTAGGCATTAGAGCCACATTGTTTGGCTCCATAAACAATTCCTGCAATTTGGTCACACCAATAGATGAGGGCATTCTATGGCGTAGAGAATATGAAGTTAATGAGCCGTCTCTCCAAGTTAATGGAATACGTACAAATGCCTGAGGTCCAACAGTTTGGAAGCATTTATATGGATTCTTAGGGATTCTCGTAAGCTATAGACACCTCTTATTAGCTCAAGTTATGTATTTACCCTTCTTAACTAGGCAAATTGGTTCACAAGGTTATTATTTCTCTAATGATGCCAAATTTCAATAGACAGTGATGCGTCACAAAATATCCACATGGCAATTAAAACGTTTAGATAGGAACTTAATAGTGTTCAGTATTCGAATGATCCACCCAAATTATGTGATCTTAATAAAATTAAGAAATTAGGAAAGAAAAGATAAATTTCACTTGGTATCTAAGACAGGCGTCGTTTGGAATATTCAATAGAAATAAAAATGTTTTCATTTCCATCATGTCATTAAATTACAGGCAATGGTCTCTTCTGTCAGAGAAAAAGACAGAATGACCTCAGGTTAGATAAGATTCACACCTTTTAGAGTAACTTGCATATTTTGCTAATACTAACAAATATTACTGATTTAAAATACCTTGAGAAAATATACATAGATCAATGAAGTTAAACCCAGGTTTATTAAAAGAAGACTTATTTGAAGTATTCTGATTTTCTCCATGCGTAACTCAAATACGAAAGCGTTTCTCTTAGTAAATTCTATGCAAAGGTATCCACTCGTAGCAATTCTCGCATACGTTAGTTATTAGAGAGTTAGCCATGCATGGTATCAATAATCAATCCATATTCAGAAATATATTTTACAAGAGAACTTACAAGAGATTCATGAGGAAAAATTACTCTGATTGTGATTATTTGAATGTTCAGCTGAAACCTTGAAAGACTAACCCGAACATTGTTTTTCCTCATAGTTATGAACGGTATTAACTTTCTTTTTCAACTTTTTAGGAATTCCTCATGGGCTCCATGACAACGCTTTAGGCCGTTTGCTACTTTTATTTTCATATTCGCAGGTCAACTGATTAAAATAAGAAATAATATTATAAATTTGTAGCGACGTTTTTTGAGGTTTGTTTTATTCTTTGTTTTGAATTAACCTGTCCTACTAAATGCAATAGAAAGTTTAATTTGGCTTTTTTAAGTTTGTTAGTTTAATTTAGTAACTACACTGCATATAAAATATCACAAGGATATCACATAGAATTAGATAAAATATCACGTAGGTTATAAAATATCACACGTTACAAAACAGAATTCCATTTTTGTTAAATAAATTATAAAGTATGTGAACTATAAAATTGTTCTAGTCTATTTTACGAAATCGTGAGTTTCATTGTGTTGTGAAACTTTTCACGAAATAAAATGCATATGTTCCAAGCCAAGGACACCTATAGATCCCAACAGAATGCGCTCTAAAAGTCTTTATTTAATGAAATTTACAGGAAATATTTCAAAGCAGATTTTAGAGTATGTTAGAAGTTTTCAGAATATAGAACTTTAAAGTTTAACTCTGTTGGCTATATTCCACTGTTAAACACTATGTAAACGTTAAGCGACTTATCGTGAAGTCCAAAATACTACTAAGACTTGAGAAGAGTGTAATGCCCTCGCTAGGATTAATTAAAATTAAAACAGATGAACAGAAGGCACTCCTGATGCCTGCAACTCCGCCCGCGTTTATGGCTAGACATTATAGTAGTAAGTCAAACGTAAAACTTAAATGAATAGCCAAAGGCTACACAGAGTAATTTAACGCGAAGTTGGCTCAGAAATTTACTAGCGGGGATTTTAACTATCGGCAATTATAATGCAAGGATGAAGACAGTAACTCTTACCTAGAATAGCAAACCTAGTAACGTGGCAGAACCCGCTCTGTCTCTCAAAACCTCACTTAAATATACTCCAACTAATTTACATCCTGGCAGGAAACGGGAAGAGAGAAGTGATAATACAGATTCAAAACATAAAATAACTCTTTATTTAAAGGAAACTCACAAATTGAAATTAAAGGAAACTCACGAAACAAAACGTGAGAAATGTGCAATACCCTCGCCAGGATTCGAACTTCAGATCGTTCGCTTGCTAGCTGGATGTTCTATCCAATTACGCTATGAAGACATGCGGCAAGGAGTGAGCAAATACCTCTCCCTTTCTCTCTTTCTACTTAAAACGCAAATGAGGAGGAAGGACACAATCGCCAAAGCCTGGTGGTTATGTAATATCGTCCACCATATTTTAGTTTTAGTTTAGTCACTTTTCGCGACCATTAGTCATTATATTTCGGAGGAGGAGCGTAAAAAATAAGCAAGGCCTTCACCAGTATTCGAACTGCAGACCTTCTGGGTTCTAGCCAGACATGCTTACAAATTAGGCAAGCGGGAAGAGGCAAGCGGGAAAAAGGCAAGCGGGAAGAGGAAGAAATTACCTTGCAAGATTTTTATAAAAATATCTTCATTTACATGTAATTTTGGAACATGAACTTGTGTAAATTACTCACTCTGCAAATAATTTATTCTCAATTTGATATTAATAACTTGAAAACTTCTGCTTCATTATAATATAGTGATTTGTTATAAATAAAAAGCTTTTTAAAAGCAAAAATATAATTGTACGATACTCATACAAAGTTCCCTGAAAATTTGATAAACTGTCTAAATAAAATACTTAACATTATATAGTACTAAGCATAGACCTGTAAGCGAGTTTTGAAATTAAAGAGTCTGAGTAATCTACTCCCTTATGGCTTCAATTTTAAATGCACATATGTATGATTTTGAATGTAGTCTTACTTATCTCATTTTCGAATCTCTGTCAATGATACATCACTTGATTTTCTCGTATATTTAATGGGAGAACAAAGTCTGGGGTACTTTATGCGAAAGGGATTACTTTTTTGTTTCTTGCAATAGAGAGAAAAATTTAAAGTTTTCAAATTGACAATAAAGCATTTTTATGGTTTATGTACGGTAGGTAGTATCTGTTCCTTCACTTATGATTCTATACTCCTAGTTTTTGGTTTGACGTAAGTAAAATCATTACTATGTTATAAGAGCTGCCCATCTGTTTTACCTCTTTGATAAAACTTAAATATTTTATCACACTCAAGTACGCTGATAAAGTTTCTTTTAAACCGTCAATCATATATGACAAATACAAAGCAGAAAACATTTTACTTTCTGCATCATTATAGTTTTGGAGTTTTAGACAATTGTTTAGACTTGTAAGGAAGCATTTTGGGAGGCATTTTTCGGAATCCAAATTTTCACTTAAATGAACTAAATCGAAAGAAATGAAAATTATCGAAAGTAATTCAAACCTTTCCTTAAACAGGTATACTAGTGTCATGAACCTCAAGTATATTAAAAATTTTCATAAATGCAATTTGCTGCTTTTCAAGATCATAGAAAAACATGCTATGAAGGAGCAAGGTAAACCTAAAACTCATGCATGAAATTTAACTTTAGCATTATTTTAGTATATAAACTATTGCTGTTTACTAAATACAGATGATTTTAGAAAAGTACAACCTGATGACTCCTAATGTCTGCATTACGGTGGAAGTGAGAATGGCAAGCGAAGTTTAATCAGGTATGGAAGGATATGTATAAATCTTTTAGACGAGACACCGTCCCAGTACCTAAATGCAGATAACTGCCTTACGATACAATTTTGAAGTAAAAGATGAGACCAAAATGGGTTTTCGTCAATAAAGAGCAGCAGGGAGCTGACAGGGTGAACGTACTTGGGATTCTTATGACTGAGCTGAATGCATAGAGAAGGAAAGAATAGCCCAAGACCGTTTATTGAAGTCAAATATGGCTTTATATACATTAATATGATGTCGACAGGCTTATGGAATAGCGACATGCTGGGATTTCCAGCTGGTATGAACGCATGGTTGCCGCATAACATACAGGGAACAAAAATTCCATTGTGTGCCATCCCCGTAGTATGTTATCGAAGAAGTAAGCAGACTCAAAAAGATTTCTGATTTATAAAGCACTGTGTAGCTATTTTAAAGATGCTTAAGAAGGAATTTACAAGCATGTAACTTTTGTAGCAGAAAATGTTGCGAAATATTTATTTCTCGGAAGAATTTAGTTTCATTGCTACACCTGTATTCCTTACTCTGAAAGATATTTTCTATAACAAATAGCAAATGCAAGTTGACTGCAAGTTGACTACCTAGTCAAATGCAAGTTGACTACCTACAGATGATTGAAATGTAATTTTTCTCCACGGAAATTAATAGATTTGATTAAACAAGAAGTATATGCATTGTGTGAAAATAGTAATTCTCCTTAAGGTCTTCACAACATCTGAATATAAATATTTTTATGGCAATCACTGATCATATGTGAAGAGCATTTATAGTTTTATTATGCGCCCAAAATAGTATATTATTTTAATATTTTTTAGTTCAAACCAATTGAAAGGAATTGTGGATTCCAGAATTAATTACTTACATCTACATTTTAAATGGGATGCTTAAATCACATTAATTAAATCTTATTAATTAATTAACAAATTAATATATTAATTGATAATTTAAATGGGATTATAAATGCCATTAAAAAGTTCATTTCTTTTGTCTGTTGGAGTTCAGTAAAGCACAGGGATTCTGCAGCTCACTTTTATCAATTCAGATGTGTCACTCTTAAGAGGACAAAAGAAATGTGTCTCAGATATAGATTAAATGAGTGATATTAAATGCAGTCGCAGTCAGAAATATGAAGAGAAAAGAAATAAATTTTGTTAATAGCCGTGGTCATAAATTTATACGTTAATTATAAAAGAACTAATATGTTTGACAAAATGAGAAAACTGACTGATGGTATTTTACCCTGACACAAGAGAAAACGTCGTTTCTCTGAATATATACTGAGTTTGTCCTCACAGACCTAGTGAATTATGCAAGTGAACAAATGCAAGTTGAATTATGACATTTATGAAAGCTCAAACTCGGATACAACTCTTACGACGAAGTACATATGATTATGAGAGTTTTAAAATTCTCTGTATACCTGTAAATGTGTGATGTAATCACACAAATTCTTCGCATTTCTCCACGTCTAAAATTTCACTTCCGAAATTCAAAGGGAATTTTGTCAGTTATTCCTTTTCCAAATAAAACAACGCAGGGAAGCAAAATAAAGTGTATTGATATTAGTACACTTACGGATTGGGACTTAAATCACAAACGAGGGAGTTTAAATAACTATGCAAGTAATGTTTAGATTAATAAACCTTCAGCTGCAGTAAAAAAACCGTCTTAACTGGGGTATTACCAGGTATGACGTCCGCAGTTAATCCAAGTTAATACATATACTGGAATTATATTATAATTAACAGAAAAAAATATGAACAGTGTTTCCTGTATTTCTATGCAGTTAAATCTGTAGAATAAGTTCATATGATTATGTAATTAAATCATAACTCAGAACAAGAACACACTTGGAAAGCAGAAACAATGTTTTTGCTTGTATTACTCTTGCATTTTGATAGAAGTCAGTGGGAAACAAAAAATTAATGGCTGTACACTTAATTTATTTTCATGATTTAACTATTTAATTTTGACAATTTAACTGTTTTCATGCATTATAGATTGTATACAATTAAATTACATATTGTTGTGGATAAAAACAGTTCCTAGATACTGTGACATCATATGTTATGCATTGTTTCCCTTTTGTATGTTTCACTTTGAATATCTTACATAATTCTGATGGTTTGTGAAAATAGAATTTTCATAGTTTCACAGCACAAATCTTAAATGTTTAATAAAACAAGGCCCGGTCAAGCGGGAGTTGACTGTGAATATATGGAAACTACTAAAATGAAATATTTACTGCCAAATACATACTATTAGAATTCATGTGAAATATAAAATTTAAGTAATGAATTAAAACGTTTTAATACTTCAAGAACGCGTATAGTACTTTGTTTCTGCCATTTGGATGCAAATTAAATTTTCTTCAAACAATTTTACATGCATTCCCTTACTGAAGAACAAGAAGGTGAATTCACTTTATAAGGTTCTTCTCCCGCCTTCTTAGCATGCCTTCGCAGTGTAGTGGTCAGCACGCTGGACGAGTATTCCAGAGGTTGGTGGTTCGATTCCCGGTGAAGGCGTTGCTAATTTGTCACCTCTTCGGCTTCGAAAAAAACCTAATGTCTCTACAGTGGCGCCCGAACTAAAAGGGTGGTGGATGATGATGCTCCACGCCCAGGATTTAGGGACTGGGTACCCTGAATACCCCAGTCGCCTTTTAAAAGGGGGAGTAAATAAGATATTTCTCCCGCCTTCCTAGCATGCGTTCGTGGTGTGGTGGTCTGCATGCTGGCATTTCCAGAGGTTTGTGGTTCGATTTCCAAGGGCGTTGCTCATTTTTCATCTTTCATACTTTCAAAAAATGCCTAATATCTCTACAAGTTATCTAACCAATAGAATTTTGATATTAAATTGTCTGCCACATAACTGTAATAGACTGAGGCTCAGATATCAAGTTCCCTTTCACCGTTATTGTTTACTTGATTTTTAAGCATGTGTGCATGTGCTCAGAGGCTTGTAGTCCCATCTGTTAAAATAACAGATCCATGGATGAAGATTATATCATTGGTTTATCATGGTTTTCTCCATGAAATGTTATGTTCCAGACTTATTCTTCGCCGGAACTTGTTTAGAATAACAAGTTCAACACGATCTCCTATCAATGATTAGAGTGAAATTAAATAAAACAATGAAAATATACCTCTTTGGGTGAAGTCAGAACTTTAATCTTTCTACCTGTCTTCGTCTGCCTCCGGCCTGTATTTTTTACTTCCTCTCAGAGCTATAAGAATAACTAATATTTTTGAGTTAGAAGTTTTTATTGATATAAAACTATAAAAAAGAACCCGCGATTTATAATGTTTATTTAAGTATGTAATATTTTAAATTTTGAATTCATTAGTTTAAATTTTCCTAGTTATACACAAATACTAAATTGTTTCAAAATTCTGACTGATAATTTTAACAACTTACAGCATCCTTCCTAGAGTAATAGAATAAGGGAATATATAAAGATTGTATGATTAGGGTGCAAAGACCTACAACGCTCTACGTAAATATGTGTTTTGATCACCTGAGCTCTTTCAAATTCAGTGACAATTTAGAACATAAAAATAGGTTCATCTTCTTAGAGAAAATTTAAAAGGTATTGAAAGCAGCACTGATTTAAATATCAGCTTTATTTTAAAAAATGTTATTAACTTATGTAAATTAACTTATGTAAAATAATAATAAAAAAACTTCAGAAATAATAGGTGGTTAATAAAATGTAATATTTATTAGCTAAAATATTTATTCTGCAGAGATTTCTTGTACCTAATTTTCATTAGCATAATAGGGTACATGTCACATGCGATGCCTGTTCATGATATTCGTTGTGTCGAAATCAAAAAATCAATGCTTCTTAGTACGTCTCAGTATTGAAAAAAAAGTGGCTCCAAAAATACCTATGGTTGTTGTAATTAATTTATTTTACAAATACTAATCAAATGCAACATAAAGAGTGGACTCAATAAGTTTTCTGATGGACATTCACAGATGTTCGATACAAGTGCCCTTCATGCTATGACACACGTCTGCACGAAAGTTTAATTTTTATCATATCTTGGCAGTGCACATTAATCAAATGAGTCGACCGCGTTTCTCCTTCCTAATCTAACTTCTGCCAAGTCTTGTGGAAGTGGGGACATGAAGTGGGAGAAGTAGAGGGAAGTAGGTGATGTCTTTCACATACCCCGAATGACTTGAGCGACAAAAAAGTCAATGATAGTCAATTCGAATCAGCGCAGCTACCTCAACGTTCTGGAAGTTGCTGGTTGAGATAATTGCTAACGTGTTGGGGCAGCGTATTACTGAAAAAAACCAGTTACCTTTTCTTTCAGTTGAGACAACAACCACTCGGACAACATTGCCTTGCTAATTGAAACCCAGTGAAAGGGAACTCGAAAAGGAATAAAGGTCAAAACACTCTGAGCTTAGTTATGATGCAGAAACGCTTTACCAACAGTGAGTTATATTCTAGTCTATCATGTGCATTTTTTTTGTACTTCCAAATTTCAAATTACGCCTGCTCACTTTGCCACATGGGGCGAACGTGGCTTTGTTAATGAACATGTATCTGTCTGCAAACGCATCCCCTTTTTTGCTTGCTTGGAAATTCATGTAGATTTCTCTCGTTTTATTGTTGGTAGATTTTATTTTCTGTACCGTATGAACTTCTTAATTGTTGAACTGCACATGCTTGCATAACATACTCCGCACTGTTTCTTGAGGCACGCAGAAGTTGCCTGATAGCAAAATGCGTTAATTGCCGGGGATTTGTAGGTATGCCGCACGTACGTTTTTCCTTATTTCCTAATTGTTTTGTGCTTTTTTATTGCATAATCAGCCTGCCTTCTCAAATTACTTTAAGTATCTTGTAATGTTGTGCCTGAGAAGAGTGTTTTTAGTTATGCGGAAATGCCTCTCAGCAGTGGTTACCAATGAAGGTTTTGCTTATTCTTATACACAGTAAGCTTTTCATTTATTTTCTCTGATTCCGATATTTGTAATATCAGTGCTTCTGGATAATATTTCGGAAGTGACTAGTTTTCCAGTGTTCTCAATTAATATTTGGGTAGTTAAACTTTCATATTTTACATATTTGTGAAATAAATTCCTTACAATAGTTACTGATGTGCTCTATTTTGTAACCATTCATTTTGATCTACACTGTAATTTCCTGGACGACAAAGTCATGCCATGTCATTCAGGCGCAAGTAATAAACATAGTACTTAAGTCTAAATCTGTTTTATGATTGCATAAAATGCACGCCAAGATCAAAGAGATGCTGTCATTTGTATGCAAAATGAGCCTTCAATGAATAAAAAAAAACAATCTGAGCTTAATTAACTTCTTGCGCATCATGGTTTTATTTAATTGAACTTTGATTGAACTATGTTGGATTAACTACATAGCACTGAAGAATTACTGCTATGAAGAAAGGCAAGTTTCATGGAGGACCTTTCAAGGAAACAAGATTTGTTCTAACATTATATGGAGTGATTAAATTATTATTCTATGCAGTAAATTTTATTTCATCTGAAATTGAATTATAATCCAAGCTTTGGTAATGTAGAGATTTATTTGTCTACTATCATGCCACGTTTTCTTATGTTGGTAAATAAAGTCATTTAAGATAGAAAATTAGTAATAGTAATATGATGGTTTTATGAGAATTCCAATGCGTTATTTCACGGTGGTATTTTTATTGGTTTATGAGTAACAAATATTTTAATTTATTTTTCCTAACAAAGTTGTACTTTGTAAACTCTGTATTGAGAATTAACTATTAAAATCAGAATCTTTTTGCACACAAACAATTAACACACAACACACAAATTATTTAGTTGAATAGCAACGATGAAACTAGTCGTGATTAATATCTTTCAAACTTTCAAATTCACGTAAACAATTATTCTAAAAAAAGAGGGCGGGCATCTGAAAGTAAGAACTGAGAGTCTGAAAAAAGTGCAGCTGGTTATGCTATGCGAAATAGAATCTACTACGACAACATTAATTCACAAAATGTAATTGTTTTACATGTGTACCGCTCTACTGAAGAAAACTATATAAAAAAAAAGAACCCAGCAGAAAGGCAATACCAAATCGTTTGAATGGTGCAGCTGATTAGATGAGACCTTTCGAGAAGCGCCTGCTTAAAATCATTTATCATAAATAGGGAGACACCATTTCACGACGAGCTCGTCAATATGCTTGAGCAATGGCTTATAAAAGATTGTGGGAGTTATGAAAGATTGATCTAACTAGTGAAGGCAGGGTGGTCTTAAGCAAACGCGATAGGAAAATTTCACATCTGAATGATGACTGCCTTCATGACTAGGTTAGGGTTTATTTTCTTAAATATGTATAATAATATTAAAGGTGCTTATCCGATGCAGTGCGGTAGTAGCGGAATTAGCGCCAACAACATTTGGAGAGCGTAATGGATATAATGATCTATGAGCGTCATATTCACGTGATGAGTGGTGTCATGAATATCATTAACGACTGAGAAGTCAGTATCGAAATTATAGTGTTTAAAAGCCGGTCACCGACAAGGTTAATAAATGCTTCTGAGAAATCTGACATGGGCCTTCGATAGATGCTTTGCGTACCTGTTTAAACCGGCTCATTAAAAGCAGTATGTTTCTACACAGATTAAAATAACCATAAATACTTAAGGTTAAAAATGATATGACCATTTTCATAATAATCAGTGAAATGCTGCACTTCGAGCTTTTTATTACCAGATAGTATGTTTACTAGACTTTGAAATGGAAGGTGAGAGCTTTAATATTAACTTTTGAAACTTCTGATGAAACGTTCAAAATTGTTTAAGCACTCGGAAACAGCAAACTTTAATATGCTTCAAAATTGGTTAAATTTTAAGATTTTGAAGTAGGAAATTCATATTTCTTTGAAATTTCACGAGTATTACTCAGATTAAGCATGTGACATGTATATTTAGGATTTTTTGTTAATAATACTTATTTTAGTAATAATGGGATGAATAAATTTTTTAACATTTTATTAATTACTTTTCAATGAATTAAATGGATTTATGTATTATGATAGAAGTACAGAACTTGACCGCTATTAACAAATACACACCATTTCTGCAGCTGCAGACTGAGTGTCTGAGAAGTATCTTCAGTTTTGTTTCTTAATAATGTTTATTTTAGTAATTATGAGATGAATACTTTTCGACTTTTTTCTTAACTACTTTCTGAGGAGTTAAGATGGATTTAAACATTATGATAGAGTTATTAACTTCACCGTTATTCACAAAACACAAATACATTCTACAGTTGCATGTGACATTTGTATTAGAAATAAGTAACTTTAAAACTATAAGGTTAAAATCATTTGGCTTAATATAAATATTAGTCTGATCTTCTAGAGTGCGAGAAGAATTTTCATCCCTTCATTAACAGTAAATACCGGTAAACTAAGTAAATACAACAGTAATATAAACTAAGGATTTATTTCGATTTCATTCAAAAGTACGAACTAAACTAATTAAAAAATTACTCCCACTTCTTATGGGATATACATACAACATGAATTAAATTTTGTACATATTAGAAATTTAATTTTAAATCCTTTTTTTAATGGCAAGCACTAGCCGTTTTTAGGCTTTCGCCACTACTAAGGCCAGAAAGGGGTGGTCATTTTATTATGGAGGTACCTAATAGGCCCGCACCTCCTATGAGGGGACCTATGATGTTACCTCCTATAAGGAGACAGACAGTTTACATCCCTGCATTCTCCGGGTTTTGAAGCCGGGCCCTTCGGCATCATAACCACTATACCATCTTGTAACTCGTTCGCAGTGATACCAAGGTTCAGTTCCGCCGGTGGTGGGCGCTAAAGCCGAGAGAATAACAGTTCCACTACAGACGTATGATGTAGCCAAATCTCTCTCACAAGTTATATTTTTACTGCTAGTTGAAACTCCTCTCAGTTACATATTCCGTAGTGGAATCATGAATACGTTGGTTCAAACAAAGAGAGCTAACTAAAAGATTTTTCCCTTTTATCAAAATGGCAGTGTCATGTCATCATTTTTTACAATTTATAAAATGACCCAATTACTTACTGGCCATGGAAACTTTGAAAGTTATCTAAGCAGATTTAAGTTGGATCCAGAGACTTTTCGTGATTGCATAGTAAATGACGAGAAAATATATAACATGTGCTTCTTCTGTGTTTGAAATTTGGCAGTGAAAAAGGATCTTAAAACCTGGAACTTAAAAATATTCATATTATAATTTTCATCAATTTATTTCCGAGAGAAGTGCCTCTGATTACTTTTTGTAAATTCATTGTAAATTATTGCAATTCTTTATAAGTTGTTTTTAAAATTTTCCTTTATTGTTTATTTTTCTGTATCGCGTTTCATATTTACTTCTATAAACCTGTAGAGACATTAGGACTTTTTGGAAGCATACAAGATGAAAAATGAGCAACTCCTTCGCCGGGACTTAAATCACGGGCCTCTCTAATACGCGCTGAGCGTGCTGATCACTACACTGCGAAGGCATGCTAAGAAGGCGGAAGAAATTCCTTATAAGCCCCGTGTGATACTTTGCGGTACATGGGGCATTATTTGCGTTTTTATTAAAAAAAAGTTATATATTCCAGGGAAGTAGACGAAATAGTAGGATTATGAGACATATTCCAGGGTACGAAACATGGTAATTGATATTTTAACCTTTAAAACGTGTCTCAGTTACTTTGCTTTTAATTTTACCTATCTGGCCTGTTAAAAGAATCCATAGCTGTAAAGCAGATAATATTATTATTCCATTTAATTACCTATGGCATATTGGTTTGTTTTGTCGGTTCATACCAGAATGAAAATTAGTTCAGATATTGTAGGCACGTGCTCTTTACTTTGAATTTAATACTTTCATTTTATCTGAATATTTTGTTTTGATTTTCGCGCTAGATTCGGAAACTTTATTATGTTATTAAATAGGCTATGTAACCATCAGGTTAACTAATAAATAAAAAGGTTTACTTTAAACTTTCTTGTGAGTTTGTATTTTTCTAGTTAGAAGTTATGATGGGACAATAAGTCATCTGACTGACTGTTCTAAAGCTAACATTTGGAGTAGAGTGAATTGGTGCATATTAACAATGTTATATCTATGAGTTTCTTGTTCGAGATCATTAGAAGGATGCTTTTTCACATTTAGCTGTCTGTTAGTAAGAGTCACGGCCATCGTTATTAAAGGGCGACTAGGGTTTCTATGGAACCCAGTCGCCACATCCTGGGTGTGGAGAATCATCATCTACCACCCTTTTAGTTCGGGCACCATTGTAGAAACATAAGGTATTTTTGGAAGCTGTCAAGATGAAAAATTAGCAACACCTTCGCCGGGAGTCGAACTACGGACCTCTGGAATACGAACCCGGCGTGCTGACCACTACACCACGAAGGCATGCCAAGAAAGCGGGAGAAATGCCTTATAATCATTTCGTTAGTATGGTATGAAATTTTCAGGTCTTGTTCGTCTTCCTACTATTTTATTTTGCCTGTTTGCATGATTATTTTGTGTTTTATTTGTTTGTTTTTTAAAGTGCGAGTATCTGAAAAGTCGCGCCTTACTGGTAACTTAATAAACTGATGCAAATTGTTCTTAAAAATATGTATTGTTTACTACTGCTATTTATAAAAACATTTTTATATTTTAAAAAGTATATATAGTTAGCATTATTTACGTAAGCGAACTATTTTTGAAAAAAATTCCTCAAAGATTTCTAAATGGATTTTATAAACGATCTCGACGATACAGAAGAGCTTGAAAATTGTTGGTATTCAACAGAAAATGTCCTTTTCTGTCAGGATGTTTCAGTTATGCACAGTACAGATTAACATAAAAAATACCATGGATACATTATACATGCAGCTGCTCAAAATGTGTAGTGTGTCTCGTATACACGCGAAACATTTGCATCCAATGTAATCTTCATTTAACTTTTGGAATAGTTTGAAGTTAGGTTTAGTTAGTTTGATATTTGAAGAATGCAAACAGAAGAGCTATGTGCCGAAGGTAGGATGCCTTAATGCAAGACACTCTAGGTAAAACTGGCACGCATTTACGTTACACATGGAGAAAACTACGAAAACCAACCATGTAGCCATCCCGTTTGCATGGGAACCGCTGGAAACCCAGGTGGAGTTTCCAGTATTCAGCGGTTTTAAACTTTCGGCTACGAGTAGAGCTGGAATAGTCTGAGACTACAGTAATTTTGATTTGTAAACCTCAAATTAAAACTTTTGATGAGAGATAGTCTTGAATATTTAAGTTACTAAAACACAACTTCTAATGTAATGATCTAAAATGTTTTCAAATACAAAGTTGTTGCGTAATGCAGCTTTTACGTATAAAGAAAATATTATTATTATTTGTTACCTAAACTTCGAGGGTTTACATTATGCGTTTTTGAGCTAACATTCACCAAAACAGAAGACACCTTTTATAAGACCACTTCTATTGAATGACACCTTGCAATTTCGCTTCTTCAGTTATGGGTTAGGTATGTTTATTTAACGCTGCCTCATTTAAAATTTGCGCCCGAAATTTGAGCACACTTTGAAAGCTAAGAAATTGTACACTTATAGTGAAAATTATCTTTTCTTTTTTTCAGCTGCAAAGAATTGATCTGGAAATTCCAATCTGCTAAACCCTTTTCTTTTCTAAACGTTTGTGCGTGCGCTCCTAATTCATACTTTACTAGTCCAATAAAAGACCATTTACTCAGTGTTGTTCAAAAATGTTTCGAAGGACAAATAATTCGGTTTTGGAAGGCTTATCAACTCCAACAGCAGTGCTCGTGAGATTAGAGGTGGCAGTCTACCACTTGATTTAAAAATTGTTTTCTTCTGCAGTTGGAAGTAATTCCAACGAAAGAACAATCCGATATTCGATCCCGAGTTTCCTCCTTTCCTTATCTTTTTCAGACTGAGAGATTTCTCTCCACTGTGTTTCTTATTTCTTTTTCTTTTTGACAGCTCGAGGTTTGAATGGAGGTTTTCACGTGGTCCTCTTAGGAAAAAAAATTCTAAGAAAGATATCTGACGTGAAATCGATACAAAAAAGGAAGAGGGAGGGATGTAAAAAAAGGAAGTGAGATTTGGGTCTATTTCGGATGGGTGTAAGTCCCCCAGATTTCCCTAGTGCCATAAAGCTGCTAGTGAAACTATATTTTCGATGCGTATATAAATTCGGTTTCGTGTGTCTTACATTCTACTGAGCTCCCAGCGCACACTTACTCATGCGAGATGAAATTTGTGATGCCATAATTTATTTGGGATATAAAGCAATTCTATGAAACATACAAAATAAATATAAGCAGCCAAAGCATTCACATACATACATACACACACGCACCCACATACACATTTCCTTTCTTTTTCTATTATCCTGTACGAACATCTGTTCGTATATATATATATATATTATTTTTAATTTAGCAAATATTCTCTAGTTGTAAAAAGCAAATTTAAAGGTAATTAAATTTTAAATGAAATTGAATTACAAATAAATGATTTTTATAGAGTATATTATGATTTTTATACAATATATTATTTTTTATTTGTACCTGTCTTCCTGTTAGATAAGTTGCTACTTTTCGTTGATATACTTTCTGTATATTTTTATTTTATTATATATATCTCTCTCTATATATAAACAATATTTTATGAATTCCAATTTAAGGTTTTAAATTATTAATGCCTCGCAGCATGCTGCGAAATTAAACAAATAATCACGAGACAATAATTAAATCAGAAAAGGAATCAACAGTCTAACAGGAATTTTTTTTAATATATGAAAGGAACTTTTTTTTATGCTTGTATTTCGTGTTAAACTGTTGCAGTAAACAACGCAGTAAAATAATATTAGAATACCCTTGGCAAATAAAGAAATCAATTATCTATATTGTAAAATCAATATTATCAATATTATCTATATACAACAAACAATGGCGCAATCTGAAGAGTACAGAATGAAAAAACAATCAGTTAAAAAAATAATAAAAATAAGCAATAATACGCAATTAAACAGAGAGAAACGAAGTTCATGTCACAAAAATGCGAGAGGGTTTGAGGTTAGAGCATATTTTAAAGTGCGCACAATGCTCTTGCATCAAGTAATACATAGCAAAATAAAACAAAATACTAAAATGCAAAAAAAAAAAAATTGATTGAGCTGGAATGGGTTGGCTTATTTGACTATGGTAAGGCACTCAAGGGCTATCTGCCTAAGGGGAGGGATATGTTCGTGGACGACTTTCTAAGGAAAACAGGCTTGCATCCATGTTACAAGAAACGACGAAAATGCCCATGCAGCCAGCCTGTTCGCAGTGATTCGAAAACCGGACCGAACTACCAGTTGTTAGCGACTTTACCGCTCAGTCGTTGATGGCCAGAACTTGAATGAAGTTAGGAACATTAAAAAAAAAAACCAAATTAATCGAAATGAAAGTTTAAGCCTACAGTGAATTATATTAATTAGGTCTAACTCTATTATGCATATTAAAAGAATTAAATAATAAATAATATTTTTGAATATTTTTAAAATGAAATAAATTATTCATGGTTAACATATGAAGTTAATGAGGTTAACATATAGCATATAACATACAATCATATGTTATATACAAACATAACATATAATAAAGATATATTACAGTGAGTTAAAATTTATTAGGCCCATTAAAGTAAAGTTGTTCTGGGCCCATTAATATAAAAAATAATAATTGTTTTTCAAAATGTTGACTAAAATATTAATTCTAAAATAGATGCAGAATGACTGTAAAAAGATTTAGGGCAATACAGAGTACTATAACATGCAGTATAACACAAAGTCCTTGCTAAATTACAAAGAACCGGGTAAACTGAACCACCTACAGCCTATACACATTCACAACTAAATTAAAACAAATGTATCGATAATGTACTTCTAAATTACACTAACAAGAAGAACCATGTTATCGCAGATTGTTACCAGGTTACAGCCGAAAACGTGGCGGCAAAAACATGGCGGATGGAAACGTCGTAGAGAAAGCAATGCAAGGCGAAACATATTATTACGAAATGTACAGGCACGGTAAGATAGCTTCTCCGCAAAGCAGTTTTAGGGTTGCCAGAAAATGGCACAAGAAGGCAGGGTTGCCACATTTGGCGAGAAATCGCCCACGTGGCGACATTTGACGATATACCATGGACTGTTGGAGAACCTTCTAGAACGAATTCTTACCGGTTTAGCCCAGAATGTTCTCGAACACAAGCCGAAAGCTGTATAAACCCTGCTGGTCCGCAGTCAGTTAAGTGTGCTTCATCGTCAGGTTAGTGTGTGTGCCTCGTCTAGCGAGCTGATAGTCAGTTATTGGGCGAGTGTCTCGAAGTCTAGCGCCGAGTTGGTCGTCTAGTGAGAGTCTTTTAGTGCATCGCCGAGTTTTGTCTTAGACTGTGCTGTCGAGAGCTATACTCTTGTGTATCGTCGAGTGCATCGCGAGTTGTAGCGTGGAGAGTCTCGAGAGTACATGGAGTTCCGAGAACAACCGAGCAGAGTCGAGAGCTGTATTCTAGTGCTTTGCCGTGAAGCTGTCTCCACTGTGATAGCCTGATAACCTGAAGGCTGTGTCGCTGATCGTGTCAGCGTGTTTATAACAGTTCAACGACTGTAAAAGTGACTTTGGAGCTGTCCTGATTAACATTGGCCAAATAAAAGTGTGTTTCGTTACTTCATCAAGTGTCGTCGTTATTCTATCCAAATCTACAAACTCCGTACGAACGTAAATGAAGAAAATAACGTAACAACTGGTGTCAGAAGAAAAGAAAAGCGTAACAATATAAACAAATAAAGCGTTTCAAAAACTTCGCAGTTTAAAAACATCGTCGTTGAAAATATCGTGGTAAAAAATAAAGTTTTATCTCGATGTTTGTATCACGACGTTTTCACCTTGCGTTGTTTCCTCCTCTACGTTTTCTTCTGCGATGTTTCTGCCTCGAAGTTTTCGGCGGAAATCTTTTACCATAAATTGAATTTTATATAAACTAACTGTATAAGGTATTTCTCCCGCCTTCCTAGCGTGCCTTCGTGATGTAGTGGTTCTGCACGCTGGGCCGTTATTCCAGAGGTCTGTTGGTCGATTCCCGGCGAAAGCGATTGCTCATTTTTCATCTCTCCGGCTTTTCTAATGTACAACTGAAACACGATCATAAAAGATAAACGAAAAAATTATTAAATAAGTGACAAAGGGTAAACTAACATGAGTACAAAATTTATCTTTTCATTATTTTTCAAAGCGTAATTGAAGCTGGTAAAATAATAAAGTACACAAAATTATTCTTATTAAAAATTTGAAATATATAGTAATACTGGGGAAAACATTTATTGGGTATTTTAGATTTAAAATGCAGCCAATAAGTTTAACAAACCAATCTATTTTATTATAATCATCTGTGCAACTTAATTTAATTTTTAATTCCTGCATAATAATGCTGGAAGATACTGATCGATGAATACAAGGAAGAGAATTTTGATACTTATGTTAAGAAAATTTATAATATGATATTTTTATCGTATATACTGTGTTTTAGATATTACATGATTTCTATAATTATGATGGTTGACATATTTTAAGTTTAAATTATTAAGATAAAAGCTTTTAAAAATTCCTTATTTCAGGCTACAGCTTATATCTCTGCATAGATGATATCCTCTATATAATGAAATATTAATTTGCGTGGTGCATTGTATTTCACTTATACGTATATAAATCTTACTCTTATAGAGCAAAATATGTATTTGTAGTGTTGCAAAACGATTAATTTATTTTTAATGAAGTTTTAAAACATTCGGCATAGTTTTCTGGTATTACTGAGTCAGAGATTCTTTTATCATTATTAAACTCTATAATTTTTTATATATTACATCTGTGATAAATTTCAGTCATTACAGTCATTATATCGTTGATATCTATGGAGTTTTACAAATCTTCAAATGGAAAGTATAAATTAAAAAAAAATTCATACCATTTGTATTGTCTTGTACTTATTTACTGTTAAAAAGATTATGAATATTTTCTTCCTTAAAACTTTACTACAAATAAAATCCATAAATTTTAGACATTCTTAAGATCATATTAATATATTAATAAAGTTGAGCCCACAAGTTATGGCTTTAAAATTTGAAGCATATTTGAGAAAGTTTGGAATTAACTTGATAAGTGGCTACAAAATAATCTTGAAGCCTAGCAATTCAATCATACGTTTATAATTCTTCTCTACTTATTTTACTATGCATATCAGACTGCAACAGTAGCCTTCCTGTGCAACTGAAAGGTTCTGTGTTAAAATCTCAACTCGGTCCCACATTTTTACAACGGGGCGGTTAAAATAAGATTCGTAGAAGTTTTGGGGATCCCTATTCTTCAAGGAATACATATATTCACGGTTACATGTTCTCAATATCTCCATCTTATACTTCTTACGCTTTAGGTTCTCTGAGTACACTTTTTGAGGGCAGGAATAACCGTTTAAAAATATTTTATTCATTCCACCTTCCATCTTACTCTTGAAATTGAATTTCTCTATTTCTTTTCTTTTCTTGACTTTAATACGCAATAGATTTGATTTCAGCACTGAAGTCTAATTATAATATTCTCCTTCAAAAGCTGACGGCTTTCATCAAACTGCTTTGCTGTTTGTTACTTCAAGTGCGTACCTTTTGTTATCAAGATCGAAGGAAGCAAACTGCAGCTTTCTCTCCAAAGTCCTAATAACAAAAGCCTATCTGCAGCCAAGCGGTAAACGGCTGAACACTGGTAATTTGGTCCGGAGTTTGAATTCTGGCGACCGGGCTGGCTGCATGGATGCTTTCGTGGTTTTCTCCATGTTTAGTGTACGAGCCAATTTCTTCTAGAAAGTCCTCGACGGAGTAATCCCTTCCCTTAGACAGATAGCCCTAAAATGCTTTGCCAAAATTATGTAAACCAAACCAAACTTAACAACGAAAGTAAATGAACCAAGCAAATAAATCCTCAGTTCTCTTGTCGATTAGCCTCTAATACTGTATTTTTCTAGTAAGATGGAATGCTTCTATCACTTGCTGTGCTCTATCAAACGCGGATTAAATACAGCAAAGGATAACTCCTTATTTTATCTATTTTACATGTACTTTTGGAGTGTGTTCCGCTGGATACGGAATATAGCTGATTTAAAAAATAAGTTGTTATAAATTTAAATTTAGGAGAGGGAACAAAATTGCTTTAGATTTGAACTTAATATTTTAGCCCAATTTTCTGTTACAAGTCGATTGTAGGATAATTTGTTTCTGCTTGTTTCAGGGCCAGTTCCAGTTTATTTTTTCCCTTACCAATTTTGATATATATGATAGCAAAGAAATTTAGATCTTACAGTGTAAAAAGTAAAAACAATTAAAATATTTAAAATATATAGTACGTTTTCGCACAGTTAAAGAGTAAAATACACAGTCATCACTGTAATCTGTAGGTTACGACAAAATTTCATCACCACCATCCAATTTCATATTTTGAATACAGATGATAACGTATAAAAGAAGTCGAGTTTTAAATTTTAAAATCGATGAAACACACAATATTAAAAATGAGTTTACTTTATCACAGAGTATAAAATAACATTTCTCGCAAAATATTATTAAGAAGTAAGGGTAAAATAACTTTCAAAGCGATTAATTGTTTTCTTTGGTGATTCTGCATTGTTTTAGTGCAGAGTACTTTATATATCGTATCTTAATCGTTTGATGGTCATCAGCGAACTCAGCTCGCATTTCAGTTACGCTCTGCATTACAAATTTACGATTGACAGATATCTCTCGCATTTGGGAAGAAAGAACTGCTTAATCTCGCAACCGCCGAAGGCTTAAAGAATGTGGGAATCAGAAAGAAGAAATAAAAGATCTTATACAAATCAATGTAGTCTTGAGGTTTTGATTTTTCTTACAATTGACAGTATTTTATTTCTAATTGTAAATAAAAAGAATAAAGTTAATTTTTTTGAGTAAGATATCAAAATTCTCAATATGAATATGATGAAAATTATTACATTTTTCCTTTTAAGAGAAACATTTATTCATTATATATGTTCAGGACTTACAGAATTTTCATTGTGTTCCCTGCGGTCGTTGATTTTCTTTTTCGTCTTTGTTCGTTGAAGTTCACCTTCTGTTAGTTAAATCAGTTTCTGACTTGAAAAGGAATTTGCGTCAGGGCGGATTATTAAAAAATAAAAATCTCACCATACTATGCAAAGACATCCCTTTCCTAATTAACACGTTGTGAAGATATTTTTGAAAGACGTTAGCTGCCTCTTGTTGACATAGCAACTTGGGAATGTCTTCGATTGAAGTTAAAAGACGTCGTTGAAGCTAATAAGGGACGATTATTCAAACGACTTCCTTCTTTAAGCAAACACAGAATTCTGCACCAAAGTCTTCCTGTTTCGAAAATCTGCATAAACACACATATCGTTTTTGCCGTTAACATAATAAATAACCGCTACAAAAATTTAATGCTTTGGGATATTGATGGTGTTTGTGGCAAGGTATTGTCCCATGAAAAATGACCCTTTTCCTGGTGTTTAATCTGATTTCATCTCAGTTTATTTCACTTTTCTCCAATATATGTACCGCACTTTGCAAATAACTTCAAACATTTATTAAGCATATGTTGTGAAGCAGTTTCGAAGCGGAAAACCTTAAGTAGATTAATATGCCATTCTGCGAGCGAAGATTTTATAATTGTCAAATATTACTGATAAAAACGGTAACTTCTGAAAACTGATATATAATAAGGCGTATTGAAAGAAAACAAAACATTTTAAGTTGAGATATAAAAAGTTCTTCTTAGTAACTGATAAGAACTTATTAATAAAATTTGAAAAAATTGCAAACAATTGTTTAGTGATGAAATTTATAATTTCTGGATAATTAAAAAATATTGTTGCAGATTTCTCCTTTAAGTTTTACAAAAGAAAACTGAAATCACATTAAGGCCCATCTGAGTGGAAAAGTCACTATACACTGTCAGCTCGGTCCGGGGTTCGAATCCCGGGGAACGGGTTGGTTGCATGTTTTTTTTTTTCTGTGTGTGTGTGTGGTTCTCCCAGTGTGTAATGTGTGTACGAGCCAGTTTTCCTTAAAACGGCCTCACAAAGGTAACCCTCCTCGCAGGCAGATAGCTCTGAAGTGTTTTGCCATAATTAAATAAATAAATAAATAAGAAATCATACCGTTTTCGCTAAAAATTAATCCCTCCCTCATAAATAGTTTGTTTTTAGTTATGTTTTCGGCGAAATAATTGATCTAACAACATATTGTTCGGGAAGTTTTATTTTCCACGTCTATTGTAAATAGGAATTAAATCCTCATAGAAAGTTTTTAATAGAGGCATCTTTCTTAAAGTAGAGAACTCTCGTTTCTTCGCTGTAGTCAGTAACCGAAGAATTATGTAAAATTACCTAGAAATAGGAAAGAATGCGTGTATTAATTTCTTGATATTAAACAGGCACACATTTTTACCTACATGAACAACATTTCAAAATAAAGCATGACTGTGATACGAGAACAGCTTTATATCAAAAATAAAAGCACACTTTCATCACCTCGTGGTAAAAAACCCACTAAAGCTAAGCGTTTTCACTTGTTTGTACTCTCCACTGTGTATTGCAGCCTCTCTTACTATTTGTACGTTATTTTGAAAACCACATTGACTGTTCCTTAATGGGAAACATTAATTAAATACCAATATTTTACCAGTTAAAGGTTTTTATGGAAACTGTAACAAAATAATGAGAAGAATGAAATTTTTTGTAATATATTTTTACTATGGTAGGAAATTTTCGCCATGCGTTTCTCGAGTGAGCATTCATTATCTTATAAGTTAAAACATAAATTAATAAAAATAAATATAAAAATAGAGATTTATAAAATTAATAAAAAATTACCAAATTGATTAAAAAATTATAGGATACCAATTAAAAATATTAACCAGTACTGAGAGCCTCGAACACTTTTATTGCCTTTATCAGATCTATTAAATAATTCAGGAATGTATTTATTTTAAAAAATGGCGCAGAAAACGGATTAATAAAGAAAAGTTAACTTTCAATTTAAAAATTTCAGATTACAGTCCAACAACTCAAAATAGAGTTTATCATTAAAAATATTTTTAAAAATTAAAAAATTAAAAATTCTTATAAATGTTTCACGTTTCTATCATACAAAAATTTTCTGTTGTTGAGAATACTTGAAGCTAAACTTCACTATTGTATAAAATTAAAACTCACCTTAAAACAAAATTTCATATTTCAATAATATTTTATTATGATCATATTCAATAATTACATATTTCATAATTTCGTCTATTTCTGCACATCGCTTTTGAACATAAAAACTTTATAAGCGTAAACTTTGTACATTATTTTTTGAATAAAGTTATGAGAAATAACACGTATATGCTCGCAGGCTAAAAAATTTTATCGCCACTATTATGCTTTATTGTATGGATGCGAACAACAGCGCACAGAAAAAGGAGTGGTAAACATTTTGCAAATGGTAAATAAAGCGAAAATAATATGCCACATAACGATTATTGGAGATGCTAAGACAACCAGGATCAACGGTAATTTTTAAAAACCGCTGATTCTTTCTGCCTTAGCATCTCCAATAACTGGTAAATTATTATAATAATAGAAATGTATTATTTACCCTAGCTAGAGTATAAAATAACACTTATTTCTAAACGTATTAAGGAAGAATAAAATACCTCTGTAACACAGTTTGGTTAAGTGCTTTTACAGTATCGAATAAAAAAAAGAGATTCTATGCATCGTTAATAAGCCATAACCTACTCTCCTGTTTCGGGCCTTTATTCTATAATGGACTTTGCTTATTATTAACAGCAATATTTCCTCCTCGCCGTGCTAAAACCTAAATGTATATTCAGTATCACCAGCAGAAAGCACTTCTATATAAGCTTTATAACGATTTATGTTTCAATCAAAATGATAGACCTACCAGTAGGCTAGTGGATAAGGCCACTAACAGCGGAAATTTATTCCAGCTATATTTCTATATCTAATCTGACTGGCTGCAGGCGTGCTCTTGATTTTATCCATATATAACCTTAATATGACGCAGTTTCTCCTAGAAAAGTCTCCAAGTAGGCATCATTCTAAAGGCACACAATTCCGTAAGCTTTGCAATTATCAATTAATTGTCATTTACTCAAAGTAATAATTCGTGAAGAATGTAATGAATAGCGTTAATTTATTGAAACCGCTAAAACGCAAGCTATTTAGGAAAAAATAAAAAAATTTCTTCGAGAAAATACCTTTATTGATTAATTTATAAAGAAGTAGTATAACTAATTTTGACTTGTGAATACATAATAACGAACACTATTTATTTTTATACATTTACTTTCTTACTTGATAAAAAGTTATTTATCAAGTAAGATGTGATAAAATTATCTTCCCTAATAAGAACGTTTTTACTAAGAAAGTTGTTTAAACATTCTTCATCAGCAATATATTTTAAACTATTCTTCATCTTTATCTGATCTATTTAGTTTGGCAACCACCCTCTGAAAGATCTCAAATGAGATAACTGGCAATTGTTTAAACTTAGTGACGGAAGCTCAGAATTGACCTAAGAATGGCTTTCTGCTCCTGGTCCGTTATTTTAGAATTGGCCAATTATCCATGTTTTTATATTATCAACATGAATAACATTTTCTGCTGTTTTTTCGTGTTTATTTTGGAAAGGAATTTTTTCTTCTTATGTCTTCATTTGTCTAACGCGTTCCGTGATTTGCGCAAATGTTTTCAAGCCATTTTTAATTATTTTGCATTAATGCTTCTTATTTATGTTTATTTATTTCTTTAATTAATAACTGAAAGTAAAAGAATTTTTGAGAGAATCTATAAGAAAGTGTGGCACTCTCCCGAAGACGCTCTCGTGGAGTAAGTGGTAGCGTGTTCAACAAGCAGCTGGAAGATCCATAATTTGAATCCCAGCTAGGGGACAGTTAATATTTTGTGTGTCCTGATTACGGGAAGAAAACCCGATGTCTTTATAGTTGTGCCCGAACTAAATTGTGATGCACAATAATACGTCGCCCCTGAATTTAGTCGATTAGGTTTGGTATCCCTTGTCAGTCGTCTTTTAGAAGGAGGAGAATGTAATGAATTGCCTCATTCTCTCGTATATGCTATCATGATATAAGTTGCATCGGTTCCCAGACAAAAGTCCACTGGACGAAAGCGCACGCGACAAAAGCCCACAGAAAAAGCCCACTATGATAATTGCCCACTCGAAATATACCCACAGCGATGAAAGCGCACATTGATAAAAGCCCACGTTGATAAAAGCCCACATAGATATAAGTTCACGCTGAAAAAAGCCCATACTGATAAAAGTGCACATAATCAAAAGGGACTTATGGATTTTTATTACTATACCATGTATTTATAATTTTAATTATAATAAATGGAGTATTCAGATCTGAATTTTAATGTCTCAAATATACGTCTGTTTGTATTTTATCACTACTTTATTTATTTAATTTATTAGGTTGAAAGCAAACTTTCTACTCTCTGATTAAGTGATTAGCTATAAAGTTTCGATGATAAATCTGAAATTGTATTTTATTATTTATTTACTTATTTAACTTTGGCATGTGTATGTGAAAATGAAAAATATCATTGTGGAGTTTCTCACATGCTATTTTTAAGGTAATATGGCTGAGATTAAATATAATTATGTTTCATTATTAAAACTATTAACTTTTTAATTAAAAACACTTGAATTTTATTTTATTTCTTTTTAGTTTTTTCTTTAGTTGCTTTTAAGTTTAGGAATATTAAAACAGTTAAGCACAATGAAAACTTGGCTAAGAGAGGTTTTATTATTTACTTTAGACTGAGCTTATTATCAAAGTTTAAATACATTTATCATTGAAAATTTTTTTGAATGTAACAATCCTAATTTGGCAATTTTCCTGAGCTACTTTCTTTTAGATTTCTGAATAAATTAAAACTGTCAGCTGACGCCCTGTCAGAAAATGAATTCCAAATGTAACCTCTTAATCCTTCAATTACAGCAATTTGGAATAGTGTTTTTAATTTTCATTTTATTTATTTATTTTTTGGGGGGATGGAACAGCTCTTAGAAGTCAACATTCCTACAAATTTAAGTACAATCACCTCAAAATATAGTAATAAATATGAAGCATTTTATAAGAAATTAATTACAAAGAACTAATTTATATTTAGTGAAGATTACAAAAAACTATGCATATAATAACATCTAATAAAATTTTCTAACTACATAAATATATATTTATAGAGTCATCAGATTCAAAGTTCATCGTTTTTAGATTCTAAGTATACATATTATATAAATTCATCATTCATTAATAGTATAATGTATAGTAATAGAAAATTAATATTAGTGTTTCAAATTGTAATATTTTAATAATTTGTCTTGCATTTGCTGTATATTTGTTCAAGACTTAGGGATGAAAAATACGCAGGAAAGCAACTAATCTTATATAACAGCTCATTGTGAAAGAAAAATTACAGTGCTTTTAATTACAGTTATAGTGCTTTTAAATCTCCCTATTGTAAATAGCTGTTTTCTACTTGACATTAGATTAAATTAATTCCATTATCCATTAGAAAATAATTATAGTGAATTATATCTATTGACGACATTTTTAAGAGGTCGCCTTATGAAAGGGACCTGTATTTTTTGTGAACATAAACAAACATTCCGAGTGAATATCACGTTTCTAAGACCACCATATCTACAACCAAAATCCTTTAAAACCGTGAACGGTTGAGTTTATACAGGTCTCACTATATTTTTAATAAAACATGTACATTTTCGTTATACACTTGCTACATTTTGATTTTCTGTCAAAGCAGAGGAACACTGGTTCTATTTCTTTAGAAGTATGTGAAATTAAAAAAAATGGACACTATTTGACAAAAATGCAATTAAGATTCAAAAACACACCTCTTGAACATGTCTGAAATTCATTATTCTGTTCGGAATAAATTTATCTAAAGGTTAGATTAGATTATTTAATTACGGCAAAGCCTCAAGGTCTGTCTGCCTAAGGGGAGGGATGTCTTCGTGGAGGACTTTCTAAGGGAAACTGGCAAATATACACGTTACACATGGGGAAAACCACGAAAACACCCATGCAACCAGCCCGTTTGCGGGAATCGAACCTCGGACCGAACTACCAGTGTTCAGAGACTTTACCACTCGGCCGCTGGTGGGCCTGAAATTTATCTAAAAAAAAGGTTAATAAATATTAAAAACTCAAAGGCTAAGTCAGGTCAAAGTAGTAAGGGTCATTTCGTCTAAATATATCTTTTCTTAATCATAAAGTGACTTTTCGAACAGCGAATGAAACGGGAAAGACAGAATAAGTGCGAACGGCAGCGAACAAACGACACTATTTCGAACTCAGCATGAAAAGAGAACGGACGAAATGACACTAAGCCAAGGGAAGGCATGCCTTCGTAGAGGACGTTTTAAAGCCAACTCTCTCGTATGTATGTTACGCAAGTGGTAAACCACGAAAGTGCCCATGCAGTCAGCTTTTCCATCGGGATTTGAACCCCGGACCGAGCTACCAGGGTTCAGCGTTTTTACCGCTTGGACGCTGATGATGCCTACATGAAAAGCTTAAGAATTGGATGAATGACGTTTTCTTAATATATAGCTTTTATTCCATTTTTTATTAATTTTTATTCATCTAACTAATTATTTATTTTTTCGATATTTGAACTTTTTCTCAGATTTGTTTTCAAAGGAACAATATGTAGAAAGTTTTGCGAATCGAAAATAAATGATTAAATCTTAGATGAGATGCGTTCTACCAATCAAAAAAATGTTTTCACGTTTAGAATGTAATATATGTAAGTTGTTACGCATACTGCTTATCTCAAAAAATGCTCAAAATTTGTTTCTCTTTTGAAATCAATAGAAATTTTTTATGAAACTAACCCTAATAAAACGTGGAATTTTATTTAATTTTATGTTTGAATGTTAGCTTTAAGAATGGAGCTAACAAACAAGTTATAAGGCTTAATCGTTTACGGGAGCATGCAAATTGTCAATGACCTTCTGTAAGATTGCTGGTGACTTCTCACTAGTCAATAGAGTCCGCCGAGCGGTAAAGTCGCGGAACACTGGTAGTTCAGTCCGAGTTTCGAATCCCGCGGACGGGCTGGCTGCATTAGCGTTTTCGTAGTTTTCCTGATGTGTAACTTGTATACGAGCCAGTTTCTCTTAGAAAGTCTTCCACGAAGGCATCTCTCTCCTCAGGCAGATAGCCCTCGAGGCTTTGCCGTACTCACATACACCAAACCAAACTCATTAATCAACATGATGTTCAGTAACAACAGAATAAGGATAAAGGTTGAAACCTTTTATCCAAGAGAACTGTTTACAAGAACTATTTCCCAGCATGCCTTCGCGGTGTAACGTTTAGCAGACTCGGCGCGTATTCGAGAGGTTCAGGCTAGAGTCCCGGCGAGCGCATTGCTCATTTTCCACTTCTCCGTCTCCAGCATGGCGCCTGAACTAAAAAAAAAGGTGGTGGATGATGACTCTTCCCCACCAAGATTTGACGACTGGGTATCCTAATCCCCAGTCGTCTTTAAAAGGGGGAGTATATAAGGTATTTGTCCCTCCTTCCAGCATGCCTTCGTGGTGTAATGGTTAGTACAATCGGCTCGTATTCGAGATATTCAGGTTCGAGTCTCGGAGAGGGCATTGCTTACTTTCATGTCTCCCGCATTAAAAAGAAAAACAAAAAACTAATGACTCTACAGTAAGAACTAAAGATCCGTAAAGTATAAAATTCTATATTTAATTCAAGTTGGCTCAGTCTAGACAAGTAATTCTCAACAGATTTCCCTCATGTGCCCTCTTCACCATTGCTAAACGATCATTCAGTACCTCATTCCCTAAACTTGAAAAGTACTTATGCGTTTGTTCAAATAATGATTATCCGTGATGCATTTTATAAATTAAACAAGTATAAAACATGTTAATAAATACCAAAATTTGAACAAAAGTGTTTTTTATATTCATAAACTAAATCTAAATACTTAATACGTAAAGAAAAGGTTGATTAAATTACTCTCTGAAACTGTGAAATTCTCCTTGGGGGTATTCCTCCTGATTGAGGATCCATAGTCTAGACAGAATTAGTTTTTAATAATGGCTGAATGTACAGATAATTTAATTTATCACACTTCTCTTATTCTAGCTTTTTTTATACAAAACTTCGGATCACGTGCATGTTTTTTTAAAATTAAAGTTAAGACACAAATTAAAAAAAAATTATGTTTAAAATTTGATGTTGAATTCAAAATAGTTTATTTATCTAATAAACCTATGAGATCAAAGTTGAAGTATACCTTACTTGTTGTTACTAACTTCTGCTTAATGAATTATTCTTAGGAACGAACCTTAAAAACTGGTGAAACATTTCATGCAAAAAACAAGATATTAGAAATTCTATTTTATATGTATAATGTTTTTAATTACATTATTTTGATTGAATCTCTGTTCTATATACATATCGGGTTTTAATTCAGACGGAGCCCAAAATGAAATGTGTTCTGCTACTTAAATGTATTGTTCAATTATTTGTTATTAATTTAATTTATTTTTTATTTTATCTTTGTTCCTGAATCTGCTTTGTGCAGCTGAATAAAAAAGGGGAAAAATATTAATTTTAACTTAGCATATATTTCGGTGTGGGTTTATGGCAGTGTGGGCTTTTATCAGCGTGCGCTTATATCTGTGTGGGTTTTTATCAATGTGGGCTTTTATCTGTGTGGGCTTTTATCATTGTGCGTTTTCATCGGTGTGGGTATTAGTCGTGTGGGCAATTATCCCAGTGGGGTCTTTTTTGTGGGCTTTTGTCGCGTGCTTGACAACGAGACAGTTGATTTTTTATGCTTTCTCGCTTTGCCAAATTTAGAAATCTCTACGGTGGCCTCTACCTGGCTTTATTCCCTTAAGTGGGAAAGAATGTAAGGAATTATCACATTCCTCGTGTGCGCTAATCGCAATCCTCGTGTGTAAACGATAGCATAATGTTTTTCACATGAGCCCTGGTTTCCTTTTCTTTAAAAAGAAACAATTTGCGAGGAATTCATAAATGTTAATTTCCGTAGTTTAAACAATTTATTGAACTGGAATATTTTCCTGTTGTTTATTTTAACTCGGTTTTAAATTTCCGATATTCTAGCCATTGTAAATATTTCTCATGATATTTCTCACTTAAATAATAATGATGTATCATATTTTAGTGCTGTTCAGAGTGCTTTTAAGTATCGAAATTGGAAAGAGAAGAAAGCTTTTGAAAAATGCGTTTTAGGGAAGCAGCAATTAAACCGTAAATCTGATCCTTCGCGGGACGAGGCTAGTAACTTAGAACAGATTGCTCTAGTGTGGTGCATCAATAGTGCCAATATGTGCTATTTTATATACATATATAAGATTAAATTAGCAGCGAAAATTAATTTCCCTTCTCTATTCTAAAAATAGCAACATCTATTTGCACTGCGTCATTTCGATAAAAATCTATGTCATATGCCTCTTATGTAATTCTGGTGATGTAAACGGAACTAAAACTCTTAACATCCAATAATAATTTTACGGCAATATTAACCATCCAATCAGAATGCTTTGAGAACCAAAACTAACTCAGTCTGACTTGAGATTTCATCCTGAACATTACGCACTTTCTTTCCACGCTTTGGCCTAGCTGCAATGTTGTCTGTCTGCTTTGGTTTCTTACTACAAAATTATCAAAAATGTAAGCCTTTTGGAACAGGCTCATTTAATGTGCCGACTTGTGTGTAGCTGCAACATGTTGCCGAAAATAAAACTGAAGATTTAATCTGCCTTCGCCTCCAATTTCCTATTCATCATGGATCTAAGCACGCACCAACACTTCTACGCATAAAAATTCCTCCTCCTGCTTTTTAATATACTCGTATTACAACTGTGCTCTTCAGTTACCTCTGACGTTGTTTTTATTACAAATGAGTCGTTGCTTCTGAATTTGAATATATTACATATATATATATATATATATATATACATAAACACATATAATAAGAAATGAGAAGCTAGTTGAAAAAAATGAGGAAACAAAATATTTACAGACATTATATTTTTAAAGGTCTTGATAAATGTAATTTTTAGTTTCCCATTTCATCAATTCCCATTTTTTTAGTTTAATAGAAACTAAAAAGATATTTTTTAGTTTCCCATTTTAGTTTAATAGAAACAGAGGAAACGATTTAATAACTACAGAAATGAAGCGAAAAAATTTTATTAAAGTACTAGTTTAATTCATATATTTAGTAATAGATTTGGGCAAATTACGATCTACATGCAGGGCGTGTTTGGCTGCGACACATATTTTATCTCAAAAGAATTGTTTAATTTATATAAATTTTCAGGCAACTGTGAAAACGTAATTTTTCTACTATGTTATTTAAGATTTAGAATCGGATTAATTGAATTTGCTGATGCTGTTTAGTATCACTTCAGTTTCTATCATTTAAATCACAAATAAAAAACTTATTTTTAAGTATAAGTGTTCTAAGTAAATTAACAAACTCTTTTAAGCTTACTTTTCTGCCAATGAGTACAACAAAAACATAAGTTGTTAAGCATGATTTTCTGCAGAAAATTTTGAATTTCAGTAAAGAAACAGAGAAGTAATTTAATGAGTTTCTTCTTTCTAGAATTTTAAATTACTTTTAAATTTATATTCTTTTTAATCTTACACTTAAATTTGGATACAATAGTAAAATCTATGCTTTTATGCTATGCTGTCTAGAACTAGAAACCCTTCGCTCACAAAGGTGGCTAAAATCTTAATTCATGTTGTAGGGTACATTAGGTTGATTTCAAGCGAGAAACAAGAAAAATCAACAATAGCCTAGACGGGATTTGAACCACGCACCTCCTGATGCTAACCGGAAGTACTTTCCAGTTACACCATGAAGGGAAGCGGTGAAGAAGCAGAAAATTCCTTACCTTCTCCTTCAACTGAATGGCGAGTGGGGAAGGGAGAAACTTAGCTGCCAATTCCAGGTAGTAGCAAGCTATCATCCTCCATATTTTAATTCAGGCTCCGATTTCAGAGACTTCTAGAATTTTTTGGAACGGAAAATGTTCGGGACTTCTCCGTTGCTATCCAGATATGTTTCCCAACTACAGAGGCACTCGGTAATGGAGAAGAAAATTTCTTTTGTTCTCTTAAACTTAAAGGGCGCCTGGGGGGGGGAATCCAGTCGTCAAATGTAGGTGGTGATCTATTATCGCATACCACATTTTGTTTGTCATCCCTCTTGTTATGTCTGTTAGGGTTTTCAATGTACACACGAAAAATCTGAACTGCCATTGCCAGGGTTCATACATTCCAAATATTAGCCAAGTGTATTTTAAATTTCCCCACAAATACAGGCGGTAAGAAAGGAAAAATTCCTTACATTCTCTCCCACTTAAAAGGAGAATGAGGAGGAGGAAACCCAAGCGGCACATCCTAATTGTGACGAAATAGCATGCACCCCAGATTTTGTTTTTTAGCGACCCTTTTAATATCATTATAGGTTATTTAGGCACAGAAAATATGAAAAATGAGCAATACTCTCACAGTGATTCTAACTCTCTGATATTAGCTGAACGTGCTTTCTAATTACACCACGAATGCACGCTATGAGAAGACAGCAAATTCCTTGCAGCGTATTTCAGGTTTCTTATTTACCATAGGTCTAAAGCTCTGGATCTCTTTCTAATACTAAAAGATTAATTAATATGTTCTTAAAGCTTGGTTAACATCTTGATTCCCTTTACCAAAATTGAGATATAGCTTTTAAAATATGCTTGAAAATGAAAAAACTGTTATTTTAAAGTGAAAAAATCTTGTTTATTTATACAAGAGTTTTTAAAAGAAGTAAGTTTTTCTATTAACAATTGATAAGATCTAAATTATTCGTGAAAGGGGAAGGTCTTTTGAAAATGAATCTGCTGTAGAGGAGACTTCTTTAAAACATTAGTGTGTAAATGCTGGTAAGGTCGCTTTCAAATCGAAGTATAAAATGCCTTACATCTTAAATATTAATTTACTGTTTAAAATCTGCTTTCGTTTTATTACTAAGTTTATATTTTGGCTGCGTATAAACCTTTTGTATTTTTGTTGACTTAGGTTAGATATTTTTTCTCAATTCCGCTTTTTCAACAATCACTAAAGCAATTCATCAGTTATCCATTCCACTTTTCTTTCAATCAAATTAAAACTTAATTTGCAAAACTTTTCCTGTTTTAGTAACAACTTTAAACAGCATATTTATTTGTTAGCAATTTCGCATTTTTAACAATTAATTTGCTAAAACTTCTACTGTTTTAACAATCCAATATTAAGATGGAAATATATTTCTTGCTGTGAAATTCGTTAGTTTTAACCGTTCCCATACGATTCACAAAATGTTTATAATTTAGAGGTAAAGTAAATCACACCGAGCTTCTTATACTAAATTGCAACAAAAAGCAGAATCTCGCCTACTCTGATAAATGAAGTGATTTACTCTCTCACCCAACAAATTTCTCGCACATTCAGCTCAACTATTATACGAAAGGGCGCGGAAAATAGCTCCATTCTCACCCATTTATCCGACCGTGTGACAAAAGGTTTATTCTTGAACAATTCATGAATAAAAAAAGGCCTCTGTGTATAAAAAAAGGCGGGATTCTTTGATGAATACAGCCTTCTTTTGTTTTTCTTTGAAAGAAAGGAAGGAAAATAACGCAAAAGGCACTTCCAAAGATAGAACATTGCTCCCTTATATTAGAGACCTGATTAACGGGCAAAACGATACCACTTTGTCTTCATGAGGGCTCCACTCTTTGATGCTATTACCTAGAGCTGACTTCATTGTCGGCAAATTACTGTTTGTTGTGTTCTAAATAGGAACCCCGCAGTAAAACACAGTTTGCAGGAATTTTTTCCCCTTCCGAATGATCTCTCAAATGAACAAACTGAGAGATCTAACTTGCCGGTTTGGCTCTCCTCGATTATTTAGCTTTCAAATTCTGAATTCTGTGCCAGATAAAGCATTTACTCGGCTTTTAATAGCGATTTATAACATTAGGAAACTGTTTATGAAAGTAATAATTGTTAAATTTTGCCAGAATTGCTTTTTGTACCTATGTTTTCATTCATGTGGGAAAGAATGATTTAGAATTGCTAGCAGAAGAAAACAATGCCGTGTGAATATCAGAAATTACAACGTTCTTGTTGTAGTGTGGTAATGTAATATTTGTTTAACAATAGTAAAAATGAAAAATAAAAGCTATAAATAATAAATTTAGGTTGCCTGGGTAATAGTAATTGCTTGTAGTAAGTAAAATAACAGTAACATACTGTAACAATTAATTATAGTATAGAGTCTCGTATTCCTGGGTAGCAGAAACTTCGAGCTCTAATGGACTGCACGAGGAATCTTCCCCAGCTCTTAATTACAACAGAAAGTCAGAGAAAGGGTATAAAGAACCATTCATTCACTCACTATAATCCACAGGCGTCCCCACTTGGGCTCACTCAAAGCCAATACTTCTGTCTTAACTCAAAACAGGTGAGGATGAACTTAACACAAAATGTAGTAAATTTAGCCTAACGGCCCCCCAGGATACTTAAACGTGCAGGAAAGCTCTGAGTTGTAGAAGTAGGCGGAAACAAACCTAATGTCTAGAAGCACTCAACGCCACACGAATCTAATCGCTAGCAATTCAAAATAGCAACGTGGCCTTCAAGCAGGCATAACACGCTTTCTCTAACTGAAATCACCTTCCAAGACCTTCTGTTAAATAGTTCTTCTTTCCTACCTCATTTCAATACACGCGCACTAGCTTAAACATTCTCGCAAGAAAACTTGGTTGAAAACGAGACAGAAAGAAAAAAATGGTTTAACCAAAAACTAAGTGTTAATCAAATTAAATAACTCTCCACAATAGTAATAATAAAAACGATTTAATAATAAAACGAGATACATTAATTATCTTGCATACTACATAGTTTGATTGTCTTTGTTCCCCAATACTTTGTTAAATATTTACTTAATTATCTTGCATTTCGCTACGGATTGCATTTATATTTCTTACTTCTTTCTGCAATTGTTTCATGATTTCAGATATATATTATTGAACCTTTGCTAGCATGAGAAAGTGAAACAAATATTTTCATAAATATGTAATTTAATTTACAGTGCATGATTTTGTATTATTTATTTTAAAGATTAATTTATTTAATTATCTCACAAGTATTCGATAGTTTTAACAGCATTCTTGTTAATTAAAATTCGGCATTCAAATGCTTTTCTTAATACAGCTCTTTTAAATACAGATCACTTTGAATTGTTACTATGATTAAATTAACATTAAGTCATTGAGCTGAATTATTTTTATTACAGCAAAGCTTACTAGAGCCATCTCTGTCTGGAGGAAAGAATACTGTCTCGTATTCATATTACACTATGGAGAAATCAAGAAAACGTCCTGATTAGCTCGTTCACCAGCACCGAGCCAAACTACCAGTGTCGAGCTCTGTTACCCTCTCGGGCACGGGTGGGTTTAACTTATTCATAAGGGCTGTATGGCAACCTTAGTTTCTACAACAACTAAAGTTGTTTAATAAACACTGAACATTGGATGATGCTTTTTATGTTTTTAAAGTAACAGAGGTTTAGAAAATACTATTTTTTAAAAAAAACTAATTAAAATAATGACTAAGTTTGTTTTCAATATTCATTGTTTTAATTCCATTTCTGCTCCTTGGAGGTGATATATCAAAAGTTTAATTATTATAAATTATCGGTTTATATATATATATATATATATATATATATATATTCTTGCGAGAACATCTATCACTGCATATAGTTTATTATTAGACGTTTTCTCATATAATTGTTAATTAGCAAACTAATCCCAAAACAAAACTTCTCAAAGCAGTTTATGAAGAGGATGCATTTTTTATTGCATTTGACAAATGAGTTTGGCAAATATATTTGTTAACATTTTTCCAAATTCTGAAATTCTTCGGTACTATTTCTGATGTTTTTATTCATATTTTTAAATGATGCCCGAAGCACATAATAATGGAGATAAAATTCAAAGCAGACATAGGAAAATTGTTTAGTAGAAGTAAACGCTTTTAGTTTTCAAACCTAGAGTTGAACTTGGTTATAAATATTATAAAGAAATTTTCCCTACCAGTTGCTTTATGTTCAGTGCCTTTACTTTCATTCTCCTTTTCCTTTTTTCTGCCAGAATGCAAATTTTAGTTCGAGCGTATTTAAATAAGGTAGAAAGAAACAGTATTTAAAGGAAGGTTTTGAGATTGTTTAATCAGAGCATGTGGCGCTTGCTGAAGGCCACGTTACTAGTTGAAAGTCTTCGATTGCAGTCTGTATGCAGCGTAGCTCTATTCTTGCTATTAGGCTTGTCACGCCGGTATTAGACTTGAGCCAATTTGCGAGTTCTTTTTGGCTGACTTACGACTTAACTTAGTTCAAATTTAAATTTATTACTTTCTAAATTATGCCATTAATGCTGACTGGTTTTGCAAGCATAAGAACTGCTTTCCGTTAAATTACCGAGTTTAAAGTGTCTTTTACATCTTTCCTACGTTCTCTGTCTCATTGCTGCCACAACGATAAGTCGCTTAGGTTTGACCCGAATTTAGAGTTATTTTTTTTGGCTTCCGAATAATGTGAGACTCTATACAAGGTAAACGTTAAATTTATGCACAGTTATTATAATTTTGTAACTAACAAAGGAGGAAGGGAAATATAACAAAATTGCTTGCGAATTTGTGATTATTTTGAAGAATGTTATGAAATATGAAAGGTTAAAATTCTTTTTAACTTTTTAATCAATGATATGAGATGGATAACGCCTTATTACAAAAACATATTTAAAATAATTGAATTTATGGTTAGAAGAGACTATGATAGATAGATGTTAAGTGTATGGAAGCATAAAAGTATAAAAGTAAAAAAGATTAGAAAACCGCTCTTTTGGCTATAGCAGATCGATCAGGCCAATATACAGACGCCTTTTTATATATAGAGCGCAAAAGCTGAACTCTGTACTTAAAAAGCATGAGCGAGAGCTACGAAAATAAAAAGAGTATGACAACGCTGAAATGATTCTAGCTCAAATGTGAATTGAATCTTGAGATAACTGATTTTTCATAACTGATGAAAATTTTATTAAATCGTTTTTATTGACATCATAAACAGCACAAGTGTCATTGACATAGTAGATCTCACGAATCGGAAAGAGTTTCTTAAACTATATATTTAAAAAAAATGTAAGCGCTGTTAAAAACAAAATCATGAAACTTTCATGATAATATTGGTTTCACTCGACCACATGTTTTTCCTTTAAAGTGTTCAGTTAAAAAGATAAGATAAATACATCGTTCTCAATATCCAGGAAATACATTTTTGAGGTTCTTTCCCGAAAAAAATTCTGGAAAAGAAGTTTGACATCTATCGAAGGTATGATTCAAATAGTCTCAAATCAGTAAACAGATTGTAGTGTTTTAGTTGTGTAGAAGTCTCAATCATTGTCTTTCAGACATTACTAGACTGAATTAAACTGGTCAAATCCTGAAAAGGTCAAAATAATTTTTTTATCGACTCTTTAAATTTAACAGGAGGCACTGCTTACAAGCAAAACTACGCCACTTACGAGTATTTAAAGTAACATAAGTTGAAATTCAAACTCATAGTCGGAGACCACAGTAATTGATTTATACAAGCTGGCTCAAATATTTTAACTAAATTTTTAACGTTGGTTAGCAAATGGAGAAAGTAGGAATAATCCCTGACAGAGCTGTCGATAGGATATAAACTGCAGGTAAGTTTGTCAAAAGCTCTAATTCTAAAACATTCAAATCCCTCGATTTAAATACTCAAACAACATATTTGCATTATAAGGTGAGGACTACGGAAAGGAGAAGTTATAATAAAAGTTTAAATAATAACAATTGGTTAATTAATATAACTACCTTATAAACTTCGACGAATTTTTTATAATAAAAGTATTCTTAGAGAATAATATAGAAATGAGATGCATAAACATTTGATTATTTTATGGTATATTGACAAAAACATTGGAATTTAAAAAAGATACCAGATCTTTAAATTTTAGGAAGTTAGTTTTGGATATTTTGAAATAACACATAGTGGCTTTTAAAACTGAAATAAGCCGTCCTGCTAGCGTGGTAGTAGGAAAGTCGTTGGGCCCGAGCTCAAATCTAGCAGATGGCATGGATATGTTTAAGTGTATAGTATCTTTGCGGCATAAGGGTACTTAAAATGTTGTCGAGCCAAAGGTCCTCTGGAGAGGTTGCCAGTAAGAAAAAAGGGGATGGAAGGACTCATCCTTCCTGGCGTTTTGAGAGTGCTGCCATTCTACATGACATTAAAACCTCTAATTTATCATTCAAGTTTAAATACTATATGCAAGTGTTTAAATATTTTAAGCTGGATCTGAATGTTTATTCTTAAAAACAGCTAAAAGAAGAGTAAATTTAAAGCTCTGGTTATGTTGTATAATGTAGAAAATTTCAGGTTAATTTATAAAATAGATTTATTTCAAAACATACTCCTCAGGTGTGACTGTGAATTGAATTAGATTATGGAAACGTATACTAGGATTATCATATTAAAGAAAGGAATGCCTTCGTAAAGGGCTTTTCAACAGAAACCGGCTCTTATTCATCTTCCACATAGAGAAAACTACGAAAATAATCGTGCAAAGAGTTCGTTAGCCGATATTTTTAACGAAAGCTGGAATGCAAATGTTCACTGGTTTATTGCTCACTGGCTTTAGCTTCTCGGCCACTGGCGTACGTTATGTTAACGCGACAAATAAAGAACTATTCATTAACTTCGACCAGATCCGTTAACCTAACTGTGCCTTATTTTATCATATAAGAATTCCAAGTGAAAAAGGTAGTTTATTGCTCTGTAGAGTCCTTAGACTATTCTGAAGAAGGAGACGTGAAAAATATGCAATGCCCTCGACAGGATTCGAACCTGGATCACTCGAATATGTGCTGAGTGTGCTATCGTTGCACCACGAATGCATGTTGGAAAGAGGGAGAAAATACGTTATATACTCTCCCTTTTAAAGGGAGAACTGGGGAGTAGGGGACGAGTTATTGTCTCCACCACGAAGATACACCAGGAAGTCGTGCTGGAAGGACGGAGAAAATACTTTATTAAAGTATTCTATACAAAATAATAATAATAATAATAATAATTTGAACTTCCATTATTAGTTACGTAACGTGTTCTGGATTTTTCTCAGTTTCTCAGTAGATAAAATTTTCTCAAAACCCACAAGATTTATGACAGTATTCTAACAAAATTTAATTTATAATATTCATTAATAAAAAACTTAACTTACAAGTCGAATTATATCTTGCATATTAAAGCTTGAAGAATACACAGTTGCTGATCCTCAAAAATTAAATTTTATTTGATAACAGAAACAGAAGTTTCAAACATATTTTTATCTTTGATCACAAGCTTATTCCTCAAGTAGATGCAATGATATATTCAGAGGGGGTAAAATCACAGTTTTGATCTTTGTCGTTCAATGAATAAAAAAAAGCGTTTGATTTGTAATTTAACAACCTCATTTTCGGTAACGATTCTCTGAAATGAATCATCAGAGACTTGGAATTGTCAGTGAGTTTCATAATAATTCATCAGATTTTCACAGATACCGAGAATGCTTTAAGCGGATGAATTTTTGAAAGTGATCATTTTTTCTCCTTATATTAATACTAGCTGACTGGTTGTTATTCCTTTTAGGACACTGATACTGTGTGGGGGAATATATCTGAGAATAGGGGGGGGGGTTTGTCGTCTACTTCGACATTAGTGTTCGTCTCTTGGGTCGTTTAAATGTCATCGGAAAGTCGTTTGGTATGCAGATTCGTTGAGTTTCTCCCTGCATTTCTTTCCCCTCAGCCTCCACCTTCATAATGACGTATCAATCCTGAGACCCCTTAGCTATGAAATTTGTACGCAGAAGAACGAATGAAAGGGATAATAAAAAAGAAAATTTTAGGAAGGTTTTAATGTTGGTATAATTTTTGATTTGGTCTAGCAAAACCTGAAGCTTTAAAAAATGGTCTGGGAGACCAACCTCGAAGCTTTACCCGCAACGAACAATATTTACGACTGTTTTATGAGGACTCGAATTTATGAGTTTTGGAATTCTCTCTAAGGCTTTTAGAAGTTTTATTTGTTTCAGAGCAAAAGAAAACGTTTTTCTTGTACTGAATTTCCAGAGGTCAAACTTTCGACTCGTTTTAAAAATATAAAATTCTCAGTATTTTATGAATAAAAATAAAAATTTAGCATCATTTGCTAATGTAAAATATAAAAATAAAATTTTATAACATTATCCGAAATTTGCCTGTTACAGCAGTGCACAAAAGTTTTTAAAAGCATGCAACATTTAATTGAAGATATGCGAGTTCCCTTTGCTTTATTAATGTAGAGTTACAATAAATAAAAATCGAATTTTCTTAAAATTGCGCTTAATTTAGAGTTTTTCTTCTCTATCATATCACTCATTAAGTGCAAAAGTTTTGCAAACTTCGAAAGGCACACTAGCGGCTGAGCGGTAAAATAGCTGAGCGCTGATAGTTCCAACTAGGTCTGACTCAGAGCTCAAATCCAGGCAAACGGGCTGCCTGCATGGGGTGTTTTTGTGGCTTTTCTCGTGTTAAATGTGGATACGAGTCATTTTTCCTTAGAAAGTTTTCCGCGAAGACATCCCTCCCTTTAGGCAGATAGCTCTAGTATGCTTCAACATAATAAACTACACCAAACCAAACATTGAAAAGGTTGCATGAAATTTTACTAGATTAATTATATTTAAATCTTATAAATTAATTTTAAAACTCTTAATTTAAATATACACTTATATGTGGTAACTGATTTTTTTAACTGATTAAAGTCTTAAAATTTACATTTGTGTCATTTTAAAAAAAACCTTTGCAAGTTATAATAATCCTTAAAGAATGTTACCACAGCAGTCAAAGGATGAAACTCGAAATAAATCAGCAATTACATAAAAGAACAAAATAAAACTAGCAGTTTTGTTCTCATATCAGCTTGGATTAGAAAAGGAAATACTACAATGATTCAAAAAACATTCAATTACAAGTATAAGATCTTTATTGTTGTCATAACTAATTAATGAAAAGTCAAAATTCGCACATTTTTGTGACCTAAGAATATTTTTTCTCACAACAGACAATGTTTTAGCAACAAAATTTATTAAAGTACAGAAATAATCTTTTTTTATTGCATACAAATTAAGAACTAACTAATTAAAACTCAGAAATTTTCTAATATATCCTTTTAACACTTATATGCATTTTCAGAAACAATTTTATTGCATATGAACTAAAAACTAACCAGTTAAAAACCTTAAATGAAAAATAAAGCACTGAAATTTATCTAATACATCCGATTAGCATTTTCATGCACTTTTAGAAATATTCTTTTTTATTGCGTATAAATTAATAACTAGTGAAACCTTAAATGAAAAATAAAACGCTGAAACTCAATTTGATTTTTAAGCCAAAGGAACATTATTTAAAGAGTTAATCTGCAATTTTATTCAGTCGTCTATGTTTGAAGTAGTGGGGAAAAATCATCTTGAATTCATAGACCCATCATTTCTAAATCAAGTCAGGAAAAACGTAAAAGCGTTAATTTGAAATAATCAAACTCTGAATTTAAAAGAATGTTTAATTGTCTCGTCAAATGCCTTAATTGATTGATACTGATGTGTATATTAAACCAGCTTCTTTTTTTTTGGGGGGGGGACAAAAGAAGCCAGTAAAACTGGAGCGTCTCCTGTCTAGCGCGAATTTCATCAAGTTTTTCTTTTACTTAGCGGTAAACTACTAAAAATGAATGAACATATTCAATATATTTACTAATCAAAGAAACTAAATTTCTTCCTTACATAATATAAATTTTCAGAATAGTATATAAAAAATCAAATAAAAATGATAAGAACATAAAACTGTTTTTATTTTCATTGTATTTAATTAAATTGTATTTCGTTATCCAATGAACTAATTAATTTAACTCTTATCCTTGCCTTAAACCTCGGTTTGGCTAAATAACTATGATAACAAATTAATGCTTTCGAATTTCTTCATCATGTTCAGTAAATTTTATTAATATTGAACTATTTTATTTACGCAACAACTTGCCTAAATTTATTTTACTTCTCGGTTGTCTCAAGCTTTTGATACATATCGCTTGAGGGAAATTAACACAGTCGAGTGAAATTTTTATACACTTATAAAGAGAAGGAATTAAAGAAAGAGACCTTCGGCGAATAAATGACTTTGTAACAGCTAATAATGAAAGACACTTAGGTTTTGTAAAATTATGCATTCAGTATAAGTGGCATTAATTACAGAAAATTTTTCTAAGTTGCGCACTATCCAGTAGGCGGCACCAGCAAATTTTAATATCTTATTTGTGACTGCAGTTTTGAATCTTAATCTGGTTTCTGAACTTTTAAAATGATTTAGTGGTGTCCGCCGAAAACATCGCGGACGAAAACGTCGCGAAGAAAACAACGCAAGGCGAAAACGTCGTGGTACAAAACATCGTGGGAGAAAAAAAAAAGCAAAGAGAAAACATTGTAGTACAAAATATCGTCAACGAAAATAAAAGCGCTAAAACATCGTAATACAAAATATCGTCATCGAAAATAAAGCGGTTCAAAAACTTCGTAATTTAAGAACATCGTGGTCGAAAATATCGTGGTAAAACATAAAGTACCTATAAATCATCGCATGACGATAACATCTTACACATGCGTTTTTTAGGTTTTAAAAGCTGTAAAATGCATATTCGCATAATAATTCGGATGTCCAAGAAGGAAAGATGAATATTTTTACATTTATATTTCATATTTTTGAATGAGCTAATAAATTTTTTCTGAAAAAGTAAGAAGGAAATTTAAGCATTAAAAACTGAAAATAAATGTAACTTATAGCACTTCATAGAATTTAAATTTATATAGTTATTTAACAAAGGATCTTTTTTATAAAGTTTTACTCTTAATTTTTCATGAAAAATACAGCCCACAGATATTTAGAAAAAGGGATATAAATAACTGCATGAGGTTACCTCTATAAAAATTGCTTAGTTAATTATCAAATTGCTTTCTTTCACGTTTGTTAATCTGATACAGTTTTAGTGAAAATTATAACTTGTTTTGTTCCTGTTTATTCTTAAAGTGCCGTTAACATTTCTTGAGTTTCCAAATCCTTATGCGATTATGCATTTATAACTTTTTAAACCTGAAAAGCGCATGTTTGTGATATTATCGTCATGCGATGATTTGTAGGTACTTTATTTTTACCACGATATTTTCGAGGACAATATTTTTAAACTGCGAAATTTTTGAACCACTTTAATTTCAACGACGATGTTTTGTACCACGATATTTTAGAACTGCGATGTTTTCTCGTTGCTTTCTTTTCTCCTACGATATTTTGTACCACGACGTTTTCACCTTGCGTTGTTTTCTCCGCGACGTTTTCGTCCGCGATGTTTTCGGCTGTAATCGATTTAGTACACTAGTGTCGTCAAGCTCATCAGAAAGCAAAGTAAAGTGTTATTAAAATTTGAATAATCGTGGTTAAAATACACTTGCTTAAATGTTGAAAGATGTCTTCGATTGTTTAAGGACGTGCTAAATCTCACACAAACTAGAAATTGTTTGATCACATCCAGTCCTTGATGGTGAGAAGGAAGTTTTCATGAGCAATTAATTAGCAGGATTCTAAATGAAATGTATTTTCATTTTGGTAGATATCTGGTTTAAATGCCTTAGATTTTACTTTCGGGAACCTATAGAGAGTCTTCCACGAAAGCAGCCCATTCCTTTAGTATGATTCTTTCCATATCCAAACAACCTAACTTAACTTTTCTTGAACATGCGAAGGTAAAAAATAGGTTTCTTTGGAAAATTAAGCATAGGTCGGCCTGATGCACTTTCCAAAAACCATACTGATATTAACATGCTAAACTCTATCTTGCCAAATGCTACTTAAATGTTTCACAGTTTTATTGGGTGTAAAAATTTAATTTCTTTTTAAGTATCCTATGGACAGTTGTTTAAAAAATGCCTAACAGCTAAGCAAAACGTCAGATTTATAGATACTCTCCTTTACTTAACGCATCCATGGTTACACCATTTTTAAGCCAAATTTCAGATTTCGAGCAGTTGTTCTTTAGTTACAGCATATGTAATCACATCATTTTTAACTCTCAACTTGGACTGAACGAATTTGCTACTTGCAACAGAGCAGAAATAGGTGGGCAGTACATGAGAATTTCACTCTTAGATGCGCAGGTATAGTACCTTCGTAATAACTGTACAGCTTCACCCAGAGTTTGATGACAGCACCCCAGGGGACGGATCTGAGGGTCTTCCTCACGCCATTCTATGCTACCAAACCACTCGAGAGGGCTTTCGGCTCGCCAGTATTTTAAGTGCCCCCATGCCGTACAGCCAGTATTCTCTTGCGAACAGCCATGCCTTCTCTGGGATTCGGACCGAGGCGAAAAGATACAGCAGCTAGCATCTGTAACCGACCAGCCACTTGGAACAGTATTAATAACCAGTTTTTAACTTTTCAACGAATTATAGGAAAACAACTCAGATTGAATATTTTCCTGTCCTCTTGAGTTTTGGGCGCATTCTTCTTGATAAGGAAAATTCTGGATAAAATAGCTTCTTTCCTTTGTTTCGAATTGTAAGGTACCTTCTTCTCGTTTCAAAATGGAATCGATAATCAGAATCAGAATCATTAGACTCATTCATAAAGTTTAATTTACCTCGATTATTTGAAAACATCAGAAAAATTCCCTCAACCATCTATCAACCTCGAAAAGGAAATATGTCAAAATTTCACGGGAGTTAGAGATACTTCTCGCGTCACTCATATAGAGGAAACACAAAGACAAAAATTCAGGCAATTGTTTTGCTACTACGTATAATAGTCTGCTGCCACTTAATCAACAGTTTTTTACTTACTTTCACTTTAAAAGAATACAACGTCCACGCTTTGCTCATTCAAGCGTGGTTTCTTTTGACGCACCCTGATACTCAATTACTTTCTTATATTAAACGTATTGTTTTCCGCATGCATCAGTTGCAAGTGTTTATAAACTGTTGTGATGAAAAACAAAAGTGACAGGTGCTTTGCTTTTATCAATGATTTATCGAAAGGGTATAAGAGTAGGAGCTGCTTTTAAAATATTTAAAATCTTTACAGTGTAAACCAACACATGAGTCAAAAGTGTGGGCCATCTCGAAAGTTCTACAATTTTTTGATGATAAAGACTAAAGAAACGTAAGAAAATTTCACTGAATCACATAAGCACCATTTTATTCTATGAATGTTTTCTATCTCTCCGGCAGCTGAAAAATTTCTTTTTCGAAAACGACGTTATGTTTATTCATGAAGAAATTATCCAGGTTCTGCTTGACAGTCTGCAAAGAAGTGAACTCCAGGTCATTCCGAGAACTTTGAAGTGACGTGAAGGGATGAACGTCCGAGGGGGCAAGTTTAATATGGGAAGTAACACGAAACATTCCAGCCGACTCAACAAGTTTTAGTCTGACTTTCCTCGAAATGTAGAGCCGACCATGGCCATTGATGGAAAGCAACACTTTGACGACTGGTCAGTTCGAGACGTTTTGATTCCATTTCTTCTTTTACAACTGCCATATGTGATCAGTATTTTTCCAAATTTGTTATCTGTTTTGGTGACAACAATTCATAGTATGCATTTCCTTTGTAGTTCCACCATGCACAAAGAATTACATTTTTGGGTTGCAGCCCCTCTCTCGATGTTACTAAAGAAGGCTCTCTTGGCTTACCCTACGATCGTTTTCTTGCAATTATCGTATTGTATCTAGTTCTTGTCTCCTGTACTGAGCACGTTCAAAAAAGGAGCTTCTTTATACTTTTCCAATAAGGAATCACATGTCGAAACTTCTGCAAGCATGTTCTGTTATGTTAAAGTATGGGATACTTGCATATCCTATATCGACCATATCCAGTCTTCTTCAAATGATCCTGTACTGCACATTTTGGAATATTATTTAGTCTGCCAGATAGTTCATGAACGTATATTTCGAACAATAGCTTTTTTTTATAGGTCCTTGTTAATGCTCGTCCAGAGCGGCCATTACCTTCGATGTTGAAATTTCAGTTTCTAAACTTCTCAAAAGATCCTTAGAAATGTATCGTCAGATACACAAATTCGTCCACATATAGCACAAAGTTTACGAGTAGTCTGACTAGCATTTGTTTTCTTTTTCTACAATGAAAGAATATTATATGATCAAAATGAGCTTTTCGATTCTCCTTTCTTAGCACTGCACTGTGCCACAACACATGCAAGAATTACACAACGCGAGCAGAAAAGGCAGGATTTAAATATCCGTTGCGATCAGGTAACTCCTTATCAGCAGAAATAAAATAATTAGAAGATATAGATTTTCGATTTGGAAACAGAACATTACAGATGACCCAATGTACATGTAAATTAAAATGTAATAAATTTTAATCTGCGCTCAAGAGAATACTAATAAAGCGAAACCATTTTATTCTGTAAATAACTAAAACATAAACATTACAAAGCATCTTTTGGACTAACATACGTAGTTACAAAAATCGAATAAATTTTGCTATATTGCTCGTAGATTTATTATTTTATTCAACGGATACATAACTCCTACTGGTGTATTGGATTCATTCGTTTAAATTTTACGCTCTTCTTTCTGAAACCGATTTTGTCTATAACGTTATATTTTCCATCACTTGAATAAATACATTTCCTTTTAGACTAGAACTAGAACATTTCCTTTTATTCGTATCGAAGGATGCACAAATTTGTTAGTTTTTTCTGAGATATTGATATAACGTTCGGCATAATCCAGATATGTAAATGTAAGAATATCAGTTCTAAAGCTTCTTATATAGTTTATATACAGACCTTTTCATACAGTGACGTTCAAATTTATGACGATGAACTTGCTTGCGAATAAAGTTAACATGATTCTAAATGCTTTGTTCTGTATGAACTACAAGCCAATAAAATAAAATCCGTCCATAACCTACTAAAAGAAGCTACTGGAGCCTTAAAACGTTAACAAAAAATGGCAATGTAAAAGAATATTCGTAATATAAGACTGTGGTTGCTTATGGATCCCCTCTCAAGCGAATAAAATCTTGAAAATGAAACTATATAGAAATAAATTCCTTTTCCTCTTTATTTCGAGCGAATAAAGCTTATATGATCCAAACTACAATAGCTTCCGAAGTTTAGCGGCCAAAGAAGAGAAACGTTGTGCAGCAAACAAAAGTCTTTATTGGGTCTCTGAAATGCAAGACTTCAGTCACGTGTCCTCACTATTATACTCTTGAACGTGAGCTGGATCATCCCTACTACTAGGGAATTTTCTTCTATCTGGCGCAAAATGAATGCGAAAGGAAACTCCATACTATCAAACTTTCCCTCTCTTCTTTTTTTAATACTAATTGGGAAAAAACAACTGAAGGACGAATCGTATAAAGGAGGAATAATATCTTTGATATACATGGTTAATTAAGCACAAATAAACAAAATACTTTACCCTAAATGCACTAAAATCTGCGATTTAATTTAATGTTAAAGAAATAAATTCTGTTAAAATTATAATCCCGAAATGGCAATCATTTGTAAGTTTCTCAAAGCTATTTTGTTGTTATAGATAACATTTATAATTGAATACTAATGACTTTGGCTCATGTTGGTGATTTTGACATTTTTTGGCGAGTATTTATACTTATGATAAAAAAGGAGACTGGCGAAAATGCGAACGGCTGATGAAAAGACATAAATTCCCATTTTTAAATTTTCTTCTTTAAATTTTAATATTTCTCATGAGAAGTCTGTTTTACTTTTATGTAGTCAGCTTTATTTACTTCTTACAGGTTTATCCAAACATCACGGTCATCATACCTTCAAAATCTGTGGAAACTCCAAAATGCATAATAATGATAATTTCTCTCAGTGTATGTCTTCCTTATACTGTTACTAAACTTGAAAAGCCCCGAAACCTTAATTATAATTGTATGTTCTAAGGTTTAAAAAAACATTTGTTGGATGAAACATCCAGATGAATTTTTCCAAAGAAGAACGAATTTTTATGATTGAGCACTGCATAGCAAGGCATAAATGTGATTGAGATGCCATCTATCTCCCACATGTTTTTGGTGACTGCAGCATTTTATTTCTAATTTCATCTAGTTTGCCCGACTTTGAAGAGACGAGCGTCACTTCATTTCATAAGGTGAATGCTTCTAGTTTCTCAAATTATGTTGGCAAACGCAGCAGCATTGTCTTCTTATGCTTGCAAGTTTCAACAACGTTTAAACGATTCAACATTGTTGCCTTGAGAATGCATTGCGAAGTTATGTTCTAGCACAGAATTTTGTTCCACTTGGGAAAAATTCATCTTCATCTTGCACAAAGCAAACAGTTTTGTGCAACTAAACGTAAAAACTGTAATTGAAATTTGAAGTGACATAGTATTTGTAACAACGTAGGGGTATCACGCATTGAAACAATTTGCCATTAGTATCTATTCTGGAATTCTCACAAGTTTTGAAGTTTTGACTTGCACAGCATTTTAATTGCCCTGTAATTTTTGCTTTCTTTATTTCGTTTCTATTTCGAATGCTCATTTGTTTGGTTATCGTTTTAGCAAGGCTGATTTAATCTTTAGTTTTCAATCCTTTAACTTATTATCCATTTATTTGAAATTAGATTAAAAGGTTAAACTCAGGACAGGACAGGACTAAGTGTGAGAAGCACCAACATACCGCCATTGGTAGAACTCCACTGGTCGCTCCTGCACACTAACACCTCCACAGAACACTTCAGAAGAACACCTCCATAGGGCGTACTTACGCCACGCATCAGTGTTAATTGAAGCGTTATCATTAGGGCATAGAGAACTTGTGGTACAGAGCATGGCTGTGAGATACAGTTGCTGATAAAAATGATATTACAATACAATACTATACATTACAGTTGATGGAGAAAATATAAATATAAGTATATGTACACAAATAAACAAAACATTAAACTTTATTATCTTGGTTAAGTTAAAGGTTAGGTGAGGTTAAACTCAGTTGCCTTAAACTAAGCAATAGTTTTATAAGGTATTTCTCCCGCCTTCTTAGCATGCCTTCGTGGTGCAGTGGTCAGCCCACTCGGCGCGTATTCGAGAGATCCATGGTTCGAGTCCTGGCGAGATATTGCTCATTTTTCACTTTCCTTCTTCCGAAATAATAATTAATGACTCTACAGTGGCGCTCGAAATAAAAAAAGGCGGTAAATGATGATTCTCCACCAGGATTTGGTAATTTGGTTCCCTAATCCCCAGTCATCCTTTAAAAGGGGGAGCATATAAGGTATTTCTCCCGCCTTCTTAATCTAGTAATCAGCACACTCGGCACGTATTCGAGAGGTCAGAGTTTCGAGTCCCGGAGAGGGCTTTGCTCATTTTTCAATTTCCTTCTTCCGAAATGATCCTAATGAGTCTACAATTTAAGCTTCCTTAAACAGCGGGTGAATTATTACCCCGTTCTTACTTTTCAGTTGTAAGGATTATGTTAATTTTATTAACAGTTAAATTTTGAGTTAAAATTCCTTTCCTATCGCTTCTTAATTTCAACTTACCACTTCCGGCCAGAACGTAGTTTTAGAATCACGTCTGAATACTAATGAGGAAGAGCGGTATTTAACAGCGAAGTTCTACTGTCTTAGTCAGAGATATACCAGATATTCTGGCTAGCACGCGTCCGCTTTTATAGGCTACTCTCTCGTAAGCTATTAATATGCTCGGCCGTACTTTAGGCCCTTGATAGCTTCGTAGTCAGTTAGCGTTAAGGGGCCAACTCCGCTAGGATCTTTATAGCTTCGGCTATATCTCTTTAGTTAAGATTAGTTTAGTTTAATTCTTAGTCTCTTAAGTTGAAGCCCGAGTGTCGGCTTTATTGTACAACTCCAAGACGGAGTTTTGTTAAACTTTAGTTGGAATAATAAAGGGTTATTTCACCCTTTTCACTTATTGTTTTCTACCTCACGAACTCAAGCGATTATTCGCTTACTAGTTATTCTTCACATTCATCTGTAACTTAGAAGTACACAGTGGGGAAATCCTACACAGTATCTAAATCCTAAGAAAGTAAGGAATGTAAAATAACTCAAACAAAGTTATGGAACTAAAACTATCAACAAAACTAACGTTCCTTTCTTCGACGAGACAGACAAAAATTATGCTCCGCTATTCCATCGCTGCTAAATTTTAATGAAGTATATTTCCTAGTTTGCATCCACGGCTCCTAAGGCAAGCAATAATAAAGTAGTTCCACCATGACTAGTTGGCTTAACCAGTGGCGGGTAATTAAAAATTTATGAATGATCATAGCTCGTCCCGGGTTCAAACCCAGGTGAACAGGGTACTGCATGATCGCTTTTCAGGTTTCTTCCAATGTGTAACATGAATACCAGCTTTTTTTTAAGTAGAAGACGTGAAAAATGTTTAATGCCCTCACCGAGACTCGAACCCTGAACCCCTCGAATGTGCGTTGATTATGCTTCCAATTACACCAGGAAGGTATGCGGAAATGAGGTTGAAAGTACCTTATATACTCCCTCTTTTTGAAGGGTGACTGGAGATTAGGGACCCATTCACCAAATCCTGGTGGTGATGAATTATCGTACACCACTTTTTAGTTCGAACGCCACTGTTTTCGAGAGCCATTAGGTTTTTTTGAAGCGCGTGTCATGAAAATTGTGTAATGCCCTCTCAGACATTCGAAACCTGGACCTCTAGAACGTACATTGAGTATATTTCCAATTACACCACGAAGGCATGTGGAAAGGAGAGAAAAATACCTTATAAATGCTTTAAGAAGGCTTCCCACCTCTTAGGCAGACAACCCTAGCGTGCTTTGCCATATTCAAATTGTAAGGTATTTTCTCCCTTCTTAGAGCGTGCCTTCCTGGTGTAACGGGAAAACACTTCGACTGGCTGTCACGATATATGGAGTTTGAGTTTCGGAGAGAGTATGGGTCATTTTTTAAACTTTCTTGGTAATTTCTTGGTAAAAATTCAACAATAACTTGACAAGTGGTACCCGAATTAAAAAAGCTTGTGATTGATAACTTTTTACTGCTAGGGTTTGACGAAAGAGCCATGGTTTCTTCGCTCACCTTTTAATCGGGAGATAATGCAAATAAATTTTCGCCTTGCTTACTGTGTCCTTTCGTGTTGTAGTTGGAAGCATGTCCTGGAAGGTGAGTCCCAGGAAACGTGATAAGTGTGTAGACTACCCGGGAAGCAGAGGCCGAGTTACGGGTAGTCTACGCACTTTTCATGTTTCCTGTTAAAAAAAAATTTCATAACTCTAATATGTAACCTAACTCAATCGCATGACTGGCGTAGGTTCCCATTCCTATCTCCCAATTTAAAACTAATTTCCTTTAAATTTTCAAGCAGCGAAGGTGTAGGAAAGATTTATATAAGGAATATTATATTAATTAAAATAAACTTTAAAAGTCCTGTACTGATTCATAAGATTGCTGCAAGCAATTTTGTACAGATTCCATATCATCCTTATATATATATTTGCGCATGTACCAATTTTAGTAAAGCAGAATTCAAAGATAGTCTCGAAAGCTAGGTTTACTAAGTATGGTGAGGTCAGTCAAAAAGTAAACAGTCTACAACAAATAGCAACAGGCCACGCACGGAAAGCTTTGGTAACTATGGCTAATGTGCCTAAACGTGTGCTATTCTCTAATATTCAAGTTTGAGGGAAAGGTATAGCATGCGGCCATTATAAGACAACTACCCGTATGTCCAAATCGTGGTCCGCACTAGCATCTTTGTTTTGAGGATCAGGAGAGTTAAAAACTCTGACGTTAGTTTCGTCCAGGAAAAAGTTCATTTCAAACAGGGTTGTGTATGTACGAAATTAAGATCAGTCTGCCCAATCATAAAGGAAAAGTAAACATCCGAGCAGTGACAAGAGCATGCATGTATTATAAGGTATTTTCTCCCTCCTTCCAGTATGCGTTCGTGGTGTAACGGTAGCACGCTCGGCGCGTATTCGAGAGATCCAGGTTTGAAGTCCAGAGAGCTCACTGCACCATTTTTACATCTCCTGCCTTTTTTTAAAAAGGAAAAGAAAAACACCCTAATGACTCTAATAAAAATCGTCAAACCGTAATCATGCATTTTGACAAAAATTTAATAATTCACTCATATTTTAACCTATTAAATGCGAAATTTATGCTTTGTACTGCTTTGTTTCGTTATAGTATTGAGGATATCTTTTGTTGATGTTTTTGCATTTGTTTTATAAAAAAACTTATATAATTTAGCTCTTCGTTTTTTCTATTGTATGCAATACATATATTTGTGTGTTGTAGCCTCTGTAGAACACATATACATGTGAATTTATATGCCCATAGAACGTGAATATTTATACACTCAATAAAAAATAGCTGAAAATGTTATGCAAATTTAGTTATTAGATTTTATTTCGAACGAAGAAATATGAAAAATCGGTAGTGCGTTCGCCGGGATTCGAAATCCACAATTCCCGATTGCTAGCTGGACGTGCTTCCAATTACATCACGAAGGTACGCGGTAAGGTGTGAGAAAAATTCCTTACATTCTCACCTCTTTAAAGGAAAACTGTGGATCAGACTATAAAGCCACCAAATCCAGGTAGCGTCGAATTATTGTCTAATGCATTTTACTCTGGTTAACGGGGCTGGAAACATGAAAAATATGCAGTGTCCTTACCTGGATCAGTTCCAGGCAAAGGCCGGCGCTAGGCTCTTGAACTCCGGACCTCCGGGTTGCTAACCGGTCGTGCTTCTAATTACACTACGAAGGCACATGGTAAGTAGATAGAAAAATCCTTACAAATTTAATTTCTATGATGGAAAATATCCACAGGAATATTCGTAAATATTTCTGAGTAGTTTGTATATTTTTTATGTCAAAATGAAATCAGGACCTTGTATATATTTAAACGCTTTATTTACTGAGTGATACGTAGTCAAGCAGAAAGCTATTTAAAATCTTAATTTAAATTTTCAGTGTCTGTAAACAATTAAGAAAGAGTATGTTTTTGGGGAGTTTTCAATCGATTCTAGTCAAAAAAAAGAAAAAAAAAAAGGGGGGGGGGTACTAGAGTGGTCGGAAATTTTATTTTCTTTCCGGCAATTTACACACTGTAAGAAAATTAAGCTGATATTAAACCTTGTCGAAGAAATTATGACTTACTTCTACCAACGCCCTATTCAACATATTCGTTCTTAACACCCCCTCCTCTCCAAAAAATGCAATAGAATAAATAAATGTATATATTTTACTCCTGGTATTCATGGCACTTGTCGTCTCCAATACTCTTTTTCCCATCTTTTGCAGGAAAAGAAAAGAGGGAATTCATAGGGGGCATTATCCTATTTTGAGCATTATTTTCTTACTGACGCAATATTTTCCCTTCGACGAGGGAGAAAAGGGAGTCACTTTGAATTACTTTTTCCCCATGTTTTATCGTGGTCCGGAATCATTGCCGCTATCGATCGGTTTCGATTTTAGAGGAGGGAAACAATAAAGTTGGGAGCTACTTGAGTTGACTATAGAGACAGAAGAACTTGACAAGCTTAATTTTCTATTCTCCATGCTTTTTAGAAATTCTGAAGGGATATTCCTTGGTCTACTACTCTTGACTAATACTTCCAGCATCTTCCCAGTATTCCCTTCTGTCTACATCATCATTTCAAGAATGTGCGCGATGTAACAAAAAGAACCATCTGGAACTGTAACTCATACTTAAGGTGCTCTTTTTGTTACATCGCTCAAGTATTCAGTTCCTCAGTTTCCTTTTCCATCAGAAATAAAGCAATTTTCTTGAACATCTATCGTGCAGTCACAAAATATCTGGTCATGTTAGTTTCTTTAATTAATTTTGACGCAGAAAGATGAGAATAAAACTAACTACAAAAGTGCATAGATGTCTCAAGTTTAAATTTAATTGCCTTATCAATAGCTTAAACTTTCATATTGACATTTATTCAAATAATTCTGATAAATTAAAGCGAACACTAAATAACCTGCTTTTAACTTGAGAAATGTACAACTTCCCAAGAGGGACAAAACTTGAGAATAAATGATAATAATCTATTCTCTTTCTTTTACTTATTACATTTTTCTGTGACGCATGCAGAAAAATCTCACGATTTATGTAAAATATATAAACTTTTTTACTACACCTTTCAACTACAATACTTCATGGCATTTCGCTTTTCATAAAGTTTGTAATCTTGGTGAAAAATTACAGGAAAGAATCTTCAACATAAATTGCTGATCGGAAATTTGCTTCTTTCTGCACACTTATTAATTTTCAACTACGGAAAAATACCATTCACACGTGAATGTGTTTCCAAACAAGTGACTATTCTTATTGCAAAAATCCGTTAACTAATGTTATTTATCTTTTGACATTTACTAATAAATTTATTCAGATATGCATATTCAAATCTTTAAATAAGATTTATGTCACAGTGTAAATTAATTAGCGTCAAACATTTTCTTCAAATTCTTTTTTTATAATAATGTAAATTAATTTACGAGAAATGTACTCGCGGCTGCATAAAATTGTTTCCGGATTCGCATGTTGCCCGCCGGCCTACAATTTGAGGCCACTGCCTTAAAGCATGAACTGTTAACTATAAACAGTAAGTCCCTGACCGGATAGACCTAGAAACTTCTCATCATCCTTTATCAAATTTAGTTAATTCAGTTAATATGTAGCTTATAATAAAGTTGTACAATATTATAGTAGCACAAATAAAATCTTAAAAAATAAATTGCTGCTTAATGTGAAGAAAAAGATGTACGTATTTTCTTTAACCCTTTCCGGCACGCTACCTTTTAAAGTCGGAGTTTTAATAAAGAAAAAGGTAGGCAGTCTAATTAGGCCTAGAGGAGTACACAAGTAAAATTTTGTGAAGATAGCACTTATCGTTTTAATTCTGTGGATGTGGCCAAAGTGGCACACTGATTGAATAGAGCTTCCGAAAAGAGTGCTGAAACGAGCATTGTTGTCAATGAACTGACCGATGAAATGCGGAGAAACAAAGAATACAGACTCTCAGTTGTCCTAGATTATCGGTGAGCCAGGGTTTGGGCACACCTAGGGTTCGCCGTTTGATTTTAGGCAAGATGTCAAGGTAAAAAGTTAAAACTAATACAGAATAAGGAGATTAGCATACAGCCAAAGAAATAGCATAGAAATTTCTTTTCAAACAATTCCTTTTATACCCTAAAAAATCTGGAAGATTTCTTTGAAAAATGAGGGTCTTAAAAAGCTAAACATGGCTAAAATATATGGACTGGCTTGTGTTAAACTGCCATCTAACTATGAATAAAGAAGGTTCAGAGTAACCTATAGTAACCTATAAATCCTTTTTCATTCAATTTTTCTGTGCGTACAGAAGAAATTGTTTAGGTGTGTCCAGGATCGGACACACTGTGCCGCAAAGGGCTATTATTAAGAAAAATCCAAAAGGTTTTTATTTTCTTTTATACAATTTCTTTTATACTTAATGCCCCGATCTCCTAAATGTGTCTCACCTGAAATCAGCTATCAGATAGAGCTAAATTACTGGCTGGGATAAAAAGAGTTGTTGGATTCAGGCTATGGTTTATATGTTTAACATTTTCTCCGCCACAACTGCTCAATGACTTACAGAAAATTAACTGGAATGTTGGGAGAAAAAAGGCAATGTGTAAAACTGCCTTCGCGCTTTAATAATGTAATGCCTATAATATTCTTGATAACAATATATTACTACTTTCTAGCTTACTTCATCAGTGGTATTGTTGGTAGTGAATTATTTTTACTGTGAAGCGCAGACGTTGTTACAGGAAGCATAATTCAGCAAATGATCAATTTGACTTATGTTTCGTCTCTCCGTTTTGATGTTATAGATACTCTTCAGTTTAAAAAAATCATGCAATATGCTTCTAAGGCAGTTTTATCTGAAATGAAAAAAAAAATTACCTAATCACCTTTGAGGTAACATCGACCGGGGAATGTACACTCCCGCAGAATTCTTGGCATTCCTGGAAGAATTGGTAGAACATTTCTTTCAAATTTGTTATAGACTGTACGTCGCATCACTTGGAATAGCTTGAATTATCTGAAAACGTTTATCCTAAAACCAACTCTGTAACGCCATAGAATGACATGTCTAGCAAATATGGTAGTTCTGACATGAATCTGTTTCTGATCAAAGAAATTCCAGCTTACTGGCTTAAACACTTTGCTCAAAATGAGATCTCATCGAATCTTTAAACAACAATTTAACTCCGTTTGTACTACAGCACGAACACGCCATTATGGAGTTATTAAGTCACTTTATAAGGCATTTCCTTCCCGCTTTTCTAATGTTTTCGTGGTGTAATTGGAAGCATCCTTGAAGCGTATTAGAGAGGTTCAGGGTTCGAGTTCCGGCGCGGAAAACGCATATTTTCACGTCTCCTGCTTAAAAAAAACAATGATTCTGAAAGTGGCACCCGAACTATACGTTGGTAGATGATAATTCGTCATCACCAGGATTTGACGACTTGGGCTCAGTCGCTCTTTAAAAGAGGGGTATAAAGTATTTTGTCCCTCCTTTCTGCATGTCTTAGTGGGTGAATGGAAGCATACTCGGCGCATAATCGAGAGGTCCAAGGTTCGAGTCCCTGCGAGGGCGTTGCACATTTTTTTAAGTCTCCTACCTTAAAAAAACACTAACTAGTGATTCTACAACTTCATACGTTTCTTCTATATAGAGTAGGCTAGTAGAGTAGTTTTCTGACAGAATATTGAGCTAGCAGTTCCTCACTTAATGTTTTGAGGTATCATCGCTTAAAGAATTGATGCAATCATAAAATTCGTGAGGCCAAATAGGAGCACAGCGGTGACTCACGCTTTCTCTTGACTCCATTCCTGTAGAGGGAATTACGCAGAGTCTGAAAAAGCCTGTCGACATTGTACTGCTCACCTACGGCGTACTACTCGTAACACTAAAATGACGAATGTCCGTGTAGTCTGGATCCGCCGTCTCTCCTCTCGCCGAGAAAGCTCTTAGTGGGAAAATGCTCTAAGCACCAAACCAACTGGAATTGACCAGTCCTAAGTCTAAAAAGTGTCCTATCAGAGGTATATAACACTCACGCAAACCTGCCCCAACAAGGCGACTTCATTACAAGCATCGCCAGCCACAGCAGAGTACCCACTATCGGGTACAGCTTTGTGAGTCTGTTGTTAAAATGTACCACCAAGAAATGTTTATGCCTCTCCCATATTGGGAGGCTTCCGCAGCTTGGTGGCGGGCTCGTTAGTAGCTCCTCTATCGCGACGTAGTAATGTGCTTTAGAAGCCGGAATCATTTATTGGAAATTTCACGCGACATGAATTTTCAGGGGATTTTTTTTACTTCCTTGTACGAAGTAAAGGAAATATTCTAAGTAACTCACTTTCCAAGAGAAAAGCATTCACAAGTATTCTGAACGTTTATCCTTCCACGTTCCACGCAAAGGAATAATTTTTCAATAACACAAAAAGCACTGCTTTCTTAAATCAAAAAACTGTTCGTGACCCAAGTTGAGCGCCAAAAATGTAAAATAATATAATAGAACCTTCAAGATTTCATGTTATCGCGGCTCTCAAGGAACGTTATTTCATTCAAATCACACAGAAATCACCAAGGTAAATTAATATTCGAATCAGGTTTCAAACTTTTAAGTTTATTCAAGTCTAACACGCATTCAGTTGGCACTGCCAGATCCAAGCGCAAGAAGTATAACATCATGAAAGATTAACGCGGCGATTAAAATATATTTCCAGATAAATTTATTACAATCATATTTTAAATAAGTTTCACAATGGTTTCTGAAATCTTCATTAATAATAGTAATTTTTTAGGAGTTTCAGAGTGAAGAAGGAACTGGAATCAGTTTCAGTATTATTGTTTTTGCTTTCAGTAATAAAATTTTAAAAGATTCTAAGGCATTACATCTATCCTGCTTGTCGTGTAAAGAAAGCTAAGGTCAAAAAGACATAAATAAAAAAAAATTATGTTTGCTCTGCAATAAAAGACATCCCTGAAGTCGCCTATACATTTACTTTGGAGAGGATATCCACAAACACGTTAGTAATTTATGTAAGCTATAAATCCTGCTTATAGTCTAGCATTTATCGCGAATTATTTATGGCATACCTCACAATTTCTCGAAACGTGTATCACGACAACGTGACTGAGATGCTTTCCCTTGCTTTCTCATTGTAAAACATTACACGTAAACATCGATTTGATAATCTATATTGCAAAAATGAAACAACCAATGTTTTGTCCAAACTCTATAAAATACTTTTATGCTTTTCAGATGAACCTTTCCTGATAAGATTGAATTACTTTCCCAGGGAAAAAGAAAGATTTCTCTTCGCTTCGTCATATAATGATGAATGAATTACATTCCTCGAAGACACATTCGGCGGAAAATTTAGATCAGATGAGGGAAGTGACCCAACCAGCATAAATCAAAGTGATTTCCAGAAGTAACGCTGGGAGCTGAATCAACAGCTTTTGTGGTTGTTATCGGAATGCGGAAATTGGACCCTACCTCCACAGGAAACAACGCAGCAGCACGGAGGATTCTTTTGGGTCTCCAAGCGCTTGGCTGCATTAAATTCGTATTCACCCGGGGCAAATAAGTACGATGCAATTACTGTGAGGGTGAGGAATAAACGTGTCACAAAAAGACATTTCTGCTTATACCAAAAGACTATATGTCAAGCTGAAGTAGAATAGAAGGGGTTCAGATTGTCCTTGAATAAATGAAGAATTAAACGGTGAGAATAATAGCATTTGTTAGTATTTTAATAATTAGTATTACTGTATAATTTGAATTTTATGATGAGATTTGTATCCATTAGTACTTTAGATAAATTATCTGCTCGGATTCAACCCAGACAACTTTGGCCATCATTGTTAATATATGTATACCATATCCTAGAAATTTAGGGGTTAGATTCAATTTAGCAAACATCAGCTGGAAACTGAAGGACTGAAATGCCGTCTTGTCAGCAGATATAGTAAATTGTTTAAATATCAATATCTCTTTCTCTGGCATATTAAACAGTTGTTGAAATAATTCTGTTGCTATTAAATTTTGGGGTGATATTTGAGGAATTTTAATAATCATAAATATTTTGTGATTAACGAATTTGTCAGGACACAGTGATAAAAATATTGCTTGTCGAATGCCTATTTAGGTGAAAGTTTTTCTTCTTAAAAAAGGAAAAACCTTCATCTAAAATTAACTTTACGTCCTCTGCGAAGATCTTACAAATTATGCATTAATTAAAGGTTGTCTTTAATTATACATACGCAGTCCTTATTTATTCATACGCTGTCTTTGCTTCACTCACGTTATCAAGAAAAAGAAGAGGGAAAGCTCAGACTCGCGAAGAAGAAGAAGTTATGGACATTTTTTAAACCGGCAGAAAATGTGCTATCAGTTAAATAACATCCCTTTGAGATACTGTTCAAAATTGGTGGCTATCGGAGGAAACATCACATTTGTTAGGAAAGTTTATTTTTCTGTAGCATTCCTTTTTCTACTCTGGAAAAAAAATTACATCGAAAAAGAACGACCTTAAAATTAACTACATAACAGAGCCTTCAGTAGTAGCGTGTGATATTTGAGATTACAATATACATCGGATATTTTCTGATCTGCATCAGATATAGAAGAATCGTAAGCACTTAACCATTTAATTGGCAAATGATGAAAACACATGATGCTGATGAGCAACCGAAAAACGTATAAGAAAGTTATAGTTATAGTTAAAGACATAATTAACTTATCTCTATGCAAGCGTTTAAAATGTCCATTAACAATCCATACACTAATAGCATATTACTTCGAATAGTTTTAAATTGGTTTGTGAAATGATATTGATATTTATTAATTTCAGCAATACACTATAATTTACAATTAACAACTTTTTTCTAATGAAATCAGCCGAGAGTTCAGAGAAATATAAATTTATTTTAAAACCTCAAGATAATTTCCTTATGTAACGAACTATTATCATAGAAGATAAAAAAGAAGAAGACATTAAAGAAAATACTTGTTGTTAGCTATTGCCATGTAATTAATATCACATTCCCCTTTTCATAACCGGCCACCCTAATAACGTCATTAAATCTCCCACAGCAAATGCACTCGCGAAAAATAAAGTAAATCATGCACTTCTTAAAAAGGTGATTTCATATTCAATTTTCTATTTCTCAGCCCTCATCCGTGCCTCTCATATTTTCCATTTCTTTTAATATGGGTTACGTAGGATCGATTATATTTTCTAAATCTCTGATGAGTTTATTGATAAAAATCTGAAGAGGAGCATCAAGATCTGTTCAATATCCTTGGTCACAATAGTTAGCATGAGAAATATTTACCCCTTTATATGCTAATATCATTTACATCATTCAGTTAATAGGCTGGGACATCTAATCTCTCACGAAAGTTATACATCATTTGTCCTAAAAAAAATACGTGCTTAGGTTATCAAGCGATAAAAATCTAGATGCAGAACAGTGCAAGTAACGTTTCCCTTCATCAGTAGAAAACTTGAGCAAAGGAGCTTTATTCAGGTAGCTCAGAAACTTGATAAACGGTACTTACCGATAAGGCACGTAGGGAGATTTTTGAAAGAAAGAAGAAACAAGAAATCTATGAAACAACGCATCTTGACATTGGTTACAAAAGCTATCTATCTTCATACGATAAACCTCATGCAGGAAAAAGGGGAGGGGGCTTAACTAAAATCCTCAGCAAAGCGAACTCCAGGATATGGTCCCTGCACCCTTCAATAACCCGTAAGTCGAATTTACCCTATTGCTAGTTCTTGAGAGTCCCAATTTTCTGTCCCTCCGGCGCTCTGGAATCTTAAATCTGGGGCGTATGTACCATTGGGAGTCTCATTTGTACTGCTTCTGTTTCGATAGCGAGAACAGTTAAGCATATGTTTTTTACTTGCAGTTCATTCAAATGCCAAACTGAGAAAGAATTCTCTTGATAAGAGAACATAAGGATTGATTTAGGGTGATTTTAGAGGAGCCCGGAGGGATTCTGCTTGTTTTGCTTCATATATAAAGCAGTCTTTTCCGCTCGCCTTGAAATCGTAAATACAATGCAGGTGAATATTACTTGTAAATATATATGTATTTATGATACATATATATACACAAATAGAAAGAGAGAGAGATAGACATGTACAGAAACAGAGAGACAGAAAAAGGAGTACTTCATAAATAAGCATCTTTTTTATAATCTAAATAAATAAATCCCATTTTCAAATTAGACACTTTATGAAACCGAAATTAAAAATACCTAAGCAACTAAATCCACATGTTCAAGATCCATCAAAATTCAGTACACTTATAAGGTATTTTATGCGTGTCAACAAATTATTAGGATTTAAACGTTTACTATAATTTCTTTGTTCTGTAATCCTCACCAGAATCCAAATTATTTGTTTTGTGCATTTAAGCTCACATTAAGCTGTGTTTTGTGCATTTAAGCTGCAGCTTTCAGTGTTTAATGCTGAAATGAGAACTTTCGGCAGCCGCGTCTTGCTGTTATTTACTATGACCACCTCTGCCTAAGTGGTATTCCGTCTCTAGGGTCTAGAAGGGGTTTAAATTATGCGCCTTAAAATAAATATATTGAGCCAGCTTAAGTAGCCTGTTTTATGTGTAGTCTCCTACATTACCTACATTTGAATTATAACGTTATCCTATGTTAATTTAAATACTCAAAAGTCACGAAAGCTCATCTATCGCACACGTTGTGGCTTTCGGTTCATTTAAGACTTGCACAAGAAGGTTATTTTAACGTTCTTTAGAATTTTTATAGTGGTTTCAGAACAATCGATAACTTGCTATCAGTCTCGTATGAACAGCAGGACTTTGACACAAGCTTCTGGATACAATAGAACCCAGCAAACGTTATTTAAATGACTGTCTTGTACATTTAAGCTGAGGGTTTTTAATGTTTAAATGAAAACTTTCGGAAGTCACGTCGTACTGTTACTATCATCAGCTCTGCCTAAGTGGTATTCCGGCTCTAGCGTCTTGCCGAACGAGGTTTCAATTACGCGCCTTTAAATAAATATCTAGAGCTAGGTTAAGTAGTGCAAGTGCATTTATTATAAACTGAGGCTCAGCACAAGAGAGAAAATGCAGGCTTCTGCTCTTTTAAATTTAGAGCGAACAAAATTGCGAGCTCGTTGATTAACTTCAGAGACAAAGCGAAAAACTGAGCTTAAAAACTTCAAGTTATATTGAAGATTTTGAAATTTTTACCAAGATTTATTCATATTTTCTCAAGTTGTATATGTTATTGACGATGCACGATTATATAGGTTTGGACAGAGTTTATTGGTTTTTGACTCTAAGCTTGTCTTCTCTAAAGGTGTCACAAGATTGAGAATTTTACTTAAAGCATGCCTTTTGAACCTCTAACCGCAGTGACATAATGATATCACAAGACTAAAGGAGAGTGCAGTTCAACTTTTTTTAGAGGTGTGCACTGAAACGTAACCTAAATTGATGAATTATTTTGAGAATACTTTCGAGAATTTTGTATGAAAAAAGTGTGGAGCAGTTTGTAGTTAGTTTATTAAAATATAATAATTTTTTTTTCTGTTTGAAATGTGGTTACTCGGGTATCATATAAAAGAAGTCATTTTATATTTACAGAGCGTTTCTCACTTTCAGTGTCGAAAACGTATTAAAAATTTCTGTACTTGATTTTGAGAAACTATATGCTGTAATTATGCGTGTATTTTGCCTTCTTTTCCTACCAATTTTAACGCTTGCAAATCGGAATGGGAAAACTACTTCGTGTGTATTATTTCTACAGAAGCGGCTTAAGTGATGCACGTAGCACATTAAAAACTACACATAAAGACACATGAAGTTTCTAAATCATATATTGCAAAAACGAAGGAAAAAATGTGCGAGTAAATACGGTAATTGGTAGCACATCTGTAAAGAACTGAAGAGACAATTTTTCACTAACCTGCATATGCACGTATATAATAATAAGGAAGCCAAACTGGATTTGAGATAATGCTACAGATGAATAAGCTCCTGAAGAATGTAAAGGATAAAAAAAATCATTGATTAGAAAAAGTGAAATTTTCAAAAAAAGAGACTAGGATTATTATTCCAATTAATAAACGTACCTCTTGCTAGAAACGAAATGAAAATTTCAAAAGTAGGTGAAGATAGAGTGTTAAAAATGCATAGAAAAAGAAAACTTCTCGCGAGTTATATTTAAAAAAGAACAGAATTCAAGCATACTAAAATAAATCTCTTTTTAGGTTAAACATTATATATCATCACAATGTTCAGAGTCCTGGACTTAAACAATAACTCTTGATAAAAATAGAAAACTGGGAGGAATGGGTCCTTCTTACGTTTTCTTGTACTTGGTCAGTTCAGCTCTGAATGCAATTTGATGGCAGAACCCTATCAGATCACTGTATAATCAGTTACTGAATGCAAAAATGCAGTTTGATGGCAGAACCCTATCAGATCACTGTATAATCAGTTACTGAATGCAAAAATGCAGTTTGATGGCTGAACCCTATCAGATCACTGTATAATCAGTTACTAAGTCAAATAATTGGAGTCAAGTCCTTAAATGAAAAGTATCCGGAACTATTGATTGGTTTCAGATAACTCAGCGGGTAAAATCCTTATCTACTAAGGGAAAGTCCAGGGATTAATTCACAACAACAAGGCATTTGCTTATAATTTGCCGATTATATGGCCGAATTTGACGCATAGATAAATCTAATATATTTCTTTGTTGGAATTTTTATGCTGCAAATGTCTTTCATTGAGAACATCTTTTAAAGTTCAGTGGAAATACTGACCCGTTCTTTCGCATTTAAAGCACTCACTTTAAATTCGGCTATTTACATATTTCTATAATACATTATAAGGTATTTTCTCCCTCCTTTCTGCATGCTTCCTTTCTGCATAGCCGAAAGCCCGTTAGGCAGTTTCGGAATTCGAATCCCGGCCAGTGCATGGCACATTTTTCATGTTCCAGCATCGATATAACTTAATGACTGAACAGTGTAACTTGGAACTAAAATGATAGTGACGATAATTCGTCACAACCAGTGATTCGGTGAATGGGTCCCATCATTCCCAGTCGCCCTTTAAAAGGGAAGTGTATATAAGGTATTTTCCCCCTCCCTTTTTTGCTTGCGTGCGTGGTGTAACAGGAAGCGCTCTCGACGCGTATTTGAGAGGTCTGGAGTTCGAAACCTGACGAAAGCGTTTCATATTTTTCAATATTGGAGCATCGATAACCTAATGATTCAACATCTTTTTTTTTTCTAATGCATTAGTTTTTCATGTTCCAGCATCGATATAACTTAATGACTGAACAGTGTAACTTGGAACTAAAATGATAGTGACGATAATTCGTCACAACCAGTGATTCGGTGAATGGGTCCCATCATTCCCAGTCGCCCTTTAAAAGGGAAGTGTATATAAGGTATTTTCCCCTCCCTTTTTTTGCTTGCGTGCGTGGTGTAACAGGAAGCGCTCTCGACGCGTATTTGAGAGGTCTGGAGTTCGAAACCTGACGAAAGCGTTTCATATTTTTCAATGTTGGAGCATCGATATAACCTAATGATTCAACATCTTTTTTTCTAATGCATTAGTGATATGAAAAAACAATATTCATTCTACAGCTCAAACAAGGATAAGAAACAATTAGTTTGAAAACCTGATGTGATTTTTAACTATTGCTAATCATTCGTCAGGAGATTTAAATACGAAATTATAAAGAATTACGTATTGAATAATATTATGTTGGTATATAAGTTAAATTCATTAACGTTTTTCTGATTACAATGCATCTCCTCGTATGAAAATTTAAGTGCAGTATCGGTTTATTAAATTAGTTCTCTTTCATTTGTTATGTACAAGTTAATGTAGAAAGCATATTACAGGCTTTGCACTTCTGCCAACAGAAACTTTAACATAAAAAAATACTGGAAAAAGAGATTAAATTTTATCTTCCAAAAATATTAAATATGATAGAAATTACCTCCTTTTTTAACAGAGTAAGTGTTTTATTTTTATCTTATGTATAATATTTCTTGATTATATTCCAGGAATTTTACAGGTTATTCATTTTTTTACCCGCATGTAAATTTTGAAGTTAATTCATTTCACCATCAATCACCTGACCAAAACTTTTCTGTCCTCATGCATTATGCATGCGTAAAATATTACTGAGTTAAAAAATGTTTTGAAATGCATTAAGTGCGCATCTTATGCTGTGTTTGCTTAGATTTAAAATATATTTTTCAGTCATCTTCATTTATGTCGCAATCGAGATGTAGAACTCCCATTTGATATCTAGATTCTATCATTATCTTGAAAGAACGCGGCTCCTAGTGCCATAAAGCAATCAAAACTCGACCTTAATTTTTGGTCATAAACTGCTAAGTTTTGATTTTAAACAAATGAAGTACTTTTAAATGTGCATTAATTATAGTGGTATTTATATCAAACAGTAATGCGTCTAATTTTGTAATCTTCTGCGAATGCATGAATATGTAATATTAAGAATTTTAAAACGAATAAATTTATAAATACAAATGGAAGTGAAAGTAAAAGGAACTACCAAAATTTTAAGTATGTACGTATCTACAGCAGTACGTAGAGTGGAAAGCTTATTAAAAGAGCAGGAATGGTAAGTGTGCGATGGGTGTGGGCAGTATAAATAATGAAAAATTAAATAAAGTGTAAATAGATGAAAATATTAATAAATTCAGTTAACAAAACTAAGGTAAATAATGAATCAAAATCTCATAAAAATTAAATGAAGAGGAGTAAATTAATAATAATTTAATATAAATTCAAAAATATTAAGTGAAATAATTGAAGAAATGAAAGATTAGTAAGTTCATAATAATATGACATGCTACAGAGAATAAAAGGTAGGTTTTCGCCGAACCAATCAGTTACATAACTGTCTCATTCTCGAGAATGTTACACAGAATACATCGCTAGGGATGGTCTAATATTACTCTCGCGAGAAGGCATAAGAACGCATAGATACTTAATTCTTGTGTGGGATTCAAACCCTTACTTTGTTATTCAGACTAGCAGTCAGCCTCTAACCACTATACAGTCCAGAGGGACAATAAAATAAAAAATTAATATTTTTATTGAGAGGAAAACAAAAATGCACCTAGGGAAAGGGAAGAAAATTATTTTTCTTCACACTAATATATATGTCTATTTTATTTTGTCTTATAGTCCATTTAAACACATTAAGTTTTTGCTTAGTACTTACTCACTCGAGGTCCAGTGTTGACATCATTCCTGTTACTTGGCCATTGCTTCATAAGTTGTATTTTAGTAGTTTTTTTCACATGTGAGCCTGGAATCTGTATATTTACAGAGTCTATGTGTATTCTTTGGTAGCATACACCCTGAAACCTACGTTGAAGGTGAAGTAGCGAATTTCCGCTATGTCTTTAAGAATAAATACTGCAGAAGAAAGGTTTAAGTAATCTTTTTTATTTAAAACTAAATTAAATAAGATGCACTCACTTCGTGCTCACAAATCACCAGCACTTATGGCTACGTAACAGGAAAATAAGAATGTAACAAATCACTAGTAAATTAAGAAATTCCAATGACTGGCTCCTTAGCTGAAACTAATGCTAAATCAGCTGCACACAGCAAACCGAGCCGAGAAATATCAGTATTAAATTGAAAGGTGTCGAATACTGAAACTCCCAGCATAAACATCGGAACTAAGTCCGCTACTACTACACTTTGAACTCCTGAAACCCAGCTTAAATATCGCTTCTGAAATCCGTTGAGAATTTGCATCTACGTCGTACAAAATTTACGTTCTGGTAGGAAACTAAAATCAGGAGAGAAAGGAAAGAAGACTAAAAATAACTGGTTAGAATAAAATAAATTCTTACACATTAATCTTATATTATACATTGCAGCCGCCTCTTTCACATTTGTGTCCGCTCTTTCATTACCGATAACTCCGATATGTGATGGAACTCACTAGGAGTCTAGTCGCTTTTGGAAGAGAAAGCAGCATTTTCTTAAATGTCTCTGAGAATTTTGTTTTTACAGCATTAGCCTTGGGCTTCCGTTGAAGTCCGTGTAAATTCTTGTGATATGACTTAATTTGATACAGCTCTGAACTGCAGCTCTCAAGAGAACTCTCAATATACATGTTTGAGTAGGAACCGTGATGTCTTCACGCAGCTCACAATGTCCGCTGCCGCTGCCGGAGCCAACAGCGAACAGAGAAGTTAGCGCTAGGACAATAGAAGTCTTATATTCGCTGGTGAAGTTGAAATACTTGGATCATAATTTAGTGTGAATGTAGATCTTGCTCCATAACCTTACGTGGGTTAACTTTCAATTTGCGGACAGTGAAGCTAGAAACCTGCAAAAAGGCCCCATGCAAAGTTACTCTTTCATCTATTGCATAGTACCAAATTTTGGTTCCCTAACCAAGAAATGGTGGACAAAAAGTCATCAGTACCTGGATTTAGTCAACTCAGTGTCGTATCTCTTCTCAGTCCCTCTCTAAATGTAAAGAATATAAGGAAGGAATTATCTTATTCCCGTGTGTATGCTTTCATGGTGTAGGTGATAGCATGTTCAGATAGCAACTGGAAAATTCGTGGTTCAAATTACGACCAGTACGTGCTGATGTTTCTCTATTTTTCATGTTCCGAAAATTTTAACCTTTCTACGGGAAAACCTAAATTAAGATGTGACGGTGGTAATGCATCACTACTTAGATTTGGTATAGTAGGCCTTTTCCTCTCGCCAAATGCCCTTTAAGATGGGAAGAATATAAAGGATTACTGTATTCCTCCGCGCGTTTTATCGTGGTGTAACTGGTAGCTCCTCCAACAAGAATTAGAAGATCCTTAATTCGAATTTCGGGAAGGCATAGCTGACTTTTCCCGTTTCTATCTTTAAAATACCGAATAGTCTTTGTAATAAATGATAATTGAGGAGACACAGAAATAGCACATAGAACTCAGAGCTGTTAGATCAAGTTGTATATTTTAAATTATGCTTAACATTAATTTTCTTAATATTCATGCAGTTTGGCGGTAAGCACCAAAATGCACGAAGAAAGCCACAAGGGACTGCAAAATATCTTGTTTTCTAAGATTAAAAGTTAAAAAAAAAAATATTCTGAAAGGTTTCATATTTTAAATTACGTCCAAAGAGGCGTTTTTTAACGTTTTGTGTGTTACCTTTATTTATTAAATATCATGTTCTTTGCACTTAAACCATAAAATTCAGTTCAATAGCAATGTTGCAAAATACTTTTAGAATGAGCATATTTTTAGAATTTCCGATACACAGTTCCGCGCGCTGGAGATAAAAAGTTCCTTCCCCCGTAGAGTGTTGCCATTGCTCGCTTTGGAATCCTTGAGTTTGTTAATAAAAATTTCGTTAAAGTTTTACAAAATATGAAATCGATAATAAAACGAATTCCAAATTTCAAATTTGGTCTTCTACATGCCCATATTCGTAAGAGGATTACGACATTCAAAATTCGATGGCTTTATGTACCCCTGTTTTATCACAATGCAAGAAATATGCATACATTTATGCAGATTTTTCATTATTTAATTTCTTAAAATATAATACAGGGTGATAAGATTTAGTGGCAACAGTTTGAAAAGTGAAAAAGGACATTTATAGTGATTCAACGCAAAATCGCAAAACGAAAACAGTAGTCCTTCTGGGACAAAGCCCCATTGGACTAAAAACTTGACATCCCGCCAAAGTAATTTCTTTTGCGAATTCAAATCTAATAACCAAAACTTATTTTTAAGTGTGAAATAATCATATCGAGTGATATAGAGCCATGGACTTAGTAATAATAAAAACGAGAAAGCCTTAAAAGAAATAAAACTGGTCTCCTTTACGTTACATATGCAGCAGAAAGTGGTAATGGGGAACGTCAAAGGAGGGTAAATTGATGTTATTGTGATTAAAGTTATCAGATAATTTTTAAAGGCTTTACCGAAACTTATGAAGATTTAATTCTCTAGATTTATCCGAAATGTTTTCGTATTTTATCGGAGACACGGCGTACTGCTCTAATAACTGCTGCAAGCGCTGCACTGATAAGCACACATATGCGTACGCAAATATTGAACACAGATATGGAGTGTTAAGAAATGATATTTGGTGAATTATTCGTAGACCCTTGGTTCCCTTTAAAGAAAGGTAAAAATAAGGTAGTTTCTGACTATGATAATTTTGTTACACAACACCTTTTAGAAAAAATACATAAATTAAAAATTTTATACGACCCCTTTACAATGAATGTTTATATTAGTAAATTTCCTATTATCCCATTAAAATTGTTCAGATGGAGAAAAATAAAACAAAGGTCTGTAATAGGCCAAAATGGTTCTGAAATTCCTCGAAAGTATGGCAAGAATCGCCTACCCCATTTAAATTAGTAAAAACAAGAACTTCCGATTTAGAGCTCGCGTAAAGTTAAATTTTTAGCTGAAAATATAACATCGAGATTTAAAATTCCTACAAATGGTAACTGGATGTTTTACATTAATATTTTTTAAAGGCAAATGCTTCTTATTAGAAATTTTCACCCGAAGATTTAAATTCCAAATTCGACTTTTAATGCTATTTGTGTACCGTCCCCTAAACTTTTAAGCAGTAATTTTCCCCTAGAATTTAAGAAACGACATCTCAGACAATTTTCATTATACGTGGATGATTTTTATTGATTTATTCAGCTTGGCCTGAACATGGCTAAGTATACAAGGGCTGTCTGCCTAAGAGCACGAATGTTTTAAAGAGAACCTTTCTGAGAGAAACTGGCTCATATTCACACTACACATGAGTAAGGCCATAAAAATCAACCATGCAGCCAGCCCGTTCGCCTGGGTTCGAACTCGCGTTGAACTACCAGTATTCAATGGGTCTAATCCCTTGGCCACTGGTCAGATATTGACTAATTCAGGTATAGGAAATATATTTCTTGTTCATATTTTTTTCTTACGAAAGCATTCCATAATCAGATTTGCAGTTTTGAATATTTTGGCTAAATAGCTAAAATTGTTGTACTATGAAAAATTGCTTTTTTAATTCATTTTTTAAAACTTGAATCGAAAATTTGCCACCAACGTTTCGAATGCTATTTAATTTTGCATGTTATATAGCTACAATGAAGTATCCCTTTTTACTTTAAGAGATTCCCTCTTTGACATTTAAACATTAACTTGCATGAAGACATCCTTCCCCTTAGGTGCAGAGCTCTTACGCGCTTTAAAATATTAAATTAATTAATCAGCAAAATACTTTACTTTACCAACATCAACCTGCGGAAACTTGCTCAAGAGCTAGTGTGGTGATTACAGTGGCTAATGCCGCCAAACTTTGATCTTCTGTTTCCGGTTATATCCTAGGCAGTTAAACGGGCTGTGGCTGAATGAGTTTTTCTAATGTATATAATGCCATACGAACAAATTTTCTTTAACAAGTTGTCTACGAAATCATCACTTCCAACTGGCAGAAACCAAAGTATTTTTTCGTAATCAAAATAATACATTTAAGCATTTGGTCTCTATCGTTTTTTTTTTTTTTCCGTTAAGTGTTGGTATCAAATGCCTTATTGTCTGCCCTTGTTTTCAAGTTGCATTTTAATATCAATAATATCATAATTAAGTGCTCGCTGTTAATATATATCCATCAAAGTTGACTTAATAATGAAGTAAATATTTTATACTCCACATTTCATTCACACACACATATATGTATAAAAAAACTCGGAGAGGAAAATCTTTTTAACAAGCGATAGCTTTAACTTCTTCGCTCCAGACGTGGAAGCTCCACCGTGTGGCTGTGACCTTGGAGCGCTGAAGTTATCGTGTGCCCAAGCGCATTCTGAAATTAAGCCTAACATGCAAAAATAATTCCTATAAAACCTGCTTTTTATCGAAATGTTTGGATTCGTGAATATGTTGTTTAAATTTTATTTTTATAACATAAACAGAAAATCCTAGCATTTAAATTTAAAATAAAAATTAAAATAATTTAAAACGCAATATTAATAATAATGAATATATTTCCAGATTTAAATTAATTCTATAAAATAATGAAGTAAAAATCTTAAGAATTTAAGTAACAGTGCTTATTATATTATACCGCCATATTTACCTACAAAAATTTTAAGCCGCTTGGACTGCGCAAAACGTTTCGAAATTATGAAAGTGCGTCATTAGAGGCGTCATCATATACGATACGGCGTATCATATATGATACGGCTCAGTTTCTCTCCGTACATATAAACTGGAAGCGAAGAGGTTAGTACTAAAAAGTAATTTTAGTAAATTCTTTCCTTATATTTTATTTATAAAATATTTTCCGTTCGTTTACTTTCCTGAGATATATGCATATATTTTTTTTTTCTGTTTTGATGCATCATTTGAATGGTTATTTTAGTTCCTCGCAGTCTAACGAATGATCTCAATTTAACGAATTTTATTGACAGTGTCCCAAGGAACGGTTTAAATATCAATATGTGTATATTTGAACATAGATGTGATATTGAAAGGCCTGGCTGCTTATAATGTAAAGTTATTCTTTTTAGGAGGCATTGCATCAATTACTGTTTTCATTGCTCATCTTTTGGGAAATTTTCTGGGAATAAAGTACTGTAGTGCTTAATCTGTTTTTTGTTCTTAGGTATTAAATAGATTAACCTTGAGTAATTGTAATTAACTGTTGCCGCTTCTGCGTACCTTCGCAAAACTTAATTTTCAGAAGAAAAATTTAGCTTTGAGTGTCTGTTCTGTGTAATATCATCATTTCAGCATACTCAAAGAATTTGAAGTTTAGAGCTGGATAATATACTTAAAAGTGTTCAGCTTGAACTCCTCCTAACCAGTTCTGCTTTTAATAAACTTGCGCTACCTATCGCCTACGCGATGCGTCAGCGGCATCATCGGTCGCTAGTGCATTGACTGGTTGCTATAGCAACCACTTGATGCTTCAGCGATCGCTTTCATGGCTGAATGCGACTCAACTGTCGGCCAATCTACCAGACATTGGTCGCCAAACGCGCAGCCAAATGCCAAGGGGCCTAAGCATTTCTATTGACTGTGTAGAGATGGTTGAACTATTACTACCTCAAAATGTGCCGATGGCACATTGGTATCACTATCAAACCGAGTACCAATCTAGTTCAAGCAGAGATGGCAAATTTCTATGCTGGAGGCAATTTTGGGCCTCCGCTTATTTTCCTACATGTTAAGATACAATACTCTTATCGGATTCCAGCATGATGAAAGACTGGGAATACCAAAGGCACCACGTGATATTATTAATACGCTGAATGGAAGTACGCTTAAATTTACATTTCATTCGCCTAGTAATATTATTCGCCTTCTGGGTGATTCCAGATTGAATTATATTAATTTCTTGGTTAATTATTTAACTCATTAATATCCATAATACATTCATCCGAATTATATGCACATAATATTTATATTTTAATTGGTATGATGCAAATAAAAATATAAAGGAATATTAAAACATATTGCATTTAAAATATGCAGCATTTAACAGATGATATGAAAATAAGTTAAGTATAGCGTTTACAATTGGGGTCACTTTTGCTGTTACATATGCAATAAGTACGTAACGTGATTAATTATATATTCTACATTTAGAATATGCCAAATATCATAAATTATTTTCAATTTCTAGGGCTTTTAAAGTAATAGCGTATTTTTGATTCTACATGCAGAAAAAAAAGAAATTTCAAATATTTGAAACTTCATTTAATTTTGCAATATCGTTTCGGTGATTATGTACGAAAGAGTAATTGCGATATCACTTTGAATGTGCAGAAATAAATCATTAAAAATGTTAAATAATTTTTTATGATTATTCTTCTGAGAAACAATCATCATAAAAATTAGTTTTTTATTTATCAACTTGCTAAAATTAAGAATGCATACTGAAAATTGTCACATATTGTGACCATTTAGACCACTTGTTGCATATTACAACCATAAGTAAATATACAATGGAAATGGAACATGCAATAAAGAATGAAGTGAATTTATCCGCCGTCCGTATTACTTTTAATTTCCAGTGATCTGAGTTTACCTTACAGCTTCTTCCTGATCTGTGAACTTACAAAAGCGTTATCAGTATTACTTCTAAACAATGAAAAAGAATTTACAAATGAACAGACATTCTTTTTTGGTGTGGTGTTTGATGAGTAAGCATGTGAGTAAATAGTTTGCTAAGTAAGCCGAAAATGAAAGTAGTTAATGTAATAATTTCTTTAGCTCAGCGAAACTGCTTTCATTTGATTAGCAAACTAGTATTATATCTGAACTATTTTTAATTACTCCATTTCATAAAATTTTGCACGTTTTGTTAAAAATTCTATAAATTTACATTTTCTTTTAACTGTATTTCTGTAAATATAATAGTACATTTAACTGTATTTCTGTAAATATAATAGTACATTTAAATGTATTTCTGTAAATATAATAGTACATTTAACTGTATTTCTGGAAATATAATAGTACATTTAACTGTGTTTCTGTAAATATATAATAGTATATTTAACTGTATTTCTGTAAAGCCTCTTCAGGTTACTTTTTTCTCGAAGTATTTGCCTGTTTGTGTTTGGTATATGCACGGTGTTCTTAAGCTGTTACAACAATATAAGAGAGAATAATAGTATTCGTGAAGATGAATATACGCAATAGAAACTAGGAATGCGCCAAAAAGCATTGTTCATAATTTCGGACGTCATTTCTATCCTGGCGAAGAAATAGCACATTTTTAGAAAAATCAACGTCAGACATTTGTAGCATGTAAATTTCCATGTAAAGAAGAAGCATCGACAAGTAAAAAGCAGCTGATTGGCTTCTCAAGGTTTTAAGGTATATTTTAAATTTATAATAGTTTATTTTAATTTAACAGTTATTTCAATTTAGTGAACCTTTCATATCTTACCTCGTTTCAACTTACAACTCTCTACCAGGATGAGATTTTAGAATAGTGTTGAATGCAAATGAGGAAGAGATAGTATTAAAGGAAAGTTCAATTGACTTCGTGAGAGAGAGCTAGGAATCCTAAGTAGTATCCTGAGCTAGGAATCCTTTGTGCTATGTCTCTCTAAAAGCTGTTGTTAAGCTCCGCCGTATTATTACCTGCCTTTTGATAGTTCGCCGGCTACTTCAGAATACGGGCAACTACATTAGAATTGCTTTAGCTTCGGCTAATTCTCTTAGTCAGATACAGTTAGTTCTTATTTCTTACTTTTTGAGTTTAAGCCCAAGTGGAGGCTTTTGCTGTATAGATAGGGGCCGACTGTTAATCTTATTTTGAGTAAATAAAGGGTAATTAATCCTTCTTGAATTTTACGCTCTCTATCCTTTGAACTAAGCGATAATTCGCTTAAAAGTTAACTAGATTCCCCGACACTTCATTTAGCAGAATAAAAGTGAGGAATTCTATGAGGTGTAATAGGAAGTCAGCCGAGGTAAACCTTGTATTTCAAAACGTCACATCCTCAAAGCTTCAGATTATCACTGTGATAGCGTCAGCCGAAACGGTACAGGGAATGCCCAATAACCATGATGGAGGCATTTCGTGAAAACAGTTCCCTTGTTTCTCTGTTGAAAGTTTACCTTAACGCTTTTCTGACACTTTAAATGGAATGCAGCCCCAGATTTCATTGTAAACACAGTTCTTGATGGGTACTTTCACCTCTCTCTTAGTCTGCTGAAACAGTATACCATCACGCAATAATACATGTATATATGTATATATATAAAGAGAGATCATCAAACACATATTTATAGAGAGATAAGAATAACCATAACATCTGCATATGTACTTTGTAAGTTAATAGGGTAGAGTCATTAGGATTTTTGGAAGCAGAAAAGATGAAAAATATGCAACCGCCTTTGCCGAGAATCGAACCACGGACCTCTGGAATACCGACCCAGCGCGCTACCGTTACACCACGAAGGAACGCTAGGAAAGTAGAAGAAATAACTTATATACTCCCCTTTTTAAAGGGCGACTATTTTAGAGGACCGAGTCGCAAAATCTTGGGTGCGGAGAATCATCAGCCACAACCCTTTTAGTTCGGGTGCCACTTGTTGTGTCATTAGGATTTTGGGAAGTAGAAAAGATGAAAAATATGCAACCGCCTTCGCCGGAAATCGAACCACGGACCTCTGGAATATCGGCCCAGCGTGCTACCGTTACGCCACGAAGGCACGCTAAGGAAGTAGGAGAACTACCTTATACTAGTATCTGGCACAATTCACATTTGAAAAGGAAAGCTGAAAAGGTAATTGTGCTGCTAAAGGAAAAGATATTTAATAGTATAGTTACATTTTTATAATACAGTGATGCTAAATTTTATGCAATATAATTTTTAGTAACATTCCGGGTACCAACCAGGAAAGAGAACGTTTCCACAGATACAAATATTAGGTCCTGAAGAAGGCCAGGAGCACAGTTATTTTTAAACGGATGTCTGTCAAAATATGGGCGCTCTATTGAAATATGGTGCCCTGACAGAATAGCATTGCAATTTGTGCAAATAGGTTCGCATTTCGGTTTTCAGTAGGTAATTATGTGTCTGAGAGTAAAATATAACTTAGAACTGCAACTAAAATCCGAAACAAAAAGTTTCTGCCTAATGTTCTCTTGAGATACTTCTCACAGAATAATTTCTCCCGATGGGAATTCGTATTTAAAAGCATAGATTATTATTCTTTTTCTGAGCGAATGCATTATACACTGAGAAGAATGACTTGTATCTAAAATAAATTAAGTGAGTATATATGGGCAATATGTATCATTATCATTTAATTTAGTATCAATGAGTGAGATTAAATTAATGAACTGATCCTTTGATTGAGCCACCTGTCTATTCTATCTAGAAGATACTGATGATATTAGTATAAAATAGAAGCAAACCGCTCCAGTGATATATTACAGTTCTCTGATTGCACTATTTTTCTTGATTTAAGCAATATTTATCTAGCTTGTGAAGCTCTGCAGCCCCGTTCTGAGTGGGTAATTATTAAGAAATTCGGTGGTAAAATTTCACTCTGTAGATTTGCTAGTATGAATGTTTTGAATTCATCTCTAAGACTTAAAAACCCCAAGATGCAAGATATTAATGAATTTTAATAGCAATTTTTCCCACTGCAAACATTTGTCAATTTTCAGACTCTAACTTCCTTACAATGTGTAATCATAAGCCATGTTTGACATCTAGTTCATTAATTTGCATTTTGTTTATTTATTCTAAAATTAAAGCTGAATTTTGTTAAAGGGATAACTTATTTTTTAATTAGTGAGTCTATAGCTATTTAACAAGTAGATAAGAAAAAGCTAAACATTGCAAGTTAATTAAAAGATTGGTCCTGAAATGAACTTTATTTAGCTATTTTCCATCTAGTTAATAAGCATTTTGAAAGATCTTCAGCTGAATTATCATCAGATAATAAAATGCTCGATCGGAGCGCAAAGCTACAAACAAGATAAGACACTGTTACGGTTTTTGTAGTGATTTAGATATTTTTAAATAGAATTAATCAAAATTGTTTTATATTACCGTGCAATGCAGCACGAGACTCATTCGAAGAAAAAGCTACGCCGAAAAAAATTAAAAATACAGGAGCACGCGCATTTAATAAATAGATATCTCGTAATTGTACGCTTTTGCTTTTCGGGAAAATTCGAGAAAATACCAGAATATTCTCGTGTTGATTATAAAGCTTACAGAAAGCAGGAGGAAAACATCTCATTTCTGTTGTATTATGAGCTGTTTAGAAAACTGTAGTTGTTTACTTTTTGTTGTTAATGATTCTCGCAAATTCGCAATGAAATCGTATTAGCTTTCTCTGTTTTGAATTAATTTCTGTCGAACGTTTTAGTAGCTTAAAAAAATAACTGTTATGAGATATTGCAATATTGCACGAATATCTGAGGAAATTTAAGCATTTTGTTTTATCTGTTGTGATAATAATAAATTTCATGCACTTTTCATCGGACTTGTTCATTCAATTTATTACGAACCCGTATGCACGCAACAATACTATAAAATAATAATTGCAGCTGCGAGCGAAAATAATAAATCATCGTGAGTCTTTCCAAGCGGGAAATGATATTCACAATTAGAGATGAATGAAAAAAGATTATTCTTAACACAGAAATATTTTATTAGCAGCCGTACTTCATTAGCTGATGAGAAAGTATATCGAAATACCCTTTATTTACTTGTTAAAAATTTCTTTTTATTTTGAGCTCAGATGCTTTAATTACTTTTTTAAGAAAGGGTATTTTGAATACCTCTCAGAACACAAGGACGCACAGCAAATAAACTTACAGATTTTTAAAACTAACTTTTATTTATAATTCGAATTTTTAAGGGAAAAAAATTACAAAATGATAAATTAAAAAAATTATTTTAAATTAATTTATTAAATTATAAAAACTCTTTAAAGCAAATGCAACTACGGCTTACTTATTATAGCTTCACTTTCTATTCAAATATGATGAGTCGCTAATTGAAGTTCAGTCTTCAGAGCTCTGTAAACATTGTTTATTAGTGACACGGATATTTAAAAGAAAAACATGAAATAATTTAAGTAGCCTTTAATGATGTAATGTAAGTTTCAGATAATTTATACACTATTTTAAATATGCCCTACTATAACCTAATTCAACGTTTCTCAAATATTTTCCAAATAACAATTACTTTTATAAATAGTATTGTTTTGCAGATCACCTGATTCTTGTCTTCTTCGAAACCAATTTTTCAGAACATGTTACTAAAAATATGGTTATATTTTTAAAATACAATTAATTAAAATTAATTTAATTTTGTATCGAGATTAAGTAATAAAATTAATAGAAGAAAATTCGCATTCATTCTTAATAATTAACGGATATTAGAGTTTAGACAAATATTATCTTATTTTCAAAAATTTAATAAATGTTGGTACTGACATTAATGAGATGAGCTTGCTGATTCTTTCACATCTGTTCTAAACATGTTTGGATGTATATTGGCAAGTTAAAGAGCTGAGATCGTTACATACCAACGTACTTTGATTTTATTTGGGAAGGCGATGAAAGCCCTTTCTCATACAGATATATAAACGCAAACTCAATTGTAATTTTTAAAGGACACTTGTACAATTCATGATATTCAGTTTCCACAACTGGCTGAGCAACGCCAGAATGTACACCGAAACGATAGCGAGAAGCACCACAGCCACAGTGCTTTAAATTCCTCTTTTTTTACTGGAGGAGTTAAATCAGTAAGAATCAGCTTAATCTTCCTAAATTTGCAGGAATTGCTTCGAAGGTTTAAATACAGAGCATATTTTTTCAGCTGCAGAAGTACAAATGACTAAAGAGAAGCCAGTGATAAGATAAGATAAAGCGATAAGAATTCGAAGAAGAAAATCGAAGAAGCTACTGTCAGCCTCTGTTGATGAAAAATGAAAACAACTATAAAAAAATTTCCTTAAAAGCTGAGGGTAAAGGGAATTGAAATAGGGATCATTAGCTAGAACTGAAAGTTTTTTATGAATCTGAAACCCCTCTAAAAATTTGATTTGCCAACGGAAGATGTTTCTTAAATAATTTTGGCTGCAGAAAAATGGAAAATTTGATATTCTGACTAACAGTGTTGGGCAACAAGAGATTTACGTATTTCTCTTTTCCTAACACATGCTTCATATTCCATAGCGTGATATTTTAGACCTCTCTTATTTTGACCAATGTAAATTAAACCACATTGGCAAGGAATACTGTATATACTCCAGGATATCTTATCCAGAATGAGGTCCTTAAGTATAATAATGCGAATATTATTGACAGAAAGGAAACCAACCCGAAAGCTGAGTTTCTGTAAAATACGTGCAGTTTTAAGCCAATCGACGAAAAGGAAATTACAACAGAATTTTTATAATCTCTTAGAACGAAAGAGGGTGCTTTTTGATGTGTTGAGATAAGAATTTTTAACCGCTTGCTCAGTAATGTTAGGCGAAAACCCTCTGTCAATGGAAACTGCTTTTAAGTAATTTAGTTCTTGATCATAGTCAATTCGGAGGCGCAAATTTGCACGTGAAAATAAAGACTGAAATGAAGCTAGCTTCTGTTTAGTCTAATGACATGATTTGAAGTGTGTTGAGAAGGAAATAGATGAAGGTTTGTCTAACACTGTTGATCAGAAAATCACATTTCCTTCTTTTCTGTAGCCAGAAATTTTCAAAACACACCTTCCGTTGTCGAATTACATTTTCTAGAGGCGTTTCACATTAATAAAAAATTTTCAGTTTAGGTAATAATCCCAATTCTAATTCACATTTACCCTCAACTTTTAAGGAAATTATTTCTTAGTGGTTTTCATTTTTGATCAGTGGAGGGTGTCAGTATTTTTACTTCCTTTCTCTCAGTCATATCGCCTTATCTTATCACTGGCTTCTCTTTCGTCATTTACACTTTTACAGTTGAAGAAGAAAGTTATATATTTAAACCTTCGAAATTAGCCCTACAAATTCAGAATATTACACTGATTCTTGTTGCTTTAACTCCTCCAATAATAGTTATTCGTCGTGTTGTTTTAGCTCAAATTTGATTTCCTCTTTTGTTGCTAAAATTTGAATGAGGAATTTATAGGTAAAGTAATCAATAATAAATTTCATAAAATGTCGGACTTGGAAGAAAAGTGATAGGGGATTACCATGTATGATTTCCAGATTCTGAGAATTTCAGGTTTAGTGTGGTAAATGCAATTAATTTGAATTTTATCTTTTGTCTTTTTTGGGAGGAATTACAGCATATTTTTATTATTCTATGTTATGCAATCTATTTCAGTCTACATATGAAATCTACTGAAAAATCAGGAAATATTTTAAAATGCTGTTACAAATTGCCATTGTTTTCGATCTTGCCCACATAATTCGCGAATCTTAGATAAGCAGAAATTTTGCAGGATGATAGACACAATTACTCGTGGAACTATGTCAAGTAAAATAATTCTGTACATCGAATTCCTTTAGACAAAGCCTTTTTTCTTTAGCTAATTTGGCTTAACATAAAGTATCACATGTGACGAATCGATGCCAAGCTCATGTAATGTAAAATCAAATACTGAGCTTAAAAGTAAAAGCATTCGAAGCTCGATTTCTTCTTGTTACAGAAGACACCCTCGAGTATTCGCTTTCAGTTAAAAATAATTAAATTAAAATACTTGCGAGCTGAAGGGAAACTTAATGCTTGGGAAAGAAATAGTACTTTTTTAATGGTTCAGAGCTGTATTTATTAAAGCCTTCAAACAACAACTATTTATTATGCTTTCACAAACATTCTCTAGCTAAACAAAAAATAGGTTTAATTAATATTCATTAATACAGACTTTAAGATGCCTGGTATAACTGTGAAAAATGCTTCTTCCAAAATAAATATTTTTAAAAATTGTGAGTATTCAATTATGGGGAATCATGTACAATTAATCTGCTGAGACTTTTCATTAAGTAAAAGAGAGACTATAAAGAACTTCAACGTAATAAAAAGGATGTTCAAGCAGTTTCATGCCAGCTGGAAATAGAGGAAAAGTCTAAGTGTCTTGATTTCACGGTGCATTTTTTATTGCTAATTCTGCAGAACATATCAGCAGTATCAGTTATCTAAAGACGGTTAATTTGGCAGCTTATTGTGAGCAAAGATCAGTTTTTTTCATTTCTTTTACAAGAATTTCTATTGGAAAGTACACTTGTGCCATTTAACAGCTGGGACACTGTTAGACGCACAAATAAAATTTCCCGTCTCTACTGATCACAGATTTAATAGACTATCACCATGACATTTTTTTATCTTGTATTTATCATAATTTAGCGCATCTGAATGCTTTTACTCGCATTTCCTGAAGATCTATAGTAACTTTCTTCAAACAGTGGTGATTTTAACGCATGAGTCTAATAACGTCTCATAAGAAAAAGGATATTTTTAACTAAAGCTTTTCAAACTAATTGCAAATACATAGCTCAATAGAGAAAGGCATCATCACAAACAAAAGATTCCAATTAAATGAAACTAAGCATATAGATGAAAAATTGCATTTGGAAAAGTGATTTTAATTAAAATTTGTTTTACTGAATACGTAAAATAAACCATTTTGGTATAATAACCATTTTGGCTGATGCAGTGGTAACTCTGAAATTTATTGTATGGATTCTGTCCTTGGGCATTGCAAGAAATATGATACTGGCTAAAAATCCTTTTCATTGAGAAGGTGTCTGAATTATTCACTCCAGAAACATGTGGGACCAGTTATGTCCTGTATGTTTCTCGATTAAAGATCTGGTGATTATGTTAGCTAAAATACGTCTTTACATTTGGCAAAGAATGTCTGCTAGTGTTAACTGCATATACTGTACTCACGAGTTTGCGTGTCGCAAGATATGCTAGTGCAATGGGTTGCAGCTCCGCAGCAGCGTATCGTTGAACATTGCACCGTTCTGCAGATTTAGCATCATCAACTGCTGATGCTGATGGCACTCCAAGCCTTGACATTAAGTTAATGAGTTGAGTGAAATTCAGTAATGGCAGAACGAGTAGCTCTATTGGCCTGGGTTCAGATTCAAATAAAGTGGAATCGAGGTGAATGCTGGGAAACCACACTGTGTCACTGGTCTCCTGAGTTGACTTATGAGACAAACTTTAAAAGCGTTTACGATAAAGGTTTGATTTCGTAAAGGCCAGCTCGACAGTAAGTCTTCCTTAGTCAATCGATGAATTGCCTATACAGGTATTACAACGTGGAAGTATCTTGGATATACTCGGCAAAGCATTTTCAGCTGTGTACTGTTGTGTATTTATAGCATGTCGTCAGATGTGTTATGTTGCTATGTGGTATAACGCTCGCATTAATATTCGATTTGACATGTCATATAAATCTCTTCTAACTATTGGTATTCAAATCAACCTAAGGATATTACATTTGGAACAGTTAGATACAAAATTCTGCAGAAATAATATGCCAACCAACTGTTTATAGGGCTGGTATATACTAAACATCTAGTAAAGTTATCATTTCCCCAAAGTGTTACAAATGTGGCTTAAAGTTACTTTCTCCTCTTAATCTTTAATCTAACAGAGTAAACGCAATGACAGTTGAATGTTGAAATGCGTTTTTGATATTGAAATCTATACTGAAAACCTACTTTGAAACTAAACGAAAATGTATATTATACTACAGCACTAGTAAAAAGGGTCGGATATTTCACATAAAAGCCAGACTTAGAATCATTTAACTTCAAATTACATAGAAAATAACGTTTTGCTTGGAATTTCCGTAACAAGATTACGAAAAGGAAATATTAAGAAGAAACTGTAATAAAAATATGATTAATGGGTAAATATATTTTTAGCATCATTCAAACGAGATTCCCGACTGAAACGTCCCCACAAAAGTGTTATAATTACTTTCTGCATCTCATTTAAGACTATTCTCGAATTTATAACGAGAAATACGCCGCCCAGACGGGAAAGTGGTTTGTGACTTTGATTGTCGCATCGAAAGGTCCGGATTCGAATCTTGGAGAAGGCGTGGATGTAAATTTTCTGTCCCTTCATAGGATGTTAACGGTGCCTGCCAATGAGGTGCTCCATAACAAAATGATCACCGATTCTAGCCTTAGTAGTGACCAACACCTAAAATGGCTAGTGGCCGCCATGAAAAAGAATCTAATGCACAATTCGTAACAGAGAAACATTTTAGAACTTCATTGACAAAAGAATCTTATCTGCAGTTTATAGAATGCAAATCCTCTCTTAAAAGGAAACTTTCCATTATATCCTTATTTCAAATTTTCAGCTGCGTAAAACTGCTAACCCATAAGTATTTTACTTATGGGCCAATGCAGATTTTACTTATGGGTAACTGTATGTTGGCAAAAATTTGTAAGTTCTCCTATATAATATTGTTTCCTTACATAGCTGCAATTTTGCTGTTCAATGCAGTTTACTGAATAGAAATTCCTTTTGATAGATTATTTAATACTTCACAACATTTCAGAACTGAGAAATGTAAAGGGAAGAATAACATAAAAAGGATGAACATAAACATCTCAAAAATTAAATATACGTAGAAAATTCAACAATGTCAGGAAAATATGATGTATTCTAGGAGAAAATAATGTTGTATTTATTACTCTGTAATTAGTTTTGAGGATGCGAGCGTGAGACAGGACAGATGAGAAATGAAGCTCGGAAAAGAGAAAATATTAAACAAGAAGTTCAATGATATAGGTTTATACAAAGAAAAAGTTTTATACGCTTGTGTGCTTATTAGACTGCCGAAATGTACATTCCAACTACTTCAAGAGTTGCTTATAAAAACTTACTCTGCCGGAATAATTTTGTATTTTGCATAACTATTTATAAATGAATGAATACTTCATTAGATTTGTCGACCAAGGAATTTATTGCTCAAAATTCAGTTATATTCTAAATAGTGTAGTTATGAGAAGTATATAAACTTTGATAACGTCATTAATAACAAATGTACATTAATTAAATTTATTAAAATTAATATTAGTTATATGAATCGTATTATTGATAAACGCATATTTTCCGACTTGTTTTGTAAAGTGAAAATAATTTTAATTATATTTTTAGATTTCGGGTTTCTAAATGATAAAGCTTCCAAGCAGAAGCAAAATGTTTCTGTTAAAATTAAGCATAGCAATATTACATGGTACTGATTAACAAAAAGTGCCGGTGTATTGCATTTTACCTTTATGAGAGTTTGGGATTGTTGATAACAAAACACACTGGAGTATTGCAGTTTAATGTGTAGGATGCCCTTTTGGAGGATTTGTTAAGGGAAACTGATTAGTATTCACATTACAGATAGGGAAATTCATGAAATCGCCCTTGCAGCCAGCCGATTTGCAGGTATTAGAATACAGATCAAATAGCTGTCTAATCAGCTGGAATGAGGGCATGTATCTCTCTCAGCAGTTTTAATTAATTTTTACTTGATGATGACTTGTCATCTTTAAACATTTATAAATTAATTATCCACTCTATTAATGTTGTGCTTTTAGTGTGTAAAATCCCTGCAAGGTATTTTGCAACATTGTGTATGCTGAAACATCATAATAAAACCATAAAATGGAATTTTGATTATTACTTATATTTTATTCTTGAGGTAGACTTGACTAATAAGAACTCGCAAACTATTATTAGCATCTTTTGTACACTCAAGCAGTATTCATGAAATTTCAGATTGCGAAAATCTTCTTTTCAAAGCGTTTTTCGTATCGCTACGTCTTTGAAATTACAACAGAGATGTGGGAAGGGTGTAAATGACATTTTATTTAACTCAGATAAAAGTTAACAGAAGGCACTGCTCATACTTACAGAGCAGCGAGCATTTATAGGGTAAATGAAAAGCTCAATGAATTGAAATTAAATTAAGTTAATCTTAAGCTAACCGAAAAGGGTACGCAAACAAAATTCGTGCAAGTTGGTTCAAAAGCCTAATATCGGCGATTCAAACCTAATGGCAAGAATAATACAACGCCGCAGATAATTTGCTCTCAAGAGAATCAATTATCGACGTGGTCTTCAATTAAGCGGAACACGCTCTGATTCTACCATCTAAAACCTTCCTTTAAATACTATCTCTTTCTACCTCATTTGAATACTCGCGAACTAGAAGTTAGCATTCTGGCAGTAAAATGGGAAGCGAGAAAGACAGAAAAGCTAACTGACATAAAATAACTGATTAATAAAAATAAATAAATATTCTACAAGTTATAAGTAAATATAGATGTTATTTTTCGAATACCTCTTCCTACCATTTCTTTGTATCCGGGACATGTTAGTAGTGATGTATCTGTTTTTCTCTTAATGTTGCAATTAATAAAAATGGAAATGTAGATAATACATACATAAATATAATCATCATATGTCTTTGCGTGCCTTACACATTTTTCATTTCTTACCTACATATAACTTCAAGATTAATTAACATAGCACGTGATATCAAGAATATGGACCACTGGAGGTAGAACAAGGCAATTTGTATGGGTCTCATTTCTCGGTTTGGTGACTTTAATTGCCCAGCTGTGTCACCTGGTTCAACAATTCCATAAACTACACATTTCTTATTATTTCAATGAAGTGATATAAGTAAGTAGTGTATCTTTAAGTAGCAATGTAATATATCTGCAAGAATTTATACAGCAAAATCAATATGGAACTAAAGAAATGTCCCGTGACTAAGAAAATAAATTCTAAGCAAAATTAAGACTTAATTAATGAAATTTTTTCTTCATAAGTTATTATTAAAAAGGGAAGGTTTTAGATTTTCTTCCCTCGTAAGCGCAAGCATCCTTCATAAACTTTTATTTACAGCTATCCTTTCATTATTTCCTTCATACAGCTGGTTAGGTTTTGAATTTTAATTAAGTTTCGTTTTTGCCTGTAATTTTAGATTATTCTGATATACTTTTCAAATCTGATAGGAATGCGACAGCATTTAGTGAGCCTGTAAATAGCCTAACGATCAGAATAAATGAACACTATAGATTTTTAACAGAGAAATAGATTTTATACATAGGGTATTTTCAAAATTTGTCTCATACACATCTAATACATCTGACAGCAGAAATCTTCAGTATCACTCGAAACTTCTTAGTTAAGTAATCTTCTTAGAAAAGGTAACCTTCTCAGTCAGTTGCATTGACTCTCATACTTTGTTATAAATCATAGTGGACTTAACTGCCGCATACCGGCAGTTCGACTCATGCTACATAGCTTTTCATCATTTTCCTTATGAGTAATGTAAATACGAGTTGGTTTCTTTCAGAATGCCTATCATGAAGGCATCGCTTTTATATAAAGCTAATTCCTGCGTATTTTGCCGCAACTGATTAAACAACAACTTCCAATTTATTTATTTATTTTTGTTCTTCCTATTATAAATGTTTTCTAAAGCCTTTTAAGATTGCTTTTTCAAAACGAGGCATTGGAATATTCATTAAAATCTCTAAACTGATTTAAATAAAAAAATATTATCCAAAATGTGAGAGTTGAAGGCCATCTACTGAGAGTTATCCCCTGAGAGGAAACAATATTTCTTAAGGAAAAAAGTTTTCCAAATGTGTTTAACATGCAAGAGAGTTTCAGTCTAAGATCAGTTTCTTGAAAACAAGTTAGTTGGAGGAAAAAAAAATCAGAACTTAATTTTTTGCGGTAGCACCCACGAGAAGTTAACGAGCGAAATAATGTGATTGTGTGTCACTGTTAATGTGAGAAACTCGACGGCCCAATTCTGATGGTTAATTACCGAAACGACCGTGTCTCTACCCATGGGTCATCAATTGGTAGCACGTCAGGCTCTGTGCCCTGGGGATATGCTCAGGTGGTATTTGTAACTCGTCTTTGTTGAGACTAGGCATAATGTATTTCTTCCATTCGTAGTATATCAACGGCAAGAATAGATATTATTCCAAGTCATGGAATGGAAGTTTACGAAAGCATCAAAAAAATTAGAGAAACATTGCAACTTCAAAGATATATTTAGTTGCTAAAAGGTTTTTACAGATATAGCTTTGTTGAAAATGCCTCAAAAATTGTTTACTTCGAGGTTTATAACTCTATCCGAGAAAAATCCTTACTTCTATAAGCTCCACGATCAGTTACTTATAAAAGATTAATCAGTAATTGATTGCGGAGCTTATAGATATAATATTTCTTGTTTTTATTGCAGAAGGAAAATATCCCTTTGCAATTCTAAGAAAATGATGCTTTCGATGACATGTAACTCATATGAATAATTGATAACATCTTGAATGATGGTGATTAATTATCTGACAGAACTAAATGTCCAAAATTGATATTTTAACAATCATAGATATTATATTCATGAATATTAAGGGTAAACCTTTTGTACTTTCCTTACGTTGAACGTAATTTAATATCATTATGTAAATTCGGATACAATTATCGAAAAATGCCTGTTTTCCCCCTCCCTTCGTATAAGCCGCAACATTTTTAAATGCTTACCCATCATCAAAGTTGAAGATGGTTGAAAAAGAATGCATTAAAGGGGCTTTCTTTTGTGAAATAGATATTTAGAAATCATCAGTATATGGTAAATAGTGAAATGTTTAAGTTACGAATATAATTTGTGTGATACTTTATAAATGAAATTCCTTTTAATCCATTTTAACAAATGAAGTATAATTTAAAATAAAATAAAAATCCATAGATTTTACTAGTTTTATCTGCACACCGAAAGTTTTGCTCTCAGAGAGAAGGAATTGGCATTAAATTCAAAATAAGAATTATTAAAGTCAAAATAAGCAACACTAAACTCAAAACACTTGGACTTGCTTACATGTGCATTAAAGTCAAAGCACGCATATAATATTTACTTGGTTTGAAACTGCAGTAATTGTTTCTCTAAAATATGTATATAATTCTTTGGGTAAATTGATGAAAATTATTGATCATAATCGTAATCATTTAGATCAAGTTTATTAAAATTTTTACGTCTTTGAAAAGCAAAATTTTTTAAGTAGAATATTTTGGTAGTTATTAAATAATTTATTATTAAATAAATATAAATTTATTAAATAATTATAATATTTGTGATAAAATATCGTTTTTCCTACTCTAAATTTCCCCCTCACGTAGCTTTTCAGTGCCAGTTCTGAAACGTTTAAAAATATTCGCAGAATTCTTTCCTTCCTCAGTGCGTTTAGGGAACGAGTTTACATAAATATTAGATTGGATTTGTCCATGTAGTGATTGTTTTCGTCTTACTAACAAGGACAAACCATCGCAAAATATCTGCGAAGCTGACGCCGAACCATTCCCTCCAAAGTTTCAAACTTTACGCCAACCTAATCGACCGGCCACAGTGAAGTAAAAACTAACTGACATTCCGTCTAAGATTTGTCTGAGTCAGCTGTACACTCATTCGCTTTTTCTAATTATTTATGGATGATTCGAAGCCTAAGGCGTAGTAGAGACAATAGTAAGAGCGGGCGGGATTCAAGTTACAGAGAAGTAGAAATGAAGATATCTTACTAGATACTATAATGTCAGTATTACTATGTATTTTTATTAGAATGTAGGATCCTTCTGTTACTGGTACTATCTGATAGTTATTTGCAGCTTATCTATTGAATACTTTCCGCGTTTTATGCTCTTACTGTAATTGCGTGCTTCAAAAATTAAATTATTCTAATAATTTTCCCTTTTCGATTTTCGGCCGATAAGGTTAGTTTTAAAAAAAGAGGAAAGTTAGGCTAGAAATTACAGTTTAAAAATTTCCTGTTGTAAGGTTTAAAGTCTTTCACTATTGTAAGCTGAGACCAAACCTTTGACAAACGTAATGCGACATACCGCTATGTCAGAAATATGACAAAGATTTAAGCGTGTATAAGAACCTTTATTTTAAACTAAATTAGATGAAAAGAAGGCACACCTGCTGCTTCCAAATCCGCCAGTATTTTGGCGAGAACTCAAACTAGAATTTCAAATGTAAAGCTAATTTAGATATCTAATAGCCAAATGCTACACAGAGTATTTTAACGCGAAGTTGGCTCGGACTTCACCGGCGTGAATTTAAGTATTAGCAAGTATAATGCAAAGCCGAAGACAAGAAATCTTATCTTAGAATAACAAACCTAGTAATGTGGCCTTCATGAGGCAGAACACGTTCTGTGTTGACAATATCAAACTCTCACATAAATACTCGAGAACTAATTTGTATTCTGGCAGGAAAACGGAAAGAGAGAAGTAACAGTAAAGATTCAAAACATAAAATAACTGGTTAAACAAATTAAATAAGCATCACCCTGTGGGAAAAAAAACTGCTACTTAATTAAATGTCAAAATAAATGCTGAAATAAAACTGGTAGTTCAATTCCAACTAAGTAATAAAATATAATGTGATAAAATTTCATCTTATTTGACGTTTGGAGCCTTTTTTCAGGGTACGACAAATAATTGGAATTCTAATAATATTAAAAATCATACAAGAATGTATAAGCCATAATTACTAGTTTTAAGGTAAAATTTATTGCAAAATTGTTGCAATTTTATTAATATTTGTTATGATTTTTATTTAATTTAAATCAATTTTTCCTTTCAACTTACTTAAGCTTCTTGTTTATCTTTAGTTAGTGATTTTCATGTCTGGTATTAATCCAGTTATAAACATAAAGAATATTCAGTCTGAATTTGTGTTCAAAGGAAGAAATTTAAACAAAAATGTGGCATGTAGATATCAAAAGTACAAGACCACCGCTTACGGTATAATGCCAAACGAAGTCTGTCTAACTGACACATCGTTCAGACTGAACTGGTATCGCTGATGAGATATGTACGATTGCGACGTATCATTTTTGAAGTATGGAGGCACTTAAAATAAGTAACCACGAACGTCTTCTCAAGATATAGGTGGTACGGAAAGAGGGGAAAAGGCTCCCACGAATTTTATCATCGGCAGTGTTCTCGATGGATATTATAATGGCGTTTAAATTTGTATTCCTTGTGTACTTTACCTTAAGTAACCCATAACTGCGCATCTTACAATGCATAAAATTTTTAACAATGAAGTCAGTTATTCTATTTAAAAATTAATTTAATTTAAATTAAAATTTTTGGTAAAACAATACCAGCCGATGTATTTTACGACGAACAAAATCTTTAACAATGAAATCAGTTAATCGATTTAACAATTGCATGTTTGTAAAAGAATATCAGCCGAATGCATAAATTAATTCCTTGCAATATTTAATAATTATTTTAACCGAAGGAGTAATAAAGATCTAGTAATCCTGTGCAAAGGGCTCATTTTCCCTACATTTTCTTTTACGCAATTCATTGTAAACGTTACTCTAGTGTTAATGATTATCTTAAATCAATTGCAGTTTTACGTCCTGCTGAGCTGCTAAATGAAATCTACAACTTAAAATTAGGTGCCAATCTAAAACTCAGTTTAACTAACCTAAATATATGCTGCAAATTCTTACCGTGTATTTAAACATAATTTGACAAAGATTTGAACATTCACGTGTGTCTAGAAAAATGGAAGAACGTTTAATATTTCGGGATTCAAATTTATTTTAATCCTGAAATGAGGAGCTCATACTTCAGTAAAATTAATCCATTTAAAATAATTTTAAAAAATTCACTTCAAAACTACTAATTTTACTGCGAAAGAGTTTTACCTTTTTTGAAGCTCATTTGAGTTAATAATATATTTTCATTTGGTTAAATGATGCTTGATTGAAGATTTTCACGTATTATACTTCAAATGTTTCATTATTTCAAGAAGATATTGGAAATAAAATACATGATACATCTCACGAGATTTCCAAATTCAGTTTGCAGAGTATCCCCTTTCTTAATTAAACTTACTGAATTCGATTATAATCTAACTAAAGGAATTTGCATTGGAAAACGTTATATCAGCTTACTGTCGTCCCAATAAATGATGCATAGGAAAGTCAGTGAAGATTAAAAATGAATCATCACAGGTAGGAGGAAAAACGGAATCAAACCCGTGGCAAGCAATTTCATGCCTTTTTTTTTTTTTCAGGGTATTACACATATCTTGCATTATTCATGGGTTTTAATCAAGGAGATATAAAAAGTTAGAATTTTTTATCCCCCTTCATTTGAGAACAGTTTAACTATTATTTATTAAATTACTTTAAATGTCCGCTTTATCGATTAATATTCATCCATTTAAGAATATGCTGATCTTTTCAAAGTTATCCTCGCATAAAGGAGCTTTTAGGGTAAAACATAATAAACTCTAATTCAATTTGATTCATTTTTTGTATCATTAATGAATCGGCAGTTAACAACTTTATTCTATGATGCTAAGCATAATTTATCTTACAGGATTTAAATCTCTTTTGATATTTACGTTGTTACTTGCAAGCATATTTTAATTTGCTTTCCTCCAGTGTAAGACATTGTAATTGCCCCAAAATTATTTCCCGGAATGGAGACTATTTTTTTTTTTATGTTTTTGCTACTTCGTTGTATATTATGCGTAATTAGATTACTGTGGTACGTAAGTGCAATAACCCAAGAACAGTTTGTTTTTGAATTGCACTGCTTCATTCAAACCTGTATGCTTTTCAATAAATTAGAAGGTCTCCTTCGATAAGATTGAATAGTTCCGTCAATAATATTGGAAAATATTTTGGAGGAATGTTGTAATGTTTGAGAAGCTCGCAGATGAGCTGCATAAAATAAATTATCAAAAAGTGTATGGAAAACTTGTGCACTAAAAGTTTTGAAAATTATGTAGTTGTTTACAGCAATTCAAATATTTCAATAAAAACCAAATTTTTATATTAATGTATGAAATAAAATTCTGTTACTTTGGTTACTGTTTTATAATTATTGTTAAAAAATACAGAAGCACGATTTATTTTACATAAAAATATTCATTACTTAATTAGATTAATACTATTGTATAATAATGTAGCGAAATGTTGTGATGTTTGAAAAACTCGCAGACGAGCTGCCTACTGTACATTGCCAAAAAATGTAAGAAAAAATTGGGCACTCAAAATTTTGAAAATTATGCACTTGTTTGAAGCAATTCAAATTTTTCAATAGAAACCAGATCTGTGTATTAATATATGAAATATAATTTTGTTACTTTGGTTACCCTTTTATAATTATTGCTAAAAGATTTAGAAACATGATTTATTTTACATAAAAATGTTCGTTACTTACTTGAGTAAGAAACAAGGAGTATTAAATGAGTATTTAAAAATAACTACTATTCTGAGCCTTCCTTAAAGAAAAACAGTCAAATAAACTTCACATAGTCATTCATTTTATAGGTATGCTTATTTAACCACTTAACATATGAACATGATTTGTAGAGAAGGAAATTGACACATTATGCGGCATTCATCATCCTAAGATGAAGAGCAAATACGTTTTCTGGTTTTTATCCTTTACGTTTTTCTTTTAAACACGCATGGCTCATTATTCATGTTTCGTATAACTTTTATGATAACTTTAAAAGCATAAAAAATTATATTTTATTGTGCATAAAAAGTTAAATAGAAGCTCTTTTTGCATCAAGTGTAAGAATTATGATAGGAATCTAGAAAAATAGTATGAGGTCAGAAGCAGACAAAGTGATCAGACTGTAACACATAGTAACACGAGTAACACGAGTTTAATAAAGCAACAGATATCCAAATATGGTTTCCATCGGTCTCTAAAAGAGTTATGGCACTGAAATGCATGGAAAATGCAGTCTTCTTTTGCCCCAATATTTTATTTGTTGGCGGGGCTTACTTTTATTCTCTGACTTTTCGCATCTGGTGCTAAGTAAAACTAAATCCTGGTCCGAACTGGAGGTAAAAAAGAATTATTTGATCATTGGGAATAAAGGAAAGAATACAGTTATCCTTGAAAAGTAATGAAATATACAGTTATAGTACAAGGTAACCAGTCACTGGGGAAAACGTCTGTAAGAATGAAAGACAGGTTTTTATAGAGAAGCAGCTAATGGTATTGCTTTGTTTCGAAGAAATGAATTCTATCTGGCAGATAAGGTAAAAAAGGTTTTATTTCGTCTAACCATCGCATTTCTTTCGTTGGCTGTTGACATAATTAAGTCGATTCTGAAGTAAATGTGGAAAAAAGAGTTTTATTTTCTTTGATTCCTTAATTTATTGATGATCTTTGTAGTTTCTGATATTCTAAGAATATTTCATTTACTGGGAAAGAAAGAAATATAAGGAATAGAAAGTACATTTTCATTAGTAGTTTAGTCTTGTAGTTTAGTATAGATTACTGAAACTCTTTACGAGAAAATTTATGAATGCTGTTGATATGGCTGTAGAGACATTAGGTTTTTATTTTATGCTGGAGACGTGAAAAATGAGCAATGCCCTCACAGGGATTAGAACCTGGACCTCTCGATTACGCTAGGAGTGTATTACCGTTATACCACGAAGGCATGCAGAAAGGAAGAATAAAATATTTTATATGTCGCCAAATTCTCGTGGTGAAGAATCATCATCCACCACATTTTAGTTCAGATGTCACTGTGGAGACATTAGTGTTTTTTTATGCTAGAGACGGGGAAAAAAGAGGAATGCCCTAGCCGGGGTCAACCTGGACCGCTTGAATACGCGCCGAGTGTGCTACTGTTACACCATATCAATCTCAGATCATCTTGATTTGCTGTAGCTTGACGAAGAAATGAGAATTACGCTACTAATGAATGATTTAATGCACAAATTCAAATCATTAGCAAATCATTACGAAATGCGTTGGATTCTCATAATATTACAAATTCGAATGTATTGCTATTCTTTCAGAAATAAAAAAAATAAATATGTAGCAGTCTGACCATACTTATCTGCAATAATTTCAAAGATAAATGGTATTTTTAATCGAAGTTACCAAAGTATTAATTTTTATTTTATTCTTTCAGCTGTCATGTCAAAAAAGAGGCTGAAATGAAATGGAAAGTGCTGACAAGAGCAGAATTATATTTTAAGCTAGGAAGTACTTTAACATTTTGATTCAGAAAATTCTTTTCCCAAAGTAACACGGCATATTTGAGGTAGCTAATAAAACACTTGATGGTTAGCAGTGGTCATGTAATAAAATCACTTGGTACAAGTTACTCGATACGGCTTTAATTCTAGCGAACATGATATTTGCGTGGACGTTTTCGTGGGTTTCTCCATATGTAAAGTGAACACGAAACAATTTGCTTAAAACGTCCTCCATGAAATATCTCCTTAAGCAGATAACTCAAGCGTACGTTCTTACAATAGAATCCAATCCAAAATATTTAATTTTCAAACGAAAAAATGGTTAATCATTTTAAGCAGGGTAAAATGTTTCCAATTCAGTTTCGGAAAAAAATATGAAATAAAAAAATGAAATTACTTTCACTATCGCTAAAAAGAAGATTTTTTTTGTCATTGTATAAAAGAAAATTTCTTATTTCATTGCAATTATTTTGTTGCGATATATAGACGCCGACGTGAAGTAAAGAAAGTTGGAAAATTCTTATATTTTAAGTATCACAAAATGAAAGTAAATTTAAAAGAAAAAGAAATAAACGTTATTTCTTGAAGCAATGGGTAATTCTGCAAATTTATTATATTAACTTCATATTCGTTTCTAATAATGAAACAAATCAAGTTAATCTGTAAGGATCTTAAGTTTTACTAACGTTTATTTTATTTTAAATCTCTACTATCACTTCTTATTTTCTACTTCCGGCCAGAATTATAAGCGTGAAGGTTTTTTATGCAAAGTTTGTCTGGCGAACGCCAAGTATTTAAGTGTGGCCTTTTTGCCAAGCGAAAGAGAGGAAGCAGTAAGTCAACGCAGGCCGCTTACCTTAGAAGTTACGCAGTTGCTGTTCGCCTTCCAGGCCAGAGGTTTTAATCCTCTTGATAAATTAAACGTATTGTAGTGTTCACAGTCTCTGTGCTACATACGCTTCCTGTTTTTATAAGGCCAATCTTCCACGTGTATTGTTCTAAAGTTAAATTAGAGTTTAGTTTTATTTTTATACTTTTTACGTTAGACCCCGAGTGGAGGGTCAGTGTATTCCGAAGTACGGAAGTTATTGTATATAGAGAAAAATAAAGGGTTTTGTATACCCTTCGTCTGTATCCTGTCTACTTACCACAATTAGTGAACATAGCTTTAGTAAGCTCTCAGTTCCGAGTCAGGTCCTTGTATGTTCCCGAAGAAGGTTAGAAGGAACATTGAACCTGATAAATCTAAAATTCGCCGTTTCTGAAAACACACCGTGTTTATTCGTCTAAGGAAGGGATACTTTCGTTAAGGATTTTCTAAAAGTAATTAATCGTAATCACGTTACATAAGCCAGAAATCCCATGCATCCAGCCTGTTTGCCGGAAATCGCAAACGGGTCGAACTACTAGTAATGATCGGTCTTGTCCATACGACAACTTGAAAGCTGTTTGCAGCGACAAAGAAGTCAGAAATGTTTTTTTTTCTCCGGAAGCAATAGGAGAAAACAAGCAAATTATTTCTCTCATGAAGGATGAAATTACCGTATATTCCGGCGTATAATGCGTATTGGTGTAAAACGCGCCTCCGCTATTTCCAATTATATTTTTTTAATTTTGGGGTATATTCGCTATATAACGCACACTCTTTTCGTTACGAAGAAATCTGAAAGATGCATGTGCGATGCTGTTATCGTTTGAAGTCGTTCACTCGAAGAATTTTTTTCAGGCTTTCGAACAATGATTTACTGAACAGACAATCGACAAAGTTAACAAAACTTGTTTGGGTGGAGGAATGCTTGAGGGAGTAAATAATTCTGCAAAGAAGGCAGGCTTTATTCAATGCAGATGTGCACAAGAATGTTATTCCAGGGTTTTGAGAAAATGGTGACAGAGTTTGGAGTAAGAATGCCCTGCCGATCCGAATGAATTCGCGTAATTAGAAGTCAGATGTTTTTTTCTTTCTGTAGTAATTTAAAGCTGTGACTTTGAAGAGAACATAGAAGGCAAAGAGCATTTACTTTAGTTGAAATGCAATTAATCTAGTGTTCCTTTTAATAGTAAATATGACTCCTGCCAAACAAAAAGCGCAGATGCAGTAAGGATTTGGCATTGGTGAAAGACGGAATGGATGATGATTATTTATTTTTGGATTAGAGTAGCAATGATGGTGTAGGAACATAATTCGATGATGTGCCTGATGTGTGGAACACGAATAGGACACCCGCCTCATGCTATCTGATAATGAAAATTTTTAGGTTCATAAAGTATGTCATTTCTTTATAGCATTTAAGTACATATAAAGCATTTAAGTACATCAGCAGCATTTAAGTACATATAAAAATCTAATTTTTGATTGCTTATCTTTTCCTTATTTTTAAATATATCATTTTTGTATCCGGCCTATAGTGCGTACCTGTAAATTTCGATCTCATTTTTGTATTAAAAGTGCGCGTTATAAGTCGGAATAAACGGTATTTGTTTTCAAAGCAAGAACCTTTTTTTAGCAAAGGAACATTAATAGCAATAATCATAATAAAGTCCAATAATACTTTAGTAGGTACATTGAAAACCTGAAGTCTAACAAGAGGAATGACTAAAATTCCCTGTCTCATGAAGGTAAGGACACTTTTGCAATTTTACTTCTAAATGTCCTTAATCCATTGTTACATCAGCAGCATTTAAGTACATATAAATATCTAATTTTTGATTGCTTATCTTTTCCTTATTTTTAAATATATCATTTTTGTATCCGGCCTATAGTGCGTACCTGTAAATTTCGATCTCATTTTTGTATTAAAAGTGCGCGTTATAAGTCGGAATAAACGGTATTTGTTTTCAAAGCAAGAACCTTTTTTTAGCAAAGCAACATTAATAGCAATAATCATAATAAAGTCCAATAATACTTTAGTAGGTACATTGAAAACCTGAAGTCTAACAAGAGGAATGACTAAAATTCCCTGTCTCATGAAGGTAAGGACACTTTTGCAATTTTACTTCTAAATGTCCTTAATCCATTGTTCTCGAAGTAAGCACTTATCTCAGTATGCTAATGACATCTTAGTCAGGTCTTCTCCACCGAAGCGCACGCCCAATATGCAGCCTTTCTTAGATTAAGCCTCAGGATAGTTTGCCATTGATCATTTTCGAAACTCTAATCCAGGGATAGTTTTAAATTGAGCCTCGATTCACTCATTGAAATGAAGTCATCGATTTTATGCGCTTGGCCGAGTAAATACATAAGAAAGCTCTGTTGAGAAATCCTCTTGTTTGCAATAATTCTAAGGTCGATATTCCTGTATGTGAGAGATGAATCTCTAAATTGTCGTCTCAGCTTTGAAGTATTCATTTTCGATAACGGCTTGTTCAGCTTGTTTGTTCCACCAGCATTTTCTTTTGAAAACAAGCGACATATATTTTTTTCCTCTTTGAAACCAAATATTGTCTTTAGAAATCGATATTTACAGATGTCTTTTAAATCGTTATTGAAGCTAAATGCTGTTTTTGTTCCTTAATTTAATTAGCAGGAGAGAACTTGTTTAGGTTCGCTTTGTATAACTTATTTAAGTAAATATCTGTTTGAATTTAGAAGTTTGATTGTGAGGTATAGAAAAGATTTTGTGTATGTTATAGAAAATAAAGATATTAATTAAATTTAAACGCGAAGGCTAGCAATTAAAAATGAGTTTTAATTCGCAGAAACAATATTTTGACAGTCTGTGAAGCTCATAATTTCAAGAATAATAAAATGTGGCTGTTATTTGAAATGGAAGATGTCAAAGGTGTGTCTGGGTCTTATAGTAAAATTAATTAACTGTTCATCATAAATTACTTCTGACTATCCGACTTATGCATATTAATCAAATTGGCTCTTAAAATAAAACTTTTACAGCATAGTGGGATTTTTCTGTATGGTGTTTGAAGATTTAAAGGCATATATCAGAATTCATTTTATTTTCCTTTTTTCATTAATAGACAGCTTAAATGACCATTTCTGGCTTCGATATTAAGTTAAAACATTTAGGAAATGGCGCGACTTCCTACTTTCAGTTTGAAGGCTTAGAAGCAATTATTAGAATAAAATTTATTTCCCTTTGTTTTCTTGATTGGAGGAGTATTTTATAAAATTTAAGAAGTGTTTATAAATCAAAATGCCTTTCATACAGAATTTAAAATTTACTATTTTTTTCTTTCTGAAATATTAATATTTATGAATGTTCATAAAATTTAATTACTCTGAAATAAAACAAATACAGTTTCAGGAACAGCTTAGATTTCTGAACATCATTGAATGCAACAAACAACTTTCAGGGTACAAAATGTTAGCCTCCACCAATTTTAAAACATTAAATTTAGGCATATCGCGCCTTTCCAAATCGTCTTTCTGTGCCTTATGACTTGATTTGAGGCATATACGGGATGGCCCAAAAGTCACTAGATCATTTTAAAAATGAAACAGCTTTTTCATTTAGTAATAATATACATTTGTTATTTATAAATAGAAAACACACGCCTTGGAAATAAGCTTTATTTAGCTTTGAAGATCATACTTATCCTAAGGATCCAAGGTTTCCAAAATTTCCTCGACAAATGAGTTCTTAAGATAAATATTTTGAAGAAGGATAATTTCGCGAAATTCTGAAGTTCTGAACTTAAACGATTATTCGATTATCAGTTCTTAAGATTCTTCACTTCCAACATTAACTTAGAATTACAAAGTGAGGAACTCTACAAGGTAAATCTGGTTCCAGTGTTGAAAGCAGTTGCACAAATGTCTACTACAACACTGACAGTATGTTTCAGAACATGTAACACTTCGAAAGTGGTAACTCGCATGTTATCCAATGTTATTAACAAAAAAGAGAAGAGAAGCCCACATCCATTCTGCTATTTTTAAAGGAGTACATTTTCCTCACTAAACATTATGTTTTCTTAAACATTAATAAATATCACTTCTTAAACTTTACAAAGTAAATAATTCGTCTACAATTTTGTTTCGATTTTTTGAAAATTATGAAGTGGGAATATTCAATTTCTCTCTCAAAGTGACGTAAAGTACAATCAAGGTTATCAGATTAAAATAGAAAAAAACTGCTAGAGGAAATCAAAGTTCTGAAAAGGATTCTTCCTATTGGCATTTTGCTTCAATTTACGCATATTCATTTACACCACCTAAAGCCGCAGCAACCTATTTCCAGCATATTACGAAGTCACACCTTAGTGTCATTAGCTTCATTTCAGAAAAGAATTCGGTTCTTATAACGTATTTCAAATAGTAATTCTATTTCGTTACAAACATTTTACCAAACCACAACTTTTAAAGCCTGACATACAGTTATCATCATTTTTGTACGTGGTTTTACATTATTATCTCCTAGGATAAATTTAATAGCGACGTCATGATTTAGGATTTTACTAGCTTCTGACATTCTGACATTAACGTTACAAAGCAGGTAGAATTAATAAATCTTCGGGAAACGGTCCAGCTTCATTGATTTCTACTTTAGTCTTTTTTACCTCTTACTATTTTTCATATTTTGTGCTGACAACTTTGATTGTTCTTTGTGTAACTATGGTAGGATTTATAGCGGAATGATATTTCATCAGACCATTTTTATTATTTTCAGAACAAGTCCAAAACTGTGTTGATATTTCGATTGGATGAATAGTGTATTTTTTATAAATGATGCTTTTTTATAAATGAATATAAAGTTGTAGTGTTAAAAGCTGCTGTGTTGGCTTATCTTTTGATGAGGAATGCCTATCTTTAAACTCAATTCTATGCCTTTTGCTTTTATTTGCAATGTTTGCAAAACTAAACTATCAAGTTAAACGTTTCAGACATAAACTCTAATTTTGGAAAGGCTTGATGATGCATTTTTAATTGCATGTCAAGCCTTATTATGTTAGCAAGCGATATTAGTTAACTAAAATATTTTGTAATAAAGTATCGAAAACAAGTTAAAATTCAAAAATGAGAATGTTTCCTAATTTAACAATACTACTGAAAGCTTGTATTGTATTGAGCGATTACTGAAAAATATTTTAAGAAATTGACTGCAACTTCTTCGATGAATGACACCTTTCGACAAAGATAAATTTAAAACATTATCATCAATGATAGATTTTACTTACTTCTTAAGAGTTGGCTTCAAAAAATCTAGAAAAATAATGAATACGATCTTTCAGTGTTATTCTTGCTTGTGAAACCATATGTAACTGAATAAATACACAAATGTATAACTCTGAATAAATAAAATACGCATATATAAATTACATACGGAATAAAGTGGTTTACTAAAACGTATTTAGAAAAATTAGGTAGTTAAAAATGTAATAAATAATAGAAATTCACAGATGACTACCGTAAAGTGATTTTTAACTTATATATTTTCATATTTCTGGAACATACATTAATTTAGCAATTTTGAATTGCTTTCATCTATGGTAAAGAATTGCCCTGATTGCATTAATTGCATCTATGGTAAGATAGTAATGTTGTAAAATGCTCTAAACAACAGCAAATATAAATTTAATACTTTTATCCGGCGACCACCCAGGATAGTGGCTAGTGAATCTGACTGCGTACTAAAGGGCCCGGGTTGGAATCTCGGAGAAGGCGTGGATGCTTGTGTGTTTAGCAAATAAATATTTTTGCTGAGTGATTTATAATTGTGTTAGAAAGCAAGGGCGAAATGGCATGAAATAAAATGAAACAGAAAAGTATTAATTAATACGGATACACCTGCAATTTGTCATAATTTGTGGTAACGATGATTCAAAATGAAAACTTCTTGCTTTCTAGTATTTCAGTAATTTGGTTCTTTTTTTAATACTATTTCTGAAAACAAAGTAGTTAATTATTTGCTGCTATTTAAAAGTCACTGAAATGTTTTAACAGTTTTCAGGAAAAAGGTTTTTTCAAATACATTTTTAATATAGTTGCAGAATTAAGCTTAAGTGTGTAGGTGATTTTATACATGACGTGTTGTAGTATCAGTGTATGACGTGTTGTAGTAGACTTAAACTGATCTTTAGCTGTGAAACAAATAAGGTCTATTCATCTTAAGAAAATTATCTCCAAAAACCGCTTTTCAGATTGTGATACAAGGAGTTAATAATTTACAATTTTCTTCATAAATTGCTTCTAATAAATTAATTCCCTTATTTAGCTGGAAGCCAACCAAGAAACGACATTCGGAATTCTGCCAGGCTACGTAGATAAATTAATATTACTTTGAGGAAACTGCGATTAATAGACCAAACGCATGTTGAAAAAATATATTAGACTTTACTTTAGTAATTATATTGCTGGCAAAATTTGAAGCTACTAATCTTATAACAAAATAATAAAAAAAATAATCTCGAAATATTTCTTTCAAGGACATGTTCCAAAAACACGATAATAGCACAAATAATTTTAAATGTATAATTTTGAGCTAGTGTTTTACTGACTCACTAATGCATTTCAAAAAATAAAGAAACCGTTCTTATTAACCGTTCTCGTACTTAAGCCAGAATACACATTAGATATATGCCTAGTTGAACGGCTATTAAATGTCCGTAATTACTGCTTCTATTTCCTTGCATTTACTTAAGATATAAACTTTAAATAATGTTACTTTACATACACATCTAAGAAAAAAGGTGGCTTTAAACGAAGCTTGTTAAAAAAAGTCATGCAAACCAAAAAAAAAAAAAAACTATTTCAAAGGAAACATACAATCTATTATGAATTTAAACATACAAGAACTCTTTTTTTCTTAATGATTTATTTCTTAAGTTTTATGGCGTAGTGAATCTTTCAGATGTCCTATCTTTGACAACTAAAGTTTGTTTCATCCATTAAAGGCAGTAAAAAGATAATTTATGGCTTGAATGTTTAAGCTTAATCTATCAAGGGATACAAAGAGAAGGGGCAACGGATTTTATTTCTTTAAAGTACAAGGATTCTATCGCCTGAGATTCAATGTAACAATTACCTCAGAGGTAACAACAGCTTGTTTGTTTAGATTTTAAATCGTGTTTTACGTGATTAAATTGCTTTTTACAGTAAAAGATAAACGTAATTACTTGTTTCAAACGGCAATAAATATGATAATATGGTTTAGACTTTTCCGAAATGCACAAAACGAGTCATAGTTTGGTCTGCACAGTAGTCCGTCGTTTTAAACTTGCAGCAGAGCATTCAAATAACTAAGAATGTCTTAGAAGGTATACCTCCCGCTTTCCTAGCGTGCATTCGTGGTGTAGTGGTTCTGCACGCTGCGCCGGTATTCCAGAGGTCCGTGGTCCGATTCCCGGCGAAGGCGGTCGCTAATTTTTCATCTTGCCTGCTTCCAAAAAAATCCTAATGTCTCTACAGTCTTATTCAAAGTAATAAGAGATGAATCAGAATGTCTTGCTCAGAATGCTACGAGGTAAGTCTGAGTGATTTGTAATAAATAGGAGATAAGCGAGAGTTGTTTGTTCAGAGTAATAAAAAGCATCATTCTCTTATTTTATATGTAATAGCATTATTATTTTATTTGTGCAATAATATTATTCTATTGGAATAATAAGAGAATATGATAATAAAAAATAATGAGACAATTATGAGAAGAATATGTTTATTTAGAATAACATGTAAACTTTAGAGAGAAAAAGGGAGAACAAATAACAACTAATAAAATATATATTACACTGTCATAAATAAAATAAAAATTCTCATACCTTTGAATGAAAAATTTGCATAGGTACTCCAGAATTAATTTACTGAACTTATATTACTTTTCGGTATATACCTGCAAAAGTTAGGATACAGAAAACGAATGTTAGTGGTTTTGTGTTTAATGTAAAGTCGATAAAACATCATTCTTTATTAGAGTTATTGCTTTAAGCTTTTTTGGTACGACAATAGTAACTGCGACACTCCTGCGAGTTTTGGCTTTTGAAACTGGAAATGTATGCAGCTCAGCACAGCGGATTACTTTCATTAATAAAGCAGAGGTTAAAACAAACTTTTGCCAATAACAACTCAAAAACACATTAGTATGCAAAACTAAGTGAATTGCGAAATTATATCTATTTTTACGAAGTGCATTGAATCAAAGGTACATATGAAAATAATTATGCCGCCGAAGAATTATGCAAATATTCAGACTCGAATACGTAAGAGTAAACGTGGGTATCTATAGAGCTGTGATTTCGGTTAGGATATAAGCGCACGAGGTCAACGATTTATGCGTCCTACTCTTTCACGACTTTTCACCAACTTTTTCCAAAGAGTTGGATAAATTTTATAAGGTATCAGGTAAAATGAGTAGCCACGAACGCATAGATGACAGAATGAGATGGACAATATTTGAAGAAAATGCAGTTGAAAAAATTTCTGATCTTTTATAATATGAACACAAAATATTTTAATTGAGTTTTATGAAAACTTATTTTTAAAGCAAGTTTTAAAAAATAATCCAAAATTTCTTTAACTTGTGTAATGTCTTTTAATTTCGAGGACTGATTATAAGGTATTTCTCCCGCCTTCCAAGCGTGCCTTCGTGGTGTAGTGGTCAGCACACTGAGCAGGTATTTCAGAGAACCGTGGTTCGATTCCCAGCGAAGGCGTAGTTAGTTTTTCATCTCTTCGGCTTTCCAGTTAACCTAATGTCTCTACATGCTAATAATAACCCGAATTTTTTAAATCAAAAAAGAAATCAAAAACGCGTTGTTAAATGTTTGGATAAAATTTGATTAAACTAAATTTTTTTGTAGCGAGGACTAATTTTATATTTTATATTGGCTTGTACTACACTTATTTTGAAAGCAAGTTCCAATTCCCAATAGTTAATGAACCCAATTAATAGGTTGAAGAATATAAAAGGAGTGTTTTGAAGAATAAACGTGTAGAAGAAAACAATTGTTGCTGATGTCATGGCTTATTTTGCTAATTAACAACGTGAAAATACTTCAGTTTCACAACTAAACATTCAAAAGACGCTTTTTAACAATGAAAAATGGCTTTTCAAACATGATAACACAGGGTAAAGGAAACATATTCCATTTCATTAATCATGGAATGTCAGTTCTTGCGACTGTAAGGGCGAGAAATTTATCCGCGATTACTGCAATTTTTAGGTGATTTATAACAGCCTCGAAGATAGAGTTTTCCCTGCTTTCTCTGCGTCTTCGAATTACGGCTCATGACAGCCAAGTAAAATTTTAAGAAAAAAAAAAAAATAAATCACTTACGCATTTTTATGACTGACTGCAGAATTAGTTTGTCTCTTGTTCTAATCAGAAGATTTATGACTTAGACATATGCTTATCTTTTTTTTGTTTTCCTAAATCATATGCAACTTAATTCTTGAAATCCTGACTGCGGCTACCTTTTATATGCTTGTTTATATTTTGGAATACAGATTATCCGTTTACGTTAATTGCGATATGCTATAACCGAAAGGTTTAAGTATCGAACTGAACTATTAATTATTTTATTAAATACTATATTTATCTACCTGAAAAGAGAAAGCTTTCACATTAATTTGTTTTTTGTTTCATCGTTACAAAGCAACATCATTATGATGAGAGAAGAATAAATTAGAAAAGTATTTATAGCATTAATGTTGCCATAATTTGACAGTGTAATACTTTATAATTAATTTACTTAAATAATAAATCTAAAATATCTCATACAGATTTAATTCATTACGGTAAATTTTAATGCATTTAAAGTTTTGTACTTAGAAATAATTGAACATGTCAGCCTTCATTTAGAAAATAGTAGGCATATGTTCAGTTATAAATCTACGTAACTAATAGCTGAAAACAGTAATTTCTGGCGAAAGATTAAATCTTTCAACCCTTGAATATTGCGACTTTCAACCTTTGAATATTGCGATTGCTTAAATGAGTGTGGAGGAACATAGTGAACGCCTAAGCGAATAATCGCTTATGGTCAGTAACAGAAACGTAAACTCGAGAAATGTCACTTGCCCTTTATTGCTTAAAATAAGAATAAACAGTTGCCCCCTTTCTCGGGCCGTACAGCAAAGCCTCCACTTAGGCTTTAACTCAAAATAGTTATATATAAGAACTTAAATAATGCTTAACTAAAGAGATATAGCCGAAGCTATCACAGTTCTAAGTAGTTGGCCCCTAAAAATCGAATTGATCTAGTGAAGCTATCAAGGGCCTGTAATACCGCCGATCATAGTAACAACTTAAGAGGGATGTGGCCAAAAGGCAAACGCGCGCTAGTTAGAACTTCTGAGTCTCTCTCTCAAAGTCAGTGGAACTTCGACTTAAATACTACTCTTACTCATTTGCATTAAACGCGATTCTAAAATCATATTCCTGTAGGAAATTGTAAGCTGAAATTAGGAGAGATAGGAATTCAAATATAAGGATAAAGCTTACAAAGTAAAACATTTTGATAATTAAATATTATCCTGCCATAATATAAACCTATCAATGATACAGCGAACAAAGCTACTGAAAATTCAATATTTTATCTAATTCTAAACCGGCTATGTATTTAAGAAGTGTCGTTACCTTTCCTCATCTATGATACAAATCCGCTATTTTCCCTCGGAAGTATATTAAAAAGGCAGCAAGCTTATTGCTTTTGACAAAATAAATAATTTGATTTATCTTTGATATCTTCAAACTTAAAAGCTAAAACAACAGTTAATTACTATATTTGCAAGTCTTGAACTAAACATTTTTTAAACAATAGTTTATATGAATAATTTTTTTATAAATATTTAATAAATATGTTTTCTTTCACCAATACTGCCAAAATAAAAATTATCGACTATGACATGTTTCTAAAATTTTAAGGTTTATCCTAAGTTCTTAACAGTTATTTTTACTTAAAGCCACTTTCATGTCTTCCTGTTTTCAGCTTAAAATTTCCTACCAGAATATGTTTTCAGAATCGAAGTTAAATGCAAATGAAGGAAGAGCAGTATTTAAAGTTGAAGTTCCACTGACTTCATTAGAGAACCAGACATTCTGACTAGCGCCCGTTCGCCTTTTGGCTACACTCTCTCTAGCTATTACTATACTCGGCCGTAATTCAGGTCTTTGATAGCTTCGCCGTTTAGATAGCGTTTAAGGGGCAAACTCCTGTAGAATTTTGATAGCTTTGGCTATATCATTTTAGTTAAACAGTAGTTAAGTTTTAGTTCTTAGTATTCTTTAATTCAAGCCCAAATGGAGGCTTTGATGTACGCCCTGAGAAAGGGCCGTTTGTGAACTTTATTTTGAATAAAATAGGGTAATTAACCCTTCTCAAGTTTATGTGTCTGTCTGCTGAACTAAAACGATTACTCGCTTACCAGTTCTCAAGGTTTCACACATTTAGCTGTAAATTCTAGGTTGGAACATTACAAAATGAATCACTTGGTGTTTGGTTGCTTGGGTACGGTTATAAGGTATTTCTCTCACTTCCCTAAAGTGACTTCATGGTGTAACGGTAGCACGCTGGGCCAGTATTCCAGAGGTCCGTGGTTCGATTCCCGGCGAAGGTGGTTGCATATTTTTCATCTTTTCTGCTTCCAATTAACCTAATGGCTCTACACGTTTAGCGGCCTGAAGGAAGGAATGCCTTCACGGAGGACGTTCTAATGGAAACGGATCGTACTCCATTACATATTGAGAAAAACAATCATGCAACCACCGCTATCTCATGGGATCAAACGCAGGTTGAAATACCTATATTGAGCTGTACTAACTACTCAGTCATTGGTAGGGCAACGGTTGCATGACATTTAGGTACCAAATATAACGTGACTAACACGTTCTTTTACAGCACATGCATAAAACACTTCCGAAAAATACCAGTGTTGTGTGTGGTACATTGAAATGTGCATTTAAAGAACAAGGTTTAACAAACATCACTTCAGCAAGTCATTTAGAACATACGTTTCATCACACGCTGGGAACGTTTCGAAAAATAGCAACGTTATATCTTAAAATGCACACCCTAAGTACACAGTTGCAACTCACACCACTTTTGCATATCGTGTAAAACGTACTTTATAGCACACGTTGGAAATGTTTAGAAAAATACCAGTGTTGTACGTTTAAAATGCTCGTGCTAAGTATCTGATCGTAACGCGCAACATTTTAGCACATCATATGAAACGTAATTTTTGTTCGAGCTCGGAACTTCGCTAAAATTGTTGTGCGTTGAAATGTACATCTCAACACGGTTGTAACACGCAGCACTTTAGACCTTCTTGTACACGTCGTGAGCGTCCTCTTTAATACATTCTGGGGATGTTTCTAAAAGTATCGATATTGTACGTGCTAAGAATATGGTTCTAACATTCATCACTTTAGCACATCGTGTAGAACGTACTTTATGTATAACGTTACTTTACTTGCTGGGAACGTTTTGAAAAGTACCAATGTTGTACGTTTAGATGTACGTTCTACTGATACGGTTTTTGTACCCATTACTTTAGCACGTCGTGTAAAACGTACTTTGTAACACACGCTGGAAACGTTTCAAGACGTACTAATGTTGTATGTCGAAATTTATAAGTTGAAAACCAAGTTGTAACACGCTACACTTTAACACATCGTGCTTTATTGCACATGCTGGGAACTTTTTGAAAAGTACGTAAGATGTACGTTTAGATGTACATTATAAGAACACGGTTGTAACATGCACCACTTTAGCACATCTTGTAGAACATTCTAAATGCATCTAACACTGTCATAAAAGGAATGGCGTGCTTTCTGAACATGCTTTTGAATGTTCCGGTGCTACTTGGGAAAAGGCTTAGATTTCACAGATAACAGAAAGAAAACTGTTACAAAACTCTTGCTGAAACCGAGTAATTGGATATTAGCACCTAATTGTATACTAACGTACTAGTTTAATATTTGTGTTATTAATCTTGCATAAATTTCATTAATTTACCTTATCCCTGTCATGATAATAAAACTTTACTCATACGCTAGTGACATTAAATAATTAGAAGATAATGCAGAGCATTATCCCCGTTATGCAAAGCAATTTGTAGGAATTCAAACATTATTTCAACGACTCTTAAACTCTTGCGAAATAATAGTTTTATCCATCCGATTTTAAGAGTCATTGAAATACTCTCTGTAATGTTCAGACGAATTCAAATGAATTATCTTGTCACGTATTCCAAATTCGAGAGCATTCATCAGATCCATTAGAATTATACTTTCGCAGAATAAAATCTGTCATTTCAAATTCTGAATGGAAATTTTAATCATAAGTTAAAAGAAAGTTCAAATTGATAAATGAATAAATAAATAAAGTATAATTATACAGATAAGTAGTTAAATATACGCTCACATAAAATTATATATGTGATTGCTAGAATGGAAGCTTTGAAAAGCAGTTTCAAATCTAGACGGCTTATAAATCTGACTAGAAAGCGTCACATGTTGTCTTTCCAAACAAGCGCATCCGGATATTCAAATTTTGCTTTTTGTTTCCTGCTGTGAAGAGGGAATAAAAAGAGTCCTAAATTCGGAAATTTCGGTAGAGAAAAAGTCTTAGAAAAACTATTTGCAAGCCTCTTGCAGAATTCCCTGGCGTGAGTTTAACTTGCGAATACTTTCTTTTGAGAATTCAGTTTTTTCCCTTCGTTTTTTTCCTTAAATTCCGTTTGGTAATTTGGGATGTTAAGCAACATTGTTGTGAAATATTATTGGCGATGCATTATTATTCGAAACAGTGTTTTTTATTACTAGCACCAAAATATATAATAAATGTTTACGTATCCTTTAATAACGTATGTTAGATTAACCTTCGAGGAATAGTTCGATACTTGTTAGCCAAAAATGGTAATCTGTTTGTTTTAATAGTGTATCAAGTTACTTTATATATACTTTTAATAGTGTATCAAGTTTACATATATGACAGAGAATGAAATGGGAAAGCTATTATAGTGACTTTTATACAGCAAATGACATAAAGATTGCTAGAGTAGCATTTGTTCCATTACTCTGCTTATTCCTAAATACGGTTCCACACTTTTACCTTTAAATAATAACTGATAGAAACCAAAGATAGCCAGATGTCCAGTTATTTAGGATTCGACTTAAATGATTATCTGTAAAGAAAGTTATCATTTTTTGTCTAATTTAGCGCAGTATTTATCATCTGCTCACACTTAAACCGTAGTTTTTAAATAATCTAGCAAAAATCTTATAATACACATGTATTCGTTGACTAAAGTTTGAATTTTATTTTAACAATGAATTTAATTCAAAGAAAAACAGTTTTTATTGAAGTTTATATAATCGAAATCCAGTTTAATTGTAAATTTGAAGAAAGTTAACATTTAATCAGTGAATGTGGAATGATTCTCCAAAATGCCAGATTTCGAGTTTATAGAGAAAGGATGGTTATTTTAAATTAGCGGTGCTAAGACGAATTCCTTTGTCTAAAACTTATTTAAGACATTCCAATTGCATCAGAAAAAGGCGAAAAATTAACATTTCAAATGAGAAAGCTTTTTTTTTTTTGTCTTCAATATTAAACCAGTTGTCCTGAATGATTACGGTAGTTTAATAGAATTTTATACGTTGTCTAATACTTCTGCTTTAAAGATTTAATAGTTTAACTTTTGTCAGAGCAATGTTTTTGGGAATATAGTTTTAAGATATGGAATTTATATTTCAATCTAATTTATAATTATTATAATACTGATACGCGTGTGTATTCCAATGATTAAAAATATCTTTAATTTAACATGATAATAAATAATTCGCATTTAATATTTGCATTCGTATACACTATAAAGGTGGTCTAGTGGACAAATAAAAGAGGTGTACATAAATAATAACGAAAACTGAGGTAAAAAGAAATTATAGGAATCACCCCGTCAGTGTAGAGCAAATAATAGCAAAATGCTCATCAAAAGGTTTTTGAAACCTTACTCTTTGTCTTTCTGCTTTAACAGCCGCTTAATAATGAGAAAAATATGATGATTTGTAATGATTGGTATGACATTTACTATTGGTATGGTGAATTCCTGCAACGCAACATCGAATACGTATCCTGGCGGAGAACATGTTGTCATCAGCTTTTACCATAAAAAATTCTGAAATGAATTAAGTGGAAATGTACGAGTGCTTCCATAGGTAGGGCAATCATTGTTGTAAAAAAAAATCGCATTTCACATCCATGTCAAAAGACAAGGGTATTCGAGACATTAAGACCGAATCCCCTCCTTACGCTCAGAATTTCAATGTTTGTCGTTTATTAACAAGAACGGGGAACATTTCAGTGCTTTATATTGATTAAGAGCGGGGGATCACCAAATCCCCCGTCTTCCCTTTATTCATGCATGTCGGAAAATTAATCCGATTATGTAATTAAGGGCGATCAATTTCGGAGCTTTTATGCGTGGTAGGGGTCTTTTGCCAAGGTGAGAATGCTGAGAAATCATATATTATGTACAAAGTTATAAGAGGGATAAATTAAAAGAAATCAAATTAATCTGGAAAGGAATTTTTTTCTGTGTCTAGCATCGCACAACGGTTGCTGTAGTCAACAAAGGCCTGTTTTCCATCAAATTTAAAGGGAGAAATTGTATCAGGCGATCACATTATTATTGTGCAAACACTTATTAACTCTTTTTTAATACTCCTAGACAGTACATCTAGCACTTCTTTCTAAAAGAAACACTCATCGCCACTTGAATGGATTTGATGAGGATGGAAACCAGGCGTTTTAATGTCGTATTTCGTAACTTGTATTTTAAAAAGTAAACGGGATATAAACGTGTTTAAAGAATGATTTAATAAAATGTAGAATATAAAAGAATTCATTAATCAATATTCACTCAAATTACTGTTTTATTGTGTATTATTATTTTATCATATTTCTATTGCATTTCTTCTGTTTATGCAAAAATACTTTACAAAGTGTTTTAGGAAAATTTTATTTTATAAATATAAGCCACTTTAGACGCGTACTTATAAAATACAATATACTGTAAAAATCTATGCGTCTTAAGTAGTCATAGCAAAGGCAACCATTAAATGTGTATTAAAGATGCATGACATTAGTATGTAATCAAAGTGGATTTGGTAGTTCTGTGATCGTACATTTTTGTCCTTCCATGTACTTTACTATGATATACTGTCTTGAAGCATGTGGATAATTTTACAGATTATATTAAAATTAGCTCAAACTTTAAGCTCCGAGAGAAGTCAGCTAATTCAAAAGTTTACTTAGTGCATAAATATTCATACAATTTGTGCGTTCCCTAGCCTTGGCCTAAGGGTTACATGAGGATAAATTTCCCTTTCTGCAAAATTCTTGAAAAAAAATCCCAGGAAATAATATTTTGCTCACTCTTTCTGTTTAAAATTCTTATGCATACTAAATAACAATTCGTTCAGTTCAAATCTGTATATGGCAGCAAATAAGTATTCTTTTACTTGAATATTGCTTATATTAACTGTGATGCCAAATTTTATTTTTAATAATATCTTAAAACCACTATATTTTTAAACTTACCAATAGATCAAAACCATTTTTATTCTCTGCTTTAAAAATATTGTTTTTGAAGGATGAATAAACTGTTTACCTCCAGAATATAAATATTCTTATGAATTAATATTTAAATGCTTTCTTTTAAAATGCTATAATAAATCTAATAGTCTTAATACACTCAAGAGGGAGAACACGTGTTGAATTATCACTCGTCTAATAAGAAGCATTTTCAATGTATATTATTAAGGCAATTAAGAGAAAATTTTAAGTTTTAATAGTTTTTTTTAGGAGCAGGAAATATAAAACATCAACTATGGCCTCATCAGGATTCAAGCTATACAGATTTTACAGTGCTTGCTGAATGGGATATACCACTTACATTAAGACAGCACGTACGAGGAATGCAATAAATCCGCACATTCTAGCCCGCTTGAAGAGCAATGGAAAACAAGTACGAGACTATGTCAAAGTAATCCCCAGAGGGTGACGAATTATGATGCACTATAGTTTTTTTCGGTTTGGGAGCTATTATACAGATATCAGGAGTTTCTTTTGGAGGGTGAGCAGAAAAAAAGAAACAATCAGCTAGGCCCTCAGCAAAACTCGAACCTCGAAAATTTTACTGCTAGCTGGACATGCTACCACTTACAGTACTCGTATCCAGCATGTGCTGTTGTTATCTCACTTGTTTGACAGTAACATCTGAACATGAAATTCATCATAGCAAGAAGAGCAAGCTTGCATCTGTCAAGCCTTGAGCACCATATAGGTGACAATACGACTTTGTTCTGTTCTTACCCAATTTCGATGGAGACCACCCGAGGGGGACGGGTCCGAAGTTTCCCACCCCCTCTTCCCCTACCAACAACCTCTCGAGAGGATTTTGGGCTCGTCATGTATTTATAATGCTCTATGACGCCAAGACTCTATACATTTACAAACATCCATGCCTTCTCCGGGATTCGAACCCGAGCTCTTCTTTACCGCACTAACCACTATACCGTCTGGGCGGCTCGTATACAGTATAAATATATTCATAAAATTCATAATCTACTTGCCAGGTTTCTTTTGTTCCAGCAATTAAAGCCCGTGCATCTTCCTAAAGGAGTTGCGTCCTAAATGCGTAAATAATTCCATCGTAATTGTCTCTCTGAGTATAGTTACGGGGATGATAAAGGATCGCTGGTTCTTCTCATATTGAGTTGGTTTCAGAAATGCAGCTAATAACTGAATTCATCTGGAAAACTTCTCTAGTATTCATTCCAGTTTACACGTCTGCTTATTCAATGCAACCATTTTTTTCCGCGATCTGAAGTGAGGGTTACATAAATGACTAATCATCTAGATTAGAGACCTTCATCAGGAAACCGCTTATACTCAGCATACCGTTAGATTATGTACGAATTTGAGTAGATATTCTACTATGCCTTGAAATAAATTTTAGACAGTATCTACCTGGAATAATATTCATCATTTTAAGCCTTCGTTGACTAAACCTTTGGAAAAAGAATCCATTTTAAGAAATTGGTTCCACATCTGTTGAAAATGAAACTCTCATATTTTTGCATCTTATGTGACATCTTAACTGCCTCGGATTGAAGCTAACCAATGGCCTTACATCACAGATGGTTTAGCGAATAACAGATAGTGGTTGTTGCTATTAAATGCCTTTTTTCGAATTATTGTATTCACAGTCGGAGCATAAAATACCAAAACTCTCGAATGCCTGTTTTATGCCACTGTTTTGTTACAGTGAGATACTATATTTTAAATGGGATATTGATGCAATATTTCTTTAGTGGGTTAATGAATAAATTTAACGAAACTGGTATGATTTTTAATGGGTCATCCACATTTTATTTTTCCTTAACCAACGAAAATTTATGTCCATAATGAGCATTTAGCTTGAGCTTTTTACGCTGCAAATATCTTCATCTAAATAACAGAGCATAAACCCTTTTCTTATAAGGAAGTATTTGACGAAAAGATTAAATTCAGTACACCTCTCAGAATAAAGATGCTAAATTTTGATGTAGCTCGCAATATGTTTAATTCTAATTTTATCCTAAGGTTTTAAATAACCATTTTAGAGCGTTTCGTGCATTCATTTTCTTACTTCCATATCTTATTTAAATGACTAATTACAAGAGAAGCCCCTATTATTAAAATGATATGTACTTATACTCGGATTTACCATGCATTAGTGCTGGCTATAATTTCTACTTGGTGATTCTTTTGGATAATAATTTAGAATTATGTTTTCAAACGCATGAAAATGCAAAAAATAAAATCATATATGAAATTAAAGCAGCTCAAATTCTTGCTAGAGATTAGAGTTTGTTTAGCTATCGCTAAATGCATTGTGCTGTAATGAACTTTGCTAAATTTCTGTTGTAAAGTATTTTTATCCTTCTTTCTCTAAAGTCTTTTGAGCTTATCTTATGGAAATGTTTTGATGTACATACACAACCGCCTTATTCATGCTGTCGCGGAAAAAAGCATGATTTTTTTTATTTCTGTTTATGAAAAAATTTAATTTAATACCAGACTTATTTCTTTATGCATATTACGAACTGAAATAATATGTAGATATATGAAAAAAAAGCTTAAAAGTCAAAAACAAATTCTAAGTAGGAGAAACGTTTAGCATCCGTTTTAGTTTGAGGCTTACTAGCTGCCGAACGGTAGAATCGCTCAACACTGGTAGTTTCGACATGGGTTCGATTCCAAAGCTGCATGGGCATTTTCCATGGTTTCCCCATGTGCAACGTGTAATCGAGCTAGTTTCCCTTAGAACGTCTTCCACGAAGGAATTCCTTCTCTTAGGCAGATAGCCCTAGTGTGCTTTGCCTCAAGCAACTAAATCGAAACATTTTTTGTTTGTAACAGTTGTAAATTATTGTACTATTTTGAATTATTCACATCAACAGATAATTGCTCTATGAAACTTTATTTTGAATTTCATAAGGCACGTATTTTTTAATTTAATATCAAGTTTCATCGAACTGCAGATTACTGAATTTATTTATGACGAATTTAGCTTATTACTTCATTTTCGGTAAAAGGTTATTACTGTATGTATTCACAATAAGCATTTAAATTGAGTATTTGGAAAATTGTTTGCTTGTTTTGTAAAATCTTAAACCGAATATTCATTTGATAAAAAAGTAAATTGAAATAAATTACTAAATAGAAAAGGTATTATGTTTAGTCTTTCATTCTCCTGGAATTCAAAGATAAATAAACTTTAAATTTATTAATAGCAATAACTGTGGCTAAAAGAGTTAGCTATGAAGCGAAACAGGTATTTTGTCTGTAAAACGAACCTCGAATAACCCTTTTTTAGCGTTTTCTTAGCATTGTAGGCTGGATACGTATAGTCATCTCGATATTGCAGATACAGAGAGAAAGTAATCTTCAATCCGGAGAAAGGGATAAAGGATACAGGATAAAGGACAGGTAGGACACAGAGCGAGAGGAATCCTCCGCGACACAGGAGACAGGAAATGGGCTTAACGGGCAGAAATTAAAACGTCGTCAACCGAGAAATTTCTCATTCCCATTCCATTCTATTTTATTCCGTTCCAGCCTCCCCACATCTGCCATGGCATGGTAAATGTAATCCACCTTATCCTCTCATAGAATAGGATAAGATATAAAAAGAAGAGTGAGGGATTTGGTTGGAAGATAAGATTTCATTTCGTATCAAGTTGCAGAAATTGGGTTAAATATCTTCCGCTCATATTTCTTTACATGATTTCTAGAAGTAAGTAATAGGAAATTGAAAATCTGTTTAATTTCTCGAATTTAGGCATGGCAATAATATGTTAAACTCAGCAATGCTGTGGTTTTTGCATTGCATTTCGTTCGCCGCTTAAGCATGTTGATATAAAATTGTCAGTAGAAGGGATAAGCGAGGATAAACTGGCCTATTTAATAGTATCATATCTTTCAAAAATGCTACCTTAGAATAATTGCTGTTTTGATCCTGAGACTTTATCTAGTTTTTCTACAAAGCAAGAGAAAGAAATGTGGAAAGAATGCGTTGGAGATTGAGTGTAAGTAAGTGGTAAGTATTCGGTTTAAACGGAACAAGACATGGTCTTAATATCATAAATGCTAAATGTTTCGATTGCTGTGGTGATTTAACTCCTTAATAATTGGTAAAGGGACCTTTCATTCTGAAGAACTAGAAAGTAATATCTAAACCACAGTAGTTACTTCCATTATGGATATTATCCTGCCTGATATGTTTTCTGATCTATCCAATTATGACAGATTCGATTTTTGAAATTGCTATTATATTTTAAGTGATTCCCAAGAATGAATTGTTTTAATTATAGTTTCTAAGTAAACATTCAAATAATTTAAATAGATTACACGACACGAATTTTGCATATGTAGGAATTTTTACAAAAATAATGTGCAAGTGGCAAGAGAATTTCTAAATAAAAACTAATCTTATCCTCCGTAATTAAAGATATCCTCTTGCTGGGTCCCACATATAAATATGAGTAGCAGTAATAAACCCGAGGGTTCCCAGTACTGAGGAGAGAAAGGAAAGGTATTTTTCTAGTAAACATCAGTAATTAATATGCAAAGGGTACTTCAGCTGCATCGTTACTATTCCTAACATCATGCAAACAGTCACGTGCATGAAGAAGCAATAAATCTAGAAAATCTAGGCATTTTAATAAAATAAGGAAGTATATTAATAATAAATTAACTTCTACAAAGTAATATTCATTATAAATGAAATAATCAATGTATATCAAAAATAATAATTCATTAAATCTTACTCAACATTATTCAATAAAACGGTATAGATACAATTATCATTCAAAAGGAAATAAAGCTGGTAAGTAAACATCATCAGGCAATTGGAATGCTGTGACATTTTAACAAGAAATCTGTCATAATTTGTTACAAGTACGGGAGTGAAATTAATTCAAAAACTCTTGAGGCTAAAGAAGCAAAAACTCAAGAAATATCTAAGTTAGCATAAAATTATAACCCAAGTAACTGACACATAAATTTAGCATAAAAATGTAACCCAAATAACTGACATATAAATTTAACACATAAGGAATTCGTGGGAAAAGATTCATGGTATACATTTATAAATATTCTCAATTAGAAAATGAAAATTTGGAAGTTAAAACAAATTTTTAGGGAATAAAATTATTAAGCATTTTTATTTCATTCCCTTGCAAAGTAAGATAAAAGAAATTTTCTCCGAAGCCTAGAACAGTCACTATTATCATCAGCATTATAAATTTAAGCATGAAAATTTATTCAACTCTATTTATTTGGCTCTTTAAATTTGATTGCAGTAGTTTACACAACTGCGTCGCATATACTTCATTCGTGGATTTGCCTCCGAGTAAACAAAATTCCATTCTGTTCAAAACCATTTACGTGGCAGAAATGGGCGAGACACGATAATTTCACTATTGGTCGTATAGTTATACGTCCCACCGCAGCAGCACTTTTGTCTTGACGTGTATTTTGAGTGCTTTCTTGTTGCAAGGCCACTATATGGTTATAAACATTCATCTCTTCTCCGGGATTCAAGCCAGGGCCTATGGGTAGGACAGTCAGAGTCACTAACCACTGAACTGGCATAGCGGCTCATTTACATGTACAGGTAAGTGCTATATAGTTGCATTATTGAAGCTTTATTGTAAAGATTTATTATTGTGATGATTGAAGTGATTGAAGCAGTGACTGATAACGGAAAGAATGAAAAGGGAATATATAATGACCTTGCTGTCAAGCCTGTCCTTCTGACCCCCTGGCACGAGAGAAGAAAAAATATACTTACCAAGTTTAGTAACTCAGGTATAATTGATATATTTAGTTAAAACTTCCCATTTTCATATGTTATCCTATCATAACCATTATACATGTTTTTTCATTGAAATACTAAATCTATATTTGAAATACTGTACATGCATTCGACTGAGTTTCACTTAATTTAAAAAATAAAAGTGCATTAGTTTCGTATCATTCTGATTTTAGTGAAACTTCACATGAAAGGTCTACTAAAACTTAGATCAGTATTTGGAGTGAATAATCGGTGATCAGAAAATGCATTTCTTATTTAATTAATGAGAATAGTCTCGTACTAATTCTAATATAGAATCTTAAATGATGAATATAGTGTCAGAACAACGTGACATTAATTAACGCTTAACAATATACTAGCGCTCTGAAACATTAAAACCACCCACCTAATTTGATGTAGCTCCTCCTGTTGTCGCTCAAAGAGCTCTCAACCGGCGAGGCATAGTTTCAATGATATGTTGGTAAGTGTCTCTTGATCTTTGGTACCACGGTTATACCTGCAGATCTCTCGTCGCTTCCTATAAGTAACGTGGTTAGTATGGTGCTGCTCGTAACCGATTCTCCAACTCTAACCACATACGTACAGCTAAAATTTAGAGTAAATATACGTACGAAGTACGAACTACTGAATTTCTGTATTTCATAATAAGCATTTAATACGGTATAATGACTGAGATATTGTTATATATTCAGTATGATATACCCTATTTCGACACGTAACTCAGAATATGAAGCAATCAAAATGTACAACAGGCATTGGAAAATTGAGTGCTTGTAGTTTTTTCAAACTTGCTTTGCTTCAAAATGGACGTAACGTTTTTATTCTTAAAGCTAGATATCGAATGAACTGGGAAAAATTTTAATTTCCTATACATTTCCGAGATGTATTGTGTTGCTTTTCTAATCCAACACAATCAGCTGTAAAGAATTTATTGAAATTAGAATTTTTGTATTTTCGTATAAGCTCCACAAATATGTCTGTTCTTTAGAACTAGTTACAGTGCACGTTTATCACTTTTATTAGGCTGCAGACGTACTAAAGGTATAAGTAGGCATATAACATTATTTTTAACTTACTTCCTTATGTTACATACGAAGATTTACTTCTCTGTTGTAGAGTTCTGTTGGTATAGAAGCTTCCTTCAGATTCTAGTAGACTGACAAGCAGATATTGCTCTAGTCTGAATTAAGATGACAATGTCTTGGAAAGTTTAAAATAAACCTTTTATTGAACTCTTTAAATTAACAGAAAACATAATTTTTGCTCCATAATGTAACTGATGTACTTGAGGATGTTTAAAATAACATAATATAAACTTAAATTCAAGAACTTGACTGAGAATGCACACAGAATAGCTCAAGTAGTTAATGGCGCGTTTTTAATGTCAGCTAGCAAAGTGGCTAAATACGGAATAAACATTTGCAGAGCTAGTGGTAGTAGGTGACTGAAAGGGAGATTGCCAGATCTAACTTTGAAACATTCAAACCATCGGATTAAATACTCAACAATTAATTCACATTCCGGTCAGGAGTACTGAAAGGAAAAGTTGTAATAAAGTTTGAAATCATAATAACTAGTTAATTAACATAAAATCCTACATTCGAATATAAATAAATGGATAAGAAATGCGTGTTTTAAATATTTTCTATTAGTTCTGCTGTTCTTTCCAAATGTGTAGTGAACTTTCTTTAAGAAATTATGCTAACAAACGTATAGATGGTTGAATGATCTCAAAGACAGATGTCAAATGATTGTGTTGAGGCTGAATTTCACCGTAGAGAAAAGGAATAAGCTAAGTGATAGGGAAGTGCATAAACGGTAATTCTCTTTAGAGGACAGTATTTCCCTTCAAACTTCAAATAAGGACAATGCTGTATCTTGAGACACACACACATTTATGTACTTATATATATCTATATCTATATCTATATCTATAGATATAGATATATATATATATACATAGATGTGTGTGTTTTTCAAGATACTTTAATCTTGAAATTAGACCAATCTTGAAATAATCTTATGTATATATGTGGGTGTGTGCGTGTGTATGTTTATCTACTTTGTTGGTACGTTACTGACGTTCTAAGTGATTGATGACTTCAGCGCCGAGCAAAACTCTTCTAACAGTCGAGCTCGTGGTACATGACTGCAATCACAATTTGCTTTCAAATGTGATTGCGCTGCTTATATACCCTGTGGTACTTGCTGTATATCTAAATATCATTCAAGTTCTCGAAAGAAGAATTCAATCGCTCTTCAGGTGTAAAGGGATGAGCAGTTACTTAATATTTATATATAGGATAGCAGTCACAGTTTTCTGTTTTAGTTGTTTACATGTTCATAAATCCTAAGTTACATATTTGGAAAAGCTAATTTGGTTGTGTCCTAATTAAATATTATGTCATCCTTTTAAAATTCGTTGAAATCTTATAAAATATTTTAATACTTATTCATTCATATTTTAATAAAAATGGTTTAATATTTTTTTCTGAAAAAATTTAAAAAGTAAACTTCTAAGTTACACTTAGTAAAAGTTTATTAATGAATACAAATTTCAATTCAAATTCAAATGTCACTAATCAAAAAGGAATTCATTGGTTTAATTCAGGCCAAAATTAATTTCTTCACCAACGTATATTCTCTGCATGTATTGTGTAACTCAATTAATTTCTTCCAATCTTACAGCTGAAGGAAAGGAAATGAGATTTCATTCAAAAAAATTAGATCCCAATATTTTTTCAGCCTAATGTATCAAAGCTTGGGTCAAAAAATAATGTTTACCAAAAAATAAAAATACACAAATAAAATTTACATCAAAATATCTTATATCTAAATAAAATGAAATATTATTTATTGAAGTAAATAAATAAAAGAAGATAATTCTATCAAAATAAAAGTACATAAGTAAGATTTATATAAAAATAAATTCCTATATCTGGATAATTCTGTTGTTTTCTAGTGATAATCTGCATTTTATTTTGAATATCATTATATAGTTATAAATAAGTTTATGCCTGTGTGGGTAAGCTTTGTTCATAAGCATTTAAAAAATGCGGCTTTATTCATGCTAGTAATCTTAATCATCTTCATTTAAACGAAACCTTTCCATGCCAATGAACACTGGAACAAAACTGTCCAAAAATGAAGTACATTTGAAAGCAAGAAGAAAATAAACTTATCATATAAAAGAAAGTTCTCTTGCTAAGATTAACAGAACAATTCTTAAATTTATTTTATGAATCAAAATGTTGTCATTTTGTGAGATATTTTCTGACAAAATGAGAGTAACAGGGGTTAAAACTAATTAGCTATATAACTGCATTGGTATAATCTCTGTTATATGAACTTAAAATTATCAAACTGTAACTATCTCTAATTGCATAATTTCAAGAATCAAAGTATTTAAAGCAGTAAAATACAAAATCAGTCTTTCACTTGTGGGATTTTACTTGATCTGGAACAGGTAATTAGCCTAGAAAAGAAGCGAATTATAGCTATAGTTGAGTTAACTATAAGCTGGAGAAGGTTTAAGTAACTTTTCTATTTAAACAGAATTTAGAAGATAAACGCACTCACTTCTGCTAACAAAATCAGTCACAGCTTGCAGTGATGATGGGAAAAGTCAAATTAGAGTTAAACTTGCAACAGTTGCCAAAGACTACACAATTTAGTATTTATACGAAGCTGGCTCAGTACTTCTATCGGAGCGTCAAAATCAAATTGTCAGCAATGCGGTCAGCATGCGGAATAACTGAAACTATCAGAACTACCAAGAACTAACACATATCATGGACGCGAAGCCAGCAAAAAGCTCTGACTTAAAACTCAAAAAACATAGTTTTAATACTATTTCATTTGCATTCTGGTAAAGAAAACGGAAAGGAGAAGTTATAGTAAAGGCTTAAATTATAAATAACTGATTAATTTAAATGATAACCTTGTACACGTATTAACTCGTCTCTGTGAACGCAAGCATTCACAGTTAAACTGCGATTTATTAATCTTCATCTAATACGCCCTGTGCGAGTTCATAATTTCTCACCAAACCGGTTTTTCTGCTTTTTTCGACGGCATACGGCATGCGTGGCGTACGGGAAGGGAAGAGGACTTTGGCCTCATTTTCTTCCCGCTACATTTCTTTGCTTTAAGTCCGCAGTGATGGTACAATGGAAATCTTCAACTTGCAAAATTTTACTGGCGTAATCAAGAAATTTGGAAATTCCTAAATGGTTATTAATGGAAAATTATTTGATAGATATAAATATAAATTGTGCATTATAGTACCGATATACATGCCTTCAATGCAATGCTAGTTTCAAAGGAGAAGAATGGAATATTTAAGAAACTAACAGTGCTTAGAATACGGTATTTTAATTATAACTAACCATGCAAATTGACACTGAAATTTCAAGTGATACGTATTACCTTGTATTAGTATACTGGTGCCATCCATTGAAACAATTTGCCATCAATATCAGTTCCAAATTTTCAGTTTTGAAAGTTTGATGTTTACGCCTTCTGAATTCCGATTTGCGGTATATTTAGAAGTTGCACAATACTCTTCCTAAACTACAATTTCGCTCATTATTTGAATGCAAACTAATTTTTATTCTAGTGAAAACTGAGAGAAGTAAAGAAAAGTACAGAAAAGAGCTAACAAAAATAATGTATCAGACAAATCAGAACTTATAAGTAAATTAGCAACAAGTTTGTCGATTTTATTCTAGGAAAGGCAAAGCTAGATCCACTTGCGAAATAAATTGTGCCATTACCACATTGCTTATGCCGGAAATTTGTTGCTTATTTACACTTATTTTATTGCGTTATGTATTCATATGAGAAAACGCAACGAAAGAGAAGCTTCATTTGGCGTATTTTGGTTGCATTCATCTCAATGGATAAAGCAGCTGAGTACTAGTACGTAAACCCTGAATCATCTCCTAGCCAAACGGGTTACGTGGGATTATTTTCATTCGTTTATCCCAGTGAAATATAATTAAATACAAAAATCTTCAACGAAGACACGGCAACCTCTTCAAAGATAACAGCCCTCGAGCCCTTTGCCTTAACAAAATACTTTCCGCATATTTGTACTCTAGTGAATGACTTTGGATAGTTGAATCCAAGATAAATTATTCGATTTATATTTCCTAGATTACGTTATTAAATGGAATTACGAGAGAAGAGAATCGCTTCAGTCAGAAAGTAGAACAATAAAATTTAATATAAGGAAATCGTTACTGAATCTCAAATTATTTTACTTATAACTCCTTTATTAAACTGAGTAAAATATGTTAAGAATTCGCCTTTTGAAGTTTAAAAATGTATTTATCATATGCTTGAAATATAGATGTTCATAATAAAAACTTGATTTTTGGATAGTTAATGAAGTGCTCTTTATATCTCGTATGCTTCCAGATTACCCTTCAAATAAGCAAATTTGTAGCCAAACAGCTCTTCCAGCTGTTTGGCTACAAATTTGCTTATTTGAAGGGTAATCTGGAAGCATACGAGATATAAAAAATGTGTACAGATAAATGTGTTTGGCTGTGTACGAACAAAGGTCGGGAAATGCAGTCTGAAAATACATGTTTGTACACAACATACTTTTGCAATCAGCAAGCAAAGCTTCAATGTAATCAAAGCCTCTATCAATGATTACAAGGATGTCTTCTGTAGTATGTTATGCAGTCTCTTAAAAAAATTTAATAATTTCTGAATGATGCAGTTCTATGAAAAAAATCTGTTAAAGAAATGGGGGGAGTGAGTAAAAGAAGAGTTATAAATAATCTACTGGATGACTTGAAGACAGATTTCTTCAAGCTGGAAAACTGCAAGAGGAAGTAATAATAGTAATAAAAATAACAATCCACTTGCTTTGAGGATAATAGAATTAAATCCGGATCCACAGTTTGATAATTTGTCTTTGAATTTATTGCGTAGTTTTTCATAAATCTAATACTTTAATGCTGTTTTCCTGTATGATATGTCCAAATAAACGGATGTCGTCAAAGGAAAAAGAAGATGTTTATTTGATTTTACTGTTTCCTCTTTGATGGAAGTGTATTATATATTAATTACTGTTTTGATATATTATTTCCTGGAATTTAATGATTGTTCAATTTTTTAAGTAAATAAAGATCTTACCACCCTAACTATGCTTCCTTAAGCTGCTTTGTTGTTGAAACGGGAAATTATGATAACTTTTTTTAAAACGCAGGAATAAAGGAAGTCTACTCCATAAAAAGATTATTTCCCTCAGTAACACTGTTCTGCACTTTGTTAGTTGGAGTTAGACTAAATCCAAAGAAAATAAAAGCATCATATTGCCGGGTTTTAGATAAAAAATTATCATTTGATGGATGCTCCCATAAAGATGTGATGAAACATTTATAAGCTGAGATGAAAAAGGCGAATAAAAACTAAATGCTATTCTCAGCCCTAAGGTACAAAGTCTCTTTAATGATTTTAGACTTTTGGTAGAAGAGAGTAAAGTATTCTGAAGGATAATCCTACGTAGCTGCCACTTTCTACTACAAAGAAACAGGGATTTTCCAACAATTTTACGCGGAACTTCTAAAGATCCGTACGAAACGTAGAATAAAACTGTTCAGTGAGGATATTTTAATATAATGTTATGATACAAGATATCCGAAGAGTTTCTTATAACTCGAGAAGCTACATTTAATTTACAATTATTTTATAATTTGTAAATTCATTATCTGCTAGAACAATACGTTTATTATACACCATATTTCACAGCTATAGCATTTAAGTTATGTTAATTTTAAGTTAACTGTCAGACGAAATAACTTTACGCAAGAGTTCGTACTGAAATAATCACTGATATATTGATGTACAAAACTGTGTGCAAAAGATTTGTATCTATTACCAGTGTCATTTTTCAATAGCCTTTTGGCTATTCTTTGAATTTTTACTCTGTTAAATTTGCCTACAACCTTCTACAGTCAATTAATTCGTGAAATAAACTTTCTTCATATTTCAACGAAATTTGTTATTTAATGAAGTCTGTGTTATCCAATATTCTTATAATTTTTATCACATATGTAATTTTACCTTAACTTTTTAATAGATTACGCTAAATATTCATCACATTATGTACTCAGTACGAATCACTTAGAATGCTTATTGTGCATGATTTATTCCAGAAGAAATGGAATCGCACAATTTATCTCTTGAAATGCAGTGAAATTAACTCCAGAGGAAGGCTATACATTGCTAGACATTGTTGTTAGATATGGTGTGAGTCTTTATTATAATAATAAATTTAGGCACATCCCACGCTTGGCTGATACAAGAACAAAGAAAATGCTAATTCAATTGGTGTTTATGAGAAAATCTGTTTAGTAAACTATGTCGTTCTTGAGCTATGATTTAAAATTAAATCGGTTAAATATTACGACACTTTCATAATATATCTGGAAATATATTATTCCTTCAGTAACTCCCGTTAGCACAAAATATACGTGCACCCACCATTCAACATTATGTCTCCGTACTCATAATTGCACAGCTTTTACGTCCTGTACAGTTGAAAAAGGGAAACAAATAGCTGCTAATTGCAGCAGCGGTATGCCTCTAGTGACTACTCACAGAAAAGATTACATCGTCTAATCTAAAGATAATGAGGTAGTACTTTTGTACAAAGTACATGAAATATAGAGGGAATGCAGCAGCGGCCAGCATTTTGACAAATAGCCACGTCGGCTACGTAAATTGATTAAAGCGAAGCATATGAAGGCTTTTGCCTGAGGGAAGGATTTCTTCTCTAGCGACTTTCGAAGGGAAAAGTAATTCGTATTTATGTTACACATGGGGGGAGGAAGCACAAAACACCCAGGTAGCTAAGGAATTAGACTCCGTGCCAAGTTATACTATTCAACGATCTTAGCCACTCGGTCACTGGCGGCTATGCGATGAACGGCTAGAAAACAGGCTACATGTTATGGGCCACTTCTTATCCAGGGTGTTTATAAATGAATGGTGCGTTTAAAATTTAATACAAATCGATGCACTACTTTATGTGGGCAAACTTTACAGCATAAGCAGCAGCAACTGTAGGAGTTTTGTATGCATTAATCACAACCCTTCAATATGTGTACCCTTCGTCACACGACACACATATACAAGATAATCAAATTCTTCCCATACTGGTCGTAACATGTCCACTATAACGGTCTATAGTGCATGATTATCCGATCACAAACTTCCTGAAAGGTCACAGATATTTCTGGTACATAAACTCGGTCTTTATCAAACCCCCAAGGAAAAAAATCGCGTGATGTTAAATCTGGCGAACGGTATCGCCAGTGGTCAAGTTTGTTGTCTGCTGTTGGATAACATCAATCCAGCGTTGGTGAAGAACACGTTAAGAAACTCTCGTACATTCCTGTGAAAATGGGGCGGAGTACCGTCCATTTGCAAAATGTAATCATCATGATTGGTGTTTAGCTAGAGTAACAACCAGGTTTCCAAATATCTAGAAATGAGTCGCCAATCATAGTTTCTTACACACACACACACACACACAAAAAAAAAAAAAAATGGGTCGTGCACTTTCTCGCAGGATACTGCAGAGAAAACATGCACGAAACTCACGTTGCACTGAAACCACGGATCTGGACACTTCAAAACGGGGCACAAGGAAAGCATTTTCCTGTTGCGGTGCCATCTTGGAAACTGACGTTGCTGCTTCTCAGTAAGCATAACAAGAAAACAGCAGGAAGCACATGAGAAACGTCGACAGTTTGCAATGCTTACGGCGCAGGTTTGACACGGGTAAGGTATAATTTATTATTAATTTTTAAAACCGCACCATTCATTTATAAACACCCTGTAAAAGAGAAAGAAAAATCTAATGTTTACTTCAGTTCAATCAAGCAACCATTTTGCATAGGTTATGTACTCTTTTTCCTTAACGAACCGATTCGATCTGATAAGTCCCGCTCCCCAGCTCTATCCCGAAATCTTGGATGCGAATCAGTAGTTGACTAAATGAAGCATTCTTTACAATAAAGGTACAAAGCTGCGTGGAGCAAGAGGTTACCAGTCAGTATTAAAGTAGTAAAAGGTAGTTCTCCCGCCCTCTTAGCATGCCTTCGTAGTGTTGTGGTCAGCACACTTGGCACATATTCGAGAGGTGCATGGTTCGAATTCCGTCGAGGGCACTGATCACTTTTTATGTCTCCTGCTTAGAAAAAACCTAATATCTCTACAGTGGCGCCCTAACTAAAAGGTGGTGAATGATGATTCTTCACCACCAGGATTTGTCGACTGGGTCCCGTAATCCCCAGTTTCCCTTTAAAAGGGGGAGTATATAAGGTAATTCTTCCGCCTTCTTAGGATGCCTTCGGGGTGTAGTGGTCAGCACGCTCGGCGCGTATTCGAGAGGTCCGTGGTTCGAGTCCCGAAGAGGAAATTACTCATTTTTTTATCTCTCTTGCTTCGAAATAACCTAATGTCTCTACAGGGTTATGTTGCTGACATCGGCAATTTGCTACCGTAAGGTCAAATTAATGCACAGCAAAACCATTCATTTTGCAACATAATTTTCTGCGTTCAGTGGCTGTTTCTTTCACAGTTAGATACACTGTTACAGAAAAATACATTGTCAAACGAATATTATGTGTGAACGACTGTTTGACATCGTAAAAATGGAATCTTAACTTTTGGACTGATTCGCAATCTCAATCTATATCTATAAAATCTGTCATGAAAAATATGAAAATGGGACTAAATGAACGAACTAAAATGGGTACTATGATAAACCGTCATCTTGTGGATTTAGTTGGTTGAGTTTCTTGCCTCTTCCCAGTAGTTTCTAGGTAAGCAGTAATATAAGGAATCATCGCTCTTTACCATGCTGTCGAGGTGTAAGCAGTTAGAATGTCTAGCTAGCAAGTGGCAGATTCGCGGTCTGAATCTTGGAGAAAGATAAATGGCTTTTCCTGTCTCCTGCTCATTTAGTATATAGGGTTTATCGGTTTTGTATAGCCTCTTCGTGCTATGGATAACAATTTCTATAAATGCAAAACGAACGTTTCTTGAGAACTAAAGCAACAAATTATTTTACGTTTGGATTGGTTTTCAATTTACTTTTCATTCATTTTCAAGTTAAAAATTAGACATTGTATTTGAAAGCTGTGCACACGAGTATCAGTTGTAAAGGTCAGAGTCAGACTTGGATTGGTTTTATTTGATAAGAAACTCTATCGATTTCTAGGGAGTAAAGTATGGAAGCTTTCTTTTCTGAGAGTAAAAATATTCAGCCAAATAACAAGAATTCAGAAGAATTCTGTCCAATAACAAGAATGGGAAAATGGAACAGGCCCCATTTTTACTCGCGCGAAATCGATACTTTTTTTTAATAAGAACTAACGTTTACAACCCACATTTTATAAGAGTCAACTTTTTTAATAACAGCCAACGTACGCAAAGTACAGTTTTGCCTAAGTTTATATTATACTTTGCACTAACGGAAAAAATATTTTATCCTCATGATTATAAAATGACGCACTAATACAATGTGTTGTATTCAGAAATATTAATAGAAATATCCCTTCGTAAGTACACAATATATTATAAGACAAAAATATCTTAGATGAAAGGAAATCAGCATAATTACATAACAGAAGCGCAACTGGGAAGCACATTTGTTTTTGACACTTTTGTTTGCTGCACTCGTCGCAAAAACCGCCATATTTGCCCAATGAATAACGCAATAGCTGGTCTATAGATAGCACGTAATGACGTTAAGCTACGCATTTCACGAACATTGGAAACCCGTTTTTATTCTATACACTTTCAAAACTGGGACTTGAAAAAATACCTACATCAGCGCATTACTTTTTTTAAATAGAGTGTAAAAAGAAGACGAAATTTGAATCATGGAAATAAACGAATAATTAATTTTATTTTACCTGACTTAGAATGAGGAACATGTGCAGCGGAAAACTAGAGTTCTATTTAACCAATATAAGGTTAATTAAAGTTCTATTTAATTTACACATTTTTCTGGAAACGCTATGTAAGAAATAATCTTTTAAGGATACTCAGATATATCCACCTTATCTTATTTATTATTTCGAGAGGTAATCTTTATTCTGTGTCTGTCAGCTTAGGACCCTATTCTATTTCAGAATGATTTTAGTTTAATTCATCTTTGATTTCAATTTAAATGCTGCATTCTACAGGTTCGTGGATTGAGTAATTGATGGTAACACTTCATGAAGAATAAAAGCACGATTTATTCGCCAGTAAGCACTGTTACACAGGACAGTTCCAAAGACATGTTTATACTAGTCGAAAACCTACGACAAACACGCTGAAACAATCAGCATTACAGCCTTCAGGCTATAACGTTGAAGACAGCTTCACATAAAGCACTAAAGAACAGCTCTCGATTCGATCGATCTCTCTTAAGCTTATGTCTGAACTCAAGACACTGCTTTCTCCCAAGACAAGCAGGGTACATATTAAACATACTTTCGAGAGCATGCTGAGAAAACCGCTAAAAATGTGTTCTAGAATGTCAAGCTCTGTCGACAATTTTGTCGCCAAATATCACCAAATGGGCGATTTCACGCAAAATCTGGCAATCCTATTTTCCCTTGCAACTTTCTGGCAACACTAATGAAGCTCAGCTTGAAATATTACGTGCGATACAAGGTATTATTTCAATGCACAAAAATTCTTCTTCGAACTCAGTTGGATTTTGAGCTAATTTATTGTTTGAAACTGCAATTTTACTGCAAATTTCTATTAAGTACATAAAAAGCTTACTTTTTCAGTGCTTTCCTGACAGCATATTCGCTTATTTTCGTTTATTTAAGCAGAACTTATGAGCATTATTTAAAAGTTAACATTGTAATACATCAGTACCATTCAGTTTCGCGAATAGTACAGAAATCGTCCAAAATATGACGGCTTGAACACGTTTAAGGAATAAACGTACGAGATTCCTTTAAAAAGAAATCATACTTTAAAAGATTATTCTTCTTGAAATTGTACAATTATTTGCTGTCCTAGTCTTCTGGAAATATAATATGTACGTTATTCTTAAAATATTTTTGAACTGCAGCTTTGTAAAGTTATTGTTTAAAACTAAACAGTTATTATGATTTTAATCTGTACTTTAACTTATCTTTTTGGTATTCCTCGCCAGAATGTAAACGAAATAGTATTAAAACTGAGGTTTTAGAGATTTAAAACAGATCATGATTCACTCTTCAGCTGCACATTACGTTTAGTTCCCGCCAGCTCTGATAGTTGTAATTATTCGGCTTTGCGTTATGTTCGCTGCCGACGATTTGATTTTGACGCTCCGGTAGAATTACTGAGCCAGCTGCGAGTAAGATCCAAACTGTGTAGTTTTTGAGTACTGTTCCACTTTTAATTTTAATTTATCTGTTCTGTTTAGTTGCACCATCACGAGCAGTGGAAGCACAAGTGAGTTAATGATCTAAATTTTTTAAAAATAAAAATGTTATTTAAGCCTGTTCCAAACTCATAGTTACTTGAGACATAGCTATAAGTCGCATCAGGTCTGTGTCGGTTATTGGACTAACTACCAGGTCTAGATCTAGTAAAACCTCAGAATTAAAACACTGATTTTGTGTTTACTTCTTTAAATACTTGGATTCTTGAAGACCCCTAGTTAGCGATGGCTACTCTTTGTTAGTCTGATGTTGAAAGTACGGGGAGGGTAATCTAATAAATAGTTTAACTAAGTTTTTCTTCTTACTAGCTTTAAATTTAGTTAGCTGTCTTGCGTAGTTATGATGGTTATTTATTGAAATAACGAGTTACACCAATGCAGTTATATAACTTATTAAGTTTAACATTTGATACCCTCATTTTTATGGAAAATATCTTTCAAAAATAGCAACATTTGGATTTATAAAGTGAACATGAAAATTATTTTGTTAATATTAGCGACAGAACTTTCTTTAATATGAAACGTTAATTTTCTTCTTTAAAATGTGCTTCATTTGCAGCCAATTTTGTGCCAATTGTATCACAAGAAAGTGCTTTTATGTTCTAAACTCTGTTTAATAAAAATATTATTTTAAAGTTTCTCACGACATGTATTTCTCTTCAGACATAGCGATGTCTAGTCTTCTAGTCTGATGGGTTATTAATTTCAGATCACAGAAAACGCCCCAGCTTACTAAAATTTCAAATGGAAAGTGTGCATTTTCAGATGAATTTTAAGATGAAAATCAACTAGATGACAATGAAAATAGTATTTACATATGTACACTTTTTCATACATTTTCTTCGTGGTTTCAAATACGCTTTAAACACTAATTTACTCCTCATATGACTTACAATATCTGAACAACTATACTTTACGAAATCGTAAACTAGTCATATCAAAGAGCATTGCAAGTCAGATGACTGATGAGATATAGTGAAGAATATGTGAAAGAACCTTTGTTTTAGAAAAGTTATGGCAATATATATTTCGATGTTTTTACCATTCCTTATCCAAGCTCTTTATTTGTTAAAAGGCTGACTGATAGCCTGAACTATTCATTTTGTGCCTCCTAAAAGGTATGGTGGTTAGTGACTCTAACTGCCATACCGAAGGGCCCGGATTCGAATTCCGGAGATGTTTGTATTTGTGTAGTATATTTGTGGCATTGGGGTATTCTAAATATAAGGTGAGCCGAAAGTCCCCTCCTGTGGATTGATGGTAGAGGAAGAGCGGTGGAAGACCCTCGAACCCATCCCCAGGGGTGCTATTTCTCAAAATTGGGGTGGAACTGGGCAAAATCGTACTGTCACCTATATGGCGCCCAAGGCTTTCGCCAACGACATGCCCAATCTTGTACTCCTTGCCACGATAAATTTTGTGGGTTGTAGAGACATTAGGATATTTTGGAAGCAGAAGACGTGAAAAATGAGCAGTGCCCTTGCTGGAACTCGAACAAGCAATGCCCTTGCCGGACCTCTCGAATACTCGCTGAGTGTGCTGACCACTACACCACGAACGCATGCTAAGAAGGCGAGAGCAATACCTTATATACTCCCTTTTTTAAAGGACGACTAGGGACTAGGGGACACAGTCGCCTAATCCTAGTGATCGAGAATCATCGTCCACCACCTTTTTTTATTTCGGGCGCCACTGTAGAGACATTAAGTATTTTTTGAAAGCAGGAGAGATGCAAAATAAGCAACGCCCTCGCCGGGTTTTGAACCACGGACCCCTCGAATATGCGTCGAGTGCGCAGACCACTACACTAAGAAGGTGGGAGAAATACCTTATAGGGTTTATTCTGTTGGTGAGATGAGGCAAGTGATATTAGTCACAACACAACAACCATTCATCCTGTAATATTAAAAATAAAAATCGCATTTATAAAATTTACACTGTCTAATCTCTAAATAATGTCTATCCCTAGCATTTTGTAAGTCACTGCCATTTTTTAACTAGTTAGGGAACGTTTTAGTCAAAAATACCAGAAATAAATAGAAATAAGGCCGAAGAAAACCCATTATGCGTCAAACATTTTAATGACTTAATAAAATTATCTCTTCGTTTCAATTTTCCAGTTTATTATTAACGTACTTTAATTCTGGTTTTTCAAAATACGCATTTGGCAATGCAAGGCAGCATTTTGGAAATGATGCTCAGGGAAACTCTTGTTTGCTTTAAAGTAAATTTGTGGTCCTTGGACAATGCTTATTTGTATATAGTAAAGCCAAACCTAGAAATAATAAATAAATTACCATACTTGTAATTTTTTAAAATTACAGTATATGTCCAATTATCCGAACTCCGACTAACCGAACGCTGATTATCCGAATCGCTTTCAGAATTTAAAAAAATAAATTAATACGGAAACGTAGTGTTGGAAAATCGACAATTTAGACATTAAAAGGAGCAAACCTACACTTTTAAACTTCGTGTCACTGCGTGAAAACGAAAATGGAAGTTCTCCAAGAAAATCAATGCTGCAACAAACAAAAATTTAGAAAATATCGTTTAAGTGGTTTTTGTAGCAACGTTCTATGGGAAACCGAATTTCGGGTACGATTCTTTACGAAAAAGCTAAGATCTTAGATCAGGAGTTTGGTTGTTTATCCTTTAAAGCAAGTAACGGCTGGCTAAGAAGTTTTAAGTGCAGGCACGGTGTCCGTCAAACAGCTTACTTTAACCGAGATGGTCAGCAAGCAATGACTTTCAGCACTTGTAAGTACTGTACAGTACGCTATATAACACGTGCTCAAAAGTAATTGCCAGTAATTAATTAAAGTGTACGTAGACCCTTTCTTCGGAAAAAATCCAATTATCCGAATTATTGATTATCCGAATAGGGTCCGGTCCCAATTGATTTGGACAACTGGAGTTCTACTGTACTTTAAATTTAAAATTTAAAAGGAATAGCATATTTATTAGGCTTTCTTTGAATATTTATTGAATTTGTCAAGTTCCTTAAATGAAAGAAACAATAAAATGCTCGTGCAAAATAATAAATTAAGGCATCACATTCTAAAGGTATTGTGCTATTTGTTTCCAAACTCAAAATTCTGAAATGATTCAGATATATATTCAATTCAAAATTCAAATATATATTCTCCCTCCTTAGAAAAGACAGTTATTGTGTGAACTAAAACTTTGCTTAAATACAGCCCCTTAATTTTTCTTTCTTCGGATTCATGGCTTATGCAAGACCACACGTTATAACCTGAAGAAATAAAATTGTTCTCTAAACGAAATAAGGAAGAACCAAAAAGAAGAATATCAGCAAAGTAATATAAAAATAAATAAAAATTCGGGTAAACATCAGACACGTCGAAGAGTACATAAAGGAAATTTCATGGAAAAGCTCCAGGTTATGCTTTTGGATTCTTGACAAAACGATTTTGGCTGTATTAATGTTTTGTCAGAGTATGATGGGTTTAACGCGCAGAAGAAATTGCAGCAAATAGCGCATTCTGTCAAAAGCCATATTTTCGTCTTTAAATATTTTACAGCATTCAACGATACATCAAATAAGAGAGCAATATTTCGCCTTTAAAAAGTTACGTATGCATACAATACATATATCTAGTATGTACACGTGTATATCCATATAAATAGGTAGACATTTCCTCGGAATAACCGAGTTAGTATTTTTCTTATCCTTAGGGACATCGAATGAGAGTATCACGCTTTCAAAGCACGCAGGTTTTAAATTGAAGGTATAAATATCTTCTCTTGTCCTCAGTTTGGATAGGTATTCCCCTATTCTTTAGTTTCAGGAGAACCAGAAAGGAAAGCATTCCAACGTTTCCTCGCAGAATATTGATACAAAGATCCACGTCCTCGAAAGGATATTTTCAAATTCAAGTACTCTTATGTCTCGCACGTTCTCTTGCTTACGACTTTTCGATAGCGTGTTTCTAGGTCCTTTTTTTTCCTTGTGGAGCGTAGCAATCGCTTCTTTTCAATGAAGTATGCACTTACAAACTTAAGTATACATTCGACCGTTTCGACTGCTTGTTCCTCCAAACTTAAAACCGAAGAGAATGTATGTGAAGGATTTTATTGATCATACACTGAATCGAATTTCGTGTAATTTCTTAGGAGTCTCTCGGTTTGATTATGGAAACAATTTCTTATATTTAATATTATAAACACTATGCGCTGACCTTAATTTAAATCCTCTTAAGAGTATCTCAATTTAATTTAAAAGCACCTATTATATAACCTTGTGTGCTGAAGAATGACGCGCAAAACTGAGGATTAATTTTGTTTCTCACATTGAGTGGAAGAATGACATAGAATATGACGTAACCATAATATTCAATGTGAATAAATGCTATTGCTAACATATGTATAAATTATGAATCTTATAAAATAACGTTGCTTGTGAACACAACAAAACAATAACTTATTTTACCCGACTGTATGATTTAGAGAAATGACTCCAGTCATAATTTCTTTTCCTCATGAAAGGCTCCAATCATGATTCTTCCGATCTACTTTATCTACCCTTCTATAGCGGTTTGGAGTATCAGCTGCTGTACCTTAACAGCACGTTAGGAGAATGTATTAATTCCTCACAAAAGAAACCACATTAATTTAAAATACATTTTATGTCCTGATACATTCAAGAAACTTCCCAGTACACATTTTAAGTAAGATCTTATTAGAACTACAGAAAAGCTTTCGGGATATCCAATAAGAAACATAACCGACCCCTTTCTTCAGTTTGATAACCTATTAAGAAGTATTAAGCTTTATTTTCTCTCTCGACGTGCAATTTTGATTAAGAGGTGCAGTTTCTTTGAGAGTTTGGTTTATTCAAGAGGTAGTAAAGTTGATCCAAATTTTAAACCATAGAATTTCAAATTGATACTAGTTTCAAGATCTTACGAGTATGCCATATTAAAGATTATATGCTTTTCAGAAATAAGGTGTCTGGTGGCAATTAATAGCAAGCTGAGATAGGCAACATACGTATTTTATCTTCCAGTTAGATGCAACACACCTACTACATAATCTCCTCTTCTTCCTATAATCTCTCGCAAGATCGAGTCTTCCGCAGTGTTGCCAACTCCACGCGTGTGCCGTAGGTACTCAATGTAAAATACAATACCTGTAACGGGAAAAAGGGTTAAGAAGGGTTGATTTGTAGCTGAAATACAATGCTATGATCTTTTTCTAAAACTGTCCATTTTCTCTACAGAGCAATCACGAATTTGCCTGAAAGTATGCGCATTTTTTGTTTCCGACAAATGTTAAGTGCACTCTCAGCACCTTGACAATATAAATAAACTCTAAGAGCAAGGTAATTGATAGTCTTCTATTCCTCTCACGCCATCTTACAGATAAATGTCTCTAACACTCAACAGCATTTGTTTACGGACCACATTATTTAAGATAATATTTACTTTTTTGATTCAGACATCTGTTTTCAAGCTTCATTAGATAAGTACATGCTGACTTTGTTGATTAAATATAAACACTGATCCGTGCTTTATTTGACGTGTAGGGGAGCGTAGTGTTGGAATCTAAGTGAAAAGCTTTAATGTAATGACAGGAATTTAATGATCGTAATTGCTATTAGGTTTAATTGGTAATAGAGGTTGATGTCATATTCAAAATTTGTAATTATTTAACCTTCATTAATTCATATCGGATATTAAAATATTAATGGCTTATTTCTTGACTTACCTCCTTACTACTCGCTCCTTTTCAGTATCATAGGCTATACTATCTAACTCTGTTTCTCGCAAGCTTTGTTTTTTTCGCTTTCTGTTTCTCCGGAGGGCGGAACCTTTTGAGAAGTAGAAAACTCTTGATGTTGGAATCTAATTAGGAAATTTAGATGCGCTTTTATATTGTTTACTGTTCTAAAATATCACTTGATTATGAATAGATGGTGACTATTTCAACACCCCTCCTGCTTACTGTTTATTTTATTCCTTTGGATTACAATAACAACGTTAGTGTACCTAAAAGTCTCTTTGAAGGACTTTTTTATAATGAATCCAATGGTAGCAATAATGGAGATCATTATCCCCTGGATTGTAGAGTATGAACTTTTATCTGATAGTCTAGATGGGATACATTCCTTGGCACGCAATCAGCAGAAGTTTCTAAACAGATAAGATATTCAGAAATCATCATCTTACTATAATCGAGATATAAAAAAAGAAATAAATGAGCCCGAAACTGTTAACTGCTGTTCAATTTTTCAACTAAAAAATAAGTACTTTTATGATGGTTTTGTTAAAATTAAAGAACCTTTAGTAAGTTGATTTATACCATGGAAAGTTCACAATATGGAGAAATTAGTTTGTACTTGATTTAAAGTGATCATAAATGCTTTAGGGAAGCTAATTATAAGACGTATTTACTTTGAGAATAATAATGTCCTTTTGAAGAGCTTTTACTTCATGAAATCTTTTACCAAGTATCACAGTTATCGATAAATAGTATATGTCTATTATTATTATACATATTATGATTATCGATTATTATTATATATCTATCAAAATTATCAATAAGTATTTCATCGCCTTTAAATATTTTAGCTGTGATCCCTGTGAAGAGACAATATTACTGACATGTATTCTTCCAAAATCAGAGCACCTGTTTGCATAATGGAATTTCTTTCTCTCTCTACAAACTTAATGACAAAAGTCTTTATTTTTGCAAGCACTGGTCGTAGACGTACACTTTAAGTTACAAAAATGTTTTAAATGACGCAAGTATTCTTGCTTATCAACTTAAATTTTAAAAAACGAATTTGAATAATCCACGAAATCTGACGTTTTATACACTGCACCAGTCTCTGTGCTTATATTAAAGAAAATTTTATACTCATTGTAACAAATAAAAATACAATAAAATATTCCCTTCGTTTGACTCCCGTACAACACCAAATTCTTTTGACTGAATTACTTAATTTCAGAATTCTGGATTTTTGTCGTCATTTTCGAGTTAAGACGTTAGATAATAAGTAGTATTAATGTTGATTTTTTTTCCTTTAAACGTCATTTAGTGATATTTGTTTGTGATTTACTAATAAGTAACATGCTTTAATGTTTAATTTTATTACAATGGTGTCATGAAAGAATTTTCGCATACGTAATAACTTTCTTTTAACGCTTTCAAACGTTAAAATAATTATTACTTTTTCATGCAGTTTTGGTAATTTAGACTCATAATCTAAAAACATAAAAAATTCATTCAATTAGAAATACGTTAAGCTAGAGATTTATGCAAATAATGCTACGACTTGGCTACGTGCCATTACTGAAGCTTGCCAATATTTTCTAGAAAACGAGTTTGGTAACGTTATGTGAACAAGACCTGCTTTTCAAAAAACATTATATTGATCAATACATTTCACGATAATCTGTACAGAAAAGATCTTCACTTATTTTATTAACTTCAGAAAGCATTTCTAAACTAATAATTTACTTTTAGTTACGTAAAAATTAAGATATTTTGCTGTTCAATTTGTGTAGTACATCTGAATATGATCTCCAAATGTAAAATGAAATATATCGTCAATAATTAAGACACAATAACACGCCGAGCAAATACTAATTCAGAAGTCAAACAACAAAAATCAGAGTTATATTTTTTAATTTTTACAGGACTAGTTTCGATGATTTTACCGAACCATCATCCTTAACTGCGGAAGAGCAAATGGACGAGATAGGATGTAATGATCGGATAAGATAAGAAAGCCTAGATAAAAAAATAAGCTAGTGGCGCCATCTGTTGATAAAATCAGAACTAAAACATAATTTATTTAAAGGCAAAGATGGCTTGGAATTAGGATCGTTAACTAGAACAGAAAGATTTTTTTGAATGTGAAATGCCTTTAGAAAATCCAATTCTCCAATGGAAGATGTTTTTTGAATAATCTTGGCAGCGGAAAAATTCAAAGTGTGATTTTCGGACCAACAACGTTGGGCAACAGAAGACTTCTGTGTTTCCTTTTTTCTAACATATGCCTCGTGTTCCCTGACGCGAAATTTTAAGGCTGTCTTAGTTTGGCCAATGTAAATTAAACCACACTTCTTTCCATCAATTAGCTATAAAGTTGCACATATTTTGCAGAAATTTAACTTTCGGGTCATTTATTCTCCCATCAACAAAATTCCGAGTTCCATACTCAAGGACCCCATTCCGGATATGAATTCCTGGGGTATTTATAGGATTCTTTGCCAGTGTGGTTTAATTTACATTGGCCAAACTAAGAGAGCCTTAAAATTTCGCGTCAAGGAACATGAGGCATATGTTAGAAAAAAGGAAACACAGAAGTCTTCTGTTGCCCAACATTGTTGGTCCGAAAATCACACCTTCAATTTTTCTGTTGACAAAATTATTAAAAAAAAGCATTTTCCATTGGAGAACTGGATTTTCCAGAGCCATTTCACATTCAAAAAAATCTTTCTGTTCTAGTTAACGATCCTAATTACAATCCATCTTTGCCTTCAGCCTTTAAAGAAATTATGTTTTAGTTCTGATTTCATCAACAGATGGTGCCACTAGCTTATTTTCTGTCCAGGCTTTCTTATCCTATCTGATCATTATATCCTATCTCGTTCATTTGCTCTTCCGCAGCTGAGGATGGTGGTTCGGTAAAACCATCGAAACTAGTCCTGTGGAAATTTGAAAATATAACGCTGATTTTTGTTGTTTGACTTCTGAATTAGTATATCGGCAATATTTATCGTAAGGGAATCACACTTTTTGTGTTATTTGTTTTATAATGAATATGCATATATTTTCCTAAATATAAATATAGGGACCACAGGAACATATAAAAAGTTAGATTTTTCTAATTTTTTTGAAAAAAGGCATATTTAAATTTAGAATGCCAAAACATAAATATCTGCGTCAATACTTTAGTAACTGGAAAGTATACGTCTAAGACAAACACTTGCGAAAATAAAAGCCGGGTACGGACATCTATGGATACGATATAAATATATATGTAATAATAAAATTCCATAGTCAAGAATACACGTAAAATTCTAACTGTATGTTCTTTTCATTTTTAATGGCGACGGTCTCTTGTTTGAAAGTACGTGGAATTAAATCCACATCCCCATAGTCAAGTTGTTTTTCCCGCTTTTTCTACACGTACAGTTATAGAATGTTCTGGAGATATTTAAAGCGAACTGGAATGGCTCACGAGGCTGACGTCATTTCTTGGAAGCTCCGCCTTTCCAGAGGCTATAAAAGGACTCGCAAGGGAATATCGGGGGTCTTTTCTTTAATGTAACGATGCAGTAAACGTCATACAAAAAGTTATTAGTAATTCTTTTACTCCGGAAATATGATTGTTTGTAACTGAAATATAATAAATGGATCCTGTTTTTTAAACTTATCGTCTGATAATTTAAGCTGCGACTACATCTATATTTCTTCACCAATCTATTTATTACGGACAAAAGCTGTTACATCATATATATATATATATGTGTGTATATATATATGTACAGAGAGAGAGGCGTATACAGGAAACCCAGCTAGAGCTTGAACAAAATTTGTTTTGAATTTGAAATATTTTTAATTTTCGTAACGATGATAACAACTTCCTTAGACTGCTTTAAGGAAACGTATTCGTAAGATTACGACAAATAGTAAAACATTTACAGAAAATCTTACAATCACTTTATGGCAACAAAATTTTGCTATTTTCAAAGAGTTTAAAAAAAATATTTCAGTATTTTTACGAATACATCAATTGATTTTTTTCTTTGTTCTCATTTTGTAAATTCATGCCAAATATATTTAAGAGAAAGGGGTTATAATAAGAGGCAGGTGTATGGCTGGTTATTAGCCAGCTTAACAGCAGCCAAGTGTAGACGGCTATAATAATGCCACAATTATTTCGCCAATTAATCTAAGATCAAAGTAAAGTGTTGTTGCAGACCTTAGCTAAGTATCGCAAATTTAACTACCGTAGCTTTTATTGGTCCACGGAACTTAAAATGCCTGTTTGGTTAGTGTGATTTGAGTAGAAGTTACTTTTAATAACTTTAGAATGAAGTGAAATTTAAATAGGCATTACTCGATTGTTAGTGATATTTTGTTATTACTCTAATTAAACATTTTAATTTGTATATAGGGTTATTAGAATATATTTATAGTATTTATTTCACATCATATTTTTTAATTTCAAACTTGAGTTTATAATAAATTTTAATTACAGTCTTAAATATAAGTATTGCTTTAGACCCTTTTGAGTTAGCAACTATGTAGCGATAACTTGCTAAACGAGACTAAAATGCTTAAAAAAACTAGAAACAGAAGCTAATATTGTGGAGACATTAGGATTTTCGATGCTGAGAGACGTGAGAAATGAACAACACCCTCGCCGGGACGGACTCGAACCTCTGGAATATACCCCGAGTGTGCTGGCCATTACACCACGAAGGCATGTTAAGAAGGCGAGAGAAATACCTTATACACATTCCCTTTTAAAGAGTGACTGGGGATTAGAGGCCCATTCGCCAAATCCTAGTGGTGGAGAATCATCATCCATCATCTGCTTTAGTTCGGGCTGTAGAGACATTAGGTATTTTTTGAAAGCAGGAGAGAGGCAAAATGAGTAATGCCCTCTCCGGAACTCGAACCTGGACCTCTCGAATACGCGCCGAGTGTGTTGACCACTACACCACAAAGGCATGCTAAGAAGAATAGAATCGAGAGAAACACCAAGGGTGTCTAAAAAAACGCCTGATTTGAAAAGCCCTTTTACTAAAGGGCTTTGTTGTTGTTGGCAATATAGTTTTTGCATGTTTTGTTACCACTGATCATTGAGGTTATGTTTTGATAATGTGCTTTTGTTTTCCAGGTTAATGTTGGCGGTGTATAGTCATGGAAAGATACAGTACTGAACAGCGAGTGTTGATTGTGAAAACTCACTACAAAAATAGTGAAAGTTTCACGGGAACCGTTTGAAAACACCGTACGATTATGGGACACAACAATGCACTAAGTGAATCCACTGTTCGTAGGTTGATAAAAAAACTTTGAAAAAATCGGTTCAATAGTAGACATCAAAAGCCCGAAACGCCCTCGAAGTGGCCAGAGTGAGGCAAATGTTGCTGCTGTGCTTGATTTGGTCATTGTGAGTCCGGGAAAATGATGTCCCCGTCGCGCTCAAGCAATGAACAGATATCCAGCAACAATGCATAGAATCTTAACGGAAGATTTACATTTACACCCGTAAAAAGTTCAATTAACACAGGAACTTAAACCAGCGGATCATGGAGAAAGACAACAATTTGTGCAATGGATCCTAGAAAAAGAACGAGAGACTTGTTGTTTGACAAAGTGTATCATTTTCTCAGATGAAGCTCACTTTCATTTAAACGGTTTTGTGAATAAACATAACTGCAGAATATGGGGATCAGAGAATCCAAGAGTAATTCACGAAACAGACATGCATCTTCAGCGAGTTACGGTTTGGTGTGCAATTTGGAGTAGGGGTGTAATTGGTCCTTATTTTTTTGAAGATGACCAAGGAAGGGCGGTCACGATGAATGGAGTTCGCTATTGTGCGATGCTCAATTTCCTTTGGCCCCCGTTGCGTCAAATGAACATCAAAACTTTCTGGTTCCAACAAGACGGTGCACTGGCCACAATTCAGGAGACACAATCGCTCTGCTGCGTGAGAAGTTCCCAAACAGACTAATCTCGTTACGAGGAGACCAAACCTATCCACCTCGATCTTGTGACCTGACACCTTGTGACGTTTTCCTTTGGGGGTACAGTAAGTCACGAGTTTACAAAAACAAACCCCGTAATCTGTTGGAACTCAAACAAGAAATTCAACGGGTTCTCAACGAAGTTGTTGGAGAACTGTGTGAGCGAGTGATGGTTAATTTCATGGACAGAATTATTGCTTGTAGGGCTAGCAGGGAAGAGGGGTCATATGCTCGGTATTGTGTTTCACGTATAATCTCAACATCTCCTGAAGAGAATGGTGTGTTTCGTTTGCTTCTTTCAAATAAATAAATTCGATTTATAGTAGATTCAAATCCTGCGTTCTTTTTGAGACATCCGGTACTTGTGTAGACAATATTTGCATGTCGTTTAACCATTTTAGCCTTTATAGGTGTATTTGCAGTTAATGAGTTTAAATGACCAGCATGAAAATTTCAGTCTAGTAATTTCTCAAAAAGAATTTTTGTAATGCTTAAAAAAAGCATTTTTTAGCGAAATAATATTAAAAGAGCTTGTATAGGATACACATTGTCAACAGATGTGAAGAATGCAACTTTAGAGGGATTTATATTGGATTTGAAAATGCCTAGACTTAGCATTCTACAACAATTCTATAAAATGTGAATTCCAAGGACTAATTCTTTGGTGAAAACAATTCATAAGTTTAATTAGTCTGTATGTGGAAGCCAAAAACAAGTCTTTAATGGCAGCCTGCTAAAAATATCAGTAAATAACGGCAAGTGAGCATAAGCGATACATCCCTTAGAACAAATTTAATCTAAGAACTTTTGTGCATTAAAACACATCTTTCAAAGTAATCATTTTAAATTTACGATATCGTAAGTCCACTTTAACTCTCGGAATAAGTATAGAATAGATTTGTAAGAATCTGAAAAGGAAAGTTTTATATTTTTTCCTCGTTTTTATGATGTCCACATTCAGATACCAATAAAAAAAAAAATCACAATCTTCGGAAAAAGACTTGCGACGACGGTTTTCAATTGAGTAGTCAGCGAAAGGGAGAATTCTATTTTTCACCGTTACGCAATCCACTCAACATTTGGATGCCACAAAAAAAAAAGAAAAGAAAACAATTGCTCAATCGCCTAAAAAACACTCAAATCACGGTCGTTTTTTCTTACTGAAAAAGAACACTTTTAAAAAATACCTCGGTGCTTGAACCGCTTAAAAGCACTACGGAAAGTATCGATTCGTTTCATCTAAAGCATTGAATATAATGTAATGGAAAACCTCAGAGAGGTTTCTCATATTATTCAATCAAACTGTACAGATATTGTGTGTATATTCAACAGGGACTGAGTGAAGTTTTCGTAAAATCGCAACGAACAGAGAATGATGTTTACTCTGGCACGCATATTGAAAATTTGCTCGCTTGGACCATGATTGATTATTGAAGCAATTCCTTTAAAAACCTTGTTTGTCGAGGGAATTTGTGAAAGAAGAGGAATCGATTTTATTCTAAGAGTTCATTTAAGGAGTTAAAAAGTCCTGTTTCTTTAGCATCTTTGGCATTATCATGCAAAACTAACAGGAAAATAAACATTGTTTTTCACTTATATTTAAATTGCCCTATCTAAGCTGTAAAACAATACTGATAGCTAATTTCGGTTCTAAAGCTCACAGTTTAAAATTGCATACCTTACCTTGCGTCATTCTAAAATTAATAATATTAATCATTTTCCTCTCCCGAAAATTTGCTGATTCTCACTGTATAAGGTATTTCTCCCGCCTTCTTAAATTACCTTCGTGGTGTAGTGGTCTGCACACTCGGCGCATACTCGAGACGTCCGTGGTTCGAGTCCCGGCAAGGGCATTGCTTATTTTTCAAGTCTCCTGTTTCAAAATTACCTCATGTCTCTACAATTGGAACTTGCTGTAAATTATTACATGTAGGATTATTCTAATTGATAATATTAAAGAATTAAAATAAGCAATAATATCATTCAAAATTTTTATATATATGAATTGTATGTATGAATCGAATGCAATTTGTATTCTATAGTAAAGGATCTCCTATTGTATTCATATGCAGGTTTTTTTTTTTTATTTTAAAACATTTGCTAGAAAGTTACACCCATTTCATCTATTTTATAATATAAATTAGATATATCAAAATATCAAAGCGTTTCTGGCTTTTCAATAATACCTATTTATGAATCTGAAACTTCAGAAGTGTTTATAATATAATGCTTTCAGTTGTTCTGATCTCCATAGAATAGAATAGTTCAGCATATCATAAACAAATATCTCTCAAACTATTATGCAGTCAGTAACGATACTGTTAAATTTTAGAAGCAGTTAATTTGAAAGTGTACGGCAGTCAAATAAATGTTCAAAGAAATTTGAAGTAGGTGGCAAATGTACAAAAAGGTTTCCCCCTGCTTGAGCAAATTTAAATTGTTTTTAAGAGCTTAGACATAGCTAACTATGCAAATTTTCAAAATGTTTTAAAAATACGTAGAGTCATTAAGTTCTTTTTTAAACAGGAGACCTGAAAAATGTATAATGGCCTCGCCAGGACTCAAACCTGGACCTCTCAAATACAAGCCGAGTGTGCTACCGTCATCATGAAGGCATGCTGGAAGGAGGGAGAAAGTACATTACATACTTCCCCTTTCAAAGGACGACTGAGGATTAAGGCATCCTGTCGCCAAATCCTAGTGGTGACGAATTATCGTCTACCACCTTTCAGTTCGTAAATTCATTAAGCTTTTTTTTTTTTTTTTTTTTTTTTTTTTTTTTTTTTTTAAAGCAAGAATCATGAAATATGGGCAGTGCGCTCGGTGGGACTGGAACCTGCACCTCTCGAATACGCGCCGAGTGGGCTACCGTTACACCACGAAGGTATGCTGGAAGAAAGGAGAAAATACCTTATTAATCTATTTTTACAATGTTAACGAATACATATTTTTTTAATGTTATCTCACATAATATTACTTTCAAAAACATGTACATGCATCTTAGCGGAAAAAGTATAAGTTTATTACTTAATTTTTCACCTAAATATAAACTTCATTGTTCAGTGTCATTCTATCATTGTTCAGCGTCATAGTAGAAATTTAAGTCCAGACATAATACTAAGAGAAAATAAAGAGAGAAGTAGCAGTAAAAATGGTTATGATGATGAAGATTATATCCTTGCTTATATTTCTAGGATAAAATACCAGTTTTAAATGGATGTAGCTCAGCCTTCAAAGAGATTAGGTTATATTCACATTTTTATGCACACATCCAGCTGAATCAGAATTCTTCCACGAAGTTATCCTTCCCCTTAGAGATATACTCCTTGCGTGTTTCATGAACAAACTAAATAATAGAGTTTAAATTTAGTAATTCCCCCGAAGCGATGATAAATTTCGCTGAAATGAAATTATTTGCTAAATAAGCAGACTAAAACTAACGCGTAAACATGAAATGAAACGAAAAAATTAGCGTACTCCATTCAGCATGATCTCGATAAAATGTGTTTTTTATGCAAATTAAACGATGGAGTTTTTAAGAGATCATTTTATACATAAATCATTGTTTGGGAAACAAACCTGATATTAAAATATATGTTTACTTCAATTATTTCACTGCCCGTTTTGTTAATGATGGTTTTGTATAAAGTTTTAAATACTGCATTTTCTATGTCATATTTTATTAAGCACTATTTTCAGATTGTAGGCCAGGAAAAAAAAAACAATGAACTTGAATTATACTTCCTCCCTGCTGTCATCAGTAGCTGGGCTCTGCGTTAACCCCATACTAAATCCCAAAAGATTGTCAATACATAGTGTGAAATTTGGCACATCTGCTAAAATTTGTTCCATCCTTAGACTGTAAGTTCTTCATAGCTGGCCCACCAGCGGCCCGAGTGATAAAATCGCTATATGCTAGTAGCTCGATCCAGGGCTCCCGTCTGGCTGTATGACCGTTTTCGTGGTTTTCCTCAGCATAACGCATATATGAGCCATTTTCCCTTAGAAAGTCCTCCACGAAGGTATGCAGACAGCCCTCGAGTGCTTTTCCATAATTAAATAAACCAAACCAATCTACTTCATTGTCCAATGTCATATTAGGTAGATGACATTCGCTTCCTTCTTATGCTGAAATTCAAAATGCCTTTCAGAAAATATTGATGGCACTTGATAACGCTTCGTACCATGAATCTCAGGCAAAATTCAGCATATCGAGAACACTAAATTTAAATGTCATAGTTTGAGATTTCCTTTTCTTATCGTTCCATAATCGGAAATTAGTGACCGAGAGGTTAAGACCGTTCAATACTGGTAGTATTTGTTGTATTGAGTTTGCTTTGGGTTCAGTTGCTGACGAATATATTAGCTGCTTAACTGTTTCGCGATTATCCTCACATATAGTGAAAAAAGGAGTAAAATACCCTTAAGAAACGTCTTACATGCTGACATCTCTTTTTTTAATCAGATAGCCCTGGGATGAATTTTGTTAAAAAGGAATAAAATAGTCTTTAAATATAAAAAAAAATTGCTTAACATCTCAAGTATAAAAAATTCTTAATATCAAGAAAATCATTAAATCTATAAGATATTTCTCCCGCATTCTTAGCATGCTTTCGTGGTGTAGGGGTCAGCACACTCGATGAGTGCTCGAGAGGTTCGCGGTTCGAACCTTGGTGCGGGCATTGCTCATTTTTCATCTTTCCTGTTTTAAAAAAATTCTGCATGACTCTACAGTGGCGCCCGAACTAGAAAAGGTAATGGATAATGATTCTCCACCACCCAGGTTTGGCGATTGGGGCCCCTAGTCCCCAGACGCTCTTTAAAAGGGGGAGTATATAAGGTATTTCTCCCGTTTTCTTAGCATCCTTTGGTGGTTGTAGTAGTTAGCACATTCGACGCGTATTGGAGAGGTCCATGGTTCGAATTCCGGTGAGGGCAATGCTCATTTTTCATCTTTCCTACTTTCAAAATAATCTTAATGACTCTACAAATCTATGCTCGTCATGTAGTAATTCTTCTATATTTAAGTTATATTTCAGAAACAAAAGGCTTAACTGTACCTATTCCTGTCAGACATATTCTGTATGACTAATAGGAGTTATGGAACTTTCAAGATCTGTATTATTACATTATGAGAGTCAGAAAGTTGTGTACGAAGATTGCAATCTAATCTAGCATTAACGGCTTATAATTATCCTTTAAACTCGAATTTTTCTGACTATAAAGACCTATTTCTCTTGATTGGTATTTTAAAATCTTAAAACGCAGAGAGTAAGAAAAAGACAGCGTAAGAAAGCCAGATTTTCTGATATATCGTCCATTTCACGACGGGGGTTTTGTAGCTACAAGGCTTATTTCCTTAATTATTCTTTCTAGAAGTGTATTTCTAATTCCAAAGTTTATCTAAATAAAGTAGAGAATTTTAGTAAAACAGTTTTAACACTAAGGGGTCTGAGAAAACAATTTTTTGATATAGACCGCATAGAAGAAAACGCTCACTTGGAAAGATTGTATTTGATTTGACACAATCCACATTTTTGGTCGAAATTTGTTCTTTATCTAAATGTCCTCCTAAACTTTAGGGCGTAATGGCAAAATAAATATGCTCGTTTGGCGTCTAAAAATTCCGTATCGTTTAACAAAGCGCTGATTACTAATCATTTGTTGTACAGGGTACAAAACTTAAGCTTATCATCTTGAAAATTTTTCTATTTCGACTGTTAAAAATGTTTGTTTAATGTTTTCTGTTTTATTTAGAGAAAGCTTGTAAATAGAAGTATATGCCTAAGATCAATTATTAAGGAAACGAAGCTAGTCTGGCATATTTTACATTTTATTTATTTATTTCATTTATTTTATATATTTCATTTCAGACCTCATCACAATTTTGTCGAATGCCGGGATAATTATAATAGTTATTCTTATTCATTTTAACTTTGTAATAACTTGGATAAAGGACACTTAGATTTGAAATTCCAATACAGTTCAATCAAAGTTCCTTCTGATGGATGCTTATAATTAAAATCCTATACAAGTTAATAATTAAGCACGTTCAACTAGAGCGTCAATTGATTTGGAAGTACATCAATATGTGTAATAAATGACACAAATGACAAGATTATGGAAGCTTCGCATCATATTCATTCAGACACAATTCCAGTTTTCCCCTTTTGAAAAGGCAATCAATTTTGTAGAAGTAGGTACAGCTCTTAAAAGTCTAGGTTTGATTTATAATTTTTAATACTTCTAGGAGATTAAATTTTAAAACTATTGCTTTAAAATTATTTACTTTCATCAGGGAAGATAGTTCAAAGAATTATTGTTTTAGCTTTGAGAAATTTTTCAAAGTGTTTTAAATTTATTAGAGGGGTTAAGACAGCAAGCATTTGTTTCATTTGCATTTCTGCAGCTGAAGAAGAAGGTACTTTAATCTTCGAAACTAGTCCTGCAAATTTATGAATATTGCGCTTATTTTTGTTGGCTTAACACATGCAATAATCGTTATTCAGCGTTTGTAACCCAAATGTTTCAATTTATCAAATTGGGGGAAGTTTTTCATCTTGCTTCATTTAAAGACCTGGAAATATTTGCTTATCAATGTATTTATAGTGTTGCGTTTATTAATTTTCTTGTACAAAGACTCCAGATCTACTAAAGGTAAAATTTCCATATTTACATATTTTTACAGAAGCATTTAATTCTTATTTAAAGACTTCAGGTTATAGATTCTAAACTCATCCACAGCTCTTATGTGCCATCATTACAATGGCATCTGACGAAAGAAGAACCCTTAGAGGTATCTACTCCACCATATTTTCATTTAGTGAGGATGTGTGCCACTCATATACAAAGGAAAAAGGGAATGCCCAATCAGATTAGGTAATTGTAACATTAACATCACTAAAGATAAAAGTCAAGGTTGAATCGCTTGAGTCTCACTCCATAAATTAACCTAGATGATTGTCGGCTACAGATAGTTTATTTATATCAGTAGACCGATGGCTTGCTAACTAATTAAACAGCTCTACCAACAACTCATCCTCAGACTTTACTGTGATAGTGAATTATTAGCCTTTCGCTTGCTGTTGAAACAAGAGATACCCAAAAATGTAAATATTAACTTAAACTTTATTTTCTCTCCGCTGGAGTGTTAACTTAAAATAATACGACACATAAATTTAAGTTTCCTTGACTTACCGCTGTGGTTGGAACGTATAGCAATTTAAGGGGACGATGGACTTTAAAATAGCTAAACAACAACCAAAATATTGAATTTGTTTTTTACTGTTATAATATTCCATATACAAAACTCCGTCGTATGCAAAAGAAACCGAGTTCAAATATTCTAATTTTTAAAGAAGTTACAACCATTTCAAATGTGTAAACAACGTAAACTTTGCCCTTTAAATTTTGGAGAACATATAAAAAATGTATTTCAACAATTAATTTATTGGTGTAATAATTTATATATTTGCCCAAAAGAAGTGTTTATTTCTAAAAAAGGGGCTAGAAATGTCAGTATTGACAACTATTGTTGAATTTAACTTTAGCTGTGTGAATGCTATACGCGTAGAACAGGAAGAAACAAATTCGTTTTCCCTACTCGTAGCAAAAAAAGCGTGATCAACGCCGCTTGAACCAAAGCAAAAGGAGGAGTTTAACTGCTTGAAAAATAGTCAAAAATATTGTAAAGCCTTAAAAGATAATGTAAATGTAACAAATGAAGGTAAAACACATGATGCGAGTGAGTTTTAAAAGTTTCATTGGATATAATGCATAAATTGTTTGTACCTCTAACTTCGAATCACATACCAATTTGCGATATGTTTATTTTTCTCATATTTAATATTATAATATTAAAAATAGTTAAATGATACTAAAATGTTATCTAGTGTCTACATATTCATATTTAAAGTTAATTTGTTGTTTCTCATGGCCATCTATTAAAGGTAAGTTTAAAGAAAAACTTTAAATTCGGTTTTCTGAAAAAAAAATTTTTTTTTGCAGTTCGTAGTTTTTGAGAATGCTCCATGCGTCTCAGGTTTAGTTAAAAATGAATGATATTTGAAAGAAACTATCTTGTTATATGTTACAGTTGATCTAAGTATGCATTTTTGGATATGAGGTTATTAAGAAGATTAAACTTGTGATAATGTTGAACAAAAGGTGACATTTTTCCAAAAACTCGGTTAAGTTCACAAAATTCCTTTTTAAAAATTTCTGATTCATCCTATTTAATAACGGATACACTAAAACTTTTGTCAAGTCTTCATAACTAACTTAAAGGAAAAATTAGGAGAAAAGTATGCAAAATTAGCTCGCACGGAGCATTTTAAATCTTTAATTAAAATAATTAATTATTTGTTTCAAAAGTTTTAATTTAAAATAATTTGAAATTTTGATCATATATTTAATAAACTGATGTTATAATACGCAGATGTATAAAATCTTTTGTTGAAAACACGTTGTATAAAATTATAATACGTAGATGTATAAAATTTCTTGATGTTATAATACGTAGATGCATAAAATTTCTTGTTGTATTGTAGCCAATTAAGGGGACGGTGGACTTTAGAAAACTAATTTTTAAAGTCCACCGTCCCCTTAATTGGCTACAATACCAGTGTACCTACTATAAATCTAATTTAGGTTGAACAAACTACTTTACTAAAATTCCCACTTACCAAAGCAATGCCGAATGTTTGGCATTCCCTTTTATTCTAACAGCTCTAGGTAAAGCAGGCGGCGGCATCAACAACCAAGGTACCTACTAAAAGTCATACAGCTTGTATTTTTCATCTCAATTCAACCTAAGCCACACGCCAAGAAAACTTTATTATTCCGGACTCAACGAGTACGTGATGAAACGAGGCATAAGTTAAAGACACCAAATAATTCGTAACTTTTATTCGTAACCCTATATGAAACGTCATAGGTTTAAGGGAAATTCCGTGGAGCAAAAGGGAAATTCCGTGGTTAAAAGCCTTTCCGTGGAGCAAAAATGTTCTGGGTTCTATCCCCAGCTGAAACTTACACATTACAAAATAAATTACCAGATTTGTCATGAGAATATATTTTTAATATATCATGACATATCATGATAATATAAGTCATCATCAATGAGAATGCATAGCTTATTGGAATCATTAAAGCTCTGGAAATTGAAGAATATCAAATCCAGAAAGTTAACTTTTATCTCGAAAGGGATGAAATAATTTAACTCAAATGTAGGAAAAACTCACTGCAAAAAGTGTTCCAAAATAGGATATTAGGTGAAAATCAAAGCAGTTATAAAGATCAATTCGTTTTTGTGAAGTTACAGAAAAGCAAGTTTTACCCTGTTAGATTAAAGAAAAATAACGAAATCTTTTATTTTTTTACACGAAAAAAGAAACACGATTACGACATAAATGAATAACCTGCTCCTGCATGCAAGCAGATACCGCCTACAGTTGATTTGTCTGGCTTGCCCCTTTATCCGGAGCTTATTACAAGAAATGTGGTACTGCATAAAAAGATTGCTTAGATCGTGAGTCCGCCATGATTGATCACTTAGCTATCGAATACAAGTTGGCGTTATTTCTAGGCGACCGTCTGAAGTGTCTTTGTTAGACGATGGCGACGAAAAGAGAAAAAATAAAAGCACCCCCAGAAAACATCTGAACCAATGAAAACGGAGGATCCGATTCCAAGAGGATGCCTAGGCTTTGATAGTGGCAACAAAGTAGATTTCGGCAAGGAAAACGGAACGAAAGACGATGAATGGGAAACCCGCTGTTACTCAAAGTAACATGTAAAAAGGAGTTTTGCAGACAACTCACAAAGCGAATAGAAGATACATGAGGCATGCCAAAGTAAAAGAGAAAAACAGATGACGAGGGAAGTATTTCTTGAAAATGTTCTAGGTAATCTTTCTAAGGAGACCAGGAGTTTAGAAAGAATTATTACGCACAACCTCAATCTCCGCATCTCTTTGAAGAAAATGCTGTCCACATAAAAGACGGACTTCGATATAGGAAGTCCGTCTTTCATATCATTGTCACTTTTATCAAGGGATTATTGTCATTTTCGGTATAAAAAAAGGTTACAACAGTTCTAGCTATCGAAGATATTTTGAAATAAATACCTCTTTTGAATAGAATATCACACGGTTAGAACTTCGCTTTATAGTATTTTTGTGTAATAGTGAAATTCATTATTTAGTTCGAACAGTTCTGGGTGATTTCAAATCTAATATCAATTAAATGAAGTTATGAATTAAGAAAAATTTATTTCTCTTTTATTTGGGAAAACATTATGCTATTATGCAGATTTTTTAAAATAATTTTTACATTTTACGCACTAAAAATGCTTGTCATACTATGTTTGATTGAAGATCAGTTTTAATTAGCTACAAATCTTTATTCAACGTGTCATGTATCAATTTGTTTTGCTTTGATCCATTTTGTATATTTGCATACTAATGTTATGTTACATATGATTTTTCGGAAATTACTTAGAAAAATTGGCATTCTTGTTTACTTCAAAATAGTTTACACATTCATTCTTCTCAGAGGTAAGTATTAATGATTTTGATGAGAAACGTTTTACGCACTTAATGGATTTCTAAATTTGTGAGTAAATAATACATAAATACCTACTGCAATAAAATGATGTATAACACAAAATATTAAACCATATTTAAGCAGACGACACTAAAATAATGTGACGAAAACTAACTCTAGTTAAAGAATAATTTCTATCATTTAAAATACTTAGATTCAAATAGGAAACAATTGCTAAAAATAAACCAAAGGGTTGCAAGGATTTATTTATTTTTATCTCAATTTTTAAGTCTCGTGTATTCAAATAAGGTAGAAAGAGATAAAGGAGGTTTTAGATTGTTTAGACAAAAACGTGTTCCGTCTGCTGAAGGCCACGTCGCTAGCTGAAATTCTATGACAGCAGTTTGTTTGCGGTGTTGTTTTATTTTTAATAGTGCATGCCACTCCGGTATAGGTTTGAGACAACTTGCGCCTTCTTCATTTCTGTGTAGCCTTTGGCTAATTTAAGACTTAACCTTGTTATAATTTGAATTCATTATTTTTGAGTTATGCCATAAATGCTTGCTGGTTTGTAAGTAAGCTTTATAATAAATTATTCGAGTTCTTAATAAAAGAGTCTTTTACACTCTTCTTGCGTTTCTCTGTTTTCTACCTAGGAATAACGATAAGTCTCTTGTTCCAGCTAGGGTCTCGTCTTATTGTATGCTAACCAAGAAGGTGAGAAATTACAGGAAATGTCTTTATACCATTCTACGCTACCTTAAAGTGCCAGAACTAGAACCGTACTCTACTAGAACCGTAAAGACAATCGGATAACTTAATGTCCCATTTGCCTTCTAACGACAAAACAGACAAACAGACTAATGACCACGGAAAAATTAGTAATGTAACAGAAACACAAATTCCCTAGATATCGTGTAATTTAGAACAAACTTTCAAGTAAAGCTGAATGTGAAATGAAAATTAGCACCACCTAATTATTCGTGATATAAAAAGGGCTTTCCGAAGCTAAATTCGGAAGGGAAAGAGAGTAACAGTTAGCAAGTGCAAGTACAAGCTGTCTCTTTCTAAGCTAAAAAATGCTGCACTTATGCATACTTTTGGCTAATTCGTATTTTTATAGAAACTGATGAACGTAGAAGTAAACGTATAGTCAAACTAATAAGATAATTGAGTTACTTAGCACGAGTTCTTATACCTTAATATGTTAAAAGTTAACATACGAGTGAGAATGTAAGAACTGCAAATTCAATGTGAGACTCACACATATATAAAAAGGAGGAACACTGTTTTCAATATATATGTTACCGTGAAAGACCGAAATTGGAGAATGTCGACTTTCACCGGAGAATGTCAACATTCACCAAATACGTCGGTGAAAGATCGAATATTTCTTCGGACCCTCACCGGTGTATGTCGACAATCACAGATATGCTCTGGTGTAGGTCGAAAAGAGAGGAGTATATGTACATACAGAAGTACATGCTGCCATTCCAAAAGGAAGTGTTCCACAAATAAATGCAGTTGTAAAAGCAAGGGCCTCTTGTGCAATTAAAAGTATCATAATAGTTTAAGTTGTTGCAATAAATAAGATTTGAATCACATAATTTGGTAAGTTTATAACTTCTATTATTTTCCTTTCACACTTTGAATGTACTGCGTGTTTCAAGTTCTTATATTCTTAAGTTCTTATTATGAGTCTCAAGTGCGTTTTTTCGCGAATGAATTACGGAGAAGGAAATATAATATTCTTATATGTTCAACATTCACCATTAGTACATGGTGAATATCGACATTCACTGGTGTAAGTCAGAAATTAGAGTATTTGGAAAATATTTCGGACATACACCAAGCGACTATGTGAATGTTGACATTCACCGGTGAAAGTCGACATTCTCCAGATTTCGGTGTTTCACCGTAACATATACATGATAAAGTTTTTAAATATCTTTAAAGTTCAGAATGAAATAGAACAAACAATATCATGCTACGCTATAAACGTCTATTATATGAAAAAAATGACTATACGCGGTGTAATAGTGGCTTAATATATAGAGAATTTTGCATATAGCATGGCATTTGCGGTATAAAGTCGCTAGATTGGTGTTTTAATGATTGAATAAAAGCTCGTTTTTGGCTTACGCTAAATTTAGACTATACCAGCGGTTTTCAAGCTTTTGACTAACGCGTACCATCTAAACAAAAATTGAAAATCTTTAGTACCCCCACTAAATTTTACAATGACTATTTTTCAATCTCTCAATACAAATATTAAAAAATATATATATTTTGCCATTTCCCCAACCTATTGGCTATTTGTATTAAATATTAGATTAAAAATTGGTTACCATTTTAATTATCAAAATTTAAGTTATAATAATTCAATTCTAAAATTTAGTGAGAAATTTGGGCCTGCTTAAGAGATATCAATTTCTTTATGTCTGGTCTTATTTCACTCAGTTTTAACAGAAAATTACGATACACTTTTGATTTTGTTCTATATATTTTTTCAAAAATAATATAGAAGAAAAATCCTTGTTCGCACAAATAGGTTGCGCAAAAAGGGAATAAAAATTTAATAGCTTTATTTGAAATGCCTTTAAATTCATTTCTTTTTTCGTTTCAGTGGAAAGTTAAGAAGTTTGTTATTTTTCAAATCTTCAGTTAGAGTTCGATCACAGGAAATTTCTATCAATTGTTCCTTTTCTTTACGAGATAAAATTTCAGGTACATTTGAACGAAATAGATTTCGAACCTAATTTTCTTTTCCATTATCCTCGAGAAAATACATGCTGAAATTATTTATCATTGGAAAACGATGATTTTTAATGTCGAATACTAATTCTTCTATGATTTTCAAATTAGTTTCGGTTAGAAAACTTTCTAAAAATAGTAAAAAGCTCAATATATTATTATCGAATTTTTAGATTATTAGCTGGAGTTGTTTTTATCATTGCATTTATTTTATCTCTAATGGTAAACAAATTAACACTTTGTCCTAGTAATACAAAATTCAGCTCATTTAATTTTCCAAAATTATCGGCTAAATATGCTAAAAGCACAAACCTTAGTTCACTAAATAAACAATTTTGCAATTCAAATTTTGAATCACATAGGAAAATTTGAATTTCTAATCGAAATTCCAAAAGACAATTTAAAACTTTGTTTCTGGATAACCATCTTATTACGGAACGTAACAAAAGCGTTTCGTGTTCACTTTTCACCCTTGGTATAAAATCGTAAATATCTTGAATTTAAAGCTCGGCTTTTAATAAATGTAACAATAGTCACAGCTTGATTCAAAAAGATTTTAAAGTTTTCGGGGGATTGTTGTGGCTACTAAAGCTTCACGATGAATGGAGCAGTAAGTAAATTTATGTAGTTTTAGGTGCAACTTATTTTTATCTGAGAAATAACACCAGACTGATTTCCTGCTAAAGCTTGAGTTTGTCGCTGCATACGGTAATGCACTTATTCCAAGAAATATCATTCTCAAACATAAAATTGTCAATTATTTTTCAATTCTTACAAAATTCCATTTGCAGTTGCCCTACCATGAAGAAATTCACAAAATAAATACTATTAGGCAATTAGTTTATTTTCTTCGAAACGTACGTACATTAATAATCGAACGAAGTTCGTTATATCAGTACTTTCATACTACTACAATGCGTAATACTCACAGTGTTTTATTTTTTGAATGTTTCTTTTATGGAAATTGCCATTTTATGAATTCGTCGACTTAAATGTATCATTTGATAACGGAATATTATTCATTTGTCGTTTTTTTCGTTGAATAATGTTAAAACGATATCTTTAGCTGCTGGTGATATAAGGTTTTCTTCAATAGTGTGAGCCTGCCCAGTCATGGCAATTCTTTGACTCTCGGTAACCAGCTTCTAAAATTTTTTCAGTTGAAGTAACAAAATCTTTCTTTACTTGTTTACTATTTTTGAACTCCGATAATTTCCTCTTAAAATATTCTTGAGATTTATCCTTTACATTGGAATGCTTGGATTCAAGATGTCTTTTAAGAAATTACGATTTCATACTTTGGTTAATAGTCCACTGGATAACAGTTCACCGCAAACAACACATTGAGGTTAAGGGTCCATTTCATTTCCATTCCAAGTAAACCCAAACATGAATAATTTTTATTAAATTTTCTAAAAACATTTGTTTTTCTCTTCAATATGTTGTGCTATTATTGTGACTTATCTCACGTGTGGGCTTAGGCACGCGGGCACCCGTAACAGCGAACTCGATAAGGTTCGCTGTTATGCGTGCCCGCGTTTACACGATATCCCGGCATAATGGTTGCTCGATTTTCGATACTTTGAGTGTTCTAAAAGTTTATGAGACACTTCGAAGAAAATGAAAGTTCAGAACAGTTCACAGCATGGGTAAGCACATAAATACTAGTCCGACAGAAACACACCTGCGGTGCAGACCTTGAGGCGAAGGTAAGTGCGCATGATAAGCAATTGACGTGTCGCGCATAAAAAGAAATGCCTTAGCTCACAGAATTTGAGAGTCTCTCATGTGTTGCATTAACAAAATAGCAGTAGATGACATAAAATGACAGTAAACATAAATACATAGAAAAAGAAAATATATACATTATGTACAGATAAATATATACAAACATCAAGAAAATCAATACAGTGGGAGATCGTGCATAGGTATAATTAGGAAGTCAAAACTGAGTGAATGGGTATTAAGAATAACAGTAAATTATCCAGATATCTGAGGACTGCAAGCGGCCGTTTTCTATTACTGTCAGAATTATAGTCATAAATTAGCACTGGTATCGTGCTAGTGTTAACATTTGGTATATTTTTTAAAAAATTATCTTCGAGATTAGCAAAGTAAACACATAAAGTTGGTACTTCAAGCTCTTGGTGAATTGCCGAGTTTCTGACGAACCATCGACAATTCACCGCTTGTCTGAGTAAGATATTCTGAAGTATTTGAAGTTTGTTTACATTTGCAAGACTAGCATATCCCCAAACAGGACAGGCATATGAGAGGATGAGACGCAAAAAGGTCTTGTAAATGAGTAATTTGTTGTCAATAGAAAGAACTGTGTTCCGGTCAATTAAAGGGGTAAGTGTATGTTTACGGACACGGAACTTGGCTATAATCTGTGTAATATGTGGGGTTCAGGTGAGTTGCCTATCCAAAATAATTCCAAGCTATCGGGCTTGCTTAGTACACTGAGTCGGGATATCATACATGTGGATGCAGTCTTCATTATCGATGTTTCTCCTTCTGGTGAACCAAACGGCCTCGGATTTATCCGCAATGATCTTTACTTTCCAAGCATTTAGCCAGGACACATGTGTGTGGATATGTGGACACAAGTGCTTGTATAACTGGGGCAAGAAATGCATATTTTGAGAGAATTGCCGTGCCATCGGCGTACATAGCCAGGATGGTGTGTGGTGATTGTGGGATATCGTTCGTGTAGATATTATAGTAGATGGGCCCAAGGAGACTCATTTGTCTGACAGCAACATTAGAACAAGGCTACGAAATTCATCGTGGCAAGAAGGGCACGATTGCGCTCTCGTTGCCAAGAGCCTTGAGCACCATTACAGGCGAAAGTACTACTTCGCTTAGTTCCGCCACCAATTTTGACGGTGAGCACACCGGGGGGGACGAGTCCGGGGGAACGAGACCAACCCTCGTCCCCTACCACCAACCTATCGGGAGGACATTCGGCTTGTCATGTATTTAGAGTGTTTCCATGCGGCAAAGGTACTAATACATTTACTAACATCCATGCCTTCTCCAAAATTCAAACCCAGGTCCTACCGCAGTAGGTTTCCCTAACCACTATACATTCGGGGCGGCTATTTTCAGTATTCATAGTGCTAGTAGATTTTCCTAGATCCATCACTTTTGAATCTTCACTTTTCCACTTAGTCAGTGTTAGCTATTTCTATATTTTGAAAAACCTAGGTTTGTTATATTATTTTTTTTACAATATTTAAATTCACAATATATTATTACGATTTCTTCAACAACAAACCACGATATTCTCAAATCGCGCAGAAAAGTAAGGAATACAAAGCAACAAGAAGACAAAGTACCTGCTGCTAGATAGAGAAAATCTACGTAAAAAATTATTCTAAATAAAGATAGAGCAATATGGCTCGGAAAGGGTGGCAACATAAAGTAAAGACATGTTGATAAATCGATTATTTCTGAAAGAAGTAATGACATACTATAATATTTTATAGGCACTTATTTTTATTTCTAATTAAATACAACACTCATTTCTATTACTCCTTTTAAAAACATCATTTATGACAAATTTATTATTTAATTATTTATTAAAAATTATTATTTTGCTAAATTCTATGAGCGGCTATTGACCTTGAACAAAACTCAGATCGCTTAAATTTACGAGTGTTAGAAAAAAAATCTCAAACAGGATGTTGGGGCATTTAATGTTTTGATTTAGTAGTTAAAAATACTTTGTTTGTTTTCGTACTACATATTCCTCTCTTGCGTACCACCAATGGTACGGGTACCACTGGTTGAGAATCGCTGTTCTCGAGGTTAATCAAATGAAAAGAGATCTGGGAATCGTTTTGGCAAAGAAACCACCAGGATGCTTTACAAAACAATATATATGTATGGCCGCCAGTTATTTTGTTAGAAAATAAATTTAGTACACCATAGTATTATATTGAAACGTTATACATTACATTATGAAAATACCAGTGTGCTGTCATTAAACCGTCAGGCGTATTAGAGGTGCTTATGGCCACTTAAGCCGTGATTCTACAGTGGTTAGAATAGCGATGATGCATGTTAGAAAAGCCAGCCTGATTGCCATGTTGCTTCCGGAATCTCTCTCAGTGATCAGCATTTCTGAGACAGAATAGAAAACTATGAATACCAAATAACGCCATTTATCATTTGAGATATCGATGGTAAGGCACCATCACAAGCATTCACGACAGTTGTTTAGTGTTAGTGTCGGTCTTCGCAAAGAACGGCTTCATTCCAGACTTGGCTCACCTAAGTACCAAGAAATCGTTTGAGTTGGTATTAAAAATCCCTCAGTATCCAGCACAAGTGATGTGTAATTCGTACTGTTGCATCAGCTTCAGTCTGGAGAATAACATTATTTTCTCCTAACTATTGTCCCTAAATTCTACCTACTATTTTTGCATCAGGCTTAATTTCTGCCATAGCCCCAACCATAGAGCAGCTGGCTTTTTCGTGGAACCTCATTCTCCACAAACTTATGATTAAACCTCCACTAAATATGTCCGAAAATGTGCACGAACAAAGTCTAATCGTTCATTTTACTTCTTAATCTTTATTCTGGTTCAGGACTTACAAAGAAAACTTATTTCACTATCCTTTCAAAAGTTAGTTTAAGAGACTGACTTTATCGTTTTAGCCTTCTTTCAAATTGACTGGAAACTGCAAAATTTGGAATTTTCCAATAAGCAATGATTTTTCGCATTTTCGATAAGGAATGATTCATTGCTATGTACGTATCAGTGCATTACTTATTTCTTTAATGACCTTCGCCGTACGTAATTACGCTGTTCTGTACCGCCCAGGCGATATAGTGATTAGGAAAGCCTGAGTGCGATAACGAAGGGCCTGGGTTCGAATACCGGAAAAAGCATGGTTGTAACTGTCCGTTCCTTCATAGGAGGCGATAGTGGTCCAGCTACTAGGTTCCTCCATAATAAAGAGACTATCACAACTGGTCTTGTATAGATTAATGGACTGTGTTACACCGTAACTGTTCACAATGTGCCATTGGAAAAAATATGATGTTCTTTTTGATTGCTGCTAACGTAGACGAGAGGGGCATTCGAATGACACAATCTGTCATGTATAATGGTAAATAAGGGTCCTTCAGTTTCAGCCAATTAAATCTTTTATATCTGTTTTTTTATTCTGTAAGAATGTCGTAAAGCCCTTATGCAGTTCAATGTTCGGTGACTCTAGACGCTAATAGACTACATTTCAGATCTTCATTATCGCTCCAATTTTAATGAAAGAAAATTTATCTTTATTTTATAATTTTTAATGGACCTTTTTCGGTACTTTTCCGTTTTGCCGGGGCAGGCGATAAAGTCGCCAATAATGGTACAACCGATGCCAGTTTCAATATCCTCGCTGGTAACCTTTTACTCCTCATTTTCAAAACAGGTCGCAGCCATTTCTTATCAGATTGATCGTTTCTTTCAATACTGGCATACAATTCCATAGAAGGTTTACCCGATAGTTCAATTTTATGCTTTAATGTCATTCGCGTGCGGTAATCAAGACAATTAAAATGCAACCACACCGCTCACCCGTTGGCGAAAATATAGAAAAGGCAAAGGGTTAAATTCATTCATTCTAATGAGAAATGCACTAGCGAAGTACACTGAAGTGACAAAAGTCATGGGATAGCAATATGCAAATATACAGATGGCAGTAGTATCGCGTAGAAAATGTATAAATGCGAAGTGCTTTGGCAGGGCTTTCATTTGTGTTCAAGTTATTCATGTGAAGAGGCTTTGACGTGATTATGGCCGCCGAAAATTAACAGACTTTGAACGCGGAATGGTAGTTGGAGCTAGACGCATGGGTCATTCCATTTCGGATATCGTTAGGGAATTCAACATTTCGAGATCCACAGTGTCAAGAGTGTGCCGAGAGTATCTAATTTCAGGCATAGCATCCCACCATGGACAGCGCAGTGGCCGACCATCTGCACTTAACGACCGAGACCAGCGACGTCTGCGTAGAGTTGTCAATGTTCACAGACAAGCAACACTGCGTCAAATAACCGCAGAAATCAATGTGGGACGTACGAGGGACGTGTCCGATAGGATTGTGCGGCGAAATTTGTCTTCCTTGGGCTATGCCAGCAGAAGACCGACTCGAGTGCCTTTACTGACAGCACGACATCGCCTGCAGCGACTGTCGTGGGCTCGTGAGCATATCGGTTGGTCCCTAAACGAATGGAAAACCGTGGCTTGGTCAGATGAGTCACGATTTCAGTTGGTAAGAGCTGATGGTAGGGTTCGAGTGTGGCGCAGACCCCACGAAGTCATGGACCCAAGTTGTCAACAAGGCACTGTTCAAGCTGGTGGTGGTTCCATAATGGTCTGGGCTGTTTTTACATGGCATGGACTCGGTTCTCTGGTGCAACTGAACCGATCATTGACTGGAAATGGATAACTTCAGCTACTTGGAGATCACTTACAGCCATTTATGGACTTCACGTACTCAAACAACGATGGGATTTTTATGGATGACAATGCGCCATGTCAGCGGACCACAATTGTTCGCGATTGGTTAGAAGAACATTCTGGACAATTCCAGCGAATGATCTGGCCACCTAGATCGCCCGACATAAATCCCATCGAAAATTTATGGGACATCATCGAGAGGTCAGTTCGTGCCCAAAATCCTGCACCGTCAACACTTTCACAAATATGGACGTCTATAAAGGCAGCATGGCTCAATATTCCTGCAGGGGACTTCCAACGACTTGTTGAGTCCATGCCACGTCGAGTTGCTGCACTTCGCCGGGCAAAAGGAGGACCGACAAAATATTAGGAGGTATCCCATGACTTTTGTCACTTCAGTGTAAAGTACTGCGGATTACATAATTTCTGAGTACGATATTCGTATGAATTGAAATAACTCTTGCATTTAAACTTGTATTCCAAATTAAGATTTGAATTGAAATTAATGTAAATAATTACTGAGAGAATTAGATTTTTGTAGCGTAGTTTACGTGAGATGAGATCACTTGGGGTCACATGATATGAACCGGCGAACGAGGATGTTGTACGATGAAAGCATAGTAAATTCTTAAATTAATGTCGTTTCCAAATTTATTGTCTTTATTTATTGGCTTCTTTTACAAAATTTTAAACGACATGAAAATGTATAGACCTTCAAAATAAAAAATTCTTGCAACTAACATTTGTCAGCATTTTTAATATGTATACTGTGTGTTGTCGCTAATAAAGTCTGCTTGGCGAGATTTGAACCTACGAAACGGAAAAGTACCTCTTTTTCAATTTATGCATGTGCATATAAACACATAAAGAAAAACATTTTTCATGAATTATGAAAGTAATTTTAATTTATATGTTCCACTTTCGATGAAAACAACCCTTCTTAGATTACCTGCACAAACATAATTTTTTATAAAGTATAGCAGATAAGTTTTAAAATAATTAGCTATCACTTTTCTAAATTCCAAGCAAATTTGTCCTTATGAGTTTTCGGTATATCTTCTAGTTATTCAATAATAAAATAACTCGGAATATTTTCACCAGTTTTTACCTTATTTCTTATATTTGCTTAATCATAAGTCTAGATCAGGAACGCAACAGATTTTGGTGATTATCGTAAATTATGTAATTATAAGAATCTCATTTAGTTCTTTTAAATTAATTTTACAATAGTGCGGAATTTCTAACATTTTATTACGTTACCGAACATTATATCTGTAGTTTCAATGATTACTGAATCAATTAAAATAAAGACCGGAACAATAAAAAAAAAAATAAATGCATAAAATAATCATTCTAGAATGTTCATTTCAACATATATTCAATTAATATGTAATCACGTTTTCCGCCATTTAATTAAGATTTTAGGTAATACGTCTTATACATCTTACATCTAAACTTAATGCGTATTCCAATTAAAAAACTTAATTTATTTAATAGCACTTCCAAGCTCATTCCCATCTGTCACATATAAATTTTGCAAAACCTTTTCTAATTTTATTTATTTGTTTATTATAGTATGAATATGATTAAAAATGATTTGTAGAATGTGCTCCTTACTTGTTAATCATTATGCTAATATTTCTTACAAATTAATTACAATCCGTATTCACTTTACTATTAATATTATGTAGATAGTCTAAATAATTAATTCTTTAAGATTTAATAGCAATATTTTTTGACTGGAATGTTCTTTCATCAGTAAAATATTATATTTGTAATTCAAAGCTAATAAATTTTGTAACACCCTTTCTTGTTTTATTTATTTGTTTATTATAATGTGAATATTATTTAAAAAAGGATTTGTAGAATGTGCTCCTTACTTGTTAATAATTACGCTAATAATTTCTTATAAACTGATTGCAATCAGTATTTACTGTACTATTAACATTATGAAGATGTTCTAAATAATTACTTTTTAAAGATTTAATTTAAATTATTTATTTTGACTGGAATGTTCTTTCATCAATAAAATATCATATTTGTAATTCAAAGCTAATAATTGGAAAATTATTTGGTATAACTGATTATAAAATTTGCCGCACAGATATTTTTACATTTATAAATGTTTTCCATTTTTTTCTGGATGTTTGCTAAAATGGAAAATTAACAATCAGCCGCAACTAATCTAAAATGTTTACTATAAAACAATTTTTTTTCTTATTTCACTTACCATCATCTTTTACCGGCTAACACAACATGGCTTTCGTCAAATAGTTTGCCGAAGTCCTTAAGCCATTAAATCAGTAATTTTTCTATTATTCGCTAATATATCAGATGGTAGAATAAAGCTTACACGAGAAATTAAGTTTTGATATCCATTATATACTGTACGCGAAGTGATAGATTTAGGCAATTTTAAGATAAAGAATAAACAATAAAAGATTAGAGGCTTCGTAGATTCATTTAATATATAATAAATCATCTTTTAAGATTTTTTCTTGCCTTCGTTTTCATTCGTTGAGCTGTTTAACCAGATATGAGATATGAAGCTCAATTCCACCTAAAAAAAGGGATGTCTATAATATCTCTAATTCTAGAAATCAGGTTTTCTAAAATTTCTTTTCCTTTTTTACGGCATATACATTTTTTTAAAAACCTTTTTCCTCTAGATTATAATTTATATTTTACAGTTTTTCGATACAACTATTTACATTACGTTTGGCAACGAGTGAACACACTGAGAACATCACCAAATACTTTAATCTGTGGTCATACCACAGACTGCACGTACATGGCCGCTCTCTTATTTAACAAATTTTATTTTTAATTAACACGACAGTTTTAGAGCAATTATTTATGGCCTAGCATGACAAGACATTTACAGTTAAAAAAAGGTAGACATCCGAATAAATGGTAATTGAGCAAATTACAAAGAAACAGCGTAGCAAATGTAATATTACGCTAATTATGAGCTGTTTTTAAAGAGCAAAATTATCAATTATCTTATTCTCAGAATTTCCTTGATTACTTAATTTGTGGTCAGCAATAAAATAGCAAAAAAATTATTCTAAGCGAAATGAAATTTAGTCGAATAATTTTCGATGACTTTAAATTTTTCTGAAATTTGTTTCAGAAGTAGCGTTAACAAAATGTAGCGTGAAAGCCTATATATTAGTTCTGCCATATATTTTGCATGCTAGAAGGCAAACTAGAATAGAATTAACTAGAGTAGCTTACACTGCCTACATACGGTATTATAAAAATGAACACTTATATTTTTAAGAATATATTTAAGTTATTAGTTCGACAGTAATCAGTTTCAGCTGGAATTAATTAAAGAAACGTTCACTCAATTTCATTTTTGGAATTACATGAATACTTTGTAAGGTACTTATTTATTTAAATCATTCAGTTATTTTACGTTTCGAACATATACTGTCAGTTCTCCCTTTCCGTGTTCCTGCCAGAATGCAAACTTTTAGGGCTGTCGTGTTTAAGTTAAGGTTTGAGATTGCTTTAGTCAGAGCGTGTTCCGCCTGCTGAAGGCCACGTTACTAGTTGATATTCTATGACAGCATTACTTTCTAAGCCTTTGCTTTAATCTCTCAAATACTGCTGTCATACTGATGCAGGTTTTAGCCAACTTGCGCGATAAATATTTCTGCGTAGCCTTTGGCTATCTAAAGACTTTGATTTAATTTAAATCTGAAATTCTTACTTCTAAGTTACGCCATAAAGCCATAAGTTACGCCATTTTGTAAGCATCAGGATTTCCTTCTGTTCAGCTATTTGAGTTATTAATGAAAGGGCCATTTACCCCCTTCTTACGTTTTCTTTGCTTATCTAGACATAGCGATAAGTAGCGTAGTTCTACTTATAGTCTTGACTTAGTGTATGTTACCAAAAGGAGTGAGTCTCTAAAATGTTATACAACAATAGTATTACATAAATTGAAAAAACTTATTCCAGCTCTTTAAAATAGTTACCGTAACTCCATAAAATAGCTATAGTAGTAACTTATTCCGGCTTTGGTTTAAGCATACATTAAGTTTGGCATGCGAAATATATTTTGATTTAATTGACAATTAGCAACTAAACATCTATTAAATGAACTATCTAAATTAGGCTATTCAGAATAGAAATCATATCAACTTCTAAATTTATAAACTCATATAAATTTCATAACTCTGCTAATTCTAAGATTTCAAGCTTTACAAACTACGCTGCTCAATATAGTACTTTGAAAATGGAAGTCAGAACACTTTTATGTAGAAGAAGCAAATTTTAAATTTTGGATACATAAATTTAAATAATTTAAAAATGAATTTTCGGTGGCTAAAAAACACAAACAAATTGCTACATTCAGAGATAATAATCTGTTAATGAAGAGAAATTTATAACTGATGAATTTGTAATGGTCCTCTACGTATCAAAAATACAGAGGATACTGAAAGAACATTAAAATGCTTCAGTTTAAAGCATTAAGCACCTTGTTTGCGTTATCTCTTTCTCGCATGTCATTTTAAAAGTACTTTTCTTATTAGTTTAAGTTCAATTACTTATTCTTTCATTTTCAACTTTCGTTAATTGGCAACAACAACACGCAAGAGTTTAGTCGACAATCAAGAGAGATTTTTCGACCTGATAAAACAAACACATATTACTAAAAATGGCGAACTGTAAGTGAATGCGGAACTGATAACAGCAAAAAAAAATGGTCCCCCAAGTTCTTGAGTCAAAGTACTCATTATCAGTTGCGAAGTGCATAATCAAGGTTGTTGAATGTTTTCGCCGAGACACTATAAATTACACGGATTGACATTTATTCTCGTTCCTACAACAAAGCTTCGAGTTTAATTAAACCTAAGGGAGGAGCATTTAAATTCACATGGTCGCCAAAAGTCACGAATCAGAGTGCTTCAGGGCGTTACGAGGTTCCACATTTTTGGCATGAAATGGCACTCGATTTTAAGCACTCATGGGGGAAAACTATACTTGAAATAGCATTTCCTTAGGATTCGTTGAGGGATTCTAACACTTTGCTCGAAAACACATTTATTCGTATTTGCAGAACTAAATGCTTACAATTGTAAATTTGATGCTGCTCTCCATAAAATTTACTCTCTTCCCGCTCTCAAGTAACTATGTCATTAGGATTATGTCATTAGGATTTAAGGATTTTGGTTTCTTGATGTGATTTTAAGTTGAGAATCTATTACTTTGTTTCTTTAATTGTACTTACAATTTAAAGATTAATATTTTAAATACATTTTTGAATAGGTCTGCATTCCGAAGAATATGAACATTAACTGCGCAGTAAAATCACAGAAATACAACAACGCACATACTCTAAAATAATTCATACATAAACCTCAATAGCTGATGAATGAAATTTGAATAGATCGTAAAATGGCTGCTAGTCACGTTACACATAAGAAAAATCGCAAAAATTCCCATGCAGCAGGCCATGCGATGGAAGTTGAATCCGGGGCGAAATACCATTGTAAATATCATGTAAAGAAGTAAATGATTGGTTTAAAAAATCTAACTGATTTAAAGATGGATAAAAATTGTGAAATCTAGTGATCACCCGTTAGCCGGAGGTAATTATGGGTTTTTGGAAGACCTTAATGTCTTTAAGTAATTCTTCCCAATGTGCGTCAAAGATTTTATGTTAAATCTGGACTCGAGAGATCCAAGGTTTGAGTCCCGTCAAGGGCACTGCACTTTTTTCACGTCTCTTGCTTCAAAATAACCTAACGACTCTAGACTCATGAAAGATTATTGATATCTGTAAAGCAAATTTGGAACCAAGTGTATTTCTGAAGAACGTTGTTAGATACATAAAGCTTCATAACGAAAACGTTTGGCTTTAACTAAGTAAATCTTTGCAGATGCGTAGTCATTACAGTGTCTCATCGTACAAAAGTACTGTTATGCTAAGGGAAAGATTTCCAGTTTCTGGCACTTTATATTAAATATAATATTATTATATAATTATTACACAAACCCGTTTTTGTAGCCTGCAACTAGTATGTTCTTTGTATTAGTTCTGATGTGCTCTTTTCTAACTGGACGTCATCTTTTCATAAATACGTTTCTCATCAAGTCGTTTGTATACGATTTGAATTCACACAGATTTCAGGGTCATCTGCAAGCTCCAGTCGTGTATATTTTGAAATGTCGTCATAGACAGGTACTGACCTTTCGGAGGAGGTGCCTTTTTTCCTATCTTTGTCTAGAAATATATTGCAGTTGTTCTAGAAGCATTGCGGTATTCAGACGCGTCGCACTCAGATTGCCCTGTGTGCCTCTGCTCTTTAATTGTAAATGTGCCACTTTAAAACCATGGGAAAAAATCGATTTACAGTGAAACCAAATCATCAAATCCAGAAGTCATAACGTTTACGAATAACGCAGTAGATCTTAAATATGTTTTACTTAATTTCAGTTCCGAAAATTATAGCCACTTTACTAGTGGCGTGTAGGTTAATTACATTTTCAAAAGTTCTTACATTATTAAAACTGCAAAACTCTGCTTTGAAAAAATGTTCATTACTGTTGTAATTAATTTAATCCTGACAATAAGCCGAAAAAAAGAGATTATTAAAAAGGCTTGAATTTTGAGAGTCACGGTAGCAAAATTGTTCCTGGAATACTTAGAAATTGATATTTTAGTTATTATTCTGCTCCGCAGTCGCAATAACCCTAATAAAAGAGAATATTAAGATCTGACTCTGGCATGCCTTAACTACCTTAAATCATATAAAAAATTAAATGTTTACTTACCCATGTATAGTACCAAAAACTAACACGCAACATATTCACTGTGAAACACTTATTTATTCAAAACCTTAAGACTGTAGTAAAATTTGACAAATATTTGACTAGATGAAACCTATATAACACCCATCACAAAATAAGATTCGCGCATTCGTTGTAGAAGAACGATATAATCGAAGGAAGTGAAATCTTGAAACATCGCAAAAGTCATTAATTATTTTTCGACATCATGCTTGCACAACACTAAAGGACTTGGTAGAAGTGAAAACTGTCCAGCTATTTTTAACAAATTGCGCTCCCTGGTCGATCTCATGACTATGGCGTGAAGAATATCCCAATGGATTCAAATCGGAATCTAGGAAGGCTTTATCAAGTACTTTAAAAACAATAACATTTGTTGACGAAGTTATAGCTTAGAAACTAACTTTTGTCTTACCATAAATTATACCTAAGCGATTGTAAAACATTTATGACATTTCAGACTATTATGTACGTTTAAATCTTTGCAGTTAAGCTTACTTATATAAGTGCTTAATCAGAAAAGCTGCATTTAAAACATACTTACAAGAATTAAGAGTCAGAAATTTCTCCCTTTGGGTGTACAAGTCACTTCAGATTTTAATAATTTTATTAGCACTTTATTAACCTTAAAACAGGAAGCTTTCATTTTTCAGCTTGAAATTATTATGTTACCAACTGTACGCACCGGACTTCAATGACCAGCAAACTCCTTACCGTTCCTCTATAAGGGTAACCGTTTTATTTAACGTTACTTTAATTCACAGCTTTTAGCACTTCTTAGCTTTTATCTTCTTAAAAAATACTTCTTAGCAGTAGTATGTATCTAAGTCAGTTTCACTACAAATAGAGTTCTTTCCCTGAGAGAAGAAGAGTTTCGAGTATTATAACACATTACGAACTAACTTTCAAACTTTTTAATATGAAGACTTATTCAAACTTTTTCAGTGATGAAAACTTTTCTTGTAAAAAGGGCATCTTTGGTGCTGAATTTTCGGAATGTTTGAGAGGATATTTTTACCATTCTTCACATAGATGGCTATACAAATGATAAATGTTTAGTATCTCACGATCGTTCCATCTTAACTGGCTTTGATGATTCAAATCAAGTCCCATGACGTGAAATGATTCAAATCAAGTCCCATGACGTGTGGTTTAGAAGGTAGAAATGAAATACATTGCAAATTAAGGATAGAAGTAAAAATCACAATTTACAACGCAGGTTTCCCTGAACAAGAAGCCAGCAACACTTTGTGTCCCTCTTCTATTTTATACTGTGATCTGAACGCTTGTAGCTGTCTCTTGGGTTTTCTCGAAACTAAAATTCTTTCCATTGCAGCAAATCAGAGAAAGCTTATTTTCGTCTCAAAGCAACACTTTAGACGAAAACGTTTATTTGTATTTAAATGATAGATTCGGCAAAGTATGCATCTTTTTCCGATTAATTTTACTTAAAGTGACCTTCTTCTGTCGATTCTTCCTCCGTAACTAGCACGATGAAAGACTCTGCGGACAATTCTTGAATAAAATCAACTTGTCTTCCTTACGCATTACTGCCAGTTCGGTTGAAGAATTTTCTTTGTATTTCTAGATTCTATCTTTCTCTTTTGTTCGGGAATTAAAGAAAGTTATGGCCACTCATGGACGTTACCATTTAATTTACGAGCCGCTAATTAGTTCTGCGAATGTACGCATGAACTTGTATTTTGAAGTTATACATACTTCTGAATATGGTTTCTTATGATTGTGCAAATGCATGCCTTTTTTTTTCGTCCTCCCCCTTTGAAAACTTGCCTGAATTATACCTAGTTTTCTGCCTGAACAAACTAAATCTCTTCTTCATTTATATATCGATCCAAGAGTTTGCACTATGACTGGAAACCCTAAAACACTTTTCTGTAGCGTACCTAACGCTTTTTGCGATTCAGCTTGAATATCCTTTACGAAATTAAAGTTTAAGATATCGTAGTAATTATTCTGATTCAAAATTAGAATATTCTTAGATGAAGATATATTTCTAGAATGGAAGTTTCCCAAAATTGAAGACGGCAAGCGACACTAATACAGCAATGAAGATAATTTTTTTTCTATTAGTGACAAGGAATTTGTCCATCTAGGTTTTGTAATCATTTAGGCGTTATATCGAACTGACTAAAAGAGGGAGCTTTCCCAAATGACCTCAGGTTTACATGGCTAGGAAATAGAATGGATGGGAATCCCTATGATAATTTAACAAACTACAGTTACAGCAAAGATGTTTTTTATAGATTAAAAAAACATACTGATCTGTCATTCTTCTATTCACCAAATATCGCATTATGCCATTCTTTATTTCTTAAATTGAAATCTAAACTGAAAGTTTGCTGTTTTTTATTATTTAAAGTTATGAGGTTAGATTCAGTTTAACTTAATCTAAACACTAGTTACCTTCTTAAATGGCTCATGAGGGGCCAAGAGGTAAAATGGCTAAAAGCTGGTAGTTTGACTCAGGTTTTCCGTGGTTTTTTCCAGGTGCAACATGGATAAGAGCCAGTTCTCCTTACAACGCTCTCCCTTTGTTATAATTCAAATAATTTATTTAGACTTCCTCAAGAATTAGTGTCCCATCTTTAATTTTAAATTCCAGAAAACACTAAATAAACACAGCAGTGTAAAATTACATCTGAATATTCATTTAAACTTCAATTTGAAGTTACGATAAATACAAAAATTAACATCTGATTCTTGTTGGCTGCACAGAAAATAACTGTTCATATTATTCACAAATTAATTATTCATATTATTTGTCTAATTATTTCTACTCCGATTTCAAATGTAATTTCAGTCAAAATCGCCAATTCGAAACTGCAGCTCTAAAGGTAGACACTAACAGAGTTCTTTCATTATGGTAGGCTGAAGCTGACAACTCTCTCTTTAAATTTAGTTTCTGGCTTCTTATTTAAAGTCTAGGCCCTCCAGCGGCCGAGCGGTAAAGTCTCTGAACGCTGATAGTTCGGTTCGAGGTTCGAAACCCGCGAATGGGCTGGCTGCATGGGTGTTTTCATGGTTTTTCCCATGTGTTCCCATGCGAACCAGTTTCCCTTAGAAAGTTCTCCACGAAGACATCCCTTCCCTTAGGCAGATAGCCCCGAGGCTTTGCCGTAATTAAATAACCTAACCTAACTTAACCTTATTTAAACACACTTTCTTTATATACTTTGGAGTAACAGACGAATATAATATAAGTATAAGAAAGATTTAGCATAATAATGTGAAGTAAAATAAACTTTATCGATTGCATTGAGACCTAATGGCATAGAGGTCTAGACTCACTTTATTAAAAGGCAGAAGAGCATTTCAGGTATAATGTAAATGCAGAAGGTCCCTCTTTGAAGGGGGGAGACACCAGATCGATTTTAAGTTTTCGAAATCTGATTGGCCTAGTGACTCATTTTTTTTTTTCAGATCTGCCTAGTACTTATTTATTTCGATTAAAAAATAGAAATTACAACAGATTTGATGCTATATAAATATAGAATTAATTTTAAATTATGTATATACAAATTACAACAGATTTGATGCTATATAAATATAGAATTAATTTTGAATTATGTATATACAAATTACAACAGATTTGATGCTATATAAATATAGAATTAATTTTGAATTATGTATATACAAATTACAACAGATTTGATGCTATATAAATATAGAATTAATTTTGAATTATGTATATACAAATTACAACAGATTTGATGCTATATAAATATAGAATTAATTTTGAATTATGTATATACAAATTTCATAACCAAGACAGTAAACATTATCTCAAAGACACTGGCCTGCACTTTTGTCTAGGTGGCAACGTAATCATCAGAATACTAAATTTAGATCACTAGGGAAAGCAAACTAGATTACAAAACTATGATAGAGCAAGCTAGGAATATCTGCATATTGAGTAGTGTTGACCTTCACGGCGAACTTTCTAAGAGAAGCTAAATCATATGGGGAAAGACACAAAAACTCCGTGAACTTAGTCCATTCAACCTCCAGGAATAAAGCCTGGAAGAAAATTATCTATATACTGAGGCTTTAGCCATTTTATGAGGTGAATGTAGTACGTAAACGTACATTTTAAAATCGCCAAAGCATTGCATGGGAGCGTTTGGTGGTTAGTGAAAGCTAGTCGCCATTGGAAAACTAAGGGTACGTGTTCGCTCCTCATGCAAAGCATTGTGTATTGACTTTCCTCTCCACTCGTGACCTCTGGGTAACGTTCTTGGTGAGATGATTGTAAAATAACCGATAATTCCCCTGAGCACGCTTACTCGAAAAATGCAGAGCAATTAAAGCAAATGCCAAAAATTTTATGTATGATTAATTATGTGGTGAGAGAAATTTTTTAAAACTTTAGTGATTAAACTTTAATATCATGTGTGAACACGTTTTAATTAAGAACAGCATCTTTATTTACGTGCTTGCCACTCCAAAGATGAAGTTATACACTTTATAAGGTATTTCTCCCGCGTTCTTAGTATGTCTTCGTGGTGTAGCGGTCAGCACACTCGGTGCACATTCGAGAGGTCCGAGGTTCGATTCCTAGCGTAGGCATTGCTCATTTTTCACGTCTCAGCATCAAAAATACATAATGTCTCTGCAAGTTTAATGTTATTATATTTTTGTAATAGCCTAGATTTATTGTTTTGATCTTTCTAACTTAATTACAGATTAATTACAGAGTATATTCTAAATCATAGCCGTTTTAACTCGTATAATGCTCTTCTTCTTCTTATTATTTATTATTTGTAGGAAATATTGTTCTTAATATTTATCATGGAAAGATTTTAATTTTTCAAGCACATTTGATTTTCGAAATAACCAATTCTTTCGTTAACTTTTGCGTACATTGTATAAATGCAACAATGTTGCTTAATAAGAAATGCTCCTAGGCTTATTTGAGATAGTTTTCATAAAAGACATCCCCCTTCGTGAGCAAATATTCCTAGCTTTCTTTGCTATAATATTTACTCCCCAGTTTCATTCAAAAGTGAAGGTCTTTTGTAGGAGAAATTAATAAAGAAGAATCTTCAGATGAAGGGCTTTACATATCAGGCGTTACCAAAGAAATCTAGAATCAGTGATTGGTTTCCCCGGATACGTTGTAGCTTTATTTTATTCTTTAGTGACTGGTTTCACTGGATATGTTGTAGCTTTAGTTTTTCCTTATTTTTTCATGACGGATTAATCAGAAATTTATGATAACTAATTTACTTTTTGACTTTGAATTGAATCTGTAGTTTTATGTTCAGGATTTTAGGGGGCATTAACCAATACTTTTTTGGGAATATTGATCAACATCACTACCCCCCTTACTGTTACAAGCATTGTAAAAGAAATTTTAAAATGCTTTCATGAGAAGCGTTTTGTCTGATTTGCCCACATTAATTCAATTGGTTTTAAGATTTATTTTAGAAAGAAAGCCTGTTACTATCTGCCTAAGGATAAGGATACCTTCGAGGTGGACTTTCTAAGAGAAACCGTATAATATACACGTTATACTTAAGGAAATCCACGAAAACACCCGAGCAAATAGCCTGTTCGCGGGATTCGAACCTCGGACCTAACTACCAGTATTCAGCGAATTTACCTCTCAGTCGCTGGCAGAAAAGAGAGAGCAGCGGTGGAAAAGGATTGGATGGATTATTCAATTTTGGCAAAGCACACGAGGGCTATCTGCCTAAGGGGAGGGATGCCTTCGTGGAGGACTTTCTAAGGGAAACTGGCTCGTATACACGTTACACATGGGGAAAACCACGAAAACACCCATGCAGCCAGCCCGTTCGCGGGATTCGAACCTCGGACCGAACTACCAGTGTTCAGCGTCTTTACCGCTCGGCCGCTGGTGGGCTCCAGCGGTGGAGAAAGTTTTGTTAAATGTTAGTTGTGCCTATAAGACGTGTTGTGTTTATAAATGTTAGTTTAGTTTTGTGTCTTGTAAAGACTCAAGTCAACTTGTAAGGATTATGTTAATTTTATTAACAGTTAAATTTTAAGTTCCTTTCCTGTTAAATTCTTAACTTCAACTTACTACTTCCGGCCAGAACGTAGTTTTAGAATCACGTCTGAATACATAATGAGGAGGAGCGGTATTTAACCGCGAAGTTCTTTGGTCTTAGCGAGAGAGAATCAGAGTTTCTGATTTACGCGCGTCTGCCTTTTGGCCACTCTCTCTCATAAAGCTGTTATTACGCTCGGCCGTACTCAGGCCCTTGATAGCCTCGCAGTCATCTGGTGTTTAAGGGCCCAACTGCATTAGAAACTTGATAACTTCGGCTGTATTTCTTTAGTTAAACTTAGTTTTAGTTTAACACTTAGTCTCTTAAGTTCAAGCCCAAGTGTCGGCCTTGATTGTACACTCCAAGACGGAGTTTTGTTAAATCTTATTGGAATAATCAGAAATAATCAGAATAATCAGAATCTTATTGGAATAATCAGAAATAATCAGAATAATCAGAATCTTATTGGAATAATCAGAAATAATCAGAATAATCAGAATCTTATTGGAATCAGAAACTCTGATTTAGGTTTAGTTACCCTTCCATCTTATTGTTTCTTGTCACACGAACTTAAGCGATTATTCGCTATATAGTTCTTAAGATTCGTCGCCTTCTACAGTAACTGAGATTTACATAGTGAAAAATCTTACAATCTAAAGCATAGGGATATTAAATAAGGAATAGTTTTAGTCCATTACGTTTCATTTTACAGCTATAAGGGCACATACACACACAGGGTGTTAAATGTGCTATGGTTTTGCAGCATAATTAATAATATAATACCTAAATTACAAATTAAAAATTACCTTACGTAACTTCCTTGATAAAGTCCTCTTCTTACAAAATGTAGAAACCTTATAAATTAATATCATTATCCTATAAAACTTTGTGTGAAATAAAACATAACCATTTAGGAGGATAAAAATCTTAACTCCGTTGCATCTAAAACACTTTTTTTAAGACATGCTCATTTTCATTACTCCCACTGTGATTTGGTACCCTTATAAAAATAAATGTCCAGTGAGCTTTTGAAGTATGCTGTTTGCCCATCGACTTCCATCTAATTCTAATATTAGCTTCATTTAAGCAGCTACTCTTATAGTGGACCCAAGCAATTCCGTGGCGCTCCAGAGAAGAGTTAGTCGTAAAGATACCAAGCTGTAAGGAAGGAAGGAAAATACTTTTGGGAACCGTTCGCATTTATCTGCCACTCTTGAATTCTGTTTAATAAGAAGCAGAGTAAAAGCTATCTTAGCTTATGCTGACAGAACGGCCACCAGGCCAAATGTTGCCAACCTTCTATTACGACCATAGGGAAGGGTGAGTGGTGGGAAATTGGGAACCTTTTTTTTATACGCTCGTTTTCTTCATTGGCTGTTTGCGTTGGCACGATCAATAGTTGGCTGATTTCAGCGCAAAACTGCGTTCACGTGAAATCGCCTTTTTCTCCCCTCTTGTTTCTAATGAAAAGCAATTCTAAAGTACCCCCCCTTTCCCAACTGAATTTTTTTTCTTACTTTGTTTGCCTTTGAAATGGTTTCTTGTTCCAGCTTTCTTTGTTTTGCTGATCCTAACATTCGACTTAATTTTTTCCCCTCTCTCTCTTCGTATATCCGTATTTTATAGTAAGTGGTTTCATTTTATCTTAATCATTAACTATAAGAAAGATAAAAATACTGATCAGTATGCCCAGAAATGAGTTTAAAAGGTAGAAAAACAGCGAAGCATAAAGAAGAATTCGGTGAGAATTGAAATTCGTTGAGATATAAGTGATTCCTCCTTTTTACAGAGTGAGTATTTTATGTTTACGTGCTACTGAATACAAATGTTAAAACTTTTATAGTTGATTTCGATGCCTTCATAAATGAATTAAGTAATAAATATTACATCCGCGTAAAGGAGTTCCACATTGTTATCAATATTTTTATCTTAAAACATATTTGTTAATGTAAGCTCATAATCCTCTGCATACTTCCTAAATTAGATTCTAAAAATATGCTTCGAAACATACACTGCCTGTTATCAAATTAAATATGATTATAAATAAAAAAACATTATGTTTGATAATAAGAAAACTTTGGGGTAAATAATATATGATATTAAACAATACTTCTTTGATTAATTAAAAGAATGCTGTTAATGTTACTGGAGTTATCAGTTGAATAAGTCATAAATTAAATGCATTTTAAATTATATTAGTTAGCAATTATTAAAAATACTTAAATTATTAAATAGAAAAATTTCTGATTTTTAATCCATAAGAGTGTTAAAAATTAGTAATTAAAAATTTAATTAAAGATCTCATGCTTTCCTGAATGGCAGAGTTCTGAGAACTGGACTATTTGAAAAGCCTCGTGGAAGACATATTAAAGTTCTCATGGTTATAGCAAAATTGTAGTTTTTACCCATTTGCGTGACACCATGACAGCGAGGCAAATAACGCAGTAATACGCATGTTTGGAAGAACTGCACTAAAAAAACATATCTAACGTTAATAATATTTCCACAAATCCTTCGTCCTGGCAAATGGACTTAAAAATTCTAGACACTTCTCTGAACATCATTACATCATTGTTTTAATAAAATAATGAATCAGATAAAAGTATCATTATAGAACTCAGCAAAAAGGATGCGCTGCATGAATGTTTTATGGTGTTCTACTTCTTCAAAGAAATACGTGTTAGAAGCCTGTAAAAATCTTTTCTGAAACCATTTTTCTTCACTAATTATTGCAAAGTATTATCATGTACTTTTCAAAATAATCACGTATCAACATGTTGACGATTATTCAATATGAAAGCTTTCTACATATCCTGTTTTCTCTCCTCAAAAGATCCTTCGTTTCCAAGAATTTGCAATTACACAAATATTAAACTTTTGAATTAGCCAGTGATAATAATTAATTTAGTAAGCATTTATCTTGGAGTTATCTAGCCAAAAGCGAAAATTTTCTGATAACCCCCAAGTGATTTGTAATTCTCCGATTACCTCCATGTCCACAGTTAAAAAAACGATGTTACATCCCAAAAACTTAAATCTTTTAATTGGTGAAATAGTCCATGAATATGTTCTAATATGCAGTTATAAGGTATTTCCTCCCCGCTTTTTTGCATACATTCGTAGTGTAACTGGAAGCACGTCCAGTGCCTTATCGGAAGTCCGGAGTTCGAATCCAGATGAGGCTGACAGAACCAGTTCCTGACATCGAACAATTCTAAGAATGCCTCTACAACATTCCTCCGAAGTGAAAGGTGGTGGGCAATTATTCATCATCACTAAGATTTGGTGATTCGGGTTCCCGCATCGACATTCGTACTTTAAAATGAAGTATAAAGGGTGATTTGGGGCATTCCACATTCCGTCAGACTAAACGACACCCTGTGTCCAATCCAACTGCCGAACCATACCCAGGGGTTCAACCCCCTGGTTTAGGGTAACCTTTATTGTAAATAAATCTTCTACAGAAGCATTCTTTTCATTACGCACATAAGTTTTCCATATTTTGCATTAATCAATTAATCGATTGATGACTCTAAGTACTTTGTATATTTATAGATGCATTAATGGTGTAAATATTCTTTTTGCTTTTAATACTGCATAATTTCGTTTGATATATAATGCTACTGATTTAATATTTGGATAATTTCCAAAAGAACTCGTTTGATGTAAGAATAAAGGCATCCTACATCCGTATAGACATTACTAAGACACGGATTAATTGACATTTGCGTTTCAACAGTGAATAAGTTCTTGTAATAGAGTTTTATGTCTTTTTACTAGAAAGAAAGACTTTCTGTATCATTTTCTTTCTGCCGAGCATTCATTCAGATACACTGACTATAAGGAACAGAGTTATGCTTTTCAGTCAGTGATATCTTTTGTTATAGCTGAATAGGACGTATATAAAGTAATTATATATAACACAGCATTTGGAAAAAAAACTGGAAGCTATCCAGCAACGGTACATTCGTTGATTCCTTTCCATAGTACAAAAATATTTACATGAAGCTTGGTTATTAATTAAAAGTTAGCTTGCTTTAGCTTTTTTAAGCATAAAAATTTCTTTGGTTTACACAGTACACTTGGCTAACTGCTTCTGTTATCTTGTTACCTGTACTGTATCTTTTGTAGAGTTATCATTCAAACAAATAATTAAGTATTAAATCAATATTCTAAATGTAGCTTTCAGTTTGAAATACAGTATACATTTACTCTGAAAAGTTTTTCAGCTTCAAATCTGTAAAATTTCTGCAACTTGCAGTTTAGCAGCAGTAAAAGAAACATTATGTAACTGCAGTAATAAGACACTTAAACGTTGCGAGAGATGCTTATATTTATTTTCCCTTTAACTAATCTCTTAACTTAATTTAAAGCATGTTTAGTTCTTATGCAGTAACTGTTATGCAGTAATTTTCGGGGCTGGGAACTTTTCAGTATTCATACCCTTATATTTTGGTTGGCGATGATTTGCAAAATGAAAACCCGAATATCAGAATTATAGCTGTATTCTATTGACTGGACATTTAAATTTGATTCATATTTGTCATATTTTCAGTTTCATATTTAAGCGTTTAAGGTTTCTCAAGTAATAAAATCAGAAGTTAAATTGATGTTTGTAACAAAACCCTCGCATATAGAAAGAGCCACGTAATGAACAAACATACGTTCCACTGCTAGAAGGATACCAAAATGAACTCTTCACTCATTAAGTAGAAACATTATGAAGCCTCGAGCGATGTTTCATCCGGGGAACAGGAAGAGGAGAATAAAAGAAAATCCCCCTTGTCTGAATCAGAGCAAGTCCACGAAATTCATCATGGCAAGGAATGAAGATTGTGCGTGCCGCTAGCAAAAGCCTTGCGCACCATACATACGACTTTGCTCAGTTCCGCCCCTAAATTTAAAGACGGACACCTCGGGGAGACGGGTCCAAGGGTCTCCCTCTCCATCTTCTTCTGCCACCAACCTGCGAGAGGACATTCGGCTCACCGCATACTTTGAGTGCCTCTATGCGGCACAGACACAGTCATTTACAAACATCCAAGCTTTCTCCGTCATTCGGACTCGGGCCCTACAGAATCACTAAACTCTATCTCGTTTGGGCGGCAGAATAAAAGAAATTAATGGTTACTTTAACTTCCAAAGATCTTCTGAAGGAATTTGTAGAGATCCAGGCAAAGAAGTAAAGCCTTAGTCAAGCTGTGGTAAAACTTTACTCAAGCTGAGACAGATTTATTCAACAATAATATCATTTTCTAAATCAGAACCATTCTGAAGAAACTGGAGTAGCAAACCATTTTAGGCAACTTATTGAAACACAGCTTTCTCAGAAACCAAAGGCAAAGGTACAAGACATCTAGAACAGCTGAGTTTTCTGGAGACATCATATTCAACTATTTGAATTTGTTTACATGCATAATGCACATAAATATTTTATAATGAATAAATTATTAATTTCTTAGCACTTTTAACATTGGTGTTATTTTAAAAACTGAACAATCATTTTTACTATGTTTCTTATTTTATATAGGACTTAAGAATGCATTAAATTTTCTCTTTTGCAAGCTACTAGAGAAAGCGTTCCGCATGGTACATAATTCAGCTGTTCTTTTTGCTTGCAGTAAAACTATGCAATGAAGTTACACACCACTCATGAAATCATACTGTGAAAATGTAATGCTGGTAAAGATTAAAATTAAAAGATTAAAATTAAGATTAAAAGAGCAGAAAGAGGCGGATCATACTAATGACCTGGAGGACTCATTACTTGCTGTTCGTCCCCGAAGTGTTATACTTGATTGCAACTGGAAGCATCACTGACTGGTAGATTATTGTCAACGATACCATTGAAATGACTGGTAGATTACTGTGAACGATACCATTGAAATAACTGGTAAACGTTAGTATGTAGATATCCAAATTTGCTCTAAACCAGTCGAATTTTGGGTATTGAATGAAATGTACAAATTATGCTTCCAAACAAAAAAATGTAGCTGTCTGCGTCTTGGCCATCAATGCTTCTTAACTTTTGTAGACTAGAAAAACAATTGAGCATTTCAAAATTTCAATCTGAATTTAGATGTTTAAGTTTTTAAACTTTGTTTTTATTTAATTATTATTTAATTTTTTTCCTTTGCAAAGTTATTGTGTTTTTATTCATTTATTTACTTATTGTTATTACTTACTTATTTATGTTTCGTGGTATATTTTGTGAAACACGAAGCATGTGGGAGGAGTATTTAAAGAAGGATCGTTAAAACCGTACGTAGCATTCTGTGTGCTACATTCATTCGCACTCATCGGTACTCCTGTGGTGCTTTTATTTATTCATTTATTTTTGTGAAATCCAAAAGCAAACAATTGAAATGAATAACCACCAACATTGAGTGATGGAATGAGGTAACGTCCACGTGATCTGCATCTTACAGGAACAACTGAATCGTCAGACGTAAAAAGGGGCTATGTAACAAAAGTCAAACTTTACAGGAACAACAAAAACTACACCATTCCCAAAAGAATGTCAGAAGTCAAAAACAAAATATTATGTGGTTTATAAAAGTAGGATCGTTATAATCCAACTTCATTTAAACGATTTCATGAGCTCCCCACAAAAGTTTAAAAAAATTATACTGTAAGGATCTTAAGTTTTACTAACGTTTATTTTATTTTAAATCTTTACTATCACTTCTTATTTTCTACTTCCGGCCAGAATTATAAGCGTGAAGGTTTTTATGCAAAGTTTGTCTGGCGAACGCCAAGTACTTAAGTTGTGGCTTTTTGCCAAGCAAGAAAGAGAGGAAGCAGTGAGTTCGAAGCAGGCCGCTTACCTTAGAAGTTACGCAGTTGCTATTTGCCTTCCAGGCCAGAGGTTTTAATCCTCTTGATAAATTAAACGTATTGTAGTGTTCACAGTCTCTGTGCTACATATGCTTCCTGTTATTATAAGGCCAATCTTCCACGTGTATTATTCTAATGTTAAATTAGAGTTTAGTTTTATTTTTATACTTTTTTACGTTAGACCCCGAGTGGAGGGTCAGTGTATTCCGAAGTACGGAAGTTATTGTATATAGAGAAAAATAAAGGGTTTTGTATACCCTTCGTCTGTATCCTGTCTACTTACTACAATTAGTGAACATAGCTTTAGTAAGCTCTCTGTTCCTAGTCAGGTCCTTGTATGTTCCCGAAGAAGGTTAGTAGGAACATTGAACCTGATAGTGGCGCCCAACGAAGAAGAATAACCATGGCCGAGTTTCAAGAAGAACCTGTGCTGCCTGCAGAAACGGCTCAGAATCCAGAAATGCCAGATGCCGCCCTGGAAGGATTCGGTTACATCGTCCAGACCATGCGCGCTTCGATGAAACCAGAAGCAACGTTTAATGGAAACTCACCGGTAACCAGTTTTTTGGAAAAATTGGATGACCACTTCATGCTCTACCCCGTGCACGAGATTCAAAAAGTTACCTTAGCTACCAGCGCTTTGAGGGGCCAAGCGCTTAACTGGTTCAAATGTATCGGCAGAAGTCTCTTGGGTCAAGCAGGAAGTCCCACCTATACTTACGAAAATTTCAAGACTGCCCTACTAAAAGCCATCCCTGTTGTAAGGGATCGTGCGAAATTAGAAACGGAACTTTTTAGTATATATCAACAAAGAATCGAAAACCTCTCGAGCTTTATTTTAAGAAAAATTCACGTTTTCAAGCTCTTGTATGGAAACCGTCCGGATCCTGAAATAATTCAAGTGATTTTGCCGAGGTTACTACCCCAAGTGCAAGACTTTATTGAATTAAGAAATCCGACTACACTGGAAAAGTTATTTGAGCTATCAATCCAGTTTGAAAGTAGAAGAACGGCGGACGTCGAAAGAAGACGCCAATATCAACAGCGAAACCAATTTGGTACGCCAAGACTACAGCAAACTCAAGCATACGGCTACGGAGAAAAAGCGAATCAGTGGGCAAGGAAACCCGAGCATTCAAAAACAGCCGGCGAACGTCGACAGTTCAATAGCAACCCAGGAAAAAAGTCTCAAGGCCAAGGGAAAAAGAAGGAAAGCACGGAAAGGAAAAATAATTTAAACTAAAACGGATTTCTGCTCACGAGAGGGTGCGGAAATCCGAAGGCCACAAAAACCCCTCTTCCTACAAGTTAAATACAGTAATGGTGAAAAATTTGACTCTTCCGAAGATTGGTGGTGTGGTGGTGTATTTAATTATGACAAAGCACACGAGTGCTATCTGCCTAAAGGGAGGGATGCCTTTCGTGGAGGACTTTCTAAGGGAAACTGGCTCGTATACACGTTACACATGGGGAAAACCACGAAAACGCCCATGCAGCCAGCCTATTTCGCGGGATTCGAACCTCAGACCGAACTACCAGTGTTCAGCGTCTTTACCGCTCGGCCGCTGGTGGGCTCTTCCGAAGATTGAAGTCTTGGTGAATAATATCCACCGCACTCCTGGATACCGGCGCGCAGTGTTCCTGTGTGGCAGAAGTCTTTTTTAGAAAGTATTTTCGCAAATACCGCATATATAATGCGGATAATACGACAGTATTAGCGGCGCAAGGAGAACAATGTAAGTGCGTAGGTAAAGTACCTTTGTATATCCGTATCAAGGACGAACAAGTAAAGGTGATGTTTTTTATACTAAAGAATCTGCAAACACATTTGATCTTAGGAATAGACTTTCTTTCAGGCGCACAAGCTACACTGGATTTTAATGAAGCGTTCCTTAAGCTGACAATAAAACCAGTGCGTGTAGAAAGGGTTGAACCGCCAAGGTTAAATCTTGACCACCTGCCTAATGACGAGCAAGATAGAATCCGACAAGTGGTAAGTGAATTTGCTTCGTTATTTAGTGATATTCCAGGATTTACTCAGGTTACTAACCATAGTATTGACACCGGAGTTGCATTGCCAGTTCGTCAAAAACCATACCGGTATGATAAGAATAAGGAAAAAATTATAGAATGGCATATTACCGATATGCTACGTAAAAAGATCATAACGCCCATCTCAAGTAGTTATGCTAGCCCGGTGGTTTTATGTAAGAAAAATAATGATTATGCTTTGGAGCATCCAAAAAGGTGGAGATTCGCTATTGATTACCGTAAATTAAATTCCATAACGAAATATCCGGTATATCCGTTGCCGATCATAGAAGAAATTTTAAGGAACATAAAATCAACCAAATTTATGACGACTTTAGACTTAACGACTGGTTATTTTCAAATAGGGGTGAGGCCTGAGGACGTGCCTAAGACTGCTTTTATAACCAAGTCTGGCACTTATGCATTTTTGCGTATGCCGTTTGGCCTTTCAGGGTCCCCAGCAACATTTCAGCGATGCATGGACATTGTGTTAAGACCTGTTCTTGGAAAGTCCACATTTATCTATTTAGACGATATCATTATTACTAGTGATAATCTAGACCAACATGTACAGGATTTAAGACAGGTGTTTTCTTTATTAAATGAGGCCGGTCTAAAAGTTAATGTCGAAAAGTGCAAATTTGCAGCCCCTGAATTAAAATATTTAGGTTACAAAATATCTCAAAAAGGTATCGAGACAGATGAATCAAAAATAATCCTTGTACAAAAGTATCCGACTCCAAACACGGCAAAGAAGCTCTCTTCTTTTCTAGGACTTTGTTCATATTATAGGTCCTTTATAAAAGATTTTGCGGCTATCGCTGAGCCATTGTTAAAATTAAAAAGGAAAAAGGCAAGATTCTCGTGGACGGCCGAAGCCAATAGTGCTTTCGAAAAATTAAAACAAGCATTAACGCAAGCCCCTGTGTTAAAATTTCCTGAAAAGGATGAAAATTTAGAAATTTCAGCGGATACTTCGGATTATGCGGTAGGAGCGGTACTTTCGCAAAATCAGCAGCCCGTGGCATTTTTTAGCCGAACTTTAAATCAAACACAAAGAAACTATTCCGCGACCGAGAGAGAGGCACTTGCAGTTCTGTTAGCAGTGCAAAAGTTCCGAGTCTATTTTGGAAAGGCGCCGATAACAGTATACTCTGATCATGCGGCGGTAACTAGATTGTACTCAGGGAAAAATTTATCCCCAAGGTTAATAAGATGGGCACTCAAGCTGCAAGAATATAATCTGGTAATCAAGCATACCCCCGGAAAGGAAAATATCGTAGCAGATGCCCTATCACGAATTAAATTAGACGAACAGGGTAATACCGTAAAAGTTGCAATGCTTACAGCGTGTACAATAAATTCCCGAGAAACTGTAATAACAGAACTGGGTAAGAATCCTGAGTTTGGAAGTATTTATGAGTATTTGAAGGATCCTGAAAATTTTAGCCACCAAGATATTGTGGCGATAAGAAATAGGGCGGCCCATTACGAACTAATAGATGGTCTATTATTCTACACAAAAACTACGAATTCCAACAACGAATTTCGACCTGTTATCCCAGCTAGTCTTAGATTAAATATCCTGCAGGAGCTCCATGACAGCCCTTTAGCTTCTCATGCTGGTATTCGAAAAACTATCCAACGCGTACGCGAGGCAGTCTACTTTCCTGAACTGCAAAAGTTAACAAGGGCGTATGTCCTGCCCAACATGTCAAGCCGTTAATTATATTAATTTCCTCCCGGCCGGGTTTCTAAATAGTATTAAATCCGAATTTCCAAATGAAATAATTGGCATCGATTATTGGGCCCTTTCCCAAAAAGTCAGTTAAATAAAAGTCGCTATCTCCTTGTTATGGTTGATCATTTTAGTAAATGGACCGAAATTGTTCCCTTAAAACGAGCCTCCGCGAAATTAGTTACTGATTCTATTTTAAATAAATATATTTTAAAATACGGGGCGCCCCTAAAAGTTATATCGGATAATGGTCCTCAATTTGTAAGTAATATATTTGAAGACATGTGCCAAAAACTGGGCATACGTCATTTAAAAATGGTCCCGTATCGGCCGCAATCAAATATAGCGGAACGGGTCAACAGAAATATAGTGAAAATTATCCGTAGTTATGTTAAAAATTTTCATAAAAGCTGGGATAACTATGTCAATGAATTTGCTTTCGCCCTTAGGACCGCAAAACATGATACTACGGGCAAAACTCCTGCTGAGTTATTTCTAGGCAGAAAGATTATAACGCCGTTAGATAAATTATTTTATGTGCAACAAAGAGCCCCAGAATTTAAAATGGGTGATATAGAAAAACTAATAAAAGAAGCAAAAAAGAATACGGAAGTAGCACAAAGAAAACAGAAGCTCTATTATGATTTGAAACGACGGGGAGTAACTTATAAAGTAGGGGATGAAGTTTTAAAAATTAAGCATTCACTTTCTTCAGCACCAGAAGATAAAACTGCCAAATTTTTTCCACGATTTGAAGGACCATATGTTATAGAAAAAATAATTCACGCTGTTGTAGTGTTAAAAACCAGAAATGGTGAAACCGTTTCCGCAAACATTGATCAAATCAAGCCCTACTTCGATCGTAATAAAATGCAAATCTTTTCAGATCTTTTGCAGGATCCGGCACGGCAAACACCGCAGGTACAAGTTCCAGAGGTGCAAAAACGACAAGTACAAGGGCAAGCCAATGAGAGACAGAAGCAAGTGAAAAGAAAATTGCCCCGCGGAAAAATGGAAGGTAACAAGAAAAAGAAGCCGTTCCACCGTCCAGAAAACAGAGTTCACGAACACCCCCAGAATGAAGAAGGGAGAAGGACGACGTATGTGAAGAGGACCACGAGAAATGACGGCAACTATAACCCGGCTTTAAAACGGAAGATCTACTCATCCGACAGAACTCTCCGCAGCAAAAGTCGCCGAACTGCGGAAGGGCCATCAGCGGCGGAGGAAAAAGTACAAGAAAAATTTGAACGGCCAACAACGAGGTCCAAGCAGGATCACGACAGAAGTTTCCCGGTTCCGCCAAGACCAGCTGCCATCAAACGGCAAAGACCACAAGCAGAGGAGAAAAGGAAAGTATTCAAGGGTGGTCGTACTGGTGAAAAAAGGAAGCTTCCAGAGGAAAGCACTGAAGGGCGAGCCCGTACAAGAAGGAGGATAAACCAAGCTACTATCTGCGGTACCTTTAAAGACTGGGCCCAGAAAAGGATGTCCGAATATTACAAAGATAAGTAAAATTTTATGTTACTTTGCAAACTTAAGTTAATCTTTCATTCTTACTGCAAGTGGCAGATTTCAAGAAGTTTTACCTCATGCGAGGTCTACCTTTATCGCCAAAAGGGCGAGAAATGAGTTGTGACCGATTTTCGTATTATGTTTTTCAATTACTCGTGCGTAAAACTAAAGTTGATGTAGAATAGCGTTGAGTAAAGACTTAAATATTGTAAAAAGTTATTGTATAAATTTTATTTAAAACATTCTAGCAAGAAAGAAGTTTTAGTCTGAAAGACTTTTTGAAATGTAGTATTATTTCAATGTAGAAAGAATTGGCACTTGCTTTGAAAAGAATAGAAGTTAACAATGTACTACTAATGTATGTTTTCAAATGTGTAAAATTAACGGCATGTTGATATGTTCTTAGATACATGTGAACTGTTATTTTAAATGTTAAGAAATACCGTGATATGGTAAAAGTGAAAGTAATGTTAAAAATTTGTTATTCGTGTGACTGTAAAGATTAAATCATGGCGAATATGTGGTAAAGATTGAATGATGTAGTTAGGCTCTCTGACGCTACACTTTAGAGTTAGCCACTTTTAGAATAGTACCTCAGGGTTTAAAGTTGAAAGTAGGGTGTGTTAAGAGGTCTCGTTATGTTGAATTTTTAACACGTTAGTGTTTTGATTGTAGGAGGAAGTGTGGCACACGTAGACAGAAACACATTCGTGTTTGGTGTTTTTTTTTACAACACATGTCAGAGAGCACGGGGAGAGATAATTAAAATAGTCATGAATGAAATAAGAATGTTAAGAGAAGTATATTCTATATGTTATTTGCAATGTCATTGTGTAACATTTCATTAAACTAGTTTTCCTTCCAGATCTCTGGAAGGAACCAGAATTGAATAAAGCTCCTGTTTAGATGCAGTACAGATGAAAAAAAGATTGTTGTATATCCTGGGAGCTGCTATTGTAACAAATTTCTTTCTTTTAAATTTTCTAGTTTCTAGAGAAGTTATGTTGTAAAAGATTGGCCTCGCGTTAGTTTCTAGAGCTAAAAGTTTTCAACAAGGTCGTTTTAGACCTCAGTTTCAAACTAATTAACTCTGGCGGGAAGTATGTAAGGATCTTAAGTTTTACTAACGTTTATTTTATTTTAAATCTTTACTATCACTTCTTATTTTCTACTTCCGGCCAGAATTATAAGCGTGAAGGTTTTTATGCAAAGTTTGTCTGGCGAACGCCAAGTACTTAAGTTGTGGCTTTTTGCCAAGCAAGAAAGAGAGGAAGCAGTGAGTTCGAAGCAGGCCGCTTACCTTAGAAGTTACGCAGTTGCTATTTGCCTTCCAGGCCAGAGGTTTTAATCCTCTTGATAAATTAAACGTATTGTAGTGTTCACAGTCTCTGTGCTACATACGCTTCCTGTTATTATAAGGCCAATCTTCCACGTGTATTATTCTAATGTTAAATTAGAGTTTAGTTTTATTTTTATACTTTTTTACGTTAGACCCCGAGTGGAGGGTCAGTGTATTCCGAAGTACGGAAGTTATTGTATATAGAGAAAAATAAAGGGTTTTGTATACCCTTCGTCTGTATCCTGTCTACTTACTACAATTAGTGAACATAGCTTTAGTAAGCTCTCTGTTCCTAGCCAGGTCCTTGTATGTTCCCGAAGAAGGTTAGAAGGAACATTGAACCTGATAATACATATCCCCTTTTCACAACTTGCGTCATTGTTTACCCCAGATTGGGCACAAAAAAGAAAAAAAGCAGTCATTATTACGAAACGTTTGCTGCTATTTGTAAAAATAAATGTTACGGTAAAATAATACAATTTTAGAAAGTCATTGTGAATAAAATTAGGTACAATTTATCTATTGTAAAAAACTAAAATAATAAATAATAGAATTAAAATTGAAATTGCATTTTATCTGATAAATAAGACTGAAAATATTAAGAACTTGTTAAAAATGTAATAATAAACAAAAATTAGAAAATGACCCAAAATGTTCCCCGAAATAATAAAATCTTAATCGTCTCAGTCACCGTTCTCCTACAATACATGTTGTGAAACACTGCGTAATGTCATTGTAAAACTCTATATGCTTCGCCGGTATGTACTGAATGCACGTTTGAGCACTCACCATCTTCCTTTCGTTAATCGAATTCTTTCCTTTACTAAATGATTTTGATTCGGCAGAGTCATGGGAGTGCTGCAGGGTGTTTTTAGCATATACGTGTCTTGTCTCAAACCGCGTATGAAATAGGAGATCCCTTTACCTTAAGTGGCTGACAGATAATAAAATGTCGCATTGACGATAGCTTGAAGGTAACTTTATTTTCTTTTCTGATATGCCTGCTGTAACTTTCATCTGACACACATGACGTTTAATAGAAAGTAGACTCTCACTTTTTGACTTCTTCGTTTGACCTGTGCTTTACTCGTATTAAGCTGAACCTTCTTCTTTTGCTTGACTTCTCCATCATTTTCTCACACTCTTCTGACTTGTAGATCTGATCAGTACTTCTGATGATGTTCTTGATTGCTGATGATTGTTTTAGAATCTTGATCGCATGGGAGAAACGTGTGACCCCTGTTAGGAAAATAAATAAATTTTATCGAACATTTTCAGTTCTTAACAGAGTATGGCTGTCGTTGCACATTCTTAATAGAGTATGGCTGTCGTATCGCATTCTTAATAGAGTACGGTTCTTGTTCTCATATGCACAGCCATCAGAAAAAATAATCTGTACTATCAATACTTACAAACATCATTGCGATACTCCTTACTAAATATATGTTACTATTATGACTGAAAACATTAAATTTCTCATGAATATAAAAAATGCATATTATGGAAATTCTGTAGAAGCTTGGATCTTATACCGATTAACTTTTGGAGAAAGGCCTTTCAACTACGGTTGTATCGATACCCAAAATCTATAGAGAATAGACCAGGTCTATACACGCTACATATGGCTGCGAAAGGAAATGCATCCCAAAGCGGTCTTCATTTGAAATGCGTAAATTAGTGATTTTTCTCAAAAGGGAAAAATATCCCCCCCCTAATGGCATAGTTACTACATCAAGCGCAGAAATAGTCTTACCTTTGACATGGGTTCTGTGACTGTTTCCAGGTACAGAAAAGAGATCTTAACGCCTTAACATTGGTGCAGTTTACCATTTTTATCGACGACTACATTTGTTCATATGGGGGATGATTTTCTGGAAAGTAAGGATATTAACCAGACGGATTGGATAGCCAAATCCCCAAATCTAAACATACACAGAACATGGCTAAAACACTTTGGGAGAATAATTGCAACTCATCGTTTCCCTACCAAACCCCTTCAGCAGCTGAAAATAGTGTTGTTACAGAAATGGTACCGATTGCCACAGAAACTCGTAAATTGCCTCATTTCCAATATAAAGTTGCATTGCGAGAGCTGTATAACTGTTAGAGAGGATCCCCTAATAGCCCATCATTTTTTTGATCTTGCAAACTCTGTTTCAAATCTCATCGCATTGATGATTCTTACGCGCGATCATGTGTGTGTATCATGTGTATCATGACTATTGTATAGTGCAGGGTTTTGCATTATATCAATCTATCCATATCAAATGTCATTAAAATCTGTTCATCACTTCTCGAAATAATCGAACAAAGGGGAAAATTTTCTTACGTTTCTACATTTTGATCGTATTTTTGTCTCTAAACTTCATGTTTTGTACACATACTTTCGTAAGTATAAAACTGCGAATACGTTACTTTACATATTCGAGAAGTTAAAAGAAACAAAATCGGTTAGAATAGCTTATGCTTCAGTAGATTGTTTTGGATAGGATTTCTAAATGCAATGTTATCACTTCTTCCTGGCCAAACAAAGGGAGACTCATGACCTGTTATGTACTTCTGCAAGGTGATGGCGATGGGTTGAAACTCACCATTGTCATCATATGAGACCATGTGAAGCCGACAGTGAAATAAGAGTAGCCGAACACTATCAAGGAAATCACTGTGCACATTCAGTTTAATTTCGATAACATTCGAAAGACACCAGGCATTTTTGAATCAGCTAGTCCGTAATTCAACAATGCAACTGATGATAATAATTGTATTAATATACGGTTCGCAAATTAAAAACTTAGTATGAGATACATAATGCGGAACACTGAAGGCCCGAGATTTTATCACGATGTTCCTTCTTTCATATGCCTAAATTTGGCGTTTCAGGACTTTAAATTCTCATATCTCCTGAACTAAAAGATGTAATACAATCACTCCAACCGCATTTTATTTCTTTTAACCTTCCGAATATGCCATATAACGTTGTCAAGCTGTTTCTCGGACACCTTGTATAACCAGTAAGGAATGAACAAGGACAAATGTCAGAGCAACCAAGAAGTGCTTACTGTTAGAAAAATATACCTTACATCTGTGGTTTAAACTAAGACTACCTCGAGCGATACCCGAGGTTTTGCTTTATTGAAAATACGAGCTGATCAAAAGTACAGTTTTGTTCCAGTCTATACTGGAGAACGTAACAACTGTTCCGGTTCGATTAGAAACTTTTCTCTGCCAACAATATCACTCAGTTATAGAACATTTAAAAATGGGTATAGCTGAGGAAATTGATCAAAGTTCTGAAGAAACAGGAAGAATTTATTACATGCCTTACTAGCCAGTTATTCGACATGGCAAACCCGTGAGAGTTGTGTTTGATGATTCCAGCCATTCGAAAAACGAATATTCTTTAAACTATTGTCTTTATTACGGTCCTAATTTAAATCCACTGTTGTTAGAGATATTAATACAATTTCGTACAAATAACATAGGATTTACTTCCGACGTCGAACAAGCCTTTCTCCAGATTTCTCTGTCACCTGAAGATAGGGATGCTGTAAGATTTTTGTGGGCAAATAACTATACAGATAAGGATGGGAAACCTAACATGAAAATACTTAGGAGGACTCACGTTTTGCTCACATACGGTCCATTTTTGATTGCAGCTACTATCAAACACCACATAGATACCTTTAAAGAAACAAATGAGAAAGCAGTTAAACTATTGAACGAATGTTTATACGTAGACGATTTAATAGGTGGGGATTAAGACGGAAACGAAGCTAAACTCATATATGAAGATCTTAGATATATATTGAAGGCTGCTGGTTTCAACATGAGAAAATGGAAAACAAATTGTGCGAATCTGCAGGAATTTTGTGACAAATACGAAAATGAAATCCAGAAAGTTCTGGAACAAAAGCTATTGGGATATAAATGGAATTACAAGGAAGGGCTTTTGAAAGTTTCACAAAACCTAACTAGTCAATCTCAAAGGGAAAAAAGCTAATGACAAAAAGAGAAGTTCTTAAAACCATAGGAAGGCTTTACGATCTCATTGGATAAGTCCATTCACTATTAGTGCAAAAATACTAATGCAGGAAATTTGGCAACTTGGGGTAGATTGGGATGATCCGTTGCCATTGGACTTTGAAAACAGAATAAAGAAATGGTCTAATGAACAGTCAGCGATTCAAAATGTAAACATTCCCCGACATTACTTCCGAAAGACTAGAAAGTTTGAATTGAGAGATATTCAGTTGTATTGCTTTACCGACGCAAGTCAGAAGGCATATGGAGCTGTAATATACCTGCGATACGTCACGAAGGACAGTAAAATAGGAAGTAATTTTGTCATTTCCAAAACCAGAGTAGGTCCACTGAAGAAGCTATCCTTTCCAACACTAGAGCTGATGGGAGCACTTATCGGAGCAAGATTAGCCTTAAATGTGAAAGAACAGTTAGAGAAAAAGCTCCAGATGAATGTATAATTTTGGTCAGACTCTTCTGCGACGTTACATTGGATAAAGGACGATTTAAATAAATGGAAGCCTTTCATTCAACATCGAATAATGGAAATACGAGAGAAAACATCCCCTGAGTTCCGGAATTATTGCCCTGGTAATGAAAATCCAACGGATATGTTGACCAGAGGAACGAAGACAAATTCCACGAAAGGAATAACGTTATCTGAACTACGAAATAGTGACATGTGGTGGCTATTACAGAGCATCGATTCGTGGCCTAAAATTGCAGAATCAGTAAACAATTTCAAAGATAATGAAGAGCTGGAACCTCGAAAGGGAGCTGTGGTGAACTTAACAGTCACAGGTGGAAATTCCGTTGAGAACTAATACATTGTAGAGTTCCTCACTTTGCTAAATTATAGTTGAACGTGAAGAATCTTAAGAACTGATAAGTGAATAATCTCTTGAGTTTGTGTGACAAGAAACAACAAGATGTAAGGGTAAATAAACCTCTATTATTCAAATAAGATTTGACAGAACTCCTTCTTGGAGTGTACAATAAAAGCCGACACTTGGGCTTGAACTTAAGATGCTAAGAAGTAACTAAAACTAATCTAAACTAAAGAGATGTAGCCGAAGCTATCAAGATTCTAACCGAGTTGGCACCTTAACGCTAATTGACTGCAAAGCTATCAAGAGCCTAAATGCGGCCGAGCGTAATAATAGCTTGCGAGAGAGTAGCCTGAAAAGGCGAACGCGTGCAGACAGAATACCTGGTAACTCTCTCACTAAGACCGAAGAACTTCGCGGTTAAATAACGCTTTTCCTCATTATGGATTCAGACGTGATTCTAAAACTACGTTCTGGCCGGAAGTAGTAAGTTGAAGTTAAGAATCGACAGGAAAGGAACTTAAAATTTAACTGTTAATAAAATTAATATAATCCTTAAAACATTAAAAGGTTATCGTTTAGCAAATTGATTAGAACTATTGCATGGTGTTTAAGGTTTGTGAACAACTGTAGAACCAATCCACCATTATGAAAAGAAAGTTTTTTGAGTGCTTCTGAATTACAGAATACAACAAAGGTGCTAGTCAAATGTGTACAACATTTTGAGTTTCAACCTGAAATTAAGTGCCTGCTGTCGAAACGATCAGTTCCAAGTAATAGTAAGGCTTTATCCTTAAATGTATTTCTTGATGAAATGAAATTTTACGAGTTTGTGAGAGATTGAGTCTCTCCAATCTTTCAGAAGATAAAAAACATCAACTTCTTTTACCCAAAAGACATCATTTCACTGAATTACTCATAGATTATTGTCCCAAAAATTTCTTCATTCGGGCGTTCAAACAACACTTTCTCTTACCTATTATACTAGATACCTTCTGGACAAGACAGAGTTAGACGCGTCATAAATAAATGCATGACTTGCTTTCGGACAAAGAACCAAACCATAAACCGAATGACGGGAAACTTACCTAGAGATAGAGTTGTAATAACTAGACCATTCGAAAAATTAGGACTGGACTTTGTAGGTCCAGTTATCACCAAGTCTAATTTGAAAAGATTCAGGGTTACTTTAAAACCATGCATCGTGATATTTATTTGCTTTAGTGCAAAGGCTATTCATTTAGAAGTAGTATCGGATTTGTTTACTGAAGCATTTCTAGCATGTCGTAGAAGATTTATTGCCAAACGATCCAAACGATCCATTTTTTGGAGTGATAACGCTACGCACTTCAAAGGAACGAAGAATGCTCTTGATAAACTCATTAGAATTTGTAGATAGGATCCCATTCAACTTTTTAGTTCCGAAGAAAGTAAACATAAAGATTTATTCCTCCTTCTTCCCCGCATTTTGGTGGATTATGGTAGGCTCATATAAAATCAATGAAGATAATTTTGACAAAGGTCGCAAAAACGACAATTTTAAACTTTGAAGAGCTGTATACATTAATTACACAAACAGAAGCTTGTTTGAACTCTTGACCTCTGTCACCTATTTCGGCTAATCCAACGTATCTTCAGCTTTTGACTCCAGGTCATTTCCTAAGAAGAGCTTCACTTTTGTCGATACAAGAACCGAATGATTTTGTAGATTCTTTGTCCTTGTCTTCTAGATAGACCTTAATTCCAAAACTTAGTGCTAATTTCTGGAACCGTTGGAGCGTGGAATATCTGAATCATTTGCAGACTCGTTTAAAATGGAATCAAGTGAAATCCAATCTCAAGGCAGGACAACTAGTCTTGTTAAAGGATAAAAACAAGACACCCATGACGTGGACACTAGCTCGCATCGAGGAGACCTTTCCTGGTTAAGATGGACTAGTACGTACGAGTCTAGTACTACCTACTAGTAGTGCAATACTAGACTCGTACGTACTAGTAGTAGACTAGTACGTAGTAGTAGACTAGTACGAGTCTAGTAATACCTATGACTAGTACGAGTCGTAGACTCGTGAGCAGCTCAAACGCTGCTCGTGAGATGTAACATTAGATTTGATTCTAAATTAGATTAATTTGTTTAGTATTTTAATAAATCCTTTTTAAAACTAGATTGAGCATTTTGATCATAGAATCATAACTGAACCACAACTTACAGAAATTTAGATGTGGCATTTAGATATGTCGCAGATGCACAGTTAGATGCGCAGGCAGCGGCATTCGTTGATTCGATTAGTGTACATTAGTGAGCACAACCACTAAAAGTGATCATTCTTAAATCTTTCAAGTAGAAAAGATAAATTCTTGTACTAAAAATATTCCACTCTAATTTCCCAAAATAACTCAGGAACTTATCTCTACTTGTCTTAAATTTATGTTTGGGACGAAATGAATAATTCCTTACACCTTCGTCGTATGTATCTCAACGCTTCCAAAAATTGCCTTCTCCTATAATAAACCACTCCAGTGAAGCACGCAATCCATTATTTCGTACGTTTATTTTACACAAATAATTCCACTTCCAGCCATAATGTCGAAAGTAAATGGTATATCGAACTTCTACATTTGACGGATAACATCTTAGTAATAGGCGAACTGTTTCCCTCGATGGGGCTATTTCCGATAAAGAACTGTCAGAACTGTCGTCGCTCTAGCCTTATCTACAATACCAGAACTTTTTCTGGTACACAGAAAATGCAGGAAGTTTCAGAAACATAGGAACAGTTTAAATCGATTGAAAAATGGGAGTTATTGCAAATAATTTGCAGTGTTATTCATGAAAAAGAAGTCCGATTCGCTTATTTCGTTGATGTTTTCCTGAAATTCTTACAATGATTGATTTAATAATATTTTCTTTCTCCTTTTAAATTCATGTCAGAACGTTTCTATTGTATTTTTTGGTATTCAATATAAAGCACTGCATCTGTCAGAAATAAGTCTTTTGCTACTTTTTTTTTCTTCAGACGTTACTGAAAACAGGGACACCATAATGGTGCTTTTCATTAATCCTTTCCTTAATTTTAACGGATAAAACCTTGTCAAATAGATTACAGAAATGCTCCAAACTCAATGATTAGTACTTAAAATTATTGCTTAGACACACGTATATGATAATGAGAATATTTTGTTCTTTGAAGAAGACGTCTGTGCAATAATTTTCTCTTCTTTACAAAGGAGTCAAGTGTAACAATTAAGTCTGTAGAGACATTAGGCATTTTGTGGAAGCAGGAAAAGTGAAAAACTTGCAACATCTTCACCAGGAATCGAAAGACGGACCTCTGGAATACCTGCCCAGTGTGTAGACCACCACCCACGAAGGCATGCGAAGAAGGTGGGAGAAATACCTTATAAGTCTTTTACAGTTGTTATACCTGCAATGAAGCTAAGATGTTTGTTTTTTGAAGGCAAGTCAAACATTTTCGAAGGCAAGTCAAACTTACATTTCATATTAACTGACCACACAGAAATTTCAATTTTCTATTCCTTTGCTATTCAAACTGCGCGCTTTTTGAATGGAAGAATAAACGGCAAAACGAAAGTTATTCCTTCCTTAACAGTAGTTTAAATATAAAAATAGGAGAATATGAGTTATGGAGAAGGGAAGATTTAGATCATATAATTCCTATGATTTTTGTCTCGAAATTTTCTGAGATAATCACTGATGGATTTATTCGGATTATGTAAGCATTAGTCTTTACAGCCCTCTCCATCTTGCAGTTACGTTTCATGTAAAAGTACCCATTCAAACAATTTTATTTTATCACAGCTCTTTGCGTAGAATTATTAAAACGTTTCTTTAAGTGCATTTTATACAAATTACTTATATATATTAAATTATATTACTTTATATATTACTTATATATATATAAATATAGTTCTTTTCTCAGAAGAGATTAACAGTTTGAGTTCAAGAAGAAAATTGTTTTAGTAGGTACTGTACTAATATCACACAACCGGCTTACTAGCGAGCAGGTGCTCAAACGGCGAAACACTAGTGTTTGTTCTGAATGTATTCATGGTGGCGTTATAAACTGATTACATAAAGTTTTCCTTAAGTTCACTCATGTGACGTAAGTACGAGTCAGGTACGTATGTAAAAAAAGTTTCCGGCAATCACGTACAAAAAGGTTTTTAGCAATAAACTTGTCTTGGAGACAAATGATCTAGTTTGTTTCAGTTGCTTAAATTAAGCTTTGTTCTGTGTTTAGATGCTTGAATAAAGAAGGTCTTAATTCCCAAAAATAAAACAATGGTTGAACCATGTGTATGCTAATTAGTCTTCTTCCTATTCCACAATAAACGAAGGGACAAAATAATTTCATGCGTACTAAGGATCTGCAGACGATGATGTTCGTAACGGTAGACTATTGGAGGCACTGAAAATAGAAAATATTCTTGTTCAAAAGAAAATAAGTCCACATACACATACTACTTAAACTTAGCGAACTTTTACATGCTGTGATTATGGACAAAATGGCTCCGCTCGTGAACTTTATAAACTGCAATAAACCAATATATCTGAAATAACCCATGGACACCCACCTCTTTAGTATTATTATTACAATTCATTTTAACATTGTGTTGCCAGTACTAATTATAATTATCTCATTATGTTTATCTGTTTATTAATTATGTTTATCTCCTATTTTTGTTGCAACAAATCAGATGTTCAATTTATCTTGTGAATCTCAAATTGTATTCCGACTATTTTGTAATCTACTTTTGTCCTACATCATTATTTTTAATAAATACGGGAGGCGAGGCGTACTGTGGGATTGCACAATGTACCATAATAGGCAAACTCTAGACCTTTTGGAAAGCTTCAGTCTATGTAAATTCTTATAAAACTTGCAAACCCCCCTTTTTTTAAGAGTTAGTATGGGAAGGCATTACCAGTTGACCTATGGTACATCGCTGATGTCTCCCATTCTTTTACCTGTACCTGCTGAGAGACGATTAAGGTGATAGCAGCAAGACTAGATTTATTTAAAATAGCTATTGTGCATTTTCTGCATGAACATCTTCATATGAAAAAAGCTTTTGCGAGATGACTACCCAACTTCTTTTAGTAGTTCAGAAACAACAACGTTAAATTCCATTCAAAGCTAGAGATGTGATATTTCAGGAACATACAGTCAAAATTATCTCAACGTCATTATTATCCGTTCTGTAAAATAAAATGTAACTTTCGTGAAAAGAGATTTAATGAAAAGGAGTTTGCCTCGAAAAGAGCAATTAAGAAATGTTTCTAGGACAGACCTTTATGCTACTATTTTAGAGCACAGATTTATTAATTTAACGACTTGAAAAGTGCATGGAGCTACAAGAAGATAATATTGGCAAAACCTATTAACACATAATTGTTATTTCTCAATTTCTTTTAGAAATATATTAGATCAAAAACTTCTGGATCTACCTACTCGCCTCTAGAAAAGTCTTCCATAGCATAGGATATTTTGCTTATTTATATATTTCAATCCAGTTCAATTCTATCACGTGATCTTTAGAAATAACAGTAGTTCCGGTCCTAAGCCGTACAGTATACTAATTAAGTCGAAAGACCAATATAGGTAACAAAGAACATAGATAATTTGTGACAGATCTCGTGGTTTTATTTCGCTGTCAAGAAATATGTGCATATATCTATATTGTCTTTCGGAAGTAAACTGAGTATTGGAATTGCAGGTTCCATAGTTTAGGAGATGCGTACTAAAACTGTTAGGTTTCGCAGTTCTTTAAAGAGGTACGGAAGAGGCGAATTTAGTCTGTTCACGTATATCAGAGCTAAGTTTAAATGCTTGAAGGTTATCAAGATTTTTTGGTGACAGGGAAATTCCTACGTAAGTCACTCACCTTAAGATTTACAAGTGGCATTTAAGTCAATATTACTTTGAGAATTATTTGCAACATACGTAGACGGTAGTTGTCCTTCGAGATCATGGAAATAAGATCTCAGAGAGAAAGGAAACGAGATTCTGAGACATTTTGTCAGATAAAATTACATTTCCTCTAAGGAATTTTATTAGTTTATATTGGATTTCTTTTAACACAGATATAACTTATTATAAATTTTACAGTGCCAATCCTAGTTTCACTTTTTATCATTTTCTCTTTCGTATTATGAGCTGAATAATTTCAATATGCAAAGTGTATAGAATGTCTGGTGTATAAATTCATATTTTTCCAGAAAAGGGGCTCTAAACAAAAGATAAGGTAATAAATTTATATTTTCTCACTCCTTTCCGCATGCTTAATGGTGTAACGGTAGCACACTCGGAGGGTTTTTGAGAGAACCAGGTTCTAGGGACTGCTTATTTTTTATTCTCAAATCATCAAAATTCCTAATGACCCTACAGTGGCACCCGAACTAAAAGAGGTGGTTGATGATGATTCTTTACCACCAGAATTTGGCGACTGGGTTCCCAAATCTCCAGCCGCCATTTAAAAGGGGGAATAAATAAGGTATTTTCTCCCTCATTTCTGCATGCCTTCGTGGTGTAACGATCGCACATTCGAGGCGTTTTCGAGAGGACCAGGTTCGAGTCCCAGCGAGGGCATTGCTTATTTTTCATGATCTCCTGCTTCACCAAAATTCTTAATGACTCTACACATTTTAAAATAATTTCAAAGTATGATTGTCTTGATATTTTTGATTTCTTATTATAAGCCACAAGAAAATAGAACTTTGATAAGGTTCTTCGGATAGCAAGTACTAAGTATTTACTAAGGTTTCTCAATATATATAACGTAATTTTTGTTGGCTGACATCTGTAATACATATGCAGTAAACGCGCTTTTATAATTTACAGTTACAACTGAACTAACAACATTATCTTTTAGGCAGTTTATTTAAGCGATGTTATGGTTTATTTTAGCAAAATCTGTTTTAAGTTCAGTGTTTTAAGTTCTAAATTAAATTATTTAAAATTATAATACTTCCATCATTTTTTAAGCTTTGGCCTTTTTCTTTACTTGCCATACCTTTTGAAGATCTCTTAGGGATACATAATTTTTCTTTCGAGGTATTGAGATACAGACATTCTTACTAAATAGGGGGGAGGAATAAATCACTTGGACAAAAGCCATTTATTAAAGTCATAAAAGTTAACAACTGAAATAAAGCAAAACCGAATAGGTGAATAATTTTAAATTTTGGATTGGACAAAGAGATTTTGTTTAAATATGAAACTATTAAAGCTTAAATAAAATGGGATACATAATAATCTTTGATCTCATTTTTACACTGCATGTTTATTTTCGACATCATGAGAAAATGAATGTTCAAATATGTATTAAAAATGCTCAATGCAATAAAGAGTTTAACATAAGAGCAATTGTAACGAAAGAGCTACAGGATTTATTTATCAAACTAATTATAAAAGTTTAGAGTAAATCAGGTTTTGTTTTGAATACTTTTTATTCGCATTAGAATTATTATATCATGACTTATGGTAATTGAATTAACGAGAAAATGGTTTAATTCAAACATAAATTATTATTTCGTCATCAAAATGATACTGATTTTCATCAATTTTAAGTTTCTCTATATGCCTTATCTATAATCTTGTGTAGCCAAATCTGTTTTGCTACATATTAAACTAGAAAAATTACTGTTAGTTTTAAATCCAGTTTATGATTAACGTAACATTCATAAATTTAAGTAGATATCTTGAAGTATTTAAATAATAACTATTATTTTTTTGAAGTAACGTTCTTTTGCCTTAAAAATTGTATCACATTTCTACTAAAGTTCCTTTTCCTCCGTTTGGACCAAATATTAAATTAAAATCCTTCTGCAGAAAATTGCTTCTCTTATAACAATGTTAATTAAAAACCAGATCGATAAAATCAGTTAACAGTACGGGAATAACTTTCCAGGAAATTATCTTTCTTGAAATTAAAATTTAACTTAAATTCCATCGTCTCTGGTGATCGTGGTCTCTTTATCGGTTCGCAGTGCAAATCACGGCAAAGCATTCCGATCTACAATGATGGCGCGCGGGAATCTGTTCTTAATTACATGGTCGGTCCAGGCCCTGTTACGATGCGCTTTAATTTTCCTATCCTCTATAGTCGTCATTAGTTCGCCAAGGGAAACAAATTAACTTTCTCTTTCTATCAAGTATTCTACTGCTGTATCATAATATCCACTATCTATAATTAGAGCACTAGACATAATTAGGCAAACCGTTGTACTGCTTGAGTCGCGCGTTTCGGTGTTACGATAGCGCATCGACTTTTCTTGCTACTCAATACTTGACATTAAGGCTATTGCACTTTAAAAGGCAAGCGCCGAAGCAGCTTTAAGTGTACTTACATTACTCTGAAGATTTTGCCATAGAAAATTGCTTCTCAAATAAATGTTTAAGTTCCTATTTAGTTACTGTTCTTTAAGAATTGAAGTAGATCTTCAAATACTAAGAGCAATTCAATTTAACTTTTAAATCCCTCTCTGTTGTTATTATGTACCGCGGTAAACTATGTTTTATAGTCATTTACACATTTGTTTCCAAAGGAGCATAACATGAGAAAAAATGTAACACGAGCTATAATCAGATTTCAGCGAATGATGAGTCAGGTTACATCAGAACAGATCAGTTTTAGTCAAATGAAACCCATGGTCAAGATATAGGGATAAATTAATGAAGAATAAAATAATATGTTGTTATATTCTTACGTTAAACTAACCAGTTCTTGTGATTTTTATCTTTATTTTAACTTCTTCTTTACGTATTCCTTACCAGAATGCAAATTAGCTTGCAGTATATTTCGGCTTAGGTCTTTTAATTTAAAGAAAAAGAGCTCCTGGGACTCGCGAAACGTTGCTAGAGTTCTGCCTATTCTAAGTGAATGTAATTATACTGACTCTGCAGATCTCTTGCTGATTTTAACTCCCACACCAGTAACGTTAGGTTGAGCCAGTCTATAATTTACGTTATTATCTTTGTATAGTCTATAATTTACGTTATTATCTCTGTATAGTCTATAATTTGCGTTATTATCTCTGTATAGTCTATAATTTACGTTATTATCTCTGTATAGTCTATAATTTACGTTATTATCTCTGTCTTAGATGACTTATCAACGGTTAAATTTTATTTAACAGCCATCGTTTAATTTACGTCTCCAGAAGTAGTGGTTATTTCCAGCACAAAATCGTACCCCTTATGTTCAAAGTTTTGTTTAATTAAAAGATTTTTAAAAACTTTTTATGCTATTTTAGACATAGCGATAACTATCTACCTGTCTAGTAACATTTTGGGACAATTCCAGAGTTCCAGTAACAGACTAAATACAACCTTATAATGCGTTGAAAACGTGTTATGTCATGTATTAGACCTTGTGTAAGTTACTGTAAAGATTTGGAATTAAAACCAAAATTAATGCAACAGGAATACGGAAATTTAGTATGCGTTTTCACCGGATTATATTGAAGCAGCAGATCAGTGTATGATCAGAATTCCTGTACAATTGATAAGAATTTTTATAAGAAACAAATTAAACTATAAATTCCACAACGTGAATAGCTGTAGATATCAATAACATAGGACAAATATTTCAAACATTAGAGTATTTACTGATTACTCTATTTCACGTTATGTTAATACCTATTAAGAAATTGTAAAATACAAAAGAAAATCTACTGCTGATGTAAAGCAAACAAATGTAAGATTAAAATTAGGCAGAAAAGAAATCTTTCTTTGCCGAATATTTTGAATAAAGCTGGGAACTTAATGAAACTAAAATGCAAGATTCTGTGGAGCATCGCCCAGCTAGGAGTATGTTAAATCTTGGGAGGTAGGGTATGATTTATCTTCCAAAATTCTTCACTTTGATATTTTGGAAAACTAAAATCTGTTTTCTGAAATTCATCCATTAGTCAGGCTTAATTGACTTCAGTGATCGGATGTAGAAATTTTGCGATAGATTTATTAACCAAGCGTAAGAAAAAATGTAAACAACATAAGCAAATGATTAGAAGTTGATAAGATTAGTTCTATGTGTGAAGCCTCACTCTGCAATCTCTAAGCAAAGTCAGAAATTTTGGCAATTTAACAAATTATTGCCAATAATAATATTTTCAGTTCTGTTTGCGGTTATCAAATTGTAATAATGTGGCAGGAAAATGCTTATCTGCTCTATGTTGGACACTGGTGATGGCCTGATTAAAATTCATCACTGAACACCAAATCATATCTGTTACTATCAGGAAGGAAAGTCCTGATTCAAAATAAACTTAATTACACTACATGCTAAAGATTCGTCTAATTTTCACGTTAAGTAGTAAATTCTCCTATTCTTTGCTTCATTGGACACTTTGGGCGCTTTTTGTTATAGGTAAGAAGCTTCCAAAGTTCTAAAAATTGGAGTTTCATTCAGTTCTTAGTACTTATAGGTTATAAAGTCTCACTCTTTTAGGTAGCATACACTAAATCAAGTCTCTTGAAAGATATAAGCGGCTTATTGCTATGTCTAAAATGCACGCAAAAACTTAAGAAGACTGTAAAAGACCCTTTGATTAAAAACTCAGATAATTGAACAGAAGGTACTTCTTGTGCTCACAAAATCAGCCAGTATTTATGGCGTAACTCAAAGTAAGACATTCGAATTTAAACTAAATCTAAGTCTTAAATTAGTCAAAGCCTACGCAGAAACAATTAGCGAGCATGTTGGCTCAAACCTTCACCGTTGTGAGAAGCATTATTGGTCAGAATAAAGCAACGCAGAAGACAGAATGCTGTCGTAGAACTTGAAATAATAACGTGGCCTTATAACAGGTGGAACATGCTCTGTCTAAACAATCTAAAAGCTCCCTTTAAATAATACCTCTTTCTATCTCATTTAAATACGCTCGACCTAAAATTTGCATTCTGGCAGGAAAACAGAAAGAGAGACGTGACAATAAAGATGCGTAACAGAAAATAACTTGTGAATTTAAATAAATACATTACACGGCTAAACGAAAGTCTTCATATATTTATAAACCTATCCTGTGCAATATTGTTTTGTATAATTGAGTTATCTGATTCATACAAGCATTGATTTTGCAACCATGGAAGATGCCAAGAGAATTTTCTTTAATCATTTTCTTTTTATGGAAAGAGAACGTGATAGCTTCAGGAATGTTTCTACGTCTGCGCGAGGTATTCTGTTTCCACATTTGAAAAAAAAACCTTTCCGGGTTGTTCCATTTGAAATTTTAACCACGCCATAAAGAAATGAAATTTTAACGATGACGCCTTAAAAATTAGCTTTTCGTTAGGATAAATATTATAATTCAAATGGGGATTATGTTAAAAAACTGCATTGAAATATTGTTGAAAACTAATGAAATAAAAACAATTAATACTTTAATCTCTAGAACTTCGGAAATTGCTTTAATATGGATCGAGATTTGAGAGTATTTCTTTCCATTGCTCTTTTCTTCAGCAACATTAAATAAGATAACTTTAATATGAATCATGCTTAGTGTAAGTCTTTTAGGGAAAGAAGCTGACTACCACTTCAAGGCATGTTTAGCTGGGGCCACATCTGCGTTCTAAATTCGCAGAGGTTCTCTTCGGTTAAAAGTGATTTCTAATATTTCTAATATTGCGGAAGGTAGTGCACGTTTTGGGTGTAGAGCAACTTGTACTAGTTGCTATTGTTCCGAGAATCAGTATTTAAAATTAAATCAAATAATATGGAGAAGAAATGCTTAGAGATCATTAGGCATTTCATTTCGAAGTAGCAGACGTGAAAAATGTGTAGCTCCCTCGTCGGCATTCGAACTGGACCTACGGCTAGCCAGAAGTGCTTCTAAATATACAACGAAGGCAAACGGTAAGAAGAAAGAACATATCTTACATTCTCCACTTACAGGGAGAAAGGGCTACAGGGAAGAAAGGGATCCAATCGCCAATCCTCTGTGGTTGCTAATCATCATCTACTACATTTTTAGGGCGCCAGTGCAAAGGCCATTAGATATTTTATTTCGGAGCAGCAGACGTTAAAAATATAAGGACACGCTAAGAAAGGAGAATATACCTTACAAATTTCTTTTATCTCTTTTCAACGAGAATGTCTTTAATCCTTTCTTCCTCAACGCTTTCTTTGGAGTATAACTACGTAAGTTCCTTTGTTTACCATATGTAACAATATTCGGTATTATTGTAATCACTGATTTTATTTAGCTTGTAAATTTCTCTGTAAAGTGAATAGAAAAAGGAACTAAGAGAAATGTATGCAAATAATTTGGATTATTCTAATTATGGGCAAAGTACATGACGAGTAACTGTCTAAGATGAGGGATACCTTCATTGGCTTTCTGATCGAAACTGGCTAATATTAATGTTCCACAAGGAAAAAAACCCACAAAATGTTCCATCCAGTTAGCGCTTTCGGGGGGCGGGGATTTCATACTACTGGGTCCAATTACCTAAGTTCAGGGGTCTAACTAATCGGCTACTGATGAGGCACATGAAAATAAAATTAAAAATGTATATCGTATTATTAAAAAAAATGTAATACTGTCCTAGACCACATGAAAAGGAAACTAACAGTGAAACATTTAAGTTTTAATTCGATAAAATCGTAGGGATTAAGATAAAAATGTAAATAATAAAAATTAGCTTTTAAAACGTGATTATAATTTATGTTTAAAAATCAGTACAGTATGTTTACGCGTTAGAGAGAGATTAACAAATAAAAAGTTCACAAGAATAATATTTTCAAGGCTAATAAATTTTATTTAATTGGAACAAACTCAAGTAGCCGGAAAAAAACCTAGCGAAATGTAGCTTATAGGAAACAACAATTGCTTCAGAGCATCTCTTCTAAGCGAAAACGAAAACTTTCAAAAGATGAAAGAGTAATCACATTTTGTTGTTTTTCATTTGAAGTTCAAAAATTCACCCACCATTCTTTTTCGGCATATATATTTTTTTATTTTTGTATAATATTAATTCTTCTCTTCTCCGATTTACTATGTGCGCTTGACGAGTTCCAAGTCACCATTATTTTCAGTTCAGTGAAGCATTAAATTAAAGCGCTTACCGTTTAAACAACCTTTTCGCGAGGACCTTTTCGGTTAAACCCTCACGGTATACGACTTTCTTTGGACTTTCAAAGAAGGTTTAGGGGCAAAAAATGCTCATTTTTAAAAAGGGGTAAAAGGATGCGGGGATTTTTTTCGTTTATTGTTCTTTCGTATGAATAGTTAAATATCGGAAGAACAATGAGGAATGTTAATTGCCTATCTCAGACGTTTAATACAATTTCGTTGGTGGTACTGATGTGGTTAATTCATGATAATAAAAGAATTGGAGGATGTTTTGTTTTAATTGCTGAATCAATTGATGTATAATGAAAGATCGTGTGAAACTAATTCTGAACTTTAACGACTCTAAAGAATAAAAGAAAGGGAACAAATATTTTTTATTCTAATTTAGATGCCAAATAATTTTAGGGTTTGCACTTTTTCTGGATTTCAAATTGTGAACTTGAATGAATTTTGAATGAAATGAAATTTATTTTTTATTTTATGTTAAATTTTTAGAATGTAATGTACCATTTATTGTGCCTTAAAACAGGCAAAAGTGTCCGAATATAGAAACCTAGAAGACTTTCATTTCAAATGAATTCAATTTTAAACCAATTTCTAATGAATAATACGAGAACGCTGAAAGAAAATTTAGTTTCTTTTCTAAGTATATAGTGATCTTTAATTACCAAAGATTTTTAAAAATTTCTTTGCAGAGACATTAGGTTAATTGGAAAAGCCGGAGAGATGAAAAATGAGCAAACGCCTTCGCCGGAAATCGAACCGCGGACCTCTGGAATACGTTCCCAGCGTGCAGATCACCAACCCACAAAGGCGAGAGAAATACCATATATACACCCCCTTTTAAAGGGGGACTGTGGGTTTTAGGGGACTCAATCGCCAAATTCTAAGTGTGGAGAATTATCATCCAACATCCTTTTAGTTCGTGGGTCAATGTAGAGATACTAGGCATTTTTTGGAAGCAGGAGATTTGAAAAATGAGCAACGCTTTCGCCGGGAATCGAACCGCGGACCTCTGGAATACGCGCCCAGCCTGCAGACCACCACACCACGAAGGCATGCCAAGAATGTAGGAGAAATACCTTATACACTCCCCCTTTTATAAGACGACAGGGTTTTTTTAGGGGACCCAATCGCCAAATCCTGGGTGAGAAGAATCATCATCCAACACCTTTTTAGTTCGGGCGCCACTGTAGAGACATTAGGTATTTTTTTGAAGCACGCAAGATGAAAAATATGCAACGCCTTCGCCAGGAATCGAACCACGGACCTCTGAAATACGCGCCCAGCCTGCAGACCACCACAACACGAAGGCACGCCAAGAAGGCGGGAGGAATACCTTATACACTAGAAATATTAATTTCGAATCTTTTAAATATTTCTGCGATACCATTTTGTAAACGTCCTTGCCGGCTTTTAAAATTGTCTAATCATCATTAAAAACTGTAATTTGCATTGAAATTAGCGTTTAACTCAAAACAGTGTTATTTAATTTATGCAAAAAACATGAAGGCTATTTGTTAAGCTTCCTCCCAGTTTGATCGAGAGCACAAGGAGAATGGGATCCGAGAATATCGTTACACATTATCCACCGCAGACTCATCAAGGCTGGAGTATCACAAGGATCCCTTCTAGGTCCATACTATTCAGTATTTACACGAAAGATATCTCACATGCACCAGACACCGCTCTTGAGATGTACGCAGGTGTACGATGCGGCATTCCATACACAAAATGCATTTCTTGGCCCAGGCCTACAAGCACTACAAAACCACATGCAGTCACTGGAGTCCTGGCTTAATGCCTAGAAAATTAAAATAAATATTGAGAAATTAGAAGCAATTTTGTTTAATAGGAAAAAATTTTGAATTCTAGTCATATACAAATGTTTATCATCCCTATGCTTTGGACTAAGTAGATCCGTTACCTAGTCGTTATCCTTGATCGCTGGTTCGCATGGTCCCTACATTCTGGCCAAGTTTCGAGTTCGTAAACTTACACTTGCCCCCTTAATTGCTCGTAACAGCATTTTCTCTAATGACAGCGAGATAATCATTTACAAGATCATTTAGCGTCTCGTACTCACCTATGCCTACCCTGCCTGGGGATGTGCCTGTAAGACGCAAATAAAAAACTGCAAATTATTCAGAATATTATAATGCGAGAGGAGGTGGGCTGTCGTTGGTTCATTAGAAATTCTGCGGTCCACCGTGAATTCCACTTACTTGAAAGACACCATTACATTTCTAAGCTTGCTGAGTCATTTTTCAGAGAACTCCTTCATGTATGTAATCCCACAATACCTACTCCAGATTATAATTTTAATCTACATGAGAATCGTAAAAGGCCGCTTGCGATCCCAAGGAATCTTATTTAGCATTTTGGTTTTTCTGTGCCAGATTTTAACTGATATTTTGTACGACTCACAGTAACTTATTTAAACTTATCCACTTAATTTACTTATTGCATTATTTTACTTCGAAACTCACATTTTACGTACCATTAGTGCACTTCTCTACTATACAAATTTCGCACCACATCCATATTTTACACTCAATTAATGTTTGATTACTTGCATTAACCGTCAGAAACTTTATTTAATGTTTGTGACTATTTCCTTGTGAATGGTTTTCTAGTACTGGGATTTCAATTTTACGTCTTCTGTGGCTGAAGTCAGTTACGGCTTCGCTTTCACATCTTTGTCGGCCCACCCATCTTAACCTATGAAGTGATATTTATGTGATATAATCCTGGAAAATGCATTGCCTAAGCCATATACACTGGTGTGCAAAAATTAAGGACGAAGTCGAAAAGTTAGCATATCAGCTGAACGAAGAGGCAGAGCGGACAGAAAGACCAATCAGGAGATTAAGTAAGGTGATGTACGGTAGCACATGCGCAGATATGCAGGTAGACGTAATGGGGGAGTGTCTGAGTAGTATAAAGCATGTTGTCGGTGTAAGATCAGTATTTCTGGCAAAGAGATTGCATAGCAGTTAAAATCAGACCGAGTTGCTGCCTCAGCGAGAAATGGCGAATAATCAATCTGTTAGACGACATCTGGATGCTTTTACCCGAGGTCGAATCATTGGGAAGTTGGAGGAAGGCCGCAGTGTGACAAGTGTGGCTGCAGAGTTCGGACTTGCTCACAGCATAGTTTCACGACTTTGGAGACAATTTCAAACTACAGGAACAGCTATCCGGGGGTTTAGTAGTGGTCGTCCACGAGGAACCACACCCGCAGATGACCGGTATATTGCCTTACAGGACAGAAGAAACAGGCGGCAGACAGCGGGAGAAATCGCTAGACACACGACACAGGCGACTGGACGACCGATATCGCGTTTTACCGTGGCCAGAAGACTGCCAGAAGTAGTGGTCTGTTTGCACGACGCCCTGTACGGTGTGTACCTCTAACGCCTGCCCATCGGAGAAGGCGTTCTCTGTGGTGCTGGGAACACCGGAATTGGAGAGACAATGAATGGGGACGAGTACTCTTTACAGATGAGAGCAGATTCAGTCTGAGTAGAGATTCTCATCGCATACTCATCTGGAGAGAGGGGGAAAGCCACAATCATCCCTCGAACATCATTGAAAGGGACAGGTATGGAGGTGGCGGTGTTCTCGTTTAGGAAGGCATCATGCTTGGTAGTCGTAGAGACCTTCACATCTTCGACGCAGGTTCAGACAACGGGACTCGTTATTATAACGAGATTCTTCTTCCATATGTGCGTCTTTTTAGAGGCGCTATGGGTCCGCAGTTCCTTTTCATGGACGACAATGCACCATGTCATCGCACAGTAGCTGCCAAACAGCTCTTAGAGAGTGAGGATATTGAACGTATGGATTGGCCGGCACGATCTCCGGATCTCAATCCCATCGAGCATGTATGGGATTTTCTAGGCAGACGCTTGGCAGCTCGTACCTTACCACCAGTAACGATTAAGGAGCTTCGATTGGCGCTGCAAGACGAATGGGCAGCAATGCCTCAACAACTCATTGACACCCTCATTCTCAGCATGGGCAGACGCTGTGAAACCTGCCTAGCAGTCAGGGGAGATCATATCCCCTATTAAAGACCGGATGTTTCTTGCTGGACACCCATCACAGGGATGTTTCGGCCTTCAGTCGCATTGCGCTCCATGCTACGTTTTCAACAAAGCTTCTTTTTATCCCTCTGATTTCTCTTTTAGTAAATGTTGCTTACATTACTCATGTCTTTACGTATTGGGATCTTACGGTATTAAATGTGTTGATTTGGAAAGCTTTTGTACAAAGTTATATTGAAAAAAACCGTCTCGTCCTTAATTTTTGCACACCAGTGTAATTGCCTTGTCTTCTCCACTGGAGTATTTTGTTAGGAAATTAATACGGACTGGAAAATCGCCAAAATTATATTACAACGGGTTAGCGTTCTCCGCTGGTACCTAAAAATCAGCAAACGCATTTCGCGTAATTCAAGGATATCGTTACCCTCTACGTCTAGCATTACCTCATCGAGAAGTCTTTTGTATTGCCAGATTTTAAGTATTTCCGTTCGACAGACGAACTGTACAGACTCCTCATAATTTTTTAGCTATTTGAATAGAAGATTAAAGTTATGTTAATTAACTACGTATAACCACCATACGATTCAGGATGGGTACTGATGCTCAAAATAATTTCGTTAGACTCTGATTATTTATAATGGGCCTATTATCTAGTAAATGCGAATTATTAGAAATGCTGGAAATAACATTAGTTTTAGAAATGCTGGAAAAGTATACTTTCAATTACATACAGAAATTCTTTGCTTATAACAATAATGCGCTTCAAGTTGCTGCGTCAATTAAATCATTATAAAATGAAAAGACGCTTGCATTTTCGCTCACATTTTTAAACCGTAAATGATACTATTCTTTTCAAAATCAGTTGTAACGTCTAGCGTTCTTGACTAGCATACACTGCTACTAAACCTACCTGAAACGTTTGCTAATTGATTATCGCTAACACTGGAAGAAACATTCAACAGAGGAAGGTGTAAAAGATAATTTTATTTAAGTCAGTTATTAAGTAACTGCACAGCTTTGGCCTTACAAATTCACCATCCACTTGTGGCGATAACTGATTTTACTGGCATTAGAAATTAATGCTTTATTTTTTTATTCGAGGATGATTATTTTGTTAATTAATGTAAATTTAAGGTAACTCTTTACGGTGGATAAAGCAATGAGGATATTTAATTTGTGAAACATATGGTGTTTTTAACTACTTTAAAAATTAGCTTGAAAGGAGTTTGCAAGTATAGAAAGAAATTTACTTCAGCTGTTATAACGAAAGGACTTTTTTATCGCAAAAATTTTTTGTCATTTTTTTCAGTACAGTAAGGTGTCATTTTAATTTCGTTAGTAGTGGATGAATGTTTTAAATGTGAAATGGCTTTGGGTATTGGCTTGTTATTAAAAAAAATAGTTTTTGTCTAGAGATGTAGGCAAACATACTTTTCCATAAAGAAAATCTCTGTTGTCGTATACTTTCTTAAATTTTTTCTAAGCACATAAACTAACCTAATGTTGGAAATTGGAATACTCGGTCCCTCGCTGTTTGCTTTGCATAGATCAATAAAATATGTAAAATATTCAGCCATAATCTCTCTGCTTCATTAAGATTTTGGTAAGAATTTATCGGGTTGCATTAAGGGTTAGAAAACTGTTTGCTTGGTTCTTTAAGTATTAAAGAAAGTCTTAAGGTATCTTGAAGTAGTACCAATCTCTCGGGAACGAAGAATACTCCTTCAAATGTTTACGTAACTCGTACACGTTTTATCTAATACTTATAGGAGAAGACTACATAAGTGGAAGTAAAAAATGGCTTAATAATATGCTTTATCAAAGAATAAAATCCAGAGAACTCTGAAGCAGTTATGTAAATGATATTTTAAGCAGTTGAATACGTTTAAAGAAGGCATACGTTTTGAAACTTTTATTTACAAAAATCAATGTTTAATACTTAATAAACGATGTATTTTATTTTGATAGATGGACAACGGATTCGACGCTACGGATTCACAACGGATTCGACGCGACAACCACCCCTGCGTTTCAACGCAGGAAGTTGAATCGGTGATATTGCGACTCTTCGTACCCTAAAGCATACTTAACAACGAGATTGATAAATTGATATCTCAATTGATACTTAATAACATTTATACTTTCTTGCCTGTACTTTACAGTTGCTTAAACTTCTGCTCCGAGAGAATATATGTGACGGGAATAGGAGGAAAGATAGGACAGTATTTAACTTAAGCTTAACCGTTAGCAAAATGTAAAACAATTCTCGCAACATAAATTGTAATCAGTTTTTGTATTTGAATAATCAAGAATGATATCAAACTCTAACGTACTTTTAAAATTGTTGTTTTTCACCCAAACGCATAGCTAATTTGTGGGTGACTTTTGCGTGAAAAAGAAGTAAAACATTTGTTAAAATTTATTTTAGGGATTAAGAATCTATTTAAGATTTTATGGTTATATTATGTTAACATCTATCCTTGTTTACATTTTAAGTCACTAATTTTATGTACACAAATTCTGCAAAACAAGTTCATTTAAATGATTCATTAAAGGATGGCTTCTTTAGAATGAAGATTACGATACGTATGAACTACGAGGGAAAAATTATATGCATATTAGTAAAATGTTAATTTGCCTGTTAAATCAATTTCAGCATTCTTTAAGCGATGGAGTCTTTGCGGCTCTATCTAGTGTTTTCTAATCCAAGGGGATGGTAAAGTCGGCATATAACAGCCCTCTTGAATTTAGTATGTGAAATATTTAAAAGATAACTGGCAGAAATTAATTTTTTACATGTGAACGGAGCATTTTCTTGATTTCTATCAATAAATCTTTGAGAAAAAAGTGTCATATATAAAATATAATGTTTTTCTAACTTATTAAGCTAAATAATATTCAAATTTCTGTTAAAGAGTACAGAATGTTGAAAAACAGAGAATTAGCTGCATCTACACACCTATGTAACATCTACACATCTATATAATTTATAAAATTTTCATGGGTAATAATTTATGCATATAGGCATGTAGATGGAGCACATTTTTTGTTGTCATAGCATTAGAAAATCTCTTTCCGAGCTATGAAACGTTTACATTAATTGGATGATATAGTTGAATTAATTGGATGATTTTCAGAATTTTTTCGTATAAACTATGCTATATACAATTCCTGGTGGACAAAATCTAAGTCCAACTTTAATTTAAATTTAAAAATCTTAGGCAGACAATTAACGATTACTTATTTATTAGGCAGACAATTATCGATCAGTGCAATTAGATTCAGCTTTTAGAGACAGAATTGTTTTGCAGATTAAATTAAGAGGACAGACAATATAATTCTTCCCAGAGTAATTTTCATTCTATTTATTTTGAATCAAAATGCAAGACTAAAGCTTTGTATATAACATTAATTTCTTCTCATTAAATGATGTTTCTCTTTGATATTAGAACTTTATTAAAATTATTTCTTTCTTTTATTCTTGGAATGATTTTGGGTGCACAGGTATATTTTCTTAAGGCGTTGTGCAAAATCGTTATTATAATTCACAGATGACATGGCACTGTATATCATCTATACATCTGCAGTTGAATTGTATTTTCGACATGAAAGTTTACTAAGCAAACAGTTTTTTAAATTCAGTCACGTAGCGTGATTAACAAATTGTGAGGAAATGAAGAAATAAAGTAGTGCAAAATTAAGATTTGTTGTCTGTCAGTTGCTCTGACTTGATGGAATGTAAGAATATAAAATGCAATATTGACTGAAAGTTCCCAGACGTAACTTTGTAAATAAACGAGATTACTCTACCCGTGTGCAAACAATAGGCTTTAACAGTTCACTGAAATTGATTTTCAGTGTTACGAAGATATATCTTTTTTCTTCAATACGTGGCTCATTTTGATCGGTGAGATACACGAAATAAAGCTCGTAATATGGACCGAATTTTCGGTATATTGCCTTTAGAAATAAAACTCAGCAGTTTAAAGGGTCAGTAAAAGAAAACGAGCGCAACTGTTGCACGCGAAAATAAAATTTTTCTAGGGATACAACAAATGCTTTTATTTTCAAAATTGAACAGAAAGTATCCTTTATTGTTATAAAAATTATAAAAGTGCGTTAAATATCTCTAACAATGCAAGTTTGAAAAAAGAATTCTGATTACTCAACTCGACGAAATTACACTCTGTAAAAAAATTTAATAATCAAATTTAAGATATTTATAAGTTAGCATTTCAAGCATAATACGGAGCATCATTTAGATCTTTGCATAAAAAGTAAATTTAGATTTTTTTCTACTTTTGTTCTTCCCATTAGTATTTATTTTTATTCATAGATTTGTTTTTCTGTTCAATACATTATTCATTTTATGTGTGAGTCTGATATTGCTTATTGTACTTTTGATTACAAATCGGACATTACCATATTTTTTATTTGAGAGCATTTTGTGTGAAGCTTAATTCATCTTTTTACCATGTAACATAATTACGTTTATTGCCCATATTTCATTCCGTAACTATCTTTATGGGTTTTAAATTATGTATGACTATTAAAACATCTATAAATCTTAATGTCATTTTACTTATTTCCATCTATGGCAGCTACAGAAAATCTTGGAGATTTTAAATGCTTGTAAAATGAAATGGCGTTTCCTCAAAGTAATGCGAAGTAATGAATGAATATCTAAAGAAATTAAAGTTCATTCTCGTTTAATAAAATTTAATTTGAAAATCATCTGTGCTTAATATAAAAAGAAATGAAAGAGTACCCTATATTTAAGAAGCATCATAAGTAATAGATACATTACTATTTTTAGATTGAAAAAGTTCAGTATAGTGAATATTATTTTTGTTTTCAATAAATTCAGATATTTATTTTAATTTTTTGTATAGTGCTACACGGGAGTAGTGGGATTATGTAGTCAATAGAATGCACATAAGTATTTCTCAAACATTTAATTAGTAGATCTATAAAAAAAGAGTTAAATAAAAATAAACATTTTTCTTTACAAGTGAAATTTTATTTTCTGAGACACATACATATTTTGGCTCATCCAGAAACTATTTAAAAATAAACATATTTTCTTTACAAGTGAAATTTTATTTTCTGAGACACATACATATTTTGGCTCATCCAGAAACTATTTGATGTAATCAAATATATGATATTCATACCATATAAAATCGAAAAATAGAAATATACAGATCTGAGTATGATAGAATTAATTCATACTGAGGACAGAAACAATCAATCAGAAATACAGAAACTGACTGCACTGTCAGACTACATATACCCATTTAGTGAACTCATAACATTAGCCGATCAATTATCGATGGTATTCACTCACGGCAGTGCTGACGCATCATTTATTCTTAATCTGAAGAAATGTCAATTTTTCTTTTCCAATATTGCTTAACTGTCATACCGTAAATTTGCGACACGTATCACACCTCTTTTAAGAATACTTTGAAAGCTTTAAAAGATTTTATCACAAAATTCGAAGAATAAATTGACTGAATACTGAGAAAAGTTTTAAGCACAAAAGTGGTACGAATACATATTACATCATCACCTTGCCATCCAAAAATCTAGCTAATGATAGTATTTTATAAATGGACTAAGCATTGAATGCTAAGTTTATTTTATGCCAAACGTGACTGAGTGTATGGTTTTAGATTTTAAATTAACAATCATATTGAGTTAACATTTTACAACAAAATTACTTCTAATGCAGCAATTTATTAGCCAAAATACAATACGCATCTTTTGAATTTATCACATAAATGAGATTATTTAGTACTACAGATAGATTCTGAGATAGAAAACTTTTTTTATTCTAGTCCCTACAATTATCTAGCTGTCAAAGGGCCAGATACAACCCATATCCATCAAATCTAAACTGTAGCACAACTGCCGAGATTCGCATCTAATATAATACGCTGATCAGAATCGAAATTTGAACGTGCAAGTGTATGCGTAGAGGGGATTTGTAGGGATAGCATTCAAATGATTAAATGTTGGACCATTTGCTCCAATCAACATATAGAAGGGGTTTAAATGATGCAAAAGCCTGATTTCAATGCAATTTTTCCTGAGACTTCAGAAATAGAATTATGTTTGACGAAGCGATGTTTATTGATATGCCAGTTACAGTGACCTATCTCAAATGGCAAAAGACATAATCATTAAACTCATATGTTGATTTATTATTTTCCATGATCGGTATGCATTTAGGAATGCTCAGCTTTGTCGATTCTAGTGTTGTTACAACAGCTATAAAATTCCAATAACGGCAAACTGTGGTCACATGCAAGCTTCTGCTCGGACTGATCATAGAGTTAAGAAAGTGGGCACACAGCGATCTTGACTCTACTGCAGATGAATTTGAATATCATATATTAAACACAAATCATATATTAAACACAAGTCCAACAGTATCTATGCAAGCCATCTAAAGGCGTTCGTGTGATATTAGGCTGTAATCCAAAACACAAGCAACAGTATTCCATTGGTCTCAAGTTTCCGCTCTCAAAGATTTAATAGAGTTCACGTTTAAGTTTTCAACCAGTTGCTTTATTTTAATTCTTTTCTTATCACTCTTATTTCTGTTTTATGACCGAAATATAAATTTATTTCTAGCTCGCCTGATACTCAAATGAAATAGAAAGAAGAGAATACTTAAAGAAAAGTTTTAAAGGGTAGAATTAGGACGCTTTTCTGCCTGCTCGGAAGGCCACTTTGCTATTTTATTCTCTTGTGAATATTATTCTGAGGCGTTGAGTTATTCTCGCCATCTTGCTTGTTACCCCGACCTTAGGCCAGAGTCACCTTCCGCGTTATTCTAGCTGTGAAGCCGTTAGCCTAACTTACTTTCTTAGTTTTAGTTAAACCATTATCTTCGATTGAAGCCATAGCGGTTGGTTTTTGTAAGCCCGAGTTGGTGCCGTCTGTTAAACTTTATTTTAGTTAATAAAAGTGTCATTTACGCCCTTTCTCTGTGGTACTAAAAGACATAGAGATAATTCGCCACTAGTTTTTACAACAGTTCATGCAGTTTATGTTACCTAAGAAAAGACATGATATGCATTCATTAGGAAAGAATTTAGAATTATTATTCCTCTTCAATGATGAGTCTCGTTGTTTCAGAAACAGTGATGACTGGAGATTCGTCGGGGGACTATATGACCATGACCAATATAATCAAGAAGCCTTCTTGAGGTAAAGTCATATCGACCCTGCTCTTAGAATAATGGCATGGAAAGTCATAATGTATGGTAAGCGGATCAATTTAGTCTTCCTTTCCGGAACAAATTCGTGCTATTTTGTATTCCCTTATACCACCTGTCTCAATAGGTGTGTCCACTTGCGGTATGTTGTTCATGCTGTTTTGAGTTTTCCGATAACTGCTCCTAAAAACCTGTTGTTGCTTCCATAAGGTAAACAGCTCTCACACAAAACCATTCTCACTGTATTTTTGAATACTGCCATCTGTACTTTTGAATCACCTTCTTCACTAATACCTCGAACATGAGAATTTTTTTATCGTATAAAGTACGGGATAAATCTCGCAACACTTCCTTTTAGCGGATGAGTACGCCCAACGATCTGTATCATATTGCTTAATTAATCGCCACTGCCATCGCCAAGCATGCCACCTGCTAGAAATGCATGTTGTTGCACAACGATTTTTCAACTCATAGATGCATTATATTTGCCAATCCATGGCAGCAAGTATTGCACGGGAACACATCACTTGGTATGTCCTTTTCTAGGGGTTGGGTTCAATTGCGAAATGCTACACTTTGCAACTTCCCCTCTCCCACATACACATATGTATGATCATCTCTAAAAGCATCGTGGTGATTGTTCTTAGCTTGGTCGAGTAGCTTGTTAACAGAACCACCCATCTTCTTTTTCAGTGTGAAAAGTACCTTTGTGCCTCAGTATAAAAGTGACAAATTTATGCATTGACATGCTTATACCATATCTCAGGGCCATGAGTTCTATTTCGAAAATAGTTACCAAATATCATAACTTATTATTTTATTATTTATTATGATAAATTAAGGAAAGTTCTACAGTTTTGAGGTCTGGAATATTTAAATTATAGATAAAGCTGTTAGCGTGCAAAATGTTCCAAATCAAATTTTTTCTTTATAATTAAAACATCAACCATAAAAAAATTTACATTTATTCAGAAAGTTTCAAACTTATGTTTCATTAAATGAGGAAATTTTCTACATTATTTCATCAAAGAAAAAATCACTTAACCTGCCCAACTAATGCTTTATGCACAAGGGTAAAAGATATTTTTTCGTTTAAATATCGAAGTTTTGTGTGAAATGGAAAACGATGTCTTCCAACTTAAAGTAAACTTAGCTTCAGTCACCACACGCCATCATACTGAAGTCTTATTCTACTTGAAAGCTTTTTTATAGCTTACTACTATAATGTGAACGAGAAAAAATGAATAAAAGATATCAAAGCAATCAGTATATAAAATCAAGAAAGAATGGTAATCCATAAAAAAATATTTCTTTGGGTTGAAACATTTGTAAACATGTCAAGAGGTGATTGCAGTGGCTCCAGTAAATCTTGCGTTCAGAAGAATCCGTAAACATAGGGATTTTAAACTTGTCACAGACCGGAGAGAAAAATGCGTTAAGTTCAGCGATTTATTTATTTATTTATTTATTTTTTCAGCGTTTCATGAAATGAGGAAGGGACTGCATTATGAAATTTAGAGAAAAAATACTGCAAGTTTTATTTGAAAAGTATTCTTAAGAGCGCATTTAAATTTTGTAATGTGAGATATATGTTAAACACTTGCATGTAACAACAGAATATATATAGGTACCATAAATTATTCACTGGGTAACAGATCAAAATATCTTTGTTGCAAAAAGTATTTCAGGGTAAAATTCATCCCATTGTTGAGAATAATAGCACTATCCCGAGCGTGGTTTCTTTGTGTAAACAGTTAGCGCAGCCAAAATTCATTTCCCATTTTCTGGCGCCGAACATATTAGCAGTCTCTACGATGGAGCTAGGACTAAAATGTGGTGGGCAATAATTCCTGCAGTTTCATCGCCCGAGTGGATCTCATGCCTTTTGTCACCCTATAAGTAAGAGAGAAATATCACTTCATTCCATGCTCTAGTGGTGCAAATTGTTAGCACGCCCAGACAGCAGAGGAAAGACACTTGGTTCAAATCTCGATAAGGTTTAGTTGTTTTCTCCTATTTGTCGGTTTCTAAAACGCTGTTAATCTCTGCACACATTACATTCAATTTTTACACTGTTCACAACTTATCGTAAACCTCTACGTGATTACAGAGACGTATTTAGTATGTGGAAAATATTATGGTATGTAATGCAACGTGAAGATTTATTTATAAAATCCACCTGGAATCACATACGAGCACATGACGGGAGAGTTCTTCAGCTAGAAAACAGGTTCATTACTCAAAAATGCGATTTTCCAGCTGGATTGAGTGCTGTCGCATTGAGGGATTACTGAGTGAGAATCAGAAAATTATCGACCTGATGAACTTAAAGATAGTGTTGAGAATGCTGTGATAACACTCAAATAAGCTTAATCTACTACTATAGGTTGGGTGAATGCATCAACAGATAAAAATTGTGAATTCTGCCAATAGTATCCACAAAGAGATTTATTGATAATGGAACAATATGCGCTGAAACCTGCTTGCATCAGAGCATCCAATAGTATTACTTTCTTTCCCAAAAATATATTTTCTTTTGGGCTACAAAAATATTTTATCTTTCATCAGATGAGAAATTAATTGAAATCTTATATGCTCTATTCACTTCAATCAATATATAACTTTCCGGTTATTTTCAGATCGAACGTTCGTGTACTATTTCAGTATACTTCTAGGGGCATTCTTATGTGAGATTTAATATTTTTTTGCTTTGGAAAAAATTGCCGTGTGAAATAAAATGCATATATTTCAGGCAATTCTTGTGCAGATGGCCTTGGGCTTATGATCTTTCCCGTTCAATAATTCTTACCCAGGCAACCTAAGATTTCTTCTCGTTAGGGCTTCTTAGGCATATAATCCTCGACACATTTGCAAAAATAAATTATCTAGGTCTAAGCATATACAGTACGGAATACAGCGGTATATAAATACAGTATGAAAAGAACAGTACGGCGATAAGACATATATATATATATCTGTCACAAAATGATACGAAAAACATTATACCATATCTCTGACTATAGGTTCAACTCAACTCTTATATTACAATGCTATTGTGCTAAACACATAACTGTGGCACTTCTTATCTCGCAGTTTAATTCTCTAAGACCTGCAACGTCTTTAAGACCTGCAACGTTATGGAAACGACACCATATTACAATCCAACCCCTCAAAACAGGGTTCCCTTAGAGAAAATGTTTAATTAGTCTTCCTTTTGTAATAAATAATTTTCAGAGAATAAAATATTCAGCTCAAAAATTAGCATTTCAGCTTCAAAGAGGGAAACTCGTAACACAAATTGTTCAATTTCATTAATAATTCAAATTAGTAAACATTCATACTTCATTAATAACCATTCCATACTTCTAAGACAAAAATTCTCAGAGTTATTAACAATAAACAGATTCATAGGGTCAGCTATAAAATCAATAGCGGTCTTTGTGTTACACATTAGTTATAAAAAAGAAGCATTATACTTGGTAATTTTTCTAAATCCAATAAAATTCTGCTTATTAAAGATATTGTAATATATAAAACATATGCTGTTTAATTTTTCATGTGGATGGATATATATTGTATGAGCGACTATACGCCGCAGTATCTTTGCAGGAAATAAAAATGCAGAAATTAATACATAAGGAAGTTACGTACGGATATCCGCCAAGATGCGTGGGGGAATGCTTTCTATACTTTACTTTTATTAAACAACCCAGTTTGATCTAAAATACTTGTAGCAAATTTAAAGCACATCTAAAGCACAGCATGTGCATATGTGGCACTTACGTGGTTACACTTCATAATTTAACATAATACAGTTGCTTTACGTTTACTATAAACATTTTCTTACATGTGAATACCCTTTAAAGTGATTTTTAAAAGTAGATTACGTTACTGAATTCAAAACCATTTCATCAGATATTTTCTCATGAATTTTGTTTACTGTAATTGTGCATATTTTAGACACTATTTGATAGCATTGTTATCTGTTTAACTGCCGAAACAGTGTGTGTAAGACATTTGTGACAAGACAGCAAGCTTATGATAAGACAGCAACTTTACCTATGGCTACAATGCAAATTAAAAAATGCATCTTCGCATAAGATTGCATAGTGAATCTTGCGTATGATTTACGCTTATTCGACGTAGTTTAAATTTCATTTTTGAGTAAAAGTTTTAGAAGCTGCCTTCTCTGCGCAGATTATTAACATTTTCATGCGTTAATTGGGCAAGTTAAAAAGATTACGATAAAGATAATTAACTTTTCAGGTCATAAACTGCCATTTTAAGCTTTTGGCTTAGCAAGAAAAGAGTAGCTACAGCAGTAGTGATTTGATATCTTTCTTTCACTGATGTTTTCTAGGTATGCTAAAGTACCGTATTACATGTTTTAGCTATCTATAGAATTCGACTTCTAAAAACATGCACTGTATATTTCTATTCCTCTCGTTTTTACTCCAAAAGACTTTGGCAGGAAAGAAACTGATCGATTTCATGGAGGAAGTATCTTATTTCTAAGAACATTTCGCGGAATGTTAGAGTGTTGGGATTTTTGGAGTGGGATTTAGCAGGCGGTCGTAAGTGCAAGTGGCTTGTTTCGAACCAGGATGTGACCGGAATGGGACATTGCCCGGATGGCTTTGTTCCGTCAATCTCCTTCTCCTTTCTTTCGATAGCAAAGAAAAAAGGGGAGAGCGCAGGATTCATTACCAGTTTCAATGGCACTCTGCAATCCGCTTATTTGGTAAAGAGCGAATTTTTGGTGTAGGGTTCAATCCTTATGTTTTGTAGAGCTGTCGTATTTTGCATATAGCCTCAATTCTGTTTAGCATTCCAAATGATCCTAAAGAATATATATAGTACAGAACATGCCGGTTGTAACTGCAATTCTATTTAAATATTTTGGAATATTTTGATGAAGGTTTGAAGCATACTTTTTACACTAATAAGAAGAAAACTTTTATCGTTTCTGTAAATTTTATACAGTAAATGTTGCATGGCAAATCATACGCTCACGAATCATACGTTTCAAGGCTAGTTCTCGTGGGCTTGACTGTATAGAGTTAAAAAAAGCTGTGGCCCAAATGGAAATGAAAACGATTTTTTTGAAAGAAATTTCACTGTTTATATTAACTCAGTGTTTTCAGGATGTGAAATTTTAAATTAAATTTACTTCATTGCAAGTGAAAACACAGGGATTTCCTCGCATAAGTGTCATTATCCAAGCGACCAGGATGGCTGCATCGGGTTTCTACAGAACGGGTTTCCTACAGAACGGGTTTCCTACTAAATAACGTCAATGCTACCCATAGTGTAATGTGAATACCAATCAGGTTTTAAAAGTTATTTTTCTTAATCAATAAATTACTATCCCATCTGCAATTCCAAGTTCTCATGCTGTTGAAAAATGCAGAAAATGTTCGTTTCAAGTCCTAAATTTGTCTTGCATTTAAGAAAAATAAAATTCAGCGTCAAAATGTCATTTACATATTTAAGATATGAAAATTTATTTGAGGTAAATACACAGTGCTTTATTCATATTCATCAGAAATACAGCTAAACAATAAATTATAATAATATGTACATTCGCATTGTAGAGCATTTAGACTAGTTCCTTCTTTTTACTGCGCACTTTTCACATCGAACTCTCACCGAGAGGATTATCAAAGGGACTGTCTCCGTATTTTTTTTTCTGAAATAAAGATACTCCGAATTTTCTGCTCACTGCAAGATTTAATGTAACACCTCCTAAAATAAAACCTAGGACTAGCATTCCTATAGTCAGAGCTATGACACTACCTGTAAGAAGAAAAGAAGAGTTTAAACATATTTTACCGTTACTGATGAAGTAGTTGTGTATAATGATTAGAAATGCCATACGAAAATGTATGGCATTTATAAGACTAATATAAAGCTGTACATATAGAACAAATATACTGCAACACATTTCTGAAGCTTTATGCGTTTGGTTGTGTGTTATGCACGTATGTGATCTGTACTTAAATATAATATTTCGCTATCGGAACTGTCATTCACGACGAAACTTGTACAGTCATACTCTGATACGAATTTAGAACAGCTTAGCGTATTTTGAGATAATTTGATGATTTCAATGAGTATAAAAGAGTTTTAAACATCATCATCTTTAAGAAAACATCAAGGGTAAAAGTGCAAAATTACTAAATTTTATATTGTAGGGTTTTCCTTAGTTTGCATACTAAGTTATTTTAAATATGGCATCTTTCCTGAACCTCTCATTTTCCCCTCGCATTTCCTCACCACGATGGAAATTTAAAATTAAGTGAAGTAAGTATTTAACCCTCTCGCTGCGCATCCCGCGATTTCCACGGGCAACGTAGAAGTAGAAAAATTTACGCCACCCGCGATTTCCGCGGGGAAGAATTTTTGCCATTATTTAATTGTGCAACCCGCTCTTTCCCCGTTCAAGATTTCCTTTCGACTTTTCCCAAGATATTTAATTGTTTATTTAGATGTGGGCTAAATGATGGCGTTAGTTGTCCACATTTCTGCCAAATATACAAGAATACGTGATGTAAATTTTGCGCGCTCATTTCAGAGCTCAAAGATGTCTGGCAGAAAATGTTTCGCGAATGATATAACCTATATTCCTGACGATATTTCTGACACAGATGTTCAGATTTCCATTATATTGAAGATAGTTATAGCGAAACTGATCAGAATTTCTGGGATTCCTCTGCAAATAGTGATGAATCTGAAAATTCAGTTTCTATTGAAAACGTTCGACAGTGGTGCAAAACTTATATGCAAAATATTACATTATGCAAATATTTTCATTAATATATATGTTTTACCTCTGTATTTTATAAAATAAATCATAATTTAACCAATATTAATCTTCAAAATTTTCCTTTTATATCATCAGTCTTCAATTTCAGTATTCTGACAACCTTTTTCTAATGACCTTCTTAATTTCTTTTGACCTTTTAACTCTAAAATATATGTAGATTTGAAATATGTAATTAAAAATACGCAATTTGTGAACCTATTTTGATAAAAAAAAATGTGCGCAGTGAGAGGGTTGAACGGATGAATCTGGTAGTTTATTCAGAGCGTGATTTCGAGCCAGTGCACGTTACTAGATTGTCCTTACTGTTACGCTGAGTTTCTGATCCACCCTTTCGGCCATTTAATAAGTGCATTGCCGGGTAGGTTGTTGAGTCAGCCTAGTTAGCCTTAAATTAAATTGTTAGTCGAGCATTATTGTTTATCTTTGAAATTACTCTGTAACTATTCTTAAGTTCCACCGCATGTCGTCGGTGTTATTGTAAACACGAAGTGCGTGCATTTATGTTAAAAGTTTGACGAATAACAAAGGGTTATTTTTCCCTTCTTCTGTGCTGGTATTCTTTTACACCTGTGCCAGAAGTCGCCATATTGTTTCGTAAAATCATTTTAACGTTGTGATAGCAAAGAGAGTTAGATCTTACAGCATGCTGAAATGTTATTATTTTTTTACAATCCGCCAATATAGTATGTATGTTGATATTTTTCCTCCTTCTCGCCAAGGGAAAAGAAAAAATATAGCATTTTTAGCTAGTAAGAAGAAAAATTCAAATCTTCTTCTAGATTATGTATCACTGAGTTTCACGTATTTTGTTTGGATAGGGATTCAAAATTCTAGATTATGTATCTCTGAGTTTGACGTATTTTGTTTGTATAGGGATTCAAAATTCCTATTTTGAAAAACAGTTTTTCCTTACTGTTCTGGAAAACATCGGGTAAAAGTTATTAACATTTTTTTAAATATTTTAAAATATTTTAATAACTTCTTAGTTTTCATATAATCAGCAGTTTTCATCACAGTGTCTTTTACCGTGCAAAATAAAAGGAGATTACCCACTTACGAGAGTACAACTTTTAGAAAAAGGTCTCTGAGAAATAACAGGAAGAAGATAAAAATATATCCACAAAATTTGAAAGTGATAGTTTTCATACAAAACGGGAAATCACTACAGATCAACCTCATGTGTAGAAAATACATACATATTTGTGATTACATATGAAATGCAACACTCTGCGATTTAAGATTAAGCACTTGTCTTGTTAGTAGATAATTAAAATATTATTGGCTTTTAACTTGCTTGCATCACTGCTTGAAACTCTTATTACACAATTCTAATGAGGCCGGCCCACCAGCTGCTGAGCGGTGAAGTTGCTGAATACTGGTTTGAATATACTGAATACTGGTTATAGGGTTTGAATCCCTGCGAGCCGGCTTAGCTTCATGGGCATTTTCCTAGCTTTTTCTAAGCGTAACGTGTATACAAGCCAATTTGCCTTAGAAAGCCCTCCACGAAGTCATCCCTCAATTTAGCCAAATAGCCCTCGTGTGCTTAATCATAATCAAATAAACCGAAACAAACCTAATTAGGATGTTTAAACCATTTAATATAGGATGACAAATGTTGATATCCAAGCGAATGTGAAAAATTAAGTACATTAATTTTAAAAAAATTAAGTCTATTAAAAGGCCTTATGCATAGTGCTCATGTTTGCAACTATTGGCCGTAGACATATTCTTTTAATTACAAAAATGTTTTAATCAATGAAATTAAATTAAAAAGATTAGTTTTGTAAAAACTGAGTATTCTAAATTTTATATGGCTGCACGGTTTTTATATTTATATAAATAAGATGATAATTATACTTATTATCAATAGGGAAATACAAAATTCTTTGTCTCCTAAATGGCAAAAATTGACTGAAATATTTAACTTTAGAATCATATTAAGGCTCATATACAAAATTGAAGGGTTTCTCCAAACGCTTCAGTAAAAATTGTAGGGTACAAACGTTTGCATTCGCCTGCAGCAAAATATAGCCCGGCCAGTAGTTTAGTGGTTACGTCCGCTGGTAGCAAATCGAAGTAGTTCGACCTGGTTTTGATCCTAGGCGAATGGGCTAGTTACGTGGTTGATTTCCGTCGTTTTTCCAATGTGTGGCTGGAATACTAGCTCGTTTCTCATAGAATGTCCTCCAGGAAGGCATCCCTCCTCTTAAGCAGATACGTCTTACGTGCTTTGACATATTCAAATAAGCTAACTATAGTCTAACTAAAAATGAAATATTAATTTAGAAAACGTCCCTGGTATTAATAGATTAAGTGAAGAGCACTGCGATGCAGACTGAAAATTGATAGAATAACCTTTTCAAGAAGAAAATCTCATTCACAGAATCGTATAGAGTTAGGGCTTTAGAAAATAGGGCAGTATTCAGCATTGGCATATAGTTAACTCGTAATAACATTTGTACAAATTAATAATGCATATTAGGTCTAGATTAATGAAATTTTTGTATTATTGTATTATTATTCTAAAATCATAAAACTGTATGAGAATATTAATAATGAGTTTTTATTATTTGAAAACTTAAAACATACTTGCGTGAAAACTCTTTCGGATACCGTATAGAACAGTATTATAAATTACGGAAAGCGTACACAGGGGTAAGTAACGGAGGAATATTACTAAAAGATTTTATGAAAATCAACCTCGAATTTTTCTAATGTATTTTTTAACCAACTTCTCAAAGTAAGCCGCCCAGAATCCCAGAGGAGGCATGGTTGTAACTGTCCGTCCCTTCATGAGAGGCAATAGTGGCCACCTATTAGGTATATCCACAATAAGATGGCGACCACTCTTGGCCTTAGGAGTGGCCAGTGCTGAAGAGGCAAATGCCCGGCATTCGATTTCAAAAAAACTTCTCAAGGTAAGGGCGAAAAGATGGGAAAATGCATAATTTTGAAATTAAGTATATCTTGGCCATCTTTTGTTGTACGGAAGCCTTTTGAGCAATTTAAATTCAGAAAGGCCAAGACATGTATATATGCATTATTTAAACATTTTGCAGATAGAAGTACATGTCTACGACCAGGCTTATAAGGCAACTTATCTGTTTCTTGTATTGTTCGCTACTCGGTTTTTTTTAGTACATTTCGAAACATTCTTTTGAAACTTTCAACATTATGTGTCTTAGTTTATTTGGTTAAAATGAATCTGTAACACAGTAATAAAGAAGCACAGCAATATAATATGAAAATTAGGCAAAAGCATTTTGAGATTTAAGCAGATTTTAAATAAAATTCTATCAGTTCTGAGGGAGAACTGACCTAGGTACGTAAGTTGACAATTTGTGTAGGAGGCGGAGCAAAAAAACAAATATGAAGGAAAATTAACGGGTTAAGCCTTAGTTTCTGTCTTACCTTCTTTGTAGTGTGGAGTAGCTTGATCTTTATTGCGATCGCCAGCAAATTCATTCAAGCCATTAGGCTCTGGCATAAGATTAACCACCTGAAACGTAGGATAAATTGCGTTAGTAAGCTTATTGAACCTCGAATTATCATAACACTGGTTTTAAACTTAGAATCCTCAAAACATCAAGATATACAAGATGTGGTAACTTTACAGGTTACAAGCATCGAGAATAAATTATTATAATTCTGAGGAGATTTGAAGATCTGACTGTACAAATAAAAGTGTTTCAAGCAGTAATCTGGCTGAAATAAATTAAACGTTCCCCCTCCTAATTTAAAACATAAATAAAACTGCAGCTTAATATCAGTATCCAAGAGTAATAGTTAATTTAAGTTGCTTTCTAAAACTTTCATTCTCGATCCGTGAAAATAGAAAGTATTTTTTAGCTTTAATTAAAAGATAAAAAACTTTTGCTTGGCGTAAATACTATTGTAAATACAGAAAGTCTTATAAATTAATAATCTTTAGAATAAGTACAGATCCAGACTATTTTTTCAGATGTGAACGATCTAAATGATTTGCTATTTTTTCGAGCAGTTTCTTTCCATAAACAAAACTTTAAATTATCTGCAAAGAACTGATTGCTGTTGCTGACAAGAAAATTTTAAATTTCATGTAAATTTTAAAATTTATTGGTTATTGAATTGATAAAGAGCTTTGCTATTACTTTATTAAAAAAAACCTTCTCTTCAGTACTATACAAATTGAAGAAAATAAACAGATATTTTCTATTAATTGCAGATTTTCGAATCTAATCGCTGGTTAATTGAAAGAACGGAAAGAAATTTGTGATGAATTCTACATTAATTCTTTGATCACTAAAATATTTCTAAATATAATGACTGTTTCAGAAATATACATAAACTATATCGCTGAAGTAGTTGCTTCGCATCAAAGCAATTGTCACTTTTAGGATCAATTTCTCATTTTTAGAAATTAAGTAATATAATTTATTGATAAAGTAAAAATGAATTTAATCAGTAAAAGAAACAATTTAGACTATTCACTTTTGTGCAATCTTCTCTTTTGCAGCAGTTTAAAACTCCTATCTGTAGCGAAACAAGCATCAGTAAATCGAAATGTCTCTAAAAATGTACCCGATTGCTGTAGCAACGCTCCCTTAGAACATGCTTAATCTACGCAACATATCTTAAAAAACATTTACACCTGCAACGTGTTTCTGGGAAACGTCGCCGTTAAGCATATTCACCATTTGTCGTATTTTAGTTTTAGAGAATTTTTGGCAATTTAAATCTTCTTTCCCAGACAGTAGCGCATTCAACTGACTCGTCACGTCTAACTTCTTACACTTACTGAGTAAGAAAAGGAATTTGAGGCCATCGAAACCATCAAGTGTGACAAGAGAGCTATATCAGAAGGGAAGTTGTGGAATATGTTTCAACAAGTACTACGTGTGTGGGGCACTCAAAGAAACAGGAAATTCTTTACGAAAGGCTGCCTCTGTTTCTACTATTAATTAGCTAAGTAAACTCGAGTGTAAATAGAATTAAATAAAGTGTTAAGCCGTAAAATTAAAAAGATCTATTCTTATACTATACTGCACTAAAATTGTGTATAATATTTAATCTGCTTGTTTTATGGATGAAATTCCTGTACTATGGGATTCAAATGTTTCGAATGCTTACTATTTGAAGTTGTTGATTATTGTGCTCTATCTAAACTTCCGGTATAATTTCAAGAATAACTTGAGAGAATTTTCAAAACATATTTAAAATTTTACGTTAGGGTAGTGAAAATAATTTTCAGTTATTAAACACAATTCTTCCCGGAATGAGGTATTACTTAAGTTTTGAAATACTATTAAAGTATTGCTAAATAGTAGTTTTGGCTATTACAAGTTTATTTAATGCAGCCTAGTATAATACCGCATTTCCTCGCGTATTCTTCCCCTCTCTTTTATTAATTTTATCGTGCGAAAATTGAAAGCGGAAAATTATGCGAATAAGGACGCAGTTACATAAAGATATAAAATATGAAATGCAGTCGTGTATATAATACAGGTAGCTATTAAAATATTATTTCTTTAAAGGAAGCCTAGATTCTTGTATAAAGACATAGCAATATAAATAATATATATAAGGGTATAAGGGCTATAAGGTATCATCATTTCTACTACCCTTTAATTTGAATCTTGCCCGTTCTTATTGTTGTAGCTGCTACTCCTTAGGCCTCAAATCATCCATAAATAATCAGAGAAGTTTAATGTATAGCTTACTCATAGAAATAGTAGACTGAATGTTAGTTCGCGTTTGCTCCTGTGTTAGGGTGCCATGAAGTTCAACATTTAGACGGGAAAGGTTCGAAGTGACCTTCTGTAGGTAGCTTGCGAAGGTTTGTTTTGTTAACAAGACGAAAATAATCACTATATGGACGAATCCATATTTAAATTTAGGGAAGCCTGTTCTTTAAAAGTATTGAGAAAGAGGAAAACTACGCGGATATCTTTAAAATTTTCAGAAACTGGCGCTAAAGTGCTTGGGTGAAACATAAGCAAGCAACTACGCTATTGATAACATTGAAACTATTTCGTCATTAATTAATTAAAACTAGTTGCTTACGAGTTTACGGTCCATTACTTGAGATATGAACTTCGAGTGTATTATCAAAGGTCTAATGTGAGAGAAATCTTTCATTATTTTATCTTTCACATTTAGAGTACATAAACGTGAAACAAGTTTTAAGTTTTAATTTAATTTCATGTATATCCTCTTTAGTGAGCAATAATTAATCGTTTCAAGATCGAAAGAAGATGGATGTAGTATGTTAATTCAAAGCAAGCAATAAAGTTGAGATAAAAAAAAATTGAATTATTTTCAATGTTCGGAAATTTCTCTTTCTTTTTCCCCTTAAATATTATCATAAACTTTCAGCCTTAAATTTTCTTATAGTCATTTCTCTCATAACTACTGAAATATTTTAAGCACTGGAAAGTAGATGATTACTTGTTGCATAATCGGATAAAGTAATTGTTTGTAAATTTGGATTATCAAAACATAGTTTCTGAAAGTATAGTCCTAGGACAACTTTTGTTTTTGCTTTATGTAGTGATTATTATTAACATTTATTTTATTTGCTTCGACAATGAGCTTCGGCTTTCGAAAAGTAGTAAATGATCCATCTTGGTAATGATATTACAGCGAATGATTATGAAAACTGTTGGTAATGACTTTTATCAAATATTTTGCTGTAATTACAAATAGATGCCTTGGTTTAAGCTTCATAATTTCTGACTATTGAGCTACAAGGATTGCACAAAAAAACGGAAATCCTGAACTTAAAAATGTGGATTTTTATATCTGGTTGCTACAAAACAAAAGGCAAAGTTATATGTTAAATATCTTACTTACATAATCAAGATTACATCTGAATGCATTTATAGTATTTACAAGACTGTATCTGAATGCATTATAAAGCATTTTCAAGATTGTCTGAATGGATTACAGCGCTTACAATATTGTGTCTAAATGCATTATAGCATTTACAAGACTGTCTGAATGCATTATAGCATTTACAAGATTGTCTAAATTCATTATACCATTTACAAGATTATGTCGTAATGCACTGTTACTTGAGGGTTTGAAAAATTACGCTGGTGTTGACGCGCCGGTGATAGCGTTATTTGTAATATTGGAAAGAAATCAAGTGCCTAAAATATTTAGCGGATCTTAAATATGGAAGGAAAATTTATCTAACAGAGTACATTACAGATTGCTACTTCGAAGAAGACCGCTAACAGACATATGGCTGCTAATCACAGTATGCTTTACAAAATCTAATTCCGGCTTAAGCAATACGAAGAGCTATGGTTATGGCATACTCAAATGTTTATGTTAGAAAATAGGCAAATGCTTATGGCAGAGTTGCTTCACGAATGCAAGCTAAGAATATTGTTGTGCTAAGAACATAAAACGTGAAATACTTATCAACAGCTATTGTGTTCCAATGAATCTATCCACACTATGTTTCCTATTTCAAGAGCATTCTGTAGAGAACATCGGAAATGCTAATAATCCAAGTTCTCGTTCTCCCTTCTGATAGAGATCTGCCATTATTTTAGATATTTGTATTGTAGTTTTCAACAAGTTCTTTTACTACTTTGAATGGAAGGGTGCTTCACTGTGAATATTTAAATACTTTGGGTGATTATTTCCACTTAATTGAGTTGTATAACTTCTTGCACCTAAACGTACATGTATAGAGAATTTGTCTCAGAGTTGAAAGACTGTCTTTAATTGTTTTCGAATACTTGAATTGAAAAATCGCACTACTGGAAATGTTGATTAATGCAACATTTGTTGCGAGATATCTCATTTGCAGGTAGGTTTCAGTATCAATGGTATCACATTAAATACTTATTTCCAAGAACTGCTTTCTATTGATCTTTACATCCATATCGTCCTCAAATTCTACTCACCAATTTAGCATCATCCGAATATGATGTCCATGAATAAAACAAAATTGTCCATTAATTTTTTTCATTGTTGAGTAGGCGTATTGTTATTAACCGTTTGCATCTTGCAAGAGTAAATTTGCAGCGTAGTTATATAAAGGAATGTTGAATATCAAATATTTTTCATTCCTTTTTAAGTGTTACACAGGACATAGGTAAAACTTTTTACCTCCACTTACTTAAATTGATGAATTTGTAAAATTACATGTAAAGTGTTAAGAAGCGTGTGCTAGGATACAGGGTACTATTTATTTTTCAATGAAAAGTTTATTAGTTTCCACTTACTTTTTCCTTTGTAGGAATTCTCACTTTGAAACTTTTATCAGAAATAGATTCCCTGAGTTTAGCAAATGCTATATCCAAACTAACTTCATCTTTTTTTGACGTCTTTTCCATTGCTGGAGGGTTTGCGATAATTGTAAATTCGGCGAACATATATTGACCACTAAATGCAACCTGCAGACAAAAAACGTTTAATGAAGAACTTGCATATATTATTTCACTTCAGAACACTGAGTTGATTATGAAATAAATATCCAAATTTCCCTCTTACACAATTGAATATGTCTAAGTACTTATACTTCATGTAGGTTCATTACTTAAATGATGTTTGTAATTGTGTTAATTGACAGTACAATTATCATTAAAGATATTTTATTGTTTGTACAAATAGCATTTAAGATATTTTATGTTTGTACAAATAACATTTAAGATATTTGTACTGTGATTTACATAATGGAAACTATGAAATGTGGTCTATTATACAAACTGATATTTAGGAATAAGAAAATGAAGAAAAACCTTTGGTATTTTTGCTTTAGAATTTAATAATAAAGTATAAAATATATATGAAATGCACATTTTTGCAACATGAACAAAATATTGTATTAGCATGTATGGTTGTATTAGCATGTATGGTTTCAACAAAAATGATATTGGTTGGCTACGCCTTCGTGTTTCACCCTAATGTTCTGTAATGTGAATGTCAGCCAGTTTTCGTTAGAAAATTTTCCATGGACATAATTTTTGTCAGGCAAATAGCCATAACATGCTTTGCCTTAATCGATTAAAGAAACAAACGCTACCAAAACATCCATATAATTGTAAAACACCTGCATGCAGAATTTGTTAAAATTTACCTTTGATACGAATATTCTTTGGGTGCTGATGCCTGTTGCGTCTTTTATAGCTTGATGGACATGATTTCGTATCCGTTTTTCTGAGCCTCTAAGTAAGTCAATAGCTGTAAATATGAATATTTTATTAAATTTAAACATAGTCGCTGATGAAGAAAATAAGGACTTATGATATTTATATCACTAGTAATAAACTAATAAATCTGACGTATTATTCTAACTTAAGGCAGAAACAATAAACTCAAATTATGAACATTCAGCAGAAATCACAAACGTATTTGAATTATTTAAACTAATGCTTTTTGGATTAATTAAATACTAATCATAATTAAATAGTATTAATTTACAATTGAATCAAAATATTTTGTTTGCATAACGGGGAGAATTGGTTTCTCTGATCTTTCTACGAAATGTTTTTCCCACTAAGTTTTCAATATTTTCTTACAGTTATTCTGTTATTTCAATTTTTTAGACATCACCTTGGATTATTAGGGTAGACCTGAGCATCGTATATCTATAGTATGTTTTAGAACCAAATCGTAGTAGTTGTTCTAAAATCTTACCTGGAAAAGTCAGTACTAGATTTTTTCTCGAGGAGTCATTGTAGCACCCTGTTAAATCGAATTTTAGAGTATTAGGTTCTTCCTTTGCAAAATTGTAGAAATTCATTGCGACTACACCTTCTTTTCCCTCAGTCTACAAAAAAAGAAATTAATATTTTAGATTGTACAAACTAAATCTCTGTCAGAGATAATCGATGTATAAATAATTAAGAAATTACAAATTGCATGCGAATGTTTGATACTAGTTTGAAGGGCCACAACCTATACGTTTTGATTATTGATTGACTTATTAGCGTTCTGATCTTAGTGAAGCTTTGAAACACATCTTCTTTATACTGGCTTAATATTTGCATCGTATTTCTTCATATATATGGAGGGATGTTGAGATACTATTTGATTGATCTTAAAGCAAAGAATCCATTGGAGCAAAGAATTCAAGAAAATTAACTTGATTTGAAAAGAAAATACGTAAATATTTTTATTAACACAAAAAAATTTCTTTTTAAAATTTCATTAGCATTCTGTTGGTTTCATAAATTACTATACAATGTCTATATGTATTTCTAAATATCTTATAGCATAGAAGTTTTCAGTTATCTTCTATGAAATGTTTTAAAATATGTTTCCGTGTGTACTTATGTAATTATAACTTTTATCTATCCAAATAATATTACGTACTGTTTGTGGTGATCGTTTATTGGAAAAAGTGTTGATACTAATAACTATGTTTTATAGCTATTTATTTTTGGCATTCTTATGATTCATTGTTAAAAGATGTTTTAGACATTTTAATTGCCCCATTTCGTAATTTATCAAACTAATAAAATGCAGTTTTTGATAAATTGCGACTTTGCGGAAGTGGAGGAAGGTCATGAAAAACATATTCTCATTAGAAGAATTCGTTATTTAAATAAGTTAGAAAAGACCTGATATAACTCATATGGCACTGGCATAAGGAAAATAGAGTTTTTGGCATTTTGTAATAATTACTTATAATTATTACTATAGGTATAGTAGTAGCATAAACTATACGATTAATTTGGGAGATTTCCGTATTCTTTTTATGACTTTTGTATTAATGTATTTGTTCGAATAGCGATGTTTAGATGGCGAATATGTTTTCTTGCAAGCAAAGTGCAGGACGTGGTTCCTCCCTCATTCTAGAAAGCAATTCCAATGCAGACATAAAATAAAATATTAAACGAGAATTCCAAGCTGAATATTTTATTAGAATCAGGCTAGAAAATTTTATTGCTATGAAAACAGTATGTGTATGGTGTGGATACGAGAGGGTGGCTGCTTATGTGATCAAGTAAATCTGTGCACGGGAATTTACTATAGCTCACAGGTGACAATTTTATCCATGTATATATATTATCTCAACAGTTTTATGTGAGAAAAATGTTGCATGAACACTCATTTTCTGTTTAAAAAATGTTACCCAATTATACATTTAAATTTTACAGCATGAAGCTCTGTGAAGATAAAATCTTCACCATAGTCTTCCTCAAAAACCTCACCATAATTTCAAATAATGGTAACTAATTATATTCTTATTATACAGCGAAAGGAAAACTAATGTAGTCTCATAAATAATAACAGACCTTAAATTTATGTCCCCACTCTAACAACTGAAAGTAAGAGATCTGATTTTTGAATTTTGTTTTAAAACGCTCTCTGAATTTCAGAAAGATTCCAAACATAATAGAAATTATATGCCTTTCAATGCTACCTTTACACGTTAAATAGAAAGTATACTTATTTTAATATTCTGCAATCAGCAACTAACTTAACAAAATAGGTGATATCAAGCTTCAGATAATCAGCTATCAAAATAAGAGATAATCATTTTTTGCTAATTGTCATGGTATGGCGAAAAGAAGCGATTAATTGTGTCAAAGGCTCTTTTCCAGAGAATTAGGCAACAGAAATGCTTGCAAGAGCTTCATGGTAGAGAGGATGCTCAAGAAAAAGCTGATTTCCTTTTCTTTTGAAATCCTGGCACATACATTTCCCCTTTACCCGAATTTTCTTTAACAATACGAGCGTGCCAAAATGCAGTGTTTTAGTGTCATAATACGCGGTGTCAAGTTTACAAGTAGAGCTCTAAATGCGTAAAGCTCTAAATGAGAATTATTCGTTTTCTCTGTTAGCATGGTTGTACGGTAGCCGGCTGCAACAGTTTGAACTCGGGTTCGAATTCCAAAGAAAGTATGAATTTGATAAGTGTAGAGAGTCCTTTATATACTTGGGGAAGGGTGACTTAAAATGCAGCTGAGCCAAATGTCCACTTAAGAGACTATGGTAGTTGCAAACCCTTGCATTCGTCTCCGGAGGGGGAAGTCCATCAAAACTGGACCGAACCAATTCTAACATGAACAATCAACAACTGACATGCCAAAAATAGTGTTAATCGGGCAAATCTTGTTAACCTATCGGCTCAAAATGAGGCAAGGCGCCTTAAAGCTCGGTCTTAATTCCTAGATGTCTTAAAAATTATTTAACATATTTTAAATTGTTTTAAATGATATTTTATATATATAAACAAACTAAATGACACACTTTCAAAATTTTAATTACATATAAACTAAATTTTTACAAAGTTCATTGTTATCGCAAAACAGAAGTTGTCACGAGAAAAGAAGTCATTTTCATCCTTTTCATTACTAAATGGCAATATAAACTAAATTTTTACATAACGGACATTACATAAACTAGATTTTTACATATTACATGGTTAGCACAAAATAGAAGTTCATCTGAAAAACATTCTTTCTACCATCTTCTTCACTACGGTTATTGTATTATTGGCACTTCCTTTTCATAGATTTGGAAGTACAGATAAATATATAATTTCTTTCCGAATTTTCCGAATACTTTCTTGCTGTTAGTTATAATGAGATCAGAGCTCGATAAATCTAAGTATAAAAAATCTTCATTTCATTATTTCGGACCACTTTTTCTTCAATTATATTTATTCAAGGTAACTTTGAAAATTTTTATTTCGCGATTCCTGAGTCTGCTGTGTTAAGGGGTGTTGGAACCCCAAAATCTTCAAAAAATTATTATTTCGGATTTTTGCATTTTCAAATTTTCTACACTTTTACGTTTCTAAAAATACCATTCTTTAATCTCTATGAAAATTAGAACTGTAAAAAAATCTAGTTTTAATTTGTCATTTACTGCTTTGGTCAATGAGGATTTTTACCTAAAAACGCGTCTCTCTCCAAACGTGATTTTTTTATACTCTATGTACCTTTTCTCAGGAACTACTGCTCACAGGTATCTGAACAACTTTTTATGGCTTATTTATTAGGTTCCCTAATATTTACTGAAATGAGCTTTTCGTAATAAACCTAGAAAATTATTTTTTTTAAATTTTTTTGTGTGAGAAAAGTGCTAAATTTTACTATGCCTAACAAAGTATTCTGTAATTTACTCTAAAATTCAAAATGCTTCTAAAGCTCATTTTAGTATAATCAGATTGGTATACTTTAATTACAGAAAAAATTTCAAGCTTGTATCTACAGCAGATTTTGAGATAAGGTACATCGAAAATGGCCAATTTAACATTGTCGGTATAGGGGTTTCTGATACCCCTTAATTGGCAATAAAGCGGAGAATATTATTTAAGATCCTCGCATATGACAATGTACGTACCGCAGGTGGCATATAGTACGCTATTGTCGGATACATTCGATATGTATCTAATAAATATTAATAGCACTGAAAGAAAGAGAAGTATCTAGAAAATGAATGATGCTTATACAAAAATCTGAATTTCAGTCTCCTTGCGTACAACCACATGAATTGAATTCGTGTATAAAATGGGATAATTTACGATCTTCGTTCTTTATACGCTCCTCAGAATATCCAGTTAGTTTTGTGACACGTTTTGTAAAACAATGAACTGTTTTTAATCATATTTTGAATAGAACTTTTTAAAGTATTAAAACGTTCTTTTCTTTAGATACATGTCTTTAGAAATGATTCCTAAAATAAGTAGATATCAAAAATATGTATCTATTTCAAGAAATCACACTATGTTTTTTTAAAAGTTATTTTAACTGAAATCGCAAAATTTTAAAACTTAAAATTTTTTAGTAATAAATACTGATTATCACCATAATGTAATAAGAAAGGCTCAATTCAGCACAAAATTAAACTGAAAGCTTCGTTTTTTTCTTTATTCTAGTCTTTTTATGAAGAACGTTTCGCAACTAGAAATTTCAATTTAAACGTTCTATTACTGTTTAGGAAATATTAGATATGTGCTAAAACCGGAATATATGTGTTTAAACAATCCACGATAAGTTGTTAAATTAATCGAAATGAAATAATTATAAACAAAATCAAATATCATCCTAGGAAAACTTCGACCAGAATACCCGCGCAATAGTCGAACATATAGCAGTTTCTATTGGGTCATTCCGTAAGTTCTACTGTTGCTCAAATGGAAGAGCATTTTCTTCTAATTATTTTGCTTTTGCTAATTCGGACTAACATTGATTGAAGCGGAAGTTTAAATGCGGTGTTTTATGCTCACGTTGCATAATTCTAGGCATAATTTTTGCTTCAGCGCAATGCTAATAATGAAGAACTCAATAGTTTATTTTCGTCATATTGTGCTTTTACAATTTTAAAGACTGTACGCAATACAAGCTTTTGTTTATAAATACAGAAGTTCTCTGTTAGTGAAACTTATTAAACATACTGCACGAAAATTCTTTTCGATTAATTTAGATTAAAATTTAATTAAGAAATTAGAGAAAAATTAAAAGTTATTGCATAAATATCTAACCTTTGTTGATCGATTAATTAAAGTATCTCAGATGAGACGAAGCTACTTCTCTAACTTTATTAACTTTGATCGCCTAATTACCTAATGCATTGTATCGAACTACAACCGTTTATTAAACAGTGATGGGATTTTAGATTGCATGAATCGATTATTATTTATACTCTTCACTAATACATTAGGCAAACAAGCGGCAATGTATTCAGATTCTTCTCTTAATTTATACGCTCATGTGAGTTCTGAAGGGTTATCTCTTTTTCCAATATTTGTACTAACATAAGTCAAACATGAATATGTAAATGTTACGTTAACTTAATAGCCATTTCTAATTGCTCGCATTTATATTCTCGAACCAAGAGAATACTTGATCTTTTAATTTTGTGTCAGTTGCCAGTGCATAAGAGTGTTTATTCGATGTACTGGCTTTTGAAGCAAAGGCTCTTTCAGTGCATAATTTAGAGGTATACATAGGCTAGCTCACATATCTAGTCAATTATAAAGAGTAATTGTGAAGGTTTAAAGTAAAGAAACCTATCCTTCCTCCTCCCTCTTCTATCTCCAAGCCATTACGCAAACTTAAGAAGCTTACCTTACGCTTGAATGTACTGATATATAATTACGTTTAGCATTCTTATCACGGCTGAACGAATACCAAAGGGAAGCGACAGTGTAATTTGCAGAGGATTAGCAGTAAGTTGTTTAAAGTTGGTATAATGTGTGAACATTATTTCCTTCTAGTAAAACGAAGATAATCTATCTCCGAGGTTCAGTCAGCTTAAAAACGGGATCTAGAGATAAAAACATGTTTTTTTTTCTTTTAATGTTCAGGTTCGATTATCACTTAGATATTTTAAAAGTTAAGCATACTGTGGCATAATAAACGGATGATTCAAACTGCTGTTAGAGAAAATTTCTGTTTTTATCTTATGATGTTTAAAAATTTTACTCTTTTGTACCATATAAACAAAAGACACTTTTTATCAATTATAACATACTGAAATCTTATACGAGTTTTGTTAGCAAAAGCTGCACCGAAGGTAAATATGTATCAAAGGAATAAATGCGAATTTATTACAGCGTATCTGAAACTGCAGATTAGGTTCAATCTGTTTTTGTAGAGAAATTACTGATGTTGCTAATTTTGCTTTCAAAGATGTTTGGCTTCAAAAGTCACAATCTTAAACCTTAACAAATGTTGAAGATTTTAGGGGTGTTTAATGCATTATTTTTCAAAAGCTTTCAAGAATTTTTCAAAACATCGTTTTCTCGCAGTAGTTTGCTATTCCACATGAACAGACGCAAATAATAAATTTTTCAGAAACTGTTAATCTTAATGTTTCTAAACCACTACAAAATTTTAAAAAAATATGTAAAGGGAACCAAAAAATGTTAATGTGTTGTCATACGTTTAATAATATTATTTATAATTTTATAAGAAAAATATTAGTTTGTTTTCATACATTTAAATAAAATTATTCACTACTTTATAAGAAAATTTAGTACGTTTTTTCATATACTCAAATAATACGAAACACAATTTTATGTTAAGACAACTGTTTCTGTAATACGTAAATGTTACGAATAGCTTCTCCGAATAGCGACATACCAAATCAAACTCGCAACGATGCATGAAGAAATGAAGAAATCAATTCTGAAGCTAATTATTTTCCCTCCATATGAAAACGAATCGAGGTACGTTTTCAATTCATCAGTTTTGTGAACATTTAAAAATGGAAGAAATGTGTTAAGTAAAACAACAAGTAAGATATCCAGTACGTAACTTCTTCAGATATGTTTTATAAACAAAAGGCTCTCTTATACATATCTATAATCATTTGCACTTCTTAAAAGATCTCATGCTAATGTATATAGGAACATCTTCCTGATCAAGGATATTTGCATACTTGCACTGTAGAACTTTTTATAGGTTGTACGGTATATTTTAATTTTAAAACAGTTATATAAATTTTGAAACCCTTTTCTATCAGTTCTTGTTTCCCCTTACAACTCTCTACCGGAATGAGTTTTTAGAATCGCGTTGAATGCAAATGAGTTAGAAGAAGTATATAAGAAAGGCTCAACTTACTTCGATAGAGAGTGTTAGGAGTAATTAGTGGCGCGTGTTTGCCTTCTGGCTAAGTCACTCTTAAAGCTGTTACTCTCGGTCGTATTATATGTGCCTTTTGATACTCTCCTGCTAGTTTAATTTAAGGCCAAACTACGTTAGATAATTGTATCTAGCTTCGGCTAAGTCTCGTTTAGTTAATTATAGTTTAGTTTCTTATTCTGAGTTAAACCCCGAGTAGCGGCTTCCTGTAAACTAGAGAAGGGGCCAACTGTTATTCTTATTTGAGTGAATGAAAGGCTATTTTAACCCTTCTCGAGTCTATGGCTTAGTTGTTTTGTGTGTGTGTGTGTGTGTGTGTGTGTGTGTGTGATTATGGCAAAGCTTCGAGGGCTATCTGCCTAAGGGGAGGGATGCCTTCGTGGAAGACTTTCTAAGGGAAACTGGCTCGTATGTACTTAGTTGTTTTGAACTCAGCGATAAGTCGCTGCATAGTTCACTAGATTCCTCAACATTTATCTTAGACAAGGAGTTAGGAACCATACAAGATAATATTAAGAAAGAATACCGTTTAGAAAAGAGCTGCCACCAAGGATCAGTGCCTGCAGCCTTTTTGTAGAATCTTATAAGTAATGATTATTTACATGAACTGGCTGCTTTTCCAAACTGTTTAAAAATTGTTTTCCGGATGATCTGCTTTCGATTATTCAATGCGAAAGTTTCGTCGATGCTTGTTATCTCAAGATTTACTTGATACTGCTTTTCACTAGTTTATAAATTGAAATGCAGTCCGCTTAAAGCAAAGTTAGGAATAGTACATAAAAAGATGAATACTGACTGCAGAATGCGTTTATTATTTGGGAACGTTCCTGTAGCATAAGTTACTCAAATAATGTATTTAGGAGTTATCCTGGATAACAAATTTTAATGGAAGCATCATATTTCTCATCTCTTAGAAAAACGAGAAAAGGTATTCTCAAGATTATTTAAAATTTAACCACTTATGGAGTCAAAACAGGAAAATGCGAACAGTTATTATGAGGATTATTAAAGTTTTTAAACCAATTATGGAGTGAAAACAAATGTTCTTAAATTGATCTATAAGGATTAGTGTCGGTGTTTTCCTATGCATCAAAGGTTTGGGGCAGTTCTTTACTGAAAAAAGTAAACTGTTAGCTTCTAGGAAAATTTAACGAAGATTTCATTTAGGAATTTTTCGTTGCTACAGGATTATTAGTTACGAGGCACGTTTTAATATCGCTTATATTCTACTCATACTGAGATTTTGAGCAATATTGCGATGAAGGAAAGCATTTGCAGGCAATCCTTATCAAATTTTCTTGACGCAAATCTTCCACTTTCTTTGCCGCATCCTTTTAGCAGAAATCATATAGCAATTGTTAGCTTCTTCGATGCTGTTATTGAAGAATACAAATTATTTTGTTTAGAGACGGAAATAAGATGAATGATAAGGTTGACCTTGTTTTTATTGTTTATAAAGGTAAACAAAATGATTTCAAAGTGTACAATTTAATGATAAGTGCTCTGTTTCTTCAGGCTGAGTTGCTATTTTTAAACCTTTTTGCTAAATGTATTCAAAATTATTGTAGTGGTTGAATTCAGTGCGCATTTTAATATGTAGTGATTAGCTTTCTTCGCTACAATTATTAGAGAAAATTTGTATTCAGAGAAACTTGCTGTTGAAATTCAGTTATTAGTGACATCGGCATTCATTTTTCTTAAGTTCGTGTACACTGTGGAAATTTTAGAAATGAGAGAACTGCTGCTCTGACAAAGCTAGCTACAGAACGTCACATTCATTTAAATCTCCGGTGTTCCTGGTTCTCCCTGGAAGCACTTTTGTAGAAATAATGCTTTCTGTATTTGGAACACAGAATATCTGGCCGCACCAAGAGCACAACGAACTAAATGTTTTTTCCTACAATTTTTCACGGAATAAAAGTTTTCCAATTTTCAACAGATTTTAAAGTAACTCAACTTTTGACAGGATACGGCCATTTTACGAGCTGTTTAAAGCGATTTGGACTTTATTCAAGTGCTTTGTGCAGCTGCGATATCGGCAACGAGGATGTTAAGCATATTTTCCCTTGAGTGCATTCATCATGTGCAGCAGAATAAGAATACTACTTCAGGCAACTTTGAAGCAACTGTCTGTATCTTGGCCAACAAATTTTTCTGAATTTTCTCGGACTAAATAGACAATTTCTGCTTTCCGAAATTTCATTCTCAATTTAGATTATTGAGTCCTCTTTATTTTATTTTACTTTTTATTTATAGTTATTTATTTATTTAATATTTTTATTCATTTATTGTTTTTTAATTATCTATCCCCATTTGCAGTTATATTGTACTTTTGTTAATTTTAATAGGGCTATAACTTACTTGTGTAATCCTAGTGGTATACCTTGTGGAACACGAGGAGTGTTGAAATTAGAGTGAACAAAAAAGTAATCTAAGTAGCTTAGGTTAGTTAAATTATTCTCAGTTACCTTCCTTATCCTTATACATTTTACGAATCATCTGTAAGTATTACGTTGATATAAAAATTCGATATGATGAAGAAGCGATTGGGTATAAGGAATTTTTATACGCTAATCTTCCCAGAGTTTGCTTTAAGTTAATAGTAATATATTTTTATTCAATATCAGATACACACATCTTTTAACACATCTTTATATTTTAACACATCAGTTAAAAATAAGAAACCGTATCCAGTCAGCATAGCTCCAAAAATATATCTGAATTATTGAGAGAAAAGTAATAATACATTTACCTACTCAAACATAAGTATGTAGTTCCAGAATGTGTATATTAACCAAAAAATGTAAAAATGTACTCAGAATACCAAAGAAATGCATTTATGAGTAGTACCTAACTACAAAGTTTTTTCTCATATTTCATAACTTAATGCGAATCGGTAACTTTTGAATGATTTTTTATTAATAACTTTAATCTACTTTTTATGAATATTACTGAATAGTTTCGTAAGACAAAATGAATTCAAGCTAAAAAAATGTTTTTTGTAACTAATTTTTTAATTTAAATTTGTTGAAGAAACAACAATTTGACAATTAAAATGTCTTTCTTCTCCTACAGTTTTCAATGTTTTCCCCCAATGTTTTAACTTTTGTTTATTAGTATAAAATTTTAAATTTAGGATTAGTATCGATCCTTAAAGCCATTGTCTTAATAACTTTAAGAATCGGTTTTGCAATTAATGAATTAGTTTTTGAGAAGAAAATAAACGCATCTTTTTATGGAAAAACTTTGAAAAATATATAATCTCAATCATATTTTCACTTTCAATAATTTTTGTTTTCAGTATTTTGCAAAATTCATCCCTGTTTCATTAAGTATATAATTTTAAACAAGCAGTGAGAACGCTAAATAATTTAGTCCACAACTCTAGAAGTTTTAGGACTTTAAGTAAAAGGATTTATCAAAAAAAAAAATGCAAACTGAGAAAATGCAGTTTAAAGAATGTAAACTACCTAAATGATCATTAAACCATTTCAAATTTCTTAAAAATTTTATTACTGAATTTCAGTATACACACACGCATATAATACACACTTAATATAAAATAAAACATACTACTATTCAATCGGTCAATATAAACGTAAATTATAAGATTTTACGTAAAACCTTATCTGACCAGAAATATGGCAAAGAAATCATAAAATGGAAGTATAATTTTTCTTTACCCGTTTTTATTTTCCAAAACACGTTTAAAATCATTTTTATACATGATTTAATTATAATATATTTTCTAAAATATTTATAATCAAAATTACATTTTTTTAATTACATTTTTTCAAAAAGCAAAATATGAAATTTTAACAGATATAAAACATTTTATTTAAAATAGCTCAGCAGCCTATGCGATTCCTTTTGATCTCGTATATAAATTGCATTTGAAATTAATTTAGGTGATTTTAATTAATTAAAGTGTTTAATATTTCTTCAACGCGATTTTCAATAATGCTACAGTCAGGAACTTAATCACTTTCATTACGAGACCTCTTTCTATTCGTGTCTTATCAGAAACAATTTCAAGTTTTGAAGAGCCATCGAAAAATTGACTAATAACACACATAGAAATATTTTCTGAGTTGAAAGGAAATATTTATACATATAAACCAGCCAATATAAAGTGAAAAACATTTTTTTCCAACTTCACTTAATATTTAAATAAATAAGTTTATGCATATAAACAGAGTCTGCTGACAGTTAGTTGCAGTAATATTTAATTATATTCTTCTTCTTTTACACTGATGTTTTATAAGTTACTGAAAACAATTAAGAAGCAAAAAACAAAAAACAAACAAAAAAAAAATACGCACTGATGGCGTGTGGCATTTAAAGGGCTTTCAAAAATTTTAAAAGCCTTTTTATACCATTTATTATCGTCAGATCATTTCAAAATTTATCTTCACTGTAGTAAGGGTATTAAGGTACGTTTTAGAAAACAAGTTTAAAATTCGATAATTTTATATCTATACCAAGTCTTCTTAAGTTATTAGATATATTTAGATAAATAAGGATAGTGATTAAGAGACTTTAATATTTAATTTTTACCTACCAAAACGTAATCTAAAATAACACAAATATGGAATATTATGGAATACTATACAAGAAGCTTCTTTTCCATTTCTACGAGGCCTCCTTTAACACTACGCGAAAGTCAGTTTGAGAAAAACTGATTTAAACATTCATAATATTGTTAGTTTAAATATAAAAAGATATAATTGGAAAGTAGATATAAAACTCTGCAGTATTTTCACTTTTCCGATAAGTTCCCCATGGACGCTCGAGCGGCAGTGAAATAAAATCGCTGAACACTTGTAGTTCCGACTTGGGTTCCAATCTAGGTGAAAGGGCTGGCTGCATGGGCGTTTTCGTGGTTTTCCCCATGTGTAACATGTAATCAAGCCACTTTCCCTTAAGCATTCTACGAAGATAACTCACACCCTTAGGCAGATAGCCCTGTGCCATAATAAACTAAATCTAAAACCTGAAAGCCTAATTTCTCCATACTTAAATCTGAAGAGGAAATAAAAGTGTCACACTTCTTGTTCTAAGAATGCGTTATTTATTTATACGGTATATCCAGATAAAAAATTTCTTTAGTTACAGATAAAGATGTTTTTCCTATTAGCTCCTCATAAATGTCACAGTGTTACTTCAGGGAGGGAATGAACCCTTTAGCAGACTGCTAATAAAACTGCTTACATTTTAAGGCATTGTGAAGCTTGCATGCTTGCAGAAAAAGTTCTTGCATAAAGTTTTACAATTACAATACCGCACATACATAAGAAAAATGCACTGACTCGAAAAAAGAAATTATTGAGTTCATTATCTTTCGTATTACAATAAAATTAAAACTATCGTGTTCATATGAGGCAAGAATATTTTATTTGCATTGCAATTTTAATACTGTTATAGTCTTTGAAAATTATCAAGAATTTTAAACTCACAACAAATTAACATATTTTGCCATTTTGATAAAATGCTGAATTATTCTTACCTGATTACATTTTTTCGCATTCTTCTAATAATGTAATTGAAAACTGCATCTCATACTTCGATATAAAGATGTAAAAGTTGCATTAAGCGAAGAAGAATTTGAAACCAGACTTGCAATTTACTATAGCCGAATTATTTAGATTTTCTTTATATTACTATAAGCCTTATGCTAGTGACAGTGGACTATGTTTTATAATTTTGATGGTACTACTATGCATTATCTTTATACATATTTGTTATGCAGTGTATTGCAAACTGCAAAACTCCGTAACGAAGAACTACCATATTTAAAGCTGGCATTATAAAATGCAGCCAAAACAAAAAAAAAAAAAAAAAAAAAAAAAAAAAAAAAAAATTAAGTAAAATGCTGCGCGGAGAATCACGTAGTTCATCCAGTTAAACAATTTACCTTATCACACAGGGTCCAAAAAAAGTTTTGTATCAGCGTGTTAAGCCAAAAAAGCAAAAGAAAGAAAGGAAAGCCGGAAATAAAAAGAACTTGGAAAAGCGAATTGGCGCAAAAAATCAATGAAACAAAGGACCCGCGGTAAAGAATCACTAAGAAAAAGTCATTGAGTGGGTTCTATCACTTAAAGGCGCTTTCTTGGGCTGCCTTTCCTTTTGCGTTTAGCTATGGCTGCAGTAGCAAACACCAAATCTTGTTGCATCAAGCAATTAACTCGTGAAATGAATAAAATGAAGCTGCTGAGGGCAAGTGAAAGGGAAACACGAAATCTTCTATTCTCTGTAAAAACCAACGAAAATTAGAAACACTTTGAAATCAAAAATAAGTAAAAAAATGGAAAAATCTGAAAGCTTTAAGATTTTATATTGCGTTCAAAAGGCCTTCTTTTAACGTTTTGTGTGGTACCTTTATTTATTAAGTATCATGTTCTTCGCTCTTAAACCCCATAAAATTTAATTCAACAGCAATATTACACATACACGTTCCTACAGCATTCGGACTAAAAATATTTGAAAGCAGCATATTTTTAGAATTTCCTGTACACAATATCGCGCGCTGGAGATAAAAATGTATTCTTCCGTACAGTGTTGACATTGCTCGCTTTGAAATCGTTGAGTTTGTTAATCAAAACTTCATTAAAGTCTTACAAAATATGAAATAGATACTAAAGCAAATTAGAAATTCAAAATTCGAGCTTCCAAGTGCCCACGTTCGGGTGGAGGATTACGTTATTCAAAATTTGATGGCAATTTTCTCACAATGTGAAAAACATATATATACTCACGCAGATTCTACATTATTTAATTTCTTTAAATATAATACAGGGCTACAATATTGGTGGAACAATTTAAAACGTAATACGCCGTTTATAGTGAACCGACGCAAAATGCCGCTTCGAGAGTAATAGCCCTTCTGGGCTAACGCTTCTTTCGACTAATAAGCAATGCAGCTTTATTTTACGTTCTAATTAATAAGGAATATTACTTTACATAACAGAGAATACCCTTCCTCGTTTCTCATTAAAATGAATGTTGATTTATGATATAATGATATTTTTACTGTATATCAAAAAGTCAAGAACATAGCATGGTAATGAAAAATATCATGTTTTACCTAATTTTACTTTTCTAAATTTTGTAATTTTGCCAGTAAATTAAGCAGTACCATGTCAGTTTGTTGTAGAAGATCATAGTCATAAAGTACTATAATTTGCCTTAATATATACATTTATATACATATACAAATATATAAAGATAGTTCCAAAACTATATATACTTGCCCTTTCATAAAATCTAAATGAAATAAAAATTAAATACTAATTTTTGCTTTTCTCTAAAAGTAATAGCAACTTATTAGATTTTTAACACAAAAAAAGTTTATGGAGACTGACAGTAAATGTTTGTACAATGACGTTGGCAAGCTAAGTAAAGGGAGTTGAAAAGGAGTTTGCCAGATGTTCAGCACTTCTTTTAGGTGTTAACTCCAATGCATGTGGGCATTTCTAGTGTTCTTCTCGGGATTTGTTTGAAAACTAATGCTAAAGACCTACAGTATAAATATCCAGTTCGCATCTTCTCATGAAATTCAAATTAGTCTCTATGTTTTTTTTATATCTGAACAGCAGTAATTTTAATATATCAATTTCTTGATTAGAAATAAATTATACTATCTGGAAGAGTGACATTTCTCCATAACTATAGTAATAATAAAAATAATGAATAGAAAATATTAATTTTTCTCTGGAATTGCAATAATAGTTATAAAACTGTCGAAGCGTAACTGTAAACCACAGAATTTTGGTCAATCCAAAAAGCGATAGGCTTAAGTCAAGTACTTTCATATTAGATAATGCAATGTCAGAATGCTCTTTCTCAAAATTTACTACATCTCTCATAAATATCCCAGTGAATTGAATATTATCAATATTTGAAAAATATAAACAAAGTACCTTTTCTATTCTTAATTTTCATCCTGAATAGTAACTTCCAGCAACCATTAAAAATATTCCCTGTTTCACTTTCCATATTCATGAAAACATTTTTTTGGTTTACACACATTTATATTCGTTCTTGTCTAAGATTTATATTTTAAGAAATAAATTACAGGACGTATTTGCCTTTATTGAAAGAATTTCGTTTTGTATAATTTAGAGATTGCTTACTGATTAGAAAACATTCATGTGCGACTATAAATACATTGACTAGAGAAGAATTTAAATTTGTGGAGTGTTTTTAAGATTTCTAAACGTTGATTAATTAATTAACTTATCCAAGATAAACTGCCTAAGAAGTTTTCCTTTTTATGGTTCTACAATGGCTTTTGCCACCCAGATAAGCTAGTGGTTAGTGACTCTGACTACCGTACCGAAGGGCCCGGGTTCGAATCCTCAAGTAGGCATAGATGCTTGTAAATGCATAATGCCTGTGAGGCAGGGGGGCACTCAAAATATACGACAAAGCAAAAACGGTCTTCTCGAATGTCTTGGTGGTAAGGAAAGATGGGTACGAGACCCTCGAACCAGTCCCCCGACATGCTTTCCTTTAAATTTGTGGGAAAACTGGGAAAAGTCATGCTGGCAAATTAATGGTGCTCAAGGATCATTCCAACAATAGACGCAATCTTGCATTCCTTGCCTCGATAAAATTCGTGAGCTTATTCTGACTAGGTCAGGCAAGTGAGATTAGTCACAACTATATCACAATGGCTTTTAAATACTTAGTTTATAAATTCGATCAATCTACTTTCCAAGTTCATGATTACAGTAATATCTAAAGCATTTCGCTCTTGGCCAACCTGAAAGCTTAAATAAAATATTGCTTTAAACGTTATCGTGAAAATACTTCTTTAAAATATGTAAAGCTACTTAAAACGTAACACGGTCCCATAAGTGTCATAATTGTGTTTAATTCATACATTAAGCAGAACTCAAATCATTGCTTTTCTCTACCGACAAGGGAATGTTAAATAAAATAATTCACTTTGTGGGTCACACACCAATTGCAAGATCTCCATTGTTGCTACAAAGTGCTTCTCATTTGTTATTATGATTTATATTCCGAATGGAAATGACCTAGAAGCAAGGCAGCATACAGTTTAAATTGCACCCTAATTAACATCAGAAAGCGAACAAAAGAACTGCCTTTTACCTTCTAGTATATAACCTTTTACTTGACGCCTGAATGCAAAAAGCGGTTTACCGACGGACCTCTCCCTGCAGAAATCCGTAAAGCAGATAATTAAATATCTGCCTTTAATGAAGCAACCGTACAGGCTCTTTAAATAATTCGATCATTTCAGGCTTGATGTATTCGCCATCGAATATATTCTTTCTTTATCTTTCTGACTTATTTCTTTCTTAATGTTAAGGCCATTTCATTGGAATGCATTAAGAAAAAGGGGAAAGATCAAAAAGCAGTTGAGAAAAGAATTTAAAATTAGTTCGTTGTTTTCTAACAAATATTTGAAGGTTTATTAATGACATTTTTTATTTACCCTACACTTTTTATGAATGATGTTTTTGAAAAATAATAGCATGGAGCTTTTTTCGTTTTAGTAATTTTCACGTAATAAATAGAGAGTAAAATACTAGTCTAGGCTGAAATATATCTAGTAATTACAGATTTAATTACCTACTAATGTAACTGCTTAATATAATAAATTATGCGCCCTTACGCCATTATAATTTATCTCTGTTTTAAAGTTCCCTCCGGTGACCGAGTGAGCAAACCCAAGAAACATTGACAGTTTAAGGCACTTTCCGCTTTGGGTTTGCTTTGAGATGCTTGGATTAATATCACCAATTCTGCTAGCTCTGCGTAATCTAATTAATTACAAAGTGCTACTAACGTCCTTTCTCGAGTTATGGAGAGTGAAGGGATACTTGTATGCAGACCAAGTTTAGTAGCATTTATTATTAAACGTAAATGAGTCTCTTCTTGAGCATTACAAACAAAATATAAAGATAACTGTCTACTTGACAAAACTGAATATCACATTTCAAATATAATCCTACCAGGAACCACATTTTACTACTTTTTTTATCAAGCTAGGCATAAAATCTTTAGGTAACCGGGGATTTGGACAGCACTTTTCTTGCCGTTAATTACTCCAGCATGAATAATCAACGGCTACTGCTTCCAATGGGTCCATACATCTAATGTGCCATTCCTATGACCAGACTCCGTTGCCGTTTATTAGGTAGATTCCAATTAAAGCGGGATCATACATCCGACATACGACAACTGTAGGCTACCGACTGGCTAACCGACTCCGGTTACAGGTAACTGCTTAAATCCCTAGACTCTTCTCAAAATCTGGAAGGAATGAGCTCGTGACTAAGTTCGCAGTGACAAACAATATGCAAATTGTCATAAGTTTAATCTCGGCTTCTGTGCTAACAGCAAAGTAAACTGTCTGCGGAGTGCTTTCATAATAGAATACTATTACCTCAGCCTAGTCAACTTAATGAATCAAAACAATGTAAGAAGAATCCAAGCTTTTGAGTTGTTCATGGCATATTATCATTCACCATCTCAATGGCGGCCGTTTTCAGCTATTTACTGCATAGCTCCTAGGTTCTTGAGAAAACTGAAAAAGCTTTGCATTTCGGCTATAGCAAATGGGAGTGGCGTATAGACAGATATTTTACTTCAAAAGCTTATGCGATACATTGTATAGCATGTTTAAATTATGGAGCTGAATAATTTTAATTAAGACGAATTTTTTCGAGATATGATGCATAATAACATGAAACTTTAATAATGTTCATATGTAAATGAAAATGTTCTGGCGACACTCTGAAAGCCAAAGCAGTCGCCTACGACCACGCAGCAGGATTTTGTTTTACCATTTGGTCCCCTATGTGAACACATCAACAAATAGCTAATACATAAAATTGATCCAGATCAATTTCACAGATCAATGGGATATGATGAGTCGGATCTCATGCAAGTGCATGACACGTGCGACGCCTGACCCATATGATCCATTCTATATACGCATTAATAACTGGCTAATTAATGAAATTCAGTCATTCTGTTAGTCATTCTGTTAACGTTAACACTGCTTCTATGAGAACCCGTGAGCATTCTACTTTCAAATCTCAGCAGGTAACGCCTTTTATGCACTACATCATCACTGATACATTTGTAATACGTTCTTCCATTCTTACACAGATTCATATATCGTATATGAGCATTAACTGTGTATACTTAAGTGCATAAAATCATCAGATAGTCATAAAAATTTGGATAGTCAATGTACTTCGGTTACTTTCAACTTTCAAAATTCTATATGAATATTATTCAATTCAAAATTTTAGCTATAATTTCATTAGCGCAAATAAAAACACTTATAACAGTGCTAATACAATATACAATACAAATGGCAAATCTAACCGTTGACGAGGAGCACAATTCTTTTCCTACTGTGTGTCTCAATAAAGCTACAGAAGATTTTATAAAAAAAAATCCAAGAAATAAGCGAAAATACCTTTCCAATACGATCTGGAAAACCTTACTTTCATATAAATTGGTGGACTAAAGAGTTACGCGCTCAAAAGCATAAGGCGAGAGCACTGAAACGGAAAATGAAATCGATTACTGACGATGAATTAAGACACCAAGCCTGGCTCAAATTCAAAAACGAAAATGCAAACTACAAAAAGATGATTCCCGAATCTAAATTAAAAAGTTGGCACACATATTGTTCAAACAATAAAGAAATTTATGGCACCTTATACAAGATCGCCAGTAGTAAAATATTTAAACCGTCACAAATCCAACTTCCCTCAAATTTGATTTCAAGTTCTTCTGAAATTCAGGATGCCCCTCTCTCAACCCTAAATGAGATTCTTGACTCTGTCTTTCTAAAAGATGATCCAGCTGAAGATTCGCCTACTCAAACCAGAATCCGTAACTGCGATGACATTCCACAAATAGACAACGATATTCCGTTCTCAAAACAAGAAATAAAGCAAATAATTAAACACATAGCTTTAAAAAAGGCACCAGGCCCAGATGGCATCGATAACCACATTATAAAATTAATCAATCAAGCCCATCCTGACATAATCTGTAGTTTTTGCAATCGACGTATAGAACTCTCTACCTTTCCTGATTGCCTGAAAATTGGTAATATAATACTCTTCAATAAGAAGAATAAAAGTTCCGATGAACCTAAATCTTATCGTCCGATAAATCTTCTCCCAGCCCTGGGAAAAGTTTTGGAAAGATGTCTTATTGGTCGTCTAAAATTTCATGTTTACAGCAAAAACTTAATAAGCAATAACCAGTTTGGATTTCGAAGCCTACTTTCAACAAGCCATGCAATTAATTCAGCTCTTGAACAAGTCAGAAACAATAAAGTCAACCAACTTCATTCTGCAATAATATGTCTCGACTTAAAATCAGCTTTTGATTCTTTATGGTGGCCAGCAGTTTTACAAGCGCTGCGTTCCTTTAAGTGCCCTCAAAATTTATTTCTAATTATTCAAGATTACTTCAGAAACAGGAAAAGTATGATTCTTTACAACAACACTGAAATTGTGCGTAATCAAGTCCGAGGATGTCTTCAGGGGCCTTGCATGAGTGCAGATCTCTGGAATATCAGCTTCAACAACATCATTGCCTATCCATGGCCAGATCACTCAAAAATTATAGCTTTTGCAGATGATGTAGCTTTTATTACAAGTGGCCGTACCAGAGACATTTTACAGAATAATTGCAACGAAACACTCCAGTTATTTAACCAACTTTGCAAAATTCAAAAACTACAAATTTCACATAGTAAGTCCCAAGTCCTAGTGATCCATAAACCAGGACAAAATATAACTAAAGCTTTAGCTCTAAAAATTGACAATCAAAAGATCAAGTCTGTGAACACAATCAAGTACCTCGGTTTAACAATCGACAAAAAATTCTCCTGGATTCCTCATCTACAAAATATTAAACTTCGTACTACATCAATAGCTAACTGCCTACGACGTATGCATGGATATAACTGGGGCTTAAATCCCCATATAACACGTATTCTTCTAAAAACAGTCATCTCAAAAAGGATAAATTACGGAGCCGGAATTTGGGCACAACCAATGACAGTAAGAAAGATGAAATGTTTAAATTCAATTCAAAGGCCTTTTACTCTTTGCATTACTCGGGCGTATCGCACAACTTCAAATATAGCACTTGATACTCTAGCTGGTACTCTTCCGTTATCAATCAGTGAAGAAATGGAATGCACCTATATGAAAGTTCTCCAACTTAACCAAGCCGCAGAATTCAACAACCAAACCTTTTGGCCATCCAACTATGAAAAGAAAATTAACCCCAATTTTATCCATCCAGCGCTTTGCTTCAGCAAAATAATATTCCCCACGTCTGAAGAAAATTCAAGTTCATCTCCAATTGCTTATACTGATGGATCAAAAATTGAAGGAAAAGTTGGTTCCGCAGTCTTTTTTCAAATTACCCCATCAAATATCATCAAATGGAAAGGCCATCTCCATAATAATAACAGTGTTTTCCAAGCGGAATTGTCAGCTATAAAAGCAGCGATTGAAATAGCCATTCTCAAAAATCTCAACGAATTTAGCATAAAATATGACTCCCAAGCAACTATTCTAGCTATTCTAGCTATTAAAAATCCCTTACCTTCCTCTCCATTGATATCCGACATAAATTCTCTTCTTGGAAAAATTCCAAACTACAAAATTCAAATTTCATGGATCAAAGGGCATAGTGGCCAGTTTGGTAATGATCAGGCAGATGAACTAGCCAAAGAAGCAGATATTAATCAAGATGGTACTGAAATCATCATTCCGTGGCCTCGCTCAAATTTCAAGTACCAACTAAAACAACTTGCTTCAAAATCTTGGCAAGATTTTTGGAACAATGCTCCACAGGGAAGACGCACATATAACTTGATGCCCAATGTAAGCTGAGCATCTCTGAACTCGAATCCCTCCCTAAATTACTTTAAACAGGACATGGACCCTTCCCCACATATTTCTACGCAAGAAATTTGGCAAATTCTGACATCTGCATATGTGGGGAACAGGGAACTCCTGATCACTTCGTTTTCTCATGCCCCTTAACTGAGGATATTCACATAAAATCCCCAAGAACTGACCTCCTGGCATTTCAAAGATTTTTAATTAAAGATAAACATCAATATCCAAAGTTTCAGAAAATTATGCAACGACTCTCTTCCTACAGCATAGATCTCTGTCAAGTGTAAGTCCACATACAGTTTAAACTTAGTGAACTTTTACATGCTGTGATTATGGACAAAATGGATCCGCTCGTGAACTTTATAAACTGCAATAAACCAGTATATCTGAAATAACACATGGACACCTACCTCTTTAGCATTATTATAACAATTCATTTAACATTGTGTTGCCAGTACTAATTATAATTCTCATTATGTTTATTTGTTTATTAATTATGTTTATCTCCTATTTTCGTTACACCAAATCAGATGTTCAATTTATCTCGTGAATCTCAAATTGTATTCCTACTATTTTGTAATCTACTTATGCCCTACAACATTATTTTTAATAAATACTGGATGCGGGGCGTACTCTGGAATTGCACGATGTACCATAATAGGCAAACCTTAGACCTTTTGAAAAGCTTCAGTCTATGCAAATTCTTATAAAACTTGCAATTACCCCCCCTTTTTTTCTCTCTCAAAGAGTTAGCATGGGAAGGCATTACCAGTTGACCTATGGTACATCGCTGGTGTCCCCCATACTTTTACCTTTACCTTTACCTTTACTGTGTGTCTCACTTTCCAATATCTCTCCCTGAGTGATCCAGTATTAAGTGCAGGGCAAAGACTGTGTGACATCCATTTCCTCATAAAGATTGCACAGTTTATAAATTGGGGTTGGAATATTATTCATTCGATGTTTTAAAAGGCAATCATGGCCAATAAAAAGACAAAAGATAGCAATAGATTTATTTCTGGGTCATAAAGGTGTGTCAAAAATTCTGTTAAAGCGTACTTTATGACTGTTCCTTTCGGTAAAGTCTTTCCCAAATTTTCTGTATAGCAATTTTTGATTTCTCTTTGCACTCAGTGTAAAAAGGAATGTGTTTGTCAGTAATGCAAATATAGTACACAGAATTCATTAAGTCAAAATAATATTTTGAAACTTTATGTCAGTGCAAGATAATTTATTCGAGAATTTTCAAACGTTAATTGCTCAGTTGGAGATGTTAACGATTTATATTCAATTATTATGTTTAGATAACATTTTATGACATATAATGCCCATAATGTATCCTTGCTGAAAGATCAAAGAACACACATAAGTAAAATTTAACAAGATTTAATATTACATTGTTAAATTTAACAAAACTTTATAAACATGCAAGTGCATGAAAAGCGGATAAGATAAATGCATTGCATACAGCAGTCCCTAATATCAAATATCAAAATAACGGAAGGGGAAATTTTCTTTCGTACATATACATCTGCGAGAAGAGAATGTAGCTTAACATTTGGATTCAAGAAAGAGCACTTTAATTCATCAATATACTGTAAGCAACAGCTGTGATGAGATGTCACCCCCTGAGTATCGTAATTAACCTCCTGTTTAGTATATCCTTTATAAATATAATTTTTAACTCCAAATATAATTTGAGGTATATAAACTTCACACTAAACTTAATATTAAATGCAGTGTCAGACGATAGTTTGATAGTTTTGCATGAAGCAGATTAACGTATAAGAAAAAGCGTAAGAAAATCGAAATAAATAAATAAATAAATAAAATACAACACGTAAACAAAACGTTTTATATTTCATTAACACTAAGATTTTGTCAACACTGATACTGTTACTTAAGCGCATTTTCAATACCGAAATTTCAGTTTCTTTACAGTTCACGAAAGCATTGAGTAAAGTATGTAAGAACTACAGAACGTAAGCTTCAAAATATAAATTTGAAATATAAAAGGCAAAAAAGAGAATGTTGAATTTCTATAAAAGTGTGATTAATCAAAATAAATTATTCATTCTTCATAAACAAACAACGCAATTTTATTGAAAAACATTTAATTGTGAATATATTAATTGATATTTTCCCTAAATGTTTTAAGCTTACAGCTTACACTTAAAAGATTACCTCCTCATAAAAATGTTTAATACAATTTTGCTTGAATAGTTTTCTTTTTTCAAATAAAAGTTACAAATTAGTACGCATATTTATTTTTGATAATAATACTTTAAACAGAAGAGAAATACACCAAAATAAAACATAAAATTAACAAAGCAGGAGCCTTGTGTTTGGTGTGTGAGTTCTTGACTAAATCTTCGCCAAACACAAGTTCTTGCTTTGCTAAATAATGCTCCATTCATATACTCTAAAGCTGGTATTCAAAGAATCTGTAGAAGCTGGTATTCAAAGAATCTGTAGAAGCTGGTATTCAAAGAATCTGTAGAAGCTGGTATTCAAAGAATATGGTTTCCCTGAATACCAACTTCTAATCTAAAACAAATGCTAAATTGTATATTAGATGGCCTATTGGAATAAATTCCACTAAAGTGTCAATGAGTCAGAGCTTAGTAAGAAAATTAAACATAAACTTTGTAGTTTGCAAACTATACTACGACAGTTTGTAGTTTACAAGACAACAGGAATTAGCCCTCTCAAATTAAAATTCTAATTCAACAAATTAAGTTACTGAAATTCGAGTGCCTGTAACTGTATACCTACTATGAACTAACTGCTACTAAATCTTTTACTACTTTTCACCTGTTACCCTCATTCGAAACTCAACTGATGGATAAACTATTTCCGCTGGTAGCTACAGTGCGAGATAAAATATTTACCAGAACAAATTACTTCATTACAAGTTTGGTCAGTGAATTATCAGTTACAGATTACACTCACTGTTCTTATGCCTCCTTAAACTCTTCAAGTTAGATAACCTACACCTTTTACTGAAGGAAACTCTTGTGCATACGAAATTAAAAGAAACAACACAGAGCAAAAATTAAAAATAAATGGTTAAGAGATTAGAATAAACGCTACAAAGTAAATTATTGTGCACACCATAGCCATCGTGATCTGTCATCAAAATTTCAGGTAAGTAAAAGAAATAATATTATGCACATCACAAAAATTGTAACATAATTTCCATATCAGTTTAAGAAATAAGCCTCCAAACCTAAACAGAACAAAAAATAAACAGCTTCGAATGCCTTAAGAAAAATGTTTCTTTCCTGTGGGGGGGGGGAGAAACAGGGCACATTCTTTTTAAGTCCGGTTGCAATAAACCAGTACTTCCAAGAGGGCTTGACCACTCCTTATGACGTCATAGTTTCATATCCTTCACAACAACCTGTCACCGTCAGGTGTTCCTCACACGTTCTCTAACGTGGAGAGGAAAGAAGATATTTCGAATGAAAATATAAAAATGTTCGTGAAGGATAAAGGCCTTATGAATCCGATGTATTTTCCTAGGTTATTTGTTCGTTTGTTTTCCCTTCGAACAGTAACAGATTGTTTGTGTTTTACTGAAAGACATAAGGAAAACGGTACTATCATTGTTTATGAAGAATAAACGGAAGACAGATTCCTGAATGCGGAGATTTATAAACATGTAAGAAATCTTGAAAATTAATTTTAATAGTAAAATGGATGCTAGTAGCTGAGGAGTTAAAGCTACAGAAGAGTCGTAGTTCTTCCTGGAACTGATGCCTGGTAGTGAAACCGGTTGACTACTTCGTAGGTTTAAAGCTTTCACCCATGTTTAACATACCAGTTTGAGAAAAATATTGGTAAAAATGTCGTTCTTCTTGGAAAGAAAGCACTTAAGTTCTTTGCAATAAGAAAATAACCTAACCAAAGTCAGATAGTCCTAAGTGGAAAGTATTTTCTGTGGAAAGAATTTTTTTGATAATTATTATTTCCTTATCAGCTTGTATATTAATAATATTATATAAGTGATGGTATATTTTAATTGATATTGTAAACTTGAAACATTTTGACTCTGTCTTTAATTTTCCTACAATGTTCTTAAATTTTATTCAACCATACCGAATTGTTCCTAAATACTGCAATTTTCATTTTATACTAACTGTGTTTTATTTTCTATCTCAATCTAAAGATAAGTCTTCAGCACCATAATAGAGGTTTCACAAAGTCATTTAAGCTTGATTGTAATAAAATACATTTTTAAGCTTGATATGCTGGTTAATTAATTATAACAGAATACTTGAAAATTATTTCTACTTTGAGATCTTATTTTATTTGCGCACATGTATCTTATTAACGTTACAAATCCAATAGAGTTTTGACGATCCAACTCAAACCTATTGGTTACTAAAGCTCATTGCAGTAACAATTAATGCGCTAGTCGCAGATTAATGCTTCTTCCAATCCTCTACGATAGGAGCACTCGATCACGTCAATTAATCAAAGACACAATTACACGAGTTATAAAGTTAAGTAGAAATTATTTGAAGCTGCTGTTACAGATTCAGGTTTCTCTGTCTATAAAGTCATTGTGCGATGTTAAAGAGGTCCTGGATTCAATTTACAGGCTGGAGTCTAGGTTTTTACATAATTAATACCCATTGTTTCATAGTGAGTGAAATAAGAGTTATCAAGTTCTCTTCATAGCATAAGATAGGGTATATTTATATTGTAATACTAACATCAAATGCTGAATTAGTTCTTTCAGATTTTGAAAGTAGATCCTTTTGGTGCCAGATAGCCTTTAATTTAAAGAAAGGCCAAGATGATAGGTAAACGATGTTTATCTTGTTAACTTTCTTATTATTTCCATTCAAATCAAAATATTTATAAGATTGAAAAGCATGAGCTTTGCATGAGAATCACTAAAAATTTCCTCTCCGTACAGATGATAGTCTGAGCTACCGAAGCTGGCAATCAGCTTTGAAAAGTGTATAAATGATATAATAATTGGACTTAAATGGTCTCCTCCTACAACGTAATCAGCCAATGAATGCGATATGACAAGAAGAGCTCTCCACATTCCCCGTCTAAGAATGAAGGGATGCCGGCAGAATTAGTAGAATCCTTTCTGGCCAAACCAGAAACAATGAAGAGCCTGGCCTGCCATTCAAGGATTCTGTTTTCGTTTTATGCTATTATGAATACCAAAATGATGATGAAAAATTGCATTAAAATAACGAATTCGAAAACCAGGCATCTCTATTTTTCTTTAAACCGGTTTCTTTTTCCAGATATAATTAGCAATTTTACAAGGTAGACAAATAATCTCTGTATTTATCGCACAAACACTGTACGCGATAGATTACTGCATCCTATACGAATGCGTATAATAGGCACGGAGTGTTATTATTGTATATAGAAGGTATTGCAATTTATATTTAAATAGTTATTGAATATAAAGTAGGAAATTCTCAAATATTTTTGTATATAAATTGTGTGTATCGCATAAAAATATCATTCTGTATACAAATATTATCCTATTCAAAAATTGCATTGTAAACAAGAAAAATCAGGACAACTAGTAAATCTATGCACAGGAGAAACTTTCAAGTGTCTGTTTTCGTTGACGAATTATATCAATTAAAAATTGCTTTCTAACTTAAAGTATCTTATGTAAATAAATAAAGTATCATAAATAGAAGTCTCAGATATTTCAATTAAAAAAAATAAAATTTTTACTCTAGATTCAGTGCAATTTGTTTTGTCCAGAATACCATTCATGCAATACCAAATGAGGATTTTTGAAACTGGAAACTTGAGGCAGATTAATGTTTATAATTTAAAAATAAAAGTTTTTATAAACACTTAAACAGTCAAATGTCCCTACTAATTTTCATCAGGAATTTATGCGTCATACATTCTTCGGCCGTCTGTATATAAGAGAATTCAGCAAGTAAAGAAAGGTCCTAAACTGTATAAGGATAATTTATTGCACGCGAAAGCACGCGCGCAAAAGTAAACGTGTAATAACAAAGTAAGTTATAAAATTAATCATTTTCATAAACCTCATATGTAGCTAGCACAAAGTGCTAGCTATGCATGAGGTTCATGGAAATGTTTTCTAATCTATAACTTATTTTCTCATATATTATTATTATTATTTCAATGTGACACAGTGTTTTGAATTTAATTTTTTCATTGTATTCACGTAAACATATATAATATATGTTTGCGTGAATACAATAACATATATATATATATATATATATATATATATATATGTGTGTGTGTGTGAAGACGTGTTTAGTCCTCACAAACATGATACCTCACAATCAACGGGTACTCACTTCGGTACTATATTAGTCGGAAAGTCTCATTTCAATAAGAACTTCTAGATGTTCCTCTAAGATATCAGATGTATTGTAACATATTCATATGTTAAGGTAACATGAATTCTTGAAATTAGTTTAGTATTATGTGTACGTTACAGTCACAGTAACAGTTACAGACACAGTAATATGGCCATTTCTCACACTCACACTCACACAAACATATATATATATAATTTATATATATTTATATACTATATATGTGCGTGTATGTATTTTAATACAGATTAAAATGACATAAGACGTAGAAGGATCAGACACAAACATATATACATGAATACATGAATACATATATACATATATACATGAATATATGAATACATATATACATATATACATGAATACATATATACATATATACATGAATACATATATACATATATACATGAATACATGAATACATATATACATGAATACATGAATACATATATACATGAATGCATGCATCATACATACGTGCATGCAGATAGAAAGAGGGGTTTCTTCTTGAGAACTGAATAGTCTGCATTCGTTTTCTTGAAAATAAAAAATATTTCTACTACAGATGTTTTCCAGATATGTGTATCAGCCCTAACGTAGACGTACAAAGAAACGGGCCTCAGTTCTTATGACGTCTTACCCAGCAGTATATTTTATTTTCGCATCCGTTTTAAAATGCCTAGAATAATAAATATTAATTACAGAGCTTGGATATAGCATTTTGTATATACTTTCCACCATTGTTTCTTTATTTAAAAATTTCCTAACAACTATTTGGTCACCGTCACTCTTCGTTTTAAAAAATAATTAATTATAGGTTATTCTCGCTTTTGCATCACAGGCCACATTTCTTTTAATTATAGCGGTGTTTAAGTTATAAAGTTAGGGTATCCTAGACGAGAAAACTTCAAATTAATATTACTTCAATTCTCTAAGTCGGAAACTTCAATGTTTTTCCAATATCCAGCGCAGTGCTTTCTCACGCCCACTATTTTCACCACCTCTTGAAGGGAAATCAATGCTTTCCATTAGGGAATAGTCCAATGATGAGACTCCTTTTCTCCCACTGTTCGGAGTCGCAATAAGTAGCTCGAGATGCCATTTCTTCCCTACCTTCACCAATGATCATTATTTTCTCATAAAGACCCCTTCTTCTTATCCTCACGTTCGGAGTTCCGAGTTACAAGTGTACGATGACCCGCAGATAAATATTAATTACAAGAAAAGGATAACGGATCAATTTCTGGTGCACTTTCTCTGGTCAGGACACGTTCGGTAACTAGTTACTGCACCAGGATAGAACTTCATGAAAGGAATATGGTAAAAATGATGTGGTAAAAATAACTTTCTTGTTGTCCCAATGCAATTATTGCTTACTTTTCCTCCTCGGTATTTCTCATGTTTATGTGTTAGCTTTTTTCATTGGAGTATTAGATTAATTGTTCATAGGGAAAAACCCAAAAATAATTGAGTGCACTTTTAAAGTCTTGACATCTCCGAACTGTGAGAAAGAACAGAACGTGAACCATCTTAGACGAAAATTTATATCAAAACATAAGAAAAAAAAATCTTTGAGGGGAACTAGTTCCTAAATCTTATTTCTACATTTGCCCCGGTCGTAAAAATTTCTGCCCTATGACAAGGAAGCATCTAAAATGAAATTTATTTTTATTACTTTTCTATGCCGATTTCCACCCTTGATTGTTTGGTTGCCTATAAAGTCGTAGCTGACAGATTAAGTGAAATATGTTTTAGCTCCCTTCGCTACAAAGGGAATAATGAGTAAATCAAAAAGCAAAGGTGAGCCTGTAGATGTCTTTTTTTATGGAAAAGGGAACTCAAGCAATATATTTTTCAAAACGGAAACTTATAGGAAGTGTGTGAACGTATTTATTAACTTGGAAAATCAATTTCTTATCAAATATTTTAGAAATATAATATTCATACAAAAGTTGAGGTTCAGAATTTGAGTAAAAGTGACTTTGTGCTTGTAGTATTGCAAAATATTGATAATGTATTGGTAAAATATTGATTTCGTTTCACTAGTTGTTATTCATGAAAGTATTTTGCAAAAGTTTGTTGGTCATTAAAGTTGGTCATTCTCTCGACTCATCATTTTAAATAAGTACTATTCACGAGGATTTAAGTAAATGCGTATTTAGATAAATACTCAAGTGTTAATTTTTGCTCTTATTTATGTAAATATATTGGTGTTCATTTTAGAAATACAATATTTATAGCGAACTGAGGTTCAAAATTTGAGTAAAAGTGACTTTTTACTTGTAGTATTGCAAAATATGGATAATATATTCGTAAAATATTGATTTCATTCACCAGTTCTTATTCATCAAAATTTTTGCAAACGTTTCTTGTGGTCATTCTTTTGACTCGTCACCGTATCGTCACTTTAAATTAACAGTAATTAAGAAGGGATTTGAACAAGTGCTTTATTTGGGTAAATACTTTGTTGCTAACTTTTATACTCGAATTTATACATAAATTCTGTATGAGAAGCTATAAATCCATTAATCTTTAGCATAATATAATTAAATATAACTTAATATAAATACATAAAATGAAAGGTAGAAAAAATGTTACTGTTATCTTTTAAGCAATGAAATACCTTTTAATTCTTCGCATATACATTTATTCTACGGCTAATGCATGACTCGCATTGTCGTGTGTGAAACAATACATAAAAGGTTGTCAATTCTGTAAGAGTCTAAGAAGTAGGATGGGGATTTTAAAGATGAAATTCGTAACGGGAAGGTTGCTGAACACTGGTTGTTCGACCTGGGTTCGAGGCAAATGGGCCGGCTGCAGAGGCGTTTTCATGGTTTTTCCCATACCTAACGTGGATACGAGCTAGTTTACCTGTAAAAGTCTTCCACGGAGGCCTCCCTCTTCTTAGGCAGATAGTCCTAGCGAACTTCGGCGAAATCAAATAAGCTAAACTAAATCAATCCGCGTGTAATTCGTAATCTGAAAACGCCTGTTCATCTAAAATTGGGAATTTGTTTCGAGCATTATTCATTATTGAATGCAACATTTTATTCACCTGCTTTAATAGATTTGGAAGATTATTTATAGAATAGTAGTTCATTGTGTAAAAAATAGGTTTGCGAGATAGAGTGATAAATTTTTAATTATTTCATTTTATTAAAATTTAGCGCAGACGTATCTCTTCTTTTACAATGCATAAAAATGATAATTCATGCTTATTTTATCTCTTGGTTTCAATACCTTCTATTAAATTCAAATTCATAGTTTAATGTCTCAGCTCATGTGTGAAAATGACTATCTGCACTGCATTTCATGCTTTAATAATTGCTCATTGCCTGTCGTAGCCAATGTTACATGCTCTTAAGTTTTCCAGCATTATTTTATGATATATATAAAATAAATTTGTATTTACAGACATCAGCTGAAATGTTAAGTGAAAACTGTTGGTACCTTCTTTAATTACAAACTATCATTAATCTGGTACATATTCATTCATCATTAAGTTGGCATATTTATGCATAATCCGTCATTAAACTAACATATTAATGCTTTGTCCATTATTAAGTTGGCATGCTTAAGCATTATATATTATTTAAGTTGGTATTTTTATGTATTATTCATTGTTAATTTGGTATGCTTTTTCCATTTCAAATATCTCAAGGCAGAATGTAAGCTCGACAACTTCCCTTTTGTATCCATCAAAGACATTCAGAACATTTTTGATATTTTAATAAAAAACTTTATTATTTAAGATTTTGAGTGGAAAAAAATTATTCTGCATATAGGAATTTAATTTTTCTTTTATTTTTCAATATTACTAATATCAATATTTTCTCTCCAATATTGTGTAAGGTATAAACGTTTGCGCGAACAAATCAAAAATTTAAATTTCTAAATAATTAATTCATCTAAAATTATAGCGTCTCTTCTTTGTATTGCTGAGTTTTCTAGCTCCTTCTAAAGATTTACCGTAAAGTCTTGACAAAAATTGATATTATTAGATTTTCGCCTATCTGTGTTATCTGCTAAAAATGAAAAGTAGTACACTTATATCTATTTAGCAATTATGAATTTTTCTTGAAAGATTGAGTTAACTGCAGTCACTTAACTTTCAGCTCCGAAGCTTAACGGCATTCAGTTCTTTAACGGACTGCGTGAGCTTTTCTTTGCGGAGACGACTGGAGCTTAAAACTAATTGCTGAGCTGATGGTGGCTTAGGATCGATTTCTCGAAGCTAACGGCCACCTATCAGGAAGACCCTGGCTCTGACAATTAATCAAAGGCACGTTGAAAGCTGCTTCTTATTAAAGAAAGTTCTAGGTTAAAAAAATGCGAAATTGGCCCAAATGGGAGGTAGAATGGGTGATGTAATGCGAGGCTCTTTTTATGGCAGTCAAAAGAAAAATAATAATTTTTGCAAGAAAAGTAATAATTTTTTCACCTTACGGAAGCAGTTTTTATACTACATATCTAAGAAACAAATAGGAAAATTTTAGAGTGGTCAAAGACGTATGTATTTCTCAGATTCAAATCTTGTGATGATAACGTTTGCAATGAGTTTTAAATGAATTATTTTTAAAACTAAGCTTTTTCCTTCTCTCTTCCTTCTTTCTAAGGTCCTCAGAGACCGTTTGAAGAAAAATTGATTCACAGTTATTATTCTGAGGGCAGGCAAAAGATGTTACAATTTTGAGCCATTTAAATCCTCAAGCTTAGAGAAAATATACAGAAAGAAAGTGGGCTCACAGACAGTTCAAATAACAGACAAGGTGACATAGATATTTTCTAGATGTGTAAAATTTCCGTCGTAAATATTTTTAAAGAACTCGTTCAGCAATTACATTAATCAGCATAACTTTGGAGGAAGAAAGCTCCTCAATCTGACTGAGAATATATTTTAAACTTTTATTACTTCTTTCATAACTTTAAATAAAATAATCGCTCATTTCAAGAGAGAGAATATATGATAATCAAACTCCTGCTACTATATTTAAAAAGAAACATATTTTTTATTATTATTCTAATAAACAGTAACTTTAATTGATTTAAAGATGAATTGAAAAATCTAATCAAATGACGGGTTTAAACTGTACTTTACCAAAGTATGGACAATTGAACTGCAACAGTTGTCCGTCAAAGAGGTTCAACAGCTTTTATCCGGAAGCGTGGAGAACTGCCACTTGAGAAACCAGACTAGTACCAGGATCGCAGACCAGACGGCTTTCAATAAAAATTAGTGGTCGAACATGCTATTAGCTGTCCTAACAATGACAAAGAATACATGCCGACTCGGGCATGACAAAGAATAAATAGTATTATTAAAGACTCGGGCATCATCGAGGATTGTAGCCTAGGATATATCTGTTCCGCCCAATCAGGGTTCATTCTCATATTGAATTTTTCTTATGTCATCAGGTAACTATTTAATATTTTCTGTAAAACGACTAATGCAAAGCCATGATCTTGGCGATGGTGCGACCTGTTGACATAAATGATTTCACGGGATTTTTCTTACTGGGTGTTCTCTGCACATAGTAATGCAAATCGATTTTTGTCAATGGTAACGCACAGTAGATGCATTTTTAACTAAAAATTACTAACATATAGATGCTAACTAAATGCAAACATTTTGAAACAATGATCTAAAGCAATTAAAACAAATAATGATTGAAAAGGGAGTGACTATGAGTTATATAAACTGGGAGTGACTATGAGTGAGTATATTTTTTCTCATGCGTTAAACTGTAATGTTCTTGACAAGAAAGAGCTTTTAAACATTTCTTTATAAATCATAGCGAATTATACGAATTTCAGGTCATAAAACTTATATGATAAAGATACAGATGGGCAGATCTTTAACCTTTCATCAATGTAATATTCAAGAATATATTTTTTAAGTTCAGTAACTAGGTCACCTCCAATAACTGCTCAACATTTGCTCATCAATGCTCGAGGAAATTCAATGGAAACTTTAAGCGATTAAATAAAGTATTAAAATTAAAAGAAATAAAACATTAAGAAACTAGAATGAAATTCCAAAGGAGGTTCTTTATAAAGTTATTACAACGACTAAAAAAGTATCAAACATTTCAGGGCGTATGTCATCTGTTCAAAAATCTTGTTCGCTATGACATATAAATACTGAACATACGGTCGTCGAATCTTATCCTGATGAACGTAACACAAGAGTTCAACTACGGCGATCAGAACTAATTAAAAATTAATCAGCTCCATCTTAATCTCACACTGACAGAGTGTGACTGGATTGAGAGTATAGTTTTGATTTTTTTGTTTGTTTGCATTGTATGTCTTTTTATGAAGTATATTTATGTGCTTTTTCTTTTTACTTTGCGAAACTTCCATGTTTGTAGCAATATATGCTATCCATATTTATATGAAATTTAAAGCTAAATTTCTCTAACTTATGCTAATTAATCCAAATTCATAATAATTAATTTTATTTTATTTTTTCTTCAATCATACTAATAATCCTTAAAAACGTTTCTTTTAAAAATATTATGCCGAAAACAAAATAGTGTTTCATATCAGCTAATTCAATATCTGCTGTTTATCGAGCCCTGAGAAATTACTTTGAAAATTAAAAATACAACTAGTTTTAAGTAAAAAAATTCATTTCAAACAAGAAAGATCTATAAATATCGTACAGATGGTAACAGAATAAAGTACAGCAAATCAAATGCATCCAGTACTGTCTTCCTACAGCGTTCCAGAACATTAGCTTAAGTGCACGCATGTTCAATTCGGACTCTGATTGGATTATTTGATTATCAGTCTACAAGAAAGAAAATAATTTAAGAAATATGTCTAGTATATACGTTTACACAGATGAGGAAAACCATGAATACCTTATTGATCCAGACCGTCTCACCTACGAATATAGAAAATGTTGCAAACACCTCGTGCTTCTCGGAGTTGGTTACCTGGTAGTATAGTTTAGGTTAATCTTTTAGGGCTTATGCACTGCTTTGATAAAAAGGGTGATTTTTTATTGTTCTGCCGTACTTTTAATCTCTACAGGTTACTATGTAATAAAGTAACAGCAGTGATTTAACCTCGCTTGAGCATTTGATTGAACCGTCAGCGTACTTTGCGTGAAAGACGTATTTTAAATATAAAGTTAATTTTAAATATGCAATGTATATTACAGTGTACTTACTGTAAGGAATTTATAAATTAAATTCTTAATATTTAAGCATATTGAATGAATTTGCATTACGTTTAACGTTTTCTACCACCCACTGTTTCTGAAACTTGCGGCAGATCTTAAAAAGTGTTATCAACAGATATAAAGATCCTCTATATTAATATATAAAGATACTTAACATTTTCTTACAAACCTCTTTTAAAAAATAGATAGAAGTTAAATTAACATGTCGTTAAAATTATGGGACTTAGAGTTTATGAATATATATGCTTCATTCATTTTATGTATGAAGATTATTTCATGTATGGAAAATTATAGATTTACTTGCTAGCTTCTTTTCACTGCTCATATAATAAAGAAGCCGTTCAGCATTTACTTCTACCGAAGCTCAGTTATTCTTTTAACCCGTTTGTTTCTTCCCACATTATCTTCCTCATTGCTTCGAGAAAATATCTACCAATTCTCTAGGCTCGCATCGGTACCACACCATGTCATTTAATTCATATAATTCCCTCGATACTCGTCAAACCCTACAAATCGTCGACATGAGCATTAAATTATACATTCTCATTTGCATAAAATGTCTCCAACGCCTGTCTTTCAGGGGTAATGGCCGAAACGAAATATGCCATTTTTCCGGCCAGCTACTTCTATCTGCAAGATCTAGGCCCTGAAGAGTATTAAACAACCTACCCTGTAGATCCTCTACTCCTCTATCCTATCACCTACCCCCAACGGTTATTTTTTATCTGTTTAAGAAGCCCAGAAAAATTGTCAGAGATAAGAAATAAGAAATATTTGGTAGCTCGCGAAACGATCGTCCAAGATGGGCATCTTAGAAAACGTCTCCAAATCTCTGTTTTATGAGGCAGTTGGCTGAGCTTTAAGGGTTCACTAGGTATAGGGGCCGTATAGCAGAGTTTCTTAAATTTAAGACAGTAATGGAGTGCAGGCTGGGATCTTATGGACATTGCAGGTATAAATCTAGGGAGAGCTTAAAATGGGAAGGGAAACTGAAATCCACACTTGTGTTGCAGGTGGGGATACAGTTATCCAGTTCGAAGAATTTTTTCTTTATGTGCAAGTTACTGCTTCATAATGTACAAAGTATTTATTTGTTTGTATATTGTAACAAATAAATAAATATAAAGAGAAAAATATTAATTTGTTACATAGAAAAATATTAACCTAAATTTAAAAAGGATACCTTTTACTATGCAGATTCCATATGAGAAACACGGTAACAAATAAAGTAAGTTGCGTAAAATTGAATAATGCAGGGCAAGAATGTTACAGGAAAATTTTGCATTGGTCTTAAATAAAAAGGAAAAGAAATCTTTGTTTTAACAAGAGCAAATTATTGAACACTCGCCCTATAAATAAGAATAACATCCAAAATTTAATTTTATCAGTAAGACATTTCGCTTTTTTAACTTAAGGAATTAATTGCAAAACGAATTCATTAAACAAATAATTACATACTTTTGAAAATATAATTATGCATTTTAAAGTAAGAATATTCATATTTCTGTACATATGCCACATGTATTCTTCAGCTTTAAAGTTTGCTGTATACGAAGGTTATGTTTCTTTACTTGTTGGTTTACCATGCTTTATCTTTTTGTTACATGGATTTGTATTCATGAATGACACGCATAAGAGAAAGACAGAGAAATACTCTTTTAATGTTTGTTCCTTTAAGAAATAAGAAGCCTGTTGAACCAGGAAAAAGTGCACTTTATTAGTATTAGTAAAACATTCTCATGCCCTAATTCTCAAATCAGGGGAGGCTCTTATGCTCGGGCAACGCCAAGCCTATCCTTGAGATTAAACTAAATGTGTGCATCTATAGAAGGATACTTTTAAGCCAATTAATGGTACATGGTCCAGCAAGGAAGGCGTACAGGCAATACGTTTAGACAATTCAGTTCTACGCATTACATTATTTACATGTACGGCAAGAAACAAAATAGTTGTACACATGCAGATATCCAATATTATAAAGACACAAATTGTATAAATTATAAATATACCAATTGCAGCAGAATACGCAGTGATGAAATGTGGACATAATAATATTTGCATAAACATTTCCATATGCATACATTTAAAGGCAAGGTAAAAATTTAAAGCAAGCATATACTATAACAGTGTACAAATTCACACATTATATCAGAATACACATTGACAAAATATGGACATGATAATATCTACATAGTGAAACGTAACAGTGTATTAGTACAGCATTAACATGAAAAGTATATTTAGGGAGATAAACTGTACAACAAAGCATTACAACAGAGCAATAAGCATATATACATTATTGAGCTTTGGGTATGTGCAGTCGAACAAATAGGTACCAGCAATCACCGACGTTACCACAAATGCAGAGCTCATTATTTCTAAGGCGAAGCCGAGGCCATGTAAATTGCTGAAATCTACTAATTAAGTTCTGATCCGCATTAAGAATCATGAGAGATTAACGAATAACGGTAAGAGAGTTTGGTTTGTGTTCCGCTGCCCTGTTAATCGAGAAAACAGAGTGCTCGCGACGCTATGGTTGGTGTAGTTGTGAATACTTTAGACTGGCAGATTATGTTTGGTAAGTATGCAAGTCGAAATTCTGTCGCGGTTTTTATAAGCTCCGTAGACTCTGCCTACGTTCGATTAAAATTGTTGCATTTATATCCATTTTTTTGGAAAGGAAGTTCGTTGTTGAAACTTAGATCCTGCTTTTTAAGTATATGTATTGAAATTCTGTCGTCATCTTGGTAAGCTTGTAGGCTCTGCCTAGGTTGGATTAAAATTGTTGTATTTACATCAATTTTTTGGAAAGGAAGCTCGTTGCTGAAACATAGATCATGTTTTTTAAGTATATGTGTTGAAATTCTGTCGTCGTCTTGGTAAGCTTATAGACTCTGTCTAGGTTGGATTAAAAGTTTTGAATTTGTAACCATTTTTTGGAAAGGAAACTTACCGCTGAATCCAGGTCCAGATTGGCTAGTAATTTTATATTTGTATATTTTAATTTAAGCACCAATAAGTAGGAGGTAGAATAAACTTGAAGTATTTTTATTCTGTGTCTGTTTGGTTCATGGTTAAATACTCCAGTGGTGATAATTCACTGCACAGATCAAACCTTATTTTTTATGTCAATTGACGAACTTAAGTTATTTGAAACCCGCAGCAAGTGTTAATTATTCTCTGAATAACAAATATATGATTTAAGGAAAGGATTACTAAGTATCGAATTTAGTTTCGGCATCTTATCTCAAAATAATAAATGCTTTAATTGAACTCATTGTTTTATCATAGTATTTTGCACGCATATGGAAAATACTTTTTATTACATTTTAGTTTAGGGAAAATAATATTACATATAACATTAAAATTGTCTAGATATGTTGTTAATTTTAATTATTAGTACGTTTGGGCTGCATTGTTTATTACTGAAGATGTCCTAATAAATCCACAAATGGAAAATTATAACTGCTTCTTATGCAGTAATGAAAATAAATAAATAAAACTATCTCAGTCTAGTTTTAAGTTTTCCTTGTGATTTAAAAATGTAATTTAAATCATGAAGGAAATGGTTTTTGTTTAGTACTTGAAACGGAAAGAAATGTAACCCGTGAGGTATGATCTATGCAACTCATCATAAAATCTTTTTCTGAGAATTTTGTGTTTCCTGAAGGTTACATATACATTGTTATTAATTCTGAGTATGAAAAACATTATGGTTTGATGCTTCAGCAATACTAGTTTCTATCTTAATATTCTTACATGAATAGGAGATTAAATTTTATATTCAATTTTTTTTTATTGAGATTGCGTTAGTATATGCACTTAGGTATTGAAGGCTGAGAACGAGAAGTAATGGAAATGAAGCAAACTAAACCTACTTTTCATGTTGAATTTATAATAAAAATAAGATAGCTTCATGGCTTAGAATACGTAATCTGAAAAAAAAAAGTATATTTTTTTTCAAGAACGAAATGGATAACAGAGAAATGAATGATAATATCTATCCATATCAACAAGAAATTAAGACCCCATGTTTCAAACAGTAGCTTAAAATTAAGAAACACAATAATAATAATTAGGTGTGTATTTGAAAAAGAAAAGGCGACAGGAAACTATTCTCAAATGAAGAACATTTGCAGTCCGTTTCTTTGGGTGTTTTCACTTGATAGACAATGCAACAGAATGGCAAGCCATATTAAATAATTCAAGCAAGAGGTGTATTTCCCTAAATTCTCATTTTTTTAAAATAGTGTTCTTCTTAGAAGATTAAATCCTAAATATTTTATTGAATGTAATCAAAAATTCCTTTTTTATTTCGCGAAATTTGTACATTTTTTAAACCTCAAGTTTAAGTAACCTTGAATATTTTTTTAATAATAAAGAGCTTTTATATATTAGCGCTCTTGTATTATGTCACTCTCAGTTTTAGCCTATCTCTTTTGGTTCTGAACTGAATTTTATTAAGTCATAAAGCCTTTTATTTCTAAGGACGTTACAAAAGCCTCCAGTCGGCTACTCTTGATTACTTTCATATAATTCCAGTTAATACCATGAAAATTCTTTTCGATTCTAAGGTTAGTAATTTTAATTAGTGATTTCATGTGTCTTTTTATTTATTTTCCTGTATCATTTCTTGATAAATTTCTTGCAATTATCTGCTCTTTTGTAACTTTCTTTTATAAAATTTGTTTATATAATTGCAAGAAAAGCATACATTTTCCTTCAGTACCCACCAAATATAGTCAGCTTCTAACCACTATAATAAATTGTCTGACAATTAACTGACAAAGTAATCATCAGAATACATGGAAAGTTAACGGAAAAGAACATTTTCTCTATTTTAACTTCAAAGGATAGAGACATGCTATAGCATCTCTGTGTCAAAAATGGTTTGCTTCTTACCGTATATGTACAATATCCTCAAGTAATATAAAAATGAATATTTACATGCGACTTCTCTTCTGTGAGATTAAGAATCTGAATCTTCCATGTGATTACTATTATGCACAGTTAAATTCGCACACGAATAAGAAGGAAATATACACATTTATGCGTTTTGACAAACTTGACATTTTTTAAATATGAGTAGCTTAATGCACATGAAATAATTCCTATTTTAGTTCAAAATAAGAAATTCTGTGATCATATGTTAGGTGTTTAAAGAGGATGTAACTTTTAACCAGCAGCTACACATTGAGAATTTTATTGCATGGGATCTCCTAACGAAATTTAAATGGATCAAAATTTTATATACTAGTACAAAAAGAATTAAAATCATGTGTAAGTTAAAACAATGCTTAAAGGTGTGTAAATATTTTACCAAAGCAGCACAATTATAATTAATTCTTCTCCAAACATTGCTACAGTTTGATGCCATTGAATGGAAATTTATGCATAATCAGGCAGAAAAATTACATTTAACGTGATAGTTGATAACGATTAAGTTGCCTTTAAAATTGTTACTTGATGCTCTTTAAATATTATAAAACATTCCGTTTGAATAAATATTACTTTCAGTTTAATTAGAATTAGGAATTTATATAGACAATTATCAAAGAAAACAAAATCGAATTCAGGTCTTAGCAATGCTCAAATACAGCTGATTAGCATTACTGCAAAATTAAAGATGATTATCTAAAGGAAGGCAAAGTTGCGTACATTCAATTGTTGATGAACCCCCCTGGGGTTTTGCAGAATTAATAGATGCAGCACTCTGGCTGTGTGCCTTGCTCATGCAAATTAGGGAATTTGAATGCGACTCTTTTATGACTATTTCCATTCCCATTCCTTAAATTTTCCTGGCATCCCATTTTTTATGGTACATTCGCTGTTATGGAACTGGAGTTCGCCATGTATTTCCTACCATTTTGCGCTTTTACCGAGATCATAATCCCACTGAAGTTAATTAAAAACCTTGACTATAAAACAACTTTAAATTTAGTATGAATTGATGGAATCGAAAGAAACTAAGAAAGAAGGCAAATTTTAATAAATACTTATTGTGATAAAAATTTTACGATTTTAAGTTGCTTTCTTCGGAAGTTTCATCTGGTATAATAAAAGCAACTAATAAATTTAGTATTCGATGTGCTTAGTTTGTATTAATAAAGCCTATACTTAGCTGAAATAAAAACGACGTTAAGTTTTATGGAGAATGTGGCATAGAAAGCTTTGATGACGTGTGGTCGTTTTATTTATCATTGGTGTTAGAAAGGTTTAGACAGGATATTACTAAGCGCAATTAACATACAGAATGCTTGCCAGCTAGACGCATAACTTTGTACTCTAATCAGCTAAATATTTTACGTTAGATAAGGACATTTTTAGAGTTGAACATGTTAGGTGTTACGAATTTAGTATTTAAAAAGCTAATGTTTGTTCAATTATAAATTAAATGGTTTTATTTCTCGCGCAGTGCAGCGCGTGACGAATATTAAAAGAAAGCTAAGCCGGAAAATTGAAAATACAAGAGCGCGTGCATTAAATAAATAAATATCTCTTTTTGATTTCGAGAAAGTACTGGAAAATTCTAGCGCGTGATTTTAAAATCTTATAAAAGGAGGAAAACATCTCAGTTTGTAGCAGTTGCTTAGTTTGTTGTTGCTTAGAAAACTGCTCTTGTTGATTGTAGCGAATTCGCGGATTAGCGTTCTTTAGCTGTTTTGAATTACGTTCTATTGGATATTTGAGTAGTTAAAAGATAACTACTGTGAGATATTGTAATTCTGCATGATAATTTGAGAAAATTTAAGCATTTTTGTTGTGATAATAATAAATTTTTGTTCATTTTTCATCGAACTTGTGCATTCATTTCATAACGAACCCGTACGCACGCAACAATTTTTGGTGTCAGAAGTGGGATTTGAATGCTAATAACAAGAGCGATGGAAGAACAATTCAGGCAAATGATGACTGCATTTGCTGCTTTCCAAGAAAAGATGGAAGGAGCCGTCAACTCCGTTAAGGAAGATATAAAAGCTGTACAAGAAAAGATGGAAGCTGGGCAAACATCTTTTAAAGAAGAAATTAAAGAGGAAATGAAATTGGGCCAGGAATCCGTTAAGGAAGAAATGAAATTGGGCCAGGAATCCGTTAAGGAAGAAATGAAATTGGGCCAAGAATCCGTTAAGGACGAAATGAAAGCCGTTCAAGCTGGTCAAGAAGAAATGAAAAGAGAAATTACTTGCATAATAGAAAATAAATTTGAAGCTATGGAAGGCAGAATTGACGCAGTTGAAAATAAAGTTGAACATATTGAAGAAAAAGTTTCTTCCGTAAAAGATCATATTGAAGAAAGAGTTTCTTCGGTGAAAGAAGAAATAGAAGAGTTTCTTCTGTAAAAGAACATATAGAAGGGAGAGTTTCTGCTGTGGAGGAACGAATTGAAGGAAGAGTTTGTGCCGTCCAACACCAAATCGAACAACAAATTGATGAGAGAGTTTCTGCAGTTGCCAAAGAAATGGATACTTTAAAGAAATTCGTAGCGTCGGCAGGGAGCAGGAGTGATGATTTTAAATTCTTACCAATGCCTGCTCGTCCACCTCTGAAACTATCCACATATGATGGAAAGACCTCCTGGCAGGTGTATAAGACACAATTTTCTATCGTGGCGGATGCGAATGGATGGGATTCCCAAACTAAGGCCTGTCATCTCGCCGCTTCTCTGAGAGCAGACGCAGCGGATATCCTGCAGACGCTTCCCGAAAATCAAAGGCTAGATTTCGAAGCTCTGTCCGGCGCATTGGAGCTGCGCTTTGGCGAGAAATGTTTAAAAGACTACAGCAGGCTTCAATTAAAATCCCGTCAACAGAAGCCCACTGAATCACTCCAAGAACTCGCCACGGATGTTGAAAGGCTGTCCCACCTCGCATTTACGGAGTGCCCGAGAGAAACGAGAGAAATTCTGTCGCTGCAATATTTCATCGATGGCATCCGGGACCCTGAAATACAGAAAGCACTGCGAATGGCAGATGTAAAGGATGTAAAAAGCGCTCTGTTGTACGCCGTGAAATTGGAGGCAGCCCAGCAAGCAACTCTTAGGGATTGCTACCCAGTCAAAGCTGTGCGAGTCCACGACCCAGGGGACCAATTGATGGCTCGTTTAGATGATTTATCCAGACAAGTCGATGCTTTGATACGGAGTAGCAGTGAGAACAAAGTGGCTGTAAGATGTTGGAGATGTGGTTCTGAAGGTCACCTACGACGGCATTGCAGAACACCCCAGGGCACGGATAATGAAACGGATGAGTTGACAAGACCAGTGAATGCTTTAAGACGGAATAGTGGTGAAACAAAACCGACCCTAAAGTGCTGGAATTGCGGTGTTGAAGGCCACCTACGAAGGAACTGCAGAACTCCCCAGAGCACAGAAAATAAGGCATACGATTTAAACAGACAATTAAATGCCACGGGAAGGAAAAGGACTGACAAGAAACCAAAGTGCTGGAACTGTGGAGCTGAAGGCCACGTACGAAAGAATTGCAGAACACCCCAGGGTACGAAAATTGAGAAAATTTCTGAGCAACGACGCAGGAAACAAATTAATGACCATATCAAGGAACGGAGGTTGCCAGATAATGAAAAACCCTGTTTTAAAGCGCTTAAGATCCCTATAGTGAGTGGCAACAATAGCGGACTGTCCATCAATGGGAATATCGATGGAGTTCCTTGCAATATGATCATTGACACAGGAGCTAATGTTACCATCATTAGGAAAGATTTAGCTGAACAGTTTAAAGATAAACTTATTTGGACGCCACCCTGTGTTACCCTTCAGACTGCGTCTGGTGACAAGATCGACATAACTGGGAAGTTAAACGTAAACATCACGTTTGGAAGTGCCGCCTACCATCACACGGCATATGTGGCGGATATTACAGATCCATGCATACTCGGATTGGACGTTTTAAGGAAATACAATTTCTCCTTAGACTTGAAAAACAACAAACTGCTTTCAGGATCTGAAGACATGACTATCCATCCTAAGAAGGGATCCTCACCTGGAAATGCCGAAGCTTTGTCCGAAAGAACCAGCTCGAGAAACAGTCGAAATCATGCTAGGGTCGAAAAGAAACACCAGACTACCAGCTATTCTCCATCTCAGATGCTCTTTGGTCGAGACCTTCGTCTGCCTTGTGACCGCCTGTTTCATCGCCGTACGGATGCGCCTTCATCGCCTGAGGAACACATCCAAAATGTCCAGGCCCGGTTTGAGGGGATGCACCGTTCTGCACGAAAGCGAGTCAACTTGGCGACGGAGAAAGTGAAGACCAGATGCGACACGCGAGCTACTAGACATAGATCCAACAAAGGAAACAAGGTGTGGTTGTGGAACCCGATTCAACGAAAAGGACTGAGTCCTAAATTACAGTCACCTTCGGATGATCCGTATACAGTGCTGAACAGACTAAATGACGTCGTGGTTCGGATTCGTAAGTCTTCGAACTCTAAACCTAAAGTCGTTCATTACGACAGGTTAGCTCATTACTATGGCCATAGTACATAATGTAAATAATTGTAAATAGTATCAGACCATGGTCCTTTTTTTGTTTTTAAATGTGTATTTGATTTGTTTTGTATTTAGTATTTGATAGTATTTGATTTGTTTAAGTTAGTTATTGCATTTATTGTTCATGTTGTTTGATATTGTAATGTAATGTTTATGCCTCAGTTGCATTTATGCCACAGTCGTAAGTTTAGCTTCCTGTCCAGGGATTGTACTGCCCGGGACGTGAGTCCTTGGGAAGGGGGCAGTGTTACGAATTTAGTATTTAAAAAGCTAATGTTAGTTCAATTATAAATTAAATGGTTTTATTTCTCGCGCAGTGCAGCGCGTGACGAATATTAAAAGAAAGCTAAGCCGGAAAATTGAAAATACAAGAGCGCGTGCATTAAATAAATAAATAACTCTTTTTGATTTCGAGAAAGTACTGGAAAATTCTAGCGCGTGATTTTAAAATCTTATAAAAGGAGGAAAACATCTCAGTTTGTAGCAGTTGCTTAGTTTGTTGTTGCTTAGAAAACTGCTCTTGTTGATTGTTGCGAATTCGCGGATTAGCGTTCTTTAGCTGTTTTGAATTACGTTCTATTGGATATTTGAGTAGTTAAAAGATAACTACTGTGAGATATTGTAATTCTGCATGATAATTTGAGAAAATTTAAGCATTTTTGTTGTGATAATAATAAATTTTTGTTCATTTTTCATCGGACTTGTGCATTCATTTCATAACGAACCCGTACGCACGCAACAATATTTTACGTTAGATAAGGACATTTTTAGAGTTGAACATGTTAGGTAATGTAGTTTCACAGCTGCTAACAGATCAGAAATTTATCTGGTATGAAATGCTATTTTATCTATTCCATAGCTCAAACAAGCATTTCAGATAGCGTAATCGAAGAAATTAGTAATATTTTTGGCAAATAAATATGGTTAGCCATGAACTTCCGAAAAACAATTACTCAGTATAAACCCAATTGAAACGCTCCGAGGAGTCGTTTCTTACTGTATCAAGAAATTTTATTATCAGCATGCAATGGAGAATATACCCGGTGCTTAAAAAAAAGAGCAAGAAAACATCTAGAAAGAAAGCCTTCAGTGGCGTATGTATAGAAAAGTATCAGATTCCGAGTCCATATTCAAGAGCCATTATTTTCATTTAAATGAGATGTTTAGCCTAATTGGAGCTTCAATTACTTATTAGCCCACTAGTCTCGAAATAGCATTTTGCATTGAATGACTGAAATGGGATGTATCGCTTTTCAAATTGTTACCACCAAATATTATAGCCCTGCATTATATTTAAAGAAACTAAATAATAAAGAATCTGCATGAATGCATGTTTGTCTCTCACACTGTGAAAAAACAATGGTACATAGAGTCGTCAAATTCTGAATAGCATAGTCTTCATCCAAACATGGGTACCTGGGAGCTCGAATTTGGAATTTGTTTCATTGTTTATTTCGTATTTTGTAAACCTTTTACGAAATTTTTATTACAACCTCAACAGTTTCATAGCGAGCAGTGGCAATAGTGTAGTTAATAAAACATTTTTATCTCCAGCACAAAAGACTGGCTATCAGAAATTCTAAAGATATGCTGTTTTTAAATATTTTTAGCTCAAAATGGTTTAGCTCAAATGTTCTAGAAGCGTGTATGTATCTGCAAATGAAAAAAAGCGCCCCCGTGGACGTAATATAAAGTCGGAAAGCTTTCAGATTATATTTCAAAGTGTTTTTAATATTTTTAAAGTTTTAATTAATGATACCTTTGCAAGAAAGCCGGTTATCAGATACCACCTATAAAATTATGGTAATATGATTATTGCAACAAAGCCGGCCATCCGATACCACCACTGTATAATAAAAGTAATGCGCATAAGAGCTCACCTCACCAGATGCCGAGGGTGAATACTGATCCAAATGTGTAACATGAATAAAAGCATATTTCTATTAGAAAGGTTCTCCATAAAGGCATCTCTCTTCTTAGACAGATAGCTTAAGTGCATTTTTCTGTATACAAATAGCTAAGTCTAATATATAAAAACTGATACAAATGCATGCTATAAGTGAATTAAAAATGTTCAGAATGCATAACTTTATATAAGATCCTTTCAGATATTATAAAAGTAAATTGAAAATAAGAAAAAAAAAATATTAAATATTCATTGTCCGTCAGACCGCCTGAAATTTATAAAACTAGGCAAAAAGTAAGGTAGTGAAAGTAGCTTAGATTTTTGCTCAATTTTTCTATTTCATATCTCCGCGTGTTTCTATTTAGCATTTAGCATTTTCCAAATTAAAGAGATTATTTAAAAGAATAATTTAAGACAACAGAAAGAAACTTCGAACGTAATGTTTCTAACGAGCCTTTTGCAAGCAACATGGGATATTTGTGAAGTGAAGAAGAAGGACTAGAGATTTTAATGAGCAGTAAGATATAATTGTGGAGTGCAAAATAAGAACTATAAATGGAGTTATTTTTTCATGCGTAGAAAATAATACTGATTACTGATGTCTAGACAGAAAAACTGAACCGGAACCAGAATATTATATTTTAATGCAAAGGGAAAAAATACTCATATATGGCAGCATAATTTAATTAAAAATTTCCACTTTTCTCATTATTTACACTTAATGATGCAAAATAATGAGAAGTATTCTCGAAGAAACAAACGTGGGACTATTGTCGCTAAAATACGTGATAATTAGTTTTGCCTATCGCAAAAGGTGGGAAGAAATTTAAGATTCTAAAAGCAAATAAAATAAATTCAAAGAAGGGATAGGTAATATTAGTTTACATTAATGTAAATTCCATCGGTAACTTCCACTCTCCATTTTAGAAGAAAATTCTCAATTGATGGGAATGAGATCCAAAAAATCGGACATATTTATGATTTCAATTTTAGCGATATTAAATCTTTCAAAAAAATATATGGAAGCTGATTTTTTTACGGAGCCTCAACGAAGTAAGTTCAAGTTAGACCCCTGTTCTTAAATCTACGAAATACAATTTAGAAAAATATTACAGTCAGTTGTGTTAATGTAATATATATAGATAGATTCAAATGTTTCCGTCGTCACATGTAAAAAAAAAGGTTAGGCAATAAACTTCTTTTGCAGAAATGTAGTAGTAATAATAAATAAGTATATCTGAAAGTTTCATAACTGAAACCATGAGCGTTCATTTTTGACTGCTTCTTCCTGAAAAGGTGATGTGTTATTTTGTGCTGAAATTTTTATTCTTCAGTATCGCTCTGAGATTTAAGTTTTGAGTAAAGACAACCTTAATTCCAAAGAAATAAAACAATGCTTGAATCAAGTGTATGTTAATTTGCTCTCTTCTTAGCCTGCAGGGAACAATTAGTAAAACAATATGCACATAGGTTGAGAATTCTCAGAAGGTGATTCCATCAGAAAATATTCCTCGTATCCAGTGGGGAATATCGAATGGCAGGAGATTAAAAGGAAATAGCAGCAAGATAGGATGTTCTGAAACAACAGATTTGCGCATTCTGTGGGAATACCTTGTAGGGTTTATATTTATTTTAACTAACATTTATTTTAAGTTTAAACTATCTTTCCTGTCAAGCCTTACTTTCCCCTGGAATTGCCAATGCCAGAGTATGTAAATTTTAGTAGAACGCGCAAGGATTCAAATTATCAGGGAAGTTTCTGAGTTAAATAGAATGGAAACGAGTTCGAGGTGTGCTGTTCTTACTTCACGAGCGCGGAGGTAGTTAGCCAGAAATTGAAGAACCCCGCGTTTCGGCCTGTGTGCTTGCCTCGGAGAATTGTTAATCGTTCAACGTGATATTCAAAGTTTGCTGAATTAGCAGCGGTATTGTAAAACGCGGTGAGGTTAGTTACGTTTAGATAGCCTCGTAGTTAGAGTCTTGTTATTATTTCTTTTCAGGTTCTTATTTTTATTTTACCGCCGGGTCGGCGTAGTTTGTGAGCGTCAAGAGCACGCAATTGTAATTTCTTAAGTTGAATAAAAAGGGACTTAAACCCTTAGCAAGACTCTGTCTATTTTCCAGTTTCAACAGTCACCTCTTAGTTGCGTGCAGGTTGGAGGCGCGCAACTCTACAACCTACATGGACAAAACCTCTGCAAGATGAGTACCCCAACTTCTTTCCGTAATTAAAAAAAATCATGGCATATCAATGCAACTCAAAAACAGTAGTGTAGGTTTAAAGAGCAAGGAAACATGAAAACGTTACATGGAACCTCAAGCAATATAGACTAAAAAATACGAAAATTTAGACACATTTACTTTTTCATTTACATTTATTATTAGAATACTTGTGTATTAGGCAAAACTATGATAAGAAGCGCAGCCAAAAATTAGTTTAGAAAGCACTATAGCAACTAAGCACAACTACGTAGAGATTTTCTCAAACAATGATTATTGTTCAGTAAAAATTCATGTCGCATGCTAGAACCCATTACAGTGTTCATCTGATTTAAAAAGTGCTGGCATAGCATGCACAAGCTTTAGAATTTATGATGTTGCACTGATTAAAAAATTAGCTTTATTGAACATTCCGGGCATGATTAGTCATCTTTTCATATTACACCCTTTAAATTTTTTACTTATAATGCAAGAAATGATTATTAAAATGAAACCCTAAGCAAAGATTTGAGTGAAGGCGGTATATAATTATAAGTATTGTAGAAAGGCTAGAAACTTATAACTGAATCCAGTGGATACTTAAAGTGCAAATCATCGGATTTTGATAGAGCCGTTTTCCAGTCTAATCTGAATTATACTGTTGCAATAAAATTATCCTTGTTTAGAAAGAATGTTACTATCTAATCTAGTTGCACTCTAAGTTTCATCCAAATCAAAGTATATTTAAAGTAATTTAGAGAATATGCCGCGTTTTAAGTTAATCAAAATCTCAAATACCCAACTGTTCATTTATCTATAAGTGATACGTTTATCAGTTAAGAACTTGAAGCCCATTAGACAAGTTTAATAAATTAAACTAGATAACAAATTTGAAGCAGATAACTTTTCAAAAATTAGAAGGGTTACGTGCAAACTCTGAAGTCTTTCGTATGAGTATTTCAACGTTTGTAACAACATTCGCTGCGTATATGAAAATTGGTCTTTACTTATTTCACAAGTTGTTTAATAATTCAAAATTAGCAACTACCTGTAACACATATGTTAAGAACTTTAAGTACTTATAATTTGAAATACAGTATAAATTGTTTTAAAGTTTTGAATAATACATATTTGTGCATTAGTTTTAAGCTTCTATAAGAAGAGAATTTTTAATTTATTTATTTTGGTATATTATTTTATTTCAAAAAATTGTGCAACATTTTAAGTAAAGTTCTGGTTTTTGTATTGCTGTTATAGCAACAAAACTTCTTTCTTATAGAAAATAATTAATTCTGGGAAGTCATAATTTTACATGAAACTAATTAAGCAATAAACGGAAAATTTTATTTACCAAAGGGTGCGTAATCTTCTTTTAAATAAAAGAGGCTATGTTAGTTAGAGGTTAGCATATCTGAGGAAAAGAGAACAAATGTAATTCATTTTAAATTTTACGATTTGGGAAAATATGAATCCATATTTTACTTTTCCTATAATAAAGTTATAATATCAGATACATATTATGCTTTTAAACATTAGTTATTGCATACTAAGAAGGAATACACTACTATGAGGAAAGAATTAAATGATGTGAATGATTCCACTATTTTGAATAAGAGAATTAAGGAGGGCGAAGTAGTGTAATGTGTTCATAAACTACCCACCCGAAAACAGATCAATATTGTTACAAAATATTTTAGGTAAATCAGGCCATTACATTTCCTAAATTTCCAAACAAGTTTCACTGTGGACATCGTTCTCGCAAAATAAACCTTGATAAGGCCACAGTTGACAGTTGTCAATTGAAGGAAGATGGAGGTCTCCATCCAAAGACCTAGAGGTTAGATGGAGGTTAGATCCATCTAGGGGTTAGATGGAGACCATCTAACCATCATTCTAGAGGTTAGGTTGCTTAGTTTCGCGTCCCCGCATACTACTAGCATTAGGACATGCATCAAATAACATTATAAGACATTTTTGCTGTTGTGGCCCAGGACGTAGTTACATAAATTGCATAACTATTGCATTATTTCAAATGCTCAAATTACTTTACAGCAGAACGTACACTTTCAATAGTACACATTACAAATACACTTTACAAAGAAATTACTTTGCATATTTTACATAATTTTACAAATGTATATTGCGATACATCAAAATACAGTAGTAGTACAGAGGGTTAAACTTCCAGAAACCAAGTAAATGAATATTAAATTATTATTGTAGGCAACTTTCTTATTAAAAAATATATACTAGATACAACGGTACTTTTGAAATGCGTGTTGGCAGCTCTGCAAAACAGGGACTTTGAGTTGTAAGCAATCTCGCTGTTTAGTGATCAGGTATCAGTGGAACACTCAAGGGTGTGCTTTTTCCATAAAATTATTTTATAAAAAAAATAATGCATTGAACAATTTTCCACAACGTTACGAAACCTGGTTTCAACAGGATGTTGCGGTATAGCACACTGTAAGGCTGTTCGATAATTGTTCAGTTACCGTGTCATTTCAAGATTATTGCCTGATCCTCAAGGTCACCAAATTTGTCTGTTTATGATATTTTCTTGGGGGGGGGGGTACATTAAAGAGTCGGGTCTACACGACGCGACCAAGAACGCTAGACGAATTGAAACAGAGTTTCAGAAGAAACTCACGGTATCCCAGCTGAGATTTAATATTTTGCAGCTATCAATGGAGAACCTCAAGAGCAGACTGGAAGAATGCATACATACAGTAAGTAGGACGCCGTCTGCAGGACGCAATTTTCTGACATTGGTAATTTAGATTACTGTCTCTTAAAAGGCTAGTTGCAATGGTTTAATTGCTGTCAATAAAATGCTTTGTTGGATTTCCTTTATTTTTATTCTGTTTTCAAAAGTTCCCGCTTTCTGTGTCTCCCTGTCTCTATATATATAAAACAAGGCACATGCGGCTCCAAGTTTTAAGCTTGTCGATAATCTGGGAGCTCCTCGTGACGAGATGACGTTGTTTTACCATAAACTAGCAAAAGGCTTATGTATTGTGCCTTTTCCGGCACGCTACCTTTTAAAGATGGAATTTCAATAAAAAAAAAAGGTAGGCAATCTATTCAAGCCTAGAGGAGTATACAGGTAAAATTTTGTAAAGATAGCCCTTACCGTTTTAATTCTGTGGGTGTGCCCGAAGCGTGAGCATTGAATGAACAGAGCTTCGAAAAGAGTGCTGAAGCGAACATTACTGGGAATCGCGTAATAAAGTAAAATATTTTGCTTACGATTAAAAATACACTAGATTCTGAATACCATAGCAGATTTAGCACTATCCAGGGGTGAGCCACAGGGAGGCCTCCTACTCTAAACCTCCAAAAAAAGCTTGTCTTGGTTATATGATGATTACATGCGCATAACTGAAAAAAAGTAACTTAGTTATATGATATTTATATTATTTACATTTCATATTTACGTCTATTTTTTCCATCTTGGTACTTTTCGAAGAACGTGACACCACCTTTCAAACCGCGCAACCCAACATAACATTGCATGTTTTGCACATGTACCGGGGATCCGTATCAGATTCACTATCTGAAAGCAATTCGTGTAGCACTTTCAGTGCATCAAAAGTGGTCAGCTCTCTCCGATCCGTTTGAAAAATAATTAAAAATCAGAAAAAAATAAGCTAATATGATATCTGCAATTAGAAAATATAAACTATAAAAATAAACAACTGCAACTCAAAATATAGACCTAACAAAACTTCTTTCAACTAAAGCGAATGAAAAAGAGAGAACTACTCTAGTGAAAAACCACGGAGCTAATTGACAAAATTACCCCTGACGTTCAGAAAAATACCCCAACAATTTCTTAATTGATAACCAAACCTTCCCTTTTTCCCCCAAAAGCAAAGCAAAAACAGGAAATGAAACACAGAGGTGGACCCACCTTTCTATTGTAAATGAGCTCACAATTTCTATTGTGAATGAGAGCTCAGCTCTGAAAGGTGGTCTGCTGAAAAGACTGAATCTAGGACATGTTAAGGGCATGATAAACATCGTAAGGCCCCACCTCGAAATCTAATACAAACGTGAAACTCTTGTATACTATCATGTCATTATCAACTCTTTTTGGTAAGAAAAGGTTTCATTAGTTAATTACAGCGAAATGCTTAAACTATAATTTTCCACCAATTAGGTGAAAAATGATTTTTCAATTGACTGTAATATTACAGCATGGAGACTACTGTGTGACAGTAAAAAGAGCTGTAGACTTAGAGAACTGAAATGTAGAATCAGTAAACCTATGACATTCAATGACAGTGGACAAACATGGAGGAAAATTTCGGCAATAGAGTTCAAAACGCAAAAGTAAACAGGAAATTATTAATAAGGTGAACAATGCGAAGTGAAAATCAATTATTTGAACAAATTAACATATCATGACTTTCCCCCTCTAAATAGTGTTTGGAAGTAAAGATTTTTACAGCCAAAGGTATGTTTAGTGAATAATTTATGGATATGTTTATTTTAAAAATTTCAAATCTTTATTAGAATGCAATATGCACATATGCATAATGGTGACAAACGAATCACAATGAATGATATCTCATTTTAAATTCATTTTGTTTAATATTTCTCATGTTTTGGAGTAGAATTTACGAAGACTGTGTAGATATAAAGTAATTTCCAGTTTCATAACGAAGTGAATATAATTATCAAAATGCTGCGTAAAAAAGTTACTCGATGCTGCATGTAAAGAAATAAGTAAATTAGATGAAAATGTTAATGCTCTTAATAAAAATGTATTATAAAATTGTTGTGTAAAAGGAACACATTTGTTGCTTCGAAATAAAAACGTAAATTTTAAAGCCCTTAAAGAAAGCCAAAGATACCAGGAATAGCGTCTAATGTGAACAGATTTTTCCTGATAAATACTCTTACTTCCCCTATCTTCTGAAAAGTTTGAGTGAAGAAATAAACTTGTTGCCATTGTTATTTGAGACGGCGTCTATTGTTATTTCACTGCGAAAGAGAAATAATGCGAAAGTGAAAATTAGAAAAAGAAGAATAAGCCACTAAATCAGAACTTCATCAGAGGAGATTTTCCTGATTGAAAATCCAAAGTCTCTGTTTCCTCATCACTGGTTCCTTTTCCAGCTGGTGACAAGGCAGGATCCGATCAATTTCTCACCCGGCCCACCCCTTAGAGCCCCCCGGATGATGTGAGTTCTCTTTTCCCCCGTTATCTGTTCCACACTGTTCCCTTTTCCCGGAACTTTATCTCTCGGGGTCGAAGCACAAATTGCCTCTGGTACTGACCCATGGAGAGACCACCATCAAAAGCTCCAAGGAAATCTTTTATGTTATAAATTGGCTATTGCTTCAAGTTGTTTCATAAACAACTTGTTTGAGGAAGCGACCATTGAGAAATGCTCTTTAAACAGGTTAAGATTTAAAGATCCCATACTACTACTTCATAGCTAATAGAATTGCACACGGTTAATGGCTGTTTTGACTAAGGATCTAAAGGGAAATATTTAGATTCACAGAATTTGAATTACGGGTTAGTTTAAACAACCATTAAAGGATTTTCCGATACGAGTGCACAGATTTTGAATCACGGAGTGGAGAAGATAACGAAAATCAAAGCCTTTGGGAATCGATTTTAGAGTTAATCATGAACTCTACAATAAATTCAGATTAATTTGCTGTTTTGAAAGGCATGGTACAGACTATGCATTTGTTATCACTTAAACTCCTAGAAATGAGATTCACAACTGCAATTTAAAAGTTACTTAATGTAAGAGCTATAAAGGCAATTCTTATACGAGTGCCTTTTTATTCTTTTACTGTTAATGTATGACTGTCAACTACTATGAGAGTTATTACTAATATTACTTGGCTTTATGGCATCTATTATTAATATCGTAATGTTTCTCGTAAGCTTTATGGATGCATCTGTTAGTTTTATATTTCATTTCAATATCCTACATTCATTTCTTTGTTTTATATCATTGTACACTAAATCCTTTCACTAGGCAGAGAAATTATAATATTTGTCAACCTAATCTACTCTCAGTATAAAAGAATGAATACGATAATAAATCTTACTCTATACTTTGCTTTATTAATCAGTTTTCTTATAACGCATAAACACACCTATCTATACCTATATATATATATATACATACATACATACATACAGGATGGATGGATGGACGTATGTATGTATATTATAGAAACCGTATGAATTTTAAACAATTCAACGATAGTATATTATTAATTTGAAAAAGAGCACCATAAAGGAATTGATCCTGAAATCAAAATTAAATCATTAACAAAACATTCAGGTTTATTTCCTATTGTTGTATAAAATTTGATTTAATTTGAAAGCGTTTTTAGCAGTTTTAATATTTTGTAATTAAATATTTTCTAATTCTGTGCTCTCTTTCTATATATATATATATATGCATGCAGGTATGTACATGTATACATATAAATTTATTTTTAATGCAATTCTTCTAAAAGATCACTTTTTCTGGCATAAAGCGACATTCCCTCAGGAATTTCTGTAATCTGGATGCTGTTCTAATATGCAATCGAATTTTTCTTTCATTTTTCTAACAATTTTAATGATAATAAAAATTTTAAAGAGATCCTTTATCCAGCAGTCATTCAGTAACCTCTTTTTCCAACTAGTAAGCGGAAAATTATTGTTTGAAATTAGATATAGCAATTTCCTTTAATGGGATATTAAACTATGCTGTAACCTATACATAAAACTAACTGGAAACATCTTCAAAACATTTCTTTCCTTTCCACTGTTTGCTGAACTTTATAACTTTGATCATGTGTTATTCTTGGGCCTGACGCAGAACAAGAAGGCTGTGTAATTTTCCAACTGCTCTGAAAATCGTTCTCCACCCTCCGTACGTTTTTGCTTTGTAAAACCGCTATCAGACCTACTGACCATCCTTAACTGTACGTCGAAACATTTGCAATAATCCTCGTTTCCAGGAAATCTGATTGGTTGAGTTTAGTAGCTTTGCCAGAAGCTTTTCGCTCCTATGCCAGACAAAGCAACAAGGGAAGCATGTTCCCGAGCCTCGTGAAATATCTCTGGTCTATACTCGCAAAACATTGCTGACTGAAAATGTTTCAACTAGGAACTTCCCGTTCAAAATTAGCTTGAAATAAATGAATTTCAAAGGAAAGTTTCTTATAACTCTGCACGTCACTACATGTGATAATTCCATAAGTTTTCAGAAGCAACATGGATTAAAATATATTTTTATGCTGTGATTGCTTGCTGCGTTCCATTTCTCATGAAATTATCTCAAGAATCTCAAGAATAAAAAGTAGAAGCAGAATATATAGTAATATACAATACATATTTATATCTTTTGCTTATGCATAAACATGTTCGATATTTTGGTTATTCATTTCCAAATACTCAGGTTTATTTTCTGGTAAGTTATTTAAACTTTCATCTATAATAAATTGACTTTAAATTAAAAAGAGCTTTGTCTCAATTCTTGTTAAATTATCTCAAGAACAGAAAGTAGAAGCAGAATCTCTAGTAATACGCTGTACACATTTCTATCTTTTATTCATGTATAAGAGTGTGCGATGTGTTGGTTATTCATTTCCCAATACTAAAATTTGTTTTCTGATAACTAATTTAAATTAACTTTAATTTCAGAATAACATTGTAAAATTCACGTTTCAATAATTTTATTTCTATATTACATTAATTATCCGATTTTTCACTGTAGAGACATTAGTTTATTTCGAAGTGGGAGATATGAAAAATGAGCATTGCCCTCGCTGGGACTCGAAAGTCGGACCTCTCGAATACGCTCCGAGTGTGCTGGCCATTACACCACAAAGTCATGCTAAGAAGGCGGGATAAATACCTTATATACTCCCCCTTTTAAAGGGCGACTGGGGATTAGGGGACCAATCGCCACATCCTGGTAGTAGAGAATCATCATCCACCACCTTTTCTAGTTCGAGCGCCACTGTACAGTCATCTTAGAGTTTCTTGAAACAAGGAAATTGAAAAAATTAGCAATGCCCTCGTCGGGACTTGAACCTCGGACCTCTTGAATACACACCGAGTGTGCTGGCCATTACACCCCGAAGGCATGCTAAGAAGGCGAGAGAAATACCTTATATCACTATGAAACGATAACCTATGAACAGACAAAAACGTAGAAACAATACACATAGAAAGAAGGAATAAATACAAAGCTTTATTTCTATATAAGGAAAATGTCGTACTCAAAATTTACATATTTATAAGATACAATTGTAAGAAGAAAAGGAATAGTAATGTTTCAAACCTAAAATTTAAAAATTTATCTGCCTAAGATTTGAAAGGAGATAAAACCTAAATACCCGAGTTCCTTGCTCAGTTTACATTAATTTTATTTTTAATCAAATTACATTACAGTTCAACACAATTCTTTGATACACCAATTCTTTGATACAACGTTGAGGTGCACGCAACGTTCTTAAGATAGGAGAAATATGTGATATTACATGCAGCTCATCAATGAAGTATGTAATGCTGGGTAACATCATTTACATAAATAGGTCATCTGTAACGCTAGAGGCTAAAATTATCATAGCTTAATCATGTGCGAAAATGAATGAGATACGGCTTAGACTTTCTCATGAATTTAAGTGTTCAAAGAGAATTGGACTTGATATCTATTAATCTTTCACTAATCATTCCTCTGCTGTGGCAGGAAGTTTCTCGGTAGTTAATGAAAGCGCTTTTCAGTCATATAAACTATTTCAAAGGACACATTAATCAAAAAGGTTATTTCTCTACGTACAGTGTAATATAATGTAATAAACATGCTTTTTATTTAAAATTCTGATCATTTCTGGGTTTGATTTATATGTTTTCAAAATAATATCGTTTCTGCAGATATTTATGCATTTGTAACCCTGTCTACGTACATATAAGAAATGAGAAATAATGTACAGAAAATTACCAATTAAAATTTAAACTTGAGGTAAATATAGATTTTCGTAGCCACATTTTGGGAGAAATCATTAAAAGAACAATATGTGTTTTTGTTGGTAGAAAATTTGGTATTACATTTTTATCAAAAGTAGTATTAAAAGATTTAACATAATTATTCGAACATTAAAATTATCGCTACTTCTGTAAGCAAAATTAGTCATTTGCTGAAATAGTATACCATTTTTTTTTAATAAAAGAAACAAAATAAATTTTTATATAACTTTTCATCAAAGTTTTCCTCTAGAAAACAGTTATAAGAGTTTTTGTGATAAATGCGTTCACTTACATTTTCTGATGAAAATGTCATAATACGGTTCCTGGTCTTAACGCTGTTTTAAATAATCCGCAATGCTTTATTTAAATAATTAGTTACTCTTAGTTATAATTTTATTGCTGTTTTGCTTTTGTTCTTTCTACTTTTCTTTCGATCTTCAGCAGAATGTAAACTATGCTGGCTCAAAACTTAAATGTTCGTGAACCTAACAAGCCAATGATTTTTTGCTTTATAACCTTATTTCGAGAAAATGGTTTGGTTTAGTTTATTTTATTTTGAGAAAACATTCGAGAGCTACTGCCTAAGGGAATGCCTTCGTGGAGGACTTTTTAAGGGAAACTGGCTGGTATACACGTTATTCAACGTGTAAACCACGAAAACGCCCATGCATCCAGCCCGTTAACCTGTAATCGAACCCCGAACAAAACTGCCAATATTCAGCAGCTTTACCGCTTAGCCGCTGGCGGGCGCCCGAAAAAATTAAAGTTTTGTCTATAATAAATGAAGTGGTTACATATTTCTTTTAAGTTCAGAAAAAAATGGACGAAGTGAAGAATAAAAATTTTGCAATCAACCAGAACAGAGAGTAAGAAAGATGGCAGAACAATCAAATGTATGCGTTGCAAATAATGCTCAATCTTCGGAATTTGATCTCCTAGAAAAAAATCCAGTCTCACTTTTAAAGCAGAAAAATAGTTTTTAAAACTAACAGCATAAACTGCACCTTAGATTTCAAGTGCCATATTATTTGCAATAGTATACAGGTGTCAGTCAATGTAACATTTTGCTATTAATCTCCCTTTTGGAATTTTCACATTTTTTGTATGCGCGACTAGTGGACCATCTATAGAGTTAAAGCAACATGGTAGCTCAAAACAGAAGAGAAATACGCCAAAGTGAAACGTAAAATTAGTTTAGAATAATCTTGTGTTTAGTAAAGATTTAGTCAATAACTCAATCGATTTCGAAGGCAAACAGGTACAGATCCTCATAGATCTTACAGATTTCTTTGCAGTTTGCAAGATTATCTTTGCTCCTGATGAAAAGGGACCTTCTTTTTTTTCGTTCTCGAATGGCGGGCACTATTTTGTCTTTTTTCGACATTGGCTACTTCTAACGTCGTAAGTGGTGGCCATTTTATTGTGGAGGCACCTAATAGGTGGCCATCTTTACCTCCTATGAAGGGACGGACAGTTACAGCCATGCCTTCTCCAGGATTTGAAACCAGGCACTTCGGTATCGTAGTCGGCACCCCTAACCACTATCTCCCCTAACCACCATCTGGGTGGTATAAGAGAGAACCGTACCTGTTTGCCTTCAAAATAGATTGAGTTATTGACTAAATCTACGTCAAAGACGAGGTTCTTGCTTTGCTAACATGTTAGGTATTACTTAATTAGCTTGAGACTGAAATATTTAAGTGTTATTCACTTAGTGGTCCAACTAGAATCAGGTCAATCCATTCATAGTTTGTGTTGTTATTCAAATATTCACACAAACTTTATATATCATAAACACTTTAAGTGGAACTGTACTGTTGTAAATGAGAGTAATTTTACTGCATGAAAAATCGTCTTTTATTCCTTTATTACTATATTTTATTTAATTTTTATACTATATATAAACAGCGTCTGAAAACTTAAAATTAGGCAAAATTTAACTGTAGTTTGGCGTCCATTCCAAATGAAGAAACTAGACAAAATCCGACTATGTTACGAAATATAATCAACGTTTCATCTGAAATTTATAGTAAACTTAGCTCGAATTTTTATATTTTTATAAAATCTTAATTGTCCTGTATTTTTTGCATCTATGAGTAGCTAACCCGAATTTCACGATTTTCATTCACGATTTTCAATAAAATAATATAAATAGAGAAATTTAAATATTACAATAAGAAATGTTTGTTAAAAAAGACAGAAAAGGAAAAAAACGAACATCCATTTTTTATAAACAAAATGCCTCAAGTGTTTTTGCTCTTAATTAAAATGATATTTTATAGTGTTTCAGATAATTATTTTTACTACTACTCATATCTTTATTATTCGCTAAGCTACGAAATGGGAAATTTGTGTCTGGTAGGGTTGATTAGAATAGGTTAATAGAAGATGGCAAAGTATACAACAGCTATCCGGCTATGGTAAGTGATGCCTTCGAAGAGGAATTTCTACTGGAAATTAGCTCATATCCAAGTTATATATGGGAAAATACGGCACTCCACAATTCAGCCAGTTCATTCACTTGAGCTAAAAGCCAGGTTGATTTACCAGTATTTAGCGGTTTTAATCACTTCGTCACTGGTGAAACCCTTGAAGGATGGGAAACAAAAAGCCTGAGTTAAGCAATGAAAAATTATTTTGTAAATTATTCAGAATGTCTTGTAGGCAAGAATAATATTTTAACATTTGAGAAAACTAACAGAAATGATATGAAATTCTCAGCCCTAAATCTATTGAAGTAAAAAAATTGTAGTCACGTTTTTCAAAGAATGAATTATTTATGCTGAACATTCTTCTTATCAAGTTTGCGTTGTGTTTTAACTGGACTTTTAATTTAATTCTCGCCTTTCTAAACAAACGTAAATTTGAGAATTCATGAGTAGTGATGCGTAAATATGTAATGAAAGCTGAATCAAAGTGTATTTAATTACCAGCTAAAATGATTTTATTTGGAATTAAAATTATTCCAAAGATATCGCTGAAATTCAGCAGCCTCACTTGAGGCATGCATAGTAGTATGTTTTAGCGATGCACATTTTTGAAATCCCTACAGTATTTTTATGTTAAACTTGCAGTAATTTGGCGACTCAAAGGCGAAATTAGGATATATTATTTATGAAATTTAATTCAACCACGAACTGAAGAACTTTTGTGACTTTATATTTGATTCAAAACTAGGGTCCGTTGTTCTGCAAGCTGAATCTGGCTCGCAGGCATTTTGAACTGTGACTGCAGGGAGGTTAAATCTTTAACATATTGTTGCGTTCTTCTCTTCTGACACCAGTTGTTACGTTATTTTCTTCCTTTACGTTCGTACGGGATTTGTAGATTTGGAGTGAATAACGACGACACTTGATGATGAAGTATCGAATCACACTTTATTGGTCGATATTAATCAAGACAGCTCCAAAATCTTGTTCACAGTCGTCGAACTGTTATAAACACGCTGACACGATCAGCGACACAGCTTTCAGGTTATCAAGCTATCACGGTGGATACAGCTTCACTGCAAAGCACCAGAGTAGAGCTCTGCTTGGTCGTTCTCGGAACTCCACGTACTCTCGAGACTCTACACGCTACAACTCGCGATATGCAAGAGTATAGCTCTCGACTCAGCACAGTCTAAGACAAAACTCGACAATGCCCTAATTCGCGATGCACTCGACGACCAACTCGCCGCTAGACTTCGAGACTCTCACTCAATGACTATCAGCTCACACACTCGATACTAACTAACTCTCCGCGTACCTGCAGGGTTTATATAGTTTTTGGCTGGTGTTCGAGAACATTCTGGGCTAAACCGGTAAGAATTCGTTCCAGAAGGTTCTCCGTCCGTCCATAGCATATCGCCAATTTTGTCGCCAAATGGGCGAATTTTCACCAAATGTGGAAACCCTGCCTTCCCTTGTCATTTTATGGCAACCCTTAAACTGCTTTGCAGGGAATCTATCTTGCCGCGCCTGGGCATTTCGTAACAATATCATTGCGGACATTTGAACTATGATTGCAATTAGGTTAAATCTTTAACCTCTCATTAGTAAAGACTTGTATATCTAGTCTTCAGTAAAAGGTAGATAAGTTTATGTGCGAGCGTTCCATAACTCACACATTGTTATATTTTATAATTTTTTTTTTTTTTTTTTTTTTTTTCAAAATGACACCTGGCCTTATTTAAAGGGCTCTAAATCTAGTCTGTGTCACACAGCATTATTAACAACAGATTTAATTTCTTAACCTAAACGCATTTTAAGCTCTTTGAAGGTCGTGAATAATAAACTAATTCACGATCCCTGACGGTAAGATCCATGTCAAGATGCCCATGATGAATCTTTTATTGCAAGTGTTATAATAGAAATAAATCTCCTTGAACAAACCAAAACTTTTAGGGGATGCCCCAGCGGAAAGTATTAAACTTCGCGACGGCCATTTAACTTTTCCTCGATGATTTAGTCAGAGTCTTCTAATTCGGCTAAAAATCCTTATGATATTTAACTAAAGATATACTCTTAGTCTTGTGCTTAGTGGTATTAGTCAGGCAATTACTAAGGAGAAATTAGTGAAAAATGGCATTGTGGAAAATAATTTAATCCGGGTAGGTCTGACGGACTTCGTTAGATTCTTAATTGGCACCACTTGTGAAAGCTAAAATTTCAAATTATAGGAGCAGACTGGACTGAAGTTAAATACTACTTAATTCTAGGATTAAATATGAAATAAATACAAGTTTATTGACTCCATGCAGTCGATTAAGATAATTATATATTTACTAAACTAACTCTAGGAAACTTAAATTTAGAATAATGGTTACCGAGCCTTATAATTATCAGATTTTTTATTAGGTATGTAAATTTTAAGGTATTCTGAAAGTTTTTTAACTACCCGTGTAAAATTAGATAATAAGCTTTTGAATAAAACTCTCTTATTTATGTAAGATGTATGATATTTTAATTATGATGTTCTAGTTTTGTTTACAATTCCTTGGAAATTCTAAGCAGACGAGTCATATTTTCTACAGCGCAACTAAAGTTCGCATTCAGGTCACATGCTTGTGTTTTTACATTTTCAGTCAATCAGCAGCAACTAAAAGTGTTATCTCAGAGTAGTAGCTCAGAGTTAATTGCTATGGACTCAGAATTAATTCCTCAGATTTAATTGCTCTTCATGTCTTTGCATTGCTTGCTCTTTATAGCTGCCGCATGGTCATGAATATAATATCTCACAGAAGACTGCATTTCTGAAAACATTTCACAAGTACAGTTGTATATACGAAAGCATCAGCTGCAGGCCTTCATGGGTTAAACATGTATTATAAGGAAGATAGCTGAGTAGTTAAAACACTATAGTTTGTTGTAAAGCTAAGTTCATATATTTACTTTGTATATATTTGTTATCGGATAAGAGATGAAGTAGTTTAGGGTAAATTTTAAATTTTAACCTGTGCATGTAAGTGAGTTATTATTTACAAAAGGATAATTTAAGGAAATACACATCATTTTACTCTATAAACCAATTGTCCTGAAAAATATTTTGTTTCAGTTATACCGAAGAACTAACCAGTAATGGAATATATAGAAGATATATATAGAATATATCAAGGATGTATATATAGAGATATTATACGTAGAATAGAAGAATATAAAATTTTGAGATACTGAATACATAGAATATGATAAATGGTTTTTGAGTTGCCAATAAATTATGCTTCAGAAACATACCTTCACATTCTTGAATTATATTTAAATTCAAAACTTTCAATTTTTTTTCTTTCATATAGTTTTGTCATTTCACTTTCTCAAGTTACTTTTTCTTATAAATTGCTTAGTGTCTAGTGACACAGGAGTTGTTCAAGAAAAGAATTCTTTTGTTGATAAGGTTGTTCATAACTAATGACTAAATAGACTGGTACGTGAAATGTACACAAAAGACAGATTTAAGAATGCCTGAATATCTCCTTTCATTCTAATCTTTCTTTCAGAAATTAGAGTCCTTAAATATATTTCATTCAGATCATTGCTCAGCTTCCTGAATTAATTACCATAACTCTGAATATGGTCGATAGATTTCTTATTTCTTTATCCAGTAGCCCCTAAAAAACATTTTCCCTCAACAACTTTTTCTTAGTAGATCCCCTCCCTCAACATGACAACGTACGTTTTTCAGTCCGATGCAAACCCCATTTGCATGAAAAGCAGCTACAAAACATCTCCACTCTTCCGATAGAGAGTGGATTTCAAACTATTTCTCCTTTCAGAAAGTATATTTTTACAGCAAGAGACACATTCAAAAAAATTAAGCAGATTCTTCTGCTAGATTGTAATTACTGCTCTTCCTAATATAATCTTCTCTTTCTCACGCTTGCTTTTTTTCTCCTAAATCCAGATTTTTAATTTATTTCATTGGAGTTTTTCCTTTGGCTACTTTTAACCGAATGAAGAGAATGCCTTTGTGTCAATCCCAATGGTAAAGACAACTGAATAAAATTTTCTCTCGGAGAGAAAGAAAGGGAAAAAATCTTTTCCTTAGTTTTAGGAGAAAATTAGTTTCTTAGAGAGCTATATTTTCAAAGGGTAAAGGAGATAAGAGTATGCATTTTTTATGACCTTCAAAGAGCTTAAAATGCGTTTAGGTTAAGAAATTAAATCTGTTGTTAATAATTACCACTTGCTGAATCTGTAAATTATTTAGAATGAAGAGCGAAATGCTACGGAAAAAGTAAAAACTATGAACTTTAAATAAATGAATTGTTCCTCGATGGTAATTACGTTCAAATAGAAAGCGAATTCAAAAAATTAGCTAAATGAGGTCTTACATAAACCAGAAAAATGACTGCCTGGTGTTTTCCAATCATTCCTTTCAGATGCTTAACATTTTTAATAAACATATTGTGCATCTGAAAACGCATTTTTTTACATTTAACATTTAAAAAACAAATAACGCACTAACGAAAATTATGAAGTCATCATTGGTCAAAATCATGACCAGGTCCAGTTTAAGTAGTTTTGAGGCTCTTCACTTCTTTCGCAATATCCAACATGTGGTCCGCTTTATTGACATTTTCTGTAACGTTTACATTTTCGATAACATGTTTAGACTATTACGAAAGTTATTACCACTAACCATTTTATTTTGAAATTAAAATATGCATGCCGTTGTATTTTAATTTTGAAAATGATGTAATTTTTACAGCCAAATAAAACAAAACCAGAGTAAAAAAACTCTAATGCGATAATTTCTTTCTCTAAATTGCTCTTATCCCCGCTTTAATAGAACACTCGTTTTTTTCCCCTAAATTTCTACATTTTGTATCAGTGAATAGAACGACACCCCGACACCCCCTAAACAGATTAATTTGCTTTCTTGTAACTTTTTTTAGATTCACTTACTTGACTGTTCAATAAATAATGCATAGCGTTTTCAGGACCATCATTAGAGACAGCGCAACCTGTGCAAACGCACCGAATCACAAGATGGGCGAAAATCTTTTTATGACTTCGAGAATTACAGAACATCAAAATTTAGGGAAAGTTTTTTAGAATTTAGGGAAGATACTGGAAAGTCGAAGTTATGGGCGGCAGAAATTTTCTGATTTAGGGAAATAACTGAGCATTATAATTTAGGACCCACAGAGTGGAAAGGCACAAGAATGCCTAGAAATAGCCCTGATTATTAGATTCTAATTGCATGCGTTACTTCTGAATTACTTCACTGACACGACTAAGAATATTAATAATAACATAAATGGCATGAATATTAATAATAATATAAATGATACGACAAATCACAATGTTTAAGGAAAATTTCAATCATGTTATTTATTTCAAAAAACTAGATGTTTGGGATTCCTTTTAAAAATCTTTTGAGTTTTTCAAAGATTTACATTATATTCTTATGCTTTTACTTAACAGATTTAATACTTTCCGTTCTTCTTTCCTATTTAATATGACAGAGTGATTTATGTGTCAATTGTATATAACTAGTAAGAATTTTTTGGTGATTCATAGATGCAGAAAATAAAGTAACCGTTCTTTAGATACCCCTCAAAAGAACTAGTGCAATTTTTGAAGATTTAATTGGGCCCATTGTTCATTAGCAAATAAATCAAGCTACGAGCAGAACATTAACAAACAAACTGTTATCATTAAAAGCAAATTGATGCTGTGAGCAGAACAAGGTACGCAAAGAGTTCTTGGGGTCTTATTGAAACGTATGTGCACGTGTCCGACGCTTTTAACGTTTCATGATATTATCTATGACTGTCCACGGCAATCTGCAAGATGTCCCAAGGCCAGGGGGATATAAAAAACAATAATTCAGTAAGGCATTTTCGAATGTGCGTGGTATATTCAATTTCATAATATCGAAATAAATATTACTAAATGATAACTGATCTTGTACATACATCTATCACACTTAAGATCACATTTAACTTTCTTTTATGAATTTTGGGGTGAAATCTATAATAAATTACTTATATTTGTTTCTAACATTTTCATAACATATTTTTTCATTTTGAATTACCTTTCTAACGTATTTCAAAAATAACAAAGCTAACACTTTAGAGTACGAATGTTAAATGAAAGTTAAGTACCGTTAACGCAGGAGATAACAGGAAAAAATTAGTTTTATTCCGTAAACCTTCATAGCGGCTTACCGGTGCCACACCTTTACGCAAGTCGGCTGCTGTTAAAAAAAAACGGAAATCTTCATAACAGTGGCCAAGGCATAGTGGAGCGTGCACAAATTGAAGTTCAGTTTTTGCTTGAAACTGTTCGTCGTCACTCTTGTGCTAATCCGGCGTTTTTATGCTATGTTTTTATGCTTATGCTAATCCGACGTATCTTTATGCAAGTCCGATTTTCGTTTCAATTGCGAATTAATTAATTAAGCAAGGTATGAAATAAATCTTTTGCACTTATATGAAAAACAGGGACTTTGCATAACGGTGCCAGCACGCTTATGAGAAACGCTGAATTGTTATAATTTGCCCACATCTTTATGAAAACCGGTGGAGTGAAATAAAGATTCCCGCAACTTTATGTAAAATGCTGGCTTACAGATGCCGAAGAAAATACTTTCAGTACGTGAAACGGAACTTTTAAGTTTTTTCCAGAGAGTTTGTACAGTTACACAGTCAGTATGATGATACTTACTGGCAAACACTGAACTATAAAAACTTACAAAAATATTTTGCGCTTCAGTGGTATCCAGATAATACCGATATAGAGTTCTTATCTTGAAAAATCATGAACACAATCGTTTAACAATAGTTTCCAATTACAAAATCTTTAGTCTTTTTAATAACAATCAACTTCAAAAATGTAATACAATTTCAGACATTTTTATATTTTTTATACTTTTATTTTAGTTTACTTTCAAGTTACTTTATTTATTTTATTATTGCCTGCTTTTACTGATTTATGTATTTTATCTATTTATTTTTTATAGTTTAGTTTCGAAACTTGTTTCGTGTGGATGCAGTAGTAATTTCTGCACAAGTTTTAAGAATACGTATTTTCATGATATTTTTCTGGTTTGTTTTATTCACATAAACAGTTTAATTACTTATTTATTATCATTAAGTTTTAGAGAATTATGTTGTTAATGACTAATACTCATTTGTCTGACCTACAGATAGTCTGACCTGTAGTCCTTGCCACGAAATCTCTCGTGGCAAGGAGCGCAAGATAGACCTGTTATTGGTAACAGCCTTGAGCACCTTACAGGTGACAGTGCGATTTAGCTCAGTTCCGCCCCCAGTTTTCATGGAGAGCATCCCGGGGGGGGGACGGTTCCAATGGTCTCCCACACCTCTTCCCTTACAAGCAACCTCTGGAGGTTGGGGCTTTCGGCACGCCGCATATTTAGAGTGCCCCCATGCCACACGGACACTATAGATTTAGAAACATCCATTCTTACTCCGGGATTCGAACCCGGGCCTTTCGTCGCGGCAGTCAGCAATGCGAACCACTATACCGGATGGGCGGCACAAAGACCTCTTTCAAGTAGATACGACCACAATTTGTAATTTAGTATGAAGGTGTGATCGAATTTAAAGTTGTAGTCAAAAAATAACTAAAGCTACCATAATGCAAAAATAGTATATACAATTCTGAGAAAAAATTCGAATTCTTAACATGCATTTAACAAAATTCATCTGCCATAAATTCAGTTTGTGGTAAAATAAAGCCCTTTAAGAGGACAGTTTAAACATAAAGCCCTTTTGAATACTAGCTTGTTAAAGACTGGATTGGATTATTTAATTAAATGAAAATACATGAGGGCATGTCTAAGCAACAAAATAACTTATTTTATGCTCAGAGTTTGACCTCGCTGACAAAAAAAAATTTCATGTTCAAAAATATGAAATGGTCGTTTATTGAGTCGTAAATTGCATAATAATAAGTAACAAATAAGCTTTGATATATCCCTTCGTCTACAAGGCTAAACTTTTGGACCATACTGTATTATATAGCACATGAGAAACAAACTTTTGGCGAAAGAATAAGGATGTTTTAGAAAGCAGTTAATGGAAATGCTTTTATTTTACATTGAAAATATATCAAGTTCGTCTATCTTACTTAATATTCAGACGCCAGTAATATAAAGATTTTGAGCCTTGCGTGGTAAATGCTTCCTGTTACATGCCTTTGTTTAATTACGTCCTTCATACACAAATTATTTACGCTTAAGATGTCCTTTATTTCTTAAGCATAATAAATTAATCGATAACATCAGGTATTCAGTTCAGCTACTTCAATAAAGATTAAATCCGATAATATATAGGAAATCCTATGCAAGTTCCGAAGTTCCTGGGCATAACATAAACAGTGAGTTAAAGACACACTTTTTTTTCCCATTCAAGAAATCTTCCTGTTCAGTGGGTGTAGCGAAGCGGTATCTTAACTTTAAATTAATAAACCTAAGAATACATCAATGCGAGTGGACTGTAAAATTTAACCTTTATTTGGCGGTTTGAACTTTCGAACACAACACAGCACAAAGTAAAACGACAGAGTTACAATTAGCGTAAAATGTAAACATAATATGTAATTATGCAATGAAACTAAATTGTTCTCAAAACAGATGCACAGAAGCCTTGATAAAATTCAGGAACTTATATAGCTAAAGCAAAGTACAAAGTTATAATGCTTTAGGAAAAAAACTTAATCGTTGATTCTTTTTCAGAAGATTATATTCATTAAAATACTCATCCATTTGAACTACTCTAACAATTGCATTTCTAGCGTATTGCAATTCTTCGGTTTTAAGGTAACCCTTAAGTCTTGTTGCGGTAGATTTAGCTGAATTATTCGCAAACCGAAAACACCATGCGATGATTCTTTTAAGTTTCAAAAATGATGAAACTTCATTAAGGACTGGAATTTGCGAAGCGACTGTTCCAATTGAACAAGAAATATTTTTCCGTTGTTCCCTTAAAGACTCTTCTGAAAATGGTAAGTTGATAGAGAACGGAATATTATTTGAATTAAGCCACTGAGGACCTGTCCACCACAAGTCATGAGTAGAAAGCTCTGAAGGCAAAAGACCTCTTGATGCGCAATCAGCTGGATTCTCCTTTCCTTTTATGTGATTCCAATGCGATGAAGGTAAGACTGATTGAATTTCTGAAACGCGGTTGGCTACAAATGTTTGCCAGCGTGTTGGTTCTGATTGTATCCAGGACAAAACGATCAATGAATCACTCCATGCGTAAATACTGTCAACATGAATTTGCAATGAATTCTGCACAGCTTGAACCAAATGCACTAATAGAACTGCAGAGCAGAGTTCTAAACGAGGAATAGAGATTACTTTCAGGGGAGCTACGCGAGTTTTTGATGTTAGTAGCTGCACCGAAATTGAAGAATGATTTGAAGACTTTAAATAAATCACTGCGGCGTAAGCTTTCTCTGATGCGTCACAGAAACAATGAAGTTCTACATTTGTAGATTTGGGCAATAATACTCTCCTAGGAATATGAATGCATTCAAGATTTGCGATATCTTCACAATAGATTTTCCATCTTTGATTGATTTCATCTGGCAAGGGATCATCCCACGAGATTTGTAATTTCCATATGTCTTGAAGCAAGATTTTTGCTGCAACTATAAAAGGTGCTAACCAACCAAGTGGATCAAAGATTTTCGAAATAGAAGATAAAATTATTCTTTTAGTAGAACACTCTCTGTTTTCGAGATTTCCAAAGTGGCAAGTAAACTCGTCTTGCGTTGGATACCACTCCAAACCCAATAATTTTATTGATTTAGTATCAACTACTGCACATGAAGAATTTGAGTTCCGAGCACTCAAAGCAGTTTCCAAAATCGAGCGATCATTAGTACACCATTTATGAAATTGAAAGCCACCTTTTTGTAAAAGTTCACTCAGTTGTGAAATTAACTCTACTGCGTTTTCTACTGTGTCTGAACCAAATAGGACATCATCAATATAACAATTGTGTAATATTATTTCAGCTGCCTTTGGGAATTTAGTTCCTTCCTCAATTGTTAGTTGTTTGAGTACGCGAGTAGCCAGGTATGAAGCGGAAGTAGTGCCGTACGTAACTGTGCACAACCTGTAAGTTTTAATCGGCTTCGATGGATCATCTCTCCAAAATATTTTTTGGTAATCGCGATCTTCATCGTGAATTTGAACTTGTCGATACATTTTCAATAAGTCGCTAGTAATGGCTATGGGATAGCATCTAAACCTCAAAAGAATAGTAAATAAGTCGTCTTGTACCTTGGGACCATTCATTAGCGTGTCATTAAGCGATATCCCTGATGTAGTTTTGGCACTAGCATTGAAAACGACGCGTAATTTTGTGGTAAGACTGGATTCTTTTAGCACGTGATGATGAGGTATATAATAATGAAAATTTACTTTATCTGGATTATCATCGGATAATTCTTCCATGTGTCCAAGTGATAAATATTCGGACATGAAGTCTTTATACTGTTGATATACTTCAGGAGTTTTTATTAATTTTTGTTCCAGACTAAGAAACTTGCGAAAGGCTGATGGTCTGGAATTACCCAACTCATTTCTTTTAGGCTTGAATGGCAGTTTTACTGAGTAACGACCCTTTTCACTACGCACGTGATTTTCCACGAAATGATTTTCACACAATCTTTCCTCTTTAGTTAAAGGTTTCGATGTGGGAATTTGTTCCAAATCCCAAAATGATTTAACTAATTCCTCCGTGTTTACGTTTAGCGTATTGACTGAAACCTGCTTACGGTTTGGGAATTCAAAATGTGTAGTTCCAGCAATTATCCATCCTAACTTAGAACAACATGCAAATGGAAGATTTTTGCCCCTTTTAATTACCTCGCCATTTATTAAAGTAAGGAATACGTTAACTCCAAGTAAAATATCAATTTCTCCCGATTCATGAAATGTAGGATCTGCTAAAGTTAAATCCTGGAAATTTTCATATAAATTCAAAGGTAAAGTTACACTTGGAATGTTTCCTGTAATTTTGTCTATTATGTAAGCGGATGTTGAAATTCTGTAATTAGTATTAAAATGAGGTGTAAACAACAAGTCAACTTCTCCAGTAGTAGTTGTATTGAAAGTACCTAAGCATGACACTAATATCTTCGAATCCTTTATGCTCAATCCTAAATTGATAGCTGTTTTCCGACGAATGAATGATTTTTCACTGCCTGAATCTAGTAAACATCTACAATTTATGAATTCCTGGTTTGAGTTTTGAACCTTAATTAAAGCAGTACACAAAAGTACATGACTACGTTTACCATTAGCATGAGCTACAAAATGTTTATTTTCATAGTTGTTTGCACAAACAGTTGGAGAAACCTCACTCAAAGTGTTTTCTGGTTTAATTTGCGATTTCGGAACAAACACTTGTGCTTCCGGTGAAGGGAATCTAGATGCATTTTTTGGTTTGAAATTATTTTCTAAATGCAAAATGCTATGATGATGCTTAAAACAATGCTTGCAGGTGTTTGCACTCTTACACATTTTAACTTTATGGACATTAGACAAGCAATTAAAACAAAGTTTATTAGTCTTAACAAACTCTATTCGTTTTCGCACTGGTAAATTTAAAAAATTAGAACACCTGTATAAAAAATGATCTTCTTTACAAAATAAGCAGGTAGAATTAGAAATCAGAGAAGTAACCCTATTATACACTGGTTTATCTGATTTATGCGTTTTACTAACTAAAGGTTTACTGTTCTGTAATGTTCTAGCGTAATTCTTCAAAAATTCTATCAAGTCATTCAACTTTGGTATTTCATCTTTTTTTAATTGACGCTCCCACCACAACTTTGTCGAAACGTCAAGTTTTTGCAAAATAATATACAACAACAAAGTATCACTAAAATTATCTATCCTTTGATCTAATATTTCCAATGAGCGAGTTATTTCGTTTACGTTATCTACTAAACTTAATATCGAGGATGCAGATTCCGTTTGTAATTGTGAAACGTTAAGAATTCTTTTAATAAAAGCAAATATCTGTTCTCTCTTATTAGAAAATCTCTCTTCTAGTAAATTCCAAGCAATACTGAAATTTTGATCAGCTATGGGAATTGACTGAATAATGCGATAAGCATCATTTTTCAAAGAACTCTTTAAATATTGTAATTTTTGAGCTCCAGAAAGATTTGAATTGTTGCGAACACTAGCGTTAAATAAATCTTTAAATGTTATCCATTCAGTTAAATTTCCGCTAAATGTGGGTAAAGATAATTTTGGTAACTTTAAACTTTCAGAGATTGATTCAGGTACGACAGGTTTGTCGCCATTTGCATTTACGACCTTGTAAACCTTTAACTTACGAATAATTTTTAAGTGAACCTCCTCAATTTTCTCTAAAATCGACTGTTCTTCCTCAACGAAAGTGTCTATTTTTTCATCATCACAATTTGTATAAATTTCTCTAAATAGAGATTTAAAATCTTCCTTAAAAATTTTACATTTTTCTAAGATTAATTCAGCTTCAGCATTATCTAAGTTATCATAATCTATTCTCTCAATGAATTTAGTTAACTGTATTTTCAAAATTTTCTTTCGTTTTTTTTCTATATCTGACATTTTGAAAATATTCTAAATTCTCGATTTTACTAATACTTTAAACACAACAATAGTAGCAATAAGGAAATCTCAAATGCAATTAAAATGCGTTAGCTATTTCACTCACCTCGAACATTGTATGCATTCCGTAAGTCTTGAGAATTCTAAACCGAAATTGCATTATCAACTCCATTACGGACACGTAGAATTCTTATTCACAAGCGCAGGTTTTTCTCGAAGCTCCGGCGTATGACGACCAAATAATGTAGCGAAGCGGTATCTTAACTTTAAATTAATAAACCTAAGAATACATCAATGCGAGTGGACTGTAAAATTTAACCTTTATTCGGCGGTTTGAACTTTCGAACACAACACAGCACAAAGTAAAACGACAGAGTTACAATTAGCGGTTTTTAAGAATGCAAGAACAAAATGCGAACTACGCATACAATCTGCGCATTGCGAAATAATATCTCACAGACAGGCAGAGAGCTCTGGTGGCTGAAACAGTGGGTGTGTCTATATTTTAATGTGCTTCTAATTCTAATAACGTTTTTCTAAGAATAGGTTAGACTGAAATTTATTAACTAGCTTTATATTTGTCGGGAATTTCAGAGCTGAACACAGAGTAGTTTTGAGGCCTTGCTCAACTGATAGTAAAACTTCCTTAATTAGTACTTCATTAGTTCACTGTTAGTAAACTTCAACAGTTGGAAATTGGGGCAAGAAGTGTCCTCCAATTTACTAGTCTAAGCTGAGACGCGTTATCATCCATTATTTTTAGTTTGGGTTCCAGTATCATCATGCGTTTGAGGAAAGACGAATTCTTGAAAAGAAGCGGTATCCTGTCGATAATCGAGTCCTCGTCTTCAGATTACCGCACTGATATGCTGACTAATATACCACTCGAAAACGTGAAAGAAATATGTAAAAGTCCTTACACTTCTGGTTCAGAAAACTCATGTAAGTAGTTATCTTTTCTTCTTTTCTGCGTGCATTCGTGATATTATTGGAAGTATGCCCGGTTAGCAATCGGAAAGTCCAGAGTTCAAATCTTGGCGAAGGCACTGCTTATTTTTTACGTTTTCTCTTCCTAAAAATTATTTAAGACTCTTCAATGGCGCCCGAACTAAAATGTGGGGCCGATGATTCATCACTACTATAATTTGACTCCCCTCTTCCGTAGTCGGCCTTTAACTGGGGGAGATTGCAAGGTATTTTTCCCACTTTCCCGCATGCTTTCGTGGTGTAACTGAAAGCACATAAGCCTAGCAGTCGGGAGATTCAGAGTTCGAATCCCTGCGAGGGCACAGAACATTTTCCTGCTTCCTGCTTTGAATAATATAATGACAGACAAATAAAGACCACGGAAAAGTATCATGCATTTTAATGAGTATTTTGTATTAAAAGAGTTATAGTGTAGAGACATTAGGTATTTTTTGAAAGCAGGACAGATGCAAAATGAGCAATGCCCTTGCCGAGACTCGAACCTCTGACTTCTCGAATACGCGTCGAATGCGCTGACTATTACATCACAAAGGCATGCTAAGAAGCTGGGAGAAATATCTTATATACTCCCCCTTTTAAAGGGCCACTGGGGATTAGGAGACCCAATTGCCAAATCCTGGTGCAGAATGATCATCCACCACCCTTTTTAGTTCGGCGGCACTGTAGAGTCATTAGTTTTTTTTCAAAAAGAGGGAGAGTTGAAAAATGAGCAATGCCCTCGCCAGGACTCGAGCTTCGGATCTCTCGAGTGTGCTGACCATTTGACCATTATACCATGAAGGCATGTTACGTGGGCGGAAGAAATACCTTAATGTGGTATAATATACTGTATAAGCAACATGAAACGTTTGAAATTTAACGACATCTTAAGTTAACTAGGAGAATTTATTTTTGACCTGTGCAATTTGTTATTAAAGCTTTTGATAATTTCTGTGGATATTAGGAATTACATTCTGTACTAAGCTCCATATTTTAAACAATTTCCAGTCTATGACTTTTATGAAAGATCCTACTGTACCAAGAGAAAAAGAAATAAAAAGTCATGTATTTTATTTTGGTCAAATAATTCTTACTAAAATGAATTACAACTTACGTAAGCACCTGAACTATTTCAAGCAGTTTAGTTATCCTCTACATTTATTTTCTTGCAAAAATGGTTCTTATTTCTTGAAAAAGAGTTTCTTTAATCAGTTAAATTAATCCATCCGCAATAACTTGTAGCAAAGAAACATACGAGGCTTTTTAATTCGATATCTTTATTTTAAATATAACAATATGGAGATGGTTAAAGCCTTCGTTGAAAGACCTTATAAAGGAAACAAAATGTAATATAATTTAGATAAAATAAAATACACATTAGTCACGTGAAATGCAGGATATCTGTACTTAAAAATCAGAAATTTAATCCTGTTTTGCAAAATTGAAAAATTTACGACATTAAAATAATTTTAAATATATCCACGATCATAGTTTTAAGAATTTACTACATTTTTAACGCATTTCAGCCTTTAAGTTTATTTTAAAGAGTCATTAATAAACAAACCTGAAGGGAAAAGAATGTTGAAGAGATATACTTGAATGTCCCTGTATCTGCCTAGAATTCTAAACATCGTTTACAATAATTCAGATTCAGCAGACTCTCTCAATGTAACTAGGATATTAATTAGTCCATACAGTCAACACGTTTTCGTCAGTCACTAACAAGCACATGAAATTCAGCATATATATATGACATAAAGCGGAACATTTGCATCCATCCAAATTCCTCTCATTGTCAACCAGGCATTATATTGTGAGAGATTCGTCTAAGCATCGTGTCAGAGTGATGGAGGTCATAGTTCTGAGTTAAACGGCGCCACTGATGGATCTATGCTTAATTATTTCCTACCGGGTACGCCTTCATCGTGTACATAGTCTTTACCCTTACACGATAAGCATCACAAATCAGTCACTGAAGCACTTATACCTATACCTCAAAAGAAGAAGTAAGCAAGAAATTGTATGTTGTATGTGCGTATATGTCTTAAAAAATAAATAAAAAATGAAAAAAAAAAAGAATATATTATTACGGAATCAGTAGGGAATTTCCCTAAACCAAGATAAAAATAAATAAAGAAAATTCAGACCTTGAAAAACTGGTGTTTCTTTTTTGTTTTTAATAGAATAGCGACGTAATACTGAGACATTTTCAATTAAAACAAGGGAACATTTTCAATTAAAATAAGGGAATACAAAATGCTTCAAATGTCTAGTGAAATCAATAAAATACAATACAATTATACTGAAGATAGTGATAAACTGACTATTTTGAATACTGGGAATTAAACTCTATGAGAGGATAAGGAAGTAACTTTGAAAATATAACGTTACTTTTTTGACGTTAGAGTAACGGACAAGTGACGTTAAAAAATAAAGAAAAACACAAAAAAACGCATAGAAAATGAGAGGCAACAGAGGCATAAGGTAGTTAAAAATTTCTGTAAAATAATATATCTGAAGTCGAATTTCAAATTAAAACTACTTGTTTTAACTTTGAATTCAGAAAAGACCGAAACACTCAAGTTAAGTTCCCGCAAACAGGAGATGGATAATCTGTCTGAAACTACTCAATAAAAGGTGTGCTTTGTAATGTTATTCATAATGGCAAAAAAGAATTCAAAAGTAAATAGGACACATTACAACTTCGTTCAAATTCCAGTTGAAAATCCTTTGCAGTTATTGAAGAACAAAACGTTAAAAAATGTAGTCTCCACAGGGTCAATATTTTCATTACAGTGGGAGTATAATTTTATGCTTCTCCTCAACAACACCCATTCAATCAAAATTAAAAGCAACCACAACCTTAAAAAAGGTTTTTCATCAGATCGATCCATTTGAAAAAAATCATCGTTTATGGAGCCAATAAGAAACTTCGCATAATTTATCAAGGTTATAAGAATGAAATATTAGTAAAAGTAACAGAGATTACGAAAAAACGTTAATAATAACAGTACCTATCAAAAATGTTATAATACAAAAGAAAATCCCAAATCTTGCATCAAAATAATCACACTCTACGATGCTGTGCATTCCTTTTCATTTGTACTTTTGCCTAAATTTTATAAAATTTCTATCAGTTTTATGAAACAATAACACTAGCGATATTGGTTATCTGAAAATTAAAATTTAAGGTTGTTGAGGAATGCCTTTTTCATAAAAATACTTCTTCTTCAGCACAGTTTAATATACGTATGGAATTTAATGCTTTCAAAAATGTAAGAGCTAACACTATTAAAAACCAAGTTATTAAAACAAAACCCTTATGCAATAGTTAAAATCATTTTCATAAAAAGAAAGCTTCTGACGTTAACAAGTAAAAAAATTCATGTAGAGATTTACTGAAAAACACCAATTAAAAACAACGCACCTCAAACATTTAACTACAAAACGAATTGTTGAATCTAGTGTTTAAAATAGGTAATTTATACCATCGAATAAATTTATAATAATATATAAACTGAATACGTTTTTTGCCTAATATTTATAACTTATGTTATGTAATATAATTATAATTCCTTCCTTAATGTTAAGGTTTTTTTCTTTCAAAGATTTTTAAGTGTGTTTCTTAGTGAAAGCTAATAATAACCTACAAATATAATTTATTAATTCATTAATTCCTCATATTGCAAAAAGGACCTATTAGGTGCCACCATAATGAAGGCATTAGTAGTGGTCAATATGTATAATGGCTAGTGCCCGACATTGGAAAAATGAACTGCAAAAAGGTTTAATAGATTAGCAAATTTAATAGTTCTTATTCTAGTAAAAGAGATATGTTTGTAAATTAAATGTTTAAGTATGTGAAGGCATAAATCAGTTAAAGACCAGTCAAAAAACTATATTTTAAAATAAATTTTTAATATAAATGGATAATTTCTGATTATTGAGAAGTCCTTGATTGCTGTCTTCCATTATTTCCCCCAATTTAATTCACAGAATTTTCATAACTGGTGACTTATCAAATCACAAATTGTAATACTAAAATACGAATTCGCGAATTGGACAACGAACATTTCTTTGGTTTTTTTTTTTTTTTTTTTTTTTTTGGCCTCTTTTTTCTCCCAAATTGTTCCTTATTATTTTTTTCACTATCATATTTTCCCTATTTTATAACGCGCTTTTTTCTTCACTGCAGGGAAAAAATACATTTTGTTTCAAAAACATCCTTCATTCATTTTCTTTTACCCATAAATTCACACTGATTAGAAAATTATTCATAGTTTCTGCGCACTTATAAAGAGCAAAGCAATTAAACCGTAAAAAACAAAGACTTTACACTATCTGTGCATTGCGGAATTGGCGACCAACAAGAGCCAAAGCGTTTTCTTTCTCGAAAAGTTGGTTTTAATATTAACCTCACATTTACGCTTCAGACGTTTCCCAGGAACTTTTTTACCCAGTCATTTTATTATTTCCCCTTAACTTAAGCTCGCCTTTTTAAGTTTATCGTTTGTTTAACTTTGCTACAGTATTTCTTCATTTAATACTCTAAGAACACTTTTTAGCTTGGTTAATCTAGCCATTCGCTTCTGTTCCTTTTTTTCTTTTCATCTCCGCTGTTTCATTTTTTGCCTTTCAGACCAATGGGCATGAACCCCCCATCTCTGAATATAGTGCACGTATGTAGAGAGTCACAAGGTTTTAGCATATTCATCAAATATGCAACATCGTTGGTTTTTGCATGAGTAAAGCTTCTGTCCAAAAAGCGTCTGATTTAAAGCATTTGCTTCTTTCATTCTCAACATTGTAAAGCTTTCAGTCTTTAGGATATATGCACAGTTGATTTCTTTTACTGATCACCATTGCAGCTCCACAACTCACGAGATACGTTAAGTTGTCTGCTCTTTCAGGGTATTTTGGAATATAAATTTGACCTGGAACGTGACCTAATTCCGTTAAAAGTTACATTTCTTTCAGTATTTTTAAGTTTTAACCTTCTTTTTACTGGAATACTTGGAAAGCTATAAGTATTTTTAATGGAATACATTGAACTACAAATTTACATGGAATATATAAAGCCATAAAGGATTTTCTCCCTTTTTGTCGCGTGCATTTCGGGTGTAATTAGAAGAAATTCATACTGGCGACTGGGAGGCGCGGAGTTTGAATCCCGGCAGGGGTACTGTGCCTTTTTTATTTTTAGTTTCCTGCTTCAATAAACCTAATGACTCTACAAAGCTACAGAATTTGTGAAAGGAATATAAAAGAACAACTGCGTTTTAATATAGTGGCCTATTCTTTATGGATTTTCAATAACGAAATTCACTACTAAAATTTATTTTTGTTTCGATGCGAAATTAAACAATTACAGCAATTAAATTTCCAATGAGATTATAAGACTGCAGCATAGAAATACAAACTGAACTTTATAAGTAGTTGTACTGAATAAAAGCCAACTTTGTTTAAGGAAAATTCAGTGCAACAGCTAAGAAAATACTTTATCACTAAATTTGTATTTCGGTGTACATTCAAGGTCGAATAAAGAATGATTATTTTCAAGATTCTATACTCCTCTGAATCGATACTGTTTAAAGCATTGTGCATTCCTGTCCATGTGGTGGTATTATATAAATGAATTTTAATCGTTTCGAGTTTCATTCTTTCACTTCGTTTTCATTCTTGATTTATGAGAAATATATAAATAAGTATGACTCAAAGGTATATTCAAAGGTAGGATTGCTGAGTAAATTATATGTACTTAAGACTGTTCAAATTACTATAAGCAAAACTAATTTTTGTAAAACTGTAGAGTTTCCCTTAGTTCACTTACCAGTTATTTAAATTTTGATATCTTTTTTGCATTTTATATTTGTCCTTGCATTTCCTCGACAGGATGCAAAACTAAGTAGTTAAAAGAGAGTATTTAAATGGTAGAAACGAAAAGGTTAGACTGAGCGTGATTTCGCTAGTATAGCGCACGTTTGCTATTTTGACCTCCAGCTATTAATCTTAGTAGCGGCTACGCATTCTGGCCGTTTATGGATCTATCCCCGGTGTAGCTTGCTGAGTCAGCCTATTAGATTAAATTAAATTGTGCTGTCTAGTACTACTTCTTACCTTTTGAATTTATTGTTAAATCCTCTTTAAGTTCTCACTGCAAGCAGTCGGTGCTTTTATAAGCACAAAGTCCGTGCCTTTCTGTTAAAGAGTTGTGATAAATAAAAAGGGCTTTTTAGGCCCTTTGCCTGTTGCGTTCATCTTCACGCCCGTGCGATAATTTGCTAGGTTGAACACTGAGATCTAGACACATTAGATGGTAATTAAGACACATTGTATGATAACTAAGATAAGTCAGATCTTATAAAAGAATAATTTTAATTTATTTGAATCTCTTAGAGAAATTAAAAATGAACTATAACAAGGAAAACTTTGCAACTTTTAATCTAACAAAGCTGATTTGTGTAATTGTGTACGGTGCACTTATTGAAACCCCTACTTAAGATTTCACCCTAGCAGTTCCACGACTTAAAAGTCCTTATCCTGCTTTTATTTTCGCAATCATGATCGTAGTCATATACTTCCAGTTACAGAAGCGTTTTAAATGATGAAAATATTAATGTTTTGGCAAGGTCAAATTAAAAAAGAAGTTAATTTTAGACAAGGATTTGTAGGTTCCTATACTTCAATTTGAAAACATTGTGTACTCGTTATGAAATATATATATATCTTTGACTCCCGTACGACAAAAATTTACTGGGATATTTAATTTCAAAATTTGCAATTTTTATGTCATTTTCAACTTGCCTTGAGGGATTGGATATTCAAGATAGAACAAATCGAGGCAATAAAGCATAAAATTGAGTTTTGAATTGAAAAATATAATAGTTCAAAACCAATGGTGCATGACCATAATTCAAGTCACGTTCTATCACTGTAAGAAAAATAAATTATCAATAAGAGATAACCACAAGTGAAAGAGGAAACTATATATATATATATCACCCTAAATCTAACGTATTGAAAACTTCTCAGTTGCAATTAAAAATAAATATTTAGGAAAATTGCTGTAAGTTTTATTACTTCACAACTTGCGTATGACTCGATATTTTATTTTCATCAAGTCATTTTTAACAGGCATAAAATATTTAAAACTTCCAAACTAGTTTCATTAAATTGCCGAAAAGTTTAATAGTTATTCTGCCTAAAGGTTTAATATTCCAAATCTATTACGTTTCCTTTATATTACTTTGAATAATACTGGAAAGTTCTGCGAATTTTTGACAGCAAACGTCTATGAGGAAATACGGAAACACTAGAAAATTTTATTGACTAGCATTAAGCGCCAGTTTGTTTGATGGACTTTCTTCTCCGGCAGCTGAGAAGCTCCTCGGTCAAAGATATCTTAAGATTTATTAGTGGAAACATTATCAAGAAGTTCGTAATCAAGATGTTGTTTGACAGCTACCAAATGAATGAAATCGTAAGAAATCAGGGAAATATGAAATGACCAAAACAGATGAAATTCTGATGGTATAATAATCAGCTGAATATGGGTGTGTGATCCCAAACACCCCAGCTGTACTCAGTTATATCTGTGTCGAACATTCATTGAAACGTATGCTGAACACTGTTATAAAACGAAACACAATAGTCTTAACCATTGGTCAGTTTTGGTTACTTCGAATCAATTTCTACTTTCAAACTGACACCTGAAAACAGCATTTCTCTGAAATGATGATAGGATTAAGTGGCAAAATTTTGTAAAAATTTTTTTCTTTGATCCCCATCTCTGGAAGTACCTCAAGGAGGTTCCATGGCTTCTTTCTAGTACTGTTACTGAATGATATTCAATTCTCATCTCCAATGATATGCTTTTTTAGGTTATAAGGGAACCTCATATCAGAGTGGCTTCTACAAACAATCATGTAATGTGCTTTTCTTATCATATTTTGAAAGCCTTACCATTTGTTTTCATTTTACAAAATTCCAGTTCATAGGGAGATAGTTGAACCCGTCGATAAAATAGGGTAACAAATACTACAGCCACGAATCTTAAAGAAGCTAATACGCTCCTTAGATTAAAGCTAATCACTGTTTTTCAACATTAAAATTGAATGCTATACAAGCCAGAGCAACTGCCCATCGTTCTATTTATAATCTTCATGAATAGATGGCGATTCATAATTTTCTGGTGGATTCAAAAATTTAATAAATTTTCGCAAATAACCATACCGATATATAGCACAAATATGCATATCGGTATACCTATGGTGATGAGGCAAATTTTGATTTGAACTGACTGTCAGAGCCGGCCTGATTGTTTTGCAAGGCAAAATTAGCCAGTCTCCTTGAATTTGCTGTACCATATAGAAAATGTCTTACAAATATTGGTTTCTGCTTGATGCTTCGTACGGACTTTCCTTGATGCAGTCACAGCTATATAATGCTAAGATGCATTATGAAGCTGTGACTATATAATGCATCTAAGTAATGAAGATAAGTAATTTGTATTCACCAGAGTATGTCACGCTTGCGTAATACTACCAGCTAGCATTTTCACTGCTAAATAGTGAGTAAATTTACAGTTGCATGGTAGAGTTTCTTACAAGTGCTAAATTGTAAAGCTTCTTTATGTACCACTACACAACATTTTGGTTGGATTTATTACAGTCAATCTAATATAAACTAATAAAATCTAATATAACTTTTGTACAAATTATGAATTACCCTATGTTAGATCGTTTAATTTGCGTCTGATTTCACATTTTTTGGCATTTGGTTGTTAATTATATTAGGTCATAGAGCGTAAAGTGAATTTTGATTCACTCAGCGAGTTTATGCCGTAAATGAGATTTAATGATGCATGTCTTTAATGAGAAATCAACTGTTTTAATTATTGTGATTAATGTTTTATTATTAGTGTGTTAATTATTATTAAGATGACAACTTTCTAATTGCGTGACTACTAAATAGTTCACGTTTTTAATTCAAAGCATAAATACTATAACATAAAGTAAATTTGCATAATTTATTTTAAAAACTTTTGAATAAAAAGAAGTAAGCGTATAATGACTGAATCTAGAAATATGAAGTATTTTATTCTGATAGTTGTGTTTCTCCAGAACTTAATATAAGTCCCTACATTTAAAGTGTAATTCCCGTATTCTAACCATATGAATGAATAACTCCTACTAAACGCAACCACGAAAAACTATTGCCAAAAGCATATCCCTTTTATAGGTTGCAGTTAAGACAGGTATTTTACTGGGTTCAACAAATAAATGTCAAGATCCATTGTTTACGTCCGGTAGTAAAACTTACTCTTCTTAGTGATGTTTACATAAAATACACCATTTACTGCATTTAACATCGAACTAAGCACAAGAGTTTGAGATGATCTCTTAAAAAAAGTAAATATAAGTATAAAAATAGCGATTGTTTGCTGACTTTAGTAAATTTGAACAATGTTTTAGCTTCTAAGAAAGATTTAAATGTTTTCAAGAAAAAGGTCGTTTCTCGCATTTGACTATAAAAATAGTATAGTATCAAAATTCGAATTTTCTTCTATTACGACACTATATTAAAATGTTTTAACTATCGTAATATTCCTTTTTAAATTAAATAAATGTACAGCCATATACATTTATTAGTATATGTATTTGTGTACAAGATAAATGTGAATCGAAATTTTAAGTTTAATTTGTAATAGTCCCTTAAATGTCAGTTTTTGTTTGAGTATTTCCCTTTTCTGCATTGAAAATACTATTGCTTCTATAAATAGCTCTAAACAGAGTTATTTCAAAATTAATTTTGCATAACACTAGTAACTCAGGCACTTACGGAAAGTCTTCAGCTAATAATGATTTAAATTTCACTGCCAAAATATTTTATTCACCAGCAAAGATTAAGTGTGAACTAAAAATTAAATCACTGCGAACCTATATTTCACTTTATACCGGCAACTTGTTGCCTCCTCTGTTGTCCTTTTTTATTCTACCGAAATTATTTGCCATGAAGATGCAGAAGAGGCATAAATGTGATCAAAATGGGCACGCTGATTGCGCCCATTATGATGCTTGTAATCCATATTAAGGATACATTTCTCAAAAATAAAAGGAAATATTAAATCGATACGAATGCTAGCATCTTTAATACAACTACTTTTCTTTTTATGCATTTAGACGCTATCAGCTTCCGAACTATTTCTTATATGTATAATAAACAAGAGTTTAGAAATTTTTAAATTAGGATTATTATTTATTAAAGTCAAGCCCTAAACTGAAAATTTCTAAAAATTGCGTTGAATGAAAACTGCCGAAAACTTTTCGGTTACCCCGAAAGCCAAAGAGTTTTCAACTATTTATTATATTATTATATTTTTATGCTAACATGAAAAGCTGTGAGGAACGTTGCCCTGCCTGAAACTAAGAATACAAGAACAACTCTATTAAATGGCCATCTCGTTAATTTGGTTAGATATCGCCAAGCTGACAACGGTTTTGGTGGCTACTTTTTATCTCACAATTTGGCAAGAAATCACCATGGCGACTTTTGATCCGATCCCTGTACAATTATAATGGATATTGTAATTGAAAAACTCTAATTGATGCTTTATATAACTGTAACCGTATTCGGTTTTCTTGTAGTTTCGAGCAGAAAGTTCTAGATATACCTCGGCGGCCGAGCGAAAACTATATAAGACCGAAGAGGGCGTCAGTTTCTCAGTAGTTGTGAGGTGTTAGTTCAGAGCGACTATTCTTGAAAACTTCCCCTTTTAGATGCGCTTTGCATTGCACTGTGTAACGTTATTAGTAGTTTGAAGTGTAACTACTGATTGTACTTTGTAATACCGTGAACAATTGTATGAGTATTTCTATGGAGAGCTCCAAAAGTCTTCAAAAAGTAAAATACTTCAGACTTTACTTACTTCTGATAAAATAACTTTTTTATATACTTCTGATAAAATAACTTTTTTCAACCTATCATCAAACATGTGCTTATTCAATCTATTACGAACCCGTACGCTTCCACCAATATATACATCCGTTGTTCATAAATTTCATTGTGTTAGATAAGGTAATAGACAAATAATGGAATTCACCTCACTACCAGATATGTGCAGATCATGAAGATCCATTTTTTATATCAATTTCTGATCTCGTATTTTAATTTTTATCCGTGCATTGCTAAGGAAAATCAAAATAAAAATATAAAACAATAAATAAAAAATAATAAAAAAATACAAAATCAGAATTGAAAATTGGTCATATCATAACACTTTAGCCTATTATAATTTGCCTTAAAAATATAATATTTAAAATCAATTTCCAACAATTTATAACTAGAACCCGATTAATACACATTATTTCTTTTATTTTCTAAGGTTCCTTTAATTTTCATCTTAATTTAAAATGAAATAAATAATTTTCATCTTAATTTAAAATGATATTACATTTATTTTTATTTATTACAGCAGTATTCATATGAATATAACAAAAAATCATAGTACAGTAGCTATTTTAAATTACTATTTTCTTCAACTTACTATTATTATTGTTATTATTACTGACAGTGCCCTCAATATACATAGATGGTATACTAGAATGGTCCTATTCTCAACTCTATCATATCGCTTTATCATCTATATCACTTCACAGCGTTTGGTTGGAGCTAAATTATCCCATCAATATTCCCCGCGCAATAAGTACTGTGAGTATCGAATGCTGAAGATTCAAATTAACACCACCAAAACTTTACGATTTATGCAAATGTGGCAAAAATTAAGCAAGGTAGTTCTTTCAGTATCAAAGTTATACACCTTCGAAAAAGGGGGCTGATTTTGTGTTCAGCCTGCATTTCGGATGTTAAAGTGTCAGGTGCTTTCTTCGCTGGAGAATTCGCACTATTGCTTAGTAACTGTTGACGAAGAAGTTCCTTTAAGATCTCAAAGAGCAATGACCTTCATCTACTACTTATATTTTGCAAAAGCAATGCTTGTTTCATGATCTTATCTAACGCCGCCCAGATGGGAAAGTGATTAGTGACACTGACTGACGTACCGAAGGCCCCGGGCTCGAATCCCGGATAGGGCATGGATGTAAATCGTCTGTACCTTCACAGAAGGTAACGATGTCTCACCCATTAGGCGCCTCCATATTAAAGTGGACAACATCTATAATTGGCTAGTGCAGACCATTGAAAAACAAAAATTTGCCCAAACAGCATTCAGGCTGCTCAAATCATGTCTTTTATTACAATTTCAATACCAATAATTTTTATGACTTCTAGGTTCTTTCTACCTGTGGTGATCTAGGAATAAAATAAAAAGTGCTGTCTGTGTGGAAATCAAAAAAGGAAGTTTGATTCTCCTGCTTATTAATTTTATTATTATAATTACAATAAAATAAAAAGTGATGTCTGTGTGGAAGTCAAAAAAGGAAGTTTGATTCTCCTGCTTATTAATTTTATTTTTTAAATAGGTAAACTGTTTAATTTGGATTTTAAAAAGTTTAAAATTTGGAATATTATTGAAAAACCCGAAAATTTATAATATGATATGTGCAGCTGAATATTCAGAATATCTCTGTACTAAACTCATTTATTACTTAAGGTAACTTTGTGAAGTCCATTTGATTTTTTCGAAGAAGGGAAACGTACAAAAAAGAAAACTAGCTATATCTTCATGGGGATTCGAACTCCGGGCCTCCCAAATGCTAGCGCTTATGCTTCTAATTTCATCACAATAGCGCGTGAAAAGGATGGAAAAAAATTCCTTATGTTCTTCCCAATTAAATGTTGACTGGATAGAAAGAGCACAGTCACCAAATCCTCTTCCCAATTAAGTGTTGATTGGATAGAAAGAGCACAGTCACCAAATCCTGGTGGTGACAAATTATCGTCCAACACCTTTTAGTTCGAGTGTCCGTGTAAAGCAACTTATAATGCTTCGAAATTTCACAGCCAGGAGATATGAAGCATTAGGCATTCTACTTCAAACAAAGAGACGTGAGAAATGTGCAATGGCTCCTCCGGGATTTGAGCTCCTTACCTTCTGATTGCTAGCAGGACGTTTTCCAATTTCACAACGAAGGCACGCAGTAAGGAAGGAGAAAATTCCTTACAAATTTGACTTGTAAATTCACAGGATTTAATTCATTAAAATACAAAATTTGCAATTATAAAAATATTAACGATGATAAAACTTGTTACAGAGGTAAAATTTTAATAGCGAAAAAAAGATGTTTTATATGCGGATAATATTAAATAAGAGCATATTGTATTCGAGTAATTTTGCATTGTTCGCATATTTTTAACGTATGTTTTACTAAAAAGTATCCTTATAAAAATCATTTTGTCAACTATTTATGCAAATAGTTATTTTGATTTGCGCATAGCACTAAAGCTTACACTAACTACATTGTATAATATGTTAAATAAATAAGCTCGTTATATATGTTAAATGTATTCGAATCCTTACTTATAGAATATTTATAGATTTTTTAGACATTTTATCTGCATTAAAAGAAGAAATATTAGAGCTGCCTTCGTCAAAATTTATAGGCGACTTATTATCGTCTCTCTTCTTACATCAAAGCCTGAAATGCCACATTATCAAGCAGTAAAGTTTTTCTTTCTGGTATGGTGAGAAGTCTTTTATTTATACATCAAATATTCTTCTTTTACGTGAATTCGTGTCGTTTATTTATTTATCGTTTAACGGTTATAAAAATTTATTTTCGGTTTACGATTTTAAATTAATTTTAAAATGACAGAAATAATACATTTGCATGCATATATACATATATATATTAATGAGTGTGTATATATATGTAACTCAGACACCAAAAGAAAACGAATTCAAAAAAATGCTATTAAAAGCACGCCTAGTGTTTTGCAAATTATACAACTGCGAGGGAAATAAGGAATGTTTCTCTTCACTCATCTAGTTTCTTAATTTTTGACTTGCTTCAGTGTTTTATTGAATTTCGAAATAACTATTTTCCTAATTATATTAATCATGTATATTTGCTTTTAGTTAAGATTAAACATTTTGCTTGTTGTATGATAGATTTTTAATTCATCACGCTATAAGGTATTTTCTCCCTTCTTCCAGAATGTCTTCGTGGTGTACGAATAACTGTTAGCACGTTCGGCGCGTCCACGTTCGAGTTCAGGCTAGTCCATTGCTCATTTTTCACGTCTCCCGTATAAAAAATCCTAATGAATTATTTAATGTATTCATGTAGCTCACGTGGTATTTCTCTCCAGCTTTTACGTATTTTAACTTGCATCAGTAACAAGGAAACTTCTAATTTTTACGTAATTTTGGTTTCAGATGCTACACTATCTTTACAATTTTAGGTTTTCGGAGGTGATGGGTCAGGTTTTGGGATTTTGTTCGTCATTTTACCTATGGGTATATTTGTACCATGTGTTAATGCAACTCATACTGTGGATAATTTGCATTATTGGCTATTGATTATTCCAATTTTTTAATAAATTATTTATGATTTCAAATATTTATTAATTGGATTTCTTAATTAAACAGTTTTTAAAATACTACTTATAGCTTGGATTTTAAGAGGGATCTGGAAAGTCTATTTCACTCTCCTTGTGGATGTATCCTAATGAAGAGAACTTAGGCAAATCAAAATTTATCTTTGCTTTAAATTTTTCACATTTTTTCATTTTTAATTCTAATTACTGTAGTTTACTTTAATATGCTGATTTTGGCACAAAAGGGAAAAATGTCCTTTCTTTACTTGCCGTCCACGAAGAAGAGAATCTGATTTAGCCTTCTCTATTTGAACACATTTAAATGAGTTTCCATGATTCTCAATCATTTCATAACCCTTCCTAACGGTAAAATACCATATTTTGAAAGCACTCAAAATCAAAGCAAAAGAAATTTTGTAACGTATTCGACAAAGATTTAATTTTCCTTTTCATTCTTACACTATTACGACTTGTTTATGTAGTCACATACTTATATATAGTGTCTCCTAATTAAAGCGATTTTGAACTGCGCAGAGTTTTTATATGCGTCTTTTTGTTCAGAACATATAATGGAAAATTGTTCAGAGATTTGATGCAGCAGTTTATAAGTCTCGTGGCCTAAAAATATACATAAAGCTAGAAAAATTTGCGTCGTCTTTAACGTTTAATATATGTGTATGTACGTACATATAATTGAATTTATTTGTGTAAATAAACGTGCATGAAAACGTTCTTGTAAACTTAGTTAAAGCTAAACTTATTATATTGAAAACTAAGTGCGATTGAATTAATTAATACTGCATCAAGAAATAATAATTAATAATAACTTTAAATAAAATAATATTAGCTTTGATTGCCCATATAAACACGTCTACATCAAGAAATAATAATAATAATAAATTATAACTGTAAATAAAATAATATTAGCTTTGATTGCCCATATAAACACTTCTACTACTTCACTTCTTCTTCTATAAATACATATATCTCTCTCTAGATGTATACATATGTATATGTATTGTACCACGAGTTACTCAATTCCGTCCCAGTTCGGATACAAAACTCTCAGGAACCACATTCAAGGTTCTCCTTCATCTTCTCCCACCATAACTTTCTCGAGAGGATTTTCTGCTTGTCAGTACTTCGAGTGCAATCAGACTACAGAGACACTACATACTTACATAAATACATGATTTTTCCGGGATTCTAACTCGAGCCAGAAGTTATAAAAGCCAACATGACAACATGGCGGCTGCATAAGATGTAAAAAAGCTGTCGATATATTTTAGCACTATAGCAATTTTAATATATTTTCTCTTCCATGTGATTTTTTTAATTGATATTTTCTATACTTTATTTTACTATTCTTTTATCTAATGGCCAGAGACTGAACATTTTTAGCATTAAATATTTATTAATTAAAATAATATGTTTATTGCAATTCATAAATATTTAAGCATAAAATATTTATTAATAGCACTCTAATGATTAAATAAGTTAATAAATAATACAAATTTAATAATGAATAAATAATATGAAAATAATATAAAAATTAATAACAAAAGTTTATGCTTAATAAATATTTAAGCATAAAATAAATAAGACTGCTTCATTATCAGCAAGGCTAACTAATGTACTGTTAGCAGTTGAGTTCTGACAGTCAGAAATTGTACCTGGAATTTCGATAGTTCGAAGTACATTTGCGCATAACATTTGCGCATTTGTTAATATATGGTAAAAACGAATGTTACTTGCTCAGTTCATACCTATTCGTAAAAGCAGCGTTAGTGTAAAGATTAACAAATGAACAAATATAAAATAACAGGGTGGTTATTACAATTTTCCAATTACAATTTTTATTACAATTACAATTTTTTTACTCTAAGAAATAAAACTTTTATTTGAGCAATTCTTGTGAATGTACGAAAGTAAATTCTAGTAGTTTATTCTTTTAAGATAGAAAATAAATTATATATAATAAATTAATTCCCTAAAGGTGAAAATTTCAAAATAAAATGCGTACTAAAATGCATAATCTTAAAGGTTAACATATGGCAAAAATTAATATTGCTTGCTCTGTGCGTATTTAATCTTAAAAGTAGTGTTAGTGTAAAAATAGCAAATTAAGTTTTAAATAAAATAACAGAGTGGTACTTTTACACTCAAGAAAAAAAAACATTTTTATTTTGAGCACCTAGTATATGAAACAGTGAAATCAAATCTTCGACAAGCTAATTACTTTTTATTCGTCAGTAACTGCAAAAGATTAATTGGAAAACTATTAATTTAGCTTCTTTTTCGACTGTTGTATGTTCAACTCACAGCATTAATTTCGAACCCAGTTCATCAGCTAATATTTTAAATGATGAAGCGGACTTCAGATAGACACATGAATTACTTCCTTATTCTAATACGGATTTTTAGAAATTGGGCACAAGTTCAAACCCGACAGTAGGGAAAACTCCTCTGGGGTGTCAAAGCGAAATATGGCTTTCAAACCCCCCTCCTACCATAAAAGAACAGGGGGGATGACTTTCATAAGTGCCGAGAGTAAGTATGAAAGATCAATACGCGAGCACACATCCATGCGCACGCATGCATTCAAGGCGCCCGGACCAGCCGGACTAAAGTAGGGGGAGCAAGCCGGCCGGACTTGGCCGATCGAACTCTCTTCAGAAAGCAGAGCTCATCGCTGGGAGTGACATCGGAGACTGCGCCCGCAACTTTCGTGTGCGCTAGAAAGTTTGCAGAAGTCCCACCGGCGTCAAGTTTGAAGCGTTGTGTTGAAACGCGCGCTTGCGATAATTTGATGTGTTCGTGTGCTTTCGAAAAGAAGGTTATTCCCATCTTTAGCTTAAAGTGATGAGGTAAGGAATGTTAATAAAATTGGACATCCCATATCGAAAGTCACAGATAGAGAAATTTTCTTAAAACTGACATTTCACGTTTCTGAACATTTCCGTCAAAAAGATTTGGTAAGAGACATTTCAAGGTAAGCTGCCAGGTGACCAGCATCATCTTAACAAAGGTAAGTATGTTTTGTATTTTTCTATGTAAAATTTATCTCATAGTGAAAGCTCTTGGAATTATTTAATAAGATCATTTACTTTTATAACACTCATAATGATCAAAATAGGAATTAAAAGGCTATTTATCAAGATATGCAATTAAAACTAAGTAGAATACCTTAAAAATTATTATCATAAGAAGGTAAAATACCATTACTGTTTCAAGTAAGTTGTATTGCATTTTTAACTTTTATGCAAGTCTCCGTGCCGAGGTTTTAAAACTTCAGGTAAGTGGAAATACTTTAGAAAAATTTTTAAGGATTGATATACTGGTATTATTTCTGTTTTTAAAAATTATTTTTATTTTGATAATATTTTTATTCGATCGTTGGTTTCTAATGACGCAACCGTAAATCTACTATTTTTCTAATAAATGTCACCAGATAATACAAATTATTATACTTTCTTAATTTTTCCTAAAATTTAAACATAAAAAATAACTGATTAATTTCTAGTCTCATATATAAAGTAATGCTATACTTGTTACGTACACTTGTTAAGTATATGAAGTCTAAGTATTTTTCTGGGAAGTTCCATTCAATTCCTCTTCTTTAAGAACAAAATAACATAGTTGAATATAATCGCTTTAAATGCTCATATTGATTGATATAATTAAAATGCATCTATTTTTGTTAAATTTTCACTCAAGAATTCTTGAAATTAAGAAAACCGTAGAAGTTATATATGGATACCCAAATATATAGCATCAAGTCAAAATGTCAGAAAAAATGTTTAGGAATAGGAAATATTACATGCTAAAAACGTTATTCAGAAATTAATTCAAAAATATAAACCAAGTATGTATTACAATTATTTGGGGGTTAAGATTGACACTTGTTGAGAGATATGTGTGGTTCAGTTATCCTTTCTAGATGCACTAGGTTCAGTATTATAGGTAAACAAAATTAAGTTTAACTTGACTTCAGCCTTAAATTTAAATTACGATATATATTCTTTTCAGGTATTCTGTGGATCTTCTTACAGCGAAAAGTAAATATTTGAGACATAAGGAAACTTATCAAGCATGAATCTTGAGCTAAAGTTCCGGATATTTGGAAAGATCTGCTACCCACTCGCTAACCGATTTTTGCTTTATGGGACGAATGGTAAGTACAAAAGTTTGGAAGTATTTTAGGAATTTCTATTGAAATTCTAAAACCATGTAAAGCTTTGTTTCATTTTAGATAAACTGTTTTTCATTTGGCACATACTAAGCTTTGGTATCATTGAAAAAAGCAAAATTGTTTGCCCTCCTACTTTTTTTAATTGCTAAATGTGAAATATTACGATTATGTTCCTTATAAATAGAAGAAAACACCTTTAAAGTTTACTCATTGCCAGATTAATGTTATCCAAAAGGTATTACTCTCAAAGTTATATTTCTTCAGCTAGAAGTTTTTTAATTATGTTAATCATGTTTTTTCAGCCAGATTTTATTATTAATTAATGATGAAACTTTTAATGAATTATCTATTTTCTATTTAATCTATTATAGCAGTAACACAGCCGTATTCGTGGGATTTATTTTACTTAAGAAGATCTTAATTTCCGGTGTGCAACTTCTCTAAAACTTGCTTCTGCTTTGATAAAAAGTCTTAGATAATAGGCAAAAATGGTTGATTTGATATTACGAATCCAATCTCATTGCTTCCAAATTTAAGGGGTTTCATGATTTTTTAAATATTTGTCTTAAATTTTATTACAGTAGTAAAAATATGATAAAAAATTGTTACAATAAAATTTTGCTACAGAAATGCATAGTACGTAATATTTTCGATTTTCTTTTACATTAAAACTATGTATAAAAAGGGTTCTTTTTCACACCTCCTAGAAATCTATCGTCCATGAAAAAATTTAAGAAAAATCTGTATTTTTAAATACTTTTCATACCTAGAACCTTCATAGTTATTCTGTTTGTGACCTTGAGAATAATATACATAGCATATTTCATAACGAGTAGACTTCAAGACTTCTAATTAAAAAGGCAAATGTGTAAAGCAGCCATAGCCAGGGCCCTTGCTATTGAAATAAAATCAGAAGTAAAAATAAATAAGCTTAGAAAATGTAAAGTTTCTGTTCAAGTTATTGTATATAGATAATATAAAATAATTCAAATAGGAATTGTACAGCATATTTTTAAAACTTTGAATTTTGAGTAAAGGAAATGTAATTCCTATTTCCTGAGAATCTGGTATTTTGACTTTTAAGGCAAAAACAGTAAAATCCTGCTTGACCAAATTCCACTACACTGAAACATGGTTTAATCGAAACGATGGAAAAACAAAAGCACCTTTTTAAAAAATTAATTTCTTTCCGGTTTCTAGAATCAAATGAATATTTCATAATTAAAATAATTTATCTGAACGCTATTTTATGCACAACAGTTAACTGTGAAAAAAAAACTGCGAAACTGTTTTTTGCGTAGCTTTAAGAGTAAGTACGTAATTTCTTAAGATAAGCAGAAACACCAAAAACGTTATACAAGAACTTCTTTCTCATTGTACTGAGAATTAAATGATAATGCATTTACTAATGATATTTTAAAGCTAGATAAAAGGTAAATACGAAATATTATTGGTGTAAACTTCAAATAGATTCAAAATCATACACGGAAAATATTTTGTGTAATTTAATTCTGATTTGCTTAAAAATATCTGAGTTTTTTTTAAGTTATTTTCTTTATACCTCTAGAAATTAAGAATTGCATTAATTATTTTCCTCCAAAACCAATTTCAGGATGGATGTGTCCTTGTAATTAAAATATAGAGCTTGCCAGGAGTTTTATATTGATGGCTAAAACTCTATGTTAACGACAGGTTTCAGTTTGCCTGCCATTTTTTTCCTGAATATTTTTCCTGAATATTCCCATAGAGGACTCTATTATCACACTTATGTTATTGGTTGAGGACCAAACGTTGTTTTATGCTATTGAATAAAGAATTTAGAGTCTTTTCAAAGATAATATAGCTGAAAATTTTAAACAAATTTGACCGTCTCCTAGAAACTGTGTTCGAACGTTCCCAAGTGGCTTTTTAGAACAAAACATCGGAGCCATTAAATAAAATAATGATTCTTCAGAAATAATCTCTATCTGAAATAATATGTAGTTGCTTATAACGTGCTAATGTAAATGAATAATATTCTAAAACGAAAAGTGTTTTAAAATTATTTTGAATTTATATTTAAGGATTCTATCACATAAACAGTATCATTAAGTTTCCTTACTATGTATCTTAAACAACAGCAACCTCCTTTCGATATAGGTCTAAGAATTTACTTGGCAAACTATAATAGCCTAAATTTAAAAGTTCCCTTAATAAATGGTCCCAGTTTTTTATTATACAGCTAGTTACAGATTCCGAAATTTGCTCCGAATTATGCGTATATGTAGTACTTGGTTGTATGCCGATATTCTTGTGTTTATTAATAAATAAAACCTTCAGAGCAATTTGTTTGGTATAGTAATTCTGAAATGAAAGAAACACAAATGAGAGTTTTGATTTCAAAAACATTTTCGCTTAGAAATGCAAGGCAAAGTTGATGCAAAAAGAAACATTTCGGTTTCTTTTTATACGTGAAATTAAAGGAAAAGGAATATTGTGATCTTGAAAGGAATCGCTAAAAAATATTAAAAAATACTTTTTACAACATTTAAATAACTAACCAAAAAGTGGCTAAAATTTCCCTCTAATAACCAATTCTAGGAAACCTCATAGAAAGTACTACCTTTCTTGTATTCACTTTATCTAATAATAGAAAGATAAAAACGAAAAACGAAAGGCATGATAAGTAATTGTATAAAATGTGCAGTGATTCTTTCTACAGTAATGTACAGTAAACTCCTTCTACATCAGACAGTGCTTATAATGACAGTTTATGTGTATTTAAATTTACGTTAACGAATGTTTATGTTAACGGACGAACGAAGAATTTAAGCCCATTTAAACAGTTTATTCTTTTTTGGATGCATTACGATAAATGACAGTTATACCTCTCAATAAATCCTTAATAGGTGAATTTTTCAAGTTTCTCAAGTGAAATATGAACTATAAAGAGTTAAAATGTTGTCGTGCTATTCAAAGTAGTAGCAATTAAATTTTACGTTAAGTGACAAAAAAAAAGGAATTTTTAAATTATATTTCATTCTAATATATTAGCAGGTACGAGTTAAAATAATACGCGAATAAGGATTATTCACACGAGAAGTGTCAAGGCAACGAGAAGCAGCGTTATATTCATAAATTTCAAGACTAGTTTCGAAGGATTAATTATAGAACTTTCTTCTTCAGCTGCAGATGCTTAAGCCTTGTCTGCTCGTCTGCAGGTGAAAAAGAAGTTTCTATATTTAAATCTTTGAAATTTGTCCTGCAAATTTATGAATTTTACTTTGATTCTTGTTGCTTTAACTCGCCCAATAAACATTAGCAGGTTTTTCTTTATTCATATTTTATTTTTGGAACAAAAAATTCAGGAACTTAGTTTTTAGTGTAGTGACTGGTGATTGATTTTAATTGTTTTAAAAAAGTCGACTTTCGAAATAATAATATCTATGTCTATTATTAACTGAATCAATTAAATATAGAATTTTCAACTCTTGAAAGTTTTCTAATTTTGTTAATGAAAGAAATTGAAGTTTTATGGAAGTGTATACAAATTCATGAGCCAGGCAAATGTTTACGTTAGAAACAACAATACCTATCTCAGGAATTTACCAATAAATACTACATTAAGTAATATAAATTTATAAGGTATTTTCTACCTCCTTCCAGCATGCCTTCGTGGTGTAACGACAGCACACTTGACGCTTATTCGAAAGATCCAGGCTCGCGTTCCGACAAGGTCATTGAAAATTGTTTACATCTTCTGCTTCAAAAAAAAAAAAACCTAATGACTCTACAGTGGCACACGAATCAAAAGGGGGTGGACAATAATTCGTTACCACCAGGATTTGGCGATTGGATATGCTAATCCCCAGTTGTCCTTTAAAAGGGGGAGTAAAAGTGTTTTCTCCCTCCTTCCAAAATGCCGTTGTGGTGTAATGCAAGGACACCCAGCGCGTATTTGAGAGATTCAGGTTCGAGTCCGGGCGATGTCATTTTCATTTTGACCATCTCTCGCATTAAAAAAGAAATTATGACTCTACCAGATGATGAAAGGCTTTAAAAGTTCCCCAGCTTCTGTACGAGGGTTTTGCAAATGATGAGATCGTTCATTACATTGTCACAATACGTTCGACCTTTTAGTTGTAGAAAACAAAGAAGCTTGAAAGTTAAGAAACTGGAAAATCTCTCGCATTAAAAAAATTATGACTCTACAAAATGTTAAAAAGCTTTAAAAGTTCCCCAGCTTCTGTACGAGGATTTTGCAAATGATGAGATCGTTCATTACATTGTCACAATACGTTCGACCTTGTAGTTGTAGAAAACAAAGAAGCTTGAAAGTTAAGAAACTAGAAAATCTCTCGTATTAAAAAAATTATTACTCTACAAAATGTTAAAAGGCTTTAAAAGTTCCACAGCCTCTGTACGAGGATTTTGCAAATGATGAGATCGTTCATTACATTGTCACAATACGTTCGACCTTGTATATGTAGAAAACAAAGAAGCTTGAAAGTTAAGCAACTGGAAAACTTCACTGCGCTTTTGCGCAAAGTCGATCATGAGACTTACGAATAACTTTACGCTGCACCGCAACAAAACATGGAAAGAATGCTTTGGCTCTTTGCAGCATTATTTCATGAATATTCAGTGTGTAAACAGTGTGAGTCGACAAATGCCCACATGATAGTTCACTTTATACAGTAATACTGGCCCCCGAGATCCCCCCTCAGCGCCGTTGTGATAGCCGCTTAAAATGTTTTTCTTTTTTTTTTTTTTTTTCGTTTAGCTTTAGTCATCAATCTTCACGTGAAAGTAAGCTAATGACTCTACACAGTATTAATAGTAAATTTAGGTCGCGTAATTGAAAATAATTCATTGCATTACATATTATTTATTCACGTTCTTAATTAATATGTAATGTATATTAAAATGAACTGTCTAGTAAATCCCAATACTTTTAATTTGGATGTAAACTGCACAGAAAATTAGTCCAAGATTCTAGTAACATTCAAAAACTAGCTATAGTATATCCTGCCACTGACGAGGAATTTGATCATCTGTAAATTTAATGTAATATGACAATTAAAAATAGACTTGCATAGTTTTTCAACTACTTAAATCAGTATTGTGCAGAACATCCCCTCAGTGCATCCAGGAATATACGGAACAGCAAGCTCCTCAGTGATTAAGAGATTAAGATAACCGGTACAACCTGAGTTCACCTCCCAACAGTTAAATAAGATGTTGGTATATGCGTCTTCAATATGCTTACCCATGTGCAGCATCAAATACGAGGTATTTTTTTCCAATGTACGCTCTCTACGCGGGGTATCTTTATAAAGTATTACTTTTGACATATTAATAATTTATGCGTCTTCCGTATGTTTTCCTATGTGCAGCCTCATGTATGAGGTATTTTACCCGATGCATGCTCTCCATACGGGGTATCTTTATAAAGTACGCAAACATCGAGTCTTCGGGCATATTAATAATCTATGTGTCTTCCGTATGTTTTCCCCTGTGCAGAATCAAGTACAAGATATTTTTCCCAACGCATGCTCTCCATACGGAGTAGCTTTGTAAAGTACACAATCATCGAGTCTTTTGACATAATCTATGTGTCTTTCGTATGTTTTCCCATGTTCAGCATCAAGAACGAGGATTTTTCCCAATATTTACTCTCCACGCTGGGTATCTTTATAAAGTTCGCAACTATTGAGTCTTCTTACATATTAATAATATAACCTAACTTTCAAATTGTTGTTCAAAAAAGTAAACTACATAACTAAATATCCTTTTTTTCGTTTGTTTGTTTTTATCACGAACTGAGCTTGGAATCCTTTAATCACCGGCCAAACACTCTTTCATTTCCCCAACAAAACTGTTAACAAGTTTCCTCGATTTCTTTTTTATACATCGGTTATCTTAGAAATGAGCCTAATACATTAAACGTTTTCATATGTATTTTTTAAACTCACATTTGTCAAAAATCATTTTTTTCACCCAAATCTTTGAAACTGACACCGTAAAATCGCTAGTTGACTATAAAAGTGCAGTAAGATGACAAGGGATAAGAAAAATCGGTTGGAAAATTTCAGTACCTTATGAAGAAACAATAGCATTTCTAACAAGGCCTCAGAGACAGCCCACTGATATGTAAATTCAAATTCGCGAATGAAGAGATCTGTCTGTTTCTATTTAAAAAAGGGAGGGTAAAACACTGAAATATCTGAATTTTAATTAGGCATCAGGGACCTCTAAAAACACCCAATACTTATTTATAACCGGATCTGGAAAGATAAAAGGGGAATAATAATACGCAGCGCAATAAAAGGCGCATTTCGAGTTTATTCTATAATTTTAATTCGCAGCTGCTACCCAAGTTAAGCAAGCAGCAGCGAATTGCGTGCATTTTTCTCAGTTTATTATATCGATTGCCTGAGCAATTCAGAGATATATATCAAGGAAACTGAGCAATTTTATGTTTGTAAATAATGTTGCAATTAAGAGTAAGTAATTGTCAATTTCTTGCGGAAGATAAAAAAGCAAGGCCAGAAAATGTAATTTATCATCACATTTTATTGTACTTTATATAATTTACTACAGATAAAAGATTAAATGAAGCCATTTTTATCATTGATTTTGATTATTTGACAGACGAAGTAATAAAATTAGCCTCTTTACAAAAACGTCAGCAAAACATCATAAGTATTTTTTATTTGTTAATTTTACTTTAACATCAGAAAGCTCTAATAGATTTGACACATGCAAATAAAATAAAGGAAATTATATGTAAATATTTTCCTGCCACATTGTAAAGTTTGATGTGAAGAATAAAATGGATATCAAAATCTTAGTTTTTTAGAGCTTCTCATGCCTGAAGCTACTGATGAAAATTCAGTACGAAGTACTGAGTTTTCAGCTTTCGAATTCTGTTAAAGTCGATTAATTCTTTCAGAAGTTGTTGAAAGAGGTGGTTCATATTAAATTAGAAGAAGGATTTTCTTTCCTGAGGCGTTATCTTCTATTGCAAATCCCTTACAAATCTTAAAACATTGTAAAATGTTGAGCAGATCTTGTTTATTATTATGCTATTCGTGGCTTTTTTCTTAGTTAAAACAGAATTATGAAAATCATATGCAATTTAATATAAATACACTCGATACACTCCATGCCTACGAAACATGTAAAGTTAAATTAGATTTTCAGCAATTTTGTTTTCCTGTGGAGGCCCAAGTCAATATAGACGTTGGCCGCTACTAAGGCCCGAAGCGGTGGTCACTTTATTATGGAGGCACCTAATAGGTTGCTACCTTTTACCTCCTAGGAATGGACCGATAATTACGGGCCCTTTGGTATTGCAGTCGGCTTCGCTAAACACTATACCGTCTGGGCGGCCTTCAGCAAGATATAAAACTCTTTATACTAAAAAAAAGCTGCTTAATTTTTTGAAATTTTGTCAGAAAATAAATTTAAATAGTTTTAAAACTTGGAATAATATTAGTACAGCTACTATTATATAATTCAAATACGTGGTCATGAATACAGAGGTTTGTTTTAATTTAGATAAAACTTCAGCTTTATTTCAAAACGTCCTGGTTTTACTTGTTGCGTTTGCAACCGGATTAATTTGACATCCAGAAGAGAATACACAAAGAATCCAAACACTCGAATATATTAAATATAACAATTAATGTTTATAATATGTTTTCTTTCCGTCCAAAAAATTCCATTAACGACGTATAATGAAATTACTGACTATATTCAATGAATTATGCATGTAATTTTACAGAAATCTATTTTTTCCTCTCTCTCTATATATATATGTATGTATCTTACCCTATCTAGAATTCTATCTCTTTTTTCTCTGGAAATTGCATATCAAGCGAGTTGCTTAATAAATATACATTCTTAGGGAAAAAGCAGTGAGAAACCACTATAATCTTTTTCGCTGTGAATTCTCCATAGGAAGAGTTCGTCTTCAGTATAATACTTAATATATAGTGAGAAATCCGAACTGCTTATTAAGTTGTAAAATAATTAAATGCTACCCGAACTCAATCTTTTTGCGAAACTCCTTAGCTGACGGCAGTTAAAGACTGCTGAAATACTGGTAATTCATCGCTGGCTCAAACTCAGGTGAACGGGCTGGCTCCCGGTTGGTTTTCTCCTGTGTAACGTGAATTTTAGCCATTTTCCCTTAGAAAGTTTTTCACGAATGCATCCCTCCTCTTAAACATATAGCCCTCGTGTGCTTTGCCGTATTCAGAAAATAGCTATATAATACTAGTAGATGCCAGTCTTGACTGTAAAAAATCCTTCCTTGCTTCAGATGACAATCTAATTCGAATTAAGCAAAAATGTCGTTTATGAAATTTAAGTTTTAAAACAGAAATAGAAAATTGTAATCATGGAGGATATACTTTTGCGTTTAAAGAATGAAAACCAAAGAAATAATATCCCTGTCAGTTGTAATTATTAATTATCTACATAGCTTATGAATACCATTAACTGATTTTCGTATTATAATGTTTATTTTACTATTTTTGCACTCAATAAATGTTGTCCTTTCGATCTGTCTAAGTTAGCCTTATTTATAATGAAATTTACAACTGTATTTCTTTGGTTTCAGTGCATGAAAATTAAGTAAGAAAATTTTATCGAAAAAAGAAATACAATTAACTAGCTATCCATTTTATTCTAAAAAAAACACACATATGTTGTTGGAAAGACAGAAGTATGTAACGTGTCTCCAAAGGCATCCTAGTGAAAGAAACTAAGTTTAATGAAAGGTGAATTTGCACCTTTCTCATAGAAGGTACACATACGGTACTGACCCTCCTCTCTAAGCAAACAAGCATAAAATTCATTGCGAATACATAAAATTTCAAATGATTTATTATCGACCCTGAACGACTGGCACTTAATCGTCTACCACGTCCCCTTCTGCCTTTAATCATCAAGAGTAAACAAATTCCAACCCTGGTATCAGTTTCAGCATAGGCAGGCATTTGCCCTCTTCTCTATGCAAAAAGACATACATCATGGTTTCCGGGTGCACTTCCGAATTGTATTTATGTTAAATAGGTTGGAGCTCGAAACGAATTGAATAATTGCATGCATAATTACCTCGCCTCGAATGTGATTCTACGAAGCCGTATTGAATGACCTGTAGACCCAGTTGATGGTTATGCTGCTGGAACTCATTAAGCTGTGAAGGAAGTTGACGTAACGTCTACGGTGTCCTTGCTCCTAATGAGCGACAATAGTAGAAAAGGTCTTCTAGATGGGAAGTTGAACGCTAAGTCTGCAACTCTTTGATTAAATTGTTGCTGTCCAGTCAAATCTCCTCCGGTATGGGTAAACCAATTTGCTCTTGTGGATATTATGAATATACAACATCGATATTTAATTAAGACCACCAGTAACTAAATTCCATATGAATTTAGTTGTGGTTTAATATCGAATACACAACAGGGTTCACGTATAATTACCGAATATGAGTAGGATATGCATTGTGGCTAGAAATAGTTAACCCGAGTAATTTTTAAATTTCAGATACACTGTTTTGAAGAGTCATTTATCTAAAATAGTATCAATAAAAAATAACAGAATCGTTTTGAAGTATGTTGAAGATATCTCAAAATACAAAAATTTAGCTGTTACTGAGCAAAGTCAGCTTCTAATATATGCTCCCTACTGTGAAATGTACATAAGTTCCTTCAAACTTTGCGCTTTATTTCTAACTAATTTTTTTACATCATGAAATCCATTCTTTGAAATTTTTAAGTTGCTTTTCTTGTGATTACTATTTGTATCATACAGAATTATTAATTTAAAATTCACAGTAGATTTAAAATATAGTGTAAATGACTCTTCTAAGGCACAAAGTTTTCTACCAGTAAAAGGTTTGATATCTGATATACTTCTACTCTAAATCTGTATGCCTCACTAGTGGCCGCTGAGATTAAGACCATATAGGGTTGGAAGTTGAAGCCGGATTCTATCCAAGGCAAACAGGCTGGATGCACGTTGGTTTGCGTAGCTGTTTTCATATGTAACGGGAATATAAAGCAATCTCCACTAAAACGTCCTCCACGACAGCATTCTCACTTAAGAAGCCCTTATGTGCTTTGTCTAAATCTGAATTGTGATAAAATAAATAAAACATAAAAAATAAAATACGAATAATATCATGCTAGATTAAATCTTGCGTTTTTAGCTTTTATTAATTTTTGAGAAAAGTTGGAGATCTCTGTCAATTTTCGCTACCACTTTTCTCTTCTCGGTGCATAAATACACAGATACTCTCGTCTTCATATGGATAATCAAATAAGCCGTAGATTGTCGGCTTGATGCTTGAACTGGATTCAGTTTTCCAGATGGTAATTTGGACCTCCAGTGATTTATTAAATCTTATGCTTTTAATTAATGTATTGAATAGATAGCAATGTTAGCATAACATAAGCATCGTACCACTTCTTTATATATGATTGGATACGCATCAAATGTGCTGAATAAAATCCACATAAAATAATCTGCAGTCTTCCAAACTAAAAGGTCGCAAATGTTAAAGTAAAATAATAAGCATTAATGTGAGTGTCTCAATATTCCTAAGATATTCCTATTCCTAAGATTTGGTATTATTTCATTCACCAGCAAAACTAATATTCATTGCAGTTCTTTCAGTTCTATGTTTGACTGGTATGCATTTTACGGTTTTCTTAATTTTAAGCAGCCATTCTATATCAAAATCTATTTATTTTTAAAAACATACGTATGTAGCAGTTTATATACGTCATTGCATACGATGCTTATGTTATGCTAACATTGCTATCTGTTCAATACATTAATTAAAAGCATATGATTTAATAAATCACTGGAGTTCCAAATTACCATCTAGAAAACTGAATTCACGAATCCAGTTCAAGCATAAGTAATAAAACTTTAGCATTCAAGTCAGTTTTAAATTTAACGTGTTTGTAAGTACATATGACCTAGTACAAATTGCTAGATGCGTAGGTTTTTAAAAATAAAATGATTTTGATATAGAATGGCGGCTTGAAATTAAGAAAACCGTAAAATGCATACCAGTCAAACATGGAATTGAAAGAATTGCAATAATTATTAGTTTTGCTGGTGAAAGAAATAATACCAAATCTTAGGAATATCCTTCTGAGACACCCATATTACTGCTCATTATTTTACTTTAACATTTGCGACCGTATTATTTGGAAGACTGCGGCTTATTTTATGTGGCTTTTATTCAGCACTTTTTATGTGTATCCAATCACATATAATGAAGTGGTACGATGCTTATGTTATACTAATATTGCCCTCTATTCAATACATTAATTAAAAGCATAAGATTTAATAAATCACTGGAGTTCCAAATTACCATCTGGAAAGCTGAATTCACGAATCCAGTTCAGGCATAAGTAATAAAAATTTAGAAGTTCAAGTCAGTTTAAAATTTACAAATTCAGTATTATAAAATTTAAATCTATTTAATTATGCCACGTGTCATGAAGTCGTTTTCTAAAAGTATACATATCTTGCAAAAAATGCCGCTCTACCGCCTTTGGCCATATATATATCAATATACCAGCAGATTTGCAGAAAATGGGATAAACACTATAGAAAAATAGGGTTTTGATACTTGCGACCTGTTTGTAAGTACATATGAACTAGTACAAACTGCTACATGCGTATGTTTTTAAAAATAAATAGATTTTGATATAAAATGGCTGCTTAAAATTAAGAAAACCGTAAAATGCATACCAGTCAAACATGGAATTGAAAGAAATGCAATGAATATTAGTTTTGTCGGGGAAAGAGATAATACTAAATAGTTCCTGCTTTTTCAAATTTCTGTTAAATTTATTTGTTAAGAGAAAATTCAAAGGAAATTACAGTGCTTTTTTTACATCGTACATTTTTTCTGAATTCCTTTTCAGTAAAATATTCTTAGAGTTTATATTCCCGAGCATTTTAGTTTCGTGCAAGAGAATAGAATATAGAGAACAGAATATTAGGACGCACTTTAGTTAGGATTGCTGCCATCAAGGTTGAAAAATATTACAATCTAAGAAACTGCTTTCTTAGATTTAAGCTTAATATCAGAAACTCTTTCAGTAAATCAGGAAGCTCATATTTTTATGAGATGAAGCATGTCATCAGATATTAATTAATTATAAGAAAAAATTGCAGGATTATTAAAACAAAAGAAACATTGCGTTGAAAAATTCATAAGAAAAACGCAATGAATATCCAGATAAAGATCGAAGGCGTATAAGCTTGTAGATCTGATCTTTCACCACTCCTTGAAATCGTGTAGGCTGTTATAAATGTTTTCCGTACATCTGGGTAAACTAAATCGTCCCCTTTGCTGCACAAAACGCATTTAAAATTTTAGAATTTAGAAAAATGCAGTTCATTGCCGTAGTCCCACCAATTTCTATCAAGTTTCAGAAAAACCACTTTGAATCATGGAAGCTCACAATGGTTGTAGTAAAAAATTAATAATTAGGGGCTATTTGTGCAAGGGAAAATTCTTTGCTCCAAAGTCCATATCAGAACAAGTTGAATGGCTCGCAGGATTTTCGAATAAAGTCCAACAAGGAGGACAGGTTTCAAACTTCAGATTCCACGAACTACAGATTAGAAAATTTAGAAAAAGTAACTAAAATTCATTTCTTTCAAAATGTAATTGTTGTAACAAGTAAATTAGTTTATACAGCAAAACAAGCGTTTTCCATTGATGGCAGGGCCATTTTATTTACACTGCGTCACATGATACATGTTGATCGCCGATGTGCTAGCCTCACGGAATGCTGGAAAAATCTTCAGATTTGCATTCACACTTTGAAGGTTTATTGAAATATATTTTACTGCCTCCTTTGTATTTATTTATTTTATTGTGTTACTTTATTTTTTAAACTTGCATACTAGTTGTACCCACTGCGGAAAAAAATATCTGAAAGCTTTCAGATTTTATGTTACCCACAAAGGGGGCGTTTTTTTAACGTTTTGTGTATTACCTTTATTGATTAAATATCATGTTCTTCGCACTTAAACCATAACATTCAAGACAATAGCAATATCACGAAATATTTAAAATATCTTTAGAATTTCCGAATATTTATCCGAATAATTTAGAATTATCTTTAGATAATTTTTTCCCCGTACAGTGTTGTTATTGTTCGCTTTGAAATCGTTAAGTTTCTTAGTGAAAAACTCATAAATTCTTTATAAAATATGCAATTGATAATAAAAATCTAAAGATTACAAATTCCAGGTGCCCATATTCGGATGCAGAAGTACGTTATTCAAATTTCGATGGCTCTTAGCCCCGTTGCTTTATCACAATGCGAGAAACATACATAAATTTATGCAGATTCTTTATTATTTAATTTCTTTAAATATAATACAGGGTGATACTATTTGGGGGCAACAATTTCAAAAATGATTCGTCGTTTATAGTGAATCGACGCAAAGTGCCAAAACGAAATTAATTGCCCTCCTGAGCTAAGGCTCCTATATGTATAATATATACAATATATACAATATATATAAATATATAAATATATATATATATATTGTGTAAAAATATGTACAATATATATATATTGTATATACAATATACAATATATATATATATATATATATATACAACCCTATATCTTCCCCGATTGATGAAATTTAATATGAATGAGATTAATATATGGCATTGTTCAAACATAGGTATTTTGACACATAATCGGACGTTTTCTGAAATGACATGCTAATTTTTCCTAATCTTTTAAATATGGTAACAGGTAGTTTGGCGACATTTTGGTAAGGCGATAAAGATTACTAGCTAGGACTTTTGCAGTGTACATGGATAAAGTCAAGAGTGTGCGCAATGCCATTTTTGTGCAATTCTGGGATGTTTTTTAAGTGAAAATAGGTCGACGTGTACATGGATGATACCGTGTATGTGCAATTCTTAAAAATGCGGCAAGCAGTGGGCGATTCTGCACTTTCTTCCAATTTCGCACGTAATCTTCGTCATGATTAAGCACTTCTGTTCCATAAACGTTCTAGCATAAGCGTAATTCGGCTAGCAGATTGTTGGATTGTTGGAAAAAAATGTTGAGTAAAAAAAAAAAAAAAATGCCTTTACTTCGTGAAAACAAAATGGCGTCCCAAAAAAAAACTAGCAGGTTGCTGTAGCAGGGTTGGTCTCCAAATTTTCGCCAAAAAATCGCCAAGTTATCATAATCCAAAGATTAATCCCAATTTTTTTTACATATTTCAATTCTAAGAATCAATTTATGCCAAAGTGTCAAATGTTGTAAACATCGCTCAAGTAGGTTTTAAAAAATATTATATCTTAAAATTTTAGCTCCTCAGTGTTAGCTGAACTTGATATATATTTATTAATATCTCTTTTTTTATTAAACGTGCTTGATTCCTTCTTTCACAATTCGAAATTTAAGTCGTAGTTCAAATAAAATTCAAAGATATTTCCTGAATATGTTTAGAATTTTTTATTAATTTTTATAAATGTTTCGAAACAATTTCTGAATTATAACTTTTAAAATTCTTGCCATGCCCTTAACGTAGATGCATTTCTAGACGTACCTGCAAAAAATTAGAGTTTTTCAGTGAAACTTTTCCAAGATATGTGTGAATTATATATTGGCGCGTTTTGAAATTTGTCATATTTGTTATAGAGAATAAAAGCGCCAGATGTGGGCTACGTGCTTTGTTAAAATGATTTTAAAAGAATGAATAATGCACCCTTTTTTCCGTCCATGCACAATAAAAGAGAAAGGAAAATAGGTTACCATAAATTAAAAATTTCGCCCAATGAATTATTATTGACGCAGACTGAAAAAAAAAATAAATTTCGTGGTAAGTTTCTAACCAAATTGTAAAAAATTTCATATTTAATCATAATTGGAGTCATAGAATGGAAGTATGGAAAACGAATCGGTATGTCATATCAGAAAATGGTCCGATTTTTGTGTCAAAATACCTACTATGTTAGAACAGTGCTATATATAAATCTAATATATATCCGAAGTCGCGCTTTCGAGGTATGAAAAGCGCAAGTTAAAGTTCTTCAGTCGGCCCAGTAGAACGGAAGATATAAAACGATTCCTTTTTCCTTTTTTTTGTACAGATTGTATATAAAAGTAAACTGAAAGCATGTTGAAATCGTAAATTATGGTATGTGAGTTGCGAACACATCCTGTTTAAACATATTAGACCACATGAGTTGGCGACTGTTATATCCTAATTCATAATCGGTCAACCTTAATTTTTTTTTAGATATTATTTTGACAAAAGGAAATTTTGTGTTTTTCATGCAGTCAGCTAAGAGAAAATTTAACTTTACCATATTTTAAATACATTTAATATTTACAGCTCTGGGGACAGATGCTTAACATCTTTATTTTTAGATAAGCAAATTGGAAAAACATTTAAATTCTTTTTAACGGTGCCAACTAAAATCACATTTGTGGCACAAAACTGAGTCGCTTAACTTTCAGTGGTCTAGAATCCTTCTTTCACAACTCATCAACTTTTATTTATTAAAAAGCGTTGTGAGCTTCTTTTGGACTTTCTTTACTGTAGTTTCAGTTTCATTTATTGAGATAAATTAATTATTGTGAAACACTTTATGCTATAATTATGGTAAGAAGAATAAAATGTTACAGTGTTTTAAAATTAATTCCTTTGTTTTGATATAGTTTCGAAAGATAAAAGTGCATCTCTTGGAACCATTCAATTTCCTACAGTAGAAGCATTCATTATTTGAAATGTACCTATAAATCACTTGCTTGTCGGTTAAATAATAATGCATGAAGTGTGTAATAATGCATGCAATGAAGTGTGTAGTCAAGCATACAATGCGTTTAATATAGCAAGCAGTACGTCTGAGAGACATCCAACTGTAATAAAAGAAATAAAAATAATACGGATATTTAACTAAACAATAATAAGTTTAATGCATTCCTAAAAACAAGTAATGTTGCTTTAAACAATATTTATGACGCATAATTGACAGAAAAGGAGTTTTAAAATAAGTCAATGAACCGTTTAACATTTTATTCAAAACACAATTTATTTTAATACCATAAGAAAGAAAAGAGTTTGTTTTGCAAATCCCAATGCTATAAATTAAATGAAACGGGAAAGAACAAGCACAAGCAGTTTCTTTCCAAGTGATTTGGCTTATTTACTCATCTCTAAGACGACATTTCAAAATAATTGGTAGTTTTATTTAATTTTTAAGTGATAATGCACTTAAAGCTTCTCCATTGCATAGAAAAACGCTTAAATGACTATTTAGGAAGTTATGAAGCTCAATGATTTAGAATAAATTTAATTTCCCAAGTTATTTTGATTCATAAATTCATTGATACTAGAATCTAACGCAAAGAATTTCATTTATCGTACGAAATTGTTGTATCGGAAATAACGTAAATGTTGGGATACAACTTTAGGTAGCTTAAATCATGAAACATTATAATTTTTCGTTATAAAACAAAATTTTTATGTTTTTGTAATCACGTAAGGATAATTTAAAATAACTTTTCAGCTTGTTTTTTAATAATTTCGCTTCAATATTTTGTGCTGAAGAAAATATCATCCCAATTTAATAATATCAATAATAATAATATTAATTTAGCTGTACCGATTTAGATGCTATTCCTACGAATTAAGTAAACTTTAAAAATAAGTGTAATAAAGTACAAAGTAAATTAAAAAAGTAATTTATGTTAAATACGATAAATAACTTAAATATACATATAAAAGTAAGAATTTCTCGTAAGGTATTTACACTTTAACTGTCTACAGAATTTTAAAGTCTTACGGTTTGGTTTGGTTTATTTAATTAAAGTAAGGCACGCAAAGGCTATCTGCCCTAAGGGAAGGGATACGTTCGTGGAGGAATTTCTAAGAGAAAACAGCTCGTATACGCGTTACACACGGGGAAAACCACGAAAACACCCATGCAGACAGCCCGTTCGCCTGCAATCGAAATCAGATCAAACCTACCAGTATTCAGCGACTTTACCACTCGGCCGCTGGTGAACCTAATGTATTACGGTGTAGATCACAATAAATCACAATAAGTGTTTCACTGTCGTAAACCTGTGTAATGATAAAATATTGCATAGTATGATTAAATAAGAAAATATAGTTCCATGGACAAATAAATAAATAAATAAAATAAATGCAAGGAAAGAAAAAGGAAATGTTTACTGAAGTATCTTGCTAATTTAAAAAAGAATGCATAAAATGTTTCACACGTATCGCTGAATAAAAATATATATCTTTTCATAACCAAAGCTTTGATAAAAGGAACGACATGACATTGGTTAGCAAAAATGTTTTTAAATGAGAGTCACAAATCATATTCTTTATAGCAAAGGCATCAGATTTCTTTTTTGCATCTTATTTTAAATTAACCCGGCGGAAGGCGCACCAAGAAAAGTTACTAGAACGGGGTATCACATACCCCAATATTTAAAATAGAATAAAATAGTATTATTTAGTTTTAAAACTGTTTTTTTTTTTTTTTGGTTCTCGTGTATTATAAATAAGTGAATAACAATTGGGTTTCAAAAAATTAATTTCCGAAATAATCTTAGAGTTAAAATTAAGATAAAAATAATAAACATCATGCCTCTAAGTTTCATTGCATCTCTAATACACCATGCTTTTTTTTTTATTTCTTCACACTTTGAACGAAATACATTCATGTGTTCTTGGCACAGAATGTTTTTCACATTTTAAACATTGCATTCACGTTCTTCTTTCCTTGGCGTGAGGGCAAAAAATTTAACACGTCTTTCATACTTAGTTGTTTCTAATTTCATGTATTCGTTTTAATTCTTCATCGAAACTTCTGCTTTTGTTTTGCATGCAGTACGTCAATTTCTTGGAAAAGTATTAATCTCTGATCTTTGTTCAATACTTTTTTTCATTAATTGTAATTCTAAGTCCTTCAAAAACAGACTTCTGTTTCTTGTTGAATGTAATATAATTCAAGCATTTATTACAGCAACATTCAGTGCAGGAAAGAAAATTACCATTGGCCACCTTCTTGTTATTCTGGCAATTGAATAATTGGCTGACATTTCATCCCCCAAATCCACTGCTCCTTTAGTCATATTATTAAAACATATATTTCCTAACGTTTTATTTTGTCCAATAGTATCATCTATAGTATGATCGTTATATAATGTTATAATGTTATAATGATCGTTATATAAAGCATAAGAATAGTTTTTCCTTTTTTAGGAACATCAGGAATTAATGTTTTATCTTTTTCGAAACCAAAACATTGTAGAAAATATTCTTAGTTTCATCTTCAGTTTCCGAAATGCAATCTTCATCGCTTTCAAATATTTCTAATAAATCTCGCATGCGTTGCATCTCCAGTTCATAGGGACTCATTCTTTTTACCATAATGCAGGTAGAAATTTTTAAGAATTTAATGTCAAGTACTTTAAAATCACTTGCGAGTAGAAATATTTACTGTTACACTCTAGAAATAAATTTCTGAACTAAATATTCAGTCAGAAAAACACTTACACGGACAGGCGCGTGGGGTGTGTCATACCCCAGTTCCAACAAAATACCGATAAATCTTTTTCTGAAACACGCAGGTAAAGAAAAAGCGGTTCTGAAAATCAACCATAACTAGAAACTCAGCTACTGAAAGGAGCACAGAATTTCAGTTTCACAAGTTAGGAATATTCCACTTTTATGTAGGGTTGGGATATGATACACCCCATGCGCCTTTCCGCGGGTTAATACAATGCTTTTAAGAGAAATATTATTCAGCTCTATAGTAGTGGAAATAATTATTAGATCGCGAGCTATATTTGAATAGGTATTAAGGGAAAATTGACTGCAAAAATTAAACATTTACTGGCAATTTATGTAATGAGTAAATGTACTACCTTACTTTTACTATTTAAGTAATAAACTCGTTATAAAATAGGCTAAAGAAAATACTTGTACTCATTGATACTAAACAATAGTTTTGAATTCATCAAAAAAATAATGGTTAATTTAAGTATCGCAAGTTTAGAAATGTGAAAACTGAATTGTAAAATAACATTATTTTTCAGGGAAAAAAATATTCTTTAAAATATTCCCTCTGTACGCATTTTTTTAAAATAATACTTTCCGTAGAGTAACAAGCCCGCTCTCAGAGAAATTGTATCTGAGATTCAGTCAATGCATATTAAAAAACAATTATTTCCCTTTTTGCCCGTATTTCATATATCACTATTCATATCGTATTTGTTTTCATTTACTATCACTGTTTGTGTTGTTGCTGTCTTGTCCATATAACATGGAACAATGTTTGCCAGAACCTACTCCAAAGATAAGTTGGACTTCTATTTTTTCACCCTAGTTTTGAGAGAGAGCACCCCAGGGGAAAACCGAGGGTCTCCCACGCCTCTCCCCTTCCATCAAACCACACGAAAGGACTTTCGGCTCGCCGCATATTTAGAGTACAGCCATGCCGCACCTACACTATACATTTACAGACATCCATGTATTCTCTAGGATTCAAGCCTGTACCCTTCGGTACCGTGTCGTACGCTCTCCTAACCACTATAATGTTTGAGCGACCTTCATTATTGCTATAATATTTATTTCATCATTCACTTTCAGTCATAATAAATATAATCATATTTATTTCATTCGCTCACTTTCATTCATAAACTGTCACCATTCATATCATATTTATATCATAAATCACTATTCATAAATATTCGTATTTTATAAATGATTTCAGTTAAGATCATAAAGACTCAACTTAGTTTGTTGTCTGAAAATGTTGTTTGAAGCTAAAAATGTTTTTCGGGAAGAATTTTAAGTTCCCATTTCATCCGTTAGTTTCTATAACCTTGAAAAGATTTCATTGTTCTGCTGCGTTTTCTAATTTTTAATAATTTCTTCAAAATTTAGAAAACTCAACTGCAAATATGAACAGCATATTTTAATTTAACTTAGTCCTATTACTTTCGTAAGATTGAGCGATAAAAATATATTCCAGATAACTTCACAGATAAACTATTCGATATTCTTAGCATATTATTTACCTTAAGTTTATTATTTGACAATTTCTTAACATCATCATATTCCTGTGAGACTGAATAAGAACCTAAACTGTATTTGTAGGACTTTTAATACATTACTGAGGTTCATTTCAAGATAGTAAGTGCTATGTTCTCAAGAAGTGAAGAAAAGTATCCATATTTCGTTCTTAAAAATCGTGATTTTGAAACTGTTTTCCGTGAATATTGATGAAACATAAATGAACTCTATATTTTAAAAAACTTATACTAATATATATAGTATAATAGAAAACAGATTGTACTTGTAAAAATATTGATATCTTTTTATCACAGACGTAACTTTTGCCATTAAATATCAATTTGTTTCTTACAGGAGTCAAACTCCTTATAGCTTTATTTTTTCATAAATAATACAAAACTTTCCCAAGTGTAAACCGGGAGACCGCATAAAAATTAGATTTCGTTATTTGTTAAAAATTATTATTTTTTAAATTTGACATTGTCAAAACACGAATATTTTCGTCATTTAAAACCCTTCTGTAACTGGAAGTATATGACTACGACCAACGATTGCGAAAATAAAGACAGTGTAAGGACTTTTAAGCCGGGTATGAGGGGTGGGTATGTGTATATATATACTTTTGGCACTACCTATTGCAATAAGAAAGGGAGGTGCACAGCTAGATGTTATAATAGTCTCATATACAAAATGTTAACGTTTTACGGCCAATCGTAATGCGACCTACATATATACGTATGTACAGAAGTTACGAAAAAAATCCCTTTTGAATCCACTTTAAATTCATTTAACAATCCGTTTTGGAAATCCGTCCAGTAATTTATTCTCTCCGTACGTGCAAACGTCGCGCAAAACAGTCGTCCAAATATATTCGGGAACTGGTGGAAAAAGATATTACCGTTAAAATATGATATTATTCGCGATTACATTACGATTATGAATTATTTACGGTTACAAAACTTCCTTTTCTCCGTACAAGAAAGTAAAAAAAATGTTTTTAGGAGATTCGAAAGCTATTATTTGGTGCTGAACTATGTAATAATGGTGCCCATGTTATTATATAACATATATGGTGCGCTTTGTGTTATTAATTAATTGACGTAGATGAATTATAAATTACATCAATCAGAAATATTATAAAAGTAACCATTATGAATTATTAAGATATACATGTATTGCTTTTAAAAAGCTCCTTAAAAGCTAAATGATACGTCGTTTTAATTTGAAAGATAAATCGAAAATTGAAACTGTATGTTCATGTTAAATGGTAACATCGCTCAGACGTGACAGTTTGCCAGGGCCTGTTGGTAACAAATAAAAAAATAAAATATATAACACGGAGATTAACACCTATTAGGCTTCATTGATGATAAATGTATTAGTAGATAACATAAGGTAATATCCGCGGAAAATGGAAAAGCTAAGTTCTAAACGTCCAGGAGTTTCTGATGTGTTTACGTCGATTTTAAAATTTCACGCTGCATTACGCAGTAAACAAAAGATTTCTATAGAGATGCATTAGAATGTAGTTTTCTTCATTTAAAGAACTAAAATTAATTGACAATATTTAGTGGTCATGTGTGGGGATTTTAACGACTATTTGTGAATAAACTCTTCATCCTTTTCCGTTCCCACGGATCTACGTCTAAGATTCTGGTATACTACATAGGTAAAAGAATGCAACCTTTAAATCCTAAACTAAAACAAAATAGGATTACTTTCCGCTGTGTACATAAGAGCGCTTCGTATCTTGTCAGGATGATGTATGTAGAGTAATAGAAAAGTAAGAAGAAAAATTATGTTCTCAATCTTGTCAGCTACAAATGATTTTATCCAATTTCTGTAACAACCACTACCGAACTAAGAAGAGGAAGGAAAGAGGCACCACCAAAAAGAACGAAAAAAATATCTATCTTTTTTTTTTCTTTTTTCCCTTCCCCTCCATTTGTCACGTGACGTCATTTGTCACGTGGCTTTCGAGATCCTGCTCTATTGGACGAGTAAGTTGAACTGACAAGTTCTACTCATTGGATTTTCACGCCATTATTAGCTGGCAGTAAGAGGAGGCAATTTCAAGAGGCTCTCCTGCTACTGGTGCGTATGGATAGAGCGAAAAGAAGCCATCAGAGAGACTTTTGGAACTTCTAGAGAATTCATTCGACTGTGTACTTTTCTAATGGAGTAACTTGTACTGAATACCATTAATTAAAATTTGGCGCTTGACTTTAATTCATAATTTCCGCTTTCAGGACGGCAGTATTTAAATTCAGGCCATTGTTCGAGAGTGAATACTGAATGGTACTTTAAAAATGGCAATAAGTAGTTTTTTGCTACTTTAAGAAGTGGTTCCTTTCTCAAATAAATAACACTTAATCTAAAACTTCCAATAACTCCTAAAATTTTCAATAATAGTTTCAATCTACAACTTCAGTGATTTTTTTAACTCTAAAAATGAGAGAAACTACTTTTTTAAGTATATTTTTAATTATCTGCTGTTCTTCTCCCTAAATTGTTATCAAAAATATACTTAAGTATTTATTGTTAACAGCCGCAAGTTTTGCTTCCTTTTTATCTGTTTACTTTATATCTTAAATATTTTATTCGATGACATTTACCTATAAAACCTACCTTTAAAACTTATATTAACTACCTTTAAAAAATTAATAACGACCGTCGTGAAATATCTCACCTACTACGACGTCGTGAAATATCTCAATATTTCACGACGGTCGTTATTAAGGTAGATACATTTAGATATTTCACGAAGTCAGAGGAGGTTCACTTCACGGGTTAGATGTATTTAGGTATTTTATAATATTTAGGTATTTCAAGGTGGTCGTTATCACTTATGGACGTCATCTGTGACTCAAATCTATTAATCGCTTCTTTCTTTAAGTAGGTACACTACTCCTGGTTTGCTAAATCCCTAAATGAATTTTGGATAATTGTTTCTTGAACATTGCATGTACTCGAGAGATTATTGCGCAGGTGTTATTGGTAAGCAAGCGTGATCTGAGCTGAAACATCCTTTACATATATGAATGACGATTTGAACTACAGCTTCTTTAGTGTGTTTTAAATCAAATTGCAATCACATTCAAAAGCAACTTCAAAACAAAATTAAAAAAACGCGAAATCAACTTTCAAAAATACCATGATTGACTGTCAGTATTTGCCCCTGGGCGGGAGAGAACTTCTTTGTGTTTATTGTAATCAAAGACATCATGTATTTCGCCTCCTTCTTACTTACAGTCTGTTCCTTCTGGAAGGTTAAGGGTTAAATTATATTATGAAGGCGACTTCTGTTCCAAAAGTATTGCAAATATAAAGCTTTATGTTCCAGCTATATTTACGTTGATCGATGACAATTCTCAAAGAGTGGACCTCAAAACGACAAATAACTAAAATGGCTAAACATTGTTTCATTCTAAGCTACATACTGAAAATCAAAAGTATTGTAAATGAAAAGAAAATGATGTATGTCTTTTTTCCTTCCATTATGCAATGAAACATATCAATCTCCTGCTAGGAAACAAATAATGATTTATTTCCAATTACAACTTTCTATTTTTAAAAGAATATTTTTAAAGAAATAATTTCCGATCTTGTACTAGAAACAGAAAAACTTTTAAATAAAGTAAAATACAGTGCGATTCAAAACTGTTCACCAATTTCCAACAATTTTCTTTAGTTTACAAACATACAGGGGGATTACTTATGTTTAAGCAGCGCAAAAACTGTTCAAGTCTTGCCTTTCACTTTATAAGTGCCCTTGGTGACAACCCATTGTTACATCAATAGCATCAAGACTATGTTCAGTTTCAGCCTGCACTTTCCGTAGAATGAACACTCTCAGATGATTACACAAAAAATAATGGTGTGTTTCATTAGTTTACTGAATTTTTGCATTCAATTTTATACGTTTCAACGAAAGCTATATCCTTAGGTGAGTTCAAAACTTTTGTTGTTAATTTTGAGACAGTAATAATGTACACGCAACAAGAATAATATATGTATTCGAATATAGTGTCAAAGCGACTATGTAAAGTATCAGAAAGCACTCATAACGTAAGATATTAAATTTTGGCAGTTTTAGTTTTATCTGATGTATCACTGACCTCACGTATTTGTACAGTTCAAAAATATAGTCAATGTAAATCAAGTGAATCTTTTCAATTCACTCTGTTTTATTAAAACAAGTGAGCGATATATTTAGTTTTGAAATTTAATTTCTCTTTCAGAAAAGAATAGCCAGGATTTTTGAAAGGTATCGGTGAAAATATATTATAATTACCAGCTGCTGAAACAATAAATGAATATGAAAATATAAAAAATGAATAAATATTACCTAATTACAATATTTCTAAGTATATTGTAGTGAATAATAACAGAGAGCTTATCACTATGCCTAACATAGTGTAAGAAGTTTAAGCTTAGTTTAAAAACTGGGGGAAATTATGTATGTAACTTTCTGTAGCTATTTTATGAAGAGTTTTTGTTTTCTCATTTGACACCATTTTAACATGAACTAAGAAAATTTAGTTAAGAACGTTGTAAAGGTATACATAACAAATATATTTATATTCTGCCTAGCCTTGCTATTAAACTAAATATAAACTAAAAGTCGGGTAATACTTCTCTAGAACTTAAAAGAAATATAATTTAAAAGAATAAAGCATTTTTTAAGTGCATCACTGGAACCATTAAAAAAAATGTGATCAGAACGTTCAACCTAGAACGTATTTAACCTAACCTTTCACGGCGGCACAGCTAGTCCTTTTAAGATTTGAACAGAAGCAGCAGTACATAAACTTAATCATAACAGCGAAATACAATAGCAGATACTCTAACAGGATTTGCATACTTCTGTGACGACCGAGTGGAAGTTCTTGGAAACAAGAAATTGTTATATAAGAAGCAACTAAATAGTTTTAACTGTTAGTAGAATAATAAGAATTTTTATCATGAATGGATATTTGAATTGTTATATATACTTGTTATTTATAAAATTTCGGTTATCATATAAGTGAAGTCAAGTTATGTATACATTTTTTTCCAGTAACAGGGACTAGGCCTTAGAGGCGTTGGCTATTACTAAAGCCGGAAGAGGTAATCACATTATTATGGAGGCCGATAACTGGTAGACCACTGTTGCTTCTTATGAAGGGAAGGACAATTTACATACATGTCTTCGGGATTCGAACCCGGGTTCTTCGGTACAGCAGTCGGAGTCACTAACCACTTTCCCGTCTGGGCGGACGTTATAAATGATATTACGAGCAAAAAAATATTAATGAGCTATTTGGTAATGAATTTGATGCGTTTGAGAAGCAGAACCTAATATTAGCTCTATGTATAGAATATTCAAAAGCATTTCTGGGCTTGTGATATATGATTTTATGTGGCTATTACAAACAATAAGATAGGAAAAGAAAAGTCACGAAAAATTCTTATAAAAAGAATTTTTTATGAGCTTTCTTTTAAACTTTTCATATTGCCTACGAAAGCTGTTTATGTGTTTTACAGTTAGTGTAACTGACATATCGCAACAGATAAGTGATATGCATTAGAAAGTTCGTGATTTTTCCATTTATTTGTAGTTTAATAATTTCTCTATTGTCCCTAATACCGTTTACGTTGCATATCTCTTTATATTCAAACCTTTAGCATCAATTTCTTGAAAATAAATCCCCGTTATTGTGTTTTATATGCCTCAGAAAATTCATTATTATTATAAACGATCTCTTGCGGTTCACGAGCCTCATATCTAACAGAGTAACTTTAAACATATTTTCAGTGAAAGCAGATCAACCAAAAGCCTATTTTTGTTCTTGGGTAGATTTCATAAACTGTCACGTTTTCGAAACATATTTTATGCTTTAAATGTCTGCATTTTCAAATAATATAATGTCTCTCGGAGCAACACGAAACAAAGAGACTAATCTGAATTCTTACAAGAAAATATTCTTCCAGTTAAGTTGCCTCTGCTCGGCAAAACCCGCTTGCGTTTTTTCCCCTTCAAATCTCATTTTAAATGCGATTCCTATTGAGGATTTCAATTCCCGGAGCCATTTTATTTATACAGCATTTTCTCTCAACCATTTTTTTAAGATCTTTAAAGTCGTTTTTTCCCTTCATTCCCTGTATTCCCCAAAACTGCAACGTATTTTTTTTACTTCAAGAAAACGCAAAAATCTATTCCCGACAGAAGTCGGAGAGAAGAGGAGGTGGAGAAAGGTATAAAAAAAGGTTTCCGAAAATTCTTCCAAAACGAAGAGGAAGGGGGAAAACGTGATAAAACCAGAGCTAAAACAGTTCAAGTGAGGCTGCGATAGCTAAAATTGAAGTGCTTCCATTTTCGAGAGAGGACTGAAATTTACGTTAAAGATCGGATGGCCTTGCTATGGAAATAATAAGATGAAAAGGGCTCGTTGCAGGACTGTTCAGTGCAAGCTTCAGAGAGGAAGAGATTTAATGTTTAATCAAGCAAATAGGGGCTCATGTCATTTGGGATGCACAATTCTTAGACATGTAGAGCGTGAGGCTGAGCGTTAACACCATTTGGAAACGGAACTGAAACGTAACTCGAGTTTGCGAAGGAAACTCTGTCATTATGTTAATGCAGTTACTGGAGAGAATAAACACTTCGCCAGGGCCTGGATGCATTTCAGATTAACACTTGATGCAGAAGTTACCTGAAATGTTTTATTATTTATGCGCGAATATTTGGTTTTGGTTTGGTTTATTTAATTATGGCAAAGAACACTAGGGCTATCTGCCTAAGAGGAGGGATGCCTTCGTGGAGGACTTTCTAAGGGAAACTGGCTCGTATACACGTTACACATGGGGAAAACCACGAAAACGCCCATGCAGCCAGCCCGTTCGCGGGACTCGAACCTCAGACCGAACTACCAGTGTTCAGCGACTTTACCGCTCGGCCGCTGGTGGGCCTTATTTATGCGCGAATAAATAAGAACCTTTAATCCATCACGTCAAAAGCAATTCAAGTATTATATTTCAAGAAAGAACTTAAGCAGGAAACATGCGCTGAAAGAAAAACATTTTTGCGTGTACCTACAAAATTTTGATAATTGGGTAACAACTTAGAACTGTGTGTATAACAAAATTATTAGATTACACTTTATATATTTTGGGGAATTAAATCTTTTCTTACATAGATTCATTGAAATATTACTTTCGTTATATTCTCACTACTGAAATTGTAGTTTCTGTGATAGCACTCAAAATTTAATCTCGAATTGTTTCTGTACACTCAAAATTTAATCTCGAAAGGATGGACTTGAAGTACTTTGAAACATATATTAGACTGCCATTTGATGCAGAAGTAATTAATAAATGAATGGAGATTATTAAAAGTATCGTCAGACTTTTATTGCATAAAAATCTATTTTGAAAACCATTACAGTATAAAGAATGTGGTTTTTTACCTGAATTTACCAACACGCAAAACCTTTAAATAACTTTCATAAATTAGCTTGTAAATATCTATAATATAAAATTGCTTAATTTCATGTGAACATCATTTTCAGAAGTTAAGTCATATCTTGTGCGATACTCAAATTACAGCATCATTGTATATCGAATACATAGGAATTTGTTATGCATTTGTATGACGAGTGTTATATGTAAAGCTATCTTAAGTTTAAGGCACATATGCAAAAGATTTCTTCCTACATCGACGTATTGACGTACTTCCTTTTCGTCACAGAAGCCACTGAAAACGATTTATCAATGCCTGCTTAAATTTTATAGAAGTTTGAGTGCTTTTCTACACGTTTTTTTACTTCGATAAGATATATATTTATGTTAAACTCGAAACTTCTGCCGTTTCCAAGGAAGCATCTGTGATATCAAAACCCTTCCCTGAAAACTTATGATTATGTGAACTCTGAAAGAAAAAGACTTTTGGACTGAAATGCTGAAAAATTCAATAGAACTCTAAAAATTAAAAATTTATTTTAAAAAAATTGATATTTAAAAATTATACTTTACAGGATCAAAATTTTATGATGTATGTTTTTTTTTTTTTTTTTTTTTTTCATTTGCTAGTGCTTTAACGCTTTTTCTTTAAAAAGGCTTCTCTGCCGCTACACCTTTTTCTTCTTGGGGGGAGGGAATATGTAAGAAAAGTAAAGAAGATTAAATTAACAACGTAAATTTCCCTTCTCTATTCTAAAAATAGTAACCCATCTCTGCACTGCGTCATTTCGAGAAAATTCTATGTCATATGACTCTTACATAATTCTGGTGATGTAAACGGAACTAAAACTCTTAACAGCCAATAATAATTTTATAGCAATATTAACCATCCAATCAGAATGCGTTGAGAACCAAAACTAACTCAGTCTGACTTGAGATTTCATCCTGAACATTACGCACTTGCTTTCCACTCCTTGGCCTAGCTAGATTGCAGTCTGTCTGCTCTGCTTTCTTGCTACAAAATTATCAAAAATGTAAGCCTTTTGGAAAAGGCACACTTAATGTGCCGACTTGTGTGAAACCGCAAATGTTGCTGAAAATAAAACTGAAGATTTAATCTGCATTCGCCTTTCCTGCTTCTAAATCTATTTTATATATATATATATATCTTTTTGTATGATTTTCGCATTCTCAGCCGACGTACTTGGTTCTGTTTGACTTTCGATATTACAGTATTCACATTTTACTTGCTTTACGCCAGATTCTGTTGCTAATATTTTTTTTCAGCTTTTGGCTTCATTTTGCAAGTTTTCTTCTAAGATATATTTTGATGGCAGACACAATAAATTATAAAGCAATTTTGCTCTTAATCAATAATCGTTTAATCAATTTGATAATCTCTTACGAAGGTATCCTAAGATATTGAGATAATTAAATATCTTTGCTAAATAACTTTCTAAGCAAATGATTGAAACTAATTACAGAAGATTGCTGACGGAATTGCTTTAAAGCCAGATAACGGCCGTAAGCATAATCGATCGCTACTTATTTAAACCCTAAGCGCAATATTAATCATTTGGGTTTTGACCTTTAATTTTCTTGAAAATTTTAGAAAGTAAATTGACTCTTCTAAAATATACCAATAAATTCCGAAGCCTATCTAATCATCTATACAGTGACTAATAGATTCAGATTATTCCTTCTCACTTTGCCAGTGTATTGTACTAGTAAATACTGTTAAATGCACAGAGCTCATTATGTCTACTAGGAATAATGGCATGTGCTTAAAAGGAAACTTCTACCAAGGATGGCCTATAATAATGCTTTAATGCTCTTAAGGTCTTGGACTTTGATTCCTTGACATCAGCAACTTAAGCTTTATTAAATAAAGAGGTGAATCAGCTACATTTATAAACATGAGTCATTCTTCGCTTAATTGGATAAATGTAACAGATAATCGTAGTTGGTATGAAAAGGTTTCAAAATACCAAATGGATAATAGGTAATAAATGGATAATAGATAATTTCTTTAAAACGATGTGTTTAACATACGAAGATATAAAGTCGTTATTCTATTCATGCAGTTTGTTACGTTCAATTTTTATATCTTAAAAGTATGAATGGTCTTGTAATTTTATAATGCATTTTAAATGAACAATTAATTTTCATTCAAAAACGTTTGTTGTCTAAAAGCTGTAAGGATAATTTCATCTTCATTTCTTCAAATTAAAAATTTGTAACTCTATTATATTTCTCAATATATACTGTTGTAAACTGTCGTCTGTTCTCATGTTTGGCACTAAGACCTTGCTTATCAGTCCTCTTTCCATAAAGCTCAACGTTCAAATTACAGATCATTTTTATATAGGTGAGGTGATATTTAAGTATGTGTTCTGCAAATTTAATAAATTTTATATATGGTGGTGTATTTAATTATGGCAAAGAACACTGAGGCTATCAGCCTAAGGGGAAGGATGCCTTCGTGGAGTACTTTCTAAGGGAAACTGACTCGTATACACGTTACACATGGGGAAACCCACGAAACCCTCGGACCGAACTACCAGTGTTCAGCGACTTTACCGCTCGGCCGCTGGTGAGCCTTTTATATATGGAAGTTTTTTATAAAGATCCATAGCAAAATACCTTTTCCAAATTACTAACCACTCTATACACGTGCTGGACTGCCCATCAAAAGGCTGAGTGAATAATTCGTATTTCAAGTCGAAAATTTTACAGACAAATTTTTTAAAAAAATGTGTTTTCTTAGTTAAAAATATGTACACTTTATATGCAACATAACCAAGCTGCTCGAATTTTTTAACGTGGATACTAGGTAATTTTTTAAAACTATGTGTTTAACATACGAAGATATAAAATTATTCTTTTCATGCAGTTTGTTAAATATACACAAATTTAATTTAATATTATGAGAAGTATCATAATAACGTTTAAACTCGTAGTATGCAACTGGTTTATGCTGTTTGAATTAAAAAAGAAGCTTACATTTATGTAATTTTCTTTATACATTTTTTAGTAAAAATAGAATTTCTTATTAAAGTTGAAACATACTATTATGCTATAATGTTATGATAATTGAAATTCTGGATAACATTAGATTTTAGAAATAGATTATTGAAGAAATTTTAAACAGGTAGATTAAAGAGTTAACGAAGAAGTTCAGAAATAGTAAATTTAAAAATAACGCTTTTCTGTGAATTATATAAAAGCGTCTCAGTTTCATATTCAAAATCTTTTCTTGCAAAGAACTCTTTTTATTTTATAATTATTTCTCTTTCTCTCTGTTTATGTCAATAATATGTTGTAATGCTTCTTTTTGATTCTTTTCTGAAGACTAAATTCAAGCAAGTGAAACATCGTATTTCTCATCGCAACTCAACTTATGCAAGAAAATTTAAAACTTAAAAGTGCACTTGTAATAAATGTAAACCAAATTTAAGAGGCACATCATATTAACTTTTTAATCTAGAAAATGCATTTTTACATCCTCTCTATTCTACATCACTGAACTTAGATTATGATACTTGCATGAGTATTTATTTTGCAATTTTATTAGATACCGAAACTTTACACTTCTGTAATTTTAATCATATTATAGGAAAATATTATTGTTTCCAAAATCGAAACTTTTATTTGTAATTTCGAGGCTTGTAATTCATTACGTTTTTTCGTTTTCAAACAAATTTTGTTTATTGACTTTACGTTCATTACGTTTATTTCATCTTAGCATATTTTGTTTATTTATTTTGAATCTATTATATCTGTATTTTGAATTTAAAATACCCGTCTCATTTGAAGTCATAAATATTTATTACTTTTACTTATTAGTCATAATCTTGCTGTAAATTCATTATGACAGGAATAAGTTATGCTGCGCCAAAGTGTTAAGACCATGTACGATTAGATTTTAAATGTGCTTTGCGTATTAATATTAAATATGTGTTTACCCAGTAACTCAGATATTTATCATTAAAAACTGCGTTAAAGGTACTCTCTAAATCGAAAATCTGTCCAGGATTTTATTTGGACCATGAATAGTTTATTTAATTTCTCATAAACCTCATATTTTCCAAGCCATTTACAAGTGTAAATATATACTGATTGAGTTTATTTAATTATGGCAAAGTACGCGAGGGATATCTACCTAAGAGGAGGGATGCCTTTCTAAGGGAGATTGGCTCGTATACACATTACACATGGGGAAGACCATGAAAACGCCTATGCAGCCGGCCTGTTCGCCTAGAATCCAACCCAGGTCAGAACTACCAGTGTTCAGTGACTATACTACTCGGCCGCTGGTGGGCCTAAATATGTATTGGAGTTGTGGATATAAAAATTTAACTTAAAATCTTAAACAATACTTAATATATGTATAAGTAAAGCAATGCATTGAAATACTAGTTTAAATGGGAAACCATGATTAATGTTTTCATTTGGCAGCACTAATTATTGTGAGTTCAAACTGTGTTCTAAAAATTATTCTGTCATTAGAAATGTATACATTTATTATAAGTTTATTCTAATACAAAACATTCAAAACTAAACTCTTTAAAAATGTCAGGTATGGTCCTCGTAGAACAAAATATCTGTTTAGTAAAAGAGAACTCATTATGCTCTAATGAGTTAAATACACCGAACTGATGAAGCTCGAGATGCGTCTGAAGAAAGCAAAGTCGTAATGATATAGCAGTAAATAAGGAAATTTCAACACAAGGTGAATAGAGGCAAATTTTAGTATAATTATTAACCAATTAATGCTTCGAAGTCTAGAAGTCAAATTCATACTAATATTATTTTCTGTTAGGTTGTTTTTATCAATTAGATATTAAATTCTAATTGATAAAAACAAATTATTATTTAATAATTAGTTAAAGCAAATTGTTTTTGTCTGATATGTCATCGAAACCGAAATTAATAAAAAATATGAAATTAAGTAAATGTAAATTATAAGGATCAGCTTATTCGCAGCTCTCATTTTTTAATAGATTTTAAAGGATTTTTCCTATTTTCTTCAGAGGCTCTCAACTCGAGCTTGTGCAAAATGATCCCTCCTTGATTAAACATTGGTTTAAGGAATTAAATTGAGGGTTAAAAGTGTTAAATTGTCTATAAATATCAAGAAAGTAAAGGAAGAAAGAAAAATATCGTTTTGCTCTGGCTTTCTAGTGAATAAACTTGCAATCTAGTTCTGCTTTATAACTAGTTATTATTTAAGTTGGAAGTAAAAAGAAAATATCCATCTTAAAATGTTAACAAGTAGTTCCAGGTTCTTAGGCTATTGTTTCATCTACTTCCGTTTTCAGTATGCAGCATCCATTTTCGTGTTAACCATTATTCTTCATATATTTTATCGGCTACATTTAAATGATGTTCTTTTCAGAGGTGCAAAAATGGTAATTATGCAACGGATTTAAAATTTTGCAAAGGATTTTAAATTTAGTTAAATATTCCTGAAATTTAATTGTATTGATTTGCAAAAGCAAAACAAATATTGTTTTAAAATGTGACTCAATATTTCCGATATAATTTTTTATTTACAAATTTTGTGAGTTTATTTAATGTTATTTGTAGCTGATGTATGCTAAACATGTTTCATTACCATGAAGTAAGTGATTTTTACTTAAGTACTGCTTTGAAATTTAGGAATCTAATGCTGTTTGTATTAGATTTTTAAATTTAGTATTATTTTTATAAAAATAATTAAAATTTTATGATGCCAAAAAATTTATTGTTTTACCTAATTAAATTTTACATAATTAAATAACGAATTATAAAATTTGTAATTATTTTATTTAGGGAAGGTTATTAAAATAACTGTAGTAATAATTAGAAATGAGATCATTGTTTAAAAATTTAAATTTGAATTATTTTATGAATGAGATAATTTTGAAAAAATGATACAGAAAAATGGACATAGAATTGTGTTTTGAATATAATGTAGAATATATATAATTTTAGAATATTGAGTATATTTATGGAGAATATGAAAATACTAAAAATTTAAAAAAGAATAATTGCATGTAAAGGTAAGAGTATGTTGAGGGAGTGCTGGTTCGAAATAGAGGCCTCTTTTTATCTCTAGTATTTGTTCCTTTTAATCCTCCTCATATAAGAAAATATAAACTTTGAAGGCTCCCACCTTACAATATTTTCACAAAATTATTTTATTTTTTATGTATAATGGAGTGCAGTTAATTTTTTTATATATAAATGGAATGTATAGTGCAGTTCGAAAAGGTCAGTTGCCTTTAAACAAGGAAAGAAGGTCATTATAAATTACTGCAAAAGCATCTCTTAACCACTGGTGATAAACATCAGTCCGTTTTAAGTGGATGTGCCTAACAGATGGAAATGTTTGTATTAAGGAACGCTGTGGGATCTTTCAGTTTTGTGTAAAATAAGAAAATTAGAAATACAACAATAACAGTATAAACCATATATTTAGTAATAGTAATTATAAAATTGATGTTAAAACAAAAGTTATAACATTGAAAATTAGTTATGTTTTGAAAATTTTGAAATTTGTTGTAATTATTCAAAATAATAAATATGCGTGCAAAATGTTTACAACTGTGTTATTGTGTGCAAAGTTTGCGAAGCCTTTCCGAACGAAATCTAATTATTTGGACTCTAAAACACAAAGACTACTAAACATTTTAATTGGACTCTAAAATATTATCAAAGTTTATATTTTGTAATTATGTAAATAATTATTTTGGTTAAAATTTCAGGATTTGCATTTTTTCAAATTATTTCTCTTCATTTGCTAATGCTTTAGCCCTTTTTCTGTAAAAAAGCTTTTCTCTCACCAAGCCATTTTCTTCTTGAAGGGGGGATACGTAAAATATAAAATATCTGTTTTTTAAATAATAAATAAATAATAGCCCTTTAACTTCCGTCTTCATTCTCCTTATTCTTCAAATAACAGAGCAATAATTTTTCTAACTAAACTCCCTGCAACTCTGATGCGCACTTATCGATGAAATCTGAATCCAGTCATCTGGACATTAATCTGCCATGTCATCTAAAATGGTATAAAAGGTAATTACGTCGCAACACCCCAGATCGTCTCTGCTGCTTGTTTATTCTGTGTCGCCCTGGCGCTAAGCCACGCAGAGTTTACTTTTCTAATTTCGTCCAATGTTTAAGAAGATGTAAGCTGTATAAAACCTGGGGTGTGTGTAACGCACCTACAGTGATGATGTGCATTATCAAGAAATAAAATTATGTGTGGAATTTACCGTTATGTCTTTCTTCGAGTTTAATCTTTCTAACTACTCAGTTAAAGCCTTTCCGAGATATTACAGTACAGAGAACCATCATCAATCCGTTGCACTCTTACCAAGTAAACTTATTACATACATACGTATGTATAGTACGGCCGCATGAGTAGTTCATCTATGGGCATGGTATATGCAAGGTGCTCATAAAAAAAATTCCACATGTATGAATCCCTAGCGGCCTATCCGCTCAACCAATCGAAATGAATTTGAAGTTATGGGCTCTAGATTGAAATGATTTAATACAATAGAGCTCTCCCTGTTACGGTTACAGTGAAAAACATTCGAAATTTACAAATGCTAACATGGAATTAATTTCCCTCAACTTCGAAGTGTCGTGGCCACCGCGATTCCCCGATCTCCCTTCGATGGATTTCTGGTGCCAGGGTTAAATGAAATCTAAGTCGTACTACACATAAGATCAACGAGATTTGTCATAATTGAAAGCTGCCATAAAACGCGAAGTTATACAGATTCCTCCTTCGTCATTGTTTTTAACAATCTCCCGCATGCAATGCGTTATCGTCTTCGAAGATGAACATGTTAAAACATGTAAATAAAAAGGTTTAGTAAGTTAAATATAATAAAATAAAAAAGTTAATAAATTAAAAATAAAGTAAGTTTAAAGTTTTTTCCCCTTCTACCCTTTTGCGTTGTCAATGGCCCCTTACAATGATATTCTTTGCAAATATTTTATGCCGACAATTTTACGTGTCATACGTGTATCGTTTCAATACCATTTATAGTTTTTGAATGCGTTGATTCGTTTATGCAGGAACAAAGTAGGTACTGCCATGCGAAAATTTCAAAATTTTTTCAATGAAATCTTAAGCATGAGAGCTCTATCATAAAATCATCACACTTTCGAGCGCGTACCTAAATGAAACGCTTTTTGTTTTATTTTTTTTTTCTGAATGAAACGCCGTTCTGTTTATTCTTAGAGTCAGCGTAATAACTTTTTTAATGTACATATAGACTGATCGGCCGTGTATATAAAGTCAGATTTCGTAACTTTCATAAAACTGATTTTTAAATATTTTTAACTTATTTAGAACATTCTTGTACTTTACCTTCGGCACCTTTATTTTATTTAGAACATTTCTGTGCTTAAATCAAAGTACAAAAATGGTGTAAATAGAGTAAAAGGATAGTAGGTAAAATATACGAAAGTATAGGTTACAAAAAAAAATTACAAAATAATCGCAGATTTATATATATATAAAGTAATAAAATAAGGATATAAAATATAATAAAATCAAGCGCTTAAGCTGCTTAAGATAAAAATTAAATTTTACAAAATAAAAAAATGTTTTACCGTTAAAATTATACTATCCTGCAAGGTTTAAGAAACATTTCAATTGTAATATTACATTAAAGAAGCGATTAGCAATTATATTAAACATTTATAATAAGGTATTATTTAATGCTTAATAGAGTTGTTTATTGTTTTCTTAATCTAAATATTACAGTTAAAATATTTCTGAAACTTTCCAGGATAGTATAATCTTTATGGTAATTTTTTTTATTTTGTAAAATAAACATGTTTATACATATATGTTGCTTATGTAGTAGATATGCATGTATGCTTAGTTTATTTAGTTACTCATATATATCTATATATATCATCACGAAATCTACGAGTGTTTTTTATCGCAAAACATTATTTTTTCACATTTATGTTTGATTACGTTTCTTAATCGCATAATTTTCACATTTATTTCTTATAGTTTCACATGTCTGATTACTTTTTTCTTACTAACTAATGTAAGCAGTAGTATGTCTCTTTACTACATGTTCATACACTCCTTGCATTCATGTGCTAATATTATCCTAGAATCTAGTACTCTTTGAATCTCTTGTATGTGAGACTGAAGCCTGAATTTACGGATAAGATGATATTAGACGACTTGCGTAACTTCTAAAAGGCACTCTAATTTAAAAGACACTTCATTAATTAACCACAGTGTGGGTAACTTTTCTCTTTTATTTTGTATTACGCCACATACCAATTTGGTCTGCAAGCGTTTGCAACTTAAGATTGCAACAAGCAAAATGTCTTAATAGAAACTGAGATTCCCAACCCTGAAAAATGGATTCTTTAATCACGTTAAAAGCTAATCTCATTAGCATCAGTTAAGACCAGACGATAAGAAAACCTCATTAATTTCCCCGTGCCAAATAACATGAGAACCAGACAAGAATCCTGCAGTGGAAATACTTCTTGCAGAAACGCGGATGACAAACAAACAACGAGAATTTGAACTTGGAACACAGATGTATGTTTGCCTCGAAAAAGAACTTAACCAAGTGAAACCAATTTATTTTCATTTAATCAGAAGACAAAACTAAGATAAAAATGGCATGATAAATATTATTTGCTCCATTTCTCCAATGAATGTAATAAAAGCAAGCACGTAAATTAGTGTTATACATGTCAAAACAGGAATCTGAGATTTGTTAGTGGAATAATTTTTCTAATACAGTATATTTCCATTTCCGAAAGATTTTTACCATCTGTGTATAATGTACATGTTTATTATTTATGATTGCTACTTGTTATGTTTTGTTTGTGTTTTATACATAGAGTAAAACGGAAATACGGTTATCCGTTTGAAACAACTGTAGTTATTGAGTAATGAAGACGAAAATATTGAATGATTTCATAACTACCATAATTGAAATTTTCACTTCAAATAAGTCACGGTACTGAGCTTATATCACTAGCCAAAATGTCGCTTAGCATACACCAGCAAGTTACACTTGCAACAAAGACGTTTGTGTTTGCGATTGTCCATGCTACACCTTCCCATTGCTTAGATGGTTTTCCCTATGTGTAACGTGTATACGAGCCAGTTTCCCTTAGAAAGTCCTTCACGAAGGCATCCCTTCCATTAGGCAGATAGCCCTCGAGACTTTGCTATAATCACACACACTACCATTGCTTAGATCATTCAGGCTCATTACTGAGCAACGCCGAGAACGTTTTTGAGGCCGCGGAGACGGAAAACATATAAATTGAGTGTAGCACTCTTACAATCGATAGGGATAAAATATAGAAAATAATTGCTTACAACAGAAAACATCCAGAAAAGAAGTTCTTCTGAAAGGACTCGTAGTGACTTTGGTACAGCAACATCGATGATGAAATAAAGCGTCCGAAATGACGAGCAAATTTGAAACAATGAAATGCGTCTGGTTGCTATTCTTGTATATCGTTTCTCAGTATGGAAAGTTGACTTCCCAGTGGCATTATCTCAATTCTTATAGTACGCTGCAATCCAACTTGCAGTCATATCTCTAAGTCACACTATACCGTACCATTAGGTACATTTTTATTAGGCTTTGGTTTCTTTCAATCAACACTGCACTGAACACAACTTGGAAAAAAAAAAAAAAAAAAAAAAAAGGTTTTGTGTATAGATAAATCGATTACAACAAGTACGTATGTTATTTTCGAGTCAGACCCATGTGTTAACGTTATTGAAAAATATGCAGGTATAATGACTATCACTAACAAAATGTTAGGAGTTCAATTAATTCTTTTTTGTTAAATAATTTCATAATTTTGATATTTTTTGTTAAAACTGAATTAATTGCTGTACTTTTCTCTTCTGATGCAGACACATTATCGTAATTATTGCTTTCGATAATTCACATTAATTTAAAATCATTTTAGTATTTTTTAAAATTAGACAGAATTCCTCATTTTTAGCAGGAACTTGATATTGCAGTGAAGGATATATTATTATTTATTTATTCTGGAACATCTATGCAGTCTACATACATGTTTCTGAATAAAACAATATGAATATATTTTGCTGGTAAAACATGCAATGCGTTATCTTCATATCCAAAAGACAGAAAAAAATCCCAAGGCTAATTACTATCCCGAAAATAACACAGGGTACTATTGTTCAAAATAAAGTAGTGTTCATATCTAGGGCATTGCTTGCACAGAAGCTTAGGTTAATGTTCTTCAGACTTCACTAGACTAGCAAGCAAATTATCGCTCTAATCTGAATTAAGATAACAAAGTCTTGCAAACGTAATAACCATTTTATTGAATTCCTTAAATTAACAGAAGGCACCACTTGTGTTGTAGAATATAGCTCCGCTAACTACGGGTATTATATAACATGACATATATAAGATGGATGAAGTCGCGTAACGAAGTGTGAGAATACACACAAAATAGCTCGAGTAATTATGCTAGATCAAGTAATTAAAGGCGCGTTTCGAATATCGGCTAGCAAAATGGCTAAAGCCGGAATAAACAAAGCTTGAGATAGTACTTAACTGCAAGCGAGTCTGCCAGAAGTTCTAACTCTAAAACATTCAAACCCTCGGTTTAGGCACTCAACATTTGATTTGAATTTTGGTGAGGACTACGGAAAGAATCATAATAACTGGTTAATTAGTATAAAATCCTACAGATGTTGTGTGTTATTGTTCGATACTTGTTAGAAAACAATAATCTGTACTGACAGAAATTTTCTTTACGTATTCAAATTGCAATGCGAAACCAATTAATTAAAACCATTTTGAGCATGTTGCTGTGATCGTCTGTTAGCTTATTACTGCTTTCATTACTGAGTAGAGAAATATTGAAATTGGCAATAATATGATCATAAACCTTCAAAATGTTGCCCTTGATGCGGCAAATGATATCACTATATAGTTTATATTTGTATTAGTGACTGTTATTATAAGCCATTAAAGAAAGGAAGAAAAGAAGGGAAAGATCAATGTTGAAAATAAAATTAGACAACGAATGAACGAATGAAATCCACTAAGACATTGCAGTATAGACTAATATACAGAATTACATTTTATTGTTGAGGACTAAAAGGTAATTGTATTATTTCCTTTAAGGATTTTATACTGAAAATACTATTTATATGATAATGCACGGACTTTTACACACAGTTTATGAGTTACAAGTCTTCTATCAGCATATTAGGTATAAATTTATTGTGTTCGTTATTTAAAATAGTAGCTCCCATTTTATTAAACCTATACGATTTTTTATCTGTTTTATCACAGTCTTTTTTCTTGGTAAAAACTTTACGATGTTATTTCGTGGGTACTTAAATTTTATCACTTTACACGGATACCTCATACTACAAATATTAAATTTAATGCTAAAGACACTTTTCCTCTTATTCTGCACCGATAAAATAGCATTCCGGGCACGCAAAGTTTTAACGAGCAACTGTGGATAGGATATATTCATCAGATCGTTTAAAAGCTCTCTTAAGAATATATATTATTGAAATTATTCAAGCTTTTATTCTAAAACACTAAATTTATTAAAATAGGAATAATTTCTAACTTCCCCTCTTTATTACGCTCTCTCAATAACGAAACTGTAACCCAAAATTTTCTCTTTGCTTTTTCAGAAATGTAAATTCACAAATTACGTTATAAGGGCCAAATAGTATTTGCTAGATGAACCGCGTTGAAACCTGGTAAACATACAGATGCTTAAAGGGAAGCTAGATATGCGCTTCAGTAATCCGTTGGTAACTATATGGCCAGCAGAGGGATATTTTAGGTTCAAATTTCAGTTGAAACCTAGACTTTCTACATTACAAATCACTTTCTGAGGGTCACCCGAAAATAGCCGAGCGTTAAAGTTACTGAACACTGGTAGTTTGTCCAGGGGTTGAATCTTGGCAAACGGGCTAGTTGCATGGTAGTTTTCATTACTTTTGCCCATATTTAACGTGGATATGAGCCAGTTTCCCTCAGAAAATTCCCAAGAAAGCATGCCTGTCCTTAGGCAGATAGCCCTCGAGTGCTTTTTCATAGCCAAACAAACCAAACCAATTCAACTTTCTAAGTGTCAAATGTTATTTGCTAGCTGATAATACTGAAACCTAGTAATCATACAGATTGTTTGACGGAAGCTTGCTTTTGGGTTCAGTATACCGTTGATATCTATGTGTCCAGTAGAAGGTTAGTTACAAGGTATTTCTCCCGCCTTCTTAACATGCCTTCGTAGTGTAGTGGTTAGCACGGTGGGCGCGTATTCTGGAGATCCGTGGTTCGATTCCCGGCGAAGGCTTTCTTCATTTTTCATCTCCTGGTTTTATTTTGTTTATTTGATTATGGTAAAGCACTGGAGGGCTATCTCTGGAAGCGGAGGGATGCCTCCGTGGACGACGTTCTAAGAAAAATTGCCTCGTATACACGTTACACATGGGAAAACCACGAAACCGCCCATGCATCCAGCCCACAACAGAGGTATAGTTTCGAATTTCAGTTGGAACCTAAATTAGCTAAGGTGACAATGACCAATACTTAAAGGCTTGTTGACAGGGAATAGAAGAAATCTATACAGAAATTTCTCTTTGCCAGAAAAAGATCGCCTCAGATACAATGAAACAGCGAAGAATTCATGAGGACAAATGACACCCTACTTAGTGATGATAATGTTTGTAGCTGAAGATATCAATCGGAAGCTGATTACGGACTTCAGCAGATTACCCGTCCACAAAGGAGCTGTGCAGGGTTAGAAGTCGAGATTTAACAATTCGTGCTTGCAATGAGTAACATACTCAGAATTTACAAACATAAAATGAGAGAAAAGATGGGAAAATAAATTATCTCTTTTGTTAGAAATTTCTCTTTACAGCTGCGTAAAAGCAGCTATAATAATTCATGAATCCCCATAAAACACCACTTATAAATTCTTCCAACTTTAAAGGTAAGCACAACAGCAGTATGGTAAAACACTGAATTCTAAGAAAGCAATAAAATCTAATGCTACTGTAAGACAGAAATAAATTTTACTGCCATACAAACGACTTTGTAGGGGAAAAAAACTAGAAGAAAATCACCACGGTTTGCATTGTCTTTAAACTCCGCTTAGAGTAACGTAATGGTTCGAGAAAGACCTTAAAACTAGGAAAATGAATGAACCGAACTTCGGAGAAAGAGATCGAGTTATCTTTAACAATACATTAAAAGCAAGATGAATTACTTGAAAGCTTAAGTTCCTTATCTATCTTTTCTTTCAAAGTTAGTCAATAATCCGATGTTCAAACTTCAGTGAAGTCTGAAGTACTCGTTATATGTCAATTAAGGCAGGAGTAAAAATTGAAGTTTAATAAATTACTTCTAGTGAAATGTCACTTATTTCTACTTTATTATTTTTCGAACTTTACGCTATCAAATGAAAATGGCTTAATTTTTCAGACAATTTTACTTAAATAATAATTTCTGAGCTTCGTGTTCAACTACGTTAGCACGGAATTTGAATATCGTGTTAATTATGTCGACTAACAAATATTACTAATAAATATCCTTCTAAATAACATTTAACTAAAGCATATACTTAAAAAAACTGTCTAAAATCAACAGATAATTATTCATTGAAAACGTTTGTTTATTTAAGTTGAATATGATTCTTCGTGCAGGATTTTCTAAAGAATAATGCTTCTCATTCGCTTTAATCGCTGCAAACTCCAAAACCATCACTGAAAACCGATGAAACCACCCATGCAGCCAGTCCGTTCACTATTACCTGAACCTAATTGGATGTTTGTTTGAATGTCTTAAAGCACATGAGAGCTATCTACCTAAGGGAAGAGATGCCTTCGTGTAGGTTTTTCTGAGAGAAAATTGTTCGTATTTAACTTACGCACCATGCACCATTATTCGCCGCGAAACATGGAAAAACATGACATGAAGACACTCAGACATTCTGTTTATTCGCAGGATTCACACATGAGCCGAAATGTAAATATTAAATATTTTACTGTTGGCGAATCTGGTTTGGTTTAGCAGTGTTTAGAAATCTAAACTATTAAGTCCTTGATGGACCTACTGTATAAGGTATTTCTCCAGCCTTCTTACCATGTCTTCGTGGTGTAGTGGTCAGCACACTCAGCGCGTATCGAGAGGCCCGAGTGTCGAGCCCCGGCGAGGGCAGTGCTCATTTTTCAGGTCTCTTGCTTCAAGAATACCTAATGTCTCTACAACTGGAAATGTTATCAAGGTTTAGAAAGTAATCATACAAAATTTTCTGTCTCAAAAATGCAGCTACTTTGTCATTTCTGTGTCATCACCTTATATCACGCCCCCACGTGTACAGTATGAATCAATTACTTGGTTTCAAGATTTAATAATCTGGTTTGTGAATGTAAATAATTTTTTTATTTCAAACAATTCAGATTAAGTAATCATAACAAGTTTAGGTTATCTATTATAATAATTCACCTTATAAGTAGAAGGTAAATGCTTACAAAATTTGGCTTTTCGTTAGTTAAGAGTCGCGCGCAAGTTTAACTCAATATTTCTTGTGGACGCTTTTCACGCTTTTTAATGAAATCTTAATCACTCCCTTCTAACAGATGGAAATTGCTGTAACCAAAAAAAAGGAAATAAATAAAATAACTTTTTAATCTAATTTATAACTTATTTCTTTAAAGATATAAAACCGACAAAGTGCATAGAAATTCTGATTTTTTCTTTGCTTTTTTTCAACGCATGAATATTAAACCTTAGAAAAATACCACATAAAATATTTTACCAAATATTTCTTCAGAAGTAGCCATTCGATTCAATCATTAAATTACATAAAATTTCATATTATCATAAGCAAACACCAATATAATAGTATATGCATCCCTGCATCGTTTCTAACTTTTAAAACAAATAAGAAATTTTACAAAAATCATTATGAGAATTTGTAGAAATTAATATGCGGAATTTTTTCTCTTTATGCATTTACAAAATATATTCTTAGCAAGGTATAAAAATTCTGTCTTATGTGTTCAGATACACACTCTGAAAAATTAATGTCATTTTAACAAGCACAGAAATCCTGTAAATATTAAAAAGCTTCTTCTGGTATATTTTTAAGCTGACAAAAGTAATTATTGAATTTTAACTTTTATTTTATGTCCCTATTTTTATAATACAGTAGTAATGTTAGCTTAGTAAATGATCCGCCTAATACTGTCATTTCAACCGAAGTCATTGTAGGTTTTTTTTTCAGTAGTTAATGAACTTAGCGAATTTATGTTTTATGAATTTTTCTAATTGTGTGGTTTAATTTTTCTGTTCTGTGAATTTTTCTGACTGGAGTGACTCAAATTACAAAATAAGGTAAAATTATATCACATTTACGGCTTTATAGCTATTTAGATTACTTTATGTAATAAAGTTTTCTAACTTTATTACATAACGTAATCTGTATATTTTAATTTACAATTTCATTCTGGATACCTTTTAGTTCTGAATTAATTCATTTATGATTTCATTATGAACGACTTTTAACTCTGAATTAATTAATTTATGATTTAATTCTGAATGTCATATATATTGTAATAAAAATTTTGGCAATGCCAGACCATGTAAAAATTACTTTGGAAAAAGTTTCAAAATTGCGAAAAGTGTCTCGGTTAAAGATTTAGGAAGAAAGATAAATTCATTCTCACTGTGCACAAGTTTAAGGGTAAAACATAAACTGGAAATAAATAACCAGGAGAAATATAAGCAAACGAAGAAAAGAAAGTTAGGATTTTATATCAAATAAAGGTAAAATAGAAAGTATTTTCTATACAGAATCAAACAATATGATTTGAAGATTTGAGCAATCTTGGACAAGATAATTGATGACTTCTATCGCTCAGCTACAATCTCTGCTTCAAGATTATCCACTGTCTTAAAGACAATCAATCCAATCAATAAATATGTCCTTTCAAAATGAAATCAACACTAAAAATTATTATTGCTAAGCTATTGAAGGAAAAGCATATACATGGTAGGTTTTAAAAAGAATTGTTAGGTGCTTTCTTAGCGAAGACTCCAGCCGATCAGAGGATTTTAAATAAGCCTGTAAACACTGTTTGTTTATATATTTAATGATTATGTTTTTACTGTTATCACTTTTATAAGTGTGTTATAGCGTTCAAAAGCAGGTCAGGAGAAAGAATGTTGTACTCGCTTTCTTATTGAGGAAAAGGATTGTACCAAAAAAGTCTAGTTTAAAAGACGTTTTAACAGTTATATAATAATTTTTTGAAAATTGTGTTACTTATTTGAAACAGTTTATGTCCATGGCTTTCTATTTAATAAATAATGCATTTTTAAAGAATTAACTGGCTCGCTTCAAGGCAGTTTTAAGCTGCGTTTTGTTTATTGGCAATGTAGTTTTGCACAAAAAAGAAACTCACGCTTAAACAAAATTATTCACGGTAGTGAAAGCTATCCTTCTTGGATGAGAAGCAAATTATCCTGTGAGAATGCTTTACACCGAAGACTATTTATAAACTTAAACAAAATTATTTTAAAACATAAACAAAGTAAATCAGCTACATTTAGACCAGATTGTATTTTGACGCATCTTAAGCAATCATTTATGTAATTTGTAATTATTAAATTTTCGACAAAAAATTTACCTATAATTTGTAGAGTCTTTGAGTATTCTTTGGTAGCATACAACGTGGACTCTACGTCAAAGACGAAATAGCGAATTCTCGCTATGTCTTGAAGAAAAATTACTGCAGAAAAAGGTTTAAAGTAACCTTTTATTTTTAACTAAAATGAACATATACACGCACTTGGTGCTCACAAATCACCACCACTTGTGGCTACGTAAATTAACAGAAAATAAGATTGTAACAAATCACTAGTAAATTAAGATATCTAATGACTGGCTCATCAGCTTAACGAACGCTAAATCGGCTGCACACAGCAAAGCCGAGGATTATCAGTATAAACTGAAAAGTGTCTAACACCGGCTAAGAGAGCTAAATTAGAATTCGCAGTATAAAATCGGAACTAAGTCAGCAACTACTCTTTCGAACTCTTGAAACGCAGCTTAAATACTGCTTCAGAAACACGTTTAAATTTGAATACTGCGTCATACAAATTTACATTCTGACAAGAAATCGAAATCAGGAGGGAAAGGAAAGTCAAACTAAAAGTAATTGGTTAGAATAAAATAAATTGTTACAAATTTACTAACAAAAGTACTACCTTTTGTCCAAAGTAACCTAGGTCGACAGTAGCATAATTTTTTATGGAAAATTTTATTTGTGTTTTCTAGACTTATCGTTGATAATTTTTGCAAAATTAACTTTAATTCGTCCTCCTTATTTGTACTAAAGGTTCTTGCGTCTTTTAAAAGTTTTAAGCATTTTAATATCCCAGTCCGAAGTTTATTTTTATATCCAAAAAGATACCTATAAAACCTTTTGTAATAAAATTAGAAGAAGCTCCTGAAATTATTTTCGTTTTTCTCTTCCACATCTTAACTTTATGAATAATAACGCTAATAAAGAACATTACACTTTTCCATGCTAACTTCAAACACAATACATGAGTAGGTTACGGAGGTGTCTCTCTGAAAACGATTCAAGTGAAAATATCCTGAAGCATTTCTTATAAGTTTCTGTCTTAAAACTCGTCAGTGAATGTAGATATGCGCAGACTTCAGGCAAAAGTTAACATTAAAGGCCGTGGTGGTTCTATTAATGATTGCACGAGGCTGGTTGCAACGTCTGCAACTCGCTTTCTCCCTGTTACAGTTATTGGTGTCAGGGGTTCCCCGTTGGCTAAGGAGTGCAGGGTTTCGTAATTACAAGACGGACAGTGTCAGTCATTATACACTGAACAACTCGATCATAAAGAGAGGTCTCAGTCAGCGACTTCATTATCCTAACGCAATGGTGCTGACTTAAAAGATTTGATGTTTATTACGTACAGTTATAATGGCATCGTATGAAACTACATAATGAATTGACCGAAATCATTTTGTTTAATTCATTCTTAAATTAAACATCAAACCATTACCGCGAATGTTTTATCTTTTCATGAATAAAAGACATGAATAATGCGTCTTTTATCAAATATGTCTATTGCATGAATAATATTACGCTGACATTTAACTATAGTGTTGAGTACAAAAGATATTTACGTACTTCCGACGTGAGTAAAGATAATTCACAACTTTGAAACCTGCTTTTAACTTGTACTCTATCTGTACTGATTTATATTTCAACGAGACACAATATTGTCTTCTTATCTTAGTTATGGATTGGTTTGGTTTATTTGATTACGGTAAAGCACATGAGGGCTATCTGCCTAAGGGAAGGGATGTTTTCGTGGATGACTTTCTAAGGTAAACTGGCTCTTAAACCCGTTTTACATGGGAAAATTACGAAAACGCAGATGCAGCCAGCCTATTCGAGGGATTCGGTCCCCGGACCGAACTACCAGTGTTAAGCGACTTTACTGTTCGGCTGCTCGTGGGCCGGGGGAATCCCAAAATTTAAGAATAACGAATAATAAAAACATTGAATATTACGACAAATTTTCTTCTGTTTAAAGGTACCTAGCTGATGTAAGCATTTAAGAGTTTGATTATACGAAACGCTACAGACGAAATTTATTTCACATTTAATGCACATGCTAAATTTACCTTTCGAAAAGAAATTTATGTCTCACAAAAACTAAATTTTACGTTAAAAATAAATTAACGCCCATTGATAAAATGAATCTATTTATTGTAGATCATTATTACAGTTATCTACTTATAATGTTAAATAATTAAGAAATTATAACTACTACTTAATTTACTTTATTTGCATTAATTATCGGTCTTCAATTACTCGGTCATTAGCATATAGAATTATCTACTTACAGGAAATAATCAGTTATTCCAGAATATTCAGTAATTAACTAATACGATTCCAGTTAGAATCATATCTTTGAAAGCGTAGATTTTAATTTAAAATATCAATTCTTCGCACTTATTTTGATTAAACTCTCATAATGCTCGCGACATTACAGGCGGTGAAAAAACATTTAGTAATTTAGATTCTATTACTATTTAATTAGCTTCCTTAGTACTAATGAAGACAATGAATCAACAGCTGCAAGCATTAATTTACTTCTGAATTATTCTGCAACTGTAAAATGATGTAAATTTCTAAATTCACCAATTAAAGCTGTGGATTCTGATAAAGTTTTTTTCGTGCACATTTTATAAATGAATAACTAAATCCAGTTTTTTTTTATATTTTATGTTTTAAGCTTTCATTATATTTTCACAATTTTTAATTTTATTTCAAAAATGAATCAATCAATAATTAAACCCTGTCTTATCATAAAATTACTATAAATTTCGTTAATAGTATGAAATATCCAAAATCTTAGCTTCAGACTTGTAATTTGCAAATCTGCAGTTCTTTCGGAGGGATATTGCAATCTTCACATTAGTCATTTAATTCATTTTGCTCTGTCTTATTATTTGTTGCTTAGTTGCATTTCTATTCAAACTAAAGAATGCTATTTGAACAACCCTCTAGAATTAATTCATTTTTCCTTTATCTATGAAAATTAAATTTAATAAATAATAAGGGATTCAATAAAAATCGAAAGTAAAATTTCCTTACCATGAATAAATTACTTAGTAATTAGGAAATATTTTCAAAATCTTCTAAGAAATACCGCTAAAATTCTTCTTTTTAAAAACTATGAGTGTCATTATCTAAGCATTTTTATTTCACAGCGTGTGTTCATACATATATCCTATTCAACCACTATTTTATATTTACTGCATGCAACAAAAAGATCCCCATGAACAACATACGTGCATGTTTGTGTGAGTCTCTTTAATACTCAAATGACTGCAAATGCAGTCAGCCTCAAACAATAATGATAATCATAACGAGGAAAGAAGAATAAATTTCAAAAAGAAGTTTTTTGAATAAGACGAACAGGGAAAAGATCATTTATTTGCTACAACTTGAAAGAACGAATTAATCGAAAAGACGTGTAATTTAAAAGTAATGATGATGTTACCATTTTTTTTCCAATTTTATTTCTGTTTCCCAATCCACGGTCGAGGCTTTTTACTCGAATATTCCTTTCTCTTTTTATTTTTTTTTTGTCATTTTTGTTATCCCCCGTCCTTCTTTTCCCCTCTTATACCGCCTGAAACCTTAAAATGCTATTCATTTGTCTTTATTTATATGGATAAGTGAAGAAAGACTCAATGTAATTACTAAAAACAGAAAAATAACTATCGGACTATCGCTTCCAATCTTTGCCTAAGCTCCGCTTTGCACCCAACTGTGATTCCCCCCAAAGGGGAGGGTCTCTTCAATTCCCTGTAATCACCTAGATTCGTTAGCCTGCAGGTTTCGTAACTCAGATAACCATTAAATATTCGCTAATCACTGAGGCGGTACCAAAGGTATTTGTCACATCAGTGATTTAATTCCTTTTCTCTCGCTCTTTCTCTTTCACTTCTTCTTACTTTCACCTTCTCTCAAATACTGGAATGTTTCTTTAACTACTGTATTTTATATAATAGAATTATTGTCACAAATACATCTCTATATATGTCGCAAATGTCTCTCAAAAGTGTTGATTTTAGTCCTTGTCAGGAAATTTCAACAAATCTATTTTCCGCATATGGATTGTTTTATGATTTCCTTGCTAGTTACTACGCTTCATCACTTGTCGACGACCTAAAGCAGAGAAACAATGGTAGCTCGTCTCCAGTTTGATTCCCAGCGGGTAAGCGAACAACGAGGAATGGGGTTACTTTATATATAGGTGTTTTTTATATGTAATATATCTCCAAGTGGATATAATGATAGCCCATCAGCGGCCGATTAGATACGATGGTTAAACACTGGTAGCTCGATTCGGGCCCATATCCTCGACAAAGTTTGGTTTGGTTTGTTTTATTACGACACAGCACTCGAGAGTTAGCTGCCTAAGCGAAGGAATGCCTTCGTGGATGACGTTCTAAGAGAAACTGGCTGGTATGTACTCATCGGAAAACCGCGGAAACGCCCATACAGCCGGTACGTTAGCCGGGATTGGAACCCCACAGATTGAACTACCAGTGTTCAGCGTTCAAGGTGCTTACCGCTCGGCCACTAGTGGACTGTCGCGAAAGAACTGGCTTCACGGCGTTTCTACGATTTTCGCTTTTTCTCATAGGTGTCCTTTCCACAAGCAGACACTTAGAAAGTCCTCCACGAAGGCATCCCTCCCCTTAGGCAGATAGCCCTCGTGTGCTTTGCCGTAATTAAATAATCCAATCCAATCCACAGGCAGACAATTCTGGCGTGCTTTGCTTAACTAAAATCAACCACCAACTAATACTATACTATCAGAGTTTGTTGCTCGTTATCGGAGGCGAATTTGTATGGATACAGACTGCGGGTTAGGTTTCGAAATTTGTGATCATTATGACTATGACTGGCAGAAGCGTCTAAAATTATATTCCTTAAATGGCAAAGTGTAATGCCAAATGGAGTAAAGAGTAGGCATTCTCTCTAGATATCTTTCTGCATTTACCTATCTAATTATCTGTTAAATATGTTTCGTATAATTTATCAAAGCTACAAAGATTATTTTAACAAACTCTTAATTGAAACAGATAAAGCAAATAAAATGAAAGAAATGTAATCATGGAAAAAACAACAGAATATCGGCAGAAATAAAAGCAAAATCATAACATAAAATCATTCTTTGGGAAAATTACATGAAGATTCAGTATCTTTATTAATAAAATGACGATATTTAGTCAAAAAACGATTGCAGTGAAATACAAAGAAAACTTAGAAATCAAAAATTTGTGAGTGAAAGTTGATTGATCTTTGCTTCTTTTTCGGAGCAGCAGAAGAGAAGAACAGCCAACAAAATGCAAAGATACTATGTTTTTAGTTTTGGAATAAACTGTAGGAAAAGATTGTAATTAATTAGACAAAACTAAAATCTGTAAAGTCTAAATTGGATTCTGATAAAATGAAACAATTTAAAATGAATATAGTATTGAGGCATAAATGTATATTTTAACCAATATTCGTTTGCAAAACATTTGTAATACTATAAAGGAAATAAACGTATGGGCATTGAAAATAAACAATAAATATGACTAGCTTATCTGTACTTTCCTTAAACAGAGATATATTTTAATTACTTTTATCAAAAAATCTCTCATTGTTATTAAAATCACAAACTACAAGTACGTTAACGTTAAAGACTTCTTTAAATAAGATAAAACTCTAAGAACATTTGCATTATATTAATCTCCGACAAAGGCAATGATATTTTTAATATCTTCTATAAAGAAATTAAAGTTCAATAATTATGATACGTATTAATTAATTTCAGGAAATGATTAATAGAAAATTAATCCATGATGATCAAATATTTAAATGAGTAAGAAAACATGCAGTTACTTAAGACATATATTTTCTTAGTCTTAAATGCATATTTGATTATAAAATGGCATTTACGTATTCTCAGGCATTTACACGTCTAATATTTATTGCCCTGGAGCAATCCTCTAAGCAGCCCTCAGCCTAAGTTTATAAACTGATTTCAATTTCCCTTACGTATAAAAGAAACCCAGATGAATGGAAATTTTTCGCATAAAAATATAACGCCTACAAATACGAGACAGATTCAGTTACATTCCATAAATAATACACCCACTGGAGCCGTAGATTCCAGTATGCCTACTTCAATCATGAAAATGTCCCGCCTACTACAAAACATACTGAAGCCATCAGCAAAATCAATGATCTACGGTAGAATTCGAGGAGCGTAGCGCATTTCTAATTTGTCTCTGGGAATGGCACTCTTTCCTTTGACATCACCACCTCTTTCGGAAAAAAAGGAGGAAATCTTAGGGGGTAAACCTTTGTTTCTTTTTCCCTGAAGTGTTATTTTGAGTCCAATGCTTGGTGATATTTTTCCTGAATCCGAGGTGGATAAGTGGTTTGGGATTTAGTTTGGTTTGTTTCTTCAGTATATATTTTTTCTCTTTCTTTTTTTTCCAGCTTTGTTTCAACCTCAAAACGCTCTTTAATCTAATGGAAGGCACCTCATTAGAGTAGAGAAACATCTTGCCTAAAAAGTGCTTATAGTAATACTTGAAAATAAGTGTAAATTCCTGTTCAGTTTTTTTATCCTCATTTGTGGCCGTGTGGATAGAAGCATGAAACATTCTTAATTTCTTTCCATGCTTGATTCTCGGAAGGGAATAATTAGCTTCTTAAAGACTTCATGTCTCTTCTTGAAAAACAGTTCTTCATAATATGCAAATAACTACAGTGAATTGTGTCTCAGAAGTATGCATTTTCGAGAAAGATAATCATAACATACTTATGTTTTATCAAATAGTCTAAAGTTCTTTTATTCTGATCAAAAATATTTTTATTCATCATGAATACCAATTTAGCTACCAAAGCCTCTAAAAATGCAAAAGTCTACTCCTTTTTATCTCTTTTTTAAATTTACAAATGCATTTTAAACGCTTTTTACAATTTTTTTATCTTTTTTTAAAACCAAAAAAACTTTTTACATTTCATACAAATCATACATCTGTGATACATTATTACACTTATGCAAAACTGAAGTAGGAAAATATATTTTTTATTGTTTTCATTAAAACTAATGAATAAAATGATGCAAACATATGTTTGACGTATTTAGGTAAAGGAAAGGTAGGATATCGCATGTTGGGAAACTCAGATGTATTCGAAATCTTGTCAGAAACCAAGTTGTTCATTTTTCGTTGCCACTGAATGCTGCATTCTAGATCTCACGTCCACGTATTTCTGATTCATTTTTCTGAATGAAAACTAGTAGGTCGTCTTGAAGTTTGTCAGTGACAAGTACGAGTTTCAAGGGATGTGAACATTCAGTTAGAAGTAAAGTTGTGATTGTAGCAGCTTTTCTTCCTTGATGTACAGAGACAGAGGAAGACCTTTCTTTAGCTTTGTTAAAAAGGATGCATGCAATGTATTAACAGGCAAACTTCAGGTTAAAGATTGTGTTTTTAAAATAATAATCATTATTAATTTATCTGAAGAAACAAACATCACCCAGCTAATCAAATGGAAAAAGATTCTTTTTGAGGCGATAACTTACTGATATTGATCTAAATAATGTCCAAAGACGGAAGAATAGTTCATATATTCTAAAAAATGCTATTTGAACGATCTAGCTATACTAGAGAAAAATTCCTGCTTTCTTAAGTCAAGCTTTTTGTCAGAGCTGTTGGCTCTACTTCTGGTTTGTAGACGATAATTATCGTCTTCACGGCACTGCACTTGTGAACAATTTCCTTCAATTTGAAGATATCCAAACAATGGACTAACCAGCCAAATATATGTCTTACTGTACTAATTGCTGGATGTTAGCCTTTATTCAGAACTCTTAACGGATTGCAATGACTATGTCTTAAAAAATGTATTACATCAAGCTGCTATAAATGGCCTGATCATGAGTAGCCAAGTTACGGCCACTCTTGCAAATCTGTTAGAGATCACCCTGTTGCATAACAAATATATTTTTACATGTGCAAAATTTCTATTATTTTCATTTTCCTATTTTTCAGTATTTGTCACATTTTATAACCTATTTCTGTAAGCTGTGCAAATTTTCATTCAAATTATTCAAACCTATTTCTTCGCACCCTGTATATCTGTGTATGTTCCCAGTCCGTCTCAGATCTATATTCCAAGTCCCATGTCAAAGAAAGAAAGGGAACTATATGATTTAGTTTCAAAAGTTAGCTGGAGCAACTGCAACAGTTAAATTCCTAATAAATAAAACCTTGTAAAATCTTTCTGGGGCAATCAAAATGTACGGAAGTGTCATCAACTCAGTAAAAGACGCCTTTTCAAAATATTTGACCTCAAAATAGTGCATGTAAGTGTTAGAAAATATTGGACTAAAGGAACTAGCGGGGCTAATTAGGACTAATGTTCAGTATGGTGGGAATAATTAGCCTGGAAAATTAACTGACGCTAACTCTGAGAAGCTTTAATCAGCGAAATTAATTTCTCGATTCTTTTCACCTCTCATTAATATTTTCCTTTGCATATGGTCCTACATTCGTTTGTCGTTCCTCCCACCTTTGCAAAAATACTTTGCTCGTAAACAAAAGGGACTTGTGTCTGACCGCCCTCGAAATCGGCAGAGCTTTTTTTAAATCTACGCCAACCTAAGTCTACTATTTTTCCTAAGTTTAAATGCATTAATACATACATTCGCCAATAAAATATAAACTTTTTCAAAATGCAACAAGTACTCATTACTTACTGCTATAGATAATGTTTACAGAACTTTTTCACTGTAAGAATTTTTCCATGCAAAGGTAGTAATCCTTTTTGTTTACTTAATATATAATTTTATATAAGGACCACATAAAAAGTTGCATTTTACATACGCATCCAAAAAGCTTAAACTGCTTTCATAATATTCTCTGCATTATTTTGACAAACTTTATAACAAGAAATGCGTACGTAAGAGATATAAGTAAGAAGCCAAAACCTATTGCAGTTTTTTAAAATACCTTGCAAACTGTCTATGAAATATCTTATATGTATTATTATTTACAAATATTTATAGTCATAGAAACATTTTTGCTACTTCATGCAATATAAATATGAACAGCATTATAAATTATAAAAGCTTTGCATATTTAATGCAAGAGAGAGAAAGAAAATGAGAAGATCAAAATTTCTGGAACGTTACTGAATTTACTGTATTGTTATGAGTAGCATAAAACGTGCGTATGAATACTTTATGACCGTATATGCCTTAATTGACCTAAATTAAAAAAGATGCATTTTTTTTAATTTGTGTTCTTTCTCTTCACAAAAAAAAAAAAGAATTCTCCTAGATATAGTAAAATGTTAGAAATTATCCGATTTAGATTAAAGTTCAAATATTAGTGTTCCACAAACCCGTGTTTGTACCGCCTGTTAAACCGTCAATTAACTCGTATTGGTGTTAAAAGAACAAAGATGCGAGGCTTTCGCTCAAGCATGATGAATCACCTCGAGGAAAAGAGGAAATTATAGGTTCCAAGTGTCATCAAAGGAGTTGGATTCCTTTTCTTTTCAGACCACTCGCTTCCTTGTCAGAGCACTAGATTTCATCTTCCTTTCCTGCTTGTCTCTTCCAGTTTTGGAAAAAGTTACAGCTGTCTGTACGACCAGTGGTTTGTAGCGTGAGAAATGATTCTCGCAGCAATTTTTGACTGAGTCTACAGTTAAGTACTTGGTATGTGGCTATTGAAAATCAATTGCGTATTGGGTTTAGAGGTATAGTGACTTTGTTAATGTTGCTTCCAAAAAAAAATTTTAAGTAATTTTTTTTTTGTTTCAAAATTAAAAGCGCGTAGTACAAATAAATATTGCACTTTGGGAAAAGTAAGAGACATAAATCTTGAATTTTTACATTATGCCAGGATGTCTCATATTAATAATTTCTTGGAGTAAAAGGAAGATACTGTTTTGTAGGATTCTACTGTATCTGGAAACATTTGTCAAAGTCCTGCAGACCTTACTGTACTGATATCGAGTTATAGCCTAGTTTCGAAACAAATCTCAAAATGTAAAAGACGCTTAAAATAACTTTTCTTTTATTTAACTATTAAATGAACAGAAAGGCTCGGCCATGACTTGCGGGTATTTAAATTAATATACCAGAAGGTAAAATTTCAAATGTAGATAATGTAGACTGAGACTACACATAAAATAGACTACTTAAGCTGCTAAGATATTTAACGGCGCGTATTTTAAAACGCCGGCTAGTAAGACACTAAAGCCAAAATACATCTTAATCGCAGGTGGCGATAGCATGTAACAGCAAGACGCGGCTGCCAGAAGTTGTAATCCATACATTCAAAACATTCCAATTAAATACACAACAACTAGTTTGCATTCTGGTGAGTACTTAGGAAAGAAGAAATTATAGTAAAGACTGTAAAACAATTATAGTAATATTAGTAATTGTTCAATTAACATAAAATACCTTACAGTTTATATATCCTACTATTTTGTATTTTCGTGTTGCGCCAAGTATTTTCATGTTGTAGTATTCTGAAACCCTACTCCATCTTACTTATTAGTTCGGTTGTTATTTTACGAAGTAGACGCTTAATCGTAGGAGTTTTTCTTAGCACTCTACCCAAATCTTAGTCCTGGATAGATGATTTCGTTTAGATTGTAGGTTCACACGAGTACTGAGGACAGTCACAATCCAGCGCACCATGTCTCACCGGCGTCGGGAGCTGTCGCTTCTGCTCCTAGATTGCATATTCTTTTGTTCAAGGTAACAAATTTGTATAATGATATAGTTTGCATACATGAAGCTTAGCCGTCAGATTTTGTCATATAAATTACTAGGGCACAGCTTAGTTTGAATCTAGAAATGGCACTTCAGCGGGTAAATTCAAGCCCGTGCTTAAATTATCAAGCTCTTTTTCATGCAGTTGTTAATTTTCAGTCCTCCTTGTATTTGTGCGGGAAAAGCTTCGTCATATTTATGACGATTTTATGGCCCTCTTAAATGTGCCATAACACTCACGTTTATTTTTTTTATTTTAAATTGAGTTTATTAACTACCTCTGGTAGTTAATAAACTCAAAATCTGGTCTGCCATCTCTTTTTCTGTTTCTTGAAAGAAGAGGAAATAGTAAGGTAGAATCTCCTTTTAGTAAGTTATGAGGTGCTTTTGGTCACATGAACGGAAAAGGAACGCATACATAGAATTGCAATTCTCTTTCCAAACACGCAGAATTAGTTCAAGGTTCTTAAAATTTTATTTATTCATGATTGTATTTTTCCATATAATGAGCATTTTATACATTGACTGATATTACTGAATATTATGAAAAGCTGAAAGATATTTAATTTTGTTTATTGTTGTTAGTCACGACAAATTTAAAGTTTTGGTTTCTTGAAAACGTTTTAGAATAAACCGTTTTGACCGCATTACTTAAACTAGTTTCTGTACTTATTCTGCTATCATGACATTTAAAAATATTGGTACTAATTATTTTTGGAAAAATACGAGCTTTTTCTTCATTTTGAATTTTACTGGGTTTGTAACTGAAGCAGTTTAGAAAACATTTCGAGGATATATTATTTTATTTAAATATATATAGCTCTTTCTGCCCAAAATTTAATATAATAAATTGGATTAAATTAAAATGCCCTTTTAATGAAGTATATTATGTCTAAATAAGGTAAGAATTTGTGAACAAATGAGAATTTTTAATGTGATTCTAGTACGCATATTTTTCTATTTTATTCCAAAGTATATTAGTTCATTATCATAAACACTAAACACTCTTTATTGTGAAACCATGGAAATACCCATTAGAAAAAAATTAACAGCATTGTATATAGGATTTTAAGTAGATAATTAGGAATGTTTGCTTATAAATATATTTTTAAAAAATACTAAATATTTATTACTATTTCACAATGTAAACTGCAGTTTTATTAGGGATATAACAGCAATGTTGTTAACATTTGTCGTATATTTGGAAAACAAAAAGAATTTAAACATATTTATTATTATTCTTTTGTATTTTATTAGCAAATAAAATACTTCCAATTTTAAAAAAAGGTTTGAAAGTTTGAAATGATTATTAGCCTTTTAATGAGCATCTTGCAGCATTTTAAAACTGCTATTTAAATTAAAATACTTGAAATCAAATGTACTTTAAGAAATTTCATTCAGACTTAGTTAAAATTTTAATAAGTAAAGCAATTTGACCAAAACATTATTATTACTAATGTCAAAGAATTTACAACGTTTTGTCACGCTTTACTTCTTAATTGCAGTAAAAGCCTGAATAACAAAACATGACAATAAATAAAAGTCTTTTAAAAAACCTGATAAAGAGTAAATCCCCGAGGAACTTCTCTGTTGCTAATAAGTTTTTCAAAATCACTTCGGTGATGAAAAAAAACTCATAAAGAACTAACTACGAAATCGATCAATTTTGGGCAGAAAATTACAGATACTTGATATCATTGGCAACCGCTTCCAGCATCTCCAATCATCTCTTTTACCACAAAATGCTGTTAATCCAGGGCTCTAAGCCCCTGGAGAAAGGCAATTCACCAGAAGTCATTGCTTCAGAACAAAAAAAGGGGAGCAAAAAATCAACATTTTCTTTTGCTTCCCTCCCCGGATTGGAGGTAACAATGAAACTTTGTTTCACTGATTGAACTAGGAGAAAGCGAAAAAAGGATGAGGAAAAAGACACACTGCAATGGTCAAGTCGAAAAGGTGGGGAGAGAACAGAACCAAAAGACTAGGCAGAACAAAGAAACCAAAACCATTATTGGTTTACTGGGATCGTAGGTTTTGTTTTATCACCAATGGACAACGTTACCTTTCGGTATATACGAACGTGGTATAATACCTCGGTATATAAATTCTTCCTCCGTGCTTTGGTGTCAAACTTAACAAGTATCGGTAAAGCGAGGATATATTTCGCGTTCGTGAAGTAATAACCAACGTCAATTTCAAAGACCAGCACTAAAATATTTGGCTGATGTCTTCTCATATATCTTATGGTTCGGTTCATAAACTTTGAGGCGGCTGAAATGAACACGTGGCCATCAATTGTCTTAGAATGGTTTTCACTGCGAGATGGTTGGCGATGGCGCTTGTGGAAGGTGATTTATTTAATTTAATGGGCTCCGATGAGGAACGAGGTTTGTGCTATAATAGCAGAGATACTGTTTGCTTATGTAATAAGTTCGGTAGACTATCACCAAGCCAATAAAATTTGCTCGGTGCGTGATAAGGAATTTTTAATAGCAGAATTATTTTACGATGTATTCTAGCTAAATTATTGATTTTTTTATTAAGTTTAGACAGTGCATTTTTGACTGATACAGGGATCCGTAATGTTGTTGTATAAACATTATATTCTAATTAAAACAACTGTAGCATTGTACAATGAACTGCGTTCATTTCTCAAAGAAACAACTAAACTACACAGACAACGACTAGTTATCTATATTTGAGTTTGGAAAATAAAATGCCGAATTTTCTTAAATCGATTATCATTCTACCGCTATGTATCCTGTATTCTTCTTCTAACAGAGCATAATATTCTGTTAGAAAATTTGTCTACACTTGACGATTAATGTGATAGATTACCAATGAATCGTGACACAAAGAAATTCTTTCTGGTACTTAAAATATAATTAGGTTGCTTAAACAAACACTTTAGCTAATCAGACAATAAAAGAACTACTTTTCTTTTCGGGTTAAGTTTGTTTACCAAATTTTCCAAAATACCTTTTAGTAATCTTCCTTGTGTACAGCATGCTTTTTAGTTTCTATCACCACTGAAATTCTAATTAAAACGTATCTAGCAGATAGAAGGTGTATTATTTTTACTAATAAAAGCCTCTTCATATGCAGCTTGATTATATGCTGAAATGCTTCTCATTCTAGTAACAACTTTCAATGATGTGAAAATTATTTAGTAGTATTCATGACGCTCGTGATATTCCGCACAGCAAATATTCAAATAAATTCTGAAATAAAATATGCTATCTGTTACACCTGACATCAAAAGAATTTCTTCTTTTTTAACTTTTCGCTATTTTAAAGTATTATTTAAAAGGCTATTTTTAATAGAAATTACAAATCTTGCTGTCACTTTTCGAATTACCGAAGTTTTAATTTTTCAGTTTCTTTTGGATCAAGCTTGCATATGTATACATAATACACAACATACAAGTGCATGCTTGTATCGTTCTTAAGCTAACTGTGCAATAATATATGTATATAATTCGTACAGTTATACAAACAGAGTAATACTTACACGAACAGCATATCCTTTTCCTTTGGTTATAAATAGTCTATTTTATTTATTTTTCATCTGTAATTATACTTTTATTTATAATATTGCCTTAAGTATACAGTTTTTCTTCAGGGTAACCTTTATATTTTCATGGGTGCTCATACATTTTTAGTACATTATTTTGATTAACTTTATATTAACTATATTCCCCCTAATTATATAATGCATATACGAGAGAAAATGCCAATTTCATTGTAAGTTCTTTTTTTAATTAAGAAGTTTTTGCTTATATAAAAATCTGTTCAGTACTCCGACTGTTTTATCTACTTCACCAGAATATATAAATGTGAGGAGATTTAAATAGAAATAGGGATCTAAGTTAACAGAATGAGGACTGCCATGCTTATGATCGTAAAGAACTCGTCTGGATGTTTCCAACGTAAGCAATATTTCCTACCAATTGGTGAGTTAACTCTTTTTGTTTAATATTAAATAGCAGTGTGTAAAATTAACCGATCCAGGTATTATAATAATTTAACTTGGGAATCTTGATAATTTTGAATTTTGTTTTGTCTGTTATTTGCGTAAGCAACGGAAGTTAATCTGTGTTAGTTAATTTAGTTCTGAGTTTCAAGCTGAAGTTGGCAATAAATTTTAGATATATTACTTCTGTCATGTTCATATAGTATTCTAAAACTGTAATAAAAGGCAGTACGAAAAATTGTCTTTCAATCTAGAAGATTAGACTTTTTTAAGATTAAGATAAGTTGAGGGAAATCTTATATAATTAAACGTAAATATAGTAATATCGTTCTCACAAATATATATGTTGTTTATAAATGCATTTTTATTTGTTTGCTAGTTACATTTGTTTCATGCCATGACTGACCGCAGTAATACGACATGAAGTAAATATCGACAGTGTTGCTTTGTATCGTAAAGAAACTGAATACAAATGTATTCTACAAGCATATGAAATAGGAATTTGATAGACGAAACGCAAAACTATCAAAAGCAGCCGAAACTGATCTTTCTTGCCAGCATTTGTTTATAGAGGAAAAAAAGAACACAGAAAACAATATGTATTCACTATACTGCGCTATAAATAAAGTAGATGTTCTCCACTCACACTGTGTGAAAGTGAAATCTCTCACAATAACCGAAACCGCTGAAGCTGAGAGGGGGGATTTCAAATTTCCGAATGAGATATGACTCAGGTTATAAATTCATTTCTGTACACAACGCGAAAATTTCTCCGTTCCGATATAAACTGGCCTTTAGATATATATAGAAACAAAAATCGCCCCCTCCCAAGTTCCTACCGCTTTTTTTCCGACGGTTGTCTGCGATTATTTATTTCGTGTTTTCCCTCCCAACGCAATTTATGACCAGTGCTAGGCCATAGTAAAAAAGGAAATAAAATAAATAGATAGATATATAAAAAAGCAGGACCGGCACCAATTCCATTGATTTCCGACAGGCCACAGTATAGGATGTCAGAGAACAATAGGAGAACAGAAACTGGCTGGCTTTGCTTCGATTCGCCCTTTGTTTGTTTTCTGTTTTTCTTTATATATATATTATTTTCACCAGCAAGTCGCACTTCCTTCAGATTTTACTTTTCTTCCTATTTTTATCCTCCTTGAATACTCCGTTGTTGGAAACTGTTCACATATTTATTGCCAGGAAAAGCCCACTACTTTCTTCTCCATAAAACACATCTCCTGCTCAGATACACATCCCACCCTAAAACTCTTTAATCTCCAGTTTTCTCTCTTATTTCAACAAAAGAACTTCCATATGAGAAGGGAACTGTATTACGATTACAGGGTTAGAATTTAATGGCTGTAGGAATCACTTAAGCTAGGTCTTAAATGTCTTGTCTGCTACGAACCATGAAAACGTAAGATTTATTCACTGTTGCTCAAGGACAATAGCATTTTCGAGATTGTGGAAATAATTTATTTTGTTAAATTATATGCATGAAAGTTAAGAATTGAAACAAAAGTTAAGGTTATACCTTCGTTTATTCAGAAGTTTACCCGTGATTATTATATCTCTTCGTTTCCTCCTCTGCGCGATTTTCTCTGTTTTTCTCAGAGAGAAAGAATCCCTTCCCCTGAAAATGCACTTAGATGCTTATATAGACATATGCTAATTGAATATTAGCAAAAGTTTAATATTATAACTAATTTTATAACCGAGAGTAAAGAAGTTGAATTTCCGTTTGACCGATTGCTTGACGGAAAAAACAGATTTCAATAAATATTGATTTTGAAACACAAAACCCTTATTTTTAAGGTGATGAAATACTGAAAATTTTGAGTCTTTTAACTCGTGTCACAGTTTTTTTCGTATATATTTGTCTTATTACTTAAGTATTTTGTAGCTATTCTTCTTTAAAGAGCTCGAAGCCCAAACAGTGTGTCAGTGGTTAAGTCCGCTGAATGTATGGCAGATCCGTCTGGCTGGCTACATGCCTGGTTTTCCTGGTTTTTCCTATCTGAACAAACAAGATTCTCTAAGAAATTTCTGCACGAAAGTATCCTTCCTTTTAGGCAGACAGCCCTCTTAGTTTTGCCATTTTCATATGACTTAAAATAAACTTAAAGAACTCGAAGTATTCCACATAATCCGTTAAACGCTTAACGTAAAGTTCTACTTTCAAATGAGAAACTAAAGTATTGATGCGATAGAGTGCTATATATACTGAAATGAGAGTACCGAAATGTAAGAGCAAATGAGGGTAAAAGTTAGCTATGAAACGTTAGTCATTTTTCGGCAAAATAAAGATAGTTGTCAATTTAGCAACACTTACTCGTAAGTATAGGTAAAAAGCACATGAAATACACTAAAAGTGCTTTAAAATTCTACCTAACACAATTTCAAAATTCCTGCCTGAGTTTAAAACTCTGCAGCATATAAAACGGTCTTTTCCATATATGTAAGGATATGAAATGAAAATAAATAGCCTATAGCATAAAATAACAATCTCGAAAAGCCATGAATATAACAAAAGTACGTAGTTTACACTAGGTGCAACAGAAAAACGGTTGCGAGATCGTGATCCTTAAGATGTGAAGGCTGGCAATGGATAAAAAAAATTGAGAATATTTTTACAAAAATTTTCTAGAAAGAACTTAACTCATAACTATATTAGGTATGGAAGAAATAAAGCAGTCAATCCACAATCGCAAGAGAAATAGACCTGAAACAAACCTATTGCCATTACAGTCCAAAATTATGTATATAACAGAATACATATTGAGCATATGATAGATAAAAAATGCTATAGCAAAAGTTAAGTAATTAAGAAGATATTTACTAATTGAAAAATTAATAAATTTTTTATAAATCTTAATAAATATAAGCTAACACAATTCACACCTATTTCATCCTTCAATATATTTCGAAAATTGCAAGCATAACCATTCAAACATTTGGAAATAATTATAGCTTACAAATTAGTGTTAATGTATTGGGATAATTAAGTATTACATAAACATCACAATAATTGCTACATACTCTTTATACCAGAGATGACCACATTTTTGAGGTTTTGTTTTGGTGTTTTTATAAGTTTCTTCTTCAAAGACATGCGTATTTTACAAAGCTACCAAACTTCCCTAAATTCTACACTCATGTTCAATGAACATACGCATAGGTACGCTATGCAAATATATTATTCATACATGGTATTATAACATAAAACAATTTATTCACATTATATTTAACTTACTGCATTTAGGAGACCTAATTATAATTTAATTTCTATTATTAGGCAACAATGCAGCTGTGACAACATGCTATAGCTTGCTACATATCAGTCATTTTCCTGGAAATGATGCAAGAAAACGCATTGAAGCATTCTATTGGCTGACAAATATAAAACATCAGCTCGAAAATTGCATTTCTTTATTATAAAGTAATCTATTACGAAATTAAAATGTAAGAAATTTAAGTATTGCGTATTTAAATGATTATTTTCATGTCTAATTTTTCCTTTTCCTTAAATAATGAATATTGATGCGTTACTACCATTTATGAATATTTTAAACATATGACATATTTCTTTTTCCTTAAATAGTGAATATTGATGCATTACCAGTATGAATATTTTAAACATATGACAGATATATAAACATATGACTTTATAAAAATTTAGAATTTTAACAACCAAAGGACGATACCTGCACTTGACATAAAATAATAAATATATTAGCAGGTGTTGTGCCGAATTTTAGTTTTGGCCTTATTAGCCTTATGAAAAACCAAAGCTGGGTGCATTTGCTATTACCTCTGGACACAGAACTTGAGCACTGAAATGGAAATTAAACTTATAACAAAGTTTAGTCGTAATTTCAATCGAGACTCTATAAGAAGAAGTTCAAGGCCATTATCCTTCTCATCTTCTACACCCAGCCCGCTCAACAGTAATTTCGAGCTGAAGGGTTGTAAGTTCTTTAACTCAGACACTGCATGCACAAATAGCAATGCTTCGTACAGGATTCGAATGTGAGTCAATCGGTGTTAGAGCTGCCTCAATTAACGTGGAGCAGGGCAGGGATGTACACATAAATAGTTACTATAATTACTTTATAAAGAGGTTGATAAATTTAACGAGATAAAAATGTTTTGTGAATATATAGAATGATAAAAAGAGTTATAAAGAAATAGACTATGCCGTTCCTTATATCGCGTTAGTAAAAGAAGATATATTTAAGTAAATTGTATAACGGGTGAGATTAGAGGCAAATGCAAGATTATTCTGATTTAAATATGTAAATAAACCACTACAGAGAATACATATTTGAGTTATATACAAATTTTGAATAATATGCATGCAAATACACACACATATACATATATATGAGATAAAATATATAAATTTTATGTTATATTATATTATATTATATTATACATATATATATATATATATATATATATATAGAAAGAGAGATAATATAAACTCTATATGTTTTATCTCTTATGTAACAGCAATCAGCACGCGTTTTAAATTGAATTGAATGTATTTTATTTTTATATACATTTCTATGGAGAGAAATGTCAAATTTCCTCCATAAAAAATATGTGGGAAATTTCCCAATTATGTGTTATTATCTGTATTTCTACAATATTTGTAGAAATAACTACTCCTTAATTAATGTTCTATTTGCCCTTAATTATAATTTTTTGGCAGCAATAAATTAGATTTTTAACAACATGTTTGTACATATAACACCCACTGAAGTCTGACAATAATATCCAGATTCAGGTGAAAAAATATGTAACAGACTGTATAGTAAAATTTATCGATAACAAGCATTTCTTCTGATCTATAAAAAATGTTTTCTGCCGATGGCAATCCCCATGTTAGTCAACATACGCTGTGTCAAAACCACAACAGAAAGTCTCTTTTCCCCTTTTACTAAACAGCTAAAATATTGTGTTCCCGTAGAAACAAATGGATAGATTGTATTACACCTCGCAATCAACCTTCTTCATATCGAATTACACACATGGCTGAGCAAACCTTCTTGCGGTAAGCTCCTTGCTTTTCCAATTTCCACGGCTGGGAAAACCCGAGTCCTTCCACTTGGGTTTTATTACAGATCCTGCCCAATATCCCATTTTCTAGATCCTCCGGTTTTTCGCTTGAGCTCTGATCTTTTAACCATCAATCACTGAAGATCCCTACCTTCCAGCTGGCCTATTGTGCATATTTGCAACCCAGTCACTCGACCTCCAATCGAAAGAGGAATGTAGGTAAAGCTTGAGGAAAGCATTTCTTTAGAAAATATCATCAAAACAAATTTATGTAATCACTTCGTGTAACTCATCATCAGAGATGGATTTAGTTACTTCTTGTTGTATGTGGCAGTTACGTCTTTTTATGTAGAGATAAATGACTGTATTTTATTGTGCTAAATTTAAACATGTGAAGAATAGTCTGCGCATTATTTCTTATGTTACCGCTTCTATTTGCACTTTTACAGCTGTATTACAATTGCCAAAAGAGCATAAATTTGTCATTTGGTTCGACGATATTCTAGTCCTCCGACATATGTTATTAAACCTTCTTTCTAATTAACTCGAAAACGAACTTTAAAATAAAAGTTACTAATTATTAGTTTGTTGTTAAATTTGTTTAGTTTTTTTTCTTTTTCTCAGTTAGAGATGTGCGTAGAAATATGAAGCAGTTAAGTTGTACATTAAAACGTAAATTTCATGTTATAAAATTAGGAACATAAAAAGAATAATTAGACGAAAGTGTTACGTTTTAGAGTAAAATGCAAATCTCATTTTATAAAATCAAACTCATAAAATTAATAATAGGTCAAAACTACTAGATTATTGAGTCACTAAGACAGAAACTGATAAGCTTCTAAACTAGGACTGTTTTCCATGAAAATTAATAATGAGTTCCGTAAGCTTTAGCTTTTTTCATAAAGTATTCGCTTTGGTTTTTGAAATATTCGAGTTTTATTAAGTAATTTTATTACTTATTATTATTATTATTATTATTTAAATTAACTAAGTTATTTTTCTGTTTTCAATAGACCTTCGATCTTGAGCACCGTCTAACCACATTTCACCGTGCTCCACATTTACGAATATCCATACATTATAGGACTAAAATTTGGGTTGCTGTAAGGTAATTTTATGGCGTCTATATTATATTCTTTTAAAAACTTAGCAACATTTTTAGGTCTATGGCAGGAAGGAAATCGTTACAAAACAGAAATAGCTGATAAAAAAACATCATTCCTTGACAGTCGAAAGAGAAAAATTAGATTTTAGCCAATTCCAAACGTGTTTCGCTTCCTTTTGATGTATGCTTGGAGGTTTTAATTGCATGTAGTTTACTGCGTCTAATCATCTCCTTATAGCCTTTGACTCCATTTTCAATTCACACAGTTTCTAAGCTTAAATTAAATTTTTATCTAATGTTAATCGGTTACATTTTTAAATTACTTTTAGAATACTGTCTTCGAAACTTTTAGTTAAGGTTTATCTTTTAAATTTCTCATTCATTTCGATAGGACCGAAACATTAATAGTTCAATACTAAGTGCTGCATCGGCTATATTTCTAAATGATTGTTTCTGCAAATAAATTAGAATTAAATTTATTGTACTGCATTAAATCTCCTTCGTATTACCATGTTGTTCACTTACTTCTGTAACTTATCTTGTGGAACACGAGGAATTTTTCACTTATTTTCTTAAATAATAAATAAAAACATATCATGAAGATATTTAAGAATTATGTTCGGTATGCGATATTAACATTCATTAAGGGAAGAATGGCATCAGTAGCTAAATAGTAAGTTTAAATAAAATATTTTAGACTTTCGGTGCAATAATTAGTTACTTTGCTGTGAATAAAAAGAAATGAAAAATACACTTTAGAGGAGAAAGTGGAATTATGTTACGTCAGGCTTTTATCTACTAGGAACAAGTTGACGGATAGCAGCTTTACTTAAAATTAGGGGAGAGTGAAAGAAAAAAAGCAAAAAGAAAAAAAAAGAAAAAAAAAAGAAAAGAAACCAACGCATCTGCAACATATTCCGTCAAAACTTCTTATAAATCATTGTTCTTACACTCCATTTATAAAATACAGGTTTCACAGCAACTGGAGTCATCGTTATGACTCGAGATATAAATTTCAGTTTGGGCGCTAACTCGAAGTGGCTTAACAGAAACCTAATGGGGGATGCATGGAACAGAAAAAAAAGAGCAAAAATATCAAAGCTTACTGATTTTATTTATTACCCCGCTGCCATTAAATTTAGACTGGAAAACTTGTGAAAGGAATAACTGAGGAGCTTGTTTCTAAAAGGCAGCTTTATGTTTCATGTTTTTATTTACTGTCTGTTTTGCTTTTATTTAGAAAAAGGCTATGAAAATAGCACTTTGTCTCGTACTTTCCGCAAATGCAGTCACTGCACTGTGGCAACTTAGTAAAGTTAGTATACGAAATTTGCGTTTTATTATTTCTTTCTAACAGTTCCGTTTGTACATATTTATTTGCTTTTCCACAGGGATGCAAGGTGCCTCTTGTACACATTTAAATTATATATGTATATACAAAATCAGCAAATTGGAATATCAGAGTGGGATTCATACTTAAAAAAGACTCATCACAGAGGTGTGTGTAGGAGGAAAGGAATTAAATGCATTTTTATTTCACATTTTGCAGAAAGATGATGCTGTGTCATCAATATCGCAAAAACATGCAAATATAGGAGTTCTTTGAAATATGATGTGTAACTGTGAGCTCAGGATGAACTGCTACACTGTTAGCCCAAAGGGGCTTTGTTCCTGAAGAACTATTTTCTGTTTGAGATTTTGCCTTGAAAAACTTTAAAAGGCTGTATCACTTTTCAAATCGTTGCCACCAAGTACTATCGCCCTGTATTATATTTGAAGAAATTAAATAATAAAGAATCTGCATAAATGTATGTATATTTCTCGCATTGTGATAAAACAAAAGGACCTAGAGCCATCCAATTTTGAATGACGTAAACCTACTGCAAATATGGGCATCTGAAAGCCCAAATTTCAAATTTGGAATTTATTTTATTATCGATTTCATATTTTGTAAAACTTTAACTAATTTTTGATTAACAAACTCAACGATTTAAAAGCGAGTAATGGCAACACTCTACGGGGAAAAAATAAACCTTTTTATCTCCAGCGCGCGGAACTGTGTATCGGAAATTCTAAAGAAATGCTCAGTTTAAAATTATTTTGCGACATTGCTGTTGAGCTGAATTTTATGGTTTAATTGAAAAAAACATGATATTTAATAAATAAAGGTAACACACAAAATGTTAAAAAAACGTCCCTTTGGACGTAATTTAAAATCTGAAACCTTTCAGATTTTATTTTATTAGTCCAAAGGGGCTTTAGCCCTGAAGGACTATTGTTTTCGTTTGCGGTTTTGCGTTGAATCACTGTAAACGTCCGTTTCACTTTTCAAACTTTTGCCACAAAATTTTAGAGTCCTACATTATATTTGAAGAAATTAAATAATAAAAAAAATCTGCATAAATGCATGTATATTTCTCGCATTGTGATAAAATAACGGTACCTAGAGCCATCGAATTTTGAATGAAGTCATCCTCCTACGAATTTGGGCATGTGGAAGACCAAACTTGAAATTTGGAATTTGTTTTATTATCGATTACTTATTTTGTAAACCTTTAGCGAATTTTTGATTAACAAACTCAATGATTTAAAAGCAAGCGATGGCAACACTCTACCGGGGGGGGACCTTTTTATATCCAGCGCGCGGAACCGTGTATCGAAAACTCTAAGGATATGCTCATTTTAAAATTATTTGGCGACATTGCTTTTTTATGGTTGAAGAGAAAAGTACATGATATTTAATAAATAAAGTTAACACACAAAACTTTAGAAAAGCGCCCCTTTGTACTTAATTTAAAATTTGAAACCTTTCAGATTTTTTTACACTTTTTTTAAATATATTTATTAATATAAATTTTTCACAATTTTATTTTTTTTATATTAATAGCGTTGTTATATACTCGCAAATGCAAACGTATAAGCGCCGTGGGATCTAACTTTATTATTCGACTTTTATGGTAATACTGACAGCGCCATCTGTCAGAGAAAATAAATTTGAACTAACATTTATTCTATGCCGAGACAAATCCGCTAAATTTTCAGATGCAAAACAGCTCTATAGTAAGCTAATTTACTGGTTTTATACGAGTTTTTAAAATATTTTCAAACTTATAGTATGCTGCATACATGTGTAACATATTTGACTTGCGAGTGCTTATCAGAATATATTGTTTCAATTTTTGTATTCACATTTTGCTTATTTATTTACTTATTCATTTTTAGTGTCTATTAAATTGTATTTTTAATTTTTTGATAAGTATGACTTTAATTATGCTTAAAATTTCACAAATGTATTTCTAATTTTAATTTTAACTTCATGCATATTATCCTTCAAGCAGAAAAGTAACATTTCAATTCCCCGGGAATGTACAGAATAATAATTGTTATCTACTTTATTTGTCGCTCATAATCCAGAGAAAATCTAATCAACAGTACTTTACTGTCATTTTTCTTCAAAAATTTAGAACTCTACGGTTTTTATTATTGCGAATGTTTTCGCTAAAATACTTTTGTTCGCAGTTCTTATAGCTCTGATCTGAAATCTTATTTAATGTTACATATTGTTTCCATTTCATCAAAAAATAAAAAATAAAATGTGAAATAAAGCGTTTTATTATGTGTCCGAACTTTCGTATAATATGTTCCTTTGCAGAAAGAAATCTTAACAATGGATACAAAGAAAAGTGCTATTTTTCCAGTGTGATTTATTTTCGTCCCTACTGGGAATCAAAATACAAAGTTGAATATAAAAGCCAAAGAAGGGGAGAAAGAACATTTCCCATTTTTTATAGATTACGACTAAAATGTTCCACAAGACGAAAGTTGAATCTACACGTGAAACTATTTTTTGTGACGTTGTAAAATCATCCGAAAACCAAAGAATATCGCAGTCCGGTTTTAATGCGACGAAATCTGTAAACAATATTTCATTTTGACGCCAAATTCCTTACTTTAGTACTTCGATTCTTTTCAAGAAATTTCTTTTGTTCCCTTTTCAGATGGAATCCGATTTATATTTCGAATTTTTCGGTAGCATAACCTCAAATGAAAACAATTTATAAAATAGATGTTATTCGACTTTTCATGATAAAGCCAACGTCTAAAATTTAGTATAAGAAACTTTACCTGAAAGTGATTTTTGAGAAACCCATTACGTGAGTTTCTTCTTGTAGAAGTATAAGAGAATTGTTTGTTTACTTTCAGATTCCCTTAATTGTTGTTATTATATTAACAGTAATATTACGTTAATTGGCTTTACTAACAATCTTATCTTCAATGTTACTTACACAAGTCCTACATGAAACAGCGTTAGTAGTTATCCTATGTTGAATGATATTAATATCAGTCTCAGGTTATAAGGCATTAACAAGATGAATGTAGATTATATTATTATATTAACAAAGGGCTGTTATATGTCTAAGTGTTAACTACCTTAAACTACCTGGATGTCTGTATGTTAAATGGCATAATTACTCCCCGCTAAATAACACAGCTGTAACGAAAAATTGCTTTATATTCAAATTAAGTTCCGTTTTGGATGGAAACAAGCAAACGAAATTCCATTTTGTTTTTGCTGATCAGATCGGAGTACTATAATTTAGCAGAACACTGTGCATCATAATTTGAAATCAATAAATATTTCTAGGCTACTACATCTACATTTTAGAACTCAGAAACGATTTAGTATTTTGTAGAGTATCACTCTTTTAGTAAGCACACACTAATTCGAGATTCCGAAAGACTTAATTATCATTATGCCTAGACAAACAACAAAAGCGTAAGAAGTGTGTAAAAGACTCTTTTATAAAGAACTCAAATAACTTAACAGAAAGCATATCTTGAGCTTGCAAAAACCAGCCAGCATTTATGGCGTAACTCAGAAATAAGGAATTCAAATTAAACCAAGTCAAATCTTATAATAAGCTCAAATACTGCACAAAAGTTATTTACGCGCAATTTCGCTCAAGCCTACACCGGCGAGACAAACGCTATAGGCAAGAATAAAACAACGCCGAAAACAGGCTGATATCATAGAATTTTGACTAGCACGTGGTCTTCAACAGGCGGAACACGCTATGTCTAAGCAAATTAAAACATACCTTTAAACATTATCTCTTTTTACCACATCTGAATACGAGCGAACTAAAATTGTCATTCTGGCAGTAAACCGGAAGAGGAGAAATGATAGTATAGATTTTGAACATAAAATAACTGATTTCATAAAATAAATAAACACCTTACAATTTAGTAAAAGATTTTAATCAGAATATAATTCTGCGTAAACAATACTTTGATTTAATGTTTGGTAGACTTCTTAGTTTTAATACGGAATTTAGATAGATTTTTAACTTCCTATAAAGTTAAGATCTATAGAACTGAAGATAAACAGCACTAATAAGTGGTCTACGTTTCGTATACTTGAGTTATATTTTCACATTATGATCAAACCTTCTTCCTGAACTAAATAACTAATGTTTCACTCTTTATTGTTACGATGAGATTACAGTCAGGATATCAATGCTCTCACCTGAGGCATCAAAATAAAAAATTCAAATTTTACTTCATTGTTTTTTTTACAGCTGTATAAACTAACTTGAACTGAATATATTATTTTTAATCCATTTTCATCCAGTGGCTCAGTGAATAAGACCACTGAAGTCAGAAATCCCCAAAAACGTAGCTGGCTGCTTGGAGTTTTCATGGTTTTCCCAATGTGCAGTATATAATAGACATTTGTCCTTTGAAAATCCTCCAAAAATGCTTACCTCCCCTTAGACACATAACCGTAGCGTGCTTCAGCTTAATCACTTAACCAATCACCTTCTTTTGTGACAATAAGCCGAAGGGACTAATCACACTAAGTGGATTCTAGAGAGCGAATTCTAGATTTCTGTAAGAGCTGATACTCATGAAATAGCATGGTTCGTTAAAATGTAAAATCATAGGAAATCTAACTAAATTAACATTGTTCGTATCATGACAAAAAATACGCCACTAGTTCATAAAGCACTGTAGAGACATTAGGTTATTTCGAAGCAGGAGATGGGATAAATGATCAATGCCCTCGCCGAGACTCGAACCACGGACCTCTCGAATATGCGCCGAGTGTGCTGACCACTACACCACGAAGGTATGCTAAGTAGGCGGGAGAAATGCCTTATAGCATTATGCTCTAAACTCGTGAAATTTTAGATCCAAGGAAATTAAAATTTTATAGCCATATACATGGCGGGACATTTCAAAGTACAAAAGTTTGCAGGAAAAATAAGAAAACAAATTTCTTTGCAGAGATCAAACAAAAAAAAAAAGTTAAAATAGTTTATGAATTCGTGATTTTTTGCTGAAACAAATATAAAACACTCAAAAGAAAATTCATTCCACCCTTCTGAGATTATTTAATATTTTATTGAATGTATTCACCTTAAACAGAGCGTTAGCGAATATTAGCATAAAGAGATCATACACTGCAGATGTCGGAGTATTGAAAATGGAATCAATGCTGAGAAAATCTTAAAATGCAGCAAAAGTGTAGCAAAAAACGACTTGATCACATGTCACGGAACATGAAACTCTGAATTCTAAAACAGAATTTCTGCATTCTTTACATTTTCTTTGCATCAAGGATTCAAGAACTTAATGTAGCGATACACTAAGGCTTAATATATAATTAAATATTGTTCGTTTTTGAAATCCGAGGAAAACAGCAACATATTAACTTTTAAAACAATCACGTTCCTCTTTAAATCTACGTTCTTTTTGAGTAAAAATAAATTGTATTTAAAAGTCAGCGCCAATATTTCCAAAGACAACAGACTGTCTAACATACGTTTTGCTTCTTAAATTTATTTTTTAAGATTCTATTTTAGTATATAAATACTTTGACTTTTAAATTTCTATTATAAGATTCATGTACCTTAAAAATAAAGTAACTGTCTTACTAGCTGTAACGTTTAAGAGCCTTTTTATTTTGCGTTTTGACTTTTCTTAGTCGTTTTCGCCTGAAGCTTCCTTAAAATCTGTCTATTTCATTTTCTAAATTTCATTATTATTAATGAATCGATTGATTACAGCTGCCCTATAGGTAAAACTTTAACATTCGTTAAAATAAACCATTCATGAAATTAGCAAAACAACAGCTTGTGGTTAGCGTATATATTAGTTAAGTCTCTATCTATTTCTAGAGCAAACATGCGCAAGACCGTCTTGAACAAGACAAAGAAATCTGCAACATAAATCATCTCCAGTATTGCAGTTGAAATGCTGAAGATTTTTGTGCTCCTGATGAAGTGGAACCTGTACCCTCTTACCCTCGAAATCGATAGCGTCTTGACTAAAATCTATGTCAAGCACAAGTTTGCTGTTTTGCTAATTTTATGCTTTACTTTGCAGTGTTTCTCTTCTGTCTTGATAAATCATTTACTTACGGTATAAGATATTTCTCCCACTTTCCTAGCGTACCTTCGTGGTGTAGTGGTTCTGCACGCTGGGCCGGTATTCCAGAGGTCCGTGGTTCGATTCCCGGCGAAGCCGACTGCTAATTTTTCATCTTACCTGCTTCCAAAAAACTCCTAATGTCTCTACAATGGCGACAACAAATAGTTTCATACATTTATCAAAGAAGGTTTCATAACATTATCACAGAGCTTCCAGAGATTCATAAGCAGACAAATGAAGGTCAGAGGTCAGTATAAACTCTCAAAAGGGTGCTTGACCTAATACTTCCTTTCTGTATATGTCAATTTTGAAAATTTTGAGCAGATTGTAGTATTTCCCATTTACATTCAAGATCATCCCATGGCGTAAATCATAGCGTAAAGAATACTTGTACTTTATTTGTGAATATTAGAGAACTTCATTGTTGTCCGTTCGTTGTATCTTAAATGTGCGCTTGCACAAAATAATAAAAAAGCATTTTGTAAAATAACTCCGTAGAGCATAACATTAAAGATCTTCTGACAAACAACTTCTGGTTTGGGGTTAATTCTTCTTCTCATCGTCTAATACCTCTGTCTTTCTGCTGATTTAATGTGATCTGCAGCAAACTGAATGAAGTTGCATTTTTTTCTTTAGACAAATAATAGTCAGTTAAAGGCTTACAAAGGAGCTGACATCATAATCTTCTGATGATGCTGTGGCTAACATTTAATCCCTTAAGTGTTTTCCTCTTGTGTAAGGAACAATTTCTGTCCAGGGAGTTGATCAGCCTCCTTATTACTGTTAAGCAATGCCTCTGAGACATCATGCAGAGTGTTTCAATTGCAGAATTTCAAAATCTTCTAAAATGTTTTCGAAATAGAAGTGTTTGTACACGTAATAATTACTGAGGAGCTACCGCCCTAAAATTAAGTGTTTATTTCTGTAATTAGTTTCAGCCTTCAGTAATTCAGACACGCATTTTAGTTTCCATTATTAACATCACGCTTAATTGTATTTCATGCTCTTATTATTTTTTAATTAAAGAGGAATGTATTTTTTGCTTTACTTCTGGAGGGCAGGGTGGATGACTTAAGTAATTAAATCTCTTTGAATACATATAAAAAGAAACTTGAATTTTAGTCCAATGTTATATGCGTGCATAAATATTTAACATAAAGAACTTTTCATTTTTCTGTACGTGAAATTACAATCAAACTATTAGGCTCCAATATCCAAAATTCAAAAGTAGTTTCAAGGACAGCTGGAGTTTGGAAATAATACTGAAAATTAAATAGACAAAGTTACTCTTACTTTGAATTTCAATTCTAAACGAAGCGTATTAAAATATGCGCTTATAATTTACCTGTACATTTTTACTGTGTAGTTAATACGTTTTCATGAGTTAAGCCTCATATCATAATTAAATTACCAATTTATGTTCTGAGTATCCACAAATTTTACTACAGTAGCTTATTTAATATCCCCATGTATCAGATAGTAATGAGGTTAATGATCTCAATACGCATAAGCAAATACACTTAAACGGCATAAGCAAATACAGAATGCATCTTTTACAAGATACAGGAAGCACACCACAAACGACGGGCACTGGAATTTCAGCACCAGTCTAAAAAAATATTGTCTGCCAAAAAGGGAATTAGCTAAATCTTTTAACCTCAGGAAACTTTTATCTTCTATTTTCAGGATACTGACAAGTCAGAGCTTGTGTAGACTAACATTATCTTAATGAAAGATGAAGTTGTCTTCCATTCACCCTGAACACTTTGAACAGAGAAGGGTGCCAGACAGATGACCACTGAAATCAGTGCAATTATCCTCTACCTGCAGACAGAAAGCAAAAACAAAAATTCTTATACAGCCCATTACACAATACTCCATCTAAATGAGTGTCCTAGAGAATGTTTGAATGATGATACTGGGATCCGCTTCCCGCTAGAACTTGGACCGTCTTTAATCACTCTGCTGGTGACATCGACGTCTCTCGAAGCCCTGAGTATAAGAGTTTACTGCGTGAATGGAAAGCTATTAAGCTTTTAACATTAAGTCACTAATTCTGATTTTATAGGTAAAGTGTTAAGCTTTTAAAAGCTGTTTATAAATACTGTTAGATTTGCGTATTTTGTGTTATGAGTCTAAACATTCATGGTTCTTCCTTCACGATAATGACAGTAGACATTAGATAAATCAACCATGCACCATAAAATCTTTTGTTGATATACTTCAAGGCTTCTTTAAATACGTTTGCTTTCAGAATTTTAAGACGACCAGAATATATTTAATCTCTGATTCATTGTTCCATCTACTTTATTATTAAACGTTTTCTTCTTTCGAAGAGCTAAAGATGACATCAAAAATATAATTTACAGATAGTAAAAAGGAGTCGAAACTTTGCTTTTCCCCTTTCGAAGAACATGCGATAAGAAAAACAGCATTATTACTAGCACCTTTCATTAATTTCAATACGTAAAAATAAGTGTTTAAATCAGATAAAACTCAATTTAAAATTCCGGCTGACTTTACAGAAAAAACTCGTATCAAGAACACTAGAGCGGATCAAGAACACCGTATCAAGAAACACTAGAGCGGAGTCTCTCTCTCGTTCGAAGAGCATAGACTCTGTGCTAGTCTCTATCGAAGATACATGTAACATCTTTAAAATCAGCCTCGAGGTAAGGCAGAATTTGGCCCAATCTTAAATTTGTAATCGACGTGCCTCTCTTTCGCATTTTGCAAATCTCAGTATTTTGTAAAACGCTTAGGTTTTTTTAACGAGCCAATTTTAATTTGTTTTATTTGTTTTAGAGGTTTTTATAAAAAAAAATGTTTAGCATTTTCAGTAGGTTTTTTTAACGAACCAATTGTGTTTTTGTTTCATAGGTTCTAATACAATTTTTAGTATTTTCAGTAGGTTATTTTAATGTACCAATTTTGATTTTGTTGTATTAGGTTTTTAAAATTTTGTAGTATTACCAGTAGGTTATTTCGCGTAAAATTTAACTGCTTTCGTTTCATGTAATTGTTATAACTTGGTGTTACATGTCAACTTAGGAATTCAAATGTACTTTAAGGCTTTAGCTAATTTTTAACTTTCCTTTTCTTTTCAATCTATCTCTCTATCTCTATCTCTATCTCTCTCTCTCTCTCTCTCTCTCTGTATATATATATATATATATATATATATATGTGTGTGTGTGTGTGTGTGTGTGTGTGTGTGTGTGTGTATTATATGTAATGTAGATTAGATATAATGTTACAGGGATGTTAATTGCGTAGATACTGAGACGTTGATCCAGCAATGAAAAGCAAACTTGGCAGCAGAGGCACTTTAAATATTTCTTTCTAATTCAGTTGATGTTTGCGGCCACAAATACTTCACACATTACGATACTGTCACCCTCCTCGTAGGTAAACATTTTTACAGACCGGTCCCAACACTTGCCACCCCCGCGATCAAAGTTTAACAGGATAGGGCATTTTGAACACATTTTTAAATACGTCGTTCTGCTGTTGGACACTTTGAACATTATCACATTCTTTGTAGAGACATTAGGTATTTTTGGAAGCAGGCAAGATGAAAAATTAGAAACGCATTCGCCGGGAATCGAACCACGGACCTTTGGAATACCGGTCCAGCGTGCAGAACCACTACACCACGAAGGCACGCTAGGAAAGCGGGTGAAATAGCTTTCCCCAAGAACTATAATTTTTTGCTTCTATAGAGCAGCTTTAAATTCTACAAGGAACACATTTTGGTCGTATGAAGAATCAAGTATATTTTCGTTTAGAAGGTCGTCCTAAGATTTCAGTAAGTTTGTGTTTTTTTTCCAATACTTGTTTATAATTGGTTTCGACGTTTTAGCTGATAAAGGCTCAGATTTCATTTTATCATTTAAAGAATCTTTATGAAAAGCTTTTCGTTTCTGGGTATTAAAAGTTTCGTTTAGCATAATCGGAGATCACCCAATTTTTGAGTGTTGTTTAAATGACATTTTGTTTAAATGTTGTTTAAATGAGATTCGAGTTTTCGGTTTTATAACAACTTTAATGCTTAGATGAAAATTAAATAGATTCGTTTGATCTCAAATAAACCAGGAGAACGAAACACGTTTTCGAAACATATTAATCGACTTTTTTGGAACTTTAATTCATTTTCCCCTGATGAATTCTGAATTGGAGTTGGAGTTTCAGTAAAAGGAGATTAATTTATATTTTATATTTTTTTATCTTGTATAGTTTTCCCTTTTGAATTTTCATTTTTATTATTAGAGTTTGTACTACTATGAATTTTTATTTTAATTTTGATTTGTTTGGATATTGTGTTAAACCTTATACACGATTGCAATTATTAAAATTATTGAGAAATTGCCTTGCTTTAACTCCAGTTTACTTTTAACTTTAGATTCTTTAAGTCTATTTTACTTCAATTCTGCAGCTATAGAGCAGAACGGGTTTAAAAATTTGCTTTTAATTTTTATTCTCTTACTTTGTTTTTTTATGTATATATATATATATATATATATATATATACAGACAGATAGATTTTTTTTTATCTTCCGAATTTACTTAAGGTGTGATTACTTAAAAGCAGCGATTTTAAAAGCAATAAATGCATTTCCTCATAATTTAAATAATTGTTAAATTTTTAACAACTTATCTAAATCATATAACTTAAAATACATGCTGCGTGATTGTAATTATAAAATGATGTTTCTAATGCCAAATATTACGCACGTGATGCAGAATCGTTTGGGCTTTTATGTACCTTGAATGGATAAAATTATTACTTTTTTCATTTAGTAATGAGATCTTTGAAGAATTTAGGTTTAAATATGCAGCATATAAGTAAACAATAACGTGATATCTATAATCGCTCCATAACTTGTTAAAAAAACATATGCACAAGTTGTCTAAAATACTTAGACCTTGCTAAGAAGATATGTTTATAATGAACAAACAGCATTCAAGACCAGCAGAAGTGTGAGAAATATTTTCATCTTTTATGATGCCTTTCAGAAGGTTCTAAATTCTAGAAGGTCGAAATAATAGTTTTCCTAAGTGAATGTTAGACTGCTCAGTGTTGCGCCAAAATAATACTGAAATGCTAGTTCTCTGTTATTTAAGCTGATGGAAAGAGAAATGCTCGCATTTAATAGCGTTCGAATGCTTCCAAATTCGAGTCATTGAGGTGACTCTTCTATCAAAACCAGAGACCAAAATATAGAAAAATCGAATCAAGAACTATGTAAGATTTATGTACACTTGACCCGTTATCCTTCAATTTACTTCTTCTCAATAGCAGCCAAAGACTAGAATTTCATCTTTCTCGCAAGAAATTCCCCGCGAATGAAAGTCGTTCATCGAAGAAGTCATCACCATGAAAGAAAAAGCATTTGAGGAGATCTTTCGAACTGATTTAAAGTCCGGACGTATCTCGGATAGTAAGCTGTTAAGATAAATGACTGATCACTCAATTTTGCCTCAAACGCAGAATTTCTTGAGTAGTTCTCTCAATGGTAAAGATCACGAGATTTCTCGAATTAGCTTCCGTAATTCAGATCTTACAGTTTTTCTTAGATGTGACAATGATGTTTGTGAAAGGTACTTGGAAAACAATGATCTCAATGGCAACGGAAGGACTTTTGTGGCCCTGACTAAATTTGAAATGGAGGATAGTTTTCCTGAGAAAAGGGGATATTATCAGAAAGGTAATTTTATCGCATTTCTTAGATAGGATTTTGGAGCTTAAGATACTTCTTAGGGAGGATATCTTAGGTTTCGGTTTTTGCTTCAGGTCAAAATGCAGTAAATAGTTAAGGTAATTAATCGTAATGACTGGGGAATTAATCTTGAAGAGATGATGTATGAAACTGTTTAAATGTAGTTTGAAGTTGATACATATAATACGAAGTTATTTAAACTTAACGCATTTGCTTTGAAATCTAAAGGCAATGAAATATTTCCTAACTGAATAGCTATATCAATCTTTAAATATAATGTGGCGTATAGAAGGAAACATTTAAGTGAAGAAGTTGATTTACATATTTTAATATTACTGTTATAATTATATTTATATTAGAACTAAAGATTTTTATAATCATAAAAAAATCTGAAAGTTTTTCAGATTTTAACGCTCCCTCAAAAACGTACGTTTGTTAAGGCTTTTTAAGCTTTCGCTGGGCTCGCAGTCACCAGTCAACTGTTACACTTACTCCTACTAACCCATTTTTTTTCCTTTTTAGCCTTATTATTAAGTATCATTTTCTTCGCACTTACCTCATATACAACATACAGCAAAATTAAATAAATTCATTGCAATATACGCTTAGAATTTCCGATGCAGCGTTAAGTGTTGGCATACACTTTTTTGTTTTTTTTCACAGTCTTTTCTCAGTTCATTATAGCAATTTTAAGTTTTTTAATGACTTTAAAAATACCGTTTTGTGTGTTTATTTATTAAATATCACGTTCTTAGACCTTACGCCAAGTAAAATCAGAAAATATTAAAAAACAGCATATCTTTAGAATTTCCGATAGACAATCTCGCGCGATAAAGATAAAAATGTTTCATTCCGTACAGTTTGTCACTGCTCGCTTTGAAATCAATTCAGAGATATTGTTAATCAAAAATTCGCTAAAATTTTACAGGCTATGAAAGAGGTAATGAAACAAATTTTAAATTCTAAATTCGGGCTCATGATTGATGGAGGACTACGTTACTGCTCTAGGTACTTTTGTTTTTTCACAATATGAGAAACATACGTACATTCATGCAGATATTCATTATTTAATTTCTTTAAATATAACATAGAAAGATAATATTTGATGGCAAGAATTTGAAAGGTGATACAACGTATTTAAGTGTTTTGACGCAAAATGCCGTTGCGAGACTCAAATCCCGTTTTTTGACATTCGGAACTAACGTTCTTTTTAGACTAACAATAAAATGTATTATAAAGTAAAAACGCTCCTTCTATCTAGTTAAAAATTATCCGCTTATAGTTGTAAGTATTCACGAAAGAGACTTAGCTTTGCAATGTATAATCCTTTATAAATGAAGTTTATAAAATATCACAGGTATGAGAACTACCATTAAAAAGGTCTTCATATGTTAAAAATTTTCAGATTGCTATAATACATTACCTTGCATTAATTTAATATCATTCTGTATATTAATATGTACATTTATCTTGAGAAAGTAAGTGAAGCAAAAACCTGAAAAACGTGGGATACATTATCAGGACTTGTGTTTCGCTTTATTTGCTTTGGAAACATAGTATGCCCTGAATAAGAACAGGGAGCTTACTCAAGTTATGTTCTAGATTTGTGTATAACATACGACACAAGCAGGAAGGGTATACGAAACCCTTTATTTTCAATACTTTACAGGCACTTCCGAACTTCGGAATACAGAGACCAACCACTTGTGGTCTGAACGTAAGAATATAAAACTACTAACTAAAACTCTAACTAAAAGCTAACTTTGAATTAGTATACAAATGTTTAGCACTAAGACTGGCCTTTATTTAAAAAGGGTACGTATGTAGTACGCCGAGCTGCTGAAACTACAATACGTTTGCAAATATCAAAAGGGCTAAACTCTGGCCTTAAAGGCAACCAACAACCGAGTGAAAACTCGTAAAACTGCAGTGGCAAGCGGCTTGCTTCCTAAAATTCCTTCTCTCTCCCGCTTAGTAAAAAGCCACAACTTAAGTACTTGGGTGTTAGCAAGACAATTTGCATAAACAAGTTAAAGCATTTAATTCTGGCCGGAAGTAGAAACTAAGAAGTGATAGTACAGTTTTAAAATAAAATAAACGTTAGTAAAACTTAGGATCTTTACAACATCATTAAATATTGACATCAAGTTTCATAAAGACGTACATGAAAAACAAAGACAACATCAAATTTTTTACACTATTTGGATCCACATTCCATAACGATACTGGCTTCTCTGTTAAAAAGCAAATAAAATAACGTGAAAATAATGTGACTGGGGTCATGACATATATATTGCTATAAAATTACGTGAGTAGTTCTTCTGCACATATGTGAGTGTATTGTTTCATATATCTGTCCATACAATTTTCATCATGTGATCAACACTATTACGACCAAAGATACAGCTTTTAATGATGCCGTAGCTCCTTTGGCCTTTAGTAGCTTCTTTAGCCTGTCTTTTTAACTTCATTTGGAGCTTAAACTTGGAATTTTATGGATTTTTTCCTTTTCTAAGTTGCAATATAGAAGAACCGTCAGTTTGAGTTACGATTCTCTCAACTACACTGAAATTTATGATCTCTTTGCATTCAATGAAAGCGCACTGAATTTTTACTGGTAGTTAACTTTTAGATCTCACTCTGTCATGCGTTTATTGAGAAATGAGAAATTTATAAATTATTTTCCATCTTCTCTTTGATCATCTTTCCTTTATGAAAAATGTTAAAAGTCTTTTTCGCCTTGTTTTTCATCGTTGTCATCATCATCATTTTCGCTGCACTTGTTCTTAATAATGTAAAACGTAGCTACGCCTAAATCATAAATAGCTCGGTAAGTAGTATTTAAGTGTAATAATATTTTCTAACATAACCAAATTAGGATACATATACCGGAGAGGATAATACAGCATGCTGTATTATCCTCACTCAAATATTTCGTAAAATTTGCATGAAACATATTACTATACTTAATTCCTTACTTTGATACTTATCAGAAAAATGGGAAAAGGCTGTTTTCCTAAGCACTTAAAATAAAGAGCAACTGAGTTATTTCCCAAGGAAGAATAAAATGTCTAATTCACCGCAGTGAATCTTACTGAAGTCTTAACGTTGTTTTCCCCAGTCGGTGAGTGGTGAGCTATTCGCATATATATCGAGCTCAACGTTGACTTCATAATGGAAAGAAACTACTTTCTTTTGATTTGCTTTTCTTCTCAATTGCTTGAAATGGGCCAGAGAAAAATGAGAAAGAAAAATGAGAGCAAGTTCGAGGGCAAAAGTATGCATCGTGATATAAGTGGTGTGCATCCTCAAGAGCAGTAGATTTTTAGCTGTATTTCGCTCTTAAAATCAGTTGACATTTTTATCTTTTTAATATTTGTCTTTTTTCAAAGTTGGTAGCCTAATTTAAGTAAAATATATTGTATGTTAATTACATATCTACTCCTATTTAGGTAGAAATGTGTGAAATAAAACAAGTTAGTAAAAGGTATACAAGTAAAAAAGTAAAAGATGTACATGAAAAATCAGAAGACGAAAAAGAAACAACCCACCAAACTTTTCAAATTTTTATGCGTTTTGTCATAATTTTATATTTTGTTAAATTAAAATCACATTTCAGCTACAGAATCCATTATTCAAGTATAATTAATTATAAATGAAATTTAAGAGGATTTCTGAAATTCTTATTTTTAATAAAATAGTTTGAAATTTTCGCTATATAACTTTATCACGTCCTTATAAAATACTTCACTGAAAATCATGATTATTTTATCACACGTTTTCCTAAACAGCATTTAATAAAATACCTCTTAATAACTCTCAATAATATGAGTAGAAAAAAGTGAATGAGACTTTTAAGTTTTGCTTAATTACCAGCTCTCGAGATAGCAGTATAATTTCCCCTCTGTGTAAAACGCTGCGCATAGCCTAAGAGTATATAATTGTATATTTATTTGATAAATTATAAGATCTTTAGAAATGTAGCAAAACTTTTTTCATAAAATTTATTAATTATAATAGACATTAGTATGATTTTATAAAACTGTTATTTTAAGGATCTTTTACATTTTTATTAAAGGAACATTATAAACGTTTTATATTATTTATAACATTTGTATTTTATACCTTAACGTAAGGAATCGCTGCTAAAAAGCACTGTTCTTTCTAAAATACATTTATATTTAATGCTTTTCAGTATTGCATTCTTTATGCTATCATAAATTATTACATATTTGTTTTTCTTCAGCCAAAAGTCACTGTTTAATTGCATTCTGTCTCTTCTAATTTTGTCTTTTATTTCTGCATTTTATTTTGCGTTGATTGTTTCTTACTATTGGGATTTGAATCCAACTAAAATTAAAATTATCATGGTTTTGAATTCCAGCAAAGTTTGGGTTTCCATAATCAAAACAGTGTATATTCTTTCTGTCCCCGTTTGTTTTTTCCTAACCGAAGCGGCATAGCTTTAATTCTGGTGCATTTAATAATTATGGCAAAGCACACTAGGGCTATCTGCCTAAGGGGAGGGATGCCTTCGTGGAGGACTTTCTAAGGGAAACTGGCTCGTATACACGTTACACATGGGGAAAACCACGAAAACGCTCAGGCAGCCAGCCCGTTCGCGGGATTCGAACCTCGGACAAACCACCAGTGTTCAGCGACTTTACCGCTCGACCGCTGCTGGGCCCAGCTTTAATTCTTTTAATCACTGAAGTTCAGGCGAATTTTCTCTCCTTCCATAACTGCTTAATTACTCATTACATATATCTTCGTTAAACTACTATTTATTTTTTTGACTATGATAACGGTTCCTTCAAAAGACTTTATGTTACCGTTAACTTAAAATGATAGAGATTAAGATTTTGTATTTTACTAGATAATTTAACAAAAATTACAGTTTTCAGTGAAAGAATAAGCATAATTCAAATAAAGTGTTTGCATAAAAATTTATATGTTTTTCCTTAATGATACATTTAAAAAATATAAGAGGTTCCGTTCGATGTAATTTTAAAAAGAAATTGCAGAATATTCCTGCTAGTTAAACTGTTAACTAAGCATGAAAGGATAGTTCTTGGAACTTCCTGGAAAATAAAATTAAGTTGAATTACGTTCAGTAAATAAAACGTTTTACTACTTAACAGTCTTAACACTTTCTGTTCACATTAAATTAGAAATAAAATTGTCAAATTAGTTATAAGTAAATTGAATAATAATTATTAACTTAACATCTAAACTATTTCAAAAAACATCTTTAATCTCTATATTATTTTTAGATATCATAAGCTTTCTTTCTAATCATAAAATATATTTGTCTATATATAAATCACAAGTAGCTCATGTAACTCCAATTAATTTTTTTTCCTCCTAATTTTTATAAGATTTCCAGTATTTACTCAGTGAAATAGAATTTGAAAACCTAATTAAACGTATTATAGTAACAGAACTTATGCCTGGAATGTGTCGTACTTAAACCCATCATCCTTAATGTGTTGGAAACGTTGTACTGTCTCTTTGTTTAGAAAATAACACAGAACTGAACAGTAAATGTTTAACAAAATGATAAAAATATATACAAAAGGGAAAATGCAAATTGCAGTTTAAAATCAAAATCTAGCTTTATTGTACCTTTTCCACTCAGTTGAAATTATATTTTTATTACGCACATTTTTTTCAACCGTATACAAAATTTGTGTACATAGTATATAGCTTTAATGTCGTATTTTTATTTCACATAAACCTGAAGTCTACCAATTTTGAATGCAAAAGTCTGCAAGAAGCCATCGAAAGCTGAAATAGGGGAAACTTTTTCCCAGCTGGATTTTGAAAATAGATCATTTCTCACAGTGGGGAAATGGGACTCCACATCACTGCACCATGTCTGGCATGAGTTATGCCGATTCATCTAAAGCGAGCCTTCGTTAGATGCAGAACCCATACCTCATCCAGTTTTCACACTTAAATGACTCCCTTTTTTCTCATTTCATCCCTAAAGGGCAAAAAGGAGAAGTCTAGAAGAGGGATTTAAACAATGGCGGGGTCTTATACTGCGTTACGACAGGTAAATCGAGCTCTATTTCTCTACATTTCATCTACCAATTTGGCAACATGGAAATTTCACGTAAATTATCAATTTATATTTCGTTCTATTTCTTAAATAGCATGCATTTTCAAGGTAAATACTTATTAAATACATAGTAATCTATTCTCTTGATGTCATTAATTATTTACGCTCTTGTCTGGCCATTTCGGATTAAAGAGGAGACGTTTAGGCATAAACGCTTTATACATAAACTGACATCAGTGTTATAAAGGAGCAAAGGAAAAACATATAATTCCCTTTTTATTAATGAATAAAACTAAAATATTGCACGGAATGTAGAAAGTCAAAAGTACTATAGCTCAAAGAAATGCAAATAAAAATATACTGTGTAGTGCAATGCTGCGTTACTTAACAGCTGCTAATTATTCGCATTATTAATGAGCACAAAAAAGCTAATAAACATAGACTTATTCCTTGAAAAGGCTCACTCTAAATTATACTCAAAACAAGGAGAAAGACATTAACTGAAAATGATTACCAGGCTTCTAATTTTAAATAATGATATGGCGATATTATGATAAGCAGAAAAATCAAAAATTTGAAATGATACCTCATCCATACGTTCATTTGTTTCTGTAAATATGTTTACCTAAGAATTTAAATTAATCCAACAATTTCAAAAACTAAATTTTAAATCTTTTAAATATTGAGAAAAACCAATGTTGGACTCTAGAGAGATTTGTTGATTAAATTAATGATAGCATAATACCCGACAATGCTATTTGTATAGTAGAAAAGATGCCTTTACTGAAAAACGTCTAAGCAAAAGTGGCTTGTGCTTACATTTGGCTTTACATTTATGGGAATTCACGAAAACCTCACTGCAGCCATCTTTTAATAGTCAGGGAATTAAGCCTAAACTGAACTGTCACCGTTGCGAGGTTTATATCTGTTGATTCATCTTTGAAACTTAGTCCGATGACTGGCTATAGTGAAATTAATTACGACTTCAAAAGATTCCCAGGTATTTTGATTTCCTGCATTATTTTTCTATGAACCACTGCTAATAGCCAGAGAATTTAACTTCTTGTGTAGGAAGTAATTTGATTACCTAATTTAATATTTATTAAAAGCATCTCATTATTTCTTATGTTGAATCTTTTCTGAGCTTCTACTGTTTTATCTACTCCACTAGAAAAGGCAAGATAACTGGATTTAAATAACGAGAATCTATGTTTAGTGGAAGAGCTTTGGGAATTTAGGGTCAGACCGCAGTGATTCTAATTTATCCTGTTGGAATTCTGCCCTGATTGTTGGTGAATTAGCTTTTATTTGTTGCACATAAGAAGGCTTGTTAGCCTAGGAGCCAGGTTTTCTAATAGTTGATTTTTAACTAAGTTAAGCTATTATTGTAATCTTTGATCTCAACCATCGGAAGTTAAGTTTAGTTAATCTTATTAATTGTAACTTATAAAAAGCAACATAAACTAATAACAACAGATGTATAATTGCTATATCATTGTTAGTAAGCTAAACTATGATATAGCAATTATACATCTGTTGTTATTAGTTTATGTTGCTTGATTTTAAGTTAAGATGGGATGAACAGGATCTAGTTTTCTAGTTAGGTTAATATCAGTGTTTATATTAAGCGTAAGTAGAGCGCATCCTTGTAAAAGCCTAAGCAGCATTACCATTGGGCTCCATTCAGTTTCAGCTATTGTTATATATAACTTGTACTAAAATATCTGTTACATTAGCACGATTATGAGCATGGTTTTGAAACTTGTATGCATATTTAGTGTACTTAATCACATCTTAGATTGGATGTCTAACATAATAACTAGCCGAGAAATGTGTAATAGAAATGAGACAGAGAAAACACATGCCAAAATTTTATGGGTAAGCATAATCCGCAAAATCAGTACTGGAGCTTATCATGCATCACATAATAGAATATTTAGAATTCTGAAAGGATATTCAGTAACTTTTGGACTGAGGTTTAGTTTTCACATATCTTTGGAATTCTTTTGAGAAGTTATCTGATCTTATTAGTTCCTCAAACGTTGTTGAGCATTATTTATTTCTTACCGATTTAAGACAATAATGATTTGATCATACCAAGCAATTTTAATACACACTCTATTTCTCTCCAATTTATGCTATTTATTTCCCTATTATTTCACTGTTAGTTCCCAGTTTTTATGTAATATATTTAGTTGCGTTTTTCCTTTTACTAAAATAAGGCTTGTAAAATCAAAAAGTAATCAAACTTCTAACACATTTTCAGTTACTAATTTACTTCATTTCCCAATGCATAAAAAGTATAACAAATATACTCAAATTCTTGACTGGATATTGTGAATCTGGCCAATATTTACCCTTTCTGAGACTAAGATGTCTACTGTAACAATAAAGATCAATAAAAATTGGACAAAATGAATTGGCATCATGGGCATTACGTTTGACTCAATTAAAGTCTTCCCAGTGAGTAACTTAAAATACAAGTAAATTTTCTTTTTAATTCCTCTATGAAGGTACTTATTTTTAAGCAGACTTAGGGAACTTAACATGGTAAGAAAATGACATGAAGATAATTCAAAGTATAATGATCATGCAATAGAACTTCCCAAACAAAGTAGTGCATCTTCCATAATGGTAAAATACGCTGAATTTAATCAAATGTCTTATGCATTTTCTTCATGTAAGCTCAAAACCCATGCAAAGGCCAAATCTTTCTTTCAATTAAATAAAGAAAAGTTCATTTATTCATGTTAAATGAAACTTAATAATGTTTAGACTTCGATAAAAGAATATAAGGAATAACTTTTCTGTCGCCTTTGGAAACTGTTGGTTAACTTCAAGATTATAAATTGAAAACGAGCTTTACACTAAAATATAATCTGGCATCTCTCCAAGCGCTTAAGTACATAAAACACTAAATTATGTTATCAAAAACGTATTTTTATCAGTTTAGAAATGTTTCTCAGTTTCAAGAAAATCCATTTATTGATGACCGAAATTTAAATAACTTTAGAAAAATTACGAAATTTTTCTGCGCCTTTCCAAGAAATTTCTTATCTCTTGTAAGAAAACTTAATTTATACTTGGTGTACCTTCCCTATTAAATTTTTCTTATTATTCTTATCTCGTAAGGAAGGAAAACTCATATTCGTAACCATGCATTCATTTATTGTAATGCATAATGGATCTATCAGATATTAAACAAGACTTTATACAAAAAATGTTTCAAATCTTTATTACTGGTAATGGAACGAGAAACAGGAATCAGTGAAGTGCATCTCCTGCAAGGGTAGTAAATAGCTTGACTCCCCAAAAAATGTTTTTATCAAATGCATTTATGTACTGGAATTTCTAATAATCGAACTGAAAACTTGATGCATTCAACGAAGCAGTTTCGTTTTATTTATCATCAGAAAATTGAACTTTGTATTCGCTGAAGAAATCATTAGGTCAGAAGATATTAAATGCGTTTCTTCCCAGTAGTTTTATTGAGTTCTAGTCTTTTTCACATTGCTGGCAGTCATCTATGAGATTTTCATTATAACAGATATTTTTGTAATGCATATACAATACCTTTCGTAGAAGCAATATTTTGTATTCCGCCTTAGAAACTTCCTGGAGGTCATCCTATTAAGTGATCCGTAACATCTATTTCGCTTTACTTCTAAAAGACCTTATAATCTTTGTAAATTCGGGGATTTCTTAACTTTTTGAAATTTCGTTTATATAATCTGTAAAGACATTAGGTATATTTCTGGAAGCAGGAGAAGTGAAAATTTAGCACCGCCTTCGCCGGGAACCGAACCTCGAACCTCTGAAATACGCACCCAGCGTGCAGACCACCACACCACGAAGGCATGCCAAGAAGGCGAGAAAAATACCTTATAAATCAGTAGTATTAAATAATTATAACATTCATATAAAACAAATATAAATTAAATTTATCGTAAAAAATATTAATTTTACTTACTTTGCAATAATTTTAAAAAAGAGCAAATGAATCTTAAGGTGTGCGCCTTTTGCAAAGGAAAACACTTTTACCATTTAAAATGTCATTAATTTAAATTCTGATATCTCGCAAACGATCTTAACTGAATGCATTGTTAAAATATATAAACCAAATGTTACTAGGTTAAAAAAACATTCTTAATTAACCAAACCGTAAAAAATTTGTGGATCCACGTAAAGTTATTAGATGTTGGATCCACGTAAAATTACAAATATTTTATAGATTGAGTAAACAATATATTCATTGCAAACTATCATTTTCACGTGATGCGTATAAGCGATTATAAAAGAAAAATCTGTGTAAATTAAAATTTTCAACTCAATCATATACTTGTCGTCTATGAATAACAAGTCTTAAAATAGGTGACTAGAACTTTACTATTAATACTTGAATCGATTTGAAATAAATGCTGTTATATTTTTATGCTTTATTTCATTTAACACATAAAAGTAAGAATTATGATAAATGTATAAGCTTAATAATGATGTGTAGTAGTTGTTCAAAAAATGAATAAGTATGTAACCTAAAACGCAGGCGCTTGGTTATGTTTTTCAAAACAAATTCCTACCTCGATGAAAAATCGTAATTTAGCTTTTATCTACTCGCACTATAGTTAAAAAATAAACAAAACAAGTCTATTAATAACACAAAGGGAGCAAAAGGCACCCTCTCCTTTGTGCATTAGTGTATTAGAATTTCAAAAATGCAGCTACCTTCAGCAAGTTTTCTTTTTTGTGTATGCGTGCTTTTAGGATGAAGATTTATCGCCCTTGCGTTGTAATCATGCGGCAAAGCTAAATAAAGAATCTTGGAGGCAATTTGTATACGATCCCAAAAAGGAATTTCTTAGTGAGGCGGAAGATTCGTTGGGGGGAGGGATGTGGTGCTCGGGATAGATGGTGCAAGCAAAGAATACCAGCTGTCGCCTTATATTGTTGGACCGCGGCTGGGGTCAAGAGTCTCAAAATGGCCACCTTTCAATTTTCTAAGCTACAGCTCTCATGTTGACGAGTGGGCTGTAAATAATGTATATCTCGGGAGTTATGGTTTAGAAGTAAAGCTAGTGGGATTACCAAGCACAGCAATAGCCTTGCTTTAAGTTCAAAACCAAGTAACCCTTAGAACAAAAAAAAATTCAAGGAGGTCGACTCCTGTCTTCTCTCATCTATTATTTATTAATAACTGAGCTTATATTTTAAAAGATTTGAAGCTATAAATGCTAATACTTCCATAGCGTTCATCTGAATCACCAAACTATATCAAGTAAGCACTCATTTACTTTTCCTTCACGAAGTCTAAGCGGAATGTTTCTAATCATCATGAAAACTTTGATATATATTTCCACCTTTTAACAGAAGTTCAGTGTAAGTCGTTTAGTGCATTACTGTTGTAAGTTTATAGCATAAAATCTATATTACTAACCAGAGTTTTTATTGCAGATCTATTTTTAGTGTTTTTCTTTTGGCTTATAGTATATGATTTATTGCTACTGTAGTCTAAAAATTATATAGCATTTTCTCTATTCCTGTGAGAATACTGGAAAAAAACCTGTGCATACACCATTCTGCTGTCAATGAAGTGGTTCAGTTAGCAGTATAACTTCTATCGCAAGTGTTAAACATAATAAAACTTTGATAAATCTAGATTGAGTGCTAATAAAAGTGCAGTCAGCAATTAATTGCATATTTAATTGTCTTTCATTCTAATCCCTAAGCTGAACTTCTCCATTTGCTACCTATATAATATGCTACATATCATACTAAAATACTCTAAAAATTAGTTAGATAATTCAGAATAATAATTGAAACTCAACGTAGAATCTATACGATATGAAGACATAATTATTTGATTTATAACAAATCAAACAAATAGGTTCAAGATATTTGTATTTTGTGCGATGCAAATCTTTTAAAAAGCATGTTTGTGATATCGTACAGCAAGTGTGTCCTCTCCATAAACATGCGCGAACAATCTGAAACCTGCATTTAAAAAGAATACTAACCGATTTATCTACCACGAGCTTTGACGGTACTTTATTGATGATATATTTGAACAGTATTGTATATACATATGCATAAGACGCATATTAAATAATAATTGTGAATTAATATTATACAGTACACCCTTAGTAAACGGAGTCGAATGATTCTCCAACTCACCGCGTTTTTCAAAACCCACAAAAAGTTAATAACCCTTGGACGAAATTGTTTGTATTATGTGTTATTGTTGTCTTGTCCAAGATTTTTCTTGGAAGAATGGTTGTCAAAGCCTCAAGGAGGTTTGACTTCTACTTCCACCCCAATTTTGAGGAAGAGTACCCCGGGGGACGTCCGAGGGTCTGCCACCCCTCTCTCCTTCAACCAAACCACACGACACGACTTTCGGCTTAGTATATATTTAGAGTGCTCCCATCCTGCAAGAACATTGTACATTTATAAACACACATGCCTTCTTCGGGATTCGAACCCGGGCCTTTCTGTACCGCAGAAGGTTCCCCTAACCACTATACCGTCTGGGCGGCTGTTTTTATAATTTCTTTGCATATAACCTAGTCTCATCTTTCCACGCGCTTTAAATCCCGTTTAAGTTACTGTATTTATATAGCACGTAATACAGTATAACATCTCATTAAAAACAATAACGGAGTAGTGGAGTGTTGTTTAAACAAAGTTGCCAAATATTCGATAATACCCACAGTCTTTGCAGAAACAATTTTCAACCGTAAGTTTAACGAAGCAGAATGCACTGGAAACTTCATAATTTTTCGCTCAATCATTCACGAATGATTTCTATTGACGTGCCAGAAAACGAGACTTAGAGAAACATGATACTCCGTACAATTTACATACAATGTAATATTTAAAATGTAAATATTTCTATTCTGTACCTATGGAGTTAGCAATGTACAGAACGACCGTGTTGTTTAATAGCCTTGTTATTATACATACTAAATAGTAGTGCAAGGCACGCGAACATTTAGGTTTCATAAATAAAATGCCCCAGCAAATGTTGCCCACCTGTGAAATAAAAGATGTATTTCTAAATAAAATTATAGTAAACGTCTTCACAATGGAACTAACTAATTTAAATATGATTTATAAATATTTAATTGCAGAAAAAAATAATTAGGGGTTACAATTAAACGCAGGAAAGAAATTTGGTTTCCCTACAAATTTCCTATACATATTGACTTTGTTGGTAATGTTCGGTAAAGCCAAAATTTTACAGCCAAATAAGGTATAATGCAAATGACCATTTAAAAATATCGCCCTCGCAGATCGAATATAAAATGCGAGCGGCGGCAGAGGATTGCACGGGAATAGAAAACGCGAATTTCTCATTTTGATTCCCTACCCTCCTTTGACGGAAAGTTTTCCCGAGCTTCCTTTCTCATTCCTACCGTTCATAAAATTCTAGTGAACCGTGATCATGAAATATTAATTAAGCTTTAATCACAAAACCAATAAAAGTAAGGAAGGGAAACTAAAAAATTTGAGGCCTTGCAGTTGCATCGATTTTTGGAGTCGCGAGCTCGCTTTTAAGTGCTTCGCGAAAGAATTTGGGTGTTAAATTGCGCGTAAGGCTTTTATTGTAATAAGTGATAGCCTTCATAAAATGAAAATATCAATCGATAATTGGAATATACGGAAGTTAAGTCCAGTCTCTTATTTTTCGGGAGGGGGGCAGACATTTTTTATCCCTTGTCATTTAAGGAATATTAAGCTGTTGTTTCTTAAATGAAGTCTCCGAAAGTTCTTTAGGCAATATCTTTTCCTTACTTCACAATAAAAATTAATATTAACGGAATGTGTTGTGGTATTCTAAAAGGAGCTTCTGATAAAGGAGAGCCAGTGGCAAATATTAAATCAGATACTAATTGGAAAATATGCTCTTTTGTGAATGTTTCAAAAGAATAAAATCTCCGAAGATTGAATGAGAAAAAGCTTCATTTCGATTCGGAGAAAACGGTTCTTCTAATCATTCCTCCAAGATGTAAATATCCGCTCTGAAATCAAATTTATAGGTTATTGTCATCTTGTAAGGATTATGTTAATTTTATTAACAGTTAAATTTTAAGTTAAAGTTCCTTTCCTGTCAAATTCTTAACTTCAACTTACTACTTCCGGCCAGAACGTAGTTTTGGAATTTGCTGAATATTTAATGAGAAGGAGCGGTATTTAAACCACGAAGTTACTTACTGAGACAGAGAGAGAATCAGAGTTTCTGAACTACGCGCGTCTGCCTTTTTGGCCGCTCTCTCTCTCAAAGCTGTTTTTACGCTCGGCCGTACTCAGGCCGTTGCTAAGCTTCGTAGTAAAATAAGTTAAGGGGCAAACTCTCATTGAACTTTGATAGCTATACTTAGTTAGTTAATCTTAGTTTTAGTTTAATTCTTAGTCTTTTAAGTTCAAGTCCAAAGTGCGGACTTTATTTGTACACTCCCAGGCGGAGTTTTGTTAAATCTTATCGAAATAATAAAGGGTTATTTACCCTTCTCTCTGGCTGTTTCCTGTCATCGAACTTTAGCGATTATTTGCTTATCAGTTCCTAGGTTCCTCACTTTAAAGTGAGGTACCTTACAATCTTTTTTTTTTCTTTCATTGGTATCAATTCGTTAAGTCTAGAAATAAATCATAGCATGTTTTAATCATAAATGTTTGCTGGTTTAAGAAAGCTTGCATTTTTTATTAGTTAAATTGAGGGATCATTGGCTAATTTTTCGACGAAATCATTAGAAACAATAATCTCAGATTCTGAAGGTGAAATCACAATTCTCATTTTCACATACTATTTTTTTTCCTATTATGAATGGGATTTCCTTGATACTTCCCCAAAAATTCTAGGTAATCTTCAATGTGAAATCCGTGTCTTTTAACTGAAACAAAATTACTTTTTCTGAGACTGTATTGATTCAATGTTATTTTTACGACAAGAATGATGGCAATACTTGAAATGTATCTCCACCTGTAACTGAATGACCTAATGCCTCGAAATTCTGATAGATCTTCCCACGTTTTGTTCTTGAGAGCTAATTGCTTCGGAGTTTTAGGTGTCTTACTGCTCGTGTAATATAAATACACCTCTTAGGAAATCCAAAAAAAGACATATTTTGAATGACTGCGGTCTTTTCTATTATAATTTATTCCTCCCAATAAAATTATAAACTTTATAGACACTGTTACATGTAACTGTTGCCCTCTGCTTAAAATTTATCTCATTTTATGGTAGTGTTTCCTAGACTTAAAACTTCAGGTTGCCCCATAAAAATAGGAAAAACGCGTTGAGGTACAATGGCTGTAGAGGTCAAACGAAGCGAAAGGAACTAAAACTTAAGCCTAAATTATCTAATGTTCATATGTTAGTAATATAGAACAGTTAAAATTTGAAGCTTAATAAATTCATTTGATTTTATTACAGGTATTTCAAGAATTATTTTGCATCTTTTTCTGGTCGATAAATGTGTTCAGTAAACTTTTTCAACTTTCAAATGCAATTCTGCTGCTTCTTTGAAAGAAAATGTTACACGTCTGGTGCCCCTGGCAGGTTTTTTTCATTGTACTTTCTCGCAGATATTCCGTATAAACCTACCCAAAGAAATAAATGAAAAAATTTAACCCTTTTCGCGATATTGTTCTGATCCATTATATTCTTTGACACTCTGTATATGAATATTTTTTCTGTGCAAAATAACCTGCTCAAGAAAGCTGCGAAAAATATAATTTTATACTACAGTAGACACATCTTTGAAATGGAATAAAAGAAATTTCTGGTCAAAGAAACATTGACTGACATTTCAGTTGAAGAAATAGACTTGGATTCATAAAGTAGTCCAAAAGCCCGTCAAAAAGGAACTCAAATGGAATAAAGAAATAGTGAGAATAAAGAAATAAGTGAGTAACGGGTTGACGCAGAGGTACTAACTTGCATCTCAAACATTCGCTATAGGATAAATCGTGCCAAAAGCATTCTAAGCAAAAAATATTCAGTTAGCTTGCTAGACTTACAGAATATATGAGAAACATTATTGACAAAATAAATTAAAACAAGGAAACGGTCTACAAAATATTAACTAACCAGCCACCAAATAGTATAACAGTAACTTTCTTATGAGTTTTGTAATTTAATCCTTCTAACATCCATCTTTGTATGATTTAACATGATTACTTTTAGATTTTATCACGATTACTTTATTAATATGAACGATAAGTAACCTTACTAAATTGTACTCAGTTATTTGCTACTAGCATGAAAATATTTTCTGTGTTAGTAAGAGTAATCTTGTGGATCATGATCTTTAATTATTTTATACCAATCCCTCGTACTTCTGTTATAATGACTCTCCAAAGGTTCTTATTTTATGTGAAAGATGATTACAATGAATAAATCTTCCTTATTAATTTTACCATTTAACTTTTGTACACTAATACTAAAATAGCTGACTAGTAAAAGAGTCTTCACAAACAATCTTCTTTTGTCTGGCATTAATTCAGTAAAGCATTAAAGGTTACAGTTTGCATGTTTGCTTATTGCGAGATGCTTTTAAATTTTCTTAGAAAAATAAATTGCCGCTGGACTGAAAAATAATAAAATGCAACCTTGAAAGAACTAAGTGATGAAGGTTAAGATTTGAAAGCCACGTGAATCAAATTATGAAAAGAAATATTCTTTGTCCAGTTGCTACAAATGTTAAAAAACTAATACATAGCTCTAACGGACGAACTTTTCATTAAGAGATGAAAACCTTAATCTAAATCAGTGCAAGGTTAATTAAAGTGTATTGATCCAGGACTTTGGACCAACCGTTGAAGAGAATTGTAATTAGTTCTTAGGTCATTAATCTTTCTTCTATACTCAGCGTGGGTTTTTTTCCCCTTTGCTGTTGGCAGAGAGTACAAATTTTTCCTGGAATGTTTTGCAAGAAAATTTCAATATTTTTTAAATGAGATAACTGAGGTGACTGAGAAAAGATAGGTTATAAAAGAGCTTGCAGTTCTTTCTTTTGTTTGGACTTAAAATCATTATGTTTTCACTGCTTAGACTGTTTAGCACGAAAGACGTTTGGCTAATATTTCTAGCAAGAAAACTACTTAATAAAATAATGGAAAGAAAATTATAAAGAATAACAGTCCTTATTAAAGGTTATGCTAATGCATAAAATTCATTCAAATTTAAACAAAAAATGAGGGGATTTAGATTTTTCTCCGAATAATGCATTCTTCAAGACAAGAAGAGAAACATGCCAAAGTAAAACGTAAAATTAGCAAAGTAACAACCTTCTGTTTGGCGTAGATTTTAGTCAAGACTCTATCGATGTCGAGGGTAAACAGCTACAGGTGCCTTTGCATCAGACAAATCCTCCTGATGAAGAGGAACCTGTTTGTATCTGCCCTCAAAATTGATAGCATCTTGATTAAAATCTAATGCCAAACCAAGATTGTTTCTTACCTAATTTTACCCCATTTCAGAGAAAAAGGGGGATTTTTAAAAATTCTTTTCATATAATATTTGGTCATAATTGCTATGAAGATGTTATTGTTACTAAAATTATGTTACCATGTCTCATTATTATAACAGTAATGTTCTATAACACTTTCATCATTCTGAGCAGAAAGAAAGGCGTGATGGCACATAATGATCTATAACATGATCTACTACCCAATGCCGATCAAATGACTGTCCGACTAGTTATACAATTCATTATGTGTTGGCTAAAAGACGGGTTTAACAATTTTTGCGACAAAAATGTGTTCTCAAGGCTTCATACAACCCGCATATTCCTTTTGCGAAATCTATGGAAAGCATATTATGAGAGATGTGTATGCTTTCAAGGCTTCTTTCCTTTAAGCTGCTACATGCTTTGAAGTATGATAACATGACTGAGAGTTCATTAATAACTTTAGAATCATCTAGATGGATTTCCAAACTTCTAAAAAAATCCTTCTCCTTACCTCTTCATTTGTAATAATACGGCACCAAGTCACAGTACAACAGGAGACTGCCTCACTAGAACAAGTCCTGCATAAGGATTCATAACAATATTTAGTAGGAGCCTTTCTCAATTATTAAAAGTTGCCAATAACATCAGTACGCATCAAAGTCGTCTTAATGAAGTAAAGATTTTCTGTATCCAGATCAGCTGCACAAATCTAGTTGTTGACAGCTGCCTGTCTGTATTCGGAATTCTAAGCACATGCAGCTGCTTATCCTGTAACGTTTTTTTCATTTAAAGTATCGTTAGAAAGTAACAAGAGTCTTCCTCAAACTTCAGATAAAGAAAGACATATGTGAATAAATGTGTAGAGTCTCACCTTTTTTGTGAAGTATGCACTAAGTCGAGACTATGGAAGAACTAAGAAAATTATCGCTATGTCTTGGTAATCAAACAGATACGTGAGAAGGGTGTAATAGACTCTTTTATTGAGAACTCAAATAATTGAACAGAAAGCATTATTGTGCTTACAAAAGCAGCCAGCAATTATGGTTTAACTTAAAAATAAGGATCAGGATATTAAACTAAGGTAAGTCTTAATATATCCAAAGGCTACACAGAAATGACAAACGCGCAAGTTGGCTCAAATGTATACCGGTGTGACACAAGCACTACCGGCAAAAATAAAGCAATGCGGAACTTAAACTGTTATTCTAGAAGTTTAACTAGTAACGTGGACTTCAGCAGAAGGAGCAGGCTCTGCCTAAGCAATCTAAACCCCATTTAAATACCATCTCTTTCTACCTCATTTGAATGTGTGCGATCTAAAATTCGCATTCTGAAAAATGGAAAGGAAGAATGATAGTCAAGATACTTAACATAAAATAACTGGTTAGATAAAATAACTGAATACTTTATAAATGCAAGCAGTTCTTCGAACAAATATTCAATTGTTCATGAAAAAAAAATATTATTCTTTTTCTGTGTTTTTGTATAAAATTTTCAATTCAGTGTTACCAGCTTTTGTTCTGAAATAATGTAATTTTTAAATAACTTTGCCCTAATGACACAATAACGTTTTATCGGAATAGTCATTAATAATAGTCATTTTCCATCACTTTAGACTCAGCTAAAAAAATATTCTGATATCCATCCAAGAAACAAGAAGACGATTAAATTTTATAAAATAAAATAAAATGTTAAATAAAACTTTTTGCCTAATGTTACTAAAAAGAAATAAAACATGTTGCCTAATGTTACACTGTAAAAAAAAATCTGTAAGGTTACTAAGAAAACTGATGGAAACTGGGATGCCATGGGTTATTTGAGTAACAGCAACAGGTGTTTTCTTTGTAACTTTACAAGAGTTTTGCCTGTAATGGTTACAGATCTTTTTCTTGTAATATCACAGCATATAGTTATGTAAGTAGAACATATTTTTCTTATGTAAAATCCCAAACGATATATCTGTAATGGTTACAGATTATTTGCGTGTAATATTACATCAAATAATTATGTAAAAATAACATGTTTTTCTCATGTAAGATCTCAACAGATATATCTGTAACCGTTACAGGTTATTTGCTTGTATTATTACAGCAAGTTATTATGTGATTAGAAGATACTTTTCTTACGTAAAATTCCAATGGTTGTATCTGTAAAGGTTTCAGATTATTTCCTTCTAATATCTCATTAAGTAATTATATGTGTGTAGAATATATTTTTCATAGATGAAATACTAAAGGATATGTCTATAAAAGTAATAGATTTTTGTATAAAATGCTTATTATAATAAAATACATTGAAATCAATATGTTTTGAGTAAAACAATATCTGTATGTATATATATCATTTTGATTAATAATCGATTTGAGTTTAACTTGATAATTAAGTTCAAATTGATATGCTACTCCTTACATTAAATTACATGTATATCCTTTATATAAAATAATGAAATGGAATCTGGAATTTATATTTGGCCTGTAAAATAGATGAGGAAAAAAAACAGTATGCTTTATTTGCATGTTTTAGTGTCAATTATTAAGATATGTTCTTGAACTTTCTTTTTAGTAATTTTAGTTAAAATAGACACATGTTCCTTTAGATTTAACTTATATGAGTAAACGTGTTGCATGTTGATATGATCATATTATTACAATAAAAGACATTTTGTGAAATATTTCTATGAAGAACTCAGAACAGCTGTTCTTTATGTTTCAAAAATATTATATTCTCTCCTTCTAAAAAATGACATTTTCAGTAAATTAAAGAATTCAACATAGCAATGAACTTTATTTTGTTACTACAAGGAATTCAAAATTTTGTTCATAAGCTTGAATTACAACGTCCAACTAACCTTTTTATTCTTATTTGCACTCAGTGTTTGACAACAGTCTGCTATTGTTTGAAGTAATAGATGGCAACTGCATAACGTTTTTACCCTACCTTCAAATAATTTCCTTTGAATTAACAGATAGAAGTCTTTCATTAAAAACCTAATATCATGCTTTTTGAATAAGCATAAAACTTCACCAACTGACCTTAATTTTTAAAGCCTTGCTTCCATTAAAATTCTTGATGCTTAATACAATTATGCCTTTAACAAATTTGTTTCAAAAATTAATACTTCAGTTTAACTTAAAATTTAATGCATTTTAATTTTACCTATAATTTTTTACAAACGTGATATGTAATAAAACTTTAAGCTTAATAGTTACCATTTAGAAAGTGATACTAAAAAGTATTCTTAGTTATTATAAATTTTGAGATTTGCATACAAAATTGTGAAATATACATGTGACAACAGAAAACAAACTTTATGCTCTCTCTCTCTATATATATATATATTACAGCATGTTAATTATGAACTTTATTGAATTCATAATTTTATTGTGAAACATTATGAAGCAAATAATATGCTAATTAAAATACAGAAGTAAAAATAATTTATTACTTAATTCATAAACTTTACATAAAACCTTAAAAAAATAATTAATTAAAAAATAACACAATATAACATTTCATAAAAATTCGTTTCGACTGCTTGGAAAAAATGAATGGTTTTTCCCCTTCTTTGTAAACCATGTCTCCTAAATAAAGAAAAAAACATTTCTTTTAAAATCATAATCATGCTCTTAAAAAGCTTATAAAAATTATTTTAATATATGTTTTAAACATGTGCTCATATAACACTTTTAATCATATTTCTTTATAATATCTTAAGTAATCAGGAACAGCTTAAATACTTTAAAAAATTGCATTACAGTGAACCGTCTCATTACTACAAGCTACCTCAGTCAATCACTTTTTAAATTTAACCAGCATTCCTCATAAAATAACTAATTAGTAAACATAACTTCTCTAAGAGGCCCAATATCATTAAAGATCAAAATCTTCAGGAATCACGCATAGCTAGCTTAGAGAAGGTTCATTGTACAAAAACAGCCAATATGCAAATCTTTTCATAAATGAAGCCACCATAGTTATTAAATATAATATACAGTATACTTATATTCAGAATTCAGAACTTGAATAAATTTCTCGAACTGTTTTAGCATTCGAAAAATATTATATTTATTACCTTAAATTTCTAAAACAATATTACATATTGGTCCAAATGAATCACTGGGACTCGGACAACATTTTCCCCCAAGCTTTCTTTTAGCAACAGGATTCTGAAATTGTTTTAATGATTTAGGTAATGTTTGTCTCTCTTAAGGCGCTCACAAAACAAGTTACCCTAAATTTTTCGTCAAATTAGTCGGTATTCTCGACTAATTTGACGAACAACTTCAACAGCGGAACTTTGTAACTGAAGAAGAAATTATGGCTGTTTATAGAATTAAAGAGAAAGTATTATCACATAAAACGAAGCAACTTAAACAACTTACATTGAAAGAAATGTTTAATAAAGTAAACAAATAAATATTAAGTTTCTTTTTTTCTTTTTTTTTTTTTTTTTTTTTTTTTGTAAATTTTGATACCCTTTAGATCATAATTGTTCTTTATTTCATAAATTACGGTTTCATATTTTTAATTTTAAAATTTCTGCATGCCATCTTACCAGATTTAAACTGATGATCTGTAATCCGGAAAAATTGATAATCCGGAATCGCCGAAGTCCTGACGAGTCCGGATTAACGACTTTTGACTGTACTAACAAAACCAAACATCATATTCCCATTCTGCACAGTATAAAAATTCTTCTGCAAAACTTCAAAAATTACCAACACTTTGGCTTATTTGATAACTTTCAAATTCACTCCTTTGTTTGCATTTAGAATTTATAACTTTAATTTTCCATAGAAATTTGTTTTTGATTTTAAAAAATTTCACTGACATAATTTCATTCACTTCAGCATATATTAATAGATGCAGAAGGTTTTTGTACCTTACATAATTTTAAATCTTATGTAACCTAACGTAATTAATAACAAAATCAAAACGTAGATCAAAAACTGCATAAAATTTAATAAATAATTTCTACTAGTGTCACACGAAATGCTATGAAATTAATCAATAAAATGAGATAAAATATATAGAATTAATATTGCACATGTGTGAAGCTGGAAGTTTTACGTTAAATACTTTTTTTATTTAAGTATTTTTAAAAATGACCCCTTAGAGCATGGGACCTTTCGTAATTAGAACTTGCAAATCCACTTCGCTAGTCTTTCATAATATTGCTTTTCTTTTATTAACAAGAAATATTGCATTCAGTTATTTAATTTAAGATTTCCAAAAATAATGCTACTGAAAGGCATGAATACTTACTTAAATTTGAAATTAATTTAGTTGACTTAAAATAATATTTAAAAAAATAAATCTTCATATATACGTCTAACAATCAGACCTTATTAATTTTCTTTTATTTGAACAATATCTGAATTCTGCATTAGTTTGGACTAGTAAATCATTGGAGAATTAAATACCAAGCTATAAGAGAACTAATGTAGTTTACAAATGCACTGAATTTTATATCCTGCATTAACTTTCAAAGAAAGTAAAATTTTCTGCATATTTGCATCATTTGGATTGATAGAATATGGCAAAGCATGCAAAGGCTATCAGTCTAAAGGGAAGTATATATTCATGGACGGCTTTGTAAGGAAAAGTAACTTGCATTTCCATTTATTCATGTGTGAGTATATATATATATTTACAGTTGTTAATCCTAAAATCAATGCTTCATTAAAAATTTATTATTATTTTATTTTTAATACTAACATATAGATACAGAATTGTGTTAAATTCCAATACACAATCATAATTTATTTAAAAAAAACGTATTTTATTTATATATTAAATGATGATTTATATATTAAATTACATGAATAAGAGAAACATTTGTCAAGAAATATATTAAACTTGTATTAGCAGATTCATGCTATCCTAGTAACAAGACTATCATACTTCAAAACTGTATTAAAATTGGGCAAAATAAAATCAACCTAAATTCTACATTAAATGTTTAAAAACTTATAAGTATGCAATGGTAGTTATATATACAATATAATAAATTTTGTAACTTATAAAATATTAATGGAATATTTTTGGAAATAATGTACAAAATTTTAGTTTTCTTTTATAACTAGTTTAACGAATTTTTAGAAAAATATTTTAGGTCATTTCCATATTTTCCCTGTTGATATTGGTATATTAAAATATATGGAATAATTAAGTTGCATCTAGTTAGTAAACCAAAACATTACGAAAAGTATGATGCGACATATTTTTAATCAATATAATTACTTCATTTTGGAATTATAACATATTCGTAAGAAATTAATATCATTGAAAAAATAATATTATTACACTAAAGAATAAACGAGATTCTCGACCGCATTGTTCAAGTTTTTGTAATTTTACTTCATAACACACTCGTATATAAACATATTAGACTGAATTATAAACCAAGTATAATTAATTAGGTAATCCTAGAAAAAGAATAAACTAAACCTAGTAAGCAAAAAAAAATATATACATTACATTCAGAATTCTAAATGTTTACATAAACTTTTCTCGCAAGGCCTGCCGGGAAAAAGATGTCAAACGTTCTTTGGTCAGACGATTGCAAACGAACGCTAACATGATTAATTTTGTTTTCAACAACCACATTACCGTTTCAATTAAATACCACAACAGTGATTAAATTTTAGAATAATTAGTTATAAATAATAATACGGGCAATTTAAGGCGTAATTTATCTGATGCGCAATGACAAAATACTACTATTAGATCTGCATTTGGAATAAATATTCTGCACTCTTTCAACTCATTACGAACACTGATATTAATTAATCGCAAAGCTTAAACGTTTAAATACTTACTCACTACATATAACAGTGCAAAGTGCATGAGAATAATTTGCATAAAATGAACAAAAAATATTTCAAACGTAATTATAAACATTTTCTTACTTACCTGCGCTATACAACCAACATGCATTCAGCCATGTTTTTTTCTGCAACTAGCTTTCAAACACTTTTCTTCTGATTGGCTGATTTCCAGTCAGTCACATGATTCTTCCGCGCGGCTACTGAAACATTATCTGTAATGTTACAGGCAAATTAGCTGTACCAGCCACAGTTTGCTTTCAACCTGTTACCATTACAGGAAATTCTTGTGTAACTTTTTGATTTCTGTAACTTTACAAAACTTTTGCCTGTAAAGAGCGAACTTTTTTTTTACAGTGTACTAAAAAGAAATAAAACATGTTGCCTAATGTTACTGAAAAGGGTATCTAGCTTTCCAGATAAATGGTTTTCTTCTTTCACAAAGCTGAAGTCTTGATAAACTGAAATATAAGGTGACTCAGCAATAAATGTGTTTATCTGGGTTAATCTGCTCACAAGTAAGATGAGTTTTGTTCTCGACTTATGAAAGAAAATCATCTTACTTAGGAGCAAATTACGTAATCATTTCTAACTCTAACTAAGCTGTTTTTTCCTCTTCTTTTTTTCTAGAGGTCTTTTTATCTTCAGAAATTGGCCGCATAAGATGAAATCAAAACCGATTTTATATTAACCAGTAACCATCACATGCCCTTTCAATAGAGCATTTTTTTGCTAGAGAGAAATATAATTTCTTATTATTGATATAACTTTTAACTATATTGTTCGCAGTATTGCAAAGAAAATTATAAACTAAAGAAAAAAAAATTAAAAATTAACAAAAAATGTAAACTTATTTTGATAACATCAAACAAAGTAGGCAGAATGTGTGATCTAAAACAAAACACATAGATTTAGTACCTTTATCATAAAGCTGAAGTTTACCTCTAAAGAATTTTCTCTAATTACTCGGCTTAACTTCAAGCTGCATTTTTGAAGCTATTACCACTACACAAAATTAAAATAAATAGTACTGCCCAAACAGTATAGTGGTTAGCGACTCTGACTACTGTGCCGAAGGGCCTGGATTCGAATCCCGGAGAAAGCATGCATGTCTGTAAATATATAGTGTCTTTGCAGCATGGGACCACTCCAAACGTATATTCAAATATATAGGAAAGTCCTCTCGCGTGGACTAGTGACAGGGGAAGCGGGATGAGACTCTTGGACCAACCCCTGGGGTGCTTTCCTCCAAAACTGAGATGGAACTTGGAAAAACCATAGTGTCGCCTGTAAAACGCCAAAGGTTCTTGCCAACGACAAGCGTAATCTCATATCCCTTGCCGCGAGGAATTTCGTGGCTTTGTTCCGATATTAGACAAGCGAGATTGGTCAAAACAACAACAAAAAATTAATAGTTGCTGACTTAATATATAGATAAATAACAACAACTGAAATGTTTATTGATAGTAACTATTTTCATTTCAGAGAACTAAACAATTAATGTGTACGAATGAAAATCTGCTGCACCCATGAGGAACAAAATCTTCGATACAACTAAAGCATCAGCAAAACTCGAAGGCACTAATTAGGCTTAACAGCTGAACACTCTGATTTAAATTCTTACCAAATAACAAATTAAGGATAGTGGTTTAAACTTCACTTATCGGCACAAGGGTTCAGCGATCTTTTATTATTCCTCAGGCTGCAAAAGTAATTGTCGTTAGGTACTAAATGTAGTCACGAACAAAGGCTTCTTCACATATCTATCAACCTAGCTGATATACAACTAATCTTTCTGTGGTTTTTTTACACTTACTATATTCGCATGCTTCCCAGGTAAGATGGAAACCGAGGACGGAGCAAAATAAAAATCAAAGTTTTAGTTTAAAATCAAAATAAAACCTCACAAAGATTTGTTTACTTAATATATATTTTAATTAATAATCATTATAGGTTTGGTTTTAGATAAAATGAAGTCTTTATGACCTTTGTGAATCGTCTATGTTTTGCTGATCGTTTCTCTATAAATCTCTTATTTCTAATTAATTTACTATCTCAATGGTGAATTAATTAGAAATAAGAGATTTAGACAGAAATGATGAAATGTTAAAACTCCACACAAGAAAAATGCATTTCTCTTTCGCTTTAACATATGGTAAAGGGAACACTGCGTAAATGAAAATGTGGTGCATCTCTTTTTATTACGAGCAGCAAAGTTTAGCTTGTTTAATTATCTTAGACTTAGTTTTATTTTGATGGCTTTGCTTTTATCCATTAGTATTCCATGATGCAATTTAGATAAAATAAATTCTTTTTGAAATTCTTGGAGTCTGACTTCTAGCTTTTCCAATTTGGTCCTCATTAGCATATTCCGTACACCTTCCCGCATGTACTTTAACTTTCATTTAACCTAAAGTGGTACTTTTAACTGAGAATGTATGTGATTTAGAAATCTTTACATTAAGTTTTAGCAGGAACTGCAAGCAGCCATGACGTGCAGCTTAAACTATGCTGTTTTCTTTGTTGACTTTCATAGTAATTCAATGTTTTAAGCTTAATTAAATATTAGCGTTAGCACTTTGTAAAAAAAATTAATATAAATTTTAATTCAGTAAACTACAAATAATTACCTTTGGATCTGATAACTGGGATTTTGATTAAATATATTCAACATTAATACCTAAGGTTGTTTTTAATAAGGAAGCATGCAAAACTATTCTTTTCCTATGAAAAATGTGTGCATGGAAAAATTTTCGAAACTTTCCGTCTAAGCCCATATGTAAAACCAAATTAATTTCGTCTAAGCTCGTAAATAATTCCAAATGGGTATTGGAAGTCCTTTTATTATAAGAAGCTTTTATCTAAGTGGAATAAAAAATATATTTCCTTTTGTAATGCTTAAGGCACCAAAGCGTTCTTTCCTTCGACTTACCATAGACTGCATTCAAAGTCTTTCCTCTTTATTAATTGTATAGTATCACAGTTTTTATCTGGTCACCGTAAATTTGCAAGTTACTTGTTTCATTTCAGTGTAAGATGAAATAATTTATGTGAATGTTCAAAAAAATTACCTCAAGATGTGGAACATTTAATTTTTTCTTGCCATACTTTCGATGACGCTCGATTATAATTGCAGAACATTTTGAAAAAGGTTGGCGTAACTTGGCTAATGAACTTATCTGTTTCTTTGAAGTCTAGACTGCTGGTCTCTATTTTTATTCGTTTTATTTATGAATGTAATATCTAATGTTTGAATGAACTTATTTTGCAAGCCCCGTGTTGTACATTCATGGTGCACGGGGAGGAGATTGTGCTTGTTCAAAATAAAAAAAAGCCCAGAAGTACAATATGATAAAAATTTCAAAGGATTTCTGTCGCACTTTTTAAAAAAGAAAAATTAATGTTCGGAGAACCTACAGTTTTAAAATCTATTCATAATCTCCATGTTGCTTCTATATTTCCTTTGCGTATTTTTAAGAGAGTGCAATATTTAGCAGGATCTTCCACTGTCAAGTAAACATTCTGATTAGTTAATGTATTCTGGCAGAGAAAAGGAGTGAAAGGCAACTTTTTAACCATATACAGCACGATCTTTATCAATAAAACATTTATGAAGATTTTTCTCCATGGATAGGTAGTTGTCAAGCACTTTATAATTTAATAATAAACTAACAAAGAATTACGCAGAAGTATAGGTGATAATTTCACTAAAAGCTACTTAGCATTTAGTGCCTTTGTACTTCAGCTTAGTAACCAACGAAAGAGAAGCTTTATATTCAATCTATTTTCTCAATATTTTAAAAAGCATTCTACCGATTATTGCTTTATTATTACAGTGTTTTATATGATTTCAAAAATTATATGTCAATTATTTTCGAAGCAGTGCCGAGTTTTATGTATCTCATCAATTTTAGATCTTTCGTGGTGATTGCCCCAAAAAAGTTAAGATTCATTTGGCATGTATTTTTGTGGCGTTTCTCCCACTTCCAAGTATAATTTAAGTGTCATCAAGTTTCCCTTCGATCGTTCTCCAAATAAAAGTTATATAGATAGCTCTCGAATGCTTTATCATAACTAATAATTTAAGTGCTACAGTCCAACTAATGGTTATATAGCCATATTTTAGATGAACTATATTTCTACCCTGAAATTGTATTTATTTCTTTAATTTATTTTCCAATTTGCTGTCTAAAATAGTTCTTTCATTATTAAGCATTTCAAAGCATTGGATATTTCTTCCAAACAGAAATATATTCATTTTATTTGCTTTCTAACTGAAGACATTCATTCATTTGTTTAACAATTTGAGGTGTATTTTTTTAACTTTTCCTATCCGCTTGTCAGGTTTTGCCATTCCTTGACTGTCTTCTAAAATTTGGCAAAAAAGTGATTGTGAAAATCTATGCTACAGCTTTAAATTTATTTCTTTTTTATTTATGTAAAAAAGATTTTTAATTATACCTCTTTATATTCTTCATTTTTTATTTATGCAAAGAAACTGAATTTTAAGTAATAAGCAGTTCCTTTGCCGGAATCCCATTCCGACTGTTAGCCGGACATACATCCAATTACACCGTAAAGGCATGTGGCAAGGAGAAAAAAAATGCCTTACATTCTCCTGCACTTAAAGAGTGGCTGGAAAGACGGAGGTACAATCGCCAAAAGTTGGTAGTGACGAATTATCGTGAAACCCCTTTTTAGTTCGGGCGACATTTGGGGAGTCTAATACAATTTTTAAAGACAGAAAGCGCGATAAATCAGAAATGCCCTCCCCAGAAGTCGAATTCCGGGTCTTCAAATTGCTAGCCGGGTGTGCTTCCAGGGACAACACGAAAGAGAGTTGTAAGGAGACAGAAAAATGGTGCTCTTAGAAAGACTCAACCTAAACTAACCTTAATAGCGTTACAGCCCTCTTTGAGTCATGGCCTGCGGTGCCCTTATATCTGCTTTCTAGACCGTGGGCTCTGAGGTGCATGAGCATCTACCCTGGACAAGTGGTCAGCATGTCGCAGCCCCCCCCCCTTGTTTAGTCCTAAAGCGAACTTGGTACTCATTTTATTGACCCATTCAAGGGAAGAAAGGCTGAGCCAATCTTGATAAGCCCGGGGATCAAAGCCCCGACCTGTGGTGTTACTAACCGACGCGCTAGCCACAGCGCCACCGGAGCTATAAATGCTCTTATATTTTATTAATTCTCGTCCATGTTCTGCAACATTATCGAGGGTGAATGTTAAGATTGCAGTGCTTTTCACCCCCTAAAGTAATAAACCTTCTCCAGTCAGGACCGAGGATTCACAGCATAAGAAATTTATTAAAACGAAAAGAGAATATTCGCTTCTTTGTATTCAAGTGCCCACGTTTTGGGGTGACAGAATAGGCCAACTAAATTATACAATTTTTTTCATATGAATAGCTTATTTAATCTTTCTATTTGGAATCTTCTATATGTTACACGTAGTTTCATTACCAAGCAAAAATGCTTTAGAAAGCAACCACAATATAAAGATATGGTCGCTTGCGATATATTTCCATTATCCCCAAAAAGAATCTTTACTCTGTCATATAATTTAAATCGTTAAAATCTATATAGAAACAAATGACTTCAAAATAATTCTGTAAAAGTTATCATCGTAAATCTAGTAAACTTCCTATTTCTATAGTTTATATCTTGTAATAACTCGTATTGTTCCAGGCCGAATATTACTTGACTACACGTGATAAAAATACAAACGATCTCGTTTCTAGTACTGAAAGAGCTCCGTACCTCATACTTCGAGCGTAATTTATAACACTTTTCAACAGTTACGTGACAGAGAACAATCATTAAAGAAAATTTATATTACAAATCTTGTACTTTCCCTAAAACGATTAATTAAACTTATTGCAGAAAAGAAAGTTTAGACCAGAAATCTTAAAATTTTGCTGCATTTTGAATTCTTATCCATTTACAATCAAAATATATCATTTAGAAGCTCATTTCATTTGTTAATAACGCCAAGTGGATTGGGGTTTTCTAGGCTCAGGTTGTTGAGTTATAACGAAATGAGTGTCAGGGGGTGCAGCTTATCGCTTCCTGATTTATAGTCAAGGGATAGGAAACCCATTATCCGGGCGTGGGGCTAGAATATTTGCTCGAATAGCTTGATAAAAGGAAGGAACGGATATAATAAAGGGCTTCCGCTTATTACTTTCTTACAGCCACCGTTGAGAATGAGAAGTCTCCGTAGACCCCCAAAGTTACTGCCAAGCTCTTGCCCACACAGCATGCATGACTATTGCTAAATGGTGGCTAAAGGATCGCCGAGTATCTTTCTGAGGATAGACCTATTGTTGCCAGTAGATGGCTAATATTTTACGATAAACTATCCCTCAAGCAAGATTAACCTCGCCCTTAAGGCTTACTTCTGAGCTTCACAAAAAGGATGCATTTCTTTTGTTCACTGTTACGTAAATATTTTAATAATCGCGTGACTTAAAATCTGCATTTTAAGCTAACTGCATGATTCTTACAAAACGATTTCGATGCTGTTGCAAGAAATATATAGAAATCTACTGGTTTCTTGTCAAATGGTCTACTTCAAAATACTACTTGAGCTGATGTTGGTATAATGATTAGCCCTTTTAGCTGTCGTATCGCTGAGGCTAGATTCGAAGGTTTGTATATTTCAAAGTGCATAGTGCCTGTGAAGTATGGAGCCATTTAAAATACTAGAGAGCCAAAATTCATTTAAAAAAGTTTAGTAGTAGGGGAAAGGTGGGATATTGACGAATCTGTTCGTTACTTATGGCGGAACCTGTACATTCTCACGAGAGTAAAATTGCTCCCCTTCTGTGATGCATCTTGAGCAACGTTCTCAGTAATGAGGCAGCTAAATGACCGACTGCTATTGGTTATTTCCGGCAAATGCATTAAAACTCCATGCATGAAAGTGTCCGACAAATGCATGAAAGTGTCTGACCTTCGAAACAAACAACAGTATTTTTCGTTTATTCTCTAACACATGATAAAAATAACAAACATCTGTTCCACCAGAAACGAATTCAAATAAGAAGGGAAAAGAATAGAAAATAAATGTTACTCTTTATTTGTGAGAAGATGCCATTGCTTTGAAATTAGTTTGCATTTTATTACTCATTCATTATAATTAAATAGCCTAATTTCAATAATTTCAATAAAATTAATTTAAAACTGAAATCCCTTCCTTTTTGAGGGGTTAATGTTTTAGCTCTTTTTGTAGCATAAAAGTTTACTTGCTTATTATTTGCTGTAATTTTAGAACAATACATGTTTGACTCATTGCTATTGCAAGCATTGAGAAATATACATTCAAAATATTTTTCTGAACTATATATAAATTCGACCGCTCTCTGCCTATCTCCGTACGGTATAGTAGTTAGCGGAAGTTGCGTGCTTGCCAAGCGATGGACATCGATTTTGAATTACAAATAAAGCACGGATATTTGTGATCTTAGTGACTTTGTGAAGCAGGGGCACTTAAAATTTATTGACTTTTCAAGTTCTTTTGAGAGGTTGTTAGTAGCAAAAGTTAGGCATGACATTTTCGGATTCAATCCCTGGGAGGTTTTTGGCCTAACATAATTGAAGCTGAGGCTGACGGCCCTCATATGTTTTGACTTAATGCGAGAATATTCTTTATTAAATCAAACCATCAAATACAAAATTTACATTTTCAGTTTTAACGGCATTTTAAGCCTCACCCTTTATTACAATTTAAACATTTCTCTGGAGAAGCTTTCCTAAAAATTTAAGGTAAAGACATGCATTATTAACATTCATAAAAGTCTCTTTCATATGTCGCTGGAAGATTATATAGACGCTATTTCTAAATTTCTTCATTGTATTTTTATGTTTAAAAATTAAAAAGTGCTCCATGTTCTAATTTATACAAGAAGCCTAATATTTGCATTTTAAACTTTGTACTTCCCATGATGAACATAATAAACAAGTTCGTGGGGAACAATAAGTTAAGGAAAGGTAAATGAAAAATTACATTTTTATCAAATTTTTAATAAGTCATTTTTAACACTACGTCTTTAGCAATATTTTTCGCTAAATTTTCTTTCAAAATAAAATAATTCTAAAAGAAATAATTAATAGTTCCGATAAAATCAGCACTACATTCAGAATGCGGGCAGCTACTTTAAAATGTTGGGAGGTGCTAATAATGTTTTTTGGACAGCAAGCTATCGAATTCCAGTAATATGGATGTTTTACAAAAGGTTTTCTTTCCTGTTTCCGAAAAGTGTACGCTAGGTATATAAATGATATTTACTTTAAGGTTCTCTATAATTAAGCATTTTAATCGATACCTCCAAAGCAATGCAATCCCCTTGTCACTAGATGTAAAAGGAATTATCAGTTTCCGTTTTCAGATAACAACTCGCTCATACATCAAGAGGTTATTATTAAAATACTCTCGGAATACATAGTGTAATGCATATAGCTGTTTGTGTTAACTCTTTAAACCAAATATCCCTTTGAAACAGATATATTCCTAGACTGACTGCCTATACTCTTTTTATGAATATGAAGTCTCAAATATGAAGTTGTCATTTCAAAATATACAATACATGGCTTCTTGCCAATTTTGGAACACATATTTTTTCACAAACATTCCTCTCTCAGATATCAAATAAAAATGATAGTCAAGGATATATATATATATATATCCCTGACAAGCAAACAACATATATATATATATGTATTCATTCTTGACAAACACTTTTCCCCCTCAAAAACAGCAGGCTGTTCTCAAACTACAAAAAGACATCCACTTATCTGCTAGCGTAAGATTCAATAAAACCCATCGATCAACAAACAGTCTACAGCTATAAAATAAAATAAAAACATAATTTTAATAGAAAACACTACAAAATTTTGCTATTGGAAAATCGCATGTTCATGCCAGATGTGAAGATGAATTCGAAATGAATAATGAATTTGGTGCAACGATGTAACTTGCTGAAAAGAACTGATACAATAGCATAGCTTATTGTCAGGAACATAATTACAAAACAGGGGATATCTGTACCTACATTTTTGTGAATATGAGAATGTTATGTTTATATTTGTTTCATGATAAACTTGCAGCTGAAAATTTTACCATTCGGTCTGCTATTTTGCACATAGTGCTAAATATAATATCTTCAGTTTTATTTTTAGTTTCAAGTGCATTTCTAAATGTATATATAACTTATATATATATATATATATCACAAATTTTGTTTTATAAAGAACATAATTATTCAATGTATTTTCGCGCAATATGCTGCTGAAACTTTATCAGTATAGACGAAAATTAAGAAATTTAATATCCATTCTACATAAAGACCCAAAAAGCGTGAAATTCAATAATAATACGTTTCAAAATATCCAATAAATACAAAATGAGAATTAAAGAAATATAAAATTAAAACCTAAAAATATTAAATACATAAAAAGATATTCAAATACCAGAAAAAATAAATAAATAAGAGGAATTCAATTAGATCTGAGGTAACGTTATCAAGAAGAGGATACATCAGACCCAGTTACAAGCTTCTTCCCGCTTAGAAAGCTTTGCGTTTCTGTATTCAAAATAAGCTTATGAACTTTTCTAAAGATTTTTAAATATAACAATTCATCCGAAAATTTTGAAGTCCTCCTCGACGCAAAGGAAAATTCAATGTCAAATTAATAAAATTAGACCTTTTCATTTTCATTGAATTTAAAATTGAAAGAAAGAAAATGAAGTTTTGAATACATGTTCACGATTTCTTTTGTTATTTCGTTCAGTTTTAAATTTAGTGAAAAGATCTAATTCTCTTGAGATTTAATTTTCCTTTGCGTCGAGGAAGACTTCAAAATTTTCGGATGAACTGTTACATTTACAAAACTTTAGAACAATTCATTAGTTTATTTTGAATACAGAAACGCAAAGGTTTTCAAGTGGGAAGGGGGGATTGTAATTGAGTCCGCTATATCCTCCTCTTTATAACGTTACATCAGATCTAATTGAATTCCTCTCCTTTCTTTAATTTTTTTTCCTGTTATTGGTATATTTTTAAGACATTTGTTATTTTTTTTAATTCTAAATTTCTCTAATTCTCATTTTGTACTTATTGGATATTTTGAAATTTATTAGTATTGAAATTCACTCTTTTTGGGGTCTTTGTGTAGAATGGGTTCTAAATTTCTTGCTCTTTGTTTATACTTACTTTATATATATATATATATATATATATATATATATATAAGTTGACAAGTTCTGCTTGAAACGTTAAACAAAAGAGATTTATTTTGCAGGCAATTTTATTACACTTTGTATTTTTGCAGTCTCATCCTTTGCGTTTTTAATATTTTCTTTAATCGCTTCCCTTTTTTACTTTGTATCCTTCAGTTACGTTTACTCGGCTTTTTTAACCATTTCCTGGACATAAAAATAGGTTGGTCTTTATATTTTTCCGAACTAAATTTATGTTTAATTTATGTTCCAACATTTTACTTCACTTTGAGTATATATGCATGCATGCGTGCGTGAATGTATATTTAAGATAAAAAATATATAAAAATCAAAATTCTAACTATAATTTGTGATAATCCCTTAACTGTCCATTTTAATTCGGATAATTCCCTTTCCGTACCACAAATAGTAACTGCTTATATTAAACCTCTCTAAGTTGTTTCATTTCTAAGTTTATTCATTTCATGTGGCTCTTACGAAATAATAATAACGCCAATAATTTTGCAGACTGAAACTCAAACAACCGATAGTAATTCGGACAATTTGTATTAGCTAATCAAATTGCAGCTAAATCTGATTCTTCATCAATATTTCATCTTTAACATGTCGCATTTTTTCCCAACTTGTCTTGCTAGCTAGATTTATGTTTAATTTATGTTCCAACATTTTACTTCACTTTGAGTATATATGCATGCATGCGTGCGTGAATGTATATTTAAGATAAAAAATATATAAAAATCAAAATTCTAACTATAATTTGTGATAATCCCTTAACTGTCCATTTTAATTCGGATAATTCCCTTTCCGTACCAAAAATAGTAACTGCTTATATTAAACCTCTCTAAGCTGTGTCATTTCTAAGTTTATTCATTTCATGTGGCTCTTACGAAATAATAATAACGCCAATAATTTTGCAGACTGAAACTCAAACAACCGATAGTAATTCGGACAATTTGTATTAGCTAATCAAATTGCAGCTAAATCTGATTCTTCATCAATATTTCATCTTTAACATGTCGCATTTTTTCCCAACTTGTCTTGCTAGCTAGATTTCTATCGCTGTGCTTTCCCTTCTCGGAACAACATCTTAAAAATAATAAAACTTCTAGACCAGGCCACTTTTCTATGTTGGCTTACAAAGATGATTATCAATAAATATAAACAGAAATACTAAAATTCGACCATGACCGAAAGCTTCTTCTTTATGTATCAATATCCGTATTCAATATTTCAAATTATTTCGTATATATATATATACATTTGCTTATATGGTATCTGTAAGGTATTTTAAAAGGATGTCACGATCAAATATCTCGAGTAGACGGCCTTAAACCTATGGTTCCAAATCAAAAATTAATCAATCAAATACTTCAAAATATTGCACTAAAAGGTATCTCTTGAATGTTTGATCACAGATTTCCTGATATAAAAAATGTACAAGAAATTAAATAATGAGGTAAACCCATACTTTTGTCGAACAATTAATTTCTGTTACAAAATTATTAAAATTATTATTTTCTGTTACAAAATCAAAAACATAATTTTTGTTATAAATTAAAAATTTTTATACGGGCCTACACAGAATAAAAGTCAATGAAAACGTTTTTCAAAGCTTAATTAGTCGAACAGAAAAACTATCACCCTACTATCAAAATTATCCAAAATATTATTAATTATAGTAAGGTATGAAATTCTGTTAGATTTATCGTTTTAAAATTTACATAACTGACTGTGCAATTTACTTACGAAATTAATACTTGGGAAGTTAGTTTAAAATTATGTTTATCTTTAAAGGTATAACATATTCCCTTACACTGAAAAAAAAAGTCGATATTGTATCGATGTTTTTGCTCTTTTAAAATGTAACACATTTCTTTTAAAATGTAATAGAAAACATTTTTATGAAGTCTAAATAAAAAAAAATTTTATCAGTCTAAATTTCGATGTGGCCTAATTTTAAAATTAAAGAACTTAGTTACTGCATTTGCATCACTTTATTAAAAGCATTTACATCTTTACGTCCGCGAAAAATTGCTATTTTAAGATAGCTTTCTTTTGAAAAGAAGCATGGAAGTTGTTCATTTAATAAAGATGCCTTCGGATGATTGAGAAATCTGTGTTCAAGAAAGTGAAGGATGAGTTTTGTGATAAACATCAGAGATTGCATTTAAGAATTTTATTGAAAACCACTTCTGTTAATTATATTACGAAACTAATTCCTTTTCGCTCATATTCTGTAATCCATAACCAAACGAAATGCCATTTTCTCCATTTAAAAGCGAGAAGATCGGCCTTGTAGTGTACTGAGACTCATTCTAAACTGCCCCTATCAGACAACTACTAAATCATCACGATTTAGCATTCGTTTTCTAATCCCATAATCCCTTTATCATTAATTGTTGCATTTTACTAATCTCCGCTTAAATGAATAAACAGCTTAATTTAAGCGTAGTGAGAACTCTTTAATGAATCAATTTGTCAATCCCCTGATTTACATGGGAAAGGATGGAATCAGAAAATGTTCGAAAAGCTTTAATTAAAATCTTTAGTCTTCTAACAAACGTAAATAATGAGTTTCTTTCCTGAAAACCAAGATGCTTGCGTTAAGAAAACTTGCTTTGATTAAAGAAAGCATTATGATGAAGCTTCTTAAAGCAAACATTTGTGCTTTTTATTATCATCATAGTTTTATAAAGGCCGGAAAAGGAGAATAAAAACTCCATGACGTGGTACTATTTATCATATTAAAGCTAAGTTAATTTTCCCTTTCCTCTCTTGGCAACATTCAGCTATTATTTATTGAGCCCTTTGGTTATTTCTTTTTTTCAGCGTCGAGCCTACGGACAAACAAAGTTGCTTTACTTTTTGTTTGATCAATAAATTCGACGCGAAGCATATTGTGGACAGAATTTACTTCCTTCACAGAAGCAATGAAAATGGTAGTTCAATTTGTTGCATTGCTACTGTGGAAGTTATCAAACATAGGATTTATAGTACTTTTATAAAACGGGATTCGCTGTTGAAAAATAAATGAAGCGTTGAAAAATAAATGAAGCCTATGACTTTCATAATTATTCCCATTTTAAATATGTATTTCTTCTTCAACAGTCAGAATGCTTTAACATCATGAATTTCAGAAACATCTTCTACAAAAGTTTGCATCTCTAGTGCTCATGCTTTCAAATATATTAAAACCTTAATCAGCCTATTTCACTGAAAATAGGATTTGAGACATTTATCTAATAAACTACTAATTATCCTAAATTAATGCAAAAGGTAATAGGTCTAAAAATGCTAACATTTGCTTAAACAAAGATAATAAAAGAACACCAATAACAATAAGTCATCAACTAGAGTACGATAATATTATAAACTTGTATAATGTGATTATTACAAATTTGGTACAAACTCTCATCAAGATGCAGTACAAAATATTTTACACGTTAAATTTGAAGGGTAAATTAAATTATTTTGAGAGATGCTGCATTTATACCGAAATATCCACTACAGAACATAGATAGACAAAATAAAAAGAAAGACCTTACTGATAAACTCCAAATGTATTATTTGTATTTACATCCAAATGTATTATCAGTCCAAATGTATCCAAATATATTATCACATTTTATTAGTAAAACCAATGTTTCTAAAATTTTAAAATGTGTTTATCTGAATTTATTGAATGAATATTTTCTGATACTTAATTGAAAACAAAAAGCGCTATTACGTGTATCACTTATTTTTTAATTTATGCATATTAGTTGAAAAGGTTAGCCTTGTTTTAATGTTTCCATTCTGGAAAACAAAATAAATTTTTCGTGCTGCTGGATAATTAATAACTGTTAGGAACTGTTAGATAATAAATAACTGTTAGTAACTGCTAGATAATAAATAACTGTTAGTAACTGCTAGATAATAAATAACTGTTAGTAACTGCTAGATAATAAATAACTGTTAGTAACTGCTAGATAATAAATGTTACTGTTAGATAATAAATGTTAGGTAACTGTTATATAATAAATGTTACTGTTAGATAATAAATGTTAGATAATAGAACATTTAATTTGAAGACGCTTCGTATATTCTAAATAAAACTTTTTTTTAATTCTAAATAAATCGATAATAATTTGCATAGTTGCATTTTTTATCCCTCAAAGCATGGACTTTCAAATCGGTAAAAAATTCGTATTTAAAAAATGTTTAGTACTTACTAATGTGGAGAATTAGTATTTAAAAAATTTTAACCCATGGAGAAAAATATGCAATTGCTAATGTAGAAAAATAACTAGTTAATTTTTTGCCATGCCATTTTTATTCTGCAGTAAAAAAAGAGCGGTGTACATGATCTGAGAATTATTTCAAACTTATGTATGCAAATTAACAACTGAAAGCTTCAGTGCAGTACAGATAATAAACTATTTATCTTTTAGCTTAAATATCGCGTATTAACGTTGTATCATTTGAGGAATTTTAATTCATATAGTAAAATAAAACTTCTCTTTTATGAATGGGTGAACAAAATGAAGACACAATAGCAGAAAGCCTTATATAACTCTCTGAGAAAATGGTTATATCGATTGATCCGTATGAGACATGACAAAGGGATGGCTTTTTGGTACTATTAGAAACTACACTTCATAATCGAACTTAACCTTCGCAAAACGCCTTACGGTTTGAAAAGATTCATTGGGATAATTCCTGATTCCACTTTAGAAAGCAAGATAAATTCATGTATACCTTCGCTCACACAACGGTAGAAATTTTTTTTTCTCTTCAAAGAAATTAATGATTAAGTTAAACGAAAAAAGCTTGATTTCTTTCGAGTCTTAAAATAACAAAACCCTACCAAGTTCCTGTCTTTTATTCTTCTTTTTCTCTTCTTTGAAAATGAAATATTTTCCCAAAAACAATCTCTGCAATACAAATAATTTAGTTAAAATTCCGTAAGGACAGAAATTATTCAAATATTTTCAAAGCTTTATTCCTTTTTTAAGACTTCGCGGCCATCATTTGAAAAACCTAAATTTTCAGTAATTTTCAGTAAATATGAAAGCATTTTTTAAAAAACTGTCATTTAAATAAAAGATTAAAAAGCTCGCAAATGTGTTGCTAGAATTTTTCCAAATTGTGACCTTCACGATTTCAAGAAATATAGCTCAAAAATTCAATAAACTCAGAGCCTAAATTTGAGTTTAGTATAAATTATTATCTCATTCTATTTTCATAGCATTTGCTTTTTCTTAGCACCGTGATTTTTTACAATAGTATCATAACTCTGGGAAGTTATTTTGAAATTTTTAACTTGAACTTTGATCATATATTCAGCATTTTTGTTTAATGAATCATTATTCTCGTATACCAAAATAACGGCTACAATTTATTTCATTAAAGTAATTGGAAATATAATATTTTATGAAAATTGGGAATAACAGTTTGATAATGATAGAAATATAACTATTTTATATAGCAATGAAAAATTAATCCCTCCAACCACAATTATATATTTATAGGTAACCAGATATATTGAAATCCATATGTGTACTTGTACATTTTGAAAAACGATATGCTACCAATATCAGTCTGATGATATGAAGAAATACGCTATCAAAAGTCTTTGTAAAAGATATATATTCCAAACGAATCCCATTGTATTATGAACTTAAATCCAGGGTATTTATTTAATTCTACAGATTCATTCTTAGTAACAAAAAAATTTAATATAACTGATATTCAGGGGGAAAGTCCAACTCATTTTCACGATCTGAATCTGATGTTCATTTTCTAATACTAAAAAAAACCTCTTTGGAGTATACGTCTTCACCACCGATAAAAGGCAAAGCTTTTTGATGGTTCAAAAAGCAAGAACTCGGTATATAAAAAAATTCTGATAGCAGTCTCATCAAGTCACATTGTAGATGGTCTCTCCCTTACTTCAGGGCACGTTTGGAAAGGATTTAAATCCAAGAGACCCGCGAAATCTCACCTACACATCCGCAGGTCATTCCTAATACCAAAGGCTCACAATTCTAAAGGAGAAGATGGTGAGGAGGTCAGAAAAAGATCGTGGTAAATATTGCCAAAAATAGAATGGAAAAGTATGAATTATTCATGAAAATGCGTCGATATTGGCTCTGGGTGCATCAACAACTAGTACACCAGAAGAGGAGAAGCGGTCCAGAAAATTCGCCACTTTCAAGTGTACAGTGAACTTTTCCGAACCCCAATGCTCCTATAGATTTATTTTTTCCTCTTCACTGAGCAATATTCTTTGTAGAATCCAAAATCAAAGTCCTCTCTCTATAATATTAATAAAAAGGCAGATTCAACTCCTTACTGTGTGAGTTTGCGCTCTTTCTGTGAGTTGCTTTAACATAAACAATTCGCTCTGTTTGCTAAAAGAAGTTCTGCAAATAGAAACTTGTCTTTTTGACTTCATCGAGGACAGCCGGCCACTTCTGTGCATAAAAATGTTAGTTACAGAGTTTGCTGATTAAACCTCCAAGAAATAAAACTAATGCAGAGATTACATAACAAAATACTATATGTTTATTAAGGTTGAGATAAAAATATCAGTATAAGACAATATCTTTAAACAGAACCTTTGGTGAAACATATGATTTCAAGAGTACATTTTTCTCTTTTTCTGTAATGTCAACATACTATTCAGTGTTGTAGAGAATGATAACATATTGGCATTCGAAAATCACTTTTTTGAACAATTGCAACCACAAATTTACGAATAAAGTTTTATAAAATGAAGCAAAAAAACTCATACGTAAATATGAATATAATTAATACCTTTCATTTCAGTGAAGTTGTATAATTTCGCGAGCAAAACGGCCTTAGATTCCATGGAAATATGTTAGGTTCTCAAAGAGATGATTTTATAAGTAACTGGATATTAGCAGATATGAATCAGCAGACATTTCCCTGGGGGATAAGGTTTTTCATAATGCAATTAAAAATGCAAATAAAAATAACACATATATGAAATAATCCTCCACACTGTTGAGAAATTCCCTCTATATAAAAGAAGATGCTACAATGTGTTTCTATTAGTAATCGTCGTAGCTTTCATTTATGTTAACGGAAGAATGGCTTTCGAAACTTTATCGTTCACAATTTTTAAACATTTCGAGTATCAGAAACCTATATAACACTGGTGTTTGAAAATTGGTCAATCAAATGATGGTGAAGAGGGTTCAAAGAATAGGGCCATTTTTGATAGTTTGGACCTTTCCAGTTTTTCTCGCTAAAAGAATGTATAGTTTTGACCATTTATTGTTAAAACATACAGACTGCCCATAAATTATTTAACTTTATACGAGATTAAAACATCAGTACCGTAATATGTATTTCAAGAAAAGTGTCAAATCATTAGATTAATTGATTCAATTATCTCCCATTGTTCTGCTTATCAATAATTCCCTAGACAGATACGATTTTTAGATTCATATTTTTAAGTTTATTGATGAAGTTACTTCATACGCCGAAGATAATGTCCATAATTTCCATTATACTACCTTCTACTTACATCAAGTCCATAGCTTACTATCACATAGTCATTCCCCAATTCTATGGTACTCCAGCCAAGTGAAAAATCCCATTTGGTTGCATCGATTCTAATTGGTGGAAAGCTACAATTCAAGCTTATCGAGATAATTGTTTTCTCACCGAAGAATAAAAGGCCTATCACATGGTCATATGCATAAATCCCATAGTCGCACGCTATTCCCTTTGGCTGAACTAATGGTATCCACTAATATTGTGTACATGCAAAGTTATTGATTGCAATGAAATTATGTTTCACCATGGTTCAGTAAATACTATCTATACTGGAGTGACTTAACATTTAACAACAGTTTTAGGTTGCATTATGTAAAAAGATCTCTTCTGACAAATGTCATGGACCTTCGTTTAATGACACTTGCTCTGTGAAAAAACGGTTTGAATTTGTTGTAAATCATTTATAAGTATATATGCATAACCAGGACACACTCTATAACACCGAACACAAAAGCGGAATATCTGTACACTATTTCATATCCACTTACTACATAATAGTTCTTTGGACGGTATATTGGGAGCTAAAAAAATTACAGATATATTAGTTTCCTTTATATCAGTTTCCTTTGAAAATCTCTCATATTTACTTTTTCAACATCCGAATCCTTTTGCTGTCATATTTCTTCTTTTCTTTATAACTCAAATACATTCGCCAAGAAAATATCTTTTGAAAGTTATTTTATTTCATACATCTGAAACGTAATTTACATCTGTTAGTCATTTAATGCAATGAAATGAATTGATATCATTGACCAGTATACATTTCATAAAACAACTCGCACAGAGTCTACCTATTTAAATAGCAAATTTTGACTGTGTAAATACAATCAAATGCCTAATCACTCCGTCCTAAATCTTCTAAGGAATTAACACCAACTCGGAAGTTAAACAAACCATTTTATTTATATTATTAAATAAATCCATCAGTATAACAATTTACACGGCTCTTATAATAATAGACCTCCGATACTTGCAGGATTCCACAGAAAATGAAGTAAAACTTAATACTATGTTCGCAAAACAAGATACGCTTGTAAATTTTGGCTCAGGCCCTCAACTCACAGGAACAAGCACTAAAACCAATTGAAATAAATCTAGACGCTGACTAAAAATAATAATAATAAGACGCTAACCGGTTACTGTCAAAAACTGTTCCTTAACTTCAAGAGCTCTGTTCTTACGCACATTGCTAATCTGCATACTGGTGGAGCCAACGAAAGTAGAAGTGAAAATACAGACAAAATAATAAGCTAGAACGTTAATAAAAATAAAACATTACGAAATCAGTACCTTGATCCACAATTTAAAAATACGCTATTTAGAACTTTTACTAGAAATGCTAAATGCATAATTTAACAGGCTTTGATAAACGTAATTGAATCTACATTGGGAACTGATATTTTTTTCTTGATAAATTGGATATTAAAAAATCTAACACTGTGATATGAAAAAATATAATTTAATGATATTAGACATTTGAATTCATAGGAAGCCGTTTTGATTCAGTGGTATTTTCCTTTTAGAATAGTCTTTCTTAGTAAATGATAAGAAAAATTTTATTGAAAGCAATTAAAAACCCTTTAAACATAAGAATTATAATTATAATTATAATAAAAACAAACATAACTAAATAAACCTTATTTTTCTCTTCGATATTAATGGCTGCCCTGATGGCGTGACTTGTGACGCCAATTAAGTCAAGTCTGGCTTATAGTTAGTTAAGACGAATAGAAGCATCTAAATTATCGGTAATTCAGCTGCTCCTGTTCTTAATTAAAATAAACGTCATGGGTGAAAATATTTGTTTGCACTTTTAAGTTGAACTGAATGAGTACAAAACAAAATGCAAAGCCTTTTTTTTTTTTTTTTTTTTTTTTTTTGTAATTATAGGTTTTTGGATCGGTGTTGTCAAACTAATCGAGTTCTCCATGAAATTCTGCTACAGTTTTTATATTTTAAAGATAAAAATGTATGTTCGTTATATTTCAATCAAACTAAATGCTATTATTTATTTTTGGTTCATTGGTTTATATATTCATCAAGTGTTTATTTCATATTTATGTATTACAAATTATTTTTATATATATTATGCTTTATTTTCGTAACTCAAAGTGTCATTTGAAACCATGAAAGAGGTAACTCGATGACCTGCGGTTCATTGGTTATCGAGGCTTGATCTAGATTATTCCTCTGACATAATATAATTTTTAAAAAAACAACAGAAATTGTATTCGCTTCACAGAGAATTTTTGGGTTTTAGACCTTTATTTGTTCAATATGCGACGTACGAAATAAATCGTATTGTAATTTTCGGACTATAAAAACTAATTATTCAAAACAACAATAATAAAAAGTCAATTTTTAAGCAGAAACGTTTGTTAAATTATAGATAATTTCATAATACATATTACGAAAACTGCCATTAACATTACTGGATAACGTCAATTGAAAAAATTACTTTTTATTTTTAAAATGAAACCTAAGTAGTTTAGATTTAATTTTATTTCAGTGCGTAATTCCAGGGTATATTTTTTTGAGTTAACTAAGTAATCATTCGAGGAAATATCCTAAAAAAATTTAAAATTTGATGCCCAATGAAGTTACATATTCATTGAGTTAAGTATGTGACTCCTTTACATTTGTAACGTAAAACGATTTCGCCGTGTATATAGAATTTATGTATGAAAGAAGTTCACCGAATGAAATTTCGACTGCCGTACACAATTAGGTGTGCAAGAAGCACAAAATTCTGGTTTTCAAGAAATACAGTTTATAGCGTTTTCTCAAACACGTCCGGAGATAAAAGCCTGCAGTATATTTGCCATTCCGACTTTTTATAAAAGAAACTGAAAGAAAATAGCTTAAAATATTTCAGTTATAATATTACAATAGCTGCGTTTATAGATACTTATATTTATAAACTCTTGATTTTATTTCACCTTCTGTCTGAATTTGACAGTAAAATTAATTCCAGTGATACAAACCTTTCTTTAGACCCGGTATTGTTGCTTACCGAGTCCTTAAAAGCGAGCAATTGTACGAATAATGAAATGGGGGGCTAAAAATAATACATTCAGTAACGTTACTCCAGTCATCTCTCTGAAAGTAATTTTCTATACATTTCTGTGCTTTCACAATCTCGGTTCTGGGGGTATACTATCCACGAACCATGTTCCTAATTATTTTGGGCTCATAGTCTGATAGTCTAATCTTTTAAACATCGGTTCGTATATCTCCTTCTGTGTTTAATGAGTTGAGAGAGTCCATAAATTGTCCATAAATTTCCATAAATTGGGTAGCGATCGCCAAAGTTTTAAGTTCTCTTCGTGCGGAGTTTTTGCAAAACTGCTCCTACTGCCTAACAAGTAGTTGAGTTAAGTGTAGAAAGTGTAATAGAGCTTAAGGGAGACATCTGGAACATGTATACAAATGTAGATTTGGGGGGAAAATTATTTATATCGCTTTTATGTAAAAATTGAAGAAATAACGTCACCTTGAAGCCAAAACTAATAACTTTTACATTACGTATCGCTTCAAGATAAAATGTATTCATGTCCGTATTCAGGTTTGTTCTTGTCTCTTGTAACGTCGACCCGTTGGTTTCGTCCATCAGTTCTTCAGTAATGCTTGTCAACATGGAAATTGAAGATTCCAGTGCATACGCAGTTTCACTGGCCGAGTTTTCTGCCAAGAAGAGGAAAACATAGCGAGAAACCGCGATGTTATGAAAGTTTGAAGAGCAAATTCACATGAGTTAGGATCTGACTGTAAGTGCAAACTTTTTGAATGTTTCGTTTTGATTTGTGATAATAAAAAACAATAAATTCTCAAAGCTTTTAATAAAATAAGGAATTATAATACTCAAAATCATTACCTCACTGGTCTTAAAACGCTTCTGTTATTGACGTTCTGGTGTGAGAAATGAAGGATCTTCACACAATGCGTTTTCACGCGAGACGGGCAATGTAATAATTTGCGAGTTTGTATAAACGAGTTTGTTTTATTCCACATCATTGCAAAAACTCAGGTTGAAAAACAACTGAAGCTTTGGCCATTGACGGAAAAGCACCAGTAAACCGCAAAGAAAAACATGTAAACCGAAAATACGCAATCCCTTAGGAAACTATTTCTAAAATAATCGAGTTTATCGGATCGTTCAGATGAAGAAAGTCTCATTATTCTTTAAAAAACACTATGAAAATATATCTGCCGGAAGAGTTAAACATCACAAAATTTCATGTCCAAAACAAGCAATCCGAATAAGATAAATTCAGAGATCGTCGTTATCAGTCGTAAGATAAATTCAGAGATATTTCAAATTCTAAACTTAACATTGAATTGAGTTATTGAAGACAAGCCAATTATTACAGCGAAAACGATTTCGCAAGATTAACAGAAAACAGTGGGAAAAAAGAATTTTAGTCACCCAAAAAAACTGAAAATTCGTTTCTCTCATATTTTGCATAGTTTTTTGCTTAGTTTATACTACAAATTTCTTTTTAAAAAGATTGAAAGTTTATTACAAATTCCTTGTATGATTTTGTAACAATATTTTCATTGTCACTGAAGATGCACAAACTAAAGGGTCATTTTTCTCAAAATTTCTGTCGGTGGAGACATAAATGATTCCTCCAGTCTTCAGTTATTTAACACATACCTCAGGTTACTTACACATACCTCAGGTTATTTAAGACATACTTGACTGACTCTCCCACTCTCTTCACGGCTTTATTGAGTGCTTTATATTGGTTCAAAGATTAACTGAACATATCAGTTACATATCGCTTAACAGAAAATTCATCAGTATGTCCCTTTGTCCTGCATTAGACTTACTGAAGGGACGTCATGTGATATACCATCTTTAATAATATTCCTTACAGAATTTAGTTTTTGTTTTCACAATATATCCGTTGCGACATTTGGGGAAAGAATTTTGAAGACCAAAGATGGCGAACGTCAGAAGTAAAGCTGACGTTAAGAAAGTCATCGGCATCCCCAGGCTATGCGAATAGGGAATAAAATATCTATATGTATATGTATAGAATTCGAAAGACAGAACCAAGAGTAAAAAAAATACAAGAAGTCAACGGGGAAGAGTGACTATTGCCGGGAGGAAACTCAAAAATTTCCAGACGAAAAAGATTTGAATATTAGAGTACCAAGTTTTGAATCTGCTGATGGAAACAGGACGGGTTTGACGGCTGTTGTTGAAGCTAAGCCCAATCGGATATGTGTGCGTAGATATAGATATATATTTTAAAGAAATTCTTCAAGATATCAGTCAGGGTCGAAACTCACCCCATATCTTATTTACTTTTCAATTTATATTTTTCAGGCGCATTTGATCTGACGATTGAAAGATGCTAGAGGGAGTGTGTGGATGTGTTGAGTTGACAGCAGCGTGTTGGAGATCTTACTCTTCTTCCATTAACAGAATTTTACAATCGATGGAACATTTGAGAAAGTTTATTCTTCTTGGATGAAGGAAATTTGATCGTCATTGCATCGCATTCTTATGCGCACCCGTGCAGTTTAGATTTCTCTCTCTGATTGATGAAGAAACACAAACTAGCAAAGATGTTTGATTCTAATTTATAGCAAGGGAAAGATTTGTGTGGATTCAAAACTTTACAATAAAATAATAACTTATGTGCCTTAAAATTAAAAACTTATATATATATATATGGTATTCATTTAAACTAAAACGTAATTATATGATATTTTAGCAACTGAAATGTTAAAATTAATTACATTCCTTTCCTTCTCCTTTAAGGTAATTAAATGTGAAGTCTAAATTATGCTATTTCATTCTATTGTGTAACAAATATTCCTTTTACCTGTTATAATTCCTTTCTTTTCCTGTTTAAATCTAATATTAACAATTCCATTTTATTAATTTCTATCTACTGCATTTCTTAATGAAAAACGTTTCCTTAGGCAGATAGTCCTCGAGGCTTTGCCGTAATTAAATAACCTAACCTCTTAATACAAATTTATTTGTTTTCATTTATGTTCACAATTTATCGCTGTTACGCTCGTACACATGTAATTAAAAATATATAACATATCAATAAAGTTCTAAACTCTGAAAATTTTTTAAACGTAGAGAATAAAACAGTCTATTCAATAGCTAAACAAAAAAAGAAGCTTAAACAGAAAGGAATTACGCAAGTGAGGAAATGTGCGAAACCAAAAAAAATTCTACGTGAAAGCAAACTTCTGAGGAGAAAATTTATAAAAATGTGAACGGTCAGGAAAATAATCCAATGCCAAAGTCAGATCTATGGTGTAAATCATGTGTAATCACATAATGTAAACCATGTGATTGTTAGAGTGAAATTTAATTTCAATAGAAAATAAACCTAGTTGCATTTTTCTGGAGGTTTGAAAGTTCATTTCATTATTCAACAGTAAACATACGTACGTATGCACATATAGATTACTATCTCCCTATTTCCTCTGATAATTTATTTTTAAAACTTTGAACGTTATACATTAGAATATCAGGAAGAAGTCATACTAAAATTATAATAGCATTTGAAGTGAAAATATTCGAATGAGAATAATTATTGAGAAATTACTTCTAGCTTTTTTAGTATCAAAGCAGTTTCTAGATTAATGTCTATAACTATTGCAGTGGATAAAATTTCCAGAAAATAACTCCCGAAAACATTCGATGCTGGCATCCCACGTTTCTATATTATTTTATCGACAGTCAAACCTATATCCCAGTTTACGCATTTTTCTGTTATTAGCAGTTTGCTAATTCTCCTTTTTTTTAGTCAATTATTTGTTGCGGCCAACTAATTCGTTTTTCTCATTGCTCAAAGCACAGACACACAGATCTCTACTCTTAACACAGCACACTTTTCCTTCCTCCATATTTGAAAATACAAAGGTCTCATTTCTATACTATAGTAAACGTGTAATAAATTATAATATGAAATAAGCTTTTCATGCTAGTTAGAGGCTATTCTATAGATGTTTTATATTAGATATGGATTTACGAGGAAGAAAGCGTGAAAATGTAACAATTACCTTGCCGAAATTCAAAGCACAGACCTCCCAAATGCATGTTGAATGCACTAACTGGTGCATCCCAAACTATATGTTAGTGCATCCAATGCAAGTTGGATGCACTAACACCACGAGAATAATCATGGGGTAATGCGATAATACCTTTCCACTTTAGAGGCGAATGAGGAGAGTAAAGAGACCTATTTGACCAATTCCATGTTATAATGAATTATCGCCACCATATTGTATTTCGAAAGCTACTGCCGAGAACATCAGGATTTTTAAAGCAGAAAAGAAGCAAAATTAGTTGTGGGCTCTCTGAGATTTGAACCGAGGATTTTCAATTTGCTACATCGACATGCTAAATACTTACATCACAAGAGCACGTACAGAGAAATAAACTAATTTCTTATCAAATTAAAAAATGCTTTATGTTAATTAGATGAATGACAGTTTAGAAAATAAGTGTTCATTTTTATTCAATATAAATATGACATTTTCAGTAAGTCTTTAAATTAAATTGTAGTATTTTCTGACTTAATGATAAGGTGTTAATGCTTATAGACTACTAAGAGCATTCTTTCCTCAATGCTAATGTAAGAAACCTTTAAATATATCCAGTCATAATTGCTTCACTGTAAAATATTCTCCAGTTATTAGGATAGATTTTCACTGGGTTATATTCATTTTCCCTTTAATCTAGGTGTATAGACAAGCATAATGAGTTACATAGCATTTATCAGAATTAACTCCCGAATTCTGTGGGGTGTATTACGGTTGGTGACCTCAGTTAACTCAAAATCATAGTTAATCCGAGTATAGTTTAACAACACAGGAAAGGCGAATATCCTGTATTATAATTAACAGAAAAAAAATGCTGTTAATAATTTATACGCCGCGAGAGAGCCTAAAATTTCTGAACTTTCATATTGATATCTTGATAATCCAAATGAAATCTCTTGCTACAAAGTAGTAAACATCCATGCCTCCTATGAAATCTCCAAAGAATGCTCCAAAAGAAAATACCGCTTACAAAAACTACCACACATTTTTGCTGTTTTTAAAGGACTTTACTAAAGCAGAATTTACTGAGTCTTTGACAACCGACGAACAATAATCTTTCTGCAATAAATGCTGAAACTGGTTTAGTAGTGCCAGCGTGCCGTTTCCTAGAATTGAAGATCGGACTTAAAGACGTCCTCTTAAAAAAAGTGCCAATATAAAATTTTAAACATTTTATGTTTCCATTTGAGCCTCCGAACATTTTGATCAAAAGTCTGTTTCAAAACTTAACTTAAGCTTTAATAAAACTTTTGTTTGGCGAGTTTTATTTTACTGGTTTCTAATCCTTCCCACTTGATTCTTGCTCGACCATTGGCTGTCTGATTTCAAGGGTCTGATGTCACCATAGTTTTCCATGCCCTATCTTAAACCTGCAGAATTTTATGAGAAAATGGGTTTCTTTCTATATGCATCCTACTTCGCGTTTCCCTTTTAAGAGTTATGTATTAGATGGAATTTAAAAATGAGATTCCTATAAAGAATTACTTCAGCTTTACGAAAAAAGGCGTCTTTGCTGAACGCCTTTACACAAGATCAGATTCTCTGCATATGGTTATAGATTAAATTATAATGACACTCATCTAACTAACGTACCTATAATGTTAGCTATCATATGCACACTGCTAGTAAATAGACATATTTCTAACTATCATGCTTTTCATACTAAAATAAATTTATCAGCAAAAATATCTCGTGACTCTGTTTTCCGTGACAAACTAATGACGGTTGAACTGTTTTTAATATTTTTTTAATTATGTCTTCATTTAATAAATCAAATGACGATAAATCTTCTTTTAAATTAACGTTAAATGTAATATTAAGTTAAATATGTTATTTTTAAGCGCAAATGAGGATTTTAAAAACGAGTCTTGATTATAAAACATGAAAAAGTCTTTAAAAATTCATATTTAAATAACATCTTATTTTATTACATACGTAAGCAAAATAAAATTTAATAGTGTGTCCATTTTTAAAACGTTTTAAACAGGAAAAAGACTTTCTTTTTCATGTATTATATATATATGTGTGTGTGTATTTCCTACATATGCATCAATGTTTGTTTAATATTAGTATCCGAATATTGACAACAGAGATCATGCAAAGTAGAGTTCCTTTACTACGATATCTAAATTGGTCTTTTGCCTCATTAAAACAAAGAGAGGCTGTCTTGGGGAAAAAATTGCTTATTCCCGCATTGAAACTTTGCCAAGTCTTTAAATTATCTTTTATCTTTGGAGTGAAAATTGTTTAATCGCCCAAAACAAAGAGAGAAAGGAGACACGAGGTCGGGTTGTTGATGCACATCCTCAATTACATTAAATGTGCTTTCTTGGATTGAACTAAAAAGATTGGCTCAACAAAGTGACAATTTACTGGAGCACATTTGCATGCTAATCCATTACCTATTGTTTTTTCCCCTTAAAAAGATTGTCGAAATTGAGTCTGACGATGGATCTCTTACGCGCTAAATTAAAGCTCGGGAATTATTGTACTCATTACTATTTTCTGATGTGAGACCTAAATGAAGCTTCAGATGTAGAGCTTAAATGATTTTATAGTAAGTCATCGTAATTTTACAACTTTGCTTATCAGCATGTCAGAGAAACTAAACTGTCTGTGAAGGCACTGGTACAAGCAAGAGTAATCGCAGTTTTTTGAGTTATTTCCAAGCAATAATTGCGATTTTTTCTTTTATTCATTAAAAAGTATAATTTCACAAATTTTTCCCACACTGGATAGCAACAGTAAGCATTTATTTTCAGATTACGTGAATTTCTTTATTCTTTAAGCTAATAAGTTATACAATCATTATTTCTATAAATGCGGGGTTTTAATGGTTGAAATTCACGATATCCTTTTCTACAACAAAATAAAATACTAATTAGGGATTTTTCAAGAATTTATTCATATTTATAATAGATATTAATCTTTCAGTGATGGTCACTGACCTACGGGATGAAAGTTTCTGTTGCTTTAATTACTTAGCTAAACCCAAAAAATGTTTTTAAAATGTCTTCATTCTTATTATTTGGAAAATTGCTCACATTATTAAGTTCAGTTTAGTATCTCTCCGTTTTTATGTCTTCCAAAGGACATAAAAATTTTCAATCAGATTATTAAATTTTAAATATTTCTTTCAAATTGCATTATCTTTCTCTAGCCAGTTTTGAATTTCCATATCTTGATCATAACTGGCACTTCTTAAATTTTGTAGGTTCATTTATATGTATGCGATAAGCACAAGTGTACTGTCTGCTACGGCTACAATTGTGCATCTTACCAACATATGAATGCTATAAAAATTACACATTTAACAACGGCTTTTATATGGCGAAATATGAGCAGTATTTGTCTGTTGTTTCATGTACAGCATTTACTGAAAACAAAGTCCAAAAACACTGTTAGAAAGAATTAAAATTTCGTAAACCCTTCAATCCTTAATATGAAATTCAAAATATGTTGATTATTATGGATCATTAGTATTTATGCAAATCAATACTATACGATAGAAATTTTACTCCTTTTTTCTGTCCTGCCTGTGAGCCTTCATGTCCAATCAGTGGTTAGACATTTCAGAAACAATGAAGGAAATGTACAGTACTGATAATTAACAGGCTTTCACTTAATCACTAGCAATCATTTGTTCATGTTTAAAGCCTTAGTGCTACCCCAGGAAAATAGTTTGGTAACTTTTTACTCTAAATTTATAAATAACACGTTGCCAGTTTTTAGCTCTTATTCGTTATCTAGTCCCACTTTTGAATTCCTACATCTCAGGATCACTGCAAATGCTGTGTATCTGTGTTTTATTTTAAATTAAATTTTCGGTTAGTTGTGTGTTTTAGGGTGAAGTTTCACAACCTTGTATTACTGTTTTTTTAAGTTACTTGAGTTAAATGCTTTCTCATTGATAAGAAAACTTGAAATATGAATTTAATGCAGCTATTAAAATTGTGCTTGCTGCTTTATTTAACGCGATCGTTGAAATTTTATTAAAATCACCTGACCACAGTGCGTGGCAGCGGTGAAGGTAGTTTCGAAATTCTCCATGTGAATAAGTGAATGATCACCACCCACCACTACTCGCTCCTAACTTCGGCATTAATCGTGATCTTGACACAGAGCAGGCTTCAAAAGCGTTAATAGCTTTAATCGCATAGACCATTTGAAGATAACTGCATTAACGTCGGAACTCGTTCTCCCGATTGATGTATTAAATTGCTCACCGTGAGAGAATTTATTGGCGAAAGTGTACTAAACGGCATAGTCTGTGTAAAGTTAAGCAACCATGATAAGACAAGTCGGTCTTGCTGATAAGGAAGCACTTACGAACGGCTGTCGGTGGAAATAATGCATAAAAGTGGGAAAAAAGGGGGGTCTGATATATGACAGGAGCCATTAGTTTGAAATAAGTAAAATGAAAAATAACTAATTGGATAATTTTGCAGAAAATGCGAAATACAATCAGTATTTTTAACTCCATACGTCCAGAAAAATACTTTGAAATGTATCATGAATTGCAATAATCAAATGTTCGATTCAAATCTCTATCACATGTTATTTCTACTACAAAATTCCACAACGTTTGGCAGAAAGATGCCTCATAGAAGTTATTGTTAAATATTAAATAAGAGAAATTAGAAAGATTTTGATGAAATTCCGTTAGAAATATCTTGGTAAGTGAATGCAGTTACATTGTGGTATCGTTTTCTCTATTCTTTTCCATTTGTTGATAAAATCAGAAAGTTTTCAATAGATTTCCTATTGAAATATCTCAGCAAGGATGATTCAGCATATTTCATTCTAGTTTCAACCTATAGTTTCTTATACATTCCTGAAGATTAAGAATTGTTCTCTAAGTATGCAAATAAACCCATCTTTAAAACTGAAAAGCATTCGATTTAAATACCTCAGCAACACACAAATGTTTTGCTGCCAAAAATTAAAACTTTTTGCCTTTTATGAGGAACCACTTTAACAGGCCTTGAGTATGAGAAGCCAGTTTGCTCTTAAGCAATTAAATCATTACCTTTCTTTATTATCTTTTAAATACGGGCGCTATTTGATTATTGTGGGCCTCAACATGTAATCCTTCAAGGTGACTGAAGGATACACATTCGTATATAATACACATTCGTAAATTTAGGTAGCGAATTTAATATTATTTTATTTTAGAAGATGAAATAGTTATAGGTACATTTTCCTCCTTCTCGTAACCCACTATGCATGATACTGATATTACTATTTCTTCAAAAGTATGATTTACATTTGTTTCCACAAAAATTTTTAATTCAAATCTTAATTAATCCACCATAGCGTGCCGTTACATGAAATAGATACTAAATCTAATGTTTCATTCTAATTTAGATTATATGGAATTTAAATAGAAGAAGGTTCGGAATTCAGTTAGCTCTAGACAGCAATAAAAAAATGGAAAAAATCTTTCGAAGGCGTACTTTTGCATTTTATTAGCTATTTATCATTACTACCCAACAGTATCAGAAGAAACGAATACCCCTAACATACTGTTTAACTACTGAAACAGTATGCTAGTAACTCCGAATACACTTCAAATTTCAACTTAACTGTAACTCATCTAAAACTATATTAGATGCGTTTAAATATAATACCTGAGTTGTAGTTTTTATCTTCAAGACATATTTATGAGAGCTGGTTGAATTAATTAAGGCAACGCAGTCAAAGATTGTTTGCCAAGGAAATGTAATGACTTTCTGGTGGATTTTATAAAAGAAATGGCTCGTATTTGTGTTTACATAAGAGAAGGAAAAAAATTCTAAAATCCATCAAATTTAAATTATATGTAGATAATATTTAACAAAACATTTTCCCAAGTTCCTAAGAATCGCTGTAGATATGAAATTTTACATAATGCAGAATTTAAATTCCGAAATTCTTGATAGTGTTATAAATGAAGTGTGTTATATAAAACCTACCGAAATGTTGTGAAACACGCCTGTGTATAGTTAGCTTAAAAAATACGCGAGAAGGCCGGGAGATGTTAGTGGCATTACTAATTCCTATTCGCTTACTTTCAGTTTCCTTGTTATAGATTATCTGTAAATTAAGAAAAAAAGGTTTCTGGGAAGAAAAACAGTGAGATTAAATTTTACAACTTTGAGTAGAGAACAGATTTTGGAAATATCTTCAACAAAGACGTCCTTCATCATTTAGAAAACAAACATTTACCATTTTAAGAGACTACGAATAAGTCATGGACTTTATAATTTTTGCCATGATATCATATTTTAAAGAAAGGACTGTGTGTTTATAAATCATACAGTTACAGAAAATTTTTCTGTTAATTCAGAAGTCAGGCAAATATAAGAAAATGCACGATATGCCCATATTCCATAAGACACTAAAAACGCTTTCGATATGTCCATAAACTGAACAGGTGTAAAACATTCTTCATGCAAGGAAAAGCATTTATCTCTTGAAAAGAAAATTCAAAATCTCGAAAACTCAAGTGCGCCTTTGGCCGGTGCTAAGCTGGAATCTTCCAGTTACCAATGCTATGTGCTGACAATTACACACAAGAGCACGTAGAAGGAACATCTCTAACGCCTTTTAATTTCTGCGTTACTGAATTTTAATTTAGAAAGTTAAATATCTCTAAATTGAAGATTCAGACCCTTAGATGGAAGGTAACCTAAGCCGAATTTTATTTTCTTACGAAATTGGGCCTATTTTAAAGTATGTATCTTTTTTAAATGCTGCAGGGGATGAATAATCACAATATTGAAAACACAATAAATATCGATTTAAATTTAAACTTGTATTTAACTCATCAACCCCGTCTTCATATACGAGAGTCTTAGTATTTTATGTTTTTCTTCTATATATCCTCTTAAATATTTTAAAAACCTTCCTGCAGTTATCAGTTTGGCTTGAAGGCTAGGAAGAGATGATTGGGATTTTCTTCTTCAGGATAAAATGCTTTTTCAAGGACGTGAGGCTGGTACTGATGCAGCAAGAACTCGAATACAGATAGACTATTCCAGAAGAAATGCCAAACCAGTGATGAAAAGGAAATATTGGATATAAGCCAGAATTTATCTTTTCAAACCATCTCTTCTTCTGGGAAAATATCTTGGGAATGGATGCTTTAAATGCATGAGTTACCCCTTAGATTCCTGTTGAAATTCTCAGTACAAGTTCTAGTGAGATCTTTATTTCGAAAATATACGAAAATAGGACAAAGAAAGAGCCATACTTTAATAAATGCTCGGGAATATTATTTTAGTTAAACATAGACAGCTTTATTACTTTTGTGCCAAATATGTGTTCATAAAAATAGATCTTCACTTTCAATCAATAGTCTTTTATTCAAAAAATAATATAAAGCTACATCTTGTAGGTCAGATATCCAACGTTCACTTCAAAGTGAAATAATAAAGTTGGAGTTTAATCCAAGAAGCAAAGTATGCTGTTCCTTTTAGCAAACGAAATGCTATTTATGCGTTATGTGTTCATTTAGAAATATAGAGTTAGTTTTCGAAATTCTGATACTAAATATCTAGAGCCACTTTTTCTAAGTTATATTAGTAATAAGAACCGCCGATAATTCGAAACATATGCAACTTTACAAAAGTAAAACATCAGCAAAATAAGAAAAGCTACTTGTACTGTAGTTGCACTAAAAAACCTGGAAGTCAGATTTATAGATAATGATAGTTTCAAATAGTTGATAGTTGTTATGAATCAATGAAGGATTAAATTTGCGAAAACGAAAATACATTTTTACCTAAAAATTTTAAATAAATGAATAGAACCTCATAATTACAGATGAGTAAGTAATAATAACTCTAAACTTCCGCGTAAACACATATTAAACTACTCACTGCTTGAGACTTCTGAATTGGTTTGAAATAATTTTTATTTCGAAATTTTGAAATTCAGACAGTTTAAAGGGGAAATCTTCTCAGAATTTCTTTTCCCAGTTCCTACTGCAGGAGCAGGACTAACACTTTTGCCTAAAATTAAAAAATGACTTAAAAGACCACATGTAGTTCTAAGTCGATTAAAGGAAAGGTTTTAGAGGGCTCCAAATCAGCCTATAAATTTGCATAATTCAGTTTCAGAAAGTGGGCACTGAAAACCTTTGGAAAACTCTCTGTCTAGAACTCCTTGTTGTCTTAATTAGACCCTGCCAGCAGACCAGCAGATAGCATATTCCTATCAATAATGTGATAGTAATGTTTTTGGGTAGCATATGATTGTATTTATTAGCACTTTTTGCAGCTCATTGTGACGTAACTTGTGTTAATTTAAAGCCGCACAAGAATGTAGATACGCATAATTATCACATAAATTATGCGACATTCGGTTAATTAAATACTATTGGTAATTAAATAATAATTCTAGTAATTAAGTAAATTTTACATTACGGCTTACACGAATTTTACTCTTAACATGAAAACACCTAAATTTCCCATAAGAATGAATCTTTGCACTGTTAGAGCAATAAAACGGAATTTGTTCCGAAAACGCCAGCAAATATTTAAAGAAAGCCTTTGCTGGATTGTTGGCGTAGCTATTTATTGAAAGGAAACAAAACAACCACTTCATGAAACTTAAGGAAAGAGAAGGATAAAGAGGTAGAATTTTTTTTAAAGAAACAGAGGAAAAGGAAAAACTGGACTAAAATTCAGTACTTCCGGGGGTACTAAACAAACACGATGTAATGGTGTATGGTCGGGAATTTTAGAGTTCCACTGGGAATCTAGACCTAGGCATCAAAATGCTGGCCATTAATCGGCCAATGGCCACTTTATTGCTCTTAGAAGAGTGCTCAGAATACAAAGCCAGCGTTCTTTTTATTAGCCTTCAGTCCTGTTCTCAACGATGTCATTAAAACATCTACTTTTCTTTAAGGAGAAAACGGACAATGCACCAAAAACTCTCAGGATTTCAAGACAAAAGCATTTGTATGGAAATAGGCACTAGTTTACAAAGTCACTTCTCCCATGGAATTGATGTCAGTGAATCCCATTAGTAAATTTAACAGCATAGAGGGTTTTGGTTTTTTTTAAAGATACTTTATGTGTGCATATAAAAAGACGCAAGAAATTAAACACCCTCGAACACCAATACTAAAAATGTTGCTAAGCAAATAGCTTCTTTTTCCTTTATCATACAGTATCAAATTCTATTTTTTCAGTTAATTCGCTTTCAAATAACTTAATGTATGCATTCATCTAATATTATTAATAAATTTTATATACATGTCTAATGTTATATGATTTATTCATTTATATACGGTACAAATAAGTATCTGTTGTAAATGAGGTTTGTAATCAGATCCTTATATAATGGATTGTCTAGTAAAATTAGAGATCCCTATCTATAGAAAATTACAGAGTAACAAAAATTCAGTGCTCTGATAATATGTTTTACTTTCTATACTATGTATACTTTAATATTATGTATCATTTTTATTTTAGACTTTAGCACTGTAACTCGAAAAGCTAAGCATTAATATGAGACCCATAAGCAATGGCGTTTTGTGTATTTGATACCTTAGCTACATGGACATTCTGTATTTTTCTTTTATGCATTACTCCAAATATAAATTCAATTTCTTTTTGAAAAGCTTCTGCTAAGATACGCTTCTTTGAAAAAACAAACAATACAGTCCAAGCTTAAATATTTAATCTTATCAATACGTAATAGATTTCATCACTTCGCAATGCTTTTATTTAAGTTTATTATGAGCGAGGGATAACTCCGTGTAGAATTTTCTAATAGAAATAAATCTATGTTAATGTTACTCATAGGGTAAAACATTAGTTAGGAAAAAATAGAATGTGAAGCCAGGAATCAGTGTTGGCTCATCGGAAGAGTGTTTTCATGCTAGGCATTGTAAAGGGCGTCGGTTTCCCTTACAGAGTCCGCTACGAAGACGCACAGGATTTATGCCCCTTCAGAAGAATACAAAATGAACTAGTAGTGTTTCACGGTTTTAGAAATTCGTCTCCATAGACGATGAATTTAGCAACTCATATACATTATGTAATGGGATTAAATAAATAACATACCATGCTGATTTTCATCTCAACAATTTTGCGTCCTGATGAACGGCACTAACATTTTTGTAAACAATTCTCAGTGACAAAACGGATAAATGACTGATCAGTAGTGGGTCATAACCGAAGAGTGTATCAAGTTGCAAGTTTTGACCATTTGAAACGATGTTGCAAATGTTTGACCATTTGAAACAATAGCAGCACTATTTCCGCAAGATTCTGTCTTTCTTGGTAGGTAAAGGCAGTTATTGTATTAACGCAGATTAACTGTAAATATTGCACATAATACCAATTATTTCATAGACTAATAAAATTCAAATAACAACATTTTCACCATTCTTAAAAATTCTGAACATTCTCACTAATAAAATTTTTCAGCATTCTTACCAATAAAAACATTCATCATTCTCTTAAATTTTCCGGAAGTTAATCACTGCTTTAAAGTATAATCGAGATTAAAAAGGTGTAGTTATTTTCCTGAAACAAACTGTTCTTGCCCTATATCACAATATTTCCTTTCATATATTTTGACACAAACAAGAATTCTATAGCAAAATTTGATAAAATGTCCTTTGTTGATATCAAAACAGATGTGAAGCAATTAAACAAAAAATATTGATGGACAGGAAAGGGAAATAAAAAAGTATTTATTAAAAAAAGAGCTTCGCTTGGGGGAGAGAATCTTTTTAAATTTCACCGATATAAATATGAAAACTCAACAGAGGCAGTTATTTCTATAGAAACGCTAGAAGCTATTAAAATGAAGATATGAGCCGAGGCTGAATTATAAAAATGTAAATCGCGTTGCTGGTGTGTCAAATATGAAAACAGCTTCAAATTTATAAGATTTTTTATCAGTTGAAGGGGAATGTAAATTATGCATGAAAAAGAAAAATAGAGAAAGAAAGCTGAAGTTCATTTTTTAGCATAAACAGTTGATTTTATAAAGGGTTCAGAAAATATTTCTGTTGAATAAAATTTTGTCTCCTTCGTTTAGATTCTATGTAGTGATCATCAATACTTTAGCACACCTGCTTGGAACCGTCTCAGAAACGCGTTATTAAAACCTCGGAATGTTTAATTATGTTTGGAAAAACCTAGTTATTATTTCCTTTTCAAACGTCTCTTAACCGATATGGAAGAAGTGCTGGAATATTAAGCATTTTTTATGCACGGTACGAATTCTGAAACTAGAAAAGATATAAAAAATTATCTTTAAAAAATGCTGTTTCTGTGTTCTTATACTCCATTAATTCCATATATTACTAGATGTTAATGACGATTAACAATTTTTATGCCTGGTAATATTTACAAAAGAATATAAAATACAAAAGTGTTTTATAAATATTGTTCAGTAAACTGTTATTACTTTGTATATTCAATACAAGAAGCCCGGCTTAAACTGCACTTTGATAAATGGGATAGTCAGATAGTGCACCTGAACCTTTTTCTTGTTTTACTCAAGTGATTAGTCAGTCAGTGTGAATTCTTTTCCTTTTTCGAAATACTTATAGCTATTTACAACTCCAGGTTTGCTCTAAGCCATCAGTACTATTAAAAGAGGTAAAACAATTACAGCAACCGCATTTTTGATGTCAAGTTACTATATTATAAAACAGTGTTTGTCTAATGCTACCCATCTGGTACTTAATTGAAAATTTTTTCCTACTAGTCTGTGATCTTACAATATTCCTTTTATGTAGAAATTACATGCTGTAATCATACTTCTCCACGCAGTGTATAAATTCTTATGCCTATAAAAGGCTTTCTGAGTTTTATATAGTGCAAATACCATAATATATGTTAAAATGAGCCCCTAGAACTTTATGAAGAATTTATGAACTTATTTATCAAATATTTCTTAATAGAAGAAAGTTTAATCTTTATTACTTCCAAAAAGTGTTTGGTATATATTCATGAAATTTTTAATATAGATGCACCATTTTGTCAACAAATTTTTTTAAGCCAAAATTCGAATTTTAAACTAAAATATTCAGTACAATATTTAGTAAATGGCAAACTTAAAAAAGGAATAAAAATCTAATTACCCAGCTTCCTCAATTTTTATTTCTTTGTTAATTTATAAATGCTATGATTTAGAAAGTTAATTTTACTTTTCTTAATGAATTGAAAATTATCATTATCAGAAATATTAAAACTAGCGTGAAACAATCGAAAGATGAGCATTAAAAATATAGAATTTTTATAATATATGCAAGCAAAATATTATTTTTAAAAAAAGCTTCTGTAGAACATTTAAAGACGTCATAAAATTAAATAAATATATTTCTTAAAAAGAAGAAAAACAAATTCATGCGAAAGGTGTTAATTTAGAACAACAGAATTTAAACAAAATTAAAATTGGAGTAAAAGTCTGGGATTTATGGTGTACATGCGAGCACAGAACCATTTAGTGAAATATCAAAATTCAATTGACAAAAAAGCGCCGATAATTCCACTACATCTTCTAGTATACTGTTATTAGTAATCCCACATTTAAGTTTGTTCATTTTTTCTATAAAAAATGTATTAGCTACGAAATACCCCTCCAAAAGCTCCAGATATGAGAAGGAACATTTGCTCACATTTTATTATATTTCGTATTAATCCGAATAGTTTAACTTATAAATCAAAGAATAAATATCATCTGAGAGTTTCAATTAAAGCAAATACATATTTTATGGTTTAAAAATTTACTCGCTATCTACTAATAATGCAAAAAAATACTGAAGTATATCGCAATATATTTAATGTGAGGAAAAATTCTTCCTCTGCTCTTTTTCTTACCACCAGTTCTTTGAAACATTCATGAATAGCGCAAAAGTGTTTTCCCCATCAAAAATCAACGAATAACTCTTTACACAGAGCACCTCAGGGTACATTTCCACTCAGAAATAAAATGCAAGAGATAACAGAAAAAGAATTCTGTGTCATAGAGAAAGGAAACTAATAATAAAAAATAACTTTTGCTCTTAAAATACCGGTAAGGGAAAACAGTCAACCTCAGGCTAAAACGCTATGTCTGTCTCAGATGTTACAAGAGTGGAATAAAAGGGAAACAATGAAATCCATTTAGAAAACATAGTAAATACGAAATACCAGATTGAAAATGCCTTACTGAAAATAAACTATAGCTCAGGGTTAAATTTAAAACAAAGTGCGAGCTGTTAAATTACTGACTTTTCAAATAGGTCTGAGAATAAAGCAGGTACCAGATTCAATTTTTGATAGTTTCTTAGACGACAAGAGATTCCTTATGGGCATGAGTTTTGAATTAACTATATAACTTATTCTAAGCTAACGTTTTTCTTAAAGAAACTCTAGAGCAAATACAGGTCACATAAGTACATGTAATGATATATGTCAAAACTATAGAGGATAATACATTTAAACGCAATTTAACTCAATAAAGACGCAAATTAACATATTTTATTTAACCGCCTTAAGGTTTTACCTATTCTTAAACTTTGTGGAATCTTAAAATTATCATTTTGATTATATAAATTTTGTCATTGCTTTAAACTTTTCTACCTTGGTACTTACATTTTTAAGCACATTAACACTCATCTCAAGTGTTTAAAAATTCCCAGCTGAAATGCATATTTGAGTAGCTTTGATTAGTTATGGTACAATTACCTGACTATGTGAAACTATATTCATTAATCGGAATATGAAGAAAACTTCTGTTTGTAAGAGTTATTTATTTTTCTTTTTTTCCAGGATAAGACATGAGATATGTCAGATCTGCAACGATTTGCTGGCTGCTCGAGGAGTCAAGCATGGGTTATTTTTTTCGCTACTATCTGTACTGTTATAATCCAGAGCAGCAGCGCAACAACTACAGAACATTCCGACAGTGGCACACACAACTCACCAGGCATGCTTATGGAAGGATGCCCTCAGTGGGAGAAAAGCCCTTGGTGTCCATGCTACGAATTCGAAGACGGTCTTTTCTTAGAATGCCCACATACCGGACTGGAAGAAATACGAGCAACACTGGCCCTAATCACAGCTCCTATAAAATCATTAAGCATCTATCACCTCGATCCAAATGTAACAGTTTTTCCAGATGGATTATTCGAAAATTCAACTGTTTATCACCTTCAAATCTCTCATACAGAAATCCAAACGATACAAGAACGTGCATTTGAGGGACTGGAACTTACACTTGACAGTTTGTCTATGGTGAACAGCAAGCTAAAAGAGATTCCGCAAGGTTCTCTTAATAAACTTGTGACACTGAGGACGTTAGATTTTGATTCAAATGTTATATCATCAGTTGAAAGTTACGCTTTATATGGACTACTCATTACCAGTTTAAATCTGCAAAATAATCAGATTGAGCTTCTTACAGAATATGCTTTCGGTGGTTTAGAAAATACTCTAGAGGAACTAATCCTGATCAACAACAAATTGAAGCAGTTCCCTTTAAATGCATTAAGGCGACTAAGAAATTTAAAAACCTTGCGTCTTGTGTGGAATGAAATCGAAGATATACCTGATGATGGATTTACTAGATTTACTGCCTTACAAAGAGTAGATCTAAGCTCTAACAAGATCAAATGTCTTGATGAAAGGAGTTTCGTTACTATGCCTAGATTGACATCACTATCTCTATACATGAATCGTTTAACTTCCTTAAATGATACGGTATTTTTATACCTGAGAGAACTCGAATCGTTAGATGTCAGCCATAATAGTTTAACGTCTTTAGCAGGAAAGGCATTCAGTCATTTGAAGAAGCTTCGTACGATTGACCTAAGTTTTAATCATCTGCATTCCATCAGTTCTGGAGCTTTTCATAACTTGACACACCTCCGAGAAATCTTTTTAACAAATAATATTATTAAAAAGATAGCAAATGATACGTTTTACAATACTACTCAAATCTCTGTTCTTTTTATTCCAAATAATGCAATCACCCACATAGAATGTGGTGCTTTTTATCATTTGCATCATTTATATCAACTACAACTTTCGTTTAATCAATTAAAAGATGTTCATCATTCCATGTTTAAAAATAATCGTGATCTTCGCTCATTATCTCTGGATAATAACCTCATAACCGAGCTTCAACCTGGTACATTTCAAGAACTTGTCGAATTAAGAGATCTCCGACTTCAGAATAATCTGTTAAAAGTTATCAAGAAGGGAGTGTTTTACTCTCTGCCTAATCTTCAAGAACTTCATTTACAGGTCAGTTGTAGAATTATGTTATTTATTCTATAATCACAGTTCTTATCAACTTTCTAGGCTAAAATTCAAAATTGTTTGTACTTTTGTTTTGAGTTTGTAGAGACATTAGGTATATTTTTGGAAGCAGGCCAGATGAAAAATTAGCAACGCCTTCGCCGGGAATCGAACCACGGACCTCTGGAATACGCGCCCAGCGTGCAGAGCCACTACACCACGAAGGCACGCTAAGATGGTAGGCGAAATACCTTATATACTCCCCCTTTTAAAGGGTGACTGGGGTTTTTAGAGGACCCAATCGCCAAATCCTGAGTGGGGAGAATCCTCATCCAACACCCTTTTAGTTCTGGCGCCACTGTAGAGGCATTATGATTTTCGGAAGCAGGAGAAATGAAAAATGAGCAATCGTCTTCGCCGATAATCGAACCACGGACTTCTGGAATACCAGCCCAGCGTGCAGAACCACTACACCATGAAGGCACGCTAGGAAAGTGGGAGAAATACCTTATATACTCCCGTTTTTAAAGGGCGACTGTGGTTTTTAGGAGACTCAATCGCCAAATTCTGGGTGTGGAGAATCACCATCAAACACCCTTTTCAGTTCGGAGGTCACTGTAGAGAAATTAGGTTATTTTGAGGCCGAAGAAATGAAAAATTAGCTACGCTCGTCGGGAATCGAACCACGGACCTCTGGAATACCAGCCCAGCGTGCAGAACCACTACACCACGAAGACACGCTAAGAAGGTGGGAGAAATACCTAAGTTCACTAATCATGAATAAATTTTCCGCAGCTAAAAAAGCTGCATAAAATTCAGATGACTTCGTAAAGAAGTCCTTGAAGTTGCCAATTTCATGGATAATATTTAGTATGAAATAATCTTCTTTTTTAGTATTGGGAAACACAAATGCATTAGTCATTAATTTTCCGTAGTCATTAATTTCCTGATGCTTTTAATGACATGTTAATATGTTCAAATAGCCCTTATTACAAAATAATAATTTTTATAAATACTTTGTTCCGAAAATATCAACATATCATAAATTATTAATTTTAATTGCTTTTATTGTTTCAAATTTTACTTAGTAAAGCTGATCTGTGAAAATTATATTATTTTCTACAGATACAAGAATAGAAATATAAGAGGAAATCGATTAATGTATATACACAGTTACTGTTAAACATGTGTATGTCCACATACAGAACTTCAGATATACATTTAACCTTAGTTCTAATAGCAAATTCCTTTTGAAAAGAAATCGTGAACCTGATAAATTTTGTATGATTATAATCTATATTTTATTAAGCGGACAGGACAGATAATCTCCCTTTTAATATTTAAATCAAACATTTAACAAGTATTATTAAAATTGCTTTAATAATTTGTCTTATTTTCTGCAGTTTAACCGGATTGAAGTGATTGAAGCGGAAGCTTTACAGTCTCTAGCCAACCTACAGCATTTGAATATTCAGGGGAACAAGATGTTGGAAGTCGATGACATCCTAAGCCGTTACCCGTCCAGTTTACGATCCCTTCAATTAACGCACAACGAAATCGTGTCCATGAATGCCAACAGTCTCCTGGGGCAAAATAAGCTGGAAATCCTGTGGCTTAATTTTAACAAGATTAAACGACTACGCCCTGAGGTGTTTCGAGATCTGGTAGAAGTTCAGAAGCTCTATCTTGATCATAATTCTATATCAGCGATTGAAAGCGGTACATTTTCAGGAATGCGGCAGTTAATGTATTTAAATCTCGAGTATAACAACTTAAACCATTTGAATGTTGATATGTTCCAAGGAGCAGATCAACTGGAAGAACTTTACATCTCACATAACAGAATTATGGACATAGAACCTCAAACTTTTCAGACATTGCAGAACTTAAAAATTCTTCACATGTCACATAATCAAATATATGTAATTCGAAAATACATGTTCGAAGGAAACTTGCCATTGAAAGAGTTAGTTCTATCTAATATAATGGCAGAAGAAGTAGAAGCAGGATCTTTCTTAGAACTATCTTCTCTGGAAACACTGGATATGAGTGAAAATAAGTTGAATAATGTTAGAGTCGACTTTTTGTTCCTTCCTTCGTTAAAACATTTATATCTTTCTGGAAACAATCTAACTGGCGCTAGTGAAAATTTATTTTACGGACTATCTGGACTTATCACTCTTAACATTGAAAACACAGGACTGAACTTCGTGACAGGTCGTATGTTTGAACAAATGACAGAACTAAAGATCTTGCGCTTAATCGGAAATGGAATTAAAAACTTGGAGTCCCGTCATTTTTCAAGTCTTGGTTTCTTAAAAGAATTGTATCTCGATGAAAATGAACTCGAAAGTATACCAACAATTGCTATTGAAAATCTTCACAACATGGAGATATTTTCTTTATCCAAAAATTTGATTTCATCTGTTCAGCACCTTGCTTTCAAAGGCAACAGAAATTTAAAAAAGATTATTCTAAGTAGCAACAGTATAGTAAATATAGAGCAAGATGCTTTTCTAAATCTCACTAAACTCAAAGAATTAGACTTATCCAATAACACATTAAAATCCTTCTTAAGTGGCGTTTACGATCCTTTAAAAAATCTAGATAAACTCATTCTAGATGGTAATGCCTTTTTCTACCTTCCGAATACACTCCTAAATGCTCCTCTACGTAATATCAGGATTTTATCAGTTAATCGTAACCCAATGGTAAGAATAAGAGAAGATTTAAGCACAACAGGAAATTTCAAATCGTTGGAAACGTTGAGAATCAATAGAGGCAATATTACAGTTATTGCATCGCATGATTTTCTTGGCTTCAGAAATATTATTCATTTGTCATTACGTCATAACAAAATTGTAAAAATCTCACCTGGAGCATTCAAACCTTTAACTAAATTGGCCGTTTTGGATTTAGGTTATAATAATATTGACATATTGCCAGAAGAGAGGTTATACGGATTGAAGAAGCTGAAAACACTAAATCTCACTTCGAATAGGATATTAGAACTTCCAGTTTTCAGTGAAGATATTGAGCAAGTAGAGAATTTGGATGTCTCAGGGAATCAATTACAGAAACTTGAAGGGGTTACCTTTCGCCATCTTTACAACCTAAAAACTTTGTGGATACAAAACAATCAGATAAGCTGGATACAGCCCGGAGCCTTTGTAGATCTCAGTTCTTTATCTGAGCTGAATTTAGAAGGCAATCAACTGACCCAGTTGAATGGAAATATGCTTATGCCTGTTGAAATCAGAGTATCAAAGCTCCTGCTCTCTGGTAAGTCTAAAAATCATTACGTTTGATTCAGAGCTGGCTTTCCTGCCAATCCATACACAATTTCTTTTATGTACATGAGAAATGATTAGCTGTATTTTTATAAAAAAATGTTAGAAAGGACTTCCATCAACATTTACACATAATTATGCGAGGTACATCATATTTTGGGCAACATATATGTAGCGTATAGTGTTTGTTCTTCGAAATGTTTTCTTAAAAATGCAATGCGGGTGGGATCTTTGTCCATGACGTATCTTTGAGTTTTTCCGATAAATAAAAGAAATCGGAATTTTAATTCAGGAGATTAAAAAGGCCGCAAAAATTTAATACCTATCATCTCTTTAGGTTATTTCTCTAAAGTACAACAAGTCTTGCATTATATATCTTGTATTGCCAAGCTATCTTTATGAAAGATATCGCAAGCTAGTTTTATGAAAAGCTTATGCCAAGCTAGCTTTATGAAGGAAATAATAGTTTTTACAAACTTTTGTTAACTGCGCACAAGAAATCTTCGAAAATATTTTTGAATTATCTGAATATCTGAATTATCATTAATTATAATAAGGACAGATAGGCGTGTTGATCTTATGTGGGCCTCTTTGTATCGTATATCGTGAGCACTGATGACAGTAATTATTCAAACAAGTTATAATTTCAAGAATTACTGTCAAAAACTAAGGAGATCATGTTTTCAAAAATGTAATGATTTATAACGCATTAATAATAATTGTATTACTTTTTGCTTTAAGAATTTTTTTAATTCTTGAGTTTGTATAAAGTAAGTTTTTAATCTAAAATTTAATTCTTAGTAACTATAGCATACGTGAGATGTGAAGTTGGAGTTAAATTAAATCAAGGCTAAAAGTGGAGCATTTTTGAATTAAACAGTTAATTCGTTAAAACTATCTGGAAAACAAACAATAAAATAATTTATTAAGTTGATATTTATGTGTTAAGCTATAACAACATAATCCTATTAGATAATTTGCACCACTTTTCCACTTGATAAGAAAACAAAATCTAGTTTTAATTGCTATAAAGCAAATACAACAAATCGATTTAAAATATTTTTTCAGTGCTTTTATCGTATCATAATGATATTTAATGTTCTTTCTGGAATAGCTTCCTGATATTTCGGCTTAATGATCTAACAAAAATAGAGAAGACTTTTGCTAAAATTCATTAAAAATTCATCATGGATTGTAAACTTATTGTCTATGGGGATAACAACATTTAAAATTACGTCTTGTTTCAATTTAGGGAGGTGATTAAAAACTTATAATAATGATTATTGTTCTTACATAAAATGCAGTTCATTGCTTCCATTACAGGATTAATGACTGCTTGTTTTCTAAGGCTTCAAACCAAATTTAAAATACTGAAAATCGAACATTAATGAATTTATGCTTTTTCCAAATAAAATGAACGTTATTTTCTTTAAACTGATTTCCTCAGGAAATAAATTGAAAAACTAAATATGTGAGAAAAATATTTAGATCTGTGATTACAATTTCTTAAATATTTTGATAATTACTTGTTAACAGTTTCGCCAAAATATTAAATACAGTTCGTGTAAAGCCAAATGGTCGTTTTTGTCAAAAAGTAAATCTTTATTTAAACAGAGTGATGTCATTAAAAATTTAATTGCTAGTAAAAGTTATGTACTCTAATTCTTATTATGTCAGGAATTCCAAGTTTGCAACCTTCTGAAGAGGTCCCTTGTTGAAATTAATACTTCTAAATGTGCCATAGATAATCCAAAATCAAAATTTTTATGTTGCCTACAAAACATTTTATATTCCCTAGGAAATCCATTTCAATGTGACTGTCGTCTTCTTAGCTTCTGGGAATGGATACAAGAACATACTAGATTGATACAAAATCCGGATGGAAATGGAAAGGACCTTACCTGTGCCATGCCTGAGAGACTTCGGGATCACTCAATTTTAAGCCTTCACCCTGTTGACATCTGCCCAGCACCTTTCATAGCAGACCTAGAAGCTATCCATTTGGATCATGAATCATTAATCATCAAATGGAATGTGCAAAATGGGACACTCATTGATGACTTTCTTGTGACATATCATCTTACTTCATCTCGGGGCAGTGGTGTGAAATCCAGTGAACCACTTCCATCGACTCAGCGACGTTTCCAGTTGGACTCTTTGAAATCGGAAACGTGGTATACTGTTTGTGTAACGGCAGCTGGTAAATATCTAAGGACCTTAGGTAAACCTATCCCATACGTAACGATCGAAGGAAAATCACAGCCTGCAGTACCGGACAATAGAAATCATAAGTGCCTGCAGATAAAGACATTAGCCAAGTTGCAAAAAACTAAGATGACCTTATCAACCTTAGGGATCATCCTAGGGAGCAGCATCAGTGCTGCGCTTGTGCTCACATTGTCTGTGCTCCTAACTGCCATCAAGTTTAGAAGACGTCGTAGAAGAAGACCGGTGAAGAATGATGTTCCACAGGAATACATCTCTTACAGACATTTCTCCCTCCAGTCTTCAGAAGGTAATTGGACAGTAAGAAACGTTACAGCTTCACCGAGCTCAAGAGCTGAGAGCTCAAAAAAACGAATTTCGCGAAATGATGCATTTTCTTAAATCCAGAGCATTCTATTTTTCACATGTATCATTATAACTGTGAGTTGCGTGTTTTTATATTTGATACTGTGAATATGTATTTATGACTATGGGTACTTAATTATATTACGGTCATCAAGCATTTTTATGTATAATCTTGTTGTACGTGGCATGTTTTGATACAACATAATACGAGATTTTAAAGGTAATTGCATGTCTTATGCAACAAATGAAATTCAGGAACTTTTCTTCAGCGTTAAGAAGGTATTTGTTTTTATTTTTTAAATATAACTCATGAAAGTGAGGACTTAAAACATTAATGCTCTGTTGTTTGGGAAGGGGTTGTAAATTGATATATGTCATTTTAGTATAAAATGTTAAGTACGCTTTCTTCATAGCACGATGAAAAACAATAATTTGCACTTTTCAAAAATAATAAAATTAGAAATTTTAACATTAATAGAAAATTAATAAATTTAGTATTTTATAAACTGTTTTATCATAAAACAATAAATATATTTTCTTCGTAGCGTAATAAAGATCAATAGTTTGCAGAGTTTCACATTTTTAAAATTAGAAATCCCTGTCACCAATAGTATGTTTCATTTTTAATTATCTAGAAAAGAGGTTTTTTTTTTAAACACTTGATAATTTTATTTGTTATAATTTTTAAACATAATTATTTTATAAATAAACTGTTTCACAGTTGAAAATGCTTTAATGTAAGATACCTAAAGCTTTCATTAAATTTATATGTCTTAATTATTTTAATTTAATAAATATACGAAGAAAGTTCTGATTTATAAATTCGAAAAATAAATTCAGTGTAAGATAAATAAATTCAGTATAGGAAGAAAGTTATGGTTTATAAATTCGAAATTGATAATCTCCTAAAAGTGTAGTACGAGAAAACTTCAGATTTATTTAATTTTAAAAATATAAACTTGTCTTTATGCAATACATATTTTGGAAACTTGGTTTTAATCGACCTTCAAATTAAGCATCCGATTCTAGTCTTTAAAACTAGTCATCAGAGCTAATTTCAGGTAAAAATATACGAGTAATATTTATGTTTCAACCTTTCATTATATCACTGTAAATTTGTGTAAATTTAATTTCCAATTATGTGAATTAAATTAGTAACTTCTAAAGAATCCCTAAAGAATGTTATTTTGTGAACTTCTATCATTCCAAAAAAAATTGATTACAAAGTAATGCAAAAATCCTGAAAATAACTGTCAAAATCAAAAACTAGTTAATTTCAAACTGTCAACATTTTAAACAGATTCAGAGTGAGACACTAAAAAGCTAATAAATAGCATATATAAGTCTTCAGTAGGGTTAATTTCAACCTATCATGTATCTAACCACTGAGACAAAATACTTGAGGTTCTAAAGTAGATATCTCTATTTAACCCCAAGAGTATACGTTAGAAGTCACTCCTAGCCCATAAATGACTCTACAGACAATGCAGTAAGTAGCCTTTTATTTTCTCCAGTTGGGCTGTATAGTTCTTCAACGTATAAAAAGAGTGAAGAGTAGCCTTACCCCATTATCAAGGATTTCAGTGGGATTTTCCGAACTTCGCAACCATTAACTTCGGGATTGAGAGTGACTCTGAGTCTTAATCTTTCGAGGTTTTTCGGAGTAACGTTTGCTTGTATTTTTCACTTTGGATGAGCTGAAATCCTATGTTTTCCTTTCGATTAACCGAGAACGTATCTAGGTTTTAATAGAAATGCTTCTTACAAGTGACGTTTACGTACTGAAAGTTAAAGGTAGTACCGGTCCGGATTTAGCTTTCATATAATTTACTTCCTAAACCATTCCAAAAAAGGTTTATTAAGTTTATTCATTTTTGGTAATAATCACTTTAATTCAGAAAGCTATATTAATTTTGATGTTTGGAATTCTATCTGCTCCTCAGAAATTAAACATCATTTTCAAAGATCATATAATTCTTCTATCGTAAAAGCAGTTCAATCTTTATTAAAAAATAATTATATGGGCATAAATTTATGCATACTTTTAAATTAATAAATCATAATTAAAGGCTTGAAGTACAAGAATTAATAAGAAACTAAAGCAATAATTGTAAAGTATGGAATATTTCCTTTACCTTTTTCAAGAACTTATGAAATTAGAATTATTATACCTGGTTTTAAGTTTAAATCACATTTCTCAGTGATACTTCTAGAAATCTCGGAATTTATTTTTCTTCCTTATGTTGCACATGAGCGGTATAAAGAGTCGAAAGACAAATTTTTATGATGTAAACTATACTGATAGAGCAGAACTTAACACCATATTTTGTACAGTAGCGCTATATGCGACATAACCTGTTTTGGTTTCAGAAAATAAACTATCGTATTTGGAAATCGATCAGAATCAAATAGTGTATATATGCAATGCTTAATAATTATTTCTCCCCTGTTCTCTCGACTTTTTTATAATAATTGGCATATTTAAAGTAGTAATAAACAGAGAATATGAACAAAACGATTTCGTTATCTTATTCCAGATTCATCTGATATCTAAGAATTTTTAAATTATGCCAGTGGTTCACATAAGTCAATAGAATAAAAGAGAAAACGCGGGTGTCTCAGTCGAAAACGGTCCACATTAATTCCTATTCAAATAAAAGGATTTCCTCTAATTTTGACAAAATAGCGCTATTAACTCAAAAGCGAATTCATAATTTCTCATTTAAAGTGCTGAAACAAAGCACCTTAATTAAACTCACAAAATAATTTTGTTAAAAAAATCAAAATTTTTATATTGGAAGTATTCTTGTCACTTGAAAATTAACTAATATTAAGAGGATACACACGAGCTGTGTTGTTGATTTTATACATTACAAACCGAAGTTAAACGAAGCAGTATACAGGGTAAATTTACGCATTAACTTAAATATAACTGGAAAAATTTTCTTAAACAGAACGTATATTCAATAGCATTTACAAAATAAAGTTTTTTAACTGTCTTAATAATAAGTCAGTTTCAATAGTTAGTCCAAAATCAAAAATAGTTTTTGTTATTATCAGTTTTATTACACACAGGTAAAGCTTGTGTTTCTTTTGTTGAAAATAAAAACATAGAATCTCATTCGTTGATCAGTATAAATTCTAGCAGGCAACTAAAATCTTTCTGAAATAGATTAAATGCGCTTTCCCCAAAACAAAATCTGAAGTGCCATTAAACTGGATTTGAAATGTGTTAAATCCAAAGTTTATTATAAAACAAGCACTCAATTCACCAGTTTTTTAAAGTCTAATGAAATGGAAATTTATACTTTGAAAAATAACTCTGGAATTGTTAATATGAGTATACAAACAGCATTGCTTCCTAAATAGTCATTCTGTTAATTTTATCGCTAAACAAGTACGATTAAGTCTCACTTCAATACGAATATTCTTAGCTTTCATCATATGCTTTAGAATGCGAGACATATACTAGGGCACACGCAAATTTTAGTTTAAAATTCATTTTAGTTCATTTTTGATAAATGAATATTTAGTGAATTCTTTTATCAAATTCATATATGAGTTTATCAAACTGAATGAATTTTTTATCAAATTTCTAATAAAGTTGATATTCTATGTTTGGGATTAAAGTACTATTTTAATAAATTTTTCTTGAAAACTTTAGGAAACTTAGACTATGTTTATAAATAGAATACATATCAGGAATAATTTATTGGATTTATCTCACACTAAACTGTTTTTAAGTTTCTAACTTCAAATGCAGTTTTGTATTTTCATTGTTTTCAAACCATTCAGATCCTTCTGACTTAAAAGATAATTGACAAAAATGCTTGTATTAAAATTTCAAATTTGGAATTTTAACAAAATATTAAAATTTTGGAAAAGCACCATGATGTAAGTAAAATATAAAACTATTATTCAAATTGAATCTTTACTTAAATTAAGCTAAAATAGCTTTTTAAGGCATTATTTTAGTTTAAAATAAGATACTGAAAACCTCTTAGTACATTAAAAATGAGTTACTTTACTTTTACAATTAATGAAATGTAAGGTCTTTTATTATTTTAAAAATCAAAATTAACTTCCTAAAACTTAAAAAAGTAATACTTGCTATAATTTCTCTTTAGCCTTAAGTTTACGTAAAAATACTGTAAATTGTAATATAATGAAAGTTTTAAACAAATTAACAAAAGGAATAAGCGTTCCCTCCTTTCGAAACAAATTTTTAACGTTAAAGTCTTGTAGGCAAATAGTATAATCGCTGATCGAAACTTTTAAAATGTCAGTTAATAAGGTTAAAACACGTCTCAAGGAATCAATGTTAACTGTTACGCAATGTCAATTTACCATGCGCTTTTCGGTTAAAAATGCATGGATATCTAACTTCCGGAGAGACAGAATCGGAGGAATCAAGCAGTATGAGTAAACAAATGTGCTAGCTTCGGATTTTCGTTACGTTTCTTCACTCTCTCAGGACGATAAAGCCTATACAAAAAAAAAAAAAAAAAGACAGAAAAGCGAGGAAATTGAAATACTTTGCATCGAACTTAAAACGCACCAATGAATATTTAACGATGTGGCATTAGTTTCCCGTAAGATTCTTCCACTGTACCTGAACGGAATTGAACTGTGAGGAATAGAATCAGGAGGGAAAAGACTAAGATACTATGAATTATTCAACCATTCGAGCCAGACTGTGAGGATCGTCTAAACTTGCTACGAATTTCGTACTTTTATTCTTATTTTGTTGTGATACTTTTATTTTGGACGTGTCCAGGCATGCTTACGTATTCTTTCGTGTCTTAGTATCTTTTACTTTATGCACTTACTTTAAACTCTCTTGAATGTTAGCTTAATTTTCCTTTCTTCGAAATCTGGTAATGCTATACTTTAGGGAAATTTTTTTAGAAAACTAAGCTGTTCTGTTACGTTAAAATTCTGAGTCTTGTCTTTATGTGTTAAGATCTAGACCATAAATTTTCTTTTAAGTACTAGTTCTTGAGTTTAATAATTGCTTGAGTACTAGTGCTTAAGTTTAAAGTAAGCCCAGTCCCATTTCTGTTGTGTTTCCTTAAATTTGCATCAAGAGGTATTACAGTAAAAGCCATTTTGAATATTTTTCATTTTAATATATAAAAAAATACGAGATTTACAAAAAATAATTAAAGATTTTTGTTGAACCTTACTTCTATTTGTGCATCTATTTTTGTGAATTTTATAGCTTTCGTAATTTGAATATCATATTTATAAATAAATATCTAACAAAAATTACTCAAGTCAAAGCTTTAAGCGTGATGCTTTAAAAACTTTTAAATCTATACGCGTATAATTACCTTCGAATTTTATATTAGTTTCTTTTGCTTTTACTGGTTAATAACTGACAGTCATTGTCGTTTGAAACTATAGTTAAAATTATGGCTTCCAGTTCCATTAATATAATGTAAAACTGACGTAAACAAATTTCAAGTAGCTTTCATTACGCAAGCACAAAATCGAATGTGAATTTAATGAATGAATGCGCGTGTAAAGTCTGTCTTAGATAACAACTGAAGTGTAAAGCGGTGTAAAATTCAAGATTTCGGAATATAATAACTGTACGCTTACAAACGTATTTGATATAGAAGTATTTCAAAAAAGTTTTTTTTTTACCTAACAGTATAAAGCTTTCATTGACAAAACTTCTGGTAAATATTTTTTAAAATAATCATAAAAGTAATTAATGTACGAATCAAGAAACATTTTATATCATAACAAGTAAAATATGAAATAAACTTCAAAGGTTTTAGAAATAATGCGTTTTAAATTTGTTTAAGAATACATCAGATCTGAGTGACGCATATTTAGAATCCGCAGCGTTACCATTAGTGTTAGAAAACGTAATCTTTTTTTTATCTGTAGCCAGTGGCTAGATTCTATACCACAAATGGTTCTTAAAATGATTTTATTCATGAAAATATCAACTATGTGTCTTTAAGTGCCCAATACTGGCTTAACGTTTTGACGGTATTATCGAGACATGTAATGCAAATTTTCTTTATACCACTGAATTTTCGCAGATCAGATAACACGTCATTAGATTAAAACCTCAAAACAAAAACAAGCATGATATTAAATCAGTGTGAAAATGTCGTAACTAAATGTATTATCATGTAAAAACAATATCACATGTAATAATATGACGTAAAATGAAACAAAGCTGTTGCTTCAATTAGTGTGTTGTATTTTTGTCAATATTTACTGCCATTTATTTGCACTTATTTGTGCTTTAAAGTTTAGTGTTAATAACAGTTTCTACTATTTCCTAAAATATTAAATCCTCGTAGATTTGTTTTGCAAGCAGCTTGAAACAGAAGTCCAAAAAGTAGAACTTTGTAAATCAAATGCATCGTAACTGTTAAAGCCGAATGCATACTAACTTTGTAACTCAGATGCATCATATGTAGTCGATATCGTGACTCTGAACGAGTAACTGTCATGGTGTATGTACACTCTCCCAAGCTGAGTGAATGTCGCATTCCCTAAATTTTACAAAAGCACTACTAGACAAGACTTCATGATAGATTTAATGTACCCTTATAATTAATGTAATAAAAATTATCCATTTAATTGTTTTTGTGTGATATGTTATTTTAGAGCGTCACACATTATGTTTATATTTTAGAACCCCCAAGAATTATTAACCACTGTTTGGAGCACGCTTCGTGATTTGGAAGATTGGTTACATTTTCACATCTGGTGAGTTAAATATGTTGCAAGTGACATTCAATCCTTCTGGATAGATGTATGGGTAAATAATTTATATAGCGTTAATTCATATTTTTTAAAATATTATATACGTTGTGCTTTTGATGTGCATTTGAAGAAAACATGAAACAAGGCTTTGGTATGGTATCTTTCTTATTCAAATTGCAAATTGAAATGGGAAATTGGTATCACAATTCCCCAAAAAAATTACAATTACAATAGTGTATCAATTTTACTGAAACTTACTTAACTTACTTTTACATTTCAAAAATAGTCATTTTAATTCATACATACGCTCTTCTGTTAATATATAAATTTATTATTATATAATATATTATTATCATATAACTTTAAATGCAAACGTTTTATAGAGAGTTTTAATTTGTTTTCATTTGCATTTCTAACTAGCTGTCTTTTTGATTTACTGTCTTCTCATGATCAAGAATAGCCATGAACATGAATACATGTGTTTTGGATAAATGCATTTATCAAATAGGCTTAGCAGTTAAAATCTCTGCGTAGAATCCTTTTGCTACTTATTTTCCTCTTCATCTTCGAACGATATGAAGTATCAAAGAATAATTATAAGATAAATTAAGAAATTTTAAGTATAAACAAATAAACAAGTAATAATTTATATTTTTTTCTGATGTGCAAGTTTCAATTTGTCTCCCTACAGAAGGAACTTGGTACTTAAGCTCAGTGCCAACAGGCGTCACTCTTCCTATCACTGGACACTGCTTTCATTTCCTTAATAGTTTATTTCAATGAATAAGAATAGTGAAATTTAAATTTAGTTATAGCGTTAATTTAAATTATAAAGTATACTATATTATATCAGACGTAATGTATAGACAAATTCACTAAAAGATTTTAGGCAGAACGTTTTACAGTTCACCAATTCAAGGGTTTTCGTTCTTCAATATAATTTAATAAGAATAATAATTAATTCCCATTTCCAATCTGGAATTTTGTTCGACTGCAGAAACTGCAAGAGAAGTACAAATTCGCTCCATGGAACTTCTCTTCTGTAATCCTATAGATAAATTTCTCACCATTGGACTTAAACCTCCTTAACCACATAGGTAAAATGAATGCCAAAACTTGTACAAGTGAAGGTTATTCTTAGTTTAAGTCTATTTAGCCTAATGCTGTATTTGTACTTTCGACTTTGCACAGGACTGATATACATAGCAGTGATCACAATGACAATCACAATGACTCTTTGATTAGTTGCAGAAGAGAAGACTTTGTGTTTTAGCACACTTCCTCTCCCCATGGTTGCCTCTTTCATTTCATAAACGTTTTACACAATTTCAAAGAATATAAATAGTTTAATAAAAATATTACTTCTATCTTTAACTTAAATATTGTTGGCACGCTGTATAAATTATATATAATGCACACAATAATTACTAAATGATTTTATGTAAAACATATCGATTCACCTCTTCACAAAACTCTTCCAGCATAAAATGCTCTGGATTTTAGACATTGAACGATTTTGATATAAATAGCTGTTCAAAATTCAAGATTTTCATCATAGGTCGCATGCAAAAGAAAAAATCAGAAAGAAAGATTTTACCTTTCTTACCAGAATTTAAAACTTCTTTGACTTAACTGTCTAACTTTGTTCTATTACCAATTCATCTGTTTGTTTTGACTATCATCAGCTTCAAGTAATTTAACACTTTGAGTCCCAACTGCATTAGCAAAATGTGATGTATTTATACAGTCTAAAATAATACTCTACTGATTTTATGACTAGCTTATAAATGAATAAATAAAAATCAAGGATACAGTTAATATTATTTACTATTTTACGCTTATGCCTAAGCAGATATAAATCACGCTTAAAATGTCACATATTTATCCTTTGAATATCCTATAATTTTAGTTAATAAATATATTAAACAGTAGAACGAATAATGATGAATTGCTTTTATAAAAACATGTAAAATATACATAGGATAACTTAATTTACCTGTCGACAAGTTTTTCTCGATAATTTACTCCTTCAAAGACATTCGCATGCAAAAATCAAAAATTTTGCTTTTACTTACAGCTTGGGGCCGGATGACCATGCGTAGAAGCACATTCTTCTCAACATTTTGATTTTCGACGACTTGAGTCCTGTTCTGTGTTAACATAAAGTGGAATGAGAATATAAAAGCAGAAGTACATTAAAGAATACTTATAAACATTATTAACATGACACGTTATATGTGTGAAGACAGCGATGGGGTTATGGATGACAAATAGCCATCCAATACGTGCATTCACTCAGTGGAAACTGATTTCTTGCTCAAACTGTGAAAAATGCGAGAGCGTATGTTGAATAATATTCCATAGTTCTGAATGATAACTACTCGGAAAAGGTAAAACCTTGAAGGCAAGTACGCTTAGGACATTTACGAAACGTAAGATAAAAATGAAATGTTGCTGTGAGTTTTTGCGATTGAACAGATTTTAATGTTTGGTTGATGTAATCACTCTGTGCATCTGTTTCTTGTTTTTGTACAAATGCATAATATGGTAAATAAAATACTGTTTTGGTGGTTATCTCTTCTCTTTCGCATTTAAGAAGGTTATTAACTGAACAGTTTTTATTAACTGATAATTTATAAAGAATTAATTAAAAGTACAGGCATTTACATTAAAACTATACATATGAGCCCTAAAATTAAGCTGATTTTTTTTATCGTTATAATAATTTAAGTCAAATCAGAAACATGCAGTCTATAACAGACATATATGCGTTGTCGACCCTAATCACAAAAGTAAAAGGGAATTAATATTTTCCAAGGTTTTCTATAGCTCTTATACTTTTTCATTTCATTCAAAAGCTAAATTTATTTATCTTTTTTATCGATGGTATAATTTTGAGAGAGGATCTGCACAACGACGTTTTTAAGGAAAGTAAATAAATTTAACGGAAAGTATTGAGTGTCCTCACGCCACACTGCATTCCTTATTCTCAAATCGAAAAATTTTCGTGAAAAAACCATGAGTAAGTATTAATAATGAGGAACTAAAATACTGTAATAAATATATTTCTTTAATGTTTTTAACTTCTATTGAGATTTGTAACGAATTATTCATAAAATCTTAATAAATCTTAAATTTTCAAGACATTGCTTGATTCAAATGTTATATTGCATATTGTGTTGACAGCTTAATGTTTTCAGCTGCTTCTAAATTGCAGTTTTAAATCCTTTGTTGGTAACTTAACAGCTTAATTCTTACTTGCCTAGAGAAAAGTTTAATCAGACATATCTGATTAAAACGCACTTTCCATTACAAGCATGTTGTAATTTACTCCTAACTGCAATTGCTAGATTGTAGGAACGCTTCCAGATCTAAGATAAACGAAATACATTGAAATACCTTCCCATTAAAATTTACTTCCAGGTCAGGCAGAAATAAATGAAGCAGATCAAGAACACTTTTTTACGCTAATAAAAGTAATAATGAGGTTATTATTCCATTCACAATTCTATTAAAGCATTAGTATTGGAAATACTGCTACTTAAAATGCTGATAATTTAATAGGAGACAGAAATCGTGGCGAAATTTTTAAAAAGCTAATTTTTGTAAAATAAAATGAAAATTAAATATTTTTTTACATATCTTACCAACTACTTATGTATAACTTAACCAATCCAGATAACAGCGGGCTTTTTTGTAATTAATTTGTTAGCTGATAATTGGCTATGTATGCATGGAATAATCTGCAGTACTGTAATTTAAACTGAAGCCAAAAATTGCACTGCAATATTGCTTTTTTAAATGAAAAGTTCTTGATTAATTAAGCGAAATTAACCTATTGATGAGATTTACAAATCAGTTCAAATGGCATGACAGAACATAGAAACTTTTCCTCATAAATGTAATTTGCTTTTCTTTACGAAAGAAAAATTATAAAATCATTATCATAACAAATTATCAATTATCAAAAAACTAACAAAATGAAGATTTGATATATTTTACGATGCTCACAGAACGATATAAATACACCTTATAGAAGCACCACTGCCTACAATGGCACCCACTATTTAACAAATGTGTGTTTGTGACACTTTGATTAAAGAAATTTAATTCTTAGCTCCTAACTTCAATTCTGAGCTTATAAAAGCTTCTGAGAAAGTATTCTTGAGCTATAACTCTTCTTCAGTGAAAATTCTGAATGGGTTCAATTAGCTTCAGATGAGGAACTTTGGTTAATCAGTCCTTCGCTGAACAGCCTCACGCTGAAGTTTCATCAACGAGGTAGACCTGATAAAATCTAGAATTTTAGTCCATTATAAGAAAATTAGGGCCATTACTGCCTGAAGAAGCCCTCTATAAAAATCTAGGATGTTAATGCTTGTCATGGGCAGTATTACGATTCTCGTTCTGGTCACATGAACTTATGTAAGTCACAACATAAAACCACCCCAAATCAATAAATCATCGCCTTTGGAGGAATCAGTCATAATTTTTTACATTACAAAGAACAGATTTCTTGTTCTTCTCAGACGAAATGTAGGTAAAATGACAGTCGTCCCGAGGTAGTCCTTGAATTACCTTGCTTATTGATTTCATAACACTTCATGTTGCCCTCGCACCTCAATTTGCTGCCATATCCAAAGCACCGATTTTGGATGGATGTTAAGTTCCTTTTCATTTGAACCAGGGGTTTTTCCAGGTTCCGTGGGTCTTATAAATCTCAACGTTATTAAGTGAAGTAAACGTAAATAAAATATGCAAAAATATACGCGTAATTTTCCTAGATAGATTTAAATACATTACTCAAATAGTCTATTCTACGACACTTTCTGAAATGTAAATTTCGCATCATGTTACGTTTTCGCAAGTTAGTTGCATTATATACTATAACTGTCATTACATTTCATTCAGTGATTTGAATAACATACTCGTAATTGTTTTACACTGGTCTAAATATATAACAACTAAAAATATTTTTATGTTTTTTGCAACTCGCATAGATTAGAATATCGCAACTTCTCACAGTTAATGAAAATAAGAAGTTGCAAATACATTATAATTTAAGTTTTAATTGTTTTAAATGCATTGGGAACCAACTAAAAGTTTTGCAAACAAATCTTCTGCTATATCTAATTAAGAATAAATTCACATGCTTACAGTTGAAAAATACCAGCTCACGGAACTTTGTCCTTCCGTACCATCTTTTCCTGCGGCTTTTATGGAACTTGTGAATACATCAGATATTAAGCCCCGTGTGGAGTACTGAAAAATAATATTAAAAATATATATATAATGAAATGTGTGTATTTTCAGTTTTCTTACAAAATTTGAAAGATTTTTTTAATTCGTCTTTCAAAATAAATTACATAACCTAGAAACGCATAACACTACAGTAGCTGTCCGCCCTATTTGATAAATTTAAAATAAATGTATAGAGTAATAATTAGGTTTATTTCGGAGCAGGAAATATGAAACCTCAGGGATGACATGGTCGGGATTCGAAGTCCGAACGTTCGGATACTAGCCGGACGTGTTTCCCACTACACCATGAAAGCACGGAGAGGAGGGTAAAAATTCTTTACGGATGTGTTTATGCATTTCGAAAGAAAATTGACCGATCTCCCTTTTTAAGGAGCAAGTACTGCTTCAAATAATTAATGGCTTTAAATTCTGCAAGTATAATGGTGCAACAAATCTATTTTTACAGTTTTTATTTTAGCATCATTAGAGAATATTTTTAATTGGTGAAGTAGATTTCCTTGGAGACATTCGCATTCATTACGATTAGCCAATTTAAAGTTACGAATTTGTTTCAGTCGTTACTATCAAGAGACAACCTTTTAATTTCATTTACGGTGAATAACCAGTATAACAACGTAGAAAAACGTCCTGTGAAGAAGGAACATAGTACCACTTATCTTCTGAACTGCATTAAGTTATGAATCAAAATTAATATTAAGTATAATTTTTCACTTTAGCAATCGTTATATTTTACATAAAATAGTTATCTCAGGCCGCCCAGACGGTATAGTGGTTAGAAGAGCTGACAGTGAAACGAAAGGGCCCGGCTTCGAATTCCAGAAAAGGCATGGTTGTAACTGTCCATCCCCTTTATAGAAGGCAAAGGTGGCTCACCTAATAGGTGCCTTCATAATAAAGTGCCCACCGCTTCTGGCCTTAAAGCAGTGACCAACGTCTATGATTATGACTTGTGGCCGACACTGGGAGGAAAAACATTCTCAGGTACTTTTCCGTTTTGCCGGCGCAGGCGATAAAGTCGCCAATAATGATACAACTGATGCCAAACGGAATATCCTCGCTGGTAACCTTTTACGCCTCATTTTCAAAACAAGTAGCAGTCATTTCTTATTAGATTGATTGTTTCTTTCAATACTGGCATACAATTACATAGAATTTTTAACACATAGTTCAATTTTATGCCCTAAGGCCATTCGCTGTAATTACATCAATTAGAATTACATCAATTCGCTGTAATCACACCGCTCACCCGAAGGCAAAAATATAGAAAAGGCAAAGTCAAGGGTCATCAATTCTAATAAGAATGCACTATCGAAATAAAGCACTGCGGTTTTACATAATTTCTGAGTAAACGATTCGCACGAATTGAAATACTTCTTGCATTTAAACTTGTATTCCAAATTAAGATTTAACTTGAAATTAATGTAGATAATTACTGAGAAAATTAGATTTTTGTAGCGTAGTATACGTGAGATGAGATTACTTGAGATAACGTGATATGAACTGGCGAATCAGGATGTTGAACCGTGAAAGCATAGTAAATTCTTAAATTAATGTCTTTTTACAAATTTATTGTCTTTATTTATTGGCTTTTTACATTTTAATATCATTTTTAAACTATAAACGATATTAAAATGTTTAAGCCTACAAAATAAAAAATTCTTAGAACTAACATTTGTTAACGTTTTTTATGTGTATACTGTACGTTGTCGCCAATAAATTCTGCTTGGCGAGATTTGCGCCAGCGAAACGGAAAATACCCATTCTCATTATCTTAAGTAGATATTATAATCTTAAATAGAAAGCTTTTAGTGCGATTTTATTATAAAAATTTGCTATTTCATAATTTACTTGCATAATATACGGGAAGTTCTGAATTGCCTGAGGAACTGAAACAGTTGTCCGGATGTACTCATTTCACATTGGAAATTACTGATCTACAGATTGTGTCTTCAGTCAAACAAAATTGGGAAAAATTATTTATTTATTTCTCAGAGCCGAATTCCTATCTTTTACTTACTGAATTCAGTAAGCCGCGGCATCAGATAACTTTAAAAAATATGAACATTTAATAAAACAAGTAAATTAAATATAATTAGGAACCTATTTTCTGTTACGAAAACACAAATATAGTTTTGTTTCAATTACAAACACTATAAATGTTTTGTGTTACAAAACGCAATAATGACTAAAAGGGTACATTCCAGATTTCAAGCAAATCAAACCTACGAAGCGAATTTGAAGAATCTGCCTTTGCTAAATACTGAACATTTAAATTTTAAAACTACACTACAAAACTCACTTGCTTTTTAGACTAATATAAATTCTCAGTAAATAAATCCATAAGTGAGCCTATGTTGGAATAATTTTAGTCCTTCAATTCTGTTATTAGCAATTAACAGCAGCTTAGTGAAACTTCTCATTCGTATCAAGCAGATTAAAGATTTCAAGTAAGCATAAGCAATCCCTTACTTCAGCACAAACCGCTATTTAAAGTAAATCAAGCAATCAATATACGCGCTTCTTCTACTACACGCTTTTATAGGCTTGTGTTTCCTCGAGAGAACGAGAGTGTAAAAAATAACGGATTTGGCAGAAGCTAAATGATGACTGAGTAAACGAAATAATATTTTTTTTAATTTATATCTAGTAGACTATATTTCTGAAATAAAAGAATTTGCATCCTTTTTGTTTGAAATAATAAAACGTTTTGAGCTGTTGTAATAAATATTAAGCATTTACTGCTGAGTTCAAAAGTAAAAAGAAAATTATATATTTTTTCCTTCTCTCCTTAAAAAGGAGATGAACCAGACTTATATAGTATGGAAGTTTAAACTAGATTGATTTGTTTCATAATGTTTATTACAATAGCTCAATTCTCTAATGCAGTCTTTTTTTTTTTTTTTTCAGTTTCTAATGCTGAAATATTGTACTCTCAAAATTATTTAGCAGAGACGTGAAATGCTATAATAATTTTCATTATATAAATTTGATATTTAAACTTAAAAAAACTCATCACGATAAAAATGTATCATCAATAAAAAATAAGTGAATTGTATCGTAAATCAGTTAACTCTGCGAGTCAATTCAGCTCAATGTGTCAAAAACATTTTTTTCACTAATGCCAATTATTTTTTATTTGGATACTTGTACCATTGATCAAAATTCTACAAAAGTCGAGTATCTCTTGGTAGGCAGTAGTATTAAAAAATTACGCAGCTTTCTTCTACAGAGTGATTTGGTCTATGTCTGAAAGCTAAACTGCAAAATCTAATTAAAAAAGGCATCAACACCAAAATCATAATTCTTATATCTGCAATAAGCTCACGAAATCCCACTTGTATTATATAAACAATTAATAGATCAGTACTGCTTATATTAAACAATTGCAACTTTCTAAAAGAGACAAATAATTAAAAACTGAGGGATGGTAATCAGCTTTCTTCAAAATTTTATTTTCTATACGTTCTGTTTTTATAAACAATGTTTAATATAAGAATGTTAGTAGTATCCGAGGAAGATCGGGCCCACCAGGGGCAGAGCGATAAAGTCACTAAACACTGGTAATTTGATCCAAGGTTCGAACTCCGTGAACGGGCTGGCTACATGGGCGTTTTCGTGACTTTTTCCGTGTGTAATATACGAGCCAGTTTTCCTTAGAAAGTCCACCACGAAGGCTTCCTCGCCTTAGGCAGTTAGCCCTCGAGTACTATGTCATAAACAAATAAACCAAACTAACCAAGAAAGATTACGGAAAATTTGCATTTTAGTCCTTAAGCGAAATAGTTTATTTAGGTAAGACTTTGTTAGACTGTTTCAGAACTTTGTTAGAATACAGAGCGAAAATTTTAACTTAAAAGAAAAAAAAAAGAAGGACTGAAATATCATAATAATAAATTTGTTCAATGTTTTTGTTCAATAATAAAATTATTCTAATGAAATATATGATGCTAATAAAAAACATTATATTTTTCCCAAATATAAAACATAATTAAGAAACGACATTTTTCCCGCTAATTCAATTTTATTAACTACTTTATTAGCTTTTTATTGTTTCCTCGAGCGTTTTCAATTATAAGGTATTTCTCCCGCTTTCCTAGCGTGCCTTCGTGGTGTAGTGGTTCTGCACGCTGGGCCGGTGTTCCAGAGGCCAGTGGCTCGATTCCCGGCGAAGGCGGTTGCTACATTTTCATCTCTCTTGCTTCCAAAAAATCCTAATGTCTCTACAGTGGCGCCCGAACTAAAAAGAGTGTTGGCTGAGGATTCTCCTTACCCAGGATTTGGCGATTGGGTCCCCCCAAAACCCCAGTCACCCTTTAAAAAAAGGGGAGTATATAAGGTATTTCTCCCGCTTTCCTAGCGTGCCTTCGTGGTGTAGTGGTTCTGCACGGTGGGCTGGTATTCTAGAGGTCCGTGGTTGGATTTCCGGCGAAGGAATTTGCTAATTTTTCATCTCGCTTGCCTCCAAAAAATCCTAATGTCTCTACACAACTAAAAAATGCAACACACGAGTTTGAAAAAAAAAAACTCATTCTATTAACTCATATGTCTAATTTTAAGCTCCCATTTACCAAAAATATGTCTTAAGAAAGATTAAAGATACGATAGATGTTTCTACTGTATAACTAAAATAAATTGAAGCATTCTTAATTGTTTTGTAACTTAAAATCAGCTTACAGGGCTTATTCGCTTTCTTGTGACATAAAGATGATATCATGAAACATTTTAATTCTCAGCTCGTTTACATAATAAATTAAAAGAACTCGTTTGCTGAGATATTTTTGAGAAAGACTAAGTAGCATTTCCCGAAACGATTAAGGAATGAATATTCTTACCTGTCCATTATAAACCACTTTCGCTCCTTCCAAAGCAAAGTATTTATTAGCCGTAGGCATACTTTTATCAGCACCAATTTTTCCAGAGATTACATCAAAATTGTCTGTAAATTTTCCTAAGCTGCATTTGCCAGTTATTGGGTTAAATGTGTATTGAACTCCTGAAAAGAAAATTTACTGAAAAGTTAAAAAATGTATAAAAAGCAAATTAATTCCTAGTTTATAAGCTTATATCCTATTTTTAAGCCTTCATAAGGGCACTGATTTTGACACTCTATTTTATTATTATTACTTAAAAAATTATACGACGCATACACGAAAGAATGGTGCAGTTTTAAAAAGGTTAATATTAAGTTTAACTTATCATCTTACAGATGCATAGCCCATAGTGTCATCATCGATTACTGTCTAAGTTTCTCGTGCGCTGTTAGTGTTTCAATTCTTATTATTACAACACGATAACTGGCAGCTCAACCGGGATGGTAGTTAGTGATCTGATTGCCGTATTGAAGGGACGGGTTCGAATCCCAGAGCAGACATGAATGCTTCGAAATGTAAAATGTCTGTGCGACAAAATGGGGACACTCTGAATATGCTGCGAGCCGAAATTTCTCTCGAAAGGTTAGTGGTATGGGAAAAGAAGGGGAAGGCCCTTGGACCTGTCCTCCTTTGGATGCTCTCCTTCAAAATTGGAGCGAAGCTGAGCAAAATCGTACTGTCACACGTTCGGTGCCCAAGGCTGCACAATCTTGCCTGCTTGCCACAATGAGTTTCGTGGGCTTGATCTAATATCAGACAAGCCCACGAATTAGTCACAACAATAACACCAATAGGACAAAAGAAACAATTTACAAGAAAGGCTCCTGACGTCGATGCAGAAGAAGGCTTTCTATGTGCTTCGCTTTTAGATACCAGGTTTGTGGCTATAGGGCAAGTTTGAGTTTAGTGCACATTTTAACCTCTTAACGCACTCAATCGAGTTAATTCGTGGTGCACTGAGCTAAATTATTTCTGCGCACCCAAGTAAACACATTCAAGAATTTTTTTCCAATATATAAATGCAAGAGAATAAAACAGGTACATTTTCGAGTTAAAATTAAGAAAGAACAAAAATCTGGTGGGAAAAAGACCACTTACTGAATTATCATTGGTGCATTAAGGAGTTAAAAACATGACTCTCCAAATGAAAATGCTTTCTATAAAATTACCTGCGGGAAAATGTCCTTTTTGCTTTCCTTTTCCTTAAGCGACAGTGATTGCTGACTCATTCCTAAAAATGTTGAAAAGCTGGTTGTTATTCCAACTAAATCCAATTTGTGACGATTACATTTTTATAAATTAATAGAACTCGCCTTCATTTTAACAAACTTGTGGCAATTTCAATGCAAAAGACATGGGCAAGGAGTTTCTTCCACAGCGCTTCTATCGAACATGTTGCAGATGCAGACAATGATCTTTCTGTCTTGACTACCCTGTTCCTTGGATCTTACACTCTATGATTAGTTTCCTTAGAAGACAGTTAATCACAGCATTTAGGTACCATCAATTTCACATCCGTGTAAAATCTTCGTGATCTGCATGCACTGCAACTATTGCAAGTACATGATGCATGGAGTTTGGAATGAATTTGATTGCGGCGTAGAAGCGCGTGACGTAACTTAAGAGAGCACAGATTGAAGGATTGTAATCAACATGTAAGGCAGTTTCCGTTACACATAATGTATATTGCCCCTCTTTAAGGGCAGAAATAAATTTTTATTTACTTTTAAAACCCTATTGTTCTTTTATGTATGCCCTGTATGCTTTGGGAATGACTGATGTTTTATTTCAAATGCAGTGAATCACTGTCATTTGATTTTAAAGACATTTAGATTATCATCATGTATCTAGTGAGGGCATTCTAACACTGAATGTTACATTAGAACGTAAAACGACATAGATTCCAGCATTAGAACTGATGAAACTTTTCTTAAAAAACAACCCATAACTAACTACTTAATTTCGTGTAACTCAAGCAAATACTAAGAATATCATCTTGTTTCGGAAATTCCGAATCTATGAGTAGAATTCTAGAACAGTTTAAAGTTTTAACACGGGGGAAGGTCAAGTCAATATATCAACAATACCTAAAAATATTTTTCATGAAAAATAATATTGGAAACTTCCTGTAAATTTAACAAAAGTTATTATAAAAGTTAAAAGTTAACAAAGTTAAAAGTATCGTACATGATACGCTTTGTCTCATGAAAATTATCACTGAATAATTGCATAAGACTTCTTTAAGTACTTAAATCTGCTGCGAACTACATTTGTAATCCGAAGACGTCAACAAAATACAAGTAAATTAAATGATAAAACACATTTTTACTTTTTACTGTTCGAAGAATTGTTAAAAACAAAACTACTTTGGAAAGTAAAACGAGTTTTGGAATTAAAATATGTATTTAAAACCCCGGAGTGGCGTTAAAAGGTGAACGCAGAATGAGACTTCAGTCAACCAAAGTTGTGAATAATTAATTATACCTCCCATCGCTAAATTCCTACTCTCTATTTAGTGCAACCTTTGCGTTGCGGCTTCTGATAAACCCTTAAATTTAAAAAAATGTGCAATTCGAAATAACTCTTGTCAATCGATTCAACTATTTTTAATAGTACGCTATTATTTTGCTTCAGCTTATTAGGGAGCTGTTACAATTTGCATAAAATTATCATTGTTCGTAGTCTGAAGGGCTGAAGCTGGACAAATTTGTTACGAATAATAAAAATGAAGATAAATCCCGTGGTATTATTAAAAAGTGAGTGTCGCAATTTTCGTTTACAAGTTACGAGATCCCAAGTTCATGGAGTCTCATCTGAAGATGTACGGTATATAAACCATAAAATCTGTTTGTTCTCTTGCATTTTTCATGTACAGGGTGCCCCAAAATCCGGTAACATTTCAAAATTCAATAATTAACGGAATAATGTAGTTAGAGAGGTAAAAATTAACACACAGGCTTGAAATGACATGAGGTTTTCTTGAAAGAAAAGATAAATTGTAAAAGAAGGTCAACATAATGGCGCTGGGCAGCAAAGTGTCAGTGATGTCGCATGAGAACCGTGTTTGAAATGAACTGCAGTAAGAGAGGGAATTAGTGCCTTCATGACTTTCTCACTTTTCTATTCTTGTCTCCGGGTGTTGATCACGGTGTGATGTGGATTTATCATATCAATCGTGATCGGACCCTTTTTCTTCGAGGAACTACGTGTCTCTGCTATTCAAACTGTCAGTGAGACGAGTGCGAGGTGTGCTGATATGTTACAGAATCGCATCATCCCTAGTCTGGCTGATAAACACCTGGTGGAGGGTACGACTTTTATGCAGGCTGGCGCTCCACCTCATATCGCTACACGTGTGAAAGATCTCTTGCACCCATCGTTTGACGAGGATAGCATGCTGAGTCGCCACTTCCATCATGCTTGGCCTCTCAGGTCCCCAGATCTCAATCCGATAGATTGTTGGTTGGGGGGGTTATCTGAAATCACAAGTCTACCGCGATCGTTCGATCTCATTAGGGATGCTAAAAGACGACATCCGACGACAGTTTCTCACCATACCTACAGATATACAGTACAGTGATGCTCACAACATTGTCCCTCAACTAGAGGTATCGTTGATGAATGATGGCCGGCATGTTGAACATTTGTTATAAAGAATATAGTCTGCAAAAAATTCTTTTTTAGGCTAATTATTGCTTTTTATAACGTACGAAGCTCCATCTGTGAGCCGTTTTAAGCACTTTTTTTGAAAATAAAACCCCATGGCATTTCAAGCGTGTGTGTCTTTTACCTCTATTATTCAGTGCATTATTGAATTTTCAAATGTTAACGGACTTTGGGATCAATCTATACTTTATCTAAAATTAAAATTAGCGTAATAGTTTATTTTATTTATCAAATGAAATTCAAGTCAAGAAATTTGTTTAAAGTCTTATAGGATTTGTTTATATATATATATAGGTTAAACGGCTTTCTTTCCGTTTTTTACAAGTAAAAACTGTGAAAAAATAACTATTTCATTCCCTCAGTGATTCCACTGTATGCAATTTTTAACAAAATTTCTATTACATATGTATGAATTCAGTTTCCTAAGGTTTTCTATAAAATGCTTACGTGAATAACTAGTATCCTATTAGACAAAACACACAAACGCTATGGGCTTGAAGTACTTGCTTAAAATCACACTTAATTACTGCCAGTTTAAAATACATTAATGTCATAGAGTTATAAGACAAAATGTTTATTCCTTTACATTTGCCTTTTCTGTTCTCTGCTTACAGAGCTCACTTTCAATAAAACTAATTTTCAGGTTGAAGGATTTATTTAATTTTTACCTAACCAGTTATTTTATGTCAAATAACTTTACTATCATTCTTCCTTTCCGTTTTCCTGCCAGAATGCTAATTTTTAGTTCACGCATATTCAAATGAAGTAGAAAGAGATAGTATTTAAAGGAAGGTTTTAGATTGTTTAATCAGAACACTTTCCGCCTGGTGAAGACCACGTTGCTAGTTGCAGTTCTACGTTAGCAGTTTGTCTTCGGCGTTGTATTTATTTTTGCCAATAGAGCTTGGCAAGTCGGTACAGACTTGAGCCATCTTATGCCTTGTTTATTTCTGTGTAACCTTTGGGTTAACTTAAGATTTAACTTAGTTTTAAATTTGAGTTCTTTATTTTTGAATTGTGTCATAAATGATGGCTGGTTCATAAGCACAAGAAGAGTGCATTCCGTTAAATTATTTTGAATTCTGAATAAAAGGGTCTTTTACACCCTTCTTACGCTTTGTTTCATCTTATATACATATAGCGAAAGGTTGTTTACACGTCTATTCAAAGATTTGCTTCAAGGTACACTTAGTTACAATCAAAAATCCTACAAGTTGTTAGACTTAATGATTTATGAAATAAAATTCTCTGTTTAAAAGTAGTATCAGGTTCAATGTTTTGTCTTACTTTCTTTGGGAACATGCAAGGACCCGACTCGGAACAGGGAGCTTACTAAAGCTATGTTCAATAAATGTGGGAAGTAGACAGGATACACAGGAAGGGTATACAAAACCCTTTATTTTTCTCTCTTTACAATAATTTCCGTACTTCGGAATACAGAGACCAACTACTTGTGGTCTGAACGTAAGAGTATAAAAATATAACTAAACTCTAACTTAAATTTGGAATAATAAACGTGGAAGATTGGCCTTATATTAACAGGAAGCCGTATGTAGTACAGAGAACTGTTAATACTACAATACGTTTAAAATTATCACGAGGATTAAACCTCTGGCCTGGAAGGCAACCAGCAACCGAGTAAAACTTCTAAGGCAAGCGGCCTGCTTCAACTAACTCCTTCCTCTCTCTCGCTTGGCAAAAAGCCACAACTTAAGTACTTGGCGTTCGCCAGACAAATTTTGCATAAATAAGTTAATGCTTTTAATTCTGGCCGGAAGTAGAAAATAAGAAGTGATAGTAAAGATTTAAAATAAAATAAACGTTAGTAAAACTTAAGATCCTTACAGTAGTATGGTAAAATAACTCTCCTAAATTCTTTACCTGAATCAGAATGAAGCTAATTTCACAAGAGACCAAAAAGATTTTAGTATCGCACAAGTACACAATGATAGTTACTTTTCAATGTTAAGTGACTCTAGCTATTAATATTTATCAACATTATTTTAAAAATTGTTCGTAGAAATTTATTAATTCGGAGGTGACCACTCTCGCACATTGATGTTATATATTTAATGTATTTTGGATTACTTTAAAAAAATTTTAATACATGCTTTTTAATTGCACTCAATCCACCATAAAGTAATATGCTCATTCGTAAACAAGATTTTTTTATTTTTAAAAAAACATGAAATTTGGAGCAATTTCACATGAATGAAGATGAAACAATATGATAATTAATATTATTTTTATTTAAAATTTATACGTATTTACAAAAAAGGGCACTTGATCAAAAATAATAATTCTTGATTTCCTCCAACAATATGTGGAGATGATGGTTTTTATATAAATTGAATATGGCTGGTTTTCGAAGTCACTGGTTTATCTGATAATACATATGTAGCTTTAAATAATTGAGTCAAATTTAGAATATTTCGAAATGGTAAATACTTTCGATAGTTTCATGTGTTCTGAACTTAAAACTAGTTCTTAGATAGAAGTAGATTAGTTTTAATATTAAATACTTGAATTAGGTTTAAGTAATCAAAATGTAAGTTCTAGTCATGCTGAGGAAAAATGACGCGCATTCAGTTCCATTTCTGCAAATTTACTCAAGGAACGTTAATTTATTGAGTTACAGAACTTCAATAAATTTAGTTGCAAAACTGTTGAAGCGAAAACCTTTTGCTGGTAGTAAGAGAACACTTCAAAACAATGTCAAGCAAGAACACGATAGGGTCATAAAAACGACGTACGCGTTTCCTGGGGCGATAGGAAAGAGGGAATGACCAAAAAGAAAAAAGAAAAAAAAACCCTAACTTCGCTTTTTATATCTGTGTTGACATTTGATTGAAAAAAAGCGTTAACGATGAAATAAAAAATACTTCCACCAAAGAGCTATTAGACATAAGAGAATCTCTTTCTTTTTACCTGAATTGAAGTCGTGAACGATCGATTTAACTTCGGCTCGCACTGGTGAAAATATGTCTTCATCTTCAGCGACGGGGTCATAAAAGTCAGTTCTCGAGATACCAGCAGGATAGTCGTAATACACCTAGAAGAGGACACAAAACTGGTTGGAAAGAGACGTTGATAGAAAATATTTCAAAATAAATCGACTTTGACTGTAATGCAGCGTCAGATGAGCGTCAAATCCCTCAACCAGTTTGAAAATACATCAGGCGGAAGATAAGGTATACCCACTTCGAAATATGGATAACCGGAAGAAGCAGAAGCGTCTGGTTTTTGACATTTTGACAAATTTCTGGCAATTTGACTACTTTCTGACATCTAACAAGAAATGGTAACCTTATTCGCGTTTCAAAAGCGATGTTGAACTCTGAATTCTCGGTAACATATTTATCGCTGCATTGCAGATCATCGATCCATTGAGTGTTTGTGAAAGTTACAACATAAAGCTACAATGTAAACGACAGCATTTTCCATGAATTTGACAGCATTTTCCATGAATGTAAACGACAGCATTTTCCATGAATTCCATGAACCATGAATTTGGTGGTGAATATTTATGCAATGAGAGAAATGCAAAACATTTTATTGTTATCCCTATTATGTTGACAACCTTAAAATTGTAAGGAGCATTTTAAACTCATTAAAAATGCATATTAATCTTTAAAACTGTACGAATGGCCATTTAATAGATAGTAACTACACGGCTAAAATTAAATTACGGAAGAAAAATATAAAACTTACAATATCTTCAGCACAATAATTTTCATTCAATATTTAAGCTAATTACTGTTAGTTTCTCAAATACGGTTGCTTATATTAAAAAACAATGAAAGCGTAAATTATTGAGTAAACTTTATTCAGTAGTCAAATAGAGAATTATTAAAATCAAATCGTATACTTTATTTAGTACTTAAGTTACATAAGCAATGCAATGGAAAACAATGTAAACTTGATGAAATCATTAGCTTTCTTGATACAAGAAATATGAGAAATCAGCCGTCCTTTCTTTATAATTCAAGCAACCGATCTTCCAGTAGTTATAACTATATACTAACCACACACACTTTACGAGATAAGTGCATCCATTGGTGATGGAAATCATTTTAAACTTAATCCGTGCTATACCCCTCTGCACAAGAAATAGTAGCATGATGCTAAATCCTGATATCTGGGTAACCAACAAGCCAAAGACATGTTTTGGATTATTTTATGGCCAATTCAATGATTTTTGCCCTTACCACTTCTAAAACGACGTTGTAAAACCCTAACAAAATTTGGTTTTGCATATTCAAGCATACAAAAAGGCCTTTCCTTCCCGATTAACAGATAAAGTACTCGACTGATGTTAAGAGAGTTCACGTGATGCTGATGTTACGAACCCAAATTAAAGGAGAAACTCGTAAAATTAACTTCTCTAAAAAAAGGATATTATATGCTTCTTGATAAAAACAAACATACTCTTATGTATAAGCATTAATATTATTTATTTTTAGCTGATCCTCTGCGTATGTACCTAAGTAATTCATTAAAAACTGACACTCGGACACTAGTCTTTGTTTTAATTTAAAGTGCTACTTTTGAAGTTTTTACAAAATTAATATGTAATAGTCATCAAATTTTAGGAAAAATCTTTTAGACTAATATAATATAATCTAAAAGATTTTTCCTAAAATTGGATGCAGAAATTTAAGGAAGTCTCTTCGACTCGAGTAAACCCATATCTTATTACCATAAAGCACTAAATTAACATTATTCTATGCTTTTAATAAGCCGGTGGACAAGTATGATCCCTTTTCATCATTAATCCCCTTCCTTTAGGAAAAGCTAACTCACGCAGAAAATTGTTCTAGTTGCAGTGTTACTTCTTTCCCCTTTAGGCAGCATTTCATCCTCCAAAAAGGAACTGTAATGAAAAAAGAACTCCTCTTGCCCCATTTTATCTGTATTGAAGATATTAATACGTGACGGAAATGAATAAGACAAAAAGAAACGACTTTCCAAGAGGGGGGAAATTAACACTTTCAGCCTTATCAGTAATTTAATATAGCACTTTTAGAAATAAAAGATCATACTACAGTTACTTCAAGCAGGAAATATCTTCTGAAAAAATATTTTATTTCTAAACACAGTAACGGGAAAAAATTTCCCACCTTTGTTTGCACGTTTTGGTTTTACTGCGGTATGTTAAATGGAAACGGAACTTCAGTGTTTAAAATACTCTCGAAACTTCTGTTATGGATATTAAAAGAGATACAATGAAAATAAGGCCATAAATTAGTTCGTCACTATACAATGAAAATAAGACCGTAAATGAAGCCGTCACTATACAATGAAAATAAGTCCAGGATTACATTGTCACTGTACTTTGAAAATTAGGTCATAAATTAAATGGTAACTGTGCAAGTGTCGTGACATTAAAGGGCAGAAATCGTTGCTTCCGAAAATACTCATGTTACGAGGGAGCTCACACGAAGCAGCCAGAAAGTGAACGTTTGGTGTAAGATGCTCATGAGTAGATTTTAGGACCATTGTCCTTTCATATATAAACAAATACACTCGGTGTTTACCCCGATACATTGATTAATTACATCAGGCTGGAGGTCCTTGCACTTGTCACAAAAATTTTGAACCTTGCTTGTGAAAGTGTGGCTAGTGTTCCATTCCAAAATAACAAGCTGTTAAAGTTGTTCAGGGAATTTGCGGACACCAAGTATAATTATTATACACGGCGTATGTAATTGTTATCAGTACTTGTTCAAAATTCAAGAAGAGTTTATTACTTTTTTTCTATTCTTCGTTGTATACATTACTTACATTACCTGTACATTATCTGCATTTATTCAAATTAATTTCATGCCACACAGGTGTGGTGGTGTATTTAATTATGACAAAACACTAGGGCTATCTGCCTAAGGGGAGGGATACCTTCGTGGAGGACTTTCTAAGGGAAACGGACTCGTATACACGTTACACATGGGGAAAACCACTAAAACACCCATGCAGCCAGCCCGTTCGCGGGATTCGAACCTCGAACCGAACTACCCAGTGTTCAGCGACTTTACCGCTCGGCCGCTGGTGAGCCATGCAACACAGAGATAGATATTTAGTCAAACAACTACTGCAAGAAGCCAGACTTAAATATGAAAGAACCAATCTCCCTCTCTCTTTAAAATGTTCACATATTGTTGTGTACCAAAATTCCAGATCCCACCAACTATTCTAGTCTCAGTAATTTACTCATAAATAACAGAATAAAACTTAATAATCTTAGTGCCGTACAATTACTATCCTTCTTGCAGTTTCAACTATAATCACTATTTTAAGAACGTTCTTTAAATGTATTAAAGCAACATTCTAACATCACACTTAATAGAAGAAAGGCTGCCACGTATGTAAAATGGATTTTATTATATTAATAATATACGATAGACAGCAGATATTCGTTTAAGTATTCGTGAGAGGTTTATGAAAAAAATTATTTACTTACAGAACGATGTGTGATTACGGGAGCAATACCTTGTGAACCCTCATATTTTATTATTTCAGCATCAAAGCTGAAATATTTTGGAAAATCAGGCACTTTTCTATCGCTTTTGAGTCCTTCACAATATACATCTTCAGGAGGCTGAAAATGTTTGAAAATATTTATCAGAAAATAAATGCAATAAATGGTTAACAAAGTAAAACATGAATATAAGTTTATTACATTTTAGTTACTGCTAACCACTTCTGAAACATCTAAGCGTCTAAAGAAATATACCTCTTTGTGGAAATTCACTTGCTATTTTTGAAACATTTCTTAATGATAAAAGGAAGCTGTACCGTCCTTTTAAGTTTGTCTTAATAAGTTTAATTTATTTGCCCATTATTAGCGTTAAAAATTAACTTGACATTAATTCGCACAGTAAGCACTTCTTTACATTTCACGTGACACATGGCGTAATTCTTCATTTTTTTAAAGAATGTTACCAAACATCTCTTTTGGCATTATTCTTTATATTTTAAAGATTGTTGTCAAAAATGCCTTTTAATCGTATAGCAAATAGCCCTCAACTTATAATCATCTACATAATAACTCACAGGACTTACCTTATCACTCAGTCGAGAAATCATTTTGCAAGGTTCGAAAGATAGAGAACCCTGATGTTTTTGACATAATCGCTTAACCAATTAACCATGCAAGCAGTCATGATATAACGCAAGCTTGCTTTTCTGTTTGAAACGCATTATGTTAGTTTGGGTTCAATTCTGATAACTCTAGAGGACACAGCATTAAATGAATTTCAGCATCATGTTTCTGAGTTCTCAAGCCAGTTATTTTCAGCTCTGAATGAGTGACATAGGGTTCTGTCCTGCTGCTGATAGCCATCACCAGAAAAAAACATAGTTGACATAAATGGGTGAACTTGATGAGCGAAGACGTTCAAGATGTCAAACAGCTACCAAGGTCTGTTTTACTGAAATAATGGATCCTAAAATTTCCCATCACAATAAAACCCGCAGCATCACGTTTCGTCCTTCATCACGAATCTGCGCAACACTAAATTCAGATGCCATACACTTCATTAGTAATTGGTGTATACTAGTTTCGCCGTCGTGTCCCTGTTTTATGCTCTCTCATCAATGATATGCAGTTACCTTCGGAAACCTGTATGCCTTTAAACATAATAAGATGAAGTGTGCTCACAATTTATCCTTTATCAAACTCTTATCAATCAACTAGCAAACTGCGATCAACCATGCCCACGCTAATATCAGACGCATTACTAACAGAAAGCCATTTGAGGCTGAACATAACATTACTCTATGCTCTTAACGAGCATGTTCGTTTGTATGTTCATTCTATACACGCTCACTTTTCTCTAATCCGATGCATGGTTACATGCGTTTGGGAATAAGTAATGGTAATTCGGTATATACTGGTCCTTTGGCTATACACTGTACAAATGAGGTGTGTCTTTAGCAAAGCAGACAGGTCCGATAGATAAAATGTCAGCATTTCCTTGAGAAAAAATTTAGTAACTTGTTTAATCTGATTTTTGAACGGAACAAGAAGAAAGAAAAAGGTCAACTATAACATTGTACAAAATCATCTAATTACCGCGGATTGATACAGAGAAGTATACTAACTCACAAAAAATTCCACTTATACATCTCTGGGTAAAATCGATTTTAAAAGTTATTGCTTTGACAAAGCATGATTATACTTGAATTTTTGACATAGTTGATGATATGCCCCATCCTTTGTAATTAAAATAATACTTATTCAAAGTTTTTACGCACCAGAAGGTGAAATCCACGAGCGTAACTTTTAGTCTCGCTTTCAGGCTTAAAGAGCAAATGTGTATCCCACGTAATTCGAAAATCCGAATGTTTAGGTAAATTAGAATGAGGATGTTTTTAGCTATCTGGGTAATAAAGCACAGAATTTTGCAATGCAGGACATGCAAATCATCTCAAAAGTTCAGATTATGCCCTTATCATCTGATCAGTATTGTAAGATGATAACATTTTATGATAAAGCAAATTTTAACAAACTACCAAATTCCATAGGAATATGGTCAGTTATGCGAGTTTGTAATTGGTGAGTATAATAATGAAATTACAGAAATTATGTTTAGATATAAGCGCTAACACGTCCAGCATTGGAAACAAAGTTTCGCATTGATTTTCAAATAAAACAAATAAGCTTTAATATGGGATATGGCTGCTATCGCAAACAAAATACCAGATATGTACCTAGACAGCAATGGCACCGTGTTTTCCATTCTATCAAGCCAACTGAAGAAACCATTTTCAACACAAATAGCCCCTTCAGCCACCTGAAACAGACTATAAGCGCAGAAAAGCACCATGTCCTAGATTTTGCAGGCCTAGACACTTGAATTCTTTGAAAAAATATCTGTCCTCCAAATGCTTTGACAATTCCAATGCTAAGCATGAATACGTCAAGCGAGGCACGTGGATTAATACTTCAGCCTGTCCGGTAAAACTTGGACAAGCATAATAATCATCTCATATGAAAGTGATATCATTAAGTATAGCAGAAATTCTTTTATAGCTATATTTATTATCAGCGAGTTCTTTAATCTATTCATATTTCATGATGTTAAGTTGTTAATTATTAAACACTAGAGCTTTTCTTAATGTTGGTTTATGGTAATTGAATGATGCTCTACAACTTTGTAACAGGCCATTTAACTTTGCTTCGCTACGGGTTAAATATCATAACTTCTTTACTTTTAGCAAGTAGCGCTCAAATTGATTTTATACAACAAAGCATATCATTATACTAGAGACATCTAACAAGTACAATACGGGGGCCATTTATTCGGGAAAAAGGGAAGACTAAAAATATTCTTCGCGTTCAGTATACCGACATTTGAGCGAAGTTAATTTATTGTGATTGTTTTAAATAGCCAGACTTTTGTAACTTAATCCAATCATCGTTAATGTCCAATGTCCTTTTGAGACAAGAATACTATTTCAAGCGTTTTCCAAATAAATGATAGTAAATTTCTATACAACACAAAATTTTTTCTTCAATTGCTACTAAATTTCATAATAATGTAGTCAGCTATGTGAGTTTGTAATTGATGAGTATAATAATGAAAGTACAGAAATTATATTTAGATATAAGCGCTAACACCTCCAGCATTGGAAAAAAAGTTTCGCATTGATTTTCATCTTAAACAAATAAGGTTTAATATGGGATATATTTGCTGATCCTGCCTATAGTCTCGATCAGAGACAGCCAATTAAAATTAAACGAAAGTCGCCAGATCATGACCATGACAGACTACATTTATAATTTTTATAATTAACTCTTAGAATTACAGATTAAAAACTATCAATGTTATCAACTGATTATTAGATTAACAAGCATTGTTTTAAACACTTATCACAAAATATATCTTCGTGGTAGAAGTATTTCCATTATATACTTTGATTTAGCAATAGAAATACTATTAGATTTACATACGTTGATTTGCCTGACGAGAAAAAGCAAATAATTATTGTTCGCTGCTGCAATTTGACCATGACACCTCTGGTCATAGATCAGTTGCGATAGCTTGTCAATCACAAAAGCGCCAACAAAAAGAAAAGATGTTCATCTTAACAAGATTAAGGGGACGGTACATTATATAAACACACTGGAATTTCGGTGAAAGCTCTTGACCAGCTGATATTCTTCTTCTTCACGTCATCAAAAATTTCTGTAGTTGTCATCAAAGCCCTGTTGCTATGGAAGGCTGAAGTTTTATGTAATTTAACCAAACGTAACAAGCATTTTACATACATTCAAGTATACTAGTAAAAGTGTCCGAACCAGTAATTATAATTATAAAAATTGAAAAATGAGAGTTTTATGGAATAATAGATTTGTTTCCTGGATTTGATGAGTCTGCGGTTAGGGAATAAATCACATAACTTTAGCGACTATGGAACTTCAGGATAAATGAAACAATTTAATGGGATTTCTAGAGCTGCCGTGCCTTAGTTTTCTCTTAGGATGCAAATAAATAATAAATTTTACACTTAAATTATTTTCGCAATTAATGCACGTCTAAATAAAAGAAGTAAAGACTGCCCCAGATATTACATGACCCTGGATTAAAATTAGAGCCTCACCACCTGGAATAAATAATGCTCAGTGTCATTTATATCAAACGCAATCCGTTCAGCAGATGTATCCAAGCTTCTTATGCGGTTGCTCATGTTTCGAATTACGACTTATTAAAGTTTTCTTTACCTCAATAGTAAAACAAAAGTACATCTGGAAGCCAAAGCAACTCAAAACTCCTGACGAAATCTTCTCGGCTTAATGTATTCACCTCCTTACAATTTATTCTCCCTTGCCTTATCCTGTCCAGAAGGAGCTGAATAAAAACTCCATAATGCGCCCAAGATATGCAAATGCGGTTTAAGACTCAGGGCGCTTTTTAGTGCGAAAAGTTGGCGTATAATGTTCGACTGCCAGAAACACTAAATCATTGAGTTTTAAACCACGAATAATAAATAAAGACTATTCCGAGAAGGATTCCGATTTCCTATATTTAATCTCAAAAAACAATTCACTTTATTTATTTTCGCTGGTAGAGCATAAGAAGAGACTTACCAATATAGCTGGAAAACGAATTACGTGCAAATGGAGATTTCTTCGGATGAAAGAATTTGCTTCAGTTTAAATCGACTTTTTACTTTAGTTTGGACTTGACGTTCAATCTAAAATTATCTTAATGCATTTAGATAAAGAGTCACTAAACCTTTTTCAAAGAAAATTCAATACAGGAATGTATAATTTTTGCACGGTTTTAGAAGAAAGAAAACAAAAGCTTAAAAAAGTAGAAAATAATAAAATGTGCATCTGCAAATGCTTACTTTATTCTCATTTTATCTTACGAATATAGATCAAAATTATCCCGCTTTTTTGAAAATTTGATTATCAAAACTAAGTTATATGCAGTTATATTATGAAACAATTTCAGCATTAGAGAAAATAAAGTGCATGGACTGTTTTTGTAACTGTGATACCAGATCAAACAATTTGAAAGTAAGGCATTGATTCTAAACTAAATATCTTATACAAGTTCTCACAAGTGAGGCTCCTTATTTATTTAACCGCTGTTATTACTTTACGCGTTTTATTTTATACGTGTCCCCACAAATGTTCCATGAAACCGGTAAGTTTTGCAAATTTTTAAACCACTCAAACTTTTACATCCTATCAAAATATATCGCCTAACCTTTTCGTCAGTTTAGAGATACTGCGATATTGTTTAGCCTGTCCTACGACTATGCCATGTTACAGACTTGTACCTACGACTATGCCATATTACAGTTGCATTTCGAAATATCTCGATTATGAAGTATTATTTTTCATTGATTTTCAGTTTAATGGTATAGGTAGAAAGAAAACAGAAGTAAAAGAGAAATAGCAATTTTATGCAAACTAAAGAATTTGAAGACTGATATTAAAATAGCATTAACGTTCTAATTGTATATTATGTTCAATTGAGGTTAAAATAGCGTGTTTAAATTTCTTAGGAATTTTTAAGCTGGGAAAAGATATATGCATATTTGTTAGACTTATTCGACATTTTACAGTTTGAAAAATACTATAAGCAATTTCTTTTAACGTACACATTTTTTTAAAATTCTAGTACATAACAGTAGTTTCGCATCATTGTTCAATAACTCCCAACTCCCTGCTTTACTCAAATATCGCCTTTCTTCGAGACCTTGGTGTACAATCAGCCATTTACTTTGGATATAGTCTCCATTCTTTCTATAAATATATTTTAAGTATAGTTTAATTACTATATTTATACAGCTCGTAATACAGTTTAAATTCTAGGTAAAGAGCATATACCAGCTGTTATGATATTGTTCGATTATTTTCGAACATTCAGAATTTTAGCTAGGATTGTTGTACTTGAAGATGGTGTATGACATAATAAATAAACATGCTATGTGTGGAATTCTATTTTAGATTCCTTAGATAGTTTCATCTCAATGATCGCTTTTCTGTTAAAGGACGACAATTTAACAGAAAGTTATTGCGCTTATGTTTTTATATATTAAGCTGAGCCAAGTTTTAATGTGTTAAATTTTATCATGTGTTCTTATCATTTGTGGAACTATTTAGTTATCTAAAAACTTGAAAGTGTTGGTTTCTTTTGCCTACTGAATGCAGCGTCCAAATGAGGGAAAAACATATAAAATTTACAACATTTGGTGATAGAAGCAGCTATCATAAGCACAACAAAAAAAGAGTAAGATAAAATTATTTTTTCTTGAATGATGTAATTGACAGAAAGATTTTGAGACATACAGAACATCCCATAAACAAGTTTACTGAATCACTATCAGATGTTCCAATATTGCATAAATGAATTTACCAACAATGCAATAATTACAACTTAAAATTCCCGTTCTGTGCATATGAGATGTAAAGGTTATAAAGCAGCGCTGCTACCTGGCAGCCGTGGAGATAAATATATATTTACTGTTATGTGTCAATCTGTGTTGTTAAATTTTTTCAGAGGAGTTCTGGTAAATTAAAGATAGTATGTTTCACTAGTGCACAAAACTGCACATTGCTGGCGTTTAATTTTTGAAGATTAATTCAAGATAAAAGTATAATTAATTTGCGCTATATAAAAAGGCATAAGATGAAGGCAATTGTACACTGTTTTGGTTGTAGTTTTTGTAGATTTTACGATTAATTTAAAAGACAATGATCATAATTATCTAACTTCTATGAAGGACCATTTTCCAAATTATCCGATTACTTAGAAAGATAATTATGAGAAGTTTCTGTTTAATTTCAAAGATAATTATCAAAACTAAGTTATTACTTCCAAAAATAATTATCATAACTTAAGATTACTTCAAAACATCGTTATCAGAATAATCTGATTTCTTCAAAAATAGATATAGATATCCTCTGGTTGGTTCAAAAGATAATTATCAAACTTTTATGATTACTTCAAAAGATAATTATCAGAATTAACTAATTGCCTCAAAATATAATTGTGAGAATTTTTCCGATTACTTCAAAGATAATTATCAGAATTTTCTGATTATTGAAAAGGAATTAATACAGTCATCTTCAAGAAAAAAGTAAGTGCTTTATTCTCAAGGAATTAGTACCAAATTTACGAAACTAATAGATTAATTAATCTATCAAACTCTTTCCATAAATCTGGGAATCAAACGTAAATGCATTAAAGCTTGAGAACTTCAAAGAGTTTCTATAAATGCCTCCATTATATGTTACATAAATATATAGCATTTTATTTGTAAAAAATATACAAAGGAAGTTGCAACGGAACTGCAAGTGTATTCTGCTAAAAGCAATGGTGGATGGTTTTCTGCTTTTACACGCAGAAATAATATGATTTTTACATTTTCGCTTAAAATTTATACCTGCTTGTAAGTAAATTTCCAATTGACTTAACAGTTCCTCTAAATCAAAGCTGAAAAAAAATTCGCATTCCTTGTGAGTGATGCTGATACCTGACTCATATCTGATATACAATACTTCATAAATTAAAAACTAAAGTAATTAAATACATCAAGGGACTATAAAACTGTAATTATTTATTAATGAAATGCTTTATCTATATCGGAAATTTAAATGCTATAAAAACAGATATTTATAAATAGCACTGCATTTAAATTTAAGAATGCAAATGTTAATAACTACAAATTATTTGTTGATAAGGTTGCATCAGAGATATGGGAATACTGTCCTAATTTAACATCAACGCCTTTATAAAAGTACGCCATGCATCAAGTTAGAATTCACGCAGTGTTTTTCAAGTATTAACAATCTTGATGGTTTGGGAACCAAAGTGAAATTTAGACTATGCACCAAATGTATATGCTAACTAATTTCTCTCTTACTTGGCTTTAATGTTTTTAATGAAATGCAGATGATAATATTAAATGTTATGAGTTTTTTATGAAACATTAATTTGAAGCTAATATATCAACATGTTAAATAATACTAATTGGGTTCAACCATATCAGTACAAATCAGAACATATGCATCTGAGCTATTATAACAAGAAAACTGCCCTTAAATTTCTTCAGATTTTAAGAGAGGGATGCCTTTATGGAAGATTTTTCAGGCAAGCTAACTGTTATTCACATTATACGCAGGGAAAACCACGCAACTTTCGCTGGGGGTCAACCTGGGTCAAATTGCGAAGTGTTCAACGATTTTACGTCTCAGCCACAGATGAATCGATGGGATGAGCTTTCGAAGTAAACTTAAAGCAACTCTACGATTGGAAATCACAACATTTTAAAGCATTTCTAAGTTCTTCTTCGAATATTTGTAATGCGTTTCTTGATTAATGTTAATAATAATAATAATAAATTTTATAGTATGCAGTACACAAATAACATGTAAAGGCATGTTGCCGAAGCCATCTGTGAGAAAGTGTAATATTGTAACGTCTAACCAAACTGTTTTTTCCTTTACTAGGAACCCTTGTATTACATTAATTTATATAATCTTAATGCTTTTAACTACTGCAAAAATGTCCTGTTTTATTTTAACTTCGTTATTATCAAAATCATGGGAGGAAAGTAAAATAAAATAATGATACAATATTGAGCATTTATTTTAAAATGATAATTTCTTTACAGATGAGTTTGGCGTTTATTTACTAAGATAAGAGCAATGTCAAGTATTCAAGGCTTAAAATTTTATGTCATAATTAGAAAATATATTATTAACATAATTAGAAGATATATATTTAGTTTTAATTACTTGGAAAATATATTTATGCATTATATTTTTCAAGTAATTACAACAGATTCGCTACTTTGCTTAATGTGTAGTAAAATTATACAAAAGATCTTGATTTTAAAATCAGTAGTTTTTTAATTCGTGGTAAAATTATGAAATTTTAATTCCTCTAACATTAATTCCCCTCTTCTCTAACAATGCTTTACAGAAAAAAAAATCGCAACTAATGAACGCTGACTGATTTCTTTACAGATGAATTTTGAATTTATTTGTTAAAACGAACGCTATGTCAAAAATTCAAGGCTTTTAATTTTATATAATAATTATAAGATATATAAGAATTTTATGCATAATATCTCCCAAGTTATTAAAACAGCTTCATTAAGCTGCTTAAAATGTATTAGAGTTACACAAGAGATCTTCATTTTTAAAACAGTGCTTTTTGTATTCATGATAAAATTACGGAATTTTGATTTCTCTAATAATTATTCTCCCTCTCTCTTCTAGTAATATTTTACAGAAGAAAACACCGCACTGGGTGGACATTCAAAATCTTTAGTTACTAGTGTAAACCTCTAATACAGTTTATTGCATTTAATATAGCCAAAGACCGAAACTTTTCTACATATTTCTTTCAAGCATGGGATGATTTTCTTAGTTCTTAAATAAAAAGGATAAGTATGGTTAAAAAAGGTTAAATGATAAAAAAAAGGTTTGCACAGTTCTCTTTGACAGGAATGGATTCCAAAGTATTAAATTGTAATCGCAAGGAAAGACTGCTTATCACAGACAATGTTAGCATATACACTATACAAAAATTTAAGATTCCTTTTCAAAAAGCCCTTTCTGGAAGATAAAATGCTCTTCAGACTTTTCTATCAGTTCATGAGCAATTAAGGTCTTTTATATTTTTATAAGAAACGCATATAAATGTTTTGCACAGTTTAAGAGAATTCTTTTGGATTAACGTTATTTCTAATAGAATGTGAATAATTACTTGAAATTCAACGTCATTAGGCATAACCGGATTGAAATTGCTAAAAAGTGCCGTCATCTGAACATAATCCATTTCTGCTTCCACGATTGCAGGGTAAGTTGTATCTTTGTTCAGTGCGGAACTATGGGATGGGATCCAGGCCGGATCTATACGAGGAAAAATAAGAATAAATTAAAATGGTACGCCTTGATATTAAATTTCCTACTAAGCAAAAGTTTCATAATTAGAAAACAAAACTTTTACAGAATATAAATCAATATGCATTAAGATCCAAAATTAAATTGATCAAAACTAACTAACTTAAATGGAAACTTTATGTCATTAATTTTGCACAATATATCAATATACTTCTAAAGTTTCGAAGAAGTTTAGTTTCCAGTTTTATAAAATGTTACTAAAATTTCACGTCCCTATGATTTCACAGTTATGTAATTTGATGCTTAAGACTTAAAAGATCTACATTGAATTAATCTTCGAAGAATAAATCTTAAAGGAATCTACGTCGAAGTAATCGTCGAATAAATCTTAATTACCTATGTTACATTATTAAGAATTTATTTATAACCCATTTTTTCCTTTTCTCCGGATAAATCGGCATATAGACGGAACGATTTACTTGACGTCACGAAGATTCATTCTTGATGTAGGACCAGGTTTCAAAGGTCATACCAGCTACTCCAAATACAGATCTAGATCATCAACGTGAAATGGTGAACATGTGCTTTCGGCTGCTAAGGGCACTGAGAGATTCGATAGAACCTTAGCGAACCTTTAAATGAGCTCTGTTGTATAAGCATGAAAGCTGTAATTAGTTGTAACGAACTATATTATGGATAGCGAACTATATCCTAAATTTCCAACTAAATTATGCTAAATCTCTGTTAGCGACATAAGAGATTAACATACCAAAATTTCTCCCTTGACACATATCTTAACTTGTCAGCAAAAGATCATTATCATAAGCCTTAAGCTTTGAGATGCTGCTTTCGAATCTTACATCAATTATAATTGTTCAAATAGGTTTTCACATAATCTAAGAGAGAGGATCCGAGACACGTTATGCATACCGTATGTAAAGCGCACTTTTAATGCAAAAAATAAGATCGAAATTTACAAGTGAGCGTTATACGCCGGATATAAAAAATTATAGATTTAAAAATATGAAAAAGATGAGAATTCAAAAATTAGATTTCTACATGTACCTAAATGCACTTTTGTTAAAAGAAATAAAATACCACATGAACTCAAAACTTTTCATTATCGGATAGCACGAAAAGTTCGTGGTCTTAATAAGATCCATAAATAAATAATTATCTTTCGTTCAATTTAGAGTGTTAAATATGTCGGATTCAATTTCATTCCATGCACTGATTATCCCCTCATACACTATTTTTAGACTGAGCGTGTACATTTAAATGCAAATTATAATTTCTTTCAGGCGAAAAATGAAATTCTCAACAAGTAATTAGTTGATCTGTTACTAGTGTATATACTTAAATCTTTATTTTAATTCAATTGGTACTTTAACTCAAGTATTCAAAGAAGTTTTTAAAATTTCATTAAATTAAGATTATTTACAACATAAACTTGAAAGAATTTTTGTATCTTTTCTTATGACAAAAACTGCCAATAGTTACCTGTAAATCCCAAAGAGATGTTCAACTTTGGATTAGATAAGCACGCTTCAAATTTAGCAAGAAATATTCCATTCTCCAGAGTGACATCAGCAACATAGTAGCTGCTTCTGTCGAATAGCACATTAAGCACGTTTTGAAATATTTTTCTGGGACCCGCAAATGTACCATCAAGCCATGCATTGCTTTTTGATCGAACCTTGCAAGAGGGACGTCCTGGAAAAATAAATAATTAGCTATAAAATTGCATTTTTCAGAACCGCGTACTTGTTCATTGTTACGGAGTGGGAATTTTATTTACCACGTCGTCACATAAATCTAAAATATTTTCTTACATTTATTTTCACCTATCGACAGAAAAACTATTCCTATGGGTAAGGTACTCATCAGCCTGCTGCGTCCCAGCGATGGCATAAATAACGATTAGTGTTATGTCCTCGGAAACGTGATAATGACCGGGTGAGGAGGACCCGGAACTATCGAGACTAAATGAAAAGTGCTGATAACGGCTTACCTTGACCCCGGATAAGTTACTGTTATCTGTCACAGTTAAAGTACATGTCAATAAATACGGAATTAAATTAAAAGTGTAAAATGCTATAGATGTTAAATTACAATAAGCTTTGCAAATTGTAGTGTGTTACATATTTCTGTAATGTAAAACCTACCTATTTTATACACTTTTCCTTATTACAGTAAATGTTTAGCATACAAATACAATAACAGCAGGATGTATGCATAATTACAGATAAAATCGATGCAAATATTTATACATTGCAGTTATGAAGCAATAATTACAATTGAGATTACAGTATTCAAGAACTAATGCAGGTTATGTATACAAAAGCTGCAGATTTAGGTACCCAGATTACACGTAATTACTAACTGCATACACAGATAATAAATATTCAAGTGAATATGCTACGAATATACTAATATGCATGAATTTTAAACAACATGCTCAGAAACTGAATGAAATAATATGTTTAATAAATAGCTTCACACAAATGAAGGTAGAGCATGGTACTTCATTAGTTACGAGATATGTTTTTTACTGCGTAGAAAATTCGTTGATACCATTCTATTGGAAACACTAATGCTAATTAACTAAAGCTACGAGTAACGCTCTAGAGACAGTCTAGCCGACTGTATAAATAAATAAGTCTAGTCTCCTTGTGATAGTGTGAGCTTAGGACATTAATGCAATAAAAACACGCCTGTTTTTTGCGAGTATTAGCTGACCATGCATGAAAATTCTGTGCCTTTGGCTTCTGGAGATGCTAATTCAAGGTAACGGAGGAATTAAATACATAACCGTCGAGGTTATCCCTACCACATATGGAAAAGCCACTTTCCACTATGTAGAGGTCATATATGGAAAGCTCGCTTTCCGAGAAATCAAAATCTAAAAACCATCAGTTTGAGGGAAAAAAACTTTAATCCCCATCTTGCATTTAATAAACTGGAAACACTCTTAAAGAAAATATTTGCGATGGTAATATTCGTTCACAGTAGTTAATGTTACGTAAAGCTGCATTATTAGCTTTCAATAATTTGCTTTTAAATTTCGTAATTAGTTAATTATAAATTAAAAGGTTCTTTAATGATATAATGGAACGTATATTTACTTACCGTCAATTGTAAAGTTTATAAAAAGCAGTTGGTCGCCGTTCTGAATGTATTTGACATGGCCTTCGTGAGCCCAGAACTCTAAGGCAGCTTTATTTTCTTTCCTGTTTCGTACTTCTCTTACTTCAACTGTACGATGTTCATTTGGATAGTTTATTCTAATATTTGTTGAGTACGTATTCGGGATAGATGGTACTGAAGAACCTATTAAGAAAGCATTGATAAATGTTTAAATAATATTTACAGTGTGCCCCTACATATAAAATTCTCGGGCGAATAAAGCATAATACTCTATTTATATGATTTAAGTAAACTGACATGAATTTTATCGATGATCTGAGAGAAGGGAAATTTTTCTTCTGCTCAATAGCGCTCTGTATCTCCTTTACTCACCATTAGAATGTGCAGATCTGCGCTCACATTTTTGTCTGATATTTTTCGAGCACCCTGTGAATACTTTTATATTTGTGCTCAGAATCTTTTTGTTCGCTAAATCATTACGTGCACACTTTAAATTCTGATGACTTTTTATTATAATTCACTTATTTATTTCATTTTAAACAAACTTATTGTATACTTGTTCTTTGTAGTTTGTCACGTATTTGACAAAAGAGGTATATAATTAAATGACAAATTAAAATTATCAATATAGATGACTCTTATTGAAATTCTTGAGAAATTTGCATTGTCCTTTGCATCTGCGCAGTGCTGAAGAGTAAACATACTGCCGCTCTGTTTAATCAGCAGTAGAAGCTAAAGCTACGTTTCGTCCTGGGTATGGTACTGATGTGGATATCGTCATGGATGTAGTGTAACTGTGTCACTCACTATTATGGGACAGGTGTTTCAAGACACAGAATGCTGACGTGGATGTGGCTGTCGAAGACACTGGCGAGAGTAGGAGTCCATTAGAATGTGTGATTCAATAAAATAAAAAATCAAGTAAAATTTTGATAAAGTCTTGCGATTTTAATGCATGGAAATGTTTGCCATAAGGGATGAGAAATCAAAACAGAAATATAGCTATATGAACATTCTAAAAATAGAGTACTTTTTTTAAGAATGTACAAAAGAAAGAAAGGTACAAAGCAGAGCTACTTTAGAAAATGCGAAAAGAAAAAACAGAAAAGGTGTTGAAAACGATAGTTGTAAAAAAACAAAATGTATGCAAAATAATGGGCTCCACAAGTCTGATAAAGTAGTATAAACAAATTTAATTATTAAATATCTGCATTGATGGTTAAAATGGAAATTTAATTAAAATTTTTTAAACTGAACTTTGTAAAGAATTTTGAGATGACTTGTCACTTCATTTGCTCGCACAGACTTTGCTCCGTAAACTATGTACATACTTTGTACATTCTGTAAATTTCTGCTAATGAATGCTCATTTTTGCTCATAAGCTCATTCAGCGAAAATAAGCAAATGAACTTCGCAATTTTTGGAGAGAAATTAATAATGACTTAAAATTGACTCCGACGTTCAAGAAAACACAATTAGATAAGCTAATCAGTATTTTTAATTTGATAAATACTTAGAAATCTTTTAAAAGACCATTATTACAATGATAAAGAATAATGCATTTCTTGCAATTCTATCATTTGGATGGACAACCGTTGCTGCGCTGATAGCATTGGCGTTTTGCCAAAAACAGAAACATTTCTGGAGACCTCGAGACGTGAGCACTTTGGGAAAAAACTCTCATGAGCAATATACATATTTATCAAAGCTACAGGAAATGGCTGGAGGTCTTTTAAGGTTTGAAGAGCAAATCTAGAAAAATAACTGAAGGCTTCTAAATGTTTGCTTTAAACTTTAGGGTTGTTTCACATGTTCAATATTTGAATATAAAGCTTTCCCTACATTTTGTTTTACTTCTTTTCCAATATTTCTACTGCAGTGTAGGTCTAATATCTGAAATAAAGGATTTTTATATTATCATTCCGAAAGAAAATTCTGACATACCATTTTTACTAATGATTTTAATCAAAAATCATTCAAGATTCATCTTTAATACGCTTTTCATTCATTCGCATATTTGAGCTAGAAAAGCAGCAGATATACTGAACTGTTTCCTTACTAAAGATTTCCAATAAGTAAATTAAATGATTCTTCAAGACTGAAGAAATTGAGCTCCGATATCATAAAAGAAGATTATTCTATTGAAGAAGCAATAAAGAATCAGGTCTTGAAGAAATGATTCCTGATTCTTTCAAAGAAAATTTATATCAGTGGCTGTGCAAAGAAAGGAGTGATGAAATATTTATTGCACAAACACTTAATAGTAGATACAGTGACTAAGAACTAGTGAAAAAAGGTAAGAAGAGAATGAAAATGGAGGTGAAAACACAAAGATAAGCCACTAAGAGAGGGACACAAATTATTAGATAATACAATTAGTCACAAATTAACTGAGTAGTGAACAAACTGGGTTTGGAGTATTTGAATATTCCAGGATGCACAAGGGCTATCTGCCTAAGGAGAACGATGCCTTCGTGGAGAACTTTCTGAGGAAAACTAGCTCATATTTACGTTATACATGAAAAAAAGTCACAAAAAACAAATATGCAGCCAGTCCGCTCGCGTCGGATAGAAGACAGAACGAACTCTTAGTATTCAGCGGTCTTTACCACTCTTCCACTGGTCTTTACCACTTTGCACCACAATAGCAAAGTGAATTTGAATTTAAGACAGCATAGCTGCGCCTTTTGTTCTTCATATTGTCTGAGAGAATGTCAGTATGGTTCATATAAAAAAACCATAACAGATGTTTGTAAAAGAAGACCTAAAGATACTTATGAGTTTCAATGTGATTTTAATCAAACTCTACTTAAAGTAAAATACAAGAGATCATGCCTTTCAAAGATCCAAAGCGTTCACCTTTGTTGTATATAGGTTCATTTCTGGATCAGCTGTGTTTTCTGATAATACTTGCATATCCGTCCACTAATCAGCAGAAATAATCTGAAGTTTAATCTTTAAATGCAATGCACTCAACCTTCTTTAAAAGACGCTCTCGTACGAGTCTCACATTTCACTCCTTAGAAATTGTTTTTGATGTAATTTTCTTCTATATATATATACATAACAGATTATAAATAAAATGATTAAAAGCAATTCAATAAAAGGTTATAATTCAATGTGTTTTAAATGAGCATAATAATCACATTTTAATATTAGTGCTCGTAAAAAGATTTAAGAAGAAAGTACATTGTATAATTTTCTATTTAGTTATAATCTAACTTCAATTTAGAAATAACTTCAAAAGAAAAGATTCCGATCTATGAGCGACGAGACTTCCTCTCCCCTACCTACTTCCATAAAGAAAATCTCTACCAGGTTGAAAACCTCGCCACATTTGAAACTTCAACATGAAGACTACGACAACACAGATAAGAAGAGCCACAAATTTCTAAAAGTAATTCTGCAACTTACTAAGAAGTGCCAGAAGACGAAATACCCATGGAAAAACTCAAATTAAGACTCTTAACGATAAACTTTCTTGTAAACTTAGTAGTTTTTGCTGAACACTCTTCCTCGAGCGTCAGGGTGAAAATTTTTGACCATTTATTAGACGGAAGATCGGGTAACAGCCAATGGTAAAATGCCTGCTCCTTCAAAGACTCCGGACACTTCAGATTGATTAAGTCACGTAGTGTGATTATATCTACGTCTTAAGACATACCTGATGTACTTAATTCAACTGATATTGCGTTTTATTTTCTTAAGCTTACGAAATTTAATAAAGATTTGGACTTTGTTCCCCGTGGCAAATGACTACACTCACTACTGTCATACGTCTTCAAAGGCATCATTTCAGAGACCCGGAACATGGCATGCACTATGTATGGTAATCGCGGTATATAGTGTAAGGTTTATATTTATTTTAACTAACATTTATTTTAAGTTTAAACTATCTTTCCTGTCAAGCCTTACTTTCCCCTGGAACTGCCAATGCCAGAATATGTAAATTTGAGTAGAACGCGCAAGGATTCAAATTATCAGCGGAAGTATTCTGATTTAAATAGAAGGAAACAAGTTCGGTGAGAGTGATATTCTTACTTAGCGAGCGCGGAGGTAGTTAGCGAGAATTGAAGAACCCCGCGTTGCGGCCTATGTGCTTGGCGGGAAGTAGTGGAAATTGTTCCAGTGAGCTTCAAGTCTGCTGAATTAGCAGCGGTATTGTAAAACACGGTGAGTTAGCTATTTTAGAGAGCCTCGTAGTTAGAATCTTGTCTTTATTTTCTTTTCAGGTTATTATTTTTATTTTGACTGCCAAGTGGGCACAGTTTGTAAGCGTCAAGAGGACGCAATTGTAATTTATTACGTTGAATAAAAAGGGACTTAAACCCTTCAAAAGGCTCTATCTTTTATACAAGTTTTCACAGTCACCTCTTGGTTGCGTGCAAGTTGTAGGCGCGCAACGTTATAATAGAGTAGCCAGAAATCACGACAATGTTTCTGGGTACTCTGTGTACGACATGTGCAAAGGCCCCTTTTAATGAAGTAACGTGAGCCAGATTATTTCATGAAGTTCACTGCTCATTTTCTTTAGATATTAGTAATAAACTATGGCTTGATTTTTTCTAAACTTTCTTCTGAGACCTAAATCTGACTCCTCGCAAATTCAATTCAACCCAAAACTAGTTACAGTGATAACATGTTATCAGTTCATGTATTTTGTTCCAAACTGAGTACGTAGTTCTTAAAAAACATTATAATATAATTAAATATTTGTAGCAACCATAAATTAATGCAACAGATTAAAATTGTACTAATTTATTGTTCTTGTTTGCAGCATCAACAATACCCTTATGTTACACTAATAATCAAATATTTACCTTCCTTTTTCTCGCAGGTAAATTCATGAAAACCAGAATGTGTTTGATTTATTAAGACGAATATCACAGCCAAAAATGAGGACCATTCTAAAAATAAAATAGAGGTACATAATTAATTTAAAAGAAAATACACAGTAAATAACATTCCTATGTTAAAGGAAGGACCTGTATTCATTTGTCTACATATTTTGAATGATTATGCTAAAAATAACAATGCTCATAAGAAATGGTTAATTCTGTGCTAATCTAGAATGTTGTAAAATGTTTTTATTTTCCGGACCAGATAGGCTTTTAGCTTTTTTAAAAGTTGCACTTAGCTTCCATTTGGTCCAAATTTCTCCAGAAATATGTACATTAACGATTAAATTAAGAGCAAACTCGTGTATAACTGATAATTGAACAAATTGTTTTGATTCACAGAGACAATATTTAAGCTACGCGTTTTGCTACTTGGCTGGCAGACTGATGTATTGAAAACGCTTAAACTATGCTACTGCTATAACCTAATAAAAATGCCGGAAGCATGTAAACCAGTTATCCCAATTTACAGCAAAACTTCTACATTATGTCTCAAGTGAAGGTGGTGCTCTATTTTGGCTTCGTACAGACTACCAATCATTCTTCTATAGGTGATATAGCCAATGTCCTACGTACTGGAGATTAATCGCTATGACGCCCAGCTTACAGGAACCTTTGAGGCCGGGCTTTAGTAGCAGTAAAAGCTACCAAAGGACGGGGAATCTTGAACCGAATGCTTTCCCCCCTTTAAGAAATCCCCACCTATTTGCAACAAAGATTCTTGTGTGTCTAGTGGATTCTCAAAGGGGTGCATCTATGTCGCAAAAGGAAGACCTTTAAAAGAGATAGGTGGTTAAAACCCTAGGGACGTCAAATTTGACATTTCACCCCACTTTTGAGCCTGGAAAATGGGGAAAAAATACATGGCCACTAAAGTGGACAACCCCGTCTTTTCAAAGAGAGGACTCTATGGCCACTATAATGGCCATCCCGTCTTCAAAAGGTTAAGATCTTCTTTAAGAGTAAACAGAGGTACAGTTAAATCTATCTGAAGGTCCTAGTCATTATGAAACTCCGGCCTTGAAATCGCAATTGAAAAAGGGAAAGATTTTTCAGAATCAGTATGATGAACTCATTGTTGTATCATTTTTCCAAAACCCTAATCAAAATGCAATATATCGAAGCTGATGTATTCTTAAACCATAGGTTATAAATTAGGACTACTGTACCCCAAAGTTTTGTTTCCTCAAATTTCTTTCATTATGCAAGTTGGGAGTCATATTATTTTTTCGTTACTTCTGTTTCTTTACGTACGATAGATAAATTTATAGATGCTGTCATGTAATGATAAAAATAATTAAAAGAAATAAGTAACTAATAACATCAAACGAAGACGTTAAACTTGAACTTTGCTGTTTATGTAGTTATGGATTCCAAAAATGTAATGGTAAATGAAATGGCTTACCAGACATAAAACAATGCGCATCAAAATATGAGATTAGTATTAATATCAGAAAAGTTGAGATAATTCACCTTAACATTCAAAAGCAAATAAAAGTCTTTCCGAAAGAGTTCTTCCAGTTGTTATCAATTCTGAAAAATCTGACTTTAACGCATATATTTTCCACTACATAACATATGACCATTCCTTTCTGGAAAAATAACTATAATTCTTTTATAATTCATTCACAGTTATAAGACTAACTATGACCTTTAAGAAAAGTTTTTATATTAAATAATTTCAAAAAACTCGTTAGAATAATTGCAGAGAATGAGCACAAGGTAATTGCAACGGTACCGCGCCTTCTGTAATTTCTGAATTTTTAATGCACATAGCATTTAAGTATGGTATACGATAGCATATACTAGTACAATAACTTTAAATTACATTTTTTACACTATTGTGTTGTAATAATTATTTTTATTCTGCGATATTTTGAATGCATATATTTGAATTAACTATGCAAATTTAGTTTTTGACCTTTGATTTTTTTAACTTAATGTCGAAAGAAAAATAAAAATGTATTGGCTATTATTGTACATAATGAAAGGTCTATGATTGTGTGCCTTTCATTATTAATAGTCGATCTACTTAAACTCTATCAGTAGTTTTTTTTAGTTTAGCCCAATATACAGTTAACGATAGTATCCTTGCTGCATGATTAGAGTTAGTTTCTCTATTTTTATTTTATCTTAAATTTTTATCAATTCTAAATTTTTGGTTACATATAACGAGTCTTAATTGTTTGACATGATAACTGAAGTTTTTCTGTTTGAGACAGCAGCATATTGAAAGAATTAAATATAATCCAATCGTAAATAAGAAAAAATATTATTTCGACATTTTTATTACATAAACTTAATGGAGGCATTACTGATATAAATAACAGAAACGATGTGTATGTAAGGCCAAATGGTTCTCGAAGTAAACGAGGCATTTCAAGTCATGCCATCAAACTAGACTAGTACTGTTTACTATATATATTTAGTAATGAGTATCATTTCCACTGGTGATCAGAACTTTAATATTACTTTCAATATTTTCTTTCTATATATTTAAGTGCTTTTATTTATTTGACATATTATTCACGGAGAAAAGTTCTGACACAAGAAATATCTTTTGATTCACAAATAAACTTATCAGACATAGATTGTTTTCTCGCTGAAAAAACAATGAAATGTTAATCTCTTTGTTGTAAATGTTATCAGATAAAAACGACTGTTTGAGAAACTCATTCGAGTTTAACTTTTATTTTTATTTATACTTGGAACTGAGAGAGCTGCAGATTATTTCCAAATAATGCTCATAAATGGTGTTTGTGGAAAAGCCTAGAAATCAGTATTGGTTCCTAAACACTGAACTGTAGGTTACTTAACACTTCACAGTACACGAGAGCTATCTAACTAAAGATTGGAATGCGTTCATGGAATACTTTTTATCGGAAACTAGTTCGTATTCACATTAAACATGGGGAAAGCCACAAAAATGAACATGCACCCATTTCGTTCGCTGAGATTTGAATCCGGAAGGAACTTGTACCATGTTTAGTAATTTTACGGCTCCGACGCTAATAGGCAGTTCTGAGCTATAAACCACGTGAAGGATATTTAAAATATTATAAAAGATTTTTCTTCTCATTTTACATTCTGGAACATGCTCTCATAGTCTTTGGAGCAAACTAATGTTATTGTAGCTATTATATCAGTATAGAGGTTTGCAGAAAGAACACCGTACAGTAATGGGCTTAGGCTCATATCTTGAACAAAGCTGGAAATTTGTGACTGTTTGACAAAGTGGGCTAATTAAAACCTGCAGATTCGAAATTATTTTAGGACGTTAGTGGCAGGAAAGCAAGATACGAGTCCTTAGGATCCCTACAATCAGTGATCTTTTGGCTAATACTGTTTTTGATTATGGAACGCTCGTGCGCTTTGCTTGAATTAAACACGTACTATGCTATAACTGTATACTATACTCTGTACAGTGTATCAGCAAAGAAACAGAACAATTAATTTAATAAACACAAACACCCCTTCATCTCAACAGAAAACACTCAAAAAATTATTTTGCTAATTATTAAGAATAATGTTTGCTTCTTCCTCAGGAGCAATGTTAATTGAGTTTATTGTCGACAATATTTTTTCTCTCCTGGCAAAGAAACAATACTGATTTTGTTTGTTTCGAATAATGTGCTTTTATGGTGAAGAAATGCACCGATTGCTTTATTATTAAGGAAATGATTTTGCTCGTAATGAAGAACCAATTCTAATTTTATATATTATTTTGAATAATATTTCGCTTCCTAAAGACGGAGCTGCCTGCCTTTGAAATGAATTTATTTTTATTGAAGTTCATTTTAAATAACAGCTGAGTTTTGTTATTTACTTAACTTTTCGCATCATTTTATCTTATATTTAGTAGATTATCATATTAAAAACAAGTTCCCTTAATCGTATATGCCCATTATGTGATGATTATATTAAGTAATAGTTTTATGCTCATCAAGTTATTGTTTGACAGACTACTTTCTTCCAGCAGATTCCGAGTATTTAACATAACACTATACAATGCTAAGCTCAGATATTTACAACTTAATGTATTAAATTACAGCTTTAACCGACACGCTGCCAGGGGCAATTAGAATACCAATTAGACATGAAACAATACTTCTGCGTCTTTCGAAAAGATATAGTGTTCTTACGTGTTCAGTAACTATTAAACCTGTAAGAAGTAAAGCGAACTATCTCTCTAAGTAACTATAAGGCATGGAAAAAGTTTTAACAACCTTTCTTATTACACGGGAATAAGAACATAAGCGCACGTTCTTATGTTAACAATATCAAATATAACTCGTGATGAGTCAGTTAAGGAAACAGTAAATATCAATTTAAAACGTAGGCTAATAGCTAAAATCTACACAATTTAGTTTTAATCCAAGCTGACTCAGAATTTCTGTTCGGAGTAAGAATTGTAAGAATTGGAGGCTCCCTTCAGCCCACCTGGACACAAGTGTCCCCATAGCTCAAAAGAAGGGGCCCGTATCTCCACAAACGAGGGCAGCCAGTAACCCAGCCCCCCCCCAAACAACAAAGAAAAATACTAAATCAAAACTAAATAAGCTCATCTAACACAATATTACAGACTAACAAACAAACAAGAAAATAAAATAAAATAAATAAATAAATAAATTCTATTCGACGTATCAAATTCAAATGCCAGCAGCAATAACGCAAAGGCGAGTAATTATAACTATATCAGAGCTGGCAAGGACTAACGTAACGTACCGCGAAAGGCAGAAACTCGCTATCTCTTACAATCCAAAAAACCAGCTTAAATACTAACTGATTTGCATTCTCATGAAGAGATACACAGGAGAATTTATTGTAAGTGTCGAAATTATCAATAACTTATTAGTTTCAAATGATAACTTTACAAACGTATGGAGCTACACCTACTAATTATCATTTTTACAGCTGAATTCCTCATATTAATTGAAAGAATATGCAGATACATTTTCTGGAGAAAAATTTTAACTAATAGTGTTTTGTCAAGAGATTGATTCTTCTCTTTAGAAAAAGCAATACTTTAAAAGGTTACACTTGATTTAGTAATTCTGTTGCACTGCTATCTAAGTAACAGACGTGAAGCGAGTTTTCGCTATCTCTGAGACCAACAGCAAAGTCTCGAGAGCATTAAAATAACCTTTTCCTTTAAACAGAACATGGAACATAAATGCACGATCTTGTGGTACAACATCTACAACTCGTGGTGATACCAAATAAAGAGAACACTTCAGATTAGATTAAACGTTGACCAATGGTCAAGGACTGTATAATTAAATAATATACTAGAAGCTGGCTCAATAACTCTGCAAAAGCTTTAAGATTAAAGTATCAGCAGCGAGCGATAGCAAAACCGAATAATTACAACTGTTTAAGCTTACAGAAACTAGCTGCGTATGGCGCACGTGATAACAGAAATACTCTTGTTCTCAAATCCAAAATCCTCAGCTTAAATACACACTACTAATTTCAAAGTGAATGCGGAAAAGAGAAGTTATAGTAAAGGCTGAAATTATAAAAACTGGTTTATTAATATAAGATTCCCTACAACTTAAACAGTATTTTTTACAAATACTCCTTAAAAGACAGAAAGCAATAAACAGTAAACATTTATAGACTAAGCTCTTTCTGTTGATTTCTTGAAAAAAATCATTAAAAAACTACAACAATTACTGGATGCATAAGAATAAATTTATAGAACAAAAGAATTAGAATTAAGTACACATCACATGTGTTTCCTTTGTTTAAAGAGAAGAAAACTCTTTACATTTCTACTACGGTACGGCTCAAATTTAAAGAAACATTAATAAACTCATTAATAATAATAAATACCGATAAATATTATTATTACAAATATTGGTTAATTTCAATAAATGTATTCCATCTCATATTTCAAGAAAATAAATATCTCAATACTGATTAGAGTAAGACTGGGAGTATATCAGTTTCAGGGTACAATCACAAATTCTTATACAGTCGCCATTATACCACAGAATGCTCTCCTGCAACATACGCTTTTAATACTTCTTAGTATGCTCTTTCTTTCGAAAGGATTAAATTTATTTTTGAGAAAGATTTCAAAAAGTCCGATAAAAGTTTGGCATGCTCTCAAAACTATTTAAATCCGAATATGCTATTAGCCATTTAGCTTTCGGTGGTCATATTCCCAGCTCACTAATACACTATGTAATCTCTCTTTAGATGAATACTTTTACCAAATAGTGAAATGTTTTTCTGACATTAGTGATGTAAAATATATAATATGAACATTTTTAATCTCATTTATGTAGCTTAGTATCCATGATACGAAACAAATACGTATACGCAATTACTAATTATTTTCCTTTATTAATAAGCCTAATTTTTCATACTTATCTCTTAATGTTTTTAAATATGGATTATAATTATTCTTTGAATAAAAATTCTCAAATAAAAATACTTAAGCTTGAACTGTAATTAAACAAATAAGAAAGCAATCCTTGAATCAACATTTCTATAAATATGACTTACTTTTAAACATTCACTTTTTCAAAAAAAAGGGATCATAATAAGACCTAAACATTTCTACCATATAACGCATTCTTGATCCGCCCATAGTGCATAATGTAGAGAGAAGCTGGCATTCTGTATAAGCTTATTGCCCGTTACCATTATATGAATAAAATATTTCTTGTTTTTTAAAGAGCGCTGTAGTATAAACTTTCAAAAGTAATATTTGGCAAGCTGTAAGTAGAGTTCCTGTTTACTAATACATAAGTTATATTATATGGAGCGTATTTTACCTAATTTATCTTCAGAATAGCTGTTTACAAATTTCTGTTATTTTCTTAATACATTATTCTGATTTATAGTCTGATTATAACATTGTGCCGACCCTAAGGTACAGCAATAAAGGAAAATTTAAATGAGGCTAGAAATAACAGTCTCTACAGATCACAGATTTCGTTTGTAGATCGAGAGCGCCTGTGATAGAAAATGAAGCTTTATATCTGCTACTGAGATCCTAACACAAAATGCAAATCAAATCGGCTTATTTAATGCAAGATTCTAATCATAAACAGCAGGCCTAACTGCATTTAAATTAATTAATTTTTCTATCTTGAAAATTGCTTAAACTAATTAAAATGCTTGGTAAATTTACTCTTGCACATCAATTTCCATTTGAGTTAATGTATAGATAGCACGCTGCTCAATGTTTTGCGTTCAGTTATTTAATTTTTAACCAAATATAAAACGTTAATTATTATTTCAAGTTTCCAATGAAGCTTATTATTTTTATAGTAATAATTTATTCCATGAGGTTTCTGTAACGGTTTTCATCAATTATAACTATCTTTAATACAGTGACATCAAAAATAGTAATAAGCAGTGTTTCATAAAATATAATTTTTAATGTTTTTGTGTCTGATCTAATTTAAAAACTTTGCTGATTAGAAATGTACTGCTCGTTTTTAAAATTTGTTAGTCACAGCAAACTCTAAAACGAATGCGAACTTGTAAATCATTTGAAATCACAGTTTGATCAAAAGCTCTAAATTTGTCCTTTTAAAAAAATAGAGATTTTTAACTTAGCTCAAATGTAACTTTATTTTACTATCGAATAACATAATATTCAAAACCATTTCGAACTCGGGATTGTACAAAGTTAGTTGAGCAATTTCAGTTAAATATACTAAGTTATTGAACGTCTAGTCCTTTAACGAGTATGGTTAAATTAAAGTTATTTTATTTTAGCAAAGTTTTGTGCTCAGTTAAGAACTACAGTACAACAAAATACCTCATAAAAAATATTTGCTATTATACATTTTAATGCTGAAACTTTCACTTAACTAAGCACAAAATATAATATATATAGCAATATTTAATAATAACTTTCTTGTGTTCCAGGTGAGGCAATAACTTAAAATGAAATTAATTGAATTAATAAAACAACTATTATTTTATTTTGAAAATTTTTGTTTTTTTTAATTAATTTTTAAGACTTTTAAAGTAACGCTAAATGCCTGACCAAATTGTAAAATATTGTCAGAAAAAATAATAGTTTAACTTTCCTTGCATTATTAATTTCCATATCTATGCATAAAGAATGAAATTAACCATTAGATCAAAATCATGAACCTGTACCTACTTCTTATAGATTTAAAATCCAGCATATTGGAAACTAAAGAGTAAAATATCCTTTCCCCGCAAAAAGAGAGAGAAGGGTTCCGTCAACACGTGTTTGCTGTGCAAACCGGTGATACTCTCGCAAGAACTCAACAACGCCCCCCAAAAAACCGAAGCATAAAATTTACTTATTAATCTCTCGCTTTATCTTTCTTTATCAGCGTATTGTGTTGTTTGTTGATTACACTACGAAGGCCTTCTTCTCTATTGTAAAGAAGTCAAAAGTCTTTTGTATCTAATGATAACATTTTGTTGAACTCTTAAGCATGTCTGTATAGTAACATTACAAATGGCACTGATAGGATTGATGATAAGACAATCAGTGTCGAAGCTAAAGCTGCTTCAGCAAACCTGCATTAAATACATAATTTATTCCGCGGTGCACGTTGTCTTTATATGAACTGAGTGAAGTAAGGCCTGATAAATGATACCTCGCATTTATTCTCGATGTTTGCCTTGATATAATTATTTTCCTAACAAAATTAAAATCTAATCAGAGGTTCAATAATTATGTCAAAAAAAATCAGGAAGGCATAGTAAAAACAACCATTTCATAAATTTTGAAGACAAAATATAGGTCAGGAGCATTATATATGTGTTCTGGCTACGATCTTTTCCATACATCTGAAACAATTATTCAGTTTATATGCTTGTAACTTTTCTTCGTATTTTTAAATAGTATTATTTATTACTCAGTACAAATCCATATCTATCTATTTTCCAAGTTCGCCATTGTTTCATGTGTATCTTTATCGAAACGTTCTTAAAATTGCATTGCTCCTGACTTTTTTCGTTCCTTTTTTAACTTTCTTCGACCAGAATATGAGCGACTTGGGGAAAGATCACGGCTGCATCAGAAGATATACACTTGTCATTGATCATCCGTTTTGAGCTCCGGTGGTGACAGTAAAACTCTGCCAGTTGACATATCAATTTGACTGAAATCTGAAACCCTCGTACCCCTCATTCCTACCATCATTCTCTCGAAAGTATTTTCGAACAACAGAATTTTAAATGCCGCTATTCCGCAAATGCATTGCAGGGAAGAATGTTTAGGTTTTATTAGTTGTTCAAATCGGAGTTATTCGATGCTGTGAACAATTTCTTTTAACCACCATAAGAAATAAGAGACACTAGAGGCGATCACATTTGTTATTTGCATTAAGGAGAGTAGTATGATTCAAAAAATTAATTTTTTGCTACTTTCATTTGCATTTTTGCTAATTTATTCAAATAATTCGCAAATATATTATTTAAGCATCAGATCCAACAACGCATATTCGATACTTAACGTAACAGCGCATGATTCTATAGTGCCAGTCCACGGAAAACGTAGCAATACTGATACAAATATTTCTTTATTCAATTCAGTTCTAAATTAATAAAAAATATTTTAGCTTGGCATATTCTCTTTGAACGTTACTTCTTCATTTAATGCTCTTTTATATAATTACCGACTTCTCAAATGTACACTTAGTACCTTTGCAAATGAACGCACACTAATTGCAATGTAATGAGACGCATACAAATTATTTTTGTGAAAGCTGCTTGTATTAATTATACGGTTCATAAAGTTGCTTATATTGTTCTAAAATTCTAGTTTTACCCTATTTGCTCTTGCTCATTTCATGAGCTTTTTTCTGGAAATATGTAAAAGAATCTTAAAAAAAAAAGCGTCGAGTGTGGTAGGCAATCTAGCCCATTGTTGCCAGATGGTGAGATTTTTCACGAATTTGCTACTTTTGTCGAATCTGTGCGACTAAAATTTATGTGTATGTGATTTTGCGAAATTTTTGCTACTCGATCATTTCTTTGTGCTGCTTTTTACTACTAATTACTTTGTAATAAATAAATGAATAAAACTTTATTTTCGCTTAAACATAAGTTGCCATGTGGCAATCCTAAGATCAAAGAGCAGGTGCAAACATTTTTCAGCGCCAATCGCTGGTGTTTTACGTATTTGATCAATTGCTGTGTTTATTCTTTAAAGTTTACCAATAGGCAGCTCACACTTAAGCTAAAAGAAAACATAAAAGGAGAAGGTATTTGGTGGTGGTGGTGTGTTGAGTTATGGCAAAGCACTCGAGGGCTATCTGCCTAAGGGGAGGGATGCCTTCGTGGAGGACTTTCTAAGGGAAACTGGCTCGTATACACGTTACACATGGGGAAAACCACGAAAACGCCCATGCAGCCAGCCCGTTCGCGGGATTCGAACCTCGGACCGAACTACCAGTGTTTAGCGACTTTACCGCTCGGCCGCTGGTGGGCCTGAGAATGTATTTGGAACTCCCAGACTACATACTTCGAATGAACGTATCATTGGAAGAAAACGAAATTGGCTGTGGTTACCATGTACTGTCATCCCCCATGCATATATATATATATATATATAGCTCAGATATTTAAAAAAAGAAAAAATGAGGTTAATAGACTAACAAAAATAACAGGATGACGAAAAGCTATTTTCTTTTAAATAACTATAAAATAAAAAATGCGCAATTTTATATGATTCATATCCTTCTAAACAAAAGTAAATTAAGCAAGAACATTATGATAATACGCGTCGTAATAAATTTTACTTTAGTTCAATATGATTACATTAGATTCTTCCGAGGCATCCACTTCTGAAAATGGTCAGAATAAAAAATTGCAAATTGCTATAAAATGATTACGTCTACAGGAAACAAAATTTATTTAGAATCATGAATCCTAGACAGTATTCGTTTTGTTTGTTCTATTTCTATAACATATTTTATTTCAAATGTTAGATTAATTTTATAATGAAATACTTTTAGAACTCATTTATTTTATCTAAGCAAATCAAAGTTAAAATTTTAGAAGTTAAGATATAAATGTCTGTCATAATTGGAATAAATAAATAATTTCACTGGATCTATAAAATTTAAAAAATCATTCTTTACGCTTTTACCTTATTCAAATTCTTTAAAAAAATTAATATTAACATCAAGGGACAAATGTTTATTTATTTATTTACCATAAACCTTAGCAATATTTCTCTTTTCCATGCTAAAAAGTTCTGCTATGTATGGCAGATATATAAGTAAGATTAAAAAAAATATGTAAATCAGCTTTATGATTCAATTTAACAATAGATTTTAATTCCTCATTTTTAATTATAGTATTTTCTCTCTGTATTCTAAAAATTACAATAATTTCCTCTACTACATCATTTCTAGGTCAATCTATGATACATGGCTTGCGCTACGCTGATGATGTAGCTAATTGGGAACTCAAGATTTTGAGAACTGAAGCTTTTCTAACTTAAACCAAACGTTTCTCTTGACGATCTTTCATATTGAATTAAATGCACATTTCGCTTGCATCTCTGTTGCTGCTTGAAAAAACTTTCGCTGTGCTTTCCTATCGCAATAGTATTCAAAAATGTAAATGTTCTGGAAATAAGCATGATCAGAGTGCCAAGTGAATTGTGGCCACACATGTCAATTTAAATAAAAACGGAATTTAATCCGCCTCGACTACCTATTTTTAGATATTACGAACACAACACATTAGCATACTTACACAATCAGAATTCTTCCTCTTCCAATATAGATCTCTTCAATATGCCATCTACGTAGTTCGTCGTCAGAATTTTTGCGTTTCCATGTCTCAGTGTTCCTACATCAGTACTTTTAAATTTTACTTTAATTACACACACACACGCACATATGTATATGTATATGTATATATATATATGTGTGTGTGTGTGTGTGTGTGTGCGTGTGCGTGTGCGAGTGCGTGTGCGTGTGTGTGTGTATGTTTAAGAAAAATAAATATTTGTCCCTTGATCTAAATAATATGTAAAAGATTAAATTAACAGTGAAAGTTAATTCCTTTCTGTATTTTAAAAATATTAACTTCTATTTGCACTGCGTCATTTTATTCAAACATAGGGAGACAGATTGGAAGAGCGGCAGCAAAGGCCTTATAGAAGCAGAAGGAGAAAGCAATCTGACTAAAAAAATAGAGCGTACTGGGTATTTCTAGTAGCGGTTATATAGCATGCCAGAATATTCTCAAAAGTACTGTTATATATATATAATCTCTCACAGCGATTATACACTATGTCCCCAAAGTGTATAGACGCAAGCTAATTATATGTTTAAGAAAAATAGAAGTGTAAAAAATTACCCAATAAAAATATGTTTGCTTAAAACGAACGCGCCTTTAATCTGAGTAAATATTCAACAGCTTAGCTGTTGCTTATCTATGGACACGAGATTTAGCAATTTTATCATCAATACAGACCCCAATATAGTAAATAACCCACGGCTACAGCTTCCAGTGGTTCCATTCTTATGATATGGCTATGCTTCTGACCCGACATCGGATGCGGTTGTTCAAGTGCTCGAACTCAGGCAGGATCCGGTATCAGACAACTGCAGGCTACAGACGACTAACCGATCGATCAGCTAGCCAACTGAACAACCACCGGTTTCAGTTGACTGCTTAAATCCCTATTCTCTTCTCAAAATCTGCATAAAAGTCTAGAGGCAACGAGCTCGTGATTAAGTTCGAAGATATAGAACAATATGCAAATTGTCGCAAGATTAAATACATTCCTTTAACCCTTTGCGGCACAATGTGTCCGGTCTGGGCAGGCCTAAAATTTTCCTTCTATACGCACAGAAAAATTGAATGAAAAAGGATTTATAGGTTACTATAGGTCACTCTGAACCTTCTTTATTTTTAGTAGATGGCAGCTCAACATAAACCAGTCCATATATTTTAGGCATGTTTAGTTTTTTAAGACCCTCATTTTTCAAAGAAATCTTCCAGATTTTTTTAGGGTATAAAAGGAATTGTTTGAAAAGAAATTTCTATGTTATTTTTTTGGCTGTATGCTAATCGCCTTATTCTATATTAGTTTTAAATTGTTACCTTGAAATCTTACCTAAAATCAAATGGCGAACCCTAGGTGTGCCCAGACCGGGCTCACCGATAATCTAGGACAACTGAGAGTCTGTATGCTTTGTTTCTCCGCATCTCATTGGTCAGTTCATTGACAACAATGATCGTTTCAGCACTCTTTCCGAAGCTCTATTCAATCAGTGTGCCATTTTGGGCACACCCACAGAATTAAAACGATCAGTGCTATCTACACAAAATTTTACTTGTGTACTCCTTTAGGCCTGATTAGACTGCCTACCTTTTTTTTTTTTTTTTTTTTTTTTTTTTTTTTAATCAAAACTCCGACTTTAAAAGACAGCGTTCCGGAAAGGGTTAATTTTAACTTGTTTATTAACTTACATTAACTTATCTTGTTTGAATAATATTTCTTAGTCTCGTTAAAAGAACAATAGAAAACTTGTTTATTAGTGACAGAAAATTAGCCAATCAACTGTATTAGTAATAATATTCTACAATAAGAGTTAAAGTTGAAAAGAAGCAAAAGAATAGAGTAATTATGAAACATACCGTTTTCAATATATAAGCTTTTATTTTTTCTTGCCCTAATGGTTATCTGTTCGTTGCTCAAATACTGCTTAATTTAGAAATAACACAATTTGAAACTTAAATCACCAGCTAGTTAACCAGATCACTCTTGCCCTACTGAGCTACGAATGCCATAACCAGTTCTGGTAATTTTTGCTTAAGTGTGAGACTTAAATCATTGGACTTCGTGACGTTACTTGAAAACTTTTTTCTATATACTGTATTTCTATATATTATATTTTCTATATACTATATACTGTATTAAGTCATATACACTGTTGAGAATCTTTTATTTACTTATTATTTAACTTTTGTTCATATTTTGGAGTTACCTATTATATATATATATATATATATAAGCTTATTCTGCTTTGAAAGAATTGAAAGGAGCTTTCTCTGCTTTATATTTTACATTACTACACTACTTTTTGGGGTATTAATTACGCCTTTTACATGGACCTTTACAATTCATCACACACATGAATCACCGGTGACACATATCTGCAAAATTAGCAAAACAATCTTTTGATTAACGTTTTCTTAAGATATATTTCATAATTCTATCCACACACTTAAAGTTTACTCGAGAAATATTTCATTATTTCATAAATAGACTTAGCAAGAATTAAGATGATCTAAAAAGCAAAGAACACAGACTTTTGATTGCAATTAGCGCGCTTGGAAATGGGCAATACTATAAACTCAAAGCCTTCGATTTAATTCTTTTTGCTAGTTTGTTTTCCTTGGTATGTAAAACGCTTTAATAAAACTACATTAGGAAATTTATCCCCGAAATATACATTTGATTTTTATTTTCATAAGTAAAATAATTCTAATGATACAGCATAGTAAGGAACCCCAATTCGCTGAAAAGATAGTCATCTAAAATCATCTCTTAAAGCTGTAACGAAAGATAAAAGTGCAGTTTAACAAGTAACTAAGTTGCTCGAAAATTTAACCGTAATGGCTACTCATTAACTTTTGATTTCCTACCTTCGACTAAGGATTACTTGCTCTTCCTCAGTTACACAGCTAATATACAACTGAGATAAGGTTTCGGCTGCTTGCTTAATGTCTGCCTTTAACTTTCAACGCTTCGCATTATATTAAAACTCGCCTTTATCCTCACAAATTTAACCTTTATCTTTTATGCAAATTGCATTAGAAGACGAGTTTTACACATTTTCTATTGCTCTCTCAGTCATAAACTGAGATCAAATACCCCGCAATTCTCACTGATGATGCTAATGGCATTTCGCTGGTGCTGAATTAGGTGCTGTTGCAGCTGCGTGAGGAAATGTGAATTTTGGAGAGTAGAGCGGTCTACACTTAGCCAATGAAACTCTATAATATCTCACGCTGAGAGAAAGTCCAGTGATGATTTTAATTAATTTGCAGCAACTGAGAGAATGAAACAGGTTTGATTAAATTTAAGTAATTTCTGAATGCAAAGAAGTAAGTACGATGAAGAACTTTTAATTTGTTTTGATTTGTCTAATGAAACTTGATATAAATTGCAACATCACTGATATGATAAGTGAAGTAAGATGAAATCGTTAAATACTCTAGACTTTTGTTAAGAAATATAGGAATTTAGGAAGATCATATTGGACTACTTTGGAAAGAGGATATACTTTTAATCATGTTAAACTTACGTTACTTTAGGAGGTTTGATAGAATCTAGCTTTCCACATGGACTGCAAAGTTGTCAACTATTTAATCAGCATGGAACAGAAAATCAGACAGACAAAGTGCCATTTCCTACTCCGCATTAAGTAGCAAATTTGAAGTCTCTATAGTAAACTAAATCTGAGCCTTATTGAACGTAGAGAACCCGTGGGACGTATATGTCCCAGCCGCCAGGAAAAAATTGATAATGGCAACGCAGTATGTTGCCTCTCACTCGAAACCTCAGATGGCCTTCCCTGGAAGGTTAAGTTGGTTATTATAACATATGGTACAATTTACCACCTATAAAGCCTTCCTTATACTATATGAAAGTAACGCCCACAAATTTAAACCATCATTCCAAACTGTAGAAGATGATCATTTTATTCCAACAGAATTAGGTTTCCTGCGAGTGTGAGTTGATTAAAAAAATTCAAATGTTGAATCCCATTATCCTTTCTCAAATCCTAATTTTTCTATTACATGATTATTAATAATCCTCTTATAATACCTCTTATAATAATCAATAACTTTTTCTACTTACGGTACTTTACACCAATAAGATCCTTCTCAATACCTATCAGTGTAAGCCACCTACAAAGAAGCAAATTAATTACAAGAACTGTTCTAAATTGCTCTTTGCTTTATACTCTTATGATTCTTTATGAGAATCAGTTTCCTTTTCATGCAATTTATATTACAGTACAATTCTCAAAATAATTAAGTAGATTCATAAAATTGTCTGTTAATCGAGCAGTTTATGAATGTGATACTATTGTTTCTCTTAACACCAGAGTATTGAATACGATGAAAGTTCTTTGCACACTGCAATTACTATGCTATGCATATTCTCGTCAAGTACTTTAGTACCTCCAATAAAATCCTCTTTTCATCAATGACTGTAATTTCTAAGGAACACCACAAAGCTCTGGGGAAAAAGCGCTCGATTGTAAGTGCTTTTTCTGTTAACCTGCCATCATAAGTAAGAAACGTAAACACCTGATAGTTCATACCTTCTTTCTTTTCATTTGTGAAAAATTTAGATGCGCATAGTCAGTTTCAGAAATATCTACATATTACAAATGTTTCTGATTTATGCATAAGATATTTTCATAGTAAACTCAGGGCGTTCTTTTTTATTCTTCGCATGTAAAATATTTTTATACATATGACACTCATCACCATTTCCTCGATCATCATTTTTCCCAGTTCGAATAAACAATACTTCTCGCTTCAGATACCAAATTGATCACGTTCATCAGGCATGGAATATTAATCTCAGTCATTCCTCTAATCACATTACTTCATGAACGCTTTTCGTTTACCCAAAGCCACAGTAGACAAATTTATGAAGACCTAATCTCTGACTACAATTTGGACCCAGGACCTTGAGCTCTGTGTATGTTTAGAGTTGTAGTTAATTAATTGACCAGAAGCCAACTTCGGATAATTTCTACTTAATGATGAAACTCGAAAGCTTGGAGCTTCACCTATGCTACCTGAATAAGTCGAATATAACCAGATGTTCTCTTCACAAAAGCACATATGAATGTAGTTAGAAGCTCGCGTTTAAGCCCTGCAAACCCTACTAGTCTGATAGCGAGTTATCGTTTAGGTTGTAACAATCACAAAGTGTTGAGAAGGTTAAAATAACCTTTTCTATTTAACTATGAAATGAACAGAATGGCACAACTTGTACAACAGTCAAACCTCCGAGTCTTGCGAGTATTTAAATTAACTTAATAAAAAGTTAAATTTGAAATTTAGATAATATAGTCGGAGACTAGACAACTTAAACTAACTGCTTATTTTAAAACTTTGTATAGTAAGACACTAAAACCGGAATACAAATTAGGAAAGCGCTGCGATATTAAGTAACAGCAAGACTCGGCAGCCAAAAGCTCTAATCTAAACATTCAAACTCTCAGCTTAAATGCACAAAGTAACTAATTTGCATTCTGGAGAGAAATACAGAAATGATAATTTATAATAAAATTATAAAGCATAATAATTGGTTAATTAACATAAAATATCTTATAAAGTTACTAAAGTGGGCGTAGTAAATACCACATACACAATTTGTAGAACAGTTCTTCATTTATTATTTTCATTTTATTTTTCACTAGTTGCTTCAATTGCAATTTTATGCACCTCAGTTATGACTACACCAAAATTATGGTCAAGATACGAAGACTTAATTTACTTTTTTGCAATGAAATGCACAAAGGAAACAAAATATCTTTTATTGAGCTATTAAACATCAAGCAGGATAGGCAAAAATCAAATATGAAATATTTATGATAATGAATAGAACATAAGAAAGAATTTTCAGATTTAATAATTTCTTTTAAACGCTAAAATCTTGGTCTTAGCATCTACAAGTGGATAGTTAATTTGAAAAGTAAAATTTTTCTTTTTAATTTACAATGCTAATATAATTTAAGTTTGTGATAATATTACAGTTTTACGACAAAATTAAAATCAATGCTTAAGAAACGAATAATAAATTACAAATTTTTCAGCATTACAAACTTATTCGGGTACGATAACTCACATAATACTTCCTACACGTATATTTTGCTTGTGATGCATGAGTCAAAACAAACATCTTCCTACGAATGAGTCATTTTCCCTGTTGCAACAAAAATCTATCATGATGGAAAGCCTTGAAGAAATTTTGGAGAGTGCTACAAACTCACTTTCAGTTTTTAAAGCTATCTTTTGTCTTTATTTGGAATGAGTAAACTGCAGAAAATACAATCTATGCATTTTCTGTCTAACATCTCGGCGACAGAGATGATAAAACATTGTTGAAACTTGAAAAGATGCCAAAAAGATGGAACTAAGATGCATGGAAAATCTAATATGATTCTTTTCACACACTGCTGATAACGAGGAATGCTCTTAATTCAAGGAGAACAAAATGTAAAAATGTTGTAGAAGCAAAGAAGACAGTTGGGGGAGGGGGTGGAGAAGAGCTTGTTTTATTTCCACTCAAAATTTCTTATTAAAAGCATCTGTCCGGATGCCTTAAAATGTTTATTTGTTAGCGACGCTAATTTTTCCCTTATGGATTTATTACAGCCTTTGTTAAGATTATTGAAGCTTTATTTATTTTCGCTTATGTTTTCTGATATATTACAGAATTGTTTTTCAAACATAGCAATTATCTCGCTACTTAAAGCACGAAAGGTCAATGAAGCTCTGTTCTTAGCACTTTTTGCAATTATAAAGTAGTTTTTGCTTGTAATAACATTAATAATTAACTCATTAATAAATAATAATTATATTCTATCCCGCGTTGAATACTTTAAAAATACATCTCGTAGTTTGGATATTCATTTCTCATACGCTTGGGACGATGAAATAATAAAACGGAAAATTTACTTTTAAATATATCTTATGATTTATGTACAGTGTTATCTAAATTGAATCAATCTGAGTTTCCAATCTGAAGGTAAAATATTAAAATTATGAGAAGTAACATTTTATAATTACGAAACATAACGCTAGAATGGGTAAGACAGTGTAAGATAACAACTTCTTTAAAATTTAACTTGAGATATAACCTAGAAGGGTTTTAATTCTTTTAGATAGGTTAGCACTGTTGGACATTCTTGCGGTGAAGCTTTTGAAAAATATCTGGCTTTGTGGAGAATTTCTATTATGAATTGATATTTTTTTTACAGCAAATTGGTTATGGTTAGATTCAAGGGAAGCCATGGAATCCTTTATACTATCAGCTAATTCAGTTTCTAAGAATAGCAAGAACAAGCTACCATTTCTAATGGCCCGCCAGTTGACATTGGGTGGTTACATTTTCGAGCAAGTATGGCAACGCATGCAAGTATTCTCAGCCGCCTAAAGGGCCGGATGCTTTTGGGGAAAGGAGCCAATAGGAATATTGTCTTCTTTCCCCAAAGGCTTCCGTCTAAAGAACATTGGCTCTTACTCAGGTTTTACACATATGGAAAACCACGCAAACATCCTTGTAGCCAGTTTGTTCGCCGGAATTCAAACCCGAATCGAACTACCACACAATTCCAGCGGTCTTGTCCATTGGGTTGTGTTGGTGGGCTTTTGGCCGTTGAGGTTAATTTTTTAATGAATGTAGTAATGCACTGTATTCTCATAACAGGCTAATTAAAAACAGCAAAAGAGCTTTCAACTTTGGATAGAAAAGAACTATTTATACTCATTAGATCTACTGAAGTAGCTATGCTCAGGAGAAAATATAACATTTACTTTCCTTCCAATTATTTAGAAATTTTCGATAAATGAACCACCTGTCAGAGGATCAGAGGATATATGTCCCACTAGTAACAGTTTCATTGACATACACACTGTTTTAGGCGCATGTCAGCAGTAGGTAGGAAGTTATAATATGCAGTTGAAACTCGATAGTTTCAACTGGAAGGCATAAATTTACATAGGTAGTTTTGCAGCAGTTTTGATATTTCTGCTTTTCTCTGAGAAATACACAGTGTAAACCTTTCTTCTATAAACACAAATGCCGGCTAGCTGTAAAAGTAATTAGTAACAGAGCACAGGAACAGTTACAAAGAAAATATACATCGGAACAGAACATCCGTTAAAACGGAACACCTAACATTTAGAATTAAAATTTAAAATTAAGATTAGATTTACGGAGACATAATAATCGCTAACCTATCCTCATCGCAGCTGGAGGTCGACTGCCTGCAAGTTGTTCTCGTCGCCACTAGATGGTGTTCGATAAAATAGTTCGATTACAGCCAAATAGTTTTATTACAATATATTTTTTCTATCATAAATAGTTGTGTTATGCCAAATGCGCAGAGTAGCTTCATTCTTCATGAACTATCCTGTACGTTTTCTAGAATGATTGATCTAATAACAGTACGTGCAATTTTCAGAATAATTCTAAGCACGATAATTTCAGGGTACTTTTGTTCTTTTTTTAAAGAATATTTTAATACCCGACATATTCTCTAAAACGAGAGTTCCGATTAAAAATTAAGGTAACCTCTGATATGAGGTTTCTATGAGAGAATGGTTTTAAGAACAAAATATTAAAAACATTAAGGAAAGAAATATAATTGAACATCTTGTTACAATACAGCTAAAACTGGCAAAATAAAAAAGAAAAAGTAGTCTTTTTGTATTTTGAACTCAAAGTAAAGTAAATTGCTATTCGTATTTGGTGCAAAAATTTTAAAATGATGGGCTGTATGGGAGGCTATAAGTAATTTCCATGGCTAGAAAACTTAATGCAATATTTTTATGCAAATAGTCTTAATTTTATGCAAGATCTTTAATAGGCAAATATGACAAATTTTATAAGCATGCCATGCCATTTTCATCATAAAATAGGTATTAAAGCATTCTTAAGTACTTTAATTTTAAGAAAAAAATCAAATCAGACAGTTTAATAGAGTTGGTAGACTTTGGTAAGATAAACTGGTATCCAAACTCCTAACAGCGAACTAAAGCGAATTATCTCTGTGCATAGTAAAGAATTGCAAAGTCTTAAGAAGGTTTAACAAACATGTTTATTAAATAAAATCTGGAACTTAAACACACGCCTCGTGCTTGACAATATCAGCCAAGCACTTGCAGAAATGTAACTTAAAATAACAGTAAATTTCAAATTAAAAACTATTAAATCTAGTAGCCGAAAGCTACACAGTTGGTTTAAAGCGAAGTTGGGTCAATACTTCCCATCGGCGTAACAATTTAAAATGACGGTAGCTATAACGCAAAGCGGATAATTTATCTGAGCTAGCAGAAATCTAGTAACAACCCGAAAATCTCACCTTATATACTTTAAAAACCTGGTTTGAATTCCGTTAGGGAAATCGAAAGTAGAAGTGACAGTAAAGATCTAAATCGTCATAACTCGTTATATTAACGTAATGGAACTTACAAGTTATGTTACAAATACTTTGCAAATACTCCTGACTTGATACTGTGATTTTATTATACTTGTAAAATAACCGTAGCTGCATTATTTTCAAGGCTTGGATACAAATAAGTGCCAACACGCCAATAATTCTGAAAAGACTTTATTACCGTAGGTACGTACAAGTACTTAAAATCCCTAAGTACGATTCCCTAGCATTTCTACCATCTTTTGCCAGATTGCTGGAAGTATTTTTAAGTCTTCACTGGTGTAGTGGTGTGTACTACTAGGAGGCGTTGTAATGTGACAATCTAGCGAAATATCTTTCTAGAAATCCTTAATTAAATTTGCATGTGCCCAATATTTACTCGCTTGAATTCTTAGTGGTAGTACATTGCAAATTAAACCCTAGTGGCAATAATAATTAAATATTTGACTTACCCAATAACCCACATGCATGAGACTTGCGGAGACAAATTTCTTTTTCTAATCTCATATTTATTTTATCAAACACATTTTCTGGATTAAATATGGAACATTTATCACACACATATAAAATATCATAACTTAGAACACAAAACGTGATAAATTAAAATGGAATAGTAGGCTAATGCCGAAACGGGACTATTCGGAGATAAATTACAATACTGTCTCATCGAACATATATGCAGTCACAATTTTCTCATATTTAATTTCGTGCAGTGCCCATAATATTTTTGTACATGTCCAAGATCTTTTTTTTTTTTTTTTTTTTTTTCATTTTCACATTCTTTAACACACTTAAAATAATCACGTGGTCACACATCGCTGGTAATGCACATTCTGGAGTCGAGCACCTATAGATAATCTGCTTGAGATATTTTAGAACGGTACCGTGGCAGATGGATTTTAACACTGAGTATTTTCATCTAAATAAATCGCAAACTTTAGTTCTGCTTCTTTTTATGCAAAAATACGACGACACTCCATGGAAAACTATCAGGAACGATGAAACGCCATTAGCGCGACATGCAGGAACACAAAACCGCACAATGGGGGGCGTCGCTAATTGCCAGGCGACTGCAGGAAGGTCACGTTCGCAGAAGGGAAGAAACCAGTCTGACCGGTGCTTATATACACACGTGCAGTTCCGCGATTACGATTAACATTTGTGATGCTGGCAAACTGCGTGGTGTGAGAAGTTACTATTCTCACAACTGGAAATGTCCTCATTGAAAACTATATTTTTCATTATGCAGTTTTGTTTTTGTTATATTTAATTTGCTTGAACAGTGAAAACATATAGCTGATCGGAGCAGCGGAATTCAACTGTCTGCCTTGCGCATATGTCTCCTGAAAAGGTAATTTTAGAAATTTTTGTCTCCTCTTCTTCTTTGAGTAACATTAATAAATACACTAGATAACTTAATGTTAGCTACGGACCTTGTTTCGAAACTTGAAATTTCTGGTCTGTGTAACAGTAAGAAAAATTTAAAGGAACATTGGTGAGCAAAAAAATTGCAAATGTATACGTTAGCTTCAACTAGAAACTAACTTTTTCAGATCGTGAATCAGATAAAATACAAATGTATATGATTTTTCTCTGTATCCGTTAATGGAACATAGTATACAGCATACTTTCAATTTAGCATATGCTATATTTACTCTACCCCATGCTGAAATTATAGTACAAATTCAGTATAGAGGTACTTTAAAATTTGTAAATCCGAAAGTCCAGTCGAGAGATTGAAGGTTGCTTTCCCTGGGAGTTGTCAGATAAACGCTTAGCCAGAAAAACCTTTTGTGCTTTCCATAGCTGTAGAGACCTTTAGCCATTTTATTTTGGAGAATTTGCAATACACTCGCCGGAATTTCGAATCACTAGCCGGGCGTGCTTCCAATTGCATCAGAAAGGCAAGCGGGGAGGGTGAGGACAGAGAAAATGTCTTACATTCTACCGTACCTAAAGGACGACTAGGAAGGGGAGGACCTAATCGTGAATCCTGGTGCTGATGAATCAGTTTCCTCCACATTTTAGTTTGGGGGCCAAGGTAGAGACAATTAGGCATTTTGTTGCGGAGCAGGAGCAATGTCCAAGCCGGAATACGTACTCTAGACCTCCCAATTGCTAGTCGAATCCGCGTGCACGAAGGCAAGCGTTAGAAGGGAGAAAATAGCCTACAAAGTAATAAAATAATCCAAAACATTAAATAAGAAATTTAACTGTTTTTGTTAAATCAGTTGTACATAAAAAGAATAATAAAAAGTTATTTGTTCTTTTTTTACTTGATGTGTCGTTATAATTTTGGTTTACTGCAGCATCTTTTATACACTTTTTCTATCAAGCACGCTGTGTTAGTCTGTCTTACCCAGTATCTTCACCGATAAAAATAAACCGCATTTTATTACTTCTGCTCTCCCACCACCATCCTACCGCTTAGTAGAACTAGTCACCAAATCACAAACTACAGCTGCAAATAGAGCCCAATCTTGCAACATTACCCTTCCGCCCATACATTCACCGGTCGTAATTCCTTGTCCAAGTTCGTCCCAAATCTTGTTCCGTGTTCACAGTCTTCTACCTTTCTCCTTAGATAGAGTGAATGCGTCTATTTCTGCGATCGGAAGCTTTGCAAATCGGTATACGATGACTGTAACAATTTACAGCACGGAAAGGCTGGGCTTAGCTTTCATCGTTTAACTGGGAGGATCGATGGCTGACAGTAATTATTTCATTGATGCGACTGTGGAAACATTTAAAAATAAGAGCGTGTATAAAGAGTGACGTCTGCGACTGTTTTAGAAGCCTTCAAGTAATAACGATTAAAAGTTTTGAAGTTGTTAATAAATACATCTCATTTTTTTTTTATTTTTTAGCATGGCTTTCTTTCTCCTTATTTTAATTTTAAAGTTATTTTGACTTTCAAATTTCGCTTTGTAGTCTTTTTTCTTTATTCATTTTTTATAACGTTCTATAAATGTTTTATGTTGTGAGTATTGCCTTGCAATGCAATTTACATTTTTCAATGGAAATTAAGTTCCATTCTCCGACTTTTGTGGATAGCCTGCATTGGGACGTTATTGCAAAACTTCTAATATTAATTCATCTTTTTATCTTATTAATTGTGTCGTTTTTATTTAAGAATCTTTTGTTATCAAGCAACCCATTATTTTGTTCATGAAGGGGAGATTTTGTTTTGGATTATTTGTTTAAGGCAAAACCGATCAAAACTATCTGCCTCAGGGAACGAATACCTTCGTGAGGCATTTTTCTGAATGAACCTTGCTCATATTAATGTTACGCGTACAGAAAAGCAAGAAAAGCCCCATGTAGCAAGCTTGTTCTCCAGGAATTTATTTGGATAGAACTACCACTGTTTAGCGGTATAAATAAAATACCACTCGACCACTGATATCTCAATTTTGTTGTAAAACAAAATATGAACCAAATTTTGTTTAAAACTTCAATTAGGAGTATTGTAACTAGTCCAAAAATTATAAGTGTTCACTTTTGAAAGAGCGTAAACCCACGACAACTGTTATTGTATATGCTTCCTGTTTCTAACTATATAGAACTCAATCAATTTGCATTCGATATGGTTCCTGTGCATTTTCCAAACAGGCATGGCCCCTGAAATCGTTTCATGAATTTTTGCTTAGGAAAAAAACTGAAATATTTCTTTTTCATTCTCTCTTGTTCCTACTAAAATATTTTACTTTTATTTTCGAAATGGAAAATCATATAAAACCGGTTCCATATTTTAATTTACTAAGGAAATCAGCTACATGCATGTAGATAATCCTGCTTAATAAATATAAATATTTTTTGGTATAAAGGGAACTTTTTTAATAACATTTACATTTTTCAAACAGTTGTAGTGATACAATTATCGATAACACTTAAAATGAAACAATAAAATCATCTGATAATTATAATTTAATTTGCAATTATAACTAAATATATGTTACTAATAATCCAAAACTTTACATAATAATCAATAATTTAATTCAAACAGTTTAATAACATGTAAAAGAAATAGAGCGCTTCAAAATTCTTCGCGTCCTACATAATTTGTCTCCATTCCGGTAACATGTACATTCAGGTACATATTTAGATAACCACCAACTTACAGTAAAAAAAAAGAGCACTTTCTCTCCCCTTCGTAATTAGCGTCATTCGCCTCTCCTTCACAGCATCTGAGACGACACCTTCCCAGGGGTGCTTGTGCAGAGATTCTCTAAAATCTTGTCTTAGCACAGCTTGAAAAGGAAAAAGTTTAAAAAAATAAAATAAAATGAGATAATATATATATATATATATACATAAAATAATAATAATAATATACTTAAACATACCCAGGAATTCTTCTATGTTAGATAAGTATGCAAAAAATAGTGAACTGCAAGAGTATTAGTAATTACTTAAAGATTGAGCTGATGTCTTGGTGAAGATTTTTAATCTTGCAGAATGTGGTCTAAGTTATTAGTTTATCAACTGAAAGCTAGAAGTTTATTATATTTCAGCGCAAATTTTTTGTCAAAGTAACCAACAATAAAAATGAACCCTGAAAATATTCAACAATAAAAATCAGTCTTTAGAAGAAAAAGAAAGGTTTTGCTACTTTTTAATGTGCTTTTACATATTTCGAGAATGAAAAAGAAGAGCTCTATTTAAATAACGATGCATCATTTTAACTAATACACAGTTTCAAAGTTATTCTGAGCGAAGGTCAAGCAGAAACCTCGAAGGAAATCGCATCAGCCATATTGTGACTTGATGGCGAGAATATTCAAAGTGAAATGGTAATAGAATCCCAAGTATTTGCACGGCAGCATAAATAGGAAATATTTCTTGATTTTTTTTAATACTTTATTCAGAAGAGGGTGAAGATGGACTATATGGGATATATCTATGCTTTTCTCTCAGGACGACTGGTGGTGTAATACTGGTATTAATTTTCTACTCCACTTTAAGAATATATTTAAGTCTTCCGTGGTAGATTATTAAATTAGAAAATATTTTTAAAAGATGGAGCAAAGATATTAAAGAAGAGAAGCAAAAATACTACATAAAACTAATAAGACGTACGTATATTTATTTCTCTTATTAACCTGAATAATTTCGTCATTAAAATTGTTTACATTAGACGGCAATGTGCATTCATTTCACAATGAACTTTTAAATATCGCAAGAACTATTTTTTTCAAATTCGGAAACTCACGTAGGTTTAGAATGAGAGTCTTCTACAACAGTGACGGTTAAACTCATCCAGTTTAGAACAAAAATTACTTGAAATCTAGATGTAATAGAAGTGGAAGGAAAACAAGAATATTAGCGCTTAGAAATTCTAGAACTTCTAATCCTTGTTTAAATATTTTCTAATGCTTGTTTAAATGGTGTGTATTGGTGTATTTAATTATGGCAAAGCACACTAGGGCTATCTGCCTAAGGGGCGGGATGCCTTCGTGGAGGACTTTCTAAGGGAAACTGGCTCGTATACACGTTACACATGGGGAAAGCCACGAAAACACCCATGCAGCCAGCCCGTTCGCGGGATTCGAACCTCGGACCGAACTACCAGTGTTCAGCGACTTTACCGCTCGGCCGCTGGTGGGCTCTTGTTTAAATGTTTTCTATTTATTTCAACATGTGTTCGTTGTCAACGTGTATACAGCAAAATGTATTTTAACATCTGTCAGTGTATGTCATCGTAAAAAAGGTTTTGCTTGAAATAATAAATGTACTTTGCGAATTATAAATTTCCTTTTTTAAGCTTATGCAAAGTTTAAAACATTATGTTATGCAACATTACTTTTGAAATATTTAAAATTTTACGTAATGTTTTTTATCTATGATTCAGTTAAGATTACATCATGAATATAAATTGAACAGATATGTAAAATTCTACTAATATTTTATAACTACTAATATTATCTACTACATTATTTATATCTACTAATATTTTATAACACTGCTATTTTTCTTGTAAGCATTGCGAAAGAGTTTTCTTTCTTTCGCGTAACTAAAAGATATCTAGCTAAAATAATATTTTTGGAATATACAGTCTCAAGGCTTTTCGCTCTTTTGTTTCTCATATTTTGGTATATCATAGATATCATTTCACAGACTCTAGAGACAGACTTTTTCTTCATTATTTTTTTATTATTTTCGTTGATTTTTTTCTTATTGTTTTTTCCTAGAATTATCAATTATTTTAATAACACAGAAAACGCTGATTTTTCTTGTTTGATCAGAATATGAGCATAATGTTAATCTACCCTTAAACAATCGGATTCGTATGAAGCGCTGTGACATGAAAATGCTTAATAATAATAACTTTGGAATCGCTAAGTATCATTTTCTTTATTTTAATTAGTAGTAGTTGCTAATCTCTACAACATCTGAATGTATTTGCAATACAGTGAAATAATATCAAGTGCTTTTAGTTAATCATAGGAACTGCATTGTAACAACAAAACGTCTTCCTTAATTCACTTTCTTTTCAATATCTAGGTTTTTCAAGACGCCCTTTTTGTTAAAAAAAAAATTTTTAATCACTTTTTTTTCAATATTTTTAGCAGCTTTTCTAATTACAGTATCTATTTTAAGCAATGTTAATATGCATGAAAATATGTTAACATTAACATTTTTTGCTACCTCCTCGCTCTTTAATAGCGGCTAATTTGCATACTTTTGCAGTAGAAGAGTATCTCGAAAGTGAATAATCCACTGAAAAGGTGTAACTAAAAGATTCAGCTGTGAGCGAAAATAACTAAAATCTTGCGAGCTTCGGTTGTTTAAGAGTTGTTGATATTTACACAAGCTTTCCGTTTTTCATTACTTTGCTAATAATAAACTATCATCTTTTTATATTGCATAAACTATTACCATTTGATAAACTTATGTTAGCTTTATAAATTATAATTTTATTGAACTAATTAATAGAAAGTGTTGCTCTTAGCTACCTAAAGTTTCCATTTTATGAGACTCAAGTTGAGAAATTTCACATAGCGTGTAATGCTACAAACACACAGCAAAAGTATGAGTATTTTCCTTCTCTAAGACAAATATTGTGAAATAATAGAGCTACAAAAAATAACATATATATTTCCGTTTTTTCATTATCAGAGGCGTAATTTTCCAAACAGGTCTCATCAAAAGCTATAATTAATTACAATGTAATTACCTTCTTAATTAATATGTAATTAAGATTAGAAGTCTTTATTACATTGTAATTAAAAATTTATTCTTAATATATACATATAAGAGCACCTCTTATCCAAATAATTGAGAATTATCGTTCCTATAATTAATTATTTCTAATTACAATGGGCTTAACAAAATGCAAAAAATCCATTTTGTTTTACAAATTTTTGACAAATCTTTTCTTATGTTGCAAAATATAAAATGTTCAGAGAGGAAAATGGTAATCGAAAAGTAATAAAACATTAAAATTTTAAGCTGTAATACTAATATGTTTATGAATCAGAACCACATCTTAGGTTTAAAAATCTTCTGATATTTAATACTACCACTTGTACTGTTCGTGTCTTAAGTGCATGTTTTCAGTCTTGATATAGTACTAACAATGCGCACTGCAAATTTTTCGAGCATTTGCAATCACCCTTTTTTCTCTCGGCCCTTATTTTTGCCTTCAGCAAGTTTTCATTTCACACGGTAAATCAAAATAAACACGCTGGTTTTTTAAACAAAACAGCTTAAATGTAATTTAAACTTAAAACTAAGTTTAGCAATTAAACGTAAACTAAAAGTTACCGCAATTAATGCAAAATTTAAAAAAAAAAGATGCTTACGATTAACAGGAAATTAAATAAAATACTTTAAGGGATTCTACTACCTTCTAAATTAAATCTAAAAAATAACTCTAATTACTTCACTTATTCAAACACTTTCTTTTGGGTTCAAAATTTATCTCAGCAGAACTTACTCATGAAATCACAGTCTGGGCGGCAGGAACCAGAGATAAATACTAAAGCTTCAGTTAATCTTAGTCAAGCTAATCAATCATTCACACTAGAGCTCTCTTCGTGACTCCTATTATTTGGACCTGCATTTACGTATTCGTGATATAAAATGATTATTAATAATAATATAAAATGATATTATATTCATTTTATATATAATATAATTCATTTTATATATATATATAATAATATAAAATGATATTATATTCGTGATATAAAGGAGCGTAATTGGGAAAAAATAAAAGGCTACCTGCTTAACAACAAAAGCATTTCACAAAACAGTTATATCAGCGCCGAAATTCATATTTTTATTAGCTTTATCAAAAAAAGAAAAGAAATTACCCTTCAAGTGCTTACGATTCCAGAGGCCTTCCAGAGATCCTTTCCGTGATGATGATAAGATATAGGTAATGTTATCAACTCTGTGTTCAGGCCGATTTTGTTTCTCAAAGCCAGCTTTCGTACTCACCTGGATCAAAACATGGATGGAACCAGATTATTACATCCTGGCCGAGTATGAAAGGTTGATTCTGATCGTCATACAACTGAGCTACACGCAATCTGTACGTATTATTTTTGCATAATCAAACAAAAGCTATAAGGTATTTTCTTCCTCCTTATCGCGTGCCTTTGCAGCGTAACTGGAAGCACATCCGGCTAGCATCGGCAGGTCCAGAGTTTGAATTCCGGGGAGGACACTGTGCATTTTTCTTGTTTCCTGCTTCAAAAAGTTTAATAGATTCTACAAGGGATACCGGAGCTAAAATCAGAAGGACGATAACTCGTCAACACCAGGATTTGCAGATTGCCCCCCCCCGCTCTTCCCCAGTCGCCGTTTAAGTGCGAGAGAGTGTAAGATATTTTTTTCTCTTTACCGCATGTCTTTGTGATCCACATTTGGAACCCCGGGGAGCGCAGCGCATATTTTTCACATTTCCTCTCCAAAATAAACCTTATTACTCTCCAAAGTAAGCGGAATAATGTAAATCTTTCAGACTAATAAGCAGTTCTTATGATTATTTTTTTCCTTAAATAAATTCTAAGCATGTCATTAGAATGTTTCACACTTTCTACGATACTGGTCATATTATAATGAATGAATTCTTTAGTTACCTTATTAACAAAATGTGTTTTAAAACCATGATTTTTAACAAGGCAAATTAAAATGATGTGCCCTTTAACTTCTTAGTCTCAAACAAAGCTTCATTTTTTTTACAAGCTGCTATACTATCTTACATCTTTATCTACGCTGTCCTGATATATATCCTATAACTTATAGATATCCTATCTTTATATATAACCTTATCCGATGTTTTTCTTATTGTCAGTTAAATCCTACACATCATCAGAACATAATATTTGAATTCTAATTCAGAAGCTTTTCAGCGAACCTTGAAAGGTTAGTGAAAAATGCGTGCAGTCCTTTAGATTAATGGATTTTTTAAAGTTCCTAAATAAAGTGCATTTTTTTTCTTTGAATGTAATCCACCAGTATCTAAACCATCCACTATCTCCACTAAGAAAGCTGGCATGACTGGAAGCCAACTCACCGTGATAATTGAAGTCTCTAAATAGCGGTGAGGGTGCAGTTTGTTAACGATTCCCTTATCACAGACGAAAAGGGTGAAATCATGGGAATCGCCTAATCTCCTCGGGAATGAAAAGGGATATATAGGGATGTGATTGTTGTTTCGAATTAAGCCAGTTTAGCGAACGGTTTGCCAAGGGGTAAAGATTCCAATCTTTCTTTCTCCCTCCTCTTCTCCCTGACTGTGAAAAATGAGCATCTTTGTCCGCGTTTTGGAATCGAACACGTTCGCCTTTGTCTATCGCTTCATGCTGATGCAGCTAACTCAGCAGGACAATAACGCTTGTATGTTCACATTTTACTTAGAGGCAAATGTTGGGGGAATATAGGCTTTGTCGTGTATGATTTTCTCGATTCGGCTTCCATTTGATAAAAATTTTGCATCTAATTCAAAGCTGAACAGATAGAAATTTATCAAATCTAAGCTACATTTTTTATTAACAGCTGTATATGATGACTCACGCAAATAAATGAAAGAGAAGCGAGGTATTTAGATATCGCACAGAGGTATTTAGGTATTTTTACTACTTGTATCTTTGCGTTGTCTAGTTATGACAATTAATTGCCTGAAAAAACTAACAGCAAACTTTGGAGGCATCCCGTATCATATATCTCTACTTCGATTCCAAAAAGCTATTTTTCTTTAATTAAATAAATTTTAAAATTCATAAATATTATTTCAGTTATTCTGTTTATTTATTAGAACAATTATTGTTTAATATAAAAGTAGCAGCTTGCTTTCTTCAGAAGCAAGGAAGCAGAAAAGTAATTTTGCCCAGAGATGAGGTTAAAATTTTCAATCTAATTTTATTTTATTTTCAGTAGAAATACTTTTTGCTCTTTCCTTTTTCGAGGCTCAACATGAAACTTTCTCTTCTCTAAGAAGTAAGTACCACAAGCTAAGTTATTCCTAGTATTTGCGGCAATTTTTTATTTTCAGTGTACTCAACCCATAATGAATCTCTCCTGCCAATGGTTACTGCCAATTTCTAATGGGTACAGTGTAACAATTTTTTTTATTTACAAGGTAGTGAGGTTTCTGAATTTTGTTTCTGTCAATGATTTGTTTAGGTTGCTTTCCCCCATTTATTAGTCTTATTAGTCCAAGGTGGGAAACCTGCTCAGGTGTTTACTTCTTAGCATTGAAATTCAACTTTTTGGCCTTGATGAAATGACATATTCCTATAATCCTTTTATTTCGTACTCTGACTAGGTGCGCTTCCATAGTTTTCTCTTTTTATATGCTTTAAGTTGTACTCTGGCCAAGTGCAACTATCCTGCTGGGCGCCACTAATTCTTAAAAAGATCTACTTTAGCCAGGAGCTGTCTGTGAGTTTGGACAAAGGAGCTTCTTGATCTCTTTTAACAGCGAAGATAACTATTTATTATTAAAATTCGGAATCGTAACTTTAATGGCATGATCTGTTGACACAAGCGTTTTAATTTCTTAGTTTGGTCAAGTTTGCCTTACAAGACAGCACTCAATATAAGGATAGAAAAGGAATTATCAAATCCAAGGAATAGGAATCTCTTTTATTTGTGAAAACGTCGAAAACAATGTTTTAATTAAAAATAAGCAAATAAAAAAAGAATTGGATATATTCTTAAGTACACTTTCACACTAAAAGTTTGATAATCTTATGAAATAAAAATTGAGCTTTTATCCTTAATTTTTTGGTGATGGAGGTCTGTAACTGATAACTCACATATTCTCATTGAAAAATTATGAACTGTTGCATTCGAATGTGTGTTCGAATTATACACTTGAATGTGACTAAGTGAGAACTTATACTGTAAGGAAGCCAGATCAACGAATGGAAGAGTCTCTATTAATCCCACATGTCTGAAGTAACTGCTGTTGTAACACACTTGTTCTTTTTAAGTCGCATTGGTTCTTTTTCAAAGGCTTCTCTTTTCGATAAAAACACTTACAGAATCTCTTTCTTATTAAAGGTTATACTCCCACTTTTTTAATGTTAGAAAACATCAAAACCCGTTCGACCTCTGCTCTCTGACACAGTGTCATCAATCTTCCTACTCTTTCTCTCCAATATTAATTTTTCCTGGCACCGATGTATAGATTTTCAGAAAAGAAAAACGAACAAGTTTTTCTCACTCATATCTAACTGCATGCCTGGACCGAACCAGTGCCATTTTTCTTCCATTTTTTTCGGTTAGCCATCTGATGCGATAAGAATGCTTCTGCAGCATGGGAAATATACAGACCAATATGTAATCTCAACATACAAATCCTCTACTTCTCTTAGAGAACAATAGGATCATCGATAAAGAAATAGAGAAAGCTAATTGGAAACACCATGCATTTGCTTTTTACCCCATGTTTTAATAAAAAATGAGAAAGTTAAGTTACATTTTCAGCCATCTTTTCTGTTTTGCTAATTTGCTCGGTTCTTCGATTTTTTTCGGCTAGCTAGGAATTTACTCAAGCAATTATTTTTTTTTCATGGAGACACTCTTTCCCTATGACGGAATTAAGATAAATATAAGCGTAGCAGACATATTTTGCTATCTCTTGACGGCAAACTCTTAAGGCACAACTCTCAACAGAAGTTTCTTTATTTCCTTTGCTCCTTTTATTTATTCCTTAAATAAGAATTGGCAAGATTTAGCTGTTCGATTTTAACCTTCTATACAATTATGGGCTTACTGCAATTTTCTCATTTGTTTCAGAAGCCATTCCCAGAACGCTATGCATAAAACTAACCCATAAATGTCGAAATCACAAATGTCTTATGTGGCACATATCCATTAATATCTTCTATACCATATTTTCCTCTTTCTTTATCCTGCAGACGGAGTTCATCGTTTTCATCTTTTAACCTACTAGATGAGTCTCATTATACATTTTTTTTAATTCTTTCTAGCGGTGTTTAGGATGGACACGGCTAGATTATGTAAATAGAAGCTTCAAGGTCAGGTCATGTGTGCATAGTACTTACGTGGTTATCAAGCCATGTCAATTTCCTTCTTCAGCAGAATCTTAGTGGATAACAGAATCTTGATAGCAGGCAACATGAGATTCTGAATGCAAATCTCAGAAGTTTGTCCAAGTTTTTAAATCAGTGGCTACCAATTTTAAGATAGCTCTTGGAGAGTGTACGATTTCTCTTCCACCACTGTTGCATTAAGACACTACCTGTCCCAACGAAAGTCATAATGAGAAAGTTGCAATAGTTCATAATTCCATAGCGCAACATTAAATTAAAAACAAGTCACGTCAAATTTTACAAGACAGTTTTTAAGAAGAAATTATAAAATGCCGATTTCCAGCTCCGGTTGGTAAAGCCAATGGTTACGTTTAATCCCAATTAAAAAAGCAGTGAGAGCAGCTTACTCGCACCTGGTATACTCATTCAGAAACACTGTAGTTCCTGGATTCAGGTTCTAGGATGGGTCCCAGTTCTTTAGAAGACCTCACACAAGACAGTAATGCGGAATAATTTTAGTACTTTTAGTACCTAGTTTATATAGTTACGCTAAAAATTTTAAAGCATTGATTCACATTTGAGTAACCGTAGAAGACTGTCAGAACAACTTTTCATCCAGTCTGACTGTTAACTAAATGTATCACAACTAAATTAAAAGTTTAAAATAAAACTATTTATTAACAAGTCGACGTGAAGGTTACACAAAACGGAAGTTCAACAGAAATAAACCTCTGCTGACTTGCAAGTAAATAATACACGTTCAACTTGAATCAAAAACAAAGACCAGAAATAAAAGTACATCCTAAGCTTTGACTCACCTCGAAGTAAAGGTTTGCGAAAAAATCGCAACTGTGAGAAACTAGAGCTGGCAAATTAAACTTCAGCATCAGAAAATATAAAAATGCCAAACACTCTGTGAGAAACCTTAGCGACTAGAAGTTTACTTACACTTTGACCAATTTGCATTATGAAGCAAGTTAACGAAAGTTATAGTAAAGCCAAAGAAACTACATTAAATTTAAAATAATAATGCTAATGTTAAAATTTAATGCAGTATTTTAATATTGTTACGAAATGTCCAGGGGCGGTGGGATAGCTTCCCCGCGAAGCAGATTAGGGTTGCCAGAAAATGGCAATGGAAGACAGGGTTGCCACATATGGCAAGAAATCGTCAATTTGGAGATATGCCATAGATGAATGGAGAACCTACTAGAACGAATTCTTACCGGTTGGGACCAGAAGGTTCTCGAACGCAAGCCAAAAGCCATATAAATCATGCTGGTACGCGGAGTGCGAAGTCCGTCGAGAGTTGATAGTCGGTCAGTGCAGTGCCTAGTCAAGTCAGCTAAGAGTCAGTGAACGAGTGTCTCGTAGTCTAGTGCCAAGTTAGTCGTCGAGTGCATCGAGAGAATCTTTTAGTTTATCGGGAGTTAGTGCATCGTCGAGTTTTATCTTGGAGTGTGTGTTGAGCTCCGAGAACGACCGAACCGAGTCGGGAGCTGTACTCTAGTATATCGTCGAGTGCATCGCGAGTTGTAGCATGGAGAGTCTCAACAGTACGTAGAGTTCCTAGAACGACCGAGCAGAGTCGGGAGCTGTACCCTAGTGCTTTGCCGTGGAGCTGTCTTCACCGTTATAGCCTGAAAGGCTGTGTCGCTGATTGTTTCAGTGTGTTTCTAGTAGTTCTTCGACGACTTTAAACGTGATTTTGGAGCTGTCTTGAATAATACTGGCTAATAAATTGTGTTTTGATACTAAATCAAGTGTTGTTCTCCACGAACCGGTATGTAAAGGGAAAACGTAACAATGTAATCAAATTGTAACCAAGTAGAGAACTATGCTAATAAAATCATCAGAGATTTAACTGTGCTAATAAAATCATCAGAGATTTATATAAATTATAAAAGTCTTGCTTTATACTTTACACGAATTTTCACCATTCTTGTTAGACGTGCACCATTAATACTCACATCATTCTAAAATAGGTTTTTTGAAAGCGTAAAATTATAATTATTTATGGCGTAATGTGAAATTTGTTTTTATTATTATTATTATTTCATGATTTTGCAAATAACGTGCTTCTCTGTAAATACTGCTATAGTTAAACTACAGTACCATTAATTTCGATCAAGAGTTTTTCTAACAATGTAAGCTGCGATAAAAATATAACTTAATTTTTTTTTTCGTTATAGATGCATGAAGATTTAAATAAAAGTAAAACGTTAAGAGAAAAATTAAATGCACTGAAATGTAACATGATCTTTGAAAATAATACCTATAAAATCAGATAGTTTCAATTTTAATAGAGACGATACTGAATTCATTTATGTAAAAATGTTCTTTTCCCGAAGTGACGCCTTATTTACTTCTGATAGCCAGATTCAACTATATTCAAACTATGCTGCGTACACAATATCCTATCGTCATGCACTGTAACCTATCTTGCACATTTAAAACCTTCAATTGTAGAGTCATTAGGATTTTTGAAAAAGGAGTACATGAAAAATTTCCTTGCCAGGACTCGAACCAGGACCTATCGAATACGCGTCGAATGTTTGCAGTTACACCACGTAGGTATGCTGGAAGGGGGTAGAAAATACCTTATATACTCCCTCTTTTAAACTCCCTCTTTTAAAGGGCGACTGGGGTTAAGAGACCCAGTCGCCTAATGGCGACGAATTATTTTACACCACCTTTTAGTTAGGGCGGCAGCACAGAGCCATTAGTTTATTATGAAGCAGGAGTAAATGAAAAATGAGCAATGTCCTCTCCGGGATTCGAACCTGGACCTCTCGAATACGCGCCAAGTGTGCTACCGTTACTCCTGGAAGGAAGGAGAAAAACCTTCTTCCGAAAATATCTTCTGTGCCTCCTAATATTTAAATACTCCTTAAAGAAGTATTATTTGTAAAATAGCTAGTGGTATCATTAATAGTTTTTTAAAAGACTTTTATTGTGGTTCTAGCTAAATCAAAGAGTATATTTGATTATTATTTACAAGATGAAAATAGTTATGCATTGCATTTAAATAAATACAAATTTAATAAAAGGCAATAACTAAAAATAGCAACTGATAATTAATGCTGACTAATAAATATAAAATGTTACTGCTAACAGAAAAGGGTACGAATAATGATTTTGAATTCTTTTCCATTCACAATAATTATACGACAAAGATTATGAAAAAAAAATTTCTTATTCAAAAGAAAAAAAATCCAGAGATGTACACTTTTTCTTGGAAAGACAGACTTTAATGTATGCAAAGTACCACATTATTATTCATTGTGTTACTCTGGAAATGTTAGTAGATTTACGTATCATTCACAATAAAAAAATATCGCTTCTTAGCACATAAATTTTCTCAGAATGGTTTCTTAGGTATCTGAAACGTATTTTTCTGAAATAAATCTAACATTTAAAAAAATGAATAAATCGTTTTTTGAATGAAAGAAGTGCCATAGGCGATACTCTGAAATATTGTGTCAATCATTTACGCTTGTGAGACTTGTATCGTTTCATTTTTAGTTGGTCAAACCATATACTGCCTGCGTCATATTCAATGCATGGGAGAGAAAGTCCAAATACTTCAAGAAATATTTCACTAAATCGCGCCCAAAACGACTCACTTGGAATCCATCAGTCACCCTTAAAGAATTCGTCTAGAGATCGAATTTGTCACACCATAAAAGAGTGTAAGCTATTCAAGAAGTACTTTTTGTAGTATAAAAGGTCCCCATATGAATAAAATTCCTCTATTGAGCGAATTCTGACATTTGATTCGAACACTACAAAACGTAATTTTGCTCAACTATATGTATGATTTTTGTGGCCCTTTCACTAAGAACTCAGAGGTAACTTGTGAATATATAGTTAGTTATGTCTGCATCTGTAATACTGAAACGTGAATACATTAACGTATTTTTTTTTAAATTAACGCTATTTTAATCCTAGTGAAAATTATCTACTATAAACTATTTGCAAAATAAACCAAATATAGGGAATGAATTCTTCAATTGCTTTAGGCTTACTCTCTCTAATTTTCAAGTGAACTCGGTCCTTTAATTTATTTCTCACACATTTCAGAGTTTCTCTCAAATTAGAGGATGTGGCAATATTTCTAATGCATTAATAAAACTCATAATGTACACAGACTGGTTTTCTTTACCTATGATATTGTATGCTAAATAATAGTTTCAAGATCATCATTTATTAACTAATGCTTGAATGTGACTTTACCAAATGGAGCTCCATTGTACCTCACATTCTTCTGAGTGGCGTTGGCAAGTTCTGTTACTCGTCAAGTTCTACAAGTGATATTGAAGACGATAATTTTAATTAGCTCTTTTAATTCTAGTGTTCTAGGAGTTGAGAAAACGTTCTAGAAGTACCCGTAAAAAATGAAATGAGCATTTTACAAAATGGATCTATAGTACCATTATTCTTGAACTAAATTTCAGCAGCGAAAAAATATAGATCAGCATGCCAGCCCTCCATGTTAAACAAATAAACAAAAGAGTAGGTCATCAGTTACAGAATGTTACATCATTTTATGCATACGTAAGCTGCCGGAGTGTACAAAAATAGAAATCTAGGTACAATACTTTTATCCTTGAAATGACTCTCAACAGCGAAAGCACGAAGCGTGGCAGTCCAGCTCTCCATGTTGAACAAACGAACAAAAGGATAGGTAAACAGCAAAAGAATGTCATATCATCTGTGCATACTGACAAATGAAGTCCATTGTTCTACGCGAGTCAAAATACACTGCATTGCACTGCCACACTCTACACATAGCCACTGAATCTGATTAGTCCGCATCCGTTTCTATCAACAGAGCAAAGCGCAAAGAAGAAATCTCTTGAGTTACGTCATAGAGTAAAAGATACCTGAAACTGGTTGCGGATTTCGGTGGTCCAGCCTCAGTATTCCAGTCAGCTAGGGCAGAAGATAGTAACCTCAAATCCCATCAAGAACCTAGATATGTAGAGTGCTGTTGTAAGCTCAAATCCCATCAAGAGACTATGTACAGTGCTGTTGTTGTCGCTAATCTCTCTTGTATGACCTAACCAGAACAAGCCCACGAATTTTAACGTGTCAAGTAGGGCAAGTTTGCACCTGTTGTTGGAATGAGCCTTGAGGGTCATACAGGTGACAGAATAACTTTGCCCAGTTCCACCTCAATGTTGAAGGAGAGAACCCCGGAGGACGAATCCCAGCGTCTCCTGCCCTTCTTCCTCTCTCACCAAACCACTCGAGAAGACTTTCGACTCCCGGTATATTTTGAAAACTTTCGACTCCCAGTATATTTTGAAAACTTTCATATCCCGCACAGATACTACACGTTTACATTTACAGATACTGAACATCCATGCCTTCTCCGGAATTCGAGCCCGAACCCATCGACATGGCAATCAGTGTCACTAGCCCCTATGCCATCTGAGAAGCTGTTTACAGAGAAAACGAACTAAGTAAAATTGTTAGAGGAAGAAAGTCCAATTTCGCTGGTACTGGATATGGTTGAAATACCCCACCCTAGAGTGAAGAAAGGAATTTCTATGTAGAATTCAATCAGATAATCGTCAAATGTATGGTTTAGAAGAAGGATAGGTTTAGAAGAAATCCACTCACTGAAAATTACTTTCATCATGAAGGATTCTCGCAGTGAAGTAAAAACTTGGTTGCTAACTTCAATAGGTAACAGGAATTTGACCGAGTAGAGGTGAATAGTTTAAATTCCACCCTTCAAGGTTTTACAAAACTCAAGATGTTATTTTGAGTACGTATCCGAGACGAATATCTCGTTTAAGCCCTCACAAATCAGGGCTGTTATTATCCCCCTCTCAACTTGAAATAGCTAGTAAATATACAATAATATAAAAATTATGATGTAATAATAAAGTTTAAAAAATTTGCCGTCGTGAAGAATTTCCTAAAGGAAATTTCATCGCTAGATAATAAAAAGTCACAAAATTCCCATACAACAATATAGTTCATCGGGTTCACTAGATTCAAAGTACCAGGGTCACAGGGTTTGACCCGCTCAGTATTGATGAACAACAAATGCTGTTGATATCAGGTGTTAAAAACTTTAGATTTTTGGAGCACAACTCATTATTTGACGCAAATAACATTACTACATATTATCATATTAACGTTTGAACAGAATTATTTCACATCATTCTTGTAAGCTTGTGGTGCATTATTTCAAGTCAGTCGACAGGGCTAATCACCTGTTATCTATTTCTAAGAGAGAAAACACCCAGAATAAAATTAAATATTTGACTGCTATTAAAAGCTTAACTTTGAAACAAAACTACCCAAGAAACGTATGTCATCATCTCCATTTTTTTTATTATGTTTGGCTATAACTACGGCTATTTTAGACTATAATTTTGGGCTATACACGAATAATTGGTGCCACTATTATGGAAAACTGGAAAATAAACTGATTCTTAGGGTACAAATTCCGGTCACTCAACACTGTCCTCGTGAAGTTTAATTCTATTTTTACTGGAAATCAAGCTCAAATATAAGTTTAATTTTAATAGTTGTTAAATATGCAATGCCTATACTTCATCTGTTGATGCAAGTGAGTTTAAACTTAAGCAAAAATACAAACTCAATTCAGATATATCGGATGTACTTTAGTTTCAACACATAATAAGCCATTTGCTGTCTGTACGAATAATAGCTTAATATAAATGTCATGCAAAGTTTCCATTGCCAATTTAATTAAAGCATCCTACGAATACGCAGATAATTATCATATTCAATATCAGCAGTTTCTCAGTGAAGTGTATAATTTCATTAGCAGCTCATTTAAGCAGTTACACTCACTTATAACCTTAAGCAGTGAAGTTCTTAAAGAATAAAGGTAGATCTTTCCTAAGTATCCATGTCACTAATTTAACGCAAAAATGAGACTTTTTTATATAATACTACTACTTTAATACAGTAAACTGCATACGAAAACTGAGAATTTAAAAACTTCTCTCATTAATTTTTAAGAATTTACTAATTATATTTGTTGTTGAAAATTTGTTCTCTCTGTAACTTTATCTTAATGTAAATTGTCTTAAAGAAGCTAAGAACAGTAAATTTAATTATATATATATATATATATACATTGTTAATGTGAAGTTCCTAAATAACGTGTCATGAACATTATAGTCTCAAGAGCTAACGATAGAAGAAAGCCGATTCCATTGTGACTATTAAAGCAGAACAGCTTGTTGTATTCATCATGCAGTTCATTAAAGGCTTTATAGAATATAAACAATATTGAATGGCAATGAGAGAGCGAGAGAATATGTGTGGAAATGCTTAGGAAAAAATAAATATTAAGACGTCTAAGCATACGAATGAAGACATAGTTAAGAATATTTAAAACAGTTTTTTCAAAATGCGTATTAAACAAATCCCATCACTGGTCTAACTGATAAGAGAGCTGACTACTAGTAGTTAAGTGCGAGCTCAAACTCCCGCGAATGAATTGGCCGCCCGGCCGTTTTCAGACGTTTTATTTCCCCCATTGGCGGGTACTTAGCTAACATAAACTTGGTCACTACTAAGACCAGAAGTGGTGGCCACTTCGCAGTGGAAGCACCTAATATGTAAGACACCGTTATCTCCTATAAAGGGACGGGCAATCGCAGCCATGCCTTCTCCAGGATTCGAACCGAGGCCTTTCAGTATCGCCGTAGGCTTCCCTAGCCACTATACCTGCTAGGCGATAACGTTTTCAAAGATAATATAAAGTAAATACAAATCAGTTTGTCTTCGATAATTTTGCATAAATGTAGAATTTCCTTAAGCAGACAACAGTCGTTGGTTTTGCTATAACGCATAAAAATATTCAGTACATAAACTGGATTCCATTCAGCACTGTAGCCTAAAATTAAACCTGAATTTAATGTGTACTTTAATAACAATATGGGGAGGATTAAATCCATAAATAATTAATCCCCTTATTTTTACTAAAATAACACGTACCAGGTATCGGCAATTTTTGTTTCGTTTTGTTTTATTAGAAATGCTTTAACGGAGCCTTTTGAAGATTTCTGAATCGTTATGTTACATTGCGCTATGGTGCATTTAACACCCAGCGACTTGGCAAATGTGGCTATTGCACAAAACGTAAAATCTTTAATTAACTTCGGCACAGCTGGAGAAATAAACAGTTTCCAAGAAGTGCCATTCAGCGTGCTACGAGATGCTCAAGTTATACATCACATTTCACCGAGCGCTTAATAAACTGAACAGGTTAGGTAATATATCCAATTTATATAGTATAAAATGCCTTTTAATATACAAAACTGAAAATTTTATCAGTTGTTTAGGTAACTTTGATTTAGACGTTAGAGCTCAAATATGTTTATTGCAGTTCATTAGAATTATTTTAATAATTTGAAATCTAAAATCACTTAAAGCTCCACAAAGTTTTGGGTACACAAAGTTGATATTTATTACATTGTATATACTACATACAATTTTTAATTGAGAGCAGGTTTCTTTTCCCATTCCAGTAATGTGAAATGTATGTTTTCTGAGCAGGTATTACAAGCATCTAATAATAAATTATCACCTAATTAATACATATACTAATTTTACAAATCGTCATCAAATAAATACATTAAACGTTGCGAAAGATCATTTCTTTGGAAATAAAATAGCTGCAAAAATTAAAAACTTCAGCGACATGTACATTTGCGGAAAACGGATGCCCTTATTTCTATTCCCATTTTCAATATAAAATTTCGTCATAATAATAAAATATATTATTTAACATAGAAAGCATATACTGTCATTTTTTAAATTGTTACAAAAAATAAGTTGATGCGTTATTTGTTTCCGGGTTTAATTTTCGTATACTAAGCTAAAGTTAGTTAACAACGGTATGGTGTTTCGATTTCAAGCATATGCATACATTTTAAAACACCTAAAACTCAGTAGCTTCTGTCTCCCACAAATTTTTCAGGTCTGTATTCTCTTATGCCGGATAAAGCTTTCTAAATTAATCTATTTCCATTATATTAAGAATCTCCAACCAAATGAAGCATAATTCTTTCCCTCGAATTTACAAAAAAGAGGTGTAAATTCAAAAAAAAAAATTAAAATTAAACCCCATTTAACATAGATGTAATGCGGAAAGGAACCGCCTTACAATTTAAGGGCGATCGGCGAATCACAAAAGATTCAAACCCTACAGCAACTGCAGAAACACTTGAGAGCGAAGAAATTAACGATCCATAAGGGCTTATTTCTGAGAATTGAATAGAACTTTCCGCATTTAAGTCGTAACAAATTTAAGTGCACTTTTTAAGAATTTTTTACCTTTGATGTACAATCCGGTTAATTAAGACTTATAGCTGTTGAAGTGTCATATATATAGATCTTCATTTATTAATTAATTTATTGAAAGCTATTATCCGAGATAAAGTCAGACAAAGGCAAGTTTAGTAAGCAGCAGTGTTGCAACTAAACCTGAAGCACTGCATATGTTTCTCGTTTAACATTCATTTCCAGAAATGACAAAAGATTTGTTGCTTGAAAGCACGGAGGTGAACCTTGTTCCAGTCTTTGATTAAAATACTTTTAAGAGTGTTTAACAGGACATTAATTTTACTCGGATAATGGCATTACTTTACTTTAACAAACAAGAAATCCGAGCTAGCATTATCACTGAACTTCCTTATATAACTGTAGCAGCTATTTAAAAATAATTTTCATTGACATTAATTTCCAACTTAGTTTCCGAAAAGATATAACACCAAATTTTGCTTCTGAATTTAATTTGACGATCTCCAAGAGTTACTACTCTAGCTAAGCACTTCCGAGAGCTGTTGAACGCCAAACGCTCCTATTTTATTCGTCAAATTGAAGTGAAATATTTAGTCACGTGTGAGATATAGTTTCAAACTCCTTTTACCGATTTCGATCATTTTTACTTAGAAATTAATTTCATTTGAATCTATAGGTTCACAATTAGTAAACATAGCAAACTAGAAACACGTACAGAGGTGACATTCATGGGCAATGGATTGCAATATAGCGTTTATTAGTTGAACAGAAAAACCACGAGCATACATCACAGCGTTCATTACAAGTACAGGTGAAAGCTAGTCTAACACCTCTGTAGTACCACAGATGATTGATATATTCCAAAACTTAGCTAACTGTTAAGTTTCCGCACCAGTTTTGAAGGAGAATACCTCAAGGAATGCGATCCGAGGTTCTCGCACACTTCTACCTAAGAGCAACTTCTCGAAAATATTTTCGGAAAGCCCTGTGTTGTGAATACCCCCTTGCCGCACAAACTCTATACGTTTACAAAAACCCGTGCCTTCTCCGGAATTTGAATCCGGCCTCTTCGGTACGGCAGTCAGCGTCAATAGCCACTTATCCAGAAATACATCAAGATTACCAAGGGCTTCAGTTCCCAGGAGTGCGGCCATATCAGTAGAACATATAATAACACACCAACGTGCGTTAAATGCGGACAGAACCACCTTTCCGAAATGTAATGAAGAAACAGAAACCTGCGTTAACTGCAAGAACTCAAACGTCACCAGAGGTACTGACTACTCAATAAATCATCAATATTTATAGAATGCCATGTATACAAGAACACTCTACGATATATCAGAAATAGATTTTAGAAGCTCATCACATGGCCGAACACCACAGAAATCCCTGTGAGGACTAGAATGCATGCAGTGTAACCTACAGCGGTCCCGAGCAGCTGAACTTAACATCATGCAGATCATCGTACACGTAAAAGCTTATTTAAATGATTCGAGAGCCCTTCACCACACATGGCTGGATCATTGGCACACCGAATATAAGAAACTGCATCTTGTAGGATACTTGCATAGCCTGCATTATGTACAAAGGCCCTCTTTCACCAACGCTTCTCCGAAGAACTGAACATATAGTTACAATAGTGATAAAAGCATGCTCGCAAAAGCTGGCAGTCACTTTGATCTACTTTCCACCGAGTGTAGACATGCATATACTCATTTGAGAGCTAAACAGCGGACTCTTCTATCCAGTCACTGATGGTATCATGCGACTACAATGCCACATGCTTCTTCTGGGCAGCCAGGAGAGAATGCCAGAGTCCGTCTAGTGGTTTATCATATGTCCGCTAATGACCTGGTTTAAATTAATGCAACACATTTGCTGTTACACTCCAAAGGGTGGCCAGAACTCATTATCGCCATTGCCAGACAGCTCTGTACATTCAGAACTGGACCTCCCGACATTAAGACAATAAGTGATCATTGGTTAATCACCTAGTAGTTTGCCATGCCAGTTAGCAATGTTGTCAAGAGGAGATCTAAAACAATATATAGTGAAAATTCGAAATTTTCAAACAACCTTGAACCGAACGTTCCACACTTAAATCACCCCATTTAACACCAATAGAAACCAGCACGTTTTCGACAAAGCTTCATTACGGTGATTGATACTGCCTGTACGAATGCTACAGAACTAAAATTTATAATAGCCGTCCCAAGACTCACTGGTAGACGCAGGAGTTGCATATTGAACGAAGTCGTTGTACGCTCTAAGAATTATGCATACAGGCTACGTATTACCAGTATCTGAAAAGTGAACTTTTTGTCTATAAAAAAACAAAGTCCACCTATAAAAACGTTGCCTACCAAGCAAAACTCTCCTATTGGAGAAAAGTTTGAACAGAAACAACGCAACAAATTGTCCATGCGTATAAAATAGCCACGAATAAAGTTTTCAGGCCTGCTTTTCTGCCTAGAAGCATAGAAGCATCCTTCCAAATGCAAACTCAACTATGGATACAGTAAAATTTCTTTTGGATGATATTTTTCCTGAAGATGACTCAAAAGAAGATGATCTGAAGACTGAAGATGATCTGGAGATAAGTCATATTCTGAGATACAACTTTGATGACAGTCGTTTACAACACCAGAAGGACACGGATCTACGCCCCTCTAAAGTCGAAATAAATAGAATAACCAATGATTTTGCTCCTCGAAAAGCTTTAAGCGGCAACATTCTGATCAAAGTTATTTACCAGAAGTTTCACAGCTCATCATGACTCACCTTATCGCATGCTGGCGTCTTTGGCATTTCCCCACGATAACCGAGAAAGCGGAGCTGACGCTATTCTTGAAGCAAGTGTGCCCACTTCATATAGGCTAATGTGTCTACTGCCGGTACTGTGAAGGCTACTGGAAAGAGTAGTGATTAGCAGGTTGGTGAATTATCTTGATCGTTCCAGTGGCATGCATCAGCACCAGTATGGGATGAAGGATTGTCATTCAACTAAACAAGCAGCATTCTGTAAAATTTTTGATGTAATTCACATCAACAGATCAGAAAACAAGCAAACAAAAATTACCTTGGACGTCATTGCGTGGATAATGAGAGAGCCTTTGACCCTCTGTTCACTAACTTCTAGAACTTATCAATTGGCCGACCTCCATTCATCATCTACTGCGTAGCTATTTAGAGGCAAAAAACGGCAAATAAACATGGACAAAAGGACGGTTCGAAATGGGAGGGTGTGCACTCAAGGATCCTGCCTTGGACAGATCCTCTAAAACAGCGTGATCAACACCGTCTTCTCTCTATTTGATAACAAAGAATGAGTCAAGCTTATCACCTACGCAGATGATTTTCTGCTAACTGTGGCAGGCTGTAGACACCTAGAAGAACGACACCCAGAGATGTATTTTCTGAATGGGCGAGAGCACATGGTACCTCTCTCGGACCCCAACACCATAAACACTTATCATAGTTCGAGCAACCTACGCTGCTCATGATTCCATGCCTCAGACTCCTGAAGCTTCAATTAGAGCCATTCTGTGGCTGCACGTAGAGCTGCACGTTTATTGCATGAGAAAAATTTCTATCCTAGCATGTCATTTACACTGATTTTGCCTCGAGCATAGCAGCAATAGTTGAAGTTTGTTCTAGGAATCCAATATTACAGAGCATTCGATGCAATTATGAATGGCAGTCTCACAGAGACACATTCTTAGAATTCTACTCAGACGGGAATTACAGCGATGAATTAGCGGACACTGCTGCCAAAGGAGCGGTGGACGCACTAAGAAATGTTCCAACATTAAAGATGATAGCATTCCTGAAGAGGCAGACTATTTAAAAATTAGTCTCTAAATAGCAAGCGGAATGGAACCAAGCTACGACAGGCCATCCGGTCTATAATTTTCTTCTTAAAGTGTCACTGGAACTGCAGTCATTGAGTAATTATCAGTCACAGTTTATGACGTGACATCGGCGTTTTCCTGGTTACCTCAGACGCTTTCACCTGAGACAGGACAGCAGCTGCGAGTGTGGGGAGAAATGTCATCCAGAGTACTTCTGCCCACATGTACGAACATCAGGCTAAAACGGCTCAGCATAAGCTTCTGGCCTCAATGGTTTCCGAACCAGAAACATAGCAGAGCTGCTCGGCAGAAATCAAAGCAATCAAAGCTATAGTAGATGATGGTGCCAGAAAGTATGCCTGAGCATTTGCATTTAGTATTTGTATATGTAATTATTAATAAGGGAATTTATGTATTTATGTAACTTGAATATTATTCATGCCTATCTATTATTTGCATTACATGGTAACGTATGCATATTCTACGTAATATACAGATCCTGAATTTATATTTAGCATTCGCTCATTTCTTTGGGTCATTTATACTTTATTCAGGTTTTAATCTGTTTTTTTATACATGTAATCTGTGTATGTGGTTTAATATTACTACAATAATCAATATTTTGTTATGAAAGTAGTTTTACTATATCAAAATGTTCAATATATCTGTAAACGAGGCAGATAATTTAAAAATTTTTCTCACTGAATTTCCTTCCAGTTTTGTATTTCTTTCCTGAAATATAGCTTTGAATAATTTTAAATTTCTAAGCTCTTGACCTACTAAATTCTAGAGAATTTGGAGGTTATCAGTAGTGGTCAGAGTGGCTCAGTGGTGGCCAGAGTGGAGTTTGTGGTATTTTGGAAGATTTCATTTTGGTAGATAATTTTCGCACAGCTTCAAGGGGCGTTTTAAACTGTTTTCTTGTTAATAAGTGAGTCGCTGAATTACCTGTAGTCAATAAGATGAAACCTATTTGGTATATTTTGATGGATAAATTTTTCACGATACATTTTCTAATTCTTCTAATTATGCATAGATCTGCTTCTGACTCATACGATTTATTTCAAAAATATTAGTTTTGCTTAAGTAAAATTTTAAGCAAATGATACAACTAAATTGTGTAATTTTCAAGAAATCAACTGAAGAACCATTTAAAATTTAGAAAACCCTCAAAGCTTGATAAAATTTCAAAGAAAAAAATAAATGTGTACTTTTATATATTTCATTTTTATGCATTTCGGTGTAGACAATTTGGTGCAAAAATGGGATAGACATTTAGTCAGACGAAATTAAAGTGAAGATAGCTGCAAGAGATAAATAAATTACTAATACTTTTACAAGTAACTAACAATGTAATAGCTTTAAAAACTTTTTTGCTCTTTCATCATCCCAAATTCCTTCTGAACACATAGTTAATTAATTTGACTCCATGGATCATAATTTCGGCTACATTAACTCATAAATGCAATTTGGTTGTCTATATAAAAGTTTTAATACAATAATTTTCTTGCATCCTTTTGTCATATATAAGTATATGATGTGAAAAACCTTTTATAAGCTCGAAAATGCAAAATTTGATAATAGTGATTTTCATCGAGACATTTCAGTATTGTTAGCATAATTAAATTTTTACAAAAAAAATATTCTCTGGGATCGTAGAAGGGGAAATAGTTTCAGAATTTTTACTCCTCTTAAAAGGTAATAATTAAATTGCAGGAAATTTAAACACTGCAGCACACAAAAAGCAGCAATACGCATGACACTAAAGTGTTGCAATGAACATAGAATACACTAAATAGTTAAACTGCAGCGTGATTTTATTAATGCGTTTTAAGATTACAAATGTATTTGTTCTGACAGATGAAACTGTCAAAATTTCTATTTTACCTCTTCTAGTTTCATACGAAATAGAAAGTATGTTTGTCAGAAAATTAAATTGTGGGTATTTAATTCTTAATACCTATACGAATATTATCATAGCAGAACTGCAGATGTCTAACAGACGTTTCCTTGCGAAACATCAGGTAGTCATCAGGCAGAATTCCATATTAAATAGTAAGAAATTTGAAAAGCATAGAGCGTCAATAAATTGAAGTGCTTGAAACTCAAATGTATAACGTTAATATGTCGACGAGATATCGCAGGAGGAATTTTCGTGGCTCGTATGGAAACAGGTTGCTTTAAACTACCACTTTTAAATGGAAAAAATCATTTGTCCAATATTGAGAATTAATGTAAAAATTAAAAAATATAGGAAGCAAATTCTACATGCAAAATTCAAAAGAATAATATTGGATGTCGAAGAGAAATCATAAATAGAGAATCCTTATGGCTTGCTTGGAGAATCGTCACTTTATCAGCACACACATCACTGCTGAATGGAAAAAAGAACTTTATACTTACAGAACTCAATGCTGAATTCCAAAATATAATAGGTTAGTCCTACATGCAAAATTCGCAAGAATAATGTTGTACATCGACGAGACACCGTAAAGATGAATTCCTTATGGCCCACCTGGAGAAGAGGTCATTGTACGCTCACCACTGCTAAATAGTAAAAGCAACTCATCTTAAATGCAAAAACTCGTTTTTTTTTTTCAGTCAAATATAATTTTTTCTCTTTAAATATTCTCTTTCATCAGAGTTTTTTAAAACTTGTATATCACTTTAATTCCTTTATGTGCAAAGCCTCAAGTAGGATTTTTCATTTTTAACTGTGAGACCAAACCATACATTTTAAGGTTATACAGCTGTTTAACAACAGATTATAACCATTGATAAAATCTATTATACTATAGCATTTTTATGTTTCATAGGTTTATTGTCGCTTTATAAAGTTAATACGCATTCACATTTTCTATTTGTTAAAATGTGAAATTATAGACATTGGTTTTAACATTGATCAAATTTTTTGGCTGTACTGATTTAAACTTTTACGATTCTACCAGTTTTTATTAAGCTCTTTCTGTACTCTCTCATTATACCATAATTCAGTCTAACGTGCATCAAATGACTTTCTAAAACTATAAAATGAAAATCCTGCGTCTGACGCCCAATAAATTGCGTTTGGTTTCGTGCCAGGAAGCTTAATAAACAAAACCAAACTAAACCATCATTATAGCAGATTCCGTTAAAGTAGATGTAAAACGTGAATGGGAAAAAAACCCTGTCTCTTGTTATTGGTGTAATTATCCTCAAGTAAATTAAGCGATTATCTGTCCGCTATCAGTCAGAAAAGGGAAATTTTTTATTTCTGCGACGTAATTAAACTAATTATTCCAAGGGTCGAAATATTAAACGTTTTCAAGGCAGGGATTTTAGCAGGGGAATACATTTAATACTCAGACTGAAAATTCTTCTCGCACTTTGTTACAATTTAAATTATTTCCTTTTGAAAACACATCAAAAGTAATACAATGTAGTAAACAATTTTTACCATTTTAATAATGGAAACTAAGCATGCGTTTAGGTATAATTCATGAAAATGATTCTCATTAAAAAATAATTACTTTCTGCAAATATTATTAATTTCAAGGTGGGGAAAATAAACATACTGTTGTTGTTGCTATCAAACGACAGATATCTTAGCTCTCATATCATTAGATAGTATGTTTTTTAATATTTCTAACTAGCCCATTTTAAAATCTTCAATGCAATATAATGTCCAAGCGAAAAGCCATCATCTGTTACCTAGAACTCCTTGAATCAGTTAGGTGAATCATGTAATCCTACAAAATGGATCTGATCTAGTAAGCTTTGTAATCACTCAGCAAGCTTTCATGCCTACAAAGCTACAGAAATAAGTGGCATGATAGATAAATTCTCGTTTAGCATATTTCAGGCCTCTCTGCTTTGGCTCTGATTTGAAAACCTCTTCTGTACTAGTGAGCTTACATGACTGAGAATTCATTGGCCTTGATGGTTTATTGGAGGACGACATTTTTGCTTTCCATAACACCGTTTATGTTCAAAATGTCAAGCCTTCATTTCACACCTAAATTAAACGGAAGACTGAAGATAATAAATATTTAGTTCCCTATCGAAATGAGTTGCTGATAGTTTGACCTGGATCTGACCATTTGGATACTTAAATTTCAATCAGTATGAACTTCTGTGGTTAAAATACCTTTGTTCTTAGGAGTAAAGTTACTGTGTTGAAATGTAACTTTGTAACATAACTAGTTTTACCATTTTTGTGGCGTAATACATGAAGCATATTATACCAAATTATGTAAAGCAACTTTACGAATTTTATTTATTACATTACACAGTAATGAGGTTTTCACAGACTTTATAATAAAATGCATATAAAAAGTGTTGTTACATGATGCGATATCTTATCACTTTATTTTTGCGTTAAAGACGATTCACTGCACCTACTTAATTTTTTATTTATTTTTAATTAATTTATTTATATTTCAATTCATTGATTTCGTTTGTTTGATTAATCTGACCCTATAAAGCACGTGGAAGCTGTCTGCCTAATGCGAATAATGCCTTTCTAAGCACATATTCGCGTTATATGTGGTGTAAACCGAAAAGTACCCATGCAGTCCTTCACATTCGGCAATACTCAGACCCGCATCAAACTATCAGTGTTCAGAGGCCTTTTCTACTTGGCCACGGGTAGACTTCACTAAATTTGCGCGAAGTATGGGTTAATATTATCTGATAGAATCATTGTTGTCTCAATGCTGCAAATGAATTGACTTTAGAAACGTAAATTGATAATAATATTTGTTGATATAAGGAATATAATTGTTATCTAAAATATAATTAATACAATATATAGTATATTAAAAATAGTTAGTTTAATGACTTTTATACAAATATAATTATAAAGGAAAAATGCGTAGCAGAAATAGCAATACTTTATTTCTTGTCTTTTTTAGAAATTTAGAATGCTGCTAAACAGAAATAATTTTTACATACTTCAAATTCAAACATTTTAAAAATAAATTTAAACTGCTAAAGGAACTGATTATAAATTTAAATTGATAATGTTTAAAACAATATATCTAAATATCGCATTTAAAATAATAATATGCAGTTCTAATGTCGCATGTTTAACATATCAGGCTATCTATATGTCAGGATGCATTTTTATGCTTTTTTGACGCTAGCAATTTTCCCAGATAAATCCATGAGATGTTTCTTTTGAATTACATTAGTTTATATCAGTGCATAAGTACAGGCTTGAATTTCGACTTCTGATTACTAATTAATAAAAATGTTCAATTCCGCACATGGCCTTTTACAATATTATTATGTTCATAAAAGCAGGCAGTATGCCTATATAGCATTTTGTTTGGCATCTTTGCATTTCTAATCGATTTTATTGGCACAATATTGCCAATAGTGATACCATTATCTTTTATTCATATTGTTCTTTCAAGCTTAGTCTTTTCAAACTCAGATGTTCATAAACATCATATATTTTCAGTCATATAAATGTAGCCTACTTTCCTAATACATGATAAAAGTTTTTTTTTCATCACACGGTTACCTATAATGCAAACATTTACACAAAGTACCGCACAGGGAAGGATAAAATGAGAGCATATTTTTTCAGGCGGCACCATATTTTTACGCATTCTTTCAAAATAATGTTCTTTCTTTTCCCTCTTAAATTTTTTACCGCACACAAAGTAATTTCTTTTATGCGGAACGCATCTGTAGGGTAAATTCAGAGTTAGCTTATACGCCTACACTGCATTAGTAGCTATCGAGCAAAACTATCGAAAAGATAGTTATCATTTCAGTGCAGTTCTGCCCTCTCATGTACCGCATTATGTAAGAGATAATCTAGAGCGTTTGAAGAGGTATTGCTAATAAGGAAGTTTTAACTTTCTAGTGTAACGGAAATATTAGCATTTCGGTGTAACGGAAATATTAGCATTAACATCCGAAAATAAACAACTTGCACGTATACATTCTTTAAAATTAGGCAAAAATTAAAAATACTGACCTTAAATGAGACAAATAACATTTAACAGCACTTCAAAATTGCCACTATATTCTTTGAAAAATCTTTCAAACAATCTGAAAACATAAATTCTATAATTTCGAAAAAATAACATTCCATTGCGGCATTTATCGTGTTCATAATACAAGTGAAAATGAAACTTAAAAATGTGTAAGTTAGGTTATTTAAGTATATATGGCAAAGAAGCGTACGAGGGTTTTCTATCTGGGAGGATGGATGCTGTAATGACCTTGCGGATTAATAAGGCACCATGAGGAAAACGACACCAACATTTATTAAAAATTAACTTTCAAAGAATAATGAAAAAAAAATAACATTTAAAGAATAAAGGCAAACTCGGAGCACTACCTCGCTCCTACAACATAATTAACCTACAACCTGCCTCCTCTGAGGCTAACATGCCACTGTCCTCTCTCTTACTTGCTGGCTCTGCCAGGCAGCTGATTGGCTCACGGCTGCCAGATACATGACACCCCCCCGGTAAGATTGTGCTACGCCAAAGCGAAGCAGAATCTGAAAACTGAACCAGCAAATACAAACTTAAATTGTATACTCCACATACCAAATTAATTCAAAATATATGAACATGTATACATGATGTAATAACATACTTTGAAATAAATGCAATAAACATTCATCTCACAACAGATGAACAGATGGCTTGATACAATACCGGAGTTCTGTAATAAAACATATATGCAATACTATTTCAAAACACACTATTATAATGTTATATTAAATGGAAACCAGTAATTTGATTTTCAAAACAGATGGAAAGTAGCTCTCGTACAATTCCGGAACAAAAGAAAGTAACTAATGCAAAGTTTTAAAACATATTAGTTCATACTTAGTTCACACCTATTTCATTCCCCCACTAGTCTTGAAAGACCATCTGCATTTTTTAATTGTTCACCAGGGCAATGAGAAATATGAATATTATAGCGCTGAAGTGCCATTGCCCACCTCTGTAAATTGGCTGAATGCGGTGCCGACTTATACAAATATAATAATGGATTATGGTCTGTGATCAGCTCGATATTCGATCCAAACACCCAACACTCGAACTTTTTTAATGACCACACAACGGCATAAGCCTCGCGTTCAATAGTTGACCAGTTCTGCTGAGTTTTCGAAAGTTTTTGACTGGCAAAGCTGATAGGATGCAAACTGCCTTTGCTGTCTCGTTGTGACAAGCAAGCACCAACACCATATGAACTAGCATCACACTGTATGGTGTAAGGTTTTTCTGGTTCTGGAGTGTACAGTTTTGGTGCTTCACACAGTCGACGTTTCAGTTCTTTAAATGCTGATTCCTCAACATCAGTCCATGGAATTATCTCAGGAATTTTCTTTTTCGTAAGCTCCGTCAATGGGCGAGCTATTTCTGCATAATTCTTTATGTAATCACGATAATAGTTGAATAAGCCTAATGCACTCTTTAGAGCAGTCTTGGTTTTAGGACTTTTTATAATTTCAATGGCTTGTAATTTTTCAGGATCAGGTTGATGTCTTCCAGTTCCTATTATATGTCCTAACTACTTTATCTCCGAACGTGCAAAAACACATTTCTTCACGTTCACCGTAAACCTGAGATCACTTAATGTAGTTAGCACAGCATCTAAATGTTTGAGATGCGAATCCCAATCTGGTGAAAAGATAGCAATATCATCAATATATGCTTTGCAAAAATCACTATGTTTTCTTAAGGCATCATTCATCACTCGCTGAAAAGTAGAAGCTGCATTTTTTAATCCAAAAGGCATCACTTTCCAACGATATTGGGAACGATGTGTCTTGAATGATGTTAAATCACGACTTTCTTCTTCTAAAGGTATTTCCCAGTAACCTTTCAAGACATCTAAGGTGATAACATTCGCGTGTCCAATTTTATTGATTAGATCAGTCACATTCTCCATTGGAAAATCAACAGGCTTGGTTACTTGATTCAACAACCTGAAATCAATACATAAACGCATACTTCCGTCTTTCTTGGCAACACATACGACTGGGTATGCTATTTCAGCTTCACTTGGCTCAATAAGACCCAAGCTCTCCAATTCCTCGATCTGTTTATCTACTTCAGGTTTCAAAGATTCTGGAATCTTATAGATATATGGCTTTTTTCTTTCAGCTCCAGGTAACAACCGAATTCTATGTTCACCAACGCTGGCTATTTGGATCTCCCCAGAAAATAACGCGATGTGCTTGAGTAAGAGCTCGTGTAATTCCTTTTGTTTGCTATCCTCTAAATGACTAATATTCACCTCGATGTTCCTTCTAGTTACTGCGCAATCTCCTTTATTGAGTGGTATGAATTTCCCCAAACTCAGAATCATCTTCAAATATCACTCCCACAGTTTGTGCTCGAACATAAAATTTTCTTATTTTGTTCACATGAACATGCTTCACACTCCCATCGGGTAATTTAACTTTGTAAGAATGAGGATTTACTCTTTCAACAATTTCACCTGGACCTGTCCACCTAGCATATAGCTTGTTGCTAGAGTCTGGTATAAGTAAATATACTAGATCACCATTTTTAAATTCTTTCAAACTTTTGCGACGGTTAAAATAATATGCATAAGCTTCTTGTTTATCCGCGGCAGATAAAGAAACGAGCTCAGATGCTTTCTCTAAATTTATCTTTAATTCTTGTAGATAATCAACTGCTGAATTACTCAGATTAAGAGGTAATGGTATTTCACCGGACCATGATGATTTTAACACAGCTAAGGGACCTCTAGCTTCACGACCGTACATAAGCATAAATGGAGATACACCGGTAGTGCAATTTGGAACTTCACGATACGCAAAAAGTAAATAAGGTATGTGCTTGTCCCAATTAACAGGATCTGTGCGAATTACATGATGTAACATTTGTTTAAATACCCGATTCCATTTTTCCACTGAGCCGGTTGATGCTGGGTAACCAGGTGTCGAAAAACGAGGATGAGTTCCTAACCTTTTTTCGAATTCTTGAGTTAATTGTGAGGTAAAATTAATGCCTTGATCACTACAAATTATTTCTGGAATACCGGTTCTCATAAAAATATCTAAAAGAGCCTCACAAGTAGCTTTAGCAGAAAGACTTTTTAAAGGTATGACTTCTGGCCATTTTGAATGATTATCTATCAAACACAAACAATATTTATGTTTCCTTCCTGAAGGAGGTGAAATTTCACCAATAATATCTATATTTACTGTATGAAAGGGATATGGCGCGCGAACAATAGGAGTAATCGGAATTTTATCCGATTGTCTTACCGGACTTTTTAATTGACATCTTTCGCATGTTCTACATCTTTGGATATGTTCGGCCAATAAAATGAAAGCTTAATTCTTTCTTTAGTTTTCCTCATACCTAAATGATTTCCGAATATGGAATCATGAGCTAATTGAAGGACTTTATTTCGATAATTCTCGAGCAAAACTAACTGTTGTATGTTTTCCCCACAAATTTTTTCTTTATGAAATAATAATTCGTCCTGTAAAAAGAAATTATTCTTTCCTACTTCTGCGTCCTTAAAAGAATTTATTAACGTTTGGCAGTTTCTCTGATCGACCTTAAATTTATTCGATTCCGAATAACTGTTTAGTCTTTCGTCATTCTGATTCGCAACTGAGCTATAAAAAAGATTTACATTTGACAGTTCAACGGCGCCAACCTCAAGTTGTTTTTGTTTATGAGTTTCCGGTTTCGTCTCGGGGAAGACTGTTGATTCATTCTCGTCTTCAAATATGCTATCCCATACATCTGGTGTAATTAAACATTGAACATTTAGCTTATCTGTCAACGCGAAAAGAGCTTCTACGCGCGAATATAGACAACTGTTTGGTTTTTTGTAATAAATGGGAATAGTTGCTAACGTTGCCTCTATGACGTCGCCAAATGCGGAACTTAAAATGATTTTACCCTTACTTTCTATTTTTAAATCAGGAATTAATGTAGTGTTCAAAATTGGTATTTCCGTACCTGAATCTTTTATAGCTTCTACTTGCTTCCCTGCAATGTAAATAGTAATCTTTTCCAAGGAATAAAAATTAAGTTTTCCGTCGGAACACTCGGGTTTTTGTAAATGTTTAGAATTTACATTTGTAACAACCGCATTGTCCTTCGACTTACTTGAAGTGTTAACTTTCGGTTTGACCGGGAAATTATCGTTCTGTTTATTGGACCTCTCAAATTTATTTCGCCTGTTCGGGCAATCCTTAGCCAAATGTAAACTGCTACTACACACATAATATTCTCGCGGTTTAAACGAATGTTTCTGTTCATTTACCACTAAATCTTTTCTTGGCGCTGGTGGAATATATTTAGAGTTTTTGTTGTATGAATCACGAAAATTAGCGCGTTTTTCACCTCTTATGTCATCAAAAGATTTACCTTTCGCGATGAAGTAAGTGTCGCATTCCTTCGCTAGTTCTTCTGGACGTAGCCAACTTTCACCTTGTCGAACTGCAACATGGCACGCTAAATCACTATCCAATGTTTGAAAAAGTTTATCAGAAATTATTAAGTTAATTAAAGACTCAAAATCATTGACGTTTCTACTTTTACAATAATGGATCCAACATGATCTTAAACGAGAGGCGAACTGCAAATGAGTTTCCCCCGTCAACCTTTGAGCTTGGCGAAAATTTTCTAAACATATAATTGGCGATGGTTCATATTCCTTAAGAATTAAAGATTTAATTTTTTCATAATCTTTCAAATCATCATCTTTAATATATACTAGAATATTAGAAGATTTATCACCTATCAGTTTAAGTAAAATTTCAGACTTAAACTCATTTGGTACGTTCTCATGCTTAAAAGCCCTTTCTATGGAATCAAAAAATAAGTTCCATGCTTCACCCTTTTTAGGTACAGAAATCGATAATGCCTGTACAGCTTTCAAAAGCTTATCTAATGAAAGTGTATTTTCTACGTTATTACTAGATTCGTTGCTACTTTCGATTTGCATTAAACGCAATTTCACAATTTCTTCTGACTTTTTCCTTTCTTCAACCGTAGTATTAAGAAATTCAATAACAAAATCTTTATCTTTCAAATATTCTTTAGAACTTAAAAGCTTATCTTTTAATTCTACAACTTTTAAACTAGAATCGGCTTCTTCACCTAGCTCCTTCAACACCGAAATCAAATCACTTTTAACTACTCCTTTAAACATATTTAGAAGAAATTTTCCTTAAAGTTACAACAAAAATTTCTCACCTTTTCTCCAAAATCCAGTCGGCTTCGTTAGCTCTGGTTCTCGAAATCGAGAGCGTGCTGTAATGACCTTGCGGATTAATAAGGCACCATGAGGAAAACGACACCAACATTCATTAAAAATTAACTTTCAAAGAATAATGAAAAAAAAATAACATTTAAAGAATAAAGGCAAACTCGGAGCACTACCTTGCTCCTACAACATAATTAACCTACAATCTGCCTCCTCTGAGGCTAACATGCCACTGTCCTCTCTCTTACTTGCTGGCTCTGCCAGGCAGCTGATTGGCTCACCGCTGCCAGATACATGACAGATGCATTTGTGTGGACCTTTTAATGGAAATTAGTTCATAATCCCGTTAGATGCCATGAAGATCTCAGAAAACTTTCCTGTTACCAACCCGTCCAACCCAGGTCGAACTACTACTACTACTCAGCGGTTGTAGCCACTAGACTACTGGGAGGTAAAACATTAGGCTAGCTTGAGTTTTAATGATAACGCTGAAGACTTAACAGCTTTAACTTATTTCCTATATTCTTGCGTTAATAACATTTCTTTAGGACATTTTTTGCCACAAGATGGAAATTATCAGGAAATTTAAAGTTCAGTTAGAATTTTTAAATTAATTAAAAACTAAGATCTCAGATTTACTTGTTAAATTTAATTAAATTTAATTGCGGATTAATTTTAGTTATATATGCTAACAAAATCGTAAAAGTCGTTAGATAGTCGCCAAAATGGATCGATTAAGAGTTTCCACATTTAATTAACCTTTTAGGGTGATAAAAAAATTTTTCTCGTAAAATTAGGCGACATATTTACATTATTTATAAGTGAATAAATGACAGACCAAATGCATCAAAGCTTCGATAACTCAAACTCTAACATTCTAGATAACCTGACGTATTATATTATACCCAAAAATTTAAAATTGTATTATGAAAAACATCATGCGAAAAACTTCTTTACTTAATTCAGCTCCATCAATTTTGCAGTAAAAGCTTTAGTCTCTAAAATTTTCTAATCTTTTGCACAAAGCTTACTGCAATCATCGTTTCACGTTCAGGATGGTACAAGGGCAAATAAATATGAAAGATTTTGAAAACTCTTACAATTAGATTACAAACCGTTTGTTTCTTTGCTCTTAGTAAAGATGCATATGTGCTTCTTCCATTTCTTTTAGAATAACGAAGTCATATTCGGTTTTCTCCAAATATTCTTTAACATCTTTTCTGATACTTGAGACCTGTTTCTGTTATCGTTTTATAGATTGAATAAGTGGAGGAATTGTGAAGACTTAGGTCTAGAAGGCCTCTTGACAATTATAGCTGGCTTGAAATCTCTTGAACACAACATGCGCTCTGCCTTTTCCACTTGCCATTTTATAAACTGCAAGTTATGTAAACTGGCAATACTTATGAGTGTGTTGCCTTGTGCAAAGGAAAATAAAAGACTATAAGTTAATAAATCGTGTTCAAACAGCTGCTTTCCCCTGCTTATTATTATTGCTGATTCATTTAATTTCTTCAAAAGGATAAATAAAATATGTACACATAGTAAATGAAGTATATGGGAAACCAATCGGTCTACATAACCTTATAAGATATTTTCTCCTTTCCGCATGACTTATATAGCTGAAAGTACACTCGACGTGCATTCGGGCAATCCGGAGTTCGAATCCCGGCGATCGCATTGCGAATTTCTTCAGTTTCCCGACCCGAAATTTCTAAAAACTCTACAAGTAGCACTCAAGTTAAAAGCTGCTAGATGATAATCTCTCAGCAGCAAGGTTTGACGTTTGGGTCTTCTAATCCCCAATCACCTTCTAAAACGGAGGAGTATATAAGGTATTTCCTGCTCCCTTCCCGCATGCCTTCGTGGTGTAACAAGAAGCACACTCGATACGTATTTGGGAGTTCCTAGAGTCAGAATCCCGGCCAGGGCACTGAACATTTTTCAAGTTCCAACATCAATATAACTTTATCTTTCCAACATTGACTCTACAACCTTATTTTTTAGAAAAGTAACTAAAACTACAATTACGTTTATCCGGTAATTTGTTATCTTTTAATCGATATTTTCACATAATGAGATCTTTTCGCAATCGATATTTTCACATATTCGATATTTTCTAATAGTCTTTAGAATGAAAAAACTTAGGTACCTGAAAAATTAATTGATTTTTAATTTTAAAATTTTCGTGCGGTTTTACATTTCTCAAGCAAAGCATTTCATTTAATTCTAATTTGCTCCTAAGACATTCCAGCAAACAGAAATAAACAACTGATATTCCGAACAATGATATGGTTCTCGTATCATTTCATTTTTACGGAAATAAAAAAGTGAGAGTTTCTTATTCTGGTGCTCATAACTTGCATTAAGACTTCCATGACGAGTAAAATACGAGGAAAACGAAAAACTTTTCAAAAAGATTCTTTAAATAATAAAATCAAATCCGAGCTTATATATATATATATACATATAAAAGCTACAAATCGCCACATAAATACGCGTAGGTGAACAGAGGAGGAATACGCCTACCCGTTGGCCAGATGTCTTGAGCTCCAATAGTGAACTAGGGTAACCTAGTTTTTTTAGTTCAAAGGGGCTTTGTCCCTGAAGGACTATTGTTTTCGTTTTGCGATTTTGCGTTGAAAACTTTAAAAGGCTGTATCACTTTTCAAATCGTTGCCACCAAATACTATCGCCCTATATTATATTTGAAGAAATTAAATAATGAAAAATCTGTATAAATGTACATATGTTTCTCGCATTGTGATAAAACAACGGTACCTAGAGCCATCCAATTTTGAATGACGTAATCCTACTGCGAATATGGGCATCTGAAAGCCCAAATTTGAAATTTGGAATTTGTTTTGTTATCGATTTCATATTTTGTAAAACTTTAACGAATTTTTGATTAACAAACTCAACGATTTAAAAGCGAGCAATGGCAAACTCTACCGGGGGGGGTCTTTTTATCACCAGCGCGCGGAATTGTGTATCGAAAATTCTAAAGATATGCTCATTTTAAAATTATTTTGCGACATTGCTCTTGAACTGAATTTTATAGTTTAAGTGCAACGAACATGATATTTAATAAAGAAAGGTAACACACAAAACGTTAAAAAAACGCCCCTTTGGTCGTAATTTAAAATCTGAAAGCTTTCAGAATTTTTTTAATGAATCTGGGCTTTCGACGTTTCTTACCCTCTTACCCTTGTTCCACCAACATCTCAAGAGGACTTCCGTACTGATGGATAATAATTGCCTTCATTCGATTGGTATTCCATATCTTGTCTAGAGCTTACTTTCGAGCTCTTCGGCGTAATAGCCAAGCTCTTATAACTTCCATATCGATTGAGAACATTCTAATTAATCTGTTGCTGAGACTTACCTCACTTGTCTGTCAGTAACATCAAAACATATCCACGAATTGTTTCGTGACGAAGAGCGCAGGACTGCATCTGTTTGTTGGCATGGACACAGGTGACAATATGACTTTGTGGAATTCCGTCTCAGTTTTGATGAAGAGTGTCCGTGAAACGATTACAAGCATCAAGAGTCTCATCCCTCTTCCGGTTACAGCCGAAAACATCGCAGACGAAAACGTCGCGGAGAAAACAACACAAGGCGAAAATGTCGTGCTACAAAACATCGTGGGAGAAAACATCGCAGTTCTAAAACATCGTGGAGCAAAACATCGTCGTCGAAAATAAAGCGGTTCAAAAACTTCGCAGTTTAAAAATATCGTCGTCGAAAATATCGTTGTAAAAAATAAAGTATCTAGAAATCATCGCATGACGATAACATCGTAGACATGCTTTTTTCAGGCTTTGATAAATGTAAATAGATATTCCCGTAATGATTTGTGTGGGCAAGATGGAAAGAAGGATAATTTTTACTTTCATATTTTTTATTAATCAATACATTTTTGCTGAGAAAATAAAAAGGAAACTTAAGCATAGAAAATTAATGCAACTAATAGCACTCAATAGAATTTTAAACCGACATAGTTAACTAACAAAGGCCATAAATAAATCATTTTTTATAAAGTTTTTACTGGTAATTTTCATGAAAAGTATAATCTATAAGTTGCATTTAATTTTCTATGCTTAAGTTTCCTTCTTACTTTTTCAGAAAAAATTTATTAGTTAATAAAAAATGTGAAAGTAAAAATTGTCCTTCTTTACATCTTGTGCTCACAAATCATTATCGGAATATCCATTTACAATTATTAAAACCTGAAAAAAGTATGCCTGCAATGTTATCGTCATGCAATGATTTCTAGATACTTTACAACGATATTTTCGACAACGATATTTTTTACAACGATATTTTCGACGACGACGTTTTTAAACTGCGAAGTTTTTGAACCGCTTTATTTTCGACGACGATGTTTTGTACCGCGATGTTTTAGAACTGCGTTGTTTTCTCTTTGCGATGTTTTCTCCCACGATGTTTTCGTCCGCGATGTTTTTGCCGCGATGTTATCGGCGGACACCCCCTCTTCCCCACCAAAAACCTTTGGACAGAACTCTCAGCTAGTTGTGTAATTGAAATGCCTTCATGCCGCAAAGACATTATACGCTTAAAAAGAACCAAACTTTCTCCTGTATTCGAACCCTGGCCTAAACACACAGTAGTCGGGAGAACTAACTACTATTATACGAGCAGGAAGGCAGTAATTATTCCAAACTGTACTTCATGTTTTGACTTGGAGAGACAGGTACTTCGAATGGCTTTGGTGGAAAAAAATGTCACTTTAAGGTAAAGTAGATATTACACCTTCCGGTGGTATTTATATAGTGCTAGTCAGATTATAAGTGAACTGCACAAGCCAATATTGCAGTTTTCTTTCTTTTAAAATCATACCGATAAATCAAATTCTAGAGTTTACGTCTTTATCTGTCAGCTGGCAAACGATGGGACTGAATTTTTGTCTTTTAAATGGATTTATACTCAATAAAATGCATCTCATCTTATTAGTTAGAAAATCTAAATCACCGGAGGTAATACTGTTAAATTCAATACATATGACTATTTACCAAGAACTCTATCCCGTGAAATGTTTTCTTTATAGAAATTTGGTTTGCAACATATATGTGATATGATGCATGTAATAAATTTGTATAAATAAAATATATAACGAAATTTTTTCAGAGGACCAGTAGCCAAAATAATCAGGAAAGACAGGATTTATTTTCAAATGTCTTTTCTTAGCCTCAGCAATGACTTCTCCGTTCGTAATACCCCTGGGAGCAATTTTGGTAAATTCTTGTGAAGAGGGGGACGCATAATGGTTTATGGTTGGACTCCCACCTTATCACTAAACTGAGCCTTAGAACTTCATTAAAGACAGTACTCTTCCCTTAGCTCAATTAATGCTTCAGTTAAAGACAGATATGCGAACCTTAGCCCGAAGGCAGCGATTTTGTTCGGGGTTTGATTCCTTCAATCAAATTAAAATCAAATTTCATTCCGTTCTCAAATTATTCGGAAGTGCTTGCCGAGCTGAAAAACAGCCAAAGGGGACGATTAAAGATTTAATATATCTCCGGGCTTCGGTCTTTTATGAGGCGGTGGAAAGCAGCTAATTGCGGAGTTGCACTTTTACGAATAACCCTCGGTCGGCAAATTTCACGAGAGGCTACTAGTGGAATAATAGAGGAATGATTAAAGGAAATGAAGGCCGCTTGTTTCCAATGAATGCTGTTATGCTTCAGTACCGTTACTTTGATGTCGGATCTTAACAAGGCGATGCAGAATAAGGATAACCCCTTTTCTTTTCTTCAGATGTAATTATCCAGTTATTGTTCACACATCGGAAGGGAAATGAGTTATTTACACTGGTGAAGTAGGGTGAATAATACACGTTACAGTTTCATGCTTCTAAGCACAAGCTACGTCATTCTTTCGGTCTTTAAATTTTTAGACACCTCGATGGATCTTTCTGCCTTTTAGTTAACAATACAACAGAACTTCGTCTACGCGGACTTGTTGTGATTAGGATGGGTGTTTGATAATCGACTTTGTCTGAATGACCGATTTTCATGTTTGAAAAAGTGACTGCTTTAAACTAGCTATTTGTTCCTGAATATTTTTTATTATTTATTTTGATGAAATGCAAATTTATTATCAAAAATTCGATATATTTATTTCAGCAGTAAATTATAATTTTCAGAACACTAACAAGTCTAGTTTTCAGAAAAAGGTATAACACCGTAACAAAAACCCTCTATCCTTGATTTTCACACCATAACCAGCCACTAAAATACTTATTCTGTTTTAATTTTTTAAACAATTCATAATAGCTGATAGCCCATTTTTAACTGACAGAAGGAGAGAACTCCTTTTCATTAAGATGCTATAAATAAGAATAATACACTTCCGCCGTGCTATCCAGATAAGTAACAAAGATCGAATACGATGCAATTTAAGTAAAAGGGTGTGTGTGTGTGTGTGTGTAATTATGGCAAAGCCTCGAGGGCTATCTGCCTAAGGGGAGGGATGCCTTCGTGGAGGACTTTCTAAGGGAAACTGGCTCGTATACACGTTACACATGGGGAAAACCACGAAAACGCCCATGCAGCCAGCCCGTTCGTGGGATTCGAACCTCGGACCGAACTACCAGTGTTCAGCGACTTTACCGCTCGGCCGCTGGTGGGCCCCCTTAAGTAAAAGGAGAGGTATCAAAGAAAAAGTGAAGGTAGAATAGATTAAGCGGAAAAAAAAAAGTAAACAGTCATTTACCAGAAATTTTACAGAAGATTGTTTGGTGAAATATCACGAAGTCCTTTAGAGTACCACAAAATTAGCAGAAGTGTGAAAAGAACTCCTTATTAACGCAAAAAAAATTTACAGTCGGCTTAAACTCGTGCTTATAAAAGTCAACACTTTTTGGCTTAATTCAAAAGGTGTGTGTATTTAACTATGGCAAAGCACACGAGGGCTATCTGCCTAAGGGAATGGATGTCTTCGTGGAGGACGTTTTAAGGGAAACTGGCTCGTATACACGTTACACATGGCGAAAACCACGAAAACGCCCGTGCAGTCAGCCCGTTCGCGGGATTCGAACCTCGGACCGAACTAGCAGTGTTCAGCGACTTTACCGCTCGGCCGCTGGTGGGCCCTAACTCGAAGGGTAATGAATAAGTTAAAAATTAAGGGAGTTTAGTTTAGGCTAATGGATTGCATACAGTATAGTGGTTAGGCAAGCCTGCGGTGCTGAAATCCCCGGGTTCGAATCCCGGAGAAGGCATGGATGTTTGTAAATGTATAGAGACATTGCGGCGTGGGGGGCACTTCAAATATACGGCAAGCCGAAAGTCTTCTCGAAAGGTTTGTGGTAAGGAAAGAAAGGCGGTAGACCCTCGAACCCATCCTCCCGGGGTGCTGTCCATCAAAATTGGGGGGCGAAACTAAGCGAAGTCGTATTGTCAACCTGCATGGTGCTCAAGGCTCTTTCCAACGACAGGCGCAATCTTGCTTTCCTTGCCACGATGAATTTCGTGGGCTTTTTCTAATGTTACTATCAAACAAGTGGGATAAGATACAACATAGGCTAACGGCTTCACAAGCTAATTATCTCGCAAGCTGGCTCTGACTCGAAAGTCGGCGTAAACAAGCCTAATGACAAGAATAACTGAACGTCACATAGTTCTATTTGCAAGAGAATCAAATTTAGCAACGTTATCTTCAGACGGGTAAAACACGCTCTGATTATACCCTCCAAAACCTTCCTTTAACCCCTTAACTGCCGCGGGCGTATATATACGCCTTGCTCAGCCGATGCGTTAACTGCCCCAGGCGTATATATACGTCCTTCCAAACTGCTATCATTTGCTTTGCGCTGTTACACCTAAAATTATTCGCAAAGTTAACGCATCGGCTGCGCATCTGGGAGCATCTGGGCGCATCTGGGGCAGTTAACGCATCGGCTGAGCAAGGCGTATATATACGCCCGCGGCAGTTAAGGGGTTAAACACTTCTTTCCTTCTACCGAATTTGAATAATGCATGTGCTGGAAATTTGCATTCTGCCAGGGAAATGAAATGAGAATTGAAAGGAAAGTTACTGTAACTTAAAATAACGGCTTTGAAAATTAAATGACACTTTACAGAGTATTAAGCGAAATGCTATCCGACAGTTCGAAGACTTTCACTCACTATACCTGTACCTTATTTCCAGATTTTTCTGACATCTCTACAAGGGAGTTTTTAACGAGTTTAGAGGATCGATCAGTCAGAATATTCTATATTCAGATTAAAAGGGATTGTTGCCGTTCCACGCGTGGGCTGTCTGTGTGTACGTGGAGATACGTGCGGCTAACCAGCGTAATGCACATGGCTCAAAACCAAGAGAGGGTATATCTGATTTATTACGTTATCTTGCTTCGATGAAACTTAATAATAGACACTACAGTTGCGTTTGTCTAATATATGATGGACGATAATTCGTCATCAACATAATTTGGCTAAATGGCTATCATTCTTTTCATTGCAGTCGCCCTTTAACTGGGAGAAAATATAAGAAATAATCGCCTTCCGTGCTTTCTATGCCTTTGCAATTGTTAGCAAGTCCAACTAGTAATCGGAAGATTAAATTCCTGCAAATTCATTGCTAATTTATTACATTTTTTGTCTTCGAAAGAGAAACTAGTAGATTCAACATGATAATGAAGGTTCTACTGTAAGAATTGTAAGAATTGGAGGCTCCCTTCAGCCCACTTGGACGCGAATGTCCCTATAGCTCAAAAGAAGAATCACCGTATCTCCACAAACGATAGCAGCCAGTAACCCAGCCACCCCCAAACAACAAACAAAAATACTAAATTAAAAATAAGTAAGCACATCTAACACAAAATTACAAACCAACAAACAAACAAAAAACCCTAAACACAAATTCAAAACACAAAACACCCCAGACATCTAAAACCCATATAAATACAGAATTCAATTTTAACAGAAGATTTCTACAAGCTCCCTATTTTCATTGATAAACTTCATTACAGCATTAGTATATGATTTAAAAACTTTAAAATTAATGGCACTTACTTTAAAATCAGTAATGTTAAAAATCTGTCTAATAGGGGCTGTTAAACTACAATCAACCACAAAAGGCCTAGCATCACCATCAACCTGACAATTATTGCATAGTTTATTTTCCTGCAGATTAAATCGGTTGAAATAGAACGGAAACCTACCACGTCCAGTTAAAACCTGGTTAACATCAATATTGTTCATACATTTCACTTTATTCGTGATTTTAATTAGTTCCATAAATCCCTTGTTTTTAGGTGAAGATAACTACTGTATTTTCCATTTGTTAACGTAAAAGTCGTTCATTTTTAGAATAGCAATTCTCTTCGAACCCTGTAACTTCAATATCCATTGCACTGACATTTGAGACCGCCTGCTTGGCCAGGCTGTCTGCCCTCTCATTACCAATAAAGCCTATATGGGCTTTAACCTAATGTAGTTTAATATTTAAATATTAACTCAAAGTTTCTAAATGACTCTTAATTTCGACAATTAATGGATTGAAATTATCTGGGCGGGAGAGGGCATGGAGAAGTGACAGGCAGTCAGTTTAAATATTTACAGACGTGAGTATAAACAAGGTATTTTTAATCCATAATAAGGCTTGTTTGAAAGCTTCACTTTCTGCTTGGAAAACAGAATTATATATGTTCAACTTAAACATTCTACAATCGACCTCAGTTCCATAGTAAAAAACAACAAAGGTAGTTCCTACGCTCCCTCCGACCCCAGAACCATCTGTATAAATATCAAATACATCAACAGTCGTATTACTTTTATCAAAAACAAAAACAAATCTATGGGAAGGATGCATTAAAAGAATATTAAATTTTTCAAAAACGTTCTTTGTAACTAAATAATCTTCATACGTTTCCAATTCCATTCGTCCTTTCTAAATAAAAATTTCTCATAACAAAATTCGTATAAAATTGAGAGAAGAGGCAGCCCAGCCTACACAACGACGGCCTCTGTAAGCACCGTTCTAAAACATCGGGTTAAAGCTAAATCCCAAGCTCTCTGAATACTGTCTAACTTCATCCATAATCTAACCAGTTCCCCTGCCCTGGATCCCCAGGCTCCAATTCCATAAATGATGATTGGAAACACTACGTTTAAGTTATAACGTTGCGCGCCTCTAATTAGCACGCAACCTAGAGGTGACTGTGTAAGCTTGTATAAACCACAGAGTCTTATAAAGGTTTTAAGTCCCTTTTTATTCAACGTACTAAATTTCAATTGCGTCCTCTTGACGCTTACAACTGTGCCAACTAGGCAGTCAAATAAAAATAAAAACCTGAAAAGAAAGTAAAGACAATATTCTAACTACGAGGCTCTCTAAAATAACTAACTCACCGCGTTTTACAAATACCGCAGCTAATTCAGCAGACTTGAAGCTCACTGGAACAATTGCAACTACTTCCCGCCAAGCACATAGGCCGCAACGCGGGGTTCCTTAATTCTCGATTTCTACCTCCGCGCTCGCGAAGTAAGAATAACTCTAACTGAACTTGTTTCCTTCTATTTAAATCATATTACTTCCGCTGATAATTTGAATGCTTGCGCGTTTTACTCAAATTTACATATTCTGGCATTGGCAGTTCCAGGGGAAAGTAAGGATTGACAGGAAAGATAGTTTAAACTTAAAATAAATGTTAGTTAAAGTAAATATAAACCCTACATTTGCCGCTGCCAGAATTTGGAAAACTTGGAAGCAGGTCCTAGAAACGACCTGTTGTAAGTTTATCTAATTCTGAACTAACTGGCGAAAGCCTCGTTTACACAAAAAAAAATCTTATGTAACAATTAAAATTCTTTTAGTCGTTACAAAGCTTTCTTCTTACAGCAACTTTTCCTGGACTTCATCAATCAATCTTGGTCTTTCCTTCCAGCATCTGGAAGGAATAAGTATCAGTATCTTTCTACATACATTATAATTTACACTTTCTTGACACAATAAATTTTTGTTTTTAACGTTTCATTTTTCTTAGTTATTGCTTACTTCACATACATTCAATTTTTCAAGCATTAATTTAACTTTACCCTGGCTCTCCACCATGTGTGGTGTCAAACGGGAATATTCGTGTTTTAGTCTTACAACACTTCCCCTAACCACCATGATTTGTTAGAATTCAACGACCAAATAGACACACCTTACTCCACATTCTACAACTCAATGAGCTACTTTAATATTCTTAAAAATTCAAATGTAGGTGGAGAACCCTACAAAACACATTCATTCTAACTTCCCCCTCATTCATCTTTAAACATGCAGGCTTTCGCTCTAAAGCATGACTTTACAGTTTAATACTTAAATTTTGACTTCATTGCTTTTAAGCATTCACTTTTAGCATCTACAATTTTATGCTTCTAGCCTAAATTCTACTTTTACATAACATGCAAGTATTTACATACATTTACAAAAGTTTAATACATATGCTTTTTACAATTTACCATAAAATGAATAAGAGAAAATAAATTTTTACTTTACTCATTCTTCGCCAAGCTGGCGGCACTGGAACTAAAATTCTTATTAGTACAAGAATACGAAGTTATTTTTATCTCCGGCCAAATTTTGGCTTTAACATAACAGAATTAGTCTTTCGACCAACAGAAAATGCTTGTTTTTAGCTTTTACACTTAAAGAAAATAATACTTTTGCCTTAGCTAAATAAAGTAAAACAAAACTAAGTCTCAACCGAGACATATTGACTTTCGTCAAAACATAGAACTTCGTACTTATGCATAACATTTCGGAACAAAAGAGAAAAAAAATTTATAGAAGGTTTTAACTTATCTTTGAGTTTTCGATGCTTGAAACTCCGTCATCCGTTTTTGACAAAATTGATCCCAAGTTAGAGGTGTCATGGATGTCAAGCTTCTCCTTGTTGATCTCCGCGTGTCGTCCCCGTTGATCTTTCTTTTGCGTCCTCTACATGCTGGCCTCTTGACGGAGTAATCGTTTGGTTGTTGTCCTTTGCGTTTCTGCCTGGGACGGCTGGTCTTGACGTCCTCCGGTCTGGAGTCCTTCTTGAATTTCTTCTGTTCGTCGTATTTTTGTGCCTCCTGTTGGCGTTTCAGTTTCCGGAACGGCGGCCTTGCTGGCACCTGAATCTGTGGCCGTGTGCGCGTTCTCCTTGATGTGTAATTTCTCCTGCCATCTTTTATAGGTGGTGTTTTCGTCTTTACCACGGTTTCTTTACCCGGTTCATCTGTATTTTTGTTTTTCTTAAACGCCGGAGTTTGAAAATCCTTTTTTCTCTTTGATACCGACGTCCGGGTTGTAGAAGTGCTAGGTCTCTCTTCAGTTCTCCGTTTCTTGGGTGGTGGAATAGTTGTTGCAGTCTCTGGCCCTTCTATTTCGTTTAGACTTGAGTCCTGCAAGAAACTTTTAAGGATTTCAAAATAATTGGGATTATAGTATTTTTTCACCTGGTCGGGACTTGCTTTACAGATTTCCCCTCTCTCGTTTTTAAGATATAAGACTACTCCTTTGATTTCCTGAATTACATAGGGGCCTTCAAACTTTGGAGCTAGCTTTGCCATAAAATTGTCTGGGGCACTTGATAAAGAAAATTTCCGTTTCAATACTTTATCCCCAACTTTAAAATCTGCTTCACGGCGTTTTTCATCATAATAAATTTTCTGCCTATTTCTTGCCGTATCCGAGGTTTTAAGCGCCTGATCAATTAGTTTTTGCACGTCCTTTTGTCTAAATTCCTGCTCTCTTTGTTGCACAAAGAATAATTTATCTAAAGGCGTAATTAACTTTCTGCCTAAAAATAATTCTGCTGGAGTTTTTCCCGTAGTATCATGATGTGCCGTTCTTAAAGCATAAGCTAATTCATTTATGTAGCCATCCCAGCGCTTGTGATGTGTGCTAACGTAACTGCGAATTATTTTTACAATGTTTTTATTAACTCTTTCTGCTATGTTAGCCTGTGGTCTATACGGAACCATTTTGATATGGCGTATATCAAGTCCATTGCATACGTTTTCAAATATTTGACTAATGAATTGTTTTCCGTTATCGCTAATGACTTTTATCGGTGCACCGTATTTTAAAATGTATCTGTGTAAGAATGCATCTGCGACTGTTTTGGCTGACGCGCGTTTAAGTGGAACAATTTCTATCCATTTTGAAAAATGATCTACTATTACTAAAAGAAAACGATTTTTATTTAACTCGCTCTGGGGGAAGGGACCAAGGAGATCTATGCCTAAAATTTCATTCGGAAATGTAGCGCGAATGCTATTTAAGTACCCGGCCGGGCTGTAATTAATATCATTTATTAACTGACATTGATTGCAGGACCTGACATACGCCGTTACTATTTTGTATAATTGCGGGAAATATACCGCCTCGCGTACCCTTTTTAAAGTCTTTCTGACCCCGAGGTGGCCCGCTGTTTTTTTTTCGTGCAACTCCTTCAAAATGCTTAATCGAAGCGAGGCTGGGATGACTGGCTTATACTCAAGATTTTCGTTTGTTGTTTTCGTATAGAATAATAAATTATCTATTATTTCATAGTTTTTTGCTCTATTTCTTATCGCATCGATATCTGTATGCTCAAAGCTTTCGGGGTCTTTCAAATAAGCGTAGATATTTCCACATTCAGGATCAGCTTTCAGTTCAGTAATAACCGTATCTCTAGAATCTAAAATTTTTGAAGTCAACACAGCGCATTTAAGTTCATTACCTTCATCGTCCAGTTTTATACGAGAAAGTGCGTCAGCTACATTGTTTTCCTTACCCGGTTTATATTTTATTGTGATATTATATTCTTGGAGTTTTAAAGCCCATCTTATTAACCTGGGCGTTAGGTTTATTCCCGAGTAAAGTCTACCAACCGCCGCATGATCCGAAAAGACTGTTACTGGCGATTTGCCGAAATAAACTCGAAATTTGTGTACAGCCATTAATACGGCTAATGTTTCTCTTTCTGTAGCTGTATAATTCCTTTGTGTTTGATTCAATGTTTTACTAACAAATGCCAGCGGATGGTTATTTTGCATAAGAACCGCACCCACCGCATAGTCTGATGCATCTGCCGCAATTTCCAGGTTTTCGTCCCCCTCAGGGAATTTTAAAACAGGGGCATTAATAAGCGCTTCTTTTAATCTTTCAAAAGCTGTGTTCGCTTCCGCTGTCCACGTAAATTTACTCTTTTTTCTTTTGATTACTAAGAGTGGTTCAACAATATTAGCGAAATCTTTTATGAAAGATCGATAGTAAGAACATAGTCCAAGGAAAGACGAAAGTTTCTTGGCGGTGTTGGGCGGTGGGAAATTCTTAATAGCTTTTATTTTTGAATCTTGCGTTTCTATACCCTTTTGCGAAATTTTATAACCGAGATATTTAAGTTCTTTAGTTGCGAACTTGCATTTTGAGGCGTTAATTGTAAGACCGGCCTCTTTTAATAATTTAAAATCTTGTTCGAGATCACTAATATGTTGTTCCAACGTACTACTCGTTATAATTATATCATCTAGATAAATTAAAGTTGATTTTCCTAGGACAGGCTTTAGAACAATGTCCATAGCTCTCTGGAATGTTGATGGGGCCCCACACAACCCAAAAGGCATGCGTAAAAATGCATAAGTGCCCGATTTTGTTATAAACGCGGTTTTATGTATATCTTCGGGTCTCATAGCTATTTGATAGTAGCCAGACGTTAAGTCCAAAGTAGACATATATCTCGTCGATTTGATCTGTCTAATGATCTCGTCTATAACCGGCAAAGGGTAAACTGGGAATTTAGTTATGCTATTTAGTTTTCTATAATCGATAGCAAACCTCCAAGCCCTTTTATCCGAAGGAGGAAACTAGTTCTTTTTCCTACATAGTACGACTGGACTCGCGTATTCACTATTTATGGGCGTTATTATTTTATTCTTTAACATCTCCTGAATATGTTCTTCGATGATTACGTCTTTTTGTTTGTCATAGCGGTAAGGTTTAGTCCTACAAGGTTTTTCGGCATTTAATTGAATCTTGTGAGTCACGATCTGACAGTTTCCCGGTTTTTCTGAAAACAAATGAGAAAAATTACTCACCACTTGCTGTATTGCTTTACTTTCCTGGTCATTCAAATGGCTAAGGTCCAATTCAGGTGTCTCCACCGGTTCCACCACCCTCTGGTCCATCTCCAGCACCACGGAACTATCTTGAAAATTTAATTTGGCCCTCGCGGCCCTTAAAAAGTCCATACCTAAAATAAGAGAGTGTTGGAGGTGTTTCACCACAAAAATTAATACTTTGAGATTTTCCTCTTTTACCTGTATTTTTAATGATACTTTCCCGATGCAGTGACATGTTTTTCCTTGCGCCGCTATAATTTCCGTATTTCTGGTTTTAAAGAGTCGTATCCTATAAAAATTCTTTTTGAAGAACTTTTCACTCATGAAATTTCCTTCTGCTCCTGTATCGATGAGGGCTTCTACTGGTACATCGCCAACCAGGACTTGTATAATTGGTAGCTGTGAGTTTTTTACGATGACTGTATTTAGATGTCTATTTGAGGGTTTTTCTAAAACTTCCGGGGTCTGGACCCTCCCTTTCACAGGCCCCTCTAGTCGTTTAAAGCTTTCCTTTCAATCTGTGTCTTCTGGGTACGCGGATGCTTATTTTCAAATTTTCTTTTTGGGCCTTGCCCTTCAAGTTTCGATGCGTTAGCTTGATAGTTCTTTACCCCATATGAGCGATTTCCATTTCTTGTTTCCTCCTTCCTTCTGGTACTTTGAGAATATGTTTCCCCTCTCGCTCTTTCCGCGATTCTGCGATTTTGAAACTTCACCGCCAATTCGAAAAGTTCCTGCAATGTGGTTGGGTTTCTAATTTCAAAGTAGTCTTGGACAGCGGGTAACAATCTTGGTAATATTATTTCAATAATCTCCGCATCGGGTTTCTTGCCATACAGCATATCCGTTAGCTTGATTTTTCGTAAAATAAAGTCCGTCAATTGTGCTGTATCCCGTTGATAGAAACTATATAGCTCGGCTTCCAGCCGTGCGCGATCTTTCACTATGGGGAAGGCCTTTACTAACGATTTTTTGAAATTTTCAAATGTATACGTCGGGCTTCCAAATTCACCTAGTAGAAATTTTCCTATATTTTTCCACCATAGCGCGGCCTGTCCTCTTAGTGCTGATGTGGCAATAGCAACGTTTTGTCTTTCAGGCACAGGATAGAGCTGAAAGTGATTTTCTATACCTTCTAAAAATACGGACACCGAATTTTTTCCGTCGAAATAGACGTTTGGCTTGATTGATGCTCTCAAAGTCTGGACCAGGTATCCAAATCCTTCTAACTGCGTTGTCATTTCTTGGTGTTGTCCAGCGGCTTCCATCCAGTTTTCGGCCATTTCAGTTCGATAAGTGTTCGGGCGCCAATATAACGTTGCGCGCCTCTAATTAGCACGCAACCTAGAGGTGACTGTGTAAGCTTGTATAAACCACAGAGTCATAAAGGGTTTAAGTCCCTTTTTATTCAACGTACTAAATTTCAATTGCGTCCTCTTGACGCTTACAACTGTGCCAACTAGGCAGTCAAATAAAAATAAAAACCTGAAAAGAAAGTAAAGACAATATTCTAACTACGAGGCTCTCTAAAATAACTAACTCACCGCGTTTTACAAATACCGCAGCTAATTCAGCTGACTTGAAGCTCACTGGAACAATTGCAACTACTTCCCGCCAAGCACATAGGCCGCAACGCGGGGTTCTTTAATTCTCGATTTCTACCTCCGCGCTCGCGAAGTAAGAATAACTCTAACTGAACTTGTTTCCTTCTATTTAAATCATATTACTTCCGCTGATAATTTGAATGCTTGCGCGTTCTACTCAAATTTACATATTCTGGCATTGGCAGTTCCAGGGGAAAGTAAGGATTGACAGGAAAGATAGTTTAAACTTAAAATAAATGTTAGTTAAAGTAAATATAAACCCTACAAAGTAAATCTTTCTCAGAATGGAGGATTTCAAGGCTAAAATCACAGCTGAAAAAGTTCTATAATTTAAAAAAATAAGTTCGTCTTTGTGCCAGCTTAAAATGTTCTATAAAATTATATTGGTCATCAAGCATAACGCCAAGATATTTCATATTATCTACAAATTGAATTCTTTTGCCTTGATATTTCAAATTTGGTGGTCTAGTCTTTTTATCTCCTCTCGGAAAAAAACAATGCACATGTTTTTTCAATATTAAATTGTAATTTTTCTTTGTTTTGCCAATCACTCAGTATTAGAGCTACTGTATAATGTATTAGAGTATTAGAGCTACAGTAAATTCTAATGTATAATGTATTCTCCATGAGCATATTCAACACTAACATTGCATTCAGTTTGCATTTAGAAGAAAAGATTTGCAACAATTGTACACTGCGGGAAAAAAAGAAGGCAGTTCTCTATCTTCTGTTCTATTGGACCTGTTGACGAAATTCAAATTACGTTTTTCATGTCTCGAAAACGCGACTTAGGATATGTATTAGATTTATATAAAGCTTTGTTCTAATATAGATATTTTGACACAAAATCGGACTCTTTCTGAAAAGACATGCCAACTTTTTTTTTCCATATTTCGATTCTACGACTCAAATTCCGTCAAACTAAGTTTTGTAAAAATCGCACTAATAGTTTTTAAAAAATTAGCTCTCAAAATTTTAGCTCCTCAATGTTAATTGAATTTGATAGTAATTAATATACCTTTTTTATTAAACTTACTTAATTCCTTCTTCCAGAATTCGAAATTTAGGCTTAATCCAAATAAATTTCGCACATTTTTTATGATTTATTTTTTAAGTTTCTATTTTTAAATATATTTTATAAATTTTTCGAGAAACATTTTGTATTGTAACCTAAAAAACTGGCATGCAATTTCAGAAAAAATCTGATTTTGGGTCAAAATACCTATATCATCTTAAAGTAGATATATTTCTAGGCACACCTGCAAAAAATTAGAGTTTTTTATTCAGAATTTTCTAAGATATACATGAATTTACATATTGATACTTTCTGAAATTTGGGTGCTTATTATAAGCGATAATAACGAAAATATGGTTTACGCACTTTGATCAAATTATTTGGAAGAATAAATGATAGGCCTTTCCCCCCTCGTGTATCAATGAAAAAAAGGAAAGTAAGTAGGTTGCCATAAATTAAAAACTTCGCCAAGTGAATTAATATTGGCGCAAACTGAAAAAATTTCGCCAAGATAAATTTGTTAAATGTCGCACCAAATTTTACAAAATTTAATATGCATAGTTTAAGTTGTAGAATCGAAATATGGAAAAAAAACTGGCATGCAATTTCAGAAAAAATCTGATTTTGGGTCAAAATACCTATATTAGAACAATGCTATATATAAATATAATATATGTCCTAAGTCACGCTTTCGATACATGAAAAACGTAACTTGAATTTTATCAATCGGCCCAATAGAACGGAAGATATAAAACTGCCCCCTTTTTTTTCGCAGTGTACATTTGACTTCTCGTATAAGATATGAATTCATGTTAAAGAATAAAAGATACGTTCAGTGTAAGTCACAAATAACTGGTGCAATAAGCTACTTCAAATGCCGAGAATAAACGAGTATTGCAATTAAAAATAATTTAATTCATGATTTTAAGGTAGGGCAAATAATTAGTTTTTGGCCTTTGTACATATAGATCTTAATGCGCATCTTACTTTCTGCTTATAAAATACTACTGGCAATAATTTATAGTTACTGGAATATTTTGATGAAATTTTGTTCAAGGTTCATTTAACTCAAAATATTTTCATATCTTTCTTTTAAGAGACAATAATTCTGTTTTAAGCAGCTAGAGGGGAGTGATATCGAAGATTGCGTTTACCAAACAGCAAAGAAGCTTGCACATGGCTAGAGCATTAACAAACAAGCAGCGTCGGGATCTGCACACAGCTTTCTGAACGACAACCTGCCAAACCGATAGCAAGGATGAGCTGAACCCACTGATCAATCAATTGCATTTTTTCAAGTGTTCCCCATGCTCATCGAACTTAAACTTTCGCAATAGCCGCTAGCTATGACGATATTATTTGTTTAAAAGGAGCCTATACTCCAGTAAGAATGCCATAGTACTATTAACTCATTAAGTATTTTCTCCCTCCTTTCTGGGTGTCTTTGTGGTGTAATTGGAAGCACACTCGACGCGTATTCGAAAGATTGAGGTTTCGAGTCCCGGCGAAGGCATTACACATTTTTCATGTCTTCTGCTTCAAAGTAACTTATCGACTCGACAAACCTTAAAATATCTACTAAGATAGCTTTATTTCTGCTTCCTTCGTCTTGAATCTCGCCCACACTTATTGTTTGAGCTACTCACCATTCAGTGCTGCTGGAAATGTGTCCTCCGCTACAACCAGTGGCGTACCTAGAGTGGGGCAAGGAGGGACATAGGGCGCAGCATCCAGGCGGCGCCCAATTGATGCTACGAAATTTTTAAATGAAATGTTTTCCCTTCTTGGCACAGAAAAAGGGGCGCAAATTCTTCAGTTGTCCCCGGGCGCTGGAATCCTTAGCTACGCCACTGGCAACACCTTTCAAATTGTCGCCGTCATCACCGTTGTCATCGTCTTTGTCACTGTTCAGTCTCCCTTCGTGCAATCATTTTTATAAATACCAAATGCTTTAGATATCTCTGTTTTCTTTAAGTTGTTTACAATAAATACTTCATCCATCGGAGGCCATGCACCCAAAATACACGAGCAAATCCATGATGGCGTCCTTCCCTATAAGCAGATAGCGTGATTTCCCTGTCTCTTCATTCTGCTACAGTTTTGCGATTATAATACATATAAATTCGACAATTAGGATTAATTGTTATACTTTTCCCCTTGTGTTCTTCTTGCTACACAATATACGAGTAATTTAATATTGAAGATGTAAGGCTTCGTATTTTATTTTAACACAAATCGTGCCTGCAAACAGTTACTTGTTTTCTCAAAATGAATATTATAATGTCGGGAAAAGCGACTAATCCGAAATAGGCATTTTTCAAGCATGAAAATCAATCAATTGAGCAGATAATTTTTTATCGAAATCTCGATGATCTTGCTCAATTCAGATACTCGAGATTCTTTACTGTTAAAAGAAGAAAGTGAAATATAAATTCTTTACTTCTGGTGTACTTAAGCTTAAGTATATTTGTTCTGGATAGCTACGTATCTATGCATTCTGAACTACATCCAGTGTTCAATCATACATTCAATGTATTCTGAGAAATAATTTGTATTATTTATGGAATTCCATCATATTAAATATACTAATTTAGATAATCTGAATTTTGTTTTATTTGATTCAATGAATAAAAGTTGATGTCCTAGCTTAATGCCCTTAAATTTTGGTGAAATGTTTCAGTTTTAAATCCAATTTTTTTAGAGATGGTGCCTGTTTCTTACTAATATTTTGCCAAAGTCATTGCTTAAAAGGTCATTAAAAGTATAATGCAGACGGTACTCTAAGCTATGATTAATTTCATGTTGTTATGTAACATGGAAAAATCTCGAATTTGGGAGAACAGATGAATTTAGGGGGAGAGCACCAAATCTAGAATAGTTAATTTTAAGGTCGCCAATTATTCTTAAAGCAGACATCGTATTTTGTTATATCTTACATATCCCCCCTTTCAAAAGCAGGGTGGTAGAAAAATCATTATTGTATTATCAAAGCAAAAGAGAGTTTATCATAGCAAGAAAGACGTAAGAAAGCATCAAAAACATAGCCTGCAGGTCTTTGTATGCCCTGTCATTATTCATGACCTTTGTCATATACAGATTATGAAATGCTTAAATATATAATTGACAACTATTACAATAACAATATAATTTCTAAATAAAACTAAATAATAAATTAACATAAATATATATTTTTTAAAGTCCTCAAGTTCTTTTAATGTCCACATTTCACAAATAAGTACGCAATACAGATTAGATGAAGGATTTTTTTCTTTTAGTTATAAAAATTATTGCTCTTATTTTTAGAACGAAGACCGGAGTTAAAGGGCTATTATTAATTTATTATTTGAAAAACAGATATTTTATATTTTACACATACGTTATATAGTTGAAAATATTACTTCTGTTTTTCATTTTTAAGCGGATTGTCATTTGCTGATTTCAAGCTTTCAGGTCTTTTAATAAAAACATAAATATTTATACCTCGTACCGTAATTTTTTGTCATCGTAATAGTTTCAAGAAGCATTCCCGCTAAGTTTCTTAATTTTTCTTTCAAGTCATTAATCAGAAATAGGTTTTTATTTGATCTACTTATTATTTCCTACATTATATTGAGGAAGGGCTTAAAATTTTCTGCACCTTTTCCCAATGAATAGGCTTCCGCTCATCAGCTGCAAACATACAGTGGTTTATCGATTATGTGATGACATTCATTTTTAGTGTTTGAAAAAACAATTAAAGCTTTAAATCTTCTTAAGTTCTAGAAGACGTTTTTATCCTTGTCTTCAATTCCTCACCCTATTCGTGTGTTGATTGATTACATTCTGACAATGCTTCGTCTAACCCTACTTTAGAATGCAATCAATCAATGTACAAGGAGTTTTAAAAATATGGCTTTTCAGAAGTTAGAAAAATAATTATTTACGTTAATTGTCTGTTATTTAAATCGAAAGAATTAATTTTGATCTGTCGAAACTACATTTGGTAATTTTAATCGCAATTGTACAATAATTTAACCTTTCATGATTTTTTCTTGACTTCATTTATGAGGTTATGGATTGCTAAATACCCAGTTATTACTTTAGACAAAATTCTGCTTCGCATTTTGTTCGACAAGAATAGTTTAAAATGTAGATTAATTTCATAAAATTGCTGGTAAATTAAGTCAATAACTTTAGAGTCATTAGGTTATTTTGAAGTAGAAGTCAATAATGTGCAATGCCCTCGCCGGGACTCGAACCTGGACATCTGGAATATGCGCCGAGGCTGCTACTATTACACCACGAAGGCATGCTAAAAGGATGGAAAAAATACTTTATAAATTTAAAGGAACTATCATCGAATTTAACCGAAGGCTATTTAGTGAGTAATGCCATCACAAACACAATTTGTAAATTTAAGATCTAAGCATTTTTTAATTGTTAGTAATAATAAATTTTAAAACATTTAATAAATAAATTAACGTTTAATTAAAGCTAATAATTTTAAAACATTTAATAACCGTTTTGTCATATTTATGCAAATTTTCTGGTTAATATTTACGCTTATAGTTACTTGTATAGTACTTGCTCCCTACTCAATGTTTGCGTTTCTGCTCACAGTGTAATTGGAAGCACGTCCGATTAGCAAACGGGGGGGGGTCTGGAATCCGTATCCTGGTGAGAGCACAGCACATTTTTCACGTCAATAATTTTAAAACATTTAATAACCGTTTTGTCATATTTATGCAAATTTTCTGGTTAATATTTACGCTTATAGTTACTTGTATAGTACTTGCTCCCTACTCAATGTTTGCGTTTCTGCTCACAGTGTAATTGGAAGCACGTCCGATTAGCAAACGGGGGGGGGTCTGGAATCCGTATCCTGGTGAGAGCACAGCACATTTTTCACGTCTCATGCTCGAAAATAAAATCCCTAATGGTTTCTACAATGACATTGGAACTAAAATATGGTTGATGATATTTCTTCACTGCCAGGATTCATATATTGGATTCCCCCCTCCCCAGTCGCCGTTTAAGTGGACAGGAATGTTAAGCATTTTCTTCCTCCCTACCGCATGTCTTCATGGTGTAACTGAAATGGCGTCCGATGAGCAATCAGGAGGTCTCGGAGTTCCAATCGTCGCGAGGGTATTGCATGTTTCTTACGTTTCCTGCTCTGGTAAACCTATTGACAACAAGCGACCACTTTTCTGAATTGGAAATGAAGTAGAGGTGAAGTACTATTGTCCCTTGTATTTAGTTACTTGGCCTGATATGTCACAAGAGTACAGAAAATAGAACATTAATGTAGAGTGAATGCGTTGCCTTAGATATTTAACCTAAGAACTTTTAATTTATGTCAGAAATACAACTTTTAAGTTTATATGAGTAATTCAATACAAATTATTTTTCAAGTATATATATATATATATATATATATATATATAATTTGCCGCATAGACAGAATGTTAGAAAATTTGGCAACGGAAACCTTTTTCTAACCCTTTGTGCAGAAGGATTAACTGATTTGAAACATGGTGTGGCATAATGTGTAACATTTAAGGAAAAAGAGGCTATATTTTTATTTCTTTAAATATTTATCCAAGGCATCTCGTCCCAGGCACAGAATTTTGCAAAATAAATACAGAAATTTTTTTAATTTTAGCATTGTCCAGAAGAGTTCTGAAGAAAGTAAATTTAGCCTGTGTATGCTCTTCATAGAAAAAAAAATTTCTTCTATTTTTTTTAATTTAAACTGTTGGTATTAAGTAAATTAGTTCATAATAAACTTTTTACCAATAGGCTATTTTGATCTAAGGAAACCATAGTGTTGCGTGCGTACGGTTTCGTAATAAATTGAATGCCCAAGTCCGATGAAAAGTGAATAAAATTTATTCTTATCCCAAGAAATAAAACAAAATGCTGAATTTTCCTCCGAGATATTCGTACAATATCGCAATATCTCACAGTAGTTATATTTTAAACTACTAAAACATTTAATAGAACTCAATTCAGAAACACCGAGAAAGCTAATCCGATCTCCCCGCGAATTCTCTACAATCAATAACGGCACTAGGTAAACAACTGAACTGAGATGTTTTTCTTCGGCTTTATAAGCTTTTTAATCCTGCACGAGAACATTCTGGTATTTTCTCGATATTTCTGGATATCAAAAGTGTACAATTACGAGATATCTATTTATTAAAATGTTAAATGGGCATGGTCCTGTATTTTACTTTTCCGGAGTAGCTTTCTTTTCAAATAAGTCTCGTGCTGCATCGCACGGGAATATAAAACAATTTTAATTACAAATTCTACTAAAAATAGCAAATTAAATACAAAAACCATAACAATATTAAAAGTCAGATTCTCTTCTTCCAATAGTTCGGAAACTGTTTTGATAAAATTCATTATTTTATGTTGAGAAATGTTATATCTTGAATTACACGTCTAGGATCAATATTTCGAGTTCAGTTAATCCTATCTAATTCTACTAAAAGTAAATGAGTAACATATAGTCTCGACTTTTTAATTGTATCTAAAGAAATTAAATTTTGATACTACTATTGATACTACTATTCATGTTCCTCTTTACGTTTGTTATGGTACTACATATCAGCCAAAATTTCAAAATATTCCCACATGACTTTGGCACATGAATGTAATTTTATTATGAAATTCGGTCATTTAGAGAAATGTCAATTTTGTTATGGGAATAGTATGGTTGTTTAGACAGTAGCATTGCAGTGAGCAACTGTTCAAGCGTATTATAGAAACTCGGTATCTTCATTTTATGGAGATAGAACCATTCTTCTTCCTCTAGAGAACTATTTCTCCTTATGGGACACCATGTGAAGGTCATCCAGAAGAGAACAGCTAACGTTTGAATGAGAAAATGATTCCCACAGTGCTTCGTATCCTCCTGTCCCATCTTCCTTTCGTCCCCATTTTCCCTGGAGACAGGTGCGGTGGAGGCGAAATGGACCCTCTGTTTCCAATAATGGAACCCTTGGCACAAAGCTGCTTTAGAGTGGCAGGAGATCCTGCATCCATTCAATCTATAGTAGCCACGTCCCGGGACAAAATCGCGCAATACCTCAGCGGTTGTTTTCCGTGCACTCCAGCTGGCAGATGATATTTATTTCCGTTTCATTGACCAGAACGCCATTCTATAAAATTTATTTCTTCTAAAATAAAGTGTACGAATGTGCATGAAATTGAGTATGAGACATTTTTGATCACAACCGTAAAAGAGACTGATAAGGTTTTTAAAGTAAACTGAATTTTGCTGTTCTTTTATTCCTACTAAGCATTAGATTTTTCCTAAACTATCATATCTGAAATTCCATTTTTTGTAAGAGAAACAAAGAGATACAGAGAATCCATCCTTTAACGGCTTATTTTACGCTAAATATATTACTTTTTCTTGTTGGTCCTTGGCATATCAACCATTACTAAATGTTATATGCAATGTTACTTGCACTTCCAGTCATGTATTTTATGATACTGTTATGAAATCTCATTCACAGTTTTATGAACTCTTTACAGTTTCATAAGACTGTCTTTTCGATAATTTTATCAGGAAAATATAAAGGATTTTTCAAAGTTAGCTACTATATTAAAACATTTATAGCATTACAATTAAATTTTTATAATGTTATAACAGGGGCAGAGTTTTTTTTTAAAACAGGTAAACCTTTTCATTCGCTATTTGCTAAGACAACTTCCTTATTTGAGGACATAAAAAGATCAGAATAATAATTTTTTCAACTCATAAGAGTTTTAAACAATTAATTGGTTTATTTGTAACGAGCTCATTCAGCTTTCTCTTCCCAAGACATATTCCCTGATAAATTAATTAATGGATGTTTATAAGTATTGCAGATGTTATTCACTGATCTAGATTATAGATAACCTCATGAATAGCCATAAGTAGCATACAAGGACATAACTTTCTTTCGGTTACAGGCCTTGAGAACAATTACTGCAACATTACCGTTTTACCTCAGAAAATAAAATCTGAGGGTTTTGTATATCTTACCTCTCGAAAGGATTTTCGGATTGATGGATGTGAAACGCCCACATTTTGCAAAGACAGCACATCTTTTTTCTCTTTTCCATATATCATGCTGAGATTGGTTTCATCTTCCCTCAATTTATTCAATTTTCGTAATAACGATTTTGAAATTATTTTAAAAAATTTATTTTTGTATATAAATCCATTTTTAGCAATATTATTATTTTTTTAGACTTTTAAAAGCAAAAAATAGGTATACTCCTCCTTAAACAAAAATACTAGTATAATTTTTATGCAAAATCTTTAAAAGTTTCTAATGTTGCCGTTCTGGCAAACTATAACTCTTCTATCTTCAACGGCTGTCATTTTAGGTTTAAATTCACAGATCTGTACAGGTATTACCGTCACAAACTCCCATGATTTATGTTATTTTAATCACTAAACACCAATATTTCGATTGCCGTTCAAATCCGGGCAAACGGGGTTGGGTGCATGGGAATTTTCAAGGGTTCAACCCAAATGTAATATGGATACTAGTCAGTTTCTCTTAAAAAGATCTCCATGAAGGCATCGCTTTCCATAGACAGATAGCCTTTGAGTTGTTCTACCTCACAAGGTACTTCCTCTCTTCTTTCCGCATGTCTTCGTGGTGTAATTGTAAGCATACTCGACTCAACATATTCTAGAGGACCACGTTTCGAGTCCCGGTGAAGGTACTGCACATTTTCCCCTCTCCTGGTTAAAAAAAAAAAAAACCTAATGACTCTACAATCTTAATCAATTAAACTAACTTTATTTCAACTTTGAATCCAAAATTGTGGCAGATTTAGCCAGGTTTCTCTAATTCTTATACCTGCAAAGAATAGCTGTATTTACAAATCAAGAGTTTTCGACCTTTTTTAAGTTTAGTAGACAAGCATTTATTCGCTGATTTTTTAAGCAGTTTCCTTTATCAGTTAAAACTTTAACAAAAAAATTCATTCTTTATAAATAAAATGAAATGTATGATAACAACAGAAAATTTATCCTTATGACTGAAGCGATGATGACAGAATAATTGCCTTCGTTTTATTAAAAGCAGTTGTAGAGAAGGATTTTTTGGAAGCAGGCAAGATGAAAAATATGCAACGCCTTCGCCGGGAATCGAACCGCTGACCTCTCAATTACACACTGAGCTTGCAGACCACTACATCACGAAGGCTCGCTAAGAAGGCGGGAGAAATACCTTATATACTCCCCCTTTTAAAGGGGTGACTGAGGGTTTTAGGGGACCCAATCGCCAAATCCTATTATTCTATTATTTTCTCATATATGGGCAATTTACGTTCATAAATTGTCCGTAGCCAACAATCCGCATCATTCTTTTTTGACACATGATATGTCTAAAATATACTTTTAAAAACTGTTAAACATATACATAACATCAAATATTCATTAGATGAACCTGGAATTGCTGCTGTAAAACCAGGATACTTGGGTACCTTTCTATGTCAAACATAAGACTTTTAGTAAAATGGGCTTCTGGTCAAACCCCAAACCCAAAAAGCACATTTCAAAGTCCTAAGGATATTTCGAAAAGATACTTTACAGAGCATCTTATAAAATAAGGCATAAAATCAGCCTCAGATAGGCATAACTCTTAAGTAAAAACACTATCGATTTCGATGGGATCTGACATAGTTTCAGGGGACATTTTTATCCTGAACGGAGCAAATCTAGCATGTTGTAAAAATATTTTTTCTCTTGAAAAAACGGGATCTGTACCAGAATCGCCCCTCGAAGCCGATAAAATTTTATTTCAAAATTATGCCCAACTAAATTTGCTTTTTGCTTAATTTTGCATTTAATATTGAAATGTTTGTCTTTAGTTGTAAGGTTCCTTTATGATAATAAACCAGTTATGTTATGTTTTGAATCTTTACTGCCAATTCTCCCTTTCGTTTTCCTGCCAGAATACAAATTTAATTCGCGTGTATTTAAGTTGAGGTTTTTAGTTGATAAGACAGAGCGTGTTCTGCCTCTCGATGCCACGTTACTAGTTTGCTAAAGCAAATAAGATTTGCAGTATTCGGCCATGCATTATAACTGCCGATCGTTGAATCTGCCCGCCGGTTATGTTTTGAGCCAGATTCGCGTTAAATTGTTTGTATAGCCTTCAGCTACTAGCTTATCTGAATTTAAATTTTATATTTGACTTTATTGTACTTTATGTTATCTCGCCACAAGTAGTTAGCTGAGTGGTAAGCACCAAATGTGCCTTCCATTCATATTGAATTTTAAATAAAGTTCTTTTAAACCCTTCTCAAATTTCATTTGTTATTTTAGACTTAACAATAGTTCGCTACCATTGTATGTACAGTTTAGTTACAGTTTATGATTGCAAAGAAGCTAGCTAAGCTTTATACAGTTATTAAATATCTCATGAACGCTTGATCACTGACACATGGTTGCAGTTTAATAAATGAACCAAACAAGGCAACTATTCCGAATGAGACAAATTTAGATACGTAATATTATAGAGTCTCTGTCTTTTTGGAAGCATAAACTGTAGACCCTACGTAGAAGACGAAGTAGCGAACTCTTGCTACGTTTTTGAAGAATATATACTGCAGAAGAAGGTTTTAAATAACCTTTTTATTTGAACTAAATTTTATAAGATGCATGCACTCGGTGCTCACAGTGGAAACCACTTGTGGCTAAACTAAATTGAACAGAAAATAAAGTTGTAACAAATCACAATAAATTAAAATGGCTAACGACTGTCTCCATAGCTTATTTAAACTGCTAAATCGGCTGCACACTGCAAAGCCGAACGTAAAATATCAATATAATCAGAAAGGTGTGTAATACCAACTAGAGAGCTAATTTCAAACGCGCAGCATAAACTCGGAACTAACTCCGCTACCACTCCTCACGAACTCTTGAAATGCAGCTTAAATACCGCTTGTGAATACACTTAGAATTTGTATACTAGGTCATTAAAATCTACATCCCGACAGGAAACTGAAGTCAGGAGGAAAAGGAAAGTCAAATTAAAATTAATTGATTAGAATAAAATAAGGTCTTTGAAATATAAAGAAAGTACTTAAACTTTTACTTGGTAGAAGAGTGTGTTTAATATCCGAAGTGTTTAATATCCAGAGAAGAGTGATTTTAATATTAGAATTAGTCGAATAAAAATCTACCTTGACAAAAGCAAAATTACTTAAGAAATCATTACTTAAAATTTAGGGGTACTACATATAAATACAGAGACAATTAACGTTAGAGTCTCTCGTACTTTTCTGAATGTTAAATTTCTAAACGCTACAGTTTACACCAGAAAAACATGATCACAGAAGTATGAGCTTTTCTATTTCTTCTTTTTGGAAAATTTCAAAACATTTATTTATCGCCATTCAGTTTTTATACAGCCCTTGAAACTGATGTTTACTCCTTTCTTTATTTCAGATGAAAATGAATTGCGCTTATAACTTTGATAAATACTTTTCCGGGCCAATTTAGGGAATTACAGAAAAACTTTTAATCATGCGAGTTAAAATCTGACTTAATAAATGAAACTTTCTTTCTAACAGGCAAGAGTAAAAATTTAAATTTTGAAAGTTTCTTCCAAGTGAAGGCTTGAAAGCGTACTTTACTTGATTCATATATCTTAATTTGGAATGCGCTAATAAATAGCGAAAAAAATATATTTAGATATGTTATAAGGTATTTCTCCCGCCTTCTTAACGAACCTTGGTGGTGTATTGGCGTGCACGCTCGGTGCGTAATTGAGAGGTCCGCGGTTGGATTCCCGGCGAAGGCGTTGCTAATTTTTCATCGTGCTTGCTCCCAAAAAAATACCTGATGTCTCTACAATGTAATATTCTTAATCACTTTGTAATTTGTTTAATTGTTTTATTTGTCAAAGAAATGCAATATTACATTTGATCGACAGCTGATGTTTCCATTATGCTGTATTATATAAATATAAATCATATTTATACCATATAAATCGGCAAGTGTGAGTAGTGCATTAACACTGAGGAAGGACAGACGGGAAGTTTCATAGCAAATAAATTTCCTAAAGAAATCCACACCAAACGTTAATTCTTAATCTGCAATCTGTAGTTTGCAAACTAAAGCAAAACAATGAAATGGCAGTACACTAGTGAGATGTAAGAGTCCATATCGTATAGAAATACAATATTGCCACTCTGAGCTTTTAGAAACAGCACTTAATTACTTCCATCACCAATTACACATTCCAAAGTGAAACCTTTTCCGGTTAAAGATCTCGTTGAATCAGTCTAATTCCAAACTCAAGCAAGCAGCATTACGGAGTCTTTCACTAAGTAAGTTGGATTACTAAGTAAATTCTTAGCCTCGCTAGTTTTCTAAGATGCATCACTAGAAACTTAGCCTCGTTCTTTGGTTAAACTTGGCAATCTTTTTTACACCCAAGGGAAACGCCACTTTTCCGACCATTTTACACAGTTATTTACTACTTATGCTGAATCAAAGGAGAATCAAGTTTACAGGAAAAAGAAACTTAATATTTTAAGAACTGCTACAAAAGGTTGAAAAGATTGGTTTAAATTTTTAGTCATTAAGAACACAATTATTTCAAGTAATGTGAATAATATTTATGCAGTTAACTTCACATATAATTCTCAAAATTGTTGAATCAAATATCATAAATATTTTTATATGTAATGTGACCAGTTGATAAGGCTAAACTATATTTATATTATTCTCTAAAATTGTGCATATTTTTTATTTAAATATATCATGGAAATTTTGTTGCGGTGGAGTGTCATCAAACCTTCTGACATTTCTGCAGATATTTTGATGCCTGATATTGCTCAATTGCCATTTATTTAAAAGTAAGAAGGTAGCATTACATGAATTGCATCTCGAGGCGACGCGTTGGGAGCTTATCTTCTTGCGTCGTATCGTTAGTGAGAAAAATCAATGCTGTAAACGATCCCTTGCCCTTTTTTGACGACGAAGGAAAAGTATCCGGTTTCGCAGAACAGAGCAGAAAAACCTTCGTGAGAAAGAAAAACATATGTGGTTATCCTCCTAAGTAAATATCACGTACGAATTGCGATTGAGGAAGGAAATACTAATAATTTTGTAGTTGTCAATTTGGTTCAGCATTTTATTCATTATTTTAAGAATACTGTGAAATTGTTTTCATTCCTCTTTAATCAAGTATGATATAACGTTTAAAAATTAAATTTTCTCGTTATGTTAGAATTCTTTTGGCAATGAAACATAAGAAACCGGTCTTTCAATTTACATGTTGACTAAATAATCTCAGAAATTTTTATTTAGGAAATAAACCAAACAAAAAGTCATTCAAGTAATATAAAAGCCTTAAAAATAAAATAACTCATGCATACATTGCATATCATAGACGTTAGGATGTCTGGTGCTGCCGTGGAGATTATCATGCCATAGTGCAATATAAATGATGCAGTGTTCGCTAACTGCTAGTTCAAAACCTAGGACGTCGGTTCGACTCCTATGTAAGGTTAGAGATTGAGAATAATAAATTTCAACTCAGTTTATCAAGCGGAAGCTATGGCTACTTTTTATTGATTGAAATGGATTAAGAAGATCCATTTCAATGAAATGGATTATTATTTATTAAATATGATATACGCTTTTCTTCTGACAGTCTGACAGTTCTTCAAGCTCTCTCACGATCTGATCAAGACAATCCTTTAATAGTAGATATTAGAGAAATATATAAAGATCTGAGAAAAGATCAAAATATTGTCTTTAATTGGGTAAAGGCACACTTTGGATATTTTGGAAATGAGAGGGCTGCCAAGGAGGCAATTACTGGTGTTAAAGCTCGTGATATTGATGTACAGGGGTCAACAAGGAAAGCTGCGACTATTATGAAAAATTATATCTATGACAAATGGAGGGAGGAGTGGGAAAGTTCTGTTCGAAATAAAAGTTATATGAAATTTGCTAAACTTAAAAAAGGTTTATGTTATTCAGACATTGACGTTAACTAAATCATTACAGATCATGGCCGTTTTCCTTTCTATTTTAAAAGGTTTAAATTACAAGAGTCTGACCTCTGTGATATCTGTAAAGAATGGAAACATGTAAATATTTTACTGATAATCAGGAATAAGTTTAAAAAATTGATGTTTTTAATATATATATGATATTTTAAATGATTTTAAAAGACTGAAAAAATTTCTCAGCAAAATGATGGAGAAGATTAATCATGATAAGCTTGCAGTAGGGATTTTAATTTTAATTTTGTTTTTTAGTTATGTTCTTTATGTTTGTTTGTTGGAGGTGTTGTTGTTTCTAACTTGCTCTGGCGCAGCCCGCAAAGAGGCCATAGGGCAACGTAAAGTCTGCCAGGAGGGTCGGGCTGCGCCCCTCATCTCATCTCATCCTATGTAAGGCTTGGTTACATGCATGTTGTCTTTCTGCATCCTTATAGTTACGCTTTGGTTTGATTTTGTTTATTTGGCTATGGGAGAGCAAAGTATCTCCCATCTAATCTATCTGTCTAAGTGGAGATACAGCCCACAGCGACCGAGCGAATAAGTCGCTGAACACTGGTAGGTCGGTTCGAGGTTCGAATCCCGCGAACGGGCCGGCTGCATAGGCCTTTTCGTGTTTTTCCTCATGTGTAACGCTTATACGAGCCAGTTTCCCTTAGAAAGTCCTCCGCGAAGACATCCCTCCTCTTAGGTAGATAGCCCTCGAGGCTTTGCCGTAACCATATAAACCAAACAAAAAGGGGATGCATTAGTGGAGGACATTCTAAGGGAAATTGGCTTGTATCCACACTTCACATGGGGAAAACCACGAAAGCCAATTTGGAATTGCAGAAAATCGCTTGGGATTAATTTCGCTTGGAATCGAGGTGCGCTCCGAACAATGTTCTCTGTGACTGGACGGCTAAATGACAGATGCATTATGCATTCGACCATAATTTCCAACGATTGCTTAACTAGTAAATGTTTGGCTATTAGTTTAATAAAAGAAATGTTTTACTTGCGGCACTACATTTAAATGCTGTAATTTCAAATTAAATGAAACAGCCTAAGACGATTTCCGTAACTGAAAGTCTTCAGTCTTCTCAAAAGTATTAAATTTTGGTATCCCGGTGTGATACTATAGTGCACAGATAGTAGAAGCAGAGGTTCGGAAGTCCCTCCAAAATTTCCGAACGATCAGCGCTGTTGTTGAAGAAACTGAATGAGTCTCATTGTTGCTACTTCAATAAGCGTAGTAAATTTTCAAACAAAATTATTGGAAAAAATGGAAGGCACAAAAACTATGACAGTTTTAAAATCGCAATAACAACCTTGTATTTAGCGTACATATATTAAAACACTCAATCTATTTCGAAGGTAGCTAAAGGTCCCTCTTTATCAGGAGAATGAACTTACTAGAAGAGGGAAAAAGAAGAAAAATAAAGCATGGGCAAAGGAATCTCAGAAACACGTGGTCGTCATCAGCACACACGTGGTCGTAACAGGATTTTGAATCAGATTTACACTGTCCGCCTACTTTTACTGAGCCAGGCTATCTGATCAAACATATAAAACATAGACTAAAAAGCAAACAAATCAGCGAAGTCAAAAAATAGGGATCGAGGGGCAGCTGCACCTTCACGCAAGTCTGAACCTCGAATATATGGTTATTGCGATTTTAATTGTCCCATTGGCGTGCTTCTCTTCTATTCTATGACAGTTTTGTTTATTTGATTGTGGAAAATCAGACGAGGTGTCTCTGACTAAGAGAAGGGAGGACTTCGGGTAGGATTTTCTAACAGAAACTAATTAATATCTTCTTTATACGTAGGGAAATCTACGAAAATGCTCATGCAGCCATCTCATTGTCCCGAACAAACTCATCGAAGTGCTCCGAATCAAACTCAATCACTGACAAGTGCGATACTGCCACTTGCATTGTTTTGCGGAACTGCTTGTAGAACTGGCGGTGGTAATCCACGAAAAGCCACCGTTGAATGGTGTAGGCTTTTGTACACAGGCCGTCCTGTCCCAAAGACATCTGATCCGAGTCGCCGTTGCTATGGAATATAGCGTTATGGTCGATAACGCTATATATTATCACACTATCGCTGCATATATGTATGCGAAAGATGAGGCTATAGATAGAACAAATTGGCTTGATTATTCTTCTTACCTGAAGCCTATTCGAAATCTCTGGTAAGATGTCTTCCGACACATTTACATTCAACTGGTAAATTGTTCAACACCCAGAAAAAGCTCTGACAGAGTAAGTAGTAATATTGCTGCAAAACCGTATCGAAATCCTCATTCGATTTAACAAACATGTGTCATAAACTGCACTTTGTACGAGGTGCTCATATTTTCTACTGAGGACCAATCCTTATTTCATCACTATTGCTAATTCATCCATTTCCAGCCAGTGCTCTGTAATCATTTTTTTTTATTAAAGATGAGTTTTACATTTTGTTTCTCTCATTCTTATTGCCTTTTTTTCCTCTTCAAATCATTATCTTTTGAGATAACTTTTGCATAATTTTGCTGTTTAGGCTACTTCAGTGCAAAGCAAGAAAAAATCTTGACAGTTTTTAAAGCTTTGCATGCCAGTGTATTCTTAAATTCCCAGGATCTAAATCTGATTTACACAGGCTTTTTAATTACTTTTTAATTACTGAACCGAAAACTGGTTCTTAACTTAAAATCTAAAGTTAAGGACCAGTTTTCAGTTCAGCTAATCTTTGCTTCTCCTTTCCAACTCAAGTCCGTACGGTAGTGATTTAACTAGTATTTGAGAAAACAATGCCGGCATCCGTAGATATCTAGTTGTATAACAGAACGGTAGCTACAATCGTCATTGTGTAAACTCCTGTGAACTTTCTCTACACACGATCGCCTATTTAGCTTATTTAACGGCCCAAGACCCGCCTCTATGCTTTAGATCAAGTGCTGGAGATTCCGCGCGTAATACGACATGAACAGCCGGTATTAGAGATAACAATAGGGCTTTGATGAAGATAGATTGAGTTCCAATGTCACTGCAATCAACAATAACTTTTATGCTTATTTTGTTAATTTATTTGTTTGCTAATTGTATCACACAATGTCACTTTCCTCATAATGTTCATACAAGACATTAATTTAATAGACATTAGTTAAAAAGAGATAATAATAAAAATTAAAATATCTCATTTTTGAGGAGGCAACAGAGAGTATGCTGTCTAAACGAAAGTAAAATACTTAAAAATGGCAATATTAGTACTTTCCGATTATCCTCACCCTTCAACATTAAATTACTTCTTGTAAAGATGTAATCTTTTCAAAGTTGGTATCACACACTTATACCTGACTGTCATTTAAACATTTTGTAATGAAACTAATTACAAATACTTATTTGTGTAGCTGTTTATATCCGATAAATCAAATAGTATATTTACTAAATGTACATAATACATAATTCATCAAAGATGAAGATATTAAGTTATGATATTGGTACTTGAAATTATACTTCTAAATAAACTTTTAAGTATTAGCATTGTGAAAACTTGTGCGAAGGCCATAGCTAAAAAGTTCCACAAGTCGTAAAAGTGGGAAAACAGCCATATAGTTTTTCTTCACAAAATTTCTTGTTTCTAACGTACTATTCCTTTTTATTCTTATTTATGAACAGAATGGTATCCATGAGCAGTGAAGATACCTAAGTAAACGTTTTTCGCTTGTTCATAAAGTTGCCAATGAGTTGGCAAATTTTTGTGAAGATAGGGATAATCAAAAAGGTACCAATAAATTTTAGTTTTGCGCAAAATGTCTTCAAAAATTCAAAAATATAATTATCGTCGAAAACAATGGATTATAAAAATTAGGCATTATCATCATCGTCATCATCATTATGATGATAATCATGCAACTCAACCGGGATAGTGGTTATCGACGCTGACTGCCATAGCGAAGGGCCACGGTTTGAATTTCGGGGAAGAGATTGATGTTTGTAAATGCAGAGTGTCTGTGCAGCATGGAGGCACCCTAAACATGTAGCGATCCAAAAGTCTTTTCGAGAGGTTGCGGGCAGGGGAAGAGAGGGTGAGAAACCATCGGACCCTCCGCCCCCGGGGCGCTCTCCTTCAAACTTGGGAGCGGAAGTGATCAAAGTACGTATCACCTGTATGGGACCTAAGGCTCTTGCCAACGACAGGCGCAATCTTGCCACGATGAATGTCTTGGGCTTGCTCTGATATCAGACAAGCGAGATTAGTCACAACAACAACAATAACATTATTATTACGATTATGATTATTATTATCCAGAGATTATTATTCCGATTATGATATTATTGAATGAACTTGATTTTGGGCAGCCCAAATGGCCCCTTCTTGCTTTTTTTCAAATAAAGAAATGTTTTACTGATTTTTTTAACCATTTTATACAAAGAATTTGTTAAAACGTAATGCTTGAAATGTCTTTTTGGTGGACTATTGAAAACTTTGAATTTTCAATAGCTGTCTAGATCACACAGGAAAACTGAAAACACATATCCTCACTGCACTGATTATGAATCTTAATAAAATTTAACATATTTGGAATATGTTTATTTCAAAATCCTTTTTACGAAGTTTGAAGACTAATGGAATATGTAGGGAAAAAAAGCGCACTGGTAGCTGCATTAAAATTGAAATTAATGCTGTGATTTTTCACATTTTGTACAGTTCTAATGGCGATACAATATATTACCTAAGTGAAAATTTTACCCGTAATTTACAATTGTAGTTAAACCCTCTTTTCTTTCGTGGCTTTTTTCATTAAGAAGTAAATACGAGACCCTTTGAAAGACCTCCTTTAAGGCTTCCTTCAAGCCTTCAAGTGCTTTAGCTTAACTGACGTTAGACATTTACCTGCTGTCTTAACCATTCTTTCTTAATATTCTCTCTCTTAACAACCGTGAAATCTTTTTTAAAATTAGAGTAAGGAGATAAAAATAATTTTAAATCGTATCTTCTTTTCACATTTATTATTGTTTCTTTGTTTATTTTAACGCGGATAACGTTGTACTTTCATATTTAATTGGGCTTTAAACATAAAGCATCTTTCACCTTTTTATCCCCCTACGTAATTTGCATTCTTCTTCTCCAGATCTCATTTTTATCATTTCTCATTATTTCACATATAAAAAATAGCTTAGCCGAAAGACTGGCGCAATCGAGAAGCCCTATGTATTTAGTCAAATGCTTTTTTTTTTTTTTTTAACAAAACTTATTCTCAAGAACGTACAGTCTCTCCGAATAATTCGAAAAAAATATTCTATAATTATGAGATATTTCTCCCGCCTTCTTAGCATGCTTTCGTAGTGTAGTGGTCAGCACACTCGGCGCGTATTCGAGAGGTCCGTGGTTCGAGTACCGGGGAGGGTATTGCTCATTTTTCATCTCTCCTGCTTTCAAAAATTGCCTAATGTCTCTATAGAGTAACTTCAAAAGTTCATCATAGTGGCTAAAACTCCAGCTATCAAGTTAATGAATCAAGACAGAAGAGAAACCCAGCAAAGTAAAACATAAAATTTGGCAAAGCAACAACCTTGGCTTTGCCGTAAATTTTAGTTAAGACTATATCGATTTCGATGGCAAACAGGTACAAGTCCCTGTTTGTAGAGACATTAAGTTATTTCGAAGCAACAGATATGAAAAATGAGTAATGCCCTTGCCAGGACTCGAACCTCGGACCTCTCGAATACGCGCGAAGCGTGGTGACCATCACGAAGGCATGCTAAGAAGGTGGGAGAAATGCTTTATATACTCCCCTGTTTAAAGGGCGACTGGGGATTAAGGGACCCAATCGCCAAATCCTGGTGGTGGAGAATCATCATACACCACCGTTTTTAGTTCGAGTGCCTTTGTAGCGACATTAGGTAATTTCGAAGCAGGAGACATGAAAAATGAGCAATAACCTTGCCGGGATTCGAACTCGCATCTATCGACTAAGCGCCGAGCTCGCTGACCATTACACCACGAAGGCATGCTAAGAAGACGGAAGAATTAACTTATATCTTCATCAGCAGCAAAGTTTCTTTTCATCAGATGCAAAGATGAAGAGGTACAGGTCCCTCTCATCAGGAGCAAACAAATCTGCGAATGTTTTATCGCAAGGTTGTTGCTTTGCCTAATTTTATGTTTAAGCGAATGAATGTTTCATGAGAACTGTCACAGGAATTAAAAGAACGGAAGCGAAATTCACTGTGGCTCAGAGGTTAAGATTTTTGCATGCTCGACAGGTTTGCATTACATTTAAAAACCAACCTAAGAAATGCTTTTGCGTATAACGTGCATTCGATTTATTATACCATGTAATGTATTTCTGTTCAGTGTCTACATCCATATATGTATATATAGATAGATAGATAGATAGATATAGATATATATAGATAGATATATAGATAAATAGATAGATAGATAGATATAGATATAGAAATATATAGAGATAGATAGATAGATATAGATATAGATATAGATAGATAGATAGATATAGATAGATAGATAGATAGATATAGATAGATAGATAGATAGATATAGATATATATATAGATAGATAGATAGATATGAAAAATACGTAAAGCAAAAAAATGTCAATAAATCCATTTATGTTTTCTTTGTTGTTGCTATTTCTAACTCCAAGACATTACTCACAGTGTCAGTCCTTGTGATGATGAGTAACTGCATTGCGACTGTCATTCACTCATCATAAAGCACCAGTAGTGGCAGTATGACTTTGCTGAATTCTTTCCTAATTTTATTTGAGTTCAGGGAATAAAATATAAAGATCTCATATTTTTCCTTTTCTACCATCAGCCTCTCGACAAGACTTTTATTCCAACGTATTTTAAGTGTCCTCGCACAAAAGTGAATTCAAAATACCGTGCTTCATCTGGATTTGAAGCCATTGCTTTCGACTTTCAAATTGATATAACAGATAACGCTTATAATGTGCATCAGTTTAAAGAAGGCGAATCTGAAAATACGCATACTTCATACCTATACGAGTTATATTGAATAATTATAATAAAAATAATTCTATCTAATAAATAGGGTTAAATTTTCCTACCTAGGCTGCATTGATAACTTTGTAATTATATTTCATATTCTGCTACCTCATTACGTGAGGATTACATGGTTAAGTGCAAATAATTAACAAAATCGTTTTATTCATTCTTTTTTTTTACCATCAACAATTATCCAGATCTTTTTCAAAAAATTCCATAATTAAGAAAACAGAAGTAGTCATGAGAAAGGATTATTTTTTTATCTCAAAATCTTTTTATAGTCGCAGTTGTATCATTTTGCCGACTCATTTATTTCATTTCACCATTATTCTGGAACTCATTTGTTACACGTCTTGGTCGCTGAGTACGTTAATTACTAAACTGATCAATAAACGTTATTAATTACTTAATTTTTCTTGCGCTCCTTTTTTCTCCATTTGTTATTATGCGAAATCAGGTCTTTTCGGATAATAATTAGAGCTCGCAAATGCGAATGGCGAACCAACTGCTTTTTGTCAGGCAACGGACATCAGAAAAGTGGATTTATGAAATTATTTCCAGTCCTTATTTATGCAGCGGATTTTCCCTCAAAAAAGTGCATTTTTTTCCCCTTATCATGCTGACTTATCTATTTGGTGAACTTATTACCGCCTTTCAAATGAAATTCAATTGATGGCAATTGGCCCATCTAAAATTAATTAAAACTAGTTGAAAAATGTATGACCTTATTCTGTTTTACCGGACAAGTAATTAGTAGTCATTTGCTTTATTTAACATAAAGTTTAGAAGTAGCGTTTCCGAATAATGTTATCTTAAGCTCTCATTTTCAAAAACTCCACGTTAAGAATTAATTATCTCCAATGGTTTAAATACGCTTATGGCAATCAAAAATAATTTGTCCTTTGATACACCTTTGAGTATAATCTTTCAGCTTCCTTTCGATGCGTATTTTCATTGTTTAGTTAATAAATTTTCATTAGAACTGTTGAATTTCAGCAAAGTATTTATTCCTCATAAGGACTGTTGAATTGTATCTCATAAACATTGCTGCATCGTTTCTCCTAAGATTCATTGTATTTCATAACAGTTACTGAAGTTCAGAAGATTATTTATAATGTTTTAAACACGGCTAATTAAAATAAATAAATAAATGGTGAAAGTCTAAAATAATGTAAAACCTAATTTAAGCAATCACATTCCGCATATTCTTGCAAGTTTTAAAAACACTAACTTATGAGTTTGTTAGTGTTATTACAAGAATGGTTTTATAATGCATACCATTTTTGAATGAAAGTAATAGGGAATCTAATTACATACTAAACTTGACATGGTTCCCTGTGAGACTGTGACGTAACGCTTCTTCTTAATAAAGTTCTTAATAAAGCAGCTGAACGCAGAAGAAGGTTTAAACAGCATTTTTGTTAAAATTTTTAACTTAAGCGCTTGCAAGATCAATCTTCGCTAATTGCTGTATTTAATGCAACGTAAAATGTATTAAATTAAACTTTAAGTATATTAAACCTGAAATTCGCAATGTAGTTCCATTCGGACTTTGTCTCAGTAAACTAAACGAGCAAGAAAAAACGGCTAGCAATAGGCTAAAGCCGAACTAAGTAATTCTTAGATTAACAGTGTTTTACTCAAAATTATCGCCAAATTAAAACTGGTACTTTGCCTACTTTAAATATATGTATATATGTAATATATTAACTCATGTGGGAAACCTTCTTTTGTAATCATACAAAAAATTGTACAAAAGAATCATATTAGTACAAATAGGACAAAAGAACCATATTAATGAAAATGTAGGGAGTTGACAACTTTGTGCATTGAGCATATTAACTAAAATTGCAGTAGAGTATATTAGTAGTCACGCTGCTTAGAAGCCAGCTAACAAAATATTGTTCAACTGTTCTCTGTTAGTAAAACTATTCCAGTTAGGAAAAATATTGTTCAATAATTTCATTGTGAACGAGTGGAACACGTTGCAAGCTTTAAAAATAGGATTACTTTAATTTAGTTTGTAAAGTATTTTAGTTTTTAAAGTATGAATGAAAAAGAAGAAATACATTCAAGAAAAATATATTTCTTCTTCTTCATTGATACTTTAAGAACTAAAATATATAGAAGGAATATATTCAAGAATGTCAAATATTTCATGGCAAACGCCCTATTTTGTTTGGTCTTTCAGAAGACATCCTATTTCAATGCTGCTAGGCCTGGAAGGCGTTTGTTTCGCTCCAAGCTTACGGCAACCTTAAAGGAATTTGAAGTTTGGCATACAACTTGCTTTGAATTTAATAACAAAAGTTTCTGTAATTTTAAATCGTATTCTTCTAAATTTCAGCTATTGTAACATATATCCACTAGAAGCCTTTCTGCTAACTACTCTATTTTCAAATAAAATTAATCATTTGAGATCATTAACTTTAGACGACTTATATTACTTACAATAATTTTTTTATGGAGAGCGGACGTGCTTGCTGCTCTGAAAGAAGATGACGCATTTTCTATCCAAACGTTATCTGCATTCAGTACGGCTTCAGTTCCTTAGAATAATAAGCTTTTAGCATTTCATGCTAACAAATACATACTTAACTACATTTTCATAAAAAGAGAAGTTTGCTACTTGTGTTAGGACCCCTATTTATATATGTTACCGTGAAAGACCGAAATTGGAGAATGCCGACTTTCACCGGAGAATATCAATATTCACCAAATACGTCGGTGAAAGACCGAATATTTCACTACATTCTTGTGTATTCGGACCCTCACCGGTGTATGTCGACAATCACATATATGCTCTGGTCGAAAAGAGAGGTCATAAAGTTCCATAATAGTTTAAGTTGTCGCAATAAATAAGATTTGAATCACATAATTTAGTAAGCTTTTTATGACTGTTATTTTATTTTTTCATTTATAACGTACTGTATAATTAAGTAAGTTTTTAACTTCTATTATTTTCCTTTCTCATTTTGAATGTATTGTGTGTTTTAGGTTCTCATGTTCGTAAGTTCTTATTTCAAGTCTCAAGTGCGTTTATTCGCGACTGAATGACGGAGAAGAAAATATAATATTGTTATATGTTCAACATTCACCATTAGTACATAGTGAATGTCCACATTGACCGGTGTAAGTCAGAAATAAGAGTATTTGGAAAATATTTCGGACATACACCAAGAGACTATGTGAATGTTGACATTCACCGGTGAAAGTCGACATTCTCCAGATTTCGGTGTTTCACCGTAACATATACATACACACTCGTGTGCAAAATTAAAAGAATTTACAAATTATGTCTATTTTTAAGAAGCGAATTGAACCAAAGGTACTAATTATGCATGTCATTAAATGAAGTGGGATGACGAGATTCCTCACTCAGTTGTCTCTCTTCTTTGGCCAAGGCGTCCGCAGCTCCATTGCCGTCTATTCCGAAGTGGGCTGATATCCATTCCATTATACAATGTTTATTTAGTTTATCGATGTGGACCAGAACATTATGTATTTTATGGGTCTGTCTTGAGACACCTTTCTGAATTGCCTGAAGGGCAGCCCTGAAGTCACTAAAGATTATTATTCCTTTATCCTTCTCGGAATTTTCCAGCTTGATATAGATTTTTGAACCTCCTGACGACAGGTAATAAACTAACTGCTTAAAATAATTTTTGCATGTTCTTTACCAACTTAAATTCAAGGCTTTTAAAGCAAAATTAGACAGCAGATATCACGAAGAAAAAGCTGCTTAAGTATTAAATAAACCGATGATATTCAGAGATTGAATTATCTGAAAAGGGAGGAGAAATCATCCTAAGAATAATTTCATTTTATTTTAAAATGCTGAAATTGTGAGTTTATGTGAATATAACAACTCTCACTGCAAGTTCTTCATCCGATGAAGAGCATCAAATTAATGTTTTTTCAAATACATAATTTTTGCGAGTATGCGGTTTTTTCCTCAACTCACCGGAAAGCCTTCTTTTCATCAAGAATTTTCAAAACGTGAGAGGAACAAATACTTTGCTTTACTTTACTTTCAATAATTTACTTTACTTGTCGATTATTTAGAGCTAAAATAATACAAAAGAATTCATCTCCTTAACAAGTCAATAGAATGAGGCTTCTTTTTAAAACATTCTTGTTTACTAAAATGTTATCAGATTAGAGTGTAAAAAGAGATACTTATAAACCTCCCTACTACATTTTATTAATAACACCTTAGGTGCTAATTGCAAACTGACATTAAATGTACATAAAGCCACTAAAACCTCGTTTTTATAAAATTTGCATATATGTGCTAATTAGTAACAATTCTCACTATTCGTAATTACAAAAACGTTATCTAGAAAAGGCGCGTTTTTCCTTTTTTTCTCACAATTTAACTCCGCAAAAATTTGGCCTTAAAAAAGTACTTTATTTTTAAGGGAGATTTAGGAAAACAATGTGAGAATATAAATTAGGTTCATTTCAGCTAAGTACTAATTTAGAGAGAAATCGAGTCTGATGTTCAACAGATTATAGCGAAATCAAGTCTAGATTGAAGGCATTTTGAACAACCCTGACCCAGTTGCGGATGATTAACTTTCTAGATGGATTTCTTAAAATGTCTTCCTGAAAGTCGTAACTGCGAAAATAGTATTTGGAGTGAATGAGCTCCAAGAGAGTAATTAAAATGTATGCTTTTTAAAAGAAAATGCTTTTAAAGATACTTTTAAACATTCTTAGTTTAACCGTATGAACTCGCTTGTAAGATTAAAGCATGTTGCCAGTTTGTGATCAATAAGTCAACGGAACTGATAGTAGATTCATTGTTTTAAGTTAATTTAAAGTTTCATGTGTTTGGAGGGTTTGATTTTGGCAAATCACATTAACGTTATGGGGTAGATCTATGCCATCAAAAATTGTTTGTGCATCAGAAGTTAAAAAACATCAATAACTTATTTTTTAGTTCTTAAGACAGTTGCAATACGTAACGCTATTAAAATAATTATTAGGCACGTGACCTGAGAAGCATTGCATTCCCAGAAGGGTAAAATGTTTCGTTTTTATTCAAACACCAGCTCTCATTCAGTGTTATTTTTCAAATCAAAACAGTTCATTGCTTAGCTAATTTACCTTATAGCTATCAATGTTCTTTTTACTAATCAATGTATTTTATTTATTTTATAGTGTCTCTAAATAGGGTAATTTAAAATACATTTAATTGAAGTGTGTAATTAATAAACCATGCTTCTAACGCCATACCTACTTCGTGCCTTGGTACAGGATAATCATTTACTTGCAATACGATTTTCATATGACTTGATTAAAGAATCTGAATAAGATCCAGGAAAACGTTAAATAAGAATCCATTTTTTGAATATGGAGTATTTTAACCAAGCCACTAAAATAACGTATTAATTTTACGCTGAAGATATGAGTTATTTCAATAAAAGAAGTACTTGCTTGCTTGTGAAATTTTTACTTCCTGCAGTAAGAAAATATACCATGGACATCACCTGGTATGTAATGGGGAAAATTTTAATGTGTTAGTTATTTAATGTTTGTAGTTCGTAGCAAATCAGAATAATAGTCGATTTCGTATCACACATGTATTGATTGGGCAAGAGTTATGGTAAGTACTTCAACATTAGTTTACCACCTAAATTCTGATAATATGATGATGAAGACAGCCTACCACCTATACATGATATTTTTGACGATACCCTGAAGACTAAAAGTTAAGGTACCATGTCCTGAAATATGGAATGTTAATAGCATGATTTAATGCAGGTGTGTCAAACTTGACACATTTTTCTGCGGCCCTTGGTTCACTCTGAGAAAATAACAAAAGATAAATAATTATAGTATATTAATAAAAAATTAGAATACTCCACAGTATCAAAATGTACATACGGATTTCGGAGGCTAAGAAAGGACTCTTACAACTGATATTGTTCTCTCAGCTAACGTTATAACATATAAACAACTAACTCTGAGAAAATGCCAGTCCATTTACAGATGGAATTAATAAAAATTCAGCGTAGTTGGTATCGCTGAATTTTACAAATGTTTGCTTGCCTGAGCCATTCTCAGAAAGCCACGAATTTCCATTGTACGCGGTTTCCATGTTCAGTACTACGCATCAGAGCGAACTACTAACAGTTGTCCCCAGCGAGATCGAAATTAACAGACATTCATCTGACCTTGACTCTGAAAATCGCTAGTTCAAATAGCGTGTAGTAAACGTAGACATAAGAAAGCTAGTTGCAAGCAAAAGGTACCAGGTGTCGGGAAAGAAACAACATAGAGATACATTACCGACTATCAGAATTTACCTGTGTTCAATCTACTTTTTAAGTAGCTACGATAGTAAGTAAGGTATTTTATGTACAATGTTTTGTATTTACTCAATTTTTAAACATTATACTTTTTTGAAATTAAGTATAAAAATGTCGGCGCTCTTTTTTGCCTGCCGTAGTACTTTGATGTCGATTTGGACCAAATGAGGTACTGAGTTTGACATGCCTGACTTAAAATCATCTTACACACTTCGACCACCATTGCATCACCAACCATTGCACTTCGACACCATTACATCCCCACCATTGCACTTCGACCACCATTGCATTACACAGCATTGATTATGTTAAAATTATTTAATGACAAGTACTGTATGCATTATTATGTGTAAATTTGTTCAACTGTATCATACTTAAATTCGCATGACTGTTATGCATGAAATTAGCAGGTTACTTCTATGAAAATATTATATGTACTTTAATGGTACACATGATTGCATTTCACAGCATTGATTATGTCAAAATTATTCTTATTTAATGACAAGTACTGTATGCATTTTATGTGTAAATTTGCTCAATTGTATCATACTTAAATTCGCATGACTGTTATGCATGAATTTAGCAGGTTACTTCTATGTAAATATTATATGTACAGTAATGGTATTCACAATTGCAACCCACAGCACTGATATATCCATAGTATTCTTATTTAATGACAAGCACTGCATGCATTTATGTGTAAATTTGTTCAACCGCACCACACTTAATTTAGGTGTGGCTCCAAATGGTCAACTCTAGATAAGGGTGGACGTGGTGCTATTACCGGTTAACCTTAACGGTGGAGGGATGGTGCCCACGTTCTCCGTTACTACTACTACTACACACTTCGACCGATTCAGCAGTAAAGAATAGTTACGTTCAGATAATATATTAAACTAAACACTGAAACATTGCCTTCCTTTTTTCTTTTCCATAACAAATGACGTTACGATAGATTTTTGTGTTGCATGAAAGACAGATTGCTAAAAGAATAAGATCTATTCTAATTTAAACACATAGGTAATTTATATTCATCAGGAAAAAAGTCGAATGAAAGTAACAATTTAAGTGAAATGTATACTGTTTTTAAACAATTGGCATTGTTTTACTGAAGAATAACTGTAGAGTCATTAGGTTTTCCAGAGCAGGATACATGAAAAACCTGCAGGGTCCTCGCCGGGATTCGAACTACTGATATCCGACTGCCAGCCTGACGGACGTTCAATTACACCCCAAAGCACGCGATGTAGAAGGATAAATTACTTTAAACTCTTCCCCATTTAAAAGGTGACTGGGTGACTGCACTTAGTCGCCAAATACAAGTGGTACATTTTAGTTCGGGAGCCACTTTTAGAGTGAACTGTTATTTCTTAGAGCCGGGAAACATGAAAAAACTGCGATGCCTCTCCTGGAATCGAACTTCGGACCTCTCGTTTGCCAGCAGGATGTCCTTCCAGTTACACTACGAAGGCAGATGATAAGGAGGTAAAATATTCCTTACACAACTAACTCTTTGCATTGTCGTAAGTAAATTAAAGACTTTATAACACTTGGATTAATAGCAGCTCCCTATTTTGTCAGGTATTTCTTCGCAAAGGGGAGTAAAACTTGTAAGATATTTTCTCCCTCTTCACCTCGTGCCTTCGTACTGTAACTTTAGAGTTGCCCGGCTAGCAATCGCGAGATCTAGTGTTCGAATGCTGACTAGGGCACTGCAGATTTCTTCGAGTTCCTTGCTTCAAAAAATTTTTAAAGGTTCTGTAAGTGGCCCTCGAATTAAAAGGTGGTAGATGGTGGTATTCATCACCATCAGGATTTAGCAATTAGTATCCTGATACCCAGTTACCCTTTAAAAGTGGAAATATATAGGGTATTTTGTCCGTCCTTACCGCGTACCTTCGTGGCATGACTGGATAGTACGTCCACCTAGCAATCGGGATATCCGATGTTCGAATCCCAGCGAAGGCATTGCACATTTTTCACGTCTCTTACATCGATAAACCTAATTATTCTACAAACTGAGTCGTGCGAGAGATTTTTAACCACTGAAACTCTTTCTTAAGTCAATAAATGGTTTGAAACAAACCAAATATTCGACTGAGGCTAATTTAGAAGAACTGGCTATTTAAAAAATAAGTCTCTTCTTAAACAGCTAATCAAAGCGACTTCTAGAAAATGTTTACTAACCTTGCATGGCTATTACATAAAATAACCTGTCATTTTACTCAGTGGTTATGATTAAGGGAAAAAGTTAAGTTTCAGCCATTATTTTCACTATTAAAAACCTGTCTTCTGAAACTTTCATGAATATGCAACACGAACATTTTCTGTCGTCATACAAATAGAATTAGATAAGCCTTATTTAATCCTAATTGATTGAAGTAAAACTTCAATTTTCAAGCAAAATGCCTTTTGTTGTTTTGACCATATTACATGGAACAATGGTTGCCAGAGCCTACTCCAAAGAGAGGTTGGATTTCTACTTTCCACCCCCAATTCTGAGGGAAAGAACAACCCAGGGGGATCCGGGATCTCCCAACCCTCTCCCCTTCCAACAATCCACACGAGAGGACTTTCGGCTCACCGCATATTTAGAGTGCTGCCATGCCGCACCGACATTATACATTTACAAACATCCATGTCTTCTTCGGGATTCGAACCCGAGCTCTTCGGTGCTTTCCTAACCACTATACCTTTTGGGAGACAAACGCCTTTTAAGGAACTTAACTGACAACGATTCCTATAATTTGCTGGTACTGTACATCATCAATAATGCGCATTATATTTTTATTAATAGATGAGTATACTTGGTGAAAAAGAAAACTAACTAAAATTAAATTTCAAGCGAAAGATATTCTTTTACAAAATTCCTATACGTAGCCATAAATTTTCCATAAATTACTTTTAAAAACTTGCTTATGAACTCTGCCTTTGACCTGCCTTCAAAGGTTAAAAATTCTGATTTCTTCCATTTATACACCGTATTTAACTTCGTTTCCCTGTAATTATTATATTATCCTAAAACCTTCGAGCTTCTACGACCACTAGTTGTGGAGTTCTGATTCATTTTTAGTTAAGTACCAATTTTTATTAATAGTTAGTTAGTTAATAAAGTTTTAGAGTTCAAATATACAAAACATATGTATTTTAAAGAATAAAAAATAGTTAGTTCAAAGTCTCTAATTTTTAAGAGCTTAATCAATGTTCTAAGAGCTAATTATTGTTCACATGTTAAGTTTAGTTATATGCATCGGTGAAATAAACTGTTATAGAAAAATATGGGTATTTTACATTAGTTACAAAACTTAGTCAATAACTTGATTCGAGATCAGTAATACTGTCCACATATCTTCAGACGTAAAAAATAAAAAACTCTGAGCGAAAATCTTCAAATATTCACTGTACCCTAGTCCAAAACTCAGCGCAAGATTTTTCAGTGTACCATATATATATATATATATATTAATCAGTGTAACATAAGAGTACAAGTGAGTAATGTTTTAATTCTTGATTTATTCAATAAAACTTACCTCACTGTATATTTTGAACATCTTGTTCTCATATAAATTATTCTTCTAGTATGAGCGATACTACGGGAAACAAATTTTAATTTATCAGTTATTAACCTAAAATATTCAACCATCTTTCAGCAACTTTTCATGCATAGCTGACACTGTCAAACAAGAGAAGTTGTAGCCAATTTCAACGAGGATAGCCAAACTCAGTTCTCAGTTTTACATATTGTTCGGAGTCCCCTGTTTGAGAAGCTGAGTGGGGTGAAGGCAATGAGGAGGCATGGGCAATCACCTCGCCAAGCATAATAACCGGCTGTCCAAATGACAAATACCCTTTTCTGGTAAACACCACTACCACTTGAAGACGAGTCAGTAACAGGATTTCGAGGCTCATCTTTGTAAATCAAAGCCCAACTCTCTATCTCAGCACATTCGCTCGGTTTAATAAAGGGATCTATGATTATGAGAGTCGGAAATCACAGCTCGAGGGATAGTTATGAGTAACAGTCCCATAATGTTTATTCTAAATGGAGCCTGCCTGCATAAACGGTTGTTGCTTATGAGGAGGTCAATAATAACTCGGTGTTATATATTACGAGAGCTAACTTCCCGAAATGTCATTTTAGAATGCGAAATTAAACCCAGATCAGCAAACTGAGTTTAAAAAGTGTTTGCATTGAGAAAACTAAATGCTCAAGTAATCAGCCTTACTAATTAAGGATTGTGTTTAAATACCTGAGTTATTTAAGTATATGTGTCGACATTGATAGATAGAAATGATTGAAATATTAGCAAAAATATTTCAGAATTATGTTTCAAGGTAAATTAAAACCAATGAGATTAAATAATGCTGAAGTTAATAAAAATGTTACAAGTTAATGTGGAACTGATACTTTTCTTCGTATGTTATATAAAAAAAAAGTTGTTGTTGTTATGTCTAATCTCGCATATCTGATATCAGAACAAGCCCACGAAATTCATTGTGGAAAGGAGGCAAGATTGCGCCTGTCGTTGGCAAGGATCTCGAGCACAGTTAAACATGGTGACAGTATGGCTTTGCTTAGTTCCGCCCTTAATTTTGAAGGAGACCACCACGGGATACAGGTCCTAGGGTCCCCAGCCTCTCTTTCCCTATTATCAACATCTCAAGAAGACTTTCGACTTGCCGCATATTTAGAGTAGCTCCATGCCGCACAGATACTATACATTTACAAACATCCACGTCTTCTCCAGTATTGGAACCCGGATCCTTCGGTACGGCCGTCAGAGTCACTAACCAGTATCCTGGTTGGACGGCTTAAAAAAATAATAACAATAATTCAATTCACTTTTTCCCTTTTCAGACAAACGTTTTCATTTTCATGAAGTTCAATAAGCTGAAGTCTTCATTATGTAATGTTCTTATATATTTTATCACATGGACTTAAAAAATATATTTCGAAACTTTAATATTACATAATAAAACATAAATTGTACACAATAAAACATAAATTGTTAGTATACATGAAAGACATCTTTAAGATATAATAATATTACAATAATAAATTTAAAGAGTTGTTATAATACATATTTTTAGCATAAAACGTACCTTTAAAAATTATATTTAAATTATCTAAATATTTAGGTTATAGGTATTTGCTCCCAATTTTTAATTTATTTAATGAGTCTTAGATAATTAAATGGGAATTTATATCTGTTTCTTTATTACTGTTAAAGAAAATTTCATACTTCTTACTTAAAACCTGAAATAGCAGCAATTTTTACACTCTGGTACTTATTGCGTTACTGTTAGATACTGAAAATACGTGTAAGTAATGTTGAATGTTAGAAGTATTAAATAATTTTGATAAATATTTCGCTTAATACCTGCAAGGACAACTTACAGCTTGTCTGTAAGTTGAGTTGTCAATTTTGCACTTTCAGCTACTGAATTCCCTTCCCATTATCTAGATACTAGCAGAATCCTCCCACTTTTAGTGAAAAGTGTGTTTTATTGTAAAAAAGGCAAAATATATCAATTACATTAGGAATGTGTTTAAAATTTTGAAGAACTAGGAAACAAAAACAGAAAAGAGATTAATCATTACACATTCTGAAGTAAAATCTTAAATATCATTGCAAATATAATTTCTTTGTCCTAGTTTTTTTTTCCACATTACAAAGCTAGATGTTATTTCTTTTATGAATATAATGAGTTGGCAAGTGAGTTCCCCTTTCAATAAACTAAAAATAAATAAATAAATAAATAAAGGTAACGAAAATGTGGTCATAATGATACGGCTGACAAAGCGTCCAACACGAAGGAAGAAAATTAATTTCTTCTAGGTTTTAATAAACTTCCCTTTACTCTCAACAAAAATATCTACAGTGGACCCTCGACCACGAAAAAAAAAACGGTTTACGAATAAAGTTTCCGCACGAAAAATGTCTTGGACGACGAACTACAAATGATACCCCAAAATGCAGCTCATGTAGTGAGGGAAATGTCTTCTGAAGACAAAAACGGAAGGGAAGAGGTTTTTAGTTATTTGACTCGCGAAATTTGTGCAGAACAGTGCAAGGTGAAAAGGTTCATAGAACAGTATCATCCGAATAAATCAGCAGTATAATATTTGCAGTGGCAACCGTATGTCATACTTTAAGAACATTTTAAAACGTAGACAGAAATAAATCACATCGATCAACTTTTTAATAGAAAAATGTCCCAGCTATTCTGAATTAGATGTTAATGATGTTAAGAAAAGGAAAAAGAAACCGAAACACAGAAGCTATCTCACATTTTAAAGAACTCGGATTTCCTTATCAAATAATAATATTTTGCATCTTTGGCTTCTTCAGCTTTTTCTATTTACGCAGTCAAATTACCATGGTGATAAGGTAAAATTTAGTTCAAATGTTGCTATTTTTATATGCTTGGTATTGTGTTAAATATTATGTTTATGTTCATTTTGCGTATGTGTTAGATTAATGAATTATATCAGTTTTGCATTACGAACTTACACACAATGAATTCTTTTCTAAGCAACCATTTGGGATCCGGGAACGGATGAACTCTTTTTATACTAAAACCTATAGAGATATTATTTCGCTTTACGAATATTTCGAATAATAACTATCTTCAGTTACGAATTAAGTTCGTTTATAGGGTATTTCTCCCGTCTTCCTAGCGTGCCTTCGTGGTGTAGTGGTCTGCACGCTCAGCGCGTAATTAAGAGGTCCTCGGTTCGATTCCCGGCGAAGGCGTTGCATATTTTTCATCTTGCCTGCTTCCAAAAAATACCTAATGCCTCTACATGTTAACCAAGGTTCTACTGTATATGATATATTATCTTGATGCATCTACAAACTGAGGTAGAATACTTCCATGGAAAGTACTCGGTAATAGATATGTTTTATTTTTGTTGTTGTGAAATTTCAGGACGTACGAAAGATTCACGAATGGAGATCATACTCTGATTGGTCAAAAAGTCTTGGTACTATAGTGCTAGTTTAACAAGTGCCCTCCTAATTTGCATCAAGATATTCCAAAAGGGTAATCCTAATCTGCATAAAGATACTCGATGTAGTTCACCCTTAATTTGTATCAAGATATTCCATGTAGTTTCTTAGAGTTCCTCGTTAAAGACTGAGTAAATAATCTCCTGAGTACCTCGGTGGAAGATGGAAATTACTGCTTTCTCTGGAGTAAATACAATAGAACCATGGGCTAATCAGGAGTAATAGAGTACTGTTATGCTGCAGGTTAATCAAAGAATTACGCGTGTCACAGTAAGAAAGTAAAGTTTGCTGATTTAATGAGCAAACTAAGACAATAAACATTAGTAACAATACGTATTACTAAATGCTTACTACCTTACATCTTGTAAATGCAACATCAACAATACATCCTCGAAATGGCAGCTGTGATCAGTAATGCATGCGTTTGCTCTTTGTTACCATGTTTACCATGCTCCTTTTTACCATACGTGTGCTCCTTTTTACCTTTTTACCACTTTGTAGAATACCAGATGTCGCGCCGTCGTAATGTTCCTTGTAAGGTCCTCCAATGTACGCGAATTACTCGTATTTACATGTTGCCTATCTTTTAAAATATATCCACAGGAAGAACTCTGAGAGCGACAAATCAGTTATTCTTCACTGTTACTGCCGTCTAGCAATTGATGACGTAATTATTACTATTGCAGTTGAATTAATAATGAAAAATTTTTTGACCTGTGCGATCTCTCGATTTCTCTGCATTAAACGAAGAGTATTATTCCCCAGAGCAGCGATTCTCAAACGGTGGTACGTGTACCCCTGGTGGTACACAAGAAAAAAATAGGTGGCAAGCAACGAAACACGTAAAAAACAAAGTTTTTTTAAATATTAAATTAAAAAATTAAATACCTCAACATCGTGTTTAAGTACAATAGCCGCTCAAAACCTTCAGCAAAATAATCCGATTTTATTTTCTCAAATTTTCTTTTAGCCATAGACGTAACAAAATTTGTCATAAATGATGTTTTTAAAAGGAGTAGTAGAAATGGATGTTGTATTTAATAGTAAATAAAAATAAGTCCCTATAAAAAGACAACAGCATCTCATTAATTCTCTTAGAGTTGATCGATTTATTAGCAGGCCTACACTTTATATCGCCACTATTTACGGGCTCAGATTACTCTATTTTAAATTAGAATAAATTTTTACGCCCATTTTCTGTCTCTAACAGCAGGTGTTTTTTCTTCTTGTTGCTTTGTATTCCATACTTTTCTGCGTTATTTGAGAATATCGTTGTTTGTTTTTGACGAACTCATAATATATCGTGCATTTAAATATTTGTGGAAAAATAATAAAACAAACCTATATTTTTCAAAATTAAAAAATGGCTAGGATTGACAAAGCGGAAAATTGATGATTTATTAGGAGATGGATCTAGGACAATCTACTATCACTAAGTATATTGAAAAGAAAAGAAAAATTGTTTATAGAAAATATAATGAAAGTTATTTATTATTTGGGTTTACTTGGAATGGATATGAAATGTACTTTCAACCTCAGTGTGCTTTTCGCGATGAACTATTATCCAATCAAAGTATGAAACCATCGTTTCTTAAAAGACATCACGACTCTAAGAATGCAAATTTAAAGGATAAATTTGAAGAATACTTTAAGAGGAAATTATCGGAGTTCAAAAATAGTAAACAAGTAATTAAAGGTTTTGTTACATCAAATGAAAAGGCTTAGGTTCCTAGTAAGCCTACGAATTGCTAATTATGATATTGGAGAAAAACCTCATATTGCCAGCAGTTAAAAATATCGTTTTAACATATTCAACGAAAAAGCGGCTAATAAATTCAATAATATTTCGTTATCAAATGATACAGTAAGTTGACGAATTCATGAAATGGCAAATTCCGTAAAAGAGACACTTATTCAAAAATTAAAATAACAGTGACTATTTTGCATTGCAGTTGGATGAAAGTACTGACATAATGAACCTTATTCAAGTATTAGTTTACATACTTTTCGAAGAAGATAAACGTATTGCCGAAAAGTATTTACTTTATGAATCTCTTCATGATAGAGCAAGTGCAAATGAAATTTTCAAAGTAATTAACAGTTTGGTGTCTGAGAATGATATTTCTTGGAATAAATGCATTGCCGTATGCAGTTAAGGAGCTCGGGCTTAACAGGAAAACATTCCGGTATTATTTCCCAAATAAAGATATCAGGTTCAATGTTTCTTCTAACCTTCTTCGGAAACATACAATGACCTGACTAGAACAGAGAGCTTACTAAAGCTATGTTCACTAATTGTAGTAAGTAGACAGGATACAGACGAAGGGTATACAAAACCCTTTATTTTTTTCTTTATATACAATGACTTCCGTACTTCGGAATACAATGACCCTCCACTCGGGGTCTAACTTAAAAGATATCAAAATAAAACTAAACTCTAATTTAACTTTAGAATAAGATTGGCCTTATAATAACAGAAAGCGTATGTAGCACAGAGACTGTGAACACTACAATACGTTTAATTTATCAAGAGGATTAAAACCTCTGGCCTGGAAGGCAAAGTAGCAACTGCGTAACTTCTAAGGTAAGCGGCCTGCTTCGAACTCACGGCTTCCTCTCTTCTGCTTGGCAAAAAGGCCACACTTAAATACTTGGCGTTCGCCAGACAATTTTGCATAAACTCCTTCACGCTTATAATTCTGGCCGGAAGTAGAAAATAAGAAGTGATAGTAAAGATTTAAAATAAAATAAACGTTAGTAAAACTTAAGATCCTTACATACTTCCCGCCAGAGTTAATTAGTTTGAAACTGAGGTCTAAAACGACCTTGTTGAAAACTTTTAGCTCTAGAAACTAACGCGAGGCCAAACTTTTACAATCATAACTTAGCTAGAAACTAGAAAATTTTAAAAGAAAGAAATTTGTTACAATAGCAGCTCCCGGAATATACAACAATCTTTTTTCTTTTTCATCTGTACTGCATCAAAACAGGAGCTTTATTCAATTCTGGTTCCTTCCAGAGATCTGGAAGGAAAACTAGTTTAATGAAATGTTACAGAATGACATTGCAAATAACATATAGAATATACTTTTCTTAACATTCTTATTTCATTCATGACTATTTTAATTATCTCTCCCCGTGCTCTCTGACATGTGTTGTAAAAACACCAAACACGAATGTGTTTCTGTCTATGTGTTCAACACTTCCTCCTACAATCAAAACACTAACGTGTTAAAATTCAACATACGAGACCTCTTAACACACCCTAATTTCAACTCTAGACCCTGAGGTACTATTCTGAAAGTGGCTAACTCTAAAGTGTAGCGTCAGAGAGCCTAACTACATCATTCAACCTTTAACACATATTCACCATGATTTAATCTTTACAGTCACACGAATAACAAATTTTTTAACATTACTTTCACTTTTACCATATCACGTTATTTCTAAACATTCAAAATAACAGTTCACATGTATACAAGAACATATCAAGATGCCGTTAATTTTACACATTTGAAAACATACATTAGTAGTACATTGTTAACTTCTATTCTTTTCAAAGCAAGTGCCAATTCTTTCTACATTGAAATAATACTACATTTCAAAAAGTCTTTCAGACTAAAACTTCTTTCTTGTTAGAATGTTTTAAATAAAATTTATACAATAACTTTTTACAATATTTAAGTCTTTATACAACGCTATTATACATCAACTTTAGTTTTACGCGCGAGTAATTGAAAAACATAATAAGAAAATCGGTCACAACTCATTTCTCGCCCTTTTGGCGATAAAGGTAGACCTCGCATGAGGTAAAACTTCTTGAAATCTGCCACTCGCAGTAAGAATGAAAGATTAACTTAAGTTTGTAAAGTAACATAAAATTTTACTTATCTTTGTAATATTCAGACATCCTTTTCTGGGCCCAGTCTTTAAAGGTGCTGCAGACCGTAGCTTGGTTGATCCTCCTTCTTGTACGGGCTCGCCCTTCAGTGCTTTCCTCTGGAAGCTTCCGTTTTTCACCACTACGGCCACCCTTGAACATCTTCCTTCTGTCCTCCGCTTGTGGTCTTGGCCGTTTGAAGGCAGCTGGTCTTGGTGGAACCGGGAAACTTCTGTCGTGATCCTGCTTGGACCTCGTTGTTGGCCGTTCAAATTTTTCTTGTACTTTTTCCTCCGCCGCTGATGGCCCTTCCGCAGTTCGGCGACTTTTGCTGCGGAGAGTTCTGTCGGATGAGTCAATCTTCCGTTTCACAGCCGGGTTATAGTTGCCGTCCTTTCTCCCGGTCTTTTCCACATACGTCGTCCTTCTCCCTTCTTCATTCTGGGGGTGTTCGTGAACTCTGTTTTTTTGGACGGTGGAACGGCTTCTTTTTCTTTGTACCTTCAATTTTTCCGCGGGGCAATTTTCTTTTCACTTGCTTCTGTCTCTCATTGGCTTGCCCTTGTACTTGTCGTTTTCCCACCTCTGGAACTTGTACCTGCGGTGTCTGCCGTACCGGATCCTGCAAAAGATCTGAAAAGATTTGCATTTTATTACGGTCATAGAATGGTTTTATCTGGTCAATGTTTGCAGAACAGGTTTCACCATTTCTTGCCTTTAACACTACAACAGCGTGAGTTATTTTTTCTATAACATATGGTCCTTCAAAGCGTGGAAAAAATTTGGCAGTTTTATCTTCTGGTGCTGAAGAAAGTGAATGCTTAATTTTTAGTACTTCATCCCCTACTTTATAAGTTACTCCCCGTCGTTTCAAGTCATAATACAATTTTTGTTTTCTTTGTGCTACTTCCGTATTCTTTTTTGCTTCTTTTATTAGTTTTTCTATATCACCCATTTTAAATTCTGGGGCTCTTTGTTGCACATAAAATAGTTTATCTAACGGTGTTATAACCTTTCTGCCGAGAAATAACTCAGCAGGAGTTTTGCCCGTTGTATCATGTTTTGCGGTCCTAAGGGCGAAAGCAAATTCATTGACATAGTTATCCCAGCTTTTATGAAAATTTTTAACATAACTACGGATAATTTTCACTATATTTCTGTTGACCCGTTCCGCTATATTTGATTGCGGCCGATACGGGACCATTTTTAAATGACGTATGCCCAGTTTTTGGCACATGTCTTCAAATATATTACTTACAAATTGAGGACCATTATCCGATATAACTTTTAGGGGCGCCCCGTATTTTAAAATATATTTATTTAAAATAGAATCGGTAACTAATTTCGCGGAGGCTCGTTTTAAGGGAACAATTTCGGTCCATTTACTAAAATGATCAACTATAACAAGGAGATAGCGACTTTTGTTTAACTGACTTTTTGGGAAAGGGCCCAATAAATCGATGCCGATTATTTCATTTGGAAATTCGGATTTAATACTATTTAGAAACCCGGCCGGGCGGAAATTAATATAATTAACGGCTTGACATGTTGGGCAGGACTGGACATACGCCCTTGTTAACTTTTGCAGTTCAGGAAAGTAGACTGCCTCGCGTACGCGTTGAGTAGTTTTTCGAATACCAGCATGAGAAGCTAAAGGGCTGTCATGGAGCTCTTGCAGGATATTTAATCTAAGACTAGCTGGGATAACAGGTCGAAATTCGTTGTTGGAATTCGTAGTTTTTGTATAAAATAATAGACCATCTATTAGTTCGTAATGGGCCGCCCTATTTCTTATCGCCACAATATCTTGGTGGCTAAAATTTTCAGGATCCTTCAAATACTCATAAATACTTCCAAACTCAGGATCCTTACCCAGTTCGGTTATTACAGTTTCTCGGGAATTTATTGTACACGCTGTCAGCATTGCAACTTTTACGGTATTACCCTGTTCGTCTAATTTAATTCGTGACAGGGCATCTGCTACGATATTTTCCTTTCCGGGGGTATGCTTGATTACCAGATTATATTCTTGCAGCTTGAGTGCCCATCTTATTAACCTTGGGGATAAATTTTTTCCAGAGTACAATCTAGTTACCGCCGCATGATCAGAATATACTGTTATCGGCGCCTTTCCAAAATAGACTCGGAACATTTGCACTGCTAACAGAACTGCAAGTGCCTCTCTCTCGGTCGCGGAATAGTTTCTTTGTGTTTGATTTAAAGTTCGGCTAAAAAATGCTACTGGCTGCTGATTTTGCGAAAGTACCGCTCCTACCGCATAATCCGAAGCATCCGCTGAAATTTCTAAATTTTCATCCTTTTCAGGAAATTTCAACACAGGGGCTTGCGTTAATGCTTGTTTTAATTTTTCGAAAGCACTATTGGCTTCGGCCGTCCACGAGAATCTTGCCTTTTTCCTTTTTAATTTTAACAATGGCTCAGCGATAGCCGCAAAATCTTTTATAAAGGACCTATAATATGAACAAAGTCCTAGAAAAGAAGAGAGCTTCTTTGCCGTGTTTGGAGTCGGATACTTTTGTACAGCGATTATTTTTGATTCATCTGTCTCGATCCCTTTTTGCGATATTTTGTAACCTAAATATTTTAATTCAGGGGCTGCAAATTTGCATTTTTCGACATGAACTTTTAGACCGGCCTCATTTAATAAAGAAAACACCTGTCTTAAATCCTGTACATGTTGGTCTAGATTATCACTAGTAATAATGATATCGTCTAAATAGATAAATGTGGACTTTCCGAGAACAGGTCTTAACACAATGTCCATGCATCGCTGAAATGTTGCTGGGGCGCCTGAAAGGCCAAACGGCATTCGCAAAAATGCATAAGTGCCAGACTTGGTTATAAAAGCAGTCTTAGGCACGTCCTCAGGCCTGATCCCTATTTGAAAATAACCATTCGTTAAGTCTAAAGTTGTCATAAATTTGGTTGATTTTATGTTCCTTAAAATTTCTTCTATAATCGGTAACGGATATACCGGATATTTCGTTATGGAATCTAATTTACGGTAATCAATAGCGAATCTCCACCTTTTTGGATGCTCCAAAGGATAATCATTATTTTTCTTACATAAAACCACCGGACTAGCATAACTACTTGAGATAGGCGTTACGATCTTTTTACGTAGCATATCGGTAATATGCCATTCTATAATTTTTTCCTTATTCTTATCATACCGGTATGGTTTTTGACGAACCGGCAATGCATCTCCTGTGTCAATACTATGGTTAGTAACCTGGGTAAATCCTGGAATATCACTAAATAAGGAAGCAAATTCACTTACCACTTGTCGGATTCTATCTTGCTCGTCATTAGGCAGGTGGTCGAGATTTAACCTTGGCGGTTCAACCTTTTCTACACGCACTGGTTTCATCGTCAGCTTAAGAGACGCTTCATTAAAATCCAGTGTAGCTTGTGCGTCTGAAAGAAAGTCTATTCCTAGTATTAAGTGTGCTTTCAAATTCTTTACTATAAAAAACATCACCTTTACTTGTTCGTCCTTGATACGGATGTACAAAGGTACTTTACCTACGCACTTACATTGTTCTCCTTGCGCCGCTAATACTGTTGTATTATCCGCATTATATATGCGGTATTTGCGAAAATACTTTCTAAAAAAGACTTCTGCCACACAGGAACACTGCGCGCCGGTATCCAGGAGTGCGGTGGCCGGGATATTATTTATCAAGACTTCAATCTTCGGAAGAGTTAAATTTTTCACCATTACTGTATTTAACTTGTAGGAAGAGGGGTTTTCGTGGCCTTCGGATTTCCGCACCCTCTCGTCAGCAGAAATCCGTTTTAGTTTAAATTATTTTTCCTTTCGGTGCTTTCCTTCTTTTTCCACTGGCCTTGAGACTTTTTTCCTGGGTTGCTATTGAACTGTCGACGTTCGCCGGCTGTTTTTGAATGCTCGGGTTTCCTTGCCCACTGATTCGCTTTTTCTCCGTAGCCATGTGCTTGAGTTTGCTGTAGTCTTGGCGTACCAAATTGGTTTCGCTGTTGATATTGGCGTCTTCTTTCGACGTCCGCCGTTCTTCTACTTTCAAACTGGATTGCTAGCTCAAATAATTTTTCCAGTGTAGTCGGATTTCTCAATTCAATAAAGTCTTGCACTTGGGGTAGTAACCTCGGCAAAATCACTTGAATTATTTCAGGATCCGGACGGTTTCCATACAAGAGCTTGAAAACGTGAATTTTTCTTAAAATAAAACTCGAGATGTTTTCCATTCTTTGTTGATATATACTGAAAAGTTCTGTTTCTAATTTCGCACGATCCCTTACAACAGGGAAGGCTTTTAGTAGGGCAGTCTTGAAATTTTCGTAGGTATAGGTGGGACTTCCTGCTTGACCCAAGAGACTTCTGCCGATACATTTGAACCAGTTAAGCGCTTGGCCCCTCAAAGCGCTGGTAGCTAAGGTAACTTTTTGAAACTCGTGCACGGGGTAGAGCATGAAGTGGTCATCCAATTTTTCCAAAAAACTGGTTACCTGTGAGTTTCCATTAAACGTTGCTTCTGGTTTCATCGAAGCGCGCATGGTCTGGACAATATACCCAAATCCTTCCAGGGCGGCAGCTGGCATTTCTGGATTCTGAGCTGTTTCTGCAGGCAGCACAGGTTCTTCTTGAAACTCGGCCATGGTTATTCTTCGTCGGGCGCCACTATCAGGTTCAATGTTTCTTCTAACCTTCTTCGGAAACATACAATGACCTGACTAGAACAGAGAGCTTACTAAAGCTATGTTCACTAATTGTAGTAAGTAGACAGGATACAGACGAAGGGTATACAAAACCCTTTATTTTTTTCTTTATATACAATGACTTCCGTACTTCGGAATACAATGACCCTCCACTCGGGGTCTAACTTAAAAGATATCAAAATAAAACTAAACTCTAATTTAACTTTAGAATAAGATTGGCCTTATAATAACAGAAAGCGTATGTAGCACAGAGACTGTGAACACTACAATACGTTTAATTTATCAAGAGGATTAAAACCTCTGGCCTGGAAGGCAAAGTAGCAACTGCGTAACTTCTAAGGTAAGCGGCCTGCTTCGAACTCACGGCTTCCTCTCTTCTGCTTGGCAAAAAGGCCACACTTAAATGCTTGGCGTTCGCCAGACAATTTTGCATAAACTCCTTCACGCTTATAATTCTGGCCGGAAGTAGAAAATAAGAAGTGATAGTAAAGATTTAAAATAAAATAAACGTTAGTAAAACTTAAGATCCTTACAAAGAAAGTCACACCCGAAACTAAATTTACTCACTGCTTCATTCATCGCGAAGCATTAGCTACCGAAACAATTCCCGAAAACCTGAAAATCATTTTGAATCATGCTGTGAAAATTCTTAATTTTATTAAAAGCCGAGCATTAAATTCAAGAATATTTGTGATTATATGCTGAGAGATGGGTAGTGAACATGAAACGTTTTCGTCCGAAGTAAACTGGTTATCCAGAGGCAAAGTTTTAATTCGTCTTTTTGAGCTTCTATAAGAAATTCAAATTTTCGACTGTGATTCAAAATTTTAATTGAGAAATTCTTTATTTAGTGCATTATGGTTGTCCCGTTTAGCATATTGCCTGATATTTTTCGTAATTAATTAAATTTAGGATTACAAGTACAAAGTGTTAATTTGTTTACCATTAGAGATAAAATAAATGCAATGATAAAATAACCCGAGAATTGGATTACAATATTTTAAGCTTTTTACCACATTTAGAAAGTTATTTAACTAAAGCTAATTAGAAAATGAAAGAAGAAGTAGCATCCGGCATTACATTGTATTGTTTTTATTACATCCTATATTACATTGTTTTCAATTGATAAATAGTTTCCACAAGTATTTTTCCGAGGATTATGAAAACGAAAATTGGATTAGAAATTAATTTTATTCAAATGTACCTGAAATTTTATCTGTTGAAGGAGAAGAACATTTGATAGAAATTTTTTGCTATCTAACTCTAACTGAAGATTTCAAAAATAACACACTTCTTAATGTTTGGATGAACCGAAAAAAAAGAATTTAAAGGCACTTTAAATTCTTTTTTTTCGAAGGCACTTCGAATAAATCTATTAATTTTTATTGCCTTTTTGCGCAACCAAGTTGTGTGAACAAGGATTTTCTTCCATGTTATATTTAAAAAATAACTACAGAGAAAAATTAAAAGTGGATCCTAGTTTACGGCTAAAACTAAGTGAAATAACACCAGACGTAAAGAAATTGATCTCTCTTAAACAAGTCGAAATTTCGCACTAAAGTTTAGTATTAAAGTATTAAAACTTAAATTTTCATAATTAAAATGGTAACCAATTTTTAAGCTAATAATTTTCTATGTGTGCATATTTAATAAAAATATCCAATAGGTTGGACAAATGGCAATATACAATATATATTGTTTAGATGGTACGCGTCAGAAAAAATGTTCAGAACTGCTGCCCTAGAGTATTTATTGGTGCTCATCTAAATGTACTGAGACAATTATAATAAAAAAATGACAACTTTTCTTCATACTAATAAAAAAATCACAAATGTCTGCCATAGATGTATTTCTAAATATAATTTCATTACTGAACTTCTCTTATCCGGATACCTTGCCTAAATTTTTTACACACGGTATAACAAATTACGAATTTCAGGAATCCAATAAGTGATAAAATCATTTCATTATCTTTATTGCCTAAATAATACATTTAAAAATATTTTAAATATAAACAATCGAAAACATTTTGGGGGGATGTGAAGACCTATTTCTTTCACATCAGAAATTGCATGCAACAAGCAAACTTGTTTTGGTCAATCAAATGTTAGTAATCCTCTGTAAGGATAAATATCATAAAAAAGGCAAAAACCATATCTCTGTAGTAATTGTACTTTTTCTTCTAGAATTATGGAAGCAAGAATATCCAGACGAGAAATATCATCATATCTGTATCAACAAGTATTCACCCCACTGTGAAATATCTTTAGCTTCTTATTTCTGCTGTTCACTGGTCTTAATACATTTAATACATGAGACATGCACATACTTTCTACATACCTATTGAAAATATCCAGAACTGTGCATGTTTCACACGTGGATATGTATTCCTCTTTGTCTGCTATAAATAATGTCAATATCATACATACACTTCACAATTTACTAGTAATTTTCTCTCCTTTGGGAGATTAGCGCAGAGTTTAACAACTTTCCAGATGTAAATTTAGAAAGTCAAACGGAAATTTGAGTTATTGATTTACCGTCAACTTCGTGCATTTCATCTCTCCTACCATGAAGTGTCGTGTTCAACAGTAAGAAGAAAATTTATACCATACTACAACTTTTACGCCCTAATGTTTTTGAATGAATAATGGATGACGCATTTAAGCAGCAAATCACCTTTTCCCAGGTTTTGAAACATCATAAATTTGTACAAAAGGAAAAGTACACAAGACTTTTATACAATTTAGGAAAGGAAAAATATACAACTAATTTATACGTTTTGGTAAAGGTAAAATAACACAATACATTTATAAACTTTGGAACTGAAATTTTTAATTAATCCTATGAAGAAAGGAAGCATTTAAGAGTTAGAAATTCTTGAAAATAAAAAGTACGTTTGCTCAGAATCGAGAACAGGATCCTCAAATAAGCAGCTAGTACGCTGACCATTACGCCACAAGAGCACATAACTCGAAAACTTTCTTGGAAGCCTTGATTTTTATTGGAAAATAAGCTGCATAGTAAAACGCCCAGCACCAGTAGTTTGTTACTTGGAAGATTTTTGTCATCGAAGGAAGGATATAATCTGGGATTCTACATGAAATAAACAGAAAATTTCAGGTAGTTCTTTTATCTTTATTGCATATGAAGGGAGAAATAATTTCTTATTTGTAATTTGAACTTAGTATCCTATAACAAGCAAACTGAAATAATGACGACTCACTTTTTATGGAAAATTATAAACTGATTACAGCAAATTGATTGCTTAAAGTAGGCTGCATCTGTAATGGAACCGAGAGCAGAAATTGAGAAAGTAAAATATGCTCTCGGGAAAGGCAATAAATTTATCACACCAACACAGCAGATATTGTGATTGAAATTAAACACTAAAGCCAAATTCAAGCCTCCTGTCTTCTCAGATGATGCCGCCCAGCCGATAGAGTAGTTCACGATGCTGACTGCCGTACAGATGGACATGGGTTCAAACCCCGGAAAAGTCGTGCATGCTTGTTAAGTGTACAGTGTCCGTGCCGCACAAGGAGCTCAAAATATACGGCAAGCCGAAAAATCCTCTCAAGAGGTTGGTGTTAGGGAAAGAGGGGAGGGAGACCTCTGAACAGCTCCCAGTGTACTCTGCATTATAAATTCAGCGGAACGTAGCACTTAGCAAGGCCCGGCGATACCTAATGCACCTATGGGAATTACCTAATGTACTAATGGGCCTTGCTTTAATCCATACTTATACAGCATTCTGCGCTAAATTGACAAAAGCTGCTAGGTAATTGCTACTTGAAGTAATAATATATATCCAAGCGATTTCTAAAATTAATTGCGGTCGGAGAGCAAATGTAAGCTGATCAGGTACACCCTTCACAACCCACGATAAGGCAAAAATACCAACGATGAGAAAATCATAATAAACAGATAGGCAGGATGGTTGCAAAAACAGGAATTAGGTATCAAGTTGACAATTAAGATCAGGACGGTAATTAGTGGCAGAAAGAAGATACCTTTCCTTCTCTTCATAGTATAAAATGTTGTCCTTTATTGCTGAGAATAGCCTAAAAATTGCTTGCAGTTTCGTCACCAGTTTAATGATGAAAATAAAAACTTTGAACATCCTTAAAGCGGATAGGCAAAAGTAGCAGTATGCGTGCAAAAGGGAATTGTATTCTTAAACGACAAAAAGAAATCGAAAGCAATGAATGAGTGTAAAAATACCATACATTCACAGATCTTTATAAATCCATGAAAGTGATCATAATATAGCGAATAATTTTCCAGAAAAAATTTCATAACAATTTTTAATATGAGGATTAATTTATCATCAATTGTTTTTGCGAACAAAATCTCGTTAAATAATTATTTGCTGCTTCAAACCGTTTTCAAATTACTACGAGCACATAACTAATATTGACATACAGAACTTATTATTCGATAATATGATAATACTAAGCTTCTCAAAAAGTATTAGATATGTAAAATATCTCGTAAATTAAATTTCACCATTTATTATCATTTGAAATACTTTTCGGCTAAATTCTTATCAAGTTCATGCTATAACGACACATATTCCTAAAATGTCTTTACAGAAATCTGTTTTTTATTCTTTTGACTGTATAAGGTATTTCCAATGCAACATCTTCTTTTATGAGCAAACCCTATTGCTTGTTGCTGCAAAAATAACAAATTTGTATCTTAAATATTTTCCAGTAAACGGAAATTACGCGTAAATTGTGTAACGGAATATTCTAAAGTATAGATAATTTTTTTCTCTTTTTCTATCCTTTCATTTATACCAACCAGCGGCAGAGTTATCAAAAACATTCGTAATTCCTTCAAATAAATAATTTTATAGTATGTTGAATTGTAAGAGCTCTCAGCTCTGATGGTATGATAGGCTGCGAGATCATTGACTGTTTTGTTTCTGAACAGTTTAAAAGAAGATTTAATTATAGACATCAAAGTTTTTTCTGCTACGTCGTATCTTATTTCGTCCATCGTTTCATTTAGTTATTTGCTTTAGTTTTGAAGAAATTCTCTCTTCAAATAGTGTGCGATCTTTACATGCTATTATTGTTTTGATTGTTTTGCTTTTTCTATTTGTTCTTACAAATAATTCAAAGCTGAAAACTCTAATACAGTAAAATTGTAATCGCTCGCTATATTTAATTGCTTCTATCACATGTGCAAGATAATGCAAATAAATTTAAATATAAAAATCTAAATTGCAAATGATGGGCATTAGTTATCGTAATACACATAAAATTTTAATTTAATATTTTAATTCCTTTTAGAATTTTTAATATTTTACTGACTTATTCTTCGTACATTTGATTCTTTTTAGTAAGTAGTGAGAAATTGATGTCTGATTGTTTAAATACCTATTAAAATATTTTTAAAAACTAACAAAAAATTAAATTTTAAAAAAACTTGAGGAATGATATAGAGAATACCGTCAAAACTAGCATAAAATCATTTTCATTGATGCTAGGCTAAACAAATCTACGTATAAATCCTCAGATTGTTGTAGTTACTTTGTCTTTTAATTAGAAAAATTTAATTATCTCTTAGCTGCTTTGATATAAACATTTTACTACCACAGTATTGAATAGTTCGTTTTTAAACAATGTTTCGTGCCGATTTCTAAAACAACGAGCTAAATTCTAGTCTAAATATTTAAAAAATTGAATTCAGTTTTGCTTTAGATTTTATATGCAGACAAAATTTTCTTGTTTTTAAGTTTCAGTGAACTTAATAACCGATCATCAGCACTAAAATATATACTAGAGCATAACAAAGTATTCACAAAAGAAATTCTTTCTCCGAACAGCTCTTATAACAAAAGAAAAAAATTATTTCTATTTACTATTGAGAGTATAAAGTATTAAAAATGCTGAATCTTGAATAAAATTCCTTTCTGAGAATTTTATTACTTTACTCATTGTACAGCATAAAAAAGATTTTGCACAATTTCATTGTTTTTTTATTGCTTTTCTAATAAAAAGTAAAGCTCTTTTTTTGTCACTGTTGGTCATCTGCTAAGAAGTAATAAAAACATCCGATATTCTGTTCCCGTATGAGAGCAAAGGAATTTATGATTTACCCCTAAACTTCTAAGCTTTTATTGAATCTCAGAGTATATTAAAGCACCTGTGCTATAAAAGTTTCAATAAATAGCACACTGTTAACCGTAAAGAGTTTTCCAAATGCATGCTTTAAAATTTCATAATTAGGATTCTTTTCTCTAACGAATTTCCGTTCATCTCATTCATGTGCATGGACAGTGTTTTAATATTATTTCCAAATGAACATTATTAGTTTGTGCTTTATTAAATTCGCTTTCTCGTTTCCGTTAACTCGCAGTTTACTTTTTAGATTAATACTCAAGTATTTAACTAACATCTTCCAGTTTTCTTATTATGTTTTGTAAACTAAACATAATTTAACTTTAAATCAACTTGCATTTTTTGTAAATTTTTTGTATGAATTTATAAATAATCTCTTCTTCAAGGGTGTACAAATATTTAGCTCCTTTTTCTTCAGAAATCTATTAGTTAACAGACTAAATAAAAATAAATTAATGATAAAACATGAACAACTATTTTAGTTAAACGAAATGAAAAATTCAATGTTAAAAATTGCGTTATAAAACATTTTAAAAAGAGTAAATCTGGAATACAATCATTAATGAAAGCATTAATTTTGATGAATAAGGAAAAATTAGAAAAAATCGAATTCACCAATTGAAGAACTATTTAAATTGAATAAATATTTTTAAGTTAAATAAAACTAAAAGCATGATTAAAAGACCAATAATGATTGGTAACATGATATTTATTAATTTCTCCATCCTCCATCTCTGACATGAGAGTTGTCCTGTTTATTGCAAAGAAAACATAAAACTAATGCTCTTTATATTTCACTGAAGCACATTAAAATACGCAAGGAACCTAAGAATTTTTTTTTAATTTAAAACAAAAATTACTTACAAATTAAAATCTAAAATAGGGTTTCTAAGAATGAGGAAAATTTCATTTATTGGAAAGGAAACAACTTGAAATTTAGACTTACGTAGAGTTTAGACAACATTTAAATAAAGAAAGAGAAACTTTGGATGACAACAAGCTTATTGGGACTGTTTTTAGAGGGAAAACATTTTTAAAGCGGTGGATCAATTTTAGAATACTTTTCTGCTTGAAAAGAAAAAATTGCTAAGGACTTTTTCTTACAGACAATATTCCTTCATCTTTATGATTTTGAATACGAAACTACACCTTTCCTTTGCTTCATCAAAGAAATTTATTCTGCCGTAAAAGTAAAAAAAAACTGTTTGCATTATTTCAGATTAAATTCATAAGTTATTAACACTACACTAAAATATTATTTTTAATCGGTTTTTAAACATGGGTCAGAATTTTCTTTATAAAAACAATTTCCTGTTAAAAAGTAATTGCAAAGGTTATAATTTAAGTGTTTTAGCAACAGAACTTCAAGGTTGTTATGATGTGTTTTTAGAAAAGAGCCACAGGTGGTAGGCACACATTGTTATCTTGTTCCTTTGTTAAATTTCGCGAACGGGCTGGCTGCATGGGCGTTTTCGTGGTTTTCCACATGTGTAACGTGTATACGAGCCAGTTTCCCTTAGAAAGTCCTCCACGAAGGCATCCCTCCCCTTAGGCAGATAGCCCTAGTGAGCTTTGCCATAATTAAATAAACCAAACCTTTGTTAAATTTTAAATAAAAATCAGCCTAAATTCTACAGATCTTACAGTAGATCCTTATCAGCTTCCATCTCATAATTTTACTATATTTTAGAACATATTGTTACAAATTCTTCAACTTATAAGTCTTCCGCTCACTTAATGGATAATTTTACGTGTATATCGCCTGCAGTGGTTCGCTAATTTGTATATTCTTCTCTTTTTGGTGAAAGAGAGTAGATTGTTCATAAGCAGAAAGAAACTTGATGAGTTATTTACTAGGAGTATGTGCTAATTGTTCGCAAAAACTACATTTGTAGCTACATTTTCATTTTTATAGAATAGCCATATTTAGTAGCATGGTTTTATAGAATTGCCATATTTAGTCTAATTCAGAGAAATGCCAAATCTTTAGCCCAAATTAAAAATTATGGTACTTTCAAAACTTTAATCTGCTAAACAAGTCTCTTCTGCATCTTGCAAAAATTGTGATTTAGTGTATTTAATTGCGGGGCCCTATCCTCTGAAACAACCAAGGACGTTGAGAGCTGCTAAATATTGTCTGAAAGTTTACTTGCCTTACTACGGGAGAACGAAAATCATTCCAAGATACAGAAAAATGTCATACAGCAGATTTCATCAAAGGTGCTTAATATTTTAGCGATAGAATCATATTTGAACACTACGACCATCGAGATTCCTAGTTCTTATCAGTCTTTTCGTGAAGACGCTTAAAACAAAATAAAACATCCTGTATTCGAAGAAAGAATAAAAATTGTTACAATAAATATGAGTATTTGGGTTGTGAAAAAAAATTTCCCAATTTGCTCAACAGAATAAGATGGCACAGAGAAGTTAGTAACACAATATAAAATAGAATAAAGTATTGTTAATGTATATTAATTGAAAGGTAATATAAAGTATTATTGATGGATATTAATTGAAATGTATTATAACATTCGGTAATAATATATGAGAATTCGGAATGCAACCACAGCAAAGTGGCAATTATGCCAATTCTTGTAAAGAATTATCACATCCCCCTATGCTTTCTGTTTTTGTTAAGTGGTAAGTATGTCCAGCTAGCAGATGGCAGACTCTAGTTTGCATCTCAAAGAAGGCATACCTGATTTTTATGTTTCCTCATTTGAAATGGCTAATGGTCTCTATATTCTTACTGTTAATGAAAATAGAAATGGGCAACTTTGTAGAGTCATTAGGGTTTTTTTTCAATACTGGAGAAGTGAAAAATTTGCTCTGCCCTCGCCGGGAGTCGAACCTGGACCTCTCGAATACGCGCCGAGTGTGCTACCGTTACACCACGAAGGCATGACGAAAGGAGGGAGAAAATATCTTTTATACTCCCCCTTTTAAAGACCGACTGGGGATTAGAGGACTCAATCGCCAAATCCTGGTGATGAAGAATCATCATCCACCACCTTCTTTTATTTCGGGTGCCACTGTAGAATCATTATTTTTTTTATGCTGTAAAAGTGAAAAATGTGAAATGCTCTCGGTGGGACTCGAACCTGTATCTCTCGAATATGTGCCGAGCGTGCCACCGTTACACCACGAAGGTGTGCCGAAATAAGAGAGAAAACCTTATAACTTTAAAAATTGGCTGATTAAATTCAACAAATGTTTCAGAGAGAAATCTTCATGAAAACCTCTTTTCTACCAATTTCCAGCCACATTGACCGCAGTGCTCAGATTGCTTATCAAATACAGAGCTGTTACCTTATAAGGTATCTCTCCCGCCTTACTATTATGCCTTCGTGGTGTAGTCGTTCTGCACGCTGGGCCGGTATTCCAGAGGTCCGTGGTTCGATTCCCGCCGAAGGCGTTGCTAATTTTTCATCTTGCCTGCTTCCAAAAATACCTAATGTCTCTATAACCCATGACTTTTCCCGTTTCTCTTTTCTTTATTCTTTCTTTTTTAAATTTATTTATTTAGCTGATTGGAACATAGCGCAGGATTTTGGATTGAAAATATTCATTCGCATAGAAGAATACTAAAATGATTTTGCTACTGAATCTTTTTCAGATGATTATAATCTCTGACCTGTTTTTCCTTATCTTATTTGAATAACCATTCGTTAAATTTATTCATTGGTAAATGATGTCATGTGATAAGATGAACATTCTCTATATCATGTGTTAGGGTTTTGCCTGAAAATTGTTTTCAGTGTGTACTAATGTTATTAATTAATAACATTAATGTCAAGGGGAAATAAAGAAATTTCGGAGTGAAAATTTTAATCTTAAGATCGAGCATAAAAATCGAAGCCCGAAGGACGTAAAAATAGTACGTTTAAGACCATGATAAGGGTCGAATTTATGTATCACTAGCAAATATTAAATATCGCTTAAGAGGCTTCTATATGCGGAGTGAACTGTAACAGATCACCTGAAATGAATAGGAAAGTTTTCTTGTGCCAATGTCTCTGCTGTATACTAACTCACAGCTGAAAGCCATCATCAAGGAGTATCGATTCGCACTACTCTGTTTACAAGGGGTGTTCTTTGTGTTAATACTATTGGTAAAAGGTAGTAGTTGAACGCAAAAGGAAAGGAAAGGAAAGCACAAGGTTGTGCCCAAAAACGTTTTTTCTACATGCGGCTGAATACGGAAGGCATGGTTTGCTTTGAATTATTAGAAAGTAGCCAAATCTTTAGTTCAGTCATCTAATCTGATCTTAAACAGTTTTAAATGGTCTTTGCAACCAAGGAACGTGCATTAATCAACAGATCTGATGTAGTTAATTTAACTCATTAAAGCAAAACCTTTCGGAAGCTATCTACCTATGTGAAGGGGTGCTTTTGTGGAAAACGTTTTAAGGGAAACTGGCTCCTATCCACATTGTAAATAGGAAAAACTAAGAAAACTCCCATGTACCCAGCCAAGACTGGGGCTCAGGTCCAACTATCAAACTTGGCTGGTGGGGCCACTCGGCCGCTGGTGGGTCCCAGACCTGATTTGATTCAGCAGCAGGTTAACGCTAAATCATGTACGGCAGGAATGACTCAGCAGGGACTTAAAAAGAAATTCTTACTCATTAGCCTATCCCTTCAATTTTTAACAGTATAAATCATTGCAGCATTTTTTACTGTCAAGCACTTTCACAATACACAGGGAGGTAAAAAGGTAATAAAGGAATATTTTGCCGCAATAACTAAAGAATTCTTCAAAAAGAAGATTTAGTCGTTACCTGAGTACCGGACAGAGGACAGAAAATGATGGAAATGATGGATACTAAATTTACGCGTCAAGTGTTTTTTTTCACTTAACTTTGTCTATCGCAGTTGTGTTTTTCTTTTCGATCAACCTGATATACTGCAAAGCACATGTTGTTTCATTTCATGAATACGGCTCAAATTAAATGAAACAGCGTTCATGAATGCTTTTATTATTCGTGATATGAAACTATGGATAAATTCTTATTAGGAGACTTATTAAATCTCTTCTTTCCATTGAACTATACGATAAATTGTTTTTTACTTTTTAGTTTATTAATTATTGTATCCATTTTAAATAAAAGTTTATCTTATATGTTATCAGGCAAAGTAATTAAAAGATCAATTTTTGCTAATATATAATAACTCTGTTACTTCCAACAATCGTGTTATTATTAATAACATTACAGTAAACTACATTATTTCTAACATTATATTAAAATTTGTGTATATTAAAAAAATTCATGCATTTGATCTTAGACTATTTGTGCTTCTGCACTTATATTTTCTCCATTTCCGCTAATGCATCAATATCAAACGGTCTTTTTTCAAGTCGGCTTTTGCGCTACCCACCGCCTCAATTTTAAGCCTTCCAGTGATTTTAAGCTAACAGCAACGTATGCTTGAAAATCTACAGAATAATAATTTCCTAGATGAATTAATTCATAATATACAGTACTTTTAATCAATGACCGAGTACAGTTGTAGCCCCTGATGAACTTGTCAAAAGTACCTTTGTTTCAACAGTATTTGTTAGTCTTTAGCGGCAAATAATTTCGACTTGGATTTAATTTTGTGTAAGCGTGCTTCATCAAAGTCTGTACGAATTAACATTCAGTCACTTTCAGGCACCTGATTTTGCAGAAAATGTTACCATTTAATTTCTATTATAAATCCAGCCCTACTGATAGTTTCTTTATTAGCATCCTCTTTAAACTACAGCATTATTTTAACCTCTACAAAAATCGTTAATTCTCCTCGCATGTTTCATTAATATCAATTGATGATGTCATCTAAATTTACATTATCCGTATTTAGCGTAGCAGCCACCAATTGAATCTTGAGCTCCTATGTCGTTTATTGTTATCCCTTTACTTTTGAAGTAATTCTCTACTGTGCTACTCTTTAATTATGCATTGCATTTAATTATTCGCTGGATAAATTCTTAAAGCATTTTTTATCGAGAACATGTCATTTTCTTCTGTGTTTACTCTCTTCATTATTTCATAAATATATTAAGTTCTGGATTATCCTATTCGCAAATCATTCACAGTGCCAATATAATATGTCCTTCTATGTTGTCGCATATTTTCTGCGAGTTTTACTAACGAAAATGATCACCATAGATCTGTTGCTGATGCAAAATGATCAAGATGATAGAATATTTGACTTCTTCTGGAAGGTAATATTTGCATCAAATCAGCAAATAATGTGATATTTATAACTTCAAAAAAGTCATCACAATTTTTCAATTTCTTTAGTCTTGAATCAGTCACACGCAGCGTATAGCATTTTATCATTGATATCTCATTTACGAAAATTTATTTCATTTATTTAAAATTTATTTTACGAAAATTTATTTCATTTATTTAAAATTTATTTTACGAAAATTTATTTCATTTATTAAATTTATTTTCATAGATGTTCATTTTCAATTCATTTGAACAAATCTTCCATCTTTTCGATCAGTGCTTTCAGAGTGCTAGGTAATATGTTACCCCAATCAGCTTAGCCAATCAATGCAGAAAACTTCGTACTATTTATAACCTAAGGTAAATTGACCTGGTACTTGTAAAGATGTAACGCGAAGTAATTTTTCTCTTCCTACATCTCCAATTGTGAACAATATCAGTCTACTTGTAATTCCGCTCATTACATTGTAGAGACATTAGGTTATTTCGAAGCAGGTGAGATAGAAAATGAGCAATGTCCTCGCCGGGACTTGAACCATGGACCTCTCGAATTCGTTTCGAGCGTGCTGGCCACTACACCACGAAGACATGCTAATAAGACGGGAGAAATAACTTATAACTTGTTCCTTGACATTTCATTATGACATTTTTATTGCATTAATTGCTCTTTATGATTTTGAAATCGATCATTGTTCATGGTCAGTCTTTTCATCTTCATCATTCTCAAGCTTGGCATCTTAAGTAACTCAAATGCATGTACTTTGTTAATTGGATTTTCAAGTTGTTGATTAATTGCATATGCTCATTCATTTGTTTCATCTGTTTCTTTCAAGCTATAAATGCTTATTTCGCATGCTTCTCTTCCCCAATTAATTAACTTTCATTGCGACTTGGCAAATATCACACTAACATGCTACATATTCAGGATCTTCTGATGCTTTAAAATAAAGCATTTGCATCACTACTTTTTTGTTTCTCACCAACTCTTTACTTCTGCCACTCAGCGTAATCAGTCGGTTTCTAGTTTTTAAATTATCAATTTCATATTAGTCAACTGATTCTTCACTTTCATCTTGTTCTCTATTATCATTTTGTTCAAGCAGCATTTCGAATTTTAAAAAAATTATGTTTCAAAGTTACGTTCTTCGTGCTTCGTAAGGAGTTTCTCAAATTGTTCAAAGATGTTATATACATCGCTGTTCGCTTTGACTCATCGAATTTTAAAACCTTATATAACTCTGATGAGGTTCATGTGTATTTATGGAAATATGTTTTTAGAGTTATTTTTATTTTCTGAAGTCTGATGGCATAGATTAAACACATATTCACGATTCTATATTTATCTTTTTTGCAAAATCCTCATACATGTCTTAAACAGCAGGTTTGCGAGATAATCAGTTTCTTTCAAAGTGTAGTTGTCGGATTACTTCTGATATACCTAAACTGAGTTTTGCAAAACTACTTCCTGGTCTAATACTCTTCATTCGAGCCACATGGTTGTCTATCTCTGTTTTCCTTCCCTATTTTAAAAATAATTGGATTATAATTATTCAACCATGTTATCCCTTCTGTTCCCTGACATTCAGCAGTTATTGTTTTATATAATGTGCTGAATGACGTTAAATATCTTCTATAAGTGTGAGTAACAATGTTATTATAATTTGTATTACAAGTATCTGATTCATATTATGCTGATGCAACCGACAGAGAATAATGTTATAATCAGCATATGTTTATAATGAGATCTTTATTATATCCTTATACAAAAAAACACCTTTGTTTCTAATGAAACTAGTGGTATACACCGTAGTTCGAAACCACTTATATTTGTATTGAAACCAATAACATACCCTAACTTTAAAAAACTTATATTTGTAATTAATCCAATAATATAACCTAATTAAAAAACACATGTTTATAATGAAGACAGTGGCATACCCTAAGTAACAAAAGCCTGTGTTTACAGTGAAACTTAAGTTTTACCCTAATTCAAAGACGTAAGATCTCTTTTTACAATAAAATCATTCGTAAATCCTACTTCAGAAACTTGTCTTATTTAACACAACACTTAAATATGCGTTCTTTATTCTAATATTTTTAATTTTTATATTAATGTTGTTTAGGAGGCCCCGTGTAAAAAATTGGTAAGAACGCGTTCCACTCCGTGTGTGATTGCATTTGTTTCGCTGGTGCAACTGTGAAACTTTGTCTTATCGCGGAATTTAATTTCGAATTTTCCGTTCTACAGGACATCTAGGCCTCATGTTCCTCTCCTCTGTTTCTTTTGGAACTCCTTCACCATACTTTAACCGCTTTCTTCTTCTTCCTCTCTGTTTTTTTTCCAAGGGATGAGGGTGTGCGAGAGAGAGAAAGTAATTCTTTTTTTCTCTCTCTCTCTAACACAGAGAGCTTCACCTTAAAGTTCTAAAACAATTCTTTTCCTACTCGGAAGTTGCTTTCTCCCTTCAATCTCTAGATCACGAAATTCTGGAACTAAACAATACCGTCTGAGATCTTCACATCACAAATATTTAAATATTTAAACAAGTGCCTTTCACATCAATTACATTGTATTTTCTTTATCTTTGCTTGCTTTCACTACAATTTCTCTCTTTTCTGTTCTTAGTATTGACTGCACTAACTCATTTTTGAAAATAAACGTTCTGTGCAATCCTAGAATAGTGTTCGGATGTTTAAAATTTTGCCTTAAAAAAACACCAAGAATTCAGTCTTCAATTTATGGCAATTATTTTTACATGTTAGACTTTTACACTTTATTACTTATCACTACCTACTTTCTCTTTGGTGCTCATCACATATATTCGACTCAGACCAAACACTTTTGAAAATTAAGGATCGAGAATATATAACTGTAAAAACTTCTGCTAATTGCAACTCATGCATTGTCATGCATTGAAAGCTATTGTCTGTTCCAAATACTAATAGCATCATTTCTATTAAAACGCTTCCAGTGAGAAACTGGAACACAATAATTTAAGTCAATGTGAAGTTTCGTGATTAGCATTAGTGCAGCATCAGCTCTCTCATTTCTAAATTTCCACAGTATCCACGAACATAAGCAAACTGAATGTCGATATCAAGATCTTAGACATATCTGAATACCCTGACCACATTTCGAACTTTTATATGCTCCCAGACACCTAAAGTAGATGTGCACTTTGACGCCCTTTGATTGTATGTTAAACATTTAAAACAACGATTTAAGACAACAAAATCTTCTATTTTACACAGATTCCAGTTTAGTCTTACGAACTTTAAGTTTCAGAATTTCTTACAACAAGCTGCTTCCGTTTCGATTACAACATGCTTTCCATCTTTAAATTTCTTCAACACAAATTTCACTGTTGTTTGATCCAATACTTCTCTTAACTTATCTAATTCAGAATTCTGTTCTTTCAGCGCATTTACTAATTCTGCCTCACTGATATTATTTGCTCAGGAAAAGCATCGGATTTTTACCTTTAGCACGAGCAGAAGTAAAATTAGGTTTATTCAATAAAGCTTCTTGAAACCGTTTCTTATCTTCTTCTGAAGAGCACTTTACAAGCAACGTTTTCGCAATACATTTCATTTCTTTAACACCAATCCTTTCTTGGATTAACTTCAACTTTTATGAGTCTTTTAACCTCTTCAGGTGAGCAACTAGAGTCCGATTTATTCAACAACAATATTAAATTCAGAAGTTTTACCTTCGGAAAGGCCAACAGGTGAAGCCAGAATCTCGGCGTTCGAAAAAAATGCGTCAACACCAGACTTCGTAATGAACTCGGTTTTAGGAACATTTTCAGGCTTAACTCCAATTTGGAAATATCCGGATGCTAGATCCAACGTTGTCATGAATTTTTTTGAATTTAATTTTCTGTATGATTTCTTCAATTATGGGTAAGGAATAGACAGGCTACTTAATTATGCGATTAAGTCTTCTGTAATCAACATCAAATTGCCATGCTTTGTTACTGGTGTGGGGAAGATGATTTTTCTTTCTATACAGCATGAGGACTGCTAAATTTTACTACAGTTTTACTTTTTAAGATTTCAACAATATGTTCCTCAATTATCTTTTATTTATGTATAATAGCGATATGGTTTCGATCACACTGAGGCTACAGCTCCTGTATCAATCTCATGCCTGACTACGTGAATGTAACGAGGATTATTATAAAAAAGATATTAAAATTCACTTACCAAGGCTTTTAGTTTCTGTTTCTGTTCTGCTCCAAAGGGATCAATTGTAATCTCCAGTGGCTGGATTCTTGTTTATTCATCTGTAATTATAAAACAGAATCATGAAAGCTAAAATGAGTCCCTGTCGCTTTAAAAAAAAGACTACCCTTAAACTATGGCGGCTTGAAGATTTCGATCTACAAAGAAAATAACTTTAAGTACCTCGTCTTTCACTTGTACATGCAATAGTTTCATACCGATACATGTACACTGCTTGCCTTCTGCGGCAATAACTCTTGCTTCATCTAAGCTAAAACGTCTATATTTGTGAAAGTGTTTTCGGCAACGAAACTGCATTGAGCTCCGGAACTGAATAGAGCTTCTGCAGAGATAATTTTTAGCAAACCTTGCACTATTGGCAGCTTCATACAGTATTTAATTTAATTTTGAGGGCTTTTCTTGAATCAGAGACGACTCTTCCCTTTTGTACCAGCACCCTTTCTAGTTTAACTAGTCCCCTTGTCAGGACTTGTGTTTCTCTTGATTTGCTTTGGAAACATGAATGGTCCTGAATAGGAACAGGGTGCTTACTCAAGCTATGTTCAGGAAGGTGTGAAGTAGACAACACAAGCAGGAAGGGTATACGAAACCCTTATTTTCAATACTTTACAGGTATTCCCGAAACTTCGGAATACAGAGACCAACCACTTGTGGTCTGAACGTAAGAATATAAAAACTACTAACTAAAACTCTAACTAAAAGCTAAATTTAAATTAGTATATAAATGCCTAGCACTAAGACTGGCCTTTATTTAAAAAAGGTACGTATGTAGTACGCCAAGCTGCTAAAACTACGGTACGTCTACAAATATCAAGAGGGCTAAACCTCTGGCCTTAAAGGCAACCAGCAACAGAGTGAAAACTCGTAAAACTACCGTGGCAAGCGGCTTGCTTCCTAAAACTTCTTCTCTCTCTATCTCTTTGCAAAAAGCCACAACCTAAGTACTTGGCGTTAGCAAGACAATTTGCAGAAACAAGTTAAAGCATTTAATTCTGGCCGGAAGTATAAAATAAGAAGTGATAGTACAGTTTTAAAATAAAATAAACGTTAGTAAAACTTAGGATCCTTACAGCCTAGCTTTTTGTTTTGCTCGTTTTAGCCCTCACTACTCACGGTTGAATTTCTTTTCTCTTTTCTTAAATTGTTTCTTTGGCCTAAACCGCGGTTTTCGTTGAGGCGTTGGCCTGAAGCTCCTCTTCTTTGGCCTCTCACGTTACCCTGCTAGTCACTTTTTTCTGCCACCCGTCTGTTTTGGAACTTCGATGCTAATTCGAATTCAAAATAGTCCTGGACTTGGGGTAGCAGTCACGTCAAAATCACTTGAATGATTTCTTCATCCGGCCTCTTGCCGTATAACAAACTAAAAATGTGGACTTTCTTAGAATGAAGTTCTCCAAGTCTTCAATTGTTAATTGTAATTTCTTGAGTATCTCCGATTCGAGCTTGTCCCTATCCTTGAAAATGGGAAACGCTTTAATTAACGCGTTTTTGAAATGTTCGAAGGTGTAGCTGTCGCTCCCAGACTCGCTCAACACGAATTTTCCAATGCACATATACCTCGTAAAAGTCTGTCCTCTAAGTGCGAACTTAGCGATTGTAACATCATGTGCCTCTGAAACTGGATGCTGTAGAAAATGGAAATTTAACTGTTCAATAAAATTTAGAATTGAGGTCTTCGCATCAAGGTTGATTCTAGTTTCATAGTAGCCCTTAAGGTATTGATGATAAATCTAAATTCCTCCACAGGATTAATTGTGGTCGATGAGACATGCGAAGCAGAGGGGATCACACTAAACAGTAAAGTTGTAAGGATCTTAAGTTTTACTAACGTTTATTTTATTTTAAATCTTTACTATCACTTCTTATTTTCTACTTCCGGCCAGAATTATAAGCGTTAATGTATTTATGCAAAGTTTGTCTGGCGAACGCCAAGTACTTAAGTTGTGGCTTTTTGCCAAGCGAAAGAGAGAGGAAGCAGTTAGTCGAAGCAGGCCGCTTACCTTAGAAGTTTTACTCAGTTGCTGGTTGCCTTCCAGGCCAGAGGTTTAATCCTCTTGATAATCTTAAACGTATTGTAGTGTTCACAGTTCTCTGTACTACATACGGCTTCCTGTTAATATAAGGCCAATCTTCCACGTTTATTATTTTAAAGTCAAATTAGAGTTTAGTTTTATTTTTTATATTTTTACGTTTAGACCACACGTAGTGGGTCTTTGTATTCCGAAGTACGGAAGTTATTGTAAACAGAGAAAAATAAAGGGTTATGTATACCCTTCTTGTGTATCCTGTCTACTTCCCACAGTTATTGAACATAGCTTTAGTAAGCTCTCTGTCCGAGTCAGGTCCTTGCATGTTCCCGAAGAAAGTAAGACGGAACATTGAACCTGATAGTGGCGCCCAACGAAGAAGAATAACCATGGCCGAGTTTCAACCTGTGCTGCCTGCAGAAGCGGCTCAGAATCCAGAAATGCCAGCTGCCGCCCTGGAAGGATTTGGTTACATCGTCCAGACCATGCGCGCTTCGATGAAACCAGAAGCAACATTTAATGGAAACTCACCGGTAACCAGTTTTTTGGAAAAATTGGATGACCACTTCATGCTCTACCCCGTGCACGAATTTCAAAAAGTTACCTTAGCTACCAGCGCTTTGAGGGGCCAAGCGCTTAACTGGTTCAAGTGTACAGGCAGAAGTCTCTTGGGTCAAGCAGGAAGTCCCACCTATACTTACGAGAATTTCAAGACTGCCCTAAAAGCCTTCCCTGTTGTAAGGGATCGTGCGAAATTAGAAACGGAACTTTTCAGTATATATCAGCAAAGAATCGAAAACCTCTCAAGCTTTATTTTAAGAAAAATTCACGTCTTCAAACTCTTGTATGGAAACCGTCCGGATCCTGAGATAATTCAAGTGATTTTGCCGAAGTTACTGCCCCAAGTGCAAGACTTTATTGAATTAAGAAATCCGACTACACTGGAAAAGTTATTTGAGCTAGCAATCCAGTTTGAAAGTAGAAGAACGGCGGACATTGAAAGAAGACGCCAATATCAACAGCGAAACCAATTTGGTGCGCCAAGACTACAGCAAACTCAAGCACACGGCTACGGAAGCAAAGTGAATCAGTGGGCAAGGAAACCCGAGCATTCAAAAACAGCCGGCGAACGTCGACAGTTCAATAGCAATCCAGGAAAAAAGTCTCAAGGCCAGTGGAAAAAGAAGGAAAGCACGGAAATGAAAAATAATTTAAACTAAAACGGATTTCTGCTGACGAGAGGGTGCGGAAATCCGAAGGCCACGAAAACCCCTCTTCCTTCAAGTTAAATACAGTAATGGTGAAAAATTTGACTCTTCCGAAGATTGAAGTGTTGGTGAATAATATCCCAGCCACCGCACTCCTGGATACAGGCGCGCAGTGTTCCTGTGTGGCAGAAGATTTTTTAGGAAGTATTTTCGGAAATACTGCATATATAATTCGGATAATACGACAGTGTTAGCGGCGCAAGGAGAAAAATGTAAGTGTATAGGTAAATTACCGCTGTATGTCCGTATCAAGGACGAACAAGTAAAGGTTATGTTTTTTATAGTAAAGAATCTGCAAGAACATATTATTTTAGGAATAGATTTTCTTTCAGAGGCACAAGCAACGCTAGATTTTAATGAAGCGTTCCTTAAGCTGACAATGAAACCAGTTCGTGGAGAAAAGGCTGAACCGCCGATGTTAAATCTTGACCACCTGCCTAATGACGAGCAAGGAAGAATCCGACAAGTGGTAAGTGAATTTGCTTCGTTATTTAGTGATATTCCAGGATTTACTCAGGTTACTAACCATAGTATTGACACCGGAGATTCAATGCCAGTTCGCCACAAAGCATACCGGTATGATAAGAATAAGGAAAAAATTATAGAATGGCATATCACCGATATGCTACGTAAAAAGATCATAACGCCCATCTCAAGTAGTTATGCTAGCCCGGTGGTTTTATGTAAGAAAAATAATGACTATCCTTTGACACATCCAAAAAGGTGGAGATTTGCAATTGACTACCGTAAATTAAACTCCATAACTAAATATCCGGTATATCAGTTACCTATTATTGAAGTTATTATGTATTACTATTATTATGTTCTAAGGAACATAACATCCACCAAATATATGACGACTTTAGACTTAACGACTGGTTATTTTCAAATAGGGGTTAGGCCTGAGGACGTGCCTAAGACTGCTTTTATGACCAAGTCTGGCACTTATGCATTTTTGCGTATGCCGTTTGGCCTTTCAGGGGCGCCGGCAACATTTCAGCGATGTATGGACATTGTGTTAAGGCCTGTTCTTGGAAAGTCCACATTTATCTATTTAGACGATATCATTATTACTAGTGATAATCTCGACCAACATGTACAGGATTTAAGACAGGTGTTTTCTTTATTAAATGAGGCCGGTCTAAAAGTTAATGTCGAAAAGTGCAAATTTGCAGCCCCTGAATTAAAATATTTAGGTTACAAAATATCTCAGAAAGGAATAGAGACAGACGAATCAAAAATAATCGCTGTACAAAAGTATCCGACTCCAAACACGGCAAAGAAGCTCTCTTCTTTTCTAGGACTTTGTTCATATTATAGGTCCTTTATAAAAGATTTTGCAGCTATCGCGGAGCCATTGTTAAAATTAAAAAGGAAAAAGGCAAGATTCTCGTGGACGGCCGAAGCCAATAGTGCTTTCGAAAAATTAAAACAAGCATTAACGCAAGCCCCTGTGTTGAAATTTCCTGAAAAGGATGAGAATTTAGAAATTTCAGCGGATGCTTTGGATTATGCGGTAGGAGCGGTACTTTCGCAAAATCAACAGCCCGTGGCATTTTTTAGCCGAACTTTAAATCAAACACAAAGAAACTATTCCGCGACCGAGAGAGAGGCACTTTCAGTTCTGTTAGCAGTGCAAAAGTTCCGAGTCTATTTTGGAGAGGCGCCAATAACAGTGTACTCTGATCATGCGGCGGTAAATAGACTATACTCAGGGAAAAACTTATCCCCAAGGTTAATAAGATGGGCACTCAAGCTACAAGAATATAATCTGGTAATCAAGCATACCCCCGGAAAGGAAAATATCGTAGCAGATGCCCTATCCAGAATTAAAATAGATGAAGAAGGTAATACCGTAAAGGTGGCAATGCTCACAGCATGTACAATAAATTCCCGAGAAACTGTAATAACCGAACTGGGTAAGGATCCTGAGTTTGGAAGCATTTATGAGTATTTAAAGGATCCTGAAAATTTTAGCCACCAAGATATTGTGGCGATAAGAAATAGGGCGGCCCATTACGAACTAATAGATGGTCTATTATTTTATACAAAAACCACGAATTCCAACAACGAATTTCGACCTGTTATCCCAGCTAGTCTTAGATTAAATATCCTGCAGGAGCTCCATGACAGCCCTTTAGGTTCTCATGCTGGTATTCGAAAAACTATCCAACGCGTACGCGAGGCAGTCTATTTTCCTGAACTGCAAAAGTTAACAAGGGCGTATGTCCAGACCTGCCCAACATGTCAAGCAGTTAATTATATTAATTTCCGCCCGGCCGGGTTTCTAAATAGTATTAAATCCGAATTTCCAAATGAAATAATTGGCATCGATTTATTGGGCCCTTTCCCAAAAAGTCAGTTAAATAAAAGTCGCTATCTCCTTGTTATGGTTGATCATTTTCGTAAATGGACCGAAATTGTTCCCTTAAAACGAGCCTCCGCGAAATTAGTTACTGATTCTATTTTAAATAAATATATTTTAAAATAAGGGGCGCCCCTAAAAGTTATATCGGATAATGGTCCTCAATTTGTAAGTAATGTATTTGAAGACATGTGCCAAAAACTGGGCATACGTTATTTAAAAATGGTCACGTATCGGCCGCAATCAAATATAGCGGAACGGGTCAATAGAAATATAGTGAAAATTATCCGTAGTTATGTTAAAAATTTTCATAAAAGCTGGGATAACTATGTCAATGAATTTGCTTTCGCCCTTAGGACCGCAAAACATGATACAACGGGCAAAACTCCTGCTGAGTTATTTTTAGGCAGAAAGATTATAACGCCGTTAGATAAATTATTTTATGTGCAACAAAGAGCCCCAGAATTTAAAATGGGTGATATAGAAAAACTAATTAAGGAAGCAAAGAAGAATACTGAAGTAGCACAGAGAAAACAAAAACTGTATTATGACTTGAAACGACGAGGAGTAACTTATAAAGTAGGGGATGAAGTTTTAAAAATTAAGCATTCACTTTCTTCAGCACCAGAAGATAAAACTGCCAAATTTTTTCCACTATTTGAAGAACCATATGTCATAGAAAAAATAACTCACGCTGTAGTAGTGTTAAAAGCCAGAAATGGTGAAACCTGCTCCGCAAACATTGATCAAATCAAACCCTACTATGATCGTAATAAAATGCAAATATTTTCAGATCTTTTGCAGGATCCGGCACGGCAGATACCGCAGGCACAAGCTCCAGAGGTGGAACAACAACAAGTACAAGGGCAAGCCATTAAGAGGCAGGAGCAAGTGAAAAGAAAGTTTCCCCGCGGAAAAATTGAAGGTAACAAGAAATAGAAGCCGTTCCACCGTCCAGAAAAGAGAGCTCACCAACACCCCCAGAATGAAGAAGGGAGAAGGACGACGTATGCAAAGAGAGCCAGGAGAAATGACGGCAACTATAACCCAGCTCTAAAACGGAAGATCTACTCATCCGACAGGACTCTCCGCAGCAAATGTCGCCGAACTGCGGAAGGGCCACCAGCGGCGGAGGAAAAGTTACAAGGAAAATTTGAACGGCCAGCAACGAGGTCCAAGCAGGAACACGAAAGAAGTTTCCCGGTTCCGCCAAGACCAGCTGCCATCAAACGGCCAAGACCACAAGCAGAGGCGAAAAAGAAGGTATTCAAGGGTGACCGAACTGGGAAAAAAAGAAAGCTTCTAGAGGAAGGCCCTGAAGGGCGAGCCCGCACACGAAGTAGGATAAATCAAACAACAATCTACGCTACTTTCAAGGACTGGGCTCAGAAAAGAATGTCCGAATATCACAAAGATAAGTAAAATTTTATGTTACTCTGCAAACTTAAGTTAATCTTTCATTCTTACTGCAAGTGGCAGATTTCAAGAAGTTTTACCTCATGCGAGGTCTACTTTTATCGCCAAAAGGGCGAGAAATGAGTTGTTACCGATTTTGGTATTATGTTTTTCAATTACTCGCGCGTAAAACTAAAGTTGATGTATAATAGCGATGTGTAAATACTTAAATATTGTACAAGTTATTGTATAAATTTTATTTAAAACATTCTGGCAAGAAAGAAGTTTTAGTCTGAAAGACTTTTTGAAATGTAGTATTTCAATGTAGAAAGAATTGGCACTTGCTTTGAAAAGAATAGAAGTTAACAATGTACTACTAATGTATGTTTTCAAATGCGTAAAATTAACGGCATGTTAATATGTTCTTATATACAATGTGAACTGTTATTTCAAATGTTAAGAAATACCGTGATATGGTAAAAGTGAAAGTAATGTTAATTTTTTTTTTTTTTATTCGTGTGACTGTAAAAAGACTAAATCATGGTGAATATGTGTTAAAAGTTGAATGATGTAGTTAGGCTCTCTGACGCTACACTTCAGAGTTAGCCACTTTCAGAATAGTACCTCAGGGTTTAGAGTTGAAGTTAGGGTGTGTTACGAGGTCTTGGTATGTTTTTAACACGTTAGTGCTTTGATTGTAGGAGGAAGTGTTGAACACATAGACATAAACACATTCGTGTTTGGTGTTCTTTTACAACACATGTCAGAGAGCACGGGGAGAGATAATTAGAATAGTCATGAATGAAATAAGAATGTTAAGAGAAATATAATTATACATGTTACTTGCCATTTCATTGTGTAACATTTCATTAAACTAGTTTTCCTTCCAGATCTCTGGAAGGAACCAGATTTGAATAAAAGCTCCTGTGTAGATGCAGTACAGATGAAAAAAATTGCGTATCCTGGGAGCTGCTATTGTAAAAACAAATTTCTTTCTTTTAAATTTCTAGTTTCTAGCGAAAAATGTTTGTAAAAGATTGGCCTCGCGTTAGATTCTAGAGCTAAAAGTTTTCAACAAGGTCGTTTTAGACCTCAGTTTCAAACTAATTAACTCTGGCGGGAAGTATCTAAGGATCTTAAGTTTTACTAACGTTTATTTTATTTTAAATCTTTACTATCACTTCTTATTTTCTACTTCCGGCCAGAATTATAAGCGTTAATGTATTTATGCAAAGTTTGTCTGGCGAACGCCAAGTACTTAAGTTGTGGCTTTTTGCCAAGCGAAAGAGAGAGGAAGCAGTTAGTCGAAGCAGGCCGCTTACCTTAGAAGTTTTTCTCAGTTGCTGGTTGCCTTCCAGGCCAGAGGTTTAATCCTCTTGATAATCTTAAACGTATTGTAGTGTTCACAGTTCTCTGTACTAGATACGGCTTCCTGTTAATATAAGGCCAATCTTCCACGTTTATTATTTTAAAGTCAAATTAGAGTTTAGTTTTATTTTTTATATTTTTACGTTTAGATCACAAGTAGTGGGTCTTTGTATTCCGAAGTACGGAAGTTATTGTAAACAGAGAAAAATAAAGGGTTTTGTATACCCTTCTTGTGTATCCTGTCTACTTCCCACAGTTATTGAACATAGCTTTAGTAAGCTCTCTGTCCGAGTCAGGTCCTTGCATGTTCCCGAAGAAAGTAAGACGGAACATTGAACCTGATAAAGTTTCCTGCGACATATTTCCCTTTATTGTTCGGGTGCCAGTATAACGTTCCGTTTGCTTTGCTAGTATAAACTAAGCTCGACGTCTGAAGACTGTTTATGGAATTATCCTTAAGCCTTAAGGAGCGACAAAAGTCAGGAGAAGGGTGCAAAGGACCCTTTATTAACTCATGTAAAGTTCATAGATGGCACCAACCCGTGCTCACAAAAAGTAAACATTTTTTGACTATCTGAAGAGGTAAGTAATAACTTAAAATTAAATGGAGTTAAGTTAGCCTAACGGTTTCACAGGTTAATTACGGCGCAGAGTGGCTCTTACGCGGAAGTCGGCGTAAGGACACCTAATGGCAAAAATAGCTCAACGTCGTAGAAATCTAATCTCTAGGAAATAAAAGACAAAATCGTGGCCTTCAGACAGGCAGAGCACGCTCTTATTTCACCTTCCGAAGCCTTCCCTTAAATACTATCTTCTTTCTACCTCATTTGAATACACGCGCGCTAGATGATTTATATTCTGGCAAGAAAGTGTGGATAGAAAGCAAGAGCGATAGGAAAGCTACTTCAATATAAAATAACTGTTAAATATACTAAATAAATCCCCACAGTTTTACTGTTTTATTTTACAACATAACTCTAACTTTTCACAACAATGAGCAGTAAAGTTAGCAAAATAAATCAGCTTATGAAATTAATCAAAAATTTCAATGTTTCGGATAGAAACATTGTCAAACATTGTTAAAAATTAATAAACATTGATCAGCTGAGTGCGTCCACACTCCACATATTTTTTCTCTTCGATTTTTCTAATATAAGATACTAAGAAGTTTTTAAAATATTTATTACTAATTTATTCACAGTAATGTTCTAACACTGAAATGTATATGCCTGGCAATGATCTATTTGTATGATGAAAACGTTTAAATACTGTAACATTGATACTGGCTGTTCCACGGTCTGAATTTGGGCAGCTGTAAAATTCCCATCTTTTTCTTTGTAACAGAAGTTTACGACATCAATAAAGGTCAGAATTTTTTTTAATTACTATGGTATCCTATAAAAGAAAATTCTAAGTTTTTTTTTTTTTTTGGGGGGGGGGAGCACACAACTTTAAAATCGCTCTAATTTTCTGTTTGTACTGCAGTATTACGTACTGATAATAAGATTAAAATTTTACAAGATGTAGTATTATATTTCTTAAATAAATACTATAATGTATTAGCTGATATTATTTCTTCGTCACGATAGTTTCTTAAGATGTAACTTGCTTTCTTATAATGACTTCCCATTTTTTTCATACTTTTTCCAAAGTATATTTGTCAAATCTTATTCCGCAGTTATTTATCAATAATGACTTCCATTTACCAAACGCAAAGCCATTTATAACGCCAACAACTGTTTATCAAACGGAATCATTGAAAATGCCCATGACTAATACTTATCAAAGTGGATATTAAAGCCTACAAATCTGTAAACCTTACTTAACTGTGACAATGTGGTGTTGAAAATAATTTGTTTCCCCTTCCTAAATCCAGCATAGGCCCTGAGACACAAAATAAGCAAAAAGGATGCAAGATAAGTAACTAATATGAATACAATTTGATGGCATAGCAATTGTAATAAAATTAAATTAATAACGAAGTAATATTTAAGCACTTGATTTAACAAAAAAAGTAAATATGATGTATATTAACTAGTATTTGGAGAATGTCTGGGTGTTTTTATTAGGAGTAAAATCAAAAGAAGGCTATCGAAAGAAAACTTTTAATTACGGACGCATGAAGCAAGAAATGTTAGGAGGAAGCGCACTAAAATTAAATTCCTTATAAACATTTTCTCAGTAATTATCTAAAGTGAGGTAATAGAAAAAGAAGGGTGCGCATAACAGTTTTTCATAGCAGCAGTTCTTAACCTCATTAGTCTCTTCTGTGTATACTTATGATTTACTTGAAAAATACTTTTATAGCTACCAGCTACAAAGATTAATAATATCCCTGAACATTTTGTGAAATAGGGCATTTGAAAACGTTTAGAAAAATAAATATCTCATTGCACATCATTCATCTGCATATATATATATATATATATATATATGCATGTAATAATAAAATTCCATAGTCAAAAATACACTTAAAATTCTAACTGTATGTTCTTTTCATTTTTTTTAATGGCGACGGTCTCTTATTTGAAAGTAACGTGGAATTAAATCCACAGCCCCGTAGTCAAGTTGTTTTTCCCGCCTTTTCTACACGTAGAGTTATAGAATGTTCTGGAGATTTAAAGCGAACTGGAATGGCTGACGAGGCTGACGTCATTTCTTGGAAGCTCCGCCTTTCCAGAGGCTGTAAAAGGACTCGCAAAGGAATATCGGGATCTTTTCTTTAATGTAACGATGCAGTAAACTTCATACAAAAAGTTATTAGTAATTCTTTTTTATTTACTTAGAATATGATTTTTGTAACTGCTATTTCTCCTGATCAATAGTAAATGGATCCTGTTTTTTAAACTTACCGTCTGATAATTTAAGCTACGTCTACATCTATGATTCTTCACCAATCTATTTATTCCGGACAAAAGCTGGTACATCACATGCATATATATATATTATTCTGAATGTAAAGGAGAGATGAAAGCGTAGTTTAATGTGACATCGTGAAGAAACAGTCATGAATAAGCACGCATATACCGATTTGTAAAAAAAAAATATGAAAATTCTGTAGTAATATTTTCGTTTGATAATAATGCATCTGGGATAATTTATCTGTGATATTTTAATTTGTCATAGCTATGAAGGAAACAAACAGATATTTGTTTTTAAGGCAAGTTACGTTCGAAGAATCAATTTAGGAAAAACACGGGTGGGCTTGTTTGCCTTAACCCATCCGAGTGAGAGCGCCCCAAAAGGATAGAATCCAAGGTTTCTTCTTCTGTTAGCACAATTATCTTGAACTGACTCTTGACCTTAAAGGGAAACTTTTAAGGACCTTATTCCACAAAGTCAGAAGTGCAATCGCTTCTAATTGTAAGGGAGTTAGCTTAGGCTGACAAATTCTTCCGCTGTTGGACCAGGTTTGAATATCGTGGGACAGATAAATGTGCATGAATATAGTCTCTCTGGGGAAATGGAAGTACTTAAATTTGCCTAGCCAAACGTCATTTCTCTTCTTTTTTACCTGAGGAAGAATGGTTATTAAACCCTTGAATTATCTCGTTCGGGCGTGATCAAATTTTAATGAAGCTTAAACTGACAGCTTTCGTGGGCTTTACTTTACAAAAATATGATTAAAAGTATTTACAATTGATTTGACAAAAACAGAGGAAAATACTCGTTTTTAATATTCACATGCTTACCCCAATTTTTCATTTTCAAATATTAATTTTTAATTGCTGTAGAAGATTATGCAGTATATCTTGTTAAAAATAATTCTAAGTTCACTCCGTATATGACCAGCAAAGCGAATGCTTTAACATGCGTGTTTTACGTATATGGTTATTGTTTTACTCGTGACGTATGTAATAGTTCTTCATAACCAAGGCAGTAGAAAGACTTTAGAAGTGAAACTACTTGAAATTGTGATACTCGATTAAGCACTTAACGTCGCAAGCATTACTTTGAAGTTAATGACAGTTGTAAGAAAGTCTAGCGAAAAAAACCTAGACTTTCAACTTTCATTTCATGATCCATTTCATGAACAGAGACAGTTTTTCCGATACAAGAGGCCCAGACAATCGAGTTTCTTTCCAGTGGTTAAAGTTTGAGCGTTACGCGGTCTTTTATTTCTATTTCAATCGAAGTTTATTTTATAAGCAACACAGTGGAATTGTTTCTTTAATCTGTCGATAGATTGTTCCTTTTGAGGAGGGTGATATACAGTGTTGATAAGTAGCAATAAACTGGTATACATTTCAAAAAAAGGGAATTCAATTCTTTTTCTAAAATTATTGTTGATTCCTTAGCAGTGAAAATCCTGCTAATATCTTGGCAATGAAACTTCACAAATTTTTAAGCACCGAATTCTGAATTCTTATTACAGTTGTTTGCAGGATTACTTTGCTTGAGGTTTTTAATGCGTTTTCAAAGCTTCTAATGTGCTGAGTTTTGTAATGGCTGACTCTATGTCTGAGATATTACTGTATGGTGATATTACTGTATGTGAGGTGTATATATATATATATGTGTGTGTGTGTGTGTGTGTGATGTATCAGCTTTAGTCGCAGCTTAAATAATCAGACGATAAGTTTTAAAAAACAGGATCCATTTATTTTTACTCAGGAGAAATAGCAGTTACAAAAATCAGATATCGGGAGTAAATAAAAAGAATTACTAATAACTTTTTGTATGAAGTTTACTGCATCGTGACATTTAAGAAAAAGCCCCGATATTCTTTTGCGAGTCTTTTTATAGCCTCTGGAAAGGCGGAGCTTCCAAGAAATGACGTCAGCCTCGTCAGCCAATCCAGTTCGCTTTAAATATCTCCAGAACATTCTAAAACTGTACGTGTAGAAAAGGCTGGAAAAACAACTTGACTACGGGGCTGTGGATTTAATTCCACGTACTTTCAAATAAGAGAACGTCGCCATTAAAAATGAAAAGAACATACAGTTAGAGTTTTAAGTGTATTCTTGACTATGGAATTTTATTATTACAAATATATATATATATATTATATATGTATGAGGTGCAATTTGCAATGCTTACCTTGGAAGGTTTTCCAGTTTGTCCTTTTTAGAAATTTTGGAGTTGGTGGATACAATCTATAGAAAATAAAGTTAAATGGAAAGTGATTCCCATAATTATTATATGTATTTCTTCCGCAATTATTGTCGGTACTTCGGCAGCAGGGAGACTGTGAGGCTCTTGATTCAACATCACGTCGCTAGGAGAGTAAGTAACGGCTGTATTTTTAAGGTGATTTTCAGTCAGAATAGTGGTGGCGACACCTCGGTTATTCTTTCTGTGCGTGAGAAGTACATGTTGAACCCATTTAATTTAATCCTATTTTATGGTTTACAATGAGTTTCATTTAGCATTAACACATCAGTGTTGTGCTTTTTAACATACTTCTGAATTTCACGAAGTTGCTTTTTAACTCCATTCGCCTTAAAGAGTGAAATCTTAATGAAGCAGTTCCCTGCCCTTTGATTTAAAATTAAACTGCATAGAAATGAAAGCTGTTAAGTGACAGTATTAAACTATTTAAATAAACGTTACACTAATTTCAAATAAACTAAAAAGCATAAATCTTAGTTCAGATATAAATTTAATTTAAAAGATGCTTTAGAAAAGCTAAAAAGCTTCTCAAATTTTAAAGCATATTTCAAAATGAGTTTCAGTATTTAGAAATAAAATGATATGCGATTTGTAACAATATTAATATAAAAAAACTTTTACTTTAATTTTTTTCCTTTTTTTATCAAATAAATGCTGATTACCTTAAAGCTTCTTTCCAATGCAGTTTTAACGATCACTTGCGAAGACATCTTATTCAGTTTAAAACTGCTCTCAGCACATGAAATATAATAGCATTTAACTCCATTTAGAGAGTAATCTAAAATATACTGTCTTGCTTCGAAATGTTGTAGGAAAAGAAAACATAACGCATTTATGCTTATATTTAGGATATGAATAATTGTATAGCCTCCAAACTAAGCTAAACCTAAATCGCTCAATAATAAGTGATTCAATGCTTTACTATCAAGGGACAGTATCTCCTCATTTTCATATGTTTGCATAGGAGACACCAGTTCTCCTATCTTTCCTACCTCCAGAGCATAAATGATTTTTAATGTCTCACTTCTACAAAAACTTTCATGTATTTGCATTAGTACTGAACGATAATTTTTTCTACAATGGGTTTGTTCGGCTTGGTCTGGTACACTGCGCAAAAAACAGAATGGACAGTTTTGTATTTCCTGTTCTACAGGGCTGATTGAAAAGTTTAATTAGCGTTTTTTATGTCTCGAACGTGCGGCTTATGATATATATTAGATTTATGTATAGCAGTTGCTCTAACATAGGTATTTTGGCACAAAATCGAATTTTTTAGTCCAAATTGGCCATTTGCCTAAAAGGACTATTAATTTCGTTTTGGCATTTTGCGTTGAAATGTCTGTTCACTTTTCAAATTGTTGCCTGAAAATATTAGATCCCTGTATTACATTTAAAGAAATTAAATATTGAAGAATCTGCATAAATATATATATATTTGTCTCGCATTGTGATAAAACGATGGTACCTAGAGCAATCAAGGTTTGAATAACGAACGTTTCTACTCGAATATGGGCATCTGAAAGCCCTAATTTGGAATTTAGAATTTGTTTTATTATCTATTTCATATTTTGTAAAACTTTAACAAATTTTTGATTAACAATCTCAGCGATTTCAAAGCGAGCAATGGCAACACTGTACGAAAAAAAAACCATTTTTATCTCCAGCGCGGGAGACTGTGTACCGGAAGTTCTAAAGATATACTCATTTTAAAATTATCTTGCTATATTTCTGTTGAACTGAATTTTATGGTTTAAGTGCGAAGAACATGATACTTAATAAATAAAGGTAATGCACGAAACGTTAAAAAAAGTGCCTTTGGGCGTAATGTAAAATCTGAAAGCTTTGAGATTTTTTTTTTATTTTTTTATTTTGTTTTATTATTATTATTAATTTAAGCATCTCCGCCAGGCACTCACTGAGAAATGCAGTGAAACATTGCATGCATGCTTATTTGTTTTTCTTTTCTACTTTGTTTTTTAATATGACATGCCGATTTTCTATATACTTCGATTCAACAACTCAAATTTTGCCAAAGTACCGAGTTTTGTAAAAATCGCAAGAGTAGTTTTGAAAAAACTTAGCTCTCAAAATTTTAAATCCTCAATGTTAATTGAATTTTGTATATATTTATTAATATCTCATTTTTATTAAAAACTTTCTTGATTCCTTCTTTTCCAGCTCGAAATTTGTGTTCAGTCCAAGTAAAATTCGCAGACGTTTTCTGATTTATTTTTTAAATTTGTATTTTTTAGTAATTTTTATAAATTTTTAGAAAATGTGTTTGGATTGTAATCCATAAAATATTTACCATCAACTTAAAGTAAATGTATTTCTAGGCACATCCGCAAAACTTTAGAGTTTTTATTCCATATTTCCCAAGATATATGAGAATTTATATATTGACGCATTTTGAAATTTGGTATATTTGTTATAAGCAATTTATAACGCCAAATGTGTTTTACCAACTGAGTTAAAATTATTTGAAAGAACATAGGAAGCACCTTTTTTCCTCTTATGCACAGTGAAAGGGAAATGATAATAGATTAATATAAATTAAGAATTTCGCCAAGTAAATTATTCTTGGTACAAACTGAAAGAAGTGCACCAAGATAAGTTTTTTAATTTCTCGGTAAGTTTCTCACCAAATGTGACAAAATTTAATATTTAAGCATAATTTGAGTAATAGAATCGAAGTATGGAAAAAAATCGGTATGTCATATCAGACAAAGGTCTGCTTTTGTGTCAAAATACGTATGTTATAACAACACTATATGTAAATCTAATATATATCCTAAGTCGCGCTTACGGGAGATAAAAACGCAAATTAAATTTCGTCAATCGGCCCAGTAGAACGGGAGATGAACTATCCCACCTATGTGTGTGTGCATGCAGAGTGTACCTTACCAGCCTCCCTTTAAGTGGGGAGTAAGTAGATAATTATTCGCATTCCTTCGTTCTTGATGCTGTCTTCTAAATGGTTATCATGCCCACAGGACAATGGAAGGCTCGTGGTTTTGAACTTCGATTCGGAGGCATATACGATTTTTCCTGTTCCTCGCTTCGAAAATCCTAATCTTCTTCACACTGATTCCCGACCTAAAATGTGGTGGAAGATAATTCGTCACCGCCTATATGTGGTCGGCTAGGTGTCGACTACATAAGTTATTACTGTATTTTCCATGAGTATTCTTGCAGTGTAGTTAGCACTTTTAGCTAGAAAGAAGAACATCCGGGGTTCGAATCACGGTAAGCATGAAGATGATTTTTCACGTTTCTTGCATGAAAAATACCTAAAAGTCTCAACAGTGCCCATTTTTCAAAATGATTGTGCATAGAACGTTAATTTCATCAGGAATGAAAATGAAATATTTTCAAAAAGTTCGCTTTTTCTTCCTTGCATTCACATAATTAATATGCAGAATGGTTTAAGTAATTCAATTAAATTATAGATAATTTGTTGCATCGTGGTTATTGACACAGTAATTAAATTATATTTTCTTTTAGGTCATACTGTAAGGCTCTAACAGTTTGCACTAACGAAGTAACAACAGTTGTATCTTACTGTGGTTGTGATTTATCGGCATATAGTAAGTATTAGCTAAAAATATTAACAGAACTAAGTAGAATTCTTTTTTTGCTTTTAAAATAGTCTTGAATTAACCTTATCAATCTTCAAACTAATTATTATGTAGATTGATTAAATATTAGACCTCAATGAATGGTAACAGAAGCGTAATTACAACTTAAATTTCCTCTGCAAAGTACAAAGACTACATAACGAAAGAAGGTCTGTATTCTTCAGAACAAGGTATAAGGAGTTTAGTCAAGCAAACAATCAACTGACTAAAACCAATGACTATCTTGGTGTTACTTCAGTAAATTTAAACACCTTACCACTACAGACGTGATGCCAAGTCAGATGCTAATTAAATTTATTTGAAAGGAGAAAGACAGGTAACAGAAGGTCCTGGGAACTCGTAGATATTAGCCATTCTTTGTACTAGCTTGCTAGACCTTCACGTCCACAAAGTTTTCTTCTTAAGTATTAACTAAATTAGTAATGTTAGGTTCACTTGTAAAGGAAGTGTAAAGAATAGTAAAATTTAAAGCAAACGTTAGTTAATTTAACTTGAGACCTTATGGTATAGCACTTTAAAATTAAGGCTTATGGTAACAGCATGCTGATCCATAAATTTCATTAAGCTTATTTGCCCAGATATTTGCTGAGGGATATTTGAACAGACTGTTAACGCATCTTCTTTAAGTGATTAAAGAACAACGAGCCCGGGCAATATCAATTTGACGTTTATTAAATACTAATAAATGTCTCATCGGCATTCAAAATATAATTAACCTTGAGTTAATTACACCGAGTTAATCTCTTTGGCCTTCCTTTTCTTCATAATTAATTTTAGCTTCCTAGCAAATTGTTTCATTTTTTAATCTAGTTTCTACTTTGTTAAAAGGCTATTAGTGGCCGGTAGGATCTTATTTTCCAGATGTATTACATAAAGCATTTGCATGACTTTTTATTCTACATGGAAACGAAGATGGTTTCATTTAGATTTAGGGAATAATAGTAACTATGTTCCTTTTGTTAAGAAACAATGAATAGCCATTGGCATCAGACATTCTAGAATACCATCGGGAAATTAATGAACGACGTAAGCCTTTTTCTGCGTAATGAACGATGATGAAGTGATATAAAATCGATTTTGACACCCTGTCCCCATAATTTGTCATCCCAAAAGCTGTATTCTTCTCTCGTGTATTTTTCCCATTTCCTCTTTAGTCTTAATAGCTCTTTTCATTTTTTAGTGCAATTTCGACTTCAAGCTCTGATGACATAATTTTTACTTATTAAGCACTGAAGATGCTTTTAATATATGAAGTACATTATGGGCTGCTTTTGTATTCAGGGTTTTATTTCGTTTGTGAATCTATTACAGTAAGAACGGACGGATATTTTTGCAGAGAGAATATTTATTCTTTCAAGTTGAATATATTCAGTAAAGGTAAAATAGAGTCAATAAGTTAATGTAACTTTGATGGTATGGTATGGTATGGTATATTGAGATGACGGCAAACCACACTAGGGCTATCTGCCTAAGGGAAGGGATGCCTTCGTGGAAGACTTTCTAAGGGAAACTGGCTCATATACACGTTACACATGGGAAAAACCACGAAAACGCCCATGCAGCCAGCCCGTTCGCGGGATTCGAACCTCGGACTGAACTACCAGTGTTCAACGACTTTACCGCTTGGCAGCTGGTGGGCGCGTAACTTTGATGTATTATATCTATAAAATTTATTACATAAAGCTTTTGTTTTATTTTTTAATAGAAAAACTATAACATGTCTCTATCAAAAAGCTAAAAATCGAAGGCTTTCACCGATTTAAAAAAAAAAACTAATGATTAATGGCCTTTAAATGTAGGTTACAGGCTAGAAAACATTATTTCATAGAAGGTCTGAGTAATTAGTTGCAAAATTCGAAACGAAATTCTTCATTAGTTTGCCAAACATATCAGAACAAGCCCAAAAAGTGCTGTTTTCGATTTCAAACAATCAAAGTATTTCCGATGAATATGGAGATGTTAGAAATGTAAGGCTTACAGAAACAAGCTTGTTTAGAAAGGTAACATTAAGAAATCAACATTAAAGACATTGCTACGAATTTTATTTATATTTAAATAAGTGTTAGTAAAATTATATGTAAAAATGTAATAATTTTTGCATAATGTAACATCAAATGTTTTAAAGAGACGAAGCTTTGCTGGAAAACTTAATTACAGGGGTAAAGTCTATTTAACATTGAGTAAATGGCTATCCCGCTAAATTGGCGAGATATCATCAAGCTGGCGATGGTTTTGGAGACGAAGTTTTGTCGCCAAATTTGGCGGAAAACCGCCAGAAGTAGCCAAATCTGACGACGTTTTAGTCCGGTCCAGGTATAAATGTAATTGTGATTGAATAAATGTGATATATCTGTATATGTAATTGTAATCGTACCCGGCCCTCATATGTCTTCTAGTTATTTCGAGAATTAGAAGGTACTAGAGTTTCCTCGACGGCCGGGGTGAGGAACTATATAAGACTAGAAGGAGCATCAGTATCTCAGTTGTTAGTTCAAGAGCGACTTCGGTGTATTAAGATATCCGGGAGAGTTTCACCTTTTAGATGCGCGCACTGATTCTATCTTATTAGCAACAAATTTGCTCTGTTATATTCATAATCTCTTAGTGCAGTTAATGTTTAACCAGAATACAATGACAAAGAATTAGGATTAAAATTTAAAGATCATATAAACCAGGGATTCTCAACACTTTTCTTGCTTCGACTCTCCCCCTTTGAAGGTATGCTTTTCTTCATCGATCCCCTTATATTTTTCTACATAATATACAATATGCAATATAATCATAATTCAATCTATTGCTTATAAATAACTTACAGATATCCATTAGATTAAGAAACAAAAATTTGGAAAAACATGGTTTATTAGTTGCATGTTTAATTATTTTTGTATTATTATTATTTTTTATTTTACAAATATAAGCAAACTTTCAGAAACATAATCCCAGTTTCTACTCAATTTTAATGAACGTGGTGGCTATGCTTAATGTATTGATGCAATTTTTAATATTTGGAATTAAATTGCTTAATTCTTAAATAACCTCGTACAAAAATATTCAACCTCTTTTTTGCCTTCAAAAATGTTCAACCTACAACCTATTCTAGTTTGCGTTCGTAGCACTTTTTTACTGCATTTTCTTGTGTTATTGCGTTGTACTTTTTTATACTGCATTTATTGCATAAAAAATTACATATTTTTAAAAATATTATTCTTCCAAAGGGGCAATTTGCCCAAAAAGACTATTAATTTCGTTTTGGCATTTTCCGTTGATTCACTTTCTGCATTGTTTCACTTTTCAAATTGCTGCCACCAAATTTTACCGCCCTGTATTATATTTAAAGAAATTAAATTATGAAGAATCTGCATAAATGTATGTATGTTTCTCGCATTGTGATAAAACAACGAAAATTTTGGATAACGTAATCTTTCACCGAATATGGGCATCTGGTAGCCCTAATTTGGAATTTGTTTTATTATCGATTTCATATTTTGCGAAACTTTAACGAATTTTTGATTAACAAACTTAAGGATTTCAAAGCGAGCAATGGCAACGTTGTACAGAGAAAATACTTTTATCTCTAGGGCGCGAAACTGTGTATCCAAAATTCAAGAGATATGCTCCTTTTTAAATTATTTTGCGATATTGTTGTTGAACTGAATTTTATGGTTTAAGGGCGAAGAACATGATTTTTAATAAATAAAGGTAACACACAAAACCTTAAAATACGTCCCTTTGGACGTAATTTAAAATCCGAAACCTGTCCCCCTTTTTTTTTATTTTTTTTAAATATATTGAAAAATTTTAGTGTCTTTTCACCTTACATTTATTTTACATGATTTCTTCTTTACTGCTTGATACAACTTTATATAATTAAACAATCAGTTATCACTTTTATTAACAATTTTCTTGTAATCAATAGGATTATGATTATGCCAAATAATTGTCGGTGCATATTCGTCTAAACACCTTCTTTGAAATCGCTTTAAATTCGACCTACTTTAAAATTTCATCGATCCCCTAGGGGGCCAGTTCCAACTCCGTTGTCAACTCTTTATGTAAACTAGCAGACAACACCTGATATCAAAGAAAAACATCTTTCCCTAAAGCGTAAGTTGTCTTTTCGTTTCTTGGTTAATTCTCTGATGCTGTTCTGTTTAACTATTACAGTTTCGAGGAAATAATTAAAATTTCATTATAAAACCCTATTCTACTGAATTATTCTCGTCTTAAACCAAGCATAAAGATCTCTAGAGTTGTTAGGTTTATTTGGAGCAGGAAAACGAGCATTGTCCTCGCCTGGATTCGAACTCCAGACCTAGCCATTGCCAGCCAGACATGCTTCCATTTACAACCTGAAGGCACCCTATAAGAAGGGTGAAAATACTTTACAAGTTCATCAAACCTTATTACAGTAACAAAGGCTGAATTTTTATGAAGTTTTGTGCTTTAACACAGATTTAATTCGAACAGTTTAACGAAGAATAAATGTAATTTTTTATGAATTTAGAAAACATATGCAAGAATCATAATCATTAAAATCTATCACAGTCACTGAAACCTAGAAATGTTTGAGTTACCAGTACAGATAACATGCTTTCTAAAAATGCAAACCTTTCTAACTATAAAACGCAAAAAAAGAAAACAAATTAAGCCTTTAGTGACGGAAAAAAATATCAACAATGTCACTGAGGAAATCCTTCAACTGTCTTCAAACTCGGATGACTTCCGATGTCTGAAAAAAGGTCACTCCCTAAACAACAAGCTAGTTGTCGTTCCTGGGTCTATTTCCCTGATGCCTGAAAGAGGCGCAGCATATCGAAGCCCCAAAAAAATGGCATTGTGGCGAAAAGAAAAAAATGGTTACACATCAAAAAGGGGAAAAACTAGAGTGCCAAACTTAGCGATCAATATGGAAAGAGCATTTGTCTTGTAAGCAGAGCGAGGGACAAGAGGATTACAAATGAAAAAGTCGAGTTCCATTTTGATAAATAGCTCTTCTCGTATTTCTTTCTCCGGAAAGAAAGATGCAAATCAGGGGAATGAGAAACTAAGTGAAGTATTTTCCTGTATAAGAGGAAAATTCGATAGATTTAGAAGAATCGTGGTCTAGTTCAAGACAATCCAGTTAATATGTCAAAAGAAATAGAGAGAGAATTTCTTTACATTTATTAATAATTGCTAAGTAACTGGGTTATTTTAATACGATTAAGTAGACTTTCGTTTAAGTAAAATTAATTCTATAGTCTGCAGCATTACATAGCTCTGTAACTTTTTAGGACGTTAATTTGTTTCTTATTAGAAATACTAAAATTAAGCAAAATTTAAAGCTTTTCACTTGTAATTATATTCCATTTTCGTCGGTTACTTATGTAAAATCATAAACACCTAGAGTTAATATTACGTCAATATCAATTATCTGTTTTTCACGTTATACAGCACTACAAATAAGGTTTAGAAATTTACAGGTATGAAATCTCATAAAACCTAAGTAGGCAAGTTAATCCATGAATAACTGCATAAAATAAGATAAGCATTGGTTAAGAACTTTAGCAAAACACTATTTATTGCAAAACGGTCGTAAAAACATTACGAAGTTAACTCGTTTACTCCTTTAAAACCGAGCATAGAAAGGACTGCTAGCAACTGGAGCAGAATATTCATTTGGCTGCTTGCAGCCTTTAAATCATCGTACAAAGGTATATTTTTTGCTTAATCACATACGTGGTTTACTTAACTTCATTTTGAAAAACTAAAGGAAAAGGTCCGGTTTAGGTTCAAACCCGGATAAGGAATGGACATTTGTATCTATGGTGTTTTCCAGAATAGAGGTACATAAAACCCATATGGCTTCTCTAGATAAAATGGCCTTATGAGAGTTTGCTGGTAAGGTAAATCCTCAGGTTCAAACTCCGGAGAGGCTTTTGAGAGAACACGGCATGGAGCTTAAAAAAATTACTTTCGCTTGGTTTGCCGTTAAGAATCCAAAAGAAAGAATGTCAAGTATATGAAAATTCCGAGATCATGAATTAATCACTATAATCGCTCTGAACTAATGGTATAACTATGGAATATACATTATTTATTATAAAAATATCAATATGCATGATATAGGTAATTTGCATTTATCTAAAATTAATAGATCGGTAAAAATTTAGAAAAAATAAAACTGATATTTTTCTATAGTATTTAATTACGCTAAAAGCTCAACATTAGCTTAAGTCATTAAACCGTAAAATTTTGTATCTTCTGAAGACTTCTAACACAGAAATGTATGAATGAACTGTAATTTTATCTGTGAATAAGTTTTACTTCAGGATTTATCGCTTAAACTTATCTGTGATTATTCAGCATCTTTCTCAAACATTTCAATATATCCCGTGCCATTTCATTAATGCTAATCTTGAATATTACATCTGTAATAAAATTCCAGACCAAATTTACATACCTCAGTGGCCTGGTTTCTGCTTCATTTTAAAATATAAACGCTTTGTAGCTCGTTATATTTCTTTCCAAAGCAGTATTTCTTCTAGTTTACCATGGTATCGTACAACGTGTGATGACCAGAATCAAAGGTTGAACATAACGGGATTTTTAGGAATACAATTGCAAAGATTTCCTCCGAAGGCAACCAGGCTAATGTTTACTATGAATAATCACATTAGACATCTTACTCGATTGGTTCCATTTATTTTTCTATTTAAGTCTCCCTGATGGAATATTTCTGAACCTAAACTGTAAAACACGTAATGATGCCCATATATTGTCTTAATCAACGAATCCCTTAACCTCTGTATTATATATCGATAGTATTTAAGAATTACCTTATCTCGGTTTCAGAAAGAATTTCATCCTATTACTCCAAGAAGGCTAAAACATGCAAACATTCAGAATGTATGATCAATCTGGTCACGATTATTACCCAGGAAGATTTCATGGTTTAAATTGATTTCATGAAGAAGTGAGAGAAAATCGTAAATTGCTCTCTCAGGATAGCGCTGTTTCAGTGTTAAAACTGAAATTCACCAGGAGACCAGACTTTTCTGAACTGCTCTAAGTTCATTAAATGCTCCGTTACTATTACTAACTTTCTAACACTAATCTCAACGCTCGTTAATTAATCGTGGATCCTCCTCGTAGAGTTCTGGATATGTTAAAGTTGAGCGATTTATTAGATTGATCTATTCTCAGTAAAAAACCAAACAGAGTAATTTTATTAAAAATTATTAATTGAGCTTGCATATTTATTGAATATTATGAAAGCTCAATTAATAATTTTTAATAAAATTACATTTGCATATAATTGAATATCAAGTAAAAAGGTCATTCAGTTTTAAATAATTCCTTTCAATATATTTCATTACAATTATTCATCTTTATAGTGTAACTTGCCTTCAAAAACGTTAGGTCTAGTTTCAGTTGCAATATTTTTCTAATGTATTCAAATAGTGATGCATACAGAGTAGCCAATTCATCAATTTAATAGTTATTATAGATTTTTGTATGAAACAATATTACTTACAGTAATGTTTTGAAGGTTTGTGTAAAATATACACTGCTCACTGTTGAAATCGAACCATCCTGACGGATTGAGATTATACGGACAAGATGAAGCATATATATAAGAATATATTAGGGTTTACACTGATTTTATTTCATCCAGGTAAGATATTTAGAAGATGAGCTAATGCAGTGTAATGCGAATGTCTAAATGAGTGGTTGTACAATAACAAGGTAACTTTGACTTTGTAAATACAAAGTAGTCAACATATATGGTGCTACAAATGAAACAGGAATATATTCTTCAAGAACTTAACAATAAGTTTGGCTGACTTGTCGCCATAATTGGTCGAGATGTTTCTCTGAGTGATTTGATTGCAAAAACTGCCCGATGTGATCTCAGAGGTTTTTAACTTGAAACACATCTGGGGATTTTGAACGGGATAGCAGTGCTTTAACATGATGCAAGCATCATCGATGCGTATTGTATGGAACCTTAAGTGCTGTCCCCATTTATGAATAGTAGAAACGAGCGTTACAGAATCTCGGTAGTTCGACAGGTGATATGGACAAAAGGTGACTTGCCGTCATTTATGTAATAGCGCCGATTACCTTGATACTAACTAACTGGAAATCATAAACCAAACTAAAATAGATTCTTCCACTAAGTTGTCGCTAAAACGGATTCGTCAATCATCAGCAATTTATCTCTGACGAAAACAGTAGTCCAATCGTAATCCCAATTCAGGTTACTCCAAAAATTGTCAGTAAAACAGCGAAAAAGCACGTTCCAGTAATTTCAGCATCAAGGGAAAAGTTCTGCGATTGGCTTCCAGTAAATGACAATCGATGTAATGTTTGTTTACTCTTACGTATTACGTACTCTTCTGTAACCTTCAGTTTTTAATTCAAATCTCTAAGGAGATGCTACAAAACGTTATATCATGCAGAATTTTTCAGTTAAAATCAAACGTGCGCAATGATACTACAGGTGAACCACCAGCTCCACATAGGATTACATCCTGTCTCTCTTAAAAGCATTTGTATGAGGATGCTTAAAAGCATCCTCATACAAAAATAACTGCAACAAACCTGACAAAGAAGTATACCCGATATTTTCCAACACATATTACAAACTGAAACTTAACAAGATTTCCAGCTGCTGAAGTTCAATGCTATTCCTGTTGTTTCTTGTATCATTATATCACAAACATATGGCATTATTGGGTCTGGATTAACACGTTAAATTCTAGACTATAATTAAAACTAATATGCAAAACCTGCTCTGGAATTTCCACATTTATAGCGCATGCTCCGGCTGGGCATTTTCAATGTGCCACATCACATTCATGATATCTTTCACTAAATTGATTGTCAAAGTTTTCAATACATCCCGTACCATTTTATTAATGCAAATCTTGCATATTGCATTTGTAATAAAATTCCAGACCTAATTTACATACCTCAGTTGCTTGGTTGCTATTTCAGTTTTAAATATAAACGCTTTGTAGCTCATTATATTTCTTTCCAACTCAGTATTTCTTCTAGTTTACCATGGTATCGTGCAACATATACTGCCCAGAATCAAAGGCTGAACATAACGTCATTTTTTAGGAATAGAGTTGCAAAGATTTCTTCCGAAGGCAATCAGGCTAATGCTTCCCATGAATCATCACATTAGACATCTTACTCTAGTGGTTCCATTTATTTTTCTATTTAACTCTCCTGCGGGGATATTTCTGAAACTAAATTGTAAAACATGTAATGGTAATCATATATTGTCTTAATCAATGAATTCAGTCAATTTTCAATTTCAGTTCAGTCAATTTAATTTTCAGTCATAACTGTAAAATTAACGATTTTTCTTTTTAAAATTATCAGAAATATTAATTTTCCAGAGTTGCAAAAACAAAAATAACTCAAAATAACTCATTTTAATTTAATTAGAATTTTAATTAGAATACTCTTACTGTTTTCTTGTTTTCTACTAATAATAATTTAAAAAATTACTAAACTATTATTTTAGCACCAATTTTGAAAGGATGGAACCTTTATTTAAATAAAGCAACTAGAAAAAAGATGTTTGGTGAAATATTTATTCGCAAATACTGTATATACAACTGCTTAGCGTCTAGTCATTTCCAGTCTAGACATACCTTATAGTCTTTAAAAATATAATGACTTTGTTTGATAAATTAAACATTAAACTCTTCTTTAAGGCAATTAATGTTTTATTAAAATTGGTATAATTTGGTGACATTGGGTTAAAAACTTTTTGTTGTTGTTGTTTATGTTTGTTTTATTGCAACTTAATGTCCTATTCACTAATCCGATAATTTTAGTCTTTACTTATAACCATTCTCTTATTCCTTTATTTAAGTGGTCAGAAATTGAAAGCGCTGCAGGCATTTAGAAGACTTACGTCACTGTAATTCTAAAGTTGTTAATTTATTCCCAGGTTATGAGACTAAAGCAAACCCAAGATACTGCTCTGGTGCTTTTTTTTTACCATATATTTATCAGATTTACTGCTTTTTTTTCTTCTTTATTTTACTTCCCTCCCGTCTGTATCATTCCTTTTATCTAACCATTGATTTTGCATTTGAATTCCTTAAAGAAACCAACGGTCCAGGCAAATAGAGTTTTAAAGAAGAATATCAATGATGCAATTTTTTAAAACTTTTTAAATAAAACTTTATCTTTTTTTGTAATTTCCGCGTGATTTGTTTGATTTTTTTATTTAAGTTACTTCAGGTTTGAAATACAATTCGAAGACAATATTCACTTAAATAGTGAAATATGAGTCTAGAGTTTTTTAAATAGAAATACAAATACATAATTTTTCAGTCTGAGCTTTGAATCGTGATTAAGTTCGTTCTCACTACGACACATAACATATTACACATTAATAACTTACAGTATTCAATTGGCAATTGGTAATAATTTCTTCATAAAAAAGTTTTTATTAAAACGCATTTCAAACATACTGTGTAAACTCATTTCCTTAACAGCAAAATAATCAAACTTTGTACTAACATTGAACTGATTTACGTTTAATTGAAATCAATGGATTTCTGTATTTCACAGTCGATGTCTACATCGAAAAATATTTTCTGCTTTAAAAATGGCATTATACTGAAAGGCGTTTTGATAATTCTTCAGATAAATATACTCGCAGTATTATAAGGTATTTCTTCCGTCTTCTTAGAATGCCTTCGTTGTGTAATGGTCAGCATACTCACCGCGTATTTAAGAGGTCCCAAGTTCGAGTCCTGGCGAGAGAATTGCTCATTTTTCACTTCTCTCAGCATCAGAAATTCTAATGTCTCTACAGTGGAACCCAAACTAAAAAAGGTATTGGATGATGATTCTCTACCAACAGTATTTGGCGATTGGGGCCCTTAATTCCCAGTCGCTCTTGAAAAGGAGGAGTATATAAGATATTTCTCACGCCTTCTAGCATGCCTTCTTGGTGTAATGGTCAGCAAACTCGGCGTGTATTCAAGAGCTCCGAGGTTCGAGTCCCGGCGAGGGCATTGTTCATTTTTCATGTCTCTCAGGGTCAAAAATCCTAATGTCTTTACAGTATTAAAATGATATTACTAATGTAACAGTTTGTTAATGTAACGTCTTTTATAGTCTACTAATAGTATGTTGAATTGAATAAAGAAAGATCATGAAAGTGGTTACTAGGATATTATTTCTTCTTTTAAACACTACTTAACTTGTTACAAAAGAAGTTTTGATGAAAATTCATTGCAAACATTAATACTTCAATCATGACCTTTTGCTCTACTTTTTATAAAATACAAACGTTTACGTTAATAGAAATTAGCAAAAAAAAATTAACCTTAAATGTTAGTTAAATTAAATGTAACAATTCAGTGCTTTAACAATCTTTCAAGGGCTTTTCATAGTACACAGATTGTGTATCCGTACAGGTTTTCACTTTCAATACAATATTCAATAATTTGCAAGAAATAGTCAGAGTTTCTTTATAAAGAAGGTGCTCTGTTAAGCTGTTTAGCCCAGGAGTAGGCTAATGTAATGCGTTTAAGTATATTTAAAGTAAATTGGGATAACATTCGGTAAGAATGATTAAAACCCATCATTTTTATCATCATCATCAAACTTTTATACTAAAGGGAGGCAAAAAACTAGCAGTAACGTTTAACTAAATAAATAAGCTTAAATTTGGAAAAATAATATGAAATACATATTGAATTATTTTAATGTTTTGAGCATTATTTGCAGTAAATAATCATAGAAATAAAGCATGACGACTACTATGATCGCAACAAATCAATGCAAATACGTAAATGATCAAACATTCCTAACACATTTGTTGGCTGTGACTCAAGACTCAAACAGCTTTCAAAATTATCTTAACAGCGGACAAATTGATTTATTTGAAGCATTTGTTGAACATCTAGATCAAAGGCGGATTTAAATAATTTCTTTTAATTTATATTCGTTCCCGGGATCTTTCAAATGACATTCTCTCGTTAGAAAAGAGACGCTGTTTGTTTACGCGATAGTTCACATTTTGTTAAATCGTAATTGATAATTAAAATTTTGGATATATTCTTTAAAGCAAGACTTTCGAAGTAGCGCCTGTTTTTAATACTGCTTATTTTAGGACAGCTATAAGCAATAATCTTTTTCCTCAATCCGCATATTCCTTTTTTCTATTATACAAACATTCCAAGACGCACATTTTTCATTTTTAGAATACTGGTAATAATTTTTAAAAATTAATTTAAGTAACATCTGTATGTTAATTAACCCAGTTACATTATACAGTCTCGTTCTCTTTGGTAACATAAACTATGAGAACTCTAATTAAGACGTAGGTGACTTATCACTATGTCTTGGAAATTACAACAAAAACTGTGAAGGATCCTTTTATTTAAAGCAGATAAAATTTAACAGAAGGCTCTGCTCGTGCTTACTGAACAAGCCAGCATGTATGGCTTAATACGTAAGAGGATTGAAATTAGACAAAGCTAATCGTAGGTTAGCCAAAAGGCTACACAAACACAAAACGCGCAGTTGGCACAGACCTAATATCGGCGTGATAGCCTAATGGCGAGAATAACGTAACGCTGCAGATAAACTGCTCTCAATACAATCAAGTAGCAAACGTGACCTTCAGCAGGCGAAACATGCTCTAATTCTACCATCTAAAACCTTTTTATACTACCTGTTTTCTGCCCCGCTCGAATTAGAAATTAGCATTCTGGAAAGAAAATGGATAGCGAGGAAGACAGCAAAGCTAATTAGCATAAAACAACTGGTTAGTAAAACTAAATGAATACTCTACAACATTATTATTTTTATTTTACTTTAATTTCAGCTCCCACCAGGATGAAAATTAGTTAATATAGTAAATACCCTCAGAATTCCTGAGATCGAGACCGATCCTTTAGCAGCTATCACTGCCCAGACACTCTTCCTGGTACTTGGCTGATTTATCAATTTTAATTTCGTAAGCTGTATTTGCTTCGCAAAACTTTAGGACCGAGCCAAAGCTTATTATTTAGAAGCGCGTTACTTTGTACTTCCTATTTTGAATTTGATTCTTTTACTTCTTTCGCAAGTAGCGAAAATTAATTTATTTATTTCACTAGTTTATATAATCGTTATGCTGACGTGTTAAGAACTCAGTCTTATTTTAACTCTAAGTTAGTGTTACTGTACTTAAAAGAAAAGACGATGTGATAAATCGTCTGTCTATTTCACGGTTCTAGGAGTTAGCATTTACCATGGAATGATTATAAGCAACTATTTTACATGAACCTTAGAACTCATTTTTATTACGAAATTTTTGCATAATTTTCATCAATATTTGAATATTTGAGATAGTTTTTGATGTAGAAAATAAATTTAAATATCATTCTCTAAAACTTCTAATTTTACCATAACCCATCAACTGATTAAACAATTAATTATTTTTATTATTGTTCATGTCTTCATATATGCTAAAGACTGCATAACCGGCTACGTCTTAATCCACTATATCGAGTACTTTATTATTCACATTAGTTAAGCTAAGGAATACAGCAGAAATAACCTAACAGTGAAATACAGTGGAAAGTAATTGATTAGCAATTATGTCGGTAACACAAGATTTAGAAATAACTGGAAATGTAAGATAACGAAACGTCAGCTACATGTCAATCCATCATCATCTTCACATGGTAACGAAGATTCGCTTGAGACAGCTCTGAAGCTGCTCACTCGAATAATGAAACTGTAGCGAAGATCAAAGAAATGCATATATAAACGTACATATAAAAATACATTGATCTACGAAGATAGGTCATAAATCTTCCAGGATGTGAGAAAGTATCGTTAATCAAGGACGCATTTGGACAGTTGGTCTCGCAGAGAATGATTGCCGCTGACGTAACAATGTGCATTTGTGTGGCTAGGGCAACTTAATCCAAGAGAAAGGATCCCGGAATGAACATCTTAATTCATCTCTTTTATTGTTGTCCTTCGCGGATGTCATCCGACGAATCACCGGATATCTTTTATCGTCGACACTTTGCCACTTCATGACATCTCTTTGTGGTTAGGGTTGCCGGATGGAATTCCGTCACGCATTTCTTCGCCAAACAGACCATCTCAGACGAATTACTTATAGCGCAAAGCAAATACTGAAGATCATGAAAAAAAAAATCCCGATGAATTGCGAGCTGATTGAACGGAGCGTACTTGCATGTGACACTGGTAAACTACATGATCAAAGCACTTGTATCAAGTAAAAGTAGCTAATCAATAAAATAATGTCTTCCCTCCCAAGAGCATAAAAATATTTAAATGTTCATCTACTGAAATGAATTTATTACTTCCTTTTATCGATCTTCTTATGCAAATCGAATGTGAGAAAAACATGTTATATGATGGTAACAACGGCATTCTAATGAGCTTACCCCATGCTCTGATAGAAAGGAAAACACTAAATTATGATATATAAACACTCTCTCTCTTTTCTTTTGATTTTCTAATGAAATATTTTATTTTCATCCCCATGAATAGAATGTAAGAATCGACTAGTAACATCGTTAGTCTTTTCGAATTTATTTCAAGGAAAATGGCGCAGCAATAAAATCAGCTTAAATAACGATAAGACCATGGGAGTATAAGAAGAATAAAAAATAATACCGACGGTGTCCCAATCGGTGATCGGATAATACTGGTGGTCAGATTATAAGGCATTTCTCCCACTTCCCTAGCGAACCTTCGTGGTGTAGTGGTTCTACACACTGAGCCGGTATTTCAGAGGTCCGTGGTTCGATTCCCGGCGAAGGCGGTTGCATATTTGTCATCTTTTCTGCTTCCAATTAACCTAATGTCTTTACAGTGGCGCCCGAACTAAAAGGGTTGTGGATGATGATTCTCCACACCCAGGATTTGGCGACTAGGTCCCCTAAATTCCTAGTCTCCCTTTAAAAAGGGGAGTATATAAGGTATTTCTCCCACTTCCCTAGCGAGCTTTCGTGATGTAGTGGTTCTGCACACTGAGCCGGTATTTCAGAGGTCCGTGGTTCGATTCCAGGCGAAGGTGGTTGCATATTTTTCATCGTTCTGGCTTCTAAAAAATCCTAATGTCTCTACAAGATAACCAAAAATGTCGGGTAACACGGATCTAACGACGGCAAATTATTAAATAGACCTAATAAACAATAATCAATATTTAGCGCAATGAAATACAGACATAGTTATTCTGTATTAAAATCAGTGTATAGTTTTATACTTTTATGCTTGCAATGTTAAAATTATCCATTCGAAAGATAGCTAGGTTCATTACGCTGTACACAACATTGTATAAATCTTATAGAATGATAAAACATTCGCTGTGCTGGGCATTAAATAAAGTGATAATATGCATACCCTAATGTTAACTTTGCGAAATCCCATTTCTTAAAAAAGTCAGAATTAAAATGATAATAAGAATTTAAAGCCTTTCACAGCATTAAATTTAAAGAAGAAAATTAAAGAACTTTAACTAAAGCTTAATGGCCCGAGTAAAATAAATTCTAATTTTTGTTATAAGCTTGAGAAAAGCTGTTATTCAGATATATCACTAATACTGAAACCATCTTTGTAAATTATGGCTAACCTTAAGTTAGCCATAATTTACAAAGATGCAAAGGATAGTTCTTTTCCGATATAAAAATGAAGCCTAACGAATATTCCGCAATTATAACTGATATCAATATTTAAACATCGTAGAAAATGCAAATTTTCATTCCATATTAGAAATCTGGGAAAATATAGAAATTAACCCATATGAGTCAATAAATATATATATGAATTATGTAGTAATGCGAACATATGTAATTTCTGTACAACTGCTCGGTTCTAAGTTAATATCAATAACTCATAGTCTCATACTCATAGACCCGAGTCCTGTAGGAGGAAGACAAGTGATATTTTCGGCAGAGAAAGAGGAGTTGTATAGTGCTCTCTAAGGATCTCAGATAGGAGTCGAAGGAAACCAATAGCTCTCCGGAGAATGCTTTAAACATCTCATATTCGACTTAGGCGAGAGAAATGTCAAGCTGCATATCTGCTATATACATATATATATATATATATATATATATATATATATATATGTATATATATATATTTCAGATATTCGTCTTTTCTTTCTCTCTGTACAACTTAAACAATCAATGATCCCGTAAGATAAAATTTTTATAATCACAGTAGCGTGAAATCGCTCAATCGAAGAAGTCAAAACTCAAATTATATCATAAAAGAAACTCAAGCAGTTGAACTAGCTGAAAAAAACAGAGCAGTCCCATTCGATTAAATTCCATAACTCATACCATATATCAGCACCTTTACAGATCCATATGTATTACTTTCCATATAGAAGAGAAAAGGATGATAGATACGCAAAGAATGGCAATATTCTTGCTGGGCCTAGACTACATGACCCAACAAATGCTTTCCAGCAAGCGTGTAACATCAAACTGGGGACTTTCTTTCCACAGTCGTTGCTGTGTTACGGAATCTAGTAGCTAACATCTCATGATATCTGAAGGATTTTGGACTTGAGCAAAAATAATCCTAATCCTGAAGTTGAACGTGATCTGACACGATATGTCTTCACAAGATAGCCAAAACGGCCTGTGAATTGTAGTAGCTAACATCTCATGATATCTGAAGGATTTTGGACTTGAGCAAAAATAATCCTAATCCTGAAGTTGAACGTGATCTGACACTATATGTCTTCACAAGATAGCCAAAACGGCCTGTGAATTGTATGCAGTTCATCTTCAAATATTCTTCTGGTAAGTTTTCTAATACTAAAGTTTCATCATAATTCATTATTGTTACAATACTGCAAAGTATTGTAACATAAAGAAATTTACAATACTTTGCAGTTATTAACACTGCTAATAATCCCATGAAACAAGTAATTTGTATACCTAATAATATTTATATATAATTTGTATACCTAATAATTTAATACCGTCATACCGCATCCATGTTTATTCCGGAATTACCAGCTGAGTTTCACTTTCAAAGCCCACTTTTGTCTATGTATTAATCCAACGGAAATTTGGAATAAGTCTTCCTTCACAGGACACAAAAGAAATGCGTAACAGAAGAAAGAAAGAGTATTATGTCGACAATGACACTTGGAATCAGAGTAGAATTGAAGCCGATGCTAAAATGGAAAAGATCTAAGTAGATGCTTTTTTCACCATGAACAGCATTGTTAAACTAATTGTTCTAGAGCAGCAACTTATTTACAAATCCAGTACATGGTGAGTAAAGACATCTGCCTATGCCTTTTCCAAGGGCTAAACAAATTCCTTCCTATCATACCAATACGCAAATACCAAAGCAGGAATGGTGTGGTGGAAAGACACAGCACCAAACTTTGTCTTCTGGACTTGCAACTATCAAAACACTACTGTAAATATCTGTGAAATTCCAATTTCAAAATTTGTGAAATTCCAGTTCCACATAATATATGCGGAGCTGCATCTAAAAGCTATGTAGTACTCAGATCTATCAACTAATACACAGAAATAAATGCACAATTGACCTGCCTGCCAAATCTGCCCTCGGGCTATGACTGGAGCATAATAGCTAGCATGTGAGCCGTCCACTCAGCGGTGAAGGGAGGAAGGTGCTGAATATGTAAAATTAAGCAAGTAAACAGCTTTAGATTTTGCGCAAATATTAAGTAAAACTTTATCGATTTTGAGGGCTAATTGCATGGATCCTGCTTCAGGAGAAAAAAGATTCTGGAAACTTTACTAGCAAACTTCTGATGTTTTTCTGTTTCATATAGATGCTGAATATCTTCTTGTATTTGCTGATACTCTGACCTATTATTGTCAGAAATGTAAAGAGTTTCTTGTATGTGAATAAATCTTTTTAATTCTACTTTGATACTGCATGGTTAAAATCAGTGTGATACAAAGCACCCATCAAAGAACACTTGAACTAAATATTTACATCCTAACAAAAAGCAATCTCCTAGTATTCACTTTCATGCAACTACACTCCATTATGTATATTTATTCATTTTTTATAAATTTTCGAAACCTTTATAGATTTTTTGTAACTATTTGCATATTTATGTTACAGATCAGAGTTTCTTAAACATTTTAGTGTGCGGACCCCATAATATTTACGAAAATTTTGTGGAACACCATAAGAAGTGCGCAAATCTGACACACGCGTTGGTGAAATTACCAGTTTCTTGACTTATACTGAAATACACTATTCAAAGTTTTAAGTCATTAACTATCATTTTGAAAGTAAAATGAACGTTTCTATTATAAAAAATGCGTCGAAAAGTTTTTTTGTCTCTATTTTTTTCCTATTTTTGGATACATTATGTAAAAATATTTGGTAATCGTAAAATTATTATAATAAGTTAAAAAATATTAACATTGCTAAAATTATTGGCGACCCCCTACTGCAGGTCCCGCGACACCAAATTGAATCGCGACCCACAGTTTAAGAAACTTTGTTATAGATTAATATATGCGTAAGGATGCACGGTGCCATAAACTTTAGTTGCAAAGAAGTAAAAAGAGGCCAGTAAGTTTTATAGTGAAATGAAAAGCATTTATCTGAAAATGAAGAAGCCCAGGCTTGGTTCCCGATCGAAAGGAACTTCGATGAAAAATTCCTTTTAAAAATATATTCAATGATTACTTTTTCATTAACTTGACGAAATGTTTTAATGGCCGGGTGCTTTATTTAATAGCTATTAGCCTTTACAAGAGCCCGGAAGTGGTGGCCATTTCATTATGTTAGTACCTAATGTATGGTCACCGTTGCCTCCTGTGAAGGGATGAACTGTTACAACTATGCCTTTCCCGGGATTCGAACCCGGGTCCATCGCTACGGCAGTCTGAGTCACTAACCATTTGCAGGTCTTGTCCGGCATTCCTCCGTTGGACTTCACAGCAGAAAGGTAAGCGGTGCTGGCTCGAGTTTTGCGTCTTCGTCTAGAGAGTAAACTGTGGAATATTTCATACGATCCTTTTTAGTTATGAAATTAGGAGCACAGAACTTCTGTGCCATCCAGCACAAAATGACATTTCATGTGCAATAAGGACAACCTACTCAAATGAGTCAAAAAGTCAACTCCAGATTTGCACATATGGATCTCATTTGAAACAAGGAACAGGATGTGGACTATGTGTAATTCACAATGGCAAACCAATGCATTCATGGCGTCGAAGACTGAGACCAGCGAAGTCTATTTTTCAAGCTGAACTACTTTCATTAAAAAAAGCAGTATATCTTTCAAGTCAATTTCCATCACAAGTGGAAATTTACAGTGATTAACTTTTTAGTCTGGAGGCCATAAAGGGGGGGGGGAATTCAAGAAATACAATAGTAGTAGAGATAAAAATCCTTCTTCTTAACCTTTCTTCCCCTTCTAGACCCTTCTAGACTGGGTTCCCGCTCACAGGGATATTTATGGTAATGAGTTGGCAGACCAGTTAGCAAAAAAAGTGGTAAGAGCGAATAATGTTCCTCAATATTCATTGCCTTTAACATTTTCTTATATTAAGAGATATACAAAAGAGAATTTACTTCAGCAATGGCAAAAAAAATGAGAACACTCCACAACGGGCAGAACTTTTAAATTTTTGCCAAAGGTCTCAGAAACATTTTTGGTTTCATCTACATCTACAGCGCAGTCAACTTTTCTCACGGGACACGGTCCTTTTCCGCCGTTTTTATTCCGATTTCATCTCAATGAAGATGACAAATGTCACTGTGGAAGTATTGGGTCTCCAGACCATTTTGCTTTTTCTTGCCCACTCACCGCTGAATTTCATCTGCAAAGACCATCAGACTTATATTGGAGTGAATGGACTAAAACACTATTAAAACGACAAATTCTTCAGCACAGATTAACTCAAATTTTTAATATTTGCAATGAGATGTATACGTTTCCAACATCCTTCGCACAATATTTGCACTATGGGTAGCCTTTTAATTATTTTTTTCCATTTGGCATGTAATTATAATTGTGTATTTAACTCCAATGCATAGAATGTTTAGGACTATTAAGTACTGGATGGGCTCTGCACTTCCACATGGGAATAAGTTCTATAGGTATTTATAACTTATTGAGGCATTTGGGAATTGTCTCTTTGTATGTTAATATTTTTGTTGCCTTTAAATATTTTTGTTATTTTATAATTATTATTTTGTGCTTTTTATTATTATTTTTGCCATTTTGTTATTATTATATTATTTTTGCTTTATTGTAAGTCAATTACAATTATTGTTTGCTGGTGAACTGTAATATTCCGACTGTGATAAAGAGTTCATTACAGTTCTTGGAATATGTGCATTTTAAGTAAGAACAGAAATTTAGAACTGTATCTAATTATTTTGTCGGTTATAATGCTTCCTTCTTATTAGAGTTACAATTAAATGTATGACTTGTTTAGGTCTAATGAGTTTTGATATAACTGGTAAATATCTTTTCTATATTTGATAAAGAGTTTAGTGCTTTGTATTTGCACATAAGAATAAACATCTGAGGATGTTTTGTAGCTTTTTATAGGATCTGGAATTACAACAGCCTTGTACAGAATAACCTCTGTATATCATGTCCATCAAATTGTGTATAAGTTCCTGTTTCTAGTAGATATTCTTAACTATTTTAAGCATTGTCAACTATTACAGCCAATTTAACTTAGAGCTGATTCATTTTATTAGCTGGCAAATTGGAATATACTAACTGTAATGGAAAATTAGTTGCAGCATTTGAAATATGTGCATTTATATGGTGTAATTGATTGGTATATAATATGTACTGAATAATTTTTTGTATCTCATGTTTGTTACAATTGAGAATTGGTTCCTGTTTTTCTGTAGATATTTTTAATTATTTGAATAAATTGGGCACTATTTTAGCCATTTTACAAGAATGATTAGCTATATTTGAATATGTGCTCTTATATTGTAGGAATACCTATCAATTTGTATAGATTGAAATTGTTTAATTTTGCTTTTTATAATTGTATAGTAAAATTTATTATTTTAACTGTAATAAAAAATTAGTTGCAGGATTTTTTTAACATGTACATTTGTAGTATGATTGATTGGTAAATATTCTAATAATAGTTGCAGCATTTGAAACGTGTATTTTTATGGTATGATGATTGGTAAATAATATGTACTGAACAATTATGTATTTTATATCTATTTTAATTGGAAATTAGTTCCTGTTTTCCATTAGACGTTTTAACACCTTTGAAGAAATTGTGTATTATTGTAGCCTTTTTACAAACAATTAGGTGCATGTAATGGAATAAATAATAGCATTTTTAGAATATGTCCTTTATATTGTTGGAATACCAGTCGATTTGTATAGACTGAAATTGTATAACGAATCTGTAGTTTTGCACAATTTGGAATTGTATTGAAAAAATTTAAGAATTAGTTTTCATTCCTTCTTTTTTTATCATCTGGGAGCCAAGCTATTATTTGCAAAACATTTGCTTTTGTGGATAATAGTAAAATAGTGTACATATTACAATGAACTTCTCAACTGCAATTTCGTGATTGCTTTGTGGATAACTGCGACGCAGTGCGGAAATTGCTATGGACACACATAATGAGGTGTGCAAACTGTTAAGGACACGAAATTATGATGTATCGAAGTGGACAAGTAGTATTTACGTGAACAATGAACTTAACAAAAGTGTACTTTGAATTTATCAAAAGTTAACTTAGAATTCAATTTATATGAACATAGAATAGTCTACTCAACATAATATACTTTGAGCTATGGAACTATCAACTATCTGAACTGATGTGACTAGCCTACTCTGTGGATAACTGCAACAATAATACGGACACACATCAGTAGGTGTGTAACTGATAAGAACATGAATTTATAATGTATTGTAGAAGACATAGGTTTAGAAACTGGTTAATATATAAGTTCCACTCTCCACAACATAGATCCTATTCATGACAATGTAATGATTAATTGATTGGATATTTATTTTTCATATGGATTATTATGTAACAACTATTGTATAGATGACATGTTTAATTTAGCATTGTAATATTAGTATCTTTGATTCAGTGAATGCCGCCGGCGGTGGATGGTAGATTCTTTTTCCGTCGCATGGACATAACTCTGATTTTGGTGTAGAACCTTAGGTCGGAGGTTTATGCGACGGCGTTTCGGTCACTAACCATTATGCCGGCAGGGCGACTAATTTGATTAATTAATTATAGCTTTGTGTAAGCATGTATAATTCTTCATTGTTGAACTTTTAAGTATTAATTTATCAATGATAAGTTATTATTATTGCTTATTGCGTTGAATTGTATTATTTAATATATTATATAATGATATGTATATATATATATATATATTTATGTAAAATTTTATCTTTAATTTGTAATATAATCCCTTTTAACTTAGTTATTCCCCCTTTCTGTCCTAAAGTTAAATTAAATTTAAATACTTCTCTTGCGTCTTTGCTGCAAGGAATGAATTTATATTAGTTTTTTTCGTATATATATATAATAAATCTTTCTGAAGTATGGCATTTCAAAATTAATCTCTGTCACATGATTTGGGTGTAATGTTAGTAGGGCATGTAACTTACATAACTTCAAAAGCAATATAGAATCATTTGTCCAATTAGAATCAAATCGAATCCTTACTAAGCCAATAGAAACAACAGGATTATTTTGTATCTCTGTTGAGAAAGGTGCAATAACCCGCGACGCTTAATGTCAACAGAATGATCTTCTCTCTTCTCACACTTGTTTTTGCCTTGTAAACATACTGTTTACAGCTTCTCCTTTTTTCTATCGTAACTGTATTTATATGAAACTTAAATTTGTAATTGGGGAAAGCTCAGTGGAGCTATCGCTTTGCTTGTTCCTCGCTTTATTTGTTTGATTTAAGGAATTAAGCAAAACAATAATATCCGTGAATACCCATATCTACTTATTGTTAAAGATATAACCATAATAGTGAGAGTTTCTACCTATATATAATGAATTATATTAGTGGCAGAATAATAATATAATGCTTGCATAAAATATGAACTTAAATGTAAAATCATTTTCTGTTCTAAAGCATAGCAATATTGGATGCATTTCTTTAAATGTTTTGTTTCAGATAAATAGTAAATTATTATTTTTATTCTCAAAACCAACATACATTTTAACTTGCAATTTCTTCTATCTAATTAATGAAAAAAATTTCGTAGATATCAGAATTGAGAGTGTAGAAACATTAGGTATTTTTTGAAAGCAGGAGTGATAAAAAATTAGCAACGCCTTCGCCGGGAATCGAACCACAGACCTCTGAAATACCGGCTCAGTGTGCTGACCATTACGGGACGCTAGGAAGGCGGGAGAAATGCCTTATAAGAGGCTGTCATCAAGAAAAGAAATTCTCTGATACCTTTTAATTAAATGTGAAATAATTCAATTAAATAGACATATTGAAAATTTTTGGTTAAACAATTTCACTAATGTGTTTGAATTAGAAAATGAGAGATAAAGCTAAATTATCTAAACCAAATATATGTAATCGTGTTAATAAAGAACCTCTAAGAGGCACAAGAAATTCAGCTGTTAGAGTACTTACTAGAATGAAAAGGTATGCGTGTAGTTCTAAAAATACACAAGTCTAGTTCTAAAAATACACAAGTGTAGTTCTAAAAATACACAAGTGTAGTTCTAAAAATACATTAGAAGCAAGAAACATACTGAAATCTTACATTTTATGAACTGACCTGGAAAGCACACAGAAATACACTCGTAAAAGTAACATTATACACAATTCTTTAGATCTACATAATAAATCAATGAACTAAGATATTTAGAATTCAAACAACAAAAATCAGCGTTATATTTTCAAATTTTCACAGCATTAGTTCAGGAGTTAAGATATCTCAGAATTTAATAACTGTCATCATTATTATAAGCACTTCCTTGATCATTGAATTTTTATTGAAAACTTTGGTTCGAAATTAATTAGCATACTTAAAACTATAAGAACTTCCTTCGAAATTGTTGCCGGTTTTTTTCTCCTGAAGTGTAAAAACTTTGACCATTATGATCTCCTTTTGTTAGATACAGATTATAATTTGTTTATTGCCCTATCCCGTTAAAAGTATCATAAAATTACCAGATAGCTGATAAAAGCATTGTAAAAGAGCTGCTGAAAGCACTGCAGGATTGCAAAAGAGATATTAAAAATATTATATGAATCTATCCCCGACTTTTATATTTTATTCAAATTTATAGGTTTCTTCGGATATTTAGATGCTTGGAAAATTCAAACTGTAGTACATATTTATGTAGAATAAATTCAATATAAATTTAGCTGTGGTTTGATATTTGCAATGTTTGACACTATGAAACATTTGCACAGACACTTTTCTTCAGCAATAATTAGATCATCAAGTAGGCTACCAGATTTTAAATACGCAATATATGTTTCTTGGTTTTAAAGTATCAGAGATAAGGACATAATGGTATAAAATTGAATATTTCCATGATTAGTTTTCATATACTGTAAGGATCTTAAGTTTTACTAACGTTTATTTTATTTTAAATCTTTACTATCACTTCTTATTTTCTACTTCCGGCCAGAATTATAAGCGTGAAGGTATTTATGCAAAGTTTGTCTGGCGAACGCCAAGTATTTAAGTTGTGGCTTTTTGCCAAACGAGAGAGAGGAAGCAGTTGAGTCAAAGCAGGCCGCTTACCTTAGAAGTTACGCAGTTGCTGTTTGCCTTCCAGGCCAGAGGTTTTAATCCTCTTGATAAATTTTAAAACGTATTGTAGTGTTCACAGTTCTCTGTACTACATACGCTTCCTGTTAATATAAGGCCAATCTTCCACGTTTATTATTCTAAAGTTAAATTAGAGTTTAGTTTTATTTTTATACTTTTACGTTAGACCCCAAGTAGCGGGTCAGTGTATTCCGAAGTACGGAAGTTATTGTATATAGAGAAAAATAAAGGGTTTTGTATACCCTTCGTCTGTATCCTGTCTACTTACCACAATTAGTGAACATAGCTTTAGTAAGCTCTCTGTTCCGAGTCAGGTCCTTGTATGTTCCCGAAGAAGGCAAGAAGGAACATTGAACCTGATAATACTAAATTAAGATAATTTCACTGAATTTTCAAAATTTTAATATGAAGTTATCCTTAACTTTAAAAAATATGAAAGGATACCATTCGCTGAGTAGTATACAAATGTACTAATTGCAACCCCGAGTACGAGATGTGTATAATAATCGAAGATGCCGTTCATAGCATCCACATATCAAATTCTTTCACACTGTATGGCGTTAGACTTTTGCTATACTGAAGAATGGTAGTTCATAAGTTCTAAAATCCTTCAAAAATCTTAAACGTTTACTTCGCGACAGGAATTTTTCAAATTAAATTTAAAGCAAAACATAGAAAATGAATATATGTATTGTAAGTATCCTAAGTTTTACTAACGTTTATTTTATTTTAAATCTTTACTATCACTTCTTATTTTCTACTTCCGGCCAGAATTAAAAGCTTTTAACTTATTTATGCAAATTTGTCTTGCTAACGCCAAGTACTTAAGTTGTGGCTTTTTGCCAAGCAAGAGAGAGGAAGGAGTTATTAGAAGCAGGCCGCTTGCCATAGTAGTTTTACTCGGTTGCTGGTTGCCTTCAAGGCCAGAGGTTTAATCCTCGTGATAATTTTAAACGTATCGTAGTTTTAGAAGCTCTCTGTACTACATATGGCTTTTTGTTAATTTACGGCCAATCTTGGAGTTAGGCACTTGTTTATTAATCCAAAGTTAGTTTAGTTAGAGTTTTAGTTAATATTTTTATATTTTTACGTTCAGACCACAAGTGGTTGGTCTCTGTATTCCGAAGTTCCGGAAATCATTGTAAAGAGAGAAAAATAAAGGGTTTCGTATACCCTTCCTGTGTGTATTGTCTACTTCATAATTTATTGTACATAGCTTTAGTAAGCTCCCTGTTCCGAGTCAGGACAGTTAATGTTTCCAAAGCAAGTAAAGAGGAACACCAGTCCTGATAGTATATCCTAAAAGAAGACAACTATTTTTATATCTTTTTTATCTCACAGACTTATTTTTTTCTCTTTATTGCATTACGTGAGTGGGTTAAACTGACTGAAACGTAGTCAATGAGCTTCATTATACACATTACTCAGTATTTCGTCTTATAAATACACTCACGTTTGTGAAAATTGCAACACCAAGAAGGAATCGTCATAATTGAATGCAATTTAATACACAGTTGAGTGGTAGTGGTACAAATAAATGATTAAATGTTCAAAGCAAACAAACAAGAACAAGAGATCAGAATCAGTATTTTGTGTGGCCACCACGCGCCGCAATAAGTGCTGCTACACGACGTGGCATGGAGTCAAACAAAGTTTGAATGCCTGACTGAGGAAGAGCATTCCATATCGTTTGTACGCGTACCCAAAGTTCGTCTGCAGACGCAACAGGACGAGGATCACGAGCAAGACGCCGACCAATGACATCCCACACATGTTCAATTGGCGACATATCCGGGGAACACGCAGGCCAAGGAAGAAGCTGTACCTGCTGCGCTGCAAAGAAGGATTTAACAATCCGAGCAGTATGAGGGCGGGCATTGTCCTGTTGAAATACAGCGCCTGACAAGCTTTGAAGGAAGGGAACAGCTTCGGGCTGTAGAACTTCACGGATATACCGGTTGCTGTTCAGATTGCCCACAATTCGTAGCAATTGAGATCGTCTATGATATGCTATGGCGCCCCAGACCATAACTCCGGGTGTTCGTCCACTGTGGCGTTCGATAATGCACTCCGGAAGGTGGCGTTCACCGGCATAGCGTCTGACACGAATGCGGCCATCATGGTACCACAAATTAAAGCGGGATTCGTCAGAAAACACGACATGCTGCCAATCAGCACGCCAGTCTCTATGCTGATTGGCCCATTGTAGCCGCAGGCGGCGATGGTCGTGCGTTAGGGGGATCCTGTATAAAGGAGTCCGTGCGCGCAGTCCACACTGCAGCAGACGTCTACGAATTGATGAAGCACACAATGAAACACCTGTAGCTATTGACCACAGTGCTGCCAATTGCCTAGAGGAAGCTGTACGGTCCGTCCGCGCCATGCGGACCAGGTGTCTATCATCGCGAGCTGACGTCACATTTCGGGGTCCACTCCCGGATTTCCGAGTTGTCCGACACTCGTCCGTCCACTGCTTCCAAACGCGCATCACTGTGCTGCTGTTACGCTGCACACGAGAGGCTACTGCACGATACGACAATCCAGCTTCACGAAGGCCGATGATTCTCCCTCGTTCAAACTCTGTAAGTTGTTCAAATCTCGCTCTCTTTCGTCGACGAGGCATAAGTACAGATTGAGTTAACGTTTACCACTAGCAGATAACCACCGATAACCATACACGCCTCGCTACAGCCGTCTATTTATTCGGATCCATCAGCCGTTCAGAGGGCGCTGCTCAGCATACGCATGCGCTACGGATTTGCAATTCTAATCATTTGCATATCATGCGCTACTTTGCATTTCCTGAAAATTTCAGCTCACTCGCGTAAGTCCTTCATGGTGTTGCAATTTTCACAAACGTGAGTGTATATAAATGGTATATTGATTAGAGAAAAAAAGACAAAGAAACGAAATCCAAATAAAAGGGGAATGACGGAACGAGAGTGATGAAGTAAATACCTAAGAAGATAAAGTGCCACAACTCTAAAATAAATGTATTCTAGAATAAAATAAAAGTTTACTTACATAGTTAAAGAAAAAAAAACCTTCGAGTGCAGGGGACTGAAAAGCAAAAAGGATGTCGCTCAGAAGTGAAAGGTGTTTTACAAGAGTGACAGAAGAAGATTGATAAGCAGTGGAAGAGAAAGAAACTTTAATTCAAAGTGAATGAAACAGATAAATAAACAAAAATGAACCTATTTAGAGAAGAAAAAATTACAACATCGAAACGCTGTGGGTAAAGTGTCATTTGCTGGATCAAGAAGCGAAGAGGAGTGCACGGATGTCAGGATTTAAGGAACTGGAAAAAAAATTAAAGTAACCCACCTTTGAGGTGCTACGTTAATTTTTTTTTATCTCCCGTTAATTAATTAAGAACTCTGTCTCCTTTTTTATATCTATTAGTTCCTTCAGACAAACCTCGCATGTTAAATAGTGACGTTAAGAGTATTTAAAAGTTGGTACTTAGAGGAGTTGTCAAAGATAAGGTTAATTAGAGAAAGGCAGACTTCTTGCTTTAAAAATACTTTTCTCCATCACTGTCTCAAATAAGCACAATTTTTAACCAATATTTTCATTCCGATTTAATTTAAATTATGTGAAATGTTAAATAAAAGGCAACAATGTACATGTTTTTATAAATATTTATCGCTCACATTTTTCCAAGGCTCATCAGCGGTCGAGTGCTAAAGTCGCTGAACACTGGTAGTTCGGTCCGGAATTCGAATCCCGACGAACCGGCTGACTGCATGGCATTTTCGTGGTTTTTCTTCTTAGCATGTATGCGAGCCGGTTTCCATTAGAAAGTCCTTCATGAAGGCATTCTCTCCCCTTAGACAGATAGCCCTCGAGTGCTTTACCATAATCAAATAAACCAAACCAAAACAAATTTTTCCATACTAGTATAGTTACGTTTAGAAACTAAAATGAGTATTAAACAAAATAAACACGAGTTACTGCAACAGGTATACAGACGTACAAAAAACACTAAAGAATGCAGTGAGAGGAAGTGTAATTTAATTAATAGAGAACAGACCACCATCAGCTTTTAAAACAGCAACAATTCGACACATGCATCTGTAGAGACATTAGGATAATTCAAAGCAAGAGACATGAAAAATGAGCAATGTCCTCGCCGGGACTCGAACCACAGACCTCTTGAAATACGCGTCGAGCGTGCTGACCACTTCACCACGAAGGCATGTTAAGAAGGCCAGAGAAATACCTTACACATCTTAAAAAGCTTATCCATATTTTTCCATTCCCAAGTGAAAATTACTTTCAGGAGCAAGGGCAATGGAGAAAGTGGATATCGGGTTCCTACCCTAAACATCATTAATTCTTTATATTCCTCAGACCATGCTGGGGTATGAGCTGAGACAAATAGCAAAGCTTTGGGAAAATGTGGATACAGATGTAGAACGTCATAAATGGGTTTTAACTATAACTTAACTTTTCAGAATGATTAAATTATCTAATGACTGCTATTAAATAGTAATATGAGCTCAACATTTTATCATCTTATCCAATATGTAGCTGGATTGGATGGCATGTTTTCGTGAGGATATTTCTTCATGCAAACTCTTCAGATGGTAAAGAAAGAGTAAATTGTTAATAGTCAGGCAGCGGAACTATAAAAGACTTTACGTGATCTACGCCTCATTGTGTATACTTTCTGGCTACATCCATCTATACATAGTTAAGGGCGCAATCAATAATTATGTTTTGCAATATTGATGACATAAATCAATTAAGTGAAGTTCGCGATGAACTGCAAATGATCTTCAGCACCAGATTTACTCATACTGAAACTTCTTTGTGCGTAGTTATAAAAGGTATTTCTCTCTATTGTCTAGTGCAGGAGTTCTCAACCGGTGGTACGCAAGAGAAAAATATGTGAAACGCAAAGAAACAAAGTATTTTTAACTATTAAATTCAAAAATTAAAACTCCGAGATCCTGATTGAGTTTTTTCTCTAAAATTCGTAAATTTATGCGACCTGAGCTTTGTTCAAGTGTGGTGGTGGTAGCAGTAGTACTTTGCAGTGGTGGTACTAAAGGTTTTCAAGTTTTGTTTAGATGGTCAAAAAGTTGAGAACCGCTGGTTTAGTGATAATTTTTCGCTCACAATATTTTTAAGGCAAAGCAATATTCTTTTTCATGCTTGCCGATCATATTCATTCTTCTCTCGTCCTATACACGATTTTTTATAATTTTACTCCCTGAAGCTTCTTTTGGATGCCATTTTATAGCCATATCATTTTGAAAATGAGTAAGGATATTGTAATGAAGAATATAATAACAAATTTCTTATTTGCATTGCCAATATGTGCTGCTAGTAGTTTACGTCCTGGTTTAGGGTTGTTGTTATTCTTGTTGTGACTTATCTCACTTGTCTGACAGCAGCATCAAAACAAGCCAACGAAATTCACCTTGGCAAGAAGTTCAAGATTGCGCCTGTCGTTGGCAAGAGCCTTAGTTTATGGTTATGTACCACATTGTTACATGGGAATAAAGTCGGCACAATTTAGAAATTTATTATCTTTATTTCTTCAAGAGAATAGAGGAAAAGTATTTTATTTTTGTATGAGAAATTGTTACAATATTTACTCGAATATTTGGTTTCGAAAGGGCAGTTTTAGCTTTAACTTTTTAACTATAAGCTACTGCAAATGAAATGTTCAAAAGGCATTTCTCCAAACTTGCACTTCTTCACTTCTATCTTTTGGAATCTTCCACCTGTTTAATTTCAACTGTACTTTCTTTCTGATTCAACATGCGCGCTTTGCAACTCTCACGTCTGTAGTAATTCTTTTAAGTCTGCCGTACTTTTGCATGTCCTAAATATGCCAAATCTTCACTAAAAAATCATTACAAGATAGTGTTTGTTACTCACATATACTTAGATTGGTTACCAATGAAAAATATTATTTTATTTAGCCATTTTATTCCGCTTAATAATGTTAGTATATGATTAAAACTTCTTGCATCCTATACGCCACTTTATGTTAATCTAAAATTGGTAATAACTTATAAAAAATCTTTCGTATTTTTTATTGAAATTTTAAATCTGTTATTTCTTTTTTACGGCTAAAAAAGAAGTAATTTTTAAAAAATATAAAACGAATTTTTAAATGCAATTAATATAATTATAATAATAAATATAACTATAATTTGAATATGACTTCAATAATGAAACGTAATTCGCAACTAATAATTAGTAATATTAAGCTATAATGCATGTTGGTTAATGTAATAAAAGAGATGACTTCAGCCAGGACTATTTTCAACTATAATATTAATGAGTAATATTGAACTGTAATGTAGGTTGATTAATGTAATAAAATTGATGACTTCAGCCAGTACTACTCTCAACTGTAATATTAATGAATAGTATTGAACTATAATGTAGGTTGATTAATGTAATAAAAGAGATGATTTCAACAAGGATTAATAAAATATGTGTATTTATGGATTAAAATATTAGATTAAAAACTCATAGAAAATATTTAACATATTAAATTACATATCACATTAAATTTTAATTTATTAGTGTCCGGTTAATTTGGTGTAGCTACAAAACCCGACAAGGTGATTAGATTACTGACTATGGAAACTCCATATATCATTATCTCTGGCGCAAGATTTTAGCGAGTTTAGAGGCTCAAGTAATTCTTTAATTACTCACTCATGCTAAATTGTTATACTAAGCTACAATTATTTTTATACTTGTTTGAATGTTAGAAATCCAATGCATTACAACTCTTTTAAAATTAGCAAAGTAACTAATGAGATGAAAAATTTATCAGTCTCATTATAGAAACGTTGCTGCAGGAAAAGAAAGGTGTATGAGGATAACCATATAAATAGCAACAAGAAACAAACAAAAGAGTTACATAAAATTCGATCATAAATTACGCGTATTAGGTAGAATTCCATCTATAAACGCACGCAAATTTATGTATGGAAAGATTATATGCATATAATATTTCCATTCCTTTCAGTGCGCAACGATTGTTCGTACAATCAGACGGTTGCACAGAATAGATACTTAATATCATCCGAAACTCATTTTCAAGTTCAATTCATACAACTAAAATGAAATAAAAGGATAACACTTACACTAAGATCTTTTTACTTTTATTTAAATTGCGAATACAAAAGCTATGCCATATTTAGCAGATGTAAATAGCGTATGACAACACTCTAAAATACTGCTTTCTCTTTATCTAAACGTTACGCAATAGTTTAAGAATAAAGACTCATATTTGCATTTATATGGAGCATAAATAAGTTATGTAGAGCATGTTCTTGATCCTTTCTTTGTTATCTACAACAAAGAATTGGAAAAATAAAAGATCTTAAAGCAGCAGAGTTAACGTACATGAAACAAGACGCGCCATAAATTCTCCAAGAAACTATGTTTAGCGGAAATAGTTGCATTTCTCATACGCAGAAATAAATGGCTGCCTGCAAGTAAAAGAAACACTTATTAAACGACACATAAATCTGACAAAATGCAGCAGTGAGTAGTTTGGACGGAATTCTGAAAAGGAAAGATTTGTTACTACTAACTGAAATGTACGTATGTGACTATTAAACTATTAAACTACTATTAAATGGTACAGACTAAGAAACACGCGTTTTAGGACTGTGTAATGATTTCTTCTATTTTCTTAATAATGAAATACCAAAAATTCAGAAACCCTTTTTTATTTCGCAGAAAAAAAACTGAAAATATTTTAAGACAGGTAGCTTTCATCTAGAATTTTAGCACTTTTGCATTTTTTATACACTGTCGTCCAAAAATTAAAGGACAAAACCTTTTGTTTTTAGTTAAGGTAGTTTACGTTCGTGATTCCTGTATGATTTATTTTGCAGTTGGTGTGCTATCCTCATTGTCAAATTTGATGTCAGACAACATGTGCGACTATAATTTATGTAAACATCTGTTACTATAATTTATGTAAATTTGTATTTCTTCTGTGATGATTCCTAATTTATATTTTTCTTGTATGTTTATTTAAAGAGTCATAAATAAAGATTTTTCGAAAATACTTCATTTAAAATAAACAAGAACACTTTTGAAATACTAGACAGAAATATTTTTTATGTGGAATTTTCCCTCTCCTAGCCTGAGTGTACATGAGATGTCCTCCTGTACCGTCAGTTGTTAGATAACTTAGTGAGCAAGAACTACAAAAGCGCCTTTCGTCATTCCCAACTCGCTGAAAGAATCGGATGGCGGAAGGCAACTGCATCTCTTCAAAGTAGCCTCAGAAATAACTGAAAAGATAAAAATCTAATGATCGAATTGACTAACCGATATATCAGTACCTTGATTTCAAAAACTGAAACTAGAGCAGAGGTTGAGTAAAAGCCGGTTCTCGGGCCGAATGCGATCCTTTTAATTTCATAATCTAGCCCAAATGGAATTCTGTGTGGCGGCATTTTCATTTCTGTTCCGTACTATTTTGTATCCAAACTACCAAAGTCAGAAAAACGAGTGCGCATTTGTTTTTATAGTGTACGTGCACATACATATACATGGAAAAGGAAATGAAGTCTCAGATTATGACATCTGTGCTAAAAGTTTTATTTCATACACCTTTATTAACTGCTTAAAAACAACGAAAAATGCATTTTACAAAGTACAATTACATGCAATCTGCTAAGACCCACAGGACTCTGGGAGATCTAATAAAATGTCATACTATAAATTTTCAATTTTATGCCTCTATTGTCTGTGCAGTGCTATTTTACTGCAGGTTTTTATCCATGAGGTCAAAGGTCATTATTATATAAAACATTGAGGATCATGAGGTTGTGATAGTTTTGTACACTGAGTATAGTATTATTGGCTAGAGTATTGCCTGTATTTTCAATGCGATCATAAGATTAAATTTTAAAAAAGGAAATGTAAAACAGCTTAATCTGTTTTTTAAATGACTTTTGCCCCGTTTTTCCCCTTATTAAAAAAATCTTGTATAACAAAGCAATTTAAAATTGAATCACAAGTTTCTGAAGCATTTTCGAAAAGAGAATCTTGATTCCCATAAAATAAACTAATTACTCATATTCCAGAAATTCGAAAAAGTTAATAAATTTTTGAAAACACAGTCACACTTTATATATTTCTGCCACCCACTTTTTTTGCAAATTTTTACTTAAACGGGTTAGAAGAACTAATTTTTATTTCAATTTCAATATTGAGATTTTCATCCTTTGAGAACTGGCGTTTAGTTCGGAACTCTGAATTAAAATTTTAAAATGTATTAAGATTTCTTATAATATTCAATATCAGGGCAAGTATGAGGTGGTTTTATTATTACCTGTATTTGAACGTACCTACAATGCTATATTTTCTATGACTAAAAAGACTATATGCGCAATATCATATTAATTTTTTAATAAGATTCATCTTTAAATTTAAATTTCAGATGAACCAACTCTTTGACTAGGAATTAATTTCTAAACGTAGACTACATCGTAGCAAAATTCGTAAATTCTTCGAGGGCATAGAGGGCCATATATGGAATCCTTGCTGTACCTTGTCGGTAAGAAAGACACATCATAACTTGCTCGACCTTTGACCCCTTAGCCTTCGCTACGAGATGGGATGGAGTACATGTTAACCTATAATTCAAGCCGACGGATGAACTAATGTCACGTGACGAAAGATGACTGTGAGACATCCGATATCTCAGCTTTCTTTTCTTCCTTTGATCTTTCTCCTCAGACTAAGTAACACTAGGAAAAAAGTTGCTGAGACTTAATAAAACTCTCCTCATAACTTTGTATCAGGGAAGTGGATAAAGCCAGCGATTAGGATAAGGTCACGGTTATTCTAGATGTCAGAAGATATTCGCAGCTCTTATATACAAGAGAAAACTTATTTCTTTTGCCTCAGCATCAATTCTTAGGATGCTCCAGTTCTTAGGAATCTTATGCATTTTAGAGATCTTGAAGGGGATTATTACACAAGTGTATAACATTTGATTAATATGTATCTAAATAATGAGTTTATTTTAATACTGCTATTAAATTACGTTGATTCTGTGTATTTTCTTGCTCTGGTGATGATTTATTAGATATTAGAATTGTAATTATTCTTTAATTTGTTACATAGTCAAACGTTCAGTTCAGTTGGTTATATCTAAGTTTTTATCATCTTCGTAGAGATCGTTGAATTATCCATTAGTTGAATTTCCTACGATTTTTTTTATTCTATTATAAATAAGAAGATGCCTGAATTTTAAAGATCATTTTGTAAGATTTATTTTAATTAACATATTTTTAAGTTAAAATATGTTCTCTTACTCCTGTTGTTTCATCTACTCTACAAGAATATGTAAAAGTTTTAAAGAACAGTAAGAATCTAAGACAGAAATTGACAACTTCAGCCGGTCTCAAATATTCTCCTCTCTTTATATCCGACGTGTGGGATATTTCTGCCGGGTTGGTGATTTTTCCCTTTGCTATGAATATTAAGGAATTTTTTGTAAAATTACACAAGTCAAGTGTTAGACTATTAGTTAAACGTGGGAAATGTAGGCAATTAAATTCCGCTTTTTTTTTTTTTTTTTTTTTTTTTCTTTTCTTTTTATTCCTGCAAAAGCCGAAGCCGAAGTCGAAGCAAATGTTTTTATTAATGTAGTTCCGTACTTCAAAAGCAACAAGTTTTAGTTGTTTTTATTTCTGTTGTATTCAGTTTAGTGTCTTGGTGTTCTTAGTTTATAAGGTATTTCTACCAACTTCTTAGCATGCCTTCGTGGTGCAATGGTCGGCACACTCGGCGCGTATTCGAGAGGCCCGAAGTTCGAGTCCCAGCGAGGGCATTGCTCATTTTTCACATCTTCTGCTTCAAATAACCTAATGATTCTACAGTGACGCCCGAACTAAACAAGGTGGTGGATGAGGACTCCCCCCCCCCGGATTTAGTAACTGGGTTCCCTAATCCCAAGTTGTCCTTTAAACGGGAAGAATATAAGGTGTTTCTCCCACTTTCTTAGCATTCCTTCGTGGTGTAATGGCCAGCACACTCAGCGCGTATTCGAGAGGTCCGAACTTCGAGTGCCGGTGATGGCATTACTCATTTTTCGCACCTTCTGCATAAAATAGCCTAATGATTCTACAAACCGGGAAAAAATTCTTTTGGCAAAATAGGAAGTTAGGCTAGTATTTTAGATTATGCCGAACTGAGTTGATAAATTATTTCTTATTTTGCACAGACATGTAAGGCAATGTAAGACACAGACATGTAAGACAGAAAATGCATATGGTGTGGATTTTAACCATGAAACCCGAAATTTTAACCATGGATCTTCCAGTATTAACTGTACTTGTTTTTCACTTACACTACAAGAGTAAGCACTGAGGGAATGCTGTATTTCTTTACATTGTTTCCTTCTTGTAAGGAAACAATTTAAAAAACTTGTACACTCATTATTTAACCATAGGCAATGTGAATATTGCCAAGCCGCACTAATTATCCAGATAACTACCTTTCGCAAGGCCCACAAGGCACCTCGCCAGCAGTTGTTGTAGCAGAAAACACATGGAAGAGAATTAGGCATTTTACGAAGAAAGCCTGTTCCAAGCTAAACTTCTCAGTTGAACACCTTAAAAGTAAAGAAAATAAAAGCGACTTCAATTTAACTCCCTTTCATTGTAGTAAATCAGAAATTTCTCTTAAGGGAGAGCATATGTAGTAGCGTAGCTATTGATAATTAAAAACACTTATTAGTACATATTTTTGGAATAAACCTTCAAACCTTTAACTAGAAATTAACTATGAATTTTTAGTAAAAATCTCTGAAAGTCTATACTTTTTTCTGTAATTACTATTTAAAGAAATAATAAGCGCGAGTAATCAACACGAGAAAAGTTATCTGTTCCCTGGCCGAAATTTTAACCATGGATCTGCCAGTACTAACTGTACTTGTTTTTCACTTACACTACAAGAGCAAGCACTTAGGGAATGCTGTATTTCCTTACATTCTTTCCTTCTTGAAAGACAGCACAGCTGGGGAAAAAACACGAGACCCAGCCGATCAAATCCATGTGGCGATGAAATACTGCCCTCTACATTTTAGTTGAGAACATTATTGGAAACATTTAAGGTTTTTGAAGCGAGGAATGTAAAAAAATCAGGTTTGTTTGTTCGTTAAGGGATTCAAATTATGGATCTTTCAACTGCCAGGAGAACATACTAATTACTTACATTCCAAGAAGATATACGGGACACTGGTTAAATACCTTACAAATCTCAGCATTTCTAAGCGTAATGCAGTTAGTAAATTTATATGTATCGAAGTCACAGAATAATTCTGTTCTAAATGTATAACAGATAACAATGAAAATAGTTGTCCCTGAAAGAACTAACATCTTCAGCAGCAGCTACATAAATGAAGATAGAAATAAATCCAGCCTCCCTTTTATCAGGGATAAACTTATGTTCTTAATAGTACCATTTTTCAGTGTTTTAATTAATGTGTCATTTCTAGTCTTTGCTTCTTATTCATAAATAAATTCTTAAATAATTTTAGATGTGAGCATAAAACATCGTGAAATTTTAGTAATAGTTCTTTATTTTTCATGTTTTACAACATTAGGCAGCGTTTGTGATTCAATTTATGATAATAATTACTAGACGAAAATTATTTTGCGTAAAACATAACATTTTGAAATAGGCTTACAGTTTCCGCTTCTTTTTATTTCGCTATATCAATAAATTTTGAGAATATAGATAACAATATTATATCAGTATTTTTCCTTCCATAAGAATATTCTTTCCATTGAAGCTCTAAGGAAGTTTATTGAAAGAATTGGAATGGCCGTACATTACTCTAAGGATTCGAAACTTGGCACAGAAGCAAAATTACACGCCAAGTCATATGTGGGCCATTCTCATCGGCTGCCAAAACACTCTTTCATCCATCTGAAATACGGACACTTGGTTGCTTGCAGACAACAGAGTTAGAGCTAAAAAAGGCACTAAGATAGTCATCAAAAAATAATTCTCGAGAAAGCTTTTATTCAATACCGCCTTTCATAAACGCGAACTATTTCATATAGTAAAACCACAATTCACTACAAGGAATATTTTTTATTGGCGTTTAGAACATAATCTCATTATTTTGTTCTCGTAAACTATCAAAGATCTCCTTCTTTGGGAATGAAAGAAGAAATTCGTTAAAAGTTTTCTTTAGGATATGCCTTTCATTTTACCAGTCTTGTTCGTCCATTCATGTTCGTCTCATTACACTACGTCGTTTAGTTTCACTTTGATTATTTTAATTTAATTTATATTGAAGGTAAAATAAATATCCTGACGAGATAGATCAGTCATTTTTTTCCTTGGCCTCTTTCGTTATGATCCATTTGCAATCCCGATCAAATTATCAATACTACATAAGAAAGATACTGTTTAAGTTTTAAAGTTGTAATCGCTCATTTTTCCTTCGCCATATGACTTTCAAATAAGGCGGTTATTCATTAATTTGGAATGTATTATGATACTTAATAATAAAAGGAGCGAAATGTAAGCCACGGATTCGCTGAATCTTATTTTCCATTGGAAACCTGCTTAGACATTTCAATGCAAAATTTGGATAGATGAATTAGATATGTAACTTTCATCTATTTCGAAACCTCTCCTTTCTCAATCTTTTTCACGCCTTTCCGATAAACAATTATGTAAAAATTTTAACTTTCTTCACAAACAGCTCTATCGATGTTTTTTTTTTCCTTTTTTTACAAATTTTCATTTACGTTCTGTAAGTTAGTAATTGTTAAAACTAATATTTTAACTTGATTTGATTTGAGAGCTTCCAAAATAACAAAGCAAGATTTATTAGATTATTTTTTTCGTAACTTCACCAAGCAGGAAAAAGTAAGATTATAATTTTTATTTAATGCCAACTAAAGTTATAACAACAGCATTATATTAAAATCTCTAGATCTAGATTTCACATTAATGTTCCCATTAAAAATATATAATTTGAAACATAATACTTGTAAGATGCATATTTTAGCATATATTATGGACGTGTACTGAAATTCTTTCTATTTGAAAGCAATAATTCTGCTAAAACTCTAACAAGATGATGATTTCGATGCAGTCTGTTTCTTGCTTTGCGTCTAGATAGAAAAGAGTATATCCTTTTGATCACCTGATTGTTAAATGCACAAGTAAATATTGCTGCAAAGAAAAGAAAAAAATGGCAACTGCGAAGTTATAAATTCATGAGAGCTTGACTTTGGAGGTAAAAGCATTCCAGCATGTGGCTGAAAAAAAATCATGTTTAAGAAAAGAAATTAAGCACGCATGTAAATATTTTAAGATGGGAGGAATCAAATAATTTTTCTGATGCTCAGGGCCCGTAGTAGAGCTTTTACCGCCTGGTACAGTTTCTGAGCCTTCTAAATTCCGCCGTCCGGTGTTACCGTACGGGTTGCATCGACTTATCGCCAGCCCTGCGCCACTAACCAAATAAATCAAACTGGAAACTAGTTAAAAGTGAGTTATAACCAGTTCAATGGTTCGTGTTACAGAAGAAAATCTCCCAGATAGCCTTTATTCTAATGCTCACAATGATTACTAATTACATTTATGTTAATTGTTTTGTGTAACAATTCTTATTGCAATTATAAATAATACACTGAAAAGTGCGAGAAAATGTCTTTTACACTTTCTTCCGCTTGTTCTCGGCAAGTTCCATATCGGCCCCCAGTGCCGTATCGCATTTATCCTGTAAATCTACTTTTACTGCGACAATTTGTAAGTAGCAGGAAAGTTCAAACTTTCAGCTTGTTTCAGTGCCAGTACTCAAGCTGCATTACGCTTTAATAATTTTAACACATTTTTAACAACGCTGCTATTAGTTCTTACTATGATGGTTAGTTTTTAATGCGTGTGAGGGAGCGAGCAGTGTTTTTGACTAAGACGCATAGTTTCTGGATTTCCCATCTTCAAGTTCATGTTGAAATTTGCATATCCCATCGGCACAATAAATTATCAAATGAATGAGCTTGAAAAATGAATTAATCATGATTACAGCTCAAACTAAAATCTTGAGGCTGATTTAAACATCGCTTAATTTCTTTTATTCTTATTTCAACTTTCTTGTTTTCAGTTTTAGATTCTAATTTTCTTTTGCTACAAATAATTATTTTTTTTTTAAATTGCATTGAATGAGCGAAAGCAGTATTAATGAATTTAATCTATTTAAAAATACATTAAATAAATAAACAGTATAAAATAGAAACATTTAAATAAAAATTAATTGGATATTTTTAGGCAGTAGTATTTTAATAAGAACATTATTAAAAAGCTACCTGATTACATTTAAGAAGTATTCAAGTAATTAATTCTTTTCACTCTGTTACTTTATATGAAAGTAATCTTTTGATTTGTTTCCGGTAGTCTTGATTTTCTTTCTTTAGTGTTTCTCTCCAGATTCTTCCAAGGATAGAAATCTTATTTTACAGCCACCATATGTTTAGGTCTAACTAAAAATCTAAAAATGAATAGCTTATAATACACAATTTGTTATAGATAATAACCAGAGATAGTGTTGCTCAGAATATGAACAATAAACTTATGAATAACTAAAAATTAACTACAACTTTACTATAGTTTTATTAAAGGTGGCCTGAAATGTATGTGTTTCCTCATTATAAACTAAGTACAATGCTAGAAAACTCTTTGATTTGTCATTATATCAATAAAACTAATAGTTCAAAAATAAACGTACAGTATAAATTTCTATCTTAATGGCCTTTCATATAATAAAGCATAGTACCTACGGGCAAATTTAGTATGCCTAAAAACAAATTAATGTTAAAAAGAGAGAAACACGTTAAGATGAAAGAACTTAACACCCAGCTATCATGCTTTTATTTTTGTTTCGACTTAAAAATCTAAAGAAATGTGAAAGCTTTTAACGTAATATGCCATTAACTTATACGGTGAAATTTTCTATTCTACAGTAAAAAAGGCCAGGCCATATTTCAAAGCAGAGCACAAAGCTGCGAGATATATATGTTCTTGTGTTTCCTCAGGAGAAACTTAAAATCATTGACTGTCAGCTTTGGAGATCAAATCGTCATTCTTACAAACTAGAGGAGGACATTTGGGACGGAAGACATGGAACTGAAGGGGATGCGAAACATCGGTTTGCTTGCCCCCCCCCTTTCTTCCAGCATCGTTGTTATCTAGAGAGGGGAGAAATTCGAAGGCGACAAAGACTCTTTTATCCCATATTTCAAATTCCAAAACCATTTCATGAAGAAGAAACATCAAATATGGCGATTTATTCTTACGATACACACATTTTGTTCGAATATTTCTTTTACTGAAATGTATTAAACATATTAATCCTTTTAACCGCGGAAGCAAAATTTGACGTAGTATTTCTAATAACAGTTGAAACAGTTTTCCAGCCATTAAACTGCATAATCTTTACAGTCCACAACTAATATTGATATCATAGAAGTACTTTCCACTCATATTTTTATCGATAATAAACATTAACATCAAACGTATTTCAGTTGTTATGCCTCGTCTGGTTATTAAGTCATATTTAGGGATTCAGCTAATATTGCAAATATCGTCTACGTATGTCTCCAAAAGCTTCTCCATTCTGCATTAACTATCATACACAACTTAGTTTCTCAGTGTGGGGTGTATTACGCCACATTACCATAAAAAGGCGCTGAAAAGTGGGAAGACTTTAAAAATTTTGAGTGAGTTCAAAATTTGGTTAAATGCGATATGTCATAATGTTGGAATAAATAAATATCGCATACTTCAGAAATCTCCTTGATATTCTTGAGAATAGAAAACGTAATTGGAGTTTGCATATTCCAGGGTGATTTTGGCTTTGGAAACGTAATCTGGAGGTAAAAAATAGTAAGCTTTAATAGTAAGCTGTAGGTAAAAAATAGTAAGATATAAAACTGAGATCTTGGAAGGAATTATTAGAGGAAAGTATTATAGATCAGTATAATAGATCTGCCTCCTAAAGAGCATTCGCATGCCAATCTGTGCCACCCAAAATATTGCCTTCCTGAAAACATTGGATGAAATGTTAAATAATGGTTAAAGAAAGTTTTTTCTGATAGAAATGAAAAAATTTATTATTTTCTCTTACATTCGCAATTTTTAAGTAGCTTATTTTGCATATAAATCGAAGCTAAAGCGTTTATTCCTTAATTCTACGATTTATGATAAATTGTTAAAATTCAAAATAAAATACTTTGTTTATTACATTTGAAAACTAGCACGCAAACAATGCAAATACTATTATTTATATGCATATTTCTTTCTTAACTTATTCATCATTTCAAAAGAAACATATAATGATTCATTCCTATTCCAGTATTCTAAACAGCATCTGCTTAAAATCGAAGCGGCCTATCGATTACTTTCATTTCTTTCTTATATGAAGATTAAAGAAGGGACTTTGTATCGCCCATATTAAAGCCAACTATTATTCTGCGTTGAGCTCCTGCTTCTTCATTTTTTAATGAATGTTTGAATTTCAAGGATCACACACTATCTTATAAAATAGAAAGCAACTCATTTTTCTTTGCTCAACAATTCCACTACGATTTCATGTATATATATGATATTATTTTAAATTTGCCATGTATGATAATGATTAAAACTGTAAGATTACAAAGAAATTGTAGATATCGCTGGTTGAAATGCTTTTTTCGTTTTTCATATAACGCATTTTAAACACACATGCTGAACTGGTGCACCTACTATTCCATAAATTATAAGCGTATGTTCACATATTCATAGCATTACAACAGATGCATTGAAGAAGCCGCAGATGATACGTTATCAGTACAAAACAGTACACTAGAAAAGACTTCTAACGTTTTGCAGGATTTTGTGTCAATAAACTAGTTATTATGATTTGAAACTTTACTATAACTTCTTCTTTCCGTTGCCATCCCCCGAATGGAAATTAGTTGCTGAGTTATACCGAGTAGTTACACCGAAATTTTTAATGTTTTAAAGTTAAAACTTCTGACAGCCTGGCTTGCAGTTATGTACTATTGCCAGCTCTGCTAAAGTTTACTCCGGCGTCAACTATTTTGCTAACCGACTTTAAAAATTACCCTGTTAATGACTTGGGTCAGCTTAAGTGGACTTTTCTGTGTGTAGTCTCGGATTACGTCACTTGAATTAAAACTTTCGGTGTTATGTTATGTTAAGTATCCGCAAGTAGCACAGTTTCGTCTGTAGCACAAGTAGCTCCTTCTGTTAATTTTAAGAGTTAAATAAAAAGGTTTATACTAAACCTTCGTTAAACTTTGCTATCTTATACAGACTAGAGCTATAACTCTCTTGGCAATCTAGTAAGATGTGAAGGACATTGATATAAGCTTCTAGCAGAACTCTGCACGTTACAAGAAGGAAGACAGTTATGATAATAATATTAATTAATTTATGATATTAGATTAAGAATAGCGAAGTGTTAGATTACAGCTTTATTTCTATTGGCTAATAAAACATTTCGGTTAATTTCCGGTAAAACTGAATAGATTACTTCAGTTTAACTTTTGCTATTACTTATGTACATGCACTATTCTCATTACATAAAAATCATATGACAAGGATAAATTTTGAAACTACGTAATTCAGAAAAATTTATTACAAAGCTATTACTACTTTAAAGTAGAAATAGGTAATAACCAAATTAAAAAGAGCAGTTAAAGGGCAATTTCAAAGTAAAATGCTAATTTTATTTTACGTATGTAAGAATCCTATTCTAAAGCATATATTCTTAAATAATGCACATAAAATCTAAAACTTATAGAAATAATATTATTTTTAAATTTTGTAGCCCTTTTTTATTTTGAAAGATTTTTTTATTTTATCTTTTTAGTAACAGAATTAAAAACTTTGAATTTCTTCTTATGACTACATTGATTATCATTAATTAAGGAAAAAGCATAAAAATGACGATTACTCAAAAGGTTATATGTAGACCGTAATATACAACACATAGTAAAGTATAAAATTACATTAAAAAAAATCACGAGACAATTATGGTATTTTGAAAATTAGCATATGTATAAAATGCACAAATCAGGTGTGTCAGTTTAGTACAGGAAAATTACCTTAAATATGGAGTTTGATCTTCCCTAGGACCCATACAGCGATGGGTAATACTGTCAATTATATGGTATATGAGTTCCGTAAGAAGTTAGAGCCATTGCTGTACAAAGGACTTGCAAATGGGGTAAGAATTTGAATAGTAGGACTGAGAGCAGCTATAAGTCTTCCTAAAGCATCCCAAACATGCTCGATAGAATTCAGGTTCGGTGATTGAGCTAGCCCCTCTATGCACTGAATTGTTTGCTGCTGAAGATCTTGCATCTGGATGGTTATCCAGATGCGAGCTCTGTGCGGTCAAGCGTTGTCGTCCTGTTACATAAGCATCAAGGATATCCTCTCTATAGTCCTGAGCATTTACTGTGCTTCCATGTAAAGACCTGGAGGTCTGTTTGTCCGCTCAAAGAGATACCTCCTCCATCTGCACCTCTTTCACGAATATTTAAAGGATTTCCATGTTCTCTCCAAATCAAATAACGCCTATTATCACTTTTGAGGCTAAACCTGGACTCATCCATGAAGAGAACAACCTTGATACATTGACAAGCTCACCTCAAACGTTCCCTTCTATGGTGTGACGTGAGTGGCACGCAAATGGCGTCTCGCGAGCAGAACTCTTTCGTGAAGCCTTCTACCCACAGTTGAATTTGACACCAACTTTTCCGGTGGCTGCAGCAAGGAAGGAACTGAGTTGAGTTGAAGATGCGGTTCTATACCTTCGTGCGCGTAATAACAAATATCGGTCATCAACGCTTATCGTAGTTGATGGCCGTCCTTGGTTGAACCTCTTAGATCCGAATCTGTGGTTAGAAATTGTTTTCAAAGTCTGTGAACCACAAAAAGACTCATATTTAGCTAGCTGGCTATTTCTATCTGGCTTTGTCCTGCCTCAAGTATCCCAATAGCTCTCCATCGCAGTTCTTTAAGCAAAGTATGCCGGAGCTCATTGTTACGAATTAGCTATCCCCTATTTCTTATCTTAGTGTCAAAGCAAGATTTACAGGCTTTCTCTCAAGCATGCAGTTTTATGCTCCTCTCAGATGACACATTCCGATTGCTGCGTAACTAATCTGCATACTGCAGTTTTACTCAACAACTTTTATTTGACAACATGTTCAAATTTTATACGTATTGGCTTATTGTCGGAGGAGTTGTAGGTATTTTTGTTATTTTTCTTTAATTTTTAGAAACCAATGTAATTCAGAAGCTTTAGCAGAATCTCAAAATATTCCGTTTCGGTTAGGTTGTAGAGACATTAGGTTATTTCGAAAACTGGGGAAGTCAAAAATGAGCGACGCCTTCGCTGGAAATTGAGCCACGAACCTCTGGAATACGCGCCTAGCGTGCAAACCACTATACTACGAAGGCATGCTAAGAAGGCGGGAGAAATACCTTATAAGGTAATCATATATACATGAGTGAATGACTACCTAGAAACTATCTTTAAAAGCCTTTTTTTCACCACCAACAGTAAATCTACACGAAATCTTGACCTGCGCAATGGAAATTAAGCAACGTGCACAGAAAATTAATGGCAATCGTCTTCAAATCAGTACACTCCTCTCCCGAGAAAAAGCGATAAATAGATTTATTTTTAAATTGTTCTGGTGCTTATATAAGCCATAATAACCTATATCTTAATCCTATCAAAGGCGTCAGATTAAAACTTAAATAAAAAAAGAATGCGAAGATTCCAGTAGAAGTTATAATTTCATGATAGTATCACCTAACAAAGAATGATAAGCGTGAAAAATATGTGAGTAAAATAGAACTTAATTATATGATTGATTTAATCGTAAATGAATCAAGATTTGTAAATTTTATTTTCTTAATGAGATTATCTTTCTTGTGTTTTGATTCTAAAAATGTGGGTAGTTTTTAAACACCTTTTTTCCTTGTTACATGGTAAGTGAATATTTAGATCTATATTTTCATCTTTGTATCTAAAGGGAAGACACACTGCAATAGTATTACAGCAAAATAATGTGAACAGAATGGAAAACTTTCGACCAAAGTGATGGAAAAGTCTGCTTTGGAAATGGCATTTTCCGATGAAATTGAGAAATTTTATCGGGAAACCGATTAGCTCTCAAAATCTGAAACATTGAAACTATTGAGCATTCTGAAAAAAGCTGTTGCATGCTTGGTTTCCTTTATTAAAGTTACGCTTTGAAAATAACTTGAAACTATTGTACATCAAATGTTATTTTTAGAAACATTGTTTAGAACTGTGTACAAAAAGAATGTGAAGATTAACGTTATTTGCCTCTTTTGTTACACAGGAAAAGAAAACTTAAGTTCACATATTATTGTCGTTAATTTTCTCTTATTTCCACTCACTTTCGATCATAACTGATATTTTAACATTGTCCTTGATGAAATATTAAGACAACGGTGTCAAAGCTAATGTCACGTGTTTTATTCTTTTACGTCCAACAGTCCTTTAATGTTACCTTTTAGTACTTACCATTAACTGCGCTATTACCTTATATAATGAGTTATTTAATAACTGAATGCTTTCCAAATTAAAGGAATTACAATAAACTACGAATTTAATATACTCAGAACTTTTTTTTCCTTTGATTCAGAAATATTACAACAACTATTCTACACTATTGAAGCAAAATGATAATGAAATAAGCTGAAACAACGGAATACAGAAGTTGTTCGCACACGTTTTAGACGATTTTTCATTGTATATACAGAAATATTTTACCCAAAATGTTTGTGTTTTGTGTTCCATTTGATACTACTGATTGATGGCACTGTGAGTAAAGAGAAAGAATTACATATTTGAAAATTGGGTATAAAATATGTTCCTGTTAATATGTGGATTTGACCTTAACAGTTTTCTGCACTCTCTTTAATTTTTATTTGTCGTTATGTCAAAAACCAGCACAAATCATAAATTCCTTTGAAAACCTTTCTTTAGATTCTTTGAACTATGTTCTAAGTTTTTTTTCTTCCCTTTAATGATAATACATGGATCACTTTTTATTCTGGTCATTTAAATACACCCATCATATATTGGGGCAACATTTTTTAATGTCCGAATAATTTTTTCTCATAGAGAATTCTGCAGCGCGTTCAGCTGTCGGAGATATGTCGTGGAGTAAGAGGATGCACATTATGCTTTTTCGCCCTTTTTAAGATTCAAATCAGCTTAAATCACTCTTAAAAGATTATGTTCTCTAAACGGTACTTCACTAAACGTTACTACCCTTAATATTGACGAATTATCGCCCTGTCTAAAAGCAGTATACACAATCGCCTATTTAAAATTCAGCAAACCTTATTTTCTCACTCCTGATGGGTTACCATTAAAGCGAGAATTATCAGCTTAAACGTCTACTATTTATCGACACAATTTTTAACATTTTAGGTGCCCATCTTGCAATTTAAAATTACCAATATCAAACAAATTGTATAACACAAGACTTAAGGCTTTGTCCTCAGCTAATCTTTATAAGAAGATAACTTGCCAATCTCCAGTTGCAATAAGAATTAATGCAGCCTTCTAACTCTTTCCAAACAGACCGACGATAGCTCTCACAACAATAATTTGGCTGTTAATATACAATGCATGAACTGCAGTTAGCTCCTGTGCTATGTGTTAAATTTACCTAACCTTCTGGTTTGAGCAAATATATGTAGTGTGAATCAGTGAGAAGGCAGTTCAGAAATTAAATTAAACTGAACTGTCAGTAAAACTTAAAATATTTTTCATGGTGGTCTAGAATAGGATATTTTTTTTCAAGTAGAGAAAGTTTTTGTATTGTAGAATGACTATGGGAAAATAATATATCAGCGTTTTATAAGCATGACTTTTAATCAGATGCATGATTTAAATCCTGAAAAAATGCTTAACAGTGCAGCACACCAAAAAGCGATAAATATTTGGAACTTTAAGCAGGTAATGCAAAAGTATTGTATCAAAAATATTTTGAATATGAATCCAATCGGTGGATTCATATCCAGCCTATTGTGAAAGGACAATTGAAGCAGAACGTAATAGCCAACAGAGTGCAGCTCCTTTGAAGTTTTACGACACAATTCAATGAATATTTTGTAAGGTTTATCCTAAATTTTTAACAGTTAATTTTTAGTTAAAGCCACTTTCTTGTCGCTTCTAATTTCAGCTTACAAATTTCCTGCCAGAAGGTGTTTTCAAAATCGCGGTTAAATGCAAATGAAGGAAGAGCAAGTATTTAAAGTCGAAGTTCTACTGACTTCGTTAGAGAGCCAGAGATTCTGACCAGCGCGCGTTCGCCTTTTGGCTATACTCTCTTTAAGCTGTTTCTACGCTCGGCCGTATTTCAGGCCCTTGATAGCTTCTCCGTTTAGGTAGCGTTAAAGGGCCAACTCCTTTAGAATTTTGATAGCTTCAGCCATAAGTTTAGTTAAGTCTTATTTTCTTAGTATTCTTTAGTTCAAGCCCAAGTAGAGGCTTTTTTGTACGTCCTGAGAGAAAACCGACTGTGAAACTTTATTTTGAGAAATAAAGGGTACTTAACCCTTCTTAAGTCTCTGTATGCTGAACTAAAGCGATTATTCGCTTACCAGTTCTCAAGGTTCCACACATTTAGCTGTAAATTCTAGGTTGGAACATTACAATTTAAATCGAAAGTACTCAGTTGAATGGACAAATGTAGCGTAAGCCTCGTTTCTATACTATGTTTTAAATTATCAGTGTATTGAAACTTTTGCATGTGTTACTTTAATGAGTTAAATATAATAATTTTGAAAGGATTCCTTTTGATTCTAATAATGTTTCTATGTCTGTACTTTTTTTAACCAAACAAATGCAAATGTTTTATTCCTTAACAATGCATTAGTTTTTCCGACATGAAATCAAAAAAAAAAAAATCAAGTACTCTAAAATATTCTCCTTTTGCTTCTCCAAACAAATATATTCTGCTAACCTATGAGTTTTTATACCAAAGTTTCTTTATCGAGCATGAAACGCCTTTTTAGTCTTTATCATTGGCATCACGCTCAATTACATTTCAGGAAAAAAGCTTCTGATTGCTTGAGTTGCGCTCCTTTCCATCACAGATTTTTCTCATACATTTTCTTATTTCTCCAGTTCTTTTTCCCGACCAATAAGTTATAGATTTCCTCTTTTTCACCTATCATTATCGTTTCCCAAGTTGGAAAATTTACGTTTTTCTTTATGAATAAATCATAAGACTTTGTTTTACCTCTACGAAAATAACAAACTTCTCTTTCACTGAGCTGCATCAAATTATAAGGGAACCTCATGTAGTACTTTTGTGAGTTTTGAAAAGGGTAGAGAAATGTTAGAAGTTTCCAGAAAGCAGAACGTTATAATACGCAGATATGGCGAAACAAGTCTTTTAAGATAGAGATATTGGTAAAATGGAATAAATTGTAGAAACACAGAAATGCGATAACGAAAGTATTAGTAATAACACTGAAGGTTTAAAATATATCCAACGGCTTATACATTCTGCATATTGCCTCTTCAAGGTATTAAGTAAATCATAACGTGTTTTATCCGAGCTATGGAGTTGAACATATTCAACATTTTATTTAAATTGCAACATATTCTATTTAGTTTACTTTAGTTATCTGAATTTTTCAAGATAGAGAAAGAGGTAGAAAAAGGTACTCAGAACAAAAAATCCATTACGATAAATTAGCAGAAATGAAAATAAGAATTCATAAAGTCTTTCAATGAAAATAAAAGTTTAAGTGTTTTTACATGCGGAAAATTCTTCCCATTCATTATTTAACAGTAGTAATCAAATCAGAATTAAAGTTCTAACAGTTATCTTATAAATAAAAATAAGTATTTTAAATCCACTCATAAACAGTTTAGCACTGGACAGATACTTTGATTACAAATTGCACTGATTGCATTTAACTGATTATGAATAATGATAAGAATTTTAAAATGAGACATTAAAGATCTTGCAGCATGACCATCATCTTCTCAAGTTCAAAAGCATATAATCACTCTGATTTTGATTTATTTCTTTTTCTCGGCTCAGAAATTATTAGTAAGACTTATATCTTTTAATTCGGTTCCTGCATTGCCTGTATGGCGAATTCAAATCAAAGCGTTATATTTTCATATATTTGTGTCAGAATTAAACTCGTACACCTCAACAAAAAGGTTCTGGAATTTAAAAGATAATAACTTGTATTTTAATTTTCTAAAAGTTATTTTTAATTTTGAAGCCCTTTCCTTTCAATTCTTGTTTCCCAGTTATAACTTGCTACCAAAATAAATTTTTACGAGTCACGTTGAATGCAAATGAGCTAGAAGAAGTATTTAAGAAAAGTTAAACTTACTTCGAGATAGTGTACTTAGGGGGCCTTAGTGGCGTATGTTTCCCTTCTGGCTACTTTATTCTTGAAATTATTACGCCCGACCATATTCTGCGTGCCTGTTGAAAATCGTCGGCTAAATTAATTTAAGAGCCAACAACGTTAGGTATTTGTTACGTTATTATTATTTCTACTACGTCGGCTAAATCTATTTAGTTTAGTATTAGATTAGTTTCATATTTTCTTATCCTGATTTAAAAGTCCAAGAGGAGGCTTTCCTGTAAGCTCGAGAAGGGGCCATCTGTTATTATTTCTTTGAATGAATAAAAGGGTATTTTAAACCTTCTCAAGACTCTGTAGTAACTACTTGAACTCAGCGATAATTCGCTACTTAGTTCACCAAGTTCCTTGGCATTTTATCATAGGCAAAGTACTGAGGAATATTATAAACTCTCTTTTAGTATTTGAAAAGAGAGCTCACTACATTTGACTCTCAGATTTCTCCCAAACTCTGCATGATTGCATATTTTATAGAAGATCTTATAGGGAATATATTCCAAGCCATCTAGTGCACACCTTTCAAACACAAGGTTAAAATTAATTTTTATAGTACGAAAGTTCATCCGCTTAGTTGAACCCGATCGAATGATTAATAAGATTCGATCCAGCAGACAGAAGAGCTTCAGTCGAATCTTGATGTCAGTAAAACTGTTTAATCTATCCTTATAACGTTACCTCGTCCTGGAAGAAAGTTGATTTTTTAAAAATAACTCTATTAAAATAATGCAAAAAATTAGATAAACATTTTACGAATATTCTACAGTAGCAGGAGACATGAAAAATGAGCAGCGCCCTCGCCGGAATTCGAAACATTCAAATTTATTGAAAGCTTTTGCTTTTCCTCCAAAACTTTCTCAAACCAACTTACTCGCAATATAATATAATTTACTCGCAATATAATATAATTTACTCGCAATACCAACTTACTCGCAATATAATATAATTTACTCGCAATACCAACTTACTCGCATTAATTATGTACATATTTCATTAACGGCCAGACACTTGCGGGTCAAGCATTCGTCATGGATTATGGCCGAACTCACAGGTCATAAAACACCGCACATACAGCCGAGCCATAAACGGGAACCAAACTCCCACCCTTTGTTTTTCTGCTAGTAGTCAGCCACTCTGACCATCATACCGTCCCGGGTAGCATTTAAATTTTATTAAATTTGATATTCTCTTTCAGTTTATTATATCTATTAATCAGTTAGTAGTCACTATATGGAAGGAAAGTAAACTTTATATTGAACTTTCGGTACATCTCTAGATACGAGCAACAAGTTTACTAGTTTTGTTTGATTCACTGTATATAAAATAGCAGGGCTGATTTTTTTTAATGAAGCAATTTTAGCTGTTACAATCCTAATGAATATTCCTGTCAATTATAATTTTCATCAATTTTAAGTTGTTTTCAAAAAGTAATTTCGCTAATTAATGTTGGTCTAGTATAATCAAGATTACTGATATGATTCAGGAAGACCATTTTGCATTCCAAAGCTAAAATGATGTTTAAATTTTCAGAGATTAATAACTTAGCAATAATGTTTAAAACTAAAATTGCAAGACAGATCTTTTGGTTCAAAGTTTTCTCTCCTATAGGTCTGAAAACTTTTACTGATTCTTAATGAGACCTTCTGTAAAGTAAATAATTGTACATGTAAATGATGTTCTATTGAAATAGAACTATGGAATAGCCTTTCCTTTCTCCAAACCTAGTCAAAAGCTTACAAACAGCACTAATGTTTCCCAGTTCAGGTATTATACTCAAGTCTGATTTCCCAAGATTTGGCTTACTATTCTAAATATTGCCCGCATAGTATAAACTATTACTTAAAATAAGAGCTCAGAAAATAATCATAATACAGGAAGCATGGTATATCAAATATAATTTTTTGCTATGAAAATTACGAATTTCCTTTGTGCGCTTATTCAAAAAAAAAAGTACATAAACATACAATTTTTATTGTTTTCGAATTGATTTAATTTGCAGTAGGACAATCGTGCAAAAGAATCTTAGCTAGAGAAAAAAACGATATTTTTAAATCTGAATTTCAGTCTTCTAAAAAACATTCGAGAATGTTTCTAAGAAAGGAGAAATTACTAGCTGCAGTACTCAACTCTTTTTGGGCCAAATTTAATTTTTATAACCGAAAGGAGTAGCTAATATGGCAGAAAAAGTTACAATCTTTATTGGCTCTTCTTTTTTTCTCTTTTGCTAGCTCATGTTAAGGTATTATATAACAAATTATATACATTTGACATTAAGAAAAGGTCTCTGAAATTCTTTGCTCTGGATCTCTTCGCAGTTGTCTTTTTTTTTTTTTTTTTTTTTTTTTTTTTTATTTTATTTTATTTTCAAATTTTTAAAAATTACAAAAGATTTGATTTTGTAAACTAAATGACAAAATGATAATCATTAATTTCACTGACACATATAAAGGTTTATTTTTAACGTCGTAATTAGCTATCGCTTAAATGAATGTTGATGCAATAAGCAAAAGCGTAACTCTTCTTCTTACACTACATAATAATTTAAAGTAACTGAGCTGTATTAAAGAACGTATGAAGAAGAAAGTGATCTGAATAAAACCATCAGAGGCATTCATATCTTCTGGATGACTAGATGTCTTCGAAAAATAGCATTTCTGCGTTAGTACTATGAACCTAGCTGTTTCCCGATTTCTATGACACTGTTCTTTACGTCAGAGAATTTGGGAAATAAAAAGCTGCTGCCAAGCTGTAAAATTTTATCGCTGCTGTACCAAACGAATCGGATCAATCCAAAGTATTGCGATCATTTTGGTGATATTCATGATACGTGCTGTAGAAATCTATAAACTCAGTAGCTCTCAAACTGCCTTTCATGTGGCAACCGTGTTTTCAGATTGCATTGAGGCCCCCCGACTGAATTGCGAGGGGAAAGACAAAGATTAATGAAAGCTGCCATAGGCTAAGAGATCTTATGCTGCAAGCAAAAGGGTAGAGTATGATAAAGAACTAAAGGGATGGTGGGTAACTGGAACTTGCGATTTGTCAATAGCACGGATATTTGTGACAGGCTGTAAATGCTTTAAACAACTGTATTTCTATTCATGTCGCAGTACAGGCTGAAAAGCCGACAAAGAGACAGAACAGGTCAGAATTTGAAGACTTGTTTTTTATTAATTCTTGCGACATCTGTGAAGAAATATATCAGAAGAAATTTTACGTACTAGAAAGGTTGGGTATTTTGACTCTTTTGTCACTTGAATCTTGTGAATTTAGCGCAGCAATTAACAAACAAAATTAGGTATTTTATTGAAATTAAAAAACTCGTGTGCTTATTTATATTCATAGATTATCTTAAAATGTAGATTACATGCAAGTATATATGTATATACAAGATTTAATCAATTTTCATACATCTTGACTGTCGTACTACAAGCGCAAATTCTGTGCTCATGCTTTATTCAAGTTTTCCTTCACGAAATGTATCCTTTAAACTGTAAAATACCATCCGAGCATAGATGCTAAGATTTCTATGCTATCAGGTTAGTTCTGAGTTATCACCTTCTGAAATTGCGAGTGAAATTTTCGTTATTTCACCTTTAAAATAAATTTCCTTACTTCTATGTGTACTTAAAAAATCATATTAAGATTTTATTTCATTGACTTTTTTATGTTCAACTTACTGTAGTAATGCAAAAGGAATGATAAAGGTATTGCTAACAGCATATTTTGGAACATATCAATTTCAACTAACGCCTCAAACAAACCTTATATTTATAGTTTTCTCACATTACATTTATAGAAAATGTAATGTGAGAAAAGTATATTTACATACTGTTATACTTAAATAACGATACATGTGAAATGAAAAACTGTGTAACATACAAATCTGAATAAGCCGTTCCTTTCACATGATATCTCGAAGCAGCGTGATATTGCCACAGTGTTCTCGAAATAAAAATATTTCTTTGTACATAGAAAATATCTACCTCTTAACAAGAAAGTGATAGATATACAATATTCAAATGAGCATTACTAGTCAGATAATTGCTAATCAAATATGTACGTCAAGGTTCCCATTATGAATGAGAAGCAGCACGTGGAAAAAATAGAACTTCTTAATTATATCTCAGTTACAAAGTCAAATTAAATATTATTTTTCTTTTCTAATTACTCGCATAATTTCGTTTTAATATTAATGTATGCATTATAATAATCTTGCAATGAAATTTAATCAAAGCGAATATTGCTTTGCTCGATAAATCCAATTAAATTAAGTAAATATAGTAAATTATAAGAGAATAATTGCTGGTCTAAATTAGTTAAAATTAAAATATTAAGTAAAATATGTCTTGTTTTTGCCCTTACTATAACACTTGTTATGCCACGTTATATCTATTAAATACTAGCCTTTTAAATGTACCGGAAAAATACCTAACGGGAACACCAAACATTGAGTTTAAAAATTGCACAGAATTTTACTCTGCAGAGCAACTTTATCAAAAAAAGGAACACAAATTTTAATAAAAATGTATTACATATAAACAAAATTACAATTAAATAAGCAATATCCCTTAACACAGATATTAATTATCCTAATAAATAAATTAGCCAACTTCCCGTTGCCTTCTCTCGACAAACGTCCAATATCCAAGAGAAACATTAAATTTAAAAATTGCACAGAATTATCGTCCTCATTTTCCGAGTGGCAATGTTTCTGATATCAGCAACAATGGCAACAGTGATATATCAGCAACAATGGCTGCGTGCCATTGTTGCTGTTGAATTATCGATTTAATGCGATTTCATTAAAAAACAAATAAAAAATATCTTTCGATTTTTGAAAAAATAGCTTCGAGGTGCACTGGCTCTTGTCTAGATACACCTATGTACCAAATTTCGTAGCCCTGGGTCCATTAGCTTACACGCGCAACACAAACGAAAACCAAGCACACACACACACCAAAGATATATAGACTCTTCCTTTTGTATATATATAGATTATGCGGTACTTTTATTTTATTAATTTTTTCCCTTATTGTGAAATGAAACTTCATTATAACGATGAAACACTACTGTACTATTTCTAATGAACAATACTTCATTGCATAACAGTATTTATAGAATTTTAAATTTTCAACCAAAGAAAATGAAATTAGTTTTTAAAACAAATTATTATTTTTAAGATAAAAGGTATTACTAGTTATTTGGACAAGCTCCTGTTGCAAAATTTGTTAACAAACTGATTTTTTTAATAGAAATTAAGCGCTAAGCTGCGTCTTTAAAGAAAAACTCCTTATTATGTTCTAGGGATTTATATTTATTTTAACTAATAACTTAAAGTTTTATTTGAAACTTTCCTATAAGCCTTCATTCAACTAATTGTCAGTGCCAGAATAGTTCAATGTTGTAGCGCGCGTGAGCGAATGCAAATTTTCTATTTTAAAGGAAGTAGTTAAAAGCCGAGTTTCGGTAAAAGAAAAAGGGAGTTAGGCTCTAGCTTAGAAGGTGATTGAAGTTCGGGATCTCGCTGAGCCCTGTAGACTAGTTTTATCACTTGTTAATATTTCAACTTTTAGTTTCAATTTTCTGACTTTCAGTTACCTTCCAAGTAGAGGCGAAGTTTGTTAGCGTCGATTTGACGCACTGTAAATTTTAAAGAGTTAATAAAGGGTACGTGAACCCTTCTCCTGTGTAGTTTTCTGCTACTCCAGTATACAGATAGAAGTTAACCCATCGGAACTCTACTATGTTAATTTCATATAATATTTTAATTGCATTTATTTCTGTCTTAATAACACAAGTAATACACACCTCCCATTTAACGGTGAATATTGGAGTTTATTCAAAGCACGTTTTCGCTAGCCAGCGCATGTTTCTTTTCTGATCTTCCTGTTACACTAATACGCCCCTGACCCCTTTTCGAATAATTGTCAAGCCTGTTAGGTTTGTTGAGTTAACCTAAGCTAGCCGTAACTCAACGTGCTAATCCAGCACTATTCTATTTAGGCTTGAATTTACTTATGTAATAACGTTTAAGTTCCATCGCAAGTTGTCGGTGTTATTGTAAAGCACGAAGTATGTGCCTTTCTGTTCATAGTTGAAAAGAATTAAGTTATTTTCACCATTCTTCTGTGTTGTATTACTTCACGCCTGTGCGAGAATTCGCCAGGTTCATTTGTGGGATCTAGGTTAGTTTAAATGGAATATATAGATATAGATACAGTGTGCTCACTAACCACCCGTTTAACTGCCAAACGGCTGCAGCTAGAGTCATAAAAGTAGTGTATAGTAAAGTGGCTATGCGCTACTAAATGAGATAGCTTACAGCGCCACCTGGTGCAAAACGGTGGAATTAATGTCCCTGTCTCGAAAACAATACGAGATAGGAAGAAAAATAAATTGTCAAAGTTGTAGAGCATCATCGATTTAGTACGAAAAGACACCTTGTGGACATGAATGTTAAGAACAGAACGTTTTAAATACGCATTTGTTTGTTCGCAATTTCCTACACTGTGACGTCACGAAACGATCTTGGAAAGAAAGAAACTATTTATCCCAAAGCTACCTTTCTTTCTTATGTTCAAACTTCTCTCCGTCAGCTGAAATTCACATTTGGACCCTTGTTAGAACTTCATGTTGCACGCGTTGTAGCATAGCGGGTGACACGTTTACACAAGCATCTGTAATACGTCGTTGGAAGGTCCTGCAGTGTTTGTGGAGAGTCGCATACACCTGCTGTTTGAGGTATCCTCTCAGGAAAAAGTCCATTGGAGTCCGATCAGGTGAACATGGAGGCCCACTCTTCGAAACCACCATACCCGATTATTCCCGCTCCGAATTCTTCCATCAGGTACTACTTCACTTGTGATGTCCTGTGCGCAGGCGCGTCGTCATGTTGGAACCATCCACTCCGGAGATGAAGCAACGGGAGGTTCTCAACAAAATCTGGTATTATGTTTTACAGAAGTTCTAAATATCGTGCTGCCGTTAACGTACCCTGGTAAAATGTTAGGCCAATTAGCGTGTTGTTATAAATTCCACTCCAAGCATTAATCGAAAACCGTATTTGATGTCGAAGATCGGGAGAATATGATGGATTTTCCAGTGCGCAATAATGAGTGCTCCGCCTATCATGCATTTCATTCCGCTAAAAGCATGTCTCATCCGTCCACACGATAATCTGCCAAGAATATTGGCTGGACCTTTATCTGATTCATGATGAAGTTGCACCATGCCAAACGTCTCTTGGCATCCTCAGCCCATAATGCCTGATTAGGTGTTGGCCGGTATGGATGAGCATCTAATTCATTTAGGACTTTTCAAACGCGACGTTTTCAGATGCCACAGTTTTCACTTATCTCTCTTATGCTGCTGTTTGGATATGTGAGTGCGTGTGATAAGACATCTTCCGGCTGTACTTTCCACCCTACCGCTGGCCTGCCGGATCGAAGTCGGCTAGTCATGCGGTCTGTCTCCCTTAAATGTTTTACAACCTGTAGGGTGGTTCTGTGTGAAGGATGCGGGCCTGCAGGAAAACGTTGCCGATACAACTGCGCTGCCGATCGTGCTTTGAGCCCACATTCATCGTAAAGTTCCACAATAAACATTTTTTGAAAATCGCTCCATGACCATGAGCTTCATCATACAACCCCGACGAGATTTCTCTTTTACGGCTGTCTCAAGTGAACAGGTGAGACTTTTCATACATTATTTGCACAATGCAGAAATCGCGAAGAAACAAATGTGAGTTTTCAGCGTTTATCATTCCATATCCACAAGGTGTCTTTTTGTATTAAATCGACAATGCTCTACAACTTTGTAATTCACTTTTTCTTCCTATCTCGTATCGTTTTCGAAATCGGGACGCTAACTCCGCCGTTTTGCACTAGGTGGCGCTGTAAGCTATCTCATCTAGTAGCGCATGGCCACTTTATTAAACGTAAACACCCCTTTTATGATTATAGCTGCAACCGTTCCACAGTTAAATGGGTGGTACCAGACTTTAGTGGGCACTCTCTATATATATGTGTGAGTGTGCGTGTGCATGCAATTAATAGAGTAATTTCTTAAAACATTAATGGAATAAGAGTATGATTACAGACTAATTTTTGTAGTAGAAAAGAAAGTTGACACAATGCTGCAGTTATTTACTTTACGTATATAACCACAGCCGATAACTAGAGCTTAAGAAGTAAATTCCATTTCTTTTTATTTTTATGACATTTGATTTGAAAATAAACTCATAAATTTCTTTATTAGCAACATTTTTATTATTTATTCTTAATGCATTTACATGCATTACGAGTATTTTCATGTAAAGCTGCCTTTTTAGGCAGCCAGAGGACTAGATTAATAATACAAAGCACACTAAGGCTGGTTTCTTATCGGGGAGGGATGCCTTCATGGAAAATTTCGTTAAAAAACGTGACATATACTAACATATATCTGGAAAAACAACGAATATCTCTTGCAACTAGCCCATTCAGTCTCCAGGAGTAGAACCCGTTTCTTTGGTTTGGTTCCTTAATTTATTCGATTATGATAACGCATTATAGGGCTACTACGTAAGAAAAGAGATCCTTTGTGGATATTTTAATGGAAACTTACTCGCATCTATATTACACATATTGTAACCACGAAAATGCCTAACATGGAATTGAAGCCTGGAATTGTACCCAGGTCGAACTATCAGCTATCGGCAACTCAATGGCTCGAAGACTACTATGTTCTGATAAGCCCAGAACGTAGCAAGAGCTACCAGCGTATTTTAGTTTTAGCCTTTCGCGACTGGAAAACCTGAAACAGCTAAAAATAAAGTAACACAAACAAATTTGGTAATTATAACTTCATTTATAAAGCTTTTATAGAATTTTCTTCTGATGCATGTACAGCTCATTTATTTCTACTATGCTGTCTTTTTACTATCTAACTTTCCCCCAAATGCTATTATTTGTGTGAAAAAGAAATTTTTCCGTGACAGCTCTTGCTGGAAAATCACACTGCGCTTTGGTTATTTGAGCTCATTCACTTCCTGATATCTCTTGTTTTCAGTTCCTTCTAAGTGTTTGCTCCGGCACCGCTCTTCTTTCCTGCAACTAATTGCCTGGGCAGAATGAGACAAATCGCACGGTTCCAGACAAAGAGGGTCTCCTTCACTGTAACTGTGACCGGGTCCGACTACTTCGAAGGAGGAGCTCTTCTGATGGGACAATTTCATTGGCTGTTCACTGGTCCGAAGATAATTCGTGACGGAACACGCCAATAAGTTTTACTTATACTACCGTGAATGAAGGAAGTGATCAGTTCGAGCTCAGAGAAGGATAAATTAGTCCCAACGATATGGGAAAAAAAGCAGACTAGGCATTTTATTCTAACATTTCCTTAGCTTAGGGATAATGTAATGCATATATAGATATCAGTTCACTTATTCGATTTTGAGATAAGGAAAACAGCCGTGCTATACAGCTAGTTTCGGTACTTCTTACATTTTAAGGAATTTTATGTCAAGGAAATGACTGATAGGCATAAGGGCATATAAAATAAACAAGAAAGAAAGAACAAGAAGAAATATTATGTAATTGTCATTGTCCGACGATTTCATAACATTTCTTCGCTCAAAGTAGCAATGAACTGAGATTTATGCGCACCTTAGAAAATGCGATGAAATGACGTTTACGTATCATTACCCAAAATTAAACGCATTGAATAAAATGAAATTTTACATAACATAATAATAAAAAATAAAATTTGAAGTTTTAAGTTATCGTGTTGCTCTAATATGCAGTACAAAATAATTAGAGTGTATTGTGAATCCAGTACGAAACAACTACATAGTCTACTAGCTATTTAGCAAAAGTAAACAGAAAGAAATTAGAAAAGAAAATTATCACGCTTCAAAACTTAAGAATATAGAAAAATTGTCTATGACTTCGAAAAGTACGTGTTTTCAATAAGGAGCAAAAAGCTATCTGCAACATTTTTTTATGCAGGAAACAGATTACATTAAATACTTCGTAGCAATGATAGCATATGGATATAACATAGCCGAATCGGCTACCTAGAAAGCTATTGGCAATTTAGAAGGGGGCCAAACGCAACGTGTTTCAGTAGAAGCTTTTAAAATATATCCCTAAATCTCATTTGTGAGTTGTACCTCTTTGCTGTACACAGAATGTAATTTTATTTGCCAGACAACTTTCAAATAATCAAAATCAATAAATAATCTTATTTTATTCTTTGCATTTATATGGAATATTTTTACGTGATACGTACGTTCTTTGTGTTGCTGAAATTGGCATACTTTTTAGAATACAAAAAAAAAGTACTGCCCTCAAAATTGACCAGCTTGTACAAATTATGGTTAATAGGCTAATAGTTAACTTTTAATTAATAAAGTTTCATAGTTGTTCATCACTTCTTTAATTCAAAATTTTACGAACTTTAGTTACGAGAGTATAACGTGTAAATAATTAACTCCAACTAATGGTGTTTAGCGAATATTGTTTGCTCTTTCACGGAATTGCTCACAGATTTAATATTCCCTCTCTGCGCTGTCATTGATTGCGATTCACTAGCCATTGGAAGTAAGAAATGAATTTGAATTTCTGTAGTTAGATTGTTTCGAATCATCTATTACGATAAGCAATCAAATTGTAATTTTTAGATACTTCAGGCCAGCTGTTTGCAGTTGCCTGAAAAAAAACGGTTCTTCAGTTTTGTATTGTAAATTTATTTTTGAGTCGTAAATCACAAATACCAGTAAAATAAAACTACGTAATTAAATTTGTTTAAAAGTCGTCTTTCTATTTCTATGGATTATTCGCTATGATACTGAGTGTATAGTACGACGGCAGTAAGTTGCCTTAGAGTACCTTGGAGTCGTTCATTTTTAAGAAGGGCCTGCCAGGTTAGGAAAGCTAAAAGCAGATGATGGCTTTGGCCGCCAAACGCCAAACGCCATTATTCGTCAAACAATTCTTTTACTTTACCGGACACGTAATGGCAAACTGCACATTGAGTTGATAAATGTTAACGAATTTCGCTTACTGCGCATGCTCAGTGGTGTACTGTTGGGCGTGGTAGGAAACACTGGCGACTAAGGCAAAAGCAATCCTACACAAATCTGCTTGTCATGTAGGGCTTAGTGACTGTTTACAATTGCAGTTCTACGGAAATTTGTTTGTGCTTATTGCATTTGCTTCTGTTTCATTTCATTTTGGTCTATTTTGCTCATAAACATTGTATTTAATATCTGTTATTTATAATAATTTCTTTGACTTTAATTCAGTAATTTAAACTGGATTCATTCCTTAATTTGTCAAAGTATATAGGAATGGAACGTATGGTAAATACTCAGTTGCTTTTAATCCTCAGAAGTATAATCAGTAAACATTCAGCTAATATATCTTCTAATGTTTCCTGTTTTGTAATACTTCTTAAACGAAAGTTTACGTAGTTTGTAATCGATATTTACACTCCAACTAGTGAAGCAACCTAACAATTTTTAAAATCACGAACTGTTTACGCTTGTTACGCCAATGTCAACCATATACCGTTTTGTTTTTGCTAGAACGCCCCAACCCGCCTGATCACAAAGTGATCTTATGGTCCAAAAAGGGGCGTCCCATTCACACCACAAGCGAAGGCAGCTAGCGACCCGGAGAGTCCCCCAACAAAAAAGTTAAAACGCCAGATTAATAAAAAAAACAACTAATCCAAGATATTATACACGAAGCAACTTTAACATTTAACTTAAAATTCAAAGTTCCAAGACACCAAGCCAGGTAATCCGAATAACTAAAAATTTAGTATAATCAACTAAAGAAAATAATAATTATACATCCAGCAAGGTTGCCATACAACTATATAATTTTATTTTTTTTAAATGGCTGGATTAACGACACAACAGGAAAGAAGAAAACCAAAAATAACTAAATCAAGAAAACTGTGTTAGTTAAAATGGTAACATAAAATAAGGAAGGAAAACACACATAAAACACACAACGAAAATATGATATACAGTCACACATATCATCAAAACACGACGAAAAAGACATCCTAAAATAAATACATTGAAAATAAAACGAACTTAGTTAAAAACCCCAATAGCATGTAAATAATTAATAAAGGCCATCAATCCTCTTGCATATAATTTCAAATGTTTAAAATCAAAATTCAATAAATCAAAATGTATATCACTAAAACTTCGTCTAATAAAATCAGTCAATTGGCAGTCCACCACGAAGTGTTTGGCATCACCCAAAACATTACAATTTGGACATAGATCATTATCTTGTACATGAAATCTCTTTCAATAATGAGGAAACCTACCACGTCTGGTGATAATCTGATTCATATCAATGTCATCATAGATTAAACTTTATCTATAATTTCAATATTAATGAACATGAACAAATTATTTTTCCTTGTTGAACTTTTCCACACATCTTTCCATATATTTATATAATATTTCCTCATACTCGTAATGGCAATTTGTCTAGAACCAGAAATTTCCACAATGGGTGCATTAGTCGAAATACATCCCTCCTTGGCCAGACTGTCAGCCCTCTCATTACCAAAAAAACCCACATGGGCTTTAATGCAATGAAAAGAAAACGTAGAACTGATAGATTGCAACAGAAATTCAATATCCATAATAATACAGTTAACATTATTGGGACAAGAGAGCGACTGGAGCAAAGAAAGACAATCAGTATACAAATTTGTAGTACCACATGTTTTAATATTCATTTTAATCCATTTCAAGGCCTTCAAAACAGCAATACATTCCGCTTGAAATACTGAATTATAAGAATTCAATCAATATAAACCATAATCAATTTCAACATCATAGAAATATACAACAAAAGCAGCTCCAGTACACCCCCTAACCCCGAACCATCCGTATAAATATCACATATTTCAATTTTTGGAATTTCTCTATCGAACCCATAACTGATTCTCTTTACAAGGTGTAATAAATGTACATTAAATTTTTCAAAAACATATTTAGTAATAATATTAGAATCAATATTTCCAGAACGTAAAAGATATATCTTGTAATAAAATTCGTAATAAACTGAGAGGGGAGGCAGTCCGGCCAATACACAAACCACCTCCGTGGGGACGGTCCTAAAACAGCGAGTAATTGCAAGACCCCAAGCTCTCTGTATAGAATCCAACTTCATCCGGAGCCTCACCAGCACCCCCGCTCGGAAGCCATATACCGTATTTAGCTTCTTTTAAAATACCACTAATCTTCTTCTGGGCATGAGCAGTATGCGAAATTCGTTTAACATTGATCAACTGAATGTGCGGTCTGTCATTACGCTTACCGGACCGCCTCTTTGCCGTCTATATGAGCATTCTATTGTTAATAATTCAGAATCCTATCTGCTTAAAATCTTGATGCTCATAATTTTATAACTAAGCACTGATTTTACTTTTTAAATTCCTTGAATTATAATACTTGTTTAGTTTGTTTAAGCTTTTAAATAGCACTTGAAATTAGGCTTTTTTTTTCTAAAAAATGTCTGGTAAAGAGAGAACAATCCATTCGATAGAACGAATTGTAGTAAAAAAATTACTAGAAATTTTTTTTAGAAAAAGGCAGCTTTTGAAAACTGATTCGTAACCTATATAAACCTATCTATGTATCCTATATCTATGTACGTATCCTATTCAGCAGGCTCAGAGGAGAACAGCTGCTGCAACTGGTATAACGATAAGAATAATTACATGCATCAAGGAACTAACATTTCGCTTATCCTGTCTACTCTCGGAAAACGAAGAAGACAGTCTTTAAAAATTTAGGAGATTTTGATTTGTGTTATTCGGCGAACGCTCAATGAATTTTATGCAAATAAAATATTTTCTCCTTTAAGTACTTAGTTACCTGTTATAAAACAAAAAATTCATTTCCCATGGAAAAAAGAAATACTACTTAAACTACTGCACAAAACTAGATATCAAATGGAAGTGCAGTCAAGACAAAGGAACCGCGGCTATGGAAAGATAAGATACTGTGTAATAGAAATACAAATTTTTGCGCGATATTAAAAAAAATTAGTAATTACTTATTTAGATGAATCCTAGGTAGACAGCACATATTCTTCAGAAAATGTTGGGAGGTTGAAGAAACTGGAGCTTTAATAAAAACAAAATACTGGAATCGATTGATAGTAGCGCACGCTCGTAACCAAGATGGATTTATAGAAAGACACAGTTTGGTGTTCCAGTCTGACACCATCTCAGGGGATTACACGGACAGATGTATTTTGATAACTTTCCAAGGGGGTTAAAATAGATACTCCTTCTTAATATTGCATCACGCAGCGCGTTTTGTATGGTCAGTGCCTTTTCTATACCAAGGTTCTATATCCAAAACCATCTAAGTATGCCACTAAAAAGCAATTGTGGTTAGAGACACAGTTCCTCACAACCTCACAACATTCAAATGAAGAAAACGAAAACTTCTAAATTAGTTGATGCGAATGCGTCCCCATCGAAAAGTATTGTGTTGATGAAAATTTGAAGGAAAGCAGCCATAATGTACTTACCGATCGATTACCTCCCTATCATTGTGATCTCAGTGCCATAGAACTGGCTATGGCTACTGCAAAAAAGTATGTGGGAGAGAGTAATGTTACTGGTGAACTGAAGCAACACTAGAGAAAGTTAAATTACTGAAGCACTTTGACAGCGTTTCCAACGAAATGTGGGTAAAACATAATGAACACGTCATTACAAATAAAAACAAATATTGGAATCTTGATAATTTAGTTAAAGAAACTATTGAACAAATATGTTTCCATGGTAGGAACTGGCTCATCAGACGATGAGTCGAAATCAACTGCAGCTGCAAAATCTGATTTTAATGGCAGGAAAAGTGATTCATCTTTAAATGGGTCTGAATAAAAATGATGCTTAACATTTTTCACTAAATTTTTGCAATTATTGATATCGATGAATTTGTCATAATTGATTTTTGTAAATATTGTTTTGATTATTTTGTAAATATTTAGAATTTTTATGATTAATTAAATTTCTTCCTTTCTAATTATGTTACAACTGTTATATTTTCAAATGACTATAATTTTATCATCAATTTAAAATTATTATTTCCAGCCAAAAAAACGGGCTAACAGTGCCAAATCTAGAAACCACTATGATTAGGTTACCATGAAAACATTACCTCTCACCGTATTTGAAGAATGGAACATCTGAAACGATGTTACTCAAGCACCGTCTTCTCGCAGCTGAGTTACAGCTGTTAGATTTGGGCCAGACGAACCCTAGAATTTACATTGCAGCTAGGAGCTTAATGACAAGCACTGTACATTTATCCAAATTATTTATATAAAAAATATTTTACTCCGCTTTCTGTAATGTACTGTTCCGCTTGTGTAAATAGTTTAAAGCCTAGAAGCTAAATTTTGAAACATAAAATCTTTAAGTTTATACTACCGAAACAAAAGTATACCTGAAAGGAGAAAGCACTTTTTTAATTATTCATGCTTGGTGTTTCTACACATTCTTACTTAAGTAGATTATAATACACGTTTCAATTTTAATGCAGAAAGGTAAACCAAATTAACCAAAAAAAACCTCACAAATTCTATATGTGCATCATAAAAGGTTGAAAACACGTTGCAGACAAGCACCGTACGAGGTAAGACCCCGTTGCAGCAATTGTTTTACGACGGAACACTTTGCTAGTTAGCATTCGTCAGGAATAGCCTAACCAAATGTTCCTCCAGTCGGCTCGTCAACGAGAACGTTATTCATTGGATGCCATACGTGGTATCAGCGATTGAGCGGTAAAGTTACGGAACACAAGTAGTTAACGTGTTGGCTGCATAGGAGTTTTCGCGTTTTTCCCATGTATAACGTACAGAGAAGTCAGTTTCTTTCTCTTAAAAGGTCCTCCACAAAGGCATCCCTCCCCATAGAAAATAGCCCTCGAGTTGCATTGTCTTAATAAATTAACCTAACCTAACCACACAAAGAGATCGAATTACCCCTCCCCGCAAGAAAGGAGACGCTCAGTCCTAATTTCGATGTATATGGTTTCTTACCTCCAGCCTGTTGAAAGAACTTTCAACTCGAGAGCATTTTGAGTGCCCCAAAGCCACAAAAATACCATACCCTTACAAACACCCATACCTTCTCCGGAATTTGAGCCCATGCCTAAGCGTATAGCAGCCAGCTCCACTACCACCATGCCAACAGAGAGGCTCTTGCAGGCGGTCGCAGTCTTTAGAGGGTTTGTGATTTCAAATGCGACGCGCTCTGTTGTAAAAGTACAATAATAAAAACATGCATCGGGTGTCAGAATTTTTAGAATTTAAGCAGGCATTGGGCGGAATAATTTTCAAGCCACGAACATTGCACCGGCGGCCAAAATGTCCAGTGGCACTGGATACGAAGAATTATATAGATTTTAAAATTTGCGATAATTTGTTGCAGAATTGACAGGGAAAAAAGCGAAGATTTACTTTTAAGTTATATTGAAATTTGTTTGTTGGCCTCTGGACACATGCGTTTAAATTCCTTTTTTTTTTTTTTTTCCAGATTATTCCAACCCTTTCTTCAATTAGGGGGATGAGTTTTCCAGAAAAGTTTTCCACCTCTAAAAACAAAATCATCCTACTTTCAGTAAGTAGCCTAAATCCATTTCTAACTAACCACTGTTTTTAAGCGCTTTAATTCTTTTTGGCTTGTTCTTGCTTTTTTCTCCAAATAAATGACTCTATTCTTTTTTTCTTTCTTTCTTTCCTTATCCAAATAGATGGATTACGCGCCGTTTTTTCAGCATATTCTGTTCATCCCTGAGAATGACAGAACTGTTCAGCTATAAAAAGTGGCTCAGGAATCTTGAGGAGTGTACAAGTAGTATATTGATTTATGTGTCAGAAATATGTAGGCTAAATTAACACTGAATTGCATTAAACTGGAGATAAAAAAAATTGAAATAGGTGCATTAAACCTTAAAACAGAAATATCATATCAAGAATCTTAACGCTTCTAAATTCTACCCGCTTCTCAAATTTGATATACTGACATACAAAAAGGCATGTTTTGGCAACTGGAAATGAAATAGCTTTTATATGGAGAGTAACTTTGTGAATTCTTCAAACTTCATTCACAGGTTTTTCATCTTTAAGAGTATTTCAGTGGTTAATGTTAAAAAAAGTTTTCTACAAATTCTTTGTAAAGTCTCGCCTAATTTCTCATATCGTTAAAAATTTTCGTGGTTCCCTTCCTCATTGTTTTATTGTTTAGAATGAGTCATTGCCGTGACTGAACTAACCTGAATCCAACTTAAAGTATATAATAGCTTATATGCGGCCGAGCGGTAAACCTGCTGAATACTAGTAGTTTGGTTCGCTGAACACTAGGCGAACGGGCCGGCTGCTTCTCAAATTCTGCACTTTACACGCTGATAATTTCTGTTCAATACTCAAATTACTAATAAATAGCAATATTTATTTACAGCATCTAATAAACTTCTTTATGCCAAACCCGTTCTTTAAAACTTAATAGACTAACTCAAGTTCCGTCTACCGAAATGTATGGCAAACTACGATCAGTCTAGTTTATTCCTCAACTGTAATCTACAGAAACGATTCTTCACAAAAGACGCAAATCATATCAGTAAAGTAGGATGAGAGCTTACAATAGAAATGCTCGCTCATACAAAACTTTGCCTTTCTTGCCTAATCACTTTTTCTTTTCTCTCATATTCAATTAATTTGCGTTCCGCAGAGAAAGGCTATTAATTTGCATTCCCTACAGAAAGGTTTGTCTCCATAATGAAAATTTAGAGTTTAAATAAACTAAAAACATAACTGGTTAATTAAAATTAAAATAAAATCGTTAAGTCCCCCCCCCCTTCAAGCTATAAACAGCACACAGTCAGGTTTCGTTTAAATCCTAATTTCTTCTTCAGATATATTTACAGTAAACAACTTTAAAATAAAATCATTATAGAATTTAAATAAAATTAATTTTTAAATTATATCTGAAATGCAGTAGTTTTTAATCCTAATTTCCGAATTGTTGATAGAGACTTAACATGAGCTAAGAGCATTGCTATAGTGAAACTTTTATTAAGTTCTACAATGTCCTCTCACTTATTAAATGTGCATCGTGAACAACACTGAAATTTTATTTTAAATTGTGTATTAGAAATAGTTTTAAAAAAAACTAATTACTTGTTATGTGCAGGTCTCCAAATGAAAAAACAAAAGGAAGAAGGAAAAGAAGAAACTAGATACCTTTACTCAGTGCGTCATCTGCAGTTTTATTAGTCCAAAGGGACAATTTACCCAGAACGACTATCAATTTCGTTTCGGCATTTTGCGTCGATTCACTATCGGCGTTGTTTCGCTTTTCAAATTGTTGCCACCAAATATTATCACCCTGTACTATATTTAAAGACATTAAATAATGAAGAAGCTGAATAAATGTATGTATGTTTCTCGCATTGTGATAAAACAACGGTACCTAGAGTCATCAAATTTTGAATAACGTAATCTTTCACCGAATATGGACATCTGTTAGCCCTAATTGTTTTATTATCGATTTCGTATTTTGCCCACCAGCGGCCGAGCGGTAAAGTCGCTTAACACTGGTAGTTCGGTCTGAGGTTCGAATCCCGCGAACGGGCTGGCTACATGGGTGTTTTTGTGCTTTTCCCCATGTGTAACGTGTATACGAGCCAGTTTTCCTTAGAAAGTCCCCCACGAAGGCATCCCTCTCCTTAGGCATAGTGTGCTTTGCCATAATTAAATACACCACACCGATTTCGTATTTGATAAACCTTTAATGAATTTTTGATTGACAAACTCAAGGATTTCCAAGCGAGCAATGGCAACGTTGTACAGGAAAAGCATTTTTATCTCCAACTCGCTAGACTATGTACAGGAAGTTCTAAAGATATACTCATTTTAAAATTATTTTGCGATATCGCTCTTGAACTGAATTTTATGGTTTAAATGCGAAGAACATGATATTTAATAAATAAAGGTAACACACAAAATGTTAAAAAAACGCCCTTATAGGCGTAATTTAAAATCTGAAAGCTTTCAGAATTTGTGTGTGTGCATGTATGCTATTAAAACGAAATTATCTTTAAATTACTTGTTATTCGCATGTCCGCAGATTGAAAAAAGAAATGAAAGAGATGCATACGCATTTTTAAGAAAAGAAAGAGATACATACGCATTTTTAATGAGATATATACGCATTTTTTAAGTAATGCGTAGTTTTATTTGTGTATCCTATTAAAACGAAATAATCTTACCCGCTTTAAAACTGCGTATTCCGCTGCCGTTTGTTACATTTCGAAAGAAAGGTTTGATGGTGGGCTTTTAAGAAACTTGATCCACTACATTACATCGGAGCAATGGGTCACCACAGCAGGCTATTAGGTTAAAGAAAATCCATTTCACTTTTATGGGGTATTCACAAGCGAGATCGAGAGATTCGTTCTGGAAACTTACGCAGAAATCAGAGGAATTTCAGTCGGTTAAAGATTTCAAATGGGTTGTATGTCCAGTTGAATCGAATTTCTGCGAACTGGAAATATTTAGTGCGCCATTCGGATATTCACTTGATGCAAAAACCTTAATGCGTTCTGTTTAAGTAATGCTATTTGTGCTAATAATTTTTTTTACAGATTTCCTAGTAAATATAAAATACACATTTTTTGGCATCAAAGTCTGTTAGACGAAATGAGTAAAACAGGTTATATTGCAAATATACTGCATAGTTTTCAATGTCCGAGTGTTTAAAATCACTAAACACTTGTTATTCATCTAGGATTCAAATCTTAATGAAGGGTTGGCTGCATGGGTGTTCCCGTGGTTTTCTATATACGTAACGTATATACAATACGTATACACTATCTAGTTTTACTTATAACGTTCTCCACGAAAGCATCATTCCTCTTAGTCAGATGTTTGCCGAGTGCTTTATCTAGTAAAGCAAACGGTTTAACGGAAAACTTGTCGCCCGTTTTCAGGAATTTAAAATCACAGAACACTGTTATCCGATTTTTTTAATACATTTTTTATCGAAAAGGACTAATGAAGATTATTCCACCTAAGTCATTACCTAACTGAATAAAAAGTTTTGTTAATACTCAAGAGTCTCAAATATGTACATAGTAATTTGCTTAATTAAAATTTAAATACTTATTATTTTCTATCCTATTGAAAGAAACAATCAATTAGTACCGGAAATTAGCACCTAGCCTTTATTTTCCCAACTGTTCGTCGTAGATGCCAATTAAAAAATTTAATTAAATTTCCAATTAAAAATTAGTTTTAAATTATGCAAAGATCCATGTTTTGGCATACTTAAAGAATAAATTTTGTAAAAATTAAGAAATCTACTTTTATACGTTCCTTCACATACTTATATTTAGAAAACGTTTTTACTCGTTATATAAAATAAAGCGGCCCACCAGCGGCCGAGCGATAAAGTCGCTGAACACTGGTAGTTCGGTTCGAGGTTCGAATCCCGCGAACGGGCTGGCTGCATGGGCGTTTTCGTGGTTTTCCCCATGCGTAACGGGTAAGTTCCCTTAGAAAGTCCTCCACGAAGGCATCCCTTTCTTTAGGCAGATAGCCCTCGTGTGCTTTACCATAATTTAAATAATCCAATCCAATCCAATCCTATAAAGTAAAGCACAAGAAATCGGACGCCTGTATGACAAAATTTGACACAATTAATTTCAAAATTTAAGATTTTTGATATCATATACAATTTGCATTGAGGGATCAGTTAACAAAATTAATTTTAGTAAATCCAGGTTGCTGTGTAGAGGTTTCTCCCTTTAAATATCATTCAATGATATTGTTTTGTGTTTTATTAGTATCCTTAATTTATAATTTTGTGACATTTGGTACGCCAAAGAAATTTCGCCCAAATAAGTTTTAAAATATAAACATTTGTGTTGGTATTCCCATAAGGGTTTATTACTTTAAAATCATACTCTTGTTATTGTGCAAAAAATCATAAATTCCAAGTATTTTTCATTTTTAATTAAAGCAAATAATATTACGAGACGGCTACGTGTCAATATTGAACCCTGCTAGTGCTTTCCAGAGCACGAATTCTGTACGATTCTGTGAATAAGATCTATATTTTGAAATATTTTATATTGATAAATACTTTTCACAATAATCTGAATAGAAATATTCTTCATTTAATCTATTAACATCAGAAGCTTTTTATAAACTGATATTTTATTTTTAGCTCCATACATATGCAAACGTTTCGCTCTTCAGTTTGTATACGGGCCCTAAATATGATCACCGAATTTAATACCAAATATCTCAGTCAGTTTTTGTCGTACGGGGCTCAAATTTTTGTGTTTTATTTTTTATAACATGTACAAAATTCTAATAAATGTAATTACAAGGACCGGAGGAACGTGTAAGAATTTAGATTTCATAATTCTAACAAAACTGATTTCTTTGAATTTAAAAATGCCAGAACATGAATCTTTGAATCATTTAAAACACTTTTATAGCAACTGGAGTACATATCTAAGATCAACGTTGCGAAAATAAAGGTCGGTTAAGGACTTTTGTGTATATATTCATAACAGAGAAAAGAAACATCGAAGCAACGTCGAAAAGCACTACTGTGGCAAAATTTTAGCATTTCAGAGTACAAATTTATAATTAATATTCAAGATGCATATTCAAATATAATTTCTCTACATTTGTCAAAAACGTAATTTAAGAGAAAGCAGCAAGCAAATGCAAAGCTTAATTAAAAATACTTTAAACGTGCGTACCTGTAGGACAAAAAAGCCCGTGCTCTGTTCTTCTAAGATGACTTAAATACGCTCTGAAACAGACCAAATCGACGCACCAAAAAGGAGTTGTCCGATGGGGACAAAAATTGGTGGATAGGAAGGTTATGTACGGAATAGAAAATTATTAAAATTTCAGAGCAATTAAATGATTTATTTCAAAGTTACATAGTTACAAAGTAACGAGCTCAATAGGTGTTAACCCACCTCTAACCTGTATGCAAGCTGCCACATGGTCTCCTGTGGTATTTCTTGCCAAATTTTCTCCAGTTGTCGGGCTAGGTCATCAACATTCCCTTGTAGATGCAATCGCCTTCCCATCATATCGCAGACATACTCAATAGGAGAGAGATCTGGCGATCTGGATGTCTAAGGACGTGTTTGAAAAGCTATAAGACAGTTCATAGCAACACGTGCCGTAAGTGGTCTGGCATTATCTTGCTGAGAAATAAGGCCAGGGTACTGCGGTAGCAAAACAGGTCTCAGAATGTCATCGATGTACCGCTGTTCTGTAAGTGTGTCTCTAATGACGATAATAATTTTAATAACAGTTTTTAATAAAAAATTTTAATAACAGTTCAAAAACAGCTTCTTACATACATCTGCTGGATGCGCAGTTCCGATGTGCATCCAGCAGATGTATATAAGATCGCATTATTCATTCATTGAACACCAAATTTTAATCATTGGTATTTAATCATTCGGTCGTAGGTTTATGCCTACGAAATTTCAAAGCAATCGGATGATTCCTTCTTTGTGCGTCGATTTTTTGTTATGGAGTATCAGAAGAAACAAAGAAAGATTGCGATGAAGCTCTGTTCATCTTCTGAGTAATGACCGGAACTCTCCAGGTAGAAGATGTGTTATCACATTGGTAATAATGATCGATAAGTTTAGTGACTAAGGTTTACACCACTGAAAATGAGTGATAAGTTTAGTGACTAAGGATTACACCACTGAAAATGAGTGATCAGTTTAATGACTGAGATGACGAGATAACAGAGATGAGACAGCACAGAAAAAGATCCAGAACCTCCCATTTTTCTTTGTTATGAGTATGAATTTATAATAGCAGTCATCAGAAAGTTTCATCAAGTATATATATCTTATCGGCTTTGTTTATTTTATTGTGATAAAGCAAGCGAACACTACTTGCCTAAGGGGAGGAATGCCTTGGTGGAAGACTTTATAAGGTAATCTGGCTCAAATGCGCGTTGTACATAGAGATGTAGAGACATTAGGTTTATTTGGAAGTAGGCAAGATGAAAAATGAGCAAACGCTTTCGCCGGGAATCCAACCGCGAACCTCTGGAATACGCGCCCAGCATGCAGACCACCACACCCCGATGGGATGCCAAGAAGGTAAAAAAAATACCTTATATTGATACCCAAAAAACGCACATACAGTCAGTCCATTTTACGGAATTTGAAACCAGGTCTAACTACCAGCTTTCAAAAACTTTACAGCTCGGCCGCTAGTGAGCTTTATATTTTAATTATCGAGCTTGAAATAAAAAAAATGAAAATTAACCTTACATACTCCCCCTTTTGAATGGCGACTGTGGATTACGGTACTCAGTCGCCAAATCCTGATGGTGAAGAATCATCATCCACCACCTTTTTTAGTTCGGGCGCCACTGTAAAGTCATTAGGGTTTTTGAAACAGGGTACATAAAAAACAGGAGCAACGCCCTCTCGAGCCTGGACCTCACGAATGCGCAACGAATGTGCTAACAATTACACCACGAAGGCATGCTGTAAGGAGGGAAAAAATACGTAGAGTCATTAGGTTTGTCAAACCAGAAAACATGAAAAATGCGTTCTACCTTTTTCGGGATTCAAATTTCGGACCTCTCAAATGCTGGACTTACTTTTAATCACACCACGAAGGCACGCGGTAAGGAGGAAGAAAATATCTTTAAAATGTTTAATTTTTTTAACTAAAATAGCTTTGTATATCTAATAAGTGAATTTTCAGTTATTTAACCATAAATGTTTTTTTTACTGAGACTGAATTGTTTTAGAACTCAGATATCAATATCAGCCCACTGTTAATGGTATGGTATATAGTTCAACTGTAGCATTAAAAGAAATGAGTAAACGAATCCGACACTCTCTTCTTTCAGAATAAAATACATCGTTATTCTTCCTACGATGCATAAAATGTGTCGCTTGTGCTTGCCTTTTACGTTTTAAGAGTAAAACGAAGTAAAAGGTTTATGGATCATTATCTCAAATCGCTATCACTCCCGAAATCAAATCTTTCACGTGCCTCTCGGGATTTCTTCTCTTTCATTTTATTCTCCTGTTTTATTCTTCGTCACTCCGATAATCCGAAGATTTTCCCGTTTTTTAGAGCCGGTGTTCCAACGTGATGGCATGCGGGCAGAGTTAAAAGGGCATGCAACACTCAGCACAAAACTGCCCAAGAAAAAGAAATTACAGGATTTAAGCAGCAGAGATATCAGAGTTCACATGTATGGTCTAACTTTTTTTATGAGATTAGGGCTAAAACTAACAGCAGTGAGAAATGTTTCATATACCTATTACTTACTTTAAAAAAAAAACTGGATTTCAAACAAAACTAAAATGTTTAGGTGCCTTAAACCCCGCTTCAGTAGAAACGTTTTCACCAAAGCTCGAGCTTTCCGAAAACTCGAAAGTTCTATGGAAAAGCAGAAAAGCGAAAGCAAAAAGACTTTGAAATGTTAGTCATTTAAACAGCAAATGTAAAAAAAAAAAAATATGAAAGCCTTCAGATTTTAACTTAGCCCAAAGTGGCGTTGCCTAACGTTTTGTGTGTTACTTTTATTTATTAAATATCATGTTCTTCGCACATAAACCATAAAATTCAGTTCGACTGCAAAATAATTTTTAAATGAGCATATCTTTAGAATTTCCGACACACAGTCTCGCGCGCTGGAGATAAAAATGTTTTTCTTTTCGTACAGTGTTGCCATTGTTCGCTTTGAAATCGTTGAGCTTGTTAATCAAAAATTCGTTTAAGTTTTACAAAATATGAAATAGATAATAAAAAAATTTCCAAATTCAATATTTGAGCTTCCAGGTGCCCATATTCGGGTGAATACGTTCGTTATTCAAATTTTGATGGCTCTGGTTACCTTTGTTTTATCCCAATGCGAGAAACATACATGCATTTATGCAGATTCTTCATTATTTAATGTCTTTAAATATAGTAAGACAGGCGATAATATTTGGTGGCAACAGTTTGAAAAGTGAACCAACCTTTAAAGTTTTCAACGCAAAATGCCAAAACGAAATTAATAGCCCTATGGGCTGATAAATATAATAGTATAAACCCAAGCAACAACATTTTAAAATCCAAAAAGACCATCTTATATTATATTAAAGCTCATTATCAAGCAAATAACTCTTTGAACTTGCTCAGTTTGCTTCTTTAAAGGAAAAACTTATCCTAAAACAAATTTGCTGAAATGTTACCAGTAATTGCAAAATGGCTTGAAAACATTTCAGGCAAATATAGGACTTGAAGGATTAAACACAAGCTGAAGTTATGGTGCTACTACACTAATAGTTTTAAGAATATTTAATATAGTGGTACCTCAGTATACGTCATTAATCCGTTCCAGATTCTTAGACGGTAAAAGTTTACAATTGGGTGCCCCTTGTTTTTTGGCGATTCATTTTTGAAGCCAAGATCGGCGCCAGGAAGACATAATTTCAAGATGGCCGCTACACAAAACCAAAATAAAAAGTCAAAGAATTGCATAAACTCTGTGTCCATGTAAACATCGATCTGTTTTCACTTAAAAAAAATCCCAGAATTGCACAAACTAGGCATTGGGCACTGTTTAAAGTTGTCCATGTACACATCAATCTATTTTTATTTTAAAAAATTCAGGAGGCTAAAGCAAAGTTACACTATCATGGTAACCAGAAATAAGATTTCATCGCCAAAATTTTACAAAAAATTGTCGCTAATCGAAGGGGCACCCAATTCTACACTACAGCCTCTTAGACATTTACCGAACGAAATTTTCTAATTAGAAATAGAGCGAAAATAAATAATCCCATCTTAGGAAAAAAAATCCTTTATGTTATTATTATAACAATGTTTAATGCTAAAATAAAAACGCAATGAATGAAATGTATAGTATACGTAATACTGTACATTAAAGTTCTTCTGTTACCGGATCAAAAGGCATTTCTCAAGCTGCTCTATTATCTCTGATCTTTGTTTGGTAATCCATATCCCATTCCAACATTAACCGATTTAATAACTTCTTTATTTTTCGCAACCGTAGATACCATCGCTCTTAGCACACGGTATGCAATAATCAAGACTCGGATACGCATTCTTTTCAGCAATCTCTTTTTTTCCCCCTAACTATTTTCTTCGTTGCTTCAGTCATCTCAACAACTTTCTTAAAACTCACTGTTAACGTACTTACAAAACAGAGAATCGAAGAAATACAAAATCACGAGAAACTTCAGAGTTATAACACCCCCGTGTTGTTCTAGATAGTAGCAACAGCCGTAGTGATGCTCATGGACAATCGTTACATTGTCTCGAAAGAGGTAAACAAGCGCAGTGCCCGCGCCGTGACTCATCAAGCTGAACTCAGATTCCAAGTAAATATTGTATGCCACACAAAACTTTTTGCGTCCAAACAGGAAATATACCAAGTTGGGCGTATTTCAAAGCGGACGTATACCGAGGTGCCACTGTACATCTGGATTAGTCTGAAACTAATGAATGTATTTTTTTCTGAGTTCTTAGTCAAAATATAACATGCAAAATACACCAGCTTTCCTAATCATTATCGAAACTTTTAAACGAACAGTTAAGAGAATTACGTTTTTAAGGATTTAAAGGCATTTCTCTCACGTGCTTATGTGATCAGCACAACCAGCTAGAAAATTGAAAACGTGGGTTTCATTCTTGAGAAATGTTTCGTTACAAAATTATTTACTCCAAAACATCTAATGACCTCACATTTTAGTTTTGTGTTAAAATAAAATGTACTGTGCGGTATTTTGTCACTAATTCGATTTGATCAACTAAATATCGCTTGTTCTCAAAATAGCCCTTTTGGTAAGGCTGGACATTAAGGAATTAAAGACGTTCGTCAAACGCACTTTTGTTTTGTAAGGACCAGTATAGCCAGTTAGTAACTGGAAACTCCAGATTCCGTTCCCGGCAAGAGCATAGGTACTTTTTTTTTACGATTTTCTGCAGCAGATCGCCTAAACTCTGTACAAAGTTTCTAAACAGACAGTTAAATATTTCGCATTTGCTGTTTACATCTGAAATACGCATGGAAACGGTTCGTGAAGTTTTCAAGCACTGCAAGCTGATTTTCAAGACCTCAGTCTCGGATGTGAGGCTCATCTCTTAAAAATCGCTAAGCACAAGTTTCTCAAACAAATTTAATAATTCTTAGACGATCATTTAATAATTCTTAGACGATTAGAAAAATAGATTGATGTGTACATGGACAACTTTAAACAGTGCCCAATGCCTAGTTTGTGCAATTCTGGGATTTTTTTTAAGTGAAAACAGATCGATGTTTACATGGACACAGAGTTTATGCAATTCTTTGACTTTATGCAATTCTTTGCAGTGTAATAGTAAAGTAAAACACGAAATTACTCCAGCAATCTAAATCGAAACTTTCTAAACTTTGAACACTCGTACAGAAAAAGTAAAATTCGTTTCACTTTTACCAAAATAAATTTATGTTACATGGATATTAGGATATCACTCATCACGTGTAATATTGCGTAATTTTCAGTATTACCAAAATAAATATATTACACAGATATTAGGGTATCATTCACCAGTGACATTGCGTAATGTATACAGGTTGTTTTAAAAGGTCGTTGCCAAACTTACCATGACAAACAAGATTTATATAGAAACATATGTCGGAAAATGTGAAGGGCGACCACTGGAGGCGAGAACTTTGCAGGAGAAGGATGAATCGGTTTACTAACCCAATTCTTTATGGACATTTTATGTAACATTTTGTTGAAAGAGTGTTGTCGGATCTCATGGTTGATGTTCCAGCAGCAACACGCCGAAACACCTTCATAGAACATAAACTGGTCGCTGGATTGGCAGAGGCGGACCAGTCGCATGATCACCGCAACCTCCCAACCTGACTCCCCAGGATTTCTACCTGTGGAGGTACATGAAGTCCATGGTTTACGAGACATTGAAAGGCACTGAAACATTTGATTGACGTTGAAACATTTGAAATAACTAAGTAAAATAAACATCTAATTTTCATTAGAGTTTTTTGTACAGAAATCTAACTCATTTCATTATTTCCTTGAAGCAAGACTCCCAAGGTAATTCTATTTAATGTTGGAACACAGAATGACTTAACTGTGAAAAGAAGTTTTTTTAATAACAGAAATTTAAGGTTAAAATATCAAGCACATTTTTAAATCGTTGATCGGTAATAAATGTTAGACCACTCTTAACCATTAAGTTTTAATTTTATCCATATCATAGACTAAGAAATAATTGATCTCTTGCTTACAGATGTCTCTCCCCAAGACTGAATTTTGATATGTTTAAAAATAATTAGTGTATATCCAATTATATTGCCAAGATACAAAACATAACAAAAACCCTTCGCTAAAATCAATAAGCAGTATTATAATTAGTTACACGAAAAGCGCCAGGCGCCATTTTAATCTTGTTCTGTCCCCAAATGAAGATGAGGAGCGAGTAATTTTATAGAATGACGAACGCGAAAACAAAGGGGATTACAGGTTTCAAGAATATCAATCTTCATTTTTCTCCAGTTTTTGCATTAATCCGGTAGAAAAAAAAAAAAAAAAGACTGCTGCCAGTCGTAAATCACCAAATTAACTAAAGTCTTAACGGTAAGCTTGGTAATTAAAGAGTAGCGCATTAAACATTTTGACGCCAGCAACTTGCCGGTGCGCAAAGCGAGTAAAGCGTTGGAAATCTTTGTGATAAATAAATAGAAAGGCTTTAAATAACTTCGCATCTGCTTTGCTCCGCTTTATTAAGCAGAAAGTGTTCGGAAGGCGAAAGGTTCCATCTACAGTTCTAGTTCCCCCGGAAATAAATATCACTCGCGATAAGGTTATGACAGGGCACCCTTCATAATGGGTACCATTTGCTAAAAGGTGCTAATAGATCCAGTTTAAAATAACGGGGTATCTTCGTTACAGAAAACTTCCGGGGAGCATGCTAAACGGGAAATGGCGACAATGGGAGGGATGATAAGTCGGGGTAAATACTGTTGGATAACTTCCTCAGTCACTTGTGGGTAATGCCACCCGTTGTTGGTGGTTGGTAGCTTTGTCTTTCGACAACAATGAAATGTCGTTGATTAAGAGATTTCATAATGTTTTCGAGAAGTTTCAGAGGTAGCGTTTCGCGAGATGAGAAAAGAGTCGGAATCTTTAATGACTTTCTTGTACTCTAGAACCTCGTTTATCTAAACGAAACAGAGGGAGCCGTTTTTGAATAATAATTCAGATGATAACCATGAAAACTATTATATTAAATTAGCTTTCAAACAAGTGAGAACATCTGTAATAATTCATGAAATATTTTCTTTAAAATTTATGTTTAAAATCCGAATTTATCATTATCGATCTCCACCCTTGATTTCGTAATAACTAACTAGTTACAACGGAATGGATATCTATACACAATTTTTTCTCACCCTGAGTTTTGCGCAGCGTGTATTCGGTTCCTGCAGAACATCAATATTATGTCATCGGTAAAACCCCAAGAATTCTGTTTCTCTTAAGAGCCACAGTTATTATTTTTTCCAGATTGTGAACCTTTGATTTCTGACTGTGCCATTGATAGGTCTGTAACGGACGTACTGAAACCATCTCAAGTTCCTAATTTTTTTCTATTGATTTCAGTTTTGTTGCTTTCAGAGGGAAAAAAAAGCCGAAGAACTTTTTTTTTTTTCCCTTTCTCTCAACCATGATGAAATAACTACTCCACATGTATGATAGTTTTTAATTCCCTATTCCTACCTTACTTTCCAAGTTAAATAAGTTTAAGCTAATTCTTTTGCATTTATTATCAGCATTTTGAGCTTATCATACGCTATTGTTTGTGATGCTTTTATATGAAAATAAATAATTAAATAGTTTTTATGAACAAAAAGTTGTTTTACGTTGGATTCCACTTGAAACAACAAGCTTACTAACATACAACTAGTTTATTTATTATGTAACTTAAATGTGCATAATTATAATGTAAGATGTTTTAATATACCTAATGGAATCTGAAGAAAGATTGTAAAAAGAATAAATTATATTAATCGGAGGTTGAATTAGCCTCTTAAAATTTTTGTATCTGTTTAATTTATCCCCAAATACTGAGAGATAAAATTTTAGCATATCTCAGAATATTGGTTCAAGATTGTAAGTTCGCGTGCCTGGTGCAGGATTTTACAGTCACGTGTCTGAGACTGCATTAGTTTCTTAAACTGCATATAAAACCTTGTCATATCTTCGTAAATTCGTGCTCATTTTCATATTATCTTGTTAACAACTAGAAGTAAAACCCAAAGTTTTAATTTTGCTTCGATTATGCTAGATTTCTGCAATAATAAGAGCACAGTTTTTCGAGCTGTGTGTTTTTGCTTCAAGCATCATGTTATCTCATTTAATTCAAAATTATTTATACGATTTTATTTTGCACAAAATATCTTTATAAGCTTCAATAATATTTTGAAAGACTACAATTTTCACTCAGATTTCTTCAGTTTGCCATGTCTCCTTCTCCTTCAACAGGAACGACCAATAGTTCCGCAATTTTTTTTTCTTTTTTTTTTACCTAATCCGGCGTTACTTTCTCTTCCCCACATAAACCTGAAGTTTTCTCCTCAGTACCGAAAATCAATATATTCGCTCACTGCTTTTTCCTTTACGACACTGTATTAAATTTAAGAGAAAAGTCTGGGAAATTAAATCTCCTACTTTCTACGCAGCAAGTTTTTTCGACCCAATTTTTCAAGTTTACCAGGATAAAATCTTTACGATTTATTGATGTTTATCTCTTTCGAAATCGAAAATTTGTATCTTCCAATTGCTATTTTTGTCTTCCTTCCTGTAAGTCTTACACTTACCAATAGCTGAGATTATAAAGCTGACGACTTCACCCCGTGTTCGATACCAGGTAAAGAGGACTGGCCGCAATTTTTATTTACGCCGTGTGTTAACACGCGTCAGATCTTTATAGCGAGCAATAAGCGTCAGATCTTTATAGAAATCCTGTCACGGCAGACAGCTAATTCTGATCTGAAAATCATCCATTGTTTTGAGATAATTAGTAGTATATTCATCGGAGGTTGAACCCACGCCACGGACGCCGGGGTTCGATTCCTTTCTAAGACATGGATGTTTGTGACTGTAGTGTATTTGCAAAATGAATAAACTTATAATCCATCGATACAATAGTCCCAAAGGGCTGAACATAAGAAAACAAACGTGTATCCTTGAAATCTAGGATACCCTTGATCAAAACTTTGGTAGATTTGAGAACGTGATAATCGGTCATCCGCGATTCCTGCTGTTGAATGTGAGAAATGTTGTAAAATGCTAAGAAAACTTTTTATTGACGTTCATGAGCACATTTAGCATATAATGACGATCATTTGAATGAATTAGTAACTTTAGGTGAACCTATATACTATTTAATTTTCTATCAGAATCATATGATTGTATACCCCTACTGCTTTACATATACAGTTAAAAAAACTGATGTTCTTGAATTTAATCGTTCCAGTATTTTGTTTATTCTAATACTTTCCATCATTAACATACAAAATAATTTCTGTGTTTACATACAGTAATAACAAATGAGTTCAAACATCAGTATATCATAATAAGAATAAGTAAACAAAATTGTAAAGTTAAATATCACCCAGTTAATAATTCAGTGAGGATATAAGTGTGAACATGCGAAGGTTCACAGGCTCTAGGTCTGATACTGCATTAAAAAGGAAAACAATATTGTCATACCTTAATACTATAATTTGAGAGGTGACCACGCCAGTTTATACCTGTAAAATGTTTAATTCCGCATATCATTTTTCGATTCAAATTCTTACAAATTTAGTTAATCATATGTAAATTAAGGTTGAAGTAACAAAAAATTTAGTTTCGAAAAAAAATCCTGCAAGTCCAGTAACACAGGATGAGAGCTTAAGTTTATGATTACAGATAAAACATTTGTACAAAATGAATTACAATTTTTCTATTTTTTTATAATTTTCTCCAACTGAAATGCCGGGGTTGCACTGGTTTTGAGACTTACATCACAATTTACAAATAAATCAAGCATTTTTTCCCCTCCAAATAGTATAACAGTTTCTCCACGTTAATGAACTTCAAATGTATCAAACATTTTCAAATAAAATAAAAATCTCCCAGCGTTAATAAATTTCTGAATAGAAAACCCCGAATAAAAGCGGGCTGATAATTTTACCTATTTCCAATTTCAAATTAATTTGACACTGTGCACAAATAAGAAAAAAATACTTGGACAGAGATGGTTAGCTAAAGTCTATATTGGAGAAAACCCGAAAGAGAGCTCCACACCAACTTCTAAGAGAAAAAAAAAAGAAGGAAATTAATTTTAGTTCGTATGTCGTTGGAAACCGGAGGATCGATTCCTTCCGTCGGATCCTAAACATAGCCACTTCCACCATGGTATTTTCTTCCTTCCTTCCGCACCGTCAAAATCTACAATTTCATTGCTTCGGCTCCGCAGCTAGACGCAAGCGAAGGATATGTAGGTAAATAATGAAAGCTTCCATAGACGTAATGTAAAAACCAGTTTGACTACTGCGCCGCTATATCGCGGAGGGACAAATTCTCGTCGCCTAATCGCCAGGTGTACAGGAAATTAAGGAATAGGGTACGACTTCGAAGAACTTATAGGATTCGTTCTTTGACAAAACTTTTCGCGATAATTTAAATTCAGATTTTCATAGATTTTTGTTAGTCAAAATAAATAATCCATTAATTAATCTACTTGCATGGATCACTGATTTGGTTTACGTCGATATGGTGGAGAAAAAAAATGGTATCACAGAACTCTGACGAACGACCTTCGACACCGGGTCGACAAATATTTTACGCATACGCGAAAGTTATTAAGTCTGAATTTGCTTCGACAAATGTTCGACAGCTCTTTCGCGCATGCGCAAAAGGATATTAAGGCTGGATGGACAGCCCATATTTCTCTCCACGGTCTCATGGAGCCACTCCTGCTTTGGCGAAGCTTTCGTTCTTAACATGCATATACTTTGGCTCAAGTCCCTTCTCTGGCGAAGAATCCACCCCTTCAATTTCGGACAAACCACAAGCTGTCGCCGTCACTTCCAGTAGAAAGCAGTGCGGTCTTAGCAAGGGCGCCCAGCTCGGACTTGCAAAAAAGAGGCATATTTATCTAGCGGTTATCAGACATATTCTGACTTTTGCTTTTCCTGTTTGGGCGGCAACAACGAAAAGGATGTCAAGCAATTGGTAACTGTAAGTAATTCAATCTAAAAAGTTGCGTTACATAACAAATGCCCATGAATTTGTCAGTAACGTAAGGCTTCACAGTGATCTGAAAATTGATTATATCAAGACATACTTGGACAAAACAAATGAAAAGGTCTTTTCCAGAGCCAAACAGTGTGATTTCCTATTTCGGAACTTTTCATTACGAGCTCCTGAATGAGGATAGGTATCTGAGACATTTTGCAGTCCATATGTTTGCACATAACCAAAATTTCCCAATGTGACAAGCCTGTTATTAATGAGTTAAGACTTCCGCTAGATTTTGTAGCGAAATTCTTAGGACTTTACCTGCTAATTTCATTGACTTTGCTTATGTTTGTATTTACAACCGCAGCATCCGATCAGCAGCCTTTCATGTAATTTTGGACGCTCATCTACTTAAATATCGTATTTTCTCACTTTGACTTGACTGTAGGTACTTTTAATGTGCACTATAGTACAGCTTATAATTTTTGACCAAGTTTGACTTAAATTTCTAGCAACCAGAGCATTTTTGCTCTGCCCCATTTACTGAATTAGGATATCAGTACCTTTCGAAGAATGTCGTTAGACACCAGGGTGCCTGGATGTGAGACACTATCCTTAATCTAATACAATTAAAAATTGCGAATATATTCCAATATTAACTTAGATCAAAGGTCTTAACAAATCTTTTTATGGAAATTTTTAGGTAAATAGAATAATGAAGTTAAATGTATAAAATTTCTAAAGAAGACAGTTTAAAGCACGGAAAGCTGCTCAGCTGGTGCATAACCCATAAAGGTAAAGAGCCAATCACTCACTGCAAAGAAAAGAGCTTATTATATACAAAATAATTAATTTACTGCAATACAATATAATAAAATAATAGATACAATACGAGTGCAATAAATATATTTAACTTTCAGCCACAATACTTAGATTTAAAATTTCCATTGGCCTTTTATTATTTTCAATGCTGCAATAATTATAATTATAAATTTTTATTTCTGAATTACGAATGCTTCTCATTTTAATATGAAAATTTTTATCCACTAGTAGAAGCTACGAAGCAGTTCAATTTTAACTCTTCATGAATTGCAGTATTAAGCACATAAAATGGTGCATATATAAATTGGCGAAGAAATGAATTCTGCACTGTTTGTAATTTTTTCTATTACAGCTGTTTGTAATTTTTCTGGGATGCAAAATGGATTTATAAATGAGTAACTTGTTATTAATAGATAGAACGCTATTTCGAGCAATTAAGAAGTATAGTTTAGCTTTACGCACTCGAAACTTCCGGATAATAGCTTGTATGTGTGGGTACCATGTAAGAGACCTTGTGAGGATCACCCCAAAGTAAGTGACTTGCTTATCCCAGGGCAGAGTGTTACCGTAAAATTTAAGACGTTGCTTAATGATTTTGTTCTTCGTAAATACGATTGCCCCTGTTTTGTCTATGTTAACTTGAATCTTCTATTGACTGAGCTAGGTGTCTAAAGCTAGTTAGGTGTGTGTTTTGTAAGTGTTCTATGACTGGACTAAATGCACATTGTGCAAGGATCGGTGTGGCATCAGTGTAGGTTGCAAGTGTAGTGTTGAGTGTGCTAGGAATGTCGTTCATATAAATGTTAAAAAGTGTAAAGGCTAAAAAGGGACCCTTGTGGGACGCCAGTTAGAATAACTCGGCTAGTTGAGTATGTGTTTGAAATGCGAACGACAAAATGTCTACCTGACAGATAAGACTTAACTATGTGTGTAATCTAATCTGGGAAACCCAGATTGTGTATTTTGTAAATTAAGGCTTCCATCCATATACGATCGAAAACCTTAGCTATGTCAAGAAATATGCCACGAGTGCTGTAGACCCTCTGAAATATGCTCCACTATTCTGTAAAGTTGATATGATGTAGAGAAATTCGGCCTTGTCTACTTCCATACAACAAAACATGACCGGGATAATTAATTTTTAAAATTTGCAGTTTTTGATGTCATTTTCAACTTGGCTTGAAGGATCGTTTAATTAAGTAAGAATAATTCTTGGAAGTAAGTTTAAATGAAATGCAGCTAAAAATGTGCATAACTTAATAGGCAGTAAAAGAAAGTCCTGTGATGTTCACATCAGATTTTTTTTTCTGAATATTCTTTTCTGGTAATATAGGCAGGTAATCTCCAAAGATCTAATAAGTCGCAGCTTTAATGTTTTAATAACTCTTTCCATGTAGTGTATTTAAGAGGTGAAAAGTGAGTCTTGGCAAAGACATTGCACCTTTTTCACGTCTCCAGCATTAAAAATGACTACAGATTTAATTAAAAAATATATGTAATGTATACTGAGAGATGAAGCCATTTTCAAACTCCGGGTACAGAGTTCTATGGAGTGTTTCTGTATAACAGCACCAGAAAATATTAAGTTTTCTTTTCTTATGTTATTTAAAGAGAAAACTAATGGTACAGAAACATATTTCGACAACATTAAAACCGCAAGAAGCGTCGATACTGAAGAAATTTTGAATCCATTAAAACCTGTTACAAATTTTAGGAAAATACTTGTCAAACTAATCACTAATTTGAGCAACGTTTTCTAGAATGACAGAAACTATACTTGTAGTTGCCCACATTGAATCGATCGTAGAACTGAGAATTCAAAATTCAACTTCCATTTTGCATAAGTACACTCATGTCCATAATTTAAGGATAATTCAGAGTCACGCGGAAATCGAAGTCTAAAATAAATATATCACCTGTAAAATCACTACACACATCTTCAAGAATCATATGCAAATTTCAGGAAGTAACCAGATGACACCGATGGTACGTCACAATAACGAGAGTGTATGAGAGTGATATATAAGGAATACAGGCAAAGAAGTAAAATTGTTCGCAGGCGCTTTATAAGCATTTCAGTGCAATAACCGAATAGTTATAACACAAAGGACGCATTTGGATGATTTTTTACGTGGTAGTTTTATCGGCCGTCTGGAATGTGAGCGCACCCAACTGAAAGTATCAGACCAACTTGGAATTGCCCAGAGTGTCATCTCCAGGCTTTGACAACGATTCTAAGATAGTGGTAATGTGAGTAGACGTTACAGCACAGGTCGCCCCAGAGTTACAACGCCGAATGAAGACCGGTATTTGGAAGTTACTGCCAAAAGAAACAGGCGGAGCACAGCCTCTGACCTGTCTCGTCAGCTCTCTTCAGCCACTGGTACCACAATTTCAAGGCAGACCGTGTACAGACGCTTAGGGCAGATTGGTCTATATGCTCGTAGATCTGTCAGATGCGTTCCCCTTACTGCAACTCAGTGTCGCCTGCGGTTAGCCTGGAGTAGAGAGCATGCATTGTGGACACCATAACAGTGGGCTTGTGTGATGTTTTCCGACGAGTCCAGGTTTAGCTTGCAGTCTGATTCTCGCCAGACTTTCATATGGAGAGCTCCAGGTACCTGTTACCACCAAGAAAACATCACTGAACGACACCGTTACGGTGGTGCAGGAGTGCTCGTTTGGGGTGGAATTATTCTGGGTTCCAGAACTGACCTGCATGTTCAAATTGGAACCATGACAAGCCAAATCTATCGGGATGTCATTCTGGAACAACATGTACGTTTGTTTCGGGGCGTCATGGGCGCACCATTTGTGTTTGTGGATGACAACGCCCGTCCTCACCGTGCAAACATCATAAGCGAACGCCTTCATTCGGAGGATATCACCCGTATGGACTGACCATCATTCTCACCGGACTTGAAGTCAGTAGAGCACGTGTGGGACATGCTTGGCCGATGAGTTGCAGCCCGTCAACCTCCTCCTACATGTCTACTGGAACTTCGGAGAGCATTGCTTTTTGAGTGGTGTAATTTCCCCCAAGATCAGATCGATAATTTGATACTCAGCATGCCTAGGCGTTGTACGGACTGTATTGCATCGCCTGCGAGACATACAATGTATTAACAATCATACCAATCATGTAATATTGGTTTTTTGTAAATAGGTTATTTTTTGCAATTTGCTCCAGGGAGAACAAATTGCTAATTTTTTTAACAATATCAAACATATAGCATCTTTTTTTGCTCTTTTACCTTTTGTTTGATAAATAAGCTTTACAAATAAGTCAAATTTGTTTTGCTTCTAACTCTTCCTTTGCCTGATTTTGCATTATCCTTAATTTATGGACATGAGTGTATTATAGAGATACGTAATTTTCAGCATGAGCTCTGTAGCCAAAAAGCACTTAGTATGTATGGGCATGGTTTCTTTTTACTTAGAAAGAGTTCTGAAGTTCGCATCTACTTTAGAATCTTTGTTAAACCTTTGATTCAACTGTCTATTTCTTTTGAAAACCTATGGCATATATTTTAATGAAAAATTTAACTTACTAAGGCCTAATGTTTTTGATTAGCTTGACACTATGCAGGAAAAAGGGTGTTCGCTAATGTTATTTGAGGAGGCTTACTACATTTATAACAAAAATTAATGATCGCATTAATTCACGGCATACCCAACTATCATTTAAAGCGCCTAAAGCTCAGCTATGTACCAGTTGAAAACATCGGGTTAGGTCTTTAACAATAGAAACCCACTTGTAGAAAATTTCATTTAAAGCCGGAAACTACTAACTAAGGGCTTCCTCATTTCTTCTGTATTTATACTCATAGTTAAACCACTAGTTTAAAATGCATCATAGCTTCCTGTTTCAATTAACAAGCAAAATGTTTTAACTTCGAATGTTAAATTTGTTCGAAAAATCTTACAGAAAAAAGTTGTCATCCAAGATATATATATACAGGGTGTTTCAACAAATTCGTTTCAAACTTTCAGGAGAGATAGAGTACAACCAGACGATGGTAAATCACATTAGCAATGCATGGTCGGAAACACTTTCTTGGCCCGGTAGTGACGACACAAAACACAAAAAAGGAAGGACAGAACAGTATGATAAAACATGTTTTATTATGTTTAGTACAGCAGAAATCAACAAATAAGAACAGAAACAGACAACGATCGTAATTAAAGAAAGTGTTCGAAATTACGGTCCCGGACCGTGATGTAGGCCTCACATATCCCGCGCATCGAAGATATGCATCACGCATGGAAGATGAATGACGCACGGTTGCTGCAGCACGGTCCAGTTTGTAATTTCGAGAACCTTCTTTGATGACAATTGTCTGTTTGATTCTTATTTCTTGGTTTACACTGCACTAAGCATAATAAATACTATTTTCTCTCTGTTCATGTCCTTCCTTTCTTGTGTATTGTGTCGCCACTACAGCGCCAGGAAAGCGTTTCCGACCATGCATTGCTATGTGTTTTCCCATCGTCTAGGTCAGTGGTCGGCAAAGTGCGGCTCCAGAGCCGCATGTGGCTCTTTGGCTCCTTAAGTGCGGCTCTGGTACAAATATCCACGGAAGGCGCAATAATATTTTCATTAAAAAAAAAACTTGGTAAGAAATGTGATCTTAGTTCACAACACAAGTGGTCTGCTTTGAATGACCTGGAGAAGGAAGACATGATCATTTTCAACGCTTGGAATAGTATTCCTGACTCTTATGATCAGCTGAAAAAGCTCGCGTTTGCTGTTCTTTCCCTTTTCGGTTCTACATCTATACGCGAACAATCTTTTTCAAGCATGAACATTATCAAGAGTAAACTGAGAAGTCGTCTTATTGATGAGAACTTGGAATCATGCCTAAATTAAAAACAACTTGCTTGACACTATGCAAACCTGACTTACTCAAACTTTCCAAGGAGATGCAAGCACATTGTTCGTATTAATAAATATTTATTAATTATTAAATTTAGTTTTATTTAGTGTAATAAAAGTTTACTAAACAAGCAGATTTGGCTCCCAATTTTTTTTTAAATTGTTGTAATGTTCAATATTTGGCTCTTTGGCTAATAAGTTTGCCGACTACTGGTCTAGGTGTATTCTATCTCACCTGAAAGTTTGTAACCAATTTGCTGTATCAGTACAGCGGTGACAAACTTTCAGGACAGATAGAGTAGACCTAGACGATGAGAAATCTCGTGGCAATGCATGGTCGAAAACGCTTTTCTGACGCGGTTGTGAAGACACAAGAATCAAGAAAGAAAGGACACAAACAGGTGAGAAAACATGTTTATTATTCGGAGTCGAAGAGACAACGATAGTTATCAAAGAAGGTGTTCGAAATTAAGACTCTGACCGTCATGCAGGAACCGTGGGTCACGCATCTTCCATTCGTGATGCAGATATTCCATGCGATATTCCATGCGGAGAAGGGAAGCCTGCATCACGGTCCGGGGTTGTAATTTCGAACACCTTCTCCAATGACGATCGTTATTTGTTTTTGTTCTTATTTGTTGATTTCTGCTGTACTAAACATAATAAAACACTTTTTGCCTCACTTTTTCTGTCCTTCCTTTTTTTGCGTTTTGTGTCGTCATTACCGCGAAAGCCTTTCCGATCATGCATTGTTATGTGATTTCCCATCGGCTAGGTGTACTCTATTTCTCCTGAAAGTTTGTCACCGCTGTACTGATACACCCTGTATATATATAATAACATAATCAAAAATGGAAAGAAGGACAATTTTTAGAATCTTGCGCCTTGGCTGCAAAGATTTAAATAATCAAAATGATGAAATGAATGTAACTCTTCTTAATAGCGAATATATACCCAAAAATTAAGAATTTCAATGTATAGTCAACAGTCATACCAAATCAACTATGCAATTTAATTTCCAGTTCCAAAAATGTCAAAAGAATAATTTTTTAAAAAAATTGTTTGAAGTGAAGAATTAACAAAATGAATATATAAAAGTGAAGAATGGAAATAAATAGGTAAAGGAAAATTGTCCGTCAAACAATAGCTAGCACTAGTAGTAGTAAATAAAATTCAAATGCAAAATTAAATAAAAATTTTAGGAAAATGGTCAATTGAAAAGTCAGGGCCGACTCATCAGGGGGATTAACTTATCTCACCCTCTCCCCAATTGTTCAGGCATCGTATTTCGTGCATGTGTAATGGTAAAAAAAAATTGTAAATCATTATAAAACAATTTACCACAATTTAGGAAACCCATATGCGTGCTAATAATTCCCCTATATGATGTCAATAACTATTCTAATTCAGTTAAACTTAATAAATGCAAAAAGCGCTGAAAAATTATGCAAGTATACAGTAATAAATTAAAGATATATAAACTTGTTTACAAAAAGATAAAAATACTCTATATTACAAAATTATTCAATTTAATAAATAGTGCCTTACGCAAATTAATAAAATAAAGCCAGAAAAAGTTTTAAAAGTTTCGACTAACTTCAATTACAACGAATAGAACAATTTACTAACGGAGTTTTCTTCTTAATTCCAAGGGCACGCGTATTTTTACTTGCAGTTGCCAGATTAAAGATTGGCGGTAAAGTTAGTAAGTAGGCGAAAAACTGATTGTGAACTATGGAATGGGTATACAATGCTACCAGTTGCTTTTAATTCGCGAGTAAGTAAATATATTTTTAAAATTTCTGAAAAAAAGTCATGAAACAGAAAAAAAGATAGAAAAACAGGCAAAATTCTTCATGAAAATCGAACTGTAACTGCGACTTAAAACATTGTTTGGCTGTTTGTTGGCAAATGTAGTAGCCAAAAATAGAAAGCAATTTTAGATAATATTTTACATTTATACATTTGTACAAATCTTCCAGTCTAAGCCATCCAACTTTATCCTCCTTTTAAAGGTTTCGGATAATTTCTTCACTTCTCCTAACCTACAAGATTAAATTTTAAAATTAATGCCTGCCTTTTTTGAGATAAAAACTGATAAAAATTTAAAGAACTTGGTTAGAGTGATATATACACACCATGTCTATAGATATCTTTACCCGGTTTTTATTTTCACAATCGTTGGTCATAGACCTTGTACTTCTAATAACAAAAACGTTTGAAATGATGCGAAATTCATGTTTTGACATTTTTACATTTAAAAAAATCAATTTATTACTTGTGTGAAAATTCTGTCCACATACTAAATGTAACAAAATCATGAATTAAACACACAAGCAAATCACAAAAGAATATCATTGAATGATATTTAAAGGGGGAAAAAATCAGTCTCGAACTATTCTTATTTATTAACCGACCCCTCAATGCAAATTAAAAATGAAGTCGAAAATGGCAAATTTTAGAATTAAATATCTCAGACAATTTTGGTTGTAAGGAAATCAAACTTGTTTTAATAAGAAGCATAATATTTTCTAAAGTACAAGTACAGGCACCGGAGCAAAGTATCAAAATTTAAATTTCGCAGTTTTCATGAAATTGGCTTATTCAAATGTAAAAATGCTAAAACATGTATCTTTGCTTCATTTAAAGCATTTCTATAACTAGAAGTATATGTCTACGGCCAAAGGTTGCCAAAATAAAGGCCGAGTAAGGACTATTATAGACTTAAGTAAGACTTTAAGTATTATAGACGAGTAAGGACTATTATAGTACGTATATATATATATATTATATATACCTACTTGAAGCATGTGCAAGAAATAAACATAAGTGTAATAAATAACTAATACAATTCAGGCTTAATTGTCTTAGTGCGCGATAAAAGCAAGATAAAATTTAACGGAACAACTTGTCATTAGCCGCCAAGCTTATAATGTATAGCCAAATATGCATAGTGAACGATAGCTAAATTTGATGATGATAGCCGCGAATTTTAAAGGTTTTCAGATATCGCAAAACAAAGGTGAAATTTTCCAATTAACCGATTTTGTAAAGAAATTTGGAGAAGCGGTAATAAATGAAGATGATATAAAAGAAGTTTTTCATTGTGATAATAATGCTTCTCAATCATCAATCAATTCATGAATGGTGAAATCTGTAGTATGGTTCCAGATCTAGAAAATACCGCTACCGATAGTGAAGAAACTGGCAGAGAGTTACTGAAAACGAAAAAATTTCGATTGATAAGTTAGTCGGAATTCTCAAAACAGCAGTTACAGGACTTCAACAATGTTATCAGGTTCAGTGTTTCTCCTTACTTGCTTGGGGAACATTGAAGAACCTGACTCGGAACAGGGAGCTTACTAAAGCTGTGTCCAATAAATGTGGGAAGTAGACAAGATACACAGGAAGGGTATATGAAACCCTTTATTTTTCACTCTTTACAATAATTTCCGTACTTCGGAATACAGAGACCAACTACTTGTGGTCTGAACGTAAGAATATAAAAATATTTAACTAAACTCTAACTTAACTTTGGAATAATAAACAAAGACCTACGTGGAAGATTGGCCGTATATTAACAGGAAGCCGTATGTAGTACAGAGAACTGTTAACACTACAATACGTTTAAAATTATCACGAGGATTAAACCTCTGGCCTGGAAGGCAACCAGCGACCGAGTAAAACTGCTTAGGCAAGCGGCCTGCTTCGACTAACTCCTTCCTCTCTCTCGCTTGGCAAAAAGCCACAACTTAAGTACTTGGCGTTCGCCAGACAAATTTGCATAAATAAGTTAAAGCTTTTAATTCTGACCGGAAGTAGAAAATAAGAAGTGATAGTAAAGATTTAAAATAAAATAAACGTTAGTAAAACTTAAGATCCTTACAATGTAACTAAACAAGAGATTATGTCTGTCTACAGAATTAAAGAGAAAGTATTAGCACAAAAGACGAAGTAACTTAAATAACTTACATATAAAGAAATGCTTAATAAGGTAAATAAATAAATATTAAGCATTTTTGTAAATTTTGATACCCTTTATATCATAAATACTTCATTATTTCACACTTTTAATTTTATAGTTTCTCCATACCGTCTAACTAGATTTAAACTGATGATCTAATACCCGGAAAAATCCCAAATCTGGAATCGCCGAAGTCCCGAGGAGTCCGGATTTGGGACAAATGTACCATATATATATCCTATATATATATATATATATACATACACTCTTAGATGAAAAAAAACGACGCACTAAGAAGGAGTTATCTGAATGGGACGAAAATCGGTAGAAGTGATGTACATGTAGAGAAAAACAAATGATTACAGTTTGAGGAAAATTGGATGATTTATTGTAGTAATAGAACTTTACAAAGTGAAAAAGTCAGTAACGCCCCCTCTGGCCCTTATGCAAGCAGTTATTCGGCTTGGCATCAATTGATAGAGGTTACGGATGTCTCCTGAGGAATATCGTGCCAAATTCTGTCCAACTGGCGCGTTAGATCGTCAACATCCCGAGCTGGTTGGAGGGTCCTGCCCATAATGCTCAAACGTGCTCAATAGGAGAGAGATCCGGCGACCTTGCTGGAGGGCATTATCTTGCTAAAATGTAAGCCCGGGGTGGCGTGACATGAAGGGCAACACAACGGGCCTTAGAACTTCGTCGACGTACCGCTGTGCTGTAAGGTTGCCACGGATGACAACCAAAGGGGTCCTACTATGAAATGAAATGGCACTCCAGACCATCACTCCTTATTTTCGGATTGTCTGCCTGAAGACAGTCAGGTTGGTATCACACCGCTGTCCGGGGCGTCTCTAGACTCGCCTTCGCTGGTCATCAGGTTCTCAATTCAAAGCGTTACTCATCGCTGAAGACTATTCTACTCCAGTTAGTGACATTCCAGTGCGAATGAGCCCGACACCACTGCAAACGGGCTTGACGTTGTACAGAGTTCAATGGTAGTCGGCGCAAGGGGCGCCGTGACCTCAGCCCCCTTTCTGTGAGCCGTCTATGAATCATCCTTGCGGTCACTGAAGCACTAGTTGCACGTGCAATCGATGATAATGATACATCTGGGGCTATGAGTGCCGCTCTGACGATTGCTCGATCTTCATGTTCTGTCATTTCTCTAGGTTCCTACCGCTTCCTTCTTGACGCTGTGTGCGGCCATGGTTCACCCATTCTTGCCAACATCGTCTAATAGAGGAATCGCTCCTGCTCAAAATTCCAGCTATTCGTCGATAAGACCAACAGGCTTCTTTGAGGCCAACTACACGACCTCTCTAAAATTCTAACATCTGCGCATATCGTTCGCGCAGCTGTATGCGAGGCATATTTACTGTCTACAAGAGTACACAGAATGAAATTCGTGAAGAATTTTTGACCTGGAATCCTAATTTCTCTTAAATATCCTGCCAGTTGCGCAGATCAGATGCGCTGTAGCGACAACCGTTCTTTCACTGGCAATGTAAAATTTTGCATTTTCCGTCGAAACCTGTATGCATATCAATTTGTGTCCAATTTGCTTTATATCTTCTCGGTGCTTCGTGGTATGTCGTGTTTTTTTTTTTTTTTTTTTTTTTTTTTTTTCCTAAGAGTGTATATAGGAAGAAAATGAGAGAGACAGTCGCTAGTCGCTAAAAGCAAACTTTCTGCCAAATTTTTGCGTTTGCTTACTTCTGATAGCTATGCTGACTTCTACTTTCATCCAAATTTACCTTTTGCACATAGAAGTTATCAAAGCATTTATACTTTACTAATATTACAGATTGTCCGTTAATTACATATATATGATTACATAAAAATCAATATTGCGATAGCTAAATTTGCGATAGGTGCACAAATTCTAAAGTTTTGCGGTTGCCAGATTTGTACTTTAATTCAATTCAAAAAATTCGGTTTGTTTCAGCGTAAACTGGAATGTAAATAATGGAATTTAGATTACTTCTTCACGGTAGCATAGCTACATTAATGCATTCAGTAAACATTTTATTTCTAATTTCCTTTAGCCCATTTCATCATATATTAAGTTAATACATATTGTCACCCTAAATATATGCTTTCGCAAATGATCGAGATAGAAAAGTTTAATATTTACACAATAACTACATTCATTTATATTGGCTGTTCAGTTTGAATTAAATCAAACATGTTCGGTTTGAATGGCTACCAAGCACCAGACCACAAAATCAAGTATGGTGATAATCAAAGAATCGAATCATTTAAGAGGAGCTTAATTCCTCCTACCCAACTCGCGTCTCAAATCAAATCAAAAAAGGTGTTTGCGGTGGGCAGTGTCTGCGAGAAACGAAAAGGCAAGTCACATTTACGCGAGATGCCAACTCCATCTATTGATAATCAAAATAATTTTAACACATACCACTTTGCTTTATCATTTTGCATACCATTTGCACCCTGAATATATGTCCTCCACACCCAATCCAGTGCTGCGCAAACGTATTGTTTAAGTAATCCCATAGGCAAATGAGCTGGAGGCCCAACGTGCTGGTACCACATTGCACCCCTCTGTGAGTCTCATGGAGGTAAGAATACATGGAGGTCCTCCATGGAAAGTCCCCCGTCGGCGCGATGAAGGAGAGGCAACGCTCTCCAGAAGGGGCGCAGCTAACGGGCCGGCACCAAGCTGCGGTGGTCTCCCAATACGGGAGCTTGGGCAGATCTTGGTGGTTCATTTTAACATCACACAAAGCTGTACTCGGTAGTGAGTACTCTGTCCTGACCGGCGATGCCCGTAATGGTGTCGTCTTGTCGGAGGAAGTCTGGGTGAGTGTTACATGCTGGTGATAGGACGTACTTTAGTCTTGGGATCCGTAAAAGGCCGTTCTCACTGGGGTTTATCTGAGCTAACGGAGTCAGTTCCCTGTGTCGACTAGCTCCGCTATGCCTGCAACTCAGATGTTACAACTTGCTGCCGTGTGGGAAAAAACTGGTTTTGGAGATGGGTCGGCTACGTCAGTTGTGTTCGTTAGCTCAGATAAACCCAAGTTCCCTTTAGTTCCAGTTCGTAATGGTACGACACTGCATGCCGAACAGACGTAGGAACATTATCGAATAACTGCAGCAGTACCTTCTCCAGAGAAGTGCAATATTTTCGACCATCCAACAGGGGGAGTAAAAGATATGGCTCGATTACGTTATCACCAATAATACCTGCCCAACATTCATCGAAAACTGTCATTGGGTAGCATACTTTGTGGGTTGCCGTGGCTCCACAGATGAACGTTGTGGTGATTGAAGATCCCTTCATGACAGAAAAAGGCTTCATCCGTGAAAAGAATGCGGAATGAAAACGCCGAGTTCTGGTTGCATTTCTCCACGTTGCATACCACGCGTCAAGGATAATCCTCAGACTGCAATGGTTGGACTCGTTGCAAATGATATGCAATCGTACGCAATCGGAACTTCAAATGACTAACCCTGCACTCCAGCTACAGCTCAGCTCCCAACTGCAGCCTCCTCAAGCAGATAACGTGGTAGATGGTAAGAGCCAGGCACATAGCCAGAAAACTTCGGGTAACTTCATTATCGAAAAGTTATGACTTATTTTAAGCTAGAGTCTTTAAATGTCAGTTTTCGATCGCGATGCATTCATGTTTTCCCTCCTAACATCTCTGCGAGTGGCTGACGAAGTTTCTCTGCGACAGCAACTGATATCCCTCCATCTCGTTAGGATTGCATTGCTATGTGATTCAGAGTCTTCTTGGTGTACCCTGCCCCTCTTAGAAGTTTCTTTCTCTAGTTTTGAATCACCGTGTATGTAAACTGCATAATTACCGTTAATTATAATTACTACATCTAACTGATAGGTTTCAATTCAGGCCCGCTTCCACTATACTGGTCTCTTACATACCTGAAAATGAATAGGTAAGAATGCATCATTAAAATTTGGAGGGAGATACACTGAACATTAGATAGTACAAAACGAACCTCGTAATGGAGCAATTATATGCCATTTAAAATCGAGCTTTATTTTGTTAAATGTCATGCAAAGTATAAGATAGCAAGGCAAAGCCTTCTAGTGGCGAAATTATGATCCCCTTTCCCCAAAAAACATTCGAATGCATTTCCTAAATTTCGATATAAACCATATCCCCATAACCTTCACTTTCCATCCACTTCATTTTCCATAAACATAATCATTCACTCGTACATTTTCCATAAACGTCTACAAAATGTAGGCACTTTTGTTGCACCTTGCGCTATGTTGTTTGTTATTCGCTTCCTTTTCTATTACTTTTTATTTTACTTCCAGAAATAATTTCCTTTTGGTATTTTCTCAAGAGAATTACTGAGGAAAGTAGTGTAAGTAAACTGCTATTAGCTCAGACTACATGTTCAAACACTAGTGTAACATTTATAACTTCAGAATCCACTTTTATGTCTTTATGCTTTGGTCTTTCTTTTTTTAGTTTTAAATTTATTTCTGCTCATTGTTAGCTATACTATTTTTAAGTTGTTTACCTAATTTTTGATTAAATTCTGTTTCAGGATGCATACATATTCATAATACAAAATATTTTAACATTATAGTGTTTTTTAATTAAGTTACCTTTTAAGAGTTCCCAGATTAGGATATTATGCCTCTCGCAGTCCCAGAACATTGCACGATTATCTTCAGATTTTTGCTGTGCGTCATTTTTTAGTCACTTACTTTTATCTGCAATCTTTATTACATAACATTTATCCAAGTTCTTTTATTTACAACCATGAATGGCTTTATATATTATGCTAAATACAACCGGAAGCTTGCTAGGCCGAAACAAATTCAGGAGCAGAAGCCAAAAAGAAATTAAATGCTACTTATTTCTGTGCCTTAATTAGTAATATACTCGGCAGCAACAGTAATTGAAACATGATTTCATGATTTTCTGGCGGCATGGGATTTTTGTTTGTTTGCTCTTAGTTCTCATTTCAAATTTTGCAACTAAGAATAAAGCCGTTGAACTTTAAGTGAAATTTTCGCTAATTAATCCAGTTTGAAACAAAACTGAAATATTTTCTCTGGTTTATGTCGCAGTTTAAAAATTGTTTCTGATAAAAAAAATAATAATAAATAAATAAATATTATAATCTTAATGCATCAGAAGTGTTTTAAATTGCTACGTCTTTAGTCATAATTCGGCTATGTAGGGAAGAGCGTGCGCGGCAACCCCTCCCCGGCTACGCGCCTAACTGAGACTCCTGAAAGAGACCTCTTGCTAATGTATTAGCATTACAAGACTGTACCCCATTAGCCCACTGCGGAATTAGCTTTACTACCTTTCATAAATAGTATTAATGCTGCTATTAATAATACTTCTCACTTTGTTAATAATGATCAGCACTCCGGCAGACTACCTCTCAGCATAAGGGAACAAATTAAAGAGAGAAATAGCCTAAGAAAATGAAGGCATCTTACTTCGGAGCCAAAAATAACATTAATAAACCAAATAAGGAGATTAGAAAGAGCATTAATCTTCACAAGATGAGCTCTGGGAAGAAAAAAATTTGAAGCCTTAACCCTATGGATGTTTCACTCTGGTCGTTCACTAGAAATCTAAAATGAAATTGTGTATGCAATAGGCCTATTTTTTACAGATAACAGTATTGCACTGACTCGTAAAAAGGTAAAGCACTCGCTCTAGCTGAGCACTTCGAGAGGCCGAATGTGGTTCTGAGGAACATTAACTTCGTTTATGATGTGTGACATTTTGTTCGTGACTGGCTAAATGCGCCGACCGTTAGAAACCAGACTAAAATCACTTCTCCGGCCGAAATTAAACACTAAATCAAGCATCAGAAAACTAGAAAAACTCCTGGTCATGATGAGATTAGCAATATTGCCATTAAAAACTTACCAGTAAACATCATCACCAAGCATATTAGTATTTTGAATTCTTATCTCAGCAACTCTTACCTTCCCCGAAAACGGAAATATGCTACAGTAATTCTTCTACCCAAGCCCAGAAAAGCATTACTAGGCTGGACGGCTATAATAAGTCCACTCTTTGGTCTTGGCACTACATGAAAGAATCATTTTTGCAAGCCTGAAGCCCTATCTTCAACTCCTACCGCCAAATCAGTTCGCGTTTAGGAAAAAATTATCAACTACCAAGAAGCTTGTAAGACTGGTGGAATTTTCCAGAGCCGCACTATACAATAGACAAAATGTTGCCAATCTTGCTAGACATGATGAAAGCTCTCGACCGAGTCTGGCATGAGGGAGTGATTTATAAATTGATGAATCTCAACTTTGGAATAGAAATGATTCTGCTCATTTATCCTTTATCGCTAACATAAAATTATATATCTCCATAGGAAATGATGCCTCTGATATCCAAATAATTAATGCTGGTGTACCGCAAGACTCAGTCGTAGGTTCATTGCTTTATTAATTTACGTGATTGACTTTCCGAAAACACATATGAGTAGAAACCACTTTCTGGGTTGCTTCGCCGACGATACAACACTAGCCGTAAAGTCCGCAAATGCAACTCACGCAGTTAAAAATCTTCAAGGTGTCATACTTAGTGCCGAGGAGTGGTGCACTAATTGAAGAATTTCCATAAATGCTAATAAGTCTCAACTGCTCTTAGTGCAAAGAAAATACGCGAATGCTCCACTCAAAAGAAAACTATTCCTTCTTGATGAAGAAATACCCCGGGTACGGAAAGTCAAATATCTTGTAGTAGTATTAAACGAGCAACTGAAATGGACTGATCACATTGCTAGACCAGAAAAATCACCAGAAAGAAGGCGTTCGGTGTAATTTATAGCTTAATTCCGCTTATCAGAAAATATTCTAACCTCGACCTAAGAAAGGAAAAACTGACTTACACTACTATTTTTAGACCGGATTATTACTTATACCTCGCCAGCCTAGACAGCAGCCACGAAAAAAAAAAAAAAAAAAAAGATATCAGGAAATTATAACAAAATAGGTTCCTGCGCATTATAACAAATGCGAATTTTTACGTGAGCAACGAAACTTTACATCGTGACATAAAAATTGAGACTATACAAGAGCATTTGAAAAAGATAAATTGGAACGCCTTTGACAAGCAATCAACTGGTGAGCTTCTGAATAATTTCAATCTATTCAATTACAAAACTTTAATTGAGGACCAGTTAGCAGCCCATGTCACCCGTGATTCGAATTTCCCTGCCTGATTTCGCTAAGTTGTACAGGCACGCACCTCATACATATGGCATTTATTTAGTTTGTATTTTCCCTTAATTCCGTTTAATTACTTTATATATTATTACTGCACATGTATTATTTTTGTATAATTTTTTGTCTATATTTTGCTAGTGTACAATTTTGTAATAAAGTTCTTCTGTAGCGTGTTTTCTTTCTTCTGTCCATACACATCATTTTACCTGAAAACAACTTCACGTTTTATGCCATAACTCAGCCTTGCCCTTTTCATTATGATGTACTACCTTGAGTTATGCAAGCTAAGCGATGCTTGGCACGACCCAACTGGAAAGTCAAGTGCATGGTCGCTCCCTGGCCTTCCTCTCCTCTTACCCCCTGGGATTCCACGGAGCAGATAGTTTCGCGTAATGCGCCCTAGTGACACAGCCGGACAAACTGCATATTCGTGCAGTATTCGCGGGGATATCTGGACAGTCAGTCAATCAGTCACCAAGTATATACCACCTTCATTATAGTATAGTAACACTCGAATGAATTTGCTGACTTATTGTTATATTACGGTTCTGACATATGCTGGAGAAGTCAGAGAAATGTTAGCCAAAAAAAAAAGTTATAAAAAAGTGTTTTTTAATTATAAGAAACAATTCATGCGCACTGTAATAAGTTCTTTCGATTGCATGAGAAACACACAGTGATCCAGAATATTATAGAGTTCTAACAATTATGACAGCAAAAAAATACGAATAACATATGTCAAAGGTGGCTGAAAATCTGCACGCAAAGTGCATGCATACCACTAAGTCTTTTTCTGCGGTACACAGTTAACATTATTTATTATTATTTTCCGAATTTCTAAATTTTTATATAATTTTAACCGGGGTGGAACTACCTTCAAACGAACATGATTTGAAAATATACAAAAATTTTGAACTAACTGATGTTTATTATTTCAGGATATATTACAACCTACTTGCGAACATGATATTTTGCGTGGTCCTAGTATAAGACAGACTAATTATATAACTGAAACGGTAATATTTTTACTAATCTCGCGCAACTCTCATAGTGCGTTTCCGAAAGTGAAATACGAAAGCACTAAAAATTTTGAAACTGTGATTTTTGAAAGCACTAGGCAACAAAGAAATTTAAGCTGATTGAATTAAAATGGGAAATTCGCGTTCCTCTGTAGTTCATGCAATTCAATTCCTAAGAGCAGAGCATGTTACCATCGTTTATGATGGCGCCATCTATATGAAAGAAAGTGAAGCTTCACAATTACATACAAGAATTTTAGCATTAAAGGTTTATTATAATAACGGAGGTGAGACGAATCCGAAATAAATGAGAAGAAGAAGAAACATAAAACAGTTTTTATTTAATATTAGAAATTTTTAATTAAAGCAAAATTTCAAATGTGGTTTTAATGAAAAAAAAATTAAGAATACTGTTTTGAAAAATGCACCTATATTTATTAAGAAGCTACAAATGAAATTTAATAAATAGAATAAATAATTAAACCTATTGAACCTTTCTCTCAACACTCAAAAAATCTATTTGAGAGGGTTTAATTTTTTTACATTTTTCCAGAATCTTTTTCAATTAAAGCAAGTATAGAGGACGAGGAGGTTTATTCGGAGAACTAAAAACTAAATTTTCTCAAGAAAATTAAGAGTATGGCCCTCAAGACCGCCACAAGGTGATATTGGTGATCTAGATTTCACTGAAATTAAAATAATTCCATCTAGACTAAACTAGCGATTAGGACAACCAGTTCCAATAAGTCTTCAGTTAAAACGCTTGACGGCTTTCTTAAATTATATTTTGAGAGATACAAACAATGGAAAAAGAGTGAAGATCCGAGTTTTCTAATCTTAAATCTTTGCAAAAGATTCGTGGAATTCCATGTTTCGAATATCCTGATGTCTCATCTCTATTTAAACCACCCTTCCCCCAGACATACCAATTACAATTTTCTTCTAATCATTGTATTGTTATTGTCGTAATTAATTTTGTTGTAATAAACTATAAATGCTTCCATTTTAATTATTGGGGTGAGTTCATTTCTAAGAGAATCTAAAAGTTGTTAATATAAGTATACTTTTTTTATACACATAAATCACAAATATGTCCAAACCAAAACTGGTTAAAAGCAGAAATGGGACTCAAAAATTTTAATGACGGTTTGTTGCCTAAAAATGAGATAAAATTAGCTATTAAGTAGCTATAAATTGCTTAGGTAAATATGGCAGTTCGATTTAAACAACCAGCCTGCATACCTACAAACATTCGGTTCTGCCGACTGGCTGGAACCAACTGAATCCCACTGCTGTTTGAAAGCTGTATGCAAATATAAATATTTATATATATTTATTCATGCATTTTAGTTTACAAACCTGTTTTACTGTATGAGTTTTGATTTGCAGAGTTCCTTTTCTATTTCATTTCATTATTATTTTCTTCGTTGTATTAATAAATTCAAAGTAGACCCACTCAATATTAGACCCATGAACAACTAAAATTAGTATTCAGCTGCATCGAGGTTGTAGTTTCTCCCGCGTGCGACACAAATATGAGCCGGTTTCACTTAGGATTCAGTAATACTTCAGGTAAATATTAAGCAAACAGTTCAATGATCGAACCACTCAGTTTTACCTTTTAATATTAATTTTTAAATTAACTTTTTTTTCTATTCATAATAGGGTTCTTTTTTATGTTCGATAAAAAAGATCGTATGTGCTCTTTTATTACTATAATTAGAACCATTACTGATAGAATGGTATAAGCTTCTAATGGAGCAGGAAAATATTAATTTTTAACTGGTACCAACTATTTCCGACAATTATATTCACATTAAATAGTCTAGAGAAGTAAGAACTCTGAATGCAACCACTAATAAATAATTTGAATAAAACTTTGATAAATATATGTAGGAATAATTTTATTCAAAACTGTCCCTTCTTGTCTGAGTCAAATCCATAAATTTTCTATGATCTAGAATTTAAGAAATTTATGAAAGCAGTTAAGAAAAAAAATGGTGTTTCTATATTTTTAACCAGGTATTTAAACATTTTTAAGCAGATAATTAGAGAAAGAAAAGTTGAAACTCTAAACTTTCGAGCATTTTCATTCCGATAGATATGCTTGATAATACAAAAATTATCAGTTACAATCCATAGATAATCGGCTAATCTCTTGATTACCCGAAAACCTTGACTATACACTTTGATTATACACCAAATTGATACAATTACATTAATAACACAGCAGTATTAAAAAACTGTAAAGAAAGAACTGCCTTTGGGTGATTTTTACTGACCGATATCATACGCATGCCAAAGCTAATTTCGGAAAGAAGTTTGTAACAACGAAAAATTGGGCTGCTTGTATAATGATAATTCGATGCATCTAACTCCAATAAAGCGACTCTTCTTTATGGGAAGAATTCTTTACTTTTCAGAATAAATAGCTTGGTTCTACAGTAACATCGTCCACTTGACGATGCAAAATAAAAGGCAATAAATAACATGGTGAAAGATGCAGCAGCAATACTTTGATCAGTAGCCAGCCATCACCTTCAGTAGTGAGTACAAGAACATAGTAGTTCATTTTAAAGCCTCTAAGGTGCGCACAGCGTAGAATCCACTGTACCAAGCTTATAAGGTATTTCTCCCACTTCCCTATCGTGCCTTCGTGGTGTAACGGTAGCACGCTGGGCCGGTATTCCAGAGGTCCGTGGCTCGATTCCCGGCGAAGGCGGTTGCATATTTTTCATCTTTTCTGCTTCTAATTAACCTAATGATTCTACAAGTGGCGCCCGAACTAAAAGGGTTGTGGATGATGATTCTCCGCACCCAGGATTTGGCGACTAGGTCCCCTAAAACCCAAGTCGCCCTTTAAAAAGGGGAGTATATAAGGTATTTCTCCCACTTCCCTAGCGTGCCTTCGTGGTGTAACGGTAGCACGCTGGGCTGGTATTCCAGAGGTCTGTGGTTCGATTCCCGGCGAAGGTGGTTGCATATTTTTCATCTTTTCTGCTTCCAATTAACCTAATGACTCTACAAGCTGACAATGATATTTATATACATATTCTGTTAGATCCTCCAAACGAGTTTTTTTCATTTCAGACCTATCAGCCTCCTATCTTCGTTACGAAAGATTTGCAAATTTATGTTACTTAAACATCTGAATGATTTTCTCTGAAATCGAAATAGCTTTATTGATTCACGGAAAAGACACTTTGCAACTCACCTGCTTCTGCAGATAGTGGAGTTCATTCACGAAGGATTTTGCAACAAAACACATATTGGCGCCCTTTATTTAAATATAGCCAAAGCATTTGATTGGACTTCGCATATAGGTATCATAATCAAGCTCACACGACTTGATTTTTCGGCCCAATTCGTTTGCATTATTAACTCGTGTCTTGGAAATAGATATTTTTTGTGCGAGTTAAATACTCATTTTAAATTCCCTTTTATTTCTTACAGTTGTATCTCAAAGGTCCCTTTTACGGTTTACATTGCTCAGCGTCTTCATTAATGATATACTAAAATCATATAGCGTACCTCTAGCACTTATATAGATGACACAGGGTCACCCTAGTCTCAGTGGTAGGCAAACCGTGGCTCGCGAACCAAATGTGGCTCTTTGGCTCCTTGAGTGTGGCTATTCTACAAAACAGCACATGCGGGCGAACGAACGTAAAAGCAAGCTCTTGAAAATGCAACACACAGAGGCCGTCAAATTCTACACAAGCATGAAAACATATCCGCCAATGTTATTCCTAGGAAAATGTTTCGATTTCAGCGTTTTGATTGAACTGATATACATAAAATTGCGCTGTCGTAGTAGTTGTCATATATAAAATTTTAACTAATGAAATGCTTTGAATTAAAATACCATTCAATGGCAATTTTAACTTGAATGAGAAATCAAATAACGTAAAAATGAAATTTAGTATCAAAATATCACGATTTTTAGCATCTAGACCTTTCAAACTCTAAGTTTTCTCCAGTGTCTGAAACAAAACGTTTCTTAGCAACTAAATTCTGACAACATAAAATATACAGACGCTGTTTGAGCTGCATATAATATGAAAAAAACTTCAAATTGGAACTGTTTAAAAACTAAAAACTCAGATATTTCGACACGAAATTTAATTTTTACGTTATTCAATCATGTTAAAATTGACATTGTACTAATTATAGTACAATTTTTACTGATGCATTGATAAATGAGCTATTCTACTGATTACGTTCCGAGCGCGTAAATTTAAACTTGCCCCCGCTAATTGCTCGGAATAACGTTCTCTTAACAGATAATAAAATAATCATTTATAAGGTCATGCTGCGCCCCATGCTTACCTACGCCTGTCCTGTCTGGGCATACGCCTGCAAGACTTCTCTGAATAAGTTCTAAGTTGTGCAAATTATTGTTCTCCGACAGGCGGTGGGTTGCCATTGGTTTATTAGAAACTCGGCAATACACCGAGAATTTAAAATCTTAGAAATTCACTGCTATATGGCTAATTAGCTGACCCATTTTTTAGTAAGATTCTCAGAGTACTAAATCCTTCCATTCCACAGCCTAGCAAGGATTAGCACCGTAAACAGCAGGTATCTAAATTAATTCTGTCTCTGTAATGTCCTGCTTCTTTGTGCTCTTTGTTTTTACAATACTCTAAATGAATTTTAAAAAATGAGAAAAAATACACATAAAAGTATCAAATGAATATGTTTATTCCTGTTCATTTAGATTTTTACATAAAGGAAAATATATATATGTATATATATGTGTGTGTGCGCGTATATTTAAAATTGCTATACAAGTAAATTAAGGCAATATTAATTACATTGTCTCTCCTACATATGTGTATATGGTTTTGCTCCTCTAGTGGCTATGTATTTTTTTGTGATATGTACCCTGATGTAATTTTTCCTGCTACCTGACGTAGCTTCTGCCTTTTGCCCTCATTATGCTACTTTGTAATTTTCCCTATTTTATACGATTGCCTCCTAATTTATTGCATGGAAGGATTTGTGGTTACGTATAACAGTTTTGCATTATTGGCATTTCTCTTCCTCGGCTCGATAAACGTTTGTCGCACCGCATTTGCCCCGCGCATCCCTGCAGCCTTCCTCCGCTAGACTTGGCTAACAGTAGCTTAGTGTAGCAAATTTTGTCTCCGTCAGTTCATATTTCGTCACAAAATCCCTATGATGTTCTGTTCTTGCTTATCTTCTGTGAGCTATCACCTTCTGCCGTCGTCTCAACTTTAAAAGTCACAACTGATAAAAAATTGTTGAAGTTGTCATACAGCGATGACACCACGCGGGAACCCAAGTACAGCGAAATGCATTTCGCCTCAACTGAGGTTCCCCCATCTCCGGCGATGCACGTGTAATTCATCCACAAGTCATTATATTTGTGAGCCAATCAGTAAGGAGGCTTGTTGTAAAGTGGTTAATGTTAAGAGGTTTTCCCTGTGTTATTTAAAAATCACTTAAAGGGAAAATGAATTCATGGGTGTAAACACGCATTTCCTGTTTCCTTGTGAATCAGGATACCCTTTGTTTCCCTGCTTAACTGTTATTGGCTAGTCCTCGATAATTTTGCTATTTCTGGCTCTATTCATTCCTTCTCGTAATAACATGGCTACAAAGAAGAAGCAAAAAAAAAAAAAAATGGAAGATGAAATTCACCGTAAATTTCAAGTTGAATGGACTGAGACTTTCGCGTTTATTCGAAATTCAAATGGCCTTCCGATCTGTCTTATTTGTCAGAAAAAATTGGCTAAACAAGAAATAAAATGTGGAAAGACTCTTCACATCCAAACACGTGTCATTTAGTACTAAATAACCTGTCGGTGATGCAAGGAAGAAAGCAGTTGAGAAACTTCAGAAAAGTCAAGAAAAATCAAGTTCTGTATTCAATTACTGGATGCAATCTCCTATACCAGACGGCAAATACATAAAACGTTGTTCTATAAATGCATCCGAAGAGCTATCTCGAGATTTTAAGAGCAAAGCGGACATTCTAAAATTAATTAATTAAATTATCTGCTGAAAGAGTGAAACATAGAACAGTCAAAAATATCTTCGAATATAACTAACCAGCAAGTCGAAGATCTTAAGTTGGTTTCAGCTTCATTAACTAGCAGTTGACGAGTCTTGTGATATAAATGATATAGTGTAAGTTTCACTTTTTGTACGATTTATTTCATCTGCAGGTCCCAAAGAAGAACGTTTAGGATTACTGTCACTCAATGGTCAAACACGTGGAAAGTAAATAGCAAATCCTGTAATTGGATGCACTGAAAAATATCTTATTCCATTGGATAAAACAGTCTCAGTTGCAACAGATGGGGCTAAAAGTATGACCGGCGTAAAAAACGGGTTTGTTGCTAGTTTGAATGAAAAAATCAGTCGCGAGATACTTACTTATCACTGTATCATTCATCAAGAAGCACTTTGTGCGCACACATTTTCAGAAGAAATTTGCAAAGTTATGGAATTGGTGATTAAGATTATCAGCCCTATTATAACAAAAGCTCTTAATCATTGCCCTTTTAAAAAAATTTTAGTTCAAATGGAGAGTGAGTATACATAATCTTCTGCTGCATAACAAAGTACATTGGTTATCAAAAGGAAACGATTTGAAAAGTTTCGCGTCTTTATTAACAGAAATTAAAGCATTTCTCTTTGAAAAAGGTATTTATTATGCAGAACTAATGAATGATTAGAGGATAAAAAATGTTATTTCATGGTAGACGTTACGTCTCATCTAAATCAGCTTAATCAAAACTACAGGGGAAAGGAAACACAATTTTTTCGATGTTAGAAGCAGTTATTTCATTTAAAAACAAATTAGTATATCTTTTCTGCTTACTATTTTGAAAGAGAAACTTGCATTACTTTCCATGCCAGTTGAAACATCCCCAAGAAAATAATTCTGATACTGACATTTGCTATTTCAAAACAACAGTTTTAAATATGGAAGAGGTTTTTCTCATCAAGTTTCAGGAATTTAGAAACAACAAAGCGACGTTAGCCTTTGTTTAAAAAAAAAAAAAAAACTTCTTAATACTACTGTAACAGAATTAAATTTTTCTCTCTCTAATATTGATACTGGCAGCTTTGAAATCCAAATGATGGATTTAAAAAACAAAGAATAATGGAGCAAAAATTTGAACGTCTTAGCCCTAATATAGAAACGTAGAAACAGAAATCATAAAAGGAGAAAAACAATTGTGAGCTTAGTTCAAAGCAGAAAGAAGATACGTTGATTTTTAACACCTGAAATAGTATTCCTGGCTCAAATAATCAGTTGAAAAACAAGCATTTGCTGTTCTTTCCTATTTGGGTCTACGTATTCATGCGAAGAATCATTTCCAGGCATGAACCTCATTAAAAGTAAATTGAAGAGTCGTCTTATTGATGAGAACTTGGAATCATGCTTTTAAAATTAAAAGCAACAACATACACACCTGAGTAAACGTTCCAAGGAGATGCAAGGCCATTGTTTACATTAGTGTTTGTTCGTCATTACCGTCATTTAAGTTTTTGGATAATTTACAATTTTATTTTATCAATAAATAGCACCGTTATGAAGTGTAACATCAGGTTTTATTCGACATACCTATATAGTTTAACTAAGACTTAAAAACTGAAGTATTAAGTTAATTTTAGCGAGTGTTGGTCAGTGAAAAAGATGTATTGTTGAGAATTGAGAAAAGTATGTTAAGACGGTTTGGACATACAGAGAAGATGAAGGAAAGAAGATATAAGAAACGAGTATACAAGACAAGAGTGAATGGGAGAGATGGAAGAGGGTCGACCTCAGTGAAACGTATGTTGATCAGATTGAAGACGTTCTTAATAAAAGCCAGCGTAAGAGTACCCTAATTAAATGAATAACAATATACCTACCTATGTAATTTAAGTTTAAAAATGTGGATCTCAAAAGGAACTGTTGATAACTGGCTCTGTTGACTAATGGTTTGCCGACCATTGCCCTAGCAACATCATTCACACCTCTATTATCTGATATCAAAAATTCAGAGATCTCTCTCAAGCTTTGAGCTCTGGCTCATGACCTGGAAAATTAAAATTAAATGTCGCGAAATATGTTGCCATGATTCTTTGCACGATCCCACCCCCCTCCAGTACCCTACCATTAATTTAAAGGTCCGCCACATACGATTTCATTCCCTGGTGTCATTCTTATGGCTGTTCAAAATAAAACCTTACATTTAGCTCTTAAAGCAACCTGTCCGCGGCGATGTGGTTTATTTGAACCTAAATATTAAACCCATTCATGTCTTAATTAAAAGAGTCAACATTTATTCTCTAAAATCAAACAGATCGTATATTTCAAAATATTTCTACATATGATCTTGCAATTCTTAGCTTGGCCAAGCGACCAAGATCCGCGAATGGGCGAAATACCGTCATTAACAAGGATTGCAATGACGTTTTTTTGGTGCCAAATCCTTGAAGACGACTATAATCTGCGTCCTTACACCATTCATTTTTTTTTCAAGCACGGCTAATCTACATGCCCCTTGGCCTTCGGTAACCTGCATTAGATTGGAACTTATTGATGATAGCAGCAGCATCGATAATGACAGCTCAAAGGTTTCACCAGCATTCTACAGATCAAAGAATCTGACCCTCACCCGTTGCTTCTTCTTTTTTTTTTTTTTTTTTTTTTTCCCCTCCCCAATACTCTGCAATGTTCCTCTCATTGCACATTTCACATCATTCGTTTTGACAACTTTTCTCTTGATTTTTCATCCCACTTCTGTATAGTTTTGCACCATTTTTATATTTTCATGTATGTATCCCAAGTATTTATTCAAGACATCCTTTCTGTAGCTGCTTTATAACTACTAAATGTTTCACCTATTCTTTCAAATATTTATTCAAGAATTTTTATAATTTAATCATGTAGTTTGTCAGAATATTATATCTATTTAATCATGAGGTTTGTCAGAATTTTGCATCTTTTCTGTATCATGACTTTCTAACTTACGTCCAATGTATTTGTTTTCTCCGACACAAGCTTGCTAGTGTTTTGTACATTTCTCTGCATGTTTATTTTTCACTGAATTGTACAGAAAAGACCTGGTACCTGCAACACCTCATCCGCACATTTATTTAAAACTAGAACTTTCAGTGTCGCTCGTATTGTGTCATATATTGCATTTATTTATTCTATAACACTTATTATTACACTTCTTGCATTGCATCATGTTTTATACATTTTGCATATATATAATTTCTGTTTTATTTGTTAACTTGTATCTTCCGTATTTTTATTTTCATTTCACATACTATATCACGAATTTATTATTCACGGCAGTTTTTCCCCACTTTTTACTCTATTCCCTAGTACACACACAACTTTATCACCACCTTAGCTGTTTTCCGCAGTATTCTTTACACGATAGTTATTTACCTCTCATTCGTTTCAGCAGTTTCGTGGATGAGCATTGAATTTGTGCAATTTTTTAGCTTACTTATGACAGATCTTGCAGGAACTTTACTCCTAACGAGCTGAACGCAAGAGTTCTACAATGACGTATCAACGTATGAACCTCAATCCTTAATTTCAGTCCAAACATCAGCAATTACGGACGGCGTTCGTGGAGCAGCTGCTTCAGCCTAATAGAAAAGTTTAATCAATTCCAGAAATACTGTGTAAGATATACTTTACCTTCATTCAACAATAAAGACCTTCACGCATTATTATCAATCTGTTCAACATTAATTTCACATCAACTCCCGCAAATTAATTTCTTCCTCGAATATTTCCCTGCATTTACCATAACACTGCTATAGTCTAAATTTATGTTCATGTGACTGATGAACCTATTACTCTTAATCGTTTTTCTATTCGCTTTCGTCATTAATGTTGTATTTGAGTTTAGAAACTAAAAAATTCAAAATAATAAATAAAATGTAAAAATCAAAATTTCAAAATAATAAATAAAATGTAAAAATCAAGTTTTATCTCGTATTGTGGTTAGAGCGCTAGACTCATAATCACGAGTTTGAAACTCGTTAACTACTAAAAACTTTTATTACTACTAAACACATTTAATACCTAAATCGCCTAAACTTTCTCAAGTCACGTTACTTCTTCTATATTTTCTAAACGCCTATTACGTTTTTCTCCTATTTCTGCTATTTTAAGATGCGAAGATTGAATCCAAAGGCACTGCTGAAAAATTAATCCTTGGATTCGAGGGGGGTAGCAGTATTTCATGTGACCTAAACAATAAGTGGATCTCCAAAGTTGCCATAGCAGCATGTAATCTTACATGATTTAAACTGGTTATCTAAAATCCAGATCTCCGACTTTGTGCTACGTTAAAAGCCATGTTCATTTTCTAATGAATAATACATAACTGATGTTTTGGATACCTTTGTTTCTTAACCGTTTCACGAACAATTTTGATTTTTTAGAATTTTATCGGTTATTCATGATTTATAATATCTGACCCCACTAACATCAATAAAGAGCGAAAACTCTTATTTACGCAGCACTATAGGAGGAAAGGATGGGGACCATAACATATTCCAAAGCTGTGTCTATACAAGATATGTTCATTCCGTCAACTGTCAATATAGTTAGTCATTTTATGTATGCTTGCACACTTTTCTGCACTCTGTGTTATATACGGCACCATGAAAGAAAATTGTTGCCTAAGCGATTAATCGCAATAGCTGACTACGAACTGAAAACCAACCCTACTTAACTTCGCAAAGCAACATAAACATTTCAGACGACTGATTTTCACAAATTTAAATGCCATTTAATATACAGTCAAAAGTCGTTAATTCGGACACCCATAATCCGGAATGATCTATAATCCGGACCTCAAAGCTAAAAACTTTCTGCGTATGCGCCGCTTTGGCACATGCGCACAGGCGTTTCACGCGTGCGCGTAAGACCTTGACTGCTGCGCATATGCGTGTGCGCAAGTGCAGAATACGTTTTCGCCTGCGCGTTTAATGTATAACGGACGGTGTAAGCTAAAATTATCTAATAATCTATTTCAGTTAATGTTACTGATTGCGTTGTTCCTTAATCTTCGAATTGGATCCCGCTTATTATTTTTTGCAGACTGTAAGAGCAATTTTATAAAAGTAAACTTGAACTTTCGATTATGTCAAATAGAATTTCCGATGCTGGAACTTGCAAAGGATCTACAAAACGAAAGTATGTTTCGATGTCCAACAAACAAAAAGTGGAATTGCTGCAAAAAATGGATAAAGACATGAAGAATGTGACAGAGAGGTTAGTGAAAACGAAAAAATTTCGATTGACAAGTTAGTCGGTATTCTCGGCACAGCAATTAACGGGACTGAACAGCGGAACTTTGTAACTGAAGAAGAAATTATGTCTGTTTATAGAATTAAAGAGAAAGTATTATCACATAAAACGAAGCAACTTAAACAACTTACATTGAAAGAAATGTTTAATAAAGTAAACAAATAAATATTAAGCTTTTTTTTTTGTAAATTTTGATACCCTTTAGATCATAATTGTTCTTTATTTCATATTTTTAATTTTAGAATTTCTGCATGCCATCTTACGAGAGATTTAAACTGATGATCTATAATCCGGAAAAATCGATAATCCGGAATCGCCGAAGTCCCGACGAGTCCGGATTAACGACTTTTGACTGTACAGAAATTCTGTTCAAAGTTACAACTGCAATGTTTTTAGAAATGGCAGCGAAGAACCATAGACTCAGTTTCTAAAATGAATGCCTTTCGCCTTACTGCAACGTTTCATCTCCAAATGCTTTCTGTGATCATTTTAGCACATCCTATTTATGAGGGTTTTTTTTTTTTTTTTTTTTTTTTTTTTTTTTTCTTGAAAGAGCAGTACATATGGCTCAGCATCAACCTCAATCTAACTTAGCAGAGTATCAGTAACTAAATGCATCAAATAAGAGAAATTACACGCAAGAAATAAATATAAGCATAATATTCCCACATCTTACTTTTTCCTACGATATTTTTATTATTTCTATGCATTTTCTGCTTGTTTTTTTTTCCCACATTGTGCAATTCGTGCTTAAGGAATTTCTTTCACAGTGATAACTATAACAAAACATAGTTTTTAATTATAAAACATTTTATGAATTAGAACAAAGATTAAAGACGAATAATTTTAACTGTTGAACACTACAAAATAAATACTGAAATCGGGAAAAATTTATTCCTACAGAAAACTACAGGATATATGCACCAATAGTTCTGCATAAAATTATTTTATAGTGAATTACACAAAGATGGTTCAAATATAAAGGGGCTGATTTCATCTACCCCCCCCCGAAAAAAAAAACCTTTATTGCGAATGAATAAGTTTAACATGTATCAACTTATTCATTCATCTCCTGCAGAGTCAATACATTTTTTAGCATTTTCATACATTTTAGCATTTTCATGTAGAAATTTTTCACGTAGCTGTGAATCTATTCCTGAACACTCACAGTGACGGTATCGTTATCAGTAAACTGCATGCCTTCCAAGCAGGATTTTTAAGACGGTGACTCGGCACTAAAGTAGTGGACTCATGTTTCATTATGATCACTACGGACTTCCAATATGCATACTTTTTCATCTTCAAACCGTCGTAGAAGAGAATTGGCTGTTTGCATGCGCATCACTTTGTTCTCGTCTGTTACCGTGCATGGAATCCACCGTACATACACCCTGCCATACAGCAATTTTTTTTTTTTTTCACAATGGTTAATACCAGCGTTCTCAACCTTTTGACTAACGCGTACCATCTGAACAACATATGAAAAACTTTAGTACCATTACATTTTATAATGATTAGTTTTCAATTTCTGAAATGAAATATTAAAAATCTGAAAGCTTTCAGATTTCACATTACGCTTTTTTACCGTTTTGTGTGTTACCTTTATTTATTAAATATCGTGTTCTTCGCACTTAACCATGAAATTCAATTCAACTGCAATATCGCAAAATAATTTAAAAATGAGCATATCTTTAGAATTTCCGATACACAGTGTCGCGCGATAGAGACGAGGTTTTTTTTTTTTTTTTTTCTCTTCCCTCTCCCCTTCGTACAGTGTTGCCATTGCTCGCCTTGAAATCGCTGAGTTTGTTAATCAAAAATTCGTTAAAGTGTTACAAAATATGAAATCGATAATAAAACAAATTTCGGCTTCCAGATGCTCATATTCGGTGGAGGATTACGTTATTCAAAATTTGATGGCTCTAGGTACCTTGTTTTATCACGATGCGAGAAACATGTATATATACTATATATATATATACATTTATGCAGATTCTTCATTATATAATTTCTTTAAATATAACACAGAGCGGTAATATTTGGTGGCAACAATTTGAAAAGTGAAACGGACATTTAAAGTTTTCAACGCAAAATGCCAAAACGAAATTAATAGCCCTTCTGAGCTAAAAAAATATATTTTCCCATTTGTACAAACTATTGTTTATTTTTATTAAATATGCACACATAAAAAATATCAGATTAAAAACTGGTTACCATTTTAATCATCAAAATTCATATATAATATTTTAATTCTAAAATTTAGGGTGAAACTTGGGCCTGCTGAAGAGAGCTCAGTTTCTTCGTGTCTGGTCTTACTTCAGTGAGTTTTAACCCTAAATTATGATCCACTTTTAATTTTGCTCTGTATTTAATTTTTAAATATGACATGGAAGAAAAACCCTAGTTCACACAAATAGGTTGTGCAAAAAGGCAATAAAAATTTAATAGCTTTATTCGAAATGCCTTTAAACTCTTTTTTTTTTTTTTTTGGGGGGGGGGGGTTCAGCCAAAAATTAACAAGTGTGTTATTTTTGAAATCTTGAGTTAAAGTTCGATCACAGGAACTTTCTATCAATTGTTATTTTTCTTCACAAGATAAAATTTCAGGTACATTTGAATAAAATGGATTTTTAATCCAATTTTCATAATCCTCGCTAAAATACATGTTGAAATTATTTACCAATGAAAAACAATGACTTTTAATTTTCTTCTTTTATTTCCAAATTATTTTCGGTTAGAAAATTTTCTAAAAGTGGTAAAAGGCTTCAAATATTATTACCTAATTCTTTGATTTATTAGCTCGAGTTTTATTTTTTTTTTTTAATTATCATTGTATTTATTTTATCTTTAATGTAAACAAATTAACACTCTGTCCTTGTAATCCTGTAGATTTTCCAAAATTATCAGCTAAATATATTCTAAACGCGCCAACCATAATTCATTAAATAAACATTTTTGCAATTCAAATTTTGAATCAGAGGAACATTCGAATTTCTGATCGAAGTTCAAAAAGAATAACCACCTTACTTCAGAATATAACAAAAGAGTTTCATGTTCACTGCCCATCTCTTGGCATAAAATCGCGAATATTCTTGAATTTAAATGTCGGCTTAATCAGCAATTTTTACAGCTTGATTCAAAACGATTTTCAGGTTTTCGGGTATTGTTTTGGCTGCTAAAGCTTCATGATTAATGGAGCAGTGAGTAAAGTTAGTTTCGGGTGTGACTTTATATGAGAAATAATACCGGAATGTTTTTCTGTTAAAACCCGAGCTCCTTAACTGCATACGGCAATGCACTTATTCCAAGAAATATCATTCTCAGACACCAAACTATTAATTACTTTGATAATTTCATTTGCACTTGTTCTATAATTTTAAAATTAAATAGTTAATTATTATCAAATTAATTATAGATATTTAGTTAATGTTTATAAAATGTTATTTAATCAATAATTGTTATATAATTAATTAATTATAATTTAATTGATAATTATTAGATAATTATTATTTTTTGAAATAATTAAAGATTGAAGTAATTAAATAATTAAAATTAAATAAAATGAAAAGAGATAAATTGAAATTTAATGGGCGATTTTTAATATAATATTATTGTTAAAATACAATTTTCGAGATAAAATTTCTACTGAAATTGTCATTCAATTACATAAGAGAAGTGCCACAGCTTTTTCAGAGTTCCGGTGCGTTCCGGCTAGAATTATGATTTATTACAAAAACTAAGAAGCACCGGAGCCAAGATCCGGTGGGCTCCGGCCTGATTTAAGCTCTGATCGTAGAGAGAAAAGTTTTTTTTATCATCACAATAATTAAATATACTTAAAGTATAGCTGATGAAAATTCCAGGGCGAAACAGAATGAGGGTATGAGTGGGTGGAAACAAAAAATGAGGGGAATCTTGGTGAGGAAGAACGTTCTCTTTAATCGCAGCTCTCTAATGATATAATTACAGCCATCAAGCAGATGTGTGGCAGGAGTAAAATGAGTCCTAAGGATGAATCTGACTCCTAAGGATGAATGTAAAGTTGCTGTTTATGCTTTTCCCCACTTCCCCATTAGTGGATACTGTGGGAAGACGATGTATAGGACGTGCTCGAACAGTTTTATCTCAGTATTTCGCTCTTATTCTACTCGCTGTCGCTTAACGCACGTTTAAGAACACACATTTTTCTTCCTGCGAGGATAACTAACTGTAAGCTTCGATAACAATACACTAGATAGAATGGCATGGCGAGTAATTTACGTGTTCCTAAACAAATTCTCCCAAATTTATTGCCCTTTTTAAAGGGAAATGTTTCTGCATGTGAGTGAGGGGACTTTAGTTGAAGGTCTCATGTTTTCATGAGTTCGTATTTCTAGGGAAATAGAGTACTGCAAGGTCTGCTTATTGTTAAACTAAAATGTTACGAATTCTAAATTTTTTCCCTTTAAATTGTGATTCAGTTTTATAAAAAGAAGCAACAGAGCTCATCTTATTTAGGGCTCCGGTGCACTCCGTCTAAAATTGTAATTTATCTTAAAAACTGAGAAGTACCAGAGCTAGGCTCTAGTGGGCTCTGGCATTATTTAAGCACTGCTGATATATGATGAATATTTTCTCAGAGAAATAACAACTGCTGATATATGATGAATATTTTCTCAGAGGAATAACAATCTTAAGGCTTTGTTTAATAAGGGATAAATACATCTTTATGTTCCACAAAAAGAACTTGCAGCATTATGAATCATTGCAGACACTTAAATTGATATTGAGTACTTTTGTTTGAAAATTGTATTAATTTAAATACTTAAATTATGCTTTATAAAATTTAGTATTACCACAGATGCTAGTTAATGTGATTGTCACGGTTGATGTTATCATTTGGACACTGTTATTGAACTGCTAAATTCCAAAAATTGCATACGAAAACATGGAAATCTTTCGTTTATTGTTATCAACAATTCGGTTAATATGATCAAAATATTATAGAATAACTTTTTTAAAACTAAAGTCGACAATTAAGGTGAAAATAGATTATGTCTACTGATAGAGAAATGTCACCAAGTAAGGGATTAAATCACCAAATACCTTAGTTCTGATTTTAATCAACCATTTAAAATTAAGGGGGGAGGAATGCAACCTTAGTTTCTGTATATTTTAAATAACTATCAATTTTGTGGTCAATCAGGCATAAGATCCTCTTCATGAGAAGCAAAAAAAAATTGTTTCTGCAGACCTCCCCCCCTTTTTTTTTCCTTGCTCCTGAAAAAAAAATCCTTGAAAACATCTAGCCAAACTAACGTCACTTTTTTTGCCTAATTATTTAATTTTTCATTGGCATGGTCTCTTGATGAGGGATGCTGTCCAAGTATTTAGATTTGGGGTACAGCATAAGTCAAATCATTTCCAGAAACGTTATATGAATAGTTCATAAAAAAAACTTTTGCATTGAAGACAGCGAACAGTTCATAAAAAAAATTTTTCCTTTTGTAATTAAAATGCTGTGAAGGTTTTGATATGTTTCTAGCTATATTAAATTAATTAAATTTCATTCCAAACGACTTCCCCCCCCTCATCGTTTAATGTTATCTTTCAATTACTATTATTTAAATAGTTGTGGACAATCACAATCACGTAAAACAGTGCCTCCTTGTATAAGTGTTTTTCTATCTTAGGAAAAATGCATAAGATTATCATTATGTGTAACAAATTCAACAATTTATGATGCAAATTAATGCTGGTAAATGTTTAATGTAAGGTAAAGATCATTCAAATTTACTATAAAGATACGTATTTTGATGCAAGAAAATTATTTCTCCAGGAAAAATTATGAAACTTCAAATTATGAAGTCAAATGCTCGTAAAAGCCTCTAAAATATTTTATACTGGCTTACTGCAAACTTAATGATTATTGCATAAAATATAGTTGACTTTTAGAGTAATAATAAGAAAGTATTTATAAATACACTTTTATTTAACAACAAAATCATCTTAAAAGACTTATTCAAGAATGCTAAATCAAAGTTATGTTTATAGCCAATTTAACTAAATTTAGAGAGTTTTTATTATGCTGATTTGAGAAAACCCGACTGGATGAAAGCCCTTCCCCAAAACAAACACTGTGGAAAATACTGATATGACACGAATCAAAGTGAAATGACCAACACTGATAAAAGCATCAGGATTTAGCAATTCAGAAACGTATTTTTCCTAATTAAACTAAACATGAATAATGTAATTGTTAATTCCAGCTTAGCATTATACAGAATGAATAAAGTAATACTTATCTGAATTGAATAAAAGATTTCAACGCATATCCTAATATTTTAAGATATTTATTGTTGATACTTTTTATTGTGTTCTTTAATTAAATAACATCCCGCCCCCTTTTTAAGACTGAAACATATGTATAATTTAGCTTTGTAACACTAAAAATAGTTTTTGAGAAACTTTAAATGATATTTTTCATTTTTATATACATATATAAAACACATAAATAAATAAAATTAATTTTCGGATTTATTATCACAACTTCATAGCTAACTGTTTAATCAGAAAGCAAAAAAGTCTGTTTTTAATCTAATAAAATAAACAAAAAACAGTAGTGATAAAACATCTAAACAGACATATTTATGAGACATAAAAAAATCACTCAGATATTCTTTTTACTATCATAAATATATTATACTGATAAAAAAATGTGTCCATTTATTCACAAGGCTTTTATCAATGTCAGCTTTTATCAGTGTAAACTTTTACCTGTATGCACTTTCGTCCATGTGGGTATTTATCATGCAGGGATTCATTACAGAAACGTTTTCTCATATGATTTCATCTAGTGGGGTTTTGTCGAGGAACATAAATTACTAATGCAGAAAACCAACAGTGTTTTGTTACAGAATGCTAAGTTATGCATTAATTACAAAAGAAAAAATAAAGGATACATCAAACATTTATCCTAATATATACAGAGATACTTAAAGTAAAATTCAACTGATAACAATTTCATACAATTCAAAGGATGCAGAAAATATAACTTAATATAAAATTTTTAATTAAATAATACAATTTTTTAAACAACTCATTTAAAATTTATTTAGAAACAAAAATATAATGTATACAAAAGCTTTATAATACAATGATCATGTAAAGAACATTTATTTTAAACAACACTGAAACACACACATGGGATGTAGAAAATAATGGAAACATTTTACAAAATAAGATATTGGGCACATTATACAAAGGTCCACCAGTGGCCAAGCAGATTTGCTGAACGGTAGTATTTTGACCTGTGTCAATTCCAAGTGAATGGGCTTGCTGCATGGGCTACTTTCATGGTTTTCCTCATATGTAATGCGGATCGAGGCCAGTTTTCTCTCGAAAATCCTCCAGGAAGGGATACCTCTCCTAAGGCAGACAGCCGTTTTGTGTTTTGCCAAAATCAAATAAACCCAGGTTTAATACAGAACACGACAAGCTTTCAGAATTAAAGCCTTCTTGGAATGGATGCACAGAAAATGCTGGATGGTGATCAGTGATATGTTACGGCAGTCTTCAAAGAAAAATGAACTCCATTTCCTTGGTGTACACTCAAGCAAGATAAAAGATTTCACCAATTTCCAACACAGAAAACAATGACTTTATGACATTTAAGTCTTGTAATTACACAGGCCAGGGAACATACTATGTACTTAAGTTCCCAGTTAATGAAGTAGGGTGCTGTGGTCTTGAAAGGTGCATCTATTTATAGGAAATAATGTCTATGTTTCTGAAAAGTCACAAAATGGTTCTATTCTTACTCTTAAGGGGAGAATGAGACTTTCTAAAACTAATGCCTAATTATCTCAAACTTGATAGAATCTCTAACATGACTACCTGATGAAAGAAGGATATTGGTTGAAAAATTTTTCATCATTTACTATGTATACACTAAAGTGTTACACACTAAAGTGGTGAATAGTATGCAGTTGATCTATTGAGTTTCAACTCATTTTTTCACTGATAAGCATTCCATGTTTTATGTTTCTGGAATCACTGCGGTTTCCATTTGCATTCATCTGGGATACAGAGTTTTCTGCAACAGCAGCTCTGCTGGATATACTTTTCTTTCACACTGTTCGGGTCAAAATTTAGGTTGGTAGAAGTATATTAAGTCAAGCAGATCCTTTTGCTATCATGACCTTCTTTCAGATAACAATTATTATTATGTCTGTCTCAATCTTACTGAAGCTCATTTCCCTTCCACAAATGTATCACACAAATGACACACTGCCCTAGACAACACACGCTATTATGATTTTTGAATCAGTCTCTATAGATAAACCCATTATAAGCACCAAATACACAGTCACATAATCTGCTCTGTGTAGAGTCAGGTTGTTCACTGTACCAACTTATTTTTGAAATCCCAAGTTAGTCTCAGCCCAAATTACATTCAGACAGCCTTCTGAAATTATAAATAATGTAAAAAAATATGGTAGATACTTTAGTGTTTTGCTTAGAATCGACAGAAACAAAATTAAGATTCTAAACATGCATTTTCATCCTTCTGTACAACCCCTGCATATTCACATTAAATAGAAAAAAGGGGTTACATAAATTGCAGCATAGTTACAACTCTTCAGATTATGAAAAAAAAAAACATCATTAATCTTATCAGTAAATGCAATTCATCTCAGCAGTTAATTTATTGGTCTTTCTTTACAATCATTAACTTCCTAAACAGCATATCAGTTTTGTGTGGTCTCTAATACATTACTTTTACTGATTTTACTGATTTAAAATTTTCTTATTTTCTTTTAAATATCAACCTAATGTATAGAAGGATCAAAAACCAAAGAAAAATAAGCAGTTGTGCAAATCTAAAAAATAAATGTTGTTTACGTGTAGATCTTCATGAAGAGATCCATAAAACTTTGCTACTCATAGGGTTAACTACTTGCTAATTTCTATACACAGAACGGTAGCTTTAAACAACTGTAGCATCTTAATGAAAATACTGGAAAACTCTAATGTGCTAAAATTAATATTTATTTTGAAAAGTAAATTTCTACACTTTCTTCCGAATAAATGAAATTTTAAAATTCCTTCAGCTACAAATGCACACTTGATGCCTATTATCAACACTTAAAACAGACCAATAATACACACAAATATTTTTTTTTCTTGTCCTTTATGCAATAATACACACATTAGCATATTAGCACAAATACAATCATTTATCACACCCTCTATAAATTATAAATAATTATGGCTTCCTTACACTGATCTTTACATTTGAGAAAACTAACAACCTAACCAAAAGGGAATTTTCTTGAAAATTTTAAGAAATTTCTACATACATTACTTTCAAGCACCCAATAAAATGCAGTGTTTCAGAATTTTTTTTTAAATGAAACATTACGATATACAAAATATATCTTTGCAAATTATTAACAAATAACTAAACAAAAATACTTCCCCGTACATATTTATAAATACATTCATTTTAAATTTTGAAAGACTACTCACACTTATTTTCAAGCAACTTCCAAAGTTTGTGGAAAAAATCCAGATATGAAACATTATAGCAAAATGCTTTCCAAATCTGCATTTAGCATTTATAAATATAATTCATACAAAATATATCCAGAACAAAACACTTGTCAAACATGTTAACACATTAATTCATTTAGAGTTCTTTTTATAAGTCCAAAAAGGTGTATTTTCATAAGAACTATGTCCATTTGAATCATTGATATTAACATAATTTTCTAGCATATCTCTTAATTCAGTTATAGCTTTCCTTCTGCCATTCAGTTTTGTCTCCTGGACACATTCCCTCAATAAATCTTCCATACGTTCCTTTATTTTATGAGGAATGGAATGTAAAAGACCTGTTATTAAAGAACATAAATAAATATAATAAAATATTTTATATTACACATACACAAATACACATGTTGTGTGTGTCCTGTGCATGCATGTATGGGTGCACAAATGTGTAAATACAGTGAATCTTATCGTTTGTATGACTACCCTCGTGCCACACGATTTTGATCTCTAAATTTAACTACATTTAAGAGGTCACTGAGTCACTATTTAGTTAGCTATACAGGTCACTCAGGAATTACCACAAGAAGGTTCAATGTATATTATGCAATTACATACAGAGGTTGTTCGCACATTTTTAGACGATTTTGGTAAGCGGTAATAAAAAATCGTTTGTTGCAAAAGAAGTAATTGCAATTGTAATATGTTTTTAAATGCCAAAATTATTGTCTGAAATTATCGCTTGAAAATTTGGTTGACCAAAATTATCGCTTCAAAGTTTGGTTTTTATTCAAAATGGCGAATTTAAGAAAGCAGTGTTTCGAAGGCTACATTTACGCTCTTTCCGAAGAGAAATATGCATACTCCGTTATCCAAAAACAATGTGAGAGTCATGGTTTTGTGATATTTAAAGTGACGATAGGTAATATCATCAATAAAAAAGGAAAAAAAGTCAAACTGGAGCCTCAAGTGGGACAAAAATTCCAAACAAGTATCCAAGGAAAAAACGGACATCTTCGACTATTGCAAAGGTACGTTGTTTAATGTTAAAAGAAAATCCCCCTAGTCAAATGACAGTTGCAAAATCATTAAAATGCTCGGTGTCCACTGTAAAAAAAAATGATAAACATTGATTTAAATCTTAAGAAAGCGAAAAAACGCAATGTGCATCGTCTTCTTCCAAAGCATATCGCTCAATGCAGGACACGCTGCAGAATTCTATATGAGAAACACTTACCCAAAGAAAAATGGAAAACAATTGTCACAATAGATGAAGCATGGGTGTATTTAAATGATTGTAACAAAAAAAAGAGGCATTTATTATCATAAAAGGGGAGAAAAAAATTTAAGTACATGGCTCAAAGAATCGAAAGAAAGTTTTTTAAGGGATTCATGATTGTTGCTGGTTTTTCTTATAATGGCAAGTTAAAAATAAAGAGAGTGCAAAAAAAATGTCAAGATTAACTCCAAATACTATCAGGAACATATTTTATCGCCAATTTTTCTGAATGAAATACCATCGCTTTACCCACAGTGACATCAATCTGTGAGACTCCATCAAGACAAAGCTAGCAGTCACACATCAAAATCCACTGTAAATTTCCTAAAAGAAATGGAACAAAAAACTGGTATCAAGGCCATAACCTTCACTGATATCCCTACTAAATCTCCCGATGTGTCACCTATGCATTTTTTTTTTTTTTTTTTTTTTTTTTTTTTTTGCTTTCGGACTTTTAAAAACTGCATTATCCAAACGTTGTCCCAAAACCCTAACAGGACTCTGGAAAGGTGTTCGAGAGGAATGGGATAGAATACCTCTTCTGCCACTTCAAAAGGCATTATTATCCTGGAAATTGTGGTGTCGAAAGATAGTTCAGAATAAGGGATGTCAAATAGAAGATTTAAAACACAAGAATTTTATGTAATTTAGTTTTGTGAATACAATATACATCGTCTAAAAAATGTGTGAACAGCCTCTGTAGGCATAAAGACATGTATATTTAATCTGAAGTAATAGATTTTCTTTATAACTCACAAAACCTTAACGCTATCACAAAATTACCACTTAACACATTGACTGCCACGGCACTTTTCAGATTCCGGTCCAAGAAGCCAAATTGATTTAATCATATTATATTATTAAAAATACTAATTATGATTTGTAACAGTCATTAAAAAGTTTACAGAATCTTTTTGGGGGGAGAGTAAAAAAAGGGTCCTTTGAATTATCTCGTAGTCAGCTTTTGTTAGACAAAGCTCTTCGCAGAAGCCCACTATGAGCTGATTCATACAGACATGCTTCGACTTGTCGCCTCAGTACAGCTAAAACGAGCACTAAGCAAGTAAGTAACTCGTAGCGGCGCAAGAGTAGCAAGTTAAGAAACTATGAGATAACTCATATTGGGTGTCATGAAGAAGAGCGTTAATATGAGTTATCTCATGTTGGGCAGTCAACGTGTTAAGCTATCTGACTAAGAAAGAAAAATTCAATTCACACAAAACTGTTACACACAAGCAGACTATTATTACAGTTAAGAAAAATAAGGAAAAATACAAATCTTTAAATGATTTCTATCGAATCAAAATTAAAATTTACTGCCAAAAAGTGCATTAACATATTTCCGTGAGGCTGAAGAACTTTTACATTAACTTGTATTTACAACTTCACAAGCATGAATCTAACATGTTTAAGATCTAAATTTGAATTAAGCCTTAGATTTTTCAATTATGATGCCACTAGTGTGGAAAAGATTTCTGAAAATAGTCGCGTATTTAGTCTGATAGTAAAAAGTACTATATTTTTTTATTTGCTTTAACAAAAATAATTAGAGAGAGTCCATCAGTTTGATCAGTTAATCAATTACTTTTACAAATTACATTTTTATTTTTAGTAGCTCATAAAAAAGACTTATATATGACTGATTGAACAAGAAGAACTTTAAATTTTGCACTTTAAAAAAAAAGAAAGTCTTAATTTATGCTCACTAAGTTTAGAAAGTCTTAATTTATGCTCACTAAGTTTAATAAACTTATTGCAATAAGAAATGAAATTTCTAGCATTTACTTTAGCAAGTAAAAATGTAGAATACATCAGCTTACTGCATAAAGTTCTACAATAAATACATAATTTAAATATCTCAACTCAGTCTTTTGCCAGTTACTGCATCATTTTAAGAAGAATTCTAGGGGAAAATAGAAAACTTTTTACAGATCTAAAATATCAGCATTACATTTTTACACATTTTAAGTTGTTGAAAGTATATGAAAAGTATATGTAAACATACGGAAAGTTTCACTTCATGAAAGAAAGACTTGAGAAACATAAAAGATTAAATTTAGACAGCTTGAATGCATTCATGGAGGCTTTTCCAACAATCAATATTCACATTATACATGATACAAACAAAGCAAAAAAAAAAAAAAAAAAAAAAGATACAACCAACTTATTTGCCCCATAAATAATAAACTAAAGATAACCACCCATGTTTATCCATTTGCCCACTGTTGTCCCAAATAATGAAGCACTTTTGAATCTAGCCGTGCGATTAAATTATAACATGCTTTTGAAGAAGGTGAATGTCATACCCCACATCAACACTCTGAAAGATAAATAAATTTTCTTCTAAAAAATCACAAAAATGCTGTAAAGATTACAACATCTATTTTCTTGTCTTGCCGAGGCTCTCAAAGAAATTAATAATTACGGCTACTAAACCAAAACATTTAATTTTGAATGATTTCCTGACATTAAAATATTTGACAAATACACTTAAGATTTTAGCAATGAATAACTTTTTTTTTTTTTTAAACTCAGTTAAAATACATAGTAAAGATTAGAATAAAATGATTTACTGCTAAAGAATAAAAAAAATTTACAGTAAAAGAATAAAAAAAATTTACAGTAAAAGAATAAAAAAAATTTACAGTAAAAGAATAACTTATTAGACAAGCAGTTTTCTACACACATAAATATTAGTCTGTACTTTCTATTTTTTGCAATTTCCAGACTAATGAATCTGCCTATAAGCTTTAAAAATTTTAAGTTGTTTATATAAAAGCCTGATAAGTGGCTGGAAAATCCTATTTTTAAATAACTGTTTATAAAAACTTGTATATGTTAAAAAAGTTAAATTTTAACTGTTTAATGGTTTTCCCTGTATGTTGTATAGAAGTGCAGTGTAAATTGCTGTAAGTGGTATAGGTGTCTCATTTCCAGACTTAAACATTTAGACTATCCTATTTTATTTATTTTAGCTTATTTTCTGTTTTCAGTTGTGTTACCTGACCATAAGAAAAAATTTCATTAAAATAAGGTTTTTTTTCATTAATTTTTTTGTTGCTGAAATCATAGTGAAACAGCCGTTTCCTTTCTGATATATTGCATTTGCTAAATGTTTTACTTGGTAAAGTTGCATAACAAATTATTAAACTTGTATAACCTTATTATTAAAAGCACATAACACAGCTTTTAAATAATATTATTGTAATTTGCATGCTGTAATTGAAAATGGAAAATAGAATAAGCAAACTGGATGATGCAGAGAGGAAAAACTGTAACTACAAAATTTCAAATATTAATAAAAGTCTATAAAAATTTACTGAATGAATGTAGAAATTTTTTGGAGTTTCACACATCTTCGGATAACAAAATTAGTTAGGAAAATGACTTTGAAGATATTTGCACATTTTCTGAGACTGAGTTGAAAAAATCCACCACTGACCCCTACCAAGATTTCTATTTTTTGGCTCTCCATGCATTCACATGAATGTCAAAGAAAATAGGTGTATAATACAATTCTTAAAAGAATTTTTTTCATAATGATCTTATGTTTCTATACTAGAAACTAACACTATGCTGAACAATTATGTCAGAGAAATAACTTAATCAACAATCATGTTGAAAATATTCAACAGCCCATGACACCAAATGAAATTTATATGTTTTTTTTTGCAATTTTTATACTGCAGGGTACTGTAAAAAAACACATACAACCAAAACGTCATTCCAGAAATGAATAAAATCTATTGCCATTGATAGATTGCCATCCCTTAAAACTTTTCTCTTCTACTGAAAAGAACCCCAAATTGACTCATCAATATGCAGTGAGCTGCTCTAATAAAAATGTAAAAGACAAAAAGATAAAAAACGAAACAAGATATTATCGTCAGGACTGTAGCGTAAAATTGTTCCTTTTGTTAATATATAATACCAAGTTGAAATATTATGTTGTAGTGAAACTAAATACAAAATAAGTTTATTACTTATACTGCATATGAAAAAACAGCTGACATTAAAGGGCTAATTTATGTATAAGAAGTTTACTACTCATACCTGTGTATTAAATTGTCAAAAATAATGTATATAATGATCATCCTTTTAGTATTGTGGGAAAAAACTAACATTAAAGAGATAATTATAATTTTTATCTCTAGATATGCTTTATTTTCTACATTTAAATAACTTTCCACATATAGCTCATTTAAAAATGCAGTTTTCTTTCAAATCCAGAAGTAAAAATATAGACAATTTTCGGACAGTTTACTGAAATTTGTTGAGCTAAAAAGTAGCTAATTGCAACTATCTAAGGAAGAAATATGTTTCAGAAGTTTCATGGAAAGTAAATCTGAAAACTTGATTATCAATAATTTATTCTACATACTTTGAATTAAATCATACCAAGAAGAAAATTTCTGGGAAATAAAAAGAAGTAAAATAAATTAATTAATTTATAATAATAAAAACAACTAAATTTATTGATGCCTGACAACAAACACTGCTTAGGTTGCTGGACTAATAAATATGGCCATAGATTTAGTTCTGTGGTCAACTAAGACACATACAATTCCTTCTGAGCATATCATGACATTTATGAACAGGATGTAATCCAGAAATACAAATAATACAGGCTGACAATTCATGATTTGAGTCTATAAAAAGGCTTTTAACCTTATTTACATATTTCAGCTTCATTTAATCTGAGTGCCCACGCAAATTTTCTAAGAATAAACAGCATTTCTTAAGAAAACTAATTACATCTTCCTACTTATGTAATTCTGAAGTCTACAAAGATATTTCAATAAACTTTTTTGAGTCTTTATAAATCTTATAATATTTATAATAATAATGGCACTTGCTTTATCTATTTCTAAACCTAAAGATTTAAGTCTCAGACATTTTTATTAATTTGTCAACTAGAAACTGCAACTCACTGCACATTCACAATTTACTTTTTCTAGATTTATAAGCTCAGAACTATGTTGATTAACGAATAGCCTTTTATGTTTATAATGCTCTAATACAGTCAAAAGTCGTTAATTCGGACACCCATAATCCGGAATGATCTATAATCCGGACCTCAAAGCTACAAACTTTCTGCGCATGCGTCGCATTGACGCATGCGCGTAAGACCTTAACCGCTGCGAATTTGCATGTGCGCATGCGCAAAATACGTTTACGAATGCGCGTTTAATGTATAACGAACGGGATAAGCTAAGCTAAAATTATCTAATTATCTATTTCAGTTAATGTTGCAGATTGCGTTGTTCTTTAATCTTCGAATTGGATCCGGATTATTATTTTTTGCAGACTGTTAGAGCAATTTTATAAAAGTAAGCTTGAACTTTCGATTATGTCAAATAGAATTTAAGATATATATTTACTAATATGTAAAGGATATACAAAGCGAAAATATCTTTCGGAGTCCATTAAACAAAAAGTGGAATTGCTGCAAAAAATGGATAAAGGCATATCCTTTGTTTATCTAAACTTTAACGTTTGTTTATCTAAACTTTGTTTATCTTTAACGCCGCGGCGGCGTGAAATGAATTGGAAGTTGATCTGTCAGCACTATCCTTATCTTAAGAGCAGATGTTTTTATTTTATTTGGCTTATAATTGCTTACTCAATACAGTATTTCATCTCGTCTTTGATATGATTTAAATCAAATGCCTCGTCATTATAATTCGCTTCTGATAGCGAAGAAAGTAACAGAGGTTATTGAAAACGAAAAAATTTCGGTTGACAAATTAGTCGGTATTCTCGACACAGCAATTATAGGACTTGAACAGCGGAACTTTGTAACTGAACAAGAAATCATGTCTGTTTATAGAATTAAAGAGAATGTATTATAACATAAAAAACGAAGCAACGAAGCAACTTAAACAACTTACATTGAAAGAAATGTTTAATAAAGTAAACAAATAAATATTAAGCTTTTCTTTGTAAATTTTGATACCCTTTAGATCATAATTGTTCTTTATTTCGTAAATTACGGTTTCATATTTTTAATTTTATAATTTCTGCATGCCATTTTACCAGATTTAAACTGATAATCTATAATCCGGAAAAATCGATAATCCGGAATCGCCGAAATCCCGACGAGTCCGGATTAACGACTTTTGACTGTAGTACAAAAAGTTAGCTAAAAGTATCCTCACTCCTTTGAATCTGCTCAGCATTAAAAACTATGCAGTTTTAAAATAAAATGATTTATGTAAGTTATCAAGTTGGTTATTAGAAGATATAAAGGAATTAAATTGAGCCTTAAAACTATGCCATTCTTCACCTTTACCAGAAAACTGGAAGGAGAATATCAGGCAGTGTCAATTTCACATTATTATCAATTGAGTAAGTACTTCAAATATGATTTTGATTAAATTTGTTAATGAGAATGCATGCAAACATACATTTAAACTTCCAAAGCTTGAATTATTTTAAATGGTATACATTTATTGAATATGATTTAAAGCACCTTATTTTTGACAAAGACAGTACCACAGCCATCAGCTTACTTATGACAAATACGAGGACCTAAGCTCCAGTTAAACCACATGTAGTTCATTACCACATTAATACGAAGAAACAGAAAGACTGACTGAATCGCAAATTAATGAGGAACTGATGAAAATTCCAAAGCTGGCACATTGTCTACAATTAGCTTCCAAGGCATAAACAGTTATGATTTTTTGATAATCATTATTGTTTAATCATAATTATTAATAATAATTAATCATAATCATTTGGTCAATCATAACAAGAGTATGTCCACTGCATTTAGTCAATACAGACATTTAACAAACAGGACATTTAGCTGACAAGACACTTAGCCAACAGCCCATTTAACTGACAACATACAGTCAAAAGTCTTTAATCCAGACTCGTCGGGACTTCGGCGATTCCGGATTATCGATTTTTCCGGATTATAGATGATAAGTTTAAATCTGGTAAGATGGCATGCAGAAATTATAAAATTAAAAATATGAAACCGTAATTTATAAAATAATGAGTAATTATGATCTAAAGGGTATCAAAATTAACAAAAAAAGAAGCTTAATATTTACTTGTTTACTTTATTAAACATTTCTTTCAATGCGCACATGCGTAAAGCATACATTACGCATAGCCGAAATTAGAAAATTGCAACCAGAAAACTATTTGATTTGTATTCGTGATATTTATAATGACGAGGAATTTGATTTAAATAATATCAAAGACAGAGTACATCGAGATAAAATACTACATTTAGTAAGGAATTATAAGCTGAATAAAATAAAAACATCTGCCCTGAAGATAACGATAGTGTTGACAGATCAACTTCCAGTTCATTGCGCGCCGCCAAGTTCCCCCTCCCCCCCCCTTCCGCGCAGAGCAGCGTGAAATTGATAAACAGATTTCGGAACGGTTAGATAAACAAAGGATATGTCTTTATCCATTTTTTGTAGCAATTCCACTTTTTGTTTGATGGACATCGAAATATACTTTCGTTTTGTAGATCCTTTGGGAGCTCCAGCATCGGAAATTCTATTTGACATAATCGAAAGTTCAAGCTTACTTTTATAAAATTGCTCTTACAGTCTGCAAAAAATAATAAGCCGGATCCAATTCGAAGATTAAGGAACAACGCAATCATCAACATTAACTGAAATAGATAATTAGATAATTTTAGCTTATACTGTCCGTTATACATTAAACGCGCACGCGAAATCATATTCTGCGCATGCTTCAACGCGGCGCATGCGCAGAAAGATTTTAGCTTTGAGGTCCGGATTATAGATCATTCCGGATTATGGGTGTCCGAATTAACGACTTTTGACTGTATTTAGCTGATTGCAAATTTAGCTGAAATGCACACAATTACATAAAAACATGTGGCAACGAATAAAATCTGACTATATTTATCTGACAAAAGGTCATTTCCAGGGTACACAACAAAAAGATTTATAGATAAGTAACACTTTTGGTCTTTATTTAATGATGTAACAGTACAAATTTTAAAATTAGAGAGAAAAGCAAACTGAGGTTGGCACAGATAATGCAGTCTCAAATTATAATAAACACAACAGACACAGAAGTTTAGTCTAAATACACACTACCATTTCTTCATAACTTTAATCTTAATTACACTTGCTCCTGAAATTCCTTTTAAAGAATGCATTCCTTTTACCTTTCAAAATTTAGCTTTCAATATATATAAAACAGCAAATTTAAAAGCAAATTTTTATTTTAAAACAAATTATCCCAGTATCATTTCTGTTAAATGCTGCTAAAAATTAAATCACTAGACAAAAAGAAATTTAGCATTTGTTATTTTTGTATTTCCTTTCTCTGTATTTCTACTGGTTTCATGACTATTGGTTAATTTTTACATATTTATGAGGATTTTACATTTTTTGCTTTAGAATTTCTTTCATGTCTTTGTGGATTTGGTTCTAAATTTCTTTCTCTCTCTCTCTCTCTCTCTCTCTCTCTATATATATATATATATATATATATATATATATATATATATAAAGTTAGTTTTTAATAATATAGGTACTTATTTTTAAAAGAAAAAACAAACAATGCAATAAAACATTCAGAATTCTAACGAATATTAGGGTTTTCACTATACAGTCAAAAGTCGTTAATTTGGACACCCATAATCCGGAATGATCTATAATCCGGACCTCAAAGCTACAAACTTTCTGCGCATGCGTCGCGTTCACGCATGCGCACAGGCATTTACGAGAGCGCGTAAGACCCTTACAGCTGCGAATATGTTTGTGCGCATGCGCGTTTAATGTGTAACGGAGTTATACGCTAAGCTAAAGTTATCTAATTCAGTTAATGTTGCAGATTGTGATGTTCCTTAATCTTCGAAATGGATCATCCGGCTTATTATTTTTTGCTGTTAGAGCAATTTTATAAAAGTAAGCTTGAACTTTCGATTATGTCAAATAGAATTTCCAATATATATTTACTACAAAGCGAAAGTATGTTTTGAAATCCGAAATCTGTTTATCAATTTCACGCTGCTCTGCGGCAGAGGGGGGGGCAGAAACGTCATTATTAGATTATGATAGATTAGAAAGATTATGTCAAATAGAATTTCCGATATATATTTACTAATATGTAATTTGTATCTACGCCGCGGAATTAATCTGTTTATCAATTTCACGCCGCGGATTGGAAGTTGATCTGTCAGCACTATCCTTATCTTCAGGGCAGATGTTTTTATTTTATTTGGTTTATAATTCCATACTAAGTGTAGTATTTCATTTCGATGTACTCCGTCTTTGATATGATTTAAATCAAGTTCCTCGTCATTATAATTCGCTTCCGATAGTGATGAAAGTGACCCAGAGGTTATTGAAAACGAAAACATTTCGATTGACAAATTAGTCGGTATTCTCAACACAGCAATTATAGGACTTGAACAGCGGAACTTTGTAACTAAACAAGAAATTATGTCTGTTTAATAGAATTAAAGAGAAAGTATTATCACATGAAACGAAGCAACTTACATTGAAAGAAATGTTTAATAAAGTAAACAAATAAATATTAAGCTTTTTCTTTTTGTAAATTTTGATACCCTTTAGATCATAATTGTTCTTTATTTCATTAATTACGGTTTCATATTTTTAATTTTGTAATTTCTGCATGCCATCTTACCAGATTTAAACTGATGATCTATAATCCGGAAAAATCGATAATCCGGAATCGCCGAAGTCCCGACGAGTCCGGATTAACGACTTTTGACTGTATTAGAATGTTACTAAATCGCATACTAGAGTTTTGAGAAAAATAAATGCCACAGTTAGCTAAACAGTAAGATTGGAAAATAGCCTCCTATACCAAATTTTGAAAGATCTAGCACATATGTAAATTGAAAAAAATTTAATGCATTGAAAAATAACTGATAAACAAAATCCTACAAACAGTTTAATATTCCAAAACAATTTCTACCTGAGCAATATTGAAAATTATACATTTGTTATGAAATCACAGTAAAAAAGAGTTATATTCTTTAAAAGAAATTTTTTAAAACTTATAGTAATGTTCTTTAGAAATTTTGCTGGAAGTTTAAAAATAATTACCTTAAAATTTGGTACTATAGGGTATAAATTACTATTGTGAAAGTACCAGATGTGTTTATTACAAATGAAGATGAGCGTAAGAATAGCTTTCATTTGATGGCATATTTTTTAAAGTAATATTCTAAAAATTAAGAAACAAAGTTTCATCAGTGCTAATAAGAATTTTCTTTCGTGATTTAATTCTAGAATATGCACTGCAGGCACCTTGAAAGAGTTTGAAATTCTGAATGTTCCTGTACTTACTACTAAACCACTGAAAAGGTAATGGCTGGCTGGATTTGTAGCAGACACTGTAAAACTTTACCCACCCTGCTACCATTGGATTAAAGAAAGACACAGAAAGTAAAGGTGAAGCTTATTAGTCTTGCATTTTAAGGAAAGTCTAATGCTTTGGGAAAATGCAAGCTAAGAAACACACCATGTTGAATACCTGAGGCAAAGTTTTCTTCCCCATCAGCTTTACTGTACCTTTTACAATCAGAATCAAAATTTTACTACAGTCACTTTAGGAAAAGGGAAGTGATTGGGATGAACATTTACCTAATGATTTGCAGTCACAATGAAAGGAGTGGTGCACAAAAAACAATTACCAACAATATTTAGCCATCAACAGAAGCTACTGAAAAGAATTTTAATCTAAAGAAATATATGTGCACAAATTTTGCAGTGCTAATTTAAGAGATATAAAAGTAGCTTACTTCAAAACTAGATTCAGAACAGGCTGGAATACAAGTTCCATTTTAGCTAAGTCTAGATTAGCACCAATTAAATGAATAATACTTCCACAACTGGAGCTTCTGGAAGCTCTAATAGGAATAAAAAAGGGGGGAATATACCTTGCCTATATAATACATTTCTTAAACCTACTGATTCACAAATATGATTGGACTGAATCAGGGGCTGTGCTCGATAGTGGAAGCAATTCATCTCCAATTGTGCATTCTTTGAAGCAATTTTATGTGGCCTGCAGACATTTCAAAAATGTAATTTTTGCAAAAACGGTGCTAGAAAGATTTTAGTTATTTGAAACATGAGAAATAACATTACGTTCATTTAAAACAAACATGAATAGCACATCAGAAAGTATGTCAATGGAGCTAGTAAATTTACAATGTAATATAAATCTCATTCAGATTTGAAGATATAAATCAGATCAACTTTCTTTTGCACTTGTCAAAAAATAAATAAATTGAGTTATGAATTTTTGCACATAATTGCTTAATTTAAGAATATATTAACTCCCCCCCACAGTTGAAAATTAATAAGAAAACAATCCAACTGAAGGATGAGCATCTACATTGCCTGATGACAATAATTTGTAGTAATTTCTCTCCGATGCTTATTGAAAAACTTTATTGATCAAAATGCTATCAAGTATCAAGGTGTAGTAAGATATAAAGAAGTTTATAATTATTTACCTTTTTTATTTATAAATTGCAGAAAAATATAATAAATATAAGAAACAGGCTAAATTGTTAATTATTCTTAAGTTCTGGTAAATTTTCTTTGAAAACTTTTCATGATTTGTTTACTTTTAGTTTAAATTAAAGTAAATTGTTTAAGGATTACTTAAACTCACCAGAAGCATCTGAAAGAAATGCCAGACTAGGAATTCAATATATAGTTGTTAATCTATTTGATTTACAAAGTGTAACCAATAAAAATGTCTTACAGGTAACAAACTTTAGATTTCAGACAAAAAATAAATATAAATTTGAATTTTTTTCATTTGCAGTATTATTTTCAATATTGTTTATGTATGTTTTGATAAATATTTAGCGAGCAAAATTTTTAATTAGTTAAATTTTTTTAATTTGATGATCAAATTTTCATTTTATTAAAAAAAATAGTCTAGTTTTCCAATTGTGCATTCGGCCCATATGTATCTGAGTTTGAGACAACTGACCTACATACCAATGCAATTTAAAAGTGCTCATTATGTAATACCTATCAATGTAGCACATGAATTTAAGACTGGTGATGCTGTGTTAATACCAGATGAAAAGTTATCATACGTGAAGATTAGGGAAGGTTGCAAAAATTCACATAGGATGAAAATGATAAGGTACACAGGAGAATGACATCAAATGCAACATTAAAGAGACTGCAACTACTTCGTTATTTGTAAAGGTTACCTTAGTTTAATTTCTTATTAATTGCTCCAGTTTCTAATGAAATCCTTCCTGAGGAAGGGTGTAGCAGAATATTTATGTAAATATCCTTACCAGCTTGGCACAGCAGGATCACATGCTATGCACACCTGAAAGATTTTAAAATATTCTTGTATTCACTACTGAACAACCTAGGGTGATGGTTGGTTACTGATTGAAGTGTTGTTGCTACATCTTGTTACTGCCTTTTACTTTGCATCTCCAAGCAGGTGATGTTACTATAGATTACTGTCTGCTGAGAAGTTTTTCAAATACATAAGCAAATGAATAGTTTACAATTCCCTCTCTCTAAAATCTTTCTCATTTATTACTTTCCTAATTTATATCATAGAAATCAATAGGACATGTCAATGGCATCTGAATATGCATTCTGGTTGTACTTTGTTTATAATAGATATATATGTGTGTGTGTGTGTGTGTGTAAGATAAAAAAATATATAAATCAAAATTATAATTTAAATTAAAGGTAAACTATTTAGTTCTCTCTCTCGGTTCTAAAAATCATAATAACTTTCTTGATTGCATCATTTCTAGATCACTCGATTCCGCATGGCCTGCACAGTGCTGATGATGTAATAATTGGGAACTGAAACTTTAAACCAAAATTCTGTTTGTGTGCTTCCATCTTGCATAACTATGTACTTCAGCTTCACTCTCTACCCTGCTAGGTTATCATTCACTGTCTAGCTTGCAATTGCAATAATATCAAAAATGTAAATGTTCTGTGAATAGGCACAATTAGAGTGCCAAGTGATTGTGTCCAGAAAAGTCAACTGCAAATAAAAATGGAATTAAAAATGCCTTGACTACCAGATTTCTTAGATATTACCAAGTCAACATATTACCATACTACGCAATCAGAAATCTTCCTCTTCAATATGGATCTAAGTAAGCATCAACACTGCTCCAGTTTTTCCTTGATTTTTATTGATATATATATATATATATATTAAACTATATTGCCTATTATATATATATATTGTATTGCCTCTTTTAAAGCATAAACTGTATTGCCTTTTTTAAAGCATAAACTGTATTGCCTCTTTTAAAGCAGAACTGTAAATGTACTGACTGCTTATTGGAATTTACAGTTCAAAAGTATCAACAATAAATATCTCAGAACTATGATATAACATTTAAATCCCTGGTTAGATTACTGCTTGGATATGTAAATTAAATAACAGTTTTCTATATATACTACTTTATTCAATTCAATTATGCGACAAAGTATTACTCCAATTCATACTATCTCGCACTATGCAAGAACTAATAATTAAATTTATTTTACTTAAAGCAAATAGGAAAAATGTATATTCAAGTTTCTTAAATTCTCAAACTTCGCAGTCTGGCTCTTAAAAATTGATGGATCCATACTTTAATAGTTTATATATCAATAACATTAAAAAGAACTGAATTCCTCTTAGAAAATTCTCCAGAAAGACATTTTCCTTTTCAACCTCTTCACATGGGCTATAAAGGCTATTTTTATGCATTCAGGCAATTTGATCAACTATTCAATCAGCAAGTAACAGGAAAACTAATTGACAGATCTGCCATTTTCTACTCTGAATTAGGTCAAACATTTTAAACACCCATATTGAACAAAATTTCTTTAAACCTTATTTAATGTGGCGAATATGCAGGATATATATGTCACCACTCCCTGGAAAAGGTTAAATCAGCCCACCTTAAGAGTTATTTTTAAAATTAGGCAGGAAACAATTTGTATATAATATACAAGGCTAAAGTTCATCCACAGCCCAAAATAAAATGTGGTTTTAACTTATTTTATTATTTGTCATTAATTTAACTACAATAAATTATTTTTTGTCATCTTTTTACATGAATACACTGAAAATAAAAAATTTATCTTCTATGTGACATATACATACATGTGGGCTTCCACCAGTGTGGACTTTCATCAATGGGTGCTTTAATTCCATCCATGTGGATATTTGTTATGTGGGCAATCTTGACAATGTTTTTTTAATATGCATATCTGGGCTTTAATCATGTGCACCTTTGTCCGGTGCACTTTTATTTAAAACAAGGCATTGGCATGGTATGCTAAAAAAACGTACAAAAATGAAAATCAAAAATGGGATCTCCAAAAATCAAAAAACAAATTTCACCAATATATGGGAAAATGTTTCAAAGTTGAACTTACTAAGAATCTGAGCAATTCTGTAATTAGAGTCGTCAGATTACATTCAAGAAAGATTAAAAGTTGACCCAAATTTTACTAAAAAACTGTCACATGCTTTTGTCTAGATGTGTACTGCTAGCTAAACATACAGTCAGCTAAATGTCTATGTTGGGTAAATATCCTGTTAGTTAAGTGTTCCTCTTGTCTAAATGTCCTATCAGCTACATGCCTTAAGTGTACACAAATGAACAAGAATAAGCAAGATATCATAAAGAATAACTTAATTTAAAACATTATATAAAAGTTTTTGATAATCCATGGAGTATTAAAACTCTACGACTTTTTTAAAACTCAAAAAATTCAAATTATTTATTAAATCACCTTAAAAAATTTGGTGGAATTTGAATGGTCACATATCAAAGACCACATTCAATAAGAATAACTCTAGTGATAAAATCTTGCTGGATGCATTTACTTTTTTAATAGCATCATATTAATAAGTTTTACATCACCCTAAAATTAATAAACTATACCACACTACTAGAAGTATATCAAAATGCAGTACTACATGTACATAAAAATGTCAAAAGCAAACTATCAATGAAAAATCAGAACTGCATTCATTACCTGGATTTTCTTGCTTCCTATGAATGCGATAGCCATCAAAATTAAAAAATCCTTCAGCTCTATGTTCAGCTATGTTTGATAAGACTTGCTTACAAACAACAGCATACATTAATAATCCGTATTCAGATATAAAATTGCATGAAGAATTATTTGGATAATAAAGTAACTCTAAAGTAATCTTTTGGAAACACACTTCATTACATAAGCCCGTATGTGATGAAAGCTTGAATGAATCTGAAAAAAGGAAATATAACAAAGGTAAATATACAATTTTTATATGAATAAATTTACTGTGAGAAAGATAAGCATATAATTTATTAATAAATCAATACTGTTTGTATATATTTCTTATTCCTACAAAAAATTTTAGAAATCTGTTCAAAAATGAGAACTCGTACAAGATGTCAACTAAGGTATTACAAACCTTGGTTGGCTATATCTTTGTACTGCCAATTTTGTGCTGGCATTAAGTGAAAAAGGGCAGTTGCTAATTTGGAACAAATCTTAAAGAACCATATCCCAGTTTAATAAAATGGACAGGGTTTCCTAAGCTTACAGTAACACACTGTAACATATATCAAATTAGCAAAGTGCCTCAATTTAGGCACTTGGCACTTCTGCCAAAAAATTATAATATTTAAAAGTTAAATACCTAATATTAATCAATACTAGCGAGGATTAAAGTGTTTTTCCCATTTTCATTTCTGCAAAGTCCTCTCCCAGCTTTACTACTTTATCAGGAAGCAGTGATGACACGTTTAAAAAGAGTGATTTCAGAAAATGCTAGACACTACATCAATCATAAACTACCGTACCTCATGCAGCATAGCAATGAAAGAAGCTTATTATGCATTTGATGACTACTCTAACACTTACATTCAATCAAAAGGACTCAGCTGAGTACTCTGCAAGGCAATTCCTGGAAATGATATTTACCAATATACCTGACAACCAACTGGTATAGTGGTTAGCATCACGGGCTACCGTGCCGGAAGGGCCTGGGTTGGAATCCTGGGGAAGGCATGGATGTTTGTAAATGTATAGTGTCAGTGTGGCATGGCGGTACTCTAAATATGTGGCAAGCTGAAATTCCTCTCGTGTGGTTTGTTGGAAAGGGTGTGGGGTGGGAGACTCAGACCTGTCCCTCCAGCGTGCTCTCCATCAAAACCAGAAGCAGAACTGAGCTAAATCCCACTGTCCTTTGTAAGATGCTCAAAGCTGCTGCCAATGACATGCGTATCTTGCACTCCTCGACACGAGGAATTTCATGGGTTTGGGCTGATGTTACTGTGAGGCAAGTGAGCATAAATAACGACGACAAATATACCCAGACGGGACAGTGGTTAGTGACTCTGACTGTTTGTTTCCTTTTCAACTTATTACTTTATAGTATTAAGTTTCTGGTGTTCGATTACAATTATAAATTTATTCATTTTATTTGGATTATTATTGCAACTAAATTAGCAGCTTTTAGCACATTGTTTATTATTATTTATTATTATTTTAAGTTGTTTATTATTATTTTAAGTTATTTTAAGCTTATTATGTTTAATTTTTTAACATATAAATACACTCATATGTATATACACTCCGAGGTCACTGTGGCCAGTTATTTGGGTCACAATCCCCTAAGCATAATTTAAACAGTCTTTAATTAGCTTTTTTAGTCAATATTTTTTCATCAAATATATTTTCATTAATTAATTTGGTTTATTAGTTCTTGTGTAGTTTTATCACTACACAAGAACTAATAAGACTGTTAAGTTCAATAATTTATCAATATCGTACTGTTATGTTAATCAACAGCCACCTCAAACGGGGAACTGGTATCTGTATTTATACATGATTAGCACACCTTAAAATACTTTGTGATTCATAATTCTCTTCTATTTTTCCTACCCACAAACTGATGAACACAAAACACATTACACAAAATTATTGCATTTACATTTAAGGAATATACACTAATTGTAATACTGTATGCACATTTTCAATACATACAACAGCTATCTTAATTATTGAATATATTATTGAAATGACATCAAATGAGGCATGTATAGTGGTTAGTTGACAAAAACTTTGCATACCTAATCCTAAAGAATAACATCAAAATATTTCAGCTTACTCAAGTTCCTAAATTGAAACACAGACACTCTAGCAACTGAAAATAACCAATAAAGCATCTACCTATATATCAATGAAAAGTTTTCATTATACTATGTTCCAATTTGACTTAAGCTCTTGAGGGTTTCTTTTGAAACAGCTAATGGTAAATAACTTTTATCATATCATAGGCTATGCATAATCATGGAGTTATAAATAGGCAGTAGTTAGAAAATTTGCCTCTTTGATCAAAGTACCCAATTTTAAAATGGCTTTCAAATAGTAAATTTCAAGTTATACTTCCACAATTTCGATATTATTGTTAGAATCATTACATTTCTAGAAAACAGAACATCAACAACTGCATTTAATAACTTTTTAAAAAATCAGAAAATTGTTTCAAAAAGTTTTTTACTCTAAAACTGTAAACAGAAAATTAGTAACAATTTTATTATGAAAGAAACAAGACTAGGAATAAGAAACAGTGTTTCAGTTTAAAAGTTTTAAGGTACCATAAAACAATATCATTCTGTCATTGTCAGAAGCACAAGATGCTACAGGAGATTGACTGGATGATTAAAACACAGAGAACATGAGCAAACATAAAAATACGACAAGAGTTAAAAAGCAAGTTTAATCACAAAGAATTTATTAAAATGGCCATACAAAACATCAGCTGCAAAAAGACAATTGCAAATAGAATGGATTGGCAGACTTCTTGAACAAATCAAACACATCACACGCAGCTCCAACATCAACCAAAATCTGAAAACAAATTTTGTATCAGATTCAAGGAAAGTCTTACAGATGAAGCTCTTGAGAAACCCAGAGGAAATTAAATCGAGACACAGCTGATCAGGTAATCAAAAAACAACTTAGCTCAATCCAATGGCCTGGAAATGGGACACCTAATCTTTTAGCCCAAAGGGCCAATTTGCCCAGAAGGGCTATTAATTTCATTTTGGCATTTTGCATTGATTCACTATAAACGGCGAATCACTTGTTAAATTGTTGCCACCAAATATTAGAGCCCTGTATTATATTTAAAGAAATGAAATAATGAAGAACCTGCATAAATCTATATATGTTTCTCACACTGTGATAAAGCAACGATACCTAGAGCCATCACATTTTGAATAATGTATGTCTCCACCCGAATATGGGAATCTGGAAGTCCAAAGTTGGAATTTGTTTTATTATCTATTTCACATTTTGTAAAGCATTTATGAGTTTTTAATTAAGAAACCCAACGATTTCAAAGCGAGCAATGGCAACATTACATAGGGGGGAAAAAAACATTTTTATCTGCAGCTTGCGAGACTATTTTGGAAATTCTAAAGTTAAATATTTTTGTTATATTGCTGTTGAATAGTTTAAGTGCAAAGAACATGATACTTAATAAATAAAGGTAACACACAGAATGCTAAAAAAAGTAATCTGCGTAATATAAAATCTCAAAGCTTTCAGATTTTTTTTTTTAAACATTTTAATGAAATGGACTGATGCAGCAGGAACACGTACATTGTCAGTTGGCTGCTGAAATATTCTCCAGCAATTCTGATCAAACATTTTGCAGAAAAATATAACAATTTCCCTTGTCAAGGTGTTCATATCTGCTTTCTCACCATTTGTGCACTAAGCCATCACCTCTGAAGTAGAAGCTGTGATGCATTTATGTTTAATGAACTGCTAACTGCTTGCAAGCAAGCATTCTCTACTGCCTTTCCACTTCATTTCTGACTATGCATTCTATTATAAAAAATTGTTTCTGGTGCATTCTACCACCTTTCAAATTTTGTTCCATCTTCGCTGCAAGAGAAAATACATATTAATTCTAATAAATAATTAAATCTTTTAACATCATTGTACTGTCAAATGTATAAAGCATTATCGTTTTTAGCTTATTATGGTCGCCCTATGCTTTTGTTATTTGCGATATAAAATTATAGATAAATTCCATAAATAGAATTATTTAATATATTATTCCTATTAAGCTATATGATAAATTATTTTTCTCCTTTTAGTGCATTATCATAACCATTTTAAATAAAAACTATATGAAAAACCTTTTTTAATCATATTTTATTTTCTGCTTTTTAGTCTCAGTTGCACATCATCAATGATGAAATTTTTAACAGTAAATTTTATGAAAAATATGAAATAAACAAAATACCTGAACATCATTCAACGAATGAAGAAATCACTTTAAACATTCAGTTTCAGAAACTGGATGTAATAACAAGCAATAAGTTACAAGAAGCACCTTACTTGAAACTAAAATGAAAAACAAATATTGCCAGTTTGTCATTAACTGCACCAAGATGACAAACTCAAAAGCAATTTTTCTGCAAGAAACACTATCTCTCAATACTTTTTAATCATTCTTGTATTAAAAAAAAAGCAAGAAGAATGTTTTGTAATCTGAAAATTTTAAAACTTTTATGTCAGATACATTTTAGGTGTTGAAATTTTAATATCACATGCGTTGAAATTTTAATATCATAAAGGTCAAACAGTCTTAAAAATCTGAGTGGCATTCAAAAGTTTACCAAAAATTCAGAAATTACGTATCATTTTTCATACAAGTTTCATTGAAAAAAAGAATTTCTGCTCTATTCAATGGTGCAAACAGTAAAATTCTGATATGCTGTGCTTGTTAAACAAAGATATGTGCAAAAAATCGTTCAAACATTAGCAAAAGAAAACTAATATAAAATTTTGGAAAAATCACTTCCACACTGCATTGTCATTTACATATAGTGTGTGTAAAAAATGTGAATTTGAGAGCTTATCAGGAATGAAGTTAAAATTGATGACCTAATTTCCCTCACAGTGAAGGACATAAGCATATAAGGTATTTTCTCATTGCTTTCCACTTGCCTTTGTTGTATAAATAGAAGCATGCTCAATATATATTCGGAAGGTCCAGAGTTTTAATATTAGTGAGGGCAAAGCAGATTTCTCACCTTGCCTGACTGTAAAGTTCTAGAAAAGACTACAAGTGGCACCCGAACTAAAAGGCCGTAGGCAATAATTCATCACCACCAGGATTTGATGATTCCGTCCCCTCATTCCCAGTCACCCTTTAAAAGGGCTAGTATATAAGGTATTTTCTCCATCCTTTCCACATGTCTTTGTGGTGTAACTGCAAGTGCGCTTGATGCGCATTCGGGAGATTCGGAGTTCAAGTCTCAGCTAGGGCATTGCACATTTTTCACATCTTCAGCATAAGAAAAACCTTATGACTCTACAAATTAACTAAACAAAAGCTTACAAAAAGTTCGAATACCTTGAAGATAAATTTGGAAATACTTCATTTGGAATAGATGCATAGCTTTGTGAACCAAAATCTGCTAAGGGGAAAATACAGCAAAAGAAAAAATATATTGCTGCATCAACTACTGGCTTATGTTTCTTGATTGCCATCTGGTAAGATACAAAGGAACTTCAGGAACGGTCAGTCCTGAAAACCACTCACACGAGTGAGTAAGACATTCAATAGAAAAGGTGCTACTGTAGCTAACCACCACCCTTCAAAGAGTTAAATTGTTAACTGCTAACAGCAAATAAATTTTCTATCCTTAACACGTCAGTATGTGATCGGGTGGCATCATCTACTAGTGAATCACGCAACAGCATGCACTGAGCTATATATGTTAACATATCATTTTCCTTGTTAGCCAGCTTCTGGTAAAATTTTAGATACCTACCTTGGAAGCAAATGTGTTAAAACAATTCCCTGCTTTCAATAAAGATTACTCAATATTTTTTTCAGATTAAACTGCTTGCCTATCAGGAATTTTCATAATCATTCCTCAGTACTATGACATAGCAAATCATTATTTATTAAAAGCCTTCAAACAAGTGGATATGAGTCAATTTTCCTTAGAAAGTCCTCCACGATGGCATCCTTCTCCTTAAACAGATAGCTCTTGTATGCTTTGTTAAAATCAAATAAACCAAACCAAACTTTAAAACAATAAATATGAATAAATACCTGTAGTAAATGAGGACTTGTCCAATATAACTATATTATCCAAATCCATAACTACTACTTCTCCCTCTTTAGTAACAAATATGCCATCAAGTGAAAACCCTAAATAAATGAAGTACCACTGGGGATCTTCTTCCTGTTATCAAACATCACAATAAGATTATCACAATGACAACATTTTAAGTCTGCTAAGCAGCATTAAAACAAAATCTAGGGCTAATCGAACGACGTGTTAATTATAACAGCTATTTTAAAAACTAAATAAACTGCATTAGAAGTTCCAACATATACACATAAGATTTACTGGTAAAGGCAAATCCATTGTAATAAAGGACAATAACTCAAACAAGATACCACATTTACTTGTGTTTTTCTCCCCCTCATGTATTTTTCCTCCTTACTTTTTTATAATATGATTCAAAAACTTATGATACATGGCACAAGTGTTCACAAGCTTGTAAGATCATACAGTGCTAGAGTAACTTCCCTTGAAGGAGATAAAGACACAGATGTAACTTTTGAAGGCAACCACAGCCAAAAATTTAAAGTAGAAACTTTTTTAACCACTGACTGGCTGTGTAATTTACAAATACAAAAACACAGTAAAAGGTATGAGGAGATATTTAAACATTTTGGGTTTTTTGAAAATATTTGTAATTTGGATGAGAACGAAATTAAAATAGCATGTGAGAAAATGTTGAAATTTTATGATAAAGATGTTCATGGGAAGGAACTTAATTTGGAATGTCAACATTTCAAATCATATCTAATCATTGATAGTGAAAAACTGATGGGGGGAAAACTAAGAGAAGACATGGAAAAAAAGGAAAATTAACAAAAAATATAATTTTACAAATTTCGATGACAATGAAGAACAGTCGTTGGATGAGGAGATTGGAATTGATATCAATGCACTCTATACATACATGTATAATGAAAGGCTTCCACAGTGTTCCCAGATATTGAAATAGTAATGAGAACTTTCTTGTTGATGATGATTATAAACACGAGTGGTAAGCATTCATTTTCAAAATGCAAAATGGTCAAAAATGAATTGATAAATTGTATGACTCAGTCTTGTTTGAATAATTTAAGTTTGACAAGTATGGAAAATGAAATACTATTAACAGTTGATTTTGAAGATATAATTAATGATTTTGAAAATTTAAAATGCAGAAAACGAATAATAAATAATAAAATTTTATTTTATTACGAATTGCTTTTATTAAACCTTACACTTAATGAAATGAGCAGATGGGGCCTACTTTTGCATACATTCCCAAGGCCTCAAGAAGTCTTAAGAGTCCCTGTCAGTGAAAGATCATGACAACAATTAAAATAAAAATTTGAAATGTGTCCCCCTCCCTCAATTAGCAACACCATCTTAGAAAACGTTTGTAGCTATATCATTTGATTATGTATGTGAAAACTAACATTATTTATACATTACATGTACATGTACTAGCTATTGTTCTATATTGCAGTTACAGTTATTATGTATTATGGACAGTTACATATGTGACATCTCGCTTCTTAACAGAAATAAAAGGATTATGCATACTTTTTTAAATAATAAGATTTTTTTCTAACAGTCCTACCAGATTGAGTAACATAGTTATGTTCAATTGTAAAATTTGGTGATACGACACCTCTTTCAGAATTTGGTGGCACAATGCTTCTGTTACGTGCAGGAGAATTTGTAGGTATGTCTAAATCTGTAGTACTCCTACTAATCTCAGGTTCATTCACATCTTCATCTTCACAATTTTCTTTTCATAATTGTTTTGCACTGCAAAATCTTTCAGATTAGTTCCTTTTAAGAAGTCTCTTCTGCTCCTTTCTATAATTCTTCTATCTGTTCTTAAAACCTGTATGAACATAGTCATTCTGCGTTCTTTTTGTTTTTCCTTCTTTCTCATTTATGTACACTTGATCTCCTATCTGCAATAGTTTTAATATCTTAAATTCCTATCATCATAGCTTTTTTGTAAAGCTAGTCTTTTCAGTAAATTTTGTTTATGCTCTTCATGTTGTTTGCTTTGAATGAAATTCTCTTTTATAGGCATCAATCCTTTCACTTTTCTTCCAAACACAATTCTGAAAGTGACTTAATTTCAGCTGAAATAGGAGAATTACAATATTCCAGTAATACTAAATATGAATTCTTGCTGTCACAGTTTTTCTAACATTTGCTTGACAGTTTGAATATGTCTTTCAACCATTCAATTCGACTGTGAGTAATCTGAACTTGAAATTCTGGTTTTAAAATTCAATCTCATTGCAAATTCTTCAAATTTCTTGCAACTATATTGTGGACCATTATCCAAACCTGTGATTCTCAGGCTACCATGCCTTGCAAAAAATTATTTCAATTGTTTTATCACTGCTATACTTGGCAAACCTTCCAAATATCTAATTTCAACATATTTGCTAAAGTAGTCTATAACGATTAGATTATCTCTGCCTTGGAAGTAAAGGAGATACAGTACTTCCCATGGACCATTAAGTATTTGTTTAGATATCATTAGTTTACTATTATTATTATTATTATTATTATTATTATTAATTTTTTTAACTTAAACATGCTGGACAATTCAAAACCAAAACATTTTCTTTTGACATTCCTAGCCAATATACTATTTCTCTTGCTCTGTTCTTGCATTTTTCTATTCCTATATGACCATGATGAATTCTACTTTAGCATATCTTTTCATAAGCCTCTACAGGTATTCTTAAATATTAATCTATTTGCTTCTGATAGCTCTTCTCAGAAGTTAAAATATAATTCTGCCAGTTCTGGAACCATACATATTTTTATCTAGCCAACTAGTTTTAATTCATTTTCTTAAAACTTGTTGTTCTTCATCTTTTTCCATCTGCAGCTAAAAAATATACATTTTATCTTTAGACACTAGCATATTTTTCATAACCATTCCAACACAGGCTTCTATGTCTTCTTCAAAGAAATCAGGTCTTTTCGCAAATGATCTTGATAATGCAGCTGACATAAAATTTTCTTTTCCTGGTTTACATTTTATCTCAAACTGACGCAGCTGTAATTTTATATACATTTTTGTAATCTAACTGGACATTTATTTAATGGCTTCTTGAAAATTGATTCCAATGGTTTTATGGTCACTCTAAACTGTAATATGTTTTCAAAATACATACTGGTGAAATTTCTCACATGCAAATACATTAGGGTTGTCACGCTACCTGGAAAACCAGGAAAAGTCACATAACTCGAAAATTGACCAAAAAACTCAGGGAATTTAAATATTTTAGTCAAAATCTGGAAAAGACAGGGAATTTTTTATGGTTTTCCCCAAAAAAATTGATTTTTGCACTAATGTTGGAAGCAATCACTTTCTTGGTGAATTATGTATCATGTGAATGCAAAGCCCCCTGAAGATAGTTAGAAGTTATCTTCAGGGGGCTTTGGTAAGCATCATTTGGACAGCTGTCATACAGCTCATTTCCGCAGTGCCAATCAGATTGCCTTTCAGAAAGGCAAAGCAAATTTCAGCATCTTTGGTTTCCAGTAACCTTGAGAATCCTGAGATTTGCATGCACATGTGCAGTACATGTTGAATGAAAGTAAATTGTCCCCCTCCCATTCTCGCACAAAACAAAATCTTTTAAACCTTTTCATCTTATGCATCTGCCATCCTGTCCTCCCAGACCCACTCAGCAGCATTTCGATACATCAAGTGCTCTCGAGCACCCAATTCATAATAGCCGGTAAAAAGTTTCCAATTATGCAAACTAAAAATGTGGCGCATAGAGCATGACACTTCTTTCTTAAATACCTTATTTGTCATTTTGCAGTAAAATAAAAAAAATAATAATAGTCAGTCATCTAGGCTAACCATTTAATGCATCTATACTCGCCAAAATACCGTCGATTTTTTAAATTCAGTTTTATTTTAATGTTATTTGTATCATTTAATGTGGCTTCTTCCTTCTAAATTTATTTATTATTAGTCAATAATACTTTCATATTTCAGGCAATTTTCTCTGGCATACTTCTAACCGTATGACACAAAAACTAAACTCAGTGGCGTAACAGCCCTAGTGAGCCATGGGCTGCAGTTCCCCGAAATCTGCTTTCTTGATCTTGGGCCCTAGAGTGCATCAGCATATGCCCTGGACAAATGGTCAACTTGTCGCAAGACTCCCCCCCCCCAGTGTTTAGCCATCAAGTGAACTTGGTACTCATTTTATCTACCCATTCACGGGATGAAAGTCTGACAGCCCGGAGATCGAACCCTGGATCTGTGATGCAGCTGCGTGACATGCCAGCCACTTCGCCACCAGGCTGTCAACTGTATGATATACACTTTGCCACCAGGCAGTCAACTGTATGACATACCCTCACGAAATTTAGTGCACACGTTTTTACTTATCTATGCTGCTACATAAATATAAAATATTTGAATTTATTTTAAAATATCATTAAATAGGTTTCGTTCTTCCTTTAGCTGCAAAATGCCTGCAAAACAGACATTTTTTAATCCTGATTGGGCAGATTCTAATCTCAGTTTTCAGTGGAGAAAACAACTCCTATTACGGTTGTAATAGGAGTTGATGGCTAAACACTGGGCACTGAGAATTATAAACTGCTGGCCATTAAAATTGCATCATCATGAAGGAAAACAAATATAAAAAAGATATTTCTTGTGTGTATACAGTATGGCTCGAGGACAAAATAATGAAATTTGTAAGCATTTTGGAGGTTTACAGGGGTGCAAAATTAGTAGAAACACCTGCCACACCTGGCACCTAAAACAACCCTTGGCCTGAGGGGTGGCAGACTAGTCTCTCAACAACCCATGACCATATGTTTTCAATGGGTGACAGATCTGGAGACCATGCAGGCCAGGGCAGCAAACAAAGGAAGTTTGGAACACGACATGCAACATGTGGTCTTGCATTATCTTGTTGAAAGATGGCATTTGGCAGGCGTCAAAGACAAGGCACAACCACTGTATGCAAGATGTCAGAAATATACTGATCTGCATTCAAATTACCGTAAATCCGAACTAGACATGTGTGCATCATATATCCAATGGCTGCACAAACCATCACACCAGAGGTAGGATCCCTGTGCCGATATCAAATGCAAGCAGGTGCAATCTCCTTAGAGTCACCAGACACGTATACAACCATCAAAATACTGCACACAAACCCGGGATTCGGGATTCATCTGAAAAGACGACATTGTGCCACCCCTGTATCCAGCTTTGTAATTCTGGGCAGCAGTTGTTTTTGTATTATATGGTATTTCCTCTTACATGACTGACTGTTGTTTTCTGAAGGTGAAATTTTATTCTGCTTTACCATTTCCATTTTATTTTCTTCAGTTAAAGTTTTCAGCTGATGTTCTGCTAATTCAGCAGCTTTACACATTTTAATATACATAAAAACTAATATTATTTACATGTTATGGGTAAGAGTAAATGATGACTACAAGATCAGCTAAGCATTAATTCTACAGTGCTAGCTACTGTTCTATATTGCAGTTATGGTTATCATGTTTCACATACAGTTACATACGCAAAAGTAGCTAAACTGAATTGTACTGTCCCTTAACGCCACACCTAAGCTTTCTTGAAAATACTCAATAAGGTAGACAATTTTGAATTTTACTTTTACCCTTGCCTATATGGAAGACAAAACACAAATTGAGTAATTGAACAGTTAGGTTTGAAGGCAACTTCCCCTTGATAAGTCTGTCTCCTGCCTGCTCAACAATTATTCACTTATGCAATTTAATTTTTCGGAATAATATATTTTTTCATGGTTTTAGATATGTGCACTTAAATTACATATGCTCTTAGAATTTAAATGATATTGTAAATTAGTTCGCAGTAATAATAAATTTTATTTTTGATTTGATTTTCATATTTTTTTTTTTTTGCAATTAAAATTTCTTAATCAAATTTTAATTTTATATTAGCTTTATATGAATAGAGAATATTTGTTAAATGTAATTATAGATAATGTACATATTGACGTGATCAGCAACGGATATGTCGCCAATGGGGGGTCTTTCCTTGATCACTTTCCAGTCATCGTGACAGATACTAGGAAGTTTCCTGTAAACCTGATGTCACACAGGGTTTGAGGATAAAATATTTCTGGATGTCTTTTGAAGAACTTTTGGGACATGTGTTGGAATTATATTCAGTTTCATTCCATTAGCCATGGCTAAGAGACCTTACTTAAAAGTTTGTCCAAAATCACCGAACATAAGTGAATAGTATACAATTATTCACATATGAACACTTATGGGCTCAACAATTATTCACGTATGGACACTCCAACTTTCCGTCTACCTGGAAGACATTTTCCAAAAATTCACGAAAGGTAATAAAGGTAGGAGAAGATGCGTTGTGTGCACTAAAAACAAGGAAAAGCGAAAGCAAACAACGTATTTCGAATGCAAAATATGCAGTGTAGGACTGTGTATCGATCCTCATTTTGAATTATTTCACATACAGCAGAATTTTTAAATTGGAGTTTAATTACCTACAAATAATTCTTGCCTGGTGTTTTTTTTTTTATTTCGGATTTCTAATTTTGTTTTCATGTTTATAGTATTTATTTCTGTGTGTACAGTTATGATTTTAGTATTTTGCCTGTTTAATTTAATTCTATTAATGTGATATTTTCATACTAATACACATTAAAAACAAGTACATTAAATATGCAACATCAAAAATTGAAGTCATTATATCAAAATGTTGATTTTATACGATTTTTTTTTTTTTAATTAGGCTTAACTGCTGAAAATGTGCCGGCCAGTGGCAACTATCCATTTCAGCGTGTCCGGTCCTATGACTGTGCTTCATTCTCCATGTTCTGGTCCTTGAAGGTTTACTAAAGTATGGGTAAGAAAGTGAAACATTTGATGAACCAAAATACTTTCTTCATTTTCTCCTCACATGTAAACAACTGGTTTTAGCATCACTTAGCAAGTAATACACACACACACACACAAAAAAAAAAAAAAAAAAAAAGCTTAGCACATTATTTACACTATTTCGATGCACTGAGAAATATATTACTAATGGAAAAGTACTTTTCAACTACTTGAGTGGACGTTTTACACTTTACGACACAGAACTATAAAAAAATTAGTAGTTTTCTTTTATTAACAAATCTGTCACAGCACACATTAATAGTGGTCAAGTATCTATTGACCAGTAGCTCACAATATGTGCTCAGAAGATGATAAAACACAGCCATCAAAATAAAAAATGAAAGAACCCAGTCAACTCTGCTGCAGTATTATTCAAGCAGGTTATATTGCACATGGGGAGAAAAACACCAATTTCAGAGTCCAGCAATCAAATTATATCTCAGGCATAAAATTACTGAAAACTAATTACTCAAATTGTAAGACTGTCATTCTGAAACTCACTACATAATTTTAAAAATTTCATTAAAAATGGGAAACAAAATTCAATGCACAGAACCACTTAAAGTTTTCTATTTCGATACCCATTTACTTGATAACTTATAATCATCCTCTTAAATCATAAGTTATGAATATTTTTTGCCCTCTGCAAAAAATAATGAATAATCTCCAAACACAAAACACTTTTAAAAGAATAAATATTCCCTAATCCGTAGAGAAAAACATGTAAGACATAAAAAATCTCTTTGCCAGTTTTCACATTTCATGCTAATGAAAAATATTATTATGTAAAACAGCTTTTCACTTAGAAGATACTTCATAAAAGGAGATTAAGATAATTCATTATGGAATTTGATTAAAGATTTATGATTTTAGTAAAATACCAAACATAAGAAAATCATGGTAACTTAGGAGTGGGGAACAAAAGAAAACTAATTTTGCATTTTAAGCTGCAAAAAGCAAAAATGAAATTTTAGATTAGCATATAATGCATTAATAAAGACTAAAAATAAAAATTCAAATCAATCCAGAAATATTTAAATAACTGTATAAGCAGCAGTTAACAAAAAAAATGAAACATCTACTAATTACAACATATTTTAGAGAGTGGTCCAATTACTTCACATTTAATGCAAAACAAAACTTTATATTACATTAAATTATGTTTGAAATTTTATATCACATTTAATTATTGAGAACAAGAATTTTGTCTAAAATTTAAATTTCAGCTTTATTCGAATTTAAAGCTAATGGACATTTGAATTTATTCCAATTCAAATTTAGAGCTAAAATGCATGCTTTCTATTAATAAGCCACATCTGTTTACATATCATCAAATCAAATTTATATTCATTTTAAGCTTAAATTTAATCCATTATTCTGTTTCACTGCTTTATTATTCAGTTAGTGTTCTCTCAGAACATGCAATCTTTCATATTTAAAAGAGCAAAGTTAAAACTTAAAACTTCATTTTATATTAACAGCTACTTTAAATATGCTACTATCATTTTTGCAGAAATGAATGTTTCTTTAGAATAAAAATCAAATTCTAAACATAATTATAAAAACAATTAAAAATAAGAAGAAATATTCAACACATGAAAACAAAAATGCAAACTTATCAATGAAGGAACAAAAAATATTTTAAATAAAAAAAAATTTTAATTGAACATCAACAACCTTCAAGCAAGAATCAAATTATAAGAAAAATATCTTTTCTTCAAGAAGATATTACTTATTTTATATATTAAAATTTCTATTACATGTAACATTAGTTAAATGTAAGATAAAATCAAATTTACATCGAAACGGTGCTTATATCTCTCAGATATAAATTTTGGTGCAAAAATATTTAGAAAATTGTGAAGACTGACAAAGAAAACTTACTTATGACAGGCAAAAGACAAGAGAATTCATGCATATTCTGAAAAATAAATGAAACTTCTGTATTTACATAAATGGTCCACAATATGTGTTATCGCTAATAATGTTTACAAGCATATATCAAAAATCAAACATGAAATACTGAGTCACTCCTAATATAATGGTAAATAAGTTTTATGCTATTTATTTATGCAATTTGAATACAATCAGTGACTACATATCTAAAACATTAATTTGTTTTTATCATAAATGAGGTTTCTTTTGAAAGCATATGAAAGAGCTCTTTGAAAAATCCATCAATAACGACAGAAAAATTTATTCATTTAAATATCAATTTCAAATAAACTCAAACTCATAATGAATATATATGCGAAATAATTGAAATCAACTGAGCAATTAGCAATGCTAATTTCAGTTCTAACATACTATTAATGAATTTGAAAAATGAATTGTGTCTTATCTATCTTCATTCATTAAATTATACTACATTATGAAAACATTAAAAAAGGATACAATTTAATTAAAATAAATTACTTAATTTCCCAAAAATTTAAGGAAAATAAAATTGTTAAATAATTATAATCCTTTTTCTTAACCCCTTAACTGCCGCGGGCGTATATATACGCCTTGCTCAGCCGATGCGTTAACTGCCCCAGGCGTATATATACGTCCTTCCAAACTGCTATCATTTGCTTTGCGCTGCTACACCTAAAATTATTCGCAAAGTTAACGCATCGGCTGCGCATCTGGGCGCATCTGGGGGGCAGTTAACGCATCGGCTGAGCAAGGCGTATATATATGCCCGCGGCAGTTAAGGGGTTAAATAATCATTTTCAGCCTGTTAACAAACAATTATAGTAGGCAATAATTATAATACAGAAAATAAATTCTTAGAGATACTCTTATTTTTAATTACCACATAGATGAAAATACAGTCAAAAATCGTTAATCCGGAATGATCTATAATCCGGACCTCAAAGCTACAAACTTTCTGTGCATGCATAATTTTTTGCGCATAATGCGTTAACGCACGTGCATAGGCGTTTACGCATGCGTGTAATACTTTTACGCATTCGCATAATACGTTTACGCAGCGCTTTTAATGTATAACGGACGGTATAAGCTAAGCTAAAATTATTTAATGTTGCAAATTGCGTTGTTCCTTAATCTTCGAATTGGATCCGGCTTATTATTTTTTTGCAGACTGTTAGAGCAATTTTATAAAAGTAAACTTGAACTTTCGATTACGTCAAATAGAATTTCCGATGCTAGAGCTGCCAAAGGATCTGCAAAGCGAAAGCATGTTTCGAAGTGCATTAAACAAAAAGTGGAGCTGCTGCAAAAAATGGATAAAGGCATGAAGAAAGTGACAGAGAGGTGATTTGTTTCTCTAACTATTCTGAAATCTGTTTATCAATTTCACGCTGCTCTGCGGAAGGGGGGGACGTAGCGAAGCGCAATGAACTGGAAGTTGATCTGTCAGCACTATCCTCATATTCAAGGACAGATGTTTTTATTTTATTTGGCTTATAATTCCTCACACTAAATGTAGTGTTTCATCTCGATGTACTCCGATATAATTTAAATCAATTTCCTCATCATTATAAATATCACGAATACACATCACATAGTTTTCTGGTTGCAATTTTCTAATTTCGACTATGCGTAATGTATGCTTTACGCAAGCGCGCGTTGAAAGAAATGTTTAATAAAGTAAACAAATAAATGTTAAGCTTTTTTTCGTTGTAAGTTTTGATACCCTTTAGATCATAATTGAAAAACCGATAATCCGGAATCACCGAAGTCCCGACGAGTACAGATTAAAGACTTTTGACTGTAATAACTATTTGTTACACAATAAAAACTTAATCGACCTCAAAATCTTCAACAAGCTGCAGGACTTGAATTGCCAAGCCTGCTCGTGCATCAAATGATTCCGAAAGAAAAGATTTCAAAGGTTTCAAGCCTCCTTCAAGTATAACAGAACGTCCACATGCCCCAAGTAAATTTGGTATAGGCATAGTCATCTTAGTTTTTGCCTGTAACTAAATTTCAAAGAATATAATAACATATAAAGTGGAAAACATAAGTATTTCAACTGATATGACACTTTCATTGAATTAATTAACAAAAATTAACAGAATATAAATGTTCACACAAATACTTATTGCTTGGTACTGACTTCAGAAACCAAAAGTTTAATAATATACCTTGAAAATGCACACATGCACATTTTATTCATGATAGAACAAACATTTTTTACATTCCCTAACAACATGCAGTATGAACATTTTAGAGGATAAAAATTCCTACCCTACACAACAGAAAATTACTTCAAATTACATATAATTTTAATTAGCACTGATACCCAATCAAAATTTTAAAAAAATGAAAAAAAAAATCATGCAGCATATATACGTAACTACAGTCTTCAAACCTTCAGAATGACATAGCCTGGCTGCATTACAAGACTAGTAAGGAGCAAAATTTTTTCTTCTCCACTAAAATGACCATCAAAATTTTCATCAAAGCTCTTTGTAAGCTCACTTAATAATTTAGTACTTGAGCAAACTGGTAGGCTGCAAAATGTTAGAGTAAAAAAAAAAAAAAAAAAAAAAATACATAAATTCATTTTTTATTGCAAAACAAACAATAAAGAGGTCATTAAATCAAACAGTGAAGAAGTGATTCTCTTTATTATTATACATAAAATTAAATGTCAATTTTTAAATTTTTTTAACTATCACACGTTGGTTGTAATTATTTATTACATAATAACTTCAATTTTCCAAAAGGAGCCTCTAAACATGGATCAATAAGAAATTCCCTGGTTAAGATGGAAATCAAAAAGGAAATTATTATAAATTCCTAGAGTCATAAAACAATACTAAAAAGTACCAAAACATCTTTGGCAACATTGTATACGACAAAACTTACATAATTGCTTAAATATTCAAATATTCTTCATTCATCACTTTCAAAAAGCAGTTCATAATTTTTGATTGCAATTTCATACTGACAAATGTGGATCACAAGAATACCTACCAATAATGTAAGAAAATCTCAAATCTATCATAAGGTTAAACAAAAATGAGTTTCTTAAAAATATTTTCCCTTCCGATATTATCGGGTCAGACCATAAGTTCGTGCTCATTTAGAGTATGCGTTGAATTCACAATGACGCATTTACTAAAACAATACAATTTTGAACCTGTTGAAACTTTTCTTCGTTTGACTAACACATTATTGAGTTCATCACCAACTTTCATAAATATCAAATGCATTTTAGTACCCATAGAAGATGAATATAGATAATCAGTACAAACATGCTGTGCTACTGAATCTGCCAGGTTTGCAGCGATAAAAATTAATAGTGTACATGGCGAACACACTATCAGCATAAGGACTGCCCAGAAATGGTTTAAAAAATTTAAAGTTGGAAAAAGCAGCATTGATGATGAACCCCGTTCAGGACGTTTTGAACTGTTAAAATGAAATCAAACAATTAATTCAGAAGTTTATAGTGGACAACTTTGCTGTCTAAACTTAAAATTGATCAAAAAATGCCCACGATTGGTGAATATCAAGAAGTGTTGTTTCAGCATGATAACGCTAGACCGCATACGGCTTGAACACTGCAAAAAATTAGTGAATTTAATTGGGAGCTTTTGCCACATCCTGCTTACTTCCCAAATATTGCCAAAGCGATGTTCACTTATTTCGTGCCTTACAAAATTTTTTACTGGGAAAAGAATTAAATTCTACACAATGAACTTTCAAGTTTTTTTCCATAAAACCAGAGTCTTTCTACAGCAATGGCATAAAAAAGCTGCCTGTAAGACGGCGAGACATTGTAGATAATGGAGGAAAATATATACAGTCAAAAGTCGTTAATCCGGACTCGTCGGGCCTTCGGCGATTCCGAATTATCGATTTTACCGGATTATAGATAATCAGTTTAAATCTGGTAAGATGGCATCCAGAAATTATAAAATTAAAACTATGAAACCATAATTTATGAAATAAAGAACAATTATGATCTAAAGGGTATCAAAATTTACAAAAAAAAAAAAGCTTAATATTTATTTGTTTACTTTATCAAACATTTCTTTCGATGTAAGTTGTTTAAGTTGCTTCGTTTTATGTCATAATACTTTCTTTTTAATTCTATAAACAGACATAATTTCTTCTTCAGTTACAAAGTTCCGCTGTTCAAGTCCTATAATTGCTGTGTCGATAATACCGACTAATTTGTCAATCAAAATTTTTTCGTTTTCAATAACCTCTGTATCATTTTCTTCACTATCGGAAGTGAATTATAATGAAGAGGAATTTGATTTAAATCATATCAAAGACGGAATACATCGAGATGAAATACTACATTTAGTGAGGAATTATAAGCCAAATAAAATAAAAAAGATCTGCCCTGAAGATAAGGATAGTGTTGACAGATCAACTTCAATTCATTGGGCGCCGAGGCGTCCCCCCCCCAACCGCAGAGCAGCGTAATTGATAAACAGATTTCGGAATTGTTAGAGAAACGAAGGATATGCCTTTATTCATTTTTTGCAGCAATTCCACTTTTTGTTTAATGGACTTCGAAACATACTTTCGCTTTGCAGATCCTTTACATATTAGTAAATATATATCGGAAATTCTATATGACATAATCGAAAGTTCAAGCTTACTTTTATAAAATTGCTCTAAAAGTCTGCAAAAAATAATAAGCCGGATCAAATTCGAAGATTAAGGAACAACGCAATCTGCAACATTAACTGAATTAGATAATTTTAGCTTAGCTTATACTGTCTGTTATATATTAAACGCGCATGTGTAAATGTATTATGCGCACGCACACATGCATATTCGCAGCCGTAAAAATCTTATGCGCATGCGTCAATACGACGCATGCGCATAAGACCTTTACGGCTGCGAACAGAAAGTTTGTAGCTTTGAGGTCCGGATTATGGGTGTCCGAATTAACGACTTTTGACTGTAATTGATTAAAATGTTAAATTGCGTTTTTTGTATTATTTAAAAATTTACTAAAAAATGCACGTGAATTTATGGACTGACCTAATACTTCTTTTCAAATATATAAAAAAAAAAAAAAAGATTTTTTTTAAATATTTATTGCCTGGAAACTATACTTTAGCATTGCCAGAAAAACATAAAATCTAAATTTATTGTTACTAAGCATAATTTTATAGTTGCATTAAATGGATAAATATATTTGCATTTTGGAAACATTAGCTAAAAACTGTTTATGCATACATAACCAATAAGCGAAGTGAAACAGCATGACTATGAAGAACACAAATAAAATTTAGAAGGCAACATGAATATAAAGAACAAAAATTTAATTTAGAAGATGCATCATTTTTAATGCTTCTTTACAGATTCTGAAAACTCTTCAAACAGTTTATGGAATTCAAATGTAAAAACTTAGGTAAATATTAGTTTTAAGTATTTTTGATTAAATAATTGCAAGTATACATAAAAATGCTACTATACAAAAATAATGCAAAACAACTTAAACCACCATTTCAGAAATTAAAGAAAAAAGAAATAATCACTAAATATACTTTTTTTCTTAAATTATAAATATTATGCTTCATATCTTGCAAAATACAATTTCTTAATAGTACGAGAACAACGTTTTCTCTTCTTAAATGAAATCACATATTTATTTTTCAAATGACCATAAGTACGTCTTGGTTGATCAAAATTCAAAAGCATATAAAGCAGTCAAAATCCCAAGTTACACATTTCCTTATATATTTCTTATTATAAATATTTTCAACTCAAACATACAACACTCTAAAACAGATCTATTATGCATAGCATAAATTTAACTGTCTTTAGAAAACGAAATGAAGTTTTAAACGGAGTTTTAAATTCAAAATACAAAGCTCATAAAAGTAATAAAATATTTATTTCTGAGCTGCTGGAACTACTACTACTAGGTATTAACATCAGACATGTTTGTATTTGGTTTCATAACAAGCAAAAACAAAATACACAGTACACTCTTTTTTCTGAAACAAAGAACTTGTAAAAACTGTCAAAATCCCCCTATAATAAATCATACACAAGCTACTGCTGTATCCAGTTTACCTAAAAATTGCATAACATCAGGAGCTTTTTCAGGGGCATGATGTGCAAGTTCAGCTTTATATACTCACTAATTAGTTTTGCTAAATTTCAGACCGACTATATCAGAAAATTGGATATCTCAGCTTATATATTGATGGAAGCTATAAGCACAAAAAATATTTGTCACTCTGAAAGTTAATAATTAATACAATTTGAACTCTGGTACTTATTTCAATGGGGATGGCTGACTGCATTTTGACAAACCAAAGAAATAATATCCGATTTGAAATTCCTAAGAATTAGACACAGGAGTTTCCTCCCTGAAGGAAAACTATGTTACTGATTTCTCAATCACATTCAGTCTTTTCCATTTGAAATTAATGATGAACAGTTGTTAATATGTATGCATATCTTCCATAATCTTCCATATAACTACATGTATACTACCTGTATGAAAATTAGCATACATGCATGTCTTCTATAAACACATCTACATTTGTAGATCAGCTACATTCTATTAAATAGTTGCTAAGTATTTTATTATTCAATTGCTAAACATAAGAAATTATCACCATGGGCATATTGATAACAAGCACAAACTGAATTCATATACAGTCAAAAGTCGTTAATTCGGACACCCATAATCCGGACCTCAAAGCTACAAACTTTCTGCGCATGCGTCGCGTTGACGCATGTGCGTAAGACATTTACGGCTGCGAATATGCGTGTGCGCATGCGCATAATATGTTTACGCATGCACGTTTAATGTATAACAGACGGTATAAGCTAAGCTGAAATTATCTAATTTAGTTAATGTTACAGATTGCGTTGTTCCTTAATCTTCGAATTGGATCCGGCTTATTATTCTTTGCAGACTGTTAGAGCAATTTTATAAAAGTAAGCTTGAACTTTCGATTATGTCAAATAGAATTTCCGATGTATATTTACTAATATGTAAAGGATCTACAAAGCGAAAGTATGTTTCGAAGTCCATTAAACAGAAAGTGGAATTGCTGCAAAAAATGGATAAAGGCATATCCTTTGATTACCTAATCATTCCGAAATATGCTTATCAATTTCACGCTGCTCTGCGGGGGGAGGGAAACGACGCGGCATGCAATGAATTGGAAGTTGATCTCTCAGCACTATCCTTATCTTCAGGGCAGATGTTTTTATTTTATTTGGCTTATAATTCCTTACTAAATGTAGTATTTCATCTCGATGTACTCCGTCTTTGATATGATTGAAATCAAGTTCCTCGTCATTATAATTCGTTCCGATAGTGAAGAAAGTGACACAGAGGTTGTTGAAAACGAAAAAATTTCGATTGACAAATTAGTCGGTATTCTTGACACAGCAATTATAGGTCTTGAACAGCGGAACTTTGTAACTAAACAAGAAATTATGTCTGTTTAATAGAATTAAAGAGAAAGTATTATCACATGAAACGAAGCAACTTAAACAACTTACATTGAAAGAAATGTTTAATAAAGTAAACAAATAAATATTAAGCTTTTTCTTTTTGTAAATTTTGATACCCTTTAGATCATAATTGTTCTTTATTTCATTAATTACGGTTTCATATTTTTAATTTTATAATTTCTGCATGCCATCATACCAGATTTAAACTGATGATCTATAATCCGGAAAAAACGATAATCCGGAATCGCCGAAGTCCAGACGAGTCCAGATTAACGACTTTTGACTGTAAATCAGAAGTAGAAAATACTGTACATATCTTATATTTTATATGCATATAATTTGATACGAAAAAAAAAAAAAAAAGAAAGAATACTTACGCAAGCTGAGAGAGAGGAATGTCAAGCAGAGCATTTAAATTCCTAAAGTTTTCTGTAGATAATAAATTTGAATTGGCAAACACAGTTTTCCAAATAGCAGCAGACAAATCACAGGGTATAGTTTGGCTAGCATTCCTACATATAAATTCATCAAATTTGTTCCATTCCTCAGTAACAAGGGAACTAATTAAGATTCTCTGTGTACGCAGAACTCCTTTTTTCCACATTATTTTTGTATTATGAGCCATACTCAATTCACCATGAAACAAAACAGAATCTTTCATAACTTCATTACACATTCCATATCCAAAACAAACAGGGCACGAATATAAATGACTGAATATAGGAGCCCATGGCGTAGCAGTTCCAGATACTAAATGTTCTTTTTTCACAAAAGTGGTTACAGGTAACTGTGACGGAAATGTTAAATAATAAATAAATGATAAAAGGGTATGAAATTTATTTGATAGTATCCTTGTTCCAAAAAATGCTATAAGAAAAAAGGAGAAAAGGAGAAAAAGCTTTTTTGGCCATCGCCAGCGATTAGAAAACATCTTACTCACAGCCTCAGATGAAGACAAGTATCTATTAAAGAAAAAAAATTAAGAAATTACAATTTAACATAAATAAATCTTTATTACATACCAACATTTAATATCACATATTTCAACAGCATAGTTAAACATATTTTCAAGAGTGCTAAGTCTTTAACAGCTTTTGAATGCTTTTAGTTTCTTTACATTCAAAATTAAATCTAACTAAATAGTAGTGCCTTTATTCAGATTTTTTTATTTGAAATGCTATACACTGTTTATTTTATTATTACACTACTGCACAATACTTCACCATGCACTGTTCAATCAGAATTGTACCTTATAGCAAAAGTAAACAACACAGACTTTAGGCATAAAGAATCAGTGGCAGCATAGGATTAAGTGGTAGGCTATATGAGTAATAATTCAGGTACGACATTTTTAATAGGAATCTTCTAGCTTGGATAGAACTGGACATGCACTGCATAAAGGGCAGAAAGGACATGCACTGCAGAAAGGGCAGAATTTTTGCAGAAAGGGCATAAAGATTATTTAAATTTTAAAAAAAAATAATTTAATGATTATAATATGAATTTAAAAAAAAACAGGAAAAATTCAAAATTCACAAATTTATTTGACATTATTTTGACATGAAAAATTCTACTATTTGTGAAATTTTGCAAAATAACCAAAAATTCACAAAAATAGTCATGAAAATTTATACATGATAAAATTACTGTCATAACCATATGTAATATAAAAGTATTACTTATTCTCTATATACTAGCAGTAAAGAACAAAATAAAGCTGTAATTATGGAACAAAACATAAGAATGATTTTTCATTTCACATTTGAGGCAAACAAGAATATTTATTTAGTAATTGGTGAATGGAAGAACAGCTAATAAAGAGTATACTTGAGTATTAAATTCAACATACTTAAAATTACATAGCACATATTAAGTTATGTCAAAGTTTTTACAGATGGAACATCTTACCTTATCAACAGAAACTCAAATTTTATTGAATTCCAGCTTAGGAGGCTAGTACACAGCTCCAACAGCACTGAACATATATTAAACCTTTTAAGAACCGAATTCAGATCCAGGTTTATTAATTACTTTTTTGCCTAGTTCAGCTTCTAATGGTTTTATTTAAAGGTACCAATCATTAAAACAGGACAGAATTTTTTTTTTTTTTACATACAATTTTTATGTTGTTCCCAACTAGGAACATTGGCCAATTCTGATTAAACTTGCCCTATTAGTGGTTAAGACTACTGAATATTGGTAGTTTTACCAGGTTTGGGTTTGAGCCCAGATGAACAGGCTGACTCCATGGTTGGTTTTTGAGTTTTTCCTATGTGTAATATGAATATAAGTCAGTTTCCCTCAGAAAATCTTCCATTAAGGCACGCTCCTCTTAGAACGATAGGCTCCGTACAGGCACCCCTCCTCTTACGCAGGCTTTGCCATATTCAAATAACTTAATCAAACCTTTAATTCAACTCACTATGCTAATCATAAAAATGGAATTTAGAGATAAATAGACAAAATAATAAACAAAATAATATGAAATGTAATGGATTACTTTTCAATTTAAGCACAGTTATGAAATTTGTAAATTTAAATGGAAAAAAAGTCTAGTTTTTTTTAATAAAAAGTACATAAATGCTTAATTTACACCTATATTCTGCATTAAACTGTAAATCAGTTAAAATGTAACCTCTTTTTGCACTCATTACATTCTGTTCTTGCATTTACTCTATGCTGTACACATCTCCTTGAGTTTTTTTCTATGAGGTAGTGACCTTTTTTTTTTTTTTTTTTTTTTGTTCTGATCGTGAAATTTTCGTCTGACTGAGGTTTAGAAAAGTGAATGAATTCAATGAATGCAATGTAATTTAATATGTTCATTATAATGCAGAACTTTAGTAGCAACAGCTTTTTGTTTTGTTACATATATACTTTTTGTGTTGTACGGTGATGTTCAGTTGATATGTGTAAATGGGTAAAAATATACAGTCAAAAGTCGTTAATTCGGACACCCATAATCCGCAATGATCTATAATCCGGACCTCAAAGCTAAAAACTTTCTGCGCATGCGCCGCGTTAACGCATGCGCATAGGCATTTAAGCGTGCGCGTAAGACCTTTACGACTGCGCATTTGCGTGTGCACAAGCGCAGAATACGTTTTCGCTGCGCGTTTAATGTATAACGGACGGTATACGCTAAAATTATCTAATTGTCTATTTCAGTTAATGTTGATGATTGCGTTGTTCCTTAATCTTCGAATTGGATCCGGCTTATTATTTTTTGCTGACTGTAAGAGCAATTTTATAAGCGTTTAATGTATAACGGACGGTATACGCTAAAATTATCTAATTGTCTATTTCAGTTAATGTTGATGATTGCGTTGTTCCTTAATCTTCGAATTGGATCCGGCTTATTATTTTTTGCTGACTGTAAGAGCAATTTTATAAGCGTTTAATGTATAACGGACGGTATACGCTAAAATTATCTAATTGTCTATTTCAGTTAATGTTGATGATTGCGTTGTTCCTTAATCTTCGAATTGGATCCTGCTTATTATTTTTTGCTGACTGTAAGAGCAATTTTATAAAAGTAAGCTTGAACTTTCGATTATGTCAAATAGAATTTCCGATGCTGGAGCTCCCAAAGGATCTACGAAAACGAAAGTATGTTTCGATGTCCATCAAACAAAAAGTGGAACTGCTCCAAAAAATGGATAAAGGCATATCCTTTGTTTACCTAACCGTTCCGAAATCTGTTTATCAATTTCACGCTGCTCTGCGCGGGGGGGGGGGGGTACTTGGCGGCGCGCAATGAACTGGAAGTTGATTTGTCAACACTATCGTTATCTTCAGGGCAGATGTTTTTATTTTATTCGGCTTATAATTCCTTATTAAATGTAATATTTCATCTCGATGTACTTCGTCTTTGATATGATTTAAATCGAATTCCTCGTCATTATAAATATCACGAATACATATCAAATAGTTTTCTGGTTGCAATTTTCTAATTTCGGCTATGCATAATGTATACTTTACGCATGCGCGCGTTGAAAGAAATGTTTAATAAAGTAAACAAATAAATATTAAGCTTTTTTCTTTGTAAATTTTGATACCCTTTAGATCATAATTGCTCATTATTTTATAAATTACGGTTTCATATTTTTAATTTTATAATTTCTGCATGCCATCTTACCAGATTTAAACTGATGATCTAGAATCCGGAAAAATCGATAATTCGGAATCACTGAAGTCCCGACGAGTCCGGATTAAAGACTTTTGACTGTATTTCAGAGTGTCCTTTGGCGAAAATTGGCGATTGGCCAGTAAGGCATAATTTCAAGATGGCCGCTACACAAAACCAAAATAACAAGTCAAGTCCATGTACACATCAATCTGTTTTCATTTTAAAAAAATCAGTAGAATGATGACATCATATAATGTTAAAACAAAGTTACTCAACACCAAAACTGAAATTTGTTGCCAATCGAAACTCAATAAACTGTGCTTTAAATCACTCAATGAAATTCAGTCTGTGGCACACAAAATTCCTTAACAGCATCCAAAAACTTTCAAAAAATTAACTGACCTAGAATATGCTTACTGCTGTCTCCACATAAATTCACAAAAATAAGAGTAAAAAATATCCTATGTAATATCAGACAGTCAGTGACATTAATTTCTTGCATGAACCTTTCTTGAGACAAACCCATTTAAAGCCATCTGACTGATCTTTACGTTCGACTATATGCATTTCCTTCATACAAACAGGATGCCTATAATGACTACTAAGCAAACCTTGATTTGCACAACAGTCAATTAAGGCTTTTTTCCCCTTTTATTCCAAATACTTCACATTAATCTCATCACATACAGCCATTTTATGGTGTACAGCATAAAATAAGCAACGTACTTCCTAACTGACATCCAATGCAGAAATAAGCCCTTACAAATATTTTCCCATCCGTCAAATTCACAGCAATCACGTAACCAATCATGTCATAATAGGGTTTCCTAACATTCAACTACTCAGGTTACCATAAATGAAACAACAATTTGGCGAAAAATGAAATAATAACTTAATGATAATCAAAGAGGTATCCTTATATGTAGACTAACTGTGTAAATGCCATATAATTGCTGTACATCCACATTTTTCCATATAATTGTTGTACATCTTTTAGTTAACTGAACTAGAAGATGAGAATATAATTTGAAGAAATAGTCACTACAGAATTATAATTTTTTTTCATCTCTTTAGAAGACATCGGTGGACAGTTTTGGATTCAGTGTTCTCAGACATTTCCTATAGCTTTTATGCCTTTATTTGCAAGTTCCTCCGAAAAACAATACAAACTTAAAATAACTATCAAAAAATATTTCATCTTGAAAAACGTTAGTAACAACTAACAGAATGATACTGACAATCCTAGTACCAAAAGGTGCAGTACCAAGCATACCAAACACCTTGTACTAAGAGATTCCTTTTCGTAAAACATGTAGATTCCCTTTCCTGAAATGTAACGGAATTTTCCCTTTCCAGAAAATTTAAGAAAAAAGATTCTTTTTATTTTCAGTGGAAGCTCATGAAAGGAAAAGTAAGTCTTTCACAGAATAGTAGCTTCTGACCAATGCTTCCAGTTGAGAACACGGAAGTTTAAAGAATTATAACAAATGCATTTCTTATTAATATTATTATAGCTTATGGATTTTAGTAAAAGGAATCTCTTAACTATGTCTGCTGAATTTCAGAAATACTTTTTTTCAATTTTATAGGAATTTTTCAGTTGTGCCCTTTGAAAAATGGCAAACTGCTTGTTTTATATCTGAAACCCTGATTTATATATTAAAAAACTAAGCCATCTCTCATTTATAAATGAAAATCATGATGTCCGGTTGATAAGGAATCTTGATGTTGATGATTATCTTGTTTATTTTTCAGAACTAAAATATTCTCATCAAAATGGAAAGTAATGTCACTTTAAAATATGGAAGGAGAAAATAAAAATGTTTTATCTTAATGTTATTTCTTGGACATAATTTTAATATACAGTACAAAGTCCAGAATCCGGACATCATTATCCGGAATGATCTAAAATCCAGACCTCAAAGACAAAAATATTTTTTTTTTTAATTAATGCTTTACAAATGCGCATTTGATTTTTCCTTCCATAATAAAACTTGTGGAGATTTTCACTTAAAATTTCAGATTCTTAATTTCACTTAGGCCCTAAATAAAATACCTCGTTATGGAAAAACAATCATGTAAGCATAAATTTGTGAGATTAATAATTTGGCTTCGTAGTTGAGTATCTACTTGGCATATATCTCAAACCGAAACATTCACCTATTTTATATCCCTGATGAAGACCTGGCGAGTCATTATTTATCATATTTTGCTTTCATCACCGCATGTTTATCAATACATAACAGCTTCAGTAATAACTCATGCAATGATGTCTAAACTCTTTTTATATTAATAATTGAATAACAAGAGTATGGCAACCTTTTATGCTAACATTACGCTTGGCGATGATTACAGATTTTTAAATGCTCTAAGAAATTTTGATGAGGAAAAATTCAACAAAAATTTCTTCTCATATGCTAAAAATAGATTTTGAAAAATGAAACTCATAGGCCAAAAGATTACACTTAGTGCTTTTTTAATTAAGAATAACTGATATGTTATTCACCATAAACCCAGATGCAGCAGCAGAATATGTCAGCATCGAACGGCAGAATTTAGGGAAAACGAAATTTTTGGAATTTAGAGGAAGCACCGAGCGGCAAAATTAAGGGATGAGAAGTTTTTATGATTTAGGGAAAGCACTAGGATCCAAAGTTTAGTCACAGTGAAAATTTAGAACTTAGGAAAGCGCTTTGTAGCAGAATTTAGGACCTGTAGAGACTGTACCAGGCAGTATTGAGCGCTGGCCCTAGATAAAGCCTTAAGTATATGTGGGAGTTTATTTATTCAGAACTCGGATTAGTTTGAAGCATGTGCAAGAAATAAACGTAGGTATAGTAAATAACTAATACAATTCATGCTTAATTCAGTACGCAATAGGAGCAAGACATAATTTAGCGAAAAAACTTGGCTTTCGTCGCCAATCTTGTGGTACACAGCCAATAATGTATAACGGACGCTATTAAGCTAGGCTAAAATTATCTTTACTGATTCTAAGGCATTTCAATTAATGTAACAGACTGCACTGCTCCCTGATCTTCTAATTTGATACAGCTTATTATTTTTTGCAAACTGTTATTATCAAGGCAATTTTATAAAAGCTAAGCTTGAACTTTCGATTATGTCGAAAAGAGTTTCCAATTCTGGAGTTGTCAAAGTATCTACAAAGCGAAACCATGTTTCAATGTCCATTAAACAAAAAGTGGAATTGCTGCAAAAAATGGATTAAGGCATATCCGTCTCAAAATTATGTGAGGAGTATGGCATTGGAAAGTCCACTCTATATGACACAAGAAAAAAGAAAAAGGAACTTTTTGAATTTTTTGTGGAAACATCTTAAACAACTTACATTGAAAGAAATGTTTAATAGAGTATACAAATAAATATTAAGCTTTCTTTTTGTAAATTTTGATACCCTTTAGATCATAATTGCTCTTTATTTCATAAATTACATTTTCATATTTTTAATTTTATAATTTCTGCATGCCATCTTACCAGATTTAAATTGATGATCTATTATCCGGAAAAATCCAAAATTCGGAATCGCCGAAATCCCGACCAGTCCCGATCTTGGACTTATTGTATTATCCGGTATGATATTGGACTTAATGTATTATTCGCACTGTATTATCATTATTTTTATGATAATTATCAATGTCGTCATGTTTGTAAGAAAAATCGTCAAAATTTCGCAAATCTTCAAATGTTTACACAAACTGATCTTGAAATCACCAAAATGTTGATAAATCACCAAATTTAGCACTGCATAATTTCAAAATAACTGAAATGTTAACCTACCAAATACATATTTGTCAATGCATAGCCCAAAACTATTTCTTCAAAATGTTAATTTACACTCAAAATAGCAGTTGTAAAAAAAAAAAAAAAAAAAAAAAAGGTCTGACCTTTTTTGGATTTGGATCAAAATTAAGCACTTTTAAGGGCCAAAGACTCTCTTCAAAAGAACCTAAGGATTTTTAAATATTTTTAAGGACTGTCCCATGTTTCAAGGAACGTGAATTTTATATTTCGTGACATGAGATCACGATGAGATATTATAATGTTAATTTTAAATTAAAGACCTTTTGCCAATTTTGGCCGAAATTATGGACTTTTAAAGACCAAAATTCGTTTTAAAAAACTTTACAACTTTTAAGTACTGTATGAACCCTGATGATCAGCTATCAGAGTTTGAGAGGGTAAGAATCATCAAGATAAAGAAGTCGGGTGGTCAGTCAGTGAGTAGCCCACCACCTAGGTCATTCCTGACTTTACTGTGAAGAGGTACTGGGACCTGTGGATGTGAGAGAGGTTGCATACACAGCAGGTCAGGCTCAGGAAACCCTCGACAGACCACCACATTACATCTCCTGTAATGTGATGATATGACCACCACATTACAGGAGATGCAGGCACAGCACCAACTGCATCATTGCCTGCTAAATAAACAAAGGTAGCACTTTCAATATATGCCCCAGTGTACATCCGTACCATTATAAGACACTTAGCTGAGGGGCATTCCATATCACGCACCAATTACGTGTGGTACCAATAATAGACTCGCACACACTGTCACCTTCACAAAGATTAGTGTTGCAATCAACAAAACTGGACAAAAACCAAATGGAATCAGATCTTCACAGATGAATATAATTACAGTCAAAAGCCTTTAATCCGGATGTCCATAATTTGGAATGATCTATAATCCGGACCTCAAAGCTACAAACTTTCTGCGCATGCGTTTAATGTATAACGGACGGTATAAGCTAAAATTATCTACCGTAATTTCCGGAAGAAAGGCCTCATCAGCGTAAACGAAGCAATAGATTAAATTGCGCGTGACATCGTCGTGGGCCGTATAGACGCAAAAACTCAACCTAATATATGACATACCAGTTAAGCAAAATGCATGAAATGAAACCATAACTCAAAAATAAATTAAAGGTAAGAAATGTATAGCTTCTGTGCCGTTTAGAGACATTTTCAAAAATTTTCCGCTCCCTTCTTACTTAAAAACTATCCAACAAGTACTTGTACCTAGACTGATGGGATCTGTATTTGGCAGAATGCCAAGAAAAATACATTCATGCTGAAGGGAAAATACGTCAGAGTTTGTTATTGCGAGGCAGGTGGAGTCGTGTCCGCCTTTGAAAAAAATTGCAGAAAAGGCAGGGGTGGGGAGAGGATGGGTCCTGGAAGATTCATCGAATGGCAGAGGAGAGAGACTATTCAAACTGATGAGAATGTTGATTTGAAAGGGGGAAGAATGTTATTGTTCTGAGATCTCGTTTAGGGTGAATAAGGCATGTAGGTCCGTTCAAGGGAAAGAATGTAAACAAAATAACATTCGCAAAAAGCAATTGTGTGGTCTTTTGTGTGGGAACAGCACCAGTCTATGCACAATGACAAGGCCATCCAAACTAGGTACAATGACCATCATAGGAAATATTTTATTTTTAGTGCACCTAAACGCCGCATGGGTAGAAACGCCGCACCCGCTGAAAATTTAAGTTTTAAACACGTAAACGCCGTGGCGTTTCTTCCGGAAATTACGGTAATTATCTATTCAGTTAATGCAGATTGCGTTGTTCCTTAATCTTCAAACTGGATCCGGCTTATTATTTTTTGCAGACTGTTAGAGCAATTTTATAAAAGTAAGCTTGAACTTTCGATTATGTCAAATAGAATTTCCGATTCTGGAGCTGCCAAAGGACCTACAAAGCGAAAGCATGTTTTGATGTCAATCAAACAAAAAGTTTAATTGCTGAAAAAAAATGGATAAAGGCATGAAGAAAGTGACAGAGAGGTTAGTGAAAACGAAAAAATTTCGATTGACAAGTTAGTCGTTTTTCTCGGCACAGCAATTACAGGAATTGAACAGCAGAACTTTGTAACTGAACAAGAAATTATGTCCGTTTATAGAATTAAAGAGAAAGTATTAGCACATAAAACGAAGCAACTTAAACAACTTACATTGAAAGAAATGTTTAATAAAGTAAACAAATAAATATTAAGACTTTTTTGGTTGATCTTTACATTATGGTAACTTGGCGATTTTTTGGCGAAAATTTGGCGACAAATTCTCCTACAGCAACCCTCTATTTTTTTTTTCCCCGCCGCCATTTTGTCTTCACGAAGTAAAGACATGTTTCTTTTCTTTTTATCTACTGAACACTTCTTCCAACAATCTACTAGCCGAATTACACTTATGCTAGAAATTTTGTCTAACAAAACTGCTTAATCATGACAAATATTCACTGCAAAATTGGGAAAAAGTGCACAATACCATACTCCTTACGCGTTTTTCAAAATAACACATACACATAAACCATGTACACGTCGACTTATTTTTACTTAAAAAAACATCCCAGAATTACACAAATATGGCACTGCGCACACTCTTCACTATATCCATGTACACTGCTTTTTTCTCATAAATTAGAAAATTTTCACGAAAATACATGACAATTTTCTCAATCTTTAAACCCGGTAAAAAGAACATATATGAAATTACCTGATCGCGAAAAAGTATATACCCTTTCCAAATATGAACATTTCCACATATAAAATAAATAAAATATCCAAAAACTTTTACTCTAAATCATCTATTATATTATAAACGTCACCAACGAATTCATACTGCAAGCATTACAAATACTTAGTGTCAAATATTTAAATTATTTCCATGCACGTTTACTTCAACTTAAACGTATACCAAATTCCTACAAACATAAAATTCACAAAATAACTATCATTTAATTAAAATATCACTAAACCATGTACACGTCGACTTATTTTTACTTAAAAAAAAAATCCCAGAATTGCACAAAAATGGCATTGCGCACACTCTTCACCATATCCATGTACACTCCTTTTTTCTCATAAATTAGAAAAATTTCACAAAAATGCATGACAATTTTCTGAATCTTTAAACCCGTTAAAAAGAACATATATGAAATTACCTAATAACGAAAAAGTATATACCCTTTCCAAATATGAACATTTCCACGTATAAAATAAATAAAATATCCAAAAACTTTTACCTCTAAATTATCTATTATATTATAAACGTCACCAACGAATTCATACCGCAAACATTACAAATACTTAGTGTCAAATATTTAAATTATTTCCATGCATGTTTACTTCAACTAAAACGTATACCAAATTCCTACAAACATAAAATTCACAAAATAACTATCATTTAATTAAAATATAATTAAATTCAAAAACACTACTTAAAATATAAATAAGCACATACATTAAATTAATAAAAATTAGCTTACAATCCTAATTACTTTAAACTAAATCATTGCTAATAACAATTTTCCCAATAATATCAAATTACTTTACTTCCACCTTACATTTAGAACTTTGCATAAAAATAATATCCTCAAATAATTAAAAATACTAACTTACCTAATCTTCTTCACAATCTTGATTACGTGTCCAATAAACTTTTCTTATTTCTGTTTCAGGATCTTTAAAATCATACTTATAATCATACCTTAAAGAAACACTTATTACTACCCCTTTCAATCCCACTAAATACCATTTCGAATTCACTTTAGTTAGGGCCATGGGATCCAAAAATTAATGAACACTGTTTCACACAACACAGAATAAAGCCAAATACAAAATTTCCAGATTTTTTCCCGATTTCCCCCTTTTTCCGATTAAAGAACCGTAATTCGTTCATTAATATCACATGACATATCCCATGATCTCTCATTTCCCTCACACAAAATAATGCGTAATCGAAACTGAGTACTGCTCACATTATTACCAAAGTCCCAGGTAGTAACCTTTATCGCCTCCAAAATGTCGCCAAACTACCAGTTACCATATTCTAAAGATCAGCCCTTTTTTTTGTAAATTTTGATACCCTTTAGATCATAATTGCTCTTTATTTCATAAATTACAGTTTCATATTTTTAATTTTATAATTTCTGCATGCCATCTTACCAGATTTAAACTGATGATCTATAATCCGGAATCGCCGAAGTCCCGATGAGTCCAGATTAAAGACTTTTGACTGTACTTAAATCTTAACCCTCAAGCTGCCCAAAGCTTAGCTCCACAAACCCTGGACTCCCAAAAAATGGCATGAAAAAAAAAAAGATTTTCTTGGTCATGACTCAAAATGCCATTATTGTTTTTATACCTTGAATCTTTTTCTTCTCCATTTCAAGATGCACATGTATTAAAGATTACAAGATTTAATTCTCTAGAAGTTTCATTATTTCATTAGTTTACTTATCTAGAAATATTCTTGGAGCATATATACAGATAGCTGGTTGGAGATTAAAAATCTGATCTAATTAATGTATGAAATTTAATATATTACTTAACAAAAAATCAAACTATTACCCTGAAGGAAACATAATCTAAGAACTTCACAGTCCTCACATTATTGTTCTATTTAGCCAGTTAAAAAGCAATTATAACCTATTCTATACTATTCTAGGCGACAATTGTGTATATTTGCGAAAACCCTGCGATGAACACTTCAACCTTGCCTTTGCTTTACAGAGGCATACTGCACCTGGGATGCCATCACATATCACACCTGGTCACCTCTAATATTGATCCATAATACCATGACAGCTAAGCACTACATTCATGACACCTTTCAGCCATATGCATTGCCATACATGGCAGAGCTTATCTAAGGTATTTTTCAACAAAACTATACTCGACTACACACAACAATTTGTTGCAGGAATGCCTCCACCACATTACCACCCTGGCCTACCCAACCCTAGATTTATCACTGGTTAAGCATGTCTTGAATCACTCGAGATGGCAAGTTTGGCAGCCCAGGAGCAGGGTTGGCAGCATAGTTTAAGGGTGGCAAAATTTGTAAAATTTAGGAAGATATGAGCGGCAAAATTTCGGAGTTGCAGTGACTGCACTACGCGGCAGAAAAACCTAGTGCCAACCCTGCATAGAAGTTTGGTCAAACTAGAGTAGCACTTACAGGAAATAAAGAATCTGGACCTGTAGGCCTTAATACCTGCCTGTATCGCATCATATAGTCATACTAGAAATGGCCCAGCATTCATTTGCAGTTTTTGTTCTAATAATGATCCTTTTGCTTTGGATTTCATAATACCTTACTTATACCAACACTGCTCTCACATATATAAAATTTCATCTGATCCTAATAACTCTTTCTTGGAGTGTAAATTGTTATGGCAGTACATGTAAATGTACATAATATTGGGTTTTAACAAAAGTTTCCTGCCACCACAAATATCATCTGCACAAACAGTTCGCACTGGCATGTTTAATCATATGTCGTCAAACTATTTTTGGCATTTGAAAGAAAGAGGCTTGCTTTAAAATACTGTGTTGAGAAATTTGTAAAAAAGATACTGTTATCATTAAGTACAAGGTGTCTAAAAAGGAATTGTCATGCTACCAGATTATAATCATAGTTTACTTCCAATTCTGTTGCAAAAAGTCAGCTACAGAATGTCACCAAATCATGTGTATAGCTTTAAGTACTAATGTTGTATCTTATGACACTGTGAAGGTTTGGTACTAAAAGTTCAAAAACAAAGTCTATGACATTTAAGAAGCAGAGCACTCTGGCCAACCTATTCATATTAATGAGGCTTGCCTGTGAGAACTTGTGGAAGATCAGTATGCAAGCACTTGAGAGCTTGCTAAGGAGTTAAACGTTAGTGCGATGTCCATTAGTCACACTATGCATTGCATAAACTTAATGCAGAAGTTCAATTGGTTGCAGCATGAGCTGACTCAAGCAGATACAATAGACATGTTCAAGTCTGCCGATTTTTGGCACATAGCTTGAAAGGATATCATGCACCACACATGTGGTTGTACTATACCCTCTTCTTAAACAAAGGAATAAAATACCATGAAAACAATCAATCCCTTGGTTAGAGTAGAGAGAAGGTATTATCGCAAAGTTGTTGTTTCATTTATGGTAGCCTAAGTAGTTGAATGTTATGGAAACCCTATTATGATACAATCGGTTGCATGATTGCGGTAAATTCGTAAGGGCTTGTGTGTGTGTTGGTTAGGAAGTATATTGTTTGTTTTGTGGTTTAGATGGTAAAATGGCTGAATGTGGTAAGATTAATTTGAAGTTTCTGTATGATTTGGAAAGAATGGGGAAAAGAGCATTACTTGACTGGTGTGTAAATGAAGGTTTACTTAGTAGCCATTATTAAGAGTCCTGTTTGCAGGAAGGAAATGCGTATGGTTGAACGACGGACGATAACGGCACTTATTAGGATATTTTTTACTCTTATTTTGTGAATTTATGTGGCGATGCCAGTATACAAATTCTAGTTCAGATAATTTTAGGAAGTTTTTGGATGCTGTTAAGGAATTTTGTTTAACTGAAGACGTGTTAACTTGTAAATAAGGTAAGTGGATATTTTCTTTGTGTAGTGCAAAAATGAATTTCCTTTTTTATGTTATTTCATTAATTTAAAATATAGTTTATTGAGATTATATATTTTTATATCGGCTGCACCTTTGACTTTTTAAGTGAATATAGTTCGAGGTGTACATGGACAAAGTCAAGGGGGTGCACTGTGCAAGTCTCAGATTTTTTTTAAGTGAAAATAGGTCGATGTGTACAGGGATACTGAGTTTGTGTAATTCTTTTGTCTTGTTATTTTAGCTTTGTGTAGCGGCAATTTTTGGCCCAAAAATCACCCGTACACAATCCAAAATAAATCATTTTTTGCACTTTTGCAGTTGAGGATGATGGTTCGGTAAAACCATTGAAACTAGCCCTGTGAAAATTTAATGCTGATTTTTGTTGTTTGACTTCTGAATTCATATTTGTTCGGTGTGTTATTGTATCTTAATCTTTCAACTTGTTAGGAAACTGAAGTCCAAGAGTTGCTGCCACTTCTTTATGATCGGTTTGATGACAGTACTGATATCTCTCAGCTGCAGAGTTTGCTATAATGTCTGCAAGCTCATTACGCTTTGTGTCTACATGTCTAGGAATCCTGCATTAAAGAATCTCACAGTTCCTTAAGCTGGCTTTACAACTTTGATAAAAACCAGATTTTGGGCATCATTTAATGTTTCGAAAGCTTTCAGTGTAAATTATAAACTTTCTCTGGTCCAGATTAACTATAAAGCCACTCAGATGGTACAGAGGCTAGGGAAGCCTGACTGAGATACCGAAGGGTCCAGGTTCAAATCCCGCATAAGGCATTGTTCTAACTGCCCATCCCTTCATAGGAGGTAGCAGTAGCCTCCAATTAGGTGCCTCCACAATAAAATGGCCATCACTTTCGGCCTTAGGAGTGGCCAATGTCCAAAAAAGTACCTACCATTAAAAAAAAAAATTATTGAATATAAATATAAGCACAAAATATACAGCAGTTAATTCAGATGTAATACTAGGTAAACATCTGTCCTCCACAGGGTTGTCAATCACAAAGGATAGTCCAACTTGACAAGCCATTTTGAATCATCAGTATATATAGGAACATAAGTGCTTTATTTATGTCTGTGCTCAAGAAAAAGTTGTTTGATTATGACTTCATTTGCACTTCATTTTTCAAGGTGGGGGAAAAACATAAAGAAGTTGGATTTCTGCAGATTCCCAAGGCAGGCAGAAAATAAAAGGATTCACAGAAAAAGATCTATGCAAACCAAATAAAGACAGATCATAAAAGATACTTTTATTAATCAGAAAATCTATAAAATCTCAATATTTGAAAAACATTCAAACTTTTGTCTCAAAATTGCAGAAATAAGTCAAACTGGGTGACATATACAACGTATCAGAACATCTGCAATCTCTTAGATGATGAATCAGTGATATGTGTCAAAAGGTTATATTCTTTCTGAATAAATGAATCATGTAAAATAACAAATTTACAATTTGTAATGAGGCAAAATACAAACAACATGGATTTATCAGCAATTAGTCTTTCCGGGCTTTGAGATAACCGATTAACAATCAGTTAACTAAAAATTCCATTATAATATATTGTTTTATTAAACTGGTTATTAAATAATTTTCAAATGCATAAAAATAATGACATATAAATAGTGAAATTATTTCCATCAAAATTTTTTGAAGCTATCGAAAATTCTGTTGAAATATCCTAGTTAAAAAATTGTTTTTTCTCTTTTCATACTAATGGTTAAATCACTTCCTGGCTCTAAATTCATTTTGAATATTGGTAAACCAGAACACATGCACTAGACTTAAATTAAGATTTTATTTAGTAAATTCTTCATAAAACCTATTTTTTTAGAATCAATAGTTTGCTGATGAAAATTATATTCATTTCACAGTTACCATGTTAACATTAGTAATCTGAAATACAAAAGTTTCAAACAGCCATGAAAAAAAATGAAGAATTTAAATCTTTTCAGATCTTTGCTGTACATTATTACAATGATGTAGAAATACTATAAAATTCAAAAGTATACATTTACTAGAAAAAAGTATAGAGCTGTTAATTTGACCCTGTCGCCAAAAAAAAGCTACAGTTATCAGCACAAATACTGTAACACTGCTGACCAAATAGTTTTCAATTCCATTTATATTCTAGCACATCTGAATAAAATTTAGAATATATTGAAAATTTTTAAATCCCACATAAATTTCATTCTTCTAACTACCAAATTATCCACTTTCATTTCTAGGTCACTTTTATTCTTTATCACTAATGACAAAACATTTTGTATCATCACTTAGACCATCCCAAGCACTTGATTTTTCCAACTTATTCGTTCTTTGAATTCAGTTTCACAGAAAAATTTGCTTATAATTTACAGATTCTCAAAGAGTAGATGATTAGAACAGTACATTCAAATAATATACATACTTATCCCTGCTTTTAGAAGATGATTAAAATTACTAACCAAAATTTACAGAAAAGAAACTTCTAAAAACAATTCATTCATGTTAAAACATTCCCGCTGGAAAGCACTCCCGCAAAGAACTCCGAAAATGTAAACACCGCCAAAAAAAGCGATAACAGCTCAAACCTGGTAACCCAAAGGATACGTTAACTGTTATTCTTATGTTGTTTTCGTTGAACACTACACTCATCGTTCGCCTTTGCCGATATAATTTATTCTTCACTTATTTACAATGATTTTCTCTGATTTCCACGATATAGTTTACGATTTTTATTAACAATGAACAGCTAGAAGTATTTTCGTGTAATTAAGGAAGTTGTTAGAGATAGACGCTTATACGCAGTGATGCGTCAATATGTTCACATCAAATAACTGACAAGGCGGAGATTTGGATGCCGCTGATCAAGAAGCACGTGACAAAGGGAACAACTAGTATGACTAATATGAATGGTAGACATATTCATTGTTGGACTAGCGTGGGTGTTATATGCGCATCACACTGCTAATAATTTCACAAATTCCGTTAATTAGACAACTGGTGCACACAGATGTTAATTAGACAACTGGACAACACAGACCACAAAATTGAACAGGCGTGAAAGTAAAATTACAAATTCACTCATAAAATTTATCTAGTTAAGATTCATAAAATTTATTTCCTTTTAGTCTGAAAGTAAAACTAACTTCATTCTCCATATGAAGCGGTTGGGTAGGTTAAACTATGAAAATAAAATATATCTGAATAAAGTAGTGTCATAACTGTACAAAAACTTTTCATAAGTGAGTCCTGGCTTTCACTGAGGATGAAGGCTGCATGAGGGCGAAGATATCTATCTTCGTTGAGCATTTCCTAGTGAAAAGTTCGAAAAAAGTCCATTTGGTCACAAAATTGAGCATTCTTGATGAATTTTTTGTTAGCTTTCCTGAGAAAGTTATCCAGTTTAAAGTCAACATGTAGAAGTTTATTTCGAACAAAATAGTGTGCATTAGTGCTGATCCTTAAAAATATGTTTTGCACAACCTGAAGCTTGCACATATCCGAAGGAATAGCAGCAGCCCAAGCTGGCGAAGTATATGTCATCAAGGGTCTAATTCTTGAAGTGTAGATGATTTTTGAAAAATCAAGCTTTGAGAATTTCCCTGTGATGGGAAGTAGGCACTTTATGACTCTGATTGCTTTGCTCCTCACGTGATCAAAGTGTTGTGACCGCGTGAGTTTGTCATTAGTGATGATTTTTAGATAATTAGCCTTTGGAGCAATGGGTATCAGCTCGTTGAAAAGGAAGAGATTTTTCTTTGGCTTTAAATTCGGTTTTTTCCTTCTAGATAGCAGGAGCTGTGACTTTTGGGGGTTACTACGTATTTTCCAGTAGCTACACCACTGTTCTATACTCGGAATGATGGCTTGCAGCATTTTAATGGCGGGGCTGATGCTGGCTGATTTTACTGCCAAGGCGGTATCATCCGCATAACAGGCTAGGATTGCATTGTTGTTAAATTGCACCCTAGGGCAGGCTGCTACATAATACAGATAGAGTACAGAGCCAAATACCGAACCCTAGGGCACTCCGTTTAGGATTTTTCTGGAAGAAAATAAAGTATCTCTGACGAAAATCCTGTAGGTTCTATTCGAGACGAATGAAAGGATGAGCAGGATCAGTTCTCGATCTAATTGGAGATTAATCAGCTTGGCAATGAGTCCCTCATGCTAGACGCGGACGAAATATGCGGAAGTTCTGTTCCGTTTGCCGTTGTCGCCACGTCTAGCTTGCAAAAGTGCAAGCTGTATACCGGCTATCTTCAGTTTGTTGCTTAATGTAGCGATGTACGGACAGAAACGCCTAAAGGCCCGTCTACACGTACCGATTTTATCGGCCGACTTTCTCGCAGAGGAACAATTTTCAGGATGTGCGCATGCGCTAAAAATCTGTCATGTTCTCTGCGACGATTTCAGAGCTAGTGTTCACCGCTCACTAGCCGACGATAAAATCGGCATCTCTAGCCAATTAGATTGCTTCCAGAGATCACGTGCTTTTTCTCTCTCATTTTGGAAACATGGCGCTTTTTCGTTGGAGCGAAAATCAAATTTTTCAATTGATTGATTTTTATAGAGACCATGCTGTGTTGTGGGACACAAATAACATAAATTATAAAAATAAAAAGTTAAAGGATTCCCTTATTTTGGTAAGTTATCTTCCCGTTACTTTATCATCAAATATTTTTTTATTCGTGATGAAAATTATTTTATGTTGGTTAAACAAATTACAGCTCAATTTAATACAATATTGCTCAATTTTATTAGCTGATTAACTGATATAGCAATATGATTACAGTTTTCAGAACTGTATTAGTTATTAAACTATACCGATAGTATTTTTTAATATTCAGTATGATATGCTATTTTAAGATTTTGCATATTTATATTTCTTATTTAAAATTTTTGTATTGAAATTACACTATTCCTTTCTATTATAGTAATCTTTATTCTGTATTAGTACTTTTTACTCATATTGTTGCGGTTTTCATAACATTATTGTCTATTTATTTAATAGTAAAGGTTATCATTTAAAGCACAGTAGTTATTTACTTTTTCTGAAGCATGGTTATTTTAACATTTCAGGACTTAAGCACACAAATATGCGTTCTAGAAAATGAAATTTAAAAAAAAAATGGAGTAACCTGCGTACTCAATTTACAAAGGAGAAACATAAAGAGAAAAAAAATTATACATCTGGTGCAAGCACTGCCATGCAGTACAAATCGGCATGGCAGTTTTACACATCGTTACAATTTTTAAGTGATGTCGTGTCCTTAAGGAATACTGTGACTTCTTTGGTAAGTGATTACTTTTTAAATTTATATAATTTGGCTTATAAAGTAAATAATTTCCCTTTACTATTTGAAAATTTATAGAATTGTTTTTAATATAGGCAAAACTTTAACAGTTTTTGTGATAAATAAAATAATATTGTTATACATACTTAGCTGTGTAAATTATATTAGCCAAATCTTCAAGCTCATGCAGCAGATGGGTCATCTGCAAAAGTTCACACTCACAGCAATTTCTATATAACTTCAGTACAAAAGTATTATTTTATTTATCCTTTTACAACTATGTGTGCTATTTAATTTCTTAAATGAAATCTTTATATTTAAAGACTATTCTTAAGCTTATTTACTTAAAAATAATCCCATTTCCCATTAAAGTATAGGTGCAATACCCATTAAAGTATAGGTAAAAATGGATAGGACCAGGGCTTAATTTCTAAAATCAGAAGTGTCAGAGTTAGTAGAAGTTATATTTTGAATTTATATGAAGACCTAATCTTTTTTCCAATGAATGATATTCTATTGATAATTTCCAAAATAGCTGAGCAGTAAAACTGCTAAATAACTGGTAATTTGACCAGTGTTCGAATGCCAGCAAATAAGCTGACTGTAAGGTTGGTTTTTGTTTTTTCCTATGCAGAACATGGATACGAGCCATTTTTCCCTAAAAATTCTTCTATGAAGCATCCCTCTCTATAGGCAGATAGTCCTTGAATTGCGTTGTCTTAATCAATTAGTCTAACATCCAGAAAAGCATATGTAATTTATTTTGAAATGAGAGTTAAGGTACTTAAATTTCTCTTCGTAAGTCTATTTTGGTACTCATGTATTAACACAACCACCTTGTCACATATTTGATGGTCTTTATAAATGTAAAGGTAAAAATTACTTACTGGTACAAGTTAGTGGTTTTTATGACTTTTTTTCAAAAAAACCATTCCTAAATATCTGATAAAAAGTCAGCAAAGTATTATCGACCTACCGAAAAAAGCCGAAAAATCTAAACATGAATTTTAATTATTAAGTAAAAATTATATGATACATTAAAAAATAGGTTCTTACATGTTATCACAAGCACTTTAGTACAAGCTCTTTTAAATTTCCAGAATGTGCTAAAATCTGTCGACCATGAGCATAACAATACTTTAGGCAACCATGCTCATACACATTCCTTCAGTCAAGCAACATTACCCTCATTCTTTTTCATTTATAAAAATTTGCCAAACTTGAGGTGATTACGCTAATATGTTAAGTACTAAAAAATAAAACACTTATGAATTTGTAAAATACTTCTCTAACTTTTAGCGTTATTCTTTTCTCCATGTATACAGTTATCTGTTTTCACTTAAAAAACCAATAAATTGCATAAACTTGTACTGCACATCAACTGTTTACCAAACACATCTCATCGCTGTTTGCGTTAACGGTTTTGTGACAAAATACTATATTCTGCAGAATTTTTACTGCAGTTTCTTCCATTGCTGGCAGATTCCACAAGTAATATTTTAAAAGTAAGTTAAAGGTTCCCAACTCCCAAAAAAAAAATTACGATGTCTGTCAAAATCATTAGAATTCCAAATACAACAAAAATAAACAATTGAAACATTGCTTGACTGAAGGATTTTTATGAACAAGGTTGCCTGTGAAATTTTTATGTGCAGAGTGTGGCAATTTTTATTAAGGTGGTTGAGATAATATGTGACTACCTCTAATTTTAAAATATTAATAGAGAAACATGAATTCTTATTGCATTTTAAGTAATTATTACTATCAAAATCTTACTCATATTGTTCAAGTTTTTACAAGTAAATGAAGTCCAACTCCGCTTCACATTGAAAAGTTATAAAAATATGGGATGTACATGCACAGATACTGTTCTTTTAAAAACACTCAAATTATTTCTTTTTACTGTAGTAATTATTAGCTTTGCTTTCTTCTCAGTTTATATATATATATATATATTTGTAAATTATATATATATATATATATATATATATACCATTTTCAATGATAAACTTATATTCACAGCTAAATCAGACATAAGTTACTCAATATTTTGTTACTTTTAACATACTTAAACATAAGCATTAACTTCTTATATATTTTCTTTTAAATATATGTATTGCATGTTTTTATTGATACCAAATACGCTACAACTTAGACAGCAGAATTACGAGGTTTTTTCGTATTCTTATTCAAGATATTTGACTATTCAACTTTGATATCTCTTGAAAAATCAAGCTTAGGAAATATATTCATTATCCTTATAAATATTTATTTCTGCATGTTTTCCCATAGCTTGTTAATTATGATTTGTTATATATGAATGAATGATAGCTGTAATAGTAAAAATTAAAGTGTTATTTTAATTTTCAGGATTTTAATGATACTAGTACACAAGAAAGAAGTGCAGAAGTTACCAGTCATTCTGAGGAGATGTTTGACATGAACGATTTTGAAGACACTGAAGAGACACAGAGAGAACTATGTCATACACAAACACTACCACAGCTAAAAAGACACACATCAAACACTACAACTTCAAACAAAAAAACAGAAACACGATCACATTTACACAGCAGCCACAACAACACTGGAAGAAATTTCTACAATATTAAAATCAAAAAACACTACTCCAAATACATTTACACAGTTCGGTTTCTTTGTTGGTTCCGAACTAAGTCTAATCCGTGACCCTCAACTCCTCACAGACACAAAATATAAAATATACCAAATTCTCACAGATGCACAGACAGAACAAAATGTATTAGATTCCATGAACAACACAGAATAAATAAGAAACTTAGATATATTTATTACTTACCACATTATTTTGTAACATAAAATAAAAATACTTATAAATAATCTTTATTTCTTTATCTTTTATTATAACGCATATTGAGAAATCAGGGAACATAAATTGAATAACATATATTGAGAAATTAATAATATTTTATAAATTTATCTTGCCATGCAACTTTTCCTTCATTATTTACATAATCACAAATTTTTTCTCGCATTAGCCTTGCTTCAGCAGACCCTGTGTTATAACCATTTTGTTTACACAGGGATTTCATCTTACTTAGCGATTCCTCATTTCGCCATGATCCAGGTATAAAATTAAAGTCCTCATCTTCATGATCGATTAGTTCTCTTGGTGTATACAATTGCCTGGACGGTCTTTCTCGTAGAAAGTTATGCAAACAGCAACATACAGAAACAATTTTATCAACTGTCGCAGGAGGCAGCTGTATTGGTTGCATCAAGATACGAAATCTATTTGATAATATCCCGAATGCATTTTCAACAACACGCCTTGCCCTGGACAGTCGATAATTGAAAATCCTTTGCTGAGGAGAGATATTTTTACCAGGATATGGCCTCATCAGATAACATTTCAAAGGAAACGCCTCATCTGCAACCATAAAATAATTCACAGGCTCACTACCTGGAATCAAAGGTGTTGGGCTGGGCAGATCAAGCAAGTTATTGTCTAGCATCGAAAATAAACTTGTTTGGGCAAAAACTCCTCCGTCTGATATTCCTCCATTACATCCAACATCAATAAATGTAAATTTATAATCTGCATCAACTGATGCCATCAGCACAATGCTGTTGAAACTTTTATAATTGTAAAAAGTGCTGCCACCCCCTGCTGGTGCTTTTATCATAACGTGTTTTCCATTGATGGCACCAACACAGTGTGGCAGGTTCCACTTTTCAGCAAAAGCTTCTTCTATGGCTTTCCACTCCTGAGCAGTGTTTGGTGTCTACGAAATGAGAAAATAAGTATTAATTATGAAACTGAAAAAAGGATGCGAATACAAAATATAAATGCAGAAAATGCTATTTAAATATTGGCAAATAGTAAAATCAAATATTTTATCAACGAATATTAGCTACTCATTTGTTATAATAAAATTCACATCAAAGAAATAGATAAAAAAATGTGCTTATATATTTTGGTTGTGTTCCTATGTTTCACTTTTTATCTAATTTTTCCCCATTTTTTTCTCTCTTGTTTTTGATTAAGCTACACCATAGATTCTATTTAAAGTTTTCAAAGTAATGAATGTGTCAGATACAATAAATGGAATTAAAGCTAAGTGACTGTGGGTAAATGAATGTTTTTGATCACAATACCCATACAGACAGAAAAACTGATAATTTTTGGAAAATAAATGATTAAAAAATAAGCTGTTGTTGTACAAACAATAATACAATAAACAAAAAGGGCTTATGCTTGTTTGTACACAGAAACAGAATTTTCATTTAAACAAGATGTTTAAACATTTTATAACTGAATATATATGCTTCTTAATTTGAAGAAAACTCAAAACTAGAAGTGTCTATTGAAGAATTTTGGATGAACCCATAGGTGGTCAATTTAGCAGATTCATTATGTGTTTTATACAGGGTGGATACTAGGTTGTCAATTTGCTGTCCAATGCAATCTCTGCAGTTCCTACATTCTATTGCTAGATGCCTCCCTAATTATAAAACAATGTTTATTACGATTTTTCCAAAATCAAATAATCATATCTCTTCTTATAAATGAAAATTTTATTTAAATATATTGAAAAGCATAAACAACATTATGACAGACATTCCCATTGAAAATGGTTCATTCTAGAATTTGAGTCAAATTATAATCGAGAGCATGGACCAACAAACTGGTGCCTGCAAAAGAATTGTAAAATTTTAAGAAGCTGACGAGATATTTTAATGTTGAGTGGGGAAAACAATTTCATTTATAACTTAAAATTATTTTCTTAAACTATTGGTCGCGACCCCCATAGGAGGTCGCCAAAACATTTTAGCAGTTTTTTATAATTAGTTTTTTATAACTTATTCCAATAATTTTACAATTACCAAATATTTTTACACAATGTATCTGAAAATAGATAAAGATAAGGCAATGCATAAAGTTCTCTTTCTAACTGAACAAAAATCTGATTTTGCGAATTTAATTCATAATAAGTTATGGCTACAAAAGCTGCATTATTTGAGTGACATATTTGAAAAACTAAATGATCTAAATTTGTCGTTTCAAGAAAAAGGTTGCAACATAGTCATATTCAAATTAAAAATTGATGCTTTATTAAGAAAATGACCATATGGAAAAGGGTTTGTTAGAAATGTTTGTCGCAACAACTGAATTTTTAAATGAAAATGATGAAATAGATAAATCAAAAAGATGATGTCTTGAGAAAAACTTTAAGAAATATTTCCCTTCAAATTTTAGTGTCAAAGAACTAATATGGATTGTGAAACTATTTAGAATTAATGGGGAAAATATTACTCATTTGCCATTAAAATCACAAGAACAACTTGCTGATTTATCAAATAATTCGGATTTGAAACTTTATCTTTAATACGAAGTCTTCAGAAGATTTTTTGCTAGCAATTGCAAAAGATTTCCAACAATTTCTGAAACTGCCATAAACTTTTACCTTTTTCTGCAACATATTAGTGAGAGATATTTTCATCTCTAACCACCATAATATCAAAAGTGTCAATCAAAAAAGTTTAAAAAGCCCTGATTTATTACATGGTAAAAAGTGCATGCTTATGCAACTGAAGTATAATGGTTAGTGTAAAATATAACTTGGAGAGACATTTCATCAGTACGGTGTTTGCATAACATTTTCAAGAGAACGTTACATGAGTAATGAAATTCCAATTGCTATACTAAATCTCTCTCTGCTAGTACTTACAAAGAAAAAACTCAAAGTTATCCGTTATCCAGATACCCCAATGCAACTATTATTTTGTGACTTTAATTGTAAATAGGTTACTTAAATTTAAATATCGCAAAGCCTCGAGGACTATCTGTGTAAGAGGAGGGAAACTAGCTCATATTTATGTTACACATGGGGTAACCACAAAAACCAACCATGCAGCCAACCTGTTCGCCTGGGACGGAACCCAAGCCAGGTCGAACTACCAGTATTCAGTTGTCTTAACCACTCAACGACTGGTGGGGCTCTTAATTCTAAATAGAAAATTATACATTGCACTCCTGTAATACTCTTTTTAAATGAATCACATTTCAAGGAAAACAAGCTCTGAAGTTAATTCAATATTACAAATTTGAGAAAAATTCAACTTAACATTAGTAGCCTGATCCTGTAAAAATGAACATTTTTTTAAAAAATTAAAAGGTCATGATGTTGTTGTGAATTATAAGACCTCATATGTAACATTGATATATTAAGTTTTAACTCACCTTTATGTAATCTTGCATGCATTCCCATAAAGCATCCAATACTTCTGGTATCACTCTTGACAATGTTTGTTTAGGTATTCTAAACAAATACTGTAAATTTGAATAGGAACACCCTGTAACATAATAAAAAACTTAAAAAATAAATTTATTAAAAATGATGTAGTGATATAATTATGATATTTATTCATTATAAATTTCTCAAAATTTAAAAAATTGTGGTTAAAATTATTGTTTGAATTTGTATTTCAATTTTTGTGAATTTGATTTATTAATTTTATAAAAATTAATTGATTTTTTTTCAATAAAATAAAAATTAACTTACCACCAGCTAGAAAGCGTAAAGTAACATGCAGCCTCTCAGATGGTGAAATTGCACAACGCATAATCGTATCCTGTTTTTTAATTTTGCTGCTCACTAAGTTTAATAAATAATCAAAATCGCACGGCATCATTCGCAAATACTTTCCAAATTCCACCCTGTCTTCAAAACGCAGCTCTTGGAACAGGGTATTATGGGCTCCATGAATTTCTCTGCGTTTCACCCAATTTCTCGTCCAAATACGCTTTCTTTTTTCTTCTTCTGCAGCAGCAGCAGCGAGGATCAAAATCGCAGATGTTGCTACAGTAGCAATTAACGGGAAATCTTCATCCATTTTTATTATTGTCGCCTAAATTCACTCCCGCACAGTTTTGTTTTCACAGTTGTTGATAGTGTGACGCTACATAGGGCGGGAATTCTTCCTCGGACAGTGATTGGTTAAGACATTTCCTGTACCGACGACAAAATCGTTGCGTGTGGACAAGCAAGCTCTCGCAGATAAAATCGTACGAGAAAGTCGGCCGATAAAATCGGTACGTGTAGACGGGCCTTAAGTGAGCCCTGGATACAAGATATAATACATAAAAATTTTCATAAGCTGGAAGACTATATATACAATATTTACAACCATTTTCTTTGCATGAAATGAGTGATGAAGTCAAAAGCATGCTATATACAAGTTGGGGAAGTTACTTCCAACATGGAGTTTACTTCCTACCTCCATGGTATCCACTAATGTAACTAAATACGTGTGGCGGCAAGTGTCACCAGCAACTTTCCGTTCGTTCTTAGGAATCAGATCCAGGACTCTTTCTGCCCCCGACACACATTCCGCTTAATGGCTGTAATTATATCAGGTGAGAGTCGTGGTCATAGAGAACATCTTCTGTCATCATGATTCCTCTGCAACTATTGGTTTCGTTACCCAATCTGGAGTAGGAAGTTCAGAGAGGAAGTCCAGAGAGCCCCAACATTGAATATAATCAGCTATACAGATGTCTTGCTGATTCGATGAAAAGTATACTACTGTCTATTCGTATTCCAAACATCGGCACTGAATACGAAGAAATTATGAAAGAAAGTACTCAACTCGAAATTTTAGTCTTTTTCATTCCCTGATGTGCCATATGGAGAAGCAGAAATAGAAAATTTGTGCAAAAGGCTCCCCTAAATGAACGAGAACTTTAAGATAATTTAGGGTTTTTAAAGACACAAACAGAATAGAAATTAATTCTGCGTTACGGAAAACTTTTGTAGTTAGTAAACTGTATACCTGTTTCTAGTGCCGAGTACGAGAGAGAATTTTCCACAATGAACTTAATTTGCAAGTCGCAACGCACATCTCTTCATCTTAAACTCTTTCTATTTTAATATTCATTAAACTCGTCGGCCCTTCACTTAAAAACTTTCAGCTAGCAACTTATGTACGTTCGTGGTTAGCAACAAGTCATAGCGCAGTCAGTCAGAACAGAGAAAAGAATAAACAGAAGATCGGGATTTGACTGCATTGTCCAAAATATTTCAGTGACCTTCTTCATAAACGGTAGCACGAAAGTGATTGATTAACAGTATTAGAAAAATGAACTTTCAGCAGTTTAAAACTTATTAACAACTCATAACGTCCTGTGGCGTAGCTAGGATTCCAGCGCCCGGGAACAAATGAAGAATTTGCGCCCCTTTCTGTGTGCGATGAATGGAAAACATTTCATTAAAAAATTTCGTAGCATCAATTTGGCCCCGCCTGAATGCTGCGCCCGGGGACATATGTCCCCCCTTGCCCCACCCTAGCTACGCCACTGATAACGTCAAACTAATTTACTTGAAAATCTGAATTCTGACTGCATTAAAAATTTATGTTTTTAATATTATTATCCATTGTTAATTGATATAAAATAGCTCTGTTTGCATATTATGTTTATATTCCATATTACTAGCATTTATTATTAACAGTTCAAGAAAAATTGCTTAATTTGTAATGTGTGCGAAAAAATACACTACATTAATATTAATATTCACATAATGCATATAAATTTGTATTGCTTTTTATATTTTTGTGTTTTAACTAGCATAATTTCTCATACATTTTTCAAACACTTAAAAAAATATGAAGCTAAGAAAGGTTATTTATGCTAATTTATTTCAACAGTTACGCATATTTATGTTATTTAAACTTCCTTTGATTTATGCGCTGGAAAAAAGAACAGTTTAGTCAGTTTTCCCATATGGCAGAATATAAGAATTGTTCCTATAAAGATATGTATAAATTCAAATTTCGAGTTGCTTTTCTGGGAGAAATATTATTATCTGACATATTTTCTAACAAATGATGCAAACAACTGTTAAATTTTCGAAATTTCTTCCCCTTTAAAAATAGCTTTAAATAATAATTCCATTGAATAGCAAATTCATTGATGAAATTGAACTTCAGTAATTTAAAAGTTATTAACAATATATTTTAACAAACTTGGAATCAATTTATCAGAAAACCGAATTTTTATATTTTTATAATTTCCAAGTTTTTCTCGCGTATTTTTATTTTATTTTCATATGTGTTATATTTCTATATCGTTTTTCTGATATTCATAATTAAAAGTTTAGAAGCTTAATTACTTTTGCTTAAATAAGAAACTAATACAGAACATTAAAATTAAAACTCACATTTTTAATAAACTTTTGTCATTATCTTTTAAATTTCTACATGTTGCATGAACAAAACGATGGGAAAAACAGAACTTCAGTACCATAAGTAACATAAGTCCATAATCATAAAACTGAAGTCGACGAAACTTAAACTCCAAACTGACCGATATATATTTTTGCTAATGACAGTGAGAAGATATATGCACTTTTGTGCGTGTTACACGATCTCATTATTAAATTATCCGAAAAATCAGCTTCGGACAATTTCTTTTCTGGTAAATTAAAAATTTAATCAGGACTTATTTATGTTAAATATATGAGTTTAAATGTCATCGAAATAAAATTTCTTAAAGAACTTCCAAGAGAATTTCTTGCAAAAATAAGATAACAAAATTTTCAAGCATTATTTTATCTTTAGCAACAGGTCTTAATAAAAAGATTAAATTTCAGGTTGTTTTGGTTTATGTGATTACGGCAAAGCCTTGAGAGCTATCTGCCTAAGGAGAGGGATGCCTTCTGACGACTTTCTAAGAGAAACTGGCTTTTGCACGCGTTACAAATGAGAAAAACTACGAAAATGCCAATGCAGCCAGCCTGTTCGCGGGATTCGAACTTCTGATTGAAATACCACTGTTCAGCAATTTTACTGCTCGGCCGCTGATGGACTGTGCTTAAACTTCAGAAGCACATATTAATTTTCGGTATTTTTTTTTCCTTAATTTGAAGCGTAAGCTTTGAAAATAATCATATAAGAATTTAATGGTCGTTACCACAAATTAAACATTTTTGTATAAAATTTTATGCCCAAATTATAGCTGGTGTGAAGGTAAATAAAAGTTAAAATTTTGTTTAAAAATGTAACTTAGTTTTTGCGCTTCTGTAGAAAAATTATTTAGAATAAATATTTTTATTAAGATATAAAGATCAATATTAATCAACTGAATTAATATCACAATTAGGAAAAAAGCGAAATTCATTATTTGCAGTATTTACTCATCTTATATCCTTCATAACCATGTTATTAATTTTCTTATATCACATTTGCTTCCCGAGTGATTTAAATTTTTATAATATATTTTATTTATTTACTTATAATTTATTTAATATCAATTAATAATGTTCTTTATATCTTGTTTAATTTTAATTTCTCGTAATTTAGTGTTTTTAGTCCAATGAGGCTTTGACCCTGAGGGACTATTGTTTTCGTTTTGGCATTTTGCGTTGAAATGTTTAAAAGGCTGTATCACTTTTCAAACTGTTGCCAACAAATATTATCTCCCTGTATTATATTTGAAGAAATTAAATAATGAAGTATCTGCATAAATGTATGTATGTTTCTTGCATTTTGCTAAAACAGCGGTACCTAGAACCATCAAATTTTAAATGACGTAATCCTACTGCAAATATGGGCATCTGGAAGCGAGATTTGAAATTTGGAATTTGTCTTATTATCGATTTCATATTTTGTAAAACTTTAACAAATTTCTGATAACAAACTCAAAGATTTCAAAGCGAGCAACGGCAATGTTATACAGAAAAAACTTTTTTATCTCCAGGGCTTGATACTGTGTATATCGGAAATTCTAAAGATATGCTCAATTTAAAATTGTTTTGTGATATTGCTCTTGAACTGAATTTTATGGTTTAAGTGCGAAGAACATGATATTTAATAAATAATGGTAACACACAAAATGTTTAAAAAAGAAGCCTCTTTGGACGCAATTTAAAATCTGAAACCTTTCCGATTTTCTTTTTTTCTTTTCTTTTTTTAAATTATTTTTATTTTGTTCATACCAATTTTTTGCATCCTGTCTAAGGATTTAACGTAGGACTCCAGTCTCCAGTACTTCTGATTTCAGAAATTAAGTTCTGCTGGCACGGTATACAGCGAGTACACTTTTCGTTTCAATACTCGGCGATTTCTGAGAACAATTATATCGCATTTCATGATTTTCTTTTGCAAGTAAAAAACATGCCGCATCCATTTCCGATGTTCGAAGGTTTTAACCAATAATCTCCTTTTTTTCACATCTATATGCAATGCTGTTTCATGATCAAGAATTTGTATCAATTAATCTGCTACTGTGTCAATTAATTAACTTTCTTCAAATCATTCGGATTCTATAACGAACAACAGTGTTTTCCTTGTGTCCTGATCTGAGCAGCAAATTGTGTGTATGTTTCTCCTGACTAACTCCTTTAGAAACATAGCTAAACTTGCTATGGAAGTTCACTAATGTCCTTTTAAGATTTTGTTCTTAAATACGTAGTAATTTTTGACACTGTCTTCACTAACATAAATCTGTATAAGAGCATATAGTATTTCGATGCTCTGGGAAGTAAACCGATCTACTCCTCTGCAGGTAGCGAGAGTCAGGTGTAATAATAAGCAGTTCGTCAAAAACATTGATATTTTTTTTTGTGTGTGTGAAAGACGGCAAAATGCCGTCTTAAAATGATGCTAATTGGTGCAAAAGAAGAGTATGAGGTGGGTACTATGGTTGTGGTTTGTGATTTTGAATTGAAATTATAGTGTTTCGATGATGCTTAACATGGTAGTAAATAGAGTGAGCAGATTTGGAAATTTATTTTTTGATTGTTTTCGACTATTAAATTGTCATGCAACATAAATAAAAGCGTTCGTTGCATTTTCACACACTACTTTTATTAAAATGTCTGTTTTGCACTCTTCTGGGACATTTTAAATTTTAAATGATCGCTCTAGAGAAGAACAAAGTATATACACATCCGGACAAGTCGGAACAGATATCATTAAGGTATTGATGCTTTTAATTACATTGTCGAACGCTATGTTTTCGGAAAGTTCAGAATTATATGAAGCTCTTAATTTTGCGATTTTTGATTTAGCATGTTCTTTCTTTAATTTAAAATTTTGCTTTTCAGCTGCCGATTCTTCAGCTTATTTTATGTCATTGATATTTGATGTAAACTTTGATTTAACAAATTCAAGATAAGATTTGTAATCACTGCTATTAATAATTTTATCTTTCAGTTTCAGTGAGTTTAAGAAATTCATCAGCATCCTGACCTAGGTCTTTAGCTAAGAGCATAAAATTTTGCTTTTGAAAACTTTAACTGGAACATTTTTGTGACTTTATTATGTCTTCGTGATATAGCACTTCAGAGGATTACAGTTGCTTATGCTTTATCTTACTTATAGAGTTCTATAACTATCATTCACAATTGCGGTTATTTTTAAAGTCACGAGTAAGCGTAAATCATTACCTTTTCTCAGTTGATTAACACGCCATAGTTGATTTTGGTTTTTATCCTGTCTCGTAGTGACAATTTAAGATCCATTTCGTGGCCGAGTCATCTCCTGTTCCCAGACAAAGACACCCAAAATAATTCTTTTCTTTATTCACAACACTGTAAACAATACATACACTCTTAGACAAAAAAAAAAAAAAAAAAAAAAAAAAAAAAAAAAAAAAAAAAAAAAAACGACGCATTATGCCACACGGAGAAGATATAAAGCAAATTGGACACAAATTGATATGCATACAGGTTTGGACGGAAGATGGAAAATTTTACATTTTGGCTGCCAATCAATGAACGGTTGTCGCTACAGCGTATCTGATCTGCGCAACTGGCAGGATATTTAAGAGAAGAAATTAGGATTCCAGGGCATAAATTCTTCACGAATTTCATTCCGTGTACTCTGGCAGACAGTAACTATGCCTCGCATACAGATGCGCAAACGATATGCGCAGATGTTAGAATTTGAGAGAGGTCGTGTAGTTGGGCTCAAAGAAGCCGGTTTGTCTTATCGGCGAATAGCTCGATATTTGAGCAGGAGCTATGCTACTATTAGACGATGTTGGCAGGAATGGGTGAACCACGGCCTCACACAACGTCAAGAAGGAAGCGGTAGGCCTAGAGAAACGACAGAACGTGAAGACAGAGCCAGGGGCGTAGCTAGAGGGGGGCAAGAGGGGGCATCTGTCCCGGGCGCAAGGGGCGCCAAACTGATGTTACGACATTTTAGAATTAAATGTTTTTCATCCTTGGCAAGCAGTAGGGGGCGCGAAATCTTCAGTTGTCCCTGGGCGCTGAAAACCCTAGCTACGACTCTGGACAGAGCAATCGTCGGAGCGGCACTCACAGCCCCAGATGCATCATTATCATCGATTGTACGTGCAACTAGTGCTTCAGTGAACGCAAGGACCACTCATTGACGGCTCACAGAAAGGAGCTGAGGTCACGGCGCCCCTTGCGCCGGCTACAATTGACCTCTGTACAACGTCAAGTTCGTTTGCAGTGGTGTAGGACTCATTCGCACTGGAATGTCACTGACTGGAGTAGAATAATCTTCAGTGATGAGTCCCGCTTTGAACTGAGCCCCGATGACCAGCGAAGGCGAGTCTGGAGACGCCCCGGACAGTGGTGTAATACCAACCTGAATGTCTTCCGGCAGACAGGCTGACAACCAGGAGTGATGGTCTGGGGTGCCATTTCATTTCATGGTAGCTATTGTTCATTTCATGACGGTTGTCATCCGTCGCAACCTTACAGCACAGCGGTACGTCGACGAAGTTCTAAGGCCCGTTGTGTTGCCCTTCATGTCACGCCACCCTGGGCTTACATTTCAGCAAGATAATGCCCACCTCCACACTGCACATGTTTCTACTGCTTGCCTTAGTGCTTGCCGAACATTACCTTGGCCAGCAAGGTCGCCATATCTCTCTCCTATTGAGCACGTTTGGAACATTATGGGCAGGGCTCTCCAACCAGCTCGGGATGTTGAGGATCTAACGCACCAGTTGGACAGAATTTGGCGCGATATCCCTCAGGAGGATATCCGCAACCTCTATCAATCGATGCCAAGCCGAATAACTGCTTGCATAAGGGCCAGAGGTGGACAAACGCGTTACTGACTTTTCCACTTTGTGAAGCTCTATCACTTCAATAAATGGATCCAATTTTTCTCAAACTATAATCATTTGTTTTTCTGTACACGTACATCCCTTCTACCGATTTTCGTCCCATTCGGATAACTCCTTCTTGGTGCGTGGTTTTTTTTTTTTTTTTTTTTTTTTTTTTTTACTCTAAGAGTGTATATATACCTTATATACAAAACATGGGAGGGTTTTTTTCGTCAACCTCCGATGGAGCATTAAAAAGACAATAGTAAAAAACAAAATGATTTTATTACCAAAAGTTACGTATAAACATGGTTCCTTTTCGAAAAATCTTAAACAACCAAGGAACGACTTTTCCGATCAGTGATATGAGATGGGTCTGAACGTTGTTTCGAAGTTCCTTGTTGTTCTGGAATCTTTTTGAAGAAATGAAAATGACTTGGTGTTAATTCGGGTTAATTCTGGTGCAGTTTAAATGGTACGGGTTTGATCCCCAGAGTTATGTTTTTTTAATAATCCATCGGAGATTGAAAAAAAAAAAAAAAAAAAAAAGAACAGTCATATAATAACTAGAAAAGGGGCCCACAAGCGGCCGAGCGGAAAAATCGCTGAACACTGGTAGTTCGGTAAGAGGTTCGAATTCCGCGGAAGGGCCGGCTGCATGGGCGTTTTCGTGGTTTTCAACCATGTGTAACGTGTATACGAGCCAGTTTCCCTTTGAAAGCCCTCCACGAATACATCCCTCCCCTTAGGCAGATAGCCCTAGTGTGCTTTGCTGTATTCTCAATACACACAACTAGAAAAGGATTGCAAATTTTAAAACTCCCTACTTCCTCTTCATTCTCTATTGTCAAAAACCTGTCTCTAAATAACTCGCACAATTATACAGAAGACACTACTTAATTTTTAGTTTAAGCCTTCTGAGTACTTGGCGTTATAGTATTAACAAATACAAACTTTGAAATGCATGAAAAATTTGAATGTAGCAAAAAGAACCACAAAAAATAAAGGAACAACACAAAATTTGCAAAATCGCATCAATTTTATTAGCAGAAGTTTGTGAAAAGTAGCAACTTTGCCGAATAGCTCAAGAACTGGCAACACTGCTGTGGAGGAATCTCTGCCTTCTCTACTTAAAAAAAAATATATAACTTTATGGAGGATTTTCCAAAGGAAAATGAATAGTATTCATGTACACTGCGAATAAAAGGGGGGAAGAAAAAAAAGAGGGGAAAAAAGGACAGTTCTATATCTTCCATTCTACAGGGCAGATTGAAGAAGTTCAAATTGCATTTTTCATATCCCGAAAGCGCGACATAGGATATATATTAGATTTATATATAGCATTGTTCTAATACAGGTATCTTGACACAAAATAGGACTTTTTCTGAAACGACATGGGAATTTTTTTCCATATATCGATTCTACGAGTCAAATCATGCCTAAATATTTTGTAAAATTTGGTGCGAAATTTACGGAGAAATTCAAAAATTTATCTCGGAGAATTTTTGTCAGTTTGAGCCAAGAATAATTCACTTGGCGAACTTCTTAATTTATAGCAACCTATTTTCCTTTCCTTTTTTTTTCATTGCAGACAAGAGCAAAAAAGTGATTGTTCATACTTTCAAATAATTTTAACGAAGTGCGTAAACCACTTTTGGCGTTGTTATCGCTTATAACAAGTACGCCAAATTTCAAAATGCTCCAATATGTAAATTCATGTATATCTTAAAAATTTTGAATAATTTTTTGCAGGTGTGCCTAGAAATACATCTACTTTAAGATGATTTAAAAACTTTTATAGGTTATAATTCAAAATGCTTTTCGAAAAATTTATAAAAATTATTTAAAAATACAAATTTTTGAAATAAATCGTAAAAAATGGGCAATTTTTATTTGGAATGAACCTAAATTTCGAAATCTTATGAGAAGAATAAAATAAGTTTAATAAAAATTAAGTTTAATAAACAGATATTAACAAATATATACCGAATTGAGCAGCTAAAATTTTGAGAGCTAATTTTTTAAAAAACTACTCGTGCGATTTTTACAAAACGGCAGTTTGGCATAAATTGAGTCGTAGAATCGAAATATGGAAAAGAATCGGCATATCATTTCAGAAAAAGTCCAATTTTATGTCAAAATACCTATGTTAGAACTATGCTATATATAAATTTAACACATATCCTAAGTCGGCGCCCACCAGCGGCCGAGCGGTAAAGTCGCTGAACACTGGTAGTTTGGTCCGAGGTTTGAATCCCGCGAACGGGCTGGCTGCATGGGCGTTTTCGTGGTTTTCCCCATGTGTAACGTGTATACGAGCCAGTTTCCCTTAGAAAGCCCTCCACGAAGGCATCCCTTCCCTTAGGCAGATAGCCCTAGTGTGCTTTGCCATAATTAAATACACCACACCATATCCTAAGTCGCGCTTTCAAGACATGAAAAACTCAAGCTGAATATCGTCAATCGGCCCAGTAGAACAAATGTGGAGCATTAACCTTTTTTTTTTTTTTTTTTTTTTTTTTGAGTCTGAAGGGTTATTGTTATCGTTGTGCGATTTTGCCTTGAATCACTATAAACGGCGAATCACTTTTCAAACTGTTGTCAACAAATTTTAGAGTCCTGCATTATATTTGAAGAAATTAAATAATGAAAAATCTGCATAAATGTATGTATATGTCTTGCATTGTGATAAAACAACGGTACATACAGCCATCGAATTTGGAATGACGTAATCCTCCTACGAATATGGTCATGTGGGAAGACCAAATTTGGAATTTGTTTTATTATCGATTTCATATTTTGTAAAACTTTAACGAATTTTTGAGTAACAAACTCAACGATTTAAAAGCGAGCATTGGCAACACTTTACGGGGGGGGGTAATCTTTTTATCTTCAGCGCGCAGAACTGTATATCGGAAATTCTAAAGATATGCTCATTTTAAAATTATGTTGCCACATTGGTATTAAATTGAATTTTATGGTTTGAGTGCAAAGAACATGATATTTAATAAATAAAGGTAACACACAAAACGTTAAAAAACGCCCCATTGGACGTAATTTATGAAATCTGAAACATTTCAGATTTAACCAAAAAAAAAAAAAATATATTTATTTTTTCGCAGTGTTATAGCATGTAGAGCACTACGAAAATAGAAAATATCCATTTTTCCAGCCCTCTGTTAGGGATTCGAGCCCGGAATTCAGCTGTTACTGTTTAGCGGTCTTGTTTACACGGCCATTGATTTTTCTCATTTTAACAAATATTACATTAAAATGTATTTATGGAAAAACAAAGGAACATTAATTAGTTTAAGTGAACATTTCATTATAAGTAAGGATTTTTGTCGGTATAATTTCAAATCCCTTTATTCCCACTGTCTTCCACGAGAATACGCAGGATAGCTTAGAAAAGTGTTCAAATTATTGAAAGATTGTCCATGAGATTTATTTACTGTAACAAAAGAGTATGTCTAAGAGGATTTGTCATGCTACGTCTATTTAGGACAAAATGCCAACATTATTTTTAATTTTTAATCTGAATGAATTCCCGTTGCAATAAAATTCCCATAAAATGGCTTGACAAATAAACACTTGTCCTAACACAGTCCGACGATTCGCATATTTGTATTTCTGATATGAATTAGAGCTTTATTTTAAAGTACTAGAATTCTTTAGGGCCAATTAAAAAATAAATTAATCTTTAAAATTCTGGTTGGAATTTCGTGATTTTGTAAGTCAGCACTGTGAAACTTTAAAGCCCCCCTCCCCTTTATTTCTTTCAAAAAACAAAGAAAGGATTTTGAATTTTTATGTCATGAGACTAATAATAAAAATTTTTTGGTTTACACCAGTTGTTTTCTAACGCTATATTAAGTAGAAATAACGTTTCAGACTTATATTTCTTGACTCAAGTTCGTTTTAAGATGGATGATAGATATTTCCAAATTAACCCTTTCTATTTGTTGAAAATACTTGCTAAGAACTTTGGAATTTCAAATATTGACAATAGAAATAATTGAGCAGTCATCAGAAAGATGCATCTGTTATATATGTAACTGTAACTGTATCTGTTATTATCTTTAATCATAACTGTACAAAAGACATCTGTCTACTTTGTCTGTCTGTCTGTAATATAGAATAGTAGATGAGCAATGTAAAATAAACAATGTTTGTGTACATCTTGTTAATCATCACTGAGCACATACCCAACATATACAAAACAACACATGGCGCAGTTGAGTCGGTCGTAGATTAAAAAAGAAAATCTGTTTTGAAGAACCATGCAGGGTCCGAAAAGATATTCTAAACAAAAACATGTTGGGAAGTTGTTTACAGTGAAATAGAAACTTCTATCGCTGGTAAGTGCGTTGTTTATTTTTATGTGAAGTGGCTAAAAATACGTATATATAAACTATTTAAAATCCTAAATTAAATATGGATGGATTAAAGCCACGAAGTAATCTAAATTTCGAAGGTAATTTAAGCGAAAATTGAAAGAAATGGAAACAAAAATTCCAAATTTATATGTTAGCGTCTGGTGGTATTACTAAATCACCTGAAATTAAAGTAGCTATTTTATTGCATATTATTGGTGAAGAAGCACTTGAAAAGTTTAATACCTTTAATTTAAGAAGATAAGAAGAATGTTGACAAAGTAATTGAAGCTTTCGAAAATTTTTGCATACCGAAAGCAAATGAAAGTGTTGATAGACATATATTTTTCTGTCGAACACGACATGTAGGCGAATTCTTTGATGATTTCTTAATCGATTTAAAGAAATTAAGTAGCAACTGTGGATTTGCAGAATTAAAAGATAGTTTAATAAGAGATAGAATAGTAAGTGGAATTCTAAATAAAAATCTCAAAGATAGATTATTAAGGGAAGATCAGTTAACATTGGAGAAATGTATTAAAATGTGTAAAGCTTCTCAATTAGCAGAACTTTAGCTGAAAACTTTAAATGAAGAAAATAAAATAGAAGCGATCAAACGTAATAAATTTTGACCTTCAGAGGAAAAAAGTTAGCCTTGTAAGAAAAACTGTCATGTAAAACAAAAGCAACAAAGTATTAATTCTTCTTCAAACTATCAAGGAAATAAGTACAATAATCCGAAACCATGTAGAACTTTTCATAAGTTATACAATTGTCCTGCTTATAATAAGATTTGCTTGTACTGTAAAAAGAAAAATCACTTTTCTAAAATGTGCACTTATAAAAATGTTAATGTTGTACAGAATAATTTAGAGCATGAGTTACATAATAATGGTACTGAATATATTTTAGGGTCAGTAGAAGATACAAATCCATTTTCTAAAAATAGAATAGAAGGGTTTGAAAAACTAAAAGTAAACATATCTAAATATTTATTTGTTAAGTTGGATACTGGAGCTCAGTGTAATGTGTTACCATTGCCTAAATTTAAACAATTAAATTTAAGAGATAAATGTTTGACTAAATCAAAAGCCACTTTAAATAATTACAATGGTACTACAATTGATGTAGTCGGAAAATGTAAATTATTATGTGAAACATCAAAAGGGAACAAGGATGAAGTAGAATTTCAAGTCGTAGCATGTGATAAAACTGTTCCAGCTATTTTAGGTTTACCTACATTGCAAAAATTAAACCTAATACAAAGGATTTTTACAGTAAATCCTGATTCCAATGAAAAGTTACCAGAATCTTTAAAAGGATATCAAGATTTGTTTAAAAGAACTGGGAATTTAACTGGATATACATATCATATTAAATTAAAACCAGAAGCTGTTGGTAAAATAGAACCCTGTAGGAGAATTCCACTTAGCTTATTAAATCCATTAAAAAAGGAATTAGCAAGAATGGAAAAGGATGGTAAAGAAAGTTAACCAACTGTTATGTATTAATCATTTTTTTTTTTTAAGCTTAAGTTGTTTTGCTTATTTCAGTTTTGATTTGTAATTGAAGTCCTAATTTTTTTGTTGTTGTTTAAAGTTTAAATTGTAACTTTTGTAAACTTGAATTTTGGTTAGGTTGTTTTAAAAGTTTTGAGTTGAAGTTGTTTAATTTTAATTTGAGTTTAGGGACTTAAGATTTTTGGTTTTTGTATTTTGTTGTTTTGACCTTTAAGGTTGTTTAACTTTAATTTTATTTTAAAGCCTTGCTGTTGCACTTTTGGTGTGTTAATTTTTTTTTCTTAACCTTAAGTAACTTAATTTGTATCCCTCTTTCTTTTAAAGTTAAACGAATACATATTTTCTCACTGGCCGTAGGTTAAATTTTTTTTTTTTTTTTTTTTTGTATTTGTATTTCAATTTGGATAATATGTGATTATACTTTAATTGTGACTGAAGAAACAATTATTACAGTGTTGACATTTTTATTATGAATTTTAATGTTGTGGAATTAGTAGTTTCGTTTTTAATTTCCCAAAGTCATTTTTGTATTAACTTGGTTCAGAGTTTTCACCCCTTGCCCTCGGCTTGGATTTCTTTCATGGAAACTCTTATCAGCGGTTATACTGCACCCCAAAATTCCTTTTCCCAAGCGTTCCACATGTGGGGGGCGAAGTTGGATGGATATACCATATGTTCTTTCACGAAAAGAGGACCCTGTTTTGCTGACAAGCAATCATGGAGATGTTCGACAGTATACTTATGGTGGGGGTAAATATCCGTTGGGTTAGAAGATCTGCATTATCGACTGGGACCCTGGAGCGAGGTTAGTTTCTTCCCCCCTTGTTTCCGTCTGCAGTTTTGATGACACATTGGTGTGGCCTTGGAAGTTGAATGATGGAATAGCGAGAAACGGCTCGTCTGGTAGTCGGGAAACCCCTTCCCGTGAAGATTTCTAGCGTTGGGTTGCTGGGTTTGGCTTCCAGCGGATCAACATCTACGCCAATTTTTCAAAAAAACGCACCAGCTATTAAAGTGGCTGCGCAGTGTTTTTCAAGGGACGGAGAAAAGAAATTTCATGAGAACCTTCGAAGCACAAGAAAAAAAAGATGTCAACTTTGCCGTGCATCTTGGAGGGCAGCCGCATCGTAGATGTAGCAACGTAAAATAACCCGCACCGAAGAGAGGCTTCAACATCTATAATTCTTGCGAAATTACGCTTTCATTGATGGCCTGTGGAGGGAAGACCTGTGTCCTACTGGTTGGAAGCAGCAATAGGAGGGAAGCCTGGCCTCCGAAACAATAGCCTTTGTTAAATTTTATCAACTTAACTTTTTTTTCCTTACAGATAATTTTCCAAGTTTTCCATGAGATCAAATTGTTCGCCGTTCGCCTGTATCAAGTAATCTAACAAAAAATTGTATGATGGATCCCAAATCCGGAACTGTGAAAAGTATATATTTGTATATGTTAAAGAAGGGTATGTCATCCTTTTCTGTTGTTTCCTCAGATATTTAAATGACCGGTCACCACCAATTTAAAATGTCACTGTACTCTTACTAGTATCTCCATAAAGTAAACGTTAGTTTGATTTTATTTAACCTGTTGTAATTATTGTATTTAACTCTTTACACCTGGACCTTACACATAGAATGGGTTTTGTCATAACACAGCGCAATTTTGAAATTTAGAATTGTTTGCATATTTTGTTTTATGTTACACTATGATAACTACTCTTATACAGTTTTGTGATTGATACAATATTGATTGAAATGTTCTGTTATGTTACATATAACACACAGTTACCTACCTCATAATCTAGTATGAACTTTAGCAATAGTTAATTCACAGAAATGATGTTCAGTAGTAAATATTAAGTATGAATTTTTTCTAGAATGTTTTTATGTAACACAACCAACGAAATTCGTGAATTCATTAGTGGTAGTAAGGAAAAAGGATGGTAATTTAAGAGTGTGTTTAGGTCCTCAGCACCTTAACCAAAATATACTGAGAGAACATTATCACATACCAACCTTTGAAGAAATTTCATCTCAAATGACAAATGCAAAGGTCTTTAGTATTTTAGATGCAAACAAAGCATTTTGGCAAATTAAACTGTCAGATTCAAGTTGTGAATTTACTACATTTAACCCTCCGTTTGGTAGATATTGTTTTTTGAGGTTGCCACATGAACTGCGTTCATCACCAGAAGTTTTCCACAGAAGTTTTTCTGAAATTTTTAGTGATTTAGAAGGAGTTCAAATATATATAGATGGCTTATTAGTTTGGGGTAAAGATAAAAAAGAGCATGATTTAAGATTAAAGAAGTTGTTGGACAGAGCCAGAGAAAAGAATGTTAAATTTAATTTAAATAAATGTAAATTTGGGCTGAATGAAGTGAAATACGAGTATATGGGACATATATTTTCTAAAGATGGTTTAAAACCAGATGAAGACAAAATTAAGGCTATTCTAGATATAAAACCACCAAAAAATGTGAAAGAATTAGAAACTTTCCTAGGAATGATTACACATGTTTCTAGATTTATACCTAATGTATCAGAATTGACATCATATTTAAGAGATTTGTTGAAAAAATAAGTTATCTGGAACTGGAATGCAACACATGAAAAAGCATTTAGAAGACTAAACGATGTCTTAGTAAATAAACCAGTTTTATAGTATTATGATATAAAGATGTCAGTAGTTTTATCTGTAGATTCATCTCAAGAAGGACTAGGAGCAGTCTTACTGCAGAATAATTTACCAGTAGCATATGCATCTAAGGCATTAACAGATACACAGAAGAATTATGCTCAAATTGAAAAGGAAACTTTAGCTGTTGTATTTGCATGTGAGAAATTTCACTAGTATATATTTGGAAAATATATTACTGTGGAAAGTGACTATAAACCACTGGAATCAATTTTCAAAAAGCCATTAAATAAATGCCCTTTAAGATTACAAAGAATACGCATAAGATTACAGCCATATCAGTTTGAGATAAAATATAAACCAGGAAAAGAACTCTTTATGGGGGATGCATTATCAAGATCATTCACTGATAAAGGATCTGATTTCTTTGAAGGAGACATAGAAGCTCATGTTGGATTGGTTGTAGAATTTATACCAATGTCTAATGGTAAAATGGAAGTTTTTTAACTGGAAACAGAATAAGACGAAGAAATACAAGTTTTAAAAAAATAATTAAAACTGGATGGCCAGATGAAAAATGTATGGTTACAGTACTGGCAAAACCATATTTTAACTTTAGAGAAGAACTATCAGAAGCAAATGTATTAATATTTAAAAATTCCTGTTGTTGTACCAAGAAGTTTACGAAAAGATATGTTAAGCAGAATTCATTATGGTCATTTAGGAGTAGTAAAATGTAAGATCAAAGCAAGAGAAATATTATATTGGCCAGGAATGTCGAAAGAAATTGAAGATTTGGTCCTGAATTATCAAACACGTTTAAGTTTACAAAAAGCTAATAATAAAGAACCAATGATATTGAAAGAAATACCTGATGGTACATGGGAAGTATTGGGAACAGATCTCTTTTACTTTCAAGGAAAGGATTATCTAATGGTAATTGCAGGAAATATAAAGATTTTGCAAGAAGATGGAATTTTAAAACCAGAACTTCAAGCCCAAATTACCCACAATCTAATGGAATGATTGAAAGACATATTCAAACTGTCAAGAGAATGTTAGAAAAAGCTGTAGTTGACAATAAGGATCCATATATGGTATTACTGGAATATCGTAACTCTCCTATTTCAGATGAAATTAAGTCACCTTCAGAATTGATGTTTGGAAGATAAGTAAATGGATTGATGCCTATAAAAGAGAATTTCGTCCAAGCTAAACAATATGAAGACCATAAACAACATTTACTGAAGAGACAAACTTTACAAAAAAGTTATTATGATAGAAATGCAAGACCGTTAAAACCACTGAAGGTAGGAGATCATGTTTACATAAATGAGAAAGGGAAAAAACTAAATGAAAGAGGGAAAATTATGGAAGAAGCAGAAAGACCACGTTCATATAGGATTATAAGAACAGATGGAAGAATTGTAGAAAGGAACAGAAGAGACCTTTTTAAAGGAACTAATCAGAAAGAGTTTGGAATACAAAACAACTATGAGAATGAAGTTATAGATGAACCCGAAGTACCTGAGAATAGCAGGAGCACTACAAATTTAGATGTGCATATATGTCCTTCAAAACCTAACAGAAGTGTGTCACCAAATAGTGGTGTTGGTGTATTTAATTATGGCAAAGTACACGAGGGCTATCTGCCTAAAGGCAGGGATGCCTTTCGTGGATGACTTTCTAAGGGAAACTGGCTCGTATACACGTTACACATGGGGAAAACCACGAAAACGCCCATGCAGCCAGCCCGTTCGCGGGATTCGAACCTCAGACCGAACTACCAGTGTTCAGCGTCTTTACCGCTCGGCCGCTGGTGGGCTACCAAATAGTGAAAGAGGTATAGTATCATCAATTTTTCAAATGGACATAACTACGTTACTCGATCTGGTAGGACTGTTAAGAAACCTTATTATTTAAAGGAATATGTTTAGTTTTACAACTATTATTATTTTTTATAAAAAAAGGGAGATGTTATATATGTAACTATGTTTGTGTACATCTTGGTAATCATCACTCAGCACATACCCACATATAAAAAACAACTCAGCATCTAAACACCATATTTCAAAAGTGATAATAGGGACTATTTTATAACAAAAACAAATTGATAGAAATGATTACTTAATATAAAAATCAAGCAGCATTCAAAAGTTGTTTATTTCCGCTGCCAAGTTTCAAATATATATACTTAAATAAAAATAAATAGCCATATTTTTTATTTTTAAGCTCCTATACTCCAGGACACGTCACGAAATTTTCGATGGTCAAGACAATTTTCGATGGTCAACAGTAATACGTACGCCTGCAATTAATTATGAAATTACACGGATAACCAGTATATCTTCACAGAAGAAGCAAGTTCCCCAAAACGTCCGATTTTAAAGGCTGAAACTGTAGCTCAAAATCTTGCTGGTTTGAGTCCATTCCTAAAAGGGCTTTTGAACATTTAGCACAGTGGATGCATTCGAGCCTATTGGTTGTCTGCCGCGCTGCTCGCCAGGAGGGAACTTAACTGAGAAAGCTATTTGCTATATCATACATCCTAAGTCGTTCGAATACAGATATCTGCTAGTTCAACAAACGGTTGCAAGAGGGGCTCCATCCCCCTTAAATTCCTAAATCCGTATATATGACGTAATATTGCACAATTTTTCAAGCTTCTGGATCTAATAAGCTTCGAAATGGTATTTCTTGAATAACATCAGCCTTTGTGCTGATAATGTACTCGTGGGAGATATTGGTATTTTCCTCCTGACTTTTTATTTTTCTTTGATTAGCTCCCATCTATAGGAAATTGTGATAAATTTATTTTAAACGCACCAGATTTCATTAAAATTTATGAAAGTGTCGAATGTACAATTGCTAAAAAATACAAACTTTGTCACCACATAACTAAGAAGCTATTAATGTTAAAAAAATAGGATACTGCAGTACTAGGTTTTAAGAGAGTAAAAAGTTCCGGATTGCCAAAAGAGAACGCATTTTTTTTTTTCAGTCTAATTTTTATCTGTTTTCTTCTCTGTTTAAATTATTTATTTTCTAATAAAAAAGAAAAACATGAAAAAAGAGAAGGAAAACGATAATCCTAAAAAAAAAAAGGAAACAACCGCACATAAAGAGTTATTTTAAATTTTCTGAACTTCACTTTTAAATTCGGGTCAGAAATATGCAACTCAACTCTTCGCAGAGGTTTCGTTCCCCTGCCTCGTCAGGAAAGCGCGCATTGTATGTTTCTCTGCTACGCAGGAAGCAGCGGTTTGTTTTGATGGAAACGCTATGTGAAATTTTCATGTTTCGCATGCTCGTTTTGTATCATCAAAATCCAGCTTGGCAGTAATTGACGTATTATTGAAGGCAAATTGTAAATAACGGTCTTACTCTGTCATTTGCATGATTTGATTTTTTTAATGACTTTTCATTTTTAAATTGTTTTAAATCTGTCGGAACTGAAGTATTGTAATTGAGTTTTGTGGCATATAACTCATTTCAGGAATTGATTTCAAAATGCATTAATTTTACGTCGCATTCATTAAAAACGCTTAAACTCAGCTTATTATTTAATTTTTTTCGTTTATTATTGTGGCAAGCAACAATTTTATATATTGCTGAGAAGATAACTATGCTTGAACTGGATGAAAGGCCAGCTTAAAATTCGATTTGTGTGTGTCAAGTATGACATCCATTTTTTCCTTCTCGATACCAGTTGTGAAACGCCTTCTTGGTTGGAAGAAAGGAGAAGGTGAAGAAAAGTGGAGTGAAAAAGCTGTCAAAAGTTTAGTTAAAAAACTTAAGAAGACTGGTGGTTTAGATGAACTAGAAAAGTCCATTTCAAATCAAGATCCTAATACTAGGTGCATCACTATTCCAAGGTAAGTTTGACATTTATTATCTTTTACTTAAAAAGGAAGTTGTCATGTGCTAACCTAGTGATTATCAATAGTAAGTAGATGATAAGGTTATAACTGTTTTTGCCTTGAATTTAAAACTAGTAGAGTAAAGATGCATAGTGTAAAATCCTCAACCTTATTAATTTAATCATAAGTTTAATACCATATTTAGATCTTACTTTTAAGATTGTGCTATTAATTTCTATCATAAAATAATTATGTGTTTCATAGTAAAATAACGAAAGCAATGCTGTTAAGATGTAGGAAGAAAAAATTAGTTTCTTTACTAGGTATAGGTATAATTATATGTATTAATTTAAGTGCTAACAGTACACTTATAAATTTATAGACTCTGTATTTATGAAATTTGTCAAATATTTTATGCCACATTTGCTGTTCCTGAATATGTTAGCAGGAGGATATTTTAATTCAAAGCTAATTTTTTTTAAATTCTTTTCTGGCATATAGCTTTTATAACTTTTATTTTATGCATACATTCAGGCCATTTCTTCAGAGTCTACAAAAACAAAATTCTGAAGTTAATAAAATTATGATGTTAAAATTTTATGATAAGGGCTTATAAATAATAGATGAATGCTGTACTTCTTTGATTGACTTTGAAACTGTCATTCTTTCACAGTGATTTTTCTCCACATTTTTTAGTAATTTCGAAGGTATATCATGCGTTTCACTTAGTAATTGCATCTGGTAAATTGCTTAATAATTTGCTGCTGCTGATGTGAAGTAGTCCTCCTTCCTTATATTATGTAGTCAGTTTTTCTGAAATTTACAAGTAATACTGAATACTAATCTGCAATTTACAGTGTTTTGTATAGTTTTCATTAACTGTGTAGAGCCATAAATTATTTAGAAGCAGGAGACATGAAAAATACAAAATGCCCTCACCAGGACTTCAAACCTGTACATTTCGAATATGTATCGAGTATGCTTCCAGTTACACCACAAAGGCATGTGGAAAGAAGGAAGAAAATACTTAATATAATTGTAGTATAAAACTTATCATAAAAGCAGTTTAATTTTGGCAAAATGTATTTTATTAATTCTGGATCATTTTCAGAAATAATCAAATGGATGTCAGAAACATAAATAAGTTATTTTACAAAATTTTTAGAATTAAATGACATAGCATAAAATTATAAGTTTGTTCCTGTAATATCCCAACTTCAAGGACATTCAAAATTTTTATTTATATAGCTTATTGATTTTAATGAAAATAAACTTATTTGTAGTAGAAACTGATGCTGAGTTGATCACTCGCACTAATTGCGAGTTTGTTCTTATTTTTTTTAAGTATAAATTTTATAAAAGCATACTGTTAGCTTTATGTGAATGGTTTAAATGAAAAGTATTCTATAGATGAATATTCACAGTTAATACTCTTTGTTGACTAGTTTGAGGAAAATTATGAATTTCAATAAAAATTAGAGAATATTTAAGGTAACTGATGCAATTTATCACTGATAAAACATATGAAGCTTTGTGTAAAAGTTTCAAAAAGTAATGTTTGGAAGCAAACACTGATTAATCTTTGGTTTAGGTAACAGTGAAACTCAAAATTACGATATTTGTTTTAATATGATAAATGAATGATTCCTCATGTGAATTTGATTAATTTTTGTCACCTTTGCAATTAAGCAAGAGTATCCATAGGCCTGCGATATATGTCACATAGTAAATCCTTTGGTAAAATAGACTAATAATTTAAATATAATAATTTAAAAATTATTGACATGCATGTAAAATATTACTATTTTTAAATCAAAGTAGTTTAAAATAATGATGATATTTTATGCTCGTTTGGGACTTTTAAAAAAAAACTGATCTTTATATGCGTTTTATTTCAAAATTTGAGGGAAGCGAGGATTCAGTACTTTAAGTACTCTGCCATATGGCTATAGGCATCTATAATAGCTCAAGATACAGACCTAAGTTTTCTTTCTTAACTAATGGTAAGCTGACATGATCATGACCCAATTTTAGCTAATGATACGTTTATTTGCCCTTGATCCATCAAAGGATAGCTTTGTTAACAGGCTTATAATAAAGCTATCTTCTCAGTTATTGGTATGTGAATTATTTATAGCTTTCTATATACAAGGTATAATTTAATCGAATATCAATAATTTCAGTAATGTGTCATTAAGGATTAAAGAGTAAAAGAATCATTAAGGATTAAAAGCATTGCTTTAGTGTGTAAGTATTTAGCAGCATTACCTTTAATGAATTTACATTATTTACGCATGTAAGTGGTATATAATGATTAAGGAATAAGATTAGTAATAGTACTGTGTGAGTATAAAATAATGATTTCATAAGAAAAGGGAAAATCTTTTTAAACATTGAATAGTCATTCACGTCATGATTACTGAATAAGGTAAGAAAGAATATGTGAAAAAAGTATTCCCTTTAAAAATAGTGTTAACTATTTCATGTTAATACATTTCTACTATTTTCTTTGGTAATCAGTAGGCTTCATAGTATAAAGTTTTTAATAACTGCATATAATGATTATTTATAGTTATAATTTGTTTAATATGTACTCATTTAAAAAATGCTGTGTAAAAAAATAAATAACATGAAAATATGTTTTAAATATTTTATGTATATTTATAATCCAAAATGAATAGCCATTTGGAGGGGATATGGTGATGTGTTAGTGGATTAAAACAACAGGATTTTGTCTAATTAGCTTATGATTTAAACTAAAATTATGATTTATGTCTAAAATTAACATTTGATTTAATTTTGAGAGAAGTTATGTAATTTGATAAACTAATATTATTGAAGGACTAAATTCAGAACTATCAAACTGGCATTTAGTAACAATTTTTGAAAATATATAGTGTATTTTGTAGTCATATTTTTAAATTGATTTATATTTTAGAATATTATGCATACTACAGAAGTGCAACATTAAAAAATAAAAATATTATGTTCTTAAATCTGTATATTTTTGCAGTTTAAGAGGCTGATGTTCTTTACAGAAAAAAACCTTTTCTAGAAATTCTCTCTCTCTCTCAGTTCTGTATACAGTACAAAGTCTTTAATCCGGACCTCAAAGCTACAAACTTTCTGTGCATGTGTCAACGCATAATGCGCATAATACCTTTACGCATGCGCATAATACGTTTACGCATGCACATTTAATGTATAATGGACAGTATAAGCTAGGCTAAAATGATCTAATTATCTATTTCAGTTAATGTTGCAGATTGTGTTGTTCCTTAATCTTCTAATTGGATCCGGCTTATCATTTTTTGCAGACTGTTAGAGCAATTTTATAAAAAGTAAGCTTGAACTTTCGATTATGCCAAAAAGAGTTTCCGATTCTGGAGCTGCCAAAGGATCTACAAAGTGAAAGCGGGTTTCGATGTACCGTTTCTGAGAGTGAAGAAAGTGACAGAGTAGTTATTGAAAATGAAAAAATTTCGATTCACAAGTTAGTCGGTATTCTCGACACAGCAATTACAGGACTCGAACAGTGGAACTGAACAAGAAATTATGTCTGTTTATGGAATTAAAGAGAAAGTATTAGAACAGAAAACAAGGCAACTTAAAAAACTTACGTTGAAAGAAATGTTTAATAAAGTAAACAAATAAATATTAAGCTTTCTTTTTGTAAATTTCGATACCCTTTAGTTCATAATTGCTCTTTATTTCATTAATTACGGTTTCATATTTTTAATTTTATAATTTCTGCATGCAATCTTACCAGATTTAAATTGATGATCTATAATCCGGAATCGCCGAAGTCCCGATGAGTCCGGATTAAAGACTTTGTACTGTATTGCATTATCTGATTTACTTCTCCTCATGTGAGCAGCAAAGTTCAATAATGTGGCATTTTTGTCAGTGTTTTTTAAAATGTGGGCAAAACATAGCTTTAAAATTTCAAGTGAAAAATCTCAGCATTTTTTAAGTGAAATGGTATAATATCCTTGAGAAAACAAATTATTCTGTTCTTGAAAACTCTATGATGCTTGAAAACTCTTTTAAATTAACACTTATATAGATGGTTGAGAAGGTAAATAAATATGAACTGAAAATACTTTTCTTAATATTTAGTTTCTTTTGCCAGATAAACTTAACCATGTTACTGTCATTACCGTGCATTGCAAATCGCATCTATTTTCTTAAACCATATCAAATGTTGTTAATATCCAGTATATTGGATTCATTAAAATTTAGATTATTCAGAATCTAAAAGTATATATTAGTATATTCTGTGTACGTCTCTTTTCTTTCTCCCCCTTTTTTTAATGCATGTCGTACATATAGGACTCATTTGCTTAGCACATGCAATGAATATGCCATTCAGATTCAAACTTGGTGAAATTGTTTTGTTAAGAAAAGAGGCGTAAAGTCATTTGGTGGTTGATCTTTACATTATGGTGTAACTTGGCGTTTTTTTGGCGAAAATTTGGCGACCAACTCTCTTACAGCAACCCTCTATTTTTTTTTCCCGCTGCCATTTTGTTTTCACGAAGTAAAGACATGTTTCTTTTCTTTTTATCTACTGAACACTTCTTCCAACAATCTACTAGCCGAATTACACTTATGCTAGAAATTTTATCTAACAAAACTGCTTAATCATGACAAATATTCACTGCAAAATTGGGAAAAAGTGCACAATACCATACTCCTTACGCGTTTTTCAAAACAACACATACACATAAACCATGTACACGCTGACTTATTTTTACTTAAAAACAACATCCCAGAATTGCACAAAAATGGCATTGCGCACACTCTTCACTATATCCATGTACACTGCTTTTTTCTCATAAATTAGAAAAATTTCACGAAAATACATGACAATTTTCTCAATCTTTAAACCCGGTAAAAAGAACATATACAAATTACCTGATCGCGAAAAAGTAATGAACATTTCCACATATAAAATAAATAAAATATCCAAAAACTTTTACCTCTAAATCATCTATTACATTATACACGTCACCAACGAATTCATACCGCAACCATTACAAATACTTAGTGTCAGATATTTAAATTATTTCCATGCACGTTTACTTCAACTAAAACGTATACCAAATTCCTACAAACATAAAATTCACAAAATAACTATCATTTAATTAAAATATAATTAAATTCAAAAACACTACTTAAAATATAAATGAGCACATACATTAAATTAATACATACATAAATACCCATTTCGAATTCACTTTAGTTACGGCCATGGGATCCAAAAATTCACGAACACTGTTTCACACAACACAGAATAAAGCCAAATACAAAATTTCCAGATTTTTTCCCGATTTCCCCCCTTTTCCGATTAAAGAACCCTAATTCGTTCATTAATATCACATGACATATCCCATGATCTCTCATTTCCCTCACACAAAATAATGCGTAATCGGAACTGAGTACTGCTCACATTATTACCAAAGTGCCAGGTAGTAACCTTTATCGCCTCCAAAATGTCGCCAAACTACCAGTTACCATATTGTAAAGATCAACCCATTTGGTTTTTGTATTTATGTATTTTTCATTAGTATATGAGAAGCATTAACGTATTTTATGAAATTATTATTTATTTATATTTATTAAATAAATGATGATTTGGTAATTTATGCTCATGAGTTATTATTCTAAGGTAAACTTCTAATGAATAAGTTAATAATTTATGTTCTCATAATTTTTTTTTTTTAAAATTTGAAACACATCCAAGTTTACTGTTTTAAAATATATTGCAAAATTATACTTGCTTGAAAACCTTGTTGATATGCTTTTCTGACACAAATTTTTTCTTTGTGTCATGTTATTTAGCGATGAAGAAGTTAATCTTGTAAATTGACTGTGTTTTATGAATTTAAAAAAAAAAAAAAAAAAAGTATTTGCCATTCTTTAATAAAAAAGAAGAAAATGGAAAGTGCTATGCATATCTCTCTGTAATGGTTGAATATTAATTTGTCAGATTGGAAGAATAAAATTGCAAATTTCTTCCCTTTACAGCTTTAAAATAGTTTTTTTCTTATTACTTAAGGAAATTTGAAAAGATCCAGGGTATTTTTATCCAATCTGTTGCACTTCAAGAAAACTCTGAGTAAAGTTTGTCTTGTTTCTTTCTCCCAATTAGAGGTAATTTTATTAAAAAAGATATGGGGTTATAATACTTCTCGCCTCCCTTTCCCAGTAATTTAAGTAAGAGATCATAGGAGTAATACATTTATTTCAAATCTGTTCACTATCTGATGCTATGTCAGACAAAATATTTGCCAGACGAAATTCTAATACCGAGAAGTTAACTGAATCAGAAGTTCAGCGAACACACTTGCCAGCCCTAGAACGCAATTTGATTTGAGTTTACACATTCCAGAGTCTTGGTATAACTATATAGAAACTGTAAGCGAATTTCATTATTTGTATATGGCGTACACATTCGATTTCAGACAGAGTACATATATAAAAAAGAAATCGCTTTCACCCCCTGTTGTTGCTCGTAGGTTATAAGCTTCGTAACATTATCATAAATTTGAGCATTCCGTTCTTTCCGCCAGACGGCACAAGAAACAAATACAAATGTACTATCATGTTTACTTAATGTCTGTTGCGTAGAGCTCTTTCGCCTGTCTGTCTGGTTTTGCTGTTGCGATTTCTGATTGCGTTTGAATGTTTATACATGTTGGGAATGGTTCTGTTGATATTTAAATTCTAAATGTCAGTTTATCTATTTCTCTCTAAGCATTTATTTATATTTTTAGCCTTCCTTGAAGGTTAAAAAAAAAGTCATCGAATCTCTTAAGTTAATATATACACTTACTTAGCAGCAGTTGTTTTAATTTACGCAATTAAGTAATCAGTTAAATCAGTTCAGGCAATATACACTTACTAGTAGCAGTTGTTTTAATTTACGCAATTAAGTAATCAGTTAAATCAGTTCAGGCAAAAAAACTTTTATCTATGAATTAGCGGAAGTTACTATTCATAGATCTATGAACTGATTTATCTATGAATCAGCGGAATTTGATATATCTATGAATTAGCGGAAGTATAACTTGGTAGCATGTTTAATTTTTGGAAACAGGAATGAAGTTTGGGCTTTCTCCGACATTTTGTTTTTGCTACCAGTCTGAAATTCTTTTCCGTTTTAGGATGACCCACCAACGGCCAAGAGATCGAGTTACCGAACACTGGTCGTTTCATAAGGGATTTCCTGGATCCTAAGGAAAACTGGCCAAAGGAAAAAACACGAAAACTCGCGTGTAACGTTCGTCGAGCTTCGAACCCCGGACTAAACTACCAGTGATCAGCGACTTTACAGCCGCTGGTGAGCCCATATAACTGAATGCCTACGTTGCTGAAGACCGGTATTTCATTCAAATGTAATGCAACAAGCGTAAAGCAATTTTTCTCCAGAAAGATAGACGCTTCTACGATCTTGTTGGCCGCCTTTACATAATACTTGCCGTACTTTGACTGTTATATAGCCCACCAGCGGCCGAGCGGTAAAGTCGCTGAACACTGGTAGTTCGGTCCGAGGTTCGAATCCCGCGAACGGGCTGGCTGCATGGGCGTTTTCGTGGTTTTCCCCATGTATAACGTGTATACGAGCCAGTTTCCCTTAGAAAATCTTCCACGAAGGCATCCCTCCCCTTAGGCAGATAGCCCTAGTGTGCTTTGCCATAATTAAATACACCACCACCTTTGACTGTTAATACAGATTTCTGGTTATTAAAGTAAGTACTGTTTTAAAGTGTGTCATTCTGTTTTGTTCTTTGTTTACTGAAATAACTAATATAAGTGGATAATTCATAAAATTATGAATATAAAAATTATATTAATAAATATAATTGGGCATATTAGTTATTTCAGAAAAATTGGCTCTTACGTATTATTACGCTCTTACGTTGAAGGAAATTTCGGCAACGGTCGCCAGTTGTTACTCCGGAATTCTGAAGGACGCATTCATCTATAATTGGCGCTAAATCGCGCTACTTGCCCGGTCGATGAGATATACAGGGTGGTCATAAAGAAACTTTGCCAACATCTGCACTTCTAGCATCCGTTCCGGTTAAGCGATCGAGATGAGATTGCAAATATAGTTATTCGAAGGTATGCGCTCGAGGCTCGAGATTCTGTGAATGACAACACAGGGACGGTTATAGTTATAGAAACTCGAAAATGTCGGATGGCAATGCCAACTTTTTCCAGTCGCAAAACGGTGAGCGCATGCGAAAACCCTAAATAGAGTTGTAACTGTACCAATATGTCCCAAAAACGTGTTATGCATACACACACACACACACAAAAAAAAAAAAAAAAAAAAAAAAAAAAAAAAAAAACCGGAAAACGATTTGAGCGCACGCAGAAAATTTGCACATGACAGAGGCAAGATACCAATCGCAGGACGCCGATCACCAGATATTCAGCGTAGGAAACCGATAAAATTCCAGGTGGTATGCGAAGTCGTCATTCGGGAACTAGCACATGGCGACGAAATGACTCTTCCTGGGAAAGTTCGTGGTGAACTGATAAAACTGTATTATCAAAATTGGATGAACGCTGCAGAAGCCTTGCGTGTGTATCGCTGAAATTATCTCCATCGACGTAGCCCATGTACTCCGCAAGTTCTGCATGATTTAGTGCACAAATTCAAAGATACGAGCTGCACCTGTGATAAACCGCGCTCCGAACGGCCAACAGTCTGGGCGCACGCAGAATATTTGCATACGACAGAGACAAGACACCGATCACTGATGACAACACATATCGGACTAAAGAATACCTTTATTTAGATCAAACATTTTCCACATGGATGCCATCACAGGCAAGTACTCATTTCATGCGGCAGACGGTGGACAATACCGCTGAACGCAACATGGCATGAGGGATATTTGCAATCTCACGCCGTATAGAATCCTTTAAATCTGACAAAGTTTGCGGACTGCACAGGTAAACTCTGGATCTGAGATATCCTCGAAACCATAAATCCATAAGCGTCAGATGGGTTTGGCGCAGGCCACGGAAAAGGATAATGGCGGGAGGTGATGCGATCACCAAATACTGTTCTAGGACCCTTTTAACAGACCTCTCTAAATGTGGAGGTGCACCATCTTGCATCTAAACGATGTCATTGAGTTCATTCCGCTTACGTAATTCCGGTAGTACATAATTTTACAGCAAGGCTGTATACCAAGAGCCTCTTACAGAGCATGTTACACGGCCCGTCGGTGTCTCTTCCTCAAAGAAGAACGGGCCGAAAACAAGTGTGGCTGTAATGCCGCACCACACACAGTCGCTTTGGCGTCAAATAATGCTACTGGTGCCACAGCATGAGGATTCGTCTCTGCCCAGTTCTTGGTGTTAATGTTGCCATTTAAGTTGAATTGCGCCTCGTCCGTCCAGTGGCCAGTCGTTATCAGCATTATATTGTATTAGAAATTCATTTTCGAAGTCCAGATGTAGTTGTGAGTGTTCCGGCTGCAACATTTGAATGCGCTGGTACCGGTAGGGAAACATGGTGAGAACCGAGCGCAGTAGCTTGAGGACCGTTGTCTTCTGAATATCCAACACACACGCTGTGCTCTTCCTGTTTTCCTGTGTCCTGCAGTCACTGTGTGATGCACTTCTGTACCAACGTCCTCAGGAATGTTGGCCGTCCGGAGCGCGGTTTATCACAGGTGCAGCCCACATCTTCAAATTTGTCTACTAAATCACGCAGAGCTTGCGGAGTACATTTGCTACGTCGTTGGGAGATGATTTCGGCGATACACACGCAAGGCTTCTGCAGCGTTCATCCCATTTTGATAATACAGTTTTATTAGTTCACTACGAATTTTCCTAGGAAGAGTCATTTCGTCGCCATGTGCGAGTTCTCGAATGACGTACATCGCACACCCGCCTGACATTTTATCGGTTTCCTACGCTGAATATCTGGCGATCGTTCTGTGATTGATCTTTCCTCTGTCATATGCAAATTTTCTGTGTGCGCCCAGATCGTGTCTCTTTGGCCGGTTTTCAGAATCCTTTTTTGTGTATGCATAACACGACCGCTATTTAGAGTTTTTATATGCGCTGAACATTTTGTGAACGGAAAAATTTGGCGTTGCCATCCGACATGTTCAAGTTTCTATAACTATAACCGTAACCATGGGCACCGTATGTTGCCATTCTCAGAATCTCTAGCGTATAACTCCGAATAACTATATTTGCAATCTCATCTCGATCGGTTAACTGGAACGGACGCTAGAAGTGCAGATGTTGGCAAAGTTTCTTTATGACCACCTCGTACTTAAGTACCGAAAAATTTTGTCACACTCAAAATGAGCCGATGACAAACATTGTCGAGTAACGGAAAGTTTCATGTAGTGTATTATTAAAAATTTAATATTTATCATACTACTTGTTGAAGTGTGTGTGTCTTAGAGAATTGAAAGCAATGTTAACATTTAAGTGTTCTTATTTCTAAACCTGTAGCACACAAAATTTACCATTCATAAAGAATACACATGCAATTTATTCAGATATGGCAAAGCAGTCAAGTGCTATTGCCCTAGGAAAAGGCGTGTCATCGTAGAGGACTTCCAAAGGAAAATTGGCTCGTATTCACGTTAACATAAAAAAAAAAAAAAAAAAAAAAAAAAAAAGAAAAGAACCAACCATTCAGGCAGCCCTTGGGATTGAATCTGAGTTGAACTTCTGTATTTAGCACTCATAAGTCCTCAGCCGCACATGTGCGCTAGAAAGGCTATGCATTACTTTTAAAAGCTCCGCGAAACTGGAAAAAAAAATCTGTCGATTTATTTCATATACCGTGCTGATGTCATAATGGTTTATTTTTCCTATGCAGGAAATTCTTGAAAACTGGTTTTGTACCGTATCCATTTCGGCCCCACCAGTGGCCGAGTGGTTAAGACCGCTGAATATTGGAAAATCGACATAGGTTCGAGCCCTAGGAACGGGCTGGTTGCATGGTTGAGTTTCGTGGTTTTTCCCATGTGTAACGTGAATGCGAGCCAGTTTCCTTTAGAGAGTTTTTCCATGAAGGCAACTCTACCGTCAAGACAGATAGCCCTCATGTGCTTTCCCGTATTCAGTTAACTTAACCTAAACTAACTTTTAATCAATGATCGAAGATCTGCGATTCACAGCGGCACCGTAATTTTTTTAAAGGGTTCATAAACTGCAAACTGCACAGTAAGCGAAAATGTGACGCTGTAATTTTTCATTTACAGATTTTTGAAAATTTGCGGATCGCATAGGTAATAGTTGTTTCATTCGCTTCTTTTTATGTCTTCGGAGCGAGTGATATCGCAATGAAGAGTTTATGCGCTATTTAACAAGTGTAATTTCCGTGTTTAAATTTCTTCACATTGCAAACGTTAAAAAAAGGTATCACACTTACGGACGCGAAACGCAATGGTAACTTTTTCTGGAAGCGCTTTCGCCCATAATTATTTTGAACAGCAGGTTTCTAGCTGCAGTCTTTACGACATTGGCTAAAAAGCTCCGTTCGACCAACCAGTCGGAAAGCTGAAGGGTAACGGGACTTAACTACGTAAAATTCCTGGAAGCAAGAATTCCTCGGAAAATACACTCACTTCCAAAAGTTAAGCACGGAGAGGAAAATGCAATTTTTCGGAAGCCAATCAGAATTGAAGAGGATGCAATTCGTTGCAGAGGTAGATGAAAGTATGCAAATATGTTAGGTAACAGCCAATCGCGCTTTCATGTCAAGAAATATGCAAAAAAAGGCAGTCTTATAAGAAGCCAGCTTTATGAAGGGTTACAGAAGTTGATTATAAGTGCTGATAGAAGGTGTTTTCAAGACACATTCTATCAGCACTTTCAATTTGTTTTCAAGACATACGTGTTCCAATGATTTCCAGAAGACGAATGGAAGATTCTGAGCGCTGGCGTGCTGTGGGGCGCATTGAAGCAGACAGTCGATGTTGCTCTTTTCTTCTGCGTTTATCATTCTGTAATTTCACGTTTGTGGAAACAGTTCCAAATCACACAGACAGCTGTCCGAAGGCCCGTAGCCGGTCGCCCAAGGGTTACAACCCCCGCGGAAGATCGATATAGTGCTATTGTAGCCAAGCGGAATCGCAGAGCGACCTCCACACGTGTGACATCTATGGTTACAGCGTCCATTGTTAAGGCGATATCTGCAGCTACTGTACGCCGAAAATTACATATGCGTGGACTGTATGCCCGAGTACCTCGAGTTTTTGGTTCCTCTATCCGTCCAATTAAGAGAGGCACGGTTACAGTGGTGCCGGGAACATGTCTGGGGCAATGTCTTGTTTACTGATGAGTCAAGATTTGCTCTGGAGCCAGATGACAAGCGTATAAGGATATGGCGTGAACAACGAACACGCAATCAGACCTAAAACATCACGCATTCCGAGGTGGAAGCATTATGGTGTGGGCAGGGATTTCATTAGGATACCGCACCGACCTGCACATCTTTAATCTTTGACGGCTGTCCGGTATCGAGATGAAGTCCTAGAACCCACTGTGATAAGCAGTGGTGTGATAAGCCAAAAGTGATAAGTGACCACTGTGATAAGCCAAAAGCAGGCCCAACTGTTGCAGTTGGGCCTGCTTTTGTTTTAATAGACGATAACGCACGTCCCCATAGAGCTGACATCGTCGATGACTACCTGGAGAGTGAAGGGATTGCGCGTATGGCGTGGCCAGTGTATTCGCCGGACCTTAATTCCATTGTAAATCTTTGAGATGCTCTCGGCCGTGCTGTATTTTCACGTTTCCAACCTCCAGCCACTCTTATTGAGCTGGAAACTGCTCTACAAGAAGAATGGCGATTACTTAATTCTGCGATGGTTGACCACCTAATTGAAAGCAAGGTGTAAACGTTGTATACAGATGAGGGGGGGGGATCACATACCTTATTAATGTCCTTTTTTTTTCATTTTCACTTTATACATAATGCTGTTTAAGTCTCCAGTATGTCATTATCTGATAACTTACAAAAATTAATATTGTTTCCATTTCTGTATATAGGCCCACCAGCGGCCGAGCGGTAAAGTCGCTGAACACTGGTAGTTCGGTCCGAGGTTCGATTCCCATGAACGGGCTGGCTGCATGGGTGTTTTCGTGGTTTTCCCCATGTGTAACGTGTATACGAGCCAGTTTCCCTTAGAAAGTCCTCCACGAAGGCATCCCTTCCCTTAGGCAGATAGCCCTAGTGTGCTTTGCCATAATTAAATACACACACACACACATTTCTGTATATAATTATGGATTTTGTGTTATGCATAAATGTATATGCTACTTTTCTGGGGAATTTTGTGTCATTCAAAGCAGTATTTGTTGATTTTTTTTTTCATTTTACATCTTCGTGCTGAACTTTTGGAAGTGAGTGTATTTATTTGAGAAGGATTGCAGGAAACTGTTGTCCGGCCTGATCTCACGTTCTCTAGAATAAGAAGGATCTGCGGGCCATTTTTGGCCCGTGTATATTAATTTTGCTTATTTTGCTGAAGTAATTTTATCGTCTGAATTACTGGAGTAGAAGCTTTTGCCGTGCTTACTTGAACGTATCTACGAAATGCCTTTTACAATGAAGTAAAGTTTTGGGCAGTGTTTTTGCTCAGTAGTTTAATAAAAATTTTCTTGAAAAATGAAATGTTTTGCTTCCTAAGAGACGGTGTATCTCTCACATTTGATCTTCAAAACAAGTATATTAATTTTCATTATTCTTTGAATACTCGAAAATAAGGAGGGCTTTTGGACGAAATTGAATTAATTTCCGTTATTGCAAACAAGTTTAAGAAAGTAAGAATATTTAGGTAACATTTGAAGAGCCGATTCTAGAATTCATTTGTCAATTTCAAGATTTTGAAATATTTCGTTCGCAGATGGATCTTTCTGAGAACCCATTCAAATACACTGTGAATTGTCAGCCAGAAAATCTGCAGGTTAGAGTCTGAACTGCCTTTAGAATTGTGTAAATATAATGCCATAAATGTCAAATCCAGAAACAGACTGGCAGTGTGTTTGAGGGCGCATCGTAAGGAAGTGGTATAGATTTTAGTTCGCTTGTAAGAAATTTTATTACCCCCCCGTTCACATTAAATAGCATGTTAAATCAGTTTTAAAAATGAAGTTATATTATTCCATATTAATAAATAAATGTGAAATCATTGATGTTTTAATAAGGTTATATGTTGAGAACATCGGTATCTTTAATATTAAATTCTTAAAAACAGTTAATAAAAATATTAAACATATGCTCCAAGACGAGTTTACACTTTAGTGGCCATAGATCAGTTTTTGATTAACCACCTGTGCTCTAGAATATGGTCGGCGATTTTAATTATCATATAAATTTCAAAGACTTCAATACATCGCACATGCTATAACCTTTCCGTTAAAATTAAAATTTTACTCTGCGAGCCTTTTGTTCTGCAAATAAGTGTATGGCATCGCCATAATCATAGAGCGGTTTGATTTTCGAATGTCAGAATCGCGAGGCTTAATAAACGTATGTGGCTCATCGAGATCGCAGATAGATTTTAACAAGCTTCAGCTTTGCTTACAAGGTTGCGGATGTGGTCGAAAGAGTAGAGTATATCCGCAGCGGAATGCTAATATTGTAAAAGGCATTCTGCAAATCATTAACAGTAAATCTGTTGCAAGAGATAGAAAGCGGTAACTTCTTTCATGCTACGGAATGATATTGGAACTTGTTTCTTAGAAACGGCGAGTTCTTGGCTGAACTCAAAATTGTTTAGGTCTCATTTCATGATCATTGAGATAATCTGAATTTAGTGTAGTAGCGCTGTTAACCCTTGTTTTAATTTCTGGTAAGATTCGATCAAATACAATCTTGATTGTCTTAGAAAATAACTGAGCAGGTTGAAGTGTTCTTGATTCGACCATGCACACTTCATTAGATTTCTTTTTACCCTTTAGAATTCGTTTATTTATCAGAATAGGCTCAACTTTAATTTTTAAAGTTTTGGACTTAATGCGACAGAATACGGAAGAATACTATCTTCCTTTTGAATTTCAATATTTGTTCGATTGATTTCTCGAAGCATATTAGTTCAGATTATCTGGTTGATAATAAATTCAAAATTTTTCACAGCATGTAGCTGATGTCCTGCCTTGCACTTTGATACCTTATTAAGAGAAATATCTTTAATTTCGTTCAAGGATTATACCACCTCTGGTAAATTCATTAAAAGAGCTTTCACAGTCGCATATTTTGCAGACCGTCTGGTCTGGGTTCTTCCTTTTAGGTTGGTTTTTGCACATTTTTTTTATAATATCTAATAGAGTAGTGGAGCTGACAAAAAAGCAAAATACTTTCTGGATAATTTCAAGTAGGTTAACTGCTTCTGAGCAGGATGAAGCTGAATGCACATCGACAATATTCAAGGAGTGAGCCAAACATGGAAGAAATCCAGCTAACTTATTAATTTCTGTAATCTGTCTTGTACTCCTTAATCATTACCGGCCATATAAGACCTGCTATCAAAAATTGACCACAGCATTAGCCAGTATCCAAACCATCAAGTTATTAGTTTTTCCACAATCCGTCGAGAAATGTATTCTGCTGTCTTTCCACCAACTTCTATGAAATCAATAAAGCATTCCTTTATTTTACACACATAACAAGATTTTTTACGTATCGAATCACCTGGCCCAAATGTTCTGTATGTGACACATTTGGAGTGCAGTCGAACATTATTGTGTAGTATTTGGCTTCTTCGATAACGTCTGAAATGCTATTTCGAACTGTTTCCACCATTATGTTAATACTTTCATTTTGAATTGTCTTTGATAAATGTGATACTTGCGCCTTTTGTAGGTGCACTTTTACATAAGAGCTGAATTATGTTTGGCTAGTAGAGACACTAGAAGTAAACAAAAATCCTTGTGTAGGCGGAGGATTTTTTGTGAACAAGCTGCTAGGGTTTCATCAAGACCGACGGAAAGAAAGATTCAATACAGCACCTATGACTATGTGTAGGATCTCTGTAAATTAGTCGCTTAGTGTCGTGATCTTTGCCTTCTCACGATTTCATTTGTTGTACTCGGATTTTTCACTTAATTATGCACGCTGTGTGGATTTCAGATGCTTCATGCTCAGTTTAATCTTTCTGAAGGATTTTCCGATTAATGAATCCTGTAGTACACAGTGCTGATGTAGTGTCCTTGGCAGGTTTTAGGAAATCTTGCAGGATGTACAAAAAATCGCATTTTTCGTTTTAGAATAGAAGCCAAGATCTTTGAATCTTTTAATTATTTGCCAATGTTCAGTACCACACAGAAGATGACAAATGTCTGCCATCACGTTCAGTGGAGCTGTGTTTTATGACTAATAAATGCAGCTTGACTGCTTAAGGACTGCTTCTGTGACCTACTAATTGCATAATCCGGCAAATAAAAAGTTTTTAAGTCTTCGTCTTTCTGCTGCCCAGCCCCACCTAAATGAGGAGATTCTTTATATCCTGGCTTCATGTCCTCTAGCTGTTCGTTTGAGGTCGATGAAAAGGTTGTTCTCTCAAATGCTGACTCGTTGATTATTTGGGGGTGATAGATGAAGACTGTTTATCTTAATCATGCAGATTGCAAGAAATGTTAATATTCTTTAGAATCATCATCGGAAGTTGCGGTGAGATCAGAAAATTTACCTCTTCCATGAAGCTATTTTGTCATCTTAGCTACTATTTGTTTTGCATGTTCGTCCCTATCTTTGGCTCTTTATATATATATATATATTCTGCTTCCGAGAGTTTTTTCTTAGCGCGCTCTTGATTTCTTTTATCCTAAATAAAATACATTATGACTTGCTTTAACTAGAATAACCAAAAACTGACGTAATTAACGTTCAACAGGCCGTGGGACGTCCGCGCTGACTAAATGGTTGCATCTTGCTAAATATAGTGCGGATTACTGAAAGCAGGTATATTATTAAAAAAAGTATAAAAATAAAAAACCCAGTTTAAAAAGCCGAAACGCTCGCTACCGCTCCAGGTAAAGTCAAAGGAGAGCCTAAGTTGCCAACTCATTACAGAAAAATCTAAATGCCGTGCTTCGTTTCTTGAAAACATAGCCACGTTGACGGTCTGTGCTTGACGTTCATTAATTTGAATTATTTCATTTGTCCACGATGGTCCAAGACTAATTTTTGTTGGGTACGGCCTTAGAAAATAGCTACAGCTCTTTTCCATTTCCCAAGAGGCGTTGCTATGGAAACAAGGCGCCTCGAAGGTATCGTTCTATTTCTGATTTGAATACTCGTCCCAGAGAGCGGACAGCAGAAAGACTCCAGGCGTCACTGACAGGGTCAGTCTGAACTTGTCAGTGAAGCCTGTTATCCCTGTATTGTATCCCTGTCTCTGCCGTATCTTAACAGTTCTTATCGGTCGTATTTAACTTTTTTAAAAATCTTTGTTCTCTTAAACGGGGTTTTAGTATTTAAATATAAATCTTCTTAGGAGAGGTTTACTAATGCTATAGGAAAATTTGAAAACATTCCACAGACGATACAGCACCTTACTTGAATTTGCCACCCGAAGCAGGGATCTCAGCATGCCCCCCCTAGAACCAGAAGTGGGTGTTGCCGGGCCTTGCCAACTGCTTAAGCTTCCGTCCCGGACAGAATGCCGAGGGAGAACATCCCGGGGGGGCGGTCTGAGATCTCCCCCCTCTTTCCTTATTACCAGCCTCTCGATTTCGATTCGCGGTGTATTTTGAGTGTCCTCTTACTACACAAACTATACGTTTACAAACATCCATGCCTTCTTCGGAATTCGAACCCTTGCCTGCGGAAATCGAACCGAGATCTTTTTAAGCAGAGGATCCAGCTCTTTCGGTTCCAAAATTAAGTCCAAGTGAACGGGCTGCTGGCGTAAGCATTTTTGTGGTTTTCCCGTGGGCAACATGCATATGAGCCAGTTTTCCTCATAAAGTCTCCAGTGAAGCATCCCTCCTCTTAGGCAGATAGCCACTTCGTGTTTGTCATAATCAGTGAAACAAACGAACCTCCCCAAAATTCTGAAGTTTATTTTCGATGATAGTCTGTGATTATTTGTTGTTAACGCAGCTAATATCACATAAAATTTTCAGGTTAAAAAGTTTTGAATTTTAATCAATGAGTTAAAAATAACAAATTTTAAAGCTCTTTCTTTAAAAATGGCGCTGATGCATAAAACTAATATGGGCGTTTTCCCATGTTAATTTTATGGAAGTGATGTCTTGTTTTCTGTGCTGCAATTAATTTTTTTTACCATAATTATCCCCCATCTTGATATAAAGTTGAACATTTTGACTTTCTAAGTGCCACAAGCCATGCGCCTCGATTCTTGATTTAACGCCGATGATCCGTGGTTTTTCGTGTTATTATTATTATTATTTTTTTCATATTTTACTTGAATACGAACTAGTCTCTCATAGAAAGTCCTACACGAGGGCATCCCTTTCCTCAGGCAGGTAGCCCTTATTCAAATTTATTATTTATGTGCCTTCTCATGTATTATTGCTGTGCCTTATTCAAATATCGTAACCTTGATTGAACGCTGAGTCGTTAATGAGCCACGAAACCTTACTTATACTATAACAGTGGTTCACAGAATGGGGCGAGAAGCTAGTGGGTTACGAGAACTTTCGACGTGCTATTTTTGCAGTTGTATTTGTATGTTTTTCTTTCTTAACCACTTCGAGCCGGGTAGCGAAAACGCGCGCTTATCGCTGAGGCCGGCAGTGTCTTACGCGAGCGTCTCTTCAGGGCCGGGGGCTTTTTTGCTACTAAGCCTAAATCCATGAAATTTCCGAAGTATCAACGCATTGTTTAATAATGCTCTATAGAGCAGTGGCGTAGCGAGAGGGGGGCATGGGGGTGCATGATGCCCCGGGCGCCGCTCGTAGAGGGGCGCCAAATGGTCTCCAAACAAGATTTTCCGGAAAATTTCAGTTATTATTTTGATCGATTTCTGGAAAATATATTTAAACTTAATAACTATTGTAATTATTTATATATAATTAATTATTTATTTTCTTGATTTGTTTGATAAAATGTGTAACAAAATGTTTGCAGTACATCAACCAAAACGTTCTTCCTGACCACTTTATTTCTCCAAAGTAGAGATATATTTATATTTTTTTTAAACGAAATGCACGTATATGTTCTGCTTTTATTTTAAAACGATTTCTCAAACATATCCAGTTTCTAAAACCCGATTCCATAATCTGGAAATGACATTTTGGGACAATTCTAACGCTTCCGCTACAATGGATTGCGTTTGACTCTCCTGTAAACGACTGATGTCCTTCCTGGCTACCGATTCAACTATGTCATCTTGCTGAGACATCGTATATTCACTGCTACGAAGCATTCAACGCATGTGAATTGTTTTTAATCTCCTATTACAAAAGGAATACTGCAGGTCGCTCCTCACTCCTTATCTAAAACGCATAGTTTTTGACGTCACAGACTAAATTTGCATATTCCCAACTTTGTAAACGTTACAATTTTTCTTTATAATGTCTTCTATTTCCTTTTGTTCAAAAAGGTTGTTGATTATATGGTTATTTCATACCGAACCCACAATATCCCCTAATTGTTTTGAGCAGTGAATGTGACTATATGACGTTACTCCGCAGTAGAAAAGAAACGGAACCTAAAACTCCATTACAGATCAATAGATAAAATGTTTTTCCAAACCTAAGTGTCGCACTTCAAATACTACTTACTATTTCATTATCAAATGCTAATTATGAACGTTCGTTCAGCATATTAAATAAATTTTCACATATTTACGATCAACGATGTGACAAGATCCCTTAAGTCATCTAGCATTTTTAAGTGTGGAAAGAGAAAAATTTGAAAGGGTCGACTTTGGTGAAGTAAATAATAAATTTGCTTCATACAAGGTAAGAAAAATGTATACATAGTAGTTAATTGTATTCATGTATTATATTATTATTAATAAATATAAGTGCTCGACCAAGTCGAGGTGCACGTGATTGAAGGGAGATGAGGGCAAATTAAAATTTTAAAGTTGTCTGGTTGTGTGTCTAACAATTTTAGATCTTTGGCACTCCAAGCACGAACGTGTCTAGTTGGCTATGTCCTTTTGCATGCTAGGCCATACGAAACGTTGGTGTATCATTTTTTTTGAAGCCTTGATGCCAGGATGTGACAGACGATGTAACTGACTAAAAATGGCATGGTGAAATCCGGAGGGAACAAAGGTCGAAATCTTGAATCCTGAACATCACAATTAAGTGATTTTCCAGGTGACACTTGCATCGGCTGCAAGTTGAGATTGGTGGAAGATTTGCTTTTCAAGAGGTTTTGTAGTTCTGAATCCTGGTGTTATTCATCGGCAAGGGCAGCAAACTTTATTGGCGAAGGAACGGCTAGTTCTTCAATACGAGACAAGGTGTCTGCAACAATATTCTGCGAACCCTCAATATAACGGATAGCTGTTGAAAACTGCCCTATGAAGTCTAGGTGTCTCATTTGACGAGGAGAAGTTTTATCCTGTTGAAAAGCATAAAGCATAAGCCTTTTTAAAGGGCGACTGATGTTTTCAGGGAACCCCATCGCCAAATCCTGGGTGTGGAGAATCCTCATCCTTTTAGTTCGAGCGCCATTGTAGAGTTGAAAAATTAGCAACCGCCTTCGCCGGAAATCGAACCGCGGACCTCTGGAGTACCGGCCCAGCGTGCAGAATCACCAGACCACACCACACCACGAAGGCACACTAGGAAAGCGGGAGAAATACCTTATAAACGTAGAGTGATAATGGTTTAGATGCGGAAGGATACTGCAAATTTGTTGACGAAATTAAATCATTTTTGCATTTTGGGAACGCTTCGCAAGATTCTGTGGTCCAGGTTATAACGCGTTTATCGTTTTTCTTGCTTCCAACCAAAAAAGAATTTAGAGGTGCTTGTATGGTTACTGCATGAGGTAAGAAACGTCGATAAAAATTGAGCATAGCAAGAAATCTTAAGTTCGTCACTGTAGATGGTTCGGGCATATCGCGGATAGCGGTGACTCTGGAAGGGGTTGAACGCCATCAGCGGAAATTTCATGACCAAGAAAGAATACTCTTGGTTGACCAAAAACGCATTTGGAAGGATTAAGACTTAACACCGTACCTTTGAAAATGTTCAAAAACTGTTCTCAAATGTGATAGGTGTTCTTGCTCTGTAGAGGAGGCGATTAAGACGTCATCAAAATAAAGTACACGAAAGTCGAGGCCGATTAACACCTGATTCATGAAGAGTTGGCACGTTTGAGCAGCACTGCATAAGTCGAAAATCATGACCGGAAACTCAAATAGTCCAAAAGGCGTAATAACCGCAATTTCAGCTGGGTTAACAGCTGGGACTATCAGCTGGGTTAACGGGCATTTGGTGATACGCCCGCTCAAGATCAAGGGTTTTGAAAATAGCTTTTCCCTCTAAAACTTGCATACAGTCTTGAATGCGCGGGATTGGGTAACGATGAGAAATTGTAGCTGCATTTAACCGGCGATAATCACCACTTACCATTTTGTTTCCGAACTAGATGGAGCGGACTGGCCCATGAACTTTTTGAAAGACGGCAATTTCCCTTTTCCATCATGTATTAAAATTCCTCTTTGGCGGCTTTAAGCTTGTCCGGAGGTAAGCGTCTAGGTTTAGCGGCAATTGGAGGTCCGTTAGTTTCAATATAATATAGTACATCGTTCTTGGGTTCGGAAATACCCATAACTGTGCGCGTGATTGTAGGGAATTCTCTGAGAAGTTGATGTCATGGGGAGTTACCCGAAATCAGTTTAATGCTCAAATCTTCACTATTGCAAATTACTCCATGATAAGTTAAGTTGGTTATGGAATCTATCAAAAGGCGATTTTTAATATCGATAAGCAAAGAAAATTTATGTAAAAAGTCAGCGTCAATAATAGGGCAGTAGCAATAATAAATTGTCATTGGAAATTGCGGCGCAATCTTAAATCAACATATATCAGGCGTTCACTAGAAGTTTGAATAGGAGTTCCATTTGCTATATAAAGTTGTAACTTAGTAAAGCGCTTTTGTTCGTGAAAATGTGGTGGAACTACAGAAACATCAGCCCGGTGTCTACAAGAAACCTTAAGCCCGAATTCTTTTCGATGACGAAAAGGCGTGTAAAATTCCGGCCTCTGTCATTCATGACTTCGACCAACGGCCCTTCTCGTTTCCCTGGTCACGGTGGGTGGCATTTGTTGGCACGGTGGGTCCCACGGAGGGTGGCATTTGTTTGCCTTGTTTCCAAATTTGTGGTGGTACAAAACAAATACCCGGAGGAGGGCTTTCATAACGTTTCCTCAGTGGGTTAGGACGTGTATTTCGACTACGTGATGTGGAGAGGTTGCGGTGAAAAGGTTCAGCTTGGATGGCTACTAACTGAGCAACCTGTTTGGACAAATCATCAATTTGAGCCTGTAACGCCACAATACCTGGACCAGGAGCCTGCACTGCGTGTATTTGCGCAGGAATGGCCAGTTCGTGAATTTTATTAGCGATTTCGGGAAGATTGTTAAGTGGCTCGCTACTGGCCGCTAAAATGGTTTGCATGTTAGATGGGAGTCTATTCGTCCATAATGTTTTAAGAATGTTATCCGTTAGGTTACCGGCGGCTAAGTCTGACATTTTAGATAGCAACTAAGAAGGCCTTATATCACTCAACTGTAAATCGTGCAACAGCTGCTTGATTTTAACTATCTCGGATTCTTCATAAACGGAAATTAATCTTTTTTTAAAGATTTGTATTTGTCCGTCGCCGGTGGATTCAAAATTATTTCACGAGCTGATTGCAGTACCTCTGATTCTAACGCGGCGATCGCTGTATAAAATAGAGTTTCGTCGACAGTAATGTAACTCAATTTAAACTGCGCATCCAATTGAATGAACCATAACGATGGGTCTCGGCGACAAAAAGGCGGTGGCTTAACTGCCACTCACGCCAATTGTGAAGCAGCATCGTTGTCAACCACTTTAGATCAATCAAATATGCACAGTAATAATATGTATAGAAAAATAATCAATATGTATATAGTGACACAGTTTCTTGGTACTTGAAATCAGAGAATTTGGTGGCTCAAATGCAGCAAATTATGACAGAAATACACTCATGTCCATAAATTAAGGATAATTCGGAGTCACGCGGAAATCGGAATCTAAAATAAATATATCACCTGTAAAATCACTACACACGTCTTCAAGAATCATATGCAAATTTCAGGAAGTAACCAGATGACACCGATGGTACGTCACAATGACGAGAGTGTAAGAGAGTGATATATAAGGAATACAGGCAAAGAAGTAAAATTGTTCGCAGGCGCTTTATAAGCATTTCAGTGCAATAACCGAATAGTTATGACACAAAGGACGCATTTAGATGATTTTTTACGTGGTAGAATTATCGGCCGTCTGGAATGTGGGCCTACCCAACTAGAAGTATCAGACGAACTTGGAATTGCCCAAAGTGTCATCTCCAGGCTTTGGCAATGATTCCAAGATGACGGTAATGTGAGTAGACGTTACAGCACAGGTCGCCCCAGAGTTACAACGACGCCGAATGAGGACCGGTATTTGGCAGTTACTGCCAAAAGAAACAGGCGGAGCACAGCCTCTGACCTGTCTCGTCAGCTCTCTTCAGCCACTGGTACCACAATTTCAAGGCAGACCGTGTACAGACGCTTAGGGCAGATTGGTCTATATGCTCGTAGATCTGTCAGATGCGTTCCCCTTACTGCAACTCAGTGTCGCCTGCGGTTAGCCTGGAGTAGAGAGCATGCATTGTGGACACCATAACAGTGGGCTTGTGTGATGTTTTCCGACGAGTCCAGGTTTAGCTTGCAGTCTGATTCTCGCCAGACTTTCATATGGAAAGCTCCAGGTACCCGTTACCACCAAGAAAACATCATTGAACGACACCGTTACGGTGCCGGAGTGCTCATTTGGGGTGGAATTATTCTGGGTTCCAGAACTGACCTGCGTGTTCAAATTGGAACCATGACAAGCCAAATCTATCGGGACGTTATTCTGGAACAACATGTACGTCTCTTTCGGGGCGCCATGGGCGCACAATCTGTGTTTATGGATGACAACGCCCGTCCTCACCGTGCAAACATTGTAAGTGAATGCCTTCAATGGAAGGATATCACCCGTATGGACTGGCCAGCATTCTCACCGGACTTGAATCCAGTAGAGCACGTGTGTGACATGCTTGGCCGACAAGTTGCAGCCCGTCAACCTCTTCCTACATGTCTACCGGAACTTCGGAGAGCATTGCTTTTTGAGTGGTGTAATATCCCCCAAGATCAGATCGATAATTTGATACTCAGCATGCCTAGGCGTTGTACGGACTGTATTGCATCGTCTGGGAGACATATAATGTATTAAAAAATCATACCAACCATGTAATATTGTTTTTTTTTTTTAATAATATTAAACATATAGCATCTTTTATTGCTCTTTACCTTTTGTTTAATAAATAAGCTTTACAAATAAGTCAAATTTGTTTTGCTTCTAAGTCTTCCTTTGCCTGATTTTGCATTATCCTTAATTTATGGACATGAGTGTATATTGACTCATCGGAATGCGGCACAACGCTTGAAATCACAGGTGAAATGTCTTACTTGCATCTCATCACACTGGATAACTTAGTGGTGCTCAGAATTTTGACATATAAACTCCATATTCGTGCAATATTGAAGATTGCTACTCGTAATAAATACGGGTCACCAATTATGGTAGTACAATTTTTTTAGACAGATCGTTAAATAATTATAACAATTGAATAGAATAAATATTATTTTGTTTTTGGTTGATATGGGTTACCAGACTGGCAGAGTTGAGTTGTAGTAGGCAAGTTGCCACATATCTATTTATCTATAATGTATCGTTACTTTTAATTGTTTAAAAATTGTACTTTTTAAAAACACTTGTATAAATATGTAAAATAAATAACAGCTTTTTATCTAATTCTAGATCATCGTATGTCTGATTTTTTTCGCCGACACAGATGCATTTCCGAACCCAAGGCTAGTGACTATTCTTAATATATTTTTGAGTATTTTATGGCAGATTTAGCATTTTATTATTATTTGAATTATTTTCCTATTACGAATATATTCTATACATTATATACTGAAAGTGTTTTTTTGGGGGGGGGGCGCCAAAAAGGTATTTTGCCCCGGGCGCCAGTTATGCTTGCTACGCCACTGCTATAGAGTATTTAAACGGCTTATGCTTTATAGATATTTTTATATATATATACTTTAATTACCTTATTTCTTGTTTAAATGCATATTTTACACATTTTATTTTAATTACTCACCATTTTATGAATTTTAATATTATACATCTGAAAACTAAATATATTACATAAAATTCTCTTTTCGTATGAAAAATTTGAAAACAGGGATCTACACACACTCCTACGTTACATTCCTTGCACTCGTAATAACTCATTTGCCGTTTTTGGAGGATTTTTCCGGGAATGTGAACAAACGAAGCATCGTCATCTCATTTTTTCTTATCAGTCTCTTCTGAACAAAGCGGCCGAGCGGTAAAGTCGCTGAACACTGGTAGTTCGGTCCGAGGTTCGAATCCCGCGAACGGGCTGGCTGCATGGGTGTTTTCGTGGTTTTCCCCATGTGTAACGTGTATACGAGCCAGTTTCCCTTAGAAAGGCCTCCACGAAGGCATCCCTCCTCTTAGGCAGATAGCCCTAGTGTGGTTTGCCATAATTAAATACACACACACTCTTCTGAACAAAGTTTTGGAAAATGTCTTTCAGTTAATCTTACAGAATCAATATCAGAATTTCAGAATCAATATCAGAATTTCAGAATCAATATCTGAAATATTTTGCATCATTTCTGCTATTTTATGCTCTGTTAAACATTTTCGACGCTTCGACATTGCAACGGTAAAAACAAAGAATTCACGTCTAACAAGATCTAATTATTTTCTAAAAACTGAACTGCAAACCGAAATACCCAACGCTTTAGAGCAAATAAAACTTCTCTACTTACAGTAAACAACTACCACGTGCGAATAAAGTGCGATTTAAAGAGACGTCATAAATCACGCCATTCGGAAACATTTATTTCCCGGTTTGTTTATATAATCAAAAACACGTGTATGTGAGTCATGCTTCTCTCATTTCGAGTAGAAGGTCTAATGTATATGTATCTGAAACCATATGGACATACAGTGCCATCTTGTGGCAAAAATTATAGTTTGAAAAACGTTCCAAAGTACTGGCATAAATACGTGACAGTAGGTAGAGAACGGAACAATCCTCTGGCACGCTTGCGTGTCGGCCGGTAGGTAAGTGTGTTCGTTGCTGGCACGTATACGTGACAGTCGGCGCGAAGGGGTTAATTAGAAGATAATTTATAAATTAATTGTTAATAGTTTCTATTATTATTTTATTATTATGTTATTTTCTTTTAGGAATCTTTTCTCTTTTCTTTTTGAGCAACTCGTGAGGTTAAAAAAGTTTGAGAAACACTGGGCTCTACTAATATGGCATCATGAGTTCTTTTTTTGCAGTGCGGACCGCTGCAGGACTTCCCCCTTGATAGAATTAGGTGTTGCCTATTATAAAGGTGCTGGCACCTTTATTCAAGTTAACAAGTGTTCGCCAAGCTAACTTTATGCAAGTTAGCCGGTGTTAGCTAGTTTCCATACTCTGCTCATTAGTAAAGCAACACCATAATGATGTCTGTGCATTGAAAACATGTACTGTCTTCAAAAGCCTTGTTTGCTCATGTTATTATTTTTTTATAGAAATATAATGATGCTGGCTGGACTGTCATTCCAGCTATCGTCTGGGGTTTGGCCGAAGGAAGATCTACTCCGACAGTAAATGATTATCGGTGAATACCCTGGCTTGGGAGACTGCTCAGCGGCTAGTAGTAGAAGTGTTCGCTAACACAAATCTCACGAGGCCACTTTGTCGTGAAGTTGCCGAGTTTCTAATTAAGGTCAGTTTTTCATTTGAAGAAAGTAGCTTTCTTAAAGATGTTGGAGCCTTTATGGTGGGGAATAGCTGTGCAAGTAAACTTTTAATTTGCTACTCTGATTATAAAAATAAAAAAAATCCTACTTATGTAGCGCTGCAGGTGCATAAAGATGCCGATATCTTTATAGAGATTGTTGTCTTCAAATGTCAGGTATCTTCTTAAGGTAGCATGCACCTTTGTGAAGGGTTTTTCTTTTGACCAGAAGCGGCTGACTTGCATAAAAATGACGGCATATTTGTGATATAGCACTGGTATGAAGGTGTCTTCTTATTTGCGCCCTTCATGTTTCCAAACGAGGTAGGTAGAAACCTTAGTGTTTGCGGCCACAAGAAATGCTACGGAAAGGGGTAGTCGGGCAGTAGAATGGAGAAAAGAAAGGAGTACATGGAGAGTATATAAATCCTTTTATACTCACTTATCTCTAAAAACATAGAGAAAGGAGAGTTAGTGTGTGTGGGGGGAAGGAGTTACGAATTTTCCTTTTCTTCAGAAGCGGATAGGACTCTTCAGGATAGGGTTTTCTCCCTATCCTGAAGAGTTTGCTTGAGATATATCAATATGCCAAAGCATACTAAAGCTGTGTTACTAAGGAGAGAGATGCCTTCTTGTAGGGCTTTCTAAGGGAAACTGGCCAGTATTCACGTTATACAAGGGGGAAACCAACCATGCAGCTAACCCGTTCGTTTGGGTTCGAACCCATGTCTGATTACCATTATTCAGTTGTCTTCATTACTCGACCCCTGTTTGACCTTGCTCCTAAAGGAGGTATCTTTGTCAGATTTGCCTCGATATCGGCAGAATTTTCTTTGAAATCTACGCCAAGCTTAGAGGAGTTTTTTTTTTTTTTTTTTTTTTAAATCTAATTAGAAACATAGTTTTTTTTAGACATATTTAATGTTGCTAAATAATAATGTCTGGTTTTATCGCCACCGCAAATATCGTCTGCACAAACAGTTCGCGTTGGCGTGTTTAATCATATTTTGTCAAACGATTTTTGGCATATGAAAGAAAGAGACTTGAATCATTTGTAGAGCTTTAGATACTAATGTTGTATCATATAGCGCTGTGAAGGTTTGGTACCAAAAGTTCAAAAACAAAGACTATGACATTCAAGAAGCAGATCGCAGTGGCCGTCCTACTGATGTTGATGAGGCCCGCCTACGAGAACTTGTGGAAGTAGATCGGTATGCAACCATTCGAGAGCTTGCTAAAGAGTTAGACGTTATTGCCATGTCCTTTAGTTGCGCTGTGTGTCGTATAAACTTCATGTACAAGTTCATTTGCTAGTTGCCGCATGAGCTGATTCAAGCAGATAAGGACAGACGTGTTCGGACCTGCACTAATCTGCTTGTACGCAAGAACAAAATTCTGGACAGGATCGTCACTTGCGATGAAAGGTGGATGTACTTCAACAGCGCAAGTCGAAAAGGGGGTTGACCTGCGTTCGGTGAGCCCGTCGGCAGCGTCGCAAAGCGCAGTTTGACTAACAAAAAGGATCATGTTTTGTATTTGGTGGGATTGCCCATGGTATTATCCACAAAGAGTATCTGTGAAAGGAGAAAACCTTTTGACAGTAAGGTGTATAACGAGATGCTAGTCCGTGTTGATGCTGATATTAAAGAAAAATATCAAACTGTGTTCCAGCTCAAAAAGGTAATGTTCTATCAAGATAATGCATTCACCGGCTGGACTCGAATGGGATATTTTGCCACACCCACCATATAATCCCGACATCGCTCCTTCGGACTTCTACCTCTTTTTACACCAGCTACTACTTACTGGCGCTAACCTCCATTCTACACAGCACGTCCGATATGAGATTGATCTGTTTTTGGACTAGAGGCCACCAAGTTTCTGGGCCGAAGGCTTTGAAAAACTACTAAAACGTTGGTAAAAATTCATATATTTGGGTGGTGATTACTACCAGCGCTAAAGGTACTGCTTTCATGTTACCCCCCAACTTTATTGAAAAGTTTTCTAACGGAAAACTTTCGTTACAAACATATAATAATGATAATAATAAGTTTCCAGATATTTAATTGAAATTGAAAAAAAGGTGCGATATTCTGAAAAAACGTTTTTAAAATAGCTTTAAACCGAGAGCATTAAAACGTAAAAAACAAGAAGAAAAAGTGTGGGGGATGCATATAGCTTTCTCCTAAATGCCCCGTGACACTTTGACGCTTATCGGTTTTTCATTAATGACATATTGCGAATTACCGTACGAACTGTAATGTAATTTATGTCAATTAATTTTTTCAAATTTGCATTTAATATACAGTAGTACCTCGATATACGTTCGCTTTGAAAAACGACCTGTGTGGACGCAAAAATGTTTGATATGCGGCATTTGTGTGAAATACAACTTGAGTTCGATGAGTCACGACTGTGTGGCCTACAGCTGTTAACCTCTTTCCAGGCAATGATACGACTGCCCATGGGTGTCAGTGCGCCTTTTGCTACTATTCAGTAAGCAACCCCCGTTGTAATTCTGAATTTTCGAGCGATTGTGTTTTTCCGCGTTAATTTTTTACAAATTCATTATCAGTGAGTTTTAGGAACGTTTATGAGAAGAGTCAAGCAGCGAAGGAGATTGTTACAATAACCATGGAGAGGGTAAAACAAGAAATTGTTGATAAGTATGGAAGATGACATGTATATCTAAGACTGTTGGATAGCTGATGCCGAGTATGATGGTGTATACGATTGTGAAAGACAAAGACGCTATTAAATCAGCTTATGTTGCGTAGAGTGAAATCTATTGCCGAACGAAGATCAGAGAAGGTCATAGCATGTTGAAAAATTGCTTTGATTTGGATAGTAGGAAAATATTTGTGTACTGTGTCACGTATAGTGGCTTCGCTTCAGTTATGTACTGTATATATATCAGCCACAGCATTTGTACTTTAGTATTAAGCAGTATACTACTACTACTACTAATAATAATAGTGGTAAAAAAAAAAAAAAAAAAAAAAAAAAAAACAGATATTTAGATGATACCGAACGTAAGACTTACTTAGATGTATACCGAACGAATACCAAGATATATACCAAGGTACTACTTTCTTGTACAACATGTTAATGGAAGGTTACACAAATTGCTGAAGGTACTGTACTGATGAAGCAGGGCCGGATTAAGGTACTTTGAGGCTTCAGGCAGAGTTTCTTTTCGAGCGCCTCCAGTGCTTACATTCCTTGTGTTGTTATGAGAAAATAATATGATTTTAAAGTCCTAGACTCAGTCCTTATGGGCTTAGACGGCAATCAAGACCTGATAAGACGGCTTTTGATCTGCAGATCAAACTATAGGTCTGGATATCTAATTTCAAGTCATCCATTTGGTGTGCGTCCATTCAGGCCCGACCTTAATGACGCCCTGGCCGAATATTTTTTTAAAATGTTCTCTACAAACCAAATCTAGGGAAATCAAGATAGAATGTTTTGCAAAGAATGCTGCTGCGACCCAGTTGTAAAATAATTTAGAGACCTCTTTTCCTCAAATAAAGTCCGTGGAAAATTCAACTGTAATATGCTTTAGCTTATTTATTCATATGTTCATGTTTTTTCTGCGGAATGTTATGAAAATGTTTGGAGCAGTGCTAGTGTTTAATTACGAGATGCCTTCATAATGGGTCCGAAATTTTTATGAACATCGTACCTTTTATGAACGTCAAGGGAGTTAGTTATCTTCATTCCGGCGTCCCGCGGTAAAGGTATCTGCACTTTCACAAAGGTCAATTTTTAATGTTAAACCAGCGACTTTCATTAAAGATACACGCATCCGTATGACGGGAGAATCTTTTTGTAAATATTTTCATGTGCTGGTCTAATTAATTTAGTAAGCATGGAGTGTGAAATAAAATTAGGGCACTCTTATACAGTTTCATAACGACGCCAGCATTATTATGAAAATGCTTCTTGAAAGAAACTTAACTCGTATTCGCATTACATATAGGTAAGGTCATTAAAATCTCATGCAGCCAGCCAGTTCGGAAAGCGCAAACTTATGATGGAAATTTGTAAAGAAACGAGGTGACTATTGATCGGAATGGCAAGAAGTGGTTTCAGTCAGTGAATGAAAAAGGCTTTTTTTTTTTTTTTTTTAAATTTGTAAACGAAATTATGTAATTAAAAAAAGTTAATATTCATATTCCGCTTTATTAGCATCATAGTTTTCGGCAGGAAATACCAGTTAATTGTTTAAGGTTCTTGCCTTGATTGAGGTCATGGTTATGCATAATATCCATTTCATTGTTGCTAATAATTTTATTTTGTGAGTTGTATTCCAATAATGTCCGAAATTCTACGGTAGGTGGGACCAATAAAAAGTCGGGTTAAAACTTGGCATATAAATTCATAAGCGTGGAATGGACCAAGTAGTTATTATGGATCATTTAATTTTTGTACTTATCATTGCAAAATAAAATTAAAGTAATTATTCTATATAAAACTAATTTATTTCAGTGCCGATAGCATTATAAAATTTAACAAACTCAATGTTTTGTTCGAGTTACAGTGCACTTTCACAAACTCGACTTAATGTGGATTGAAAGGCTGTCGAGTTAACAGAAATCTCGAGTTCTACGAAAGAAGTGATGGGTATTCACAACTTGTAATAATATTTCGTTCAACAGCTAGATCCATGGCAATTTGTTTATGCTTTTCTCACTCTCCAATGTCTCAAAGTATCAGTTTCATTTTCATTGTCATGTTAATTTGTTTTCTTCTCATCTTGTTTGACATGTTCATTTGCATATACAATACAACCTAACATTTGTAAGCCTGGATATAAACTGAGAAACTCTATCCTGAGTAAACTAAAAGTTATTTTGCCAGAGGGTACCGCCATGAATCCGCTAACAGTTAGCAACAAAAAGGAGGAATGTGAATGGTAATCGACATGGATTATATTTTTTCAGCCATTTAGTTAATGTAATGAGGAATGGAGTAAATTGGAATTTTCATGAAAATAACAAGACCTGTCACCTAATTCAAGATACAGATTTCAAGAAATGTGTGTCCCAAAGAGACGAATATTGCAGAACGAGAATACCATAACAGATCTTTGTTCTAAAAACATGCGGAGGTTCATACTTATAAATATGTCACTTTAATTACGCTAATAAAGTAATTAAAATGTACTGTTTTCCAATATAGACGATGCATTCTAGAATTATTGCTTTTTAGATATTAATAAAGCACTACATTACTTCAGAGATAATGCTGCCCTTGACTAGCTAGCAGATAGTGATTCAAGAAAAGTGATCATTGTGTTATCGGAATGTCGAGTAATTGATAGTCGAGTTTGCGGGGACTCTGTTGTACGTAAAATTTCCTCATAGCGACCTAATGATTTTTGATTCCATGCCTTTTGGCTAGAACGCATTCCTCATTACAGTGTATGTTTTTTCAACTGTTCCGAGACCTTCTGTCAAGCTTGCAATTTTTTTGTCTTTCTGGTGAATCTGGGTCTGAGGCATCGGCATCTTCAGTAGCAACTTCCTTACGCATCTCAATGAACTCTTCGATTGTCAGCTGTTTCCTACGTACCCAACGCTCGCTGACGTCATCATAATCAGCTTTCAAATCTAATTGCCTGGCAAGATAGGCAATTTCTTCTATTACATAAGTGATTTGATCAGTTTCTGATGGATTTTTCGTCTCGCTTTTGAAAAAGAATAGTGACACTTTCTTCATTAAAGGTTTATTGGAAAATTTCGTACAAGGGTTCTCTAGTGATTCTAAAGAATTCATTTAGAATGAACTGCGTAGGGAAATTAGGAACTGGCTAAGTTCTAGTTTATGTAAGTCAGGGTCTTACAATGTTGAAGGGTTTACTGTTAATATTTTGTGTAGTAGCTTCTGTAGCTTGGTATTCTCAGCTCAGGAAAATTTAGGCCTACTTTTTAAATAATACTCTGTATTTGCTATTGGAAGAACAATGGAAGATTTTTTTTTGCTTCATTACAAATGCTGGAATATAATATTTCATAGTGTTTGTACTAAAATTAGTATGCTACACAGCCTTTTACTTTTCTAAAAAAAATCGAAAATCAGGATACAACAGACTTATGACATCTATTAAATATATTTTAGTTTGTAAATGAAACTTTTTAATATAAAAGCTGTTGTTGAAATTTCGTATATTAAATATAAATAATTTTCATTTACGAAAAGGAATACATGTATGGAGTACATCACCGTATATAATAAAGTTAAATTTAAAGGACGTTTTCCAAACTCTGCTTGCATTACAATTAAAATCGCATCGCTATGCGAAAAGAGCGCACCTTTCGTAACTGCCTTCAGAGCATCTAGCATGAAAAAGCTAGCATCGCTGTTTAGAAACTGGGTACCGTCACCATTCTTCGGCGCTCTACATAATGGTGTAGTCATCGTTGTTCAAAGTGATTTTACATAAAATTGCCATGAATTTAATTTCATCCCCGGCGTAATAAATTAATAAGACTGGCGAACTAATACACTCTTTACATAGTGGACCACCGCATAGACGGGATGATGGTTAGTAACGCTGATTGCCGTACCGAAGGGACCGAGTTCGAATCCTAGAGAAGGCATGGATGTTTGTAAATAGATGGTGTCTGTGCAGCATGGGGCACTCAAAATGTACGGCGGGTCGAAAGTACTGTTGAGTGGCTTAGTGGTAGGGGAAGAGAGTTGGAGACCTTTGGATCCGCCTCTGGGGTGCTGTTCTTCAAAAGTGAGGGAGATCTGGGCAGAGTCGTGCTGTTTCCCATATGATGCTAAAGGCTCATGCCAACGTCAGACGCAATCTTGTAGTCCTTGCCACGATGAAATTCGCGGGCTTCTTAGGTCAGACAAGTGAGATTAACAGCAATAACAATACTACACTTAACGAAGTTCTGTTAGTGGCATTTTTAAAAAAGTCCTTCCTTTCAAATTAGAAAAATTTGAGGAGCCACCCCCATTTTGGCCGGATCACCTTTGGGAGAGTGTATTACATTGGCTTATGCTGAATATTTTCACGACCTATGTGTTCAGCTGGTTTTTATGCTCGCTACGGATTTTTATCATTTACACGTAATTTTTCACAACTTGTGATGGGGCATCCTATCAAATTTTGCTCTTTTATAAAGGTCACGTCACAGTTATGCAGTGGTCCAAATAGTAAGCACCGTGCTTAATTGCTGTCGTAATCAGTGGCTCCGAGATCGTCTTACGCATTCATGGATCATAAACTGTTTTGGGAGCTAACTCTTGTCGTAGAAAATTCTGCTCCAGAAAGCGCAGTCTTTTTTTTTTTTTTTTTTTTTTAATGCAGTGTAAGATAGCGTAAAAAGGCATATCGACGTATTTGATTTTCTTCTCCCGTTGCGAGTTTTGGCCTTGAAAGTTTTTGTTTCACTTCTGTTTAACCATTTCCCCTTCCCTCTCTCGTAATTCATTCATTGCCAAGTATAATTCATTACTCACGGTTTGTAATTGTTGCAGTAACAATACTCAGAAACTTCGCCGTCGAAAATGGGTAACAACGGGAGTAATTAGGAGTTTCGTGAAAAATGAAATAGATTTCGTGGTTTGCGTCAGTTAGTCTGATTATTTAATAGGGTTACGGTGGAGGAGATTACATCGTATGAATTTGGCGCATTTCAAGTTAGTAAGAGGAGGTCGTTTACCTTCCGTTGTCCTTCATGTCTGGCAGTGACATGATGCGCCGTTGTAGTTTCGCGCCGAAGTAGCTAGCTAGACACGTTTTAGTTGCGACGGGGAAACGGGGAAAAAAGAAACTGTTCTTGGTTTCTTTATCTTGAAAACTGCTATTATCACATCTTTTAGATGACGCTTTATCTTGGAGCATTTGTTTCTCCATCTGATGGTGTGCTGGAGAAAAAACTGTGCGATAAGGTATATTGTATTTTTACAGATACTGTTTTTTTCTGCAGTGTTTCTTGCCAAATAATTGGCTTGAGATTTGCACGCATAATTGTTTAATTTTCAAAGCGAAAGGGTTCCATTCTTCAATTTTCTTTTGAAATTTTGATTTTTGTGTTATGCTTTTTTTTTTTTTTTTTTTTTGAAATGCTGAACTGTGAGCGTATTTGTTAACAGCTTAGCTGAGATAATTTAATTAAGGAATAATTAAAGAATTTTAAAAAGCGATTTTTTTAAAATATTTTTTTGTTAGCTGTTAATACATATCTACTTTCTTTTCTAAAGATGCGCTGGAAATATACTGTCAGTTTTCTTGCTTTGTTTTTCTTATAATTAGCAGACCAAATATTTGTCAGTTTGGATCACTTCATTTTAAAAACATGTAACTTTTAATATTTCTTACAATTTTCTTGAAATTAAGTAGGCTTTCATTCATTCATTTATTTATTTTGAGCACCATTTGCATAGATGAATAGAGTGTAGGCTGTTTAAAATTTCGCTTTTTTTTTTTTTACGTAATTAAACTATTATTTCAGTAAAATGAATGTCTATTGCTTGTAACAGATGATATCAGGGTTTAAATTTAGTTCAATCGAGAATCTTATTATTAATGAACATATTTCATCAATGCATATTTTTAGAAATTAGTTTTATTTCATGATATAAGTTCGTCTTATTAAATATGTATAGCCAAAAAACGAATTTAGATAATAATAATAATAATAAAAAAAAAGGGGGGGACTGGATAATGGCATATCTGTCCAAAGGGAGGAATGCTTTTGTGGAGGGAGCCCACCAATGGCCGAGCGGTAAAATCGCTGAACGCTAGTAGTTCCGTCTTGGGTTCGATTCTAGGCGAAGGGGCTGGCTACATGGGCGTTTTCGTGGCTTTCCCTATTTGTAACGTGTATATGAGCCAGTTTCCCGTAGAAAGTCCTCCACGAAGGCATCTCTTAAGCAGATAGCGCTAGTGTGCTTTACCATAATCAACCAAACCAAACCTTCGTAGAACGCTTTTCTAAGGGGCTAGTATCCGCGTTACATATAGGAAAAGGCACGAAAATGCCCATGCTATTTGTTTTGTTTTGTTATTTTCGTTTTTGAAAGTGATTGACCGTGTTTGATCAAGAAATATTCTCCTTACACAGCGTTTAAACAGAACTGTCTTATTTTTCATTGGCCTGTTTCGGAGACTTTTAGAATGTTTGTGAAGTAATTTAATATTTTCACGGTCTATATATATATTTTTTAAAGGATCACTAATATTATTATTACTTTCTTACTAAAATTTTTAGCTGTAGCTGAACGGATGAGACATTACTTGAATCTATTCTAAAATAACGAGCTGACTGGTAAAGCATCTTCGCTGTAGTATATAGGAGTATGTTTGGGGGGGGGGAAAACCCCAAAGTAAAGTCATTGTATCCTTTGGTATAATAAATGACCTTTCTGCTTCTCTGAAATCACAATCTCATTATTTTTGGAAAATCCAAGTTAATTGTATGTTGGGGGGGGGAAGCATCTGATTCTTTAAAAGATTTTGTTTAACTGATCGTGCGTGTTTCAATATTTGGTGTAAATTAAAATGTTTCAGTAGCCACCAGCGGTGTCTTGATATCGTGGTATAATTGTATTTCCCCCCTTTTTTTTTAACAAATGTTATACAATGTGCATTAAGGATCACTTACTTATTATACGTTTTTTAATTTGCACGACGTGGTACGGTTCGCATTAAATTGCGCCAGTTTCCTTGTCATAATGAGACCATTTCGGTAATTCGAATCGGCTGCACGAGGGCTCTCTACCTAAGAGGAGGGATGCCTTCGTGGAGGACGTTTTGAAGGAAACAAGCTCGTATTCACGTTATTAATATAAGGAAAACCAACCACGCAGCTAGCCCGTTCGTCTGGGATAGAACCTAAAAATCAAGTCGAACTACTAGCATTCAGTTGTTTTAAACCCTCGGCCACTGGCGGGGCCAAGTCTTTTCACAATAGCTTCAAATCACTTTAAATCTTTTAAGCAGAATCCGAAAAGGAGAAGCTATTCAGATTGACTGTATCTTCTCGAGGATGACTGATTAATTGTAAGCAAGGCGCGCGAGAGATACTTCTCTGCTTGGAGAACTTTCAAAAGAACACAGGGTGTATTTTACCTTTTATTTAAGAAAATTCGCGAAAACCTCAAGCTGCCAGTCCAATTGTCGAGATTTGGACAGTCCCGAAATATCACTGTTCAGAAATTGTTAACTTTTGTGTCTTAACTTCTGAAGGAATATAACGGCAATGGAAATTTTAAAATTTGGTGTTTGTACTATGCTAGCGATAATCATACGTCCTAAAAATTGATGAGCTTTGGTGCACGGCTTGCAACAGCTGTAGAGAACGTAATGAAATTGATCCTGAAAATTTCTTAAATTGATTTATTATTAATTTATTACGAGTATTTAAAGGGTCAGACCCCTAAAAGTAAACCCTTTCTGACTTTAGAGATATGTTTTTTTAACTGAAATGCTATTTCAAACTGTTATTTTTATGGAGCTAATTATCCCATTTCATCTTGCATTTGTGCCCACCAGCGGCCGAGCGGTAAAGTCGCTGAACACTGGTAGATCGGTCTGAGGTTCGAATCCCGCGAACGGGCTGGCTGCATGGGCGCTTTCGTGGTTTTTCCCATGTATAACGTGTATACGAGCCAGTGTCCCTTAGAAAGTCCTCCACGAAGGCATCCTTCCCCTTAGGCAGATAGCCCTCGTGTGCTTTGCCATAATTAAATACACACTTACACCATCTTGCATTTGTCTTAATGTCTTGCGCTTTTTTTTTCTCTCAATTTCATTAGCCCAAAACCGCACCATGATTTAACACTTTGCGGCACAGTGTGTCCGGTGTGGACACACCTAAAAATTTCCTTCTGTACGCACAGAAAAATTGAATGAAAAAGGATTTATAAGTTACTATAGATTACTCTGAACCTTCTTTATTTATAGTAATTGGGAGCTCAACACAAACTAGTCCATATATTTTAGCCATGTTTAGTTTTTTAAGACCCTCATTTTTCAAAGAAATCTTCCAGATTTTTTTTAGGGTATAAAGGGAATTTTTTGAAAAGAAATTTCTATGTTATTTATGTCTTTAATATTTATTGAATTTTAATGACAATCTAATTATTTTCATTATTAGATATTTTATTTACTTAATTCTCCGCTTTTTTCCTGACAGCCTTCTAGAGGGCTCCGGCACTTCTGATTAAACCCTGCATGTTTTTCAATTATCCATCACCTGGTTCCCCGATATTAGTCCAGATAATTGAGAGTACATTGCAGTTCGAAGTCTCTACGGAGATCGCCCTTTTCAGAAATAAAATAAGTAAAACGCGACTATAAGCAGTTTTCAATGGTGTAAAATATCGGGGGGGGGGAAGATAAACAGTTGTCTTACTGATAAGTTTAGAATAATGATAAAATTCATAAACAAGCAGTTCCGTAACTTCTACTTGCTTCGTGATGAAGAAAATGCGTATGTACTTTTTCATGACAAATCAAAAGCTAAATTTTATCATTAGTACTGCCATTAGTCACCATTAGTACATAATTAGATAATTTCTATGAGGATTTCCCTGCACAACAAAATAACAAACACATAAATAAAACTAAATTAAAAACATGCAGTCACAAATATTTTCCCATACATGGAAACATATAACCAGATTATACCTTTAAGGCCTTTGCGGCAAAGTGTGTCCGTTCTGGACAAACCTAAAAATATCCTTCTGTACGCACAGAAAAATTGAATGAAAAAGGATTGATAAGTGACTATAGGTTACTCTGAACCTTCTTTATTTATAGTAGATGGGAACTCACCAGTCCGTATATTTTAGACATGTTTAGTTTTTTTAAGACCCTCATTTTTCAAAAAATCTTCCAGATTTTTTTTAGGGTATAAAAGGAATTGTTTGAAAAGAAATTTCTGTTATTTTTTTGGCTGTATGCTAATCTCCTTATTCTATATTAGTTTTAAACTTTTACCTTGAAATCTTGCCTAAAATCAAACAGCAAACCCTAGGTGTGCCCAGACCGGGCTCACCGATAATCTAGGACAACTAATATCTGTATTCTTTGTTTCTCCGCATCTCTTTGGTCAGTTCATTGACAACAATGCTCGTTTCAGCATTCTTTTCGAAGCTGTATTCAATCAGTGTGCCCTTGGGCACACCCACAGAATTAAAACGATAAGTGCTATCCTCACAAAATTTTACTTGTGTACTCTTCTAGGCCTAATTAGACTGCCAACCTTTTTTTTTTTTTTTTTTTTTTCTAATCGAAACTCCAACTTTAAAAGGTAGCGTGCCGGAAAGGTTAATAAATAAAGGTAACACACAAAATGTTAAAAAACGTCCCTTTGGACGTAATTTAAAATCTGAAACCTTTCAGTTTTTTGTTTCTATTTCCTATTCCTCTAACAAATAAACTTGTATAAACTATCTTTTCAGTATCGAAACCATGTAATTTTATGCAAGTTTAACCGATATTTTGAGTTGTGAAAAAGAAAAACATTGTTCACATTCATATGAGGTTTAGTCATGAGGTCATGTTTTAATTGTTGCGCATGCAGTCACTTTCCTTCGCCATAGTCTTTTTTATGTAATTTGTTACTATGCGTTATTAGTTTAGTGCCGATTGCAAATTTACAGATGGTTCGTTCATTTCCTGCAGTTTTTTTTTACATCCATGGCATGAATAACGGGACAGTGTTTTTCGCCGGTATTCCATCGCTCGCTGTTTCATTTCTGTAGCCGGTGTTCTAAATTCGTTTCTCTTTGCGGGGCTGTTGTTTCTTCTTTGACGGGAGTTTGTTATGCTTTGAGTTCCTTCATTTGATAAACGATCGGTGTGAAAGGTTAAGTGAAACAAAAATAAATTTGTTGTCACTTTCGTAATTTCGTCCATTGTTTTGACGTTGCACGTGCCACTTAATCTACGTATTTCAAAGGCAGCCCGAAAGATGATTCGGAAGGATTACACAAACAAACATATCATAGAAGATTCTATTCATTTCACTGCGAACGTTTTCTCTGTATTTATAAACATTATTCAACAAGAGTGCTTTTCCGTTTGTATAAAGCTTTATTTTGCGTTTTTGGTTCATTAGTTCTTTGAACAGAAACTTACTGGGCTTTTCATCGTATGTTTCGTATTTACATTGAAGCGAGGTAGGTAGGACGCTAGTTACTTGGCTTGCTTTTTCTCTGGATTCAATATAAGCTTGTTGTATACATATGTGTAATTTTTTGTTAAATTGAAGCGTTCAAAATGAAAGTAATAGAGTGTGAATATATAAGAGTTTGGTTATACGAATTTATATGTTTATTAGTGTATCATTGAAAAGGGAGGTAATTTTGCCCTGATTTATTTCAAAAATTCCTCATGTGGCTCGTAGAACATTTTAAGTTGATTCATCAAGCCTATAAACTAATTCCTTATTCTTCTAGAACACTAGATCTTTGTTTACTTTCTTGTTATTACTTTTGTGGGTGTTTAAAGAAGGATAGGGATTTTTTTCATTTTCTTTTACATTTCTGCATCAGATTCATACCTTTTAGAGCAAAACACTCAAGGTCTACTTGCCCAAGATTAAGGATGCTTGCTTGAAGGACTAACAGTTTTTATTCGTTCTTTTTTTTTTTTTTTTTTCCCCAGCCAAAAAATTGTCTTCAGGAACTCATTCGCGTAAGCTAAATTTAATAGTTTCTTAAAAAATGTACTTTACTGTATTATGTTTTTATATTATTTAAATCAGGGAAAGAAATTAAAAAAAAAAAAAAAAAAAAAACACGTGAATAACCTGTAGAGACATTAGGATTTATTTGAAAGCCAGAGAGATGAAAAATTAGCAACCGCCTTCGCCGAGAATTGAATCACGGACCTGTGAAATACCGGCTCAATGTGCTGACCAATACACCACGAAGGCACGCTAGGAAGGCGAGAGAAATACCTTATATATTCTCCCCTTTTAAAGGCATGGAGGTAAGAAAGGAAGGAGTGGCCAAATCGGCATTAGAAGTGAAGCACCGCTCCGAAGCTTCGGTCACCAGATGGGGTGTTTTTTGTTTACATTCAGAAGTTCGCTTGACAGCGCTTTGATAGTATTTCGACACACGACAGTTCCATGCAAATCGAAAAAGTGACACTTTTGCATAAAAGAAAAATTCCTAGTGTGATGGATAATAGCAATTTGTATAGTTTAGTGACATTTACGCAAAAATCACATCTTGGTTATTTTTCGATAACTAACAACAGCGATTTTGATTATGAATTTGTTTTATAAAATTCTAAGCTGTTGAACTACAAAAATGTTATGCTCAAAGAATGAAAAATACCTCTCCGTGCCTTTAAAATTGTACACATTTTTCGAAACCCTTGATACAGTATTTGATACTTTTATTTTATGTTTCAAACGCCAAAATGTTTTAAATAAAATAAATTTTTTTTCAAATCCACATATTATTGTAACATGTACTTTTTTTAAATTAGTGTAAATAACTTTACTCGGAAAACATAGTGAATGCACAGAAATTAAAGATTTCCACATGCTGGAAATGAAAAATGGTATTTATGCATGTGCTTGCAAAAAGCATGTATCTGCATTTAACAAAATACATAAATATTTATTAAATTATTTATATAAATGTATTTGAAATGAAGGATTTATTCATTCATAAACAAATGTGAAAGTTACTGTGAAAAAATCTAATTATTAAATGTATCTAAATTTATAATGATTATAAATATTATCTAAATATACCTTAACATTGAATTGTAAACATAAATTGACATCCTGTTGACAAATAGGATAAAACTTGTTAAGCAAGAATTGTTCGTACTGGAAAGCAATCTGTTAAAAGGTATAAAGCAATTTCTATGAGATGCGTAACTAAGAAAGTAATAAAGAACAGTTTTGGAATATGTATTGTTGAAATTAAGGGTAAAAAAATCTGATAAATACAATTAAAAGAATTACTCCCCTTACATTTTATAAGAACTCAGTTACAAGTTTTAAATAATATGAAAAAATAATCCTTATTTTATTCTCTTTCAGAAATATTCAGAGAAAGTTAAGTACTATTTAAAATATTTCGCTGAATTATAAATTAACTTATAGTTTTCGATTTAAAAGATGCCTCAGAAGCTAAAAAAAATCATGTCGTATTTGAGAAAGTATTTTAGGAAGAAGCTCTATAAATAGAAAGAAATAATGCATAATTTTAATATTAATAATACAATAAACTTTGATCTTAATTTTTGTAATCCGTAAGCGAATAAAATCGAATTACCCTAAAATTTCTTTCTAATGTAATTAACGAAAACTTGTGAAAATATTTCATTCAAATTAAACCATTTTGAGCAAACTGTTCTGTGAAAAGTATAGCATTTAATTCCGTTCAGAATGAAATGTTGTTTAAAAATATGTTGTTTTCACATACTTAGGACTCTTAAGTGTGGTAGAAAAAGAAAATATATACATTTATATGTATATTTACGACGTAATTACAAAATACTTACATCCAAACACGTCAAATCCCATTGAACTCAATGGTAAATGACCCAATGTTTTGGTCACCACGTAGGGATCGCCGGTGCTTCAGAGCAGGGTACGGGAGAAACTTGCTTAGGGCTACTCCATTTTACTTCCTACCTCCATGGGTGTGACAGACGAGAAAAGACACGGAAAGAACTCAAATATATATATATATAGTTAATAATAATTTGTAAATGAAATCTGTATGCCAATAGAAAGGAAACATTGCTGATATTTTGCCCTGTGATTAATGGAACGTGACATTATTATGACTAAATATCAAAGTTTCACTTGTAGCCCTATGTTTTATTGGTATCACGAAATTACATGGAGGGCGTGCTACGAGCTACCCCCCCAAAAAAAATGATTGCTCAAGAAACCAGTAAATATCAAACAAGTATCTGCGTAAACATGCAGAGAAAGAAAGAACTTAAACATGCAGAGAAAGAAAGAACTACAGATCTGAAGATTAAACAGAAACTTCTACAGCTGCTAGCATAAAAATGTCTTTCAGGTTCTGGTTAGCCTTCGAAACTATAATACTGCAAATTTACTTGTGTTTATTATTGGTTTCTTTAGCATTTATGCTGTAATATATATATAAAATATATGTATTATATATATATCAAATGTTGTATGATCTTAAAATTCACTTAGTTCGAAAACAAGTTATTCTAATACTTGCGCAATAGCTGCAAAGTAAGATAATAATAATTTATTTACTAAAGAAATATTGATTATATTATCTCCTAATATTAATTTTAGTAGAAGTATCTAAAAAGAGTGAACCCAGAGGTAGGAAGTTTAATTTCGAAAATTGTTAAAAATGTGTTACGGGGACTTGAATTAAATCATGAATAACAAAATTTCAAACTTTGAAAAAAAAATTAAATTAAAAGCAAGTAATTATTGCTATTGATCGGAAATTAGTTGACTTTTCAAGTGGAACAAACCAACTCCCGTTCAATGAACAATAATTAATAAATACAAAGGTGTTTCGTCTTATACTTACGTAATAATGGTGATGCCAAACTGGCAAATTAAGTTAGGCCAAATAGTTCCGTGAAGTGAAGGTATTTAGAACCAAGTAGAGTACCAAAGAACTCATTCTAAATTAAGCATTTTCGCTAATACAAATTTTGAGTGAAAGACGTAACACCTTCGTATTTATTAATTATTGTTCATTGAACGGGAGTTGGTTTGTTCCCCTTGAAAAGTCAACTAATTTCCGATCAATAGCAATAATTACTTGCTTTCAATTTAATTTCTTTTTCAGAGTTGAAATTTTGTTATTCATGATTTAAATTCAAGTCCCTGTAACACATTTTTAACAATTTTTGGAATTAAACTTCCTACCTCTGGGTTCACTCTTTTTAGATACTTCTACTAATATAAATTTAGTAGAAGTATCTAAAAAGAGTGAAAGTAGTAGAAAGAGTAAGTAGATGTTTCTAAAAAGAGTGAACCTATATGTAGGAATTATAATTCCGAAAATTGTGTTTTAAAGTAACTTGAATGTAAATTGTTAAAAATGTTTTACAGGGACTTAAATTAAATCTGAATAACAAAATTTTAAAAGGAAAAGCCGGAGCAGTGTCGATGCGTGCTTAGATCCATATTGAAGAAGAATTTTGATTGCATAGTATGCTAATAATGTTAACTTGGTAATATCTAAAGAACTTGGCAGTCGAGGAAGTTTTAATTCCATTTTTATTTCCAATTGATATTTGTGGCCACAATCACTTGGCACTCTAATATATATATATATATATATAAATCCTCTTATTTGGTGAATTTCCAGCGTTTTCAGAAATGTGAATAGAAGGATAATCAAAAAAAAAAAAAAAAAAAAAAAAAAAAAATTAAATTGTTAGTGTCTTCTCTGGACAAGATCAGTTAAGTTGCTATGAGTTTTCATGATATTTTTTAAATACCCTTAGCAGAACGATATCTCTTTTGTGATTTCTCTCTTCTTTGTTTTGAAATGAAACTTGCACAGTAATTTGAATTAAGCGAATATAATATTTAAGGAAAGTCACTGAATATATATATAGTATATTTTTAGTTGTAAAAAATAATTCATGAAAAGTACTGAATAAAGGAGCTGTTAATTTTTTTTTAAATTTTTATTATTTATTTATTTATTATTTTTTTTAAGTATAGAAAGTGATTGAAACCCGTTTTCTTATCCAGTATGCACAAAATCATTTTAACTCAACTGCTTGAAATCCCCCCCCCCCCTCATCTCCATGTTAAATTCTGTCCCTGATCAGAATGTCCAGAGTGATTAAAAAATTCAGCAATTAAGAAGTAGCGCAAATTAAATATTTCATATCCACTGTTAAGGTTGCTTCTGTTGTCAGTATTTAGATACGTGATGTCTATGCATATGAAAAATGTGTACTAGAATTGCTGTATTTCTTACGTCTTTTGGGAATATCTAATCCAGTGGTTCTCAACATTTTTTGCACCACATCCCGCTCTAACCACTGCTGGACGATCATTCCTCCCTTATTTAAATTTAGATTTTTTTAAATGTATTTTATAAATTAAACGAGAAAAACTGTTGAAAATACGAAAATCTGGATAAAAATAATTTTTTATATTCATAAACCAAACCTAAATACTTAACAGGTAAATAAAATGCTGACCGTGTAGTCTATTTTACCACATCTCTCTGTATTTTACCGCATCTTATCTCATATGGCGAGCTGTCTTGTATTCGGATGAGTATAAGAAATCTTACACCAATACAAGCTCATTAAAAGGCTGTATGACCTTCTTGGACCCTGAGATATCGTAAATTAATATTGCTCATGGAGATATGAAGTCAGACTAAAAACTACTTTTTTTTAACAAAAAATAAAGGTCTAAAACGTGTGAAAAAACTACTATATTACTGTTACTTTTTTAAAGTTCTTTCAAAGGTGAGTTGAACGGTTAGATTGCAGAACGCTGGTAGTTTATTCCGAGTTCGAGCCCAGGCGAACGGGTCTGGCTGCAAGGTTGGTTTTTGTGGTTTCTCCCATGTGTAACATGAATGCGAGCCAGTTTCCTTTAGAAAGTCTCTCATAAAAGCATTCCCCCACCCTCAGGCAGCTAGCTTTTGTATGCTTTGCCATATTCAAATAACGTAACCTAACCGATGGTAAGTTTTTGAGGGTTATATCTAGAAGGACTAAACTTTTTTTACGTATACTTGCAATATGGGGGATTTATTTACACAAGTAGACATAATATTTAAGAATTCAAATTGCTTGGCTTTCTTTGATTTTTATACTCTTGCTCGTGAAATTTTTTCTTCGCCATTGTCCGAGTGGTTAAGACCTTTGGATACTGGGATTTCGACTTTTGTACGATCCCAGGTGAACGGGGTTAGCTGCATGGTTGGTTTTCGTAGTTTCGCCATGTGTAACGTGAATACAAGCGAGTTTACCTAAGAAAGTCCCCCAGGAAGGCATTTCTCTGCTTAGGCAGATAGCTCTCCTGTGCTTTCGCGTATTTGTTCCTCAATGCATTATTTGTTGAATTACTTTATTTGTCGGTTCTGTTGAAACCTTCAGACTAGAACTTTAATAATGCGCGGACTGCCTACTGATTGAGAGTCTGCGAAGTCAGTAACTGGTTGCAGATATTTTGGTACTTATAAAACAACTGACTGATTTGATACGACAGGATTCAGGCTGCACACTGTGAGATCAAATCGATGGGTGATTAACTTGATATTGTCAGTATGGACGCTTTTGCAGTCCAATTAAACTGCTTTTATTAAAACTTATTTCTTTATATTTACGAATTAAAATACGCATTTCTTAAGCTGTAAAATGTGTTAATTAAAAGTTGTCGAAAACTTGGAAAATTACATGATGTGTTTTCCTAAATTTGCGTATACACATTGCAGCGGGAAAAGAAAAATGCAGCATCATGTAAAAGGCAAAAAATACAGTTAACACTCTTCCGTTTTGTGTTTATTTGGTTTATGTACCTGCTCTACCGTCTTCATTTAATTTCCGATATGCGAGTCACTTTTCATTATATGCTCGTTAGTTTGTTCTTTTTTTTATCGCTTTTATTAAGTTTCGTTTCGGGAAGAATATAGTACCTACCACCCATAGTTATTTAGAAAACAGATGAATATCTATCCCATCACGAAACATCGGAACTCATCAGGTACCCAGAACTTCCCACAGTTTGTGGATCGACATGATATCCAGTTTCGTCAGGGTCTTTTCAGGTGAGAAAGCTCTGGGCGATGCACCCTCCTCCCCATCCACCTTACCCACGGGATGTACGTATCCGCATTGCAAAAATATTTTCGTTCAAAGGGCGGTGTAAATGAAGCAGTTATTCGATCACGTGTATGACCACATTCCGCGTACAAACGGAATATATTGAAAGGTTACGTTTTTTCCTAAGGCGAGGTGCACAATAGGTATGACATTTTGTGTCTTATTTAGTTCTTCTGTGTTCTAGTGAGTTTAATAGATATCTGTTGAAAGTTAGGAAATCGCAGTTTAGAAAGGGAGATATTAGTTTTGTTACCGTATAAGTAATTAATGCTATTAGGTACGACAGTGGGCTCAAACTCACATTGCATGCAGGCCGAATGCTTGATCTGAAAGCAGCTGGCGGGGCAGAAATTCCTTTCTAACAAAATTAAAAAAACACTTTCAACAACAACCCCCGTCTCCCAAGAAAAGTGTGAAAGGTCTCAGATTTTAACGGTTACCCAAAAGGGTTTAGTAAGGTTTTCTTATGCTCTCTCTGAGCTCTCATTCTGCCAGTCTGCTCTTGCAGTCATTCCTGCTAACCTCTCCTTTCTTTTTATCTTTACAGCTTTATTTAAGCTTCGTTTTCTTCGAACTTACGCCACATACAGATGCACATATTTGGGTGGAGGACTACTTCATGTACCGTCGGGAGGTTTCACAGTGCGAGGAACGTATACATACATACATATATGCAGATTCTTCGTAACTATTCGATTGCTCGTTCGAATTTCGTTAAAAATAATACAAGGCGATAATATTTAGTGCAACAATTTGAAATGCAATACGCCGTTTATAGAGAGCCAAAGCAAAACCTATTTCGCAATTTAATAGTCCCTTTTGGACGTTAAAAAATGACTTGCTGAATATTTATGAAAAACCATACAATGGTAATAGCAGAAAGAAAAGAAAAATTACGCGCTGAATGTTCATTAAAATATGTGCAAACAATAATAGCAGAAAGGGGAAATTCAAATTTATATTTATTTTTCTATTTGGCTGATAAGTGCAACAAATTTTTGTTGATTACACTCTGTAATAAAACGTATGGACGTCTAAATTTTAGACAGACATTTATTTCAGGTAATTCTAGTATGTTGAATTAACCACTAAATTACTTTTAACCTTAAGCGAAAAAACCGCCCAACAGTGGCCGAGCGGTAAAATAGCTGAACACTCGTAGTTCCGAGCTGGGTTCGAATCCAGGGCAACGGGCTGGCTGCGTGTCCATTTTTGTGGTTTTCCCCACGTGTAACGTGTATACGAGCGAATTTTCATTAGAAAATCCGCCACGAAGGCATCCCTTCCCTTAGACAGGTAGTCCTAATGTGTTTTGCCATAATAAACTAATTTAACCGTAAATTTTAAAATAATGAAGCGCCACAAGCAGTCTCTTGGAAAATCAAATTTACTGACTGTACCAGTGTGAGAAATTTTCCTACCTTATCTTAGTCACGTGGCGTGGTGTACAGGCATACAGTAAAACAAAGCTACAATCTATTCAGGGCTATCTTTCTTTCTTTCGACAACAGTCTCGCGAAGCCCAGTGCGTATCTTCACATCTCTTAAAAGTGTAAGCATCGTATTTACGAGATACATAATTGAAATGTATTCATTAAAGCTATTAGGACCGCATTTGCAACCAGTCGGACAATTTTGCGACATCTTTACTACGCCTTGTGTTACTTGGGTTGTGCATTATTAGTGTAAGCAGAGTGGTTCCGAATTCGAATTTCAGCCGAGGTAGAGCTTTTCAGCCGAGGTAGAGCTGTATTGATATTCTAAGTAGATTCAAAGTGCGTTTCATTTTGAATGTCTTATTTTTATATTTTGGAAAATAAAAAGATTTTAATTTATTGCAGTTATAATAATAGTTGTCAGCTACTAATCTGTCTCAGTTTATTTTTATAATTATCGTAATTCATTTATACTAATTATACTCATTTATTTCTACTAAATGTCTAATGTTTGAAACTATTTCCTTCATGTTGAAATTAGTAGATAATTTCGCTACCTAAAAGAAGTAATCATAGATTCATAAACGATAGAATTCATAATTTGAATTAAATTTAGCTTATAATATTATCTTTAAACTGAAGAGAAAATGTAATTGTATAACTCCGAGTTTTATATAGCAATTTAATATCTTTAAAATTATCTTAAAAAATAATGTAGTGTCTTTTAGCTGAATGATGCTTAAAAATGGCTTTATATGTAGCGTGCCATTTAAGCTGTATTTCAGTGTTATCAGATTGCATCCAGATTAAAGCATAAAATGTAATATTTGTGTTGTAATTAAAATATGATTGCATCCAGATTAAAGCATAAAATGTAATATTTGTGTTATAATTAAAATATGTTGTTTGTGAAAGCACAGTTCTTGAAGTGTAAAAATAATTTCGATTTTTTAGAGAGCGTAGTTTTATTTTAGTGTATTGTATTATGCCTGTGTATATATATTAAATTAACTGGAAGTTATTTAGTGGATAAAAGTTTTTGGGTCCTTAAGAATAATGCTGGACCGGTGATGCTATAAGTGGATGGCGTAATATATTGTCTAAACCGGAAGTTCTCACCAGGGAGGAATTCAGCCATAGAGGGGAATTTTATAGTTTCACGGGAGATTTAGTCAACGTTATTTTAATGTTAAGTAATTTAGTTTTAGTTTATGAATATAAAAAGTACTTTTTTTTCTAGTTTCGATATCTATCAACATTTTTCGATAGTTTTTATTATTTAATTTATAAAACACATTAAAAATGATCTATGCCTCTATAAATAAATGTATGTGTATATTTTTCAAGTTTTGGAAAGGATGAGGGGGGATGATGATCTAGCGATGGTGAAAGGGGTGCATGGAGTAAAAGAGGTTAAGAACCACTGGTCTAAACACAGGAAACAGTAAAAAAAAAAAATGTAAGGTTAAAAATTATAGAAAAGTATAGAATCTGCTTTCAGTTTCTGTGAGGAAAAAGTTAAATTTTGCATTTCGCTCCCCCTCCAACCCACATTTTGAAAACAAATTAAAAAGGGCGGATGCTTTTATTTTTACAGTTAGCAATTGTTTAAATGTTTGGAATCCTTTTTGACTGTTTTCTTCTTTTTCCAGAAGTGGTTAGTTTTGATGCAATGCTACTCACTCACACTAAGTATCTGACTGCTATGCTTGTAATTCTGAATTTTTTTTTTTTTTTTTTTTGTAAATACACAATCGTAACTCAGCAGAAACAACAACAACAACAAGCTATTCGGAGCCTCCACGCGACTGCTTACGGTTTGTTTTCTTATTTGTTCAAATTTACATAGTTGCGTACTGCTTGAAAAATTAGCTTACCTTAAAGTTCACGAAACTGTCAAATACAGTGTTCGTAGTTTATTTACCATTTCGGTTTTTAGTTCTTTCGGCGTAGGTGAAACAATTGCGGAAACCGCTAAAACGAAACCTAAAAATTTCTTTGAAGAAGCTAGATTTATTGTAAAAAGAAGTTGAATGGGCTGAAGTTGCGATTACGAAACGCTTTGTTATAGTAATTCCGAAACTATTGGGGGGGGGGAGAATTCTTTGCGAAAATACCATTGATTAAATTAAAACGGGTGGCGTAAAACTCTTATTGTTGGTAGCCTGATTAGTGAAAACGTTTATTCCATATTACTGTGCTCATGGAAACTAATTCTCAAGTGGATTTATTTAATGCAAAAAAAGCAAACTTTTGTTGAAGCGATGTTAGGTAAAATATTATTTCATGGATGAAATTATTATTTTTATTAGTATTACGCAATTAGAAATTCTTTATTGAATAAAAATTTCAATGTAAACTTTTTTTTTAAGTTCCCGGCGTAATGCGATAAAAGGTAGCGATAATAATGTAACGGGCTAACTATCCATCGTACACATATCCGATCACTTTACTCTCATATCCGATTATTACTTAAGGCAGTCATTAGTATGTGGCGCGCCGGCTATAGTCTGAGTCATCCCAAATTAAGTCAAACCAATCTGAGCCAGACTGTGTTTAGTCTAGCGACTCATCTTATCGCCAGATGTCTGGATCATTTGCAATCGTAAGTATGAGCGAAGGTCAACTGCGTCTGATTTTCGATAGTTAACATTCATATGAATAATATTAAGATACACATATGGTTTAGAATGTTCTCACGGACTTCGACTGACAAGCGAGCCCCGATTTATGTGCGAGAAATTTATGCATAGTCTTTTTCTCAAGATGGTTTGCTTTTATTACCTTTATTTCCTCCCTTAGCAACAGGGAATCATCTATTCCCCCCCTTTTTAATAATTTTTTGTTTTCTCGTCTGCATATCTGAGGTTAAATACGTCCAGATGTAGTATGATGTAGGCCATATGTGGCCAGTAATGCCACATATGGCGTCCAAACATATAAAACAGATCAAGTATCACACAAGAGCAATGATAAATAATAAAAAAGAACAAATACGTAATAAAGAACAGAACAGAATAAATGAACATGGGGGAAAAAGTAAAATGTTAGTTAAACATAATTTTACTTTTAAACAAAGAGTGCTCTATCCAAAGAATTGAAACAGAAAATGAAATAATAAAATACTTTAGTGTAAAAATTTCAAATCAAAATTTTACCTTTAAACAAAGAGAACTTATACAAAGAATTGAAAGCGTAAGTGAAATTACTAAAGGTTTTAAAAAATTGTATTGTAATTATTAAATATATATATATATCGGGAGTACAAATAAGTCTCCGCCTTTTTTTCTAATAAAAAATTGGACATTTATTGTGAAAGAATGGTACATTATGCATCCAGATGTAGCACAGGACAATTTACATTTTAAAACGTTACCATTATTCGTATGTTGCTTCTGTAAAATTAACAATTCGTTAATTTGATTGATTTATTACTGCAAACAACACGAAGGCTATTTGCTTAAGGATAGATACGTCTCCAGAGAAAATTTCTAAAGCAAATAGGCTTTTATTCTGTTACACACAGTTAAAGAAAAATAATAATGCAAGCTAGTCTGTTTGTTGGGAACCGGATCAGGTTATATTGGCTAAGCAACTCGATGGCTGTCTGCCTATGGGAATGGATGTATTCCTGGAAGATTTTTTAAGAGAAAATGATTCTTATTCACATTATACATGTGGCTAACCACGAAAACTCTCATGCAACCAGCCCGTTCGCTGGGATCAGAACTCGGGCCGAACTATCAGTGTTCAGCGAATTAACTACTCGACCGTTTGAAGGGAAAACCGGATCTGAAATGGATCTTATTGAATTGGATTATATGATGATAGCAAAACGCAACTAGCTCTTGGATAACTCTTGGCTGCCCCGTCCCGTGAACAATTAAGCACATCACGGGTCCACTCCCCCTTTGAGCACCTCCACTATTACCCGTCCAGGAGAGCAGCGCACCACCTGGATATGACACTAGGCAGCACTGGTCGTCAATTGCTACCTGACAGTCGCATAGGCGAGCCCGTCTCAGAGGGGCCGATGCTATTCGCACCACTGGTGCGATTAGCCGCTTAAGCTATTCGCACCAACATTAACCACGCATGAGCATTGAGTTGTCAGATCCGTAAATAGAACTCAATCGAAAGGAACGGATTCTACGTACGTGACCTGTTCTAGTAAACCTTTTTTTTTAAAAAAAAAAAAGGCGGGTTTCTACCTTGGCGTAGTTTATCATTTTTTAAACGTTGGCGACTTTCAAAAGTTTACAAAGGAAAATGGGTTCCTTTTTTTATAAAAAGAAGGAGCACATTTCCTTTTATTAAAGTATATATGAAAAAGGGCAGATTTTTAGGTTCGCAATGTTTATCCTTTTCCTGAATGCTTTGAATAGTTTAAATGACTGATTGCGGGGGGGGGGGGGGGACAAAATCTTGTTTACATTTTTTGTACTTCTTAGAATACATTTAACTTTAAAGGTGTGTTTTGCGCAATCAAGACTTTAATTCATTCCTATTTGAAAAATTTCGTCCGATAAAAGATACTAAAAATTAGCCAGAGGATTTCTGTGTAGAAAATTTAGACATGAAATAAGTTAAAAGCGATTATATCAACTATTAAATTAATTATTCTGTATGCCTGCTTATTTTTTTTAATGGAAATAATTGGCATTTTCAGAACACAAAAAGGGCTTCAAAGAACTTTGAAATATTAGTACAAACACATTAATCAATTAAATTGAAATAAATAATGGGATGTAATTTAAAAGACAGAAATAATTTAATGTAAGAGATTTTGATTTAAAAATTTGCACACACAAATGATTTATCATATTTTATATGGTTTTATTTCATAAATAACTTTGATTTTGAAATATGGCATTTGAACCTATAAACCTGTGTGGATACTGAAAAAGTGATGAATATTTAAGAATATTATCATTTTTAGTAAGTTTTCTTATTGAATAATAAATTCTGATACTCCTATGCTATAAGAATAGAGTCTAAGTTTGCATAAAAATTCCTCTGTTAAACAAAAGAATTTAAGTAATTTCTGTAGCCTTTTTGTCAATACACTAAAGATTTTTCAACTAATTACTCGTCCTCGCTTGCAATTAGAACCATCAATTAAACCCCTATTTTATCTAATCATTTCCTGAACATTCTCATGTATATAGATTGACCTCGTCTTTGTAACTGATAATTATTACTTGCAAATTATTCTCTTGCTGGGGAACTATTAACAACCCTTTCTATTGCTGAGTTAGGGTTAACAACCTTCGCTCTCACTACCGCCTGCCTTACGAAAATCGGCGTAAAACCGCTGGTACCTGGGCTGATTGTGCGCATGTGCGAACGTAGGTGGTGTGATTAGCCACTGCGTCGCAGAGGGCCGTTACCCAGCAAACCAGGGTGAGAACCCCCCCGGCTACGGATCCAACTGCTCAGGACATGCCAGACCCCGAGGCCGGCCAATCAGTGACCTTTCCCGGAGCCTTCAGAACCACCAAGTTGCCTTCATGCTGATCTCTCTAAGGGAAGCTGCCTAGTATTTCACTTGGGTGTTCATGGGAAAACTGAACGTTCATGCAGCGATGGCGTTCGCCCGGATCCGATCCTGAATCGGGCTGCTAATGGCCATTAGTGAATTGAAAAATTAACAGAATTTTCGTACTTTTTTTTTAATAACATGATTCCTATTTTTGTACTGGATGAAATTCAGAGACGTGCTATATTTGTTTGTGTAGATTCTCATTCATATACTTTTATCCTCAGTTTCATACTTGAAAGTGCTCGTAACTCAAAATCCTCGCCGTATGAAGGTAGGGTCCGAACAACATTGAGATCTTAGGAAGATGATAATCTTTCGGTGTACTTGTAGATGCCTTGAAGAGATCTTATGTGAAAATTGTACTGACCTAGCTGAAATGTATAATTTTTTTAGAACTAACAATGCGTTTTATAGAATTTAATGATTAACAGAAGAGGCAACACTTATTCTATTTGAAGGCTTCTCCGAAAACTCATTAAAATATTTGATAGAGAAAATGAAATTGTTTCGTACTCTGCAAATGACATAAACACAACAAATGTGGATTGGATTGGATTATTCAACTACGGCAAAGCACACGAGGGCTATCTGCCTAAAGGGAGGGATGCCTTCGTGGAGGACTTTCTAAGGAAAACTAGCTCGTATACACGTTATACATGGGGAAAACCACGAAAACGCCCATGCAGCCAGCCCGTTCGCGGGATTCAAACCTCGGACCGAACTACCAGTGTTCAGCGTCTTTACCACTAGGCCGCTGGTGGGCTACAACAAATGTGGAGGATAGGGAGAGGCAAAGCGAAACGGCCTTGTATCTTATAAGAAGGTTTGGGAGGAGGCATATTAGGAGCTGAGTGTTGTGCACATGTTGTTTTAAACTGTGGTCTTGCCTTTTCTTCTTATAACTTACGTAGAACTGATTATTATTGAAACACACACGCATTTTTTACCATAAAAATGGAAGGGGTAGTCAAACCTTAGTACCAAATTTCTGCCTATACTCAAAACCAAATACTCAAAACTTCTGCCTTTTTACATTTTTTGCGAATTTACAAGCACTACATACAAAATGTCGCACAATTTTTTTAAAGTTATCTGCTCTGCAGGAGTTCTTTTCTTTGTGAAGAGAATAGAAATCTTAATTCCATTCACATTTCCTGCCCCAAAGTAGTCGGATAATTAGTTGGAAACCCATTAAGTGTATTAGACTTATCTGGTGATGGTAACCTTCAAATTTTTCAAAATCTCAGCACTAAAAGTCACATACATCCTGTCCCTTATTTTGTAAGGGGAACGATAGTTTTGTATTGTCTTTCAAGAAACCCTAGTATTAGGATTGGCTGATTGGCATCTTGGTTGCTGTCAAAGAACTCTACTGGCTTTTTATATTTTTCTTGTTTTTTCCAGTATGAGTTATTTATATGAAAATCATATACATTTCTTAAATAATCTTCGCTCAAATTTATTCATTTACTTAGTTACAGGAAAAATTCTCAGAAACAAAGCTCTTGGTAAATTTAATTGCTGCAGATTTTTCTCAATATAGTATAACAATAATGGTTGCAAAATTCAGAATCCACTTTGTGTGTGTGGATGTGATTCATAACCACAAAAATAGACCATGAAATATTCTCCGCCTTTGCTTGTTGCATAATCTGTTAGTAATGCCGCAGTCGAGAAATATTCCTCAGTGCAAAAAAGAGAAAGAAGCAGAATGCACCTGGATTATTTTTTATGTTGTTATTACAATCTTTGCAGAACTTCTTTGAAGCAAAATTCTGTAAGAACTTCATTGTATCTTCAGAAATGAGAACGGAATATGGCACCTGTCAAAATTTGTGTAGCAGATTCCATTATATTCAGTGAAAATGACAGTGAGTAGTTGGATCGGGAGCTGTTAATGCTCTGATTGGATAAAGACCTTATTTAAATTTCTTCAGCACTTTTTTCTGGCTTTTTGTTTATTTATTTATTTATTTTTTTTTAAGTTCATGCATATTTTATAACTTTTTATTTTTCTTACTGTGATTTAGATTTATATTGGAATTTTAATCTAGTAGTCTTGGTCTTTAATTGTGTTACATTCAACTTTCTGTTATCCCGTTCTTCACATTTGCTTGATGCAGCTGCTGCATAAAAATACGCATTCAGTGGGACTGCAAAGTACCTCTGCCGATTTTTTCCACACCTTTCTGCCCTAAAAGTACCTAATTATTTTCATGGATTTACTTTTAACCACATATTTTGTTCTTGTCCACCCGCCATTCTGATCTGTCCGTTACAGCGGTATTTTCGTGAATAGTTGATGCATCCATAATTAGCGTAAACCTGTTTCTCTTAAAAACATCTGGTCATAGAAGAGAACGTATTTACGAACTAGAGGGTTTGCTGTGTAATCGTACCTGTTTGAATAAGTATAAATCCTGGAAGGTAAAGTATTCATGAAGAGTACCGTAAGCACTGTAGCAGTCATTTTGGTATGTCTCATCAACTTCTTCATACTCACTCATGTCCAGAGCTCGTATTATCTTTTGATATGACCTTCCTTTCTATTTAGATTTGAAAAGTTTTGTTTAGGATATTCATTGATTACCGTGATGTTAGATTTCTTTGCCAAAATTATATTTGGGAATTCCGAAGTTCAGAGTGCTTTAAATTTGATATCAATGGTTGCGTAATAGATCTGGAGTGCCTTTTTGATGCTGGGTACTTTTTTTACTCAATCAGATAAAGTGACCTTGTTGTTAACGAGATCTTAGTTGTCTGAAAAGTATGCTGAGTAGAACAAAATCAGAAGGAAGTGCTTAGATTTCAGAATAGTGGTGAAAAGACTTAACTGGTGGACGACAAAAAAATTTTCTTTTATCTCAGCCTAATTTGGATGATTAAGCAGTTTTTATTCCTCCTCCTTTTTATGAGCATTAAGCAACTTTTATCTCATTATTTTCAACACATAAGTGTCGCGTTCTCGCGACCTGTTTTCTTTCCATACTATCATAATTTCATATAATTCATATAATTATAGGGCATTAAAGTCTTTGTTTAATTCATCAAAAGAATAATTGGTTTTCAGTTTTATATTAGTTCAGTGTATTGCGTGTTTTAGTTTCAAAGAAATATCTAGAAAAAATAATTCCAGAAATACGCTAGTGACGGCAAATTACAGTTTATAATGCATGAATATAATTTTGATGTAATATTATTCAAGCACAAACGTATTATGAAATTCTTAGCAGCTTACCTTGGGAACAAACAGCGGATCATTGTGCATCGACCACGTGCTGTGACTTTAAATTGTATTCTTTGGTTGTGCGACTTGGTTTAAATTGTTGCTGTGGCCCAATGCAGAAATGATAAAAAAAAAAAAAAAAAAAAAAAAAAAAAAGATATACCTTAGAAAACGCCTAGCTGTATTACTTACCCTGTGTCTTTGAGAATGTGATTTATTTTAATAAATTTTTATATTCGTAGACTCTTCTGCCTTCCGAAAAGAAATCTTGAAAGCATTTTTAGATGGATTTTTCACTCTCGTTATAAATTATTCTGTGAAGGCTGTTCCAACTTTGCTAGAAAAAGTTAAAGTAATATTCCTGTGTTTCCAACACTTTAAAGTAGATTTTTGTGCTTAGTTAAAATATTATGTGGAAAATTGTAATTAATTAGCTGGCTATACATTGAAACAATAAGGTAACTAATTCTTCTATCTAAATAAGAAGACTTATTTAAATACTAAATATATTTACTAAATTCTTCTATTTATTTATTTACTTTTTATGTATGATAGCATACAGAGCTGGGACGAGGGTGAGGCAAGTGATCAGGAAAACAATTAGAAGCGACGCCAAATTAGGCAGAAACATCAGGAATTAATTTTGAAAAAGAAATTACGGTTGTTAGCTTCTAACTTCAGAGCACATCAAGAAGTATTGAAAGAATTCTGTGTTATAAACAGTCGTGCTGAATTGAGAGAATTAATAACTTTAAATTACTTTAAAAATGCTGAGCTTTTACAGTACTATGTATACTGTTTTCTAATTAAAATTTATTTTTAGAACTAACGTATTAAAGTTAATTTACGCTTGGTTTATTCTAGCATACTGGGCTGTGTAAACTTGCATAGAAAGCACTATACTGTCGACATAAGTAACTCTTATACTACTAGCCTTTAATTTGAATGAGTGCTCTTGCTTCTTATGATAAACTTTCTTAAGTCCATTTCGTATGGACCACGATGCAAATTATTACAGTTGGTTGAAGCATACCTGACATATCAAGGTCTAATGAAATAGCATCGGAAGACTAAATAAGAATATTTGAAAATGAAATGTTTAGTATTATCTAACTCTTCTTTCTTTTTTATGTCAAATTTGGCCTTGAGGTGCATGATTCGAGGTTTCGTCTTGTATACATACTTAATTTGCTCTGTGTCTTTATAGTTAGCTTTGGTTTATGTGATTACGGGGCTATTTGTCTGAGGGGAAGGATTCCTTCACGGAGGATTTTCTAAGGGAAATTGGCTAGTATACACGTTACAAATGGGAAAACCACGAAAGCGCCCATGCAGCCAGCTCGTTCGCGAGATTCGAACTTCGGTTCGAACTACCAGTGTTCAGCTACTTTACCGCTCGGCCGCTGATGGGCCGTATAGTTAGCTTTTTTTTATGGCTGTTCTAGAATAGTAACGAATATTGTTGATTGAACTAATCGGCGCATTAGTTTGATTCCTTGCCAATACTGGGATATAGACATAAAATGTAGAACATGAATTTTGTGTCTCACCTTTTTTTGGGGGGTTATTGTAATGAAACAATAAAATTAACTCTTTAGTATCAAAGAAACAAAAAAGGTTTAAATTTTAAACTCTTGTAAAAGAACTAAACCGTCTTGGCTAATTCTAATGTTTTAAAAAGTTTGGTTTCGTTCTTGTAATTGTAATATACATATTTAAAAATATGTTCCTTGTTAAAGAAGTTTAAAAAAATGCAGTATCGGAAAGACTGAAAGTAAAGAAAGAAGAACTAACAGAAGTATTAAAGTTGTTGATTAAAACTGAAACATCAGAATCAGTTAAATCAGGCAGCAAATGTGTTTAGTCCTGCGAATAATAAGTCGCAAATATCTATTCGTGAAATTTAACATATTGAATATAGGAATATGATGAGAAAGATAATATAAAATATCATATAGCCGTTCTGTTGGCCACATTTAAATTAGAGGTAATTGGCATTTAATGTATTAGCTTTAATTGCAAGAAAATTTAGCTCATATTGCAAAAAAGGTTTATTTGAGCCTAGCGTTTTGTTCAAAAATGCATTTCTTGCAATCAAAATTCAAGCTCAAAATAAGACTTCTCTGCAATAAGAAATGCATTTGATTTAAAGGTTTGGAACATTAAAGTCTCGTTCGTTGATGAATTAGTTACAGTAAAGTACGCAAAGCTATCTGCTTTAGGTGGGATGGTTTCGTGGAGAATATTTTAAGTCTGGTATTCAAATTACACATAGGAAAAGTTTGAAAAGTAATCTTGAAATTTGAAAGTAAGCCATTCGGCATGAATCGTACCAAAACAAAGAGTTACCCACTCAGCCACTTGTGGATGCGAACATTAACGGAAAATTTAGGAGCATAGAATGTTTAATAGTTGCTAGGAAAATATTTTTTAATCAAGGACTGCCTTTTAAAACAAGAATTCCAGGTTGTTGAAAGGAATATTTTTTTCGGGATGGGTATCAGTGTTAAAGGCGAAGAAAAGGGAAATGAAAAGACTATAAAATTCATTTCAGTTAACAGAATTCGAACCAGTAATGGAAACATGTTAAGGTAATTTTACGAAAGCAAATATTTTCCGCATGAAAATGAAGTTCAGAAATGAAAACTGTTTTTTTCGCATGATGTAATTACGTGATACCTTATATTTCGTGTTATTAGATATGCAGCAGGTATCTGACAAACATCCGTTATCCGGCTTAAAATTAAGCCAGATATTGGGCGTCTGGCTGAATTGATTACCTATTGCATTTTAAAAATTTATTTATTTTTTTTTCACGAAGTAAATATGGTATGGTATGGTATGGTATATTTAATTATGGCAAAGCACACGAGGGCTATCTGCCTAAGGGGAGGGATGCCTTCGTGGAGGACTTTTAAGGGAAACTGGCTCGTATACACGTTACACACGAGGAAAACCACGAAAACACACATGCAGCCAACCCGTTCGAGGGATTCGAACCTCGGACCGAACTACCAGTGTTCAGCGACTTTACCGCTCGGCCGCTGGTGGGCCCTCACGAAGTAAATAATTTTAAGTAATGTTTACTCCATTTTACAATAATAACGAATGGATTTTATGGTAATTATTACTGAATTTCATTAATAATTTTAATAGGCACAATTTTCTCAAAGAACGTTTTGGTGATTTTAGCACTTTGCACAGATTATTTCCATTTTTCCTGTGAAAGTCTTGTAGCATTTGCATATGTAACACTGTATTTTGGAACTCCCGCCGCTACTGTTGGAGTTTCAGAGAGCCAATCTTTTTCAGATGAAGTGTCGGGGAGTCTTCATGTCTAACGTGGGTGCATGCCCATAAAAAAAAGTTTTCCTTAGAAAGGTCCTTCACGAAAACATCCCTCCCTTTAGACTGATAGCCCGCGTGTGCTTTGCCGTAATCAAACCGATCTTCAGTTGAAGAGCCTGTTTTTTTTGTTTTTATGACCCTGACAGTTGTTTCACGCAAGTCCGAAAAAATATGGGCAAAAATAGCTAGCAAATTATAAAAAAAGTATTTGAGGTTTCAATGGGCTTGAAGGAAATGCATGTTCTTCAAGCAGCACTATATAATCTTGAACTGCTACCAAAGTGTTCCAGAAGGTGTTGCATTGGGCCTTCTTCGAACGGTTATTAACGGATTACATAATTAATTTGAGGGAAATTGAACTTGCAGGCAAAAAATTTTGCTTAGGTAAATGGTATTTGAATTATTCGTATCTGGAAAAATACTGACGGCTTTGGCATTTAAATAGCTAATGTTGGTAGAATTATAAATTAAATTGTTTTATTCCCCGTGCAGTAGTGTAGCGCGTGACGAATATTAAAGAAAGCTAAGCCGGAAAATTAAAAATACAAGAGCACGTGCATTTAACATTTAATAAATAAGTATCTCTTTTTGATTTCGAGAAAGTGCTGGAAAATTCTCGCGCATTTAAAAAGCTTATATAAGCGGCATGAAAACCTATCAACTCGTAGTTAATTAATTAGTTAGTTGTTGTTTTAAGAGTTTGTTTTAGAAAACTGCTGTTGCTGTAGCGAATTCGTGGATTAGCTTTCTCTAGCTGTATTGAATTAAGTTCTGTTGAACATTTGAGTAGTTAAAAGATAACTACTGTGAGATATTGTAATACTGTACGAATATCTGAGGAAATTGAAGCATTTTGATTTATTTGTTGTGATAATAATAAATTTTGTTCATTTTTCATGGGACTTGTGCATTCAATTCATAACGAACCCGTACGCAGGTAACAATACATTAAAAAAAATTGATTGATGGATATTTTTAAGTAAGGCAAGGCATGTCAAGCGAGAGGTATTTTCCAAGGGAGGGATTCCCTAGTGCAGTGCTTTCTAATGTAAGATGACTTGTATTCCAATGGTACACATTTACGAAATCACCTATGTAGCGTGACCATTCGAACTGCTCTCGTTTAGGGGGACACTTGAATATTTTTTCGTTTATTATTGGTTTGTTTAATTACGGCAAAGAATTCGGGATGCTGTATGCCTAAAGGAAGGGATGCCGTCGTGGAGTGCTTTCGAAGGGAAACAGGCACATTACACAGGGAAAGACCGTGAAAACGCCCATGCAGCCAGCCCGTTCGCCAGGATTCGAGCCCCGAACCGAACTTTCAGTGTTCAGCGACTTTACCGCTCGTTTACCGGTGGACCGGTTTAAACTATTTTGTTATATTGGAATTTACTTCAACATCGTCATACATGATGTTTTTTTGTAATTTGATACGCATTCCACTTTTTATTCTCAAGTTTACACTTTAATTTTTTTGGGGGGGGATTGTTAATTGTTACCTAACTTTGGGTGAGAAACAAATTAGCACAATAGCGATTATCTGGTACGAAATGGGGAAACAGCAGTTTTAAGGAACTGTAAAAGTATTACAAAGGTTACTTATACACTGCTCGACATTGAAAATGCAACACCAAGAAGGGGTCGTCAGAAAGTGATGAAATTTTGAAAAAAGAGACAGCAAGCAGCAATAAGTGATCTTTATTTCAAAATGATAGTCAGAATACAGAGCGAGAACGGCGCCCGCTCAGTAGGATGTAGGACCACCGCGGACAGTGATGCACGAAGAAACACATCTAGGCATAGAGTCAAAAAGAGTGCGGATGGTGTCCTGATGGATGGCTCTCCATTCCCTTTCAACCATTTGCCACAGTTCGTCTTCTAAACGAGGCAGTTGCAGAGTCTGCAAACGGCGTCCAATCACATCCCACACATGTTCGATTGGTAACAGATCAGGAGAGTACTGTGGCCTGGGAACCATCTGTATACCTTGCAGAGCATGTTGGCAGATGCGAGTACTGTGTGGTCGGGCGTTATCCTGCTGAAAAATTGCATTAGGCAGCCTCTGAAGGTAGGGGATTGCCATCGGCCGCAGTACATTATCCAAGTATCTTTGGGCCATCATAGTGACCTGAATACGAACTAGAGGTGACCTGGAATCGTAGGCAATAGCGCCCCAAACTATTATGCCAAACTATTATGCGTTGTCGCGCGGTGGGGTGTTCCACAGTTACTATCGAATTAGATCTGTCTCCACGTCGACGCCACACACGTATGCGGCGACTGTTACTGGATAAACAGAAGCGTGACTCATCTGAGAACACGACGTTTTGCCATTCTGTCATCCAAATCGCTCCAGTCCGGCACCATTCTAAACGTTGGCATCTATTCTGTGGGGTCAATAGCAGTCTTCTTAACGGACGCCGTGAGTGCAGGCCACGTTCAACCAGTCGAGGGGAAATGGTTCTGGTCGACACGAGAACATCCAAGGGTATCTTGCACATGCTGCAGAATCGCGGTGCAAGTGACTTGCAGGACCGCCACAGCTTGTCGGCGGATGCGTCGATCCACGCGTGCTGACGTCACTCTGGCTGACCCTGCACCCCTCCTTCTTCCCACATTTCCTTGTTCCAACCATGTTTGCCATAGCCGATGCACCGTGCTCGCATCCAAGTGGGTATCAGCTGCGATTTGACATAAGGACCAACCCGCCCTTCTCAGTCCGATCACCATACCCCTTGTAAAATCGTCTATCTGCTGGAAGTGCCTTCGTTGACGGCGGCCTGCTATTCTCTTCTATTACACGTATTCACCGTGACAAAAACCAACTTTCTTCGATAATTCGTCTGGCAGAAATAACGACACGAATATTGCCCATTATGCACGTTCCTTCCCTTATATCTAACTTCACGCGCGTCGGAGAGCTGCGCATTTCACATCATTCGCATAACTCAGTGACGTGCGTCTACTCTAAAATTTGCATAAATTTCTGACCACTCCTTCTTGGTGTAGCATTTTGAATGTCGAGCAGTGTATAATCCGTGAAAGTTTCCATTGTGAGACAACTGAAATTTGGAGGTGTACAACAAAATCCGGGACGTCTGGTCAGCTTATACGTATGTGTCTACTAGATATTGTTCTGCTTTAATAATGTCTGTAAAAGTGTGCTCGAAAAATGAATTTTTGTTTTGTGCTGCGCACCAAAATTTAATAAATGTGAAAATGCGGAAAAACTTTTTAAGCACTTCAGGAATGTTGGCATAATAGTCTGATGATGAAACTTGATTTGCCCTTTCGTTTTGCCCTAAATTTTGATCTTCAGCGAAAACTCAGAGCATTATGTCTCGATTAGTATTTAAAGTCTGGAGTAATTTATGTATTGTGCCTATTTGGGACAGAGCTTTCGCAAGGGTAAACCGATTTTAAAGGTCCGATTTTTTAAATTGGTGCCATATTTAGGATATAAAAACAACTTGTGGATTATGACAGGGTGTCGAGAATTAGTTAATCAATGTGATGAAAGTTTTATTGTGAGACATTTCACTATGCTTTCCCCCCCTTTGTATGAGAAACGTCAATATTGCGAGGAATGTATGCAGTTAGGCGTGATTAGAACTGTTCCAGTCAGGAACAAGTTGAGTTAAATTTAATAAGTTGGTGTTACGTATTTTTCCTATCATTATATTTATTTTCCTTGTTGTTAAGAACTAAAAATTTGATTAATTGGTTTTATCCCCAGTGTAACAGCTTTTTCAGTGTCCGAGAGTCATAAGTTTGGAAAATAATGGTAATATACATTAGTACATTTCTTAGAGAGTTATAATAGACGCATTAAAACATTATATTTAAGTGAATTATTCATAATTCTCGCAGTATTTATTTAAAAGTAGCTATGCGTTAAGTGTAATTAATAGCTGTCGTTTCAAATTTATAATCATACTTTGATAAACTGTAAGCCATTCAATGTGTTTTTATTATTGTTAAATTTTACAGTTATGATTATTAAGTTTTTTAAGAGGTGTTAAGTAACTTCGTTAATCAATTTACTAATTTTCTATAAAAAGCCCTACATGCTTTACTTGGTTTTGCGATATTTGTTTAAATCTGAATATCAAAGGTTTACTTTTTCACATGTATTAGTTGTAAAACGCTATTGCATAAATATTGCTAAATGTATGCTTCTGTTCTTTGTTCCCTAGAGAGGTCTATCTCTAAATATAGCATTTCAAGTTGTAAAAATATTAAATAATTAGAAAGATGTTTGCACGATTACTGTAACTTGTGAAAATTGTTTTGAGAAGTTCGTGTTATTGAAAATGATTCCCAACTTGAGCTTCTGCTTGAGCCGCTTCCTCTCATATGAAGACTTCTGAAATCAACACGCTGCGAAATCTCTCCGCTGAAATTTGGAAATAAATGCAATAAGCTTTTTTTAGACTTGCTTAACTACTTTTTTAAAAAGATGAATAGATTACTGATTATTTATTTTGAAGCTGTAAGTTTTTGCATCTCCGTGTATATTTAGGTCAAAGGCGAGCATCATTTTACTTCAGATAAGCAGTAGATGATCTGTCATAATTTTAAGTTTATATTAGAAGTCTTGTAAGTTTAAAGTTTATACTAGAGGTCTTGTGAATAAGGTTTTTCAAACTTTATTCGTTGGGACTCCTTTTACAAAAATGGTAAGTAGCATTCAGATAATTTTCAATATATAAATAATTAAAGAAAAAAAGGCGGGACGAAGAAGAAAAGAAAAAGTGTTCTTTGTGCAGATTTAAAAAAAAAAAAAAAAAAAAAAACTTTATTTCGAAAAGCTTCTGAGACTTTATGATTTAAAAAAAAATGCATCTGCGACCTTTACTGTCAGAATACCTGCTGTAAAAATAAGAATACCTGCTTGACGGTTAACTAACTGTTTATGACTGTAAGTGTCCAAGCAGAACATTTTTGCTCCTTGAAGGAAAGGACTCTTTTTCATTCGGCCTGGAAATGCGTAAGCATCAATTTAATGTTGAAATTCCCCTAAATTAAAATTTCGTAGTTAAGTAATATTTTTCCATACGATGAATAAAAACAATTTATGTGTAAGAACCGGAAATTATTTAACAAAAATGAACAGCGGAGCCGCATTTTTTTGGGGGGGGGTGATAACTCTACTGATGATATCCGAAAAATCCGTGTTTAATTTTTCTGTCTCACCCGTACGCTTGGCTGGTCAATTGTCTAATTACGGAAAGGCATGTATGAGCTATGTACTTTAGGAAAGATGCTTCGTGGAGAATTTTGGAATTGGCTTGTATTCACGTCACACGTCCAATAATACACGGAAACCTCATGCAGCCAACTTGTTTGCCGGGCCATAAACCCCACTATAAACTTCCTATATTCAGCTACATTATCCTTTCAGATACTGGTGGCACATACGAATTTTGGTGGTATATATTATGGTTTTTCTGAAATTATTAAGGATGAAGAAAGTTCTTTTGAAGAGAATAATTTAAAGTTTTGTTAATTAACAAATTTGCAGTGTGATTGTTTTATTTCGTACGATCATGTGCAAAATTGTGCACTCTCTCTATTCACGAATATTTATTTATTTATTATTATTATTAATTCGGCAAAGTAAGAATGGCGAGAGCTTAAAAGTAATGTGTCAGATTCCTTCCTTCTCACATAGCATTAAGAAATTAACTCACTTTTTTTCAGTGTCCATCAAAAAACACCACTGGCGCTGGACATGTGAGGTTTCTGAAGTGATTTTTATTTGTCAGGCTTCAGGCGTCAGCGATAGGAGCCGTAGCGAGGGAAGACTGAAATTAAAATGCGTATGCAAACTATACAGACGTAAATGAAGCTCATTCGTAAAATCTGCTGTAAGGAGTTAAAAAAAAATGTTGTAATGATGTTGGAAAAATGTTAGATTCTTCTAGGTATAGTGATGTTCGAAACTAGTTGCATATATTTAGAAAAGATAATAGTTATTTTAGAAACTATTAGCGTAATGGGTGGAATTTAATCGGGAATACAATTTTTAAAGTTTTAGATTTCAACAAAACGCTTATACAGGTACATATAGTAGCTAGGCCAGCGCCTTTGTAGTACCGCCGGTAATTGAGGTATTGCTGAATCTAGTTAAATGTTAATTTTCCGTCCCAGTTTTGAAGGAGAACATTCCAGGGGCCAGTCCCAGGGTCTCCCACCTTTCTTTCCCCTCCACCAATCTCTCAAAAGGACTTTCGGCTCACCGTTTATTCCATGTTGCCCTACAGACAACACCTTCTTAAACAGAGAGAGAGGTGTTGCCACAGACTCTATACGCTTACAAACATCCATGCCCTCTCTGGGATTCGAACCGAGGCCCATCAGTACGGCAGTCAGCATCGCTAACCACTATAACGGCTGAGCGGCAGTACTGTTATACAGCTGATGTGGATGATTGGGTTATCTTTTCTCTGTAAGCCAAATACGTATTACATATTTTTATACATTAAATATATATTTGGTTTATAGTTTTATTTTTCATTTATAGATTTTATTCGAACATATACAGTAAAAAAGAATAATATAGATGAATTTTAAAATACATTCTGAATTTGTTATACAGTAGAAGGCCGATAATCCAGCATCACTATTGGCACATTTGATAATCGAGTAGCTATTTCACTTTTCTTTCTCCCTACGATGGCGCTACAAGTGTTTCATTCGGCAGTTTACGGAAAGGCTTGTCCTTTGCTTCTCATCTTCTCTCCATTTTCAGTTAGTTCTTTCATTAAAATTTCCCCTTTATATAACAATTGCTTTCTTTCTTGATTTAAAATATTTTCAGAATTTTATGAAAAGCTTGATAAATGAATGAAACGGAAACTCGCGTCTTTAACCCCATAAGTGGCGCGACCATCTTTATCCGGCCATGAGATTTTTTGTCACATGGGATAACGTAGATTAGAATTTCAAATATTTTGCTTTCTTACTTTCTTTAATAATTAAATATCATCTTAATGAATGGATGTTTCTGAAAACAGAGACAAAAATAAGCAATACAAATTTAGCTAAGGTTCTGTTTAAATACAGGTCTTGAATCGTTTTGTGGCATTCAACAGTTTTAAATTAACATATCTGGTAATCCAGCATCGTTCAAATCCGAACGTGTCCGGATTGTCGGACTTTTGCTGTATCTGAAATCTTTGGTGTCTCAGCTCTTATGACTTATCTGCAAGCTTAGTTTAGTCCCCCCCCAGTCTATTAACAATGCTAGATTTTTGTCATTTGTAGTCATAAAGATGCGTAACGTTTTCGGTGGCATATTTATTAAGTGAAATTATCTTTTTATATGCCGAAACACTCAGTTCTTTTTTATTTGAAGTGAAATGTAACCATGTGTCAGTTTCATTTCTCATCTATGTCTTATTTCTCAGGCTTGTTTAATTATTATTTATTACAATTTAACAGAGAAATCACTTTTATTGGCACGAAATAATAAATCGTTTAACCTATTTTTATTTAACTAAAATTAGGCTCAGTTGTATGTTTGTCACGTTTATGTAGTCAGTTTTGAGAAAAGAAACACTTACTATCTCTAAGCAGTGACTTACGATGTGAAAAAGAACCATAAGCAGATATGTGGTAATTTGACTGCTTCTTTGTTAATGTAAACCACGTATTTGCCAAATAGTATTTAATAGCATGTTATTGAAAACCTTCATGTAAGCCGAATAATATGAAGTGACATATCACTTAATTAAATGAAATAAATATGTATGATATGCTTATTGACGTGTAATAAATTATTTTTATTGTACACCGTTAAATATATTGTTGCGTTTTTCTTTTCTGACACCAGTTACGCTATTTTCTTCCTTCACGTTCGTACGGGGCTCCTAGATTTGGAGTGAATAACGACACTTGATGAAGTATCGAAACACATTTTATTGGGCCAATATTTATCAGGACAGCTCCAAAGTCACTTTTTACAGTCGTCGAAGATGTACTGTAAACACTCGCTGGAACAATCAGTGACACAGCCTTTAGGTTATCAGGCTATCACGGTGGAGACAGCCTCACTGCAAAGCACCAGAGTACAGCTCCCGAATCTGCTTGGTCATTCTCGGAACTCCACGTACTCTTGAGACTCTCCACGCTGCAACTCGCGATGCACTCGACACACAGAGCACAGCTCCTGACTCTTCGGTTCAGTCGTTACCGGAGCTCAACACGCTTTCTCGACGATGCACTAACCGCGATGTACTAAGAGACTCCTTCGGTGCACTCGACGACCCACTCGGCACTCGCTGGCTGGCTGCTAACTCGATCGTCTCCGCACGGACTAACTAGATGAGACACTCGCTCTCTAGACGAGACACACTCGCACTCTCGACGAGGCACTCTTACTGACTGCGGACCAGCAGGGTTTATATAGCTTTCGGCTTGTGCTCCAGACCATTTTGGGCTAAACCGGTAAGAATTCGTTCCAGAAAGTTCTCCATCCGTCCATGGCATATCGCCAATTTTGTCGCCAAATGTAGCAACCCTAAAGCTGCTTTGGGGGGGGGGAGCTATCTTATCTCGCCTGGACATTTCGTAACACTATTATATACATTAGTCTAAGTGATTTTAATGTTTAAAAATATGTACACTAGAATCTCTTATAACCGACAGCAACGGGACTTCGCCGATTTCGTGTTAAGAGATTTTTGTTAATAATTGCGTATATATTTCTTGAATGTACTTGTTCATGTTTTGGATGCCTTTGGTAGAAATTGCACGTGTTTTTCGATCTACCGCCCACAGTTAAACGAATAATATCGAAAATCCTACATACTATGTAAATTTAAGGACATGTTCATGATTATATAATTCAGGAAAGAAAAATTAAACAACATTTTAAAATTATCATACATATTATCACATGAAATTTACGAATTTCTTAATGTGATAACGTATCCCTTTGAATGCCTGCTTGCTAAGAAGATCGTCATCGAAGTTTTGAAATATTGCTGTGTAACGCTTCACAACATCATGGGCTGGCAGAGATGAAACTTCAAGGCAAATCTTATGGAAATCTGCTATCCTTCCTCAGTTTTCTTCCACGTAACTTTCTTTCTCTGCGGGTCATCTTCATCCTCTTCCTCATTATCTTTCTCATTTCGCAGTACATGTCTGATTATTTCGTCGTTATCTTGAGAGAGAGGGACGGGAACAGAATTGTGTGCATCCACCGTAGTCTGCTTCTTCTCTTCACTAACACTAACATTCTTCTAACATGTACTAAATCCAAGATAAAGACGCGGGTGATGGACGTTGCTATGAATGGAAGAGAATCTTCGTTCTCTCGACTCCTAGGAAATAAAGTAAGATTTACAAAAAAAAAAAAAAAAAAAAAAAAAAAAAAAGGCACAGACCAAAATCAGCATGAAATTGAAATCAATCCTGAAACAGAAGTAAATTAAAATGAAAACAAAACAGTAAAATGAAATAACAGTTGATAATTCTTTGGGCTTAGTCAAATAGCAGCCAAAAGAATTATCAATAGAGCCACGTTTCTGAATTTCATCTGGATGAACTGCGAAAGGAAAAGTATCCACCACAAAAGTCTTTGCGCTGCCTGTTACTTTCGCAGCGATTGGTTGTAGACTTGTACCTCAAATTCCAAAAAATGTTTCTAATTGCGGAAATATTCATATTTTGGCATTTTCAAATTACAAAATAAGTCACTTTTGTAAAAATCACTGAATCTAGTTTTTACAGCTTATGGTCTCTATTATTATATATGTATTCATTGTAAAAAATAAAATAAACGTGTAACTCCAGTGCGACAAAAATTGACTAAGATACAATCTTTTGGGGGGGGGGAATCTAAGCACCAAGAAGGACTTTTGCAATCGTGACGAAATTTGGTATGCAAAAACATCTTGATTGAACATGCAAATGATCAAAGTTTCAAAGCAAATGAACAGGAATTGCGATCATAGTGCGCAATTCGCATAGTATAAAACCAGTAACAGAGGCGGAAAATTTATCTTTTTTTTTTTGTTGCTGCCATTGTAATTCTGTTAAGAAGCAACCAAAGATGCCATTACGACAATATCGAAGACCTTACAGACAACTGAACGACTTCGGACGTTGCCGCATTGTAGGGTTGCGTGGAGCTGGGTGGTCATACTGAGCAATAGGCCGCCACCTGCAGCGTACAGACACTGCTGTGCAAAGATGTTGGCAGCAATGGTTGCTACAAGGAAATTGTCGACGAAATGAAGGCTTTGGAAGGCCAAGGAGCACAAATGCGAGGCAAGATAGGATGACTGTTCGCCAGGCCCGAAACGCCTCAACGGTATCATTGTCGACTATTCAACACACTACAGCCATGTCTTTACCTCCCGTAGTACTGTCCACCATCTCACGGCGATTGTCCGGGACGGGGTTATGTTCACAGTGGCCTTTAAGACATTTGCCCTTGACCCCACAACATCGACGGAGTCGTCTGGAGTGGTGTCGCAGCCGATCATCATGGCTGCCATTAGAATGGCATCGTATAGTGTTCAGCGATGAATCCCGCTTCACTCTTGAAGCAGATGACCACCGTTTTCGTGTCTGGAGAGGACTGGGCCAGCGGTCCAAATCAACCTTTGTTTTACAAAGGCATACAGCCATAACCCCTGGTGTGACGGTGTGGGGCGCTATTTCTTATGACAGTAGGTCATCTTTAGTCATCCTCTGTACATCTTTAACGCTCAACGATATGTTGATAGCATCCTGCGGCCGGTTGCATTACCCTTCGTGGCACGTCATCCTGAGGCCATTTTCCAACAAGATAATGCCAGGTCACATATCTCTGGACTGTCTCCGTGTGGTTTATACTCTTCCTTGTGTGGTGATCCACGGTTTAAAAATGGATTCTGAATAAGTCGAGATTCGTGCACTAACCTAGTGCTTCGCATTAGAGAGTAAAGAACATCCATGTTACAAAAATATACTTTTATTTACATAGCGAAAACGCGCAGCAACATTATTAACGAAAGCTCATTCTCCTAAACATTCCTTTTTTCCTACACTCAGGTTGCGCATGCACGCAGCAACATTATTAACGAAAGCTCATTCTCTTAAACATACTTTTTCCCTACACTCAGGTTGCGAATGCGCGTTGACAAGTACCAAAGGAGCTTGGCAGATACTGCCATCTGTTGGATAAACTATTTGCTACATATTCCTCCCACCTGAATTTACTGGGAGGTAAATTCACACATCTGTTAAGTATAATATGCATAATTGTACAGTATATAATATTGAAGTATAAAATTATGCCTATCAAGATGTTCTAATTAAATTGAAATACAAATTACCTGGAGGTGCAGCATTCCATAATTTTCTAGACATGATAACAGATAATACTAAACCTAGAAAAATAAAAATAAATCAAATTATTACAAAGTATTCAAACAAGTACAAAACATTTCACAGACGTATCACTGGTTTCACAGTTCTACCACTGCTGGTAGTCATAGGGATATTTTCATTTATATCTTTTTGGACTGGATTATCCAGCTCAAGTCTTTGTACTCGTCTTAGAAACTCAGAAGTCTGTTTTTATGAGAGCAAGTCTTATTTGTCCATCACGACCAGGTATCAGCTTTATGACACGCGCCAGGTTCCAAAAAGCACGTTTCTTGTTGTTATCTTCCAGTAGAACATTTCACCCACCTGGAGAGGTTTAGCTATAGCGTTTTTAATGGACTGTTGACGTAACTGTCCTAGATATTCCACACGGAATCTTGCTCTAAGTTGTTCTGTCACCTTTCGTAGATACTTACCTCGTTTACTCAGTTTTTCCTTATCCACTGTATCGATATCAGGCACTCCTGATTTAGAAATCTCCCGCAGGAACATTTCTGGAGTTAATGGGGATGAATCTTCAACGTCTTCGGACACGTAGGCAAGTGGCCTAGTATTGATTACTCTCTCACAGTCGCATAGTACTGTAAGCAATTCCTCTTAATCCAAGGCAGCACGACCTAGAACTTTTCTCAGAATCTGTCTCACCATTTGAACTAAACATTTCCACCAAGCTGCGGAGGGAGGAATAAATTTCCACTGAATTCTTTGCTCAGCGGCCTTTGAACACAGACTCTCCCAATCATGTATGCAAAAGGCTCTCCGCTCCTTTAAAATTACTGCCATTGTCTGAGTATATTGTAGATGGTCTTCTGCGACGAGAAATGAAACGTCTCAATGACTGGAAAAAAGCTTCAGTTGTCTAGGATGTAACTGACTCCAGATGAATGGCCCTATAGACCGCACATGTGTAAAGAACAATATAGGCTTTCCTACTATCTTTAAGGTAGAGGGGTCTTGCCAGATCGACACCCACTATCTCAAAAATATTTGCATTACGTACTCTATCTTTCGGCAAAATTCCTGGAGTTACGTCACAACTTTTGGATTTAAATCTTTGACATTTCACACATTTTCTAATGCAGTTTCGTACTGTTTTACGAGTTTTGAGGATCCAATACTTTTCCCGCAAATGAGACATCACCATAGAAGTACCAGCATGCTGCAGCTCATTATGTGCATTCATTATTAGTAATTTTACTACTGCATGATCAGATGGCAAAATGACAGGAAACTTAAAGTCATCAGTATCGTCGCGATAAGAAATGTTGGTTTTAGCTCTGATCAAACCATCACGATCAACTATAGGTCTGAGGTCTTTAATTTTATCATCGTTCACACCCTTAAATGATTCTCTTTGAATCAATAACATAAGAGTTATCTCAGCTCTTTCAATTTTCGAAAGTTTTGGAGGTTTCGTTTGTAATTCTTCGCAATTTAAAGTAAAACCTAAGAATCCAACCTAACATGCGTGCAATTTTCTTTATGGATGAAAAGTACCTGTAATACCAATTGTCAGGTTTAGAATCTTTGTTAAGAGTTGTCAATACTGATTTACGTCTTTCTGAATTTATGATTTCTTCGTCCGGCAAATCGGTGCCTCTTGACTATGACGATTCAGGTTCTAACAGCCATGATGGGCCCTCCCACCATTTTGACAACAAAAACTGTTTAACTGAACAACCTCTAGATGGTAGATCGGCTGCATTCAGCTCCGAAGGGATGTGATGTCAATCTTCTATCTTTGAAAGTGTTCTGATTCCAAACGAAAGTTCCCCATCGTATGTCTTGCTGGATCCAGCACAAAGCGGTTGTTGAGTCAGTCCAGAAGAATGTTCTTAAATTTGGCATGTTCAAATCTGAAAAGACCACACGTCCCAAGCGTGCTCCGATTAAGCAGGATAATAATTCCAAACGAGGGATGGATTGTACGCTTTAAAGACGCAACTCTAGTGCGTGCTTGCACAAAACTTAGATAAACCTTATTTTCGGTCTTCACTCATAAGAAAATACAGGTAGCATAGGCATGCTTGCTGGCATCGCTGAAAATATGAAGACTCACATCTTCGTTAGCCGATCTGTCAATATTAAGCCATCTAGGAATTTCAACATCGGACAGCAATTTCAGTTCTTTTACCCATTTCATGGACTTCTTTTCTAAATGTTCAGGCAATTTTTGATCCCAATTTAATCGTAATTTCCAGCACTCTTGCAATATCAACTTTGGGAACAGGGTAACGGGAGAAAGGAAGCCTACTGGTTCAAATAACTTTTGCGCGCAAGAAAGGAGTGTTCGTTTACTCGCGACAATCTCCTCTTTCTTTAGTGACTCAATTTTACAGGAAAGAGTATCATCCTTCAAATCCCAGTTCAACCCTAAAACGCAAACGGATGTATCTAATTTAGAGTTGGGAATTATTTCGGTTTCAGAATTCGACTGCCATCCTCTAAGATTAAACTTTCCCAGTGACAATTTCATTCTCGATTCTAGTACGAATCTATTCAATTCTTGAACATTCTTAAAGCTAGTCAGGCAAGTATCAACATAGAAGGACTCCTTCAAAATATTGGCTGTAGCTGCAAACTGATCTGGAGCACGATTTAAATGATAGTTCAACGTAGCGACTAACAAAAACGGACTACTGTTAAGCCCAAAAACCACGCGACAATGTCTATAAACTTTTGTATTCTCTCCTTCTGCACCTTTCCAAAAGAAACGTAAATAATCTCTATCCTTCTCTCTTATACCAATTTGCAAGAAGGCTTTCTCAATGTCTGAAATTACTGCAACAGGATATTTCCGAAAACGATTCAACAATGTTGGAATTATTTCTATTAGGTTGGGACTTTTCTCAAGACAGTTATTTAAGGAAAGTTCTCCTTTGGCATGTGCCGAAGCATCAAAAACTGGTCTTACTCGCGTAGTTTCGCTAGATTCTTTAAAAACAGGCCTATGAGGCAAATAGTGCTCTCTATCGACTTCGCCTTCTGTTACCTCTTCAATAACTCGTTCCTTCAACCAAGTATCAAATACTTTCTGATAAACTTTAATTTGGTTCGAATCTAATAATTTCCTTCGCGTATTAGTCAGGCGTTTTTCTGCCAACGTTTTATTATTAGACAAGCGAGAGGCGTCCAGTACCCAAGGTAATGCAGTTTCATATCTCCCATCTGGATCCAAATTTTCCTCAAAATACTGCATGGTCTCCTCATGAATTTCAGCTTTCTTTTTAGACAGCTGGGTCATTTATACCAATAACGTCTAACTTCCGCAAGTTTTCTGCTGATCTTTCGTTTAGCAATAAAGAAACACATGCAAGAGAATCATTTATACCCGAAGATTCCTTCGTTGGAATTTTGCCCATTAAAATCCATCCCAAACGTGTTTCCATAGCGACCGGACCACTTTGTAAACATTTAATATTTCCGGTGAATAATTTTCCAGCAGTATCAAAACCTATCAACAATTTAATGTCACTTTCGTTATCGGGAGCATTACCCTCTACATCTGACACCTGAATATTTAATTTGCGAAGTTCTTTCAACCAAGGACCTTTAGGTATTTTCTTGACATCAGAATAGATAACAGATTCACTTGAACAATGCACACTACATACATATTTATTATCAAGGCTACTCAAATGAACTTGATATTTAGAATGCAATTTTTTGTTTCTACACCTCCGAATAATTTATGAACTAATTACACTTCACCAACACTGTTACATTTCAAAGAATCTGTAATATCTTTCGTTTAATAACTTCTCTCACAACCTGTATCTATAATCCCTGTCACTATTCTTTCCCTGGTGCCATTTTTTACCCTTAGGATTAATGTTTGTAATAACACATCGGAGCTCGCGGATCTGTTAGCCAAAACATTGACCTCATTTTTCGCCAGGGGCTGTACTTGTTTTGTCTCTTTCAATTGAGAAGGAACTTGTTGACAAATTACTGCCAAATGCGGTTTCTGTCAGATTAAACACTTAACCTTGGACTTACAGTTACCAGAGATGTGATTTTTTTTCAAGCACAATAAACATACACCCTTCCTAAATATTAAATCTTTTTTATCCTGATATGTAAGAGTACTAGCTTTAAAACATTTTTCTGTTAAATGTGGTTTATCACAAAATAAACAAGATTCCCCAACTTTCTTAATAGGAGCATTTTCTTTAAATTTGTCCCCTGTGTACAAATCATTACAAGTAGGAATATTAGACTCATCACTAATGCAACTTTTAGATTTTCTACTTTTATCAAAAGAAAAACGTGCTAATTTAATACTGTCTTCAGATATCACTTCATTTTTCAAAAACAGAAGAATAGATTCGAGCTCGCTCTTACCTTGTTGTAAGGAGCTCTCCTGTTCCCTCTCCCACAGGCATAAGATGTCAGGGGGCAGACAAGATTCAACTAACGGAAAAATAACACTAGTATATTTATCTTCAGTCACGCCGATAGATTCCAGAGCATATTGTTAGGTTTCCAAACTGTCGTACAATGATGATAGCATAAAGTCCTTTTTGGTTGCATTATTATTTATCAACACATTCATTAAATCCTGAACGTACACTTGTATAAGGATATCTTCACACCCGAAAAGATTCTTTAAATGGTCGATGACTTTCGGATAATTTTCTTTAGTTGTCGGAAAACTCTGCACTATTTCTCGTGCTTTCGATTTGGCAGCAGTTGCCTGGATCAGATATACGAATTTCAAATGATCATCTAGAACTGGATCTTCGTGTATCTTACTAAAAGTATTCCAGAAATTCAACCATTGTCATGAATCACCTGTAAATTCAATCAAATTTATTTTCGGAAGCTTCAAATTCGTTGTCGTTGCTCTTTGAATAAACAGTTCTGGTTTTGTTTACAGATGCATGAGTCAGCAAATTTTTCTCCATTTTCACAGTGACTTGCTTCACTTTCATCCTGGCTGCTATTAATTTCTCCTTGTAAGTCTCACATGACTCAAAATTCTTTAGTATATTCTTATTGTGAGACTTCTTTGGATTTCGATAGGAGATCCAATATTTCTTCATCCAACTCTTGTAGTCGAATTCCTTTATCTTCCAGAATTTCCAAGGACAATGACAGAACATCACTGTTCAATTCTGATTCATTCAAATATTCATCTAAGCTATTATATGCTTTCTTGAAGGCTGCACGCAGTAGTACTCTTCTTAATTTCAAGGCTTCCATTTCTGCTGTTAAACCATCAAAAGTGTCTTTTACATAACTAATGCGTCCTGTTAGACGGACGCCCCTTTTTTTGTGGTGATCCGCGGTTTGAAAATGGATTCTGAATCAGTCGAGATTCATGCACTAACCTAGTGCTTCGCATTAGAGAGTAAAGAACATCCATGTTACAGAAATATACTTTTATTTACATAGCGAAAACGTGCAGCAACATTATTAACGAAAGCTCATTCTCCTAAACATACTTTTTTCCTACAGTCAGGTTGCGCATGCGCATTGACAATTACCAAAGGAGCTTGGCAGATACTGCCATCTGTTGGATAAACTATTTGCTACACTTTGCCCAGCAAAGTCACCAGACCTTTCACAAATCGAACATATCTGCGGCATGGTAGGCCGCCAGATTCGGACACCACAAAATATCGCAGATCTGGAGCGACAACTGATTAATGCCTGGCATAATGTGTCGCAGGATGACATTAGAAACCTCTACCACTCCTTGCCTCAACGAGTTCAAGCATGCATTGGCACCAGGGGCGGTTCGACCAACTACTAAGTTGAACACTCAATGGGTGATTGTGATCCGTGAACAGGTACTATGACCTTAATTTTTTAATCATTTTATTATCTGTGTATGAGCTATACCCATACTCAATTTCATCAAAAACAACCACTTCCTTCATGGTGCTTCGATTTTTTTTTTTTTTTTTTTTTGCAAAAGAGTGTATTTAAAGTTTGATTTCTTATTCATAGATCGTACACGGATTAAGAAGTGAAATGTTTGCATTTTAACATGCTAAGGCTACAATACAGCATCTCTGAAATCCTGCTAAAACAGCGTCTGATATGCTCGTTATCATTAGCATTTTAAACTGCTTGGAATTTTTTACGAATGGCTTGCTTTCGACCGCGTTTCAATGAATAATTCACAAAGTATTATGCATTGAGCATTTAAGTCATCACAACTTCATACGTAGAGTCAACAACAACAATAAGAGTTCGTTTTTGTTACAAAAGTCAGGTTATAAGAGTTTGTTGTTGTTGATATAAAGTAAGGTTATAAGAGTTTGTTGTTGTTGATACGAATTATTAATAATTTGAGTCAGATTCACTCATAATTTGCATATCCCCAAACGGGTAGCTGTCATTTTTTTAATATCGAATCAGAAATTTTTATGTGTTGCAAAAGTGAAATAAAGTAAAACACATAACTGTATTTCTCAAAGGTGCTAATGTCATGCAAAACATGTGACGGTATGATCTTTATATTATTTGCTTGTGATGGAGGCAAGCTGTCTTTATTGTTTTGTAATGTAATTTCTGAAAGCTCTATTTTATCATTAACTCAATCATTATTTGTCATTAGCATATGGTTAGACATGTTAATGAAGCTATGTCTCTGGAGAAAAGCACTACTTGAGTGGATTATAAATTAAATGTATTTTAATTTATATCAGCTATGTCATTAAAAATGTGGGATAAAAATTTAATTTATAATGGACCCCATTTGTCATTGACTTTGTTAATCATTAAAAAAGCAGATTAAATTTGAAAAATAATTGAAGATCTTAAGCTTTGTCGAACGGCGACACTCTGAGAATTGACCGTGCATGAGGGCGCTCAGAAGCGGCATTGGCAACACTTGTTAAAGCCAAGTAGGTGATAAATGCTGGTTTCCTTATTCCTCTCACCTTTGTCCGTCAATTTCCGAGGCTTGATCACTTCTACAAACAAGATTTTGCCAGTACTTGATTTTAATAGATTTAATAGAAAGCAATAAATATCCTTCGAGATATGGGGAAAATAAAAGCAAAAATAGACAAATATACATTCTGCATAATTATAAACATTTTCTCAAAGGTGTAAAAATTAAAACGTTGGCCTGTCAAAATTTGTGTTGTAAAAATACATGGCGTGTCGTTATTTATATGTTATTAAAATATGTCTGTCAAAGTGCGCAGAAAGAAAAGGAGGGGGAAGCGTTAAAGGTATAATTTGGTTATATGTTTCTATGTATGGGAAAATATTTGTAACTGCATGTTTTTAATTTAGTTTTATTTATGTGTTTGTTATTTTGTTGTGCACGGAAATCCTCATAGACATTTTCTAATTATGTACTAATGATAAAATTTAGCTTTTAATTTGTCATGAAAATGTACATATGCAGTTTCTTTGTCACGAAGCAAGTAGAAGTTATGGAACTGCTTGTTTATGAAGTTTATCATTATTCTGAGTTTATCAGTAAGACATTTGTTTATCTGTTTTCAATGGATACACCATTGAAAACTGCTTATGGTTGCGTTTTACTTATTTTATTTCTGAAAAGGACGATCTTCATAGAGATTTCGAACTACAATGTACTCTCAATTATCTGGACTAATATTGGGGAACCAGGTGACGGATAATTGAAAAACATGCAGGGCTTAATTTCTAAAATCAGAAGTGCCAGAGCCCTCTAGAAGGCTTTCAGGAAAACGGGGGAGAATTAAATAAATAAAATATGTAATAATGAAAATAATTAGATTGACATTAAAATTCAATAAATATTAGACATAAATAAAAATTTAATAAATAAATTAAATTATAAATAGTTAAATAAAAGAAATATTGGATTATTTAATTATGGCAAAGCACACAAGGGCTATCTGCTTAAAGGGAGGGATGCCTTCGGGGAGGACTTTCTAAGGGAAGCTGGCTCGTATACATATTGCACATGGAGAAAACCACGAAAACGCCCATGCAGCCAGCCCCGTTCGCGGGATTCGAACCTCGGACCGAACTACCAGTGTTCAGCGTCTTTACCGCTTGGCCGCTGATGGGCCAAGAAATATTGGATTTCGTCTTATCTGGGGCTTCGATTGAGCTTAAAACTAAGAAATAACTCAGCCGGCTGAATCTAGACCCTAAATATGTAGTACAACATACGATTTCAACGGAGGGGGGAATTTTTTTTTCCAGCACACCAGTAGAAAAAAGTAGAATGATTAAAGTGTCTCTGATGAAAATAGAAAGGATGCTAGAAACAATATGAGAGTATAGGAAAAAAATTTAATGGAGAATTGTAGCTTCGGAAACAGAGAAGACCGCGATACCCTGCTTTTCTGACCACAATATCCTGCCAGTATAAATATAGCTGTCAAGCCGAATGCGGCTGGACAAAGAAATTTCCCCCGAACCTGATCCGATAACAACATGCGAACAAATGTAAGGTCTGCATAAGTGGCAATTTTTGTCTGCCATATTTGGTTACATAGTTCACGTCTGCAGTGAAAGGTCACAAGCACCGGTCATGGAAGATAAAGTAATCGCTTGCTAATAGTTTGGGGAACAAATGATTTTACATGCTTTCATAAATGTATTGCACTACTTGAAGAATGTGGATGGGGGCTTTTCATTCCTTAAAAAAAAAAAAAAAAAAAAAAAAAAAAAAAAAAAATATATATATATATATATATATATATATATATATATATATATATATATCTTAATCTGCATCAAAATGTTTGTTCCTCAGAGAAAGATAGGCATGAATTTGGAAGTTATAATCGATTTTAGAGCCGGCATAATTTAAGCCCTGAGAACACGGGTAATTGAAACTATCCATTTTCTTTCGTATTGTATATGTTTATTCCTTAAAAAAAATACAGTAATTTTACATTATTTTTGAGAACGTGTAAATATTTGCCGATTCATTGTTTCGTTTTCGAAGTGCTCTTTTATCATTTTATTCCGATCCCCTTTAGTTGACAAACTTCATCTGAAGTCATTTCTGTCACAGGATTAAAAGTGATTGTCAATATCATCTTTGCTTATGTATTCAGTATCACTTTCTGCCTCTACTGTTTCTGTGACATTTGAAACAATATTCACATCACTCAAGCATTCAAAGTCCGACTCGGTGTAAGCGCCATCGAACCATTGCTGGATATTTTTCCGATCCACAATTTTGAAGAATTTTACTTTTAAATTTTTTCGGATACAAATTAAGTTATTACTTCGACTGCTTTACAGTTTGATAAATCTCCAGTTTCTATATTAGGAAGAATCTTTCTCCAGGCTCGGACTTGGCACCTGTTTGTTTTTTTACACACTTTCCCATATAGTGCTGAGTGTGCATGTGTGGGCGCCACCACGCACGGATAATACGCAACCCGGATTTTCGAGAGTACATACCTTTAGAACGAAAGTAAAATTTTCATTCTGCAGAAAGATGTTTAGCTATTAATCATTAAAAGAGAATTCATTTAAAACTTTACAAAAACCTAGGTTGGGCCGTTCAAAACCCCGAAACTTGTGTAATTCAGGTTTCGACGGTATTTGCTGGCTAGTTAATTTTGTGAAGCGGTCGACCTTTGGCTGTAACATATATAATGTCAAGGGTGATTGCAATCTGTATATAGCTGGAATTATGGATTTTTAACTTCTCAAATCCGGAATTTCCGGATTTTTAAATGTAAACTCACTGCATTTCTCAAATTTTCTTTTAGAAAAAATATATCATTCGAGGGTTATATAAATTTGGACTGTTGACAGAAGTCAGGCAGAAGCTGAAGTATTTCAGACTAAAAGAAGATGAAAACTAGAAATACCCAATATTGACACAACTGATTAAATATTTTATTTTAATGCCACATGCTCTTTGTTCGCGATTCGTTTAATTCAGTCAGACAAGAAGTTTTTCTATACAGTTCCCTAGAGCAGTCATTATCATACTCGCTCGCTCGGATCTGTACCCTGGTAGTCTCGGCACATGGGAATAAACTTGCCAGTTTCATATGTCCATCTGGGAAATACCTTGAGACAAACTTAGTGGCTCAGCTGGGGCTTCTGGCAGAATGCCTGTTCCATAGAACAAAGCAGCCCACGTAGTACTGGCTGGCAGCGATCAGTCAGATTTCCAAGCGTATAAGGCTATGCCATGCCAATGTTCGCAGACCAGGAAGTGGTGACCCCTTGGACCCTGTTCGGCGGAAATGTCTCTAGGACTCCAGTTTGGGGACCCAGGGTTCCGGCAATCCCTGTTCTTTGAGAAAAAACAAAGTTTGTTTTAACTCCAAAGTGGCTTCTAGGTTGGATTACCTTCCACTACCAAAGCTCGGATATCCGGTCTTCCCTAGTTGCAGGAAGGGCGTAAAAGAGTATTTATTGCGTAGAAAAGTTATATTTGCTGTTTGTCTCACACAAAAACACCCTCCCCTCCAAAAAATGACAAAGTTTTAGGCAGTAGTATTCTGTCTAAAATAGGATAGAAACCAGAAACAGGTAGTATTAACAAAGTTTATTAAATATATTTTAATTTGCTTCTATGTACCCATTGTTGAAAATTCTATTAATTATATTGGTTATCTAATGAGAAAATATAGAATGTCATTGAATACTGATTGCTTAGATGTGCAAATTGTCAAATATTATTTATTCTCATTAAAAAAGGTGTATCAGTTTTTGAGTCAGAAAATTCTTTTGAAGCCCTGTTGTTAAATATTTGATGGATAATTTAATGAATAAGTGGAATATTTAGCAAAGTTCTCTTCATTCAATGAATCATTCTCTTCCTTCTAGCAGTTGCTTATCTCCAACATCAGTTATTATGCATACTTCAAACTGTAATCTAATATTTAAATGATTAAGTGATAAGTCAAAATATCTTACTGATCATACTGAACTTCATGTTAGCAAAGAAAAATATCTGTGTAGCAGTTATCAGAAGTTACCCCCCCTTCAGAATTGGGGGGAGCAATCTAGACATAGCCCCCCCCCTTTTTTAAAACCAAAATGTTAACTGTGTGAAAAGTGAGACAAATTAATTTTTAATTTATCCCTGGCTGTCTGCATGGGCGTTTTTGTGGTTTTCCCCGTGTATATGAGCCAGATTCCCTTAGAAAGTCCTCCACAAAGGCATCCCTCCTTTTACGCAGATAGCTCTCGAGGCTTTTTTCCGTAATCTCAGAAACTTAAACCAAACCACTTAAAATTCTGAAATTATTTGGAATTTTGTCAAATTTTTCTTCCTTGGTAGTTTTGAAATAGGATCGCAGTAATCGCTGAATAATGTACCGATGTATGTTGTAATTTTCTGTAAATATTTGTTGAGTATTTGTTATTACTTATTTGTTGTTATAAATTTTGTGTATGTTTTCAATAATTTATAATTTATGTTTGGTAATTCTGTTCTTAGATTCGTAATTGGCTTATTATTTTGTAATATTTATAATTTTGCTTATGTATATGCTGGATTAGCTCAAATAGAAGCAGAAATGTAGTTTTTACTGTTTTTGTCGGGTGTTTACGATGATAAATATTTTACTCCGAGTTGGTAACATTTAGCGATTTTACACTAACTTGCCGTAACTGAGGAAGTTTCTAAGGGAAATTTTCATAACGGTGATTTTTTTTTAAGATACTGGCACCTTCATGATGGGACACTGTTAGTAGTACGTAATACTATTGTTTCTAAAGAGCTCATTTTGAGAGCCTTAATGTGCTAGCGCGCCCATTTCCATTTGTCACTCCTTTGACGAGAGTATAAATATAAACTATGAGAAGCCGCGCTAGAAGCTTAGTCTGTAAAATTCATGTACTTAAATGATTTTCTGAGTCTTTTGGTTAAGATCAGGGAAGTGAGCGAGTTGATGTTTTTTTTCCCTTTTGCCGCATTTATCTTATATTCTTGGAACTTAATCCGTGGTAATCATTACTGCATTAAGCAGAATTAGAGCGATATATTTTGGTTCTGCTTGAGCTGTCTTTATTTTGTTGATTGTTGAAATTTGTCATCGCTTGGAACTGCTCATGTTTTATGTGTGTGTTACTTCAAAGTATGTCCGACAGAGTGGTTCTGCATGTTCATAAATAAGTTAAACTTATTCAATTAATCACATTTATTGACAATTACATAGGAAAAAAAAAAAAAAAAAAAAGTTACCAAAACTTATCACACCGCCTTTCTGCACGCTAGCGATAACAGCACAGGCACATGGAAGATTAACATGCAAGAATCAGTTCACTTCACTTTGGAAAACGTCCAGAGCTTAGGTGCAGCACTGCTATACATGAAAAAGACAAACAGTTAACATTTAATTTAAAAGTTCGTTGCATGGTTGCTGCATAATCCCCTCCCAGTGTCAACGATATCTTACAGAGAAATGAACATGACGCCTAGAATGTGTAGTCTTGGGTTGCACCTTTGTTGCAGGCTGTGCTGAATTTGTGATATCAGATGGACAATCATTTAGTGGAGTATTTGGGTTAATTGGTAAATTATGTACCACAGTGCCCTGCAAATGGTGAGGGGAAGTTGGTGATGGAGCAATTGGTTTATGCCCAGAACATAAGCTAGTTTTACACGATCAATGGACAAAAGTTTGTTGCATGGTTGCTGCATATGAAACGCCACCTGTCCTTTTTAGGCAAAGTATGAAATATGAGAATTATTATATACTTTACTTAGGCATTGTATATAATATCTAAATATTCTCTAGATTGATAAAAACTATTAATTAAAAAGACATTCTCTTCTCAAAAATAACTTTTATTCAAAATTATCAAGACTTTTATTCAAATCAAAGTTGTACAAAACAAAATCTATGCCTTTCTTGTTAAAAGAAATAAAACATGGACCTACTTGTTGCATCCAGAAAGGAAATAATTTTATTTTGAATTTCCCTTGATTTTATTTTTCATAAAAACAGAATCATTGAATGAACTTGAATACACACATGAAATTTTTTTTCATATTTTCTTTAATTAAAAAATAATAAATTAACTTACTTGTTGGAGCATGGTAGGCTTAAATGAGGTTTTCAATTACACTTCATCACTTTTTTCACAAAGAGACATTTCATATTTTGGCATTTTGTTTTACACATGCACTTGATGACTCCTTGGTCACTTCCACTCGACAGAGCAACTGCAGTTGACCGGAGAGGAATTTCGTGGTCAGGAATATCTCCAATTCTAAGAAAGTTATTAGGCCATAAGGTGAATTGTGCTCTCGCATATAGTTTTTCTAAAATTCCCCCAGAAGTTCCAAGTTGATAGAAATTTTCCACTGTCAAACTCATTCCAACTGCCAATTATTGTGTAAATCACCTTGACTGTTGTCGATGTCAGGAATGTAACACAGTAACTCCCAGAGGAAGCAATGGGAAATTTTTTCCCAAATTCATTTTCATTTTTTTGGCTTGCATTTACGGACTGATTTTAGAATTAATGTTGCCTATGATAGCATTTTCAATTTTGAAACCGTGCACAAAATATCTGACTTATCATCTTTACTAGGAGGACCTCAAAAATTTTGAATTTTTTTTACAACACTTTGTGAATGCATGTGCGTCACTTGTTACCTTTAAACTCACACAAACAACAAGTAAGGTAAACATTTTGTGTGTTACCTTTATTTATTAAATACAGTCAAAAGTCTTTAATCCGGACTTGTCAGGAGTTCGGCGATTCCGCATTATTGGTTCTTCTGAATTATAGATCATCAGTTTAAATCTGGTAAGATGGCATGAAGAAATTATAAAATTAAAAATATGAAACCGTAATTTATGAAATAAAGAGCAATTATGATCTAAAGGGTATCAAAATTTACAAAAAAAAAAAAAAAAAAAGCTTTATATTTATTTGTTTACTTTATTAAACATTTCTTTCAACGCGCGCATGCGTAAAGCATACATTACGCATAGTCGAAATTAGAAAATTGCAACCGGAAAACTATTTGATGTGTATTAATGATATTTATAATGACGAGGAATTTGATTTAAATAATATCGGAGTATATCGAGATGAAATACTACATTTAGTAAGGAATTATAAGCCGAATAAACTAAAAACATCCGCCCTGAAGGTAAGGATGGTGCTGACAGATCAACTTCCAGTTCATTGCGCACCGCGTCGTCCCCCCCCCCAGCGCAGCGTGAGATTGATAAACATATTTCAGAATGATTAGAGAATCAAAGGATATGCCTTTATCCATTTTTTGCAGCAATTCCACTTTTTGTTTGATGGACATCGAAACATGCTTTCGCTTTGTAGATCCTTTGGTACTCCAGAATCAGAAATTCTTTTTGACATAATCTAAAGTTCAACCTTACTTTTATAAAATTGCTCTAACAGTCTGAAAAAAATAATAAGCCGGATCCAATTAGAAGATTAAGGAACAACGCAATCTGCAACATTAACTGAAATAGATAATTAGATAATTTTAGCTTAGCTTATACCCTCTGTTATACATTAAACGCGCATGCGTAAATGTATTATGCGCATGTGTAAAGGTATTATGTACATGCGTTAATGCATTATGTATTGACGCATGCGCAGAAAGTTTGTAGCTTTGAGGTCTGAATTATAGATCATTATGGACATCCGGATTAAAGACTTTTGACTGTATGTTCTTTGGACTTAAACCATAAAATTCAATTCAACAGCAATGTAACAAAATAATTTTAAAATGAGCATATCTTTAGAATTTCCAATACACAGTCTCTCGCACTGGAGTTAAAAAGGTTCCCCCCTCGCAGAGTGTTGCCATTGCTCGCTTTTAAATCGTTGAGTTTGTTAATCAGAAATTGGTTAAAAGTTTTACAAAATATGAAATCGATAATAAAACAAATTCCAAATTTCAAATTTGGGCTTTCAGATTCCCATATTCGCAGTAGGATTCCGTCATTCAAAATTGGTACTGTTGTTTTATCACAGTGTGAGAAACATACGTATGTTTATGCAGGTTCTTCACTATTTAATTTCTTCAAATATAATGCAGAACTCGAACATTTGGTGGCAACAATTTGAAAAGTGATCCGCCGTTTATAGTGTTTTGATGCAAAATCACAGAACGGAAACAATAGTCCTTAAGGGACAAAGCCCCTTTGGACTAAAGATATTAAATCTTGATTTATGAAATAATAAAGCATTTATGATCTAAAGGGTCTCAAAATTTACAAAAAAAAAAAAAAAAAAAAAAAAAAAAAAAAAAAAAAAAAAAAAAAAAGATAGCTTAATATATATATGTTTAACTTTATTAAGCATTTCCTTCAATGCAAGTTGTTTAATTTGCTTTCTTTTTTGTGCTAATACTTTCTCTTTATTTCTATAGACATATAATTTCTTGTTCAGTTACTAAGTTTCATTGTTCACGTCCTGTAATTGCTGTTTCAAGAATTCCAACTAACTTGTCAATCCAAATTTTTTCTGTTTTCAGTAACCTCTCTATGACTTACTTCACTATCGGTAGCGGTATTTTCCGAGTCTACAACCATGTTACAGATTTCACTGTTGGTTAATTGATTTTTGATTGGGGCATTATCATCGCAATAAAAAACTTTTGTTACCTCCTTCTTCTCTAAATTCTGCTGCCCGGTGCGGCCATGCGAGCTCTGGCACCAGTTCTGGCTTTATGTGAATAATAAATCTGTTATTCTTAATTCAAATAGCACTACATGTAATATTTTTGCCTATGAGTATTATTAACAAAACATATTTTTAGCATGTGGAAAGAAATTTTTAAATCTTTCCTCGTCAATATTTTAGCGCATTTAACTTAAGTCTGTAATCGGATAATACTCTTTGTTATTCAGTTACTAATATAAAAAAAAATTGTTTTTAGGTGTCGCTGCATGAGTCATCGCTCAAGTTGTCATGTGTTGATAAACATGCGGTGATGAAAGAAAATGTAATAATGATTCGCTGAGTTGGGGTCAGGGATATAAAATATTAGTAGGGATAAAATCAAAGATGTTTCTGTGTGGAATGTTTAGGCTTGAGATATATGCCAAGCAGATACATGCAGCTAGGGAGTCAAATTATTGATCACACAGATTTATGCTAAAATGATTATTTCTTGAATAATGAAGTATTTTATTTAGTGCCGAAGTGAGATTAAGAATCTGGACTTTCCACATGGTTTTATTATGGGGGGTGATAAAAGAATCAAATGGCCATGCATAAAGCATACCTCTCTCCAAAAAACATTTGTTGGGGGTGGCTTTGAGGTCCGGATTTTAGATCATTCTGGATATTTTATATCCTTATCTCGAACTTTGTACTGTACATTCTAACAAACTTAGCTCCTCCCTCCCTCATTTGGCAGAAAATCCAAACAAACTATGGAAAACTGATCCTGCAATAAATTATTTTTAAAAAGGAAATGAGGAAAGTCACATCCAGTATGCATATACAGCCTGAATAAATATAATTTTTTTTTATTATTGTTATTCCATTTGGTTCCTTGAATATATCGTAAATTGTTGTTCAGGTCAGAATCACTAGGCATCTGGGAATTATGTTATATGCTAATGAAATTTGGAACATATATTCATATTAGTACCTTTTAATCTTGTTTACGTATGGGTATAATTCACATATGGGAAGAAATACAGTAAAATTGTATCCCAGGGCATTTTGACAATCCCTAGCAGCCTTATACAGTAAACTTTTTAACTCGTAATATCGTTAGAAATATTTTAAATATTTCATGTTCTAATGATTGTATTCTCCTTTCAACATACAATACTTTGTTGAGCTATTCTTATTAAATAATGGTTGTCTGTTAGTAGCATCTTGCCTTAGCATAGCTTATGTTTCACACATGCACAGTAAACATTTTTTCAGCATTGTGAACTTTTGTCACTTGGCTATAAATACAGATTTCAGTCACACATAGTCAGTTACAAGGCTGTGGAGTCGGTAGGGTAAATGACCGACTCCGACTCCAGAAATTTTAGACTCTGACTCCCTCATATATATGTAAACACATGGGTTACAGCTTATTTTTTTAACATAAAAGAAGTAATAGATGCTACAAAAAATTTATGGCATAGCAAATTATTTATATTAATTAGCATTTATTATGAAATGGAAAAACTGGCATTAGTAATTTCTAAGAAACAGTACGGCTTCGGGAAGATCTTCTATGTTAGAAGACCATTGATCTGATTTGATAAACTCCAGAGCTGAGAAGAGTCTTTCCACACTAACTTGAGTAGGAGGAAGAGCTGTTACTGTTAGGGGTACTTCTTTTAACTTTTTTTGTAAATTCTAAAAGAGGTGTCTTGCAAGAGCAATCATATTTCTCTATTTCTTCAAAGGCTGTGTAGAAATCTTGTTTGTATTTTTTCATTTTTATATCTAAAGGCTCTTGGTTCTTTATTTTCATTTGCTTTGCCGTAGCCTTTTCAATATTATCCAAATATTTCTCAAAATCTAATTCATCACTGGAAGAGGATGATAGAGACTCATTTGCAATGTCTGCAGTTTGACTGTTCTGATTCGAATTCTCCAATTGTTCTGAGAATAATTTCATTCTTAATAAAAGTTATAGATGGCTTTCTAACAAATCTCTATATTATCAAATATGTACTTCTCCATTGCACTGCTTGATCAATAATTGCTCCTTTTCCTGATCACTTCGTAAGAATGACATCAATTTTGACAGTTCTTTCTGCTATTGCTGCTTACCTAAATTTACCAGCGAGATTTGTAACTAAATGAATCAGTTTAATCAAGAATTGCAAATATGACATCCATCCTCCTGCCTTATATTTATTTATTAATATGTCAATAAACTAGAAAATAACTATTTATTAATGCATATAATTCATAAATAAAAATAATAACTCAGTTTGTCATTATATTTTTTTCAATTCATTTTAAATCCATTTCAAATTCAAACTGTCCAACAAAAACTGGAGTCTGAGTCGACATGTTTTTAGCGAATCCAGCTTCTCCTTTTAACCCAAAATCTGCCTTACTCTGACTCCGACTCCACAGCCCTGGTCAGTTACTCAAAAATGTGCACGCTGTGTTGATAGTGAGAAATTTAACAGAAATTTCCTTCCATACGCAAAATATTAATTTTTAAATTCATAGGCCAGAAGAAAAATATGTAGTACTGTTTAGATAAAGAATTGACTCTAATTGAAACAGAGTACCTAAAAATTTACGATTCAGGTAAGTTCAGATATGTGGGAAATTATTTACTCAGGACATAAAAGTCATAGTTGGAAATATATTTTATTGTTTCTTCACTCGTGTTTATATTTTTGAATTGCTTTAAATTAATGCTGTAACTTTCTGTAGTATATAATAATCAATTTGTAATGTGTAATATTGAATCAACTTTATTTCACATTTCTTTTTTAATTTATTGTTTGATATTTCATCCCATATTTACTGCTATCATAAAAGTTCTTTTAAATTTATTTAAATTTTTAGGTATTCTGTTTCAGTTAGTTGGTAGTACTGGAATTGACACTATGACTTCATGGTGCAGACCAAATTAAAAACTTTTCAGAATATTGAAATGTAGTCAAAAATGAGAAAATAAAATAAGGTACTTCTAAACACAACTACGTACATGATCACGGATAAATCATAGATCCATAGGACGTGGGAGAAAAGTTCAGAGACCTAAATCAGTATACTGAATGAGGCTCGTGTGTTGAGTGATAACTTCATATTTCGAATTTTTAAAAATTAATTTCAGAGACACAGATAGAGTGAAAAATATAAATATTGATGTATAATGCATAATAGAAGATAGATAAAGCAAAAATGACCTTTTACGAACAAGGAACAAAAAGTATAAATATGTGCTGGACTCGAAACTGTTGATCTGAGAGCCCATAGCACTGAATGCTATCCAGCACTGTTGTTTAAGAGGGTAGAAAGTGGGGTATGTGACATGGAAAAAAATTTCTTCAATTTTAAAGATGCCTAAAATGAATAATTTTACATTTAAAAATTGTGCAGGAGATGATGGAAGCAAAGAATTATGTATATAGATTTAACACGTTTAATAGATGTGCTGCGTAGGGTTTGGAAAAGTAATTTTCTAGAATAATTTAGTAGTTTTCAGCAAAATTTGCAGCATAATATGTTTGGGCATTGCAATAGAAATTTTCATTTAGCTTATAGTGGTAGTCTTTACCATAATCAGTCTTTATGCAGATTCTTGTTTCTTAGAAATTAAAGGCCTCCATTAATTAATTAAAAATATATTTTTCAAAATTTGTAGCTTGTTAATTTCATTGTCCTGTTTTGTAGTGCCTTTAGTCGCTAATCTCATGATACATCGTGTATTGCTGTGTATCTCATGATACATAGTGCATTGCAGATGCCAGCCAACTACGCCATCGAAGCATAACGTATGCCAAGGCAAAACGCTACTTTGTCTATTGGATTTGCAGTCAAATCCTTTATGTGCTTATGCATGGTTTGAATTTTCAGACTAGAGATTGCTATAGCTATTCCATAGGTGGTATTGCAGCACCGAGTCCATAAGGAGTTAGTATGCCGACCTTTACTCTTTTCCTTGTTGGACACAGTTCAACCGCTTTGCTTCACACTGTGATCTACTTCACTGCACTTGACAACCTACAGCCGTTAAGCTGCTTAGTTTGTGGTACTGGAAATACCTTACACTGGGACACTGAAAATCCCTATAATGATGATTAACAACATGCAGTTACAACATCTATCTTACAATTATTTGGTAATTTTCCGTCGTGCCAGTGCAGGCGATAAAGTCGCCAATAATGGTACAACTAATGCCAAATAGAATATCCTCGCTGGTAACCTTTTACGCCTCATTTTCAAAACAAATCACAGCCATTTCTGTTGTCGCAGATTGTTTCTTTCCATACTGGCATACAATTACATATGATTTTTACCAGCTAGTTCAGTTTTATTCCCTAAGGCCATTCGCAGTAGAAGTCAATTAGGATGCAATCACACTGCTCACACGAAGTCGAAAATATAGAAAAGACAAAGTCAAGGGTTAAATTCATCAATTCTAATGAGAATGCACTAGCAAAGTAAAGGACTGCGGTTTTACATAAGTTTTGAGTAAGCTATTCGTATGAATTGAAATAATTCTTGCATTTAAACTTGTATTCTAAATTAAGATTTAACTTGAGATTAATGTAGATAATTATCCAAGGAAAAAGGCTCATGTTTGCATTGCACATAGGGAAAACAAACAGTAAAACCAATTTGTTCATCTGGGATCAAACCTGTGCATCAAACTTCAGGCAGTCAGCGGGTCTTAACCACTCAGCCACTGATGAGACACACTTGAAATTGAGTTTTAGTGTTAAAAAATTAAGAAAATGACTTAAGTAATTTCTCAAACCTCTCTGAGACGATCAGCTATGGTTCTAGGTGCTTTTGGCTTACTGTAGAAATGTGATCACTGTAGAAAACCTGCCTATTATTGATTGCAATTAGTAATTGTATATTGGTTTTTATCATATTCAGGACTGTAGCGTCTATTAAAGAAAGCAGTCATGGAAAACATGCAGTTTATAATAAAATCATGAAATAATTAGTATGCAGATAAACAATACAGCAATGAAACAAAACTCAGTAAAAAAATTATTCTGTAGTTAAGCTTCTGAAACCTTAGGAAATTATATATCAAAATCTAGAAAACACATTTTCAAGGAGAGGGAGGGTTTTTTTTTTTAATGAAGAAAAGCCTTTTATTTTGAATTTTGTAATTCTTTAATGTGTAATAATTAATAAAAACTTATTAGCAAATAAAGTCATTCCTAATTTAATTATGTTTAGTTAAGTTTTGCTGTTAAGTCATCACAGCAGTATTTTCAGTGCATGAAGCTCAAAAGTCTAACTAGCTTCATAGATTCTGCACAGGATTGGAAAAAATATTCATTTTTCCAATGTTATTTCATAGTTTTTTACAACAAATCTCATAAAAGCATTTTACACTTCTCAGCCTCATGTGAAATGATTTTAACTGAATCTTCTACATACTTTTTTTTTTTTGAAGGTGGGACATTTGCAGATCCAATACACTTGAATTATGATGTCATCAGTTAACCATTCACTAATTGCCCAGTGTTAAGAACTTGGTAGTTGTAAATAATACTTTTCCACAGTTGATTCATTTTTATCATATTCAATTCATTCAATAACTTTGATTTCTGAAACCATTAAAGCAGTGGTTCTAAACCTTTTTTTCTGTATGCACCCCTTTCAACTTATTGCAAGACGATCCTTTCTCCCTCCTCTCCTTTCCAAAACTCAAAAAATACATATGTATTTATTTAAATTTAGACTATCTTCTAATGTGTTTTGTAAATTAAACAAGAGAAAGTATACAAAATGTTGATAAATACCAAAACTTGAATAAAAGTAGTTTTTATATTTACAGAATAAAGCTAAATATTCAACAGGTAAATAAAAGGTTGACTGCAAATCCCCTTCTGGGGAATTTCAACTGCCCTGGAGAGAACCCCTGCATTAAAGGATTAATTGAAAATGGCAAAAATAAGCAAAGTAAGAGCAAAGTCTTTCGGAATATTTCCAAACGAAATGCTAGCAATAGAGTCTTGTGGCAGGAGTGTCTGTGAGAGAGGTGTTAGATTATCAGGGTGCCAAACCATTGGATAACTAGCTATTGGACTTTTATTATAATCATATTCTCTTCATTGAAACTTTTCCAGATTTTAGAACTATAAAATTGATAAAATTCTCTCAGAACTCGGAAATGTCATTCTAGGATTTCTGGATTCAGTGAAACAAAAAAGTTCCTAAATTTTTGACACTGACTATATTAATTCTTTTTGCAGTTTCTTTTTATAATGTGAGATTGGCTATGACTTTGGTTGTCATATAAGCCAGTTACAGTTCAATACTTAATTTGCTTATTGAACTTTTCGTAAGAAAAGTTAGCGGTCATTGCTTTATATCAATTAGTGTTTTTCTTTTTTTTGTGGTGTCTGTGTGTAGGGTGATTTTAAGTATTAGGAAAGTGTAATTTATCTGCGTCCTATTTTTCTAATGAATTTTATTTATTTAATTAAGGCAAATGGCTCGAGGGCTATCTGCCTAAGGGGGGGGATGCCTTTGTGGAGGACTTTCTTAGGGAAATAGGCTTGTATATACGTTGCATATTAGGAAAACCACAAAACACCCATGCAACCAATGTGTTCACCAGAATTCGAACCCCAGACTGAATTACCAGTGTATAGTGTCTTGACCAATATGCCGCTGGTGAACTCTTTTTTTTTTTTCTAATGAGAAAAGGTTGTTTCTAAGAACATTTTGTATAAATTAATATAATTTTTTTTGGAATAATCTGTTTGAATTTTTATATCTGTTTGAAATTTTAATCTCCGAGTATTAAAAACATAATTTAATAGAGTAATAAATGGCATATAATTTTTTAAAAGTTTTGTAGTGCTTTGCTGCTTAAGAAAATAAGAGATAAAAACAGTTAAGGTAGCCCAGAAAAGCTCAGAATTCTGCAAGGGAATTATGAAATGAATGTATCTACTGTAGGAAGCCGTGGATTCAAATATTTAAAAATGCTGACAGAAAAGAATTATTCTGCATTTATAATACAGTCAGAAGTCGTTAATCCGGACTCGTCGGAACTTCGGCGATTACGGGTTATCGATTTTTAGGGATTATAGATCATCAGTTTAAATCTGGTAAGATGGCATGCAGAAATTATAAAATTAAAAATATGAAACCGTAATTTATGAAATAAAGAACAATTATGATCTAAAGGGTATCAAAATTTACAAAAAAAAAAAAAAAAAAAAAAAAAAAAAGCTTTATATTTATTTGTTTATTTTATTAAACATTTCTTTCAATGTAAGTTGTTTAAGTTGCTTCGTTTTACGTGATAATACTTTCTCTCTAATTCTATAAACAGACATAATTTCTTGTTCAGTTACAAAGTTCTGCTGTTCAAGTCCTATAATTGCTGTGTCGAGAATACCGACTAATTTGTCAATCGAAATTTTTTCGTTTTCAATAACCTCTGTGTCACTTTCTTCACTATCGAAAGCGAATTATAATGACGAGGAATTTTATTTAAATCATATCAAAGACGGAGTACATCGAGATGAAATACTATATTGAGTAAGGAATTATAAGTCAAATAAAATAAAAACATCTGACCTGAAGATAAGGTGACAGATCAACTTCCAACTGAAGATAGTGCTGACAGATCAACTTCCAATTCATTGCGCGCCGCGGCGTCACCCCCCCCCCGCCGCAGAGCAGCGTGAAATTGATAAACAGATTTTGGAATGGTTAGAGAATTAAAGGATATGCCTTTATCCATTTCCCCCCCCCCCAGCAATTCCACTTTTTGTTTGATGGACATCGAAACATACATTCGCTTTGGGAGGTCCAGCATCGGAAATTGTATTTGACACAATCGAAAGTTCAAGCTTACTTTTATACAATTGCTCTAACAGTCTGCAAAAAATAATAAGTCGGATCCAATTCGAAGATTAAGTAACAACGCAATCTGCAGCATTAACTGAAATAGATAATTAGATAATTTTAGTTTATACCGTCTGTTATACATTAAACCCGCATGCGCACACGCATATGTGCAGCCGTAAAGGTCTTACTCGCATGCGTAAACGCATATGCGCATGCGTCAACGCGACGCATGCGCAGAAAGTTTGCAGCTTTGAGATCCGGATTATAGATTATTCCGGATTATGGGTGTCCGTCTTTTGACTATACATGAAACAAAAGCTTTAATTTTTGTTTATGGTATCCTACTAGTAATCTGAAAGAAGTATGGTGATGTATTTATAATTTTTTTTAATTGAAAAAGAATCATTAAGATGAATGAGTATGACAGGATGCTCACTAAATTTTTGTGCCAATCTTGAGTTTAGCTAAGTGACTTCTTTTAAGCTCTACCTACTTAGTAAACAATACCCAGATAATATCGATGCCCAGTAATGATAAAGTTTGATATCCAATATACGGAATGTTCCCATGAAAATGTTATTTAGGAAACCACATGTTATCTACGGAAATAGATTTTGTGTGCTTTTGTCATGTGGTGGTTATTCCTTCGAAAGTTATTGAATATATATTTTTTGCATTAGCTTATGTTTGAGATAACGCTTATGAAGAAAAGAAACACTTTCACGATGTTTTGGAAATGACAAAATTCATGAAGAAGAATTTAATTGTTGAACCTATTCAGTAGCTCTTCTTCAAATTATAGCAGTGAATTTTATAATTTGCTTATTAGTAATCATTCTATTACGTTCATAAGGCCAGGTCTCACCCTTGTGTGGCATTCTCGCTTCCTTTTGTAACATTTTCCCTTTTCACATGTATTTCTTTATTGTCTTTTAAATCAAACTTTATTGTCTTTTAAAATCTTATTTCAATATTCTATAATTTCATTTGTATCAATAAAAGTAGGGCTGTGCTTGACATTGAGCTACTCGCAGTTTCCCAACAAAAATTAGATTTTGCAGCATGCAAATTAAATATGAAAAACTGTTGAAAAACATATCATCAAACTGGAATTGTACTGCTACATACACAATGTGGAAGCAACTGAGGGGTCAAAATTTTTTTCCCTCCAAGATAAAAAATTTTATTAAAATTATAAATATTTGTGAAAATGTGATGTAAACAATAATAATGATATCATAAAGGGAGAAAAGTCTAAATTTCTATTTATTTGCTGTCTGAATGAAATTTGGTACTTGCAAATATTTATTAGTTACATTTCGTAATTCAAACATACTGACAGTTAAACACTAAATCTGACTGACATTCCTTTCAAATACATCTAGCATGGTTAATTAATCATTAAATAATTTACTTAATCTATAACAAATTATGAAAAATTTCTGAAGTTTACAAAGAAACTTTTCCAAGTAGGGCAAAACTTGAGAATAAATAATGACAACCTAATTTCTTTCCTTTATTTATTAAATTTTTCTTTGAGGCACATATAAAAATACATATGTCTGTATGCTACAGCTTGACACTTTGTGGTATTAAATTCAGATAAGCCGCCCAACCGGTGTAGTGGTTCACTGACTCTGCCGTGCCGAATGGCCCGGATTCGAATCCCGGAGAAGGCATGGATGTTTGTAGATGTATAGTGTCGGCGCGGTATGCCGGCACTCCAAATATGCGGCGAGCCGCAAGTACTCTCGTGTGGTTTAGTGGAAGGGGAGAAGGGTGGGAGATCCTCGGACCCACTCCTCCAGAGGTGTTGTCCATCAAAATTGGGGACGGAACTGAGTCAAATTGCACTGTCACCTGCTAGGTGCTCAAGGATGTTACCAGTGACAGGCGTAATCTTGCGCTTCTTGCTCTGAGGAATTTCTTAGGCCTTGGGCTTTACGGATTATAGATGATCTTCGGCCAATCGGGTTCTTTTCTTACCACTTTTCAACTGAGGGGGGGTGGAAAGGAAAAGAGCTGTTCTCATATAAATGTATTCCCAAACAAAACGATTATTTTTAATGCAACTTCAGCTTATATATTTTTACAAGTACGAATAAAAATAGCTAATGAACTCTGTATCTTGAAATCTTTGAATAACATTGTAAACTAATTAATTACATTCATAGATTTTCTGGCGCATTTTTAATGAAAATGAAAATAATATTAGCTCAAACTTCAAGTAATTAAAATCTTGACATCTTTGCAAATACAGAGGTGAAATATATTTTCGGGCCGAATGCGGCCCGCCAGTTTGGCACCGCTGGCATACAGGAAAAATAGTCAGTAGTGCGAGGGGAAACATTTTCTCTTTTCACGAGAACATTTAAAAGTTTATTTTCAAGAAAAACAACTTTGTTTTAACCTTGTTTGAATATGTTTACGCTTCTTTTTATAAATCATTTCAAGTGTGGGCGTTTATGTGTAAACATAAAATGTTTACTAGTTAAATATTTTCTCGTCTATATTTAGTTAATTCATGGTTGAGTTTGACATTTAGTAGGTATAATAATTCTCAGCTACTTCGTTTTAAGCTGTTGAAAAAGTTTCTGTCTCTGGATTTTTTTTTTGCTGAATTCGTTAGGTATTATGTTGTAATAAGAAAATTTACTCATGCTTTCTGTTTTCTAAGGGGCTGCTATAGTTGCTCACTGTACACCGCGATGAATGTGTCTGCTCTGCCACTTTCTTCCCACCCCGTTCGTCTGGCAAAATCAGACAGTCCATTCCATTTCCCCGATAGGGGTAAGAATGTTTCATTGGGTGATGGTAGAAAAGGTTTTTCCACGTGCACAAGCGACCTTGTATCAACTTTTTTTTCTTTTGTTTCGTCTTTCCCCTTTTATGTTTTGCAGTCGCGCTTTTTAGTTTTAACGTTACCTGAAATTTCTTAGGGTATCCTTTAGTCTTCGTTAGTATTTCTAATTTTTATGTGAACTGCTAAATACTAGTGATTTTGTAAAGAGTATGGCGCAACATTTGTGAAATAAATTTTAAAAATATTGCGAAGCCCCACATCAAAAGTGTTTTAATAAAATTTAAAAGAACAGGCTTTTTTTTAAAAATCATTTCAGATTATAAATTTAAACTTGTTTTTACTCTGGAATGAATTTTTGCTTTCTTTTATGTTTTTAAAATTATATTTGACTTTACAATTTTTATTATAAATTTTTGTAAGCATGATATATTCATCCATTTTCCTTTGGAGAGAATGATTTCAGAAATAGTTCAGAAATGCAAATCTCTTTCACAACAATAAGTCTGTTTTAGAAACCAGGAAATCTCTTTTAAGTTTTCTGAGAAGGAAGTTTATGCGAAGCAATAAATCCTTGGCCCAATAAAAATATATATTTCTTTTAAATTTTGTATTTGATGTACAGTAGTATTTTATGAATCAATACTCACACTTTTATGAATTTATGAATCATAATTTCAGAGGGACTGATAGGTAGACTTACAAACTGTATGAATAAGCATTTAAAAAATGTTACTGCATATTAGTATAATTATTTAAATATGTAAATTGCTTGTTGGGATTGCATATGCATCTGTTAGTACCAGGGTGATCACTTTTGATACTTTTGTTCTTGATCTAGAAATTTTTAGATTTTTCAGTACGTTTACCATCAGATCTACGAGTACTTGATTTTTTCCGATAATAATAATAACAGAACTGACAGGAAAATTCGTCTATATGAATTTATACCTATGTTGAGTGCAGTAGAAGATAAGTATTTAACTAGTGAAACCAACTCAAAGTGCATGATGAAATCCTTTAATTTTCTTCATATTATTGACACTCCCAAATGTGGTAATTCAGAAATTGGGTAACTAAGGCAATGAATGTCAATAGCCATGAAGATTTTGACACTGAAAGGCACATATCAAAGAATGTAGAAAGACTGAAAAAGATCAAGAATTAATTTTTTCCCTGGAGTGATGAATTTTTAAAAATAAAAAATGTCATGGGAGAATATATGTTTCATAATTTATTAAAATTAGTTAAAATTGTGTTGTCTTTCATTCATCAACACTAGCTGAAAACGTATTTCCACTGAGTACAATGGAAAAAAGTAAATAAAATTTAAAAAAAGTTACAAATTTCCTTGAAGAATGATTTTTTTAATAAAGGAAAAAATTTAAATATATTTCAGTGACAAATTTTATTGCTTCTTATGAATTAATGAATTTAACAAAATCTGTTAAAGCAGTGAATAAATACTTATTTGGAAGAGAAGCAGGTCAATGTAAAAAAATTTTAAAGTGAGGCAAAATAGCAGCCTAAATTTGCCATACATTTTACATAAAATATTGATTTTGAAAGAAAACTATTCACCTTTTTTTTTTTTCGAGTACAAGAATATATGCAATTAGCCTGTTAAATGAAATACTAAACTAAATGAATATGAAATAAATAAAATGTCAACCGTGTGAATTAAAAAATTGAATAGCAAAAATCTAAGCTTCATAGTTACTCATTTGTTATTTTAAATATATTTGTAATATTATTAATATAACAATGATTTTTTAAAAGACTAAGAACGTTAAATATGGTAGATCTAACAAAAACAAAACAAACAAAAAAAAAAAAAAAAAAAAAAAAAAAAAAATAGCATTAGTAATTATTTTCTGTGCGACTAGTGCCTGTAAAGATGATCAGAATGGTCTAACGTTGATAATCATCTTAGAAAGTATTTTGATGTATATGTTTCTTGAATATCTTTCATAATAAAATAACAAGCCTGTTTTTCTACCATAAAACTACATCTAAAATCATCCATAAATCCTAAATCTAGTAACTTAGATTTATTTTGATTATGAAAAAGCATGCAAGGGCTATCTGCCTAAGGGGAGTGATGCCTTCAAGGAGGATTCCCTTAAGAGTAATTGTGTATACATGTTGCACATGAGGAAAGCCACGAAAGCGCTCATGTAACCAGCCTGTTCACCAGGATTTAAACCCAGATTGAACAACCAACGTTCAGTAGTTTTACCATTCGGCCACTAGTTTAATTCTTATCTTATTCCCTATGAAGTTAAAATTGTCTGCATAAATTAATTACACTTAATTAATTTTAAATAAATTAGAATTATTTTTACTAAGATCTGTATAATATTTTCAAATCTAAGAATAGACATTGCAAATTATATCAGTGGTAGTTTAATATCATTATACAGGGTCTTTTCAGATAGATTGATTGCTTAACTAATTATATGATTAATTTTTTATCATAGTCTCGTGGTTTCAATTTAAGAAAGGAATCAGGTAAGGAAGCCTCAAAACTATGATGATTTGGACAACTTGATTTATTTTATTAATTAAATAAATTTTAATCGTTATACAGAAGAGAAGAAGAGGGATATCAATGAAAAAAGTGAGTTCTAAACGACAAGCTGCTAGAGACATAAGTAACTCATGCAGTCAGAATTATCCAGGATGTAATTGCTTAACCCTTAAGTGCTGTGATAATTTTTTCGGCATAATTACTGTGAGCAGTCTCGCAGCCCGCTTTAAAGAAACACGTAAAAATACATACTTTTATGCCTTTTTAAGGAATGTTATAGATACTTTATGCATATTTATGGAATTATAATTTATTTAAATCAATATATTTTAAACATAAATCATTTAATTTTACGCAGTTAAATTCATATAAGAAAGTGACTATTTTCTTCGTTTTGAGGAACAAAGTTTTTAAAGAACAAAGATTTTATTTAACATGCATGAAAATATGTGACTTTATTAAGTATTACTGTCAATTAAACCATAATTCTAAAACAATGCATTTAATTATTAATAAACAATAGATTAGTATATCTTTGTTTACAAGGATGAATCATAAGATGATACACAGTCAAAGCAAATTTTTCGAGAAGACACACTGGTTCCTTGCATTCCAAGCATTTGTATGCTGTTTTTCTTTTCTTACAAGGTGGACACAGAATATATGTTTTTAAATACATACATTCTAATTGTTATCTTCAGTTCCCTTGGCAAAAAAGCGGAAGTTATCCCAACTTTCAGATGTTTAATAAGTTTGATTAGTTAATAAAAGCATATTTTTTTTTCTTTTGAGTTTTGTAGCATCAGGATATGATTGGAACAATATGTATGAACATAAATTCTAAGTATCTTCGGGCTCTGCTATAGAGCTTATTTTTGCAGGCTGTTTCAGACCAGGGAGCTGAACTATTATGTTATGTGTTGGTGTTCATACCGCCCGACTTTTTACTTTTTTCCTTCATTTGAAGTGCTTTTTTTCCATAAAAATTATCATTTTGTTCACAGTCATTAGAAAAGTTATGATATTCTTCTGCAGAAAGCTCAGATTCACTTTTGCTTTCGTTGTGAATGCTACATGATTCTTCAGAATCAGAGTATTCTACATCAAAAATATTGCTGACAAGATATTCAATTTCTTTTTGAGAGAGATACACAGGATGTTTTCTTGTAAAATTTTAAGCCATATTTATCATTTTTACAAAAATCAAGCATCTGATAAATAATGTCTATCGTCCACTAAAACTGGTACGCATCTGCTGTGAGCAGTCTCCCAGACACCTTAGAAAGTAAAAAACGTGATAACTGAAACCATAAAAAAGCTAGATGTGTGAAACTGGATATGACCTTTTGGGAAGGTAGGAGGAAGGACTATTTTCTGTCGTATAAAAATGTTCATCAAGACAGTTATGCTTGTAATGTTTTTGAGCACTTTTTTAAAAAGTCCTCAGTCTGGATAAATTTTATTTAATAAAATTTAAATTAAAATTTTTTTATTTAGGAGTATTTAATTTTATATAGCCTGAATCGTTTTTTCTTCAGGTGAAATCCTTTAGCCATACAGTTTTCAAAAATTTTTTAAGGCTTTTTTCACATTAGAGCCATCCTCCTGTTAAAAAGACTTCAACAGGATAAGGATTAACTTATTAATGATAACTGTCTTTCGTAGATAGTCTAACTAAGAGTTTCAAATATTTCCAGTTAAAGGGATGTTAAGATTAAACCTCTCTGATAATCTACAGTATTTCTTAAAATTGAAACCATACATGTACAATTAATTATCTGTTCAAAAGGTACTTTATGCAAGAACCTATACACTGCTGGCCATTAAAATTGCAACACCCTGAAGGAAAGTAAATACAAAAAAGATATTTATTGTATGTAAACTGTATGACATGAAGATAAAATGATTAAATTTGTATACAGTTTGGAGGTTAACTGGTGTGCGAAATTAGTAGAAACAGCTTCTAACCTTGGCATCTAAAACAGCCCTTACCTGGTTAGGCATGGAGTCAAACTGGGCTTGGATGAGAGAAATGGGAAACTCATTCAATGCTGCTTGAGGACTATGACAGACTTCATGAATCATATTAGCTGGAGAAGGATGGCAAGGACAGTCTCTCAGCACCCATGACCAAATGTTTTCAGTGGGTGACAGATCTGGACACCGTGCAGGTCAGGGCAGCAATCAAACCCTGTATACTGAGGAAGGTCAGAACACGACGTGCAACATGTGGTCTTGCATTATCTTGTTGGAAGATGGTGTTAGGCTGGCCTTGAAGATATGACACAACTGCTAGATGTAAGATGTGAGAAATGTACCAATCTACCTTTCAAATTACTGTCGTTCTAAACTAGAGATGTGCGTGTCATGCACTCAATAGCTGCCCAAGCCATTACACCAGGTGCAGGGCCTCTATGTCAATATCGAATGCAAGCAGGCAACGTGTGATCTCATCAGAGCGTCAAGGCACGTATCAGGCCCTCAGAATGCTTCATGAAGAACTAGGACTTCTTTGCAAAGACGACGTTGTGCCACTCCTGTATCCAGCTTTGTTGTTCGGTTGCCATCTCTCTCTATGTTGCATTGTCAAGGGAAGCCGAAGTAATTGTCATTCTGTTAAAAGCTCATGTGGCTGCAAATGTCAATGCACCGCACTAGCAGATACTAGGCATGCTGAAAATATGCCCATTTCCTGTCTAATGGTCTGTGATGTGGTTGTACAATTTTCCAGGGCTGACCTCACAATATGTCTGTTCTCTCGGACGTTAGTCATAGGAGGGTGTTCAAATGCTGCATGCCATTCAATATGACCCTAAGCAACCTATTGATTCCATATTTGCGTGACAGTGATTGGTTGTTGACCAGTGCGACGGGCGATATCACAGAATGATAATCCACACTCTGGACGGGCAACGGTCCTGCCTCTATCACATTCCAACACTTGCTGGTAAGCATTTCTTATTATTATTCGAGACATAACATGATATTCTGAACAAACTCCTACTTTAGAAAGCACTTTCCGAATGAGAAATCCACTACACAGCTATTCTTTTATGCAGATCTTCAGATGTCGTTTTTCCCTTCTGTGTCATCTAAATGGACTGAAATACTAATCATTTGCATATCTCAACCTCTTCTTCCTTTCATGTGATTTTGAGGTTCATCATAACATTCCTTCCTGGTGTTGCAATTTTAATGGCCAGCAGTATACGTGTAGTTCACTTTTTAATGACAGCTGAGATAACTTTGTAGGTGACAGAGTCGTAGCTAGGGTTTTCAGCACCTAGGGACAACTGAAGATTTCGCGCCCCCTACTGCTTGCCAAAGACCGCTTTTAAAAACATTTAATTCTAAAATGTCGTAACATCAGTTTGGCGCCCATTGGATTCCGCGCCTGGGGACAGATGCCCCCCTTGCCCACCTCTAGCTACGCCCCTGGTAGGTGACAGCTGTAATGGACTGGCAATGGTACCGTAGATGTAACTTGGTCATGCTTACTACATAGCTAGAATGATATAAACTTACAGACAGATGTGGCTGAATTCAACATAATTTTATAATTGGATTAAACAATTCTGGAGACATAATGTATGCTTCATTATCATGGGTGAATTAAGCATCCCACAATTTTATAAACATTGATTACATTGTGAGAATGGATAAAATTTGCAAAGCTGTTAACTACAACCTTACATGACGAGAGCAAGGGGGAAAAGTAAGTGTGTATGAAGTAGCAGTGAAGCTCAGCTCCTTTGTTTCAACCCCGAGCAGCGATTGGGTAAGAGTTTTCGCAATGCAGAGAAATGATGATGTAAAATGGTGCAGTGTGCATTCTTGAAGTGGGTATGTGAGTACAAAGAGAGAGAAGGCATCTATGGTTATTAAGATGTATATCTAGGACTATTTAAACTGTTTATCATAAGGAAACATTTGGTTTGTTAAAGTGATCTGTAATATAGATTTAAATCTCCATTAAAAAGGAAAAGTAGTGGTTTGATGGTAATTTAAACTGATAATCAGTCATTTAAATAAAAGCTGATGTGAAAGAAAAAATTCTGGATGTTTTGCAGAAAGATGACAAAATTTAATAATGATATTTATACAGGATTCAGATGGGAGGAAAAAAAAAAATATTTGTGGGGTAAAGTGCACGATGGGACTAGGTGGGTAAATTGCAGTTTGAAAACTCAAGCAACAGATACTGCTAGCTTAGTAGTGCACCATTAGAAGCAGAATTCAGTACACAAGTGGCATCGCACTATTAATGAAAACAGAAATAAATACCATTTATGTTTGCACCTTGATTTTCTGGAAGAGATGCGAGGGGGTAAAAAAATATTGATACGTGTAATCTTTTCACTCTGCATATGATTTCTGTGTTTAACAGTATAAAAAATGCATCTTTTGCATGTATATGTGCTTTTGTGATAATGTAAAATTTGTTTTCGGGAATAAATTTAAAAATAATTATTAAAAACTACTACTGAATACATATGCTTCCTGTTCATTTGGGTAGGACACCCAACTCAAAACTACATATGCACCGATCCCCTGACAACAGTGTGGGGAGAGATGTTAAGCCTCTTAATTTATTTTTTCATTTTTGGTTTACACTGTTTTTGCAAAATTTTTTATATATTTGTTCATTATCACATGTTATGTTTCAATTTTTTTCCACCATGTTTCTTTATGTGTGCAAACAATTATTTATTTTTTTAATGGCTTGATCCAGGCTGAATGTGTAATGGATTTAAATATTTTAATTTAATTTTTCAATATTACCACAAAGTGTTGTAGCTTTCATCATGTTAATTGGATTAGGTATTTAACTCTTTTTTTTTTATTTTTTATTTTATTATATCAGGTTTAACAAAAGTTTCCCGCTACTACAAATATCGTCTCCACAAACAGTTTGTATTGGCATGTTTAATCATACTTTGTAAACCATTTTTTGGCATTTGAAAGAAAGAGACGTGATTCACACTGTATTGTGAAATAAAAAAAAAATTATTATTAAATACAAGGTGCCTGAAATGGATTAATCATGCTACCAGATTAGAACCACCATTTACTTCCAGTTCTGTTGCAAAAATTCATCTACAAAATGTCACCAAATCTTGTGTGCAGCTTTAGGTACTAATGTTGTATCGTATGACACTGTGATGGTTTGGTACCGAAAGTTCAAAAACAAGGACTGTGATATGCAAGAAGCAGAGAGCTCTGGCCGACATTCTGATGAGGCCTACCTGTAAGAACTTGTGGAAGAAAATCAGTATGCAACCACTTGAGAGCTTGCTAAGGAGTTAGACGTTGGTGCTATTTCTATTAGTAGTACTGCGCTTTGTATAAACTTGGCATACAAGTTTAATTTCTGGGTGCCATATGAGCTGACTTGAGCAGGTAAGGGCAGATGTATTCAGGCCTGCACTCATCTGCTTGAATATCAATGAGAGGACGAAATTCTGGCCTGGTTCATCACTTGTGATGAAAAATGGATTTACTTCAATAACACAGGCCAATAAGGGAGTTGGTCTGCACCCGGTGAGCTCGCTGGCAGCGTTGCAAAGTGCAATTTGATTAACAAAAAGGATCATGCTTTGTATCTAGTGGTATTGTCGTGGTATTACCCATAAAGAGTGTTTGGAAAAAGGTAAAATCCTCAACAGTAAGGTGTACAGCGAGATGCAAGTCCACGTTGATGTTGTTGTCAAGGGAAAGCATCAGACTTGAGTTCTGAGCAAAAAGGTAATGTTCCATCAAGATAATGCAAGATCACTTGTCTCTGCATTCACCGGGTGGACTCATGCATAGACTTGAAATCTTTTTCCACATGCACTACATAGTCCTGGCATCGCTCCTTCGGACTTCTACCTTTTTTTCACACCTGCAGTTATATCTTGCTGGTGCTGTCTTTCATTCTGCACAGGACATCCGAAATGAGGTTGATCTGTTTTTGGATACACGGCCACCAAGTTTCTGGACCGTAGGCTATGAAAAACTACCAAATGTTGGCAGAAAATCATAGATGGGGATGGGGATTACTACCTACACTAAAGGTACTGCTTCCATGTTTTTTTTTTTTTTTTTCCCTTCTAACTTTTTTAAGAACATTTTTTTGGGGGGAAGTTTTCGTTACAACCAGATATATGTGTATGAAGTCATTTTTGTGGATGACTTAAGGATTTGAATGAAGCAGCTGCACAGATACATGTAAGAGAACTAAGAAGAATTTTCAGTCATGGCCACTGATTTGAATGCATAATTTTATTTTTGTAATAAAGCAAGTCTTGATGCACATGAACAGATTCACATAGCATCATTTACAGAGACGAGATTGTTATATTTAAAAATTTTGTATTAAATAAAACTTTTATAATATACTGATTAAACCTTTTACCAAAAATACAGTACAAATTCTTTAATCCGGAATAATCTATAATCCGGACCTCAAAGCTACAATCTTTATGCGCATGCGTAAACACATAATATGTTTACACATGCGCGTGTAAAGAGAAAAGATACTGTTTATAGAAGAGAGAATTAAAGAGAAAGTATTAGCCCAAAAAACAAAGCAACTTAAACAACTTACATTGAACGAAATGTTTAATAAAGTAAACAAATAAATATTAAGCTTTTTTTTTTTGTAAATTTTGATACCCTTTAGGATCATAATTGCTCTTTATTTCATAAATTATGGTTTCATATTTTTAATTGTATAATTTCTGCATGCTATCTTACCAGATTTAAATTGATGATCTATAATCCAGAAAAACCCCTAATCCGGAATCGCCAAAGTCCGTAATACGGACTTTGTACTGCATAACTGAAAACAATTGGTGCTGAATAAATTTTAATAATAATAAAATCGAGAGAACTGAATTTAACTAATTTCTCAGCACCCTTAAATGATCACATATGTCAATAATTTAAGTGGGTAATACAAGAAATCTTATTTGCATTTTGTTTTTGTAAAATAAGATCATGAGGTTCTTAAAAACCTTACATTTCAAACAAATGGAGTGACTGGGCAAATCACAAATTAATAAAAGTAATACATAACAAGATTTAATAATGAACACATTTATTAATTTTCTAGGTTAACTAATAAAAAGCACTCGGGTAACTGGATCCAGATGCGTACAACATTTTTCTCTTAAATGCCTAAGCAACAGACATTTCAACTTGCTAATTAAAAGTAATTCACCTGTAGAACAATGAACAAATTATCATTTTACACTAAAAATTGAATTTTAATAATAGTTTATCTGTCTTGCCTTCAGTGTTCTGCTTTTGTGGTCGATTAGTATGCTGGTTTTATCTATATGTTTGGGGCCTGAGAGCAGATAATAGTGCTGAGCCTGGATTCTTACTTCCTTACTCTTCTTTGCAAACTAGCACAACAGCCATGTAATATCTGAGTTTAAAAGTACTCTTCCAACCTAGGTACAGTGGGTGAATATATTTGAAAAATCAAAAGGCACACACAATAAAAATTAAATTGAAGTAATATAAAATAGTCTTTATATACATGTTAAAAACCACATTTAAGCATTACTAAAATAGGTCAATGTTTTTGCAGATGGCCTATCTGCTTTGTCAGCTGATATCTGAATGAATATAATATGCTATGCAATACCTCCAACTGATAATGTGTCTTGTTGGGAAGCAGTGCTGCCTCATAATGACATTCAGTGGGCAATATGCGTAGGAAATTGGGTTCAGTTCTTGAAGGCTGTAAGTTGAGTGAGGTTTTTTGTTATTCCCATTTGTAATGAGAATATCAACCAGGTTTCATTAGAAAACTATGTATGAAGTTCTTCTAACGCAGAAAACTTTCATGTGTTTTTCTGTAGTCGGTCTTAAAACCGCAAATGATAGCTTTTATGGATTGTTGTCTAAGGTTAATGTAAGCAAATTTTCTTTGAGAAGCCGGTCCCAATGACATTCTTCCCTAGACAAGTTGTTCCATTGTACCATATATATCTACAGATTTCATTCAGTTTCAATTTAAAAGGAGTAGTTTTTCTTATTTTCTGAAAATGCTGCATTTTCTTGCATCATTTTCATTCATGAAAATGTATAATGTTGCCCTTCATGTCTATAATTCAGGAGTGAAAATATTAGGTTATTGTAGAATTTAAATGAAATATTAGCTAATATATAAGTAGTTTTAAATAGATACAGTTTTATATTTGCTCTGAGATAATACTTTATTTCTAGTACTTATCTTTTTAACACTTTTCCTATCAGAAGCCTATTAAGTACCCCTTTTTCCCCCACTTATAAGGGGAACCTAATATTGTGAAGCTTTCTCTGCAGTTTTTATTACCTAAAAGCCTGTTAACTGGCTTTTCCTTTAATGGCACAAATAATTACCAGAGGAAAATTCTCATATGTGCTATTTTGTTGTCAGTAGATGTTGACATGTAGCAAAAATGTTTGGCCAATATAGTTAACTTTTTTGGGAAGGAGACTATGCTAAAAATGAAAGAACTACAAAGGCATAATGGATATACACGTCAAAAATAAAAAAGTGAACTTGCTGCTTTTGTTTTGAACTGAACTGTTACGCTTTGGATTTTTTAAGGGGGGATCTCTGCAAGGGGTACCATTAGACTGATAAAATATTGGCTTACTCATTTATTAAAAAAATATATATATTAATTTGTATTTTCTACTTAATGAAATAAATACTTGTATCATTTTATAATGAGTTTTCTTTTTGGTGTTCATAACTTATGCATGCAAACTCTATATTATTTAGTATTTTAATATAAAAATTATAGCTGTTTATCATTAAAAGTATACATTTTCATGCGGTAGAGAAAACAAGTGCAGTATTATCACTGACATTATCTGCATTTGAGTTACACAGTTCTTTCTATGTACATCTTTACTGGAATGAAGGTAGAGCGGTAATGTTTTTTATGTTATATTTTTTGAAAAGTGATTTTAGGTTTTCAAATAAGGTGAAAAAATATTTTCTGTATTGCACATGCGAAGAATGATGTGCATTTTCCTAAGAACCAAAACTTCTGAGCTAATTAACCATATTTGTTATCTGATTAAGGTTTCTATGATAAGAATAATTTGAAGCAGTTACTTGCTCTCCTACATCCTCTTTTAATATTGAAATATTACTTTAAGAATAGATATTTTATTTCATAAAATGAAGTTCAGATTTAAACATAAAGCAATAAAAAGCACTTTTTTTGGAGGGGGAGATAGTTGTTATGCATGTATAGCTTATGTGATCAGATGCATATATGTTAGACGGAAATGAATGTTTTAGCATTAAAAGAAGCTTTCTCAGTTGTTCATTGTATTGCAGTGGCACACGAATTATTTTCATGTATTTCAGCGCTTGCTTGTGTTATTTCTTTTCATTTGCAATGAGCTAGATTCTCTTAAACTATTAGTAATAAGTAGTGCACTCAAACTTTCTTTATGAAAATAATAGAGATTAACTCATGATAACATCAAGAAAAGAAAGAAGGTAAATGATTGTTTATTAACTAAGCTGCAGCTAATATTAGTGAAAATCATCTAGTTGACAAATGTCAAAATGTTTTCTGGTAACTGCCCCCCTTCCTAAAAAAGACAGATTTCAGATCTTATTTTTAGCTGGTACTAGTCATATTATATATATTTCAGCTTATAAGTTTTGTATCAACTGCAGCTTGTATCTGATCCATATTTTGTAACATTATATAAATTATTATTGCTATAAATACTTCAAACTGTATAGCATGAGTTATGGAGAAGTTGTTTTTCTTGGGCTAAACTTTTCAATGTATCAGTAAGTCCTGGATGCTAGGTTGCCAAGATACTTTTCAAAACGGCTTCTGCATGTGCTTGACAAGATGTATACTTAATTAAAATAGAATAATGGAAAATGTTCTTTGGTAATATATTGGGGGTGATAAAACTGCAAAAAGTTAGAAATTTAACTCGGGGTTAATGTCTAATGAATGGACTGGTTACATGGGTTTTTATGACTTTCTGCATATACAGTACAAAGTCCGTAATCCAGACTCGTCGGGACTTCGGCGATGCCAGATTAGGGGTTTTCCTGGATTATAGATCATCAATTTAACTCTGGTAAGATGGCATGAAGAAATTATACAATTAAAAATATGAAACCGTAATTTATGAAATAAAGAACAATTATGATCTAAAGGGTATCAAAATTTACAAAAAAGAAGCTTAATATTTATTTGTTTACTTTATTAAACATTTCTTTCAATGTAAGTTGTTTAAGTTGCTTCTTCTTCTTCTTCTTCTTTTTTTTTTTTTTTTGTTTTTTGTTTTGTGTGTGTGTGTGTGTGTGTGTGTGCTAATACTTTCTCTTTAATTCTATAAACAGACATAATTTCTTGTTCAGTTAAAAAGTTCCACTGTTCAAGTCTTGTAATTGCTGTGGTGAGGATACTGACTAACTTGTTAATCGAAATTTTTTTCGTTTTCAATAACCTCTCGCTCACTTTCATCACTATCGGAAGCGGTATTTTCTGGATCTAGAACCATACTACAGATTTCACAGTCTGTTAATTGATTGATAATTGAAGCATTGTCGTCGCAATGAAAAACTTCTGTTATATCATCTTTATTTATTACAGCTTCTCCACATTTCTTTACAAAATCCAATAACTGGAAAATTTCACCTTTAGTTTGCTATGTCCAAAAACTTCAAATTCGCGGCTATCATCTTCATCGTCCTCGCCATGAAAAATGATAGCTGGCCATAAATTATGCCAAGCATTTTTTAACGTATCTGGAGACACATCCTCCCATGATCTTGCGGTGCTCCACACAGCAGATTTTATGCTAAAAAATTTCAAAAAGTCTTGAATAGTGTTGCCATTGTTCAAGAAATTTAACATAGATTTTAAAAATGCTGCTTTATATTTGCATTTCAGCTTGTGCACTATTCCCATATCCATAGGCTGAATAATAGACATACAATTTGGAGGGAAGAATAATACGGATACATTGTCTTTCACTAAAACTTTAAGTGAAGTATGCGCCGAACAGTTGTCAACAATCGAGACTACTTTTGAGTCGTCAGGTAAACCAACCGAATTCAAATGTCACCGAGCCTCGGGTATAAAATGATTTTCAAACCAATCATTCATCAGTGCTTGTGTCATCCATGCTCTTTTATTTGCACGATATATACCGTGGAAAATCGTTACTCCTTTAAATGCTCGAGATTGTGCATGTTTTCCGATTACGAAAAGCTTTCACTTTTGCGTTCGTGTAGCATTTGCGCACGCTAAAGTTGTTAGTCTCGCTGTGGAATCTTTGACACCAGTGGAGCCTTTTCTGTAGAGGTTGCCAAGGTATTTCGCGGTACATATTGACAGAAAAGACCAGTTTCATCAGCGTTGTAAATTTGTTCTGGAGATAATTGTTCACTAGTAATGAGTTCAATGAATTCGTCTGCAAATTGTTCAGCAGCTTCAGTATCAGCTGAAGCTTTTCACCTGAAATTTTTAATTGTCTTATACCATGGCGATTTTTAAATTTGGTTAACCAACCTGTCGAATGTGTGCACTCAGTGGTTAAGTTCATTTCTTCATGAAATATTTTGGCTTGAGCCATTAGCATTGGACCCGTCAACGGCACGCCCTCGCTGCGACGCTCTCTGTTCCATTATTCAACCATCACTTTGTCATGATCGTCACTTTTAGCATAATGAACGCTTTTTCTGTTATTTATTGCAAGTGGGGGTGTCGGAATCCATAAAAAATTCAAAAAGTTCCTTTTTCTTTTTGCTTATGTCATGTACAGTTGACTTTCCAATGTTATACTCCTCGCATAATTTTGAGACGGATATGCCTTTATCCATTTTTTGCAGCAATTTCACTTTTTGTTTGATGGACATCGAAACATGGTTTCTCTTTGTAGATCCTTTGGCAGCTCCAGAATTGGAAACTCTTTTTGACATAATCGAAAGTTCAAGCTTAATTTTTATAAAATTGCTCTAACAGTCTGCAAAAAATAATAAGCTGGATCCAATTAGAAGATTAAGGAACAGCGCAATCTGCAACATTAACTGAAGTGCCTTAGAATCAGTAAAGATAATTTTAGCCTAGCTTGTATCATCTGTTATACATTAAACACATATGCTTAAAGCATACAAAAATAAGTTTGTGTCTTTGAGTTCCGAATTATAGATCATTCCGGATAATGGACGTCCGGATTACGGACTTTATACACTATATAATAAAGGCAGTCCAAGCCAATTTCTATTGGAAAATCCTTCACAAAAGCTTTCCTCCCTAAAGTAGATAAAACTGATAGAATATAGTTCAATTTTTCATGTAGCCTATGCTTCTGCATCTAATGTTATGTTTTGCTGTGTGGTAAAGTATTGCTAGTTTATCTGAAGCATTTTTATAAATGCTTTAGGTACTCTCTCTGGTGTGTAACTCTTGCTGGTGTTACTGAAAAAGAGATTAAAATTTGAAAACATCTTTTCATCCCTCTTCTTTTTATATTTGAGTATAGGCATGTTGTTGTTTAGAGTCAATGTCTCATATTTGCAAAATTGTTTAGAAACCTTTGTGAACACTGAGGGCAGAGACTTTAACCATGAATACTGTTCTTCCTGTTTTCTTTAAATAAACACAAAATTCTTTATATTTCTTCTTGGTTGGCGTTTTTACAGTACTGCATTCATATGAAAGTGGATGGTAAAACATATTACAGTCAAAAGTCGTTAATCCGGACTCGTCGGGATTTCGGCGATTCCGGATTATCGATTTTTCCGGATTATAGATTATCAGTTTAAATCTGGTAAAATGGCATGCAGAAATTATAAAATTAAAAATATGAAACCGTAATTTACAAAATAAAGAACAATTATGATCTAAAGGGTATCAAAATTTACAAAAAACAAAAGCTTAATATTTATGTGTTTACTTTATTAAACATTTCTCTTAATGTAAGTTGTTTAAGTTGCTTCGTTTTTTATGTGATAATACATTCTCTTTAATTCTATAAACAGACATAATTTCTTGTTCAGTTACAAAGTTCCGCTGTTCAAGTTCTATAATTGCTGTGTCGAGAATACCGACTAATTTGTCAATCGAAATTTTTTCGTTTTTAATAACCTCTGTCACTTTCTTCGCTATCGGAAGCGAATTATAATGACGAGGCATTTGATTTAAATCATATCAAAGACGGAGTACATCGAGATGAAATACTAGATTGAGTAAGCAATTATAAGCCAAATAAAATAAAAACATCTGCCCTTAAGATAAGGATAGTGCTGACAGATCAACTTCCAATTCATAGCACGCCGCCGCGGCGTTAAAGATAAACAAAGTTTAGATAAACAAACGTTAAAGTTTAGATAAACAAATTATATGCCTTTATCCATTTTTTGCAGCAATTCCACTTTTTGTTTAATGGACTCCGAAAGATACTTTCGTTTTGTATATCCTTTACATATGAGTAAATATATATCGGAAATTCTATTTGACATAATCGAAAGTTCAAGCTTACTTTTATAAAATTGCTCTAACAGTCTGCAAAAAATAATAATCCGGATCCAATTCGAAGATTAAGGAACAACACAATCTGCAACATTAACTGAAATAGATAATTATATAATTTTAGCTTAGCTTATCCCGTCCGTTATACATTAAACGCGCATTCGTAAACGTATTTTGCGCACGCGCACACGCAAATTCGCAGCGGTAAAGGTCTTACACGCATGCGTCAACGCGACGCATGCGCAGAAAGTTTGTAGCTTTGAGGTCCGGATTATAGATCATTCCGGATTATGGGTGTCCAAATTAACGACTTTTGACTGTACTTGGAGAATTAAAGTCAACATGAACTGAATGTGGCAAGAATTGAAGCATATTCGAACCCCGAAATGGTAATCCAATTATCTACTACAATCCGCGATTATCTACTATGATATTTTATTAATAGATTTATATCATTCAGTATTTGGAATTTACTGTATGCTTAACTTAAGTATTAATGCCACTGATAATTAAATCTATTTTGGGTACAATAATTATTTTATATTACTAACCTGGATTGCTAACAAAAAATGCTATAGAATTTTGAAGTCTCTACAGGAGCTGAAAGCATGAGTATAAAATAGGTTAAATATAGATGAGGTCCCAAGGAAAACAAAACAGTTAGTCACCCTTATAATAAATGTCAGTTTTCCAAAGAGTTTGTAAAGGTTCTTATCTTTTAAAATGGTGAAATACAAATATTTAATATGCATATATAATGTAATGAAAAAGCATATTTAGTGGTGATGGAATGAACCTATTGATGAAAAGAGACTCTTGGCAGTCCTTGTAGTAGTTGAGAATTTAGGAAAACACTCAGTTGACATCTTTGAATGATGACTGGGTGGTGATGACATAACTGCATAATTAAGAAGCATGAATAATTTGCTCTTGAACAATACTTTTTCCTTATCATTACATTACAGCAGCGAATAAGCACTCCAGGATTTATCTATGACATATTACATTTCTGTAACAATAGAGGAAACCAAGCAGTTACCAGACGATGTTAATTTTGCAAGTGAGAAGCGAAAAGGTTAAATAAAGTTGACCCAGCTCAGCTATTTATTAGCTTCGGATCTGTTGTTTCCATTTGAATTTGACTGGCTACGAAATAAATGCACCGTCGAGAAATTTTGATGCATTGCATGTATAAAATCTAAAAAGGAAATTTAAGTGTCTAATTGCCAGTTGTTAATAATTTTTGGCCCAAAAAGGAGATAGCCCAAGAAGGGCTGTTAGTTTCAAAACGGCATTTTGTGGCTTTTCACTATAAATAACGAATCACTTTTTAAATTTTTGCTACCAACTATTATCACCTTGTATTATATTTAAAGAAATTAAATAATGAAGAATCTGCGTGAATGTATGTATATTTCTATCATTGTGATAAAATTCTACAATACCCTATAGCCATCAAATTTTGAATAACATAATCCTTCACCTGAACATGAGCACCTAGAAGCTCAAATTTTAAATTTGTTTCATTATCTGTTTCATATTTTGTAAAACTTTTATGAATTTGGTTAACAAACTCGATGAATTCAACGCAAGCAGTGACAACACTGTATTGAAAAAAAAAAAAAAAAAAAAAAAAAAAAATGTCTTTAGTGTCTATTGTAAATTCTAAAGATATACTGTTTTTTTAAATATTTTGTAATATTGCTGTTGAATTGAATCTTATGTGGTTTAAATGCAAAGATATTTAATAAATAAAAGCAATACACAAAAAGTTAAAGTCAAGTTTTACACCCAAAGAGGCGTGAAAATTATATTACACCTCTTTGGGCATAATATAAAATCTGAAAGCTTTCAGATTTTTGTTGTTAATGATTTAGTTTCATAGTTCATATTTTATATTTTACATATCCCCTCCCCCCCACTTTAAAGAGGAAAAAACTCAAAAACCAAATTAGATTTTTATATGTTTCCAAATTAGATTTTTATAATAAAACTATTGTAAAATTAGAATGCAGGTTGAAAGTTTCTGAAATGTAAGTTTTGAAAAGTTCTTGCAATTTTTGAAGAGCATTCTTCAATAAATTTTAGAGCTCTGGTGTTTTGGAAGTCTCTTGTAAAATCTAATCAGTATAACGTCAAAATATCTGAATTATATATTAATGAAATTCTTTGAAAAATAAAAATTATTTACTTAGTGTAGAACAAAATTATGCGTTTTGTTGCATAGCAATTTAAATGTACGATTGAAATTAGTACAGAGTAAAAAATAAAATACAATAATATAATAAGAAAACTTCGATAAAAATGTACATGTCCTAATGTACATGTCAGGGCTAAAATCTGAAACTGAATCAGAAAATTATTAACAATTTGAAATTTGACGTTTAAATTTCCTTTTTAGATTTCTACTTGTCCCCCTCCTAACATCTGAAAAGCAATAAAATTTCTTGGCAGAGTGACTGCCTCATAACCTATAAAAATTCAGATAGAAACAATATATCCAGAGCTTATAAATATTTGAGCTACTCTGGATTGCCTCTTGCCGCCCCTTTTCCCTTTTTCTCACTTGCTAAACTAACATCGTCTGGTCACTGCTTGATTTCCTCTGTTGTTTTACAAATGTAGTATGTCACAGATAAATCCTGGGATGCTTATTTGCCACCATAATGCAGTGATGTGAAAAAATATCTTTCAAGAATATCGAAAAAATAAATTATGCATTAACCCATCATCCAGTCAACAGTTAAAGATGTCAACTGTGTATTCTAAATTTTTATCTCAACTACGACAATGACTGCTGGCCCGCCCAATGACCTGGGCCCTTTGACACAGCAGACAGTGACGCTAACCGCTATACCCTATATTCTTCATCAAAATTGGGTATAGAACTGAGCTAAATTGCATTGTAACCTGGTAAGGTGCTCAAGGCTGTTGCCAACAACAGGCATAAACTTGCGCTCTTTGCCATGAGGAATTCTGTGTGCTTGGGTTGACTATAGGTCAGACATGTGAGCATTAACAATAACGACAGCAACTGCCAGAAATTTTTCTTCATCAAAAGGTTCATTCCATCACCCTTAACCCCTTCGAGCCGGGTAGCGAAAACGCGCTTATCGCTGAGGCCGGCAGTGTCTTACGCGAGCGTCTCTCCAGGGCTGGGGGCTTTTTTGCTACTAAGCCTAAATCCATGAAATTTCCGAAGTATCAACGCATTGTTTAATAATGCTCTATAGAGTATTTAAATGGCTTATGCTTTATAAATATTTTTATATATATACTTTAATTACCTTATTTCTTGTTTAAATGCATATTTTACACATTTTATTTTAATTACTCACCATTTTATGAATTTTAACATTATACATCTGAAAACTAAATATATTACTTAAAATTCTCTTTTCGTATGAAAAATTTGAAAACAGGGATCTACACACAGTCCTACGTTACATTCCTTGCACTCGTAATAACTCATTTGCCGTTTTGGAGGATTTTTCCGGGAATGTGAACAAACGAAGCATCTTGGTCTCATTTTCTTATCAGTCTCTTCTGAACAAAGTTTTGGAAAATGTCTTTCAGTTAATCTTTCAGAATCAATATCAGAATATCAGAATTTTAGAATCAATATCTGAAATATTTTGCATCATTTCTGCTATTTCATGCTCTGTTAAACATTTTCGACGCTTCGACATTGCAACGGTAAAAACGAAGAATTCACGTCTAACAAGATCTAATTATTTTCTAAAAACTTAACTGCAAACCGAAATACCCAACGCTTTAGAGCAAATAAAACTTCTCTACTTACAGTAAACAACTACCACGTGCGAATAAAGTGCGATTTAAAGAGACGTCATAAATCACGCCATTCGGAAACATTTATTTTCCCGTTTGTTTATATAATCAAAAACACGTGTATGTGAGTCATGCTTCTCTCATTTCGAGTAGAAGGTCTAATTTACATGTATCTGAAACCATATGGACATACAGTGCCATCTTGTGGCAGAAATTATAGTTTGAAAAACGTTCCAAAGTACTGGCACAAATACGGGACAGTCGGTAGAGAACGGAACAATCCTCTGGCACGCCTGCGTGTCGGCCGGTAGGTAAGTGTGTTCGTTGCTGGCACGTATACGTGACAGTCGGCGCAAAGGGGTTAAATATACCTTTAATTACACGCATATATATTGTACAGTATGTATAATGCAAGTCCGTAGAAGTATTTATATAAACAATTCCTAATTAATATATTTTTATTTTTCAGGTCATTAGACGGACGCTTACAAGTTTCTCATCGTAAAGGGCTCCCTCATGTTATTTATTGCCGCCTTTGGCGCTGGCCAGACTTACAAAGCCACCACGAGTTAAGAGCAATAGAAAGTTGTGAATTTGCTTTTAATTTGAAAAGAGACGAAGTTTGTGTCAATCCTTACCATTATTTACGCATTGAAACACCAGGTAGATGTTTATAATCTTTCATGGCTTTTAATGGTAAATTTTTATTTTGTCTGAATATGCATTTTAAAAATATTTGATTGTGATTATTATTGGACTCTTATTCCTTGACATTTAAGTTACTACATTGTAACTTTTTTTAAATTGTTACATTAACTACTCGTAGAACTGAAAACATGAAAGAAAGAGGTTCCTGTCAATAAAAATTAGCATGGTTGTAGGTAGAGTAATAAACATGATTGTAATACAGTATGAAGTCCGAAATCTGGACGTCCATTATCCGGAATAATCCAAAATCCTAACCTCAAAGCCACAAAAAAATTTTTAAAAATTAATGCTTAACGCATGCGCATTTGAATTTTCCTTCCATAATAAAACATGTAGAGATTTCCACTTATAAATTCCGATTCTTAATTTCACTTAGACACTACATAAAATACCTTGTTATGGAAAAGCAATCATGTAAGCATAAATTTGTGAGATTAATAATTTGGCTCCGTAGCTGAGTATCTACTTGGGCATACATCTCAAACCGAAACATTCACCTATTTTATTTCTCTGACGCCGACCTGGCGAGTCATTATTTATTATATTTTGCTTTCATCACCGCATGTTTATCAATACATGATAGCTTCAGTAATAACTCTTGCAGTGAAGTCTAAACTTTTTTTATATTAGTAATTGAATAACAAGAGTATGGCAACCTTTTATGCTAACATTATGCTTGGCGATGATTACAGATTTTTAAATGCTCTAAGAAATATTGACGAAGGAAAGTTCAACAAAAATTTCTTTTCATATGCTAAAAATAGATTTTGTAAATGAAACTCATAGGCCAAAAGATTATATTCAGTGCTATTTTAATTAAGAATAACTGATACATTATTCACCATAAACCCAGAAGCGGCGGCAGAATATGTCGACACTGGATGGCAGAATTTAGGGAAGACAAAATTTTTGGAATGTGTGGAAGCACCGAGCGGCAAAATTAAGGGATGAGAAGTTTTTATGATTTGGGGAAAGCACTAGGATCCAAAGTTTAGTCACGGTGAAAATTTAAAATTTAGGAAAGTGCTTTGTAGCAGAATTTAGGACCCGTAGAGACTGCACCAAGTGGTATTGAGCGCCGGCCCTAGATAAAGCCTGAAGTTTATTTATTCAGAACTCAGATTAGTTTTAAGCATGTGCAATAAAAAAAATGTAGGTATAGTAAATAACTAAACTAATACAATTCAGGCTTAATTCAGTACACAATAGGAGCAAGACAAAATTTAGCAAAACAACTTGGCTTTCGTTGCCAATCTTGTGATACACAGCCAATAATATATAACGGACGCTATTAAGCTGGGCTAAAATTATCTTTACTAATTCTAAGGCATTTCAATTAATGTAGCAGACTGTGCTGCTCCCTAATCTTCTAATTTGATTCAGCTTATTATTTTTTACAGTCTGTTATTATTATGGCAATTTTATAAAAACTAAGCTTGAACTTTCGATTATGTTGAAAAGAGTTTCGAATTCTGGAGTTGCCAAAGGATCTACAAAGCGAAACCATGTTTCGATGTCCATTAAACAAAAAGCGAAATTGTTGCAAAAAATAGATAAAGGCATATCCGTCTCAAAATTATGTGAGGAGTATGCGAAAGTCTGCTGTATACGAGACAAAGAAAAAGGAACTTTTTAAATTTTTTGTGGAAACATCTTAAACAACTTACATTGAAAGAAATGTTTAGTAAAGTAAATAGATAAATATTAAGCTTTTTTTGTAAATTTTGATACCCTTTAGATCATAATTGTTCTTTTTTTTCATAAATTATGATTTCATATTTTTAATTGTATAATTTCTGCATGCCATCTTACCAGATTTAAATTGATGATCTATTATCCAGAAAAATCCGGAATCGGCGAAGTCCCGACCATTCCGGATTTCTGACTTTGTACTATAGTTAAAAAGTCTGTAGCAAATTAAGAGATGATGCAAAATATTATGTACATTTGATCATTTGAAGTATGGATGAGTTGGGTGAAAATGGTAATTTCGTTTAGTTTTGCTTATTGATAGTTATTGTACTGAAATCTATGCCTAATACACAGGCAAATGCTTCCTTTATGCTAGTAGATTCAAAAGGTATTTTATTAGAGTCCATATTGAAACCTGTTGACCCTTTCATTGGATTATGTAATGAATTAAAGAGGAGAGGTCTATAGTTGACAGCAGATGTAAAATGTAAGAGATAAGGAATGCAGCATTATGCATTATTAATGTTTTATTTAATGGCTTTCAAATTGGCAATTTTTTTTATTGGGGGGCATAATTTAAATCTATATATATATTGGAGATTTGAAAAATGCACTTTTTCTTTCTAGAAAATATTTTTTATATAGATTTTTATCATGTGAAACTAAGTTGCCAGAAAAACCAATTTCAGATGTTATAACCAAAAAAATCTTTTTTTTTTTAAATAAATTTCAGTCGAATTACAGTTAATTTCTATTTATTGCATAATATAAAAAAGTAAAATGTATAAAATTTAAGGAAATATAAAGCACTGAGGGGAAAATACCTTAGAAAATGCAGTTTAGTATGATAGAGTTCAAAACAGGGTTCAATACTAAGTCCAACTTCACAGTCTTTGCACCAGATTCAATAAATCTAATTAATAATTCAATAATTTAATTAAATAATCAAGATAATTGCTGAATGTTTTCTAGCAGCCATTTCTGTAAGAAAAAAGTGGAGTTTGAGCGGTAATACCACGTGCCTTCAAACGCCGCAATTTAGTGGACAATTAACGATATGTATTGCCCAAAGTGTAAACTAAACGTCTAATACTGTATATAATTTATTTCAGTGGTTAAACGGGGAAAAAACGGGATGCACTCCTCAATAAAGGAAGAAAAACACATGCCTGCGGGATGAGCAAATTTTGCTACATTTGAGTTTACTGTGGAAATCATGGTATTATTATTTATATCCTATCATTATCGTTACTTCTAACTAATTAATCAAGGTAAAACAAAACTGCTTACCTTGTTCCAATGGGTTCTGCCAGGGCCATTGGTTGTTGTCTTCTGTGCAACTCCATCTGCCAAATCTTGAGAGGGATAATCCATAAATGATTAATACTTTCTTTACACGAACATATTTAATGAAGAAGCAAACGGTTACAGAATATTTACATAATGAAAAGGTTTAAATGTTCGCACGACACAGCATGCGACTTCTCAGTTCCGAGTTCTCGTGATCTCTAGGCGAGCGTTCCGAGTTCGAGATGACGTCACTCAGCCATCATCGGATCTCAACAAGAGTTGAGTTACAGCATCCTCCCGCCCGGAAGGACAATTGCTGTAATTGTCCTTATTACATTCCAGCTCCACTGGATATAGTAATTGCACTAGTCTTCTAATCGTATGGCCATTGGGCAAGCGAACAGCACAGGCTCTCACCTTGCCATCTCTCCCAGGAAAGACTTCCATTATGATGCCCATCTTCCACATCAGCCGTGGAATTTTATCTTCATGCACTAATACAATAGTTTCTTTCTTCAAACAGGTTCCTATTTTCGCCAGTTTGGAATAATGAGCAGATTTTAAATTCATCAAATAATCCTGCCTCCATTTTCGCCAGATTCTTTCTACCAGTATCTGTTGATGTCTAAATCGACGTGTCAGACTCTCCTTTGTTGAAGTTAATTTAGAGCTTCCTTGCGGCAATGATAGCAACCGTCTTCCTATTAAGAAGTGACCAGGGTCAAAGATTCTGGCTCTCCTAGATCCGAGTATGTAAATGTTAAAGGTCTGGAGTTCAATATAGCTTCCACTTCTGTTATGCCTGTCTCTAATTCCCTGAAAGTTAAGGATGATTTGTCTAAGATTCTCTTCAGAACAGCTTTCAAAGACTGAACCATACGTTCCCAAAAGCCTCCCCACCATGCCGCCCTCTCAACCATAAATTTCCATTTGATTCCTTGTTTAGAGAACTCGTCTTGAACTTTATTGCTTTTCATCACCTCCTTCAATAGCTCTAATTCTTTTTTCGCTCTTTTAAAGGTTTTGGCGTTATCGGTGTACACTATTCGGCACAAACCTCTTCTCGCTATGAACCGTCTAAATGCAAGCAAAAATTTTTCTGTGGAAAGGTCAGCTGTAAGTTCGAAATGCACGGCTCTAATTACGGCACAGGTAAACAGTAAAACGTATGTCTTAGATAATTCTCTTCCACTTTTGACGTACAGTGGACCCGCTTAATCTATCCCGGAGTTCTCAAAAGGAAAGGCTTCTCAGCATCTGTCTGGTGGGAGAGGTGCCATATCTTGCATGAAAGGTTTAGTTCGAAATATTTTGCAGACATTGCAATTGTACAAAACACTTAATTTTCTTACGAGCCTTCAGCAACCAAAATTTATCTCTTATATGATTTATTAAAGTATCTGCTATTCCTCCGTGCCCTACCACCTGATGACTGTGAAGAATAATTAGATCAGACAAATGATCTTTATCAGGCAACACAATTGGATGTGCTTGTTTGTAATCCAAATTTGAATTTTCTAATCGTCCACCAACACAAATTACACCACTTTCGTCTACAAATGGACTGAGAGACTTCAGTTTTGATTTTGAACCTAATTCCTCGTTCTCTTCAATGCCCGTATTTCATTTGTGAAATTTCGCTCCTGAACACGTTTGATCCAATAAGTTTCTGCCATTTCCAATTTGGTAACCTGCAAACATCCTGATAATTTTGAGGTATTTTTAACATTGTTGATGAACCTTAAGCACCACGCAGTAATTCAGTAAATTCGGTGTAAATTGCTATAATTTTGGGTTTTAAATAAATCTTTGGAAGGTTCGGTAACGCATGCATGTACGAAAACTTTCTTCGATGTTTTTCTTAGTTCCTTGTTGGAATCTTCAATGTTCTTTGTGGAACATAAATTCAGTTTTGGCCAGTGTTCCATTTCTTCTTTTAACCATGTGGGCCCTTCCCACCATATGCTATTCTGCTTCAGATGTTTGACATTTTCACCTCTAGTTAGCAAATCAGCTGGATTATGTTCACCAGGCGTTATCTCCAGTTCAAGACATCTGAATTCTTTTGTATTTCCTTCACTCTGTTCTGAACGAATGGCTTCCACCTTTTCACATCACTTCGAATCCAGTGTAACGTTATACCAGAATCAGTCCACATATATACAATTAAATCAATGTCCCGAAGTTTCTTTTGGATATATTTTGACAAGCGGGAGCCTATCAAAGCACCCATCAATTCCAATCTGGGAAGTGATAATTTTTTCAAAGGTGGTACTCGTGATTTTGATGTAATGAAACTTGTATGACTGACTCCATTTTTCGAATAACGAAAATACAGAACAGCCGCATAGGCCTTCTGACTTGCATCTGTGAAACAGTGTAATTGTAGACCATCCTTTATATCCCTTTTCCCAGCACATGCAAACTGATGTCTTGGTATTTCCAAACTAGAAATATGAGCTAATTCATCACACCAGCTTTGCCAATTCTTTCTGAGATTTTCTAGTATTTCAGTGTCCCATGCTATCTTTTGTTCCCATAAATCTTGTAATAAAATCCTAGCTTGAATGGTGTATGGATTTAAAACCCCAGTGGATCAAAGAAACATCCTAGAAATCTCAAGATTTCCCTTTTAGTTGGTATGTTATCTATCCTTTTGGCATCTTTTACCAAATCTTCAATTTCTATCAAAAATGTATCATTTGACCTATTCCATATGTATCCCAATACTTTAGAACAAGTCGAATTGTGTGAAAAATCTTCTTCATTCCATACCCTTTGTAAATTCATTTCATTCGTTTTCCACTTCCGCATGTTAAATCCGCCTTCTTTCAGTATGCGTTTAATATGTTCCGATTCCTGGAATGCTGATTCTTCATCTGCTCCAGAGATTAAATCGTCAACATACATATTTTCAGTTAGCATGGAAAATACGTTCGGATACTGCGACTTGTATTTGTCAGTGTGTACATTAAGAGTTGCTCTGAGAAGAAACGGACTGGATGTTGCTCCAAAAATTACCCTTGTCATATGAAGAGCCTTTATTTTGGTTCCATTTAATTCACCATCATTCCATAGAAACTTGACTGCGTTTCTGTCTTCCTCAGCAAGAGAGTATTTGCAAGAATGCTTGTTCGATGTCAGCTGTAAATGCAATTCGATTTTGACGGAACTTAAGGAGCAATTCCAGTATGTCTGGACACATCTTGGGACCTGAATATAAACAGTCATTTAGTGATGAACAATTCTCCACATGTGACGAAGCATCTAAAACCACACGGAGTTCTGTAGTTTCCTTGTTTTCTCTTATAGCGGCTTGATGTGGCATAAAAAATGTTTTTGGTCCAATTTCAATGTTAATCTCTTCGGCGATTCCTTCTTTTAAGTACTTATCAATTACTTTGCAATATCTGTTATAGAACTGTTGATTATTCTGAAATCTACGACTTAAACTCTTAAATCTAATTTTAGCAATCTCCAAGCTCATTTGAATTACGATTCCAGGGAAGATGAACAATATAACGATTGTTTTCAAATTTCACAGATCTTTTGAAATTATCAAAAACTAAATTATCTTCTAATTCGAGTTTGTTATCCGAATCATAATTTATCGACATAGAATTGAGCTCCCAGATATTCTTCAGCAAACTAGACAGTGATTTATTCTGTGTATCTTTATTATTATGAACCACAGCCTTCATAGTATTCACATTACTTGGGGAAATTCCATAAGCCCTTTCTGTTCCACTAATGGTCCAACCCAATTTTGTTTCAACCGCTACTAAGGAATTAGACAGTCTGAGAACCTTACCCGTAACTATTTTCCAATAAAAATCCGCTCCTATCAGCAAAGAAATTTTCGGCAGTTTATTCCCTTGTCCCCAATCATCGGAAAGTTGTATGCCCTGTTTTTTAATAAGATTAACTATTTCATTTCTAGGGGAATGAATATGTGATCCATTAATGACAGAAATAATTAAAGCTTCTATTTTGATTTCATATCCATTCTTCGAATTACGCAAAATGAGCCTGGTTTTTTTAACATTCTGTGCTTCAGAAGTCATGCAACCAAAAGAGAATATTTTTATTTTTCTTCTCCAATAACCAGAAGTTTTAATTTCTTACAGATGTCCTCCCTAATAAATGTTCGCTGCGATCCTAAATCAAACAGCAAGCGAACCCTTTGCTGGCGCCAATTGCCTGTGTTTATAATTTCAGCTCGTGCTGTCAGAAGAAATGAGTTATTTGCTGTTGCGCAATCGGAAACAGAAGAGACTACTGCCCTTTGGACGGGCCTCTTGTCTGACGCGTTCGTTTCGTCAGAATGTATCAATGTATGATATTGCCGATCGCAAATACCACAAGTTAGTTTTGATTTGCACATGCTCGCTAAATGGTATCTTTTGTGACATATGAAACAAATTCCCTTTCACTTTAACGCTTCCTTTTTCTCTGGCACAGTTTTTTGACATGATTCTGACGTATGATTTTCAGACCAGAATAAACAGCTATTAGATAGTGATGTGTTTAACGCTGCTGCTGAAGGAATTCTACCCTTATTATAATCCCGATTTCTTTCGCTGTCTCGAAAACGTTCTCGAAACTGCTGCTTATTTTCAGAATGGGATTTCCTTTCAGTGACTTCAGAATCTGTTGGCTTAACTAAAAATCCTGTCCATTCTCGACTTTCTATTTCTTTTCTTAGAAAATTGAGCAAATTCATAATTTTTGTCTGGTTATCATCTTCATATTTCCTATTAAATTCTAGTGCTAAATCATTTGGAATTACCTTTATTAATATCGGATACAATAAGGTACTGTACGAATCTGGTAAAATATTACACGATTCTAATCCTCTAATTTGTACTTCACAACGATCATATAATTTTTGAAGTGCTGTCACATCGCAAGACCTTTTAACCGGAATCAGAGTTAATAAATTGTTCATGTGGGTATCTATTATTAGTTCTTTGCGTCCGAAGCGATCTTTTAATATTTTCACAGCCTTTTCGTAATTCTCTGCTGTTAACGTCAACCCTTGTATTGCAGTTTCTACATCGGAAGTAAGAATTGACTTTAAATAGTTAAATTTATCTACCGCATGTAGGCTTTCGTTTTCATGTACAGCTGTCTCAAATCGTGCCCAAAACCCGGGCCAACTGCACATGTCCTTTCCCGAAAATGTTTCCAGTGCCAATTTGGGGAGTTTAAATTTGTTCTGCGATTCAGTGACATTTCTACATGAAGTAGAATTAGCGCTATGTGAATTAGTATCTAAATATCTTTTCGCGTGTAATTTCCAAATAATAATTTTACTTTTATACTCTTCTCTAGACATTATTTCATCTTCTAAATTTGCTACATCGATTAAAGTTTCAGTACCATTATCTGCTAAGATTAGTTCTTCTTGTTTACTAATTAACTCAGCAACCGTTTCTTCAATTACATTTTTATCCCCCTCATTAGCAATTTCTGTTTCTATCTTATTTATCAGCCTCGTAACTACTGCTCTTATAGCAGATCGTTTCTTTTTAAATTTTTCTAAATCCAATGTTTTTGCATTTTTGCTTAAGCAAAATCTATTAAATTTCAGTTCAAATTAAACCCATTGGCCCCACGTTATGGCACCACAACATTATTATTTATATCCTATAGTTATTGTTACTTCTAACTAATTAATCAAGGTAAAACAAAACTGCTTACCTGGTTCCAATGGGTTCTGCCAGGGCCATTGGTTATTATCCTCTGTGCAACTCCTTCTGCCAAATCTTGAGAGGGATAATCCATAAATGATTAATACTTTCTTTACACAAACATATTTAATGAAGACGCAAACGGTTACAGAATATTTACATAATGAAAAGGTTTAAATGTTCGCACGACGCAGCGTGCGACTTCTCAGTTCCGAGTTCTCGTGATCTCTAGGCGAGAGTTCATAGTTCGAGATGACGTCACTCAGCCATCGGATCTCAGCAAGAGTTGAGTTACAATACATGGGATGATTAGCCAGAGAGTTAAGCCACCCAGCCAGTATAATGGCCAGTGACCCTGACTGCCAAAGTGATGAGCCTGAATTCGAATCGTGGAGAAGGTATGGTTGTAACTGTCTGTTCCCTCATAGCAGTGGGGACCACCCGTTAGCTGCTTCCATAATGAAATGGTCATCATTTCCAGCCCTTGTAGTGATGCAAGGCTAATGGCTATTAAATAAAACAGAGTTTCTGAAACTGTGGGTCCTACAGTAGGGGGTCACCAAAAATTGTAGCAATATTGATATTTCTTATATAATAATTTTACAATTATCAAATATTTTTACATAATGTATCTGAAAATAAAGATAAGATAATACAGGCAAAGAAAAAACGAAAACATTTCCATGTATCATTTTTTACAATAGAAACATTAACTTTACTTTAAAAATTAAAGTTAATGACCTAAAACTGCAATAGTCTATTACATTGCAAGTGAAGAAACACAGTTTCATCCACATGTGTGAGGGATTTGTGCAATGCTTATGGGGTTCCACAAAATTTTCATAAATATTATGGGGTCCCCTCACCAAAAAGTTTTAAGAAATCCTGAAATAAAGTGGTTGGCCATTAAAAAAAAGGAAAATAGGTTAAATCACATTATTCAAAATTCATTTAAAGTTTACTCTTAGGATATTGAGCTTTTTCGTTTTATTTGGCTGCGGACAATTTCACTACCCCTATTTTGTTCTACGCTTATAATTATTGTGTTTGGTCTTTATTCATTCTTCTTGTCCTGTTCTGCAGCTTGTAATAAATATTATGTTTGGTCTTCATTCTCATTATAAGGCTGTCGTTCTCTTGCATATGTTCCACACTCCTTTCAGCATTCTCATTAACAATCCTTAAGTGTTTTAATTCTAAATACTTTCTTGTTTGTAATCATTTTTGAGTTTTCACATTTTATAATTAAAATCCAAGTAATTTTCTGGGATATTAAGGCAATAAAAGAAATTCTTAATTTTTTTAAATCTGAAAATTCTCCAATCTTCATATCATGAGAAATCTTGTCATTTAACTGGATGTGCTTGTGAGACTCACTGACATGGTATCTTTCATGAAAGGTCTAAAACATAGCTTTCTTTGCATGTGTACACACATTTTAATCAAAAAAGGAAAACTTACATGTGCCTTAGTAAAATACCACAGTACTCATTCTAGTTTCTTACTAGTAACTTAGAGATAGCAGCATTTATCATTTCACAAGCATGAAATTTCTTCTCTAAACTGAGGTCATTAAAGGGGACTGAAATCAAAAGATGATCTCTAAGCTTAGCTGTAAGATAAGATAAACAGATGCATGTTACTACACTTCGTTTTCTAACAGTGTAGTGAGTTTGAACTAGCCTTGAAAAATTGTTTCAAAAGTATACAATGTCACCCATCTAGAAGGATGATGAACCTCAAAATATATAAACCATATACCACATAAAGGAATGCTTTCCAGGAAAATGGTTACCAGTAGTGGGGGTTTTCTGTATTCATCTCTTAGTAGAATTTCATGAAGTTCTCTGAGTTTGTGCCCTTTTCATCTTCTAATGCTGTTGAAACTATTGTATAACTGATTGCACCTTCATAAGCTGTTTGATTAATCTTATTTCATTACAATTTAAAATGTTTAAACTTGGCTGTATCAAGGCCTGATGGTGCGTGCTGTGTACCATCACTGATTGCACTTGCAAGAAGAGCACTAATATGTGATGAACATGACATGCTAGGCAGAGGAGGTTTTTTTTAAAATTTTTTGTCCAAAAGTATTCAAGTTCTATCTCTTGTATATGGCATTTACTCTGTAAATAATTCTCTGTATTTCAAGTAAAATGGCCAGGGATTGAGTCTGATATTTGTATGTGCTCTTTTGTAACTGGAAGCAACCGAAGGTACTGCTTTTCTTAATCAGCATTTTCATGTGTTTTCTTCTCTTCAAGGTTATCACTGTTGTTTCTGCTATTAACATCTCTGATGGAAATTGGAATGGCACTTCCAGTCTGAGTCGTCTTGTCCATATTACATGGAGCAATGGTTGCCAGAGCCTACTTTAAAGAGAGGTTGGACTTCTATTTTCCACCACCAATTTTGAGGGAGAGCACCCGGTGCAGGGGATCTGGGAGATCTCCCACCCATTTCCCCTTCCACCGATCCACACAAGAGGACTTTTGGCTCGCCGCCATGCCGCATTGACATATACAAAAATCTCTGTCTTCTCCGGGATTCAAACCAGAGTCCTTCTGTACCGTGATAGGCTCCCCTGACCACTATATGTCAGGGTGACAGTCTGAGCTGTTTATATTTCTGTGCACTTAAGCTTGAATGTTTGCTTTCTTTGCTCCTGTTAATTTGGTTTTGCTCTTGCTTTTTCGAATGCAAAACTTTATTGACTTGTCTATGGCCACTGAAAGATGACAGTGCTATCAAAAATTGACAGAAAATATTTTATGCATTAATTTAGGCACATAATTATAGTAAATAGGAATTTGAACTAACTTGAGTGGCCTTTTTAAATACAACAGAATCAGCATGGAGTTTCTGAACATAAGACGGCCTGTCAACAGTAATTCCTAACTTCAGAGATAAGGACCACACTATTATACACATTGCGAAATTATCCTTTTTAAAAATATTGCCCAGTATATACTGAATAGAAATGGCTTCATTTTCTTGAATTTGGAAGTATTTCCTTCCTATCATATTGCAAATCTCTCATATTCCACAGTAGTCCTGTGCATTCATGGTGTTCTGTTTTCACTTTTTACCAGTATGAGTATAAAAGATATTGCAAATTTAATATTGGTTAGATACATGATGTGCAGAAATAAAGGACGGGTTAAAATTTTCATAATAGTCTAATATAAATATATATGTCATATAAAGTCTTCAATAGAGGATGTGATCACCCTTGATTTTGTGATATAGGATGTGCTCTGTTTATCCATAATCAGTATGAGATCATTGATGAGCTGTAGAGACATCAGCCGATTCCTTTTGTAGCATTCAGTTACAGATGTCTCGTAATTGGTGGTTACCAATGCACTGAAGTCTGACAAGCTGGTGAGGTATCATAGCTCATTCCACTTGTCATACCAATCGTAATTCTAGATTTGGTTGCTGGCAACATGCTTCCAGGCATCTCGATTTAAGCCTTCGATTTAGATACCAAGTAGACCAGTCGGGAAAAATCCACTGTACAGTGACATATAGCATTCCTATTCAAAAGCAGAAATTCAGAGCTTACAATACTTTTCAAAAAGATGCATAGGAGAAAGCAGTGGCTGAACCTTAGAAAATATGAAGCTCCATATCACTGCCAGTAGTATGCGCCCTCAAACATAAACTCTGCCGTCTTGAAAGCTGATGCCTTTCAATGATATTTAAGAGATGGCTGTTTCTTATTCTCTCTAAATATTTGGAATAGCTTGGGAAGCTAAATTAGTTCTCATCTGTAAAGAACAATTATTATTATTGCTGTGCTCCCAAGTCCTTATGTTCTTGACACCATCAGAAAATGCCATCGCTTCTGGGTAGGTGTCATTGGTACACATTGTACATCTGCGTACCCTACTGTAATGGTCCCCTGGAAATCTGATTATTCTTTGTGCCAGTACTGCATGTTTGTGCAACTGTTACATTAATTTCTCCACTTTGTCCTGAATTTTTTTACATCAGTCTAATTTAAAATACTTTGCTTTTGTAGTTTTCATACCTGTTGTAAATAAAATTTCATATTTTTTTTTTCATTAAAAAGTTGTTTTTAAACATATAAAATAAACCATTTCCTTTTGTATCCTAGCTTTGCCACCAATTTTAGTCCCACGAAATACGGGAGAAATACCTGCTCAACTACCCCCATTAGACGATTATATTAATTCAGTGCCTGAAAACACGGAGTTTCCTTCAGGACTTGAAAATCTTTCTTTGACAGGTATGTGTGACTTCTAGTATTAATTTATTTTATTGTAATTTTTTGATAAATTTATTGGAACATAGTGCAGATCAGAAATTTTCATTTTTATATTATGTAGTCTCTAACCAAAACAGAACTGAAGTTTTTGAACTTATAGTTTTTCTCAAAGAATTTTAAGTGTATTACAAAGTGAAAAATAAAATAAGGTACTAATGCAAACTGTCAGGAATTTGTTCTGTTTCAAATGTTATTTTTTAATGTGTTTAATTTCTAGATATTAATGTTTTTCAGTTCTGAAACCTAAGTCCTTTTAAGAAAATTCTCAAATTTCTGAGGTAATATAATATTTGATGTTTATATTATAGTTCGAGGTTTTATATGTCCTCTGTTTTCTCCTTTATTTTACAAAAAGTCTCATACCTTTTTCTGGTAAATCATTTTTAACATATTATATTCATTTTGGGGTTTTCACGCCTGTGATTGTTGAATCATTTGCTTTATACTGTGTGAGAGTGTTACAAAAGGAGAATATTACCCATTTTATGCTATAAAAAATACTTAGGGCTGTAACTGCCACAAAATGTGTGTTTTGGTCATATTAACTGAGCTGCTAGGCTAAAATGGAATTTATAAAGAATAACATGGAATTCTAATTCATTGAAACTTCTGAATGCTTGTGATTAGCAACTAGTTAGTGGTATTTTGTAGATTTCTGTAAAAGTACATAATGAAATTTAGCAGGAGCTTTAAAGTATTTTTTAAATTCTAAATTTTATTGATCAATAAATTTTGAATCCTAACGGTTCATCGAAAGTTCAGCATGAGAAGGATAATAGTCATTTCTGTGTTAAAACTTATATTACACATTTCATTAAAATGCATAATCTTATTTTTATGCATGAGGCAGATTAATTATTTGTTGCTTGCAAAAATGGAGCTTTTTGTAAAGTAATTAACTTTTGAATATTCATGCTATGAAAAGGTGGCAACAATTTGTTTCATCTTAATGGAATTTATTCATCAATAATTAAAGCTTTGTAGTGTTGTTATATTTGTTTCATTTAAATAGAACTTATTCTGCAATAATTAAAGCTTTGCAGTGTTGTTATAAACTTTTCTTTGGTCATAGCATGTCATTTTTCAGCATATATTGTGAATGAGAATTTACATATTGTTTGTGCATAAATACAAGGGGCTGCTGGTATTATCAGGAAAAAGTAATAAAACACAAATGAGGAAAGTCTTAAAAAACTACACATGAGTCTTTCCTTTTATTTTTTATGGTGCTTATTGTATTTTATTTCAATGGATTCTTTTGAGACAAAACAATGAGCAAATGCTTTGAATATTAAAACTGAAAATTGTAAATGTGTATTTTTACATTACTTTTACATTGTTATGTTTAGTTCACTAATATTTTATATGCGCAGATTGCAATTCAGATTATTCACTACTTGAAAGCAACTCCTTTCATAAATTATTTGAATTTAAACTAGTTTATAACTCTTCTTTGTATATACTAAGTCACTGTTTAATAATTTTTTACATACCTATAATTAATGAAGAAAAACTTTTGATTTATGTGTAACATACCTAAGAGTTAGATGTTATTGTCCTTAAGAAACACAAAAATAATTAGTATAGCAAATTTTTCGTTAATTTTTTCCTTCAATATATTTACATTCTGAATATTCATACTGAAGTTTATTATATCTAAGAAGAAAAGAGCATCTTTTATTATGTTGGATTCTGTATTGGTAATGGGTGCTGTGTATTTATATTTTTTATTGTTGAGTAACAGTCATGGTTAAGATTGATGTCATGTGACTGTTACAAGATGTATGATTGCAAGAATATGCCATGAGTTTTGGATCCTGCATTAAATTACGATACCTTCTGTTTGATTTTGCTTGTCGGTCTGCTGCTTGATGAATTGAGGTGATTTCAAGAGAAGGATTTGGTAGTATCTGAGATGTGGGTTCTGTTGGTTGTGCATTAGCACTGAAGGCGTAATGAGTACGTTTCCTCAAGCACAGAATTAAAGAATCATAAGTCAAAAGATTAACTACGAAATCTTTATTTAATAAAATAGGATAATTTTGCTTAACTTAAGCATAACAATAAAGTAATAATGTTCAAGGACATTAAAATTGAAGCATTCAAAAGAATAACTTACATAGAATCATCATCAGTACTAAATATCATCAGGCTTACCTATATTAGGCAATAAGAAAAATAAACAGGAACATACTTTGCCATCGTACCTGAAAGAGAAGAAAGTACTACTGGATTAGACCTTTGGCCAGGTACAAGTAGCTAGGGTGAAAAATCAAATATACTGCATTGCACACGAGCTTTACTTTCTCTCGCCAATATATACCTTGGCGCACGTTCGTTTCGTATGCCTTTCGAGTTTCATTGTGCAAAATACCTAAATTTATGCTAACATTGCCCCTGTTTTGCTAATGAAACTCATACCAATTGTAATTCATTCCTGCAAAACTGAAATTTAGCTTTAGGAATTGGTTTAGTCATAATATCAGCAACCATTTCCTCTGTTGAAAGATAAGCAAGTTTTACTATTCCTTTGTTATTCAAGTCGCGTATATGATGAACTTTTGTATCAATATGTTTAGTGCGTGAACTGAATTTTTCAGATTCTACAAGTCTTATAGTAGACTGATTATCTTCAAATACCTTTATCGGTAGAGTTTGGGGTAGATTGAAATCTTCTGTTAATTTTAATAGCCATAATAGTTCTTGCATAGCTTGCGATAGTGCAACATATTCAGCTTCTGCTGAGGATAAAGAAACACAAGTTTGTTTTCTTGAAAACCATGAAATACAGTTCCTTCCTAATAAAATAACACTTCCTGATGTAGATTTTCTATTTTCAATATCTTGTCCCCAATCAGCATCTGAATAAACTGTAATATTAGGTTCTTCACTCGACGAAATTTGTAAGGATAGGTTCTTTGTCGTGTTTAAGTATCTAATGGTTCTTTTAACAGCACTCCAGTCCTTTTGACATGGATTATTACACCTTCTGCTGAGTATGTGAGTTGAAGCTGTGATATCTGGTCTTGTGATAGACGATATATACAAAAGATTTCCAATAGCTTGGCGATATCATTTGAAGTTAAGAGATTTTCTTCCTTGTTTAGATTATAATAGTTCGTTTCCATTGGTGTGCTAGCGTGTTTCGCTTCTTCAAGTTGAAATTGCTTGACAAGTTGATTTATTTTATTTTTCTGTGATAAGAGATAACTTCCATCTTCCTTGTGATTTATTTCCATGCCTAAGAAATATTTAGCTTCACCAAGATGCGTTATTTGGTAACGTTTCTTTAAATCATTAATTGTTTGAAGAATTAGTCCTTCTTCTGTAGAACTTATTAGGATGTCATCAACATACACTATTAAATTAATTCTTTTATCACGAACCACTTTTGTGAAAAGACACGGATCTGCTTTGCTTTGACGGAATCCAAGATTCTTCAATGTATTTTCAATTTCTGCATTCCAGCACCTATCTGCTTGTTTGAGACCATAAATAGACTTCTGTAATTTACAAACTTTATGTTTTTCTTCCGGAACCACGAATCCTTCTGGTTGTTCCATATATATTTCTTCATTTAAGTTGCCATACAAAAAAGCTGTTTTAACATGTAGTTGATGTACCTTGGCATTATTATACGCTGCCCATGCTAAGAAAACTCTTATCGTAGTGTGTTTCACTACTGGTGAAAAAGTTTCGTCATAATCACTGCCGTATTTTTGAGTAAATCCTTTGGCTACTAAGCATGCTTTGTATTTTATATTTTTACCAGTTTCATCATATTTTGTCTTAAACACCCATTTGCTGCCTACTGCATGTTTTCCTGGTGGTAATTCTGTAAGTTTATAGGTTTCATTTTCTTTTAGAGAATGTATTTCTTCTTGCATAGCCTTGATCCAAGCTTCTTGTTCACGTTTTGGTAAGTTTAGAATTTCTTCAAAGCTTTCTGGATCTTTAATTTTAAGTAAGATTGATTCTTTGTCTTCTGCTTTATAAGAGAATCTTTCCGGTGGGACCCCTTTGGTTGATCTGCTAGAAACCCTTCTTTTTACATTTTCTTCACATTTAATTAACTCTTCAGAACTTTTTGAATCTTCTGTAAAATTATCGCCAAGAGATGTTTCTTCATTATTTTCTTCATCGTCTTGCGAGTTATTGAAGTGAATTAATTCTAAATCTTCAGCATTATTTTCTGCAAGTTTGTCAGGTAAAGACACGTTTTCTGAAAATTTAACAGTTCTACTTACTATTACTTTCCTTCCACCTACATAAATCCTGTATCCCTTACTTCGTAAATCGTATCCTACGAATATTCCTTCTTCAGCTCTGTTGTCGAATTTACGCCGTTTTTGTTTATTCACATAGTAAAATGCTTTACAGCCAAATACTCGTAAGTGACTTAAGTTTGGTTTTCTACCATTCCACAATTCATGTGGTGTTCTATCTGTGGCTTTAGTTGGTAACCTATTTTGAAGATATGCGGCAGTAGCAGCTGCTTCAGCCCAGAATCCTTTCGGTAATTTAGAGTTTATTAGCATAGCTTTTGCCATTTCTATTAAAGAGCGATTTTTCCTTTCTGCGATGCCGTTCTGTGCCGGACAATAAGGAACCAAAGTTTGGTGAAAAATGCCGAGTTTCTTTAAATAATTTTCAGTACTTTCGTTACAGTATTCTGTACAGTTGTCGGATCTGAGAACCTTTATTTTCTTTCTAAATTTATTTGTTGTCGATGCAACATACTGTTTAAGTTTGTCGAATACTTCATCTTTTGAAGTAATAAAATAAATTTGAGTATAACACAAATAGTCATCAATGAAAGTTACGAAATATCTTTTCCCTCCTAAGCTGTTGACTTCAATTGGCCCACACACATCTGTGTGCACTAAATCCAGTGGAATTTTAGATCTAAAACTAGTTTTGGGATAAGGTGTTTCAGTTAGTTTCGCTTTTACACAAGTAGAACATTCCACACTATGAGTGCATTTGCCAAGTTTAATGCCGTCTGCCAAATCATTTTTCTCAAGTGTTTTTATGGCATCTATATTTCTGTGGCCTAATCTTTGATGCCATTTTAGTATACAGTTCGTATTTGAACATGAAACATTATTAGCTAAGTATGCTTTCTCATCAATTGGGTTTACGATCAATTTATATAAACCTTGCTGAGCGTTGCCGTCGGCTACGAGTACATTGTTATACTTTATGTAACACTTATTATTATCAAATGTAACAATGCAACCTTTATTGGTAACAGATTGAACAGAAAGTAAATTACTATCTAAACCTGGTACATACAATACATTTTCCAATTTTATTTGTGTAACCTGACCCTTTAAGTTTTGAACTTCAAAATAGCCTTCACCAATACCATAAGAATTTAATTTAGCACCATTGGCTACAGTTACTATTTGTTTATTAGAGTCATTTAACTGAGAGAAAAAATTCTTATCACTCGTCATATGAGTTGAGGCTCCTGAGTCGATAACCCACTCTTGCGTTTGCATGTTTTCATGTTTATTTTCCACTTTTAGAACTTGATTAAACTGAATCTGCGAATTTTCAGTTTCAATACTTTTAAGATACTTATTTTCTTTAAGTTTTGTTATGTTTTCTACACTTTGTGTATTTGCTATTTGGCATGCATTACTTTTATAATTTTGAGAATAATTTCTTACTTTACTGTTATTTACATCTGTTTTCGGGGAAGTATTAGCGTTGAGTTTTAAATGAAAACAGTCATTTATCGTATGGTTATTTCTCTTACAATAATTACAATATTGTGCACTATACTTTGATTTATTTTCGCTTTTACTTTTTAAAGCAACTGAACCGTAGTTTTGTACTTTCTTAGTTTCCACACGTCTACAATACTCATCTATTAATTTGTTTTTAACATATTCTAGCGACAATTCAGCTTCCAATTTACTTTCTATTGCAGTTATTAAGGAGTTGTATCAATTTGGTAAAGAACATAGTAGTATTGCTATTAAGTTATTTTCTTTAATTTCTTCACCTATACTACGCAGCTTTTCAGCCAACTCTAGTACTCCTTTGATATGTTCCTGCATTTTAGAACTTTCATTATATCTAATGGAATATAGTTTTCTAAGAAGAAATAACTTATTTGTTAAAGTTACACGTTCATGGACACATTTTAACTTCTGCCAAACTTCTTTTGCAGATTTACTGTGCAATACATGGATAATTTGTGAATCCGAAATGTTTAGACATATTAAAGCTTTAGCTTTACGATCATTCTTTAACCAAGTATCAGTTTCCGGTTTTTCTTCGAATACAACATCATCTAAACCACCTTTTATTAGAAGTTGTTTTATTTTAAATTTCCGCACTGAATAATTTTCATCTGTTAATTTTTCTATACAAATTGATTCTTTCAGAATAGACATTATTACTTGTTACAATTATTCTTATAAACTTTGTAACTAGTTTTTTTTTTTTTTTTTTTTTTTTTCCAACAAAGAGTGTTAACACTTTATGCCCCTGGAATCTTACAACATTACAAAATTTCAATTTCTCAGTCTCATAATCTTTTGTTGGTTGTGCATTAGCACTGAAGGCGTAATGAGTACGTTTCCTCAAGCACAGAATTAAAGAATCATAAGTCAAAAGATTAACTACGAAATCTTTATTTAATAAAATAGGATAATTCTGCTTAACTTAAGCATAACAATAAAGTAATAATGTTCAAGGACATTAAAATTGAAGCATTCAAAAGAATAACTTACATAGAATCATCATCAGTACTAAATATCATCAGGCTTACCTATATTAGACAATAAGAAAAATAAACAGGAACATACTTTGCCATCGTACCTGAAAGAGAAGAAAGTACTACTGGATTAGACCTTTGGCCAGGTACAAGTAGCTAGAGTGAAAAATCAAATATACTGCATTGCACACGAGCTTTACTTTCTCTCGCCAATATATACCTTGGCGCACGTTCGTTTCGTATGCCTTTCGAGTTTCATTATGCAAAATACCTAAATTTATGCTAACAGGTTCATTAATTTTATCAGCATCTGAGTCTAGTTTTTTATAAGGTAGTAGGCATATCTGCTTGACTACAGTCTTTGTAGTCATGGTTAATATTAGATCAGTTTGTATGTTTAGCACCCTATATAAAAGACACCCATTTTCAAAATTACTTATAAAGTATATGAATAATGCCTTAAAGAGACGAACAAATTGTCTTCTTGATGTTTAATTTCTGGAGATAATTCTCAGATGCATATTGAAATAATGTATATGCATATAAATGTTATTTAAAAAAAAAATCTAGTAAAGAACTGTGTGTAGTAGGAAGGGATCTAAATTATACTGCTACTACGGTGCGAGGTCTTGTATAGAGCAGTGTGAGAAATGAGTGATTAGAGAAATGTGAAAGTGAATTATAATATTCTGAAACAACAAATTTATCTTTTTCTGTAGAGTATAGTAAGATGCCATTTTATGATAATCCACATTGTCATGAATACTAGTGAATACATAATATTCTGATGGATACTTGAAAAAGAATCAGTAATGTTTCAGTTTTACTTATTTTCATTAGTGAGTGGGCCAAAGATTTTAAATGCCGCTTTTGTATGCATAAGTTACCAATATTCAGATATGTTTTGTCCTTGTCAGATTTATATCAAGTTTATGCTTGGTATATAGATCATTGTATCTGTGGGATACATGAAACCAGGAAATTTGTAACAATATTGAGTGGCAGTGAGAATATAATGTGGAAGCTAGCTGCCTGACCTGAACAAAAATGAATGGATTGGCAAGAAATAAACAGTATCAGATAGTCTTCAGTGATAAGTACCATTCCAGAGGTTCCATCATAAGTTGAGGACCTATTTTATTCTTCATGTTCTTGGAAATATTTTTAATAAACAAAGTATTTGTATTAAGATAAAATGAGTTTAGAATGCATAAACATGCACAATATGTATAAATAATATATTTGTATAATGCAAATATTATAAATTCAATCGCCTTCTTTGAAGGAGCTCACCAGTGGCTGAGTAGTAACGTCGCTGGTAGTTGAGTCCGAGGTTCGAATCTCGCAAACAGGCTAGGTGCATGGGGGTTTTCCCCATGTGTAATATGTATACGAGCCAGTTTTCCCTAGAAAGTCCTCTGCAAAGGCATATCTCCTCTTAAGTAGATAGCTCTAGTGTGCTTTGCAATAATTAAATAAACCAAACCATCTTCCTTTGAAGGAGTTAACATGAGCAAAAACATATAATGATGTCTTTAATTAAAAAGAGCACGTGAATAATTGTTACTCATTTAGATGATCGATTGCAACTGGGAATAGTTTCATTAATTAGAAATTTAGTAATAATACTAATACAAAATACAAAATTGAGACAAGTCTGCCAACCAAGTAAGATGCTGAAAGCTCACTCCACCAAAAATAAAATTCCCTAAAATTCTTCCACAGATTAAAAGAGCAGCTTTATATGGATTGCAAAGCGAAACAGGGTTCTTCAGCAGTTACTCATGCCATTCGAGGATTGAATAAAAGTAGTACTTTACAACAAATAACAACTCTTCCAGGTGAATCGCAACTGTTGTGAACAGTAGGATCACATAGGAATGTCAGCAGATATTATTTCAAATAAAAGTAACTGGAGAGAAAAAATATTAGGAAGAATAATTAAATAAATATAATAGCATTGTGTTTTAGATTAACTTCATAATAGTGCATTCCAATGACCATTACCTGTTCAAAAAGGAACTGGAGTAGTGATTACTAGAAGTGGAATCATTTGTAATTTTACGTACTTGCTGCTCTGACGATAAGCCAGCAGCGGACAGTTTGAAATCCATGAAATTTTTACATACATAATATCAGAAAATAAATTAGTGATTAATAAAGAAGCGTGGCACTGCACGATTTCTATTTCAAATTCCATTTGTATTAAAAAATTAAACTATATTCAAAACAAGTCGCATTTCAGATGGCAAAGAATCGCAAGTAGCTCGCGAGCCGCAGTTTGGCCATGGCTGGTATATACCATGTAGTTGTTTATGTATTGGTACTGTTCTGTGCTTTCCTGCAATTATGTTTCTGAAATGTAGATTTTTAAAAAATTGTTTTTTACTTGTAATAAATCGGATTTTGTATTCTATTGTTGATCTGCATTTAAATAGTTTGAGAGCAATTGATGCTATGTTAGGTTTCAATAATTTTCCTTCAGTTGTAAAATCATATTAAGGCTGACTTAAAATTGTCTGAGTATATGGCTATATTTTTGTCAGTAGTAAAAATAAATACAGTAAGTGTGCTTTATTTTAGTCATATAACATAGACTTCCTATATTTACATAAACCGAAACCATGTTTTGTATTTTAACCCATTTTCTTGCCAGTCATGTACCTAACACATTGTCATGTAAAAGATTTACAAGAAAAAAAAAAAATGTTTGTGATGTTACAAAAAATTAAGTTCTATTATCTGACTGTTGTTCATTTATTATAGAATTTGAGAATTGTTCTCAGATAAGGCAAAAGCTTCCAGACACACCACCACCTGGCTATATGAGTGAAGACGGTGATAGCCAAGAGCAAAATGGCACTGAAAATATGGGTATGCATCTAATGTATTACTTCTTCTTCTTTTTTTTGGGGGGGGGTAGATTTAATTTAGATGATAGATAAGTTTATTATAGATGGATGATAGTAGATAAGATTTAAATCTGATGCAATTTAAATCTTTAGAAGGCTGTTCAAATGTATTAATATCAGGTTTTAACGAAAAATTCCCTCCACTGCAAATGTTGTCTGCACAAACAGTTCGTATTGCGGTATTTAATCATATTTTGTTAAACAACTTTTGGCATTTGAAAGGAAAAGATTTTCTTTACTCTGTTCTGAAATTTGTAAGAAAATATCATTATTATTAAGTACAATTTGTCTGAAATCAAACTATCACATTACTATATTAGAACCATCATTTACTTCCAGTTCTATTACAAGAAGTCATCTTCACAATGTCACCAAATCATGTGTACAGCTTTAGATACTAATGTATCATGTGACACTGCAGGTTTGGTATCAGAAATTCAAAATCAAGGACTACGACATTCAAAAAGCAGAGCGCTTTGCCTGCGAGAAATTGTGAAAGATCACTATGCAACCACTCGAGAGCATGCTAAGAAGTTAGATGTTAGAACCATGTTCATTAGTCGCTTTTTACATCATATAAACTTGATGTACAAGCTCAAATCCTGGCTGCTGCATAAGCTGACTCAAGCAGATTAGGACAGATGTGTTTGGGTCTGCACTAATCTGCTTGAATATCAACGCAAGGACAAAATTCTGGACCAGATCATCACTTGTGATGAAAAGTGGATTTTCTTCAACAACGCAGGCAGAAAACAAGTTGGTCTGTGTCCAGTGAACCTGTCGACAGTGTTGCAGAGCGCAATATGACAAACAAAAACATCATGCTTTGTATCTGGTGGGTTTTTCGCAGTTGCTGCATCATAAAGGTTGTTTTTCTAGTTTAAGAATAACTTTACACTACTAAATTTAAAAGAAAACAATTTATTATCCACTTTTTAAAGACTCTTTTCTAAACAATATCATTCTACAAACTATTTTCATTTCTACTGTTGCCACTTACAGCCTACATAAAGTTGTACAAAAGAAAAGATTATATAGGATTTGAAGAGGTTACAGATTGCCATAATATTATCCACAAAGAGTATCTGGAGAAATGTAAAACCCTCGACAATAACGTGTACAGTGAGATGGTAGTCCGTGTTGATGCTGGTATCGAGGAAAATCATCGAACTGGGTTCCGGAGCAAAATGGAAATGTTCCATCAAGCTGGATTCTGTACAGACTCGAATGTGATCTTTAGCCGCACCCATGATATAGCCCCGACATCGCTCCTTCGGACTTCTACCTCTTTTCACATCTGCTACTACATCTTGCTGGTGCTAACTTCCATTATGCACAGGACGTCGAAAATGAGGCTGATCTGTTTTTAGACTCACGGCCAGAAAGTTTGTGGGCTGAAGGCTTTGAAAAGCAACCAAAATGATAGCAGAAAATCATATATTTGTGTGATGCTTACTGCACACACTAAAGATACTGCTTTCATGTTTTTTCTATCTTAATTAGGAACTTTTTTGGCAGAAAACTTTTGTTACAATTAGATACGATGCATTGTTCCATTGAATTATGTATTTCAAGATAATAAATACTTTTACTTCTAAAACAGAAATTGCCGTAAACCTGCATTGCTAAAAGGAAACTTTAGTTTTAATAACTTAAAGTTAATGTTTTATAGTTTACTGAAATCTAAGTAAAGATATTTTCTGTCTCATTAAATATTTAATTTTATTTGTGTCTTTGCAAACAATATTAAAATTTATAAATTAGTTTTAATGATGTTTCTTAATGTTGAATCTGTATTTTATGCAGTGTTTAAATAATTTTGTGTACTTTTCAAATGTAATTATTTTTTGCTAATGCACTTGCTGATACTTTGGTTTAATGTATGCATTTGAATTAAATTTGTGATTTATGTAAAAATGTACCATGAGATTGTGGCTTGCTAAAGAATAGGAACTTCTTTGCAGGCTTCATTTTTTATAGTTATACAGTCATTAGTTTTTAATAGTGCCTCAAAACAATTAAAATATATATATATAATACCCTCAAGACTGCTATTAAAATTTGTTATTTCTTGCTTAATATTGTGGAAGAGTTTAGATATAAAGTGTTATCCATCAGAAAATGTATTATAACTTTTAATTTTTAATAATGACATTTTCTAACCATGCAGTTATATTTCAGTTAATAAACTTTAATCATTTTATATTCTGAAAGCACAAAAACATGTTTGTGCAGTAGAACTTTTAACTGATGGAACCTCATTTCACTAAATAGACTTATCTAGATTTATCTTTGCGTATCCAAAAATTATGATATTCCATGAAATAGACGTGAAGTGATTGCATGGTTTCTGATATGCAAATCGGAGCGTTGTGTCATATAGCATTGAATCAAGCACTTTATGCACATTGAATATCTTGCGAGTTTCTGCAATACAGCATTTGATTTTAGTGTGTAAGCTCTCAAAACGGTTTGTAATTGCTGCAGAGTTGGAAGAATCGGAAGTGAGTCATTGGCCGTTTAGAAAGAAGGTAGGCAATCATGGAAGCAGTGATATATGTGAATATTTTAACTCTCACTATGGAGTGAAAATAGTTTCAAAAATTTTCATTTCTGGAACTGTTGTAAGGAGGCCTTGGCAATGTTGTAAACAAATCATAACTGCTTCTGAAGATTAATATCTGGCAGTAATTGCCTAGCATTACAGGAAGTCTACTGCTCAGCAGATAAGTTCAGAGCTTTTGGCTGCTACTGGAACTATTGTTTTATGGCAAATTGTTTACAGAAAGCTACATGAAAAATGCCTTTGCGTGAGAAAGCTAAGGGTGTGTATTTCACCATTTTCCCACAACAAAAGAGGGATTGCTTTAATTGATGCAAAGAAATCAGAACTAAAGTGTTCCATTTTCTCTTTACCAATGAGTGGTCGTTTTAGTTTAACATCAGATTCTAAGCATGTTTACATGTGGAGGGAGTCAGGAATGCGAAATCTTCCTTCAAACATTGTGGAAGGTGAATGTTCAGTAAAGCAGGTGTGATCGTTATGGGGAGGAATATTGATTGATGGACATGTACTCTTGAAAATTTTCAACAGCAGATCTATGACAGGCCAAGGTATTGCAATGAGGAATCTCTAGAACCATAAGACTTTTCAGAGGTGTGTGGATCTAACTTCTTATTTATGGAGAATAATGCTCATCCTAATTGAGCAAACTTTGTTATCAAATTCCTTGAAAAAGAAGACATTCAGCTAATAACCCTGACTCACAAAATCTCCAAATTTTAACCTGATAAAAGAACTTGTGGGACTGCCTTGGAAAAGCATGTAGACATCCTTCTCCTTGCCCTGAAGATGCATTACTGGTAGAGTGGAATTTAATTTTCTGCATTGTGGCCAACAATATGATTGCTAATACTAAAACTTATTGTAATATATGCGTGCAAGTCAGGAGAGAACACATTCCATATAACTTCATAAGCTCTTAATTTTATTCTTTTTTTCCCTGAAGTCTCCTTGTCACATATTATTACTGTTTTTATTGTTTCTCGCTGTAGTTTTATATCAGCTGCAGTTATCGTAATTTTTTTCCTTTGTATTTATGTGTTATGATGTTACATGTCATTCCACATGAATTCATAAAATTAAAGTTCACAGGTTCTGAGAAATCCATATAAAATGCATGTAAAGATAATTTTTTGACATGAGTGTGTAATAGTAATTACTAATATATTAAATAAAAGTTATAGAGGGAGAGAACAGATCACTGCTTGCAAACCCTCAACTTATTTATATGAACTTAAAATCAAGAAATCTTTAAATAAAGAAAATGCGATTGCTTAGTAATAAAGGATGTTGCATCAAGATATGTATATTGAGAATGGCAGTGAAAAGAAATCTCTGTGAGAAGACCTTAGAGAGGTTTTAAATTGGTGTGTTCTAAAATTTAAGAAACCTTAAAAACTTTTCAGTTGGTCATATTTCTCAGATTATGGGATACATGGTGTTCTTTCATGTTTATGCTTGTAAGTTCCATAAGTATGTCAACTGCTTCAATATCTGTTGAATGAAATTCTGAATGTGTCTGCATAAATGCCTTAGATTTTCCTCTTTTTTTACTGAAAGTTATTAAGCTGATTGGCAGTAGAAACTCCCTCATTATGTCATCCAGAGGAGCTGTTGCTCAAAATTGGGATAGAGCTTATATTCCTCATTTGGTTTCACTCTAATTGAATCATGTAAATTCATTTTGTTCTATTTTTTCTGTTATAACCAATAAATATCTTAAAGCAGATTCATTTACACAAAGTAACAAACTTGTGTTTGGCATAGATTTTAGTCAAGGCTCTTGATGATTTCGAGAATAAAGGCATGTCCCTCTTCATCATTTGCTAAGAAGTCTGCGATGAAGGGAAGGCCACGGTTGTATTCATACCCAAAAGAAGTAAAGTAGCCGAGAAGGTAGAGCCATGCGTTTCAACTTATTTTCAAAATAAGTTGAAAAATTTAATGGAATTTTAAAAACATTAAGAAGGATTTGATTAGAATTAAAGTCATTAACTAAACAAGGTAAATCTTTGTGAATGTGAAAAGCTTTAAAGAAAATCCATTTCATCAATAGAAGAAGCTTTTGGGATACTTTTTGCAGACCCAAATTCAAAATTGTGATTAAAATTCCAACTATGATTACCTATTGAAGACTTGTTAATTTTGCCTTTTCTTACATAAGATTTGTGTTCCTTAATGGGAAACTTGAATGCCAGATTAAATTTTTTGATATGTCTTAAGCTACACTGACAAGATATTCTGTAAATTCACCCAATAATTAATGTCAAAATTGGAATCTTTAAGAATCAGACCATGGATTTTATTGGTAGGTGAGAAAATGGCCGAGTCCTGACTAAAACCTACTTTAAACAAGGCTGTTGCTTTGCCGAATTTTATGTTTTATTGGCACATTTCTCTCCTGTACAAATTAATTAATTTAAAATTTAGACGCATATTTTGCCAGTGCATACATGTACTGCTAATTTGTTTCAATGTATTTCCAGATGCTACTCTTATTTCATCACCAAGTCCTCCTCTTGGTAAGATTTTAGGTCTTTTACATGTTTTAATGTTTCACATTAAAATAAAAATGTCATTTTCTCCAATAATATGACATTATTGAATAATTTGAAAAATTTATTGTTGTTTTAATTTTGATTTAAGCATGAATGTATTTTTGTTTTTATTAAACTATTCGTTAATTGATTGTATTATTTTTCTGAAATGTAAGTCTTCATTATAGCTATTGTATAAGCTCACAACATTATCAAATTTTAGAGCTGGCAGAAAACGGTTACAGGCATTCATGCATAATACTTGTGTAAATTTAAATAGTTCTATGGTTAGCTGGTGAAAATAGTTTGTTTTATGCTCAATAGCTTAATTTAGCTTGGGTAGCAAAATATATATGAGGTACATCTAGATAATGCTCTGAAGATTTTTATCATCTGTATAATAGTTTCAGAATAAATTATAGAGCAAATGATGCTTTATTAGAATCTTATTTTGCATTTTAAAAGTTAAGCAAACAGTTAACAACAAAATTACCCATTTATTAAACTAAAAATTGCAAAATGCATTGTTTATTGTCTTAATTTTCCTGACAGCTCAAAATGCTTACTGCAGAGAAATGGGCAACAAAAACAAACTTTTTCGGAAATGTGACTAACCAAGGATTCTCGTACTGTTATTAAATGTTTTACAGACCATTCAAATTAGAGTAAAACTTGCCACCATTTGACACAGAAGAACTTATATATTCAAATCAGATCAAACCATCTAGTTTAGCTACTTGAGTTACTCTGAAATGGGTGCAAATATTAAATAATTAATTTTCCTGATTTTAGGATTACAGGATTGTGGCTTTTTTTTGCTATGTTTCATACAAGCTATTCAACTGAGAATAAAAGTTTTTCCCACACTTGAAGACACTTAGCCAGCTTAGGTTTGGCCACTACTAAGGCCAGTGATGGTCACTTCGTTTTGGAGATACTGTCTGTCTACGGCAAGAACCTCTCCCGCCACAGTGTCTGGCGGGTGGCGGTCGCTCTAGAAACAGGGTTAGTATATTTCAAATAGGGACGAACCAAGGGTTGCTTTAGACTAGAAGAGAAACACGCTAATGTGACAATCAAAATCGTAAAAACAACCTTGTATTTAGCGTATTCTAAAAGATTGCATTTCTGTCTTGAATTCTTGGGGAATTTATAGTATATCGTGTCAGTGTGGTTTAAGATATATTGGCCAAACAAAAAGAGCGTTAAAGTTTCGTATCAAGGAACATGAATCTTATGTCAGAAAAGGCGAAATTAACAAGTCTTCGATAGCGTATCATAGTTGGACATTTAATCATAATTTTGACTTTGGGTCTGCAAAAATTATCCAAAAGGCTTCTTCCATAGGTGAATTGGATTTTCTTGAGGCTTTTCATATTCACAAACATTTAGCAGGTTTAGTTAATGATTTAAAGTCCAATCCAGTCCTTTGTAATGCCTTTAAAATTCTACTATCTTAATTCAGTTATTTTTGCCGATAGATGGCGTTACCTCCTCGTGTTTGGTACTACCAGAGGGTATAAAAATCCATTCAGTGGTTGCTTTCCATTATTTGAAGTTCAGATTTTAAGCGTGAAGGTGCATTTGCCCCTCGCTCCCTATTTTAACTTCGCTAATTTTTCTTGTTCTTTATGCTTGATCAGATAGCCTGGCTCAGTAAAAGTAGGCAGCCAATGCAACTCTGATTAAAAATCTAGTTATAACCACGTGCAGTGCTGATAGGGACCACGTGTTTATGAGACTCCTTCTCCTTTATTTTCTTCTTTCTAGGTATTTCTTTCTTCTGATGAGGAGGGACCTTTAGCTGCCCTCGAAATCAATTGAGTGTTTCATTATACTTACGCTAAATACAAGGTTGTTTTTACGATTTTGATTCAAGGGTTGCTTTATTGTTATTTTGTTTTTGGCGACTGTTGGCTGAGGGGAAAAGAGTTTATCATTTGTCTTCTCGGTTTCATTTGAGCTGCACGCATCTTTAACTGGAATCTGGATCTTATATTATTACTGTTAGTTATTTTTATTCTTGTTGTTATTTCTTTTGTACTGGTATGTGTTCAAATTTACTTCTGTTTAGCTTGATTTTCATAGTGCTTTGTTAATCGTTAATTTTTTAAAATGCCCTTCCAGTTTAAGAAAGGTCAACCTTCAAAGTCTCAGGCACGTCAAATTGTGTACAATATCGCAGAATTTTGCACTTCTAAAGGTTTGTTGAACTCCTTAGTAGTTTCTCTTCCTCAAGTTTTGAAGAGAACATTGCAAGCTACTGGAGTATCGGAGTATACAATTAAAAAAATTAAGCATGAGGTATCAACATTGGGGGAAAATAAACTTCTGAATACACCTGGAAAGAAACGTAAAAGCCCTGCTAATCATAAGTGCGAAATTGACAATTTTGAGAAATGCGTTATACAGCAAACAATACAAGACTTACATCAAAGGGAAGAAAGTGCCACCTGTGCAGAAATTACTGCCTGTCTTGAGGCAGAAAATGGACTTCCCGTGGCAAAAAGATTCTTTGTGCAAAGTTTTGCATTCAGTGAATTTTTGCTGGAAGAAATGCATTAACAAAAAATTCTTATCGAAAGACTACACATTGATTTTATTGGCTTATTACCCATTTCTGAATGCTCTTAGTTTTGCTTGACTATAATTAATCGCGTCACACAATAAATCTGAGTTTCCATGTTAGCTGAAACAACTTGTAAAGCTGTAATTAGTGGTTATATAGCTCGTTTTTGATGGCCTGCAGCTTCATCATTGGCCAGGGCTGAAACTTTGAATTGCATAATTGCCTTTGCTCCATTGAAAAATCAATCATTTTCTATTACCAACTTGGTTTCTGTAACTCTAAAGTATTTAAGGTTCTAGCTGAATTTTTTCCTTCTGGCCAACTCTGTAAAACAAATTTCTTCGAGCATTGTTGCGTAGCATCATATTTTATTTCTCTCTTCATTTCATCATTTTCTTATTGCTGGAATAAGTGAACAAATTTCTGAATTGCATCTTTTTCTCTTGTTACATTCAGATGTGCTGAGATTAAAGTGCCTGCTATCTCTAAGTCTTTCACCTTTTTGTAGCATATATCTGGATTATATTTTTTGAAGTGTAACAACATTCTTTGTTATCACTGAGTTACTTTAAAAGGAAATTTTTTATTTGTATTTTCAAATGGCCGGTGATCAGTTTCAACCATAATACATTTGCCATATTATATGTGTGCATGTGTTGTTACGAATTGTGCATATATGTAAATGATTTAGTGAAATTAAATATAAAATTGTATAATGTAGTATGAAAGCCTCAAGATGTAAAGTATTGCCAGAAAAATAAGATTACAGGAGCAGATTGACTAATTTTTGTCACCAAATTTGGTGACATTTTGGTCTGGTCCCTGTATAGCTAATTGTATAACTAATCCTTATATGTAATTGTGACTGTGTCCAGCCCTATATGGATGTGCTTATATGTTTATGCCTTCCACCAACTTTCAGAAATCTAGGTTACTGGAAATTTCTTGACAGACGGAAGAAAAATAGATTGAAGAGAGCATCAATTCTCAGTGTAGTTAAGAATTGAGCTCAGATTATTGAGAGATCAATGTGCTAGGTTACACATTGAGGCTTTTCATATTTTTTAATGTTTAATATTCTTAGTATTTTGAAGTGAGAACTATTGATTGTGCTGTAATACTCAGAAGAGCTGTATGAGTACTTTTGTGAAAAGTTCCAGAAATATGAAGTGTTTGGGGGGGGATAAATTTTATTCAGCTATCATTGATTCTCCGTGCATTGAAGCCATTGCAAACACGTACACTCAACACAAGATATGTATATACGAACACATGTAAAACATAATATATAACACAAAATTATTAAACTTTATTTGAAACATCTTTGCAAGTAGATCAGGAATTTTAATTAAACACATCCCTGCTTCAGAGATTCACTTTGCACCATTTTGCATCATTGTGTCGCGTATTATGTCACTTTCCCTGCAATTTCTCTTTGCTGCAACATTTTCATCTCAGTCCTGCGCAGGGTTAACACAAAGACCTTCCAGCTATAATTACAACCAAAGTTACTATGCATTGCTTTTTCTCGCCTGCTGCTACTTGTATAAACGTCTCTCACCTCAGCTTCTTTCTCTATTTTCTGAAATATAAACTACATATATCAGTGTTCGTAGCGGTCCTTACAAGTGCTTATAAGTCCTTATATTTGAAAATAAAATATAAAAGCCTTTATAGGTGATTACTTTTTCTCTAAAGCACTTAATTTTTTTGTTTTTAGTGCTTATTTTCTGCTTTTAAGGCCTTAGCCAAAACTAAATAAACAACTTTTCTTCCTTATATAGAACGTCAGATGGTGAAATAACTTTTTCCCCCTTTCTCTGCATTAACATAACCTTTGGTGCGTGCGAGTACAGACAGGTGCATGTCATTCTATTGGTCAAAGAAATGCGAAAGCGGTAGAAAATTCCAGTACGTTCCCTATTCTTTTGCTCTCACCAATATTACACACGTTTGAATTTCTATCAAGATTTTTAATAATTTACGTTCTCATTCCGCGTGGTCAGTTCATATTCGTGTTTATTATGATCAGTATGCTTATATTATGAGCATATGTATGACTATTTATAATAATATATTTGCAGTAACTGCTGAAGTGTAGGTAAACTCCAAAAATGGGTAAGTGTGTTCTAACACAGATTAATTTTCTAAGGAATAATTTTCGGAATTGCATAAAGTAATCAAATAGTTAAAATAATTTTTTTTTTTGGCCAAATGCATTACACAGTACGGAAGTTGGGGGGTTCTCCCTTTTTGCACAAAATCTCGAACCGGTACAGTTTGCAGCAAAGCAAGCAACAGACTTTTCTTTTGGAGGGAGGGGTCACTTTTCAACCTGGATTGAATAGGACTAAAAGTTCTGCATTCTACCAACCCAAGCGAAGAATGATTCTATTCCGGAAATTTAACACGGTTTGTTCAAAATTAGAATGAAAAACACCCCAAATTGGTAAATCTCTTTATTAATCAATATGAACATGGCAGGGATATCGCTTTGAGCGCGACGTGTCCTACTCATTGATAAATATGCCACATGGGAGCTTGACAGTGAAAACTGGACAAAGCAAAAGGCCATTTTCCTTTATTTAGTTATTTATTCTCCGAAAACCGGCAGCTGTTGATTCCGATTGCGTAGTGTCACGTGCGGAAGGATTAAAGCATACGTATTGTGCAATAACATTTGCAATATTTCGCAGAGATAGAAGAGTTTTACTATGCTTGCTAAGAAGATTATTTCTCAGTTCCATTGGGCTATTTTTTATATGATGCACATATCAAAATGTCAAAAGCATTACAGTACAAAGTCTTTAATCTGGACTCATTGGGACTTCGGCAATTCCGGATTATAGATCATCAATTTAAATCTGGTAAGATGGCATGCAGAAATTATAAAATTAAAAATATGAAACCATAATTTATGAAATAAAGAGCAATCATGATCTAAAGGGTATCAAAATGTACAAAAAAAAAAGCTTAATATTTATTTGTTTACTTTATTAAACATTTCTTTCAATGTAAGTTGTTTAAGTTGCTTCGTTTTTTGTGCTAATACTTTCTCTAATTCTATAAACAGACATAATTTCTTGTTCAGTTCTACTGTTCAAGTCCTGTAATTGCTGTGTCGAGAATACTGACTAACTTGTCAATCGAAATTTTTTTGTTTTCAAATACCTCTCTGTCACTTTCTTCACTATCAGAAGCAATACATGGAATCATGCTTTCGCTTTGTAGATCCTTTGGCAGCTCCATAATTGGAAACTCTTTTTATAAAATCATCAAGCTTACTTTTTATAAAATTGCTCTAACAGTCTTCAAAAAATAATAAGCCGAATCTAGAAGATTAAACAATAATGCGATCTGCAACATTAACTGAAATAGATAATTAGATAATTTTAGCCTAGTGTATACCATCCGTTATACATTAAACACGCATGCGCTGAAAGTTCGTAGCTTTGAGGTCCGGATTATGGATGTCCGGATTAAAGACTTTGTACTGTATTTAGCTGAAAAATCTAAAGAACGGCTACATAATCTACCCCCTTTCCTCTTTTACCAGTTACGCTTGAGTATCCGGAATTTTCAGATATTCGGTAATTTCCGAGTAAGCCGGTTAGTTAAGCTTTTACTGTTAAAGGATGACTGCATGAAGCGATTTCCCATCTTCTGATTTCAGAAAAGTTCCTTCTTTTACCTAAATTACTTTGTTTGCAATATCTGTTAAGGGAAAACTGTTATACAATGAACATTTAGAAAAATTTCAGAATTTTGATTAAAGTTATTTAAATGTTAATAGGAGTGGAAAAATAAATTGTATTTATTTTTAGGTGCCAAGCGAATATAATAAATATGGCTTATTATTACACTCATGTCCATAAATTAAGGATAATTCGGAGTCACGCGGAAATCGAACTCTAAAATAAATATATCACCTGTAAAAATCACTACACACATCTTCAAGAATTATATGCAAATTTCAGGAAGTAACCAGATGACACCGATGGTACGTCACAATGACGAGAGTGATATATAAGGAATACAGGCAAAGAAGTAAAATTGTTCTCAGGCGCTTTATAAGCATTTCAGTGCAATAACCTAATAGTTATGACACAAAGGACGCATTTGGATGATTTTTTACGTGGTAGAATTATCGGCCGTCTGGAATACCCAACTGGAAGTATCAGACGAACTTGAAATTGCCCATAGTGTCACATCCAGGCTTTGGCGATGATTCCAAGATGATGGTAATGTGAGTAGACGTTACAGCTCAGGTCGCCCCAGAGTTACAACACCGAATGAGGACCGGTATTTGACAGTTACTGCAAAAAGAAACAGGCGGAGCGCAGCCTCAGACCTGTCTCGTCAGCTCTCTTCAGCCACTGGTACGACAATTTCAAGGCAGACCGTGTACAGACGCTTAGGGCAGATTAGTGTATATGCTCGTAGACCTGTCAGATGCGTTCCACTTACTGCAACTCACTGTCGCCTGCGGTTAGCCTGGAGTAGAGAGCATGCATTGTGGACACCGCAACAGTGGACTTGTGTGATGTTTTCCGACGAGTCGAGGTTTAGCTTGCAGTCTGATTCTCGCCGGACTATAGCTCCAGGTACCCGTTACCACCAAGAAAACATCATTGATTGACACCGTTATGGTGGTGCTGGAGTGCTCGTTTGAGGTGGAATTATTCCGGGTTCCAGAACTGACCTGCATGTTCAAATTGGAACCATGACAAGCCAAATCTATCGGGACGTCATTCTGGAACAACATGTACGTTTGTTTCGGGGCACCATGGGCCCACAATTTGTGTTTATATATGACAATGCCCGTCCTCACCGTGCAAACATCGTAAGCAAATGCCTTCAATCAGAGGATATCACACATATGGACTGGCCAGCATTCTCACCGGACTTGAATCCAGTAGAGCATGTGTGGGACATGCTTGGCCGACGAGTTGCAGCCCGTCAACCTCCTCCTACATGTTCACCGGAACTTCGGAGAGCATTGCTTTTGGAGTGGTATAATATCCCCCAAGATCAGATCGATAATTTGTTACTCAGCATGCCTAGACTTTGTACGGACCGTATTGCACTGTCTGGGAGACATACAATGTATTAACAATCATACCAACCATGTAATACTGGTTTTTGTAAATAGGTTTTTTTGTAATTTGCTCCAGGGAGAAAAAATCGCTATTTTTTTTAATAATATCAAACATATAGCTTCTTTTTTTGCTCTTTACCTTTTGTTTAATAAATAAGATTTTAAAATAAGTCAAATTTGTTTTGCTTCTAACTCTTCCTTTGCCTGATTTTGCATTATCCTTAATTTATGGACATGAGTGTATTTATTTTCTCTATTTTGAACTGAACTTTCATCATTAAATCTTAGCATATAATTTAGTTCTGCATAGTTTTTTTCCCTCTCATTGTAAACTAGTTCTGTAAATTGAACTGTTATTAAAAATTAAAATAAAAGTTTATTGTCTTCCATGGTTGAGTAATGCTCATTCTCTCTTAACAAATACTGAATTTCTCATATTTTAAATTACAAGTCTAATTGTTCTTTTAACGTTATGCAGTTGTGTATAATGTAATTAGACAGGTGCTTATTTTTTTTCTTAAAATGTGCTTGAAAAGTGTTTTATAGGTGCTTATATTTTTAACTAAAATAAAAAAAAAAAAAAAGGCCCACCAGCGGCAGAGCGGTAAAGTCGCTGAACGCTGGTAGTTCGGTCCGAGGTTCGAATCCCGCGAACGGGCTGGCTGCATGGGCGTTTTCGTGGTTTTCCCCATGTGTAACGTGTATACGAGCGAATTTCTCTTAGAAAGTCCTCCACAAAAGGCATCCCTCCCCTTAGGCAGATAGCCCTAGTGTGCTTTGCCATAATTTTGCCATAATTAAATACACACACACACACTTTTAACTAAAATGTGGCTACGAACCCTGTATATAGAAATTATGGGAAATGTATTTCTGAATTTATAAAGTTTAAATAACAATCATGTAATGTGTGGATCAGGATTTAGCAATTTGTCTGTTGAGCTTTTGGGCAATTTGGTATTCTGCATTGTTGAGTTATGTAATGTGAAAGTTAATGCTGGTTGTATTGATTATGAGGAATTGTGCTTTTCACAGAAATAAGAATTGGGCTTGTTTACTTTTATCTAGGGCTGCAGCCTTAATATACTTATATCTACTTTTTCATAGAATATATTATACTGAATGTAATCTAAAATTATAGAGGCAAAATTTCTTGCTCCTTTTAAGTCCATATTTTACTTTTTCTCACATCATATCTCAGAAGGAATTTTGTAAATTTAATTTATAACAGTGATTTTTTTCTACTCCCATGTAATCACAGTGGAATTGCAGAAGCATGTAAGTTCTAAAAATAAATTGTTGATGAGTACTGTATGTGGTGTTGAGATGGAAATATAAGAGTTGGAGTTCACAAATGTATGAACTGGATAGCTGACAGAATAATTTTCTTTTATGAAATTTTAATGTAAAAACACAGCATTTATTCATTATTCTCTTATAAATTACTATTTTCTAAAGTTTCTGGTATTACAAATCATGCTCACCAGTGGCTGAGCTGTAAAGTTGCTGAACAGGGAAAGTTTAACCTTGGTTTGATTCAATCTGAATAGGCTGGGTTCATAGATGTTTTTCTGGTTCTCCCCATGTGTAACATAATATACAAGCCAATTTCCCTTAAAAAGTCATCCATGAAGGTGTCTGTTCCCTAAGGCAGATAGTCCCTGTGAGCTTTGTCATAAACAAAATAAACCAAGCCAAACCAGTCACAAATCAGATTTTCTTCTACATCTTTTTTTTTTTTTTTTTTTTGCAATACTTAGGATTGGATTTAGTAGATTATGGCAAAGCACACATGGACTATCTGCCATTACACATGGGAAAACCAGGGAAATTTTCAAGCAGCCACTTGTTTGCCAGTATTTGAGCTTAGGCTGAATGATCAGTGTTCTTTGGTTTTTATCGCTCAGCCACTGGTGGGCAGAAGTACGTAGGACAGGTAAAAATACTTTAAAAAAAGTTTTGATAAATGCAAAATAAAGAAAAATTCTTATATATTTTTTAATTTAAAATCACAGTTACAAAAGAACTTTTAGCAATGCTGATGTTTAAATTCCCCCCCCTTTTTTTTAAATGAAAACTGTGTTTATGAGCAAAAATCTTGGACTAAAATAGTAATATTACATAGTGATAGTTTACAGGCTAATTATAACTAAATTATGTTTCAGTAGAAGGTGAACAAGTTGCTTATATTTCAGTTGTATTGCACGTATAATCTTCATTGGTAAAATGATTTCTGGCTGTTTATAAGCAAAATTTTCATAAAAAGAACAGTATATTTATTCTCTGAAAAATAATTTTCAGTCATGCATTAAAATGAATACACATCTTCCCTTGTGCTCTCTAACCATGTTTCAAAGAAGTGGAAAAATCGTGATACATCTTTGTTAGTAGATGTTATTCTGCATACACTGTCTACAAAAGTGTTTATAAGGCCCTTATTTTCAGAAACACTGGTCATATACTTTATGTTAAATTACAAAAATATTTTAAATGATGCAAATATTCATATTTTGGCATTTTTAAATTTTAAAAATCTGTCCTGTGAAAATTTTGAAATTTAGTTTTTTATACGTTCTTTTGGTCCCTGTAGCTGTATTTAGAAAATATTTATACTGATTGTAAAAAATAACATTTTTTTAACTGCAGTGTACTTTAATCGTTTTTAGCTATACTGTAAAATCTTTTTGATAGATGTTCAGCCTGTTACATATACAGAGCCAGCCTTTTGGTGCTCTATTTCTTACTATGAACTAAATACTAGAGTAGGAGAAACTTTCCATGCATCTCAGCCGTCATTGACTGTGGATGGTTTTACTGATCCTTCAAGTTCTGAGCGTTTCTGTCTTGGTCTTCTGTCAAATGTGAATCGAAACAGTGTCGTCGAACAGACAAGGAGACACATAGGTAGTATTTTGGCATTTCAGTCACTCAGAAGCCAGTGCGGTTAAGTCCAGAAAACAAAAATTGAGAAAATTAATGTTTTTTGATACATTAATTTTAAAATTCTTGGTTTATTAATTTGATCAGAAAAGTATGTAAAGTCTTTTTTCTTAGTGTAAAGTCTGCAAAAAAAAAAAAAAAAAAAAAAAAAAAAAAAAAAAGATATGTACAGGGATGTGTGAATAAAAACGTGAGTATTTATTGGAAGAATGACAGCAACTTAAAAATTTTAGGACTTGTATCTTTTGGCAGCTGAAGATGAGAAATTTTCCTTGACATTTTTATCAATCAGAATTTTAACAGTTATTCAAGAAAAATTATTTAATGTTTTTGATAACACAATAATTTTCACAAACACTTCAATGTAATACTTTTATGTTTTACCAAAGTTTAGATATTTCAAATTAAAAGAAAGCACATCCATAAAACTCGAACAATTCTAAATAGTAGAAGTTACAGTTACTATGAATTTGTTGTTTTTCAGTGTTGCCAACAAATATCGAAAGAAGAAGTATTGATTTAATTTTTGTTTCAAAGTTTATATAAAAAAATACTGATAAAAGGTGGACTTGCTCAGAATGGCTTCTGAAATGACTATATAATATATTCAGAAGCTATAAAAAAAGAGCTATCTGACCTAGAAAAAAAGGAAGCAACGAGTAAATCCTTTAATAACTAAGAAGAATATTATTTATTTCATCAAAATTTACAAAAATCAGAAAATATCAAAAATTGGACTAAACCGCATTGGCTTCTGAACGACTCATTTAATTTTCAAGTGTATTGTGTTTTTATTTGAAGAAACTCAGAAAATTTTAATTATTTTTCATATTTTGATATTTTTTGATAATTTTATGTTTTTAGCCCTACTTTTTAAATTTCTTTCAACTGCAGATATTTAATTGCAGTAAGTGTGCAGAAATCTCAAAATGAAACAAGGAATTTTGGATGACTAATGTTTCTTTTATTAAATTGCTGCATTCATCATAAAAATAGTACTGTAATGAAGAAAATATTAGTAAAATAACAGAATAGACATGATAAATGAACTCACCAGATAGCATTTTAACTCATCGGCACAGTAAACATAAATGTTTCCAAATTCTGGTGATAAATAACAATAGCAGTGTGTTTTTAGCAACAACAATAACAATAGCGTGTTTTTAGTAACAGCAATAATTTCGGTATGTTGTGTCTTATAAACGTACCAACACAAATGTTTTCATACATTATCTCGGTATAAATGAAGAAACAATAAAAGGATATAGTAACAAGACACTAGAAAAAATCTAGAACCCACTTTTAAAGGGGTTCCCAGTGTTGAGTCATAATAAACATATAAATATACAATGTTAATTTTTTACTCTTGCAATGAAATTTTTGCATTACTGTTTAACCTGGATATGCTCGTTGAATGTAGCATTCACTGAGACAGATGCTATAAGTACTTCAGTGCAGGTATATTGAAATTGTAAAATAATTGAAGGGATGAGTAGAAAGCAAAACATTTGCCACAAATTTTTAATTTTTAAAGTAAGAAGAACTATATGAAAATCTTACTTATGAAAATGTGATACTCAACATCCACGTATGAGTATGTCCTGGGGCACATTAGCATCGTACTAAAACACCTTCTCCAAGTTTGCATCTTCTTTGGCAGAGGATGGCTGCTGTAATCATAAAGGGATGGGCACACCTTTTTTACTTATATCAATGGAGTAGATGCAAATCAGAAAATTAAATGATGATGAAATATTACTGAATAGCAAATGTAAAGAACTTGTGTGGGATGCTTTCTAATCATCTGGTTTCATCTGCACTAGCATTCCAGTTTCAAATTTTGGTAGATGAAAACTCCATATCTATAGATGTGCATTGCTCAACGAGCACTTAGCAACTGAAAAAAGGAGGAACGAGAAACAAGAGGTATACTATTTTATCAATGATATTTATTCTAATCATGGAAAATTTGAAGCTGTGCGGTTGCATAAAATTTGCTGTTTTAGAAAAGATGGAAGAGGAGTAGAGAGAGATATTTATAGAGCATGGGGATAATCTCTACAATAGTGAAATTGGGTTTTGGGTACTGAAATTATCAACAGAATTTCAAGTTGTGAGATTATTTAAATTTGAGCTTCATATATTCTTTAAGTATTATTATAAGGTATTGTCAGTGACTTTAAGTTAATGTAATATAAATAAAGCTGTGATGTAAGCTCTTTAGTCATATAATGCATCAGTATGTGTAAAAAGTGTACATGATAATGCAGATAATATATATTAAGTATGAAAGTAATCAAGTTGAGCTGTAAAAATGATGCGTATCTAAACAGCGTTTTAACAGGATTGCAAGCTTTCTTTTTTAGCAGTATGTAAGTAGAGATTTTTCTTACTTTTAGAGAGTGTGAACATGCTCTTTTAATAGAATTTGTAAATATAACATGAAAATTGTCGCTGGCTATATGATTTTTGTAAAAATGTAAAATGTGTCAGCTTTCTATTAGGTCCTTCAGTTCTTGACAGAATTTATTTGCAGTTTCAGTCATACTATAGAGCAAAAATTTATACATTTGACTTGTTATTTTGTTTTCTTGTCTTGCACTGTAATCTAGGATTTAGTGTAGTTCACACATATGAGATACATACATCAAAGGTGTATTATTAATACAAACTGATCTTTAATGATAAATTTGAAAAACGCATTCTGCTAAAAAAGTAAAAAATCTTCATAAGATAAATTGAATGCAAAATCCTTCGTAAAAATTGTATGTTTTGTTTTTTTAAAGAGTTCTCAAATGTACTTCTGTCCATATTCTGTAGAATAAATTCAGTATTTAGGTTTCCCATGTTTGTTTAACCCCTTAACTGCTGCGGAAAATGTACAACATTCATTTCTCAGTGCCACAGTGTTTCGCACAGGCGCGCGTAGTTATACGATGTATTAGGGAGAGAATAAGTGCAAGTTTTACTTTCTAAAAACTGTTTACTTTCACAAAATAAGGAATAAAAGAAAAAGTGAATGCACAGAATTTAATGTTTTGTGTAAAAGTATAATAAAAAGATGTAAGTATAATAAAAATAATGTTTTTATAATAAAATGGAGTTTTGATCAACTCATTTTTAGACCAGTAAAGTGTAATATCAGGTTTCAGTGTTATACTTTGTGAAATCAGTATGCCTAAAAAAACATATTTCTTCTGAACTGGTTGAATGTCACGATTTTGTTCTTGATTTTTCGTTTGCAAGGTGTTAGTTCATATACTCGTCTACAAAACGGTTAGTTTCAGTAGCAATATGAAGCACGAGCAGTTCATCAAAAAATAATTCAAAAAAGATAAATGGGTTTGAAACATCCGTTATATCATTCTTTATTCCTGGAACCTACTACAAAAAGTAAACGAAAACGGAGGACACAGAATAAAAAAAAAAATACGTTTTACTCAAACAACACCAGCCAATACCACGCAGTCATTACTTTCACCGCTTTATACACACCCCTCTCTCCAATTTCTTCCCACACTTCTCTGAAATAGTGTCCTCCTTCGCATAAATTGTCAAAGTCATTGTGGTGCTACATTCCAAAGCTTTGCGAATAATTTTACGGGTAGCAGCGGAAAGCAAATGACAGTAGTTTGGAAGGGCATATATATATGCCCGTGGCAGTTAACACATCGGCTGAGCAAGGTGTATATATACGCCCGTGGCAGCTAAGGAGTTAATCCACATTCCTCTTCTATCCAATGTTTGTTTAATTTACATTCATTTTCTATCGAAAATATTGATTAGTTGGGAGAGTAATTGTATTTTTTGCATGAAAATGAAAGGAATTTTTGTATTGGAAAAAATAGTTTCATTGGCAAAAAACTGAATTAAGTAGTTTTCAGCACTTTCATTTGAATTGAAAGTTTTAGCATCTAGGGAATTTTGTAAAGACCAAATGATGCCTGATCTGATGTATGAGGCAGCACATCCCATCCAAGTTTGAGTCACCAAATCTTGATGTGACATGGTAAAACACCAGCACTTTCCTGTTCACTAATTCTGTCTTCATCTGTGCAATGGAATCATTCAGTTTGTCCAACTGTGAACAGTATTCATTTTAATCAATTGTGTCGCTGTTCAGCAGCTTTCCTAAAGAAAAAGTGTCCAAATCCATCAGAGAGAGAGAACATTACCTTCATACATAATAATATTGATGGATTTTACAGTATATAGTGAACCGTCTAGAATAATATTGGCCATCCTGACAATACCCCACAGTAATGCAGAATGCAAGAGGATTTTCAGTGTTGTTATTACAACCAGGACTAAATTTGAATCTTATTATCAATAACGGCACATTAGAAAAACTTTTATTAGTAAAAGCAGGCCTACATGGCAATTGCTAATAAACAAAATAACGAAGTTTCTTTATTAAAGCAAAATCTGCTACTGTTCTTCGCATTTGTTAAAAGCTGATTAAAATATTATTTTTGTACTACAGTCAAAAACCAAAAATCCGCCGACCTGAAATCCGCCAACTCATGAAATCCGTGTTGCCTCTCAAAATATAAACATTCAATTTATAGGTTCCGGAAATCACAACCTTGAGTACAAAATATCGAAGAAAAAATACTTACCGAATAATAATGAGTCATAACAGAAATACCAAATTATTGACATCATGATAATTTTTTCCCCTCTAATCTGCATGGAGGTAAAAAAGCAGATGATTCACTCAACTCTTCTTTCAAGTTTACGATTCACGTTATATTTTCTCAGCTTTTGTGTTTCACGAGATTATTTAGGGCTGCCTTTTTTTGATCCAAATATTTTGAGGATAAATTAAGAACATTTTAATTTCAGCCCTTTTTAATACAATGTCAGATAAGAAACACACTCATGATTTTACTGCTTGAAACGTTGAAAAACGTAAACACGTTGCATTGACGGTAATACAAAAAGTGCAAATTCTGCAAAAGATGGAGGCAGGTGCTACTTCTTAGTTTATAGCAGAATTGTATGGAATTGTGACACAATTGTGTATGATATACGAAAAAATAAAGAAAAGCTGTTGAAATTTTACAGCAACAGTGATTCATTCTAACACAGGAATCCAAAACCGGAAATTTTTGTATGAGGCGAAATCAGCAAACCTCATTCCTGTACTTTACCCATACATATAATAAATTATTACAATAATGTATATAATAATTTAATTAAATGTATCTAATAGGCCTTATTTATTTTGCACTTTTAGTTTGAATATTATGCTTTATCTTTTCTGTTCTAAAATCCACACAACCTTTGGTCCCAAGCTTTGCGGATTTCTGGACTTCCACTGTATTTGCATTTAGGAATTAGTAACTGAACTTTCAGATATTGATAATAAAGTTAATTCGTTTTAAAAATATTTTCGTTCTGTGTAGCATAGAAAGCATATTTTTATCATTTAGAAAAATTCTCCTGATTTCTTTAAAAAATCTGATTTTTGAATGTCGTAGGTTGGCAAGTATACATCAGGTGTAATCCTTCATATTGGGTACATGGCATATCAGGTACAATCTTTCCCTCTTAGCTGCTGGGGAATAAAATTTATATTTGGCCTCAGAATTAGGTATAAGAAGCACTTCATTTGATCCTTTATATTACTAGGAAATTTCCCCTCCAAAATGTTCCTTTCTAAGTTCTTGTAAATTTATTTTTGAATTAGGATAATTTCAGTAACATGTTTATTCAAATTAACAGGTGTCCTTTGTTTCTGTAATATAGCCTTTGGTATTAGAACTGTCATGAATTCATTTCTTTCTTCAGTTTGCAGAAAATTGTTTTGGAACATACAATTTTTGATTTTTGATGGCATATTGGTAATATATGGTTCTAATATGGTAAATATTTTTTTAAGAATAATTTCAGAATTGTTATGTAAAGCTGTAGCTTTAATCTTACTGGAAAAGAGTGCAATTAACATTTTCTGTATTTAAATGTCTAGTTAAAATTTTGTACAGGGGCTTTCACAAGTGATAAAATATTTCTTAAATTAAACAAAAAATGACTTATAATAAGGAATTTATACCGAATATTTCTAGAATTACGTATGCACATTTTAAAACAGAATTACATTTAAAATAGCATTAGGAAATGAATAAACAAGTTAAAAAAATTAAAATATTAATACTAAGCTGACACCAAAGTGATATAATTATGGTATATGATACATGAAATTTTTACCATACATACAACTTCACTTAATTGGAAATAATATGTTTTTGCATTTTTTTTCCAGGTCATGTCAACTATGGTATGTAAGATATAGATGTGTCATACAATTTTAAGTCTTGACAAAATTTAAATCCGTTGTGATATTTAAATTTTATTTAATCGTGTTCTAATTCATTAGATGTTCTTGTACTTTCTATCAAATTAGTTTACATAGTGCATTTCTCAAATTTAACCTAACATTCCCAGACTGCCATACCATGTCTACCATATTTCACTGTTAAGACTGTATTCTTTGCTTTCAGTTCATATACTTTTCCTCAGGCTCTTAGTCTTCTTAGAGTCAAGAATGCTAAATTTGCTTTTGTTAATGGTTTTTAAAAAATACTTATTCCTTAGAAAAGTATTTACTCCAGAAAGCAATCTTTTGCCATCATGGATTTTGCAGATAACAAGTATCTTCATTTCTTTACTTGCATAAAACTTCCATTTTGCTATTGTAACTGATCATATGAATTTTTTAATAGTTTTGAGTATATGCAGTTTTTTTTTTAATTGTTTAATGTGGGAGGTTCACAAGTAGTAGAATAATTAATTCCATCAGTGTAAAATAACACATTTACATGTTTTATGTATACATCAATTAAAAAAAAGTATACTTTTTACTCATTTCCTGGAGGGGGCATTTGCCGCCCAATGAGGCTGTTCCTTGACTTTTTCAACACAAAATGATCATTGCACATTAAAAAAATTTAAAAGTTCATCCACATCATCTCTTACTCTTAATAGATGTTTTTTGAATACCTAATAAAAAATTTATATAATAAGTAGTAGATTTATAGTAATTGCTTATGCATTTATCTTTTTAAAATGTAAAATTGTCAGTCTGTAGAAAGCCCCCTCTGGTAATTAGCTGTATTGAGAAAGACATTTTGAATATTCTAATTATTAGTTCCAGAAATCTGGTAAAACAGTTTATGTGAGATTAAGTTATGAAAGAATGAAATGTCTTATTTTGTGCCTTCCTAGTAAAATGCTGTGTGGGGGTTATGTATATGTGTGGTCCAGCAAAATGCATCAACTACACAGTAACTGATATAGCATGGAAACTATGCTCTCAACTTGCATCATGGAAAACCAAATGTTTTGTAGGAATTACAACAAGCCAGAAGATTGTATCACTTATACAGTAGCTCATACAATATTGTTGTTTTGCTCTTGCATCATGGAGGAGTAGCAAAGTGTTACTTGTATTTTGTTGTTGATGGGCTTGTATGGAATATTTGTTACACATTTCAGACTTGGGGACTTTGTACTTTCATTTGTTTGGAGAAAATGGAGAATCAGAAGTTTGCATATGATTCTGAGGGGTGAGTGTTGCAAAGTTGGTAATAACTACTCTAAAAAGGTTCTTTAACCTTTTGACTACTATGGGCACATATATGCATCCAGCAGAAACCATCAGTGGGACCTATGGGCACATATATGAGTCCGGAGCGAGCCGCCAATGTAAACTCTGGGTGCAAATGCATGCTCATTGAAGACTTTGCCTGTTTACTACCGTGTTGTGTATGTTCGGAAATTATTTCTGTCATATAAGTCCAACATTCAACAGAAACCTTATACCTCATTTGTTGCTTAGCAACGAGGGAAAAGTATTTGGTCGGGCATTCTATGGCAACACGCTGCTTTTGTGAAACGCTTCAGCTTAGAGCTGTTGACAGTCAAAGGGTTAATACGTTAATCCACAGGCTTGTGGAAAATTAGACCAAGTGTGTTGTGAAGTATCGTGACTGCATGGAAAAATAAGCAATGAAGCTATTGTAAATTTCCTGTATGTAAATCAATTTTCAACGTGATTTCTGGCAGTGCCTTAGAAAAAAAAATTGTAAAGATTTTCATTTTATTGATTGTTTAGCAAATATTTTCTAAATGTCCTAACATGTTTGTCCTGTTTTCTTATACCTAACAATGCTTTTATTGCTATTTCCTAAATGGAAATAAGATAAATTTTGTCATCTTTTTGCCATATTAATACTGTTTAAACAAAAACATAAATGTCCATTTTTTTAACAACAGTGAATTTTTGTATCATTTCTTATAATTTAATTTCATTAGAAATGAAAGTGCCGCATTTCTCGTGCATACCACTGTATGTGTTTTCTGAATACTTTAACTAATACTTCCATCTTTTATTAGGACGTGGTGTCAGATTGTATTATATAGGTGGTGAGGTGTTCGCAGAATGTTTGAGTGATAGTAGCATATTTGTTCAAAGTCCCAATTGTAACCAAAGATATGGATGGCATCCAGCCACTGTTTGCAAGATTCCACCAGGTAATATTTGAGAGTCCTTTTAATTTTTTTATGTAATCTGTAAAGACATGCTAAGCTAACTTGCATTTATAAATGCATTAAAATGCTTTCTTTTGTGTCATGATTTTTATTCATTTATATGTACAGTTATATTTTTGAACCCAAGTACACATATCAAGTACCCAATACCCAAGTACAAAATCTACTTTTAGCATATGGAAAGAACTTTTTGTTAAATATTTCGTCAACATTTCTTGGCGCATTTAACTAAAATCTGTAATCATTGCTAAGCATGATGTCAATGTGAAAGGTTACCATACTCTTTGCTACTAAATTACTAATGAAAAAAAAATTGTTTGGGCATTGCTGCAGGAGTCATTACTCAAGTTGTCATGTGTTGGTGAACATGTGGTTTTGAAAGCAAAATGTAAATGATTTGCCAGGTTGGCTTCAGGGGTAGAAAATATTAGGAGGCATAAAATCAATGATGTAGTTTGAAGTATAACTACTGAATGACTAAGAATGTTTCAGTTTGATACTTGTGTCAAGCAGCTACGCAACCAAATTATTCATCACACAAATTTATGCTATTAAGTTATTGTTTCTTCAAGTGCTGAAGTGAAATAAAGAATCAGAACTATCTGCGGGGAAAAACTCATGTGCATGTGTAAAACATACAAAAAAAGTTGATTATTTTGAGGCAAAAATTTAGATCATTCTGGTTATTGGACGCCTGGATCTCGGACTTTGCACTGTACATAAATGAAGAGCTATGCGTGATACAGTACATAAATATTTTCGTGCTATCCAGATATGCTATCGTGCTATCCATATCAAAAGCAATTTTTCACAATGCTGTAGCATCTCTCATCTTGAACAATCGATTTGACTCTCTTAGCAGTGCTAGCTGATTTAATGACGTCTTTGTTTTTCACAGCCATACTGACTATCATACCTGCCATATTGTATGTAATAGCTAAGTCCCAGATACAAGTGCCATCTTCATATTTTTTCAGCAAGCTCTTTTTTTCACTTCCATAATGATTATAATAATTTTCTTCATTGCTTGACTCTTCTCCATAACTTTCCTAAAACTCAGACTTATAGCATTATATGTTTACTAAATCATAACAACAGGTGTACTGACACTCATAGAAAGTCATAGCATTCTTTCAAAATAGGTAAAGAAGTGTGCTGTGTGCATTCATGACTTGCTGAACTTGAATCATATTCCAGATAAATGTATATGAAATAAAAATTTTCAAGTCCAAACAGTATTATTTCAAAGTTGACATATACCAAAGTACCACTGCAGTAGACATCCATATTGACTATAGATTCAAAGAATAGTGTCACTCCATCTCGCTAAAGCAGCTCTATCCTAGTGCAGCCATTCTGTGAGTTTAGAATGAAGTTCTTCCAAAATCTAGAATAGAAGGTAAGACATCCGTGTTGCTCGTGGGTTCAAAAGATATGGGGCTAAACATGTATGTGGTAACTGTATCCCACAACCCACTGATCTTGGTCATTCAGTGAATGCCCATGAGGGTTTTTAATTCCTCTAGGAGGGGACCCAGCTTGACCTCATTTTGCTACCATCATCTCATGATGCTTTCTGTTAGTAAGGTTAGGATGCTCATTGTCCAGGAGGGAATTGGTGACCTTGCAGTGTCCATTTGAAATGTGCAATCAAATATATCTCCAGTGCAGAAATGCACCTGCATATGTGCTGCCAATGTGTGTCTTTTTTTTTTTTTTTTTTTTTTTTTTTTTTTTTTTTTTTTTAGTGAATGCTAGCTGCTCAATGTGACTGTTATACAGGTCTTCATTGTAGCATTTTTAGTGTGATGCGAGAGGACCTGCCCGGTTGTTGGCATTTTAGACCATGTTACTGAGACTTGTGTAATGGTGTGGTTTATTGTTGCATTGGGCTGTGGCTACAATGTATGGGCTTACCTAAGACCCTTTGTAGCATTCTGAAGCATGATATCATTTATCTTCTCCATGTGTGTGCTGTTGTATGTATGTCTATTGTCATCAGTGTGGCAAATCTGCCATTAGCATACTCTGCTGCTATTGTGTCTGGCACCATCAATTAATAAGGTTGGGAAATGTGACACTATGGGTGCCTCATTGCCTTTTAGGATGCTAAATTATCTTGGAGGTCAAACTTGAAGTTTGTGGCATAAAAACAAGTATATTGTCTACGAAGAAAACTACATCTGTACATTTGCTGTTAGTATTTGTGTTTGTTTCTTGGTGCAAGTGCTAATTTGTCACTGAGGCTGAGATGACTACACTTACTATATGAAAGACATGGATGTGTTTTTGCATTCATTGTTTCACATGTCTCAACATGGCTGAAAGGTGAAGAAGTTACATCTGTGGACCTCGACATGAGCAGCAATGAACATCAACTTTCATTGATGCCATCTTTCAGCAATCATCTTCATTAAAAAACTAAAGAAGTTTTCTTTGACAACAAGGGATGTTATTTATCAAATGCAGTAGCACTGTAAGACCAAATAAGGTTGCATGACTCATGCAGTAAGCAGCTATACCCGAGGGCAGCCAATCATTGTATGCAGAAATTACCATTCTAATCTTTGCTAACTTCATACATTGAATTAGAATGGTGGTATGATTATAATGTCAAAGCTTTTCAACTCTTGTCTACTAATTCCTGTACTTGCATGATATTCAGCCATTTATGTGATAAACTTCAAAAAACTATTTTTTGCTTCATTACTATGTGATATTAAGTAAAGATATCCAAAGAACATGCTCTGTATGTAATCTTTGTTGCATTTCTAGTAAATCCAGTCATATGAAACTTTTTTTCTTCTTCTTCTTCAGCCAGCACCCATCTTTGGGTGGTGAATCATTTGATACTGTGCCATCTAGCATAGCTGTGCCCATTCTTCTATTGTGTCTTCTTGGGTTTCTTCTTCCAGAACTTTGCAGGTGCAGAGAGATGATCCCAGTTCCCATCTGGATATCCTTCTCAGTATATGCAATTTGCTTGCCAGTCTTAAATGACGCTTTTCTTTAGGTACTGGATGGTATCTAAGCTTCTCCTTAGATCTGTAGTTCCTGGGAAGAGCTGTTTCCTGTATGTACTGCCTGTGTGGTAGCTCACTCTGCTCTTAAATATGGCATGTTTATGGAACGCGGTTGCTCTTCCATTAAAGCAGGCATAACTATTTCAGTAAAAAGAACATTTTCCAATACATAGGAAGGAAGAGCTAATGTGGCGTAATAGCAGCAGACATAGCAAAATGGAGTGAGGAGGGAATATCTATGTATGATAAAAGCAAAATTTAGGTTTGGGGAGGGGGAATTGGTAGATTATTTTTCCAGTTGGCCAAGCATTGGTTGGTGATTGGTGTCTTTGTACACTTAAATCAAATTATATGGGAAATTAATCTATTGATTATTAAAATTGTTTGTATTAATGTTATAGAGTGTCAGTGCTTTTGGATTTCAGTTGCTATGTTTTTCCTTAAATGTAAAATTAAAAACAATTTAATTTTTAAACTGTATGCTCAAATTACAAGCACTATTGTACTTGCTGCACAGTTCCTTCAAGCTGAACCAGTGAATATGTATTATACAAAATTGCTACCCCCTCAAAAAAAAAAAAAAACTTAAACGCTCTTAGTTATGCCAAACACTGTCTGAAGTACACTCTGGCTGCATTGCTGTAGTATTAATTTTGAGCAAGACTCATTTTTGGGTTTTAGGAAAGCTCAGATTGAGAGAACTTTCATACATGCACTAGATTAGAATAGAACTTTATTTCACCTGTTTATGAAAAGAATTTGAGAAAAGGGATACAATTTTTTAGAGTTTATTATGTGTTGAAAAAGAAATTATGAAATAAATGCAAAAGATTTTATCTGCTGTTTAAATGATTTCATTTAAAAATAATAATAAATCTGATGTGCCATGAAATTCAGGAGGGTAGATATTTAAAAAAAAATTGGTAATAAATATTAATAAGGGTTATTAATATGGAAATTATTTTACATTTGTATATGTTAAAACTTTACACATGGTGTTTTTAAAATATCTGGCAGAAATGTAGGTAGAAAAGACTGAAATAGATTTTATAATCAATGGCCTGTTGAAGTGATAGGGAGTGCTGTTAAGATAAGTGAAAGCGTTCCTCTGGTATAAATTATCATTTGCTCTGTAAATTTCAAGCAGTATGCATCACTGCATGGGCGCAGAGCTTGTTGACACTCATTTTATCCTGGTGCTGCAGACAGAAATGCAGAAGCTATTCAAAAGTTGTATAGAAAATTATTCCTGAGCAGACAGTTACTTAATTTCTAAGCATTCCAGTTCATTAACCAGGATTTATGCAAGAGGGGATTGCTCCATGTGGGTAGAGGAAAATATCACAGAACTTACACAGTAGGGAAGTGCATTCAGGTATAATTAACATCCACATTTCTCACCTTTATGTACATGATAATTCATATAGTACAAGACTACATGTCTACCGAGAAAGAGTACATAGTGCAAGATTGCTTGTCTACCATTAATGGCATGGTGTCAATCATTAACCGACTGTGGTAAGTTGGCATATGAGCTAGGAGCTGTTTATTTTTTAGAAAAGGTTAGAGAATGGGTTTTTTTATCAGGTTAGGGAATGCTAAATGCAGATGATGCTTTGCTATCATAATTTTCACCAAACAATTCTTTTGCTTTATTGAACCACCACTTTGCCATGTATATGAGCAGTCTATCATTGGTAATTCAGAATCACAGCTGCTTTAAATCTTCATGCTTATAATTTTATGTTTAACCCTTTGAAGTGCACTATACTTTAAAGTCTGAATTTTAACAAAAAACAAACAAAAAATGTATGCAGTCAGTCTATCTAGGCCTAAAGGAGTATACAGGTAAAATTTTGTATAAATTGCACTTACTGTTTTAATTCTGTGGGTGTTCCATGAGGTGGAACACTGCGCCGCCAGAGATTTTAAAAGTGCGACTAAGCGAGCACATTGCAGTGAAGCACGGAAATGAGTAGAAGCTTTTTTATAGTAATGAAAAAACACTGTATTATGGCTGTATACATGGTTTTCTGGATATACACAACGTTCTTGAATAAATATGGAGGAATGAGATAAATATATGTATATACACAAGTCCTATATACAAAGATATTTACAAATTTTTTGATTTCTTAGCTTTGTGAAATTGTTCAAAGCATGTCGCACCTTTTTGATAGAAGCACAAACCAACTTTGCGGGTTTTGAACACAAAACTTGTTTTGTGCGGCTTCTTGTTCCGTGCAACAATTATGTTTAGAATTCCAAGTAAAAACATGAGGCTGTGTAGAAAGTCCTGGGTAAGATGGATTATCAACCTTCTCATCAAATAAATGAGTTTCATCTGACATATCACAATAGAATTACAGAAGTGGTTCAGGAGCATATATTTCAGTATCGCTGCTATCTTCATGCTCTGATTCAGAATAAGAGGGTAATTCATGAAGCACTTTTAGCGCTTTGGAAAGACTTAGACCTCTCCACGCCATTTACAGAAAATTAATCATAAAAATTAACTACAATTAAAACTAGCAGTAAAGAAAAATAAGCTTTAAGATATACAAACACAAAAAAAATCTACACAAATTATTGATAATAAACGTGAATGAGACTAAAAAGCGACAGCAAAAAATTCGTGCAGCTCTAAGTAAAGATGACTCGAGCTACTGATAAAAATCCCGCCTGAAAATTACTCACAAAAATTTGAAGATGACCAGATTAAGGCTTTCATAGCACAAACCACACCTCACCCCTCAAGACTGCTTTGTTTGAATTCATTCGCCCAAAACAACGGAAATAGAAAACATATACAACAGATGTTGTGATGCATAATAGCACGAGATCACTAAAGGCGCAGTGTTCCCGCTAATGGAACACCTCGTTTTATTCAATGATTCTGTGCATGCTTTTTGTATGAAAAATGTAAAAAAATATATAACAAATAATATAGAGTAAAGCCATCAAAATTATACAGAAATTGGTTTTGAAACAAATTTTTTTGTATCTCCAAAAAATATAGAAAATTACTAGAAAATAAGTGGATTTTAATAACACATCATAAATGAAAATTCTGGGTCTCCTTGTGATATGCTGCCATAGATTATTTAAAAAGAGAAGTTCGAAGTATATTATAAAGGCATTTTTATCCTTTTATGGTTGAATTTAACGGTTTTAGAAGTTATTCAAGTTGGGTGTTCCATGTAGTGGAACACTGAGCAACAAAGGGTTAAAAAGTGTTTTTAATCTGAGTTAAAATAACATGCCAAATAATGAATATTGGAAATGCTAAGGCAACAAGAATCCTCATAATATTCATAAATTTTTGAACCTCCTATAAGTGTTTTTAATCTGTAAACTCACCAACTCCCTAACAGTTGCTTATTTAGCTTTTTAAGTTGTTGAAGTATACGTGAAACTAGTTTTTTCTGAAAAAAATGTCTGGAAAAGATAGGACAATCCATTGCGAGGAATGAAAAGTGGTCCATAAATTTCAAGAGTCAGTTTAAAAGTAGGCATCTCATGAAAAACTGTATTCCTATTTAGCAACCTCATATGAGAACAATTACTATAATTGGTGTATCAGTGAGAACGGTTATGTGCATAAAGCAAGAGGCTAATATTTTGTTATTACAGAAAATGAAATAGACCGAAACCAGAATTAAGATTTTAAGCATGAATGATTTTGATTTGTGTACTGTGTTCATCAAAAGATCAATGAACTTTATGCAGATAACAAAATTCCTTCTTTATTCGTATTGTTGCCTGTTACAAAAGAAAAGAATTGATTTCCCTTGGAAAAAAAGAGATGTTACTCATAAAAACTATTGCACAAAATAGGATTTAGATGGAAGGACAGTCAAAGCAAACAAATGGTGGCTGGAAAAAGAGAAGACGTGCAGTGGCAATACAGATTTTTGCAAGCTAAAAAAATTGAAAGAATAATCAAGTACACTGCTGGCCGCCCAAATTGCAACACCAAGAAAGACAAGAGATATCACAACAAAATGTATTTAGTAGATAACATGTTGACCACGTATCAAATGATTAAATTTATAGACTTCCGTGAAGTGTGGTTCCTTCCAGAATCAGTAGCCAGAGTAGCCGCCATTGTTGGAGATCACCGCTGCCACACGCCTCGGCATTGATTCAAAGAGAGTTTGGATGTGTTCTTGAGGTACAGCAGACCAAGCAACTTTCGCATGTTGCCAAAGTTGATCTGGTGTAGCAGCTTGGGATGTAATCTGGGTCAGTCGTTCAACAACCATGGACCACATGTTTTTTATCGGCGAAAGATCCGGAGAGCGAGCCTGCCAGGGAAGCAATTCAATCTGGTGATTGACGACGAACCCTTGGGCATTCCATACCACGTGTGGTCGCGCATTATCCTGTTGAAATATGGCTATGGGCAAGCCCTGAAGGTAGGGAAGGACAACTGGCTCCAACACCTCGAAGATGTAGCACTGGCTGTTTAAAGTACCGGCAGTACTAGAGGAGTGCAAGAGTGATGTCCAATACCACCTCATACCATAATACCCGGTACAGGACCAGTGTGGCAGTGCATAAAGCAGCTGTTCAGCATCCTCTCTCCACGGTGTCTCCTGACTCGAATCCTACCATCATGATGATGTAGACAGAAGTGTGACTCGTCAGTAAAGACAATTTCATTCCATTCTGTCGTCCACATCCTTCTTTCATTGCGCCATTGGTGGCGGTTGGTTTCATCCAACACGACTACCGATTTCCCTGAAAGATAATCCACACTCTCGGTAGGCCACTATCCTTCCTATGTCGAACTCGGATACTTGATCAAACGATGATCGCTGTTTACTATGAGGCATAATTGGTCTTTTTTTTTTTTTTTTTAAACCACAAGAAAAACACAATTGTTGAACTTGAAATCGTCGAAAACTCCAAGCCTTAAATAGCGCTTTGAAGTGACGCCACAGGCGTGCAGGATGTGCGTCTGTGCTGAAATTCTAATCTTTTGCATATCTCGCCTTTGCTAATGCATGTTATAAATTTCGTGTTATTTGCATGCTTCCTTCAGAGTGTTACATTTATGGTAGCCAGCAGTGTAATTATTTATTTGGATGAAACCTAGATAGGAGCTTTCGTGAAAAAAGGTGCTAGAAATAGATTGGTAGCTGTGCAAATTGTAACCAGAATGGATTTATAGAAGGAGCAAATTTGGTATGCCAGTCTGATCCACCACATGATTACAATGAGATGAATTTTGATAATTTTTCGAATTGGTTGCATCTTGCCATGCCAACGTTCTAAATCCAAAGCAAAGTCTGCCACTAAAAAATGACTGAGTAGTTGGAGGTGAAACGTATTCCCTCATCACCTTTCGAATGAGGAAAAGGAGCTTTCTGAATTGATGGGAATGCGCTGCCCCCCCTCAAAGAAAAATACTGCATTGATGAACTTTTGAAGGAAAAGGGCCATGGTGTAGTTCAAAAACCCAATCATTTTGATCTCATTGCCATAGAACTGGTTTGGGCTGTCACAAAAAGGTAGGTATGAGAGAGGAACTGAACAGCAATTGTGGTGAACTGAACAGCAATGAAAACTAAATGCTGAGCACTTGATTATATTTCCAAAGAACAGTGTGTAAAATATAATGAACACGTTATCACAATTGAATACAAATGTTAGGAATGTGACAATTTTGTTAAAGAAACTATTGAACAAATAAGTTTTATGGCACTAGGTCATCAGGCATTGAGGTGTAATCAACTGAAGCTGAAGAATCTTATTTTTATGTTTGGAAGAGTGCTTCTTGGGTGTGAAATGTAGCTGTTAAAATGCTGCTTTACATGGGTTATTAATTTTTTTTTTTAAATATTTAAACTCTTAAACTTGTTGCAATTGATTTTTTGTAAATATTAAAATTTTCATGATCAATTAAATTTATTACTATTTATAGCTTTATCATCAATTTCTAATTATAATTCCTAACCAAAAACAGACTAACAGTGCCAAATCAGGAAGCCATTATGGCTATCTTACCATGGGAACATTACCTTTCACTGTATTTTGCCATGTCACTAAATGGCCTCACATATTGCATCTTTCTACAAGATATCTTGCTGAAACTTCTTTCGTGTGTTCTTCTAGCTCTTTATACACTAATGAGGTCCTACCGGGAAATGCCAGCATACTTTAACAACAACATTAGAAACATAGAGGTAAGAATAAAAGAAGATGCCATCCTCACACTAACCTTTATACAGTGCTCTGGTAGCCAAAGGGGAGGTATTTTGTTTGCATCTAGAACATGTTAGTACTTTGACAGCAATTTTGTTGTACTTCCACACAAATTTAAAGACTAGGACATTTCTGCACAAAAGAAACATTCATTGTTGGATGGCAAGGATAAATAAAAGGGCTAGGCCATTTCTTTGTTCGACTCCTCGCCAACGCGAGCCTCATGGAGGGGGTTAACTGGAAGTAATCTGTCATGTCTGTGTTGCACCTGCTCTGATTTCGCGTGTTTAAAACTGTAGTTTCATTCAATTGCGAGACGATTTTCAGGAGGTCGCATATCCCAAATTAATTTTAATCATACATATTTGTTTTCTCATAATGCAAATATTTAATAATTTCTGTATATATATATATATATATAGTTTTAGCCAGTTTTCCTTTTAAATTCTATATTTAAAGTATCCTTTATGTAATATGGCTTTTTGCGCTGTAGCAACGTGCCCTAACACTTATAGAAATACGAAAGGAAGAGATATTGTATTTCATGCTTTCCCAAAGGATAATTTGCTTTTGTCGAAAGAATGGATACATAAATGTCGAAGACAGGATTCTATTAATGTGAAAAACGCAAGAATTTGCGGCGAACATTTTCTGTGCAGTGATTATGAAGACTGTGCCGAAAGTAAATTTATCGTGTGGAGTAAATGAAATAACACCAAGAAATCGTTGACATTTGAAAAGAAAAATAATGCAGAGTGCTTTTGAAAGACTACACGAATTAAGCCCAAGGAAAATTTGTTTTGAGGCTGAGAATGAAATTGAAGCTGACAATAATAAATAAAATGTGAATGATTTTGAAATAAAACTCACAAGTGACTATGCCCTAAGTGACAACATCCCTGAATGACCTAAGGTAAGAATGTATTGATAATTTGAAGAACAAAATAATATCCTTAGAAAATTGTAATAAAATATTAAAAAAAAGAGAAAAGAAAAATTTTAGAATGTTTGCTGAGCGACAAATAAAGTGGACGGCATCTGGAAAGAAATTGTATCGGAAATGCAGAAATTATAATCCCAAACAGCGAAATTTAGGAAAAAGCACAGATTGGAGAATTTGGAAAAACGTCTAAAGCATATTTTTACGAGGATGCAGATTAACGCATTGCTAGAAAAGAAGGAAAAATTAGGTGGACTAGTGAAGATATTTCCCGTTGCTTTGTCATGCGAGTTCTGTAGAATACGTTTCTTAAATAGAAATGCATATTTATTTTTCCCAAAGAAAAGCAACCCAAAAGGCAAAAACGTAGATTGCTTCGAATGTGGTAGCCAATAAATAGTATTTCAAAAACTTGTAGTTGCATTGTAACTGTACAAGTAAGCATGTATAATATGTTTAGATTTCAAATATTTCTAGATGACATTTGAGAAGTTAATAGTGTAAAGCATATTTCAAATGAGAACTAATTTAGTTAAGTTATTATTAAAGTTATTTTTATTGTATCCTGTGTTATTATTGATTCGATTTTGTGCTAGCGTAGCATTCTAGATAAAATATAATAGTATAACATTAAAGTAATTGGCATAAGAAAACCTGCCTCCTTAATCCCCACTTTTGAAAAATTAAATAATTTTTTTTAGGTACTGTGAGTAAAGTTGTTTTGTCTAAATTAAGATAACAATCTTAATGCATTTATTTAAGTGTAATATTGATGTAAGCCTAAGTTACAAAATTATTTTTAAAAATATATGTTATTATATTGAATCGGGAGAAAAATATGCCAATGTAAAATTTACAATTAAGCTGAAACTCAAACTTAGATTAGCAGAAATTTTGAAAACTATGCCAGTTTAAGGTTGCTTTTTTGATTAATTTTAAATAGCTGTTATTATAATTATCTTAGAAGCAGTAGTACAGTTCTCTTAGTTAACATGCAGATAAAGAAATGATTAGAAATAAACAGGCATTTAAAGAAAAAAAATCCCTGCAAATTAAAGAAAAAAGGAACTTTATGCTAAGAGTAGCACATTTTATCTGTTACTTTAAAATTGAGTAAGTACTATTAAATTTTTTAATGTTCAGTGTAAAATGCATACTGCAGCAACATTGTCTCTTCTAAATTATAGCTATCTTTCACATGCAGCTCATTTTAAACGCTGGTTCTTCAGATTTAAAACGCTAATTTCTATGTTGTCAGTTGCATCTCCGCGCTCAGTGTCATCATGGCTACGTCATCACTCCCCACTGCCAGTTTCAGGGGGAAAAGCTGTATGAGCTAGCTCTTCTCTCTTAAGTCCTGGTTGGATGGGATAATAGCAGTTTGTATAGTTTAGTTGCATTTTAGATAATGAATTTGTTTAAAAAATTCTGTAATATATTTGCAAAAATACTGTAAATAATTCAGTATTCATAGGTCAGTTGTATACAAAACTTTTCATATTTCATGGTCAGTTATTAACAGTTGTTAGGAAAAATTATCAAAATAAAGTTATCTCTCTCTTTTTTTTAAATTGTATGTAGCAGCCTGTTTAATTTATGATTAAGTGTAACACAAAATTGTGAATGAAAAATCTTTTATTGTTCAATACATATATTGTTGAATAAAAGGAAAGGAAATTGAATAGTAGTCTGCTGCTTTAAAAACAGTTTCAAGACATGGGAAAATAATCATCAATGTTATTAATAGGTATATCAATATATTTTGCATATTTTATCTTTTGAATTAAGTAAAGTAATATCAGTACACAAAATAAGGCTGGCAATATTTTGATTGGATAATAATGAGGTTAATGTTTGTAAAATGAATAGTTATTTATTATATTATCAGAGAATTATTAGACTGGGTAAAAGTGCTAAGAAAATTATTGAATGCTCTGCCAAAATATATTTACTAAAAGATTTGAGTTTGATAATGAATGAATACAAGAAATGTATTTTAAGTCAAAAGTTTGAAACTTGATGTCTAAATGTAAATATAAAATTATGCATGTTAAAATATTTGTAATTAGGTAAATAGGTCAGGTTAAGTTTTTTAAATAGGCAAAAGCATGCAAAGGCAATCTACTTAACGGGAGAGAAGCTTTTGTGGAGGACTTTAGAAAGAAAACTGACCTCTGAGTGCATATTAAAAATAATGCATGTAATTTTCATTCAATTTATATATATTTATGTAAAAATTCTGATATATGCTAAATTACTTAACTTATTTTCTGCAAAAAATATAATGCATGCACAGAGATTAAAGATTTGCACAAGCAAAAAATTTAAAAATATTAAGTATGTATAGGTATTTATGCATATCATTTTAAAAAAGCATGCATTTGCCTTTAACAAAATATGCAAATATTTATTAAATTATTTATAAATGTGTTTCGAAATGGAGGATTAATTCACTAATAAACTACTGTCAGTGTTACTGTGAAGAAATCTAGTTTTTAAATGTATCTAAATTTATAATGTTTATAAATATTATTTAAATATATAAAGACCTTAACATTTGATTGTAAACATAAATTGAAATTCTGTTGACAAATATATTTATAAAACTATTTAAGTAAGAATATTTCATACTGGAAAACAATCTATTAAAAGGTGGTGCTGCGAAGCACAATCTAGGAGATGTATACTTGAGGAAGTAGTAAAGCAGATTTTTTTAAATGAGTATTGCTGAAATCAAGGGTGCAAAAAACATTTTATAAGTATTAAAAGAATTGTTTCCTTACAATTTATAATTCAGTTATGAGGTTTGATTAATATTTAAAAAATGTAAAAAAAATCGCTTTAAAAAAAACACCTTTCGGAAATACTTTTAGAAGTGCGTGCAAATCAGAAATCAGCAGCAATATTTTACTTATTTTGGTATTAAAATTAAAGGTGCTCTAATTTCAAATGAACCGAATAGAGCATTAATTATAGAGTGACTGTAATTAAGATGCCTCAGAAGCTGAAAACCATCTTGTATTTCAGAAAGAAACTCCATAAATAGAAAACAAATAATGCGTAATTTTAATATTAATAATACAATAAACTTTGATTTTATAATCATTAACCAAATAAAATAAAATTACCTAAAATATTTCATTCAAATCAAAACTCTTTTGAGCAAACCATTCTGGGAAAAGTATAGCATTTAATTCCATTCAGAATGAAATATTGTTTAAAAAAGCATTCTTGCACATACTTCGGAATCTTGAAATATTGTAGGAAAAGAAAATATAGGCATTTATACTTATATATACGACGTAATTACAGAATGTTTACCTTCGATAATGTTGAAACCTGTTAATCTTAATGGCAACACTCTGAATGTTTGGTCACCAAGAGGGGTACATCACTGCTTCGAGGTAGTGTAAACATAAAATCCATCTTGGAATTGCCGCCAAAGCGGACAACACACAACGGTTTGTGAGGAGCATTAATGAGCAGCCTTCGAGGTAGTGTATATAAAAAACCAGTACGGGCCTCTCCTACCTCCATGATTAGAAATTACTTTGATGCGACTTATAACCCTTACTGGATTTCGCAGCCTGGGAATGATGTGGTGAATCAGCAGATATGATAGTCATGGATTTTTTTTCCTGTGTGTGGAAGGGATTAAGAACATGATCTATGAAATTCCCATGGAATCCCAGAAGAAGATTTACCATATTTGGCAGCATATAAGACGCACCCTTATTTAGACGGCCACACACAAGGAAAAAATGTTTCAATAGCGTGGTTTCTTTTAGTTCTCACGTTTTGTAAAAGCCAAATAAACAATTATTGAATGCAATTACCTTCACGTATAAGACGCAGGTAACTTTTTTGAGACCAAATTTAGGGAAAAAAAGTGCATCTTATATGCCGTCAAATACGGTAGTGGTTAGACTGTCAATTGCTACTGGAAATGAGAACAAAATGCCTTAGAACTTTTCTAATGCATATCAATCCTTGTGCTGCCACTGTAAATGTTATTAACGTTAGTGTTTGATCTTTCATGCACCTGTTATAAAAACTTTTATCTTTTGACTTTACCTATCTTCCTTATTTGCTCATTGTTCATATGTTCCTTTATTACATTCTGTGTCAGTGTACACATTTCTTTACAGCATCTGCCTATTTCAATTTCCTCTATTTGCCTGTATATTTTTTGCCAGATGTTTTAGGATCACTCTGTATACAGCAGAATGTGTTATATACAATGCATACCTTGAGACCAAGGACTGAGCTAATTAAAGAATTTCACATATTACTGTTCATTTCATCCTGCATCTTGTTTACATTTTTCCTTTTTAAATTTTCCATTAAATTTGGCTTGCTTGTAAATAACTACTCAAATCTTGCCTTAGAAATTATTTAATCAGTATTTATTAAATACAAAACTATTACATTTTTAAATACACACACACATATATACATACATACAAAAGAAAACAATGTCAATACAAGGAGTAGCTTACTTTGGTAAATAATAGGGAATACTTTTGAGGTATATTAAATGCTCAGTATCTGGCATTCAACCAACTGCATTGCTGTAGAATTTCATAAAAATTCCCTTCCTTCCCTAAAAAATTAAGTAAATGAGAGAGTTTTAATGCTATTATGAGTCTTTCCTGGAATATATATCACTCCCAACCCCAACCCCTGCAACGAATGGGGATGATTCTTGCAGAATATTCATTTCTCATCCACAGTCACAGTTAGTTGCAGAATATCTTCTTTACTTTTTAAGAGAGCAGAGTCCACTTCTATATGTGTGCTTTGTTTTCTAAGTGAATTTGTGAGCTTCCTTTACTTTCCTGTTACTGCCAAGTGCCATGAAAGCTGAAAATTGTTCATTTAATGTCTGAATGATTTGTCGTATACTTCCATATAGTAGGAGGACAGATGGTGACCACAGGGTTTATTTTGTAGCCTGAATTTAAATCTCTTTAATGAAATTTTACAAACCAGCAACAAGTAGATCTGTTGTTAGTTGTTGCTCCATCGAGTGCTTTGCGTTTCTTACTGTCACTGCTGCAGGAATTTGTTTAATTTCATAAAGTTATAACAGTCTTAATTGACTGTATTTCATTATTGATTTTATATGAATAGTATTTAATATTGAATGAAACAAATACTGCAGTCACATCACACAAGTTTGACACTGTCACCTGACAAAAAATTTGTTTAAAACCCAGTGCTTACATTCTTTTGCAATTAGTAGAAACCTGACATTGTCCAATGACCAGTTCATTTGCAATGATCCAATACATACTTAATTAAATTGAAATTTCACTGTGTATGAAAAGCTGTTATGCAAAATAATTACATTTTCCAGTTATGCTAAGGAAATGTACTGTAAATTTTCATTATTTGAATCAAAAAAATGTTTGGACAGTATGAGGTTTTAAAAACTTGTATTGTACCTGGTACCTGAAATTTAAATTTTACATTTTGCTTTTTATTATTGGAAATATGTTGCAATTTATTATTTTATTTTATGGAAAAAGGGTAAAGTTTTTTTTTTTTTTTTTTTTTTTTTTTTTTAACACAGGTTGAAATTTAACTGTCATGTAGCACAAATTTCAACTGAATTTTGTAGTCAGGAGCAGAATAATTTTCTATTAATTTGTTAGACTGCCCTGTGATATTTTTTAAGTGCACTAGCGGTTTCAAAGAGCATTTTATCAATTTACCAGTTTATTATTATTTTTGTAATGTACATTTATGCACATTGCTCTTTTCTTAGGGTGTAATTTAAAGATTTTTAACAATCAAGAATTTGCTGCACTGCTGGCTCAGTCTGTCAGTCAAGGATTTGAAGCAGTTTATCAGTTGACTAGAATGTGCACAATAAGGATGAGCTTTGTGAAAGGTTGGGGTGCTGAATATCGCCGGCAGACAGTTACTTCTACACCATGTTGGATTGAATTACATCTGAATGGTCCATTGCAGTGGTTAGATAGAGTTCTAACACAAATGGGATCACCTCGCATACCATGCAGTTCCATGTCTTAAATTTAATGAAACCATGACCCCTGATCTGGTGCTGTATATTTGCTCCCATTAGGTAGCCAATGAATGTTCTGTGTTGATTTTGTATGATGTATGGCAAGAAGTTTTTGAGAATGTTTATTTTTATCATAACAGATGCTATTATATATATATACAAACTCATGTATATATATCACTCACACATAAAAGTTTAAATTGGAATTTCTATTGATAAATTTTACATCTGTTGTAAAATATGACTTAGATTGTAAAAAAACTTTTTAGTGTCATGTCTATGGAGCATGTTTAAGATTACAGGGGAAAAAATTGCTTGTTAGTCATGATCTTTGATCTTGTTTGTTATATATTGTGAAACACCCTTTTTAATTAAGCTAATGTCTAAGAATGAGCCAAAACTGGAGTTTGAATATGTATTTAAAATGCCATTTAATTGTATTATTATTAAAAGCAGTAGTTTACTGTAACATTTTGAAGAAATGTGTTTTGTACTAGGTTACTCTTGTTTAAAAAAATGCAACTCCCAGGTGGAGTACCACACACATTTATTATTTACTGTGTAGTCATGAGATTATAAAACATAATTAAGTCGTATTCCTGCATGTGAGTTCTCAGTGTCAGCTAGCTTCTTATTAATTGGTAATTCTTTACTTTCTCTTCATTACCTTTTAAACTCTACCAGCAGTACACCATACTTATACAAAGCTGCTCCAGAATGAAAGAAGAGTTGTTGATGTGAGGGCAAAATTTCTATTGACAGTTAATTTTTTTAAAAAAGTTTCATGGCCTCTTTTTGAACTTGATTATCTGTTAGCCTTTTATGGAGGGTTATGTAGTTTCCTTAAATGTTCCATTATTGTAAAAATTGTTTGCAAATTTTGAGGTTGCATTTGCTTCGTTTGTGTATCATATTAATAGTCTGCTCTACGTATAGTGAGACTTTAATAAAATGTCAATTTTGACTTGTAAGTTATCCTCCATGCAATCATTATATTTACCACCTTTTCAGGTTTAGAAAGTAGTTTTCCAATTCATAACCCTCTATAATTGCATGGTAATAAAGGGGCTGTTTAAATTGTAATTTAATTTCACTGCTCGCTGCAGGAATAATTTAGAATTTTTTTTAATCACTGATAATGTGACATTTGTCATATCATTTCATGACTGAAGATGATTATCTGAACTACATTTAACATAGACTATAATGAAAGCAATTGTCCCCGAGAGATATTAAATGAAGCTATAAAATCACAAAAATGGAAGTTTTTTTATATATTCATTGCATAGCTTGTACAGTTTAGTGCAGTGTGAGAAATCTGTGATTGCTTTGCTAGTTGTAACAAGTAAATGTGTATCTATTTTTTTAAGAGATGCATCTTATGCATCATACTTTCATATGAAATTTACAATTTTAAATTTGATATAAATTGGCTGCATGTTCCATCTTGTGAGTTAAGACATTTGTAATAGGAATTGTGATCTCTAAGATGGTTAGACTTTTCCATTGGATTTAATTTTATTCATGTGAGAACTGACAGTTACATCTTTACTTCCAGTTCTTTTGTTAAGAATCTTAAAATAATATATCACTATCTGCATGAGAGATATTTAGTGTCTGACTTGAAATAATAGTCTTTTATTTAACTTTAGGGTATTAAACCCCTCCTGACGTGAGTTCATTATTCTTTTCCATGTGCTTTAGCCAGTGTCTGGTTTTTGTAATGTGCTTATACATTATACCATCATATATCAAAATGAACAAAATGTTTTCCCGTTTTCATGCATGCTGATTATGAATTAGAGAACCTATATTTCGAACTGAATTACCTACTATTCTAAAACTGCAGTTAATTTAAATTTGATCTCATTTGAAAATGGAATCAAACTTATATTTGAATAGTGGTGTTAATCTCCATTATAAAGTATATTTGATTATATAGAAACATATCTCGTAAATAAAATGCATAAATTTATAATTTTTAAATGTATTTACTTTTTTCAGCACTTATTTCTAATTTGATACGCTGTGTAAAAAATCAATAAATTGCTGCTAACACATGTTGTTCTGTTAAAGATTGCCAGTTGGTTTCAATTTTTGATTTTATATAAATTTCACTTAATTATACTAAATAAAAAATTAATTTGCTGCATCAGCCCGAATAGCACAACACTGAAATTTTTCATACAGATATTTAGGGGGGCAATAATCTGAATTTAATGTGATCCTTTCATTTTTCATACAAGAATTCAAATAAAGTAAAATTTAGTCAGATAAGCATTTATTTAACAATAAGTAATAACAGGTAAACATTTACAGAAGATGTGCTGGGTCCCTAAAACAAGGACAGAAAGACACGGTTTCTGTGCGAGAAATGTAATATCAGTACTTGATTTATTATATTCTTTAAAATATTCTAAAGTTCATTTTTTTATGTTAATCCACATTTATACTCATATTTATATTATTAATGTAATTGAAAATGTGTTAATTGCTTTCGGGTATGACATACCCAGCATGCCTTCTCGTGTTCGTAATTTTAGCGCGCGTGTTAATAAAATTTTTTCATTGCTTCTGGTAGTCTTAGAAATGCAAATGCTTAAATATGTATGGCATTAATAATTACCTTAATGGTCTATTCAACCTGGCTTTAGTTCTCCGTAATTTCAAGATCTAAAGGCTAGCAAACACAAATTACTCACCAAAACTAGCTCAGTATTCTCAGGATGTAGCTTAAAAGCTCAGAATGACTCATGAAATAAACAACTTTTGTGGTGTATTCTTGAAGCTTTCATTCTAAATTATGTATTCCCTAGATATTTAAACTCAGTCTAATTTGCATTCTCATGAAGGCAAACAGAAGAACTAGAAACTACACAAATGAATTAGGTTAGTCAAAGCTAATTCATTATGTTTAAGTAACATGATATATAAATTAAAGCTTACAACTTTTATCATTTCAAATTTTGCTCGGTGTCATGAGAATTTGTACTGAATGTGATGTAGAATATTTAAATGTATTGGTGAGAATATGGAGTATATCTATTTCTAAAAATTACAATATATGCTTACCACAACCATGTATAAATAACTTTGTTCTCTTTTAAGCTGCAAATGTGCGATATATACATTCTTGTATTTTTATGATGGAGAAAAATTATGCTATTGAAATCAATTTTCGAATATATATAAAAATGACAGTATATGTTTGCCATGACCTCATGCGAGACTGTTCTCATCTAAGCAGCAAATATGTGATAAATAATATTAATATTGTTATGTACAAAGGAGAACCAAGTTATGTGGTTGAAATTAATCTTATTTTGACATACATGTGTATCAGTTTCCATTTAAAATGGGCATGAAGTTGGTTTGATTAGTTAGTGGTTTTAGATTGAAGAATTTGTGGAAGAAAATGGACTGAAAATTTTAAAAATTGCTTTGTTGTGTAATGTTTTGCTTTTATTTCACAAAATGAGACTATTGTATTCAAAGCAAATACAATAGTCTCATTTTGTTAATGAAACAGCATGTGTACAAATGCATAAACACTAGTCATTATTTTATCATTTGAAATGTTAAATATTCTGAAAAATGTATCGAAGTTAGCATTTCTGTAAAAGCATAAAAAAGTTCGTAAAAGCAAAATTTTATTGTTTTAGTTTGTTACTTAACCACTTGTGCTAAAAAGGCATGCCACGTGCGTCGAGATGCTTTTGTCTCAAACCGCGAGCGACGTGAACACCACGTCGATAGGCATTTATCACAAAAATGAAAATAAGGTGGTGCACACGTGGCCTAACAACGAGATTGTTTATTTCTTGAGTTACAGCTCTGGATTGCACTCGCAGACGGGGAGTAGCGCAAATGAGACAGACACTTTACCGCTTGTTATATTGTAGCGCACGGCACCACAACCATGAAGTTAAATTGTAGCGCAAGTGGTTAAGGTAGGTAGGTATAGTGAAAAATTGTAAATCATTTTCATCCTCAAAAAGTATAAATATTATGTACTTCAACAAAAAGAAACATCAAATATATGACAAAAATACCTCATTATAAGAAGGGGAAATTTAAAGTACATTTTTAAAATTATACTCTTAAAGTGGAATTAAAATAAAAATCTATTTTTAATTCTGTAGTTATGAAGTTGTTTGTGAATTAAATTATGAAGCATTTATAATTTTGTATGTATTATTAATTTCTCATTAAAAATTCATTTCTCATTCAAATTATTTTGTGGTGCTTTTTTTTGGAGAAGATGCTGCGATTTCCATATTTATTATATTAATTAATATTTTTATTTAAAAATTGCTTAAAAAACATTGTGTGGTATGTTTCCTTATAAAAAATATAAATTAGTTCAAGAACTCATAACATTTGCCCGTTGTTTTATCAGTCCAGATTATATTTAACATCTGAAATATATTAAGTTGGGATAATTATTCTTTATATTTAAGCTTAAGATAATTTTTAAATAAGTTTTGTATATTTAGGCTTGATAGTTTTAAAATGTATTTTCTAGTTGCATTATAATAATTTTCAGACTCATGGTTTATAATCTCTTGGTAAAAAAGCTAAGATTAACATCCCATTTCCTCATATAAAGTCTCTTATATTACATGTGTAACATTTTTTAATGTGTAAAATTGAATGTGTGTCGAATAGTTCTCAAATCTCAGCATGGGAATTTAGGAAGGCAAAAAATGAAATGAAAAAAATATTATACTATTGGTTATACTATATATTTTTATCAGATAATCAATTCGAATAAAAATTATTACTTTAACTTGAGAGATTAAAACTCTCATAGTAAATTTTCTAGAAGTTCCTTTGCTGTTGTTATGGGTACTTTAAAATAAGGCTGGGAAAACCATAGCCATTTAATTTGCCAGATTCATCCTTATGGGGAATTAATTTCAGTAAAAGAAGATGCTTGAGCTGAGCTTCTTTTATTCAAATCGCTATTTAAAAAATTATGAGCTGCTTTTATTTTCTCATGGAAAGAAATGGTCTTAGCATATGTTGGGTGAAAGCATTATGTTCTATGAAGCTAGAGAGTATGCCATCTTAAGAATGGGAGTGCACTTTTTAAAAATCAGGCTTCCAATGGGTTTTTTTTTTTTTTTTTTTTTTTTTTTTTTTTAAACTCTGTAGGAAACTTCCAAAGATTAACAAGCCTCTTTATACAGTATCAAAATTTGCCAAGTGCATGCAGTATATACAAATCAAATGACATTTTTTATAGAGTAATTCAAATTTAACAATAGATTTGCAGTAAAATCCTGTTTTATTAGATATCAAACTTTTTTTTTAATATTTGTTTCTTAATATCTGTACATGCATGTATAACTTTTTCCTGTTGAATATCTTTATTTTGTAATTAATGTACATATAATTTGTATGCAGTAAATTTTTAGAGTATATGGCCTAATAATTTCTTCATTGAATAAAATATGTTATTTTAAAGAGTTCCCCCTTGTCTGCTTTAAAATTTGTTATCAAGTAGTTTTCCCACTCATAATTTTACTAAGCAAAGGAAAAACTTTTCTCCTGTCCCCATATTCAAAAAAATTCCTTGGCCTCTATATTCGTGCATTATAAATTTCGTACTTTTAAAAAATAGCAATTCGTATTTTAATTTTTAGAATGAGCTTTATATTCATTTTGTAAATTATAAAAATTTGCTTTTAGACTGGTAAATATGCTTCATCAGATTTAAGTCTTTGTTCAATGCACTGTTAGTTAGTACATTTAGAAATAGTTTTACCTTTGTTTGATATCTTTACTAGAAATACTGCTTGATTTTGAGAAATATTTTTTAAAATTATTATTTTGCAGTTTAGTTCTTCTATTATTGTAGTTTCATAGTTTATTTACTGGATTTTGTCTTCATTATTTAAAAAAAGAAAAAAATTACTTATTCCATAAAATAGATTTTGTGCTATGTGATTAAGATTGATAAAAAAAAATTCTAAAGTATGAAGCTCATAATGGTTTTATGCTTTATCACAAGGTTTATCTGTGCCATATAAATTTAGAGAATATGCTGTGTGAAATTGCATTATGTGTTAAAAAAATTTCCACGATACCTATAGTATGGCATTATTGCAGATTTTGTAAATTTCTTAAATTGAACTTTTAGTCATAGTAATTCAATAATTTTGTGTTTTATCCATTCATTAAGCTGTTAAATTTAACTCTCTCATTTCTAAATAATAATCATATTTAGTGATTTAATACTTCCATCATCTGATCCATTCATTTCTTTAATTTTGATATTTTAATCTTTATTTTGAATTCTAATGCAGTTGATGCTTTACCATAGCGATTTTTAATTACAGCTCTAAAAGAAGAGAAACTCGTTGATAATTTGAATTTGTGTTCATTGTTGTGAAGGAAAACATTTCTGGAAGATGTTGTGAAATAAATTCCAGGTCAAATTTAGTTATGCTTTATCCCTCATCAAACTGTAGTTATATAAAATCAGGAAAATTAAAGGGTATAAATAGTTATCTAGGTGTACAAATAAATGATTTAGCATTTAAGTGGTATATATATATATATATTCTGTTTTCATTCTAAAGTCTCAGTTTCCTTTAACTTTGATTTTTCATATGGTGAATATTTGAGCTCCTCTGTGGTAACCTGACTATTGATATATATTGATATATATATATATATATATATATATATATATGTATGTATACAACATAGTCATTATACTGAGTAGAACATAATAAGGATTTTTGTAAATTACTTTAAACATTCCTAATACAGGAGCATTATCCAAAATTTTTGTATATAGGCCTGCCTATGCTGCAACTTTCAGTCATTATCCAGTATTTCTTTGTTTAAAAGTTTGTAATTTATTAGAATATTTTATAGCTCTCTGGTATTTTTCTTATTTTTAAGCCTTTACATGCAGCAGCTCTTTTTGTGTTATACTATTTTGAATAATTGAGCCTGATGTTAATTTGCACAAAGCCTTCCTCAAGTGATGAAAGTTCCCTTTATTCAAACAAGCTGTAGATATTTAAATAATAGTTAGTATTTACTTTTACTGAAGTATTTCAATATCATGGCTGTATAATTTAAAATTATGCTTTGAAGAATGTAAATGCATGTGTCAAAATTTTATGTAGTTTTGCTCAGTTAGTGAGTTACAGCTTATGTTATTTTGAACTTGATTCTCACATTTTGACGCTTTGGATATTTCATATTAAAGGATTCTAAAATACAGTATTCTTTACCGATAGTAAATTTGCTCAATTACTTTTGTATTCATATAACTTACTGTGATTTAGACATTGAACATATGAGTTATTTGGCACTTTATACATATTATTTCATTTCCTTATTCTTTAATACTACTTATTTGTCTAAAGTTATACTACTCTTTTTTAAACTATAAGAAATTTGTATTTTAGGAGTATGTTTAAGGTGAAGCATGGCTGAAATTGAATTTTACATATGATAATGTAAAAATAATAATAATAATAAAAATAAATAAAAAAATGGTAGTCTCAGCTTTTGGATGTATATGTATGCTTTTTGTATTTAAGAACTCTTTGCTCATGACTTTATTATTGTTATATATTTATGATGTCAGTGAAGTCTTGTCTTTATTCCTTTCATTGATATAAGTAGTATTTAATGTTAAAAAAAAAATAGTCGCAAAGTCTGTAACATGCTTGCTGTGAAGTATCTGTATGTTGGATATTGTACTTCTTGAATGTTGACCTAATTCAATGTTGCAGAATCACATGCTTCTCTTTATCTTGGTTATTACATTTTTGAAGGAATGTCATGCATTATAAATAAATATCTTCAGATGTCTGAGCTTCATGTGCTGAGACTTTTACCCATAAAATAACTGGCATAATTTTGCTTTTATATACATGTTTCAGTGTTTCACATTTATAAAATATTTCTTTTCTGATGATAGCTTTGTCAATAAGTAAACTATTTCATACATTCTTTTATGTTAAATATTTGTTGGTGTACTTTTTTTGGTTCTCGTACTTTTAATATGTTGAAATATATTGCTTAAATCATGCTATGCATGAATTTGTGAATATATGCTAAATTTATGCATTTATATGTAAGAAGTTCTCAATTATGAACATTTAGTTTATTTTTCTGCAGGAAATTCCCGATGTATATTCCTCATGATATCAATAAAGACTTAAATTTTTCTATGGATGTTAATTTTATGATTAAATCTTCCTTTTCCATCCTAAACTACATTTTGATGTTACATCCTGGTGCTGCCAAATGTTTCATACATCTTTCCGTATGTACTTACCATTGTCATGCAATGATTATAAGTAGATTTAACCTATAAATTTTATTCTAGTATCTTAATATTTTTTAATTTGTACATATTTTATCTTATATTTATTAAAGAATCAAATTTAATTCCATGTCTTCATAAATCAGTGTATGTTATCAGCTCACTAATCTTACAAAGCAAATCGGTTTTTCTATGTTAGTGTTCAGAAAATAGATTAACACATTTATTTTTCATTCATTATAATTTTTCTATAATTCCCATATGTTTCATCTTTCTCCTTTATTAATTTTTTTGGCTTGTTTTCTGCATATCTACATTTCATGCTTTCATTGTGCATTATACAAAATAATTAAAAATATTATTTTGTATATGCTATGATATTAAATATGTATTCTTAAGTTATACCATCAGATTTATCTACTTGATTGTAATTTATTAAAGAATTTAAACTTATGAATTATGATATATATGCATGTACTGAGTACAAGATATTTTAGATATGTGATTCTAAAATGTATTTAAAATCTTTAAAGAGCTGAAAAGTGTAATCATTTTAAACATGTATATTTAGATTTGAGTGCCGAAGTTAAGAATTAGCATATAATGTACCAGCTTTTTTACTAAATCTTGTTTTCAAACTCTTTTATGAAATAGGTGTTAGTAAATGCATTTTTGTAGATGAAATTTATTATGCCTGCTTCTTGATTAAAGTGACTACATTTTTTAAAGTCTTTTATAGGTTTAATTCTTAAGCACAAGGTTCAGTATTTTAAATCCTGATAAAATAAACACTTAATATCTTAAAACTAGCAATAACATTTCTAACATTTGATTGTCACTCCAAATCTTTCCAAGTAATATTTTTATTTGTTGATAATTTTGTTTTGCTTCTAAAATTTCCTCAAAACTTACCCCCCTTTTTTAATATTTGCTTTTAAATCTTTTATCATACATATGACATTCACCTATGTTATGAATGCTATATTTATTAATGCCTTTTGCTACCATATAGATGTTAATCTGCATTTAAAAGTATGGTAACATTTTGCTGTTTTATTGAGCGACATACAGTTTGTTTCGTACATAGCCATTTATGATTGAAGTCGAATATTAATGTGTACTGAATGTGAAATCATGACTTCTGCAGCATAAATATGGTTTGGCATTAATCCAGGTATATATGACTAAATTTGACTACATTTTCTAAGAGAAAAAAAAAATTTGCAGGTTTTTCAGTCTCTTAGATATCATATGTATTATTAAAACTCATAATTTAATGTACATTACATCTGCCTTTTCATTCTTGTTACAATACGTTGTATTTCTATTGTTTATTAAGCAATGTGGCTTGTGGTCTTGTTTAAATTGTAACTTCCAATTAATATTTTAGGAAAAGTATTCATTGTTGTATATTTGTTGTTTTAAAAATTATTAATGCATTTATTTGATCTTGCTATGATGTGTTATGTCTTATTTTCTTTTCTGCATTAATTCTCATTATATATCATCTGTTGTGGTTTTCTGTTAAGTTGATATTAAGTATCTGTTATAGATAAACAAAGGCAGGAAAACTGGATAATGGGTATTTTATTGCATGTGATATTAAGGAAATAGCATTTCACTTGGAAGATTCAGTGACTTGAAATATATGAGCTGTCAGTATAGTTTGTTTAGGATATTTCTGTTGCAGTGTGTTAACGTTCCAATGGAATTTGTTAATATTTGCATCTTCATTAATGTGTTTCATAAATCATGATGGCTTTTGTTAAAGCATATGTTACTTTTGATCGCAGAACTGTTTACTGTTATTTGACATGCTGATGTAATTAAGTCATGTTCAATAATAAAATGTGTTTTTCTGTCAAATTTTTATCTTATTTTTTTCTCTCAGAAGTTTAGTCATGTAATACATAATGTGCATAACTTGAGTCAGATTTATGTCTGTGAATTACTGCTAGGTATGAAATAAATGAAGCAATTGTTAAAATTACTATGATGATGCCATACAATATTTTGAGCATGTTATGAAATATAACCAGAAGTGTGAAATTTATCAAATAAAAACCACACATCATGTTCATCGCTTCTGAAGTTTCTCCCCTCAGAACATTTACTGGTCAGCCTGAAACATTATGGCTCATCATCTAAAATCATATTGCTTCACCTTGAATATGCAAAACAACTGCTGCCACTTGTGGCATAGATAGTAAATGCTCTTGATAACTGTTCAGAGGAAAATTTTCTATGGATTTGACCAACATAGATCATGCAAGTCCATGCATTAGGAGGAGATGGTTGGTAAGTGGCAAGCTTGTGCTTCATGACATAATAGATGTGCTCAGTAGGATTAATAGCTGGTGAATTCAGTAGCCAGTTTATTAACAGGATTTCATCAACATGTTCCTTAAAATACTAGTCTAATCTGGCCATGGTGTATCCTGTTGGAAGAGTCCTTTTGTAATGGGGAAGACTAAAGCCATGAAAGGTCATACCAGGTTATAGTACATAGCTCTTAAAGTGTGTTTTTATAGCCATGACAGGTCCCAGGTAGGGTCTCGGGACATAAGTGGTCGTAAGTGTCAATTATGCTAGGTTTGCGGAGGCATTATGAGAGAAGTTTTCACTGATGAACCACATTTCTAGCAAAGTTCCATGAATTGTGTGCTCAGATACCCTTGTTGTTGGACCTACACAGTCTTCAGTTCCGAGTTGAGCCACAAGAAGCCACCTGCTTATCATCACTAAATAGGACAGTGTCTGATGTCCACATTTGTTCATCAGTACTAATAGTTTCTCATCCTCCAGTTACCAGTTACTTGTAGTACTAACAATGACAGCTTTTGAACTTTAGATAAAAAGTGCTGTTTGAGAAATTTTCTTAGGCCACTGCAATCTGCCTTTTTTTTTTTTTTAAGGTTGCGTAAATCTACAGTCCTCCCCTTTACACATCCACTAGGGCAGAAAAATAATGCTTCACTATGATTGCAGCCAATATATAAAATTCCTTAGCAGGTGCCATCTCTGTCATTCCAGTGAGCACATTCACACAGTGTCATAATTATTTGACTAACCAGAGTAATTTTCAATACTAATAGTACTCTTCCTATAATCTGAACAATTATGGAAATCATCATCATGTTTGTGCATTCAGCACTTTGGTGTATTGAGAACAGGAATGTCTGTAGTTGTACATGTGTATGTGAGTGATGATGTGTTTTGTATATAATAAAGTAGCATTTAATTAGATAACAACATTGAAAAACCATTTTAATTTTAATCCACTTATAATTCTTAGCAGGCATATATTTTTAAATCGAAAGCAGCACAAGGGGGAAACAGTATGTATATAGCAGAGTTAAGGTCACTGGGCCATACCGGGTTCTTAAGATCAGAGCATGTTAAATACGATGTTGCGGAGTGTATTTGTGAGTGGCCTAAGAGATAGAGCTATCTTAGAATTTTTGAGCAGGAAAATATCAGTTTAGATTACACTTTAAAATAGCTTTGACAATGGGAAAAGTGTTAAAATGCAAACAAAATAATTGGGAAACCAAGTGGAAATTAAGAAATTTAGTGCCAGACATAAAGGTAAATCTAAGTCGATCGCTCCAAAACAAAACTTCTCAGCTAAGAATTCTAAAGGCAAAATGTGTTCAGGATGTACGGGGACTGACCATGATAGAAATTCTTATAAATTTAAGACAAGTATCTGCAGATTTTGTAAAAAAATTGGGAACATTGAAAGAGCATGCTATAACTCTAAAAACATTGAAATAATAAAAACAAAAACAGTTCCTATAAACAGCGTAAATTCCAGTGAAGTGAAAAGTAGGAAACCACCCATGATGGTCCAAGTGATCATAGAATTTAAACCAGGAGTTCTGGAACTGAATACAGGGGGTGCAGTATCGGTAATGAGTTTAAAAAAATTCTAAAAAGAAAATTCAGAATACAAGTCTGGTATTTAAAATGTATAATGGAGGAAAACTGATACCTTTAGGATTTATTACAGTTAATAAGTGTGAGAGATTAATGTTCGGGCTAAATGCAGTGCTGGGAATCTGGCAATGTTACATTGACGGACTATTCCAAGAAATGGAAGGGTGTAAAGTCTGCATGGATGATGCGCAAATAACAGGGTCTGATGATGAAGCACATATAAATACTTTAAAAATTTTCTTCGAGAAAATGCATGGACTGAAATTAAATTTGGACAAAAGTAAATTTTTTCAGGATGAAATACAATTTTAAGTCATAAAATTGATGCTAATCGTTTACATAAAACAGATGAAAAAATACCAGTGATTGCATAAGCTTCAAGACCCAGGAACTTTGAAGGTTTTGGGATTAGTTAATTTTTATTAGAAATTTTGCTCTAAATTAGCGACAATCGAAAATCCCTTATACAAATTAACTAAGAAAAAAGGGTTTTGGACAAGGGATTGTCAGGAGGCATTTTTAAACATCAAAAAAGAATTGTGTTCACAAAAAGTTTTGATGTATTATGATCCAAAATTGCCCTTAACTTTGGCTACTGATGCATCACCAATGGGGGTTAGGTGCGGTACTTTCTCACAAACTTCCTGATGGAACGGAAAGGCCAATTGCATATACTTCTAGAACACTGACTGAAACGGAGAAAAAGTATTGTCAGATAAAGAAGCCTTGTCAATCATCTGGGGAACTAAACAATTTTATCTCTACTTAAAAGGCAGGAAGTGTACATTAATTATAGATCATAAAACTCTTGTTGCAATTTTCGTCTCAAAGAAAGGCATGAAAGTTTTGGCAGCAACAAGACTCCTGCATTAGGCCTTGGCCTTACAGCCTTTCCAATTCGACATTATTTACCTTGAAACAAACGATCGTGGTAATGCGGACTATCTATCACAATCAGTCCCGGATCTGGGGGGGGGGGCAAGCTGGAGTCAATGCCCCAGGCGGCAAATTCAAGCATGACACTGGGTCATATTTGGAATGTTGTCAAATTTTGATACAACATTTATCAAGGTTAAGATTAAAAGGTGCATTAGAAGAGAAAATGGAAACTTTTTATTGAAACTAGGTAGTAAAGGTGAAGTAGTAAGCATGAAAGTGCTATTGAAGAAAAAGGAAATTTGAAGTATATTAAAGTAAGGAGGCGTAAATTTATTTAACCGAAAATTATCATTTATGGTGTGGGGGAGACCTTTAAGAATGAAGAGCTTAATAGATGTCTTGAAATGTAACTGTGTATGGAATGCTTAATGTACTAGATATTTGTTTGATATTCCTACGAAAGACTGGGTAAGATGCTCCATCATATTTTTTCTGTTGGTTCTGGTTGTCAAAGGGAAATATTGGAAGAGCAGCGTCTGGATGATGTACTTTCTCTACGATATTATTTTTGACACCAAGACAGTGTACACAATGCTTGGCATACAGTCACTTTAAGAGATTTAATGTGCTTTAAATCATCTTGCAACTGTTTATAAGAGTAAAAATAAAGGTAGGAAATGTGTTAACTGTGTGGTTTCTAATCAGAAGTGTGGTATAGAATTGAAACATGATCATAGTGTATTTGATAAGAGCTGTTCCTCTTTAAAGAGAGAAATTGAATTTATTAGAGGTGGACTTTGATTATAAAGAATGACTAGTATGATATAATACTTTATGAATTTTAGCATGTATGTACTCATTGGTACTAGTATTTTATATAATTAGATTTTATCAGCTGTGTTTTCATTTATGTGTATATTTGTTTTATTTTACATGATTTTATTATATAAATTTATTTGTATGATTATTTTAAGTATCAACCTGAACCACTGTGCCTTAGCTGCTACCCAGCTCTCTGTTCTCCAAAATGTTATTCGTGTTAGTCCTGATCTTACTGTAGGAACCTTATTGGGTTAATGAAAAATTGGCATTCATTGAAAATGGTTGGAGAGTTGCAGCTGGAGGACGAACTGCAATTGTTGTTTTAAAAGAGGAAATTGATTTTATAGTGGATTATGAAAGGGATGAAATAACAGGTATTACTGTATTAATGGGAGACAAGCAGTTAAGTTTCATATCGGTATACTAATCTCCTGCAGAGTACATTACTGTGAATCTCCATAAATTGAAAAATGTTTTAACTATATATAAAAGATTTCTAATTATGGGGGATTTTAATTCAAAACATTTTAGCTGAGGGGGCAAATTGGTTGATGCAAGAGGAATGTTTGTATTTGATTTTGTTGTATCTAATGATTTAATTTTGTTTAATGACTATTGCAATCTTTAATTCTGCTGTTGGACAGATTTGGTTATGGGATCCAGTAACCTGTAGTAACAAATGAAACTTGAAATCAATACTGAAGGTTTACTGAGCTATCATCGATATATTGTCTTCGAAATGACAGATTCTTGTTTTCAACATGGAAGAGGAGCCTTGGTATCGAGAAATATTCTAAGAGTCAACAGGGTTCTGTAAAAAACTTGGTCAATATGATGAGGCTTGGTGAGAGAATTAGTGTTGTAAACAATTGATTTGTAAACAATTGAAGTGACAGTAAACAATTGATTGGTGTAGTAAACGATTTTGGAATGTTGCTTCAGGCAAGAATAGATTGCGATCTGCTGATACAGAGGAAGACTCGAAATGTAATTTCATGGACGCCCGAATTGGAAAAGTTTAAAAGATATATCCGTGCGTATAGGAGAAGCTCACAGGTGATTGGATTAGATGATAATACTAGAATTTTATATAAGATAGAGTATAAAAGAGAATTGGCTATTTATAAACGCTTGATTAGGAAGACCAAAAGAGTATGTAAAGAGAATTATTTTTTAAGAAGCGTTGCTGATTACGATGGTCTTCATACGGCATTTGGAAAGCGAAATTTACTGCTGAAGGTGAAAAGACCTGATGGTAGGAGGGATGAACAAGATATTAATGCTGTACATGTTAAAGAGGTGTTTGATTTGGGCGAGCCAGAAGATATACATACGTTTAAAGATGATGTTTTGAAATGTAGTGAGAATGACTCACTATTCACATATGATGAAGTTAAGAGTATTATACTGAGTTTGAGGAATATGGCTGCTGCAGGTCGAGATCGCATACATTCTGTTTTGATTAAAAGATTATTCTTCTACTACCCAGATTTTTCTTGTTTACCTATATAATACCTGTCTTAAGTTTATTCTTTTTCCAGATCGTTAGAAAAATTGGTCGAATTATTTTGATCCCTAAGCCTAATGGAAAGCAAAGACCCGTTACACTTCTGAATATTTTGGGTAAGGTGCTAGGCAAATTGGTAACTAACAGAATTTTACATTTCATGGTTAATAAATGTCCACTTAATGAGTTTTAATATGGATTTATCTTTAGAAGAGGTACGGAGGATGTACTTTACCGGGTTGTTGGCTATGTCAGACGTTTTAGAGGTGAGCAACACGCAGCTTTGATTTCTCTAGACATTTCGGCTGCATTTGACTCTGTTGATTGGTCTTCCTTGTTGCATGGTTTAATTGATTTAAAAATACCTAGAAATTTGTTTTATCTATTTAAAAGTTATTTTAGTAATAGAAAAATTGTTTTTAATTGCTTTAAGGATAAGAGTAAAGACTTGATAATGAATATTTATAAGGGATGCCCTCAAGGCTCCTGCAGTATCCCCTGCTCTAGAGGATAACTTGCTGAAGCAGAAGCTTTCTCAAAATGTGGAATTAATTGCAGATGCTGATGATCTTATGAAACACGATTCCCTTGAAAAACTGGAAAAATTATTTGATGAAACTGCTTTAATACTGAGTGATTGGCAAAACAAAGAAAAATTACAATTTAATATTAAAAAAGTGTGCATTGTTTTTGTTTTTGTTTTTTTTCCTCAGAGAAGGTAAAAAGACTAAACCAACAAATTTGTAATATCAAGGCAAAAGACTCTAATTTGTAGATAATATGAAATATTTAGGCATTATGATTGATAACAAATTAAATTTTATAGAACATTTTAAGTTGATACAAAGATGAACTGATCTGATTTTATTAAATTGTAGAAGAACTTTTTCAGCTGAGATTTTAGCCTTGAAATCCTCCATTCTGAGAAAGATTTCCCTAAATGTTGTGCTTGCAATCATCATGTATGGAACTGGAGCCTGGGGATCCAGGGTAGGGGAACTGGTTAGATTGCGGATGAAATTAGACAGTATTCAGAGAGCTTTAACCCAATGTTTTAGAATGGTGCCTACCGAGGCCGTCTTTGTGTTGGCTGGGCTGTCGCCTCTCTCAATTTTACATGAATTTTATTATGAGAAATTTTTGCATGAAGATTATTTGGTTACAAAGAATGTTTTTGAAATATTTTTAATATTCACATAATACATCCTTCCAATAGATTTGGTTTTGTTTTCGATAAAAGTAATCCAACTGCTAATGTATTTGATATTTATACAGATGGTTCTGTTAGTTGGGGGGAGCATAGTAGTTGCCTTTGTTGTTTATTACTATGGAATTGAGGGGGATTGTAGAATGTTTAAGTTGAACACACACACACACATATATATATAATTCAGTTTTCCAAGCAGAAAGTGAAGAGTTCAAACAAGCCTTATTGTGGATTAAAAATACCTTGTTTATACTGACGTCTGTAAATATTTACATTGACTGCCTGACACTTTTTCATGCTCTCTCCCGCCCAGGCAATTTTAATCCATTAATTGTCGAAATTAAGAGTCATTAGAAACTTTGAGTTCATATTTAACTACATTGGGTTAAAGCCCATATAGGCTTTATTGGTAATGAGAGGGCCAACAGCCTGGCCAGGCAGGCGGTCTCAAATGTCAATGCAATGGATACAAGTAACAGGTTCGAAGAATGCAAGAGTTTTACGTTAACAAATGGAAAATACAGTGTTTCTCTTCACTTAAAAACAAAAGATTTATGGAACTAATTAAAATTACGAATAAGATGTGTTGATAGCAAATGGTAGTTGTGGACTGTATATTAATTCATAAAAGTCAAGTTGAGAAACTTAACAACATTTATTTTCTTTCAAGAACAATAATGCCGCTTAAACGGGCAAAGAGTGAGTAAGGAATAATTAACAATTGACTGCCGCGTTTTTCGGGCAGAGGAACGGAGACTCTATGTGGACGAGTGCATGCCTATCGCTTACTGATTAGTACTGGGCTCTCGCCACTAACATTACGTGGCGCTGCAAGCATTAAGCCAGTACAAATAGACATAAATATTCTAACCGAGACGGAACATTCCGCCCGGCATTGAAATTTGATACAAAAATTTCAATTAATTAGTGACAAATCACAATATTTCAAAACTGATAATCACATAAATAATTGTCAGATTACTACAGATCTAAAACTGAATTATGGAGTTTAAGAACATTAAATATTGAAAATAGTAATTATAATATAATATTATAATTATAATATATAATTACTAAGTTGACATAAAAAGTGTTACAATACACATACATTTCAAAATAAGCCATACAAATCCTTTAAACATGTAATCATTATTAAATTCTTGTAATGTATAAACTGATTCCACATATATATATAAAGTCAGTAGAAATTTGAATATTACATAGGCAATAAACAGATCTTTGATATAGATCTAGTGCAGATTCCTGAAGAAGTTTTAACTTTAGCTACACGTACCTGACCATCTGTACCAGGGATTGTCTCTAAAATTCTACCTAAGGCCCAATGGCAAGGCGGCAAATTCTCATCCTTAAGTAAAACCATTGCACCTGTTTCTACATTGGATTTCTGAAACTGCCATTTATTGCGCTGTTGCAAGTGATTGAGGTAATCTGTTTGCCAACGCTTCCATATTAATTGAACAAATTTTGTTGTCCGCTGTCACATTGATAACTTATTATCAGTGATTTCAATAAGTTCAGGCTCTGGTATAGACGTGATTGGACGGCCGACTAAAAAATGTCCTGGCGTTAAAACTTCAAATTCATTAATATTATTAGACATAGGGGTTAACGGGCGTGAATTTAAAATTCCTTCAATCTGAGTAATGATTGTAAGAAATTCTTCCATAGTAACCTTAGTACTTTTCATAGTTCTTCTAAGATGGTATTTAAAGGATTTAACTCCCGCTTCCCACAGTCCACCAAAATTCGGTGATCTAGGGGGAATTAATTTCCAGATTATAAATTCTGAGATGAAATAGCTGGATAACGCCTCATCTGGTTTTCTAATCAATTTCTGTAAACGCTTTAACTCTGTATGAGCCCCCTTAAAATTTGTGGCATTATCGGTAATGATGGAAGAGATTTTCCCTCTTCTCGCACAAAATCGCTTAAGAGCTGCTATAAAGGCTTCAGACGTGAAGTCTGTCACTAACTCCAAATGGATTGCCTTTGTAGACAAATATATAAATACAGCAACATAGATTTTAGGAAAAATGCCCTTACATTGACCCTTGAATTGTACATGAAATGGTCCTTAAAAGTCAACGCCACAATTAAGAAAGAGTGAAGTCGGAGTTATACGCTCAGTGGGAAGATTATCCATGACCTGACTTGCTGCAATTGGTTTGTTTTTAAAACAAATCACACAAGCATGAACTATCTTACGAGCCAAGCCCTTGCCGTGCATGGACCAATATTTCAAACGCACCTGATGAAGTAAACCCTGCGCTCCAATATGTAGGTACTTCTTATGAAAATATTCAAAAATCAATACAGTAACTCTATGAGTAGGAGGCAAAATTAACTGGTGTTTACAATCAAATAATAAATTTGAGTTTTTTAATCTTCCTCCAACTCTTAAAAGAGAATTCTCATCTAGAAAAGGGTCAAGACCTTTTAACTTACTTTGTGCAGGAATAGGTTTACCTTGTTGAAGAGCTGTAATTTCCGAATTAAAGGCAGTTAATTGGGCATGCCGTATAAGAAACTCCTCAGCCTTTTTCATCTCATCTTAATAGTTAAATACCCCTGCATCTTATCCTGGGATTTACAATTTAAGATAAACCTGAAAATAAAACTGAGAATTCTGATTAGCTTAGGAAAATTATTGGAAAGTTTCAAAAAAAAGAGTCTATAAAATGTTCATTCATTGTCAAAGTCAGAACTGGATTAGATGATTGTTTCAGTTCTTTCTCCTACTCCTCGTCCGACGAATAAGAAATGCATTCTGGAAATGGAAGTTGCTGATTGAGGAACTCAGGACCTGACCACCACAAGGAATTAGTCAAAAGTTCACTAGTGTCTTCTCCTCGGGATATTATATCCGCTGGATTTTTCTTTGAGGCAACATGACCCCATTTGAATTGGTGACTCAAGTTTTGAATTTTAGCAATTCGATTGCTCAGAAAAGTTTTGAGCTTGTACGCAGGCGTGTTTATCCATGCTAGAACAATAGTAGAATCACACCACAAATAAACATCATCGATACTTAGCTGCAGAGCTGTTATTACCTTTGACACAAGCCTACACAGAAGTAATGCTCCACACAATTCAAGACGGAATTGTAACAGGCTTTATAGGAGAAACTCTGGATTTGCTACAAAGGAGATTGGAATAATTCATTCCATCAGTGGTAATACAACGGATGTAAATAGCTGCACCATAAGCCTTTTCCGAAGCGTCCGAGAACCCATGGATCTCAGTTCTAACGGAATGTTCAGTTAAAACATATCTGGGAATATTCAATTGATCGATTAACTGAAGCTGGGAAAGGAATTTTTTCCATTCACACAAATCCTTGGGAGGTAATTCCTCGTTCCAGTCCAGTTTCAGCAGCCATAGTCTCTGCATGAATATTTTTGCCCTCGTTACTACGGGTCCGATGAGACACAATGGATCAAAAAGCTTAGCTATTTCAGATAACACCCGACGTTTAGTAAAGCTGTCTTGATTGTTCACAGCTGTTTTGAAAGTCAAGTGATCATCCTTCGGTTTCCGGAGCATTCCTAGCGTCTTCACTACACTTTCTTGAGATTCAAAGGAATATTCCTGGGTTGAAATATCATGCAGCAGCTCAGGAGGATTCGACACCCATTTATGTAGCTCCATACCTCCACGACGAAGCATTTGTGCTAATTCAGACTGAAGCTCCTTTGCTTCTTTTAAAGTATTTCCTCCTGTCAGGATATCATCCATATAAAAATCCGTTGATGTGACCGCAGCCGCCCTGGGAAAATAGTCCTGTTCGTCAGCTGCCAATGCCTTTAAGGTTCTCATGGCTAAGAACGGCGCGCTAGTAGTGCCGCATGTAACCGTACGTAACCTATACGCTTGAACTGGGGCCTCGCGGCTTGGCTTCCAAACAATTCTCTGTAAATTTCTTTGCGATGGACGTATGAGTATTTGTCGATACATCTGCTTAATATCGGCATTAAAGGCAAAGCGATATTTTCTAAACCTGGAAACTATAGAAAAAAGATCTTCTTGAATTGTGCCTCCGTTCAATAGAATTGAATTTAGCGAATAGCGACTGGATGATTTACACGATGCATCGAAAACAACTCTTACTCGAGTTGAAGTTTTCTCCGGGCGATAAACTGCGTGATGGGGAATGTAGTAACAAGTGTCACAGTTATCCACGGGCATAACAGGTTCCATGTGATTTAAGTTTAAATATTCATTCATAAATTCCTTATACAAATTAGCCATAGTCTTATTAGCATCAAGACCATTCCAAATTTTATTCAGTCTCTTAATAGCAATTTCTTTAGATGAACCCAGCATAGAAGTAGCATCATCCTTCGTAGGTAATTTTACTATGGAATCTACCTGTTTCATCACGCGAGTATGTTTTATTAAAATGCCTTCGCAAAATATTTCTTCTTCATTCTTTACGACTTCCTTACCATCTCCCGGGAAGGATTCTAATTCGAAAAACTTCTTAATTGCATTATCGAGACTTGATTCCTTTATCAAATAACAATAGGATTGATTATTAACAGTAGGTAGAATCCCTGTCATTAAATAACCAAATTCTGTGTTTTGCAATATTATGTTTCCATTCAGCGCTTGAACTCTACCTTCCCTCAAGATGTTAAAGAATAGTTCATTTCCTATCAATATATTGATTTTACCTGGTGTATAGAAGTTAGGGTCTGCTAATTTAATGTCATGCGGTATCGTTAGATTAGAAATATTCAGTTTTGTTGAAGGAATTACATCTGTTTTTTCTTTGGAATAATACATAATTCTAAATTGTGAGAAAATGTCTGTTTCGTTCGAAATATGGGCTAAAATCTTCGCTTTGATTGAATGAGCTGAACCACTTATTCCCGAAATGTGAGTTCGGATGGGTGTAGTTTTCAAACCCAAAAATTCTGCGCATTCTTTGGTGATGAGGCTCATTTGCAAACCGCAGTCCAGTAAGGCTCTTATTCTGCAGCGCTGCCCGAACACATTCGTCACATAAATAACCACCGTACTCAGTAAAATAGAATTTCCCGCACCGGAAATGGATGCAAGACTATGTACTGCTTGTTGTATATTGTCACCCGAAGCTTCTTCGGGAAGGTTTGTTTTCCCCTGGTTTGGAGGAAAGCAGGGAGTTTCCGTTGGACCCTGAGGGTCATTGTCCATATGGAGAAGGGAATGATGTTTTTGGAAACAGTGGCTGCACGAAAAGTTTGAATTGCATTCTCCGAAATGAGTTTTTAGACAATTCACACATAATTTTTTATTTTTGACGATAACGTGCCTATTTTCAACATTCATTTGTTTGAACGTACTGCATTTAAAGAGGGCATGGTTTCCTTTACAATGGATACATTTTTTTGAGTTGGAATGAATTGAATTTATAACAAAACCTTTTGGTTTTGGACCGATACTGGGTTTAGGAGGAAATTTGATAGGCATATTTTTATGAATGCTTTCTAGTACCAAAGTTCGGTTTTCAAGAATATTTAAAAATTCATCGAGTAATGGAACATCTTTAGATTTTAAGATAAGCTCAAATTGCTTCCGGGTTTCCTTGTCAATTTTCTGAAGGTGAATGTTTATTAAAATTGCGTTAGATAGCCTATCAAAATTGTACTCTAACGTTTTTAAGGCGCGTAGATTGCGTTTGATATGATCTAATAATCGGCGAAGTTCCTTATATGATTCCTGCTGAATTTTTCTTGATTCAAAATATTTTGAATATGATTATCCACTATCGCTCTTTTATTTTCATATCTTAATTCTAAAGCTTGAAACAGTGACTGGTATGTATCTTCGCAATTCTCGATATTTTTTGCCTCTCCTTTAAGAGCAGCTTTTAAATAATAAAGTTTTTGTGTTTCAGTTAGCTTCTTATTTTCAGCAATTAGGGATATAAATTGGCATTTAAAATCATGAAATTCTTTATATTTTCCAAAGAACTGAGGTAATGGTATTTCAGGCAATTTAACATTAATATTTTCAACAGTACTATTAAGTAATGGTAATGCATTAACTTTTGATTTTAATTTTGAAAGGAGGTATTTGAGACTTACCTCCATTTTCTCCAGATCGTCTTCCAGTCCTTCAATAATCTCACAGGATTCCTCTATGGAGACGTCTGCTGGTAGATTGAAGTACCGCTGTTTTAATTCATCCAAGGATCGCTTTAATCCTGATAACGATTGCAATTTCACTTCTAAAAAGGATTCACTTTCTTCATTTTCGACGAAGTCACGCAGGGAGTGTTCCAGTTTTGTGACTTTTGCTTTCAGACAACCGCGTTGCCTATTCAAAGATATTACATTATCCATAGTTGCTGTTCTTTCTCCGGCTCGACGGACCAAAATGTTGATAGCAAATGGTAGTTGTGGACTGTATATTAATTCATAAAAGTCAAGTTGAGAAACTTAACAACATTTATTTTCTTTCAAGAACAATAATGCCGCTTAAACGGGCAAAGAGTGAGTAAGGAATAATTAACAATTGACTGCCGCGTTGTTCGGGCAGAGGAACGGAGACTCTGTGGACCGAGTGCATCCCTATCGCTTACTGATTAGTACTGGGCTCTCGCCACTAACATTACGTGGCGCTGCAAGCATTAAGCCAGTACAAATAGACATAAATATTCTAACCGAGACGGAACAAGATGAAATGTATGAACTATATTGACGTTAATCAGTTTTTAACTGGACATGGTAAGTTTCGTTCTATTTCAACCGATTTAATCCGCAGGAAAATAAATTATGCAATAATTGTCGGGTTGATGGTGATGCTAGGCATTTTGTGGTTGATTGTAGTTTAACAGCCCCTATTAGACAGATTTTTAACATTATTGATTTTAATGCAAGTACCATTAATTTGAAAGTTTTTAAATCATATACCATCGCTCTAATGAAGTTTATTAATGAAAAGAGGCGCTTGTAGGAATCTTCAGTTAAAATTGAATTATGTATTTATATGGGATTTAGATATCTGTGCTTGTGAGTTTTTGTTTTTTTGTTTTTTGTTTGTTTTTGTTTGTTTGTTTGGTTGGTTGGTTGGTTGTAATTTTGTGTTAGATGTGCGTACTTATTTTTAATTTAGTATCTTTGTTTGTTGTTTAGGGGCGGCTGGAGTGCTGGTTGCCCTCGTTTGTGGAGAGACGGGGGCCCCTTCTTTTGAGCTATGGGGACACTCGTGTGCAGGTCGGCTGAAGGGAGCCTCCAATTCTTACAAAATTAGTAGCTTTAAAGCCAGGTTCAAATCTCTTTTTAAGAATATTTATATTTAATTTCTCGGGAACCTTTTAATGGAACAAACAGTTAAAAGTAAAATACACGCGAATACGACTCTAAGAATAAAATCAGAGAGAAAACAATAGAGGGACTCCAGGCGTCACTGACAAGGTCAGATTACCCTGTTCCTTTGCCAACCCAACATGTAATTTTATTACAAAGATAGTCCGTAAACGCCTTGGTCTTCGGTCCCTGTAAGCGCGTGTTAGAATCCCATGAATTAGATGGCTGCATGAGTGTTTCCGTCGTTTCACTCATGCGTAACTTCCATATGAGCCAATTGCATGATGTCCTCAACGAAGACATCTCTTCTCTTAGGCAGGTAGCTCTCTTATGCTTTGCCATAAGTAAAGAAACTAAACCATTAGTTATGTACGAGTATATTTCTTTTATAACAAAAATGGCATATAAAGAATTTCTTACTATAAAATGTATTTTACATTTTATCTCAAACCCTACCTATTTCCATATTTATTCGAAAAATTAAAATTTGTTAGAGAAACTTAAAGGAAGATGGGTGAGTGCGGAGTTTTAAGTTTTTGCCCCGCTTAGGAAAAATGCTAAATCCGGCGCTGATCACGATTACCAACAAACTCAACGCAACTGTCTGTTCAGAATGATGTAACAATTTCTCAGTTACAGCAGATTGAAGTCTTCCAGCCACTGCCAGAGATTTGGCTAAAGCAACTGAAACTGATGCAAAACTCGGTCCTCTGCTACGAATACAGTGGTGGTGAATTGAAAGGAAGAGAGTTGGAGTACAGTCTCCAAGGTGGCTGTATAATGTATGCCGAAAGCTTTTGTATTCCAAAACGATACCGTGAAAATATTTTGAGTGAGTTTCACCACGGACACTTAGGGACGGTAAAGATGAAAGCAAATGTGAGATCAGATCTTACGTGTTTTGGAATGGTATAGATAAGGTTATCGAAAATACTTCCAAAAACTGTTCTTCATGTGAAAAACATAAAATGATCCTCCGAAGGTAAAATTTCATCACTGGGAGTACCCGACCGCTCCAATGGAACGTATTCACATTGAATATGCAGGACCTATTTTTGAGCATATGTTTTTGATAACTGTCGATGCTCACTCAAAATGGCTAGAAGAATATCCAATGATATCAAGCTCGACTTTCAAAACGATAGAATGTTTACGGAACTTTTTGCACGATTCGGATTACAAATATTGTTAGTGAGTGATAACGGACCACAATTCACTACACATGAATTTAAGATATTTTGACAGAGTAACGGAATCAAACATAAAACCATAGCACTATTTAAATCATCTAGTAATGGGCAGGCTGAACGCTATGTGTTTACAGTAAAACAATCCTTAAGAACCATGCGAAATTATCCGGGAACTCTAAGACAAAAATTTAGTATATTTTTGATGCAATATAGAAAAGCTCCGAATTTAACTACTCTACACAGAGCCTTGCAATTGCTGAAGAGGGATGCTGCTTCTGACGCAATCAAGTTACCAAAGAAACCAGTTGTGCCACAACCTTTTGCGTCGGTCCAGTAGAATCGACACCCCTTGATAGACTGCAGTTGTGATAAAGGGGGAGGAATGTGTATCGAGAACTTAATCGTAATCGAACTTAGAATTGACATGCGCAAGTATCGGGTAGCGCGCGAATTAAGTGTGTACATAGACAGACACCGTAAGTGCTGTTTGTAGAAGTTGTACATTTGTTTTGTGTAAGCTTATATGAGTGAGGTGTCTTGTATATAATAAAGTGTCATGGGGATAAATACAGTACTGTGTATAATAAATACCCACTAAAGACGGGATAAAATCAATTATGGGTTTAATGTCGCCGTCTTCCAGGTGGTCTTTCCTGACTTCGTCATCACTCCACTGGTCTCGATCGGCTGAAGTTGATGCTGAAATTTATCGTGAGACTGGATTAAGCAACTGGTGTTTCTCTTCGACCCTAGTATGATACCGGCAGCTTTCTGAAGAGGGTCTTCCAGAGAAGTCGTCGGCGTTTCCAGGTGAAGATCCCTTCTTAATGATGGATAGTGAAGTCTAAAGTCCAAAGAAAAATTGTATTTCCTTAGGAAGTCCAATCCGAGTATACAAGGATTTGTAATATCTGCCAGGTAAGCCGTGTGATAGTAGGTGGCGCTTCCAAACGTGATGTTTATATTTAATTTCCCATCTATGTCGAAGTTATCACCAGACGCAGTCTGGAGGGTAACACAGGATAGCGTCCAAATGAGTTCATAGTTAAAATGTTGAGCTAAATCTTTCCGAATGTTGGTAACTTTCGCTCCTGTATCGGTCACGATGTTGCAAGGAATTCCATTCATATGTCCCATGGAGCTCAATATCTTTCAAACTCCTTTGTGCGATATGACCATTAATTTGTTTCTTGCATACTTGCTGCAGAATAGTCTTATTTCTCGTGCCCTGAGGTGTTCTGCAATTCCTCCGTACGTGGCCTTCAGCACCGCAGTTCCATCACTTTGGTTTCTTACCTCTCCTATTTCATCTCTCAAGGCATTGACGTCCCTGTTTAAATAGTCTGTCTTATTTTTCGTGCTCTGGGATGTTCTGCAGTTCTTTCAAATATGACCTTCAGTACCACATTTCTAGCACTTTTCTTCTCACGCCTATTCCGTATCAAAGCACTCCGTATCAAAGACTGGATAAATCATCTAAGCGAGCCATCACTTGATCAACTTGCTCGTGGACTTGAGTAGTTCTGATTGAATGGCGATCTCTACGAGTTGCTTGCTGGGATGCTTTGAATTTCATGCTATCTATGCCTTTGACATCCCTCATTCGTAGATCCTTCTGTTTTTCTGAATCCCGAATGCCATCGATGATGCACTGCAGGGACAGTATTTCCCTTGTTTCTCTCGGGCACTCCGAAAAGGCGAGGTGAGAGAGCCTTTCAGTATCCGTGGCTAGCTCCTGGAGTATTTCCGTGGACTTCCTCTGATTGGATTTTAATTGAAGCCTACTGTAGTCTTTTATGCATTTCTCCCCCAAAGTGCAACTCTAACGCGCCGGATAAAGCTTCGAAATCTAGTCTCTGGTTTTCGGGAAGAGTCTGAAGGATATTCGCTGCGTCTGCTCTCAGAGAAGCGGGGCGATGACAAGTCTTAGCTTGGGAATCCCTTCCATTCGCTTCTGCCATTATAGAACATTGTGACTTATATACTTGGCAGGAGGTCTTTCTTGACTAGAAACTCCTTTTTCAGTGTGTACAATTCTGTTTTCAACAATGTTTGTTCTGCCTTCGATAGCCTCAGATTTGTTTTCTATTAGGCAAGTAATTTCTCTTTTCATTTTCTGTTGACCTGCTCTCATTTCTTAACGGAATTTTGGCCAGCTTTCATATCTGCTTTAACTGATTCTTTACCAGCTTTCATCTTCTCATGAAGGGATTTCATCTCCTCTTTAACAGGTTCTTGACTATATTTCATAACTTTTTTGACGCGCTTTCAATTCTACTTTTCTTTACTTGACTAGTATGGAGATTTCCGGTTATGTTTTTACCACCAATCCTCGAATTCCATATCACAGATTATGTTCTTACTGCATTAATATAATATTAACAAGACATAGTGCACAATAAAAATTAAGCTTTATTTAGGAACTTCGCGCACACTGCCCGACAGCCTGCCTGTTTCGCTCTGCTCGCTACTCGTAAGAAATTTCTCCTCTAGGGTTGCCACACTTATCGGAGGGCGCAAGGCGCGCTCCTTATCGCCATCACCACAGAGTTTCCCCCAGTTCCTTTAATGACTATTCAAAGGAACGACATAGGTTATGAAATTATCTTAGAGGATCCGTACTGTCGGGTATTTTTTACATGATTACAAAATTAGAATATAAAATTAGAAAAGATCAAAATGCAATTCAATATATAACAAGGTATTGACACATATAATAAACATGAAATAACAAGAAATATGTTAAGATATGAATTTTAAAAGAAATGTTTTAAATTGTTACGTAAGAAGCAAGTTTCTTAGGGAAGTGAACATGTCTTCCCGATCTGGTGACAGTTTGTGTTTTAGAGAGTTCGTTTGCAGATTTATTCTGCTGAACTGTCTTTAAGTCTTTATTTGTTTTCAGTTCAGGCAAATTAGAGTCCGAAAGCAAATAGGCTGGTTTCACACGGTCTATAGACACAGTAGATTTCAGACCGTTAACAACAATTGTGAAAGTTTTGTCTGTTCTAGAAAGGACTTTATGCGGACCTGTATATGGTTGGCACAGAGGTGGCTTTACTCGATCGACACGTAAGTATACATGCGTACACGACTTTAAGGTAGCACTTACGTAACATTTTTCTTGGCAATGTGCAGATGTTGCTATTGGATTCAACTGTTGCATTCTATGCCGAAGATTCGTGATAAATTGTGTGTCATACGGAGATATCTTAGATGACGTTATCATATCACTAGGCAGCTTGAGAGTTGTGCCGTACACCAGTTCAGCACAAGATGACTGTAGATCTTCCTTTACGGCTGTCCGAATACCAAGCATAACAACTGGTAGTGTTTCAGTCCAGTTATTGGTCTCGTGAGCCTTGAGAGAAGATTTTAAATGTCGATGAAATCGTTCAACAATGCTGTTGGACATTGGATGATAGGCTGTTGTTGTGATTCTGTTCGTACCTAAAATGCGCGTAAATTCTGCAAAAAGTGCGGATCTCATTTGAGAACCTTGGTCTGTTGTTATGATCGATGGGCAGCCAAAACGAGATATCCAACAGTTGAAGATGGCTCTGCAAATGGTTTCCGTTTTCATATCCGGGATGGGAATGGCTTCAGGCCATCTGGAGAATCTATCTATTAGAGTCAAAAGGTACACATTGCCTTCTGATGGAAGTAACGGTCCGACGATATCCATATGGATTTCTGAAAAACGTGCATCAGGAAGAGAGAATGTGCCCAGTGGTGCTTTAGTATGCCTAGTAATTTTCGATTTTTGGCAAGATTCACAGAATTTCACCCAATTTTTGATATGACGTTTCATATCAGGCCATACATAACGAGAACAAATAAGCTTCGTAGTAGCTGCAATTCCTGGATGTGACAGATTATGCAGATGATTAAAGATGAGTCTACGAAAGGAATTCGGAACAAATGGACGAGGAATGTCTGTTGATATGTCACAAAGAATATTACCATCAGAATATTGGCACGGTTTAAATTCCAGTTTCAAAGATGATGTGTTGTTTTTGAGAAGGTCTTGTACCTCCGGATCATGCCGTTGAGCTTCCGAAAATTTTTTAAAATCCAAAAATGGAGATTTTGTTATGGAATCAATTTCGATTCTTGAAAGAGCGTCAGCAACGACGTTTTTTGAACCTTGCACATGCCTAATATCAGTAGAGTACTGAGAAATAAAATCTAAATGGCGCAATTGTCGAGGTGAACATTTATGAGGGTTCTGTTTAAAAGCGTATATTAACGGTTTTTGATCCGTATAAATTATAAAATTTCTGCCCTCTAACATGTGTCGGAATTTCTTAATTGCAGAATAAATAGAAAATAATTCCCTATCGTACGCGGACCATTTCTGTTGACTTTTACTGAGTTTCATAGAGAAAAATGCTATAGGTTCCCATGTTTGTTGAGACAACTGCATAAGTGTGCCGCCGATTGCGACGTCTGAGGCATCTACCCAGATGCTTAGCTGGGCTCCGGGAATAGGGTGTCTCAAAAGGGTAGCCTGAGCAATGGCATTTTTGGCAGCAATAAAGGCTTGTTCAGCATTCTCGTTCCAATTTAATTGTGGGGATGAATCCTGAACACGAGAACGAGATTTCTTTTTATTAATATAGCCTTCTAACAATTTTATTAAAGGAGAAAGAATATGTGCTGCTTTAGGTATGAAACATCTATAAAAGTTAAACATGCCTAAAAATCGGCGAAGCTGAGTGAGAGTGGTAGGTTGAGGAAAATCTAAAATACATTTGACTTTGTCAGGAAGAGGTTCAATTCCGTTTTCACTAAGGTGAAAACCTAAGAAATCAATAGATGTTTGACCAAAGGTGCATTTTGAAACATTTATGCAAAGTCCATATTCCTGAAGTTTGGAAAATAAAGCTTTCAAATGCCTGCAATGTTCCTCAGAATCTTTAGAGGCTATGAGCAAGTCATCGACAAAAGCGTAAACACCTTCTAAATCCCGCGTGACTTCATCTATAAAACGTTGAAAAGTCGCGGATGCATTGCATAAGCCGAATTGCATACGGATACTTTCGAATAAACCGAATGGTGTGCATATGGCGGTTTTGTAGATGTCGGCTGGGTTAATTGGTATTTGATGGTATGCCTTAATCAGGTCGACATGACTAAAAATTTTAGTACCGTGCAATGCAGCAGTAAAATCGGCTAAACATGGAATAGGGTATTTGTCTTTTATTGTTTGAGCGCTCAATGCTCGATAATCTCCTACAGGTCTCCATTCCAGACTTCCCTTTTTTGGAACCATGTGAAGTGGGGATGCATAATTGCTGCTCGAAGGTCTCAAATGCCCCAATTGCATCATAGTTTGAAATTCTTGTTTTGCTATTTTTAAGCGATCTGGAGCTAACCGACGAGGTTTTGCAACCACAGGTGGACCTTTAGTTATGATATAATGAACGGTGTTGTGTTTAACAGGTTGGTTAGGATCTGGTAATCTAGTAACTGAAGGAAATTCTTTTAAAATTTTGTGATATGGTGTATCACTAAATACAGTTTTTACTGAATAAATGCTTGCATTTTTCACGCAACCGACGGTTTTAAAATGCGTTTTTAAATCTTTGAGACATTTGTTTCTGAGATCAGGCACCAATTCAAAGAAATGGAGAAAATCTGCTCCAAGAATGGGTGTACTAACATTTGCTATAAGAAAAGTCCATGTAAACTGTCGTCTTAATTTGAAATCCAAAGAAAGTGTTTTTTGACCATAAACATGAATAGTAGAAGAATTAGCAGCGAAAAGTGTTTGTTGGGACGAATTCCGTTTTTGAGAATTATTTGCTGGAAGTAAGGACACGTCAGAGCCGGTATCGACCAAGAATGAAAGGTTTGTTCTACGGTCACGAACGAACAGGCGACGTGAAACTTGAGGCAAAGAATAAGTCGCCTCTATTCTTTGCTGGTTTCGTTTCCCTGCCATGAACAAGGTTTTGTACATTTGTCATCTCTACACTTTTTCCCAAAACGTCTATGATACCAGCAAACAGAATAATCTCTCCTTTTGGAATTGCTTCTTTCCTTATTGCGATCTCCGCGAATTGGCGAGCGACCACGAGAAAGAGAAATGCGATCAATACGTTTGTTTAATTTTTCTATTTGTTTAAATAATTTATCCTCAAGAGACTGATCGACTGTGCGAGAAACGGCACAAGTCCCTGGGGTTGGATTTACTTCTAAAATTCTGTCGGCAATTTCTGCAGCTTTATCTACAGTTAAATTGGACACCGCTGCCAAAATAGACTGAACAGTCGAAGGCAAACGTTGAAGGAATAATTCTAACATTAAGTTATCAGGAACATTTAAAGATTCTGCTCGACGTTTCATATTTCTAAGCAAATCGGAAGGTTTTCGAGAACCTAATTCTTCTCCAGATAATAATTGGCGAATTTCTTGCTGAGAAGATTCTCCTGAACGATTTATTAACTCAGTTTTAAGCTTTGCATATGGATCAATAGGGTCTGGTTTCATAAGTAAATCCCGTACTAGTGATGCGATATCTGGAGGAAGATGAGAAACTACATAATTATATTTAGTAATGGATTCTGTGATAGGTTTGGGGGTGGCAAGAGCAAAGGTACTTTCACACATAATAAACCATAAAGATGGGTCTGATCGGTTATAAACCGGAATTTGGACGGCATGAACATCAGACATTGTGCAAGGTTTTTAAGCCAAAATAAAAGCAAAAATTTAACTAAAGAAAATGAAATTAAATGATAAGTAGAAAACAGAATTATAAAATGATCTATAATTAGTACTCATCTGTGATCCGGAGGATGAAAACCGATGTAATCCATTACTTCTGGTTTGGAGATCTTGAGTGATGGCTTGTAGTCAAAACCGAAAGTGCTTGAGAACTGTTCATACGATTTAACACAGTCCGGGTTACCATTATGGAAATTTCCGGTTATGTTTTTACCACCAATCCTCGAATTCCATATCACAGATTATGTTCTTACTGCATTAATATAATATTAACAAGACATAGTGCACAATAAAAATCAAGCTTTATTTAGGAACTTCGCGCACACTGCCCGACAGCCTGCCTGTTTCGCTCTGCTCGCTACTCGTAAGAAATTTCTCCTCTAGGGTTGCCACACTTATCGGAGGGCGCAAGGCGCACTCCTTATCGCCATCACCACACTAGCTTGACTATTATTTGACTAGCTTCCATCTCTTTTCAACGGAATCTTTCATATCTTCTTTAAATGCAACAAAGGCTGCCATCAGCTGTCCTAACTGCTCCTGCATCGCTCTTTTTATTGGCATTCAATCCCACTTCGTTTAATAGTTTGCAATACAACCAGTAGCTATATTTTAAACTACTAAAAACTTTAAAATACAACGCAGTGCAAGGAGAAAAGAGAAAGCTGATCCAGTTCTCGCGGAACTAAAAGAAATCGCAATAATATTAACTAAGCAGCTAAACAACAACTTAGCTGAGATGTCTCTCTCCTGCATTTTAAAGCTTTCAATGGATCGTTAGAGAGTTCTAGTAATTTCTTTGCTTCTCGAGATTTCTGGAAACCAAAAGACTAGAATTACGGTTACAGCTAACACAGTAGTCAATTACATTTATTCAGTTTCAGTAAAAATAAAAGAGATATCCATTTATTCAATATTAAATACACGTGATCTTATATTTTTACTTTTCGACGTAGCTTTCTCATAAAATTTATCACTCGCTGCAATGCATACGGAAATTTAACAATTTTAATTATAATTCTACTAAAATTAGCTATCTAAATGCAAAATTCGTAACAATATCATCATTAGAGATATTCATACGGAATCCCTAAAGTTACTCTTCGCGGTCATTTAAGCTTGCTGGAAACATCAGCACTTTCCTAAAAATACGAAGTTGGCATAGATGGCGTTATTTATAAAATCTGGCAAAACTCCGGCAGCTCCTCCATCTTACAGGCCAGTCTGTCTACTGGAAAGAGTAATTCTTTCCAGACTTAACTTTTTTCTGCAAAGAACCAAGGCCCTGCACCTCAACCAGTATGGATTCCGAGTAGGCAACCTAACTGAGCATGCCATAAAAGACAATGGTCACTATGCAACAGAGCAAGGATAATGACTTGCATTCACTGGCAATAGCCATTGATATCAAGTGAGCCTTTGACTCCCTCTGGTGGCCAGACGGAGCATTTGCTTCACAATATAGCCTGTCCCACAGCCATTATTACCATTCTTCACTCTTACCTTCAAGTTCCAAGTGTACAAGTAACAGTGGCATTTATGTCAAAAATGTCTTTAGAGGGTGCCCCCAGGGGTCCCGCCAAGGACAAACCCTGCGGAATATAGTGGCAAACTGGGCATTTCATCAGTTCGTAAGCGTAGAATACCCTGAAATTATAATCTACGCGGACTATTTTATGCTAGTTGTGGCAAAGCTTCAAAATTAAAGCTTTACTCATAGGATGCAGCAGGCAGCTTAGACCCAACCCAAGAGTTAAACTCCATGGGACACCAGTAAAACGTTTCCCCCCAATTGAAATATCTTGGGCAAGAGGCTTTCCTGGATGCCACATGTCAGGAATCTTAAGACTCGAATTACTATAGAATCCTAAGCAACAACATGAGACGCATGACTTTACATAAATGATGTATCTCGTCTAAGCTACTAAAATTTTGGCATAGAACCATTACATAAAGAGTAATTACATACGGAGCAGTAATCTGTGGTGGTGAACTTACTTCTCACATGAGAAGATCCCTGCTCTCTATTCAGAGACATCAGCTACATTCATGGCCTACCGCACCATGTCAACGCCAGCCGTATAACAACCGGCAAGAATTTCTCCCCTAGATCTGATAGTTAAAATTGAGGCAGCTGTCATAAGGGTGACTAGGCTGGGTCAAACGTCAACACTCTGGAGTCATGACGAACCAATTCAAAGCAAAAATAATAACCTTTTTACAGATGCCTCCAAAACGGAGAACGGCACGGGCAGCGCCTTCTGTAGACTGGAAAATGGTATTGTAACATTTTAGTGGAAGAGGAAACTGGGTTTTGTACAACTCGGTATACCAAGCAGAGCTTCTAGCTATTTGCACTGCAATTAGGTAGGGTAAGACATGTCAGCAGAGGAAATTCTCCATACTCAGCTATTCGGCATTGAGTCTGGCGGCTATCGCAGGCCAAAACAGCTAGAGTCCCTTGGTATACCGAATTCAAAAACAGCTTCTGGATATGCCTGTCTCACAAAGACTCATTTTAAAATGGATTTTCGCTAACACAGGGATTCAAGGCAATGAAGCCCCTGACCTTCTGGCTAGACAGGCAGCTAATGGCACAGAATTAGTAGAACGATCAACTATACTTTCTTAGTCTCACATTAAACGAACAACTTTGGCAAGTTTGGTACTAAATTGGCAAAGTAGGTGGTCAGAGGCAGAGGTAAGACGAAGGACATTTAGCTTTCTGCCAAAAGTTAACATGGAAATCAAGACCTACCTTGCTAGCCTAACACAATTCTTGATAGGTCATGGACCAGTCCCAGGATAACTCAACAGATTCAGACTTCGGGATAATTCCTTCTGCGAATGCAGAGAGGAAGGCGCCACGGATCATCATTACTTTCATTGTGTTTATACAAGAACCTGGCACTTAACGAAACCAGAGGACCGGTCCCCTTGGACCTCTAACGCACTCAGAAACAAATTAATGCTTGGTAAAACAGAGAAAATCTCAAGACACTGTGTAAGCAGAAACCACCGTGAATAAAATAATGTTTGAAATGATCATATTTTAAAGAAGATAATCAGAATAACGCTTGATGTCTGCAGTTATGAAGCTAAATAATCCCCGAACTACTTGTAAGTTTACCATAGAACAGTAAGACTTGTTGTTTTCATTCAGCGAGAAGTATAAATCTGAGCTGTTGTTTCAGTTATACAGTAAGATTATTGATATGAACTAATTTTGGACATGAAAGACTTTGTAAAACATAGAACCTGCTGTAAGTATATAATATTCAACATTGTAACTTTGGGGTTTTCCCCGCTGTGATGGTATGTGATTCCGTTTTGTTCATGTCCGTGGTCGGAATCCATCATAGCGGTGCATTCACTCACTGACTCGTACATAAAATGACTGAAGCCTGAAGAACAATGGAAAATATAGTCTTTTGTAACTCATTTAAAAAAAAGTTTATTTAAACACGTGGAATATTTCCCCCTTGTGCAGCAATAACATTGTATTTTCCATACTTGTTTCAAAATAGTCTAAGATTGCTATAAATCGACATCAATCACTTTTAAAATGTTGCTTGCAATATGTACAATATTGTCAGTTCATTAATCAAAACATGGTGGTTCAGTTATCTAACAAATCTATATGCTTCGAAAATCGAAATCTTTTAAATAGGAACCGAAGTGTTCCTAAAGTGGGCGAAGCATCTAAACATCCATCTATCGAGCAGCCGGTGGAGAGTGTATGGAAATTCAGATGGCACGTCGCGTCGCGTTCAACACGCAAGGCTAGTTGCGCCATCTATCAATTAGTCAAAATAATTTCCATACACTCCCCACCTGAACTCTGTGAAGAGTTCACATTAATCTAACCACAATCAAATTTATGTCAATAAGTATTTTAACGTATAATTATAAAACAATTAATAAGTATATTAAATCAATAGAAAATATATTCAAACTATAATCATTATACTAAATTCTAAAAAAGGTATGTTATCATCAAATATAATTTGACACTACTTCAGTAAATGTAAACTATTCTTACCCGAATCATATGAAACTAAATTAGCAAAATAAACAATTGTATAAAACATATTCAATCTTATTCATATTATTAAACAATAAAAAAATGTTTTTAAAGTTCCAAAGGATATAAAAATTGAACTGGTCGTTTTATTATTGTTTCATCAGCAGTTTTTAGTTCACAAGAACGAACTTTATTGTCACGACCACGAAAAACGTTTATCACTCAAGCACAGTTCCACAAAAGTTTGCACTTATTAATGTCTCCGATTAATACAAGATCATAAACTTTTAGATCATCATAAACGTTAGGATTTTTTTAATTGATGAGCTGTCCGAAGATCCATCAAATATAGTCGTTCAAGGACATCTCGACACTTGGGAGATCTCGACACTTTTAAGGAAGTCCCTTAGTGGAGTGGTCTGCACCCTGGTGTCGCATATGGAAACCACTGTATTGGAATAACCTAAGAGTGTAGTGCGTCACTGTGAATCGAAAGTGTTGTAAAGTCAGAGATTGATCAAGAAAATAAATATTAATAATGTGTTAGGTAAGTTCTATATAGTTTATAATGCATAAAGTCTAAAATTGGATTTGATAACGATGATAAATGTGGACGATAGCTTCGATTTTTGGCGATTCCCAAATGACTGGCTAGTGAGATCAGGCATTCAGGAACATGGATGTCTACGCAAAAAGTTTTCATAGCCAGTCAGAGGAAGGTGCTGCCATCTTTCATAGAAATGTGTAACTCGGGGAGATTTCGACAGTAGGTTACGAGGAGATCTTGACAGTCGAGTTCTCCTTGATTTGTATATTGTAAGTCAAGTCTGTTGATATTTCTTTATCCGATAGTTAGTGAACGAACTAATATTAATTTTGTTTTCGTTTTTATGATATTTTGGGGTTGAAAAATGCCTCGCACTTATGAATATAAAGGAGTACTTGGCAAATGGAAGCCGGAAGATATGGCAGCTGCCATACAAGAGGTGAAAGAGAACAAAATGCCGCTTGCAACTCCGGCCAAAAGATTCGACGTCCCGAGGAACACATTAAGGGCCAGGGTACTAACAGGTGCAGTATCAAACCGGCAAATTGGAAAGGTTACAACACTAGATACTGCTATGGAAAGGGAACTGGATGAACATATATTATTGCTGGATTCTAAGGGGTTTAGCATGACCGTAAATGATATTAGGGAGCTATTATTTAAATTTGCGGAGAAAAATGATCTAATTCACCGGTTTAACAAAGACAAGACCAAGACAGGATATGACTGGGTAGATTCTTTCTTAGAAAGACACCCTAATTTGTCAATAAGAAAAGCACAAGGCTTGTCCTATGCACGTTCCAGAGATCTCAATAGAGACGAAGTACGAAAATTTTTTAACAATTGACGGAAAATGTATGATGCGTTGAACCTGTGGGAAGAACCGGCAAGAATTTTGAATCTTCATCAAACTGGACTGCAGCTAATTTTCAAACCTGGTAAAATGATTTCTTGCAAAGGCAAAAAAGATGTGAACAACGCCATGACAGAAGAAAAGGGGTCTACTGTTACTGACATGGTTTGTAGCAGCGCAACAGGAAGTGCCATCCCCCTTTATCATAATGAAGATTGTTAGGCAAAAACCGTCTTATGCCGAAAGTTTACCAAATGGTCAACGTTAGATATGTCAGACTCTGGATGCATGACAAGCGAAGTCTTCAACAAATTTCTTGACCATCTGAACAATCACAAACCACAAGGAAAAATTTTACTCATTATAGATGGGCACGCATCTCACTGCAAAGATCCGGATACACTGGACAAAGCGTCAATGTTCGGAATTGAGATGCTATGCCTCTCTCCACATAGCACTCACAAATGCCAACCTCTTGATGTTTCATATTTCAAGAGCCTGAAACATTTTTATAATGAGGCATGCATGAACTTAGTTCACCATCATCAAGGGAATCACCAAAGAAGACTTCGAAGAAATATTCAAGCAAGCTTGGGATAAGTCTCCTATATCAGGTAGTTTTGCCAATGGCTTTCGAAAATGTGGAATATACCCATACAATCCCGATAATTTGGAAGACAATGTGTTTGAATATGAACTCATGTCTACTACAAATGGCACCATTCCAGTTATGGTAGAGGAAGACGATAACCTCCAGAGGTCATCATCACCATCTACTGCATCAGCTTCTACATCATTTTCGGAATTATCCCCTGTAGCAATAGTACAGAACCACTCTGTACGGAATAGGAGAAAAAACAAGAATCAGCCATTATAACATCCGCAGAATACAGGAGTAAACTGCGCAGCAAAACACCAACACATGAACCTAGACGTCAGGAAGGAAATCAACCCAGTACCTCGAGGGATCTCGAAGACAATGAAAATTACTGTGGCGAGTGCGGTGGGTACTATTTTGATGATACTGCCAGATAGAAGTGGGTGAAATGTGTTGGAGAGTGTAGTACGTGGTTCCATGTAGGCGTGTGTAGAAAACTGGAATCAACCCCAGTTTACATGCAACAAATGTACATAGTTAAAAGGGAGGATATATATATTGTTGCATTGTTAATATGTGTTTAGTCCGTCAATCTTTCTTTTCCATAGTGTGTTGTCCTTATTTCTTAGAAAAAAACCCTTGTTCTGAATTGTACCTGCGCCCCGTAGATACCTGTTGAGATCTCCCGCAGTTAAGGGAGAAGTGTATATCTGGCTTTTATGTTTTTCATTGCATTTATATTACCTGTGATGTTTTTCAGTTAAGCCAAATTTTCACAATGTGTTACTAATACAGGAATAATTATTTTCTGTAAAAATAAAGGATAAAATCCTTAAATGTCAACCAGTTATTCATAATTTTCCCTTAAGGTGTCGAGATGTCCCTGAACTACCTTATTGTTTTTTTCCATTTTGTCCACAATTGTCTAACCAATAAATCTTTGTTTCGGTCAGAGAGGACTTGGTAGAGCCATCTTTAACAATGGAGTTAAAGTTAATAGGTAATGTAGAATCTTTGTTTCCGAAAATGAAAAATTTGACTGGCTTCAGTGGCAACGGTTCCTTGTGGTCATTGTATACATATGTCAAAGGACGAGAATTCAAAACAGCTTCCACTTGTGTGCCACAAATTCAAGCCGTTGACAATTCTTCAAAATTTAGTAAAGCTTTACCGAGAATTTTTTTAAGTACTCTTTCACTGATTTTACTAATCTCTCGAAGAAGCCTCCCCATCAAGGCCCTCGTTCTATTATAAACTTCCAACTGATTCTTTCATTCGACAATAGTTTAGAGAAATTTTCGAGTTCCTTTTTTCCCTTTTTAAAAGTTTTTGCGTTGTCCGAATAAATTACTCGACAATTGCCTCTTCTATATGTGAATCTTTTGAATGCCATCAAGAAAGAATCCGTAGAGAGATTTGGTAAAAGTTCCAGATATACGGCTCTAGTAATAGCAAAAGTAAATAATGTTACATAGGCTTTTTGACTTCCTTCCATGTTTTTACGTAAATCGATCCAGCGAAATCGATGCCAGACACGTAGAATGGTAATGTCTTATTGAGTCTATCTTCTGGAAGTTGAGAAGTGGTCTGGTCAGCATCTTTTACAAATAAGACACTTGTTTATTATTTTCTTGACAAACTGACGTCCTCTTGGGATCCAAAAGCGTCTTCAAATTTCAGCTAAGGTCGTTGCTACTCCTCCGTGCATCATTTTAACATGTGCACTTTCTACTATCAAATTCGTTAGCCAGGAGTCTCTTGAAAGAATTGCCGGATGTTTTTCATCATGTGACAAACTAGAATGTTCTAATCTTCCACCTGCTCTCAGTATCCCGTTCTGATCTAAAAATGGGTTAAAATGATATAAAGATAATTTCTTTTCGACTTGATTCGCTTTCTTTAGAGACTCGATTTCTTTGGGATAAAAACGTTCTTGTTCAGATCGAATCCAATAACTTTCGGCATCTACTATTTCTTCAGTTGTTAAGGGACCTGTCAAGCAGTTTGTTTTCCTAATTTTACCAATGAATCGCTTTATCCAACCAGTTATTCCCAACAATTTTCTTAAATTACTATATTTTGAGATGTCTCTAAGCCTTTCTTCGACTGCTGTGCACACAAATTCATAACTATCATTAATGTTCTTGCGGTATTATAGTTTTTCTTCAATGATAGGTTTCTCTTCATTCTGTCGAGGCCACAATTCAGACAACATTCTAAGCCATTCTGGTCCTTGAAGCCATATAGATTGTGTTTCAACTCATGAAGTTTAGTTTCTCTCGAAGCCAAATCAGTGGGATCACATGTACCGAGGCAATAATGCCAATTTTCTAGGGATGTTAAATTTTGTATTTCCTGAATACGATTTTTAACGAAAAGCTTAAATTTCTTTGCACAGTCTTTTATCCAGAAAAGTGTGATTTTCGAATCATTCCCCCCCCCAAAAAAAACAAGAAAGGTGTAACTTCAAAACTTTAGTGATGCTAGTGCCTAATTTGGCTGACAAAAGAGCTCCCATTTGTTCCAACCTAGGTAAGGTGAGCGGTTTTAAAGGCGCTACCCTAAGCTTCGAGGCAACAAAAACCGTAAATATTTCTTCATTGCCTAGAAATTATACGCAGATACGCTACTGTACCATACGCCTTTTTGCTAGCGTCAGAAAAACAGTGCAACTCAATCTTTTCCACATCACTATGACCGATTGCAGAAAAAATAATATCGTGGAATACGATTTTGTCTAAATTAGAAATTTCTTTGCACCATTTTTTCTACACATAACATAAATTTTCTGGTAGTTCATCATCCCAGTCTGAAGCAAGTGTCCAAATTTTTTGCAATATGATTTTGACTCTAAGTACAAACGGTGATAATAGACCTACAGGATCAAAAATTCGTCCTATTGCTTGTAAGACAAAACATTTAGTATTAATTTGTTTTGATAGAAATGTTATCAAATATTTTACATCAAAGTAAATGTCATTTTTGTTGTCCCAGGTGACTCCTAACACTTTCAATGGAAGATTTCTAGCTTCTGAAACTTGAGGAGATTCCTTGGAGTCAATACCTTCTTTAATCCATAAGTCGAGCAGTTCTTGATAATTGGTATGCCATTTATGTAGAATCAAACTAGCATCTCTAAAAATGTTGACGCATTCTAAACTGGCATTGAAATCAGGCTCAACGTTTTGGTGTCCTCCAATGATGTCATCTACATAAATGTGATCATTTAGAAATTCGCAAGTTTGTAGGTTTTCTCATATTGTTTCAAATGGTGTTTAATTATTGCAGCCAGTAAAAACGGACTGCTATTTACGCCAAATAACACACGAGTGAATCGGTAAGTTATGAAATTTTGTGGATCATGGAATGGGTTTTTAGTAAACAGAAAAAGCGTTACATCTCTGTCTTTTACATTTACTTCTATCTGCAGAAAAGCCTGCTTTATGTCACTTGTAACTGCTACAGGATGAAGCCTGAAAGCCAATAAAAGTTCAAAAATGTCAGGATACAAATTTGGACCAATATGCAAGCAATCATTCAACGAAATTTCACCAGGTCCATGTGAAGACGCGTCGAACACGATACGTATCGTGATACACGTACGTACTTCTAACTGTTTACCAAATATATATATATATATATATATACCTTCCTATCCAGATTAGGAGGTGGTAAATCAGAACTTGAAATTTGTTCAGTCACGAGAGCTTCAATTTCGATTTTCAAATTCGGTGTTTCCCTGTTCTGTAATTTTATCTTAACAACGTCAAATGTTTTTCTAATGGGTGTTTTATTTCCAAAAGTAAATACTGAAAGAGTCTCCGTTCGAATAATAGAATGCTTCAATTTATCCGCGATTTCTTTTACATGAAAGAACGCATACTACCTGAATCCAGTAGAACTCTAGTTAAAACCGATTGCATAGTTGTTCGAAGTGTTACGCAACATGTTTGAAGCGAAACAGTTTTAATTTTGCTCCGTGAGAATGCTGAAAGCACATGCGAATCTTCTATACTTTTATTTTTTTCATTTAGTTCTTTCTCAGCGCGAAAGCATATTGAACGGTTATGTCGACCTATACACTTGGAGCAGACGAGATCGCTTCTACGTTGCTTCATGCGGTGATTTAAGACAAAGGAAAGATCTTGCTTACGTAATAAATTTCTCTTCTCATCAACTGTCAATGATTCACAGTCTTCAGTAACATGTTTGGATGTATTACAAAACAGACACCTTCGAAAATCGAAATCTTTTAAATAGGAACCGAAGTATTCCTAAAGTGTGCGAAGCATCTAAACATCCATCTATCGAGCTGCCGGTGGAGAGTCTATGGGAATTCAGAAGGCACGTCGCGTCGCGTTCAACACGCAACGCTAGCGCCATCTATCAACTAATCAAAATAATTTCCACAAAACTAAATAGTCCGCATGTTTCAAAACTTTTACAAAAAAAAAAAAAAAAAAAAAATGCTTTCAGAACGAAAATTTACTTGCGCTCTTATATCTAACACAGTTTGTGTCTGCACATTATTTAGCAAAATCTGAATGACCAGCAAGGCCAAACTTTTTATGACTATAGTGCTTAATTGTAATTTAAGGGGTTTCTATACGAGGGAGGTAACTGTACTACTCTTTCCTAAGCACCCCCGATTGGTTTAACTGTTGCTTCTCCGTCCCTTGTTTTTATCTTGCAGCCTACTTTGGCAATCGGTAAAACTTTTGTTTTTACCTTTAAAGATTTTTCCGCCGTTAAATATTCTATTATTTTCTGCTATCGGCCTCTTATGCAATCTGAAATTAAACGCTTATGCACTCCTCCGAAATACTTGTCCCTAATATGATCATAATCTCGCACACGTTCTTTGCTTAAAGTATTTCCATATATGTGGCAAACTTGTTGAAACTTCTTTGAAAGACATTTCTATTGGTCCTTCATTATTTAAAATATCACTTGAAGGAAGTGATCAAGAATATGTGTTGAAGGAAAGTATTAACAACATCTTCTCCTTCCTAAACTGCAGGGTCTTTGAGCGTTCTTCCAACAGAACCTAGAACAAATAGCAATGCCCACATGGAATATGGTGAGACATAATTATTGAACGAGAAGTGTTCGGATCATCTACACATGTGCCAAATTTGACGATTCAACATTCGCATATATGACAAAAGATGCTTTCAACTGAAATTCATACTTTTCAAATTGTAACTATTTTTCTTCTTCTATATATCTCTTCATAACGATTTTCTGAGGGCCATGCGTTTGAAAATTTTGTATATGAGATGACAAAAAATTTGTTTCGAAAACCGATGCAAACAGTAGGGACAATTAAAAGCAATTCCATCATTACTTTGTCAGGGATCTTAGAAGTTTACTAATATTTTTTACGTAGCAATAATGTCCTTTTCCCTTCCCACTCAAAAGCAGAAGGTTCACGTGAGGTAGAGTCAAAATGACCTTTCTGGCTCACTTTTCTAAAAACTGAACGAGGTCTATCTCATGTCAAGTTTTTTAACAAAGTATGTATGATATTTTACATATTTTTTAGATATTACAAAATTTAAAAAATTACATAAGCGAAAAAATTTGGAATAAAATGTATGTTTTTAGATATGAAAAAATGCAAAAAAAAAAAAAAAAAAAAAAAGGTCTTAAGTTTTTGCGATAAAATGTAAGTGACATAAAAATGGAAGATATTCTAAATTTTTTTATATTCATACGAATATTCTCATATAGCATACTGTTTTAGTTGAATATATAATTTCCTTGATTGCATGATAAGAATGTTTTCCAAGACGTTTTTTAAGAAAATACTCTTTTTCATCATTATCATCTAAGGGATCTCCATATTTAGTTTGAATTTTTTTAATAAGGTCAGATTATATTCGCGAAGTTCTAAATCTTTCAATTTTAGAGTTTTAGGGTAATATTCGAAACTACTGAATTATTTTATTTATTGGTAACAAAGAAGATTAACTTTTACAAATTTGTATTCACATCTATCATAACCTTTATATTTAAATTAATTTCTAAAAATTAAGAAATTATTAAAATTCTTAATTTTATATAGTTGCGTGCGTATAAGTTCTTAATAGATTGAATGTACAAGTCCGATAAAAGGTTAATACAATTTATTCTGATCAAAAGAAATATATAAGAATGTTGGAATTTCCTCGTATATATAGATATTCGTACAAGTGTTCACAGTATCACGCAGTATAATCAGTAGTTATACTTCAAACTACTAAAAACGTTAAATAGAAAGAATTGAAAAAAAAAAAAAAAAAAAAAAAAAAAGTTGTAACATCTTTAAATTATTATACATAGAATTTCATGTCTAAAATTAGTCTGAGAATTGTGCAATTATTTTTAGAATACGCGAAAATTTGCAATTCTTCAGTTACTTCAAGGAAAGAAGCAGAATGCTTTAATTTTAAATTCTAAGGCGTAGGTTTTGAATACGTATAACAAAAAATAAATACATCTGGAATCTTTCAGATTTTACATTACGCCCAAAGGGACTTTTTTTAACCTTTTGTGTGTTACCTTTATTTATTAAATGTTCTGTGCACTTAAACCATAAATTTATTTCAGCAATGTCGAAAAGTAATTTTAAAATGAGCATATCTTTAGAATTTCCGATACAGTCTCGCTCGCTGGAGATAAAAATCTCTTTCCCCCCCGTACAGTTTTGCCATTTTTCGCTTTGAAATCGTTGAGTTTGTTAATCAAAAATTCTTTAATGCCTGTCAAAATATGAAATAGCTAATAAAACAAACTCCAAATTCCACATTAGGGTTTCCAGAAGCCCATATTCGGTGGAAGATTACGTTATTCAGAATTTGATGGCTCTAGGTACCGCTGTTTTATCACAGTACCAGAAACACACATACGTTCATGCAAATTCTTCATTATATAATTTCTTTAAATATAATACACCGCGATAATATTTGGTGGCAATAATTTGAAGAATGAACCGGCATTTATAGTGAATCAACGCAAAATGCCAAAACGAAATTACTAGTCCTTCTTGGCTAATGCCCTTTGGGCTAAAAAAAAAAAAAAAAAAAAATGCGCATCTAAAGAGAAAGCTAAATCCGATATCTCAGTTCACGCGAAACTAAAACAACACTCAATAACAGTAACTAAGCAACTGAACTGAAGCGCTCTTTCTTCGGCTTTAAATAGCTTTCAACCGGACGCGCGAGATTTTTCTAGTAATTTGCGCTTCTCGAGATTTCTGGAAACCAAAAAAAAAAAAAAGTGTGGAATTACGGTTACAGCTAACATAGTAATTCTTTTACATTTTTTTCCTAAAACATATCATTTTTCTTTTCAAATGATTGAGGTCACATAAGAGAAATTTTTGAAGAATGAACACACACACACAAAAAAAAAAAAAAAAAAAAAAAAAAATATTGAGTACCACATATATATTTGTTTTGATGTACTGTATTCATATGATAAATCTATATTTATTTTTAAAAGTTTAGAATGAGAATTAAAGGAGTGCAGGTTGGTGGCATTTAAATTTCTCTTCACTTTGAGGCATGGGTGCACTTTAAATAGCATGGAACAAAAAGTCCTCAAGAGTTCGTGGGAAGAGAAGAGGGGTAGATGATCCTTAGATCTATCTCCTGGTCATTGTTTCAAAACGACATAGAGCTGGGCAAATTCATGTCGTCACCTATAATGTGCCCAAGGTTTAAACTAATGACAGACACAACCAAAAACACTCTTGGTCACAATGATTTCATGGACTTATCTGATGTTACTGTCAGAGAAGTCTGTGATTGTGTATAGAATTTAACTAAATGAAAAGCTACTATATTTTATTAATTGCTTTGTAAGGATTTATATTTATTTTTAAATTGACAAAGATAAGTTTAAATTTTAAGCTTTCCTATAAGCCTTCATTCCTCTAATTGTCAGTGCCAGAGTATTTAAATTTGGTAGCGAGCGTGAAGTTATGCAAATTCTACCTTGAAGAAAGAATTTAAAAACCGAGGTTCAGTAGGAAAGTTAGAGAAAGAGAGTTAGGCTATTGCCGTCACCTCTGTTGCGCAAGCGTCTGCTCCCAGAGTAATTGCTGGTTCGCGTGGCTTAACTGCATTTACTTGCTGCCACTAGTTTTCGACAGGGAGTTAAGAAACAGGAATTATCTAAACCATGTAACTTAGTTCTACTACTTGTACATATCTTCAAATCTTTAGTTAGTTCTTTGATTTCAGTTACCGCCCAAGCAGAGGCGTAATCTGTTAGCGTCAAGCTGACGCATTGTAAATTTTTAAAGAGTGTAATAAATGAGTACTTTTAACCCTTCTTTTGTGCAATTACTTCTCTTCCAGTTTTCACACAAAAGTTAGACAAGTGGACTCTATAGCTTAAACATTCAATTAGCTTATTATTAAATGATGAATTAGTTAAATTTTTTCTTCTGTCGTGTGTGAATAATGTTACATTCTGAAGCTGTCAGTTCAATATACATATAGAACCTATAAAATTTTAGATTATGTTATAAAGTAATGGTTGCAGTATCCATAGAATTAATATACTTAACAATTGCAATCTAATGTGCTTTCAGTTATTGAAAAAAAAAAAAATTGCTTTCAAAAGGTTAGCAAGCTGGTTAGCAAGCTTTGAAAATTTTGTTTTCAAAGCTTGCTAACCAGGGAAATTAAAATAATGCCGAAATCTTACGTAAAATTCAATGTAGGAAATGTGACTGAATATCACAAAAAGTAATGAAACACATTGCCCATTAGGCAGGGCTTAATTTTTAAAATTACAAATGCCGGAGTCCAGTGGAAGATTGTGAGGAAGGAAAGGAAAAAATGAATAAATATATAAGTAAAAAAAAATTAAAATAATTAAATAATAAATTTAAATTAAGATTAATATTAATTTACTTAATTAAATTTAAATAATTAATTAAATAATAAATTTAAATTAAGACAAATTTAAAGAGATAAAGAGAAATCTAATAAATTACTAAATTAATTTTAAATAGTTAAATAGATAAATAGAAAAAAAAAGTATCAGACCTTGTCTTATTTGGGGCATCGGCTGGAATAACAATCTAGTTTGATGCTAAGAAGCAGCTCAGCCGATCTCCGTCTAAGTTTAAGCCCTGTTTATACGTAAAATGTACTATTCCAAGAAATGACAGGTACCGCTCTTTTTTGTAGTACACCAAAGAAAAAAGATAAAACGATTAAAGTTCCACTAAGGAGAATAGTGCGAATTCTAGAAACAGTGTGAAGATATGAAAAGAAATTTAACGGAAACGTATAGCTTTGAAAATAAAGAGTTCAAGACTTTCTGATCGCGATGCTCTGTCGATATAATTCTAGTCGTCAAGCAGAAATTTTCCCTGAATGCTTTTCCTGAATACAACGTGAGCATAAACATAAGACTTCTCTGTACAAGTGACAGCAGTGGTCTCCCCGTTTGGTTACATCATTCAGAAAGTCTACAAAAGCTCTACAGTAGGAAGTCACTAGCATGTAACGTGCACGACCAGGTTATCACTTTTAGTAGTTTGAGGAAAACAAAATTTACCCGTTATTATAAATTCATTGCATATCCTGGAGAATAAGCCTTTGACATATGATTGCGGAAGGGGGGGGCTTTCTTTCCTCTAAAAGTCTCAAACTCTGTGCAAGGGTTGAGTGCGAGGGAAAGACAGGCCTGCATTCAGAAGTTGGAATTGATTTTTAAGGCATATTTACTATTAAAACAAAATTTATGTGCTAAAATTGTGGTTCACTTACATAAAAGAAATGCCGGAGCCCGTTTATTTAGGGCTTCGGTGCGCTCTGGCTGAAATCATTATTTATCTCGAAATAATGAGAAGTACCGGATTCGGGGTCCGGTGGACTCCGGCGCAATTTAAGCTCTGGCATTAGGTAGAACAATTCCCCTACGTTCAGATACATGTTTATGAGAATGCCTTTATCGTCACCATTTTGACGGTATTTACTAACAGTGGTTCTCTGCGGATGTATAGCAAAATAAAAATTTTATTATATTTATTATTTTATCGGCACGAAAGAGTAGTTGATGAACACTTCTTTCACCGAATCAATTGGGCGTAAGCAGTTCACTACTTCATACGAACATCCATCAAATATAATTTTATAAAATTCATTTTCCACTTCGTATGACATATTTGCAACCATCACGAATTTGCAATATAAACCGATAAAAGAATGAGACAGCGTTACTTTCCTTTTGCGCATGCGCATGGCGTCACAATTTTGCCAATATCTGATAAATTGCGAAATTTAGCCGCGGGTTGAGTTTCCTATGGCAGAAAGGAAACTACGCCTCCAATCAGATTAAGTGCCAAAACAACATGCAACGTTTTGATGACGATGTTTTCTCAAATTGGATTTCCAAGATCCTGACCAGGGGACTAATTTTCCAGCCAAACTCACCCGAGCTTTTGAGGACCTCTTTGGTGATCTCCACGATTCTCCATGCCACGACACCCAGAGATTATGGGTGCTGTCGAAGGTTGGAATAGAACCTTAAAAGAGATGATGAACAAAAATGTCCAAGAACATGGGGGAAGTTCTGCATCTTCCCTATCTCCTGTTTGCCTACAGAGAAGTGCCACATAGCACCACAGGCTTGTCTCCCTTTCAGATGGCGTATAGGAAGAATATCACTACGATCTTTCTCCTGGCTGAAAGAGATCTAGACAGGTGAATGTAGCATTCCAGTCACAGCTTTTCGTTCAACTAAAAAACATCTACAAGATCTTTTAGAAAAATTAAGAAAAGTCCATGACATTGCATTAGCAAACTGCAAAATATCACGAGAAGAATACACTTCAAGATATAACTTACGTTCTAAAGAAAAGACTTTCAATGTGGGGGACAAAGTCCTCGTGTTAATGCCATCATCACCGCACCGCATACATTGCTCAACACTTGACAAGGACCAGCTACTGTAATCGAACTTACAAGGCCACACTCTGCCAAAGTCGAAATAGAAAACGGAAGTATAACAGAACTCCACATAAATATGTTAAGACCTTCTATTGCTCGTTTAGATTACGTTGGTATCATTTTTGACAAAGATGAAAACATTGGAGTCATCTACTATGCTCCAGCGGATTCTATGAATAAATCTGCTGAAGATATCTGGACCCACTTAACAAAATCTGAAAGGTGACTTAAAACATTACCAAGGAAAGAAACTTTTTAAGTTATTAAAATTGTATGCCGATGTTTTAATAACAAACCGGGCCAAGCCAATGTCGATGGTCAGGACATAAAGGTTACAGCATACTGTAGTCCCAAAAGATTGAGACCTTATCGTGTGCCTATTTCGCTTCAAGATGACGTTGACCGCCAAGTTAAAGAACTGTTAGAATGAGATCTTAATAAAACCCAGTGAATGGGCACATCCTGTGGTACGTGTTGCAAAAAAGAATGGTAATGTTAGACTCTGCACAGACCTTAGCCTTTTAAATAGCTTCACAGTTCCAGACGCCTACCCGATGAAGATTGCTAAAGATTTACTCTTCGAAACAGTGAAAGCCAAATTCATAACGGTTCTCGATTTAACCAAGGGATATTGGCAAATCCCGATGAAAGAAGGAGCCAAACCTTACACAGCATTTGTCACTCATTCTGGCCATTACCAATGGAAAGTTCTTTCTTTTGGTTTAAAAATGCCCGAAGTACCTTTCAAAATCCATGGATAAGGTATTTGCAAACCATAAGAAATACTACCATTCATACATTGATGATGTGGCAATATTTTCTAAAACTCTTGGGATGACTACCTCCATCACATCGACCAAGCGTCTCGCTGAGAATCGTAGGTCTAACCGCATATCTAGAAAAATGTGATTTCAAGAAGAGTCATGTGAAGTTTCTAAGTCATGTAACAGGTTCTGTCACTCGCTCTCCAGATCCTGAGAAAGTCGAAGTCATCCGGAATCTGTCTAAGCCTACCACTAAAAAAGAAGTCTTTCAGGGCTAGCAAGTTACTATAGCGATTATATCCAAAATTTTTCGGAAATAATTTTGTCTAACAAGCCTTACAAAAAGAGTGTTTCAAATAATATTCCGTGGACGGAATACACTCGTTTTGTAAAACAGAAATCGACGTCTTCTCTAAAAAGGAAACATCTTTCAACAAATTTGAGGAAGAGCTGATTAAAATGCAATCCCTGCATACTCCGGAGACCGACAAGCCCTTTCAACGCTATACAGATCTACGCGTTCGAAATTGGAGAGTGTTTCTTAAAATGATGTACATGGCAAAGAAATGCCCATAGCAATTTTCAGCAATAACTTAACGCTCTGTCAACAACGGTGGTGAACGACCAAAGAGAAGCATTTTGTGTCATCGAAGCCTTGAAAAAATTTGACACCTGGAATTTCGGTGCCAAAGTGCAAATTGTGTCTGACCCCCATCCCCTCACTTACTTGACCCAAAGTACCCCTCATGGTGCTAATCTGTCTCGTTGGGCCTTAGCGTTAAAACATGTGCAGGCTTAGCCCTGCGGTAACGCACATTACTATGAACTGACACGTCTGCTGTTCAATGCTCAGCCGTAACTTTTTACCCCCCCCCGCCTCCCGGGAATCAAGGCAGAAAACTCTGTGAAGTACTGGCTAGGATCTGTACTTAGGCAGCCTTGGCCACGGGGGCACATAATCATTGAGCTTCGCAGTTCCCCGTGACCTGTGGGGTAGCAGGCAACTGCCTCCGGATTCGTCTGGGTGCCCCACAGGGTGAGGAGGGGTAAATCCCGAATGTTAAGTCCTATCAACATCAGGCTTTGAGGCACCTCGTTGTGGTACTGGCAGGTAGCATTTCTGACGACCAGTCAACTTGTCAGGCGAATATAGAGCCACACATTTCTAGGAGACTGACAACCTAGAGTGTTGACCCAGCGGGCTCAGTCAGATTGGTTGGGGGAGTTAAATTTACAAACTGTCGCTGGTAAGTGTGGGACGAGCGACAGGGAGCGAGATACCAAGTCGCTCTTGTGGCATTATTTTTCTGCCTGTCCCCGGCCTCCCGCCTAATACGGAGGACTTAAGGAAGTGGAGCAGGGCGTGTAGTGCCAGATCATTATTTTGTCGCACTGAGGAAACTGTGTAGCACCAGGGTGCCTGGGTCAAGGACCCTACCCCTTGTAGAACAGATATGTTATTTCGAATACTTTCATGAGTAACTAGTATATATATATAATTAAATCATGTTTTCTAACATTTTTTAAAGTTATAAGAATAGATATAAGAAATAAAAGATAAATTTCTAAAAAGACTATGAGCTGGCTATAGCCTGATGCAGAAAAAAAACATTCATAACATATATATAACTAATAGGCTAAGTAGTGCGAGTCTCTAGGTACACTAGTAATAATTAAATCTTAAATCTACAACACAATATTAAGAGGTACATAACAGATTAAGTAAGTTATACAATATGAGTACTAACTATGGCCTAATAGGCCGTTTACTATTATTTGGGTTGTAAGAATTATGTTAATTTTATTAACAGTTAAATTTTGAGTTAAACTTCCTTTCCTATCGCTTCTTAATTTCAACTTACCACTTCCGGCCAGAATGTAGTTTTAGAATTACGTCTGAATGCTAATGAGGAAGAGCGGTATTTAACCGCGAAGTTCTACTGTATTAATGGAGAGAGATACCAGATTTTCTGGCTGCACGCGTCCCCCTTTTTAGGCTACTCTCTCGTAAGCTATTATTAAGCTCGGCCGTACTTTAGGCCCTTGATAGCTTCGCAGTCAATTAGCGTTAAGGGGCCAACTCTGTTGGAATTGTGATAGCTTCGGCTATATCTCTTTTTTACTTAAGATTAGTTTAATTCTTAGGCTCTTAAGTTGAAGACCGAGTGTCGGCTTTATCGTACAACTTCAAGACGAAATTCTGTTAAATCTCATTTGAATAATAAATTTTATTCACTGTCTCACGAACTCAAGCGATTATTCGCTTACTAGTTCTTAAGATTCTTCACTTTTAACTGTAACTTAGAATTACACAGTGGGGAATCATACAGGGTCATTAAAGTTGTAATTGTAAGTCCTTATAACTCAGTTGTTGATATTGTTACGGATTTGGTATCTAAACAGCTTATGTTAGTTGAATTGTAAATTAAATGGTTTTATTTCCCGCGCAGTGCAGCGCGTGACGAATATTAAAAGAGAGCTAAGCCGGAAAACTGAAAATACAAGAGCGCGTGCATGTAACATTTAATAAATATCTCTTTTTGATTTCGAGAAAGTACTAGGAAATTCTCGCGCGTGATTATAAAATTTTATAAAAGGAGGAAAACCTCTCAGTTCGTTGTAGTTACTTAGTTTGTTGTTGTTTAGAAAACTGCTCTTGTTGACCGTAGCGAATTCGTGGATTAGCTTTCTCTAGCTTTTTTGAATTAAGTTCTCTTGAACGTTTGAGTAGTTAAAAGATAACTACTGTGAGATATTGTAATACTGCACAAATATTTTAGGAAATTTAAGCATTTTTGTTGTGATAATAATAAATTTTGTTGATTTTACATCGGAACGAATTGATTTTACATCATTTAGTAACGAACCCGTAGGCACGCGACAATTTAGTGTCAGGAGTGGGGTTTGAATGCCAATAACAAGAGCGATGGAAGAACAGTTCAGGCAGTTGATATCAGTGTTTGCCTCGTTTAAGGAAGAAATGAAAGCGGGACAAAAAGAAATAAAAGCGGGCCCAGAAGAAATGAAAGAGAAGGTGGAAGCAGGTCAGGAAAAGATAAAAGAATCTGTTAAAAACGAGATGAAAATAGTTAACGAAGAGATGAAAGAATCTGTTAAAAAGGAGATGATAGCAGTTCAAGAAAAGATTGAAGCAGGTCAAGAGGATATGAAAAGAGAAATAACCTGCGTAATAGAAAATAAATTCGAGGCTATGGAAGACAGAATAAGAACTGTCGAAAATAAAGTCGAACAAATTGAAGAAAAGGTTTCTTCGGTCAAAAATCAAATAGAAGAGAGAGTATCGGCTGTAGAGTCGAAGGAAGATTTTCGGCCGCCCAGCAACAAATCGAACAACAAATTGAGGAAAGGGTTTCTGCTGCAGTTGCCAAAGAAGTGGATACTTTTAAGAAATTCGTAGCGACTGCAGGGAGCAATAGTGATGGTCTTAACTTCTTACCGATGCCTGCTCGTCCATCTCTGAAGCTATCCACATGTGATGGAAAGACATCCTAGCAAGTATATAAGTCCCAATTTTCTATAGTTGCGGATGCGAATGGATGGGATTCCCAAGTTAAGGCCTGTCATCTCGCCGCTTCTCTGAGAGCAGACGCAGCGGATATCCTGCATACTCTTCCCGAAAACCAGATATTAGACTTTGAAGCTCTATCCGGCGCATTGGAGCTGCGCTTTGGGGAGAAGTGTTTAAAAGACTACAGCAGGCTTCAACTAAAATCCCGTCAGCAGAAGCCTACCGAAACACTTCAGGAGCTCGCCACGGATGTTGAAAGGCTGTCACATCACGCCTTTTCGGAGTGCCCGACAGAAACAGGAGAAATCCTGTCGCTGCAATATTTCATCGATGGCATCCGGGACCCTGAAATACAGAAAGCACTGCGAATGGCGGATGTTAAATATTTGAAAAGCGCTTTAGTGTACGCCATGAAATTTGAGGCAGCCCAGCAAGCCACCCGTCGAGACCGCCACCCAATCAGAGCTGCTCAAGTCCAGGAGCCAGAGGATCAAGTCATTGCTCGTCTAGACGATTTAACTAGACAATTGAATGCCTTGAGACGGAATATTGGTGACAAGAAACCGAACATAAAATACTGGAACTGCGGTACCGAAGGGCACATACGACGAAACTGCAGAACACCCCAGGGCACGGATGTTAAGACCACTCCTAGCAGGCAGCAGGGAAACTAATTAGTGGCCATCTCGCGGGGCGGAGGTTGCCAGATAATGAAAAGCCCCAGTTTAAAGCGCTTCAAATTTCTGCAGTGAGAGGCGGCAGTAATGGACTTTTCGTAATAGGACATATTAATGGAATTCCCTGCAATATGACGATAGATACAGGAGCCAACGTTACCATCATCCGAAAAGATTTGGTTCAACAACTAGGAAGCAAACTTATCTGGACGCCGCCCTGCGTTACCCTCCAGACTGTGTCCGGTGACAAGATCGACATCGACGAAAAAGTAAACGTTAACATCACGTTTGGAAGTGCCGCTTACCATCACACGGCATACGTAGCAGAGATCACGGATTCTTGCATACTCGGATTGGACTATCTAAGGAAATACTAAGTAAAATTGCATTCTACATCTGAGGACATAGCCCTATTCGGAAATAATGATGGAGTGAAATCTATCCACAAAATTATAGCTCAAGACGATATCACAATACCCGCAAGGACCGAGTTTATACTTCCTGGATCCATAGCCGAAAATAGAAATTTCCGGTACGGCATCATAGAATATCCTAATAAATGTAATAGCTCGAAAGGAGTACTAGTAGCCTCAACACTCGTCGACCTAACCAGAACGGTTATCCCGGTGAGAGTCGCCAATGTAACTGAGAAGGCGAGAGTTATTAAGAAAGGTGAAATGGTTGCAGCATGTACTCCAGTAACTAGCGTTAAAAGAAAGAGTAACATCCCAGAATCTGTGTCCTCAGAGAGCATTACATCTGAGTTATTGCAGAATGCGCAATTAAACGGTGAAGAGAGGAATGCTGCCGATCGCGTCATTAAAGATCTTCAAGTTGTTTTCTCCCGCTCGTCTTCTGACGTGGGTCGAACCCGTTTGACACAATATAGAATCCTTACCGGCGATCATCCTCCGATCAAGCAACATCCAAGACGTCTACCTATTGCTAAACAGGAAGAGGTACGAACACTTTTAAAGGATATGGAAGAAGGCAATGTCATCGAGCCTTCAGCAAGTCCATGGGCATCTCCCATCGTTCTTGTCAGAAAGAAAGACGGCTCAACAAGATTTTGTGTTGACTATCACTGGTTGAATGAGGTGACGAAGAAAGATAGTTACCCTCTTCCTAGAATTGACGACATTCTAGACACTATTTCTGGAAGCAAGTGGTTCTCAACACTTCATTTAAAGAGCGGGTATTGACAGGTAGAAATACATCCTGATGACCGAGAAAAGACGGCATTTACTACGCGACAAGGGCTTTGGCAATTCAAGGTGATGCCGTTTGGACTGTGTAATGCGCCGGCAACATTCGAACGCATCATGGAGACAGTTTTGAAAGGTCTTTCCTACGAAGCCTGTCTGATATACCTGGACGACATCATCATCGTCGGAAATAGTTTTGAAGAACATCTAGAAAATCTTAGAAAGGTGCTTCAGAAACTGAAAGAGGCCAATCTGAAGCTGAGTCCCGCTAAATGCAAATTGTTCCGAAAGGAAGTGACTTACTTGGGACATCTAATCTCTGCAGAAGATGTGTGCACGGATCCTGAAAAGGTATCAGCGGTTAACTCCTGGAAACGTCCCGAAAATGTCCATCAGCTGAGAAGCTTCCTAGGGCTTTGCACCTACTATAGGAGATTCGTGAAGGATTTTTCTTCCATAGCAAGACCCCTTCACAAGCTGACAGAGAGCAAGCAAAAGTTCTTGTGGACAAAAGAATGCGAGGATGCATTTAACAACTTAAAGGAGGCTTTAACATCTGCTCCAATCCTGACGTATCCTCAGCTCGACAGACCATTTATTCTCGACACGGACGCGAGCAGTGAAAGTGTCGGTGCTGTTTTGTCCCAAGAAATAGACGGCCAAGAACGTGTAGTAGCTTACTGGAGCAAGTGCCTGTCTAAGCCGGAGAGGAATTACTGTGTCACTAGGAAAGAGTTGCTCACCATAGTTAAAGCCGTAAAGCATTTCCATCATTATCTATACGGCAGAAAATTCCTCCTTCGCACGGACCATGCCTCATTGGCCTGGCTTTTAAATTTCAAGAATCCTGAGGGTCAAATAGACAGGTGGATACAGAGACTCCCAGAATATGACATTACTATCCGTCATCGCAAGGGATCATCACACGGGAACGCCGACGCCCTGTCTAGAAGACCTTGCCCAGAAAGCTGCCGATATTGTTCCAGGGTGGAAGCGAAATACGAGCTGCTTAGTCCGGTCGCAAGACAAATTATAACATCAACATCGGCTAGTCGAGACCCGTGGAGCGATGATGAAGTCAGGAAAGACCAGCTGGAAGACGGCGACATTAAACCCATAATTGATTTAATGGAGTCATCAAACAGAAAACCTACCTGGCAGGACATTTCTATCTGTAGTCCTACAACAAAACAATACTGGGCACTCTGGGATTCACTTCACATTCGAAACGGCGTCTTATACCGGAAATTCGAATCGGATGATGGGAAGACGTTCCGATGGCAACTGATACTTCCAAGATCCCGGATTACTGATGTCCTTAAAGAACTACATAACAGCCCTACAAGTCACTTTGGAATAATGAAGACCTTGCAGAGAGTTCGTGAGCGCGTTTACTGGAATAATGCAAAGGATGACGTGCAAAAGTGGTGCCGATCTTGCGTTGCCTGTGCAGGTCGAAAAGGACCGAGGAAACGCAGCCGAGGCAAGCTGCAACGTTACGACGTAGGTGCGCCGTTTGAACGTATCGCCTTTGACATATTGGGACCTCTGCCACGAACTGCAGATGGCAACAAATACATTCTCGTTGTCATTGATTACTTCACCAAGTGGACTGAAGCATATCCTATTCCTGATCAATAGGCTGTCACAGTAGTTGAGGTGATGATACAGCACTGGATTTCCAGGTTCGGAGTGCCTCTTCAGTTACATTCCGATCAGGGATGGAATTTTACGTCGGCAGGAATCAAAGAACTCTGCAAACTATTCGGCAATGAGAAAACCCAAACGCCGCCACTACATCCCCTGTCGGACGGCATGGTAGAGTGGGTCAATCGAACCATCCTTAATAACCTCTCAGTAGTGGTTTCCAGAAACCAACACGACTGGGACAAGAAATTACCACTTGCTTACGCAATGCTGTCCACGAGACTACCGGCTATTCCCCATCACAGATGCTCTTCGGTTGTGACCTTCGTCTGCCTTGTGATCTTTTCTTTGGTCGCCCTCTGGATGCGACTTCATCGCCTGAGGAACAAATTCAAGATCTCCAGGCCCGGTTTGAAGTGATGCACAAGTTTGCACGAGAGCGAGTCAACTTGGTCACGGAGAAGATGAAGACCCGATACGACACAAGAGCTACTGGACATCAGTTCCACGAAGGAGACAAGGTGTGGTTGTGGAATCAGACTTGACGAAAAGGACTCCGTCCGAAATTAGTCACCTTGGAATGGTCAGTACACAGTTCTAAACAGCCTGAATGACGTCGTGGTTCGGATCCGTAAGTCTTCGAACTCTAAACCTAAAGTCGTTCATTGCGACAGGTTAGCTCATTGCTATGACCATAGTACGTAGTGTAAATAATTGTAAATAGTGTAAGACCATGATCCTTTTTGTTTCTAAATTTGTATTTGATCTGACTTTTATTTAGTATTTTATTTGCATTTATTGTTCATGTCTGTAATGTAATGTTTATTTATTGCATTTATGCCTTAGTTGTAAATTTGGCTTCCTGTCCAGGGATTGTACTGCCCGAGACGTGCAGTCCTTAAGGAAGGGGTCAGTGTTACGGATTTGGTATTTAATTAGTTAATGTTAATAGAATTATAAATAAAATTGTTTTATTCCCCGACCCAAAGTACCCCTCATGGTGCTAATCTGTCTCTTCGGGCCTTAGCGTTAAAACATGTGCAGGCTTAGACCTGCGGTAACGCACATTACTATGAACTGACACGTCTGCTGTTCAATGCTCAGCCGTAACTTTTTACCCCCCCCCCCGCCTCCCGGGAATCAAGGCACAAAACTCTGTGAAGTACTGGCTAGGATCTGTACTTAGGCAGCCTTGGCCACGGGGGCACATAATCATTGAGCTTCGCAGTTCCCCGTGACCTGTGGGGTAGCAGGCAACTGCCTCCGGATTCGTCTGGGTGCCCCACAGGGTGAGGAGGGGTAAATCCCGAATGTTAAGTCCTATCAACATCAGGCTTTGAGGCACCTCGTTGTGGTACTGGCAGGTAGCATTTCTGACGACCAGTCAACTTGTCAGGCGAATATAGAGCCACACATTTCTAGGAGACTGACAACCTAGAGTGTTGACCCAGCGGGCTCAGTCACATTGGTTGGGGGAGTTAAATTTACAAACTGTCGCTGGTAAGTGTGGGACGAGCGACAGGGAGCGAGATACCAAGTCGCTCTTGTGGCATTATTTTTCTGCCTGTCCCCGGCCTCCCGCCTAATACGGAGGACTTAAGGAAGTGGAGCAGGGCGTGTAGTGCCAGATCATTATTTTGTCGCACTGAGGAAACTGTGTAGCACCAGGGTGCCTGGGTAAAGGACCCTACCCCTTGTAGAACAGATATGTTATTTCGAATACTTTCATGAGTAACTAGTATATATATATATAATTAAATCATGTTTTCTAACATTTTTTAAAGTTATAAGAATAGATATAAGAAATAAAAGATAAATTTCTAAAAAGACTATGAGCTGGCTATAGCCTGATGCAGAAAAAAAACATTCATAACATATATATAACTAATAGGCTAAGTAGTGCGAGTCTCTAGGTACACTAGTAATAATTGAATCTTAAATCTACAACACAATATTAAGAGGTACATAACAGATTAAGTAAGTTATACAATATGAGTACTAACTATGGCCTAATAGGCCGTTTACTATTATTTGGGTTGTAAGAATTATGTTAATTTTATTAACAGTTAAATTTTGAGTTAAACTTCCTTTGCTATCGCTTCTTAATTTCAACTTACCACTTCCGGCCAGAATGTAGTTTTAGAATCACGTCTGAATGCTAATGAGGAAGAGCGGTATTTAACCGCGAAGTTCTACTGTATTAATGGAGAGAGATACCAGATTTTCTGGCTGCACGCGTCCCCCTTTTTAGGCTACTCTCTCGTAAGCTATTATTAAGCTCGGCCGTACTTTAGGCCCTTGATAGCTTCGCAGTCAATTAGCGTTAAGGGGCCAACTCTGTTGGAATTGTGATAGCTTCGGCTATATCTCTTTTTTACTTAAGATTAGTTTAATTCTTAGGCTCTTAAGTTGAAGACCGAGTGTCGGCTTTATCGTACAACTTCAAGACGAAATTCTGTTAAATCTCATTTGAATAATAAATTTTATTCACTGTCTCACGAACTCAAGCGATTATTCGCTTACTAGTTCTTAAGATTCTTCACTTTTAACTGTAACTTAGAATTACACAGTGGGGAATCATACAGGGTCATTAAAGTTGTAATTGTAAGTCCTTATAACTCAGTTGTTGATATTGTTACGGATTTGGTATCTAAACAGCTTATGTTAGTTGAATTGTAAATTAAATGGTTTTATTTCCCGCGCAGTGCAGCGCGTGACAAATATTAAAAGAGAGCTAAGCCGGAAAACTGAAAATACAAGAGCGCGTGCATGTAACATTTAATAAATATCTCTTTTTGATTTCGAGAAAGTACTAGGAAATTCTCGCGCGCGATTATAAAATTTTATAAAAGGAGGAAAACCTCTCAGTTCGTTGTAGTTACTTAGTTTGTTGTTGTTTAGAAAACTGCTCTTGTTGACCGTAGCGAATTCGTGGATTAGCTTTCTCTAGCTTTTTTGAATTAAGTTCTCTTGAACGTTTGAGTAGTTAAAAGATAACTACTGTGAGATATTGTAATACTGCACAAATATTTTAGGAAATTTAAGCATTTTTGTTGTGATAATAATAAATTTTGTTGATTTTACATCGGAACGAATTGATTTTACATCATTTAGTAACGAACCCGTAGGCACGCGACAATTTAGTGTCAGGAGTGGGGTTTGAATGCCAATAACAAGAGCGATGGAAGAACAGTTCAGGCAGTTGATATCAGTGTTTGCCTCGTTTAAGGAAGAAATGAAAGCGGGACAAAAAGAAATAAAAGCGGGCCCAGAAGAAATGAAAGAGAAGGTGGAAGCAGGTCAGGAAAAGATAAAAGAATCTGTTAAAAACGAGATGAAAGTAGTTAACGAAGAGATGAAAGAATCTGTTAAAAAGGAGATGATAGCAGTTCAAGAAAAGATTGAAGCAGGTCAAGAGGATATGAAAAGAGAAATAACCTGCGTAATAGAAAATAAATTCGAGGCTATGGAAGACAGAATAAGAACTGTCGAAAATAAAGTCGAACAAATTGAAGAAAAGGTTTCTTCGGTCAAAAATCAAATAGAAGAGAGAGTATCGGCTGTAGAGTCGAAGGAAGATTTTCGGCCGCCCAGCAACAAATCGAACAACAAATTGAGGAAAGGGTTTCTGCTGCAGTTGCCAAAGAAGTGGATACTTTTAAGAAATTCGTAGCGACTGCAGGGAGCAATAGTGATGGTCTTAACTTCTTACCGATGCCTGCTCGTCCATCTCTGAAGCTATCCACATGTGATGGAAAGACATCCTAGCAAGTATATAAGTCCCAATTTTCTATAGTTGCGGATGCGAATGGATGGGATTCCCAAGTTAAGGCCTGTCATCTCGCCGCTTCTCTGAGAGCAGACGCAGCGGATATCCTGCATACTCTTCCCGAAAACCAGATATTAGACTTTGAAGCTCTATCCGGCGCATTGGAGCTGCGCTTTGGGGAGAAGTGTTTAAAAGACTACAGCAGGCTTCAACTAAAATCCCGTCAGCAGAAGCCTACCGAAACACTTCAGGAGCTCGCCACGGATGTTGAAAGGCTGTCACATCACGCCTTTTCGGAGTGCCCGACAGAAACAAGAGAAATCCTGTCGCTGCAATATTTCATCGATGGCATCCGGGACCCTGAAATACAGAAAGCACTGCGAATGGCGGATGTTAAATATTTGAAAAGCGCTTTAGTGTACGCCATGAAATTTGAGGCAGCCCAGCAAGCCACCCGTCGAGACCGCCACCCAATCAGAGCTGCTCAAGTCCAGGAGCCAGAGGATCAAGTCATTGCTCGTCTAGACGATTTAACTAGACAATTGAATGCCTTGAGACGGAATATTGGTGACAAGAAACCGAACATAAAATACTGGAACTGCGGTACCGAAGGGCACATACGACGAAACTGCAGAACACCCCAGGGCACGGATGTTAAGACCGCTCCTAGCAGGCAGCAGGGAAACTAATTAGTGGCCATCTCGCGGGGCGGAGGTTGCCAGATAATGAAAAGCCCCAGTTTAAAGCGCTTCAAATTTCTGCAGTGAGAGGCGGCAGTAATGGACTTTTCGTAATAGGACATATTAATGGAATTCCCTGCAATATGACGATAGATACAGGAGCCAACGTTACCATCATCCGAAAAGATTTGGTTCAACAACTAGGAAGCAAACTTATCTGGACGCCGCCCTGCGTTACCCTCCAGACTGTGTCCGGTGACAAGATCGACATCGACGAAAAAGTAAACGTTAACATCACGTTTGGAAGTGCCGCTTACCATCACACGGCATACGTAGCAGAGATCACGGATTCTTGCATACTCGGATTGGACTATCTAAGGAAATACTAAGTAAAATTGCATTCTACATCTGAGGACATAGCCCTATTCGGAAATAATGATGGAGTGAAATCTATCCACAAAATTATAGCTCAAGACGATATCACAATACCCGCAAGGACCGAGTTTATACTTCCTGGATCCATAGCCGAAAATAGAAATTTCCGGTACGGCATCATAAAATATCCTAATAAATGTAATAGCTCGAAAGGAGTACTAGTAGCCTCAACACTCGTCGACCTAACCAGAACGGTTATCCCGGTGAGAGTCGCCAATGTAACTGAGAAGGCGAGAGTTATTAAGAAAGGTGAAATGGTTGCAGCATGTACTCCAGTAACTAGCGTTAAAAGAAAGAGTAACATCCCAGAATCTGTGTCCTCAGAGAGCATTACATCTGAGTTATTGCAGAATGCGCAATTAAACGGTGAAGAGAGGAATGCTGCCGATCGCGTCATTAAAGATCTTCAAGTTGTTTTCTCCCGCTCGTCTTCTGACGTGGGTCGAACCCGTTTGACACAATATAGAATCCTTACCGGCGATCATCCTCCGATCAAGCAACATCCAAGACGTCTACCTATTGCTAAACAGGAAGAGGTACGAACACTTTTAAAGGATATGGAAGAAGGCAATGTCATCGAGCCTTCAGCAAGTCCATGGGCATCTCCCATCGTTCTTGTCAGAAAGAAAGACGGCTCAACAAGATTTTGTGTTGACTATCACTGGTTGAATGAGGTGACGAAGAAAGATAGTTACCCTCTTCCTAGAATTGACGACATTCTAGACACTATTTCTGGAAGCAAGTGGTTCTCAACACTTCATTTAAAGAGCGGGTATTGACAGGTAGAAATACATCCTGATGACCGAGAAAAGACGGCATTTACTACGCGACAAGGGCTTTGGCAATTCAAGGTGATGCCGTTTGGACTGTGTAATGCGCCGGCAACATTCGAACGCATCATGGAGACAGTTTTGAAAGGTCTTTCCTACGAAGCCTGTCTGATATACCTGGACGACATCATCATCGTCGGAAATAGTTTTGAAGAACATCTAGAAAATCTTAGAAAGGTGCTTCAGAAACTGAAAGAGGCCAATCTGAAGCTGAGTCCCGCTAAATGCAAATTGTTCCGAAAGGAAGTGACTTACTTGGGACATCTAATCTCTGCAGAAGATGTGTGCACGGATCCTGAAAAGGTATCAGCGGTTAACTCCTGGAAACGTCCCGAAAATGTCCATCAGCTGAGAAGCTTCCTAGGGCTTTGCACCTACTATAGGAGATTCGTGAAGGATTTTTCTTCCATAGCAAGACCCCTTCACAAGCTGACAGAGAGCAAGCAAAAGTTCTTGTGGACAAAAGAATGCGAGGATGCATTTAACAACTTAAAGGAGGCTTTAACATCTGCTCCAATCCTGACGTATCCTCAGCTCGACAGACCATTTATTCTCGACACGGACGCGAGCAGTGAAAGTGTCGGTGCTGTTTTGTCCCAAGAAATAGACGGCCAAGAACGTGTAGTAGCTTACTGGAGCAAGTGCCTGTCTAAGCCGGAGAGGAATTACTGTGTCACTAGGAAAGAGTTGCTCACCATAGTTAAAGCCGTAAAGCATTTCCATCATTATCTATACGGCAGAAAATTCCTCCTTCGCACGGACCATGCCTCATTGGCCTGGCTTTTAAATTTCAAGAATCCTGAGGGTCAAATAGACAGGTGGATACAGAGACTCCCAGAATATGACATTACTATCCGTCATCGCAAGGGATCATCACACGGGAACGCCGACGCCCTGTCTAGAAGACCTTGCCCAGAAAGCTGCCGATATTGTTCCAGGGTGGAAGCGAAATACGAGCTGCTTAGTCCGGTCGCAAGACAAATTATAACATCAACATCGGCTAATCGAGACCCGTGGAGCGATGATGAAGTCAGGAAAGACCAGCTGGAAGACGGCGACATTAAACCCATAATTGATTTAATGGAGTCATCAAACAGAAAACCTACCTGGCAGGACATTTCTATCTGTAGTCCTACAACAAAACAATACTGGGCACTCTGGGATTCACTTCACATTCGAAACGGCGTCTTATACCGGAAATTCGAATCGGATGATGGGAAGACGTTCCGATGGCAACTGATACTTCCAAGATCCCGGATTACTGATGTCCTTAAAGAACTACATAACAGCCCTACAAGTCATTTTGGAATAATGAAGACCTTGCAGAGAGTTCGTGAGCGCGTTTACTGGAATAATGCAAAGGATGACGTGCAAAAGTGGTGCCGATCTTGCGTTGCCTGTGCAGGTCGAAAAGGACCGAGGAAACGCAGCCGAAGCAAGCTGCAACGTTACGACGTAGGTGCGCCGTTTGAACGTATCGCCTTTGACATATTGGGACCTCTGCCACGAACTGCAGATGGCAACAAATACATTCTCGTTGTCATTGATTACTTCACCAAGTGGACTGAAGCATATCCTATTCCTGATCAATAGGCTGTCACAGTAGTTGAGGTGATGATACAGCACTGGATTTCCAGGTTCGGAGTGCCTCTTCAGTTACATTCCGATCAGGGATGGAATTTTACGTCGGCAGGAATCAAAGAACTCTGCAAACTATTCGGCAATGAGAAAACCCAAACGCCGCCACTACACCCCCTGTCGGACGGCATGGTAGAGTGGGTCAATCGAACCATCCTTAATAACCTCTCAGTAGTGGTTTCCAGAAACCAACACGACTGGGACAAGAAATTACCACTTGCTTACGCAATGCTGTCCACGAGTCTACCGGCTATTCCCCATCACAGATGCTCTTCGGTTGTGACCTTCGTCTGCCTTGTGATCTTTTCTTTGGTCGCCCTCTGGATGCGACTTCATCGCCTGAGGAACAAATTCAAGATCTCCAGGCCCGGTTTGAAGTGATGCACAAGTTTGCACGAGAGCGAGTCAACTTGGCGACGGAGAAGATGAAGACCCGATACGACACAAGAGCTACTGGACATCAGTTCCACGAAGGAGACAAGGTGTGGTTGTGGAATCAGACTTGACGAAAAGGACTCCGTCCGAAATTAGTCACCTTGGAATGGTCAGTACACAGTTCTAAACAGCCTGAATGACGTCGTGGTTCGGATCCGTAAGTCTTCGAACTCTAAACCTAAAGTCGTTCATTGCGACAGGTTAGCTCATTGCTATGACCATAGTACGTACTGTAAATAATTGTAAATAGTGTAAGACCATGATCCTTTTTGTTTCTAAATTTGTATTTGATCTGAGTTTTATTTAGTATTTTATTTGCATTTATTGTTCATGTCTGTAATGTAATGTTTATTTATTGCATTTATGCCTTAGTTGTAAATTTGGCTTCCTGTCCAGGGATTGTACTGCCCGAGACGTGCAGTCCTTAAGGAAGGGGTCAGTGTTACGGATTTGGTATTTAATTAGTTAATGTTAATAGAATTATAAATAAAATTGTTTTATTCCCCGACCCAAAGTACCCCTCATGGTGCTAATCTGTCTCTTCGGGCCTTAGCGTTAAAACATGTGCAGGCTTAGACCTGCGGTAACTCACATTACTATGAACTGACACGTCTGCTGTTCAATGCTCAGCCGTAACTTTTTACCCCCCCCCCCGCCTCCCGGGAATCAAGGCAGAAAACTCTGTGAAGTACTGGCTAGGATCTGTACTTAGGCAGCCTTGGCCACGGGGGCACATAATCATTGAGCTTCGCAGTTCCCCGTGACCTGTGGGGTAGCAGGCAACTGCCTCCGGATTCGTCTGGGTGCCCCACAGGGTGAGGAGGGGTAAATCCCGAATGTTAAGTCCTATCAACATCAGGCTTTGAGGCACCTCGTTGTGGTACTGGCAGGTAGCATTTCTGACGACCAGTCAACTTGTCAGGCGAATATAGAGCCACACATTTCTAGGAGACTGACAACCTAGAGTGTTGACCCAGCGGGCTCAGTCAGATTGGTTGGGGGAGTTAAATTTACAAACTGTCGCTGGTAAGTGTGGGACGAGCGACAGGGAGCGAGATACCAAGTCGCTCTTGTGGCATTATTTTTCTGCCTGTCCCCGGCCTCCCGCCTAATACGGAGGACTTAAGGAAGTGGAGCAGGGCGTGTAGTGCCAGATCATTATTTTGTCGCACTGAGGAAACTGTGTAGCACCAGGGTGCCTGGGTCAAGGACCCTACCCCTTGTAGAACAGATATGTTATTTCGAATACTTTCATGAGTAACTAGTATATATATATAATTAAATCATGTTTTCTAACATTTTTTAAAGTTATAAGAATAGATATAAGAAATAAAAGATAAATTTCTAAAAAGACTATGAGCTGGCTATAGCCTGATGCAGAAAAAAAACATTCATAACATATATATAACTAATAGGCTAAGTAGTGCGAGTCTCTAGGTACACTAGTAATAATTAAATCTTAAATCTACAACACAATATTAAGAGGTACATAACAGATTAAGTAAGTTATACAATATGAGTACTAACTATGGCCTAATAGGCCGTTTACTAATATTTGGGTTGTAAGAATTATGTTAATTTTATTAACAGTTAAACTTTTCCTATCGCTTCTTAATTTCAACTTACCACTTCCGGCCAGAATGTAGTTTTAGAATCACGTCTGAATGCTAATGAGGAAGAGCGGTATTTAACCGCGAAGTTCTACTGTATTAATGGAGAGAGATACCAGATTTTCTGGCTGCACGCGTCCCCCTTTTTAGGCTACTCTCTCGTAAGCTATTATTAAGCTCGGCCGTACTTTAGGCCCTTGATAGCTTCGCAGTCAATTAGCGTTAAGGGGCCAACTCTGTTGGAATTGTGATAGCTTCGGCTATATCTCTTTTTTACTTAAGATTAGTTTAATTCTTAGGCTCTTAAGTTGAAGACCGAGTGTCGGCTTTATCGTACAACTTCAAGACGAAATTCTGTTAAATCTCATTTGAATAATAAATTTTATTCACTGTCTCACGAACTCAAGCGATTATTCGCTTACTAGTTCTTAAGATTCTTCACTTTTAACTGTAACTTAGAATTACACAGTGGGGAATCATACAGGGTCATTAAAGTTGTAATTGTAAGTCCTTATAACTCAGTTGTTGATATTGTTACGGATTTGGTATCTAAACAGCTTATGTTAGTTGAATTGTAAATTAAATGGTTTTATTTCCCGCGCAGTGCAGCGCGTGACGAATATTAAAAGAGAGCTAAGCCGGAAAACTGAAAATACAAGAGCGCGTGCATGTAACATTTAATAAATATCTCTTTTTGATTTCGAGAAAGTACTAGGAAATTCTCGCGCGCGATTATAAAATTTTATAAAAGGAGGAAAACCTCTCAGTTCGTTGTAGTTACTTAGTTTGTTGTTGTTTAGAAAACTGCTCTTGTTGACCGTAGCGAATTCGTGGATTAGCTTTCTCTAGCTTTTTTGAATTAAGTTCTCTTGAACGTTTGAGTAGTTAAAAGATAACTACTGTGAGATATTGTAATACTGCACAAATATTTTAGGAAATTTAAGCATTTTTGTTGTGATAATAATAAATTTTGTTGATTTTACATCGGAACGAATTGATTTTACATCATTTAGTAACGAACCCGTAGGCACGCGACAATTTAGTGTCAGGAGTGGGGTTTGAATGCCAATAACAAGAGCGATGGAAGAACAGTTCAGGCAGTTGATATCAGTGTTTGCCTCGTTTAAGGAAGAAATGAAAGCGGGACAAAAAAAAATAAAAGCGGGCCCAGATGAAATGAAAGAGAAGGTGGAAGCAGGTCAGGAAAAGATAAAAGAATCTGTTAAAAACGAGATGAAAGTAGTTAACGAAGAGATGAAAGAATCTGTTAAAAAGGAGATGATAGCAGTTCAAGAAAAGATTGAAGCAGGTCAAGAGGATATGAAAAGAGAAATAACCTGCGTAATAGAAAATAAATTCGAGGCTATGGAAGACAGAATAAGAACTGTCGAAAATAAAGTCGAACAAATTGAAGAAAAGGTTTCTTCGGTCAAAAATCAAATAGAAGAGAGAGTATCGGCTGTAGAGTCGAAGGAAGATTTTCGGCCGCCCAGCAACAAATCGAACAACAAATTGAGGAAAGGGTTTCTGCTGCAGTTGCCAAAGAAGTGGATACTTTTAAGAAATTCGTAGCGACTGCAGGGAGCAATAGTGATGGTCTTAACTTCTTACCGATGCCTGCTCGTCCATCTCTGAAGCTATCCACATGTGATGGAAAGACATCCTAGCAAGTATATAAGTCCCAATTTTCTATAGTTGCGGATGCGAATGGATGGGATTCCCAAGTTAAGGCCTGTCATCTCGCCGCTTCTCTGAGAGCAGACGCAGCGGATATCCTGCATACTCTTCCCGAAAACCAGATATTAGACTTTGAAGCTCTATCCGGCGCATTGGAGCTGCGCTTTGGGGAGAAGTGTTTAAAAGACTACAGCAGGCTTCAACTAAAATCCCGTCAGCAGAAGCCTACCGAAACACTTCAGGAGCTCGCCACGGATGTTGAAAGGCTGTCACATCACGCCTTTTCGGAGTGCCCGACAGAAACAGGAGAAATCCTGTCGCTGCAATATTTCATCGATGGCATCCGGGACCCTGAAATACAGAAAGCACTGCGAATGGCGGATGTTAAATATTTGAAAAGCGCTTTAGTGTACGCCATGAAATTTGAGGCAGCCCAGCAAGCCACCCGTCGAGACCGCCACCCAATCAGAGCTGCTCAAGTCCAGGAGCCAGAGGATCAAGTCATTGCTCGTCTAGACGATTTAACTAGACAATTGAATGCCTTGAGACGGAATATTGGTGACAAGAAACCGAACATAAAATACTGGAACTGCGGTACCGAAGGGCACATACGACGAAACTGCAGAACACCCCAGGGCACGGATGTTAAGACCACTCCTAGCAGGCAGCAGGGAAACTAATTAGTGGCCATCTCGCGGGGCGGAGGTTGCCAGATAATGAAAAGCCCCAGTTTAAAGCGCTTCAAATTTCTGCAGTGAGAGGCGGCAGTAATGGACTTTTCGTAATAGGACATATTAATGGAATTCCCTGCAATATGACGATAGATACAGGAGCCAACGTTACCATCATCCGAAAAGATTTGGTTCAACAACTAGGAAGCAAACTTATCTGGACGCCGCCCTGCGTTACCCTCCAGACTGTGTCCGGTGACAAGATCGACATCGACGAAAAAGTAAACGTTAACATCACGTTTGGAAGTGCCGCTTACCATCACACGGCATACGTAGCAGAGATCACGGATTCTTGCATACTCGGATTGGACTATCTAAGGAAATACTAAGTAAAATTGCATTCTACATCTGAGGACATAGCCCTATTCGGAAATAATGATGGAGTGAAATCTATCCACAAAATTATAGCTCAAGACGATATCACAATACCCGCAAGGACCGAGTTTATACTTCCTGGATCCATAGCCGAAAATAGAAATTTCCGGTACGGCATCATAGAATATCCTAATAAATGTAATAGCTCGAAAGGAGTACTAGTAGCCTCAACACTCGTCGACCTAACCAGAACGGTTATCCCGGTGAGAGTCGCCAATGTAACTGAGAAGGCGAGAGTTATTAAGAAAGGTGAAATGGTTGCAGCATGTACTCCAGTAACTAGCGTTAAAAGAAAGAGTAACATCCCAGAATCTGTGTCCTCAGAGAGCATTACATCTGAGTTATTGCAGAATGCGCAATTAAACGGTGAAGAGAGGAATGCTGCCGATCGCGTCATTAAAGATCTTCAAGTTGTTTTCTCCCGCTCGTCTTCTGACGTGGGTCGAACCCGTTTGACACAATATAGAATCCTTACCGGCGATCATCCTCCGATCAAGCAACATCCAAGACGTCTACCTATTGCTAAACAGGAAGAGGTACGAACACTTTTAAAGGATATGGAAGAAGGCAATGTCATCGAGCCTTCAGCAAGTCCATGGGCATCTCCCATCGTTCTTGTCAGAAAGAAAGACGGCTCAACAAGATTTTGTGTTGACTATCACTGGTTGAATGAGGTGACGAAGAAAGATAGTTACCCTCTTCCTAGAATTGACGACATTCTAGACACTATTTCTGGAAGCAAGTGGTTCTCAACACTTCATTTAAAGAGCGGGTATTGACAGGTAGAAATACATCCTGATGACCGAGAAAAGACGGCATTTACTACGCGACAAGGGCTTTGGCAATTCAAGGTGATGCCGTTTGGACTGTGTAATGCGCCGGCAACATTCGAACGCATCATGGAGACAGTTTTGAAAGGTCTTTCCTACGAAGCCTGTCTGATATACCTGGACGACATCATCATCGTCGGAAATAGTTTTGAAGAACATCTAGAAAATCTTAGAAAGGTGCTTCAGAAACTGAAAGAGGCCAATCTGAAGCTGAGTCCCGCTAAATGCAAATTGTTCCGAAAGGAAGTGACTTACTTGGGACATCTAATCTCTGCAGAAGATGTGTGCACGGATCCTGAAAAGGTATCAGCGGTTAACTCCTGGAAACGTCCCGAAAATGTCCATCAGCTGAGAAGCTTCCTAGGGCTTTGCACCTACTATAGGAGATTCGTGAAGGATTTTTCTTCCATAGCAAGACCCCTTCACAAGCTGACAGAGAGCAAGCAAAAGTTCTTGTGGACAAAAGAATGCGAGGATGCATTTAACAACTTAAAGGAGGCTTTAACATCTGCTCCAATCCTGACGTATCCTCAGCTCGACAGACCATTTATTCTCGACACGGACGCGAGCAGTGAAAGTGTCGGTGCTGTTTTGTCCCAAGAAATAGACGGCCAAGAACGTGTAGTAGCTTACTGGAGCAAGTGCCTGTCTAAGCCGGAGAGGAATTACTGTGTCACTAGGAAAGAGTTGCTCACCATAGTTAAAGCCGTAAAGCATTTCCATCATTATCTATACGGCAGAAAATTCCTCCTTCGCACGGACCATGCCTCATTGGCCTGGCTTTTAAATTTCAAGAATCCTGAGGGTCAAATAGACAGGTGGATACAGAGACTCCCAGAATATGACATTACTATCCGTCATCGCAAGGGATCATCACACGGGAACGCCGACGCCCTGTCTAGAAGACCTTGCCCAGAAAGCTGCCGATATTGTTCCAGGGTGGAAGCGAAATACGAGCTGCTTAGTCCGGTCGCAAGACAAATTATAACATCAACATCGGCTAGTCGAGACCCGTGGAGCGATGATGAAGTCAGGAAAGACCAGCTGGAAGACGGCGACATTAAACCCATAATTGATTTAATGGAGTCATCAAACAGAAAACCTACCTGGCAGGACATTTCTATCTGTAGTCCTACAACAAAACAATACTGGGCACTCTGGGATTCACTTCACATTCGAAACGGCGTCTTATACCGGAAATTCGAATCGGATGATGGGAAGACGTTCCGATGGCAACTGATACTTCCAAGATCCCGGATTACTGATGTCCTTAAAGAACTACATAACAGCCCTACAAGTCACTTTGGAATAATGAAGACCTTGCAGAGAGTTCGTGAGCGCGTTTACTGGAATAATGCAAAGGATGACGTGCAAAAGTGGTGCCGATCTTGCGTTGCCTGTGCAGGTCGAAAAGGACCGAGGAAACGCAGCCGAGGCAAGCTGCAACGTTACGACGTAGGTGCGCCGTTTGAACGTATCGCCTTTGACATATTGGGACCTCTGCCACGAACTGCAGATGGCAACAAATACATTCTCGTTGTCATTGATTACTTCACCAAGTGGACTGAAGCATATCCTATTCCTGATCAATAGGCTGTCACAGTAGTTGAGGTGATGATACAGCACTGGATTTCCAGGTTCGGAGTGCCTCTTCAGTTACATTCCGATCAGGGATGGAATTTTACGTCGGCAGGAATCAAAGAACTCTGCAAACTATTCGGCAATGAGAAAACCCAAACGCCGCCACTACATCCCCTGTCGGACGGCATGGTAGAGTGGGTCAATCGAACCATCCTTAATAACCTCTCAGTAGTGGTTTCCAGAAACCAACACGACTGGGACAAGAAATTACCACTTGCTTACGCAATGCTGTCCACGAGACTACCGGCTATTCCCCATCACAGATGCTCTTCGGTTGTGACCTTCGTCTGCCTTGTGATCTTTTCTTTGGTCGCCCTCTGGATGCGACTTCATCGCCTGAGGAACAAATTCAAGATCTCCAGGCCCGGTTTGAAGTGATGCACAAGTTTGCACGAGAGCGAGTCAACTTGGTCACGAAGAAGATGAAGACCCGATACGACACAAGAGCTACTGGACATCAGTTCCACGAAGGAGACAAGGTGTGGTTGTGGAATCAGACTTGACGAAAAGGACTCCGTCCGAAATTAGTCACCTTGGAATGGTCAGTACACAGTTCTAAACAGCCTGAATGACGTCGTGGTTCGGATCCGTAAGTCTTCGAACTCTAAACCTAAAGTCGTTCATTGCGACAGGTTAGCTCATTGCTATGACCATAGTACGTAGTGTAAATAATTGTAAATAGTGTAAGACCATGATCCTTTTTGTTTCTAAATTTGTATTTGATCTGATTTTTATTTAGTATTTTATTTGCATTTATTGTTCATGTCTGTAATGTAATGTTTATTTATTGCATTTATGCCTTAGTTGTAAATTTGGCTTCCTGTCCAGGGATTGTACTGCCCGAGACGTGCAGTCCTTAAGGAAGGGGTCAGTGTTACGGATTTGGTATTTAATTAGTTAATGTTAATAGAATTATAAATAAAATTGTTTTATTCCCCGACCCAAAGTACCCCTCATGGTGCTAATCTGTCTCTTCGGGCCTTAGCGTTAAAACATGTGCAGGCTTAGACCTGCGGTAACGCACATTACTATGAACTGACACGTCTGCTGTTCAATGCTCAGCCGTAACTTTTTACCCCCCCCCGCCTCCCGGGAATCAAGGCAGAAAACTCTGTGAAGTACTGGCTAGGATCTGTACTTAGGCAGCCTTGGCCACGGGGGCACATAATCATTGAGCTTCGCAGTTCCCCGTGACCTGTGGGGTAGCAGGCAACTGCCTCCGGATTCGTCTGGGTGCCCCACAGGGTGAGGAGGGGTAAATCCCGAATGTTAAGTCCTATCAACATCAGGCTTTGAGGCACCTCGTTGTGGTACTGGCAGGTAGCATTTCTGACGACCAGTCAACTTGTCAGGCGAATATAGAGCCACACATTTCTAGGAGACTGACAACCTAGAGTGTTGACCCAGCGGGCTCAGTCAGATTGGTTGGGGGAGTTAAATTTACAAACTGTCGCTGGTAAGTGTGGGACGAGCGACAGGGAGCGAGATACCAAGTCGCTCTTGTGGCATTATTTTTCTGCCTGTCCCCGGCCTCCCGCCTAATACGGAGGACTTAAGGAAGTGGAGCAGGGCGTGTAGTGCCAGATCATTATTTTGTCGCACTGAGGAAACTGTGTAGCACCAGGGTGCCTGGGTCAAGGACCCTACCCCTTGTAGAACAGATATGTTATTTCGAATACTTTCATGAGTAACTAGTATATATATATAATTAAATCATGTTTTCTAACATTTTTTAAAGTTATAAGAATAGATATAAGAAATAAAAGATAAATTTCTAAAAAGACTATGAGCTGGCTATAGCCTGATGCAGAAAAAAAACATTCATAACATATATATAACTAATAGGCTAAGTAGTGCGAGTCTCTAGGTACACTAGTAATAATTAAATCTTAAATCTACAACACAATATTAAGAGGTACATAACAGATTAAGTAAGTTATACAATATGAGTACTAACTATGGCCTAATAGGCCGTTTACTATTATTTGGGTTGTAAGAATTATGTTAATTTTATTAACAGTTAAATTTTGAGTTAAACTTCCTTTCCTATCGCTTCTTAATTTCAACTTACCACTTCCGGCCAGAATGTAGTTTTAGAATTACGTCTGAATGCTAATGAGGAAGAGCGGTATTTAACCGCGAAGTTCTACTGTATTAATGGAGAGAGATACCAGATTTTCTGGCTGCACGCGTCCCCCTTTTTAGGCTACTCTCTCGTAAGCTATTATTAAGCTCGGCCGTACTTTAGGCCCTTGATAGCTTCGCAGTCAATTAGCGTTAAGGGGCCAACTCTGTTGGAATTGTGATAGCTTCGGCTATATCTCTTTTTTACTTAAGATTAGTTTAATTCTTAGGCTCTTAAGTTGAAGACCGAGTGTCGGCTTTATCGTACAACTTCAAGACGAAATTCTGTTAAATCTCATTTGAATAATAAATTTTATTCACTGTCTCACGAACTCAAGCGATTATTCGCTTACTAGTTCTTAAGATTCTTCACTTTTAACTGTAACTTAGAATTACACAGTGGGGAATCATACAGGGTCATTAAAGTTGTAATTGTAAGTCCTTATAACTCAGTTGTTGATATTGTTACGGATTTGGTATCTAAACAGCTTATGTTAGTTGAATTGTAAATTAAATGGTTTTATTTCCCGCGCAGTGCAGCGCGTGACAAATATTAAAAGAGAGCTAAGCCGGAAAACTGAAAATACAAGAGCGCGTGCATGTAACATTTAATAAATATCTCTTTTTGATTTCGAGAAAGTACTAGGAAATTCTCGCGCGCGATTATAAAATTTTATAAAAGGAGGAAAACCTCTCAGTTCGTTGTAGTTACTTAGTTTGTTGTTGTTTAGAAAACTGCTCTTGTTGATTAGCTTTCTCTAGCTTTTTTGAATTAAGTTCTCTTGAACGTTTGAGTAGTTAAAAGATAACTACTGTGAGATATTGTAATACTGCACAAATATTTTAGGAAATTTAAGCATTTTTGTTGTGATAATAATAAATTTTGTTGATTTTACATCGGAACGAATTGATTTTACATCATTTAGTAACGAACCCGTAGGCACGCGACAATTTAGTGTCAGGAGTGGGGTTTGAATGCCAATAACAAGAGCGATGGAAGAACAGTTCAGGCAGTTGATATCAGTGTTTGCCTCGTTTAAGGAAGAAATGAAAGCGGGACAAAAAGAAATAAAAGCGGGCCCAGAAGAAATGAAAGAGAAGGTGGAAGCAGGTCAGGAAAAGATAAAAGAATCTGTTAAAAACGAGATGAAAGTAGTTAACGAAGAGATGAAAGAATCTGTTAAAAAGGAGATGATAGCAGTTCAAGAAAAGATTGAAGCAGGTCAAGAGGATATGAAAAGAGAAATAACCTGCGTAATAGAAAATAAATTCGAGGCTATGGAAGACAGAATAAGAACTGTCGAAAATAAAGTCGAACAAATTGAAGAAAAGGTTTCTTCGGTCAAAAATCAAATAGAAGAGAGAGTATCGGCTGTAGAGTCGAAGGAAGATTTTCGGCCGCCCAGCAACAAATCGAACAACAAATTGAGGAAAGGGTTTCTGCTGCAGTTGCCAAAGAAGTGGATACTTTTAAGAAATTCGTAGCGACTGCAGGGAGCAATAGTGATGGTCTTAACTTCTTACCGATGCCTGCTCGTCCATCTCTGAAGCTATCCACATGTGATGGAAAGACATCCTAGCAAGTATATAAGTCCCAATTTTCTATAGTTGCGGATGCGAATGGATGGGATTCCCAAGTTAAGGCCTGTCATCTCGCCGCTTCTCTGAGAGCAGACGCAGCGGATATCCTGCATACTCTTCCCGAAAACCAGATATTAGACTTTGAAGCTCTATCCGGCGCATTGGAGCTGCGCTTTGGGGAGAAGTGTTTAAAAGACTACAGCAGGCTTCAACTAAAATCCCGTCAGCAGAAGCCTACCGAAACACTTCAGGAGCTCGCCACGGATGTTGAAAGGCTGTCACATCACGCCTTTTCGGAGTGCCCGACAGAAACAAGAGAAATCCTGTCGCTGCAATATTTCATCGATGGCATCCGGGACCCTGAAATACAGAAAGCACTGCGAATGGCGGATGTTAAATATTTGAAAAGCGCTTTAGTGTACGCCATGAAATTTGAGGCAGCCCAGCAAGCCACCCGTCGAGACCGCCACCCAATCAGAGCTGCTCAAGTCCAGGAGCCAGAGGATCAAGTCATTGCTCGTCTAGACGATTTAACTAGACAATTGAATGCCTTGAGACGGAATATTGGTGACAAGAAACCGAACATAAAATACTGGAACTGCGGTACCGAAGGGCACATACGACGAAACTGCAGAACACCCCAGGGCACGGATGTTAAGACCGCTCCTAGCAGGCAGCAGGGAAACTAATTAGTGGCCATCTCGCGGGGCGGAGGTTGCCAGATAATGAAAAGCCCCAGTTTAAAGCGCTTCAAATTTCTGCAGTGAGAGGCGGCAGTAATGGACTTTTCGTAATAGGACATATTAATGGAATTCCCTGCAATATGACGATAGATACAGGAGCCAACGTTACCATCATCCGAAAAGATTTGGTTCAACAACTAGGAAGCAAACTTATCTGGACGCCGCCCTGCGTTACCCTCCAGACTGTGTCCGGTGACAAGATCGACATCGACGAAAAAGTAAACGTTAACATCACGTTTGGAAGTGCCGCTTACCATCACACGGCATACGTAGCAGAGATCACGGATTCTTGCATACTCGGATTGGACTATCTAAGGAAATACTAAGTAAAATTGCATTCTACATCTGAGGACATAGCCCTATTCGGAAATAATGATGGAGTGAAATCTATCCACAAAATTATAGCTCAAGACGATATCACAATACCCGCAAGGACCGAGTTTATACTTCCTGGATCCATAGCCGAAAATAGAAATTTCCGGTACGGCATCATAGAATATCCTAATAAATGTAATAGCTCGAAAGGAGTACTAGTAGCCTCAACACTCGTCGACCTAACCAGAACGGTTATCCCGGTGAGAGTCGCCAATGTAACTGAGAAGGCGAGAGTTATTAAGAAAGGTGAAATGGTTGCAGCATGTACTCCAGTAACTAGCGTTAAAAGAAAGAGTAACATCCCAGAATCTGTGTCCTCAGAGAGCATTACATCTGAGTTATTGCAGAATGCGCAATTAAACGGTGAAGAGAGGAATGCTGCCGATCGCGTCATTAAAGATCTTCAAGTTGTTTTCTCCCGCTCGTCTTCTGACGTGGGTCGAACCCGTTTGACACAATATAGAATCCTTACCGGCGATCATCCTCCGATCAAGCAACATCCAAGACGTCTACCTATTGCTAAACAAGAAGAGGTACGAACACTTTTAAAGGATATGGAAGAAGGCAATGTCATCGAGCCTTCAGCAAGTCCATGGGCATCTCCCATCGTTCTTGTCAGAAAGAAAGACGGCTCAACAAGATTTTGTGTTGACTATCACTGGTTGAATGAGGTGACGAAGAAAGATAGTTACCCTCTTCCTAGAATTGACGACATTCTAGACACTATTTCTGGAAGCAAGTGGTTCTCAACACTTCATTTAAAGAGCGGGTATTGACAGGTAGAAATACATCCTGATGACCGAGAAAAGACGGCATTTACTACGCGACAAGGGCTTTGGCAATTCAAGGTGATGCCGTTTGGACTGTGTAATGCGCCGGCAACATTCGAACGCATCATGGAGACAGTTTTGAAAGGTCTTTCCTACGAAGCCTGTCTGATATACCTGGACGACATCATCATCGTCGGAAATAGTTTTGAAGAACATCTAGAAAATCTTAGAAAGGTGCTTCAGAAACTGAAAGAGGCCAATCTGAAGCTGAGTCCCGCTAAATGCAAATTGTTCCGAAAGGAAGTGACTTACTTGGGACATCTAATCTCTGCAGAAGATGTGTGCACGGATCCTGAAAAGGTATCAGCGGTTAACTCCTGGAAACGTCCCGAAAATGTCCATCAGCTGAGAAGCTTCCTAGGGCTTTGCACCTACTATAGGAGATTCGTGAAGGATTTTTCTTCCATAGCAAGACCCCTTCACAAGCTGACAGAGAGCAAGCAAAAGTTCTTGTGGACAAAAGAATGCGAGGATGCATTTAACAACTTAAAGGAGGCTTTAACATCTGCTCCAATCCTGACGTATCCTCAGCTCGACAGACCATTTATTCTCGACACGGACGCGAGCAGTGAAAGTGTCGGTGCTGTTTTGTCCCAAGAAATAGACGGCCAAGAACGTGTAGTAGCTTACTGGAGCAAGTGCCTGTCTAAGCCGGAGAGGAATTACTGTGTCACTAGGAAAGAGTTGCTCACCATAGTTAAAGCCGTAAAGCATTTCCATCATTATCTATACGGCAGAAAATTCCTCCTTCGCACGGACCATGCCTCATTGGCCTGGCTTTTAAATTTCAAGAATCCTGAGGGTCAAATAGACAGGTGGATACAGAGACTCCCAGAATATGACATTACTATCCGTCATCGCAAGGGATCATCACACGGGAACGCCGACGCCCTGTCTAGAAGACCTTGCCCAGAAAGCTGCCGATATTGTTCCAGGGTGGAAGCGAAATACGAGCTGCTTAGTCCGGTCGCAAGACAAATTATAACATCAACATCGGCTAATCGAGACCCGTGGAGCGATGATGAAGTCAGGAAAGACCAGCTGGAAGACGGCGACATTAAACCCATAATTGATTTAATGGAGTCATCAAACAGAAAACCTACCTGGCAGGACATTTCTATCTGTAGTCCTACAACAAAACAATACTGGGCACTCTGGGATTCACTTCACATTCGAAACGGCGTCTTATACCGGAAATTCGAATCGGATGATGGGAAGACGTTCCGATGGCAACTGATACTTCCAAGATCCCGGATTACTGATGTCCTTAAAGTACTACATAACAGCCCTACAAGTCACTTTGGAATAATGAAGACCTTGCAGAGAGTTCGTGAGCGCGTTTACTGGAATAATGCAAAGGATGACGTGCAAAAGTGGTGCCGATCTTGCGTTGCCTGTGCAGGTCGAAAAGGACCGAGGAAACGCAGCCGAGGCAAGCTGCAACGTTACGACGTAGGTGCGCCGTTTGAACGTATCGCCTTTGACATATTGGGACCTCTGCCACGAACTGCAGATGGCAACAAATACATTCTCGTTGTCATTGATTACTTCACCAAGTGGACTGAAGCATATCCTATTCCTGATCAATAGGCTGTCACAGTAGTTGAGGTGATGATACAGCACTGGATTTCCAGGTTCGGAGTGCCTCTTCAGTTACATTCCGATCAGGGATGGAATTTTACGTCGGCAGGAATCAAAGAACTCTGCAAACTATTCGGCAATGAGAAAACCCAAACGCCGCCACTACATCCCCTGTCGGACGGCTTGGTAGAGTGGGTCAATCGAACCATCCTTAATAACCTCTCAGTAGTGGTTTCCAGAAACCAACACGACTGGGACAAGAAATTACCACTTGCTTACGCAATGCTGTCCACGAGACTACCGGCTATTCCCCATCACAGATGCTCTTCGGTTGTGACCTTCGTCTGCCTTGTGATCTTTTCTTTGGTCGCCCTCTGGATGCGACTTCATCGCCTGAGGAACAAATTCAAGATCTCCAGGCCCGGTTTGAAGTGATGCACAAGTTTGCACGAGAGCGAGTCAACTTGGCGACGGAGAAGATGAAGACCCGATACGACACAAGAGCTACTGGACATCAGTTCCACGAAGGAGACAAGGTGTGGTTGTGGAATCAGACTTGACGAAAAGGACTCCGTCCGAAATTAGTCACCTTGGAATGGTCAGTACACAGTTCTAAACAGCCTGAATGACGTCGTGGTTCGGATCCGTAAGTCTTCGAACTCTAAACCTAAAGTCGTTCATTGCGACAGGTTAGCTCATTGCTATGACCATAGTACGTACTGTAAATAATTGTAAATAGTGTAAGACCATGATCCTTTTTGTTTCTAAATTTGTATTTGATCTGACTTTTATTTAGTATTTTATTTGCATTTATTGTTCATGTCTGTAATGTAATGTTTATTTATTGCATTTATGCCTTAGTTGTAAATTTGGCTTCCTGTCCAGGGATTGTACTGCCCGAGACGTGCAGTCCTTAAGGAAGGGGTCAGTGTTACGGATTTGGTATTTAATTAGTTAATGTTAATAGAATTATAAATAAAATTGTTTTATTCCCCGACCCAAAGTACCCCTCATGGTGCTAATCTGTCTCTTCGGGCCTTAGCGTTAAAACATGTGCAGGCTTAGACCTGCGGTAACGCACATTACTATGAACTGACACGTCTGCTGTTCAATGCTCAGCCGTAACTTTTTACCCCCCCCGCCTCCCGGGAATCAAGGCAGAAAACTCTGTGAAGTACTGGCTAGGATCTGTACTTAGGCAGCCTTGGCCACGGGGGCACATAATCATTGAGCTTCGCAGTTCCCCGTGACCTGTGGGGTAGCAGGCAACTGCCTCCGGATTCGTCTGGGTGCCCCACAGGGTGAGGAGGGGTAAATCCCGAATGTTAAGTCCTATCAACATCAGGCTTTGAGGCACCTCGTTGTGGTACTGGCAGGTAGCATTTCTGACGACCAGTCAACTTGTCAGGCGAATATAGAGCCACACATTTCTAGGAGACTGACAACCTAGAGTGTTGACCCAGCGGGCTCAGTTAGATTGGTTGGGGGAGTTAAATTTACAAACTGTCGCTGGTAAGTGTGGGACGAGCGACAGGGAGCGAGATACCAAGTCGCTCTTGTGGCATTATTTTTCTGCCTGTCCCCGGCCTCCCGCCTAATACGGAGGACTTAAGGAAGTGGAGCAGGGCGTGTAGTGCCAGATCATTATTTTGTCGCACTGAGGAAACTGTGTAGCACCAGGGTGCCTGGGTCAAGGACCCTACCCCTTGTAGAACAGATATGTTATTTCGAATACTTTCATGAGTAACTAGTATATATATATAATTAAATCATGTTTTCTAACATTTTTTAAAGTTATAAGAATAGATATAAGAAATAAAAGATAAATTTCTAAAAAGACTATGAGCTGGCTATAGCCTGATGCAGAAAAAAAACATTCATAACATATATATAACTAATAGGCTAAGTAGTGCGAGTCTCTAGGTACACTAGTAATAATTAAATCTTAAATCTACAACACAATATTAAGAGGTACATAACAGATTAAGTAAGTTATACAATATGAGTACTAACTATGGCCTAATAGGCCGTTTACTATTATTTGGGTTGTAAGAATTATGTTAATTTTATTAACAGTTAAATTTTGAGTTAAACTTCCTTTCCTATCGCTTCTTAATTTCAACTTACCACTTCCGGCCAGAATGTAGTTTTAGAATCACGTCTGAATGCTAATGAGGAAGAGCGGTATTTAACCGCGAAGTTCTACTGTATTAATGGAGAGAGATACCAGATTTTCTGGCTGCACGCGTCCCCCTTTTTAGGCTACTCTCTCGTAAGCTATTATTAAGCTCGGCCGTACTTTAGGCCCTTGATAGCTTCGCAGTCAATTAGCGTTAAGGGGCCAACTCTGTTGGAATTGTGATAGCTTCGGCTATATCTCTTTTTTACTTAAGATTAGTTTAATTCTTAGGCTCTTAAGTTGAAGACCGAGTGTCGGCTTTATCGTACAACTTCAAGACGAAATTCTGTTAAATCTCATTTGAATAATAAATTTTATTCACTGTCTCACGAACTCAAGCGATTATTCGCTTACTAGTTCTTAAGATTCTTCACTTTTAACTGTAACTTAGAATTACACAGTGGGGAATCATACAGGGTCATTAAAGTTGTAATTGTAAGTCCTTATAACTCAGTTGTTGATATTGTTACGGATTTGGTATCTAAACAGCTTATGTTAGTTGAATTGTAAATTAAATGGTTTTATTTCCCGCGCAGTGCAGCGCGTGACAAATATTAAAAGAGAGCTAAGCCGGAAAACTGAAAATACAAGAGCGCGTGCATGTAACATTTAATAAATATCTCTTTTTGATTTCGAGAAAGTACTAGGAAATTCTCGCGCGCGATTATAAAATTTTATAAAAGGAGGAAAACCTCTCAGTTCGTTGTAGTTACTTAGTTTGTTGTTGTTTAGAAAACTGCTCTTGTTGACCGTAGCGAATTCGTGGATTAGCTTTCTCTAGCTTTTTTGAATTAAGTTCTCTTGAACGTTTGAGTAGTTAAAAGATAACTACTGTGAGATATTGTAATACTGCACAAATATTTTAGGAAATTTAAGCATTTTTGTTGTGATAATAATAAATTTTGTTGATTTTACATCGGAACGAATTGATTTTACATCATTTAGTAACGAACCCGTAGGCACGCGACAATTTAGTGTCAGGAGTGGGGTTTGAATGCCAATAACAAGAGCGATGGAAGAACAGTTCAGGCAGTTGATATCAGTGTTTGCCTCGTTTAAGGAAGAAATGAAAGCGGGACAAAAAGAAATAAAAGCGGGCCCAGAAGAAATGAAAGAGAAGGTGGAAGCAGGTCAGGAAAAGATAAAAGAATCTGTTAAAAACGAGATGAAAGTAGTTAACGAAGAGATGAAAGAATCTGTTAAAAAGGAGATGATAGCAGTTCAAGAAAAGATTGAAGCAGGTCAAGAGGATATGAAAAGAGAAATAACCTGCGTAATAGAAAATAAATTCGAGGCTATGGAAGACAGAATAAGAACTGTCGAAAATAAAGTCGAACAAATTGAAGAAAAGGTTTCTTCGGTCAAAAATCAAATAGAAGAGAGAGTATCGGCTGTAGAGTCGAAGGAAGATTTTCGGCCGCCCAGCAACAAATCGAACAACAAATTGAGGAAAGGGTTTCTGCTGCAGTTGCCAAAGAAGTGGATACTTTTAAGAAATTCGTAGCGACTGCAGGGAGCAATAGTGATGGTCTTAACTTCTTACCGATGCCTGCTCGTCCATCTCTGAAGCTATCCACATGTGATGGAAAGACATCCTAGCAAGTATATAAGTCCCAATTTTCTATAGTTGCGGATGCGAATGGATGGGATTCCCAAGTTAAGGCCTGTCATCTCGCCGCTTCTCTGAGAGCAGACGCAGCGGATATCCTGCATACTCTTCCCGAAAACCAGATATTAGACTTTGAAGCTCTATCCGGCGCATTGGAGCTGCGCTTTGGGGAGAAGTGTTTAAAAGACTACAGCAGGCTTCAACTAAAATCCCGTCAGCAGAAGCCTACCGAAACACTTCAGGAGCTCGCCACGGATGTTGAAAGGCTGTCACATCACGCCTTTTCGGAGTGCCCGACAGAAACAAGAGAAATCCTGTCGCTGCAATATTTCATCGATGGCATCCGGGACCCTGAAATACAGAAAGCACTGCGAATGGCGGATGTTAAATATTTGAAAAGCGCTTTAGTGTACGCCATGAAATTTGAGGCAGCCCAGCAAGCCACCCGTCGAGACCGCCACCCAATCAGAGCTGCTCAAGTCCAGGAGCCAGAGGATCAAGTCATTGCTCGTCTAGACGATTTAACTAGACAATTGAATGCCTTGAGACGGAATATTGGTGACAAGAAACCGAACATAAAATACTGGAACTGCGGTACCGAAGGGCACATACGACGAAACTGCAGAACACCCCAGGGCACGGATGTTAAGACCGCTCCTAGCAGGCAGCAGGGAAACTAATTAGTGGCCATCTCGCGGGGCGGAGGTTGCCAGATAATGAAAAGCCCCAGTTTAAAGCGCTTCAAATTTCTGCAGTGAGAGGCGGCAGTAATGGACTTTTCGTAATAGGACATATTAATGGAATTCCCTGCAATATGACGATAGATACAGGAGCCAACGTTACCATCATCCGAAAAGATTTGGTTCAACAACTAGGAAGCAAACTTATCTGGACGCCGCCCTGCGTTACCCTCCAGACTGTGTCCGGTGACAAGATCGACATCGACGAAAAAGTAAACGTTAACATCACGTTTGGAAGTGCCGCTTACCATCACACGGCATACGTAGCAGAGATCACGGATTCTTGCATACTCGGATTGGACTATCTAAGGAAATACTAAGTAAAATTGCATTCTACATCTGAGGACATAGCCCTATTCGGAAATAATGATGGAGTGAAATCTATCCACAAAATTATAGCTCAAGACGATATCACAATACCCGCAAGGACCGAGTTTATACTTCCTGGATCCATAGCCGAAAATAGAAATTTCCGGTACGGCATCATAGAATATCCTAATAAATGTAATAGCTCGAAAGGAGTACTAGTAGCCTCAACACTCGTCGACCTAACCAGAACGGTTATCCCGGTGAGAGTCGCCAATGTAACTGAGAAGGCGAGAGTTATTAAGAAAGGTGAAATGGTTGCAGCATGTACTCCAGTAACTAGCGTTAAAAGAAAGAGTAACATCCCAGAATCTGTGTCCTCAGAGAGCATTACATCTGAGTTATTGCAGAATGCGCAATTAAACGGTGAAGAGAGGAATGCTGCCGATCGCGTCATTAAAGATCTTCAAGTTGTTTTCTCCCGCTCGTCTTCTGACGTGGGTCGAACCCGTTTGACACAATATAGAATCCTTACCGGCGATCATCCTCCGATCAAGCAACATCCAAGACGTCTACCTATTGCTAAACAAGAAGAGGTACGAACACTTTTAAAGGATATGGAAGAAGGCAATGTCATCGAGCCTTCAGCAAGTCCATGGGCATCTCCCATCGTTCTTGTCAGAAAGAAAGACGGCTCAACAAGATTTTGTGTTGACTATCACTGGTTGAATGAGGTGACGAAGAAAGATAGTTACCCTCTTCCTAGAATTGACGACATTCTAGACACTATTTCTGGAAGCAAGTGGTTCTCAACACTTCATTTAAAGAGCGGGTATTGACAGGTAGAAATACATCCTGATGACCGAGAAAAGACGGCATTTACTACGCGACAAGGGCTTTGGCAATTCAAGGTGATGCCGTTTGGACTGTGTAATGCGCCGGCAACATTCGAACGCATCATGGAGACAGTTTTGAAAGGTCTTTCCTACGAAGCCTGTCTGATATACCTGGACGACATCATCATCGTCGGAAATAGTTTTGAAGAACATCTAGAAAATCTTAGAAAGGTGCTTCAGAAACTGAAAGAGGCCAATCTGAAGCTGAGTCCCGCTAAATGCAAATTGTTCCGAAAGGAAGTGACTTACTTGGGACATCTAATCTCTGCAGAAGATGTGTGCACGGATCCTGAAAAGGTATCAGCGGTTAACTCCTGGAAACGTCCCGAAAATGTCCATCAGCTGAGAAGCTTCCTAGGGCTTTGCACCTACTATAGGAGATTCGTGAAGGATTTTTCTTCCATAGCAAGACCCCTTCACAAGCTGACAGAGAGCAAGCAAAAGTTCTTGTGGACAAAAGAATGCGAGGATGCATTTAACAACTTAAAGGAGGCTTTAACATCTGCTCCAATCCTGACGTATCCTCAGCTCGACAGACCATTTATTCTCGACACGGACGCGAGCAGTGAAAGTGTCGGTGCTGTTTTGTCCCAAGAAATAGACGGCCAAGAACGTGTAGTAGCTTACTGGAGCAAGTGCCTGTCTAAGCCGGAGAGGAATTACTGTGTCACTAGGAAAGAGTTGCTCACCATAGTTAAAGCCGTAAAGCATTTCCATCATTATCTATACGGCAGAAAATTCCTCCTTCGCACGGACCATGCCTCATTGGCCTGGCTTTTAAATTTCAAGAATCCTGAGGGTCAAATAGACAGGTGGATACAGAGACTCCCAGAATATGACATTACTATCCGTCATCGCAAGGGATCATCACACGGGAACGCCGACGCCCTGTCTAGAAGACCTTGCCCAGAAAGCTGCCGATATTGTTCCAGGGTGGAAGCGAAATACGAGCTGCTTAGTCCGGTCGCAAGACAAATTATAACATCAACATCGGCTAATCGAGACCCGTGGAGCGATGATGAAGTCAGGAAAGACCAGCTGGAAGACGGCGACATTAAACCCATAATTGATTTAATGGAGTCATCAAACAGAAAACCTACCTGGCAGGACATTTCTATCTGTAGTCCTACAACAAAACAATACTGGGCACTCTGGGATTCACTTCACATTCGAAACGGCGTCTTATACCGGAAATTCGAATCGGATGATGGGAAGACGTTCCGATGGCAACTGATACTTCCAAGATCCCGGATTACTGATGTCCTTAAAGTACTACATAACAGCCCTACAAGTCACTTTGGAATAATGAAGACCTTGCAGAGAGTTCGTGAGCGCGTTTACTGGAATAATGCAAAGGATGACGTGCAAAAGTGGTGCCGATCTTGCGTTGCCTGTGCAGGTCGAAAAGGACCGAGGAAACGCAGCCGAGGCAAGCTGCAACGTTACGACGTAGGTGCGCCGTTTGAACGTATCGCCTTTGACATATTGGGACCTCTGCCACGAACTGCAGATGGCAACAAATACATTCTCGTTGTCATTGATTACTTCACCAAGTGGACTGAAGCATATCCTATTCCTGATCAATAGGCTGTCACAGTAGTTGAGGTGATGATACAGCACTGGATTTCCAGGTTCGGAGTGCCTCTTCAGTTACATTCCGATCAGGGATGGAATTTTACGTCGGCAGGAATCAAAGAACTCTGCAAACTATTCGGCAATGAGAAAACCCAAACGCCGCCACTACATCCCCTGTCGGACGGCTTGGTAGAGTGGGTCAATCGAACCATCCTTAATAACCTCTCAGTAGTGGTTTCCAGAAACCAACACGACTGGGACAAGAAATTACCACTTGCTTACGCAATGCTGTCCACGAGACTACCGGCTATTCCCCATCACAGATGCTCTTCGGTTGTGACCTTCGTCTGCCTTGTGATCTTTTCTTTGGTCGCCCTCTGGATGCGACTTCATCGCCTGAGGAACAAATTCAAGATCTCCAGGCCCGGTTTGAAGTGATGCACAAGTTTGCACGAGAGCGAGTCAACTTGGCGACGGAGAAGATGAAGACCCGATACGACACAAGAGCTACTGGACATCAGTTCCACGAAGGAGACAAGGTGTGGTTGTGGAATCAGACTTGACGAAAAGGACTCCGTCCGAAATTAGTCACCTTGGAATGGTCAGTACACAGTTCTAAACAGCCTGAATGACGTCGTGGTTCGGATCCGTAAGTCTTCGAACTCTAAACCTAAAGTCGTTCATTGCGACAGGTTAGCTCATTGCTATGACCATAGTACGTACTGTAAATAATTGTAAATAGTGTAAGACCATGATCCTTTTTGTTTCTAAATTTGTATTTGATCTGACTTTTATTTAGTATTTTATTTGCATTTATTGTTCATGTCTGTAATGTAATGTTTATTTTTTGCATTTATGCCTTAGTTGTAAATTTGGCTTCCTGTCCAGGGATTGTACTGCCCGAGACGTGCAGTCCTTAAGGAAGGGGTCAGTGTTACGGATTTGGTATTTAATTAGTTAATGTTAATAGAATTATAAATAAAATTGTTTTATTCCCCGACCCAAAGTACCCCTCATGGTGCTAATCTGTCTCTTCGGGCCTTAGCGTTAAAACATGTGCAGGCTTAGACCTGCGGTAACGCACATTACTATGAACTGACACGTCTGCTGTTCAATGCTCAGCCGTAACTTTTTACCCCCCCCCGCCTCCCGGGAATCAAGGCAGAAAACTCTGTGAAGTACTGGCTAGGATCTGTACTTAGGCAGCCTTGGCCACGGGGGCACATAATCATTGAGCTTCGCAGTTCCCCGTGACCTGTGGGGTAGCAGGCAACTGCCTCCGGATTCGTCTGGGTGCCCCACAGGGTGAGGAGGGGTAAATCCCGAATGTTAAGTCCTATCAACATCAGGCTTTGAGGCACCTCGTTGTGGTACTGGCAGGTAGCATTTCTGACGACCAGTCAACTTGTCAGGCGAATATAGAGCCACACATTTCTAGGAGACTGACAACCTAGAGTGTTGACCCAGCGGGCTCAGTTAGATTGGTTGGGGGAGTTAAATTTACAAACTGTCGCTGGTAAGTGTGGGACGAGCGACAGGGAGCGAGATACCAAGTCGCTCTTGTGGCATTATTTTTCTGCCTGTCCCCGGCCTCCCGCCTAATACGGAGGACTTAAGGAAGTGGAGCAGGGCGTGTAGTGCCAGATCATTATTTTGTCGCACTGAGGAAACTGTGTAGCACCAGGGTGCCTGGGTCAAGGACCCTACCCCTTGTAGAACAGATATGTAATTTCGAATACTTTCATGAGTAACTAGTATATATATATAATTAAATCATGTTTTCTAACATTTTTTAAAGTTATAAGAATAGATATAAGAAATAAAAGATAAATTTCTAAAAAGACTATGAGCTGGCTATAGCCTGATGCAGAAAAAAAACATTCATAACATATATATAACTAATAGGCTAAGTAGTGCGAGTCTCTAGGTACACTAGTAATAATTAAATCTTAAATCTACAACACAATATTAAGAGGTACATAACAGATTAAGTAAGTTATACAATATGAGTACTAACTATGGCCTAATAGGCCGTTTACTATTAATTGGGTTGTAAGAATTATGTTAATTTTATTAACAGTTAAACTTTTCCTATCGCTTCTTAATTTCAACTTACCACTTCCGGCCAGAATGTAGTTTTAGAATCACGTCTGAATGCTAATGAGGAAGAGCGGTATTTAACCGCGAAGTTCTACTGTATTAATGGAGAGAGATACCAGATTTTCTGGCTGCACGCGTCCCCCTTTTTAGGCTACTCTCTCGTAAGCTATTATTAAGCTCGGCCGTACTTTAGGCCCTTGATAGCTTCGCAGTCAATTAGCGTTAAGGGGCCAACTCTGTTGGAATTGTGATAGCTTCGGCTATATCTCTTTTTTACTTAAGATTAGTTTAATTCTTAGGCTCTTAAGTTGAAGACCGAGTGTCGGCTTTATCGTACAACTTCAAGACGAAATTCTGTTAAATCTCATTTGAATAATAAATTTTATTCACTGTCTCACGAACTCAAGCGATTATTCGCTTACTAGTTCTTAAGATTCTTCACTTTTAACTGTAACTTAGAATTACACAGTGGGGAATCATACAGGGTCATTAAAGTTGTAATTGTAAGTCCTTATAACTCAGTTGTTGATATTGTTACGGATTTGGTATCTAAACAGCTTATGTTAGTTGAATTGTAAATTAAATGGTTTTATTTCCCGCGCAGTGCAGCGCGTGACGAATATTAAAAGAGAGCTAAGCCGGAAAACTGAAAATACAAGAGCGCGTGCATGTAACATTTAATAAATATCTCTTTTTGATTTCGAGAAAGTACTAGGAAATTCTCGCGCGCGATTATAAAATTTTATAAAAGGAGGAAAACCTCTCAGTTCGTTGTAGTTACTTAGTTTGTTGTTGTTTAGAAAACTGCTCTTGTTGACCGTAGCGAATTCGTGGATTAGCTTTCTCTAGCTTTTTTGAATTAAGTTCTCTTGAACGTTTGAGTAGTTAAAAGATAACTACTGTGAGATATTGTAATACTGCACAAATATTTTAGGAAATTTAAGCATTTTTGTTGTGATAATAATAAATTTTGTTGATTTTACATCGGAACGAATTGATTTTACATCATTTAGTAACGAACCCGTAGGCACGCGACAATTTAGTGTCAGGAGTGGGGTTTGAATGCCAATAACAAGAGCGATGGAAGAACAGTTCAGGCAGTTGATATCAGTGTTTGCCTCGTTTAAGGAAGAAATGAAAGCGGGACAAAAAGAAATAAAAGCGGGCCCAGAAGAAATGAAAGAGAAGGTGGAAGCAGGTCAGGAAAAGATAAAAGAATCTGTTAAAAACGAGATGAAAGTAGTTAACGAAGAGATGAAAGAATCTGTTAAAAAGGAGATGATAGCAGTTCAAGAAAAGATTGAAGCAGGTCAAGAGGATATGAAAAGAGAAATAACCTGCGTAATAGAAAATAAATTCGAGGCTATGGAAGACAGAATAAGAACTGTCGAAAATAAAGTCGAACAAATTGAAGAAAAGGTTTCTTCGGTCAAAAATCAAATAGAAGAGAGAGTATCGGCTGTAGAGTCGAAGGAAGATTTTCGGCCGCCCAGCAACAAATCGAACAACAAATTGAGGAAAGGGTTTCTGCTGCAGTTGCCAAAGAAGTGGATACTTTTAAGAAATTCGTAGCGACTGCAGGGAGCAATAGTGATGGTCTTAACTTCTTACCGATGCCTGCTCGTCCATCTCTGAAGCTATCCACATGTGATGGAAAGACATCCTAGCAAGTATATAAGTCCCAATTTTCTATAGTTGCGGATGCGAATGGATGGGATTCCCAAGTTAAGGCCTGTCATCTCGCCGCTTCTCTGAGAGCAGACGCAGCGGATATCCTGCATACTCTTCCCGAAAACCAGATATTAGACTTTGAAGCTCTATCCGGCGCATTGGAGCTGCGCTTTGGGGAGAAGTGTTTAAAAGACTACAGCAGGCTTCAACTAAAATCCCGTCAGCAGAAGCCTACCGAAACACTTCAGGAGCTCGCCACGGATGTTGAAAGGCTGTCACATCACGCCTTTTCGGAGTGCCCGACAGAAACAAGAGAAATCCTGTCGCTGCAATATTTCATCGATGGCATCCGGGACCCTGAAATACAGAAAGCACTGAGAATGGCGGATGTTAAATATTTGAAAAGCGCTTTAGTGTACGCCATGAAATTTGAGGCAGCCCAGCAAGCCACCCGTCGAGACCGCCACCCAATCAGAGCTGCTCAAGTCCAGGAGCCAGAGGATCAAGTCATTGCTCGTCTAGACGATTTAACTAGACAATTGAATGCCTTGAGACGGAATATTGGTGACAAGAAACCGAACATAAAATACTGGAACTGCGGTACCGAAGGGCACATACGACGAAACTGCAGAACACCCCAGGGCACGGATGTTAAGACCGCTCCTAGCAGGCAGCAGGGAAACTAATTAGTGGCCATCTCGCGGGGCGGAGGTTGCCAGATAATGAAAAGCCCCAGTTTAAAGCGCTTCAAATTTCTGCAGTGAGAGGCGGCAGTAATGGACTTTTCGTAATAGGACATATTAATGGAATTCCCTGCAATATGACGATAGATACAGGAGCCAACGTTACCATCATCCGAAAAGATTTGGTTCAACAACTAGGAAGCAAACTTATCTGGACGCCGCCCTGCGTTACCCTCCAGACTGTGTCCGGTGACAAGATCGACATCGACGAAAACGTAAACGTTAACATCACGTTTGGAAGTGCCGCTTACCATCACACGGCATACGTAGCAGAGATCACGGATTCTTGCATACTCGGATTGGACTATCTAAGGAAATACTAAGTAAAATTGCATTCTACATCTGAGGACATAGCCCTATTCGGAAATAATGATGGAGTGAAATCTATCCACAAAATTATAGCTCAAGACGATATCACAATACCCGCAAGGACCGAGTTTATACTTCCTGGATCCATAGCCGAAAATAGAAATTTCCGGTACGGCATCATAGAATATCCTAATAAATGTAATAGCTCGAAAGGAGTACTAGTAGCCTCAACACTCGTCGACCTAACCAGAACGGTTATCCCGGTGAGAGTCGCCAATGTAACTGAGAAGGCGAGAGTTATTAAGAAAGGTGAAATGGTTGCAGCATGTACTCCAGTAACTAGCGTTAAAAGAAAGAGTAACATCCCAGAATCTGTGTCCTCAGAGAGCATTACATCTGAGTTATTGCAGAATGCGCAATTAAACGGTGAAGAGAGGAATGCTGCCGATCGCGTCATTAAAGATCTTCAAGTTGTTTTCTCCCGCTCGTCTTCTGACGTGGGTCGAACCCGTTTGACACAATATAGAATCCTTACCGGCGATCATCCTCCGATCAAGCAACATCCAAGACGTCTACCTATTGCTAAACAGGAAGAGGTACGAACACTTTTAAAGGATATGGAAGAAGGCAATGTCATCGAGCCTTCAGCAAGTCCATGGGCATCTCCCATCGTTCTTGTCAGAAAGAAAGACGGCTCAACAAGATTTTGTGTTGACTATCACTGGTTGAATGAGGTGACGAAGAAAGATAGTTACCCTCTTCCTAGAATTGACGACATTCTAGACACTATTTCTGGAAGCAAGTGGTTCTCAACACTTCATTTAAAGAGCGGGTATTGACAGGTAGAAATACATCCTGATGACCGAGAAAAGACGGCATTTACTACGCGACAAGGGCTTTGGCAATTCAAGGTGATGCCGTTTGGACTGTGTAATGCGCCGGCAACATTCGAACGCATCATGGAGACAGTTTTGAAAGGTCTTTCCTACGAAGCCTGTCTGATATACCTGGACGACATCATCATCGTCGGAAATAGTTTTGAAGAACATCTAGAAAATCTTAGAAAGGTGCTTCAGAAACTGAAAGAGGCCAATCTGAAGCTGAGTCCCGCTAAATGCAAATTGTTCCGAAAGGAAGTGACTTACTTGGGACATCTAATCTCTGCAGAAGATGTGTGCACGGATCCTGAAAAGGTATCAGCGGTTAACTCCTGGAAACGTCCCGAAAATGTCCATCAGCTGAGAAGCTTCCTAGGGCTTTGCACCTACTATAGGAGATTCGTGAAGGATTTTTCTTCCATAGCAAGACCCCTTCACAAGCTGACAGAGAGCAAGCAAAAGTTCTTGTGGACAAAAGAATGCGAGGATGCATTTAACAACTTAAAGGAGGCTTTAACATCTGCTCCAATCCTGACGTATCCTCAGCTCGACAGACCATTTATTCTCGACACGGACGCGAGCAGTGAAAGTGTCGGTGCTGTTTTGTCCCAAGAAATAGACGGCCAAGAACGTGTAGTAGCTTACTGGAGCAAGTGCCTGTCTAAGCCGGAGAGGAATTACTGTGTCACTAGGAAAGAGTTGCTCACCATAGTTAAAGCCGTAAAGCATTTCCATCATTATCTATACGGCAGAAAATTCCTCCTTCGCACGGACCATGCCTCATTGGCCTGGCTTTTAAATTTCAAGAATCCTGAGGGTCAAATAGACAGGTGGATACAGAGACTCCCAGAATATGACATTACTATCCGTCATCGCAAGGGATCATCACACGGGAACGCCGACGCCCTGTCTAGAAGACCTTGCCCAGAAAGCTGCCGATATTGTTCCAGGGTGGAAGCGAAATACGAGCTGCTTAGTCCGGTCGCAAGACAAATTATAACATCAACATCGGCTAATCGAGACCCGTGGAGCGATGATGAAGTCAGGAAAGACCAGCTGGAAGACGGCGACATTAAACCCATAATTGATTTAATGGAGTCATCAAACAGAAAACCTACCTGGCAGGACATTTCTATCTGTAGTCCTACAACAAAACAATACTGGGCACTCTGGGATTCACTTCACATTCGAAACGGCGTCTTATACCGGAAATTCGAATCGGATGATGGGAAGACGTTCCGATGGCAACTGATACTTCCAAGATCCCGGATTACTGATGTCCTTAAAGAACTACATAACAGCCCTACAAGTCACTTTGGAATAATGAAGACCTTGCAGAGAGTTCGTGAGCGCGTTTACTGGAATAATGCAAAGGATGACGTGCAAAAGTGGTGCCGATCTTGCGTTGCCTGTGCAGGTCGAAAAGGACCGAGGAAACGCAGCCGAGGCAAGCTGCAACGTTACGACGTAGGTGCGCCGTTTGAACGTATCGCCTTTGACATATTGGGACCTCTGCCACGAACTGCAGATGGCAACAAATACATTCTCGTTGTCATTGATTACTTCACCAAGTGGACTGAAGCATATCCTATTCCTGATCAATAGGCTGTCACAGTAGTTGAGGTGATGATACAGCACTGGATTTCCAGGTTCGGAGTGCCTCTTCAGTTACATTCCGATCAGGGATGGAATTTTACGTCGGCAGGAATCAAAGAACTCTGCAAACTATTCGGCAATGAGAAAACCCAAACGCCGCCACTACATCCCCTGTCGGACGGCATGGTAGAGTGGGTCAATCGAACCATCCTTAATAACCTCTCAGTAGTGGTTTCCAGAAACCAACACGACTGGGACAAGAAATTACCACTTGCTTACGCAATGCTGTCCACGAGACTACCGGCTATTCCCCATCACAGATGCTCTTCGGTTGTGACCTTCGTCTGCCTTGTGATCTTTTCTTTGGTCGCCCTCTGGATGCGACTTCATCGCCTGAGGAACAAATTCAAGATCTCCAGGCCCGGTTTGAAGTGATGCACAAGTTTGCACGAGAGCGAGTCAACTTGGCGACGGAGAAGATGAAGACCCGATACGACACAAGAGCTACTGGACATCAGTTCCACGAAGGAGACAAGGTGTGGTTGTGGAATCAGACTTGACGAAAAGGACTCCGTCCGAAATTAGTCACCTTGGAATGGTCAGTACACAGTTCTAAACAGCCTGAATGACGTCGTGGTTCGGATCCGTAAGTCTTCGAACTCTAAACCTAAAGTCGTTCATTGCGACAGGTTAGCTCATTGCTATGACCATAGTACGTAGTGTAAATATTTGTAAATAGTGTAAGACCATGATCCTTTTTGTTTCTAAATTTGTATTTGATCTGACTTTTATTTAGTATTTTATTTGCATTTATTGTTCATGTCTGTAATGTAATGTTTATTTATTGCATTTATGCCTTAGTTGTAAATTTGGCTTCCTGTCCAGGGATTGTACTGCCCGAGACGTGCAGTCCTTAAGGAAGGGGTCAGTGTTACGGATTTGGTATTTAATTAGTTAATGTTAATAGAATTATAAATAAAATTGTTTTATTCCCCGACCCAAAGTACCCCTCATGGTGCTAATCTGTCTCTTCGGGCCTTAGCGTTAAAACATGTGCAGGCTTAGACCTGCGGTAACGCACATTACTATGAACTGACACGTCTGCTGTTCAATGCTCAGCCGTAACTTTTTACCCCCCCCCGCCTCCCGGGAATCAAGGCAGAAAACTCTGTGAAGTACTGGCTAGGATCTGTACTTAGGCAGCCTTGGCCACGGGGGCACATAATCATTGAGCTTCGCAGTTCCCCGTGACCTGTGGGGTAGCAGGCAACTGCCTCCGGATTCGTCTGGGTGCCCCACAGGGTGAGGAGGGGTAAATCCCGAATGTTAAGTCCTATCAACATCAGGCTTTGAGGCACCTCGTTGTGGTACTGGCAGGTAGCATTTCTGACGACCAGTCAACTTGTCAGGCGAATATAGAGCCACACATTTCTAGGAGACTGACAACCTAGAGTGTTGACCCAGCGGGATCAGTCAGATTGGTTGGGGGAGTTAAATTTACAAACTGTCGCTGGTAAGTGTGGGACGAGCGACAGGGAGCGAGATACCAAGTCGCTCTTGTGGCATTATTTTTCTGCCTGTCCCCGGCCTCCCGCCTAATACGGAGGACTTAAGGAAGTGGAGCAGGGCGTGTAGTGCCAGATCATTATTTTGTCGCACTGAGGAAACTGTGTAGCACCAGGGTGCCTGGGTCAAGGACCCTACCCCTTGTAGAACAGATATGTTATTTCGAATACTTTCATGAGTAACTAGTATATATATATAATTAAATCATGTTTTCTAACATTTTTTAAAGTTATAAGAATAGATATAAGAAATAAAAGATAAATTTCTAAAAAGACTATGAGCTGGCTATAGCCTGATGCAGAAAAAAAAACATTCATAACATATATATAACTAATAGGCTAAGTAGTGCGAGTCTCTAGGTACACTAGTAATAATTAAATCTTAAATCTACAACACAATATTAAGAGGTACATAACAGATTAAGTAAGTTATACAATATGAGTACTAACTATGACCTAATAGGCCGTTTACTATTATTTGGGTTGTAAGAATTATGTTAATTTTATTAACAGTTAAATTTTGAGTTAAACTTCCTTTCCTATCGCTTCTTAATTTCAACTTACCACTTCCGGCCAGAATGTAGTTTTAGAATCACGTCTGAATGCTAATGAGGAAGAGCGGTATTTAACCGCGAAGTTCTACTGTATTAATGGAGAGAGATACCAGATTTTCTGGCTGCACGCGTCCCCCTTTTTAGGCTACTCTCTCGTAAGCTATTATTAAGCTCGGCCGTACTTTAGGCCCTTGATAGCTTCGCAGTCAATTAGCGTTAAGGGGCCAACTCTGTTGGAATTGTGATAGCTTCGGCTATATCTCTTTTTTACTTAAGATTAGTTTAATTCTTAGGCTCTTAAGTTGAAGACCGAGTGTCGGCTTTATCGTACAACTTCAAGACGAAATTCTGTTAAATCTCATTTGAATAATAAATTTTATTCACTGTCTCACGAACTCAAGCGATTATTCGCTTACTAGTTCTTAAGATTCTTCACTTTTAACTGTAACTTAGAATTACACAGTGGGGAATCATACAGGGTCATTAAAGTTGTAATTGTAAGTCCTTATAACTCAGTTGTTGATATTGTTACGGATTTGGTATCTAAACAGCTTATGTTAGTTGAATTGTAAATTAAATGGTTTTATTTCCCGCGCAGTGCAGCGCGTGACGAATATTAAAAGAGAGCTAAGCCGGAAAACTGAAAATACAAGAGCGCGTGCATGTAACATTTAATAAATATCTCTTTTTGATTTCGAGAAAGTACTAGGAAATTCTCGCGCGCGATTATAAAATTTTATAAAAGGAGGAAAACCTCTCAGTTCGTTGTAGTTACTTAGTTTGTTGTTGTTTAGAAAACTGCTCTTGTTGACCGTAGCGAATTCGTGGATTAGCTTTCTCTAGCTTTTTTGAATTAAGTTCTCTTGAACGTTTGAGTAGTTAAAAGATAACTACTGTGAGATATTGTAATACTGCACAAATATTTTAGGAAATTTAAGCATTTTTGTTGTGATAATAATAAATTTTGTTGATTTTACATCGGAACGAATTGATTTTACATCATTTAGTAACGAACCCGTAGGCACGCGACAATTTAGTGTCAGGAGTGGGGTTTGAATGCCAATAACAAGAGCGATGGAAGAACAGTTCAGGCAGTTGATATCAGTGTTTGCCTCGTTTAAGGAAGAAATGAAAGCGGGACAAAAAGAAATAAAAGCGGGCCCAGAAGAAATGAAAGAGAAGGTGGAAGCAGGTCAGGAAAAGATAAAAGAATCTGTTAAAAACGAGATGAAAGTAGTTAACGAAGAGATGAAAGAATCTGTTAAAAAGGAGATGATAGCAGTTCAAGAAAAGATTGAAGCAGGTCAAGAGGATATGAAAAGAGAAATAACCTGCGTAATAGAAAATAAATTCGAGGCTATGGAAGACAGAATAAGAACTGTCGAAAATAAAGTCGAACAAATTGAAGAAAAGGTTTCTTCGGTCAAAAATCAAATAGAAGAGAGAGTATCGGCTGTAGAGTCGAAGGAAGATTTTCGGCCGCCCAGCAACAAATCGAACAACAAATTGAGGAAAGGGTTTCTGCTGCAGTTGCCAAAGAAGTGGATACTTTTAAAAAATTCGTAGCGACTGCAGGGAGCAATAGTGATGGTCTTAACTTCTTACCGATGCCTGCTCGTCCATCTCTGAAGCTATCCACATGTGATGGAAAGACATCCTAGCAAGTATATAAGTCCCAATTTTCTATAGTTGCGGATGCGAATGAATGGGATTCCCAAGTTAAGGCCTGTCATCTCGCCGCTTCTCTGAGAGCAGACGCAGCGGATATCCTGCATACTCTTCCCGAAAACCAGATATTAGACTTTGAAGCTCTATCCGGCGCATTGGAGCTGCGCTTTGGGGAGAAGTGTTTAAAAGACTACAGCAGGCTTCAACTAAAATCCCGTCAGCAGAAGCCTACCGAAACACTTCAGGAGCTCGCCACGGATGTTGAAAGGCTGTCACATCACGCCTTTTCGGAGTGCCCGACAGAAACAAGAGAAATCCTGTCGCTGCAATATTTCATCGATGGCATCCGGGACCCTGAAATACAGAAAGCACTGAGAATGGCGGATGTTAAATATTTGAAAAGCGCTTTAGTGTACGCCATGAAATTTGAGGCAGCCCAGCAAGCCACCCGTCGAGACCGCCACCCAATCAGAGCTGCTCAAGTCCAGGAGCCAGAGGATCAAGTCATTGCTCGTCTAGACGATTTAACTAGACAATTGAATGCCTTGAGACGGAATATTGGTGACAAGAAACCGAACATAAAATACTGGAACTGCGGTACCGAAGGGCACATACGACGAAACTGCAGAACACCCCAGGGCACGGATGTTAAGACCGCTCCTAGCAGGCAGCAGGGAAACTAATTAGTGGCCATCTCGCGGGGCGGAGGTTGCCAGATAATGAAAAGCCCCAGTTTAAAGCGCTTCAAATTTCTGCAGTGAGAGGCGGCAGTAATGGACTTTTCGTAATAGGACATATTAATGGAATTCCCTGCAATATGACGATAGATACAGGAGCCAACGTTACCATCATCCGAAAAGATTTGGTTCAACAACTAGGAAGCAAACTTATCTGGACGCCGCCCTGCGTTACCCTCCAGACTGTGTCCGGTGACAAGATCGACATCGACGAAAACGTAAACGTTAACATCACGTTTGGAAGTGCCGCTTACCATCACACGGCATACGTAGCAGAGATCACGGATTCTTGCATACTCGGATTGGACTATCTAAGGAAATACTAAGTAAAATTGCATTCTACATCTGAGGACATAGCCCTATTCGGAAATAATGATGGAGTGAAATCTATCCACAAAATTATAGCTCAAGACGATATCACAATACCCGCAAGGACCGAGTTTATACTTCCTGGATCCATAGCCGAAAATAGAAATTTCCGGTACGGCATCATAGAATATCCTAATAAATGTAATAGCTCGAAAGGAGTACTAGTAGCCTCAACACTCGTCGACCTAACCAGAACGGTTATCCCGGTGAGAGTCGCCAATGTAACTGAGAAGGCGAGAGTTATTAAGAAAGGTGAAATGGTTGCAGCATGTACTCCAGTAACTAGCGTTAAAAGAAAGAGTAACATCCCAGAATCTGTGTCCTCAGAGAGCATTACATCTGAGTTATTGCAGAATGCGCAATTAAACGGTGAAGAGAGGAATGCTGCCGATCGCGTCATTAAAGATCTTCAAGTTGTTTTCTCCCGCTCGTCTTCTGACGTGGGTCGAACCCGTTTGACACAATATAGAATCCTTACCGGCGATCATCCTCCGATCAAGCAACATCCAAGACGTCTACCTATTGCTAAACAGGAAGAGGTACGAACACTTTTAAAGGATATGGAAGAAGGCAATGTCATCGAGCCTTCAGCAAGTCCATGGGCATCTCCCATCGTTCTTGTCAGAAAGAAAGACGGCTCAACAAGATTTTGTGTTGACTATCACTGGTTGAATGAGGTGACGAAGAAAGATAGTTACCCTCTTCCTAGAATTGACGACATTCTAGACACTATTTCTGGAAGCAAGTGGTTCTCAACACTTCATTTAAAGAGCGGGTATTGACAGGTAGAAATACATCCTGATGACCGAGAAAAGACGGCATTTACTACGCGACAAGGGCTTTGGCAATTCAAGGTGATGCCGTTTGGACTGTGTAATGCGCCGGCAACATTCGAACGCATCATGGAGACAGTTTTGAAAGGTCTTTCCTACGAAGCCTGTCTGATATACCTGGACGACATCATCATCGTCGGAAATAGTTTTGAAGAACATCTAGAAAATCTTAGAAAGGTGCTTCAGAAACTGAAAGAGGCCAATCTGAAGCTGAGTCCCGCTAAATGCAAATTGTTCCGAAAGGAAGTGACTTACTTGGGACATCTAATCTCTGCAGAAGATGTGTGCACGGATCCTGAAAAGGTATCAGCGGTTAACTCCTGGAAACGTCCCGAAAATGTCCATCAGCTGAGAAGCTTCCTAGGGCTTTGCACCTACTATAGGAGATTCGTGAAGGATTTTTCTTCCATAGCAAGACCCCTTCACAAGCTGACAGAGAGCAAGCAAAAGTTCTTGTGGACAAAAGAATGCGAGGATGCATTTAACAACTTAAAGGAGGCTTTAACATCTGCTCCAATCCTGACGTATCCTCAGCTCGACAGACCATTTATTCTCGACACGGACGCGAGCAGTGAAAGTGTCGGTGCTGTTTTGTCCCAAGAAATAGACGGCCAAGAACGTGTAGTAGCTTACTGGAGCAAGTGCCTGTCTAAGCCGGAGAGGAATTACTGTGTCACTAGGAAAGAGTTGCTCACCATAGTTAAAGCCGTAAAGCATTTCCATCATTATCTATACGGCAGAAAATTCCTCCTTCGCACGGACCATGCCTCATTGGCCTGGCTTTTAAATTTCAAGAATCCTGAGGGTCAAATAGACAGGTGGATACAGAGACTCCCAGAATATGACATTACTATCCGTCATCGCAAGGGATCATCACACGGGAACGCCGACGCCCTGTCTAGAAGACCTTGCCCAGAAAGCTGCCGATATTGTTCCAGGGTGGAAGCGAAATACGAGCTGCTTAGTCCGGTCGCAAGACAAATTATAACATCAACATCGGCTAATCGAGACCCGTGGAGCGATGATGAAGTCAGGAAAGACCAGCTGGAAGACGGCGACATTAAACCCATAATTGATTTAATGGAGTCATCAAACAGAAAACCTACCTGGCAGGACATTTCTATCTGTAGTCCTACAACAAAACAATACTGGGCACTCTGGGATTCACTTCACATTCGAAACGGCGTCTTATACCGGAAATTCGAATCGGATGATGGGAAGACGTTCCGATGGCAACTGATACTTCCAAGATCCCGGATTACTGATGTCCTTAAAGAACTACATAACAGCCCTACAAGTCACTTTGGAATAATGAAGACCTTGCAGAGAGTTCGTGAGCGCGTTTACTGGAATAATGCAAAGGATGACGTGCAAAAGTGGTGCCGATCTTGCGTTGCCTGTGCAGGTCGAAAAGGACCGAGGAAACGCAGCCGAGGCAAGCTGCAACGTTACGACGTAGGTGCGCCGTTTGAACGTATCGCCTTTGACATATTGGGACCTCTGCCACGAACTGCAGATGGCAACAAATACATTCTCGTTGTCATTGATTACTTCACCAAGTGGACTGAAGCATATCCTATTCCTGATCAATAGGCTGTCACAGTAGTTGAGGTGATGATACAGCACTGGATTTCCAGGTTCGGAGTGCCTCTTCAGTTACATTCCGATCAGGGATGGAATTTTACGTCGGCAGGAATCAAAGAACTCTGCAAACTATTCGGCAATGAGAAAACCCAAACGCCGCCACTACATCCCCTGTCGGACGGCATGGTAGAGTGGGTCAATCGAACCATCCTTAATAACCTCTCAGTAGTGGTTTCCAGAAACCAACACGACTGGGACAAGAAATTACCACTTGCTTACGCAATGCTGTCCACGAGACTACCGGCTATTCCCCATCACAGATGCTCTTCGGTTGTGACCTTCGTCTGCCTTGTGATCTTTTCTTTGGTCGCCCTCTGGATGCGACTTCATCGCCTGAGGAACAAATTCAAGATCTCCAGGCCCGGTTTGAAGTGATGCACAAGTTTGCACGAGAGCGAGTCAACTTGGCGACGGAGAAGATGAAGACCCGATACGACACAAGAGCTACTGGACATCAGTTCCACGAAGGAGACAAGGTGTGGTTGTGGAATCAGACTTGACGAAAAGGACTCCGTCCGAAATTAGTCACCTTGGAATGGTCAGTACACAGTTCTAAACAGCCTGAATGACGTCGTGGTTCGGATCCGTAAGTCTTCGAACTCTAAACCTAAAGTCGTTCATTGCGACAGGTTAGCTCATTGCTATGACCATAGTACGTAGTGTAAATATTTGTAAATAGTGTAAGACCATGATCCTTTTTGTTTCTAAATTTGTATTTGATCTGACTTTTATTTAGTATTTTATTTGCATTTATTGTTCATGTCTGTAATGTAATGTTTATTTATTGCATTTATGCCTTAGTTGTAAATTTGGCTTCCTGTCCAGGGATTGTACTGCCCGAGACGTGCAGTCCTTAAGGAAGGGGTCAGTGTTACGGATTTGGTATTTAATTAGTTAATGTTAATAGAATTATAAATAAAATTGTTTTATTCCCCGACCCAAAGTACCCCTCATGGTGCTAATCTGTCTCTTCGGGCCTTAGCGTTAAAACATGTGCAGGCTTAGACCTGCGGTAACGCACATTACTATGAACTGACACGTCTGCTGTTCAATGCTCAGCCGTAACTTTTTACCCCCCCCCGCCTCCCGGGAATCAAGGCAGAAAACTCTGTGAAGTACTGGCTAGGATCTGTACTTAGGCAGCCTTGGCCACGGGGGCACATAATCATTGAGCTTCGCAGTTCCCCGTGACCTGTGGGGTAGCAGGCAACTGCCTCCGGATTCGTCTGGGTGCCCCACAGGGTGAGGAGGGGTAAATCCCGAATGTTAAGTCCTATCAACATCAGGCTTTGAGGCACCTCGTTGTGGTACTGGCAGGTAGCATTTCTGACGACCAGTCAACTTGTCAGGCAAATATAGAGCCACACATTTCTAGGAGACTGACAACCTAGAGTGTTGACCCAGCGGGATCAGTCAGATTGGTTGGGGGAGTTAAATTTACAAACTGTCGCTGGTAAGTGTGGGACGAGCGACAGGGAGCGAGATACCAAGTCGCTCTTGTGGCATTATTTTTCTGCCTGTCCCCGGCCTCCCGCCTAATACGGAGGACTTAAGGAAGTGGAGCAGGGCGTGTAGTGCCAGATCATTATTTTGTCGCACTGAGGAAACTGTGTAGCACCAGGGTGCCTGGGTCAAGGACCCTACCCCTTGTAGAACAGATATGTTATTTCGAATACTTTCATGAGTAACTAGTATATATATATAATTAAATCATGTTTTCTAACATTTTTTAAAGTTATAAGAATAGATATAAGAAATAAAAGATAAATTTCTGAAAAGACTATGAGCTGGCTATAGCCTGATGCAGAAAAAAAAACATTCATAACATATATATAACTAATAGGCTAAGTAGTGCGAGTCTCTAGGTACACTAGTAATAATTAAATCTTAAATCTACAACACAATATTAAGAGGTACATAACAGATTAAGTAAGTTATACAATATGAGTACTAACTATGACCTAATAGGCCGTTTACTATTATTTGGGTTGTAAGAATTATGTTAATTTTATTAACAGTTAAATTTTGAGTTAAACTTCCTTTCCTATCGCTTCTTAATTTCAACTTACCACTTCCGGCCAGAATGTAGTTTTAGAATCACGTCTGAATGCTAATGAGGAAGAGCGGTATTTAACCGCGAAGTTCTACTGTATTAATGGAGAGAAATACCAGATATTCTGGCTGCACGCATCGCCCTTTTTAGGCTACTCTCTCGTAAGCTATTATTAAGCTCGGCCGTACTTTAGGCCCTTGATAGCTTCGCAGTCAATTAGCGTTAAGGGGCCAACTCTGTTGGAATTGTGATAGCTTCGGCTATATCTCTTTTTTACTTAAGATTAGTTTAATTCTTAGGCTCTTAAGTTGAAGACCGAGTGTCGGCTTTATCGTACAACTCCAAGACGAAGTTCTGTTAAATCTCATTTGAATAATAAATTTTATTCACTGTCTCACGAACTCAAGCGATTATTCGCTTACTAGTTCTTAAGATTCTTCACTTTTAACTGTAACTTAGAATTACACAGTGGGGAATCATACAGGGTCATTAAAGTTGTAATTGTAAGTCCTTATAACTCAGTTGTTGATATTGTTACGGATTTGGTATCTAAACAGCTTATGTTAGTTGAATTGTAAATTAAATGGTTTTATTTCCCGCGCAGTGCAGCGCGTGACGAATATTAAAAGAGAGCTAAGCCGGAAAACTGAAAATACAAGAGCGCGTGCATGTAACATTTAATAAATATCTCTTTTTGATTTCGAGAAAGTACTAGGAAATTCTCGCGCGCGATTATAAAATTTTATAAAAGGAGGAAAACCTCTCAGTTCGTTGTAGTTACTTAGTTTGTTGTTGTTTAGAAAACTGCTCTTGTTGACCGTAGCGAATTCGTGGATTAGCTTTCTCTAGCTTTTTTGAATTAAGTTCTCTTGAACGTTTGAGTAGTTAAAAGATAACTACTGTGAGATATTGTAATACTGCACAAATATTTTAGGAAATTTAAGCATTTTTGTTGTGATAATAATAAATTTTGTTGATTTTACATCGGAACGAATTGATTTTACATCATTTAGTAACGAACCCGTAGGCACGCGACAATTTAGTGTCAGGAGTGGGGTTTGAATGCCAATAACAAGAGCGATGGAAGAACAGTTCAGGCAGTTGATATCAGTGTTTGCCTCGTTTAAGGAAGAAATGAAAGCGGGACAAAAAGAAATAAAAGCGGGCCCAGAAGAAATGAAAGAGAAGGTGGAAGCAGGTCAGGAAAAGATAAAAGAATCTGTTAAAAACGAGATGAAAGTAGTTAACGAAGAGATGAAAGAATCTGTTAAAAAGGAGATGATAGCAGTTCAAGAAAAGATTGAAGCAGGTCAAGAGGATATGAAAAGAGAAATAACCTGCGTAATAGAAAATAAATTCGAGGCTATGGAAGACAGAATAAGAACTGTCGAAAATAAAGTCGAACAAATTGAAGAAAAGGTTTCTTCGGTCAAAAATCAAATAGAAGAGAGAGTATCGGCTGTAGAGTCGAAGGAAGATTTTCGGCCGCCCAGCAACAAATCGAACAACAAATTGAGGAAAGGGTTTCTGCTGCAGTTGCCAAAGAAGTGGATACTTTTAAGAAATTCGTAGCGACTGCAGGGAGCAATAGTGATGGTCTTAACTTCTTACCGATGCCTGCTCGTCCATCTCTGAAGCTATCCACATGTGATGGAAAGACATCCTAGCAAGTATATAAGTCCCAATTTTCTATAGTTGCGGATGCGAATGGATGGGATTCCCAAGTTAAGGCCTGTCATCTCGCCGCTTCTCTGAGAGCAGACGCAGCGGATATCCTGCATACTCTTCCCGAAAACCAGATATTAGACTTTGAAGCTCTATCCGGCGCATTGGAGCTGCGCTTTGGGGAGAAGTGTTTAAAAGACTACAGCAGGCTTCAACTAAAATCCCGTCAGCAGAAGCCTACCGAAACACTTCAGGAGCTCGCCACGGATGTTGAAAGGCTGTCACATCACGCCTTTTCGGAGTGCCCGACAGAAACAAGAGAAATCCTGTCGCTGCAATATTTCATCGATGGCATCCGGGACCCTGAAATACAGAAAGCACTGAGAATGGCGGATGTTAAATATTTGAAAAGCGCTTTAGTGTACGCCATGAAATTTGAGGCAGCCCAGCAAGCCACCCGTCGAGACCGCCACCCAATCAGAGCTGCTCAAGTCCAGGAGCCAGAGGATCAAGTCATTGCTCGTCTAGACGATTTAACTAGACAATTGAATGCCTTGAGACGGAATATTGGTGACAAGAAACCGAACATAAAATACTGGAACTGCGGTACCGAAGGGCACATACGACGAAACTGCAGAACGCCTTAGGGCACGGATGTTAAGACCGCTCCTAGCAGGCAGCAGGGAAACTAATTAGTGGCCATCTCGCGGGGCGGAGGTTGCCAGATAATGAAAAGCCCCAGTTTAAAGCGCTTCAAATTTCTGCAGTGAGAGGCGGCAGTAATGGACTTTTCGTAATAGGACATATTAATGGAATTCCCTGCAATATGACGATAGATACAGGAGCCAACGTTACCATCATCCGAAAAGATTTGGTTCAACAACTAGGAAGCAAACTTATCTGGACGCCGCCCTGCGTTACCCTCCAGACTGTGTCCGGTGACAAGATCGACATCGACGAAAAAGTAAACGTTAACATCACGTTTGGAAGTGCCGCTTACCATCACACGGCATACGTAGCAGAGATCACGGATTCTTGCATACTCGGATTGGACTATCTAAGGAAATACTAAGTAAAATTGCATTCTACATCTGAGGACATAGCCCTATTCGGAAATAATGATGGAGTGAAATCTATCCACAAAATTATAGCTCAAGACGATATCACAATACCCGCAAGGACCGAGTTTATACTTCCTGGATCCATAGCCGAAAATAGAAATTTCCGGTACGGCATCATAGAATATCCTAATAAATGTAATAGCTCGAAAGGAGTACTAGTAGCCTCAACACTCGTCGACCTAACCAGAACGGTTATCCCGGTGAGAGTCGCCAATGTAACTGAGAAGGCGAGAGTTATTAAGAAAGGTGAAATGGTTGCAGCATGTACTCCAGTAACTAGCGTTAAAAGAAAGAGTAACATCCCAGAATCTGTGTCCTCAGAGAGCATTACATCTGAGTTATTGCAGAATGCGCAATTAAACGGTGAAGAGAGGAATGCTGCCGATCGCGTCATTAAAGATCTTCAAGTTGTTTTCTCCCGCTCGTCTTCTGACGTGGGTCGAACCCGTTTGACACAATATAGAATCCTTACCGGCGATCATCCTCCGATCAAGCAACATCCAAGACGTCTACCTATTGCTAAACAGGAAGAGGTACGAACACTTTTAAAGGATATGGAAGAAGGCAATGTCATCGAGCCTTCAGCAAGTCCATGGGCATCTCCCATCGTTCTTGTCAGAAAGAAAGACGGCTCAACAAGATTTTGTGTTGACTATCACTGGTTGAATGAGGTGACGAAGAAAGATAGTTACCCTCTTCCTAGAATTGACGACATTCTAGACACTATTTCTGGAAGCAAGTGGTTCTCAACACTTCATTTAAAGAGCGGGTATTGACAGGTAGAAATACATCCTGATGACCGAGAAAAGACGGCATTTACTACGCGACAAGGGCTTTGGCAATTCAAGGTGATGCCGTTTGGACTGTGTAATGCGCCGGCAACATTCGAACGCATCATGGAGACAGTTTTGAAAGGTCTTTCCTACGAAGCCTGTCTGATATACCTGGACGACATCATCATCGTCGGAAATAGTTTTGAAGAACATCTAGAAAATCTTAGAAAGGTGCTTCAGAAACTGAAAGAGGCCAATCTGAAGGTGAGTCCCGCTAAATGCAAATTGTTCCGAAAGGAAGTGACTTACTTGGGACATCTAATCTCTGCAGAAGATGTGTGCACGGATCCTGAAAAGGTATCAGCGGTTAACTCCTGGAAACGTCCCGAAAATGTCCATCAGCTGAGAAGCTTCCTAGGGCTTTGCACCTACTATAGGAGATTCGTGAAGGATTTTTCTTCCATAGCAAGACCCCTTCACAAGCTGACAGAGAGCAAGCAAAAGTTCTTGTGGACAAAAGAATGCGAGGATGCATTTAACAACTTAAAGGAGGCTTTAACATCTGCTCCAATCCTGACGTATCCTCAGCTCGACAGACCATTTATTCTCGACACGGACGCGAGCAGTGAAAGTGTCGGTGCTGTTTTGTCCCAAGAAATAGACGGCCAAGAACGTGTAGTAGCTTACTGGAGCAAGTGCCTGTCTAAGCCGGAGAGGAATTACTGTGTCACTAGGAAAGAGTTGCTCACCATAGTTAAAGCCGTAAAGCATTTCCATCATTATCTATACGGCAGAAAATTCCTCCTTCGCACGGACCATGCCTCATTGGCCTGGCTTTTAAATTTCAAGAATCCTGAGGGTCAAATAGACAGGTGGATACAGAGACTCCCAGAATATGACATTACTATCCGTCATCGCAAGGGATCATCACACGGGAACGCCGACGCCCTGTCTAGAAGACCTTGCCCAGAAAGCTGCCGATATTGTTCCAGGGTGGAAGCGAAATACGAGCTGCTTAGTCCGGTCGCAAGACAAATTATAACATCAACATCGGCTAATCGAGACCCGTGGAGCGATGATGAAGTCAGGAAAGACCAGCTGGAAGACGGCGACATTAAACCCATAATTGATTTAATGGAGTCATCAAACAGAAAACCTACCTGGCAGGACATTTCTATCTGTAGTCCTACAACAAAACAATACTGGGCACTCTGGGATTCACTTCACATTCGAAACGGCGTCTTATACCGGAAATTCGAATCGGATGATGGGAAGACGTTCCGATGGCAACTGATACTTCCAAGATCCCGGATTACTGATGTCCTTAAAGAACTACATAACAGCCCTACAAGTCACTTTGGAATAATGAAGACCTTGCAGAGAGTTCGTGAGCGCGTTTACTGGAATAATGCAAAGGATGACGTGCAAAAGTGGTGCCGATCTTGCGTTGCCTGTGCAGGTCGAAAAGGACCGAGGAAACGCAGCCGAGGCAAGCTGCAACGTTACGACGTAGGTGCGCCGTTTGAACGTATCGCCTTTGACATATTGGGACCTCTGCCACGAACTGCAGATGGCAACAAATACATTCTCGTTGTCATTGATTACTTCACCAAGTGGACTGAAGCATATCCTATTCCTGATCAATAGGCTGTCACAGTAGTTGAGGTGATGATACAGCACTGGATTTCCAGGTTCGGAGTGCCTCTTCAGTTACATTCCGATCAGGGATGGAATTTTACGTCGGCAGGAATCAAAGAACTCTGCAAACTATTCGGCAATGAGAAAACCCAAACGCCGCCACTACATCCCCTGTCGGACGGCATGGTAGAGTGGGTCAATCGAACCATCCTTAATAACCTCTCAGTAGTGGTTTCCAGAAACCAACACGACTGGGACAAGAAATTACCACTTGCTTACGCAATGCTGTCCACGAGACTACCGGCTATTCCCCATCACAGATGCTCTTCGGTTGTGACCTTCGTCTGCCTTGTGATCTTTTCTTTGGTCGCCCTCTGGATGCGACTTCATCGCCTGAGGAACAAATTCAAGATCTCCAGGCCCGGTTTGAAGTGATGCACAAGTTTGCACGAGAGCGAGTCAACTTGGCGACGGAGAAGATGAAGACCCGATACAACACAAGAGCTACTGGACATCAGTTCCACGAAGGAGACAAGGTGTGGTTGTGGAATCAGACTTGACGAAAAGGACTCCGTCCGAAATTAGTCACCTTGGAATGGTCAGTACACAGTTCTAAACAGCCTGAATGACGTCGTGGTTCGGATCCGTAAGTCTTCGAACTCTAAACCTAAAGTCGTTCATTGCGACAGGTTAGCTCATTGCTATGACCATAGTACGTACTGTAAATAATTGTAAATAGTGTAAGACCATGATCCTTTTTGTTTCTAAATTTGTATTTGATCTGACTTTTATTTAGTATTTTATTTGCATTTATTGTTCATGTCTGTAATGTAATGTTTATTTATTGCATTTATGCCTTAGTTGTAAATTTGGCTTCCTGTCCAGGGATTGTACTGCCCGAGACGTGCAGTCCTTAAGGAAGGGGTCAGTGTTACGGATTTGGTATTTAATTAGTTAATGTTAATAGAATTATAAATAAAATTGTTTTATTCCCCGACCCAAAGTACCCCTCATGGTGCTAATCTGTCTCTTCGGGCCTTAGCGTTAAAACATGTGCAGGCTTAGACCTGCGGTAACGCACATTACTATGAACTGACACGTCTGCTGTTCAATGCTCAGCCGTAACTTTTTACCCCCCCCCGCCTCCCGGGAATCAAGGCAGAAAACTCTGTGAAGTACTGGCTAGGATCTGTACTTAGGCAGCCTTGGCCACGGGGGCACATAATCATTGAGCTTCGCAGTTCCCCGTGACCTGTGGGGTAGCAGGCAACTGCCTCCGGATTCGTCTGGGTGCCCCACAGGGTGAGGAGGGGTAAATCCCGAATGTTAAGTCCTATCAACATCAGGCTTTGAGGCACCTCGTTGTGGTACTGGCAGGTAGCATTTCTGACGACCAGTCAACTTGTCAGGCGAATATAGAGCCACACATTTCTAGGAGACTGACAACCTAGAGTGTTGACCCAGCGGGCTCAGTTAGATTGGTTGGGGGAGTTAAATTTACAAACTGTCGCTGGTAAGTGTGGGACGAGCGACAGGGAGCGAGATACCAAGTCGCTCTTGTGGCATTATTTTTCTGCCTGTCCCCGGCCTCCCGCCTAATACGGAGGACTTAAGGAAGTGGAGCAGGGCGTGTAGTGCCAGATCATTATTTTGTCGCACTGAGGAAACTGTGTAGCACCAGGGTGCCTGGGTCAAGGACCCTACCCCTTGTAGAACAGATATGTTATTTCGAATACTTTCATGAGTAACTAGTATATATATATAATTAAATCATGTTTTCTAACATTTTTTAAAGTTATAAGAATAGATATAAGAAATAAAAGATAAATTTCTAAAAAGACTATGAGCTGGCTATAGCCTGATGCAGAAAAAAAACATTCATAACATATATATAACTAATAGGCTAAGTAGTGCGAGTCTCTAGGTACACTAGTAATAATTAAATCTTAAATCTACAACACAATATTAAGAGGTACATAACAGATTAAGTAAGTTATACAATATGAGTACTAACTATGGCCTAATAGGCCGTTTACTATTATTTGGGTTGTAAGAATTATGTTAATTTTATTAACAGTTAAATTTTGAGTTAAACTTCCTTTCCTATCGCTTCTTAATTTCAACTTACCACTTCCGGCCAGAATGTAGTTTTAGAATCACGTCTGAATGCTAATGAGGAAGAGCGGTATTTAACCGCGAAGTTCTACTGTATTAATGGAGAGAGATACCAGATTTTCTGGCTGCACGCGTCCCCCTTTTTAGGCTACTCTCTCGTAAGCTATTATTAAGCTCGGCCGTACTTTAGGCCCTTGATAGCTTCGCAGTCAATTAGCGTTAAGGGGCCAACTCTGTTGGAATTGTGATAGCTTCGGCTATATCTCTTTTTTACTTAAGATTAGTTTAATTCTTAGGCTCTTAAGTTGAAGACCGAGTGTCGGCTTTATCGTACAACTTCAAGACGAAATTCTGTTAAATCTCATTTGAATAATAAATTTTATTCACTGTCTCACGAACTCAAGCGATTATTCGCTTACTAGTTCTTAAGATTCTTCACTTTTAACTGTAACTTAAAATTACACAGTGGGGAATCATACAGGGTCATTAAAGTTGTAATTGTAAGTCCTTATAACTCAGTTGTTGATATTGTTACGGATTTGGTATCTAAACAGCTTATGTTAGTTGAATTGTAAATTAAATGGTTTTATTTCCCGCGCAGTGCAGCGCGTGACGAATATTAAAAGAGAGCTAAGCCGGAAAACTGAAAATACAAGAGCGCGTGCATGTAACATTTAATAAATATCTCTTTTTGATTTCGAGAAAGTACTAGGAAATTCTCGCGCGCGATTATAAAATTTTATAAAAGGAGGAAAACCTCTCAGTTCGTTGTAGTTACTTAGTTTGTTGTTGTTTAGAAAACTGCTCTTGTTGACCGTAGCGAATTCGTGGATTAGCTTTCTCTAGCTTTTTTGAATTAAGTTCTCTTGAACGTTTGAGTAGTTAAAAGATAACTACTGTGAGATATTGTAATACTGCACAAATATTTTAGGAAATTTAAGCATTTTTGTTGTGATAATAATAAATTTTGTTGATTTTACATCGGAACGAATTGATTTTACATCATATAGTAACGAACCCGTAGGCACGCGACAATTTAGTGTCAGGAGTGGGGTTTGAATGCCAATAACAAGAGCGATGGAAGAACAGTTCAGGCAGTTGATATCAGTGTTTGCCTCGTTTAAGGAAGAAATGAAAGCGGGACAAAAAGAAATAAAAGCGGGCCCAGAAGAAATGAAAGAGAAGGTGGAAGCAGGTCAGGAAAAGATAAAAGAATCTGTTAAAAACGAGATGAAAGTAGTTAACGAAGAGATGAAAGAATCTGTTAAAAAGGAGATGATAGCAGTTCAAGAAAAGATTGAAGCAGGTCAAGAGGATATGAAAAGAGAAATAACCTGCGTAATAGAAAATAAATTCGAGGCTATGGAAGACAGAATAAGAACTGTCGAAAATAAAGTCGAACAAATTGAAGAAAAGGTTTCTTCGGTCAAAAATCAAATAGAAGAGAGAGTATCGGCTGTAGAGTCGAAGGAAGATTTTCGGCCGCCCAGCAACAAATCGAACAACAAATTGAGGAAAGGGTTTCTGCTGCAGTTGCCAAAGAAGTGGATACTTTTAAGAAATTCGTAGCGACTGCAGGGAGCAATAGTGATGGTCTTAACTTCTTACCGATGCCTGCTCGTCCATCTCTGAAGCTATCCACATGTGATGGAAAGACATCCTAGCAAGTATATAAGTCCCAATTTTCTATAGTTGCGGATGCGAATGGATGGGATTCCCAAGTTAAGGCCTGTCATCTCGCCGCTCCTCTGAGAGCAGACGCAGCGGATATCCTGCATACTCTTCCCGAAAACCAGATATTAGACTTTGAAGCTCTATCCGGCGCATTGGAGCTGCGCTTTGGGGAGAAGTGTTTAAAAGACTACAGCAGGCTTCAACTAAAATCCCGTCAGCAGAAGCCTACCGAAACACTTCAGGAGCTCGCCACGGATGTTGAAAGGCTGTCACATCACGCCTTTTCGGAGTGCCCGACAGAAACAAGAGAAATCCTGTCGCTGCAATATTTCATCGATGGCATCCGGGACCCTGAAATACAGAAAGCACTGCGAATGGCGGATGTTAAATATTTGAAAAGCGCTTTAGTGTACGCCATGAAATTTGAGGCAGCCCAGCAAGCCACCCGTCGAGACCGCCACCCAATCAGAGCTGCTCAAGTCCAGGAGCCAGAGGATCAAGTCATTGCTCGTCTAGACGATTTAACTAGACAATTGAATGCCTTGAGACGGAATATTGGTGACAAGAAACCGAACATAAAATACTGGAACTGCGGTACCGAAGGGCACATACGACGAAACTGCAGAACACCCCAGGGCACGGATGTTAAGACCGCTCCTAGCAGGCAGCAGGGAAACTAATTAGTGGCCATCTCGCGGGGCGGAGGTTGCCAGATAATGAAAAGCCCCAGTTTAAAGCGCTTCAAATTTCTGCAGTGAGAGGCGGCAGTAATGGACTTTTCGTAATAGGACATATTAATGGAATTCCCTGCAATATGACGATAGATACAGGAGCCAACGTTACCATCATCCGAAAAGATTTGGTTCAACAACTAGGAAGCAAACTTATCTGGACGCCGCCCTGCGTTACCCTCCAGACTGTGTCCGGTGACAAGATCGACATCGACGAAAAAGTAAACGTTAACATCACGTTTGGAAGTGCCGCTTACCATCACACGGCATACGTAGCAGAGATCACGGATTCTTGCATACTCGGATTGGACTATCTAAGGAAATACTAAGTAAAATTGCATTCTACATCTGAGGACATAGCCCTATTCGGAAATAATGATGGAGTGAAATCTATCCACAAAATTATAGCTCAAGACGATATCACAATACCCGCAAGGACCGAGTTTATACTTCCTGGATCCATAGCCGAAAATAGAAATTTCCGGTACGGCATCATAGAATATCCTAATAAATGTAATAGCTCGAAAGGAGTACTAGTAGCCTCAACACTCGTCGACCTAACCAGAACGGTTATCCCGGTGAGAGTCGCCAATGTAACTGAGAAGGCGAGAGTTATTAAGAAAGGTGAAATGGTTGCAGCATGTACTCCAGTAACTAGCGTTAAAAGAAAGAGTAACATCCCAGAATCTGTGTCCTCAGAGAGCATTACATCTGAGTTATTGCAGAATGCGCAATTAAACGGTGAAGAGAGGAATGCTGCCGATCGCGTCATTAAAGATCTTCAAGTTGTTTTCTCCCGCTCGTCTTCTGACGTGGGTCGAACCCGTTTGACACAATATAGAATCCTTACCGGCGATCATCCTCCGATCAAGCAACATCCAAGACGTCTACCTATTGCTAAACAGGAAGAGGTACGAACACTTTTAAAGGATATGGAAGAAGGCAATGTCATCGAGCCTTCAGCAAGTCCATGGGCATCTCCCATCGTTCTTGTCAGAAAGAAAGACGGCTCAACAAGATTTTGTGTTGACTATCACTGGTTGAATGAGGTGACGAAGAAAGATAGTTACCCTCTTCCTAGAATTGACGACATTCTAGACACTATTTCTGGAAGCAAGTGGTTCTCAACACTTCATTTAAAGAGCGGGTATTGACAGGTAGAAATACATCCTGATGACCGAGAAAAGACGGCATTTACTACGCGACAAGGGCTTTGGCAATTCAAGGTGATGCCGTTTGGACTGTGTAATGCGCCGGCAACATTCGAACGCATCATGGAGACAGTTTTGAAAGGTCTTTCCTACGAAGCCTGTCTGATATACCTGGACGACATCATCATCGTCGGAAATAGTTTTGAAGAACATCTAGAAAATCTTAGAAAGGTGCTTCAGAAACTGAAAGAGGCCAATCTGAAGGTGAGTCCCGCTAAATGCAAATTGTTCCGAAAGGAAGTGACTTACTTGGGACATCTAATCTCTGCAGAAGATGTGTGCACGGATCCTGAAAAGGTATCAGCGGTTAACTCCTGGAAACGTCCCGAAAATGTCCATCAGCTGAGAAGCTTCCTAGGGCTTTGCACCTACTATAGGAGATTCGTGAAGGATTTTTCTTCCATAGCAAGACCCCTTCACAAGCTGACAGAGAGCAAGCAAAAGTTCTTGTGGACAAAAGAATGCGAGGATGCATTTAACAACTTAAAGGAGGCTTTAACATCTGCTCCAATCCTGACGTATCCTCAGCTCGACAGACCATTTATTCTCGACACGGACGCGAGCAGTGAAAGTGTCGGTGCTGTTTTGTCCCAAGAAATAGACGGCCAAGAACGTGTAGTAGCTTACTGGAGCAAGTGCCTGTCTAAGCCGGAGAGGAATTACTGTGTCACTAGGAAAGAGTTGCTCACCATAGTTAAAGCCGTAAAGCATTTCCATCATTATCTATACGGCAGAAAATTCCTCCTTCGCACGGACCATGCCTCATTGGCCTGGCTTTTAAATTTCAAGAATCCTGAGGGTCAAATAGACAGGTGGATACAGAGACTCCCAGAATATGACATTACTATCCGTCATCGCAAGGGATCATCACACGGGAACGCCGACGCCCTGTCTAGAAGACCTTGCCCAGAAAGCTGCCGATATTGTTCCAGGGTGGAAGCGAAATACGAGCTGCTTAGTCCGGTCGCAAGACAAATTATAACATCAACATCGGCTAATCGAGACCCGTGGAGCGATGATGAAGTCAGGAAAGACCAGCTGGAAGACGGCGACATTAAACCCATAATTGATTTAATGGAGTCATCAAACAGAAAACCTACCTGGCAGGACATTTCTATCTGTAGTCCTACAACAAAACAATACTGGGCACTCTGGGATTCACTTCACATTCGAAACGGCGTCTTATACCGGAAATTCGAATCGGATGATGGGAAGACGTTCCGATGGCAACTGATACTTCCAAGATCCCGGATTACTGATGTCCTTAAAGAACTACATAACAGCCCTACAAGTCACTTTGGAATAATGAAGACCTTGCAGAGAGTTCGTGAGCGCGTTTACTGGAATAATGCAAAGGATGACGTGCAAAAGTGGTGCCGATCTTGCGTTGCCTGTGCAGGTCGAAAAGGACCGAGGAAACGCAGCCGAGGCAAGCTGCAACGTTACGACGTAGGTGCGCCGTTTGAACGTATCGCCTTTGACATATTGGGACCTCTGCCACGAACTGCAGATGGCAACAAATACATTCTCGTTGTCATTGATTACTTCACCAAGTGGACTGAAGCATATCCTATTCCTGATCAATAGGCTGTCACAGTAGTTGAGGTGATGATACAGCACTGGATTTCCAGGTTCGGAGTGCCTCTTCAGTTACATTCCGATCAGGGATGGAATTTTACGTCGGCAGGAATCAAAGAACTCTGCAAACTATTCGGCAATGAGAAAACCCAAACGCCGCCACTACATCCCCTGTCGGACGGCATGGTAGAGTGGGTCAATCGAACCATCCTTAATAACCTCTCAGTAGTGGTTTCCAGAAACCAACACGACTGGGACAAGAAATTACCACTTGCTTACGCAATGCTGTCCACGAGACTACCGGCTATTCCCCATCACAGATGCTCTTCGGTTGTGACCTTCGTCTGCCTTGTGATCTTTTCTTTGGTCGCCCTCTGGATGCGACTTCATCGCCTGAGGAACAAATTCAAGATCTCCAGGCCCGGTTTGAAGTGATGCACAAGTTTGCACGAGAGCGAGTCAACTTGGCGACGGAGAAGATGAAGACCCGATACAACACAAGAGCTACTGGACATCAGTTCCACGAAGGAGACAAGGTGTGGTTGTGGAATCAGACTTGACGAAAAGGACTCCGTCCGAAATTAGTCACCTTGGAATGGTCAGTACACAGTTCTAAACAGCCTGAATGACGTCGTGGTTCGGATCCGTAAGTCTTCGAACTCTAAACCTAAAGTCGTTCATTGCGACAGGTTAGCTCATTGCTATGACCATAGTACGTAGTGTAAATAATTGTAAATAGTGTAAGACCATGATCCTTTTTGTTTCTAAATTTGTATTTGATCTGAGTTTTATTTAGTATTTTATTTGCATTTATTGTTCATGTCTGTAATGTAATGTTTATTTATTGCATTTATGCCTTAGTTGTAAATTTGGCTTCCTGTCCAGGGATTGTACTGCCCGAGACGTGCAGTCCTTAAGGAAGGGGTCAGTGTTACGGATTTGGTATTTAATTAGTTAATGTTAATAGAATTATAAATAAAATTGTTTTATTCCCCGACCCAAAGTACCCCTCATGGTGCTAATCTGTCTCTTCGGGCCTTAGCGTTAAAACATGTGCAGGCTTAGACCTGCGGTAACGCACATTACTATGAACTGACACGTCTGCTGTTCAATGCTCAGCCGTAACTTTTTACCCCCCCCCGCCTCCCGGGAATCAAGGCAGAAAACTCTGTGAAGTACTGGCTAGGATCTGTACTTAGGCAGCCTTGGCCACGGGGGCACATAATCATTGAGCTTCGCAGTTCCCCGTGACCTGTGGGGTAGCAGGCAACTGCCTCCGGATTCGTCTGGGTGCCCCACAGGGTGAGGAGGGGTAAATCCCGAATGTTAAGTCCTATCAACATCAGGCTTTGAGGCACCTCGTTGTGGTACTGGCAGGTAGCATTTCTGACGACCAGTCAACTTGTCAGGCGAATATAGAGCCACACATTTCTAGGAGACTGACAACCTAGAGTGTTGACCCAGCGGGCTCAGTTAGATTGGTTGGGGGAGTTAAATTTACAAACTGTCGCTGGTAAGTGTGGGACGAGCGACAGGGAGCGAGATACCAAGTCGCTCTTGTGGCATTATTTTTCTGCCTGTCCCCGGCCTCCCGCCTAATACGGAGGACTTAAGGAAGTGGAGCAGGGCGTGTAGTGCCAGATCATTATTTTGTCGCACTGAGGAAACTGTGTAGCACCAGGGTGCCTGGGTCAAGGACCCTACCCCTTGTAGAACAGATATGTTATTTCGAATACTTTCATGAGTAACTAGTATATATATATAATTAAATCATGTTTTCTAACATTTTTTAAAGTTATAAGAATAGATATAAGAAATAAAAGATAAATTTCTAAAAAGACTATGAGCTGGCTATAGCCTGATGCAGAAAAAAAACATTCATAACATATATATAACTAATAGGCTAAGTAGTGCGAGTCTCTAGGTACACTAGTAATAATTAAATCTTAAATCTACAACACAATATTAAGAGGTACATAACAGATTAAGTAAGTTATACAATATGAGTACTAACTATGGCCTAATAGGCCGTTTACTATTATTTGGGTTGTAAGAATTATGTTAATTTTATTAACAGTTAAATTTTGAGTTAAACTTCCTTTCCTATCGCTTCTTAATTTCAACTTACCACTTCCGGCCAGAATGTAGTTTTAGAATCACGTCTGAATGCTAATGAGGAAGAGCGGTATTTAACCGCGAAGTTCTACTGTATTAATGGAGAGAGATACCAGATTTTCTGGCTGCACGCGTCCCCCTTTTTAGGCTACTCTCTCGTAAGCTATTATTAAGCTCGGCCGTACTTTAGGCCCTTGATAGCTTCGCAGTCAATTAGCGTTAAGGGGCCAACTCTGTTGGAATTGTGATAGCTTCGGCTATATCTCTTTTTTACTTAAGATTAGTTTAATTCTTAGGCTCTTAAGTTGAAGACCGAGTGTCGGCTTTATCGTACAACTTCAAGACGAAATTCTGTTAAATCTCATTTGAATAATAAATTTTATTCACTGTCTCACGAACTCAAGCGATTATTCGCTTACTAGTTCTTAAGATTCTTCACTTTTAACTGTAACTTAAAATTACACAGTGGGGAATCATACAGGGTCATTAAAGTTGTAATTGTAAGTCCTTATAACTCAGTTGTTGATATTGTTACGGATTTGGTATCTAAACAGCTTATGTTAGTTGAATTGTAAATTAAATGGTTTTATTTCCCGCGCAGTGCAGCGCGTGACGAATATTAAAAGAGAGCTAAGCCGGAAAACTGAAAATACAAGAGCGCGTGCATGTAACATTTAATAAATATCTCTTTTTGATTTCGAGAAAGTACTAGGAAATTCTCGCGCGCGATTATAAAATTTTATAAAAGGAGGAAAACCTCTCAGTTCGTTGTAGTTACTTAGTTTGTTGTTGTTTAGAAAACTGCTCTTGTTGACCGTAGCGAATTCGTGGATTAGCTTTCTCTAGCTTTTTTGAATTAAGTTCTCTTGAACGTTTGAGTAGTTAAAAGATAACTACTGTGAGATATTGTAATACTGCACAAATATTTTAGGAAATTTAAGCATTTTTGTTGTGATAATAATAAATTTTGTTGATTTTACATCGGAACGAATTGATTTTACATCATATAGTAACGAACCCGTAGGCACGCGACAATTTAGTGTCAGGAGTGGGGTTTGAATGCCAATAACAAGAGCGATGGAAGAACAGTTCAGGCAGTTGATATCAGTGTTTGCCTCGTTTAAGGAAGAAATGAAAGCGGGACAAAAAGAAATAAAAGCGGGCCCAGAAGAAATGAAAGAGAAGGTGGAAGCAGGTCAGGAAAAGATAAAAGAATCTGTTAAAAACGAGATGAAAGTAGTTAACGAAGAGATGAAAGAATCTGTTAAAAAGGAGATGATAGCAGTTCAAGAAAAGATTGAAGCAGGTCAAGAGGATATGAAAAGAGAAATAACCTGCGTAATAGAAAATAAATTCGAGGCTATGGAAGACAGAATAAGAACTGTCGAAAATAAAGTCGAACAAATTGAAGAAAAGGTTTCTTCGGTCAAAAATCAAATAGAAGAGAGAGTATCGGCTGTAGAGTCGAAGGAAGATTTTCGGCCGCCCAGCAACAAATCGAACAACAAATTGAGGAAAGGGTTTCTGCTGCAGTTGCCAAAGAAGTGGATACTTTTAAGAAATTCGTAGCGACTGCAGGGAGCAATAGTGATGGTCTTAACTTCTTACCGATGCCTGCTCGTCCATCTCTGAAGCTATCCACATGTGATGGAAAGACATCCTAGCAAGTATATAAGTCCCAATTTTCTATAGTTGCGGATGCGAATGGATGGGATTCCCAAGTTAAGGCCTGTCATCTCGCCGCTCCTCTGAGAGCAGACGCAGCGGATATCCTGCATACTCTTCCCGAAAACCAGATATTAGACTTTGAAGCTCTATCCGGCGCATTGGAGCTGCGCTTTGGGGAGAAGTGTTTAAAAGACTACAGCAGGCTTCAACTAAAATCCCGTCAGCAGAAGCCTACCGAAACACTTCAGGAGCTCGCCACGGATGTTGAAAGGCTGTCACATCACGCCTTTTCGGAGTGCCCGACAGAAACAAGAGAAATCCTGTCGCTGCAATATTTCATCGATGGCATCCGGGACCCTGAAATACAGAAAGCACTGCGAATGGCGGATGTTAAATATTTGAAAAGCGCTTTAGTGTACGCCATGAAATTTGAGGCAGCCCAGCAAGCCACCCGTCGAGACCGCCACCCAATCAGAGCTGCTCAAGTCCAGGAGCCAGAGGATCAAGTCATTGCTCGTCTAGACGATTTAACTAGACAATTGAATGCCTTGAGACGGAATATTGGTGACAAGAAACCGAACATAAAATACTGGAACTGCGGTACCGAAGGGCACATACGACGAAACTGCAGAACACCCCAGGGCACGGATGTTAAGACCGCTCCTAGCAGGCAGCAGGGAAACTAATTAGTGGCCATCTCGCGGGGCGGAGGTTGCCAGATAATGAAAAGCCCCAGTTTAAAGCGCTTCAAATTTCTGCAGTGAGAGGCGGCAGTAATGGACTTTTCGTAATAGGACATATTAATGGAATTCCCTGCAATATGACGATAGATACAGGAGCCAACGTTACCATCATCCGAAAAGATTTGGTTCAACAACTAGGAAGCAAACTTATCTGGACGCCGCCCTGCGTTACCCTCCAGACTGTGTCCGGTGACAAGATCGACATCGACGAAAAAGTAAACGTTAACATCACGTTTGGAAGTGCCGCTTACCATCACACGGCATACGTAGCAGAGATCACGGATTCTTGCATACTCGGATTGGACTATCTAAGGAAATACTAAGTAAAATTGCATTCTACATCTGAGGACATAGCCCTATTCGGAAATAATGATGGAGTGAAATCTATCCACAAAATTATAGCTCAAGACGATATCACAATACCCGCAAGGACCGAGTTTATACTTCCTGGATCCATAGCCGAAAATAGAAATTTCCGGTACGGCATCATAGAATATCCTAATAAATGTAATAGCTCGAAAGGAGTACTAGTAGCCTCAACACTCGTCGACCTAACCAGAACGGTTATCCCGGTGAGAGTCGCCAATGTAACTGAGAAGGCGAGAGTTATTAAGAAAGGTGAAATGGTTGCAGCATGTACTCCAGTAACTAGCGTTAAAAGAAAGAGTAACATCCCAGAATCTGTGTCCTCAGAGAGCATTACATCTGAGTTATTGCAGAATGCGCAATTAAACGGTGAAGAGAGGAATGCTGCCGATCGCGTCATTAAAGATCTTCAAGTTGTTTTCTCCCGCTCGTCTTCTGACGTGGGTCGAACCCGTTTGACACAATATAGAATCCTTACCGGCGATCATCCTCCGATCAAGCAACATCCAAGACGTCTACCTATTGCTAAACAGGAAGAGGTACGAACACTTTTAAAGGATATGGAAGAAGGCAATGTCATCGAGCCTTCAGCAAGTCCATGGGCATCTCCCATCGTTCTTGTCAGAAAGAAAGACGGCTCAACAAGATTTTGTGTTGACTATCACTGGTTGAATGAGGTGACGAAGAAAGATAGTTACCCTCTTCCTAGAATTGACGACATTCTAGACACTATTTCTGGAAGCAAGTGGTTCTCAACACTTCATTTAAAGAGCGGGTATTGACAGGTAGAAATACATCCTGATGACCGAGAAAAGACGGCATTTACTACGCGACAAGGGCTTTGGCAATTCAAGGTGATGCCGTTTGGACTGTGTAATGCGCCGGCAACATTCGAACGCATCATGGAGACAGTTTTGAAAGGTCTTTCCTACGAAGCCTGTCTGATATACCTGGACGACATCATCATCGTCGGAAATAGTTTTGAAGAACATCTAGAAAATCTTAGAAAGGTGCTTCAGAAACTGAAAGAGGCCAATCTGAAGGTGAGTCCCGCTAAATGCAAATTGTTCCGAAAGGAAGTGACTTACTTGGGACATCTAATCTCTGCAGAAGATGTGTGCACGGATCCTGAAAAGGTATCAGCGGTTAACTCCTGGAAACGTCCCGAAAATGTCCATCAGCTGAGAAGCTTCCTAGGGCTTTGCACCTACTATAGGAGATTCGTGAAGGATTTTTCTTCCATAGCAAGACCCCTTCACAAGCTGACAGAGAGCAAGCAAAAGTTCTTGTGGACAAAAGAATGCGAGGATGCATTTAACAACTTAAAGGAGGCTTTAACATCTGCTCCAATCCTGACGTATCCTCAGCTCGACAGACCATTTATTCTCGACACGGACGCGAGCAGTGAAAGTGTCGGTGCTGTTTTGTCCCAAGAAATAGACGGCCAAGAACGTGTAGTAGCTTACTGGAGCAAGTGCCTGTCTAAGCCGGAGAGGAATTACTGTGTCACTAGGAAAGAGTTGCTCACCATAGTTAAAGCCGTAAAGCATTTCCATCATTATCTATACGGCAGAAAATTCCTCCTTCGCACGGACCATGCCTCATTGGCCTGGCTTTTAAATTTCAAGAATCCTGAGGGTCAAATAGACAGGTGGATACAGAGACTCCCAGAATATGACATTACTATCCGTCATCGCAAGGGATCATCACACGGGAACGCCGACGCCCTGTCTAGAAGACCTTGCCCAGAAAGCTGCCGATATTGTTCCAGGGTGGAAGCGAAATACGAGCTGCTTAGTCCGGTCGCAAGACAAATTATAACATCAACATCGGCTAATCGAGACCCGTGGAGCGATGATGAAGTCAGGAAAGACCAGCTGGAAGACGGCGACATTAAACCCATAATTGATTTAATGGAGTCATCAAACAGAAAACCTACCTGGCAGGACATTTCTATCTGTAGTCCTACAACAAAACAATACTGGGCACTCTGGGATTCACTTCACATTCGAAACGGCGTCTTATACCGGAAATTCGAATCGGATGATGGGAAGACGTTCCGATGGCAACTGATACTTCCAAGATCCCGGATTACTGATGTCCTTAAAGAACTACATAACAGCCCTACAAGTCACTTTGGAATAATGAAGACCTTGCAGAGAGTTCGTGAGCGCGTTTACTGGAATAATGCAAAGGATGACGTGCAAAAGTGGTGCCGATCTTGCGTTGCCTGTGCAGGTCGAAAAGGACCGAGGAAACGCAGCCGAGGCAAGCTGCAACGTTACGACGTAGGTGCGCCGTTTGAACGTATCGCCTTTGACATATTGGGACCTCTGCCACGAACTGCAGATGGCAACAAATACATTCTCGTTGTCATTGATTACTTCACCAAGTGGACTGAAGCATATCCTATTCCTGATCAATAGGCTGTCACAGTAGTTGAGGTGATGATACAGCACTGGATTTCCAGGTTCGGAGTGCCTCTTCAGTTACATTCCGATCAGGGATGGAATTTTACGTCGGCAGGAATCAAAGAACTCTGCAAACTATTCGGCAATGAGAAAACCCAAACGCCGCCACTACATCCCCTGTCGGACGGCATGGTAGAGTGGGTCAATCGAACCATCCTTAATAACCTCTCAGTAGTGGTTTCCAGAAACCAACACGACTGGGACAAGAAATTACCACTTGCTTACGCAATGCTGTCCACGAGACTACCGGCTATTCCCCATCACAGATGCTCTTCGGTTGTGACCTTCGTCTGCCTTGTGATCTTTTCTTTGGTCGCCCTCTGGATGCGACTTCATCGCCTGAGGAACAAATTCAAGATCTCCAGGCCCGGTTTGAAGTGATGCACAAGTTTGCACGAGAGCGAGTCAACTTGGCGACGGAGAAGATGAAGACCCGATACAACACAAGAGCTACTGGACATCAGTTCCACGAAGGAGACAAGGTGTGGTTGTGGAATCAGACTTGACGAAAAGGACTCCGTCCGAAATTAGTCACCTTGGAATGGTCAGTACACAGTTCTAAACAGCCTGAATGACGTCGTGGTTCGGATCCGTAAGTCTTCGAACTCTAAACCTAAAGTCGTTCATTGCGACAGGTTAGCTCATTGCTATGACCATAGTACGTAGTGTAAATAATTGTAAATAGTGTAAGACCATGATCCTTTTTGTTTCTAAATTTGTATTTGATCTGAGTTTTATTTAGTATTTTATTTGCATTTATTGTTCATGTCTGTAATGTAATGTTTATTTATTGCATTTATGCCTTAGTTGTAAATTTGGCTTCCTGTCCAGGGATTGTACTGCCCGAGACGTGCAGTCCTTAAGGAAGGGGTCAGTGTTACGGATTTGGTATTTAATTAGTTAATGTTAATAGAATTATAAATAAAATTGTTTTATTCCCCGACCCAAAGTACCCCTCATGGTGCTAATCTGTCTCTTCGGGCCTTAGCGTTAAAACATGTGCAGGCTTAGACCTGCGGTAACGCACATTACTATGAACTGACACGTCTGCTGTTCAATGCTCAGCCGTAACTTTTTACCCCCCCCCGCCTCCCGGGAATCAAGGCAGAAAACTCTGTGAAGTACTGGCTAGGATCTGTACTTAGGCAGCCTTGGCCACGGGGGCACATAATCATTGAGCTTCGCAATTCCCCGTGACCTGTGGGGTAGCAGGCAACTGCCTCCGGATTCGTCTGGGTGCCCCACAGGGTGAGGAGGGGTAAATCCCGAATGTTAAGTCCTATCAACATCAGGCTTTGAGGCACCTCGTTGTGGTACTGGCAGGTAGCATTTCTGACGACCAGTCAACTTGTCAGGTGAATATAGAGCCACACATTTCTAGGAGACTGACAACCTAGAGTGTTGACCCAGCGGGCTCAGTCAGATTGGTTGGGGGAGTTAAATTTACAAACTGTCGCTGGTAAGTGTGGGACGAGCGACAGGGAGCGAGATACCAAGTCGCTCTTGTGGCATTATTTTTCTGCCTGTCCCCGGCCTCCCGCCTAATACGGAGGACTTAAGGAAGTGGAGCAGGGCGTGTAGTGCCAGATCATTATTTTGTCGCACTGAGGAAACTGTGTAGCACCAGGGTGCCTGGGTCAAGGACCCTACCCCTTGTAGAACAGATATGTTATTTCGAATACTTTCATGAGTAACTAGTATATATATATAATTAAATCATGTTTTCTAACATTTTTTAAAGTTATAAGAATAGATATAAGAAATAAAAGATAAATTTCTAAAAAGACTATGAGCTGGCTATAGCCTGATGCAGAAAAAAAACATTCATAACATATATATAACTAATAGGCTAAGTAGTGCGAGTCTCTAGGTACACTAGTAATAATTAAATCTTAAATCTACAACACAATATTAAGAGGTACATAACAGATTAAGTAAGTTATACAATATGAGTACTAACTATGGCCTAATAGGCCGTTTACTATTATTTGGGTTGTAAGAATTATGTTAATTTTATTAACAGTTAAATTTTGAGTTAAACTTCCTTTCCTATCGCTTCTTAATTTCAACTTACCACTTCCGGCCAGAATGTAGTTTTAGAATCACGTCTGAATGCTAATGAGGAAGAGCGGTATTTAACCGCGAAGTTCTACTGTATTAATGGAGAGAGATACCAGATTTTCTGGCTGCACGCGTCCCCCTTTTTAGGCTACTCTCTCGTAAGCTATTATTAAGCTTGGCCGTACTTTAGGCCCTTGATAGCTTCGCAGTCAATTAGCGTTAAGGGGCCAACTCTGTTGGAATTGTGATAGCTTCGGCTATATCTCTTTTTTACTTAAGATTAGTTTAATTCTTAGGCTCTTAAGTTGAAGACCGAGTGTCGGCTTTATCGTACAACTTCAAGACGAAATTCTGTTAAATCTCATTTGAATAATAAATTTTATTCACTGTCTCACGAACTCAAGCGATTATTCGCTTACTAGTTCTTAAGATTCTTCACTTTTAACTGTAACTTAGAATTACACAGTGGGGAATCATACAGGGTCATTAAAGTTGTAATTGTAAGTCCTTATAACTCAGTTGTTGATATTGTTACGGATTTGGTATCTAAACAGCTTATGTTAGTTGAATTGTAAATTAAATGGTTTTATTTCCCGCGCAGTGCAGCGCGTGACGAATATTAAAAGAGAGCTAAGCCGGAAAACTGAAAATACAAGAGCGCGTGCATGTAACATTTAATAAATATCTCTTTTTGATTTCGAGAAAGTACTAGGAAATTCTCGCGCGCGATTATAAAATTTTATAAAAGGAGGAAAACCTCTCAGTTCGTTGTAGTTACTTAGTTTGTTGTTGTTTAGAAAACTGCTCTTGTTGACCGTAGCGAATTCGTGGATTAGCTTTCTCTAGCTTTTTTGAATTAAGTTCTCTTGAACGTTTGAGTAGTTAAAAGATAACTACTGTGAGATATTGTAATACTGCACAAATATTTTAGGAAATTTAAGCATTTTTGTTGTGATAATAATAAATTTTGTTGATTTTACATCGGAACGAATTGATTTTACATCATTTAGTAACGAACCCGTAGGCACGCGACAATTTAGTGTCAGGAGTGGGGTTTGAATGCCAATAACAAGAGCGATGGAAGAACAGTTCAGGCAGTTGATATCAGTGTTTGCCTCGTTTAAGGAAGAAATGAAAGCGGGACAAAAAGAAATAAAAGCGGGCCCAGAAGAAATGAAAGAGAAGGTGGAAGCAGGTCAGGAAAAGATAAAAGAATCTGTTAAAAACGAGATGAAAGTAGTTAACGAAGAGATGAAAGAATCTGTTAAAAAGGAGATGATAGCAGTTCAAGAAAAGATTGAAGCAGGTCAAGAGGATATGAAAAGAGAAATAACCTGCGTAATAGAAAATAAATTCGAGGCTATGGAAGACAGAATAAGAACTGTCGAAAATAAAGTCGAACAAATTGAAGAAAAGGTTTCTTCGGTCAAAAATCAAATAGAAGAGAGAGTATCGGCTGTAGAGTCGAAGGAAGATTTTCGGCCGCCCAGCAACAAATCGAACAACAAATTGAGGAAAGGGTTTCTGCTGCAGTTGCCAAAGAAGTGGATACTTTTAAGAAATTCGTAGCGACTGCAGGGAGCAATAGTGATGGTCTTAACTTCTTACCGATGCCTGCTCGTCCATCTCTGAAGCTATCCACATGTGATGGAAAGACATCCTAGCAAGTATATAAGTCCCAATTTTCTATAGTTGCGGATGCGAATGGATGGGATTCCCAAGTTAAGGCCTGTCATCTCGCCGCTCCTCTGAGAGCAGACGCAGCGGATATCCTGCATACTCTTCCCGAAAACCAGATATTAGACTTTGAAGCTCTATCCGGCGCATTGGAGCTGCGCTTTGGGGAGAAGTGTTTAAAAGACTACAGCAGGCTTCAACTAAAATCCCGTCAGCAGAAGCCTACCGAAACACTTCGGGAGCTCGCCACGGATGTTGAAAGGCTGTCACATCACGCCTTTTCGGAGTGCCCGACAGAAACAAGAGAAATCCTGTCGCTGCAATATTTCATCGATGGCATCCGGGACCCTGAAATACAGAAAGCACTGCGAATGGCGGATGTTAAATATTTGAAAAGCGCTTTAGTGTACGCCATGAAATTTGAGGCAGCCCAGCAAGCCACCCGTCGAGACCGCCACCCAATCAGAGCTGCTCAAGTCCAGGAGCCAGAGGATCAAGTCATTGCTCGTCTAGACGATTTAACTAGACAATTGAATGCCTTGAGACGGAATATTGGTGACAAGAAACCGAACATAAAATACTGGAACTGCGGTACCGAAGGGCACATACGACGAAACTGCAGAACACCCCAGGGCACGGATGTTAAGACCGCTCCTAGCAGGCAGCAGGGAAACTAATTAGTGGCCATCTCGCGGGGCGGAGGTTGCCAGATAATGAAAAGCCCCAGTTTAAAGCGCTTCAAATTTCTGCAGTGAGAGGCGGCAGTAATGGACTTTTCGTAATAGGACATATTAATGGAATTCCCTGCAATATGACGATAGATACAGGAGCCAACGTTACCATCATCCGAAAAGATTTGGTTCAACAACTAGGAAGCAAACTTATCTGGACGCCGCCCTGCGTTACCCTCCAGACTGTGTCCGGTGACAAGATCGACATCGACGAAAAAGTAAACGTTAACATCACGTTTGGAAGTGCCGCTTACCATCACACGGCATACGTAGCAGAGATCACGGATTCTTGCATACTCGGATTGGACTATCTAAGGAAATACTAAGTAAAATTGCATTCTACATCTGAGGACATAGCCCTATTCGGAAATAATGATGGAGTGAAATCTATCCACAAAATTATAGCTCAAGACGATATCACAATACCCGCAAGGACCGAGTTTATACTTCCTGGATCCATAGCCGAAAATAGAAATTTCCGGTACGGCATCATAGAATATCCTAATAAATGTAATAGCTCGAAAGGAGTACTAGTAGCCTCAACACTCGTCGACCTAACCAGAACGGTTATCCCGGTGAGAGTCGCCAATGTAACTGAGAAGGCGAGAGTTATTAAGAAAGGTGAAATGGTTGCAGCATGTACTCCAGTAACTAGCGTTAAAAGAAAGAGTAACATCCCAGAATCTGTGTCCTCAGAGAGCATTACATCTGAGTTATTGCAGAATGCGCAATTAAACGGTGAAGAGAGGAATGCTGCCGATCGCGTCATTAAAGATCTTCAAGTTGTTTTCTCCCGCTCGTCTTCTGACGTGGGTCGAACCCGTTTGACACAATATAGAATCCTTACCGGCGATCATCCTCCGATCAAGCAACATCCAAGACGTCTACCTATTGCTAAACAGGAAGAGGTACGAACACTTTTAAAGGATATGGAAGAAGGCAATGTCATCGAGCCTTCAGCAAGTCCATGGGCATCTCCCATCGTTCTTGTCAGAAAGAAAGACGGCTCAACAAGATTTTGTGTTGACTATCACTGGTTGAATGAGGTGACGAAGAAAGATAGTTACCCTCTTCCTAGAATTGACGACATTCTAGACACTATTTCTGGAAGCAAGTGGTTCTCAACACTTCATTTAAAGAGCGGGTATTGACAGGTAGAAATACATCCTGATGACCGAGAAAAGACGGCATTTACTACGCGACAAGGGCTTTGGCAATTCAAGGTGATGCCGTTTGGACTGTGTAATGCGCCGGCAACATTCGAACGCATCATGGAGACAGTTTTGAAAGGTCTTTCCTACGAAGCCTGTCTGATATACCTGGACGACATCATCATCGTCGGAAATAGTTTTGAAGAACATCTAGAAAATCTTAGAAAGGTGCTTCAGAAACTGAAAGAGGCCAATCTGAAGGTGAGTCCCGCTAAATGCAAATTGTTCCGAAAGGAAGTGACTTACTTGGGACATCTAATCTCTGCAGAAGATGTGTGCACGGATCCTGAAAAGGTATCAGCGGTTAACTCCTGGAAACGTCCCGAAAATGTCCATCAGCTGAGAAGCTTCCTAGGGCTTTGCACCTACTATAGGAGATTCGTGAAGGATTTTTCTTCCATAGCAAGACCCCTTCACAAGCTGACAGAGAGCAAGCAAAAGTTCTTGTGGACAAAAGAATGCGAGGATGCATTTAACAACTTAAAGGAGGCTTTAACATCTGCTCCAATCCTGACGTATCCTCAGCTCGACAGACCATTTATTCTCGACACGGACGCGAGCAGTGAAAGTGTCGGTGCTGTTTTGTCCCAAGAAATAGACGGCCAAGAACGTGTAGTAGCTTACTGGAGCAAGTGCCTGTCTAAGCCGGAGAGGAATTACTGTGTCACTAGGAAAGAGTTGCTCACCATAGTTAAAGCCGTAAAGCATTTCCATCATTATCTATACGGCAGAAAATTCCTCCTTCGCACGGACCATGCCTCATTGGCCTGGCTTTTAAATTTCAAGAATCCTGAGGGTCAAATAGACAGGTGGATACAGAGACTCCCAGAATATGACATTACTATCCGTCATCGCAAGGGATCATCACACGGGAACGCCGACGCCCTGTCTAGAAGACCTTGCCCAGAAAGCTGCCGATATTGTTCCAGGGTGGAAGCGAAATACGAGCTGCTTAGTCCGGTCGCAAGACAAATTATAACATCAACATCGGCTAATCGAGACCCGTGGAGCGATGATGAAGTCAGGAAAGACCAGCTGGAAGACGGCGACATTAAACCCATAATTGATTTAATGGAGTCATCAAACAGAAAACCTACCTGGCAGGACATTTCTATCTGTAGTCCTACAACAAAACAATACTGGGCACTCTGGGATTCACTTCACATTCGAAACGGCGTCTTATACCGGAAATTCGAATCGGATGATGGGAAGACGTTCCGATGGCAACTGATACTTCCAAGATCCCGGATTACTGATGTCCTTAAAGAACTACATAACAGCCCTACAAGTCACTTTGGAATAATGAAGACCTTGCAGAGAGTTCGTGAGCGCGTTTACTGGAATAATGCAAAGGATGACGTGCAAAAGTGGTGCCGATCTTGCGTTGCCTGTGCAGGTCGAAAAGGACCGAGGAAACGCAGCCGAGGCAAGCTGCAACGTTACGACGTAGGTGCGCCGTTTGAACGTATCGCCTTTGACATATTGGGACCTCTGCCACGAACTGCAGATGGCAACAAATACATTCTCGTTGTCATTGATTACTTCACCAAGTGGACTGAAGCATATCCTATTCCTGATCAATAGGCTGTCACAGTAGTTGAGGTGATGATACAGCACTGGATTTCCAGGTTCGGAGTGCCTCTTCAGTTACATTCCGATCAGGGATGGAATTTTACGTCGGCAGGAATCAAAGAACTCTGCAAACTATTCGGCAATGAGAAAACCCAAACGCCGCCACTACATCCCCTGTCGGACGGCATGGTAGAGTGGGTCAATCGAACCATCCTTAATAACCTCTCAGTAGTGGTTTCCAGAAACCAACACGACTGGGACAAGAAATTACCACTTGCTTACGCAATGCTGTCCACGAGACTACCGGCTATTCCCCATCACAGATGCTCTTCGGTTGTGACCTTCGTCTGCCTTGTGATCTTTTCTTTGGTCGCCCTCTGGATGCGACTTCATCGCCTGAGGAACAAATTCAAGATCTCCAGGCCCGGTTTGAAGTGATGCACAAGTTTGCACGAGAGCGAGTCAACTTGGCGACGGAGAAGATGAAGACCCGATACGACACAAGAGCTACTGGACATCAGTTCCACGAAGGAGACAAGGTGTGGTTGTGGAATCAGACTTGACGAAAAGGACTCCGTCCGAAATTAGTCACCTTGGAATGGTCAGTACACAGTTCTAAACAGCCTGAATGACGTCGTGGTTCGGATCCGTAAGTCTTCGAACTCTAAACCTAAAGTCGTTCATTGCGACAGGTTAGCTCATTGCTATGACAATAGTACGTACTGTAAATAATTGTAAATAGTGTAAGACCATGATCCTTTTTGTTTCTAAATTTGTATTTGATCTGACTTTTATTTAGTATTTTATTTGCATTTATTGTTCATGTCTGTAATGTAATGTTTATTTATTGCATTTATGCCTTAGTTGTAAATTTGGCTTCCTGTCCAGGGATTGTACTGCTCGAGACGTGCAGTCCTTAAGGAAGGGGTCAGTGTTACGGATTTGGTATTTAACTAGTTAATGTTAATAGAATTATAAATAAAATTGTTTTATTCCCCGACCCAAAGTACCCCTCATGGTGCTAATCTGTCTCTTCGGGCCTTAGCGTTAAAACATGTGCAGGCTTAGACCTGCGGTAACGCACATTACTATGAACTGACACGTCTGCTGTTCAATGCTCAGCCGTAACTTTTAACCCCCCCGCCTCCCGGGAATCAAGGCAGAAAACTCTGTGAAGTACTGGCTAGGATCTGTACTTAGGCAGCCTTGGCCACGGGGGCACATAATCATTGAGCTTCGCAGTTCCCCGTGACCTGTGGGGTAGCAGGCAACTGCCTCCGGATTCGTCTGGGTGCCCCACAGGGTGAGGAGGGGTAAATCCCGAATGTTAAGTCCTATCAACATCAGGCTTTGAGGCACCTCGTTGTGGTACTGGCAGGTAGCATTTCTGACGACCAGTCAACTTGTCAGGCGAATATAGACCCACACATTTCTAGGAGACTGACAACCTAGAGTGTTGACCCAGCGGGCTCAGTTAGATTGGTTGGGGGAGTTAAATTTACAAACTGTCGCTGGTAAGTGTGGGACGAGCGACAGGGAGCGAGATACCAAGTCGCTCTTGTGGCATTATTTTTCTGCCTGTCCCCGGCCTCCCGCCTAATACGGAGGACTTAAGGAAGTGGAGCAGGGCGTGTAGTGCCAGATCATTATTTTGTCGCACTGAGGAAACTGTGTAGCACCAGGGTGCCTGGGTCAAGGACCCTACCCCTTGTAGAACAGATATGTAATTTCGAATACTTTCATGAGTAACTAGTATATATATATAATTAAATCATGTTTTCTAACATTTTTTAAAGTTATAAGAATAGATATAAGAAATAAAAGATAAATTTCTAAAAAGACTATGAGCTGGCTATAGCCTGATGCAGAAAAAAAACATTCATAACATATATATAACTAATAGGCTAAGTAGTGCGAGTCTCTAGGTACACTAGTAATAATTAAATCTTAAATCTACAACACAATATTAAGAGGTACATAACAGATTAAGTAAGTTATACAATATGAGTACTAACTATGGCCTAATAGGCCGTTTACTATTATTTGGGTTGTAAGAATTATGTTAATTTTATTAACAGTTAAACTTTTCCTATCGCTTCTTAATTTCAACTTACCACTTCCGGCCAGAATGTAGTTTTAGAATCACGTCTGAATGCTAATGAGGAAGAGCGGTATTTAACCGCGAAGTTCTACTGTATTAATGGAGAGAAATACCAGATATTCTGGCTGCACGCATCGCCCTTTTTAGGCTACTCTCTCGTAAGCTATTATTAAGCTCGGCCGTACTTTAGGCCCTTGATAGCTTCGCAGTCAATTAGCGTTAAGGGGCCAACTCTGTTGGAATTGTGATAGCTTCGGCTATATCTCTTTTTTACTTAAGATTAGTTTAATTCTTAGGCTCTTAAGTTGAAGACCGAGTGTCGGCTTTATCGTACAACTCCAAGACGAAGTTCTGTTAAATCTCATTTGAATAATAAATTTTATTCACTGTCTCACGAACTCAAGCGATTATTCGCTTACTAGTTCTTAAGATTCTTCACTTTTAACTGTAACTTAGAATTACACAGTGGGGAATCATACAGGGTCATTAAAGTTGTAATTGTAAGTCCTTATAACTCAGTTGTTGATATTGTTACGGATTTGGTATCTAAACAGCTTATGTTAGTTGAATTGTAAATTACATGGTTTTATTTCCCGCGCAGTGCAGCGCGTGACGAACATTAAAAGAAAGCTACGCCGGAAAATTAGAAATACAAGAGCATGTGGATTTAACATTTATTAAATATCTCTTTTTGATTTCGAGAAATTTCTAGAACAATCGCACGGGATTTAAAAAGCATATAAAAAGGAGGAAAACCTCTCAATTTAGTTAGTTGTTGTTTTAAGTTTGTTTAGAAAACTGCTCTTGTTGACTGTAACGAATTCGCGGATTAGCTTTCTCTAGCCTTTTTTTTTTTTTTTTTTAAATTAAGTTCTGTTGAACATTTGAGTAGTTAAAAGATAACTACTGTGAGATACTGTACGAATATCTGAGGAAATTGAAGCATTTTGTTTTATTTGTCGTGATAATAAATTCTGTTCATTTTTTCCATCGGACTCGTGCATTCAATTGAAACAAACCCGTACGCACGCAACAATATCATTATTTTCTGGCAAAACACGTGAACTAGGTAATCCCTTAGCATTACAACACGACTGTGACATATCGCAAAGGCAGTTGACACGGAAATGCTGATGATCAAGGCTATCAGTTAACTCGTAACCAGAATTAAATTATAAAGAAAACTTATTCTCACAACACAAAAATAAAATACTTGCAAGAGTATTAATTTAATACTGTAGTATTAACTTCTGATAGTGTGTATGTGTTTTATATATATAATTTCACATATACTTTTTATGTTAGTATAGGTTTTTTAAACCATTTTATTTTGGGGAGCTGCATATTTTGGAGCGCTCACTTATATTTCATTGTTTTGAACAGAAGCTCTGTTTCTTTCTTTCTTTCTTTCTTTCTTTTTTGGTTACTGTATTTTTCAGACTCTCTGTATCTGATCTCTGAGCAGCATAATCTCTATGATGATGTTTGTGCTTCTTGTGGAAGGGCTTTTAAGATTCGTCAATTATAAATAAAAGAAAGTTGTACTTTTCCAGAATGGCAACAACAGAAGAAGAAAGGATCATGATTTAAAAAATAGAGAGACAGTAGTGTTAATGAGGAATGGAAGTAGAAATGAATGGTGCTTACTGTATCTGTAATCAAGCTTAGCCATCCACCGCATAGCAGAAAGTTCTACTAACATCTTGTTACAAATAACTTAATTGATCTTCAGATATTTAGTTTCAAAAATATAAATTCATGGATAATGAAAGGATAAATGAAGGAATGCATGATACTTAATTAATTGTATTACATAAGAGAAACATTTGTGAAAGTCAATAAACATGCACTGACACTATTTTAACAATTTTTTAATTTTTTTTTTTTTTAAATTTCCTAAATAAGACATAAATAATATCATCACAGAAATAAAATAACTACATATTAGAGATATGAAGCTATTGAAATCTGATGTAATAAGGCATATTTTATTGTGCTATACGATGACTAAGTTCAATCATAGGGATGAAAAAGTCAACTTCAGACGGAGGTTGTGACAGCATGGCAGAGCTTATTTGGCCATTTTTATCATTGGCTGCGCCTATTTGCCTCAGTATAGATGTTCTACCTGAGATACCAACGAATCCTCAGAAACTTCACGAGATTTCCATCATCATCATCATCAAGGATATTTTCCTTGTGTTTGACCTCTTTTAATGTGTTCAACCTATATTTGAATGGACACTAGCAATATTTCTGTCGTGAACATAACTGGTTCAGTTGATTGATTACAACAAAACACATAGGGGCAATTTTCTTGAGGGAAGAATGCCTTCATGATGTGTGAAAGGAAAGTGGCATACATGGACATTTAATGAAAAAAGTACATAACCTTTACAAGCAACTGCAGTATAGGAACTTCAATAAATTATCATATTACTACCTAATTTTGTATTGAAACAGAAACTGAAGTGAAAGCTAATCATATATAAGAATGAAAATATAATTTTAATTTGATCATAGGTATTTAGAATGTTAGAAGGTAGGTTATAAATATGAAGATCAGAATGTTAAAAATTTTTGCAATTTGTTACACTATATCAAATTCAGTTACAGACATGCAAATTTTTTTAATTTGTGGTTTTGGGGTAATAATGAAAAAAAAAAAATTAAAGCCATCCCCAAAGAGTTATCAAAATGAACACTTTACAAATACACAGACTTTTTTAAATTAAGTGGATCTATGATAGAAATGGCAAGAGAGCTTTATGAATTCCGTACTAATCAAAAAGTATTATGTTCAAAACAACACTTTGAATTTTTACAACTATAAAAGGAAAATGTAGTAAATTAATATGTTGAATTTTTAGAACTTTTAGAAATATTTCAATTGCAGGTTTCACTGTTTATATTTTCCATACGGTAATATTTCTATGTAATGGTAATGTATAATATTTCTGTAATAAATTTCTAAAATATTCTAGTTACTTGAGCTTTCTAGTTAGTGGAAGGCTGCATAGTTGGGCTTTTAATAAAATTTTGAGATGAAATTTATTTCTATAACTCTTTCCTTTTCATCAATAAATTTTATGCTGGTTTGTAACAATTATACATCATTTTATAAAACATTGCAGCATGTTCAAATCATGTACTATTCGATATTCAACAGAATTATGTAAAAATTAATTTAAAAAAAAGAATTGCAATGAGTGTTAGATTTAATCTTATCAATACTTGTCAAATTATGAAAAGATTTTTGGGGTTTTACCAAAATACTTACATACATATTAAAAGCCATACATATCAATTAAATTATTTCAATAACATATACAGATTAGGAAAAGTTTTATTACATTCAAGTATTTCCATAAAGTGGCACTTAAAATTATTTTGTTAACAAAATAAAATTCAGATGAGTAGTTTCTAATACCACATTATCAAGAATCACAGAATGCTGAAATGCTTTAAAAATCATCTTCATGAACTGGTGATTCAGAATTCCTTTGCATTCATTTGATTCTTGAATGCAGATCTTCAGGAGCAGCCGTTGATTCGACATTATCAATACAGGTATCAAAATTTGATGATACTTTTCTAATTAAAGCCACATTTGTTAACATCTGCATCACTGCTACTATTCTGGCACTCCATTACTTCCGTACGTCTGTGGACACTAGGACTTGTTGATCTAATGGCATCTGAACTGAAATAATTGAATATTAATTATTAACATTTTTTAAAAATAAAATAAGTAAAAGAAAGACTGAAAAAAATCTCTCTAATTTATTGCAGAAGCAACAATTGCAGTTAGGTATAAAAATATGCAAACAAGTTTTGCCTTTAATACATACAAACAAAAGTTTTTGTAAATGTGAAAATTATCAAGAAAATCAAATTCACAAAGAAGCTTCTTCCATTGGTGATTTGGACTATCATAGAGATTTTCATATTCACAAAGATTTATCTTTTTCAGTTAATGACTTCAATTTCAATCCAATCCAATCCTTCCTAGCACATTCAAAATTCTATTAACTTCATTTTTCAATTTTGTTTACTACTACTGCCAATATAAACATAACTGTGGCATTCCTATTCTACACACTGCTTTGCTCTTGATAAAGGGAGACCTAAATTTAAATCTACTCAAGATTTTTGCATGCTTAATTTATGAAAGTGACCTGCGTGACAAGTGAATTCCACTTGCCCATCCTTCCTCATAAATTATATCCATCCATGCCCTGGATTAAATCAGACGGTTATGGCTTCATCTAAAAGGGCAATGCTAAATTATGGTAATTGAAATATGCATCTGAGTGTGAAATCTTCTCATGGCCAAATAAGTTGACAGATGTCAAATATAATCAAGTACATGTGACATGCTGTGGAACATCGAAATGGTACACCTTCCTACATCAAAATCATGGTTCTCTTTCAAGAAGCATAGGGTTCATTGCCAACAGAATACTCTTACACACATGGGAAGTCTACATTTCTTCAATTTTATGTTCCCATAAAGGATCTCAGTATTAGATATACCAATTTTTTGGAAACTCAGAATATATTATATAAATAAAGAAAATTATTTTTTTTAGTATTTAAATGAAAGCATTTTAAACTGTCAAAACTTAAATAGCTTTCATTAAAAATACAAATGAAAACACAGATTAAAAAAGCATAGCTGTGAACCTTAAACTCTGGAAAAAAAAAAAAAAAAAAAATCTGATGTGTACACATGACTTCCTTGCATGGAATATTAAATTACACGCATTTTTTCTTGCATTTCATTTAAACTTATTGGATTGAATTAAATCTACTATGTTGATAGCGCATAAACCACAATAGAATAAATGCACTCTTTAAAATTCACTATATTTATTTACCATAGCGACACTCTGGCGCTAGGTTCACTTAACAGCTTTACATTTCATCCATATTATAACTCAGAATGCATATAAATTTATAGCATTTGAAGAATTATCTAATCGTTGCCACATGTTCTATTCAAATACTATAATAAATCTAAAACCACGTATAAAAGAAATTAAGCAAACAAAAGAAAAAAAGAAACAGTTTTTCACAGACGATTCAGTATTTCTCATTTAATTAATTCAGTTCTCACTTCCCTACAAGGCAAAAACACATAAAAACTCAAAATATCTATATTAAAAATTACGAAATAAATCTTATTTCTTCGAATAAATTCCAGAATGGATTAAGCATAATTTAAGTCGGAATAATAAAAGAATGCGTTATCTTTGTTGTTGCGAAGCTTAGTTTCTCTAGATTGGCAACAAATTCGCTATTTTGCCAAGTTTGAAATGTAAACAAACATGTCCGCGATCACAAAATTCATTAGGCTTAGCTGCAATTAAACAACTTTTAAATTGTTGATAACGCCACAAATACTGCATGCAGATTTACTAACGGTATAAAAACCTTAATCAGAAGATAACAACAACATAATTCAATCACTTTTAAAGCAAAATATGCACAATTTACAAACATATAAGACTAAAGAAACTGAGCTCACTAAGCCGAATAACAGAGTGGATACATATATACATATACTTTTGCTGTGGCCGATTGCAACCAAAATATGACGTGCACAGCTACAGACCTACATACAAAATTTCAACGTTCTAAGGCTACTAATTTTTTAGTTATGCGAAATACATACGCACAGACACCACGAAAAATTCTCTTCAGAATTCATTTTAAATCAGTTTTATAATTTTTTTTGGGAAAAGAGTCCTTTATTCTGTGCTTACTTGCGGATGTCATGCAAAAACATCATTAAATCGCATTGGATAGCAGTCAAAATCGATATTTCCGTTGAAATATGATACCCGAAATTTTTGGTGATTACAATACTTCTTTTTTACTTCGTACAAAGAAGTAAAAAGGTAGAATCTTTCATCAAAAATTGGTATTTCTGGGAGGTTTTTGATTTTGGATAGAGATTAACAACCCCAAACTACAAAAATAAAATTTAGGTAAAGCTCAATATTACAAAAAGATGAGAATAATCTGATTGGTTATTTAGCATATTTATTAACTAACAGTATTCACTAACTTTATACTGTTAAAAGAGAAGAAAAAAGAAAAAGACAACTTCCGTTATATATCTAACAGATTTACAATAAGAAAATCAATAACAAAGCTTGACACCGGGTGTATCGTAGCGGTATCTTAAATTTAAATTAATAAACATAAGAATACATCAATGAGAGTGGACTGTAATTTAAACTTTTTTCAGCAGTTTCAACCTTAGCACACAACACAGCACAAAGTAAAGCGAGAAAGTTTCAATTAGCGTTTGCAAGAATGCACGAGCAAAATGCAAGCTGCGCATAATATCTGTGCATTGCGAAATAATATCTGACAGACAGGCAGAGGACTCTGGTGGCTGAATGCTTTGAATTATATTTTGCCATTAAACTGGGTAATCAAAATAAGACTAGTATCTGACATCTACTATGAGACTGTATCTAATGGACAAAGTTCACAAGCTACAATTTCACAATAAAGAAATCAATAACAAAGCTTGACTCCAGGCTTTAAAAAATGCTATGAATGATATTTTGTCTGTAAAGTGAGTAATAAAAATAAGAAATGGTACCTTACATCTATTCCGACACTGTATATAATAGACTGGATTAAAAGCTCTTAACATATGAGTTTTGCCATATTTGTGGCAGGTATGAATATAACAATAAGTTGTACGAGGGCGATCCAGGAAGTAGATTACGTTTCCGTCTGTGTCCGCTAGGGGCGGGGCTAGCGCGGCCATCTTGGGGTCAGAGCGTTGCGCAGCTCAGTCTGCATCTAGCCGTGCTAGTGAGATGTTCGTGCTGTGCTCCGTTCAGATACTGTGACGGTTTGAAATGTCTGCGTTAATTGAAAATCCCGCGAGCTGCGAGGTGCGCTCAGTAATAAGGTTTCTGACTGCAAAAAACTGTAAACCGATAGAAATCTATCGGCAGCTTCGTGAAGTGTATGGGGACAACATTATCACTGAAGGTGGAGTGCATCAGTGGGTCATAAGATTTCAAAATGGCCAAACCAATGTTCACGACGAAGATCGAAGTGGGAGACCCAGCATAGTGACCGCCAAACTTCTCGAAAAAGTCGATGCTAAAGTCCGTGAAAATCGAAATTTCACAATAACGGAACTTCTTTGAGTTTTCCACAAATTTCGCGAAGTTTGTTGCACGAAATCATCAGCGAAAAGCTTGGTTACCACAAGTTTTGTGCAAGATGGAAGGCAAGAAGAGGTAACGAAGTGGTTGAAGGCGCAGGCGGCCGAATTTTTCGACGAAGGAATTTCCAAGCTCGTACATCGCTACGATAAATGCCTTAATTTGTATGGTGACTATGTAGAAAAGTAGTATTTGAGTGTGGCTTTCATCTGTATATAATAAAATTTGTTTCCTATACTTTGTTTATTTTTTTATTCCAAAACGTAATCTACTTTCTGGATAGCCCTCGTATATCAAAATTTCATTTCTGCTTTATAAAAGAGATTAATAGTAAATGCAAATGCACAGCAAAGTACACAAACTGCCATCTACTATGGGGCCCCTATCTTAAAGAAAGGATTTTTCCATACAACCATTTCCTACACAACTAATGGTTGAAAATTGAGTGAAACCTGATGCAGCTACCCAAGTTAAAAAATTATGACAAAGTATTTCGATGACCTAGACTCTACTGCAAAACTTCGTGAATTCTGATTTGTCCACAAAATTAATTAAAAAATGAATTCTTATTCATGCACAAAATATATACATCATACTAAATACAGCTTTACATTTTTCACATAAATTGGATAATAACGCAAAGTCTAATTTTAAACACACACTATTAATTGAAAATTAATTTTAAGTCTTAGCAAAAATATTCTTATAAAAATTATCCTTGAAAATATGTATGTAAAGTTTCAAGTAACAGTTCTGAAACAAACAAGCATTTCAGGTATTTGAACCCATTTAAAAAAATAACACCCACTTCAAAATAATGAATTGTAAATAAATTTCAAGTTGATTCTGTATAGTAGGGGATTCAAAATTCTCTAAAGATATGATACAGCCAATTTTATATACACACCTAAATTATAAAATATGAAAGACAAACACAAATCACAGACAATAGCCCATTAAATTCCTCATTTTAATGTAAGTACAACAGTGACCACAATAAAGTCCACTGGACAAAAGCACTCAAAAAACACCCCACTGGGATAATTGCCCATGCAACTAATACCCACACCGATGAAAGTGCACATTGATAAAAGCCCACACAGATAAAAGCCCACATTGATAAAAGCCCACACAGGTATAAGCCCATGTTGATAAAAGCCCACACTGACAAAAACCCACACCGATATATAAGCTACGTTAAAATGAATATTTTTTCCCTTTTTTCTTCAGCTGCACAAAGTAGATTCAAGAATAAAGATAAAATAAAAAATAAATTAAACTAATAACAAATAATTGAACAATAAATTTAAATAGAGGAACATATTTCATTTTGGGCTCCGGCTGAATTAAGAGAATCAATCAAAATAATGAATTACAAACATATACATGTATGTATAATTTTGTTATTATATTTACGCGACAAATGGAAGTGCCTTCGTATAAGTCTGACAAAGGAAGGTGAAAGGGAATACTGGCCACACTGCTTCTTTTAATTCTACAAAATTACAAGGAGTATAAAATGTATGTAAATTTTCCTCACATACAGAGAATAATTTATGACTAATTTAACATTGCAGAAAATTTTGCAAATAATGAATTTAATATGGACATTTAAATCCAAACTTTTATTTCAATGAGAAAGATAAAAGTACCGTATTCTATTATGATTAAAAAAACACTTTTGTGCGCTATCACAAATACTGTTTTCACAGTGAATTGAAAGCACAGTTTCAAATAATCTAGTTTAATTTTGACAACTTGGATTTTACATAAATTAATTTCATTCCTATTTGAAATTTCATTTTTAATCATAATAATTATTGTTCGTAAATTTTTTCAGATAAATCAGATTATTATTAAATTTTTCAGATTTAAAATTTTCAAACTCTAATAAGATGCTACATATTTATTACTATAGATTGAGATGATTCTACTATTTAAATTTGTAGATATGTTGACTTCTAAGAGTTTTTCCATCCTCCCCCCCCACACAAAAAATAAATAAATAAAATTAAAAACACTATTCAAAATTGCTGTAGTTGAAAGATTAAGAGGTTACACTTGGAATTCATTTTCTGACAGGGTGTCAGCTGGCAGTTTTAATTTATTCAGAAATCTGAAAGAAAATAATTGTAGAAAATTGCCAAATTATAATTGTTACATTCAAAAAAGCTTTCAATAAGAAATATGTTTAAACTTTGATAATAAGCTCAGTCTAATAAAGTAAAGAATAAAATATCTCTTAGCGAAGTTTTCATTGTGCTTAACTGTTTTAATATTACCAAACTAAAAAAGAACTAAAGGAAAAACTAAAAAGGAAGAAAATAAAATTCAAGCTTTTTTTATTAAAAAGTTAATAGTTTTAATAATGAAACATAATTATATTTAATCTCAGCCATATTACCTTAAAAATAGCATGTGAGAAACTTTACAATGATATTTTTTATTTTCACATACACATACCAAAGTTAAATAAGTAAATCTTTACACATAATAAAAGAAAAAGTCTGTCTGTGTGTATGGTGTGAGTGTCTTTCGTTCGTGCTGTGCGTAAGCTAATAGACCACTAAAATCGAAAGGAAAGGGGAAGACTACTCATTTCTAATTATTTTAAATAAATCTTCCCTTACCCTAGAACATAAACATTTTATTATACTGGTTACCAGTACATACATCACACAGGAAATATAATGGAACACATAAAATATATTTCCATTTACACAGGATATACACTGACTACCAATAAGTATTTGGACACCTATGCAAATGATGATATCTGCGGTCCTAAGGTACATCCTGGTCTCTGCCAGTATATATCGTGTAGGAAACAGCATCGGCTTTAGTTGCATGCAAGATGCCTCGCAGTTCGGAGCTTTCTGCTTTCGAGAAAGGTATAATTATCGGGTATCGCAAATGTGGCTGATCCTTAAGGGACATATCTAGTGATCTGAAGTACCCAAAATCGACAGTGGCCTATGTGATTAAGAAGTGGAAGGTGAGCCGTGATTGCTGGAATGTCACCAGAGTCGGCAGACCAACGAAACTGGAAGATAGAGACCGACAAGTGCTGTCCAGAGAAATTCGGAAGAACCGCACCCAACCAATGGCCCTCATCTGCTAGGAGCTTCAACAGGCATCCGGGAGTATTGTTTCAATGAATACCAACCGTAAGGAAGCACATCTGCTTGGTTTTCATGGTCGTGCTGCTGCCCATAAGCCTCTGATCACAAAGTCCAACCGCGATGCTCGGTTAATGTGGTACAAAGCACATCGAAACTGGACCGTAGAGATCAGTGGAAACGAATTCTTTGGAGTGACGAATCAAGGTTCACCCTTTACCATTCGGATGGCAGGGTCTGGGTCTGGCATCTACCTGGAGAACGTTTCCTGCCAGAATGCATTGTGCCAACAGTCAAGATCGGCAGAGGTGGAATTATGGTCTGAGGTGTTTCTCCTGGTATGGGCTGGGACCCTTGGTCCCCATTCATGGTAAGCTCAACTCCGATGCCTACCGCACTATTCTGGATGATAATGTGTTTCCTACGCTGTGGCAGTTTTACGGGTTGGACCCTTGTTACTTTCAGGACGAGAATGCCAGTTGTCATGTTTCGACATTAACCAAGGCTTGGTATGGGGCCAATGGAATTCATCGAATGGACTGGCCTGCCCAGAGTCCAGACCTGAACCCTATTGAGAACCTCTGGAACGAGTTGCATCGCCGAATTCAGGGGAACTCAGGGGTGAATCGGTGAAGGAACTTCTATGTCTTCTCCAAGCTGAGTGGAAGAAAATACCACTAGCTGTCATACAAAGACTTGTGGAAAGTATGCCGCGGAGGGTCCACGCTGTAATTAACTCTCGTGGAGGCTCTATTGATTTTGAACATAGTTAGTTTTTCTTTTCTATCACAGGTGTCCAAATACTTATTGGTAGTCAGTGTATATCGTTCTTTTAACTGATTTAACTGATGTTCAACAGGGCAGAAATATTAATCATTTAAGTTTTTAATGAAAGCTTTTTTAACTGTATCACTATATGAAACATTGCCAAATATCCATTTTTAATAAAATTCATATTTATATTGATAGTTCACTGTATACATAAATATATATTACAAATATTCTGCAATAATTTAAAGGCGGCAAGATTAATATTATTAATCCGCATTTTATTACAAATAAGTATGAAATCATTTGTTTAATATCATACCGCTGATACCTTTTCTGTGATTTCTCTTCATCTGTATTTATCTGCATCATTGCTAGTTTACGGCGAACTGTTTTCATACGATTCATAGAATCTTCTACTAGAGCAAAAGCATATATTTTAAACACATAAACATATCAAATACTTTATTTACATAAAAAAGCACATGAAGAAAAACCAGTACTCAATAGCTTTATCAGCACAGGTAATAGTGGAGCTACTTGAGCAACGAGCCTTCCTAGAAAGTTTATGTTATCTATGTAAGAGATTTTCTGAAGTGCTTTGCTATTGAATCTACAAGATGTAATAGGAATGATGTGCTTTAGGGCCTAAGAGAACATAGCAAAACATTAAGCGACAAGAAAACATGCCTTTTCATAATAAAATAAGTGGTGGAATGTGAATGCTGGTATACAATACGTATAAAGCACATGATGAAAAAGATATTATTAATCATGCATATTTACAAGACATAAGTATCCACATTCATTACAATTGTTCAAATGAATGACCATCAAATACAAAACTGGCATCACAGTAGTATCAAAGCGGTTAGTATACTCTTTGGAAAATGCCCAAACATATCATAATACTTTGACACCAGTGATACAAATTCTGGCGGCACAATCTTCAGAACAGCTAACCTGGTCAATGTGATGTATATGCTGCAGATACTGGTTATCTACTTAAAGATATTTTGTAAATATCAAATACTACCTCATGAAAACATCCATGACAAAAGTTTTTGCCTTCCATATTCTTCATACTTACAGTGCTTCAGCATTCATATATCACCACACAATGCAGTATTAAAATTGTTACTTTTGTCATTATTATCTATCACCACATAAAATCTCTGACCATCATTCCTGTTACATCTGTAGATTTCTGTGATGCACTGCCATAAAATTAATTATCAGCATGCCTATAATGCTGGAATATTCTGTTTATCTTGTACATGAAAAATTAGATTATACTCATTATTGTAATATTTATTAATAGCCAACTTTTATATAATTATGCATAACCTGTAAATATAAAATGTTCATACACAAATTTTTATTGAAATTATTCTTACAGTTTCAGCAGTTCAAAGGACCAAACTTTTAATCTACCTGCTTTTCTTCCTATTTACAGTTATCCATCATATTATGAATATAAGGTAAAGAGTTTCAATCAGTTGCATTTATCTTAAAATGTAAGAATATTTATCAAGCAAACTTTAAAAATTTAACGTTACTGGAAATATATTTTTCATTCCAGTTTTTCGAGTACATAATGATTTTGAGATTTTAGGCTGGTATAGAATAAGTGGAAATCTTCTACTAGATCAATTTGATTTGAAATTTCATCAGGAGGTAATTATTTCCTAAAAGTGCCTGATATAACTAATTTGAACTTGCTCTCTTACAGATGGTATGTACAAAGATAGGGATTTAGTTTCAAAACTCATTCCGAATTCAACTGAAAAAAGTGTTTTATTTTAACTATAACTGTTATTCCATATTTATGTCTTACTGTATATTGTAAGAACTGCATCTATATAATTGGGGATCTATATAATTGCACTAATTTAAATTGCACCTGCTCAATTTTTTTTTTTTTTTTTTTTTTTTTTGTTTATTTTCATAGCTTCTAAAAGGAAAAATTATTCCTAAAAACTCTGAAATTGATGTTTAAAATTGGGCATTTTATTTTATTTAAAATTTATTAAACAAAATAATAGGCAGAGACAGCAAATAAATAAATATTTATAATTTATCGTTTTAGCGGAATAAAAAAATGCAGTATACAATGCAGATTCAAATTTCTACAAATCCTTTACTGATAGCCAATGCAAAATATTTCTAGTGAAAAGTATTTATTCTCATGCTCTAGGTTTCTGTCAGCAACACTAATATTTACTCAATGTACAAGAGAAACACAAGATTACTATTATTATTTATTTTAATAAAAAGTATTATTTATTTTCCAATTACAATTTTTAAGTTAGACCCTAATAAATAAAAAAAAAAATGAAGCTTTATAAAAACCTTCTTCAGAAGCCTTGTTTTCTTCATCAGGCATTAAATTCTGAGTACCCATCCACCTATCGTAGCGAGACCTTCGATTCAGCGTGAATTCTTCAGCACTCTCTTCATCACTAGTATCAGTTCGGTGCTTTACTACTTCAGTATGTTTAGTCCCCAAATGACTGAATACACTGGGATAAGATGATTTATGTCCATGTAAACTAAAATTATTGAATATTAACTATTAGCATTTTTTTTATAAAATAAATAAAAGAAAGACTACAAAACATCTAACTTATTCCAGTAGCAACATTTACAGTTTGGTGCAGAAATAAGCAAACAAGTTTTGTCTTTAATACATACAAACAAAAATCTTTGTGAATAAGAAAATCTTCAAGAAAATTAAATTCACAAAGAAGCTTCTTATGTTCAAAATTGGGATTTCTTAGCACTTTTCCTATTCACAAAGATTTATCTTCTTTAGTTAACAACTTCAATTCCAACCCACTCTTTCCTAAAAGATATGATGTAAGCAGTTTCATATATATATATATATATAAACACATATTTATCTTCTATATGAAATTCACAAGCAAATCAGTGACTTAATTGGCAATAGCCCATCAATTTCTTTAGTTTAATATAATTGCAACACATTCACATCATCTTCACTGACATAATATTTTCCTCTGTATTGCGGAAGCTTTTGCCAAATCGCAATGCAAAATTCTGCGTTTTCGGTATTTGAAACCATTTAAAAAATAACTCCTACTTCAAAATAATGAATGGTAAATAAATTTAAATTTGATTGTGTACAGTACAGAATTCAAAATTTGTTTTAACAGAAATCAGGTAAGATGTTTCATATAAAGCGTGTTTCAAAACGAATATGCATATTACAGTGTTATTTTGTCAAAAGTATCAATGACTGCGCTTCAGCTCGGCTATTGGTGAAACGAATACATAGTCTGGTGTATATCAATATCTAGATGTAAGTTGTCTTCTGTTTTGCATGGTAAGCGTCACATGTTTAAAATGGCTATTCAGCAGCAGAAATCATTTTGTGTTTTCTAGTTTGCAAAGAGCAATTCTGTGATTACAGTGCAAAGACGTTTCATGTTGAGGTACCAAAGTGATCCTCAGAATGGGTAGAACATTCGCAGATGGTATCAACAGTTTGTAAATACAGGATGTGTAAAGGAAAGACTCCTGGCCATCCTCGTGTTACTGATGAAAATGTTGCACGAATTCAAACTGCTTTCCAACCTAGTCTTTCAAAATCAACTCATCGTGCCAGTCGAGAGTTACAACTGCCTACAACAATTTGGTGTGTTTTAAGATGTGGGTCAGTTATGAAGCTGTACAAGTTACATTTTTCAGGCTCTGCGTCCTGGTGACAAACACAAACATGCAGCATTTTGTAACAATATTATTGATGCTATTGACAATGATAACACTTTCCACAATGCATCATGTTCAGTGATGAAGCAACTTTTCATGTTAGTGGTCACGTAAACAAACAAAATGTTTAAATTTTGGACCTACAGAACCCACATGCAGCCATTGAACATGTATGAGATTCGCCCAAAATCAATGTGCTTTGTGTGATATCCCGATCATCTGTTTACGTCCCATTCTTCTTTGATAGAAACACAGTTCACGGTCAGCAGTACCTCACTATGTTACAAAACTGGTTGTTTCCGAGGCTGCACAAAGACAACTTCATTTTTCAACAATACCGGGCACCCCCTCACTGAATTCACCAAGGGAGTGATTCTCTAAATGGAACTCTACCGAACCATTGGACTGATTGTCAAGAAGCTGGCGACTTAGCCTGTATCAGCTGGCCTCCACATTCACTGGATATGACATCCTGTGACTTCTCCCTGTGGGATTTCATTAAAGATAACATTTATGTATTGCCACACCCACAGAACCTGAACAAAGAGAAGAACCAGACACATACATCAGTGATGATGGATATGCTTGCCAGAGTATGGAAGGAATTTGAGTATTGATGTGATATTGTTCATGTCACTTATGGAGGACATACTGCACATCTGTAATCTGAACTCGAGAGGTTCGTAGATATATGTGTAAAGTTTTATATTCGTATGTCATACAGTTTAATAAATATATGCATTCGAAATACGTATATTCTTTTTGAAACATCCTGTATATACCTAAAATATGAAAGACAATCACAAACAAATCACTAACTTGAATGGCAATAGCACATTAATTTCTTTATTTTAATAATAAGTACAAAATTTTTAAACAATCTGCACTGACTTTATTTTTACTCCGCACTGCGGAAGCTCTTGCCAAAATGCAATGCAAAATTATGCATTTTGAGTATTTGAACCCATTTTAAAAATAGAACCCACTTGAAAATAATAAATAGTAAATACACTTTAAGTTGCTTCTACACAGTACAGAATTCAAAATAATTTAGAGATATGATGTAAGCCATTTCATACATATACCTAAAGTTTCATATATATGTATATATATATATATATATATATATATATATGAAGGACCATCACAAATCACTGAGTTAACTGGCAAAAGCCCATCAACTGTTTTATTTTAATGTAAGTACAAGATTTTCAAAGCAATTCCACAGATATTTTTTTCTCTGCACTGTGTAAGCTGTTGCCAAATTGCAATGCAAAATTATGCATTTTGGGTATCTGGAACCATTTAAATAATAACACCCACTTTAAAAGAAAGAGTGGCAAATAAATTCAAAGTTGATTGTGTATAGTACAGAATTCAAAATTCTGGGTACAGATATGATGTACCCATTTCATAAATATATACTTAATGTGTAAAAATATGAATGTCAATGACAAACAAATCACTGACTTAACTGGCAATAGCTCATTAATGTTTTTATTTTAATTATAAGTACAACACTTTCAAAAGATCTCCACTGACATTATTTTTTCTCTGCATTGTGGAAGATCTTACCAAATCCCAATGCAAAATTCAAACAATGCACTCCAATCTTATTTATACGCAGTGCTGCATAACATGCATATATTCCTCCTCTGCTATTACCTAGCCATCATCTGTTTACCCATATGAAATTTTTCATCTATTGCTCTAAACTTGTGATTGTTGTAAATTGTGCTAAGCGATGTCTTCAAAATGGATTTCCAAAAATTGTGTATGTTGAGAAATAATATGTGTTTAATCATCATGCAAGATTTGCTTTCTGTAGATTCCAGCCTACCATGCCATTAGTATTTCTGCTACCTTCGAATTCCATTTGCACTCTGGCCATGAGTAAAAAATAAGTCAGTTCTACCATTGTACAATTATCAAATTATTACACTCATACATATACAGACAGAGAGGGAGTGAGAGAAAAGATGCAAGTCCTGGAGCTGGAGATATCTATATGGATGCTGCAAGGGCTAATCTGCCATCTACTTAGTTCCATATAATTCTCCTACGGTAGGGCAGCCCATGTAGTACTGGTGGGAACATTACTTACGAACAAACTGATCTTCAAGCATTCATGTTTCCCAAAACTGTGATTCCTGAGAAATGGTAGTGGTGACCCTATGCATTTGTCGTTTAGCATTGGTTATCGGAAAAGCATTCTGGTCTCTCAAATTGGGGTCCTAAGGCAGTAGCATGATTAGCGTAGTTCTACCTCTACGGGAACTCAGGATGCTGACCCCCCCTGATTAATATGAGGGCTCCTCAGTTGGGACAGAGCCAGTTTGCCTTAGAATGTCCTCCACGAAGGCATCCCTCCACTTAGGCAGTTATGCCTAGTGTGCTTTGCCATAATTAAATACACCACCACCTCAGTTGGGACACGTCTGTGTACTGCCGGATAGGCACAGAATCTGACACGTACCACATATACAGATAAACATACACACACGCGAGCAGCTGCAGAAGCAAGACATGCAGTGTGGTGTCAGTAATATACACAATTAATTACACTGGTTGTCAGTACATACATATAATTTATCAAAGAAATATACCAGTTTTTAAAACTGCATTAACAGCTGTTCAACAGGGCAGAAATAACAATTATTTAACTTTTTAGTGAAAGCTTTTTTAACTGTATCACTGTATGCAGCATTTTGAAAAATTGCCATATACCCAATTTTATTAAAATTTATATTTATATTGATGGTCTACTGTATACATAAATTTACATTACAAATATCCTGCAATACTTTAACAGTAGAACCGTGGTACCTTTAATATACAGAACTGCAGTGCGAGTCAATTTGACCCTAGACAGAAAACACTTGAAACATGTACAAGTGATTACTTTAGTTAACTGAAACAGTTTATTTTTATCTTACAATCAATATTTCTCAGAATTTACGTTACATATTTTATATAAATCAGAGGAAATTATCCAAATTTTTAGAAAACCATACTATTTAAAATTTTATCAAGTGTAATAACATGTCTTTTAAACAAAATAAAACATAATTTTTCTAATTTTGACAGAATATATCACTTAAATAAGTTTTGACATAATTTTAGAGAAAAAATAAAAGTTCTACCCATTACATATTAGTTTTACAGATTTTCAAAAATCCATTTTATTGTATGCCTCATGCGCTATAAATTTTGTAATAAGTTTTGCAGATTTATCATAAATGGGTTGTTTTCCCTTTGGGTATCTTGGGTTTTATTTTCACTTTTTGAACTGTGATATCCAACTGGTTTACGGGTAGCTTGTGGTTTTCTGTCTTTTTTTGTGGTTTGTTATACACCCGTATGTCGCCTTTCTTTGTCGTGAGAGAAAAAAATTTCCTCTCAGTTCTTCAACTAGATCTTGAATGAATTGCGTGTACTAAGAGATTTTTCCAGATATGGGTTTGAAAAAACAGAGGCACTGATAGCAACAAGATCCAAAATATTATAAAAACCCTGCACAGGCCACCTACGGGAAGCAGACTTCAGAGTATTCTTCACACACATATATATATAGAGATAGAGAGACAGAAAGCTGAAGCTAACCAGAACCTGATTCCAAATTTATTCAAATCCCAGTCTTTTTGCAATATAGATACATATAATATTGCTATAAAAGCATTCATTTCTTCGACCGTTATAATCCACTCATTTTCATGAATCTGTTGATAAGCTATATATTCAGTGCATTTCTATATATGCTTCAATATCACTTCATCTATAAAAAGGTCTATGAAAAGGTTGGTGACTGAACTTTCTTCAAAATATTTTACTTTTCTTCCTTTATCCATTTATTCCTAATTGAGCGACATTCCAAACTGCCCCATCTTTCCCAACTTCGTTATTTCCAACTTTGAATGTTACTGCCAATTTCTCTTCGGATTTCCTTGCGTGTATGCGTATTTTCTTAGAATTTTTTAATCTGATTAATTATCATCGTTATTGCGATGAGAAGGTCCAGTGATTGTTAGGGCACTGACAGAGTCATTATCACTTTTATTTTCTTCATTAGCAGGCAGGTATTCATCCTCGATATTCAATTCGAAACACTGTCATCATTATCATCACCTGAATCATTTTCAGATAATTGCTGAAAGTAATCAGATAAATATTCTAAAGCTTCCTGAACAGTGTTGAGCAATTCTAAACAGCATCTTAACATCTTATCTATCCTTACACTAGATATAGAATAAATGAAACTTCAAAAAAGGCCATTCGAAATATTGATTGTAATTTTCCACTGCCTTCGAACCTTGACTGAAAACCACACAGTTCCCTTTCCTGGTGCAGTCCATTTCAGGAATTTGAGGGTGAATCGGATACACTTTACATTTACTTCTGAGAAAATGCATCTGCTTTTCCTCATTTAGGCATAAACTTTTATTACGGGTCAAAATGACCCACTTCGCAGTTCGAGACATAAGTGTTCTGAACCCAACATGTATATCTGTTTTGCAGTTTCAAATTCCGTAAGTCATGGATTACCTTAAATTATTAAGAGTCAGAAAAGGAATTTGTTTTTCATTCGATTCTTTTCGCGTGGTGACAAATTAAACATTGATTTGGGTCAAATTGACATGCTCTGCGGTTCTATTTTTAAAGAAGGCCAGATTAATATTATTTATCTGCATTTTATTACAAATATGTATGAATCATTTGCTAATATCTTAATCATACCGCTGATGTTTTACTTTCAACTCTTCTTTATCTGCATACAGCTGCATCTTTGCTCGTTTGCAGGGAACTCTTTTCACAGGAATCACTGAATCTTCTACTACAGCAAAAGCATATATTATAAAGACATAAACATATCAAACACATTATTTACATAAACAAGCATAAATATGTATACACAAATATAAATGCTTTTTGGTAACTTATTTGAGCAAACAGCCTTCCTAGAAATTTTATGTTATCTATGTAGAGATTTTCTGAAGTGCTTTGCTATTGAATCTACAACATGTAATACGAATGATGTGCTTTAGGGTCTAAGAGACCATAGCAAAATATTAAGCAGCAACAAAACATGCATTTTTATAGTAAAATAAGTGGTGGAATATGAATGCTGTTATACAAAAGCACATAAAACTGTGATGATGAAAAAGATATTATTATTTATGCATATTTAGAAGAAATAAGTATCCACATTCATTAAAATTGTTCAAAGAATGACCATCAAATACAAAAGAGGCATCACTGCAGTGTCAAATCGGCTAGTATACTTTTTGGAAAATGGCCAAACATAGTATATACTTTCACGGCAGTGATACAAATTCTGGTGGCACTGTCTTCAGGAAAACCAATCTGGTCAATGTGATGCATGTATTGCAGTAACAGATTATCTATTTAAAGAAATTTTGGAATTCTCAAAGACTACCTCCTGTAAATATCCATGACAAAAGTTTTTGCCTTCCATACTCTTCATACTTACAGTGCTTCAGCATTCATATATCACCACACAATACGCAGTATGAAAGTTGTTACTTTTGTCATTATTATCTATCACCACATAAAACTCTGACCATCATTTCTGTTACATCTGTAGATTTCTGCGATGAACTGCCATAAAATTAATTATCAGCATGCCTATAATGCTGGAATATTCTGTTTATCTTGTACATGAAAAATTAGATTATACTCATTATTGTAATATTTATTAATAGCTGACTTTTATATAATTATGCATAACCTGTAAATATAAAATGTTCATCCACAAAGTTTTACTGAAACTATTCTTACAGTTTCAGCAGTAAAAGGACTAAATTTTGAATATACAAGCCCTGCTTCCAATTTACAGTTATCCATCATATTATGAATATAAGTTAAGGAGTTTCAGTCAGTTGGCTTTATCTTAAAATGTAAGATCATATATTGAGTAAACTTTAAAATTTAACACAGAATAACGATACTGGAAATATATTTTTCATTCCAGTTCTTCGTGTACATAATGATTTAGAGATGTTAGGATAGTATAGAGTAAGCGGAGGTCATCTACCAGATGAATTTTATTTGAAATTTCATCAACAGGTAATTAATTGACAAACATTACAGTACAAACTATCTGATATAACTAATTTCACTTTGCTCTCCCAAGGATGTTACGTACATAAATAGGGATTTACTTTGAAAACTAATTCCAAATTCAGCTGAAATATTTATGTCTTACTGTATATTGTAAGAACTGCATCTATATAATTGGGAATCTATATAACTGCACTAATTTAAATTAAACATGCTCAATTTTTTTTGTTTATTTTCATACCTTCTAAAAGGAAAAATTATTCCTAAAAACTCTGAAATTGATGTTTAAAATCATGCATTTTTTTTCATTTAAAAATTCTTAAACAAAATAATAGGCAGAGACAGCAAATAAATAAATATTTTTAATTTATCCTTTTAGTGGAATAAAAAAGTGCAGTATACAATGCAGATTCGACTTTCTACAGTTCCTTTAGTGATAGGGATAAGCCAATGCAAAATATTTCTAGTGCAAAGTATTTATTTGCATGCTCTAGGTTTCTGTCAGCAACATTAATATTTACTCAGTGTACAAGAGAAACACAAGATTACTATTATTTATTTATTTATTTAAAAAAATTATTAATTATTTTCCAGTTACAATTTTTAAATTAGACCCTCATAAATAAAAAAAAATGAAGCTTTATAAAAACCTTCTTCAGAAGCCTTGTTTTCTTCATCAGGCATTAAATTCTGAGTACCCATCCACCTGTCGTAGCGAGACCTTCGATTCAGCGTGAATTCTTCAGTACTCTCTTCATAAGTATTATCAGTTCGGCACTTTACTACTTCAGTACGTTTAGTCCCCAAACGACTGAATACACTGGGATAAGATGATTTACGTCTATGTAAACTAAAATAATTGAATATTAACTATTAGCATATTTTATAAAATAAAATAAAAGAAAGACTACAAAAAATCTTACTTATTCCAGTAGCAACATTTACAGTTTGGTGCAGAAATAAGCAAACAAGTTTTGTCTTTAATACATACAAACAAAAATCTTTGTGAATGTGAAAATGTTCAAGAAAATTAAATTCAGTAAGAAACTTCTTATGTTCAAAATTCGGATTTCTTAGCACTTTTCATATTCACAAAGATTTATCTTTTTTAGTTAACGACTTGAATTCCAATCCACTCTTTACTAACACTTTTTCTACACATATGATGTAAGCCATTTCTCACATATATATATATATATTACACATACCTAAAGTGTAAAATGTGAAAGTCAATCCCAAGCAAGTCACAGACTTAATTGGAAATAGCCCATCAATTTCTTTATTTAAATATAATTGCAGCACATTCACAGAATCTCCAATGGCATAACTGTTTTCTCTGTATTGCGGAAGCTCTTGCCAAATAGCAATGCAAAATTCTTCGTTTTGGTCATTTGAACAAATTTAAAAAATAACACCCACTTCAAAATAATGAATGGTAAATAAATTTTAAGTTGACTGTGCACAGTAGAGAATTCAAAATTCTTTACAGATATGATGTAAGCTGTTTCATACAACGACCTAAATTGTAAAATATGAAAGACAATCAAAAGCAAATTACTGAATTGACAATAGCCCAACAACTGCTTTATTTTAATACAAGTTCCAGACTTTCAAAGCACCTCCACTGACATTTTTTTCTCTGCATTGTGTAGGCTGTTGCCAAATCGCAATGCAAAATTATGCATGTTGGGTACTTGAACCCATTAAAAAAATAATACCCAATTTAAAATAAAGAGTGGTAAATAAATTTTAAGTTGATTATATACAGTACAGAATTCAAAATTCTGGGTACAGATATGATGTACCTGTTTCATATATATATATATATAACTTATGTGTAAAATATAAATGTCAATTACAAACAAAGCACTGACATTATTAGCAGTAGCTCATTAATTTCTTTATTTTAATTATAAATACAATACTTTCAAAAGATCTCTACTGACATTTTTTCTCCGCATTGCAGAAGCTCTTGCCAAATCCCAATGCTGAATTCAAACAATGTAATCCGATCTTATTTATACGCCCTGCTGCACAATGTGCTTATATTCCTCTTCTGCTCTTACCTAGCAGCAGTTTAACCCTATGCAATTTTTCATCCATCTCCCTAAAATTGTGATTGTTGCAAATTGTGCTAATTCATGTCTACAAAATGGGTTTCCAAAAATTGTGTATGATGAGAAATAATATGTGTTTAATCATCATGCAAGATTTGCTTTGTGTAGATTCCAGTCTACCATGCCATTAGTATTTCTGCTACCTTCTAATTCCATTTGCGCTCTGGCAATAAGTGAAAAAATAAATCAGTTCTAAGTTGTAAGTCCCGGGATTGGAAATATCTGTATGGATGCAAGGGCTAATCTGCTGTCTACTTAGTTCCATGTAACTGCCCTAGGATGGGGCAGCCCATGTATTACTGGAGGGAGCATTATTTATGACCAATCAGATCTTCAGGCATTCCTGTTTCCCACAAATGTGATCTCTGACAAACGGTAGTGGTGACCCTATGCGTTTGCAGTTTAGCATTGCTTATCAGAAAAACATTCTGGTCCCTCAAATTGGGGTCCTAAGACAGTAGTATGATTAGTGTAGTTCTACCTCTTCGGGAACTCAGGCTGCCGACCCTTCACCCTGATTATTACGAGGGCTTCTCAGTTGGGACAGATCTGTGTACTGCCGGACAGACACCGAATGTGACACAAACCACACATACAGATAGATATACACACACACGAAAGGCTCCAGCAGCAGTGCATGCAGTGTGGTGTCAGTTATATAACCAATTAAGTATACTGGTTGTCAGTATATACATACGATTTTTTTAGGAAATATATCAGTTTTTAAAACTGCATTAACTGATGTTCAACAGAGCAGATATATTGATTATTTACGTTTTTAGTGAAAGCTTTTTTAACTGTATCACTGTATGCAGCATTTTGAAAAATTGCCATATACCCAATTTTTATTTATATTGATGGTCTACTGTATACATAAATTTACATTACAAATATTCTGCAATACTTTAACAGTAGAATCGCGGTACCTTTAATATACAGAACTGCGGTGCGAGTCAATTTGACCCTCGACGGAAAACATGCACAGGTGATTACTTTAGTTAACTGAAACAGTTTATTTTTATCTTACAATCAATATTTCTCAGAATTTACGTTACATATTTCATATAAACCAGTGGAAATTATCCAAATTTTTACAAAACCATATTATTTAAAATTTTATTAAGCGTAATAACATGGCTTTTAAACAAAATAAAACATAACGTTTCTAATTTTGACAGAAAAACAGAATATATCACTTAAATAAGTTTTGACATAATTTTAGAGAAAAAATAAAAGTTCTACCCGTTACTTATTAGTTTTACAGATTTTCAAAAATCCATTTTATTGTAAGCCTTATGCGCTATAAATTTTGTAATAAGTTTTGCAGTTTTATCACAAATGGGTTCTTTTCCTTTTGACCAAATATCTTGGGTTTTATTTCCACATTTTGAACTGTGACATCGGACTGGTTTACGACTAGCTTGTGGTTTTGTGTCTTTTTTTGTGGTTTGTTATACACCCGTATGTTGCCTTTCTTTGTTGTGAGAGAAAAAACTTTCCTGTCAGTTCATCAACTAGGTCTTGAATGAATTGCGTGTACTAAGAGATTTTTTCAGATATGGCTTTGAAAAAACACAGGCATTGATAGCAACAAGATCCAAAATATTATAAAAAGCCTGCACCGGCCACCTACCGGAAGCAGACTTCACAATATTCTTCACACATATATATAGAGATGGAGAGACAGAGAGGGACTGATCAATATCTGAAGCTAAGCAGAACCAGATTCCAAATTTATTCAAATCCCAGTCTTTTTTAAATATATATACCACATGCATATAAAATTGCTATAAAAGCATCCATTTCTTCTACTGTAATAATCCATTCATTTTCATGAATCTGTTGATGAGCTTTATATTCAGTGCATTTCTATATATGCTTCAATATCACTTCATCTATAAAAAGGTCTATGAAAAGGTTGGTGACCGAACTTTCTTCAAAATATTTTACTTTTCTTTCTTTATCCATTTATTCCTAACTGAGAGACATTCCAAAGTGCCCCATCTTTCACAACTTCGTTATTTCTAACTTTGAATGTTACTGCCAATTTCTCTTCGCATTTACTTGAGTGTATGCGTATTTTCTTAGAATATTTTAATCTGATTAATTATCATCATTATTGCGATCAGAAGGTCCAGTGATTGTTAGGGCACTGCCAGAGTCATTATCACGTTTATTTTCTTAATTAGCAGCCAGGTATTCATCCTCGATATTCAATTCGAAACACTGTCATCATTATCATCACCTGAATCATTTTCAGATAATTGTTGAAAATAATCAGATAAATATTCTGAGGCTTCCTGAAGAGTGTTGAGCAATTCTAAAAAGCATCTTGACATCTTATCTATCCTTATACTAGATATAGAATAAAAGAAACTTCAAAAAGGTCATTCGAAATATTGGTTTTAATTTCCCACTGGCTTCGAACCTTGACGGAAAACCACACAGTTCCCTTTCCTGGTGCAGTCCATTTTAGGAATTTGAGGATGAATGTGATATACTTTACATTTACTTCTGAGAAAACGCATCTGCTTTTCCTCATTTAGGCATAAACTTTTGTTACGGGTCAAAATGACCCACTTCGCATTTCGAGACATAAGTGTTCTGAACCCAAAATGTATATCTGTTTTGCAGTTTCAAATTCCGTAAGTTATGGATTACCTTAAATTATTAAAAGACAGAAAAGGAATTTGTTTTTGATTCAATACTTTTCCTGTGGTGACAAATTAAACATTGATTTGGGTCAAATTGACACGCTCTGCGGTTCTATTGTTACAGAAGGACAGATTAATATTATTTATCTGCATTTTATTACAAATATGTATGAAATAATTTGCTAATATCTTAATCATACCGCTGATGTTTTACTTTCAACTCTTCTTCATCTGCATACAGCTGCATCTTCGCTTGTTTGCAGGGAACTCTTTTCACAGGAATCACTGAATCTTCTACTACAGCAAAAGCATATATTATAAAGACATAAACATATCAAAGACATTATTTACATAAACAAGCATAAATATGTATACACAAATATTAATGCTTTTTTTGTTACTTATATTAACCTTCCATGTATAAGCAGACTACATTGTGAGGAAAATCTCAAGAAGAAAAACCAGTTTTCAATAGCTTTATCAGCACAGGGAACACTTGAGCTACTTGAGCAAACAGCCTTCCTAGAAATCCTATGTTATCTATGTAAGAGATTTTCTGAAGTGCTTTGCTATTCAATCTACAACATGTAATAGGAATGATGTGCTTTAGGGGCTAAGAGAACATAGCAAAACATTAAGCAGCAACAAAACATGCATTTCCATAGCAAAATAAGTGGTGGAATGTAAATGCTGGTATACAATAAATAAAGCACATGATGAAACGTCCACGACAAACGTTTTTGCCTTCCATACTCTTCATACTTACGGTACTTTAGCATTCATATATCACACAATATGCAGTATGAAAGTTGTTACTTTTGTCATTATTATCTATCACCACATAAAACTCTGACCATCATTTCTGTTACATCTGTAGAGTTCTGTGATGAACTGCCATAAAATTAATTATCAGCATGCCTATAATGCTGGAATATTCTGTTTATCTTCTATATGAAAAATTAGATTATACTCATTATAGTAATATTTATTAATAGCTGACTTTTATATAATTATGCATAACCTGTAAATATAAAATGTTCATCCACAAAGTTTTACTGAAACTATTCTCACAGTTTCAGCAGTAAAAGGACTAAATTTTGAATATACAAGCCCTGCTTCCAATTTACAGTTATCCATCATATTATGAATATAAGTTAAGGAGTTTCAATCAGTTGGCTTTATCTTAAAATGTAAGATCATATATTGAGTAAACTTTAAAATTTAAGACAGAATAACGATACAGGAAAAATATTTTTCATTCCAGTTCTTCGTGTACATAATGATTTAGAGATGTTAGGATGGTATAGAGTAAGTGGAGGTCATCTACCAGATGAATTTTATTTGAAATTTCATCAACTGGTAATTAATCGACAAACATTACAGTACAAACTGTCTGATATAACTAATTTCACTTTGCTCTCCCAAGGATGTTACGTACAAAAATAGGGATTTAGTTTGAAAACTAATTCCAAATTCAGCTGAAATATTTATGTCTTACTGTATATTTATGTCTTACTGTATATTGTATGAACTGCATCTATATAATTGGGAATCTATATAACTGCACTAATTTAAATTAAACCTGCTCAATTTTTTTTATTTATTTTCATACCTTCTAAAGGGAAAAATTATTCCTAAAACCTCTGAAATTGATATTTAAAATCGAGCATTTTATGACATTTAAAAATTATTAAAGAAAATAATAGGCAGAGACAGCAAGAAAATAAATATTTATAATTTATCCTTCTAGTGGAATAAAAAAGTGCAGTATACGATGCAGATTCGAATTTCTACAAATCCTTTACTGATAGTGATAAGCCAATGCAAAATATTTCTAGTGCAAAGTATTTATTCTCATGCTCTAGGTTTCTGTCAGCAACACTAATATTTACTCAGTGTATAAGAGAAACACAAGATTACTATTATTTATTTATTTTAATTAAAAAAGTATTATTTATTTTCCAGTTACAATTTTTAAATTAGACCCTAATCAATAAAAAAATGAAGCTTTATAAAAACCTTCTTCAGAAGCCTTGTTTTCTTCATCAGGCATTAAATTCTGAGTACCCATCCACCTGCCATAGCGAGACCTTCGATTCAGCGTGAATTCTTCAGTACTCTCTTCATGAGTATTATCAGTTCGGCACTTTACTACTTCAGTACGTTTAGTCCCCAAACGACTGAATACACTGGGATAAGATGATTTGCGTCTATGTAAACTAAAATAATTTAATATTAACTATTAGCATTTTTTTATAAAATAAATAAAAGAAAGACTACAAAAAATCTAACTTATTCCAGTAGCAACATTTACAGTTTGGTGCAGAAATAAGCAAACAAGTTTTGTCTTTAATACATACAAACAAAAATCTTTGTGAATGTGAAAATCTGCAAGAAAATTAAATTTACAAAGAAGCTTTTTATGTTCAAAATTGGGATTTCTTAGCGCTTTTCATATTCACAAAGATTTATCTTTTTCAGTTAACGACTTCAATTCCAATCCACTCTTTACTAACACTTTTTCTACACATATGATGTAAGCAATTTCTCATATATATGTATATATTACACATACCTAAAGTGTAAAATGTGAAAGTCAATCCCAAGCAAGTCACAGACTTAATTGGAAATAGCCCATCAATTTCTTTATTTAAATATAATTGCAGCACATTCACAGAATCTCCAATGGCATAACTGTTTTCTCTGTATTGCGGAAGCTCTTGCCAAATAGCAATGCAAAATTCTTCGTTTTGGTCATTTGAACAAATTTAAAAAATAACACCCACTTCAAAATAATGAATGGTAAATAAATTTTAAGTTGACTGTGGACAGTAGAGAATTCAAAATTCTTTACAGATATGATGTAAGCTGTTTCATACAACGACCTAAATTGTAAAATATGAAAGACAATCAAAAGCAGCCCACCAGCGGCCGAGCGGTAAAATCGCTGAACACTGGTAGTTCGGTCCGAGGTTCGAATCCCGCGAACGGGCTGGCTGCATGGGCGTTTTCGTGGTTTTCCCCATGTGTAACGTGTATACGAGCCAGTTTCCCTTAGAAAGTCCTCCACGAAAGGCATCCCACCCCTTAGGCAGATAGCCCTAGTGTGCTTTGCCGTATTCTCAATACACATACACACACAATCAAAAGCAAATTACTGAATTGACAATAGCCCAACAACTGCTTTATTTTAATACAAGTTCCAGACTTTCAAAGCACCTCCACTGACATTTTTTTCTCTGCATTGTGTAGGCTGTTGCCAAATCGCAATGCAAAATTATGCATGTTGGGTACTTGAACCCATTAAAAAAATAATACCCAATTTAAAATAAAGAGTGGTAAATAAATTTTAAGTTGATTATATACAGTACAGAATTCAAAATTCTGGGTACAGATATGATGTACCTGTTTCATATATATATATATATAACTTATGTGTAAAATATAAATGTCAATTACAAACAAAGCACTGACATTATTAGCAGTAGCTCATTAATTTCTTTATTTTAATTATAAATACAATACTTTCAAAAGATCTCTACTGACATTTTTTCTCCGCATTGCAGAAGCTCTTGCCAAATCCCAATGCTGAATTCAAACAATGTAATCCGATCTTATTTATACGCCCTGCTGCACAATGTGCTTATATTCCTCTTCTGCTCTGACCTAGCAGCAGTTTAACCCTATGCAATTTTTCATCCATTTCCCTAAAATTGTGATTGTTGCAAATTGTGCTAATTCATGTCTACAAAATGGGTTTCCAAAAATTGTGTATGATGAGAAATAATATGTGTTTAATCATCATGCAAGATTTGTTTTGTGTAGATTCCAGTCTACCATGCTATTAGTATTTCTGCTACCTTCTAATTCCATTTGCGCTCTGGCAATAAGTGAAAAAATAAATCAGTTCTAAGTTGTAAGTCCCGGGATTGGAAATATCTGTATGGATGCAAGGGCTAATCTGCTGTCTACTTAGTTCCATGTAACTGCCCTAGGATGGGGCAGCCCATGTATTACTGGAGGGAGCATTATTTATGACCAATCAGATCTTCAGGCATTCCTGTTTCCCACAAATGTGATCTCTGACAAACGGTAGTGGTGACCCTATGCATTTGCAGTTTAGCATTGCTTATCACAAAAACATTCTGGTCCCTCAAATTGGGGTCCTAAGACAGTAGTATGATTAGTGTAGTTCTACCTCTTCGGGAACTCAGGCTGCCGACCCTTCACCCTGATTATTACGAGGGCTTCTCAGTTGGGACAGATCTGTGTACTGCCGGACAGACACCGAATGTGACACAAACCACACATACAGATAGATATACACACACACGAAAGGTTCCAGCAGCAGTGCATGCAGTGTGGTGTCAGTTATATAACCAATTAAGTATACTGGTTGTCAGTATATACATATGATTTTTTTAGGAAATATATCAGTTTTTAAAACTGCATTAACTGATGTTCAACAGAGCAGATATATTAATTATTTACGTTTTTAGTGAAAGCTTTTTTAACTGTATCACTGTATGCAGCATTTTGAAAAATTGCCATATACCCAATTTTTATTTATATTGATGGTCTACTGTATACATAAATTTACATTACAAATATTCTGCAATACTTTAACAGTAGAATCGCGGTACCTTTAATATACAGAACTGCGGTGCGAGTCAATTTGACCCTCGACGGAAAACATGCACAGGTGATTACTTTAGTTAACTGAAACAGTTTATTTTTATCTTACAATCAATATTTCTCAGAATTTACGTTACATATTTCATATAAACCAGTGGAAATTATCCAAATTTTTACAAAACCATATTATTTAAAATTTTATTAAGCGTAATAACATGGCTTTTAAACAAAATAAAACATAACGTTTCTAATTTTGACAGAAAAACAGAATATATCACTTAAATAAGTTTTGACATAATTTTAGAGAAAAAATAAAAGTTCTACCCGTTACTTATTAGTTTTACAGATTTTCAAAAATCCATTTTATTGTAAGCCTTATGCGCTATAAATTTTGTAATAAGTTTTGCAGTTTTATCACAAATGGGTTCTTTTCCTTTTGACCAAATATCTTGGGTTTTATTTCCACATTTTGAACTGTGACATCGGACTGGTTTACGACTAGCTTGTGGTTTTGTGTCTTTTTTTGTGGTTTGTTATACACCCGTATGTTGCCTTTCTTTGTTGTGAGAGAAAAAACTTTCCTGTCAGTTCATCAACTAGGTCTTGAATGAATTGCGTGTACTAAGAGATTTTTTCAGATATGGCTTTGAAAAAACACAGGCATTGATAGCAACAAGATCCAAAATATTATAAAAAGCCTGCACCGGCCACCTACCGGAAGCAGACTTCACAATATTCTTCACACATATATATAGAGATGGAGAGACAGAGAGGGACTGATCAATATCTGAAGCTAAGCAGAACCAGATTCCAAATTTATTCAAATCCCAGTCTTTTTTAAATATATATACCACATGCATATAAAATTGCTATAAAAGCATCCATTTCTTCTACTGTAATAATCCATTCATTTTCATGAATCTGTTGATGAGCTTTATATTCAGTGCATTTCTATATATGCTTCAATATCACTTCATCTATAAAAAGGTCTATGAAAAGGTTGGTGACCGAACTTTCTTCAAAATATTTTACTTTTCTTTCTTTATCCATTTATTCCTAACTGAGAGACATTCCAAAGTGCCCCATCTTTCACAACTTCGTTATTTCTAACTTTGAATGTTACTGCCAATTTCTCTTCGGATTTACTTGAGTGTATGCGTATTTTCTTAGAATATTTTAATCTGATTAATTATCATCATTATTGCGATCAGAAGGTCCAGTGATTGTTAGGGCACTGCCAGAGTCATTATCACGTTTATTTTCTTAATTAGCAGCCAGGTATTCATCCTCGATATTCAATTCGAAACACTGTCATCATTATCATCACCTGAATCATTTTCAGATAATTGTTGAAAATAATCAGATAAATATTCTGAGGCTTCCTGAAGAGTGTTGAGCAATTCTAAAAAGCGTCTTGACATCTTATCTATCCTTATACTAGATATAGAATAAAAGAAACTTCAAAAAGGTCATTCGAAATATTGGTTTTAATTTCCCACTGGCTTCGAACCTTGACGGAAAACCACACAGTTCCCTTTCCTGGTGCAGTCCATTTTAGGAATTTGAGGATGAATGTGATATACTTTACATTTACTTCTGAGAAAACGCATCTGCTTTTCCTCATTTAGGCATAAACTTTTGTTACGGGTCAAAATGACCCACTTCGCATTTCGAGACATAAGTGTTCTGAACCCAAAATGTATATCTGTTTTGCAGTTTCAAATTCCGTAAGTTATGGATTACCTTAAATTATTAAAAGACAGAAAAGGAATTTGTTTTTCATTCAATACTTTTCCTGTGGTGACAAATTAAACATTGATTTGGGTCAAATTGACACGCTCTGCGGTTCTATTGTTACAGAAGGACAGATTAATATTATTTATCTGCATTTTATTACAAATATGTATGAAATAATTTGCTAATATCTTAATCATACCGCTGATGTTTTACTTTCAACTCTTCTTCATCTGCATACAGCTGCATCTTCGCTTGTTTGCAGGGAACTCTTTTCACAGGAATCACTGAATCTTCTACTACAGCAAAAGCATATATTATAAAGACATTATTTACATAAACAAGCATAAATATGTATACACAAATATTAATGCTTTTTTTGTTACTTATATTAACCTTCCATGTATAAGCAGACTACATTGTGAGGAAAATCTCAAGAAGAAAAACCAGTTTTCAATAGCTTTATCAGCACAGGGAACACTTGAGCTACTTGAGCAAACAGCCTTCCTAGAAATCCTATGTTATCTATGTAAGAGATTTTCTGAAGTGCTTTGCTATTCAATCTACAACATGTAATAGGAATGATGTGCTTTAGGGGCTAAGAGAACATAGCAAAACATTAAGCAGCAACAAAACATGCATTTCCATAGCAAAATAAGTGGTGGAATGTAAATGCTGGTATACAATAAATAAAGCACATAATGAAACGTCCACGACAAACGTTTTTGCCTTCCATACTCTCCATACTTACGGTGCTTTAGCATTCATATATCACACAATATGCAGTATGAAAGTTGTTACTTTTGTCATTATTATCTATCACCACATAAAACTCTGACCATCATTTCTGTTACATCTGTAGAGTTCTGTGATGAACTGCCATAAAATTAATTATCAGCATGCCTATAATGCTGGAATATTCTGTTTATCTTCTATATGAAAAATTAGATTATACTCATTATAGTAATATTTATTAATAGCTGACTTTTATATAATTATGCATAACCTGTAAATATAAAATGTTCATCCACAAAGTTTTACTGAAACTATTCTCACAGTTTCAGCAGTAAAAGGACTAAATTTTGAATATACAAGCCCTGCTTCCAATTTACAGTTATCCATCATATTATGAATATAAGTTAAGGAGTTTCAATCAGTTGGCTTTATCTTAAAATGTAAGATCATATATTGAGTAAACTTTAAAATTTAAGAATAACGATACTGGAAAAATATTTTTCATTCCAGTTCTTCGTGTACATAATGATTTAGAGATGTTAGGATGGTATAGAGTAAGTGGAGGTCATCTACCAGATGAATTTTATTTGAAATTTCATCAACTGGTAATTAATCGACAAACATTACAGTACAAACTGTCTGATATAACTAATTTCACTTTGCTCTCCCAAGGATGTTACGTACAAAAATAGGGATTTAGTTTGAAAACTAATTCCAAATTCAGCTGAAATATTTATGTCTTACTGTATATTTATGTCTTACTGTATATTGTATGAACTGCATCTATATAATTGGGAATCTATATAACTGCACTAATTTAAATTAAACCTGCTCAATTTTTTTTATTTATTTTCATACCTTCTAAAGGGAAAAATTATTCCTAAAACCTCTGAAATTGATATTTAAAATCATGCATTTTTTTTCATTTAAAAATTCTTAAACAAAATAATAGGCAGAGACAGCAAATAAATAAATATTTTTAATTTATCCTTCTAGTGGAATAAAAAAGTGCAGTATACGATGCAGATTCGAATTTCTACAAATCCTTTACTGATAGTGATAAGCCAATGCAAAATATTTCTAGTGCAAAGTATTTATTCTCATGCTCTAGGTTTCTGTCAGCAACACTAATATTTACTCAGTGTATAAGAGAAACACAAGATTACTATTATTTATTTATTTTAATTAAAAAAGTATTATTTATTTTCCAGTTACAATTTTTAAATTAAACCCTAATCAATAAAAAAATGAAGCTTTATAAAAACCTTCTTCAGAAGCCTTGTTTTCTTCATCAGGCATTAAATTCTGAGTACCCATCCACCTGCCATAGCGAGACCTTCGATTCAGCGTGAATTCTTCAGTACTCTCTTCATGAGTATTATCAGTTCGGCACTTTACTACTTCAGTACGTTTAGTCCCCAAACGACTGAATACACTGGGATAAGATGATTTACGTCTATGTAAACTAAAATAATTTAATATTAACTATTAGCATTTTTTTATAAAATAAATAAAAGAAAGACTACAAAAAATCTAACTTATTCCAGTAGCAACATTTACAGTTTGGTGCAGAAATAAGCAAACAAGTTTTGTCTTTAATACATACAAACAAAAATCTTTGTGAATGTGAAAATCTGCAAGAAAATTAAATTTACAAAGAAGCTTTTTATGTTCAAAATTGGGATTTCTTAGCGCTTTTCATATTCACAAAGATTTATCTTTTTTAGTTAACGACTTCAATTCCAATCCACTCTTTACTAACACTTTTTCTACACATATGATGTAAGCAATTTCTCATATATATGTATATATTACACATACCTAAAGTGTAAAATGTGAAAGTCAATCCCAAGCAAGTCACAGACTTAATTGGAAATAGCCCATCAATTTCTTTATTTAAATATAATTGCAGCACATTCACAGAATCTCCAATGGCATAACTGTTTTCTCTGTATTGCGGAAGCTCTTGCCAAATAGCAATGCAAAATTCTTCGTTTTGGTCATTTGAACAAATTTAAAAAATAACACCCACTTCAAAATAATGAATGGTAAATAAATTTTAAGTTGACTGTGCACAGTAGAGAATTCAAAATTCTTTACAGATATGATGTAAGCTGTTTCATACAACGACCTAAATTGTAAAATATGAAAGACAATCAAAAGCAAATTACTGAATTGACAATAGCCCAACAACTGCTTTATTTTAATACAAGTTCCAGACTTTCAAAGCACCTCCACTGACATTTTTTTCTCTGCATTGTGTAGGCTGTTGCCAAATCGCAATGCAAAATTATGCATGTTGGGTACTTGAACCCATTAAAAAAATAATACCCAATTTAAAATAAAGAGTGGTAAATAAATTTTAAGTTGATTATATACAGTACAGAATTCAAAATTCTGGGTACAGATATGATGTACCTGTTTCATATATATATATATATATAACTTATGTGTAAAATATAAATGTCAATTACAAACAAAGCACTGACATTATTAGCAGTAGCTCATTAATTTCTTTATTTTAATTATAAATACAATACTTTCAAAAGATCTCTACTGACATTTTTTCTCCGCATTGCAGAAGCTCTTGCCAAATCCCAATGCTGAATTCAAACAATGTAATCCGATCTTATTTATACGCCCTGCTGCACAATGTGCTTATATTCCTCTTCTGCTCTGACCTAGCAGCAGTTTAACCCTATGCAATTTTTCATCCATTTCCCTAAAATTGTGATTGTTGCAAATTGTGCTAATTCATGTCTACAAAATGGGTTTCCAAAAATTGTGTATGATGAGAAATAATATGTGTTTAATCATCATGCAAGATTTGTTTTGTGTAGATTCCAGTCTACCATGCTATTAGTATTTCTGCTACCTTCTAATTCCATTTGCGCTCTGGCAATAAGTGAAAAAATAAATCAGTTCTAAGTTGTAAGTCCCGGGATTGGAAATATCTGTATGGATGCAAGGGCTAATCTGCTGTCTACTTAGTTCCATGTAACTGCCCTAGGATGGGGCAGCCCATGTATTACTGGAGGGAGCATTATTTATGACCAATCAGATCTTCAGGCATTCCTGTTTCCCACAAATGTGATCTCTGACAAACGGTAGTGGTGACCCTATGCATTTGCAGTTTAGCATTGCTTATCACAAAAACATTCTGGTCCCTCAAATTGGGGTCCTAAGACAGTAGTATGATTAGTGTAGTTCTACCTCTTCGGGAACTCAGGCTGCCGACCCTTCACCCTGATTATTACGAGGGCTTCTCAGTTGGGACAGATCTGTGTACTGCCGGACAGACACCGAATGTGACACAAAGCACACATACAGATAGATATACACACACACGAAAGGTTCCAGCAGCAGTGCATGCAGTGTGGTGTCAGTTATATAACCAATTAAGTATACTGGTTGTCAGTATATACATATGATTTTTTTAGGAAATATATCAGTTTTTAAAACTGCATTAACTGATGTTCAACAGAGCAGATATATTAATTATTTACGTTTTTAGTGAAAGCTTTTTTAACTGTATCACTGTATGCAGCATTTTGAAAAATTGCCATATACCCAATTTTTATTTATATTGATGGTCTACTGTATACATAAATTTACATTACAAATATTCTGCAATACTTTAACAGTAGAATCGCGGTACCTTTAATATACAGAACTGCGGTGCGAGTCAATTTGACCCTCGACGGAAAACATGCACAGGTGATTACTTTAGTTAACTGAAACAGTTTATTTTTATCTTACAATCAATATTTCTCAGAATTTACGTTACATATTTCATATAAACCAGTGGAAATTATCCAAATTTTTACAAAACCATATTATTTAAAATTTTATTAAGCGTAATAACATGGCTTTTAAACAAAATAAAACATAACGTTTCTAATTTTGACAGAAAAACAGAATATATCACTTAAATAAGTTTTGACATAATTTTAGAGAAAAAATAAAAGTTCTACCTGTTACTTATTAGTTTTACAGATTTTCAAAAATCCATTTTATTGTAAGCCTTATGCGCTATAAATTTTGTAATAAGTTTTGCAGTTTTATCACAAATGGGTTCTTTTCCTTTTGACCAAATATCTTGGGTTTTATTTCCACATTTTGAACTGTGACATCGGACTGGTTTACGACTAGCTTGTGGTTTTGTGTCTTTTTTTGTGGTTTGTTATACACCCGTATGTTGCCTTTCTTTGTTGTGAGAGAAAAAACTTTCCTGTCAGTTCATTAACTAGGTCTTGAATGAATTGCGTGTACTAAGAGATTTTTTCAGATATGGCTTTGAAAAAACACAGGCATTGATAGCAACAAGATCCAAAATATTATAAAAAGCCTGCACCGGCCACCTACCGGAAGCAGACTTCACAATATTCTTCACACATATATATAGAGATGGAGAGACAGAGAGGGACTGATCAATATCTGAAGCTAAGCAGAACCAGATTCCAAATTTATTCAAATCCCAGTCTTTTTTAAATATATATACCACATGCATATAAAATTGCTATAAAAGCATCCATTTCTTCTACTGTAATAATCCATTCATTTTCATGAATCTGTTGATGAGCTTTATATTCAGTGCATTTCTATATATGCTTCAATATCACTTCATCTATAAAAAGGTCTATGAAAAGGTTGGTGACCGAACTTTCTTCAAAATATTTTACTTTTCTTTCTTTATCCATTTATTCCTAACTGAGAGACATTCCAAAGTGCCCCATCTTTCACAACTTCGTTATTTCTAACTTTGAATGTTACTGCCAATTTCTCTTCGGATTTACTTGAGTGTATGCGTATTTTCTTAGAATATTTTAATCTGATTAATTATCATCATTATTGCGATCAGAAGGTCCAGTGATTGTTAGGGCACTGCCAGAGTCATTATCACGTTTATTTTCTTAATTAGCAGCCAGGTATTCATCCTCGATATTCAATTCGAAACACTGTCATCATTATCATCACCTGAATCATTTTCAGATAATTGTTGAAAATAATCAGATAAATATTCTGAGGCTTCCTGAAGAGTGTTGAGCAATTCTAAAAAGCGTCTTGACATCTTATCTATCCTTATACTAGATATAGAATAAAAGAAACTTCAAAAAGGTCATTCGAAATATTGGTTTTAATTTCCCACTGGCTTCGAACCTTGACGGAAAACCACACAGTTCCCTTTCCTGGTGCAGTCCATTTTAGGAATTTGAGGATGAATGTGATATACTTTACATTTACTTCTGAGAAAACACATCTGCTTTTCCTCATTTAGGCATAAACTTTTGTTACGGGTCAAAATGACCCACTTCGCATTTCGAGACATAAGTGTTCTGAACCCAAAATGTATATCTGTTTTGCAGTTTCAAATTCCGTAAGTTATGGATTACCTTAAATTATTAAAAGACAGAAAAGGAATTTGTTTTTCATTCAATACTTTTCCTGTGGTGACAAATTAAACATTGATTTGGGTCAAATTGACACGCTCTGCGGTTCTATTGTTACAGAAGGACAGATTAATATTATTTATCTGCATTTTATTACAAATATGTATGAAATAATTTGCTAATATCTTAATCATACCACTGATGTTTTACTTTCAACTCTTCTTCATCTGCATACAGCTGCATCTTCGCTTGTTTGCAGGGAACTCTTTTCACAGGAATCACTGAATCTTCTACTACAGCAAAAGCATATATTATAAAGACATAAACATATCAAAGACATTATTTACATAAACAAGCATAAATATGTATACACAAATATTAATGCTTTTTTTGTTACTTATATTAACCTTCCATGTATAAGCAGACTACATTGTGAGGAAAATCTCAAGAAGAAAAACCAGTTTTCAATAGCTTTATCAGCACAGGGAACACTTGAGCTACTTGAGCAAACAGCCTTCCTAGAAATCCTATGTTATCTATGTAAGAGATTTTCTGAAGTGCTTTGCTATTCAATCTACAACATGTAATAGGAATGATGTGCTTTAGGGGCTAAGAGAACATAGCAAAACATTAAGCAGCAACAAAACATGCATTTCCATAGCAAAATAAGTGGTGGAATGTAAATGCTGGTATACAATAAATAAAGCACATGATGAAACGTCCACGACAAACGTTTTTGCCTTCCATACTCTTCATACTTACGGTACTTTAGCATTCATATATCACACAATATGCAGTATGAAAGTTGTTACTTTTGTCATTATTATCTATCACCACATAAAACTCTGACCATCATTTCTGTTACATCTGTAGAGTTCTGTGATGAACTGCCATAAAATTAATTATCAGCATGCCTATAATGCTGGAATATTCTGTTTATCTTCTATATGAAAAATTAGATTATACTCATTATAGTAATATTTATTAATAGCTGACTTTTATATAATTATGCATAACCTGTAAATATAAAATGTTCATCCACAAAGTTTTACTGAAACTATTCTCACAGTTTCAGCAGTAAAAGGACTAAATTTTGAATATACAAGCCCTGCTTCCAATTTACAGTTATCCATCATATTATGAATATAAGTTAAGGAGTTTCAATCAGTTGGCTTTATCTTAAAATGTAAGATCATATATTGAGTAAACTTTAAAATTTAAGACAGAATAACGATACTGGAAAAATATTTTTCATTCCAGTTCTTCGTGTACATAATGATTTAGAGATGTTAGGATGGTATAGAGTAAGTGGAGGTCATCTACCAGATGAATTTTATTTGAAATTTCATCAACTGGTAATTAATCGACAAACATTACAGTACAAACTGTCTGATATAACTAATTTCACTTTGCTCTCCCAAGGATGTTACGTACAAAAATAGGGATTTAGTTTGAAAACTAATTCCAAATTCAGCTGAAATATTTATGTCTTACTGTATATTTATGTCTTACTGTATATTGTATGAACTGCATCTATATAATTGGGAATCTATATAACTGCACTAATTGAAAAAAAATTAAACCTGCTCAATTTTTTTTATTTATTTTCATACCTTCTAAAGGGAAAAATTATTCCTAAAACCTCTGAAATTGATATTTAAAATCGAGCATTTTATGACATTTAAAAATTATTAAACAAAATAATAGGCAGAGACAGCAAGAAAATAAATATTTATAATTTATTCCTCTAGTGGAATAAAAAAGTGCAGTATACGATGCAGATTCGAATTTCTACAAATCCTTTACTGATAGTGATAAGCCAATGCAAAATATTTCAAGTGCAAAGTATTTATTCTCATGCTCTAGGTTTCTGTCAGCAACACTAATATTTACTCAGTGTATAAGAGAAACACAAGATTACTATTATTTATTTATTTTAATTAAAAAAGTATTATTTATTTTCCAGTTACAATTTTTAAATTAGACCCTAATCAATTAAAAAATGAAGCTTTATAAAAACCTTCTTCAGAAGCCTTGTTTTCTTCATCAGGCATTAAATTCTGAGTACCCATCCACCTGCCATAGCGAGACCTTCGATTCAGCGTGAATTCTTCAGTACTCTCTTCATGAGTATTATCAGTTCGGCACTTTACTACTTCAGTACGTTTAGTCCCCAAACGACTGAATACACTGGGATAAGATGATTTGCGTCTATGTAAACTAAAATAATTTAATATTAACTATTAGCATTTTTTTATAAAATAAATAAAAGAAAGACTACAAAAAATCTAACTTATTCCAGTAGCAACATTTACAGTTTGGTGCAGAAATAAGCAAACAAGTTTTGTCTTTAATACATACAAACAAAAATCTTTGTGAATGTGAAAATCTGCAAGAAAATTAAATTTACAAAGAAGCTTTTTATGTTCAAAATTGGGATTTCTTAGCGCTTTTCATATTCACAAAGATTTATCTTTTTTAGTTAACGACTTCAATTCCAATCCACTCTTTACTAACACTTTTTCTACACATATGATGTAAGCAATTTCTCATATATATGTATATATTACACATACCTAAAGTGTAAAATGTGAAAGTCAATCCCAAGCAAGTCACAGACTTAATTGGAAATAGCCCATCAATTTCTTTATTTAAATATAATTGCAGCACATTCACAGAATCTCCAATGGCATAACTGTTTTCTCTGTATTGCGGAAGCTCTTGCCAAATAGCAATGCAAAATTCTTCGTTTTGGTCATTTGAACAAATTTAAAAAATAACACCCACTTCAAAATAATGAATGGTAAATAAATTTTAAGTTGACTGTGCACAGTAGAGAATTCAAAATTCTTTACAGATATGATGTAAGCTGTTTCATACAACGACCTAAATTGTAAAATATGAAAGACAATCAAAAGCAAATTACTGAATTGACAATAGCCCAACAACTGCTTTATTTTAATACAAGTTCCAGACTTTCAAAGCACGTCCACTGACATTTTTTTCTCTGCATTGTGTAGGCTGTTGCCAAATCGCAATGCAAAATTATGCATGTTGGGTACTTGAACCCATTAAAAAAATAATACCCAATTTAAAATAAAGAGTGGTAAATAAATTTTAAGTTGATTATATACAGTACAGAATTCAAAATTCTGGGTACAGATATGATGTACCTGTTTCATATATATATATATATATAACTTATGTGTAAAATATAAATGTCAATTACAAACAAAGCACTGACATTATTAGCAGTAGCTCATTAATTTCTTTATTTTAATTATAAATACAATACTTTCAAAAGATCTCTACTGACATTTTTTCTCCGCATTGCAGAAGCTCTTGCCAAATCCCAATGCTGAATTCAAACAATGTAATCCGATCTTATTTATACGCCCTGCTGCACAATGTGCTTATATTCCTCTTCTGCTCTGACCTAGCAGCAGTTTAACCCTATGCAATTTTTCATCCATTTCCCTAAAATTGTGATTGTTGCAAATTGTGCTAATTCATGTCTACAAAATGGGTTTCCAAAAATTGTGTATGATGAGAAATAATATGTGTTTAATCATCATGCAAGATTTGTTTTCTGTAGATTCCAGTCTACCATGCTATTAGTATTTCTGCTACCTTCTAATTCCATTTGCGCTCTGGCAATAAGTGAAAAAATAAATCAGTTCTAAGTTGTAAGTCCCGGGATTGGAAATATCTGTATGGATGCAAGGGCTAATCTGCTGTCTACTTAGTTCCATGTAACTGCCCTAGGATGGGGCAGCCCATGTATTACTGGAGGGAGCATTATTTATGACCAATCAGATCTTCAGGCATTCCTGTTTCCCACAAATGTGATCTCTGACAAACGGTAGTGGTGACCCTATGCATTTGCAGTTTAGCATTGCTTATCAGAAAAACATTCTGGTCCCTCAAATTGGGGTCCTAAGACAGTAGTATGATTAGTGTAGTTCTACCTCTTCGGGAACTCAGGCTGCCGACCCTTCACCCTGATTATTACGAGGGCTTCTCAGTTGGGACAGATCTGTGTACTGCCGGACAGACACCGAATGTGACACAAAGCACACATACAGATAGATATACACACACACGAAAGGTTCCAGCAGCAGTGCATGCAGTGTGGTGTCAGTTATATAATCAATTAAGTATACTGGTTGTCAGTATATACATATGATTTTTTTAGGAAATATATCAGTTTTTAAAACTGCATTAACTGATGTTCAACAGAGCAGATATATTAATTATTTACGTTTTTAGTGAAAGCTTTTTTAACTGTATCACTGTATGCAGCATTTTGAAAAATTGCCATATACCCAATTTTTATTTATATTGATGGTCTACTGTATACATAAATTTACATTACAAATATTCTGCAATACTTTAACAGTAGAATCGCGGTACCTTTAATATACAGAACTGCGGTGCGAGTCAATTTGACCCTCGACGGAAAACATGCACAGGTGATTACTTTAGTTAACTGAAACAGTTTATTTTTATCTTACAATCAATATTTCTCAGAATTTACGTTACATATTTCATATAAACCAGTGGAAATTATCCAAATTTTTACAAAACCATATTATTTAAAATTTTATTAAGCGTAATAACATGGCTTTTAAACAAAATAAAACATAACGTTTCTAATTTTGACAGAAAAACAGAATATATCACTTAAATAAGTTTTGACATAATTTTAGAGAAAAAATAAAAGTTCTACCCGTTACTTATTAGTTTTACAGATTTTCAAAAATCCATTTTATTGTAAGCCTTATGCGCTATAAATTTTGTAATAAGTTTTGCAGTTTTATCACAAATGGGTTCTTTTCCTTTTGACCAAATATCTTGGGTTTTATTTCCACATTTTGAACTGTGACATCGGACTGGTTTACGACTAGCTTGTGGTTTTGTGTCTTTTTTTGTGGTTTGTTATACACCCGTATGTTGCCTTTCTTTGTTGTGAGAGAAAAAACTTTCCTGTCAGTTCATCAACTAGGTCTTGAATGAATTGCGTGTACTAAGAGATTTTTTCAGATATGGCTTTGAAAAAACACAGGCATTGATAGCAACAAGATCCAAAATATTATAAAAAGCCTGCACCGGCCACCTACCGGAAGCAGACTTCACAATATTCTTCACACATATATATAGAGATGGAGAGACAGAGAGGGACTGATCAATATCTGAAGCTAAGCAGAACCAGATTCCAAATTTATTCAAATCCCAGTCTTTTTTAAATATATATACCACATGCATATAAAATTGCTATAAAAGCATCCATTTCTTCTACTGTAATAATCCATTCATTTTCATGAATCTGTTGATGAGCTTTATATTCAGTGCATTTCTATATATGCTTCAATATCACTTCATCTATAAAAAGGTCTATGAAAAGGTTGGTGACCGAACTTTCTTCAAAATATTTTACTTTTCTTTCTTTATCCATTTATTCCTAACTGAGAGACATTCCAAAGTGCCCCATCTTTCACAACTTCGTTATTTCTAACTTTGAATGTTACTGCCAATTTCTCTTCGGATTTACTTGAGTGTATGCGTATTTTCTTAGAATATTTTAATCTGATTAATTATCATCATTATTGCGATCAGAAGGTCCAGTGATTGTTAGGGCACTGCCAGAGTCATTATCACGTTTATTTTCTTAATTAGCAGCCAGGTATTCATCCTCGATATTCAATTCGAAACACTGTCATCATTATCATCACCTGAATCATTTTCAGATAATTGTTGAAAATAATCAGATAAATATTCTGAGGCTTCCTGAAGAGTGTTGAGCAATTCTAAAAAGCGTCTTGACATCTTATCTATCCTTATACTAGATATAGAATAAAAGAAACTTCAAAAAGGTCATTCGAAATATTGGTTTTAATTTCCCACTGGCTTCGAACCTTGACGGAAAACCACACAGTTCCCTTTCCTGGTGCAGTCCATTTTAGGAATTTGAGGATGAATGTGATATACTTTACATTTACTTCTGAGAAAACACATCTGCTTTTCCTCATTTAGGCATAAACTTTTGTTACGGGTCAAAATGACCCACTTCGCATTTCGAGACATAAGTGTTCTGAACCCAAAATGTATATCTGTTTTGCAGTTTCAAATTCCGTAAGTTATGGATTACCTTAAATTATTAAAAGACAGAAAAGGAATTTGTTTTTCATTCAATACTTTTCCTGTGGTGACAAATTAAACATTGAATTGGGTCAAATTGACACGCTCTGCGGTTCTATTGTTACAGAAGGACAGATTAATATTATTTATCTGCATTTTATTACAATTATGTATGAAATAATTTGCTAATATCTTAATCATACCACTGATGTTTTACTTTCAACTCTTCTTCATCTGCATACAGCTGCATCTTCGCTTGTTTGCAGGGAACTCTTTTCACAGGAATCACTGAATCTTCTACTACAGCAAAAGCATATATTATAAAGACATAAACATATCAAAGACATTATTTACATAAACAAGCATAAATATGTATACACAAATATTAATGCTTTTTTTGTTACTTATATTAACCTTCCATGTATAAGCAGACTACATTGTGAGGAAAATCTAAAGAAGAAAAACCAGTTTTCAATAGCTTTATCAGCACAGGGAACACTTGAGCTACTTGAGCAAACAGCCTTCCTAGAAATCCTATGTTATCTATGTAAGAGATTTTCTGAAGTGCTTTGCTATTCAATCTACAACATGTAATAGGAATGATGTGCTTTAGGGGCTAAGAGAACATAGCAAAACATTAAGCAGCAACAAAACATGCATTTCCATAGCAAAATAAGTGGTGGAATGTAAATGCTGGTATACAATAAATAAAGCACATGATGAAACGTCCACGACAAATGTTTTTGCCTTCCATACTCTTCATACTTACGGTACTTTAGCATTCATATATCACACAATATGCAGTATGAAAGTTGTTACTTTTGTCATTATTATCTATCACCACATAAAACTCTGACCATCATTTCTGTTACATCTGTAGAGTTCTGTGATGAACTGCCATAAAATTAATTATCAGCATGCCTATAATGCTGGAATATTCTGTTTATCTTCTATATGAAAAATTAGATTATACTCATTATAGTAATATTTATTAATAGCTGACTTTTATATAATTATGCATAACCTGTAAATATAAAATGTTCATCCACAAAGTTTTACTGAAACTATTCTCACAGTTTCAGCAGTAAAAGGACTAAATTTTGAATATACAAGCCCTGCTTCCAATTTACAGTTATCCATCATATTATGAATATAAGTTAAGGAGTTTCAATCAGTTGGCTTTATCTTAAAATGTAAGATCATATATTGAGTAAACTTTAAAATTTAAGACAGAATAACGATACTGGAAAAATATTTTTCATTCCAGTTCTTCGTGTACATAATGATTTAGAGATGTTAGGATGGTATAGAGTAAGTGGAGGTCATCTACCAGATGAATTTTATTTGAAATTTCATCAACTGGTAATTAATCGACAAACATTACAGTACAAACTGTCTGATATAACTAATTTCACTTTGCTCTCCCAAGGATGTTACGTACAAAAATAGGGATTTAGTTTGAAAACTAATTCCAAATTCAGCTGAAATATTTATGTCTTACTGTATATTTATGTCTTACTGTATATTGTATGAACTGCATCTATATAATTGGGAATCTATATAACTGCACTAATTTAAATTAAACCTGCTCAATTTTTTTTATTTATTTTCATACCTTCTAAAGGGAAAAATTATTCCTAAAACCTCTGAAATTGATATTTAAAATCGAGCATTTTATGACATTTAAAAATTATTAAACAAAATAATAGGCAGAGACAGCAAGAAAATAAATATTTATAATTTATCCCTCTAGTGGAATAAAAAAGTGCAGTATACGATGCAGATTCGAATTTCTACAAATCCTTTACTGATAGTGATAAGCCAATGCAAAATATTTCAAGTGCAAAGTATTTATTCTCATGCTCTAGGTTTCTGTCAGCAACACTAATATTTACTCAGTGTATAAGAGAAACACAAGATTACTATTATTTATTTATTTTAATTAAAAAAGTATTATTTATTTTCCAGTTACAATTTTTAAATTAGACCCTAATCAATAAAAAAATGAAGCTTTATAAAAACCTTCTTCAGAAGCCTTGTTTTCTTCATCAGGCATTAAATTCTGAGTACCCATCCACCTGCCATAGCGAGACCTTCGATTCAGCGTGAATTCTTCAGTACTCTCTTCATGAGTATTATCAGTTCGGCACTTTACTACTTCAGTACGTTTAGTCCCCAAACGACTGAATACACTGGGATAAGATGATTTGCGTCTATGTAAACTAAAATAATTTAATATTAACTATTAGCATTTTTTTATAAAATAAATAAAAGAAAGACTACAAAAAATCTAACTTATTCCAGTAGCAACATTTACAGTTTGGTGCAGAAATAAGCAAACAAGTTTTGTCTTTAATACATACAAACAAAAATCTTTGTGAATGTGAAAATCTGCAAGAAAATTAAATTTACAAAGAAGCTTTTTATGTTCAAAATTGGGATTTCTTAGCGCTTTTCATATTCACAAAGATTTATCTTTTTTAGTTAACGACTTCAATTCCAATCCACTCTTTACTAACACTTTTTCTACACATATGATGTAAGCAATTTCTCATATATATGTATATATTACACATACCTAAAGTGTAAAATGTGAAAGTCAATCCCAAGCAAGTCACAGACTTAATTGGAAATAGCCCATCAATTTCTTTATTTAAATATAATTGCAGCACATTCACAGAATCTCCAATGGCATAACTGTTTTCTCTGTATTGCGGAAGCTCTTGCCAAATAGCAATGCAAAATTCTTCGTTTTGGTCATTTGAACAAATTTAAAAAATAACACCCACTTCAAAATAATGAATGGTAAATAAATTTTAAGTTGACTGTGCACAGTAGAGAATTCAAAATTCTTTACAGATATGATGTAAGCTGTTTCATACAACGACCTAAATTGTAAAATATGAAAGACAATCAAAAGCAAATTACTGAATTGACAATAGCCCAACAACTGCTTTATTTTAATACAAGTTCCAGACTTTCAAAGCACGTCCACTGACATTTTTTTCTCTGCATTGTGTAGGCTGTTGCCAAATCGCAATGCAAAATTATGCATGTTGGGTACTTGAACCCATTAAAAAAATAATACCCAATTTAAAATAAAGAGTGGTAAATAAATTTTAAGTTGATTATATACAGTACAGAATTCAAAATTCTGGGTACAGATATGATGTACCTGTTTCATATATATATATATATATAACTTATGTGTAAAATATAAATGTCAATTACAAACAAAGCACTGACATTATTAGCAGTAGCTCATTAATTTCTTTATTTTAATTATAAATACAATACTTTCAAAAGATCTCTACTGACATTTTTTCTCCGCATTGCAGAAGCTCTTGCCAAATCCCAATGCTGAATTCAAACAATGTAATCCGATCTTATTTATACGCCCTGCTGCACAATGTGCTTATATTCCTCTTCTGCTCTGACCTAGCAGCAGTTTAACCCTATGCAATTTTTCATCCATTTCCCTAAAATTGTGATTGTTGCAAATTGTGCTAATTCATGTCTACAAAATGGGTTTCCAAAAATTGTGTATGATGAGAAATAATATGTGTTTAATCATCATGCAAGATTTGTTTTGTGTAGATTCCAGTCTACCATGCTATTAGTATTTCTGCTACCTTCTAATTCCATTTGCACTCTGGCAATAAGTGAAAAAATAAATCAGTTCTAAGTTGTAAGTCCCGGGATTGGAAATATCTGTATGGATGCAAGGGCTAATCTGCTGTCTACTTAGTTCCATGTAACTGCCCTAGGATGGGGCAGCCCATGTATTACTGGAGGGAGCATTATTTATGACCAATCAGATCTTCAGGCATTCCTGTTTCCCACAAATGTGATCTCTGACAAACGGTAGTGGTGACCCTATGCATTTGCAGTTTAGCATTGCTTATCAGAAAAACATTCTGGTCCCTCAAATTGGGGTCCTAAGACAGTAGTATGATTAGTGTAGTTCTACCTCTTCGGGAACTCAGGCTGCCGACCCTTCACCCTGATTATTACGAGGGCTTCTCAGTTGGGACAGATCTGTGTACTGCCGGACAGACACCGAATGTGACACAAAGCACACATACAGATAGATATACATACACACGAAAGGTTCCAGCAGCAGTGCATGCAGTGTGGTGTCAGTTATATAACCAATTAAGTATACTGGTTGTCAGTATATACATATGATTTTTTTAGGAAATATATCAGTTTTTAAAACTGCATTAACTGATGTTCAACAGAGCAGATATATTAATTATTTACGTTTTTAGTGAAAGCTTTTTTAACTGTATCACTGTATGCAGCATTTTGAAAAATTGCCATATACCCAATTTTTATTTATATTGATGGTCTACTGTATACATAAATTTACATTACAAATATTCTGCAATACTTTAACAGTAGAATCGCGGTACCTTTAATATACAGAACTGCGGTGCGAGTCAATTTGACCCTCGACGGAAAACATGCACAGGTGATTACTTTAGTTAACTGAAACAGTTTATTTTTATCTTACAATCAATATTTCTCAGAATTTACGTTACATATTTCATATAAACCAGTGGAAATTATCCAAATTTTTACAAAACCATATTATTTAAAATTTTATTAAGCGTAATAACATGGCTTTTAAACAAAATAAAACATAACGTTTCTAATTTTGACAGAAAAACAGAATATATCACTTAAATAAGTTTTGACATAATTTTAGAGAAAAAATAAAAGTTCTACCCGTTACTTATTAGTTTTACAGATTTTCAAAAATCCATTTTATTGTAAGCCTTATGCGCTATAAATTTTGTAATAAGTTTTGCAGTTTTATCACAAATGGGTTCTTTTCCTTTTGACCAAATATCTTGGGTTTTATTTCCACATTTTGAACTGTGACATCGGACTGGTTTACAACTAGCTTGTGGTTTTGTGTCTTTTTTTGTGGTTTGTTATACACCCGTATGTTGCCTTTCTTTGTTGTGAGAGAAAAAACTTTCCTGTCAGTTCATCAACTAGGTCTTGAATGAATTGCGTGTACTAAGAGATTTTTTCAGATATGGCTTTGAAAAAACACAGGCATTGATAGCAACAAGATCCAAAATATTATAAAAAGCCTGCACCGGCCACCTACCGGAAGCAGACTTCACAATATTCTTCACACATATATATAGAGATGGAGAGACAGAGAGGGACTGATCAATATCTGAAGCTAAGCAGAACCAGATTCCAAATTTATTCAAATCCCAGTCTTTTTTAAATATATATACCACATGCATATAAAATTGCTATAAAAGCATCCATTTCTTCTACTATAATAATCCATTCATTTTCATGAATCTGTTGATGAGCTTTATATTCAGTGCATTTCTATATATGCTTCAATATCACTTCATCTATAAAAAGGTCTATGAAAAGGTTGGTGACCGAACTTTCTTCAAAATATTTTACTTTTCTTTCTTTATCCATTTATTCCTAACTGAGAGACATTCCAAAGTGCCCCATCTTTCACAACTTCGTTATTTCTAACTTTGAATGTTACTGCCAATTTCTCTTCGGATTTACTTGAGTGTATGCGTATTTTCTTAGAATATTTTAATCTGATTAATTATCATCATTATTGCGATCAGAAGGTCCAGTGATTGTTAGGGCACTGCCAGAGTCATTATCACGTTTATTTTCTTAATTAGCAGCCAGGTATTCATCCTCGATATTCAATTCGAAACACTGTCATCATTATCATCACCTGAATCATTTTCAGATAATTGTTGAAAATAATCAGATAAATATTCTGAGGCTTCCTGAAGAGTGTTGAGCAATTCTAAAAAGCGTCTTGACATCTTATCTATCCTTATACTAGATATAGAATAAAAGAAACTTCAAAAAGGTCATTCGAAATATTGGTTTTAATTTCCCACTGGCTTCGAACCTTGACGGAAAACCACACAGTTCCCTTTCCTGGTGCAGTCCATTTTAGGAATTTGAGGATGAATGTGATATACTTTACATTTACTTCTGAGAAAACACATCTGCTTTTCCTCATTTAGGCATAAACTTTTGTTACGGGTCAAAATGACCCACTTCGCATTTCGAGACATAAGTGTTCTGAACCCAAAATGTATATCTGTTTTGCAGTTTCAAATTCCGTAAGTTATGGATTACCTTAAATTATTAAAAGACAGAAAAGGAATTTGTTTTTCATTCAATACTTTTCCTGTGGTGACAAATTAAACATTGATTTGGGTCAAATTGACACGCTCTGCGGTTCTATTGTTACAGAAGGACAGATTAATATTATTTATCTGCATTTTATTACAAATATGTATGAAATAATTTGCTAATATCTTAATCATACCACTGATGTTTTACTTTCAACTCTTCTTCATCTGCATACAGCTGCATCTTCGCTTGTTTGCAGGGAACTCTTTTCACAGGAATCACTGAATCTTCTACTACAGCAAAAGCATATATTATAAAGACATAAACATATCAAAGACATTATTTACATAAACAAGCATAAATATGTATACACAAATATTAATGCTTTTTTTGTTACTTATATTAACCTTCCATGTATAAGCAGACTACATTGTGAGGAAAATCTCAAGAAGAAAAACCAGTTTTCAATAGCTTTATCAGCACAGGGAACACTTGAGCTACTTGAGCAAACAGCCTTCCTAGAAATCCTATGTTATCTATGTAAGAGATTTTCTGAAGTGCTTTGCTATTCAATCTACAACATGTAATAGGAATGATGTGCTTTAGGGGCTAAGAGAACATAGCAAAACATTAAGCAGCAACAAAACATGCATTTCCATAGCAAAATAAGTGGTGGAATGTAAATGCTGGTATACAATAAATAAAGCACATGATGAAACGTCCACGACAAACGTTTTTGCCTTCCATACTCTTCATACTTACGGTACTTTAGCATTCATATATCACACAATATGCAGTATGAAAGTTGTTACTTTTGTCATTATTATCTATCACCACATAAAACTCTGACCATCATTTCTGTTACATCTGTAGAGTTCTGTGATGAACTGCCATAAAATTAATTATCAGCATGCCTATAATGCTGGAATATTCTGTTTATCTTCTATATGAAAAATTAGATTATACTCATTATAGTAATATTTATTAATAGCTGACTTTTATATAATTATGCATAACCTGTAAATATAAAATGTTCATCCACAAAGTTTTACTGAAACTATTCTCACAGTTTCAGCAGTAAAAGGACTAAATTTTGAATATACAAGCCCTGCTTCCAATTTACAGTTATCCATCATATTATGAATATAAGTTAAGGAGTTTCAATCAGTTGGCTTTATCTTAAAATGTAAGATCATATATTGAGTAAACTTTAAAATTTAAGACAGAATAACGATACTGGAAAAATATTTTTCATTCCAGTTCTTCGTGTACATAATGATTTAGAGATGTTAGGATGGTATAGAGTAAGTGGAGGTCATCTACCAGATGAATTTTATTTGAAATTTCATCAACTGGTAATTAATCGACAAACATTACAGTACAAACTGTCTGATATAACTAATTTCACTTTGCTCTCCCAAGGATGTTACGTACAAAAATAGGGATTTAGTTTGAAAACTAATTCCAAATTCAGCTGAAATATTTATGTCTTACTGTATATTTATGTCTTACTGTATATTGTATGAACTGCATCTATATAATTGGGAATCTATATAACTGCACTAATTTAAATTAAACCTGCTCAATTTTTTTTATTTATTTTCATACCTTCTAAAGGGAAAAATTATTCCTAAAACCTCTGAAATTGATATTTAAAATCGAGCATTTTATGACATTTAAAAATTATTAAAGAAAATAATAGGCAGAGACAGCAAGAAAATAAATATTTATAATTTATCCTTCTAGTGGAATAAAAAAGTGCAGTATACGATGCAGATTCGAATTTCTACAAATCCTTTACTGATAGTGATAAGCCAATGCAAAATATTTCTAGTGCAAAGTATTTATTCTCATGCTCTAGGTTTCTGTCAGCAACACTAATATTTACTCAGTGTATAAGAGAAACACAAGATTACTATTATTTATTTATTTTAATTAAAAAAGTATTATTTATTTTCCAGTTACAATTTTTAAATTAGACCCTAATCAATAAAAAAATGAAGCTTTATAAAAACCTTCTTCAGAAGCCTTGTTTTCTTCATCAGGCATTAAATTCTGAGTACCCATCCACCTGCCATAGCGAGACCTTCGATTCAGCGTGAATTCTTCAGTACTCTCTTCATGAGTATTATCAGTTCGGCACTTTACTACTTCAGTACGTTTAGTCCCCAAACGACTGAATACACTGGGATAAGATGATTTGCGTCTATGTAAACTAAAATAATTTAATATTAACTATTAGCATTTTTTTATAAAATAAATAAAAGAAAGACTACAAAAAATCTAACTTATTCCAGTAGCAACATTTACAGTTTGGTGCAGAAATAAGCAAACAAGTTTTGTCTTTAATACATACAAACAAAAATCTTTGTGAATGTGAAAATCTGCAAGAAAATTAAATTTACAAAGAAGCTTTTTATGTTCAAAATTGGGATTTCTTAGCGCTTTTCATATTCACAAAGATTTATCTTTTTTAGTTAACGACTTCAATTCCAATCCACTCTTTACTAACACTTTTTCTACACATATGATGTAAGCAATTTCTCATATATATGTATATATTACACATACCTAAAGTGTAAAATGTGAAAGTCAATCCCAAGCAAGTCACAGACTTAATTGGAAATAGCCCATCAATTTCTTTATTTAAATATAATTGCAGCACATTCACAGAATCTCCAATGGCATAACTGTTTTCTCTGTATTGCGGAAGCTCTTGCCAAATAGCAATGCAAAATTCTTCGTTTTGGTCATTTGAACAAATTTAAAAAATAACACCCACTTCAAAATAATGAATGGTAAATAAATTTTAAGTTGACTGTGCACAGTAGAGAATTCAAAATTCTTTACAGATATGATGTAAGCTGTTTCATACAACGACCTAAATTGTAAAATATGAAAGACAATCAAAAGCAAATTACTGAATTGACAATAGCCCAACAACTGCTTTATTTTAATACAAGTTCCAGACTTTCAAAGCACGTCCACTGACATTTTTTTCTCTGCATTGTGTAGGCTGTTGCCAAATCGCAATGCAAAATTATGCATGTTGGGTACTTGAACCCATTAAAAAAATAATACCCAATTTAAAATAAAGAGTGGTAAATAAATTTTAAGTTGATTATATACAGTACAGAATTCAAAATTCTGGGTACAGATATTATGTACCTGTTTCATATATATATATATATATAACTTATGTGTAAAATATAAATGTCAATTACAAACAAAGCACTGACATTATTAGCAGTAGCTCATTAATTTCTTTATTTTAATTATAAATACAATACTTTCAAAAGATCTCTACTGACATATTTTCTCCGCATTGCAGAAGCTCTTGCCAAATCCCAATGCTGAATTCAAACAATGTAATCCGATCTTATTTATACGCCCTGCTGCACAATGTGCTTATACTCCTCTTCTGCTCTTACCTAGCAGCAGTTTAACCCTATGCAATTTTTCATCCATTTCCCTAAAATTGTGATTGTTGCAAATTGTGCTAATTCATGTCTACAAAATGGGTTTCCAAAAATTGTGTATGATGAGAAATAATATGTGTTTAATCATCATGCAAGATTTGTTTTGTGTAGATTCCAGTCTACCATGCTATTAGTATTTCTGCTACCTTCTAATTCCATTTGCACTCTGGCAATAAGTGAAAAAATAAATCAGTTCTAAGTTGTAAGTCCCGGGATTGGAAATATCTGTATGGATGCAAGGGCTAATCTGCTGTCTACTTAGTTCCATGTAACTGCCCTAGGATGGGGCAGCCCATGTATTACTGGAGGGAGCATTATTTATGACCAATCAGATCTTCAGGCATTCCTGTTTCCCACAAATGTGATCTCTGACAAACGGTAGTGGTGACCCTATGCATTTGCAGTTTAGCATTGCTTATCAGAAAAACATTCTGGTCCCTCAAATTGGGGTCCTAAGACAGTAGTATGATTAGTGTAGTTCTACCTCTTCGGGAACTCAGGCTGCCGACCCTTCACCCTGATTATTACGAGGGCTTCTCAGTTGGGACAGATCTGTGTACTGCCGGACAGACACCGAATGTGACACAAAGCACACATACAGATAGATATACATACACACGAAAGGTTCCAGCAGCAGTGCATGCAGTGTGGTGTCAGTTATATAACCAATTAAGTATACTGGTTGTCAGTATATACATATGATTTTTTTAGGAAATATATCAGTTTTTAAAACTGCATTAACTGATGTTCAACAGAGCAGATATATTAATTATTTACGTTTTTAGTGAAAGCTTTTTTAACTGTATCACTGTATGCAGCATTTTGAAAAATTGCCATATACCCAATTTTTATTTATATTGATGGTCTACTGTATACATAAATTTACATTACAAATATTCTGCAATACTTTAACAGTAGAATCGCGGTACCTTTAATATACAGAACTGCGGTGCGAGTCAATTTGACCCTCGACGGAAAACATGCACAGGTGATTACTTTAGTTAACTGAAACAGTTTATTTTTATCTTACAATCAATATTTCTCAGAATTTACGTTACATATTTCATATAAACCAGTGGAAATTATCCAAATTTTTACAAAACCATATTATTTAAAATTTTATTAAGCGTAATAACATGGCTTTTAAACAAAATAAAACATAACGTTTCTAATTTTGACAGAAAAACAGAATATATCACTTAAATAAGTTTTGACATAATTTTAGAGAAAAAATAAAAGTTCTACCCGTTACTTATTAGTTTTACAGATTTTCAAAAATCCATTTTATTGTAAGCCTTATGCGCTATAAATTTTGTAATAAGTTTTGCAGTTTTATCACAAATGGGTTCTTTTCCTTTTGACCAAATATCTTGGGTTTTATTTCCACATTTTGAACTGTGACATCGGACTGGTTTACAACTAGCTTGTGGTTTTGTGTCTTTTTTTGTGGTTTGTTATACACCCGTATGTTGCCTTTCTTTGTTGTGAGAGAAAAAACTTTCCTGTCAGTTCATCAACTAGGTCTTGAATGAATTGCGTGTACTAAGAGATTTTTTCAGATATGGCTTTGAAAAAACACAGGCATTGATAGCAACAAGATCCAAAATATTATAAAAAGCCTGCACCGGCCACCTACCGGAAGCAGACTTCACAATATTCTTCACACATATATATAGAGATGGAGAGACAGAGAGGGACTGATCAATATCTGAAGCTAAGCAGAACCAGATTCCAAATTTATTCAAATCCCAGTCTTTTTTAAATATATATACCACATGCATATAAAATTGCTATAAAAGCATCCATTTCTTCTACTATAATAATCCATTCATTTTCATGAATCTGTTGATGAGCTTTATATTCAGTGCATTTCTATATATGCTTCAATATCACTTCATCTATAAAAAGGTCTATGAAAAGGTTGGTGACCGAACTTTCTTCAAAATATTTTACTTTTCTTTCTTTATCCATTTATTCCTAACTGAGAGACATTCCAAAGTGCCCCATCTTTCACAACTTCGTTATTTCT